>NC_059339.1:11607500-16607500 GCF_018350155.1 Leopardus geoffroyi
GGCCATTCCTTCCCCATTCCCTGTGTGGGACATTTTCTCTGGTCATTCCTTGACTGCTCATGCTCCTCAGGCATCTTTCTCAGCCCTGCAGTCCTTCCCATTGTAGTCACTGGGCCAGGATGATTCCCGCCACTCCCCTTGCCACCTGTCCCATGCTGGAGTATTCCTGTCTGCTCTCTGGGTCCACACTCCACAACGCTCACTTCCCCTGGTGTTGTGCCCCAGAAGCTGGCCAGCGTGGATGCATCGGTGGGCTCCCTCACCCTCTGGCTTCAGGCTGGGGGGGCGGGCACCAGCAGGAGGCTGAAGACTGGTACTCATTCCCTGCTCCCTCCTTGCTGGGCTGCCGGCTGGCTGCACCCCTCTTCCAAAGGCTCCCGTCAGCGGCCCCTCTTCCTTGGCCACAGCTCTTATCAGATCCTGGCAACCACACCCCCTTTGCCCGTTCCGGCCTCGGGATGGTGCGATGTCAGCCTGATGGGTCAACTTGACTGGGCCGCAACGACCTGACACCCCATTACTCAATCCTACTCACCTAGGTGTGGCTGAGAAGGTATCACGCAGATGTGGTTAACAAGTCCTTACCATCAGTCACCTTAAATAAAGGAGATGGCCCTCCAGGCTGTGGGTGGGCCTTGTCCAATCCATTGAAAGTCTTTAAAAGCAAAAGCAGATTTCCCTGAAAAGGAAGATATTATCCCAAGACGACAGCATGACTCCTAGCCAAGCGTTTCCAGCCTGCCCTATGGGCTTCGTGAGATTAAGAGTGAAAAACAATTAAAAACATATATGCACATATGTGTATACATTTTATTTTTAGTTAATTTTAACGAATACATATGTAGATGTGTGTGCGTATACATATGTTAATTAAAATCGTGTCTATGTATCTGTAACGATATCTACATCACCTACCGGTTCCGTTTCCCTGGAGAGGCTGGTGGTACCGAAGGTGATGCCTCCCTGCTGTTGCCAGCCCCCGGGGCCCTCCTCCCTGCCTCTGTGAGGGCCCCTTCCCAGCTGACACTCTTATAAACAGTCCCTAAGGACTTCCTACGCTTGTCTGATACTCCATCCATTTGGGGACAAGCCCCAAGTCTGTACGTCCAGCTCAGAACTCACATCTTCAGCCTCGAACCTGGTGGGTCTCTCCCCTTAAAGGTCCGGCAAATATCTAGAACGCCAAACATCCCAAACGAAGCTGGTCATTCTCTTCCTGGGGCCCAGTCAGGAACAAGATACCCGCCCCCCCTGCTACCCCCCAATCAACCACCACTCGTCCGTGCCCCCTGCCCACCATAACTGTTCATCTGGCACATATTTCCCGAGTGCCTGCTGCGGGCCTGGCACCAGCCAGGTGCCAGGTAATGGACAAGGGATATTGTGCTCAGGGAAGCAGGAAATAAACAAGTGAATGTGCAGAGAGGGACAAGGGCTCTAAGTGAAAGAATGAGGCAAAACCAGGGTACAGAAAGGTGTGAGGGCCTACTTTAGGAGGGGCAGCGTGCCAAGGAAGTCTCTGAGGGGGTGACATTTGACCGGAGCCCTGAAGGAGGTGAGCAAGGGGGGGAGCCATGGTTGTATATAAGGGGAGAACAGTTCTGGCTGGTGGGAACAGCACATGCAAAGGCCCTGAGGTAGGACCAAGCTTTGTGAGCTGGAGGAAGGGTGAGAAGGCCCGGGTGGTGGAGGCAGAGAGGCCATTGAAGAACAGTGCATGCGCCCTCTCCTGGTGACCGCTCCCTGGCTCCAGTCCTCACTCTCTCTCTCTCAGATTGCCTTCGTGGCTCCCAGCTGACCTCTCTTTCCCTCCTGTCCCAGTGCGTCCTCCACAACCAAAGTGATCACTTGGATCGCATCACTGCCCTACTTTAAAACATCCCGTGTCCTCAGAATCAAGTCCAAACTCTGCAGTGAAACTCACAAAGTTCGTCTTGACCCAGGCCCCCGGCCCACCCTCCTGACCTCAGTCGCCCCGACAACGCTTCCTCCTTGTTAGTCATCTCCAGCCACTGAGGGACTTCTCATCCCCCACCCTCACCACACTCCCTCCTGCCTTTACGCTTTTACGTGTTCTGTTCCCTCTGGCCAGAATGCCTCCCCATTGGCTTGCTCCAGACCTCAGCTTGGATGTCCCCTCCTCCAGGAAGCCTTCCCCGACCCCACCCCGGGGTCAGAGGCCCCCACTCTGGGTTTCCACAGCTCCCAGCATTGCCCCACCAGAACCCATTTTCGCCGTGTAGAATGCATGTCGTCTCTTTGAGGACAGTGATTATACCAATGACGCCTGAACCCCCAGCACTCAACCAGTGCCCGACACCTCGTAGATGCTCAGAACATATTGGTATAATAAAGGGTTAAAGAAAACAGAGCAATGGGCTCAGAGAGATGCAGGCAAGACGCGAGAAGAGCCCGTCTTTATCCCAATAATCTAACAGCACGTCTGGGGGGATGAGATTCAGGCACACACGAAACCACACGTTGTGGAAGGCTCGGCTGTGTGGCAAGACAGAAACACGGGGGAGGGACGGCATGCGGAGGGCTGGAACATTCGTGGTTTCTTTTCAGGAGGAGACGAGACAGGGTGGAGGAGAGGGAGAGGCGCTTGGGTGGCACCTTGGGGAACGAGGAGGGTTCGCAGGGGTGTGGACGAGGAGCACCTACAGCCAGTAGTCTGGGCAGAAACGTGGCCCCATCAACGAACGAGGTGCGGTCACACAGTGTCCCTGGTCCAAAGGAAATCTGTCGGAGAACAAAAAGGAAACACCAGCTGGCCCGATGATGGGGGCTCAAAGAAGTCACGAGAAGTCACGGGTACGAGCCAACTCTCTGGAGTCAGTCCTGGGTTCAAATCCTGCCTCTACCCTTTGGCAACCATTTGACCTTGAGCAAGTCACTTCACCCTCTTGGGTCTCGGTCTTCTCACCTGCAAAATGGAGATCATGAAAGCTAAGCATCAGGGTCTCCTCCCCGTCCCAAGCTCCTTCAGGACACTGGGTGGGGCCCTGGAGACGTCTTCCAGGGTCATATGGCTTGGTAAAAAGGGTCATTTCATACTTCTTTTTCTTAAAGAGGGACCCCCAAAAATCTAGACCACCTTCCCCTCTTCCCCACAGCCCACCTGTCTACCTTCCAGGGTTTCCAGGGCATTACATGGAACCACAGTGCTTTAACCAGGTGCTTGGCATATAACACAAAGGTGCTCGATAAATGTTAGCCATGGCGATATTCAGTCTCGTCGTCATTGGATTCACCAAGGTGTTCGGAGCCAAACAGCAGAAACCGGGCCCCGCGAACACGGGGGGCAACAGAATTACTGGGAGAATTTCTGGCAACGCCTAGAAGCGGCAGGGAGGCCGGTGAGGCAGGCCCAGGACACGGGCAGCAGCAAAGGACACTATCTGGACAGTGGGAGGGGTCCCGCCTCTCGTCTCCGCACGCCGCGTCCAACAACATCACTCCCTTTTATGAGTTTACTTTTCCCTCTCTGAAGAGGAGTCTTCCAGTCTCCGTAGATAAGACAAATAGGTCTGCCTTAAATATTTCTATTACTTAAAAGTTCATAAATCTATTGGTTTAAAACTGTCAGCACTATGGGAAAGTCCTGAGACGGAGCCGCTCTTATCGCCAGGCGAGGAATTTGCCCAAAGCGGGGGCAGGACGCTACATGAAAGATGGTGGCAGTGCCCGAAATGAACAGCCTCCTTGGCCCTACCCAGGACGCTTGCCTTCCCAAGAGACGCTTTGAAATCTGGCCCGAAGAGCCAGGTGTCCTACGAGGCAACGATCTAGCCCATGGCCGGCCGCCCTCACCGGTGCCCACGTCCCTTTGACCTGAGTCGACATCGGGGCCGGATGCCCGCCCACCCTCCAAACCAGAGTGACTCTGCGTTTTGCGTAATACGTAGCCTCCGCTCTCCTGCAGGGTGCTCGGATGGGAGCGAGCAAAGGGGCCGGGGTTCTAGGCAATGACTTACTAAATATTTAGCAACTACCTCTTTTGGGGGTGGGGGTGGGGGTGGGGGTGGGGATTTGTACCACGCACCAGTTTCCGCGGCGTCAACCCTCCCACCGTGGCCGGCATCGCAGGACGCAGCTGGAAAAGATGTTGCATAGCCCCCCATTGTGTGGGATTTGCACACACAGCTTCAACAGGTATAAAGGACCTCAGGAACGTGGGATGTCATACATTCCGAGTGCTTGCTACCTTTGTTTAATAGAATGTATTTAATGGTAGAAATATACACATTTCTTTTTTTATTTTTTATTTTTTTTATTTCTTTTTTTATTTTTTTTAATGTTTACTTATTTTTCAACGTTTATTTATTTTTGGGACAGAGAGAGACAGAGCATGAACGGGGGAGGGGCAGAGAGAGAGGGAGACACAGAATCGGAAACAGGCTCCAGGCTCTGAGCCATCAGCCCGGAGCCCGACGCGGGGCTCGAACTCACGGACCGTGAGATCGTGACCTGGCTGAAGTCGGACGCTTAACCGACTGCGCCACCCAGCGCCCCGAATGTTTACTTATTTTTGAGAGCGAGAGAGAGAGAGAGCCAGAGCACGAGTGGGGGAGGGGCAGAGAGAGAACGAGAGAGGGGGAGGCACAGATTTCGAAGCAGGCTCCAGGCTCCAAGCCGTCAGCACAGAGCCCGACGCGGGGCTCGAACCCATGAACCGCGAGATCATGACCTGAGCCGAAGTCGGACGCTTCACCGACTGAGCCACCCAGGCGCCCCTATACGTTTTTTCTTTCAAGTGTATGTATTTATTTTGAGAGAGAAAGAGAGAGCATGAGCAGGGGAGGGGCAGAGAGAGAGGGAGAGAAGGACGGAATCCCAAGCAGGCTCCGTGCCGTCGGCGCAGAGCCCGGTGCGGGGCTCCAACTCAAGAACCGTGAGGTCATGAGCTGAGTGGGACCCTTCACTGACCGAGCCACCCAGGTACGCCTGATGGCAAAAGTATACAATTTAATCTTTAATAATAGCTACGTTTCACCGCGGGGTCACAAAAGTCCTGGAGACTTAACAGTTGGCTGTTGGCAAGTTGGCGCACACCAGACCGGCCCATCGGTGGTTCCAGGACCCGCTTCGGGAGGCGGGTTTGAACACCAGCACTGCGACTTTCTGGCTGTGGGATCTCGGGCACCTTCACTAGTTACCTGGGAGCTGGCACTCAGACAGAACTTACCGGAAGGCCCTCTGCAAAGGCCCCGATTGGCCTTTGCGGGAACCAGATCTCCACAAAGATCTGTCTGCCCGTAAAATGTGGGTGCTGCTACGGATTTCCCCCGGGGGAGTCGTGAGGACGTGAACATTAAATGAGCGACTGCAGGGGACCCACTGGCAGGCCACCTGGCACACGGAAGCCCCAAATTCCTTTAGGGCAGGCTTCCCCGGGGGGCGAGGGCCGGGGTCTGTCAGAGCCAAGGGGGAAAGGCTGGACAACATAATATCAGCGGGCTGTGAATAGCACCGATAAATCATCAGCTGTCTTTCTATTATTACCCAGGCTTCAGGCACCCAACCTCTTATCTAGATTCACTCGGCGAAAATATGCTCTATCCCCACAGAGAAACCTCGGTGTGCAGCACCGGCGGCTTCGTAAAGTAAAGCCAAAGTCTGAGATGTCCAGAAGCTTCCAGATCCTGCCATCCGCCCCACTGGGTGTCATACAGTGGACTGTGGCCTCTTGGTGGCCTTCCGAGGTCTGCCTTCCAGAAGAGAGGGCTCATCCCTGCCATAGTTGCTGCTTACCGTATGGGGGAACAAGCCTGGGCTGCAGAAAGTCTGGGGTGGGGAGCGCTCCCAACGGCCCCCCATGCAACCTCGGGCTGGAAATTCTGTGTCCTCCGCCTTCCTTCGCCCTGCCTGTGCTCTGAGAGGCTGTGCCCAAGGCCCAGGCCCCTTTGTCCTCTGGCTTCCTGTTGGATTCTGGGAGACGCCAGGAGGGAGGGAAGAGGGAGGAGGGAGGGAAGAGGAAGAGAGAGGGAGGTGTCTTCCCCCCCGGGTCCTTCCGAGCCAGCCCTCCATGGGTTTGGCGGGGGCAGCGTCCCTCTGCCAAAGGCTGTGGCTCTTTCCAGGCGGTGCTCTCGTAAGCTCCTGTTCTCAGCAGGCTCTGGAAACCTCTATATCACCTGCTCCGTCCCCGTTAGCTCCCTGAACCCAGCCTACCCCTCTGTAAATAACCCCCTCACTCCGTTCTCTTTTACCGCTTCTGTGTCCACGTCTCCTTCCTGCCAGCCAGCCCCGAAGACCCTCTCTGAACCTCAGTTTCTTCATCCGTGAAATGGGCCCTCCCTCTCCCAGTCCACCTTGCAGAGGTGACCTCGAGGGCAAAGCGAAACCGAGATGGGAAAATTCTCCGGGGAAAACAAAAGTTCAAAGTGCCACCCGGGAGCCATTCGTGTTATTAATAAAAGCCAGATAGGTCTCCCCAGTTTGCCTCTGCCTCCCTCCGCGGCATCCCCCTCCCCTCCCACGCCCCCTGACCTCCTGTCCGTGTCCTGGCCTTGACAGCCTCCTCCCCCGCTCCGTGTTCCCACTAAAGCCACGGACCCTTCCCCCACCTGCTCTGCACCTCCGGGTCTGCGCCGGGGATGAAGCGCCCGGCTAATATAAGCGTGTTTACATTAAAATATAAGGACAATTACACCAGCCGATCTAATAGTCGGCTCTGTATATGTTACCAAGTACTTAGGGCTCTCTTTTGGAAAGCCATTATGCCCACGTGATTCCCCTCAAAGCCTTTCTGGAGGATTTTGTTTTGACAGGAGGACATTAAGGGGTTGAAACTGATAGCATAAGCACATCACTTACACACTTTGATCATATCGGCCCATAATTCTGCTAGAGAAAGTCTTGTATATATTAGGAAGGAAATTAATTTTATGGCTGCTGTGGCTTTGCTGGTTAATGGCCCAGCAAGTCGACTGGCCCCAGCAGGCCAGCTACGGGAGGAGGACTCACGGCTCTGCCTCCCAGGCTCACCGTGCACCGCTGGGGAGGACGATCCCGGAGGGGAAGACCAAGCAGGGGAGAGGTGGGGGGGGGGGGCGGACACTAGCCAGCAAGAGCCCCCCCTCCGAGGTGCGGGACGCGGTGGCTGCCACCTGTCACCTCTGCCCTAGCCTCTCGCCAGGCTTGTCCCAGCTGAGATGCGCCTGGGGCTGTCCCTGCAGGACGCGGGCTTGCCCCAAGCCCGGAGCACACGTCACAAGCTATCGGGCTTGAGCGGAATTCAAATGCCACAGCGCGGGACAGCTGGATGGTGAAACGATATCCTGCATTTGCGTGCATCAGGAAACCACGCTAGAGAGAAGAAAGGAATTTAAACATTGGGGCTGACCTCTCCCAGCCGGTTTCTCCATCCGACCACCACTCTGCTCCAGGAGCACTCGCCCCAAAGTGGGCGCACGGTGCCGGATGGGAACAAGGGCTCCCGGGTCCTTCTTGGCTCCCGTGCACCCAGTAGGATTCCGGGGCGGGGGGGGGGGGGGGACAGAGTTTAGTACAACCTGGCCCTAGCCGGCCACTTCATCTGATCACTTCAAATGAAGAAACACCAAACTGTCCTTAGGTCTGAGGGACAATGTGGTGTAAAGGCGTTATTTCAGGGACGTGTGTGGGCTTTGCCTTTGCCTTTCTGGGGGATTTTAGAACTTAACTTTCCCACCAAAGGTCACTCCGTGCACTTTCGACAAATGAATTCAAGTCGATTTTTTTTCAGCCGTGACAACCATCCCCAACATCTTCATCAGGGCGGAGGGGTGGGGAGCGGGGGGTTACCGTGGAAGCTGGTGATGGGTGCGTGGGGCTACCTTAAGCCACTCCGTTGGCTTTGTGTATGTTTGAAAGCTCTCATCATAAAAACTAAAGAAAAACACGTCAGGCTGATCTTACAGTGACCTCATCTCCATGCTCTTGGCGTTCTAGAATGCTCGCCGGAGACCGGGAGAAAGGGAAGGATGGCTATCTCCCAGCAGGAATCGAGCAGGACTCCTAGTGAGTGTTGAAACGTAAGAATGTCATTCATCACAAGTGTTTTGTCTTTGTTGCTGGTGAACGAAAGGAGGGAGGGCTCTCTGGCATAGAAAGAATGCCAGAAGACAAGGCATGAATTTTGTCGGCAGGTGACCGGCGTTCAGACCCCAGTTCTGTCACTGTGGGCCCCGAGGCCAGTGGCCTGACCTCTCCAGGGCTCTGTTTCTCTGCCTGCAAAACAGGGACCATCACGACTGGACGGGGTGGCAGCATAACCACCCGGAGAGAACGCCGGGCACACCCCAGGCTAACAGCCGCCACCGTCCACGCGGGTACACGCTTTCCCGCTCAGCGCGGCTTCTGTGTCCGATAACCACCACACTGCGACTTCCCTCTGGGCAACTGAGCTTGCTCCCACTTCCAGCCCACGTGGCTTAGGTGCTGTGCACTCCGCCCCCCTCCCCCGTGGACATGGCCATGTGACTCAGGATGACCAATCACCGCCCCCTCCTCCTGCCTTTGGGATTGGCTGGCTGAGACCATGTGACCCGATGAGAGCCAATCGGGCTGACGCATTGTAGACCGTCGCCGGATCTTTTAGCGGAAGAGCGTGTTCTCCTGGTGTGCTGCAGCTGAACCCATGAGCCTCGAGTTGCCGTCAGCCGCTTGGGAAAGCCAAGGCGGGGAGTTTGAACGTAGGGAAACAGAAAGAAAGCCCCTAGATGAAGCCATTCCACAATCCATCAACTTTTTCAGCTACGCCAGCCAATAAATTGCCTTTGGGGCTTAAGTCAGTTTCTGGTTTTCTGTCATTTGCCATGGAAAATCCCATGCGGTGCAAATTGCTGTTGCCTTTATTATTATTATTGGTGGGACTAGCCGATTTCCGTAGCTATTATATGAAACTTCTCCCTGAGCTGGTGCCCTTTGAGATCTGTTATTCCAAGATGATGTTATTCACCCCCAGCTTTGTGATTTGTGGCCCTCGTCACCAGTGTCATGGCTGCACCATGCATGAGCACAAAGACTCTGGTATGACACTGCGAAAGCGGGGGAGAAGGGACGGCACCCTGCCAGGCAAATCCCCCGAATGCCCAGTGCCCTAGCAGGACCCCTAGTGTGTGCCTAGTGGGGTTGTGAGCCCAGACATCCCCCAACACACTTTGGGGTAGGCACGGGGGGCTCTTTATGCTCCTGGAACTTCAACGAGGCAACAAAAGGGCTAAGAAGCCCTTGACCCGTGTGCACTACAAGGGCCCCGAACCTCATCCGGCCCACATTCCAGTTATCGGTTGCCACATAAGTCATCCCAAAATTAGTGGTGTGAAACGACAATCGTTTCATTTGGCTCACAGATTGCCCGGGTCAGGAATCCAGACAAGGCGCAGTGGGGATGACATCTCTGCTCCCCAATATCTGGGGCTTCGGCTTGGCAGACAAATGGCCACTGGCGACTTGAACAGCTGGAATCGCCTGGAAACATCTCGATCACATGTCTAGTGCTTGGGTTCGGGACTGGAATGCCCGGCTCAGCTGGGACTGTCAGCCACAGCACCTGCATGTGGCCTCTCCGTGTCGCTCGGGTGGCTCCCAGCATGGCAATTGGGTTCCAGGAGGGAACAGCTAGGGAAGAGGCATTTCAGGACAATGAGGTGCAAGCAGTGTGACCTTTTTGGACTTCCGTTAGTTACAAATGGGTCACCGAGGCCATCCAGATCCCCCCCTCGGGGAGGATGTAGTGAGGTAAGGATGCAGAAGAGCATGGCGGACAAGGAATAGGACTACAGGCCTCTTTGGAAAATACCATTGACCGTGGCCCACGAGCGCTACCACCAACAGCCTCGGGTAGACGTTGCACCTAGCGTTTCCCGAGAATTGATTATGTGACAAGTGCTGCGCTCAGCAGTTTATATGTACGGTCGTATTTCATGCTTACCATTCCATGAGGGCAGCTAGTGTCTTTATGCTCCTATAACAGTGGAGGCAGCCGAGGCTCAGAGAGGGTAAGTGACTTGCCCAAAGTCGCCCAGCCAGAACGTGAAGGAGCTGAGCTCAGACCAGGCGTGTATGAGTCCAGCTCTATTCTTTGTGCCATGCAGTTTTGCCTACAACTTCCGTTTGCCTCTTCTGCCCGCCCACCTGTGTCCCCGCTCTGCTTGTTCTCAAGAAATTCTTCTGTTTTTTCGAGAAAGATCCAGCTCTCTCTTTTTGCCTGATTTCATCCAGAGGCATAGAGGTCAAGAGCACCATCTCTACTCTCCCAGGTGGAGGGGGGGTGGGGGGGACTCCATCCCCATTTAAAAGATGGAAAAACCAAGACCTAGAGAGGGAAAACAACCTGTCAAGGTCACCCCCAAGGTCACCTGGCTCAAATTACCGATCAGTCCATGGATGGCGCATCACTGTTGAACAGTACCTAGACTGGGCCTTCTTGGGTTATATGAGGGGAGGGTGCCTGCTGCCCCCCTTTGTCTCACCCTGGCCAGTCTTTCTACCCCTTGTCCCATTGGAAGATTCCCTCTGTCTCCAGTCAGGCTGCTCTCAGAGTTGTCAGGCACATAAATGATGGGCGTCCTCGGCCCCTGTTTCTTCCCATCTCCTCCCAATCTCCTTTTCCTCTAGCCCGCACTGGCCTCAGCCTCCCAAGTTATCTCGTCCCCTCCCCAGGGGGGATTATGGCACATTCAGAGAGTGTCCAGCACTGAGAAATGTTTACACTAGAGATTAGCATTTATCTCTATACTTTCAACCTCTCTTTCCATGCTCAGTGCTGCTGTCTGCATCAGGACGGCCCCCAGAGATGGGAGCCCGCCAGGCTGGGGCCGCCTCCCTGGCATCTGGGTCCACTGAACCCCTTTTCCCACCATCTTGGGGGGCGGTGCCACTATGCTGGTCTCATTCAATCCCTGAAAATCCTGGGGTTCCTTGGGTAAAGGCCAGAGCCTCCCTGAAAATATAGGTCTAGAAAGTGGGCTCTCACCAGACACCGAATCTGCGGGCACCGTGATCTTGGGCTTCCCGCCTCCACAACTGTGAGAAATAAATATTTGTTGTTTATAAGCAGCCCAGTTTATGGTATTTCGTTATAGCAGCCCAAACAGACTAAGATGTCGTGATATGTAGTGAGAACTACCCACAGGCCAGGCACTGTGCCAAATGCATTTCCAAACCGTGTCTTTGCAAGCGTCCTGCTGGGGATACTATCATGTTGCCTCTATATAGAGGAAAACACAGAACCCAGTTGCCCAAGGCAACCTACCAAGTTGGTCGTAAGCTTGGCTTTAGAGGCTGGGCCCTCCCGTTCTCCTCACCTGCCAGGCCTGTGGTCAGCTGAGAGCAGCTGTGTGCTAGGCTGGTGACTTCCACAGTGCAGTCTCTGGAGCGCTCGGGGAACTTGCTAGAAATGCACATTCCCGGGCCCCTCCCTGAGTCAGAAACGCCGGGGCCGGGGGCCGGCACTCGGTGTTTTAACAAGCTGCTTGGATGATTCTGCTGATTGGAAGTTTGGGAATCCCTGCTGTAGTCTTGGGAGACCCCAGACTCCTGGAAATCGGTGACCTCAGCGAGAGGTCACAAGGCTGTCGTGGCAATGTTCTGGGCGGGGTTAAGGCACAGAAGACAGAGAGAGGAAAGAAACAGTGAAGACAAGGGGGAGAAGAAAAGGAAGCTTCGGGAAGAAGGTATGAAGCTGTTTATTCCAGAAAGTTTCAGGGCTTTCTAGAAAGAGAATAAAGAAGGGCCAGCCAGCATTTTACTGAGCTCCTTCTGTGCACAAGCACAGAGGTGGGGCTGGATAGGAAGCAGGGAACTGGATACAGTTGCTGCTGTAGGGGAAGTCCCAATCAAGTAAGGGACAAGGACTCCAATAACGGAGATTGGGCAGAGGCCATTGCCACCTTACCGATGGAGGCTGGGCACGACCAAAATGATCGACGTAAAGGACCATTTGGGAAGATGCATCCTTCCAACCACAGCCCATGCCATGCATGCAAATGCCCTTGTAGAACCTGTGTCTCAAAGTGTATGTGTGACATCATGAAATGCAGACCACACAGTACAAATCCGTATATGGACTGCTTCCTCCGTTAACAAGAATATCGTGTTTGGGAGAAGAGAACAAAGCACCTATACGTTCCCTTATGTTATCAATTAGTCTAAGGATTATAAGATGATTGGCCATTTATGTTTTTCAGTTTTGGAGCTCTCCAATATCTTTGCATGGAGTGTGTATGCCGTTAGAAATAAGATTTGTGAGGGGCGCCTGGGTGGCGCAGTCGGTTGAGCGTCCGACTTCAGCCAGGTCACGATCTCGCGGTCCGTGAGTTCGAGCCCCGCGTTGGGCTCTGGGCGATGGCTCAGAGCCTGGAGCCTGTTTCCAATTCTGTGTCTCCCTCTCTCTCTGCCCCTCCCCCGTTCATGCTCTCTCTCTGTCCCAAAAATAAATAAAAACGTTGCAAAAAAAAAAAAAAAAAAAAGAAATAAGATTTGTGAGGGGCGCCTGGGCGGCTCAGTCGGTCGGGAGTCCAACTTCGGTTCAGGTCATGATCTCACAGCTCGTGAGTTCGAGCCCCGCGTCGGGCTCTGTGCTGACAGCTCGGAGCCTGGAGCCTGCTTCGGATTCTGTGTCTCCCTCTCTCTCTACCCCTAACCCACTCGCATTCTGTCTCTGTCTCTCTCAAAAATAAATAAACATTAAAAAAAAAAAAAAAGAAATAAGATTTGTGAAAACAGAGTAAATATTTCTCAGTAACATGGATGGTAAGGAAAGCGTTTACGCTGTCGGGCAATACAAAGAAGATTGTTTTAAAAGACAGTAATAATCACAACACAGTGTGCCCAGAATGGCCTCATGGCTTAGTGTTTACCTAAGCAGACAGTGCGAGACATGAAGGGGATCTGGCCACACCCCCGGGTCATCCCCTTCTCCTACACCCACGTCGCCCACCGTCGACAGTTCCTGCTTTTTATCCTTAATGTTGCTATACTTGGCTTACGCAGGGGTCTCATCCCTTAAAGATTTACTTTTCCTGGGAAGCCAAGAAAGCCCGAAAAATTTGTTTCTACTCCTGTTCACAGAGAAAAGGAGAAAAAAAAACAAACACAACTTTAGGCTTACGTGATGAGGTAAAAATGGGAGGGTTGTGTCTGAGTCATCATCAGCTAGAATCAATTGGGGGCAAATCTTTTGTGTCCCTCGTTCTGATTTGAGGGTGGAGGGGAGAGCATCATATAGCCTGGTGGAGGGCATCGCAGAGACTCAAGAGCAACATCCATTCATTTGGCCTCAACGGAGGAAAAAGTGTCTCGGGCAGGCTGTCACCAACACAGCCCACCCCCTTTTCTTTCTGTTGATGTCCCCAGTGTCCCAAGCTCCCCTGGTCACTCAGGGATTCCAAAGCTGGGGGAGCGGGGGAGAGGCTCATGCTCTACAGCCCCCACCCATCTGATGGGACCCAGCTGCCCAGGGGAGGGGAAGGCACATTAGATAAGACAGTCAAACAAAGGCTGGGCTTTGTATATTTGATTTGTCTGACCCAATTCCCAGGCCCCACAGGGATGGGTTCATAGCTGGGGGATGGGGTGAGGTAAAGGGCATGGTTTCCATCTTTCTTCCAAAGGCTGTCCCAGTCTTTCAGGAACATTGGCCCCCTCACTGGAACCACCCATCCATCTGGTTCCATAGGCCGATGGACCTGAGTGTGAATGCTGATCATGACTCCGTGTGACCCTGCATGTGGGGTCACCTCTCTGAGACTCAATTTCCTCACTACGTAAAATGGATCCAATAATCATGTCTTAAGGCATATAAAACCTTGCAGGCGAGATGTGGTTAACACCGTGTCTAGTGGATTCTTATCTTCCTCTATGCCCCCTTGCCTATGAGGGAGGGAAGTCGAGGTACTTGGAACCAAGCCAAGCTGACAATTCACTGTGTCCTGTGGCCTCTTCCCCTGATTGCCCAAAAGCATGTCAGGGGGTCAGATTTAGCCTGACCCATGCAGGAGTGAAGACCACTGCCCAGGTCCTGTGGGCTTCCTCCCTCAAAACTATCGGCTTCTGCCCAAGACTGGTAAAGCAATACAACCGCATGGGTATGAGAGGGAGAAATTGCAAGAAAAACTCAAAAACATGAGAACATGAGTACGTTTTGTCAGACCTGAAATTCAACCAAAGGAACTCAGAAAACACAAATATCTTTCATTGTGAGGAAGGCCTTTTCGTGGAGTACCACATGACCCTTGTTCTTACAAAATTAACTCACAATGGCTTTGAAGTTAAGTTTTACTTTGATATTTAAACATTGTTAGCAAGCTCCTACAGGGACAAATGGTATTCAGAGCAAGTAGGTGTATCATTTGTATCATTTGTACCAAAAGAGGTTAACAAACATTGAACTCACGAAAGAACTAGAAACCTATGAACATTTGAACGCCAAGGTCCGAATCTCAGAAACTTAAAAGTTACGTAAACGCAGTATTATAATCATTTTCTCTTTAAAAATTGTATTCACGACACTTATCATATATAAGTGTCATATATATATGTGTGTATATATATATATATATATATATATATATATATATATATTTTTTTTTAGTCCCCCTCCTTCCTAGAATGCCAAGTGTGAGGGGGACAGATTCCTGGTCTGTTTCATTCACCTCTCTATCCCCAGCACCTTGGACAGCGCTTGGCACAATGCAGTTACTCAATAAATATTGGTTGTATGAAAACTCAGTCATCTGCTTCTGGACCCCTTTCACCTAGCGATGTGTTGCTATGTTTCTGCCAACCCACAGATTGAAGAGGTGTGGTGTAGCGGTTCATCTTTGAGCCTTGGGAATCAGGGATCCTACCACGTACCAGCGGTGTGACTTGAGGTCATTGACGTCACCTCTCCGAGCTTCAGGTTTTTCCAGCTTATTTTGAAATATATGATCGCTTCTAAAGAGCATAACAAATATATATGAGCACCTTACAGAGAGATGAGAAAAGGAACACCGGGGAAACAGCATTAGCAATAATAACAAAAATAATAATTAGCATTTAGCTCCCAGTGCCCCTCCTTCATTGCATCCTTCTTCCTCCCCACCTCCACTGAAAAGTAACCTCTACCTGGACTATTCTGGGAGGAGGGGAATTGTTATCTTGCTTTTGTTTACTGTTTTGTCATATCTCTGCATCTCTAAACAACACGTTGTCTGCGTTTTTACCAATGTTTGCGTTTTCTAGGTATAGACATGAGCTGGTTATGATTCTCTGTGAGCTGTTTTAGATCAAAATTATGTCTTTCGGAGTCATCCATTTTGAAGTATGCAGCTGAAACTTATCTATTTGTCACTGTTGATTGGCCTTCCGGAATGTGGGTGTACCACACTTTACTTACCCATTCGGCTTATGAGGGACCTTGGGGTTGACTCCAGCTCATCGCCTCACACACAACGCTCCTGTGAGCACTGTCACATGTGTCTTCCAGAACACAGCTACAGGATTGTGTCCAAGGCATGGCCAAACATGGAATGGCTGGTCCGCAGGGTGTGTCCATCATCAACTCCAGGAGGTAAGGCTACACTGTTTTCCAAAGTGGATTGTACTGGTTTATACTCCCATCAACACTGGAGGAGCCATGCTTGTTGCCGTGCGTTCTCATTTTAACATGTGTAATTGGAACTATAGTTACCCATAAATTGGGTGCATTGCCTCCTGCCTCAAAACTTTCCTATAATAATTCCATGCCATAGTATCTATCAAGGCTTATTTATATAGTCGGTCTGTCTTGGGCCCAAGATACTCTTTCAGGGGCAGCAAGGGAAGCCTTCATGGTTGGCCCACGCTGCCTAAATGTCGGAGAACTGTCCGTAGAGTCAATTAGGAACAGTGCGCCCAGCCAGGCCCTCCATAGATGTTGACTGAATCAATGAGGGAGGACTGAACGGACAGAGGTTCTCAACTGGAGGACCCATAGGTAGCACTAGGTAACATTTCTCAAGCGCTTAAATTAGTATAAGCTTTATAAATATTGCCTCATTGATCCTTTTGAAGCCCTACAAGGAGGTACCACCATGATACCTATTTGGCTGATGAGGAAACCAAGACAGAAACGATGTAACTCATCCAGGGCCGTGTGGCAAGTAGGGTTACTCTCGAACACATTGCACCACCTTTCTCCCCATCAGAACAGAAGACTGACTCTCAGGCCAAGACAAAAATGGAGAGTTGTGAACTCAAAAAAACATGTAGGCTATCACCGGGAAATGGTTCCTTCGACCGCTCCGTTCGCTGAGTGTCCACCCCAGTGCATGGGTGAGACGCGCCATGCATCAGCTGGTGTCCTTGCAGGAACCAATGCAAACCCAAGAGCTAACTGAAGGGAGCCGGGAAGAGGGGTGGGCAGGGTTAAGGGAAGCAACAGGGAGGTGATGCACCCTGGGGACTGTCACTAGCCCCAGCCTGCGGGGCACGAAGGGAGGCACTGCGAACTGCAGCACCAGGGAGGGAAGACAAGGACCAAACACCCCCTCCCTTCTCACCCTCCAGGCTCCTGGTGACTGACTCCCCTTGGGCAAATTTAACCAGAAGCCAGAGGGTGAGTGAGCCCAGCTTACCCAGGACTGTAGCCATCAAACGACCTTTGGGAGCACACAGCAGGGTGGGGAAGAGTCAGGAATGGGTCCGGCGACCCACCTGACATCCGTGCCCCTCTCCTTTCCCATGAGCCTCCACTCACATATGCCCCTCGCCAATTGGGGTACGACACTAGAGTTTAAATTTTTTTTTTCAATGTTTATTTATTTTTGGGACAGAGAGAGACAGAGCATGAACGGGGGAGGGGCAGAGAGAGAGGGAGACACAGAATGGGAAACAGGCTCCAGGCTCTGAGCCATCAGCCCAGAGCCCGACGCGGGGCTCGAACTCACGGACCTCGAGATCGTGACCTGGCTGAAGTCGGACGCTTAACCGACTGCGCCACCCAGGCGCCCCTCGACACTAGAGTTTAAAGACGTTCATCGTAATACCACCTGGCAAGCCGATGGCTTCACCGACGTTCGCACAAACAGCAATCTGCTCTGGCATTGAGGAGCAAATGCCCTGTTAGACCTGACTGAGAGATAGTCCACTGGTCACCAAATTGGCACCGTCCGAGGGATTTTCACGAGTCAGTCTGACTTTGGAAAGTCCCCACCGCATTAGAAGAGACTCTGCCGCGTGGGTCCTCCGCGGGGAGAAAGGTTGGCGGAAAGGGAGGGATGGATTCGCAGGGGTTATTCTGGAATAGTCCGAGATGACACAACACATTCAGTCGCATCCCAAGGAAGCTGGGAGGATGAACGCCGGAGCAAATGCACCTCAAGTTCTCACAGGCCAGCCGGAAACAGGAACAAACCATCTGTGTTTGCCCAGCTGGGGAATGAGCTTATGGAAGAGGCTGCCCCATGAAGCAAACGTCAAGGTTGGCCTGCAGCTGACACACACCATGCTCGGTGTGACTGTGGTGCAGCTCATTCTAAGGAATGTGGTGGGGGAGCACTGCCCCATCAGAGTCGAAGCCTTGGCCCTGCCGCTTGCTATGGTGATGCCGTGACACCCGCAGATGCAGCGGGGGGTGGAGATGGGGTCGGGGGGAGGTGTTGTCTGCAAAAAGTCTGCAGCTGTCTTCCCTCCAGGGATGCCATCACTTGCCAAGACCTGCATGGCATATTGGCCACACTTTTCTGGGAGGGGCCCACGTCCACCGGCCGATGGGGGCAGGAGTGCAAAGGCCTGGCCATCTTGGCCCTCCTTGAGACAACTTTAAAGGGTCATTCTAGGGGCGCCTGGGTGGCTCAGTCGGTTGAGCGTCCGACTTCAGCTCAGGTCGTGATCTCCCGGTTCATGAGTTCAAACCTCACGTCGGGCTCTGTGCTGACAGCTCAGAGCCTGGAGCCTGTTTCAGATTCTGTGTCTACCTCTTTCTCTGTCCCTCCCCCAACTTGTCCTCTCTCTCTCTCTCTCTCAAAAATAAATAAAACATTAAAAAAATTAAATAATGAAGGGTCATTCTAGTTCCAGAGCTTTCCACGCCATCAACAAAAATTCGAAGCCTCAGTCACAGCTCAGCCTTTCCCTCCGTCCACCCCTGCATTCATCCCCTCCCTTCTGTGGGTGCCAATTAACAGTACCCCCTAATAAACCCCTGCACGCTCAACTCCATGTCAGAGCCTGGTTCCCAGGGAGTTCTGAACAGTGACGTTTGCCAATGGTGTTGACCTCGGACAGCTTAATCTCTTTAGGCCTCGGTTTCTTTTCTGACAAACGGGGTCTCATCAGTTGGTCGTGGACACTGAATAAGACAACGTGGGGAAAATGTGTGGTGCAGTGTTTAGCGTGCAGAAAGCACTCCATAATTGTCACCTGTTACTGCCTGAAGTCGTTTTCCACCCCCGAACATAATGTCATGTTAGGAGGGGCTCTGTTGAATGATGGTCATTTCTCGGAGCTCTAATTATATCTGGACATTGCTCAAACCTACTTGTGGTGGCGATGTCCCACGTACCCTGGGCCCACCCCCCTGCCTCTGAGTCTGGGAGGGGGCCTGCGTGGATTGCCCCAGTGGGCCCCAATGCTCACCAGCTTCCAATTGGGTTCAGCCAGTGGTCACGGTGTTAACCCCGGGATATTTCGCCTTGGGCTGGACGTGACCTCAACCAAGAATCACAGCTTTTCTCGAAGCAGCTGACTCCACAGGGGTGTCTCCTTCTGAGTTCCAGTAACTGCTACTTCCCCCTTAAGTCTAGGAACCCTCCCCCCAGTTCACTACTGCTATTCACAAAACACTCCCTAGCCCTTAGGTATCCCTCCATCCTGCCCACACCTCTGCAGTCTCCTTCTTTAACTTCCCTCTAATCACGCCCATGTTGCCAGCCAAACAATGTATCGGACAGCTTCAGGAGCCGAAAGCCACTCAGTCTTTAAAAGTGACAGCAAAGATGGGCCCCAGATCCCTGGGGGCCCAAAAAAGAAAAGCGAGTTCCTGGCAAGATTGGACCCCCGATGGTTCACTTCACACTGAGACCCTAATGAGCTACCCACATTCTGCTTCTTTCAAAGGCGTTTCCTAGGGGTGCTGGGGGAACAGGGGTGATCCTGTTCTTGGCTTTCTCCACCAAGCACTGCACAGAATTTAGAAGTTGAAACCCAGTCAACATAAATTGTAGCTCCAATTATTTTTATAGGGCCAGCTGTTGTTTCCCCATAAATGAGGATTGGGGAGGAAGAGGGTAATGCTGAAGCCAAAGTTATTCATTTCTTGCTGGTGGAATGTTAGGCAGTATAACCCTTGGGTTGGAAAAGCATTTTGCGGTAGTGCAGCCTTCCTGCATAATACCACTTACCGCTGCACTTGACCGACACCCAGGAGAGGCCAGGGCCCCGGAATGGCCAAGTAGGAGAGGCAAATCCTCAGCCTGTTTGTTCCGAAGCATGACATTTACTAATCCCAGCGGAAGAGGAGCCAACCTAATCCACCCCTGAAAGGGTCCAAATCAACCCACTCTTTTCCCCTTGGGGAAAACCTGTCCCTTATCCAAGTTCCAACTTCCTTCCTGCAAAGCGCGAAGTTGAGATGGAAACAGTCAGCCCTGTTTATTTTGCCTGTAATATATCCCCGGCCGGAGGAATGCGCACAGGACACGAGGCTGTGTTCCAAACGCAGCCGCTCTGAGATCTGGATGTGGGGTCTGAGAAGGTGGCTGCCTTCACTCCGTGAAAGCTGACGGCACCCGGGAAGTTTGGGGTGTCCGTTCCCTCGCCTTGCGAGGCACCTTCCAAAGGCTAATCAGCCCCCAGTGCCATTCTACCAGCGTCTCGCTACGTCCGTCTCAGGAAAACAAAACAAAAAACCGTGATAATCGGGAGGAGTGATAGTGGTAAGAAGGTTATTAGTAAGGGTAAAGGTTCAGGCACTAAAGCAAAGGCCAAAATAAATGGGGCTTTAAAAAGATATGTTTATTTCTCCCCTCTGTCATAGCCTGAGCATAAGTGACGGAGGGCTCTTGGGGTTTGCGCTGGGTTTCTCTGCATCGTCAACATAAGGTTTCCCCACCGTGGCCTGAGAAGGTGGGGAAAGGGGGAAGGGGATCAGAGGAAGTGGAGAATAGGGCCCAGCTCTTTGATGGCGCGACCAGGAAATTGTACCTGGGATTCGTCCTCTCATCCCATTGGCCAGAATTCGCTCACATGGCTGTGAGCGGCTGCAAGGGAGCCTGGGAAATGTAGTTTTTCGCTGGGTGACCATGTCCCCGGGCTGCAACTTGGGATTCTAGAAATAATGCTTTGCCAGCGGAGCAATCTAACACAGTCGCTGAAAGAATAGATTTCGAAGTCAGGCAGTGCAGGGGTTTGATTCCCAGCTCCCCACATATCTTCCTGGGGTCGACGGATACCAAGACAGAAATAGCTTCAGGGAGCTACCTGGCCGGAAGAGAGAATGTGTGATATCAGAGAGATGGGGTAGAGCCTGCTCACAGGTGGGTGCCTGTCTGGAGTCCTGTGGGCACTGGGGAGCCATCGGAAGTGTTGGAGCAGAAGAGTAATGTGATCAAGGCATAATTGGAAAAGGGTGGTTCTGATGAACGTTTCCTGGATTGGGTGGTGGCCCATGAGAGAGCCTTGTGACTCCTCCTGACGGCTTTGTGGACACCGAGCAAACAGCTTAGGCTCACAGCTGGCCAGGAGTGCCCCCCACGGTATAGGGCAGGGTCAGCTTTCCTGGTCAAGGGCCAGAGAGTCAATATTTGAAGTATTGCACACTTCAACTGTGCCATTGTAGTGTGACACAACCATAGACAATACGCGAACAAATGAACACAGCCATGTTCCAATAGAAGTTTATTTACTAAAATAGGCAGAAGGCCACATTTGGTCCACAGGCTGTGGTTCACCAATTTCTGGGACAGAGGATTCTTTAAATGTCACCGCCTTGTGCCGTAAAGTGAAACCTCTAGTCAATAAAATGCTTGAGGATGTGTCCTACTGTCTTCCATACCGCTGCGCCTGCCCCGTTACCGGGGGGCGGGGTCACAGCTTGAGGGGCCTGAAGGTTACACTATTCAGGGGGTTCATTTAAGGAAAATACAACAAAAGTACAGTGGGCAAGCAAATATGAAAGAGAACATCTATTTAGCCTGAGACAAGAGATCGCAAGAAATTTTCAAAAGCTGTTAAGTATCAGAAATGGCACAAAATCCATTACGAAGGCGTAATACTTTTTATTAACGAACTGCCTAACACCCTGCATAATATTTTCCCTACATTTGGTGGGGGCGGGTAGTGCATAGTCCATCTGTTTATGTAAACAGTTAATTTTTAAAACATCATTCACGCTAGACAATTCAATCTTGCCTCCCGCAAGGTTTTTCCTCCGCTCTCCACATATTTCTGGGGCCAGGTGGCTTCAGACAGGTTCATGCCACAGCCTGGGTAGGAGGCATATTCCTAGAAGCCGCTAAGAAAGCCTAGCAATAACTATACACAGAATAACTGCAAACCGCAGAAAAATATACCACTAAATCCAAACTAAACACATTACCAACTCAACTTCCCTTCAGATGAGTCCCAAAAATGCCTGAGGCCACAACCACAGTACGGAAAGCATAAGAGAGAGGAGGAGGGGCACCTGGGTGGCTCAGTCGGTGAAGCCTCCGACTTCGGCTCAGGTCATGATCTCGTGGTTCGAGCCCCCTCCCCGCCCCCAACGTGGGGCTCTGTGCTGACAGCTCAGAGCCTGGAGCCTCCTTGGGATTCTGTGTCTCCCTCTCTCTGCTCCCCTCGCGCTCTGTCTCTCTCTCTCTCTCTCACACACACACACACAAATAAAGCTAAAAAAATTTAAAATTTTTTTTAAAAAAAGAGGAGGAATCTGGAATAGAAAGAGAAAGGGGTTTTAAGCCTTCCTTTTTGTGCATCTGATGGAAATTACAGCCACGTGTATATTTGCGCTAAAACACCGGCTCAGGAGTCGGCCACTCCCAGATGCCTTTGCGACAGCTGTGTGCTCCGCCCCCGGAATGGCAGGTATTTTCCACGATAGACCCCGTTTCCCCAAAGAAACCACGTCTGAGCAGCCCACACTTTGTAACAAAACCAAGGTTCTGCAAAGCAGCTGATTCTGCTTTTGCTAGCAGTAGTCCCTGCGGGAAATAGATGTGTGTCTATGTTTGAAGGCAAGAAAACAACCCATTCTTTCCGCTTTGACTTACACGTTGCCACACCTCGCTGCAAGGCTGGCTGGGAAGTGTCATCTTTAGTCTAACTGGTCAAGTGTCTAGCTAAAATTTGGAGGCGTGCAGGAAGGGAAGGGGGGGGGATTGAGAAATAGGTAACGGTCTCTGCCAGGGGAGTCAAATGGGGGTATCTTTTCTATGTACTCATCAGCCCCACCAACCAATAATTCGGAGCTCGCTCTCCCCGCTCCCCAGGCATGGTCTCGTGATTCATTTATTTAATACATTTTTGAGTGCCTGCCACATCCCAGATGCTATTTTGCAGCAAAGTCCTCGCTCTTGCTGAGGGTGTGTCCTAATGGGAGGACTGTAAGGATAAACAAAGACATGAATAAGGATTTCAAAGAAGGATGAGTGCTGTTAGCATAATATAACAAGGTGTCGATGTAGGAATGATTGTCACAGGGAGGATATTAGACTCTGCAGTCCCGGAAGGCCTCCCTGAGGAGGGGACATTTAAGGAGAGACCTGTACCCTATAAAAGAGCCAGCTGGGGCGCCTGGGTGACTCAGTCGGTTAAGCATCCTACTCTTGATTTCTGCTCAGGTCACGACCTCACAGTTTGTGGGTTCGAGCCCCGCATCAGGCTGCACGCTGACAGTGAGGAACCTGCTTGGGATTCTCTCTCTTCCCCTCTCTCTCTGCCCTTCCCCCAACTCACCTTTCTCCTCACCACCCTGTCTCTTTTTCTCAAAAATAAACTTAAAAAATTTTTTTCAGGGGCGCCTGGGTGGCAGTCGGTTAAGTCCCACTCTTGGTATCAGCTCAGGTCATGATCTCACAGTTCGTGAGTTTGAGCCCTGCATCAGGCTGTGCGCTGATGACACGGAGCCTACCTGGGATTCTGTCTCTCCTTCTCTCTGCCCCTCCCCCGCTTGCGTGCACGCCTGTGCACATGCGTGTACTCTCTCTCTCTCCCTCAAAATAAATAAACTTCGAAAAAAATTTTTTTTATTTTATAAAAGAGCCAGTCATGTGAAGATATGGGAGCAGAGGGTTCTAGGCAGAGGAAACAGCCAGAGCTACAGGTCAGACGTGGGAATGAACAGAGATTGGTCAAGGAACAGAACGAAGGCCGTGGTGGCTGGAGTGAACACAGGGAAGAAGTATGAGAGGGGAGGCTGAAGGTGGCCAAGGACAGATCACAGGGAGCCTGGAAGGGCATCGTAAAGAGCTTTCTATGACTCTGATCCTTAAAGTAGAGCCTGGCTAAGCTGACTTTGTGGAAGTTGCTATGACCCAGAAAAAGAAGGGGCTAAGTAAGATGTGTTGGGTTATGAATTCCCGATTGGGTTTCACCAAGATGTCTGTCCACTTTGTAGAGTGTTCTATCCCCTGAGAAAACATTTCCAGCCTGTCTTGTCAGACCTTTCCCATCAGAGCTCTCAGAAGAAATGGGGGCAGCTGGCGGGATCCCCCCTTGACAAATCAACATGGCACACCGCAGAAAGGGTAAGTGGCTATCCCAGGATCACCACTAACAAGAGGTAGAAGAAAGACTGGAAACTTCTGTTCAATTTCGAGGCAGTCTATCTCCTATCTGCTCCCCAAAGAAATCAAGCATGAAGAGAAGCAAACAAAAATAATGACTTCGCTTGGACAAGATGTGTACATTTTCTCATAGAAATGCATACACACACACACACACACACACACATACAGATGATAGATAGATAGATAGATAGATGAATGGATGGATGGGCAGGTGGGTGGATGGATGGATAGATAGATAGATGGATTGATAGATGGATGGATGGATGGATAGATGGATGGATGGATGGGCAGGTGGGTGGATGGGTGGATAGATAGATACATAGATAGATAGATAGATAGATAGATGATAGATAAATATGGACAGACACAGACATATTACAAAAGTGTTTGTTTTTAAATTTTCTTTTTAATGTTCATTTATCTTCGAGAGAGAGCGAGAAACAGAGTGCAGAAAGAGAGGGAGGGGCAAAGAGAGAGGGAGAGAATCCGAAGCAGGCTCCAGGCTCTGAGCTGTCAGCACAGAGCACGACGCGGGGCTGGAACCATGAGATCATGACCTGAGCCCAAGTCGGACGCTTAACTGACTAAGCCACCCAGGCGTCCCCAGGTTTTTGTGATTCCACTTTCCTGAGAGAACACAGACCGATAACACCACTGTTGCTATAGCCCTGAGGTTTTATACCCTGTCCAAATCTTGTAAATAGTTTATATATTAAACTTGCTTTAAGTACTTGTTTGAGCGTGCCATGTCTTTCCTACTGGGACCTGACTGATGCAAAGTGTCGGGGGGGAGGGATCACACCAAAATATCATGTGTGATTCTCTGTGTGGTAGTGAATGTACAAGGGATTCAAATACACACACACACACACACACACACACACACACACTGATGCAAACTGTCGGGGGGGAGGGATCACACCAAAATATCATGTGTGATTCTCTGTGTGGTAGTGAATGTACAAGGGATTCAAATACACACACACACACACACACACACACACACACACACGCAGTTTGTGTTGTATAAAAATAAATGTCAGTGACAGCAATTTGATTACTTGTGAAAGAAACTGCTTTTGTCTCCCACTATCTGTCCTCCCCTTCTTTCTTTAGTAAGGGATTACCCCAAATTTTAGCTCCTATATGGTTATCCAGCTAAAGACTACATTTCCCAGCCTCCCTTGCAGTTAGTTATGGTCATGTGACTAAGTTCAGACCAATAGGATGTGAACAGAGAGAAGAAGCCTAAGCACATGACATCCGCCACCACAGAGCTGCCATTTCAACCCTGGACGGCTTATACTTGGATGGTAGGAAACAGAGAAAGTGTCTCATTAAGTTATTATCAATTTCGGTGCTGGTGTTCGCAATTGCACCTGTATCTTGATTTCTTCAGACGTCAGACTAAGTCGGGATGTTTGTGCTGAGAACAATGAAGGAATGCTCTCAAAGCATCTGTGCGTGGAGAGTGGCAAGCGCGGGAGGAAGGGACATCAGCTTCCATTTCTGTTTCTTCCATCCTAGGGTCCTTTGGCTCACGTTTCCGCCCCCGTTGCTGCTCATTCTATCCCTGTGTAAAATGTGGGAATCTTCCTGCCGTCAGGGTGGGCTTGGCAGAACAGTCATCCACATCACTCGGGGGCAAGCACTGTAGTCCCGAGATGCGTTGTAATGGGTACCAGCAAGACACAGCTTGGGCTCTGAAGTCAGACAACTTGTGTTCGAGTCCTGGCTCAGTCACGTACTAGCTTTTAAAGGAGATTAGTGGCATCTGTTTGATCCTAATTGAAAAAATGATCGGAGAGCCAAAGAAGAAAGTGCTTTCAAATTCTGAAAGCAGGTTAAATGACACAGATCTGTCTCATGGCGGGGGATGATGGGGTGCGTGAACAGTCCTTGGGGGAGGTGGTCAGAGCCATCAACACCTTCTCCACCATTCTATTGATTGACTTCCTCTAGTATCAAGTGAGTAAAGAAGGATGGAATTACTCCAAGATTTGAATCAGCCCCAGCGTCAAGTCCTGCCTTTTGTTAAAGGGGTAGCCTTGCTCCCTGGATACGCTAAGGCAATGATTCAAAGCAGACATGTCTGGGAGATGGCAGGACAGAGGGGAAAGTGGTCTCAGCTAGAGCTCTGGGGAGAGTAAATAGAGAGGGAATTTCTGCCCCATCAGAAAGAAGAAACTTCAGTGAGTCATCCTTGCCAAGATTGCAGGGAAGGGTTAAACAGGAGGAGGCAATCAGAATCAGGCTCATCATGGAGCTCAGGGACCAAGGGAAAAGTATTGATTTCCTCTGAGCCACTTTGGGCTGACCCATTAGTTCAGGCTCACTGAGAAGGTGGAAAATATACAAGTTGCACTTGGCTGCGTTTTCAATGCTCCCTTACTGGGACAATCCAATGTCTTCCAAATGAATGCATGGGGGAGGGGTTCAGAGTGGAGGATAGTAGTGAGAAGTGGTCCAGGCACAAAAGAGATTCTGACAGATGTGTCTGTGACATTCCTCTCCCAAGCCCTGGGGACCTAGTGGACACTCACCGAGGGTTGATCAACTCTTGAACTGAATACTGCACAGGAAGGAAGAGGCTGGCAATTCTTAGCCATGCTGTAGCTCTGAGCTGGTAGTCTAGGAGCCAACCCTCAAGTTCTTATGTCTAACTCCCACAGTGACGCTGGATTCACAACCTTTTCATCTGGCCTGAAATCGTTGTGTTCATTACCAAAGTTGAGAGTCATACTGCGTGGGTTAGAATTCCATTTCTGCTGCTTGCTAGCAATACGTCCTTGAGCAGATGATCCAAACACTCCCAGACTTCATTTTTCCTATCTCTGCGATAGAGATAATCGTAACACTACCTTATGGTTTGGTTTTACTTTTCAGATTAAGTGATATCGCCCTTGGGAAGTATCTGGCATAGAGACTGGTTTGCAGAAATGCTCAATATACTTTAACAACTTTATGATGTTTTAGATCTATCGTAGGGTAAAGTTCGTATATTTTACTAGAGCTAAATTAGCACTGATCTGGAGGAGACTGTGATAAATTGGAACCCTGAGACCCGCCGCTAAGAAAATAACTCAAAAAATTTAGTGGAAGTGTCAACAGAGGAATTAAAATGGTACACTAAAAAAAAATTAACACAAAAGAAGGTAGTAATGGATGAACAGCTCATCTTATGTGCCGCTCCTCATGGATCATCAGTGTCTTGTTCAACAATGGCCTGCTGTCCTTGAAGGGATCAGTTGGGGGCTTATGGGTCACATGATCCAAGCAGGCGTAGCATAATTCAATCAGCTGGTCCAATCAGCTACGGTTAAGGAATCACACAATCGGATCAGTGGTCCTTTGGAAAGAAACCATGTGGTTCATTGACCGCCTGGACCAGCTGTGGATGGGATGCTTCTGGAAGGAGGCGGGAGCTCAGCATCTGAATACATCTGAAGAAGTGGCCGGATACTCTACGATAAAGATGTTGCTTCAGTAAAGAACCCTGACACCATGCCAGCGAGAGAGGAAAACACACAGAAAATTGGGCCCTGCAAGGTTCAGCGAGGGAGAGAAATCTCCAGGTCGGTCTGATTGCCTGGGCCCTTGATCGCTCCAATAGTAAGATCCGTCCATCCAGTGGAAGGGAAGACCGGGGTCTGGGACCTAAGGCTGGGACTGCCAGGCAACCTCTTGGACCAGCCTGGAAGCATGGATCTTGGGAAGTCGGTTGGCCTGAGTGTTATGTGGCCATTGGCCACCTCTGCTCACCCTGGCTATAGGCCGTAGCCCTGCCCATAAAGCCTATTGTCTGACAAACCACATTTTTACCACATGATGCTAACCTCGTGACTTCTGCTGATTAGACACAGTTGGGCCATAGGCATGTGTCTGGATCTGATATGTCTTAGTTGAGGAGGCTTCGTCGGTAGCTGGGGCCCTGGAGTACAGCTTCTAGAATGCTTTGGTTACTTCTCCCTTAGAGATCTGACTCTCTTGCTTCCTAACTTCTGCTCACAATATTCCCGCTTCGGAGAACACATTTCCTCCCCTTTATCTGGTGGTCCCCCGCCCCAACACACACACACACACACACACACACCCTTCAGGCCTCAGATGAAATGGAGGGCAATAACTCTAGCACCAGAAAGAATTGAGGTCCAATCTCAGTGCAGCCTCTGACCTTGGCTCGTGGGCAAGTTAGGTGGCCTCACCGGGTCTCAGTGTATTTGTCTATAAAATAAATATAGCAATATCCTGCGAGGTTACTTTGGGAACTACATTTCCAACGTGTGTAGAATTGGGCCTGGTCTGCGAAACAAAGAAAGATCTCAGTAAATTACCATTCTTTTTTTTTTTTAATTTTTTTTTTTAATGTTTATTTTTTGAGAGAGAGAGCATGAGCAGGGGAGGGGCAGAGAGAGAGAGGCAGACACAGAATCCCAAGCAGGCTCCAGGCTCCGAGCTGTCAGCACAGAGCCCGACGCGGGGCTCGAACCCACGAACCACGAGATCATGACCTGAGCTGAAGTCGGACACCTAACCGACTGAGCCACCCAGGCGCCCCAGTAAATTACCATTCTGAGCACAATGATGGTAAAGGTGAAGATGATGATGGGTGTCACATGTCACCTCTTCTGGGAAGCTTTCCTTGGCTGTGGCAAAGATGTCCTCCTCAGTGCTGCCCTGGTCCCCTGAGCACTCCCCTATCATAACACTGATCGTACGGCATTGCCATGGACTGCTGACTCACTTCTCCAGTAGGCAATAAATTCTTTGTGGGCAGCAACTGTGTCCTATTTGCCATGACGGCTCCAGTACCCAGCCTAGGGGTTGACAGACACTGGGTGCAAGGGCGTCCGCCCAAAGACTTGGCCTCCCGAAGCGATTCCCTTGCGTCTCCCATGGATTGTTAAGAACACGGGCTTTGGAATTACGTGGACCTGTGTGTGCGTCTAGGATCTGCCACACACAGGCTGTGTGACCTAGGTCAAGTTACTTAACCTCTCTGTGTTTCATTCCTCTCCCCTATGAAACGGGGGTTAATAACAATTCCTCCCCTATGAGGCTGTTGTGAACATCCAGTAATGGAATAAATACGCAAAGGTCAGCCTATTCATCAAGTATTTATTGAGTACCAACTATGTGAAAGACAATATTCTAGAAGCCAGGGAAGGAACAGCACAGAGAAAGTTGCTGCCCTCATGAGGGAAGGCAGACCACAAACAAAGAAACAGCCGAAACCATCGAAGGGTTAGGAAGGAAACTCTAGATGGTAATGGGGTAGAGTCGGGGATAGCACTCAATAAATATTTATCATTGTCACTCACATCCCAGCAGGGAAAACAGAGAAACAACCAAGCCTGGGGACCCTGGAGAGGTTCGGTCCCAGGCTCTTTCTCCAGTCATGGGCAGAGGCTCGTTCTGGCTCCCATGCCCGTGGAGCTGATTCTCCTGCCAAAGCCTGCCTCCTCCTCGGGGGGAAAGAGCAAAAGCCCACTTTTCATGACACCTGTAGTAACCCTTGGTGGAATGGATCTGAAAAGATGCAGGAGAAATTCTTAAAATATATCTCCGTCCAACCACAATATATTCCATATGCTTGGAAACTGTCGGGGAGGGAGCCTGGTGTGCTCAGTTACCTCTGGTAAATGTTTCTCTCCCACACTAGGGAAATCCTTATCAGGGGGCTCTCCCACCTGACAGCTGGAAGGAATTTAGGAGAAAATGCAAAGTGCTCTTGCGAAAGAGGAATCAAAACCACAAGAGGATCTGAGAACTTCTCTCAAAGTGAAAGGGTTTAAGGCTTCGGGCTGCTGAGCTTGGGGGAGAAAGCAAGTTCTGGGAGGGGGTGCGGAGAGACCCTCCCCCACAAGGACCCCCTGTGCCCCCTTGGGAAGTTCACTGGCCTCCCGTGAGCCTCGGTTTCCCCGTTTGTTAAAGGGCTGTGAGCTCTACGTTTAGAATTCTGTTAACCACAGAGGATCCATTTATGAGTCCATGGTTTTCTGTGGGTTTTTCCTATGGACGCCAGGCTGTGAGCCCTCCAGCGTCGGTCTGTTAACGGCTGTGACTACAGGGGCTGGAGGCCTCAGCTCCCTCCATAAGTCAGCCACCGGGCAAACCTGGCCTTAAGGGACACCCCCCCCCACCCCGGGGAAGGAAGTGACCTGTGACAGCATGCTAAATGGCACCTTCTATTGCCAACTCTGAAAATCAGAATGAGGAGACTGACCATGAAAATGAGTAGTAATAGCACCAAGCATTCTCATTCTCTGTTGGTGGACGTATCAACTGGTAGAACCTTCCTGAAGGGCAAGCTGATACCAGGGATTTTTACAGATAGCCCAGCTAGTCCATTCTTAGGAGTTAACCCAGGGAAATAATTAAGAAGGCTATATAATTAAGAAGGCTATTTTGCGATGATTAAAGAATGATATGTATGTGTCATTATTTTTTTAAGTTTATTTATTTATTTTGACAGAGAGAGAGAGAGAGAGAGAGAGAGAATCCCAAGCAGGCTCCATGCTGCCAGTCCAGAGTCCGACGCAGGGCTCGATCCCAAGAACTATGAGATCGTGACCTGAGCTGAAATCAAGAGTTGGATGCTCAACCGACTAAGCCTCCCAGGCGCACCTGTATGTATAATCATTAACATGAAAGGATTTCAAAATATATTGTTCACTTGTGAAAAGCTAGTGACACGCCTGCGGGTCCTTCACAAAAGCTCATTTTTAGATTGGTATCAGGATGTAGACATTTGTTAGTATACACAGATACAGATAGATGAAGATAGGTGGGTGGATGGATGGATGGACGGATGAACAGATGGATAGGTAGATAGATAGATAGATAGATAAATAGCATGATGGTTCAGTTTGTTTTGGTAAGACCTTTAATTCATAGACACATAAGAAGCAGCTATAGGACCCCAGAAGAAAGCATCTCTCTGGGGAGGCTTATTCAAACATTGGCTGAGTGAGGTTAAACAACTTGCCTGAAGTCACACAGTTGGGATAGAATCAGAATTTGAACCAGCTAAGTCAGTTCCCAGACCCCAGAGTGTTAACACCTTCATCAGTTTGTTTTCTCCTAAGGAGTCGCTTTGACCATGAATGACACGTTAGAATCTGGGGTCCCCTTCACAGGAACCAAATCAACCTTAAAATGTAATGCTAGCCTCAGTCAACCCAAACACCCCCTACCCCTGTAAGCTTCTCTGCTGTCTCTACTCAACATCGGCCTGTTAGGAAAGACCCCTGTGGGCACTAAGAAAATGGGTCCATTGGGCTGATTTGATCAGTGGATGCTGGGATGTCTTGGGATGCTGGGATGTCTGGTCCTTGTGTGTCCTCCCAGAGTTTCTGGACCACCATTTCTGGGATGGAGGGAGGAACCTGGGGAAATGCCCTGAAAGGGGGTCCCCCCCACCCTCTCCCCCACCCTGGGGGTGCCAAGGGAGGAAGTGAGAAATGTTGGTGCAGAGACTCATGTCCCCCTGGGCAGAGCACCTGTTAGCCTTTGCTCTGGGTGTTAAGCCAAGAGCAGGAACGTTCTGAGACTTCAAGGCTTTTATCCCTGATTAAGGATTCGGCATCGTCGTGCTCTATCTGCGCAAGGCCACTTCTAGAAGGCCCATGAGCCGGCCCTTTCACGGTAGAATTCACTCGGAGTCCAGAAATCAGATGCACCTCTCAGTGCTGCCGAAACCCAGCCGAGTTCTCGATTCTGCCACGCTTCCTTAGCGACCGTGGACGACATAAACTTGCGGCCGAATTGTCAATTCTTAAAAAACTCCAAGCGGGGAACACTTGGCCTTTGAGACCACTGGGGTCAAAGACCCCTCAAAGACAATAAAGTAAAAATTAAAACAACCTGCTGTGGGCTCGGGCATTTACAAAGCACGTCAAATCCGGAGAGCCTCGTATTAATATTTCCATTTGGCAAAGGAGGAAACTGAGGCGACGGGAGGTTAAGGGTCACACGGCGGCAAGCAGCTGAGGCCTGACCTGAACCCAGGAGTCTAACGGCCCCCACCGGATAAATTTGACCCAAGGGCAGGAGAGAGAAATTAAATTGCTCTGGGCGCGCCCGTTCAGGGTGCGGGTTACGCTCCAAGTGGCGCAGAGTTCTTCGCCTCCCCGCCCCCCTCCGCGCCAATGGTGAATCGAAGTCCCCGCATCTCGCCCCTTCAGGTGGTCGGTTCTGAAATAGCCCTCCGAGAACAAACACCCTCTGCTCCTTCCACTGACTTCAGGAAGCTCTTAGTGCGTGGAGGACACAGGAAAGGAGATGAGAGGTGTCACTGGGAGACCCAAGCAGGGCCAGATCAGCCCCCCTCTGGAGGGTCCGCGAATAATGGAACTCAGAGGCAAACAGTGGAAGGGACCCAACGGAGGCCCCAGCGCTCTGAGATCGGGTCCTCTCCTCTCTAGAATGGAAATGATCGCAGAAATGGTGAGGTAACGGACTCATGAGGCTGAAAGGCGAACGGGTGCGCCAATCTTCAGTGCCTAGGAGGCGCTCAATAAATGCTTCTTTCCGCGCACGCCCTTCCTCCGATGGGAGAAGGGCCGTGATCATACTTACCGCCAAGCAGCTCATTCAAGTAGTTTCTGATTACAATCCCAAAGGCCTTGAGGCCAAAGTCTGGGTTGGGGGGAGCCAGATCTTTTAGGATATATTAGGGTGAGGGAAGCAAGCGGGCTGACCTTTCCCCAGCAAGAATGCCAATTCCTGTGCCTTTTTCTCCCATCCGCAGGGACTGCCTCTGCTCCCGAAGTAATAGAAGAAACACGTGGTGTGTATATGGAGCGCATACTGCCTCTTGGAATAAAAGCAAAAAAAAAAAGATACCTTATGGCTTTGATTTGTCCATGTCTCATTATTTCATTAGCCTTGAGAACACAAGTGCAAATGAATCAGAATTCAAGAAGATGTTCGCGTCTCCTGCTCAGATTTTGAACGGAGTACGATCTATAAGCACAATTTTCTACGATGCACGTCGGTAAGTGCCAGGAGGCTCTTAAAATATGACTCGTCGCTACCCTTACCTGTAACCCTACAGTAGGAAACTGGTTTCTCGGGGGTGCCGTGCTCTCTCCCAGCCCCCAGCCCCTCACGTAGGCTGTTCCCTCTGCCCGAGACATCTGGTCTGCCCAACACCCCCAACTCCGTCCCCTCCGCCTTCAGATAACTCAACCCAATTGTCACTGCTTCCCAAAGCCTCCCCCGACCCTTCAGACGAGGTTAAAATCATTACATGCTCCCATATCACCCAGTATAGCCTCCAAAATACTTTGCACCCTTGACGTCATTAAATTGTATTCTGCACTCACTCATCATATCCGTAATAACAGGGACCCTGCCTGCCTGTGCACGAATCTGTCCTCAGCACACAGCAGAATGTTTGGCATAAATTGTCATTCAATTAATATACATTTCCAGCCCCACCTGTATGAATTTACTGCAGTAAAAATGAAACCCCAAGGGGAAAGGTGATGGTTCCAAACCTCTAAAAAAAAAAAAAAATCATAAGTTTCTCAAAATGAGCAAAGTGGGAAAAACATTTTTAACAAGAATGTTTCGACAGATACCTCTTAAGTTTGCATTTTCCAACACGTCCTTCCCTTGCCTGGATCCCCTTTCACTAGCTCCCCGGTTCCCGTTCTAATACCCAAACCAGGGAAAGGTCATAATTCACAGGAGTGATATTTGCAGATTAAAATGAAAACAGCCACATTCTGCAAGTAACGTTGACATTTGGCAAAACGTCTGGGCCAGAAAAAATATGTGAATGTCGGATGCTTCGCAGGACATAGCCAGATTCCTTTTATTCTCCCAGAAATACAAAAGGGCAGTCCACATTCTGGTTTGGATGTATTCCCACTTTCTGGAGTAAGGGAAAATACAATAAAAACCTGAACGATGATCTCATGGCCTCCTTGATTTGTCAAGATGCATCTCTTCTAAGTTTAAGTGGCTTTTTTATTTTATTTATTTTTTTTTGTAAGGCTTGAGATGCTTCCAAAATATTTATAAAAAGCAGGAGTCTCTTCAAAGTTCGGAGGCAGTCACAGACCTCCAAGAAAGGAGAGAGGCATGGCTGTTTTGTGACCTCCAGGGAGGGGAGGGTATAGGGGGGAAGGGGGTTGAGGGGAGAGCTGGGGGGGGGTATGGGGGGAGGGGAGTGGGTCTGAGCCCTGGAAGGAAATCGGAAGCTTAGGTGCACTGAATCCTGGCACCTGGAATCGTTGCTACTAAGTTTGACATTTGCTTTGGGACCTTATTAACGTAGCTGGGAACGAGGTCTAACGTAGGAGGATCAGCAAACAGGACCTATCAGTGCCCAAACTATTTTCTTCTAAATCTTCCTTCCCTCTTGATGGCATAGGTTCAAGGGGAGACATTATCAGATGTAAGGAGGAAAATTTTAACATATTGCTTAGTACCTTATGACCCCGAAGTAATTTCTGTTAACATTTTAATATATGCCTTCCCTGTTATACCTAGATATGTACACGCACACACATATTTATATTTATTTTTACAAGAATTAGATATTATTACGTGTACTCTTTGGCCGGCTGGCTTGTTGGTTTTATTCTCTCTCTCTCTCTCTTTTTCTTTTTCTGTTTCGTTTAACACCGATAAGCCTGTGTTCTGAATCTGCCTGCCCTCCACCCTGTGTAAATTTGGACACCTCACTTTCACACCCTGAGCTTCAACTTTCTCCTCTGTGAAATGGGGATAAAAATAGCACCCGCTTCCCAAGGATATGGGAGGAGGGGCTCACATAATACCTGGCAACTGCTTAGCACGTGGGGAGAACCGTGTGTGTGCATGTGCGTATGTGTGTGTGTGTGTGTGTGTGTGTGTGTTTTCGTAGAATTAAGCCATTCCCCCCCCCCCACCCCATCATTTAAAAAGTTCTACATACAGGCACCTGGGTGGCTCAGTCGGTTAATAGACTTCGGCTCAGATCGTGATCTCGCGGTTCATGAGTTCGAGCCCCACATTGGGCTCTGTGCTGACAGCTCAGAGCCTGGAGCCCACTTCCGATTCTGTGTCTCCCTCTCTGCCCCTCCCCTACTTGCATTCTGTCGGTCTCTCTCTCTCTCGCAAAAATAAATAAACATTAAAAAATTATAAAAATAAAGCATTTAAAAACTTCTACATAAAATTCTATTATCTGCATGAGTGGCTTAGTAAACCATCCCTTTCCATCAGACATAGGCTCATTTCAACACATTTTAAAGCCCTTGATGTATTTATCCTCATTTTATTCATAATACCCCTAGGGAACTGTTCTGAGTCACGTAAATGCCAAGAGCTAATATTCTACATAAAGATGGGTGAATGTTTTTTTGGTAAAGGGCTAGAAGGCAAATATTTTTGGCTTTGCAGGCCATACGGACTCTGTCCCCAACTACTCCATTCATCTCGTGCCACACGAAGACAGCCACAGGGGCGTCTGGGTGCTCTCAGGTGGCTCAGTCAGTTAAGCATCAGACTCCTGATTTCGGCTCGGGTCATGATCTCACGGTTCATGGGATGGAGTCCCATGCGGGGCTCTGTGCTGACAGCCCGGAGCCTGCTTGGGATTCTCTCTCTGCCTCTCTCTCTCTCTCTCTCTCTCTGCCCTCCCCTGCTGGTACAAGAGTGCTCTCTCTCAAAATAAATAAACACTAAAAAAAAAATTTTTTTTTTTAAAGTACTTCATGGAGGAAAAAAAAAGATCTCAAGGGAGAGAAAACAAAGAAGTGGGTGTGGCTGTGTTCCGGTAAAATGTTATTTACCAAAACAGGCTGCGGGCAGATTTGGCCTTCGAGCCACAGTTTGCTGATCCCAGTCTCCTGAATGCCCGGCACTATTCTGAGAGGGTTTGTTCTGAGAGCATTGCCGGGATAAGCTGATTGTATTCGCACAACGCCTCTGGGGTGGGTGAACGTGCATATCATTCCCATTTTGCTGACGGGAAGACTCTCCAGGGTTACAGAGCAGATGCAGGGCTGGGTCGGTGCTCAAACTCCCCTCTCCCAACCCCCAAGTCCTGCCTGTTCCTTTTCCTGCTCTGCTCCCTGCCTCTGGAACCCTTTCTCCAAATTGAATCCCAGTTCTTGAAACAGCTGGGATGAGCTGTTCCCGTTCTCCGTGTCTAAGGACAGCAGCAGGAACAGGCGAGGCCCTCTGATGCCCTGCTCGCAGGGTGACTGCACGCAGGGTTTCCGAGAAGCCCCTGGGAGCAGTGCTGGGAAATCACGAGCCCCGTCTCCGTGTTTTCAGCCTGTCTCTTATCCATTCCAGCAATAAATTCCAAGTGTGCGCCTGCCACAGACCCGGACATGACAACATTTTGCGCTTTTCTGTGAAGCTCTGGTCTCAGAGATCAAAGCGAGAGGCACCTCCCCTGGGGATCCGGCAGAGAGCTTCTAGAAAGATTCATCCACTTCCAGAAGGAACCTGCGGCAACCCCAGCGCGCCATCCGCTCTCACCAACAGCCACTGGGCACTTGGACGTGCAGCGGGGGAAAGCCCCCGTGCCGTCTTAATTTATTGCCCCAAGAGGCAAGGTTAGAACGTCAAACAGGATTTCTTGCATGAAGCCCATCCGAGGGTCTCAAAGTTCCGAGCGGGGTCAAGCGGCAGCCTTGGCTTATGGGACGCTTTGCAAACTGCAACCCCCCATGTGTTTTTCTCATGGAAAGAAAAAAGACACCACAGGATGGCTGCTTCTCAAGAAGTCAGCTTGTCTAACCGTGATGACAGGAAGGGACGGCCAAGTGTAGATGTCACAATTAAATCCTGCCCAGAAGAAGAAACTAGTCAGGGAACAGTAGGTCTAACCTTTGGTCTTGTAACTATTCAATTAGGTGGCCTCTTAAGAGTCGGGCATAAATCTTTGGGCCAACCATCTATGCAGGACTTCCCGGTTTGGTGTGGGGGTTTTTCCCCTCCTCTCTCTCCTAAGTTTTTACACTGGTGACCATCTTTAACTTTGCTTTGTGTTAATATCAGAATATCAACGTGAACACATTATGCACAGATCTGTGGGTTAACAGGCATTGTGGAATAGAACCGAAGTGGTTGTGATGTCTTAAATTTTTTTTTTTTAACGCTTTTTTTTTAAATTTTTTTTTATTTTTGGGACAGAGAGAGACAGAGCATGAACGGGGGAGGGGCAGAGAGAGAGGGAGACACAGAATCGGAAACAGGCTCCAGGCTCTGAGCCATCAGCCCAGAGCCCGACGCGGGGCTCGAACTCACGGACCGCGAGATCGTGACCTGGCTGAAGTCGGACGCTTAACCGACTGCGCCACCCAGGCGCCCCATGATGTCTTGCAAACAAAAGAGGAGAGACCAAAATAAATAGGGTGTCCACAGTCATGTGAGTTTGAGAAATGCTGCATTGTCTTGACCCTCCCTGAAACTCACCGAGCATATTAGCATAATAAAGGCTCTGAGCTGTCCCGCAGGCAAAGGCAACTGTCTGTCTTTGTGTAACTCCGTATCTTGCATGGAACAGGCACATGGTAAATATTTGGATCCCCCACAAAACCCACTTGAAGAAATCTCATTTCAGAACAAAGCTCTCCGATCTGTAAAAAGAATCAGCCATCATCGGGATGGGCGTGGTCATCTCAGGAGTGGAGAGAAAGGTTCTCACTGGTCTAGTTTCCAGTCCTGGTTGGCCCCATCTGTGTCTGGTGGCTCACGTTCACAGGAAGCTGGGCAAGGTCTTAGAGGAGCGCGGTAGTTTGGGGAATGGGTCAAGAGCAACCTCGCCCAGGGAGGGAAGCGCTGCTCCAAGTTCATGACCGTGTCGAGCGCTAACCTCATTTACCTGGAATCCTGCCTTGGCCACGTTTTGCCCCTGCAACCTCTGCTCTCTAGAACCAAGCCAGACAGACAGAAGTCAGTCAAAGTCACACTGATTAAGGGTGTTGCAGTCTCTTCGCAGACCCTAAAAGAGGAGAACCAAAGACCGTCCTTCACCTCGTTTACTGCTGGACCTCAGCGCCCGCTACAAAAGAGACATTGGAGAAATACGTGTTGAAGAGATGTTCCCCTTCAATATCCGTGTGACTGTTCAGCGGAAGGAACTTGGCAATGCCTAGAAGGGACCCCTCAAACATTAAGAATAGGCATTGGGATTCAGCGTTGGGACCAGGCGGTTCTGTGGTCCCCAACTGTCCGCCACTTTGGGCCGTGGCCGTCCTTTTCCCTCCGAGCCCTAAACGCCAGCAGGATGTGGAGGTCTTGCCCTCGTGAAGCTTCTCTGCTCTCCATCCAAGCTGGGTACCACTCATCCACTCTGCTAAGCTAGCACAGTGAGGGACACAGAGAGAAACGTGTGTGTGTCTTTCCCGGCACAGAGAAGAGAGTCTACCTAAGTCTGAGATCTCTTGATTTCCATCATCTAGCCATCAAAACTATTCAGTTGCTGCCTTCATAGGTGACTACATACCTCCAGGAGGCCCTCCGATCTATTCCTCTTAACGCGGGTAAGAGTGAGCCAAAGTGGATGATGGCGTGATAGCATTCCAGAGGGCTTCAGGAATCCTGTCCTTGAACAGCAATTTCTTTCTGGAGGGATCTTTGGAGGGAGTGTAGAGAATGAATTTAAAATTTTGTATGTCTTGCCTATTGTTCGATGTGAGCACCGTTAAATTTTTCTAGACTTAGTTTGCTATACCCTAAGATTATGAAAATACTTACTAACCAGCATTCTCTCGCTTCTGTAATCTTGCTTGCTTAACACATTCCTCCCCTTCCCCCTTCCCCCTTCCCCTTTTTTCTCCCGCCACAAGTAACGGACAAAGCCTTCCCGCCAAAGGACAGACAAAGGACGCCCAATCAGAGAACAACAAGTGTCCTTACTTTAAAATCAACTAATCAGGCCCCCCATCATCTGAAACCTCCCCTATGCTATTTGTCTCTGTCTACAAAAACGCTGTACCAACCCTGATCGGGGCCTCTTAGCGTCACCGGCAACGAGTGCGCGGAGGTCCAGGTTCGAACCTGCAATAAACGACCCTTGCCGCTTGGCTTTGACTTACGACTCTGGTGGTCTCTTGTGGGGGGTTTCGCGACCTCGGGCATTACAGGAGTCAACTGATGATTAATTAGTAGTGATTAAAGTGCCTACTAGGCGCTTATCACTGAAGGGGAATTTTGAGGGAAAGGTACGTATGATAATTATCTGATGGCAGACAGTTGCAACATGCACGCGTCTTTCACACGGAAGCGTATACTGTATTTTGAAAAATATTCCAACTCACCAGGAAATCAAAGATCCCCAAACGAAAACAACTATGGAATTACTAATTCCTTTTAAGGATAGTATTAAGTAACGGTGACATTGTGGAAAACTTACAGCCTGTTCTCTGTGGGTCTCATGTAAAATGATACAACCTATCTGGAAAACAACTATATACCAGGACCTTCGGGAGTCTTCCTTCAGAAGCAGACACAGGCAAACGTTGGCATATTGCCTACTGGTAGTGGGGTTACAAATGGGGTTTATTGTCACCTTTACACTTTTCTCTGCATATGCCAAATTTGACCCACAAAACATGAATTTCTTTTACAATCCAGAGAGGGGAAAAAAACAATAAATAGATAGATGCTCATAGCTGTTCAACTCAGAACCCATTAATAAGGGGAAAATCTGAAAAAAGCTGCTTTCCCACAAAGCAATTTTACACATAAAAATATTCATCTTTGGGGCACTTACATTATTAAAACATGTAAAACCCCATGTATACCCATGCAATGGAATATTATTGTCATTTAAAAAAGGCAATGTCGGGGCGCCTGGGTGGTGCAGTCGGTTAAGCGTCCGACTTCAGCCAGGTCACGATCTCGCGGTCCGGGAGTTCGAGCCCCGCATCAGGCTCTGGGCTGATGGCTCAGAGCCTGGAGCCTGTTTCCGATTCTGTGTCTCCCTCTCTCTCTGCCCCTCCCCCGTTCATGCTCTGTCTCTCTCTGTCCCAAAAATAAATAAACGTTGAAAAAAAAATATTTATAGTATAATGCTAAGTGAAAAATCATGGTAGAGAATTATGTATTTTTCTCAATTATGTAAAGAAACTATGTGTCCCCAAGAGAAAGCAAAAGGCAATATCGGATATTGAGATTATCTCTAACTAGATGAATTATGGTTTATTTCATGATTTTCGATCTTCTACGGTAACCATAAATTTAGGGGAAAAAACTTCAACTTTGCAATTTACGATTGGCGGTTTCATCCCACAAGGAGGGAAAAAAATTCCCGTATGCCAGATAAAAGGAATTATGCAATAGTATTACTGTATCACCAAGCATTACACTGTGGTTGGCCAAGCAGAGGGAGGTCAGGGACTAGGGAATCTTTAAAGGTAAGGTCACAGGTTTTTTTTTTTTTTAGATTCATAGAGGACAGGGTTGCCAGGTTTAGCAAATAAAAATATGAGTCCCTCTATTAAATTAGAATTTTAGATTGATGATTTTTTTTTGGCGTAAGTATATCCCATGCAATATTTGGGATATACTTATACTAAGAAAAAAATGTTGTTTATCTAAAATTCAAATTTGACAGAGCATCCTATTTCTTACCTGGTGACCCTATGGGTGGGTGCATGCCAACCGTTCTGGGAGAACGGCATCCCAAGTGCGCACTCAGAGTCTCAGGTGGGCACCCAGAGTGATTTTTGAGTCCTTCCTATTTTTTACACCACCAAGGCGGGTATAGGCCGGGTTTAATTGGTCGAGTATGAGTTCTACCTGGGAAAGCAAGGCTCCTTTTGTGACCAGGGATCTTAACCTCTTGTCCATGAATTCAGTCAACAAACCCTGTGGGCGCTATTCTGCGCTTGACATAGCGATGGGCGCTGGGGCGGGAGCGTGGGTGTGACAAATAGGGTAGTTGGTGTGTTTACATGAATTTGACCGCTTCAGGGTCTAGTCAACCTTTCAGTACCTGTTGGTGCCTCCGTCCTATCAGGAGGCTCCCACCGTCCCATTCTTGCCCAGACACCCAAAGAAGGAGAGAGACAATACCAGGGAATACGTTTCTCCTCCGACCACCCCCGCCCCATGTTCATTTCCACCACTGCACCTGTTACTTGGCCGTGCCTTCCGCCCTGACGCCTTCCCTTCTCTTCTCCAACCCATGCCCATCCCTCTTCGTCCAAAGTCATATTTCCCTGCTCTCAATTCCCAGGTCATGTACCTCCAAACACATCAAATGTAACATAATATCTATCCCATTTCTCCAGCATTTCCGCGGGGCACCCCATTAGAAGCCTGATTCATACTATTGCAAATCTTCCCAGAAACCATGTCCCATTTTACAGGCAAAGTGCAAAGCATGGGGCACCTGGGGACCGGCGGGTCACCTGAGTGGTGTGTCAAAAGCCTTGAGTGATGCTTAGTATAGACTAAGTACCCAATGCCTGGTGGTAATCTATTTTCTTTTAAAGAGACAGACACCTAGAGATGAAAACATAGAGCAAACAAACATAATAGCAAGAACCCCCGGGGCGCCTGGGTGGCTCAGTCGGCTGAGCAGCTGACTCCAGCTCAGGTCATGATCTCACGGTTTGTGAGTTCGAGCCCCGCGTCGGGCTCTGTGCTGACAGCTCGGAGCCTGGAGCCCGCTTCGGATTCTGTGTCTCCGTCTCTTTCTGTCCCTCCCCCATTCGTGCTCTCTCTCTCTCTTTCTCTCTCTCTCTCAAAAATGCATAAATTTTTTAAAAATTAAAAATAATATTAGCAAGAACACCCACATTTACTGAGACCCATATTTTACTATTATACATATTCTGCTCTATACATAGTCACTCTAAGGAATGTGGTCTTCTCATTTTAAAGATAAAGAAACTCAAGCAGGCAGCTACTGAGGGCTGGAGCCAACATTTGATGGAGCCAGTGCATGAAAGAGGACTAGGTCCCTGAACTTGAACTTGGGCAGCATGTTAGAAGGGGGGTGGAAGACGTTCTGGCAAATGTCATGCATGTTGCAACGATATTTCCATTGTGTCCTGAACTGGGCCATGGGCCCTTCTCCTCTATGACCCCGGGGACAGGGGCTCCCGTGGTTATGGGGTCCGAGGCCGGGGAGAGCGGACCCTAGGCAACACCTCCAGCCCTACAGAGAAGGGGGTGGAGGAAGGGGCAACCCAGCATGGCTGTCACGGGGTTCTTGGACAAGGACAAGCTCCCAGCCAGCCCAGGACCCTTCTACAAAGTGAAACGGATTAGCAGCTTGCTTTCAATCAGGCTGAGTTACGAGCTCAGTGATTGGTGGGACATTTACACGAACCAGAAGATGTGTTATCTGATGAAAATTGCTTAATTTAATATCCTAGCTCGACAGGCAGAGCAATGTGCCTCTCGCGGAGAATCTGCCAGGGCAGACGATTTTGAAAAGTCCCTGGGCATGTTGAAGAAAAACCATCACTATCCTCTCCTTACGCATCAGGGAACAAAACTGAGTTCTTGGGCCCAGTGGGCAATCTGCCATCGGACTGTGAGCCCAGGGAGGCCTCAAAATATCCGCTTTCACTGCAAGACCCAAAGACAGCAAGGCTCACCCTCTACCTGGGACACGAGCCGGTCTGGTTTTAGGCGGTTAGAGAGGAAGCCCACTCTAGCTCCTGTGGGCTAGAGGCCTGGCTGTGGATGAATTTTGACTCGGCACGGAGCTAAAACCTTTTTAAAGATACGAGAACAGAGGCCGCCATGAAAGTACTCAGTCTCTCTAGCTTTGTATTCACTAATTCAACCCAAAGCTACGGAGGGCTTAGCATATGGTTCTCAAGTTGAGCATGCATCAGAATCATCTGGAAGGTTTGTAAATCTCGGCTCTCGGGGCACCACCTCCAGAGTTTCTGACTCGGTAGGTTTGGGATGGGGACCAAGAATTTGCACTTCTAGCAAGTTCCTAAGTGCCGCTGCTGCCGTTACTGCGGCTGGTGTAGCAACCACACTTGGAGAGCCACTGGGCCAGGCACGTGGTAAATAGCCCACACTAGGATCTCCTTGCCCGGAAGTTCTATACGAGATGGCTCCAAACCCCCATTCCATGCCTTAAGCTCTGCTCCAGATATCAGCAACTTCCAGACGACTTATGATCTTTTTTTTTTTAATATTTTATTTTTTTTAAGTAATCTCTACACCCAACACGGAGCTCGAACTCATGACCCCGAGGTCCAGAGACGCGACTCCACTGACTGAGCCAGCCAGGCGCCCCCAGAGGACATACGATCTCCGTGTCATCCTTCACCTTGAGGGTCAGGCTTGCTGAAATCGTTGTTTGTTGATCACTCGGCTGCCCCCTTTGTCACACCGTCAGCCCCAGCCCGGTTGTGAATACGGCCCTTTTTCCCTTTTCCACCCAAGCAAGGAATAAAAGCAAAACCAGTCTCCTAAGATTTCTGGCTACGTCAGAGCTTCTCCTTAAGACGAAAAGATACCAGACGTGGGGTGTGAGGGTTATATCGCAAACAGATTTTTCAAAATTCAAGTTAATAATAGACTTGGTGCGGGGGATTCGTTTCCTGGCCGCTCACTGTATGCGGCAGCCTGGCCCCGTGGCTGGTCTTCCGTCCCTCCGTCTGTGTCTTCCCTTCTCTCTCTCTTTTTTTTAATGTTTTATTTATTTTTGACAGAGAGAGAGACAGAGCATGAGCGGGGGAGGGGCACAGAGAGAGGGAGACACAGCATCCGAAGCAGGCTCCAGGCTCCGAGCCGTCAGCACAGAGCCCGACGCGGGGCTCGAACCCACAGACCGTGAGATCATGACCTGAGCCGAAGTCGGACGCTCAACCGACTGAGCCACCCAGGTGCCCCTCCTTCTGTCTCTTCTTCTCATCCCTCCGCCACCCCACCTCTACACTCCACCTCCCTGAGCTCCGAATTCTCCATGCCCCATTTTCCAGAGGGGTCTTCACTCTCTCCCAAACTCAGCTCTCAGCCCCTGTCTGCATATCCAAACCCGTGAAACGTATACGAAGACAAAAGATCTTTCCTTTAGCGGGAAAACAGAGCCACATAAATTCCACCCCACGCCCGACTTCCAGGGTACAGAGGGGAACAGCACAGGTCCGTGCCAGGTCGGCACCGTTAGTCTCAGAGAGAGAAGACATGTCATACCAGTACACTATTAGTGTGTATCTTCAAGCACTATAACCCACATAAACATGAAGGGCTCTGAAAAGAAGGCCAGGGGATAGGAGCAAGAGTTCTAGATGTGGGAGCCATGGGAAGGTCCCTAGAAGGCAACACCACAGCTGTTTTACAGGAAAACTGCATTCACCGCCTGCATACAGGGGAAGGAGAGTCCTGGGAGAGAGGACAGCAGAGGAAACAGAAAGGCACAGCATGTAACAACTCTCTCCAGTGTCCCACCCCCCCCCCACCACGTTCCTCCCCTTCTGATGCGTGATAAGAACCAGGGTTTCACCTCCTGCTGCTTGTCCTGCAAAGTGGGTCCAGCCCCTTTCTTTGAAGTTTGGCTCACATTCCAAGATAGCCAAAGGCTTTATTTTTAATCCCATTATGCTAGTAAGCAATTATGGAGCGCCTACTGTTTAAGAATCTACGCATACGGAGCATGTAGGGAACCCATATTTGAGACGTAACACCTACCCTAGGGGTCTGAAAAATAACTGAGGGGTCAAGGGGTGAGTGCTTCAAACAGTGCTGTGCCATGTGTCATCTGTGTCCTGGAGAGACACGGAGTGCGTTTAGAGATAGAAAAAGGAAGAAGATGCTAAAACATCTGTGTACTTTTTCAGGACTCTTTCAGTTACATGACAGAACAACTACCCCCCTCCCCACACACACATATTGTCCGAAGAGGAAATCAGGCATGGATGGATCAAGGCGACCGTGTGATAACTGAATAGTGGTCGTCTATCTAGACCCTCTATTTCTAGCATCTGGTTTTGTTGTTGTTGTTTTTCTGTTTTCGTTTCATGCTTGATGGGGCTCATGCCTTGGATCAATCCACAATGTTGACATTTACTTCTTAGCAACCCCAGCAGAAAGGAGACTTTCTCGTTCCCGGCAGCTCCATCCAAAGTCCCCCGACCAACACTCACAGGCACTCGATCGGTCTTGCCTGGACTGTGTACCCCCCTCTAAAGCCAACCTCTGTGGCCAGGGAACTGCCAGCTCTCATTGGCCAGGTCTAGAATACCACCTGCGTAGACGGTGGGTGCAGCCGGTCTGAACAATCGGGCCTGAAATGGGGCTGGGGGGCGCTTACGGAGGTGGTTCACACAGGAAAAGACATCGGACGGGCAAAACCAACAGGCATCTACCCGAACGTGTAAAACATGAATGTTCAAAACCAAGCGTGACACGCTATCATGGGCTCCACAGAGAATTGTGACTAGATCGCCCCCCACCAGGGCCCCTGCCAGGCAACACGCGTTTCTGGTCAGGAGCAGGGCCACCGATCTGACTCCAGAGTTCATGTCCCGGCTGAGCAACTTTGAATACACAGGCAACCTAAGGGTATTGACCTCCGGAGCTTTTCCCAAGGATTAAGGAAGCAAACATAAGTCCTTGGAAGAGTGCCTCTCCTGTTTCAAGTCTGACTCGTTGCCGTTATTCAAACTGTATGACAAATGTTATCCATCCTGATTAAGGGATTTCTATCTTTTACCAGGTTTTCCAAGGGATTTGGGATGAAAACAAAAAAAGAACCCCTGCTCGTTCGAGACAACGGTCCCCTAATTCGGACCTGTCGTGATCACGTGGATAGGGAGCTATTGTCGTTCGCAGACGGGCCCCGTCCCTCCGAGGGTTTTGCGGGCCGGTGAGATCTCAGGGCTTGTTAGCAGGGAGGCCTGACAGCACGGATCCCGGCTTCCACACAAGCCTTTAGGTGTTTCTCAGGGCCGTCCGGGCACCCGTCCCACCTTCGCTCTTCTCAGGCTCGGGCAACACAAGACTGGTGTGTTGGATGAATCTTCAATTCCAGGGCTTAAGCAAGAGACTGGCTCCAGACCTCTGAAGAAATAGCTTCACTGGGCATCAATCACTTTGTCAGATTCCTGGGAACGTGAAGAACCACGCATACTTTGTGGTCGCCCACATTTGAGAGCAGACTGTGTAGGCACACAGCTAAACAGGTCTTCAATTTCAATTAGACACCACGTCCAGATAACTCGGGCAGAGGGAGGGAGAAGCAGGGCACTATTAGGTGGGCGTGCGGAGGGGGTGGTTGATGAAGCCACGGGGTCTCGGACATCTCCCCCCCCCCCACCCCGCCCTCCACCCCTCTATCCCTGCCTCCCCCAGCTCCTCTGACTTCTTCCTCCTGCCGCGAGACTGGCCCCCTCCCGCCGCACACTGGAAGACAGGCCTGGGGAGGGAGAGCCCCGACGCAGAGAGGCCACTGGGTGGATGGAAGGTCCCGTGCGGGAAAACCCCGGGAAAGGCAGGCTGTGGGCTGGTTGACCCCGTGCTGTCTGCTCCCAACACGGCGCTTCGCCAAGAATTGCCCAAAACACCGCGGTCTCTTTGGATCGCTGCATCCAATCCTTTCGCCTCTCGCAGAATTCGAACCGTAGGGCACTGCCCGCTGCTTTGTGGTTTTGTGAAGTCTCTGCTATCCTCCCGGTGCCCGGAGCTGTGCCTGGGACACAGTAGGTTTGCATGATACCTTTGCTGGATGAATGCTAGGGCACAGACGCGCGCCCCCATACACGAGGAAATAACATTCCTTATTTCGAGCCGCACGGCTAGTAAACAGAGACAAATCCGGGTCTGCCTGACTGCAAAGCCTATGATCATCCAATCATGTCACATGATTGTCGGTGTATCTATGTCACCAGAATCCTGTCCCTCAAGCCAGGGGCCAGCAGAGGGCTGGGTGCATGTACGATCCACGGGGATGCAGAAAGAAAACAGTGACCACTCTAGATAAGCTCATCTTTGAACATTGGTACGTACGCGTGTCTGCGTATGTTTTACAACATCCCAAGTTTACCGGGACCACGGCGACGCGTGTGAAATGCGCAGCGCATGCTCAAAGAAATAAATGGTGATATGCTCATACGACGGCAAGGCGTGAAGACGAAGCCACGCCAGTCTGCATCTCAAGCACGCCGCAAAGCGAACGAGACCCGACACAAAATAGGACGCGCCCTATGATTCCATTCGCACGAAGCACAAAAAGGAGCCCAATTAAATTGTGGTCTTAGAAGTCAGGCTGATGGTTACCTGTGGGTAGGAGGCTGGTCGGCGACTGGGAAGGCAGTGCCTGGGTAGGGAGGGCATTGGAAGGGCTGGGATAGTTTTACGTCTTCGTCTCGACGGGAAATACGCGTGTCCGCCTTGTGGCGGTTCGTTGAGCCGAACACTGGTCGCGTGCGGACTTTTCTTCGTGGAAGTGCGTGTTAGACGTGGATAGAGCGGGTGTGGTTGGCGGGAGACGGCTGCCCATCTCTTGGCGCTCGCCCTCGGATCTGCGCTTGCCTCAGCGTGGCAGCTGGGGTCTTTAGATGGTGAGATGGCATCGGGAGTGCAAGAGTGTCTTCGGGGAGAAGCAAAGCCTCCCTGGAAGGTGGGGGGGGGGAGGGGGATGGAAGCTGAGCTGGGCAGGGACAGCCTTACCTCACCGTCCAGATCCGTCGTCTTGGGCCACCCCACGTGGAGCTCCACAGAAAGTGTCGCTCATTCGTGGAGTGTGGCCCTGGGGAGACATGGCCGGGCCCTGGAGCCCCCCCCCCCCATGCTCAGTCCCCAGCTGGAGGCCCCGTTGCCTGGGATTCCACAGCGGCCCCGAAAACGTGCCCCAGCTGAAGGACAACTTCTCAGGGAGGTGCAAGGTACCCTCCTCGGCGGCGGCTACACTTCGGACCTTAGCTGACTTTCTGGAATGTTCGAGGCTGACTTCTAAGAGTCCTCCCGGCTTCTTCCTGGACCTCTTGGAACACGGACCCTTGGAGGCCCGGACCTCCATGGAGGAAGTCTGGCCACCTTGAGACGGCCATGCTGTGAGGAATCCCAGCAGAGTCACGCGGAGGGGCACACGTGGAGAGGGACACAACTGCCCCCCCAACCGTTCCAGAATTCCTAGCCTCGACACGGGGCGGGAAGAAGACATCTTGGGTTTTCCGGCCCCAACAGACGCCATGTGGAATAGAAACAAAGAACCAAGCTGATGACCAGAACCGAGGCCCCAGACACACGGCTCCAGACAAGTCATCCCGGCCAGGCCTCGGCCATCGTGGACCTCTTTACTCGGCCGCGACTGTATATCTGGCCTACAAAATCATGGCACTGTTGTTTTACTCGACCAGACGTGGGGGTAGTTTTTTGTTTGGTTTTAGTTTCATGCAGCAATAGATACCTAGAACCATTTATTTAAAAGGAAGAAATAAAAAGCTTGGCGACTTTGCCAGCCTACGCCACGCGGGCAGCTCATTGGGAGGAGGGATGGCGTTCTCATTAGCTCATCCGAACCCCTGGCACGTAAGGTTTAGAAAAACCGCTCACGATTCTGAACGACAGCACAGCGCATCTGTGCTGCCTCCCAGCTGTGTGGCCCGGAGCGTGTGACTTCACTTTCCCGGGCCGCTGCGAACTCATTAGTAAAACGGGAAAAAATGGATGGGCTGGAATGAGACCCGAGCATCGGAAGCACTTAGCATGTTGCCCGGCACGTAAGAAATGCTCGGCAGACGTTAGTTACCAGCGCAGACCTCGAGGTCCCCAGCTTTCCTGTCCGACGAAAGGAAACAATAACGCCCGTTCCACCCACCCGTCAGAATGGAAGGGATCAGATAGCGATCAGCGGGGTTCAGGGCACACAAGCAGCCCCCCACCCCCGCCCCACAGCCCGTGCCTCCACTCAGAGTTGCAGCCTCTTTGTCCCCGATCCCCAGCCCCAAAGGTGCTGTCGGAGTAGAGAGGGTCGTGCCGAGCTGCGGGCTTAAGCGAAGCAACGAAAGAGTTGGGGAAGGTCGTGAATCTGGGGCAGGAACTTCAGAGTTGGCCCATTTTCCAAGGTGAGCCCGAGAGCCTTGGCTGGTGGAAACCTGTACCCCCGCCTCCCCCAGCCCCAGCCCCGGTCAGGCCCCGATCTGGAGCTGGCAGGCGTGGCTCCGAGCTGAGGTGTCGATCAGAAACACATCCCCACGCGCCCGAGCCACAGAGCCGGGCTCGGAAGGCCTCCAGGCACAGGCTTCTCTGGCCGGATCACCCTCCCTTTAGTGCCCAGAAACCCTTCAAATGTGGCTGGTGGTACGACTGTCCAGTCTGGGTCTTTTACCGTTGAGATGTGGGTGGGGAGGGGGGGGGAGAAAAAGAAAGACTGGGCCCCAAAAGCAGTTGTTGACGCTATACCGTACTTCCCACGGGCCTTCTGATCCTTCCTGCCGGTCTCCCCTCTCAGGGGCACCAAGAGGTTAAATACGGCACTCGGCTGGCTATTTATTTCGTCTTGGTCTTCTGGCTTCAAGAAGGTAGGTGTCTTATGGGGCGCCTGGGGGAGCTCAGTGGGTTGAGCATCCGACTCCGGCTCAGGTCACGATCTCACAGTCCGTGGGTTCGAGCCCCGCGTCGGGCTCTGTGCTGATGGCTCAGAACCTGGAGCCTGCTTCCGATTCTGTGTCTCCCTCTCTCTCTCCGCCCCTCCCCGGCTCATGCTCTGTCTCTCTCTGTCTCAAAAATAAAGAAAAACATGAAAAAGAATTTAAGAAGGTAGGTGTCTTCGTTGATGCTTGACGCAGAAGGAAATGGGATTGGAAACGGCTGTCCGTAGCTCCTCCCACGATTACAGTCACGGTCTGTCGTTCTCACTTCTTGCCTCAGGAATTTCCAGAGGACGGAAGGAAACGAAATAGCTCCAATTGCCAACGGGGGTGGGAATAAGAATAACAATAATAGTAATGATAACAATAATAATTGAGGAAGCCAGCTCTTGTGAAGTCAGTGATGCCATAAGCCTTCCTAAAGCCCCGTGACAGTCTAATGAGTCCCATTTTACAGAGGAGGAAACCGAGGTTCAGGGAGGGGAAGCGATTTGCCCACGGTCACACAGCAAGTAGCCGGCAGAGTCTGGATTTGAATCCAGGTCCCAGACTCCAAAGTCGCCAGGTAAATATTCTACTGACGGTTTTACATTTCTAGCTACAATCTGGGCCACGTACAATGAAAAAGAGGGTTTTTTTTTTTTTTTCACTTTAGCGTGCAAGAGACTGATGAACAAGGGTGGACGCCAAAGGGTTGGTATTTGTAGACCACGCCGGTGGTTTATGATGATGGTAGGGCAGAAACCTTGAAACTGACCCACTCGCAGCTAGGTTATATGGTAGCAGGTGGTCTGTCTGCAAGCATGGACGCTTTTATCCGCTCCTCTGTTCCTCTGCAATGTGACCTTTCAGCTCTTCCCAGGAGAAGGCAGATCCTGTTCTCCACCCCGTGAATGCAAGGTGGCCATGTGACTTGCTCTAGCCAATAGAATTTTAGCCAATAGAATGTAGGAGAAGCAATGCAATGCTGGTGGAAGCCAAGGCCCCAAGATGCATTGCAGCTTCCCCTTTTCCTCTGAGAACCGCACTCCCCTCCCCCCCACCCTGGCCAGTGTGGGAATGAGCCCCACCGAGCTGGCTGGAGAGATCCTACGCGGGCACAGAGACACCAGCAGGAGGGATTGGAGACCAGCCCTAACCAACCCGCTGCTAACACCAGATGCCCGAGTGAGCCCGGGGAGACCAGAAAGCCGCCTGGCTGAGCCCCCCCACCCCACCCCACCCTGCCTACCGCCTTGCAGAATCACGAGCTCCGCCAACGGCTGTCTTAAACCTCCAAGTTAGCAGGTCCAGTGACAGACAACACCTTTGAGTCACTATTTATGACATTTGCACAGACCCTTCCGTCCTGCGTTCTGTGGTCAAAGGACGCCATGATTCTCATCACCATGGTGGGACTCAAGCGGGTGGGAGCTCTGGGATCAGTTATGCGAACACATTTGCACAACATAACACGAAAGGCAGTCACTTACGAAATACCTATCGTGTGCCAGCTCTTGTCCTACGAATGCCCTGGTGCTAACTCATCCAACCCTCTCGACGCCCCTCTGTGGTTCGGACATAGCACCAACCCCATTTTACAAACGAGAACCTGAGGAACAGAGAGGCTAAATCCCTTGTGCACAGTAGGTAGGCATCGTCCAGCTGGGAGTCAAACCGGGGCCATCCGGCTCTAGAGACTGTGCTTTTAAAAGCCAGACCACGCTATGCTGCTCCGAGTAAGCCTGCTGCTTGCTCCAACCCGCTCCATGGCTCATCAGGAACGTGGCAAGTCAGTTAATTTCTCTGAGACGAAATTTCCCCACGCGTGCAATGGGGATGATTGTGGCTCCCTTACCAGGTTATTGGGAGACGAAATGAGACAGTGCAAGCACCCAGCGGCGTGCGGTAAATATCAGCTATAATAACGATGAATCGCTTTATATTTATGCAAGTGTTTAATTATAGAAATATTGCAGTAATAGGGGCACCTCGGTGGCTCTGTCGGTTAAGTGTCGGACTCCAGCTCAGGTCACGAACTCGCGGTTCGTGGGTTCGAGCCCCGCGTCGGGCTCTGTGCTGACAGCTCGGAGCCCGGAACCCGCTTCGGATTCTGTGTGTGTGTGTCTCTCTCTCTCTGCCCCTCCCCTACTCATGCTCTGTCTCCCTCTCTCTCTCAAGAATAAATAAACGTTAAGAGGTCATTTTAAAAAGGGAAATATTGCAGTAATAAATCACTAATTATTTTATACATCGGTACACGATAATTACTGGTCATGCTGTTATTGGAAGCCATCAAATTCTGACTCACGTAATGACCATCCCCACCATTTCCACTGGCCTCAGTTTTGACTCTGACTCTGCCTCTGTTGCTGATTTCTCTTCAGATGTTCCAAAAATTCACGGAGTCCACAAAGTACGCTGACATCCTTCGACATCTTAAGGAAGCCGAAAGGCAGAACCTAGCAGGACCTCAGCCTGACTTCTCTGTAGACCCGGAGCCTGTGTTCCTTCAGGGGTCCCTGAAGTCCTTGGGTTCTGGGGAACCTTTGGCTCCCCCAGAAACAGGCTGTCTTTGGAAACCTTACTTGGCCAAGGATTGGCCTCCCGTGTTTTCAGATGTTGGGGTTTGAAGGACAAAAACCTCAAAAGCATCCATTTCCAGCTTTTGGGCCACGAGGCCAGTGAAGAGCTCCTAGGATTCCCAGTGAAGCTCTGTGATGACTGACCAGCCTGAGGGTCTCTGCAGAGGTGACGGCCACCATCGGCAGCCACACGAGGAGGTGTTGTAGGGCATTCCTGATGGCCAGACGAGACTTGGGCAGTGAGACACATGTATCCCCCTCCAGGGCTGGGGGACTCAGACAGGGTGGCAGGGAGTCTGCTAAACTAAAGGTTTGCCCCCCTCCGGCAGGCTTAGTCAGCACAGAGATGCGCCTTCTGGATCCTTCTTCAAGGAAGGACTTGCCGTCCAGCTGCAGGGAGGGAGGTCAGCAGGTGGCCCCCAGCAGCCAGCTCCTTCAGATCTCTCTCAGCTGCAGAGAGCCACTGGCCCAAGGTCATGCCCTTCCAGGGGCCCAGGATGGAGGACTAAATGCCCAGCCAGTATGGCCCTGACGCAGGACAACCGTGCCGCAATATTCGCTCCCGGCCTCCTCGTCAAGCCAGCCGATGTTCTCCAGGTCTGCACTGAAGACCGTCCTTCCTTCTGTCCAAGGATGCTTTCACCTCTTCCTTCATGGGTGTCGATCCTTCATAGACACCTCGCACCCCAAACTCTGCCTCAGTGTCTGCTTCGAGAAAACCCAACCCGGGACACAGATGCATAACTTCTTCCAGTCTCCAACCTACCCCGCTTCTGCCTACACCAGGTCTTGCCAAACAAGGTATCGGCGTTTCTTTTGACATCAGCACGCACCCCCCACCTGCTTACCTGGGAGCTTACCTCCATTTTGCACACGCAATGAAGATTGTCCTCGTCATGAGTCAGTCATCACTTCCTTGGGTAATTTGGGCTAAGAATGGAAATGTTAGCAAGGCTCTTTTCACCCACCACCTTGACCTCCCTGGGTGGTCCTCCAGCAAGATGAGATCGTCTCCATTCTATAGAGGGAGAAACTGAGGCTCGGAGAGGTGGGACAAATGAATTGCCCATTAAGAATTTTAAGTCTAGTTTTCTACCTCCAAAGACAAAGCTGAGTAACTTGTGTTGTCCATGAACATTTCTTTCAGAAGATCCACTTGCTAGATACTTTTCGGCTCAGCATCTTGGGAAAGTGAGGTAGAGAAAGGCAGTGTAACTTGGTGGCTAAAGGTTCGGGGCTGGCGGGAGATGGTCTGCTTCCAAACCCCATTTCCGTGACACATGAGCTCTGTGACATTGGTCTGTGATCTAACCCCTCTGAGCCTCTGTCTTCTTGTCTATAGAATGGGGATGGTGGAAGTTCCTCCCTCAAAGAACAGTCGTGAGGGTTAGCAAGTCCATATTTGCTCGGTACTCAAAACAGTGCCAGCCACATCAAAAGCCTTCAGTAACTGTTGGATGCGATTATTAGAGAATAACTCGTGGAGACCAACCACGCCTGCAAATTCTCTGCCCAAAGGTGCTATGAATCCCAGTTTATGCATCAGTAAGAGGGACTCCCTCACAGGCTTCTTATAAAGGTTAAGAAATGGTACGTGCAGAAGGTCTCGGGCAAAATGGCTGCTCAATGAAAAGTAGTGAGTAGAACAATGGGAGTGGTTGGTCCTCCATGATCTTAGAAGGTACCAACACTGAGCCTCAACTTTTGTTCTTTATTTCCAGTGCACGGACAGAATTGTTCCTTTAGCAGTGACTTGGCTTTGCAGATGAACAGAAATGTGTTTATTTCATTTTTGGCCAGAGCGTTTACAACTCATCACAAAAGTGTTGATTGTCCAGGGGTCGATCCTTAGATTGATCGTTGGATCTGAGTTAGAGGGGACCCAGCCCCAGCCCCCCCACCCCTTGAAATTTTCTACGTCCCCTCTGATGCCTGGGATCAGACAGCTCTGCTGTCTAAGCAGAGTGCTCTGAGTCTGGATGGGACCCATATGGGTCCTGGTCCATGTTACTCCCCTTTGTGGTTCTCTGACCCCCTGACCCACACGTGAGACCAACCAGACGCCTTGAGGAGGTCCAGGACTTGTACCTCTGGGGCTGTCACAGGGCCCCATGGCCAGCCCTACTTGCAGGATACAGATCACTTCCGCAGGCCTGCGTGGCATTTCTTTCACAGACCTGTGCCACCCAAATGGTCCTCACCTGCCGATTTCAGGCAACTCAAATCATTTACATAGACAGGGCTCTGCAAAAAATATATGTCTGGGGCCTCATACGCATTCCTGGTGCAGCCCCACCTGTCGCAGTCAGAATTTGCGTCTGTCAGTTGTATGTTTCTTTTTATATAAAGACGCTTGTCTTTACTAAGATTACTGGGGAAGAAAAATAAGTTTTTTGAAGGAATGCTGGTTGCTGGAGAAACCATTTCAAAACGTGAAATAGACACAAAGGAAGTAGAATAAAAGAAATCGATTTTGGAAGTGAGATGTGGGGGGGCCTCTGATCTAGCACGAGCCTTTGCGGTGCAGATGGGGAAACTGAGCCCTGGAGGGTAGATCTTAATTGCACAGAGTCACCACGGTTATCTGGCCACATTCTAGGCTTGTAGGAAGCTTGAGACTTGCTGACAAGCACGAGTAATTGATTGATAATAAAAGCAGTCACCCATGGCCCGAGACCGAGTTTACAACCCTGATGCTAATGGACCCCAGAGAGGCAGAGGGTGCTGGTAACCACTTTCCCCGCATCTCCTAGGGCTAATGGCTTTATGGAGGTCATAAACTACTGAGTATTCCAATGATGAGAGTGACCTCCCTTGGCCAAATGACCCACCCTACCTTGATTGACATGCAGCCTGGCATTCCTTAGATGGGTAAGAACCAGCCTTTCTCTGGGCCGATGGCCTGAACCACCAGGCTCCACTGGGAATTTCCCAGATGTCTTGAAGGGTTGTCAGCCTTTGCTTGCCCATCCTGACTCAAGGCAGGAATGAATAGTTCAGACCAGCAGCTTCTACAGCACATACACAGCTTAGTCCAAACTCAGTTCTTGGATAATTATCCCATCTCTACACAGAACGGCTTAGAAGACATAGGGAGCGCCATTAGCCCCTTCCAGTTCTGAGGCTATCATTCATTCACTCAATCACTCACTCAGCTCATTTTAGTAAATGTGTTGGCCAGCCTCCCGGATGGTCCCCAATGACCCCTGCTGTCTAGACTTAATGCCCTTGCAGAAGACCCTCCCACACTGAAAGGGGCTGACCTAGGTCGCCAAGAAAATGTTGTAGAGATAACAGAGTGTGACTTTTGAGGCTAGTTCATAAAAGATACTTCAGCTTCCACCTTGTCCCCTCCTTTGGATCACCTGTCTGGGGGAGGCCAGCCACCATGTGGCGAGAACACCCAAGCAGCCTTGTAGGAAATCCACATCACAAGAAATTGAGGCCTCTGCCTGCCAGAAGCAAGCATGACTTCAGCCATGTGCGGGAAACACCTTGGAAATGGAGCCTCCAACCCCAGCCAAGCCTTCGGATGAGACCGCAATCTCATGAGAGTCCCTGAGCCAGACCCACCCAGCCACTTCCAGATTTCTGACCCACAGAAACTGAGATCACAAACGTGTATCGCTTTCAACTGCTGAATTTGGGGGTAATTAGTTCCACACCTACTAATGACTGATATAACAAATGTCCGTTGTATGCCAGGCCCTGAAATAGGGACTAGGGTGCAAAAGTGGACAAAGCAAATATAACCTCTGCCCTCCCAGAGCTTATAGTCCAGAAGCAAATTTTACAAAGAGGGTGCAGTTCGCCTGTCAGCCTCGAGACTGGATAGAAATTGGGATCCGAGACCAGTGCAGTCAAAATATAATTTTCTCTAGGAAGGAAAATTAAAGCAATGACTTTCACTTTATTGTTCTCTGTTGTTTGATTGCCTTTTCACAAACACATGCTGCTTTTAAAGTAATTTCTATCAGGGCGTCTTCTCATAAATACTTCTCGTGAGCATTTAATTGATACACATTTGTTGAAAGTCTTCTTGGCAGCATTTATCCAAAACTATCATAAAAATGTGCATACCCTTTGGCTCAGCCATTCCACTTAAATTAATTTATTATAAAGAAATATGCACAGCCCTTGTGGCTCCCCCAGCAGCACCATGGTGGTTGGCAAGAACAAGCACCTTACGAAAGGCAGCAAGAAACGAGCAAAGAAGAAAGTGGTGGATCCATTTTTTTCTTTTTTGGTTTATTTATTTTTGAGAGAGAGAGAGAGAGCATGATTGGGGGAGGGGCGGAGAGAGAGGAAGACACAGAATCTGAAGCAGGTTCCAGGCTCCGAGCTGTCAGCACAGAGCCCGACAAGGGGCTCGAACTTGTGAACCACGAGATCATGACCCAAGCCGAAGTCGGTCGCTCAACCGACTGAACCACTCAGGCGCCCCTGATCCATTTCCTAAGAAAGTGGTGCGATGTGAAAACACCGGCTATGTTCAATGTAAGAAGTATTAGAAAAACACGAGACACGAGAACTCAAAGAACCAAAATCGCACCTGATGGTCTCAAAGGTCATGTTTTTGAGGTGAGCCTTGCTGATCTGCGGAATGATGAAGTCGTATTTAGAAAACCCAAGTGAATTATTGAGGAGGGTCAGGGCAAAAGCTGCCTGACTAATCTCCGTGGCATCGATCTTACCCGTGACAAAATGCGCTCTCTGGTCAAAACACGGCAGACCATACCTGAAGCTCATGTCGATGTCAAGACTACCGATGGGTATTTGCTTTGTCTGTTTTGTGTTGGTTTTACTGCAAAACTCAACAATCAGATTGGGAAGCCCTCTTATGCTCAGCACCGATGGGTCCACCAGATTCAGGAAAAGATGACGGATACCATGACCCAAGAGGTGCAAATGAGTTGGAAGAAGCAGTCAATAATTTGATTCCAGATGGCATCGAAAAGACACGGAAAAGTCTTGCCGGCCTATGTATCCACTCCATGATGTCTTTGTTAGAAAAGTAAAAATGCTCAAGAAGGCCAAGTTTGAAGCAGGACAGCTCACGGAACTGCGCGGTGAAGGGAGTAGTTCTGAAAAGCTGCTGGGGATGAGACCGGTGCTAACGTTGAACGAGCTCATGGTTGTGAGCCACCAATCCAAGAATCTGTTTAAAATTCAGACATCACATTTGTGATGTCTTTAAAAAATATGCAGAAATATACGAAAGGACAGACATGAAAAGATGCCCACTGCACCGCTATTCAAGAGTGCAAAAACTTGGAAATGGCTTAAATGTCAGCAGTAGTAGGTGGGTTAAATTACTATTTCATTACGGGCCATCCATCTATTGGAATCTTATGTAACAATCAAAAATGATGATGTGGCTCTACCCTTATTTTCCAGACAGGCCATACAACGGAATATATTGTACAAGTCCATTTTAATAAAAAGCATATATGTTTATGCATAAAATTATTGGAAGGCTAAACCACAACATATTAATGATGTTATGTCTAGGTAGAGGGATTATACGTATATATATTTTTTGTTTCTTTTGGCTTGCCTGCGTTCTTTCATTTTCATTTTAGAAACATGGGTTTCTACAGGAATATATAGAGGTACAAATATATTTTTGTCGAGGTCTTTTGAATAGTCATTAATTACACTCCCTTTCACCGTTCTTAGGCTGTTTGTCTTTCGCCAGCCCGCCGGGACAGACCAGCCCCCCCCCCACCCCGAGCACTGACCGGCCTGTCTTCTCTCCCCTTGACCAACTAACAAGTGGGGACTGGAGATACCCCCTGGGTCCCAGACTCAAAGAGATAATATGACTCAAGTGTTCTCAGTATACCCCTCGAGCTGCTTCCTGACGGCCCCTCTGCTCTCTTCAGGGAAGATCCACTCTCCAGAAAGTCATTGGCCCGTTCACCATCTCTGGCAAGCAACTCCTGTCTCTGGCTCTAAGAACAGAGTGAATCAAGGACACTGATTTATCACCCACCAAGGGCCCGCACAGAGAGCAAGCCAATGATGTTCCCCATTGGGGGTGGCCCTTGAAGGATTTGTGGCTCCAGCAGAGAAGCTTTTAAAAGGCCATAAAGCGAGTTAAGTGATCGGGAATTTCATCCTACTGAAATGAAAGTAGGTGGGGAAGAGGCTATACCTTCAAACTTGGCCAAGGTCTACCTCACAGAAAGAGGAGTGAGACAGGCAGGCTGGTGTTCTGCTGCTAACCTCAAGCAAGAGAGGTCCACCTGGACCGTTTCCAACTCTGAAGTTCACCAACCTGGCCCCGGCTCTGGCTAAGTTGGCTCCCATGACTGGTATGCCCTCAACCCACATCTCAGTGGCTATTCTCGCCCTCCCCTTCACCCCCTTTCAATGGATCCATTCATCCATTTGCCAACAAGAAGTCCACAGAAACACACTGCATGTTTGGGCTTCATTCTGAACACCAGGAGGACTTCAGTTATTCCTTCTAGAGGACTGAGTGCCTCCTACAGGATGCGGATGTGGCTTGCCCTGGACCAAGCACCTGGTGTGGAGCCATGAGCAAGATCCCCTGGTCCTAGAGTTGTAGAGTTCACCTTTGAGGCAGGCCGGAGATGCTAAACCAGTAAATAAATAGGGAAGACAATTTCTGATGGTGGTAAGCGGGAAGAAATAGGCTCGTAAGTTGGTGAACACGTGAGACTTTGGTCCAAAGTCAGGGAAGAACTTTCTGGAGAGTGACATTTGAGCCAAGACCTAAATAAAGCTAGAAGCTCATAGACCAGGGGAATCTTTTCACCCACCCAGCTCAGGGGCAGACTCATGCTGGTCCCATTCAGCCCCACAGAGTATGTGGGGGGCTTTCTGATCCTCTGGACCACCACACATCACGGTGATGCTCAGGGCCCCCATTGTCCATCTTACAGGTGCGTGAGATAATGAATGGAAGGGGAGGTTGTTCCGAGGGGAAAAACACACCAGGACCCAGCAAAGTCTCGGGTAGTCTCGCGTCCTGTAGACTGGCCGCGGCACTCTGGCTGTGGTTGAAATGAGGTCCCAGCTGGACAACACCAGGAAAGACAGCCGGTGTAGTTCCCAGGACTCACTAGAGCAGGGCTGGACAATTTCGTGCCGCTCAGATCCCACCTGGTTCGTGGATGCACCTTCAGGAAGGGGCTGATCCAGGCCCTGGCGTCTGTTTAGCCTCTCAGGCTGGACCTCTCCCTTAGGCCCCCTTCCCTCTTTCCGTCCTCAAGTTTTCTCCATCTTTTCCATCCCTCTCAGCCTGGGCGTTGTTTTCTAACTTGGGATATGAACGCTCATTCTGATTCGTCATCAAGACCAAATATACTGTCTATGACCTGAGTTCCCCACTAAAGGTGGCAGGAGTTTGAATTTGAAAAGCCAGGATGAGACTCTGTATTCTTTCATTTTCTGCCGTCTCAACTTCTCTCTGAAGCAATGGGTACCAAGGACCTTGCTCAAATGGGGGTAGGGTGTGCCCAGATGGGGGAGCAGGAATAATCTGAAGCCCGACACCACACACCAAAGTTAATTTAGGGGCGCCTGGGTGGCTCAGTCGGTTAAGCGTCCGACTTCGGCTCAGGTCATGACCTCGCGGTTCGTGAGTTCGAGCCCCGCGTCGGGCTCTGTGCTGACGGCTCGGAGCCTGGAACCTGCTTCACATTCTGTGCCTCCCTCTCTCTCTGCCCGTCTCCCACTCTCTCTCTCTCTCTCTCTCAAAAAACAAATAAATAAAGTTTACAGGGGAGATTGGGTGGCTCAGTGGGTTAAGCCAACGACTCTTGATTTCACCTCAGGTCATGATCTCATGGTTCCTGAGTTCGGAACATCAGCCGAACACATCAGCCCCTGCACTGAGAGTGTGGAGCCTGCTTGGGATTCTCTGTCTCTGTCTCTCTCTTTCTCTGCCCCTCCCCTGTTCTCTCTCACACACACTCTGTCTCTGTGTCTCTCTCTCTCTCTCTCAAAGTAAATACATAAATGTAAAAAACTTAAAAAAAAATATTACCCCATCACAAATAGAGAGCATCTACCAGAGGCACAGAGCTCAGAACTAGAAACACAGCAGGCAGGCGGACGAGGCTCTCATTAGGCTGGGGAAAAGGAAAGTGGCGGGAGCAGAATGGCCTCCAGCGACAGTCTCTGTCAACAGAAGGGGCCCTCCGGAGCAGAGATCGCTGGCCCAACATGGCCAGGCCCTAGCACCTGTCTGAAGCCAAGGAGGGTCTTGAAGGCCCCGCGGGGAGGCTGTGTGGGTGAGGGCACCGCCCACCTCTTTGGCGAAGGGAAATCCGAACGGGTCACCTCTGTGACTCTCTCGGGGCAAATAAATGGTCCTAAAGAGATGAGAGGAGCACCAAGCCGCCTGGCTCTTAAGGCTCACAGAGCATCCCGGGCCAGGAAATCTAGGTAGAGGCCAGACGGCACTCTGAGAGTCAGGGAAGGGTACAGCGTGGGGGGTCAAGTGCATAGGACCTGGGGCGGGCCCCCACCCCCCGGTTTCTGAGCAGCTGAGGGCGGAGGGGATGGGTCGTTTCAGCTTCACTTTCAGCAGATCGGGGATAATAATAGTACCGACCCTATAGCTTTATTGGAAGGACTATAGAGAAGTTAGCGTTTTAGAAAGCACTCAGAGAACGCCTGGCCGGGAAACACTATTAGGTAAGTGTTAGTTAAGTGTCCTGGTGAAAAACCAGGAGAAAGAGCGCTCCGGGCAGGAGGCACAGGCTGGGTAAGAGCCCGGAGGACAGGATCAGAATAGCACACAACGTAACCCACATCAATGGGCTGAAGCCAGCCAAACGGCTGGTTAATCAAATTCAACTCAAGCGGAATTTAATTTATTTTTCAGGCACGGCTTTTAAGGGAAATCACATTCTCCGGTCTTGCCAAACAGCCCACCAAGATGGGCTGTGTGATTTTTTTTTTTTTTTTTTTCCCTCTAAAATCCACCCGAATCTCACCCAGATGGACTCGGAGCTGCAAACCAACGGATGTCACCCTCCCCGCCGCCCGCTGTCGCCAAAGCGGCGATTTCTTCCCAAACGACAGATGTTGACACGCGTTCTCGCCGCACCCCCCCCCCCAGCCCCGTAAGAAAGCTCGGGTGCCCTCCCGCAATGCCCCCCTCCTCGCCCAGGACCCGGCCACGGCTACACGGGCTGCGGACCCCACCCGCTCCTTCCTGCCCGCCCCCGCCCCCGCCCAGCCAGCCCATGTGGAATGAGTTGCCCCATTTCTACTCCTTATCGGACACGGAAATATTTCCCTCGCGTCTTTGTGGCGTTTTTCTGCGTCTGTGAGTCGGACGAGGCTTAACTCTTATAGCTCCAGAGCACCGCCGGCTGTGTGAACTCCCGGACCCAAACCACCGGGTTCAGGATCATCAAATCGCAAGAGGGGAAGGGAAGGGGACCTTAGAGGGAGGGGTGGGTCAAGGGGACGCACCGAGGAGAATTCAGCCGCTGCCTTCTGTAGCTTTAAAAAGGGGTCGTTGAGGCAGCCTCTCTTCCATTTGGTGAACCTTGAACCTGTCCTTGTAAGATAACAGTGATAATAAGCAGCAGGCTTTGGGTGTTTGCGCTGGACACATTTAACCCTTCCAGCAACCCACCGAAATAGACGTTCTCATTATCGCCCCCTTCGGCAAACGAGGCCCAGAGAGGTAAAGTAACTCTCCCGGAGGCCACACAGCCATGAAGTGAGAGCAGACCCTTCTTTCTTTCTTTCTTTCTCTTTTTTTTATTGTTTATTTTTGAGGGAGATAGAGTGCGAGCAGGGGAGGAGTAGAGAGAGAGAGGGAGACACAGAATCCGAAGCAGGCTCCAGGCTCTGAGCTGTTGGCACAGAGCCCAACGCGGGGCTCGAACCCACGAACCGCGAGATCATGACCTGAGCCGAAGTCAGACGCTTAACCGGCTGAGCCCCCCCCCCCCAGGCACCCCGAGAGCGGACCTTTCTGGCCACAGATGGTCCTCCACACTCTAAGCCAACAGCGGAACATACACCAATGTGCCCCTGTGGTCTGGGACAGTCTCTTCGCCCCAACCTACCAAAGTTTACAGACACTACCTGAGGTGGGAGAGCAGAGAGGGCGAGTCACTTAGCCAAGGGCACACAGCTAGCAAGCGAGAGGTAAGTGAGCTGAATTCTTCAGCCCGTCCGCTTATTCCCACGTTCTTCTTTAAGGAGATGGGAGCTGAAGCCTGGTTATCCCCGAAGGAGAAAGGATGACATTTTGCAGCTCAGAGGCTTCGTTGCGGACGCGGGCAGAGCCAGCCTGGAATCCTGATGTCGCCATCTACGCGCCGTGTGACCGGGGACTAGCGGCCTCAACTCTCTGAGCTTCAAGTTCCTCTGCTGTAAAATGGGGGGGGGGGGTCCCAATAAGATCCAGCTTACAGGATCCTGGTGGGGGTGGCTGAAGACTGCAAAGACTTCAGTAAATACGAACCGCCAATATACTGGCATTGACAGCCGGGGCTGGGTGAACTCTCAAGGCGTCCAACAGGATATGCGCGGTGCACAAGGACGGGGAGTCCACCGGGCCCAGGGCCGGTGGGGGTTCAAAGAAGAATCTCAGTTCTCAAGGAGCCTCGTGCAGGAAACGGGACTCCGCGTGTGGCAAGGTCGGTGGCGATTTCAGGGCTGCGATAGGCCGCCTGAGGCTTTCTCGTCACGGGTAGCGGATGCACGATGCCTGTTCTGTCTCTGTCACGGGGTCATGAGCGGCTCCAGGCCAGGGTTATGAGCCCAGAGCACCTTCGCGGCACGCTGTCAGTTCGTCCCGGGATGTACCCGCTGTTCATCTACGTCTCTGCATTTCTGTCACCTAAGCCAGGCCCTTCTCTTGTCTGGTCGATGACAACAGGCTTCCCAGAAGCCCCTGGGGACCCCCTATGATCCGGAATGATGTTGAACGTACAAGTCACCTTCTTTCGCTCCTTACCTTAGATTCCCCCAGTGGCTTGCCCTTGCATTAAGAATAAAATCTGGGGGCGCCTGGGTGGCTCCGTCGGTTACGTGTCTGACTCTTGACCGCAGCTCAGATCGTGATCTCACGGCGCGTGGGTTCGAGTCTCACATCAGGCTCTGTGCTGACTGGGTGGAGGGGGCTTGGGATTCTCTCTCTCTCCCTCTCTCTCTCTCTACCCCTCTCCCTCTCTCGCTTTCCCTCTTTCTCTCTCTCTCTCAAAATAAATAAGCAAACTTAAAGAATTTTAAAAGAATAAAATCTGTATACTTTGGCCACCGGGACCCCTGCGATCAGCCCTGCCCACCGCTCCGACATCATCTCCTACCCTCTCCATCGTATTCACTTTGCTCCGATCCACTGCCCTTCTTGCTATTAGCCCAAACACACCGTTTCATTCCTGCCTCAGGGCCTTTGCACGTGCTGTTTCCTCTGCCTAGGACAGGCATCCCCAGATCTATCCATGAATGGTCCTTCTCATCATTTACATCTTAGCTCAAATGTTGGCTCCTCAGCGAAGCCTTCTGTGATGACCATTTCTTTTTTTTTTTTAATGTCTATTTATTTTTGAGAGAGAGAGAGAGAGAGAGAGAGACAGAGCATGAACAGGCGGTGGGGCAGAGAGAGAGAGAGAGAGAGGGAGACACAGAATCCGAAGCAGGCTCCAGGCCCTGAGCTGTCAGCACAGAGCCCGACATGGGGCTCGAACCCACAGACCACAAGATCACGACCTGAGCCAAAGTCAGATGCTTAACTGACTGAGCCACCCAGGTGCCCCTATTTTATTTTGAGAGAGAGAGAGAGCATGAGTGGGGGAGAAGGGCAGAGGGAGAGAGAGAGAGAGAGAGGGAGAGAATCTCAAGCAGGCTCCATGCTGAGCGTGGCTGGATGCAGGGCTGGATCCCACGACCCTGAGATCATGACCTGAGCCACAATCCCAAGTTGGATGCTCAATGGACTGAGCCACTCAGGCGCCCCGGGAAATATATTTTTATGCTGATTTGCCATGTATCCAGCTGAAGATGCTCTATCGTGAAATGGAGGAATTAAATAATTAAGACTCTCCACAAGTAGCAATAAATTTTAAAATAATAATAATAATAATAACTAACATTCATTGAGTGTTCAGTCCTGTCCTTACAACACTCCCCTTGTGATGGATCCCATTGTCATCCCCGGTCGACAGGAAAGGGAACTGAGGCTCAGAAAAACACGGGCGACTCACCCACAGTTGCACGGCTGGAAAGTGGTCAAAGCAGAACCGGCTTGATTTGGTAAAGAAGCTGGATGGAACGTCATCACCCCCTAAGCACGGGAGAGCCATCGAAGATTTAGAGCGAGGGAAAAACCTGGGAATAACCGTCCCAGAGCTAAGGGCCGTGCGTACATTTTCTCATTTCAACCTCAGTGCTATTAATCTCCCACTTTGGCGGTGTCTGTTTTGTTTCCTGCTGTGTTTCCAGCGCCCAGAATGCTGTCTAGCACCTGCAGATGCTTCCAGAGACATTTGCTGATTGTTGAAAAATTGCATGTGCTATTAAGTTACTTCGCGTGTCGTGAGGGTGTCATTGTAGACTGTCCCCCTCACTAGACGGCAGATTCCATTTAGGGATTGCATCGAGGACGGGGCATGAGTCATACCCATGCTGATAGCACGTCTGCCGTTGTAGCTCAGCGCTTGGAACATAGTAAGTGCTCACTAAATGCCTGTTGAATGAATGAGCGATCACCCTCGTCTCGGAGAGCAGCGAGGCCGAGTAGAACCTCTTTAAAATACTGTCAGGGAATGGGGCGCCTGGGTGGCGCAGTCGGTTAAGCGTCCGACTTCAGCCAGGTCACGATCTCGTGGTCCGTGAGTTCGAGCCCTATGTCAGGCTCTGGGCTGATGGCTCAGAGCCTGGAGCCTGTTTCCGATTCTGTGTCTCCCTCTCTCTCTGCCCCTCCCCCGTTCATGCTCTGTCTCTCTCTGTCCCAAAAATAATAAACGTTGAAAAAAAAAAATTTAAAAAAAAAAAATAAATAAAATAAAATACTGTCAGGGACTAATCCTTTTCTCAAGCTGGAAACAAAGTAAAAAAAAAAAAAAAAAAAAAAAAAAAAAAAAAAAAAACAATGCAGAATTCAGCTGCCGATGATTCACAAAGCTTCTGACTGCCGGGCTCCCAACTCACCCTGGATCCTGTTCAGAACTGACGGAACACCACCGGCCGGGGAGGCTGCATAGATCGTGAGGTTTCTTGGGTACCAAACGATGTTGTGTGGATTCTGAAACCAAACAAATCTGTTTTGATGAGGTGGGTGCGAAATGAATCTCAACGGCACGAATCAAAAGCCTCTAGGACATTGGGGCATCTGGGTGGCTCAGTTGTTTAAGCGTCCGACGTCGGCTCAGGTCACCATCTCACGGTTGGTAAGTTCGAGCCCCACGTCGGGCTCTGTGCTGACAGCTCGGAGCCTGGAGCCTGCTTCGGATTCTGTGTCTCCCTCCCTCTCTACCCCTCTCCCGCTTGCACTCTGTCTCTCTCTTTCTCGCTCAAAAATAAATAAACATTAAAAAATTTAAAAAAAAAAACCCTACGGAACACGAACCGGCTTTGGAATGGAAGGCTCTGCGCCGGGCAAAATAAAGTTTTCAAGTAGATTTCGTGACTCGGTCAAGCTGGGACATGACGACTCCGTGATGGGAATACTAGAAACCAGCCGAGTGACCACCAGCATCGATGGTCCGCTACTCACACCTTCATCCTGTAATTCTTCCAGATACAAAAAATAATTATGGGCAATAAAATACCGCCCCTCCCGGCGCCTGGGTGGCGCAGTCGGTTAAGCGTCCGACTTCAGCCAGGTCACGATCTCGCGGTCCGTGAGTTCGAGCCCCGCGTCGGGCTCTGGGCTGATGGCTCAGAGCCTGGAGCCTGTTTCCGATTCTGTGTCTCCCTCTCTCTCTGCCCCTCCCCCGTTCATGCTCTGTCTCTCTCTGTCCCAAAAATAAATAAACGTTGAAAAAAAAAAAATTAAAAAAAAAAAAATACCGCCCCTCCCCCCGAAACTCCATGTTCCTGCCTGTGCACCCTTCTCTACTTTTCCGCCAAATAAACAGAAAAAAAAAAGACTGGAGAATCTTTATTGGATAAACAGGATTCCTCTTGCACCTGCTGCCCCCACCAGACTTGCATTCTTACATTTCTTTCCTTGAATCCAGGAAAGCCTTTCTAGCCCCGAACTCTTAGCATCCCCTGTTCCTTCGGCCACCAATGCTTTTCCCTCCCGGTTTGCACAAAACCTGAGGCTTCTTCAGGTCTCCGCCCAAATGCCACTTCACCCCAGGAGGACTTCCCTCCACCCTCTCCCTGCCCGATTCTGGCATTCGCCAGGATTTACAATGATACATTTCTCCTTTTCACTTGCTTAATACCTCACTCTCTCGCTCACACGTAAGCTCCTTGGGGAGGCGGCTTGCGTGTTTTATTCATTCCTGTAGACCCTTCTGCCTCACCCACTCACTCTCCACTTAGAAGCCCAGACTCCGCCAGCCAGAGAGGCTGGGATTCAGAGGCTCCCGAGGATGACAAAGAGACCCAGCCGGTGCCAATGGAGCCAAGAGCCATCCATCACTCTCCCACCCGCGACAGCTGGATAGATTAATAATCCTGGTTGGCCTGAAACTAACAGGTAGACCCCGTCTGGCTCAAGCTCTCCCTCTGCCTACGAACTCCCATGGTGGCACGGAGGGCAAATCCTGTCTATGCCCAACACCGGAAACGGATCAGGCATGGGCCTGAGTGCCCCGCCAACCTTGCCTTGAATTCTTCCTTAAATCTCTTTTTCTCTAACGCTCCACACCCATTTGTTCCTTCCCCTTCCAACCTTCACCCGTTCTCTGCCTGAGGGATCCGACCTAAAACACATCTGATCGTGTTCCTCTTCTCCTCAAAACCTCGGTGGCCTCCAGCTCGCTCAGAGTGACAATCTAGCAGTCTAACACGGACGTCATTCGAAGGGAAATCGAGGCGCTCCTAGCTGAAGAAGAAGGTAGAAGCTCAAGTCCAGGGTGCATTCAGGGTACTCTGGGTTTACGGTTTCATCCTGGATGCCCTTATTGCTACATTAAGTAAGGGAACTGCTATATACTGAATAGCACCCCCACCCCAACCAAATTGCCCTGTTCTCTAACCCGAGCTCCTTTCCCAGATGTTTGCAGTTTGGGTGGGACTGTCAGTCACGGTGCCTTGGGCTTTCCCGTCAACTCGTGGCCTCAGGACCCAGGCCACGGGAGCCCCTCTCTCCCAAAGACTGAACCACGAGTGTAGGCAAACCTCAGGCATACCGTCGGTTCCGTTCCGGGCCACCGGAATAAAGCAGGTATCACAATAAAGTGGGTCAAGTGAATGTTTCCGTTTCCCAGTGCCTATCAGACTCATGTTTCTACCGTCGCCTATTAAGCGCGCAATAGGGTTGTGCCTAAAAAACACCAGGGGCACAGCTGTAATCAAAAAATGCTTTCTGGCTGAAAAACGTTGAGCGTCATCCGAGCTTCCAGCGAGTGGTAATCACCGATCGCCGATCACCACACCAACAATAATAAGGAAAACGTTGAAACTGTTGCAAGAATTATCAAAATGCGACACAGAGACACGAAGTGAGCAAATGCTGTTGGCAAAATGGTGCCATAGGCTCGCTGGATGCAAGGTCACCATAAGCCCTTAATTTGTGACAATCGCAGTGTCTGCAAAACTCAATAAAGCAAATGTATGCCCGGGGCACCTGGGTGGCTCAGTCGGTTGAGTGTCTGACTCTTGATTTCGGCTCAGGTCACAATCCAGTGGTTCATGACATCTAGTCCCGCATCAGGCTCTGCACTGACAGTGCGGAGCCTGCTTGGGATTCTCTGTCTCCCTCTCTCTCTGCCCCTCCTCTGCTCTCTCTCTCTCTCAAAATACATTTGTAAAAAAATTCAAAATCATTAAAAAAAAAAAAAAAAAACAAGGTTATGCCTGCGCCACGAGACGCGGAGGGAAAGCAGTTGGAACCGGTTCATCTCGAAAGCTGTATCCTAAGGAGGCTGCTTTATTAGTTCTTGTTATCTAGATATTGGAAGCTTTCTGCTTTCTATTTGTTCTTGGTCTGTTGTTCAGTGCTTTTCTTCCAAATCCCTGGAATAACCCGTGTCTTTGTGATACATTGTTTATGTATTGACTGACGAGCGAGTTATTGACTGACGGAACGCTCCCAAGGTACCTGTTCATTTGAGCTCATTCAAGCTGCTCCTTCAGACCCTAAGCATTTATTGGTCAGTCTCTAGTCTGACCACCCAGCCAGGTAGTCCGAGAGAAAGGGTTCAACGTAGGTCATTAGTTACAAAGATGTTGGAGGAGCTTCAAGGGCAAACAGGCATGGGACACGGCTCAGAGATCAGCATGAGTGGGAAGCCGGGAGAGACCAAGGGAGGAGGTGATGTCACCAGCGTCCAGTAGCCGGGGCTACCCCCCTCGAAGGGACAACGAAAAAGCTAGAGCCATTTAGGAAATAGAGCCACCGCCCGGAGAGGCCCCTCAAGTCAGAGAGAGCGGGGAGTATGGGAGGATGACCTCAGCATCTCCCATCACTGTATCCGCGATCCCCCAGTGGAGGCTCCCATTGGCTAATCCTAGCCAGACGCAAAGGACACTGGGAATCATAGTCTGCAGCAGTCAGCCATCTGCCATCACAAGCGACTGGCGCCAAAGGGATGAGTGGTCCCTCTGCACGATCTGCCCCCCTTAACGCCCTTGTTGGTCTCCAACATGGCGTCCGAGGGGGCAAACTCGGTGGAGGCCCAGCACATCCTGCCTTCCAGCAGGGACTCACCATGTGGCTCTTTTTACAGTCTTCGGCCCGGGCCGACGGCCTGGCCACCGCTCCCCTCCTTCCGCTCTCAGAAAGTCCACCAGGCCTGCTGGTAACCAAAGGCCTGGCTTTGGCCGGGACCCGAATAGCGGGCATAGACTCCACTCCCCTCAGACTCTGGGCAGCATCGGGGCAGCAGACTCCAAGGCCAGTTCCTGTCTAGCGTCTGATGAATTCTCTAACAGTTACTTCTACCCTCAGAATTAAAACATAATGTTTGTGCAGCCCTGCCCGTTAGCGTGCTTGCCCGGTGACGGAGCCCTCCCCTCCGCCCCTCTGCCGCGGGCCTGCCTTTCCCGGCTCCAGCCAGAGCTCTTGCTAACATGCTCTCTGAAAGTCATTTCTGGACCTGAAATGAGGAAGTGGGGCCAAAGCTCACTTTGTGGAAAGATTTTATTTCCATCTGAGTCCACTTCAAGGCACGGCCAGGGATTAGTTTTGTTAGCTTTTTACCTCCAAAAAAAAGAAAAAAAATCGCAGGGCCTTCTCGAAGCAGATTTATGGAATTGCCCGGCAATTACATTTCAAACTATGGAGACCAGGAGCCCTGTCTTTGGGGATGACTCCAAATTGGCTGGCACCGCTGAATATAGGCTAAATGGAAAATATTCAGCAAGCCTGGCTTGGGGCATTCTATTCCGAGGCAGATCCGCAGAACCCCCGGGGGCCCAGCTTCTTCCCCGGACGTCGACGGAAGCCGTTCAACCTCAGGTGGTGAGAAGGTACGAGACAGAGAAGGAAAGTGAAAATCGAGGGCTTTCCCCCCGGTTACATTCCTGAGACCAGCGGCTCCCAAACTGGAAGGTACATTCAGTCCCCTCAGCGCCCTGTTAAAAGGCAGATTCTGCCGCAGCGGGGGCGGGTCCGAGGTGAGCTGTGACATTCATTCCCTGTCTCTCACAAGCCCTGCGTGGATCCCGGAAGCACACTTTGAATAACAGAAGGACCTAGACTTTGTGGGATACAAAGCGGGGCGCCTAGAATCATCCTTCGGGGTTTGGGACAACACATCAGAACGTCTCTCAATACTCGTTGTGGGGCCGCCTGGGTGGCTCGGTCAGTTGAGCCTCCAACAGACAGAGGGGAACGCTTAATCGCAAAAGTCCGCAGAGGGGGCAGGTAACCCAGCTGGGTGCCCTCATCTTGCCGCCATTCGAGCAATTCGGATGCAAACCGTCTGAACGGAGATTCACACGGGCCAAACGCGAGCTGAGGGAAGGTGCCGGGGTTCCAGAACCGGCCAAGGCTGAGCAGGGTGGGGGGCGGGTACGAGATGCTGAAACGTGATGTCTGAGCACCCTACCCGCTTCCCTCCATCATCCCAGTTAACCGGCTGGTGGGATCCGTCCTTCCCACGCCCGCAGCCGCCTCGCGGGGACCCGCTGGCAGCATTCACGAAGCAACTGTGCACGGAGACGTGTCGCTTCTCGTTGCTGTCTCTAGGCCTCGGGGACGTGAAAGCTATGTGGGGCCTGCGCTTAGGATTCCGAGTTCCTCTCTCGTCTGTTCTCTCTGAGAGATAACTTGCCCCTGCCCCTGAGAACGAGCCTGTGGCAGACACTGGGACCCACTTTTCACGGGCACTATCTCAGTGACTTCCCACAGAAACCGCGAGAAGATGCTATTACGACCTCCCCGCCCCCTCCCGCCCGTGAACTGACCAGGAAATCGAGGCTTTCACGGGCCAATGGCCTGCCAAGGGGAGCCAACGTCGGGGCCAGAGTTGATTCTAGGCAGATCTGACTCAAAGCCCGGGTTTGGAAGCAACACGTGGTCTGCTTGCCCTTGGTTTGGATTCTGAGCCCCCTCTTAGCCCCACCCCGTATTGTGCGTGTTAACAGGTTCATTACTCTGACGCCCAGCCGGCTTTGAGGAAAGAGAAGGGACCTGCTACCCCTCAGCCCTGCCGACCCGGGACCCACGCAGGTGGCAGCCAAGGCCCCAGACACGGCAGTTCCGGCGAAACACCCCGGGGGGGGCGTCTCCATTGGCCTCTCTGCCGGCAGAGCAGGTGTTCTGGCCTCCCTGGGCCCCCGGTGACATTTTCTTTGGAAGCCGTCACATGTGAACTTCGGGGAGACTGGTGGAGCCGAGGCGCCTAAAGCTGGTGAGGTTATTTTTAAGTCGTAAGTCAAAAAGGGCCTCGAGCAGAAATGTCCTCACCTGCCGCAGAATCAAGCTCGGGCGTCTTCCGCCCGCCCAGGATCCCCAGGGGAGGTTCTGGGGCCGGGCGCACACGGAGAGGCGTGCAGGAGTGCGTGGGCGTGTGAGTGCGTGCGTGCCTGGATGAACGCATGTGGGCGTGCGAGTGTGAACCCGTGTGGGTGTGCGTACGAGAGTGTGTGAGAGTGTTTGTGCCTAAAGGTGTCTGTTGGCAGATCTGTAGTCCCAACTGGGGGTGAAAGAGAGGCCAGGTCCCCTCTGCACCCTTAGGAAACGCTGTTGGTCCCCTCTGCACCCTGGCCCGTGTGACACCCTCGCCTGGGAATGTCCTAAGGTGTATGAGCTAAGCATGACAGCTGTGGTCGTGGTTACATTTACATTCAAGCCAGAGACAAGACAGCATCACGTGGAGCATTCACACCAGGTCAGAGTTGGATACTCCGGGGTTCGAAGCCCAGCTATCCCACTCCCTCGCCCGTGTGGCCGTGGGTAAGTCACTTGCCCCCGGCACGTGAAACTAGGCGAAGGACGTATGCAATCGCATGGCACTCCGCTGCACGTCAGAGACACATGGAATGAGCAAGACAGACATTTCTTACCTTCTCTCGTGGAAAAATACTGGGGGGGAGGGGCCAGCGAGGGCGACCATGTCACGTGACCGCAGGGAGCACCATTCGCAGCGGAAAGTGTGAGTGGCGCCCCCTGGAGCTGAGCAACCAGGGCTGAGAGGTGACCCCGTGATGTCACCGGTACCCCAGGTGGCTCGTGTCTTTCTGCGCCACGGTCCTCACGGCTGGCTGTCCCATGATCACAGGCGGCCGCTGGAGCCCCAGGCATCCTGCCGGGGAGGGGAAAGGAAAGAAAGCAGGGCAAGAGCTCTCTGGTGCTCCACCCGCTCGTTGCTGCTTAGATGTGTCTTCTTTAACATTCCTACCCGCACGGCGTCTTGCAGACGAATTTCTTTTTGACTCAGAAGAATCCTGCTTCCAGCCACACGGGGGACTTTCACCAGACAGTAGAGAGAAAGTGGTTATTTTATTGGTTCTTCCTCGGTTAAGTACTGACTCGTGGGTCATGGGGCGCCGGGGTGGCTCAGTCGGTTGAGCGTCCGACTTCGGCTCAGGTCACGATCTCGCGGTTCGTGAGTTCGAGTCCCGCGTCGGGCTCTGTGCTGACGGCTGGGAGCCTGGAGCCCGCTTCGGATTCTGTGTCTCCCTCTCTCTCTGCCCCTCCCCTGCTCATGCTCTTGTCTCTTTCAAAAATAAACATTAAAAAAAGAGAGAGAGAGAGAGACAGAAGGCCCAGGTTCTCATCTCCACTTTGACCCTAGTTGGCTACGTGACCTTGGGCAACACACCGTTGATCCTCTGGCTCCCACAACACCTTCCCTCCCCGCGTCCATCTAGCTCATGCCCGACTACTTCCAGGTCCTGGCACATGCCTGGAAAGTTTAGTTCCGCGACTGCCCACCCCCTTGGTGTGGCGGGGATGGGACAAAGAGAATGAAGCATTCTCCTTCTGCCTTCTCTGTCAGCACGTAGTGTGCTCGAAGGCTTGCAGCCAGTTAGCATCGGACAGGTTTGCATTGGCCTGCTGACGCCACCCTTTTCAGCTGGGTCACCTTTGGCGAGTCTATTCGATTCCTCTGAACCTCAGTTTCCTCCTCTGTCACGGGAGGCGAACAAAATTCTTGCCTTGTGGAGCTCTGGGAGAATGGAACGTGTAAAATGCTTAGTACACGACAAGAACACGTGAAATGATAGCTCTGAGTGTTAGAGAGCATCTCTGCTCCCTGCCAGGAGCACGTGTGGCTGCCAGATCCTCAGCCTGCAAACAGCCGTGAGGAAGAAGGTGCTCCCCTCGCTGGCTAACAGGATGCTGGAAAGTGTGAGCAGCTGCTGTAGCCGGTAGGCTCTGAGGCTTCTCGGATCCCATCAGACAAGGGATGGGGAGTAACCAATTCCTGAGCTGGAACATGAAGCCTGCATGTCCCAAATGTCCCCCAATGCTTTAAACTACATAAATGCGTGTCTATTACAGAAAAATCTCCAATGTTTAAAAAACTACGGGACTTGTCAGAGCCTTTAATATGCTAATGATATTTCTAAATCTTCCATGGGGGGGGGGGGGGAGGTATCACATATAGTGTGCCTGGATGCATTTGCCTAACAACCCCTCTTTCTAATAGTAACAGTAAGAACAATGACAGTAATAGCAATACAATGTGTTAGATCTTATGGCAAATGGTACACGTTGTGTAACAGTCAGCTAATAGTGGGATAATGCTGCAGAATGAACAGCCCCCCCCCACCGAAATCTCCCCGGCATACACAAATAACATCCTTTCTCAGTCGTTGGCCTGTGATTCGCTCATATGCCTCTGCTTCTGGCTGTGGGTCGATTCGATGCTGCTCTATAGTGTCTAGAACTCTGGGACCCCAGTTAAAGCCTCATCAACCACCCAGGGATTGCTCTTCTCATGGTTCCGGAACGATATATAAGCACATTTAAAGTCTCCGATGGAATACGTGTTACATCTACTCCCACCCATCGGCCAAAGTGAGCCACGTGGCCAAGCCGACAGTCAATGGAACGGGCACGTATATCCCCGAGGCAGAAAGCCACAGCAAGGGTGGGGAAGAAAGGATTCCAAGCAAATAATACAGTTGCTAGCTACTGCCTCTGTGCCCTCCCTCATTTATTTCTCACGACAGCCGTGCACAGTATTTATATCATTGGACAGGTTAAAAAAAAAAAATCAAGACGAGCATCCATTGGACAAGGGGGAATAAAGACAAAAACTAAAGCTCAAAGGTTAAGCGAGTCGCTGGAGGTCATAGTCAGAGGTGGGACTTGAACTCTGTGAGTCCCGACCCCAGCTGTTAAACTTGGGGCTAGCTACGGAAGTCCCATTTGACCTCGATGTTCCTTCACCTCATGTTCCCCGTGGTACTTTCTGCCACGTTCACACATACGTATTTTCGACGCAGTGACATGTTTTATGACGCTTTGGCCCAGAAGCTCACCTCTAAGCCCGCCGCATTTATGTAAATACTTATATTATAAATATTACATGAGCCCTGTTCTTAATTTACTGCAAAACCCAAGGTTGTCATCTTTAGAACTTGGTCTCCCGCGGGGAGAAAGCGCACTCGGCGATGAAACCAGGAAATGGGAATTTATGGATGCAGTAGATACCGCGGGGAGTTCACCCCTGTGCTCCGAGCACGCATCCTTCCTATGCACCTTGATGGATTCCTGGTGCCAGTGTTGCAACTGCACCTGAGAGGTGCCCTTGGCCTTAGCTCCCGGGGTAGACCAGCAGTCCTGGGGAGCTGGAGCCTCCCGCGGTGGCCCTGGAGTCACAGGCAGTGGCAGACCGGATTTGGACGATACAGACTCCAGCTTTTGTCCCCCGGGTGGAGAACCCCACAGCGTGTTCTGTATTGTCTCTCAGAGGTCCCCAGCGGGACTGAGCCTCAGTTTCCTCCAGCAGTAACCTGCTCACAAACACACTCTGTTTTTTCTTTTGATTTTTTAAAATGTTTATTTTTGAGAGACAGAGAGAGAGAGAGAGAGAGAGGGTGAGAGCAGGGGAGGAGCAGAGGGGAGAGGGGGACACAGAATCCGAAGAAGGCTCCAGGCTCTGAGCTGCCGGCCCAGAGCCCGACACGGGGCTCGAACCCACAAACCGTGAGATCCTGACCTGAGCTGAAGTCGGAGGCTCCACCGACCGGGCCACCCGGCCGCCCCCGTCACATTCTGTACGGGCTGCTCTCCTTCAAATTCCTCTGCACCCTTCCGGGTGCTTACTGGGACCACCTCCAGAAGCAGAACAAAACAAAAGAAAAGTTACAGGCACCCAGATTCTCCTCTGTTTCTAGGGGAATCGCTACCTAAGACCATAGAATATTAGTAACGAAAAAAAACAGTTGGCATTCTTTACCTACTTGGTAACTACTTGCATTTTTTGGCACATTTATTGTGAAAGATGTTCCTCTTTTCAGGGAGGGATCACAGAGGCTCTGATACAGGCAATGGATGCTCCCAAGCGCAAAATGCACATTGATGCCCGGCGCACCTTCCAGAACTCTGTGGGCCCCAGGTGGATGCATTGGACACGGAGGCAGGGAGAGGGGAAGCCACGCGTGAGCCAACCTCCGGGCGACAGAGCCCAGAGCCCCAGCTCTGCAGAAAGCCGGTGGGAACGAAATGCTGAGCTCGTGCTCCTTTGGTCTCTGGCTTAGCTGAGTCTGGGAACATCATCCTTCAAAGCTCCAAAAACTAGACTAAGCAAAACCCAGGCAAGGACCCGCTGTCGGAAATCCCTCATTCTGTGACGGGGAGGGCGCTCATGATTGTTTAGGTTGCTTATCTGCTGGCCCCGTGTTCACCTCTTCCTCAGTCCCTGACGCCTTGCTTTCCACGGCGTCACCGGTCACTTCAAAGGCTTCTCCACCCTTCGAAGGGACCCGGGGTTGGGGGGCGAGGGGGGGGCGCGGCAGGAGGTGGGAGTAAGCAGGGCTCCAGCCTCTGGCTCTTGGCAAGGAAGGAGGGCTGTTGCAGGGGCCAGAATTTCCCCAGCTAGCAAGGAGGAGCCCCGCACGCACCAGCCTCCAGGCCTCCCTTTCCTCGGCGTGGATCCCCGCACCCCACATCTGTTACCCTGGTTTGGCAGTTTGCTAACGAGGGGGCGAACGGGCTTTGAGAGCAGCCAGCCAGGCTTGAACTGGAATCCAGGGCTTAGTAGAGCATGTCTCTACTTCTCTAGGCCTGACTTTGCCCATTTGTAAAGTGAAAAAAAAAAAAACAAATCACTCTCTTTCCAACCAGGATGTTTTAAGGAGAAATGGGAAAAGGGAAAATCAAGCGCCCATGAGCGCAGAGCTGCACGACTGCAAACCTCTGGCTGCTCCTGTTACGAACGCGTCGCCTTGGCCGATTTCCCTCGCTGACCTTGATCCCGTTTTTATGTTTCCCTCTCCTTTCTTTGCAAACCAGGGTAAGTGATTGATCCAGCTCCCTCCCAAATCCTTCCTCACTTGGAATAGTCTCCTGGGGTCTTCCCAGAGTGCTGCCACCCCCCGAATGATCCCCGTGGCCCCGACGTGAGGCAGTGAGATCTTTCTTTATGAAAAAGACAGCCCCGCACAAAACCAGTGGAAGCGTTTTAGAGGCTCAGTTCACCCAGAACAATATCCTTCTATTGAGGCTCCGTCGTAAATATCTTACTGGCTGATCCTCAGCTAGGAAATTGTCTCCAGAGCCGAGAGATTGCTTTCCGCCCCCTTATTTATGGGGAAGACTTTTAAAAATCCCACTCTTTGGGTCTGCAAAGCCCATTATTGACATGGCAGTTGGGCAGGTTTGCCCGAAGTGAGTCACCTTATCGTTCAATGCCTCAGTGTCCCCATCTGGAATTAGGGCATGACTGCTGTTACTAATTATGTGATACTGAATACTTCCTAATACCATTAGTAAAAACGCTGCGACTAACAACCCATCCCAATTGCTGATGTTCCAGGCACCACGCTGGGCGTTTTGCCTCGTTCCTGTCTCCCATGACCAACCCTATGAGATGTGGGTCATCATGCTCGTTCCCATTACTCAGCCGAGGAAACTGAGGTATAGACGGGTTACATAAACCTAATCAAGGTTATAAGGTAGTAGGAGGCGGAGCCAGGATTGTTTTTCTTTTCAGTTTCTTTCTTTACTTCTCTGAGAGAGATAGGGAGCGAGCAGGGGAGGGGCAGAGAGAGAGGGAGAGAGAATTCCCAAGCAGGCTCCACGCTGTCAAGCACAGGGCCCGACGCGGGGCTCGGACTCGCAAACGGTGAGATCGTGACCTGGCCTGAAACCCAGGGTCCGACGCTGAACCGACTGAGCCGCCCGGGCGCCCCTGAGCCAGGATCTGGACTCAAGTCAAGAAGAACTCGAAACTTTCATCACCCCCACAACCCACCCCTCAGAGCTGTTCCCATATTGATAGAGAATCCAGTGAGAAACAACCCATCGAGCAAGATAGGCGCACGTGGGAGGGCCTGGGGCTTGTCTTTTCCTCCTATTATTTCTTTTGTAAGATCAGATTACCCTGGTGACTAGCAGCCCCCGCAGCCCAAACAGGCGGTGACCGGGATTCAATGCGCGTTATCGTCGGCTCCGCCCAAGGGCTCATAATGCAGCGTCTGTGCCTTTCTGTGACCTTCTGATCCCTTGGAGCTCTGTGCCAGCTCATTCCCCTGTGAAAACAGAGGAGCCAAACCGGGTTTCAAGCAGCCGTCTTCCTTATCTGGAGGCAAGGAAAAGCTTTTGGTAGCCCTCTTGGGACCTGGCCTGGGTTGGCCGTCCCTCTGTGAAAGACCCCGGGGTGAGCAACGGGTGACTTAATTCTCCCCCCGCCCCCTGCCCAGTGCATGGTGGGCTCCATCTTGGATCCAGTGCTGACGTGTCCCCAAGGCCCTCTGGAAAGTTCCAGGCTGGCCCCCGGAACAACCAGCTGCCAGGACCTCGGACGTCCGGCTGGAAAGAGCGCCCCAGAGCCCCTGCTGGGTAGATCCAATCCCTTGGGCTCTTGGGCTGGTCAGTAAAGACAGTCTTGGGGCCAAGAGTCTGATGCCTTCATCGGTCTCTCCTGCAAGGAAGACATGGCAAATGGGTGGTCTTACAGCCAGAAGTCTCCACTAGACCTTGCCAGGGGTGCCTCTTCCCAACCGTCGAATCTCAACCCAGTTGCGCCCTCCTCCAAGAAGCCTTCCCTGACCGCCGTGACCTAGAGTAGGCTCGGCTACATCACCCAACTGAGTTCCTTCTCGCTAGCAGAAATTACCTTCTGTGTCGAGCTGTTGGATGGCCCCCTCGCGAGAATATAAGCCACAAGCGGGCAGGGTCTTTTTCTGCCTCGTTTTCGTCTGCATTTCCAGAATCTAGACCGCTTGGCTTGTAAACAAAACTTGTTGGATGAAGGAACAAATTCCACAGAGGAATAACTGACCGAATGACAGATGGAGGATGAACACCTGTTTCTGTTCCACGTTCGAGAATGTTCCACGTTCGAGGAGAGGGAGGCCTGGTGAAGACAAAGCCGAATAGACACGCCAGCAGTCCTGTGGGCTTCCAGAACTCTGCCTGCTTCCTGCCACCCACCCCTGGCCCTTTCCTCTGTGCCTGCTGGCCAGGCCCTTAGCCCCTGGCGAGAAGGCGCCCTGTGTCATTTGGCTTTTATCCCCGAGGTCTCATAGGTCCGGGCTCCTCACGGGGAGAGAGCAGGCTGGGGCAACAGACCCTCTGGCTTTAAATTTGTTTTAGGTTTATTTATTTTGAGAGAGACAGAGACAGCGCGAGTGGCGGAGGGGCAGAGAGGGGTAGGGAGAGAGAATCCCAAGCAGGTTCCCCACTGTCAGCGCAGAGCCTGACGCGGGGCTCGAACTCACGAAACATGAGGTCGTGACCTGAGCCGAAACCAAGTGTCAGACGCTCAACCATCAGTTTCACCCAGGTGCCCCGACTCTCTGGGTTTAAATACCGTATCCTTGGGGCTCCCGGGTGGCTTGGTCGGTGAAGCATCCGACTTGGGCTCAGGTCGTGATCTCAGTTTGTGAGTTCGAGCCCCACATCAGGCTCTGTGCTGACAGCTCAGAGCCTGGATCCTGTTTGGGATTCTGTGTCTCCTTCTCTCTCTGCCCCTCCCCCACTCACCCTCTGTCTCTCTGTCTCTCAGAAATGAATAAACGTTAAAAAAAATTTTAGGGGTGCCTGGGTGGCTCAGTTGGTTGAGTATCCGACTTTGGCTCGGGTCATGATCTCGCGGTTCATGGGTTCGGGCCCCACGTCGGGCTCTGTGCTGACAGCTCAGAGCCTGGAACCTGTTTCAGATTCTGTGTCTCCCTTTCTCTCTGCCCGTCCCCCGCTCATGCTCTGTCTCACTCTGTCCCCCCAAAGTAAATAAATGTAAAAAAAAAAAAAACTTTTTTAATTTTTAATATAAATTTAAAAAAACCTCGTCCTCGTGTGATTTCAGACAATTCACTTGTGTCCTCTGAACCTCAGCTTCCTCATCAGTAAACATGAATTGTAACAGAACTTTCTTCATAGAACAGTGCGAGGATTAAATGAGACAGCTGTGCATAGTCTAGGCAGAGGCTGACAATTATAATACGAATTATTATTACTGCCAAAACGTTTTAACATCTTAAATGTATTATCACTAAGTGTCTTAATATGTATAAAGATTATGCAAATGCTTTAAATATATTATTTTGAAACGTTTGAATGTTCTAGATGTATTATTCTTACAGTTAAGTATTTTAATGCTTTAAAGATATTGTCATGGATGGCTTTCGTGTTTAAAATGTATGGCTGGGAACTTTCCATTTTAAACGTATTGTTCTCAAAGATTTGCTGAATAAATACATCGTTCAAAATGGACGCTTTTCTCTCTCTCTGTCTCGTTCTCACCTCACCCCATCTACCCCTGAAGACAGAGCACTTGAACTCTGGAACTTGGACTCCAGTGGCTCTATTTCTGTTTCTATTCTCAAACACGCTCCTTTCCTTGTAGATGGGTCTGCAGTGAGCATCCATACGACAGGGCAGCACCGAGAAGCCCTTTGAAGTCAGACAGACCAGGGTTCAAATCCTGACCCCCCCGCCCCCCGCTACCTGCCTCTCTAAGCCTCTGTTTGCAAAATGAGACCCGGCCAACCCAGCCCCCTCATAGGTCCATGAGGAGAGCTAAACATGAGAGGGTATAGGAGGTTTATCAAGGAGGCATCTATTTCTTTGCCTGTTTTAAAAAGGAAGAATTCTTTATTTGGTAACTTTGTTTTTAATTCCGGTGTAACGGGCATACGGTGTGACATCAGTTTCAGGAAGGCAGCACATATTTCTTGAGCACCTACTATGTGCCAGGGACCGGGGACAGCTCAGTGAGCCGAGGAACAGAGTCTTGCCCTCGTGGGGCCTCTGCGTGGCCAGCTGTACCTTTTCCTGCCTGAGAACTTGACTCCATTCCCCCCGCAAGCCCTCTGCCTTCTCCCATGTGCTTCGACTCCCAGCGGCAGACATTTACAGAGCGTGCGAAGCCGAGGGTGCCGGGCACATCCCCCGAGAAAGGCACAACCTGGGATGCTGAGTGGTTGAGAGTGGAGTCTGTGTTCCAGTGGATGCTGTGCTGGTATGTCCAGACTCCCCCTTAGGACAGAAGGCTACGTTCCCTCGCCTGCCGGGAGCGTGGCCGGCTGATGGCCCGTAGCTGCCAGCCTCGTCGGGACAGCCCTTGTCGCAACCCCCTAGAATTCTCTCCTGGACCGTTCCAGAAGATGATTTTTGGATCACTCACTTCAAGGTTACCTCAGCCCTGCCCCCACCCCCCCAGGTGTCCTTATCACACTATATTTTCCTCTCTTGGTTTAGTTAAATGTCTCCCCCGCTGACCTATGAAGATCTACACGATGGAGCTTTCCGGAAAATGTCTTTCAGACAGCAGAAACTGCCTATGAATGTATTCAGCCTCGTTCTCCGACTGGCTGAAAGAAGCTTGGCCAAGGCTTGCGAAATCGGCTAAAGGAAGCATGACAGAGGTCGGAGGGGATTCCAGAACTCTCCTTGACAGGACTGGGCAGGGTTACCCGGTGGGTAATCAATGGTAACAATGGCTGATGTTTCTAAACACTTTCTCGTGCATGCTTTCTATCCGTCCTCAATATTATTACTGTCAGTAGTCATTCATTGTTGGGCGTCTCGCTTGTGAGTTCATGCTGTACACCAGCCCCCGAGGCTGGCAGTTGACCTACAGGATCATAGGGATCGCCTATGACATTGGGAGGCAGCCGTCGCTTATTTTCTTTCATAGGTGAGTGCCCTGAGTCTCTCTCCAAGAGAGTGACTGGCTTAAGGTTCCACGGCCAGCAGGGGTGGGGCCGGGACTCCAACCCACTGGGGTTTAGAGTCCGCTTGGCTCGAAAACCCTCGATCGGAAGCATCAGAGTAGAATTACGCTTGCATTCTGACAAGCCCGGCCAAGGAAGGAGACCAGCTTATGCCCACTTCACAGCGTGGAAGCCCGAGGTGCAGACGGTACATAGAATAGTCACAGGAAGTCACTAGGATGTCCACACGGAGGGCACAAAGAGCCGCTAAGCTCCCGAAAGAGGGGGTTCCTGCTAACGCAGAAAAAGGGAGCGAGGTTCCGAAAGCAGCAGGCCCGAGGGACGCTCGCTCTCCCCGCGATGTCTGGCTGTGTCCGGGCGAAGCGCTTGGCACTGAGCAGGCACCGCCGGATGGCCGGGAGCCGAAGCGGACTCCACGGACGCCCGCAAGGAGGGCTGCTGACTCGTGTGATGTTTCACGCGGGACCCCTCGTCCGCGCGATGGACGTGAGGCAGCGAGGCTGAGCCCGGGGTCCCAGCGAAACCGGCACCCCTGGGAGACGCACCCCACGTGCCACAGCCCCCTCCACGCCCAGATTTTGGAGCCAGATCTCCCAAGCCCCCCCCCCCCCCGGTCTCCAACCCCGTCCATCTGGCCCTTCCCCCCTCCTCCCCCAGCAACTGAGCTGGCCCTGGAAACTTATCCAGTGTTTCCCGCCCTGCAGTAAGTACCTAACACCGCCTGCACTCACCCTGCCCGCCCGCCCCCCGGCCCCGTGCACCTTGGCTACAATATCTCCTCCTCATAAATCACACAGCCATATTAACTGTCTCTCAATCAATCTCTTCCAGGTGTTGGCTTAGACAGTCTCTCAAGGAGAAAACGTCTCTCCCCTCGAGGCTTAGGCGCTAAGAGCCCCGTCGTCTGGGAACGGTTTAAAGCCAGATAGCTTCCCTTCCTTCTCAGGGTCTCCAGGCTCAGGCTGCAGACCCCCAGGATCCACAGACTGCAGACGGCTTCAAGAAACCCAGGAGAGGGTCAGACGTACCCCGGAGCGTGAGGCTGGTCTTTCTCAATGCGCGAAGGCTGGGTAAATCTGGACCATTTGAGGTTTTTTTTCCGCCAGCAAACATTCCGCATGGGGGATCTGAACCCCGAAGCCCCGGGCTCGAAGCCGAAAGCGTGGTCTTCCCAGGACAGTTGTTAATATTGGTGGGGCGCCTGGGTGGCTCAGCCGGTTGAGCGTCGGACTTCGGCTCGGGTCATGATCTCGCGGTCGGTGGGTTCGAGCCCCGCGTCGGGCTCTGTGCTGACAGCTCGGAGCCCGGAGCCTGCTTCGGATGCCGTGTCTCCCTCTCTCTCTCTCTCTGCCCCCCTCTCACTCATGCTCTGTCTCTCTCTGTCTCTCAAAAATAAACATTAAAAAACCCACAACTGTTAACATCGGTTCGTTTTAGAGACTTGTCATCCCACACTGCCTGCCCACCCCCCCACCTTTGGGCACACTGGTGGGCGTGGCAGAGATAATGCTGGATGTTCGTAAGATTCCCCGTCGACCTCATTATAAACCCTGGTTATTTCGTCTGTCGAAGACATACGGCCCGATCCTGGCCCGGGAGAGATGGACAGAAATATACCCACAACTTCCAGGTTCAGCCATGAGACTCCCTGTACATCTAGAATCTTCTTCTGCTCTCCACGATGATCTAGGGCGCCCCGTGCATAAGACAGAAGGAGCCCGGAGCCCTGAGTCACCACCTGGAGAACGGTCCAAACAGCTGCCCAGCGCACACGAGCCTGTGATGACAGTGAGTGTGACAAGCGACTGAGTTTCAAGGATGTGTCACTCCAGCATCGCCTGGCCTACCCTGACCAATGCAACTAGGTTCCAAAAAGTCTACCGGCTTGCGGGATACGACGGCGGCCTGCTTACGTGTCACCTTCTGTGACCGACTTCACTTGTAAATGCCGCAGAGGCCGTGCTGAGCAGCAAATCTGGTGGCAGGGACCATCCGCCATGGGGATTATACCTAGATGGCTGGAAATCAGCGTATCCCAATTGGGCTTTCAATTCTGGCAGGTCCTCACACAGCCATGATGAAGCTTGAGGCTGCCGAAGTCAGGCCAAAGGGGGTCAGGCTTTGGCTTAATCCCGTCCTGCCGTGTGGACTTGGTCGAGGTTAAACGTCACTGCCTCATCTGTAAATAGGGATAAGATTTGTAGCAGACGCTGGTGGCCGTGTTGCGGTCACTGTGGCTCCTCGGCTGCCAGACATGGCCTCGTCAATAGAGAGCCGTCTCACCCAAGGTCACAACCCGCATCCAATGATGGGTGGATGACGAGGCATAAAGACCTGATGCCCGTGACACGGCTCGAGACAACTCCGAAGGGTCATGCCAGCTTCAGATGTTGTGGGGGGGCAGAGACTCTTAGGTGACCCCCCGGTGATCCCCGCCTCTTGTGTCTTGCACCCTTGTATAGTGCCCTCCCCGGGAACGTGGGTAGAAGCCGTAACTTGCCTCTAACAGATGAACACGGCAAAGGTGAGGGAACGTCGCTTCTGCGGCTCTGTCGTGTAAGACTTCACTGTCGGTCTTGCCGTCACACTCTGTCCCTTGCTGACTGTGATGAAGCCAGTGGCCAGCCCCGGGGCCAAGAACCAGAGTGGTTTCCTGCCAACAGCCAACAAGAAACCACTGTCATCTGTCCCACAACCTATACAAAACGGAACTCTGCCAACAGCCATACGGGCTTAGAAATAGACCCTTTGGGGTGGCGCCTGGGTGGCTCAGCCAGTTAAACATCTGACTCTTGGTTTCGGCTCAGGTCACGATCTCCCGGTCCGTGAGTTCAAGCCCCGCATCGGGCTCTGTGCCGACAGCTCAGAGCCTGGAGCCCGCTTCAGATCCTGTGTCTCCCCCTCTCTCTGCCCCTCCCCCACTCATGTACTGTCTCTCTCTCTCTCTCTCTCTCTCTGCCAAAAATAAACAAACATATAAAAACATTTTTATTTTAAGAGGCTTCATCTCTGCCCATTTTGCTGCCTTTCCTTCCCTTCCACAAGTGTCGATCCCAAGAGCACTCCCTAAAAAACCCCCAGCCCCCTAAATTCCGTCCCAGGGTCTGCTTCTCAGAGAACCCAACCTGGGACGTGCATTGGATACTCATTGTTCTTCTCCACTTTGCTGGCAAAGCTCTGATCCTGCTGACTCGATCCCCCCTCGAAGTGACTCCGTGCTTCGACAGAGGCAGGCGCCAGCCCCTTGGCTGGCTGAGTCCTACTTAGACTAAGCCTGCCAGGAAAATCCCATTCTTCTTGCGTGGAGCTTTTTAGGAAGAAGCCCCTGGGCCAGTTGTGACCAAGGAGCTTCGAGAAGGGGAGTCTGTCAGGGGCTTTGAGGAAATAGACCCGGGAGGGGCAGTCCCTCCACTGCCCCTGAGCACTGCTAGACCTGATCGTAGGAGCTGGGAACGCGGAAGTCAGGTGACACCCACGGCCAGAAGGCTCGGGACCCGGACGGCAGCGCAAGAAGTTGGAAGGGGGCTGCGTCTTTCATTAGATCGGCGTCGTGGAAGTAATCGGCCCTGGTGTTGCGCTGCCTGGAGACTCTACCACAGGACACAACTTCCGTCTAGGGCAGCTGAATGCATTCTGATGGAATCAGTTTAGGTGGCCGCTTACAAAGGGTGGACTGGAGAACTGAATGCAACGATGCTGTCGTCGCCATGAAGCACACCTTGCGGGAACCCCCCCACCAGCCACGGGAGGGGTAATTGACCAAGGGCTCCAGTGGCTGTATTTTGCAACCCATCACCAAGTTTGGGCCACACTTCCCTTGGGCCGCTTCTAGCTAAGGACTCAGCCCAGCAGGGATACTAAGATGGGCGTGTTCCTTGGAGACCTGGGATTTCTCTGATGGATGACTTTGGCACAAGGACTTGCCATTGGCCTTGCTGAACCTTCCTTAGAACTGCACGGCAGTCTGGGACTCTTCCTACCAAACCAAGTAGCCTCCCTCCCTTTCTTCCTTTCTTCCTTCCTTCCCTCCCTCCCTCCTTCCTCCCTCCATTCCCCTCCCTTGCTCCATTCCCTTCTTCCTTCCTTCCTTCCCTCCCTCCTTCCCTCCCTCCCTCCTTCTTTCCTTCCTTCCTTCCTGCTTCCTTCCTTCCTTCCCTCTTCCCTCCTTCCTCCCCTCCCTCCCTTCCTCCCTTCTTTCCTCCCTCCCTCCTTTCTGTCCCTCCCTTCCCCCCTCCCTTCCTCCCTCCCCTCCTTCCCTCCCTCCCCCTACTCCCTCACAGGGGACAGACCTGAATCAGATCCAGTGACCCTTCAGCTCCTCCATCTCCCTCCCCATTTGCCCTCCAAGATGTTTCCCTCAATAAGCCTCTTGAAGGTTCTGTCTCATCTTAGTGTCTTCCCAAAGGATCCAGACAAGCACAGATGAGCTTAGTGTAGAATTTGCATTTAACAAATAGTGGTCATAGCTGCTGCTGTTGTGTCCCACTCAACATTTACTCCTCATGTCTAGCACAGTGCCTGGCACAAAGTAATACTTCATAAATATTTTTTAATGAATGACTGGATGGATGGATAAGTGGATGGATATGTGCATGGATGAATGTGTGGATGGATAGGTGGATAGATGGATAGATGGATGGGTGGATGATGGATGGATGGGTGGATGGATGGGTGGATGGATGGATGATGGATGGATGGATGGATGATGGATGGATGGGTGGATGGATGGGTGGATGGATGGATGGATGGATGTGTGGATGGATAGGTGGATGGATAGGTGGATGGGTGGATGATAGATGGATGGATGGATGGATGGATGGACGGATAGATGGATGGATGGATGGATGTGTGGATGGATAAGTGGATGGATATGTGGATGGATGAATGTGTGGATGGATATGTAGATGGATAAATGTGTGGATGGATATGTGGATGGATGAATGTGTGGATGGATAGGTGGATAGATGGATAGATGGATGGATGGATGATGGATGGATGGATGATGGATGGATGGATGGACGGATAGATGGATGGATGGATGGATGGATGGATAGATGGATGTGTGGATGGATAGATGGATGTGTGGATGGATAGGTGGATGGATGGATGGATGGATGGATGGGTGGGTGGATGATGGATGGATGGATGGATGGATGGATGGATGGATAAGTGGATGGATATGTGGATGGATGAATGTGTGGATGGATAGGTGGATAGATGGATAGATGGATGGGTGGATGGATGGATGATGGATGGGTGGATGGATAGGTGGATGATGGATGGATGGATGGATGGATGGATAGATGGATGTGTGGATGGATAGGTGGATGGATAGGTGGATGATGGATGGATGGATGGATGGATGTATAAGTGGATGGATATGTGGATGGATGAATGTGTGGATGGATAGGTGGATAGATGGATAGATGGATGGGTGGATGATAGATGGATGGGCGGGGTGGATGGATGGATGATGGATGGGTGGATGGATGGACGGATAGATAGATGGATGGATGGATGGATGGATGGATAGATGGATGGATAGATGGATGTGTGGATGGATAGGTGGATGGATAGGTGGATGGATGGATGGATGGATGGATGGGTGGATGATGGATGGATGGATGGATGGATAAGTGGATGGATATGTGGATGGATGAATGTGTGGATGGATAGGTGGATAGATGGATAGATGGATGGGTGGATGGATGGATGATGGATGATGGATGGGTGGATGGATAGGTGGATGATGGATGGATGGATGGATGGATGGATAGATGGATGTGTGGATGGATAGGTGGATGGATAGGTGGATGATGGATGGATGGATGTATAAGTGGATGGATATGTGGATGGATGAATGTGTGGATGGATAGGTGGATAGATGGATAGATGGATGGGTGGATGATAGATGGATGGGCGGGGTGGATGGATGGATGATGGATGGGTGGATGGATGGACGGATAGATAGATGGATGGATGGATGGATGGATAGATGGATGGATAGATGGATGTGTGGATGGATAGGTGGATGGATAGGTGGATGGATGGATGGATGGATGGATGGGTGGATGATGGATGGATGGATGGATGGATGGATAAGTGGATGGATATGTGGATGGATGAATGTGTGGATGGATAGGTGGATAGATGGATAGATGGATGGGTGGATGATGGATGGATGGGTGGATGGATGGGTGATGGATGGATGGATGGATGATGATGGATGGATGGATGGATGGATGTGTGGATGGATAGGTGGATGGATAGATGGATGGATAGGTGGATGGGTGGATGGATGGATGGATGGATGGATGGATGCATGGATGGATTGATGGGTAGATGGATGGATGGATGGATGGATGATGGATGGATGGATGACAGAAGGATTGGTGGACAGGTAGGTGGATGGACAGACGGACGGATGAATCAATGTATGACAACACTTCTTTCTTTGCCAACTGATGCCTTTAAAGCCAGATCTGAAGTTTCTCAAACCCTAGCCCACAGGCCTAAGCTAATATACTTGCTTGTTTTAGGACTTTTTATTTCCTTTATGTCAATAGCAACAAGAAATCTGAGGCCTCCCTCACTTCTTCCCTAATGTGCCTGACATCTCTGTAAATGGGAAGTGGAGTGAAAACGTACGTTTCATGAATGTTCCTGTCATCCACTGAGACCTCCCTATGGAATCACAAACAGGAGTGCCAGACTGGGAGATCCTAGGTTCCCATTTGGACCGGTGAGGCAAAAACTCCTGCCTTCAGCTCTGCCAGTGACTTGCTGTGTGACCTTGCACCAGCCCCTTCCCTCTCTGAGCTTCAGTTTCGTCATCTGTCCAAGACGGGGACTGAATGAGATGGTCTCTGGACCTCCCATCCTTTAGGATGTGCTCAGTTACACGTAAGAGTCAAGTAAACCATAACAATATTGAAATATATCCTACATTAATAAGTCACTTAACCAAAGTGACGTTTTGTGCAGCTCCTCAACCAGTTTATCCACGTGCAGACTTTTTCAATCCTTTCTCCTCACTATATTTAACAGGCTGGCCTCCAATCTTGTCCCTGTTGTCTCATGGTCCCCTGAGCGCTGCCAGAGCACCGAATATCGCACTTCACTCCAGTGTCCAAACCCAGGAGAAAGGGGCCAACAGAAAGGTATTCCCTTTTAACAAAAAGGAGAACTTTTCCTAGAAACCGCCCCCTCCAACGTGATTCCTCCTGATTTTCTGGCCATGAATCACAGGGACCCTTCTGGCTGCAAGCAAGTACTTGACCAAAAAAAAAAAAAAAGAATGCGATCGCCATGGGCATATTGCTGCCTTGATCAGGGCAAGGCGGAAAGGATACGTCTTTGAGGGAAGGGACTGATGAGATCTGTCCCAGAGGCCTCAAAGGTGGGCACCCGATCTCAGAGAGACACGACAGCCGTGCATGAAACAATTCGTGGCCACCTGTCTTTGCACGTATCAAAAACAACAACAATAACAACAACAGGGCAAAAACAGAGCTCCCGAGCGCTGACGGGGTCTGGATATTTGGGCTGCAGCTAGAGGAGTGCAGAGGCCAGAGGAATCAGGGGTGGGAAGGGAACGAGCATGAAGAGAAAGGAGATCCTGACCCCTTGCTTTCTCCGGCTGGGCTGCGTGCCCTCTGTCTGTGCCCACCTTCGCATGTACGCTACCGAAACCCCCCACGCCCGTCCTCGCTGCAGCCGGAGTGAGCTTGTCACCGCTCGACACAGGACCTGGCGTGTGATAGGTGTGCAACAAATGGGAAATAACGGAGCGCGTGCAGGTAGGAGGGCTCCCCAGGGAGTCCCCCGCCCGCCCGGCCCTCCTGCTCCAAACCCCTTCCCCTCTCCCTTCTCCAGTGCAGGTGGGGACCTCCAGCCCCTCGTGGTGGGACAGCCTCCAGGGCCGGCCCCTCCATTCTCCCCCACGCCGCCCGGAGACACGGAATGGCTTTGATCACTAACAGGAGACTTCTGGGAAGAAAGAGAGAGGGAGCGAGAAATCTGGCGCTTTAAGCTCCCTGGACAGGACCCTTATTAATGAAACGAGCGGCTGTCAGCCTCCCCTCCAATCAGCTGTCCATTGCTGGGGGGCACACGTGGAGGCTTGGGGCAGCCCCAAAGCTGGGGGGGGCGTGGGTAGCTGTGGCAGGGGAGGGCGCAAGAAGCCGCTGCCTCCAGATATTAAATGCATAAAAAAGCCCAAGCCTCGGCTGAGAAAGGTCTGGTGCCCCGAGCCATGTCCGACCCCACTGATTTTCACTGACTGTATCCCCAATGTTCTCCTGTTTGCCTACAGCAGTTAGGGTTTACTTATAAAATCATGAATAAGTTCTCCTTGCTCAAAAAAAATTAACCTTGCAGATAAAGCCACAGGGACCCCCTTCCCCTCCTGTCTTGGCCCCTTTAGCGTCTCCCAGGAACTAACCACTGACAGCATTGTGGGGGGTGGGTGTATCTTTCCAGAACCCGTTTCATGCTTGACACACACATGTACCTCCCGCGTTGGCTAGTCGTATTTTGCGTAGCTATTGGTACGTAGACTTTTCCCGGGGGGAAGTGGGGGGGGGGGGGTTGGTTTGTTTTGTTTCCAAATGGCATCTCCTCGAACCTCTGATTCGGCAAGTGGCTTCTTCCATTCGATGATGTGTCTGGGGGGTCTTGCCGTGTAGGTGCACACAGATCAACCTGGTTTTTTTCATAACGACATAGCATTCCTAAAAGTAGATACAACCGAGTTTATTCCGCTCTGGCTGCATATTAAAACGCCAAAGTGGGGGGCACCTGGGTGGCCCAGTCGGTTAAGCGTCCAACTTCGGCTCAGGTCGTGATCTCGCGGTCCGTGGGTTCGAGCCCCGCGTCGGGCTCTGTGCTGACAGCTCAGAGCCTGGAGCCTGCTTCCGATTCTGTGTCTCCCTCTCTGCTCCTCCCCTACTCGCACTCTCTCTCTCTCTCAAAAATAAAATAATAAACATTAAAAAAATAAAAAACAAACAAACAAAACACCGAAGTATAGGTGTGTAGGAAGGTCCCTTTTAAAATAGGGATGCCTGGGGGCGCCTGGGTGGCGCAGTCGGTTAAGCGTCCGACTTCAGCCAGGTCACGATCTCGCGGTCCGTGAGTTCGAGCCCCGCGTCGGGCTCTGGGCTGATGGCTCAGAGCCTGGAGCCTGTTTCCGATTCTGTGTCTCCCTCTCTCTCTGCCCCTCCCCCGTTCATGCTCTGTCTCTCTCTGTCCCAAAAATAAATAAACGTTGAAAAAAAAAATTAAAATAGGGATGCCTGGGTCCCCCCCCCCCCAAACAAACCTAATGAGAACTCTGAGGGCAGGGTCTAGGCAGCAGATGTTACAACTCTGAATGATTATAGCTTGCAGCCAGGGTCAAGCCTTATTCATGGAGTCAGTCTCCTATTAATGCATATTGTTTCCAAGTCTGTTCTGTTCAAGAAAAAAAAAAAACAAAAAAAGGCTGCCGAGCACTTCTTTGTACATTTCTTCTCTGTGCCTCTGCCCTGATATTTCTCTAGGGTGGGGTCTACCTCCGACATTTGGGGCTTCATAAGTCCTTTTTTGTGGAGGGCTGTCCTGGGCACTATAGGATGTCCAGCAACATACACACACACACACACACACACACGTCACAACCAGAAATGTCTCCAGAGGCAGGTAAAGGGGATTAAGTGATACAAACTTCCGAGTGTAAAGTAACTAAGTCCTGGGGCTGTAGCTTACAGCACAGGGGATACAGTCCACGATAATGTAATGACTCCGCGTGGTGACAGATGGTTCCGACGTTTCCCGTGGGGGTCGCTCTGAAATGTATAAAAATATTGAGTCACCATGTTGCACGCCTCAAACTGATAGGATATTGTATATCAGCTACACTTCAATTAAAAAAAAAAATGTCTCCGGACACGGCTGCATTCTGGGGAGCAAAATCACCCCAGGTTAAGAACAACTGCTTTGGGAGAGGAACCCAGAAGGAGAGTGGTTGGATTATAGGGGGCGCACCCTTTGGGGACTGATCCTCAACCTCTCATTTTCTGGGACTATCCTTCCGGCAAACATTCTACCCCTTTGTCCCTGTGTCTGGATCTAGAAGTGGGGCCACAGCCCTGAGCACCTCCAATTTTCACGCTGCCACCTGTAGCCCCAAAGCTCAGGAACGCTGTCATGCCTGGGAATACAATTCAAGCTTCTAGAATCTAGACTCGAGAGCCTAAAGGTCTGGAGTACAAATAAGGATTTTGTTGTTTTTTTGTTTTGGGGTTTTATTTCTTTTTTTTTTTTTTTTCTTTCCTTTCCTTTTAGTTAATTCTGCTGAGGGGAGGGGAGGATACTCCATCCTGCCCCTCCCCCCACCTCAAATTTCCAGAGTCCTCTCGGTCTCCTTAAGGGCCCAATCGGCGTCCTGGTGGCTGCCTGAGTTTCACAAGCAATGAGCGTAGTGAACAAGAGGGAGAAAGACGTAAGGTAAGCTGAAGAAGCTTCCCCGGGTCTGGGTGCAGGCGTGCTTGCGAATGTGCATCTGAAAGAAAATTAAATTCACAGGCTGGGAAGGAAGAGAAGGGGTGGGGGGGGAGGCCACAGGCCCAGCCAGTCATGTCTCTTTAAGCGAGATAAGCTGCCTGTCTCATCCATCTCATTGACACTATCAGCCTGTTGTCTAAAGTACTTACAGTTCCCTCCTCGAGAGAGGAGAAGCTTGACGTGGGGGGGGGGGGAGGGGGGAGGGGAACAGGAGACACTTAGGACAGGGCGCCCTGGCTGGCCTGCTTCCCCAAAGAGCGGGGAGGGTGAGCAGAGGGAGGAGGTCTTCCCTCCCCCGGCCTGTTTTTAGATCGGCCCTGAGTGCCGGGGGGGATGGTCCTGCCCCCACCCCCTTCCTGGGGCCCCATTCCCAGGGGAACCACTTGAAACCCAAGCTTGTTCTTCTCAAGTGGCTGGGGGAGAGTGTGAAGCACAGGAAAGAGAGAGTGAGAGGAAAAGGGAAAGGTCTGCGGCTCCATCTGACCTCAGCCCTGCCCCGGGATCCTTTCAAAATCACCGTGGTTCTCGCTGCACCGTGAAACCCCCGCGGGGAGACTCCCTGTCTCGGAGAGCAGGCAAGCAGACCCAGAGACGTTGACTAACTCACCTAGGGTCACACAGCCAGTCAGAGGCATCGATGGGACTTGAGCCTAGATGGCTCTCAAGTTCCCAAGCTGACTTCTTACCTCTTTAAACCAGGGTGTTCCTTGCCCCCTTTTGTTATGAGAGATCCTGTTGATGGAGGACCTGTTGGAATGACTGTACAGCCATTTATTATTTATTCATTCAACAAATACTTTAAAAAAAATTTTTTTTTTAATGTTTCTTTATTTTTGAAAGAGAGAGAGAGAGAGAGCGTGAGCAGGGGAGGGGCAGAGAGAGAGGGAGACACCGAATCCGAAGCGGGCTCCGGGCTCTGAGCTGCCTGATGCGAGGCTGGAACTCACAAACCCTGAAACCGTGACCTGAGCCGGAGTCGGACGCTCCACCCACTGGGCCACCCGGGGGGCCCCCACTGCGTCATCTTTCCAGGAACCCAAGAGAAAACTCCCTCCCGGTTTTTAGCAAACATGGCGATCTGTTGGTCTCTTACAACCTCTCGGACTACTGTCACAAACGATTCATTCTCTCCTCGTTTTGGCAGCTGGGAAGTTCAGAGCCACGTACGTTTCTACCAACTACACAGGATGTTCCAGCTCTGAGGGCTGAGACGACGCTTTCCTACGTGATCCAGACAGTGTGTGGCCGGAACCCCGAGCCTCTCCACCTACCGGGTCAAGGGCAGGGTGGGAGGGGGTTGGGAGGGGGGTAAGGGGGTTGCAGGATGAACTGAAGGCTCTTCATTCACGTGTCTGGGGGTAGTGCTGGCAGGCTGGGGCTTCTATGTCTCTCCACGCGGACCTCCCCTTGGGGGCTCTCCCGGTAGGCAGCTATCCCTTCACAGAAGGCCGGCTGGCTTTCGAGAGTGAGTCTCCCGGGGGCAGGGGCAAGTAAGACAGAAACGGCACCCGCTTTTCATGACCTCGCCTTGGGAGGTTCTCCGACTGAGGAGGTCACTCCCCGTCCCCCACCCTTGGCCTGACCCGCTTTCAGCTCGGCCCTTGGTGCTGGGGACCATCACGCCCTCTCACACGGCGTTTGCCAGAAGGAAGCTACCACGAGGTGCAGCTCGCACTCAAGGGGGAGAATCAGACTCCACCTCTTGATGGGAGAAGCGCGAAGGTTCTAGAAGCCACCGGGGGACGCAGTTACTGCCGTGGCCACTTTGGGAAAACACAGCCTGCCCACACGGGACCAGATAGAGCTCACTGATGTGTGCTCGGGATTCCGGCCTCTGTCCCCTCATTGATCGTCCTCCGCGGACGACGCGGAAGTTTGCAGTCCCAGATTCTTTGCACGACCGGGCGGGTGCAGAGACAGTAGCTGAAATGGCTCTGCTCTCTGAGTGTTTTTCACATGCCTGGCACCATGCAAATAGGTCCTTCTTTCTCCCCCTCCCGGTTTTCATTCACAGACAATCCTCCCATCTTTCTTTACCGCACGAGTAAAGACACAGGAAGCGGACGAAGGTCACCAGACCCCGCATCTTGGAGAAGTGGCAACGGTGGGACTCCATCCTGGGCTGTCGGATTCAGCTCTGCCCCCGGTGGAGACCCACCCCCCTGCCACCCCGCACCTTCGTTCCCGGCCTTTGAGCCCCACTCAGCACCAAGCTCCTGCCCTTGAGGTTGTAACCTACAGGCTATGCCAGATTTAGCCCTCCCTTCCCCCCGAATGTCTCCCCTGACCCCAGAGCGTTCTTACGCGCAACTCTCTCTGAGAAATAAGAAAGTACTCGCTGACCCCTGCGTATACATCAAGATTAACATTCCCTCCAACTTAGATCAGCCAGCCTGTGGGAAGTCGGGGGGATTTGGCAGAAAGTTTCTGAGCACCCACTTCCTGCCGGGCCCTGAGCTGACTCTCAGGAATCCAGACGCAAGGTCTGGAACGTCACACTGGGCTGAGATCCGTTCGAGGACGGGGACCATGCCGCCGCGGCTTTGTCGCTGGGCACCCTGCGAGCGCCTAGCGCCCCGAAGGGAGAAGGGGGAAGCGCTTGTCTGTCTGCGGTAGCAACGGAGCCTGGGGCGAGTGACCCCCTCTCTGAGCCTCCATTTGCTCACCTGTAAAATGGGGATGAGACTGGTCCCGGCACTCCCCCACAGGGCTGTGTCAGAAACCTTGTAACAAAGTAGGTTCTCCGTTTTGTTTTTTTTTTTTTGCTGGCTTCTAAGGGGCTCAAAGGCGAGTTTGGGGCCTGTGCCCCGTCATCCCGTAGAATGCCCAGCAGACAACCAGCCCTCAGTATCCAGGGCTGGGGGTAGGGGGGTGCTCTCTGGGGCTTGATCTAACCTCAACCTCAGGGTGATGGCAAGCGGGAGGAGGAGCGTGGGTAAAAGTCATCGGGCCTCCGGTTCTCCCACCTCTGGAAACGGCAGCCTTGAGGGAATGGGATGCAAGCCGGGGACCTGATGCTTCGGGAATGAACAGAAATCTCCCATGTTCTTTTCTTTTCTTTTTTTTTTTTTTTTCCCCCTAAACCCCTGATCCTTTAAGCCAAGCTCTTTGGCCAGTGCCTGCGTCAATGGATCTGAACAGATGCAGCCAATGACCTTCTGAGGCTGCAGCCTCGCGGGCGGGTGCCTGGTCAGGGGGCGCCGGGTGGGAAGGCGGGCTGGCGGCCTTTTCAGCTCCGCAGACCCGGTTGCTGCCCTGTCTCTGTCGGCCCGATCAGCGCCCACCTCCACTTTTCTCTTCCGCGTAGAATGTGGCTGGGGCGTCAGGAAGAAAGGAGAGCTTCACCATTCACTTCTTTTGCTAGCTCTTGGAAATATCAAGAATGCCTGGCCCCTCAAGACAAACCCCAGCTCTCGGCCTAAAAAGCTAGGTCCAGATATGTTATATATTTATTCAAGGCAGCAATTGGCCAGGAAACGACTATAAAACACACATTTTGAATAAAAGAGGGAGATTTATGGTGCATTTGTGAATCTGAGTCATATCTCTCTGCCTCCCCCAGGCCAGGATCCCTTAATCACTAACATACCCCCAGCTTGTACACTCGGTGGGCACAGAATTGCTTCCTTCTGGTCCCGTCCCAGTTAAAGATGTGGTGGGGATTGTGCTACTTGGACTGACAGTCAGTAAATGAATTGCCAATTCATTCTGAGCTGGGATGGGGGCTGGTTTCTGCATTGGGAAGAAAAAAAGTGGGGTCCTTTCATATGTATCTTTGATCAGTCGGGACTTGACAAATTATTTTCATAGGAATTTCTCTGTCCTTAATGCCACAGGGAAAAAATGGATTTACTCTAAAAGAATAGCTTTTATGTTTCAGAAATTAGAGCAATGTAAAAGCTTTCCTGGGGTTTCTCTCTCTCTCCTTCTCTGTCTCTCTCTCTCCCTCCTCCTTTTTTCCCTTCCACTGCATTTTTCTCCAGGGAAAGAAGGCAGGTAGCAGAGAGAGCTGGGCAAGGCCACTGCCAATGGCTAGACTTCCAGCTTACGTTACTTCAAGCAGATACACAGAACAGGAAAATAAGACTCACCTCCTACATACAACTGATATTGAGAAAGCCAAGTCAGCTTTTCTGCCTCAAGCGTCCCTTGTGATGGCTGATTTCTTTTCTCCTCTGGATTTTTGCCGTAGGGACAAAATTCAACCCGCAGAATACCTGAATTGGGTTTGAGCAGGATTCAACCCTACGGCAACTATCTTATGCCCATGGTTTTTAGACATTGACGTCTCCGGAGGCAGAGGGCTGGGACAGAAGATCTCTACGCGATTTCCACATCAAGATTTTTATCAGCTAGGGTACAACCTTAAAGAAAAGAACGTAATGACAGGAGTCGTGGTACAGAGCTGCCAGGGACAGCTGGGCAGGCTGTGCACTGCACCACTCCAAGAGGCACCACTCAGGTCGACTACCCCTGTGAAAGCTGCCTTCCGAGGGTTGTGCCACGTTCAACCTATACAAGTGTGGGTGACAGCTCTGAAAGGGAACTCACAGAGGTGAAGGGAAGATTGGAGAACCACAATTATAAGAAAGGGACAATCTTGGGGATCTAGGTGGAAGGAACTCGAAGAGAGTTTGGTTAGGGACCAGAGTGAGCGAGTGAGCACGAGCAACGTCAGTCCGTTTATTTCTCTACTCCAGATTCCGACGCTGGGAGAGACAGAGGCAGAGACAGGGAGCCTTTCTCGGGTCAAGCACTCCTACCCCTTGTCTGAGGGGCTGGGGAGCTGTTGGATGAGCAGCCTTACTCTCTTACTCTAGGGCTCCCTCAAAGCAGCCCCTGACAATAGCATTTGGGCGCAGCGGTCTGTGTGGGCGAGACCAGGAAGGCAAGGAGGCTTGCTCAAGGCCACGGGGCTATGTAGTGGGGTGAACACTTGGGCAAAACCCTATTTGTGCTGGATTCCTCGTGGGATGGGTATTCGGTTTTTTTCGACCTCCTTGCCTCCATTACTCCTTTTTTGGAGGGGGCACCCCATTCTTTTGATGGGGTTTCTCTCTCCTTCATTAACAGGCAGAAGAATGCAGTTCTGAGGTCAGAAGACAGAAGGCGTGGGGTTGTCAGCCTTTTGGGGCGTCGAGATTTCTGGTCGCTCGTGGTTGCCGCAGGGGATCCGGGGTTGAGGTGGGTGGGGCCTGGGTGGAAAACCTGTGTTTGAATTCTCGTCCTAAGTGACGACAGTGGCGATGGCGAGGGTGGTGACGTTTTCCCAACCCTCACCGAGCTGAGGTGCGCTGTAAAACTCATCGCACCTCGCAAGGGGCGAATTTCCCAAGCGAAGGAGGGGGAGGGGGTGGGAGGGGGAGGGGAGGACGGGGAGGAGAGGGGCTAATAGCAACAAGGATAATCAATACGAATTCATCTTTTAAATTTTTTTTTTCAACGTTTATTTATTTTTGGGACAGAGAGAGACAGAGCATGAACGGGGGAGGGGCAGAGAGAGAGGGAGACACAGAATCGGAAACAGGCTCCAGGCTCTGAGCCATCAGCCCAGAGCCTGACGCGGGGCTCGAACTCACGGAGTGTAAGATCGTGGCCTGGCTGAAGTCGGACGCTCAACCGACTGCGCCACCCAGGCGCCCCCGAATTCATCTTTTTATCAGCTGACAGCCATTGCCTTACACGGGGCTCTGTGCCCAGCACCCTCGATACCCACTGTCCCACCGAATGCTGGCTCGAACGTCCCGGGGGGGGGGGGGGGAACGGACCCTTATCCTCATGCCGCAGATGATTAAATGGAGGGTCAAAGAGGTTAAGTGACTTGCGCAAGGTCACGGAAGCAGTAAGCGGCAAGGTGACTTTTACGAGCCAGGTCAGGTAGGGAACAAAGGTGCGATTCTCACAACGGCCTGTGTGTGTTCGTATGTATATGTTGCGCACGTGTTCGTGTATGTGTATATTGTGCGTGTCTGCGTGTGTGTGTGCGCGTGTGTGCTGTATTTGTTAACAAGCGAATGATAATTCGGACCAGGACAACATCCTACCCCACCGAGAGGAACAAGCCAGCAAGGGCCAACCCCAGAAAGTGGCAACAGAGAAGCACCCAGGTGTCTCCTTGTTTCCGAGGTAGAATGTTCCGTGATTAGCAGTCGGCCGGCTGGGACCGGCGTCCAGCTCTGTCACCGACCGGGCCAAGGGCACTCCTCGACGGATCTCCAGCCCCTTCGCCCTCGAAGCACACAGACACCAGGTGCCCCGCCTTCCTCACAAACTCGATTGGACAATGCGCCCCCAAAGAAACTAGATTATATTTCACTAGTTCTGTTCCCAGTTGCAAAGATAATTCGTCTTCGTCACACAGGAGAATGGAGACGTATCCGAAAACACAAAGAAAACGTAGGCACTCACAATCCTGTGTCGTGCACACGAACAGTGGTTTTCGTTCCCCTCTATGCTTGAATGAAGGCCGTCGCATTCAAGACGACCGAGAAGCCGCTGGGCATGGCGGTTGTCGTCAGCGTCTTTGACTTATATCTTAAATACCCCTTGGGGCAGAGAGAGGGAGACACAGAATCCGAAGCAGGCTCCAGGCTCTGAGCTGTGAGCACAGAGCCCGACGCGGGGCTCGAACTCACAAACCGTGAGATCATGACCCGAGCCGAAGTCAGACCTCAACCGACTGAGCCATCCAGGCGCCCCTTCAGTTTTGCAGAATTTTAAAAAATCATGATGAACGTCCCAGAAAATAAGTACGATGCACATTCCCGATTATTTCCTTAGGACCAAATTCCTCAAAGTGGAATCATCAGATTAACTGATTGGCACAATTTTAGGGCTTCTGATATACTTTGCCAAGTTCCCCTCTTAAAAGGTGTATCTATTTGGGGGCGGGGGGGGGTGCCTGGGTGGCTCAGTTAAGCATCCGACTTCGGCTCAGGTCATGATCTCATGGTTTGTGAGTTCGAGCCCCGCGTCCGGCTCTGTGCTGTCAGCTCTGAGCCTGCTTCAGCTCCTCGGTCCCCCCGTCTCTCTCTGCCCCTTCCCCACTGGTTCTTTCTCTCTCTCTCTCTCTAAATAAATAAATTAATTAACTTAAAAAAAGAGATTTATCCACGTTCGTTCCAGCCAACAGTTTCTGGGATTTCTTGCCTTCTCATTAGAAAATCGGTATCATTATTCGCTAAATATACATTTGCTAACTCAATGAATAAAAGTTACGTCTCACTTGCATTTCATTGAGGGAAGTCTGTCTTTCCAGGCATTTATTTAGCACCTACTACAGTAAGTACTTTACTGGACATTTCTATAGATACCACCCACTTAAAGTTCCCAACAGTCCTTTGAGGCAGGTGCCCTTATCCCCTTTCAGTGAACGAGGAAGCGGAGGCTCGGGTAAACTGAGGGTCCCTGCTGAGCTCGGCCACACACCAGCAGTGAGGCTGGGGGGTGTTCCCAACCTCTCTGAGCTCAAGAATACTAACGTTCTGAATCTCTGCAAGTCCTGGCGATCCTTCCGGTGATCCCAGAACTTTGAGTCCCACGCTCACATACCCCGTGTTGGACCAGAAAGCCAGGAGGACGCTGTCCCACTCCTCTCTCAAGTACAAGGAAGCCCCACCAGCTCACAGATCGAGACTGTCCTCTGGGAACGAGCTGGAAAAGAGCCTAACACCATGAGTAGGCCCTCAACGAGGAAGGGTGTCTCCCACATAGGGCGGGACCTTAGCAAATGCTCGTTGAATTAATGAATATAAAGAAGGTCATCACGACCCACTCATGATCCCACGGCTCCTTCCTCCATCGCCATTTCTGCCTCAGGACCTTTGCACAAGCCGGAAGTCCCCTCTGCCTGAAATGCTCCTCCTCCCAACTTTTTACCTGGTTAATTCCTACTCGGCGTTCAGGGCTCTGCTCAGAAGTCCCCTCCTCCAGGCCAAGTTAGGACCCCTCATCTTACCCTTTTGTGACCTCACGCATGCTGCCTTCATCGGTCTCCCTGCGTCTGCAATCCACTGGTTTTGCAGATGATCACCTAAGGGCTGTTTCTCTCACTAGACCGGAAGTTCCAGAAGGATACAACCTCTATCATCTTGTTCACTACTGTGTCCTCAGTAATTGCACATGTCCAGTCCAGAGCAAGTATCCACCAAATACATTACAGGAACAGAGCAATTTACATCGTGTCTCCTGACATCTACATAATGATAAAACTACGTGAATATTTAGATAGGACAACCTTAACCCTACCAATTCGGTGAGAAGATCCTTGGTAACCATTGTTTGGAACCCAAAGCGGTTCACTTGCATCCGTTATGGAATGAGATGTCCCTTCTCTGATTTATGAAACTTGCCCTGAACATGGTTTTAGTGATTTTCCAACGCCAGCAACTATCTGAGTGCTGTGCCCAGAGGGGGGGGGGGGGGGGGGGTGTTAATTCAGTACTCTTGTGACGTCCTTGGGAAGAAATAAGACTGACTGACTGCCTTGTACAGTTGGGGAATTAGTTCGGGAAGCTAATTTTTCCAAAGGCAACCTTTTTTTTTCTTTCTTTCTCTCTTTCTTCAGAAGAAATACCTATTTAGAGCACAATCAGAATTTATTCGGCGAAACTTCACTAATTCATTCTCTGCAGGGACACGAATGCCACTGACCTAGTTTCTCCACTGTACCTAAAAGAAGCTGAATTGTCATTTCTGTATAGTTAATTCACGCTTCTTGGGAGTTCTCTGCCTAGGAAAGGTTCGGGGCGGGGGGGGGGGGGGGGGGGGAGTATAATTAAATGAATAATTTGTAATCAACAATCTAATTGTTCCTGTTTCAAGGGGATGTGATCTCTTTGATGGTTCTTGATCATTTGAAAGGCGCAGGCACGGAAATTATAAACGTTTTTAAACATCGCGCCATGAATTCACTCACGAGTTTGTAGCTCTGTTCTGCCTTATAGGTATTCTACAGGAAGAACTCACAAAACCTCAATGTGTGCGTTGAAAATAAATATCCGTGGAAGGCCCACAAGGTCGCTTGCATCGGGACCTCCAGAACACTCACTTCCAACAGTTAAGGTCAAAGAAAGAGATCCTTCAGAAAACTGCAGCACGGGGTGTTCTATGCGGTACGACCGATACATCTTTTGATCAGTTGAGATTCCTGACGGTTTTTCTTGTCCGATGCCGGCACGAATTCGGTGAAAACCAATTAACCCCACTCCAGGGACACAGGCCAGTGGATAAATACATTCACAGCTCCACCACACACACGTACGGGATCCCACACACTTCCTGAGAGCAGGAGGACAAAGAAAACGGGACGAAAAATGCACCTGCAAGAGAATTTCTTCCTATTTCCTCCACCTAACTTCCCCTCTATTCAATCAGCAGAGAGAACAAGGAAAATAAAAGGGGGGGATCCAAGTCCCTTATACTTTTTTAAGCACGTGGTATTTATTAGGCATTAATTGGCGCACAAATACACGAAATGGTTACTTAATTCTCACCCCACCCCCGTAGCAACATCAAAAGACGTGATCGCATGAAGACACTCACGTACAAACATACACACTCGCTCATACTTGGACATACTTAGCCTCACATATTACCCTGTTCTCTTTATTAGGGTCAGTTTAAAAAAAAAAAAAAAATTTTTTTTTTAATCAAGAAAGCAAAGCACATTCGAAAGAAAAAAAAAAAACGCAAACTTGGTTTTGAGTATTCATAAAATTAAAAGCTCTTGGCCAGCTCCCATGCTGGATTTCATTTCATGTTATTACTTAATTAGAATTCCTATTTATAAATAAATAGTACCAGTAAAATATTACATCTGAAGAACCCTGCAATAACATTTTACTTACACGCTTATTTTTTTTTTTTTTTAATACTGTTTTCTGCTTTCAATAACCACAGTTTGGTGTCGGCATCTGGCATTGGTATGATCGCTTTGGAGAAAACCAATCGGCGAGCACGTCTCGCCCTTTCTCTAGGAACGGCGGGCCTCGCGTGGCGTCCGGGCCGGGTCGACGGTGACGGCCATTTGGAAGCTTGGGGCTGGCTTTGTGTTTTATCAGGACGAATATTTGCTTTGGCCTTTTTGCAACGCTTGTCGGCACAGAGCTTGCTCCTGGCTTATCACAGTTCTGCCCGCGTGTAACCCAAGGCTTTTTAAGTTTTTCAAAGCAAGCTTTCCGGCCGGGAAGCTATAGGCCACGTCTTAGCGACAGACGGCTGGAAAGACACAGAGCTGGGACGACGGGAGGGCTGAGTAAGATAGGAGGCCAGACGGAGTGCAACGCTATGCTGACCCCGCTGGCAAAGAAGAAGGGCCAAGCGGGGCTCCGCGAGGCCCGGCAAGGTGGGAAAAGTCGGACAAAGGCCAGGACGTAGGGAACTTTCTCGAGAACATCACGTGGCAGAGGTAGGTAATTTCTTAGTCAAGGGCAGGGTGGCGAATCTCCGGTTCCGGCCGTGGTGTACGTGAGGGGAACCCCCACAAGTACATATAGGAAACACACTTGCCTCAGACCTCCCCCCCTCCCCCCCCATAAGGGACTGGGTCCCGTTAAGAAAATTGAAAGAAAAAATATATTATTATTTATTATATAACAACGTCAACATTAACACTGAGACAGGAAAGACTCCAGCCACACCTTTAGGCTAAAACCCTCGATAAGGCAAAGGCCTTTTGGAGGCCCAAAGAAGGAATCACGGAGGACTCCCGGAGGTGGTGTGAACATGGCCGGCCGACGCGTGGAGTGGTCGTGGCAGGTGGGGTGCATCTTGGGTTTTTTTTTTGTTTGTTTGTTTGTTTGTTTTGTCTTTTTTTTTTTTTTTTAAGTGTTGAAACGACAAAGTCACCTTTTTTGAATTGTGGTTTCGAGCTACTGATTAGATCAGCGTCCAGGGCTCTCGAGGGCAGACGTGAACACTGCGGAGGAGAAACGCCTCCCGCGGGGGTCCTCTCTGCTTCCGTCTGTCTCCGCCTCTCTCTCTCTCTCTCTCTCTCCCCGGCCAACGTCTGTGACGAAGCAGCCCTCCCTTTAGCTGTTCTCACTCCACTCTGGCACCATGCCAACCCCGTGCACAGGGTGGTATTGATGTGGGGACAGGGTCCTCGGCACGCCGTGAGGATACAGGAACTCGGACGGCTGAAGGCTGCCGGGCGACTGGAGGCCAGTCTGAGGCCCGCACTGCCTGACCGCGGGCTGGTGGGCCGCGGAGGGCTGGTGCTGGAACATTCCCTCTCCGAGCTGCGGGGAGCCGTGGTTGGCCACGCCAGCCAGCCGGGGGACCAGGGGCCCCGAGGTGAAGTGAGCGGAGAAGGGCTGGTAGGGCAGCCGGTCCATGGGCTGCACCGTGGTGACCGTGCAGCTGCTGTAGGAAGGCATGCCGGACCACGTGTTGCAGCTGATGTCCTCCAGGCTGGGCACCGGCTCGCTGGGGGGCACGGAGCTGGCGTACATGCAGGCGTGCCGCTGGGCCGACTCTGTCCTGTAGGAGGCACTCAGGGCCTGCTGCTGGGGGTAGCCGGAGCGGTAGAAAGGGTCCTCGGGGCTGGGCGACGTCTCCATGTAGGGCTTCTTATACGGGTGGTCCGTGGTAGAACATTCTTCATCTGCTAAGACAGGAGGAGAGAGACCAGTGAGGCCCCGGGACCAGCCACCCCTCATTCTGAAGGCGGAGGGGGACCTCGGGCCCAAGGCGTGAAGAATCAAGTCCGGGAGACTCAGCTCCAACCTCCTCTCTGATTAAAAAAAAAAAGAAATAAAGAAAAGAAAGAAAAGAAAACACAAGGAAAGGAAAGGAAAGGAAAGGAAAGAAAGGAAAGGAAAGGAAAGAAGAGAAAAGAAAAGAGAAGAAAAGAAAAGAAAAGAAAAGAAAAGAAAGGAAAGAAAAAAGAAAAGAGGGAGGGGAGGTGCCTGGGTGGCTCAGTCGGTTAAGCATCCGACTTCGGCTCGGGTCACGATCTCACGGTCTGTGAGTTCGAGCCCCGCGTCGGGCTCTGGGCTGAGGGCTCGGAGCCTGGAGCCTGCTTCGGAGTCCGTCTCTGTCTCTCTCTCTCTCTCCCTCTCAAAAATAAATAAACATTAAATAAGTTGTTTTAAGTAAATAAGAATGATAAAATAAAATAAAATAAAATAAAATAAAATAAAACAAAATAAAACAAAACAAAACAAAACAAAACAAAACAAAACAAAATAAAGAGGGTAGAGACCTCGAGCAAACAGGCTGACCTTTCTGAGCTCAGTTTCATCTATAACATGGAAAGGACAGTAACGACATGCTTCTGCTTTTCCACTTTTCATGGTGAAGGGAGGTGTTGAGAAGGAGACAGAAAAATACAGATTAAGCAACTTAGTCCAGAGCTTGGTACAAGAAAGAAAAAAGAAAAAAAAAAAAAACACACCCAATAAGTAACAACTATCCCTCTTTCCTTCCCTCCGCTCGGGCACGTATGTTCCATGAAGGCGGGACACTGTCCTACCCATCACGATATTCCCAGATTCCGGTACATTCTGCGTGCGCAAAACAGTAATAACACCGTCAACAACAACAGTAAAAACAAACGCCAGCCGCGTTTCCCCTGCCTGGTGCTGTTCCAAGCTGTCTCCGGAAAGTACCCCGTGACGTGGGTTCTGGGATTATCCTCATGTTGCAGATGGCAAGAAGGAAGCACGCAGGGGTTCGGAAACTCGCCCGAGGCCTCACGCGCGTGGCTGATCAACAGGGGAGCGAGGGTTGCAATTCAAGGGAGCTTATTGCAAGTCTCTGCCCTGCGGTACTACACTACCCAAAAAGCCATGCGCTAAAATACCCGTGCGACAGATGGGAAGGACAGACGGACACGTCGTGCACACAGGGCTGGGCGCTCGGACGCCGCCCCAGCTCCTCTCCCGATGCCTCCGTGAGCAAGGCTCAGTTAACATCTGCAGAGCTGCTACAACGTAACGTCAGTCCACTCCCTTCCCCAGACACTAGTCCCCGGCGTAGGGCAGCGGAGGTACTTCTGTCCCTGGAAGAGGGTCTCCCTTCGTGACTCTGGGGTCACTGCCTCGTTTGGGAACAAAAGTGCAGGGCTGTGTCCTGGAAAAATCCACTGAAATACAAAGTTTGGAAAACGGCACGTGCCTGGCACAGCTTCGCGTGCAGTTTGCGGAGCTCACGGATCCCCTAAAATCCGGACCCCGAGTTAAGGAGCGGAGACGTATGTGAGTTTCGATCTCGTTCTTCTGCTTAATGCCTGTGAGACACCAGCAGGGCGCCTGCCCTCTCGGAGACTCGTTTTTAGCGTCTCTGAATCCGAGTTAATGCTACTTACCTCATCAGGCAGCTAAGAATTAAATAAAATCAAGCATGTAAATCTCCCGATAGCTTTCGTCAAGAGCAGCTCTTGTTGCAACGGTAACACCACCAGTTGGTCCCTCGGCAGACCTGATGTAGATTAACACGCCTCCAGGTGTTTCCTTTAGGGAGGCAATATTTGAGAACTTCTACCAAGGTGTAAACCCCAACACAGATTCATTCATTCCTTAGCTGGAATTTCAGCCCCCAGCCCGGAGATTTTCCGTCCTCCTCTTCCAATCTCTTTCAAATCAATAAATGTTAAGAAATCTGTCTGTCGTGGGGCGCCTGGGCGGCTCAGTCGGCTGAGCGTCCGACTTCGGCTCAGGTCGTGACCTCACGGTTCGTGGGTTCGAGCCCCGCGTCGGGCTCTGTGCTGACAGCTCGGAGCCTGGAGCCTGTTTCGGATTCTGTGTCTCCCTCTCTCTCTCTGCCCCTCCCCTGCTCACGCTCTGTCTCTCTCTCTCTCTCAAAATTAAATGTTAAAAAAAGAAAGAAAGAAAGAAAGAAAGAAAGAAAGAAAGAAAGAAAGAAAGAGATATGTCTGTCATTGGGGGGTGTGAAGAAGAAAGAAACACTGGAACATTCCTCCCCCTCACTGTGATGGCCGACGGCCTGGCGGGGAGGGCGAAGAACAAAATGGGAGGAGATACGAGTTATTATTTATGTAGCACCTCCTAAGTGACCTTACCCTAATCTCCCAGTAATTCTTCAAGGTGGCTGCTCTCCAGCCTGTCTCAGCGGCGGAAACCGAAGCTTGGTGAAGTGACCTTCCCGAGGTCACGCAGGGAAGGGGCAGAGGCTGGACTCGAGGTCAGGTCTGGCTTCCTTTGCCAACCACACCTTGCTTCCAGCGCTCCAGATTTCTCATATCCAAGGCCACTCACCCAGTCATCCAACAGAGATGTACTGAGCCCCTACCAAGTGCCAGGCGGTGGGTGGACAGAGAGGTCAATAAACAGTCATGGTCCTGCTCAGCACACATGGCGGGGGTGGGGGGGGAGGGGCCCCCTCCAGCCCACCCTGAACAGCGAAGGTGGGAGGCTAACAGCCTGTGAGCCTGTGCACGGGGGGGTGGTCCTTGCTAGAAAGCTCCAAGTGACTCATTCACCCCACAGGGAGTCCTTTGGTTTTGCACTGGATTTTAAAACAGCTCCCCAACTCGGATAGGATGGCCTGAGTTTAGGTTCCACCAAACACTTGCCCTGGTATCCAGCTCGGGAGTGACCCTCACAGGTAAGTAAAAAAAAAAAAAAAAAAAAAAAAAAAAATCTCCCCAATCAAAACACATCTACGCTGGGATCGTAGCCGCCTCACAGCAAGCGCGTTAATTGTCAGCTAGACTCTTTCTGGGACACATCTGGGCCCCAGAGGACGCCCACGCCTGTGTCCAAAAGAAAGGGAAAAAACGCGGCCGCTTTCCCAGGTGCTTCATCCACATCATGCCAACCATCCGAATGTTCGAAGCCATCCAGATGAGCCGGTGGCCACACTTCTCACCTTTCCACGGGGCATCTCTTCTGGCATCTTGAAGACATTGTTACACGCAACCTTTTCTGTCCTCCCCACCTCCTCCCTTGGTCCCATCGTGCCTCCATGCTTCCTTCCAACCCCACCCCCACCCCCGCCGCCGGATCCATAAATCTGAATGTTTCCATTGTTGCTAGAATCATAACCTTTGGGTTTTCCATTTAACCAGGGCGTTCCCGTTTTCAATCATAAAAAGTACAGCTGCAGGGTACCCTTGGCAAGAGAAAAAAAAAACAAGGCAAACTAACCATTCCCGAGTTTCTGATCCCCTTCCAGATTTGTTACAAGTAAAAAAAAAGGAAGAATAATATGAAAAAGGCCGAGGCGCATTTTGGAAAATCGTAAAATTACACATTCCAGTCTTTAATAACCCAAAGATCTGATGCAGAGTCCTAAGGAAAAGCAAAACACTGGCTTGTTCATGAAAGCAGGTCCTGAACATTCTCACATTCCTCTTGGACCTCATCACACTGTCAAGAAATTCCGAAGCACGGATCCAGATTTCAAGTGGGTCGCGATAAATGGTTTGGATGTGACCCCTGTGTCCTTTTGGGTTGTGGCTTGGTTTCCTTCTCTTTCTTGGGAGCCTGATAACCAACCGGTCAACTGCAAAGACCTCTTTCCCAGCCAAGCCTACTTTCCACGGCCCGGGAACGCGCCGTAGTCAGCCATCAAGTCTTCCGTGAGACGGGTCCAACAGCTCAGGTTCAGGAAGTTGAAGAACAAGAATGCTCCGTCGTAGTCCACCTGTCCTGAACCCCGCAGTGTCTCCTGAATTACGGGAAAGCTCTTACGGGATGCTGAGCACCCGTCACCTCGTTGCCCCGTGAAAATCCCCGGCCCCTTGCGTCTTTCTAGCGGCTTTTGATTCTGGACCACGTGGCTTTGATGATAAATCCAGACCACAGATTTTAGGGCGCGGTCACGTCTCTGACTCTCCCTCGGCTATGTGACCTTGGGCAAACCACTTTACCATTCCAATTTCCGTTTTTGACTATATAGGAGGCTAATACTTAACTTTGTTGTAGGAATGCACATAAGAAGTGTGCTTTAGTTTCTATCTTCCTTGCCCATCATGTGTTCAAATCTTAGCTGTCCAGGGACGACGGGTCTACTCTCCTTTCCCTCTGGAAGATGGGACAGATGGCCCTGGGAAGGCTGTCCCGTGCTGGAGGGTGTCTGGGTGGATTCGAGCCGGAAAACCCACAAGCCTGCTTTGAAATCGCTATTCCCGTTAAGGACATTTGTCACTATTCCCAAACAGGTCACTTCCCTCGCTGACTGGGTTCACTCAGATGAAAGACCACAGTAACCAGCCACTCGGCTGAGTGACCTTTAGGAAGTCAGAAACGGAACTATAGTTCAGTCCCTCCGGGTCACAAAACCGTGCTCTTTCAGACAGAGGGCCTAGCGTTTCAGCTTTCACGAAACCCGCTGTGTTCAGAAAATACGAAAGGGTGGTAACCTTGACCTGGATGGATGGGTGGGTGGATGGATGGGTATAGATGGGTGGGTGGTTGGACGGATGGATGGACAGATGGATGGATGAAGAATGGTGCGTGTACCCGTAATGTTAGCTCTTAGCCCAACGTGGAAAGGACTGGAATGGTACTGTAGGGAGATCCTCAACTGGGAACCAAAAGACCCCAGTCTGCCCCTCACTTAACCACCACCTGAAAATCATAAATTCATCCACTTGATTACTATCTGTCTCCCCAGTGAGAGTACAGGTTTCGGGAGAGCAGGGACCCCAGCCACCTTGCCCCGCCCCCCCCCCGGCTTATCCCCCATATTCAGCACAGCGCCCCGGACACAGTAAGAGCTCAACCGATATTTCTTTGACGAATGCGTCCCCAATCTGCCACTCACCAGCCCCGTGACCTTGGGAAGCGACCCCAACCTCTTGGTCCCCTGTTGACCCTGCAAAATGTTGAGCCCCCCACCCCCACCCCGGCTCAGGGGCTACAGCGCGGGTCCAAGGAAGGAAGCGATGTGAAATTCCTCGAAAAAGCACACAGCGCCGACAAAATGCACCCTGCAAAACTATGTTCCCCGCCCTTCCTCCCACCTCTGACTTGCCTTTGAAGGGCCAAGGCAGTATATGGCTTTGCTTTAAATCTTTATTTGGGTTGCCTCTGATATCTAAATGTGGGAAGGCGGTGGGGGGGGGGGGGGGCTGTCAGGGTGGGAGGGGGAACAAGAGACAGACAAGTGTTCTCCCAGGCCCCGGGGTCCTGGATTTGATTGAGTGGCGTTGATAAAAGACCTTCCCAGCTCTTTTGGTTCCATCCATCGGGAGAGATAGTTGGGAGACAGCTGGGTCCAAACACAAGAAGCCCTCCGGCCGGCCTGGCCCTTTGACATTTCATTGGGCCTGCCTCCTGGGCTCGTTGGAAAGGAGACAGACAATGAGGGGAAGTCAGATAGTGGGGCAGGCAGGGGGCCGGGGGGGGCGGGGAAAGCCACCCATGGAGTCACCACTTCGCGGGACTCCCAAACTGGAAGGAAACCTGGCTGATTCCTTATCACCTTACAATGGAGGCTGATGATGAATTGCTTTTTGTCGTCTCCGAGACACGCAGGACAGACAGAGCTTGGCTGGAATGCTGTCCCTGGGAGCTCCCTTTTGGGGCGGGGGTGGCAGGGGGTGAGAAGGGCAGAGGTTTCCCGCCCCCCCCCCCGCCCCCCACCCCCGCTTCACAGGCACCAGCACTTTGCAGATCTCCTCTGCAGCATTAGCCCACCGTGGTCATCAGTTATGTCACCACGCGGGACGACATCCGACCCCCTCGCCACCGTGAGCTTCAGAAGCGCAGAGCGGCGGCCAGCTAACGGGCACTGCGCCCTTAGACCATCTCGTTCCATCTCACCGCAACCCTACGGGGGAGGTGCTGTTATCACACTCATCGTTTTGCAGAAGAGGGAGTTAGGGCTGAGAAAGCGGGGGGCTTGCCCGCAGCCGGAAAGCGTCAGCTGCTGTGACCTCCTGCCACAGACTGGCCGCCACCCCACTGGCTTCGCCCGTGGCCATCTCAAGCTGACCCTGAGCTCACCTGAGGACCCGCCGAGTGCCCTGTGCGGGTCACCTGCTCCCATCACGGGAGGGGGTCCATTCCCCCGGCATTCAAAGCCTTCCGACTCTCCCCCGCCGCCTCCAGGAGAACAAAGCATTGACACGGATGCCGCTGTAAATATCGAGCCTTAAAAAAGTGCCTTGATTCTTTTTAACTTCTTCCTCCGCATGGGTTCAAATTCTGCCCCCCCCGGGGAGCCTTCGGCACGTGCGTTTACCTTTCTGGGCCTCAGTTTCCCCACCTGTAAAGCGGGTGAATAACTGCACCTACCTAGCAGCATTGTTGAAAGGTTGTGGTGGAGAGCTTGGGCGGGGCACCCTTACACAGAACACAGAACAAGATCTCTGTGCAGAACAAGGGTCCTGTGCCCCAGGTGACATCCTCAACCCCTGCTGGGGCCTGGAGAGGCAGACATTTTTGCACGCATCTGGTCTCCAGGCCACGCAGCAGCGGACACGCTGGGAGCCGGGCCAGGGGGTCTGTTGGGGTGATATCATTGTTCCACCCTTTGGGATCCAAGGAGCGTGGACGGGCTTCAGGTTCAGCCTGGAAAACAGCCTCACCCAGATCAGCACCCCAGCCCCGGGCTTGAACCAACGACGGCCTTTCTCTCTGTCAAGCTGCGAGATCGGTACCCGTCAAATAGTCAAACCGTGCGACTTTCCTCAAGTAACCTCAGCTCAGAGAACACTGCCAAAGCATCTGTTTCCATCAGTTGTTAGTGAGTTGATATATTTTTTTTTTTTTTAAAGATGTTCCAGACGCTGGGCACTGGAATTCCAAAGGCATTGAGTTGGCTACTGAGGCTGGGAGACACATCAGGCCACACTGGGCCCGCCGGAGCAAACCAGTGACTGCTTATTGGGTCCACCTTGTGCTAAATATGACAAGCACGAGGGACGCCTGGGTGGCTCAGTCGGTTAAACGTCCGACTTCGGCTCGGGTCACGATCTCGAAGTCCGTGAGTTCGAGCCCCGCGTCAGGCTCTGTGCTGACAGCCCGGAGCCTGGAGCCTGCTTCGGATTCTGTGTCTCCCTCTCTCTCTGCCCCTCCCCGACTTGCACGGTCTCTGTCTCTCTCAAATAAATAAAATAAAACTTAAACAATATGTATATACGACAAGCCCAATTTCATGACATCCTCACACCAAGCCTATAGGTCTAATCGTGAGCCCAAATCTATAGATTAGAAAAAATAAGGCTCAGAACAGTTAAGTAACTTGCCCCTAATCATAAAAATTTGCAACTGGCAAAGGTAGGATTCATCCCAATTGTATGTAGTCCCCTCCGTCCCGTATCTTTCTCGAAGCTTCACTGGGACAGGAGCCTTACCACCTCCCCCTCCACGGACACACTTCCTAGAGCGACAGCTGTAACCAGAGCCAACACTTGCCGGGTGCTCACCAAGTATCAGGTGCTCTCGGGAACTCGGCACCATTTACAAAGTGAGAAACTGAGGCACAGAGACGCCAGGACACCTGGCTAAGGCCACACAAGAAGCTGGCGGCAGAGCTGAGACTCGAGCCTGGGTCCTCCAGCCCCGTTGCCCACGCTGTCCCCACCGTGCCTGTCTGCCACTCACACAAGCAACGGTTCCAGTAAAGCTGAACTCAGCCGCACACCCCCCACCCCCATGTCAACCACTTTGATTCTGGCTCGAAAAATATGCCACCAGAAATTCCCTTCGGTATGATAGCCCTAGACTCAGATGACTCAGGAAAAGTCCCCATTTCTCATTCGGCCAAGAAAACTACGCAGCGTCTCAGACAGAGTTCAAACCAGATTTAAAGACAAAACGCAAAGGGGAGAAAAACAACCCGCTGTGATTTTTCTCCTTTCTTTCTTTTTTGGGTGTTGGTTGGTTTTGATCTAGAAAGGCAAGAAGACGAGCTCGGGATCCACCCACCCAAGAGAAACCGTAGCACATAAACCAAAGCACATCCAACTGTAAGAAAGCTCCCTGCAGCATGGCTCGCGGGAGGCAACGAAAATGCTGGAAGCAACCGCCGTGTCTGCCAGTGGGGGTGGAAAGGCAGACGCGGCTTCACCCTTTGGGGGCAACGCTCTCCCTTCGGCAACTAAAAAGCACGAGGCAGCTCTAGGCTCGTGAAAAGACCCTCCGCGGCATAGTCTCAAGTTTAAGAAATGCAAGTTGCGATATTCAGACGGCATAATATCAGCCGTTAAAAGCAAAAACAAAACCATTTTTATGTGCTTGCGCGTGCGGGTGTAAACGAATCAAATAAGACTGGACGTTTCCAATACATTTTCCCCAAGGAAGGGGCCAGAACTGGAGGAGACATGTCAAGTTCTGCAGATAATGGTTTGAGTTTCTTACAACCTCCGTGAGTTTTTATATTGCTTACGTTTTTTAAATAAACAAATGTAGTTGTGTGTACTTTTTTTCCCCCAAGGAAAGGAAGGAAAAACAGAAAGGCCAGGTGGGCAGGGAGTATCACACTCACCTTTCCTCTTGGTGCAGTGATAAATCTGGCTGTGCTCCTGGGGCAGTGGGTATGGGTTGGGCGGGGGCAGGAGATCCTGGGAGGGGCCGGATACACCATTCTCGCACTGGTACTGGGACCCCAAGTTGGACGAGGAGGACAGAGCTCGAGGCTCACTGCTGAAAGGACTGTGGTTGGAGGCTACTTTCTGTCTTACTGTGCTCCTGGGAACCACGGGATATTCTTTACTGAAAGAGAGAAGGTGAGAAATACTGTGGATCAGTGCCCCCCATACAGATGCCCCCGCTGGCTGAGCCACGGGATCAGAGAATCCACCAGAAATGTGCCACAGCATAAGAAACAAAAGCGTCTTTGATGAGTGAAGCGATCCACTTGTACTCAAGTGCATCAAATAAACAGACATATATATTTAGGCACTAACTGCTCATGCCTTATACGTTAGGCAAGTGGGTTTACGTATAGTTCTGTATGTATACTGAAAGTTAAATGAGCTCCACCGCTGAGGAACCCTCTTCATGATCAATGAACACACAGCATCTTGAAATACTTCAATCTGTTGCGTATGTCTTTGAATTCCCTAATTCAAAAGCTAAAAGAGCTGAGTAGTCGGGGTCACTTAGGCTTAACTCCTGGGTTTCCATCTTTCAAACGGCGCTCAGGTCTTTGGTCAACATTAGGAAAAAGGTAGTTGACCCTCTAGAATAGTCAGGAACGGTCCCCGGCTACCCTAATCTGTGCCTTACAATTTCCTTTTGAGCTGTTCTACTGGTCACCACTGACATCATATTTCAACTTCTCCTCCGTGCCTGGGTTGTTCCATCTGTGAAACAAGGATAGTAAAAATCCCCAGTCCAAAGGATCGTTGAGGGGAAAAAAAAGAAATTCATACGTGTGAAAGACGGAACAGTAGCGGGCACAGAGCGAGCGTTCAACAAACGACGGCCGTCATCATTACTGTGGTCGTTTTGAGGGAGTAAGGAGAGAGAGAGAAAGGAGGGAAGGCAGAACAGGGCCAAAGGAAACAGAGAACAGAGCACAGGATCTAGGACTGGGCAGGCCCAGATTCAGGCCCCCCCGCCATCACTTATAGACCGTGTGCCCCTCTGAGCCTCAGGCGTCCCACGGGGAAACCGAGCAGAAGAAAATCCAGTGACATCCTAGGAAGAGCCTCCTCCCAGGTGCTCAGAATCTGGTTTCTCGCACTCGTCCGGCTCGCACGCGCCACATTCCCTTGCCTTCGGCTTTCACACCAGGAATTCCCACTCCTTTCCTCATAAGAGCTTGGGAATGTCACCAGGAACCTCCCCCCGGGAAGGAGGGAGCCCCACAGGAAGCCGGGTGGGTGAGGAGGGTCAGAAGAAGAGTCTGCAGAGGAGTCGGGAGGAGGGGTGGCTCTACGATAAAAGGGAGAAGTGAGGGGCGCCTGGGCGGCTCAGTCAGTTAAGCGTCCGACTCTTGATTTCAGCTCAGCTCACGATCTCAAGGTTCGTGAGTTCGAGCCCCACCCCGGGGTCCATGCTGACCGCACCGAGCCTGCTGGGGATTCTCTCTCTCCCTCTCTCTGCCCCTCCCCTGCTCATGCTCTCTCTGTCTCTCAAAATAAATAAATAAATGAAACTCTTTTTTTTATTTTAATAAATAAATAATTTTAACTTTTTAACGTTGATTCATTTTTGAGAGAGAGAGAGAGAGACAAAGCATGAGCAGGGGAGGGGCAGAGAGAGGGGGAGACACAAAATCCAAAGCAGGCTCCAGGCTCCGAGCTGTCAGCACAGAGCCGGATGCGGGGCTCGAACTCACCAACCGCGAGATCGTGACCCGAGCCGAAGTCGGATGTTTAACCGACTGAGCCACCCAGGCGCCCCGATAATTACTTTCAAAACAGGGAGAACTGAGAGGAGCATCTGTGCTCATAAGAAGATTCTAGTCTGACCCCCAACGTGTGCTCATCCATGCAGGGAAGGGGGCTGCTGACATCTGGAGTGGGGAGAGGAAATCGGGGACAGGAAAACCACAATCAGTGTGCAGGCTGATGGAGGGGTGATCTATCCCATCCTTACTGGAAGGCGACTGGATAGCATCCCTTTTTTTTTTTTTTTTTTTTTTAATATACAATAATGCAGATCCAGCAATCCAATTATGACGAATTTCCCTAAGAAGTTGACCGGGTCAGTGCACAAAGACATAAGCCTGAGGCTTTTCCCTGCAGCCCAGGGAAAAACTAGAAATGGCTGAAATGCCCTCATTAATGGCTAAGTAAACTCTGACAGAGCCGAGCAATGGAATATTACACAGAATTGAAAAAGAATGAGGAGGGGCACCTGGGTGGCTCGGTCGGTTAAGCGTCCGGCTTTGGCTTTCGGCTCAGGTCACGATCTCGCGGTCCGTGAGTTTGAGCCCTGCTTCAGCTGAGCTCAAGCCCCACTTCGGGATTCTCTCTCTCTCTCCCCCCTCTCTCTCTCTGCCCCTCGCTCACTCACGCTCTCTCTTAAAGAATTAATAAATAATAAAAATACTTCCATCACTGTATTTTAATACAGCTGGTGTTCTTCTGCAATCCACACAATTGCTACGATGCGTCGAATCGTGTTACTCTGAGAAGTGACACGTCAGTTTCACGAGGCCACCAGAGAGGCCCATGCCACCAAACAGGCTACGACCGCCTCCCGAGAAGAAATACGTATCAGTAAATCCCAAACTCAGCTGTGATTTTTGCCATGAACCACCCTCTTCTTTTACGAATCACGTTTTTCAATCCGTTTTTCGCCGAGTGCGTTTAGCCTCACTCTGAGCGACGAGATCTGCAAAGCGACGGCAACTGTAGAGCAACTGAAATAAATACTCATTGAACTCAAAGAGGGGCGCCTGGGTGGCTCAGTCGGTTAAGCGGCCGACTTCGGCCGACTTCTGTGCCGACAGCTCGGAGCCTGGAGCCTGCTTCCGACTCTGTGTCTCCCGCTCTCTCTCTTCCTCCCCCACTGACACTGTCTCTCTGAAATATACACAAACATTTAAAAACAAATTAAAGGGGCGCCTGGGTGGCTCAGTCGGTTGAGCGTCCGACTTCGGCTCAGGTCATGATCTCACGGTTTGTGGGTTCGAGGCCCGCGTCGGGCTCTGTGCTGACGGCTCAGAGCCTGGAGCCTGCTTCCGATTCTGTGTCTCCCTGTCTCTCTGCCCCTCCCCCGTTCATGCTCTGTCTCTCTCTGTCTCAAAAATAAATAAACGTTAAAAAAAAATTTTTTTTAATAAAATAAAAACAATTAAAATTTTTTTAAAAACTTAAAAATAAAAATAAATCTACATTTAAAAAGAGCACACGTGAAATCATGTCACGTCCAAAGAGCGCTGCATCTAGCACATTCTGAAGGGTGCGCTGCATTGGCCCTCTCCATCCTTTCTGTGACTCTTAGGAAGTAGGGACTGGTTTTGTCCCCACTTTACAGATTAGGAAACCAAGGCCCTGGGAGAAGAAGCAACTTGCCGCCCCTGGTCACAGAGCTAGAAAGACCCACCACCAGGACTCTACCCCAGGCGTCCCCTAACAACTTCTCCGCAGGCTCCTGATCGTGTCTTTCCATTCTCAGAACACAGTATACTTTTAGGAGAGCAGGGCCCAGGGCCCAAGATTCCTCTCCCGCTTCTCCCACCCCTCGGGGGCTGGAATGATCTCCACCCTGGCCCCGGACTTTGTTTGTCACGCGAAAGCACGTCAGAGTAGCCAGGCAGGGGACGCAGAGCGTCCGCCAAGTTTCCATGAGGGCACAGAACCCTCACGACACCCGGGGGTCCCCTGGCGGAGCTTTCCCGTGCTATGGGCCATCTCAGAACCCAAGCTGGAGCCGTCCTGAGCAGCCACAACACTCAGAACTCCCCCCTGGGGCCAGAGGCTTGAAAGGAATAGAATTAGCTTTACGGTCCTCTCTTTGAGGTTCCAGCTACGTAATGGAAAAAGAAGAAGAAGAAGAAGAAGAAGAAGAAGAAAAAGAAGAAGAAGAAAAATTAGAATAATAATAAAACATTACAAAAGTTGTCAACTCTTGCTGGCAATTCTATTCGGGTCTGCTTAGTTCCAGAGTTGGGCTGCCAGAGCTCCGACAGGAAGGGGGAAATCTCTTTCAGTCGTATGTTCTTAATGGGGAAGGTTATTTTTTTTTAATTAAAGAAAACAACTCCCAAAAAATGTTGGCCGAGGGATTTTACAAGAGAATGTATCAATGGACTCCGTGGAATTCTCCCCTCCAGTGCTGCCAACTTGCAAAACAACTCTCTCCAAAGGCCAAACCCTGCTTTTGATTACTAACACTCCCAGAAGTGGGAGAGCCACGTTATCCCAACAGCCGCTTGTCCCTCACAGCTTGTTTCTCTGCAAGGCGCTTGAGACATCATCCCCACCGTCAATCAGGAACACCTCCCTCTCGGTGCCTGCCGTGCAACGTCCCCAAGTCCATCTGACAGGTGTCAAAACAGGAGCGTGCAACGGCGAAGCGTCCCCTCCATCGGTACGGGGTTGACACAAAGGGGGGAAAGCGTCGGCAATCCACCAACACGGGGCGGGGTGGGATTTTCCCCGGGCTCCCCAACGCACCAAAGGAACGCGGTCAGTAGCAACAAGACAGCGTCTAACGTCCTTGCAGCGGGGAAGACAAACTGTCTTCCTCTACAGCTCGAGAGCGGCAGTGAGGAATCCAGCGCGCTTGGGGCGCCTGGGTTAGCCTCCGACTGCGGCTCAGGTCACGATCTCGCCGTTTGTGGGTTCGAGCCCCGCGTCGGGCTCTGGGCCGACAGCTCGGAGCCTGGAGCCCGCTTCGGATTCTGCGTCTCCCTCTCTCCCCGCCCCACCCCCACTTGCGCTCTGTCTCTCTCTCTATGTCAAAAATAAATAAAATGAAAAAAAAATAATAATAATAAATTAGAAAAAAAATCAGGATCAGGAGGGGCGCCTGGGCGGCTCAGTCCATTGAGCGTCTGACTTCAGCTCAGGTCACGATCCCATAGGTTCGAGCCCCGCGTCGGGCTCTGGGCCCACAGCTCGGATTCTGCGTCTCCCTCTCTCCCCGCCCCACCCCCGCTCACGCTCTGTCTCTGTCTCTCAAAAAACGAATAAACGTTAAAAAAACAAGAAGAAAGAATCCGGGGCAGCAACAAAGTGCTGGGGGTTTTGTTTTGTTTTGTTCCAGCCTTACCCTCGTCTTCCGGGCGATGAACTGAAGCCTTACCCTCATTTGATCCGGGCGCTATGCCCACCTCACCGGTAGGATTACATGCACTTCAGAGTTTGTAAAGAAGCTGAGGCTCAGAGAGGTCAAGCAACTTTCCCCAGATGGCACAGCAGAGGATAAAGCCGAGCTTCGCCCGGGCTCAGTGCTATTCCAAAGCTCTTGCCAGCTCACTTACACTTGATCGCAGGGAATTGTTGCCTTCACAGCAACAGCCTGGGCAACATGCCCTGTCGCATAAGGCATCCTGGTGGCAGCAGCTGGAGATGGGCTGCATCGGGCAACATCAAGTTCTACTGGTCAACCTGTCAATCCTACCGTTTGAGCGGCCTTGAGTTTACCGAAGGTCACCCCCCGCCCGCACCCCTGCTCTCTGCCAGCCGCGGCCACATCCTCAAGGACAGGCTGTGCTCAGTCCGGGCTCGCCCGACACAAGCCGGGGTCCTCAGCCCCTCCGCTCGCCCTGGGTGCCGGCGCCCCGCAGAGCAGCTTCTCCCCGGCTCGGGCCCCCGCTCACATTCTGTTCCACGTGAGCGAGTGCAGTGAATGACGCCATTGTCGCCGGGTCTGGGCTGTAAAACGTTACAAGGGAATACTGCGATCCGCGGCCAAACTGCCCGCCGCCAGCTAATGAACGCCCCCGAGAAGGTCTTCCACTGCAGCCAACTGAATCGGCCTTTTCACGAGAGCAGGTGGCAGGGGTGCTGGGTGCTGGGGGGGGGAGGGGTGTTGTCGCTCCCCCCCCCCCAGCCCCCAACCCCCGCCAAGCCCAGCGAGCCCTTCTCAAACAACCGAAGCAGCTTGCTGGGGCAAGACTGGGATTGCAAAATCCCTGTCCCCGCGGAGCAAATTCCTCCTCTGCTGGTACCTTAATCTGTGATTAAAATTCCCACCATCCCACAAGGGCCTTGGCGATTTATTCACTCTCTAGTACGCTCAGGGACGCTCTTCTGATCTCACGTGCGTGGACGCTTGGGGGGACCGGGGACAGCTCAGCCCAGGCAGGACGGAGCTCAGCGCACGGAGGGCTTTGCCATTGTTTTCGTGACTCAGTTCATGCCGCACCAGCACGCTGCAGAAGGCGCGGTGAGAACCGGGCGCGCTAAGAAGTTGGACACCCTCTCCCACCGCTGGTTCAACAACCGGGGCTGCAGGATTCGAGGGGGCACCAAGAAATTCAAAGGCGCCTCTCCCTCTGTGGCTGTGAGCCCCCACCACTTACGGCACTTCGGTTTGAGAACTCGGGGCTCCCCGGCTGAATCTCCGGGTAACTGAATATCAGGGTGGTCGTGTGGAGTCGGGGCTCTGAAGTCAGGCCTCGCGGATGTGCCTCACCAGCCACAAACGTGGCCACGGTGGAGCTGGCTAGCTTCCACCTTTCTCTGAGCCTCAGTTTTCTGTCTGCAAAATGGGAACAGTAAAATCCACTGCCTCTTGGGATTGTAAAACAACACGATGCGTGGAAAGGCTGAGCCCGTAGGCGGACACACAGCTCGATGAGCACCAGCTTACAAATCGCCCGTTACTCGATTCCGAAGCAGAGATACCTCCCTTGCCCGGGCTCTGATTGGTCTAGGAACCCCCCCTACTCTGCCCAAACATCAGATATTTAGAACTTGTCAATGTTTCCAGGGAGAGGGCCATTCTTGTTATCACCTCCTCAAAAGCGGTCCAGAGACAGCTCTGGGATCACAGAGAAAGCGCTGAATAGTTTCATGGACCGCTGATGACATCAAGCTTTGCCTCAGTTTCTCCACTCACAGAACAGGACTACCAAGGCCCACGTCACATAGCATAGCTGTGAGCCCCCAAAGTAAGAGCTAGGATGTGAGGCTACAGACAGGAAAGGTCAGTGCAAACGAAACTTTCGATGGGGCTCATGGTAAGGGTACAATCCGCCTTGGTTCAGTCTCCTAAAACTATCAGTTTCAACAAGTTTAACCATGTCTTTGTTTTACTACCTTTTTTTTTTTTTTTTTTTTTTTTTTTTTAATGATTTTGGACAGAGGATGGGAAGGTGGAAGGGACTTTCGGAGGTCCAGCCTCGGTCTTTCTGGAAGCCGGAAGACTGGGAGGGCCCGGACTAACAGATCTTCCTCAAACTGCTTCCTATACCAGAGGGGATTGTTTTGAGGCTTTTGTTTCGAGGGGACGCACGCGGGGGCCCCTCGGTCATACAGAAAGAAGTAAGTCAAGGAGCTGCTGGTGACCTTCAGTTCGAACAACGACCTTGGCAAAGCCACCCAAAAGCAACCACTTCTGCAAGAATGCTAAATGGCCTGTGTACTAATATAAAAATCTGTCTCTCCCCCTAAAAACAGACACAAACACCTATGAGGGAACGGGTCTCCAGGGAGACAAACTTCTAACGTGAGAACATGACTGGGATGGGGCAGCTGAGATACAGGGTTTAGAGTGAGGATGGCTAGAGATTGGAGTGGATTTCAAGCTTGGCTGCATAGTACAACCACCTGGGAGAATTAAAGGGAAACAAATGTTCACTCCGGGTGAAATAGTTAAAGGAGATTAAGAATGCATTCACTGTGGGGGCGCCTGGGTGGCTCAGTCGGTTGAGCGTCCGACTTCGGCTCAGGTCATGATCTTGCAGCTCGTGGGTTCGAGCCCTGCGTCGGGCTCTGTGCTGACAGCTCAGATCCCTGAGCCTGCTTCGGATTCTGTGTCTCCCTCTCTCTCTGCCCCTAACCCACTCGCATTCTGTCTCTGTCTCTCTCAAAAACAAAAATAAACATTAAAAAAAATGAATGCACTTATTTTGATGAGCACTGAACAATATATCGAATTGTTGAATCACTATCCTGTACACCTGAAACTAATAGAACACCATGTATTAATTATGCTTCAATTTAAAAAAAAATATTTCAGCAAAGAAAAGAAATACTGACTCCTGAGTCCACCCCACCCCCCACCCCCGCAAGAGTCTGATGTCATTGTTCCGTGGTGCAGCCTAGACTTGGCGATCTTAAAAAGCTCCCCAGGAGAAAGAAGCCATATGCAAAAGAGTGCATGCTAGAAGCATCCATTTATACTAAATTCTGTAACAGAAAAAACCTACAATAGAAAGGAAATAAAAGTCGAATTGCTTCTGGTGGGGACGTGGGGGCAGGAATTAATTGGGATGGGGCATGAGGGAAGTTTCTGGGGTAGGGAATGTTCTATATTACGACGGGGGCTTGGGTTTCACAGGAATGTGCGTTTGTCAAAAAGCGAACGGTGCCCTTATGGTTTGTGCATTTCACTGTATGTAACTTTACCTAAAATAGAGATTTGTGAGCAAAAATGGAGTCTTAGTTAATGATACACATGAAGCATAGAGGAGTGGAATATACTCGTGTCTGCCACTGCCACTCAGTATGAAATGCACAAAAAAATAAAATGGATGGATGGGTGGGGTGGTGGATTGATGGACAGATAGATTGGTGGGTGGATGGATGGATGGATGGATGGATAGATGGACTGGTGGATGGTGGGTGGTAGATGGAGGGATGGGTGGATGGGTGGATGGTGGGTGGATAGATGGACTGGCCGATGGATGGATGAATGGATGGATGGATGGAAAGACGGACTGGTCAATGGATGAATGGGTGGATGGATGGATGGATGGATGGATGGATGGATGGAAAGACAGACTGGTCAATGGATGGATGGATGGATGGATGGATGGATGGATGGAAAGACGGACTGGTCAATGGATGGATGGGTGGATGGATGGATGGATGGATGGATGATGGATGGAAAGACGGACTGGTCAATGAATGGAGGGGTGGATGGGTGGATGGATGGATGGAAAGACAGACTGGTCAATGGATGGATGGGTGGATGGATGGATGGATGAATGGATGGATAGATGGACTGGTGGATGGTGGATGGTAGATGGAGGGATGGGTGGATGGGTGGATGGTGGGTGGATAGATGGACTGGCCGATGGATGGATGGATGGATGGATGGATGGAAGGACAGACTGGTCAATGGATGGATGGGTGGATGGATGGATGGATAGATGGACGGATGGATGGTGGATGATAGATGGATGGATGGGTGGGTGGGCGGATGGGTAGGTGGATAGATGGACTGGCCGATGGATGGATGGAAAGATGGACTGGTCAATGGATTGATGGGAGGATGGGTGGGTGGATGGACAGATGGATGGATGGGTGGTCAGATGGCTGATAGGGCAAATATGTAACAAAATATTAACTGTAGAATGTAAGCAGCAGATTTGTGGGTGCTCGCCGTACCCTTCTTCCACGTTTTCTGTATGTTTTACAGTTTTCATAACAAAACACTGGGGAAGCACTGCGGGTACTTCTCACGTTCAGCCAAAGTTGAGCGCTTACAGCAATGGGTTAGGTTTTACACAACAGCCCAGCACACGGCATCTATTTCCAGATCTATTTCACACATTTACCTGAACACCCGTGCCCGTTCTGTAGAGCCAGGGGATTACCCAGGTGCGAGCAGGGGACCCCTCCATCAGAAAACGTGCCAAAGGGCCGTTTCTGAGCCCTCCCTAGAGCCACCGATTCAGAACCTCTGAGGAGGAAACCCAGAAATATGCTTTTCTTAACAAGCTCCCCACCCCCAGGTAATTTTGATGTCTGCCAAAAGTCTGAGAAGCGCTATTCGCACGTGAATGAGTGATGTGCCCACAGACACTGTCCCTGAAGAGAAGGTATGCTGGGGGGGGGGGGGGGACAGTGCTGCAGATGAGCGGGAAAAGGTCGAGGGGGGGTGTTCTCAGCATCCATATCCCTGCGGGTCAACCAGGAGCCAACATGGGACCCCCTTGGGACAAACCTCAATTTCACAACTTAGGCCGGCTTGGCTTCCCCAACACAACCCCCTCTTATTTTCCATAAGTTCACACTTCTCTGGTGGAAGCCGTGTGGCTAGCCAAAAGTACGGCAAGGAGTGGGGAGTTCATGCCATCTCCGGAATGTTGTCTTGCAAATCACTCCTCATTAACCGGGCATTCCGATTACCTTTAACCACAAGCACGGGGCTACAAGAGCGCTAAGCCGTTTGAAAAGTGACCGTTTGAGGTTAAGGGCTCAACATTCATTTAAAATCAGGAAGCCGGGGCTGGAGAAGGAGGGAAGGTGCCAACGGAAGGGCTTTAACCTTTTAGGGCGGCGGTGGGGGGGGAGGGGGTGGACCCCTGAATCCTTCAAAATCGTTTGCAAATGTTTTTTTTTTTTCCTATTTGTATCTTGTGAGTTGTTCAGAGAGTCCCTGGCTTTCATCGGATTTTCAAAAGGGACCCTGATTAAGAAGCCCAGCCCTGGAGAAAAAGATGGAGGGGACTCTAAGGAGCGCAGAGGCAGGTGAAACGTCAGTTTCCAGCGTGGGTGGGCGGAGCCGGCCTGGGAGAGACAACAGGAACCTACTGGGTGGAGCTGGGACATCCTGGGCCCTAAGCTTTCCTAGCCGCTGGCTGGCTGGGGGGCGGGGGGCTCCAAATCCAGGCCAGTGAAGCAGAGCCTCAGGGTGTCCCGGCTCCAGACAGGCTCTGAAGCCACCACTGTCCATCGAGTGTGACAAACCCCAATGACGCTGCATAAATGGCCCTCTGTGCAAGGTGACCCAAGAAGTGTGGGGGAAGCGGTGGGGAGCAAGGGGGAGTCTCTCCACCCTCAAGGGGCCGAGCTCACAGCCAGGCCTCTGCGCCCTGACTCGCCGTGGGGCCCTGGGCTGGCCAAGCCGGCGTCTGGCTTCACGAGGGCACGGACCCCGTCTCAACGTCGGCCTGACATCAATCCAGCCTCAGTCTGGGCCCCATCCCCTGCCAGATGCCTCTGTGCATGTCGGGGTGGGCTTGAAACACGTGGACACCCTCTTCGACTCTCCTCCCTAGAGGGGGGATCCCTGCGCCTCAGATCAGGCCCCACTCCAGTGAGTCCCGTGCAAGCCACGGGATGCGGCAGGAGTAACACTACGTGTTTTCAAGACCCGGTAAGCAAGAGTCTCACGGCTCCCTCCTGGTCCTCTTGGGAGCAGCCGGCAGCCCCGGGAGGAGTCTGACTCCGCGGAGTCCGCCACGCGGGGCGGGCCGCACGCACCGGCTGAGGTCCCAGCCGAAAGGCAGCACCAGCTGGCGATCACAGCTGCGTGCCATCCCGGACGCCCGGACGCATGACTTCGGCTACCTGCTGCCCCGGCCAACACCTGGCTGCAGGCGAGAAGTGCCCAGACGAGCCCTTTCCAAGTTCCCGACCCGCAAATCACGAACGAGACGAGCGGGGTGACTTCCTGCTTCACCTGGCACACGTGGCGGCCAGCAACGCCTGGTCTTTTCAGCATCAGTGCTTCTGACGAGCAGCAGCACCGAGCGAGGGCCAGCAGATGGGCACTCTGAGGTCGCCTGCACTTCCTTGGCCCTTTAGCGGGCCGTGGTGGCACAGAGCAAGCGGGGTCTAGCGCTCCAGCTGTCCCGGATTTAGTCACGCACACGGAACAGAAGGCATAGCCTTCCAGCCCGTCCCAGCGAAGCCTGGGTGTCACCTGTTACCTTGCAATAGCAATCAGGATGGGCCCATTATCTCATTCACCCAGGCAACAGCCCTGGAGGTGGGTTCTATAGTCATCCCCCATTTTACAGATGAGGCAGCCGAGGCTCAGTGGAGTAGGGGAGCCCTGGAGCCACTCCATGGGGTGGCCCCGATCCCAACTCCAGAACTTTCCCCCAGTGGACCCCGTTCCCCGGGAGATTCACCTTTGCATCCTCAGGACCCGGCGTCGACCGAGCCCTTCACAAACGTGTGTTCGCTGAATAACGGATCGACAGATCAGAAACTGCATGGATTAATGAGTCTCTGGTCCTCAGTTTCCCCTTCTGCAAAAGGGAGGACACTGGGGGACAGGCTGTCTCCTGTGGTCCCTTCTGTCTGGAGCATCTTATGCTTCTTGGAGCAGCTGTGCCCCCTAATGCCACCATGTCACTGGGCCACCCCGGCTGGCTTTCAGAGAGCTTCAGAATGTGACCCCTACTCTAGACCCCAAGACTTGTAGATCACTGCCCACTTCTACCCTGATCCAACCCAGAAAACCCTTGTTCCCAACAGGGCAAACGCCACTCTTCCCACAAAGCCTGACTCCCACCCGCTCCTTCCCCCATCTCCCCTCCCCCCAGGGCCCCCGCCTCCTGCCCCAGCGGCCTTGGCCTTGGTCCCCAGCACCTGCTGACTCTTAGGAAGTTCACAACCTGCCTGAACACATCTTAAAGACTGGAGCAAAGTTCAAAGAAAGCCATGTTCTATGGAAAACCAGGCTCTAGATCATTTCAAACAGCAGTGACGCTCCCACACCTTTCTTGTTAGGATGCGCATTTAGGGGTATTTCCCAAATTTCGGCCATTTGCATAGGACCTTGACAAGTTCGACAAACGATAAACGTTTACTCCAGCTGTACTGCTATTTAGTTAATACTTTCCCTTAAGTAATCAGCCTTCGCCATCCCCCTTCCCTCCCCCCTGCCTCCTTCTTTAGAAGCAGCCTCATTCTAAGCAACAGCAACTATAAAATCAGCCTGATGTGCTTGCGTCCGTAGACCTTCTAAAATCATCCATCTGTCACCAGGGGAGGGGTCCTGCAATTGGGGAAATATTGGTTTTTAGGGGAAGATGTTGTTTAAGCCGCAGATTAACCTTGCAAAATAACCTTGGCATATTTTAATCAGCCTGCTAGAAGACAGGATTTTAAAATAATTTTATCGTCCTCTTTGTGCTTTTGCCACAGCTCTCCCATTTTTTTATAGTAAGCGGTCTTCTTTCTGGAATTAGAAATCGTACACGGACGTTGCAAAACAACTAAGACCATCTGCGTTTTCAAAAAACACCGAGAGCTGGGTGAGAAGAGACAGCGGGGTGAGTGCCCAGACATTTGCCAAGCGAACGCGGACGATATTTATGCGGGCTAACTGTGAGTCAATGTCCGGCCCTCTCCCTTCTTCCAACTGCTGGAATTAGAGGAAATGTCATTCCTCCTGCTTTCCCCCCACCCCCCCCCACCCCAAGCCAGCTGTCACCGGGTGTGCAGGGGACAGGAAACAGGATTACAAGACGAACAGGGAGCCTGCCGTTCCGGCCTGGCTATTATCACAGCCGACTCCGGACAGCCATCTTCCCCACTTGTCACTGGGAGTTGGGACCACAGCCCAGAATAACTGCTTAACGAGGGCAAAACTGGGAGTAATGGCGAGTCTTCCCCCAAATCAGATACGTTATATCGAGCGTGGACTAAGAACCAAGTACCCTGTTGACAGCCTCTCATATAACACTTACAAGAGCCCTGGAAAATGGAAGCTGTATTTATTTAAACCCATTTTACAGATGAAGACACTGAGGCTCTGCGAGGTTAAGTCACTCGCCTGAGGGCGCATGCTGATAAATGCAGAGCGAGGATCGAACCCGGGTTCGTCCGACTCCCAAAGCCTTCTGTTGGACCCGCTCTGCCCTACTCTGTCTCCTTCTCAGGGACCACGTCCACAGTACTGGGCCCATGACCGTGTCCACTCTCCCAGCCTGGTTCCCCGGTGCGGTTCCTAACACGGCCACAAAGACGCACGCGGTTCTTAGGCTGAGAGTTCCGATCCAACATGTCAGCTACTGAGTGCCTGCTGACTACGGGCCACCCTTTCCCACCTCTTCTGCAAGTGCTTCCCCAAAAAGGACCCTGGGACGACCCCTCGGCGAATCTGCAGTAACTAAGGGATGAAAGGGACAGCCAACCCAGACCAAAGTAGAGTCATCTGCCTAAATATCTAACCAGCTGTGTTTAGAACTCCAGGACAGAGTCCCCTGGGGTCACTGACAGTGAAGCTCTCAGACGTCTGTGCTTCCCCACCTGTCTCTCCTTCCACGTCTACCATCCAGCCAATCAGCTTCCAAAGCGCAGGGCCCTGGTCCGACACAGGAAAGCGGTGAGGGGTCCTGGGGACAGACATACACGGTCTGTGGCCAGGGGACACCTCTTGGAGGAAGGGACAGCTCCAAGGAGACCTAGTGATGGGCGGGAGAGGGTCAAGTGGGGAGGAAGGGAGAAAGCCTGAGGCAGACCAGACGTGCTGTTCGAGGGGCCAAAAATAATGGGAAGAATACAGGTGTCGAGCATCCCCTTCCGCATGATTGAGACAGAGCGGGGGCACCGGAGGGGGACAGAGCTAGGGAGGAGTGGCCAGGTCGGACAGGAAGGGCGTGGCCCTCCACGAGGAGTCTGGACGACCTCATCCTGAGGGCATCAGGAAGCCTGGGAGTGTTCTAGGCTGTGGAGTAACCTCGTCTGATTCGTGTTTTATACAGATGTCTTTGGCAGCTGCCTGGAGAATGTCCTAGAAGGGTCTAAACAACTCAGGAGGCTGTGGCTGCTGGAACCAACAGCCTGGCAGGAGAAAGTGGGGGGTCAATTTGGACACACGTTAAGCAGGCTGCATCGACGGGACCCGGTGACTGGGTGCGTGTGCGGGGGTGATTTGCAACACCTTCAGTCCATCATCCCATCTGCTCTTGACCTTGTGGGAAGGAGGAAAGCTGTGAGGGAAAAACCCTTGGTGTGCAGGCCGGAGCGGGGTGGCTCACATCCAGTCCCTACCTGCACGGCCTAGAGCCTCACCCGCAGGCCTGAGGTGAGACTCCATCAAAGGCTACAACGCCTTAAAGGAAGCCGACAGGATGGCGAGGGAGTGTGGTCCCCGTGCAAACGACAGCTTGGCGCTGTGAGCCCAGGGCCACAAACAGGTTGACCCCTCCGGGCCTTATGAGGTGCTTACTGTCAACTTTTCCACTGACCGTGGACTTCACCCAACTCCAATTTCCAAAATGCAGACGCTCGACGCCAACGTTTTCTAACAATGTAAGAACTGGGTTCTCTTAGCCACAACCACAAAAAATCTCACTACCCCCGCGATCGTGAAGGACCCGAATGATAAAGCGGGGCGGACGTGTGCGCATCTGAAGGTATCGGTGTTACTCACTTTTTAAAAGCGTGCAAAATCACAGCAGGTGACCCCACCAGCTAAACACGGTTTCCGTGGCACGTATTTCCAAACGCATGTTAAAACCCCAGCACTGCGGGTTTTCCCTCTTCCTTTCTTAGATCCCTTCTGCTTCTTTGAATGGGTTTGTCTGTCCATCTGCCTGACTCACCCTTCTCTTGTCTTCCAGAGAGGATAAGGAAAAACTTCCTAAATGACCTCATTTTATTTTGAAACACTAAACCCACCAGAAGGGGTGCGGCGGTGGGGGGGGGGGGGAGGGGGGGGGAGGGCGGGGACAGAAACCCCTTCCTGGTCAAAGGAATCAAGATGTATTTCTAATTCTCTCGCCATATGGTAAGTTATTTTGGAAGCGTATCATGAGGTAAGAGGACGTTTGAGAAACTTGGCAAGGCTTGTACAACCCTTTCAAATCAGACCAAATTCCCACTATGTACATTTGCTATAGCCCCTTCTATTCATCATATCAGCGACCGTGACCACAGGATATGTAAAAATACCGAGCAATTTTTATCACCAGCTTCCAATCCCCCCAGTGCCTCGGACCACCACATGGTGTCAGGTTTGTCTGTATTTCACCCCCAGGAAATCAAGTCATTAACTTCCCTTTCATTTACGGAGAGCTGTTGCCAAAAAGAAAATCATTCATCGGCTGTGACTTATGGGAAGAAAGAGAAAGGACTGACTTCACGGGAAGGTGGGCGACAGCAAAGAAAGAGGGGAGAGAACGTTCTCGCTTTTGTCCCTCCCACCCTCCCCGGGGCAGATGGAGAACGTCAAGTTCCCTCGTGCCTCCTCCCCGTCCTGCCCCCCAAGGGGGCACACGCCCCTCCCCCCAGGCTGTCCCATCCTTTAAGGTTGAAGCCGTGGGTGGCCGCTTCTCCCTTTTCTCGGTGGGGACAAAGGAGCTCAGACTTCCAGCTTCTTACCTTTGCATTCTTGACATTCTGTGTAGGTCCATGTCGTCACTGCCCCGGAATCCTTTGGCGAAGGGATTATTCTCAATCTTTAATTGGGTGATCTGAAGGAAGGAAGGAGAGAGAGAGGGAGGGAGAAACTTGGGTTTTCACTTGATGGCTGGAAACGCAGCCTCTGGCAACCAAAGGCAGCAAATGAAGCCAGTCACGTCAACGGAGCCCACCACTTCATTCGAGAGGAGACTTTGAAAAATGTCCTAGATCAGACCGCTTGGAAAAGGGGAAAAAACCTGGTTTCGGTTTGCCCATTAAGTGGACTCATACCCCGCATCACTCTAGCTGCGTTTGTTTTTTAATCCTGCCATGTTGTGCCACACACACGATCTAGGCCCCCGACACTCGGTGCGCCGACCCCCCCCCACCCCGCCTGGAAAGTTCTGCGCGTTGACACGGTGTCGCTCCCCCCCCCCCCCCCCCCCGCAGCGTGGCGATCGCCGTTTGGAAAAACTCGACTGCTTCCAAAATTCTGCTCTGCCTCATGCCGGGTTCATTCAGCTTCACAGACAAGGGTTATAGCCAACCCAGGTAGAAGACGGTGTCTAATTAAATCAATACCAAAATACGGAATGGTAACATACATGATACCTGTCAGACCGCTCCAAACCCCTTCAATCTTCTAGATAAAGAGCGATCCCTGTTCTTGGAAATTTCGGTTGTAACGTACGATACTCAGTAACAGAACAGGGGAAACAGTCCAACCGTATGGACTTTGCTAGAAGTATTTCCTAAAAGCTGTGTGTGAATCGCATGTTTATGCATCAAATCACTTTTTTTTAAAGGATTCTTTTTTTATGTTTATGTGTTTACTTTTTAAAAAATGTTTTGGGGGCGCCTGGGTGGCGCAGTCGGTTAAGCGTCCGACTTGAGCCAGGTCACGATCTCGCGGTCCGTGAGTTCGAGCCCCGCGTCGGGGTCTGGGCTGATGGCTCAGAGCCTGGAGCCTGTTTCCGATTCTGTGTCTCCCTCTCTCTCTGCCCCTCCCCCGTTCATGCTCTGTCTCTCTCTGTCCCCAAAATAAAAAAAAAAAAATAAACGTTGATAAAAAATGTTTTGATTTGTTTTTGAGATAGACAGAGTGTGAGCGGGAGAGGGAGACACAGAATCCGAAGCAGGCTCCAGGCTCTGAGCTGTCAGCGCAGAGCCCAAAGCGGGGTTTGAACCCAAGAACCGCGAGATCATGACCTGAGCCAAAATCAGATGCTTAACTGAGGCACCCATGCGCCCCTATGTTTATTTTTGAGAGAGAGAGAGAGAGAGCAGGAGCGGGGAGGGGCAGAGAGAGAGGGAGACACAGAATCCGAAGCAGGCTCCCGGCTCTGAGCTGTCAGCACAGAGCCCGACGCGGGGCTCGAACTCAGGAACTGCGAGATCATGACCTGAGCTGAAGCCGGACGCTCAACCGACTGAGCCACCCAGGTGCCCTCATCAAATCACCGTTACAGCCAGCAGGGCAGATTCAGTGACACTAGCTTCACCTTCGTTATCATGATTGTACCCTATCTATACAGCACTCCAGTCTGCTTAGTATCGTGATCTCAGTCAAAGCACTTCTTGTTTACGTTTATTTTATACATGTAACCTTCTCTACGCGTCAAACCAGAATCACCAGCTATTCAATAAGAGGAAAACTATTGTATCAAATTCTCTCTGCTGGCACCCACAGAAAGTTCTAAATCCAAGGCCCGCCCTCACTTTGTTGCGAGGGGAGACGAGGCACTTTTCGAGACGAACTTACACAAATTGGTTCTGCACTCTCTCCCTGATAGATGAACGGAAAGATAATCAAAGCGAGAACACTTTTCTCTTTGTGGTCACATCATATGCCCAGTACACACGAAAAACACCTCATCTACCCCCCGTAGTAGCGCTGCAGACTTTGAGAAACTGAGCAAGTTTCTTTGAGAAACCAGGAGTAATTAGTGAATGCACCCATAATTCATCCGTGGCACATCCGGGGGGGCAGGCATTCTGGTATGTTCCGTTTTCCAGAAGAGATGGCTTTATAAGGTTTCCTTCCCACCCCAAGACTCTATAACGAGCGTGAAATTACTATATTGTGTATGTGTACATGTGCGTGCGTTTGCAATGAAAAAAAAAACATACAAAGTTAACGTTTTTAAGATCTGGTGTATGAATCCGACCATAGGACATTTTAGAAAGGCAAAGGTCAATGGTGGCCAGAAGTTGTGTGGGGAGGGACGGATGAAAAGGCAGAGCCCGGAGGACATTTAGTGAAACTATTCTGTGTGATACTTAACGGCGGACACACGTCCTCATATGTTTGTCCAAACCCACAGGATGTACGACACCACAAGTGAACCCTAAATTAGACTCCGGGTGATAACGATGTGTCAATGTGCATTCATCGATTGTAATAATGTCTCACTCTGGTGGGGGATGTTGATGGTGAGGGAGCCTTTGCGAAGGGTGGGGGGCAAGGGGTCTATGGGAACTCTCTGTACTTTCCACTTAACTTTGCTGTAAACCTAAAACTTCTCTTATAAAAACAAAATCTATTTTAAAACTTTTAAAGTAGGTGTGGGTATTTATGTGTATACACATTCCTTCCCCCCTCGTTTCTTTTTTTTTTTAAACCATGCCCATTCCTACAACTTCCTGATCTTGACTTGACTCTTCAGAACGAGTAGAAAAGTCCATAAAATCTCTTAGGAAAACAGTCTTTAACATGTGCACTCCCGAAGCCACTTCTGTTTTGGAGTCCAAAGACCCATCCCCTCCTGGAGCTTTTTTTTTTTTCCCACTCAGGCTTTGTCACAATAAAATGCAACCCAACTGACCATAAACCATGTTTTTGTTTTTGTTTTTTTAAAGGAGGGGAAGAGATTCTCGATATGCTAAGTAAATATTCGATCATTTAAGAAGGGAGGGAGGGAATCCTTGGTGCACTCCACGCCCCCAATCCTCCCCCCCACCTTCAAGTGACTGAAGCCAGTCTCTGGAAATATTGAAGACAGTCAGGGTGTGGTATCGGGGCTGAATTAATGCCTGGTCCATGATGTCACTGTTCCTCCAAGCGCTCAGGACAAACAATTATTATGCAGGGGCGGGGGGAGGGGGGAAGGAAGTCTTATCAGCAAAAATCTTTTTCCCTGACACCACTCCTTACCAAAAGGTTTACTGCTTACCTACTTTTTGTGCTTCCAAAAGTATGATCGCATAGGACAAACACCATCTGCTACACGTACCCCTAGGTAGGTTGATCTTACACACATCTGGCTTTGTAGACTGAGTCCAGACGCCCGTAGGTTATTAAGAATTATCACCCTGGAGAAACGTTAACCTACAAGCTTAGCTAAAGGTGGCAAAGTCTGCCTTGTTCCCTATAACCGCCTCCAGGATACGTCCTTCCTGACACACCGCCGTGTGCTGTGGCTCGCTCACTCACGGGCACACAGGCTGATAGAGTCAGACGTCTGAGTTCCACTAAAAAGGCTCCACTGAAACTGACTTCCCTCCAAAGTCAGCATAAAACCGGATATCCGGGGGAGGGGGGGGCGGTGGGGGAAAAAAAAACAAATATAAATGCCAGCTCGGACCAGTGAGACAGAGGTTGTAAAAATTAATGAGAATAATTGTTGGGAATTCTTGCTTTTGAAAAAAAAAAAAAAAAAAAACACCCTCGCGAGGGCCAAAAATCTTAATTATGTCTCTCTATTAGGGGTTCATTTCCTGGTCCCAACCAGAAAGCTCATACCTCATAAATACAGGCTCCTTACACAATGATTTAAGCAGGAAGAAAAAATGCCTCTTAATGGCGAGGTAAGTTAATATCGGGGGGACGGCCGCTTGCAAACACAGCCATTGTTGCACGAGCAGAGAAATGAAATGCCCACGTGACCTTTTTTTAACACCTAAATATTTCTAGGGATCGCTCTGGACGCTGCTGACAGCTTCAGTGAAAACCTTACAAAAACGTGTTTCACAGAGCAAACGTCGTTCTGGACGAGTCGAGTTTTTAAATATCTTTTCCAAGCTGTCAACCATCTGGGGAAATAACTCCCAAATCCAGCTTGGGGATCACAGCTGGGCTGAGGAAATACGTCGTGTCATTAGGAGCCCGGCGGCGTGCGGGTGCGTGACTGCAGCCCAACGCGCGAACCCTGCCACGCACCTGCCTCCGCCTGGTACCCGCATCCAAGCAGAGAGAGGGCATCGTGAAGGCACCGGGGCCCTTGACACCAAAAATCAGCGGCTCGTCGGTGTCCCGAACTGTCCTGGCGATTTAATCACGCGGATGGCTTTTCTGTCCTTGCTCATTTTTCCAAAGCATAATGTGGGGCAAAGAGCCCTTGAATGGATGGCATGTTCGGGGAACGAACCGACTCAACCACAAAGACTAATGTTTGTAGCTGTTGTGCAACCACAGTAAGAGGAACTTCTTTAAAATCTCAGTTTTTCGGAACCCAACGTAGCCAGGGCAGGGCGAAGGGTTTCCGAGCGTGTGTTCTGGAAGGAGCTGCCCTGTTGCAAACGGATCGGTTGAGCAGTAAGTCAGTGACTTCATCACTAACCGTGCGTACTCTTTGCCAGGCTCAGCACTACGAATTTTCCGAGGATTGTCTCGTTTGGTCCTCAGAGTGATAAAAACAATGCTTGTGTTATCCCCATGGCACAGAGGAGGAAAACTGAGTCCAGTAACTATGCCCAATCGAATGGACTTCAACCCAGGCAGCCTGCCTCCAGAGTCCCACCTTAACCTTATGCAGCGATGAGCAGCAGCTTAGGTGGCTCCTGCCCAAGAGGTCTCAACTCCTCGCCCAGGTGGGACCATAAGGGAACAAGGCAGAGTCCACAAACCACACGCAGGTTGGCCCTCTTAGTCAAGTCACACGTCATACATCCATGCAGGGAATGTCTGGAGGGGCCCTGGACTGGACTGGAAAAATGTACTGCTTTAGACTACCTCCTGCTGGGATTCTCTCTCCTCTCTCTCTGCCCCTCTCCCACTCATGCTGTGCCCCCCGCTCCCAAAATTAATAAACATTTAAAAAAAATTTTTTTTTAATTCCCACATGTGAACCCTATCCATCCAGATTCAAATTTGGAGACACACATTTTTAGACCCATGAGCATTTAGATACACAGTCCCCTAGATTGTGCTGAAACCTCACAAAGTACACACCCCGTTGGGCAGACACTCCTTCAAGCGCACGGATCACTGAATATATTCACTGGGGAAGATACCTTTTTAAAAACAGAAATCTGGAAAAAAAAAATTGGGGGGGGGGGCGCCTGGGTGGCTCAGTCGTTTCAGCATCCAACTCTTGGTTTCGGCTTGGGTCATCACCTCAGTTGGTGAGTTTGAGCCCCGCGTCACACCGTCAGCACTGAGCATGCTTGGGATTCTCTCTCTCTCTCTCTCCCTCTCTCTGCCCCTCCTCTCCTCATGCTCTCTCTCCCTCTCTCAATATAAATGAACAGACTTAAAAAAAAAAAAAAAAGAAAAGAAAAGAAAGAAAGAAATAACAGAAACCTGAGTGTGTCAGGTCGATTCACAAGAGGTCACGATGATAGTCTTGTGGGTATAACATACCTGTCAAATTGGCCAAACTGTATGCTTCACATATCGCAGTTTATTGTTGGACGGTTATGCCTCAATAAAGCAAAGAAAGAGACGGAAAGAAGGACAGAGACAAGAGTGTGCTCATGTTCCCCAGATCTAGCCAGGCTGGATGGGCCCTAAGATCCTAACTACGCAGAGCTTAGGGATCTCCCCCACAGGATCTACTCTCCAGCAGGGTGAGTCTAACACTTCCTGTCCTTTCTGTAGGAGCCTGGGCTTTCTTAGAGGAAAAGAAAGGAAAGAAAAGAAGATCTGATACATGTTTGGACCCTCTGTCAGGTGTGTGTGTGTGTGTGTGTGTGTGTGTGTGTGTAGATACGTATGTGTAATACATGGCTGTGCGTGCATATGTATGAGAGGGAGGGAGGGAGGGAGGGAGGGAGACTGAACGTCCTTGCTACTATTTTTTCCAATTTTTTTCCCCTGTGACTGTCACCGCAAAGTTAAACATAGATTGACAGCAGCCATAGAGGAAACAGGTTTCTAACAGCCAGACTCAAATTAGCCTGAAACAATTTTGCAATTTTCAGGGTATTTGGCCTTAATGTTTTTGCTCTTGCTGGTTTGACGAGTCGGGGCTTGGATCCCAGAAAAAAATCCTTTTTCCCCTTTAAAAAGTCATTGCACTTTGGGGAGAGTGAGTTTTCTTTCTGGAGGGAAGCTCTCTCGAGACCTGGGGCCCCGAGGCAGGCCTTGTGGTCTAGAAGGGACCATCCATCACAGCTTGGCCTGGTGACTGACAATCTGAATTTGGAGATTACTATCTTGTAAGTGCCCTGGCTTCACTGGGGCGGGTGGGGGGACACTTTCTGACACCTGGCACGTACTGGACTGACCTTCCCGGGGTGACCGGAGGCTTTAGGGTGCTAAACCCACCCTTCACCCTGCCCTGTCCTCTCCCACCTCTTCCCAGTCCCTGTAACTTCCTGCCACCCTTCCTGGCAAGTGGGGACAGGAGCTGTGGAGAGGGAGGACATTACCATGCCCCCATGTACTATCTCCTCCTGTTGCCCCAGTGACCTGCCTTCACTGATCCCCTACGGGACCTGCTAATTTCCCCTTTGCCAGTCCTCCAATTCAAACCACTACTTAATGCTAACAACCTGCACCCCCACGGTGCCTCCCCCCCCCCCCCCCAGATTCTATGCCTTTTCATAAGTAGGTTTAAGAATCATTCAGTCCTGCCCTCCGGCCAATAAAATGAATCCAGAGGCACTCAAGTGTCTAAAGAACAGAAATGACCCAAGACAAGTCAAGACAAGCCCTTTCCCCTGGGAGAGAATAAAAGATACTCCCCCAACCTGCGGTTATGGGGTGCCCTGTTCACATATCATTGTCCAGCTTGGAAATAGCCGAATCGGGGCCCGGATTTTGAACAGCGTGGGGTCTGTCATTGACAGGACCCACGTGCACCCTTCCCTGTCTACACCACACTACAGCCGGCTTCCTGAAAACAAGGTATCCCTCCCCTCCCCAAGCGGTGGTTGTGCAGGGTCTTGTCTAACTAGAGAAGGCATCTTGCAAACCCAAGCCCAAGGCTTCTGACAACTTTGTCCCAATTCAAGTTGAAATGCATCCAAAAGACAGACTGGAGGAGAGACCCCCAACCCTCCCCCACCACCAAAAAAAAAGCTCCATGAAGGGTACCACCGGGCCCCCACCCAAGAGCAGGGAGCCACGTACAAAAGTGACCTTTCTCCTTGGTGATCACTTCATGAGACCAGAGAGATGCTTTCTTGTTGCATTTGGACGCATGGGCACCTGCAGTTTGATAAACTTGTGTCTGACTGGTGTGTGCATGTGTGTGTGTGTGTGTGTGCGTGTGTGTGTGTGCCTATGTGTGAGAGGGACACACAGAGACAGAGACAGAGAGAGTGATACAAAACACGTGAACATAGTACAAACAGCTGCAGTCCTCGATCTGTAGCTTTGTCCCGCCTCAGCCCGCAGCGAGGGAACGAAGAATCCCTTAAAGTCTAAAGGTTCCAGCACGAGACCCCTGCACAATTGTTTTCATGCAAACGAACAGACAGTCCCAGAGCTAGCTCCCAGGTTTCAGCTTACCTTGTGGTTCTGGTAGGAAGTCACCGCAATAAAGGCGGTCTCAGGAAAGACGTGGGTGCAGAACGCAGTATTTTTTGAGCCAAATCCATTATTTTCATCTGCTTTCACGATGTGTAATCTGGGCTGGTACTTGTGCATGGAATTTAGAATAATCTAAAAATCATAAAGAAAATGAAATTGTAAGAACAATCAAAACCCCTTTGTTTCCAGATAAAACCCCACTTTCCACCCCTAAAATTCGCCTCCTTATACGGGCTCTCAAAAAAAAAAAAAAATATGTCTGATTTTTTTCCCTCCTGTTTTGAAAAGGGGCCAGTGATTTCATTAAAAAGAAACATTTCAAAAATGACAATTTGCAACCAAAAAAGCCCGGGTAATATTCCAGGAATCTACCCAAAGCACACACGGCAGTAAATCAGAATTCTTAATAAAGTTTGCTTAATAAATTAACTCCTGCATAAGGTACTTCCCCCCCACCCACACAAATGGGAGGAAAGCAAGTCAGGAGCAGGGAACTTGTGCCCGGAGTTGGGGCGGGGGTGGGGGGAGATGTCTAAGCATCAATTTTGGAGTGAAAGGGGAGAAGACACAAACAAACAAACATCCTCCGCCCTGCCCCACCCCCCATAAACCTGCGAGAGATGGAAAAAGAAGAGGCCAAGATTTCTTAGAACTGGAATAAAAATCACCTTTTGTTTGCAGACTGTGCAAAGGAGCGTCAATGGAAAAAAAAAAAAAAAAGGATAATGGAACGGGGGGGGGGGGACCTCCACGGATGGCGAGATGGGGGGGAGGAAGCATCTCCTTGTCACCCCCCCCCATCTCACCCCCCCAGCAGAGGAGGGCCTGCTTCCTTCCAGGCTCCCTTTCTATAAGGTCAGCAACATTTCAGGATCCACGAGCCTGATCTCCAGATTTGGCGGGACACAGAACGGCTTCATCTGCCTTTTGGGGGGAATGCGCTCTTTCTCCTTCCTTTCTGCCTTCTGCGTGTTTGGGGAACGCCCCCGGGGGGTGGAGGGGGGGGGCAGACAGGGTCTTACCGCGGTAGCTGTACCGTGAATCCAGCTACTATAGTCAGTATGGGGTTGGGGGGGGGGGGGGGCCTCTGCTGGAACAGGGCTATTCCTAGGAGATGAGCATCTTTACTTGGAAAACCGGCCTGACTGCTTTGAGGACGCCGGGTTTTTGATGATTTCGGGAGGCTGTGAAAGCCAACACGCATCAGGACCCTCGGAGAGAAACCCGCCGAACCGGCCAATCGCCGCGCTCAACGGGCAGGATGGAACTCGGGCCTGCTTTCTCCCCAGGACAGCCAACTGGAGCGGCCGGAGGCTGTCCCGGTGTCTTGGATTATTTGCGTTGATGACCCTGGGGCAGGGTCCTTGGGCCAACCCTTGAGACCCGCCCGGAGGAGGGGGAGGGGAAGCGGGGAAGGGGCGCGAACCCGGGGCCCCCGCGGCTCCCCGACCCCGGGCTGCGCGGCTCTAATCTCCGGCCCGCCGCGGTCCGGCCGCCTCCCTGGCCGATAGCGACGCCGGGCTGGGGCGGCGTGGCGACAGAGAGACGCAGCGGGGCCCCGCGCGCCGCCGCAGCCCCCGGCCGGCGCGGCCATCGTCCCGGCTTAGCCAAATTGCTTTGACGGCCGGGGACAGTGTCGAGACATCAGCGCGAGGGCGATCTAATGACTCCTAATTTCATTAGAGCGGCTCCGGACCCCAAGTCCGGAGTTGGGGGGTGGGGGAGGGCTGCGAAGGGCAGTCCAGGGCAGCCCCGAGCACCCTCCCTCTTCGGTGCCCTCGGGAGGACCAGAAACGCTCCAGGGTGCGGGAGCCTGGCTGCGGGGCTGCGAGCCTTCCCCGGGCGCCCAGCCCATCGCGCCCACAGAAGGCACCGCAGGTGGAAAAGCTAGGAGCCCACGTGGGGCCGGAGCACGGTCCCGCAGCCGCGCACCAGGGTTCCACGGAGACCCCCCACAAAAGGGTCCCCCGCACCCGGCCCGCGGGAGGCCGCCAGCCAGGCGGGAGTAGCACGCGGGACGCTTACAAAACCGTCCCGCTTCTCCCCAGCGCTTAAGCTAAAGTCTCGGTCCGGTGCCCGCAGGTGCGCGTCACCCTGGCCAGCTGACCGCCCACGCACGCTCGACGGCATTTCTGTGCAGTGCACGCTCCGGCCTCCGGGCCGCTGCGGGCAAACTGCCTGGTTGAAGCGGAAAGGAGGCCGGGCGTTTTGTCTAGAGACGCCCCTCTGCACCCCCTGACCCTTCCCACCGCACAGGAAGGGAATGGGCCTGCCTTCCCTCTTTCCCAGTGGCCAGCGGCCAGCGGCCAGAGGTGCAGGCACTCAATGTCCCCTCCCCACCCCAGACCCTGGGGGCTCAGTGTTTTAGCCCTAAGGCCCCACGGGACCAGAGTCTCCCATTTGGAGCTTCCCAAACTGTCTCCCCTCTGGATCAAATCCTTGCAAACCCAGCTCCCTCAACGGGGCACCATGTGTTTGTTGATCTTCCCTAAAGAGACCACATGACAGGACAGAGACCACCCCTGGAATTAGACCAAGCCTCAGATCTCTGCTCCCACATACAAGCTGCATGACCTTGGGCAACTCCCCTCCCCTCCCATATTTCTGTCCTCGTTTCTAGGCTGCCATGAGGGTCAAGTGTCCTAAGACCAACCAGCCCACTTTATGGTGGAATCAGCAAGCTAAGGGTTTTGAACACTGAATCCGGAGACCGTGTTCTGTCTTGGTGATTAATTATTGCCAATGAAAAGACCTAGAGACATTTCCCCCCCAAATCGGCGTTTTGTTCTTCATTTGCTTTTCGTTGGTGAAGAGAAATCTACTCAAAGCTAGAGAATCCAAAAAGCTACACAATTCTCTTGGAAAGTGGGGAGGGGGGCAGCACATGCAATGTCCTGCATGCAGATTCAGGGGGTTCACCAAGGCTGCTCTCTCCAACCAGACTCCAGGCTTAGGACCCTGGTCTAGGTGTGCCTGCTGTGGGAACTGGTGCCCAGCCCATCCTGGGAACTGGGGGTGAGGAAGGCTAGAAGTTGGGGGGAAAACATAAACCCTCAAGTATCAGCTAAAAGGGATATCAGGGTTGGTCTCTGGCAGCTTGGCTTCCCCATCCGTAAAAGAGGGAGCAGGTGGCCTGGGGTCTCCCTCTCAGCCAGAATGTCTCAATAATAAGGCAAGATCTGGAAGCGAGTAGGGAAGGTATCTATGGCTCCCACCACGGTCCAGCCTTGGGGCAGCGGGTGCTGCGTACCCTCTGGGCTAGAAGGACCGTGTTTTCTGAAGATCTGAAACGCAGCCGCCACCCCTAATCACAGACGGGACTGGGGGCCAGGCCAGGGGTGCGCGCTTCCCTCTCCCCAAGACCCCGGTTCTCCAGTTCCCCGGGAAAGGTGGCCCCAGAGCATGGGACAGCAGACCACAGAGAGGACCGCACAGGAGAGAGGTGGAGCCAGAGGGGAAGAAGGTGAGAGAAATCAGAGGAAAAGGAAGAGAAGGGAAGGCCGGAGCCTGGAGGAAAAGACTCAGGCGGGTGGAGTGGAGCAAGGAAAGGAGAGGCTGGAACTGTGACGAGGCAAGAAGAGAGAGAAACTCTGGGAGGAGAGAAGCGGGGACAAGAGAGACAGACAGAGAGAGACTGGGAGCAGGGGTGGACCGGAGGAGCCCTCCTGGTACTTACGTGCCCGAATGGGTCCAGGTGGTTGTTGGTGAGCTTGAGTTTCTGGAAGGAGACCAGCTGCCGCATCCAGTGTGCCCCAGTGGCCGGCGAGTCTGGGTGCACGTAAAGGCGGCCCGGCATAGCGGGCTCTGCTTTGCCCGTCACAGACCTAGACCGAGATGGGGCGGAAACCCACCCAGACTTAGCGCCCGGTGGTGCTGGCGAGGGCAGCTAAGAGAACGATCTGGAAATGTCCTGACCCTCCCCCGGCATCTACAAGCCCAGGCGCCCGGAATGCCTGCAGCCAGGCGAGCCCCCACCCGGCTCTCTTTTCTTCCACCTCGTTCCTTCCCCTGCACCAGGGGCATGCAGCCTGGCGGCCCTCAAACAATCGGTGGGTTCTGGAAGCCTCTGGACCAAAAAAAAAAAAAAAAAAAAAAGTCTAAGAAAAATCCTTGAGGGCTTTCAAACGGGCCTTCCTCTTGGAGCCTCCGTTCGCTGGGCAGCCACGGGGAGCAATCCACCCAAGGAATGGACCTCTCCTCTCTTGCCTGTTTGACTCAAATACCACGGCCCGACTTTGCAATTTCATAAAAAGGCATGTTCAAAGCAGGTAACTCATAAAAAATAACTGTAAATGGTTTTATGCCCCCAGAAATACCTCCAGCGCTTGGAAACAATACCCTTTTGAAAAGTCCACAACCCGCGGCTGCAGCAACAGATAACAAGCCCTTTACCTCCCGTGAGCCTCAGTTTTCTTGTCTATAAAATGGGGGCTAAGGGCTGCTGTTTCTTCTTCTCGGGGTGGTCCGGAGGATGCGTGGGGATAGCAGCAAACAGTAGGAGTTCAGAAGATGTTGCTGCGTTCGGTGCAGGGGAGGGGAGGAGGTTTTTTTTTCCCCCCACTTTCCTCCCTGCTCCCCCGCAACTGCCCACGCCGCCGGTGCCTACCATTTATTGTCTGCGAACTTGTATCTGTGGTCATCCGCGGGAACGATGTCCATGAGGAGGATGTATTTCGTTTTGGGGTTAAGGCCCGTCACCTTCACTTTGTAACTGGGAAACATCCGCCTAGGGGAGAAAAGGAGGGAGACCCAGAAAGTCAGAGACGGAGACAGAGACACAGAGAGAGAGAAAGAGAGAATTAATGCCAACGTTTTAAAGAGCACGTCCCCACATTTTAACGGAAGAAGCTACAGTTTGAGAAGCGCTCAGGAGAGAAGTGACCCCCGCTCCGCTCCTGCCAAAATCCACTCCGGGTTTCCCTGCGAGTTCTGGGGAGGAGAAAGGCCCAGAGGTGAGCTGGAGGCTGGTGATTATTTGTAACCAGGAGGAAAATAGAAACCTGGAGGCGAGGGCTTCTAGAGAGAACCAGGGCCTCCATTTCTGCTCTTTGTAAATGCTCTTTTCAGAGCCAGAGACCTACTTTTTTATCTAGGGGCAGAAGGAGCCTTCTTAGGCGAAAAGCTGGCCTCCTCCGTGCAGGCAGGTGCGTTGGCCGCTATGCACCCACATGCGGGCACCGAGGTGGGTGCACACCCGTGGGCACCCGTGTACCTTCTGTCCTGGCTTCGGTCCTCCACCCCCAGCGTAGAGCTCAGCTGGTGACCTTGCCACGAGCCTCCAGCCGACATTTATTCCTCAATCCCACCACTCCCCCGCCCCCCAACTTCTCCAAGGCACCTGGTGCTCTTCCTTGGGAGAGTCTAAGCCCTCCGGCCCCCCGGCAAAGAAACTCAAAATGGGTTTTGGAGACACCGGGGCCTGAACCAGGATGGGCTCAGGGGCAAGCGGCTGCTTCTGGGTCTGCAAGGCGCTGTACCCCCGCTCCCCTCAGCGCGCACGGGCCGGGTTCCAGATTCCCAGCCCTCCCGCGGAGGGGGATGGAGCGCTCCCCAGAAAGCCAGAAGGCGGGTTCGAGGCTGGCCGGGGCAGAAGGACGGGCTGCTGGATCCTGGCTCACCCAGGGATGGCAGGAAGGGGTGAGTGAAGGGAGGCCTTGGAGCCGAAGCCTGGTGGTGTTTATCTGCCTGAGCTCCGCGCCTGCAGACAAGCTCGAGGGAGGCTTCCCAGGCCTTTTATAGTTAAATCCCCTCAGCTCAGGCTGAGGGGGAGAGGGGGCCCGGCCGTGTCTTTCCTTCCAGAGCAGATTGGGAAGAAGAACTCAGTTCTTCAGTGTAAACAGAACGCGCCTCCTGGTTCACTCAGGCCGAGCGGGGGAGCAAACGTTGTTTAATTTCAAATAATAATAAATGTCACTGTTGTCAGTTTATTGCGGGAGGCTCGGGCTGGAGAACCGGGGGCGTCTGGTGAGGCGGCTCCCCCCTCCCCCCCTTCACACACTCGGTGGCCGGCTTCACGAGCCTGTCCGGGACTGACTCCGGACTTTCTGCCCTTGGGACACGGAGGGCCCCTGCGGCACCGGGAGGCCTGTGGTGAGGACGTCCCCAGGCCCGGGCTCGTGCACACACAGTCGCCCCTGGGATACAGAGTTGCATGACCCTCCAAATAGCTTCCCCCAGAAGTTTAGCGTTTCTAGCAAAAAAAAAAAAAAAAAAAAAAAAACCCTGCGAGCTTTTAAGAGGAACTCTGGGGTGAGTGTCTTGGCCAAACTGCCGTGTTTATCGGTGTCTGTATATATAGAGCCCGGCCGAGCCCCGGTTCAGTTTCAAAGGCTTCTCCCGCTTTCTATAAACAATGAAAGAGGTAGCGAATACATTCAGCGATTCGGAGTTTGGCAATCGGGTGGGACTCTGGAGCCGCTCCAAGGTCAGGGAGGGTGGGACGGAGGGTGGGGGCCAGGAGTCAAGGCTGAGAGCGGGTCTCATCTCCGTGCCGACTCCGCACCTCCCCGGTTCCCCGTTCTCTCTCCTTGCCCGTCCCACTTTCTCCCACGACCAACCCGTCCACTTAGTATGGCCCCCAAAGCTCTGGATTCTTCTCCTATACGAGGTGGGAGAAATGCCCTGTTTCGGGGGTGAATCCAACAGGCATTTCCTCCACCAGCGATGCAGGTCAATGGAGGAATTCTCCAAGCATCTTTATGCAAAATCGGGTCAAACAAAACACATTCGTTCTCTCTCTCTCTCTCTCTCTGCTCTGCTCTAGTCTCTTTTTTCTCTGCCCCCGTCTCTGTCTTTCGCATCTCCGAGACCTTCCCTCCTTTGTCTCCCCCACAAGTTGCCCAGGCGCCCCCCACCCCACCCACCCCAGCAGAGATGGCCAGCTCACCTTCCGGCCTTGGTTATGATCATTTCTGTGCCGACTTCGTGAAATTTCAGCCACAGTTCTCTTTCGTGGAGAAACACCTTGATCCCTTCCATGCCCTAGAGAGAGGAGAGAAAAGTCATACGGACTGGCCCCAGGAGCAGTGGGCCTTCCCTTCCCCCCAAACACAGACTTCTCCTTCCCTCCGGAGCCTCTGGGCTCTGAGGCTGAGAACTGCCCCCAGCCAGCTCTGGAGCACCAGCAGCCCTGCCCAGGAATCCCTGTACAAGCTCCGTGTACCTCCCCACGATGCCCTGTTGTCTCCTAACGCCACCAACACAAGGCTAGAGAAAAGTCCCCAACCATCAGGGTCCTCTAGTGCGTCCATGAGAACAGACTTTAAAAAACCAAAACCAAAAAAAAAAAAACAAAAAACAAAAAAACTGGGGCCAATCGCAAACCCTTTTAGCCAAGATGCAACTAAAAGACAAAAGCAAAAACAAAAACACTCCACCTCAAAAGGCCCACTCAGAACATTCTCACGTAGCCACTCCCATGGGGTGCAAATAGTGCATATATGCGTGTTGAGTCTCGCGGTGGTGCAAATATGGCCGTAAGAGAAAATGTAAACTTAAAACTGTGCAGATCGTATAAGAGGTTCCCACGGTCCAAAAAGTTAATCCTCTGATGCCTCTATTAACAAACCTCCTAGGTTCTCACACCCAACTTCATTCGCTTCGAGCTGTTTTTTGATTACGGGAGCAGCCGAAACCGGTTAACGTTTCCGCTACGCAGCTCAAAGTTATTTTACTGAAGCGACGCAGAAAAATTTCTAGACGAAACCTTCGTTTTGCAATAATCCGCAACTGTCTTAATAAGCAGATTTGCCTTTCCGGAAAGAAAATCGAAGTCCCCCAAACCGTGTACCCACTGTGCTCGACAACTATTCATGCCTTTTCCTGAGCCGGGAAGGGGAAAAAGGAGAGTCAATGAGGTAGCCAGGAAGGACATCCATGGAAATCCCAAAGAAGGGCTTTAGCTACGTGCAAATATCTCTTCGGACCAAGTCGCCCCATTTTGCACCAACTGACACCTTATTTAAAATTATGGGAGGGCTCCAGGGGCCGCCTGGAGCACCCAGAGTGCTGGGGGGAACAGGGCACAGAGCACACGGCCTAGGAGGCCTCTCCCCCTCTAACAGGGGCCCAGCTTCCATCCAAGGGAGCCTGCGGCTCCCTGCAACCTCTTGGCACTGCCCGGCGCTCCCCTCCACCGGCCAGAGCGAGCCAGCCCTCCAGAGCCCGGCCCAAGACAAATAGTGCAACTCGAGGGTCTGGGCGGCGGCTCGGGGAAGGCGGGCGGAGGCGAAGGCTAAGGAAGATCTGAAGAAGGGTCAAGCCATCGCTCACGCCGGCCTGAAGCAGCCGCTGACCCAGCCCTTAATGAGGTGCTCAGGGCTGAGCCTACACCTAGTGCAACAGCAAAGGAATGATCTGGGCTATTGTTAGCTGGCCCCAAATAGCCGGATAATGAAGGCTTCTCTATAACAACTTCAATGTATTTCCAAAATCCTCTGGCCATAAAGATTATCGTCACAATAAAGTGGATTGGAATATACTGGTATGGGGGGGGGGGGTGATGCAGGGCATAGGAAAGTGGAATGAGTGGAGATAAAAAGGAAAAGGGGACAATTATGAGCAACGGGCAATCCACCCTCCTCCCCTCCCCCACAGGAGGGCCTTCGGTTTTTGCGAAGGGCTTCTAGGCTAGCTGTCTTCTTACCTGCTGGGTGAAGGCGGCCTGCGGGGATGACGGAGACTTGTTGGGAGCCCCTAGCGTGCTCTCGGGCTTGGAGTCACAGGGTAGATCCTTCGAATCAGGTTCCAGGGGAGTGTGTGCCAGGCCAAAGCCCTCGTCTGCGTCGGCCATGGTGTGCCTGGCGCCCTGTGCCCGAGCAGGGTCCTGCTCTGAGGCCAGGAAACAGAGAGAGAGAGAGAGAGAGAGAGAGAGAGAGAGAGAGAGAGAGGTTGGAAGTACAATTCTAGTGACAGGAGGGCGCAGCTGGGCCCCAGTGTCCAGCTTCCAGCACCTCCGTTCTCAGCTGAAGGAGGCTGTGGAAGGTCCCGTTATTATTATCGTTGTTATTACTCTATGACCACGCACAACCTCTTGCAAAAGACCCGGGTCAGGCTGAGAGGAGGCGGCGAGGCTCGCATCTCCCCTGCGCAGGCTCCCCCACGATAAGCCAGCTGCCCGTCAAATTTGTCTGGACTTCTGGAAGGGCCAATAAAGATAAGGCCTGGGTATTTTTGGAAGCCATTGGGCACGAACCAAAAACAAAACAAAAACCTAGTGTCCTTTGGAGAACTGTTTTTCTCCGTCAGACTTACAGAAGGACATCACGGCTCTGTGTATTAAAAGTCACAGGAGGCATATTCTCCTGCAGCAGGCAAAACGTCTACAGTAACCCGCCTCTTGCAAAACCAAGAACCTAGAGGGGGAAAGATACGCAGATCAAGAGACCCAGCCCCAAGGAGAATTCGCGTTCATCCTTTATCAGTTACAGGCCTTAAAATGAAAAGTCCCTTAACAGTAAGAGTCCTCCCCTTTCCCGCCACCTTCAGCAACGGTAAAAATTAAAAGTAGCCGAACAGAAAAGGCAGGAGAGCAGCCGCGCAGCAGTGGGCAGGGAGTCGCGCTGCTGGGCGCGGCAGGCCAGCGCTCTGCAGGCCGCCGGGGCTGCGCGATCTCCAGGCTTTCTCGGCTCTCCAGCCCCGGACGGGCATTTTGACGAGCGGCCAGGCCGAGGGGAGTTTCTCCGAGCTTCAGCCGGGCCTGGCTCGCTGGAAATGCAGGCCCAAGCTCGGGCGAGGAGGACAAAATGGGTCCCGGACAAATCCTGGGCGGCAGGCGCTGGATCCAACTCGGAGGTCCGACGCAACGGGGAGAACAGGCCGGGGTTGCAAGCGCGTAAAGGAACAGCTGCAGAACTGTTCAAGCCCGGATGAGCCTGCCTCCCCGCTCTGATCGCTTTCCAATCTCCTCCACGTTTCCAAGTAGGGATCTCCTCCCCCCACACCGGGCTGCACTGGGAAGGGGGCGCCAAGGATGCCCCCCTCCCAAAGCTTCGCAGCCGCTGAAGCGAAAGGCTGGGTCCCACCCAGGTCTGCGGTGGCCGGAGACCCGGAGTGGGGCCGACGAGGACGGCTCGCGAGGCCCGACTCCCCAGCAGCTTCCCTCACCACACCCTTGGGGCTTGGGCGAGGCGGTGATGGGAGCCCCGCGGCCGGCTGGCAACAAAAGAACGCGGGGCTGGCGTCGCCCACGTGCGCTGCCTTCCGCCGGGGGCCGCGGGGACCGTCCCCTCGCGCGCCCCGGTCGCGGTCGGCGGCAGCTCGGGGCTGGCGGAGGCAAGCTAGATGCGCTGTGACAGAACCAGGCCGCGCGTCCTGCAAACCTCCCCGCCGCTCGCCGGGCCGCGCGCCTCCCCGCCTGGCTCCACGCGCCGGGGAGCCCCGGGCCGCGCCACATCCCCCGCAACGCCGGGCTCGGCGCAGTCCCGGGCGGGGCCGGAGTCCCGCCGCCGTTTCGCGCCTCCCGGAGCCCGCTCGGCCGGCGGGCTCCCTCCCGAGCCTCCCGGGCCATCTGCAGGGACGGTTACCTCGCTCGGTGAAGCCGGTGCATTCACCACATCCCTTCTTGCTCCTAGCAGGGAAGCTGGCGGCGAGGCGGGGGCGCGGGCATGGTGGCTCCGGGTGGGGGGTGCGGGGTGGGGGTCTATGCCGGGGACGGCTCGCCCAGACTAGCGGCTACCGCTGCCTACAAAGGATCGGCCACCGCTGGAGCCTGCCCACCTCCAACACACACCTCCTCCGCTTTGCGCTCGCTCGCTCTCCCTAAAGACTTCCAAGTTGTCCGGCGCCAGAAGGGCTCCAAGGAACGCGAGCGGCAGCCTCCGGGAGCACCCTCGAGGGTAGAACCTCAGGGCCCCCTGCTCACTTGCACCCCTCGGGAGGGAGAGTTGGGAGACGGGAGGGAGCTGGGAAGTTGGGAATGGCCAAGGTCCTTTCTGAGCGCCGCTTTCAGGGTTAAAGTTCTGGAATCCAAAGAAAAAGGGCCTCTCTCCCTCTCTCTCTCTCTCTCTCAGAAATACAAGCCGACTCAGCTGAGCTCAGTGACGTTGGGCTGCCTTGATGCTTACAAAGTACTGAAATTGCCATTGCATGCAGCCTGCCTCTGCCTCTTTCCCGCCCCCCCACCCTCTCTCTCTCTCCCTCCCTCCCTCTCTCTTCCCACTCCCTCCCCCAACCACCTTTTCCACTAGATTTCCCGAACACTCAAATCACAGCACTAGTCTCAAACCCAGACCTCGAGATCACCCCTCCTCTCCACCCCCTTCCCAACCTCCATCCATCTCTGCTTCTCTGAGCTCGGCTCGGTGGCTGCAAAAAAATCCTGCACAAATCATCGCAAACCCGGTCGGCTTCTGCCCGGGAAGTAATCTCGGTGACACGGCTGTGCAGAGAACGGAGTCTGAACGCTACGCTGCACACGCGCACACACACACACACACACACACACACACACACACGCCTTGCGCCTCCTCTGAAGCCTGGCCCGCGTTCTCTCTCCAACGCTGACCTCAAGACAGAGCTGCGTGACCCCGCCTGGCCAGGCTGGCCGCCGACGGCCGCCCTGACATCTCTCCCCCTCCCCACTCACCACCCGGGCTCTCAGCGACTCCAGGGTGAAGGCAGGGTGAAGGTGCATTGGGGATGGGGACTGAGATCAAAGATGCCAAGAAATTGCCTGGGGCTCCCACCCCCGGGGCCACCAGACCTCCCGGGCTGGAGATGTACGCGGCAGTACCCAGTTTTATTAAAATAATCAAACAGTCATTGGAGACTGGCTGGGGTTTTCATCTCCACTGGGCCCCTCTCCCTGCCCTCCCCGTCTCTGAAATGTATTATTTTGAGGGTTGAAGAGGTCAATAGAAGCGTAAACACAGCGAGCAGGTCTTAGCCTGAGCAGACCCAGTCTGGAGCACCAACCATTGAGGCTCCGAATAAATGTCAGGGTTCCCTTAGTTTCCCACCCTCGTCTCCTGTACCCCCTCGCCTTATTCTTTTCTGGGGCTCTGGTTCGAGACTTGGGCCTGCAGGCCAAGGTCTGGGGAGAGGCACGGAGAGGGGAGAAACGCTCTGGAGAGATCAGCGGCCATCTGGGTGTAACGCATCGTTGCCAGATTACAAAGTGGACAGTCCATCCCTAGAAGTGGGGCTACAAGGGGTTGGGTGGGGGGGAGAGAAGGACCAAGCCCAGCATTTGCTACGGTTCTCACTCCGCCTTCCGGGTTTGTTTGCAAACAACCTTTCACCAAGGCGGTTTATTTATTTATAAACACACCCTCACCCTTCCAAAATGTCAGCTCAGAGGACTTTGGGCTTGCTAAGGAGGGGACCCCTGGCCAAAGATGGAAAACAAACGTGGTTTCAGGATGAGCCTAAATCTCCGCATCTCTGGCAAAAGGAAGGGGAAATCTAGAAAGACCTCTCCAATCCTTTTAAATTCTCAGAGATTTGCGGATAAAAGAATTTCCCATAAATAATTCGGAGGCCCCTCCCGGGAGGGCAAATCTGAACTCCCCCAAGTAACTGCCTAGCCAGACTCACTTAGTCGGTGGAGTGCAGTTTGTGAAACTGGGAGTTTGAAACCTCCAAAGGGAATCTGTTCTTGCCAGGTGACACTCCAAGGCAAAATGCAAAGAGTGCATTCTCATTTCCACGGTGAAAAACAGCATCTCTGGGAGGGGGGTTCAGCAGGGCTGAGTTGGGGCGGGAAGGCAGGGGGCCGGAGGCAGGTCAGGTGCTGAGAGAAACCTACCCCCCCCCATAGCTGTCCAAGGGGACACTCACCTCCAAAAATCCCACCTCTTCTTTCCAGCGCAGAAGCCAGCAGTGGCGCCTTGCTGGGGAGTGGGGGGGTTCAGGTGAAGACTTTGCAAAGGACCCCCAAAAGAGACCCCTTTGAGGCCAAGCCTTCTTCCAGCGTCTGTCAAGAGTACTAGGTACCTCCCAGCTCGAGGCTGGTTTGTGGTCTTCGACAAATTAAATATTACTATTTATTACCAGGCATACCCCAATAAAATAAAGAGGCAACCAGGCGATACGGACTATCTCACCAGCCGCTGCGCCTATAGGACTTGGAGACGTCACGAGTCACGCAACCGGCCCGCGCGCGCTGTCACGCTCGACTGGGGGGCAGCGGCGGGAGGTTAATTTCTGTCCGTCTTCGCCTATCAGCCCCGGGTCTGAGCAGCCACAAGTCCCAGACGCCTGGGCCGCGGGAATAAATAAAGAAATAAACAAACCCAGCGCTCTCTGGGGGAAATGGGGGTGGCGAACATCAGGCACAAATAGAACCGAGATCGATTTTCTTAGGGAGGGGGAGGGGGGCTCTTGGCGAAGGGAGGTGGGAGCCAATCTCAGCCCACGATTGGGAAGAAATCAAATTGTTCCGAGGTGGAACGAAGTCCCTTGGAGGAGGCACGAGAGTCCTCTTATTATTTAAAAATTATTTTTTTCCGAGGAGGAGCTCTCGGCAAACGAATATCCAGGCGCCGCTCTAGCTGGTTATGTTTGGGACGCGATAACTCAGTGCCTGCTCGCAGACCTGCATACAAGTAATTACCGGGTTATCGCGCAGGGGAAATGAGACCAGGGCGTTGGAGGGCAGAAAGAGGCTCGTCCGCAATGTATCTTACTGAGAAAAAAAGTCCATTCTGCGGGAGCACCTCTAGCCGGGTCGGGGACGCAACTCGTCCCAGCGCGGCCCGGCGGGGGCGGGGTGCGAGTAGGTGCAGGGGTCGGGGTGGAGGGGGTGATTTCTGCACAGAAAAAGTACAGCGACCGGGCCTGCAAAGGGTGAGGCGCTCTGTCTTGTTCTGGAATAACGATTATCATTATTCTTGGTCTCCTCAATGGGCATAACTCCTAAGCGCCCCGTGGAGGATATGCGCTCGAGCTTTCGCGGGCAGCTGGAAACGCGCTGGGTGCAGTTGGGAAACGAACTGCGTAGACGCCCCCGGCGGCGCCGAGGGAAGAGCTAGGCCTGCCCGGGAGCGAGCGAGCGAGCGTCGGGCCTTCCGCAAGGGTAAGCTCCCCGCCAAGGGGCCCAGAGGGAAGCGGATGTCGGGATCTGGCCTTGCCCCCAGCTTCGGGGGTTCCATCCCGCGTTTCGCTGGCCCCTAGCCCCCCTGGCTTTCCGAAGCGCGGCCTGTCTCCAGGTCCGGTCCGTCTGGGGCTGGAGCGGCAGCGAAAAGTCAGGAACGCAGCTGACCGAGCGGCCCCGGGAGCTAAGGTCAGGCCCGCGGGGAGAACGGGCAGTGGTTTCCAGCTCTGGACGCGGGCGCCCGGGGCCGGCCGGGCCGCAGACTCTGCTGTTTCCAGCCAGCAGGACCCGCGTCTCTCCTCTGGGCCAGGCCGCAGTGACTTCCCCCAGATTCTCTTTCGTCTCCCAGATTACTAGCTATTATCTTTTCCCCAGTCCGAGGCCCTTGGGGGCGAAGCGTTTGCTCCCAGTTGCCCAGAGTGCAAGCTAAAGCCCTTCGCCCGAGGCCTGCGGATGGGTTCCCATTTGATCTCCAGGCTTAGATGGGCCGGAAACGGAGGCCTGGGCCCCGCCGGAGCTGGAAGGAGAAGGCGAAGCTCTGAGCTGGGCGAGAGTTCCTTTCCTTGTGGCTCCCTTCCCCCGCGTTCCCGGCGCGGGTCCCCGCAGCCCCTCGGACGCGCTCGCAAAGGATCCCGCAGCCGCGGCTTCCGGGACCCGCCGTCCCAGACACTGGGGAGGCCCGGAGCGCGGACCGCATACACTAAAGACCTCCCCCAGTTTTGAGCATCTCCATTCTTTCCCCCGGCCGTTGGGCGGTTAAGTTCCAAAGAGCAGCTGCCCCAAGCAGCCTCCCTTTCCCTCTTCGGGAGGATCCGCGCTTTCCTCGACCTGCTCCCAGCACGGTCTCCACCGCCCCCCGCGCCCACCCCGCCAAATGCATTTTCCTCAATTTTGCAAACTTCTGGCCCTGTTTTTAATACCACCGTGGGTAGAGGAGTAGAGGGTCCCACTTAAAAAAAAAAAAAAAGCCCGAAACAAAACCAACAAGGGGAGACCGCTGTTGCTCTTTTCTCGCTCCTGCCTCTCTGTTTTAGGAAAGTTGAGTGTTTCTGAAGGAAAGACAGACCACCGTCTCTTTCCTCTCAAAAAAATGACCTGGCTTACGAAGACACCATCTTTTCCGCTTTTTTTCCCAACGCGTCCCTGCCTGACTCGGGTCTCGTCTCTACCGGAGTCAAAACAGGAGGGAGAAGAGCAGAAAAGGCTGGGAAAATGAGGAAGGATTCCAGCAACGACAGATAACGACAAACCAAACTTGGGCCGACTCATTTTGCAAAAAAAGGGAGTCGGTCTACAGGGGAGAAATTCCCTCGTTTACTCAGGGGGTCATTTCCCCTCTCGCCTAGTTAAATCTGGCTCTGCTGTATTTTTTCCAGGACCTCGCGGTATCTCCCTTCCCCGTGTTTTAGCCCATTCCTGCCTTTCTTCCCTTCTGACCGGAAGCATCTGGGAAGCATACTGGCTATGGCTATTATTTTAATATCCCATATTCTCCTCCAATATTTTCCCCGAGAATTATTACTGCCACTGCTCCCTGTGCTTTGGAAACATTCCCTCCCCCCACCGCTCCCCCCAATTTGGCGGATGAAGCCCCCTGCCCCACCCCATCAGGGCAATAAAATGAGATCTAGAAGGTGAGATCTCGATGCTAGAGATTTGCAAGCTCCCAAGGAGCAGAGAAGGTGATTGGGGTATAAAAGGGGCATCTTGTTCTGGCCCCTCCAATTTAAGCAGTCTTCGGTGGAGGAGAAGGGTGAGTCTCGAACTGAGGGGGGCCTGGAACCCCCTCTTACCCCAATGGGCTGCACTGCGCCTGAGAACTCCCATCTGTCCCTGCAGCCTAGAACCTGTAGAAAGCCCCCCACCCCACCCCGGGCAGTCCGCATGTGCCCACAGCCCCAAAAGCCATGGGGGAAATATATACTAAATTCCAGGGCTCTGACCCAGTAAGATAGAGACTCGGGCTAATACCTCCAGGTCTGGCGGGGAGCCTGTCTGGATACCCCCCTCCTTCAACCGGAGGGTGCTGTGGAAACTTGGGAACCCGCTGCTCTCCAGGGCTCTGGAAAGACAAATTTTCTTTGGCAAAGGGAACGGTGTCGTGCTGTCGACAAGGCAGACTATTTTTCTTGTTCCCTCACAAGGGGGGGGGGGGAGAAAAGAAAGCGAGAAAGAAAGGGAAATTAAATCCACACGTGTTAAGCTTGCTCAAAGGGCCGGATTCAAAACCAGAGACGAAACCACGACTCCAGTGCTGGCTGCCCGTGGGCCTCCTTCCAGCCAGCCCGGGCCTCACAGAGCAAGACGTCCACGCCGAGAGGACTCAGTCTGATGTTTCATAAAGCGCTTTCTTTAAGGGGGAAGGGGCATGGTTCCTGTCTACGCTGCAGAGGCAGAACTTGGGAGCCGCAAAGCAAACAAAGGAGATAGTAGTTGGGACACTAACACCCCCACACACACACACCCCTTTAGGAAAGTTCAACTAGATACCCCCTAGTCAAGCCAGTGATTCAGGCAACATTGACTTTAGAGCCAAAATGAGCCAGGCCAGTGATTTTGGAAATCCCTGGGGTCTGACCCGGCTTTCAGACTTGGACCTACCTGGGTCAAGAGAACCTAAACCGTTGTTTTACTGACCCTGGAACAGCCAGTTTGATCATCTGCATGGCGACACCTCACATGCCTTGCTTCTCTCTTTGGCCGAGAAACTTGCCAGGGCAGCGACCACAGGCCCCAGCCCCGGGAGGAGCTCGCACCCGGTGCAGGGGAGGTGGGGGTGAAGGACAGAGCGGCCACGCCGCCGGGGAGCTGCGAGTGAAAACTCTAGTAATGACCTTGAGGAGGTGAAGGGACGCGTGTGGGGGTGCGGGGTGACAAGGGGGGGCCAGACCCCAAACTGGAAGGATCCGTCACCAAAACGATTGCTTGGTCAAGACCTCTAATTTTTCTTCCCTTTCAGCCCCGGGCCTTGAGCGCCGCAGCGGGTCCCCCCTGGCCTCTTGGTGCTGGGTTTCTGGTCTTTGGGGGCAGCCTTGACAGAAGGATCCGGAAGCAGGGGACTCCAGACGCCTAGCTGCTGCCGTGCCATCACACCCGGAAAACCCTGGGGTGAAACTGACCACGGCTTGTCATGGGGTGCAACAGACAGAGGTTGGTGGCAAAGAAAACTTCCTGGCGACCGTTTTGCTGGGGGGTGGGGCTTGTCTTCCTGGTCGCCATGGCGACCCAGGAGTCCCGTCCAACACTCTCAACAATGGGGCATCTGCAGGACCATCGGGATGTTCCGAGGTCTTCGAGGTTCTTCTCCCACCCATCACTCTGGGGCTCTTGGCTTTCCGGAGCCTCTTCCACAGATTCAACACGGCAGGGAGTGAAAAACCACCCCCTTTTGGAAACGGAGGAGAAAATCGAGATTTAGTGCCGTCTCTGCGGGTGGGCCCAGGTCTGGAGCAAAAGCCCCCACTTGGAGTTGACGACCGTGACCTCCGAGGGGTGCGTACAGGGATGCTTTCGCCCAAGCCCGCAAGCCCAGATTTTCAGCCAGCGACGTGGGACCGGGTCAGCGACCAGGAGTGCTGAGTCTCTGTCTCTTCACATATACTATTCACCCCGAACTCTGTTTTCGAGGCTCCCCGCATACATGCACACCACCCTATCGCCTGCCTGGATTAACGTCTCAGTGGAAGGAGGAAAGTCAGGAACTAGAAATTTGTGGCTTTCGGGTGGGCAAGGCCTTACTGAGAGAAAGAAGACATTATACTCCTTTTAGAGGGAACATTTTCCATTGTGGGTGTAATATAAACAACATTAAAATAGCACGTTGGCCTGCATTGCTTTCTGCTTGAACCTGCAGCGGGAAATACCCATCTTTCTTCTGGGGGCGGGCAGTGCACGATACAGGCGACTTTTCCGGCTCCATTTTTCAGGCAGCAAGCTCCGCCGAGAAAGATCCAGGGCACTGACCGGCTTGGAGGCCATGGAGGGAGCTAGAGGGAGAGAGAAGGCCTCAAGGAGAAGCACTACAGGCCTGGGGGGGGGGGGGTGCTGACACCTAGGGCCGTGGGTTTGGGTCTCGGTGACTCCTCCTCTGGGGTCCTCCCTTCTTGGTTCGCTCTCTGCAGGGGACGCCACCCGTCTCCAGGCTGGTCAGGAAAGACAAAACTTAACTCCTGTCTCTCGGCTTCCACGGGGGGCATCTAATGTCCCCCAAAGCTCCTGGCTGGCTCGTCAATGCCCCCATCCGCCCCTTTCCAGGCTGAGCCCCAGGCGGCTGCCTCTCTTTCCTCTCCAGCATCTTGTGTTAATATTTTCAGGAAAGTCCTGCTCGAGTCCCCCAACCCCCGCCCCTGTCCCGTAGCCACGATGAGAAAAATGTGGGTATTTGAGGCTCAAAAATCTAGCATTTGAGGTGTTGACAGTAGCTAACATTTACAGCAGGCCAGGAGCTGTCGTAAGGTGGTTTCACTCACACATTATCTCTAAAAAGCTCAGTGAGGAGGTGACTCCTGGGGGTCTGGCCACAGCGTCCCTCTGGTGGGATTTGAACCCAGGCAGTGTGACTCCAGAAGCCGGGAGCGACTCTCTTACGAGACAGGGGGAAGGGAGGAGGCCCGTTACGTTGTGGGAGCATTTTGACGCATCTGAAAACACATTCAGTCAAACTAAGGCGGCTGCGGAAGGCTTAGCCTTTGGGGTAATGGCTCTGATCTCCGGCACGTCTCCACCCTCTCTCCTCCCTCCCTCGGAGGAAGCAGAAGAGGGTCTGTGTGGGCATCAGACCCAGATTCCCCAGAACTGAGCAGGGTGGAAGAGAAAGCACGTAGAGGTGCGAACAGTCTCCTCCTTAAACCTCAGCGTTCTGTTCTCCGTCCTGTTCTGTCCCCAGACCGTGGCCCCGTAGCCTCAAGCCAGGACCCACTGGAGGGAAATAGGGGTGCGCGGGATATGGGGGAGTGGGGAGGGGAAGAGATGAGCACGACTCCGTTTAAAAAAAAAACGAAAACGAAGAATTAGGTTCAGAGAGGGTGAAGGCTTGCTCGGGTCACACAGCCTTTGCCGAAATGCACTCAGCTCCTCGCCAGTGTCTAGGCTCTGTGCTTTCAAATGGAGCCCGAAAGGGAACCCCAGTCGCTTCCCCAGTGCACACGAAGCGGCGCCCGACCGCGAGTGCGGGGCGGCCAAGGGCGCCCCTCGAAGGCAAGGGCGCGGGGACTGCAGGTGCCTGGGGTCCCCTCCCAGGCGCTCAGCCCTCCCTTCCCTCTATGCGTCTTCCCCGCTGCACCTCTGGGCGTCCACAGAGTCCCGCACCTTCGGGGTCCCACCGGCGGGTCTCAGGAAGGTCCCAAGCCCTTTCAGGGGCTCCAGATCCCAGACCCCGAGACCTGATGTCAGTCCTGAGGCCTCCCCAGAGGTGGCCTTTCGCTTTTCCTTCTTCTTCTTGCCACCTGCTTGCCCCTGTGCCCACTCCTCCCAGGCAAGCCCCTGGTGCAGCGCTGGCTGCCCCAAGTTAGGAAGGGAAGGACTTCTCTAGAAGGTAGGGACTCGGAGAGCCAAAGCCTGAGAGGAGCGCCCCAAAGGGAGGCTCAAGGGGTCCCCACTCTCCAGCTGTCACTCTTCAGTTTCCTCCACCTGGGAGATTGCCACCTCTCCAGACCCCCCTGTCTCCCCCACCCCAGGATGCCGGCAGACAGACTGGGTCGTTCCCAGTTCCTCCCAGACCACTCAGAGGCCAGGTGCTCGCCACCAACAGCTTTCCCAGGGGCCCCATTTGCGGGCTCCTGGTGCATCTTGGTGAGTGCCCAGGACCCAGGAGTGAGGGCCTGACCCCAGAGCACCTGAATCTGAGCACCGGCCAGGACGGCCAGGACCCAGGACGGATCCTCCTGAATTCCCAACCCCCTTCCCAGGCTCCACCTCCTGGAGCAAAGCTGGAGGTTCGAGGGTCCACCTGAGGGCACGGGCTGTGTGTCTCCCTCCGTGTGACTGAATAGGACGTCACCCTCCAGTCTCTCTGCACGACCGTGTGTCACTTGAGGAGAAAGCGTGTGCATCTCTCTGCTGTTGTGTCAAACATCACGACGGGTCAAGTGGTGTCCTGGGCCCATAACCCAGGCGACGTTCAGCTCCCCTCCATTTTTATTGACCACTTTTATGATTATTATTTTTACCAACAGCTCTAAGTGGAGGCCTGCGGGCCTGGGCCCCCTGGAAGGCAGCTGAAGTTCCGCCATTCAGCCAGGAGGCCAGAGGGGCCCCCGCCACAAGGTGGCTGGGCCACCAGAGTCTATATTTGGAAGCAAATCCCACAGGCGTTTCCTGGGAACCGGGCATAGCCCTGCGGACACCGGGCGGACTGGAAAGGGTGGCAGGGTGGCTTGCCCAAACCCTCCCGGGCCTGGGGACCTGGGGGCCTGGGGGCCTGGGGGCCTGGGGCGGGAGCACAGCGCTCACCGGGGCTGCTGAGCCAGGCCTTCTAAGGGCCCCATCCCCCTCCAGTCCTAAACGTAGTTTCTGGCCCTAAAAGCCACTTCTGCTCCATGGTGCCCGGAGGGGATTCAGCTCCCCCCGCCCCAGCCCAGTGGCCTGGCCCCTCAGTGATACCACTCACTGGCAGGGTATGCCATCTTCAAGAGGTCACGCATAAGGTGTCCCAGGCCCGGCCACTTGGGAGTCACTCACAGCGCGCACACACACACACACACACACACACACACACACGGCCTTGCATGGCCAGTTACTGCGGGTACAGGTAAGGCCGTTCTCTCCCGTGCACACACACCCACAGGATCACGGGGGGCGGGCAGAGCCATCCGCCTCGCACCTGGGGCCAGCGACGGTCGCACACATGGCCCTCGTCATATCTGCCATCACACATTCACGTGCACATCCTCACCGGTTCCATCTCACACACGCGCGCGCACACACACACACACACGCCTGTTCCGTCACACGGGCCCAGTCTCCCGCTCGTTGCCACGCGCACACACACACGCTCGTGGTCGGTCACCCACCACCCCCCCGCGAGCGCACGTCTGCCCCTGCGCGGACCGGAACTCAGCCGCACGTACGACGGCAAACGGGGCCCACGGTCGCGCCCAGAAAGCCACACACGCGATGGCAGTCCTTCCCCCCTGAGTCACACACACCAGCCCGCGGGGCCGGGGCGCGCCTGCTCTCACCCACAAATGCATTTTACCTCCGCTCGTCCAGGATTCGCACCCGGTCCCCACGTCCACAGCCCACCCCGCTTCCCCCCCCACCCACCCCCCCACCCCCCACCCCCGCCCCGCAGTCTGGACCCTCGCGTCTCCTCTACTGCGGTCGTTCTCGGTCTCCAAAACGGGAGCACTCAGAGGCTGCCCCCCACCCCAGCCCCCCACCCCCGGCCGGAAGACATACTTGGGCGGGCACCACCATGGATCATTCTCTGAGGCCTGGGGAGGCTCCACTGGAGGGAGCCCTTGATCCAACAGCCCCACCCAAGCTGCGTCACCAGTTCCGGAGGAGGAAGGACGGGCAGGTCTTGAAGCAGGCGGGTTGGGGGTGGGGTAAGAAACCCATCTGCAACCTGCCTCTTTCCCAGCCACCCTCCGCAGAGCCCCCAAGGGCTTTGCCACAGACCCATCACGGTCCCGCCCTCTGGACCCTCTCTAGTGGGCCCTTCCTGCTAACTAGTCCAGCGCTAATTTTACACGTGGGGAAACCGAGGATCGGGGGCTCCCGGGTGGCTCAGTCAGTTAAGCGTCGGACTTCGGCTCAGGTCACGATTTCACTGTTTGCGAGTCCGAGCCCCGCATCAGGCTCTCTGCCAGCAGCTCGGAGCCCACTTCAGATCCTCTGTCCGCCCCCCCTCTTTCTCTCTGCCCCTCTCCACTTGCACACGCACGCTCTCGCTCTCTCTCTCTCAAGAACAAATAAACATTAAAAGAAAGTCTGAGGATAAAACCCCAACTCCTCATATATTTAAGGCCTTGCACAAGCCTACCCCTGCCTGCCCCTCTCACCTCACCTCCTGGCCCCCTTTCTTCCTCCACATTCCATCCCCCTTCTTCTTTGTTCTCCATTTGTACCAACCTTTGTTTCCACCGCAGGGCCTTTGCACATACTATTCCCTCAGGGCCTTTGCACATACTATTCCCTCTGCCCCCAGCTGGCTCAAGGTTATGCCTCCTATCATTTTTGTTATGTGCCTGTTCATTATCTGTCTTCACCTTAGACTCTAAGCTGCTGAGGACAGAGATCACGGCGCCCATCCCATTCACATAGTCGATGCTAGATAAATACTTGCTGAGTAAAGTATATGAAGGTATTAAGCAGACCCAGGGTCAAAGATGTGGAGGCATAGACAGAAAATATACAAGGTATCAGTGAAGGGCACAGGACCGTCTGCTCCATGCCATAAAATAAGGATGGGGTGCCTGAGTGGCTCAGTCGGTTGAGCGTCCGACTTCGGCTCAGGTCACGATCTCGCCATCTGTGAGTTCGAGCCCCGCGTCGGGCTCTGGGCTGACAGCTCGGAGCCTGGAGCCTGCTTGGGATTCTGTATCTCCCGCTCTCTCTGCCCCTCCCCCACTTGCGCTCTGTCTCTTTCTATCAAAAAAATGAATAAACGTTAAAAAAATTTTTCAAATAAGGATAGATGTCTGAAGGGTGGTAAGTTTACAGGTGGAATAAAGCCTGCAACATATTCTTGGCTTTTTCTGAGGCTTGAAGCCCCAAAATGCTTCTTCTCCCCCCTGCTCCAAGTGCCCCCCACACTGACCCATCCCTCCCTTGTCCTCTGGGCCTTCCTTTTGTCCACCCTTCTATCTGTTCCCAGGAGCCTGGAGAAGGAGCCAGTAGAGTGAAAGTGGTCTTTTTATAGGCTGATAAAAACCAGGCTTATCTAGAAAGCTTTGTCCTGTCTCCCCAAGTGTCCCTAATTGGTCCCCAATGCCCTCCCCACTGGGGCTGCAGACACCCTCCCTGCCTTCTGGCCTCTGCCCCGCTCCCCACTGCCCTTCCCTTCAGTGAGGGATGCCTCACAGGAGACCTCTGTCAGGAGGACTTTTGTGGGATCAGGGGGTGGGCGAGAGGAGATGGGGACCAGGGATGCTGTCGGGGGAGGGGTCCGGACTTCTCCAAGTGGGTTTGCTATGCCACTATTTAATGATGCCAAATATATTAAATCCTATACTCTAGCAGCCTCTTAAATCCGTTTACGGCCCATGCTAGACCCTGGGCTATAATAATAATAAAAATAAAAGAAAGGATTTATGTAGCCAGGGTGCGGGGCCGTCACCGACAGAAAAGAAAGAACCGTTTCTAGCTGACCTTGCTGGCCGGTCGCCCACCCTCTGACCTCCTGTTTTTCAGGGCAGGGCGGTGATGGGGGTGGGGAGGCTCCCAGGGGCAGGGAGGAGGAGAGCCGGGGTCCTCGTGGGACAGAGTGAAGAAGCCGAGGGAAACGTCCACTTAAAAGAAACATATGCCGGGCTTCTCTCAGACCCGTGTTTCCAGACCCATCTCTCCATTTCTCTCTTGGGCTCCTGGAGAAGGACTTTCTCGTGTTATAGAACAAGGAGGAACAGGGACTGGAGTTGAGGAGACAGCAAAGATCTGGGGTGGAAAAGGCCTCCAGAGGTCCCGACCCTGCCTCTTTGGAGTCGTGTGAACTGAGCAAGCCTCTTCGCCTCCCCCAGCCTCAGTGTCTCCGACTGTGCAACGGGTCTCATAAGAATACCAGCCTCGGTGGTTGTTATGAGGGAAAAAGAAATGATATAGAGAAACGTCTGGAGGACACCGAGGTTTCTGGGGCACAGGACGCAGGGCCAGGGCAGGGGAACGAGGTAAGGACGGCTCTGGGCCTGGCCTGAAGGGCCCAGAGAGCCCTGGCCTCAGTCCCCGGGGGGAGGGGGGGGGAAAGACAGCGGTCGTTCTTTGGTGACTTGAGTATTCGTGAGGCGGGGGCCCTCCCTGTGCTACTCCAGCACCCCCTGTAACTCCGCTAAGGACCCCCATCGTAACCATTGACTTCCAGGCCCGGTTCCCCTAGGAGAGAGCCCTTCTGTTCATCCCCCAGCTCCCAGAACAGGAAGAAACGTCCACTGTGAACGGCCGAGAGACTGGATGCAGCCGGACCCTCTGGCTTTATGGTCCTAGTTTGGGTGTCGATGAAGACCAGGGCCCTGGGGTTGGGATTGAGGGTGTCCCATTTCTCGGATAGCTGGGGTACAATGCTTGCTTCCTGGGGGCCCCCTCATCAGGAAACTAGAAGAGATTGGGAGCTTATGGAAGCTTGATTGCATTTAATGACCCAACATATTTTTTTTTTTTTAATGTTTATTTTGCAGAGAGAGCGAGGGAGGGAGGGGCAGAGAGAGAGGGAGACACAGAATCCGAAGCAGGCTCCAGGCTCCGAGCTGTCAGCCCAGAGCCCGACACGGGGCTCGAACCCGCGAACCCATGAGATCATGACCCGAGCTGCAGTCAGACGCCCAACCCACTGAGCCACCCAGGTGCCCCTAATGACCCAATTTAGCGCACCGTCCTGTATTCACACCTTTGCATGGCTGCCTCCCGCACTGGCTCCGGACGTGGCCTCTGCAACCTGCTGAGGCCAATGGCACAGCAACACAATGGACACCTTGTGGGTTTCTGCTCTCTTGTCCCCCTGCCATCTCCGTGCAAAGGCAGGGCTTGCCTGATGGAGGATGAGATGCACCGCTAAGTTAGCCAGCTGTCCCAGCCGGGGCCCTACATGAGTAAGACAACCCAGCCCAGACCAGGAAAGCCACCTCGTCGGCTGCCACTGACCACAAACACCTGCGCCAGCCCCACCCGGCAGACCACCCATCTAGCTAACCCAGAGTCACAGAAGCCTCCGGCGTGGTGCTCCCTTCTTACGTGGCCTTATCGTGGCAATAGGTACCTGATACACAGCCCCGATCTGAATCCAGCCCCGACTATCCCCACCTTCCCGTTTTTGCCCAGGAAAGGAGTTTTAAGGTTCCGGCTGCACAGTTTCAGGTCCCGGGTTCAACGCCCAGGGGTGGTTATTTAAAGCATCAGAAATAGATTGGCGCTTCTGGCTTCAAAGCAGGGAGACTGGTGTGGACAAAGAGTGAGGGAGAATTCCTTAAGGCCAGGTGGAGATCGAACCAACTTCCTGGTTCATCAAAAACACACAGACCTGGGGCGCCTGGGTGGCTCGGTCGGTTAAGCGTCCGACTTCGGCTCAGGTCATGATCTCACGGTCCGTGAGTTCGAGCCCCGCGTCGGGCTCTATGCTGACCGCTCAGAGCCTGGAGCCTGTTTCAGATTCTGTGTCTCCCTCTCTCTCTGCCCCTCCCCTGTTCTTGCTCTGTCTCTCTCTGTCTCAAAAATAAATAAACGTTTAAAATAAATAAATAAACACACAGACCTGGGCTGAGTGAGGCAGCAGCCGTGAGCCGCTTGGGAGGAAAACAATGGCAGGTGCTCCCTAGCACAGCTTGCTGGGCCACAGAGAGCGGCATCCCCCTCCTCTGGCTCCAGGCCCTTGGATTTCTCTGGGAAATAACCCCCTTCTTCACGCCTCTTACCCCAGAGGCGGCCAATCAGCATCTTCCAGCCGTCAACCACAATGATTGGTTCAGCAACAGGCACGTGTCCAAATTCTATCCAATCAGAGGGCTTTTGCCGGAAAGACAGGGAGGAGGCCTATTTCTACCCACTGGCAGGTGCGAGGGTGGAACCCTACTGCCCGCGATCACCACCGGACGAGAGCCTGCCCAGAGGGGCAACTGCCCTGACATCTCCGGGCCTCCGTTTTCTCGCGTGTGAAAAGCGGATAATTATTGCGTCCCCCTCATGGAATTGTTGCGAGGGGTTAGGGAGATCCTCGATGAAAAGCACCAGGCGAGGGATCTGGAAACGTTAGCTGTTGTGATTACTTTGGTGCAGTCACTGGGCCCGATCAGTGTCTGATATTTAACCAGCAACGAAAAATGAGCAGATACCCAGACGTGTCTCTGTGACGCTTTCCATGCGCACGTGGATGCCGGTAACCGTCTTGTACAGCATTTCCTCCCAGAAGCGCCAGTAAAAACGCAAGGCCGTCTTTCCAAGCCGAGAGAACCCCGACCCTCATCAGGCGTGTTCTTTGGCTGGCTCTCGGGACGGGAGTTTGAAATGAGTCACCCTGGACTCTCCCTGGCCACCAAAGGCACACATGTGGTCCCTGAAGGAGTCACTGCCCTCGACCCTTCTCCAAGGCTGGATTCGTTTCCTACGGCTCCTGTAACGAAGCACCACGGACCGAGTGGCTCAAACAACCGAAATTTATCATTTCCCAGTTCTGGAGGCTCCTCTGAAATCAAGGTGCCAGCAATGGTGTTTGCCTTCTGTGGTGTTTCTGTGTCCAAATTTCCCCTTTTTGTATGGATATCAGTCATATTGCATTAGGGCCCGCCCTAATGACCTCTTTTAACTTAATTACCACCATAAAGACTTCCCTCCAGGGCCTCCTGGGTGGCTGTCAGTTAAGCATCCGAATGGGGGTTGGGGAACCAAGGTCACAATCTCAGGGTTTGTGGGTTTGGGCCCCCCCCCCCTCGTCGGGTTCTGTGCTGACAAGCTCAGAACCCGGAGCCTGCTTCGGATTCTGTGTCTCCCTCTCTCTCTGCCCCTCCCCCGCTCACGCTCGCTCTCTCTTTCTCTCTCTCTCAAAAATAAATAAGCATTTAAAAAATTTTAGAAAAAAAGTAATTTCAGGATTCACCTTATCATATTAAGGAGCTAGTTAAATGACTATCTAAATACTATGTGTCACCTACAGGGGCACCAGGGTGCCTCGGTCAGTTAAGCATCTGACTCTTGATTTCAGCTCAGGTCATGATCTCACAGTTTGTGAGATCAAGCCCCACCTAGGGCTCTGCACTGACAGCATGGAGCTATCTTGGGATTCTCTCTCTCTCTCTCTCTCTCTTCCTGCCCCTCCCCCCCAACAATAAAATTTAAAAAATATGTGTCACCTGCACACAGCTAAGTAATACATATCACCTACATTCCCTCAACCCACTGAATGCTCAATAATCGTTAGTGATTCCTGTCGCCCCATTTTTCCCCCTTAAGGCTTCCTCCAATTTCAGTTTTGCAGAACAGCTTATGTACGCGTCCACTATGGCATTCATCCTCAGAGCCCTGTTGCGCCGGGCAAATTACCCAAAATTTGTTGCAGGCCGCTCGACTCCAGTCTCGAGGGAACAGTTGGACACATTTCTTTGGAAGGAGGCGACTTCCAGACGAGACATCAGCTCGTGCAGCATTCCCAAAGGAAGTGTCTGTAAAGGGGCGGTGACCCAAGCTGAGAGTGTAAAATGTCAAAGCCCAAAAGCGAGGGTGTGGGTTCAACAAACACCCGGAGATACCTAGGTGCTGTTTAATGACACCGCCGCTATATGCTGCCCCGGTTGAGCTGTTCTATCACCCACCCACCCCCCATTCCCATGCCTCGATTTATATGAGGAGACAGTGAGTGAATCTGTGCTGACCCATCTCCCGTGAGACATCCGTAATGCGCTGGGAGCAACTTACATTTTAACGAAAGAAGATGTTTGTGCAGCCTGCATAGGTCACAAGGACAACATCCTCTTTTCCCCAGATATTAAATGTCTCTGTTTATTTCTATCAAAGCGCTCTATCCTCTTCCACACCCCTAAAAAGAAAGCAAACAGTAGAGGGGTCCAGTAGACCAAGAGGCCCCCAGGAGGTTAAGAAGCAGGAAGGGGGCAGCCTTGTTCGGAGCTGACTTCACGGTTCTTCTGCCGCCGGATTATGAAGGCAGATCAAAGCGTGGCCCGAGAGCCAAAGCGGCTCGCTTCACGGTGGGGAAATCTGAAATGGGGCTGGGTGGCCAGAGGGTCGAGCTGGGAGTCAGTCGCTCACACCAGCCACAGCCCGATTTCCACATCTCGGTAGCCCTGGACAGTTGCCTGGAAGGCACATTCACGTGACCACTCATGGATTCAGCGGACATTGCTTTAGACTCCAATATGGCAATGCTTCCACGCACTACCTAATGTCTCCTTTCATGGACATTAAGGAAGAGGGATAGCAAGAGGTTGATGTGAAAACAACCCAAGGACCTCCTGGCCAAGGGCTTGTTGAGGGACGGCAGGGGCGGGAAAGAGACTCTTAATGCCAAAGCATGTTTGCAAGAGGGCTCAGTAGTCAGATCCCCTGTGAAAGGCATTCGTGTGCCACGGTCCAAAGCATAGACAGGCCGACTTGAGTGACCACGGGTAAGTTACTAAACTTCTCTGTGCCTCAGTTTCCTCTTCTGCAAAATAGACACGCTAATACCTCCCTTCCAGGACTGCCAAGTGGATTAAATAAGATATTCATGTATAACACTTAACACACCATTGACAGAGGGCTACCAGATGTAACAAAATTGCCGTCCTTCCTCTCTGTGGTCCATGTGTAGAACTGAGAAAACCTGCTTCCCTTAACCCACAACAACGGGGTCTGGCCTCGAAGAGGAAAAGAAAACCGATACTGAATAGGTTGTTCCTCAGCCTCCACGACTTTATCTGAGATGAAGCAGGGAATATCCCGCTTGTAGGGCTAATGCAGGGGTTACAGGTAAGGCTGTGAGTGCCTGGCACCGCGGATGAGCACGATTGCTACAAAATTGGGTACAATCGAAATCCCAAGTGGCGAATCAGACCAAGGAGTCTATGGGACTGAATTTGCCAAGCCTTACTTCATGGCTATTCTTTAACACCCCCCCCATTTTTAATTAATTAATTTATTTATTTTCCATAACACCTCCCCACCTTTAGCTCAAAGGTTGGCACTCAGTTGTTGTCCCACAGGTGTAAGGCTGAGAGTTTTCTTTTCCATCTGTTTCTCTGGACCCACCAAAAGACATTTCATAGATGTACATCTGAGCTGTACTTGGAACTCACTTAAAGTTCTAACCCCGCATTATTCTAAACTCAACCTCCAAGGCCACCCAACAGGGGCTTGTAAAATTTTTTTTAATGTTTATTTATTTATTTGGGGGGGGGCAGGGGCAGAGAGAGGGAGAGAGAATCCCAAGCAGCCTCTGCGCTGCTAGCTCGGAGCTCGACGTGGGACTCGATCTCACGAACTGTGAGATCATGACCTGGACCGAAATCCAGAGTGGGGTGCTTAACCAACTGAGCCCCCCAGGGCCCCCCAGGGGCTTGTGATTTAAATAAATATTGGCTGAGTGTCTACTGTGTGTCCAGCACTATTCTTGGAGCTGATGTTACAGCAGTGACCCAAATCCCTAAGCATCTCTGTCCTCAAGAAGCTCATTGTCATGCCGATCTGCCACAAACGACTGGGGGGCTTGCACAACTCAGTGTCAACCACATCATCGCTAGCTCTCTCTCAAATGCCGGTCTGGAAAGGAACCTGCAGGTCTTTCTTTTCAAAGGAAAGGGTGGAATCTACCCACATGGAGAGGTAAATAGAGGTACATACGAATACATCGTTGGAGATACCAAAACCTATTTGAGCACGGACGCGTTACTGAGGTCCTTGATCCACATCTGCCTGAAACCAACATGCCCTCGAACTTCCCAGTTTAATGGGCCAATGAAGTACGCCCCTTTTAAATGTGTATGCTTATGCCAGCCATTAAGCGAAGTGAGTGGAGAATCACACGGGTCCCGACAATTACTGCTACGCTATATCGTATGACCACTCTGTTGTGGGCTCCATGCTGGGCAACAGGTATACAGCAGGGGGTAAGACCCAGCCCCCACTCTTAATGGTCTCACGATGGTCTAATAAAACGGACAGGTGACAGTCACAATACAATGCCATCTGATTTTTCTCAACCTCTCCTCCCATCCAAATTCTCATCTCACCGTGGCCTGAAGGGGCCAAGTGCACCCTCCTTCATTGGCGACTGTTTCCAAGGGGATCATGCCCGGACGCATCCACCTGGGTGAGGAAAGGTATACGCCAACTGCATACCCTAGCTTGCCAACTGCATACCCTAGCTCGCCAACTGCATACCCTAGCTCGCCAACTGCATACCCTAGTTCGCCAACTGCATACCCTAGCTTGCCAACTGCACACCCTAGCTTGTGGGGGCTGGCGTGTGTTAACACTGGTACGTGATAATCATCAGTAAACGTTTTGGGACTTCATTAAATCATATAAGTAGTCTCGTCGGCGACGGGAAGGGCATACGGTGGTGAGGTGGGGGCTGAGTGACGCGCACCAAGAGAGAATAGCTGGAAAGACATTCTTAGATGAGCATCCCTTCCGCGGGCCTGTGAGACCATTGGAAACATCTGACAACACACACTGAGTCTCGAACTGTAAATCCGGGCCAGAAGCTCCTTAGAACGCGTCACCCTGATGAAAAATGATTGCAGTTCACCGAGGCCTAGGATCTATACCTAAAGATCACAGGGGGTTCCAATCCCTGGAGCTTAGTCACCCTCCTCGTGCGACAACCACATTCCTGGATGACAGCATTCCGATGAAAGTGCCAAGAAGGCGCAGCCTCACTCTAGTTTCCGCTATTATTTCTTGTGGTTTGCGTCATCACCTTGAATCGAAATAGAGCCTGGGTCCATGCGTGTAGATGGCTAATCACTGGGACCATTTGTATTCTGTGCATTTGTATGCTGTCTGCTTGAGACTCGTAGGCCAGAGCCACCCAAACGACCTACTGTAGGGCTGAAACGGCAGAAGTTTATTTTCCCACAGCTCTGGAGGCTGGAAGGCCAAGGCCAAGGCGTTGGCAAGCTTTGGTTCATTCTGAGTCCTCTCTCCTTGGCTTGTGGATGGTCTCCCTCTCCCTGGTCGTCGTGGGGTCGCCCCTGTCCGTGTGTTTGTGCCTATGTCCTAACCTCTTCTTCCGGGGCACCAGGCATCACGCCCTGGGCCCACCTGAATAATCTCATTTTACCTGAATTACCTCTTTGAAAGACTTATCTCTGGGGCACCGGGGCGGTGCAGTCGGTTAAGCCTCCGACTTTGGCTCATGAGTTCGAGCCCTGCGTCAGGCTCTATGCTGACGGCTCAGAGCCTGGAGCCTGTTTCCGATTCTGTGTCTCTGTGTCTCCCTCTCTCTCTGCCCCTCCCCAACTCATGCTCTGTCTCTCTCTCCTTCAAAAAGAAATAAACATTAAAAAAAAAAGGCTTCTCTCCAAATCCAGGCACCTTCTGAGCTACCAGGGGTTAGAAATCCAGCATACGAATTTTTGGAGGACACAGTGTAGCCCCTAACAGGTTTTGACTTACATGTTAAGGACCTCGCAGGCCAGGCACTGTGCACACACTTTACAGGCCTTGTCTCATTTCATCCTTCCCAATAGCCCCATAAGGATGGCACTATTAGCCCCATTCTACTGATGAGGAAACTGAGGCTCAGAGTGGCTCACTAACTCAAACCAAGTTACACAGCTGCTCAGTGTGAGCTCTGGTGTTTAAATCCGATCTGGCGGTCACCAAGCCGTGGGTTTTTCACCCTGACCCAAAAATGTCTGGTGGCCATTCTCGACGTGACTTTAGGTACAACAAAGACGAACTTCAGGAGAAACGGTTAATACTTATATATTCACTTTAATGATTATTCAAGAGGCGCCGGGGTGGCTCAGTCGGTGGAGCATCTGACGGGTCATCCCAGGTCATAATCTCGTGGTTCGCGGGTTCGAGCGCCTCATCAGGCTCACCGCTGTCAGCGGGGGGGCCTGCTTTGGATCCTCTGTCCCCCTCTCTCTCTGCCCCTCCCCCACTTGCACTCTCTCTCTCTCTCTCAAAAATATATAAAATGTTTTTAAAAAATGATTATTATTGAGAAAAAAATAGACCAACCCACCAAACTCGTGATTGCTTAGGATGAGACCAAAGTGGATATTCAGGTTTAGAAAAGTGGAGATGAAAGAAAGAAGAAAGAAAGAAAGAAAGAGAAAATGGAACGGACGGTGCTTGAAAATGGCAAAAATCCCGAGTGAGTTTGACAATGACCGAACTTTGGGAAGGAGTGACTTCCCTGATCTGCAAATTCATACAAGCACATCACAGAGCCACCCCCTGTCAGCTGGACACCCATACACGCATCTCCGTAAAACATATCTTAAAACCACTCTGAGCCTCAATTGCCTCATCAGTGCCTGGCCCGGGAGGTTCTTAACAAGTAAGCAAAAGCCTGTTCTGGGCGAAATTGTATCCTCCAAAACTACCCACCACAATAACAATAACAATAACAATCACCTATGTAATGCCCCACCCACCCCCGCCCCGCCCTGCCCCCCGCCCAGAGTCATTTGTGTTTCAAGGACACCCATTCTCCATTCATCTCCCAGCTGATTTACGCAAGGAAAACATTTGCATTCCCTCGTCCTCCTTGCTTTCGATCTCTCTCTCTCTCTCTCTCTCACCCACCCCCTGTCTCTTTGCAGCCCTGTTTTTCCCACACCATCCTCCTGGAGGAGTAAGGGAGCCAGCACACTCCTCGCCCTTGGCTGGGAGAGCACCTCTGCCTCTGGGTGAGTTTCCTTCTGACCCTCTCCCTTCCCCCGGGGGGGCGGGGGGGGGGCGCTGTACCGTTTCCCAGCAACCAGCAGCAGCCAGGATCTTTCATCCGCTTCTTCACCGTGGTTTCTGGGGCTTTATTAGCAAATGAAAATGGCCCCACTCCAACCAACGTCAATGCCGTCCCAGCTAGGAACAGGGCCGGAGCGTTTCCTGTGGCTGGAAGACTCAGACAAACCAGTTTGAAGAGGTGCCAGTTGGCTTTACTCAAGCTACCAGTGAGCTATTTTTGACATAAAAAAGAAGCTGAATTTAGCTGATAACCGATTGGAGAAATCTTAAACACAACGAGGTGGGGGGGGGGGGCGGGAAGACAAGGGACTCAATTCCATCAGCCACCTGGTTTGGAAAACTAACTGAATTCCATCAATTGTTGGCAAAACAACTGACTGAGCTGCGGTCTGGGTGCCTTCTCCTCCCCAGCATCTTTCCGCCACCTCGGTGTAAGTGGGGAGACAAAGCCTTAACGTTTTCCTGAGCCAGAGGTTGGTATGGCAATGAGAAAGAACTCGATAGCACACTCATCTAACGTGTTCTCTCTATCTCCTAAGGAAAACGAATTTCAGAAGTGAAGATAACATTTTCTGAAACGTTCTAGATACGTACGCAACAGGAAAATGGCTTCTGGAGGCCCGGCCAAACCTAAGGTACAGAAAATAATGTCTTTAATATACTCCAGGGATGCCTGGATGGCTTAGTCGTTTAGCATCCGACTCTTGATTTCAGCTCAGTTCGCGATCCCAGGGTCTTGGGATCAGGACCTGCATCGGGCTCTGTGCTGGACGTGGAACCTGCTTAAGATCCTCTCTCTCTCTCTCTCTCTCTCTCTCTCTCTCAGATCATAATCTCACAGTTCATGGGTTCAAACCCCATGGGTTCATGAAGCTTGCTTCATATCCTGTGTCTCCCCCTCTCTCTGCCCTTTTCCCGCTCGTGCTCTCTCTCTCTCTCTCTCTCAAAAATAAATATATTTTTTAAAAAAAGATTCTCTCTCTCTCTCTCTCTCCCCCTTCTTCTGCCCCTCCCTCTCTCTCTCTCTCTAAAATAAATAAGTAAATAAAATCAAATCTACTCCCGATATCTTTTATTTTCAATAATCCAAAAAGGATTCATTCAATCCACCACCCCCGCCTGCCCATCTATGTTTGCTCATAGCAGCCTTAAGTTGCAAGGCAAGAAAGCAGAATTATTTTTTCCTGAGATCTGGAGAAATAGACAAACAGAAAGGTGGAGTGGTCTGCCTAAGGTCACACAGCAGCCATCCGCTGGCCCGGGATGGCCCAGTTCTGTACTTTGAGTCTCTGCTTCATTGTGCCCCCTCTGGGTTGTTTGGTGTGGTTTGATATAAACATTTGGGGCGCCCTTGGGTGGCTCAATCAGTGAAGCCTCCGACTTTGTCTCAGGTCATGACCTCACAGTTGGTGAGTTCGAGCCCCACGTCAGGCTCTGCTGCTGACAGCTCAGCGCCTGGAACCTGCTTCGGATTTTGTGTCTCCCTCCCTCTCTCTCTCTCTCTCTCTCTCTCTGCCCCTCCCCTGCTCGCAGTCTGTCTCTCTTTCTCAAAAATGAATAAATGCTCAAAATAAATAAATAGATACATAAATAAATAAAACATTTAACAGACGTTCCTGTTCCTTATTTTCAATCCTTTAAAATGAGACCGCAACCAAGAAGAGTTTTCCAGTTCGGTCCTAAAGATCACTGTTCAACTTTGGCAAATGTACCCTGGGTTAGAACCTGGCCAACATATAGCCCACAGCCCGATGCGACAGCAACGTTCTTATTAGTGACTGTAACAGTTGCCAGTCTGCCACCTGCTGAACCCTGGACATCCCTTTTCATCTCTGCCTCAGCCTTTATAAGCCAGCCCTGAGGAAACCCATTTTACAGAGGAAGAAACCAAGGATCCGCAAGGTGAAGGTTGCCCAAGATCACACATGCCAATGTGACATCGCAAATGTTTAGTGAAAATCCGCAACGTATTTACTCTCAGGGTCAGCAATTCCTTGGGGTATCTGCTTGCTGGAAACTCTTGCCCAGAGAATACTAACCGGCATCCGTGATGAAGCAGGCACAAAGATGTTCGCTGTATCATTGTTTATCACGGTGAAAAAAAAACAGGGAAAAATCTAGATGTCTGTCAGCAGAGAAAGTGACCTTGGGCTGGTTACTTAATTCCGCATGCCTGTTTTTTGTTTTGTTTTGGTTTGGTTTTTTTGGAGATTTTTTTTAAAGTGATCTCTACACCCAATGTGAGGCTTGAACCCATGACCCCGAGATCGAGGGTCGTGCTTTACCAACTGAGTCAGCCAAGGCACTCCATCTGGATGCCTCAGTTTTCTTCTCTAAGTAATGAGGAGGCAACAATAGCACCTATAGGTGGGAGAATTCATTAAATAAGTTCACTTAATGAAAACAGAGAGGGAAACAAATCATAGGAGACTCTTAACAAGAGAGAACAAACAGGGTTAATGGAGGGAAATGGGTGGGGGATGGGCTAGACGGGTGACGGGCATTAAGGAGGGCACTTGTGATGAGCACTGGGTGTTACATGTAACTGATAAGACGCCGAATTCTACTCCTGAAACCACCATATGTTAACTAAAGAATTTAAATAAAAATTTGAAAAGGAAAAAAAATTCATTGGGGCGCCTGGCTGGCTCAGTTGGTTGATCGTCCCACTTGAGCTCAGGTCATGATCTCACGGGGTGTGAGTTCGAGCCCCGCGTCGGGCTCTGTGATGACAGCACAGGGCCCACTTCGGACCTTCTGTCCCCCCCCGCCCTCCGTCTGCCCCTTCCCTGCTTGCTCTCTCTCTCTAAAATAAATACATCTTAAGAGAAAATTTCATTTACTGAATTCATTAAATAGACTGCTTGGTACCTGGAAATTGCTATGCATGCATTAGCTACAATTATTATTATATAATAAACTGCTGCGTAGCAATCAGGATGAGTGAAATGTATTTATAATATTTGCAATTATATCTATTTATCAAAACAAATTGAACACAACTGTTAGAAAGATGATGTTGAGAGGAAAAGAGCAAATCGTAGAACTACATACACAGCATAAGATTCATGCAAATTAAAAAACAAAAAAGCCACAGGGGCGCCTGGGTGGTTCAGTCTTTTAAGTGTCCCACTCTTGATTTCAGCTCAGGTCGTGAGATCTCACGGTGCGTGAGATCGAGCCCTGTGTCAGGCTCTGCCATGACAGTGCAGAGCCTGCTTGGGATTCTCTCTCTCCCTCTCCCCCTCCGCCCCCTGTGTGTGTGCGTGCGTGTGTGTGTGCGCGCGCGCGCGCGCGCTCTCTCTCTCCCCCCCAAAATAAATAAACATAAAAAAAGTTTTAAACCCCCACAAACTCATATTTTGTATCACTTCTAGAGAAGTGTGTTTTTCATAAAAGTATAAAACTGGGCGGCAGATATTTGCCAAAATTCTGATAGTGGTTATATTTGAGGAGAGGAAGAGACAGGAGGTATGGTATCAGAAAAGGGGAAACCACTTTACCTTTATAATATTTTGCTTCTGCTATTTACAAAAAGCTTTGCAGCAGGTATGACCACAGGTTAATCTGTGTTGTTGTTGTTGTTGTTGTTGTTGTTTTTTCTGGGTGTTAAGCACACAGACACTTGATATAATAATCAGTGTACTTTTGTGTATGTGAGAATTTTTTTTCCAAGCGTGAAGAAAAGGCCCACAAAGTCTTTGTTCCTGTTTCTATGAAAAGCTCAGACTCAGCATATTTATGATTTTGCTTGCTTCCCTCTTATTTTTTTGGCTTCTTTCCTGGCAGGGGAGAGGGACAGATTTTACTTACTAATGATGAAAGAAAGAAGGAAAGAAAGAAAGAAGGAAAGAAAGAAAGAAAGAAAAGCATCATTTACCATCCAACTGTATAATGATCTTTGCAAAGAATTATAAGGTCGTTTTCAAAAAAACACACCTCCAGGGAAGAACCCAGCCTTTGCGGTTGTCTCCATAAGGTACAGAGACCTTCCGCCACTCCCTAAACCACAGCCGCCCCTCCTTGGCCAGCCAGCAAGTTCTCTCCAAGGAATGCAGAGGAAACCCTTGCTTCCAAGGCCACGCCAATATGTTGTGCAAAGATAGGATTAATTTAAGTAAACAGTGCTCCAACACACTTAGGAAAGGGAATGCATTTTTATCCAGAAGAATTCATTTCAAAAGTCAACAGATCTTTTCTATTTGTGCGGCAGCCTTAAATTTGTAAATGCCACCCTACTTTTTAATATGACCACAAACATTTTCAAGTTTAATGCAAACTTCCTTCCTTACTGAGGTCTGCCCACATTCAAAGTGGCCAGATTCTGGGTTCAGGCATTTGCCTCAGCCGCTGATATCACACACACACACACACACACACACACACACACACACACGGAGTAGTAACAGAAATCCGAATTCTACTTTGTACACCACTGACGAAGACTCTCCATTAGGAGGAAGTCAGGATTCCAGAATTTTAGCATCCTCCTCCTTTTTCAAATGTTGCAGCTTGTAACATTCGTAACTTACATAGAAACTTCATTCCTCAGTTATTTTTCTGGCAATGGGCTAAGAGACCACGACCTCCATCCGAAAGGAACTGGTAAAGGAGGAAGGGACAGCAACACGGAGGGAACAGAGCATAATTATTTATTATTTAGCTATTAATAATTAACGTTAAAAACTAATATTCATTGCATGGTGGGTTTTTTGTTGCCTTTTTTTTTTTTTTTTTTTTTTTTTTTTTTTTTTTTGGTGGCAGGCAAAATCCTAGATGCTTGACATGTTTTGTCACATTTGATCCTCATAGGAAACCTTTAAGGCAGGTAATAGTATCAATCCCATGTTAAAGATGGGAAAACCAAGAGGCGCCTGGGTGGCTCAGTCAGTTAAGCCTCCGACTTCAGCTCAGGTCATGATCTCACAGTTTGTGGGTTTGAGCCCCAAGTTGGGCTCTGTGCTGACAGCTCAGCGCCTGGAGGCTGCTTCAGATTCTGTGTGTGTGTCTCTCTCTCTCTCTCTCTCTGCCCCTCCCCCACTCACACTCTGTCTCTCAAAAATAAATAAACATTAAAAAAAAAAAAAATGTAAAGGTGGGAACACCAAGCCAGAGAAGTTAAGGAAGTTGCCCAAGGACACAGAGCTAAAAAGTCACGGCTCCAGATGTGGATCAGGCACCGGGCTCTCACCCACCGGGCCACGGCTATATGTTGAATATCAAAGGTAACCATTCAAATCAGAAGAAGTTAATGGTGCATAGGTTGTGTCCAGGAAATATACAAGAAAGGGGCCACAGCTGGAACTGCCTGGGAACAAGGAAAAGGACTGTGGCAGGAGGGGCCCAGAAGGAAACATGGGAAGTGGAATCTTTACAATATACAAGCACATGTGGCTGGAACACACATCTCAGCATCTCGGACGGTCGCGCAGCGCCTTAGACATCTTCGCTTCTCAAGAGCTATTCGCTGGCCTGGCCATGCCTCAGCCCCATCTGCCAAAAAACTAGGATTCCTCGTATCTTCCCGGGGCGTTGCTCTGGTAGCCAAGGAATGCATTTGAAGTCTGAAGGCATTACTTGCAGAAGCCCAATCCTCAGATAAGAGGAATGTCGGTAACAGCCCTAGCTCCTATGTTTAAGGGATCCCCACAGGAATCCTAGCCCTACATCCGGATCTTAACCGAGCAATTTTCGAAGCCGTATTCTCACACCCCATTACCTTTCAGGGCTTAGCGCCGGCTCCGGGAAGGGAGGCCTGCTAGGATTTATGGGAACTGCAGGGGAGAAGGGCAGGCTTGGGACCAAATCCTTTGGAAGCACGGAGACCACGGGTGAGTTTCCTGTGAACGGCTAAGGGGCACGCCTGGCTCCCTTGGGTCTCTGTCAGGCCCACCTCGGTGCCATCTGCCACCGTGTGTCCTGGCCAATCGTCTTTGGATGTGTAGCAGGGCCTGATGACTCACTTTGGTCTGGACTTAGCTGTCCCCTTGCAAACACTTCTTTCATTTACCCGTTGTGAATGGTGGTGGGGAGGTAGGGTGGAAATGAAGGGTGGGAGAGGGGCTCCCGCGGTTGGGAAAAGGAAAAAAAAAAAAAGCAGAAAGAGGAGGAGGAAGCTGAAATAGGGGTCAATTCAATGGCAGCTATCAGGCTGCCGAAACAGATGATCTGGGTTGGAGAGCATCCTACTAAGTACAGGAGTCTGGGCAGGAAGTTTGTTCCTAGAGCCTCCGTTTAACCACCTGTAAGATGGGGCCTCTCTGGCACAGCGATGTGGGGATAAAATGAGATATTTTTGGAAGGGCTTGGCCCAACCTCTGCCCACAGTGAGCGTTCATCAGGTGCTGATCGCTGTGCTGAAGCTGGGAGAGAGAAGGGGGTGATGGGGGGACATGGGGGGGGGGCGGGCAGGGGAGGGGGGAGTCCTAAGAAAAGAACCACGAGGACAACAACCCTTTTTCTAGTATTTTACCAGTTCACTTAAAAATGACTTCTGGCGTGCCTGGGTGGAGCTCAGTGGGTGCAGCGTTCTTTCCCCACAGTTAATTTAACCAGAACCCCATTAAAACGGACCAAGCTATCAATTTTTTTTCCTATCAAAGAAGTGCCACATTGAACATCTTTACACATTTGCAGTTTGCGGGTTGTAGGATCACATCTGTAGGGGCAACATCTGGGGTGGGGGGAGGAGTCGCTGAGTCAAAGGATAGTGCTCTCCCGGTTTTGGCGGGTACATCAAATCCCCCCTCCCCGTATTGGCTGTAACCATCTATCTTCTCCCTGCTCCTGGCTTCCGGGATTTCCTGTTCCCCACGCCCTCGCCAGCACCGTGTGTTAATTACATATTTCCATCTTTACCCATCTTCTTCATGGTGTCTGAGCTTTAAGAGAGCCAGGCAGGAACGACTGAAAGAAATAGGGCTCATCAGCCAGCTGCTTGGGTCATTCCAGAAAGCCAGACATAAAGAGCATGTGCTCGGGGGGAAAATGAACTGTGAAGGGGCTACCAGTGTTTCTGTCCCTGAAGTCCCCTCGGGGATCTCCACACAGAAGCACCTGTGTCTCTGCTTCCAGAAGCCCCCAGCATGGGTCCCCAGCCAGCCTCTCCCCGAAGGAGGCTATGATCACCCAGGTATCGCCACAGAGCCGGGAGATGTCAACATTTTCTCCCCGTCTGGTCCGCACTGCAGGCTGAGTTTAAGGCCTGGGGAGGAAATGACCTCTTATTAATAAGGAAGCTTTGGAAAGGTAGATGGGGTAGAGGCTACTTACGGGGGCAGCGTGGTCAGATGTTAATATTCTCATCACTTAGCAGAAGGGGCCAGAGTGTGGACCCTCCTTGTCAAACCCAAGACCGGGACTGGCGGGAAGATGGATGTTGGTGGCTCTGAACAGCAAATTATGGAACATGACGCTTTTCATGCAGGTGTATTTATGGGATTTATATTTACCTAATAAATATAACAATGGATGAACAGCTGTTGAGAAGGGGGAGGCGTGGGCTGGGTGGTGGGGCTGGGAAATAGACATCTGTCATCCTGGAAGGGAGCTAGGTGGTCTGAGAAGGATTTTAACATCGGATGGGTTTTTTGCCTTCTTGAAATTCTCGCCAACCATTGGCAAGGCGGTCGCCTGGGCTCTCAGAACGGAGGTGGGAATCAAATGGGCCTCAGACGGGGACAGAGCCTGGTATGCACAGGCAGGCAGTAGTAACACATAGGAGGGACAGCTGGTAGACGGGTATGTCACCCATCCCAATGGACAGTCCCACTGACTATGGAACATCTGAGCTCTTAGTAACCTTCCAGCCCCTCCGCCTCTCCAACACACCCAGTCCTGGAAGGGCTGGTGCTAACCCAACGCAGGACTTCTGGAAGGTTCTTAAAATGTTCTCCTCCCCTTTCTGGTTTTCTTCAGGCCAGTGTGACCGGCTGCAGTTGGTTTTCTGTAACGGAGAACGTTGACGTTCAATGGCAACACATCCTAGGCCAAGAAGTGGAGAGAGTCAAAGTAGAAAGGAACAAGGGAGCGTGGAGGGATGCAAAATGGTGTAAATAAATAAGGGGAAAGACGCCCTCAAGAAGGGGGTTTTGAAATCCCGCAACTGTGAGGAGAAAAAGGAGACAAAGAAGAAAGAAAATCGAACATGTAATGGGAAAGACGGGATCCAGGAGGGAGGGAAGGCAGGCAGGGAGGCAGGCAGGCGGGAGGCCAGCCCGGAGGGGGAGAGGGGAAAGGAAGCGAAGGTAAGGGGAAAATTTTTTTTGAAAGGGGGTTAAAGAAGAGATAAGACGGCGAAGGGAATGCAGAAGAAACCCAGGAAAAGCCAAATAATTTAAAATTAAGTCAGGAGAGCTTTGAACGGCGATGTTTCTGAAATTCTTTCCAACGCGCTCCGGCGACCCGCCAAGGCACACGCGTCTAAACTCTTCAATGAGCTTTCGCTCCGCTCGCGGCTGGGCACATAAAGGCATTTCCGACGAAAGCTAATTGGCGAGCTGCGGCTAAAAGGCCAGCGCGGCGGGGACGGCAGGAGGGCGACAGCGCCCCGGCTCCCGCGGTCCTGACTGCTGGTCGTCGAGCCTGGCGCGCCGGAGGCCGGGAGTCGGCCTGCTGCCTCTCTCTCCGGCCGGCCGGGGAGGCCACGCGGTGCGGGCCGGAGCCCGGGGGCCTGCGTGGCGGCCCTGTGTCCCCGCGCCCCGGGGTCCAGGCTCCCCGCGCCTGGGGGTGGAGCCGGCAAAAGCTCAGCGCGCAGAGGCGCGCGCGGCGCTGGCGCGGGTCCGCCGGGAACCCACAACCGCCTTTCTCCAGCGGGCGCGCTCAGGCCTCTTTACAACACAAACCTATAATTTACACATTTTGATTCCGCCTGTAATTTCGCCCTCCGAGCTCCGGCGCCATAAAACTCGTGGGGCCTGGCAAAGGGACCCCCACCCCACCCCCCAAGGCCCCAGCTCTCCCCGAAGGTCCCTGCGCTGCTCCAAATAATCGCGTGGACGGCGGCCAAGAATAACTGGAAAATAAACACAACTCCCCGGCCTCTGAGCGCAGGCCCTGGGTCTCCCTCCCGGCCCCACCTGGCTCGGGGGCTCGGGGGAGGCGCGGAGGCCGTGCCGAGAGCTCTGCGCTCCGAGCGCTGCCTGGAACTCCGGAACCGTAACTGAACTACTCAAAACTGGGGACCCACCGGCTGGCCTTTGTCCCGCCGTCTCTCCTAGCGGGAAAATTGTCTGGCTTCCGACCTCTGTCCGGAAAAAAAAAAAAAAAAAAAAAAAAAAACGAACAACGAAGAAAAAGACCCAACACGGACTGGAGGGAGAGTTTTCTCCTCTAAACTCCGAAACTTTCCCGATTAGATGGGAGATCTCAACCTCGTGCCCCTCGTTAACACCCCGAGGTCCGAGCGTGTGGGTGCGTGTCTAGGGCCGTGCGAAAGTGCAATGGCGGCGATGCACCCTAATTTGCGTGTGTGCGATGAAGCGTACGCTCGCTAGCGCGTGCAGACAACTGGGCGCGCAAAGACGATCCGGTCTGCAGACGGTTATGCGCAAATTAAGCGTGGCTCGGGATCTGCAAACAGCATATGCCAGCGATGATCGGTGTGCAAATAATGCCGACGTGCCAGCGACTTGGGGTGCAGCTAGTACCTCTCCGTGCATATGCTTCAGTGGGCAAGTTGTTCCGCGTGCAAGTGAGCTGGGGTTCGCGCCAATGATTTCCACCGCTGCACACGATCGTGCTGGTGTGTGGTGCCTTTACAGAGCCAAAGAAAGGGCTCCAAAAAATCGTTTCTGGGCGGTTAGGTAGACGTCGCATCGTCCGGACCGCCTAAGTCCTGAGAAGCAGCGCGTAAAAGAAAACCTGCCCTGCTTCCCACCGTGCCCTCTCCCTGCCGGCTCTGCCTTCTGGTGCGGAAGGGAAAGAAGAGAGGGTAGATGTTTGCAGGTCCTCCCTCTGCCTGGCCCAAGCTTCCAGCTCCGCGGGGTCGACGTTCTCCAGGAGCGGCGCGCCTTTGCCCTCGCCCCGCGCTGCGCTGTCACGAGTTTCCTCGGACGCACGGTCTCCTAGGTGTCCGCGGGTTAACTGGCTGCCGCCACGGAGTCGCCGGAGCCTGCCTGGGCTTTCTAGTGCCCGGGAGCCTCCTAAAACCTTCCCCGGGCCGGGTGCAACCCGCCCGGGGCAGCGCCACCGGGAGAAAGCGAAAGTCCTCGCGTTTTTGCCAGCGGCTCGTGCGCGCTGCGAAACCCCAGTCGGCAACCACTGGGGAAACAGTGGGTTAGCAAGCCCCTGTGTCCCCCACGGGCACTGCAGTGGCGAAGCACGTCCTGGCTAAGGCAGTCAGTCCCTCCCAGTGCGCACACGTGTGCCCAGAATTATAATACAATATAACACATCGTAATATCGGATATTATACCGCGTTTACCTTCCATTAGGATGTGTATATTGTGTTAGGCTGTGCTTATGTGTTTGTTACGACGTGCTGTGATATTGTATCTTTCAATCTCACTGCTATGTGCCGCGCACCTACCGGCTTATTTGATCCCCACAAAGACCCCGGAGGCCAGACTCCTTTCTCCCTCTGCGCCCTAGAGGTACAGAGAGGGAAAACATTTGCCCAGCGTTACCCAGCTAGAAAGGGGGCAGGGCTTGGATTGGAACCCAGAGCCTGAAAACTGGCAGTAGGGGTGAGAAGGGGACATCTACCCACACCGCTCCACGGGAAGGTATCCTACATGCACACTGCCCTTTCTGGACTAGACCCACGACGCATGGATGTACATGTATTGCATTAGCACCCCGTGGCTGCCTGCGCTCCACAACCCTCTGGCTGAGAACTCGTGCCGACCTGCCTCTCTTCTCCTAACCACCCTATGAGGGAAGGATGGTTATCATCACGGTTCGCAGAGGAGGAAGAGGGGGTTCAGAGAGGTTAGATAATTTGCCCAATGCCACTGGGCAAGTGAGGGGAGAGTTTCAGCTCAGGCATTCGGACTCCAGAACGATTCTGATTTTGATAACGACATTCCCAACCCCGCTCCCTCCCCAGGCATCCCCGTTTAATCGGAGTCCAAAGGTAGGTGGGGGACCCATGGTAGAGAACAGGTTTTAGTGAGAGGATTGTTCGAGGTAATAAAAACTCTGGATGTCCTCTCCAAGAGGAAGGAGGTCTATGAGCTAAGGAAAGTTTTGGGGAACGTGAGTGGGGTCCAGGACCTTGCCGGTGACTCAGGTACAGTTCCACAGTCGTCCTTGGGAGACCAAAGAGCAGAGGATGAGTCCTTCACAAATCCTAACCTCCTTTTTGCACGAAGTTGCAGGGGCCCTCACGGGAATACAGCCACAGGACCCCGATTCATCCCCTCCCTCCAATTGCAAAAGCCAAGGGGTCACTGCGCCCTCCAGAATGTCCCCCAAGACCAGAGGGCAATAGCCAAGCCAGGTCTCCCAGCAGCTCCTGGAGGAGGGGACTTTTCCACCTCGCTTTTCAGACTTTTCTGCTTCCAGGCGGAGCTCTATACCCTGGGAAATGAAAGCCAGGGAAAGAATCCAGACCCAGCCCGCCTGGATTAATCCAACCCCCGGCCCCCGCCGGGCTTTCTTTCCAAACACGCTGATACCCAAATTGCTGGGGAAGCTTTGTCACCGGCGTTTGGACGTGTAGCCTGAACCCCCACCCTCGGGCTCTGCCACAAGCACAAGATGCCAGAGGGACCCTCTCCCCTGGAGCGGCCCTACAGGAAATGCCAGGGTCAGAAATTGGCGTCCGGGCACAGAGCGGTATCCGCTAGAGGGTGAGATCTGACGGACATTTCCGAAGCTGAAAAAGTCAACGGGATTGTCCCCCAACCCAGGCCAACGGACCGTCCCGGCTGTCCCCTGCCCCCGCTGGGTTTGAGGCTTGTGCAGCTGCTAAGTACCGGGAGAGGGCTGTTCAAACCGAACACACAAATACAGGATTTTTTGTTTCATCGTGTTGTGTTTGCCTTTCGAGATAAAACGTGTATCTACACTTTCCTGGAGAATATGCGGATGAAAAAAACTGGAAAATGATCCAGAAATTTGGGGCTGAGCTTCCCCTCTCCCATGTATACTTAATTATCTGGATCTTTGGCAGGGCGGGAGGGGGGGTAGTTTAGAGATCGAGCATCTGGATGGTTGATAGAAGTGCTTTAATTTTCTATTTCTGTGGGTATGTGGGCGAGTAGGAGGGATGTGTGTGCCTCCAGGTGGGAAACCTGGGGATGAATCTGAGGCTCTTCCCTAGGCTATGAAAGTGAGAACATCTCCTCGGAGAGGAGGCCAAGGTGACAGTCCCCCCCCCCCCCCCCCGCACCACCTGCGTCACCAAACCCCATTCTTCTCCCTCCATCCCAAGCCCGGGGGCATGGGGACATTTGGCAAAGGAAAAACCACCAGAAGTATCTGGAAATTTCAGGAGACGGTATATCCTTCAGAGTCAAGGCTGGAGGGTGGAACATTTCACCCCTGCTAATACAACCCGGACAGTTGTCCCCATCGGAGCAGATTTGGGCCGGCTGGCAAATTCAGGAAATGTTGAACGATTCCATATAACGTCCGGAGAATGTGACAATTCCACTCGGATAAGGCGAGCGACATCCGATGGGGGGGATTTATAACAAGGTGGCATTTTTGGTAAAAAGTCTAGCAGGGTTTTTCCGTTTTGTTTTATTTGAAGATGCGCGCTGGGGCTGGAATTTCCACCTCGGCCACGGCCACACTCGCCAGGCACCGAGAGCCGCATCGCCCCGGCGGCATGGCCCCTGCCCCTGCCCCCGCCGCCGCCCCCAAGCAAATCCCTGGCTGTCGGCGCGGGGGCGGGGGGACAGCCGGCGTGGGGGCCACTCAGAGCGGAGGGTCGCCGGGTGCGCTCACAGCCGATTTCCCCGCGCAGACCCAGAAAAGATGACCTAAGAGGCGCTGCCCGGCTGAAACGCGCCTAAATAAAGGGTCCGCCGGCAGCGTGGGCCAGAGGGATTGCCTCACACTCCGGAATCGGGTCCAGACACGTTTGGAAATGTTTTGCTGGCCGCCCGCCCCGCAAGGGCGACAGCCGCAGCCGGCGGCCTGGACGAGGCCGCGTCGCTGGTCGTAGGCTGGCGCTGAGCGGCGGCCGCTGTGGCGTCCTCCGTGGTTGCCCCCCCCCCTTTTTTTTTTTTTACCCTTGTCCTCCGCATTTGTGTGCCCCCCTGGCGGCAGGGGTCCGTCTGCAACGCCCCAGCTGTGACCAGAAAGGCGTTAAGGAATCGCGCAGGCAAGAATTTGGCACCAGAACGAGGCGCTGTTAGTTTCAACCTCGGCCTCTCCCAGTGATGGGCGGGCTGCACGGGGCAGAGGACCGTCCTGGTCACCGCTGGGTCCCCAGGGCCCAGAACGGAGCCTGACAACAACGGAGTATTTATCGAACCAATGAATGGATCCAGAAATCGGGATTTCAATCTTCACTGTATCCTTATCCCCTCTGGGACACTGAGTGTCTCTCTGTGGCCTGCGTCCCCTCCGTAGAGGAACAGGGCCGTCTTGTGGCCCCTGCTAGGCTCTCACAACTCGGTCATAATAAGTGATAACCATAAAAACATCTGGAACTCATGGACCACCTATGCTTTTCATCAAGCTTTATATTCTTCTACTCGACCAACAATCGGTAGGGATAGGTACCGTTATATCCCCATTTTACAGATGAGCAACCAGGCGCACCGCGACGCTAATCAACTCGACCACCCGGTTCACACGGGGACGAACAGTCGTCCTGACTGTGTGAGGGCTGCTCTAGATGCCACATCTAGGGTACGATGAGCGCTCGGCCCCGGGGCTCCCCATTTCTCCAGACTTTTAAGACAACTCTATGCGTCCTCCCAAGCCCGGGGAGTCCAGCCAGCCTAAACCCAAGCCCAGACGTTTGAAGGAGGCTGTAACCAGCTCTAAACTTACACATCAGGGCGGGGACCCCTGACGTCTTGGGCTAGTGTGTTCGCGAGCGCTAACTCTCGGGGCAGAAGAAAAGGGCTTTCTGCCATCCTCCCCAGGGCCGCACATAATTCCTGCCCAAGGCTTGGAATTTCTAAAGCCCCGAAGAGCCTAGAGAGCAACGAAAAGGGCTCCGAGAAAGGTCACCCAGAGGCAGATGTGACCCAGCTAAGCCCCTGCGCGTTCCCCTTCGCGCCGTGCGCCCCACCCGCGTCTTTACGCACTGGCGCAATTGCGCCCGGACGCGTTGGCTCAAACCAAGATCCTGCCCCGCTGGGCTCCAGTCCCCCCAGGCTTCGGCCCCTGCACGCTAGTCAACGTAATGAATGGAGAGAGAAAAGAAGGAGTGGGGAGGGAGGGGACACTGTGACGGGGGGGGGGGGGGGGGGGTGAAATATCTTGGAAATAATACACCGAGAGAAGGAAATATGGACAACAGTTTATCAGCGCCCCCGCCCCCATTGCCCGCATGTTTAAAACCCCTAAGTAATTTTAGATTGTGTCTTCAGTTAATATATCTCTCTCCCTTTCCCGCGGGCTGACAGGGAAGCGTCGTTGCTGCAAGATGTCTGCAGAAAAAGGGTCTTTAAGAGTTTCCACATTGTTTAGCTACACAAATGTGTTTGTGGTTCCCGAGGTCCTCCCCCTCCCCCACCCGCCTCCGAATCTCATTTCACTTTATGACTCCAATTGTTTGAGGATGCCCGCGCCACATAAATCCTGCTTCAAGATTAATCTCTCTGCTCGCTCGCGCGGGGCGCAGTGGGTTTTTTTTGTTTTTTTTTTTTTTTTTTGAGTTCTTTAAAAGAGGGCGCCGGGCGGAGATTTATTAACAAGGAAAAATAGTTTATTTTTATAGTCGACCTCGGAAAAGTGGGGGTGGGAGTGGGCCGGGGAAGGGGCGTCGTTCAGATGGATAAACAATGAGGCCGAAGGGGCTGGGGCGTTAAGGACCATTTCAGCGGAGCCTGGGCTGGAGACTTGAACTTTTCTCCCTGCTACCCCGCAGCCTGGCTGCGGATGCGAGGCCACACCAATGATGGCGGAGGTGTGGGCAAGAGAATCGCCCACACTCCTGGGGACAAGCCTCTTCGGGGACGTGGTACCCCGGGGCGTTCCCCAAACCAGCCTCTGCCTGGGTTTTGGATCTTCCCTTCCAAGGGAAGTGACTTTCACGTGATTGCTGTGGATGGCCCTCCAGGGCCTGCAGAGCACTGGATGCTGTTTGCAAAACTGGGGACGCTGGTGAATTTTTGTGGAGAAAAGCCATCGTTTTCGTCAGCTTCTCCGAGGACACCTTGTCATCTAAAAGGCCAAAACCCCACTAACTTAGCAAAGAGCCAAGCGAGGCCCTTTACCTTCCCACGTTGGCAGGTCCACACTCCATTCAAGTGTTTGTCCTTCAGACCGGCTCAGCGTGTGTCACTAAAGGGTAACCACCACCTTAACCTAGGGCATTTTGGAGGTTGCCTCGGGCCCCGTTTTGGACTCACGATATTTGGGAATTCTCACCAGTGTTAGATTCAGAGCCCAGGGACCCGAGCTTTGCCCTCGGCCTCTAACTGGCTGTCTCGGCCTCTGGGCCTCAGTTTCCCCTGAAGCTTTTGGAAGGAACCTTTTTGAGATGTGTACGCGCTGACGTGCTGTCTTGCACAGTCAACCACCTCGAGGTAGATGCAGGAGAAGAACACACAACCCGAACGTTCCACCCTGCACCAAGGATAAGGCCCCCAGGACCTGGTGGGGAAGAGGGCTTGGTAGCCTTTGGGGCAATGCAGATCTTACGGAGACGATGATAACAAGAAGGCTCTTCTCTGCACCAAAGAAGGGAAAACGCACTTCAATAGTCGATTTTGCATATAATTTTCCGGAGTCCCTGCTGGATAGGTGGAGGCCCCCTGCTTAAAGCGAGGAGATGGGGCGTAAACCCCGACCGGTGCCTGAGAAAGGGGCTAGGGCCACCAGAGCTGACTAGTTCGAGACCGCTAGGCGCTCCTGGGTGAGCGGAGCAGAGCAGGGGGAGAGGGTGACCGGAGGAGGCTCCTCCTTTGATTCGCAGACCCGGGCGCACCCGGAGACCGGCCGGCACCGGCACCGAGGCGTCTGTCTGTCTGCGCGTCTGCCCGCGGGTCCCGGCTGTCCCAGTGAGCTGTAAGAGCGCTGGGAGCACGGCTGGACCAGCTCGAGGGCGCGCCCTGGAGAGGCCCCGCTGGGGGGGTGGGGCAGGATCTGGCCGCGATCTCCCAGGGCCCAGTGAGCATCTCATTGGGGGCCCTGCAGTGAAAGGCCTTGGAAACACTCTTGGCTTGGGCTCTGCAACCCTGTCTGCAGGTCACTGCCTCGGGTGCTCTTCCTCCCAAACGTCTTTCCCTGGGACCGGGGACACCTGCTCAGGGCAGACGCAGGCCATGCTTCAACCTGTTCGATCCCACGCGGGTCCCCTTCCAGGGGAAACGCACATCCCAGTCGGCTGCTGGTTGACTCTCTCTAGACGGTGCCAGAACTTTCTCATAATAGACCACCCAAAATAAGGCTCTATTTTAAAACGATCTTTCAAATTATCACCTTACTGAAGCCCGACAGCCCGCCGAGTTGTTATTAGGATTCGTCCCTGCAAGATGAGGAGGCTGGGCCCAGAGATGTTAAGCTACTGGCCCAAGAGTGCACAGTAAAACTTGGAAAGCCTGGAGTCAAACTCAGGGCTTCGGGCTCCAAATCCCCCTCATGTTCTAACGTACTACAACGACCTTCTGACTACGGGCCCTCAACCCCAACAGGCTCGCCCCCCTCCCAAAACGCCCCAATATGCATGCTGGCGTCTCAGAGGAACGGAGGGCACCCACGTGTGGCCGGAGGCCGGGAGTGTCGAGCCCCGCTGTGGGAAGGTGACAAGGCGCATCAGGGGTCAGACACACCTCTCGCAGTCGCACCCCCTCACCGACAACTTGGGGTGCGCCCCACCGCATCCCTGCCCTGAAGCCCTGACCCCTGCCTTCTCTGCTTTCCTCCCCCCCCCCCCCCCCCCCCCCTTCCCACCCCTCTGGTTCTTATAAAATACCAGCCTTCGCCAGGCCCATAGGGAACATCGCTCCCCACCCACCTGCCGCCTTACCTGGTCGCGCAGGGACGCAGGCCTGCACCGGGAGCCTAAGCGCGGGCTTGCGCGCACCCTGGCGCAAACCTTTCCATCAGGCATCCACTGGCCTTGAGCCGCGTTTCCGGTTGTAGCGCTGGGCGCCCCCCCACCCCCACCCCGAGTGCGCCCGATAAGCTATCACCCGGGCCGGGCCCCGGAGGGGCGGTGAGCGGCCAGCCGGGGCACCTCTGGCCGGCTCCCGGCTCCGGGGGCCCGGCTGCCTGCCAGCAGCACTCAGGACAGCAGCGAGATGCCTGCCGAGGTGTTTCTGGTTACAATCACCTCACACACAGGCCTGCATTCCGCCCCCGCCCCCCCCCCTCCCCATCCTTACCATTATGTCTGAAATCACACCTTCTCCGGGCCTGGGGAAGCTTGGCCGGGCTGGGGGCCTCGAGTGCCTTGAGCGCCCCGCCCGGAGTTGTTAATCCGCAGAACTCCAGCAGGTCCGTAAAAAGGAATCTTTTGGTGGTCGGAAAATCAACATCGAGTGGGCATATCGCCTGTGTCTACGCACCAGGAGTTTCCCACCCGTTTATCCACGGTCGCCGTGTGTTCCTGATGATTTTCTGGGAGGGCCGAGGCAAACCGTTTAATGGATTGGTTTGTTTTCTCTTTCGGATAACGGAGGGCTTAAGAGATACGCACAGATTCTCAGGAGAAGGCTAATCTTGGCTCTTACGTGGTCTGAAAAATTAATCATCATCCTCACCGAGAAGCTGGCCTTGATTTCAGTACTAGCTTTTTTTAGCGTGGCTAGCATTTATGGTGTGCTTTTGTGCTCGAATCCCTCAGAAAGGCCTGTGAGGTAGGAACCGCTCCTTTCCTCGTCGTGCCCGTGGATAGCTGGAGGTTTGAAGAGGTGAGGCGACATCCCCGAGTCACACGGCCGTAGGAGAACCAGCCCCAGACGGCCTTCCAGCTACCACGGCACAGTAGGTCTGGGATAAAAAGTGTGGGAAGTCTGAACGTTGGCGATGGAAGGCAGAGATGCCCTCGCTGCTCTGTCTTGGGGAGCCGTCTGCCACCTAAAAGACCTGCAGTCAGACCCCCCCCCCCCCCCCGGAGGCCCCATACCATTTCTCCCCCCAGCCCTCTGAGCTATTCAGGCCGGAAAAGAATTCCAGAAGGAACGGCCCTCGCCTTGTCTGGGCAGGGTGGCTCAGGAGTCCCTCCTGACCCGCTCCGGGTAGGAGAAAGCCTGGTGCTTTCCCACGGTTTGGTAACAAACTGCAGCCAGACCATTCGGGGGGTCCTGCTAGCCACGTGTCCCAGGGGTGAAAGCTTAGATCCCGGCCACCCCGCTCCAGGCTGGCTCTGGTTCCTGCTTGGTCAGGCCTAGGGGCTGGGGCCTGAGCCAGGCCTCCGGGGTCACTCGAGGCTCTGCTGAGCCTCCCCCCATCTGGAGAACAGGGCCGCCCCAGATCCACAGAGCCATTAACCTCACCCACCCTCTGCCTACCAGTTTCCTTAAAATAAATGTGACAAACGTGAGCCTAATGATCTGCGGAGGAAGACGTATATGCTTCAGGCCCTTAACACATGGCTCCTTCCCTCCCCCGCGGACGACGCGGCCCTACTTCAAAGAACGGCCAGTTGGTGATATTGGAGAGGCTCCCTGACTTTCCGGAGACAAACCAACCATCAGCCAGGTTCTTTGGGGGCCGAATAACAGCCGGAGACACTAACACTAAGGATAATGATGATGATGATGGTGATGGCGAACGTTTATTGGCTACACGCGCCGCACAGCGCTAAGAGTTTGGCGCACTGACTCATCCTGCTGTTCCTTGCAGCAACTCCCGCCGGGCGGTCAGTACAATCGCCCCATTTCACAGCCAAGGACTACCGAGGTCACGTACCCCATATCCTCGCAGCTAGTGGGCAGGGCAGGATTTGGACCAGATCCCCCCGGCTTTTAAAATAATAACTAGGATCACAATAATAACACTAAATGGATTTTTATTTTATTTTTTTAAGGTTATTTTTTTTTTTTTTTTAATTTTTTTTTTCAACGTTTATTTATTTTTGGGACAGAGAGAGACAGAGCATGAACGGGGGAGGGGCAGAGAGAGAGGGAGACACAGAATCGGAAGCAGGCTCCAGGCTCTGAGCCATCAGCCCAGAGCCTGACGTGGGGCTCGAACTCACGGACCGCGAGATCGTGACCTGGCTGAAGTCGGACGCTTAACCGACTGCGCCACCCAGGCGCCCCTATTTTTTTAAGGTTATTAATCCGGAGAGAGAGAGAAAGAGCATAAGCAGGGGAGGGGCAGAGAGAGAGGGAGAGAGAGAATCCCAAGCAGGCCCCGCACCACCAACACAGAGCCCCATGTGGGGCTCGAACCCACGAACCTTGAGATCATGACCTGAGCTGAGATCAAGAGTTGGGTGCGTCACCGACTGCACCCCCCAGGCACCCCCGTAATTGGGTTTTAAGAGATAAATGCACATGAGGCAAAAATCAACGACTAATACCCCCGTTCCCAGCTGCTGATACCCACGTGTGTGTTTTTGCCTCTTTCTATTCTGCCTCCTTTTCGTAAACTGCGAACGGACCTCGCGGTATCAACTGTTGTTCCCTTCGTATTTTTATTATCTGGTTAACTTGAGGGTGCGTGTCTTGTTTTTTGTTTTTTTTTTTTAAAGTAGGGGCTTCCGATCGCTAATCACTGCACATCAAAGGAGAATGTTCCAAACAAGCAGACGGAAAAGGGCACTGGTGGGGCTGGTTTCCTGGGGGGACAGAGCAGGGTCAAGTTCTGCTCAGGGTCATTTCAGCTGCTTAGGGACAGAAATGGAGGGAGGGAGAGAGGAGGAGAGAGGGAGGGAGACAATGGAGAGACCGGAGGGAGGTTCTGGAACGCTCTGACATCTCTGACATTCCAGTGGGAGATAGCAGATGTCCCAGGAACAAAATATGCTCATCCGCTCTTGGCACGCGGGTGTCACTGGACTAGCATCTCAGAGCGGGAGATTTTCAAAGCCTTAAATGGTCTCTGAGAGACAGGGCAGAGCCATATCCACTGTCTGTTTTGGGTGGAGGGACTAAGGGCCCTCAGACCAGCAGGGCGACAGGCGCAGGGCGGGGGGATAAGGCTTGCCTCTTTGGGTCTGGCTTCCCATGTGACCTTCCCGCTTGGGAACAGGCAAGTTTAAGGCATCCTCAGCATGTTCATTCCATTCCTCCCGCCCATCCCCAGCACGCTCACCATCTCCTTTTTTTTTTTTTTATAAATCCCCCTTGTCTGCATTTTGGCTCAAATCGCCCGTGCAAAGCTATTTTCCCAAACGGTGTTTGTGTTTTCATTCTTCCGGGTGTATAAACACAGAGCATCTTCCTGACAAACCCGTGCAGCCCCAGCTGCCCGCCTCCAGGCTGTCCCCCAGGCGGCAGGAGGGCAGGAAGGGCCGGTGCCTTCCTGGAACCCATTCAGAGAAGCTGGAGTGGCCAGAATACAAGGCAAAGGGTGACACCGTGGTGAAGAGTTGCTGGACCCTCAGTATCTGTAAATTTGTTTTTTAATGTTTGTTTATTTTTGAAGGAGAGAGAGAGACAGAGCGTGAGTGGGGGAGGGGCGCAGAGAGAGGGAGACACAGAATCCGAAGCAGGCTCCAGGCTCGGAGCTGTCAGCACAGAGCCCAAGGCGGGGGCTCGAACCCACGAACCGTGAGATCGTGACCTGAGCCGAAGTCGGACGCTCAACCGACTGAGCCACCACCCGGGCGCCCCGTCCCTTTAGTAATGAGCTTTGCTTTTGTCTGCCCATCCCTGTCTCCTGCCCCACAGTTTGTAGCTCGCTGGTCAAGCATAGTGACATCCTGGGGGCGCCTGGGTGGCTCAGTTGGTTGAGCATCTGACTCGGGACTTCGGCTCAGGTCGTGATCCCAGGGTTGTGAGATCGAGCCCTGCATCGGGCTCTATGCACTTAGCGTGGAACCTGCTTAAGATTCTCTCTCCCTCTCTCTCTCTGCCCCTGCATCCCGCTCATGCTCTCTCTCTCTCTCTCTCTCTGCCTCTCTAAAAGAAAAAGGAACAAAAGAATAGTGATGTCCCCTTTCTCCTGGCCTTCTCCTGCCCCTACGGCCTCTTATTCATACTGTCTCTTTCTCTGCCCCTGTGTGATCCTTTCTCCCTCCTTCCTTCCCTCCTCCCTCCCTTCTTACCTTCCTGCCTCCACCTACCTGCCATCCTGTCTTCCCTGTCCAGCCATCCCCTTTCTCATTCCCTCTTTCCTTCCGTCCTCGGAGCTCCCTTTTTGGGGGAGGGAGAATTATAATGAGAAATGCATGCCAAGCTTCTGGGGCCTTCCAACTCAGGGGCTTTGGGGAGCTGATCCTAACTGAAACAGTGAGTCTCTTTCACTATATGAGGGAGACTGTAAATTGAAACAGCCCTACTGGAGGGGTGTGGGCAGCTTGTAGTTTACCTTAAAAGTGCATGCATGGCTGTTTCATTTCTAGAAATGTTTTCTAAAGAAATAACCAGAAATGTGAGCAACTATCTGTAAGAATGTCTGTAGCAGGGGCGCCTGAGTGGCTCAGTCGGTTGAACGTCCGACTTTGGCTCAGGTCATGATCTCCTGGTTCATGGGTTTGAGCCTCGCGTCGGGCTCTGTGCTGACGGCTCGGAGCCTGGAGCCTGCTTCGGATTCAGAGTCTCCCTCTCTTTCTCTGTTCCTCCCCTGCTCGCTCACTGTCTCTCTCTCTCAAAAATAAAGCTTGAAAACAATAAAAAAAAGACTGTCCATAGCAGTGAAATAGGTCACGACAAAAATAGTTAAGAGCTTAGGTGTGCAAAAGCAGGAGTTGGGTAAAATCATGTTGTATCTATAGATAGAATACCACATAGTTGCCAAAAATCCAAGTTTCAGTGAGAAAAACAGACGTAGGGTCGTATGTATCTTTACGATTCCATCTTCTTTGTGTGTGTGCATCTGCGTGTGTGAATTACACGGGCATTAAGAAGATGACGTATGGACGATTGCACTTACACGTGCGATCGAAGAACAAAACAAGCAAACAAAACAAAACTCATAAATACGGAGGACAGATTGGTGGCTACCAGAGGGTCGGGGAGTGGAGTGTGGGTAAAATGGTGACCGGGTCAAGCGGTACAAACTTCCAGTTGCATATATATAAAAAAATTAGGTCACGGGGATGTTCTGTGCAGCGCGGCGAATATAGTCGACAGCATTGGTTTGCGTGTCGGCAAACTGTTGCAGGAGGAGATCTTGAACTTCTTACCCTGGGAACAAAACGTTTGTGACTCCCTGTGGTGACGGATGGTAACTGATTTACCAGGGGTGATCATCTGACGGTGTGTAGATAGATTTCAAGTCGTTACATTGTACACCTGACACAGAATGTTCGGCATGTGTCAGTTACCCTTCGATTTCACAAAGGTGGTGTGTGTTCCTCAAGATGTTTAACAGTGAGGGGTAGGATTACAGAGTTTGGGAGAGTTTGTGCCTCCAAATGGCTGCCTGAAGTTGCCTGATGCAATTATGGTGGTTTATATAATGCTGTCCTTTCTATTTCTGCATAGGTTTGAAGTTTTTCCGTAATAAGATACTTTCTGTGTTGATAGGGATGCAATGTTTTCCCTAAGTGTGGCCAACCGAGAAAGAGACGTAGTTCGAGTTCAGTTTTCCTCTGGGGCTCTTGTTTGAGGACTTCCCCAGAACTTCCTTTCCCGTGGCAGCCGGGACTCCGGATTCGAGGGGGGGGGGGGGTTCGTAAACCCAATTACCCCCTGCTAACCTTGAGCGGGGCCGTGGCTGGAGCAGGAGGCAGCCGCCTACTCAGACTTGCGCTTCGGTAATGAGCGGGCCAGGATGACCCGGCAGGGACTGGAGAAGGGGCAGAGTCTGGCAAAGTCAATTAGGTGGGTTTGCACTAAGAGGTTATTCTGAGAGGCCGGGAGTTAACCTAGGAGAGGCTCGTGGCAAGGAGAGTGTCCAGGGCCTTTTAGGCCCGGGGGACATTTGGTTGCTATTATGAATGAACAAACCCGGTAAAGCTGAAACAGGAAAATGGCAAAGTCGGACATCTCAGTGGGCTGGAGAGAGGCCCAATGACCCTGGGGCTAAGTAATTCCAAATGGTCTTTGAAAGCTCTGACAGTCGGGCCACTGAGACCCGGGGGCAATGGGAGAGGGGGGTGGGCAGAGGTCCCATTACAAAGGGGCTGAGGTTCTAGGCATTGAGCCATTTTAAAGCAAGTTAATTATTGCCCTCTCTTGCCGGCATCCTTAAAGGAACCACCAGACACAGACGTTCGCACCCATTAGCTGCAGGAACCCGCAGGCTGGCGTTCGTTCGAGAGAAGGGGGAAGTTTTCACGGCTAGAAACGGAGCCCGTTCGCTCAGCAGCCAGAACGGCAGCCTGTAAGCCCCCCCCCGTTCTACGTGGCTAGTTAGTGCCTAGAACATGTGGCCGCCAGTTAACTACTCGAGGTACAAACATAGTGATCCCTATTCTTTGTGCAAAATGGTCCCACCTTTATTGTCACGTGGCTCCAAGTGTGCATCTGGCATCCCGTCACCTGATGGGTGGGCCGCATTGATTCCTAGGGCCCGCCCCAAACTTCCGAATCAGAATCTCCGAGCTGCAGCACCGGTGCAATTTTCACAGTCACACCGGATCGCTCTCATGCTCCCCGCAATCAGAACACCGCCGTAGGCATCACTGTTGCTCGCTTCTAGAAGATCCGGACGCGTGCGGAGAGAAGCAAGCTGCCCAAAGCCGTGTCGCCATAAACATTATCACCACCGTTTATTTTGTGTGTATTATAATCGCTTCTCGGCCTTTTGGCTAAGGTCAAGTGTATTTTGTGTTTAGTATAGGAGATGTCCTAGGTAAATATTACACTTACCATTTATTTCAGCTTTGTTAGGTGTCAGACGCGGTGTTGAGAAATGTGTGTGTTAACTCATTTCATCCTCAAACAGTCCCTTCGAGGAGGCAGTAGACCTGACCAGGGAACGGAGAGTTGTGACTTGTCCAAAGGCTTACACCTTTCGACAACAATGACAACCACAGCCACCCTAACGGTAACAGGTCCCATTTACTCAGGGCACCCCGGGAGCCAAACACCGTGCGAAGCATAGACTTTTAACATTTTTTAAATCGAATCCATGTAATTTAACTTGACGCGGGTTATTTAACTTCATTCCCACAACTTGATAAGGTAAGCACCATTATTATCCCCCTTTTATGGATGAGGAAACTGAGGTCCAGGGAGATTCGTTTCCCATGGCCACAGAGCCAAGAAGCCGGGACGGCAGGATCGGACCCCGAGTCACGGCTCCTACCGCCTCCGGGATGTGATGTGGGATTCAGGCCACTCTCCAGCCATAGCCCAGAACTCTCTCTTATGTAGCCAGAAAGTTGTAAACCCTAGACTGACCTTTGGTCTGGTGGAGTATGGAAATAGGCTGCAAGGTTTCTGAGGAGCAGAGGTGATACAGAGCAAAGAGTGGGCATTCTGGATGCTTGCCTGGAATTTTTATGAGGTTATCTCTTCCTCCGTTAATCCATCTGTGAAATGGGCCCCTGATGGAACCGCCAAGGGCCAGAACGATGGGCCAAGAGTGAAGAAACCAGGTCCCGATCCTAGAGCTGACCCCAACTCACGGGCCCCGCCTGGGCCTCAGTTTCCACGCCCCTACGCCACTCTGAGACCCCGTGTTCCTGAACCCTACCTCTCCTAATCTTCCAGTTCAGACGGTCTATGAGCCCCTTCTGCGAGCTCAGAGGCTTGGTTCTTGTCATAAGAAGGGAATAACAACAGATTAATAAAATCTAGGGTGCTGGTGACAACAGCTCCCCAAAGTGCGAGTGGACTCGGGCATTTTCCCAGCCATTGAAAAGGGAGGGGCACCTGGGTGGCGCAGTCGGTTAAGCGTCCGACTTCAGCCAGGTCACGATCTCGCGGTCCGTGAGTTCGAGCCCCGCGTCGGGCTCTGGGCTGGTGGCTCGGAGCCTGGAGCCTGTTTCCGATTCTGTGTCTCCCTCTCTCTCTGCCCCTCCCCCGTTCATGCTCTGTCTCTCTCTGTCCCAAAAATAAATAAACGTTGAAAAAAAAAAATTAAAAAAAAAAAGAAAAAAGAAAAAAGAAAAGGGAAAAATCAACCTCCTTAAAAAAAAAAAAAAAAAAGAAAAGAAAAGAAAAAGAAACACACACACACACACACACACACACACACACACACACCCCAAATTCTCCTCTCACTGTAAGTGCGGGTTATCAATCGGAATTCTGATGACTTTGGGGCTGACAATTTTAACAACCACTTAAGTCTCACCCTGCGCCTTTTATCTGAGCACTACACAAACATTGTTAAACGCCCAAGCCGAGGCCAGCGACCATGGTATCATCTTCGAGGGGAGAACACCCAGAGAACCGAAGTGACCACGGGCCGCTCTCTCCCACTCTTCCCTCAACAGAGCTAATCAATGGCCTGGCTCGGCTTAGAATTAATAAGTCTGGACTCGCACTTTTGACCTGGCTGTTAGATAACAATTCCTTTAGCTAGGCCACGGGTTATTAGGCATGAAGAGTCAATTTGATAAATAGATGACGTTTTATTTATCTAAATTTCTGGAGGAGCGGTGTTTATTTTTGGGAGCAGGGGATGTAATTTATAAATAATTTATGTGCACGGTGTGAGCTAAAGCAGGGGGTCCTTACTGGAAAAACAAGAACCAGAAAGCGGCTCTCATACTTTATTGATTTAAAAATAAACAGAAATGAAACCTCGAGTCCCTGTACGTGGGATTTTCTCCCCCTGTTCGGTCTCCTTAATGCCGGATTTAGAGGCATTCTGATTCATTGTTCTATTTCCAACTGAATCTCGCGAATGGCAATGGCTTTCTCACTTGCCACAAGGCAGTTTTAATTCCCTGATGATTTTTATTTATTTGTCCTTAATTTTTAAAATGTCTTATGTTTGTTTCTTTTTGAGAGAGAGAGAGAGAGAGAGAGAGAGAGAGTGAGCGGGGAAGGGCAGAGAGAGAGGGAGACACAGAACCTGAAGCAGGCTCCAGTCTCTGAGCTGTCAGCACAGAGCCCGACAAGGGACTCAAACTTGTGAACCTCAAGATCATGACCGGAGCTGAAGTCAGATGCTTAACCGACTGAGCCAACCAGGCGCCCCGATTCCCTGGTGATTTTTAATTCTGTAAAAGTTGGAAGCAGGCTTACCGTTCCCAAAACGAAGGCGGCTTAAATAAACAATGATACATCTGCAAAGTGGGGTATGCCTAACACCCCTGATGTTGTAAAACATCATTCATCCATATTCTCTGTCTCCCTCTTTCCCTCTCTCTCTCCTTCTGTCTCTCTCTCTCTCTCATATACATACATACATACATACATACACAAGTATCCTAAAGGGAATACAAACAGGTTTTACAAAATAGTTTGAGGGGCGCCTAGGTGGCTCAGTCGGTGAAGCGTCCGACTTCAGCTCAGGTCACGATCTCACAGTCCGTGAGTTCGATCCCCGCGTCAGGCTCTGGGCTGATGGCTCAGAGCCTGGAGCCTGCTTCCAGTTCTGTGTCTCCCTCTCTCTGACCCTCCCCCGTTCATGCTCTGTCTCTCTCTGTCTCAAAAATAAATAAACGTTAGGGGCGCCTGGGTGGCGCAGTCGGTTAAGCGTCCGACTTCAGCCAGGTCACGATCTCGCGGTCCGGGAGTTCGAGCCCCGCGTCAGGCTCTGGGCTGATGGCTCAGAGCCTGGAGCCTGTTTCTGATTCTGTGTCTCCCTCTCTCTCTGCCCCTCCCCCGTTCATGCTCTGTCTCTCTCTGTCCCAAAAATAAATAAACGTTGAAAAAAAAATTTAAAAAATAAATAAACGTTAAAAAAAAAATAGTTTGATTGTATTTTCTTCAAAGTATCCAAATGTTCTAGCACAATGACAAGCACACATGAACTCTGACCCAGCAATTTCCTATCCAGACACGCCTGCAAACTTGCACAAGGATGTATCTACACCCGGAGTGACTGCAGCATTCATTGTTTAGAATAAGATAAAATTGGAAACATTTTAAATAACCAACTGTAGGGACCTGGTCAGATAGATCAGGGTTTAATCCCTGTGGAGGAATACTATGTAGCCATTCAAAGGAGAAAGGGGGCAAGTATGAGACATGTTGCTAAAGAAAAAGCTGAGACCCTTAGCGGTGGGTCTAGTATGTGTGAATGTGTGTTAAAAAAAAAAAAAAGGAGAAAAGTGAGAAAAGGGAGAGAGGAGAGAAGCAGTCAGGATCCCCTTTCAAGGATGAAGAAGGTCAGATGTTGAATGAGGCCCCTCAAGGGTTACCTATGACCAGGGAGGAGAGAGTCTGAGTTTCCCCACTCAGGGGAAACGAAGGTGAGAGCTCCTTCGTTTGCAATGATCGTGACGACAAGAAGAATGTCTAATCGCATTTAAACGCTTACCCATGCCATACCCTGGGCAAAACACTCTCTGCACATTATCTTATTTAACCTCGCAGGTTGTTGTGAGGATAAAACGAGATAACACCCCTTGAGCAGTAGACAACCCTTGGAACCGACCATGGCTACATTCTCTATACTGTCTTGCCAGTAGGGTAGATCTTAGAGGCCGCTGTGGTCATCTATGTACAGAGGCACTCTTCGTATGTGTTCCCGTGTTCATTTTCAGCTTGCTGGTTGAATTTCCAAGTACCGGGACCTGAAATTCTTGGCTGAAGGATTTCTCTTGCCTCCGGAGTCTGCTCTGGCTGCTCAGAGGCAAACTGGAATCGCCAGGGAATTCATGCCCCAACCGCACCCCCAGGGCGCTCTTAATCAAGTACCAAGGGAACACAGTATATAATACCGTAGCTTTCTTGCCCCCGGGGCGGGCTCCTCTGTGGAGTGTTGTCTACACTGATTCCCACGAGCTCCAGAGCTCATAGGAGTAACCCGCTGGACTCCGAACCCCCCGCACTGACTTTCTCCCCTCCCCACCACGCTCTCCTCCCCTCCCTGCAACTTTTCCTGGGATCGCCTCCCAGATCAACGGCTTGCACTTAAAGCCTTGTCTCAGGCTCCGCGTCTGGGGACCCAGCCTAAGACATCTGCCGCAACCCCATCGCACGCCCTTTTAAAAACAGCCCTGCTTCTCTCTGGTGCTTCCTCTTGCGGGACAACTGCCATCAGCAGAGGATTTGATGGGTTTCTAATCTCCTTCACATCTCTTATCTCATCGGCACTCCCCCCAGGTCTGTGAGACAGATCCGAACATCATACCCCGCCCCTTCCTTTTACAGATAAGGCAACTGAGAATGAGCGGGGTGGTGTCATTTGCCCGAGGACACACACGGCGAGGGAGGGGCAGAGCCCAAATCCTGGGCTGCTGATTCTACCGCCCGCCCTCAGACCGTGAGACTATCTGCCACCTCTCTGAAGAGTGGCTCCCGGTTATATATCATTGCATATTTTTCTGGATAATAGCTCGTTCAGACTTCTCAACGACTGTGTATTCGATTGCCCTCATCATTACTGTTTATGAAGACAGGGCCACTTGGCTAAGATCACGTGGCTAAGAAGGGGTCTTCTGACTTCTGGTCCAGGAACCAAACAAATTATTAAATAGTCCTTGCCAGGGGTGCCCGGGTGGCTCAGGAAGCTGAGCGTCCGGCTTCGGCTCAGGTCACGATCTCACAGTTCGTGGGTTCCAGCCCCACGTCGGGCTCTGTGCTGACAGCTCGGAGCCTGGAGCCTGCTTCAGATTCTGTCTCTCTCTCTCTCTGCCCCTCCCCTGCTCACACTCAGTCTCTCCCTCTCTCAAAAATAAATAAACATTAAAAAATTTTCTTTAAATGGTCCTTGACGGTCAGCTGGCCCATGCCACTTAGAGGACACCTTGCACTTTAAAAAAGCACCGAAGTGGGGCGCCTGGGTGGCTCGGTCGGTTAAGCGGCCGACTTCGGCTCAGGTCATGATCTTGCGGTCCGTGAGTTCGAGCCCCGCGTCGGGCTCTGGGCTGACAGCTCAGAGCCTGGAGCCTGTTTCAGATTCTGTGTCTCCCTCTCTCTGACCCTCCCCATTCATGCTCTGTCTCTCTCTGTCTCAAAAATAAATAAAAGTTAAAAAAAAAATAAAAAAAAAATAAAAAAGCACCGAAGAGAACCTCGCTGTGGCCTTCACGTGATTTACAGCAGGGGATTGACAACAGTCCGGAACTGGGCTAAGCTCTTGATTCTCTCTGCTCTGTCTTGGGGAAGATAAGGAGGTGTTTGGACCTTGGGGGAAGGGATCATTGTAAGAACTAACCACAACGAATTCACAACACTGAGGAGTAGTAAGCGAGGGTCAGCCTGCCCTGGTGATTTCTCCTAATACAATAATGTTGACCCCTCATCGTGGTGCTTCCCTCAAATCCATTGTCCTTGCCACTGATGGGTGGTCGTAGGACGGATCTGTGGCACAATTGTGGCCAATGACATATAAGCAGAAGTTTTCTGGGGAGGGAGGGGGCTAGTTTCCAAAGATGCCTCCCGCACCAATAAACCAGACCTTCCAGTCTGGAAGGTCTGGTTTATTGCCCTTATGTTGTCTTCTTTCCTTGAACCTGGACTGGCCCTGGGACTTAATTTTGACTGATAGGATACAGCAACAGTGATGCTGTGTGACTTGAGGGGACGGCCTAGGTCATAAGCATCCTTGTAGCTCCCAACCACGTCTCTTATTCCGGGGGAAGCCAGCTGCCGCGTGAAGTCTGATTTCCCTGGGACCGCCATGCTGTGGGGAAGCCCAAGTGAGCCATATGGAGAGGCTGTGCAGAGAGAGAGAGAGAGAGCTGCCTGACCAATCTCCAGCTCTTCCCCGATCCTGACCGGAGTACTAGGCAAGAAACTATTTTGGACACTGAGGGCAAGTGGCACTCAAATGATACCTCCCCAATGGTCCTCTGACTGCAATCTCCATGAGAGACCCCAAGTGAGAACCGGCCCATTGAACCCAGCCAAATCAAGGAAGCATGAAAGAGAAACTTCTCGAAAATTCTCCTTACTTCTAAGAAAGAGATATAGAGAAAGATGCCTCCAACACCTTCTTTCCTCTGGACACATCAGGTCTCAACGACTTGAGAACTTGGGAACACAAAAGCTAGTTGTTGAAGGCAAGTTCCACGCACTGGGAATGGCAGAACAAAGAGAAGGAAAGAATTTGAGTCATTGACGGCCTTGGAGCACTGCTGGATCAACCAGCCCTGAAACCCACCTTACCTTGGACTTCTCATTGGGTGAAATAACACCTTCATTGTTGGCACCAGTCTGGGCTTTGGTACTTGTGCTGAAAGCGTCCTAATTCATCCCTAGACTAGGGAAGCTGATCTGGGTTTGCAGGCAGTAGAATAGAGGCATTAGGTAAAGTCAAGTTGGGTTTCAACATGGGCTCTGCCACCTTCCAGCCCATGGGGTCAGGGTAAACTATGCCCCACAGAGTCATCCCACCAAAAGGATGACACGGCTGGAGTATTTACATAGCAATTCCTGTAAGTCCTTGGTTACAGGCTATTCCTGAGGGTGGGGGCTTGAACCTCCAGCACTTCTGGCCACTGGACTCTGGTAGCTGAGAGAGCCTCCAGGCACAGAAATGCCAGCACTCCCAGTTCATGCTAAAGTGATATGGGCAAGAGGACAGGAATAGGGCCAAGGCAGTATCCACTACAAGTCTCTAGAGCTCATATTTACTAGGAACACAAGGGACTGGAGAACAAATTAAATAGCACCACAGGGGCATCACATAATGATAAAGGGGTCAATTCTCCAAAAAGTCATAGCAATCCCCAACATGTATGCACCTAACAACAGAGACTCCAAATACATAAGGCAAACAATGATAGAACTGCAGGGAGAAATAGACAAATCCACTGTTGCAGTTGGAGAATTCAGCACCCTCGATCAGATCCAGCAGGCAGAAAATCTTAAAGGACTTAGCTGAACTCAACAACACCATCAACCAAGTGGATATAATTGACATCTATAGGCTATTTTATCCAGCAGCAGTGAAATACACATTCTTCTCAACCTTACATGGAACATTCATGAAGACAAATCACAATCTGTGCCATAAAACATGCCTCAGCATGCATGAAAGAATAGAAACCATACGATCGATGTTCTTACACCACAATGGAATCAATAATAGAAAGATAGCTAGAAAAATCCCCAAATACGTGGAGATTAAACAACACATTCTAAATAGCACATTAATAGATCAATAGATTAATCTAAGAGTCTATTAAACAGCACCTCTAAATAACACATGAGTCAAAGGAGTCTCAAGAGGAATTAAGAAATATTTCAACTAAATGAAAATCTAAGCAGAATTTATCAAACTGTGTGGGATGCAATGGAAGCAGGCTCAGAGGGAAATTTGTAGCATTGAATGCATATATTAAAACAGAAGAAAGATCTAATATCAACAATCTAAGCTTCCACCTGAGGAAACTAGAAGAATAAAATGATTCCAAAGTCGTTAGAGCGAAAGAAAAAATAAACCTGAAAGCAATACTCAGTGAAATGCACAACAGGAGATCAACAGAGAAAGTAAATGAAACCAAATGATGCACAGGAAAAAAAACCAGACAAATCAGGAATGTGGGACCTTGTCTATCTTGTCTGACTTATTATTGCAACGAGTCAATGACTTGGGCAGAGAGTACTCTAGGTATATATATCTAGGAAAGATATCTACGTATCTAGGAAGGATACCCAAGGTATATATCAACCAAGGGTCAATGTGTGCTTTGTTTGGACCCTAATCAGAACAAAACAACTCTAAAAGACTTCTTTTAAGACAACCAGGCAAATTTGATTCTCAAATTTGTATTAGATGATAGTAAAGAATTTTTGTTAAATTTGTTAACGTGGGGGTGCCTGTCTGGCTTAGTCAGTAGGCATGTGACTCTTGATCTTAGGGTTGTGAGTATGAGCCCCACATTGGGTGTAGAGATTACTCAAGAAAAAATAAAATCTTAAAAATAAGTTTTTTAACGTTTATTTATTTTTGAGGGAGAGAGACAGAGCACGAGCGGGGGAGGAGCATAGACAGAGAGGGAGGCACAGAATCCGAAGCAGGCTCCAGGCTCGGAGCTGTGGGCACAGAGCCCGACGCGAGGCTTGAACTCACAGAGTGTGAGATCATGACCTGAGCCGAAGTCCGACGCTTAGCCGACTGAGCCACGCAGGCACCCCTAAAAAAATAAAATCTGAAAAAACAAAATCTGTTAATGTGATAATAGCGTCGAAGTTATGTAAGAAAAACGTCCATGTTCTTTAGAGATGCCCACAGAAGTATGTAAGGGTAACATAGCACGATGGCTGGGATTTCTTTTAAATTCTTCGGCAATGATTTTAAACAAAATCAGGGTCTGGCCCTGCCCTTACTTCTCACCTTAATCCTGGACCTGTCAGATCTTGTTTTCATTTGCAATTCAAATAAAATATAAAATCATAGATTACTTTCCATTAATTTTGATTTTTTAAAAAAAGATGGCATTAAACGACCCTTTATCTCGATTACTGAAGTTTTTTTTGGTGCCTCCCCTCCAAATCTGCGGTAGTGAAATGTTAGTCCTGGCACCACATCCAAATTCAGTCATCTTACTGCTTTGCCTTGGGGTCACCCTGCCTCAGGATAACCAGAGCTGGTCACGATTTTCCAGGTTAATAACCCGCTGAAGGCTTTCCCACCATCCGCTCTCACCACACCGACATATTTAACACCCTCTTCCACCCTTCAAGGAGCCACCATAGAAGACGTGGTCCAACTTTAGGAGATGGTGGCTTGTGGTTAATTAGGAGTCTCGCCAACAGGGAACACACTATTTACAACCCTGGCCTTAATTTACAGGTTCACACTTCGAGGCTGCCTTGAGTTTTGCTAGTGTTTTTAAAGCAGCTTTAAAATATCCACAGCCGTTCCAAATGCTCATCTCCACTGTTTACTCTTTGAGTTCCTTCCCCACCTCCTTCTAACCTGATAGAAGCTGCCTTGCTCTGTTACCACTGCCAGCTCCAGGTGGGCACCTTAGGGACCCCCCGGGATTGTTTCTCCACCCGGTTCCTGGCAGGAAAGAGACAAGATTTGCATCTTTTTCTGACCATGCACACACTGATAGTCCCTACCTCCTAAGTGTGATGATTCTGCGTGTTTCTAAGACCGCCTTGGAAAAGAATAAAATGTCACACTGCGAAGAGCCCTAAGGAATAACTGAATCCTGTGCTTAACTCTTTTTTTTTTTTTTAATTTTTTAATGCTTATTTATTTTTGAGAGAGAGAGAGAGAGAGAGAGAGAACAAGCAGGGGAGGGGCAGAGAGAGAGGGAGACACAGAATCCGAAGCAGGTTCCAGGCTCTGAGCTGTCAGCACAGAGCTTGACGCGGGGCTTGAACGCATGAGCCGTGAGATCAGGACCTGAGCCAAAGTCGGTCGCTTAACCAACTGAGCCACCCGTGGCTCCCTGCTTCTTGACTTAACGAGGTGCATGATTAAAGCCCTAAGAGTCAGGTGGATCTGGGTTCAAAATCTGCCTCGGCTGCGGTGGATCTTAGAGAAGTGACTTACCCTCTCTGAGCCTGTGTCTCTTATCTGTCAAATAGGAATAAAAATAGTATGGACCTCATAGGGTTGTTGAGACAGTAAGCGAGCTAATGTCTGTGAAGCATGTGGCATAACTCTTGGAACAAACTAAGTGCTTCATACTCGCTGGGTGCAGTAATTATTTGGGTGGTCAGCGTCTTCGAGATTTTCTTTGAGAATCTATAAAAAGCTATGAAGACCCATCAGGAAAACATACATTCTTTTATGTTAAAAAAAATAATTAGGGGTGCCTGGGTGGCTCAGTAGGTTAAGCATCTGAGTTTGGCTCAGGTCATGATCTCAGGGTTCGTGGGTTTGAGCCCCGCTTTGGGTTCTGTGCTGACAGCTTGGAGCCTGGAACCTGCTTCAGATTCTGTGGCTCCCTCTCTCTCTGCCCCTTCCCTGCTCCTGCTCCGTCCCTCTCTCTCAAAACTAAATAAACACTTAAAACCCCCTATGGGTCTAGAGTACCATTTAACAGACAGTGTGGACAAGAGGGGGAAACGTTTGTTTCCTAGCTCACGCCAGAGATGCGGTTTCCAGCTCGAAAATTTCCTCCATCCGCGTGGATAGGCTCATATCCCCAGCTCACATTCTCCCAAAGCCAAGAGTAGCCATTGGTGGATACATTTTGTTATTCTGTTTGTTCCATTTAGCAAATAATAGTAGATTCTCTCCCACACAGCTACACAGACTTCACGCATAGTATTTTTGAACGTCACCGTTTGGTTCCGATCGTGGAATTGATACAGGCACCGTATACGAATGAAGCGAAGTATAAAGTCTCCCGTCCTCTCTTCCGAACCTAGAGAGAAGCACTGATAGACGGGGGTACGTCCTTCCGGGATCTGCTCGGTGCACGGGCTACACGTGTAAATGCACATACCGGGTTTGGTGGGACCCGGGCCGACAGGTGGTTTCTCACATGGCCGGAGGGAAGTGTCCTGAGTGTGCCTCTCGGTTCCAGCAAGTCCTTGAGCGACCTCGGATGGCCCTTGGAAGGTCTCCAAACCCCATGTCCCCATCTGTAAACGGAGCACCCTTGGGCCTGAAGAATTGTCGCCAATATGAAATGCGTTCAGACCCGCGGAGCCCCTAGCACACTGCTTCCCCACCTCGGCACCACTGGCGCCCTGGCTGGATAACTCTTTGCTGTGGGGAGTCGTCCTGTGTGTTGCAGGATTCTTAGCGGCCTCCTGGTCTCAACCCACTAGACGCCGGTAGGACCCCCGCCCCCAGGCAAAAGTCCCAAACACAGCCACATCCTCCCCCAAAGGATGCTGAGTGAACTCGCCTTCATATTATCATCATTATGACAGGGTAGCACCTTTACTGAACATAAAGCATTCAATGGCTCAATTCATACAAAAATACACACCCGCTGGTATTTTAACTGTCCACGAAGGAGTCCGATTTCTTTGTCTGTTCAGAGGCTTTTCAGACCCAATACTCCCGGTCCACCTCAGACGGAAACTTCCCCCCACAAGAGCATTTCATGTGTGTCATATTGAAATGGATTTGGCCATTTTTATTGGCTCTGTGCCTCCAGAGTCTCTCCTCTCTCTCCCCCTTCCCCCATGCAGGTGAGAGACAAGACCGAGCCCACAATGAACAAGCTGCTTTTCTCACTGTCTCTACCCCGTTTGCATCGAGGTGTTTTTCCACGGAGCCCTAGGACGATGGGATGATGTGTGTGCATGCGTTCATTCACGGGCTCGTTGGGATCGAAACCCCCCGGGGGGGGACACACTTGGAAAACGACCGAATTAATCACTTATGATCTGCGTTCTGTGCACATTATCATAATATTGATATAATGCACAGACTGTTCTTCGCTTATTTCTCTATTGAGTGAGGCCGTGCGGTAGTTTCGAGGAAATCTGAGACTCGTGCACCTGGCTAAATGCTCTCTCTCTCTCTCTCTGTAAATAACCCAAGGTCTCCTGGTTTGCGAGGACTGGCCTAAAATGAGTTACAGTTGCCAGAACGTTTTTAAGTAGGGAAATAAATTAGAGTGGTAATAATCATAACAATTATATAATAAATGTTAAAAATTGTTAAGTTCCCCAACGTCTTTTCGGTGGGGAGAGGGCCGGGGTGGGGGGGAGGGGGTGTGGAAATTCCATCGTCTGCATCTGGTGACATCATCAGGCTGGAGAGGACAGGCTTCTAAATTCCAAATGTCACCGAGGTGCTGAATGAGGTGGCGTTAGACTTTCTCAGCTGAGGTTGCAGGGCTTGGATTATTAAAGTCCTTGCTTGCAAAATAAATTTAGGGGTTCAGGGAAGTTTCTGGATTGACCCTCTCTCTCTTCCACCTTCCCTCTTTCCTCCCTTCCCCCCCCCCCATCTTCTCCCCCCATAAGGGAGCCCAAGGCAACCACAGCTGCACAAATTATCTCAGTGCCCCCTCCCCCAATAATTTCTCCACGTCCAGCTGCAGACGGAAGAGAAAGGGGGCTGGAAAAAAAAAAAAAAAGGAATGACAGCATGTCCCCAACCAAGAGACCCTTCCAGGAAGCCCCGACGACTCAGAAAGCATGTTTTTGTTTTTTTTTTTTATTTTTTTTTTTTCAACGTTTATTTATTTTTGGGACAGAGAGAGACAGAGCATGAACGCGGGAGGGGCAGAGAGAGAGGGAGACACAGAATCGGAAACAGGCTCCAGGCTCCGAGCCACCAGCCCAGAGCCCGACGCGGGGCTCGAACTCCCAGACCGCGAGATCGTGACCTGGCTGAAGTCGGACGCTTAACCGACTGCGCCACCCAGGCGCCCCATCAGAAAGCATGTTAAAGCGCCCCGAACGGGCAAACCTGGGTGCGGGACTGTAGGGTCTGGTCTGAGATCCATGCGACATAGAGATCGAAGCGACGGATCCAGGCACGATTCACAGTAACGCCAGCCAACGTTCGTACGTGGGATACGGAGCTGTGTGCTTCACTCGTATTATCCCGCTTTTCCTGTGGTAGGGACTGTTATCGCTCCCATTTTACAGATGTGGAAACGGAGGCTCAGAGGGCATAAAGCGCTCGCTCAAGGCGACGACAGCTTTACGCAGGAGAAGTTAGGTCCAGCCCGGATCTGGATGCCTCTGGAGCCCATTCCCTTAACCGCGATGCTATATGACCCAGATGGGCTGCGTCCCTCGGTTTGCACAGATTTTCAAATCCGGAAGGCAGGCCTGCGAATCTGACGCAGGGATGCATGATGAGAGCTCATCCCTGCACGACATGGTTGACATGAAGGGCAGCCCAAAGAAGCACCTAAGTGAGTTTTTGGAAGATCTCTTATGGGGGGGGGGGGGGGGGGGGGGAGTTGGTGCTGCCTCTGGTAGCAGGCTTATAGACCCAAAGTAGAGTTTACCCTTTGGCCAGGCTTCCATTCCTTTCCAGAAGACGACCAGAAGACTGTCCCAGGAAGTAACTCCCCATCTTGTTGGGTTGCCTGTTTCCCAACCTCCCGAATGCAGGGGTTGATGCCCAGACTACAGCCGGTCCTATGTTTAAGTTGACTTTACCTCCCTCTGTGGCCAAGCCGGGGACTCTACCCCTCTGAACCTCAGTGTACCCACCTGTGAGGGGAAGGGCTGATCACAGCCGGGGCCACTCTGGCTCACACTGTGCCTCTACAAAATTAGAAAAAGGCACACCTTCCTCAAGCGACCCTACTTCCTTGTTGGAAATTTGTCATAATATCCCGATTTCAGTAAAACAAGACGCTTTACTGCCACCTGCTGGAAAGCTGTTGTAATAAATACAAACGGGTAAAGGCGGGGCTGCGAACGGCATCTCCTTTGTGCAGTGCATGACCTACACAACTGTACATAGCAGCCTGAGAATTCTTCCCTGTATTGCTGGGAAGCGAAAGTTTGAGACGGCCTGCCAAGTGTTTTCTTAGCATGTTGATACGGACGTGGCTCGCAGATTCCCCAGCAAATGTTGGCTGCTCTGTTAAGTTCTGGCTCCAACAAGTTATTGAATGAGCGTGTCTCTTTCTTCTGGCCATGTATCTCATACAGCATCTGGTTTGGGGGACAGTATCTCTCAGGCAGTCTCCGTCCACCCCTCAGCACTTGCCCGGGTCCATGCTTCAGAACAGTCCAACTTTCAACTCCCCGAACATGCCTCCTCTCTTGCCTCCCGTCCAGGAAAAGGGACAGAGAGAACTTTCTCAGTCTGGTTCCAAAAGCTCTGTCTGGCATTTCTTTGGTGTTTGGAATCTCTGAGGCTCCCAGGACAGTCTTGCAAAATGTTTGGTATGTTCCCTCAGCTTTGCCCGGGGGCCGAAAGGTTCCTGGCACGGGTCTTAACATGGCGTCTGGGGTTCAACAAAAAGTCTGGTTGAATCTAAGCTTTTCCTTGTACTGGCTGTGTGACCTTGAGCGAGTCACTTAACCTTGCTGTGCTTTGGTTTCTTCCCAGGTGAAAGGACCCACTAATCCATCACAGAGAGCTACGCGGCGAAGACAAGGGGAAAACGTGTTTAAAAGTGCTTAAGAGCGAGCGCTCTATGAATCAAAGTTATTACTATCATTAGCAACAGGGGAAAATGTTTCAGATTTTTTTTTAATAGGTCATCCATTTCCAGCTGCCCGTCTGATCGCTGATGACCTTGTCTTTTGAACCGAAAATTAGAACCCCCGAATCTAGGACCTTCCCCCCGAATGCCTTCCCTTCGTGGTTTATATGAAAAGCTGAAAGTCTAATCACTTTCTTGGCTTCTGCTCTGCAGACGTCCCATGAAACGAGATGTGTCCCAGCTTCTGTGGGACACAGAGTTGCTTCACTCATAATGCCACAGCTGTTTCCTCTTCAGCAACAAATACTCTAGAGACATGAGTGGCTATTAAGAAGTAATCATCCGTTCCCTCTCTAGGGAACGCTGCTTATAACCGCTGCTTTAATCACTGGGTCCCCTTTTCCTGGAACTCGAGGCGGAATCAGGACGTTCTCTCTTCCTCGCCTCTCCTTTCATGTTTTCTGTCTGCTTCGTCCCCCATCCCTGGCTCCGGACTTCCAGAGCCTTCTCTGTCAGCCTGAGGATCTGTGGCTTAATTGAAATGACTCTGGTACATAGAGTACATGCCTAGGTTGTTACTGGCTACAAAGCAACTGGGTTTGGATCACGGTTTAGTCCATTCTGGGGGACAAGGGCAGGGCAGGCGAGGATCGGCTTCGAAGGCCAATCTGCGGACGGACGGTCCAGCAACACAGAGCGAGACAGCCCCGGCAGAGTCTCTTGGCTTTGTTTTTTTGTTTTTTTGTTTTTTTTTAATTTTTTTTTTTTCAACGTTTATTTATTTTTGGGACAGAGAGAGACAGAGCATGAACGGGGGAGGGGCAGAGAGAGAGGGAGACACAGAATCGGAAACAGGCTCCAGGCTCTGAGCCATCAGCCCAGAGCCCGACGCGGGGCTCGAACTCATGGACCGCAAGATCGCGACCTGGCTGAAGTCGGACGCTTAACCGACTGCGCCACCCAGGCGCCCCAAAATTTTTTAAATAAAATTAAAAAAAATTAAAAAAAATTTTTTTTTTAACATTTATTTTTGAGACAGAGAGAGACAGAGCATGAACGGGGGAGGGTCAGAGAGAGGGAGACACAGAATCTGAAACAGGCTCCAGGCTCTGAGCCGTCAGCCCAGAGCCCGAGCCGTCAGCCCAGAGCCCGACGCGGGGCTCGAACTCACGGACCGCGAGATCGTGACCTGGCTGAAGTCGGCCGCTCAACCGACTGCGCCACCCAGGCGCCCCTGCTCCTTTTGTCCTTAAATGTCCTCAGATGCAAATGCAGCTAAGTGCAGTGCGTGAGAACTGGGTCTTTTGGAAGCGACTCACCTGGACTCTGAAGCCCACTAATCAGCTGCTGTGTGACCCGAGGCAACTTACTTCCCCTCTCTGATCCTATGCTTCTTCATTCATCAAGTGGGATCCTATCTCCCTGGGCTCCTCGCGAGGGTTGGAAGAGATAAGGCTTCGAAAGTGCTGGCAAAGTGTCTGACCTGGGGTGAACACCCCGTAAATCCTAGCCTTTATTATAAGCCATTTAATAAAATAGAGGCTTTCTGGGGATTTAAAACAAAAAAGAAAGGCACACACTCATGAGCCAAGAAGCATTTTGGAAAACTGCTTTATTTCACATGTTCTGGATGTATCTGGCTGGTCTTTTCCATTAAAGAAAAAAAAAAAAAATTTCCCCAAGGAGGCCACAGTCTCCACACCAGCCAGGCCCAGGCCACACAGTACGTTGGATCTGGGCTCGAAACGAAACCCAGGCCTCTGACCCCACATCGGACGGTTGAGGCCCACCGTTCTCCACCGGAGCCAGTGATGTTACAGGGGACCGTGCCGCGTCCCAGGGGAGGAAAACGGCATTTCTCTCTTGCCTCCGTGTGACTGGGGGGTGGGGGTGGGGGGCGGGAAGGGAGATGTTTGGTCCAGTCCGGGAAGCAAGTTCAGCACCCTGGAACCCTTCTCTGCCCCCCACTCTCTCCTCCCATCCCCAAAGCCTATGCCTCCCTGCAGTGGCCCAACCCCCAAGACTGGACCTTCCGGACCCCCTTCAGCTGCCCTAGGCTGGGACTACAACCAGGCTTCAGGTACAACGTGCGAGGTGCCCCCCCCCCAAAAAAAACCTCAGGGATCAAGATTTAAATATATATATATATATATATATATATATATATATATATATATATTTTTTTTTTTTTTTTTTTTTAATGCGATATATTTAAAAACTCAAAATTCATGCAAAAAAAGAAGCCCACAAGGTGCCAAAAGGCAGCATTTGAAACAGAAGAGAGGCTGGGTACCCAGGATGGCCCCTCTCACCTGCAGCCCACAGTGTAAGAAAAGGGCACGAGATTAACTCCTGCCCCCACCCTCTCAGCCTCACCTCCCCCCCCCCCCCGAATTTCCTGTAAGGGCCACAGCCATAAATTTCCACCTTCCCGGCCTGCGGCACCCCCTTCCCCGGGCAGAGGTGAGCCGGGGTGAGAACACAGAGGCTGTTTGGACCGCCGCAGGCCCGCGGGAAGGTTCGGGTGGGACGATCCAGCTTTTTCCATCTTGTTTTGAAACTATGTAGGCTCCTCTCCTTAACCAGAAAACAGGAATTAGGTCCCAGCTCCAAGAATCGCTTCCTGTCTTCCAGTTTATGACCTTGGCCACCTCGCAGCCTTTTAAAGTCGCCGGGCTGGCTTCCTCAAATACCTGAGGTCGCAGGGACAGGTAGTAAACAGATGGGGGGTGTGGGGGGGGCGGTGGGGGGGTGCTTCCCGCGGCCAAGCGGGCGGGGGCATGTTGCACCGACCCCCGGAGCGCCGCGGGTGCGCGGGGCTGGCGCGTCCAGAACTTTAAACCTTTTTCTTTGATCGCTTTCTTTTTTTAAGAAGGGGGGTGGGGTGGGGAGACAAGCCGGGGAAGGGGGGACGCGGCGGGGAAATGAGGTGCCGAGGCGAAGTTTTGATGCTCTCCTGCCTCTGGCTCCAGCTCCGCCCTCGCCCGAGGCGGGGAGCTTGGAATTCCAGACCCGGCCTCCTTCCCCTTTTTGAAATTGATCGATTTTATCCGGGAGCTTCAAATCGAAACCAGGAGAGGGGGCTTTGAAATGTCAGAGCAAAGTTGCAAAAGGGAAAAGGGGGTGGGGTGAGGAGGGGAGGGAGGGGAGTTAAAAATAAGCGGGAGGGGGTCTTTCCGACCCGGCGCGCAGCGCCGGCCACCTTTGTGAGGATCCTTAACCTTTTCACCCTTCAGCGGTGCTGGTGGGCTCCGAGAGGCTCTTTGAAAAAAGCTGAGGAGCTCCGTGGACCCTCCCCACCCCCCCTCCCGGGAAGCGGTGCTTCTTAGGGGCGTGCCACGTTTGCATTCACTTTGGGTGGAGGGCGGGCGGGTGGCACCGGTTGTGAGCAATCTGGGGAGGTTTTTGCAAAACCTTCTGCAGGGCCATTTGCATTGGAGCTCGACCCTCTCCCCGAGTGACGATCTGGACGAGTCTGGTTTGCCTGGAGTAATCTCTACCTAACTGTTACAAAGTATTATTTGGAATTAAAAAAAAAATGCAGCCATGTTCTGGGGGAGGCAGGAGCTGGCAGGCATGACTTCTAGCTGGGGACGCGGCTGCAGCCCACACTGCGAGCTGGAAAGCCCAGGGCGCGCTGGAAACTCCTCCAGCGTCCGTGCTTCCGGCGAGGCCCCCTCCTGGCGCTCCCGGCGGCGCCTCCTAGTCCTTTCCTTTAGGGCCCCGAGACCTTCACTCCCGACGCGGGGTGCTGAGGCAGCGGGGCTTCTAATCTGGCCCATCTCCCTCCCTTTGCTTTGAAATAAGGCATCAAATGGGAAAGACTCTGGCTGACGCACAAAGGTATCTCTTTAGGGGACTGGCGCCTGGAAAGGCCTGGGAAATGCACCTTAAGTTGATAGCGGGACCTTCCAGCCTTCTGCAGGCTGCGCCAAGACCAAAAGGATTGAAATACACAGGGTAGGAGTCGTGGAAGGCTTAGTTCGAATTGCTTTGAATTGTCTTGATCGCCTGATGGCAAGGGACCCTGGGGCCGGGGCAGTAGAAGGTGGCTGCTGGGTCCAGCCGGTGCTCGGCTGAGCCCCCTCTGTCCCTTCCTCTCCAGCGGCCCGGTGCTGACGCTGCAGGAGGAAGGTAGGCAAAGCGGGCGCAGGGGCTCTGGGGTCCCTGAGGACGGCTGCCCCCAGGGGCCGGCTTTGGGAAAGGCACTAGAGGTTTATCAGCTCAGGACTGGTGGAGGGTGCAAGGCAGAGATGTAGAGAGAGAAACAGGGAGAGAGGAGCATCAGGGAAAGAGACAGAGACAAAGAAAACGAAGACACGGTGAATAGTGAACCAGAAGCTGATAAAGCAGAGAGAGAGGGCGCGCGCGACAATGAGGGACACCCACAGAGGACTGCAGAAACAGGTGGAGAACCCAGCAACCTGAGTCCAGAGCTTGCACCCCCCACAGCCTGGTGATCCTGGGGGGCTGAGCTGCCATATGGTGGCCCCAAAGCCTGTGCCAGCCCGTCCAGCTCCCGGGTCCTGGTCCCGCTGGGCACTTAACCTTGTGCAATGAGCCCACGTCCCCCAGGGGGGACCTGGGAGAGCTGGCCACGACTCAGCGGATTCTTGGCTCCTGGGATCTGAGCCCACGAGGGCCACCCGCACACCTGACGAGAAGGTTCTGCTGAAGAATGATGGATTGGTAGCAAGGATCGAGGGGTTGCCCACCTTCTCCATGGGGAGACCCCTTAACCCCGTCCCTCTCTCAACCCGCTGGCGAGAGAGACTCCTCTCTCTGGAAGGCAGGGCTAATGGCGTTCCCATGAGGGATATGAAGAATTTCCCAGTAACAGGTGGGACCGCCGGGCCCCTGGGACATGGGGGATGGCCCCTGAATGTCTGCTGAAGAGTGCCCTGTCAAGTGCCCGCTGGGAGCCAGGCACCACGCTGAGGGCCTACGTAGGGCTCGCCATGGCCCAATGAAGTGATAGCGTTATTCTGTCCCCAAGAGGACACCAAAGTTCACAGGGGTTAAGCCGTTTCTGCCACATCACACAGAGGGCAAGTCTGTGCCCCAAATCACTGGATTGTTACGCTAGACTCGTGGTGGAAATCCTGTTCTCTGTCCAGCCCCGGTCGGGTGACATTCCCAGCAGAGGGGAGGCCAGACTTGAAGCCAGCCCCATAGTCCGCAGCTTTGACTTTGGCTTTCCTGGCGGGCCGCAGGGGTCCACGTGCGGGTTCGGGTACTTTCTGAACTCTTCCTGGTTTCCCCACCCACCCCGTTCCTCTCTGGGCTCAGGTTCTCAACAGCAAAATACTCAGAGGTGCTATTTGAAGAGATCTTACTAGATGTAAAACTATATTCCGTCCGCACATTAGCCCTTCCAAGCATTATTATCTCCGCTACGGATGAAGAGACTGAGGTTTCAAGGAAGTCAGGAACTTGTACAAGGTCACCAGCTCATAAAAAGAGGAAGCTGAGGGGTGCCTGGGTTCAGTCGGTTGAGCGTCGACTCTTGATTCGGCTCAGGTCACGATCCCGGGGTCGTGGGATCGAGCCCTGAGTGGGCTCTGTGCTGAGTTGTAAAGCTTGCTCGAGATTGTCCGTCTCTCTCTGTCTTTCTCCCTTGCTCACGCTAGTGCTCTCTCTCTCTCTCTCAAATGAAAAAATGGGTGCCTGGGTGGCTCAGTCGGTTAAGCGTCAGACTCTTGGTTTCAGCTCTCAGGTCATGATCTCACAGTTTGTGAGTTCAAGCCCCGAGTCGGGCTCCACCCTGACAGCACGAAGGCTGTTTGGAACGCTCTCTCTCTCCCTCTCTCTCTCTGTCCCTCTCCCACTCTCTCTATCTCTTTCTCAAAATAAATAAATAAGGGGCGCCTGGGTGGCGCCGTCGGTTGAGCGTCCGACCTCAGCCGGGTCACGATCTCGCGGCCCGGGAGTTCGGGCCCCGCGTCGGGCTCCGGGCCGACGGCTCGGAGCCTGCAGCCTGCTTCCGATTCTGTGTCTCCCTCTCTCTCTGCCCCTCCCCCGCTCATGCTCTGTCTCTCTCGGTCCCAAAAATAAATAAATGTTGGAAAAAAAAAAATTAAAAAAAAAAATAATAAATAAATAAATAAAACTTTTATGGAAGGAGTCCAAATGTCCATCGACTGATAAATGAATAAAGAAGATGTGGTTGATATATTCAATGGAATACTACGCTGCAATAAAAAAGAATGAAATCTGGCCATTTGCAACAACGTGGATGGAACTGGAGGGTGTTGTGCTAAGCGAAATACATCAGTCAGAGAGGGCCGGATACCATCTGATTTCACTCCTGTTGAGAAAGCAAACAGATGAACACAGGGGAAGGGAAGGGAAAATGAGATAAACACGGAGAGGGAGACAAGCCATAAGAGACTCTTAAATACGGAGAACACGCAGAGTGGCTGGAGAGGGTGCAGGGATGGGCTAAATGGGTGGGGGGCACTAAGGAGGGTACCTGTTGGGGATGAGCACTGGGCGTCCTATATAAGGGATGGATTCTTGGCTTCTATTCCAGAAGCCATGGCAACACTGTGTGGTAACTAACTTGAATTTCAATGCGTAAACGAACGTTAAAGCAAATGAAGATAACGTGAAAAGGAGGCTGAGGTCTGATCACCCACCTATCAGATTGCAGAGCCTTTCTGGGACCCCTGTCACCTCACCTGCAAACTGGACGGGAAGCCCCCGAAAGCGGAGTGGCTTCTGGAAGAGGCACCTCTGGACACTTACGCCCTTCTAGAACGAGATCCCGAGGTCCAGTAGAGACAGGAAAACGGTTCTCAGAGGTGGCCTCCTCGGAAGAAGTGGTCCTGGGAAGACCACCTCCGTTTTCCAGAAGAGAAAACCCACTCGGACAGTATTTGACCACATCTGTGACCCCTTGCGCAGGAGAGCCGAGCGAGGCTCTAACGGGGGGTCCGACTTCTAATCCAGGCAGATGGCAAGGGGGTGAGGACTCTAACGGACTTCTTGTCCTCGGAGAGTTCACAACTGGGATACGGGTCTCCTTGAATGGGCTGGTGTGCCCATCCCCCCGTCACCCCCTAACACAGCAACACGTGAGACCCTCGCCTTCCCGGCTGCCCCTTTCTCCAATGAGTTACTCTTGGCCAACATCAGCTGTCTCCCCTGGGAGGTTTAACCACCTCCATGCCAGCAGCCCCTCAAAATGACTGACTAATGCAGAGAGACCAGCTGGTCCCCTTGCCCCCGGGGCAGGATCTTTGCCTGAGACCCACGTTTGCAGCTGCTCTCAGCCTTGGCTCTCTCTGTCCCGCTTCACTCCTTCCCATGTGAGTTTCTCCAGAGAGCACCCCCTCAGGAAACGCATGTGCATGAATCCTTGCCTCAGGCTCTGCTTTCTTGGGACCCTGACCTCAGAGAGGGGCTAAGCCGGAGCAAGAATTGGATGTCTCTGGGGCAGACACCTCCCATGTCCCTTCCAGGTCTTTGGAGATGGGAGAGCTAATTCCACCCCCACCCAGGAGAGCTACAGGAAGCAAGTTCAATAGGGTGGGAACAGGAAGGCCACTGGTGCCCTGGGGGCTCCTCCATAGGGTGGGCATTTGCCTCCGAGCTCCTGACCCCCAACATCCGTCTCTGCCTCTAAGCTGAAACTGCCAGGCGAGCGGAGAAAGAACCCACCGGGTTGTAGCACGCTGGCTGACCCATCCCTAACGTTGTGGCGCCCCAGGGCAAGGGGACAAATTGAGGTCCACACACTATACCTGAGAACTTCGGAGTTCTACATCGACCTGGCGGCGTGCTAAATAAAATGTGTTCTATCGTCAAAGAAGGTGACGAGCAAACCTTTCTAATAACCTAAAAGGCCGAAGAGGACTTGAGAATTCTTTGTTTCTTAGAGTTCCGGCCCAGAATCGGGCGACCCGGGGCATCCCAGCTGGCGAGCCCAAGCTTGTCCACATCCCCTCTGGCAAACGACCGCCTCTTGGCCATCCCTTAGGCTTAGGGGTGAGCACAAGGGTGGGGAGATTTACCCAGAGGCTAGGGTCTGGATGCAGGCTGGGGATGCATTTGGGCCCCAGAAGCCTCAGTTTCTGGGGACCTTGCGTAGGTAAGTACCGGTGATGGAGGGATATGGCCTCTGTCCCACAGACTCCCCGCCCCCGGAGAGGGGCTGAGTCAGCAGAGAGGCAGAGCAGAGCCCGCTGGAGAAGCACAGAGACACTTTGCTCAGGACCAAACACAGCGCCGCGCTGGCACAGCTGGACCCCACGGTGAATCCCCCAGAGCCCCTCGTGGTCTGCAAACCCGGCCATGGGTGCTTTCAGACACGTGGCTTCTCCACTCTCTGAGCCCCAGCCACGCTCAACTCCTGCCATCTCTGGTGTTTCCTCTGGGAGCAAATTCTGCAAGAAACTCAATCTGCTGTGTGCAGAATTATGGGTTGTTCTTGGCTCCGGCCTCGCCCTCGCCCTCGGTGCAAACACAGACGTCCACACAGAGCGGGGCAGGCTTGGCAGGATTGCCAAGGGGTTTGGGGCTATGTCGGGGAAACTGACCTCCCTTTTCTCCCTCTCCGGGGCTGGAACCCTCCCAGCACCAAGGAGGAGAAACCAAAAGCATTCAGGATCGGACTTGGAGAGAAACTCCCTTTCCCGTCCCCGGTTTTGTCCAAAGAGAGCTGGTCCGGCCAGGCTCAGAAGGCCTCTCTGCCTCCCTTCCCTGCTCAGGGCTCCAGGAGGACCTCGAGGAGGTCCCAGCGTGCATGCATATGCAAATAGTATGCAAATCATACCCCGCACCGTGCAATACTCGTATGCATACAGTATGCAATACTACGTATGTTTATGCCTCTGCCTTTCTCTGTATCTGTGTATATCTTTGTCTCTCTGTGTCTGCACGGGCATGTGCCTACCTGTGCATCTTGCATAAGAGGCCCAGCTTTCACCGAATGACCCAAGGTGTCCGTGACCCCAAATCGTATGAGCACCTCCCCTGCGATATAGTTGCTAAGAACCCCAGCCTACCCATCAAGAGCCGATGGATGAATGCATCGTGAGAAACTCATCACAAAAGGGATACTATTTTGCAGTGAGAGCGAAAGAACCATAACCTCCCGGCAGAAAATGTTGCTGGAATTTGTCAAGATCACAGGGAGCCTAGGAAGCTCCCGCAAATGAACCTACGAACCTACCGTTCAGGTTCCTTTCCCTGCCTCATGTACACCCGGGGGCCCCGCTGAACTTGAGCCATAGTTTGTCACACCCTTTCAACCTCTTGAGGACTGAACTCTTTAAACTAGTCTGTGAGCCTCCGAAGGATCCCCAGGGGTTCACCATGGGCGACCTGCCCCCTGCATAAGGCTGAAAGGGCAGAGGCCAAGAGCAGTTAAATGGGACAGCACGCCCTGTGTGCGGGGACTTAACTAGTGGGGGACAGTGCCGAGAGGGGGCACGGGAGCTCTGGAGCTTGGAAAATAATTATTTTCGAGCCGGTATTATGGTCCCTTGGAGCACATTAAGGTTTGAAACTCAACTCTGACCATTCCAAGAAGCATATTTAAAAGTTTAGCTCTACCCCTCACCACACTCGTCCTTCGAAAAGTAATTTAAAAAAAACAAAAACAAAAATCTTACAATCCCCCACCCGCCTCCGAATCCTTTAAATAGCCCACAGTATGACGATCCGGGCGGCATTACTGATTATAACTTGCCCAGAGAGGTTACTCTAATAATCCTTTGAAGTGAAACTTCGCTTTCAACCTTCCCAAATATACCAAATAGCTATATGTATATATTTCCCTCTGTTTTCTCCCCTCGTTAAATTTCTCAGATGCAGGAGCCAAAGGAAGCCTCGTGCAGAACCAAATTATCTGTGTCCCACATGTTTGGTTTTTAATAATAAAATAAAATGAAATGAAACCCAAAGGGTGCAGGCCCCCTGACCAAGTTTTTATTACCTGATCAGAACACATGTCACAGGCACACCGGGGGAGGGGGGGGAGGGGGGTGGCCCAGGAGCCACACTTGGGGGCAGGGACCTTTCTTCTCCCGCCAGAGCCATCCCCGGAGAGCTGAGAGCTGCTGTCCTGTCCCCTGACCCCAGGCCACTCCGGAATCCCGGTCACCGCGCTTTGGCCCTCCTGCAAGGGCCGTGGGTTCTACTGACAAAGGGAGAGACGTGGCCGAGGCCAGAAGTCACTCAGTTCGTGATTCAAAACTAGGTTTCCTGACAGCTTGGGCCGCTGCATCTGTTTGCCCAAGCGCCTTTGTTTTTCCATGGATTGATTCAAGAAATATCGATTTTGAGCAGCTATTACGTGTACTCAGTGTGCCAGAGCTAAGGGTGAAATAGTGAACACGAGGGATAGAATCCCTGTCTTGGGAAGCTAGCCATTCTAGAGGAATAGAAGGATAAAAAGTAAGTTGAGAAATATATATGTATATTTAATACAGATAACATATATGTATAAATACATACATTATGCAATAATTATATAAAAACATACATTGTTTAATAATTTTGTATGTAAATATATTATTTAATAATTATTATATATAAAGAAATTCATTATTTCATAATTAGTATATGTAAATACACTATTTAATAATTATACATAAAGAAATTCATTGTTTCATAATTATTATATGTAAATAAATACATTATTCAATAATAGTTATAAATGAATAAATACATTACTTAATAACTATTATAAATAAATACATTATTTAATAATTATATATAAAGAAATTCATTATTTTATAACTATCATATAAATACATTATGTTTAATAATTATTATATATAAATAAATACGTTATTTTATATATAATTAATACTTCATATATATAGTTTTCTGTATGTGTGTAGGCCGTTATGATTTCTAAAATTTTATATATAATTGTATATTTTATTATATATATGCAACAAATATACACACATACAACCCTTCCTCCACCATAATTCTCTCGGGATTTGATTTGATTTTCTGCACAGTACTTCATATTTCTAAATATACATAAATTTATACAAAAATACAACCTGTACATCTGTATTTTAGAAGCATTAAGTATATGTATATAATATTTACATATGATGTTATATAGAAGTTTCAAAATATTCAGGATTATGCTATTTATACATCTTCGATGTAGTATGCTATCGGTAGAGTATGCTTTCTATGTAGTTAGGATATAATACGTACCATTTTATATATCTATAATTAGTGGAGTGTGCTTTTTACAGGTATATAATTAGTATATACTATAGCACTATGCTGTTTTATATATCTATACTTTTAGAAGCTATTAAGTACTCTGCAGAAAATAAAATCATGTGAGAGAGAATTATAGTGGATGAGGAGTCCGTTATATAAAACATGACCAGACAGCTCCTCTCCAGAGAAGTGATTAAAAAAAAAAAAACAAAAAGACAGTTTTATGGATTTATAATTTACACGTATTGAGATGCACCCTTGGTCACGGCCAGCTCCGTGAGTTCTGAGAGGTGCACAGAGCTGTGTCGCTACCACCTGAGGTCAAGGTGGGGCGCATTCCCTCACCCTTGCCCCCCCCAGGACACCTTTGGGTCTTTTTTTTTTTAAATAATTTTTTAATGGTTATTTATTTTTGAGAGAGAGCAAGGTGGGGCGGGGGGGGGGCAGAGAGAGAGGGAGACACAGAATCTGAAACAGGTTCCAGGCTCCGAGCTGTCGGCACAGAGCCCGACGCGGGGCTCGAACTCACGGACCACGAGATCGTGACCTGAGCCGAAGTCGGACGCTTGACCGACTGAGCCACCCAGGCGCCTCTCCTTTGGGTCTCAATTACAGGCAGTCTTCTCTGGCCTCAGTGCCCCGCCCCCACTCCCTGGGCGACCACTGCCCTGATTTCTGCCCTACGGTGGTGCTTTATCTAGAATGTCATATTACGTGGAGTCACGCACTAAGCAGTCTTTCCCTTCTTTCCCTTACCCTGGCGGTCTCGGGATTCACCACGTGCAACTGTCATCCGTCTGTTCCTTTTGATTGCCGAGCAGTATCCCGCGGCATGGATGTGCCGCAGTGTGTGTGTCCGGCCCGCGGTGGACGGACACACGAGTGGCTTCAGTCTTGGGCTACTGTGAACCCAACAGTGGCAAACGTGTAGGCACGTGTCTTTGTGTGGACATACGTTTTCATTCCTCTCCCAAATACCGAGGCGTGTACTTCCCGACTCATAGGGCAACTCTCCGTATAACTGTGCAAGAGGCAGCCGAGCTGTTTTTGCAAAGTGCTCACTCCCGTCGTTCCGTGTCCTCGTCCGCTACTTGGCGTCATCGGCCTTTTTACTCTTAGCGATTTCGGTGTGCATGTAGCATTTCTCTGATGGCCGACGACGTTGAGCGTCTTTTCGAGAGCTCGTTGGCCGTTACTATATGAAACCAAGGCCAGTGCAGGTGCACGACAGTGAGAGAGGACGGTAGGCAGGAGTCAGATGCAGGGCTGCGTATTTTACAAGGGACAAAGAAAGAGTCCTTTGGGTACTATTTTTGCATAACAAACTATTCCAAGACTTTAGAGCTTTGAATAACAACTCTTTGCGCTCACAGATTCCAAGAGTCTGGCATTCAGACTGGGCGGAGTTGGGGCGCCTGGGTGGCTCAGTCGGTGAAGCGTCCGACTTTGGCTCAGGTCATGATCTCACACTCCGTGAGTTCGAGCCCCGCGTCGGGCTCTGCTGACAGCTCAGAGCCTGGAGCCTGCTTCGGATTCTGTGTCTCCCTCTCTCTCTGCCCCTCCCCTGCTCATGCTCCATCTCTCTCTGTCTCAAAAATAAATAAAACCATTTTAAAAAATTAAAAAAAAAAAAAGACTGGGCAGAGTAAAGATGGCTTATGACCGCTCTACGGTGTCCGAGATCTGAGCTGGGAAGATCCAAATGGCTGGAGGTGACTCAATGGCTACGGCTGCAATCTTCTGGAAGCTTCTTTACTCCTACGTCTGGCCCCGGATTGGGACCACTTGGAGGCTGGACTCAGCTGTCAGCAGAGCCCCCATGCTTGGCCTCCTCGTGTAGCCTGACTTCCTCCCAACATGGTGGCCTCAGGGATCCAAGCAGAGGTGTTCCAGGAAACAGAGCCCGGACAGCCTCTACGTTCGTGTCCGGGCCTTGGAACTCACAGAGCAGCCCGTCTCCCCATGTCACTGGTAGAGGTAGTCACGAGCCTGCCTAAATCCAAGAGAAGGGAAACGAGCCTCCTGACGGTGATGCAGAGTCACACCAGGGAAGAAGATGGCGGACAGACGAGATTGTCGTGGCCGTCTTCGGAGAGCGGAATCTGCCAGAGAGTAAAACCCGGTGGTGATACAGCTTGTCCCGTTCAACAAATGCTTCTGAGGGGGTGATGAATACGCATGCGAATGAATAAGACCTAGTCCTTGAACTTGAAGAATTCCCAAGGCAAATGGGGGAGACGGATATTTAAATAAGAACCATACTGTACAGACTTCTACAGCGTGGATCACATTAGGCCATAAAGTCCCCAGGAAGCCATCCATATTGCCTGGGAGGCGGATGGGGGCTCGGACTCAAGGGAACGTGCAGGAGTTTACCAGCGAGGCAAGGACAGCGAAAGCGTTAGAAAGAAGAACATGAGCAAACAGCGGATGTTCAGGCAGGAGAGGAGGTTGAAGGCGAAGTCAGAGAGGCAGGCTGTGTCCGGGCAGGAGGGGCAAGTCTGACTCAATCATACGGGTAACGGGAAACCACCGGGGGATTGTTAGGACCCGGTGCATGTTCCGGAAGGAATGTTCCGGGGTCTGGAATGGCAGATGGGTTGGAGATTGACGGGGGACATGCCGAAGTTTATGCAGGAACCCACGTGAGGAGTGCTAGGTTGCAGACTGGGGCCAGGGACGGAGAGAACGGGGACATAGTTAAGAAGTCTAAGTCTGGGAAGCGGGTTCAACGTGGTTCCAGAGGAGGGAGTCAGGGCCAGGGGCGTGTTCCTCCTCTGGGGAGCGGGGACCTCGTCCATCCTCGGCCTGGGCCACCGGTTTGGGCCGAGCAAGACAAGGGAGAAATGGCTTTGATCTGGGTCATGTTGGGTTCAAGATGACGAGGACTCGATTCCTGCTCCAGGAGGCACAGCGTAGTTTAAGAGAAGTTGGCGAATCCGTGGAAAGGGGTCAAAGTGCTTCCCCAAAGGAACCTTACAAAGGGGGTGCCCTGGGCCGGCAAGCCACAGAGATCCGGTATCGTCCTAACCGTGCAGGCACAGTGCCGTGCGCTTGAGGTCAGTCCCCACGACAGCTGTCAACACCAAACCCATTTTGCAGATGGCGACACTGAGGCTCAGGAAGGTCAAATAAGCTCAAACCCAGGGAGGAAGTAAGTGGTGTGTCCGGAGCCCAAGGCAGGTGGTCCGGTCTCAGGGGTAGGGCTGCGGGGCCGGGCCCGGTGACTCGGCCTCAGCTCACCCCACACGCTTGCCTACCATTAGCGCCGCTCAGATGACTACCCTCCTTAATCCCGGTCCTGGGATTCCCGCGCCACCACGTCCCCACGCCTCCCACAGCCACGCCTGGCCCTCGCTGGTGCTTTTCCGCTCACCGCGTCCGCCCTCCAGGCCCAAAGGCCCAGAGAATTCCACAGAGCCTCCCCGGCATATCATAAAACAAAACCAAATGCTTTCTCCGCCCACCCCCTTCCCCGAGTGTCTGTCAAAGCCAGCGGAGAAATAAAAACCAGAATCTCCAAACAATACGCTTCCCCACAGATAATAAATAAAATCTCCAAAGAGGTGGGGGGGGGAGAGAAAAAGAGCAAAGAGTCCCCCCAGGGCCCCGGGGGGCTTGGGCACACCCGCGGACCATGTGCCTCGCTCGGGCTGCACGGCTACCAGCAGCCCGGGGTAAGGAACCAATTGAGATAAAAAATGGACGTGCACATTACACATGCCGCGTGCACGCAAGTGTGCAGACGCCGACCGGGAACGCGGTCCCCATCGGTCCCTCTCGCTGTTTTGCGCACAGATAAATACCCGTGTCGCCCGGCATCCAACAAGCGCTCAATAAATTCTTAAGCAATGCATCAAAGTACCAACGCTCATTTGTGGAGTTTCCAAGTACGCATGTTGACAGGGAGTGGTCTCTCCCCGCTCACAACTGCGGAACCAGCAGGAATATATATATTTTTAAAACCTTTTGTATTTATGACACACGTTTACTTGGCTTTCCTGTGGATAGCACATGGGGAACGGCCCAGAAAATAACGTCCCCAAGGGGAAGGAGAAGGTGGGGGGGGGGAGGTCAACTTTTAGTTACTCCTATTTCTTGGAGTTTTATACTGATAACATGTTGCTAATGGGCCTGTATGGATTTTTTTTTTTTCATCTAAAGAGGTTATTTTCCTAATGATCCCTCAAGAGTGTTAGGAAGGTAATAAAGTCATCGTAGGAAATAAAAAGGAATAAAGAGGTTTTGAAGTGTATTGTTGAGCATTAGAGAGAAAGTGGTCCGGCCGTTCCCCGTGGCGATTGGTTAAGTATTTAATGAAGTCTTTCTCCTCTTTGGTCCCCACGCAAGCATGAGCTTTCAGAGGATAGATGGGCGTTAAGAGGTGTTTCTCCAGGGGCGCCTGGGTGGCTCGGTCAGTTGGGCATCCGACTGGTGATTTCGGCTCAGGTCATGATCCCAGGGTTGTGGGATCGAGCCCCTCGTTGGGCTCTGGGCTGAATGTGGAGCTTGCTTAAGATTCTCCCTCTCTCAGGGGCGCCTGGGTGGCGCAGTCGGTTAAGCGTCCGACTTCAGCCAGGTCACGATCTCGCGGTCCGTGAGTTCGAGCCCCGCGTCGGGCTCTGGGCTGATGGCTCAGAGCCTGGAGCCTGTTTCCGATTCTGTGTCTCCCTCTCTCTCTGCCCCTCCCCCGTTCATGCTCTGTCTCTCTCTGTCCCAAAAATAAATAAAAACGTTGAAAAAAAAAAAAAAGATTCTCCCTCTCTCTCTTCCTCTGCCCCCTCCCCTGCTCTTTCTCTCTCTCTCTCTTTTTCTCCCTCTCTCATAAAAATAAGAGTTTTTCTAAACTCTGTGCATGAGCTTTGTGGTAGCCTTTAGCTGGTGGAGGTGATGAGCACATATCCAGATAAGTGGTTACACCCGCAGGCTTGGGTAAGAGGGGCTTGGAGTCCAGTCTTCCCTCCAGCGACATCCTTCTTGTGGGTCAAGGAGACTCTGGGTCAAGGGGCTGGCCCACTGGAGACCACCCTGCTCTTCTGACTCCTATGCCAGCAGTGGGTCACTGCGGTGGGATGAATATCTCACTAAGATCTTCAAAAACAGGATCTCCCGAAACATCACGTCTGCTCCTTCTCTCCTCCGGGGTAGGGGCGAGATTTTGTTTTCCGGGGAAGAGGCGATTATAGCTGGCCATTTTCTTTTCTTTCTTTCTTTCTTTCTTTCTTTCTTTCTTTCTTTCTTTCTTTCATTTTTTTAAAATTTAACGTTTATTTATTCTTGAGGGAGAGACAGAGCGCTTGAGGTGAGGGTGGGGGCAGAGAGGGAGGGAGACACAGAATCCGAAGCAGGCTCCGGGCTCTGAGCTGTCAGCACAGAGCCCGACGCGGGGCTCGAACCCATGAACCGCGAGATCCTGACCCGTGCCGAAGTCAGATGTTCAACTGACTGAGCCACCAGGCACCCTAATAGTTGGCCATTTCTCTGAACAAGTTTCTTTCTTTTGAGCTTGGCTCAGAGATGTGTGTTTGTGTGCATGCGTGGTCACAGGAGGCCAGGGACAAACATTCCTCCTACCCCCCGCCCCCTGAATCTCAGGGGATACAAGCTTCTCCGAACAGGTTTCTGAGTCACCGTGAAAGGTGTGAGCCGAGATCCCAGGAATTAGGACCGTAGCAGGATCTGAGCCCCGAGACTCCAGCCCTGTCCCGCCAGATGCCTCCCGGATAACCACCAGCTCAGCCACACCTCAAACTCGACGCGTTCCAAATGGAACTGGCTTTCTTCTCCCCAGACCTGGATCTCTCCCAGGTTCCTCATCTCCACAGATGGCTGCTGCGCCCCCCCTGCAGCCCTCCGCCCCCCGGGTCTTCTAGACAACGTGCTGGACTTCACACAAGTCTCTTTGTCCCCGTCACAACAGTGACAAGAACCGAAGCATGAAACTGCCATTAGCTGAGCACCTGCTTTGTGCTTCACCCGCAGTGTCACTTACTCTCCCGCGGACCTGTGGGGTCGGCATTCTCATCATCCCCACTGGGCAGATAAGAAAAGTGAGGCTCAGAAAGACGACGGAGGGGCGCCTGGGTGGCACAGTCGGTTAAGCGTCCAACTTCAGCCAGGTCACGATCTCGCGGTCCGTAAGTTCGAGCCCCGCGTCGGGCTCTGGGCTGACGGCTCAGAGCCTGGAGCCTGTTTCCGATTCTGTGTCTCCCTCTCTCTCTGCCCCTCCCCCGTTCATGCTCTGTCTCTCTCCGTCCCAAAAAAAATAAATAAACGTTGAAAAAAAAATTAAAAAAAAATAAAAATAAAAAAAAAAAAAAGAAAGACGACGGAGCTTCCCAGGTACACTCCGGCCAGACCTGATTTTTCAGCTCAGCCGGGCAGACCTTCTCCTTTCTACCCCTCGTGGCCTGCCCTCCCTAAACCGAGTTCTTCGAAGGCCCCCGGGAGGTGTTCAGAAAAGCTGGGTTCGACCGACGACAGCGCCGTTCGGCCCCGCACCTCCGCCCCGTCCGATTGGGACCTGTTGCCATCACAAGGTCCTCCTCAGGGAGGAAGGGGAACAGGCTAGAGTGAGGGAGAGAACGGATGGGGAGACATCAAAGGGAAGGGAATCGATTACCGGGAAATCTGTTTATAGAGCCCGTGAGTGATGAGGAGGGAAACCCAGAAAAGCGAAAGGAGGCGGGGAGCGTTGGGCCACCGATCCATCACCGACCCTTTCTCATCTGCTGGCCAAATCCGTGCCCCTTTGAGATGTGTCTGTTCACTCCCTAAGCTGAGCAACCAGCACCTTGACCGACACCGAGCCCCCAGCAACGCTGATCATAGCAGGGCCCGAAGGTTCACCTGGGTCTGCCTTCCCGACATCCTTCGCAGACTAGTGTTCAGGTATGATGACAGATGGCGTCAGTGGGCACTTTTGCAGACCTTATCATGTGCCACGTACGAGTCTGAGTGCCCAGAATCTTTTTTAACCCTCGTGACCACCTCGCGAGGACGTTACCATAAGCAACCCCATTTTACAGGTGAAGAAACTGAGGCACAGAGAGGTGAGCTTGCGTAGAACCTTAGAGCTGGGAGTTCAACCCAGGAGTACGGCTGCGGAGGTGACCCTCCGCGCTCTGTGCCCCCCTGGCAGAGAAGCTCTGGGTCACGAGGGCAAACCCGCTGCCCTCTAAGACCGGGTGACCTCTGCAAGCTGTCCCCCTCTCTGAGCCTCAACTGCTGGGTCCGTGAAGTGGGACAGCAATCTTCACGGCGTCACGGTGCTGCTATGATGATTCGGGGGGGACCGATCCACACGAAGACGAGGAGAACTTACCGTCAGCCATATTATTATTTCCCCTCAATGTTGGGAACCTCATTCCCCAAGTCCAAGATTACAGAGACAGGGGGGGGGGGGGGGGGGGGCTGGGAGGGGCGCCCGACACTTCCTGCCACAGGGTTTCCTGAGGAGGAAAGGGCATCGTGCGTGTGGTAGCCGCCTTTTTTATTTGCCTCTTGAACTATTTCAGGCACACGGAAGAATGGAGAATAATGTTATAAACACCTGTGTACTCGGCACCCCGCTTAGGAAATGAAAACTTCCAGAGACTGTTTCTCCCAAGTACCCCTCCCTCTTTGCGTCCCTTTCCCTCCCTCTCCGAGGGACACACCTTCCTGATTTTGAAATTTAGCATTTACATGCGGGTCTTTACGCTTTGACCATTTAGGTATGTATGTGGCCTTAAATAATATATGGTAACATCTGGTATTGTTTCACACGTTTAAAAACATTTTTGTACATTTATTTCGTTTTTGAGAGACATAGAGAGACAGAGCATGAGCAGGGGAGGGGCAGAGAGAGGGAGACACAGAATCCGAAGCAGGCTCCAGGCTTTGAGCTGTCCGCACAGAGCCCGACGCAGGGCTCAAACCCATGAACCGCGAGATCATGACCCGAGCCGAAGTCGGAGGCTCAACCGACAGAGCCACCCAGGCGCCCCTGTTTCACACATGTTAAAAGTTCCTGCGAACAGTCCTATACCGTGCATATCCTCACGCAAATTTTGCACGGCATTGTGTTTTTGAGATCGATCTATGTTGACCTGTGCGTTTCTTTTTTTCTTTCTCTTTTTTATTTTGACAGAGAGAGAGAGAAAGAGAGAGAGCGAGCACACGCAAGCAGGGAAAGGGCGCAGAGTGAGGGAGACAGAATCCCAAGCAGGCTCAGCGCCATCAGCACAGAGACCAATGCAAGGCTTGACCTCACGAACCATGAGATCATGACCTGAGCTGAAATCAAGAGTCGATGCTTAACCGACTGAGCCACCCAGGCATCCCTATGTTGTCATTTTTTTAAAATGTCTTTTAATGTTTGTTTATTTTTGAGGGAGAGAGAGAGAGAGAGAGACCAAGCATGAGCGAAGGAAGGGCAGAGAGAGAGGGAGACACAGAATCCGAAGCAGGCTCCGGGCTCTGAGCTGTCAGCCCGGAGCCCGACGCGGGGCTCGAACCCACGAACCGCGAGATCATGACCTGAGCCGAAGTCGGACGCTCAACCCACTGAGCTACCCAGGCGCCCCTGACCTGTGCATTTCTTCGTTGGTTGTGTTTAACTGTTGTAGAGCATTCCATGGACTGAAGGCACCTAAATGTATTCATTCGTTTTTCCTGTTGATAGGCGCACTGGTAGTTTCCAGGTTTTTAACATCACGAACAACGCTGCAATGAATATGCTTGTGCATGGCTTTCTGTGCACGTGTGTAAGAGTTGCTCCGGAGACCGTAGCGGGTGTTGGGTTCCTGGGCTGAGATGCCTGTGCATCTTACAACTGACTCTGGCTCGTTTACCGGCCAACACAACTGTACCATTTTATCCTGCCGTAAACCGTGGCTGGTGTTCCCGGTGCTCCACAACCTCGCCAACCTTGGCTTTGTCATATGGCAGTAACTCCAATGGAGGAGCACCATCATCAGCAATATCGTGGGATCTGTTCGGTGGTCAAGGAGTTCCACGCGTTGACAATCGAACCAGACAGGTGATTTGAAGGCGTTCCCTCGAACAAGCCTGCCAGAAGCCCCAATCTTTTCTTTTCTCCCTAGAAGCTTTCTGGGACCCCAGCGTGTGAAGCAGGGCCCCCCTTTTCCTGCGCCCCTACCGGGTAAAGTTCCCTCCCCGTGTGGTATACCCCTGGCAAGATGGCAATTGCCTGTTCAGGTTTTTCCCCCTGACTCAGCTTGGAAACTGCCATTCACATCTTGGCCAGAATCAAACCCGGTGGGAAGCCCACAGTGGGTACCCGATGAATTTTTACTGAACGGTAACTGAATGAGTATTCGGCACGGTAACCTAGCTGAATGACCGGAAAGGGCACGAGGGCCAAACGAAATACAAGACCGAGCGACTCCAGCGCTAGAAGAGGACTTTGTACTCACTTATTCGCGAATCCACTTCTTGAAAAAGCATTTAACTGAGGACCTGTTATGTGCCAGGCCCACGGCTCCCCACCGTCAAGCAGCTCACGGGGTGTCATTTCACAGGGCGACAGATGCTTGGACAGAGGTGAGCACAGAGAAGAAAGACCTAATGCAACCTGGGAGGCAGCGGGGGGTGGGGCGGGAGGGGGGCACGACATCTTCCCAGAGGAGATGCTCCTTCCTGAGGCCTCCCCCTCCCGTCTTTCTCTCCCCCATCTCCCAAGAACCGCTCCCCGCTATCCCCCAAGCTGCCTAAGAGGTCACATTCAGTTGTTAGACTCATCCAGCCAAAAGGTCAGCGTCGTTGACGTGTGAGCTGAATGGCTTTTAAATTCTGTCGGGGGTGGCGGGGGGGTGGGGGGCGATGGACACTTCTTTCTTTGGCTTCTTTCTTTGGCTACTACTCAAGAAAGAAAAGATGTGTTGGGTTGAGGGAGGTAGGGCGGGGGGCTGTGCTGACATTGCGGACAGGGGCGGGAAGCGAAGGGAAAGCAAATATCCTGAAAGAGACCAAAGCAGGCTTCATGACATCCTGGTTTGGGGATCCAGGGCTCAGCATCTCAGAAACTCACACCTGGGGATCTGCCAAGCAGCCCTGCAGACACGCCTTCCAGCCCAGGCATGACCGTAAACCACTCAGCCCGCACTCGCCAGCTTTACCGCGATGGCCCCTTGATGTATTTACCCAAAGAGAAGAAGCCAGAGGTAGCTGCGGGCACGAAGCCGTAAATACATCCCAGAGTTCAGGTGACATCACCCCCGACGCTGCACGCTGCACCGTGGCTCATGAGGTCACCACGCCGGGAGACGTCTTCAGGGAGGATGGGGCGGGCGGCTCCAAGGCTATCTGACCACTTTATTGAGGGTTTTCCCTTTCAGCTGGGGGGCAGGGTGGGGAGTTGGGGTTTTCACTCGAGAGTATACCTGGCTCCTTGACTCACTTTCTTCTGGGGTTTCTGGGATGAGAACAATAGAGTTGGGCAACGATGGGACAGTGGGGAGCAAGGGGACTGCTCCGTGATCCCGGCGAAAGAAACAGTGAGAACTCTGTACTGATATCGAGTTGCAAGATGTTCATGGCGGTGTAACTTGCGATGTAAGGAACCGGAAATACCCCGAACATTCAGCAACAGAGAGCCAATCAGATTATGTCGCCACGTTTCGCGTTTTAGAAAGCTACCGCTAAACACGAATATACGTAGTCCGTGTGTAAGTAGGCGGTGAGTTATAAAACAGGATACACTGTGCTCTCCCAACTTGGACAGAAAACGTACGTAAATAGTTGTACATCAACAAGCTTACAGAGGCTCTGTCTGGGTGGTGGGATTCGATTATTTAAACTGTTTTTATGGCTTCATTGTATTCCCCAGTTTTCTACCATAAACATCACTCAAATGAACAATAAATATCATGAAGAAAGCTTTGGGTCAGGAGCTAGACTATCTGGAGGGAAGGAGGCATTTATACACATGCCCCGCGTAGGCACGGCTCCTACACAGCAAGCAGGGTGATTTGTTTTCAAGGTGCGGACCTCTGCCCGCAGCTCACTCAATCACCCTCATAACGAGTGGATGGTGGTTATCGATACACCATTGATTTCTATCTGCTACCCCCTGAGCCGTCACATTCTGCGTGTGAAGTCCCTTAGGTGGAGATCATGACATTTTGGTAGATCTCAAGTTTTTCCAAGTCAATCTCTGAGTTACACGGTAGGGGTTACATGAGTTACCACCGCAAGAATGCTGCGTAACAAATTCTCCCAAGATTCAGGGCGCCTGGGTGGCCCAGTGGGTTCAGCGACCGACTTCAGCTCAGGTCATGATCTCACGGTCCGTGAGTTCGAGCCCTGCGTTGGGCTCTGTGTCGACAGCTCCGAGCCTGGAGCCCGCTTCGGATTCTGTGTCTCCCTCTCTCTCTGCCCCTCCCTTGCTCGTGCTGTCTTTCTTTCTCTCAAAACTGAATAAACATTAAAAAAAAATTCTCCCAAGATTCAGTGGCTTGAACAACGGTGTTTATTTCTTGCTTAAGCATCTGTGAGTTGACTTTAATTCTGCTGAGCCAAAGCGGGCTCAGCGGGGAGGGAGGGAGGGAGCCAAAGCGCTTCGAGCTGTGAGTTGGGGTCAGGCCTGATTTATCATCTCTGTCATCCTTCACGGGCCAGTGATTCCTCAAGACACGTCCTTAACACGGTGAATGGAAGAAGCGTTGTTGCTTCTAGTCATACTACGTTCACTAACATTTCATTGGCTGGAGCCAGTCACATGGCAAGGCTGATGTCAGCGGGTCAGAGAAACAGACTCCCTCCACCCCAGTTGGGGCGTCCTTCAAAGTCGCATGGCAGAGGGTGTGGGTGTAGCAAAGGGAGGTTACCGGGAGCAGACAACAACTCAACGTACCACATCTGGGAAGGCCAGTCTCTGCCAACCATCAAGTCTCACTTTTCCCCGCCTTTGTGGAAGATCATAAAACTCTGGAGAAATCGCAAGTCCCTCCATTTCATACTGCGGGGCTGCGGGCCCTCAGCGGGGATGCGGACTGCGTCTGCCCGAGGTCTCTTAATGGTCTCTGTCTTGCCTCTCCTGCCAGTTTGCAGACCGAACACACGAACGGGGCTTTACGTCTTCTGGATAAACTCGGCATCGTGCAGGGAGGGGGTCCCCGAGCGGATGCTCCAGGACAGAGTTGGCAGATTCGCGTTTGGACTGCCTGCTGGCTGTTGAGTGTGGACCTGGTTAAGTGGGAACTAGGTTTCCGGGAGCAGCACCCCCGCCCCCCGCCTTCGTGTTTGGGTCCAGACGGTAGCTGGCCCAAAGTGGGATTTGTTCAGATTAGAAGCACAGCCAGTATCCTTGGAGGGTCATCTCGGTTAGACGCGGTGACAAACTCAGAGGTGTGACATTGCCCTCGGTTCTGTTTGTAGCTCTGCTTCCCAGATGCCGGCCAACAGCGGCCCAGGCTCCCCAGCAGGTGTTTGGAGCTGGGCTCACAGAAGCCACGGTCCCACAGAAACAGAGCTTCTCCTTGACCTTCCTCCCCTCTTCCCTCCATCATCTTCCCCCCACCCCCCGGGCCCAAGCTTCCCTTGAACACGCCCGTCGCGGCAGCTGGACGTGTGTGGCTTCTCAGATGGTCCGATCGGTATGCCTTCTAGAACCTTCTAACGTCTTCCTGGATCTTGACGCAATTGGCCAGCACACTTCGCTGCCGGTCTTTGTTTCCTGCCTTTGGCTGCGAAAGCCACGTCTCCCCCTCCAGACCGCGTGCCTCATTTTCCAGCCGCCCAGCTCGCGAGGATCATTCTGGCTGGGATTTCACCTGTCGGAGACTGTGCGCGAACAACGGCACGCACAATCATTCGCCGTGCTCGTGGAGGGGTGACAAGGTCCCACGCAACGTCTTGATCCATCTCAGGAGAGGAAGCCGGGCAGAGGATGCTGTTCCCGTTGCACAGACGAGAAAACTGAGGTGACAAACCCCAGGGACAGAGCTACCTGATGACGGAAACTGCAGCCAGGGCTAGGCGCGTTTGCATCACCCCCAAATCACTACAAGGCCTGCGGTGTTTGAGTCGGCACCGTGGGCTGGTGACTGCGGTAAATCACCTCTACGTCTCCCAACTGCTCTGCAAGGCAGATACGGTTATTACCCATTTTGTCAAACGAGGAATCTGAGGCACGGGGACGTGGAGGAAGGAACTCGCCCAGTGTCCCGTGACTTGGCTCTGAAGGGAGATTCTGTGGGTACAAATATTGGCCAGGAAGCTATGTGGAAACAGAACCCTGTGCGGAGGGAATTGCCTGGCTCAGCTGAGCCCCAGCCCTGTGACCTTGAGAAGGAGGGATGGTTGTTTTAAGCCACTGAGCGTTGGGGCGGTTTTGCTACGCAGCGTTACCGTGGCAAGAGCTGACTAATACGCCCAACGCCATGATCGTACAGGGGGAGAGGGTTGCTAAAGAATGCGTCGAGTAGGGGCGCCTGGCTGACTCAGTCAGTAGAGCATGCGACTCTTGATCTCAGGGTCATGAGTCTGAGTCCCACTCTGGGCATAGAGCTTACTTTTTTTTTTTTTTTTTCCAACGTTTATTTATTTTTGGGACAGAGAGAGACAGAGCATGAACGGGGGAGGGGCAGAGAGAGAGGGAGACACAGAATCGGAAACAGGCTCCAGGCTCTGAGCCATCAGCCCAGAGCCCGACGCGGGGCTCGAACTCACGGACCGCGAGATCGTGACCTGGCTGAAGTCGGACGCTTAACCGACTGCGCCACCCAGGCGCCCCCATAGAGCTTACTTTTAAAAAAAGAAAAACAAGGGGCGCCTGGGGGGCTCAGTCGGTCGAGCGTCCGACTTCGGCTCAGGTCACGATCTCACGGTTCGTGGGTTCGAGCCCCGCGTCGGGCTCTGTGCTGACAGCTCGGAGCCTGGAGCCCGCTTCGGATTCTGCGTCTCCCTCTCTCTCCGTTCCTCCCCAGCTCTCACTCTGTCTCTCTCTCTCTCTCAAAAATAAATAAAGATTAAAAAAAGAAAAAAAAAAGGAAAAGAATGTGTGTAGTAAGCTTTTGTTTAAATAGGGAGGCATATGGTTGCACGTATGTGTGTTCATGTGCCCGTGCGTGTGGAAGCCTATGGACTAGACGTTAATGGTTCTCCAAGGGGATGGGAATTCCAGAAACTTTCTGGAATTGTACAAATCACGCGTAGCTGTAACGTTCCATTTTTAAAACCAAAAAACAGATAATGCTTTCATAAGCACACGCGAAAGATCGGTTTTCTTTTTAAGACACTCTGGTGTTTTTATGATACACACTTTATGATACACTCCGGTCACTAATGGATCTGTCAACAGGAAATGACTTTGTCCTGAGTAAAAATACAAATATTTCCTTAGGAGGACGTTCCCCTCTGCGAACCAGATTCCGCGGGCCACGTGATGTGAACATGTTTTCTGAAGGTCAGCTGGGGAGATCTTATCCCCCAGGGACGCCTGGGCTATGTCTGGACACATTTTTGGTTACCACCAGCCAGAGGGGTTGGGGGAGTGTTGTGGGGTGCTACTGGCATCGGGGGGATAGAGGCCGGGGATGCTGCTAAAATACCCCACGATGCCCAGGACAGTCTCCCATCCCCCAACAGAGAACGATCCAGCCCCGAGTGTCAATAGTACTGAGGCTAAAAAACACGGACTTGGAGGCTGGCCGCGAAAGCCTCCGCGGTCCCGAATCTCTGACAGACCGGGGAGGAGCAGGCCAGCACTCTCTACGGGCACCCAGCTCGGTGCCCCGGGGGTATTCCAAGCTTGTCCCAGGCGATCATATGCACAGCCTGGTGATCCTGAACTTCAGGACAGAGAAACGAGAACCGTGTGGACTTAAGGAGCTCTGTCGGACTCCAGGCAGGGCCGGTAGGGTTCACACAGAAGAGTGTCTGTACCAAGATTGCCTGTGGGATGAGATCGGACCTCCAGCGGCCGAGAGCTATGTGTACTATGAGCACACTTCTGTGAACGTTACGGAAATGAAACCTCTGTCTCACTCATATACACGCGCGTGTGTGCCTTATACACACACATACACATCGTATATTGTGCGTATGTAAACTGTTTGTCATATGTAGTTCCAGAAAAAAGTCTGGAAGTGTATACAGCCACCTATGAGTAAGGCAGGTGGGGAGAAAAGACAGGAAAAAAATGAATTTGCCTTTTTTATTTTACGCTTCTGCAGAGTCTGGAATTTTTTTTTTTCACTGCCACCATGCAGAAGCGTTATCGTATTTAAATAATAATTAAAAATACGTAATGGAGAAAGGATATTTAAGCAGAGACAATCGTTAGGAACATACGGAATACAGTCACAAAGGTGGAATGGCAGTAGGTGAGCTTTTTTTTACTGGGTTTTTAAAAAGTTGGTATGCCATAAAACGTACGTATTTTAAACCCGTAATTCAATAATATCTCGGTACATCTACGGAGCCGCGCAAACTTCACTACGATCCAATTTTAGGCCCCGGAGCCCATTTGCAGACGCCCTCCATTCCGGCCCCAGACCCAGGCAAGTGCTAATCCGCTTTCGCCTCTGGTGGATTTGCCTTCCCCAGACATCGTACACAGACGGAATCACACAGCACGCAGCCTTCTGCTATTGGCCCCTTTCGCTCGGCATAAAGTTTTGCAGAGTCCTCCATGTAGCACGAATCAGTGCTCTGTCCTTTTTTTATCGCTGAGTAGTATTCCATAGTAGGGACGTCCCACATTTGCTACATGCATATGCCAGTTGATGGACATTTGGATCATTTTCACCTTGAGGATCTATTCCATATTTTAATTAATTAATTTTAAATAAGCTTACTTTCAGGCTCACTCTTTTTTCTCCAATTTTTGTTAAAGTTTATCTTTGAGACAGAGAGCGAGAGCAGGGGGAAGGGGCAGAGAGAGAGGGAGACACAGAATCCGAAGCGGGCTCCAGGCTCCGAGCTGTCAGCACAGAGCCCGATGGCGGGGTTCGAACTCAAGAACCACAAGATCGTGACCTGAGCCGAAGTTGACGCTTAACCGACTGAGCCACCCAGGCGCCCCTCTATGACATATTTTAAGATATCTTTTTTTTTTAAATTTTTTTTTCAACGTTTATTTATTTTTGGGACAGAGAGAGACAGAGCATGAACGGGGGAGGGGCAGAGAGAGAGGGAGACACAGAATCGGAAGCAGGCTCCAGGCTCTGAGCCATCAACCCAGAGCCCAACGCGGGGCTCGAACTCACGGACCGCGAGATCGTGACCTGGCTGAAGTCAACGCTTAACCGACTGCGCCACCCAGGCGCCCCAAGATATCTTTAAAAAGATGTTGAGGGGCGCCTGGGTGGCTCACTCAGTTAAGTGTCCAGCTCTTGGTTCCAGCTCAGGTCATGATCTCAAAGTTTACGGAATCAAACCCCGCGCGGGGCTCTGCCCACGCAGAGTGGTGCCTGCTCGGGATTCTCTCTCTCCCTCTCTTCCTCTGCCCTTCTCCCGCTCATGTTGTCTCTCTTTCTCAAAATAAAGAAATAATAAATAATGTTAGGAATATATTTATGATTATAGTTATATTTGTCCTTACACCTTGAAAAACACTGGTCTTTTCTTATTCACATGTACGACCCAGAGCAATAGCAGTGCCTTTCACTAGTAAATGCTGTAAAGTATATTCTCTATCCCTCTATCTAGTTGATGTCTCCACGTTCTCAGTAAAGTCTCAACAGGTTAGAATCCTTTAACAGGAAAGCCGTAAGGTTATTTAGCTAAAGGGACTAGAACTAGAATAAACTAGATATATATGTGCTTAATAGCAGCTAATGTTTATTGAAAGTTTGAGACGGTGCTGGACGACGGCGGCTGACCCTCCAACAGCAAAGGGGTTAAGAACGTGGACCCTCGCACCCCCCCACGCAGTGGGAAACCTGTGCATAGCTTCTGACTCCCGCAAAAACTTAAGTACTCATAGCCCGCCGTTGACCTAAACCCTTACTGGTAACATAAACCATTAACACAAATTTTGTTTTTATATGCATGAGATACCGTATTGTTACAACAAAGTAGGCTAGAGAAAAGCAAATGCTATTAAGAAAATCATAAGGCAGGGGCGCCTGGGTGGCTCCGTCGGTTAAGCGTCCGACTTCAGCTCGGGTCATGATCTCACGGTTCGTGACTTCGAGCCCCGCGTCGGGCTCTGGGCTGACGGCTCCGAGCCTGGATCCTGCTTCTGATTCTGTGTCTCCCTCTCTCTCTGCCCTTCCTCCACTGCGCTCTGTCTCTCTCTCAAAAATAAATAAACATTAAAAAAAAAAAAAAAAAGAAAATCATAAGGCAGAGAAAATACATTGACAGTCCTGTCCTGTATTTGTGGGGGAAAAAAAAATCCATGCATAAGTGGACCCGCGGGGTTCAAACCCCAGTTTGTTCAGAGGCCAAAAGGTTTCAAGGTGCTCGATGAGGAGTAACTCCTTTTACTTTTTATTTTTTTTAAGTGTATTTATTTTTTTTTAATTTTTTTTTTAACGTTTATTTATTTTTGAGACAGAGAGAGACAGAGCATGAGTGGGAGAGGCAGAGAGAGAGGGAGACACAGAATCTGAAACAGGCTCCAGGCTCTGAGCTGTCAGCACAGAGCCCGACGCGGGGCTCGAACTCACGGACCGTGAGATCATGACCTGAGCCGAAGTCGGACGCTCAACCGACGGAGCCACCCAGGCGCCCCAAGTGTATTTATTTTTGAGAGAGAGGGAGACAGAGTACAAGCAGGGGCAGAGAGAGACAGAGGGAGACACAGAATCCAAAGCAGGCTCCAGGCTCCGAGCTGTCGGCACAGAGCCCGACGCGGGGCTCGAACTCACAGACTGTGAGATCATGACCTGAGCCGAAGTTGAAGGATTCAAAACCGGGGAGTCTGCCTCTGACTCCCCGCTTCCTGACCACTGTGCATCCACTGATGCACTGATTTCCCTTCCAATCAGTATAAATTACTTATTACAATCTGTTTGTTCCTTACAGCATCCGTGCCAACGTAAGCCAAGCATTGTAGCTCCCTCCTCGTGTGCTACCGTCTGTCGGTCACCTGCCCAAGGAGGGGGTTGCGACGGCGAGCTCTGGAGCCTTGCGCGTCCTCGAGTGAGTACCCCAGCCTGTCAAGCTTCAGTCTTCTTGTCTGTGGCTGGGGACAGTCCACCGCGTAGCGTTTTTCCGCGATTAAACGAGAGGAGTGTCCGATGCCTCGCCCCAAACCGCCGTCGACTGTCACCAAGCTGGTGTGATTTCGGGGTGTATTTGCGTGGTGCTTCTCCTTGCCAGGGACGCGCACGTCGGCTGGTAATTTGCAGACACAGCCCGGTTGGGGGGGGGCAGGGGGCGCCGGGACACAAATCCTCATCTACATCCGCACGCTGGGAGATGCACTCGCCTGGAGTTGCAGAATTAACCTGCACCCCCTTTCAGAAGCGCGCCCGGAACATCTTGGCCCCGGCCCCGCACGCCCAGGCCCCCACGTGCACAGGCCGCATTCACCAGCCACCGCCCCGCCGTCCCCCCACCCCCTCTCTTCCAGCATTCCAAACTGCAGAGGCTGACCCTGTCTCTCTTGATGATTTAAGTTTTGGAGAAGGACCGGAGAAGGATTTGTTTTGACATTTAAAGGCAATCCAGGTAATGAATGGCAAAGGAGGCGTCCACCCCCCCGTCCATATATCTGCACAACAGTATCTATTTTTGACGCGGCTGACATGCCATTTCCTTTGGCTGCGCAAGGGGGGCTCGTCCTTAAATTAAAGTCGTCTCCAGCCCCTCCGATCTGCAGCCCGTTCGGGGGCAGACTCAGGCGAGGGAAGCAAGAGCGCCGGGTCAGGCCTGTTGGCAGTCGGTGATGTATGGTGCAAAGGACCTGCGCGCCGTGAGCTGGACCGGAGACCCTCTCTAAAGCATTAACTAATGACAGGGGATGTCCCCAAGTCTGCCGAGCGCCTTTAATACGCGCATTCGGGAGCTCACTTAAAAGCAGGAGAGATAAGCAGGTCAGACAAACAGACAAAGACAACAAAATAAAATCATATCCCTGTCTCCGGGGGGGCTGGCTTGGAGGGGGGGGTGGATAACGGGCAGCGCCTTTGATTAAGAATTAACTCCAGCAAAGAGACGCTCGGGCTTCCCTTCCGTGAGTGTCTTCGTCTCAATAAGCAGCTGATCCCCTCACCCACTGCCCGGAGGTTCTAGAATTCTGTCCTGAAGATTTAATTTGGTAGAGCGGAGAGAAAAGGTTAGCATGTGAGCCCGGAAAGCCCGGCCCTCCCTTCCACTAGCTGGGGGCCACATCTCTTTCTTTGGCCCAGCCTCACCTTCTGCATCTGTAAAAAGTCCCTCCTGTCCTTTGAAAGCTTACTGCCGGGGTCTAAACGCCGAGAGAGAGACGGAGGGATAGAAAGAGAGATGGAGAGACAGAGTGGAAGAGAAGGGGAGGAGGAGGAGGAGGAGGGAGAGGACAGAAAATATATATGCGGAGCGATTTATAAACTGTTGCGATGTACTTTCCAAACGTTGCAATTATGAGATAATGATGAGGCGACATTTGAGGTCTACAAGGGGGAAAAAACAATAACAATAAAAGAAGGTATTAAGCTGGCCTGCCTTCTAAGCCATCCGAACATTTCTCTCCATGCTCTGCCATTTTTCTTCCCTCCCATCTTTTCCCCCTGAGGACCTGAATCTTTGATCTTTTACTTAAAAAAAAATTTTTTTAAGCCAGCCAGGGGGTCTTAAAGCCTGTGTGATCCCTTCTGATTTAAACCTTAAATAAAACAAAGACGTCCTGGAGAATAGCATTGCCAGCTTGGCTTCTCTGATACTTGGGCGAATTTTCTTTCTGTCAAAGCAAAGAGAAGTGGGGTGGGTGAACGGGTTGTAGGGGCCGGAAGAATCGACTCACACAGACACACACACACCCGCCCTTCGTCTCTGAGCCAAGAATCCTTCGACGTGAAATTTGGGTGGGAAAGGATGGCAGTTTTCAGCGGGCCAAAGTCACCTTGGGCCTGGGCATTGGCTCCCGCGGAGTGATGGACAATGTGTCCCAAGGATGAGAGAGAGAAATGATGAGGTAACTCCTTCCAGAAGGCTACTATCTACCCGAGACTTTTCCATAAGGGTGCCTCTGGGCGAGGGAGACTGGGGAGCAGTCTCTAAACCTGACCTAGGGCAAACCACCGGCTGAATCCCTGTGTCCCAGTCTCCTTGGACCCGGAGGACCCCCAGTGCCTCAGAAACAGCATGTTTTGGTGCCTGGATAGAAAGGTACTAAAGGTCTGAAGTGCTCTGTGCCCTTTTTCTTGTGATGTCTCGTGGAATTAGACATCCCGGGAGCTTACTGTGGGAAAACATCGTCTCCAAGCTTTGTCTTTGGACCCCCTCTGTCCATTTCATTACTAATAATGAGCCTTATGCAGAGATGATGTTGAACTGAAAAAGGGTACCTCAAATTTGGATAATTTTATAAGAATCAAAACTTCTAAATATCGTTAGATAAAATGTCAAGTGATGGGGGGCGCCTGGGTGGCTCAGTCGGGTAAGCATCCGACTTCGACCTCAGGTCATGATCTCGCAGTTCGAGCCCCGTGTCAGGCTCCGTGCTGACAGCTCAGAGCCCGGAGCCTGCTTCGGATTCTGTGTCTCCCTCTCTCTCTGCTTCTCCCCTGCTTGCACTCTGTCTCCCAAAAATAAATAACAAAACGTTTACAAAAAAAATGAAAAAAGAGAAGCTTGAATTATAAAAACCATCAGAAGATCAGTTTATAAAGGCTGCTTGAGGCATCATCCCTGGGGATGGCATTTTCATGACAATCCTAACGGCCATCTTCAGGACACAGCATCGTATATTGGAGACAAGCATAGCTTTGGGGTCAGAGGGACCCGAGTTCAAATCCCGACTCTGCCAATTATTTGCTGTAGGATGTTGGGGCAAGTTACTTAGACTCCATTTTCACATCTGCAATATCAGTGTAATTACACACACACACACACACACACACACACACATATACTTAGACTCCATTTTCACATCTGCAATATCATTGTGATTATATATACATATACACACACACATATATATACACACATATATATGTATATATATGTACATATATATGTATATATGTATATATATGTGTGTGTGTATATGTATATATATGTATATATGAGAGCTTTTATTGACATCCTAAATTTTTTCACATATACACATACATATACACATATATACATATATGTATATATGTGTGTATGTATACATATGTATATATATGTACATATATATGTGTGTATATGTGTATATATATATGTGTGTGTGTATATATATATATGTATATATGAGAGCTTTTATTGACATCCTAAATTTTTTCTCCCCCCATCTGCAAAGATAAAATCTACATGTGGTAAAATGTTCATACAAAACCAACGGTAAAAACCAGAAGCAAATACGTCTTGCAACCTCACCTCCCGAATATGCTTGCCTCATCCTCTTTAAATTTGGCTATATTTTCCACATTTGCTTTCGTAAGTGTTTGCTATTTTCATGAGAAGAAATACAATGCACCTGATACATTAAATATGAAAGCTCCACCACTGTGCACTCTCTTTCGTGAGTCAACTTCGACCGCCAACATCCTTTGCCAAAAGACAACAGGCTAGAGTGCCAAGAGTTAGGTGCTAGGAACACTCAGATCTGGGATCTAGGCTCCTTTCTCCATCATGGCCTCCATCCCCACATCGCCACCATCGCCACCACCCCACCCCATCCCTACCGCCCTCACCTCCCCCCCATCCCCACTACCCTTATCACCACCCCCGCCCCCACCATCTCTACCACGATCGGGGGCAATCACGAAGTGGCCCAGGGCAAGCCATTCCAGCCTTCTAGACTCTATGCTTGCATCTGAGGTCTGTTTACTCGTCTGTAACTTTAAACATCTACGTGACCTTGTGAAGAATTGGATAGCCTTTCCTTGTATCATGCTTACCAGGGGCCCCGCAGACTTGCGGGCATTCAATTCTGGACGTCGACAGCTGAATAGACAGAAACTTTTAAATTCGTGGTAAAATGCTGTGTAGCCCGTCACTTGGGAACTTCTCTGCTGGGAGTTTTCACCATCCAGGTCTGAGTCTCTGAGACCAGTTTTCTTGGAAGATTTAACCACACAAGTGCATCCAAGAAGGAGTGGGAGAGAAGCCAGCCCCACAAAAATGACTTCCTCGGGCCAGGGGTTGTGAGGCCCAAACCTTCTGAACAAAGCTCCCCCAAAGGATCCGGGCAGTCTTGGATCTTTCCACCCTTGACCTGTTGCCTCATAGGGGAGCGTGTTTCTGAGAGACACCATCAAGACATTCCATTGGGTTAGACTACATCCAAATATCAGCCAATGCCTTTGAACCCCTCCGACAAAGCACAGACTTAGGAACCGACATCGATACAACACTCAGCGGATTCAAAACACCGGGCGCGGGAAGAAGGGGAGGGTGTGCGCGAAGGCTCTTTGATTAAATGTGTTTCCCTCTGTGCTCTAATGGGGTCTCAGGCACCGCCTGGCAACCCCAAAGTTCGCACGCTGGCTTTCTGAAGATGGTCTCCATCAAGCTCTCTCTCAGAAGTCTCCCGCCAGGCGCGGTACGAGAGCTTTGCTCCTGGCTTAAATAACCCAGCATTTGGGTGCATAAACATTCAAGCAAGAAGCAGCAGCAGGGGAGAAAGGTCTTTTTTTTTATTATTATTATTTTAGTGTTTATTTATTTTTGAAGGAGAGAGAGACAGAGCACGAACAGGGGAGGGACAGAGAGAGAAGGAGACACAGGATCTGAAGCAGGCTCCAGGCTCTGAGCCATCAGCCCAGAGCCTGACGCGGGGCTCGAACCCACCAACGTTGGGGATAAACGAGGGGACCATTAAGAAGAAGACAGGGCTTTGAGGTCAAGCGGAGGCAGGGAGAAGCGGGTTTCTGGATGTGGTGTTATTCAATCTCCTTTATTTGTTCCTCCTCTTTAGGTCTAACTTGGGGGGAAATACTAGAATTCTAAGCACCTTTTTGATTAAGAAATAAAACGAGGGGCACCTGGGTGGCTCAGTCGGTCAAGCGTCTGACTCCTGATTTCGGCTCAGGTCGTGATCTCGTGGTTGTGAGATTAAGCCCCGCATCGGGCTTTGTGCCGACAGCACAGGGCCTGCTTGGGATTCTCTCTCTTCCTCTCTCTCTGCCCCTACCCCGCTCGCATGCTCTCTCTCTTTCTTTCAAGATAAGTAAATGGTGAAAGAAAGAAAGAAAGAAAGAAAGAAAGAAAGAAGAAAGAAATCCTGACGTTTGCAACAACAAAGACAGACATTATTAAGGGAAATAAGTCAGCCGGGAGAAAGACAAAAACCGTGTGATCTCTAACCAAAGTCATGGATACAGGGAACAGATTGGCGGGTGAAGGGGGCCCAAAGGTACAAACCCAGTTGTAAGAAAAGTTAAGTCCCGGAGATACAACGCACACCATACGCTATAGTTAACAGCACTGTCTTGTATCTCTGAAAGCGGCTGAGAGAGGAGATCTTAACAGTTCTCACGGCAAGAAAAACATTGTAACTATGTGAGATGGTTTACTAAGCTTTCGGTTCTGATCGTTTTGCAATGCACATGTATCGAATTGCTGTGTCGCTCGTCTGAAACTGACCCAATGTTATACACCAGTCATATCTCAATCAAAAAATACGTATTATGCACCGGGAAAAAAACGCAATATGCACTTTAAAAGGCCTCGAAGGCCATTGAAAGCCAATGACTGGTGTTTCCCTCTCCCCTCTGCTTGCTGGGGAGACGGAATTCTCTCGAAAGGCTGCCGTCGAGGCTGCAAACTTGTCGATAGGAAAACCTAGACTCCGCCCGGAGGCAGCCTGCTCTTGTCGGAGGCCCAGGATAAAGGCGGGGGCGTGTTTCTGCCCTCCTAGAAAAAAGCAGGGTGCGCGCTCGGCAAGAGGTGCGAGACAGGCTTTTATGAGTGGCGATGAACAAGGCCACGTTTTGGGGACGTAATTGCTTTCCGGAGCGCAGACAAGGAGCAACATCACGGGGCTGCCCCGGAAACACTGGCTGCTGTTTTATATTAACTGTTAATAATTACGGACTACACCAGCTACAGGTTCCAGGATACGTGGCGGCATATGAGGCTGTCAGTGTTACTAAATTCCCTTTATGAGGGAAATAAAAACCCAGAGTGTCTCCTCGGAGGCCAACGAAGCAGAGAGAAGAAGGGGATACGTGCCATGTCACCCAAGGGTGAACCCGATTGATCAGAAGTGGGGGGAAAAAATAATCACAAACATCCAAACAAAACAACACAACACCAAGCAACGCAAAGCATGATTGCTTTGAGCAGTCTTGGCCTTTGCCGCCTTCTGCCCTTGACCTCCTCTCGTGGTTGAAATCAGCGGCTGTTTCGTAGAATGTTAAAGTTCTCAGACTTTGGAGGTTGGAGGGTCCCTCCCAGCAGCCCTTCTGGAAACTCTGGGTCATGCCCTTTGTACCTCTGGGAGATAGGACCGCACTGGACAGACCCCACCCCCCAACGACCGCGGGGCCGGCACCGGCTGGAAATGTGTATTGTTAGTGCCCTCTAGTGGCCGAAGCTTGCCGGAACTTCAAAAGAGATTTTTCATTCCGAGCTGGGTGTTGAGTGCTTTTGAAAAGCGATTTTGCAACTTGTCTGTTGCCTTGCTGCTCTCCTGGGAAGGGCTTTTGACTCCGTGAGGTTGCCTCTTTCACTGCAAGCGGTCCCAAAGCCTCTTGGAGAAGCCGGGGAGTTTGGACGTGGCAAACTGTCATTATTCTTAGGAAAACTTCTAGCCTCCAAAGTGAGTCGTTCTTTGCTCTGCCTGATTGCTTCTTGAGTGCCTGTTCCCCGAATCGACATCTTCATATTTGAAGCCGCTTCCTAAGTGTCTTCTATTGCCCAAGCTTCTCTGGCAAAGTCATTTTTCTTCCTCATGCTAATCGTGTGCCTTGCAAAGGCGCGACAAGTCAAGCAATTCCCTTTGACCTGGAAATCCCACTTCTAGGAGTTTCTGCTAACTAATCACCACGGACCTGCACTTTCCTGCAAATGGCTGCGTGGCCAACCGGAAGTGACCTGAAAATACCACCCAGCCGAAGTTCACAGCTTGTGAGAGGCGTGGAAAACAATATACTTAGAGTCCTTGGCTCCCTGGAGATTGGGGATGATCAGTGAATCTCACTAATCCATATTTCCTTATTGTCCTACCAATTGTGAACCGCCGTTATCTTTTGCTGTTATTTTAAAAGCCCATCGAGTAGAGGAAAACAATTGACTCTACATGTCCAAGGTAACTTCTGAATTTTCTCTATATTTCCTTGGCAGAAGCCGAGAAACAATGGGTTTTGAGTTACATATAATGAGGACTTCTTTTGTGCCTGTTATCCTGATACAATAGTGAAAAACAACTTGGTTCCAGACCTCCGGATGCCCTCTATCTAGAGACCCCCCCAGGTGCCCTGTAATCTGGCAAAAAAAAAAAGAGAGAGAGAGAGAGAGACCCATATAAGAGAGAGAGAAAAAAAGAGAGAGAGAGACCCATATAAGGTAAGTGAATGAATGCTTCTGGAACAAAATCCAGTTGAGAAACGTTGAGTCAGACTAATATGGATACATGTCTGTAAGGCCAAGTGACTCTAGCTCAGTGCCCTTGTCTATATAATGGGGGAATATTAGCACTCACTACTGTAAGGATTAAATAAGGTTGGGGGGGGGGTGTCGCCTGGGTGGCTCAATTCGTTGGGTGTCCAACTTCGGCTCAGGTCATGATCTCCAGTTCGTGGGTTTGAGCCCCACGTTGGGTTCTTACCGACAGTTCAGAGCCTGGAGCCTGCTTCCGATTCTGTGTCTCCCTCTCTCTGTCCCCTCCCTCCTCGCGCCCTCCCTCTCTCTCAAAATAGTAAATAAACATAAAAATAAATCGATAAATAAACATTTAAAAAAAGATTAAATTAGAAAACGCACATTGCTAGAATATTCAATGCTCCAACATGTTAATAGAATACTAATTATTATTATTAACAAATATCCCTGAGCCCAGACAGCTGGAGGGCCCGAGTAGAAATGCTGTCTCTCCATCAGGCCAGGTGTGGAGGTCCTGACTTTAGCTGATGGTTTCTTGAGCTGAGAAATAACCAACGTGCCCAAGAAATCACCATTTCTACAGTTTTTGCCAGTTTCTCTCAGTAGATGGCGCCCTTGAGACCTCCATCCTCGGAAATTTTCTTTTCTTTCTTTCTGTTTTCCTTCCTTTTCCCTTTCCTTTCCTTTCCTTTCCTTTCCTTTCCTTTCCTTTCCTTTCTTTTCTTTTCCTTTCCTTTCCTTTTTCCTTTCCTTTCCCTTTCTTTCTTTCTTTCTTTCTTTCTTTCTTTCGCATCCCAGGGGAAAGAGAATCGGCTTTCGTGCCAAGTACAAGTGCAGAGGACAAGGTTAACCAACTTGGCCAGTTCCTAAAACGTCTTACTTTCCAAACATTGCTACCTCCGTGTACATCCCTAAAGAAGTGTGGCCGTACATAAATACAAGGTCTGCTGCGTCAAATGACAGTCAGGCCCCTTGGGGGCTCCTAGGGCGACTGCTTCCTGCACTTCCCTTTGCCGAGTCGTGCCACCTCGAGAAGGACACAGAGGCCCTGGTGCCTGAACATCTGGTCTGACCTCAGACTGGTCACCGGCCCATGGTGTCTACTTCCTCCTCCATAAAAGGGGCAGAGAACACCAGTGAAGTTCAGACCCTTAGATGGCAAAAGTCTGAGCCATTATTTGCTAAGTACTTATGCTGGGTTAAGCACTTGGTGTTATCACTTGTTATCTTACGCAGCCTGACGAGGTAGATATTAGCGCCCTTGGTTCATAGAGGAGGAAACCAAGGCACTGTGCTGTCAGGTTACTTGCCCAGGGTCACACCTCTAAGCGAATGATGGAGCCAACCTTTGACCCAGGTGGTGTGGTCCCACAGTGTGCGCCCCTAGCTACTGTACCGTCCCACCTCCCTGTTTGGGGGATCACACCATTCCCCACTCTGTCCCCAGGCTGGACCTGGGGCCTGGCACCGAGAAGATCAATGAGAAGAGTAAATACGTTGAATGTCCATCACCTGGGATTGGCTGTAAGAATGTTAGGTTGTCATCTCAATAGCAGGATCTTAATGTTGGGGCCAGTTGAGTCTTTAGGAATCACTTAGTTGAGCCACATCCCTGATTTTCAAATGGGGAAATTTTTTTTAAATTTTTTTTTAATGTTTATTTATTTCTGAGAGAGACAGAGCATGAGTGGGGGAGGAGCAGAGAGAGAGGGAGACACAGAATCCGAAGCAGGCTCCGGGCTCTGAGCTGTCAGCCCAGAGCCCGACGTGGGGCTCGAACTCACGGACCGCGAGATCATGACCTGAGCCGAAGTCGGTCGCTCAGCCGACTGAGCCACCCAGGCGCCCCCCAAATGGGGAAATTGATACCTTATAGAGGTTTTGAAAAAGAAATGGGGTCTATAGTCCCTTTGAATCTGGGCTGAATTTAGGGACTTGCTTAAAACCAATAGAATTTGGTGAAAGTGAGGCTATGTGGTTTTTTGAGTCTGGGTTAAAAGTCGAAGCACCTCCCACCTTATTTGCTAGAACATTCTTACTTGGACCCTGAACCACAATTTCCCTGAGACCTCCGTGCCGGTCAGATCCCATGTAGACCCTCTGGCTGCATCCCAGCTGGGCAGCTGGCAGCCAGCCAACCTTGCGCGGGAGCCATCTTGGATGCCCAACCCAACTGTACCGCCATATACCTGCGGCTTCCATCAGCGTCTGACCGCAACCCCGTGAGAGATCCCGAGCAAGAGCTCCCCACGTGAACCCTTCTGGAATTCCCGACCCACGAAATTGGGAGTAAGATAAAATCGTGTTTGAAGCCACTAAAGCATTGGGCTGCTTCACACACACCGGTAGTAGTTAGAACATACCCAGAGAGGGAAGTGACGGACCAAGACGTCCATGGGCAGTGGCAGGACCAGAGCTGGAATCCAGCTCTCCTGACCCGTGGCCAGAGTTCTGCCTCCTCCAATGTCAAGCCGAGTCTATTTCTCAAGCTCTCTGGAGACGCTTTCCGAAGGATTGTGCTCACCAGGAAGGAGGATGCCACACCTTCTAACAGACTTCCGTACCCAACCCCAGGAGACACAGAAGAAAAGTCACACGCCAGGGGGAAGACAGAGACAGATCTCCCACGTCGAAGAATTCCAATTAACTTACGTAGATACTCCGCTGTCGAGGCCGTGGAATATAACACCCATCCCGTAAGTGTGGTCTGAGCAAAGACCGGGATGAAAGGCGCCCCCTGGTGTGACGTGATGAGAAGGTCACTGGAGCCCTGTGATCTTTGTCCCCCAAAGTCATAACCCCGGCCCAATCGTGAGAAAAACATCCAGAGAAAACAATGCTCATGGAGGCACGTTTTATGAAAGACCCGACCGGGACTTCTCAGAGCTGTCAAGCTCGTCAAAAACAAGGAACATCTGGGAAACTGTCACAGCCACGTGGAGCCTGAGGAGACGCAACCTCTAACGCAACGTGGGATCCTAATGGGATCCTGGGACAGAAAAAGGATGTCACAGAAAAGCTAAAGAAATCTGAGCAAAGTATGGGCTTGAGACAAAGTATTACAAGATGTTAACCACGGGGGAGCAGGGTGTGAGGTATGGGACCTCTCTGTGCTATCTTTGCGACTTTTCTGTAGATCTAAAAGTATTCCAAAATAAAAAGGTTGGGGCGCCTGGGTGGTTCAGTCGGTTGAGGGTCTGACTTTTGATTTCGGCTCAGGTCGTGATCTCACGGTTCGTGGGTTCGCGCCCCGTGTCGGGCTCTGTGCTAATGGCTCGGAGCCTGGCTCCTGCTTCAGATTCTGTGTCTCCCTCTCTCTCTGACCCTCCCCCACTCATGCTCTGTCTCTCTCTCTCTCAAAAATAAATATTAAAAAAATTATTTTTAATAATAATAGTAATACTTAACTATGTTTTGGCCAGTTACTATTCACCAGGCATGTTGTGAATACTTTATGTCTGTTGCCTCACTTAGTATTCCCCACAACTCTGAGAGATGGGTAGTATTATTATCTGGGTTGAACAGGTAAGGAGAGTAGGCTCAGAGAGGTTAAGATACCTACTGAAGGTCACACAGCCAGGAAGAGGCAGCAGTGATGCGAAGTGCCTAGCCCAGTGCCCAGCACCTAGGCGCTTGGCCGCAGCCAGCCTCCTTCTCCTCTGGTGATTTTGCTCAACCCTCTGGGGCCCCCGCGTGCCTGGAGGTGGCCTTGGGGTTGGCCTTTGGATGCCAACTCCTAGCTGTGCGGCTTTGGGCCAGTTACCCGACGTCTCCGTGTCTGGAACACGGGCAGTGTCCTGGCACCTCCCTCCAGGAGTGTTCCCAGGTTTTAAAGAGTCGTGGATGAAGACGGGGGTCCCTCAGCACACAGTGCCTGCCATCGAGGAAGCGCTCAAAACTGTACATGACATCCGCGTCCAACGCGGTGGTGCAGGTGACGCCCTTACGCCCGTCAGCTTCTTAGGCAACAGCGACTCATCGCTTCCAGCCGTCAGGTTGTTACAGTAGCTTGTTTCAGAAACTCCGGTTCCTTAAAAGTAAAACAACGTCTTTCGTTTCAACTTTCGCTCGTACAGTCTGAAGATGCTAATGATTATCCCTTTCGTATCCTGTTTAGTCTGTCCTGAGTCGCCGGGTGACTCCCCAGCTGGAATGGCTTCAACGGGAAGCAAGAGACGAGGATTCGAACCACATGTGTAAAAACACGCACGCTCACGTGCGTGTGTAACCACGCGCAGGCATGTGCACCCGCACACAGGGCTGTCCGCATTTGCCTCAAGTACCGCCTGCTTAAGAGACATCTTTTTTTTTTTTTTCAACGTTTATTTATTTTTGGGACAGAGAGAGACAGAGCATGAACGGGGGAGGGGCAGAGAGAGAGGGAGACACAGAATCGGAAACAGGCTCCAGGCTCTGAGCCATCAGCCCAGAGCCCGACGCGGGGCTCGAACTCACGGACCGCGAGATCGTGACCTAGCTGAGGTCGGACGCTTAAACGACTGCGCCACCCAGGAGCCCCCCTTTTTTTTTTTATGAAATTTATTGTCAAATTGGTTTCCATACAACACCCAGTGCTCATCCCAAAAAGGTGCCCTCCTCAATACCCATCACCCACCCTCTCCTCCCTCCCACCCCCCTAGAGACGTCTTACTTACGTTGCGCGTCAGCTACACTCCAGTAAGGAAACGTTAAAAAAAAAAAATAAATAAATCTCCCGGGGGAAATAAAAAAGAAAGAAAGAAAGAAAGAAAGAGCATTTAAGACAAACAAACCAAAGATATTTTACCTCCTGGCTCAATGGCTTCTTCGCCTAGCGTTCCTTATGAAAGGTTTAGACGGACGTGACCATTGGTGTCTCTGTCTTGCCTCTGAAAAATATATCCTTATTATGCCTATTTCTTGTTTAAAAATTGGGGCGCCTGGGTGGCTCAGTCGGTTACGTGTCCGACTTCGGCTCAGGTCATGACCTCGCGGTTCGTGAATTCGAGCCCCGCGTGGGGCTCTGTGCTGACGGCTCGGAGCCTGGGGCCCGCTTCGGATTCTGGATCTCCCTCTCTCTCTGCCCCTCCCCAGCTCGCACTCTGTCCCTCTTCCTCTCTCTCTCAAACATAAATAAACATTTAAAAAAATCTAAAAAGTAATACAGGCTTCTTGTAAAGAGCTGAAACATACGGAAAGACATCATGTCGAGAAAAGCGCAGGAATCTTAAAATCTCCTGTCTTCGCCAACCCGCTGCCCCCAAAGAACTACGGGTTGGCAGTTTGTGGCATGTTCTAGAGAGGCAGTGAGACAGCGGCAGGCAGAGGGTGCAGCGGGCAGGTTTAGACAAGGTGAACACCGATCAGATAAAATGTTGAGACAGACTATCAAGGACTCTTCTGTACAGTCTAACTAAATAAAGGAAGATGGGATAGAACGAATGTTGGTTACATTGGAGAAAAAAATGGAAACGAAACAAAACGTTAGAGAATTCCAGTTGAGGTTAAGCCCAGGAACAGCGATCTGCTTCACGGTGCTGTCGTCCCCACATCCTGCAGAAAAAAAAAATTGGTCCCTGCCAACACAGAGCTTATATTCTAGCAAGGGAGACAGACGTCAAATAAAGAATTCCATAAACGTCTGAATACGTAAGACTAACAATAAAACTAACTGCTACATAATAATTAGTAATAAATAACAAAATAAAACAATTACATAGACCCGTACACAGAGGGTCTCGATCAAGGGTAAGTTGCCCCCCTGAGGCACATCTGAAGACAACTCTCTCTCTCTCTTTTTTTTTTTTTTTTTTTTTGGTAACCTCTACACCCAACGTGGGGCTCGAACTTGCCACCCCGAGATCAAGGGTGGCTTGCTCCGCTGACCGAGCCAGCCAGGCGCTCCCCTCCGAGGACATTTAACTGTCACGACTGAGTGACTACTGGGACCTAGTGGGTAGAGGCCAAGGATGTTGCTCAGCGCCATAAAATTCACAAGACAGTCCCCACCTCCAAGAACTACCCAGCCCCAAGTGTCAACAGTTCTCGTTGCACACAGCTCCGAGGCCATATCACCGAAAGCCGAGTTTGTTATGAGGACTCTTGAGCAAGCATAAAGCTACCAATGTCGGGGGCTTTACTCAGCAGAAGCTCCTTCTTGCTCGTCTGAACTCCAGAAATCAATTCCGAAGTTAGTTCGTGCTCCGATGAGTTCTCGAGAGCAGATCTTGTGGCGGAGAAATTGGAGTCTCTTGGCTCTGCCTGTGCCCGGAGATTATGCAGCAGTGTAAACACGGAGACATCGGGTTTGCAGACAACTACAGGAGTTCCCAGCACCCCCCACGGGGCGTCCCCGAAACTGATGCGGCTCCTCTCCATCGATGGTGTCCGTCAGAATTCGGATGCACGGGGCTGCGTCTTAGCCCAGGTCCTCTGAGGATGAGTTCCCCGCACGTGCCCTGTGTTAGGCTGGGTTTTCTGGAAAGCAGATCGCCAAGCAAAGACGTAATAGACCCCAAAAGAAAGGTAGGTCGGCGGGTTGTCTTCGGAAGCGGGTGAGGGAGGAAGAGAACGAGACAAAGACAGAAGAAAAGGGCTTTCATGAGTTACTTCTCCCAGCGGCACTGAGGCCGCAACCCTTCTGCTGCCTTTGGAGAATTGTAGAGAAGTTTCCTGCTGCTGGAGACGTGTGTCTACCCCCTCCCGTCCTCCACTGGCGTGGTGTTAACCTCCCTGCCTCCCCTGGCTTCTTGGGCAAAGCAAAGCGGCAAACACAACGGTGCGTGCTCGACGTGTGCTTGCCACACACGAAGAGCCGCTCCCACAACCGGGCTGAAACCCTGTCTTTGGAAACGGACAGCCTCTCAGGTTTTTACCTGCTTCCCTCACCTTTCGGCGGAGCCCCCTGGCTCTGGAGTGTGTGGTGGTTAAAGCTTCCTGGTTTCGCCACGAGCGTTGGCGAGGATGTGAAGAGAAAGGACCCCTCGGGTACAGTTGGTGGGGCTGCAGACTGGTACAGCCCCTGTGGAAAACGGCATGGGGGGTTCCTGAAAAAAATAAAAACAGAACTACCCTGGGATTAAAAAAAAAAAAAAAAAAAAAAAAGCTACCCTAGGATCCGGTTATTCTAGTGCTAGGTATTTACCCAAAGCCAATGAAAACGCTAATTCAAGAAGATAGAGGCCGTCCAATGTTTACTGCAACATTGCTTGCAATGGCCAAGATATGGAAACAACTCAAGTATCCGGCCACAGATGATGGATAAAGATGTGGTGTGTGCATGCGACAGAATATTATTTAGCCATAAAAAGGAGCAAAATCTTGGGGCCCCTGGTGGCTCAGTCGGTTAAGTCGGATGACTTCGGCTCAGGTCATGACCTCGCGGTCCATGAGTTCGAGCCCCGCGTTAGGCTCTGTGCTGATGGCTCAGAGCCGGGAGCCTGCTTCAGATTCTGTGTCTCCCTCTCTCTCTGCCCCTCCCCTGTTCATGCTCTCTCTCTCTCTCTCTCTGACTCAAAAAATAAATAAACATTTTTAAAAAATTAATTAAATAAATAAACAAAAATAAAACTATGTTGAGAAAGCCTATTCACTGATGAGGCAAGAATGAAATGTTATTTTTGTATAGATAACAGAGGTTACAAGACAGCATTACGGCATGATTTCACTTTTTCTTTTTATAAGTCTTTGTTAAAAAGTGGGTAAGAAAACTCACCAAAATTTAACTGTGTTACGCTTGCACTGATGGAATTCAAGTGGTTTTATTTTCTTAATGTTTATTTATTTTGAAAGACAGAGAGAGAGAGAGAGAGCACGAGCATGGGAGGGGCAGAGAGAGAGAGAGAGGGAGAGACAGAGTCCCAAGCAGGCTCCATGCTGTTCGTGTAGAGCCTGACAGGACGCTCGATCTCACAAACCGTGAGATCATGACCTGAGCCAAGATCAAGAGTCAGACGCTTAACCAACTGAGCCACCCAGGCACCCCGAGTGGTTTTAGTTTTTACTCTGCTCTTGACTGTATTTTTTTCATACGTCCGTGGCACAAATACACCGTCTACTGTTTTAAAACTCGAAATCGAGTCTTGAAATTGCACAAGTTAGAGATGGGGCCAAGTTGCGCAATTGCACAAGTCAGAAATGGTAAGAGCTGTGGCCCGAGTCGTTTTATCTGTAAGACCAGCTCGTTGTTCGCCGAGTGGGGATGTTTCGAGCAATAAAAAGCTTCCAGTGAAAATCAGTCTTTTAAGAAGCTATCATAGACTGTCTAAATAGGAAGCAGGCATCTCTGAGCTCTGGACTATTCGACAATTGCTTTCAAATGTGCCTTCCGGGACATTTGAAGGAAGGCAAGGGGAGACGGTAGGGACGGAGAGGGCAGGCCAGACACAGAGCTGGAGTGTACCCAGGAAATGGAGTGGGACTGGTGGGCAGAAATCTTGCCCAACGGGAAAATATCCGTCTTCCCCCTAGCGCTCCATTTAAACCATAATTCATGTCCCAATAGGCAGCTCTAATTGTTCCAAACAATGTGTGGGAATGAGGTGTTACAAAGTGCATATTGATGAACTTGGCTTTTGAGACACCCTCCCCTTTCCCTGAGGGCCACACGTCCACGTGTTTGCACAGTTAGGGGCTAAACCTTCATGCACAGAAACTTTGAACAGCTCGGTAAATGCTCGGGGACAGTAATTAGGGAGGAGCCCAGGCCCAGCAGTGCTTTGGGGTTTTCTTTTTTTTTTTTTTCTCAACGTTTATTTATTTTTGGGACAGAGAGAGACAGAGCATGAACGGGGGAGGGGCAGAGAGAGAGGGAGACACAGAATCGGAAACAGGCTCCAGGCTCTGAGCCATCAGCCCAGAGCCCGACGCGGGGCTCGAACTCACGGACCGCGAGATCGTGACCTGGCTGAAGTCGGACGCTTAACCGACGGCGCCACCCAGGCGCCCCTGGGGTTTTCTTTTTATTGTCCATAATTTCCTCAGTAATTCTCTTGAGCGATTAACCAAAAGCCCCCGTGTCCGTCTCTGAAAAGAAAACATCTTTCTAGTTTTCTATCCGAAATAAACAGCAGCTTTTATTCCCTTGCTGGGAAAGCGGGACCTGAAGTGCATCTCTGTCTCTGAAAAGTCAACTTTTCTTTGAGGTATAGGACAAGGGAACTTGAGAGAAAAGAAAATCAGGTGATAGAAATAAAGAAGAAGGAACATCAAAGTCACCCTTACAGAGATAACCAAAGATGGTTTCCCTTCTACATCTGAAATACACAGACCTGGGGCGCCTGGGTGGCGCCGTCGGTTAAGCGTCCGACTTCAGCCAGGTCACGATCTCGCGGTCCGTGAGTTCGAGCCCCGCGTCGGGCTCTGGGCTGATGGCTCAGAGCCTGGAGCCTGTTTCCGATTCTGTGTCTCCCTCTCTCTCTGCCCCTCCCCCGTTCATGCTCTGTCTCTCTCTGTCCCAAAAATAAATAAACGTTGAAATACACAGACCTCCTGAGTTCTTACTGGGGAATAAATTCTCTCTCTCTCTCTCTCATTTCTCTCCAGAGATTGGGTAAAATTATGATCCTGGGAATCTGGAGAGTTGCGTCACTGCTAAATGAGAGCAGCCATATGAATTAGAAATTTCGACGTCCTTGGGGCGCCTGGGTGGCGCAGTCGGTTAAGCGTCCGACTTCAGCCAGGTCACGATCTCGCGGTCCGGGAGTTCGAGCCCCGCGTCGGGCTCTGGGCTGATGGCTCAGAGCCTGGAGCCTGTTTCCGATTCTGTGTCTCCCTCTCTCTCTGCCCCTCCCCCGTTCATGCTCTGTCTCTCTCTGTCCCAAAAATAAATAAACGTTGAAAAAAAAAAAGAAATTTCGACGTCCAGTTTCCATGTATCTACGGCACCACCGGGATCTTCGAACCTTCCAGTCTAATCCTTATCTTTGTGAATAGTTGTCAAATCATTCTCTTGAAGCAGAGGAAATCTTTGTCCCAATGAAATTTCTCAAACAAGACCAACCCACGCTGTAGTTAAAGCAAGAGTGGCTGGAATACCACTCAGGAATAAAAAGGAACAATGACCCGGATGGAGTGCAACAGAATTCTGTGGCGTGAAAAACAAAGCCCACCTCAGAAGCTTCCACTCTGCAGGATTCCATTGGCATAACGTTTCTGAAATGACAAAATTGCAGAGATGGAGAACGGATGGGTGTTGCCGGGGGTTGGGGTAGGAGGGAGGGAGGGAGGAAGATGCCCACGGCCGTGGAAGGGTAGCGGGCGGGATCCTCGAGATGGATGTTCTGTAGCTTGACGGGGTGGTCGCACAGACCCACGGGTGGTAAAACCACAGCCAAGTAAATCCACACGGTCCACGGATGAGCAAAGTTGAATGTGGCGGAAGGGGAATGAAGGTCGGGGCGTTGGGTCCGAGTCGGTCCCTTGGCCGTGATGTTGTACTGTTGCTGTGCAAGATGGCACCATTGGGGGAAACTGGGCCAAGGGGACAGGGCATCTCCCTGTGTTATTTCTTGCGATGGCATGTGAGTCTACAAGAATCTTCACAATTTTGTTAACGGAGAGGGAAGCAAACCATGAGACTTTTTTTAAGCTTATTTTGAGAGGGAGAGAGCATGTGAGTGGGGTAGGGGCAGAGAGAGAGAGAGAGAGAATCCCAAGCAGGCTCCCCACTGTCAGCGTGGAGCCCCACAGGGGACTGGACCTCACAAACCATGAGATCAAGGCCTGAGCCGAAATCAAGAGGCGGACGCTTAACCAGCCGAGCCACCCAGGCACCCTGCACACCAGGAGCCTCTTAACGACAGAGAACAAACTGAGGGTTGATGGGGGGGGGAGGTGGGCAGGGGATGGGCCAGATGGGTGCTGGGCACTAAGGAGGCACTTGTCGTGATGAGCACTGAGCGTTGTACGTCAGTGACGAATCACTGAATTCTACCCCTGAAACCAATACCACACTATATGTTAGTTTAGAAACTAAATAAAAATTTGGAAAAAGAAAACAAAACCCTTGAATACGTTTCTCAAATAAATAAATAAATAAATAAATAAATAAAAGCTTTTTAAAATGGAGCCCGCTCCGTCGGTTAAGCCTCCAACTCTTGGTTTCGGCCCAGGTCGCCGTCTCACGGTTGGTGAGTTCGAGCCCCGCGTCGGGCTCCGGGCTGACAGTGCGGAGCCTGCTTGGGATTCTCTCTCTCTCTCTCTCTCTCTCTCTCTCTCTCTCTCCAAATAAATAGACTTAATACCAAAAAAAAAAGGAACTGTTTTAGAGTCTGGATAGAGATGACTTCTTCCCCCATGCCTTCCCTTCTGAAGTGAGCGCCTCGCGGAGCCCAGTGAGGAAGCCTCCGCAGGTGCCCAGAGCTGGCGGGCAATGACAAGCTCAAGCCCAGAGACCGGGTGCGTTGGGTGACACAGTGAGCGGGTAGCAGCCTCACCTCGCACCTGCAGGTTGTCAGTCTGAGCCCTTTGCTCCGAAATCCCAGTGATTTGCATCTTGCTCAGTTATTTGCGTAAAGACCAACTTCGCTCGAAGCAACTGAAGCTAGTTGGTAACTGTTGGCTGAGGACGTCTTGTAAAACCCAGTGGGGAAGATGTTACCGTCTCGGCATTTCCCAGGTGAAGAAACTAGAATGCAGAGGTTGTTTAGGGATTTGCTCACGGGGATAATTACCCAGTGGCTCTTCGGGGACTGGAAACCCCCGGGGAACCCCCATCCCCTGCCACGGACAGGCCCAGGAGCATCGCCGGGCGCTGGGCTGAGCCTGTGGTCCTCACCCAGGCCCCACGTGTCCCCGTGCCCATGCGTGGGCACCTGCGTGCCTTTCAGAAGTGAAGCTGGCTTGTTTGCTAAAGGCCGAGGCGGATACAAGATTTGGGTTTAAAAACTCAGCAGCTTTGCCTGTAACTGTGTGTTTCTCCTTCCTGCCTCCACTGGGGGAGCTGAGTTTGCTCCGGAATCTCCCCTTCTGCCTCCGGGGAACCACAAAGTGACAGAACCTTGGCAGCCACTCCTGAAGGCTCCGGTCGCCGTGGCCCAGCTGGGCTCCACACGAAGGGAGGGGAAGCCCCAAAATCAGTAGCTCAGCCTTGCAGTGCTGGCCTCAGGCCACGGATGCAGTGACAGTCCCGGTCACCCCTGCTTACACCTTCCAGAGATGTTTAAGTAGGGGAGGGGCGGCGAGAGAGGAAGACACAGAATCCAAAGCAGGTTCCAGGCTCCGAGCTGTCAGCACAGAGCCGGACATGGGGCTCGAACCCACGATCCGTCAGATCATGGCCTGAGCCAAAGTCGGACGCTTAACCGACTGAGCCACCCAGGCGCCCCTCATCTTCTTCTTCTTTTCTTTTTTTTTAACTACCCGTCCATATTTCTGTCACTTTTAATGCTTTAGAATTTCCACTGTGCTCTCTCTTGTGAGCAGACCCATGCCTCCCCCATCAGAATCAGTCATTTCCTGGGTTACATCATCCATTTTTATCAAAGGACTTCCTACCGGTTTTAGTGCAGTGACTTCTTGAGGACTAAAGAAGACCCTGCGTTTTCTATGATCTCATGAAGGTCTTGCTTGGGTTAGGAGCGCAGGACATCGAGGTGGGGAGGAAAGGGCAGGCAGCACGCACAGCCACACCTGCCATGTTTTCTCTCTACAAAGATTCTATCGTGTCTTTTACAGCCTGGTTGTTTCCCTTAATGAACTGTGGACACTTTTCAAGCCTCACTTTGGTGGCTACCGTACTGAGTTGAACAGGGTCCTCCAAAAATTCACGCCCAACTCCGAACCTGAATGTGACCTTGTTTTGGAAGTGGGATCTTTGCAGCTGGAATCAAGTTACTTTGGGCTCTTATTGAACGAGGGTGGAGCCTAAATCCCGTGACCCGCATTCTTGTAGGAAGAAACTTTGGGCACAGAGTCACTGAGGGGGGAAGGTCGTGTGAAGGCAGAGAATGGTCTGAGGAACCTGCCACAGAGACAGGTTATTAAGAGGCTGTTTATGGCTTCAGATAAGTGAAGGTGTTAATCTATCGTGATGGGATATCAGATTAAGTACGTGCTGTTCCGACGGCAGGTTGCTTCGTAATTCTTTTACGTTGCTGAGCCGCCTGGAAGAAAAGATTAAGAGTATCTTGATGGCAGAACAGAAGCAGCGATTGCCACGTCAAGTCATGTGGGCGTGTGACTAAAGGCCGGATTCCTGCGGTCATGGCGGCCTCGCAAATGTCCGAGCTGGTTCAGGGCAGATGTCCAAATCCGCCACAGCACCCGAAGCACGTGTGGACAAGGTGGTCAACACCACTAGTCTTCAGGGAAGTGCAAAGCCAAAGCAAAAGGAGGTACCACCCCACACCCGTTAGAATGGCCGTCACGAGAACGAGAAGCAATCGCCAGTTGTGGAGAGGATGGCACCTGGGATGGGTGATGAGTCTCTTCTGTTTTGTCCCCCTCCCTGTTTTTGTATGATTTTTGTTTCTCTTCCCTTATGTTCATCTGTTTTGTCTCTTAAAGTCCTCATATGAGTGAAGTCATAGGATTTTTGTCTTTCTCTGACTGACTAATTTCACTTAGCATAACACCCTCCAGTTCCATCCACATAGTTGCAAATGGCAAGATTTCATTCTTTTTGATTGCCGAGTAATACTCCATTGTGTGTGTGTGTGTGTGTGTGTGTGTGTGTGTGTGTGTATACACATATCACATTTTCTTTATCCATTCATCCATTGATGGGCATTTGGGCTCTTTCCATACTTTGGCTATTGTCGATAGTGCTGCTATGAACATTGGGATGCATGTGTCCCTTAGAAACAGCACACCTGTATCCCACGGATAAATGCCTAATAGTGTAATTGCTGGGTTGTAGGGTAGTTCTATTTTTAGTTTTTTGAGGAACCTCCATACTGTTTTCCGGAGTGGCTGCACCAGCTTGCATTCCCACCAACAATGCAAAAGAGATCCTCTTTCTCCGCATCCTCGCCAACATCTGTTGTTGCCTGAGTTGTTAATGTTAGCCCTTCTGACAGGTGTGAGGTCGTATCTCATTGTGGTTTTGATTTGTATTTCCCGGATGATGAGTGACGTTGAGCTTTTTTCATGTGTCGGTTGGCCATCTGGATGTCTTCTTTGGAGAAGTGTCTATTCATGTCTTTTGCCCATTTCTTCACTGGACTATTTTTGGGGGGGGGTGTTGAGTTTGGTAAGTTTTTTATAAATTTTGGATACTAACCCTTTATCTGACATGTCGTTTGCAAATATCTTCTCCCATTCTGTCGATTGCCTTTTAGTTTTGTGGTTTGTTTCCTTCACTGTGCAGAAGCTTTTTATTTTGATGAGGTGCCAGTAATTCATTTTTGCTTTTGTTTCCCTTGAGGAAACTGAGGCACAGTTTCAACACACATGGATTTGTTCATTACCTTGCTCAAGCTGGGAGAGCCAAGTAGCAGGACCAAGAGGAGATCTGACCGCCCTGCCTGAATTCCTGATCTCCGAATGACACTGTTTTATGGTCTGTGGATTGTTAGACACATAGACAATCTGGAGATAGAGCCACCAAACCCCAACAGTGGCATATCACAGGGTAGAGGTGAGGGTACATTCCATGTGACAGATTTTTGATCGAATTTTTATATTATATAACAAGTATTATTAATTTTGTAATCACACAACAAATGATAAGGTGATTTTTGGAAAGGTTTAAAAGTCGACAGCTTGGAGATCTGCCTGTGTGGGCCACAGGTGCTGTTGGGTGAAATGGAGACAGAAAGAACATTTGTCATTTGTTAGGACCGTGGTGGGTTATCGGGGACCAAGCTTGGTGGGAGGTGAGCAGCGATACTGTTATTTACCCTCTACTCTGTATCTACAACTAAGAGTTTTTGTTTTGTTTTGTTTTTTTAAGAGAGAGAGGAAACATGAGTGGGCGATGGACAGAGTGGGAGAGAGACAGAGAATCCTAAGAAGGCTCCACGGTCATGCGCGGGTCAGGCCCCACGTGGGTCTCGATCCCATGACCCTGGGATCGTGACCTGAGCCGAAGTCAAGAGCCGGACGCTCAACCGACTGAGGCACCCAGGATCCCCTACCGCTAAGAGCTTTGAGCAAGGCTGGTGCCATGGGCTGAATTGTGTCTCCCAAAATTCATAGATTCCAGCCCTGACCCCCAATACCTCAGAATGTGACTGGCTTTGGAGATAATATCCCTAAAGAGGTGCTTCAGTGAAAATGAGGTCAATAGGGTGGACCCCCTAGTCCAATCTGACGGCATGCTTATGAGAAGAAGAGATTAGGACACTAGCCTACCAAATGGAAGACCGTGTGCCTACTTTCCTCAACTCTTGCACCACGACCACTCTCAGGGCACCACTCACACCAGATGTGGGGGGTTTCCCCACCCTAGGCACGTCTTTGCGGCATCCCCTGGGTGTCCTACAATTCAATCCCGTTTGGATGCCAATGAAACTAAAGCAGACCCCACTGCTTCAGGGCCCAGTCCCATGAGACTGCACACCCTCCCCCCCCCCAAAAAACTGGAGATGTCCATTGCAAGTGATAGGTCCCCAAGCCACCCATGACTTCTGTCCCACAGACATTCCTATGAACCTCCTGCTTGGATTCCACATTTGCTAGCACAACTTATAGAACTCAGAAAAACATCGGTTTATATATATACTAGTTTATTCTCTAATAAAGGATTTGATAAAATACAGATGGACAGCCAGTTGAAGAGATTCACAGGGTAAGAGCTGGAAGGATCCTGAGCGCTATCCCTGGGGAGGTGGAATGTGTCACTCTCACTGAACCTGAGCAGAACCACTCAAATGAGACTCTTTTGAATGATAAATCTATGAGAATAAATGATCATTGCTTTGCACAGCATGAATATGCGATTGACCGAAATAGGAATACAAGTGACTGTTAATAAAAACGGAAGATTAGATCAAAAATAACAAAAGAGGGGTGCCTGAGTGGCTCAGTCGGTTAAGCATCTGACTTCGGCTCAGGTCATGATCTCACGGTTCACGAGTTCAAGCCCCGTGTGGGGTTCTGTGCTGACAGCTCGGAGCCTGGAGCCTGATTCGAGTTCTGTGTCTCCTCTCTCTCTGCCCCTCCTCTGCTCACGCTCTGTCTCTCTCTCTCTCTCTCAAAAATAAATAAACATTAAAAAAAATTTTTTTTTAATGACGAAAGAAGTTTTAAGTAGGATAGCAGTGAAATTTCCCCCACATATATCAGCAAGGATAAAAAGAATGATAAAATTCTCTGTTGGCAAGAATATGAGGAAACAGCCATTCCTATGCACTGAGGTATGATACTTGTATCACTGAGTTTGGGGATAGTTTGTTACACAGCACGATTGTTAACAACAGCTAACCAATACGACATCTGTTACAGGATGAGCCAATCGTGGGGCCGTAATTTTCTAGTCCTTCGGAGGTAGACACTAGACCCAAACTTGGCTAACAATTAGAGCCCCCTCCCAGGATTTTTCAGCTAGGAACCAACAGAGAGTGAGTCTCAGCCTCTCTCCGATGGTGAGGTTATGAGGCGTGAGCACAGAAGCAGCTGGTAAACAAGCTGTGTGTTGAAATCTGGCTAAACATAAAAGCCAATGGGCAGACAGGGATGATAGGTATCGACTCTGTGAATTTGATTGTCCCTGAGACATACCTGCTTCGGGTCACATCTTCCACTCAGGCACGTGAACAAATGGATCTTCCCCTTCATTGTCTAATTAACTTCAGTAACGTCCTGACCACCATCCCTGCCATATGCAAATAGACTTCTTCCCAGTTCAGTGCCAACCAATTTCTGGGAGATCTCCAGCAATGAACTTCAGGAGAGAACAACTCCATTGCATGTGGAATAACAGGGCCTAGATCATCTAGTCTAAATCTTTCATTATAGAGGTGAGTAAATTAAGACCCTAAAAAGGAAGGACTTTCTTGAGGTGACACAAAACAAAATAGGCACAAAATCTGCCTCTCTTGAATTTGAAACATACGAAGAGGCTATTTGAAGCGAATGGAGCACGTATATTCCATTCGGCCACCTACAAAGTCCTTAGGTCATGCACAAGTCAGAAACTTGTGTTCCCAAAAGGGAACAACAAAGAGATTTAATGTGTTGCCTTTTCAAATGGCAAAGGCAAAATACTTTTTCACAGCCTAGGGATGTTCAAAGTATAAATAAATGAACCCATTCAAACATCAATAGTGGGCGTACACATTGAGACGGATCTTTCTTAGAAGCATGGGCAACCGTGAAGTTTACCTGCTAAGTTTCCACAAGGAGATAATTTTGCAAGTTAAGGACAAATGTTTAGGTAACAGAGAAATATTAGAGACAATCCAAAAATCCAACAGAGAAAACCAACCAAATCAGTGATGGTCTATCTTCTCTTCAATGCAATACTATGTGGTCATTAAAATTTGTGTGTGTTGGGGAAGAAAGAGAATGAGAGAGGTCGGGGGAGGGGGGCGGGTGTCGGGAGAGACAGGGTGGGGGGGAGGGAGGGGGCAGAGAAGAGAACTCTGCAAGAATATACAGCAGCATGTCAAGAGACCTTCTCTCTTTGGGATGGCCTTTCTGTTGTTAGAATTATTGTTTACCTGTTTGATCTGCTTTTCTCTTTCAGACTTTTCTTTATGGCTTGAATTTGTTTACCTCTGCCCCGAATCTGGGCTACAAGACTATTCCAATATAAGCAGACACCTGGCCCTCCCCGTGTTTGCCAAGGATCATAATCTCAGCGGAGAGATCATAAATAACATAATAAAGAAGTCAGGATGTATGGTGGTACCCAGCCAACTTGGCTTTCCTGAGGACCTCAGCTCCAAGAACATCAAAGCTCCTCCCACACATGAGTCCACTCATCCTTAGGCCTGTTGGCTGAAAACTGGCTTGGCGTTTCAGAAGCCACCAGGGCCATACTGTTCCTTGAGAAATGCTTACCCATTTTCTCCTCTGCTTCTGTTTTCTCAAGATGTCCCCTTATTGTCCAGTGTAACCTCCCATTCTCTGGCTAAGCCAAAGTCAACCTTTTTTTTTTTTCAGTTGTCCCGATAGCAACATCTCTAGACTACAGCAAGGCATGTGGCTCTAGTCCCAGGCATTCGGATCATACGTAGGTTTGAAATAGGGCGACGAACTCACCTATGTTCGCCAGGGACTCATCTGCTTGTAGCATTGGGAAATCAGTACGTGGCAAAAATGCGATCTGTGGCAAAACGGGACAACTGGTCGCCCCAGCTTTGACTCTGGTCTCTTTCATTGATGAACCCGTTCCGCCCCGCGCCCCTCCTCCTCCAAGCCTCAGTTATCTCAGTCTTGGAAAGGATTCACCTCCCCTGGGGCCTTGGGGATATGGCAGGACACCAACAGACCTGATCTCTTCCGTCCCGGGGTCTTCTGTCTCATTGAAAAGCAGACGTTAAACGAATGGCTACATACACAGGATATTGGTGGGAATGGAATCGGGATGGAGGTGAGCAGAGAAGTCAAGAGAATGATATTTCAGCCGGCACTTGAATGACGGGACTCAGAGCTAACGTGTCCTGGGGGCTCGCCATGTGCCGATATACCACGGAGAGCATTTTACACACATTATTTCGCTTAAGTATCACATAAGCCTTTTCAGAGAAATACTTATTTATCCCCATTGTATAGATTTGGAAGCCGAGTGTCAGGCGGGATGATGCAAATTTCTCACGATCCTGGAGTTGGAAAGTGACAGACTGAGATTGGAAATCAGGCAATCTCTTTTGTCGGTGTACATTAAAAAAAAAAAATTAGGGGCGCCTGGGTGGCGCAGTCGGTTAAGCGTCCGACTTCAGCCAGGTCACGATCTCACGATCCGTGAGTTCGAGCCCCGTGTCAGGCTCTGGGCTGATGGCTCAGAGCCTGGAGCCTGCTTCCGATTCTGTGTCTCCCTCTCTCTCTGCCCCTCCCCCGTTCATGCTCTGTCTCTCTCTGTCCCAAAAATAAATAAAAACATTGGGGAAAAAAATGCTTTAAAAAAAAAAAATTAGTGAAGTAACATATCCATAAGGTTAAACAAAGGGGTGGGGGGGCTAGAAACAGTGTCGCAAGCGTCAGGATGGGAAAGAAAAGAGACAGCTCCCTCCCCCAGCCCGCCCATCTGTTTTCCTGTTTCCCTGCAATCTCCAAAACTCTGTTTCAACAGATTTTCCCAAGTGGTGAGGGACCATCCTCCTGGGCAAAACGGGAGGAAACGCAACGTAAATCGAGTAAGCCGCGACTGTGAGTTTGAAATTTGCCCAAATGTGGGTGGGTTTCACTGGTGGCTCCGTGAGGGGGAGGGACGTTTGCCTTTTTGCTTCGTGCTATATTTTCAGCGCTTATGTGCCTGGCACATAGCAGGCACTCGTTAAGTATTTATTACATGAGTTTGTGAAAAAAACTGACCCAACGCATGCACCTTTGAAACCATCTATCTGACGTGCAAGAAATGCCTTCTTACAGAAATATCTAATCATTTCTCAAACATTCATGTTTAAACACATGCTACACGCAGACACTATAAGTAACATATAATGTATAAAGTAAGAGGAATATATAAAATAATAAGAATATAGGAAAATTGAGGGGCACCTGGGTGGCCCAGTCGGTTAAGCATCCGACTCTTGATTTCGCCTCAGGTCGTGATCTCATGGTTTTGTGAGTTTGAGCCCCTCACGGGGCTCTGCACTCACCGTGCGGAGCCTGCTTGGGATTCTCTCTCTCTCCCTCTCTCTCTGTTTCCCCTCTCCTTGTGCTCTCTGTCTCTCTCTCTCAAAATAAATGAACTTCAAAAAAGAATTTAGGGGGCGCCTGGGTGGCTCAGTCGGCTGAGCGTCTGACTTCAGCTCAGGTCATGATCTCGCGGTTCATGGGTTTGAGCCCCGCGTCGGGCTCTGTGCTGACAGTTCAGAGCCTGGAGCCTGCTTCGGATTCTGTGTCTGGCTCTCTCTCTCTCTGTCCCTCCCCTGCTCACGCCCTGTCTCTCTCTGTCTCAAAAATGAATAAAACATTAAAAAATAAAAAAAAAAAAAGAATTTAGGAAAATTGAGAGTCTGTCTGGGTTCAATGCTCTGTTTAATATGTGATTCTCATTTAGCTTAACATAAATGATTCCCATCTGCCTCTTCCAACAATTCCTCTGGGAGGAAATCCTTAACCTCTCCCCCTTTTTCCTTCAGATGAGGACACTTGCCACTCTGAGACACCGTCTCTTAGCAGTAAGTGGCAGGTCTCGAACAGGTATGTTGACAGCAGGCAAGCAATGAGGATCATTTAGAGCTTTGCTCAAATATCTGAGCACTGAACGTCCCAAGATCAATAGTCCTCACTGTTTTCCCCGCGTTTAACTCATAGCAATCTACCCTGGATACCTCGTGGAATTAGCAGGGAGACACCAATGGGACATCTGCTAAAGTGTTAGGTGTTACGTGGAAAATTCACAGGTAAATAAGGCAGAGCCTGTGTTGTTGAGAAACTTCCAGACAAGCGTGGACCTAACAGGTCCAGTGTTGAATTTGCAGGATGCTACGAAGCCAGGATCGCTGTGGAGGGAGACTGAAGGGTGCTTGGGGCTCATGAGCGGTGTCTCTGGGCTCAGACAGCTGGATGACCTTGGGCGAGAAACTCAACCTCTCTGGACCTCAGGAAAATGGGGGTATTAATAACGCATGACCCCTATGGGTCATTGGACTGATGGTGTGACCCATTATACAAGAGGGTGCCTGTGACTTGCCTAGCACGGCACCAGCCGTTATAAGCTCCCAAACATTGGTGTTAGATGTATTTTTAGGAAAGAAGCCTTCTTTTTTTTCTCCCAGCAGACCTACCGCACAAATATAAACTTGGCCAGTTTTGTAGGTTAAAAACAGTCAACTGTCAATGTGATGTTGCGATACAAGGGATATATATTTGGTTTTTTTCCCCCGTGGATCCTGGCACAAAGCTCCTAAAAACCCTTGTCACCTCAGGGGTTATTCAGCCAGACCTGAGTTTATGCTAATGAGATGATAGGCAGCTGAAGGCCCCGGTGGCTTTTCCCTGAAGTCTGCAATTTCCTACAGTTCAACCTAATGAGATTTGATAATGATTGGGAAGATTCAGAGTCAATAAACAAAAGGAGAAGGCTCTCGAAACCCAGGCACATCCAAGCGTCTGCATTTGTCGCCTCGCTGGTTTTGCTAAATATCCCCTCCAGGCTGGCCCTTCCCTCCCTCTGAAAACCTCCCTCTAGGCTCAGCAAAACTTCAAGAAAAGAAACACCAGTTAAGCTGTAAGTGTCACAATTTGGTTTTATGCGACAGTAACCAACCCCTGGCCAATCGTGGAATCTGGCTGTCAGTATACCCCGCACCTTATTAAAAAAATTAAAAAAAAAAAAAGTCATATAGAAACTTCTGTGTGAATTCATTGTGTAGCATCTGTAACCCCTGAGGGCTGCTGAGTGACAGAGCAGGGAGGCAGGGTTTTTTGGGGTTTGTTTGTTTTTTTAAGAGATTAGATTCTGTTTGACCAACAGATATCCCTGCTTGGGCCAAACGGTGGCTGAAGGGTGAGGGAATCCCAGGAGCCAAGAGCTGGAAAGGAGGTAGGACCCTATTTATTAGAACTTCCGGATCCATACAGATAGACTGACTCATCCTGGCCTTGGTCCAGCTCCGCGTGTGATCGCAACAAATTATTCGTTCTCTTTGAGTCCTTGCTTTCCCTGGGGCCCAGCGGAGCTAAAAGGAAAATCAAGGAAAATCGCTACTCCTGTCTCATGTCGACGACGATTCAGTGACATGGTATGTGTAAATTACATGACAACTCGGAATCACTCAATAATCGGTAATTAACACGGTCACGTATCTGGTGTCTGATGTGTGCCATGCACCGTGCCAAAAAAAAAACAAACAAAAAACTGTATACGTGTTTGCCAATTAATCCCTGCAGGAAGCCTGGGAAGTAAATGTATCTGGATTCACCCTACGTGAAGAGGCCGCGTCCAGAAAGGTTAAGCCACCTGCCTGAAATCACACAGGGAGAAAGGGCTACAGCTAGAATCCGGATCGTAAGGGAGGGTTCGGATAATTTGGAGGGCAAAGATCAATTGCTATTTATTTAGCTGTCTCTTTAAATCTCCGTGCCAATTCAGCAACGCCTGACAAATATTTATCATGCCCAAACTCACTGCCAGATGCGAAGCTACGTGAATTGCAATATGACCTCGTGTTCGGCTGTTAGATTGTCCAGAGATTTGTGACTAAAATGCCCACAAAGAAAAAGAAAAAGGAAGGGAAAGGCAGCATCGAAATGAGGAGGAGCGCGAAGGATGCCCCAATTTATTTCCATGGCCTGAGCTGCGGGAGAAACCTTCCAGAATGTTCTGGGAAGGGGTGAGTCTGGTGTTCCCTGTCTCTATGGACAGATGAGAACAGCCCTCCGGGCTGGTAGAGAGACTTCTAACTGTTATTAGTGCCCTTTTATAGAGCGCGTGTCAGAGGAGTTTTCTCGACCCGAGTGGGGATGCCCCCCCAGGTGGGTGTGCGGGCCCAGGGCAGTGGGCCGTCATTCAGAGAGGCAGCGTTGCCCAGTGCGGACACTAAACCAGGTGGAGACACAGGCTGATTCTCCTGCCTCACCCACCCCCACCCCCGTTTCTCACACCTGCGAAATTATGACCCAGAAACAACCAGCTCTTTACTTGGGGGCGGGGCGGGGGACACCCACAGACCGGAAGAGCTTCTCACGCCTAGGGCTGGCCAGCCACCCACACCCCACCCTCAGCCCCCAGGCAGGGAAACGGACAGCTGACTCTGAACTTCCTCTTAGCTGTCGGATTCTAGGTACTCGCCTTGTAGCATGAGGAGGAAAGGCCACGTCCCCCCCGCTCCCCCCAAAGAGATCACCCGCTGTCATGCGGTCGCTTGCAGTCGCTGAGGTTTTTCCGATGCATATTTTCACAGGGTCCTGGTTGTTGCCGTGTGTTGTTTGTTTTTTTTTTTTTTCTTTCCAAGATTGGACATTCTGATTTTCGCCCAGATAACATCTCCATTTTTTATTATTAGAGCCTTGCCCTCATTTCACTAATGGCTATAAAATGTACATTGAATGGTAAGATGCTCTTTCGGGCTCTATGATATTAACGGCAAAGACATTATTTGTATCACAGAGCTAGGCACTATTCTAAGTGCTTGGCACTGAAAACGAGGACTGACTTAATCTGTACAACTCTATGATCCGGGTTCTCTTTAAGGTGACACATCTAACACATGACAGAGCTGGGATCTGAACCTAGGGAATCTGCCTCCAGACACCATGCTGTTAACTAGGATGTAGGCGGGGCGCCTGGGTGGCTCAGCCGGTTGAGCGTCCGAGGTCGGCTCGGGTCACGAACTCACGATCTCACAGTTCGTGAGTTCGAGCCCCGCATCGGGCTCCGTGCTGACAGCTCAGAGCCTGGAGCCTGCTTCGGATTCTGTGTCTCCCTCTCTCTCTGCCCCTCCCCCGCTCATGCTCTGTCTCTCTCTCTCTCCTTCAAAAATAAATAAAAACATTAAAAAAAATCAAAAAAAAAAACTAGGATGTAGGCTACCTCTCGGGCTAACGAACTTGACTATTGATGATGACCAGTGTTAGTGAGCCTCGAAGGAGACTGGCTGTCACCAGTGCCGACGGGAATACAATTTTTGGTGAATGGTTTGGCAGAATCTGTAAAAATTTTAAGGATTAATCTCTTTGACCTAGCAACTTTGCCTTTAAGATTCATTATCCCGAAATGTCATATACATCCACCAAAAAATACACACACCACCAGACACAGAATGGTTCACCGCAACTTTCTTTGCAATGGTGAATCAGTGGAAATCTTTTAATAAATTAATACATACATGCCATGAGAAATGTAGGACTAAATTCAGACAAATATGAATCAAAACAATGAATTTGGATGTGGAGGAAAAAAACGAATGGTGAGGACTGTGTCCATTGAGTTTCCTTTTATTTCGGTGTTTCATTTTTTAAAGTTTATTTATTTATTTTGAGAGACGGTGGCAGGGGAGGGGCAGAGAGAGAGGAAGAGAGGATCCCAAGCAGGCTCCACGCGATCAGCACAGAGCCCGACACTGGACACGAGCTCACAAACCAGAAGATCATGACCCGAGCCGAAAATCAAGAGTCAGAGGCTTAACTGACTGAGCCACCCAGGCACCCTGAGAGCTGTGTCCATTTAAATACAAAACTCGGGGGGTGCCTGGGTGGCTCGGTCGGTTAAGCGTCCGACTTCGGCTCAGGTCATGATCTCGTGGTCCGTGAGTTCGAGCCCCGCGTCGGGCTCTGTGCTGACAGCTCGGAGCCTGGAGCCTGCTTCGGATTCTGTGTCTCCCTCTCTCTCTGACCCTCCCCCATTCATGCTCTGTCTCTCTCTGTCTCAAAAATAAATAAACGTTAAATACAAAACTCGGGGCGCCTGGGTGTCTCAGTCACTTAACTGTCCGACTTTGGCTCAGGTCACAATCTCACGGCTCAGGAGTTAGGGCCCCGCGTCAGGCTCTGTGCTGACAGCTCGGAGCCTAGAGCCTGGAGCTTGGAGCCCGCTTCGGATTCTGTGTCTCCCTCTCTATCCTCCCCTCCTCTGCTCACGCATGTTCTCTCTCCTTCAAAAATACGTGAACGTTAAAAAAAAAAAAAAGAAAAACATAAATACAAAACTAAGATTAAAGAACATGAAGATCATGCTTATAAAATAGAATGTTAGTGTTAAAAACATTGGCAGGGGCACCTGGGTGGCTCAGTCAGTTAAGTTTCCGACTCTTGATTTCAGCTCAGGTCATGATGTCATGGTTTTGTGAGTTTGAGCCCCACGTTGGGCTCTGTGCTCTGGCCTCGGGGAGCCTGCTTGGTATTGTCCCTCTCTCCGTCTCTCTCTGTCCTTCCCCCACTCACACTCTTCCCATCTCTCTCAAAATACACAAGTAAACTTAAAAACCTTGGCAATATAAAACAAGCAGTAAAACTAATAAGTCAGGATGAGAACAGGGAAAATGGGAATACTCTATTCCCTAACTTCATCTTTCATGTGAAGGATTCAAAATGTCAAAAATTGACATTTATTTTGAAAATGACTCCAAGAGAAAGAGGGACCCTTTTGCACTGCTGGTGGGAATGCAAACAGTATGGAAGTTCCTCAAAAAACTAAAAATAGAACCACCCGACGACCCGGCAATTGCACTACTAGGTATCTATCCACGGGATACAGGTGTGCTGTTTCGAAGGGGCACGTGCACCCCAAGTTTATAGCAGCACTATCGACAATAGCCAAAGTATGGAAAGAGCCCAAATGTCCATCGATGGATGAATGGATAAAGATTTATACACAATGCATACATATATATAATGGAGTATTACTCGGCAATCAAAAAGACTGAAATCTTGCCATTTGCAACTACGTGGATGGAACCGGAGGGTATTATTCTAAGCGAAATTGGTCAGAGAAAGACAAATATCGTATGACTTCACTCATAGGAGGACTTTAAGACACAGAACAGATGAACACAAGGGAAGGGAAGCAAAAATAATATAAAAACAGGGAGGGGGACAAAACAGAAGAGACTTAAATACAAAGAACAAACAGAGGGTTGCTGGAGGGGTGGTGGGAGGGGGGATGGGCTAAATGGGTGAGGGGCACTAAGGAATCTCCTCCTGAAATCATTGTTGCACTACATGCTGACTAACTTGGCTGTAAATTTAAAAATAAATAAATAAATAAATAAATAAATAAATAAATAAATATTTAAAAAATAATAATAATAAATTAAATTTTTTATATATACACAAACAAATAACTCACTCACTCCATGAGGGGAGTCTGCGTGGCTCAGTGGGTTCAGTGTCTGACTTTCGATTTCGGCTCAGATCATGATCTCACAGTTTGTGAGTTCCAGCCCCAAGTAAGGCTCTGTGCTGACGGCACGGAGCCTGCTTTGGATTCTCTGTCTCCCGCTCTCTCTGCCCCTCCCTCGCTTATGCTTGTTCTCTCTCTCTCTCTCTCTCAAAAATAAATAAATACACTTTTAAAAAATAAAATAAAAAATAAAATGACTCTAAGAGCTTAATGGTTTTTTATGATCTTTTTGTCTTTATGTAGATTTTTTTAAAGCAAAGACTACCTTTTGCGGTGAAGGAAGTTATACTAAATGTTTCTGTATAGGGTAAGGTAGGGTTCAATTTCATTTTTTTTTTTTTTTTTTTTTTTTTTTGCACATGGCCATCCAGTTTTCTCAACACCATTTGCTGAAGAGGCTAGTCTTTCCCTATTGTGTATTCTTGGCACCCTTATGTAAGATCTATTGACCATACAAGCGTTGGCTTAATTTCGGGCTCTGTATTCTGGCCCATCAGTCTATATGTCTGTCTTTATACCAGTACCATACTATTTTAATCACTGTAGCTTTGTAGTATATCTTGAAATCAGGAAGCATGATACTTTCATCTTTTTTCTTTCCCGAGATATTTTGTGGTTCCAGATGAAGTTGGGGATTTTTTTCCTGTTACTGCGAAAAATGCAATTAGGATTTCAACGGGTACGGTGTTGAATTTGTAAATGTTTTTGGCAATATGGACATGTTAACAATATCAAGTCTTCTAATTCATGAACGTAGGACATCTTGCCATTTATTAGAGACACAGCTGATTTTCGTATATTGATTTTATATCCTACAACTCTACTGAATTTGCGAATTAGTTCTACGAGTATCTTTTTTGGCAGAATCGTTAGGGTTTCTGCATACAAGGTCATGTCATCTATAAACAGAGATCATTTTGCTTCTTTCTGATCTGGATGCTTTTTATTTCTTTTTCTTGCTTAACTCAATAGCAAATGGTAGTAAGAATAATAATGACCCAATCAAAAAATGAGCAGAGCATTTGAATAGACATTCTTCCAAAAAAAGACATAAAAATAGCCAACATTTATATGGAAAAGTGTTCAGCATCGCAAATCACCAGGGAAATGCAGATGAAAACCACAATGAGCTATCACCTCATCCCTGTTACGATGGCTATTTTTTAGATGTTTATTTATTTTTGGGGAGGGGAGGGGCAGAGAGAGGGAGAAAGAATCCAAAGCAGGTTCCGAGCTATAAGCACAGAGCCTGACGTGGAGCTTGAACCCACAAACCTCAAGATCATGACCGGAGCTGAAGTCAGATGCTCAACTGATTGAGCCACCCAGGCACCCCTGAATGGCTATTTATTCTTAAAAAAAAAAAAAAGCAAGATAATAAATGTCAGTGAAGATATGGAGACAGAGAGCCCTGGCACACTATCGATAGGAACGGACATCGTTACAGCCATTAGGGAAAACAGTATGGAGGTTCCCCAAAAAATTAAAAATAAAACTATCCTATGATCCAGCAATCCCACTGCTGGGTTTTACCCAGAGGAATTGAAATCAGGATCTCAAAGAGATACCTGCACTCACATGTTCATCTCAGTCATATTGACGATTGCCAAGATGAGGAAACCACCTAATGTCCACCAACAGAAGAGTGGCAAGAGAATATTTTTCAGCTTTTAAAAAGAAAGAAATCCAACTACTTGCCGCAACACGGGTGGACCGATAGGTTCATGATCTGTATGATCTCACCTATATGTAGAATCTGAAATAGACTCATTGAGGGGTGCCTGGATGGCTCCGTCGGTTGAGCGGCCGACGTCGGCTCAGCTCATGATCTCACGGCTCGCGAGATTGAGCCCCACGTCAGGCTCTGTGCTGACAGCTCAGAGCCTGGAGCCTGTTTCTGATTCTGTGTCTCCCTCTCTCTCTGCCCCTCCCCCACTCATGCTCTGTCTCCCTCTGTCTCAGAAATAAATAAACATTAAAACAATTCTTTTAAATAGACTCATTGAGGCAGAGAGTAGAATGGTTGTTGCCAGGGACTGGGGAGAGGGCAAATGGGAGGGGGACGGTCAAAGGCACAAAGTTTCCAGGTGTCTGGGTGGTTCAGTCTGTTAAGCGTCTGACTCTTGATTTGGACTCAGGTCATGATCTCATGGTTTGTGAGATCGAGCCCCGAGTAGGGCTCTGCGTTGACCGTGCGGAGCTTGCTTAGGATTCTCTCTCTCTCCCTCTTTCTCTATTCCTCCCTCCCTCTCTCTCTCTCTCAAAATAAATAAATACACTTAAAAAAATATTTTTTTAAAAAGGTACAACGTTTCAGTTATGCAAGATGAGTAAGTTTTGGAGATGTCAGATACAGTATGGTGACTGTAGTTAACAATACTGTAATTGTAGACGTTCACTTTGCTAAGAGGGTGGATCTTAATTTAACTGTTATTACTACATCTACATAAAAATAATAATAATAAAGGGGGTGGGAGGAAACTTTGGGAGGTGGTGAAGATGTCCTTGGCTTTGTTCGTAGTGACAGTCTCATGAGTGGATACTTACTCCCAAGCTTGTCGAGTTGTATACATAAAATATGTACAGCTCTTACCTGGCAATCACACATCAACAAAGTCACTTTAAAATAAATAAATAGGGGCGTCTGGGTGGCTCAGTTGGGTTAGCATCCAACTTTGACCTCAGGTCATGATCTCACAGTTCGAGCCCCGCGTCGGGCTCCGTGCTGACGCTCGGAGCCTGGAGCCTGCTTCGGATTCTGTGTCTCCCTCTCTCTCTCTGCCTCTCCCCTGTTCACGCTCTGTCTCTCTCTCAAAAAAAATTAAGAAATAAATTAACATTTTAAAAAATTTAAAAAATACATAAAACTAAAAATACATAAAAACATGCATGATGTTAACTTTATTTTTTTAAGTTTATTTCTTTATTTTGAGAGAGTGTGTGTGAGCAGGGGAGGGACAGAGAGACAGAGAGAGAGAGAGAGAGAGAGAGAGAGAATCCCAAGCAGGTTCCACAGTGGCAGTACAAAGCCCAACACAGGGCTTGAACTCACCAAGCATGAAATCATGACCTGAGCCTAAACCAAGAGTCGGATACTTAACCGACTGAGCCACCCAGGCGCCCCGAGCCATACATGCTATTAAAAAAGAGAAGAGGAGAGAAAATTATTACCGATTGAGAGAGATTTAATTGACATATCACCTACATACCACGTGGGGCCATTTTGTCATTCTGATTAAAATAACATGAACTGCAAAAAGACATTTAAAAAAATTTTTTTAACGTTTATTTATTATTGAGAGAGACAGAGCATGAGCAGGGCAGGGGTAGAGAGAGAAGGAGACACAGAATCCGAAGCAGGCTCCAGGCTCTGGGCTGTCGGCACGGAGCCCGATGTGGGGCTCGAACTCACCGACTGTGAGATCACGATCCAAGCTGAGGTCGGACGCCCAACCGACTGAGCCACCCAGGTGCCCCTGTAATAGTTATTTTTAGAAACGAGCCTCAGGTATGTACAGACACAGCTGATAGACCTGGAGATGGGAAGGGAGGCAAGAGAATTCAGATTTACATGACGCGAAATAAGTTCCTTTGCCAACACGAAGGAGGCTTACCAACTCCCTGACTCCATGTCCCTCTCCCTCTCAGCCACTGTGTCCCAAGAAAGAGAGGGAGCAGTGGGGAAAAAAAAGACTGATGTCCCTAGTGGCCCACGTCCCTCTGCTAGGTGGCAGATATGAAATAATGACATAACTGGGGGCAAGATACCCCTGTTGTAGAGGAGAAAAGAGAAGAAGGCATTTTCCTTGAGTCTCTACTCGTCAGTACTGCTGGAGATACGGAAGGGAAAGAACTCCAATACAGATCAGCTCGGGCAAGCGTGGGAATGAGGACTTGTGAGGCCGGAAAGGTTGAAGCGAGAGCTCGTGTCCAACAGCGGAGCCAGAGATTCGACTATTGACAGGAAGATCTCTCTCCTTCTCTTGTAGCTTCGCTTCTCCCGGGGAGGGGGTTGGGGGGCGGGGGTGGGGAGGAGGCTCATCGTCGCCGTCTTCCGCGGTGGTGACGGAGGGGTAAGTAAACACGGCTGTATGCACCTCCAATTTGGCATCCGCTAACTTTACAACCACAGTCAATGGAGACCTCCTGTCTCTTGGTGTCTGCACGGAGTCCCTGCGAATAGCTCTGAGTGGCCCCGTTGGGTCTTGTGTCCACCTCTTGGGTCAATCACTGTAGTCCGTAGATGGGTTGCTATGATCGGGGAGTCGCTGCAGGCCCCACGCTGCTCTAGAGCATGAGGCCTGCGTCAGGGACAGAAGTAGGGGGGGCCGAGTGGAATGTGTGACATCAGGACAACCATGGGTGCTCACGCCAACAGTGAGGAGGGCCAGCCGGGTGACAGAGGAGTTCGGGGGACGTGGAAGTACCGAAGGCATCTGTGGGCCCTAGTTCAGAGGGACGCTGAGGGCAGAATCCAGAACGAAGGGACCTCACAGCTGCACGGAGCGCTCCGATCCTAGGCAGGAGCACCTCCCCCTCCTTGCAGACTTTTAGCGCGTCCAGAAACGGCCCTTGGCGTGTGTCACGGGGGCTACTGCTGGCCTTTCGTAACCCTACCCACTCACTGACACTGCCCGGCACCAACTCCCCTGACTCTCTACAGGAAGGTTCCTTTTATTACGAACGCTGACGTACTCGGTTTTTGCAAAAAGACAGAACAGCCAGTGGACTGATGTCTCTAGAAGCAGTCCTCGACCGGTGACAGTAGAGCGTTGAGGATAATGTCCTCACTTCCTCTGTCCTCACCTGGGACAACTCAGGGCTCCACGCTGCCTCCCAGAGCCCCCAGTGGGACGGAGCCCCAGCTGTCCCCGAGGGAGCTCACATAACTATGCATCATCTATTGAGTTCCTTCCCTGTCGTACTTTTCCAACGTCCCATTGGTGTTTCCTAGGAATGCCTCCCAGATGAACTTGTGCATGTGAATCCTTGTTTCAGGGTCTGTGGCTGAGGGAGTCTGAACCAAGGGGTTGCTCAAACCAGTGGGGCTAAGAGAGCTTTGGTGGATACATCTGAGCATTCCCAAGGGAGTTTTTGGAAGTCAAGCACATTGGGTTAAGAATCCTGGGATTCGGAAAGAAAGCAGGGAAGAAGGGAAGGAGGGGGGGAAGGAAGGAAGGAAGGAAAGAAGGAAATAGGAGACGAGACAAATAAATAATGAGCCCATCGCCTGGAAAGAAAAACCACGCTATGGACATACTGAATAAGCGAATTAGAACTAAGTAAATGAATGAAAAAGTTAAGGTCCCCTTCATGTTAGTTTTGTGAAGGTTGGAGCCCTGTTTTTCTCCGGACACTCGGCTACCAACAAACGATTCAGAAGAGGTGCCAAATAAAGCGATACCAATTTCTTAACATAAAACCACCCCTCGGGATTTTCTTTTCCTCCCCTGCAAAAATGGCGGGCAGTCACAACGAGAATGCCACCACCTCCCTCAAAGGCGCTGGGGAGGAGGAAATGCAGTGAGACTTTGTGTAAGAGAGAGGGCTCCTCTCAGGGGAATCTTTGTCACGGCGATGTTCCGTGAGCACAAGGCTGGGTCGTCATGATGGTGCGGACAACGTGGTAGCGACTTTCTCACCGAACTGTCACAGGGAGACTGTCTGCCTCTCACCCGCCACATAGTAGCGGCTCAGTTAGCAATGGGCACCCACAGGTGTTTCTCATCTCGCTCATGTCATTTAGTGCCCCCTACTTGAACCTCCAGTCGAGGGATCACCCAACAGACGGCCGGTCCTATGAGAGATGTCGATACCCACCTACCTTCCTCTTGAATGTTTCCTGTCGAGTGTGAAATGTGGCTCAGCTTTAGGACTCCTGAGGACAAGCCCCTGATTTCACACAAATCGACTGGCGTGTATTTTACACGTGTGTCCTTTTCTTCTTCGGTGGCTACTTGGGAGACGTGATTGAAGGATGGCTGTGGCGGAGGGTCATGGAACAAAATATAAGGTTGCAGGCTGTGGTTGGAAGCTTCTGGGCATAGTAATGGGTGAGCTTCATTCCTAGGCAGTGAATGAAGGCAAGGGGATGGCGTAAATGTTTATTTTAAGGTGGTAGGGGGGAGGGGGAGTCATTTATTTTTCAGGCAGAAAGTTTATACAGCTTGAGAGAATTATTTGGGAGGAAATGAAGTCCATGGCTTACGATGCTTGTGAGCCTTGCCCGCCTCCCTTCTCCCTCCCCAGCTATGAAAGCGAGAAGGCTGACCCCTCCCCTCCCGGCCCCTGCGTACCCAGATCTCACTGTCACTGGCGGGACGACAGACATTCGCACAGGGGCAGTTGTTGTTGGAAACACGTCGCAGCCTCAGAAGTCCCCACTGAAGGATAAACCCAAGCAGGTGTTTCGGCTGTAATGAAGCCGGTCCCTGAAGGAAAAGCTTCTGAGACAAACATTAGCCCGGACTGGGCCACTCATCTGTGATGTGACCCTGAGCCTCAGTGTCTCCACTTGCAAATATGTTGGGGTGGGGGGCTAGATGCTCTCAAGGTTCCCCTGAGCTCTAGTATGACATTTTCGGAAATGTCATCGGGGGTGTGTTTACTCACGGGTGTCTGACAACAGTCTGTCGTATTCTTCCTCGGGTCCTGTTTCGCACTCGTGTTCCTTTCCCAACCTATCGTGCTTTAGGCTGTCATTTCGAAGAGCCCTACTGAATGTGCCCCTGTCTTTGGTTTCCTTATTTATACAAAGAGGGTGACAATAATAATGATCGCAATGGTAATTTCCTCTTGTTTAAAAGGATATTGTGAATATACATGGAAAGTTCTGGCACATAGTAAGTCCTAATAAACATGGGTGTTTTTCTTCCTCTTTCACGTATTTCTGCCCACAGAGTTTCTTTTAATTTTGATGACTACATTTACAAAAATTTTTTAAAGTAAGCTCTACACCCAACACGGGGCTCGAACTCACAACCCCGGGATCACGAGTTCCATGCTCCGCCCACTGAGCCAGCCAGGAGCCCCCCTGCATTTAAAATTTTGTGGATGATATTTTTTAACGTTAAGTGACCTCCCCACTATGTATTTTATGTATTGAAAAATATTATTCCAAAGTAAAATCTGAACTTTCTCAGACTGCCAAAGGGACTCGAAGCGTCTTGGGTTTGGCCGGTCCAGAACTTTCTAGTGACAACTTATCACTTGTTACACCTGCTTGAAACTTCTCCAGCCTTGAAAATCTTTCATTAGGGGCGCCTGGGTGGCGCAGTCGGTTAAGCGTCCGACTTCAGCCAGGTCACGATCTCGCGGTCCGTGAGTTCGAGCCCCGCGTCAGGCTCTGGGCTGATGGCTCAGAGCCTGGAGCTTGTTTCTGATTCTGTGTCTCCCTCTCTCTCTGCCCCTCCCCCGTTCATGCTCTGTCTCTCTCTGTCCCAAAAATAAATAAACGTTGAAAAAAAAAAAAAAATTAAAAAAAAAAAAAAAAAAAAAAGAAAATCTTTCATTCAAATCAGTGACAAAAATGTCTTCTCTACATGGCCATTTCTCTGGCATCCTCTGTCTGCTTCTGTAGGTCACTGATTTTGTTTTTTTATTAAAGCATTGGTCCGTGGCTTCTTTTATTTTATTTTTATTTTTTGAAGAATTGTGGTGATGGGGCGCCTGGGTGGCTCAGCCGGTTACGCATCTGACTTCGGCTCAGGTCATGATCTCGCGGTTTGTGGGTTCGAGCCCCGCGTCGGGCTCTGTGCTGATGGCTGGGAGCCCGGAGCCTGCTTTGGATTCTGTGTCTCCTTCTCTCTCTGCCCCTCCCCCCACTCGTTCTCTGACTCTTTCAAAAATAAATAAGCACTAAAAAATAAAAAAATAAAGAATTGTGGTGAACTGCCTATCACATAAAATTGACCACGTTCGGTTGTACAGACAGATGAACAGTGTTAAGTACGTTCACCTCGTTGTGTTATCTCCTAAAACCCAAACTTCTGGGGCACCTGGGTGCCCCAGTCGGTTAAACATCTGACTCTTGGTTTTGGCTCAGGTCACGATGTCGTGGGTCGCCAGCTTGAGCCCCGCGTTGGGCCCTGCACTGGCAGCCTGGAGCCTGCTTGGGATTCTCTCTCTCTCTCTCTCTCTTTCTCTCTCCCCCCGCCCCCCCGCCGCCTCTCTTTCTTTCTCAAAATAAATAAGTAAACTTTTTAAAAAAGATAAAAAAATAAAACTCAAACTTCTCACCCATTAACTCGAACTCCCCACCCGACACCCCCCCCCCCGCCCCCAGCTCCTGGAAGCCCCTGTTCCATTTTTGACTCTATGCAACTCTATCATAGGGATGCATGTATAGGAGAAAAACAGTGTTATATAGGACTTGGTTTCTGTGGTTTCAGGCATCCACTGGGGCTAAGGGGACTACTATATGTGAAATTTTCTTTTTTTTAATGTATATTTATTTTGAGAGAGCAGGGGAGGGGCAGAGAGAGAGAGGGAGACACAGAATCCGAAGCAGGCTCCCGGCTCTGAGCCATCGGCACAGAGCCCGACGCGGGGCTCGAACCCACGAACCGTGAGAGCGTGACCTGAGTCCAGTTTGGACGCTTAACCGACCGAGTCGCCCAGGAATGGTTTGTGTCTTCAGACAGTTCCCGAGTGATTCCAGAAGGTCAGGCAAAGCAACAGGGACCCTGCGTGGATGTAAAGATTGAATGAATTCAGCTCTGGGCTGTGGTCCCCCGAGGAGGTCAAGAGAAGGCATGAGATGATAATCCCTGTAGGGACCTGTTGACTTCCAGAGACAAGAGAAGGGATCATTATTTACTGATAACCTGCCATTTCACGGTAATTCCCAGCATGCTATTGTACAGCCTAGTTCAATGCCCCCTGATATTAAGTATAATGAAGAGTCTTGCGGCCCCCTGAGGTTACATCACGCAGGAAGGAAGCAAACGTGTGCACAAACAGGAAGGTTTGATCTTTCTCGATGAGTCGTCCCTCCCTCCCCACATTGCCCATCCCCCAGACCCCAGGCAGGGGGGAAAAGACGCAGCGGCCCCTGGGGTACCTTTATCAGGTTTCACAGGCCACCATCCCGGTATGACTTCCCTCCAGGGCTCTCGAGCCCCCCCCCCCCCCGGAAGCATGCCCCACCTCGCTCCCATGCAGCAGCCTGAGTGCGAAATGAAGGGTTGGTGACCCATGTTGAACACCACGGAGACTCCCCTCCATAGTCCTCACCTGTTCAGCGCGCTAAAGGCCTTGCACGTAACTTCTTCTGTGACGTGCACAGAAATCCCAAGAGCCAAGTAGTACCTACCGGTCCCATTTTACGAAAAGGGCCACCGAGGCTCCGAGAGTCCCAGTAGCCCACAGCCAATCAACGCGTCCGTCACATCGTGGTGCTCCCCAACCGCAATATTACACTGCCCCTTGGAACCAGGACCTTGACCGTGGAGGAGACAGCACTGGCTCCTCAGGCTCGTTTCAGAGGCCAACGGAGCATCGTCTAGACTGTTAAAATATTTCTTTGTTTTTATTTAAAAAAATTTTTTTAACGCTTATTCATTTTTGAGAGATGGAGAGACACAGAGCCTGAGTGGGGGGCACAGAGAGAAAGAGAGGGAGACACAGAATCCGAAGCAGGCTCCAGGCTCCGAGCTGTCAGCACAGAGCCCGACGCGGGGCTCGAATCCACGAACCGTGAGATCATGACCTGAGCCAAAGTCAGATGCTTAACCAACTGAACTACCCAGGCGCCTCATCTTTTAGACTTTTGAAAGAGAGTGTTGGGGCTCCTGGGTGGCTCAGTCGGTTAGCATCCAACTTCGGTTCAGGTCATGATTTCATGGTTCATGGGTTCGAGCCCCGTGTCGGGCTCTGTGCTGACAGCTTAGAGCCCAGAACCTGGATCCCGCTTCTGATTCTGTGTCTCCCTCTCTCTCTGTCCCTCTCCCTGCTCGTACTCCCACACTCTCTGTCTCTCTCTCTCAAAAATAAATAAACATGAAAAAGAGAGAGAGAGTGAGAGAGTGTTAACCTGTTCCTTCAATCAACACATGGCTGCCATGTGTCACGTTATGGGGCGCCTGGGTGGCTCAGTTGGTTGAGCGTCCAACTCTTGATTTCAGCTCAGGTCATGGTCCCAGGGTCGTGAGATCGAGCCCCATGTCGGGCTCCATGCTGCGTGCACAGGGTTTCTCTCTCCCTCTGACCCTCTCTCCTGCTCTCACTCTCTCTCTCTCTGAAAAAAAAAAAAAAAAAGCCAATTACATTATCACATAAACAATTTATATACACACATATGTGTATACATATTTGTGAACTGTATTTAATTCCTGACTTAATTCTTCATGTATATGTACCTATATTCTTTACATATACTTACACATTTATACATACGTATGAAGAATCGGGTAAAAACCTAAATACATTATATATGTAATATATGTATACATATGTACATTATAAATATACATGAATCAGGTCAGAAAGAAATGACATAGTTACTATTCACTATTCACTCTCTGTAGGAGCTCAGTAATGTATCCCTGACATTCTAATGAGCATTGTTGGAAATTCTGGGGCACCTGAGTGGCTCTCAGGTTGGGCATCTGACTTCAGCTCAGGTCATGATCTCACATCTTGTGGGTTCGAGCCCTGCATCGGGCTCTGTGCTGACAGCTCAGAGCCTGGAGCCTGCTTCTGATTCTGTGTCTCCCTCTCTTTCTGCTTCTCCCCCGCACTCGTGCGCTCTCTCTCTCTCTCTCTCTCAGTCTTTCGCTCTCAAAAATAAATAAGCATTAAAAAAAAATTTTAAGAATTGTTGGAAATTCTAACCATTCCACATCTCAAATTCTCCAGTTTGTTGCAAATGTTTTTCCCCTCAAAATAATACTATTCAAATTAAAGCAGCAATAACAACAACAACAGCAACATAAATCATAAAAAGAACTTGACATGTCTGACGTAGCTCAGGCCAAGTTCAATGTTCATAGTTGCTGTCCAGTGAAATGTGAAGGAGTCAGAGGTTAGGGAGATTTAAGCATGGATTGCTCTGCAACCCTTATAATATAAATATTTCCAGAATGTCTACCCACTGAAGGCAGAATTACAAGATACTGGAAGGTATTCCATGTTCATGGAAACCAGCCCAGCTGGTATTTTGGTGACCTTGCCTAGACCAAGGCTGCGGACAGAGAGGTCACTATCGTGTCTTGTACACGCACAAGTATACTTCTCGCCACAGTAGATGCTTCTTCGGTTCAGAGTAGCCATCAGAACTTGACATTCCTGCCAGATTGCTAGTGCTTTGAAGGCAAGTCTGTGCAGGACTGGATCGCAAAGACTCTGGGCTTCCTACAGGAATCTGGGAATCTCAGGCTACCACAGAGATTTCTGTTCACGCGGAGAGGCTTGGATTTTAGCTGGTCTCAGGAGCCAGGACCAACGCCACTAGGTGGGAGCCACTGGGAGCCTGACTGCAAGTGTGGTGTCTCATTTGTCTTCTGCAGCCTTTTCAAGGATCTAAATCTTTCTAGTCTCTCTTGACCTCCAATTTCAACTCCCTTCCGCTGATTGTCAAAACTTTGGAGGCCCACCGTGGGGAGAGGAAGAAAGCTTGAACCAAAAATGTCCCTGGAGGTGTGAGGGCAGTGCATTGAAAAATTTTCTCGGTCAGACTCTACGGCACATTTGTTTTAATTTTCACGCCATGGGCCTCCCCCACCCCAGCCCCCTGCCAGAATACATAAGACTAAGCAGACTGTCGGCACTACAAACTGGTAAGGTCGTAGAGCAACTCAGACTCTCACACATCACTTTGGGAATGTAGATAGACGCTATCACTTTGGAAAGCCGCTCTTAGCAGAGTCTAATAAAGCGGAACCTATGTATGTTCCCCCGACCTAAAGATCCCACTCCTCGAGGTATGCTTTCCCCAAAACTGAGTGCTTAGGGACACCAAAAGACAGGCACAAGAATATTTACAGATGTAGGTGCCCTAAGCCCAGACTGGAAATAAATTAAATGTCCATTAGGAACAGAATGGAGGAACGCCTGGGTGCGGCTTGGTCAGTGGAGCGTCTGACTCTTGATTCAGGTCATGATCTCACGGTTCGTGGGTTCGAACTCCCGAGTCGAGCTCTGCGCTGAGAGTGTGGAGCCTGCTTGGGATTCTCTCTCTCTCTCTCTCTCTGTCTCCCTCCCTCTCTCTCTCTGCCCCTCCCCACCTCACACTCATGCATGCACTCTCTCTCTCAAAATAAATAAATAAACTTCAAAAAAAAAAAACCCAGAGTGGATAAAGAGATACGGTACACTCACGAAATAGATTACTACACAGCCACGAAAAACCGCAAACTCCAGCTAACTGCAAAACTACGAACGAATTCACAGACATAATGTGACTGAAAGAAACCAGACACAAAAGAGGACATCCTGTGTGGTTCCGTTTGTGCGAACTTCAAAAATAGACAACAGAATCGATGGTGATAGAAGTCAGAGTAGTGGTCGCCTTTGTGGGGCGAGAATGGACCGGAAGGAAGTTTATGGGAGCCACGGAGGGTGCAGGAACTAAGCCTGGTGAAAGTCCCCCAGCTGCTCATGTAGCCTTTGAGCATTTTACTGTATATAAGTTATACTTTCAAACAAAGAAAAAGACACTATATGTTAGCCAACTTGGATTGAAATCAAATTTAATAAGGAAAAAGAAAGTGAGATACGCACGTTTACTCTGTGATAGGGACACGTGTGTTTGCGAGCAAAGCACTTACTAAGAGACCAAGAGGAAGGGCACATTTTCTAGCTGGACCCAGCGTCCCACGTACAAATGGGGATGTTTTCCCCCCTCACCCAGGTCAGCAACGCCCACCACGTTCCAATTCCGATGGGGCCCGTGGGTCACATTGACCCCTTCATGCCCCAGTGTCCCCTGCCTGCCGCCCCCTCGTCTCGGAGCAGACCTTCCAAGTGCTTCCGCTGGAACTCGGCAAGTGTCCCCTCCCGCCACAGGATACCCAGCCAGAGAAAGCGCCTCGTGGTCATTGGTCACGCTGTGCAAGGTTAATTGCTGGTCCCCCGGCAATAATTACGCCCACGGTCGGGACAGGACACAAAGCAACAAATTTCAACATCACGGGGCGGAGAGGGCGGGGGAGTCGCAAAACCTTCCAAACAGAAAGTCTGGGTTCTTGCAGTTGGTGGCACGGTGACTGCGTCAAGGCTGTGACTGCAGCAAGTGCCAAGGCCTCAGGTGAGGAAAGAGGGGCTGGACATCAAAGACCTAAAGGCCAGTGGTGTCTGCTCAGCCCCAGGCCATGGCTGCCCTCAGATCTGTCTGTTTGACTCTGGAAACTTCTCAGTTCCAGGCATGACTCCCAGCCCCTCGAGATGGCAGTCTTCTGGCTCATTCCTGGTTATTCCTGGCTGGGGGGGCGGGGGGGGGGCAGCTCTAGCTTCTCCCCCTTCTCCGCCAGCTGCTGGGGAAAAAAGTGTCCACGATTATTAGTAGTCACTGTAGAGGTTTAGTATCTGCTTCGGTTTGCTTCAGAATAATCTGGATGGGGCTTCGTTTTGGTGGCGCCACAGGTCATCACAAGACTGGCCATGAATGAATCATTTATGACGTATGGGCGGATGGAGTCTCATAAGACCATTGTCTCTACTTTTGTGTTTGAAATTTTCCATATTAACAAGTTGTCTTTGTTTTTTTTGTTGTTGTTGTTGTTTTTTTTTTAATGCTTTCAGTTCCCGGGGCGCCTGGGTGGCTCAGTCTGTTAAGCGTCCGACTCCGGCTCAGGTCGTGATCTCACAGCTCATGAGTTCGAGCCCCGCGTCGGGCTCTGTGCTGACGGCTCAGAGCCTGAAGCCTGCTTCGGATTCTGTGTCTCCCTCTCTCTCTCTCTCTCTGCCCCTCCCCATGCTCGTGCTCTCTCTCTCCTCTCCCTCTCTCTCAAAAATAAATAAACATACAAAATTTTTTTTAATTAAAAAAGGTTTTAAAAAATGCTTTCATTGCCCTAGACTGCTAAAATGCAATAAACAATTTACTAAGCTGGAGAAGTGAAAAGCAAGAACATGAGTGAAATGAAGGTCCTTAAGAGGCATCTCGAGTGTCAGAGGGAGCAGAGGAAAACGAACGATCCACAAAGGCCAAAGCACGAGCCTGGGAAGGGATGGGTCCTGGCGGGGGTGAGCAAGCCTGTGCTCCCTGCCTCAGCCCCTGGGGCAGAGAGGTGGGAAGGCTCCAGTGCACGTTCTGGTGGGCTGGGTGCCACGGTCCGGAGACTGCCCCCGGCCAGGCTCCTTGGTTGCGGGCACAGGGTCTTACCGGGGGTCTGGGGTCTCCTGACCCACAGCCAGAAGTGCTCTCCTCACTTTTGCTGTCCTGGCGGACCGCGAAGGGCCTGGGCTCTTGCATCAGACGCACTTTGGTTCACCTCCTTACTCTTCCCGTAGGCGCTGTGTGACCTTGGGCAAGTCACTGAGGCTTTCTGAGTCTCTCTCCTCACCTGTCAAAGGCACGTAAGAACAGACCTGAACTCCGTGGATTGTGGGGAGGGTCTAGGAAGACCATCCTCCCCAAAGGGCCTCGTGTCGCAGGACATTTATATAGTACCGAAAGCATACACTGTTTCGGGGGGTCTGAATGAACCCCTTACTGTTCGTAAACCTCGTGGAACGAGGCAAAATCGTGTCGTTGCAAGAAAGGAGAGAGGGAGAACGTGTCTTCAGGGAGAAGTTCCCGTCATTCTCAAGGTGGTGAATGACCTTCACGAGGTCAAACATCATGGCTCTCCATCAGCACCGTCCAGAAAAACTCCCGGCAAGGATAGGAATGTTCGGTCCCTGAGTCGCCCCCTGCTGCAGCCACTGGCCACATGTGTCGATTGAGGCTGGAGAACTGAATTTTTCATTCCATTTAATGGCAAATAAAAGCACAGCTTTAGACGAACTTATTATGCTCACCTCCCAACTGCCCTCTACGAGAGGGTGACAAAACTAAGGCTCAGAGTAAACAAGCAGGATGCCCCAGATCAGTCAGCTGACGGTCAAGGAGCAAGAATTGGGAGTCCGGGACTGCTGACGTAGGCTTACGTTCTCTCTGCTACATTCTAGAAGCCTCAACACCGCCGGCATCTGCACATTGGCGTTGGGGGTGAGTCAGGATGAAGCACGGGGGGGCAGAGGAGGACACACACCCAGCTCCCCCATGTGCTAGGGGAGAAGAAGTTCAACTCTCCAGGAAGAGAATTGTCTCGGGTTGGGCTTTCCCAGAAGCAGCTCCCGAGACGAGGTTGCGAAGGCAAGTGGCTTATTTGAGAGGTAACCCAGGAAGCATGTGTAGGGAGTAGGGAAGTGAAAGAGGGAAGGGAGGGAACCCCAAACAGGGTGTGTTAAGGAGCACGTGTTTACTGTGGGTGCTCCTGTTGAATCCTGGAAGGACCGCTAAGAGATGGCATGGAAGGTACATCAGAGTTGGCCACCTACGGGGGGAGGAAGTTGGGGTATTTATACTCTAACTCTTGTTTGTCATTGACCAGGGGCTACTCTCCAGGGGGCCAGCTCCCCAGCACTTGAGGCATGAACATGGGCTGAGCCCGTCAGAGAAAACCCTCAGATGGAAAGTCCTTGCAGGCATATCTCTCCAGCAAGCACAGATCAGGGAGTACTGAGGCGACACAGTGAGGCACCCATAGCATTTGCTACTGACATCAGAATCCAAGGGCAATCAGTGAAACAACCCAGATGCCTAAATATGGCCCAGAACTTACAGAGAAAGGATATGTTACTTGTGACACAAGTAACTTACTTAAAATTACATACCCTTTACTCCAAATAATCCATCCTTCGGAAATACTTCCCCACGCACACGATGCTGTAGGGGGCAGCGTTGTTTATAACCAATGAAAAATGGGAACAACCTCAAAGCCCACCAACTGGGGATTTGTAAAATAAATTATGGCACAGTTACATTAGGAAACACTCAGGGGCGCCTGGGTGGCTCAGTCGGTGAAGCGTCCAACTTCGGCTCAGGTCATGATCTTGCAGATCGTGGGTTCGAGCTCCGCGTCGGGCGCTGTGCTGACAGCTCGGGGCCTGGAGCCTACTTCGGATTCTGTGTCTCCCTCTCTCTCTGCCCCTCCCCTGCTCATGCTCTGTCTCTCTGTCTCTGTCTCTGTCTCATTCTCTCTCTCTCTAAAATAAATACACATTTAAAAAAATTTAAAAAATTTAAAAAAAGGAAACGCTCAGTGGGTGTTTCAATGTGCTGTTGTAGAAAGATATCCATGATACATCATTAAGGGAAGAGAAGAAAGTTGCAAGAAAATAAGGTTAGCATTTATTTAATGGTTTCTCTTTTTTAAAAAATACATAAAAGACGAAGAAGGCTACCGAGTGAGATTGTAGGAGAGGGTTTGGACACTGTTTCTTCTGCATATACTTTTGCCTTTGCACTTTTGTACTAAGTTCATATTATTTTCATAATAAAACCAAGGCAAAATTATATATGTAATAAAAGCTCAACTTCCTGGCAGGACAAAGTCATAGCTACACAGACACTAGGAAGGGACATCCTCAAGGGCTAGCGGGGCTGGGCCAGGAAGTGACCAGGGCTCCCTTGAGCCATCCACTCGGCCAATGGCAGGGAGCCTTGGGGTCATCCCGCCAAAGTCGGGGGAAGCAAGTAGAACAACAAATTCTTGTATTGCCAAGTCACCAGCATTTGACAGTTGCCAGGGACATCCAGCTGCTTGCTTATCCTTGGTCTCCAGTTGTCCTTTCTCTTTATTTGGCAAGTATTCACTGAGCACCTGCTATGTGCCAGACCCTGATTTAGAAAGTAGGGTGATCCAGGGGAACAAGGCAAGCACGCCTACCCTCAGGGAGCCTCCTCCCAAGACAAGGAGGGCCCACCAAGTACACACCGTAAAACCTTGGATTCTCTCCTCTGTCTCTCTCTCTCGCTGAGGGATAGAGGGTGATCGTCTGTCATGCTCGGATGCTCGGTCTCAGACTGCGGTGTTTGGCAGAAATCAGTGACGTTTGAGAACGTTGGAAGGTGCCCACAACTGGCACTGGTGTAATTTTTTGTCACTTCAAAGCACCTACGGACAGTCCTTTGCTTTTGCAGACAAGAGGAAGCTTAGGAATGCTCTGCTTCATTCTAGGTCAGGCTGCCTGCGGATATAGACCCGTTCCTCCGCCGCCTTATTACCTGTTACATTGAATACAGTATATGACCAGTTTATTGATACGGAACTGTAGTCAACATCCGTGGGAGCATATACAAGGGCCCCCGTGCAGAAAAAGATTCCACTGAGCCAGGAGACAGCAGTGATTGCGTTAGTGATCGTGAAAGTCGTCCTGCACAATAATCCCCTTCTCATCTCCCTCACACCAACCTTGATGGTTTTCAAAGTTAAGTGCACGTGAATTTGTCTCTTTTTCTTTAATGTTGTATTTTCTTTATTATTCTGTATTATATTACAGTATTGTAATCATTTTTATATGCATTATATTATATATACATTTTACATGTATATACATATATACATTGTATATACATATACATTGTATATACATTTTATATGTATTATATTACAGTATTGTAATCATTTTTATATGTATTATATTATATATAAATTTTATATGTATATACATATATACATTGTATATACATATACATATACATTGTATATACATGTATATATATTTGTATATATGTATATATACATTTTATATGTATATACATATATACATTGTGTATACATATACATTGTATATACAATGTATATATATTTGTATATATGTATATATACATTTTATATGTATATATACATATACACTGTACATACATATACACTGTATATACATATACATTGTATATACATTTTATATGTATTATATTATAGTATTGTAATCATTTTAATATGTATTATATTATATATACATTGTATATGTATATACATATATACATTGTGTATACATATACATTGTATATACAATGTATATATATATTTGTATATATGTATATATACATTTTATATGTATATATACATATATACGTTGTATATACATATACATTGTATATACATGTATATATATATACATTGTATATACATGTATATATATATTTGTATATATGTATATATACATTTAATATGTATATACATATATACTGTATGTACATATACACTGTATATACATATACATTGTATATACATTTTATATGTATTATATTATAGTATTGTAATCATTTTTATATGTATTATATTATATATACATTGTATATGTATATACATATATACATTGTATATACATATACATTATATATACATTTTATATGTATTATATTACAGTATTGTAATCATTTTTGTATGAATATTTTGGGGTTGTGGAATGAATCATCTGAGTTTCCATTATTCCCTACAGGGAAACTCGCTTTCATATACAAGTATTTTGATTATTTATTTTTTTAATGTTTATTTATTTTTGAAGGAGAGAGAGAAAGAGAGACAGAGTATGAGTGGGGGAGGGGCAGAGAGAGAGGGAGACACAGGATCCGAAGCAGGCTCCAGGCTCTGAGGTATCAACACAGAGCCCCGAACCCAGGACCCCAGGTTTTACTCTATTTGCACAGTTATTTAATTGATGTGTTAAGTGCCATGAAGAAGTGTAGGGGGCGACAAGGATGCATCATACGGTGACCTATTGCATGAAACATGGAGAAAAGAAATCCCCTTCCACGTGAGTTTTTGTAGCTGCTCTTTTGAGAACAAAGTGAACTTTGTTAACTATAGTAAGCTACAAAGTTCCAAATGAAATAAATTTCGGTGAGCTCCCCACCCCCCCGGGCTGACAGGCACATGCTAGCTTGCTGTCCAAAGTAGAACAACGCTGGCTCTATTTCCTCCCCTTTCACTATGACTCGGCCCGAATCCTGACTACAGAGGTCCTCTAGGATTTTCATCTGAATCCACCCAGCACTTGGGGTTTTTCTTCTTTGGGGAGAAAAAAAAAATCTTAGAAGACCACCCTTGAAAGGGGCCTCTCTTCCAATGCAGGCTTCGCCTCAACAAAATAATGTAATAAATCTACATGATTCACTATAAGTCCTTGAATGCCTCCAGTGACGGGGAGCTCATTATCTATCCAGGAAGTCCATTTTCAGTTCTTGAGGCTCTAACCATTAGAAAGCTCTTTCTTCTTCTGATTGCTTCGTTTCCACCTGGTCCAACCCTCGGCTGCAATGGAAAAGCCCCCACCCCTTTGAAGCAAGCTTTTGTCTCTCACCAGCTTTTAATTTTTAGGGCTTTACAGTATGTGCCTTGGCAGGAGGGGTGGGTGTGGGTCAAGGTGTCATCTGTGAGCCCTGTTCTTCATGCCTTTGGGAGGCACAAACAGTTAAACCTCAGGCTTCACCTCCCTGGCACCAGCTGCCCATCGAGTCTCGGCCTTTTAGCACCTTCTCTACAGTGGCTTCTGTTGGCTGGCTCCGTGGATTTAGTGTTTCCCGCTGGGTCACACTAGGCCTCTGTGCTGAGGGGACAATCACTGCCATGAAGGGAGGGTGCGGTGTTATATTTGAAAGCGGGAGCCACACTGCCTGGGTGTGAATCGTGGAAGTCCTACTGACAAGCTGTGTGACAGTGAGGGAGTTGTTTACCCTCTCTGAGCACAGTCCCCTCATCTCTAAAATAGAAATAATACGGGGCACCTGGGTGGCTCAGTCCCCTCTTGATCTCGGCTCAGGTCATGAGCTCACGATTCGTGGGATCGAGTCCCGGGGGGGGGGGTCTGCGCTGACAGCCCAGAGCCTGCTTGGGAGTCTCTCTCTCTCTCTGCCCTTCCCCCTCCCCCCAAGTTAATACATAAATAGATAGATAAATAAAAGAAAAAATAAAATAGAAATAATAACACCACCCGCATGATAGGGGTTGTTATGAGGACTGAAGGGAACAAAACACCACGAAGTGCTCAGGAGGTGGTGTCTCTTCCCTGACAGCAGCTCAAGAAATAGGAGTTGTAATTATAATGAGCAGTTTATTGAACACCTACTACATACCAAGAACTTTTCATAAAACCTTTGTAGTTTTTTCAACTTCTTCCCAAAATAAGTGTTATGTATTCCTGTCTCAGATTAGAAAATGTATGTGGAAGGCTCAGAGAGAAAGAGAGAGAGACAGATTTTAGGACTTGCACTTTCTTTAGCACTCACTAGGCAAGGCCCTTGGTACTTTCCCCCAAAGGCCATGGTGATATTTATGGTCCCACACTCTTCCAGAGCCTTAGCACCCCGCCATCAAGAGGTAGAACAGTTTCCCCTCCCCTTGAACCTGAGCAGACTTCTGTGGCTGCTCACTAAAGACGAGATGGTTTCTGCTTGGGCTTTCTCTCTTTCGGGATACGCGCTATTAAAACCCAGCTGTGGGGCATCGGTTAAGCGTCCGACTTCGGCTCAGGTCACGATCTCGTGGTTCGTGCATTTGAGCCCTGCGTCGGGCTCTGTGCTGACAGCTGGGAGCCTGGAGCCTGCTTCGGATTGTGTCTCCCTCTCTCTCTGCCCCTCCCCTGCTCTCTCTCTCTCTCTCTCTCAAAAATAAACATTAAAAATAATAAAAAATTAAAAATTAAAAAAAAAAGCAGCTGCCATGTAAGGAAGCCCAAGACACAGAGAGGACACAGGTAGGGGTGTTGGCCAATAGCTTTAGTTAAGGCACCAGCCTGAGCGAATTAAGCGTTGCTGCTTTAAGGAACTAAATGTGTGTGTGTGTGTGTGTGTGTGTGTGTGTGTGTGTGTTTAAACTTACATCCAAATTCATTAGCATATAGTGCAACAATGATTTCAGGAGTAGATTCCAGGGATTCACCCCTACATAGAACACCCAGTGCTCATCCCAACAAGTGTCCTCCTGGATGCCCCTTGTCCAATTAGCCCATTCCCCCCCCTCACAACCCCTCCAGCAACTCTGTCCTCTATATTTAAGAGTCTCTTACATTTTGTCCCCCTCCTTGTTTTCATATTCTTTTTGCTTCCCTTCCCTTATGGTATCTTAAATTCCTCATATGAATGAAGTCATATGATTTTTGTCTTTCTCTGGCTAATTTCAGTCAGCATAATCCCCTCCAGTTCCATCCACGTAGTTGCCAATGGCAAGATTTCATTCTTTTTGATTGCTGAGTAATACGCCATTGTGTATATATAGCACATCTTTATCCATTCATCCATCGATGGACATTTGGGCTCTTCCCATACTTTGGCTATTGTCGATAGTGTTGCTATAAACATGGGGTGCATGTGCCCCTTCGAAACAGCACCCCTGTATCCCTTGGACAAATACCGAGTAGTGTCATTGCTGTAGGGCAGTTCTATTTTTAATTTGTTGAAGAACCTCCATACTGTTTTCCAGAGTGCCTGCACCAGCTTGCATTCCCACCAGAAGGCACTTAATGTCAACCTTTGCCCCAAAGCCATAGATGCCCGGAACGTAAGACGTCAAAGCATGTGGCAAAGAGACTGTCTAATGTAATCTTTAACCAACAGCCACGCAAGGCAGGCATCCTTGTTATGATGCAGGGTAAGTAAGACTTGAACACGTGAGATGATTTGACCCAAGTCACATGGCTAGGAAGGGGAGAAGCCAGAACCTCTATCCACGTCTCTCGTTGCAGAATCCCGTGCTTTGCATAAGGAACACCTACCCAAGACAAGGCCGGGAAGAACCAAAATTCTGTAGCGGCCGTCAGCGCCGGGGCACCTGAAGGAGAGTCCCCCAAATTCATTCAGCATGCTTGCAATTTCACTTTATTGAGACCTTTACTTTCCCAAATAGGGACTCAGCATGGAGCACCTTGCAAAGTGTCCACCAGGGGGCTCCTTCATATCCTGCCTCCCACCATTGCGCTCCAGGGAGAGGCCCAAGATCGTGGGGATGGGCCACACTGAGGGTGGGAAGTTTTTTGACAGCCTAGGGTTTTATGGGAACTCCTTCCTCCCTGGGAATATTTTTTTTTTAATGTTTATTTATTTTTGAGAGAGAAAGAGACAGAATGTGAGCAGGGGAGGGGCAGAGAGAGAGAGAGAGAGACAGAATCCGAGGCAGTCTCCAGGCTCTGAGCTGTCAGCACAGAGCTCGACGTAGGGCTCGAACTCACCTGAGCCGAAGTCGGAAGCTTAACCAACTGAGCCACCCAGGCACCCCTCTCCCTAGGGATACATAGCTGATTACATTGAGCCGCTATATACACAGAATGAACCTAGATTGAGGTTTATGATGAGAAATTCAAGCACAGTATTTCCTCCAACCCACCCCCTCCATTGAACCCTGGTTGCAGCCCCCAATACCGCCCCCAAACCACCCTCACAAGGTAGAGTATTATTGAAGAATTCGCGAACAATGATGGAGAATTTCCACCTGCCACAATTTAGCCTGTATCGTTATCATGCCCAATGTATGGATGAGAAAACGGAGGTTCAGAGAGGCCAGTGATGTGACCTAGGTCAGCGAACTATCAAGGAAAAAGGCTGGGAGGTGAACACGTTTCTGTCTGATCTGAACGCTGCTGCTCTTTACAAGGGCAACGCGGACCCCCTATAGATGGGGGAGGGGAGGGCGCCCCCGGGGGTGGAGGAAAAACAAGAGGACAGAAAGTCAAGACACATCTGACTTTACAACTCTAAAGAATAAGAAACACCTGGGTGGCGCAGTCGGTTAAGCGTCCGACTTCAGCTAGGTCACGATCTCGCGGTCCGTGAGTTCGAGCCCCACGTCGGGCTCTGGGCTGATGGCTCAGAGCCTGGAGCCTGTTTCCGATTCTGTGTCTCCCTCTCTCTCTGCCCCTCCCCCGTTCATGCTCTGTCTCTCTCTGTCCCCAAAATAAATAAACTTAAAAAAAAAAAAAAAAGAAACAGAGGCGCCTGGCTGGCTCAGTCGGTTAAGGGTCCGACTTCGGCTCAGGTCGTGATAGTGTGGTTCAAGGGTTCGAGCCCCCGCGTCTGGCTCTGGGCTGACGGCTCGGAGCCTGGAACCTGCTTCGGATTCTGTGTCTCCCTCTCTCAGCCCCTACCCCGCTCATGCTCTGTCTTGCCCTCAAAAATAATAAGCATTTAAAAAAAAAAAAGGGAAATCACCTAAAAAAAAAAAAAAAGAATAAGAAACACGGTAATAATGATGTCAGCTGCATTATTAAGCGGCTCCTTGCACCTGGGAGGAATCCAAAAAGCATTCACAGGGAGGAAGGCAATTGAGTCTTGAAGAGTCAGCTCAGGCTGTCATAGCAAAATACGCTAGACCGGGTGACTTAAATAACTGACATTTCTTTCTTGAAGTTCTGGAGGCTGGTGAGTCCAAGATCAAGGGGCCAGAAGATTAAGAACTTGGCCTTCCTCCTGGCTTGTAGATGGGCACCTCCATGCACATGCTTCTGGGTGCGTGTGCATGGGGAGCGAGAGAGAGCTCTGCCTTCTTCTTGCAAGGAGGCGGTCCCCATCCTAAAGGTCCTATCCTCATACCTCATCTAAACCTAGTCACCCCCCCAATAACCATCACCTTAGGTGTTAGGGCTTCAGAACTCGTACTGGGGGTGTGGGAAGGGACACAAAATTTCAGCTCATCACAAAGACCATGCCACCATATAAGCCAGCCATAATGATCAGTGTTGGAATACTGATCACGTAATTATATTGATCATATGTTGCCAGACAATATTACTTCTGTACGTACATTGGTGACGACCCTTTCGGGTTGTCAACGACAGAATCTTCACAAACTAGCTTAAGAAACAAGGACGGGGCGCCTGGGTGGCTCAGTCGGTTGAGCACGGGCCTTCGGCTCAGATCGTGATCTCACAGTTAGTGAGTTTGAGCCCCGCGTCAGGCTCACTGCTGTCAGCACGAAATCCGCTTACGATCTTGAGTTTTCTCAGAGATCTTGGAGCCTGAATGAATATGCACCTGTGGTCAGCATGGTGTCCCCGTTCCCCGCATCCCTCCCTCTCTCTGCCTCTCCTCTTCTCATGCTCTCTCTCTCTCAAAAGCAAACAAAAACGGGACTTTGGGGGGGGGGGGGATGGAATTCACTCGTTCTCGTACTGGGAAGAGAAAAAAGTAAGCACAGATCCAAACAACATTAGCCAGTCTCAAGTCCTTCCTACCTGTCTTAATCTCTGCATTGGTGTCATTGCCGTGTGCTTTAGCTGTTCTCCTCCCGGGCACTGCAAGGCCCCAGACAGCTTCAGGCTGATATCACCCCCACTCTCCCGAACTAAGAGAAACCTTTTTTTCCTCCAGCATTGAGAGCCACAATGCCAGGGAAGAATCTGATTGGTTAGACTTGGGTTTTATGCCCGCCCCCCGCCTCACTCCAGCCAATCATTGAGGCCCGGAAATGGGAAGAGATGATTGGCCAGATGTGGGCCACGTGCCCGCCTCATCCCCCGTAACACCCAATAAAACAGCCTCCCTCCTAAGGTCGCGGTGAGAGCCTCAAATGAGTTGGTATTTTTGAGCGTTTGGACGAATGCTTGGCAGATATGAAGCATGCGACGAATGCCATTAGTCATTAGTGTGACTCCTTTCACTTCCTCGGGAGAGCTCGAGCTTCCGGATTGCCGAAACCGGGCTTCATCTACCCGTATGATCAACATACGGTTGAAAAGCTGGGTATTTTTTTTTGTTTTGTTTTGTTTTTTGGTCCCGACTTTAGAAGGGAAGGAAACTGGGAGGCTCAGCATCTGGTTCAGGGCCAGGAGCACTGGTTACCGATCAGTAAGGAGCTCTTGAAAGAATGTTTCTGACCCCAGAGGAAATAAGAGTCCCGGAGAGCCAAGGGACGTGCCCGCATCCTGTCACTTTAAGAGCCAGGACATGACTCCAGGACCCTGACTCTTTGGTACTACCTGGACGATCAGATTAGATAGCTCTAATTTGTCGACTGCTCCTTGTAGGCCAACCCCAGGGGCTGGACTCCTTTCCAATGGAGTTTGACTTCTGGCATCGGGGAGCCACAGGATCTTGGGTTAACCTCTCTGAGCCCTAATTGCTTCTCCAAGTCGTGAGGACAATCACCGCGTTGCAAAGCTTGGGCTGACAGTGCGTGTGATTCTGAGTTCGGGGTCCTTGAAAATATTTAGATAGTTTGTTGCCTGAAGGTTGTGACCTCAAAGACAACCGGCCCCTGCCCGGGGACTGACCCGGTGAGCAATGAAAGGGCGTTGCCACCAGGGGGCAGCAGAGCTCCAGCAGAAACTGCAGACCTCCTCCCAGCCCCCCCAACCCCAATTGTGGGCGCGCCCCTTTGGGGGAACCTCCATGATCTAACCAGCTTTGCGTTTGCCTGCTTTGGTCAGACAAGGAGATTTGCAGCTGCCACTTGCTTTAAGCAAACCCAGCCGTTTAAGGGCCTCGGACTTCTAGAATTAGGTAAGGATGGCTGTTTGACTTTGGATCAAGTCTAACCTTTCTAAGCTCCTTCATCTTTAAAATATAGGTAATGACAGCGACGACCCCCGTGGCATTATTGTAAAAATGAAGCAAAATGATCTCAAGTAAAGCACTGCAGGGAAAGCGTAAGAATCCCCAAACAACAAATAGTTGTTAAAAAACAGACAACCATAGTTGACAATATTGTACAGTCATATTTGAAAAGTTGCGAAGAGAGAGCTTAAAAGTCCTCCTCGCGCGCGCGCGCACACACACACACAATTGTACCTGTGCGAGGCGACGGATCGTAACTAGGCTTCCTGCGGTAACTATGTCACTGTATAGACACGTGTCCAACCATTATGCTGTGTGCCTGCAACTAATACAGTGGGACGTGTCAATTAATCTCAATAAAACTCACTAAAAACTACCCCAGTAAAAACTAAAAATGAAGCCCGCATGGAACATTTTGATGGAAAAGTTTTTTCGCACTTTGGAAAATCGGTTTGTTTACGCGGAAGAAGCTACTGGAACCTAGACGCAAAAGTCTATGGCACAAGGATGTTCAGTGCGGTGTGGTTTATAGTGGCAGCAAAAACAGAAGAATTAAGTCCAACGATAGGGGAAAACCAATCCAAAGGAGTTGATTAGACACACTAGAGAGTATTCATATCAAGGACGCTAAGCAGTCGTTAAGCAGGATATAGATAGCCTTGATCGTAACGCTGAGGTAAAGAGAGGACAATATATTATTGAATTATTATCACTATGAGTCAGCAAGCGCACAATGTCTTGCATGCAAAATTCCATGCGTGCGCACGCATAGATGTGAATTCTTAAGGGGTAGTGTAGGAAATTTACCAGATAGAAACAGTGGTTACTTTTGAGGTCATTTTTGGCTTTTTATTTGGGAAAAAAAAAAAAAAAAAAAAAGTTGAAGAGGCAGCCTATGGAATGGGACAAAGTATTTGCAAACCATACATCTAAGAAGAGGTTAATATCCAAAATATACCAAAAACAAAACAACAACAACAAAAAAAACCTTCCTGCAACTCAATACAAATAAATAAATAATCCGATTTTAAAATGGGCAGAAGACTCACATCCGCAGCTTTCCAAAGAAGACTTGACCAGGGCCCATGGGTCCATGGAAAGGTCCTCAACATCACTCATCATCAGGGAATTGCAAATCAAAACCACAGTGAGATGTCTCTTCATAGTTGCTAGGACACCTGTTATCAAAGATAAAAGCAAGTGTCGGTGAGAGTGTGGAATAAAGAAAACCCTCCTGCCCTCTTGGTGGGAATGCAGATTGGTGCAGCCGCCAAGGAAAAGAGGGTCAAGCTTCCTCAAAAAGTTTGGAAAAGATGGGGCGCCTGGGTGGCTCAGTCGGTTAAGCATCCGACTTCGACTCAGGTCATGATCTCGTGGCTTGTGAGTTCGAGCCCCCCGTCAGGCTCTGTGCTAACAGCTCAGAGCCCGGAGCCTGCTTCGGATTCTGCGTCTCCCTCTCTCTCTTCCCCTCCCCCGCTTGTGCTCTGTCTCTCTTTCAAAAATAAACATTAAAAGAAAAATTTTTTTAATTAAGACAAGAACTACCATAAGATTCAGCAATCCCACTTCTGGGTATGTGTCTGAAGGAAAAGTCACTGTCTCCCAGACAGAACTGCACCCCAGTCCACTGTATGTAGCATTACCTTCCCAAGATACGGAAACAACTCAAGTGTCCGCCATTAACAGATGAATGGATAATGGAAATGTATTTGCATACAATGGAACACAATGTAGCCGTCCAAAAAGAAGGACATTCTGCCCTTTGCCACAAGGGCGGATGGACCTTGAGGGCATTGTGCTAAATGAAGCAAGGCAGAGAGAAAAAGAAAAACACTATATGATCTCACTTAGAAATGGAATGTAAAAGAAAGGTCCAAAAAAAAAAAAAAAAACCCACGATAGAAACAGAGAGTAGGGGGTAGTTACCAGGGGCTGGGGGAAGGGGAAATGCGGACATACTGGTCAAAGGGCACAAACTTCCAGTTACAAGATGAGTCCGTTCTGGAGATGTCATGCACAGAATGGTGACCATAGCTCACGATCGTGTCTTAAATACTTAGGAGTTGCTAAGTGAGTAGATCTGCAACGCTCTCACCACACACACACACACACACACACACACACACACACAAATATATCTGTAAACGGTGATCATTTTTATTTTCCTTTTTATGCATCTAGAATTCTGATTTTTTTCTGCCTGAGGTGGTAAAAAGCATCCTCACAATTCGAAGGGGCCACACAGGTATGTCCTTTGGGGGGAAAATGATAAAATACAACTCAGAGAGGCAGTGAGTTCCCTGTTGTTGGAAAAAGTAGAGACCAAAGGTGATCACCAGGCCCTGGTCCTGCCCACCCAGCTACCCAGGAGAGCCTCTGTTCTCTCTTTCTTGAGCTACCTGGGGGGGGGGGGGGGGGTCGAGGGAACTCAGCAGGGAAGATGCTTCTTGGCTGAGTCACCACAGGAGCCCATATGCTGTGCCAGCCTCGCTCCGCTGGGGACTGGGGACCGTTCAGTTCCTGCCTGCGTTCTCTTACCTGCTTTGCATGTTCGTGGAGAGACCCTCGGTCAACCTGAGATTACGGACTAGAAGTCCTCTTCTAAGGTACCTATTTTGAGAGGTTGAGATAGGCTATAGAAGAAAACTCCTGTATCTCTAATTCCCCCCCAGGAGACCAAGGGCAAAGGCAGGACGGCCACTTCAGAGGGCGGTGTGTTGAGTAGATAGGTCACCCTGCCTCCCAACGCCTCGTCCTGGGTTGTTTCCTGGAGAAACTCAGGGGCACATGCACCAGGGGACACGGCCAAGAAGGTCATTCCCACATAACGTGCATGAAGGCTCCAAACGCGAAACGGACCAGATGCCCAGCGACGGAGGAACGGATGAAGGGCAGCACGTCCACACAATGAGTTTCTACGCCCAAAGGGAAGAGGGGACGTCCGGCCACCTGCAGCCACGCAGGGGGACCTCACAGGCGGCACGTCGCAGGGAAGAAGCCAGACCCAAGAAACTCACGGGGCCCGATTCCACGCGCATGAAACTCAAAAGCCAAGGAAGCTCCATTAAGCCATATGCTTAGGGACACTCACACTGGAGTTCAAACTACGGAGAAAAGCAAGAAAATGATCGTCTCAAAAGCCAGAGTAGTCGTTCCTTGCAGGGGGGAAGAGGGGTCCTGGGGGAAATTTGGGGTGCTGGGTCCCGCGTGCTGCTAACACCGATGCTCACTTTGTAAATATCGGTTCAAGCGTGCGTATCCCAAGCAGCTATGTTTCACAGAACAAACCCCAAAACAAAACAAAACTTGTGAAAGACTTGAAGCATCCCGTGGAGCATGATGGTGCCTGCGACACCCCAAGAAGGGTGTTTCACATGTGGGGCTTTCCCACTAATTGCCAGCTACCAGAAACAGCACTGCGGAGTCCTTGTAAGAAGCCCCATGAATGAGGAAGCTACTATTTCCGTCCTCAAGGAGTTTAACATCCGGAGGGGCTGACAGTCAACAGGGGAGGCACCACAGCGTCCCGTGATGGCACTTATGCCGGGCAAGTTCAAAGGGCTGGGACACTAACTACCTTGAAGAAGAGGCAGCCAAATGAGAAAAAAAGAGCCAGTGGGCCGAATCCGAGGAGAGAGAAAATCGAGCATGTTGCGGGCGGGGAGAACAGAAGGTACAAAGTCTCAGGGACAGGGTGCGTGACAGAGCGGGCAGATCGTTTGATAAGGCTGGACCATGGACTATGGGCTGTAGTGAAGGAGTGACACGAGAGACGAGAGCCCAGAAGGCAGGGCCCAGAGCAGGAAGTGTTTGATGCACAGGCAATGGGGAGCCACGGCAGGATATAGAGCAAGGGGTGCCAGATTGGCTTAGGAGCAAGAGGAAGCAGATTAAATGCTGCTAAGTGATCCAGATGAGAGATGACAGAGGCCTGGTTTAAGGCCATGCAAGCAGACGTGGAAGAAGGGGATATGGCAAAGGAAGAGAGTTGAGAATTCACAGGAAAGCAGGTTGAGAATTCACACATTTACAGACTCCGCGGGGGCAGGAGGAGCTCACCTGCCGGTCCGCGGACCACACTTTGAGTAGCCGCAAAGTTCTGCATGATCTGGGGCGGGCCGTGTTGTTTCCTGAAGGTGTCTTGAATATAACTAAACTGGATTTACACCCTGGTGCTGTTCTACCAGCTCGAGGCCTTGGCTGTCTCCTTGCCACGTTCATCCTGTTGCCCCACCTGTAAAGGGGCCGAAAGCTCCGATCTCGGCGGGGCTCTGCTGGCGGTTGAGCAAAGCCATCAGCACTTGACCGACGGGGCTCTGGTGTTTGATGCGTCCGCTCTTAATGTCCAATCCCCTGGCTGCTTCTCTGGGGCCCCAGGGGGCTCCACCAGGGTTGATGAACGGGGGACAGCAGATTTGTCACCACACTAACAACCAGGGAAAGAAAATATCACCACGCTGACCCCAAAGACAAAACACGAACTCGTGAGATTTTTGACAGTTGGGGCATTCTCCGGGAGTTCTGTTCCAGGAGTGCACATGTACCTCTATAAAGTCTGGGGCCACGCAGCCTTCCCCGAATCTTACCCAGGAACAACCCCTGGCGACATTTGGCTGTATTTTTCCCCCACGTCTTTGTGTGGCTAGTCTTTAAATTGTTTTTTTTTTTTTTTACATTTATTTATTTTTGAAAGCGAGACAGGGCACTAGTGGGGTAGGGGTAGAGAGAGAGGGAGACACAGAATCCGAAGCAGGCTCCGGGCTCTGAGCTGTCCGCACAGAGCCCGATGTGGGGCTCGAACTCACGAACCGTGAGATCATGACCTGAGCCAAAGTCGGACGCTTAACCGACTGAGCCTCCCAGGTGCCCCCCTTTTTTTTTTTTTACATTTATTTATTTTTGAGACAGTGTGTAGTCTTTTAAAAATTAATTTGGTTGCATACCGTGTATTCAGCCTTACTGAATATTATTGTTTGTTTGTTTTAGGTTATAAAAATACTTGTTTGTTTGTTTGTTTTTAATTCAAAGAACACACTAAAATATACAGGTGAAAGAGAAAACTCCCTGTTCCCTGACTCTCCTTGCCCAGATGTCCTCACTGTCTACTCCCGTGTATTTTTCTTTCCATTTGCCAGACAGGTATTTGCACCTATTCTGTGCCAAGCCCTGTCCTTGGCTTTGGGATCAAAGATGTGTTAGGAAGATAAGAATCACAGGTCCCTTGCCCGTCCGAATGAGCCAAGGGGGGGGAGGGGCCAGACAAGGCCACAACTTGACCTTAAACCCAGAGACATGGAGTCAGTGTAGCAAGGATGAAAATAAGACAAACGTGTTTTGCTGCATTATAAGTAAGAGGGAGCCCATCCATCCGTGGATCCAGAGTTCCTGGAGAAGGTGAAAGGGAAATAAAATGTTGACAGGGTTCCAGCTCATGAACTGGCTCCAGATTCAACCAGTGGTTGGTTCATCCCAGCCAAGAACGTTGGGATCACACACGGCACCTTGGGAATGAGATCTCAGCCTACAGCAGCAGTTCTGATTTTTCTTTTCTTTCTTTTTCTTTTCTTTTCTTTTCTTTTCTTTTTTTTTTTTTTTTTTTTTTTTTTGGCGCAGAAGGACTCTAGCCCCCACCGCCGCCATCCCAGGGGACATTTGGCTGTGTCTGGACACGTTTTCGGCTCTCACAAATGAGGGAAGAGGGTGTTACCGCTGGCATCTGGTGGGCGGAGGCCATGGGCACTGCTCAACATCCTACAATGTCCAAGACAGCCCCACACAGAGAATGATCTGGTCCAAAATGCTCAGAGCGCCAGGACTGACAAACCCTGGCCTGAACAGGTAAGTTGGGAGGCGAGGCGGGGTGCTCAGATCCTAGATAGGCCACTTTGTCGCTCAGGCGTCTTGAGAAAACCTTCACCTCTTTAAACCTCAGTTTCCCACTCTGTATAATGGGAGGCAATACCAGTACCTACCTCCTGGGCTTGTAAGAAAGATGAACTATGTGAGGAAGCACTTAGTCCCTGGCACATAGTAGGCACTTGATGAACAGGAGTTAAAACACACACACACACACACACACACACACACACACACGTGATGGGCCTGTGGATTACAGAGACAAAAGCGGAATCCTCAAATGCCCCGAGAAGAGTCTAGGCTTCTCTTCTGTTTGCACGTCTGGAGCCTTGAAGGTGTTTAAACATTCGCAGAATTTTACATTCGAGATAATTCACCCCAATTTGAAAAAGATCTTCTTCAACACATACAGCACTGTTACTCTTAGGACACTGAAATGTGCAAGGGTTTTAACAACAAGACACGTTATTGCTTTTGCAGTGAAGGATAACATTTGCGGGGTGCCTGGGTGGCTCAGCCGGCTAAGCGTCCGACTCATGATCTGGGCTCAGGTCATGATCTCAAGGTTCATGGGTTCGAGCCCCACATAGGGCTTTTCACTGACAGCATGGAGCCTGCTTGGGATTCTGTCTCCTCTCTCTCTCTCTCTCTGTCCTTCCTCCCTCTCGTGCTCTCTCTCTCTGGAAGAAAAAAATATATAGAGAGAGAGAGAGAGAGAGGAGAGAGAGATAATTTGGAAAATGTCCAATTATGGGAAAAATCTTTAAATGGCCAAACAAAAGAATGCATTCAAGCGAAATGCAAAACAAAGATAAACAAACCTCTAAAGATGATTTACTTATCTTTCAAAAAGTCTTTCGGCCACAGCTAAGGAAATCAATCCTTGAATAATTCAGTGACAACACGCACACATATTAACTTTAATGGCTGCTTGTAACTGATTTCCAAGAAAAATACGGAGCTATACTTCTGTGGTTTTTCCCCACCGGGCACTGAATCCATGGCTCATTCATTCACGCGCTGATCGTGGCAAAATTGACCGCATTACCGTGTAAGAAAAAGATCCGGAGGGTTTTGCTGTGGGATCCGTCCTCGGTAGCAGAAGAAGAAAGGTGTGCATCCATATTTCTCAAGCAAACTGCTTCGGGGTGGGTCTCAAATTGGATTTGTCCAATGTAAGCCATCGTCGGTGCACGTGAACCACCAGGGACCTTACCCTTCAAGCCTTCTCCTTCTGGAGATCTCTCCGGAATCTTTGACCAGATGCCACTGCCAAAGAGGCCGGGGAAAATACCACGGTCCCCGAAGTCCTTGTCACCCGCAAATAGCTTGGGACCGGTTTTGGTTTAGAACCAGCAAAAGGTGAACAGATCTTTTCCTGAAAGTCCAGGCATCTAACAGCAGATTTTTTCACATTTTTTGATGTTTATTTATTATTTTAGAAGGAGAGAGAGACAGAGCATGAGTGGGAGAGGCAGAGAGAGAGGGAGACACAGAATCGGAAGCAGGCTCCAGGCTTCTGAGCTGTCAGCACAGAGCCCCATGTGGAGCCCGAACTCACGAGCCGAGCTGTGAGGCCGTGACCTGAGCCGAAGTCGGACGCTCAACCGACTGACCCACCCAGGTGCCCCTCAACCCCAGATTTTAAGTAGAAGACAGTTTGGGGATGGGGAGGGGAGGTGTCACAAAGAACATCAAGGACCAGAAGTTGGAACCCATGGGGGAAGTTCTGGGTGTCCTTGGGTATGTTATTCAACCTCTCTGAACCTCAGTATCTCCCTCTATCAAATGGGTCTATTGTCAGCCCTGGCAGGCTGTTGTGAAAGTCTAGAGAGACAAAGGAAGCTGGAGAGTTCTGGAAAATGCCCAGTGCCTGCTCTTGTAAGAGGTGATCCCTGTGACACCTTCTACCCACATGGCCCCCCCCCCGGGCAGGCCATTTAGGCTTCTCAGCCCCTTATCAGCCGGAATGCTGGGAACACCCAAAATCAGAGCTAGTTGGGGCTTGTCTCCACGAGCACAGCTTAACTGGCTTTTGAGGTTTGGGACAACTGGCCGATTCTCTGATTCTATCTTGATTCTGTCTCTGAAAGGGTTGGTGAGGGGCCGAGATTAGCTATCTGGAGCCCTCTCTCCCTCTCAGCATACGCACATACTAGAGATCGGAAGACAACCCAAATCAGATAGTCTCCTGTCCACACCCAGAAAATGTGCGTCCGGGGAGAAATCGAGAGAAACCAGAGAGACCTGGAGCATTTCTCAAGAGATGCCCAGTCCTGAGGGGGCGGGTTCCAGAATCCTAAGCAGGGTATTATTTCTTAGGGAAGGAAAGGTGTAGATGAACAAGGCTGGCCTTTACCGAAGATGTGCCTCTCGGGAGGGCGATCTTGTGGTCTCCTGGAAAATTCGACTCTCGGATGGCCCGTTCAACCCCACCGCCACCCCCCACAGCCCCACCAAAATCACGGATGGCAACCCTGCATTTCCTTTGAGTAGTAATTCTGTGCAACACGTTGTTCTTTCAGTATATTTGATCACTTTATCCTCATTGAAACTCCTGCCCTGGGAGAGTGTTAATATCTTCAGTGTATGTATAGATGAGGAAAGTGGGTAATTGACTCCCGGAGATTATGGGGAGCCCTTGTAGGCAGGAAGGAGAAAGGGAAGCAGGAATGGATTTTCTGGGATGTGAATTTGAATTTGGGGTGCTGGGGATGGACGGAGCGGGGAGGGGACAGGGGACCAGAGCCAGGTAGCTGGGGCCAGGGGAAGGACCCTCTGGGAAGAAGGTACCCAGTTTAATTTTTTTTAACGTTTATTTATTTTTGAGACAGAGAGAGACAGAGCATGAGTGGGAGAGGCAGAGAGAGAGGGAGACACAGAATCTGAAACAGACTCCAGGCTCTGAGCCGTCAGCACAGAGCCCGACGCGGGGCTCGAACTCACGAGCCGTGAGACCATGACCTGAGCCGAAGTCGGACGCTCAACCGACTGAGCCACCCAGGCGCCCCAAGAAGGTACCCATTTTAAAGAAGAAGAACTGAGTGGCCAACAGACACTTGAAAAGATGCTCAACGTCCCTCCTCATCAGGGAAATACACATCAAAACCACACTGAGATACCACGTCACGCCAGTCAGAGTGGCTAAAATGAACAAATCAGGAGACAGCATCTATAATGCTGGAGAAGATGGGAGAAACGGGAACCCTCTTGCACTGTTAGTGGGAATGCAAATTGGTGCAGCCGCCCCGGAAAACAGTGTGGAGGTTCCTCAAAAAATTAAAAATAGATCTACCCTGTGACCCAGGAATAGCACTGCTAGGAATTGACCCCAGGGATACAGGAGTGCTGATGCATCGGGGCACGTGTACCCCAACGTTTAGAGCAGCGCTCTCAACAATAGCCAAATTACAGAAAGAGCCTAAATGTCCCTCAACTGACAAATGGATAAAGAAGATGTGGTTTATATATACAATGGAATACTACGTGGCAATGAGAAAGAATGAAATCTGGCCATTTGTAGCAACGTGGATGGAACTGGAGGGTATTATGCTGAGTGAAATAAGTCAGGCAGAGAAAGACAGGTATCATATGTTTTCACTCATATGTGGGTCCTGAGAAACTTAAGAGAACACCATGGGGGAGGGGAAGGGGGAAAAAAGAGAGGGAGGGAGGCAAACCGTAAGAGACTCTTGGCTACTGAGAACAGAGGTTGATGGGGGATGGGGGAGAAGGGAAAGTGGGTGATGGGCATGGAGGAGGGCACCTGTTGGGATGAGCACTGGGTGTTGTATGGAAACCAGTTTGACAACAAATTATATTATATAAATAAGTAAATAATGAAAATTTAAAATAAAAAAAGAAAAGAGGAAGAACGGGAGATTCAAACTGAAAAGTCTAGTTGTTGCCTGAAGTCATAAAACCATCAGGGTGAGTCGAAGAGTCTTGACCTTGCAAGGCAATAATCTAACCCAACAATACAATTAAATAGCTAATCTCGCTAATCTCTAGAGGCATCTTGGAGTCAGGGACTACATAAAAAAATCCAAGTATCCCCTCCTGATCTCCATGCAACAAATGGGATTAGCACATCAAAGGCTAGATTCTTTGTACTGTAAGGAGTCCTGCCCTAAGGTGAGAGGTGGGCCAGATGGGAGAACCAGGAATTCAGAAATGGCTAACTGGCTCATCTCTTGGGCTTCGCTCCTCACTAGCTGTGTGACCCAGGACAAGTTACCTAACCTCTCTGTGCCTTAGTTTTCCCACCTACAAAATGCAGATGGCTGGGTTCCATACCCTTGTGAAATTAAGGTAACATTATTTAGGGAGCGGTTAATGTGTGCCAGACCCCGTTCCAAGCTCTTTTCTTATTCCATCTCATAACAACCCCCGTATTAAGTGAGTTATTACATAAGGCAGTGGACTGTTACATGGTGCTTAAAATGATGGCTTGATGGGTGCGGAATCTAGTTAGCCACATGGGAAACACACACTGAGTAAAACAAAGATCGTAAATTTCAAAATACTACCTACTCTGGGTCAACGACCGTTCTCATTTCTGAATGCAAGGGCAGGAGGAGAAAGTGGAAAAGCGAGCCCCCGACTTTTGGTAAAATTGTTTGCCGGCCAATATGTCTTGGGCTGTCGCAGCGTGATTGTTTTTTTTTTTTTTTTTTTGCAAGAAATGAAATTGATGTGTAATATTTGGATATTCTCATCGCCGAGTGGGTGGATGAGGTCTGAGAAACAAAAATACATGCAGGTACACACCCACAAACACGCACAGCTATCTGGTTCCATACCCGCGTGTGCGTATAGGTGCATTTACTTCTTAAACCCGGTTCTACTGCTCTTATCACTTTGCACTTTGAGAAAAAGTTGGCCAGGAGGCAAATCCTGTAGGAAAATGTGGCTGGAATGGCTTCAGCCCACAACTGTGCGCGTCACAGACCCTTTGAAGACCTCGGAAAGGCATGTTATTCTCTCGCCAAGAAGATGCCCGCTCTCAGAACCCAGAAAGTAGGTGGCCCCCCATTCATGGGAATTTAGACCCTCCCTCCCCCCAAAACCCAACCAGTGACCGTCCCCCGCCCCCCTCCGCCGCCCCCCGCCGGGATTCTCAGGTGACAGACTTGTGCTTGCATTTAGGAAGTCATTTTTTTTTTTCCCCCTCTGTAAATATCTATTGGGCATGAACCATGTGCCAGAGTGGGTCAGGGACACTTCAGAGTGTCACCTGGGTAGCATTCACAGACTCTTTTCTCTGGCTTTCTCCCTTTCTAGTCAATTTCCGACCTTCCTTGTGAAAACAGCAACAGAGATCAAAGAATAACTAACCTCTAGGGGGAGACATTACTGATCAGAAAGGGTTTCTTCACACAGGACCTGACCCGTGGCAAGCCTCTGGGCCATGCGTAAGTAGGTATTACTATTATCTCTGTTTAACGAAAAGAACACAAAAACCCGGAGAAGGTAAAATGAATGACAGGTTTATCTGCAAGTGGAGGAGACAAAATTCTGAACCCGGAGGCTGGGTTTTTGACTGCAGAGATCACAAGGGAGCCTGTCGGCTAGTGGGTAAGACCAGAGTTTGAATTCAGACTCCAGCAGGAGCTGTGTGACCTTCGGGGAGTTACTTTCACTCTCTGAGCCTGTGTTTCCCTAGTAAAAAAACACGAATAATAATAGCGACGTTGGCTCATTAATAAAAACAACGAAAACGATGGGAAGAGTAGGAGTAACCACTAGCAGGAGATATGGTGCGATTGTCATCCCATTTAGAAACCAGTGACAGCAAGGACCGTGGCACAACTCGTGGCACAGTGCTCAAGATAGGATAGCAAAAATAAAAAATCTCCCTTCCGTGATTTTTTTTTTCATCGGGAGGGGAAAATCTGGGCTGAATCTGTGACAATTCCTCCTCCAGGCCCCTTGGACCTCAATTTCCATTGTCGTGAAAGGTTTTTTTTTTTTTTTTTTTAATTTTTTTTTCAACGTTTATTTATTTTTGGGACAGAGAGAGACAGAGCATGAACGGGGGAGGGGCAGAGAGAGAGGGAGACACAGAATCGGAAACAGGCTCCAGGCTCTGAGCCGACAGCCCAGAGCCCGACGCGGGGCTCGAACTCACGGACCGCGAGATCGTGACCTGGCTGAAGTCGGACGCTCAACCGACTGCGCCACCCAGGCGCCCCTCGTGAAAGGTTTTTAATTAGTGAGGACGCCCTTTTTGTTGATCCAGGTGTGGTTTGGCATCTCTGAAACAGGGCCGGTCTAACCACCAGACACAAAGTGAATACTTGTCCAAATTAAAACGAATGAAAGCTTCCGTGTGGGCAAAATGTAACTTTATGTCAGCTCGCCAAAGCTCAACTCAATGAACCACCGAAAATTGTATGTATTACGTAACACGGGTGCGTTTCAACATGTGGGGCGAGGGTCGCCCCAAAAGTCAGACTGCTAGAAAGGACTCCCGGCAAAGTTATGATAATTGTTGGAACTAGTTGCTACGCATGGGGGTGGGTGGGGGGAGTTCGTTAGATTCGCATACGTTCCAGATTTTCCAAATCAAATTCGAAAAGGCCCTTATCCCCTAAATTCCATTTCCCCCCAGTTCTTCCCTGTAAAAGACCTTTTGCTTGGTGGCGTTTGACGTATCTCCCATTTTGGTGAGTCCGTTCCTCCCATCATCAGACCTGAAGGTGATTTGAGATGGCAGGAGACAACCAGAATGAATGAACGAACGTTTGTTTTCTCCTCTTTTAAAATTCTGGAAGGCACGAGGCAGTAGGTGAATAAACTAGTAAGTCAACTAGTAAACTGTGTCTCTTACCTCTGTTTTTCTAAGACTCTGAGGCTTTGTCCCCAGTCAGTCAGTAACAAAGCCATCCCACCCTTGTTTTCAAAGACAGCAGGTTGCATTCAAGGTCAAGGAAGGTCTCCCTCCACAGCTGGGAGACCAGACCCCCTGGCGTCGCCTGGGCTCACAGAGACAGAGATCGTTAGCCCCAGTTAAGTCCTCCCCAGCTGGCCCACTGGGATGGGAGGGAAGTCTTCACAAACACGAAGGGAGAAAGTTCTCTTTGGACACCCTCCTCCTTCAGGAGGGTGAACTCCTGAAGGTCGTTTGGGTGAAATGTATCATAAACCTTAAAAAAAAAAAAAAAAAAAAAAGGCTTATCTCGCCTCCTGCCCTCCCACCTCTTGGAATTGATCCTGGAGGAATCCAGGAGATGGGATTGCCAAGATGAGGCTCACTGGGGTTTAAAGAGGGAAAACTCGTGAATTAATTGGGAAGTTAATACCAATTCATATGGATATAATGGGGGACACAAAAAGCTGTGTGTTGCCCAACTTTGCAAGTGTTAAATGAAGGGGGAGGCGCGTTGCCGTTGCCGGGTGGACTTGAAAAAAGTCTAAAGAAAGCAATTCAATTGCAAAACAATAACAATTTTACTAAAAATAAACTATGCCAGGGCTTGTGCTAAGCCCTTTTTGGTGCCTATTTTCTTTTTGGTGCATTATTTTCCTTAATCTTTTTTAATATATTTTTTAAGTGTTTATTTATTCGGGGGGGGGGAGGGGCAGAGAGAGAGGGAGACACAGAATCCGAAGCAGGTTCCAGGCTCCGCACTGTCAGCACAGAGCCCAATGCGGGTTCAAACCCACAAACCGAGAGATCATGACCTGAGCTGAAGTCGGCCGCTTAACCGACTGAGCCCCCCAGGCGCCCCTAAATCTTCTTTAATTTTTAGATTAGAAAAGAAAAAAGATCCTGAATTACATTTCAATGACAACTAGCAGCGAAGTGACTGGGAGGGGGGGTCAGAGAGCCTAGAGATTTTGATCTGAGCCCTTCCCCTGGCTGTCTTTTGTCTTGAGTTGTCACCTTAAATGTCATCTCCTGGAAGGCCTCCCATGAGATCGGCCCCTCCCTGTCACTCTCAGGTCACCCTGTTTATGTTCTGCATAGCACTTACCACTGTCTGTGTTTATCAGGTGCGTTTTTCACTTGGTAGTTTACTCTCCCTGCCCCCTCTGCCCTGCCAGCCCTGACCTTGGCCACCTTGTTCACGGCTACGAGTCCTCAGCAACCGCATGTCATGTACGAGGTCATGAAGACAGTTGATGGACTATTGCAGAATAAATCAGTGGATGAATATGACAATGGCTGAGTGTGTGCGTCTATGAGGGAATGAATGAATGAATGAATGAATGGGCAAGTAAGTGAATGAGTGAATGAATGAAATTTGACTTCAGTGTGAAAACCCTTTGTGCAGGACTCGGCAATGTTGGACTCTCCCAAATGGGGTCACCCTGCACCGTGACGGTCGGAACGTGAGGGATGCGTGGATGTCCCAAGAGTCTGGAGGCCCCTCCCCAGCCCCCTGCACCCTCTCAAACTGATCGTGACTCAGGTCCAAGTAACGCCAACAGAAGGGGACCTCTGTCCCCTGGGATGGACCTCTCATGAGTGCTTTGCACACACCTCCTCCTTTTGCCTTCACGATCACTCCTTGGGACCAGTATGATCATCCCCGTTTTCCTGACGAGGAAACTGAGCCCCAGAGGGGTGAAGCGTTTCGTTCAAGTTCACAGAACGAACAGGAAGCGGCCAGAAGTCTGCCCTCAGGCGTTAGGGCTGGATTCAAACCCCATCCTTCCCACCTCCCTATTATTGTGGGACTTCAATTCGCCTGAGCCTCAGTTTCCCCATCTGAAAAATGAAAGCAAAAGGCTCATCATGATAGTTCACCAACACAATACTCGACACCCGGCACGACATAATGTCTGAAGACACGGAGGTCTGGAGCCTCTTGCGGTGGATAAAAGGGAGATACTGTCATTTCTGTCATTCCGTTTCATTGGGAGCCTGTCCGTGCGTGGCACCATGGTGTAGGGAGCCTTGGAATCAAGCAAATCCGAGTTCAAACCCCATTCGCCCTGACTGGCTGAGCGGCCAGGGGCTGCCCACGACTTTGCAAGCCCGTTTCCTCATCTGCAACTCCCCAGGGAAGGTACCCCGGACAAGAAGTGCTGAGACGTCCGTGGGAAAATTTCAAAGGTGCTCCTCATACAGTCGGCCCCCAGGCAAATCGAAGCCTCTCTCAGATCCCCGTCCCAGCCAAGGAGGCCCAAGAGCCTTGCCAGAATATGTTGGAAACCTGGCTTAATTTCTACAGATAATGAGTGTCAGAATAAAGTGATCGGTAGCGGACGGACCTGCGTGTTCCCAGGATGGCCTTTCCAGTAGGAGGGACAGGGCACAGGTCAGAATGGCAGCCGCTGTGTTCCTCATCTCTGAGTCCCTGGAGCTCAACACACCTGGTATTAACACCTGAATTAGCCTGTCGTCCGCTGACGGCATCTTTTCGGTGAGGCCTGAGAACTGAGCTCTGGGCTGATGACCTAGGATTCAAGGTTAGTGGGTCTAAGCACTTTGCGTCGTCTTACATGCAAATCCCAGAAGACAGAGAAGGTGACAGATCCCTATGCATTCTCGAGAATGAAAATGACAAACAGGGACCAAATACTTGCTAGCTGCCAGATGCTGTTCTAGTGACTCTAGATGCGTTGAAGGAAAACACTGAGCTCAGAGAGGCTAGGTTACTGGCTCTAGGACACACAGCTAGGAAGCTACAAAACTATGTGTTGAATGCAGACTCTCTGACAGAATCTAGACATTCCAGGCCATTGTTTCCCAGACTTTTCATTGTTTTGTGCCCCCTCGGGAGCTTTTTCGGACTTTTTTTTCCCTAAAGGTGTCATTTTTTTCTCATTTCTAATGACGTTTTAATATCATGGATGCTGTTCTAGGACACGATGCGTATCTGCTTATGTACGTATGCACATCTGTGCTTTCAACATAAGCAGAGTAAGATGCTTGCCCCCCACCCCACCCCACCCCATCTCAAATCCTTCTTCGCCCCGATGAGAACACAGGCTCTAAACTGCCCCCCCTGAGCCAGGAGCTCACTGCCTTTGCTCTCATTCTGATGCTGGCTGGAGGGGCGGGGGTGGGGGGCATACTGTGGCTGCCACGTCCCCCCCTGTTCCAGATACAGACCATGGTTAGCTAAAGGTCCCATCTTGAGGGCACCTGGGTGGCTCAGTCGGGTAAGCATCCGACTTCAGATCAGGTCATGATCTCATGGTCCGCGGGTTCGAGCCCCGCGTTGGGCTCTGTGCTGACCGCTCAGAGCCTGAAACCTGCTTCAGATTCTGTGTTTCTTCCTTGAAACAGAACAGGTGTCCCAGTCAACACCTCACGCCCTCTCTCCTCCGCAGCAGCCACGAGGAGAGGCCCAGAGCTCCCACCACACTTCCCACTTGCCTTTCATGCACCTCGGAAGACTCAGGGGTCTGTCTGAAGAGGTGGTCAAGAGCCCTGCATTCTTACCCCATTTCTGCCCAGCCAGCACTCTCTCCTGACCTGCAGAAAAGGGACTGAACACAAGCCCCTGATGGGGGGGGGGGGAGGGGGCTGACATTGTAATGCCAGCCTCTGTGGCCTTCCCAGAGTCGACAGGATCTGCACCCGCCCCCCACCCCCCGCCCCTGCTCTCGTGCACTTCCTCCCCACTCCCATTAACTGATGTCAGCGCAGAAAGGACGGATTGTTCTCCGCCCGCCTGGCGGCCGAGCGCACAATCCCAGCCCGGGAGAGAGAGGGTGTGGAATCAAGGAAGCACCCACCACCCTGGAGACGGAAAACTCATTAAACCTCCTGCCAGAGACGCCCCCATCTGCGGGCGCCAATCCTGACATTCAACAACAAAGCCGGGCCTGGCATTCCTGATGAGGGAGGGGACACTTGTCCTTGCCGAGCTCGTAAAATGAATGCCGCCACGGAAAGGAAATGGAACGGGGGTGTTTTTGAAGTCGAGAGGAAAGACCACATGATAGTTACGGGGCTCCTTGGCTATAAATGCGTGCCTTCCTTTTTTTGTTGGAGCTCTCATGGCCCACCGCCCATGAATCATGGCGCTCCATTGGTGAGACAAGAGTTTGGGGCTAAATAGAACGAATCTTCTAGAAGAAGCAACCGACCGACATGGGCAAGACGCTTGGCCTTGGATCTCACGGGGACACGGTCGCCAAGAGCTTCGAGAATCCCACTGGTCCAACGCGCCCGTTTCACGGGGACAAATATGGAGGTTCCAAGGAAAGAAGGGCTTCCCTGAAGCTGCCTCCCATAGCTCAACACTTGGTAGGTTCTGGTCTCTTATGTACAACCGGGAGGCTCCTCCTTCCCACCGCCTTCCGTCGCACTTCACGTTGTCTGTGAAGATCAGCCCGGGAGTTCTGTCCGATGGTGAGACGCAGGGTCGCGGGGGAGGGCGGTGGCTCTGAATCTTAGGCTGCTCGGTAACGGTGTGACTTTGGACCAAACGGACCTGGCTCTCCTGGTTCCCGTCTTCCCACGTGGGGCAGAGAAGTGCTATCCGTGCTTCACAGGGTCACGGGAAGGCCGAGAATGGCGTTGCGTGACAGGTGCACCCAACGCCTGGCATATTCGTTCACTAGGGCTGCCGGAAAAAAAGAACAACAGACTGGGCGACTGAAGCAACAGAAGCCTCTTTTTTTTTGCTTCTAGTGTCTGTTTATTTTTGAGAGACGGACTGAGAGCGTGAGCAGGGGAGGGGCAGAGAGAGGGGGAGACAGAGAATCCAAAGCAGACTCTGGGCTGACAGCACAGAGCCCGACGCGGGGCTCGAACCCAGAAACCGCGAGATCCTGACCTGAGCCCAAGTCGGACGCTTGACCGACTGAGCCCCCCGGGGCGCCCCAAAACGCCACCTATGTTGCTATGGCCTGTGAGCTGAGAGTGGTCCTTTCGTTGTTTCTAGGGGTTGGAAGAAGTCCAGAGAAGAGTCATATTTCATGACATGTAAAAAATTATACGTCATTTAAGTTTTACTGTCTATAAATCAAATTGTGTTGGGGTAGAGTCACCCCCGTTCATTGACATGCCGTCTATGCCTGCTTTCGCCACAGCATCAGTGAGCAGTTGTATGGAATCTATATTACCCGTCTGGACATGTGCAGAAAACGTCTGCAGACCCCTGAGTTAGAGAATCACCAAAGGCACTAATTTAAAATGCAGATCTTGGGACGCCTGGGTGGCTCAGTCAGCTAAGCGTCTGACTCCGTCGAGGCTCAGGCCATGATCTCACAGTTCCCCGAGTTCAAGCCCTGGCAGCGTGGAGCCTGCTTGGGATTCTCCGTCTCCCTCTTTCTCTGCCCTTTCCCTCATGCTGTCTCCGTCTCTGTCTCTCTCTCTCTCTCAAAGTAAGGAAATAAACTAAACTAAACTAAACTAAAATAAAATAAAATAAAAAACTCATGGGGATAAATTAAATGAAAACAAAAACCTCACCGGGAGAGGTGCCTGGGTGGCTCAGTTGGCTGAGTGTCTGACTCTTGATTTCAGCTCAGGTCGTGATCTTGTGGTTCGTGGCTTCGAGCCCCATGTGGGGCTCTGTGCTGATGGTGTGGAGCCTGCTTGGGATTCTCTCTCTCCCTCCCTCTCTCTCTGCCCCGTGCTCGCTTGCTCTCTCTCTCTCTCTGTCTCTCTGTCTTTCTCAATATAAATAAACTTCAATTTAAAAACAAAAAGAAAAAGAAAGAAGAGGAAAAAGAAGATACTCTTGGGGAAGGTGGGATCCATTCAGCAAGTTGAATGAATGAAGGAGTCTGGTAATCACACCCTCGGAACATGGAGTCAGGTTGAGATGTACCTCGAGGGTCACGGGTGTGGCAACCCCGGGGCCTCACCTTCACCTTGGAGATATCTTCCAAGCCCAAATAACGAAGCTATTAAGAAGTGTATTTCAGTATACTTGGCTTCCTTTGAAATCCTACGTATTTCACCGTATTCACTTAAAAGCATTCGTCCGAAGAATCCATCCACCAATCTAGCAGATGTGTTTGCGGCTTTAGAAAGATCAAGAATTTCCAGGGAGGTGACATTCCTTCCCTCAAGCAGGAACTGAAGAGACATTGAGCTCCATCAGTGTGTATGGTCTGGCCATGACTGAACAGGGAAGGGCTTATAGTAAGTAGACACTCAATAAATACTTACTGAACCAATAAATAAATGAACTTAATTTCATTCCTTTTGTGGCTATAATAATCCCATCTAGGGGCGTCGGGGGTTCAGTCCATTAAGCATCTGATTCTTGATCTCAGCTCTGGAATTTGATCTCAGGGTCCTGAGTTCAAGCCCCACACTGGGCTCCACGTTGGGCATGAAGCCTACTGTAAATAATAACAGTAATAGTAATAACAATAAGAACAATAATTCCGTCTATTTGACTGCAGCCTGATTCATTCTCTCCACTCTGGGCTGGGCCAACATTTGATTTCTCATTTTCCTTTAAGAGATCTGTATCCCTCCAGGATGCATTGATGGGATAGGCTGCTGCCCAGCTTTCCCTGGGAACCCGCTGACCGCCTTACAATTCATCCCTTCAACACGCCTCTACTCATCACTTGGTTACCCCAGTTTGTCATTCGTGCCCCAGCCCTACTGGCTTCTTGAGGGAAACCTTCCCACGTCCTCCTGAAATGTCCATGTTCTTCTTGGATTTCTCATGGACACATTTGTCCCCAGTGGGACCGTGAATCGGTCTGTTGTGCCTCGACCTGGAACCTCATTCTCTTCTTTCAGAGAAGCTCTTGGCCTATGTGAGTTTACATCCGTGTTTTTTTGCGCAATGACCGTCTTCTTCCGTAGGCTGTAAATTCCATGAGGGCGGAGCGCTATCTCCCCTGGGCATCTCCGTATTCCTGACGCTTAGCATAACGCCTGGCACAGAGAAGGGGATCGGTAGATAGCTGTCAGAGGGCTGGAAGGATGCGTATCAGTCAACGATACAGGAAATACAGAGACAGAAGGGCTCAGTTTGGGCAGGGGGGAGCAGGGATATTATATTCTGGTTGAACATACTGCCGTTAAGATATGATTGAAATATCTAAGTAAAGACGACCATAGGTCCATGAGCCTGGAGCTCAGTTCAGAAGAAAGATCTGTCCCGAGAGGGACCAGCTTTGAAATGGCGAATGTGCTGATGACTAGAGAGCCCTGGGAATAAGGAGAACATGTTTACCGAAAGGCAGAGGGGGGCCGAGGCTGGAAACTGAGGGCTGCATCATACAACGGACGGTCAAGGAGAAAGACCTGCCCGTGTGCCGAGTAGGAAGATGGCCACAGGTGTAGGGGAGAAGCAGGGGCCACGGGATCAAGGGAACTGAGAGGCTTCAAGGAGGCACGGGGCCAAGAGAATCAAAGGAGTGCAGGCCATGGCCTTGAGCAGTTTGGGCCCAGTGTTGGACGTGATGGCAGAAGACTTGGTGGCATGAGACGTAGTTTGAGCCCTCCCCAGTCTCCTTCCTGGAATGTACTTGGTTTGACTTCATTTTGGAGCAGTGACTTTTAAACTCTTGGGCAGAAGGGCATAGCTATCCACTTACTCTCAGAGTTTGATGAGAACCATGGGTCATCTTTCTAGAAAAATGTACATCGACATATCATCAGCAAAGTCTGCATCAGGGCATCAGGGACCCACTGAACATAGAGCCCAGGGAAGAAAACTAATACACGTTAGGGCTAGGGGCTCAGGTCTTTTTTCTTGTTCTTTTCTTTTTTTAACTTTTTAAATGTCTGTTTAGTTTTGATAGCGAGAGAGAGAGAGAGAGAGAGAGAGAGCACACACACATGAGTGGGGGAGGGGCAGAGAGAGAGGGAGAGAGAGGATCCTAAGCAGGCTCTGAGCTGTCAGCCCAGAGCCCGACACGGGACTCGAACTCACGAACCGTGAGATCATGACCTGAGCCGAAGCCGGACGCTCGACCGGCTGAGCCACCCAGGCGCCCCTGACTTGGAGAACTTTCAAGAAAATCCTGAAGCCAACGCCGATCCCCCAACCCCGGATCCAACCAGCCTGGGGGTGGATCCTTTCAAAGCTCACCAAGGTGAGTCTAGTGCACGAGTGGGGTAAGAGTGTCTGTTCGGATCGGAAGGTTGGCGTGGCCAGGAGGGCTTGGTTTTGTCATCAAGCAAATGTTTTCATTCACGTTCCTCACTCTCATACCCCCCTGTGCTTGCTGAGTCAGCCTTGTTTTCACCGCCTGCCGAGCCCTCTGGTCCTGACGCGCAGCCTTGACCCTTCTGGGTCTCCATTTCCTTATCTCTAACCACGGGCTCCTGGTTCTACTTGGTGTCATTGGACACCAGTTTGCTTTTCTCTGGAGCCTGTTCCGTTTGAACTAGGCTACCGCAGCCTATAAAACTTTAATGCACGGATTTCCCATTGTTCGGGCGTCAGTGGGGCACAGGCCTTCCTGTATCGTCGTGGTATGCTGACCAGGAAAGAAACTGGCTGGGAGGTCTGGGGTAGTGGCTGCCTTGTTTCTGGAAAGGCGTGTGATTACGTCCACTTTCGCCGATGGGACCTCAGACCCCATCGATAATAATAATATAATAACAATAATGATAGCAGGTGAACATCAGACGTACGGTGGGCCAGCCCCGGGCTCTATGCTGGATCTATATTATTCTCCAACAGCCCTATAAAGCAAGGGTCATTATCAGCCCTGTTTTAAGAGGAGGGAAGTGTAGGTTTCCAGAAGCTTAAGCTTTTTTTTTTTTTTTTTTTTTTTTCAGGGTCAGAAGAAAATTGGAAGCATGGGTGTGTGGGTGGAGGGCAGTGAGGAGAGATCGTAGGTATCTGGCTCCAAACTTCACTCTCTTTATCTAAGACATTATAGACCCGATTTCAGTTTTTAAGAAAATTCTCCCTTCATTGTCTAATTTTTTTTTAAACACACACAGGCCGCGGCTTCTTTGATGTTTCCTGCCCTGGGAGCGTATTCACAGAGTCGACCGTCTAGGGCTTGAGTGTGCCTCCTGGATGGGGTTTTTATGGAAACACAAAGGTTATTGACCTCAAACACAAATTGGTTTGGCCCTCCAGAGTTTGTCCGGCTGCCTCTCTCTCCTGGAGTTTTGTTCAGCCCCCTCTCCTTAGCTACCGGCCTTGTTCAACCCGGACAAAACAAACAGGGGCTGTCGGGGGCTGGGGGGTGGAGAACGGCCTCTTCAACCTCACAATGAGAAGTCGGAGTGGAGACAATTACTCCAATAATTCAGACGTGGATGTTAAAACACTCACAACACAACCCCAACGTTTACCTAAATTATCTGGGTAATTGCCTGCATTTTCAGCTTGAATTTGGGTTCTGTAAATCCTGGGGCTTCGCGTCATAAATAAGGAGACCCTCACGTGGGCCAAAGCCGAAAGGGAGGCAGGGTATCCTTAGAGACAGGGCACAGAAGGGGAAGCCCCAAGCTTTGTGACCAGGTCCTGCCTTGGGTGCAGACTCTTGGGCGAATCTCTTATATTCTCTGTGCTCCAGTGTCGTCCTTGGCCCCTTGGGGTGAAGGCTGTTATCTGGCATAGGGAGGGAAGGATAGAAGGAAAGAGGGTAGAAAGAAAGAAAGAGGGAGGGAGGAAGGAAGGAGAGGAGGGAGGGAGGGAGGGGGAAGGGAAAGAGAGAGGAAGGAAGGAAGGAAGGAAGGAAGGAAGGAAGGAAGGAAGGAAGGAAAAAAGGAAGAAAAAAAGGAAGAAAAAAAATTGAGGAAGGAAGGAAGGAAGGAAGGAAAAAAGGAAGAAAAAAAGGAAGAAAAAAAATTTTTACGAAGAAAATTGTCAGTCCACCTGGCTGGCTCAGTCAGTTAAGTGTTGGACTCTTGGTTTCAGCTCAGGTCATGATCTCACAGTTCCTGAGTTCAAGCCCCACGTCTAGCCCGGTGGAGCCTGCTTGGGATTCCCTCTCTCTCTCTCTCTGCCCCTCTCCCCTGCTTGAGCTCTTTCTCTGTCTCTCAGAATGAATAAATAAGCATTACAGAAATTTTTTTAAAAAGAAGAAAATTGGGGGCGCCTGGGTGGCTCAGTCGGTTGGGCGTCCGACTTCGGCTCAGGTCACGATCTCACGGTTCGTGAGTTCGAGCCCCACGTCGGGCTCTGGGCTGACAGCTCAGAACCTGGAGCCTGTTTCCGATTCTGTGTCTCCCTCTCTCTCTGCCCCTCCCCCGTTCATGCTCTGTCTCTCTCTGTCTCAAAAATAAATAAACGTTAAAAAAAAAAAAAAAGAAGAAAATTGTTGCGGCCTCTTCTGTGTTTTAAGTTGCTAAAGCATTAGTCAAGGAATAGACAAGACTTTAAGTCTCCTCCTTTCAGCGAAAAGAAAAGCGAGTCCCAAAGAAGTCACCCCGGCAGCTTTCTGCAGTTTTTATTTCACTAAGAGCAGGGTCTAGGGCGCCTGGGCGTCTCAGTCTGTGTTAAGCGTCTGACTTCAGCTCCAGTCGTGATCTCGCGGTCTGTGGGTTTCAGCCCCGCATCGGGCTCTGTGCTGATGGCTCAGAGCCTGGAGCCCGCTTTGGATTCTGCGCCTCCCTCGCTCTCTGCCCCTCCCCTGCTCGTGCTCTGTCTCTCTCTCTCTCTTTCTCTCTTTTAAAAATAAACATTAAAAAAAAAAAGAGTGGGGTCTACAACAAAGCCGCTTTCACCTCGAGTCTGCAACCATTCCATTCAGTCCCTGTCTTCCGACTCCTGCAATGTTTTTTTTTTCCTTTCCTTTAAAAATTTGTTTATATATTTGATTGATTGATTTAAAAAAATTTTTTTTTTCAACGTTTATTTATTTTTGGGACAGAGAGAGACAGAGCATGAACGGGGGAGGGGCAGAGAGAGAGGGAGACACAGAGTCGGAAACAGGCTCCAGGCTCCGAGCCATCAGCCCAGAGCCTGATGCGGGGCTCGAACTCACGGACCGCGAGATCGTGACCTGGCTGAAGTCGGACGCTTAACCGACTGTGCCACCTAGGCGCCCCGATTGATTGATTTTAATTTAAATCCAGGTCAGTTAACGTACAGTGCAATAATGATTTCAGGAATAGAATTCAGTGATTTATCAATTCCATACAATGCCCGGAGCTCATCCCAAGGGCCCCACCTAATGCCCATCACCCGGTTAGCCCATCCCCCCTCCCATGGAGGTACTTTCAACGGAAACTTGCCTCTTCTCCAAGATCCTGGGCTCCTGCCCTCCGAAGTGACCTCTGGAGAGCGAACGGCCATTTTCTTGAGGCCCTACTAAGTGCTGGGTGTCTTCATGTGCTGAGGCCTGTTTGCACTTCAGGACAACTTTTCAATGATTCTTATGAGCTTCACTTAACCCGTTTGGAGTCCAGCCTTCAAGAAACGGGGCCGCTGGTCTGCCCTTCTGGTTCCTCCTTCATGGAAAACAGAAACCGGGCTCCAGCCTTTCTCGGGATCTGTGGCAAACTGGGGGCAGTAACCATGCCTTCCTTTAGATGTGGGGTGGGGAAGATGTGTTCCGCAAAAATGTGTTTAAAACATTAAATATTTCGGATTCTGCCGATCATATCACTTGCTCTGGCACTGTAGAGAGAAAGCAGCCATGGTTACTATGTATGTGAATGGGTACGTGGGTATGTATGTGATTGGATTCCAATAAAACTTTATTTATGAACACTAAAATTGGAACAGCAAGTCATTTTCACAGGTCATATACATCCTTTGATTTTTTTTTTTTTTTTCCTAACCATTTAAAAATGTAATGACCTTTCCAGGCTCACGGGCCCTGTGAAAACAGGTGGCAGGCTGGATTGGACGCCCGCAGGCCCTCGTTCATGGGCATTTGTTGACATCTGCTTTAGGCCATCGAAGCCTTGAAGGACATCAGAGAGGGGCTGGAGTGACAGGTGGAAAGGGTCCCAGTTGCCCTAAAAGTGTCCAGCGGATGAAACTCCGCTAAAACAAACTTCCAGGCCAGCCCTAATCAATAGCACATAACCGTCCCAGAAGCCTTTATTAATCGCCTCTTGTTTGCAAGGTCTCCTCCTGCTGAGAAGCTCAGTGAATGAGACCCTTGTGGTCGTTTTCCTTCTCTCACGGGAGGCAAATATGAAAAACCGTTCTCTATGTACAACTGTTTTCTGCTCAATGGAGGAGACATTAGGGGCTCTGAGAACCCCTAAGAGGGGAACCTACTCTGGTCTGGAAGGTCAGGAAGGGCTTTACGGAAGAAGTGGCATGGATATAGGCACGGCAATGAAACCAAGGAGAAAGACAGCAAAGGCATTCGGGCCCAGCCAGTGGTTTTCAGTCAGCGGTGATGTCCCCCCTACCAGCCCCCCTCCGCGGGACACTTAGCGATATCTGGAGACATTTTTGATTGGGACCACTGGAGGATATGCTATTAGCATCTAGTGGGGGGGAGGCCAGGGAGGCTGCTCCCCACCCTACAATGCCCAGGACAGCTGCCCGCCACAGAGAACTGTCGTGTTCAAAATGGCAGTAGTGAACCAGATAATTCCCTATTAAGGAACAACACATTCAAAGACCTTGAGTTGGGTAGAAGGCGGCGGGTGACTTGGCCAAAATAACGTTATTTTGTTTTGTTTTGTTTTATTTTATTTTATTTTATTTTATTTTTGAGAGAGAGAGAGAAGCAGAGGGAGAGAGAGAGAGAAAGAGAGAGAATCCTGAGCCGGTTCCATGCTCAGTGTGGAGCCCAACGCGGGACTGGATCCCACGACCCTGAGATCATGACCTGAGCTGAAATCAAGAGTCAGACGCTCAACTGACTGAGCCACCCAGGCGCCCCTCGCTTGACTTTAAAGAACAGGGTGGGGGCGCCTGAGTGGCTCAGTCGGTTGGGCGGCCGACTTCGGCTCAGGTCATGATCTCGCGGTCCGTGAGTTCGAGCCCCGCGTCAGGCTCTGTGCTGACAGCTCAGAGCCTGGAGCCTGTTTCGGATTCTGTGTCTCCCTCTCTCTGACCCTCCCCCATTCATGCTCTGTCTCTCTCTATCTCAAAAATAAATAAACGTTAAAAATAAAAAAAAAAATAAAAATAAAAAAAATAAAGAACAGGGCGAAGGAAGTTGGAGAAATGAGCAGGGTGAGACCAGACCTGCCTCTTGGTGCTGTGGGCCAGGCCTGGGAGTCTCTGAAGCTGAAGGTGATGAGGGTCGTGACATGAGTGTGGGCAGGATGGCAGCAGAAGCTGGGACTGGCATCGTCAATGGCGACTGCTCTCAGCCCCTGTGTGACTGGCAGGAGGGTCCAGAAAGAGGGTGGGGGGCCTGAAGACCAACCTCCTCTCCTTCTTCTTGGACTCTTTGAAGCCCATACCCAGAATCCCCACTCAATACATACTGGTTGGATTGCATTGCCGGAGAGAGTGTCATAGGGGTAAGGAAGCAGTGTTCCAGCGTGATCCGGAGGAGAGGAAAGCTACCGTAAGCAAACTCTGCTCTCATGGAAGCGTAGTCACGTCATTCCAAACAGGGAAAATGGTGTTGATGGAGCTGGTACTTTGCAAATAAAAGCGTTCTTTGTCCTCTGCTCTGTATAGCACCCCTGCTTGTGAGTGCCATCATTCCAGGTTTACTTTAGGCAGAATCGAGACCCGGGAAAGTTCAGTCACCTGGCCCAGAGACACCCAGCGAGCCGATGACAGACTCAGAATGCTAGTTCCAGATCTCTGCCTCCAACTTCCAGGTCTTACCTCTAACATTTTACTCCCTCTGTAGCTTACTTTCAAGGGACGGCCATGAAGCTTGCTTTCCTGGAATACAAGTCTCATGAGAACAGAGACGGTGTCTTGGCCACCGTTATTTGCTGGATGGACAGACGGATGGATGGATGGATGGATGGTTGACAGCCTCCCAGAAATCTTGGAAAGATTGGAAAGAAGGGCGTGCACTTCTCCACGAGACCAGCAGATGGCGGCAAAGGAACGGCCAAGCAAAGGCGCCGGAGGAAGTTGGGGGAAGCAGCTTTTACGGATGGATCCTCCCTTCCCGGAGCTCTGCAAAACAGGTAGCTTGTTTTTTTTTTGTTGTTTTTTTCTTTTCTTCCCCTGGGAGGAACCTCGCATTACTGTTGATTGGAAGTGGAGGTTGTCGGAGGATCTGCTGATTTGCTGATTTGGCGGGGGGGGGGGGGGGGGGGGGGGGGGGGGAGCTGATGTGGTGGGGTGGGGTGGGGGGAGAGGTAGGGAGGCTCAGCTTAAATCTTACATCGTCGTGTTTGAAATCAACCTTGCCTTGACGCCAGGAAGAAATCCATCCCCAAGTGGCCAAGGACGACCAAAGAGGATTTATTTAGGCAGGACGTGGGGTGATGAGGGGCTTCCCCTGGGACCCTATTTTATCAGAGGGGAGGAAAGAGGGACCCTACCCTCTCCCCTTGAATAGTCTGCAATGCGTAGGATGTTCCTTTGAGTGCTTGCGAATTTTCCAGTGCTGTCGGGGTGTCTGCCTGAATAAGAAGTGAAAGAACTCAAAGAGGGAAGCATAATAGAGATGCAGAGGGCTTTTTAAAACGTATCCAAAGTAGTGGGATCCCTGAACATGTTTAGACTTGACCCAGACACAGGAGTTGGGTAGGTGTCTACCTTGTGCTGAGCTCCGCTGGGCAGTAAAGGTAAAAAGAATTATCAGCCCTAAACTAGGTCCCAGCCTTCGCCTTGTTAATTTCTGCCCTGAGAAAAAGGTTCAGGTGGCCCTCAGACCCCAAAGGATCCCCCTCCAACACATACACATCTATAGTACAAAATCCAAGCCCCGGAGTCCACCAGATGTGACTTTAATGAAAAAAACCAAGTAAATCCTCCTGAAGATTCTAACAAAGGTTAAACCTGCCGGTATATCACCATATCACCGTGGTGTATGCGGAGGGGGCCAGTGAAGGGGTGTGGAGGCCAGGGAGCCCCCGGCCTGGACCCCAGGAGTCTCTCCGCAAAGGGGACCCCCCCTACAGCTCCCCTCACCCCAGATCTTGAGGTGGGAGGAATGTAATAAAAACTAATTGTTTTATGAAAAGTGGTTTCCTTTTATTGCCTGTGCTAGTCGAGTGAGGGTAAGCCTAGCAACAGGAAATTAACACAGAATTCATTAGGGGTGATAATGATTGTTCATAATCATTTGGCTGATGAGTTAATATCATTAACTAGTCAACTAATTAGACAATGCCTGGGGCCCTGGGGGTCTGGAGGCTTAGCTTCAAAATAAGCAAGGAAAGAGTGTCCTTCTAGAAGGTTAGAAAGATGGAATTAGTCCCTTAAACTAAGGTTGACCTGGCCAAGACAAGAGTCCCCAGGGACCTCCTGAAAACTTCTTCTCATTTCTTTTTGTTCCCAGGGGAGCGAGGGGTTCTTCATTTGGTTGGGCTCACGCGTCTCCAAGACTCTGGGCAAAATCGCAGGGCTCCTGTGCCCCCAAATCCCAATATATGCGCAGGAACAAACTTCTGTGATTTCTGCGGCTTCCCTGAAGTCGTGAGCTCTGGCTTCCTTGAAGAGCGCCCACCCTAGAGAATAAATACCCAATTAGCTAACCGGTGCTGGCCTTGGGGAGAGTGGGCGCCACGGGGTAGGCCGGGTGGTGACCGGGGATGATGGGTCCACTGTTCGGCTGGCTCCCATAACAGGCTCACACCTCGGTTCCAAGCCTGTGTTGGAAGGATTGGGGGACTGGGCGACGGGGTGGGGGGTGTGACGAAGTTACGCCCACAAACAGCCGGCCCTCTCCCCCTCTCCCGGAGCTACCGCCGCCGAAGTGAATTAAAGATGCCGACATTCGGGCCGGGGGCGAACCGCACCGCCAAAGTGGCAGAAAGGAAGTCAGGCGAGCGAGTGTCAGTTCCGTGCTTGGGTATCCAGGACGCTTTGGGGACCTTGAGGGGGCAGGACCGCACCTCGCCGGCAGGAAGAGCGCCTAGGCGAGAGTTGGCTGGCGCGGGCCTGGGGGAGCAATCCTCCCCCCCCCCCACCAAGTGCAATTCCCCAACCCGAAACCAGAGCCGGGGTCATTAGCGGGAAACCGAAGTGGCTCGGGAGATCGCATTTCAAAAGCTCAAAGAGACCGGCTGACTGGGGACTTTGGACTGGGGCTGGGGTGGGGTGGAGACCCGGACAGCTCGGGATGGTCCCAATGTCCCCTCACTAAGCCCCCACGCGCCTCCCATTCCAGGGACGGAGCCGAAGCTGCTCGATCCAAGACGCAAAGGCAGCCTGACTTCATCTCAGCTGCCCGGCAGGAAGCGCTTTGCGGCTTGGGGCAGAGAAGAGGGGTGGCCAGTCCCTACTCCAGCAATGTGTCGTTTCACCCCTGCCCGGCCTGCAGCCCACCCGGCCTCGGCTCTCCAGGTGCGTGGGGCCTGCGGATGCCCAAGCTGCAGGAAGCTGGGCCGCGCCGCGCCATAATCAGGCACCCCTTCTGCTACGCAGGGCTGTGCACGAAACACCCCTTCTCCCGCTTCACCGCAGAATCTTTCTCCCCACGAGCTGAGCTCCCAGCTGAGGCCAGAGAGTTGAGCGGAAGAGGGCAGGGACGACTGAGCTCGCTTAGGTTCCGGGAGGCTGGGCAGGGTGGAAGGAAACAAATGGTGCTGATGCCCGCGGTCCCCACCTGCACGCAGTCCCCGGCCTTGGCGCCTGGGCGGATGGAGCGCAGCGAATGTAGGGAAGATAGAGAGAGGATCCGAGGCCTGGAGTCGAGACGCCCAAGACACCCCAAGCCCGAGTGTCCCTCTCCCACCCCGCGGGGGAGGCGACACTCTGGAGTCAGCGGGGTCACCCTGCCTGGCCTGGCACAGGCCGGCCCCGCTGTCATTCCTCTGGCTCTCAACTCAGATCAGAATGAGAACACGGTTTCTGCCCCTGGGCCCCGCCACAGGCATTTTTAAATGGGGTTTTGCCCCCAGTGCACCCCTCGCTTCATCAAGCCTTTGGTCTTTGCCCGGGGAGAGAGGGCGGGGGAATGGAACACCTAAAAGAAGCTGCACTTTTCCCACTGCTAGACCGATGCCCAGAGAAATGAAAATGTTCTCTCCTCCAAAGGGCGCGTGAGACACACGAAAACTCGGAACACGCCCATAGATTTCTCTGCAGCCGGGGACACGTGCAGCATAGGTACGTACATACGCCTCCACCTGAATTAGGAAGAGGGATTGAAGTGGGTTCTGGCGTCGCCTTCGACTGGAATTCCGGCTCCAGTGTCCCAGGTGATCTTGGTTAAGTGACTTAACTGCCGTGTGCCTCAGTTTCCTCCTCTGTCAAACAGGGATAAAAATCATACCCACCTCATAGGGGTTAATGGTGAGCTCACTTGGGTGGGGTGCTTAACGGAGCGCCTGGCACGCGCACGTGCCCCTTGCATGCCAGCTCCTTTTATTATCGTTCCGTGTACTTTGAACGCCGACATCTGCAACATATACATCTTGATTATACGCATCTTGATTGTAAAACAACCAAATGCATCTGCATCCGGAACTGTCTTGCGCAGGCACCTCGAAATCTAAATTGGAAGAGACGTCTGCAGACCGGGCACGGGCAAGTACACGCACACGCGCGCCTCAGAACTCACACACCCAAAGAGCTACCCGCAGGTCCGCACATCCGAGGCCACGTACAGAAGAGCCCACGTCCCGGCCTGGCACCCACACCCAGCAGCCTCTCTCTTGGCCGGTTGCCGTGAGGTCGAATTTGGAAACCAGCGAGGCAGAAAGCGCGCGGACGCGAAGCGTGTCAAACCTCTTGCAGCGCCCGAAGGCGGCTGCCCGTGTGCTGGTTTAGGGGAAAGGTCACAACAAGGGTTTTCCTTCTCGGATGGAATTTTTTGGAGGGCCTAAGGGCCGAGAACTTTCCCCACAAGGAAGGAGTGGGTTTCCAGGACAGCGCAGATCCAGAGGGGGGCCCTGCACGCGCGCGCGCACGCACGCTCACTCACTCATACACGCACGCCCGCGTGCACACGCCCCGCTCCTACGGGCTGGCGGGACCCGGGAGGAGGGAGCGGGAGGAGGGAGCGCACAGGTCGTGACCCCTGCCTCTGCCGGAGCGCGCCCTTCGGCCCCTGCAATTAGCGCCGGGAGGTCAGCAGGAACCCGGACGCCTTTACCCGCGGCTCAAAGCACAGCAAAAGGCGACCCCACCCCGCCCCTCCGCCGGTCTCAGACGCCAGGGCGCAGCCAGGCTTGGAGCCGACCTCCCCAAGCGGCGGGGGCCGCAGGGCTCCGGCCGGCACCCGCATTTGTCACCTTAAATTTACAAATCACGAAGTCGCTCGGCCCTGCCGGCTGCCGCAGCTCTGACCCCCGCCGAGACGGACTGCTGCTCCCTGGAGCCGCGCGGCCTTTGTCCCTGTAGACGCGGCCAGTGTAAAGACCGAAACATTCCAGAGTTCTAAGTAAGAAAGAGAGAGAGAGCGGGCGCATCCAGGCAAAGGGAGGTCGCATCCAGGCTACATTTTAAATTATGTAATTTGGGGGAGGAGGGAATCCTTCCTCTCTCCATCTGCCCACTAAGAACTCAGGTTATCCCCCGCCCGGCCGGGTCAGGGAAAACTGCTGGAGATGTCCACGCCAAGCAGGAGGGCGCTTGGCCAGAAAACGATGAGCAGGGTCCCCTCACTGGATTTCCTGACTGTCTTTGGAAACCCAGAGACGGGAAGGGCTGTTTTTCTCATCTGAGGCCCAAAGAGGAGTGAAAGTGATACCCAGGAAAGCGACCACTCACTGCTTCTTCCGACGCTGGGACGTGGGGAGGTGGTGGGGGGGGGGGGGGTGGTCAGAGAAGGAGGGGAGCGCAGGCTGGGGTGGCGAGGCTGCGAAGGGGCAAAGGTGAAACGCCCGAGTTCCGGAACCCGGGAGGCGCTGGGGTGCCCAGCAAGCGGCGGCGACCGGGGCGCATTCGTGGGCCAGACAGATAGGTGGCACTCGAAGCCCGGAAAAAAAAAAAAAGCCGAAGGCGCCGGCCCCGAGTGGCCTCCGCGGCGGCCGCCGCCACCATAAAGCCCGCGGCGAGATTGCGACCGGCGCCAGGTGAGTAATAGGCCACGAAATCCAGAGAGATTGCGAGCGGTTCACCCCCCGTCCATCAGCGCCACCAGAGTTACTCATTAACATCACTACATACAAATAAGATACACAGGAGATTAAGGGGTGGGGCGGGGGGGGGGGGGGCGAGCGGTGGGAGAGGCCGGCCACACGTCTGAGCACTGTCCGAGAATCTTGGGGCGGGGGGAGCAGATGGGAGCTGAGAAAGAAAGGCATTCCTTCCCCCTCCGAGGCCGAGGCTCTTTGCTCCCCGACTCGGGAGGGAGAGCGCACCGGGCACACCCTGCCCACTGCCACCTTCCAGGGGCGCGGGCTCCACGCCGAATCCTTGGGCCAAAAGCCGGCCCCGGTGGGCGCGCACCCCGCAAATCTCCCAGCCTTGCGGGGAGCCAGCGCCCCAAAGGTCCCCAGGCCCTATAAGCCACCCCCCCCTCCCCCGGTCGTTTGCCCTCTCACCCGGGAAGACAGCACTGGAGAGGGTGTGTGGCGCCCCACGTGCCTGGCTGGAGATGCAAGGAGCTTGCCACTCCCCCCCCACCCCCCAAAGGTCCCGACCTCGATCCCCTTCCCAGTCCGGGAGGAGGGAGGGGAGAGGGATCCTCCTTGCCGGCCATTCAAGAGGCCCGAAGGTGACAGGGACTTGGGGCCGGGCTGGCGGGCTCCAGGGAGGGGGAGGGAGGCAGCCGCCAGGCAGGCTCCGGCTGGGTCCTCACGTCACGGCCCCCAGGGCAAGAAAAGGCCTGGAGAACCTTCCCTTGCCCGCCCCCCTCCCACCCCCACCCCCACCCCCCACCCCCCCGCACAAATACACCTCCACGCCGAGGGTGGGGGTGGGGACACTAGGAGACCAAAAGGCTGTCACGGCCTCGCTATTTTTTATTGAATGTTTCAAAAATAAATTGAACTTCAAAAGGCAACTCCCCAAACAGCCTGGAGGCTGGCTGGAGGGGAGGGCCGGAGGAGGGTGTCAGCCTCCTGGGTGACTTTTCCCTGGGAGGGGGTCAACTATGCGCCCTCGAATTACCTTTCCCTGGCGGTGAAAACCTGCCTCCCCCTCGCGTGACACAGCTAAGTTTGCGCGGAGCTGGCCGCATTCCGCACGCACGTTGGGGAGCCCTGGGTCAGCAGGGTCCCAGCAGAGACACGGGGGACGTTGGGGCCCTGCCAGGTCTCCCACCACCCGGGACGGTCGCTGCCTTGCCCAGCCTGGTCTGGCGGCGAGATCTCGCTTTTTTTTTTTTTTTTTTTTGCACACTGATGCAAAGAGATAGTTTTGACTTGCGTTTTCCGGATCGACGTGAAAAGGGAGAGCGAGCCTAAAACGAAAACGTTCGCAGTCCTCGACCGTATTTTTGGTCGGACTCGTGTGGGAACCACGGACTTGGGGAGGGGAGCATTCTTTTTCCATTAAAACTTAAGTATCTGAAATTGCAATTCAACCCGATTCTAATCAGTCTTCTCTTCCCGTCTCTCGTTCTGCTCCCTAATTTAAAGGAAAAGTAATTTCAGATCGGAGCAGCTCCCTTCGCCCCAGTAAGGGACTTTTGTTTTTAGCTTTGGAACTTGAGTGACAGCTCATTTGGGTTCCGTGGGGGCGGTCTTAATTACTTAAAGGCGAAGGGAAGGGGATTGAGGAAGCAAGAGGGGACAGAAGCCTCGCTTGCAGAAAAGTTTTCTAAAGAAAGCACTTCACAAGAGGCCCAGGGACATTTCAATAAAAATTTATTGAAATTTCAATGCTGTTTTTAAAGAGAGGGGAAGAAATACAGAAAACCAAAGAACTCATCAACAATTATAACACAAAATATACCTTCATGAATTTTTGTCTTTAAACCATCCCTCAGCACCTGACTCGTGAACTGGGAATATAGCTCTCTAGTTACCAATTCAAAACACCATCAATATTGAAGACAGTAGTCAATCCCACTTCGTTTTGAAGAAATCAGACTAGCAAATACAAATACAAAAGAAAAATTAGAAAACCAATCCACAGCCTCTGCACTCCCGGTCCCCCCCCCCACCCCCCCCCACCCCCAAGCAATCTCAGAAACACTCTTAGGGTGTTATATTTTAAGGAACTTAAGGTAAGTTGCACACCTCCCCAGTTTGGGGCGAAATAGACAATGGTGCTTCCCCCCCCCCCCCATTCTTGGACACTAAAAAAGAAAAAACTTTTTTTTTTCAGACAGCTCTTTTGAAAGTCTGTTGGTGTCGGTGCAGAAAGTGTGTTTTCTAGTTTTAAAAGCGATCCTGTGGCCTTGAAATAAAATTGACGAAAGGAAAACAAGAACACAAAACCAGGCGGCTGCGATCCTATTTACATAGACCTATGTACAACGTCAATAAATTAAAGTTTAATTTTCCGAGCATTCATATTGCACCTATTTACAAGAGTTATCAAATAATTACATAAATACTTTGTCTAATAGTCTCACTTCTTCTTTATTATTTTTCTTAAAACCTTGTTATTGCATATAGAGGAAAGAGAATTAACTGAGACATAACTCCTGCTACAAAGATGAGATAAAATAAATTCACTTTGTGTGTGTGTGTTCTCCCCACCCCTTCCCTTTAAATCCTCCCCCCCTTGGGATTGCCGATTGGAGGGTAGAGAATGGGGGGGGGGGGGGAGTATGGGTTCATGTTCTTTTCTCTCTAAAAGCAAGCATTCAAATAAAAACCACAAATACATTACTGTGGATCATGCAAAAAGAGACCTATAGCGGCTCTTAAAACATCACAAGAATATTAAAAAGACACAGATTTCCTTAATAGAGACCAAAGAAGGATGGCAAGGACTTCCTTCCCCAAACAATGCTGCTCAGTCATTTATTTAGAACTGATATGCAAGTCACTATAAAGTTTTAATGTTCACAAACAGAATCATGTTAATGTATTCATTTGTCCCCAGTATATTTTTTTTAATTTTGTTTTTGTTTCTACTTGACACGGTGAAGGAAAAAATATATATATATATATATAAATCTGCACTGGGGGAGAAGCCTTTCAACACCTCCCCTCCTGGTGGGCCTGGCTACCTTTTTTTCTCCCCACAGCAACCAGACCAGCCTTGTGGCGGGAGGTGCTGTGGCTATAAATGGTTTAACTCCTACCCCAACAGCTCAAGGCAACAGACATTTCTGGGCCCCAGAATCTGAGTCAGATCCTGGATATATAAACCACGCCAAGAAGACAGGGCCTGTTTCTAGCACATTCTCGAGGAGTCCGGCACCCCTTCCCAGACAGGACTGCACAAAGGGCCAACCCCACGGCGCGCCCGTGGTTTATTTTACATCCAACAAAGTGCACTGCAGACTGGAGACTGGAATGAAGAGATTTTTTTCTAGGGAGGGCTTTACGGGGACCCGCTGCGGGACCTGTCCGGCTTGGCCTCCAAGCCGCTGACCAACCGCTGAATGCTCTGCAGTTCGCTGGTGGCCGCCTCCTTCTCCGGGCAGAGTTTGGGCGACAAGGACACAGAGCTGGAGGAGAGCGTGGAGGAGCGGCTGTTGAGTTCCGAGCCTGAGTCCACGGCCACCGAGGCCGGGCTGGCGGCCAGCGCGGCAGCTTTGGCGTCCAGGGGCCCCGCGGCCGCGGCCATGGACGGCAGGGCGGTGGTGAGCAGGCCGCTGCTGTCCGGGACCGGCATGGGGATGGAGTAGGGGCTGTAGCGCAGCCGCGGGCGCATGGTGTTCAGGTTGAGGAAGGGGTGTCGGTGCACCGAGCTGGAGGCCGCGGCCGAAGACGCGGCCGCCGCCGCGGCCATGTACGTGTAGGGGTAAGGGAACAGGCTTCCGAAAGGCGACATGGCCAGGCCCTGCGGGGAGAAAGAGAAACGCAGGCGGTGAATCGGCCCGCAGGGCCTGCGCAGCGGGGAGGAGCCAACCTCGACCGTCCACCCGCCCCCTCCCCCCAACCTTGGGGCCTTGGGCAAGTCATTAATCTCTGGGGCTGGGGCACTCAGCTTTCCTTCTCTAGATCCACTTTACTCCCTGTGCCCCAGCTTTCTTACGGAGGAAAAACAACAACAACAACAACAAAAAACCCAGGGATATACGAGATAGTTCGTACCCTTACTGGGACTTTGGATAGTGAATGGGCTAAGGCCCGCAACGTGCTACATGGGGCACCTGACCAACAGAACTGTTAGAAATTCTCCCACTGAGGTCAGTCGGTGCACCTGATAAATGGGGCTGCAGGCTAGTCCAGCCACAAAGGTAGCAAAGGGTATAAACTATGGGACATACATTTGCTAAAGGCAATTGGGGGTGGGGGGAGCGAAGGGTGTTTGCTCTAAACGGAGACAAAGAAATCATCTGGCCTGATACACTGGTATTACAGGTAGAGAAACCGAGGTAGGCCCCATGGGTACGGGAAGCCACTCAGCTTCAAGTTCCAGAAGCTGAATTTAAAATTCAGGCCCCCTGGCCTGGGCCAGTTCTCTCTGTCCTTTGCCTTGGGGTAGGTACCCTGACTACCTACCTGTTTGCCCAGGCAGCCCCTCCAGGACAGGGTCTCCAGAAGGAGAGGGGAGCAAGGGGAAGGGCCAGAAGCCAGCCCTGTTCTCAGTTCCCTCCTCCCCTTCCCCCCCCCCTCCCCACCAGAGGGGAGCAAACCCTGCCTCTTGGCTCAGAGAAGGGAGACGAATGTACTCAGACAAAACAAAGGCAAGGGCGTGCAGAAAACCCCACAGAACCTTTCTCGCTGGGTTCAGAGCATTTCCAGCGGGCCCGACTTCTCCCCAGCTGCCCTGCACCCCAGCACAGCTGTCTGACCCGTGTAAGAGGCCGCCAGGCCTGCCACAGCCAGCCCAGCCGAAGAAGTCTGCCCCTATCCTCTGACATTTCCCACACAGGCACAAACCATTAACCCTTTGGGGGACAGGCTGGCCTGCTTGGGGTGAGGGACAGGGGACAAGCTTCCCACTGGAAGGAAAGGCAGAAGACTCAACTCCCACCCAAAAACAGTCCCTGCCCCTCCCCAGGCCGTGGTCTCCCCCTCGTGTGATTCCTGGCGGGGCGTTGGCTATGAGCCACTGAAGAGGCATGAGAGCTCTGAAGCTGACATCATAGACCCTGAAGAAGGTCCTGAAGTCAGTGCCTCTGCCCCACCACTTACAGCCTGTGTGACTTTGGATAAGTGACTCAACATCTCTGGGCCTCTGCCACTTCGTCTATAAAGGGGAGGTGACAACAGTGCCACTGAAAGCAGAACAGACCGAGCACAACCGAAGTGCCAGATAGAGCCATTAGCATGATTACTGCTTACCTACTCTACTAGAAACAGCCCTTAACTTAGAAAAAAATTTAAAGTTTTTTTTTGGGGGGGGGGGAGGGAGTGTCAGGTTATGCGGAGTCAGTGAGATAAACCTCGACCTAGCAATTATTATTATTATTATTATTAATTATTATTATTAGGGCTCCTAGGCCAGGGGGACTGGTGGGGGTCTGGCATCGCACGCAGGGCAGGGTAAGCAGAGCCCCCCCCCGAGGGAGGGTCTGGAGAGCCCGGTGGATGACCCCTAATTACCTGCGAGGCCAGGACGTGCTGCTGGAGGTGGAAGGGCAGGGTGGCCGCCGACGCCCCCGACAGTCCCTGCGCCGCGGCCGCGGAGGCCATGGCGGTGGAATCCAGGCCCGAGACGCCGGTGGAGGCCCCGGACACGGTGGCCAGCAGGGGCCCCATGCCGGCCGCCATGCTGGAGAAGGCGCCCCCCATGGCGAACTGGCCGGGGTGCAGGAAGAGCGGGTGCCCGTTGAAGAACTGCTGACCCGCCAGCCCGGGGGCGAAGCCGAGGCCGGGCAGGGGGCCCTGGCCCAGGTGCGCGGCGGCCGCGTCCGTCTGCACCGTGAGCGGCGCGAAGGCCTCCTTGCCCGGCAGCGCGCGCGCCTCCTCGGCCTTGGACGTGGCCGCGCCCTCGCGGCCCGGGCTCCGGCGCTCCTCGGCGCCCAGGCCGCGGGTGCTGGACGAGATGGTGGCCGGGCTGTGGCGCGAGTCGGGCGACGCCTTGTCCAGCCGCCCGCTGTCCCGGGGCCGGCCGCCGGGCTCGGCGGCGAAGAGGTGCGCCTTGACCGCGGGGCTGCCCTTGTCGGGGCACGGCTCCTCCGACGTGGTGGTGGTGATCTTGGCCGCGTCGCAGGCCTCCGGGCCGTGCTCCTCTTTGCTGTCGGCCTCGGCGTCGCTCTCCCCCTCGCTGGGACACAGATCTACCAGAGGAGGGGCACAAAAGCCAAGCGGAAGGGCGTGAGCTCCAATCTGGGCCAGCGGGGAACTCCAGTTGCCTGGTCTGAATCCCAGCTCGGGCCATGTACTAGCTGTGTGGTCCCCGGCCGGCCCCTTAACCTCTCCGGGCCTCAGTTTTCTCATCCGCAAAGTGGGAGTGATGACACCTCACAACTTTACTGGGACGATTCACTAAGCTAACCCTCAATTTACAATTATTTACATAGAACTGAACCCCTTCCCCACAGAACTCCCCCTCCCCCCGAACCGCTAGTGGACTTTTACTATTTTTTGCCATCGTCTGTTGAGCTCCTACCCTGTCAAAGCCTTTACTCGCCTTTCCCCAGTTCACTGCCTTCACTTTTTAGAAACAGAATTAAACGTATCCTAAAACTCACTTCAGGAACACCCCCTAGTTACTATCCAGAGTCTTTGTGCAGTGAGTGTGCAAGATTGGCACCTTCCAGAAATCTGTGAATTCTTCCAGAAGGATCCGTTTGAACCCTGCCCTGGTGGCAGTGGCAGAAATCCACACCCTCCCTCCACACACACACATTCAACTGGAACCTTCTGTTGCCCCTGTCCCTGCAGACTGATGGGGGCAGCCCGCTCACCCACCCTGGGACAATCACACACAGATCCTTTCACCACACCCTCTGTGGGTCTCCCCCCAGGAAAAAAAAAAAAAAAAAGGAAAAGAAAAAGGGATCCTATTTTATGTTTAAAGTTTAAATGGACTGAAGTCATAATGGACTTTCATTTTAATTCACTTAAAAACAGGTTTCTTCCCGCTGAGAGAGTGTGTGACTGTCTTTCCAAATAAATAGTTCTTGTTCTTTAAACACAGGAACTAACTGGGGATTTGAAGCATCTTGTCCGCTCTCTCTCTCCCCTACTCTCCCTACTTGGATCCCCAGGGCCTCCTCTGCTTCCCCAGTGCTGTTTTCCCATTGTTGGCTCTAAGGCTGGACGTTTTCTCAGCCACTGTCCCTGTTCCAGGTGGCAGAGAATCCCCTCCCTGCCCCCCCCCTCCCCCCCACCCCCGCCTCAGGCCAAATACATTTCAATCTAGAGCTCAAAGATAGTAAAAAGTCAGCAGTTGCTAGCTTGTTGCTAGCTTGGAGAGAGTTGAGGGAGAGAGACAGAGACAGAGATGTGCTCCGCGCAAGTTTTCAAAGATGGCCCCACCGAGAAGGAACAGCCACCCCGGCCTCAGCCAAACCAAGGTTTACAGGAAGGGGGTTCGGAGTTCTCCTTTATACACCTGAGGGACGGGGACACACCTGGCCACCCTCTTTGAACTGTGGCTCCTGCTTAGGGACTTGAAGAAGCATCTGAAGTTTTTGAAGGGCAGGGCCCCTGGTGGATACCCCCACCCCCCCCAAATCTCCCAGCCGCGCCCCCCCCCACCCCCAAACCTGGAGTGGAGAAACTGGAGGCGATCAGGTCCTACCTTTGAGGTTCGATGTCCCTACGGTGGAGACAGCTGGAGACGAGGACTGAGCAAAGCAGTTAAAGGCTGCCTGTTCGCTTGAGGACTCATCTGAGGTCCCATTCTCCTTCTTCTGTCTGTCATCGAACACCCTCATAGACTGCAGGGTGAGCTGTTTTCTGTGCCAGAAGCCCACACCCAGCGTCACAGAGCGGAACAGACATTTCCCCTCTTTGTCCGCCTCACCCTCTCCAAAGAGGCACACTGGGCACACCTCACCCTGCCCACCACCCACGGTTTCTCTGAAACCTGCTTGCCCCGAGGCAGCCAGAGACCGGAGCATTGTTCTGGAGCCTGTAAGGAGGCCTGAGTGTGGCACGGAGGGGAGGGGGCTGTTGGAGGAAGAAGGCTTCAGCTCCACTCAAGATCAGCAGTTCATTAGGGCAAGAGCACGGGCCACAGACAGCTGAACGGCCGGCCTTACAGAAGGAGGGTGAACTGGGTGCCCCAGCTGGTGAACACACACAGCCTCCAAACTCCCCACTGGTTGCTAAGGCCGCGGTTGCCAACTTGCTTATTTCATGGTGGACTTTAATTGTGTTACCGACATACCCATCGTAACCGGAGGGGGAAAATAAAAATCTATGTGGATGTTGGAAATTATTTTTTAACGCTCACCCCCTCACACACACACACCCCACCCCCGCAAGGGGAGAGGTTAATAATCTGGGCTGATCTTCTGGAGTTTGGAAATTCTTTGAAAGCGGGTGGGGGAGGGGAGAGCCGCTTCCATATACTATCCAGCTGTCTGCTTAATGCTAAATGATATGTATACCCATGAAGGAGAGCATCCTAGATTTCTCAAGGGGCCTCAGTTCTGTCGGACCGTATTTGCAAGACAAGATTGCAAAAATTCCAAAGCATTTTGTGAATGGTTTAGTCCTTTCCTGGGACCTGGCTGGGATGAACTTCATTAGGAATGAATAGGCGACTGTATATGATCTGTTACCCCTGACACTTTTCTTCCAGAGACCGCTATGGTGTGGCCTAGTTCATGTCCTTGCAAGCAGGTAGCAGAAAGGCGGTCAATTCTTTTCCACCCCCCCCCCCCACACACACCTTCTTAATATAAGTGCCTGCACCCCGCTCCTAACAGTTGAGTCTTGGGTCCAAGGGAAATAATTCTCCAAATTACCTGAGAAAATACTGGTTACGGGTCTCCACTCACCTTTTTTCTCTCCTGCCATTTCCAGTGTCCCGGAAACCTTTTGCAAAAGGGTTGTTGTCTATTTTTAACTGAGTTATCTAGAGGAGGAGACACAAGCAAGAAAGAGACATTGGCTTCATTTTCTAGAATGTTTCGGGGGGAGTTCCCGCCCCCCCAACTCAGTCTACTAGAAATTGGACTGCCAAAAGAAGTCATTCGTATATGCCAGGTTAAAGAGAAAGGGAGAGGAATAACGGTTGTAAGGGTGGAGGGGACCCGGAGAAAAATCAAGGATCTACACCATGGCTTACACCTCCCATAGGAAGCCACAGCAGGGATTCCAGACTGAAATTATACCGTCTGGGAAATGCCTCATTCTGTTCTGCAGGCAGCCTTGAGAGCTTGGGTTTAGAAATGGAAAGACTGTCAAAGTTGTCAAAAGAGACAACCTATAGATCTTAAAATTATGCTTTCATTTTGTTTTTTTTCATACAGTGCAATTAATCATAAAATATGTTATGGCGTAAATCCTGCCCCCAAACACACACACACACACACACACACACACACACACAGAGCATACACTCCAAACTTTTCTGTGAATCTAATAAAATGATTTATGGGGTTTCGCTGCTCTTGTGCCAGAGTGGGTTTGATTTTTTATTTATTTATTTTTTTAAATTTTTTTTTTTTTTTTGCTGGGTTGGGGTCGGTGCGGGGGAGGAGGGTTGAGGAATTACAATATTGACAATTACAGATGTCAAAGGACTGAATGACCACTGGAAACATTTGTTTTCATTTATATGCTCTGCCACCCCCCTTAGGTTGGAGAAGGCCTGTGGCCTCTTTGTCCCATCAAAAATGCTATGTTTTGTTATTACTTTAACAACTCAGATTCACAGGATTCTGGGTCTAGAGGGAGCGTGCATTTGCACGCTGGGGCAAAATGCCATAGTATGTAATCTTTCAAATCCCTTCCCTTAGAGGAAAAAAAAAAGAGATCTAGAAAGTCAGAGGACCCACCCATGGGGACAACGTATTCAAATGCAAAAGGAAACAGGGCTCAGAAGAGCAGGGGTCCTCTGCTGCCCCCACCCCCAGAACAGCCTGCTGACAGTCAAGCTGGGCACTGGGGAATCAGCAAGCTTCACTTTCCCCGGGTCTCTCGGTGCACATGCCCATGACCTTCAGGCCAGCATAACTTGACATACCAGGTGCTGCCTGCTGGTCCATTTGGGGGTACTTCTAATCTGGGCTTCAGGCCCAAGGGAGAAAAAAAAAAAAAAACCTTCAAATGAAGGGATGACTTTGGTCATCTCATCTCAAAAGCCTCAGACAACTCGATTAGCATGACCCTGTGATCAGAGGAGGTTTTTCCAACCACACACACACACACACACACACACACACACACCATAAAAAACACAGCAGCATAAAAGGTAATAAAAACCAGACCAGCTACTCAGGGTTTCTGGCTAGGGGAGAAAATCTGTTCTCCAATGGGATTCTCCTCCCAGGATATCCCAAATGGCTTTTGCCTTAACTTTTTAGCTGGTGCCTTTAGAACCTGGAACCTGGTTTTTGATGCTTCTTCCAGAAGGAGAGGAAGCTGAGCCTCAAAACAAACAAGAAAAAGCCAGGAGTGGGGAAGCCGGTGGCAACATGGTTATAGGAGCTGCTCACTAGCAAAGTTAGTTTGGCATGTTTTCACTCCGCGTTGGAGTCCTAGCTGGTCAAGTTTTTGTTTTGTTTTGTGCGTTCCCTGCCTCTTGGACGCGCTCAGAGCCCCTTCCCCCGCAAAAGCTCCCCTGAAGGTCAAATCACAGAAGAAAACTGAGCCTCTCCCATCCCAACTCTTTTGTAAATCCCTCAGTGTCTTCCCCAGGCAGCTTAAAGGTGAGGGGGAAAAGATCACCGTGGAAAAGAAAAAGCGACTTTTGGTTACCTTGTCATTCTGGTATGCTGTCACGGCGATGAACTCAGTTTCGGGGAACAAGTATGTCCGAAATGTACTATAAGGAAGTTTCAAGATGTCATTGGCCCTCACAATGTGGAACCGTGGCTGGTATTTGTGCATGGAATTCAATATGGTCTGCGGGGGGCGGGGGGGGGGGGGCGCAGGGGAGAGGGGAGACACAGCAAAAAAAAAAAAAAAAAAAAAGGTTTAGTGAGACAAACGGGACCTTAGGACCCCTGCCAGGCTGACATCTACCCCACCGAAGGGTACCAAGCTTATCTGGAGCCCACCTCCTCTCCTCGGAGCACCTCTTTGGGCACACTCCGCTCCACACATGTTATCTTCTGGAGAATCCAAACTGCTCCTCGGTTTCCAAAGGGTCCCCCCCACCCTCACCATCTAAGGTCCGTTCGTACCTTGAACCCTAGCCTACCTGAGTACCAAAACTATAATTCCCCTGCCACGTTGCGTGATCACTTGGGAAGGCCAAAGTCTTAAAAGATAGAGAAAAACATGCATTTTAATTTACAAAATGATTCAGTCCTTTAAGCGCCCACTAATTGACGAGCCCAATCCACTTAAAGCCCTGAAAGGTTGAACTCTAGAGAGGAATATTTATGCCTTAATCAAATCAAAGGCTTCAAATGCAATTCCTGCCCGCTGAAGATATTTCCGCGTCATTCACATCTTCCTGGGCCTAATCTTTCTGCTGATTCCTCGCTTATCACTCGGTTTATTTTATTGAAATGTTGGGGAGGGGGAGGGGCAGGGGGCAAAAGGTGTTTTGCTTGACTTTTACAAGCAATTCCAGTCTCCTCAAAGTTTCTAAGGACTCTCCCACTGACTCCATGCATACACTTCCAACATGCACATCATTTTTATCCTGGAGAGCTCAGTCTCACTTCTAGCAAACCTGACTTTCACCTAAGCCCGAGTTTCTTTTCTTCGGAGGAGGAAAAAAAAAAAAAAAATCTTTCCAAAAATGTACTCACACCCTTTTAACCAACGTAGCCAGGGCTCTGAACCTTCACCCCCCGCCCAAGAAATAATAAGGCTCGTTTCCAAACAGAAGTAGGATAGCTCAAAACAAAATTCCTGGCAGACACATAACTTTAAAATTGATTTTGTAGCTTAACAATTGGTTTTTAACTTCACTGTCAGGCGTTTACCAAGACCTGGAATTGCCACAGAACGCGAGGGGTGAGCGTTCTCGCCCTCGTTTCTTTTAGAGCGCCAGGCCTTCCATTATCCAAAGAGAAACACCCCGGAATCCTCTCTCTGGCTCTGTTTCCGATCGAACAACTTTTGCTACACTTAGCAACAGAGGGTGAGGGAGAAGTCTGAGCAGAAACCTGTGATTTTACAAGGACAGGGGAAGCGCTGCCTTTGCTAAGGTGAAGAAAGAGAAAATTTTACTGAGCGGTGAAACTTACAAATCCGTGTTTGTCCGAAATGTTGTTGGTGAGTTTCAGTTTGTGGAAAGTGACAACTTTGGACATCCACTGTTCCCCGGTAGCCGGGCTGTCTGGGTGAATGTACATTCTCTTTGGCATTTCAGGGTCAGCCTTACCAGCCACCATCCACCGAGAATTATGGAATTTATATCGACAGTCATCAGCAGCTATAATGTCCATCAATAGAATATATTTGGCTTTTTTATCCAGCCCAGAACATCTTACTTTAAATGGAGGAAACATTCGCCTACAACAGCAAGGGAAGAGAAAAAGAAATGGCTCAGACTCTTGGGTTTGAGTCCCTGTTTACCCTGAAATATTTCAATCAGATTCAAAACTTTCTGCTGTGATTGACTGAGGAGTTTCTGTTTCAGAGGAAGGCCACTGAGGGCAATATTATATCCTTCCACGACAGAAGTGTTAAGCACCCTCAGTTTCTCTACGGTGAAATGTCTCAAGGTTCAAAACAAGTGAATTATGGCACTCCCTTTCTCTACAGCGTCTAATAATCTCTCCACAATTTATTCCCCTTGTAGGACTTCACAGATGGCCCTCTTTACAGAGAAATTCTGGCCTTTCCCCCCTGTCCCCGGAGTGTCTACTTCTAAACAGCTAGGGGTAGGATTTTACTTAAAGTGGGGTCAGTCAAGGCTAGAATTCGCCACTGCTGAGAAAAAGTTAAATTTATCAAGGAAATAAACGTCCAGCTTCCCTGCTACGGAGCAGCGAACCCGCCTCTGGGGGAAATGAAACCGGCCTTCAGTGAGTTCTCAAAACGAATTCTGTAGTTTGGGGTGGACTTCTGGGCCTGATAACCAATCTGCCTGGCATGCTGCTAACCACATTTCTCCCCTGGCTCGGGCCCGTCCCGAAAGGCAAGGCTGTACCACCAACAGCTTCTTATTTCCCAGAAGCGGTGGCAACCCACGGTCCTGACTCGAAAGGAAGCACTTCGCTGTGAAACCGAGGTAACGTCTTCTGGGTTTAGAGAATTTTTATGCCCAGCTTTGGCCTCATTTTGCTAGGAAAGATACCGAAAGCTCGAGACATCCCTCAAGAGAGGGAGTTTATTTTTATTATTCCAACACTATGCCTTGATGGACTTCAATGCCATAAAAAAAAAAAAAATCATTGATTTTTAAGGGACAGGCAGGTTTCGGTCAGGCAAGGACCTTTTCGTTATATAAAATATGGTTGGTAATATAGAAAAAAGCAGCATGTGTCTCTCCAGGGGCCTTGGATCTGCAAACATCATCTTAATTATCCAAAATTGCCTAAACTCTCCCTCGGATTACGGACACGTGAAGCAGTGTAGACAAACAAACCCAAATGCCCTTCCATTTCTCTGTGACCCTGCCGGAGGCCAGCGCAGGCCCCCCTGCAGACCCAGGGGCTAGGCTGGAGAGCAGAAAGGGCAAACGGAGAGCCAGCTTCGGGGTCTCCCACTACCACACAAAAGAAAAGGGCAGTGAAGTTTTTCTCGCTGGGAACAAAATGAAACAAACAAACCCCCAGAACATCAACAAAGACATAAGGATGTTCCAGAAAGGTTTGAACAGCGAACTTCCTGCCATGGGGTGGTTTTCTTTCTTCCTGCAAGAGATGTCTGAGTGCCTTGGAAAAATCCTATCTAGCCTGTAGGGAATCCAGGGTGCGGACCGAGGTGGGAGAAACTAGGGCTGCAAAGGGCCAGGTAAGCTGAAATTTCCCACCCGTGGGGCAGGGGCCGGGAAATGTCTGTACCTGGTTCCAGGGGAACTAAGTTTTGCCTAAGCCCGAGTAACTGGCAAACCGGGTATTCTGGGAACAGAGAGAGAGAAAGGCAAGGTGGGGGGAGAAGAAAACACCTCCATTAGCTTGGGGGAGGGGGCCCTGCTGCGTGCTTACCTTCCCGACTTGGTAATGACCATCTCGGTGCCCCGCTTGTGGAACTGATCCCAAAGTTCTTTGGCCTCGAGGTGCACCTTGGGGTCATCCTCCACCTCTTCTTCGGGCTCCATGGTCTTCAGAGGCCTCAGATGCGCCTGGGGCCCCAGGGACGAGAAAGGGATGCCGGTCTCGGCCGCCCCCACCAATTGATCCATGATCGGCTTGGCCAGGGCGCCCGGCAGCGAGAGCGCCGCCGCGCCGTTGGGAGGCAGCGTCAGCGCGGGGAAGAAGGGCGGCTGGTGACCCAGCACCGCGCTCATGGCGAAGTCCGGCGCCCGGTGAGGTAGGAACGGATGGTAGGCCATGCTTGTCCCAGGAATGACCGGATCTCTCATGGAGAGGCTCATCCACTCCAGGCGGGGCGCTGGGCTCCAGCCGGGAACAAGTCCGCAGCTGCTGTTTGGTTTTGTTTTGGTTTTTAACAGCAGCACATACTTTGAGAAAGAAAAAAAAAGAAAGAAAGAAAAAAAGGGAGGGGGGGAGTCACAACTAAAGCACCCTAGGGAAGGGGGGGAAGTGTCTTTTGGGGAAGGGGGAATGCCTCTTTTAAAGAGGGCAAGGCGAGAAATCAGGAGACATAGTCGCTTGGGTGACTGTCCTTGTGCCTTGCGTTTTTTAAAAAGCCGCTCCTGGAAGTCGGTTTCACAGGCGAGAGCAGCGAGCAGGGTCTCACTGGCGCCCGAGCCCCGCCGCTTAGCCGAATCGACACTTCAGCCCCCGGTCCCAGGAATCGCTCCCCGGCCCCCGGTTCTTTGTTGCGATTGCGGACGACTCAGCTCCGAGAGACTTTTTACCTTCTCTTCTCCTTCTTCCCCGCCCCCCTGTCTCTCTTCCTCTCCCTCTCTCTCGCTGGAGGCGTCTGCTGTAGCGCTAGACCCGGCTCCGCCAGCGAGCGAGAGAGCGGAAAAGTCTCTCGCCTTTAAAAAAAAAAAAAAAAAAAAAAAAAAAATCTCTGATTCAAGCTCTCTTCTACCAGCGCTATCAAAACTTGAACTGCAAACTGGCTTCCGTCCGCCCTCCTCCTCCTTCCTCTGCTCCGAGCCTCCGGAGGGTGTCCTGGGTTGCAATCCGAGTCCCGCGGCGCTCCTCTCCCGCGCCTGTCTTCCTTGTCCTAAAACGTGAGCGAAATCGCTTCCTAAATCTGCGTCCAGACGCGCAGGGCAGGGAGGATTGAGTGGGGGGAATGAACAGGGGAGAGGGGGAGAGAGAGAGGGAGAGAGAGGGAGAGACAGGAGAGAGGGAGAGAGGGACGGAGCGGGAGAGGGAGCGCGAGGAAAGGGAGGGAGCGAGAGCGAGCGAGCGAGAGCTCCGCGCCACCCTTCTCCGCCTCTAGAATTCCCGGGCGTCTGCACGGCGGCTCTAGAAGGTCGGGCTGTGCTGTGGGCTGCGGGGAGCCGGAGGCCTCTTGATTGGCTCTTTGACGCTTTCGGACCAATTGTGTTGCTGCATAGGCGTGGTTTTCACAGGTCGAGTGCTGGGGGATAGAGCCGAGTTATAAAAAGAAGGTGTCGGAAACTGTAACGTCGCAGCGCCGCATCGGTACTACTGCCTGTCCTGTGAATATGTCAACATGATCAGAGGGAGGGCGGGGAGCCACTGGGGAGCGCGCACAGAGTCGCCTCTAGGTGGCTTATCGAGAGATCGCTGCAGCCCCTGAGCTCGCTCGCTCGCGCTGGCTCAGCCCACGTCTGAAATGCCTCAGTCATCCAGCCCCAGATCGAGGGAGGAGGCAGGGCCCGGGGAGGAAGGGGGAGGAGGAGGGAGCGAGCGAGCCGGGCCAGGAAGGCGGAGAGCGCGCCGGGCGCCGGGCAGGGGCGCTCGCCTCTCGCGCGCTCGGCTCGCCTCTCCTCGCCGGCCGCCGCGGCCGTTTCCCTCTGCGGCTCACCCTCTCGCCGCGGCCCCGGGAGGGCCAGGCGGACGGCCGAGCCCCCGGCGAGCTGCCGTTCGGCCGCCGGCCGCAACAAAAGGCGGCAGCGGCGGAGAGGCGAGCGCCGAGACTCCGGGCTTGCGCGCTCCCCGGCCCCACGTGGAGCCCAGCTCCGCCCGGCCCGCCGCTGAAGGGCTCCCGAGCTCGGGTGGCTCTCGGCGCCGGGCTCCCGGCTCCTGGGCTCGCGGGCTCCCGGGCACACGCGTGCGGGGGCTCCCTCTCCCCCGGGCCCCACCCGAAGCCGTGGGCGGGGACCCGAGCGCCCCGCCACTCCCGCGCGCGGACACGCGCGGGCACCCCGGGACCGAGCCACCCGCGCGAAAACACGTACACGCAAACACGTACACAGCCTGCGCCTCCGGCCCTGGTTGCGCTCACCCCGGGAGGCGGACTCGGGGATTTTTTTGAAATGCATTTGCCAGCCCTTTTAGATCTCGTCTTCTATCCGAATCCGGGCTCCCCGAGTTCCACCTGAATGTGCGTGAGTGTAGAGGAGAGTATGGAGATCGGGACGGAAGGCGCGCGGCGGCGAGGGACTAGGTTCTGGGCCTGCCCCGGCCGAACCTCTGCCCTCACCTCGGCGGCCCTGGGAGAGCTGGTAGGGGGAGGCGCGCCCTCCTTGTATCTTCTTCGGACGTTGCATTTATCTCTCTTGTGCCTCAGTCCTTTCTCCACCCGGGGACTTATCTCACCAGAAGTCGGGGGTGAATTTGTAAAACAAACCGTGATACGCCCCCACCCCAGAGGCGAGGTGACTGGTTCCAGTTCAGGTAGGGTGGGGGGGGGGGGGCTCAGCGGGGGTGAAGGGGAGGGAGGCGTCTTCCGAATCAGACCTGTCGCCGAATTGGTATGTTACCACAGGTTCCCTGTCTGGATCAGAGGTTTCCCCAAACCCACATTTCTCGCTTCTGGGGTGGGGGGCAGGGAGTTGGGCCGTCCCTGCCTGGATGGATGGAAATCTTGGGTGGAATGTTCTTTTACCCTTTCTGGGTGGAGAGCTTCCTTGAAGTGTAAAGGAGCGGAGAAAGGTTTGATTTCAAGGCCTAGGGGGCTAAGAAGCCCAAGGCTTGGGATGTGTGTGTCTGTGTGTAGGCAGCCAGCGCGGTCCTCTCTTAGTCCGCCCTGTATATCCCCACGCCCCCAGCTCCCAGACTCCGAAATGGGAGCAAGTGGAGGGTGAAATGCACTTCTATTGTGGGCCAACGGCCTCGAGATAGGGGCGGAACTTTAGAGGCGACAAGCTTTTCCAGCCTCGCATTTTTGACGCACATGGTTAAGAGCGCTTGGCGCCAGCGCTGAGAATTCCCTGAAGTCACCAGAGAGAATGGAGTGGTTCTTCGAACTCCGTCTGGCTCGCCATCTCACCCCCTTCTTTCCCTTTCGGCCTGTCTTTCTCTGGTGTCTCTCTGCCGGTGGTGGAGAAGAGAGAAAGAGGGAGAGAGAAGAAAGAGGCGGCAGGGCCCTGGGGTGTCAGACGCCCCCTCCCCGCGTCCCTAGCGGCTGATCCTGGAGGGTGCGAGAGGCCAGGCCTACCCCTCCTTACGCCTTCCACCGAGGTCACTGCAGGGTTTCACGAGTCTCTGGAGGCCCAAGCCCACCCCCTCCCCCACATCGCTCGCCTCCTGAGCCCGGGGCAGCTCGGCGGCGCTTTCAGGAGCGGCCCCAAATCCCTGCGATCTGGTTTTGCCTGCACTCGCCAGCCAATCTCCGCCCGGCCGCTCCATGTAGAAAGTAGTTCTGCAGCCACAATGCGACTGACACCCCCCCCCCCCCACTCCTCACTGTCTCGGTGCCCTCAAGCGACCAGATGCACGGGAGAGAGATGTTTCACTAGGTCCTCCGCTTTCTTGGCCTCCCTTCTGTTTTGGACTTGGGAAGGGAGCTTGCTAATTTCACTCGTAAATATCTCGACTTGCCTCTGGCCCCAGCCTGGACCGAGCGGGATTTCTGGCCCTCACATGGCCCCCTCCCTCGAATGCCTGTATTTTGCCCGTAGTTCTGACTTAACCCTGGGGTCACCCCTGTTACCGCTCCATAACCCGTCCCCCATTCTTGCTCACAAGGGGTGGGGGGGGGGGGGGAAGAGAGGAAGGTTTGCGGGGTTCTGGATCGAAAATGTCGACATCTTGCTAATGGTCTGCAAACTTCCGCCAATTATGACTGACCTCCCAGACTCGGCCCCCAGGAGGCTCGTATTCTGCTGGGAGGCCGCGGTAACTCGGGATCAAAAGCGGGAAGGTGCGAACTCCTCTGTCTCTGCTGGGCCGTCGCGCCCCCCTCCCGGTGGGTGATAAACCCACTCTGGCGCCGGCCGTGCGCTGGGTGATTAATTTGCGAACAAACAAAAGCGGCCTGGTGGCCACCGCATTCGGGTTAAACATTGGCCAGCGCGTTCCGAAGATTTGTGCCAGGCCTGGCAGCCGGGGGAACCCACAAGGCTAGCGCGCCCCGGGACCCACGGCTTTAGCCTCCAGACGCGGGGTCTCCACGGCCTTCTCTCTCTCTCTGTGTTTGCAGACCCCCACGATAGTCTCTCTCTCTCTCTCTCTTTCTTTCTCTCTCTCCCCCCGCCTCACACTCAACAAAAGACATACGGGAAATATTGAAGGAGCCTGGCCTTCGGTAGAGTCTGGAAAGCAGTGTTTTAAACGTCGGGGGGGGGGGGGGCTTGCCAAGTTCGGAGAGGACCTACGGAACTTCTGGTGTCCCCAGATAGCCCTGCACCTTTTTGCAAAAAAGAGTTTTCACTTAATTGCAGGCCTGATTTTTTTGTTAATTTAAAAAACAAAACCCACCTCTGTCTATCTGTAATGCCTGCAGCGTTTAAGGAGAAGCTGTGTGTGTGTGTGTGTGTGTGTGTGTGTGTGTGTGTGTAGATGGTAAAGCGGGGAAGGGGCAGAGGAGCCTCAGAACAAATTTCGTGTAGGCACACACAAATGCGAAACCAAAGCACCTATCCTCATAGTCCGGGCCACCGATGCGGCAGAGAAGTTAGCCTTCCCAAAGAATCGCCCCGGGAAGCCTCTGGTTGATCCTACTTTTTCCCTATGGCACTGCCTGCCTCCAACTATAAAAGGGACAAACCGACCCTTTTGTGACCGAATGGTGTTTATCTGAAGTTTACAAAAAAAAGGGGGGAGGGAGGGGGAAAGGTTGGTGGGTAGGCGGGGTGGTTTACTTTGGCAAGTTTGCTGTAAATACTCTCTTCAGCATGTGTGAGGTCTGGCGAGGGACTATTACACGCTTATTCCCTCTTAAACTTTCACCCCCCCCCCTTTGCCGCCCAGCTTTTTTCAGTCCGAGGTGTCGGTAAATTGGAAACTCTGTTGACATAAAGACATCCGTGTTTCTCTAGGGGTCTGAGGCCTAATTAAGAAGTTTCCTACCGTGGTCAGGTCAACGCAGAAACTTTTACTGGGGAGGAGTTCTCTGATCGCCTGGCAGTGTAGAGATGGCTCCCTCTTTCTGCCCAGTGCCCGCCCCCCCCCCCCCTGCACCTAGGATCTGGCCTTTTTGTTTTTGTTTTTGCTTTTGAAATTGACAAGCTTTGAAACCGACTGTATGTGGCTGTAGGGCTCCCACCCTCTTTGGCTGCCCCATTCTGCTAACTGGGGGCTTGATTTTCCTGCCAGAGATCCCAGGGAATCAGCTGTCTCCGGAGTGCCTAGCTTAGTGTTTGTGAGTCCTGCAAAATGCTGCCAGCAACCTCCTCCCCAGCTTAGCACTCCTGTGCTACCCCAAACCCTGACTCTGGCATATGCAGCTCTGAACCCACTAGAGGACCTCAGCACAGACCACGGAAGCTAGATGTTCCTCCTGGAGCTTGACGGTCGCTTCACCCACCCACCCCCTCCCCAAAGCTTGCTTTAAGAGCTCAGTTCCTGCCTGGCCAGGAGTCAGGAATCAGCCTCCCTATCTTTCCTCCCTCTGGGGGCAGGCACAAGCCTCTAGGTTGGACCAGACAGGACACCCATCTTTTGTTTCTTTTTTGTTTTTGTTTGTTGGCCGGTTGGTTGGTTGGTTGGGGTCCCCGTCTCTGTTCATCCTTCAGGACTGTGACTGTAGACCTGTATAATCTTTTTTGCTCTGTTTCTTTGACCTTTTCTCTTCTCTCCCTTGTCTCTGTCTTGTTCTGTTTCTATTTCTCCTTCCCGTCTGTCTCTACCCGCCCCCCACCCCCACCAGCCGTTAACTTCTCTTTTTCCTTCTGCTTCTGATTTGCTCTCTTTTCCATCCTTTCTTCATCTTCTTTCTTCCTTTCTATTTTCTCTGACTTTTTTTTTGGCCCTCTCTGAATTCTCTCCTGCTTTTCTGTGTTTCTGGATTGCCCCTGTGTTCCCTCTCGCGCCCCCTTCATCTTTGCCAGTGACCAAAACAGGCTGGAAGTTCTTCTTGGGGTTCAAGCAGACAGCCCCCCCCCCCCCCCCGCCATGCCCTTGGCCAGGAAGAAGACACAGTGTCCTGAGAGAAATAGGGTTGGACCCATCTGTGTAGGTTGGAAGGATCACCCAAGTCACCTCCCCCCCCCCCCCCAGAGGATCTCTCTCCCTCCCTTTCTATCTTCTTTGGAAAGCAGGAGTCCCGGGTGAGGGGAGGCCCCTCTGCCCTAAAGCCCCAGCTCCTACCTCTGCCTTGCCCTAGCAGCACAGGGCCTTCCCGTAAGGCACATTTCCCTGTCCTCTGACAGCCCTCTAAATTATTGATCAGGGCGATTCAGTGCTAGAGTCTGAAGTGTGTGTGTGTGTGTGTGTGTGTGTGTGTGTGTGTGAAAAGGTTGTCAAAGTTGTCTAGCTTGGGGAAACAGTATTTTTAGTATGGAGGCTCACTTTGGTGCCAGTTGGTTTATGCTGTTTCTAGAGCATCATCCGTTACTCACGTAATCCCTGCTCATCATATCTCCTTTTAATGTAAATATGGTTTTGGCTGAAACAAAATGGAAAGATTTCACCCTCTGCATGATTCTTATTAGCACCTACCTTTCATCAAAGCCGATCGCCCTGGAAAATGGCAAATTTGTACATGGCTAGTGATTTAGATAAGTTGGAAGGGAAACAAGGGAGGGGGGGGGATGAAGTGGGTGTGTGGGGGGAGAGTGCCTTTTATACTTCTGTGAAGGGTTTTTTCCTCCCTCTCTCTCTCACAGGAAAAGGAACTAATTGTGGTTTCCTAATTTCAAACCAATCTACATCTCCAATGTTCCCTTTGTGTGTTTTACCCAATTACTTAAAGAAAAAAAAAAAAAACAGATAATGTAATGGATGTTTCTTAGGCCAGCAGCAATGAATTCAGGAGGAAGAGGGCAGGGAATTTTTCCTCTCGTCTTATCTGACCCAGAATCAGCGAGACGCAGGCCAGAGCTGGCTTGGGCCTCAGGCACCTGTGACCACCCAACACCTTTCTTTATTCAACATCCTCTTTCCAGATTTTCAGTCCAGACAGGTAAGCGGGCAAATGGTCCCTCAGCAGTTCACGCCAGGAATTTGGCTTGGGGGGGGGGGGGTCTGAGGGACAGAATACTCTAAAAAGGTGGAGGAAAAAGACAACGGTACGTTCTCCAGTCCCCACCGGCAGATGGGAGGCTTCATCTGGACGGGAGAGCTTGGTTTTCCACGGTTTCCCGCTTCTGCTCCTTCCCACTATTACTGGCGGGGCCGTCTGGTGCCAGTGGCTTGGGGGCGGTGGGGTCTTGCCCTCTGAGAGCAGACGGGGCAGAGGGAACAGGGGGATGTGTAAGCGAGGGGGCATGGCTAATTAAATGGCCGCCACTGTCAGGAAGGTTGACGGGGCCAAGAAAGATGGGCTCCTCCAATTCTGCTGAACTAACTGTCCCCTTAGAGCTACAGACACGTTTTCTCAATTTGAGCACAATATCCATTACTATTTCCCGTACTGGGTTTCAATTAAAGAGGATCAGAGCAGAGAGGGAAGGCAAGAGATAAATGAAAGAGAAGAGTGGGTGCAGAAGTGTGTGTGTGTGTGTGTGTGTGTGTGTGCGCGTGTGTGTTTCCTCTCCATTTTCTTCTAGTAGCTGCTCCTTGTGAGCCATCCAGTTGGCCTATGTTCTGAAAGTCATGTTTTCGTGTCTCCCCAATCCATTAGGAGATAACACACTCAGACAGTCTTTCCTATCCATTGGAGTCCCCAAAATGTAGCTGTCCCTGGGAGAGCTATGGCTTTGGGGAGGGATTGGTCTTTCCTATGTGGGCAAGAGGTTCCAAGGACTCGAGGGGTGTGAGCCTGGAAGGCTCACACGTTTTACTGTCACATTGAAAGCTGCTAAAACCCTATCTGCCTTGAACAATCCTATGGGAAACATAACCTCTTGTGGGTCTGGGACAGAGGGTGGCGGGGGGTTGTGATTTCACCTGCTTCTCCGGCTCCCTTGCCTGGCAGGTGGGGGACTTGGAAACCGGTGGCCAAGGCTAGGGTGTGAGTCTTAGGTTTAGGATGGTGACTCCAGGCCTGGTCTGTCCCTGAGCAGCTAGCTGCCTCACGCCCAGGGAAACGCTCTGGCCCAACTCACTCCTCCCAGTTTGGAACCAAGCCCCGGCTCCGTCTCTGTGATCGCTGACCCCGCGCCGTGGCCACTCAGAAAAGGGGGCGGGGGTCGCTGAACCTCAGTGTCAGTCTTAATTACCTGACAATCTGGGTAGCCTCCTCCTCTGTGTCGCTGAAACAAACTTGAGGCCTCAACAATGTGCCTTTAAGTCGCTGCCTTGCCTGCAAACTAATCTTCCCAGCCTTCAAATAGTACATAACAAATCCTGCCTGAGTCTTGTAGAACATCCAGGGAGCGATGGGGGGGGGGGGGGAATGCAGCTGGAGGGACTGTTGTCTCTCTCCCAACCTGAGCCCAAGGTTTGGGTGACACTTGTGACCTCAGAGACCCCAGAAGCCTTTCCAAGGCTCCAGCTTGGGGTTTGAATAAATAACCGAGAGCTGGAGAGGTTTCTCTCTCTTTTCCTTTTACCTTTTTATTTATTTTTAAGAGGAGGAAGACAGAGGCAAAGACACACACATACATAGAAAGAGAAAATGTTTGCAATTGTCAAAGCGCTTTCCCCAAGACCTGCTTTTTTTCTGGTGCCCAGACCTCAGTGCATTTCATCTCCAAGCCAAATATTAAAAACCCTGGCAGGCGCGCGGCAAGAGAGCAGCGGCCTTCTCCATCTGGGAACCTCTCCTGGCAACGGCCTTTCCTCCTTTCCCCTGGAAAAGGAAAACTTGCGGCCCCCAAGAAGGAGCGTGAGGCAGCGACAGCCCAGAGCTCCCCATCCAGGTCCTGTGGACGACGTTGTCCGGCCCCCGGGGTGCTTCGCCTCGCGCCGCAGCCGCCTTACCCCGGTTCCAAATGCGGAAGCTGGACGCGTTCCGTGCGGCTCCAGGCCTCGCCCAGCACGGAACCCGAGGAGACACTCGCTGCCTCGGATTACACCCGCACCCAGGGGTGGAAGGGTCGAGACTCGGGTCTGCCCCCCCGCCCCCCGGAACGCCGCACCGGCCCGCCGGGGAGCCAAGAGGCCCCGGGCAGGCCGACCTACCCCGATCTCCTGTCGCCAGGAGGTCCCGCCGGCCCGGGAACGCGCGACCCGCGCGCACTGGCTCCCCGCGCTGGTTACCTGCTCTCCCTCCGCAGCTACCGGGGCGGGGCGAGGCGAGGCGAGGCGAGGCGAGGCGGGCTCCCCGGCGCGAGTGCAGAAAGCGCGCCGGCCCCGTCCGCGGAACGCAGGCCCTTTTCCCGTAGCTCAAACTAGGGTTACAGGGGTTCCGTGAGGAGCCCACCTTCTCCCCCCATCCCCCACCCCCACCAGCTCCGAGTTGTCCTTTTCCAGCATTGACTCCCACCCCCACCCCCCTGCTTGCAAAGGACAAATCCGGGGTGGATACTGAAGACCTTAAGTGCTGGGGGTGCAGGGGTTACCAAAAATAGAGGAGAAACGCAGCGCCCTCCGGCTCTCAAAGTGATGGAAAACCCACTGCGAGGAGATAGCCTCCCGGGGAGAAAAGCAGGGCTCGGAGGCCGCCGAGCAGAGCCGGGAGAGAATCTTCGCGTACAAAGGGAGGAGGGTGGGGTGCGAGGGAACGTTTTCCTCTCCCACCGCTGGGGTGTGTTTTTACATGTTTTCTTAGCAGCGAGTTCTATAAACAGGTCAGCCCTACACTGCCAGCCGAGGGAGTTTGAGGCCGTGTCTGGATCAGAGTGCAGACGCCTCTCTTTCCCACTCGCCCCCCTGCAAGCCAAAGGCGCTGGGGGCGCTGGGGGCGAGGGCCGGGAGCCAGAGGCGGGTGCGCTGCCCCCCACTTCTGACTTGGAGGGGTACAGTTGCTTGAGTTCCCCACATGTCTGACTCTGGTCCTCTGGTACCTCAAGCAGGGTTTGGGTAGTTTGGGGGTGGGGGGTCGTGGTGCTCTAATTACCTCTGAGCTGAGTGGGGGTGGGGCGGGGGGGATTCTCTCTTTCCAGCTCGGCCCTGCTGGGGTGCCGGGTCGCATTATTAAACCCAGACGCTCCGTCCAGGAATTGGGGCCATGAGGAAAAGATTTACAATTAAGCCAATTGGGGCCGAATGCAGCCATCCAGGTTTGCAGGTGTAAATAATGCCTTGGGTTTTCTTTCTTTCTTTCTTTCTTTCTTTCTTTCTTTCTTTCTTTCTTTCTTTCCTTCCTTCCTTCCCTTTCCAAGCGACTTCATTTCACCCCCACCCCACCCCGGCAAGATTCTAGTATTTTAGAGCAAAGTGGGGAGGAGGAAGAACGGTGGGGTCAAGTTAGGAGTTTTCTATTAGACAAGTTAAAATACGATGTTGGACTCACTTTTACGTCCGTGTCTTAATGCCGGGATTAACCAGGACAGGCGCCTCTATTTCATTTCTCCATCTAGAATTCGAGAATTGTTGGGGCCCTTGAAACGCCTTCTGAGGGTGGGTTATGATACTTTTAATTTTTAGGGAATGAGATTTCTGTAACAGGGATATTGGAGCTGACTTACTATAAACTCTTTTTGGTCGTAGAGATCAGGTTCGGGAGGGGTGAGGGGCGAAGGAAATCCCTCTTATTTGGGATATCAGAAGATCGCCCCAAACTGAATCTGGAGGAGAGGAGGGGCCTAGCTTTCTGAGAACAGAGTCACATACCTTTCTAGGGTTCATTTTTAGATCTCCTTAATGCTTGGGAAGCCACGTATGGGTCCCACTCAGAGGCTATATTCTATTGCATTATTTAAACATAATAGAATATGCATGTGTGGTTCTAACACATCCTATGCGGGGATGATGTGTACATGTGGACATTCTAGGTAGCTCCAAATATGAAATTAAATCTCAGATTTAAAAATGGCATTGCAATCACACCCCACGGGCAGACTCCCATTGGATCAATGCAGACGGAGTTAAATTTGTTTTTCAGCTACACAGTTACTCCTTTTCTCTCCCAGCAAGAAAGTCTGCCTGTTACAAATTACCAGGCAGTTGGAGCATAGGCCCCCCACCTCCACAACTGTTGTTGGGTAATGCTTCGTCTTGCACTAACCCTCTCCATAATACATGTAATATGTGTATACACAGGCAGTTTTCCAAAAAATTAGCGATAACATCCCGGGCGTATGAAGAATGGTCTGTCTCTCCCTCTGCATTTAAGATTCGGTGCGCGCCGCGTTGCTCCCTCCGGAGCCCCCATCTGGGGGGATTGGTGCCCACGGGGATCTCGCGGGGAGGAGGTTCCCCAGCCTCGGTTGCACGCAAGGGCACGGAGTCAAAGCGCCTGACTCCAGCCAGGATAAGGTCATAGGTGTAGAATTAGGGAGGCAGGACTTAACACGTCCATCCCGCGGCGAAGGGAGAGAAAGCGTCACCCAGCCCGGGCTGAAACCCCCAGCCGCCACCGGAAAGTTTTCCGGGCAGTGGTGGTGCAAACACCTTTTTTTTTTTTTTTTTTTTTTTTAATTCTTCCTTCTTTCTTTTCTTTTCGTCCGCCTTTAAAAAATTCCCAGCCCAGTGCATATGTTGGGCATAAATAAAAGGGGGAGGGTGGTGTTGAACGCTGGGTGAACCCGAATCAGCCTGAAGCAGCGCGGGAAGTACGCGGGGAGGCGTGGGAGATAGATGGGCCCTAATTTGGGTGGGGGAGGGCAGGTGGGGGGGGGGAAGGGACTGCCGCTCGCTTGGAAACCTGCGCTCCTCGCTTCTGGGGAAGCTCTCCAGCGACCTCTGCGAAGGGTGCCCCTGGCGTCTCGCCGCTGGATGGCGCTCGGCGGAGACGCGGCGGGCGGACCTCCGCCCTCCGAGCGCCCCGCAGGGCCGGAGCCAATCTCCGCCGCAGCCGCGCGGGGTTGGGACCTCAGTTTTGAGCTTCCGCAGTGGCAGTTCCGGAGGCACCGGGAGGCCAAAGCTGTTGCTGGAGGCTGGGGCGGGAGAGGGGGCACTCACGGTCTGCCAAACCTGGAAGGTGGATCCAGAGAGGCTGGGCTAGAACCGGGATGTGGGGGAAGAGGGTTCTCAGGGCAAACCAACGCCTCGTTTCCTAGGCGCCGCGCGCGCGCGCGTGTGTGTGTGTGTGTCTGGGGAGAGTGGTCTGCAAAGGAGGACAGCCAGGTGCATGTGGAGTTGCAAAAAGGGAACACGGTTTGCGGAACCTCACGGTCCCGCACCCCCTCGTGCAAAGGCCAATCCGGTTCTCACCGGCCCCCTCCGGATAGGCTCGATGGAAATCAGCGTGGCTGGCCTTACCAGCCTGAATTGTACCTGTAATTGGGAATGTCAGGGTTGGAGTGCACCCCAGTCAAACGGAGCCCTCATTTGGAAGTGTCCCTGAAGGTGCGGGTGACCTCTTGCGCAGAAATTCACCCAGCACCTGGTGAGCTCTTACTGTGTGCCAGGCACTGCGTTAGACTTTATGATCTGGTCAAAAGTTACTTAAAGAGCTAGAAAGTGGGGAGTGGGGGGCTGGGGGTGGAAAATCAGCCATAACCAAAGAGGTATATTGGCTACATGGTCCAGCTAGGCGTGTCTAATATTAGGTCTTTATTTTCCAAGTTCCTGGAAGGGAAGGAGAGGACTGACTCATCCTTTCTCTGACTCCGATCACAGTGCTTGGCAATTGGTAGGTGCCCAGTACATAATCTTTCCATACAGGAATAAAAGTCAATGAAGAAAGGGAGAGAGGGACTAACGGGGCTTCTCCGCACTTTTGAAAACAAATGACTATTCCCAAAGCGCACTTTTTAAAAACCAGCATCAAACTGATTAGTTGCCCCCCAAACGGATTCTGATATGTAAGGCGAAACAGTGAAAATGTGGTAGTGAGAAGAAAAGTTTGGTCCAATGGATAGACACATCCACTAGGTCGTTCCCCAAATATTGACTGGGGGGCTTTCTCTGTCCACGCAGTCTGCTAAGCCCTGGAGACCCTGGGTCCTGGCTGGCTTGATGCTTATTGTCGTGAACTTTATCCACGGCGGTGAGTAGAATATATATACATTTCCATTTCAGAGAGGAGGAAAATCGAGGCCCAGGAAGGGTGGGGTGGGAGAAGGCTTACATTCAGCATCTCAGGCAGGAAGGCCAAACTCAGTCCAGCCCCAGCTTTTCTGCGTGCTGGGGGAGGTCGGGCCAGGTGGTTTTTCCGATCCTGGGAAGAGGCAGCAGCGTCTGGGAGCCCTGAAAATGCCAAAGGGCCCTCGAGGTCGTCGCAGGTGCCAGGCAGTTTTCAGGAATCAGTCTACACCCTGATGAGGTTTTGCAAAGGACTTCCCCAGATCTGCTCCCTGAAGCTGTGCGCTCCGGGCTGTACTGAAAAATCTAACCTCCAGACTCTCCCATCCGTTTTTTCCCAGACAGCGCCTACACCTTGCCTAGGACTGGGCAGTGCTGTGTCGCTCTTCACGGATAGGGACTGTGGGAGAGAGTCTGGCCCAAGGTCACAGTGCTAAAAGTGACAGCGAAGAAGCCTTTACAACGCACCCCCCCCCCTCCCGCCAGGATTTTCTGTTTCTTTGCAGACCTCTTCCCTCATTAGTAGCCCAGTGACCAACGCAGTCTGGCACGCGCCGGGCGTTCATCCAGTGTTTGTTGATTGAATAAATGAATCCTTGTTTGTTTGTTTTTGGGTTTTAAATATAGAACAGAACTAAAAAATGGCACCATGATCGCGTAAAGAGGAGTGAGGTGAGAAGCTCGTTTCCCCGACGCGCTGCGTGAGGGTGCGGCGGGCATGGGTCACCCGGGCGTTCTGGCGCCCCAGGGCCACTTTCCACTAGCTTTACAAAGACGGCGGCTGTGATTTCCTTTCGTCTCTAGTTCAGTCCCAGACTTCGTTTGGTTGATCGATGATGGAGACAAGCTGACCCACCGTTGAGGTCAATACAATCGATGAGGTCCCCACAAGCGCTGGGAAATCACCCTCGCTGCTGAGCGCTGGCTTCCAACTAGAGCTTTCGGGATTTGGACTTTCTCACTCTCTCGCAGCCGGGATGGGGGTAAGGTGGGCGGGAAGAAGCCTCCAGTCCCACCCGAGTGAGCCTCTGGGTCCACCGGGCAGCGAGAGCGCTCTCCACTGGCACCCAGCCCCGCCTAGCCCTCGAAAAGCCCCGCTGGTAGGTTTCGTCCGCCAGCATCTTGGCCTTGGAGTCAAACACCAGGATCGCTACGGCAACGGGTCTGCACTCCTTAGCCCGGGGTTCCCTCCTCATCTTCGAAACGGGTTTTTATGAAATGCCCTTTACCGAAGACAACATTTGGGAAAGGCTCAAGTGAATGGTAATGTTCTAAGAACGTTTCTGCCCATCAGCTCATCAAATACAACAATCGGAGGAGGCAGGTGTGTTCTCAGTGAGCTCCATTCTCCAGAGAGGAGGAAACTGAGTCATGCAGGGAGATATAAAGACTTGCCCCGGGTTTCACAGCTCGTTCGTCTCCTGTGGAGCTGGGATTCCACCTGGGGATTCTCTGGTTCATTTTTTGGCTTTTACCGGGGAGGCAGTAGGTGGCCCGCGCGCGCACACACAGTAGGTGCACGGTGCCCATCTAGCTCCTTTCCTTTTTTGCCCTTTATGGGGAGAAATTCCATTTAAACCCTCGCCCAGGCAGATCTGGAAACTGCCCTAGCCCGTCGGTCCCTTCCTGCTGGAAGCAAATGCGATTGGTTGGGTGGGGTGGGGGGAGGAGGGAGTGACAGGCTGACAATCCTTCTTAAACTCTGGCAATCCAACGCTTTGAAGACTTTTTTTTTTTTTTTTTTTATACGTAGGAAGGAGGGTGAGGGTGTGTGTGTGTGTGTGTGTGTGTGTGTGTGTAGAATCAATATGGTCCAGACGGCCCTTCACAAAGGGGCTCCAGGCGGGCGCCTAGGCCTCACGGCCCCCGCCCCACCGCCCGCGGCGAATTAATTGGGCCCCGAAAGAAGAGGCGACCTAGCTTCCAGTTAATTAGTCAAGAAATGAATCAAGCCCCAGCGGCCAGGCAAAGCCCCCTGGGGCGCGGGTTTTGTGCAAGCCAAATTGGTCGGTGGGGAGCTCCCTTTGGGCCGGGTGGGGCGCGGTGGGGAACAGAGCTGGGGCGCCTCTGGCCGTCCTGCGCCCGGCGCCTTGCGCCCGGAGCGGGTTCGCGCACTCCCGCGGGCTCTCGCTTCCGCCGTCTGCTTCCCTGTTTCTGTGTCTCTCCTCTTGCTTGTCTTTTTCCCCCCGCTTTCCGTCGGGGCCTTCGCCTTCTCTCCGGCTCCCTCAACGTTGCTCGGGTTTCGGGTTTCCTGCTTTCCCTCCCTCGGCGCAGCGCCTCTCGCCAGGATCTCCGCCCGGGACGTTTCCCTCTAAAGCCCCAGGCTCAGCCCAGCAGGATCTGGAGCTGGGTGGTTTGGGGACAGCGCTGGGGATGCTGCGAATCGTTGACTTAGGGAGACGAGGTGGAAATGAGCACCGGCTTTGGATCCCTGAGGCCTGCAGTGTTTTGCTGGGGACACGGACTCTTCGTCCTTCGACACCTTGCAGCCAGGCTCTTACCGGCGGTTCGGGTCGGGGAGCCGTCCGCGCGGTTTTGAAAGGGTTTGTTCACCAGTCCCCTGTGTCCGCCTATGAGGGACAGTTAGCGCAGACCCGCAAAACACGAGGAATGATTGGGCGCTTGCTGTGTGCATTCCTCCTCCGGCATCTCCAGTCATACCCTGCCAGCCCAGGCAGGGCACAGCTCAGGGGGTTTTCGTCAAAAGCAGTTCCGTTGGAGGGAGCGGAGGGGAGGAACAAACAGTAAACCCAATTATTTCAAGGTCTTTGTGCACCCTGTGCCAGCTTCCTGAACTAAAGGTATGGCGTCCAGGGCTCAGAGACGTGAAGCGATTTTCCTGGCGGTACACAGCAAAGGGGAGGCGAGGCTGAGGATTCTATCCTCTAGGGAGGCATTGGGTGTCCGGATCATTTGTCCTCCTGGCCTGGCCTGGCTCAGGATGTTTCCGGACAGAGCGAGGGTCATCAGGACCACGTTGCCTCCTCCAGCGTGGCGCTAAGGCTCAAGCCTCTCCTGAACTCTGCATTTCTCTCCCTTCTCTCTGTCTTTCTAGCCGCGTCTCTGCTTTGGACTCTCTGTCTCTGTCTCTCTCTCTCAATTGCGCATGGAATCCGGCCTCAGGCTGAGGTCAGGACGTCCATCTGCCGCCTACCGCCAGGATCCGAGCTGCGGAAGCAAATCCATTTCGATTCCATGGTCTCCCGGCTGTGCCCACCGCCCGGCCCCATTCCCAAGCCGCATCCATGAAGTCCTAGACCCCGGCGGATGCTTTTGGTGAATGCACGGCTTCCCAACAGCAGCCCCTAACCGCGATTTTTCTTTCTTCTTTTGCCGACTTGGCCGACTTAGGCTTCGCTCAAGGCCCAGAGGTGCCTGCGCCGCGCTTGGCCACGCTCCCCGCGTCTCTCTGGAGGCCCGGGACTGTGGTTTCCGCTCGCCCTGTCCCTGCCTGGCGGGCATGCGGCAACTTGGCCAGCTTCCCGCGCACGCGCTTGGCGCCAACCGCTTTAGGCCTCAGTTTCCCCGCTCCTTTCGGGTTGGAGATGAGACGAAGTACGCGGTTAGAGGAGGAGGAATGGCGATTGGATGGATTGGATCGGTTAGCGGCGGGGCTGCATTGCTGGTTGGGGGCAGGGGGGCGGAGTCAAGGCGAACGTTGGCCGCCTTTCCCTCTCCGCCTCTCCGCGCACTTTTACCCACGTCCACGCACACAGGAGATGAAACGCTCGCCACACTAGGAATGGAGCCACCGACTGCCATGACCCCCGCCACGCCACCCACAGCCTGATGGAGCGCGGCTGGCAGTGTGGGTGGGTCCTGCTGTAGGTGAGGACAAGCCAGGTCCCAGCCAGCAGGTCACGTTTGCTGAGCCTGAGCGCAGGACTGGTTCCTCCTATCGCCGCCTGCTCCCCTGGGGAGGTTGCTGCTGCTGGCCTTGGTACATTGGCGGACCCCGCAGTCAGGTTCAGCGGGCTCATTCCCGCCGTGGGTTCACACACCTCCTACTGACCTTTGAGAGGTGGCCTCTCTGAGCCTTAGAACTTCCGATGGGTCCCTCAGTCCTTCTAAGCCTCAGCTGCCTCCTGCCACAAAGGACACGGCCGGGGGTAAATGAGATCAGGGGTGGACATTTCTCAGCTCCACCTTGGCACATAGTAAGTGCTCATTAAACATTCGCTGTTTGGGCACCTTCCACTCTCTGTGTCCAGTCTCTATCTCATCTACTTTTCGTATACACTTAGTATAAATCATATACATTTACTCAAAGTATATACTCAAAGTATATATTTAGAGTATCTTGAGGTATATATCTACACACATAGATCGTCTTAGACGACTACCTAGCGTCTATTAAGTCCGGTCTCTCTATTAGTATTACTCTGGCCCAGTTCTGTTCCCAGCGCAGCCAGAGGAAGCCCCATTTCTGGCTCTTGACGCTGAGGTGAGATGCTTCCTCAAGCTTCCCATTCAACACTGCATGCCCCTGCGGGCCCTTTTCCCAAATCCCAGGATCTCAAACCCGTAAGCGGCCCAGAGATCAGAGTTAGGGTCCCAGCTGGGCTTAGAGACCCGGTGTCCTGAATTCAAATCCGGAGCCGTTTCCACCCCACCCCAGCCCGAGTCCCGGATCTTCTCCACCTCCTGAAGTGAGGGAAAGTTTCTCAGATCCACTGAGGAAAAGGAGTTCGTGGAGAACGCAGGACCGTTCTTGGGTGCCTTGCGCGCTGTCACTGAGGCCCGGCTGCCCGCGGAGGGGTTTCAGGCCCCCGGGTGAGGCCCTGAAGGTCTCTTGGTCCTGGGTGCCGCTGCGTGTGGCTGAGGTCCCCCCTCCCAGGCCCAGACTTCTAATCAGTAACAGGAGCCGACCGTCCCCTTGCCCAGTCCTCTGGGGCCCTGCAAACCCCGGCAGGGGCTGCAGACCCGCCTGAGGACTTGGGGCGGGGTGGGTGGGGTGGGGAGGAGAGAGGAGTGATGGAGAAGGACGACGACAAGGGGGAGTCCCCTGTCGTCGGGGAGAGAAGGAGGGAGGGGACACTTGGGGAGAAGGGGGGAAGGACAAACCGGAAAAGAGAAAGACGGGCAGACACCGAGAGATGGACAGAGCCCCATATACACCTGGAGGGGTGGGGAGGGGCGCGGAGTTGAAGGCAGAGAGAGGCAGTGAGGGGGCGAAGGGCAGGACACAGGGCGACGCGGGGGAGCGGGGGTCGAGATGGGTGAGAAAGCAGAAGGGGGAAAAGCGGAGAGTGGACACCAAGTGCAGAGACAGGGAGAGGCGCAGAGATAAACAGAGACGGGGAGACAGAAGCCTCCTTCCGGCGAAATGTGGGGGCCACGGGAGGCGCACGGGGGAGGCACGGCCCCGCGGCGACTGGAGAGGCGGCTGGAGGCCGGGGGGGGGGGGGGGGGGCGCACGCACAAGGCCCCGCCACGCCCCGGCCGCCCTCGGGCTCTATTACTTAACGTTTGGAGATAATCGAGCCCCGTATAAATGCCTGCATTAAATCACGGTCGAGCTGCTCCGAGTGACCAGTTCCCGAAGTAGCTAGCCTCCAGCCCGCGGGGAATATGGTTTTCGAAACCACCCAAAGCACCAGATACCAGCAACGTAGCAGATACGTTATCCTTCATTAGGGGTTTCCAGGGGCCCCCTACGAGGCCTTCGCGGTGGGGGTGGGGAGAGCGGGGCCGAGAGCCTGGGAGCCAGCAGGGTGCGGGGAAGGCGCTGCGTTTCCCTCTTTTGCCACTGGCCTGGCATAGAAGCCCCTCTCCTCCCCAGCACGCGGCTGCTCAAACCCACAAGGAGGAGGGTTTGGTTGGTGGGGTCTAGTTGGCCATGAAGAGGAAGCATCCCCCACTCTCGACCCTCCCCAGTCCTCCTCCAGATTCTCAGAGTGCATTTGGGAGCCGGAGAGGGGGAACAGCGCCGCGTCCTAGAGGCCCCCTCTGGAGAGGGATGGGGTGCCCTACGGTGGGATGGCGGGGAGGAGCCCCCGCTATTTGTGGGAAGGCGGTGGGATGGCGGGGAGGAGCCCGCGCTATTTGTGGGAAGGCAGATCGTTGCTCATGGGGTGGGAGGCTGGTGAGAGAGGAGGAGACGGGTTCCTGCTAGAGAGGGAAGCTGGTTAAGGTGAAGGTCTCTTCCCCGACCGATCACTCCAAGCCGAGCAAGGAAGCCAGAGTTCCTCTTTCGCGTACCCTGCCTCTTCCCTTACTGGCCCCCTTCTTTAAATGTTTTTTTTAAAGAACATTTTCATGGCAGCAACGAAAAGGATTTCTTTTCTCCCCCCTGCCCCTTTTTCCTTCCTTTCCTTGCCTTGCCTTGCCTTTCCTTTTTTTTTTCTTTTTTGTCGCAAAGGCTTGTGTTTGCTTTGCTTTAACAAACAGCTGACAGAGTTTGCTGTAAGGGAGCTTTAAAAAAAAAAATGTACCCACACGGCAGGCCAAGCATTAACTGTGAGCATGCACATTCGTGTGTGTGTGTGTGTGTGTGTGTGTGTGTGTGTGTGTTTAGGCCTCTTGAGCGGGCTTGCAGTAATGGGACCTGCTTCAGGTGCAGAAAGCTGGGAGGGGTAGTGGGAAGGAATGCATGGACAGATTTACACCTGTCCCTACAGCTGCCATCAACAACACTTACAGCCTCCAGAAGTGACCCTTGGTGCCGACTTGTCTGGAAGCCATCAGGGCTAGTTTTGAAGCAGGAATCCTCAAGTGGACCAGAGGGCGAGCTTTGCCCCCCCCCCCCGCCCCCTGTTGCCGTCCTCAAGTGCTGCCCAGTGGAGTAGTCTGGCTGCCTCCGCTGCCCACCAGCCCCTCCCTCCCCATTTCCTCTGTCAGACAAATACCATCATTGACTTTCAGCTGCCTTTGGTCCTGCCGCCTAATGAAGGCTGGGGTTGGGGGGGGGGGGAGGGTTGCAGCCAGCGCATCATGACCGCCCTCCACCCTCCCCAGGAGCTGGGTCTGGTCCCGGGAATCTGTGTGGGATTTCTGACTCCACCCTTCAGCCAGTTTCTGCCCCCTGCCACCAGCCCCACCCCACGCCACTGGCCAGACAGTTGAGTGACTGATAATATCCAGATGCCTCTGGAATCTTGCTCCCAGTCTTTCCAGCACTCTGCCGGGTCTGCAGAAGTGGGAGCAGTGGGCAGCAGGCGTCCTGCCCTTGAAACTTGTTGCCACCTCTCAGAGGCTAATGAAAGCCCCACTCAACCGGGCCCTTCAGGACGGGGGACCCTGGAGCCAGGACACTCAGAAGGCATGTTTGACACCCATGCTGGGAACTTTGAGTCCCTGGCTTTCTACCCCTGGCCCCACAGAGGTCTAGGAGGGCCGAGGAGGGGGCAGAGTGCAGGCCCCAGCTGCCAGAGAAGCCACAGGGGAAGGCCCTGCACTTTGCCTGGGAAGGCACAGGCTCTGGGGTGAGTATCTGGCCTCAGTTCCCTTACTGGTGAAACTGGAGGTGGGAGGGGCATCGTGACACAAGCGCACTCACGCTTTACAGACCTTGGTGTCGCGGGCACAATTATTTCCCTAATGTGTATTTTCATAACCGGCTCACTTTTGCACAACAGCCAATTTGTCAGAAACGAAATCCTCATCCAGCTGGGGTAAATGAGCGCCCGTCTCACCTCCCAGCAGCAGAAGGGAAGCGGAAGGCGATAAGCAGGGAAATCAAGGCAATGTTAGGAGGCTCCCGGCCGGAGGCCCGCTGTGGCCTTGACGATGATGCGGGACTGCGGTCAGAAGGTCCGACGAGCACCCGATGAGCACCAGCCTGGGACTGGACTCCACGGGAGGGTCTGGAAGAACTGTTTTCTTGCTCTGTGATTCAGAGCCGTCCAAAGCCACGTTCAGCTCCTACGTGCGTACGTACGTACGTACGTACCCCTTTGCTGTTTCAGGGAGCTTGCACAATGTGCTTTCCTGGAACTTTTTCAATAGCACAGCGGCACTAACAATCATTTTGGGTTTCAGGGCTCCGCGGCCGCCTTCTGCTCAATCACGGTCAAGGCTTTGTTTCATTGGTTCCAACGCCAGGAAGGACTTGGCCACCTGGTGGGGCCACGGACCCCTCGAGGCAATCTGGCGAAGCCTACGGATGCCTTCTCAGAATAAGGTTTTCAAGAGGCATAGAACCACAGTTTTGAAACAAAAGCAATATTAAACCTAAGAGCGTCGTAACACGTAGGCGCCTAATGAGTACGTCCAATCGTGCAATCTACCGATGGCTACGGTATTGCCCTTCGCGAGTCGGGAGGAGCAAGACGACGTTTCGCATTGCACCTGTAATAACATCGGTAGGAAAATACCTGCGGTTTTCTTGGCGACCAAGTCCCGGCCACTGCCAATCCTCCTGGCTGTGGTCACCTACGTTTCTAATGGAAGGAAATACTGATTTCGCTTCGAGTTGAGCAGAAATGAGAGTTGAGTGAAGGCCCAAGTTCACAGACCCCGGACTTCGATCCTTGGGCTCCCGCGTTCCTATAGGAGCCTGTTGGAGGACATCAGGGCAAGAAGCAAGAATCTCTGACCTGTGGATGGAATGAATTGGGCTCTTGGTCTCCGTAGGGACGGAGGAAGGGTCCCATGGGAAACCAGGTCCAGTGTTGAAAGGTAGCACAACCTGCTGGTATGTGGAGCAGGGAGGAGGGAAAAAGCCATGATCACCTTTTCCAGGGATGTTTCTCAATGGGCCCAGGAGGGAGCGAGGTCTGGCCTGGGGCAGTTTTGGCTCAGAGAGGGTGTCTCGGGAGGGAAACGTCTCCTGAAAGTGCTTATCAATACTCCCATCCCAGGGCGCCCACCCTCCTGCCCTGGGTTCTCCTCTGGGGTGACGTTCAGCATGGCTCTGGCCCCTCTAAAACCTCAGTTTCCCCACCTGAATAAAGGATCCTTGCCTGCCTCCTTCTCTCCGATAACACCGCGCACATTTGCAGCTCTCGTGCCCCCAGAGGATCCGTGGGCAAGTCCCACCTCAGCAGTGGGTAAACCCTTCGTAAAGATTAAGTCAGGAAGCTGAGCCATTTATGTGTCTTGAAACAAAGCACGGAGTCCAACATCTGTGCTCAGGGAAGGCAAGTTGCAAACAGCCCCCGGGGATAGTGGCACTCGCTGCCCTTGGTGAAATACGGCTTCAAGAACTCCGAGCTCCTGGGATGAGCACTTGAAGGCCGATTTGAGGGAGAGCCAGAATTAAGAAAGCTGGACACTGTCAGAACTCTCGCAGGTTAAATTGGGTGCTTAAAGGTGAGCAGATAATCTCAGGGGATTCTATGTTCCCAACGAAACAAGTACGAAAGCACTGATGGACCAGCTACTTGGTGTAGGACCAAGTTCTTTGCCTGTCTTCAAGCTGCCATTGCCAGATCCAATGTTCATTCATTCATTAGCTCACTCATTCATTCCTTCCACAAAGGCCTACCGAGGGCCTAATAGATGTCTCAGGCTAGGGAGTTAGCAGTGAGCCAAACACCTAAAAATGACTGTCCCCAAGGACGTTGGAGCGGGGGACAGAATGACAATAAACAGGTGGAAAAATGTTTGATGGTGAGGAGTCATATGGAAAACGAAACATCAGGAAGAAGGGGGTTATGAATGGGGGTTCATTTCAAGAGGCGGTCAGAGAAGGCCTCACTGAGAAAGTGCCTTTTCCGCCACCACCTCGGGGAAGTGGGAACAAGCCGTGGGGATGACAGAGATCTATCCTCACTGGAGCACCTGTCATGCCCTGGACCCTGAGCCGGCCACTCTGTCCGCTGTCCTGACCCCTCCAGCAGGGCTCAGAGGCGGTTGCCATTTCCTTCTCTGTTTGATTTGAAGCCTTTGTTCAAAACGAACTCTTCTCATAGCACAAGGCAGAACACGAATTGGAACCCAGGACCCAGTTTTCCTTTCTCCTACACCAGGCCGCCTGTGACACTTTCCTGGGAAGACGGAAGGAAGCAATAGGGCGCCTGGGTGGCTCAGTCGGTTAGGTGTCCTACTCTTGATTTCTGCTCAGGTCGTGATCTCACGGTTTGTGAGTTTGAGCCCCTGCTTGGGATTCTTTCTCTCTCCCTCTCTGTCTCTCCCTCTCCTGTTCATGGTGTTTCTCTCTCTCTCTCTCTCTCTCTCTCTCTCTCTCAAAATAAACTTAAAAAAAAAATAAGTAAAGGAAGAAATGAGAAGGAAATGGAAGACTGGCAGAAGAAAACCTAAGAGTAAAATTTCCTTTTATGACTCATTAGCCTGGTCTTACAACTAGAGAAACTGAGACCCAGGGAGGAGAGGACAAGTACTCGTTCAAGGTCACAAAGAAAAAAATGAATAACTAGATGCCTTAGCTCACCAGCGGCTCTTTTTCTGGTCTTGGCACCATATGGCAAGTCACTTTGGTTCCCTGAGCCTCAGTTTCCTTATCTGTAGAATGGTCTTATAATGGTCAAACCAATCATATGAATTCCCCCACAGCTGCTGAACAGGAAAGACAAGATTGTTCATGAAAGAGAATTTATTCTAATGCCTGGCATAGAGTTAGCACCCGAGAAATAGATTTCTTCTCTTCCTCCTCAGCCGACCTGCTACTTGGCATTTTGGTCCAGAATGGAGTTGAAGTATCTGCTGATTTTCAAGGTCTATGCTAACGATCTCCAAACCTTTCTTTTTTTTTTTTTTTTTTCAAGTTTATTTATTTATTTTCTAGAGAGAGAGAGAGAGAGACAGAGAGAATCCTAAGCAGGCTCCCCATTGTCAGTGCAAAGCCCAACTCGAGGTTGGATCTCAAGAACTGTGAGGTCATGACCTGAGCCGAAACCAAGAGCCAGATGCTTAACGGACTGAGCCACCCAGGCAACCCCCCCACCCACCCTTTTTTTTTTTTTTTTAATTTTTTTTTTCAACGTTTATTTATTTTTGGGACAGAGAGAGACAGAGCATGAACGGGGGAGGGGCAGAGAGAGAGGGAGACACAGAATCGGAAACAGGCTCCAGGCTCTGAGCCATCAGCCCAGAGCCTGACATAGGGCTCGAACTCACGGACCACGAGATCGTGACCTGAGCTGAAGTCAGACGCTTAACCGACTGCGCCACCCAGGCGCCCCTTAATGAAACATTTCCAACATACAAAAAGTAGAGAGACTGGCAGAGTGCAGTCCCATATACCGGCCACCTAACTTCAATAATTATCAACTGGTGGCCAGTCTTGTTTCATTGATCGCTACAGTGGGTCGCTTTAACGCAAATCTGGACACCATGTCATTTCATTGGTAGATATTTCGGTACATATCTCCATAAGATGAGAATACATTTAAAAAAAGACAACCACAGGGGTGCCTGGGTGGCTCAGTCGGTTGAGCGTCCAACTTCAGCTCAGGTCACCATCTCGCAGTTCGTGGGTTCGAGCCCCGCGTCGGGCTCCGTGCTGATCGCTCGGAGCCTGGAGCCTGCTTCGGATTCTGTGTCTCCCTCTCTCTCTGCCTCTCCCCCCCCCCCACCTGCTCATGCTCTGTCTCTCTCTGTCTCAAAAATAGAGGAACATAAAAAAAAAGACAACCACATACTGTTATTACACCCCCCTCCCCAAAAGACAATGATAGCACACGCTTATGAAATACTCGGTTAGGACTCAATGTTTCTCGATTGTCTTCATTCTTCTTATGATTTCATTACAGTTGGTTTGTTTTACAACGAGGACAAGGTGTCGGCACTGTTTGATTATGAATCTCTTACATCCACCATCGCCCCCCCTTTATTTCCCCCTTCAGAAATTTTTAAATTGAAATAACCCAATCATTCTGGCTCTTTCTGTTTGCATCCCTGTGGTGTCCACTGTTTGTGTCTCTGTCCCCTGTATTTCCTGCAACCTTGTGGTTAGAAAGGGGATGTTTGAGGATTCAGCGTTGATTCTTTGGGCGAGACCCCTTTGCAGACGGCCGCGTATAGTTCCCTCAGAGGATGTGTGATATTACTCCCTTTTCTTCTCCCTTTGTTGGAAGCTTCTGATGACCGTTTTCTAGACGGATCCACCATGCCGTTAGGGGGTTGAAAGTTGGTGAGATTTTGCGCCTTTCATTTCTTCTTCATTTATTAGACGGGATACTCCCAGATTTCTTTGGAAGACGCCACATCACGACAAACGAAGGTTTAAGAAGAACTTTCCAGTTTCTCTATGTTTTCGCGTTTCCAAATTACGTACCGCTTCTGCTGACTTGACGGATTGTATGTTGTCGAACTGCGCTTGCGTGGAAATTAAACCGGATGATGCGCGTGGAAGTTCCTCCTGTGTGTTCGGTGGCCCGCCTGCCCAGTCCAGGGGCGAGAACCGCTTTATCAGGGATTCCCTTCTTAAATCAGCCAGGATGTCTCTCGCAAACTAAGAGAAAAAAGGAGCCCGTAGAAACCCTGACAGTGTTCATCCATCCGATCTCCCCACAGTTCACTGATGCCGGGTGGGAGAATGAAAGGAAGATTCTGCCAAAGCTGGGTCCATGTGGGGAGGGTCCTCTGCAATTAGGCTTTACAAACTGGCGACTGCGTTAGAGAAAGGCGTCCGCGTGTGTGTTTGATTTTTAATTTTAAAATCTTCACTCCCTCAGAGCAAACGGGAGGCAGGTCAATCGCTCAGCAGAGAGACTTTAAACAAACCACATTGCCCGCAGGTCTGCTTGGTGAAGGAGGGGATTTACTTATTTTTCACCCCTCTGCCTGAGGAGTGTTAACAGCGGAATTAAGGCTGGGGAATCTGGCAGGGCTAGCTTGCTGCGGGGGGAGGTGTGTCCTCTTTGCAAGGCATTAATCGCTTGTTTATAGAGGGGGAAGGAAGAAAAAAAAAACACAACAGCAGGGGGAGAGGGTGGGGTGCTGGGGAATCACCCCATCTCTTCCCCACCCCCCATTCTTCTGGGATCAGCTCAGCTTGCCTTTGTCCTGGGTTCCAGAGCAATGTGGGGGGGGGAGGCAAACCCTGGGGGGCGGACAATGCAGAGGGTATACAGCTGGTGGGTGCCAAGGGTTGGGCTGTCCTCCCCCCCCTGCCCCCCACCCCGCCACCGTGTGCACATCTGCAGGTCTGGGCTACCTTGAAGTATTATTTACTTTTTAAAATTTTTTAAAATCTTTATTTCTTTTTGAAGGAGAGAGAGACAGAGTGTGAGCAGGGGAGGAACAGAGAGAGAGAGGGAGACACAGAATCCGAAGCGGGCTCCAGGCTCTGAGCTGTCGGCACAGAGCCCGACGCGGGGCTCGAACTCAAGAACCGTGAGATTGTGACCTGAGCCGAAGTCGGAAGCCGATCGTGGGCGAGCCACCCAGGCGCCCCCTACCTTGAAATATTTAAAGTATAATGTACTCCTTCTCTTCCTCCCCACTCCACAGGTACACCCCTTTTCATATATCTGTCTAATCACTGTATTTCTCAAGCTCACACTCTGGACCCATGTTCTGGGGGGGGGGAGCAGGGAACCCAAGCTGTTATTTTCACACAAATATTTATCTGGAGATACTGGTTTCCCACGGGGAGCTGAGCTTGGAAACCAGAGCTGGAAGGGGAACCTACTTTCAACTGTAAGCTTTTTGGGATTGCGCGACATATACGTGCATTAGCCACTGGTAAGCAAATTAGCAGATGTTGTTTTCTGATTTAAAAAAAAAAAAGGTAAATACACTCTATAGTGTACAATGTGCAGAATAGCTTGGTCACAATTCCAACAACGATCACTTTCCTCCCTCCCTCCGCCGGCATAGAGTTCATCAAAAATACCCTTTTCTCTTAACTATGTCCTATATGTACAGGCCATCAAATCTAAGGAGTAGAAAATGGTAAATGATGAGTCATCCTCTCTCTAAACTTTCCCATTTCCATTCCTCATAAGTGATCACCGATATCAACGTGTATCTGTCTAGTTACGTTAAGATATATACATTAATATATATGTATCCTTCTAGTTATAGTAATATATAGTGTATATTATATATAGTATATATAATATATGCTATCTGTATATACATTACTATCATAATGCAGATAGATCTTTAGATCTATCTACATTATTTACATTATATGCAGATATGTGTGTGCGCGTATATGTATGTGTATATATATGTGTATATGTATGTGTTTATGTATGTGTATATATACTACATATGCAGTTTCCCTGATGCATTCCTGTCTTTTATTGTTTTTGAAATACATTATTTAAGGGGCACCTGGGTGGCTCAGTCGGTTAAGCGTCTGTTTTATATAAAGGATGGGTTGTTTGGGCGGGGTGGGGGGGGGGGAGAGTATGAGCTGAAGAGAGGGACAGAAGGAGAGAAAGAGAGACAGAATGTTAAGCAGACTCCAAGCGCTGTACAGAGCCTGATGTGGGGCTCCTTGCCACGACCCTGGGATCCTAACCTGAGCCGAAATCAAGGGTGGGACGCTCCAACTGACAGGGCACCCAGGCGCCCTAAAGGATGACTTTTTATTATGAATTTATATACATGGAATGTATGTTTAATAATAATTCATATTGAAATTGACACTTAAGGAATCATCCCCGTAGAAAAAAAGAGAGACTAAATCAGAAAAAAATGGATGCTCCGCAGGGAAATGGCAGCCCGTGGCAGCCAGGGGTAAATTACAAATATCCTCTGCATACACAGTGAATCTGTTGGGCCAGGTGTTACCCAGACACAAGCCATTTTTCCTTGGCCTTTATCAATAATAAATGCACTACCCCATCAACCGGACCTCAAGACTTTTGCCTACACTGCTAGCCGATCTTGCTAAATGGACAGAAACTGCCCGGCTGAGCAAGTGTGTTGAAAACATTTACGTCTTGAAACCCTCAGCAGTTTGGCCGTGTGTGTTATAAGCGCATTGGCCCTCGAAGGTTCCAGCTGACTCCTTCGTGCTCTTCTCTGGCAAGCTGTGCCACTTTATGGTGTCCGTGATGTTGGCTGGGTCTTAAAATGAGCCTTCCACGGTCCCTCCGTGGTCAGCTCAGTCCACTCCTCTGCTGTCTCCAATCCATTTGCAATGGCTGTAAAAGGCTGTCAGCCGCCCCCCTCGCCGCCCCCCCCCCCCGCAGTAAATCTTCCCCTCCCATTCAAAAAGGCTGACAAGAGAGAAGCTGCTTGAATTTTCACCCCAGCTTTGCAAACTTGCAGTCCTGCTGTGCTGGCCTTGTTTCTCCCTTGTTTCTCGTGTGCCACTAAGCGACTAAGTAAGCGTGCGTTTGATCTCCCCCGCGGTGGCCCCGGTGCAGACCTGAGCCGTGGATCTGTGGTTTCATGGTCATGGAAGAGAGAGGGTCAGTCTGTAGTCCTTGCTCTTTGGGCTGATCGGCTGATCGCTGTTCAGATCACATGGCCCCTCTCGCTCTGTGTCTTTGTGAAAAATTGTGAAATTGTGCTGGCAAACAGGTTTTTCTGGCTGATTACCCTTAAGATGGATGTTTCCCTTGACTGAGGGCAGCCAGTGACTTTCAGGAATGTTTGGAGGCAAAGGAGGTTCAATGGTGTTTGGAGAAGTTCCAGGACTCCTTTCTGAACCTACCTCTTAGTTTAGTCACTGTCCCAGCTCATCAAACAATTCTAGAAAACAGAACATTGGCTGGACTTACTGATTGGAGTCTTGTGACAGGCAAGCAGGCAGAGAAGCCAGCTATGGGGTTTGAACGCAAAAAAACTGGCCTCGGACTCCCCTGTTCCTGACGTTTGTGAATAAAGTCAGCCAGGCAACCTCTCCATCCCTTTGTACTTATCCAGGGGCTGAAGCTTCCTGCTCTATCTCCTGGGGGCCCGTGGATGAAATCCTCAGCAAACTTTATTATTTAAAAAAAATTTTTTGGGGCGCCTGGGTGGCGCAGTTGGTTGAGCGTCCGACTTCAGCCAGGTCACGATCTCGCGGTCCGTGAGTTCGAGCCCCGCGTCGGGCTCTGGGCTGATGGCTCAGAGCCTGGAGCCTGTTTCTGATTCTGTGTCTCCCTCTCTCTCTGCCCCTCCCCCGTTCATGCTCTGTCTCTCTCTGTCTCAAAAATAAATAAAAACATTAAAAAAAATTTTTTTAATGTTTATTTATTTGTGAGAGAGAGAGAGAGAGACAGACAGACAGACAGAGCTCGAGAGGGGAAGGGCCAGAGAAAGAGGGAGACACAGAATCAAAGCAGGCTGCAGGCTCTGAGCTGTCAGCACAGAGCCCGACGCGGGGCTCGAACTCACGCACCGCGAGATTGTGACCTGAGCTGAGGTCAGATGCTTAACTGACTGAGCCACCCAGGTGCCCCCAAATCCTTGGCAAACTTTAAAGCACAGCACGTTTGGAAGCTGGATGGTTACGATGGCAGTGACAGCGATAAGGGAAGGAAAGACTCCTGGGAGTGAAATTCATTGCCATTTGTGAAACATGCCGGAATCGTCCTGTTCTCCATGCTGGAAAAGTGTGAACTTCTGGGAGCTTGAGAAATGGATCAACAGTATTGTTGTTCTAGTTGATATATGAACAGGCTGATCTTCAGATGGGTGGAAAGATAAATCCTAGGGCGCCACATTCTCCCAGGGAAGAGCTGGGCATGTAAGTGTGCAGGCATAAACACTTGCGCACACACAGACACACACACACACACACACACACGCACACACACTGAAACACGTACAGAACTAAAGCTATACGGTATGGGGAATTTTTATTATTTCTTACTGTTGTCTGCCGTGCTCTCTCTCCTACAGCACCCAGAGGACGATTTTAGAATCCAGATCGAATCGTCGTTCGGCACCTCGCTATAGATCTTTAAGAACTCCCCGTTGCCGTTCAGGGAGAGGCCAGAAAATTTTTTTTTTTTTAATTTTTTTTTCAATGTTTTTATTTATTTTTGGGACAGAGAGAGACAGAGCATGAACGGGGGAGGGGCAGAGAGAGAGGGAGACACAGAATCGGAAACAGGCTCCAGGCTCTGAGCCATCAGCCCAGAGCCCGACGCGGGGCTCGAACTCACGGACCGCGAGATCGCGACCTGGCTGAAGTCGGACGCTTAACCGACTGCGCCACCCAGGCGCCCCGAGGCCAGAAAATTTTAAATAGACCCGTGAGGTGCTGCGAGGTCTGGTTCGGCCCTCTTCTCCGATTCAATTGGTCTCGAGTCCTCGGCCGTTTTTCCTCTGCTCTTGCGTTGTGGCAGATTGAATGATTGAACCCAAACCTTCACACTGCTGTCTCCGTGCTCTTTGCCTCGTGTCTTGGCAGTTCATGTTTGTTTGCTTTTTTTTGTTGTTGTTAAGTTTATTTACTTATTTTGAGAAAGAGAGAGAGACAGAGAGAGAGACAGCACGAGCAGGGCAGGGGTTAGAGAGAGAGGGAGTGAGAGAGAATCTGAAGCAGGCTCCTTGCCATTGAGCCCAGCCCACCTGGGAACCAACCTGGGAACATATGAGAAACAAATGCTTCCTGTTGCTGCTGCTGAGGTGTGGTGGTTGTTTGTTTCACAGCAGTAGCTGACGGATACAAGGCATCTTGCTTTAAAAAAATTTTTTTTTTAATGTTTATTTATTTTTGAGAGAGAGAGAGAGACAGAGCGCGAGCAGGGGAGGGACAGAGACAGAGAGGGAGACACAGACTCTGAATCAGGCTCTAGGCTCTGAGCTGTCAGCACAGAGTCCGACATGGGGCTCGAACTCATGAACGACGAGACCGTGACCTGAGTGGAGGTCGGACGCTCAGCCGACTGAGCCACCCAGGTGCCCCATTTTATTTTTGTGGGTTTTTTTCATACTCATTCTTCCCATGCTCTCTGTGCCACTGGACTCAGGATACTGCCTCCTTATCACCTGAGTGACTGTCATTCATGCTTCAGATCTCAGCTCAAAGTTTACTTCTCTTGAAAAGCCTTTCTTGACCCTTCAGATTAGGTGTGAACCCCCTGACGTACACCCTCTACAGCCCCGTGTTTCTCCTTCAGGGCCCTTATCAGAGTTGTACTTTATGTGATCATTCAGTTGTTATCTGTCTTCCTCCCTAAAGCCCGGTGAGGTCAGAAACCTGTTTGGTTTCAGTTTGTATCCCCTGTCCCTAGGACAGCCCCTTTCCAGGCGCATAGTAGCTACTCAATACAGTTTGTGAGTGGGTCAATGAATGAATGGGTTGAGTGCGATTTCTCCAGGCTACAGATACTTTTAGGTCTAAGATGAACAGCTTTTAGTGTATGAAAGAGAGAACAAGAACGTGAAACAAATGAAGAAACACCTGTATGCATCAGCATGTCCACAGAGGTGACAGGATTGAGGTTGAGTACGAAATAAGATTGGGTTGGCTGCATTCAGCATTGACTCCTTCAAGGACGCGCCAGGCCCTTGGAGTCTCCATACGATGCCAGGGAAGACTTCTATTTAAAAAAAAAAAATTTGGGGGGTGCCTGGGTGGCTCAGTCGGTTAAGCGTCTGACTTCAGCTCAGGTCACGATCTTGCGGTCCATGAGTTCGAGCCCTGCGTCGGGCTCTGGGCTGACGGCTCAGAGCCTGGAGCCTGCTTCTGATTCTGTGTCTCCCTCTCTCTCTGCCCCTCCCCCACTTGCACTCCGTCTCTCTGTCTCTCAAAAATAAAGAAACATTAAAAAAAATTTTTTTAAGGGGCCCCTGGATGGCTCCATCGGTTAAGCCGCCGACTTCGGCTCAGGTCATGATCTCGCCGTCTGTGAGTTCGAGCCCCGCGTCGGGCTCTGTGCTGACAGCTTGGAGCCTGGAGCCTGCTTGGGATCCTGTGTCTCCCTCTCTCTCTCTCTGCCCCTCCCCCACTCATGCTCTGTCTCTCTCGCTCTCAAAAATAAATAAACATTAAAAAAAAATTTTTAAAAATTGTTTTTAAACCGGGCCACCCAGACAAGTCGAATCCAACCAAGAGGCATGTAGCGGGGAGGGGAGATCTTCAGGACAGAGGGGGTGGCACCCAGAAACACACGGAAAGATGGACAGGGGCATGGAAGTGTTCAGGGGATGGCAAATTGCCATCCATTGCCATTGATGGTACCAGCCAGGGAGGGTCAGGGTGTGAGTGCCTGGCCGGCTGGCAGATAATGAAGGTTAATATGTATCCAACGCTTACCCCGTGTCGTGTTCAACACTTGACACGTATTATGAGTCTCATCCCAACGTCACGCAGTCCCGCCACCAGGGAAGTTGGTGCTGTCGTCTCCCCGGTTTACAGATCAGGAAACCAAAGCACAGAGAGGTTGAGTAACTTGCCCAAGGTCACAAGGCGAGAAAGGGCCAGGGCCAGGATTTGAACGCGGCCAGCTTGGCTGCAGACGCCGTTGTCTCGGCCATCAGACAATTCTGCCAGCAGCCTGTGGACTGCCGGGCTTCGCCGTCAGGACACCGTTCTTCAGGGAAGGCAGGTGGTGAAAGGGTCTCCGTGGGGGTGGGGTGGGAAGGGGGGGGGTGGCCTTGGGAGCCGCGGTAGGGACAGTAGCTCAGGGCAGAAACAAAGGGAAAGGGGTTCCTGGCAGGGGAGGGGCGTGATGAGTCAACGGCGTTAGAGGCCAATGTAACAAGTACCACCAAGGGCTTATGGAGAAGTTCTCGAAGCCGGAGAGAGGAGGCTGGCAGCTGTAGGAGCAAATGAGAGAGGCAGAGAGCTGCTCAGGAAAAGATGAGGAAGATCGAAGTAAATATTTCAACGTGGGGGTAGCGGGGCGGGGGGGCGGGGAGCCTGGTGACTTCTGCCCAGACCTCAGCGCAGGAGCTAATGGGAGAATGTGTAACCTGGGGTTACGGAGTATGGGCGAGGAGAAGTCAGATGGAAAAGATAGAGGTATCAGAAGGGAAAGCTAATGCAACCACACGGGAGACATTAAAAAGCAATAAATCTGGGAGCCTGCATGGTATTCGCCCAGGAATTCTGTAGAGGGTGGTTAACTCTTAGAAACCCGCTCACCTGGGGCTGGGGCTGAGCACGGTGACGGGTTGTGGGGGGGTCCCACATGGCCTGGAAACCAGGGCTCTGGACCCACCCTGAGAAGAACCAGATTCCAGAGATGTGTTTCCAGGCCCAGGGCAGCCCGGGGAGCCTCTGGAGACGGGGGAGGGAGCCCCAAATTGCGGGAGGCCGGGCCGGCAAAGGGAGTCCCGACACCTCAACCACTGGAGAACATTCTCTGGGAGCGTTAAGCAGCCCGTGGGGAAGAGAGAACCACAGGATATGATTTATTTACCTACTCCCTGACAAAATCTTTCCCAGAAGGCCGAGGATGGTAATTCTCTGTAATTATATCTCATTCGAGGTTCTGCAGGCTCTTAGACTCGTTAACTCATTAGTGCTCCCGGCACACCTTGGGGGGCGGGGGGAAGGAAGTGGGGGAGGGGATGACCAACTTCGGCGGCCAGATGGGGGAAACCGAGGCACCCCCGGCGAGAGGTGCAGAATCAGAACTGGGACCTCCTGGAGGGCAAATGCTTAAAGGGAGGAGAGGGAGAGGTTAGGCATGGGGTCTGGGTTCAGTCTCTCTTCTTCCTGTGTGCTCTCCTGTGTGATCTGGGGAGAGTCCCCCAGCCTCTCTGGGCCAGGGTTCCCTGAGCTGCAAACAAAGAGAGCCGGGTACAGCGGCCCCTATGGCCCCTGACTCAAGAGCCCGTTTGGAAATTTAACCTCCCGCCGAGTCATGGAGATGTGACGATGAGAGTGGCTTTCGGGTAGACCAGAAGTGGAAGTTGGTCACGTGGCCCACAGGAGACACCGCGAGGAAGGCTTCGTGACCTTCAGGGGCCCGTCGCGAGCCTCAGGTTGAATTTATAGTATCGAGAAGCCATTCCATTCAGGGCTGTTGGCTGCAGGGGGGTCAGAAACGGATGTGGTGGAAAACTGGGGTTTTCTTGTTTCTAGAAACCCTGATTTGTCTCCCCTTTGGGTCCGTGTGTTGACGGCTTCTTCTCCAGGTCCCGTTGGCGGGGGACATTCGAAAGCCATGCCCTTTCCCCTGTAAGAATTTCCACTGGCCGGAAGGAGGGAACCGAGAGCCGTGGAAGTTCTTTGGGAATCACGAAGCGATGCTCACGTGTTGGTGTGGCGATTGTTACATTTTCCCCTGGCCTTCTTCCTCATTGAGTCAAGGAACGGAATTTAGGGAACGGAAGTGGGACGTGAGATCGGGGAGGGGAACAAGAGTTGACGGAGCCTCTACTACGGTTCGAGGTACCACGTGATCGCTTTCCGTCCATCGTCCTGCCCGCTCAACAATCCTGTGAGGTACAGATCCCATTGTACAGATGGGCACATTGAGGCTCGGGAAGGTCGAGCAGTTGGGCCAAGGCTTCGCAGCCAGGCTGTGACAGAGCCAGGATTTGAACCAAGGTGTCTCTGGGTAGACAATACACTCTGTCCAGTGGTCCGAGCTTGCGTGAAGAGAGAGAGGTGGCCTCTGAGGCCGTGCGAAATCTTCGACTTCTTCTCCCTCGCCTTGGCCCGAAACTGGTTTGGGAGAGAGGGAATGAGAAACCAGGATCTTTTCTTTCGGGTTCCACCTCGGGCTTTAGATCAGGGAATCTCTTGGCAGGAAATAGTTGCGTCTGACTATTTGACCGGGAAGAGTTAACTGTAAGGGCTACTTACAAGGGGGCGAGTAGGGTTAAGGGACCCAGCAAGGGACACTGGAGTTCTCTGGGGCCAGCAACCGTGGGAGCCGTTATCCCCCTCAGGGCTGCAGGGGCTGGGGGTGGGGGGTGGAGGGAGGTGCACAGAGCCAGAGAGGGTTGGAACCACGCAGACGGGCTGTCCGCACGAACCACTGTCGTGGAGGGTGATGTTTGGGGAGGAGTAGGGACTAGATACCCTGACATGATCTTTCAATCCGCCCTCCCTCCTGTCCGTAGCCAGTGCCTTCCATCAGCTGAGTCCGATCAGCCAGGAGGGCAAGAGCCTGGTGATGAATCTTCAGCGGTTGGGTGTCTGGGGAGCGGGCAGAGCGGAGAAGGTCGAGCACAGATGTGCGTGATGCGGGGATAGACTTGGCCCCATCCCCCGTCCCTTTCCAGCCTGCCATCGGGGACACAGCCAGTGACCTTGAGACTGTTTTCTGCAGAGAAGGGCGACTCTTGGGTGCATTTCAGTAGGTGCACCGGGAATTTCTTGGAACAGTGGCGGGCCCACCAAATCCTCCCCGAAACACTCTCTCCACCTGTCAGCGCCCCGATAGGCTCAAGTGTGTGGCTGTCGCACTTGGAGAGGAATTTGGAGGGTGTATGTCTCCGGGGCATTCTCCAGCCCCTTTTTATCAGGAGTCTCATTTTAAAGGTAGTGTTTATTGGGGGCGCCTGGGTGGCTCAGTCGGTTGAGAGTCCAACTCTGGCTCAGGTTGTGGTCTCGCAGTTCGTGGGTTCGAGCCCCGTGTCGGGCTCTGTGCTGACAGCTCGGAGCCTGCTTCGGATTCTGTGTCTCCCTCTCTCTCTGCCCCTCCCCCGCTCACGCTCTGTCTCTCTCTCTCTCTCAAAAGTAAATAAACATTAAAAATTTTTTTCAATAATAGAATAAAAGTAAAATGAGGAGATAGCGGAATTCATAATTCATCGAATGCTTTCCACGTGTCATGGCCTGTGATAGGCTCTTGCTATTTTCAGCTTCTAACTTCCCTGGAGCTCTGAGAGGTAGGTATTCTGGGCCTTCTGTCCTGATCAGGACATAGAGGTTCAGAGATTTAACTTGCCCAAGGCCAGTCACCAGGGAAACGGTAAAGGCAGGAGGGAAACCCGAGGCTCGTAGGGCTGGGGCAAACCGTTTCCCGGCTACTGACGATGTGCTAGGTGAAGGAAAGCAAGACCACGGGAGGTTGCGAAGCTGCTCTCTGGGTTTGAACTTGCCCGTGACAAGACGGGCACGGACACCAAGCCACGTTCCCTACGCTCCGTGTGACTGAAGGAGAGTCCCGGCTAGTGTCTCCCCTATGTGAGATGGGCCAATATTCCACATGGCTGCGTGGGATTGTGAAGGGACAGGGAGGCCAGAGGGACCACGAGGAACAGGAGGTCTTAGGAGGTCATTTGGCCTGGCTCGTGAATTCTAGCCCCGCATCAGGCTCTCTGCTGTCAGTGCAGAACCCACTTCGGATCCTCTGCCCCCCTCTCTCTCTGCCCCTCCCCTGCTCATTCTCTCTCTCTTTCTCTCTTTTTCAAGATAAAGAAATAAACTTAAAAAAATGTATGAGTGAGCTTGGGCAGTCATAACAAAATGGTACAAACTGAGTGGCTTAAACAACAGAAATTTGCTCACAATTCTGGAGGCTAGAAGTCCAAGGTCAAGGTGCTGGCACGGTCAGTTTCCTCTGAGGCTTCTCTCCTTGGCTCGCAGGTGGCCACCTTCTTGTATCTCTTCACATGGCTGTCCTTCTACGCGCGCGTGTCCTGGCGTCCCTAATGTGCCCTATTCTTTTCTTGTAAGGACACTAGCCAGATTGGATGAGGCCACCCTAAAGAACCCCTCTAACGTAATCACCTCTTTTTCAACGTTTATTTATTTTTGGGACAGAGAGAGACAGAGCATGAACGGGGGAGGGGCAGAGAGAGAGGGAGACACAGAATCGGAAACAGGCTCCAGGCTCTGAGCCATCAGCCCAGAGCCCGACGCGGGGCTCGAACTCAGGGACCGTGAGATCGTGACCTGGCTGAAGTCGGACGCTTAACCGACTGCGCCACCCAGGCGCCCCCGTAATCACCTCTTTAAATACCCTGCGTCCAAATACAGCTACATCCTGGGGTGGGGGGCGGGGGTCAGGGCTCCCACGCAGGAATTTCGGGGAGTTGGACACATTTCAGACCCTAACAAACCCACTTATTTTTTTTGTTTGTTTTTAGTTCCCACCTGAGATGAGGTTGAACCTTATGAAATTGCCGGCAGCCAATCAAGTTCGAACTACCAAACGAGCGAGTCCCTTTGGAGCCTGTCCCGTGCTGCTGGTAGAGGACGGAGGTGCGGGGACCTCCTACCTCTGGCTGGGCGAACCCCTCGGGACAGATGTGCAAGAAAGACGGCAGGTGGGAAGAAACCTGCGGAGACCCCTCTCAGGTCCGGAACACGGTCCCTCTTGCCGCCCCCCCAGGCTAATTCTGAGGCTGCAAATCTCCCTGTTCTTCACCGCCCTACCTGGGTTGTGTGCGGTGTGTATCCTACCCGTGTTTCTTGCCCTACGGAAGTTCACTTTCTTCTTCCTTCCTTCGTCTCCTCTCCTCCGGGGAATCTGAGTCCCAGAGAGGATCTCATTATGGGAAAAGCTGGCAGGCTCACCTCATAGCCGTGGCTATAAGGGTCTAAGCATCTTACAAATACGAACAGCTTTACCCTGAGGTCAGCCCTATGAGGGAGGTGTGGTCCTCTCCCCATTTTACAGATGGGGAAAATGAGGCACTGAGACATTCTATAACTTTCCTAGAGTCGTGCGTGCTAATAAATGGCAAAGCTGGGCTTTGAACCCAGGCAGACTGGCAGTTCTAGGTCCCACCCTCTTTTTTTTTTTAATGTTTATTTATTTATTTTGAGACAGAGATAGGGAGCGAGTGGGGGAGGGGCAGAGGGAGAGGGAGACAGAGAATCCCAAGCAGGCTCCCTACTGTCAGCAGAGCCCAATGGAGGGCTTGACCTTACAAACCGTGAGGTCATGACCTGAGCGGAAATCAAGAGTCGGACCCTTAACCGCTTAACTGACTGAGCCACCCGGGTGCCCCTAGATGCTACGCTCTTGACCACTATGCACCTGCCTCTTGCAGGACTGATGAGTCCCGCCGGGGACATCAGAGTGAGAACCTGATGAGCTCCAGTTCCGACGGGTCACTGGGGACAGCAGCAGAAGTTTCTTTTTCCAGGCTCCATCCAAGGGACGGGACTCTGTGTCTTTGACCAGGATAGCCCTCAGTTCTTGCCGTCTCTTGGGCAACCTGTGGCCTCTCCTAGGGGACCGGAAGTGACAGCTGAGACTGGTTTTGTGACGCGCCGTCACAGGAATCTGAGAGCATAGAGGCTTTGAGGTTGGCGGTAATGACCCGCCTCACGGCCTGACGGGGAGGGTGCGCGAGGTAGCGCATGGAACAAGGTCGGCACAGAGCCGGGCGCTCAGAAGGCACGCTGCGCGGCGGCTGTGGTTGGCCTCGTTGATTGTTCTGTAGCCTGTTAATTCCTAAGACTGGGATACAAATTCGACGGTTTGCAGGGTGCCTGACGGAATCTGTTTTTTCAGGAGTAGACGGGAAGGAGGCATTGGGAGTTGCAGGGCACTTACCTAAGCCAGGCGCCCTGGGAATCGCCGGACACACGCCGTCTCAGAATCTTCTCGAACAGCTCTGGAGAACACGATGCCCGTTTTACAGATGCAGAGACTGAGGTCCAGGGATGAGCTTGCTCAAGGTCGCTCAGCTGGTAAGGGGTGGATCATGGTTTCTGATGACCTTTTTTGCTTCACCTTCTCTCGTTAAATGGAGTGATAATTTTGCCTTTTGAAAAATTTTAAAAATGGCTATTTATTTTGAGAGTGAGAGAGAGAGAATGAGAGTGAGTGAGCGGGGGAGGGACAGAGAGAGAGGGGGGGAGAGAGAGAGAGAGAGAGAGAGAGAATCCCAAGCGAGCTGTCAATGAAAGGCCCAAAGCGGGGCTCAAACACACATACTGTGAGATCATGACCCGAGCCAACATCAAGAGCCAAACACTCAAGGGGTGTCTGGCCGTCTGACTTTGGCTCAGGTCATGATCTTGCAGTTCGTGGGTTCGAGCCCCACGTCGGGTTCCGTGCTGACAGCTCAGAGCCCGGAGCCCGCTTCGGATTCTGTGTCTCCCTCTCTCTCTGTCCCTCCCCTGCTCACATTCTGTCTCTCTCTCTTTCTCTCTCAAAAATATATAAACATTAAAAAAAAAAAAAAAAAAAAGAGTCGGACACAACTGACTGAGCCACCCAGGTGCCCCCGGTGGGATAATTTTATATACAGAAAAATTCATCTTTTTCGTGTGTATGTTTCTATGAGTTTGATGGATGCAAACGGTCATGTCACTGTCACAAAGATCCGGATTTCTGTTTCCAACAGCCGCCCACATTCCCTTGTGCTCCTTTCAAGGCAGCCTTGGGGACCCCCCTTCCATGTCCCTGTTTAGTCCCCATCTGTCTCTGTGTCTTTTGGATACCCCTCGGCCTCCTGGATCTCCCCACATTGGCATTTTGCAGTTCTCTTCTCATTAGTGTGTTTTTATTAGATGTCCCCCCCCCCCCCCACCGCCCCGCTGTGTTTCTACGACTTTCTGTGACGGCTATTTGCCAAGTTGCTAGCTCCCACCTCATTTCCTTTTCCGGGCTTAAACATTCATCTCACAGCCCACCGGCCTCTCCACGAGAGCTGGCATTTCGGAGGTCCCCAGCAAAACTCTTAGCGCTCTCCTTTGGCGACTTCTTTGTCTGGCATGACAACTTTCGGGGAAGCACCTCACCTCCTGCGGAGAGCCCTGCCTGGCCCCACACATTGGCTTCTATCTCTCACCTGCTCCGTGTGCTGGAACCCAAACTCTCACGTGATTCGGCCAAGCGGTCCTTCAAACTCTGCCTCCGGTCTGCCTGCTTCTTTCTAACCGGACAGCCGCCCTCGTTGCCTACTTGGAGACTGTGAGCCTCCCTGTGGTTTCCTGCCCCTCTCCTATCAATTTTCTCTTCCTATCAATTGATCTCTCCTTCTGCTCCTCTCCTACCAGTTTTTGGGAGATCTTGAGACTGTAAACGTAGGTCATGTTATTCCCCTATGAAAAACTCTTGTTTTCCTTCCCAGTGCACTTAAAGGCCTTCCTTCCGTCACACCTGAATGCTTTGCTTCCTTTAAAAAAAAATTGTTTTTGGGGGGGTGGGGAACGCACAAGCAGAGAAGGGGACCGAGAAAGGGGGACTGGGGATCTGCAGCGGGCTCTGCGCTGACGGGCTGACAGCAGTGAGCCCGATGTGGGGCTCGAACTCACGAACCTCGAGAGCATGACCCGAGCCAAGGTCAGACGTTCACGCAACTGAGCCACCCAGGTGCCCCCTGAATGTTTTTCTGTTCCGTGTGGATGGAAGACAGCATCTCGGACAACATCCCTGTTTCTCAAGAGGGTCAACACCATCACGGATGTGAGAGCATCGTGCAACGAAGTGTTATGCCAATGACCATGAGGATGACCAGTGTTGTTCCTTCTCCCAGTTTCAGAGAGGGGCACCCCCCCCCCTTTTGTTCCTTTTTGTGATTCTGTGTCCTCCTGGCTGCTTTTCACGTCCTTTTCCAAAGCCTTCCCCCTTCCCACCCAGGAATGCCACAGGGTGCTTCATCATTTCCAGTGACAGCCAAATAATTGAATTGTTATTGGTTTGGAAGGGGGAGAAATGTTTGCTAAATTGTTCCTCTTTGGATAATGTTCACGTACTTCCCAGTTGTGATTTATTTCTGCTGTTGGCAGGCTTTGCTGTCTGGAAACTAATTCTTCGATGGGAATGCAAAGGGAAATGGATAGCGGCGGGGTGCAATGCAGTGCGTGGGGTTTCCTTTTGGACGTGAGATCTGGATGAAATGTCGGTCGAGTTTCTCTGGCTATGGGGAGGTGCAGGAGGTGGTCCAGGCATTGAGAATCTTGGGGTGCCCAGTTCTCTGTGAGCCGCACAGCAGGGTCTAGCCTCTTGAATCCGGGGGTGGGGGGGGGCTGTGCCTCATCATTTGCTATTTGTGTGAGCACATTCCACTTCCAGGATCACCCCTGAAAGCGTTCTTTTTTTTTTTTTTTTTTTTTTTTAATTTTTTTCAACGTTTATCTATTTTTGGGACAGAGAGAGACAGAGCATGAACGGGGGAGGGGCAGAGAGAGAGGGAGACACAGAATCAGAAACAGGCTCCAGGCTCTGAGCCATCAGCCCAGAGCCTGACGCGGGGCTCGAACTCACGGACCGCGAGATCGTGACCTGGCTGAAGTTGGACGCCTAACCGACTGCGCCACCCAGGCGCCCCTGAAAGCGTTCTTATCCGCATTTTGCAGATGGGGAAAGTGAGGCTCGGATGGGTGAAGGTCCCTGTGGTGGTTATCGGATGCTCCGGGACAAGCCACCGCAGACTTAGTGGCCTCAAGACCACTCATTTCTTACGCTCACAAATTCCGTGGCTCAGGAATTTGGATAGGGTATAGAAGGGATACTTCTGCTCCTACATGTCTGAAACCTCAGCTTGCAAGACCTGAATGGCCAAGAGCGATTGGAACAGTTGGCCGGCTCATTCACGTGTCTGGCACCGGGGCTGGGTGGCTCACAGGCTGGGCTGAGCGGGGACAGTTGACTGGAACAACCCCACACGGCCTCTTCCTTCAGCCTGGGATCGACTCCTTGCATCACGGCACCGAGATTCATTTTTTTTTTTTAACGTTTATTTATTTTTGAGATAGAGAGTGACAGAGCATGAACGGGGGAGGGTCAGAGAGAGAGGGGGACACAGAATCCGAAACAGGCTCCAGGCTCTGAGCGGTCAGCACAGAGCCCGACGCGGGGCTCGAACTCACAGACCGCGAGATCATGACCTGAGCCGAAGCCGGACGCTTAACAGACTGAGCCACCCAGGCGCCCCAGGGCACCGAAATTCATTATAGGAAGTGGCTCATGTGATTACGGGGGCTCAGAAGTCCCGGAGTCTTCAATTTGCAAGTCGGAGACCCAGAAAACCGGATGGTGTCACTCAGTCCAAGTCTGAGAGTCTACAGATGGGGGCCCGATGATGTAAACCCCCGTCAGAGCCCCAAGGCTCGAACACCAGAAGCAGTGATCCTAGCTCAAGCAGAGAGCAAATTTGTCCTTCCTCTTCCTTTTTGTTTTATGGGGGGCCCTCGACGGATCGCACGATGCCCACCCACACTGGTGAGGAGTATCTTATTTAGCCAGTCCACCGGTCCAAATGTTAACCTCTTCTGGAAACGCCCTCACAGATACACCAAGAAATCAAGTTTTCCCAACCGCCTGGGCATCCCTTAGTCCCGTCAAAAAATTAGCCATCACATCACCTTATCCTGGATCATCATCCCAGCTTTTTATTATTTTTTTATTAAAAAAATTTTTTTTAATGCTCATTTATTTTTGAGAGAGAGAGCGCACGTGCGCACGCTAGAGTGGGGGAGGGGGAGAGAGAGAGAGGGAGACAGAATCTGAAGCAGGCTCCAGGCTCCGAGCTGTCAGCACCGAGCCCCACATGGGGCTGCAACTCACGAACCGTGAGATCATAACCCGAGCAGAAGTCGGACACTCAACTGACTGAGCCACCCAGGCGCCCCCACCCCCCAACAGCTTTTAAAACTTTGTTTGTTTGTTTGTTTTATTAAGTTTTTATTCATGTTTTGAAAGACCGGGTGGGGGGTGGGGCGGAGAGCATGAGCAGGGGAGGGGCAGAGAGAGAGGGAGACACAGAATCCAAAACAGGCTCCAGGCTCTGAGTTGTCAGCACAGACCCGGACGGGGGGCTCGAACCCACAAACGATGAGATCAGGCCCCGAGCTGAAGTCAGATGCTTAACCAATTGAGTCACCCAGGTGCCCCTTAAAACTTTGTTTAACTGCCTGAAATGAACAGGGAAAAATGCCTGCTGGGGGTGAGGGTGTAGAATAAAGAGGATGGGGCACTGAGTTGATGGCAGGATGCATGCTGGGCTGTGGGCTGGGTTCCTTCAGCCCGATGGCAGCGGCTCCCTTCCAGGGCTCAGGGTGTCTGGTGACGTGCCTCTGGGTGGCTGGCCCAGAGAGGGGCAGCCCCAGAGGTCGCACGGTGCCTGAAGAGGTCCTAGCAAGGGGTGTGGATCTCAGGCAGGAACAGCCTCCCCCGTTGAACGGGTCCCTGGGAGAGGAGGGTGGAGCCGTGAGGACATTCCCCCCTCCCATTTCCCCACCGACTGCCCAAGGCAGAGAGACAGGTCAAAGGGTGGTTTCCTCCTGTGGGCAGTCCCCAGGCGGGGGCATCTCTCCCAAATCCTGGTTGGCCGAGAGGGCCACACACAAACAGACGGAGGTTTCCCTGCAGTGGATGGTTAATTGTCTCCAGGTCGTAGGGACCTGCAGAATTAGGCCTTTCCGGACTGGACCAGGTCACACGGTCTAACCTCTTGAATCCGGTGGGCCCTGTCCCCACCCCCTGGCCACTCTCATTTCCTCGCCAGTTGTCCCGAAATCCAGGTCAGTTTCAAAGCCTGGGGCTCCAGGCTGCCTGAGCATGGGGTCACTTCCAGGGTCACTGACTGGACAAGGAGGTCAATTTCAGCAGGAAACCTACATGTAAGTGATGCTGGCTACATCAGGGTTCTGAACAAGGGGGCTTCAGCCTCTGCAATAGCCTGGCCTTTGCATTTCATTTTACACCTGGGGAGCCCGAGTCCTCCAGAAACTAACATTCATCATTTATTAAACAAACATGCTTAATAAATGTGTATCTACCTACCAGGCTTACAAAATAACTATCATTTGCAAACCTCACAATCCTGAGAAGGAGATTTTTTTTTTTTTTTTTTTTACACTTTCCCATTTAATAGATTTCCATTTGCTAGATGCGAATAGTGAGTCTCAGAGTGGTTAAGAGGCTTCTTCTCCGAGCTTACTCAGCTGGCCACCATCAAGTGGAACTTGAACTCTTCCCCGGTGGCCCCCCGGTGCTCAGCCGTCTTCGGGATTTCACCTTGAACCTCTGAACCCAAAGGCTTGCCTGACAGCAGGCCGCTCTTTGGCTTCTGGCTTCCCAGTTGGGAGAGGAGGAAGCAGGGGCCCTCCCTCTGACCCACCCAGCCACCCACCCGAGGTACCATTAAAGTTAATTGTTTTTACTGCCAGTTTAACATAGTCTTGTAAATTTTTTTATGACGTGGCCCAGGAACGCCGAGCTGTGTGCAGAACTCAGGGACGGACGGAATACAGTTTGAACACAGAAGCTGGGCCCCGCCCCCCCCCCCCCCCGGAGGTGTAAGATGGCCGGTATCCTCAGCTCTCCAAGGGTCCCCCTTTCCCTCATCCTGTGTTACCTGGCTGACAGTCTCCAGGTGACACTGGAAGATCCTGCACCCCACCCCCACTGACTGGATGGGTATCCCTCTTGACCTAAATTGGGGAATCCTCTGGAATCTGAAACCCCTAAGCCCTGGTAAGGGTTTCAGGACCTTTCAGAAAGATTCTGGGCAACTCCAGTGTGGCTCTGGGGGCGCTGGGTCTCTCCCAGCCTCGGGATGCACAGGTGGGCTGGTCCAAACAGGTGCAAATTGGGTGCTGGGGGTGCACATTCCAGATTGTGGGAAGCCTGGAGTTGCGGGTCTTTTCTTTTCTACTATTGCCTCCTAGAGAGCCCAGCCTTCCCTGACTGTCCCTTTAAGACGGGTAGCCCCAGATTAGAGAAGGCAGTGGTTGCTGAGCACTCGCGGCACTTGGCTTCCCCACCGAGACTTTCCCTGAGTCTGATGTCTCTCTCCATCTCAGTGCCTGGCATCCCCATCCTGAGGCTCTGTTTTGGCATCTGTCCACGCTCGTATTAAACAAACTGCTACTTCCAGTGCCCTCAGAAAGCTGTCAGGCACACCCCAAACATGTGTAATGGGTGACATATTTGGCATTCATGTAAGCCCAAATACTCAGAAGGCCCTTTCTGTATGCAAAGGCTTGTGGTAGGTGCGGGGGGCGGGGGGCGGGATATACAGAGAAGCCCGGCATCCTTGCATTTAAGGGGCTTTTAGTCTGGGCGTAAGCAAAATATGTAGACGTTAGGAATGGAGGAACTTCGCAGCTACCCAACAGGTAGAGCGTGGGTTCTCAAAACGTATTCCGGAATCGGCCGCACCAGCAAAGCACGCCCCGGGGAACCTGTTAGAAAATGCAAATTCTCCGGCCCCCTCGCTGACCTATTGAATCAGATCTCTGGGGTGGGGCCCGGAAATCTGGTTCTAACAGGCCTTCCAGGTGGCTGTAATGATCACTAAGGTTGAGAACCAGTGATACAATGGATACAGGCAGAGGCTTTGGAATGAGGTTTGAATTTCCCTGTTAGTTTCAAGGTTTTGGCCAAGAAATCCGAAGAAGCTCAGTGGGGGCTGGGAGGAACCGAGAGGGAGGAGAGAGTGAGGAGTGCGGGTGGGGGAAACTGGCCCCAGCCCGGTGAAGATGACTCCCCGACAGGGCCTCCTGGGTCAGCAGCTGCCCTTCTCGGCAGGATGAACCACTGGGCACAACCCAATTCGAGGAGGTCGGAGAGGAGCCTCAGGACGTGCCCACCCCATCTGGAGCCTGTAAACCCTGAGTTCAGCCCAACTCCGTCTCTGCCGGGCAGCGTGCCTTTGGGGGCACCCTAACCTTTGTGAGAGCCTCGATTTCCCCGGTCTTGGGGCATCACTGAGGCTCGGGTGAGCCTAGAGGCTGGTAGAAACTCCTAGGAAGCTGCACAGTCCCGCGTCAGGACCAATTTCCAGCGTTACTCAGGCCAGCAGCTCATAGAAAGTTCCTCTCTGGTGGGGACCACGAAGCCCGAGCGAGAGAGGTAGGTGGGGCCGCACGCTGGCTCGGAGCTGCGGGTATTGGGGGTGGGGGTGGGGTCGTATATCTTTTAGGAGAATAGTCCACTTGGGGTGGCACGGCCATAAGGTTCATGTCCAGGCTTTTCTCCAAAGCGCCCGCCCGGAGTGATTGGGTGTCTGTAAGGCTAATGAGTTGCTGAGCCTGGGGGCTGACCTGGGAAGCAGGGGCCGGTCCGCCTGGACCTTGTGGGGCGCAGGGCGCACCGCGTGGGGCTTAGGCGACCTAGGCCTTCTCCCAAGTGGAGGCAACTGTGATGTAGAGAGAATCCGCCGCAGGAGAGCTTGATCCTAGTCTGGAGGGTTCCGTAGGCTTTCCAAGTGGTTTTTTTTTTTTTTTTTTTTTTTTTTTTTGCGTAAAACGCAAACAATGCCCGACCTCCAGCATAGGATCCAATGAGCCAATGATCTAGCTCCTGCCTACCTTTCAGGACTCAGCTTTTACTAGGGCCCTGCCCGGGACATTCCAATGGGTAGGTCCTCCCCAGACCCCAGGCCCCCGCTTCTGCTGGAGCCTGGACCACTCTCAAGACCTCCTTAAGTTCCCGGAGGAGGGAGGGGGGCGAGAGGGCGGGGAGGCGCTCACCTCCCGGGGTAGAGGAGCTGGAGGCCGGGTGAGTTTCTCCCTTCCAAACTCGAATGGGAACAGCCCCCGGGGGGCCGCGGCCTTGCCCCGCGGCCACTGCCCGGCCCCTCCCCCGCAGCCCGGCCGGGCTTTGAAGAGCGCAGTTTACGAACTTTTCCATTTTCCTTCTGGAGGCGTGTTTGTTCTTCTCAATCACCTCGCTTTTTTTTTTTTTTTTTTTTATGAGCTTCAGAGCTGATCTGCACGTTCTTCCCTCCGTGTAATTTCAATTTGAACTCTTCCCGGAGCGGCCTTTTCCCTCTTGTGGCCTGCCAAGTCGTTTGAAGGCTGCGCAAACATTCTTCCCCTCTCCTGTCCCCGCGAATCTCGGTCTACACCCGCGAGGGGGAGGCGGGGGCGGTTCGGGTGGATCCGAGCTTTTCAGCAGACGCCTTCAGACAGTTTCGGAGGGCGAACTGGGGGAGGGGAGGTGAAACATCCGAATAATGGCCTCCCTCCATGGTCCGTTTTCATAATTGTGTGTGTGCGTGTGTGTGTTTGCGCGCGCGCATTCCCTGATCCGTATTGGGAGTCTTTCGAAGGTAGTGGAGACGGGAAAGGATTGGGGCTCCTGTGACGTCGATTTCCTTTCCATGGATTTCCTCATTCAACTTTTGCCATTTTCCTGGCGAGGGAGGTATTATGGTCATTTTTCAAGCGAGGGAACCTGAGGCTGAGCCAGGAGGTCAGTTTCTCAGCCACCTTGTTGGAATTAAAATCTCATTTGGAGCAAAGCCCTTTTTTGACAATAATTATTAGTTATGACTTAATGTAACATCATTAAATTCTTACAACAGCTGCCTTTGCTAAGCAGCTATTATGTGCCAGCTACTGTTCTAAGCCTTCCACTCATTTATTTTCCCACAAGTCTCTTTTATGGCGCCCTTATGAATTATGTACTTTCCACACGTGGGAGAGGAAAATCAAGGCACAGAGGAGTCGCCCCAAATTCACACAGCAGGGAAGAGCTGGTGTCAGGATTTGAATACAGGCACAGGCACCCCTACCCTCCACTGTTCATGCCTTTGGAGAATTTTCCCCAACATTATTCTGAGTCATGTGAAAGAAATCCCAGGCTAACTGACCCTGGGCTGTGTTTTCTTCCCCAGGGTCACTCTGGGGACAAACAGGAAGATGGGGGGGGGGGGCAAGGAGTTATGTAAGGCGGTGGCTTCAAAGGCGGCCACCACTGGGGTGCATAGCCTTGGCTCTGGGCAGCTAGCCAGTCTACAAGCTAAGGGCTGTCCACTCTCCATCTCCTGAAAGAGCCTACCTCCTCTTAGTCCATAGGCTGACCTGGTTGGGGAGTAGATCCAGGGCGCATCTGGGAGGGAGGCCTTGAAAGTGGAGGTGGTGGGGGGCAGATCAGGTGTTGCTAATAAGAATAAAAATAATAGGGGCGCCTGGGTGGCTCAGTCGGTTAAGCGTCTGACTTCGGCTCGGTCATGATCTCGGGGTTCGTGAGTTCGAGCCCCACATTGGGCTCTCCGCTGACAGTGCAGAGCCTGCTTGGGATTCTCTCTCTCCTCTCCCTCTCTCTCTGCCTTTCCCCCACAGGTGCTTTCTTTCTCAAAGAAGCTTAAAAATTAAAAATAATAACAGTCACGGTGCTACCCATGATACATAGTTCTTTTTTAAAAAATATTTTTAAAATATTTGTTTATTTTTGAGACAGAGAGAGAGACACACACACACACACACACACACACACACACACACACACACGTGTGAGTGGGGGAGGGGCAGAGAGAGAGAGGGAGACCCAGAATCAGAAGCAGGCTCCAGGCTCCGAGCTGTCAGCACAGAGCCCGACCCGGAGCTCAAACCCACGAACCATGAGATCATCTTGAACCCATGAACCGTGGGATCATGACCTGAACTGGAGTCAGTTGCTTAACTGACTGAGCCACCCAGGCGCCCCTACATAGTTCTCTTTGTATGTGAACAGCCCTGGAGATAGGGACATTCAGTTATTTCCTTTAAAGGACACAGAGAGGTTAAGACATTTGTTCAGAGTCAAGGAACCAGGAAAGTAGCGGGTACAGACCTTTTTAGGGGGACGGGGGCGGGGGGGGGGGACAGGGAGGCTCTCAGTGGGCGCTCCCTTCCTGTAAATTTGGCACCTTCTGATGGCATCATTTCTGACTGCCTCTGATACAGGCCACAAAACAGAATGAGAGGACCTCAGGGCAGTCATTCTAGCGATCTTCCAAATGGGGAAACTGGGGCCTGGGGAGGGGTGGAACGTGACTTGCAGTCCTGTAGCAAGTTAGCTCGTAGACCCACATAGACGTGGCACACCCCCACCCAACCCACCCTCCTCCTCCTGCTCCTAATTCCTCTTCCTCCTCCTTCCTCCTCTTCATTTTCTTTTTCTCCTTCTCCATTTTTCTTCCCCCCCCTCCTCCTTCTTCTCCTTCTTTTCCCCTCCTTTTTCTTCTCCTTCTTCTTCATTATGATTATTACTGCTCTAATTTTTTTTTAACGTTTATTTATTTTTGACAAAGAGAGAAAGACCGAGTGTGAGCAGGGGAGGGGCAGAGAGAGAGGGAGACAGAGAATCCAAAGAGGCTCCAGGCTCCGAGCTGTCAGCACAGAGCCCGACGCGGGGCTCGAACCCATGAACCGAGAGATCATGACCTGAGCCAAAGTGGGACGCTCAACCGACTGAGCCACCCAGGCGCCCCTATTACTGTCACTTAAGGGGTACACCTTCTTTAGCCCCTACCATAAGCCAGCCATGTTGCAATTTACAATACTGTATCTCCTTGTCCTAAATCTGGCACGGAGCTGGATCATCCTTGACACGATCACAGACACCAAAGCCAGAGTCCCAGGAAGTGGATTGTTCCTGCAACGACTGGACTGGTATCGTCTGTGCTGTGATCAATAGCTCCAGAAATGGGCAGATGAACGTCTTGGGACTGATTTATTGAGATGTTTCTCTTCCTAGTGACTCTGGGGAGGGCGGAAACAGAACTTTTCACTACGGAAATTGCGCCTTTTCCTTCTGTGCTCCAGAAATGGGAGGGTGATTAAAGGATGCCCAGAGGGGGTTGGTGCCCAAGGCAGCAGGTGGAGGTGGCCTGAAGGCCCCAGCTGGGAGGAGCCTCTCAGGAGACCGGCTGTGGATTTCAGTCAGTGCATCAACTACATTGGGAGCTGGGCACTCGTCTGCGTGTGGAACCAAGGGGCAGAGAGCTGGGTCAACCAATTCTCTCTCTCCTGTCCCCCCAATGTCCCCCCAATTAGAGTTGGAGGAGGAGCTTTGCATTCAGTGAAACTTTGGTTTGCGAGCATGATTCGTTCCAGAAACATGCCTGTAACCCAGAGCGCTCTCCTGTCAAAGCGAATTTCAAGAACCGTTGGCTCGGTTGCGATCATGTGACCTTGGGCGGCTCGTGCGGTGAGGCTTCGCTCATTTATCACGTTAAAATTGATCAGAAATGTTTGCTCGTCTCGCGGAACACTCGCGGATCAAGGTACTTGCAATCCGAGGTTTGACTGCGTTTTCCAGAGCCAGAGCGGGGCCTCCGATGATGGCCGTGAACTTGACCTCATCCACACTGCAGGCTGCCCAGTGGAGCTTTGAGCAGCAGGGGCCTGGGACTGTGGGGTGGTGGACGTGGGCATGGGGGTGTCTCCCCGATGGCCCCAGGGGGTTGCGTGGGGGTGGTCCAGCTCTGAAGTTCATCCTCACCCCGTGCACGCGGGGCGGGTGCACATTTTTCCACATTATGGGCCGGAGAGACGTGCCTAGCTCTCAGGCCTGGGAAGGAGGAAGAGAGAGCAGTCCAGGAGGGCGGGCAGTGCAGGGGAGGGAGCTGCGAACAAAGGGGCTTGCGCTGGATCAGGCAGGGCCGCTGAGTGACGATCCCCAGGCCCATGCTTGGAGCCGGCTGCCAGGAGGCACAGGGGGCGGGGAGGGAGATCCCGAGAGACAGGCGCACACAGAGACCCAGACAGAGGTTCGGAGACAGACTGCCTGAGATGGAGAGAGAAGAACACACAAAAAGGAGAGATGGAGGTAGTTTTGGAGGTCGGCGGTTGGAGGGAGAAACACGGAGAGATACAGGGAGATAGGAAACAGAGACGGGGAAATCCGCAGAGAAGGAGAGACGGGAAGACAGACCCAGAGTGTCAGAGAAGACGGCAGAACCACGGGAGGGGGAGAGAAAGAAAATCGGAGGGGAAAAAAGGACCCGGAACCGATAGGGAGACAGAAACAGACAGACCTAGAGAGAGAGAGAGAGAGACAGACAGGGAGGCAGAGGAAGAGACGGAGAGAGCAGAGATGGATGAGACGGAGAAGCAGTCAATATGATTTGTGGCCGACAGCGGACAGAAAACTAAATCAATGTAAATTCATTTCAGAGCAGGGATCTGAGATTATCTGAGTCCTTGACAGACCCCGCTTGATGGGTCCTGGGCCCGGAGACCGGTGCCTCTCGGGCCCCAGCGTAAGGGGCTTCCCATTACAGCCGCTCCCTGGGCACTCAGAATTCACGTCCAGCTGCAGGGACATGCGTGTGTGTGTGTGTGTGTGTGCACGTGTGTGCGCGCACGGGGTCACACAACCTCTCCTAGATACACACATCCTCACCACACGTGCGCACGCCCTCATGCCATTCACACTCACTGTAGCACACTCGTGTGTGCACACATGGATTCAACGTCGCTTGAGCACCCTACCCTTGAGGTGGGGGTGCCAGGGGGGACCGGGTGACCAGAGTGGGGGGGAGGGGAGAGAGTGAGGGTGGAAGACCCGGGAGGGGGGATGGGGGCAGGGGTTTGGGCACTGGGACCGGCCCTCAGCGTCTAGGACATAGGGACTACCCCTCTGACTTTGGGAATGTCCAAATGCAGGGTCTGTGGCATGGGAGGGATGTCCAGCCCCTCGCTGTGGTCGGGGCCAAGACCACCCATCTTTGTGCAGGTGAACTTGGGACAAGTCAGGCCTCTCCGAATTTAGACTGTGCCCTTTCCTCACCCTCGACCGCTGATATGAGAAAGCAGAGGGCCGGGGGTCCTGTCCCTTCACCAAGTCTCAGAATGGGTCCCCATCTGTATCTGTGTCTTTCGGGGAGTCGGACACAGGGGCCTGCCTGTCTCCATTGCCAAGGTGGGGACCCCAGCGTCTACCCCAAAGGGGATCTGTGGGGAGGGGGCAAAGAGGTGTGGTCTCCTTTCGTTTTTGCGTCTGTGTCCGGGGAGGATACACGGTGATCTGGGCAGAGGGTGATGACAATAACCTGCTCCCAATACCAGCTGGTCTTTTTCATTTCTTTCTTTTTTTTTTTAAATTTTTTACCGTTTTTATTTATTTTTGAGAGAGAGAGAGAGAGAGACAGTGCGAGCAGGGGAGGGGCAGAAAGAGAGGGAGACACAGAGCCGGAAGCAGGCTCCAAGCTCCGAGCTGTCAGCACAGCTCAGAGCCTGACGCAGGGCTCGAACTCACAAACTACGAGATCATGACCCGAGCCGAAGTCGGAGGCTCAGCCGACTGAGCCCCCCAGGCGACCCTGGTCTTTTTCATGTCATTTCAAACATCCCAGTGAATGTAATAACAGCTAGTGTTTATTGAGCCTGTGCACCACACACAGGGTGATGTGCTGTGTGCCCTTTGCCCAGATGGAAACCTCATCGAAGGCTCAAAACAGCCCTGGGACGTGGGGGTGGGGAATGACTGCGAATCCCATTGTAGGGATGAAGAGACTGAGGCCAGTGCGGAGGGGGGGGGGGGGCGGGGAAAACCATATGGCAAGACTTGACACCCAGACAGGCTGTTTCCAGAATGCAAGCTTTTACCCAGCATCCACATCCTTGGAGCGAACAGCCCTCACCTACCCCTGCAGCCTCCAGAAACGGACAAGATGTGGTGCGCGCGTGCGCCCGTGAGCACGCACGCACACGCGAGGGTGTCGTGGGTGGCGTAGATTCCCGGGGTCAGTCCGGAGTTGCCCTGGGACTCTCACGGCAGAGGCCCAGGCCGGGAAGAACTTTCCCGAAAAGCAGCCATTTCCTGACTGCAGAAAGGGCCTTCCCTGCCCGAGCCCACCAGTTCATTTAAGCTCTGCTTTGGTCCTGCTGCAGGATTGCAGAGCGGCCCGGCTCTGTGCCCAGCCTGCCTGCCGTGTAACAAGATAGTTTATATTATACCGCTGAGCAGAAATAAAACTACTGAGTCAAACGTTGCAAACAGATGCCGCCGGCCAGAGCCCAGGGTCCGTGGCCAGATGCCGTTGTGGGCACCCTGGGAGGGTAGGGGCGGGGAGTCTGGTCCCTCCAGACCCTGCGGGTTGGGCTGGGGGTGGGGGGGTGCCGCTGGAATTGGAGGTTTGGGGGCCCGCTGAGAGGCTTTCGGAAATGGAGAGGGGAGGAAATAAAAGAAGGAAGGGGGGGCCTATCTTTCTTTCCCGGACTCCTTCCTCACACACATTCCAGCCCTTGTGATCTGCCAGTTTGTAGCTGTTAGTGGCCCCTCCTTGCGTGAAGTGGTGGAGCCCAGAAAGCCTCCCTGAAATACCCCCAAATAAACATGCTCTAACCACCCCCCCCAAAACCCCTTCTAAGAAGATTCAGCCTCTAAGCTCGCCAGAGTGTTCTGGATCTTCCCTCATGCTGTCTCCTAATGCATCTCTCCCGCCACCCCCGGGTCCTCTATGTCATCTTCCAGACTGCAGCCCTCCGTAAGCCCCGTACTGGTAAAGTCATGCTCTTACTCTCACACCTTCCTTGGCTCCCCATTGCCAGCCACCATAGAGCTTCTCAAAGAATAGCCTGAGGCACGCATGCCTGGGAGGGTTTCTGAACTGCAGATTCTAAGGACCACACCCCTGTGCTCCTGAATCCACCCCTTTGGAGGCCAACAATCTGCATCGTAAACAATCTGAAACCTTTCTGGAAGGAAGCCAGGGGATGGATATATATATATATTTTTCAAACGAGCCCGTTGGGGAATGAAGAGGGTCAGTACAGCATTCCTCGTTCGGTTATCCGTCATGTTGGGAGCACCTACTGTGTGCCAGGTACAGGGGAGACTGCAGGCACAAAGTAGGCATGGGTCCTGCGGTCTTGTAGTTCCAGGGGCTTCACAGGAGGTGATGGCGATTCTATCCTCTGGGTGGTTCCCGAAGACATCCTGGGGAGGCATCCCAGGGCTGGGTATGATGGTAGGTTAGCCTCCAGGGTTCCGGTCGTCGCTCCTGGTGGAAGCCTGGTGTTAGCAAAGGCTCTGAGGCAGGGAATTGTGAGACAGGAGGGAGGGCACTGACCTTTCAGCAGCATCGCAGACCTGGATGTGGGTGAGAAACGTTGAGGAAATGGGGAAAAGCTCTGTTTTCTCATTCTGGGGAGACTCCGGAGGAGGTGGGGGCTTATCTCGTCTTTCCTGGAAGCCCCTGGAGGGAGGTGCCTGAGGCGCTCTGGAAATGTGGGTCGAATGAATGGAGGAAAGCAGGGTGGCTGGAGGGGAAGGTGGGGAAAAAAGACAAAAGAGAGGAGAGGGAAGGACAAAATGAGTAAGGAGATAGGAGAAGGGGAAGGAGGAAGCAGGAAGGAGACAGTTGGACCCACTGTGTGGTTGGTAAGCTCCAGCAGCTACTTGGAGGAGGGTAAAAACAGCATAAGCAGGGATGGTGCCCAGGCGGAGGCTGAGCGTGTGTTCTGGGAAACCGGGAATGCGGACGAGGCTCCTACCCCACCTGCCATTTTCTCCCGCGGGGACGGGGGACCTTCTTCAAGGGAGGCTGATAGAAAATGTGTTGCGGGGGGGTTGATATCAGGGTGGGCAGTCACAGAGGCTTCCAGAGAAAAGGCGATAGCGTGTGTGTGTGTGTGTGTGTGTGTGTGTGTGTGTAACACGCAGAGACATTGAAAGCAATCAAAATAACTCTGATTAACACTCTCTCCCACCGCCTCCCTCCCAGATCCATTTCGTCCCAGCCAAGGCCCAGGGCAGGCACGTCTGACTGTAACCCTAAGAGGCAGGGGAAGCTTGAGCAATTATTTTTATGCTAAAAAAAAAAAAAACAAAAAAAAAAACCAAACCCCCCCCCCACCAAACCCTCAACGACGCAGGCGTGCTCAGGGCCCGGCCAGCTGAGCCCTTTGAGACTTGGAGGCCCGGCCTGCCCCATCCTTGAGGGTCCCTTCTCTCCTAGCCTCCATATGGTCTGGCCTCTATCTTCGGCCCGCCTGTGACAGACAGGCCAGGCCAGGCACCCCCTCCCCCGCCGGGGGCCTGTCCCCTCTGAAACTGATCCCTGGCCTTTGGATCTAATTTGTTTCTCTGTCTGCGGGGTTTGGGGGGGGTCTTGCCTGGAGACGCGGTGGTCACAGGTGACATCAATCATGTCTGCGTCTTCCGAGGGCTGGGGATAGGATATCAGAGAGGTGACCAAGCATTTGCCACATGATTCAAATCATCTCAGCATTGATTAATTGGGTTCATCCTGAGATTCTGAATCATAACAACTGTTTTTCTCCTTCACGGAACATCAACAGGCCCTTAAAGGGGAAGGATCCATTTACCCAGGGCATGTGGTGCGTTAAGTTGATGAGCTCCTATTAAATGTTAAATGCTGGATGCATTTTAGACAAACTCGATTTGCTCAAGATACTTTTCAAAGGTTTTGTGATGATTAGACATCTCTCTCGCTGCCCCGCCTCTTCCTCTCTGGCTTTTCCTGGGACGTGTTTTGGCTTCAGCCTCTGACAGATGTGATGAGGGAACGTGTGGGCTGATAGAGAGGGTCTTTTGGAGGGGGGCTTGGGGGTGGGGGGAGAGCCCCCACAGGCTGTTTAAAAGTGATACAGTTTCTGAAAAGTTTAACAAGGCAGAAAACAATCCCGGATGCCAAATTTGCCTTCCAAAAGCTAAATATCCGGAATGCGTCCTGCCCCTAAATGGAGGAGAAAACCGTATTTCCAAGCCAAAAAAAAAAAAAAAAAAAAAAAGAAAAGAAAAGTGGTTTTCTAGAGAAAAGAAATTCAGTTTCTGCACTGGTATGGGTTCTGGAGGCGGAAATGAATGAATGTGCTTGGCGTGGAAACAAAACTCAGTTCTAATGCAAATCAGTGAAACCGGGGATCTGATGGGGGCCGGAATGGAAATTCACTGAAGTTTCCTATTCTGCCTTTCCTACAAGTGAACAGGATTCTCAGCAGGGCGCTCTTCAGACTGGCCGTGTTACCTTGGATAAGTCACTGTATTGATCTGAATCTCAGTTTATAATAATAGAATAAATAAGATTCGCTGGACTGTTGAAATATAAGCTCAAGGAAGGGTTAATGGATGGCTCAGCACTCACTGTGTTCCTGGTTGACACTCGGCAGAGAACTGTGTGTGTGTGTGTGTTGGGGGCGGTGGCCATGCTGGGGCAGGGAGACCCTGGTCCCCCGTGTGTGTGGATACGTCTGGTTCCTAAAGTCTCAAAGTGTAGACGAGCTCCAAGGTTTAGCCAAAGGAACATGTTGGGCTGTGGTAACCGGTGGAAAGATGATGGGTTAAGAGCCGGTTTGCAAGCCTGGGCTCCGCAGCTCCCAGCAATGTTGGAATCGTGAATTGGAAGTTGATTAGCACGTCTGGAAGGTTCTCGGGGACAGTGGAGGCTGCTCACGCCCACGTATCAAACTTCCCCAGAATCCTCATTAGACGTTTTCTCTCCCAGCAGTGCGTTCAGATACTGGGAATGACCTTGGTCCTCTGTAAGCCCAGATGCATTCTTATTGGTGGAGAGAAGATGACTGAGGCTTTGGACAAGGTCACCCAAACCTGGGTGCCTGGGGTGAGCTCTGGGTTGGGATGAATTGCACCAACCCAAACCACATGTGCATGGCTGCTGCTGTCACCCCTGCTGAACTGTTCTGGGGGGGGGGGATGGGCTTTCCTGGTGCCCAGGGGGACAGAGAAGGGACCAGACTGACCAGAAAGAGAGGCAGAGGTGGGGTGGGAGGAGCCCAAAGAGAGACAGAAAGAGACAGAGAGAGAAAGGAAGGAAGGAGAGAAACAGGGAGTGAGGCAGAGGGAGGGACAGAGAGCTTCAGGGAGCTGGACAGAGAGGAGAGGAAGAAACCCAGGGGTTAAGAGTCTGGGACAGCAAAGGGACAGCAGGGGAGAAAGGGAGAGACTGGGAAATGAGGGAGAGTCAGAAACAGAGAGGGAGGGAACAGGAGCGGGTCAGACCTACTGGACTACACGTGCAAAGAGAAACAGAAGAACAAAGACACAGTCTCACAAGAGTAAGAAATGGGGAACGAGGGGGCAGATGCTTGAAACATGGGGATACGGACCTTTTTTTGTCCTCCAGAACATGGGATTCTCGAAGTCCCCCTCTAGCCCCCGGCACCCTCAGAGACACTGCTGGGATATCGCAAACGAGGCATCAGCGCTGGGGGGGCTGGATTGCGTCAGGGGAGGGATGGTCCATGGAGAACATCAAAGGGAACCAGGGCCCTGGATTCATTGGCAGGACTCCCGGTAGGGCCCACAGGCCTGAATTCCTGGCCAAACCCCCAGGAAACATTCTGATGGGCAGATAGAGACACTCCGAGGAGGCTGCCTCCTCCCTCTCTCCCTCCTCCTCCTCTTCTCCCTCTTGCGTTTCGTTGCGATCACAACTGAGGGTTGGCCAGGGCTTAACTGAACCAAAGACAGTAGGACATGCTCCTCCAAGGCCCCCCAGGTCTTGAACCTTCTAGTAACATCCGGGGGCTGCCTGACGGAGGCGTCCAAAGACCCTATGGAATGGTGCTCAATGCTCAGGGGGCAGAGGAGCGTGTTGATTCGGCAGACGCACCCGTGGGATGAAATCAGGCCGCATTCCTTGAAACTAGTCTGGGACATGGGATGATAGGGACACCTCCGAGGGCCCTAAGTGATCTCCGGTGCTAAGGCTCTGAGAGCCCAGCGCCTGATGCCTAGTAACCACGGGCACATGGCAGTTCTACAGTGTCTAGAAGACAGAAGCCAGATTGCTGTCCCGGACAGGGGGTAATATATGGCATTGAGCTCCGGCCGAGAATTGAATTCCACCTCAGCTGGAGAATTAGAACATTGTGATTAGAAACGAGAAGAGAGAAGGGACGAAACAACCTGTCTTCAAGTGCACGATGACAGAGCACAGACTCTCCTGGCAGCCCAGGGGGCTGGGGAAGGACAGGGCAGATCATATTAATAACAATAAATTATATCTGCACGGTGATTTATGGCTCTGATGCGCTTCCCATTATGTTATCTTAAGCATCACAGAAGGATGCATTCTCCTGATGAGTATCCCAGCCGTTTTAACGTAATCTCTGCTATCAGTGGCCACAATGGTGTCTGTGCCACCACGGATGGCATGTCTCCTAGTTTCCACATGGGAGAAACTGAGGCTCAGAGAGAACAGCGCCTGGCCCAAGGCAACAGCCGGAGCCAAGATTTCAGTGCAGGTTTTGTCCTGCTGGGTCTTTTCCTGGTGCTCCATCATTTCATCCTGGGAGCCGGACAGGCTCTTTCTTCTTCTTCTTCTTCTTTTTTTTAATGTTTATTTTGAGAGAGAGAGAGAGAGAGCAAGCGGGGGAGGAGCAGAGAGATCTGAGCAGAGAGGGGGACAGAGGATCTGAAGCAGGCTCTGCACTGACAGCAGAGAGCCCCACGCGGGGCTCGAACTCACGAACCGTGAGATCATGACCTGAGCCGAAGTCGGACTCAGCCAGCCACCCAGGCGACCCAGAGAGCCTCCTTCTTATCTTGCCATTTTGTCACCACCTCCATGGAGTCCTGGTTCCTCCTTTCCTGTGGTAGATTAGTTTTCTCTTCCACTCAGCCACGGGTGAAGGGGTTGTAGGATCCCTCCTGCCCGGCCCTGAGGCCCTCCCTCTGCCCCACCACCCAGCACGACCGCCCCCCCCCCCCCCCCCGCCCCCGTCCCCGTGCCCACCAGAAGAAAGAATCCCCCCCACCCCCACCCCGCGCCGCAAGGGTGACCCGGATGTGGACTTGACCTTTCAGGTCCCCGCTCCTTGGCTGGCCTCACCTCTGCCTTTGAACCCAACAACAGCCGCCTGGCTGGCACGCTCACCCCACCCTCCCTCTCCCCTTCACCTCCTTCTCCTCTCCTTCAGGAAGCCCCCAGCCCGCTGCCTCCCTCCGGGGCTGAGCTGATTTGGGGACCAGGTTCATTTAGCATTTGCAGAGTGAGCTATTCCAAGAATGTGCAGATTTAGTCCTGGAAGTGGCCCTAGAAGGAGACTGGCTCGGCTTCTGAGGCTTCTGAGCAGGAGAACGAATGAGCCCCCTCCCCCCTCCTGCGATTTCCTTTGTCTCAGTCCCAAATCCCCCTTTACACGATCCCAGAGGCTTCCTCGTAAAACAGAACTGTAACTTTATCTAAGATGAGCGCAGCACCTGTAGAATGGATGAGGTGTAATTAATAACAGAAAATAATGTTTCCCCCCTCCTGACCTTTCACCCTCATATAAGTGTCTTAAGTTTTATGACAGCTAAGCACAAAATGAGTGTGTGCGTGCGTGTGTGTGTGTGTGTGTGTGTGTGCGCGCGCGCGCGTGTGCGTGCGAGGTGCAGGCTCCAGCGGGTGAGTTCGAGCTGAGTCTCCGTGGGGCCGATATGTCTGTCTGGTGAGTATTCACCTAGCCCTGGCTGGAAATGGTTTACGTTTCTGGCTAGACTGGCCTCTCGCTGAACCCAGGCACTGCCTGAAACCGATCTGATCTCTTGAAGTGAGGATTCCGTCTAGATCTCAAAATACCCGGTATCTATTTCCATGCAAAACTTCGGGTGATGCAAGAAGCTGAATATTAAAAAAAAAAAAAAAAAAAAAAAGGCGGGGGGTGGGGGTGTGGCACGTGTGTGCGTGCGCGCGCACATGCTCTCTTGGATTGTCAATTACGTTTCAGAACCGCGGTGGACGCCGGGGAGGGGGTGTTGATGGTCACTGTGCCCGTAGCAGTGGGCAGGAAACCAAGATGCACATGTCCTTGGTCTCGATGCTGTAAATACTTGGGCCTGCGAGCAACTCATTATGGAAAATGTTCACCTAAGCAGTTATAGCCCCCGCCCCCAGAGTGGTAACATCCTTGCTGTTTATCTGGGAAAGAAGGAAAGATCTGTGCTTGGCCGTGCAGGTGGGGCTGGAGGAAGCAGGAGAAGGGGTGACGAGAGCCCATCTCCCAAGACCCTGTAGATTGTTTTCTGCAGGCCGAACGGAAGGGCCCTTGGACGGATACTGCCTGTCTCAAGGGTTCCACAACTATGTTCGTTTTGAGTAACACTATCTTGCTTTAAAGGTCACTGGGCTGGCCCAAGCTATTGGTTTCTCGTGATTCATTCTGTTTGATATTCAACTTTTCGAGAAGTCCGCAGCGCCAGCCTCTGGGTTAATGGAAGCCACACCAGCCACGGAGCCAGTAGCTTTGAATTCTCCCCGGATGGGGAGGCCTGGGCAGGGCGGAGTGAGTTGCCTCCTTTTGATCAGCAGCGCTGATGTGAACCAGAGGTCATGCATGTTCGGGGCCTGTGTGTTAGTTCTAGTAGACAGCAGCAACTGGGACCCCCGACATTCCCTCCCCCCCCTCCCCCCAACCCAAGGAGTTTTGTTTTCCATGCCTGTCCCTCTCTGGGCTGACTTTTCCGGGACCCCTGGGGCACCAGAGGGACTTTGTTTTGGAAGATCCGGAGCCCTAAATCATCAGAGAAGGCCCCTCCATCCAGTCCTGGCCCGTCTCTTTCCATCCCTGGCTCCTTCGGACGCAGAGAAGCCAATTCCTGCTCCCACGGGGCATTCCTGCTTACCGCTGTTAGGTGACAGGCTGGATTTGGAGGGAGATCTCTTTCTCCCAGGGGAGTCATTGCGTTGTTGAGTTCTTTTATGGGCATGCTTGAACTCTGGAGGGCCCCCAAACTGATAGCCACCTCTGCTAAATGGATCGTAGATTTTTCTGTCTTTATGTCATTCTGTCATCCTTCTGCAAATGCTTCGGTCCTGCCATATTTTTATGGCTCTTCTTCCAAGACTTCCGTGGAGGGTGGGTCAGCGTGATTTATCTGCAAGGAGAAGGGAAGGAGAATTTCTTATCTCTGGTATCAGAAGGTGGGATTTCCCTCTTATCACCCTCTCTTTTGCTTTGGGGTTTAAAGGCAACACCAACTGGTTGGGTTCAACCGTTTAGGGAGTTCTGGAGGCCACCAGCTTCGTAAAGTTGACAGTGACCAGAAACTGGGGACTCAACCAACCGTCTCCTAATTTCACCTCCTCCCAGATACTTAAAACCCCGGCACACAGTCCCCGAGTTTGTTGCCGGGACAAGAAGATCTTGATTGGATTAAAATATTTCCCAGCGGAGGTTTTGAGGCTTTGGCAAACATAATGAGCCGAGCAGCTCTTCAAAAACAGAACTTGAAAAATTAAACAAGTGATATATATTCATTATCGGAAAACGGGGAAGAGGCAGATAAGGAGGAAGAAGAAAATGAAAATCACCTGTAATCCCCCCACATGGGGCTAACTATTCGCATTTTACCACATGTCTTTCCAGTCTTCCGTGTAGAATAAATGCCTTTGAAACGAAAATCGCAGCAAAAATAAGATCATCTTGCACATGCGGTCGGTGACTGTTTTCAGTAGCCAAGATTGTATATACTCATCGTAGCCCATTTAAATAATCACTGACAAGCACAGTAACAACAGAACCCAAAACTGCCACCCCTGCTGACTCTCCAGCGAACGTCTTCCTAGGTATCTCTTTCCGTGCTGTTTGATAACGTGCTTTCAAAAAATCTGAACAACACAGCACGGTCTCCTCCATGTCAGCGAGTGAGTTTTCTCTACATCCTAATTTTCTGGTTCGGAGAGTTGGGGGCCCGTTCGCGGGAAGCGCCACGGTTGAGCTGATACATCCCCAGCAGGTGAACCGCTGAATTGTTCATAAACTCTTCTTGTGGCTGAGTCGGGTTGCCAACACTTTATCAGGTGGGATTGGTGTCCCGCCCACAGCTCCTCAGATGAAGGTCATCCCCGCCTGTCAACGACTCTGCCTGGTGAGACAGAAATACGAATCCCTTCAGAGGACCTTTATTAGCACAGCAAGCCCGACTGACGGTGGTTGCAACGACGAAGGGTTTGTTTCTCTCACACGATGAGCGATCAGAGGTGCTGACTTTGACCCAGCTGCCCCATGAGGTCATCCCTCCTTAGCGTTTTGACATTTTCTTCTTAGGCCTGTCTTCCTCATGTTCGAAGATGGCTGCTCCGGCTCCAGGCATCACGGCTGCATTAAGACCGGAAGGGGAAAGGAGTGGCGCCAGAAGGAAGGCTCTCCTTCCTCTGGAGCTTTCTCTTTGATAAGAAATCAAAAGTCAGCTTACGTTTTACGGGCCCCAGCTGTGCCACGTGGCCGACTCTAACTGCGAACAGGCCGGGAAGGTGAATCTTTTCTTTTTCTCAGGGGGGCAGGAAAGGGAGAAGGATGTTGGGGATGGGTGTTTGGATCGGTGAACCCGTGGCCTAGTCATAGCCTCTAGAACGTTTTCACCAACAGCTAGACCTGTTTCGGGGCATTGTCTCCACTCCCGCCACCCCTGACCCCCACTCGCTCTGACTTCCCGTGTGCCTCACCCGTCTCTTAGTGTCTCCAAACCCCGCCCTCCACTCTTCCCGTTTTGAGCTGGGCTCTTGGTTTGGGAGATGCACCCAGCCTCTGCCATGCTGGACTGGGCTTTTCACTCAGCCCCTGGCCCCTGTTGTCAGGATGCTTTCGTTTGTACAATGCTGGGTCCCTAGTTAGTCCCCAGGTGTGCTAGATGCAGGGCTGGCCAAGAATGGCCTGAGTTAGATTCTTCCAGCGGTCATTTCTTTGGTGGCCCGTGCGACTACTTGATTTGACGTCCCTTTCCCAAGAGGAGACCCCTCCTTGAGGATTCTGCTTTTGAGGTCATAGGAGACTTTTGAATTGGACCACGGTCCCATGTGTTTCTTTGCCCTGCAGCCCCAGAGATCGTGAGCTGGGTGACAGCTGAAGCCGTGTGGCCACGTTTTGCTGTGGCTCTTAGAACCAGATCTCGGTTCATTAGGACCATTTTGTGGGCACCAAGCCTAAGCCTGAGTAGGTCTGAAATCCCGCCTCCCAGCCCGTCCACAGACCCATGCAGACCCAGGAGGGGTAGGGCTTGAAAGAAGCCTCGGGAGATGCACCTTCTGGTCCAGACTGCTCCCCACTCACCCTGGAGAGAAAACAGAAGGGGAAAGGTAGAAACGGCTCTGAACGTGGCCGCCAAGTCAGCTGGTGCGTGGGGAGCACAATGTTCCAAACACAATTAAAACCCAATCAGAGTCCGGAAAAGCGCATTAATGGCCCTCAATCAAGCGGCAGAGCACATGTGGTGGAGGCGTCTCTCTGGGGACCTGCTCCTTCAAGAGCTGTCATGACGGTACGACAGCCCCCAGCCCCGCAGCACCCCTCGCGACCCTGCCTAGGCCTGAGCCTCGGGCACCGGGATCCCTGGTGTAGGGAGGGAGCCCGGGGCCATCTGTGTCTGTGTTTTTAACTTTTGTTCTGTGTGGATGCCAGAGGGGGGAATCAGGTGAGTCTACCTGGGGGTCCATTCGTTTTTGGGAAAGCATGTGAGAGGCTCGCTCGTTCAGTCAACAAATATTTCATTCGGGGACCGCTTCTGTGGGCCCAGCATTGGCCTAGACCAGTGCGTTCTTGACCTGCAGGCAGTGTCCCCAAGGGACACTGGGCAATATGTAGAGATGACTTCAGTTGTCACGACACGGGGTGCATCGGATTTGTAGAGGCCGGAGATGCTGGCCGGCATCCCACAGTGCATGGGAAAGCCCCTGTAATAAAGAGTTGTGTGGTTCAGGGGCGCCCGGGTGGCTCAGTCGGTTAAGCGTCTGACTTTGGGTCCCGTCACGATCTCGCGGTTTGTGGGTTCGAGCCCCGTGTCGGGCTCTGTGCCGACAGCCCGGAGCCCGGAGCCTGCTTCGGATTCTGTGTCTCCCTCTCTCTCTGCCCCTCCCCTGCTTACGCTTTGTCTCTATCTCTCAAAAATAAATAGATGTCAAAAAAAAAAAAAAAAAAAACCCCAATTGTGTGGTTCAGAAAAGCAGTGGTGCTGAGGTTGAGCCCCTAGCTTGTGTATGTGTATATGTATATGACGTATATGTATATGGTGTATACGTATGTGTATATGGTATATACGTATATGATATATATGTATGTGTATACATATATGTATATATATGTAGTGATGAACAAGACAGATGTGGTCCCTGCCCTGGCTGATTGGAGTCATCGTAACTGTTTCTTTAAGTAGTCAGACTTGGACAGAAGTCTCTTTAAGAACAACATTGGTCTCTCTTTTGTCCTCTCTCAGTGTGGGCCTGGTGGTGAGTGTGTATGTGCCTGCGTGCGTGTGTGTGTGTGTGTGTGTGTGTGCGTGTGTGTGTTCAGAGCCGTGGGGGGTATATGTTTGGACTTGTGTGGTTGTCTGTTTACATCTGTGCGCATCGGTATGGCTCTGTTCGTAAGAGAGATTTTTTTTTTCTTGTCATTTCCTTCCTCTGTTTGCCAAAGAAGCATGGGTAACTTGCTAGGACCTTCTGGGGTTGTATTCGTCACCAGACAAGATTAAGAAATCCTTAGGGACGACCCTTCTCTGCCCCCTTCTGTCTTCCTCGTCTCCACCCCCTCTCCCTTTGCTTCCCTCCCTGCCTCCTGCTGGGCGATAAAACTCTAGAGGTCAATAAACTTGTCTCTGAGTCAAAGCTTTGAACTTGAAGTTTGGTTTAGGCTAACTCTGCTGGGCCTGCAGGAGTATCCAGGAAACGATAAAAATGGTGTTCCAGAAGAGTCAAAGCACAACCATGAGAACAAGTGTTCCAGACAAGCGTTTTCCACCTCGGCACCATGGACATCCTGGGCCACTCGATTCCCTGCGGGGTGGGCTGGCCTGTGCATTGTAGGGTGTTGAGCGTCAATATCCCTGACTTGGACCCATCGCAGGCACTGCAGCTGTGAGCAACCACTGAAAATGTCCTTAGACGGTGCCCGGAGTTCCCTGGGGGCGTGAAATTCACCCTCACCCCTGCTAAACACCAGTGATCTACAAATGCACAGAACCACATGATAGAATCTCACCACTGACTTTTTTTTTTTTTAATTGTTTTTCAATGTTTATTTACCTTTGAGAGACAGAGAGAGACAGAGAGAGACAGAGCGTGAGTGGGAGAGGGGAGAGAGAGAGGGAGACACAGAATCTGAAGCAGGCTCCAGGCTCTGAGCTGTCGGCACAGAGCCCGATGCGGGGCTCAAACCCATGATTCATGAGATCACGACCTGAGCCGAAGTTGGATGCTTAACCGACTGAGCCACCCAGGCGCCCCTCACACACTTACTTTTGCACAGAAGATGCCAGATACTGAAGAGAGATACTGTGTGATTCCATTTATATAAAGTACAAAAACCAGCAAAGCCGAACAGGATAGTGGTTGCCCTTTGGGGAAGCGGGACAGACGGAGCCTGAGACCTTCCGGGACATTGCTTTTTTATTTTATTTATTTTACAGTTGATTTATTTATCTTGAGAGAGAGATAGAGAGCGAGCTGGAGAGAGGCAGAGGGAGAGGGAGACGAGAATCCCAAGCAGGCTCTGCGTTCTCAGTGTGGAGACAGACCCAGGGCTCGAACTCACGAACCGTGAACATGAGATCATGACCTGAGCTGAAACCAAGACTCAGATGCTTAACTGACTGAGCCACCCAGGTGCCCCGCTTGTTTTTTGTGTTTTTGTTTCTGTTTTAAATCTAGATTCTGGGTACACTTAACGCTGTATGTGCTTTGCTGTATGTATGTTACACCTGAACTGAAAGTTGTGTGTGCATCGAGGAGGAGGCACATATTCAATGAACACATTTGGAGAATCAGAGAAGACTGTCTTCAAAAAAGAAAAATCCCGATGGCACGGGTTTGACCCCCTTCCCAAACCCTGGAGTGGACGGTTTATGAGCAGCTCTATTTAAGTGATTCTTACACAGTCCCCCCAGCTGTTTCTAAAGCTGTGAACAATAAGTCTACTGAGCAGTGATCTGATTGTGGAGAACACGTTGTCAGCCTCTATACAAACACACACACTCTCTCTGTCTCTCTCACACATACGCACACACCCCAAACAGAGATGTCACCGGGCCTGTGTGGAATTGAGTTTCCTGCCTTTGTGTTCTCCAGGCAGCCCTTCGGAGGAGAGCGAACTAGAAACTGACACATGAAATGGACCCATAGGCCAGGTTGAGACTTAGGAAAACAAATGACCCCTTTAATCTTCTGGAGGGGGGAACAAATACTTGCCGAGTGCGACAATCAGCGTTTGCCTCTTTACGTTATTTAGAGGAAAAGCTCAGCCTTAGCCCTCTGTCCTGAGTCCTCAACACGCGCACCAGCCCCATCTCAGCCCGGAGGGCCCTGGATTATTACCCGTCGGGCGCTTCGGGTCTTTACAAACAGCAGCACAGCCACGTGGGGTGCCCAAAGCAAAGGCTCCGGGGATTCTGTGTTTTCTTTAGCGCTTCCCTTTCAGGGAACCCCACGGAAGTTTCTGGAAGCAGGCAGGCCACAAGATGTGTCTGAGAGACCCCCAGTCTTCCTCCCAGAGGCCTCCTCAGGCATCAGCATTTGGGAAAAGCTGTGTGGATGTTTGCTGCAGCCTTCCCAGCTGGTCAGCATTTATAAAGCCGAGCACATCTGTTCTTCGCTGCGAGCGTGGCGAAGGGGAGAGAGAAGAGAAACCCCAGACACGGGGATCGATCCCACCTAGTGCCAAGAGAAAACTGCTTCTAAGTCGGAGTCATGGGGAGTGCTTCATTCCAGGGCAGAGACTTCATCAAAATGCCCCTCTTGGCCACCTTCTTTCCCGCCTGCCCCCTTTCTTCTCTCTCTCTTTTTACAAGTCTCCAGGTTCCAGCCCGTCTTGAGATTTATGATGTGTTTCGCTTTGCAAACACCCTAAGAGCAGATTTGGGTGACAAAGAGCCGAGGGGGTCTGCAGAGAGAGCCTGTAGGTTGGAAAAGAGAGTGTCAGGTATAATGAACACAGGATATTTTGCAGCATACAGCAAGTTACAAATGCCCCCGCGCGTGTGAAAAGCTCACGGCAACAGCCTCGGAGGCAGTTCACCACCCCCCGCCCCGCCCCACCCCCTCCGTCACATGCACAGAGAGGCGTGACGTGCTTGCAAACGCATGCAAAAGACCCACGGGCGTGCGGAAGCGTGTTCCTACACGAGCAGGCCCACACCAATGTAGAAAACCGGAGACAGACTCAACCCCGTTTGCAACATCAGAGCCGGATGGGGCTACGCGCCCCACGACGCAGGCACCTCCCCGGGGCTCCTCCGAAAAGTTGAAAGAAGTGGCCTTGGAGGGAGCTGGTTCGCCTCGTCTTCTTGCCCTTTCCTGGCAACGCAAAGGTCCTCCGCCACGCAGTCCTGGGGCCCGCAGACCGCGCACTGTTCTGCTTTCTTAATAAGACCCCCAGGCCTCATAACAAAGCAGAAACCTCCAGAAACGGCATCTCCCCGAGCTCGGAGCCCGGGCCTGGCCCCGGGACCGTCTGGAGGCCTCTGTGCCTGCCTTCACAGCTGCTGCAGTAAAGTTTCCAAGGGGAACTTGGCACCTCCACAGTGTCACCGGAGACCCTGGCAGAAAGCGAGCGCAAGGATCGATGACCCAAGGCCACGTGACGGAGCAGGCCCTTGCCAGCCAGGACGGGGAAATTACATGGGGGTCTCTCGGAGAGACCACATAAAAACTGGCCCCCAGCCTTCCATCCTTTTCTCTCAGATCTAAGTACAGATGTCTTGACATTCCTTCTGCATAGAGTTTCCTCAAAAGATTTGCCAGGAAGGAACATTTGGAAACTGTGTTTTAGGTATAATCCCGTCGGGGAGCCACTCTCGCCGGCTGGGTCTTGGGACGACAAAACGCTGCACGACCGCGAGCGCCACGGACCCCACGTTGGGGAAACTGGATTCTCGACCCGCATCGTGTATCCCGTGCTGACCATGGCTTTTTGGCAACACTCGTGTCTCTGATCGCATGTTAATTACTACGCAGACATACTTACTGTGGGCACCGAGTTTCTGTGGCGGGGTCCTCTCGACACATGTTCACAATAAAAACCCATTCCCCCCCCCCCCCCCCTTCCCTTGACCCCTAGGGAAAAAAAAAAAAAAAAAAAAGGATGAACAGTTTTCAAGACGCCGTTTTAATGGCATGAAAACGGAGTGTTCACTCTGCTTTGGTTCTGTTTTCTTTTCTACTTTTATTAAGAAAAAGCCTTTAAACCAAACATTCCTGGCTTGTACTTGGGCTTCGCTTTGGCTTCTACGCTGAGGGAGAGACAGATTAGATTAGATTAAAGACGGAGGGACGCCTGGTGCGATCCATCCCATCTATAGGTAGTTCGGTCGATAGGGTGGGTGTGCTCGTGCACGCGTTTCTTCTCGTGGCTTTACTGACGGTCTTTTTACGGACGTGGTGTTCTGGTTTCTAGGAATGCATTTGTTCCTCCGGCTTCCTCCCTTCAAAAGTCTGCAGCCTTTGATTGTGGCCTGACTTTTAGGGGTCTGTGGCATTTGGAAGCAGGGGGGAAGGGGGATAGTAAATCTTATTAATTCTTCTCTTTAGCTTCTCCCAACTTCTCCAAACATTTTCCAAAAGCAGTAGCAATTTCCTCGCCGACTGTAGATGAAAGGGATTGTTTCAGAGACCCTCTCCCCCGCCCCCCCCCCCCAGGGCCCCAGGTTTGTCCGATGATGTCATAGAGGTAACCAAGGTAACACGCTGTGACATCACAACCCAAAGGCTACTGACCTTGGCCTGGAATTCAAAGGAAAAGCAGCCCATAAACTTCTAAAGCAGGCAGGAGATAAATATCCTTAGTCATAAAAGAACAAACGAAGTTTGGGGTGGGGGGGGGGTGCTGGGGAAAAAAAATAGAACTTTTTTTTTTTTGTTTTGTTTTAAAGAAATACAGTAAAACAGTCTGCCAAATATTTCAGGAAGTGCCAGTGGCCATTTTGATGATGTGAACTAGACTTTAAAACAGAAAGAGGAAAAATGAACACGGTGAGGAAGGGTTGTTTACAGTATTAGAAATCATTAGGCAAAGCTTCCCCCAACGCTCATCTGTACAGTGAGCCAGAGCAGAGTGGAACAATAAGCCAACATCCGTTTCTGAGTGGGGGTGGGGGTGGGGGTGGGGGTGGGGGGTGGAGATCAGCTACCAGAAAAAAAGGGAGAAATTCAGGGAAGGTATTTGTCAGAAAGGGAAAGTGTTCCAGGCCACAGGGTAGCCTGGACTGGATCCTGGAACAGAAAAATGGGTGAAATTTCAATGAAATCTGGAGTTTAGCTAATAGTAATGGACCAGTGGTGATTTCTGAGCTTTGAGCAATGTCCTGGGTGGTCATGGGAGACGAGAACGTTAGGGGCAGCGGGGTGGCTCTCTTGGTTGAGCGACCGACTTCGGCCCAGGTCACGATCTCGCGGTTCGTGCGTTCGAGCCCCGCGTCGGGCTCTGTGCTGACAGCTCGGGGCCTGGAGCCTGCTTCGGATTCTGTGTCTCCCCCTCTCTCTGCCCCTCCCCTGCTCATGCTCTATCTCTCTCTCTCTCTCTCTCAATAATAAATAAACGTTAAAAAATTTTTTTTAAATGAAAGATATCTTTATTTATTTTTTTAATGGGCCGTTGTGCATTGCGTGTCCTGGAAAGCCTTTTCATTTGTCGGGTCTGGGAATTCTGCTCGTCTCCAGGGGCTTGCAGCCATGTGCCCATGTGCTGGGTTGCTGTGGTGGGCGATGAGCTCGTGGCAAGCAGGTGGCTGATTAGACCCTCAGGAAGGAGGCAGAGGCCGGGAGTTACCTCTGGGCACCTTAAGAAAAGCAAAGGAAAGCAAAGGCCGTCTCCTGGGCCATCCCCGACTGTTCTTGTCCTCAGAACGTTGCATGCGACACCTGGCCCCGATTTCACAGGAATGCTTTTTTCTCAAGACATCCAGAGGATAGGTTGATGACACAGCATGAGGGGCCGATCTCCAGACGCCCGTGGGGGTAGGAGGACAGCCCCGAAGCGGGAGAGGAGAGATCCTGTCCCTGCCTCCGCACGGACTTGCCTAGGTATGGGGACAGCCAGTGCTGTCTGCCCCCCTATTTTCCTTGCCTGCCAAATGGGGGTGTTGGACAACAGATCACATGGGCATATATATAGACTTCGTGTCAGATGCTGCTTTGGATCAACTGGCTGGGGCCGTCCTGAACCTGAGATCCGGGAGAAGGAGTGCTGTGATCCATTAGTCATGTCTGCCATGGATGTAGGGACAGGGGAGGCATGTTGTCAGACCAGATCCCTGTATGCTTGGGCCCAGACTGCTTTTCCCAGTAGGCTCTTGTGCCTTCACCAGTATCCGTGTGGGCCAGTACAGAGAACACAGACCCTGGAGTCAGCCAGCCGTGGCTTCCCACTCCAGCTTTCCTCCTTGTACCGGTGGTTGTGTGTGGCATTTGACATGTAGGACATTTGGGGTGTCAAATCTGGCAAAAGGTGGCATTTGATATTTACAAGTACGAACCATGGTGTAGGAGACAAGTTAACAGGCAACAAAAACAATGATGACATAGAGTGTTTTCAGAGTACTGAACGGGGGCGACCTGACTCATGCCTAAGGGGCAGGCAAAGAAGACTTCCTGGAGGAAGTGGCACTTAAGCCAGATTCTGCAGGATGAGCGGGTATTCTCCTGGGGAAAGGAGCAGGGAGAGATGGGGTTGGAATTTGGCTGGGCTCAGATCAGGTGGGGCCTGCTTGGCCTTGTTGGGGGGAATTTGGGCTTTTTTCTGAGGGTAGTAAGGAGCCATTGAGGAATGTTTTGCGAGGGAGTTTCGGCAACAAAAATGTCTTTCTGCCTCAGAGTTAAATTTGGGGTGAGGGTAAGACTGCAGGCCATTTCTGAATCCAAGTAAGGAATGACAGCTTATAGTAGAAAGTGGAGCAGAGCAGGCAGACTGTTAAGTATTCGGGGGTTGGCTGGATGTGGGGGACTCCAGTTACCGAGCTCTCTGGACCTCATTATCATCATTTGTATGAAGTCGTTCGCCCCTACAGTCATTTGAGGTTTCAACGAGATGAGATGCTCACGGTGCTTAGCATGGTATGCTGTAGGTGCTCGATAAATGCTAACCATATCCATTGCTTCCCAAGAGTCCGGCAAGTCAACCAGGGATCCACAGATCCATTAGAAACAACGGTGAAATCGGGGGCACCTGGCTGGCTCAGTGGCCAAGCATGTGACCCCGGATTTCTGCCCAGGTTCTGATCTAACGGTTTGTGAGACTGAGCTCTGCGTCCAGCTCTGTGCTGTCAGCGTGGAGCCTGCTTGGGATTCTCTCTCTTCCTCTCTCTCTCTCTCTCTCTCTCTGCCCCTCCCCCACTCGCATGTGCACGGGCACGCTTTCTCTCTCAAAATAAAGAAATACACTTAAAGAAAATTGCTACAAAATGGTGAAATCAAGTTCCAGAGAGAGGGAAGGGATTGAGAGCCATTGAACAGCAAGTCAGTGGCATCTTCAAGGTGTGACCCCAGCTTCTCCATTGTTCCTAATCCGGGGTTCCATTGCCACTCACTTCCCCAGCCAGCCGGCCCTTCGGAGCTTCCTTGTGATCTGCATTATTTGTTGTTAGAGGAACGTAAGGTCTCTGTGCTAAGTTGAATTGCATGTCCCTAGGAAAGATATGTTCAAGTGCTAACTAACCCAGATACCTGTGAATGTGATCTTCTTTGGAAGTAGGGTCTTTGCAGATGTAATCGAGTTAAGGCGAGGTCATACTGGGTTGGGGTGGGTCTTAATCCAACGACTGGTGTCCTTATAAGAAGAGAGAAAGGAACACAGGCACCCATAAGGAGAACACCCTGTGAAGCAAAGGGATACAGTTACAAGGCCAAGGAGGGCCAAGGGTTGCCAGGAAGCACCAGAAGCTAAGAGAGAGGCATGGAGCAGATTCTCCCTCACAGCTTCCAAAAAGGCGCCAACCCTGTTGAGACCTTGATTTCTGACTCCTTGTCTCCAGGACTGTGCGAGAAGAATACATTCCTGCCGTGCTGGGCCCCCAGTTTGTGGAACCTTGTTACAGAAGCCCAGGGACACAAACGTAGTTCCCTAAGGGGGTGTCTCACTCTCAGAAAGCATCAGCTACTGCCAACGTATTGGACCTGGGCTCTAGAGGACATTGGGAAAGGAGGGTGGGGGCCCGGGAGGGGGTTGTATCACAGGTGCTCTTAGAGTTATCTTGACCATGGCATGGTTTCCCGAGTGTGTCCGTCAGCTGTTGGCAATGTCCAGCCCGTGGGATGACTGGATGGTCAACCTTGAAGGATGACCCATCAGAGAAAAATGCAGGTGGTGGAGGGAGGGAAATGGGCCACTCGTGTACAGATGAGAGGTTGCCCTTGGCCCGTGGAAGGACACGGCAGGAAAGCGATAGGATGACCATCAGGATAATAATCACAACAGCAAATCCAACTGTTGGCTTCCTCCTCCTTGGACCAAGCCACCTTCGCCTCCCACCTAGATGACTCAGTGGCCTAACACTCCTCCCTGTCCCCAACCTGGACGCACTCTTCACTAGCCTCTGTTTTGTTCTTATTCTATTTTTTGTAAAGTCCATTTTATTGAGGTATAATGCATACACACCCACACGCACCCAGTTCAAGTGTGCGGTTCAACGAGTTGTGGTAAATGTATGCATCCGTGTAACCACCGACACAATCAAGATAGGGAACACGCTTCCCTGCAGAGCTCCCTCCCGCCCTTCCCGTCACCTGCTCACCTCCATCTATACAGTCAGGGCCCGGGCGACCGCTGATTTGCTGTCACTGTGGACGCGCTTGGTCATTTCTAGAGTTTCAGTTAGTGGCATCATCCAGTGTGAACTCCTTTATGTCTAGCTTGTTTTGCTCAGCATTGTGTTTTTGAGATCCGTTCACATTGTCGCATAGATTGATGGCGAGTTCCTTTTTTTGATGGATGGCATTCCATTATATGGAAGGGCTGCGGTATATCCGGTGACCTGTGGATGGTGATTTGGGTCGTTCCCAGTTTTTGCCGATTGTGAATAATGCAGATACGAACATCCAAGTGTAAGACTTTGCAGGCGTACGATTTTTTCGTGGGTTGGTATCTGAGAGCGGAATTGCTGAGATGGATGGTTAAGTGTATGTGTAAGTTTTTAACCTAAGGTGAACGGAAAGAAAAACTAAGAAAAAACTAAGCCTAAGAGCTCCAACTATGTAATTTCCAGAAGAAAGCACGCTAGGAAATCTTCATGACGTCGGAGTAGGCACAGATATCTTAGGACGCAAAAAGCATGTAAGCCATAAAATACAAATAAATGATCAATGGGACTTGATCAAGACTGTAATTCTTCCACTCCTTGAAAGACCTTGTTGAGAAGTGTGATGTATGGAAGGGTTGAATCACTATATTGTACCCCTGTAACTAATGTAACACTGTATGTTAAGTAACAGGAATTAAAATAAAAACTTAAAAAAAATAATAAAAATGTCACTATGCTGACAAAGGACATGTATCCAGAATATTAAAAAAAATTTTTTTTAAAGTTCATTTATTTTTGAGAGAGAGAGCGAGCGAGCACGAGCAGGGGAGGGACAGAGAGAGAGAGAGAGAGAAGGAGACACAGAATCCAAAGCAAGCTCCAGGCTCCGAGCTGTCAGCACCGAGCCCGATGTGGGGCTCGAACTCATAAACCTGGAGATCACAACCTGAGCCGAAGTGGTACGCTTAACGGACCGAGCCACCCAGGTGCCCCCATATCCAGAATATTGAAAAAAGTCCCATCACTCACTAATAAGAAGGCAAAGGACCCAACTTAAAAATGGGCAAAAGATTTTAACAAGCACGCCTCAGAAGATATGTGAGCAGTCAAAAAGTTTCTTAGAAAGTACTCAACACCAAAAGTCATCGGGAAAATGAAAATCACAGCGAGATACCACTATTCACCCCCCCCACGATGGCTAAAATCGAAAAGCATGACCAGTCCAAGGGCAGACAAAGACGCGGGGCAGCCGGAAGGCCCAAAGCCTGCTGGTGGGAACACAGAATGGTGTGGCCACTTTGAAAGACTTTGGCTTCGAGAAGGAGTATACCCAACTCTTGGAGTATACTCTTGGAGTATACCCAACCTGCCTGGCGTGCAGGTTTACCCTGGGTGAGCCTCAGTTTCCTGCTCTATGGAATGGGGGAGATGATACCAAGGGCCATTCTGTAGCATTCTCCAATTCATTATGTGAGGAAACACGTTCAAAACAAGGCCTGCTCTCCCCCCCGCCCCCATGGAGTGGGGGCCGCTGAGCATCCTTAGAATGCGTCCTCGGGGACCAGGTAAACTCATCCTTGGAGTGGAGGGAGGCGACTCACGCCAAGTCACCAGGAAAGAGCAAAGAGCTGCGTGTGTGTCCCGAATCCAGAGTTCTGCCCTTTCACTTCCTGAGACTTTGGGCAAATTACTTCTCAGTTGATGGAATCTGTAAACATGGAAAAGCCACTCTCTTTTACAGAGTTATGGGGACACGCGGATGGCGAGGGGTGTTGAAAGGCACCAGGCACGGCGCCGGCTCTCAGGGGGTCTGGGAGCGGAGGAAGTGAGTGGAGTTGTGCTCTGCCTGAGCTGTTGGGAGTTTCTGAAGCTGCCCACTTGGCTCCAGAAGAGAGAGATTCCCAGACGATTTAAGCGCCCGGGACATGCCTGAACTTGCAGGTGCCATGTTGAATCCAAGGGGCCGTCGAGTTAAATGCGTTCGGGGAAAACGCCTCTGTGCATCTCGTAACCCTATCTAGACCGATGCAGGTTTCCTCCCCAGCCGAGGGAGGGGAACAGGAATCCCGGGCTTTTACGAGCCTCTGGGACCTCACCCACCCTTTATCTCATCTGCTGGTCACAATAGTCTGGGAGGTAGCCCAGGCAGATGCTAATGTCCCCAAGATCCCCCGGAGAGATAGCTGCGGACTTCAAAAGGGACTGCATCTGACTGGTGGGCTGGAGGATGGGTGATTGCAACAAGCTTGCAAAGGCGTGAGGTCCCCTGGCCAGGGGACTGACAGGTCTTGGGCATTCATTCAGAGGAGCGACTGATCAGAGATGGCGATGGGGCCTTTTTGGCTTCGCTCGGGTCTGCCAAGATGCTAAGTGAAGGGAGGGAAGTTGAACTCATGACAGATGATTGGGAAGGAAGTAAGTAAGGAAGCTGACGTTTACTGAGTTCCAGCTATGTTCCGCAGGCCCCGCGGGGTAGGGCTAAAGATACCCATTTGACAGATGAAGAAATGGAGGCCTACAGCAGTGAAATGTCCTGCGCCAGGGCCATCCAGCTGTCAAGAAGGCAGAGATTGGCCCCTGTAAATGGTGACCTACCTTTCACTCCCAAGTTTCACTGAGTTGTATTTAACACCTACGCTGCGGTTATACTGGGGCGGTGGGGGGTCCCGAACTCCCTGACCTCCTGTTTCCATCTCTAGGTACTCTTGACCTTGTTCTCTGGATTCCCGCCACCACCCACCCCCTCATTCGCTTCTTTGAATAAACGCTGTTCTCTCCTCCCCTGACAGCCTTTGCTCAGAAGACCACTTCCTACCGAGTGCCTGCTTATCTTTCAGATTTGGCACATCTGGGGAAGTCCTCCCTGTTCTCCCAGACCCCAGGAAAAATTCATTTTTACTCCCGTGCCCATGACACGTCCTATACTTCTCCACCACGAAACTCACTGCCCCGAAACATACCTGCGGCATCGTTAATGTTTGTGTGCCACGCTCGAAGACTCCAGCCCCACGAGGGTCGAGACCTCACCTGTCTCCTCCGGGGCCGCGTCCAAATACCGATGGAAAGGATGGGGAAGCTCGCAAGGAAGATCCGAGCCAAGCGAAAGGATCAGTGCACACCCAGATGAAGAGCAAGAGAGAAGAACCCAGAAGTCGGTAGCCTCCGAGAGGCCCTAGAAAGAGTCCTTCTGCTGCCTGTCCCAGCTACAGCTACTCGGATTCCAGGCAAAGGTGAAGGGCCAGACATTCTCCAGGGCTCCCATTACGAAGCCAATATGTATTTTGTGTCCCATATGTTTATGTTTTTCCCTTTGAAGGCTGCCTGGAAAAGGCTAACAGTCATGGAAGTAACAAACACTTTGTCTTCTCTTCTCTTGCCAAAAGCAATCTTTAATCACCCCACCAAGTAATGGGCTCAGAATAGCATAATGGAAACAAAGTACTTAAAATACTTTCTTGGGTGGATAAACACAGCCGAGGGGGAAAAAAAAAAAAAAAAAAAACAAAACCAAGGCTGCCCAGCCCCAACCTTTTCACCGTACACACAGCTTAGGAGACGTGGAAGGAAGAGAAGAAATCTTTCCCAAACAGATAGGTAATTGTAAATAGCCAGAACACAGATAGTTTTTCATGATAGCATGGTGGGCCGTCCGTCCTGAGGACTAGGTCTTAGTATTTGCTGAATTCGTACCCTGCCCTTCCCCCCCGGCCCTCCCCTTTTAGCCCTGTCACCGAGTGACAAAAAGTAGGTCTGATGGGGGGGGGGGGATTCTCAGAGTCTTTGAGCGAGGTCTTTCTCAAATCTCTTTAGATGTGGGAATATTCTGGGAAGGGGACGGGTGCCGTTGGATGGATGTCCTTTGTGAATCTGAATGGTTTCCTTGTGTTTAGAAGAGGGGAATCTTTGCCGATCGATGCCCACTTTGGCTAAAGCCAAGGCCGGGAAGAAAGTGGCAAACCTGTGTGGGTTATGGAATCCAGGATGCAGACTCCTACTACTGGGATGCCGAGTTAGGTATGAGAGGAAACGGATGTTCGTACTGTGAAAATTAAGACTCTTAAGATTACCAGCTCCTCCAAGTAGCCTTCCTGGATTTCCCCAGTTGGAATCCATCTGTCTCTAGGAGACAAACAAGACAAGAACTAGGAGGCTTCTTAACCAAGTTGCTTCTTCTCTCTGTACTTTGGTTTTTCTCTCTGTAACGGGGAGATAAAAATACCTCCTTTGTGAGTATCCCTTGACATAAGATTCAATAGTTGGTGGTCCAGTTTCTTGCTCAGAGCACTTCACCCACTCCGACTGGAAGTCAGAATTACCCAGGCATGTGCGAGGGTCCCTAAAAGTGTGTGGGGACAGGGGAGAGAGATGCGGACATGAAACTAGCATCTTTCCTCCGAGCTCTTGTGCCCTGGCCGCTGCGTTAGATCTCTTTATATACAATGTCTCTTGTGTTCCTCGTAATAACGGCATTTTCAAGGAGGTATAATTATCTCTGCTTTTCAGATGGGCCGACTAAGGTTCAGTGCGTTCAAATAACGTGGCCAGGGTTACACCGTACGTGATTGAACCCTGCAGGGAACTAGAACACTCCCCACCTCCCTCTTGGTCCCCTACTGTGGTGACAATTGAGATGCCTCATGCTTCTTTTTTTAAAATTTTTGAGAGAGAGACAGAGTGCGGGGAAGGGGCAGAGAGAGAGAGAGAGGGAGACACAGAATTCGAAACGGGCTGCAGGCTCCGAGCTGACACAGAGCCTGTGGGGCTTGAACTCACGAACTTTGAGATCACGACCTGAGCCGAAGTCGGACGCTCAACCCACTAAGCCACCCAGGCGCCCCTAGATGCCTCTTGCTTCTTGAATGCTCATTCACTGACTGATCATCTATGAATAATTGCAAACATTTTGACATTCCCCACCCCCCCCCCCATATATGGAACCTGATTGTCAGACATGAACTATTTAAAAAAAAAATTTTTTTTAACATTTATTCATTTTTGAAAGGCAGAGAGAGACAGAGCGCGGACGGGGGAGGGGCAGAGAGAGAGGGAGACATAGAATCGGAAGCAGGCTCCAGGCTCTGAGCTGTCAGCACAGAGCCCCACGGCTGGGGTGGGGGGCTGGCTCGAAGTTTCATTGAGAGCCTGATGCTTGCAGGATCTGCTGGTACTTGGGTCTTTATGTCTGCGGTTAGGGCAGCCCAGGTGATGGTCTGACACAGTCTTCTCCATCCGGCTTCCTCTTCTAGACCCTCCTTGCCCTCGGGCAAGGTGGAAACGTTTTGAGTTTTGGCCCCAAAAGAAGTGGGTTGGACTCTCCCAGTCTTGACATTTGTCACCGGATAAATCCCTTAATCTTCCCGAGCTACGGTTTTTCCCAGTGGCGAAGAGAGCAACTGTCTTCTTGGGAGGCCAAGAGGATGGAGGTAAATGGCTTAGCACAGGGCCCCGGCTCCTCCGTTCGGCTGAGCTCTTACTGTCAGGGTCAACATCAGACTCGTTCGTTCAGGCATTTATTCAGCGTATACGGAGCGTTGCCTCCTTCCGGGTGCCATCCTAGGTGCTGGCACACCCCAAGGAGCCGGGCAAAGCGCCTCCATTGCTTTGAGGAGGAATAGACAAGAAACAAGTGAATATTCTTTCAGCGGGTGGCAGAAACCGGGGACACCTAAAACAAGCAAGGGGCTAGAGATACTGGGAGGCAGGAAGTGCCGTCTTATTAAATTTTTTTTTCCTAAAATTTTTTGAGGTTTATTTTTAATTTGTGTGTGTGTGGTGTATGAGACAGAGAGAGAGAGAGAGAGAGAGAGAGGGAGACACAGAATCTGAAACAGGCTCCAGGCTCTGAGCTGTCAGCACAGAGCCGGACGTGGGGCTCGAACTCATGAACTGCGAGATCCTGACCTGAGCCAAAGTCGGACGCTCAACTGCCCGAGCCACCCAGGCGCCCCAAACTGTCTTGCCTTTTTAAAAAGATTCCCTGTGGCTGCCAGGTGGGGAAAATATGTGCCGGGGGCGAAAAGACAGAAGGAGTAGACCAGCTGGGAGGGCCTCCTGCAGTTGTTTAAGCAAGAGTTTTGACCACAGCTTAAACTCTCTGTGTACATTATTATCTCAGTTAACAAACATCTTCTGGCTCTTAGAAAACTCCCTTCCCCTGGGGATGACCCATCCCTTCTTAAGGAAAGACAGGATTGATAGGTGTTCTTTCTTATTCCATCACGCTTGGTCAAAGGTTCTCCAAATCTTCTCAGTTGCAAATTTGCAAACAGGAACTTTGTAAATGGATGCCGTCAGTTAAGGCACCTTGTCCTCAAAGCGTTAGGCGAAATGGGAAAGGTCGAGAGAAAGATGAAAAGCTCTAAGTAGCTTTCGATGGAGAGGACTGGGGTTGGGGCGGGGTGAGATGGAAAATACTCATCATAACAGCTCACGGATTTGAATACTTACTACCGAGGCAGACCCTGTGTTCAGCGCTTTCCACACCGTTTCTTACACGAGGCGTGAATTATGAGCGTTCCCATTTTATAGAGGAGAGCCGGGATTTAAACCCACCGCATGTGCCTCAGAGCTGGCGCTCACCACCGTAGCTACACCGACGTCCTTTCCGTTGGAAAGGACGGATAGAATGGATGTGATTGAGCAAACTGATTTTCTTTCCTTCCCAACAAGGTTGACCCCACATTGGCCAATAGGTTTTCCGAAATCACCGTGGAAAGGGATACCGTTCAAAATGGCGACATGAGCTCAAAGTGGGGCGCGGGGGTAGGGTGGCCAACTCATCCTGGTTTGCCTGGGACTTGGCCTGTGTTAGCACTGGAAGTTCCTGATGAATGGGGATGGCCAGTCATCCTACTCGTGGGAGGTGGTCAGTGTCCAGGTGGAGTGTTTCCATTTGTGATCTGGATTGAGTGGTGGGTTCTCACAAGACCCTAGGAAGATGAATTTACCAGCCAAGATGCTGTTTCAGTTCCTGCCCTGCTGAGCCTTAGAACAATCTGGATAAGGTCCCCAGAGGAGCAAACCTAGCAACTTGCGCCGTTGATCAGCTGGTATTTGAGGACACACTGGCAAGTGAGGGTGCCTTTTTCTAGAAGGCCCAGGACCGTCCTTGGCTCTTCAATGTTAACTGCAAGCTCTGGGATCCCGAAAGGAATTTTTTCTTTCCTCTACATAGACCGATGGCTCTTGATCACAGCTAAGCTTTCCTGACTCAATGGCCGTGAGCTACATTCCGATCATTTCCTTTCTTATTTGGATCAGGACATTGAGTTGTTAAATGCTCCCGAGGCTTTGAAACCTCATCACTGTAATTCTTCCCACCTACTAAGTAGATCATCAATGAGACCCTGGGTAGTAGAACCACACCCAGTCAGTCTGATTTCAGAGTCTATCGCCTCAAGCAATATGTGCCAGGACAGAGACACCCGTAGGTCCAGGAGAACTTACAAAGAGGAAGAAGAAAAACAGATTTCAATAGACCCTAGAGTGAGATGAACTAAAGGGAGGGAGAGAGTCTAGACTAGCTCTTCCCAAGCGTTCGCTCCTTGCCTCCCCAGCATGAAACTGCCTACCTTTCTAATCCTGTTTCTTGAACCATTCTTGGAGCTGTTGACTCGTCTCCATTCTTCACCCGGTATCTTGGTTCAGGCCACCTCCCTCTCTTACCTGGATTTCCAAGGAATCTTCTGATTGGCTGGTTATTTCCGCGCTTCCCTGCAACTCCCCCTCCCCCCCCCCCCCCCCATTCTTTCTTCACCCACTGAGTGACTGGTCTTCTGAAATGCAAATCTGACTCTGGCTCCAAGCCCTGCAATGGCTTCCATGGTGCGCAAGGTAATGTCCAAATCCTTCCAGGTCTGACCCGTGTCTCCCTCTCCAGGCCCATCTCTTGCCACCACTGCCTTGGAAAATGTTTTCAGTTCCTCTGCTATCTCTTCCTTGGGTCTAATCGATCTAAGTTCCTCTGACTTGCTTTCAGATTTTCCACTCTCCAGTGCCCCATCCATTCAAGGACGTGAGCTTTCCGTGTGTTAATCACGTCTCCAGGCTTCGCTGTCCCCTGTCGCTGCGGCGGGTGCTCTCATGTTGTCCTGCAAGGCAGGACGGAGAGCCACACCTTGAGGCATGCGCGTAAGATGAACCGGGGCATCATCATGGTAGAGCTCCACCCATAAATTCAGCCACGTGCCCCCCGATGATGCCGGTCTCCCATAAGTGGGGCTCGAAGAACCAGCTTGCATCTAAACATCATCATAGGGTGGACCTCCAAGCTCGGCTTTTGAGGTCCAAGGAAGCGCCCAGATATGTACCTGAAATTGCACTATTCTCCCCCCCTCCCCCCCCCCCCCACCGCTGGTTGTAGATGTTATCAGCCCTTGGCCCACCGCTGGCCAATGTCCGTTCAATCACATACCATGTAGGATGCAGAACACGCAGAATTCCTCTGCGTAACCAATCGTGGCCTCCAGCATCGGCCGCTTGCAAAAGCAGGCGACAGGGGCACTGCTAAGGGAGTCAGCGTCCAGGTCAGACCCTCAGGGCTTGATCAGTAGCCCTTACGCTGCATCCGGGGGCCTCTGTGGGGGCACCGGGGCAGCTTCGCTGTGCACTTTTCTGGGACACGCAGACTGAGGTCCTGGCCAACTCTTGTGGAAGGAAGAACAAAAGGGGAAAACAGGAGCAGATCCCACAAAGACGGTAACCAAAAAATGCCTTGGCCTTGGAGAGAAAAAAAAAAAAAAGGGGGGGAAAAATTAGAACAGGGACGACAGCAGCCTCGGCTTATGCTGTCACTGAGCAGAAACTCAATTTATTTGGTTTTTGCTGGGAGACGTAGCACGGTTTTTGACAGATGTGCTGAGCATCCTGTCATTAGGGCTGAAAGAGATGTCTCGATATGATTGGGAAAATTACAATTTTAATATCCTCTTTCCCCTTCAAGCCTTTTACATATTTTCCACTACACTAGCCTCTGGTTGCTCACAGTTAAATATAAATGAACTTTCCTCCTCTAGTTTACGGGAGGAACTAGGGCTGTTATTAGGGCTGGATTCTGTGTGTGTGTGTGTGTGTGTGTGTGTGTATTTAATCTATGCAAGGAAAAAAAAAGCGCAAAGCAACATATAAATGAGGAAGAAATAGGACAGAGGAAGACAAGAGAGTCGGCTCTGGAAGCCACGAGTTAGATTTATGGGCATTGAGACCGTGGATTTAGCAACATCTACCACACTTAACCATCTTCTCTGTGACGGATGTCCTATTATATTGGCATTCTTTCCAGTCTTTGACATCTGAGCTGATACTTGTTTTCTATCCACCTTACAGATGAGAAAACTGATATTCAGTGAGATCACCATTTGCCCAAGGTCTGGAAAGCGGTGTGTGATCTGTAGGTACGGAGCTCCGTACCTGGAACCATGCTTCTTTGCCGCTGTGAACCAGCAGGGCGTAGACAGTGGGCAGTTTCCCCTGCTTAAGGGCCCCCGGTTAGGGAACTCATCCCAGTTTCCCCTCTGGGGACTGCTTCTATGCTCTGCTTCTTTGCGTGTGTCCATATCATGAGGGTGAGTCTGGACCCTGATCCCCAAGGTCCAGGGGCAAGCACCTGACCAAAGCCTGACCGATCCGAGCGTTCTGACGCCTGGCCAAAGTGATGATTGATTCACGGACGGCCATGTGATCCAAGCTAGGACAACGGGACTCATTTCTGAGATTCTTAAACGGGATGGTTAGGACACTGGAACACATTTTCAGCTGAGGTTGCTAAATCGGTAGGATGTTAGCTTCAAGCCTCTGAAGGTCTTTGCCACGACGAGGGAAGAGCCTGTGTGGACGAAAGTCCACTAAGTGAGGCGTTCTGCGTGGCGTCGTCTGAATGTACCGATCTGGCTCTGCTGGGGGCTAGAGAGGACCCGCTCCTCTGGACTTTGGAGTTAACAGAAGTCATTACTTTCCCCAGATTGCGACTAAGATCTTGGACAGGAGGGCTACCTATCACCAGTGACAACGGGGACCCAGTGAGGCAAGGGGAAGCGTCGGTGATGACAGTATTGTAATTTATAATAAGAATCTGGTCCTTGTCCCTGTTTCTGTCACAGAGCTACTGTAACCCTTGGCATTTCCTAACTGATGAGAGCAACAAAGGTGACTTTTGGGAGCTCTAAGGATGGGGACTGGAGGCCAGGGGACCCACCCATGGGTTCAGAGGGCTGGAACTTTCAGCCTTACCCCCGTGACCTCCGGGGAGGGGAGCGGCTTGGAGACCAGAACATCAGCCAGTGGCTGATGATGTAAGTAAGCCTCCTTAAAACCCCAAAGGGACAGGCTACTGAGAGCTTTCAGGTCAGTGACCATGTGGAGATTTGGCGAGAATGGTGCCCTCCGAGGGCTCGTAGAAGCTCCACGCCCTCTGCCCACACCTTTCTGTCTGTATCTCTTCCGTCTGGCTGTTCCTGAGTTCTGTGCTTGTATAATAAACTGGTAGCCTAATGAGGCAATGGGTTTCCTGAGTTCTGAGAGCCGCTCTAGCTGGTCGATCAGAAGTACGGGCAATAACCTGGGCTTGCAACCTGCATCTTGAAGTGTGTGTGTGTGTGTGTGTGTGTGTGTGTTGGGTGGGAGAAGGGAGGTGGGCAGTCCTGTGGGACTGTGCCCTTAACCTGTGGGATCTGATGCTATCTCCAGGCAGACAGGGTCAGAATCGAGTTACACTGTAGGACACCCAGCTGGTGTGTCCGGAAAATTCCTGGTTAGTATGAGACACCCTCCCATGAGGTAGAATTGGGATCTGGACACCTGTAATATGGTACTGCCGATATATTTGCCCGCTTTTAACCTACGAAGCTTGCAAATCTCCGATTGCATGCAACAGAAAGTGACTTTCGTTGACTTACGCAAAGAAGGAATTTGCTGGAAGGATATGCGCGAGCCCGTAGAATACAAGAACAAGGTCTCTCAAAAAACAGGAGCAGAGAGAGCTGGGTAGTAAGAATTCATGCACTCAGCCGCAGGCCAGAATATGCTGCAAACCTTCAGTCCTTGCTTCAAATGCAGATTCCTGGGAGGCAGCATCTGATGGGCTGAGCTCGGGCCATAAGCCTGCCCTTTGGCGGTGACGTCATGATTCACAGCTTCACTAAGACTATATCCCATAAAAGGTCATCGGTTTTCCCAAAGCACCTTTGAGAAGCTGGCGCCCCGATAAGAAATACTGCTGATGCAGGGCTGCAGGGAGAGAAAAAGTACAGCCTCTCCGTCCTCCCCACCAGGTGTAGATTGCTTTTACTCTAGAACACAAGTGGTGGGGTTATAAGGTTTGCATGAGCCCTCTCAGACATAATACTCAGAAATCTTGATTCCGGCCCGAGAGACACTAGAAAAAACACATTTCTGGAACCAAGATCTTGCATTATTGTGTGTGGAAGGAGCCAAAAGATGTGACACCAGTTTTCTCCGCTCAGCCTCCCTGCTACCTGGCGGGCGGGAGGAGCGGGGAGACTCTGGCATTGAGCGGCCGTCCCAGCTTCACCGCCCTCATTTACACGATGGGCTATCTCTTGCGGAGAAGTTCCCTGGTGGCCAAAAAAGAGAAACAGAGCTGCGAGGTACGGAGTGATTGTTATGTGTCAGGTGCCGAGCTAGGAGCTGTGGACATCTCCCAGCGCAGAAAGGAAGGAGGCACCCCAGTACCCGGCAGGAGCTTACTAAACGATTTTTCCTTCCCTTTGCTTCTGGGCAATGGTGTGGCTTCCCGAGAGCCATCTTTCCTCTCCTGTCCCATCCCCACCTCCTCCCCACCCCTTCCCCGTCCCTGCCAGCCCAGCTGTTTGGATGAAATTCTTTTTTTTTTTTTTTTTCAAGTTTATTTTTGAGAGAGAGAGAAAGAATGAGTGGGGAAGGGTCAGCGAGAGGGGGACAGAAGATCCAAAGTCGGCTCTGTATTGACACCGGAGGACCTGACGGGGGGGGGGGGGGGGGTGGGGTGGGGTGGGGTGGGGGGCTCGAACTCACGAACCGTGAGATCGTGACCTGAGTTGAAGTCAGACGCTTAACCCACTGAGCCACCCACGGGCCCCTGGATGAAATTCTAAAGTCTGCCGAAAGTGACACCTATATCGATGTCCCTCTCCCTCTCCCTGCAGCCAGTCTGGACAAGAGATCAGGTGTGAGTTCAAGGGTAAGAGGGAAATTCAGGCTTTTGGCGTGTGGAAGATTCTGGAATCTGCCAGATAATCTATTGAGAGGGTAGATCCCCCTCCCCCTCCCGCCCCCATTCCTTTCCAAAGTCCTACAATCGACATGTTTGGAACTGGCCGGCTGCCCGCTGCCCAGCCAACAGAGGCCACAGCTGGAGCCAGAGCAGTGGCTGGGTTTCTTCCAGCTGCAGACGAGGGGGTCAGCACCTTGAAGGACGCCCCCCCCCCCACAAAAGGTCCTGGCACCAGCTGGTGGAAACAGTCCCCGAGTTCATAAAAGCTGAAAGGAAGGCAGGGGGGATTTATTGTTTTAATTGGCAGTTGTCTCTGGATTCTGGTTTAAGAGAGCTTGGAGATGAGAACCTGGGCAGGTGTGAGTGTGTGCGTGTGTGTGCGTGTGTGTGCATGGATGCACGTGTGTGTCGGGGGAGGTGGAGGGACACTGTGCGTCTGAGAACGGAGAAGCTCCCGCCAGAAGAGGCAGCTGTGCGCGTGTATTGGTGGGGAGGTGAGGAGGGCCGAGGCCGCCCTCTGTCCGTGGTGTGTGAAAGGGGGAGACACGGAGAGCAGGGGGAGGGCAGGAACAATCTGTTTTTAAAATATATATATATTTTTTAATATTTATTTTTGAGAGACAGAGAGAGACAGCACACAAGGGGGGGAGGGGCAGAGAGAGAGGGAGCCACAGAATCCGAAGCAGGGTCTGGGCTCAGAGCTGTCCGCACAGAGCCTGACGTGGGGCTCGAACCCATGAACCGTGAGATTATGATCTGAGCCGAAGTCGGATGCTTACCCGACCGAGCCCCCCAGGCAGCCCCGAGGAACAATCTTTATTGTGTGTGTGCGCACATACATCTATGACGGTGGAAGGTTCTGGATCAGAGAGCCGGAGAAAACCCCGAACGTGCGGCGGTGGAAGGAAACCGCGCGTGGGGCGTGAGTGGGCAGGAGACAGACCCCCGAGCCGACCTGGAACGAGCCAGGGCACCAGCAGCAACCTCCTGCCCGGCCAGAAATAGTTTCCGGGAACCGAGCTGCTTTCCCGGCCCCAGCTCTGGGCCAGCGGGGAGATAAAGCCGCCCGCATCGCTTGTCTTGGCTGCCTCTCAGCTGACACCGCTGCTGGGCCACTTTGATCTCGGGCTATCAGGGTCTAACCCTGTGCCCCGGGCCTGCTCTGCCAGCTCCCGCCCGCCCTCACCTCTGGAAAGGTCACTGCTGGGGCCGGGGTGGGGGGCGGGGGCCAACCCAGCCCTCCTGCCTGGCTGGCCTTGGAACCTGGGTGCTTGTTGCCTTGAGGGCACCATCTCGGTTTCTCTAGCACCGAGGGAAAGGGGGCCCGACTGGAGAAAGGAGGCCCAACGTGGAGAGCACGGTTGACCTTCATGTGCCTGCATATCCGTGCTGGCCGGGCCTGGCCCCGAAATGAGCGGTGGCTGGAAAGAAAAGGGGAAAGGCGGCCGGAAAACTTGCTTTCTTGTCTTAGGACTGTGGCTGAGTCATTGGCGACCTTGGGCAAATCCGACTTCTCTCTGGACCTCGGTTTCCACCTGCCATCTCGTGAACGAAAGGGCTCTTATAGCCGTGGGAACCTCCTTTCAAATAAAATCACATGCAGAAATGCCACACGGAAAGCCGATTAAAGAAGAGTGGAACTCGAAGGGGTATGGGGACCTGGTACCCCAATACTCAGCTTTGTCCTTGACCTCTGTTGTGGTTAGGGCGTGAGATCTCTAGGGTTACCAGAACAAAATCCCACAAAGCGGGGTGCTCAAAACAATGGGATTTTGTTGTCTCATGGTTCCGGAGGCCAGAAGTCCAAGATCAGGACGTGGGCCGGCCGTGTTGCTTCCAAGACCTGTACGGAAAGAATCGCCCCCTTGCCCCTTCCTAGCTTCTGGTCGTTTGTCGCGACTCCTTGGCCTTCCTTGGCTTTGCAGATGCATCACCGAATCTCCCGTGTTTCCACGGCCTTTTTGTCCCTTCGCTTCACACTGTGTGAGTGGGTGTCCACATGTCCTGTTTTGATAAGGACATCAGTCCTATTGGACTGCGTGCCCCTGAGGAACTCTTGTTAGCCTCAGTACCTCCGTGAAGGCTGTTTCCAAGTCAGGTCGCGTTCTGAGATACCGGCGGTTCAGGCCTCAGCTTTTCTAAATTTCTGATTCAAAGGATCTGGGAGCATCGTGATGTGGTGGCTGTTTTCCATCCCAGGTTTCAGGGCAATTTGGTATTCATCCATAGTAACTACAACAGGTGTTCAAATGGAAAGACTGTGAGTTCAAGCCAAGCACCTCCCCTTGGTGTGTGTGCGTGTGTGTGTGTGTATTTTTTTTTCCCCTCCACTTGACATTTTAATCCATCTGATTGACTTCTCTGAGCCTGGTTTCCTCATCAGAAAAATGGGCGATTTTCATTGCAGGAATATCTCTCAAGTTCCTGGCATCCTAGTCTGCCTTCGAGAAGGCTCTTTCCTCCCTAGGCTCTCTTCCTAAATTACCCTCCACCACAATGCTCCTGGGATCTTTTGGAGCACATCTTGAGTTTCTGAATTCTGTGGGAAGCCCCTGGGTCCCAGGAACCAGATCCTTATTTCATGCCTACTTGGAAGCCCTTCTCCGCTCCGACTTTCAAGACAATTTAGTCTGAGCTAACCTTGGTTTTTTGTTACCAACGAGACCCAAGCCTCCTGCGAGGGCTCCTCCGACATCAAACAGCAGCGGCCCTACTGCCTTCGGAGGGGCTGAGCGTAAAGAAATTGAAACCATACCCACTCCCTTTCCCTGTAAGCGCACACGTGTAATTTCATTACAGCCGGAATGATGTGCCGCGGGCCAAACGCGTTTGGGGCTTGGCTGAACCCAGCGCGCTCTTGGAGGACCCGGATCTGCGGGGCCAACAACCAAGGGGAAGCTTTGTTTGGTTCTCTCCCTCCGCCCTGATCGCTGGGTGATCCGCGCGCACGGGGCCGGCGTCAGGGCCTTTGGTGTTAGAACGCGTGCCTGGGTGGTGGACTTTGTTTTTTTATTTTTATTTTTTCACTTAAAAAAAAAAAAAGAAAAGAAACCCGTGGTAAGCTACATACGTAACACAAAATCGATCGTTTCCATTATTTTTAAGTGTTCAGAGCTGTGGCCTCATTCCTGTCGTTGGCGGCCCTCACCACCCTCCGTCTCCAGGACTTTTTCGTCTTCCCAAGCCGAGACTCTGTACCCACCGAACGCTAACTCCCCATTCTCCCTCCCCGGCCCCCCTGGTAACCACAGCCTTTCCTTCCACTTCATCCCCATGAGTCTGATGGCATTAGGTCCCCCATATCTGCGGAATCATCTGATGCTTGTCCTTCTGTGGCTGGCCGGTTTCGAGTAGCCTGGTGTCTTTGGGGCCCATGCACGTAGCAGGTGCCAGAATTCCCTTGCTCTGTATGTGTATACCGTTCTGCTGTATAGAAACACCACGGGTCGTTGATCTATTCATCTGTCCGTGAACGTTTGGGTTGTTTTCCCCCTGTGGGTCATCGTGAGTCATGCTGCTGTAAACATTCGTGTACAAATACCTGTTTTGGGTTCCTGCTTTCAGTTCTTTGGGGGGCATATGCCCAGAAGTGGGATTTCCGGATCAGGTACAGATAGATATTTTGAGAGTGCTCAGCAGCATTGAAGATCCTGGATGCCCTTGGAGAATCGGACAGCAGCTCTGTGAACTCCCCTCCTCTCTCCGTGATGCCACCATATACACCCGCTCTCCAAATTTCATGCAATATTCGTGGCCCAAAGTCTCCCTGAAGCTCACGTGCAGATCTCACGAATTGAAAAAGCCATGGGGCACCCGGGTGGTTCAGTCGGTTGAGCATCTGATTTGAGCTCGGCTCGGGTCACGAACTCACGGTTTGTGAGTTTGAGTGCTGACAGCGTGGAGCCTGCTTGGGGGATTCTCTGTCTCCCCCTCTCTCTGCCCCTCCCCACTCACTCTCTCTCAGAAATAAACATTAAAAAAAAAAAAAAAAGAAGAAGCCAGGATATTTTTTCAATGATTAAAAGAATAGTCATATAGTAAGAGTAATAATACGATCTAACACGCATTAAGTGGACTGGGTAAGCCACTGTCCAAAGTACTTTCCATTTACCATATCATTTTATCTTCACGACAGTCGTATGGGGGAGGTACTGTTAATACCCCCACTTTACAGATGAAGAAATGGAGGCTATGTAACTTACCCAAGGCCTAGAAGCTGGGATTCAAACTCACATCTGGCTGATCCAAGGGCACCCTCTCCGAAACACTGAACACTATAGTTTCCATCATGATGTCAGAGACGCTCTCATGAAAGTGTGAGGTGACCTGATACATTGAATGTTGAGCATCACCTTGACTCCAGAAATTTCACTCGATACCACTAACTGGCGACTCCTATGCGCTATCCCTTGGGATGTAGTGATGAATGGGACTTGGTCCTTGTCTTCAAGGCACTTAAAGGGAGACAAGGAGGCACAAAATCAAGTTATTTTAGTTGCAAGCCATCGGTAGAAATGCGGATCCCGCCAGCTTATGTCAGAAAACTGCTTACACACCTTGAAAGGAGAGTAGGGCCCCTTACATGATAGAGAAAAGAAAGGCAGGAATCAGGGCCTGAGACTGAAATCAGGATTCATTGCCTCCTTTTCTTGTTCCCTCTCCCCCTCTTCCTCTCTCTCTTCCACTTGCCTCTGCCTGAATTATTATCTCAGGCTCCCACAGTAGACACCACCCATGTTCTGGAAGAAATGGTTTCGAGCATCTTCAAACAGCATCTTGATCCTTGATCCATGTGGGAAGAGAAAGAGCCTTCCTCCCAGCAACAATATATGAGTCCCAGGGAAAGGCTCTGATTGGCCCCAGTTTTGGTCATGTGACCTTCTTCATCCAGTCAGTCTCATGGCATGGAGATCTATGATAGACCAGGCATAGGGAATGTGCCCATTCCATGGTCAGAGGGCCAGAAAAAATGGGAAGGAAAAGATCCCTGGGCAGACATAAAGCGATGGCACCCTGCTCCAGAAGTAGTCCTTAATATCTTCATCGAGGTTTCTTGTTTGTAAAAAATAAAACCCTCTAGGGTCACCTGGTGGCTCAGTCGGTGTCTGACTTTGGCTCAGGTCAGATCTCACGGTTCGTGGGTTCGAGTCCCACATCAGGTTCACTGCTGTCGGCACAGAGCCCACTTCGGATCCCCTGTCCCCCTCTCTCTGCCCCTCCCCTGCTTGCACTCTCCCAAACAAAAATAAATATTTAAGAAACAACCCCCCTCTCCCCCCGTAAACTAATGAGTTTGTAGCAAGATGAGGCTGTCATTGGAAGGGATAAGAATGGGGAACTGTAAGGCCAGGATTAGATGTTACTTTCTCTGTCTCTGTAGGATCATACGGCATCTGATCTTTGGTTCTCTCTGTACACCTGTTTGTTTTTTCTTGTTCTTTGACGAATAGTTTTCTCTGGTTCAGCACCTAGCAGATGGCAACGGCCGCTCCACCCCTCTAACTAACATTTGGCTGTGTCTGGAGACAGTTTTGGTTGTTACAGCCGAGGGTACTCTTGACATCTAGTGGGTAGAGGCCAGGGATGCTCTTAAATATCCTATAACGAACAAGACAAGCCTCACAATGAAGAATCATCAGTAGTCATTAGAATGATCAATTAGCGATAATTATCAATGATCAAATATCAATAGCAATGATCACCATTGACCAAAATGTCAATAGTGCTGAGGTTGAGAGATCTTGGGTCACAGGAATACCTTAGGCAAAGGGACAGTCATGAAAAATACGGTGGGTTGGGAGAAGTAACAGCACAGTAGTTAGAAATTTGGGTTCTGGTATCTATCAGTCATGGGTTCAAATCCAGCCTCCTCTACTTACTAGCTACATGACCTCTGGTGAGTTGCTCAACATCTCTGAGACTCCTTCGCTGAGAATAATGGTAGAATCCACTTGGCACATAGCCTGACGTTTGGAAAGTCTCAGCCATGGCGGCTGTGTTAGGACCATTTATTTTTTGGTTCAAATCTAACGAAGTGTGTCCATAAGAAGCACATCTAGGGGCGCCTGGGTGGCGCAGTCGGTTAAGCGTCCGACTTCAGCCAGGTCACGATCTCGCGGTCCGTGAGTTCGAGCCCCGCGTCGGGCTCTGGGCTGATGGCTCAGAGCCTGGAGCCTGTTTCCGATTCTGTGTCTCCCTCTCTCTCTGCCCCTCCCCCGTTCATGCTCTGTCTCTCTCTGTCCCCCCAAAAAAGAAATAAAAAGTTGAAAAAAAAATTTAAAAAAAAATTAAAAAAAGAAGCACATCTAAATGAGAAGTATACAGAATGGTATATAAAAATACATAAGCAAAGACACACTAAATAAAGCTGGCTTACTCGTATTGAGAACACACGACACAGACTTTGTAGGACAGGTGTTCTTAGGAAGGGAGAGGGCCACCCTAATGACCATTTCCTCTTGTAACTTAAAGTGTCTGAAGCATAAAGGTGAGGGTAGCCATGGGAGATGTGACCGGGGAGATCGGGAACCGCCAGAACTTGGACGAGGGAGGGGCAGTTCTTGAACACTACCTAGGAGCTGACTTTTTGAAATTCAAGTGAAATTCACCTAACATGGCGATTTGCCATTTTAAAGTAGACAGTCCGGTGGCAGGCACACGGTGGTTCATCCATCACCTCTCTGTAGGGTCCAAACTTCTTCGTTATTCCAGAAGAACACCCCATGCCCAAGTGAGTAATCACTCCCTATTTCCCCTGCCCGCAGCCCTAGGACACCACAAATCTGCTTTCTGCCTCTATAGATTTCCCCGTCTCCAACATTCCATGTAAGTGGAACCGTACGTGACCACTTGTGCCTGGCTTCTCTCACTTAGCATCGCGTTTTCAAGGTTCATCCATGTCAGAGCATGTTCCTTTTTTATGGATAGATAATATTCCATTGTGTGGACGACCCCTGATTTGTGTATCCGTGCATCCATTGACGTTGGTTTGTCCCCACATTTTGTCTCCGAGAAAGAACGCTGCCACGAACAGTCACGTACAACGCTTGGGGATATGTTTTCATTGCTCTTGGGCGTGTGCCGGTGGGTGGGCTTTGTGGGCCATGTGACAATTTTATGTTTAATTGTTTGAGCACCTGTTACACTGTTTCCCCCAGGTTTTGAACTTTGTCTGTGCCAGGCACTGTGCTAAATGTATCAAGTGACTCCATTCTCATAACAGCTTTGTGAAATTGGTTACTATGTGGGGCGCCTGGGTGGCTCAGTCAGTTAAGCCTCCGACTTCAGCTCAGGGCATGATCTCGCGGCTTGTGAGTTCGAGCCCCATGTCGGGCTCTGTGCCAACAGCTCAGGGCCTGCTTCGCATTCTGTGTCTCCCTCTCTCTCTGCCCCTCCTCGCTACCCACCCCCCCCCCCCCACGCTCTGTCTCTGTCTCTCAAAAATGAATAAGCATTTTAAAAAATTAAAAAGAAAAGAAATTGGTTACTGTTATCATCCACACATCCTAATTAAGGAAACTGAGGCACAGAGACAACTTGCCCAGAGCTGCACAGCTGGTAAGGGACAAAGGCCGGAAAATGGGAGCCATGGAAGTGTTTCGATCAGAGAAACGAAAGAGTCAGATTTAAATTCTTCCTTCTCCTCTCACTTTTCGCCAGTCGTATTTTCAAGGACCAGCGCTGGGGTGGAGGACGGGGGAATTAGGTTGGTAGGAATTTGAGGGCAGAAAAAAGAAAATCATGTCACCCCTCCTGGAAGACTTTCATTTCCTCTCATGTGCTGGGACACAGACGCCCGGGCAGTGTGCAGATAAACATGGGGAGACCTTGCTTTCTTGCTAAATCACCAGGCTGTTTGACAAGGCTGGGAAACAACTCGGGGCCCAGACAGAGCTGCCCAGTCAAGGCAGGCTCACTCGGGGAGGGAGTGACGTCACCAACACCCCATTTTCCTCTGCCTGTTTATAGTTTCCCCCTCAAGAGCCCCCAGGGTGTTGGGACACTCCTCAGCTGTGTGGATTTCAGCATGCGGATTTGCGTGCAGATGTGGGAGGCAGGCGTGCATGGAGGCCTGGATTCTGTCTATTTCCCCCAGGGTGCAGGAGAGTGGGGCTGAAGGGTAGATTCTTCTAGTTAATGTTCACGCATGGACTCCCTCACCGCCTACCCCTGCCAGACAGAGCCATCAGTCACTTGCAAGCCTTTATTGGGCGCCTGCTGTGTGCTTGCATTGTTCTAAGCACTTGGGGGGTCAACAATGAAGGAGAGTCAAGGTCTCTGCCTCCTGGCATCCCTTCTTGCGAGGGAGGAGGGAGACTGACGATAAGCAGGTAGGCAGAGCTCCAGGATGCCCCCAAGGTGCCAGGTGCTCTGGAGCATATGAGGAGTGAAGAACGAGAGATGGAGGGAGGATGCTGGTTCAGATCAGATACAGGCGTCTTCTGGTAGGTACAGTGATGGCCCTGAAAAAAATATCCAGGTCCTCATCCCTGGAATCTGTGACCGTGTTCCCTTCCAGGACAACAAAGGGCTTTGCAGGCGTGATTAAGTTAAGGGCCTTAAATGGGGGGGTCACCCTGGATTATAAGGAGGGGAGCAATGTCATTGGAAGTTGCTTACAAGAAGGGGACAGGGTGGGTCAGAATCAGAGGAGATGTGGTGACAGAGGCAGAGGTCATGGTGATGCAGGTCCGTGAGCCCAGGAGAGCAGGCAGCCCGTAGAAGCCGGAAAAGGCTTCAGTCAAACAGATTGCACCCTGGAGCTTCTAGAAGAAATACCACCTGGACAATCCATTCTAGACTTCTGATCGCCAGGACTGGAAGAGAATAAAGTTGTGTGGTTTCGAGCCAGAGCAGACATGGGAAGTTAACATAGACTTGATTGAGGTGTAGGCCTAAGACTCTGGAGAAGAGCATTCTAGGTAGAAGGAGCAGCGAGTGCAAAGGCCCTGAGGTGCAAAGTCAGGTAGCACAGCAGGTGCTGTCAGAGAGATAACATGCGGCGAGCCGTGCCAACACATAGGGTGGCCCGTGCATTTGAGAGTGGGTAACCCTGGGGGCGCCTGGGTGGCTCAGTCGGTTAAGCACCCGACTTCGACTCAGGTCATGATCTCACAGTTCGTGAGTTAGGGTCCTACATTGGGCTCTGCGCTGACAGTGTAGAGCCTGCTTGGGATTCTCTCTCTCTCTCTCTCTCTCTCTCTCTCTCTGTCCCTCCCCCTGGCTCTTGACTCCAGTTGGTCTGAGTTCCAATCCCGGCTCTGCCATTTGTAAGTGGTGTGGCCCCGGGCAAGCCACCTTCTCTCTGTTTCCTGATCTGTTACAAAAAGGTTAACAATAACACCTGGTGGTGTGGTTGGGAGGGAATCACGCAAAATCCTCAGCGCTGTCCGTGGCACATTTTAGGTCCCCAGGTCCCGTCTCAGTTCGTGACGGCGGCCAGGATGACGAACAGGGTAGCCATCTTGGTTGCAGGGAACAGCATGGGAAAAGACCAGGAGGTGTCACAGCACCCCTGATCCCGTGATTAAATCCCGCGATGCATCTGTAGGTCTCTCTTCTCTGCTTTCCCATCCGGTGGTGTTCACGGGGTCTGAGGCTGCCCTCACGCACCTGCCCCGGGAGAGAGGTTTCTGGTGTGAATGTAGGAGGAGCTGTTGCAAGCCGGTCCCTAGAGAAAGGGCAAGAACGTGGGAAGGATTCCTTGCAACCTGGCCCTACCGGTGAGGGGAGGGCCAGAAGCAGAAGTGGTATTCACAGGCTGGCCACCTGCCCCATGCTCAGTGCCACCAACCTCTGAGCAAACTGCCCGCCTGGAGGGCAGTTTGGGTCCAGGCAAAGGCTGGCCAACTGTATGCAAACATATTTCAGCCCTTTTGCCGCCTTTGGGCTTTTATAGGCAAATGCTGTGCCTTGATCCTACTTTTCTTTACAGGCCATGCAAATACCCCTTTTGAGATGTGGCCCTGTGGTGGGTAGATGAGTCAGTTTGTTGGTGTCCCACAAGGACAAGGGCAAATGTTGAAGGTGGGTCTGCAGGGGGTGGGGGGGGGGAGATCCAAGAGAGAGGGTGACTGAATTTGAGGAGGGGACAGTGTAAATGACGTTTGTAGCTTGGCTACTCATGGCCAGTAGCACTGGCCACCTGGGAATCCGAATCTGCCTTTTAGCAAGATGCCTAGGGGCTGTGGGCACCTGTTAAAGCTCTAGATCACAGCTTCTGGCGGATCACAAACTTCACGGCTCATTAGAAATCCCCAAGGAGGTTTGAAAAGTACTCACAGGTCCTACCCCAGAGATTTGGACTTCATCGATCTGCGAGGAGGCCCTAACATCAGCATGCTTCAAAAACTCACCAGATGGGGTGCCGGGGTGGCTCAGTCGGTTCAGCATCCGACTTCGGCTCAGGACATGATCGCACGGTTCGTGGGTTCGAGCCCCGCATCGGGCTCTGTGCTTATGGCCCAAAGCCTGGAGCCTGCTTCGGATTCTGTGTCTCCCTCTCTCTCTCTGCCCCTCCCCCTCTCATGCTCTGTCTGTCTGTCTCTCTCTCTCAAAAATGAATCAATGTTAAAACAAAAAACAAAAAGACTCCCCACATCATTCTGACTGAGAATCCCTGATTTTACTCAGAGCAGGGGTTCTTTTTTTTTTTTTCAACGTTTATTTATTTTTGGGACAGAGAGAGACAGAGCATGAATGGGGGAGGGGCAGAGAGAGAGGGAGACACAGAATCGGAAACAGGCTCCAGGCTCTGAGCCATCAGCCCAGAGCCCGACGCGGGGCTCGAACTCACGGACCGCGAGATCGTGACCTGGCTGAAGTCGGACGCTTAACCGACTGCGCCACCCAGGCGCCCCAGAGCAGGGGTTCTTAAACCTTTGCATGCTTCAGTCACTTGGAAAGCATCTGAAAGCACAAACTGGTAAATGTCGCTAACCACAGGCCCTCCGGGGTGGGCATGGGGTTGGGGGGGAGAGGACCTGATCTGTGGCCAGTTTCCGTGGTGTAAATATTCCCACGGTGGCTCTCGTGACCCAGGGCAGGCGGGCCCCACTGGCCACACCCGCAGGTTTCCGATTCGGTAGGTGTGGGTGGGACCTGAGAATTCGTCACCCCGAGAATTCGCATTTCTAACAAGTCCCCAGTTGATGCCCATGCTATGGGATTGCCCCAGGGACCCCACTTTGAGCACTGCTAGGTTAGGTGAGAGGCTGGAAACATGGCAGCCCGAGAGCCAACACTAATCAATTTATAGGTACTTGGAAGGCGATGTCGAGTAGGATCCTGAGGCTGTAAGAGGCCTCGTGAGGACAAAAGCTCGGTGATCAATTAGCCATGTCTGCTGCGGGCACACCTTAGAGGCACGGCCGGATCTCTGCGTGGGACTTTAGGATTCTTTCATGGAAAAAAGAGAGCGAGTGAGGGGGTAGCTAGAGTTCCATTTCCCAAGGACACTGGGGAGTTAAGAAGGAAAGCTTGCTGTGTGATAGGTCATATAGGTGCTCGTGAGTATCTGAGAAAGCATACCCAGAAGATCAAGTTCAGAGGTGCCCCGGGAGATCTCTTGTAGTGAAACCCCTTTCTTTCAGAGAAACAGCCTCGCAGAAGGGACGGCCTCCATCCAGACACACAGCGCAGCTCATTTGTGTGGATTCATGTGGGCTAAAGCCCTCCTATCCCCCAAAAAACGCGGGAGAAGACATTTGCCTAGAATATCAGGCCTTCAAGTGCACCAAGCCGAGGAGGGGAGAAGATCAGGCAGAAAGCGTACAGGAAGTTTTTCCAGCCTTGGTGGGCCGGGCCTTGAACTCCTAAGGCATTCCAGAAGCAGAGAGCTGGAAAAACAGAAAGGGTGTGGTGGTGGGGGGGGGGGGACCCCCGAAGGCGGGGGTGATGGGAGATAAGCAATCCCCGATTTCAATCTCCTTATTTCCTCTGCTTCCTCAGACCCAGGCTGTGGATACACTGTATGCAAATGTGTTTACTTTACATTTTATTTCAATCCTCGTCACTCAGCTGTCAGGAGCTATATCAACATGTCAGTGGGGTGGAGGAAACAAGGGTTTTGAGTGGAAATATTTCAGATAAACAGACACAATGTTATGACATATCAAAACTGCCCAAACATGGGAAGCGGAGGAGGAAGGGGCGGGGGGTGGGGGGGGGCGGCGATGGTGGGAGAAGGAGCGGAAAGCCACAGAAAGGGGATCTGTTTACCCTGGTACACGCTCTGTACGGTCAGCTGAAAGCAAAGTACGTTTTTTTATTACTTGCGTTGCACAAGTTTCCCTCCTCGGTGGCGTTAATGCATTTTGTCAGCTGAAGGGAAGGCCTGCTTGGCCGGTGACCGTGCACTTTTCTCTCTGGTGTCCCTGTGGATTCCGAGGGAGGAAATCAGGCAAGAAAGGAAAAGACAAACCCATCGGATTAACTTAATTAGCGATGGGGCGACCAGTTGCTTGGCTAAATCCGACAGCCTGTTCCAAGGGTGTCCTCACTCCTGCCTCTCACTTGGGCTCTTGACAAACGGAATCCGGAATCGAGAGGAGGCACACAGAAATGCCCTCCAGCTTCTGGTCCTGGGTAGGGACGGGGAGGGGCACACGGAAGAAAGAATGATCTGGGCCCCAGGCTGTTCTCCCAGGTCCTGTGTGCTTTGTAATTCCGTTTCCGGAGGAAGTAATACCCTTTGTCTGGGTTCAGTATTTGGAGAGATGTTTGCTTCTCTTTCCCGGCCCACCCATTTTTCTGTCTCTTACCACCTCCAAACACACACGCGCACACGATTGTATTCTGTCGGGCAGTGTTCGTGTTTTAATTCCCACGCCATGGGTTGATGGGGGCCTGTCGAAAAGAAGAATCGTGCTTTCCTTCAAAGACGAGTTCCTATTTATTGAGCACCTACTATGTGTCAACTGTGATGGGCTTAGGTCACGGCCATGCCCAACCATAACTCTGCGAGGTTGGAGTTACTCAGGCCGGGCTGGGGGTGAGGTGCCTTCGCTCTCAGAAAGGGGAGGGGCCACAGCCATGGCCACACGGTAAGCCAAAGAGCCGGACTCAGGTCTGTCTGGCTCCAAAATCTGTGGGGATTGTGTGTGTGTGTGTGTGTGTGTGTGTGTGTGTGTGTGTTTTCCCCAGCTACATCACGTGCTTGGCTAAACTTGAGAAGGAAAGGGGGTGGGTGGCAAGGTGGCTTGGCTTCCCCGGGGTGGGGGGGGGGGGTGGCTCAGCGGTGTTGGAAGCTGTCAGCCAGCTCAGCCAGGCTGAACTTGTCCACCCCCGAAAGGAACTTGCTTAGGAAAAGAACCACGTGCTTTTCCAAATGTGGGACAAGCCGGCAGCTGCCTCGGGGGGTGTGCTTGGAAGATGTTGGCAAGGCCCCCACAGCGCAGAAATGTCTCCCCCTGCCACCTGTCACATGGCCTCAAATTCCAGCCACCACAGAGGTATGCCCCCGGGCTTCAATTAAAGCCTTTTTTCGGCATGGTTTAAGTGTAGACACTTCCCCCAGAGAGGATACACCTACACCGTCCTCTTAAACTCCCGTGTCTGAAGGGCAGCCAGCCAGAACTTGGCCTTGCTGGGTGGCTTTGTGGTATAGGTGTTCTGAGGGGCAGGGGGGACCCGGGAAGAGGTGAGGGCCGTGGGGAGGTAGGCAGGCCAGCGATGGACCCCAGGGCTGCTGGCGACCATAATGTGGACTGTGGGGCCATTTGCAGACCAAGGTCTGCATGTTTCCAAGAGAGAGGGCCTCTCAAGGCCACACCTGTCTCGTTGCCAATCCCGACTGGTGCATTTTGGGCTGGAACCCTAAATAACCGTGCTAGGAGCAGGGGAAGCCCAGAGTTTGTTGCCGGGTCGCAGAACGTCACAGCTGCTGTTCGGCAAGTGTTGAACTCCGGCTAGTCATGTTTTTTTCTTGGCCTTTTTTCCCCATGATTACACCACCTGTAGGATTATTCTCTTAATATTTTCCTCTAAAATGACTCACTTGAAAAAAAAAATAAACATCTATTTTAAGGCTGGCACGTATGAGTTTCCTCACCAATAAAGGATGCCGACGAGTCTGAGCCCTCTAGCTTTTGTGTGGCAAATGCAAAAAAAATAAAAATAAATAATTTTTTTTTTTTTTTTGGAGGAAGGCACACATTTGTGAAGCGTTTTAAAAAGGAGCACATTTGTGTATACATCCTGGAGTCTGTATTGCTCACGGTTTGATTTGCAAATTGTATTTTTTTTTATTTTTTTATTTGAGAGTGCATGGAGGGGCAGAGAGAGAGGGAGGGAGAATCCCAGGCAGGTTTTGCACCCGCAGCACAGAGCCGGATGCGGGGCTCGAGCTCACAAACCATGAGGTCAAGACCTGAGCCGGCATCAACAGTTGGTCACTTCACCGACTGAGCCACCCAGGGGCCCCTGCAAATTGCTAAAATAACCTGTTAAAAAAACAACTGTTAGAATAAAAATTAACTGTGTATGGCAGATATGACCATACATCATATGATCTGGGTATCTGGCTTGCCCTAAACTCCAATTCTGTGTATGGAGAAACTGAGGCTCTAAGAGAGATAACTTACGCAGGGTGCACAGCTGGCTGGGGGCAGAGTGAGGTTCCAGGAGCATCCTGGAGAGATGTCAAAACAGCACTGGACAGGGAGTCCGGAACCCTGGCTCTAGCTCCAGATCTAAGAGCAAAAGCATCTTCTGTTTCCCGTCTGGGCCTTAAATTTCCCCAACCATGAAAGACCCGAAAAGGGGTGCCTGGGTGGCGCAGTCGGTTAAACGTCCGACTTCAGCCGGGTCACGATCTCGCGGTCCGTGAGTTCAAGCCCCGCGTCGGGCTCTGGGCTGATGGCTCGGAGCCTGGAGCCTGCTTCCGATTCTGTGTCTCCCTCTCTCTCTGCCCCTCCCCCGTTCATGCTCTGTCTCTCTCTGTCCCAAAAATAAATAAACGTTGAAAAAAAAAATTTAAAAAAAGAAAGACCCGAATGATGTTCTTTGGGGTTCTTCATTTGAGGGTCTAGGAAGAGGGGGGGCCTAGGAATGAACTTGCAGTTCTCGGAACTTTTTTGTTTTTTTTAATTTTTTTAATGTTTATTTATTATTGAGAGACAGAGAGAGACAGAGCATGAGCATGGGAGGGGCAGAGAGAGGGAGGAGACACAGAATCTGAAGTAGGATCCAGGCTCCAGGCTCCAGGCTCTAGCCTCTAGCTGTCAGCACAGAGCCCGACGTGGGGGTCGAACTTGCAAACCGCGAGATCATGACCTGCACCGAAGTCGGATGCTTAACCAACTGAGCCACCCAGGGGCCCCAAGTTCTTGGAACTTTTTAAAATCAAGGTAAGATTCGCATCACATAAAAGTCGCTATTTTCGAGCAAACGATTCAGTGGCATTTAGTGCATTCACAATGCGGTGCGTTGTGCTACCCTGACCTCTGCCTGGTTCCAGAACATTCTCGTCACCCCGAAAGGAAACCTCGTACCCGTGAAGCATTTACTCCGCATCCTGCCCTCCCCCCAGCCCCTGGCAGTCACCGGTTTGCTTTTATCTGCACGGGTTTGCCTGTTGGGATCATACCATCATGTTTTGGGGTTCATCCACATTATAGCACATATCAGGACTTTATTTCTTTTTGTGGCCGAGTAATATTCCATTGCAGGGACAGACCGCGTTTTGTTGGTCCATGCCTCTGAACAGTGGCTGGTCCCCACTGTTTTGGCTCTGATGATCAATGTGGCTATGAACATTCATACACAAGTTTTTGTGTGGACGCACGTTTTCGTTTCTCTTGGATGTGTTGCTAGATGTGTTGCTAGGTCCTGTGGTAACTCTATTCTTATTTGTTTTTTAATTTTTTTAATTTTATTTTTGAGAGAGAGAGAGAGAGAGAGAGAGAGTCCAGGGGAGGGGCAGAGAGAGAGAGAGGGAGACACAGGATCCGAAGCAGGCTCCAGACTCCGAGCGGTCAGCGCAGAGCCTGATGCGGGGCTCGAACCCATGAACTGGGAGATCATGACCTGAGCCGAAGTCGGACGCTCAACCGACCGAGCCACCCAGGCGCCCCTGTCATAACTCTATTCTTAACTTTGGGAGGGCAGCCCCTGAGAGTTTTTGTATTTGGGCGTGTGCATTTAAGGAGATGGGTCTGAGTTTTTTGTGTTTTGTTTCTGTGTTTGGTTTTCTGTTCTTCGCTTTTAAGTCAGATTCTCAAGAAAGGGCAAGCAGCCTAGGGAACAGTGAGCCCTCTCGACCCCCAGCTCAGCGGCTGCACACGGAGAAGCCCTCCTCTTCTTTCCTGTCCCGTTTTGCTGGCCTTAACCAGCCTCCCCCTACGCCAGGCAGCGTGCTGGGCCCGAACATACAAATGGAAGGGCTTCTTTCGGGAGCAGAGGTGGGAGCGCGGGGGTTGGGGAGGCTTTCTGGAGAAGGCGGTGCCCGCAGAACCTAGTGAGAGCCAGGCAGGCGTTTCTGAGCCTGGAGGTGGTGCTTCCCAAAAGTCTCCTCGGTGGGGCTGGGGCTGCCTTTCCTTCCCCCCCCCCCGTGGCTTGGAGATTCTGGAAGCCTAAGTGCTTGGAAACCCACCCGCTCATCAGTGTGGCAGATGCGGGCCATTACTCTGATTGCCGCTGAAAGTGGTGGCTGGGGCCCAGGGCACGTCTGAGGATTACTCAGGGCCCCCGGGGAAGCGGGGGCCCCCGCGCGGAGGGTCTGCCCTCATGCACCCCCGAGGCAGGTGTTCCGCAAGCTTCCCACACAGGCCTGCCAAAATTGTCCTCACGCTCTGCGGCAGGCACACACGCACACAGGCGTGGTATTTCATCCCTGGGTCTCCCTCCCCTCCCCACCCCCCGCCCCCCGGCGCAGCTGGCAGGGCCACTGGGTGACCCGCCGGTGCTGAGTGGGGTCTGCTGGGCCCCGGCTGACCCTTGGGCCCCATGCTTCTCCTGCTGGCGTATCCCGGTCGTAGATTTGGGGGGGCCACTTTCTTAGTCGAGGGCAGGCAGGCTCGGGTTTCGCAGAGACTTTGGAGGGACAAGGCCTCGCGGTCCCCGGCCGGACGCCTGGCCCTGCAGAGTCGTGTGGTTAACATGTTATTTATGGCGCCCTCCTGACTCTGGTCTCATATTAAGCCTCTGGGTGGGGCATCGTGCCTTGACCAATCAATCAACCAACCAACCCTCCGGGCTGATGAGCCAGGGTCAGCCAGCTAGTTTCACGTTCTCGTACGGAGGGCCAAGTGCTGCTGTAGAAGCTATGGCAAATGGGGCCGGTCCATATATCTCTGTGTGTGTGTGTGTGTGTGTGTGTGTGTGTGTGTTGCTTTATGAAAGTAACTTTTCATGTGGCGTGTTTGTTACTGTGGATCTTCCTTTTTTTTTTTTTTTTTTTTTAAATTTTTAAATTTCGGTAAAAATCACCAAACGTGAAATTCAGCGTCCTACCCGTGGTCACATGGACAGTTCAGGAGTGTGGCATCTATTCCCCTAGTCGTCCAGTGGATTTGTACAACCGGTCTCCAAAACTTGCAGTACTGAAATCGCACCCGTTGAGTAACAGTGACTCCCTCTTCCTCCGCTCCCCACCCCCCACCCCCATCCAGCCCCCAGGGGCTGTCATTCTACCTTCTGTGTCTATGAACCAGACTACTCCAGGTACCTCAGAGAAGTGGACCCCAACAATATTTCTCTTTTGTGACCGGTTTATTTCACTGAGCACAATGTCCTTAAGTTTCATCCACATCATCGTGTAGGATAGGGTTTCCTTCTTCTTTTTTTTTTTTTTTAATATTTATTTATTTTTGAAAGACACACACATACACACACACACACACACAGAGCGTGAGCAGGGGAGGGGCAGAGAGAGAGGGAGACACAGAATCCAAAGCAGGCTCCGGGCTCCGAGCTGTCAGCACAGAGCCCGACGCGGGGCTCGAACTGGGGAACTGTTGAGATCATGACCTGAGCCGAAGTTGGACACCTAACCAACCGACTGAGCCACCCCGGCACTCCCGGATTTCCTTCTTAAAGGCTAAATACTCTTCTAGTGTATGGGTGTACTACATTTTGTTTATCTATTTTATCCATCCATCGATCTTTGGGTTCCTTTCACCTCTTGGCTGTTGTGGATAACGGGGCTGCAAACTGAGGTATGGAAACAGTGGATCCTTAAGATGAAAAATTTAGCTGCATAATTGATGAAATTCCTAACACTTCTTTTAAATTAATTGATTAACTGAATTTTTGTTGAGGTCTAATTGGCAACAATATGTTAGTTTCGGGTATATGACATAATAATTTGATATTTGTACATACGGTGAAATTTAATAGCCCTCTCATGAAAAGTTAAATCTGTAGAGATAAGACTGAAGTCCTGTTAGCTAGGACCTTCTCCAACCACCCCCCTCCCCCCATGCCAATGACAAAGTAACTGCCATCCATTTATCGGGTTTGATTCTGTTTATCTATCCACCCACATACACACACATCTATGCATATAGCTGTGTATGTGTGTGTATCTTTAGAAACAAATCCCACGTGTTCAGTCAATTCTGCTATACTGTGACATCTGCATTCTTTTTTTTCTTTTCTCTAGCTTACTTTATTATAAGAATATGGCATATAATACCCATAACATACAAAATACGTGTTAACCAACTGGTTGTGTTATCAGTAAGGCTTTTGGTCAGAGGCTATTCGCAGGGAAGTGTTTGGGGAGTCAGAAGTTACATGTGGATTTTCTTTCTTTTTTTTTTGGTGACATCTGCATTCTTCAAATCACCGCAGTAGGCAAAATGGCACAGTAAAAACAGGGCTTAGGAGAAAAGTAGGATGAAGGGCAATACTCAAAAAACAAACAAACAAACAAAAAAACAACTTCAGTGACACACACACACAAAAGGAACCTAATAAAAACAATACCGCCATTTTCTACATTCCGCGGTTAAGAAATAGATAAATAACACAAGAAGTATGTCATGAGACTTTGGAGAAGTCTTGAACTTTTCTTGTGGAGGTGGCATCAGAAGTCTCGGAGCTTGTCAACTCTCCGGAAGTGATAGGAGATTGGCCTGAAATCGGAACACTGTAAACCAGGTGGGGAGGGGTGTGGCTCAGCACACACGGATGCTCCGAGGCAGCTGGGGGCCCGACGGAGGGGGGGTTTGTTTTGTGTATTCCTGTGTGGTCAGTTCAGCTGGGTGCAATTTTCTGCAATGACCCCCGTGTTTTTGGTGGATGAAATCATGCATGAGCAAACACAAAATTTGCTTAGGCTCAGATTGTTCCCAAATGTATCAATCCCATTGGAACGAATTTATGTCTTCAAAACAAACAGAGCCAACTGCAGCCATGTTCACAAGCAACAACCGCAAAAGCGATACGTTTTCGGGGGGTGGGGGGTGTTAGTATTTTTGTGTAAGTGGATTCATACTGGATGCAGAAGTCTCCGATGGGTTCTCTTTTCTTTTCTTTTGCTTACCAGTATTCCTAACAGACTTTTCCATGTCGGTAACGCAGACCCACTGGGTTTTCTCTGCTGTATAGGTTTCCACCTGCATGAACACTTTCCATATGGCTGTTGCCCCATGGAGGGTCACGGGTATTGTTTCTCCTTGCTCGTTAACACAGCAACAAGTGAATTTGCTGCGATATACCCTTTATACTCCTTTTCCTTCAAGAATGATGTCTTTCATTAATTATAGGCTGGTGAAATTTACATAACAAAATTTACTATTTTAACTACATTTTAAGGGTACATTCACATTGTTGGACAACCATTCATCCCCAGACCTTTTTCTTCATCTCAAACCGAAACTCCTTACCCATCAAACAGCAACTTTTTTTTTTTAAGGGTTTCTTTTTTGAAAAATTTTTTACATGTTTATTGTTTATTTTTGAGAGCGAGACAGAGAGAGAGAGAGAGAGAGAGGGAGGGTGGGGGAAGGTTAGAGAGAGAGCGAGACACAGAATCCGAAGCAGGCTCCAGGCCCTGAGCTATCAGCACAGAGCCCGACACGAGGCTCGAACCCGCGAGCCGTGAGATCCTGACTCGAGCCCCAGTCACATGCTTAACCGACGGAGCCACCCTGACGCCCCAAATAACTTCTTGAGTTCAAATCCTGGCCCATCACCGGACTTTGGGTAATACCCGTGCCTCCCTGAGCCTCAGCTTCTTCCTCTGGAGGTAGAAACTAAAGTACATAGCTCCTGGATTGGGGCTGAGGATTGCGTGCAGTGACCCAGGTGATGAGCCCGCTGTAGGTTCTTAACAAGCAGCTTTTATTATCCTGGGAAATTGACCAAGTGCCCCTGCGCGCTCGGTCCGACGTCCAGTTCCCGGGAGTGGGGACGTGGCAGGGCATGGTTTGCTGGGAACTGGTGGGCGCGACGTTCACCGCCCACATCGCTCTTCCCGCTAGCGCTTGAGGAGGCCAGTTCCAGGCCCCTGCCTGCTCACCCCCTGCCCCAGCCCGGGGCCCAGGCCAGTCCTCGAGGCTCTTGGGAGTGACCCATTTTCAGCCTTGGTCAGTGCCAGCCTGCCCGCTGGGGCTGCCACTTGCAGCGTGCACGGTAGCCAGTGCATTGAGGTCACAGAACAGATGGCAGTAACTTTCGGTTGAGATCTGCCAGGCTGCGTTGGAACCAGTGACCCGGAGGCAAATGCACGTGCGTCGCCCTTTCTCCCCCTTCGGTCTGTAACCCTGGGACCTTGCCGCTTTCCAACGCCCGCTCAGGCTTCGCCCCAGGGGACCCGAGTGTCCTTTCGGGCTTCCTGGGCTCCACGTTCTCTGGGGGCCGCAGCCACATCCCAGCCCCGCCCCCCACCGGCTCCTGGCCCCGCCCTTTTTTCCAGGAAGCTCAAAGCACCTTGATCTCTTCATCTCGTTAATCTGCTGCTGCTCTCCTTTTGGGGGGTTGTCATTATCCCATTTTATAGATGGAGAAATAGAGGCAGGAGGAGGGCGGCCCAGGGACCCATAATGCCTGTGTGTCAAGAGGAATTTATGTGACCTCGCCTAAGCACACTGCTTAGCGCATGGGGCAGACGAACTATTAAGCCGCCTTCAATCAAGGAAGAACAGCGGCCAAAAACAGTACTCTTTTTAAAAAAAAAAAAAATTTTTTTTAACGTTTATTTATTTTTGGGACAGAGAGAGACAGAGCATGAACGGGGGAGGGGCAGAGAGAGAGGGAGACACAGAATCGGAAACAGGCTCCAGGCTCTGAGCCATCAGCCCAGAGCCCGACGCGGGGCTCGAACTCACGGACCACGAGATCGTGACCTGAGCTGAAGTCGGACGCTTAACCGACTGAGCCACCCAGGTGCCCTCCTCCCCTGCCCCGGGCCTCAGTGTCTTGACCTGTAAGTCAAGTCTGGGACGATAGCACCGAACCTTCAGGGTTGTGACCCCCGACGGGACCTTAGACACCATGCCGGGGAAGTGCTGGGCTCTTAGGAGGTGCTGGACGGGGGCTGGAGCTCTTTGGGGTTACGACCACGAGACTCTCTTCAGGGTGCGGTGGAGGGCACTTTTATGAGCAGTCCTCCGGGTGAAGGCCCAGCAAGCTGCTAATCTGAGGCTAATGATAGTGCTGATTAATCACAGCTTGGCTTTGTAGGCCCCCTTTCATGCAGAGGGCTCCCCAGGTCTTCTGCAGCCACTGGCTGTGGCCGGTTCTAGCTTTCATCCCGGCATCAGGCAGAGCTTAATAATTATGATCTCTGCCCCCGGCTCCACCCCAGCCCCAAGTTCAGTGACCGCATTGTTCACCTTGATATCTTCCGCCCTGGGGGGATGAATGAGGGCATCAGAGGAGCCCGGGGACGTGCCCCAGGCTCTGCTGCCAGCCGGTCCCAGAGTCTGGCCCCCAAATCAGCTCCTTCCAATGCCCAGCCTGCTACTCTGTGTTGTAGACGCTCCCGTGGGAGGCGGAGAAGAGGCAGCTAATGGTGCTTTTTGTACATGCGTGATTTTATATGTAAGCGTCATTACTGGGGTTGTTTTTGGTTTGTTCTATTGTTTTTTATTTGAAACAATTCCTACAGTTTATTCATGTTGATAGACTCTTTTTTATTTTTTTATTTGTTTTTTATTTTTTTTGAGACAGAGAGAAACAGAGCATGAACGAGGGAGGGTCAGAGAGAGGGAGACACAGAATCCGAAACAGGCTCCAGGCTCTGAGCTGTCAGCACAGAGCCCGACGCGGGGCTTGAACTCACGGACCGCGAGATCATGACCTGAGCTGAAGTCGGCGGCCCAACCGACTGAGCCACCCAGGTGCCCCACAGTTTATTCATTTTGAGAGAGACAGACAGAGTGAGTGGGGGAGGGGCAGAGGGAGAGGGAGAGAGAGAATCCCAAGCAGGCTCTGCACTGCCAGCCCAGCATGGGGCTCGAACTCACGAAATGTGACATCACGACCCGAGCCGAAACCAAGAGTCTGAGCCACCCAGACGCCCCTGTTTTTGTTCTTTTTTTTTTTTTTTTTTTTTTGAGATTGATACAGCTTATTTAATTGCTTACCTGTTGATTCACCTTCTTCCCTCTAGTAGATTTAAAATTCTGTGAGCTTGGGGACCTCATTACTCTTATTCTCTGTATTTCTGACACCTGGAAATGTCACCGGCACACAGCAGGTATTTAGTGAGCCCCCAGATTCATGAGGGAATAAATGCAATATAGACGTTCCTATGGGCCAAGCCATTGACAATGGGGAGCCTGAAAGGATCAGAAAGCATCTCAATAGGGTTTGAAGGATGCGGAGTTCTCCAAGTGAAGACCGAAGCCTGCATCCTGGGCAGAGCATAAGTGTATCCAGAGGCACGGAGGAAGATTCGAATGTGGATGGAGTGTAGCAGACGGGAGAAGTCTGAGCGTTGGGCAGGAGGGGACAAGCACTGGGAGGTGTGGCTCGAAATCTGTGTTACGTCCAGATTCTTCAGTGGGGAGCTTGGAGTTTGCTTTGGAGGTAACACAGAATGGCATCGCCAGATCTGAATTCCAGCCACACCTCTTGGGCTTGGGTGGTGTTGATCACTTGGGGCCCACCACAGTGGCCCAGGAGAGAGGTGCCGAGGCTCTGAGCCCAAGGCACTGGCGTTGAGAGAGGGGTTGTCTCCAAACTTTGTAAAATTCTACTCATCCCATGCACGTGGGGGTCCATGCTTGTGTGACCTCAGTAGCCACTGGCTTGCAACTATTTCTTTTTCTCTTCTCTGTGGGATTGGAAACAATGGTTGGTGACTTTTCCAAATTCCATGGTCTTTCAGGGAAAAAAAAAAAAAAGTATATATATATATATATATATATATATATATATGTGCACTTGTCAGGCATTTAGTCTATAAGCACTGAGTGAAAAATAAAAGATATCTTCTTTATCTTTCATTTCTTGGAGCCGAGCTCCAAGGCCATTGGACAACGGCCAATGTGGTGGAAAGAGATGGGATTCTGGAATTCTAGCTCTCTCTCTGTTTGATGCATGAAGGTTCCCATCGCCTCCCTGGGTCTCAGCTTCTCCATCCATAAAGTGAGGGGATTGGGCCACCACTCATTTTCTGAAGTGTATTCTATGGACTGGTTCTTCTGGTAGATACTCCATTAAAAAGAAAGGAGGAGGGTTGGTGATCTGTGTTGGGGACACAGTGCATTTGCTCTTTCCCCCCTGAAGTTTGTGAAAGATCATCGGTGTATGAAAAGCTCCCAGATCTGAATCCTATAGCCAAGGAACCCTGTTGAATTTTGTTGAAGTCACTGTTCCTTTAGCAGTGGGACAGTCAGACTTCAGCATTGACAGAACTCGAAAATCCTACAGGGCTCTGGTTTTGAGATGCTCTGGTTGTGTCTAGAATGTTCTATCAGTTCAAATAAGCTGAGATTCCGTGAGCAGTTGGCCTGAACTCCTGTTGGTTCTCTGTTGCCTGAGTTTTACAGAACGAACAGAATGGCCTTAAGGATCTGTCTGTCCCCAAACTACAAGAATTCACCACTAACCACGATGACCATCTACGGCCAAGGAGGAAGGTGAGGGTTACCTCACATATCTCCATTCCAGAATCTCTTGGTTTCTCTTGATATTTCAAATATGAGTGTCTTTATCAACCCAAGTCTGTTGGGATAAAAATAAACGAGAGATCGTATTCTGATAATGAAGTTTTCTCCAATAGGGCTCCACCCCATCCATAGTATTCCCATATTCTCCCAACATCTGATAACAACTTTCTTTTCACAGATCACTAAGGATGGGGGCTGTTACATGAAAAATGATTCCATAGTGAATAAATTTGGAATTAAATCTAACAGGTTTTTTTTTTTCCTACAGACCTTTTCAGAGCCTTTAGTGTACCAATGTTTAATATGAATCTCTACAAAGGGACGTGTCAAGGATGCGAAGTTGACCATGCAGCATTTCGTCCCTTAACAGAGTGTCAGAAGGTGCTGGTCAAATGGATGTCCGTTTTTGGAAACTCTGCCTTCCCAGGATTATTTAGATCTCTAATGCTGATTTCTTGTGTCTTTACTCTTCCTCATCTACCAGTAAGAAACTCTGCTGAGGGCAGGGACCAGCCTTATAGTCTCGTATCTTCTTCCGGGGCTATTTGTTCCCCAAACCACTCATTAAGGGCGCTTTTGGGGGGTCCGTGTTCAGGACTAGTTATTTCGTCACTACATTGTGCATTTCTTATTTGTTTTGTTTTGTTGCTATTCCACATCTAAAGGTATTTTTTATTTGGGAGAAGTCCCAAGATAGGAGGGATGTAGTCCCCATCTCCGTCTACGTAAGTCAAGGGGGACATCCCCTAGAAGCTAGGGGGGATGACTGTCAAGGGATGGCTGTCGTGTTCATTAGACGTTCCTGCCCAGGACAGGATTTTGGAACAGCATTGACCCTGCTTCGCGTTGACTCCAGGGGCGATGGCACTGCTGGTGATGGTGAGAGCTGGAACATTCTGACTTGGCTATTGCTGTGCTGAAGCATTGTTTGGGGTTTTAGCCTGCCAGCCCCCCTTGTGTCTTACCCACTATCCCTGCAGATCCTATGAGCGATCCAGCATTCCAAACATATATTTTCTGCTTCAGTTGGAGTTAGTTGCTTGGAACCAAGACTACTGACCATCCTGTCAAATCCATGCATCCATCCACGTATCCATCCATCCATTCAGAACATCTACCCATCCATCACTGACCCGGCCATCCTTCTAACATAACACCGAGCTAGGCACTAAACATATGCAAAGCAGCAGGAAACGGCAAAAACAGATGCCGATGCCGTCGTTAAGTCTGGGAATCGGAGCGGAGTTTCACAAAGGAACAATGAATAGAAGTGTGCGAGGTGTTTAGGAAAAGGAATGATACTGTATCCCAGGACTGGAAATAGTACCACCCCTTGGCCTGAGGGATGAGGGGAGGGAGTGGTTTTCAGGATCCAAAGATTACGTGGTGAGGCCTCCTGATAGCAGCTGTGGGCTTAGGTAGGGGGACACAGTCAACCTAAGGCGACCTGGCAGGAAGGAGACAGGAGGATAAATACCTCGTCAGCACACTCCTCCCTCCCTCTGATCTCCTGCCAGTGCAAGAGAAGATAGTGAGTTAGCTTGTACAGGTCAGCTTCTCAGTTGCAGAGCAGGTTGGAGAAGGGTGGAGAGTGCATCTGGAGGGCCAAACAGAAGACCCCAAGTGCATCAGTGTGAGGAGGTTCGTGCCATTTCTCTGTTCAAATCTTTCTTGTACAGTATCCCAGACATTTATTTTCTGCCTCCGTTAGTGTCAGTTGTTTGCAACCAAGAATCTTGACTTCTGTGGCAAACACATCCATCCATCCATCCATGCATCCATCCATCCATCCATCCACCCATCCACCCACCCATCCCATCCACCCACTTAGCCATCCACTTACCCATCATCCATCCCATCCATCCATCCATCCATCCACCCATCCATCCACCCATCCATCCCATCCATCCATCCATCCATCCATCCATCCATCTATCCCATCCATCCATCCATCCACCCACCCACCCACCCATCCACCCATCCATCCATCCACCCACCCATCCATCCATCCATCCATCCCATCCATTCATCCATCCATCTATCCACCCATCCCATTCATCCCAGCCATCCATCCATCCCATCCATCCATCCATCCACCCATCCATCCACCCATCCATCCATCCATCCATCCATCCATCCACCCACCCATCCCATTCATCCCATCCACCCATCCACCCCATCAACCCCATCTATCCCATCCATCCATCCACCCACTCATCCATCCATCCATCCATCCATCCATCCATCCATCTATCCCATCCATCCATCCATCCATCCACCCACCCACTCATCTATCCAAACATCCATCCATCTCCAGTGGATTTATACAACACTCACATAAAAGCCAAAGTATTCATGACCCATCAAGCCTTCCATGACTCGCCCCCCGCCACCACTCGCTCCCCCCCACCCCCTACCGCCCCACACTGCCCACTTGTCTTCATCTCCCTTTCTCTTCTCAGTTTTCTCCATCCCAGCCACACTGGCCTCCATGCTGCGCTCTAGATAAACTCCTGCCCCAGGACCTTTATGCATGATGTTCCTTCTCCCTGGAATACTCTACCCTTACACGTCCTCTTGGTCCCTCCCTGCCTCTAAGTTTTTACTCAAATGTCATCCTCCTTGTCCTCTGTTCATCAGATGGTGACTTCTGTCTACCACTGTCACTTACTTTCCTCCTTGGTACTTTACACTGTCTCACCTTCTCTAGATAATGCTTGTCCATCTTGTTTAGTGTGTATACTGTCCTCCCCCTACCAACTGGACCCTCCAGCGGAATAGAAATTCTAGAATGAAGGGTTTTTTGCTGTCTTGTTTATTGGTGTATTCTTAGTGCTCCAGAGAATCCCAGCATACAGAAGGTGTTGGATACACATTTGTTGAACAAATAAATGAACGTACGGGAGCGGCTCTGTGAGAGTTTCTGACCCATTCTCGGAGGGGAATTCAGCCCAGCTGCGAGTTTGTGCAAACTCATTTTATCCCTACTGTTGCACAGGCCAGGACGCACGTTAAGAGTTAATATGCTGCTTGTGCCCTCAGGAAATGTCCTGAACGTTCCATGCAAGCCATGGACTTGGCTCTCGGTGACTTCTTGTCCTGCTTAGGAAAACCTGAGGGCAAGGGAGGGAAAAAATGAACACTTTATACATTTCATCTTCAAAGCACTTACTAAACGCTCAAGTAATTAATTCCCCTGGCTCTCTGGGAAGTGGATTTTATTGTCTCTGTTCTGGCAATAGAGGCATGGGTGTGCTGAGAAGTTCCATCATTTCCCCAGGACCACAGAGTGAGCCACGGGTGGTGCCAGAACAGCATTGACACGCTTGGAGTTTCTGGCCGGGAGGCCTCCTACTTCCCTTGCTGGCGGGCAGGGCAGTGGACTCAGATGGGAGGTGGCGGTGTGGACAGTCTTAGAGGATGACTTTCTTCCCCTTTCAGAGGACTTTGGGAACTGGGCACTTGGGGGCTGCAAAATCACCGGGGCCCCCTGGGCCCCTCTTTCTTCCAATGTTTCAGGTCCAAGCTGAGGCTTAAGTGTAAACTGAAAAAAAAAAAAAAAAAAAAAAGTCTGAGGACATGAACTCTTTCCCAGTGCAGGCCGGGGCAAAAGAGGAGATACGTCAAGACTGCCTTTGGTTATGCCCGGCTAATCGGAGTCTGACCACAGTCCTAACTCCTCTGCTCCAGACTTTTGCTTTATCCCTTCTCCAGCAACACGAACCCGCCTGATTTTCCATATGGTCGGTTTCCTACTCTCTTGGAGAAAGGCCAGCGGAGAGGATAACTACTTGATATTAACGATATTGATGGGTGCTCCAGGGAATTAACATTCTTACCGGCTAATTATCTCTGGGCCAATATTTTCCTGTAGGCTTTGGACTGAAAGTCGGGAGACCTGTGTGTTCGCTTCTGCTACTAACTTGCCACGTATCAGGTTGGGTCTTAGTTTTCCCATGTGTTGAATAAAGATAATAAGAACAGCATATATAAACACTTACCGGCTATTAGACAATGCTCTATGTGCCTTAAATATAGTGTCTTATTTGAACCTCACAACTCAGGAAGTGTTTTGCTTCTGGTTTTGCAGATGAGGAAACTGAGGCATAGAGAGGTTAAATGATTAATCCGAGACCCAGAGCTGGAAGGGGTCAGAGGTGGCAGAATCTAGGGGGTGTGGCCCCCGAGTCTGGGCTTATAACCACTAGAGCGGTTTGAACCAGGCACAGGAACCGACTTCAGTGCCAAAGGCAATTCCAGTGTAGTTTGTATTGAAATTACCCTTCCTCCAAAAACACGATAAAAGCTGGACAGAAAACCATGAAACAGCTACGTATAGAAACTGGAATGCACCAGCACAGATTGAATTTGGGACCTGAAAAAAAATCTCTGAAATATTAATTGCACATATGGTTCTTTTTTAAAAAAAATGTTTATTTATTTTGAGAGAGAGAGAGAGGGAGAGAGAGAGAGGGAGGGCTTGTGCACACAAGCCGAAGAGGGGCAGAGAGAGGGGGAGAGAATCCTAAGTAGGCTCCACACTGTCAGCTCAGGGTCTGATGTGGAGCTCGAACCCACGAACTGTGAGATCGTGACCTGAGCCGAAATCGAGAGTTGGATGCTTAACCAACAGAGCCGGCCAGGCGCCCCTGCATAAATGGTTTTAATAGCTGATTAGACTTAGCAGAAGAGAAGATTAGTAAACTGAACAAGAGCTCGGTAGAAAATAAATACGCGGGATTGGAGCAGAGAAAAATAGCGGCGAATAACACAGAGAAGGGCGTAAGATTCATAAGGACACGGTGGAGAGGTCTAAGATACGTACAGTTGGACTTGTAGAAGAGAGAAGAGACAGAATGGGACAGAAGCAACCTTTGAAGAACTGTGTTTTCCAAAACTGAGGACAGTAAGCCCATTTGAGAAGCTCTGGGAAACCAAAGCGCATGAAACCCAGGAAACCACATTAGGCACGCCATAGTGAAACTTCTCACGACCAAAGACAACGAGAATATCATAGAAGCCATCAGGAAATAAGAGACATTACCTTCAAAGGGACAACAGCGAGCCTCGTGGCCGACTTTTCGAGAACACGAAAGCCAACTGTGATCAAATGTTAGGGGGGATTCTCACCTGGGTTGGGAAAGATGCCAGGCTCAGACTGAACTCATCTGAGACGCCCTTGGTGGTAGATTAGTAACGTCTGCCACGTGCATGGAAGGAAGGAGCGACAGCAGCCATGCCACCTGCTGGCTTTGGCTTCGATGTCTGCCGCGATTTCCTCCCCTGGGTAATCGCAGAATGCCTCCTCCTTCCGAACCACTTTTCGGGTACAGGGAAGGAATCCAGAGACTTAAAGAAGATTCCAGCCCCTCAGTTGTAAACCGAGTAGCAGAGTTTTGGCTATAGGAAAGTTTCATTTCATATCCTAGTGAATTCTGTATGACCTTGAGCATGTCCCTTTACCTCCCAGAGCATCACTTTCTAGTTTCTTCAATTTTTTTTTTTTAATTTTTTTTTTCAACGTTTATTTATTTTTGGGACAGAGAGAGACAGAGCATGAACGGGGGAGGGGCAGAGAGAGAGGGAGACACAGAATGGGAAACAGGCTCCAGGCTCCGAGCCATCAGCCCAGAGCCCGACGCGGGGCTCGAACTCACGGACCGCGAGATCGTGACCTGGCTGAAGTCGGACGCTTAACCGACTGCGCCACCCAGGCGCCCCTCTAGTTTCTTCAATTTTAAGGTATTTTCAATAATGGTACTTAATTCGCAATGACATTGGAGTTTTCAAGGAATGGATGCATGGAAAACATCAGACACAGACTCTGAAACACAATAGGTCCTCAAAACCAGTAGCTGCTCCTATTTTCTGCACAGGGGCCATGGGTCCCCAGCTGGCTGCTGAGTTCCTACTCCTACAAGGAACACTTTTTCCTTGTCAAGCACCTACGTTTGTCAAGCGCCTACGTTGTTGAAGGAGACATGTCGGGTGGTGGGGACCACGAAACCCATACAGTTCTTGAAATGCATGGTTCTTACCATCGAATGGGCTTTGAGAACAGTTGAGGCATCGGAGTGAGTGTTTTTCCTTTGACTCTTGGGGTTTTAAAGAGCCAGTGGCACCTCTTGGGGAAGAGACATTCACAGGGACTGCGTTTTCCTTCGGTGAATTCAGATGTCCTCCTCTGGGACACGTTCAGCAGTAGCCACCAGTGTCCCAAACTTCTTCCGTCGAGGAGGCCAGGGTCTCTGTGAGGATCCAGAAGGATTCTTCATGCCTGAGACCCATTTGGGTTATCGCCCAAGGGGATTGCAGTCCATTCCTATCCCCAGCTCTGCCACCCCCACCCCCACTGCTTATGCCGTGGCCTTATCCAGTATCCCCTTCCCCCTTACAGGTGTAGTATTGACCAAAGAGAGTGAAGGAGGACATTCCAGTTTCCCAAAGGGCCTGGAAAGCTTGTTGGCAAACAGGGAGTTTTGCGATGTCCTCAGAGTGGGATGACAAAATGCCCCAACGCGTGCTTAACTTAGAGGAAGCGTCGTCGTATCGGGAAGCGAGAGGGGGCTTTGGGTCAAATCCTGGCCCTGCTCCTGGCCGAGGGGGCTTTGCCGGTTCCCCCCGTCAATGAAAATGGGTTAATAATGCAGCAACATTGTGAGTAAGAACAAAGATGCGTCTCGAGTGCTTAGCCCAGTGCAGGGCCATATTTTTGTTATTAGTCAGCGTTGCATGTTCAGGGGATCTGGAAATCCCTGCCTCGGGAAGGCCTCCCCCCCCACCCCCGCCGCCCCCATGAGCTCTTACCCAAAACATGCATTCATTCCCAGCCGTGTAGGGACTTGATGTAAACCCACCCACTTTCCTGTGAACAGAAAACGCTAACAGAATTTTGGCCCCGAGAGCCGGTTCCGCAAAAGTAGTAAAATTGTTGTGGTTAAGCCCCTAGAACTGTTTGGGAGGCCTGAGAGGTCTTTGGGGGAGCCAATGGGAGTGGCGGGGCCGACCTCAGAATGGAGCAGCGGAAAAGCTGTGCTAGCATTTTGCACTGTCCAGCTGCACCCGGCTGGGCTCCGCTTCCGGGGGACTGGGAAGTCAGGGAGGACGGTTCCTCGACTCTGCCGGGGCTGGGGTCGGCATCTGGGTTTACAGGTGTGCCACAAACCAGGGTGTGGCAGAGTTGGCCGGGCGTCTGACAAAAATCTGTGACCTCTCACCGTCCCCTTAGCGAGGATATGTCACTTGGAGGTGACTGGACAGGCAGGGACAGTTGTCCCTGGCTCCCCGCAGCCAGGTAAGGCCATGTGACTGATCCTGCCCGTGCAATATGAGTGTGTCCCTCCCGGGCCGGGGATTTTTTATTTATTTATTTATTTATTTATTTATTTATTTATTTTTTAATTTTTTTTTTTTCACGTTTATTTACTTTTGAGACAGAGAGAGAGACAGAGCATGAACGGGGGAGGGTCAGAAAGAGAGAGGGAGACACAGAATCCGAAACAGCCTCCAGGCTCTGAGCTGTCAGCACAGAGCCCTACGCGGGGCTCGAACTCACGGACCGCGAGATCATGACCTGAGCCGAAGTCGGCCGCTTAACCCACTGAGCCATCCAGGCGCCTCTCGGGCCGGGGATTTTAAAAAGCAGTGGGATTCTTTGACATTCTCTTTCCCCTTTGGCGATCGGCTGCAGAGGACCTTGAGGTCCCCAGGGGAAGGGGAGGTAGACCCACAAGATGTAACCTCTCTGGGTCTCTGAGTCATCATGGCGGGGAATACCCCTGGACCTACATAAAAAATAAATTTCCGGGGCGCCTGGGTGGCTCCGTCGGTTAAGCGTCCGACTTCAGCTCAGGTCACGATCTCACAGTTCGTGGGTTCGAGCCCCACATTGGGCTGTGTGCTGACAGCTCGGAGCCTGGACCCTGCTTCGGATTCTGTGTCTCCCCCTCTCTCTGCCCCTCTCCCACTCGTACTCCGTCTCTCGCCCTCTCTCAAAAATAAATAAACATTAGGAAAAACAATACAAAAGAAATTTCCATTGGGTCGAGCCACTAGAAAGTTTTGCTGTATTTGTTACAGCAGCTCGTGTTGCCCTGATACACCATGTTAGGTATCCTTAAATTCAACAGATACCTAACCCTCCTGCTCACGGTGACCTGGGGCTTCTGGGATGGCAGCTCCAGTGCCCTCTCCCCCACCCCCCTACTCCATTGGCTGTATTTTGTCTCTCTAAATTTGGACGAGTGAAAATACCAACCACACCAGCTGTTGGTGAAGATGTGGAGGACCTGGAACTTTCTTACGCTGCCGTAATTAAAGTAAAACGGTACAACCTCTTTGCAAAACAAGCTGGCAGTTTCTGAAGCATACACCTGCATTAGGACCCAGTCACTCTGCTCCTAGGGATCTACCCAAGAGAGACAAAGGCATATGTGCGCACAGAGACTTGCACACGTGTTCACAGCAGCTTTATTACTAGACACAAAGTGGCCACGGGTCCCCCAGTGTTCCCCAAAGCCCCGCTAAATGTCCTGCCCGCAGTTTCCACGAGATGTCCGAGAATACCCCTGTCTTTAGGCTGCACTCTGCATTGAATCCTGTAGAAAAAGTCCTGAATCTTCTGGCCTCTCTCCATGTCCATCTTGGCTTCTAGTCGAAGCCACCGAGATTTCCCGAAGACGGTGACCGCGGCCTCCTCTCTGGTCTCCATGCCTTCCGTTCCCCGCCAACCCCCCCCCCCCCGCCCATTCCTTTCTCAACACAGCGGCCAGAGAAGTTTCTTTCAAAACAGATCCAATCGTGTACTTTCAACTGCTTTCCCGTCTACTTAACGTAAAATCCCAAGTCCTTGACGTGAACCTCAGGGCACTGGGTAATCTGACCGTTGACTCCATGGCTCCTTCCACTCTTTCCTTGACCACTGGTTTCAGCCACACTTGTCTCCTTGCTTTTTCTCAAATATGCCAGACTCCTCCCTTCCTTCAGGAAACCATGCCCTTGCCATTCTCTTTCCTTCTAACACGGTTCCCTCCGCCTTTCCAAGTAGCTTCTTAATGGTCTCTGCTCAGATGTCACCCACCCATAGAGGTCATCTCTGGACACCCCCATGAAATAACCTTCTACCCACGTCTTGTTTCTCTACTTTAATGTTCTTCATAGCACTTATTACTATCTATAGTTATTCTGTTGCTTTTCTTTGGCTGTGTAAAGTGTTACCAACTTAGCGACTTAAAACAACACACATTTATTATCTCATGGTGTCTGTGAGTCACAGGTCTGGGTGTCACGTATCTGAGTCCTTTGCTTAGGGCCTGAAGGGCTGTAGTCAAGGTATCGGCCGGGCTCTGCTCTCATCTGGTGGCTTGGCTGGGTAAGGATCCATTTCCAAGCTCACCAAGTTATTGGAATAATTCCTTTCCTTGTAGTCAGAGGAGCGAGGGCCTTGGCTTCTTACTCACTGCCCACTGGAGGCCACTCTCAGTTCCTAGAAATTCCTAGAGACTGCCTGCCATTGCCCAACATGGCTGCTTTTACTTCATCAACCCAGCAAGAAAGGTCTTTAGAGAGAGTGGCCGGCAAGATGGAACCTTACATAAAGTCACAGAAATGACATTCCACCCCAGCCGCCATATTGTATTGGGTAGAAACAGGTCATAAGTCCTACTGACACTAAAGGCGAGATGGGGATTACCCAAAGCTGTGAATACCGGGCGGCCAGAATCACGGAAGGGGTAACTTAAAGTCTGTCCATCACAAGGATATTCTGTATTTATTTACTGGTTGGTTTATTATCTGCCTCCCTCACTAGAACATAACCTTAACCTGTACAGATTAAGAGTACAGAAGAGTACAGAACCTTAATCTGTCTTGCTTGTGACTATGTCCCCAGCACCTGGAACAATCCTTGGCACATAGTAGGTGCTTATAGTATATTTCTTGAATGAATAAAATAAACTTGTTATTATTATTTATTCAATTATTTTTTACATTTACATCCAAGTTAGTCAGCATGTAGTGCAACAATGATTTCAGGAGTAGATTCCTTAGTGTCCCTCACCCATTTAGCCCATCCCCCCTCCCACAACCCCTCTAGCAACCCTCTGTTTGTTCTCCGTATTTAAGAGTCTTTTTTTAAAAAAAATTTTTTTTAACGTTTTTTATTTATTTTTGAGACAGAGAGAGACAGAGCATGAACGGGGGAGGGGCAGAGAGAGAGGGAGACAGAATCGGGAGCAGGCTCCAGGCTCTGAGCCGTCAGCCCAGAGCCCGACGCGGGGCTCGAACTCACGGACCGTGAGATCGTGACCTGAGCCGAAGTCGGCCGCTTAACCGACTGAGCCACCCAGGCGCCCCTAAGAGTCTTTTATGTTTTGTCCCCCTCCCTGTTTTCATATTATTTTTGCTTCCCTTCCCTTATGTTCATCTGTTTTGTATCTTAAAGCCCTCCTATGAGTGAAGTCATATGATATTTCTTTCTCTGACCGACTAATTTCACTTAGCATAATCGCCTCCAGTTCCATCCACGTAGTTGCCAATGGCAAGATTTCATTCTTTTCCATTGCCGAGTAATACTCCATTGTGTATAGATACCACATCGTCTCTATCCATTCATCCATCGATGGACATTCGGGCTCTTTCCATACTTTGGCTATTGTCGATAGTGCTGCCGTAAACATGGGGGTGCATGTGTCCCTTTGAAGCAGCAGACCTATATCCTGTGGATAAATGCCTACTAGTGCAATTGCTGGGTCGTAGGCTAGTTCTATAAAATAAACTTATTTTCATTGAGCTATTTTCGTGAAGTTTCGTTCCTTTAAACAAACAAAATGCCACGTTGAGATGTATTGCTTTGGGGTTTAAAATGTGATATCAGCAAAAGTGGTTTGTAAACGGTAAAACATCCTGTAAGTGCTAAGCAGTCTTCTCTTTATGGTCTTACCAGTTTATCTCCTTGGAAAATAATTTTTTAAATGTTTACCTACTTTTGAGAGAGAGAGAGCACGCGAGAGAGCACACCAGCTGGGGAAGGGCAGAGGGAGGGGGGACAGGATCCGAAGCAGGCTCTGTGCTGACAGTAGACAGCCTGATGCAGAGCTCCAGTGCAGGAACTGTGAGATCGTGACCTGAGCTGAAGTCGGACGCTCAACGGACTGAGCCGCCCAGGTGCCCCTGGAGTCCTGGTCTCTTAAAGTGGCCATGGACGCGCATTGGCCGCTGGAAAGCAAGTGGCTGTGATCCACATCCCTGATGGATGGAAGCTTTGAGAGCTGGTGTGCAAGATGACATTCGTCATGGGGACCCGCGATGTGTTCGGCAGTGGCCTCTGCTTTCTCACTCCCTGTCTCAGCTTGGGTCCCTGACTGTGGATGATGCCAGGCAGAGTTCCCAGCTGAGTCCCAGAGAGGACACAGGTAACGCGTGAAACAAACCACCGATGGTTTAATCCATGGGGATCCGGGGGCTGTCTCTTACTGCTTCATAACCTGGCCCATCATGACGGAAGCAGTACCCAGCCTTCCTCAGACAGTCAGCTCCTTCCTGCTTCTCAGCCTAGAAGACGCCAAGGAACACGGGAGAAGCGATTTGATTAAAAAATCCACGTCTGCCCTTGGGACCGTGAGTTTGCTTTGTTCAAGGTTTCTTTTTTTTTTTTTAATTTTTTTTTTCAACGTTTATTTATTTTTGGGACAGAGAGAGACAGAGCATGAACAGGGGAGGGGCAGAGAGAGAGGGAGACACAGAATCGGAAACAGGCTCCAGGCTCTGAGCCGTCAGCCCAGAGCCCGACGCGGGGCTCGAACTCACGGACCGTGAGATCGTGACCTGAGCCGAAGTCGGCCGCTTAACCGACTGAGCCACCCAGGCGCCCCTAAGAGTCTTTTATGTTTTGTCCCCCTCCCTGTTTTCATATTATTTTTGCTTCCCTTCCCTTATGTTCATCTGTTTTGTATCTTAAAGCCCTCCTATGAGTGAAGTCATATGATATTTCTTTCTCTGACCGACTAATTTCACTTAGCATAATCGCCTCCAGTTCCATCCACGTAGTTGCCAATGGCAAGATTTCATTCTTTTCCATTGCCGAGTAATACTCCATTGTGTATAGATACCACATCGTCTCTATCCATTCATCCATCGATGGACATTCGGGCTCTTTCCATACTTTGGCTATTGTCGATAGTGCTGCCGTAAACATGGGGGTGCATGTGTCCCTTTGAAGCAGCAGACCTATATCCTGTGGATAAATGCCTACTAGTGCAATTGATGGGTCGTAGGCTAGTTCTATAAAATAAACTTATTTTCATTGAGCTATTTTCGTGAAGTTTCGTTCCTTTAAACAAACAAAATGCCACGTTGAGATGTATTGCTTTGGGGTTTAAAATGTGATATCAGCAAAAGTGGTTTGTAAACGGTAAAACATCCTGTAAGTGCTAAGCAGTCTTCTCTTTATGGTCTTACCAGTTTATCTCCTTGGAAAATAATTTTTTAAATGTTTACCTACTTTTGAGAGAGAGAGAGCACGCGAGAGAGCACACCAGCTGGGGAAGGGCAGAGGGAGGGGGGACAGGATCCGAAGCAGGCTCTGTGCTGACAGTAGACAGCCTGATGCAGAGCTCCAGTGCAGGAACTGTGAGATCGTGACCTGAGCTGAAGTCGGACGCTCAACGGACTGAGCCGCCCAGGTGCCCCTGGAGTCCTGGTCTCTTAAAGTGGCCATGGACGCGCATTGGCCGCTGGAAAGCAAGTGGCTGTGATCCACATCCCTGATGGATGGAAGCTTTGAGAGCTGGTGTGCAAGATGACATTCGTCATGGGGACCCGCGATGTGTTCGGCAGTGGCCTCTGCTTTCTCACTCCCTGTCTCAGCTTGGGTCCCTGACTGTGGATGATGCCAGGCAGAGTTCCCAGCTGAGTCCCAGAGAGGACACAGGTAACGCGTGAAACAAACCACCGATGGTTTAATCCATGGGGATCCGGGGGCTGTCTCTTACTGCTTCATAACCTGGCCCATCATGACGGAAGCAGTACCCAGCCTTCCTCAGACAGTCAGCTCCTTCCTGCTTCTCAGCCTAGAAGACGCCAAGGAACACGGGAGAAGCGATTTGATTAAAAAATCCACGTCTGCCCTTGGGACCGTGAGTTTGCTTTGTTCAAGGTTTCTTTTTTTTTTTTTTAATTTTTTTTTTCAACGTTTATTTATTTTTGGGACAGAGAGAGACAGAGCATGAACAGGGGAGGGGCAGAGAGAGAGGGAGACACAGAATCGGAAACAGGCTCCAGGCTCTGAGCCATCAGCCCAGAGCCCGACGCGGGGCTCGAACTCCCGGACTGCGAGATCGTGACCTGGCTGAAGTCGGACGCTTAACCGACTGCGCCACCCAGGCGCCCCCAAGGTTTCTTAACAGATGTATCGGTTACGTGGCCTCGTTGTGCATCGGTTTGATTATTCTGAAGAATGACTTCCCATCCCTCTGCTCCTACCACCTTCCCAAAGTCAATTTCGGGCATCGTCACGATGATCGTATTCACCCTCTCGCCTCCGACTGCTTGCGTTTGCCAAGCAGATCCCTTGAATTGCAATGCTTAATGCGGTTCTAAGGGACACTTTGCACCCACCTAACTGAATTCTCAGGCATCACTTGGTATTTTAAGACCATCCCGGACATCTCCTGCCTTAGTTTTCAGCGAGAGCTGCAGTTGTCCAACAAATGGAACATAGAATGCCATTTTCCAAGAAACGCGGCTTGGGATAAGACAACCTCAAAGTTGCCTGAAAACGCGTCCTGGCGGCCGACTTGGGGACAAGAAGGACCCTTTCTCACTGTGGCCTTTGTGATGAACACACCAGATTCATAAATTCGCATATGTGTTATCCACACATCCATTTCATATCAATAGCAAATGCTTTCCAGATGTGTGTTAGAGGTGCTAGGCTTTGCGTTGCTGGCTTCGTATTTTCTCCGAGGTCTCTGCCTGGCCTGGCACTCGGCCTGTTGTTTTTACATCAAAAAGATGGGTCGTACCTGCTTAATAAGCCGGAGGAATTCACAGCAACCTGAAGGAGCTAAAGGAATGTGGTTTTCTGATCCGATTAGAGAGATGTGGCTGGGTCCCCAGGGTTCTCAGGTTCAGCTGCCCCAGCCTACAATGTCATTCATTGTCTTCTGGGCCGTGTGCGCAGTGATTCGGGTTTCTGCACCCCCTTCTCTGAAGCCTTGTGTGCACAGCCCCGGTGCTCACCCGGAGTTGAGTTGACCACTAACCTTTTTCTCTGTTGGCTTTCCCATCTTCTGCCCTTCCTGCAAATGTTCTTTGTGGTGGCCTTTGTAGGGGCACAGAGAAGGGAGCCCCAGGTTTGAGTCGTTCTTAGGGTAGTCCAAATCCTCCCCACGTTTAAGAACCTTTGCCGGTCGCTTGTGGGGGTGGTGGAGAGTTCTGGAACATGAGCTTTGAAGTCAGAATCCCAGTGTGCCCGTTTACGAGGCTGTGTGACCTTGGGCAGGCCTCTTGACCTCTCTGAGCCTCCGATGGCTTATCTGGATACTCTAGATCTTAACACTTCATATCGCTTGGGTTATTGGGAAGCAGAAATGAGATAATGCACGCAAAGCTCTTGGCATAGAGTCTGGAGTATAGCAAACCCTTAATCGCTGGTAGCTAATATCATTATCATTATTATTGCTACTACTGTAAAAAAAATTTAACGTGAGCCTGGACCCACACTGGTTTTCCCATGGTGGAATGCCTTCTGGAAGTCCTCCCGGGTCCCACCTTAAAGTTTCTCGTGAAAAAAAGAAGCCTCTCGTGTCCCACTGGGCACAACCCACAGAGCTCTGGAAGCAAATATTATGGCCTCATGTTCTGGACTCACCTCGATGACTTTGGACTCTAGGTCATTGTGTTTTCTTTTCTTTTCACAAAGAGCCATGCTGAGTAGGGTGTAGACCCAGATCAGAGATTTATTTTTTTTTTTTAATTTTTTTTTTTTCAACGTTTATTTATTTTTGGGACAGAGAGAGACAGAGCATGAACGGGGGAGGGGCAAAGAGAGAGGGAGACACAGAATCGGAAGCAGGCTCCAGGCCCTGAGCCGTCAGCCCAGAGCCCGACGCGGGGCTCGAACTCACGGACCGCGAGATCGTGACCTGGCTGAAGTCGGACGCTTAACCGACGGCGCCACCCAGGCGCCCCTAGATTTAGAGTGAAGTCCTGGGCTTTGGAGCCAAGACTGGCTCAAGATTCTTCTTTGGTGTGTGCCTTCCTCCTTCCCCAGGGTGGGCGCTGCAGGGCATATGGTAGGCGCTCAACGCGTGTTGAATGAGTGGCTGGAGAAGGGACTTAACCGGTAGTTATCCTTGAGGAAGCAATAACACGATAATGGTAATGACTTTGATCTTGGCTACTTTCTGGGTGCTTAGATCCTCTGTGCCAGGCAGCAGGCTAGTGTATCTGAAGTTGTTCACTTAGTACTCAGGGAATACCCTGGGGGGTAAACACGCAGAAGTCCTTTTGAGAGGTAAGGATATTAGAGATTTAGCCTTGAGACCTCATGAAGGTGAAGGGGAGAGCCTGGATTTGGGGTCAGGGAATGTGGGGACAGAGTTCTTGCATCTGCCCATCAGGTCACAGCCTGCCTGATTCAGTTGTCCCAATGTTCACAGTCTGAGTCGGCTTCCTGTCGAAGTCCCCAGGGAACTACCCCATCCCCTTCCAGTTTGGGACGACACAGGCAGAAGCCTGAAGTTGGAACAGCGATGTGTCAATCCTCTCCTTCATTTTTTAATTTTTTTATTAAAGTTTTTTTTTTAACGTTTACTTACTTTTGAGAGAGAGAGAGAGAGCACGAGTGGGGGAGGGACAGAGAGAGAGAGGGAGACACAGAATCGGAAGCAGGCTCCAGGCTCCGAGCTGTCAGCACAGAGCCCCACGTGGGGCTCGAACTCATGAACCGTGAGATCATGACCTGAGCCGAAGTCGGATGCTTAACCGACTGAGCCACCCAGGCGCCCCTACAACTCCCTATTTCTAAATGCAAAGAGAAAAAGTCTACAAGAGACCCAGCCACATATTGAAGAGATAAATTTTATGCCTATCATTTCAGTTTAAAACCCTGTTACTTTTATTTTAAGTTTATTTATTATTTTTTAAATTACAAAATAAACCAGGAAGTGTAAAAGGATATACAGCAAGACCCCCTCGTTCCCCTGTCCAGAGGCACCCACCTCTTCTCCCAAGGAGCAACCCAGGCTTTCAATTTCTTGCGTGTCTGTCTAGAAAGGGTCAATTATCAGAGGCTTCAATAAGGATGGGCAGAATTTTCCTTTTAATGCATACCTGGTCTGTATCTATTGTTTGAGCTTTTGGCCACGAGCTCGGTGTAAAGAGAACGAAAGGCAATAAGGGCCATTGTGAAAGGACACCGGCACCTTCTTTCGACCCTGTCCTCTGTCCCAGCTTCAGAAGCAGACACTAAGGGACTGTTCCTCGTCCCACCAAGACAGCTGACCGTGTTCTCTGGTTCTCCAGTTGCTACAACAATTGAACCTTCAACTCCCGAGGCAGGAGCAAATCAGGGGCAGGCCTTTGATCTCTTGTCCCGGCACTCCCCTTGGTCTCCATGGCAACCACTGTGCCCCAAGGGGTGGAGAATACACCCCATTGTTCTAGCCTCCCTGCCTTCATTCCATCTGTAATTACCTGTGCCCATTGGGTTCTGTCCCAGGCTCCCGTTTGGTTTGATGAGTCCCTTCCCTCCTCAACCGTTTCCATTTCTTTATGTACCTGCCCTCTGGGGCCACGGGACGCCTCCCGTGGCTCCCACCGGCCTGGGTCCACCTCTCGGTTATGTGAGTCACTGAGTCCTATGAACTCTGTACCGTGAATGAGTCACTTTGCTCCTTAAAGCCTCGGGTTTCTCATCTGTACAACCGGGATAAAAGTGGTCTTAGGGCCAAAAACCCGAACACCTTCAGGGCACAGCATATAGTAAGTCATTAATGAAGGCGATGTGTCTTTATGAAACGTGAGTGGCTCAGGGGCCTGGTGACTTCTCTAGATTGGGTTATGGGGGTTGACTTCTCACTGGTGATTGAACTCTTACTGTCAGTCTTGGACAATCCATCCAACCGTCATCTCTTTATTAATCATCCACTATCAATCACCCGTCGTCTATGTATAATAGTCCCTTGCCCCCCGCCCCCCATCCACGGTTCCCACTTCCTGCCGTTTAGAACCTGCTCGTCAGCCGTGGTCTGGAAGCCGATGAGCCTCCTTCTGACATCTGGTCAGGCCAGTAGTAGCCTAACCCTGCGTCACATGCCTGTATCGTCCACCGCCCTTCATCTTGTCCCGGCTGTGTTTTGTCATCTCGCATCATCACAGGAAGGAGCGCAGCACGAGAAATTGGGAGAGACCACATTCACATACTTTTATGATAGTATGTTGTTAGAATTGTTCTATGTTATTATTGTTGTTGCTAATCTTTTACTGTGTCTCAGAAGTTGAATTTTATCCTAGGGGCACTTGGGTGGCTCAGTCAGTGAAGCGTCCGATTCTTTTTTTCTTTTTTATGTTTATTTTTGAGAGAGAGAAAGAGAGAGGAAGAGTACGAGTAGGGGAGGAGCAGAGAGAGAGGGAGACACAGAATCGGAAGCAGGCTTCGAGCTGTCATCGCAGAGCCCGAGGCGGGGCTCGAACTCACGAGCTGTGAGATCATGGCCCGAGTGGAAGTCGGACGCTTAACTGACTGAGCCACCCAGGCGCCCCATGGACGTTTCTGATTTTACCCTTTGCTTGACCATGTGATTAACTCTCAGAGACTGGTGGGTGGGGCCTGGTCTGGGGGATGCTGGGATTATCCAGAACCATAGAAGTGACAAGTGAGCTGGTGGTACTTTTAAGATCCCCCCGCCCCTGCTGCTAAATAACACGTACATTGCTTATTAACAACACTGATTGATTTTTCTGCGAAAAGAAACATTCCTTGCCCACAGAAAGAGTGTTTAAATTAAGTTTTGTTGAGAAGGAAACATTTATGCTATTGTAGACGCACAACTACGAAATTTTTTGGAGGGGGAGAAAGGATTTATCCAAGGCTTAAGAGGCGGTGGGGTGGGCGTCGAATAGGGAAACAGAAAGCGAAAAACCTGGGCATGGGCTCTCCTTCCCCTGTGGGGCTCGGAAAGACCCCATCCGTGGCCACAATACTTTGCACGATTGCATTTGGTGAGAGCCCAGCTGTTTTTCTCCTGTTTATGCAGAGACTGTCTTTCCGAAGGGGGGCATTCTGCCCAGAATCCAGGACTCCTGGCTCCTGTTCCAGTCTGTCCTTCCTTCCTTCTTTCCTTCCTTCCTTCTTCCTCCTTCCTTCCTTCCTTTTCTTCCTTCCTTTTTCTTTCTTTTTTTCTTTCTTTCCTTTCTTTCTTTCCTTTCTTTCCTTTCCTTTCCTTTCCTTTCCTTTCCTTTCCTGTGCTGTTTTCTTTACTCCATGTAGTGTTTCGACCCAAGGACATGATTCCAGACGTTGCTTTTTTTTTTTTTTTGAATCAGAGATGGTCTTGTCAGTCCTAGTGGTAGGGAACAGAGTTGTCTGAGAGCCCTGATAAAGTCACTGGGCTCCTCTTGTGCAAATTAACTCGACGATCTCCTAGGGCTGGGCGGCAGTGCGGGTGAATGAAGCTGTTCAAGGACGCACTTGGGGTTCTTGGGAGGAAACCGATGACATTCTCCAAGGAGGCCTTTGGGTAGGAAGTTGCTCGAGGGACTGGTTGCAGGTGCCTGGGAAACTGAGATGTAGGGAAACTGAGGAGGCAGAGGGAAGCCACGAGGAATCGCACCCGTCTGCTAGTAGTGAGGGGGCGCTCACCTCTCCTAGGTGGGAAGAGATGTGCCTGAGGACAGCAGGGGTGTGGAGAGGGGCTGGACAGGAGCCCTGACCTTGGGTGGAGGGACTCAGCCGGCTGTGGGGGTGCACTGACCCCCCCCAGGGAGGGGGCTGGGGACTATATACCCTGTTTTCACTTCCACTCACATTTCCTCTTGTGTCCTGTTGGCCAAGTTCAACAGGAACCCAAAGAAGGCACCTGACAGATCCATAAGGATCAGCCTCAGGGGCAGAGAGTAGGGTGGGGAGGGGAGAGGGGGGATCTGCAGGGACACATAGACGGTGTTTAAGGTGGTACATAGGACAGGTTTCGTTTCCATGGAGAAATGTATCCCGTGTTCCCTGAACAAGATGGACGTCTGTCTTGACCTTGATTTCTCTGTGTCTCACTTTCCCTTTCTCCAAAACGGGACTAACGACAGCAGAATTGATCAGAATTACAATCACATTACCAACTGTCGTGAGTTGTTGTCAGGATGTAATTCATTAATTCATTGCCATGCTCTTAGACTATCCCACGTATTAGCTTTTATTTCAAGATTACACCGTCACGATCCTTTGTTTCTCCTCTTTTAATTTTTTTTTTTTTAACGTTTATTTGTTTTTGAGAGAGAGACAGAGTGAGAGGAAGGGAGGGGCGGAGAGAAAGAGGGAGAGACAGAATCCGAAGCACATATGCTGAGCCGTCAGCACAGAGCCCGACGCGGGGCTCGAACCCACGAACTGCGAGATCATGGCCTGAGCCAAAGTCGGAGGCTCAACTGACTGAGGCACCCAGGCACCCTGTTTCTCTATTTTTAGAAACAGCCGTGGGTACAAGACCTATTTTACTGCCCCTTTAATTCTTCTACGAGTAAAATAACAGTGAGGTCTCACTGCTGAAGAGCCAGCGACCCTGAGCACTGTCTAGGGAGACAATAGACGATAGGCGGGGACTGTGGCAAAATCACCGTGTCTCCCCTCAAGGGACCACCTGCCACTCAGCTCTAGCAGATTATGACCGTTTAGGAATGTAGGCAGCGTTTCCAGAACTTACGGGTTTGCAAGAAAAGCTGAACAATTAGAATTTTTATGTGAAAGCTTCTGATTTTTAAAGGTTGGCAAATGGTTTCAAAATTTTTAAAAAAATACATCATTTGAGCCAACACTCTGCGAGCCAAGCAAAACAGATCTTGGGGCTGGATTCAGCTCACATGTGGCCAGTTGTGATCTTGGGTTAAGCTTATGCCTGGGGACCAAAGGAAGCTGTTGGCTTCTTAAGGAAGACAGGACGTGACCTTGGCTCCTGGAAGAGACTTCTTCAGAGAGGCCTCAGCTGAAACCCGACATAAAGCAAAGCATCCTTAAGATCTAAGAGCTGGAAAAACGCACAGGGCAGGGGTGGGGGCGGGCTTTCTCATTAAGGGGACCCGCGCGTGGGATTTTATAGGAAGCCAGGACGGTTCTCGGATCACATTCTCGAACCAAAGGTAGCCCGAACCCCAGTTTCCTCTGCATCGCGCCTCCATGAAGGGATTTTCGCTTTGTCCAAAGTTATTTAACCTGCTTTTGGGGCCAGGGAGAGAAAAAAAACCCAACTCCGTGATATTATATACATTCGAGAAATTAACATCAGCACACATCCCAGGATTCTTCTCGGGAGAAACCAGGCTGCGGGGAAGGCAACCGTGTATTTCGGGGCCTTCCCACTTCTTACGCCCCTGGCGTGGGTTCAAGCTCTCCTCTGCTTCCTTGTCTTTAAAAAAAAAAAAAAAAAATACACACGCCGATTCGAATTCCCCATCTTTGGAGACAGCCCCGAGCACACAAGCACGTATAGACACCCTCTCCCTGCACGCACATCTGTTATACACATTGCCACGGTATCCTCTGGTTGTTCAACAATGAACAGAATTATTTCCTCTTATTACTTCCCATGTTGCCTCAAAACCGCACTCGGAACAATAAAACCACTGAAGGGGGCTCGGCCAATCGCGCTGCACGGCCGGCTCTTCTCGGCACATAGGAATTGGGGGGGTCGGGGGGCAATGGGGGAGGCGCTGGGGTCCCGTGGGGAGGCTTTGGGCCGCGTGGAAGGGAACACGGCCACTGTTGGTGATGGAATCCACCGCGGCCCGCGTGTCTCTGTGCGTGCGCGTCCGTGCGTCTGTGTCTTTCTGTCTGTGTCTGTCCGATCGTCTGTCCGCGCGTGTGGGTCTGTGCGCTGCGTGTCGCTTGTTTCATTGCACTGTATCTTATCGTTGTTTTTCAAGCTTTACTGAGATCTTGTCGACGTGGCACGTGTATACACGGAAGGTGTACCATGTGATGATTCGGTGCATGTATGTGTGGCCAAACGATGCCCACAAGAAGGCAGTTAGCGCTTCATCCCCTCATCTAACGACCTTTCGGATGTGCGGTGGTAACATTTGACATCTACTCTCTTTGCAGTTTTTTTTTGGTCGGTTTTAAGTTTATTTATTTTGAGAGAGACAGAGAGTGGGTGCAAGCAGGGGAGGGGCACAGACAGAGGGAGACACGGAATCTGAAACAGGCTCCAGGCTCCCAGCTGTCAGCCCAGGGCCCGACGCGGGGCTCGAACTCACGAACCGCGAGATCATGACCCGATCCGAAGTCGGACGCTCAACCGACTGAGCCACCCAGGCGCCCCTTAACAGCCTTCAAGGACATAATACAGTGTCATTAATTATAGCCACCAGGCTGATGATTGGATCCTCAGAGCTTACTTATCTTACAGCTGGGACTTTGCCTCTTTTGACCAACCTCTCCCCATTTCCTCCACCCACCAGATGCAGGCAGCCCCCATTCTCCTTCTTCTGGGAGTCTGGCTTTTTCGGATTGCACATATAAGCGAACCTGCAGGATGTGTCTCCCTCTGTCTGCCTTATTTCACTTCGTGTGATGCCCTCAAAGTTCATCCACGTTGCTGTAAAAGGCAGATTTCCTGCTCTTAATTATTGAGCAATATTTTTCTTTTTTTTAAATATTTCTTGGGGCGCCTGGGTGGCGCAGTCGGTTAAGCGTCCGACTTCAGCCAGGTCACGATCTCACGGTCCATGAGTTCGAGCCCCGCATCGGGCTCTGGGCTGATGGCTCAGAGCCTGGAGCCTGTTTCCGATTCTGTGTCTCCCTCTCTCTCTGCCCCTCCCCCGTTCATGCTCTGTCTCTCTCTGTCCCAAAAATAAATAAATGTTGAAAAAAAAAAAAAAAATTAAAAAAAAAAAAAAATATTTCTTTTTAACGTTTATTCACTTTTTGGGAGACAGAGACAGAGCATGAGTGGGGCAGGGGCAGATAGAGAGGGAGACACAGAATCAGAAGCGGGCTCCAGGTTCCGAGCTGTCTGCACAGAGCCCGATGCGGGGCTCGAACCCACAGACCGTGAGACCCTGACCTGAGCTGAAGTTGGACACTCAACCGACTGAGCCACCCAGGCGCCCCCATTTTATTTTTTTATTTTTTTATTTTTTCTTTTTTTCTTTTTCAACGTTTATTTATTTTTGGGACAGAGAGAGACAGAGCATGAACGGGGGAGGGGCAGAGAGAGAGGGAGACACAGAATCGGAAACAGGCTCCAGGCTCTGAGCCATCAGCCCAGAGCCCGACGCGGGGCTCGAACTCACGGACCGCGAGATCGTGACCTGGCTGAAGTCGGACGCTCAACCGACTGCGCCACCCAGGCGCCCCAGAGACTGGAATCTTAATTGTGTGGATCACTAAACTGAGGCTGGCTTGTGCCTTCATCCCTTCATTCAAGTATCTATCTGGCACCCGAGAGCCAGGCGCTGTCCCGGGCATGGGGAAATGACAGTGACAGCGACGCAGCCTCTGGAAGCAGGAATCTCACATCCGAGTGAGGAGAGGTGTGTTATAGATAAGTAACAAGCACATTTTTTCGGGGCTCGTGAGTGGCTCTGCCGGGCGTTCACAGACCTCGCCAAGGATCAGGGCTGTCGGCTCAGTCCCTGAGCTAGCATTCAAGAGACCTGGGCAGGTGCCCGGGTCAGGGCCACCCTTTTGCAAAAGGCACATCTTTTCCAGGTGCAAGGGGGGGCCCGGTACGGAATGCTCCTTTGGGGAGTCGCCTTAGTTATTTGCCTGTAGGAAGGATAGACCCTTCAGGATTGGGGTCTTGGAAAAAATTACTCGGCTCCAAACGGCTGGGGAGAAGATGCTGGGTGGGACCCGCTCTGTGCCTCTCGCTGCAGGGGTGATGGTTGCATACAGGGCAGGCACAGACCTCTCATTTTCTGTCCTGGATTCAGTCGGGGCGCCGCTGTGGGAAGGCATGGGCGTGGTCACCACACGCCTGTGTTGTGTTGGAGCGTTGGCTCAGCCCCTCGTGGTCGTGTGCTCTTGGGGTGCAGTGATCCGGGCATTGGGCTTGAGGTGGGTAGAAGGCTGGAAGGTCTGGAACGAAGTCCTGGCGGAACGGAGCCCCGAGCTCTCTTGGGGCTGGTTCCTACCACAGAATTCCTTCACCAAAGCCGAAAAGCAATTGTGTGTTTCAACAGCAGGTGGCAAGTATTTATGAAATCTTTTTTTATTTTTATTTTTTTAACACGCTGGGGGGGGGGGGTGGGGAGGGTTAGACACTCATTGTTTTCTATGGGCTGTATTCCTCTGAGAGACAAGCCGATTTCCGAATGGAGGAACCAGCTCAGAATGGCTGAGATGTTTGGCCAAGGCCACACAGCTAGGAAGCCGTAAAAGTGGGGTGCAAACACGGGTCTTTCTGGCTTCGAGGGCAGCGCTCACACACGGCTACCATTTCGCTGTCACAGGCACCTGGGGCCTGAGGGGATGCCGGAAGGGGCTGGGTGAGAGAAGTGATGTCCTATAGCTAAAAACAGGACTATGGCCTTGGGAGAGGGCCTATCAGCCCTGAGTGTCCAGAGAAACAGAAAGATGAGTGTGTGCCATTGGAAGAAGACCAAGGGAGAGACAGGAGTTTAGAAGCTGCCGGGGTATTTCCTTAGCACGCTGGAGGGTCTGCCTCCCAGAACACCCCACGGCACGTGGCAGTCCTCTGCTCTGGTAGATTCGGGGCATTATGGGGCTGGGAGTCGCCCTCGGAGACTGGCTTGGCAGGGAACCTCCGTGAGTTCTGGTATCATTTCATCTCTTTAGGGCAGACATCACAGTGTTGACTTGCACAGACACATCTGTATTTCTTGTGAAGCACCAGGGACGAGGCCTCCTGTTTTTTTCTTCTTAGTTCCAAAAGGTGAAGAAAGGGCATCCCGCCCCTTCGAACCGCTCCAGGTACTTGGCAGTAGTGAGCCTCCCTCCAGGTACTTGCAGTGCAGGAGTGAGCCTCCCGTCCCCGGAGGCATGTCAGCAGAGGCTGCGTGATTTCCTGGAAGGGAGTTTTCTATTGGGTAAGAAGCTGGACTGAATAGTCTCTGAAATTTTCTGTTCAATTCCGAGTTTCTGGGACATTAAGGAACTGGTTATGTTCAGGGCAAATCAATAGAGATATATATGCAGCGTCCACCGGGTTTTCTGAGGCTTGACCACTCAAGAATCATTTGGCAAGGTTTTTATTTATTTATTTTTGCCTTGAGTCTGAATCGAACTTCTTCCTTTTTTTTTTTTTTTTAGCCTAAATTCAGGCACAAAGGCCAGCATAGTCAATTGATGAGGCGTTTGATTTCTAGGTAGTTGTACAGTGGGGATTTAACTTCTGAGCCAGAGTTAAATCCTGCTCTCCCACTCCCCAGCTGCGTGATTTTGAGCAAGTGATCAAACTACACTTCTCTGAGCCTCTGTTTTCCCATCTGTAAAGTAGGACGAGTAGTAGAACTTACCTGATAGGATGGGTGAATGAGATATCCCAGGTAAATAAAGAATTGTCATAGTGCTTAACACAGAGTGAGCGCTTTGTTAACTCTAGTAATTGTTCTTACTCAATAGATTTTTTTTTTTTTATTTGAAAAAAATTTTTTTTTCAACGTTTATTTATTTTTGGGACAGAGAGAGACAGAGCATGAACGGGGGAGGGGCAGAGAGAGAGGGAGACACAGAATCGGAAACAGGCTCCAGGCTCTGAGCCATCAGCCCAGAGCCCGACGCGGGGCTCGAACCCACGGACCGCGAGATCGTGACCTGGCTGAAGTCGGACGCTTAACCGACTGCGCCACCCAGGCGCCCCCAATAGATTTTTTTTTAAGCTTATTTATTTTTGAGAGAGAGAGAGAGAGAGAGAGAGAGTGCAAGTGGGGGAGGGCAGAGAGAGAGAGAGAGAAGGGGACACAGAATCCGAAGCAGGCTCCAGGCTCTGAGCTGTCAGCACAGAGCCCGACGCGGGGCTCGAACCCACGAACTGAGAGATCATGACCTGAGCGGAAGTCGGACGCTTAACCGACTGGGCCACCCAGGCACCCCCTCACTCAGTAGATATTAACTGAAGGTCCATTAATTGTCAAACCTGGGGAGTCGCGGGCAATCTGTAGGAAGACAAAAGATCCTTCTGCTGTGACTCAAAACTCTTATTTTCCTTCCCTCCTCTTGGCTTTCAAAAAAATCTTCCCACGAGGTCACATTTGGATGAAATCCAAGGCTCGGGTGATGCTCGGGCCTTGATTTTATCAGAATCGGCTTTTCCCGACCAGACTGCACATGCTATTGATATATAATATAGCATTATTTATTACTTGTTGAATACCTACAGTCTGTTCAGCCCTTTACAAGAGATAAAGAAGATAAGCCCGGGGCCTCGAGGGGTTTGCGATTTGGTTACTCAGATTCAAAGTGCCCCAGATGAGAGTGAATTTGGATGCCCGTGGCACGTTAACTACAAATTCGTTGATTCTTCCCATAAAGAGGACAACTGTGAGAGGCTGACCTGAGATCTTCACAGGTTTTCTCCATGGGGGGGGTGGGGAAAGATAGCAGATGGTATTAAAAATTAATTGAAAAAAGAAGAGCTCTTTCTAAACTCAAAACCATGGAGCAGGAAGCCATCGCAAATCGCGAAATGGAGTGAGTTTGCGTTTCCTGGCTTCCTCTGTAAGCCTTGGACTTAAAAAGAAGTTTTTGTTTTTTTTTTTTTTATGTTTATTTTTGACAGAGAGACAGAGTACAAGCAGGGGAGGGGCAGAGAGAGAGGGAGACACAGAATCCGAAGCAGGCTCCAGGCTCTGAGCTGTCAGCACAGAGCCCGACGCGGGGCTCGAACCCACGGACCGTGAGATCGTGACCTGAGCCGAAGTCGGACGCTCAACCGACTGAGCCACCCAAGCGCCCCGCCCCCCAGTAAGCCTCTGACTTAAAAACATTACCGGCCAACTTACTTCCTCTGTGGAGGTGGGTAAGGGGTGGCCGGTGCCCTTTTGAAGGCGGAGAAAGAAATATAGATGGATGTCGTTTTGCCTGGAATTTCGGCATAGTTAGAAACATTTCCTTCTGTTCTGGAGGCCCCACCCCGAGGTCCCAGTAAAGCCCAGGTGCTCTTACTGTCGCCCTTGCTCAGTGAAATCATGAAGGTCCGACAGTAAGAACACATTGGCTCATCATCCTTCTGTGTCAAGAAAGGAGACAGACCCCACCGACCCAGTGAAAGAAGGATCTGGATGTTTGCTAGCAAGGTAACAAACTCGGTCCCCAGTTGGCCGATTCTGTCCAGAGTTGCGGGGAAACTGGACAGAGGAGTGCTTCCGACATGGGAGCCTCCCTTCTTGCCGTCTGTCCAATCCCACGCCCCAGAGAGGAGCTGGGAAGTTACCCTGGACTCTCTCCCTTCCCTTTTCCCCTCCTGTCCACGCAGCCACGGCACTCGAGATTCTAGGTAGTTCTTCTGTCCGTTCTGCTGACACCTGGTCGAGGCCAGCCTTCTCTTTGCATCTAGAAGACAAAAGCGACTTCCTGACGGTTTTCTTTGCTGCTGCTCTGTTTTTAGATGCTGTTTTTATCATTGCGTTCATTCATTCCCAGTAAATGTCTGCTTGCAGTTTGACGCACACATAGCAAAACACACTGATGGTAATTTCCACGTTTCCACCAAAGAAAACCAGCCTGCGAGCCGTGCCCCCAGAAATGCGACACTCCCAGCCCCCTGGGGGCACCCTGGTTGCCCCTGTCGGCCATCACCTTCCCCCACCCAAGGGCAACCGCCCTCCTGACTTCTTACACCCAGACAGGGCTCTATGTGGTTCTGAAACTTCTATACCATGGAATCCTCCAGGGTGTAGAGGCCGTTTGGCCACAGCGCGGAGTCCGAAGATGCGAGTGTGTTCCGTGACCAATCTATCCGGGAATGACGGGGACGTCGTAAGGCAAATTTTGCATCGGCTTGCCCGTGGTTTTGCTGTAGACGACAGCAGCCAGTTGAACCGTATGGTGGGTGAATCCGCAAGATGCGTGCGTCTCCAGCGTCTGTCCCCTACCCGTCCACACCTGGCGTTCCGACTTTCTCATCTCAGACACCCCCCTTCTCCGCCCCTGCGCCAGACCTCACAGCTGCAGCCCTTCTCCCGCTGCTTCCATGGGCAAACCGCGAGACTCTTCTCGAGTGCCCCCTGTATTGCAGTATTCCTGTGCGTCCCTGCTCAGTGCGCGTACGACTACCTACCCTTTCCATTAGTTTTGCCTTTTTTTTTTAACGTGTCACCGACAGAATGTTCGCGTGTTGTCCCCCGACCCCATTGTCTCCCGAAGCCCTGGGGGTCTCATGGAGCAACTTTGCACAGGGCAGTGATCTCGAGATAGGAGCATATCTGCCTCATGGCAGAACGGATTGCGCTCGCTTGTGTCTGCCTTCCTTCCTTCGGCCTGCGTTTGTGAAATCCAGTATGTTACAGCACGCGGCTGTGGACCTGTCCTGCTCCGGGCTGTCTTTTACGACATGGTTGCAGGACAACGCTATTTATCCGTCTCCCCGTGGCTGGGCGTTTGGATTACTTCCCATTTTTGGCGACTGCATACAGGGCGCCTATGGATGATGGATTGTCTTTTGGTGACCACGTGCGTCTTGCACCCAGGAGTGCAAGTGTTGGCTCCCGGGGTAGGAGTATAGGCAGCTTTAGTAGAAACTTCCAGTTTCCAAGGTGGTTGTACCAATTTGCCCTCCCAACAAAAGTTGGTTGGGAGATGTCCTCGGTTGTCTGTGTTTTGCCAACTCTGGTATCACAAAAAAATAAATATTTGGTCTTTGTCCCTGGTGCTTGGCACACAGCTCCTAAAACCCTTGGAGTTTCCCGTATGGTGATTGTCTTTCTAATGAGATGGCGGGTGGCTGGGGAAGCTTCTAGAATGGGGGATGGTCACCAGAAAGACCGAGGTATGATTTTAGGGTCGGGAAGTTCAGCCCCCCTCCGACCTCTGGGGAGGGAAGAGGGGCTAGAGATTGAGTTAATCGCTCATGGCCGGCGGTTTAATCCATGCTGCCTTTGTGACAAATCCTCCATAAAAATCCCTCAACAATAGGGTTCTGAAAGCTTCTGGATTGGGGAACACATCAGGATGCTGGGGAGGGTGGAAGAAACAGAAACAGCGTGGAAGCTCCACGGACCCCCATCCCCACCCCAAACCTTCCCCTAAGGTGTCTCTTCTACTTAGCTGTTCCCGGGGTGTGTCCTTTGGGATAAACCAGTAAACATAAGTAAACTGTTTTTTGAGTTCTTTGAGGGATTCTAAGAAAGTATCCGATGAATGTCTCACCTCTACTCTTTCTCTCTCTCTCTTTTTTTTTAATATTCATTTATTTTCGAGAGAGAGAAAGTACGAGCAGGGGAGGGGCAGAGAGAGAGGGGGAGACACAGAATCCGAAGCAGGCTCCAGGCTCTGAGCTGTCGGCACAGAGCCTGACGTGGGGCTCGAACCCACGAACCGCGAGATCATGACCAGGGCCAAGGTCGGACGCTCAACCCGTTGAGCCACCCAGGTGCCCCTGACCTCTACTCTTGACCTATCCGATACGATCACCCTGCCCAACAGCCAGGATGAACTTAAAATATGCACCTGTAATCATGTCCCTTCCTTATTAAAAACGCCTGGTCACTCTAGGTTGCCCCGATGACAAAGTACAGACCCCTTAAGGAGCCCCTGACTTCCGCCTCCTGCCAGTCTCCATGCTGGTTTCACTCCATCCTATCTGGATTCCTTCAGATTCTCTGAACACGCTTTACTCTGTCTCATAACCCCATCTTTGCAATGATGTACCCCTTGTCTGGCACACTATGCCAGCCCGCTCCTTTCTCCGTGATGAACTTCTGATCGTCGTTCATGCGTCCTATTAATAAAAGCATCCCTTCGGCGGCATCTAACTCACCTCTCACGCGTGCTTACGTCCGGGGGCAGCAAACCATGACCTGTGTACCGAATCCTGTCCACCGTCTGCTTTTGCAAGTTAAGGTTTATTTATTTTATTTTTTTTAATTTTTTTTTCAACGTTTATTTATTTTTGGGATAGAGAGAGACAGAGCATGAACAGGGGAGGGGCAGAGAGAGAGGGAGACACAGAATCCAAAGCAGGCTCCAGGCTCTGAGCCATCAGCCCAGAGCCTGACGCGGGGCTCGAACTCACGGACCGCGAGATCGTGACCTGGCTGAAGTCGGACGCTCAACCGACTGCGCCACCCAGGTGCCCCGCAAGTAAAGGTTTATTAAAACACAGCTCTGCCCTTCGAGTATATGTTTCCTGTAGCTGTTTTTGTGATACAGTAGCAGAGTTGAGTAGCCGAGACAGAGACCATGCAAAGCTTCAAAAATGTATTATCTGGCCCTTTGAAGGCGAAGTTTGTCAACCTCTGGGTTGGGTCTCCCAGTGTATATGCTCCAGTGGCCCTGTGTATTTTAGAACGCTTTATTACACATGATTTATCAATGAATTACCCAAACTACCCTGAATTGCTAAGGAAGATGTGGCTAGTTGCCTTTACAAAATCCTTTGTCTTAGGGGCGCCTGGGTGGCTCAGTCGGTTAAGCGTCCGGCTTTGGCTCAGGTCACGATCTCGCGGTAAGTGAGTTCCGGCCCCGCGTGGGGCTCTGTGCTGACCGCTCAGAGCCTGGAGCCTGTTTCAGATTCTGTGTCTCCCTCTCTCTCTGACCCTCCCCCGTTCATGCTCTGTCTCTCTCTGTCTCAAAAATAAATAAACGTTAAAAAAAAAAAATTAAAAAAAAACAACAGCAACAAAATCCTTTTTCTCCTATTTCCATAGAAATAGACCCCGATCTCATGGTAATGGCCACGCACCGGTTAAAAAGCTCTGTTTCTGAACTTGCCTTGTCGCTCATTATGTTCGTATGACTAAGTTTTGCCCGTTGGTAGGTAAGTGGAAATGTGCATGATGCCTTGGAAAAACGGATTCACACAAGGGACTCAGCTGCGAATGCACCTTTTTTGTCCTCTCCTGACTAATTTCTGTACCGCAGTGTGGAATATTGTTGTGATGGCTGGACCTCCGGCAGCCACCTTAAACCATGAGGTCACTCAGTTATGGTGGAGAAATATAGAAGGAGATTACCTCTGCCTCCCTGAGAGCTTGCTGGAATTGCCATATCGTTCCTGATCGCCCCCTTCAGGGATTCTTTATGCGAGAAAAGGTGAAATCTGAAGGATTTAAGCCGCTTGTAGTTGGGCTTCAATAGCCAACCAGTAGAATTTGGGACCTTATTTCCTTTGATTTCTTTCCCTTTCTCTCCCCTCCACTTGGACTTCTTTTGGTAAGACAAATCTAAACATGTCCTTCTTTCTGTGATAATTTTTCCAGACTTTCATCTTGGTCTGACACTGCATTTGAGCTCCGATGGTGCAATGAACCTCTATCCGACAAACTACCAGCAAGGCTCCTTCTTTTTCTTAATCCTGCTTAAGGCTCCCAGTTTTTGACACCTGTCCTCTACCTTTCTTCTAGAACACTCATAGCTGGGAGAAAGAAGTGTTGCTAATGTTTTTGGGATGGGAATCAAGTTCCCTTTCCTTTGACCTTTAGTTGTTCACTTAGGAGACAGAAACTTACTAGACCGTACTAAGTGCCAGGCATCATGCGCACAACCCTCAGGGGGCTTTCACTGTAATATCCCAAGTGGACATCAGCCATTTCTTTTGCTTAACCGCCCCCCCTCCCCCCCGCCCCTGACCCCCCCAATTTTCTACCTATCGATATACATCTGTCTACCTGCCAAGACGTCGTATATCGTAAGAGGGAGGTTTCCAAATAGAAATATGTTTGTAACAAAACCCCTAAAGGACAAGATGATTTAACTGCAGAGGTTAGCAAACTGGTTACCAGCAGCCAAATCCAGTCCGACACCTGTTTTTGGTAAGGTTCTAGAACGAAGAATGGTTTTTGCCCTTTTCAGTGGTTGACAGTAAAAAACAAAACGAAAGCGAAGGGAGATTAGCATTTTGGCCCCCATGAAATGCATATGAAACTCAAACGTTAGCATCGCTAATAAAGTTTTATTGGAACGCGGTCACGTCCATTCATTTGTGTATTATTTATGACCGCTTTTGCATTATAACGACGGAGCTGAGGAGCTGTGACAGAGACCATAGGGCCCACAAAACCTGACACATTTACTCTCTGGCCCTTTGTGGGGAAATTTTTGCTGGCTCCTGGTTTGATGGAACCCTCCCCCCACCCAGCCCCAAATACAGTGAGGAAATAATCACAGGGTTTGGCACAGACACTAAGATGCCCAATGGTTCTTTGTAAGGGACTTTCATAGTGAGTAGTATTTCCCCCATCATTCAGTTTTCCTCCTCTAGCTCCGATCCTGGGGAACAATACCATGAGATCCTCAGTTCTAGAACCTTCACCTGGCAAAATTCAAGGGACCTCCCCAAGGCGAGATGTGATTCTCTCATGGGGGAGGAGAAAGGGACCCAGGGAAGGATCGTCAGTCAAGAACTTTTGCCGAGGACTCAGGGAGCTCAGGCAGATCTTTGGTTTCGCCAAGGTTGAGGAGTTCACCAGTGATGGGAATGTCCAACTGCCCAGCTCTAGGAATGGGGACGTGGAGGGAGCCCAGGGGGACTTGGTCAGCCCCCGGCTGCACACGCTCCTGGGGTGGCCGCGGAGGCCAAGGGTCGCAAGCGCGCCAGGTGTTTGCAAAGTCAAAGTCCCGGATCCTAGTGGCATTCCACGGGAACTTGGTGTTTTTCACTGTAGTTGAAGTTGATTTGTTTTATATTTACCCCGTGAGGTCAGGGGAACCAGGATGTAACATCAGTCCATGCCCTTTCCCTAAGTGTTTCTAATCCCTCCGCCACGACGTGAATGCTCCGTGCTGTCTCCCTCCCCTTCGCACCCTAAATTTTGTTCCCGCCATCAGGCCAACTTGGAGGAAGCCTTCGCTAAGCCAAAGAGGCTCTTGATCATTGGGTCTGCGCCTAAGTGAGGCCAGCCAGTTTGTTTGACTTTATGACCCTCCATATTGCTGCCATTATTTTGGTAACATCGTGTATTAATAGAATCTAGTATTTTTCTTAAAAACAAAACAACCGAAAACTTACTTGTTTCACATTTGCTAACATCAGTGAATGGATGATACCCATCTCAACTAATGAATTTTCTTGGAACAGGAAGTGCAAATGTCCAAGATGAGAGAGCAGGGAGGGGGCTATGCTTCAAGAGGGTGGTGGAACAAGAAGCATTTTATTCTTTTTTTTTAAAAAAATTTTTTTTTCAACGTTTATTTATTTTTGGGACAGAGAGAGACAGAGCATGAACGGGGGAGGGGCAGAGAGAGAGGGAGACACAGAATCGGAAACAGGCTCAGGCTCTGAGCCATCAGCCCAGAGCCCGACGCGGGGCTCGAACTCACGGACCGTGAGATCGTGACCTGGCTGAAGTCGGATGCTTAACCGACTGCGCCACCCAGGTGCCCCAGCATAACGTTTTTGAGGTTCACCCACGTGGTAGCATATATTAGAATTTAATTCCTCTTCAGGGGCGCCTGCGAGGCTCAGTCAATTAAACATTAGACTCTTTTTTTTTTTTTTCCAACGTTTATTTATTTTTGGGACAGAGAGAGACAGAGCATGAACGGGGGAGGGGCAGAGAGAGAGGGAGACACAGAATCGGAAACAGGCTCCAGGCTCTGAGCCATCAGCCCAGAGCCCGACGCGGGGCTCGAACTCACGGACCGCGAGATCGTGACCTGGCTGAAGTTGGACGCTTAACCGACTGCGCCACCCAGGCGCCCCAATATTCCGCATTTAAACACACCCAGCAGTAATGGTCTCCCTGCACTTTCACCAATATTGGATATTATTATTTTTTAAATGTAATTTATTGCCAAATTGGTTTCCATACGACACCCAGTGCTCATCCCAACAGGTGCCCTCCTCAGCGGCCATCACCCACATTCCCCTCCCTGGATATTGTTGATGAAAAAACCAATTGCCCCTTAGCCAAGAACGATGGCTTACTGTTATTTCTTTTAGAGGGAAACTTATTGGAATATAATTCATATACAAGAAAATTTACCCTTCTTAAGATAAAGTTTAATGAATTTGATACGTATCCATCGCCACAACCAAGAAAGAGAACATTTTCATCACCCAGAAGTGTTTCCTTGTGTCCCTTTCTTTAAAGTTTTTATTTATTTATTTTTGAGGGGGACAAAGAGAGAGAGAGAGTGCGCGCACAAGCAGGGGAGGGGCGGGGGGGGCGACAGAGGATCTGAAGTGGGCTCTGTGTATACAGTAGAGAGCCCGCTGTGGGGCTTGAACTCGCAAACCATGAGATCACGACCTGAGCCAAAGGGAGACGCTTAACCGACTGAGCCGCCCAGGCACCCCCCACCCCTTGTGTCCCTTTCTAATTGGTTCCCTTCCCCCACCTCCAGCCTCTGGGAACCACTGATTTGTTTTCTGTTTGTTTAGACTTAGCATTTCCAGGATGTCGTATAAATGGAAATTATATCACGGAGTCGTTGGTGTCTGGCTTCTTTCACTTAATAGAATGAATGACTTTGAGATTTCTCCATGTTTCTGTATGTGACAGGGGTTTGTTCCTTTTTATTGCTGTGTCGTATTCCACCCCACAGATACACCGCGGTCTGTTTATTCAGCCATCAGCGGATGGGCGTTTGGGTCATTTCAGTAGTGTAGGTGATAGTAAAGAGTTACGATGGAAATATTAATATTCATTTTTAGGTCTTTGTGGCAACACGTTTGAGTTTCCCTTGGGCGAATGAATACCCAGCAATGGAGTTTGTGGGTTTCATCGTTAGTATATGGCTAACTTCATAATAAATGGCAAACTTTTTATTTATTTATTTATTTATTTATTTATTTTTATTATTTTTTTTAACGTTTATTTATTTTTGAGACAGAGAGAGACAGAGCATGAACGGGGGAGGGGCAGAGAGAGAGGGAGACACAGAATCGGAAGCAGGCTCCAGGCTCTGAGCCACCAGCCCAGAGCCCGACGTGGGGCCTGAACCCACGAACCGTGAGATCGTGACCCGAGCCGAAGTCAGATGCTTAACTGACTGAGCCACCCAGTTGCCCCCGTCAAACTGTTTTTAAAGCGGTTTGTAGCGTTTTGCCTCCCCCCCTTGGATTATTGGCTGGGGCTGCCGTAACAAAGTACCACGGGCGGGGGCCTTCGACAACGAAAGTGCGTTGTCTCACAGCTCTGGAGGCTACAAGTCCAAGTCCGAGATCAAGGTGTTGGCAGGGTTGATTTCTCCCGGGGCCTCCCTCCCTGGTTTGTAGATGACTGTCTTCCCCTTGGGGTTTTACATGATCTTCCCTCTGCGGGTGTCTGTGTCCAAAACTCCTCTTCTTATGAAGACACCAGTCATTACAGCCCACCTCCCATGACCTCATTTCAACTCAACCACCTCTTTAGAATATATATATTATAAGTTTATTTATTTATTTTGAGAGAGAGAACAAGAGAGCGAGAGCGGGGAGGGGCAGAGGGACAGGGAGAGCGAGAATCGCCGACGTGGGGCTTGAACTCAGGAACCAACTGCAAGATCAGGACCTGAACCAAAACCAAGAGTCCGACGCTCCATTGACTGAGCCACCCAGGCGCCCTTCATCCACCTCCTTAAAGAACCTGTCACCAAATTCAGTCACATTCAGATTGCTGGGAGTTAGGACTTCAACCTTTGGTTGGCGGGTGGCGGGGTGGGAGTGGGGGGACGACGACACAACTCAGCCGCTGACGTCCATCATCAAGATGTGAGTCTTCTGGTCATCCGACACCTTCACCCACACCGGGTATCATCAGTCCTTTTACCTTTTGTCATTCTGGGAGTGTGTCGGCCTCATTGCTTGTTTACTGTGCCCATTTTTATTTTCTTTGCAAGCCAAGAACAGCACTGGTGTCTGTAAGTTAGCTCAGTGCTGTTAGGGAGAAGGCCAGGGTCACTGTTGTATCCCCACAATGACCAGCCAGTGTGCCAGACCGGGTCATTGTGTAGGGTCCAAGGACGTGTGGATGGTTCAGTGCAAACCTGGTGCCACTCCTTGAAAAGTGAGCTTTGTCTGGTAGACATTGGGAGGCTCTCACACATTCTTGGACTCAAGGAAAAATTGTGAAAGCATTAGAAGTCAGACGCGGTCAACGCTTGGCGGGGGCTGGTGGTTTCGGCTTTCTCAAGATAACACTCCGGAGGGCAGACTGGCAAGTGGGAGGTTCTAGAAAAATAGAATCCGATAAAATGAGGGAGAGACTTATTACCTGGGAGGGAGCTGCTTTGGCTGAGGGAGGGGGCGGGGCAGGGCAAGTCATAGCTTACTGGATTGATTGTGATCAAGGTTGCTTAACCGGACACGGTGTCATTCAAGGTGACGTTAGACATTATCCTTGGACACCGGGCTTCAGCCGAGCAGAATGAACTGATAACTGACATACTTCTTAATAATAACCCTTCCAAGTGGTAGGGGATATTTAGATACAGATATAATTATCTATCTATCTATCTATCTATCTATCATCTAAGATGTCTATCTATCTATGTATCATCTAAGATATCTATATCTATCTATCTATCTATCTATCTATCTATCCATCATCTAAGGTATCTATCATCTAAGATATCTATTTATCTATCATCTAAGATATCTATTTATCTATCATCTAAGATATCTATCTATCATCTAAGATATCTGTCAATCATCTAAGATATCTATCTATCTATCTATCTATCTATCTATCTATCATCTAAGATGTCTATCTATCTATCTATCTATCTATCTATCATCTAATATGTCTATCTATCTATCTATCTATCTATCTATCTATCTATCATCTAAGATATCTATCTATCTATCTATCTATCTATCATCTAAGGTATCTGTCTATCATCTAAGATGTCTATCTATCTATCTATCTATCTATCTATCTATCATCTACCTAATTATATAGATAGATAGATAGATAGATAGATGAATTGATTATCAATGTGATGTCAGACAAGTGGCTTTACCTTGCTAAGTCTTAGTTTTCCCATATGTAAAAAGGGGGGAAATTTTGTATTTCTTTTTGGGTTATAGTTTTAACAGGTAGGTAGGTAGGTAGATAGATCGATGATAGATATCTTAGATCGATGATAGCTCGATGATAGCTCGATCGATAGATCGATAGATAGATATCTTTTGTAATACAATCTGTTCTTTTCTGTGTGTGGGGATGCTTCCATTTCAGAATCAATGCACAAAAATTCTCTTCCGCTCCTTCATCTCCCCGTTGCTTCCCCCTGCCCCCCGCCACGCCCAGACCCAAGCCCACAAAAACGACTCGGAAAGATGTAGAGGGATATTACAATTGATTGGCCTCCCACGGATGGTGCGTACATGTCTTGTCGTTAGTGGGGAGGCTGAAAGGGGGCCGAGTAATAGAATGATTTGGCCTACAAGACAGCTCCTCCTTGATGAACAATCAGACACAAATGTCAATAACAATTAGATTGTCTGCAAGCTACAGTCACTTAGGGCTCCCCGAGCCTGTCCACAGGGCCTGGATTGAAACCCTCAGCCTTGTGAACTCCAAATCAGGTTTGGCATCGGGAATGAAAAGCCATCAGCGGTAATAGTATTAGGAGGCTGTTGGTCGAAGACGGGCAAAGGGCTTCGAATCAGGCTCTGGTCCTCGTGGGTCGCAAGGGCAGAGAGCGACTGCCTGGAAGGAGGAGATGGGAGGGGAAGCCGGAGAGGGGTGGGGCAGGGGGCACCCAGGAGCACATGGGGGCTGGCGAGGAGCGATGCTGCTTACAGGCGAGGCGTCCAGAGGAGCGGAGTCCTGAATGTGAGTCCTGACTCCGCCATTTGTAAGTCGCGTGACCTCGGGCAAATGCGGTTTGGTGTCTGAGTTTCTTCATCTGGAATTAGGGATGTCACAGGACCTAAAAAGAGGCGGTGTCGTGTTACAGGGTTGTGTGCTAAGGAATCACCACAATGAATTATTATTATTGGCAGAACAGCAGGTGGTCGATAAAGTTAGCTTCCGCGTGTCTGGTGTGGCCCGGGTTTATGCGCCAGAGCCCAGAGTCCCCATGATGCCCCACTTTGACGTGGAGCAGACAGCATCGTGTATATCAGGCACTTAACTCCGTGCCTGGCATTTAATAAATCATGATTATCTTCACAAAACCTCCCCCTAGGGTGGTGCAGGGGACGCCAGAAAAAGAGAAAACCAGAGAGCGACATGGCCCGGAAGATTAAAAACTCGATTTTCTCCGTCCCTAACCTGTCGAAGGGCCCCGTCGTTCAGGCAAGAGGGAGACGGACGTGGAATGTCATGGGCAGCAAAGGGTTCTGCCCTCGTGTCTGCTTCCTCGGCGACTCACCTGTGTGATTCAGGCTCTGTGTGTTTGGAGGAGAAAGTCTGGGAGCAGAGGAGAGGAGGGGGAATCAGGATTTCAAAGACAGGACCCCTTCCGGGTTGGAGGAAGCGGTGGGAAGGAAGAGATGAGATACTTCGCAGCCACCCAGACCTGGCTCTGGAGTGCTGAGCAGTGGGTTCCCTTCTGGTAATTGTAGGGCGGGGAGCACCCCTAGCTGACCCAGAGTTTGGCCTTGAAGGATCTTAATTTCCACGGCGAATCTGCCTGTTTCTTTCGGCGCGCCTGAAGCTCATCCCTTGGCCTATCTCTTCCACTGTGTTCCATTCTTTCCCATCGCAACCTACACCCTTCGCCTTGACCTGCCGACCATCCCGTCCGCAAAGAACGTGGACTCTGAGGTTGGACAGACGTTGGTTCAAATTCCGGCTGCAGAATGGTTAGCTGTGTGACGTGGGACAAGTGGCTTAGGTTTCCCGTAGGTACAAAGGGGGCAAGTTGCGTATTTCCTGGTGGGTTGTAGGACGTCCTTGGGCTCTTGTCGTCTACTGCTGCATAACAAACAGGCCTGCATCTTAGTGGGTTGAAACGGTGAGTCAGATTTGTTTTGCTCATCAGTGTGACGTCAGGTAGAGCTCACTGGGGACAACCCGTGGGCTCCACTTGGGGACCACTGCAGTAGTCACCTTGCTGAGAGGCTGGGGGCTGTCATCATTTGGGGGCTTGCCCCCCTTGTGTCTGCTGATTGATGAGGCCTCTGTTGGGTCGGGTGGCCAGAACACCCACGTGGGTCTTCTCCGTGTGGCGACCTGGCTTCCTGCCAAGATGAGGGCCAGGTCCCCACGATGGGCATGCACAGAGAGAAAGCCCGGTGGAAGACACATTTATTGCCTTTTATGAGCTCCCCTGGAGGCCACAGAAGGTCCCTTCTGCTGCTTTCTGTTCATCAAGGCAGTCACACAATTCTAGCCAGTTTTGAGGGCAGCAGAAAGACTTCATCGGTTGGTGGGGGCGGGGGGCGAGTGGCAAAGTTCTGGAAGGGCATATGGGCCCGGCAGTATGCTGTGGCCATTGTTTTGAAAATCCACTGTGACAGTTAATATACGTATAGATCTCTGAGTAGTAGTTGGCACACAGGAAGTTGATTTTATCTCAAGTTCAAGTTCTTCCCGCAGCCAGAAATTGCAGGGTCTTGGACGGCGGAGATTGTATAATTCCCAGTTACTCTGCACTGGGCAAGGCCCAGGGGGGATACTTGGAAAGTGTTTGTTGGATGATTAATGAGTGATTTTTTTTTTTAATGAATAGCGTTTTTAAAAATTTTTTATTTTTTAGTGTTTATTATTTTGAGAGAGAGAGAGAGAGTGAGCAGGGGAGGGGCAGAGAGAGAGGGAGACACAGAATCCAAAGCAGGCTCCAGGCTCCGAGCCGTCAGCCCAGAGCCCGACGTGGGGCTCGAACCCACGAACCGTGAAATCATGACCTGAGCCGAAGTTGGACGCTTAACCGACTGAGCCACCCAGGTGCCCCAATGAGTGATTTTTAGTAACTTCGATGCAGTGATCCTCAGAACTGATGGCTGATCAGAATCACTGAAGAAGATGCTAAAAATATCTCCAGGTTCTACCCGTGACCTACTCAATCTGAATCTCTAAGGCTGGGGTCTGGGGATGAGCATTTTTTGTGACCTCCTCCAGTGGTTCAGAGGTAGTCAGTGTGACGACGGGCATTTCCAAACCACTGGTTTTCCGCAGGAGAATCCAAGATTCCGACGATGAAAGAGTCGACCCATTTCATAGATGGACAAACTGAGACTCTGTGGACGAAAGCACTTGCCCAAAGGCGTACCGCGAGTCAGAGTCCCTTCTGAAAATCAGTGGTGAAAGCACTCCGAGGCGCTGTGGCTGGTTGGGGAGGGCAGTATTTTTGGATCTGGAGTTCAGTGGTGGTGGGGAGAAAACTTGGGGGTTTCTCTACGTTGGCAGTTCTCACATTTGACTTTTCCATTGGTTTCTCTCCCCTTTGTTCTTTTGCCGCATTCGAGTAACATCTGGCAACTAATTCGCCTCCTACTTTTTTTCTTTCAATGGGCTCACTTTTTTCCATAAACAAACTGAACCCCCTCCTAAGTAACAATGGCCTCAAAACCAGGGGGCTGTTGCCTTAATTCCACGCTTGTCCCTACCCATATCGAAAGGGGCACGTAACTACTTACCTTCACGAAAGCTTTGCCTGTGTGGCACCTAAAAATCATCTCCCGGCGCCGTGAGAGGCACGTGCCTCCGGCAGGATCGGCCACGGAATGGGTGGGCCCAGTGCAAAAATGGAACGTGGAACGTGCAAAATGAAAACGCGGGCCCTCTCGTCCACCAGTCACTTGGAATTTCGAGACCATTGGCAGGGCCTTCAAGCCAGCGCTGGGCCCTTCCGAGTGCACGGCCACTGCACGCCCGCGAGGCCAGCCCCGGTCCGGGCTTGGGAAGCGCTGTTTCCAGTGGGACTGATTGTCTAGCTCAGCTCAGGTTCCTGGAGCAAAGGACGTTGGGCATCTGCCCCGCCCTCTCTCCCCGGTTAACATTTGAGGGGCGCCCAGGAATCAAAAGCCTGGTGGCCAAGTGTGGGGTCTTTATGCGGCCAGGACACGTGTTAAGCCTCTAGCCCGGCAGGAATCCTGAGCCCAGTAGGGCTGGGAGACCTGTTTCCTCGAGGGACCAGGAAAAACGTAAGAGGGATGTTCTCCAAAGTGGAGCTTGGAGGGATGTGTTTGTTCTCTGTGTGGCCAGTGCTCACGTGCGGGGATAAATATTTTCCTCTCGTTGTCGTGGAAGGGGGTGGGACGGAGGAGCCGGAGGAACAGAATGAGCTGGAGGAGGCGGGAGAGAAAGGATGGATGATAAGCCACAAGAAAATTGAAGGAAAAAAAAAAAAAAAAAAAAAAGGAAAAAATTTTCGTGGATTTCTAGAGCCCTCACAATAGTTTCGACATCCTTTCTGGCCCGGCTGTTGCCTCGTTACCTTTAGGTGCCTGCCAATATCTGGGAAAAACTCGGGCTCCTGGCTTCGGGGATCAAAATACTGGGCGTGTGTATCGCGTAGAGCAAAGCGTCAGGGGACCCGGAACGTTCTTTGGGTTTTGAGCTGTGGGACATCAGCAGCAACTTTAGAAGTGTTGCTATTTCAACAGGGTTGGTATTTCACACTCCTTTTAAGCTAGAGACAGCCAAGCCCAGAGCACCAAAATACCCCTGGCAGGGCCAGCTCTCCCTCGGAAGAGACACGAGGTCGGCCACAATCGTTTCTGCCGTTTGGAGGGAAATCAGTGAAAGCCGTTTCCAATTCACCATGGAGAGTCCGTAGGAAAATCGTGCTTTGTGGTAACGGATCCTAGCTCTTAACAACAATCTTGGGCCTGATTCTCTTTTTTCTTGCTCTCCAAGACTGGAGCTGAAACGGGGGAGTATGCGAAAGCGCTGTTTAATGAAGATTAAGCTTATATAGCCCGATGGGAAGGGAGTGGGACATTTTTATACACATGGACGGGCCAGTCATGGCACCTGGCACCACCCTGGGTGCTCTGGGGAACTTCGTTCCATTCTCCACAGAAGGAGGTAGGTATGTTATTTCCCCTTCTAGAGGCTGAAACAGGTTCTTTTTTTTTTTTTTTTTTTTTTTAAAGTTTATTCATTTTATTTGAGAGAGAGAGAGAGGAAGGGGCAGAGAGAGAGGGAGACACAGAATGTGAAGCAGGCTCCAGGCTCTGAGCTGTCAGCACAGAGCCTGACGCAGGGCTCGAACCCATGAACTGTGAGATCATGACCTGACTTGAAGTCTGATGCTTAGCTAACCGAGCCCCCCCCCCCCCCAGGCGCCTCTGAAACCGAGGTTCCGATGGACCGAGTGACTTCCCAAATTACACAACCTATCAGCTGCTCCCATCGAGATTTGAATTCGTGCTGGTCTGACTCTTGTGTCCCACAAAGAAGCAGGGACACCTGTATACCCCGAGCCACGATGCTTTGTTCTCATTCACTAACGCCTGCCTCCCACAAGCATTTATTGAGCACCTGCTGTGTGCCAGGCACTGTCTTGGGCACTGGTGACACAGCGGCGAGCCAAGCCAGTCACAGCTGTGTCTGTTGCTGCTCCGTACACCACCCTCCCTTTGCTCTTCTTCTCCCCTGCACGCAAACAGCGCTCTGCAAAGTTCCCTCGGAAACTAATTTGTTTTCCTCTTTCTCCTGTGGGAATCGCTGTGTACTGAATTGTAGCTGTGTGTTGACTCGTCCTTCTTCTCCATTGCACGAAGAACCCCAGAACAAGGCGCTGGAGCCCCGCACGAGCGCAGGACCTGTGTTGCGAACCGCAGGTGTTCCTCTGGGCTCAGCACCCCCTCTTCCAGAAACATTTCCAGGCAGGTCCTTTAGGGAAACCACTTCTCCCCAGCTCCAAATACGGGACTCTGGCAGGAGCAGCCAGTCCCAGCATTCTGTCCCTGGCCACGGTGATTGGTCGAGGCGCCAGCCCCATGATTCATGTTTGGCCAATCAGATTGCTTGCCTGGGATTTTTTCTAAAGGGGCTGGTAGGGAAGCAGCAGCTATAATTCTGGCTTCCTGGTGGGATCTGGCTTTGAAAGAGAGAGGAGACAGAGGACTGCCAGGGCTGGATCCTTGATTCCGGGTTGGTGTGTTTGAGCGAGGTGTCAGCCTCGGGCGGCTGGGTGGGTGCTCAGAGGTGTCAGGAGTGGGGGCGGCGGTCCTGCGGCCGGTGGCACTGCTAGGGCATTGGTGGGTTCAAAGTCTGGGCTTTTATGTTATTATTTTTTTATTTAAAACATTTTTTTAAATAGTTATTTTTGAGAGAGAGAGTGCAAGTTGGGGGAGAGGTGGCAGAGAGAGAGAGAGAGAGAGAGAGAGAGAGAGAGGGATACACAGAATCTGAAGCAGGATCCAGACTCCAAGCTGTCAGCACAGAGCCCGACAGGGGGCTTGAACTCATGAACTATGAGATCATGATCTGAGCCGAAGTCAGACGCTCAATGGACGGAGCCACCCAGGTGCCCCAAAAGTCTGGGCTTTCAGAGACTAAAGGTCTTAGATTCAAATCCCAGCTCTTGTCCCAGGCTAGCTGCGTGATCTTGGGAAAGTCGCTCAGTCTCTCTGAGCCCGTTACTACGAATACTGATAGAAATGGCGAGAGCACAGCAAGATGGGATGTGACTGAGTCCAAATCCGTGCAGTTGGTGAGTGCCTCACCCACCCCTGCCTTAGCCTTCGTGCTGGTGACTTTGCCCGGTCACCTCTCGGGTGACGTTCGCTCAGCAACACTGATGGAAAGCGCGAGGCACTGGGGATAGAGAGTCGAATGAAATGGACATCACCCCTGTTCCTTCGGAGCTTACGCCCTAGTGGCTGGACCCATAAGTGAGCAATTACAGAACGGCCCAAAGACCGAAGATGCTCAGGGTGGGGTGGGGGCATTTGGGAGGGAACTGTGATCTAGAACCGAGAGTTCAAGGAAGGCTTCCAAGGGAAAGGGAGGCACATAGGTGGAGGCATGAACCAGGCGCACACATCGGCCAGGTAAAAAGGGAACTGAGGTGGAGGGGTGCTCCTGGTAGAGAACCTGGCATAGACTGAGCCAGGCTGAGAGAGCACCCCTTTGGGGAAAGGGGCAGTGACTTAGCATGGCTATGTACGCACGGCACGAGTGATCACTAACGACAGAAAGAAACAGAGAGGGAAGATGAAGCTGAGTCTGGGGTCTCATGCTGAGACGGTGGGACTTCACCTTTAGGACCAACCCATTTTCCAGATGGAAAAACTGAGTTCCCGAGGACAAACGTGACCTGCCCGGATACCACGCAGCTGGTGAGAGGAGGGGCTGGAACCAGAGCCCGGTTCTCTGGATCGGAAACTGGTGGGGTTTTTTTTTGTTTTTTTGTTTTTGTTTTTTTTTTTTCTGTCCCTGGAGTTCTCTACTCCAAACCCCCTACCTGGACCAAATCTGGCCCTCACAGCTCTTCTGAATTCGGGAAAGCTCCGATTCCTCACGTCTGCACAGCCACGCTGTCTCAGGAAGGTCGCAATAAATTTTTTTTTTTTTTCAGCCAACGCCTTGCTCCCATCCCTGCAAAACAATGTATTTATTATTGCTAAGCCTTTTCCATCTTGGAGGAGAAAATGCATACCACATGACTCCCCAAAGCCGAGCGGTCCCGGTTTACAAATACAGTACGTTAATAGCTTTGTAAACATTTATTCAGGATGACAGCTGAGGGAAACATGTGGCATTAATTAGAAAGCTCAGCAACGCGGCCTATTAAGAGGGAGGTTAAATCTGAATTAGTTGGCTTTGCCCGAACAAGAGGCTCTGGGGTGCAAAAACTTCGCTCTAATACGTTCTGACTCTGTTGACGTGGGGTGCGTTGGGACACACGGGGGTCTCGGTTCCCGGGGAGGAAGTCTGTGTCTTGGCAAGGTGGTCGCTGAGTCATGGGGCTGCGGCACTGTCTGGGTTGGCCTCCCCAAGGGCCTGTCCCCTGGGTGCTGTGACTTGTCATGGCGTCAGATGGCGGGCACGTCAAGCTGTGGGAAGCCAAGAGCTCGCAGCCCATCAGGGGAACGGAATGAGCTTCCCCGAGACCCCTGGCTTGTTGGGGGGGGGGCGGGGGGGGCCTTTCTGGGCCAGGAGTCGCCTCCTCCTTGGTTCGCCATTCTCCGTCCTCTGCGCTTGCCCGGTATGGTTCTTCCACGGTAACGCCCTGGGTCGTCTCTGCTGCGTGGTACCCAGGAGGCTCTCCAGTAGACTGGATGCTCTGGGAGCCCAGAAGCTCTCTACCTGCCCGGTCGGGCTTGACTTAGAGTAGATGCCCGAGGGGCTATTTCATCGAAGCGTCCCGTCCGTGAAAGCCTGCAGGTGGGGCTGCTCGAGGTGACCCCCGAAACCTATCCACACCCGGAAACGTTCCCCACCGCACTGAAAGGAGGTGACACCTGTCACGTGACTCGAAACTTCTGTCCTGTGCTTAAAAGGCATCCCTCGTCTACAGCTATGCAGGAACGTCCTTTTACTTCTCAGAAGTCCTGTAATGACCTCGTGAATACCACGCTGGCATTGCCTTGTGGCTCTCCAGCTGTCACGTGTGTGAACTTGTGACACGTGAACGTTAAACGGCACCCTGATTTGCTGGCAATCCTGTTTGGATCTCTCTGCATCTGAGAATATTCTCAAGAGCCTCTGGATGCAGAAGGGAACTCCAACCCCCCGGTCTCCCGCACGCTCCCAGAACCTGGCTGGTGCCCTGCGAACCTAGCTTGAGTAGAGGCAGGGAAGGATGAGGGTGAAAAGCCATATGTCTTCTCTGGGGCTCAGTTTTATCATCTGTGAAAGGGGACGGTGGGCAGGGAAGGGGGGCTGGCTGGGTGAGGGCCCGAGGACGCGGTGAGCTGACCCGCAGCACCAGGCAGAGGTCTGGTTTGCAGTCTGTTGGCTCTGCCTGCAGGACCCTCTGGTCCCTCTGTCGTGATGCCACCACGTGCCTCCCTCCTCACCACCCCCTGGGTGAGCCGCATGCCCATCTTTCCGCTGCTCCGCACCAAGTCTCTCTTGGTGTCTCACATTGACCCAGGAACGGATCCGACCCTCCTGGATGGAGGGCCTCCATCCTCCCCCTCCCTCTCTAGATTCTGGGGGGTGGAGAAGCTGGCTGCAAAGCCCTGATGTCATTGTGATGTCCATTTAGTGGCAGGAGGGCCTGTGGTCCCGGAGGGTCAGTGCTTAGCCTGGTGGGGCGGGGCGGGGCTAGAACCTGGCTCTTTCCGCTACATCTCATCTACGAGAGCGAGAGTTTAGAAAAGCCTTAGCAGTGACTCTGGTAGGGGGTGATCGGGGGTTGGTAGCACAGAGGTTCGAGGGTGGCCAGGAGCCAGACTGCCTAGATCCCCGTCCTGCCCTCACCACTTAGGTATGACGTGCCTAGGCAAGTCGCCTTGTCACTCTGTGCCTCAGTTTCCCCATTCCCCCCAACGGGGGCAAGACTAGCTGGGTTGTTGGGAGGTTTAAACGAGATGGGATACATGTATTGGAGCCCGGCCCATAGGAGGCGTTCAATAAATGTCGGCTGTCATTATGAATGGGACGCAATTTGTCCCTCCAAGGAGGGACAGTGTGGTAGAGATCAGACCAATGGGGATGTGAGCTTTGCAGCTCAACGGTTGGGTTCCAGTCCGGGTCCCCGTGATCAGCTGTGTGACCGGGGGTGGGTGTCTTCACCTCTTGGAGCTTCCTGCACCTCCCCGGGGACAATGAGAATCAGCTTCTCTGGGTTCTTATGAGGACTGATAGAAATGAAGCGGGAAAAGCCCTTAGCTCAGTGCCTGGCGTTCAGTTTGTCCCCAGATGAGGGTGGCTATTTTTCTCAGGGCTGTGTTTTTATTCTTTCATCTTGGTGGAGGATATAGGGCAGAAAGGTGCCCTCTTTCCACTCCGTCTATGTCTTTCTCAGTGACAATACTGACCGCTTTCATCGTGACGACTATTACCAACTTACATACGGCCTGGGCTGAACCATCACTCTGCCACTTCAAAGCTTGCTCTCGTTGAACATCATTTTTCCCATCTGTAAAATGGGTTGATAATGTACCTTCTTGGGGTGGTGAGGATTAAATGGACGGTATGTGCAAAGTGCTGAGGCGTGAAACTTTCAGCGAGTACGAATTATGACAGTATTCTTTTTAAATTTTTTTTTTTCAACGTTTATTTATTTTTTTTGGGACAGAGAGAGAGAGAGCATGAACGGGGGAGGGGCAGAGAGAGAGGGAGACACAGAATCGGAAACAGGCTCCAGGCTCTGAGCCATCAGCCCAGAGCCTGACGCGGGGCTCGAACTCACGGACCGCGAGATCGTGACCTGGCTGAAGTCGGACGCTTAACCGCTTGCGCCACCCAGGCGCCCCAATGACAGTATTCTTATTATTGCTTACGGTTGAAAGCAATCCACGCCACTGCTGTGTTTTGTCTTTAGTGCGGCCTTGTGGAGGTGTCCGATGATGGTAATGGTTTGTACCTTTTAGCGACACAGGAAACCGAGCCTTAGATCGAGACACTTGTCTCAGCTCATCAGGCCTGTAGGAAGCTGTACTGGGGTTTCAGCTCAGTGGCGTGGCCCGTAGAGTATGGAGTCGGAGAGCCTGCGTTTCTCAAACGCTCCCAGATGATGCCAGTGCCCCAGCGCTGCTGGTCCGCGGACCGCTGTTTGAGTAACAACAGTTCACGCTAGCGCTGTGCGCTAGAAATACGTGAGCCATACGTGCAGCTGTAACTTCTACCAACCACCTTGAAAACGTAAGAAGGAACTGGGGACTTTCATGTCAACACATCTTGTTTCACCCACAATAACAAAAATACCACTCTAACCCAGTATAAAAACACAAGACCAGTATGAAAAAGAAAATACGCAGAGAAGGTAGTTTACGTTCTTTTTCAACGTACCAAGGCTTGAAAATCCAACGTGCGTTCTCCACTTATGGAAATCTCACTGCAGAGCGGCCGCATTCCAAGCATTCCATCGCCACCCGAGGCTGGTGGCCACCATATTGGATCACACGGGTCTAGAAGGGAGGATGTGGTTTAGGACTGCCTGGCTTCCAATTCTGGCTCTGGCAGGGACGTTTGGGTAAGCTGCTCTGTTGCTCCAAACCTGAGTTCCCTCATCTATAAAACAAGACTAAATCTGAGGTCACGGCACCTGGCTAGATCATACACTCTCTGGAGCCATCCGGGTCTCCAAATCTGGAACGCAGTCCGCAGCGGAAGATGGGGAACACTCCCAAGACTCTAAAGGCGTTTCCTGACTGTTCCATGATCTGCTCGCCCCTCCTTGGGTCTGGGTAAGAGGGGATCCCCTGGACTCTTGTCTCTTGTCTCTTGGTTCTCCATTGGGTGGCCCACGAGTGGCATTTCACAGCTTCTGGTCGGCTGGCTGGCTGCATGGAGGGCCAGGCGAGGGCTCCGGGGCTGGAGAGGGAGGAGCTGGGTGAAAAGGCAGTTCGGCCTCTTCCGTGCCAACAGTTGGTTGCAGGTGCATTGAGTAACAAAGCCCGAGTACTGGGCTGCTCCTGGTTTTTCGAGAAGATTCCAATAAATATTAGGTAAATGCATGGTGGATGAGCCAATTAATGGGAGACGAGGCCAACCCACTGTGGGAAAATAGCTAAGACTCATGGGCCATAGGGTCTGAAGGGCTGCCTTTATAAACCCGCCTGAGGAAGCACCATTTCTTTTCTTTTCTTTTCTTTTCTTTTCTTTTCTTTTCTTTTCTTTTCTTTTCTTTTCTTTCTTTTCCTTTCCTTTCCTTTCCTTTCCTTTCCTTTCCTTTCCTTTCCTTTCCTTTCCTTTCTTTTCTTTTCTTTTCTTTTTTTTCTAATGCAGGAAGGAGGAGGTTGCTTTTGTTTAGTCTGAGTATTTAGGCATTTCTGTGGGTCCCGTTGGGTTCACAGTCCCGGGGCTGTGTCTCCCAGCCCCACCCTGATTCCCCACCAGTACCCCGTGGAATCCTGCAGATAAGGCTTAAAATTGACAAGCCCTCATCCTTTCCCCAAAGAAGCAGGGATGCTTGTTGGAGCCTGGCTCCAGATCCCTGACGTCCGCCAGGCTCTTGAGGGAGCCGGGGCATCAGAGGAGACGGAGCGGGGTGTGGGCAGCGTGGAGGCATCTCCTGGAGCTGGAACGGACCGTGACCCACTGCCGCACGCTCCCGTCTGCTGGGTCTGCGGCAGATGTGGGGAAGTCACCTTACATTTTCTTTCTCTTCCTCCCAAAAGTCAGAGGAAGAGCGGAGCCTCTCCACAGCGCATGGGGTTGGTAAAATGGCGGAAGGGGTTTTCCTTCCGTTTTCTCTGCCCGGGTCCCTAAGCAAGGATGTCACTAGCGTGTCGCTAGAAAATCTAGGTGCTGGCACTCTGCTTCCCCAGCTCCCTGATGCTCAAGAGAAGGGGTCACGTTGATGGGAACATTGTCGAGCAGAAGCGCAACAAGGGGAGTAAACGCGTTCATAGGATCCAGACCGGACGTTGGAAGCCTTGAGTCCAGTTACAATTCTGCTGCTGACCACTGTGTCCCCCGGACCAAAGTCGCTCCTCTCCGGGCCGTTTCCTCATCTTGGAGCCGGGAAGGAGAATTTCTTCTGCCTGGAAAGATTGGAAAGAACACCCACAACCAAGCCCACATCTTTATGAGTATCGTCAACCCCCAATGTGCTTGTAGATGGGGTGTGCTTTGCCTTCGGTGTTTCTTTCCTCTGTAATTTGGGGGACCTTGAGGTGTTCCTCTTAGGAGGTTGGAGAGATAGAAGTTAATGACCGTGGGAAGGGGTCTTGGTTAACAGAAGGGAGGGATGTTTGAAGTGTTGTTAACCATAGCTCAGGCCGGGTTCGTAACGGGATTCGTGGGTTCATGGCCAGGTTCATGACCAAGTTCACGGCCACGTTCTGAGAGCAGTCTCTAAGTCCTGTGCTTAAAAAGAAAAAAAAGAAATCATTATTGGGGCTGCCAAACCAATATTAAAACCAGTGGCTTATGAAAGGGCCTGGCAGTCGGGGCTGAGAATCTTTTTGCAGAGAGTAGGAAGCGTCTCCTCTGGGGCAGGTCTTTCAGTAACACCAAAACCAGAAATGGAAGAGATGTTCCCCGGTCACCTGGTCTCATTTCTTCAAGCCTGAGATGGTTCTCTTTGGAATGGAGTAGGGAGGATCAGTTTCCCAGCTTGCGGGTGGGAGACGCTCACGGGACTGAGTCAAGGAAGATGACCTTTTCGAAACCCAACGGTGATCGATAAACAGACTGGAAGCCTCTGTCTTACGCTTGTTTTTTTTTTTGAGGATATCTTTTTTTTTTTTTTTAAATCATTGTCAGTGAAGGAAACCCAACACTCCTGAACACTGCCAGTGAGAGGGAAAATTGATAAATCTTTCTGGAGAGGAAGCTCCTTAAAAACACACAAACCGTCTCGGAAATTCCACTCCTGGGGGTTTATCCCAAGGACGTGATCAGAGAAACGCACCCAGGACAAAGGTGGTCAGCACAGCATTGTTGATGGCAGTAAAATGCTGGAAACAGCTCGAACATTAGCAGTAGGAGATTGGTTATGACGTTTAGCTATATTCACACACCGGAAGATTCAGCAGCTGCTAAAATTATTTCCTTCCTTCCTTCCTTCCTTCCTTCCTTCCTTCCTTCCTTCCCTCCCTTCCTCCCTGCTTTCCTTCCTTCCTTCCTTCCTCCCTCCCTTCCTCCCTCCCTTCCTCCCTTCCTCCCTTCCTCCCTGCTTTCCTTCCTTCCTTCCTTCCTTCCTTCCTTCCTTCCTCCCTCCCTTCCTCCCTTCCTCCCTGCTTTCCTTCCTTCCTTCCTTCCTTCCTTCCTTCCTTCCTTCCTTCCACAAATGTTTTTTGAGTGCCTATGTCCCAGACACTGTATAGCTAAATGGGTTGAAATAGAATGATGTTTACGACATATCAAATAATAAATACATAATTAAACAAAATGAAGGGGTGTCTGGGTGGCTCAGTCGGCTAAGCATCAGACTTCAACTCAGGTCATGATCTCACCACTTGTGAGTTTGAGCCCCGCGTCGGGCCCTGTGCTGACAGCTCAGGGCCTAGAGCCTGCTTCGGATTCTGTGTCTCTGTCTCTCGCTGCCCCTCCCCTGTGCATGCCCTGTGCCTCTCTGTCTCTCAAAAATGAATAAAAACGTTAAAAAAGTTTAAAAAATGAGTTAAAAAGCCAGTTTCATGGATGCATTATCTGATCTTATGCATATATATATATATATATATATATATATATATATGATAGGATATGAAATAAACTGTTTGGAAGGCCAAGCACCAAAATATCATGGGCCAGTTTTCTCTAGATGTTGGGATTATGGACGAGTTCTCTCTCTTTAGGTCCTTTACTTTATTGGCACTGTCTACCTCATGTATGGTGAGCTTATTTCATAGTGTCATTCAAGGTCAATGATTTGGCCCCAAGTCACCCCTCCCTGCCTTCATCTCCCATCAGGGTTCAGCTGGCCTGCCCCACTCTAGACACAGCATCCCTGTTCTTCAAACATGTCAGACTTATTCCCACCTCAGGGCCTTTGCACATGCTATTCGTGCTGCCTGAACCCTCTTTCCCTAGGCCTCTGCTGTTTGCTCCTGGTCTTTTCTGTTCTCAACTCAAGCATCCCCTCCTCAGAGAGAATCTCCTTGCCTGCTTCATCAGAATTGGCTTACCCTTGCCCATTCTATCACATTTCTCTATTTTAGTGTCTTCTTAGTGTTTATAAGACTGCAATTCTTACGGTTTTCCTCCAACTTGTTAATTTCTGCTCTTTTCCATTCGACTGTAAGCTCTGTGTGCACAGGGACCTTGTGTTCTTGGCCTCTGGAATGGAACCTGGCACACAACAGGAAATCAGTAAATATTTGTTGAATGAACAAATGCTGGGATCTATATTTTCAAAAAAAAAAAAAAAAAGAGATCATTTTAAAAATGAAAAAAGAAATCCCTCGTTTTCTTGCGTGCCAGTGACACGGGGGCAACCGGTGCCTTTCCTCTGGGGGACTCTCTCTGCTCTGCCGGTTCACTGCCTCGGACCTGGTAAGTAACCCCATGCGGGCCCCTGTCGCTAAGCGTACCGTGCCCATAGGGTCATTCGGGAGGTGGCAACCACCCAGCTGGAGGGGGGCATCTGCGTTCTCATCCATGGAGAGAGAGCCTCTTAGGAGCCTCAGACACCCACGTTGCTGTTCTTGATCCGTGACTGATGTGCTGTGTGACAAGTGTCAAGTTACTGACCCTCTCTGGACTGTGCTTTTGACGAAGCTCTGAATGGCCAGCTCGCTCCCCCTGTCTCTGTCAGAATTCTTTTCCTGGTATAGATTTAAGGGGGAAAGGTTGCAAAAACCCGAGCGTCTTGCAGGTACCTCCGATTAAAACCCACCGAGTTGGGGTATTCGCTCCTGGGGCCCACCCCACTTAGCCCCAAGGGGAAAAATGATCGTGCGCGGGAGGCCACCTCCAGGGAAACTTCAGCTAGTGGCATTGAGCCGGAGGCCAGGATCTTGAAGGCGAGGTCAAGTGCTCGTGGTCCCGGCAGGTGGAGGGCGGGAAAATGAGCTCCAGTCTGTATTTTCTTAAGAAAGTTTTATTGAAATTCACATAACAGGGGCGCCTGGGTGGCTCAGTCGGTTAAGTGTCCGACTTCGGCTCAGGTCGTGATCTCGTGGTCCATGAGTTCGAGCCCCACGTCGGGCTCTGTGCTCACAGCTCAGAGCCTGGAGCCTGTTTCAGATTCTGTGTGTCTCTCTCTCTGACCCTCCCCCATTCATGCTCTGTCTCTCTCTGTCTCAAAAATAAATAAAGGTTAAAAAAAATTAAAAAAAAAAAAAAAAGAAATTCACATAACATAAACTCCAGTGATTTAAAGTGTGCAGTTCAGTGGCGTTTTGTGTATTTGCAGGATCGTGCAACCCCCACTCCCATCCAGTTCCGCAGCGTTTTCATCACTCGCAGGGGAGACTCTGTTCCCTGTTAGCCCCACTCCTGTCCCCACCCCTTACCCCCAGCCCCTGACAACCACTAATCTGTTCACTGTCTCTATGGATTTGCTTGTTCTGGGTATTTCCTATGCGTGGAATTCTACAAATACGTGACCCTCTGTGTCTGGCTTCTTTCATTTAGAATAATACTTCTCGGGGCCATCCATGACGTAGCAAGTGTCTGTCCTTCCTTCGTGCCTTTTTATGGCTGAGTAGTATTCCGTGGCGTGCATAGACCACACTTTTGATGAACACTGGGTTATTTCCACCTTTTGGCTACCGTGAACTTCTTTGCTCTGAACGTTTGCGTGCAAGTATTTGTTGGGATACGCATTTTCAACTCTATGGGGTCTGTCCCTAGGCGTGGCTTTGCTGGGTCACATGGGGCCTCTGTGTTGAACTTTTTGGGGAACTGCCGAACCATTTTCCAGCGTGGCCCTACCGGCAACGTACGAGGGTTTCCGTTTCTCCGCATCTGCCACGAGACTTGTGATTTTTCTTCTTTTCTCGATTATGGCCATCCTGGCCGGTGGGAAGGGGTGTCTCATTGTCACTTTGATTTGCATTTCCCTGGTGACCAATGACGTTGAGCATCTTTGCATACGCTTGCTGCCCGTTTGCACATCTGCTTCCGAGAAATGTCCATTCCGATCCCTTGCCCAGTTGTTAACTGGGCCATTCGTCTTTGTGTAGTCTGCCAGATGTGGACCTGCCCAGATCCAGATAATCCCGGGACACAGCAGTCAGGAAGTCACTTTTCAAGTTTGGCCAAACTCGCGGGGAAGTTCAGGAGTCTCCCTATAGGATGCTAGGAAGACCTCTGTCCTTCGTCCTGGAAAGTACTCCAGTTTTGGGACACGAGCCGTTCGTCTCATTATGAGAACATTCCACACCCTTAAGTTTCTTTAATCACTTAAAACGCTCTTTATCTCTCATATGGAAGCAATATGTCGTCTTTTCCATATGCGGTAATTATCCCCCCTTTGATAAAACCATGTGCAAAGCCATGCACGACAAGCCAAGTATTATCCACCTGGCCAATTTACATACATTTAATTTATTTTTTTTTCGACCTTGGATTTCGCTTCATGTATTTTTACAGCCACGTTACACGGCATCCGTCAGAGAGACTGTAAATGGAAAATGTAGAGTGTTTCCAAATGTCCCTCCCTCTTTTCCTCTTCAGCTTCTTCCCTGTAATTCCCTTAACCCGGCACAGCAAGAAAACAAAACTTTGGAGTCAGGGATATCTCTCAACACCTCCGATGGAGGGTGTGGGGCCGGTTCTGTCTTGGCGTCGGGAAGTCCTTGGAAGTTCTGGAAAAGGGCCCTTCTTAGCCCCCCTCCAGCCACCTGCATGCGGCTGGAGGGAGGCCCTCAGTACCAGCCTTCTTGGGAAGTTAATGCCAGGTCTCTGGAGTTCGACCAGTTCTGTCGGACTCTTGACTCCTTTGGGGGGAAGTAGAGGGAGTGAAGCAGAGGGTCCCTGGGCCGTGGGATCGTAAGACTCGACGTCAAAATAACGGGTCTACTCCTCTGACGGATGTGGGACCAGGCGTGCATCTCTGAATCATTCTTGGACTCAGTCTCTTGGCCTTTAAAATGGGGACAGCGAGCATGCTCCTTCCTCAGAGTTTGCTTACGATTATGAGGGCGAGTCTTGACCAAGTACTTACCATGTGCCAAGGACTGGATACAGGTTTCACGACCATTTTCCAATTTTAGCCATTGCCACCATGCTACTGTTGAGCTGTCCCGTGTAGCTCCATTTTACAGATGGGGAAACTGAGGCCTGGGGACATTAGCTTGGCCACCTTCACAAAACCGGTCCTTGGGGGAGCTAGGATTAGCACCCCATCTCCTGGACGTGACTGTCTTCCGTACCCTCCCACCTCTTGGATGATATGAAGTGAGTCCCCCTCCTGGAAGGGCTCCCGCGAATGGTACCTATGAAGTGCAAAGGTCCCAGCACGTAGTAAATGTACTGTGTTTATCCCTATTCTTCCCTTTATCGCTCAGAATGAATCCTGCAGCGGGGGCCCCTCTGGGAGACTGAAGTTCAGGAGGGCAAAGCGGAGTTCTGGACGGGACTCGCCTAACCTTGCCAACGGCTTTCAAAGGTTTCGGGGGTCTACAAAGCCCCTGAAGAATTTGGCTTTGAGAAGTTTCCCCTTCGTTTCTAAATCCGTGGGCAGATTAGGCAAAATGGAATCCGTATGTTTCTGATTCATTTACACTTAACTCATCAAAATGTTCCTTTTTATGAGCTATTTGATGTCCAGAAAGCCTTTTGAGTAGATTTTATAAGCCTTTTAAAGACTTTTCTCTTAGAAACAGGCGGTTGCATTTTGCCAAGAATAAACAAACTTGAACCTCAAAAGTGCGGAGCTTGCCAAGGATCTCGATGCCAGAGGGCAAGTCACCCCTTCCTCACTCCTGACACCTTCTTCCATTTCTTCTCCCCCCCTCCCGCCCCCCCCACCCCTTGCCCCCAATTTCGGCCCCTCTGGTTTCTTTGCAGGAACTTGTTAACCCCAGTTCCAAACATTTGCACGTCTCCCCAAATGTTGTTTTGTAGCCGCTCATCTTAGCGGGGGCAGAGCCCCAACCATCCTGTCTCATGCTGCCCTAGTACCTGCCTGGGGGCAACCAAGAACACATGAAAACGTAGAGTTCCAGTCGCTCCGAAATCAATACCAACGCGTGCATTCCTCACCTGGCCATTTACAAAGAAGTCTCATTATTCCTTGTGAGTTTTATAACAAGGGCAGGGGGGGATAGCTTTTCTGATTTCCATGTTAGAGTCAAGGAAACAGAGGTTCAGCGGTCCTAAGTGATTGGCTAAGACCATCTAGCTCAAAAGATGCCGAGTTCTTTTTTTGTTCCTAATTTTTTAAAAATTTTGTTGATTCATTTCAAGAGAGAGAGAGAGTGGGGCAAGGGCAGAGAGAGAGGGAGACAGAGAATCCCAAGCAGGCTCCGCACTGTCAGCGTGGAGCCCGATGCGGGGCTTGAACCACAAAACGCGAGATGGTGACCTGAGCTGAAATCGGGAGCGGGAAGCTTAACCGACCGAGCCACCCAAAGGTGCTGCATTCTTGTCTTAGTCCATTCAGTGTGGCTTATAAGCAAGAGAAATTTATTTCTTACCATTCTGGAGGCTGGGAAGTCCAAGATCAAGGTGCTGGCAGACTGGGTGCCCGGTGAGGTTTCCAGGTACGTAGATGGCCATCTTCTCTCTGCGTTCTCACCTGGTGGAAAGGTCAAGGCAGCTCTGTGGGGTCTCTTCTGCGAGGCTCTAATTCCATTCGTGAAGGTTCCACTCTCGTGATCCCTTATCCCTGCCTCCCCAATGCCATCAACGTATGGATTTTGGGGGGACACAAACATTCAGTCTGTAGCAACTCCAAAGGCTTTTTGTTTGGTTTTGTTTGGCGGTTGTACCACCACAGAGAATGGCTTGAAAGGTCATCTCCAGAGACTCTCGAAGGTCTTGTTTCCTCCAGGGAGTCCAGTCTAAAGAAGGATGTTGGGGGAAAAAAAAAAGGACCTTGGAAATCAAAGCAAGGTTAAATATGTTTGCTATTAATTCCTCGTAGCGGTTTTGTGTGTGTGTGTGAGAGAGAGAGGGTACAAGTGAGCGAGGGGCAGAGAGAGAGAGAGAGGGAGAGGGAGAGAGAAAAAGAACGGGGCTCACCCAGGGCTCGTGTTTTACGCGAAGCGGGGCTCGAGTTCACCTGGTGTGGGACTCAAACTCCAGAACTGTGCAGTCGTGACCTGAGTCAATGTCAGATGCTTAATGACCGAGCCACTCAGGTGCCCTGTTTCTTCGTACCGACCTTAAGGGTTGGCTGTGTTCTTTCCATTGCACGGATGAGGCAACTGAGGTTCCTTCTCTAGATGAGAAGATGATATCGCGTATTTCTGCGAACCTCAGTTTAGAAGTCATGTGAGTCATTTCTATGATGTCACGCGCTAGTCCCGTGGACGAAGGCACTGGGAGATAGACGCCCTGGTCTGGTTTCTAAAGGATGGGTGGATGGTCACCCCGAAGCCTGAAAATAAATGACGCTGAGCCTCACGGTAAGAGTGTTTCCCTTGCAGGGGCGGCTCAGTGGGTCAAGCGTGTGACTTGCGCGACTCGGCTCAGGTCACGATCTCGCGGTCTGTGGGTTCGAGCCCCGCGTCGGGCTCTGTGCTGACAGCCGGGAGCCTGGAGCCCGCTTCGGATCCTGTGTCTCCCTCTCTTTCTCTGACCCTCCCCGGCTCACGCTCTGTCTCTCTCTCTCTCTCTGTCACTCAAGAGTGAATAAACATTACAAAAAAATTTTTTTTTCAAGGAAAGGAAAACATACAGGGAGTACGTGAGTGTACAGGCGATGAGTAGGGCGAAAATGTTGGAGGTATCGCTGAAATGACCGATGTTTAGGAAAAACACATCAAGTCCATTTTTATTTATTATTATTATTATTTTAAGTGTTTTTTCAATATTTATTTTTCAGAGAGAGAGAGAGAGACTCACAGAGTGCGAGCAGGGGAGGGGCAGAGAGAGAGGGAGACACAGGATCCGAAGCAGGCTCCAGCCTCCGAGCTGTCAGCTCAGAGCCCGACGCGGGGCTCGAACCCACGAACTATGAGATCATGACCTGAGCCGGAGTCGTTAGCTTCACTGACTGAGCCACTCAGGTGCCCCTCGAGTTCATTTTTAGTTGACGAGGCCGAGTCCTAGGGAACATGTGGCTGGCTCCGGAGCCAGCGGGAGGGTCACTGAATGAACTCAAGAGTTCTGGTCAACGTTGGGAGGGCAGAGCGTGTCCTAGCCGGTATCTGCTTGGGCATCTTTCGTTTTCCAATTTTTATTAAAGCCATTTTTTAAGTTTATTTACTTATTTTGAGAGAGAGAGGGAGAGAGAGAAAGAGACAGCGAGACAAAGAGAATCCCAAGCAGATTTCATGCGGGACCGGGCCAGGCCGGGGTGGATCCCAAGTTATCTTCAGTACCTCCCAAATATGAAAGTGCTTCTTTAGCCTAAGACCGGTGGTTCTTAACTGAGCGTGATTTCGGTCCCCCCCCTCCCCTGGGGACATGTGGCAATGTCTGGAGACATTATCGACTGTCATGATGGCGGGAGGGGTCTATGCTTCTGGCATCTAGTAGATACTGGTCGCGGATGCTTCTGAACATTCTGCAAGGCGCAGGACAGCCCCCACAACACAGAATCATCTGGCCCGAGAACCGCAATAGTGGCCAGCTTGAGAAACTCTTCTTTTAAGGACCTCGCGGAGTCACGGACTCTTGAAGGCAGACAGGATCTGAGGATATCTTGAAGAGTACGTTTTTCTGGGGCAGCTGGGTGGCTCAGTCGATTAAGCTCCCGACTCCTGATCACGGCTCGGGCCGTGATCTCACCGTTCGTGAGATCGAACTGTGGTTTGGGCTCCGCACCCGACCGCGCGAACCCTGCTTGGGATTCTCCCTCTCGCCCGCTCTCTCTACACTTCACCCTCTCTCTGTGTCTCTCTTTCCCTCAAAATGAATAAATACACCTTTCAAAAATACATGTTTTCCTTCCTGGCCGTCTGTCATTTAGCAAGGCTTCCCCACGTGTCGCTTTTGCTGATTGGGGCATAGACCGCAGGTGCGTATTTATAATAAACAAAGGTATCGATCAACACAAGTAGTAACTTGTTGCCGTGATCATCTTTGATCATTTGCTGCGGTCGTCCAAAAGCGGGTTCGATTCCTATATCTACCATTTATGCCCGCAACGGCCTGGCAGGATCTCTGCGGATTTCTGCAAGTTCTTTGTTTTCCTTTGTGTCGGAGGGGAGTATTTATGGTGGGATCTTGTCTAGATCACTCTGAAATTATTTTGTCTGTTGGTCAGGTGATGGTCAGGATCTGAAGCCTACCATACGTGACCGACGTCAAAGAACAAACCACAGTCCGTTGTACCGATCTGTTTGTGTGCCGACCCCTTGCACCAGACGGCGTGCTCCGTGAGTGCGCGCCCCGTGTCATTCTTGTGGCTGTTCCCTCAGCGCCTAGCATCTTGCCAGCCACCTGACAAGGCATTAGTAAATATTATTTACTAATTAGTTAATGAATTGTAGCGAAAATATTATTTACACGAATGAATCCTACTTCTTAAGGGGTGGTACGGAACTACGATCTTCCCTTTTATAGATGAGAAAACGGATATTCTGGTGGGTTAAGTTACTTACACAAGGTCACACGGCTCAGGAGGTATTTTCTGGGCACTGGCTTTGAGGGCCCAGAGTCCTGGATCATACTGAGCATCTTTGTTACTCTCTAAGGATCTCAATCCCTTGATCCCACCGACGGGCACAGAATACCGGCTTCGTCAACCTGCCATGAGGGGAAGTTGCACTGCTCTGTGCCAAACCCGGGTCCTGGTTAAGAACTCTGGAAAAATGTGAGCTATTAGTAACATGTGCATGTGTGTAACATTTCCCTTTAAGGAAAAAGAATAACATTTTGCCTCTGTGGGGATTAGTAGGAAAATAGCAATCGAGAGGCAGAAAGAGAGCCAACCTCTCGTCCCTTGTAACACTGTGAAAAATTAGCTCTTTCGCTTAAGAGCACGCAGACCCTTGAGAAAAGTAAGACGTAAAACATAAGCAGAGAACAGATGCTGGGAAGATGCCATCTTTTTATTGGCACTATTAGAGGGAAATATATGAACTGTATAATACCGTCATAAATACAGTTATTTGTAACGTCAAAGTAACAATGCCAGCCACAGCGCACGCCTCCTTCATTTTCTCCTCTCGAGATGCTTCCTATCCAAGCATAAAATCACAGGAAAATGTGAATAATATTTTCATTCATTAGGGATTCATAATGATACATTAGCGATGTTACCCTGCATTCTTCCGTATGAGGTTCTCTGCCTCTCTGCGAAAATATTTGCTCCTCTTTCTGTCTAAGTGGCAAAGCTTTTTCATTTAAAAACATTTTAAAAAGAATGAGGTCCTGGAGTGCATATCTTGACAAACCATCAGGTGGCTCTCAAACCTCCCCCCCCTTCCCTATTCCAGTTGGCATGGGAACCTACTGTTCCCACCGAGGAAGCAGGTTGGGAGGAAATCATAACGTAGTAGAACAGAGAGTTAGCAAAGTTGCTTTGAAAAGACAAAATTGTGAACGTACTTGGCCCTTTTTATTTCTTCTTTTTCTCTGCTACACACACACACACACACACACACACACACACACACGCACACATCCAACCATCTTACCAAACAACACAGTGAGGGGTGTCTGGGCTCCTGGAAGATGTTGACCATGTAATCATTTCTAGAAAAAAGGGACAGGGGCGCCTGGGTGGCGCAGTCGGTTAAGCGTCCAACTTTCAGCCAGGTCACGATCTCGTGGTCCGTGAGTTCGAGCCCCGCATCGGGCTCTGTGCTGACAGCTCAGAGCCTGAAGCCTGTTTCAGGTTCTGTGTCTCCCTCTCTCTGACCCTCCCCCATTCATGCTTTGTCTCTCTCTGTCTCAAAAATAAATAAACTTAAAAAAAAAAAAAAAAGGGACAGCACTCCCGAATTCTGGGATTAACGTGGCTTGTTTCCCTCTGGTTTTCTGAACGTAACATGCGTTTGCCCCCTGCGACTGAATCTGTTTTGGATTTTATTCTAAAATGGAGCAGATTGTAATTTTTTCCCCCCTCGCGTTAAGATTTCTTTTATCCTAGGACAGGGAGCCTGGCAAATTAATTTAGCTCGTGGAAGGGAATTGGTTTTTCTTCAAGTTTTCAGCTCAGTTGTTTAAGACCAGAAGTGAAATATTTTAAGGGTGGCAGTTGTATGTATGTGTGGATGGGGAGTAGGTTTGGATGAAATTAACTAGAAATTAACTAAATTTGAAACAAGAAAGAGGCTGGTTTTTCTGTCTGTTTGCCTTCTGTTTCTCCCAATCTTTCCCCAAGTCCCCGTTATGAAAAGCATAATGCTGACTCTATAGAATTTCGAAAATAGGCAGAACGTGAAGAAGAAAAAAATCACCTGTAATCTAACAGTAAGAGACAATCACTCTTAAACATGTTGATTTATTTCCTTCAGGTTGAGATGATGCTGCAGATAAATACAATTTCAAGTCATTTTTCATGTACCGTTATCTCATGAGCATTTTCTCCTAACGTTAAATATCCTTTAGGGTCCTAACGTAACATGTTTTTGCAGTTCTTGATTATGCCATGATTTTACCTGACCATTTTTAGTTGCCGAATATTTAGCTTTAAACGTTTTTATTATTGTAAACATCAGTGCGACGATCGTCTTGAGGCACAAATCATTGCCCCGATCTGAATTCAAAGACCGTGGGCGTTCGGCCTGGCTGTTGCATAGAACGTCAGTGGCGAGACGAGGTTGAATAGGTAGGTGAGAAATACCTCTTGCCAGCCCCGGGATCCCACGCTAGGGACTTTGGACTTTATTCAAACAGTAACAATAGTAATCATGGTGAAAATGATAACTAGGTAGTATTTAGTAAGTCCTTGCTTCTCACTAGACACTTTTCCAAGTAATTGTAATTTATTGCGTCATTTAATCCTTGCAATGACACTGAGCCATAGGTAGGGATTGCAAAACCGACGTATGAGAAGTCAAGCCATGTGGCCAAGATCCTAAGGCTACTGGGAACCCAGACTGCAGAGCTGACCTAGTTTGCCACTTTGACCCATTCCCTCGTAGCAATGGGGAGCCACTGAGAGATTTGGGTGGCAGCGGGGGCCACGGTGAATGGACTCGCATATTTAAAAGTCTGGTCTCTCTGTCGTGGGAGGAGGGTTGGAGGACGGAAGCCTAGAAGGAGGTAAGGCCAAATCCCAGAGAGGGATGGAGACCGTGAAAGCTGGTGTCAGCGGGGACAGATGGAAGTGGATGGCTATGAGGAATGTTTGGGAGGTAGGGTTGCTAGGTTTGGATCTAGAAACAGAGGCAAGGAAACTTGAAGACGCCTTGCAGAGTTTGGCAGCTGGGTGGAGGGTGGGGCACGTGTTGAGCAGAAGGGACAACTGGATGGCCCGCCCAAGATCACTTAGCTTCTAAGCCAAGGGGGTGGCATTTTGACAACTGAAGCCAGGGGTCTATGGTTCTGGAGATGGTCTGGGAGAAGCAGGTTGTGCTGAATGAGAGTCTTTTCAATAAATGGAGGAGAGGAGAACAGAGCCAGAATTTACACAACACAGACTGGAGCATTATCATGCCATGAAGGTCATCCCTTATCTAGAGGGACTGGAGGACAGAGCCTAGGGACAGCAAGGGGTGCCCTGTGCCCTCAGACTGCTGTGGGACACGCAGACACGTCTCTGTGCGCGGGGAAGGGTCAGGAGCCAGGAGGAGATGGGAGGTCAGGAGGGGGTCACTTCTTTCGTTGCCTGGCTCTAGGAAGCCACCCAGACAGAGACAACCAACTCCATTTAAGGACTCCTGTAAATTCTGTGGCTGAGAGTTGGGGCCTGTTGATTTTGAGGAGATGGGTCCTTACCACAGGTTCGGCCTTTAAACGTAAATCCAGTTGAATAAGGTTTCTTTTAGGGAGTTCTTCTGGCAAGTGAGGTGACAAAATGGGGGAAAGGTATGGGTTTTGGAAAGTGGCCATTCTAAATTCGAATCCCGGTCGTTCCATTTTTTGGTCTGGTTTTACTTCCTTGGCCACTTAATTATTGCAGCATAAAACAGGGATAATATGGTTACCCCAAAATGTAATACACAGCTGGCCCTTGAACAACGTGGGGGTGAGGGGTGCCCACCTTCCCCCCTCCCTCTGAAGTTGAATGTCCGAGTATGACTTTTGATTCCCGAGAAACTTAACTGCTGGTAGCCTACTGTTGAGCAGATGTCTTACTGATAAGACAAACAGTTGATTCACACATATTTTGTACGTTACATGTATCGTGTGTTGTATTCTTACAATAAAGTAAGCTAGAGAGAATAATCTCTTTCTCTCTCTATCCCTATAAACCCCAGGGCTTGTGATAAATAAACTATGTCAACATGAACTCCATTTTCTTTCCCCTACTGTCTGTTTCTTTTTAAGGTTTTTAAAATTAATTTACTATTATTAGTTTTTAAAGTTTCTTTGCTTTGAAAGAGAGAGAGAGAGAGAGAGAGAGAGAGTTGGGGAGGGGAAGAGAGAGAAAGAGAGAGAGAGAGAATCCCAAGCAGGCTCCGAGCTGTCGGTGCAGAACCAGACACGGGGCTCGAACGCGTGAACTGTGAGATCATGACCTGAACAGAAATCCAGAGTCCGACACTTAACTGACTGAGCCACCCAGGCGCTCCTCTTTTCCCTCCTATCTTGACCTTCTTCTCCGCTGTGAAGGCCTTGACTGTCCCGCCAGTGTTCCCGGGCTTGTAGTTTTGTAGTTCCTAATGTGACGGTCGGTCCCTGCCAGCCTGGTGGATTATCTGACGCTTGGGAAGCTCTTTATAATGTTCTCACGCAGCACTCTGTAGTACAGCTCTCACACGTAGGTGTTAAGAACATTTCCATTTAACTGATGAGGAAACTGAGTCTCAGCGAGGCAGAATGACCAGCCCCGGCTCCGGAAAAGGTACAGTGGAAACTTAGACCCGGGTCTTGGAAGCTTGGATTCCTTGTTCTTTATATAACCCATCCTACTCGTCTGCAGTCCCAGGGGGGAGGGGAGGGAAGCCCTGACCTCCAATGCAAACTGTCCCTAAGTTTAAAAATAAAGGACTGCATTTTCCATTACAACAGTCCTCTCTGGCCTGGGAACGGATTGCACTAGCCAGGATCTCGCCCTTGTTCCTTCTCACATGCTGGCAATGGCCCTCAGAGCTCAGAGATACCAGCTGTAATCCAGCTAGCCGTTGAACTTCGACCCCTTCCTTTCCATCAGCCCTCTCTTTCAGGACTCAACAACCCCATCCCGCCATGCACACACGCGAGCCTAGAGAGGTTGTACACTGGTATGTGTGTTTCCGTCAAAAGGACGATGGCCAGACAACAGGCATCCTGAGATGGTAGTTGACATCGGAAGCAAAAACAAAACCCAGGAAACCAGGGTAAGTCAGCGCGTCCTGAGAGAGCGAATTAGTGACTTTCCTGAAGGTAGGGTATACGGAGTCGGCACAACCACGGCTTGGGGTTTAAGACGGTTTCGGGGTCCGTGTCTGAGCTTCGCCACTCACAGCTGGGTGGCTTTGTGCAACAGTCTCCACTTCTCTGAGACTCAGTGTCCCCGTTCCCTAGATCGGGATGTGTGTAGGCTAGTGGAGATTTCCATCCGTTTTGCTCACGACTGCAACTCCGGTGCTGAGAGCGGTACCTGGGACGTCGTGGTTGTTCGGAAGAGATTTGGCCAGCGGCCTGTTGCGTGGACCTGTCACACAGAGCTGATCATCCTTCCCTCCCAGGGAGGTGTCGTGGGGATGCGAGGGGAAGAGGCACGCACGGTGCCGAGTGCAGCGTCTGGCCCGTTGTGAGCGCTCCAGTAAGGCAGCAAGGATTGTTGTGATTGCCGAGGCCGAGCGCGGTGTTCTCGTAAAAGAAGGGAGAGGTCTCGTTCTGTCGTCTCCAGTTCTCGGGGTGGGACCCCCTCCGCCCCACGTCCTAGCGAGCTGGAAGAAGTGTTTTTGAAGTGCACAAGGAGGGCAGCAGGACTTGAGATTTGGCGAGGAGCTCTGTGTATTTAGAGGGGAGGCTGTCGCAATGAAGGAAACCAGAGAATTCGGTAATTAAAGACCCTTCTGCATCTGCAGAAGAGCGCCAAGGATTTGGATTTGGTGTCCAGCCAGCTGTCAGCTTGGGTAATTGTGCTCTGATGACCTCGAGGTCTCTCTGGGGATTTCAGGGGACGTAGTTCTGTCTCACGTCTCCCACCAGCCCATAGCTTCTGTGTTGGAAGGGCCGTGTGGCAACAGTGGGAGGAGAGGTTGGGTTTGTCTTTGGGAGAGTCGGCCAACACCGGAGGGTCTCACTACACGGCTGTCCCAACACAACACCACCCTCCAGTGCTACATCACAGTCCGACTCAACAACACCCCTGATCAGACCCAGCATGGTGTGTGCCATTCTGAAATGGTTCCATAGCCCAACATGGCGCCCGGGGGCAAAATAACGTAAGACGACGCAGGAGGACAAGCTAATACTCCACCGCGAGAGTCGCGCAAACCCAGCGATGTCTTCGACGCAGCATGCCTCGACAGAAACCAGTCTTCGACCCGGTGTGGCTGCCCGAGACAACAACGAGGGCCCAACAGAGCCCCAAGCATTGGGGCTGGATCCCAAGCCGGATCAGTGCTGATCCAGCGAAGCATAATTGGCCCAAGGCGATGGAAAGAGGACACCGAGTGGAAGGAGCTAGTGCTTTGGAAAACCCGGTCTCCCTCCCAACCACGCTTTGTGGCCGTGTATGACTGGGGTTTTCCCAGCCTTGGGAAATGAAGAAAGCCAAACTCCCTGGGGTTCGCCAGTGCGCAATAATTCCTCTGACCCTGACAGTTGTCTTTCTTTCTGCTTGTCCCCTTGGCCGCCATTCGGCTTGGCTAACCGTGATGGGGACGTCGGTGCCCGTTGGGGCCTTGGAGATAGCTCGGAGAGAACGTGGGGGGAAGGCGCCAGGCCTGGGGGGTGCGGCGGATGGGAATTCGCAGCATCGCTGGCAAGGGGGCGGGGGGCTGTCCACTGGCACCTCTGTGTGGTCTCCTGGCCCATCCAAGACAAACCCCAAGCCCAGCACTTGATTTGGCAGACGGGGAAAAATAGAATAAAGTTTGTTCTCTTTTCCAAGACGTGGGTGCAGGGATCCCAGGCTCTAGACTTCCACTCTTGGTCATTTTCCTTTTTAAACAAACCGCCTGGCTTTTAAGATCTTCAAAATCCCATTAAAGGCTTTTACCCCTTCATATATGGGAGGCGTCTGATGAAAGGGGGTAAAGGGAAGGGGAAAGATAATGGGGCCTCAGAGAACAGAGACCAGAGGCCTTAATTTCGCCTGTCTCCCCTGCCGGTAATGGTGTTGGATGTAAACAGTGCTCTGGTGAACGCTGGAGCGTGATTACAGGATGGCTGGGGAAAGAGGAAGTGTTTGCAAACCGCAAGGAGGAATGTCGCCCTTTGAAGGAGTTTGGCATTTATTTTTTGCCCCCCTCCGCTGTCCCCCCACAACCCCAACCCTCCTGCTTCCCTGCACCACTTGCTTCTCTGGGTTCCTGGGATTGTAAACACAGTGACAGAAATTAGACGTGGGCAAATCTGTTAAACATTTCAAGTCAGAGTGGGGCTGGTGGTTGTCTCCCTCCACGGGACGTGCGAGACGAAACTAATAACTTCGTAATGGGTCTTTTGTTTTTGTCTGGGGACGGGAGGGAGGGGAGCGGAGGGCAGGGGCCAGGGCCGCGGCGGGGGCTGCCGGCTGGAAATTGGGGCCAGGCTGCTGTTATGGAAGCGACCCAAGCTTCCAAGGTTGTGGGGCCGAGAGGCCACGGCCGGTCCGGAACCCTCAGTGCCGTCGGGTGGGGGCGGCGGGTGACCGCCTCCCCCACCCCCTCCCCAGTCTGAAGGCTTCTCACCCACCACGTTGTGGGGCAGGCACCCTCTCTGGTCTCCCAGGCACGAAAGCACCCCTTCTTGACAGCTTCATGCCACGATCTTCTGCGGCCGCGTCTTTATTCGTTTCAGCCGTGAAATTCCCAGTGACGTCAGTGGGGTTCCCATGTGCAAGACACGTGCAGTCCGTGGGACCGCGGGGCGACACCGGGGAGCGGAGCGTTGGCCCTGTGGATTTTATGCCTGCATGTTTGGCTGTCTGGAAACGTCTGCCTGGGATCGAGTTCATGTTCTTAATTCTGCTCAGATGGTCGGGGTGGGAGCCTGCAAACCCGCAGCTCGAAGCTCCGTCCGGCCATCCTCTAATTAATTCAATTGATACACATACCGAGGGCGCGCCCTGTGGCCAGTGGGACTAGGTGTTGGGGATACGGTGGGGAGTGAGAGGTGCCTGGCCTTCGCCTTCAGGGGAGTGTTGTGCGTGAAACCAACAAATTCACGAATGATGATGGAATATTCACAGCGTATTAGGAGCCACAAGGAAAGGGGGAGCTAGGTGGTATAGAATGGGGTGCCAAATCTAGTCTGGGGGAGGAGGTGGGTCCAGTGGCCCATTCTCTATCTTTTTTTTTTTTTTTAATTTTTTTTTTTCAACGTTTATTTATTTTTGGGACAGAGAGAGACAGAGCATGAACGGGGGAGGGGCAGAGAGAGAGGGAGACACGGAATCGGAAACAGGCTCCAGGCTCTGAGCCATCAGCCCAGAGCCTGACGCGGGGCTCGAACTCACGGACCGCGAGATCGTGACCTGGCTGAAGTCGGACGCTTAACCGACTGCGCCACCCAGGCGCCCCAACCCATTCTCTATCTTTAATGGAAGCTTGCAACGGGCACTTGTAACCTGGGGTCTAAGGACACTTGCTTTTCAGGAGTCTTACGACCTCCAGGGCACCAACTGTCCTCAAAGGAATCCAGAGTGGATGCTTCCCATCTTGTCCTGGACTTTTCCAAGGACGGAGGTACCACACCCCCCCTTACCAGAGCCTGTTCTGGTGTTTTAGCCCTCCTGGCTGCGTGCCTCGCGTCATTTTGGTGCTTTATTAATTATAACTACAGTTAACAAGAGGGGAGGCATTTGATGTCTACTTAAATAAGACACTGTGCTTAACGAGGCATGCTGCCGAACATGATTGGATGTCATTTTCACGGAAGCCTTCAATGCAGAAACCGCAGCTCAGAGAGGGGGTCCGTTCCCCGAGGTTACACAGCTATTAAAGGAACGAACCAGGGTTCCGACCCAAGACTTCAAACTCCTAGTCCGCAGTCTTCCCTGGCAATACCCTGCCCTCCGTAGCCTCTTGTGTCTTCTGTTTCTGTCTTTTCCGTCAGATTTTAGATCCCTAAGGGCGAGGAACATACATTTTAGCCTCACTGCTATCAACATCCTCAGAAATACACACGGATCACTGGGGATACGTGATGCCTCCTTAGGTCCAATTACTGCCTCTCCTCTGTTGCTGTCAAAGTTCCATTTATGCGGGTGATGCAGTTTTTTTTTTTTTAACGTTTGTTTATTTATTTGTGAGACAGAGAGAGACAGAGCATGAACGGGGGAGGGGCAGAGAGAGAGGGAGACACAGAATCCGGAGCAGGCTCCAGGCTTCGAGCCATCAGCCCAGAGCCCGACGCGGGGCTCGAACTCACGGACCGCGAGATCGTGACCTGAGTTGAAGTCGGACACTTAACCCAGGTGCCCCCGGGCGATGCAGTTTCTCTCCCTCAGATTCCATGTCCACATTCCCTTTCGTTTCTTCTCAGGACTGTCACCTCGTTGCCCATTTCTGCCACTCCCATACTTTCCTTTGGATTCTCTGGTTACTGCTTGCACGCATGGAACTTCCCAGAGGGACCCACGTCAAAAGGAGATCTTTACAAGTATTAGCACAGTTGAGATGCAGGCTGCTTGTGGGCTCCAGGGGCTCTCGGGGTCTCCGGCTTTGTCCAGTCACCCAGAGAACATGGGGTAGATATGTGATTGCCACTCTTTCTTTGCTACTCTTACTCGGAGAAGTGGACCCTCATGGCCCTCTTCTTGAACCGGACCTGACGGTACTGACTTGCTTGGCCGATAGAATGTGCTGGAATGCTATTTTAGGACTTCTAGGCCTAGGTCAGAAGAACCTTGCAGCTCCCTCCTGAGCCTCTGGGAATACTTGTTCTGGGAACCGGCAGCCAGGCAGTGAGGGAGCACCAGCAGTCCACGAAGAGGTGTATTTGGAGACCCAAGGTCCCAGGCTGCCATGACAACCTTGCCGTGTGAATGAGTCATCCTGGAGGGGAGTCCTCTACCCCCAAATGAACCGTTCCATCTAACTGATGACCACGGAACAGAGATGAGCCGTCTCCGCTGAGACCTGCGTTACACAGGAGTTGATAACTGGTGTGGAAGTTTCTTCTCCTCCGAGACTGGTTGTCGGTCTTCCTGAAGCAGGGTAGGGTCGGAGGAGAAACAGGAAACCTTGGGCTAGTGTGAGCAATTTTCAAGGTTCCCTTCGCTGGACCTCGTTTTTCAAACATGCCTCTATCCTTAAGAGCTTTTTCTTGGGGCGGGGGGTGGGTTGATATAGCAGATCAATTCCACAATTGGAGCTCTGAGTGTGCCCTTTCTTCCTTTAACTTTTATGTACTGAGATCATCATCAGAGCCAATAGCTGGTCATTTATAAAGCACTTTTATGTATGAAACGCACCATCCCAGGCACATTCCACGCATTAACTCTTTTATTTTCCATAGCAACCCTCCAGGAAGGCGCTATTATCTTTCCCATTTTACGGATGAGAAAATGGAGGCATAACGAGATTAAATAACTTCCCCCGAATTATTTCCTCCTACTAAGTGGCGGAAGCAAGAATCAAAGCCCGAATCAGTGCTCTTAAAACGGCTCTCTGTACTCTTTTCCGGGGCCTGTCACGGTGCTAAATGTAGGGTTTAGAGATACACTGGTGATAATCACAGTTAGGCATCGTGCTAAATGCTTTGCTAAAATAACATTCTCTCATTTGAGCTTCACAACAATCATGCAAGTCAAGGGCTATTATTTTCCCCATTTTACCAATGAGAAAAATCAAGGCTTAGCCACATTAAGGGGCTTGTTTGAGGCCACAAGGTGGGCCGACCATGGAGGCTGTGTCCTTGGCCGCACTGTGCTTGATTGTTGCCCTCTGATTTTTCAGTCGGCCGGGGGAGGACAGACCAATCAGCAGGTACAGTATGAAGCCACATAAACTCTATATGAGGGATGTATCAGACGCTGGGGCAAGAGAAAGAGAAAAGCAGGTATCCTCCTTTGCCCGGGGAAATAGGAGAAGGTTCGAAGAAATGCACAGAAGGAAACTTGCAGTGGATTCCTATTGCTGGGGAAACAACCGGACAAGGAGGCTGGATCGAGAAGGGAGTTTTGTGCCGCCCCAAGTACTTTGGGCACATCTCTGCCAAGGACAGTGCTTTTAAGGGGGTGGGCACTGACTCCAAACTAAGGGGACGTCGGCGGGAGCCTGCCTCTGATCCAGCCACCTTGGCTCCAGCCCCTCCCCAGCTGTATAAGAGCAGCATTTGCAGAAAGCAGAGTTCTCTGCGATTCGTACAAGCCTGTCTCACGCCCCAAGAACACATCATTTATTTCCTATAAGTGCCTGTCTCCCTCTTCCTCCAATATGCTCAGGGTTACAACTTTCTCCGCTTCCTGGGGGAGTTGCCCACCCCACGCAGTCATTACTCACTTCATAAAGGCTGTCTCCAACCCTCCTTCTCAGCCTTTTTTTCCTGACCCTTTGCAATGACCAGTTAAAGGGCAAGCATGCTGCCTCTCTACTTGTGAACAACAGCCGCCATTTTGGATCTCACCTGGAAATGGACGCCCCCAGGGGAAAGCATCCTTTTCCTGCCCCTTCCTTTTCTTAGTTTGAAGTCGGCGTAATTTATTTTGTGCCTGCCCACTTCTTTTCTACACATCCAACCAGGAAAATGGAGATTTATTTCCTTATAACTTAATTATAAAATTGATCTCATGCTCATGCTCATGTGATGTTGGGATGGATTAGGGGTGGTGAATACAGGCTCCCAAGTCAGGACTATGGCTGTGAATACGACTTCATTTCATCTCTTTGGGTGTCATTCTTCTTCTGGTGAGATGAAGACGTGATTCCTGCTCAGTTCGTCTCTATCGCGGCCGGTGAGGTGGACGGAACAGATAGGCAAATGTGGTTCATCTCACACACCTACAGATAACAGAGTATCCATACTCATGATGTTGGCGGTAGCCGAATCAGGGATAATGATGGCGGTTGGAAATGAAAAAGAATAATTAGATATGAGCCCGATTGCATGAGTTTGAATGCCACCCCCTCTATTTGATAGCCGTTTGACTTTGGGCAAGGTGTTGGGCCTCTGTGTGCCTCAGTTTCCCCAACTTTAAAAAAGATAACAGTATCTGCCTCCAAAGGTTGTCGTAAGAGTTAAATCAAGGAATACGGAAGGGCTTGGAGTAGTGCCTGGTGCATATTAAGCACTATTGGATGTATGTAACTGTTATTATCATGATTTACAACTTGTTTCTACATTTGATTACGGAAACATTGACTTCCTCTTTTGATGGAAATACGTCTTCAGTTTCAGAAGCTCGCATTCTGGAATTCATTCCCGTGAACAACAAAAACCAGCAATACTAAGAACTTGGTGGTAAACGGACCCCTCCATCCTCAGAAGAGCGTATTATTTACAAAAAGGGAGTTTTGGGGCGCCTGGGTGGCTCAGTCGGTTGAGCGTCCGACTTCGGCTCAGGTCATGATCTCACGGTCCGTGAGTTCGAGCCCCGCGCGGGCTCTGTGCTGACAGTTCAGAGCCAGGAGCCTGTTTCGGATTCTGTGTCTCCCTCTCTCTCTGCCCCTACCCCTCTGTCTCTGTCTCTCTCTCTCTGTCAACAATAAATAAACATTAAAAAATAAAATTAAAAAAAAGGGAGTTTTGCCATCAAGGTCCTAACCGCACCAGGCTCTTTCTAGATTCTTTGTTGCACAACTTGAAGGGACAAAGCAGTGGAAATTGAAGGAATTCATCCTAATACAGTTCACCGATTTGCTGTTAGTAGGGGGTTAATTGATAGGCACTGCACACGCAGTTGTAGCGAGAAGCCCCTTTGTGGTTTTTGTGAGTGTGCATTTTTTTTTTTCTTCATGAGAACCTCGCTGGTCATAGCTCTGTTAAAACTACCTGATGCCGTCCGGGCTTCGACTCCCGAGGAACCAAAACTAAGGCTTTGAGAACTAACGCGTTTTTGGAGGAGGGAGGCATGTTCTGCTTAGCCATCGCCAGGTACTCACCCAAGGGATGGTAAAACTTGAAAAAAAAAAGAGAAAAACAAAGAAGCAAAAATGTATGAAAGAGATTAAGGCCCGGTATGAAAACTATTTTTATAGGCAGTTTGGTCTCAGCTTTGAAGTTCAATAGGGAGTGATGTATTGCTATCAGCATGGATTTCACACCTATTCAATTCTGTAGCCAGGTAATGATGAACGCGTCCTTCGGGTATAAAATAATGGAACAAAATTAAGGCAAGCTGTGAAATGGCTCCCTTGCTTCAAGTGCGTCTCCGGGAGAGAGGTGCATTTGCCCAGGGTGTGTTTAAACGTTTCCCCCTCTTTGAATTAGAAAGGTAGTGTGACAGCATTCATTTCTTTCTTCTTTTCTTTCTTTCTTTCTTTTTTTTTTTTTTCCAAAGAGAAAAAAAAAAAAAAAAAGATCGCTCAAACCCTAACACCCCAAGACCAACATATTTTCGTTTCTCTTTAAAAAAAAAAACACTTTTTTTTAAATGTTTATTTGTTTTTGAGACAGAGAGAGGCAGGGCACGAATGGAGGAGGGGCAGAGAGAGAAGGAGACACAGAACCGGAAGCAGGCTCCAGGCTCCAAAGCATCAGCCCAGAGCCCGACGCGGGGTTCGAACTCACAAACCGTGAGATCGTGACCTGAGCCGAAGTCCGAGGCTCAACCGACTGAGCCCCCCCCCCCCCCCCCCCCCCGAGGCGCCCCGACATATTTTCGTTTCTGTGCGATGCTTCTTAGCCTTGGCCCACACCACGTGATTACAGCATTGCAGACGGAATTTACTCTCCAAGCGGTTTTCATTCTTAACCGGGTATTTTATCACCCCGCCTCCCTTTTCCCTGGTGAGCAGGCGAACCTAGAGCCCCGACATCGCGGCCTTGCTTGCGAGGCGAGAATTGTTGCATCTTTGCTGCCAAGTGTCCTGTCTGAAATGGTACCCAGCTTATCGGGTTCCCGCTTTGCTTTTGCTGTGAAAGGTCTTAAAGGGGAATGCGTGAGGCGCGCCCCCGGCCCCGTCTCTGCAATAAGCAAGGTTCATTTAGACCCTTTGCCCACACGGAAAGCCACTGCGTCCAAGTTTGGACGCGTAGTCACTGGCCTTCAGGGTTTATCGCTAGGCCACCCCCCCCCCCCCCCCCCCCCCAGATCTGCCTCTTGGACCTGAGTCCCGGCAGAGGACCCAGCCTGCTTCTCAGGGGGCCATGGGTAGCTACCACCAGCACCTGACTTTGGAATTACTCGGGGGTCCCCTCCCCTCAGCCTGCCAAGCTTGTCTGGTCTTAGGGTTTCCATCTCTGTCACCCCCACTGCCTGAGACACCCCCCCCCCCCTTTCCACACCCTTCCCATCACTTAGGTCTCTGCTCCAATGTCACCTTTTCAGAGGCCTTCCCCGGCCACCCTAGCCACCATTCGGTCCCCCATCGCCCTATGATTTCCTCTCTTGGACTTGCCCCTCTCCGAAATGACCCTGCCGCTTTATCTGTGCATGTGGGCGTGTGTCCGGCTGTCCCCTAGCCCCGACATTTGTTTCCTTCATGTGCATCCACACCTGACATCATACTTGGCACACATCGGTTTTCAATTAACAAATTGGTTTTCAATTCAGAAATGCTCAGTGAACGAACGGCAGCCTAGCTCACTTACTCAGATCCCCGCCTGTTCCATTTCAAGCCCCCACTTTAAAAAAATTATTAAAGTCATGGCGCCTGGGTGGCCCGGTCGGTTAAGCGCCCCACTTCAGCCAGGTCACGATCTCGCGGTCCGTGAGTTCGAGCCCCGCGTCGGGCTCTGGGCTGATGGCTCGGAGCCTGGAGCCTGCTTCCGATTCTGTGTCTCCCTCTCTCTCTCTGCCCCTCCCCCGTTCGTGCTCTGTCTCTCTCAAAAAAAAAATAAGTAAAGACATTAAAGACATGAAACAATTAATAAACTAAATTTTAGAGCAGTTTGAGTTTCACAGCAAAGTTGAGTAGAAACTTCAGAGACTTCCCATATGTCCCCCCCCTCCCCCCCATCTACGTTCCCACCGGAAGGGCACATTGGTTGCAATCGATGAGCCTGCATTAACAGGTTGTTATCACCCCAGAGTCCGTAGTTCCCGTCCGGGCCCCCTCTCGGTATTGCACATTCTGTGGGTTTGGACCCACGTACATTGACAGGTATCCATCGTTGTGGTATCATTATGGGTTAGTTTCGCTGCCCTGACACTCAGACTTCCCGATGTTAACAGTGATTAGCATTTATGTGGCACCAACGGGTGGCGAGCGGGCCCTGTGTGCGAGCGGGCCGTGCTAAGGGGCTTGTGCGCACGGTCGTGTTTTGTTCTAACAACCCCGAGTTGTGGGGGTCCTCCCCATATGCTTCTCCTTCTTTCCAGTTTTCTCCCAACCGGCTCCCTCCTTCGTGGTCCCCGCCGGCCCTGCCGTCCAGCTCCTCCTCCGCGACTCCCTCCAGCCTTGACTTGGCTTTTCGGCTTTCACCCTCGGGACGTCAGGGTCTGCGGACCATTGGGGCCAGATCTCGCTGGGGAGACCAACCAGGCCAGCCCCTGAAGACAGAGGAAGGAAGCGTCTTTTGGAAATTCAGTGAAGCGTTTATTCAAGTCTCTGCCAGGTGTTGGTGACAGGGAGGACTCCACCGTGGTCTCTTCTGAAACCTGAACAGGGTTTCCCTCCCTCCCGCCTTCCCCCCTTCCATCTGTGCTCCTCTGAGCCTGCGAACTCCGTTTCTGCAGGCTTCACCAGAAACAGGGTGAGGGAGGCGGGAGGCAGCTGCTGTGATGGCCAGAGGAAGGCCACTCAGATGCACAGACAGATGGCAGAGAGATGGGCCCTGGGACTGAGTGGAAAGCTCACTGCCTAAGGTGGTCAGGGGGAGCGTGTCCCCGCCCACCACGCACCTCCCTGACCATCGGGTGGGAAACATGGCAACAGGCCCTGGGTACCACCATTTGTCCATTCTGTAGAGTCTCCCCATGTGCTCTTATTTTTGGATGCTCAGAAGTTGCTGGAGCACCCACAGATCCTTGCATTAGAGGTGTGTGTGTGTGTGTGTGTGTGTGTGAGAGAGAGAGAGAGAGAGAAAGAGAGAGAGAGAGAGAGAGAATTGGTACAGAATGAAGACCTTCTTCATCTCCAAGAGTTTTCTCCTCCCAACAAGCTGCCCGTCTTGGGACACCATCATTCCCAGACTCGCCCTGTCTACCAACGGCGGGAGGCTTGATCAAAACTTACCTGATGTCCTCCGTACCACCCCCCAACTCTGTTCCTCATGTTTACCGCTTAGCTCCCCACCCCGCAGATCTTGTATCAGCAACAGTGTATCTCCCTGCCCCTCAGCTGCACCCTTTAGGCTCAAGTGAGGCTCCCAGACATTGAAATCCAGCAGGAATCTCACTTCCCTCTTGTCCCCAGTTGGCTGTACTGATGCTATCCGCTAACTGCGCCCCCCCACCCCCGCCCCGCCCCGGTGCTCCAGAAGGTTAATTTCTACTTTTTGTTTCACATCTGGGGAAACTGAGGCACACAGGCGTTCTATAGCTTCCCCATGGTCACACAGTACATGAGCAGCCCAGCCTCAGACACAAAACCCAAATCTGTGTGCCTCCAAAGCCCCTTTGTTACCCTGTGGCCTTTTATTATATATATAGTATATATAGTATACTATATATATTATATATAATGTGTATAATATATACTATATATGCTATAGTATATATTATATATAATGTATATAATATATATACGTATGCATATATAGCATAAAATATATGTATATAGTATATATTAGTATAGTATATATATTATATAGTATATAATATACAGTATATTATATGTATATATAGTATATAATATATATTATATATAATGTATATACTATATACTCTATATTCTATATACTATAGTATATATATTATATATAATGTATATAATATATACTATATATATACTATAGCATATAGTATATATATATTATATACACTATATATAGTATACTATATATAGTATATAGTATATATATAGTATATAGTATACTAGAGTATACTATAGTATATATAGTATATACTATATATAGTATAGAGTATACTATATATTATATATAGTATATATATAATATACTATTACACTCTCCAGATGGCTAGGAAATTAGAAGCAAAAACGATTAATTACTGAGTGCACAGATGCCCCCCTCATGGGCCTCAGTTCCTCCCAGAGCCTGCCATTGAGTTGGAGACGGGGCCACCAACTCATAGCTCACCTGGCTTCACTACATGCCTGTTTCTACATCTGTTAAATGGGCTTAATAATAGCCAGGGTGTTGTGGGCCAGATGAGGTAACGTTTGGACAAGTTCTTTGAGACGCCTTGGATGAAAGGTGCCAGAAAAGTGCCAAGGGTTATTAAGGCGGAGACATATGCTGTGCCTAATTTAGGATTCCCCGTATTTTCCTACTTGGCAGAGTCCGCGGTGATCACGGACTCAGAAAATATTTGCCAGGGCGGGCAATACCCCAACGTCAGGCTGGAGCCGTGACAGCAGAGGGGATGGGTTGCGGTGGCTTTACCCGGGAACGTCGCCTCATTTCTTGCTGGTGGTCTGTCCTCCCACGTGATCCCGCGGATGCACGGCCCTTGGCTGGGGCTGAAGGCTGTACGTGGAGGGGAATACGGGATGTGCGGAGGTTCTGCGGAATGGCTTGACCCCAATATGGTTCAGCCCCTGTGGGGAAAGATGGTGACAGTTGTGTCTTTACCCGTCCCACGAGCCTGGAAATCAAGCAAGTGGGGAGCAGGTGAATTTAATAGCTACCTCTGAGTGGAATAGATGGGTGATGAATAGGTTTTACACAGTTGTGCCCGCCCCATCTCAGAAAGGTGCAACCTCGGTTGAGCCAAAAAAGCCAAAAAAGCCAAAAAAGCCAAAAAAGAAAATAATAAAAGATCCCTCTCATCATTCTGCTTCTCTTTTCATCATGCTGTCCAGTTACACAGATGATTATTTATTTTTTTAACGTTTATTTATTTATTAAAAAATTTTTTTTCCATGTTTATTTATTTTTGAGAGACAGAGAGAGACGGAGCATGAGCAGGGGAGGAGCAGAGAGAGAGGGAGACACAGAATCCGAAGCAAGCTCCAGGCTCTGAGCCATCAGCACAGAGCCTGATGCGGGGCTCGAACTCATGAACCGTGAGATCATGACCTGAGCCGAAGTCAGACACTTAATCGACTGAGCCACCCAGCTGTCCCGATGATTATTTCTAAATAGACTTTTAATTTTAGAACAGTTTTATTTATTTTTTTTTTAAAGTTATGTATCTTGAGAGAGGGAGAGAGAGCGCACGAGTGGGGGGAGGGGCAGAAAGAGAGAGAGAGAGAGAGGGAGAGTGAGAATCTCAAGCAGGCTCCGAGCTGTCAGCACAGAGCCCTATGTGGGGCTTGAACTCACAAACCGTGAGATCATGATCTGAGCCGAAGTTGGACGCTCAACCGACTGAGACACCCAGGCGCCCCAATTTACTTACTGTTTTTAAAGTTTATTTACTTTGAGAGAGACAGAGCATGAGTAGGGAGGGGCAGAGAGAGAGGGAAACAGAGAATCCCAAGCAGGCTCCGTGCTGGTCAGCGCGCAGAGCCCGATGTGGGGCTCGAACCCATGAACTGTGAGATCATGACCTGAGCCGAAATCAAGCGTCAGACGCTCAACCGACTGAGCCACCCAGGTGTCCCTAGACTAGTTTTAGATGAACAGATAATTGTGAATGGAGGGTTGCCATATATCCCATGCCCGCTTTCTCATAATATTCCATCTCATGTTGATATAGTACCTTTCTTGTAGTCCGTGAACCCTTACGGGTGTATCATCATCACTGAGGTCCACACTTTATTCAGATTCACTGATTTTACCTAATGCCCATTTCCTGTCCCAGGGTCAACTCCGGGGCAACACATTACATTTAGTTGTCATGTCTCCCTAGGCCCATTGACAGTCTTCCACACTTCTCTTCTTTTGGATGACCTTGATGGTTTTAATTTTTTTTTTTTCAACGTTGATTTATTTTTGGGACAGAGAGAGACAGAGCATAAACGGGGGAGGGGCAGAGAGAGAGGGAGACACAGAATCGGAAACAGGCTCCAGGCTCTGAGCCATCAGCCCAGAGCCCGACGCGGGGCTCGAACTCCCGGACCGCGAGATCGTGACCTGGCTGAAGTCGGACGCTTAACCGACTGCGCCACCCAGGCGCCCCTGACATTGATGGTTTTAAAGGAGGGCTAGTCCATCGTTTCTCGGCCTTTTGGCCAAGATCAAACGTAGTATCTGTTCTTATCAGTTTAAGGGATCGCTAGTCAGGGATTTTGTAGACTCTCCCTCAATTGGGGTTTGGAGGATATCTCTCAGTTGAGAATATCAAATGATTTTCTCATGATTAGACTGAGGTTATGGGTTTGGGGCAGAAAGGCCACATAAGAGGCCAGTTGCCCTGCTCATTACACCCCATCAAGGGTATGTATTTATTGCTGTTGATGTTAACTTTTGTCACGTGACTTTGGTAGTGTTTTTCAGGAGCCGATTATCTCTCTGCATTTATTTTTCTATCATGACACAGTCTAGCCCCATCGAAAATGCTGTGCTTTCGTTGCTCTGTTGATGCGTGTTTTAAACTTCATGAGGATTTGTTCGGAATGTTTCTTTTCCGCCCGTAGTTCTATGCTCACTGAGTACCTAGAAAAGTAGGACATGAATCTTGTTTTTTTTTTTTTAAAACTTGAATGAAGATAGATGGTCCATATTAACAGAGGAAACGTGGTATCCGAGGAGGAGTGTATGTATCAGTGTTGGATGGATAGAGGAATAAATGAATGGTGTCTCCAGCACGCCTAGAAGAGTGACAAGCCACCTGGCTGGGTCATTCAAGTTCACGTAGCATATTTCTCCCTGTAGTGGAGGGAGCTGCCAAGTGCCATTGATTTTCACCCAACCTGCACCTCCTTGCTTTATCTCCTGTGCACCCAGGGCCTTCCTGGTTATCATTCCTTAAGGGAAGGGAATTGGGTTGATTGGTTAGCATAAGCCTGCTAGTTTTCTTGGATGCTCTACTCCTTACATTAATGAAGACACTGATACTAGACGCGTTCCTTTTTCCCCGGAGAATTTGGACTTTGCATGCATGACTCTAATTCCCCTCCACAAATATTGGTGGAGTGCCTCCACCAACGTGACAGGCACCGTACTCGAACCTGTTTGCTTAGGGGCGCCTGGGTGGCTCAGTTGGCGAAGCGTTCGATTTCGTCTCAGATCACGTTCTTGCGGTTTGTGAGTTCAAGCCCCATGTCGGCTCGGTGATGACGGCTCGGAGCCTGGAGCCTGGAGCCTGCTTCGGATTCTGTGTCTCTTCCTCTCCATCCCCGCTCCCCCCACCCCAACTCATGCGCTGTCTCTCTTCTCTCTCTCTCTGAAAAATAAACATTGACAAAAATTAAAACATATTGAAAAAAAGAGCGTGTTTGCTAAGTAAGACCGAGATGGCCGCATCCCCAGGGAGCTCACAGTCTCCCCAGAGAAGGTTGTCATGGCCGCCTTTGGATGCACGATTTGCTGAACAGTTAAAATGTCATCAGGAGACGCCTTCCCTGCTCTTCACTGGCACGCAGTGCTGGAGTGAACAGGAAGCCCCTTGTGTCATTTGCAGTCTTGGTGTCCTTTAATAGTGACAGAGGAAAAGAGGCCCACCTATGAAAGATGGTAGGCATCTTAGATAAAGGGGCCATCATCACTGACTCCTATCGGAGGAGAGACAAAATTAGAAACACAACTAGTTTCCGAGTCAGCTCGTGACTTCATCTGCCCTCCTGCCTTACTTGACAGTGTAACACGCGCCTCTGTCTACCTCGGTTCACTCCATCAGACTTGCTGTCTTTCTGGTATAACTGAAGTGTTACTTTCATGCTCCCATGAAAACCCACTCCGGTATCTTCGTCCGTCCGGCTATTTCATTAGCCAGCTCAGAGGTCATTGGTGGAGAGGCTTTGCTGCTGGATGAGGATTTGCAAAGCCTTTCACCTGATCAGGACGCTGGAGGGATTTTCCCTGGAGCTGGGAAGACCGGCTCAGGAAGGATGCTGCAAAGTGTGAAAGTGCTCCAGGCACGCTGGATCCAGACCTTAGTTCTGTGATGTGGCCCGGTGCCCAAGTCTTTCTTCAGCTATCAGATAGGAATAACCCCCCTCCATTTCATGGAATCTATAAAAGATAATGTATTTGTAAACTGCAGAGTCCTCCAGTAATGGAAAAGAAAGTGGTTTGGAGAGTCACCAGATGGGTGGCGAGGACTTTGTCTTGGTCGCACTTTGCACAGTGCCTGTGCCTGGCAGGATGTCAATTAGTGCATGCTAAATGAATAAATAAATGAACGGCGATGGATGGATGAATGGATGAGTGAATGGATGGATAGAAGGATGGATGGATGGATGGATGGATGGATGAATGAATGGAGATGGATGGATGAATGGATGGATGGACGGACAGATGAATAATGAATGAATGAATAAATGAATGAATGAGTAAGAGTAATCATCAGAGCCCTCCTACAAATGAATCTTTTCTCTCCAGCTCCTTGTGATTAGAGGAGGGCAATCATCCCAAATTTGGCTTCTGCCTTACAACTGTTTTGTGGCTTTGAACCAGCCAACTAACCTGTCAGTTGCCTTGCTCATAAAGGAATGATAATGACATCTGCTTTGGGGGCTGGTGGTGTAGTGGGTGTTGAGAGAATTAATTGGGTGGTGGTAAACGGCTTTGAGATCTCCAGATGAAAGGTGCCGTCGTGGTGAGCTGTTATTAACCTTGTTACGTTGGGTTTCCTCTCCCTGCTTCCGCCTCCTCAAGAGTGGCTCCTCTCAGCCTCCAGGGGACTCATGGTGCCCCAGAAGCAAGTTTTGCTTGGAGAAGGAACCTGTCTTTCATTGGACTGACTCTTCCCTGGGGTCATTTGGCAGAAGGCTCCCAGGTGCGAGGGATATAATCCTAGGAACTTGGCTGTCCTGCCTCATTTCCCTCCAGAAGGATTGATCTTCCCAAATGCCAGCCAGGTGCTGCAGTACACAGCAGCCTGAACACAGCCGCTCTTTTTCCTCTTCCTGGCGTGATAAAAGGGGGGACCCCTCTAGATCCTATTTTCAGGGATCTCACCTGTTGGTAAGGCCAGGCCTTAGAACTAGGGACCAGGTGTTTACCATCTGGTGGCCCAAGAGATGTGGGATTCATTTACAGCCGGGACCAGCTCACAGCCTCCCTCCTTTCCATATGTGGTACCCCAGGATGAAGGCATGAGATACGTGTGTCTTTCCATTTATGCCTTTCTGAAAGAGGACAAATGTCACAGGCAAAGCTGACCGTGCAGGATTTGGGGGAAGATTTCGTTCATTGGTGCTTTTCCCCTCCTCCTCCTCCTCCTCCTTTTTTTTTTTTTTTTTTAATTTTTTTTTTTAACGTTTTTTATTTATTTTTTTGGGACAGAGAGAGAGAGAGCATGAACGGGGGAGGGGCAGAGAGAGAGGGAGACACAGAATCGGAAACAGGCTCCAGGCTCTGAGCCATCAGCCCAGAGCCCGACGCGGAGCTCGAACTCACGGACCGCGAGATCGTGACCTGGCTGAAGTCGGACGCTTAACCGACTGCGCCACCCAGGCGCCCCTCCTCCTCCTTTTAATTTGAGAGGGAGAAAGGGAGACAGAGAGGGAGAGTCTTAAGCAGGGTCCATGCTTAGTGCAGATCCTGATGTGGGACCTGATCCTGCAACCCTGGGATCATGACCTGAGCCGAAATCGAGAGTTGGACGCTCAACCCACTGGGCCACCCAGGCGCCTCGTGAATTGGCGCATCTTAAATTCCTCTACATCTGAGGCTGCTCCTGGGATTCCTTTTGCTTCTAAAGAGTCCGGCTTTGTTCCTTGCACTTCCCATCCCAGCAGACATCAAGTCCCCAGATCCAGAAGCACGGACACAAGCCTGACCTCATTTTTGACCCCCGTGGCCCGTCACTGTCCAAGGATAGACCTTCTCGTGCTTCCTGGATTCTGTCCCCTCTCTTCTATCTCCATCTGCCTTGCCCTGGGTGAACCCACCGTCTTTCTCTCAAGACGATGGCAACAGCTCCCTGGGTGTTCTCGCTTGGCCATGTTCTGCCTCCTTCTCTGGAGAAGACAGAGAGGTTTTATGAGACGAGTCAAATCAACCTGCTGTCCCACTTAATGCTCTCCAGGGCCTTCCCAAAAGGAGTAGATGACTTCCCAAAGCAGCAGCATTCTGCACAGTGCTTCCTCTCTCTCCACTCGGGGTTCCCCTCTGATCTCCCTCTCCCCCTTCCTCTTTTCCTGTCCCCTCCTCTTTGTCTATTCTTCTTCTTCCCCTTTGGTTCTGCCAATCTGCTTATCTCCTTCTCTTTACCCCTCACTCATCTTTCTCATGGAGGCCTCTTGGACTGACATGGCCGAGAATCCCTATCTGTCACCACCACCTCTTGGTGTGGGGCGTCGGGACACCAGGAGAAGAGGCTCTATAATGCATCCTTCACCATTGCCATGGCCACGCTTTAGGGGGAGCCACTGAAGTTACCAACATCTGGTTTGCCCATGTAGTTCTGATCGGAGAGTGACCTTGGATTGCCCCCACTTTCCTCTGTCTGTCTCCATTCTTTTTTGCCAGGAACATGGCACCTTCAAAGGGTGTCTTGTCTCTTCAGAAAGTTTCATAACTAGGCTTTCTCTATCGTTGTGGAACCTTATTCTCTGAGAATGAAAACTGGTCCTGTTGTTCCTTGACTGTAAATTTCTTATGGGGAGAGACCATATTTTGTACATGTTTACATCTTCCACAGGGACAGTCCAGTGGCTGGGACATCATTGGAGCTCAACACCTGTTTGTTGAATTGGATGGAGTGGGGAAATGATCTCCTCCCAACTGGGGTATTTTAGGCTAAATTCCCTCTGGTTTTTACTCCCCTCTAAATGGGTCTGATTAGTCCAGAGCCAAAAGGGAGCTTGAGACCTCCTTTGCTCGGGGTAGGACAATTCTAGGCTGCTTGATCAATTGCTTGATCGTCCTGCTCAAGATGTCTCGAGAGGGAGTGTTCACAGATTTGCTCAGCTGCCCTTTGATGTGTTTTCTCTTTGGCCCTGAGTATGTTTTTCCTAAATGTCCGTTCATACCTGTCTTGTCTTCAACTTTAAATCTGCTTCTTGTTTGCATGTGGGGAGTGACTTCTTAGAATCTTTCCCTTAAAATGATTCCCGGGGTTGAAGACAGCAGCTGAGATTTTCCTCTCCTTTTATTTCTTCTGACTACCAGCCTCTCAACATAAAAGGGAGAGCTGGCTTCTGTTTTTGGCCCAGCCCCCAGTTCACCTTGAGCTCATCACTCCTCCTCTAGGGTTTATTTTCTCGTGTTAACTTAAAGGCTGGGTGAGAGTAGGGTCCCATGAGCTATGGCCCACAGCTTGTGTGTGCAAATAAAGTTTTATTAGCACATAGCCGCAGCCATTGGCTTCCTGATCGTCTGTGGTTGCTTTGGCATTGCAAGGGCAGAGTTGAGAACTGCTTCATTTGCTATCTGGTCCTTTATAGAAAAAGTCTGTTGACCCCTGGAATAGAAGGTTGGTTAAGGCTTTTAGTCGGTACGTTCATACCATGATGTTTATTTAGCTGGCGCTATTAAGGTTGTCCCATAGGCAGGCATGACCCCGTCTTGTGCCGTAAGTGCTGCTGACGTTCCTGGACGTGACTGAGACGGTCCCTCCCCGGCATCAAACAGCATCGAAATCCATCCTGAGCAAGTTCCTGCCTTTCTGTTTCTGTCTCACCACTTCTCGGTACATCTGGAAGACAGGCACTGGTTGGTTCTAGAATGTTCTAACATGCTCATCCCTGGCTCATTTCTTTAGACGTGGCCAGCTGGACCGCAATCCTACTGCTTTGCCCCCACTTTACAGGCTTATAATCCCTTATGTGAAATTCCCAAATCCATAATTCTCTGAGACTAGATTGTTTTTTCATACATCATGTGATGGCCATAATGAACCCAAGCAGCCATGAGATTATTGATAGCCTTTTTTAAACCCAAATTAATGTGAGTGTTAAGCTGCAGAATTATGAATGCGTTTAATCCTGGGTGCAGTCCTGGGGGGGGGGTGTGTGTGTACCGCATTCCGTTTCCAAAGTCTGGAAGTTTCTGAATTCTGAAACACGTCTGGCCCTGGGCTGTTGGATTACGGATTGTGGACCTGTAGTGATTTTTATGGTTGCCCCTTATTTACGGCAAGCATTTAAAAGTGTTTCCAGTGAGTTAATTTCAGCAAGCAAATGAACAAAAGGGGCACCAAGTAAATAAGAACGAGGAGCACTGAGATCTGGCTTAAGCGTAGCGTGGTACCAAAGGGATAAAAGTTTAGGAAACCCTGTCCTGCAGGGTATTTTCCATCCCTTTAATGGCCCCTCAACTCTTTCTTCTCGTTCTTTTTCTACTCTGCTCTGCCGTCACCAAGCCGTTCTTTTAGTGTCTCGAAACCCAGAGCATCTCTGCGTGATGGTTAGTTAATGAGCAATCCTCTCTTACCCATAAAACAATATGTGGCACCAAGAGCTCGTTTGACATTCCTGACACTTGCGGAGACCAATCTCGGGGTCACCCAGGACCCTGGCGGGACCGAGTTTTGCTGCAGAACCGGACTGGGGGCAGGAATCAGGAATCTCAGAGGTCAGGGTCCTGGGGGTGGGTGGTGGGGAGGGATGGTGGCTTTGGGGCCAGACTCACCCGAGGGCTGTGTTCTGAAAGGGGCTGGTTCGACCCTTTCCAAGGGCAGTATCCCTGGCCTTAAGTAGTTCTTAAAACACCAAACAACATTAGCTCCCACAAATGAGGAGGTTTAAATGTAAACCCTGTTATAACCAAGAGTGACTAGGCGGCCAAGGTGCTATAAAGAAATGATGTTATTATGTCCAAGGGGTGCCATTAAAACTCTGTTTACAAACCAAATGTGCCAGAGAATGGGTCAGGGAAAGAATTATTAGCAAGAAGCTATTTGATCTCTTTTATGATCCAGTGAGTCATAACGTTAGCTCCATGCTCTAGAAGGGGAATAGTGAAAACCTCAAGCCTGTTGATTTATAAACAGGCCCAGAATTCCCTGTTCTTTAACCTCAGATGCCCTCTTAAGTGTGACTTACCCTAAATCAAACGTGACATCAGATGCCACTGGGCCTCTCCCTCCTCCCGAGAGGTAATTGAGGAGTTGATTGGCGTATAGGGTGCATAAAATCCCCGTTCAAGATGACGGATAGCTGTGGGAAGGGTCAATGGCCAAAACTCGGAGACACAGCCTTGTTTCTACATGCCCCTTATCTGCAAGGCTGGAGGCTCCAAGGCTCTCTTTGTTTCAGGGCCTCGGATTCTCAGCAGACCAAGGAGAGGGAGTCTCAGAGGTGGACGTACCACTTTGCCCTAAGGGCCGTGGTTTGGGCCCCTCTCTTTCCCCCTATAAAGAGGTCATGAGGGGCAGGACCAATCCGGGTTTTTCATTCGAACTCCACCCATTACTGGATACAACCCCAGGGCAAGTGATTTCAGCCTTCTGAGCCTCAGTTTCCACATCTGATAGATGACACAGCCGTGGCTTATTCTGTGCCCTCGACATCATGCTGAGCTGCCTTATACGTGCCGTGTGCCAGCCCACGTCAGGCCTCGTGACAGTCAAACCGATGTTATCACGACCTGACTGTGCGGAAGATGCTGTCCTGAGAACTTTACATCGATTCATTCATTTGATCCTTATATTAACTCTCCGGGGTGCGCAGTGGCCGTGATGGATCCCACAGGAGCGAACGCTGGATGGAGTTGGGGTGTAAGTGGTTCATCTGTGAGGCATCTGGAAGGATCACCAGGAAGTGAGAAAGCAACACTGGAAAGAAAGCAAACTGGTCGAGCCACAGCCCTGGCCCCATAATATCCGGATCTCTACCGTGGGCAACTGGAGGGAAGTCCCCAGAGGAATCTTCAGGAAGAATGCATAGAATGTGCCCCAGCGTTGTCTCACCAGAGGGGGAGGAAGTTGGGGCCCTTATGTGTCAGCCCTAGTCCATCATGAGGGGGCTCCTCCAGGAGCCTTACCCTAACCTAGCATTCCCAGCCTGCCCCGTGAGCCGGCCAAGTGGATCCTGAGGGCCAAAGACATCCCTCAGGCGAAGAACCATAGGTGTTCAGTTGGAAGCCATTGGGTTAGCCTGCATGGGAATGGTGCCCAAAGGCACGGGCTTGACCCCACAGTGTCCACTACGGTCTATGCTAGGGATGAGAAGACCGAGCCACAGACAGGTTGGGGTCTTCCCAAAGGCTCCCCACCTGGCAAGTGAGCTAGCCAGAGTCTATCTACTTGGCATCTGACTTCGGGATCCACAGTAAAGCTTTTGGTCTACACGTCCCAACGCCTCCCAGAAGGTATGGCTCACCCATTTCGCAGACAAAGAATCGGGCGTTCAGAGGGGTGAACCGACTCTGTCCCCCGGCAAATTAGCGACTGAGCCAGGATGGAAAGTTGGCTCCCCTTGGCTTCAAAGTCAAGGCCAGCCTCAGCGTGCTGTATTCCTTTGGCCTGCCGGGGCTCCCCCGAGTTGGCCCGGATTGGAGCAGTGTCCCGATGCCTCGAACCAGGCGACAGGGGCAGGCCCGAGGTTCATGCTGTCTCCTTAGGTCGGCATCGTGGCTGGAGGCGAGGGGAGCCGTTGTGGGCACTTGGCCGGTGAGCCCACGCCCCAGCAAGGCTCTCTCCGAGGGGCTGACTCATGGCTCTTGTCCCGTCCACGCTGGTTCCGGTCCCTAGATGCTGCCTGACTCAGCTCTGGTTGCTTCTGCCTCCTGTTGTCACCCAGGTTGTCCGTATGCTCTTTGGACACCATCAAAAAGGATGCACCTTTGAAGCACAGCTGGCATGAAAGGCCGCAATTATGTATCCTAAAATGGAATCTTTGAGGCCGTTAAGCAGAAACCCTACCTCCCCTTCAAGGAATGGTACGGAGGCTTAGAAAGTCCCCCCGGACCCACAAGCACCCCGGCGGAGAGGGCGGATCGCTGCATTAGGAAACCACACGGCGCTTACAGGCGCCCCCGACACGCTGTGGTTTTCTGGTCCGCTTGGCTAGACCGTGCCCAGGCCATTCCCGGAGCAGTTTGTCACTGTACTTACGACTCACATCACACCCCCCAGTCTGCCTGTGACCCCCGCAGAGCCAACAGCCTGGCCCTTTTCATGCAAAGCCAGCGAGCACAGACCGCCGGCCGAGCTGGAAACCACGCAGGCTCCCGAGCCTCTCCCTTCCTGCAGAAATAATAAATGATAATGGCACTGAGATGGACGGGGGCCTGGTGACGACAAGAAAAAGCCAGCATCTTCCAAGCCCCGGGCTGGGAGATGAGGCCAGGCGTGGGCACGCATAGCCTTGGTGACCTTGGGCGCATGCCTTCCTTTCTCTGGGCCTCCTCTGTGTTCTCCTCCACAGAACGGCAATGCTGGGCTAGAAATGAACCTGAAGTTCCTTTTCAAAGTTCGGGGCTCGTGTTAGTTTTCTGGGGCTGCCATGACACAGAACCACAACCTAGGGGGGCTTCAAACAACTGAAATGTATTCTCCCGGTTCTGGAGGCCGCAGGCTGACATCACGGCGTCTGCAGGACCATCCTTCCTTGCCTCTTCCAGCCTCTGCCGGGCCGGCGATGCTCGGCATTTGGCTGCATGGCTCCGGCCTCTTGCCTCCGGCTTGGCATGGTCTTCTCCCCTGAGTCTGTCTGTCTGTCTGCCTGTGTGCGGATACCTTTCAGTCATATTGCACCAGAGCTGATCCCACCCCTGCACGGCCTTGTGTTAACTTGACCACATCGGCGAAGACCGTGCCTCCAAATGAGGTCGTCCTGACAGCGACTAGACCCTTCCGTATCCTTTTCTTGGGAGGCCATCACTCGACCCCTAGCAGGTCTCAGCGAGTGCCTTCCTAGTAAGTGGATTTAGGGAGGTGCCTCTTTGGAGATGTCAGTCCTGGCGGCTGTGGTCATAATCAATGCCGCCAGGCCACGAGCTAGTGGCTTCGGCGCCTGCTCTGGGGAACTCTCAACTTGGTAAGTGGGGAGACAGGCAAGCAGACATTTCCACTATAGCCTGAAGCAGGGTATCGGCCTGTGCAGGTTGTATGGGAGGCAAAGGCCTGCGCGGTCACAGAGTGCTGAGGACCGTCAACCACCGGCTTTGTCGGCCTCGGTTCTGGCTTTAGCTACTCTGCCGGGCTGATGCCTGTCCCTTCTTCTGACCTCAGGACCCCCTTCCCTGTGGGGCTCCTCCCTCCTCCGGGCTTTCCTGGAGTGTCCTCCCACCCATCTTCTCCACCAGGATCGCCTTCTCTCTTCTTTCTGTTCTGGATGGCGGTCCCCTTGGGAAATGTTTCCATAAGTTAATTCAGATATTCACCCTTAGAGATTGTTTTAAATGTCTAGCTTTGGGGAACACCTTGGCTTCCCAGAGCAGGTGGCTGGAAGGCGGGCCCTGAGAACATGGCACCAGAGTGGTCTGGACTAGGAGAACGGGGCTCTCCGGGGAGTTGGGCGGTGGAGGGGGTACTTGACTTGGCTCGCAGCGGCTGATCCGTGCTGAGGGTTAGAGTGGCCTGCGTGACCAGCTTGGGAATATTCGACTAACTTCTTATGGGACCCTGGATAAGTCCCTCCCTCCCTCAGCCTCTTCCTATCTGGACTCCGGCACGTTGGTCCCTACTAGCCTCCCCTGTACTGACTTCAACAACGGTGGGAAAGGGCTCCAGGACCCCATCCTCACGTCAAGCAGAGGACCCTCCGGTTAGGGAGGTGATTTGAAATCCTCTAGAGGACTTCAAACTTGCATGCTGGATCACATCTTTTCGCTTTCATGTACGACGAGAGAGCGCACGGCGTCTAAGAAAAGAGAGAAGCGGGCCAAAGTCGGCGGTGGACCAACGCGGCACATTGAGGAGAAGCTTCGTTCCTAGTGGGTGGTCTTCCGGCCAGCACCTCCCTCGGGGCAAAGTCCCGTGCCTGTGTGTGCCAGCTTTGCAGGCAGGTGGCCCCGGGGACCTTGCGCCCAGTTGGGAAGGGTGCGTGTGTGCGTGTGTGTGTGTGTGTATGTGTGCGTGTGTGTAATCTTTTTTACCCCATGCACTGGGGATAGGTATGAAACGTCCTACCAGTTACAGCAGCCGTCGCTTACAGAGCACCTGTCATGTGCTAAGTGCTGTGCTTAGTGCTTCCCCAGGGCTACCTCAGTCGCGTCCCCCTGCAGTCCCGGGAGTGAGTAGCCTTACTCTTCCCCTGCTGGGGACGTGAAAACTGGATTTGGTGAGGTTGGTGACTTGGCCGAGGTCAGCCTGCTTCTCAGCGGCTGCACCCAGATTTGAACCCACGTCTGTCTGGTTCCTAAGCTTGTTCTTCTAACCACGATGCACCCTGTGTGGAACCAAAAGAAGCCCCGAAAGACCGAGTCAGGGAGCTTCCAAGTTGTCATGTTGTTGTCCTGCTGTTTATTTGTTTCTTGGAGGAAATTTTTGTTCTCTAATAATATGATTTGCATGGATTTGAATGCATTAATCAGAGGGAATGGGGGGAAGCTCTGGTTAAAGCGGTGGTCGGGGGGCCGGGACTGGGTGACCTGACCCTTTCTTGAATGTTTCAGGGTCAATACAGTTTGTAGATCAACCTTTCCTTCCTCCCTCCCTGGCCCCTCCCTCCCTCTCTCCCTCCCTCCCCTGCCCCCTCCCTTTTCCTTATCTCCCTCCTCATCCCTGCCTCCCTCCCTTCTCTTCCCCTCCCTCCCTCCCTCCTTTGGTTTCTCTCCCTTATTTTCTTCTACCCTTCCTCCCTTCTCTTTTCCTCCTCCTTCTTCTTCCTCCTCTCCCCATCTTCCTTTCTCCTCTTACTTCTTTTAACAGTCTCTCAGTGAAGGAAACTTGCAGAGGAAAGAAGACTTACCCAAGGTCTTTGACTCTCCATCCAGTGCCCCTTCTTGGGCGCCATCAGCCCAGAAATGGTTTTTCTATGGTTGTTGGGAGGGGGAAGGAGGAAGCCCAGGGTCCGAGGGAAGCGGCTAGGGGACTGTGATGCTCCATTTCCTTGCAGATTTTCACTCTGTGTCTGTTTTGAAGCAGCCCCCAAAGCCTCCAGGGGGTGGGTTGCTCCTTTCCTCTCCTCGCTTCTTTTCATCTTTTTATTCCATGTGGTTTCCTTTTGTCTCCTTTTCTCCCCATTCACAGAAAATCTTCACCTATGGACAAGTTAGTTTCACGGGGGGGACGGGGGTAAATAACACAACGTGTTCTTATAGGCGGCTCCTCGGGCAGACACGCTCATTTCGTCTTCAGAGCCACCCTGGGGGGGGGGGGTGTGTGTGTTCTGCTTTGTCCCCATTTTACAGATCAGTAAGCTGAGGCTCACAGGTAAGTAACTTGCCCAAGGCATACTGGGGCTATTGGGAGAGCTGGGACGCGAACCTCGATCGTGTGATCTCTTAAGCGCTCTCTTCAGCAGCCCCTCCGGATATTCGGAATTGAGCCAGATGAATTTAGGATGTGGAGACCGCTAGGCTCTGGGGAGAACAGGGTCGGACTCTTACCCAAGAAGAGCTTTGCTGGAATGTGAATCTGGAGAAAACTCCCAGGTGGAGGCATTTCTTGGGTTTGGCATCACCATCGGAGTCACTGGAGCGCCCTCCCCTCCCTCTGCCCCCGCAGCCCCTGCCCCACATCATCTTGGTGGCTGGCAAGTTCTTTCAAAATTTTTGTCTCCTGCAACGAGACATGTTTGGGAGAGCAGGACGGCACCCACGAATTCATGTAGCACATAGTTGGTATTCAGGGAGGATGTGTCGCTGCATCGACGACACACAGAGAATGCTTCTGGCTCTTTCGGTGCTGTTTCCGGAAGCTCCTGCGCCATCTTGCAGGTCCTGTCCTTCGCTGCTACACCTGCAGAGCCTGGCCTTTGGGCTCATAACTGCCCCTTACCCTGTCCAGGGTAAAGACAACTCTTGGACAACCCAGTCTTTCCCCCGTGGTTGTCAAACAACCCTGCTCTCGCCCCACTTACAACTGAGACGTCGGTCCTGAACCAACTAAAACCTAACTCCATCAGCCACTGCGTCGTGACTTTGGGCAAGTCGCTTACCCTCCCTTCGCCCCAGTCTCCCCATCTGTAAAAGGGGAGCCATTACGGTTCCTACCTTGTAGCCCCAAGGACAGGACAGGGTTGGTGCCGCGTTCGACATCGGGAAGCGCTTTATAAATATCGCGTGGGTTACCATTGCTATTGTTTTTATTATGTAGGTGCTAAATCATACCTCCTCTGCCCCAGAGATTCAGTTCTCGTGGGAAAGATGGCTCCGTGAAGGATGACTCTCGGTCTTTCTTCCCACACATACCGTACATGTTTGCTCACTTGAACTTCAAAGAAGTCGCCGCCAGGAAGTCCTACTGTGCTAAGCGGGTGCAGCAGGCCGAGGGTTGGCCTGCAGAAGGGGGCTCTGGGCAGCTGTTTGATATCACACGGGGGTGGCCGAGACTTCAGGGATGGGCCTGTTTACTCCTTGCAGATAATGTCTCCAGCGGACTTGGGGAGGGATGGGAAGGACGCTCAGGGTCAACTTTCACTTTTGCAGTTGTTTAAATATCTATTATCAGGCCACTGAGGCAGACTGGGGCGAGGGCGGGGAGCTAGAGATGTCTCGGAAGATATGCCACATAGCCACTTGCGAACTTCATTTAGAAAAGCTTAAATCTCTTCCCAAAGCGGGTAACTCGCCACCGCCCGTTTTTCCGGTTAAGAAAGCATTAAGGAGCTCTTCGTTAAGCATTCCCATTGTTGAAAACTCTTTCTGAGATGCTGGGGGCTTTCTCTGTCTTAATCACATTTTCCAGGGAATATTAATAGGAGACCGAGCTTTCTCGGCGATCAGAACGGGGCCAGGATGCTAATCGGATCTCAGGAAATAAGGATTCCGTGGACAGAGATGTTTGGGAGACACCCTGTTAAAAAAAATGCAGTGGTTTTTGTAACTGCAGGACTTCCCAGGGTCTATCATGCCCTTATGTGCATTTTGATTTTTTCTTCTCCCTGAAAAGGATCCAGCGGTCCACATTTCTGCAAATTCTTTGGGATCATAGACTTTGTAACTCATGGAGGGTATTGTGGGGTTAATATTCTGGGCAACACTGTGGACAAGGCCACCATATGAAATAAAAAAGGATAAAGTCCTTAGAACAGTGCACGTGATACCTAGTAAGTGCTTGGTACACAGCAAACGTTATTGTTACAGAGGCGGTTGAAACTGAAATTCACCTCCAAGGCTAAAAATCTCTGATTCGAGTTATAAAGTCCTCACGAAAAGTGATATGGGCTTCTTGGCTTGGAAGAAATGAGAAAAAAAAAAAAAAAAAAAGAAATCAAGCCATTAATAAGGCAAGTCAAACAGTCTCCAGTGTAGATTTCAGGGCACACATCTCAGTATTTGGAGAAAATGTGTTGTCTTGAGAAGGTGGCATACTTCAGTGGAACATGGGTTGGACCCATGTCCTACCTTGGACGTGTTAGTTATGACCATATGGAAACCCCATTACTGCCTGGGCCTTGGGCTTCTTCTTCTTTTTTTTTTAATTTTTAAAATGTTATTTGAGAGAGAGTGGTGGGGGAGGGACAGAGAGAGAGAGAGAGAGAGAGAGGGAGAGAGAGGTTCCCAAGCAGGGTCTACACTCAGCGCTGAGCTCAGTGTGGGGCTCGATCCCACGACCCTGGGATCATGACCTGAGCTGAAGTCGAGAGTACGATGCTTAACCGACTGAGCCACCCAGGTGCCCCATGGGTCCTGGGTTTCTGAGCTGTCAAACACAACCTAGATGAAAACACTGCCTCACCGCTCAAATTGTGGTCCGTAGAGGTCATTAGCCTTGACATTGCCGGGGAATCCTTCTTTTTCTTGGAGAGCGTTAGGTCCCTTCCCACTTACTTACCACTTCCTGGTTTTGTTTGGCGACCTGCTAAAGCGGCCACTTGCTTAGCCCAATGTGCCTAAAGAATTTGGAACCCCAGGTCAAAACGGCAGTTCCTGTTCTAGGCAGAAAGCTGCTGCTAACTTTAATTTTCCTTTCTAGTTCTGGTTCAATGACAAACCCCCCCTCAACCTGGAAGGCTAACTTTCCTGCTTTCCATCCCGAGTCCCCTGTCACCTTTCTAAACCCCTTGCTCACTCTTTCTCTCTTCTTTTCCATAAGAAAACAGCAATGTGATCAGACCCTGGAATGTGCCTTGGCACGAGGAATAAACTCAGGCAGCTTGGCTTATTAGCTGTTTCCATGGGAGAGAACTCTTGGACCAAACAGATATTTACAAATATTGAAAGCACTGTGCTGATCCCTAGCAGCGCCCCGGCTGTCCCGAGATAGCTGCCTGCTTAGAGGAGTTGCGTTTTTGTCTATGCCCTCTGTTCTTCTGTTCTCCTCATCTGTCCTGCTCTCAGCTGGATCATCTATAACAGGAAGGTCTCTAGAAGAAATTCTTCATTGCCTTTGGGGAGTTCAGGATCTGAGGGCTTGGGGTTCACTCCTTTGGGGACCAGACTAAAGATGGGGTTTTGAAAGATGAACGTGTTGGTATATCTGGTGGTTCAGCCAGCTGCGAGCCTTTGTGAGCAGAGGCAAGTACCCCATAAGAAGCAGGTTCAGCCTTACGGGTCTTCAGAGCGGGCAGAGGACAGAGCTCAGAGTAATTACGTTAGCATCTTGCCCGTCGAAGCATCCGTTCATTCCACAAACATGCATTGAGTACCCTGCACATACAAGGTGGTGTAATTGGCACTGAAGTTGCCATGTCAAATCTGTCAAGGTCTGGACTGAAAGCAGACATCATTAAAGGTCCTTCAAGCAGAGAGAATTTCATGCAGGGGGATGAATCCATAGGTGACGGCGGAGGCGAGGAGGCAAACAGCTCAGAGATTACCAACAGCAAGAGATCAGTACTATCCTTAGCGGAAAGGGACAAAAAGAGGAGCTTAGATTTCCAGAGCCCAGGTGCCAGGAGCTCCAAGTGGAACTAATGTCATGGAGGGGCTGCCAAAGTCGGGTGGGTGTGTGGAGGGTGAAATCCCCCAGCAGCTTCCACTTCCCTCCCTCTGGTCTTCCACCAGTGCCTCCCATTGGCTGAGCTTACCAGGAAGCCATAAGGCAAAGGAGCTTGGGAAATGTAGTTCCCTGCGATTTGAAGCAGGTGCCTGCTGGCCCAAGTGGACCCCTGCACAGTCCCTTGCTCTCTTGGAAAGATGTGGATGCTGACTATTGCCTGGCACTACATGTGCCCTCCACACCTATCTCCCAAACCCAAACTGAATAAGAGATCATGGTCTTCCAATGTTTTTTTTTTTTTTTTTCCCCATATTAGAACTTGCCAAAGGGAAAGCAAGTCCACATTTCAGAAGGAAATCCACATAGTGGATGAGAAAAACTTTGGATGAGTGAATTCCCCGTGGCGTTGCTTTAGCTTTAGATCCCCAAACCGAACTTAGCACTGGGGCCTCTTCCAGCCCTGAAAGCCCTTTTCCCTGTAATAATAAAAATAATAGCATTTACTGAACGCTTGGTTGTTACCGTGGTGACAGTGCTACTCTCTTGCGTTCTGCCATGAAAGCCCGATACCAGGTAAACCTTGCATCGGTCCCCTGGGGTGGCTACTCTTCGTATACTCAGTTTATGCACTAACAATCCAAGGCTTAGATACACTGGATTATATTCACTTATCACATCCGTCAGAAGGCGTTAGAGCTGGATTCGATGCAAGTTAATCCGACTTCAGCATCCCTAGGTTTAGCCTCTCCTGGATATGGCCTCCAGTTTATGTCTCCTGCCCGTGGGGGTTGCGTAAGGAGAGCGTGTTCAGTTGCGTGGCAGGTAAGAGAAGAATGACACCATCGTAGATGCGATACAGTTGGGCGCTGGAGAAGCAACTCTGAATAACGGCAGCTGCAACGAGGTCCACATTTACTCCTCTTGCCCATAAGACGCCGTGCTGGCGGCTTGTTTTGTTTTGTTTTCTTTTGTTTTGTTATGTTTCCCCATCATGCTTAGGGTGTTTCCATTGTTTGACAGTTTCGTAGGCATTTCGCCACACGGTCTCGGTCACTGGCAAGTCTAGTCCCGCTGGTGGAAAAAAGAAAAAGAAAACGAAGGAAGGAAATGCCCCTTCACTCTAAGGGCGTGGCCTGGGAATTGCGCGTAGGTTTCCCGGCCCCGGGGGCCAGGACACAATCACCACGCCAACCTAGCTGCAAGGGAAGCTGTTCTTGGCGGCCCTGCCGAGATGTGATACGATTGCCCTATCGATGCCGCAGAAGAGAACTGCTATCGGGGAGCAGCCGTCTGGTTCTGCTCGCACGTGCCTTTCTTCCTACCTCCGTTGTCGTCGCGACCCATGTGCAAATCTTGCATTTGCCCCGATTTTGTCTTCAGTTTACGTGGGAGGCAACTGAGGAGAGGAGACGGGATATGATTTGCTCCGGCCCACCGAACGGGTCCATTGTGTGCGGAAGGGGGGCTTGACTGGGGATTGAAGTTAACTTATAAGTGGCCATCCACTTACGAATTCTTTTATATTATAAGTGGCATTTTGCTTCCAGATACAACCTCATGACCGCGTTGGCGTTGGGTAACAAATTTTTATGTAATGAGGACGCTGTGTGCCTGTAAATGCCCTTTGTTTCATGGTCTGTGCTGTATTAGAAGTTGTTACTGAGAACATTACCAAACCTGCTTTTTTTGACATTTACGCAATTCCAGCAAGTCTGAACTAAATAATTCATGTGAAACAATACAAAATTAGTGGGAGAGCTTAAGTGTCTGGAGGATTTAGCCAAGAAAGATTTGTTTTTGTGGACGGAAACTCACCCCATGCAGCTCGGGCCGTGCACACTGGATAAGATCTTGTGCGTTCCAGGGCTAGGAACAGAATTTGGGGGATCCTAATAATTGGGAAGTCATGGCCTGAGCCTATCTGTTGTACAGAGTTGTGTAGACAAGCAATGGTTGCCATGATATAAAAATAATGACCCACGGGGGTGCCTGGGTGGCTCAGTCACTTAGGTGTCTGCCTCTTGATTTCAGCTCAGGTCATGATCTTACGATTCGTGGGATCGAACCCCCTGGCAGTCTCTGGGCTAACAGTGCAGAGCCTGCTTTGGGATTCTCTCCCTCCCTCTCTCTCTGCCTCTAAATAAATAAATAAACAAACGTTAAAAACCGAAACAATGACCGATCCACTCATCGTGTATTCACATGTTCCCTCCCCAGACATCCTGCCCCACTTCCCACAAGCACCACGACCCACCCGCTTGTTGGACGCTCCCTTCGTCGGTTGCCAGATGCTGTGGGCTGTCGACAGAATGATGCAAATACGATGCCAATGGATTGCAAAGTGGAACTGCAGATCTTGCAAAAGATGCAGGATTTCATAAAGTGGCTGAACATTTTGCTGGAGAGCGGCTCTAATTACAGGCAAAGCGTTTGATGGATGGGAATGCGGTAGTCAGGCCAGTCGACAAGACAGGTGCTTCAAGCAAGAATGATTTGTGTATCAAAGGATTAAGAGAGGCCCTTAGGAAAACTGATGAAGGCCTCCAGTATTTCTGAAAAATCACCCTCTTTATGATCCTGGTGCAAAAAGTCAAATGTGAAGGGAATGTGTCATGCTGTGGTATCATCCTATCCATCTACGTGTCTACACCGCGGTGGTGTCGTCTTATCTATGTGTCTCTGCGTCTCTATAGATCTGTTCAGAAAACCTGCCAAAACTTGATTCAAGCTTTGTTCTTTCTAAGAACTAGGACATCACCGCTGGACTGTTGCTACATATGAGAGAATAGCTTGTTTTTATGATTTTCAGTTTGAAGAGTATTCAAACCCCTAGGGTCCCTTGAATGTTTTATTAGATCGTGAAGTTTATTGACTATTCCTTCTTCCAAAGCGGGTCACGTCGGCCGTTTGGCGTGAGCTGGCTGGAGGGGGCTGCGGGGCCGGGGGAGGAAGGGATACTTAGCAGCCTATCTGGGTACTGGAGTCAAAGCATGATACCACTGACAATCAAAACAAAAACAACCAATACAATTGGTATGTGTTAGTAGTTGTATTTGTATTTGTTACTGTTACCAATTGTATTATATTATTATATTTGTATTGTTACTAATAGAATTAGTATTTGTTAGTACGTTCGTATGTTCCGTATGTTCCCGCCGTATGTTCCAGGCACTATGCCAAATACTTTGGGTTCCGTCATTCAATTCTCAGATAACACTATAAGGTAACTACTCTTTTATACCCACGTAGCAGTTGAAGGTATTAAGATTTGGCAAAGTTAAATGTTTTGTCAGGAAGCTTCAACCTTTAGTCTTTTGGGAGCCTGCATTCTCCCTTTGTTTTAAATTCTGGGAAGAACATTTAGCATGACATTTAACAAATTTTGTTTTGGGACATTTAACAAAATTTTAAGCGTATGATATGATATGGCTATGACTCTAGGCACGATGTTGTACCCTGGGTCTCTAGAACGTATTCATCTCGTATAACTGAAGCTTTATACCCACTGAACAGCAACCCCAACTTTCTCCCTCCCATCCCCCAACCCCAGGCAACCATCATTCTACTTCTGGCTTCTATGAGTTTGGCTATTATATGTATGTATGTATGTATGTATGTATGAATGTATGTATGTATAGACAGTCAACGGGGGAGAGGGGTGGAGGGAGAGAGAAAGAATCCCACGCAGGCTCCAAACCTGGTGTGGAACCCAATGTGGAGCCCAATGTGGGGCTGAATCCCATGACCCATGACCTGAGCCAAAATCAAGAGCTGGACGCTCAACTGACTGAGCCACCCAGGTGCCCCAGAGTTCGGCTATTGTAAATACCTCATGTAAATACTCATTCAGGATTTGTCCTTCTGTGACTTGTTTATTTCACTTAACCTAGTGTTCTCCAGGTTCATCCATGTGGTCACGTGTGGCAGGATATCTTTCTTTATTTTTAAGGCTGAATAAGTAATATTCCATTGCGTGTATAGACCACATTTTTAAAGGCTGAATTCCCTTCTGATTTTTGCAAGTTGATCAAACGCAGGAAAGGAAATGAGAGAGGCTGTAACGTAGATTTGAAATCCAAATCAGTCAGGACTCACGTCTTAGCTTGCTACTTATTAGTTGAAAAACTTTGCCGGGGCGCCTGGGTGGCTCAGTCGGTTAAGCAGCCGACTTCAGCTCAGGTCATGATCTTGCGGTTCGTGAGTTCAAGCCCCACGTCGGGCTCTGTGCTGACAGCTCGGAGCCTGGAGCCTGCTTCGGATTCTGTGTCTCCCTCTTTCTCCATCCCACCCCCACTCATGCTCTGTCTCTCTCTATCAAAAATAAATAAACATTAAAAAATTAAAAAAAACAAAATGAAAAACCTTGGGAGAGTGACTTAACCTACATCACATAACTGCCATGACTTTTCTTGTGTTGAGAACATTTAAGACCCGCGGTACGGTATTATTAACTATAATCACCAGGCTGTGCATTAGATCCCCAGAACTTAGTCATCTTAGAACTGGAAGTTTGTGTTCTTGGTCAGAATAATTTTGATATGGTTTTTCTTCGTATGGTCTCACGACCGGATCTGGCCAAATCTCTCCGCTCTTCCCACCTCTCCCAAGTTTTGCTCAACGTAATAACTCACGTACGCGCTGCGCTTGGAAAAATACGAAAGGTTTTACATTCATTCTCCTACTGCAGACCCACACTGGCTCTGTGACGTAGGAACGAATAACCCCACTGGCAGATAGAGAAAGCAGGGTTCAGAGAGGTGAAGTCACTGGTGTAGGCTGCACAGCTAGACAACGTTTTTCCAAACGGCACTAACTCGCTCATCTCGGTCGCCGTAAGTCTCCCGGCGCCTATCTCCTAGCCTCGCCGATGGAGGCAATCCCTTCTTTATTCTGGCGTGTCTTCCTACCAATGTGAGATGGAGGCATGTGAATACAGTGAGCGGTAAGCTGGTTTTCTTAGCGAGGGCGCCCTTAGGTCGCTTGGACCCGAGGCTGTCGGGAAAGGCTAGCCGTGTCTCTGTAAACCCAACAATCATCCTGCTGATGGCTTCCTTATGTGTCACCCAAGCATAGCAAATGCAGTTACCCAATGACATCCATGCCCAATGTTGAATTTATTTACAGCAACTACACCTGCTTCTCCAGTAAGGAGCTCCTGTGTAATTGAGTGGACCAGGCAGGAATTAGATCTGGGCCGGTGATCTATACACCCAGCCCATAGCTTAATCTATGTCAATTATTTCCACGGATGGCTGTTCTGTAGCAAAATGTAACCACGTGGCTTTCAGAAGGCCAACAGACGGGAGACGGGCCAGCGGCAGATACATTCACGAGAGGGTCACTCGGGTGGCATGACCTGTCAGTCTGAAACTAGAAGAGCTTTGGGTGGGCTTGGGTCTTTTTTCTCATAAACTCCAAGCGCCCTCCTCCCCTTTCCCCCGGTGTCCTGGGCATCCTCCCCAAGGGGTTTCCCTTCCCCTCGCGACAGGATCCACCCTGTATTGGGATATCTTTCTTTGGCCCTCTCTCCGGCCAGAGTTTCCCGGACACAAGGGTTGTGTCTTGTTGATTTCTGTGTCACTGGCCTGTCATTCGGGGCTCGGCACCCGGGAGACACGCAGGCATCGCCGAGTAGTTGACCTGGAAGTAACAGGAGGGAAAGAGGCGGGAGAATATCTCCCCATGCACTCCCTGGCCATTAGCTTGCCTCTTGTCTCCCGCTGATGTCAGCACGGGCTGCAACGTGATTTGTCGCCAGGAATGAACTTGGTGCTGGAAGTGAGATGGGATGTGGAAGGGAATCTCGCCTGGCCCCCAGACGAGACTTGGATCAATTTGTCCAAAGCTTCGTCTCCCTTCCTCCCTCCCCGCTCCCTTCCATCCTCCCTCCCTGCCTCTCTCTCCGTCTCTTTCACTCTCTCTCCCCTTCCTTCCTTCCTTCCTTCCTTCCTTCCTTCCTTCCTCCCTCTCTCCCCCCTCCCTCCTTCCCTTCCCTTCCCTTCTTTTATCTTTTCTTTTTTTCTCTCTCCCTTTCTCTCCCTCTTTCTTCCTTCTTTCTTTTCTTTTTTCTTTTCTTTTCTTTTCTTTTCTTTTTTTCTTTTCTTTCCTCTTTACTTTTCTTTCTCCTTCCTTCTTTCCTTCTTTTCTTTTCTTTTCTCTTCTTTTTGTTTTCTCCTTCCTTCTTTTCTTTTCTTCTCTTTTCTTTCTCCTTCCTCCCTGCTTCCTTCCTCCCCTCTTCCTTCCTTTCTTTTCTTTCTTTCATCTTTCCTTTCTTCCCTCCCTCCCTCGCTATTTCCTTTCCTTTCCTTTCCTTTCTTTCCTTTCCTCTTTCTTTCTTTCTTTCTTTCTTTCTTTCTTTCTTAACTAGGACCCTGGATGCTATATTTTTCTTGGGAGATTCCAGTTGTATACTTAACAAAATGAAGGCTCTGAGGAGTCCCGACATACTTAGAGAAACTAGAATCCTTTTATTTAACTCACTAGTTTACAAATTATATCATTTTCCTTATCCCCTTTAACAAAACCTAGTTGAAAGTGTTTCACTCTGCTCTGGCCTGTGGCAAGGTTGAGGAGCGGTGGGATTGGTCTCCTTTGGAGATTTTTATTGTTCTTTTAGAGAGTGCAGTTTCCAGTTCATCTCTGGGTTTGTTTCTTTGTTTGTTTCTTTTTTTAATTCAAGGACTCTCAGACTCACTTTTATCAGCCATGACTGTTTTGGTTGCAAGTGGCAGAAACCCAGTTAAAGGGAAAAAGACTAATAAACAAAAGTAATTGATTAGCTCATTTGACTATGACGTTCAGACATAGATCTGGCTTCAGGACCATAAAGAATCTGATAGTTGCTTTCTTTCTGTCTCTCTCTCTCTCTCTCTCTCTCTCTCAATCTTTAGCGGTTTTTTTCTATATCGGTATCGTTTTCTGTCACAACGAATGAGTTTCCTCCATCAGGGAAGGAGGGGGAAGCACAGGGTCATGGTCACAGGACGTTTCAAGCTTACATTATCCCAGCTTAGTAACTCCAGAGTAAAAAGCTCCCTTTTCTCTCATATCTTTGTAGAAATTCCAGGCCAGGGATATGATTGGCTGGTTTGTGTTAACCACCTCCCCCCGCCTCCCTAGGTCACTGGATCCATCGGTCGTGGGGATGGGATTCTGGAACTCCCAGTTTGGGTGACATACCTACGCCAATGGACGGGAGGCTGGGATAGCTTCCGATTTTCAGCCCATCGAAAGCTCATGGAATGAGTTTCCCTCCAAAGGAGGGAATACGGCTTCTGGAAAACAGGTTAGGCCATGGCATACGAGGCAGGCAGAAACAACAGATTCCATTATACCTTCTTGTGCTGTCATCTTGTCCCTTTTGACTTCCGTGTGGTGACCATTCAGGGATTTACATTATAGAAGGCGACAGAAATCGTCATTTGGTCTCTAGCTGGGCCACGTGAAGTGAGTGAGTCCCACACAGTTTCTTTCGGGACATGAAGCGAGTCAACATTCTTTGCCTCCGAAGCTTAACCGGCTCGTGGAATTGAGCTCTGCTTGGGGGGAACATAGGTGTCACAGCCTAAAGGTATCGTATCCCCGAAACTCATTTTACGTGCTTTCTAAGATTCTATGAAATGGAGTAGATCTTTTTTTTTTTTTTTTTTTTTTTTATTGGGCTTGGTGAGGGCACGTCACAGAAACCCCTCAATGAGCTCAGTTCCTGGTCCTTGTTACTTTGGGGCCCCAGCTGAAACGATGACTAGGAGACAGGGCCAGGTTGGCACCTCTGTCCGCTCCGCGATGCTTCCCCAGTGCAGATAAACCCCTTTGGGTATTAAGGAGAAATACCTGAAATTCATGTTCATGTCGGAAGGTGCTGTTGATTGAGCCACTGATGACAGATGCAGTTTATTGACGATCCCTGTTTCGCCAAATTTCAGGCAAGGCATTGGCCCCTACTCGTGCGATCCTACTTGACAGTTATCCCAAGCAGAGGAGGTAGAAACTATTATGCCTACTTCGTAGATACGGAGCTGAGACTCAAGAGAGTAAGGCACCTGCCGAGGACCACACGGGGAGTCAGTGGTCGAGGTGGAGTTTGAACGTAGGCTCTCATCTTGGGGCCTTTGTTGGGATGACCGGGTGAGGCCCACGCTCAGAGCAGGCCTGGGGCTGCTGGGTTGTTATCAGGAAGTGTCTGCATTTATTTCTCTGGTGATTTATTCCCTCAAAGACCTGGCTGTCAGAAATGAGGCCCGGGCTTTCCTCCTCTTCCTTCTTTGTGGAGGGAATTCAGTCTCTGTCCGCGTCTGTGCCTGCCTATATCCGTGCTCGTATCCATAACCACACCTGCCCCTGTGCCTGGACCTATACATACACCCACACCTGCACCTGGCACGTCCGTCTACACCTCCGTCCCTATATCTATATGTGCGTCTGTATCGATATTTGAACTTACCCTAGACCGCCGGGCTTTCTCAACTTTGCTACTGTGGATATTTGGGGCGGGGTGATTCTTTGTGGTTAGGGACTGTATTGGGCATTATAGGATGTTTAGCCACACCCCCTGACAGTTGGGACAACCAAATATGTCTGTAGACATTTTTAGCCAAGCATCCCCTGGAGAGTAAAGTTATCTCCCTACCTGGCCCCTCCCCCACCCCCCCAACTCCCATGACTCTCAGTGAGGAGTGAAATGAGATGAGAAACCAGGCACTGGCTCGGTTTTGGCGAAGGCCCTGAGACCACAGATTTCAAAGGACCTTATGTCTCAGGGCTAAGTGCTCCGGAGCAAGCCCAAGCAAGACTTTCAAAGGAAGTGGCTGGAAACCAGATGGTCGTCCCCCATGACCTCTACCAAAGAGGCAACTCAGAGAAGTCACCTGCCAAGCAAAGCCGCAGGGCAAGCCCCCTTCACCCCCCCTCCTCCACCCCCCCCCCCCACCTTTTAGTCCAAAGCATCACCTTCTTCCTTGATTTCTTCTGTCCATTTATTCGTGGCCTGGCCAGGAAGGAGATGGTCAGCAGCGTCCACGGTCCACCCATTTGTCATTTGAGTCATTTTGTTTTTACTCCATAAGCAGCCCCGTCTCTATCTAATCAGGGGGCTGCTTCCTGTGTTTGTTCACTGCTATTTGTCCCGCTGGAGCGATTTTTATCATCAAACAGTATGAAAATAGAATGTTAGGAATTGGCACCCCTCTCGTCTTGAGAGGCCATGGGGCTGGCCAGTTGGCTTGGGCAGAAGATACGGAAGCAGGGTAAGACCCGGGCGTGTATTGTCTGCAGGACAAACCCAAAGCATGCCCCTCACTGCCTTCACATGGACTCCCCTCACAAAATAGAAACCATGATAGAAATTGTTTAAACCTCACGACGTGTATTTACAAGCACTTTGTGGTCACTCTTCCTGGCGAGCGGGGGGAGTTTTCATAGTTTGATGAATGGGTTCCTTCTGCCATGCGGAACGAGCACCGAGGTGGGCATTCCCATTAGGAGTGGCTCTTGACTTCCTCCCTCGTCATCGTCTACAGCGCAGAAGGAGCCATGGTTCTTGGAGTCGCGGCCGAATGGCGGTGTGTGGCTGACGAGGCGCCGATTTCAGATCTCTGGGCAAGCAGGAAGGCTCTATGATGGGAGTGCCCCTAAAGGGCTTTCTCTGTAGGCCCCCCAGTTTAGCCAGCGCATGACCACAGGTTGTGCACCACCTGCCCGGCGGGGAGGAAGGGTGGCGATCCAAATCTGTTCTATTGCTGTGACTTCTAGTTCAAAGTGTTGGGTTAGTGCTCACGTGCGAAAGCACCTACTGGGTGCCCTGTCATCAGGAGAGCCGCTCTGGGGAAAGAGGAAGACACAGAAGACCAAGAAAGAGAAAATACAGTCTCTGCGTAGTGAACAGTTGCTTTCTTTTCAAGACTCAGCCCATTTCCATTTCTTCTACTGCTTCATTGACAACCCCCCTTTTCCCATCCCTTCTTTCTCATTAAGGAAAAAAAAAAAAAAAGGCAAATGGCCAGAGTTCAACACCCCAATTACACATCATTCTGAATGCGACCTGTGGTTGTAAATAAATACCTTCCTGGAGTAACTTCCTTCTCCGTCCTGGACCCACGGCAGACATTACTAGTCAATCATGACATCCTTTCCCGTAGGTACTGCTGGGGCTTTAGAATCCTACCTCCTAATCTCCATCGGAAGCTCCCATTCCTTCAGAAACTATCGTCAGCTACACGCCAAACAAAGAGCGAGCGAGTAGAATTTATTCACACCGATGACGTACAAGCGGCTCTTAACCGCTTCCGTACTTTGGAGTTGCCAGAAAAAATACAGGATGCCCAGTTAAATTTGAATTTCAGCTACGTAACCAAGAAGTTTTAGTATCCGCATGCCCCCTAACTATGGCGTGGGACATACTTTTACTAAAAAATGATCTCTTATTTGTCTGAAATTCGGATTTTACTAGGAATCCGATATGTTGACGTGTGTAATCTAACGCCAAGATCTAACGTCCCCTTTTAAAAACAGGGTTGGGAGGCTCTGGCCTATCTTTTTTTTTTTTTAATTTTTTTTTCAACGGTTATTCATTTTTGGGACAGAGAGAGACAGAGCATGAACGGGGGAGGGGCAGAGAGAGAGGGAGACACAGAATCGGAAACAGGCTCCAGGCTCTGAGCCATCAGCCCGGAGCCCGACGCGGGGCTCGAACTCACGGACCGCGAGATCGTGACCTGGCTGAAGTCGGACGCCTAACCGACTGCGCCACCCAGGCGCCCCATCTCTGGCCTATCTTAATCTGCAACGTGGATGTTTCGGGCCTGGGCCACAAAAGCGTGAGGCTTTTCCTAGCAAGCGGGTCGTGGGAGCGGGGTGTGTTTTGGGGCCTTGGCTGTGGTGCAGGATGAGAGCCTTTCTTTGTCTCGAAGTTACACCGCATCTTCCAGTCATCTTAGCCTAGAAGACAGGTTGTGGGAACGGAGACACATCGGGCTCACCAAACTCAATGGCTTTTGGAAGACCAGCCCCTTCAGCATCGTGCTGGGAACGGGAGCTGGTAAGACAACCTGTAACTAGCCGACCAGGTCTCTCTGTCACCCATCCTGTCTTTGAGGGTGTGGATTTTTTTTTTTTTTTTTTTTTTTTTTTGCTCAAGAGCACAGTGGTAAGGACCAGGGAGGAGGGAGAGCGGCAGAGCCCCCAAGGGATCTTAAGATACTTGTGCACCATTTCCGATGCCGACATCCAAGATTAAAACGCTCCTCTGCACTTAACATTGGCTGTGTCCACATCACTTTCTCAGACACGGCTGGTCAGTACCCAGCCCATATGGGTACGACCCTCCTGATTCAGGTTCTCTGCCTCGACCGGCCGTTCCCAAACTTCCCCGGCCGTCCGGGTCCTCTGGAGAAGTTTTATAAATCTCAATGCTTGGGCTGCTCTCCAGACCAAGGCAACTCAGGATGTCTGGGTGTGGGGTCCAGGCGTTGGCCTTCTTTGAGGATTTCTAGGTGCTTCCAACATTTGTCCACACTTGGGAGCCACTGGTCTCTGGTAGACATGTTTCTTCTGCTTCAGAAAACACGTTCTCAGCTAGCTAGACACCCGGGGATGTGACTGGGGGAAAGTCGCCCTTCCTTGTCCGGCCAGGGGGAGGAAGAGGGAGGAGGGAGGGGTCCCCTCAGGATAGAGTGGCATTGTTTTGTATCAGTTTCTGGCTTTCTAGCTTGGCTGGGCTGGGGGAACAAAGAAGGCTTCATGCAGGACAAAAGCGCACTGTTTCACCTAATGAGGAACAGTTGAGAGGTCTGGAGACAGCACCCCATCAGTGAGGGACAGAGGGCGCAGAAGAGAGGCTTGTGGGGCCCCCGCCTAATGAAGACCAGTTGAGAGGTGCCGGCCAGACACCAGACTCGCCTTTCTTTGTGAGCCCCCAACGCCACCCCCTCCCACCTCTCCTGTCTCAAGAGGCCTCGCCCTCCTTCCAGTGAGAGAGAGAGAGATGCTCGGATTCATCTGTCACAGTGACGGGTCCCGACCTCGTGACCTCTTGAGTCGTGCCCTCCGGCCTCTGGATCTGACCTTTGCAAAGAGCCCCCAGTCCTCGGCCAGAAGGTCCCTATTGACGACCTACTAGTGGCCACCTGCTGAAGCAGCCCCTGAGAAATTAAAGCCAGCAAATGGTTCACCGGGGACTCTTTGAGGCTTTGCTGGATGGAGTGCTGTGTCCGGGGCTGGCGAACCAATCTCTCTAATTGTCTGTCGCCAAGATGCCTTTCCGCTCCCTTGGAGGACTTGGAGCTTCGTTGAACTTGGGGGCTTGTAAAAAGCAGCGCTGTGTGACCAAGAGAGAGGAGGAGAATTGCGGGGAGGGTCTCTGACGTCCCTGGCTGGCCTCCAGGCCTGGCTGGCAAGGGGACAGCATTGGCAGGCAGCTGAGCTGGAAGGAGTGTTACTCTCCCGGCACATGAGCTTCCAGAAGCACAGCCGGCTTCTGCCGAAGGCCGCATGTTTTGACTTGCATGGGACCAAGGCGCTCTACACTCAGGCCTGCATTTATGCGGACCGTTGAGTCCCTCCCTAGGTCAGTGGAGAGGTCATCACCATGTGTGGGTCAACACGGTCACATGTTGGCGACTTCATATAGTTTAAACTCAGAACTGAATTTGCATGAATTGGAGCTTCTCTAAGAAAGAAGTGATGGTATGTCAGTTATCTATTGCTATATAACAGATTTTCCCGCAACTCAGAGGCTTAAAAAAGCAAACATTTATCATCTCACAGTTTCCATGAGTCCGGAATTTGGGAGCCGCTTAGCTGGGCGGGTCTGGCTCATGGTCTCTCCTGAGGGTATAGTCAAGATGGCAGCTGGGGGGCGCCTGGGTGGCGCAGTCGGTTAAGCGTCCGACGTCAGCCAGGTCACGATCTCGCGGTCCGTGAGTTCGAGCCCCGCGTCGGGCTCCGGGCTGATGGCTCGGAGCCTGGATCCTGTTTCCGATTCTGTGTCTCCCTCTCTCTCTGCCCCTCCCCCGTTCATGCTCTGTCTCTCTCTGTCCCAAAAATAAATAAACGTTGAAAAAAAAAAAAAAAAAGATGGCAGCTGGGGCTGTGGTCTCATCTGAAGGCTTGGCTGGGGTTGGAGGATCCACTCCCAAGGTAGTTTGCTCACAGGGTTGTGGGTGGGAGGCTTCAGGTCCTTGCCAAATGAGTCTTTCCACGGGGTTGCTTCAAGTGTCGCCACAACGTGGTAGCTGGTTTCTCTTGAAATGAAAGATTCAGGAAAAGAGTGAGAAGGAAGCTGCGTTAACTTTTGTGACCTACCCTTGGAAGTCATACTCTGCCGTTTCCGAAACATCCTATTGGTTGCACAGGTCAGTCCTGTTCAACACGGGAGGGGGACATACAAGTATGTGAGTACCCGAAGACGAGGGTCTTTGGGGCCATTTTGGAGGCTGGCTATCACCACAGAGCGTCCATGCAATGTAATGGCTTACTGGTCCCCTGCAACTTGATATTCTTTGAAGGCCGAGTCTCTTTGTCACCTCTCTCCTCTGCCTCCATTTTACTAGACAGGAGTCTAGTTAGCCAGGAGCTCTTAAAAGTTTAGCTGGAGAATAGCAGGGGCAGACAGTATTGGCAAAGCAAAGACGTCCTTTGCTGTCTGGCTTCCAGGATTTTGGTGCCCAAATCCCTATTTAAGGGAATCTCAAATCTGGCAAGAGGAGCATGAGAATAGCATGTATTTTTGTGATTAATTTATTAGGCACAATTAAACCTCCCAAGAAACTCTAGCTTATACATTTTTTTCCACCAGCAGCCCTATAAATTACCTACTAAGCACAGAAGAAGTTAGCGATAGCTGCTCATATGGATCCGATGAGTACCGCGCATTGGGCCCTTGGCTGAGGGTGTTGCCTGCCTTGTCTCATTTGATTCTTTTTTTTTTTAAATTTTTTTTTTCCAAAGTTTATTTATTTTTGGGACAGAGAGAGACAGAGCATGAATGGGGGAGGAGCAGAGAGAGAGGGAGACACAGGATCGGAAGCAGGCTCCAGGCTCTGAGCCATCAGCCCAGAGCCCGACGCGGGGCTCGAACTCACGGACCGCGAGATCGTGACCTGGCTGAAGTCGGACGCTTAACCGACTGCGCCACCCAGGCGCCCCTTGTCTCATTTGATTCTGATGATAACCCCGGACGGCAGGCATCGTGATTATCAGAGTTCCTAGAAGAAAGAGATTCAGAACAGTTGAAGCCTGCCTACGCTCACGTGGCTATCGAGAGTTGGGACTGGAAAGCAAATGTGTGACTTTGGAGTCTGAACTGATAACAATGGTAAGGAACCAATTTGCACGAAGGGGCAGGGAGGCTCTGACAGGTGGCCCCTAATATCCATCCTATGTTCTGATTCAGTGATGCCAGCCTTGGCTCCCACATGTCATCGCAGGCTGGGCTCTCTGGAGGCTGACTCTGAGATGGAGATTAGCACACGGGAAGTTTATTAGGGATAGCTTGCACGCCTATGTACAGACACAGATACAGTCCATTCGCACACACGGTCCCCCGGGTGCGGGCAACATCCACGCACGTGCATGCCTGTGCACAACACACGTAAGCCCCTTCCTACACCACGCGTAGCTGCAGGACCCGACACGCCTTCATGCATACACAAACGTAGACGGCGGAGTTGGTCTCCAGTCAGTGAGGAAAATCTCCTAAAGGTGGAATTATCTTTGAAAACCTATTACACTGACATCTCACGGGGGGATACATGGGGAATGAGACGAGGTTGCGGGCACAACGGAGGTACACCTTAGCATCCTTTGCCCTCCCTGGGGTGGAAGACGCTCGTTGGGGAGGATGTCAGGCAGAGTTCTGCTTGCGTTATTAACGTCATCCCTCTCGGTCTCGCTGTCTCGCTCTCCCTCCCACGTTTCTCATCCTCTCAATCGTTGAACGAGCGTTCGATAGACAGGTGATGTTTCTGCACTATCTCACGTTACCTGAACACACACACACACACTGTAGCAGTGGAGGAGAATTCCAGGAAAGGTGGAGAAGGAAGGATTTCTGCCTTTCCCCTCTGATGTCTCTTCATCTGAGCTACGGCTGTCCTCACCGCACGGGGCACCCAGTCCGCGAGCCGAGTCGTCGGTTAAGAGGAGAGGGTAGAGAAAGACCGCGAGGTCCGGGGAAGGCCTCTGTAGTAATTGCCAGGGGGCCTCTTACCCCGGAGCAGACACTGTGTAAGTCTGAAGGGGCCCTATCAGATCGAATAAGGCTGTCTCCTCCGCGTCACGCATAGTTGGAACGATGCTTTCTTTTCCCTTTCTGGTCTTTTCCATAAGCAATGAGTTCTTTCTTGCCCGTTCCCGCTTCCCTGAGCCCTCTTGCTTTGCCAGTTCAACATCCATTGTTTGGAACAGGTCACCTCCTGTCCCCCATACCCTGAGATCGCCCCTCTTCTCTCTCTGGAAGATCCCTCCTCACTGCGGGCGGCCCATCCGTGAGTTCACCCTTCATTTTTCATCAAGAGCTTCTTTCCGTCCCCAAGCCCAATTCAACAGTCTCCTCCTGCTTTCCTACAGCCCATAACTCTTAGGCCAGGGGATTAACATGGTGATTTATCTGCAGAATTCCTTGAGTGAGGGATGCGGAGGGAGGAAAACCCAGAGAGACCCTTGTCCCTGAGTACTGAGTGGTTATTCTTTAGCGAATGATAAAGCAAGCTCTAGGGATCCGGGATGCAGGGGGGCGGGGGGAGGTGACTGTCTGGTTTGGGTTCAGTTAGGGGATAGTGTCATTCTGGAAAGTTCTTAGATTTCCTCCCCATCCTCTATGCAACCCATGCATATAGTCTGGCCCCCTTTTGTAGGCAATCTAATTCTCATGTACCCTGTGCTGCCCCACTTCGACCTTCTTTCAAGACCCCCTGACCCATATGGCAACGAACAGCATTGGACAAAGCACTTTTATTTATTTATTTATTTATTTATTTATTTATTTATTTCAACGTTTATTTATTTTTGGGACAGAGAGAGACAGAGCATGAACGGGGGAGGGGCAGAGAGAGAGGGAGACACAGAATCGGAAACAGGCTCCAGGCTCTGAGCCATCAGCCCAGAGCCTGACGCGGGGCTCGAACTCCCGGACCGCGAGATCGTGACCTGGCTGAAGTCGGACGCTTTAACCGACTGCGCCACCCAGGCGCCCCAACACTTTTATTTATTTTATTTATTTATTTATTTATTAAAAAAAATTTTTTTTAACGTTTATTTATTTTTGAGACAGAGAGAGACAGAGCATGAACGGGGGAGGGGCAGAGAGAGAGGGAGACACAGAATCAGAAGCAGGCTCCAGGCTCTGAGCCATCAGCCCGGAGCCCGACGCGGGGCTCGAACTCACGGATCGCGAGATCGTGACCTGAGCTGAAGTCGGACGCTTAACCGACTGAGCCACCCAGGCGCCTGGACAAAGCATTTCTAAAGAAGCCATCTTCCTGTACCCCTATCAAGGAAGAGGTCAGGAAGAAAATAGGACGAGGGGATGGAAACCGCATGATCAGAGTCTCTCCTCAGCCTGCTCTGGCCGTGATAGTTACAATTTGAGATTAATACCCCTAAAGAGTTCCGCACAGAGGACTCTATATATCACTACTGGAAGCTCCTTCTGTTGTAAATTCCCTTTCTACTAGTTGGGGAGCACTAATCCAACGACACTCACTCTCTCCCGGGTGGCTCCGAAGCCCGCGGCATCCGGAAGCCAACCAGCCTAAACCAGAGGCACGGTGTGCTGATATAACATATAGAAGGGCTGAAGGCACTTTTCCCCCCATTCTCTTTAGCTTCTGCTTGATTTTGGCTGGTCGAGGGTTCCAGAACATCAGGGAAGAGGGAAGTGGCTTTTGGAAATGGTTCAGGTGTACAGGGAATGCCTGGAGGGAGATCGTGGCATGTGGATTGTGTGATCCCTAATCACAACTGAGACACAAGTTGGAGACACCCCCCCCCCGCCCTCCCCCCAAGAAAAGGAAATGTGGAATTGGCCGCAGGAGGACTGAGAACTTATCTGAGTAGCTTCTGGGACCTGAGGGGTGTAACTGCTGTTGATCTACGTAGAGGCCGGGGAAGCTGCGATAATGAAGGAATGCAAATAAATATGTGACAGTAGAGAGGGGGCAAGGTGGTGATGGAGACAGCCCTCCCCCCACCCCCGCCGCCCGATCCCCACCGTTTTTCCTTCATTTCCGCTGTTGGCCCCAAAAGGCTTCAGTGTGACGTTCTCAGTGGCAGCCCTGAGTTCACCAAAAGAGTCCTTGGCCCAGAGTTGCAATCCCCCATGGTTTAACCCTCTCCACTTAAGGCACTCCCCCAATGCCTTTCATTGCCTCTGTTTCAAAGAGTGTCAACAACCCGTGGGAGATCAATACACATTAGTCCATCTGTTTTCACATCGAGACACACATTCAGCATATGTCTTGCAATTGATTAATTACTGCAAGCGCTGCGATTTTGATTTCAAGTTGGAGTTCCCTTGCCTTATCTCCAGGCACCATGTAAACTCGTAACCAACCGAGTTTTCCGTACCGGCTCCGGCGGAACATCGCTCCTCCCCCGCGTCAGCCCAACCGGGGAATAAGGTAGCGCGCTCCGGTCCCGAGGGATCAAACCAGAACTCTGTTCCCTGGTTCCCTGACTTGGTTCGTCCCTTTGGGCGCCCCTGGCTACTCGACTTCTAGCCCAGTTGCAAATCCATGGATTCCTAAGGCGTTCGCGGAACTGTTTCCACTTTCTGGCCAGACGCCAGTGCAACTGGTTGACTTGGGAAGATGAGCTGGTGTATAATGAAATCAGGGAGAACCAATGCAGGTGTCGTCTCCCCCGAAGACTGGAGGCAGACTCTGATCATCATCGGGGTTGATGATCAGACTGCGGAGGGCACCAGCAGCTATGCTCCAGTGAACCATGCTGGATGTACAAAATATACTGGCATTACGTAACAGGGATCATCTCTCAGTGCCCCAGCCATTAATTCCTGACACGAGTTCCTGACGGTAATTCTGACGTGGGGTCAGATGACCAGGGTCTGGGACATTTCCATGGTTGAGTTTGTGGATGCAAAGTACAAATTACGGAAGGCTGACCAAAACCACGCCATGAAACCCTTAATTATCCATGTCTGCCAAGAGGCATTTTAGCACGAATAATACAGAAATGAAATGTCATTTATCTTGGGTTTTGGATTGTGTGCTAGGACTGTTTCTTTTGTGCATCAGATTTTCCATATTCAGTATTCTTTTTATTACTGTTAATTTTACATAAAGTAACAGCATTGCAGAATTGTAAAACCAGAAGGCGGTCGAGGGGTTTATTAATCTCATGGTTTTCAGACTGTGTACAGGGAAGATCTGGGATTCCAGAGAGGAGCCCTGGGCAGGAGGTGGAGGACAAGTGGACCCAGGTCTCCCATTGTACAGATAACAAAACCGAGTCCCAGGGAGGGGCCGAGAACTTCCAAGCTGGTTAGTACCAGAGCTAGAACTCTGATCTTCTGCTTCTTAGAGAAAACAAACATCTATGAGAAAGATGTAAGAAAATGACTAAAAAACTGTGCACTAGTCTCAAAAACTGACCGATATAACTTATATAGCTCCGAAAGGTGTGGTCCAAGAAAAGGTCCAAAAGGTTTGGTCCAAGACTTTAAGATACTGTAAAGATTTCGGATATAGAATGTTTAATAGAAATTTTAGGAAGTTTAGTTATCACCTACTGTACTTTATCAGGGTTGACCTACAGACTGGGGTCATAAAAATGCAGAGGACAGGTGTACCAGCCAGACTGCTGGTCAGTGCACTGTGTGTGTGTGTGTGTGTGTGTGCGCACGCGTGCGTGTAACAGTGAAAGCCAAAAGGACTAAGACACACATTGAAAGACGTAGAAACAGAATGTCACAGGATAGATAGATTAAGACAGAAATTTGTAATAGAAGTTTCAAAAGGGGGAAAAAGAAAGTCAGCCTCTCGGGGACTCTGAACTCCCCAGGATAAGAGCTCAGGATCTGGAGTGAGAAGGATCTAGATTGTCACCCTGTTTCTTCGACTGCCTACCAGAACCTGATTTAGAGAGACACATGCTACCTTTCCAAAGTACACTTTCCTCTTCAGTAACATGCATTCATAACAGTAACTTTCTCAGGGGCTTGCATTGAGAATTGCATGAGATAGTATATATATAACGTGTTTAGTAGAATGTTCAGCACCTACTTCGTATTTAAGAAGTGGGAGTTAATCTTATTTTGGTTATTTCTACTTGGATTGCTAATATGGCCCAGTTAGATGCCAGCTATGCAAAACTGAAAATTTCCCATAAGGTGGAAATTTCTATCTCTGCCCCTATTTTTCAGGCCCCTTTTTGTTTCCAGGATTCCTAGACTTTCTGTAAATGTCTCCAGATAGTCCGGGAATGATTTTCAAATACAGCAGTTTCTCAAAGATAGGATGGCATTGCTGTTATTGCTTTGAATATTGAGAGAAGGAAAATGTGCCCCAAATTATTCAAGAATGAGAATGATAGCTCAGTTCCCAGATCTACGGTCTTCACCCACTGCAAAGAAAAAAAAAATTGTTTCCTCGTTTCAGATGCAGCTGATTAAAATTAGTTTCACCAGGTTGCTCCTGGTAGTTAAGAAAGGATTCAGAGTTGGGGAGGGGACAGAAGAAAGGAGAAGGAAGCTGATATTTGCTTCCCTTCCATCAGACCCTGTGCCTGATTTATCTCATTAACTCTTTATTTTGTTTTTTTTTTTTTTTTATAAATTTTTTTTTTTTAACGTTTATTTATTTTTGAGACAGAGAGAGACAGAGCATGAACGGGGGAGGGTCAGAGAGAGAGGGAGACACAGAATCGGAAACAGGCTCCAGGCTCTGAGCCATCAGCCCAGAGCCCGACGCGGGGCTCGAACTCACGGACCGCGAGATCGTGACCTGGCTGAAGTCGGACGCTTAACCGACTGCGCCACCCAGGCGCCCCTCTCATTAACTCTTTAAAATATTCCTCTGATTCTCATCTCCATGTCACAGACCCAAGACTTTAAGAGATGACAGTTGTCTTGCCTAACGCGGCACAAGCAGTAAGTGTCAGGGACGGGATGCCACGTTCTCTGTGGCGACTGAGACTCCAGTCTTCCCAGGAAGGAACATTAAGAGTACAGGCCAACAAAGCACCCCAGCAGAGATAAAGCTCAAAAACGTACAAACCCCAAATTTACCCGGCCAAGGAGCACCCAAAAGACCAACAACTTCCCGTCTCCCTAATTTGGCTGGGAATCCTTTTCTTTGGGAATCACTCCCAATATTTTTCCCCCATTTTTCTTTTTCTCGCATGTAGCCCTTGGCATGGTTCCACACCAGCATGGGCCCCCGCAATACAAAGGATATGAGATTTCCCCCAAAAGCCAAATTCCTTGGGTGTTAAAGCTGCATTTTCTTGAAAAGGCTGATGGTGGCTTTGCCACAGGAGAATGAATACGAGCTTGCCCTCCGTGCTGGGAAGGCGCCTGTGGGATGGTGTCACCTGTCACTTGGAGACAAAGAAAGTCGTGTTCTGTCACTCTTTGAATGGCAACTCTGTTGGAGCTGCTGACCTTGTTTGTTCAAATCCTGACTCTTGTCTGAGAGGGTGCAGGCGTTTTTTGTTTTGTTTTGTTTTGTGTTTGGTCCTTTTCGAGATTTCTTTGGTGAACACTTACCCTCACAACAGAGATTTGGGGCTTTAGGATAGCTGCTTCTAGAAGCTTCCAGGATTTCATCTTTCTGCCTGTTGCTCCTGAGAAAATGGACTGAACACAATAGAGAGATTTATGACTCTACCCAGAAGCTTTCATAGAGTTAGTAGACTGAGGGAGAAGACATCTTTTTCTCTTACACCTGTACCAGAATTTTAGGGTGTGAAGAAACCAGACCTGTCTTTCCTTATCTGTTTACCTTCCATCAGCCCACAGATAAATGAGAACTAGCTTTATTTTTAAAGGAAGCAAACAGTTTAATTCGGAGAAACATGATAAAGTGAAAAAAATTAATGACTAACAAAAAGACCAATATTAACATGCGGAGAAATTTCTAGAAGAAAAATTCTAGAATCTAGAATCCTGGGAGAAAATTCTAGAATCTAGAATCCTAAGAGAAAAGTCCAGAATTCTAGGAGAAAATTCTAGAATCTAGAATTCTGGAAGAAATTTCTAGAATCCTCCTGGGTGACACCCTTCACGTGTAATCCGAAGCAGTGTTGGTATTGCATACTACATGTATTTATTGACTACCTACTACACCTTTGGCACTGTGACAGGCAGTAGATATACAAGTGCAAATCAGACAGATATGGTTTCTCAGGGAGCTGATAAGCCATTGGGGAGGACAGACATCCAGACAGGATTTGATAAATATGAGTCCGATGAAGAAAGGTGTATAGTGGGAAGAGAACTTGTAAGAGGAGGTCTTAACTTTGGGGAATGTCCTATATGAAGTGATCCTGGGACCTCCCTGCACCACATTCGCTTTCTCCATTCTGCTAGACCCAAATTTCTATGGAACCATATGAAAACTTAATTCTCCCTAACCCAGAATTCTATGACCATGACACAGATGATGAGCCTCATTAGCCCCAAGTGTCACTTGAGCAAACATCAGCATCAAATATTCATGTGCTGTTGGGAAAGCTGACTTCTTTTTATACCTTATTTTATAATTTGTGAAACCAGAAGGCTGAGCTAGGTAATCTCAAAGTTCATTTCTACTCCTGATATTTCATGCTGATGACTTAGACCTTAAAGTATTGCATGACATTAGGATATTCTAATGGATTTCGATGTACAATACCAGCTAAGGCAACTGGGCGAATTTAGAAATATGACCTTATGTAGAGCTGCAGAGAAAACCCATAAACGATTCCATCTCTGAGGTACCATCTTGTTTCGGAAGACTAAGGGAGTCTTCTACAATTGAAAGTGTGAAAATATTATGGGGGCAGTTTGCGAGACAGACGGGGCAATGTAGACGACCTGCCAGAGGAGGTACACAATGAATGCGCAGTGATTGATTGTGTGGACGATTCAGTGGATGGATGGATGGATGGATGGATGGATGGATGGGATGGATGAGGAAGTCTTCTTCTCTGAGCTGGGAAGTAGTTTACTCACAAGTGGACCTTAATAAGGGAATCTATCTCTACTAAGATCAAATGAATTCTATAAGTGGTGTTCAAAGCTCCAGGTTGAAATCCTGCCCCCTCCTGCCATGTATACTTAACTTGCTATATGGACTTGATGGGCTTAAGTAACCTCTGTGACCTTCAAGTTATTCAATTTTTTATGAGGACGCATGAGATCCTGTGTCTAAGAGTTACGGCTCCTAGTGTGTGCTCAGTAAGAGTGTTGACTGATTAGAACAATGATTTCTTCACTCAATCCCATGGAAAGCAGTTGGCCAATTTGATTGTAAAGGTAATCAAAATTGGGGGTGACCAGTTCATTTTTTTGTAGACAGCCTGCACTTTAGAGAGAAAAAATTTTTTCTCACCTCACCCCAGTGTCCTGGCGTTTCGTTTACTCCAATGTGCCCTTTGTCTGTCTTTAGAGCTTTTGCACATGCTGTTCCCTTTTGCCTTACTTTGTTTGCCTCGTGAGCTCTTACTTTTCTTCCCCAGGCCTTGGTTTAAATACCTCCATCTTTCAGGAGCCTGGGTGGCTTAGTCGGTTGGGCATCTGACTTCGGCTCAGGTCATGATCTCTCATGGTTTACGAGTTTGAACTCTGCATCGGGCTCTGTGCTGATGGCTCGGAGCCTGGAGCCTGCTTCAGATTCTGTGTCTTGCTCTCTCTCTTCCCCCTCCCCTCTCTCTCAAATAAATAAACATTAAAATTTAAAAAAAATATCTCCATCTTTCTCTAGGGTTCCTCTCCTGCCCTTCTCCACCAAGCCCAGTTTACCTCCCTCATTGTGGTCTCCTGCACCCTGTACTTATCCACCTCAGAACACTTAGTCTATCCTGTCGCAACTGTCTTTTCTGTGCCTCTCTTTCCCACCAGACCTCAAGACCTGGAAGGAGAGACTGGGTGTTCTTCGCTGTTAGATATCCAGCATCCGACCCAGTTTGGGAACAGACCAGACTTTCAGCACAATTTGCTGGTGGAGTGAAGAATGCATAGATAAACAGACAGTGAAAGAGTCTAGGGAAATGATTACAAAATGGCGGCCACAGATTAGTCAGGAGGGAGACCCGGACGCCGGGGCCTGCTAACTTTGTGCCCTCTCCAGTGGACGCTCCAGGGAGGGTCCTGTTTCAAGTCCTGGTACCCTCAGATAATGAATGGCCCGATGGAGGCTCCCCATTAAAAGCAGAGAAAGCCCCCTGGCTGGCCCATAGGAGGCCTGCTTTTCCCTGAGACTCAGGCGTCCCTTCTTGCCTGGGGTCTTTCTTCCACTTTCCAGTCTGGGGCCCTGTCTGCTTTTGGAGTCAGGAGGGGACTGTCTGCACCTTCTGCGGAGACAGCGAGGGAACATGACGTCTCACTCTGGCCCCAACCCCGAGCGTCATTGGTGTTGGCTGGGGATCAAAGCCGCTGTTCCATTTTTAACCTTCATCGGGCTCCACCTCACCCTGAACATGTGTTCCCGACATTTCATTGTGTGCCAGGGGATAAACAACCCCCATCCCCTGAGTCTAGGGAAGGATGCCTTCGGGGGAGAGCTCTGAACCCGGCTGAGGCAGATAAGTGTTTTTCCCACCCAGGGCCCCCCTTGAGCACTGTGGTTTTTCCTGAGCTTACATGACACCACCATAAGGGAGATGGATGGCTTTATTTTTGTGCAGAGCAAATCTACAGATGGTGACCCCCGACCAAAAACAAAACAAAACAAAACAAAACAAAACAAAACAAAAACCCATGCGAAAAACAACAACAAAAAACCAGAACCTAGTGTGTGGGGGCGGAGAAGAGGGTGGGGGCCGGGGATTCTCTCTCAGGCTGTTCTGTCTGTCTCCTACCTTCCTTCTTCTCCCGAGTCGCCTTATAAATATCACCAGCGTCCACCCCCCCATCGAGGGTTATTGGGGCTATTGACAGGAGACCATTTTATTTTCAAATTCGCTGCGAATTCAGGTGCCCGTAAATCCATGCTTCTAGAATTCTCAAGCAATTAAACATAGGCTGAAGGAAGAGAGAGGGTGTCTGTTACAAAGTGGGAGCTCAGTCCATATTCGTGGAAGGAAGGAAGGGAAACACAGATTCCCCAATGGTCCACCACTGTTGATGTGTTGATGGACATCCGTCTACGTTGTTTGGGTGTGTTTAAGCAACATGTACAAATAGGATCATACTATAGTCACACATAATATATTCATACTTCCTATATACGCATAATAAAAACGATACTATATACTATCACGGGCATACATTGTCCGTTCATGGTATTTTACAATCTGCTTTTTTTTCACCATGCCCTGGACATCTTTCCGCGTCTACGAATGTAGAACAAATTTATCACAGTTTACAGCTGCCAAGTAGCCATTTGTGAAGCTATCCTATCTCTGACTTCACCAGTTCAAGAGAGCTGCTTTTGAAATCCCCACCTTAAAGGAGGCTCATACTTTATTTTTTCTCTTGTGACTCTCTCTCTCTCTCTCTCTCTCTCTCAGCTGTCTTCAGGCCACACGGAGTTGAGGTCAGAGTTTTCTGCTTTCTCGATCGCCAGCTCGTCGGCCACGGGAGGATGGACGTTACATTTGCAGGGATCTTATGGATTTCTCTGTTATGCTGCAGCTTGGACCAAACAGCCCTCTCTTCTTCGCCTCTATCGATCTAAATGTTTCCATATTTGTTTCCTTGTGGAGGCATTTACTGCATCAGACATTCAAGAGATGGGGCCTGGAGATTTACAGAGCTCTTTGTGTGTTCCGACGTACAACCGGAGCTCAGAGACATGGAAAGACATGGAAAGAAGTGCCCTCTGATGTCCGAAAGGGCCACAGCATCATTCTGCCTCTGACCTTGCAACACTGACTTACTGTGCATGAAACACAGCCTCCTCGTCAGCAAAACTGGGGAAGTTATCATCGAAGCAGCCTTCCTGGATCATTACGAGGACGGAAGTAAGTGCCTGGTACACAGGAGCTGCTTAAAAAATGTCAGCTTTTATTATTTTCTGAGAGGGGCTGGATGTAGCAGACGGTAGGCTCTGGAATTGGCCATTTCTGGGTTTGGATCTGAGCTCCAATGCTTCGCAGATGAGTGACTTAAATCCGAGTTTCGATGTGCTCATCTGTAAGTTGGAGCTAAATACTTAGCAGAAATTTTATCGTCTTACAGCTTACAGATAATGTGTACAAAGAGCCAGATGGAGGGCACTCAAATGATAGCCACTCTTAAGGGTTTGCTAAACCCTGACCCTTTGTCTCCAAAGGGTTCTAGGAAAGCCTTGACTTGTCTCCTGTTCCTGCATCTGTGGCCCTGTTTTCAAGGCTTTCGTGCCCTAAGACGGTACCCATTTGTATGTAGAAAATATGGGGACAAGAGTCAGAAACTTCACTCGAAGCCCGCCTTTCCTATTTACTTCCCGAATGACCTTGGACAAGGCACACGCTCTCTCACTTTTCTTGTTTCTCGCTCCTTGATGTCATTTAAAATGAAAACAACTCTGAGTATATTCTTGGTACTTGGCAATTTACAAAGCCTCGTCCATGATCATTATTCAACCTGAACATCCCAGTCAATGGTCGGGGCTCATAAACACGCATTTAACGCATCAACATTCCATCAAATCCGGAGTCCTTTTGGAATATTTTTCTTTTTCATAAATTTTTTTCATGTTTATTTATTTTTTGAAGGAGAGAGCGACAGAGCATGAGCGGGGGAGGGGCAGAGAGAGTGGGAGACACAGAATCCAAAGCAGGCTCCAGGCCCTGAGCTGTCCGCACAGAGCCTGGCGTGGGGCTTGAACCCACGAACAGCGAAATCATGACCCGGGCCGAAGTCAGATGCCCAACCGACTGAGCCACCCAGGTGCCCCATGGAATATTTTTATTTTTCTTAATTAGGAAGCAAGCTGTGGGCAGAGGGGCGAAAATGGATGTTACTACTCCCTGAGCTAGTAAGAGTACTCAGTTAGGGATGCATCCAACGAGCCTCGTGGAATCCCTATAACGCGCTAGTCATTGTATTACGATCTAAGGATAAAATAAGGCACTATCATTGCTCTCGCAGTCTCGTTGTCTGATGGGGAAGATGTACACGGTGGGGAATGGTGTTCACAAGACGTTGTAAGGCAGGAAAGCCTTTGAATTCATCCTCTGTGAGAAGAGTTCACTAGATCGAAACGAAGTTGACAGGCTGAAGGGCCCAGGGGTCAGCGCTTGGCAGATGGTATCCTGTGTTTAAAGGCCGAGAGGCAGGAACCATTATGGTGTTTTCAAGGTACTCCAAGTTGCCTAGAGAACGATACGCATAGGAGGGCAGGAGACGAAGCCAAAGCAGTCAGCGGGCCCCCCAAACTACCCACTTGGGAATCTGCCTGTTCGGAGGGCAAGGATGGGTTTTCCATGGAGGAATACGGTGGGCCAAATTGTGTTCCTGGATGACCAGACTTGGTGGTTTCTCTGTTTGAGCTCTCCAAAATGTAGATCCCGAGGCAAGGATTTGGGTTGAAGTGGTCTAGTTGGGATGTGACCCCAGGAAGCACGGGGAGGGAGTGAGGAAGTGAGGCAGGGTGCGGGGAGAAAGCCAGCGAAGACAGGGTAAGCTATGGGGCAAGTGGGGTTCCATTCCTTCAGGCCTCTGGGCGACATTGTGGAAACATCAGGCTTCTTCCTCTGTGGCTGAGGAAGCTGGGGGATTTATCCATTGGATCCCCCCACCCCGGTGGAAGGAGGCCCCTGGGGCATCCAGTCCCTGGTGCTCCCTGTATGTCCCTAGTGCTCCCAGCCAGAGAACCTCCTTGGACAGAGATGACGCGGTTGGGGTAGGAAGCCAGGCGCAGGGATCGTCACCGAAGTTTCAGGTGAGCTCTGGGGGGTACCGAGGGGAAGCGGGCAGGGCACTGACTGAAGCCGCGTGGAAGGCGGGGGTGGGCGGGGGGAAGGTGCCAAACCAGAGGGAGACATGATAAAAACCCAAATTAGGGCCGTTGAAGCAGAGACGGAGGTCAGAGGGTCACTGATGCTACTGAGTAGCACCCCTAACGGTCCCAAAGGTGACAGCGGCCGTTTAGAGTCACTAAGGAGGAGGCGTAGTGATTCCCCAGCCTGCAGGCCCACTCTAGAACGCACATGCTCCATCCCCCCCCCCCCCCCCCCCCACTTTCTCCACTCTCTCTGCCTCCCTTTTTCCTGGACGTCGAGTGTGCTGACTGCCCGCCGGCTCTTTGACCCCGTCCTTCTGGAAAATACAGGCTGCGTGATGGTCAATTTTCTGTCAACGAGGCTAGGCCAGAGTGTTCAGTGATGGCGTGAAACGCTAACCTGGAGGTTGCTATGCAGATACGTTGTACATGGGATTGAGATCCATAATCAGTCGACTTTAAGTACGGGAGATTATCCCAGGGGATCTGGCCAGGCCTGACTTAATCAGACCAAAGCTCTTAAGAACAGAGTTGAGATTTTTTATTTTTTTAAGAAACTAACTTAAAAAAAATTTTTTTTTAATGTTTTAATATTTTTATTTTTGAGAGAGAGAAAGACAGAGCTTGAGCAGGGGAGAGGCAGAGAGAGAGAGGGAGACACAGAATCGGAAGCAGGCTCCAGGCTCTGAGTTGTCAGATGTGGGGCTCGAACTCACGAGTTGTGAGATCATGACCCGAGCCGAAGTCGGCCACTTAACAGACTGAGCCACCCAGGCGCCCCAAGGCTTTTCTGATGAAGAAACTCGCCCTGTGGCCAGCAGCTTCGGTTCATGCTGGAGAGTTCCAGCCTATCCTTCCTGCTGGCCCGCCCTTCCCTTCGGGATTTCAGAATTGCAAAGACAGCACCCACAGTCTTGTAAGCCAGTTCCTTGCCACAAATCCCTTAATATGTATCTCTTACTGGTTGTGTTTCTCTGGTCAAACCTTGATGGATCCAGTGGCCTTCTAGGAAGCGTGAAGGTTAATTTTGTATGTTGGTGTCGCTGGCCATGCTGTGCCCAGAGAGTTGATCAAACGTTATTGTGGATGTTTCTGTGAGGCTGTTCTGGGATGAGATTAACTTTTAAATCGGCGGACTGGGTAAAGCAGGTTGACCTCTTGAATGTAGGGGGAGGGGGGCCTCACCCAATCAGTTGAAGGCCTGAATAATAATAATAAAAAAACCCTTGTGGATCCCCCCCCCCCCCAGTAAGAGAGAATTCTTCTTGGGGCGCCTGGGTAGTTCAGTCGGTTGAGCCTCCGACTTCGGCTGGGGTCACGATCTCACGGTTGGTGAGTTCGAGCCCTATGTCGGGCTGGCTGCTGTTAGCCTGTCAGCGCAGAGCCTGATTGGGATCCTCTGTCCCCCCCCCCCCCCCCCCGCTCTCTCTCTGCCCCTCCCCTGCTTGTGTGCTTTCTCTTTCTCTCTCTCAAAAAAATAAATACATAAAAATAAACCATTAAAAAAAAAGAGAGAGAGAATTCTTTTTGCCTGACCGCTGCATCAGCTTTTTTTCCTGCCTTTGGACCCAAATTGAAACATGGGCTCTTCCTGGGGGTTGAGGCTGCCAATCCTTCGAGGAGAATGACACCCTCAGCTCTTCTGGTTCTTAGGTCTTTGGACTCAGACTACAACTAAACTCTGGCAGCTCTCCTGGGTCTCCAGCTTGCCAACTCACCCTGTAGCCTTGAGGATGGGTCAGCCTCCCCGGTTCTGTGAGCCGATTCCCTATAATACATCTCATTATTAATCTCTTTATCAATACATTCCATTGGTCCTGACTCTCTTGAGAAGGTGACTAAGGTAGAAAGTCAGTCTACTTGGTATGCAAATCTCCCTGGCACGGAAGGGGTCACATGACCCAAGCCTGGCCAATCAGAATTCTACTGTAGCCTAGCTCCTCTTTGGTTTTTTCAGTCTTGTCTACCGTTGCCATTGGTGCCCTCTGACTGGAGTCTGGCTTTGCCACGGAATCAGGACTTGGGTTTGGCCAACCTGGCGCTCCCTCCAAAACCTTGCGTCCTCCACTGCTCTTTAGATTCTGGAACTGCCTTTGTGTTGAGTGAGAGTGATCCCGTAGAGGGTCAGGACCGGCTTTCCTCTGCTTTTTCTGTCTTAGGGATTGGAAGTTCCCCGCTGGATGGACAGAGACACCGGTTGAACTTCGCTAGACGCCTACTGAGTATCTGTAGTGTCACGTTATTACCAAAGTGTCAGGGGAGGTCAACCAACAGACAAGAGAAAGGTCATGCTCTCACTCTAAGCTTTTAGCTGTTGTCCCTCTCAGCCGATCTGCTGGACCGCCAGCCTTGCTTGGAGTAATGCCTGTCACCAGATACCCTTCCCATCTCAGCGTTTCTGTATACAATCTGATTTCCTGCCGCCATCGGAACCTCCATTATGAAGGCCATGACAAAGTCTGCCCCATAAAGAATATACACATAAACTCTCTGTCTCCTGAGTCTAGAAATCTAGACCATCAGGCATACTTATCCAAATAGCCCCGAAAGGTTGGAAACATTAATCCCGTTTGCTCCTAAATCCTGGGTAACTTCATGCACAAGGGGCGGGGTGGGGGGGGGGGGGCGCGGTGAGGGGAAGAGCCCTGGTCTTGTGGCTTTTTCGAGATTAAAGATTTTGGCAGAATTGAGTGGTGTCCAGGCATTATGGGTCCAGTGACCTTTTAATGGAGCTGCTGCACGGCCGATGCAGAGTTAAATACCAGAGCGGGGCCCAAATCAGTAGCTGCAATCAGAGACACTCAAGTCAGTCCAGTATTCACAAAAGAGGAAAAAAAAAAAAAAGAGAGAGAGAGAAAAGGCTTCCAGCCAACTCAGTGTTGATGGTCTGTTAATAGTTTTAATGGCTGCTTCTATAAATATGCAAAAATCCCCACTTCTGTTTCCCAGTGTGGTCTTATCGATTTTCTGAACAGCTGCTTGGGCAAGAAAAAGGATAGGGGGTGGGGGCGCACCTCTGGAAAAAGTGGGGAAGTGATGGCTAGAGACCCAGCAGGATGCCACTGGATTTTCTGTGACAAAGCCAACCTGGGGGGGGGGGTGGGGAATAAGGTAGAGTGTAGAGAAGCTTGGGTTGGAGTCCCATCCGCACCTCCGGTTGGCCTTGGACAAATCAGTTTCTTTCCTCGAGCCTCAGTTTCCCCATCGGTTGCAACTCAGCTGGATCGGTGACCCCAGAAGGCTACCGTAGAGCCTTTTGTTAAAATCATGTAAAAAGATGTCAAAATGCAGATTCCCAGGCCCATCCTTATTGCATTAGAGCCTCTACCCCCCCCCCCCCCCCCCCGCCCCAGGCTGCGAATGTAGCTTTCAGAGTCCTCCCAAGGTGACTGTTAATCAAAGCCAGGTTTAGAAGTCACCAGGCTTGTTCAGCCCCTGGTCCCTTCCAGCTTTAGCGTTCTTGGAGGACGGCCTGGGGACAGATTTCTGGGTTTTCCTCTTTTCTGTGGGAAGAGAGACAGTTCTCTTGCGGGCTTCTTGGCTCTTTGTGTCTTAGTTACTCCTGCCAAGCGCTCCCAGCTTCACCCCCTTTACACAGAAAACATTATGGGCATCCTGACGGGAAATGAGAATAAAGAAACCCACCGTTGCTGGTTTCTAGACAGAACTGAGCCTCTGACTTTCACACAGCGGTTGTTTTGGGGCCTGTAGCAAAATGACCCGCGTCGGCTTTCTCGAACCGACCCAGCCACGTGGAAAATCTGCTGGACAATCTGTAGACCTCGGTTGCTAGTTCAAAAAAGAACTAAATCAGAAACCCCAAGCCGCGTGTTACTGTTTATTGAGCACCTACTCCGGGCCAGGCACTTTACCTGAAAGGAATCAGCCTCTCCGTCCTAGGAGATAGGTCCTATGATTACTGCCCGCATTTTACATTCGAGGAAATCGAGGTGCCCGGAGGCTGAGTCATTTCCCCAAAGTTCTCTGGCCAGTAAGCGGAAGAGGTATGATTATAAACACAAGTGGTCTGCTTCCTGATGCCAGGCTCCCTGTCCCTATTGCTGCTGTGAGCAGCTGCAGTTTATTTAGCGTCCCCTGTGTGCTTGGAATCTGGTAAAATCCTTATACTTACTGACGCTTCATGAAAACCGTGTAAAGTATATGTGTGTGTGTGTATACGTATGTATCTGTGTATATAGGTATATATACATATGTATACCTATATACATTTCCATTTTAGGGATTAAAAATGGAGGCTGAGAGCTTTTCTCCATTTAGCGGAGTTACACAGTAGCTAGACTCAAATATATGTGCTTGACAGGAGAGTTCCACACATAACATGAACTTCGTGTGTGTGTGTGTGTGTGTGTGTGCGCACGCGCGTAGCTGGACCACAAAACAACCCTTTTGTGTAGAAAGGGATGGAATGAGGGCATTGTCCAGAAACATCTAGAGGGTGCAGGCTCCGATCTTTAATTCCCTGTTTGTAAGAAGTGTCGGCCAGATGAAATAAACAGACCCGGGGATCACTCGTTGTGATCAGCCACCTTGCACGTCCAGCATCCTGTTATCTCCTGTTATCCCTCTATCCCTTCTGGCACCTGCTCCCTTCACTAAAGGGAGCTGGGGACATTAGCAATGCCATATACACACACACACACATATATATATATATATATATATATATATATATATATATTTTTTTTTTTTTTTTTTTTGAGTTACAGAAAGGATTGTTGAGACTGATCTCGGGGCCATAACATGGAATCACAGAGTGACAGGTTGAGAGCGATTTTCGCCAGACCCAGAAAGGACTGATTTCACGACGATTTTCACGATTCTGCTTCCCCACCACGTTTCACATAATGCCGAGATTTATAGTGTAACGGGAACTAGGTGGGATTTGATCACTCTGGGCTTCAGCTTACCACTGACCAGAGCACATGCCTCGTTTCCTCAGCGAAGTCTGACATGGTGGGGGTTGCGGAAGGGAGGAGAGTGTGCCGAGCTGAGGATGTGGACCTTTGTTCTCTGTGGGGGTGGGAACCACGGTTTCCCACTATGGGAACCTCAGTGTGTCCATCTATACAATGGGATGGTTGGGTTGGAAGGTTCCCAAACCCCTTTATAACTCGAATGTTTATTCAGGTCTCACCTTTGTTCTTCTCAACCCACAGTCACAGAGTGGCTACTCCATGCCAGGTTTTTTGTTTTTTTTTTTTTGCTAGGGGCCTGGGGACCCAGGAAAGCAACAGCAACAGCCAGCGCACCTGCTTTGTGGGGCAGACGTTGTGTCGCAGCTTCTCTGCCGCCACCCGGCTGGGTGACCCTGAGCTGGTTCTTTGTGCCGTGAGGTTTGCAGAAAGACGTTTCTCCAAGTGTGACCAGATGACCTTTTGGCTCAGCAAAGCCCCGGGTGCTTGTTAACAACTTGGATCCCTGGATCCCAGCCCAGATCTGCTGAATCAGAATCTTTTGTGGGAAGGAGAGGGGGAAATGCATTTCAGCAAGGACCCCAAGGTGATTCTTAAACATACTGACATCAGATAATGTGTTAAAGTGCCTCACAGTTTGTGAGTGTGCTTGCTGACTTTTAGGGATCCGTGCTCTAGAAAACCCTGGACTTCAGCTACACTCGACTCCATTCAGCATTTTCTTTTTATTGCACCTGTAGGTTTCCCCTTTACTGAGAAATGTGTGTGTGTGTGTGTGTGTGTGTGTGCGCGCATGCATGCGTGTGTATGTACACACACATATATACACACATCTATTAAACCTCTATTTATTGAAGACTTATTATGTGCCGGAGTTTTCCTTATGTAGCCCTATTTAATCTTCACATGTCCCTAGGAGCTGAGTTCTATTAAAAGTGAGGCACGCGAGCTTCAGAGAGGTTAGAAGCTTGCTCACCATCATGCCGTGGGTGAGGGGTGGAGCCAGGGTGTAAACCCGGGTCCATCTGCCCCCAAGTCTCTTTCTTAACCTCCTGCTCTTTCTTAACCCTGGGGCAGCTGGAATGTACCTCTCTCAAGGGCACCATTCACCGGAAGACAGCATGAACAGTGCCCCCTGGAGTCATGCCTTGAGGATGTCCTATAGCCACGCCCCCTCCTCTGCTTCTCTCTGGGCTGCAGCCTTCAGTCCTGGGCGATAATGCTTTTATTTTCTCCTCCCCTTCGTTCCTGCGTGGAACTGGAGTGCTTATGGGGACCCAAATGCGAGGGACTCCAACCTCCTTCCCACCCCTTACCCTCCCAATTTATTTCTGGTTCCAATTCTTTCGTGCCACGTATCTATGGCTGTGGGCACACAGTGCCCAGAACTCAGTGACTTAAGGTCCGTTTTATTTTTTAATGATTTTTCCGGTTAGGAATTTGGGCAGGGCTCAGCCAGGCGATTCTTCTGTTTCATGCGGCATTATCAGAGGTCACTTGGGCTGGTCTAGGGCAGGGGTCAGAAAGCTGTGGCCCACAAGGCACACCCAGCCTGGCACCTGTTTTTGTAAATAAGGTTTTATGGGAACACGGCCATCCCCATTTTTGGGGCATACCGGTCTGTGGTTATTTTCATGCTACAGCAACAGTGTTGATTAGTTGTGGCAGAGACCCTATGAACTGCAAAGCTACACAGGCTTATTACCTGGCATTTTACAGAGAAAGTGTTCCGGCCCCTTGTCTACGGGGTCCAGAATGGTTTTACTCACTTCTCGGGTGCCTTGGAGGGCCTGGCTGGAGGACTGGCTCAGCTCGGACCATTACCAGACTGCCTACAAGAGGCATCTCTCTAGCACAGAAACCCCAGCATACTTGAACTTCTTTATGGCATCTGAAGGATCAAAGAAAGCAGGTAACAGGTGGCCTATGACCTAGCCTCAGAAGCTTGAGAATGTTCTTAGTGCCCTACTACATTGGTCAAAAAGTTCACGAGACTTGGTACAGATTCCAAGGAAGGGAGTGAGATTTTCTCTGTCAGTGGGAGGGGTAGCAAGAATTTGTGGCCATCCTTAATCTACCACAACTCATTTCGGAAAACCTTTTTTTTTTTTTTTTTCAACGTTTATTCATTTTTGGGACAGAGAGAGACAGAGCATGAATGGGGGAGGAGCAGAGAGAGAGGGAGACACAGAATCGGAAACAGGCTCCAGGCTCTGAGCCATCAGCCCAGAGCCTGACGCGGGGCTCGAACTCCCGGACCGCGAGATCGTGACCTGGCTGAAGTCGGACGCTTAACCGACTGCGCCACCCAGGCGCCCCTTTTTTTTGTTTTTTGTTTTTTTTTTTTCAACGTTTATTCATTTTTGGGACAGAGAGAGACAGAGCATGAACGGGGGAGGAGCAGAGAGAGAGGGAGACACAGAATCGGAAACAGCGGAAAACCTTTTGAAACTAGTCTCCCTTCTTGCCTTGGCCAATGATGATCACAACTGAAGTCTTTCTTCGATGATGCAATATCTAGGAGATACTTGGCCGGGGAGGGGGTGTCCGCCTTGATTCAGTGAATACTTGCTGCCCTCCTACTGAGTGCTATGCACTTGGCTAGGTATTAAGGCTGCAGCAGTGGATAGAAAAATGTGGCCTCTGTCTACATGGGATGCACAGTCCAGTGAATGTAGATGCAAATGTTACCAAAGGCACTGGGAGTTAAGTCGAATGTGCTCTGAGCTCTCCTTTTGACTCAATTTCTTTCTTTCTTTCTTTCTTTCTTTCTTTCTTTCTTTCTTTCTTTCATTTATTAAATAAATAGTTTTCTTTATTTTTGAGAGGCAGAGAGAGAGAGAGAGAGAGAGAGAGAGAGACTGCGAGTAGAGGAGGGGCAGGGAGAGAGGGAGACACAGAATCTGAAGCAGCCTCCAGGCTCTGAGCTGGCAGCACAGAGCCCGAGGCAGGGCCTGAGCGCACGGACCGTGAGATCATGACCTGAGCTGAAGTCGGACGCTCAACCGACTGAGCCACCCAGGCGTCCCTCAATTTCTTTCTTTTTTTAAAAAAAAATTTCCAGCAGGCACATGAAAAGATGCTCAACGTCGCTCCTCATCAGGGAAAAACAAATCAAAACCACACCCAGATACCACCTCATGCTGGTCAGAGTGGCCAAAATGAACAAATCAGGAGACTATAGATGCTGGCGAGGATGTGGAGAAACGGGAACCCTCTTGCACTGTTGGTGGGAATGCAAACTGGTGCAGCCGCTCTGGAAAACAGGGTGGAGGGTCCTCAAAAAATTAAAAATAGACCTACCCTATGACCCAGCAATGGCACTGCTAGGAATTTACCCAAGGGACACAGGAGTGCTGATGCATCGGGGCACTTGTACCCCAATGTTTACAGAAGCACTTTCAACAATAGCCAAATTATGGAAAGAGCCTAAATGTCCATCAACTAATGAATGGATAAAGAAATTGTGGTTTTTATACACAATGGAATACTACTTGGCAATGAGAAAGAATGAAATACGGCCTTTTGTAGCAACATGGATGGAACTGGAGAGTGCTATGCTAAGTGAAATAAGCCATACAGAGAAAGACAGATACCCTATGTTTTCACTCTTATGTGGATCCTGAGAAACTTAACAGAAGACCATGGGGGAGGGGAAGGAAAAAAAAAACAGGTTAGAGAGGGAGGGAGGCAAACCACAAGAGACTCTTAAAAACTGAGAACAATCTGAGGGTTGATGGGGGGTGGGAGGGCGGGGAGGGGGGGTGATGGGCCTTGAGGAGGGCACCTGTTGGGATGAGCACTGGGTGTTGTATGGAAACCAATTTGACAATCAATTTCATATTTAAAAAAAGACCTTGGAAAAAGATTTTTCTAATGTTTATTTATTTTTGAGAGAGAGAGAGAGAGAGAGGGAGGGAGACAGAGTGTGAGCAGGGGAGGGGCAGAGAGAGAGGGAGACACAGAATCCAAAGCAGGTTCCAGGCTCTGAACTGTCAGCACAGATCTCAATGCGGGGCTTGAACTCACAGACCATGAGATCATGACCTGAATCAAAGTCGGATGCTTAACCGACTGAGCCATCTAGGTGCCCCTTGACTAAATTTCTGAATCCAGCTTCATTTATTTTTTGGATCCATTCTTCCCCCCCAGAAGAAGAAGAAAGGAATTCTAGTTCATCGAAGGTTCCAAATAGTCAGAACTTTGGTTAGATGCTTTTTTGTTTTTCATAGTGTTCATGTGTAGATGATATTTCATCATTCATATACTTTACAATCTACCTTCATTTCATTGTTTTTTTGAATTCTGACAAATGGATTTGACACGGTCTCCATTTGTATTCTTTTTTTTTAAAGTTTATTTATTGAGAGAGAGAGAGAGAGAGAGCGCAGTGGAGGGGCAGAGAGAGAGGGAGACAGAGAGTCCCAAGCAGGCTCTGTGCTGTCAGCACAGAGCCTGATGTGGGGTTCGATCCCAAGAACCGTGAGATCATGACCTGAGCTGAAATCAAGAGTTGGGTGCTTAACATACTAAGCCACCCGGGCTCCATTTCTATTCTAAGTCCCACTGTGGGGATGATCACGTGCCTGCTCCCTACAGTCCGTAAGTTGGAACCTGAAATGGTGGTTGAGTAAATGGTGTTGCACCCACGTGGCTGCAGGTGGAAATGCCTTCTGGGAACCTGGAATAAGAGGGATCGATAGATTCCAACCAAAGTTCAACTCCATACGTCTCATTGACACTTGATAATTGTTCGTCGTCACGGTCTCATGTGGCAGGTTCTCCATGTATCTGTTAGTTTGGCCCATGGGTATTTCTGACCGTCCTGACCTCGTGGCCCACTGGGAGCTGATGTTCCCAGGTCACATCCTGATGCCTCGGTGGCCAAGGTCTCAGGAAGAATGGAGGCTTTATTGGCCTTTTCCCACATCTATCACATTTCCATCAAATCTCTCCCCTCCTTGGACCTTTCAGCGTTGCCTATCAATGGCTTCATTGTAGTGGTAAACTCTCATTATCTGAAAATTCCTTGCTGCTCACCTTTGTTTTTCCTGTAGCTGTGGAGGAGGACGTTTGTGTGTGTGTGTGTGTGTGTGTGTGTGTGTGTGTGTGTGTGTTTTAATGAATCTCCTCGTATATCCATGAATGTGTTTTAGTGGAGTATGTTATACCCTGAGAGCTAGCACTTTTTACTGGGGTGTAACTGGTTGGAATCTCTTTCCTTTCAAACAACTTTATTGAGGCGACTGATACACAAAAAGCTGTACGTTTATAGTATATACGACTTGACGAAATGAGATCAGCATACACCTGTGAAATCATCCCTGTATATGTACCATAAGCCTGCCCATCACTATAAAAGTCCCCTCCCCCTGCCTCATTCATTCATTCATTCCTGATAGGATAATAATATCCGAACACAAGATTTACCTTCAGCAAACTTTGAAGTCCATGGTACAGCATTGTTGACTATAGACAACGTGCCGTACGCGTCTCGGATTTATTCATGTTGCTTCACTGAAACTTTGTACCTTTGACCAACACCTCCCCATTTCCCTCTCTACCGAGCCGTTGGTAACCACCACTCCACTCTCTGTTGCTGAGTTCGACTCTTCTAGATTCCTCATATATGCGATATCATATTGTCTTTGTCTTCCTGCGTCTGGCTTACTTCGCTCAGCATAACGTCTTCCAGATTCACCCAGTCATGGCCAGTGGCAGGACGTCCCTCTTTTTTAAAGGCCGAATGACGTTCCATTGTGTGCGGATGCTAGCTTTTCCTTATCCACTCACCCATCGATGGGCATTCAGATTGCTGCCGTATCTTGGCCACCGTGACTATTGCTGCGCTGAGTATGGGGGGGCAGATATCTCTTAGAGATCCCGTGAAATACTCGGATGTGGAATTTGGGGAGCGTCTGGTGGTTCTACTTTTCATTAGCTGAGGAAGCCCCATACCGTTTTCCACCCTGGCTACACCAATTTCCATTCCCACCAACAGCGCACATCCTGGCTGGCATTTGTTATTTTTGGTTTTTGTTTTTTTGAGAATAGCCATTCTACCAGGTGCGAGGTGATAGCCCCTTGTGGTTTTGATTTGCATTTGCCTGATGATGAGTGATGTGGAGCGCCTTTTCCTGTATCTCTGGGGCATTCATGTGTCGCCTTTGGAGACATGTCCAGTTAGGTGTTTATATATACTTTGGATATTAGCCTTCATCAGATACATGGCTTGCGCGTACTTCCCTTCATTCCGTAGGGATGAATGTTCATTTTGTTGATTGTTGCTTTTCCCGGGAAGAAGCTTTTCAGTTTGATGTAATGCCACTTGTTTATTATTGCTATGTGTGCTTTTGGGGAATACTTCCCTTAGGAGGTGGCACTTGACTCGAGTCTTCTCACTGAATTCTCACACCAACTTTTTACGTTAACCCCACGATGAGGATCTCGTTCCTCCACACCCCGACAACATAGACATCCTTTTCTGGTTCTGCCATTTACTCCATGATTCTGGACAGATTGCTTCATTTCTTTTCCTTTTTTTAAAAATGTTTATTTATTTTGAGAGAGACAGAGAAAGAGAACGTGAGGGAGGGGCAGAGAGAGGGGGAGAGAATCCTAAGCAAGCTCCGCACTGTCAGCGCAGAGCGTGATGCGGGGCTCAATCCCACGCACTCTGAGATCATGACCTGAGCCCAGACGAAGAGTCAGATGCTTAACCAATGGGGCCACCCAGACGCTCCAAGTTGTTTCATGTCTGAGTCTTGATTTTCTGCAAAATGGGGATGAGAGCTCAAAGATTTGTCTTGAGAATTAAGTGAGCTAATGGCACATGGTAAACATTCAACACACATAAGCTATACTGATAACAATAATAATTATTATTTTTAATATTTATTTATTTTTGAGACACACACACACACACACACACACACACACACACACACTGAGTGCAAATGGGGGAGGGGCAGAGAGAGAGGGAGACCCAGAATCGGAAGCAGGCTCCAGGCTCCGAGCTGTCAGCATAGAGCCCCACGCGGGGCTCGAACTCAAGAATCGCAAGATCATGACCTGAGCCAAAGTCGGACGCTTAATCGACTCAGTTGCCCCAGCTATAATTATTATTTACTACACACTTCCTAATTTGCAGAAAAGGCCACCGAGTCTCAGAAAGGTGAAGTAACTCGCTTAAGGTCACACAGCTAATGAGAGCGGAGCCAGGAGCTTAGCGTAGCTTGGTCTGATTTTACTCTGTGCTCTTTCTCCGTGTTCCATGAATTCCTACCACCCAGTCATGCACACGTGGCCTCTGGTGATGTACAGAGCACGTCCCTGTAGGTGCCACGTCACCCCTGATTTATTTTTTTTTCCTCTCATTGTATTTTCTGTCGGAGAAACTTCTCTTTCCTCTAGATGACGTTTGTTCTCTTTGGTGGGTCTCCTAGATGGAGCAAAACACACACAAGCAAACTAAATGGGGTCTATATTTGCAACCAAGAAAACACTCCACGGATGTCCGCAACTTGGGAAGAGTACAAAAATCAAAACAGAGAAACAATTGCCCAAGACTTGGAAAATCAGGGCTTCCTTGGCTAATATTGCCCAAGACTTGGACAGGCCATGCTTCCTGGAGAACCAGAGTGGCCCAGCATCGTTCCTGTCCACGAGAGTAGCCCCTCGTGAGAAGTTGCTGCTGTGCCTGGAAAGCCTCTTCAGAATCTCCACGTTAGGTGGGTGGGAACTGGTCGCATCCCTCCGATGATCCCAAAGTATGGGGAACATCACCCATCCTTACAGATGGTCTTTGCTGTGCACCTGAATCTCAGCCAGTAACCATCTCACTCCCCGCTCTGGGTCACCTAAAGGGGGGTCCCCAAACTTTGCTCCACGGTAGAGCACTACTCCCAAGAGGTGGTCCTTGACCAACAAGGTCCTGAGGTCAGAAATGACTAGAAACCCCACCTACCGCTCCTCTGACTTCGAGTTGCTCGCTCGTCTGGACCTCAGGTGCCTTCTAATTCCCTGCTCTGTGAATCTTAGCACATCACTTGGCGTTCAGGAGAACAGCGAGGGGGAGGAAGGCGGAAGAGAAACCCCCTTCCCTCTAAGGGAATTTCCTGGAAATAACACACAGCCCTTCTGTCGAAACTTTATTGATCTAAACTTAGTCCCACGGCTTCTCTTGGCTGTAAGAAGCCGGAGAGAAGTGACTTTTAGCTGGGACGTAACCCTCCTGTTAAAAGTGAGGGTGCTGACATTGAGGAAGAGGAGAGATGTCGGAACAGACATCTAGCGCCCCGCGGCCAGCCACAGTCCACTTCTTACCAAACACTGGACACAGGAATGACCGACACTTAACATATTTATTATTTACCAGGCACTGTGGTATACACTACATCTCATTAGTCCTCAGATCAACCTGTTGAAATCAGTACTGCCATGTTACAGATGAGGAAACTAAGGCTAAGAGAGGTTAAGTGATTTTCCCAAGGATGCACAGCTAGAAAGTAGCACAGAAACAGTTGGATTCCACCTTGGTTTTGCAAAACAAGTGAACAAAACATCATGCCATTAACACATTAGATCCATTTATAACCCAGGATCTAGGTTCCAGGCTCTTCCTCTGTCTTTACCTTATTTGCCTGAAGGACTGCTATTCACCTGTGAAGACCTATCACAAATGTCCCTTCTGTGAAATTTTCTTTAAAGCCGCCAACCTCTATGATGTGACACACCACCGTTCATTCATTTTTCCAACAACCATTTCCTGACATTGCTCGTGTATTAATCCTGGCTCTAGGGGATACAAGAAAGGGCAAAAACACATGCCTGTCCTCTACATTTGTTAATCTCTTAGAACGCCGAGAGTAACACTTCACCCAACAGAACTTTCTGGAGTGTTGGAAATGTTCTATGTCTGTGCCATCCAATATGGTAACCCCCAGCCTGTGAAACTACCGAGTGCCTGAAGAGTGGCTAGTGAAAGAACTGAATTTTCAATTTTACTTAATGTTGATTGAATTCACACTAAAAACTGACAAAACCCGGCAACTGGAAGGTTTTGCGGTACGTTTGGAACAACTTTCGCTGGCGAAGCTACCCCTTTCACCTGTAAGTTTATGAATTCCAAATAAAGATCAAGAACGTTTCGATGCAAAGTTAGCATCGAAATCAGGTGCCCTGTTAGTTTTAAAATACACATCCTTGGGGCGCCTGGGTGGCGCAGTCGGTTAAGCGTCCGACTTCAGCCAGGTCACGATCTCGCGGTCCGTGAGTTTGAGCCCCGCGTCAGGCTCTGGGCTGATGGCTCGGAGCCTGGAGCCTGTTTCCGATTCTGTGTCTCCCTCTCTCTCTGCCCCTCCCCCGTTCATGCTCTGTCTCTCTCTGTCCCCCCAAAAAATAAATAAAAAGTTGAAAAAAAAAATTTAAAATACACATCCTTGTGAAGGCTTAAGGCTGAGGAAAGAATATAAACTAGCTCATTATGTTTATGCTGATCACATGATGAAATGATATTTTAAATACATTAGGTTAAATTAAAGATTTATTAAAGTTAACTTCACCGGTTTTTCCTTTTTTATTGTTTTATTTTTACCATTAAACATTTTTTAAATTTTATTTTTAATTTTTTAAAAAATTTACATCCAAATTAGTTAGCATCTAGTGCAACAATGATTTCAGGAGTAGCTTCCTTAGAGCCCCTTCCCCATTTAGCCCATCCCGCCTCCCACAGCCCCTCCAGTAACCCTCAGTTTGTTCTCCATAGTTATGAGTCTCGTCTGTCTGGTCACCCTCCCTGTTTTTATATGATTTTTGCTTCCCTTCCCTTATGTTCATCTGTTTTGTCTCTTAAAGTCTTCATATGAGTGAAGTCATATGATTTTTGTCTTTCTCTGACTGACTAATTTCACTCAGCTTATTACCCTCCAGTTCCATCCACGCAGTTGCCAATGGCAAGATTTCATTCTTTTTGATTGCCGAGTAATACTCCTTTGTATATACATATCACATCTTCTTTATCCATTCACCCATTGATGGACATTCGGGCTCTTTCCATCCTTTGGCTATTGTCGATAGTGCTGCTCTAAACATGGGGGTGCACGTGTCCCTTCGAAACAGCACCCCTGTATCCCTTGGATAAATACCTCATAGTGCAGTTTCTGGGTCGAAGGGTAGTTCTGTTTTTAGTTTTTTTTTTTTTTTTTTCAACGTTTATTTATTTTTGGGACAGAGAGAGACAGAGTATGAACGGGAGAGGGGCAGAGAGAGAGGGAGACACAGAATCAGAAACAGGCTCCAGGCTCTGAGCCATCAGCCCAGAGCCCGACGCGGGGCTCGAACTCACGGACCGCGAGATCGTGACCTGGCTGAAGTCGGACGCTTAACCGACTGCGCCACCCAGGCGCCCCTGTTTTTAGTTTTTTGAGGAACCTCCATACTGTTTTCCAGAGTGGCTGCACCAGCTTGCATTCCCATTATTTAAAAAAATTTTAAGTTATTTTTTAAGTTTATTTCTTTTGAGAGAGACTGAGAGAGCGTGAGTGGAGGATGGGCAGAGAGAGAGAGGGAGACAGAGACTCCCAAGCAGCCTCTGCACTGACAGTGGGGTTCAAACCCATGAAACCATGAGATCACGACCTGAGCCGAAACCAAGAGTGATGCTGAACTGACTGCTGTAACCGACTGAGCCACCCAGGCACCCCATGGGGCTACTGGAACTTTGAAAATGACAGATGTGGCCTGCCTCGGACACAGCTGGGCTAGACCGTCGTGAATTACCGCAGCATATGCACGAGCCCGCGTGGCCAAGTCTGACCAAAGACCATTTTATAGTCCGTCCTTTCTGCTGATGAACAGATACCTCTTTTTACTCACCTTTGCTCTTCTACACCAGGCCCTCATTTCACAGCCAGTGGAAGAATGAAGGAAGATCTCTGCACAACCTGAATGAAGTGTGCTCCCCACTTCTGGGCTTCACCACTCCTGCCGGAAGCTTGCGTCTCACGTGGGAGGCTTCCCTAGCTGTTGCCCGCTTCGTCAGAGAGCCCATAGTTTCTGACCCAAGATATTTTTCTTATGTTCCATCTCCAGCCAAGATCTCAGAGCTGACGTCCACCTGGAGATATGGAAGTCAAGGATCCTCCACTTGACTTCATTCATTCATTCATTCATTCATCTGGCCAATAGTAATGGAATGCCTACTGAGTGCCCTGCACTGCTCTAGGGGGGTGTGGATGCAACGGTTCAGGAGCCCCTGACACTGTCCACATCCTAACCGGGCAAGAAAAAACCCAAATCACAAGAAACCTGTTGATCCTTTAATGAAGGATTTCCTTCCCTATGATCTTTCACTTGTTATTCTCCTGGAGAGAGAGAATGCATTCTCCTTTTGTTGTTTGCCCTTTCCCTCCGAGGCAAGGTTAGGGAGAGCCAAGATTTGTAAGATTTGTGATGAAGTCCTTGTTGTCACAGGGACAGGCTCCGGGATGTCGGGGGGTGGGGGGAGGTGGGAGGAAAGAACGCTGCAAGCCGGGCCCCAGAAATTAGCCAATCCACCCAACGCTCTTAACGACTTTCTCCGTCTCCAGTTCTTGACAGATAATCAAGATTAGTCAGCAGGAGAATTGACTGTGGTTCTTTTAAGTAGCATATAATTATAACGGTTAGTACTTAAGGCGTATCTTTTCTTTCACGTTCTTTCAGCACCATTATGAGCCCTAAGTCCATAATCTTGGCAGTTTTCACTACATTACTATTATTTTTTAAAATTAAATTGTATAATGACCTACTTGAACAACACTTAAAAAATTTTTTTAATGTTTATTTATTTTTGAGAGAGAGGGAGAGACAGAGTGCCAGCGGGAGTGGGGCAGAGAGAGAGGGAGACACAGAATCCGAAGCAGAGTCCAGGCTCTGAGCTGTCAGCACAGAGCCCGACGCGGGGCTCCGGACCCACAAACTGTGAGATCGTGACCTGAGCCGAAGTCGGACCTTAACTGACTGAGCCACCCAGGCACCCGTTGAACAACAGTGTTAAAGGGGCTTTTTATTAAAACAAAACAAAACAAAACCCTGATCTTCTACTCAATGTTCTTCTCTGTCCCCTCTGTTTCAGTTTGCTAAAACTTTATGACCCTACTGTGTGCTGCTTGAAGGCCCGGACATGTCACCGTGTCATGCTTATATAGTGCCATATGAATGCTTTTCTTTTTCTTTTTTTGCTTTGGTTTAAGAGATAAGGCTGTTCCATTCCCCTATCCATTCATTGCTCCATTCACAGTGTGTTGAGTTAGCCAAGGAATTTTTAGTTTTTGAGAGTAAGGTTTACCATAAATCATGCAAAGAAAAGGTCATGTTTTGGAGGCCATTGAAGGATGTGGAATGTAGCAAGGGCTGTGCCAGATGTCACAAGGTCTTGGAACCAGGATCTCCAAAACTCAGGACCCAAGATGACTTCGTCCATCTCTTCTGATTCACGTGGCTTCTCACCTCGGTTTCTCTCTCTCTGTATATCAACTTGTTCTCTTTTCTCTGACTCTTCTGTTTCCTTGCATTGTAATGGCCAGACATGGCCCCAATACTGAGATCTCGAGAAGGAAACACTGATTGGTTCCATTGGGGTCATGTGCTCCCCTTTGGCCCAATCAGCTGTGGACATTGATAAAGGTGTGTCCGGCCCATAAATTCCTTAGGAAAAGGAGTCGATGGCTCAGCCACTTTGGGAAACAGTTCCGCAGGTCCTCAGAAAGTTAAACAAGGACTTGGCTTGTGACCCAGCAATTCCGCTCATGTATTTACCCAAGGAAAATGAAACGTGCATCCACATATAACTTGCACGAGAATGCTTGTAGCAGTCAATAAATGCAAGTGACTCAAATGTCCATCAGCTGGTGAACAGAAAAGCCATGTGGTTTTGCCAGGGAATGGAATGCTCTTGGGTAATATACAAAGACATGAAGCATGGATGTATGCTACAACCCAGGTGAATCTCAAAGACACTACGTTAAGTCAGAGAAGCTAGACGCAAAAGGCCATACATTGCGTGAGTCCATTTACATGAATGTCCTGAAAAGGCAAATTTATAGAGGCAGAGGGTAGACTCCTGGTGGCCTGGAGCTGGCAGTGGGAATAAGGAGTAACTACAAATAGAGATTCGGTTTCTTTTTGGGTGGAGGGCAGTTTCAAAATTAGATTGTGGTGATGGTTGCACAACACTGTAAATACACTAAAAGTATTTAGTTGTTTACTTTCAGTGGGTAAATTTTACGATATGGAAATTATTTCTCAATAAACCACCTGGGGAGCCCCCTCCGTCTGCATCCTTGGTAGATGGGGTTCCCTCCAGTTGCGCCAAGCTGCAGGGTGAAATCCTGCCTCTGTGTCATTGTTTCTATCATTCCTTCCTCCTACCACACCCTCCCTGCCCACATTTGAATGATGGGCTTTTGTGCCACACCACGTCGGTCATTAGCAACTTCCGGCATCAGGAATTTCTCTTTTCTATGAACTGCTTGCTCTTCAGGACCGCCGTTGCCTGGACTCATGCTACTTCTTTTTAAAATAGTGTCTCAGTCGCAAATATCTTGTTTCCCCCCAGAACCCAATCTACCTTCCCATCCTGTTCTCAGCCCCTGGAATCTGATATATATGGACAGCATCAATGGGCTCCCTTGCCCTCTGGCTTCTGTTGGGTTTGGCCAACGGGCTTCTGTTGGGTTTAGCCCTGGTTGGGGTCAGAGGGAAGGAATTGAATGAGGCTAGACTATTTAGCCCCTGGATCCAAAGTGGCAAGATGGCCTGTCCTGGATGTCGTGCTCTTCAGCCGAAGACCACTGTTCTTCTCAAGGGTTCCAGCTCCACACGATCTCCTCGGCCCCATCCAGCCCTCCCCTGAGACCTAGGAACAGATGTGGTACCAGCTCTTTGCAGCCCTGCGTTACTGTACTATTCCTTATGGTTCCCAACCATACAAGCCTTTGTAAATAGTCTCTTTGTAAGTAAATCTTCTTCACGTAGTCATATTTCAAGGGTGCCATTTCCTGTGGAGATTTTTAAAAAAAAATTTTTTTTTTCAACGTTTATTAATTTTTGGGACAGAGAGAGACAGAGCATGAATGGGGGAGGGGCAGAGAGAGAGGGAGACACAGAATCGGAAACAGGCTCCAGGCTCTGAGCCATCAGCCCAGAGCCTGACGCGGGGCTCGAACTCACGGACCGCGAGATCGTGACCTGGCTGAAGTCGGACGCTTAACCGACTGCGCCACCCAGGCGCCCCTCCTGTGGAGATTTTGACTGCCACAGCCTTCCTCTCCTTCTCTCCACCCCCTCCCTACTCTCCTTTTCTTCCTGGCTTCATATATTTATGTCATTGTTGTCGTTTCTCCCTACGAGTCAGAACCACTGCTGCTAGTTGCCACAAGAGAAAACCCCTGAAACTCCGTGCCTCGCTCCATAAACTTTTATTTCTCTTTCATGTGGCAGTCCTCTGTGTGTGGGAAACCCTTCTCCATCTTCTTGCTCATCCACGGGAGCATGTGGCCCGCCAAAGCCGGCCATTTTGGCCCATGTTCCCATTGAGTAGAACCCAGTCATGTGACCCCAACCTAATCGCAAGGGTGGCTGGGAAACACGGAAGCGCACACGGAAGTCGGCTGAGCACCATTGCCTCCGCCATCCTCCCCTATTAGAAGGTGAGCTCCCTGAGGGAAGGGACTCGGTCATCCTTGTCACCACTGTCTCCCAGCAGCTGCCACGTGTTGAACACCTGCGAGGCTTGGATGCATGAATAAATGAAGACGGGCATGAATGACGCCTTCCTCTCTGAACTTTTCATCTAATTCTCAGCAAGATGCTCTGATGTAAAGTTCATCAGGAGGGCTAGAAGCCTATCTCGCTAATGGCGTTTTCAGTCTTATTAGGATAGGGACTAATCTTGACGTGCTTTGGATTCACACTTTAACCCACCCCCAATCCCTTGCGGATGTCCTTCTCTTTGACCCTGTATTTGGGATAATGACTCCTGTATTTCCCATAGTTCCCCAGAAGAAACACTGATCACAAGACCCTAATTTATTCTGTGTGGTTTCTGTTCTTTCATTATTTTAATGATGTTACAAATACTTCTTTATTTAATGCCCTTACCATGTGCCAGGAATTAGATTCCTTGTTTCTCTGCCATGCTTTCTCTTCCTAGTTCCCTTCTTCAATCTTCTGAAACTTTTAGGGCCTCGAGGCAATGACCCCCGATGACCCTAACATCCATAGATAATGGCTTCTAAGTACATCTGAGAAACTCCCACAAGTTACTTTTTCTGGGATGATTTGTGAGGAGTCTGTGAAACTACGGCTTTGTGGCCAAAAATCCAGTTTCTTGGTCACGGACTCTGTCTCTAGATTTGGCCTTGGTCCCAAGAGGATTTGGGGATAGAGTGTGGACGCCTTCATAAGGGCTCAATACCCCTAGTGGAGGCATAGCTCAAACCACAGATCCTAGGCCCTCATTTTGCATGCTGTGTTCAGAGAGAGTTCTATACGAGGTCAAAGAGTGTTCTATCAGAAAGGTATTCCTGGTGAAAGAAATTTGGGAAAAACTGCTTGGTCCACCTCCCTTTTGGGAACTCACAACTTAAAGTAAAGGCTCTGAAAAGGCCTGGAAATAAACAAGGCAAAAAAGCAAGCAAACCTATTCGCTTTTGTTTGGCCTAGTTTATCTCACACGTATTCAACCATGGATCCCATTTTCATGCAATGTGTGTTAACATCTTGTGGACTTACAATCCTTCTGAGCAGTTTTGGAAACTCTGTCCCTACCTCTGTGATTTCCGGTTATTAGGTCCATCCTGCAACCTTTTCCATATGTCAGAATTAAGGCTCCGAGATGTAATGTAGCTTTTGTACGGTAACTTAAGCTCGTGAGTAGCACAGCTAGAACTTGAACCCCTGCCCAATGGGTTGAAAGCCCATATATTTTTGCCTCTGTCCTGTACTCTTCCCCCTGCATGGTGAGATGCCTGGGATCCATGTTAATTATTCGATAAAAATAATTTGTAATTAATCGTTGATCGCGGGTCAGTGAATACTATTCTGAAGAACTCGAAGACAGTTTCTTCGCAGCTCCAACAGTCTGCTTTGCATTATCAATTTGTTAAGAAACTCTCTTTTTGGTCGAGCTGTGCAAAAGGAAACTTCCATCCAGACTGTCTGAATTATCCCCAAATTCTGAACTGATGGCATCCAAATGAATAAGACTTTACAGAACTGCACTTGGAGAGTTGATTGGATTTGTCAGTTTTCCTGTGGATATAAAGCCCTGGGTGGCTTGACTGCAAGTATGCTAGAACATAAATAATCACCAGATTTTCAGGTGAATTCCACAGAGTCCATAGGAAAAAGAAAACTCAGGCTATTTGTTTGGGAATCTACAGGCTATCTGAGAAAACCCTGCACATAGTCCCAAAGTATGAGCTCAACGATGAGCGTGTTTGAAAAAAAACAAAACAAAACAAAACAAAACAAACCAGATTGATCTCTTTCTTTTCTTTTTTTTGTTTCTTTTCTTTTTTGGAAGCCAAAGTACTTTGCAGCAACCAGTGTTAAGATTTAACAGCCAAGAAGGTCAAGGTGATGAACTTCCAAGTGCTCTTGGACACCAGGCAACTAGTCAACTCCCCAAACCCCAAAATGCGAGAGGGTCAGAAAGCAAGGAAAACATGTTTTCATAACTAAAAAGATTACATCTTGGATCGGTCCATTTATTTATTTATTTCCCGCAAAGGGGTTTCTAGAATGTCACGTCTCTTGGCTTCCTGATGGCTTCTTCCTATGTTTCAAGGAGGGTGAGATATGGGGCAAGGCCTCGCAACACTAGACTTGGACTTCTCTCGTTTATGTTTTCCAGAGGCTCCGTGCTCTGACGTGATGAAAGATCTGACCCGGGAATTTCAAGTTCATGAGTGGGGCGGGGAGGGGAAGGGGGGGCCCGGAGGCTTCCCCACCCCAGCTTCCGTCTGCCCCCATTGGCTGGACTCCAGCGACGTTCATTCTTGAAGGGTTAGGTCAGCGCTGCAGTTCTCTAGTGGATCTGTGTTCCCTTACAAAGAAACGGCTTGTGCTTCTTTCTGGAACTTGAGGTGTGCGAGGCGTTTATAGTTCACCCTCAGCAGAGCTCGCAGTGGGCGTCAGCACCTGCTCTTGCATTCGGTGGGCACTAACTGAGCATCTCCTCGTGCCAGGCACTGCCGAGCACTGAGGGTGTCAGGAACGGACGGCATCATCTCTATCCTCTTGAGAATTCCCGCATTGTTTCGAATTATGTGACACCCGCTTCTGCCGTCGGTCACTTGGCCTCAGAGGCAAGGATTGTATTAGGAGTCATCTCTTCCAGTCTTCTCATTTGATAGGTGGGAAGCCAAAGGTCCAGACAGGAGGAAGGGGCTTGCTCAAGGTCACCCAGTGGGTTAGTTACAAAACCTAGAGAAGGATCCGGTTTTCTGGCTTTCCAGCCCAAAGCTCTTTCCCTTGTACTCCGATGCCTCTCACAGTTCATTCAGTTGGGCTTTGCTGAGCTCTCTCTCACTAGGCACCACGAGCCGTGTTCGGCGCTCCATGAATCCCAAAGTTGTCACTCAAGAAACTGAAGATCCAAACTGGAGGTGATGGATCCTTGAGCCATTAGTTGGGAAACGTGGAGGAGAAAGGTTAGACGTGGGAATCCGATAGTCTTGGATTTAAATCCTCGCCTTCCATTCACTCATCATGTTCTTTTGGGCGAGTAATTTGAGCTTTTATGAGGCTCAGTTTTCGTATCTTTGAAACAGGAGTGTTGATAGTAACTCCCGCCTATGAGTGTTGGGCAAAGAAGCAGTCCTATATGGAAAATGTTTTGCAAAGTTCCTGGCACAAAACAGGGAACCCTGCGTGGTTGTCGTGAATCATAAGTACTGTGATAAATGCTATAGATGGTTATACGTAGTGTTCTGGAAATATATAGAAAGGAACAGCTAATTATGTCCCCAGGCTGGGATAAGAGGAAGGGACTCTTTTTTTCTTTTTTTTTTTTTTCTATTGGATTTTTCTGCCTGATTGATGTGCGGGGAGGGTGTATAGTTTACGGCTGACGTCTCTGTGTAGACATTTCTACACTGAGAAGTTCATTTTCCTGTAAGAAGCGACAAAGCTAAAAACGGACATTGAGTGCTGAACAGGACCCTTCCGTTGCTGACTAGCCAGATAACAGGCTTTTTTAATGGCTCTGTCCACTTGCTCTAAGTACGTGGACAGCCCATGTCCAGAGGATGATCTAAGACATAGAAGTTCTTAAAAAGGTTTATGAATCATCAGAGATCAAATGGGTTGAGTCATCCAGCATTATATAATTTTTGTGTGTGTTGGAATTGCTTTGAAAATGGGTAATGCTATCAAGGTCATTCTCTGGTGTTGCTCAAGCAGTTGGTATTGACAAACATTTCCCAAAGCCTGCTTTGTGGAACACTAGACCCGTGACGGGCTCGGGAACTTTGGGCACAACGCATACCCGGATTGTCCCAGGGTATCTGAGAGCGAATGCACCGTATGATCCATGAAGAAAGAATCCAATTTGTGTTTTTAAACCCAGGAGAATTGTCTTTAATCCCCAGATTATGAGGTCTGTGAGTACAGGAATTATACCTCCCTTTTTCTCTATTGTAACCCAGCAACTAGCACAATTTGGGATGTAGCACAAATGGGATGTAGTGTCCGCTTAATACATATTTATTAAAAATAAGTGCATGTTCCCCAAACTTGCTTGACCACTGAAGCCCCCTTTTTGTCCACGGTATACGTAACAGCATTTTGCTGAAGGAAAGTTTCCTTCAAACCCAAATACCAAAATTGGCTCCACGAAGATGTCTTAGGGTGGAATTGGTGGGAGGGTTGTATTGGTGGAGCTCTGGACCCCCAACCCTTATCTCAACCAGTGTATCCTTGCCATCATGGTAACCGCTTTATACCTTAGGATTTCTTCTGAATTAAGAGTTAGGTGTTTATCATACAATACACTATTCCAGAAGGAATTGGATTCCTGGGGGATGTTAATATAACCGAAGGGAACGATCAAGGTTGGGCTTGACAGATTTAGCTAGATGTGTTTTAAGAAAAAGTGTGCCTCTAAAACTCATTTGATTATAGATTCACTCGTTTGTCTGTATTTATTGAATGTGTCTAGGGCCAGACACTCTTCTAGATCTTGAAGATACAGGGAAGTCTGGTAGATAAGGTCTCTGACCTCAAGGAGCTGGCAGTTGGCGGGACAGGGGGATACTGGTTAGTAAGCCAGTGGGCAGTCACGTAACAAGCATGCTTTCCCAAAGACACACACGATGTGAGGGTGGTATAATGGTGAGATCAGAGTGAGGGCGCTAACAGGAGGTTAGCGGTGCGTATAGAAAGACCTGTACCGGAAGGAGCCACTGGAGTTCAGACCCAGACGACATCTGAAGACCAAAAAGGAGGGCATCCTCAAGCGCAAAGACATTGACGCGGGAACAAAATCGGCACACTCAGAGAAGGTAAAGCAAAGCAGTGTGGCCAGAGGACAGCAAGCTAGGGGGCGAAATGAAATCGAAGATATTCACAGCACCTTACCAGTGCCAAGCACGGTACCGTGGATACCTGGTGAATGTGCACATTTATATAACGAATTAATTGCACTCTTCCATTCCCGTTCTCCATAATCTTTGGTTCCCTTGTTTGTTCATGTTTTAGAAGATAAAGCTATTTTTTTTTTTTTTTTTTTAAGAGCTAGATACCGTTTTTGCTATTCTGGTGAGTCTGACCATATCCGATGTGATATCAGGTGATAAATTTTGCTGGTTAACTTCCTCGCGAGGCGTCTATTACAGAAGGAAGAGGCCCATGAAGGACCCATGACGTGGCCAACCTTGCGCAGGGCACTTCTCAGAAACCAGGGGTGGGGACCCACCTTCTCACCTTGCGATTGAGCTCCTGGCTGGAAGGATTAACTGATCCACTTAACTCCATTTACTTTGACATGCTCACACTTGAACTTTCCCCAGTATGACGTGCTCAGTTCCCCAAATGTGGGATTTTAAGTGAAACCCTGACATTTAGCTCTAGGGCTCAACAGCAGTACTTAAATCCCCCAATTAGAAGCAGAAATGGAGATGAAATGGTCCCAAGGAATCTGGAGACACAACAGTTTCAAAAGGCAGCAACAGGCTGGGGCAGAGAGAGAGAGAGAGAGAGAAGTTTTCGATCTCACACCAGGAATGTGGAGCTAAATGAGAGCCATTGGAAGGCTCTGGGGGTTGTAAAATGGAATTCTCTCTTGTACAGTACGCAAGAGTTATTAAGTGTGTATACGAGACTCCTGTTTTACTTCACGTACATGATTATTTTATACTGGCGAGTTTGGAAAGAGTTATAGGCTGAGAACTGGCCAAGACACAAGATGAGCAGTGGGGAGCGGGGTGAGAGCTGCAGGGTTGCTGTTGGGGGCTCGGGCTACTTGGGGAAAGCCAACGCGAGGTCCATCGTGGGTCGGGGGGGTTGGGGAGAAGTGGAGTGTGGCACCGGGCTTTGTATAGGCTCATCTCCAAAAAGGCATCCCGGGCTTGGTCTTCGTGGGACAGTGCCAGGTGTGAAAATTGGGAGAACAGAATCTGGACCCAAGCCCAGCCAACTGGGTTTGGCCCACCAAGGTCTAGAGACCAGGAATATAAAGAATTTGGATTGGACTTGCTTGGCTTTAAGACACGAGAGGGACCATGAGCCGTTCTCAACACACTCGGTGACTTCCAAAGTGAGAAATACATTATGTTTCTGAACGAAGTCCAGGAGGCAGGGAGCTGGGGAGAGAGAGCTGCTTTGGGAGAGGCCCAATTACCAACAGCTTGGGCTGGTTGCATCTTTCGCGGGTTACATTCCTTTTTAAAGGAGGCAGGGCTCTGGCATCAGAACAATTTGGATCCCTAGTTTTGCTTCTAAATTCCGTGACCTTGAGAATGTTAATTAATCTCTCTGGCCTCAGTTTTGCCGATTGTAAAATGGGGGTTAGAACGTCTACTGGGGCGCCTGGCCTGGGTGGCTCAGTCGCTTGAGCGTCCGACTCTTGATTTTGGCTCAGGGCATGATCCCGGGGACGTGGGATCAAGCCCCGTGTCGGGCTCCTCGCTGGGCATTGGAGCCTGCTTAGGATTCTCTCTCTCTCTCTCTCTGCCCCTCTCCCCTGCTCTCTTTCTCTCTCTAAAATAAAAACAAACAAAAAATCCCCCACATCTACTTATACTGAAGATATAATATAGCAGAGGATATACAAAGTTGAGCCATCACTCAATAATAATGATTTATGTTAATAGTAATGTGAACGAAGGACAATCGATTGGGCTGGGTGGGAGGCCTGACTGGCAGTGTGTATGAAATCTCTTGTTTGTTGAGCAGGGCTCTCTTCCTCTCTGTTCTTTGTGCCCTAGGCTCACTGTGGCGCAGCTACAAAAGCCTTACAAAACCTTGTTGAGTTGACAAAGTGGTTTTCATAGCTTGGAAAGAGGCTGTCTTCCTGGGGGCCTGCCTCCCACTCCTGGGTGACTTAGGTGCTGTGGACGTCAGACTGGCTGAACGCCAATCATATCCGGCCCAAAGCTTGCTAAGATACGCTTCCATTTAAGATATACTTGTAGCCCTAATCCTTCGAAGTGACAACTTTCCTCAAGGGGAAAAAATCATTTATAACTATGTGTTCCAGAAACGTGGAATCCACCTCTTGATGGAGCTTAAACGAGATAGATGTTTATTTCTCTCTCACGGCAAGGTGGTTTCCACTTCGTAAGGGCCGTGCAGAGACACAGACGCCTTCTGTCTTGCCCCTCATCCCATGACCCAAGATGGTACGTGACCACCTGCATATTCTAGGCAGAGGAAAGAAGACAAGAAGGCAGAGGCATGACCCTTCCTTTTAAGGGCATAACCGTTGGTCAGATTGGAGTCGTGGGACGGGTCCGACTGCAAGGGAAAGTGGGTAACGAATGTAGTCTTTGTTCTCTGTCCACGTGCCTTGCTAACCATCAGGGATTCTTAAGAGGAAAGGGGCAACAGATTTTGCCAGGCAATTGGCCATCCAGGCCTTAGTTTCCTTCTTGACCAAGCTGCGTTGTAAAGTAGGTATAATACTGTAATAATTCCAACTTCACAGGGCCGTCGGGCGCTGGGGGGACACATGCAGAATACCTATTCCAGAATCTATGGCTCGTATCCAACCTTTGGCCCCCTCCTCTCCCTCCTTATCTCATTGTGCTCTACCTAGACGGTAGCAGGTCCTGGAATGTTTCTAGTCCTTAGCTTGCTACATGCCTATCCCTCCCAGACTGTGAGGTCTTAAGAAAGGGACCATGCTCAAAGAAACACTTGGCATTTTGAGTAGATTGCATTGTGTCTGGAACAGACTAGGTTCTTGGTAATGTTTGCTCTAATAAATACATACACACATACATAAATGGAAAACCACTGTCGATGAAGCCAGACATGACCATGAAGGGTACATGTATGCTGGCCCAAGAAGGCACCCTGCATTCCGGATTCTGCACTAAAGTTTCTTACATGGGTGAACTTATTCATTCATCATTAGCAGATACCATCGTTACTTTCCTTTTCAGGCAAGGTCTTCTCAGGTTTTCCAGTCACCTCTACAAGGGTCCCTTGGAACAAGGTCCAGCATTTTATGCGACATACTTTGTAAACCACCAATTTCATTTACCTCCTTCCAGTACAGGGGGAAAACCAAGGCCAGCGCTGGAAGGGATCTGTTCGAGTTTAGATCAGAAGTGTAGACAGTGTCCCAGTGCCCAGTTTAAGACTATATGCCACGAATCTCCAAGAAAGCCATCAGACACATTCAACCAGGTCACCCAAACTCAAGAGTAGGAGGTCACAGTTCAGTTATTGTGAATTACAGCTTCAGATAACTAAAGAGAATACATTGACTATTTAAGACTGTTGTGGTTAGGCAAAAATATATGTGGCCAGTATTTGGAGTCAGAACTTTTGTTGCGATCTGTGCTTTGAGAGGCAGACGTATTTATTTATCCTAAGAGCTTGCAAAGTGCCAGCTCCCCAGCAGCGAATAATTCAATGACTCAGATGCAAACCCCAAACTCCAAACTGGCTCAGGAGAGGTGGCGATTACGGAAAATCCTGCTTCATCTAGCCCACGGAACTGACCACCCGGGAGCTGGCAAACAGACCTCAAAGCAGGAAAGAAATAGAAGTGTCCAAAGAAGAAATGGAAAACACAACCTAGAAACAAACCGAGCCTTGAGCAAGACCATGAGTGAGCTGAGTCGGGGGTAATATTCCAGGGTGGTTTCTCAAGGCTGCTGGGCCCCGGCGTTCTCTGTGGGGATGCATTGTGAAGACAAACATGTCTATTGTAAAGGACTTCAGAGAATTTGTATCCCAGAAACGTTGGACGATTGTCTTAAATCTGATTGCAAAGCCCATGTCCACTTTGGCCGGGCGGGGAATGTGGGTGAATAAGTGAGCTGGGCGTAAGATGATAAAATGCAGCTGGTCATAAGGCCCAGGGTTGATGGGGAGCTGTGGGGAGGGTGGTAGCCACAGCAAGCATGCCTCAATTAGAGAGAGCAGCTGCCCGCCCCTAGCCAATTGTTGCCACATGGAAATGTGGGTCCAGTGTTGATAGATCCTGCACCTTGTCAAAAGAATCTAAAAACCTTAGGTTTTCACGAGCAATCTGCTTTTTAAAAGATTGTCAGCTCATGCACAATTCAAAAGCCGTCTGGAAGCTCTCTCCTCCTGTGCATCCACATGACCACTAATGGTGGCCGTGGACCATCTGTTGTGACTCCCTATTTAAGACCCTTGGAGTAGACAGAGGACCTCTAATTCTACCCCTACATTCTATACAGGTGACAAATGGACCTTGGGATTCATCTTAAGTCCCACGACCGTGGCCGTGGCAGGGCTGGGTTCTGCTTTTCTTTCCCTTGCGGTGCAGATTCTGGACCTGTCCGTCTTCCAGAATGGAACAACTGTAGGTTCCGACTAAACACAAGCTAAGGCTCCTGCCTTTCATGGAGAAAAGCAAATCCCACTCTAGTTCTTAATGACAGTGATGCTGGTGGTGACAATGATAATAAATACCCAGTAGAACACTCTGGGTGGCAAGTAACAGGAAACCCTGATTCAAGTTGACTTAATACATGAAATTCTTATCTGTCGTACCTGGAAGGACGGGTGCTGGGTTCAGTGTGATCAATGACATTATCAAGAGTCTGGGTCCTTTCTGTTTTTCTGCTTTGCGGGCCTCATTTACTTCATCCCCAGACTCCCCCCCTCCCGCCCTTCCATCCTTCCCTTCTTTTCCTCTTCCTCCTCCTTCTTCCTTCCTTCCTTTCTTCTTCTTCTCCTCCTCCTCCTCCTCCTTCTTCTTCTTCTTCTTCTTCTCTCTCTCTCTCTTTCTCTCTCTCTCTCAATAAGGCTGCCAATACCAAGTACTCTGTATGCTTTATTGTTCTATCTGGAAAAAGAGAACAAAAAATATCTTAAAACTTCTCCCTCAGACATGGACTATAGATCTTCTCTTCCATCTAGTTGAGCCAACTGTCCATTCCTGGACCGATACCAGTAGACAAGGAGAGCTGTGTGCTGACTGGATGAACGGTGCAGTGTCCTTTAGGAACTGCGATGGGACCAGTGGGAGAAGGGTTGGTATGTCTGTGGCTACCTTCCTCTTCAGCTAGACACCTTGGCTCTTCTCAGAGGCCAGTGAGCCAACTTATGACTCTTCAGAATAGCCTCGTGGTGGGCTGGACCCTGGGCTTTCCCACAAATATCCCAGAGGCCTGGCTCTCTGTTTTTCTAGCAAACCTACTTGAAGGCAGAATTTCTCAACCTTTAATAGTACCAGAAGCCCCAAGGAACCTGATAAAAAATGAACATTCCAGTTCCCCATCCCAGAGAAGTCTGGTTCAGGAAGTCAGAGAATCTGTATATTTCACAAGCTTTCCAGACAATTTTGATTTGGGTGGTCAGGTATCATACTTTAAGAGATGCTTCCCTAGACTATGAAAACTGGATGTCCCGCAACTCAGGAGTATAGAAGGAGTAGCCATCAGGGAAATGCTTAGGCTCATGAAATTTCTTTCTTGTGATTCCCTTTGAATTCTTGGAATAAGAACACTTCATCGGAGTTTGCACGCGTGGTTTTTCTGGAGTGCATTGAAGGAACCTTTGGAAAAGAGTGAGGAAGTGCTGGAAGGAAGATGAGAGGAATGTCCTCTGTCCCTTCAGCTTCTACGCTCGTCCGGAATCATCCTCGGTGCATGGGTCGCAAGATATTGGAAGCTGGGATGTCTCGATTGTAATTCATCAGTGGAACCCTATTTGTGGATGCTAGCCACTGCGTGAATTAGGTCATCCTGCGAATACACAGAGCTGAATCCCCAGTGACAAAATGCTTTTTTTTTCCATTCTCACTTCATTGTTCTGATAGCTGGAGGGAGTTTGGGGCTAGTATATAACGCCTCTGCACAACCTGCTATCTCCCTTTTTGACGAAGAGACAGCAGAGCTTGGGCTCAGGGGCTTGAAATGTAATATCAGCATAATTCTATTAACTTTAATGTAATTAAAAGCATTGAGCTATCATTTAATTACACTGCTTTCTTCCATCAAGCGTCTGATAGGATAGATGCTAGATTAGGCAGACCTAAAAAAAAAAAAAAAAAAAAAAATCCCAGTGGCCTAAAACAACACAGCCTTATTTGATATTTAGACTACCTGAACCAATCGCTCAGGGCCCTGGGCGGATGGAGTGGCCACTGTCTCAAACGTTGTCAGTTTTCATGATACAGCAAGAGAAGTCTGAACGTTCTCCTACTGGCTGTGAAATACCGCGGCCTGAATATGACACCCGGGGCTTCTGCTCACAGCCCATTGGCCAGAACTAGTCACGTGGCCCCACTCAGTGACAAGGGCTCATGTGACTAGGGTGATAGACGCGGAAACATTTGATCAAGAGCACAGACGCCTACGCCCAGTGTGGTTATTTGCTGTGTCTTTCAGCCAGTTTTCTTCCACTATTGTTTTCTTCCGGATTCTCAGGGCGGGCACCTTGCCTGGGGATGCCTCAACATAGATGGTCACGCAGGACTGGAGTGGGACAGCCCAGGCCTTGCTTCTGGGTTCAGTCCCTTCCGGTCTATGTAACTTTGGTCAAGTCACTTCACCCCAGTGGTCCTCAGTGTCCCCACGTAAAGCGGGATAATAATCATAACAACACCGACTTCAGCCGTTCGTTGAGAGATTGGAAGTGTTAATATATGGAAAAGAGAACATTGTGGCCCATAGCACGTGCTCAGTAAATGCTCGTTATGGCTTGACGTGCCCTGCATCCAATTAGTTCCATAAACTATTACAATGAAGTGTGACGGGGCTGTCGTATAGGGGGGCACAGGGTGCAGGGGTGCCTAGCACTGGGAAGGAATCCAGTTTCGGGCTCTGTGAGACACTGTTCTCCCTAAAGAAGCAGGGATTTAGGAGGAAGCATAGCTAGCCAGGTGCAAGCGTGGCAATATATGTTCTAGGCAGAGGGAGCGGCCACGGTGTGGGGTTGCGGTGACCTTTCATGCACTTTCACCAGAAGTTCCGGGTTGACGGCTCTTTTCCCTGGATGCTCTGATGCTTTTCCTTTGATGCCTTGTAAGCGATGCTGGGTTCTTGAGTCCTGATTCTCAAGAAGGGTCCTCGGCTTCCAGACCAGTCTATGCTTTTCCCGTTGGATGTTAACTTCCCGTGGCCCAAGACCAGTTCGCTGAGATCTTGGAGCTACTCTCTCAGGGTAGCCGGGCTTGACTGCCACCCATGGTGTACTGGGCTTTTCTTAGAGGATTTTTGGAAACATGGGGACTAGAGAAATTAGGGATTGGATTACTCTAGCGAGTGAGGGATTTTCAGAGCCTAGAAAGCTGGGGTGTTTGTGTGCCTATCGTGGCCAGAAGCTAACTGAGGAAGATGCTAGAAGGCTGTACCCACAGGCAGTTCTTATAAAAGGCAAAAAATGGCCGAGCTCTGGTTAAGAACTAAGTCATGGCCGCGCTCATTTCATGCCTTTACCTTCCCCTGTCACTTTGGCTTGGATTTGCTCGCCAGGAACCCTCCACTAGGCGTGTGGCTTTAAGAAAACTGCCTTGAGCCCTGGTCTTGGCTGCCACAGCCGCCCCACTGAAACTCTGATGGGGCCGGTGGGTGGCATCATTTGGCTGGCAGCCCGGCCAGAATGTCATTCGCTGAACAACCCTGACCTTCTGGGAGGAACGTCCACTTGACCGCCAGGCGAGAGCAAAGGACACTGTGGCGAGGCACATTGGAAGTTTCCTGCTCTCCAGGAATCACGAATCAAACAAGCGTGAGGCGGACCAATTAACGAAAGCAACAATCAGGGCAGCGGGATTTGCCATCATGACTTGAATCCCTGCTGCGCGTCCGTCACTGCCACAGGGCCTGGCTGTAGATGATGTCACCCAATTCCCACAACAACCTGGAAAGGGAAGCATGATTTCAAGGATCCTCTGCTCTATCTGATTTGACACAGCTCGTTTGAGGGAATAGCCATGGCCAAATGCAAAAATCACGGTTTGTGTTACCAAGAAACATGCATCGTATGTGCCCCAGACCTCCACCCTGTCCCTGGCTGTGTCACTCGTCTCCTCCCCCAAGAAACAGTTTAAGGAGTTAATATTTTTACCGTTTTGACCTCGTCCCCCCGAAAGGAAATGTCCTGTACGTTAGCACAGATGTCCCCATTTTGAGATGACAGAGCTGAGGCTGAGAGATGTCAAGTCACACAGAGTTCCCAAGAGGCAGAGCTGAGATCGTTTTCTTAATGTCATCCTTTTGTTTTGACATCATCTCAGACATGCCCAGAAGTTGGGAAGGATCCCTTTCTTATCCCTTCCCCAGTGGACCCAAATGTTAAATGTTTTTTCACATTCCTTTTTCTTTCCCCTTCCTTTTTTTCCCCCCTTCTGAACCATTTGAGATTCAGTTGCAGATTGAATGCTCCCTTTTACCTCTAGGTATTTTTGTGTTTCTTTCCTAAACACGAGAACAGTCTCTTCTGTAATTCCAGTGCCACTGTTCAAATCAGGTAACGGATATCGATACAGATACGGTATCATTATCTAGTCTACAGACTTTGTATTTCACCAATTGACAAATCGCCCCAATAATGTCCTTCGCAGCAACTGATAAGAAAGAAGAAAGAGCAGAGAGAGGCGGTTGGGGGTGGGGGTGGGGGGTGGGGGGGGGAGGAGAAAAGAACAAAGACAAAAAGAAGGAAAAGAAAAAAATTCTTGAACCACTCGATGTATTTATGTGTCATTGCCTCTGGAGTCTCTCTGTTAATCTGGAAGAATTTCCTTAGTCTTTCTTTGTGTTTTGTGGCAGAAACAGCTTTGAAAAAGGACAGGCCAGTTATTTCGTAGAAGGTCCATGGGTTTGGATTTGTGGCGTGAGATCTATGTTATGTGCTTTTGGCAAGAACACCATAGAAGTGTTGCCGTGTACTTCCCAGCACATCATGTGGGAGGCACATGACATAAAGACTTGTCCTAGGATTGGTGATGTTGGCTTTGGTCATTTGGTTAAGGTGGTGTCTATGATTTCCTCTGGGATCAGGAAGTATTTCGGAGCGAAATCGTTTGAAACCCTGTGAAGATCAGAGCCGGGACTTTCCACCCAGTAAGTCTGACTCCAGAACTGACAATTATCTGTTACGCTTACCATCTCCCTATACAGATGGCATTTAGTCAGGATTTACCAGGCACTGTGCGAAGCAAATTCAATGCATTCTTTCTTTCTTTCTTTTTTTTTTTTTACGTTTATTTATTTTTGAGACAGAGAGAGAGAGACAGAGCATGAACGGGAGAGGGGCAGAGAGAGAGGGAGACACAGAATCCGAAACGGGCTCCAGGCTCTGAGCTGTCAGCCCAGAGCCCGACGCGGGGCTCGACCTCATGGACCGCGAGATCACGACCTGAGCCGAAGTCGGACGCTTCACCGATTGAGCCACCCAGGCGCCCCAATGCATTCATTCTTTTTAAAGTTTGTTTGTTTACGTTGATAGAGAGAGAGAAAGAGAGAGGGAGAGCAAGCATGAGCACGGGAGGGGCAGAGAGAGAGGGAGAGACAGAATCCCAAGCAGGCTCTGCCCTATGAGTGCAGAGCCCAACTTGGGGCTCGAACTCACAAGCCATGAGATCATGACCTGATCTCAAGAGCTGGACGCTTAACTGACAGAGCCACCCAGGGGGCCCCGTGCATTCTTTCTTTTAACTCAGAACAATTTTCAGCGTGATAGGGACCCCATCTCTCACACTCAGTCTTCATCGGCATTATACACTGTATTCAGGATCCAGAAGACTTCATCAGCTCTCGCTAAAATAGACCCCAGTTTTATCCGCTGGCCAGAGAATCCAAACTGGGAGCTCAAATGGCACTCACAGATTCCCAAGGAGCAGATGTCCCCAGAAGTCTTATCCAAACAAAACCCGGGCCAGAGATGTGAACTAATAGGGGAAAATTCATGTGCGTGCGATGCCGAAAGTGTCTGGATGTACCGAAGGAATGGCTTTTTATGAGATTTAATATTCCCCTCACTGGAGACACATTGCTATCAAATAATAAACAGCAGAGTCTACGGTGTTGATCTTTAAAGTAAACCCTATCCCTATTAGCTTATCTACCCAAGTATTAAAACTAATAAAATAATAAACTTTATGACATAGACACTTAGCTCAATTCCATTCTGCCCCCACTTGTAACTGCAATTTTCTCCTTCTATGACTGTTGGTTGTTTCAGCCATTTCCTGCTTATCATTAAACTATCTGGAACATTTTCATGTGTTTGGATGACAGTTTTCAGTTGCCCTGGGATATTTTTATCTTTCTTTCTCTCTCTCTCTCTCACTATCCCCTCCCCTCTGTTCTCTGACTCTGTCTCTTTCTGTTTTGCTTTAAATTGAACCTTATTGTCTGTCTTTCCTTCGCCCCATGTTTGACTTTTGTAGCCTGTCAATCCCAGCAGGCAAGAACGTCTCCTTATCAGGTTCAGGATCACCTGCATCTTGGGGGCCCTTGTGAGCTTACTAAAGGGAAAGGAGAAAGAGTAACTGAGGAGGAGCATGGGAGACTCAATATTCATTCAGGCAACATTTGGTCTGAGGTCTCTGAAGGCCTGGCAATGTCATGTTACAAGGTTGAGGCAGATCAGGGAGGAGAGGAGAGGAGAGGAGAGGAGAGGAGAGGAGAGGAAAGGAGAGGAGGGGAGAGGAGGGGAGAGGAAGGAAGAAAAAGAAAAGAAGAAAAGAGAAAGAAAGAAAGAAAGAAAGAAAGAAAGAAAGAAAGAAGGAAGGAAGGAGGAGGAGAGGGGAACGAAGGGAAGAGAAGGGAAGGGGAGGGCAGGGAAGGGGAAGGGAGGAAAGGGGAGGGGAGGGAAGGGAAGGGAAGGGCAGCAATGTGCAGAAGGGTTGCTTCTTACATGGGTGGTTAACTCCATGAAGAGCGAGGGCGTAAGTCACGCGTGCGGAGAAGAAAATATCCTTGACTCTCCCTTAGGATGTAGCTTTGTTGGAGACCGGTGTCTCATCTCTCCATAACCAGATCCAGATTTGCTTCCACCATTAGATGGCTTTCTGTTATTGAGAACCAGCAAAAGTAGCTGGCTGTGTTTAAGAGGCATGTTGCATGGAAACACGTATCGAAGGCCCAGAAAGACACCAGCATGGGAGCTGCTCATACACTAGGGCAGCACTGGAGCTGGGCCGGAGTAAATGAGGACTAATGTTTTGGCCTCAGTCTTTAGAGCATCTCCAAGAGATGGGTAGACGTGGACGCCAGAGACCGATCTCGTGGCCCAGGCGTCTTGTGTTCCATCTCCAGCCGTCCATACGAGCAGCGTTCTGCCAGTGGCCACAAAAGCATAGTATCGGGTAACAATCGACTGACTGAATGGTAATTTGACTCACTGCCAACAACCCACAGGTCTTACACCTTCCCCCTTCTTTTTAACTTTGTGGATTTGTGTATGTCTGCGTCTGGATGAGGTGAGAAATATGTTATTCAGGCAAGAAGAAAGTCGTGCTCAGGAAGATTTTTAATTTAGCTTGAGTACTTCCGTGCTCTGAAAATGACTTTTCTCCACACCCTGCCCCCACCCGAGCGTAAAGGAAATATATATTCGTTCCAGAAAATATGGAAAAAACACTATCGGTCAGGGGACTTGATTGTTAAGAAACATAAACTCGCTATGACTGCCTTAAGCAAAACTTAATTTATTCGATGCAAAGTCTGGATCTCTCAGAATTGGCAGGAGGTTTTGCAAATTAGGTTTAGAAAGTGGGAATGAATCGTGGAAGCTGTAGGAGGTGGGAGGGGCAGGGACAACAGCTACAGTGTCATGGTAGGAAGACTCAGGATAGCATACCAATGCTATCTGCCTTTTTTAAAAAAAATTTTTTTTTAATGTTTATTTCTGAGACAGGGAGAGACAGAGCATGAGTGGGGGAGGGACAGAGAGAAAGGGAGACAAAGAATCCAAAGCAGGCTCCAGGCTCTGAGCTGTCAGCACAGAGCGCGACGCGGGGCTCGAACTCACAAACCGTGAGATCATGACCTAAGCCGAAGTCGGTTGCTCAACCGACTGAGCCACCCAGGTGTCCCTCTCCCTTTTTTTTTTTTTTTTAAATTACATCATTCAGTAAGTGTTAGGGGCTGGACTGTGCACCCTAAAGATTATGTGTTTAAGCCCAAATTCCCAATACCTTAGAATATGATTGTATTTGGAGATAGGCCCTTTAAAGAGGTAATTTAGTCAAAATGAGGTCACTAGGGTGGGCCCTAGTCCAAGCTGACTTGGTGTCCTTTTAAGAAGAGGAGATTTGGACACACAAAGAGACAGCAGGAATACACACACACACACACACACACACACACACACACACACAGAAAAAGCCACATGAGAACATAGCAAGATGGCATCCATCTCCAAGCTGAAGAGAGAAAAAACAACCCTGAGGGCACCTTGATCTTGGACTTCCAGCCTCTGGAAGGGTGAGAAAATAAGTTTCTGTTGTTTAAGCTCCCCAGTCTGTGGTATCTCGTTTATGTAATCCCTAGCAAACCAATAAACTAAGGAAGCGAAGTTTTGGGAGAGGACGTCCTATTGACTGGGCTGAGATCACAGGACTGTTTCCCAGTTGTATCTCTTGACTTCTGTCATGGAAGGTAGACATCTGGAACTGCCTGGCCACTAACGCACAACAAGGCAAAGATCAGCCTTCAAAATAAGATCTGGACATGTGGCAGCCGGCCTTCTTGATGATCCCCAGTGAGCAACGATCCTCACTTCTGGCATTCACACCTGTGATAGGTCCCTCCTCTGTTGAATCAGATCTAGTCTGTGTGACCAACAGATCATGCCAGAGGAAACCATGTAGAGTTAGGTTATGACAGGTGTTATGCATCTTCCTTGACCCCCCCCCCCCCCCAGCTTGCTGGCTCTGGTGGAGGTAGTGGCCATGTATTGAGAACACTCAGGCAGCAGGTGGAGAGGCCCCCATGGGGAGAAACTGAGGCCTCCTGTCAACAGCCAGCGTCGCATTGCCAGTCATGTGAGTGCCCCACTTGGGAGGCACATCCTCCAGCCCCAGTCTAGCCTTCGGATGAGACCACAGCCCCAGCCAGTCAAAATTGCAACCTCACGAGAGACTCTGAGCCAGAACCACCCAATGAGCTGCTCCCAAATGATCGACCCACAAAAACCATGAGGCAAAGTAAATGTTTATTATTGCTTTCAGGAGCTGGGTTTTGGAATGAGTTGTGACACAGTGCTTGGTAACTAAAACAGCATCCCACCCACCTGGCTGTTGCGGGTTCATTTGCGATGCCTGGGAGTTATGTCTTTCCTCAGCAAGTAGGGCTTGATGCAAATATTGGACTGGTTCATGGGCACAAGGGCCCTTCTCCTTTTTTCAAAGAGGGACTGACTCCATGTTGCAGTTTCTCTTCCAGAACTCCGTACAGGCTCAAGCTGGGCCAAGACTGCATTTGAATTTTTTATTTTTAACATTTTTATTTATTTTTGAGAGACAGAGAGAGACAGAGCGTGAGCAGAGGAGGGGCAGGGAGAGAGGGAGAGACACAGAATCTGAAGCAGGCTCCAGGCTCTGAGCCGTCAGCACAGAGCCTGTTGCGGGGCTCGAACCCATCAACTGTGAGATCATGACCTGAGCTGAAGTCGGACGCTTAACCCCAGGTGCCTCCCTACACTGCATTTGAAAGCAGCCCATCTTTGCTGTGTTTCTTCCTTCCCACGTTGCTTCTGTCCCTCATGTCACCTGCACAAGACTTCTGATGTCAGGTTCCGCTTCTAGGAAAACTGACCTCGGATGGACTGCATCCAGGAAGGAACAACGGATGTCAAGCAGTCAGAAACATGATATGACTAATACAGTCCATCCCTTCACTGGCCCGGCTTATAATTTTTCCATACACCCCACCCACTTTTTAAGTGGATGTATGTTTCCATACACCCGCACATCCACACCTCCTTATACAAACAGACACAAATTTACCTTCTCCCTGAAGGGAGATCATTTGTGTCTATCACTGGCTGCATGTGCCAGGAGTGTGTGCTTCCCAGATCACCGTATACTCTTCTGTTCTTCTGTGACTGGCTTTCGATATGTTGCAGCCTAGGAAATGGTCAATTTAATCACTGCCATATGCCGTAGGAGGGAAAGGGAGACGGAAGAGTAGTGGAGTTCTTTAAAATACATAAATACATATCTCACGCCTGAAAATATAACTGGCTTCTGTAACTACTCGTAATGTTGTGGATAATCTTTCTGACTCCTGTGCTTCCGGGCCTATCCTCCCTGCTTGAGGTTATTCCCCCAGCAAGGTGACCCAAACCCTTATTTCTCAGGGGGTTTAGTCCTCGGTGTCCTTGCGTGTAAGGATTTGCCGTGGCTTTGCACGAGCTTGGACCCCTGGGTGTGGCCACGTGGGCATGTCCCATACTCGAGACATCCCTTAAGTTCTATTCGTACTCATGTGGCTCATGGTGGGAAGCAGAATTTCTATTTGCCTTTCATAGGGTCATCACTGCCAGCCTGCCGGCACTAATAAGGGAGACTCACCTCCCAATTCAGTGGGATCATAATTGAGTTCTTTCTTAGAAAAGTCACAGGTTAAGACTGAGACGCAGAGTTGTTAAAAATCAGCCTGAGAAATGGTGCCCGAGGAGGGGGGCGGCGCGGTGTGGTGGAGTGGTCCATGGCTCGAATTCCAGATCTGTACTTCTATTCTTTCAACATATGAAAAGTCATTTCTTGAGTCCCTTCTAGGTGGGAGGCGCCGTCTTAGTTACCGCCAACAGGGTAGCATTTATACGCCTAGTCCTACATTTTCCTCGTTAGTCATAGAAGTCATAGAAGTTATTTCACTTCTCTGGGCCTCACTTTCCTGACCTGCAAAATGGGCTGTTAATACCTACCAGGGGAGGGAAATCACTTTGTTCTGTCACCAGGAAAATGGGGACACTAATACTTGGTTTTGCTGGGAGAATCGAATCAGACTAATGTAGAGAGATCCATTCATGCAACAAAGAGTTACTGAACATCTAACTATGTACCAGCGATGACGGTAAGCTCTGGGAACACATCAAATGCATTTCCTGCCCCCTTGGACCCTACACTGAATGAAATTAGATGTCAAGCAAAAAACAACCACTGTGATTAGGGTTTCTAATAAATAGGCAACCAACCACGGGTACTGCTAGAATTCTTCCTTCGTCATTGCCCTGTTGGCCCTCGGGACCCACTTGAAGACCACCAGGCTTCGGAGAGCCTAGAATACCTACCCTGTTTCGTTCGCTGAGGCCTGAAAAGGAAAGTGGCACATCAGTTCTGCAGCAGCAGGGACAGGTAAGAGTTAAAAGTGAAAAGTTCCTCGAGGAACAACCACCAATGTGTTTGCTGCCATGTTGGCTGAGCCTTGTCACTTCGCCATGACTTTAGGTTTATGGAAAAAAAAATAAGCCCGACAGGGAGGAGGAGAGGAAGTCATTTTTCCTACAGCACAGCTGAAAATCCCATCGCTCCATGGAATTTTTTTTTTTTTTTCTCCTTTAAAGTGCACAGTTTTTGGATGGATTTTGCTCCTCTGTCAGCTTCCTTTAGACATTTTATTGTAAGGTGTATTTATCGACTTTGAAACCCACTATACATGGCCAAGCACTAATTCTGGGGTTCTCTGGCTCAAGCTGAGTATGCCTAGCATAGTGGCCGGTGTGCACAATGTGTCCTATCTACTCGACAAATGTTTGCCGGATGAACCGTTGCCTGGAGACTCCAGGTCAGTCATAACTTTCTGGAAGTTGTGTCCTGTTGACTTCATCTTGCTTGCAGAAGAAAAAGGTGTCAGTCTGTTTTTCTGCATCCAGGAGTCTGGTTTTGATCTGTCAGGGTAGAAACCCATCAGGATTCTGAGGCAATTAATGTTTGAGGAGCACCTATTTGATGTAAGTCATTGCCTTGGTGTTTCGAATGTCAGATCCTCGAGACATTCAAGAAACAAGGAGGTGAAGGCATCACGTCCCTTCCCCCCCCCCCTCCCCCGAGAAGAAGTTATGAATTTGTTCAGCTTCGACCCTTAATTCATTTCCACGGGGATCATGCTTTCTGGTCGCTGCAAGTCTCTTGTATCCGCCGAGATGTGTCTGTCTTCTTGTTGGCTGATGGTTTTGCCATTAGTCTGATGAATAGACTCAGCCTAACATTCTTCAACTCCGGGGTAGGAAGAGATTCTCGGAGCCACCCTGCTGACCCTGTCATGTTACAACACAGAAAGCTTCCAGTGGGGGCTTTTCTCGAGGAGGCAGATCAAGCAGGGAAAGGCTTTCCTTTTCTCTGGCCAGCTCCTTCTGGACGGAGGGAGGACAAACTTTGCATTGTAGTTTGAAGACTGTCCAAGAATGCAAGTTTCTGGTTTACTGCCATGGTTAGAATTGCTTGGCTAGGAGGACATCGTAAGTAACCAGCGCTTTGCCTGTGTGCCCCGCCTGTTGTAAACCCCAAGCCAGCCGGAGGTATATTTATTGAGTAAACAGTTACTGAATCGGTGGGAAAAATGAATGAAGAGAAAAGAATGCTTGAGGGTGGGCACAGAGCAGATGCTCTATAAATACTGAGGCATGAAGCAAGAAAGGAATGAGTAAATAAAGCAAATGAAGACACGAATGAGGGTGATTTCCAGGAGGAAATAGCAGTAAACGGCCGAGTTTGAACGTGCGAGACAGTTGTGGGGCGGCTTCTCGTGGCGAATGGCGCCCTTGACATTCCCGCAATTCACAGGGATGGTTGCTCTGTCCCTGCCATTGTCCCCTGTGAGTCATCCTTTCTGACCAGGTGTCTGCACCAAGAGCGGCATCTAGGCCGAGGGGACAAATCACAACGTCTTCTCCGGGAGGACGGGCCTGGGGCTGAGCCCGAGTCTCAGAGGCCGTGTTGTGAAGATGCTCCCGGGGCGACCGTGGGCGATCTCGCTTTCCCCTCACCAGGGCGGCAAGGAAGAAGGAAAAGGTGGCCTGGCAAGAGGCGCAAGGGTAAAAGACAGAGGGGAGGGAGGCAGGGAAAGAGAAAGAGAAACGGAGGGGGAGAAAAGAAATGGGGGAGGAACGCCCGGATTCTGGAGATTCTTCTGGTTCCTGCAGAACTTCTAGCCCCCGTGGTTCCTCCCAGAGCCCGGAACCTGTATCCTTTCCCCAGCATTTTCCCGGAAGCAGCGCCGACTCCTTGAGGCCGGCACCCCCCCACCCTTCCCCAACCACCAAACAACCTTACTGCGCATGCCCAGGGAGAAGACCCTCCTGGCCTCCTGGTCGGTGCGTGGGGGGCCCCAGCCGGACCCCTCTGCAGCTCTCTTCTTTTCCTCGCTTCCCTTCTCTTCATCCCTTGGGATTTAAAGATGGGGGTGGGGGGTGGGGGGAGGAGCGGAAGAGGGAAGACCAACAATATGGGACACCTCTGCCCTCGTCCCTTCATGCTGGTTGGGGGCGGGGGGGGGGGGTAGCGGGGAGCTGTCGTGGGATGTGGTGTCCTTTCAGGGCTGAGGTTTGTCATCCCTGCTTTTAGCCCGGGGTCTCAGTGGCTGTATCCTGGCGTCTGGCCGCTCACGGGGACCGAAGGGTGTCCGGGGCAAGCTGCTGGGTAGCAGAGGGGCCTGACCTCAGCCTTGCAGTGAGCGCACCGGGAGTTTCCTTCCCGGGGTGCCGGGCCCCGGGGATCGGGGCAGAACGCACCCACGGCTGAGTTTCAGGGCAACCTGGCCGGAGTCCCCTAGCAGGCCTGCGTGTCGTGGGGCCGCCACAAGGGATCACGGGAAAGATGTGGTTCTTGTCTTCCTTCTTCTCCCCGGCGAGGGAGGCCGGTGGTTTTGGCTGCCTGGGTGGAAAAACAAATACCCTTCCGCAAATAAGTTCTTCTCACAGCCTTGAATTAGTGTTGGCAGAAAAACACCTCCGAGTGGGGATTCCACAGAGGCGCAAGCCAACCACACCTTTGAAGAGGGATGACCTCCGAGGGGTGGGCAGGACGGGTTGGGCGGAGCGGGGTGGGGACCAAAGGGGCTGTAAGTGCCCCTGAGTGGCAATGTCGTCGACGCCGAGAGCTGGGGAGGCACGGAGGGACGGGGCGCCCGGGCCCCTTTCTCCGGATCGGGCCGAAGGCGTTCATTTCCCCCAGTTTCCTCGGTGTTGGCAGAGGGATCTGCGACTCCCAAGCAGCCAGCGAATTCATGGCTGTCTGGGAAAAGCACCACTGCAACAAAAAACGAGGAGAAAGGAACTTGCTTTGCAAATGAACTCGCAGACCCTGGAGACTGCACATAAGGGAAAGTTTAAAATCACGGCACTTTGATGGAATCTCTCTCTTCAGCCTGGAACACGCCTCTTTTTTTTTTTCTTTTTTCTTTTTTTTTCCCAGCATCCCTGAAAACCGGTCCATTTTCAGCATCACTTCCACCCTTTGGCATCCTGACCCCCCCTTGGCCGGCCGTTTCCTCCCCTTGCCCTCTCCGATGCACCGGGCCTGCCAGTCTGACGGCTGGGGCACGATATCTCTGTGCCATGCGTAAACACCCCTCGCCATTAAGAGCTCCATCTAATGAGAAACAGAACCACGGAGGGGAAGCTTCAAAGTGGTTAACGGAAGGAAGTGCCTGGAACGAAATCCGACTTGATGTCCCAATTAATACGTCCCCTAATTCTATTTCCTGCCCTTGTGGGCTTGCGGCTGCCTCCCTGTAATTTCTGTGGGCGACGGAGGCTTGGCTGATGGGGAGGAAGGACCCTGGAAATGGGGCGGCTTCACAGATGGCTTCATATGCAGGCAATGGGCATATTAGGACAAATTAGGGAATTAAGGAGGAGGAAAAAAAAGAGACAACGACAGTCAGAGGAAATGTCATCCCAAGTAATAGTATTAATGGAGACGGGGGCTCTGCTGGAGAGGGTGGCTGGAGAAATTGAGAGCTAAGAACAGCTGAGCAGTCTTTTCGTCCAGCCTGGGAGTGGGGAGCTGTTACCGGCGTCCTTCCCCCCCCCCCCTGCCCTCCCGGACCTTGGGGTGGAAGCAGCCATGTGGGTCTGCTCAGGAGGATGAAGGACAGGTGTCCGGACCTCAGCCAAAAGCCTGTTGAATTTAGGTGAAGACTTTGGGTGCAACTAAGGTGACCTGGGAAGACGGGAGCCCGGGAAGAGTCCAGTTAGAATGCATGGGGGGCTCTGCGAGGGTTGTAAGCTCTTGGACATGATCGGCCCAAGTGGGTCCACTGTTGGGTCATTCTTGGCAGGTAAGCACATCGTCCACCACGAGGCAGATGCTTGCAGAGGGCAAGGCACATCATCAGTGATGCCCGGGACCAAGAGTCTATCAGAGGCATTGGGAACCCTGAGAGACATGGGGACCAGAAGAGCCTCAGCCAGTCCGCTGGGGGCAATTTGGGCGAAATCCCTGGAATGGCTTCCCTGACTCCAGTCTCTGCAGCACTCTGGTCTGTCCTCAGCCCACCTTGCGTGGACCCACCTGGCGATACTTCTAACATACAGAATCTGTCTCATCACCCCTTTTCTTAAATGTCTGCTGGGCGTCCCAGTGCCTGTGTGTGATCGAGTCTGGCCACAGCAACATGGCGATCGTGGCCTGAGAAACCCCGGTGAGCTTCCCCTGTGACCTTGCCACCCTTCAGTCTCCTTCTAGACCTCCACCCTGCCCCACTGTTGCCCCCAGCCTGCCAGGCTCTTGTCTCTTATGTGGCTTTGCACATGCAGTGCCTTCCTCCGGCTTTGCCCCTCTCCCTCTTCTTTGCTCCTGTGTAGCCATCAAATCCAAGTTAAAAAAATTTTTCTTTAGTCTATTTTTATCTATTTTGAGAGACAGATATAGAGCCAGTGGGGGAAGGGCAGAGAGAGAAAGAGGGAGACGGGATCCCAAGCGGGCTCTGAACTATCAGTGCCGAGCCCGGTGTGGGGCCCGAAGCCACGGACTGTGAGATCATGACCCGAGCTGAAATCAAGAGTCAGACAGACAGACACTTCACCAACTCAGCCACCCAGGTGCCCCCATTAAGTCCATGTTTACGTGGCTTCCCCTTGCTGAAGCCTTTCCAGCCTGTGAGTTACCTTCTCTGTGTTCCTGGGGGGACTGTCTTTGGATCTCTGAATCCTCACTCCATGGTGTTGTAATAATTTGCTTTTGTGTCTGGCTTTCCTCAGAGAACGTCTCTCCAGAGAGACCCAGAGGACAGGACCAATGGTATACGTTTCTCCACATTCACAGTGTCTGACATAACATAGGAGCTCAGTCAATGGGGAGGCAGGAAGGGAGAGAAGCAAGAGGGTGTAGACAGAACAGGAGACATCTAGAGCTGTGCTACCCGGGACATAGGGATATTATCGGTATGGAATACAGATGTCCGAGTGAACATGAAATGAACCTGAGTTCACTTTAGAACCCGTTCAGCGTGATCACACGGACCAGACTGCTCGATGCACCTGGTGATTAAGAGCCTGTGCTGGAGCCCTGGGTTCAAATCCTTTTGCAGTCTCTCAGTCATGGGGGAGGTCACACCCCCTCTCAGAGCCTCTGTTCCATCGTCAGTGACATGGGGAAAAGGTGGTCATGAGGGTCAAACAAGGGAAAGCACTTAAAACGCTCTGCCCCGTGCCTGGTGTGTAGTAAGTGATGCACAAATCTAATATCCGTGGAAGAGTCGAGCCTGGGAACTCCGTCATTCTTTTAGACTGTCTGTGGTTCTCTCTCCTTCTCCTCTTACTGGTCTCTATCTGCACAGGCCCTGCCCCCTAGTCTGAACCGTTCACTCTTTTCACCGTCAGGATAGACAAGCCAGGGTGTGGCCCCAGCGTTCATGCCAATTCATTCATTCAGCTCCCGGCATCTTTGGTTACTGGGGGACAACGTCACTGCTGTGGCTTGGTTCCTGCAGGTCTGGAATCCGATGCCTGGTGCTTCTGTTCTTTTACTGTGGTTTGTCAGCCCGTGGGAGACATGACAAAGCTGCTGAGGTCACACCGGGGGGGTCTTTTTCATCAAGATAAACCTCTACCCAGTCCACATTCCTTTCACGAAGTCCCTAGGATCTGGTGTTCTTGCCTGGAGCTGAAGCCATTAATCCCTGGTCAAATGGTACCTATGTAAATATTGGTGTAATGGCCACATCAGTCTGGGTTGTCATTTCTCCTTAGGAAATCACTGAAGATAAGGAGAATGGCTCGAGGTCCATGCAGGATGGTGTTAGGGCTTGCCAAGGCTTTATCCAAATCATTCTCTAATGGGCTGAACAGGGTGCCGGTGGCCTTGAGAACTTGCTTAAGACAAGACCGTTCCATCTGAATCATCCGTGGAGGTGATGTGGCCCCATGAGTTTCACTCTTGACAAACTTGGAGCAGGGCCCCAAGTCCCCCTCTTGATATTTCGGGACATCTGCCAAGTTTTCCTTCCTTCTCCTTCTTTTTCTTCGTCTTCTTCTCCTCCTTCTCCTTCTCCTTCTTCCTCCTTCTCCTTCTCCTTCTCCTTCACCTTCTCCTTCTTCCTCCTTCTCCTTCTCCTTCTTCCTCCTTCTTCTCCTTCTCCTTCTTCTCCTTCTCCTTCTCCTTCTTCTTCTTTGAACCATTTCATATCCAGGATTTATTTTGGGTCCTTCCTTGGGGTTTGAGAAGACAGTGTCATCATCTCCATTCCACTGATGAGGAAAAGAGGCACAAAGATTAAGGCCAAGTGTCAAGGATGCATGATGTGCTATGGAGGTTCCTTTCAGAAGTGAAAGTCTTGTCCCACCCTGCCCCCCTCCTCCAGATTCTAGGAGTGTTGCCAGTTAAACGTCTTTAGCTCCCAGCCCTGGTGGGTCTGGCGCTGAGCTAAAGACATCCACCTTGCTTATGATTACATCCCCTTCCAAGGACAGCCTGCACATTAAGACTGGCAGTACGGGGGAATGATAGACCATCCTGTCTTCAGAGCTTAAGTCAGCCGAAGCCTCTGTTGAGACTGTCACAACTGGACGTTTCCCTTTACCCAACCCCCATTGCTTTCCTTCTTTTCCATCCCCAGTAAATGTCGTGCTCATTAATCCTTACTCCCGCCTCCATTTCCTAGGGAACCTGCCACACCAAGGTCACACAGGGTGAAAGGGGAGAAGGTGAGGCTGAAATCTAACTGCCGAGACTCTTGCTGACTCAGAACGTGCTTGGCCAATTTCTGTATACTTAGTAGGTACTAGGTCCTGAGCCAAGAGCTGGGGATGATGTGATGAACAAGGTTCACAGGATCCGTGCCCTCATGGGACCATGTCTGGAAAGACAGCACACATTGAATTTACAGTTTTACAGGGGTGATGGGTTTTAAGAATGAGAGGTACCAGATGCTAGGGAAGTAACAAGAGCACCACACCAATCTGGGGGATCATGCAGGACTTCCTAGAGACAGTCATGGCTGAGTTAGGAGGACAAAGATAAGTTATCTAGACAAAGAACAATTTGCTCCGGGAGCTAGATATTGAAGGGGGCATGGCATCATGGTGGAACTCACAGGACTGTGAGCATGAATGGATCCTGGAGGTGGGGGTGGGGCAGTGGCTTGGACCACTTGGGTAACCAAGAAAGCTCTGGACCCTCTGTGTGGTACATATCTTCCAAAGGTGCCCATGTGTAGGACTTCACCTCTAAACACATCTACTGTTCCATCCAAACTTTGAATCTGGGCTGGGCTGGTGGCTTGCCTTGGCCAACAAGAACACAGCAGAAGTGATGTTCTGCCAGCTCTGGGCTTAGGCCTGGAGAGGCTGGCAGTTTCAGGGTTCCCTCCGAAAACCCATCATTGGGCTGAAAAGAAGCTCACACTATTACAGAATGATGAGATGCCATGTGGAGAATGAGGGGCTGCATGGAGAAGCCTTGGGGAACCAGATGTCGGAAAACATCTTCCTGAACCTTCCAGAATAGCCCGAACACCAGCTGAATGTGGTGCGTGAACCCAGCCGATACCTTGTGGGGCTGAAGAGCTGTTCAGTTGTGCCTTACTTGGATTCTTGACCCACGGAATTATGAGAAATACCAAATCATTTGGGTTTTTTTTTCAGTCTTTCAGTTTTGAATTAGTTTGTTACACAGCAGTAGCTGACTGAAACATTTTTTCCCGGGGCGGGGGGCAGTGTCCTAGATACACATATATCCCCCAGAGCTCACACTGAACATCAGTAATGTGCTAGGCTTTGCGCTATGGGTTTTCACAGCTTGTTTCATTTGAACCTCAACAGAAACCCAGTGAGGTAATCAGCATTTATGTCCATTTCACAGATGAGGATAGTGAAGACTCGGGACGAACAGGGCTTGCCCACCAGGCACAAGTTAGAAAAATGGTGGAACATGGACTTGAACTCAGGCAGTGTGGCCCTGACACCCACTCTCCATCACTATATGGATTGCTCTTGCATTGGGTCATTAAGATCTGCATTTCCATCTGTTGATGGCCAGTGGCACGGAGCCAAGACGCGTTGTCCAGACAGTAATCCCTGCATCTCAGACACTTCCGTGACCACCCAGTGCCTCTCTGGCGGCCTGGCTCCTCAGGCAATAGAACTAGTCACACAGAAGTCAGGATAGGGGCAGACGGACCCCACACTGCAGCTAGGAGACCTGGCTGTTAGCCTCGGTTCTTGCCCGAGTGACATGGGGTCATGACTCCCCTCTCCTGTATGTCTGTTTCTCCATCTGTAGAAGGAGAACAGAGCTTTCCAGCCATTTCCAGATTTGTTATGTTGGCAAATGACCACATCTATTATCCACTTGCTTTGTAAATCATCTCACATTTGTCACTGAAAAATGCTTGTCCGGGCTATAAAATTTGTTAACCAGAGAATTTCATGTGCTGGTTATAGATCTTTTGAAAACACTTGAGAACAAGTATATACTTTTAAAAAACTCGCCCCCATTGCCACCTTGAATTATGCCCCGTGCTGCTGGGATGTGGGTGCTATTTAGAGACCTGGGGTTGGTGGTCCACATGGTCATTTGTTCTCGGCAAGGACTGAGGCCTGAGCAAACGAGTGGGTTTCAGGCTTGGGTCCCACTAGACTGGCTAACTGTCACCATGTGAACAAAGGTGCTCTCCAGGCCTTCTGTGCCTCATCTGGCCCCACCTTCTCCTGTGGGTGGGGTGGTCAGTGGGGGTTTCTCCTGCCATCACAATACCTCATTATGGAACAAGAGACTTCACATTAGGGTGCAAGTCTGGGCTTGGGAGAAAGGCCTTGGGCAGGGAGGCGGAAACAAGTTGACAAGAGAGAGTTCAGCCCCTCCAACTGGTCTGTAGAAAATTTCTCTTAATCTTTACTTCTAGACAATTTCTAGATTTCCTTCTTTGAGTGTCCCTGGTCTGAGGCTTGGCTCCCAGAGATGGAGAAGGTCCAGCTTGAGATTGATCTGCTGTTAATGGAGTACCATAGTTGGAGAACAAGGCTGCTGGGAGGGTTGTGTGACATTCCCTCCATCTCTGGCTGAGGTCCTGACATGTCTCAGAGCCAGTTGAATGGAGGAGAAAGAGCATTGGATCCAGAGAGAATAAGAATGCCTAATAATTAATAATAACCGCCCCCACCACCATCACGACCATCAACACAGGTAACATTCACTAAGTGCCCATACTCTTGACTTAACTCATCTGACTGCTCCCCACCAAAGCTCCGTAGGAGGTAGATCTACTCTTCTCTCCGTTCTGTCGATGAGGAAACTAAGATTAAAGAGAGTACGTCACTTGCTCAAGATTTCACCCTTTGTAAGGGACAGAGAGGAGATGCTCAAATCCCTTCTTCTCTCTGGACGTTTGGTGGTCCATTCTGTCAAATGAGGGCATCGGGCCAGATTGTTGGCAGTTTAGGGATTCTGGTTTTCAATCTCAGACTCATCCTTCCAGGGAGGCCAGTCGGAAAGCCGGATACATAAGAGAGAGGTAGGTGGGATTGCTGGGTTGTTGATGCAGAGTGGAGGGGAGGGAGCTCAAAGTTGTGCTAACAGAGCCAACCCTTGCTTTGCTGAGACACCCCCTGGGGAAACTTCCAGGCTCCTGTGGACTTTGTCTGCAAACCAGGGCAACAAGAGCTTCTCCCAGGCTGCTTTCTGGCTTTGTTGGTATCTATTTCTGAGCTTCCGTTCTCTGGAAACCTCAGAGCCCTGCGGACGGTTTAAGGTACGGACCTTAGTGCTGCTGGTGGGGTTGGCAAATGTCCTTGGTTGCAGACTTCTTTCAGCATTCCTTCCTTCAACATCTGGGGCCCCTGTCTGTGTGCCTACACTGATGCTGAGTAGAAGGAACAGAAGGAGTATGGATGCTTTGGCCACTTTCTAAGATGCTGTATCTTTTGGGGAGAAGGGAGTGGGGAGACGGAGACAAGGTCACCGGCAGTTACAACGCTGAGGGATAGGGGTTTTAGCGGGAATGGGCACGGAGCTCTGAGGGATGGGGCTTTTAATTCAGACCCGGAGGTTCTGGAAGGGTTTTTGACGGGACGAGATGGGCCATAGAAGGAGCAAAGGGGAGTGGGGGGCAGGGGTCAAGAATGGCCATTCAGGCCAAGGGAGACCCTCGTGGAAGGCTACAGAAGGGAGGCATCGAGGGCCATACTCTGTATGATGTGACTGGGAACGTGAGCAGGGCAGCTTTTTTTTTATGACCCCCTCCCCAGCTCAGCACCCCCCAACCCCCCGCCACCTGCAAAGCTTTATCTACCCCACCTGGGGCACAGTGAGAAGCAGAGGGGTGAAAGGTAGTAGTTTGGCAATTCCTTGGCTCTTGGTTGAATACGTTGCAAGAACCCACGAGTGATTACCGTTTCCAACAGGCTTGGCTCTTGGCCTCTTAATAAAAACAAGAAGCAGGAAACCGCCACCCATATTCACTGCAACCTGGACATTTTCAGAGGGAGAAAATACGAAGAAGTGGCGAGGCGGGGGGAGAGTCAGGGCAGCATGGTACATTCCGTTGCTACGGAATTGCTCTGTCTCATTGCCTTGGTGGGGGGGAGGCTGGCCCAAACCTCTCAAACCTGTACCCACCCGCTTCTCTCTCCGTGTGTCCAGTCCTCAGGCTATGTCTGCGACTCACCCTTTATGAGGTGGGTCGCCTGCATCCCCCACCCCCCTCTGGTGACACACCATGAATGAAAACTAGGTCTCAAAGGGCGGGATGGAAAGCCAGAAAGGCAAGGGGTACACAAGAAAGTGATTACCCAACGCGTGCCTCGTAAAAACTCAGCCATGAAACTTGAGTCCAGAGTCCTGCTTGCAAGGCTCCCGTGGGTCCGACCTGGCGGCCACACGGGCCTGGACACGTCATGAATGTGGGCAGTGAAAGCCCATGCCTGGGTGCCGGAGGGAGCCAGCTTGCCCCAAACTCTATTTTCTCTGATATCCCTATCACCACACCAGCTTTCTTTTTGTTAGGGTTTGCTTAGAATATCTTTTCTCTTGGGGCGCCTGGGTGGCTCAGTCGGTTAAGCATCCGACTTCGGCTCAGGTCCGGATCTTGTGGTTCGTGGGTTTGGGCCCCTGTGTCGGGCTCTGTGCTGACAGGTCAGAGCCTGGAGCCTGCTTGGGATTCTGTGTCCCTTCCCCAGCTTGTGCTCTGTCTTTGTCTCTCTCAAAAAATAAATAAACATTAAAAAAAATTTTTTTAAAGAGTATTTTGTTTCTAGGCTTTAATGTTCTACTGTTGGGTTCACGTATGTATGCCTTGGGAAAAAAAGCACACAGCTGGTTTTTTTAAAAAAATAATCCATTCCCAGGGTCCCTGTCTTTTAACTGAAGAGTTTAATCCCATTATGATTAATGTGATTACAGATTAGTAATCTAATGGATTTCTCTCTATTACCTGATTGGAAGATTTCTACTTACTGGGGTGCCTGGGTGGCTCAGTTGGTTAAGCATGCAACCTCACCTCAGGTCATGATGTCGCGGTTCATGGGTTCGAGCCCCGCGTCGGGCTCTGTGCTGACAGCTCAGAGCCTGGAGCCTGCTTCGGATTCCGTGTCTCCCTCTCTCTGCCCCTCTCCTGCTCGTGCTCTCTCTCTCTCTCTCTCAAAGAATAAATAAACATTTAAAAAAATTAAAAAAAAAGATTTCTACTTTACCATATTTTAGTATATATATTTTTCTTTTTGCCTCTGCTTCTGTCTTTCTTTATCTCTCTCGGATTATATAGGATTTTCTTGACCTCTGTACCCATCTTTTTGCCTCTCCTTGTTTAGAAGCTGTATGTTTTGTTCCTATTCTTGAAATGTGTATATTCAATTCTTCCTATGCATATGACTAACCACCGTAATCAATCTAATAATCCATCTGGCCTCCTCTTGAACAAAATGAAGCTTTCAGAACATGTAACCTCCAACGCGTTCTCCTTTCGGCATTCATATTGCTTTCGTGTAAGCCGGACTAGAGTCCCAACACTACCCCGCCCCCCTCTTTCTCTTTCTGTCTCTGTTATCTTGTCAGTAAGTTTGTCTCCCCAATTCTCGGATTCTTCAACCGTAAAAAGGTGGGAGTTGAGTCATAAATCTTCCTGGAGCATCGTTGGATGGCCAGAAACCACCTAGGCGGGGTGGACACGTTCTGCCTGTATGTTGATCCCCACATCTAGAAGTTGGGGAAGGCTGGGAATTGTTGCAGTGGCCTTGAAGGGCCTTGGGTCCCTTCCCTTTGTTATTTGGCCATCTTTGGATGTGCTCTTTGTTTGAAAATCGGTGCGTGCTGGACCTAACCGTGCGTCAGGGTGGTGTCGTCTGCTGGGCTGACGGGAACCTCACTCCCCACCTGCGTGGAGATATGCCACCTCCTGTCTGCCTCCACTCTTCTCTCTCTGCTTCTTTGTCCCCATCCGTTTCTTCAGTCTCCAACCCTGTCTCCAGGGGTGTCTCTCCCACCTCCTGGTTCCTCCCGCTTGTAATGGCTAGAGTTTCTGCCTGACCCCCTCTTTCTCGGGGTCTCCGTGTCCTCCCTTCTGCCCTTCTCTGGCATCTTCCTGCCCGTCTCTGTGTTCGCCTCTCCGCTCTAGACTTCTCACTGCCCCCCACCTCCCGCTCCATTTCTCCAGGCCATACTGTCACCTCTGTTCCAGCCTGCACATGAGGCCGGGCCCCCGCCTGGGGTCTCTGGGCTCCAGGAAGCCGGCCAGAGACTGTACAGGCCGCGCCATAACTCAGGAACTCTGCCAGCAATCATTTCATTAGGCAGGAATGGTGTTCCCATTTACCAGATAGCGGGTCCACTCCTTCCCCACCAGGGCCCCCTCCCCGCCACAAAGCCCCGCAGAGCTTCCTGCCCCTCGCGGCCACACAAGGCCTCATTCTAATCCTCTGACTTGTCTGTTTAGTGTCTTTGCAGAGGGGAAAGGAGCAGAAAAGTAGCTTGTCTTTTATTTTTATTTGCCCTCCTTTTTTCCTTCCTCCAGATATCCCCCTGGGGCACCGGCCTAGAACAGAGCAACAAATATTTACTAATTCCATTAACAGAAGAGTGTTTTTTTTTTTTTTTTTTTTTCCTTTCCAACAGAATATCTGAGGCCCCAAGTTCATGGTGAGCCTCCTCCCCCGCGTGGCCCCCTCCCCCCTCCCCCTCCACACGCCCAGGACTTATATATAGTTCACTCAGTGCCATTTCCCCAATTTTTTCTGAAGTTCAAGACAAGTTGAAGGGTCAAAAAGGCAAAGGGTGTTTTAGAAGTTTAGCAGACAGCTTTTGGTACAAGAAAGAAAAGGGGAGCGGGAGAGAGGGAGAGAAGGCAAAGAGGCAGGAATCTGGCTCACATTAAGCTGGAAAGTTCCAACCATTGATTCGGTCTGGAATTATAGTTCTCCGCCCCCCCCCCACCCCCACCCCTTTTAAATCACAAACCATGGTTTATTCGTTTTTGTCTTTTTTTTAAATAGCAACCAAAAGTTACACTTTGGTTCACCAACATGGAAACCCCATCGTTCTTCTTCTTTTTTTTTTTTTTTTTCCCTTCGCGTCTTTCAGGTAGGACGGAGAGAAAGGGGGAAGGGAGGGTGATAGAATTCCAAGGCAGTGAGTCCTGCCATCTTTACCCCAGGCCCGCCTACCAGGGAAAACCAAGGACACGTCCTCGTTGAGGAAAGAGTCTGTCTGAAATGGCGATTTCAGGGGAGAGGAGAAAAGTCTCGTGAGGTCGTGCTGACAGATGTCCCTCTGGGAACGGCTGTAGTGATTGTGTTAGTGTCCCAGGGCTGCTGCTACCAGTCCCCACAAACCGGGTGGCTAGAGACGACAGAGATGTATTCCTGCGTGGTTCTGGGGGCCCCAAGTCTAAGATCAAGGCGTCGGCAGAGCCGCACTCCCCACAGAGGCTCTTTGGGGGGAATCGCCTCTCCCAGCTTCTGGTGGCCCCAGGCGTCCTTGGCTTGTGGCTAGGAATTCCAGTGCATCTCTGTCTTCACATGGCCTCCTGGCGTGTTATTCGGACGCTGGTCATGGGGTTTCGGGTGATCTCGTTCTGGGATGCTCACACCTGCAAAGATCCTACTTCAGATTTACATAAGGTCACATTCGCAGGCACGGGAGTTAGAACTTGGACACCTCTTTTCGGGGGGACACCGTTAAACCCCCCACAGGGATCACAGCGTGCGTCTCAACCCTGTGGCACAGGAACGCCAACCTGGACCGGCGGCGCTGGGGGAACGCTGTGCTGTGTTTGCCTGCAATTCCCTCTCGGTCCTGCCCAGCACAAGGGCAAGACCCCAGCTGGTGCTAGGGTGTCTTTGTCACCTTCGTGTTACTTGCTGATCCTTGTCGTTGTTGTCGTTTTTAATACTTATTTATTTTTGAGAAGGGGGCAGGCGGAGAGAGAGAGAGAGGAAGGTAGAGAATCCCAAGCAGGCTCTGAGCTGTCAGTGCAGAGCCCGACGTGGGGCTCGAACTCACGAACCGTGAGATCGTGACCTGGGCTGGAATCAAGAGTTGGACGCTTAACAAACCGAGCCTCGTCTTTCTGAGGAAGAAGGAGGGCGGCCCTCAGGCTCAGAACCTTTAATAAGCACCTACACCCAGTGTTTGCTGCACGTCTGACCCATGGGACCATCTATTTATGAATATAGATACTGGTCTTTTCTTTCTTTTTTTTTTTTTTAATTTTTTTTAACGTTTATTTATTTTTGAGACAGAGAGAGACAGAGCATGAACGGGGGAGGGTCAGAGAGAGAGGGGGACACAGAATCTGAAACAGGCTCCAGGCTCTGAGCGGTCAGCACAGAGCCTGACGCGGGGCTCGAACTCACAGACCGTGAGATCTTGACCTGAGCCAAAGTCAGACGCTTAACCGACTGAGCCACCCAGGCGCCCCTGGTCTTTTCTTTATGGACATAAAACTTGCTTTTGGATTGAACTGCAATTTGAGCCAACAGTAGGAGGATGAGTTGGGGAAAATGTCACGTAAAGAAATAATACAAGAGATAACCAGACACGGGGTGCTGCACAGGTGAGGGGAGACTGGGAAATGCTGGTGTGGTGACTGGTTTCCTGCTGTTCAGGGGAGCCCAACGCACAGGAGGTTTACCAGGAAGAGGGCGGGTCATAGAGGTTCTAGAGTCCTGGGGTTTGTTGATTTCTCCTTGAGCACCAGATGCCATTTGCAATAGTTACGTGAGTTTTTGTTTGGAGAGAAAACCCAAACGGACCCCAGAGTTAAAAAGAAGAGTTAAAGAATCAACCACCCCTGCCACTCCACTTCTATTTTACAGATGAAGACGTGAAGCCCCAGAAAGGAACAAAAAAAGGGTTGTCCAAGGTCACCCTGGCGTCTGGACTCCCCATATGTTGAGCGGCCACTATTTATGGGCCAGCTGCGAACACGGATTCTTTGGTACATGAGTTATTGTGTTAAGTCCTCACGGCGGCACTGTGAAATTGCTGGAATCTTACAGGGGAGGAAACTGAGGCTCAGGGAGGTTAGGAGCTTGTCCAAATGACGGAGCTGATGAGGGGAGGAGCTGGGATTCCCGCCCACATCTCGCCGACTCTCCATCTGGTGTTTTTAGCAGAATAGCCCGCTGCCTTCCCCCTACTCGCAAATGTCCACGTGCTGTCACCTACACACACACACACACACACACACACACACACACACACAGCATTTATTTGGGTGAGAACATGCTGGGCCTTGGCTGTTTCTGCAGCCTCTACCCTCACACACCTCATCCAACTGACATTTCCCTGCTGGATCGGCTTGCAAATCCTTGCAGGTGACAATGTGTTTCTGGCTCCCTCTGAAGGGAATGAGTGTGAGGGAGATGTTCCTCCTTGGGGAAAGAAAGAAAGGGGCTGTGTCCCGGGAGGGACCTTGAGCTCATGGGTGCCAGGTCATTTCTGTGTATTCTAGAGGTTCCTGGATATTGGAAGACCATTGGACGAGGCCAACTACTTGGCTTTTTGTCCCCCGCTACCCAAATGACCAGATGTCAGATGCCATCAAAGACTCTGACATCAAGACCCCAGGAGTGACCTCCCTTGGCTTCATTAGCTGTTGGGTGTCTCCGTTGCTAGATTCCTGGAGGGTTCCTTTTAAGAAATTGACAAAATTCATTGTCAACTATGAATTCCTTATCCCCATCAACTGGGCGCCCACACGGCACGCTTTTCATACAATTTCTTGGAGTTTGCATAGTCTCCAAAGCTCGTTCTGAGTTTCAGTTTAAGATTCCCCCCCAACCCCAACCACCAATCCAAAGAGGAACATCCCAGGATATTCCCATGAGTGATTCCCTCAGCTCGCAGACGGGGAAACTGAGACCCATGACCCAAGAGCGCCAGGACTCAGAAGCCCCAGGGATGGTTAGGGCCAGAGCTGGGGTTTGGATGTTGTGCCTTTTCTGATCTTTCTGCCTCTCTCTCAAAGCACCTCACCTTGCACCACTTGTGAACAGACCTAAGCAATCCTGGGAAAACAGCTCATGGGAACCCAAGGTGCAGGGACTAAAGTATCCTCAGGTTCGAATCCCAGCTCAACCACGTATAGGCCATGAAGCCGTGGGTAACTTATTTACCTTCTCGGAGCCGCAGCCTTCTCATCAATAAAATGGGAAGAATACACAGCACACATTCAGTGAGTAGTTGGTGCCATTACCGTCATTATTTTGATTCTTAGCAGGTACCGAGGGAAAGCCTCTTGCTGTGGTATAGACACAGTCCACAGGGACCACCCCACCCTCGCTCTGAGCCAGAAGACGTTCTACCCCGGGCTCGAATCCATTTTGGTGCTGGGATAGTAGAACTGAGAGGTGGTTAGAGGAGAAGGGGCTGGATCTTCCGATTTTTAGGCAAGGAAACGAACTCTCGGAGAAATTCAGCGATTTTTCCTGAAGGTCCCAGAGCTCCTTAGAGCCAAGGCCAGGTCTGCATCCCCACTGACCTCCCACTGCTTGGGGGCACATCCCCCTGGGGATATGATTCGGAAGTGCAGACAGTGGCCGCCTCTGCTAATTCCCAGGCCTTTTTCCTAGTCGCTAAGATGCCGATTTTGGTCTTTTGCTGGAAGCAGGCCTTCCCAAGACCCCTAAGTGCAATGTCGTTGTTGAACAACTGAGGACCGCTTCATGGCTGACAGAAGCTTCACGTGGCCACTCATTCATTCACTCACCAAATGCTCACCCACCTCAAGCCTTTAGCGGTGGATACAGACGCTCGTACCCTCCCAGCCCTTGAGGGGCGTGGACAGCATTCTTCTAGCCTGCTCAGACCTGCTCCAAAAGAGAGGTCCGCACAGCTATTCTCAGAGAAGAGCTAGGAGCCTGGAGCCATCAGGGAAGTAAATGTCGGTGCAAGGGGAACCCAGGAATCTTTCGGGCATGAGAGCTTTCCATGAGCTGAAAGTTTACCATGTGCCGGGTTTCACCCTAAGCAACTTTATAATTATTATCTCGTGCTGGCCTCGCGACCCATCGACGTGGTCTTGTGGGTCATCCCTTTTTTCCAGGTAAGCAGCAAAGGGCAGCGAGGTAAGACCCCCACATGGTCAGAGACTTTCACTGGTGAGCTGGAGAACAGGCTTGTCCCCAGACTAAGGGCCTCCAGATCTCAAGCTCTTCTCTTCTGCTTCATCCATGTCATTTCTTCCCATTGGGCACATGAAAGATGGGACCGGGGAAGACTCCTGTCCACGGTGGATTTCCACAATATCTGGAGGAAACCCAGATTCTGGGGTTACAGCCACTTTAAATTACTGTATGAATGCCCTTACGTGTCTGGGGCTTGGGAAGAAGGGGGCAAGAGAAACGCTAAGCATGCTTTCATTTATTCTGAGCAAATCGTGTCGTTTCCAGCTGTGGCCGATGCCGAGGATGACCTCTGTAGCGTGCATTTCCCTGGTTTTGCTCTCAGATTCTTGAATTAACCAACCCACAGTGGGACGCGCAATGTGAGAAAGAAATTTCTCGGTGATAGTTTAGGCCACAGAGAGTTGGAGGCAGACAGAGTGGGAGAGGAAGCATAAGCCATGGTAGCCCTGACCCTCACCTCTCTGTCCCCAAACTCCACCTCCTGGCCTCCTCAGAACTTTATCCTGGGTTTTTAGGGTGGAGCCTGATGTGGAGGGTTGAGTTCCTCAAGGAGAGAGGGGAACCTTGTGTTCCTTCCGTGGCACACTTAATTCAAGGCATCCACTGCAGAGGTCCTGGGGCAACCAATCTTGTAGCTCTTTGAATTCTCATCTGAGAGATCCCATGAGAGAGATTTCCCCGGGTCACTCCCTAGATCAGAGGTTTCTAGATGCAACAGCCACAGGTGCCCAGAGCCCATCCTCCTACTGACCCTGGCGTTGGGTTGAGTCTGGGGCAACCGGCCTGACTCCCTCCCCCTCCCCCTATGACGTGATCTCCTTTTGGACCCCGTTGCACTTTTTTTTTTTGCCACTTGACCTTGCTAGAGACCACCCCAGCCTGTGAGAACATACTCTTCTTATCTTTGCAACCTAGTAGGGGAAGAAAGCGCGTCTATGTCAGTTAGGTTGTAAGATGCACACAGAGGGGTCTTGGGGGGCTCAGTCGGTAGAGCATCCGGCTCTTGATTTCAGCTCAGGTCATGAGCTCACAGTTCGTGAGATCGAGCCCCGAGTTGGGCTCTGCGTTGACAGCTCGGAGCCTGCTGGGGATTCTCTCTCTCCCTCTCTCTCTGCCCCTCCCCTGCTCATGTGCACGTGCTCTCTCTCGCTCTCTCTCAAAATAAATAAAGCTTAGAAAACATTAAAAAAAAGACGCATATAGAAAATTGAGTGAGAACTGGCTTACGCTTAAGGAAGCTCATTGATAAGTGTGCCTGGAAGCCAGAAGCAGGTGGCTTCAGACCTGAGTCCACCCACACAGTCTGGTTTTACTTTTCTGAGCTGCTTCCGTTGGGCCATCCTCCATGATTTTTCTCGGCCATCGTACAGCGGTGGCCCCAGGTCTGTTGACTGCCCATGATCTCACTCAGAGGAATAAGAGAGTAGGCTGCTTCTGGGCACTCTGCTAGAAGATCAAAGAACTTTCATGGGGACGCTCCCCTCTCCACACTCCGGCCAACCTTCTCTTGCATCTCGATGTACGGAAGAGATCGAGCGACCATTCCTGCGGCCATCGCTCAGGGTACAATCAAGTTACTCTTAGATTTACTGGGTCGAGCACTGGAGCCGGGAATAGTGTTGCCTTGCCTGGAGGAACCCAGGCTGTGTGGAGGAGGGATGTGACACACGGATGACAGTGAGATTCTATTAGGAAGAAGGGCGGAGAGGCGGATGCTGGCGAGGCCACCAAAGGTGGTTGTCCCAAAGCCTTTCTGCTTCCGTCCCCGGGAGTCTTCTTACCCCAGTATGATTGTATGGATGTGAATGGAAGGGGCAGCTTGGTAGCAATGTCCTCAAACCCAACACAGACCTAACACAGACGGTCATTCTAGGAGACGTACCTCTGACTCTGCCCACCAGCAGTATCCACCCAGGATCTGGTCACGGCGGGGCCACTTCGTTCTTGTCTTTTCTCAACCACAGCCTTATGTTTTCTTATGTGATCAAGGTCAATTTGATGAGCACCTTGCTTGTGCCTGTTGAGTCTTACCGGGGAAGCAGATGTGAAGAGGGATCGAGAAATGCAAGAGAGTCGTTAGGGGTGGATAACCCCCCCGGGAAAGACAAAGGGGGAAAGAAACAGGATGGGGTAGGAAGAGCCTCAGACCCCAATAAAGATCGGAGAAAGTCCCAGCATCCGCCGTGCGGAGGGCGAGAGCAAAGGCGGTCCACGAGCGGGGTCCTGGGCTCGGCAGAAGTGTCACACCCTCAGTGTTTGGCTGGAGCATCCCAGGAAGCACGTGGCTTTGACTTCAAAGCTGAGGTAGGTCCCCGAGGTGCTGCAGCAGGGGGCTGTCTACCAACTACACTTCTGACGGCCGAACGGTAAATTCGTGAAGAGAGATCTGCGTGTCACATCTTGGTGGCTGTGTCGTCCTTCTGCACCTGCAGCGGACTAGGCCACTAGGTCCTGGGAGGGGGAAGGGAAGACAATACCTGGCTCCTTCCTCTGCGTGGCCTAGTGTTGTCGCTTCTCGATTTGCGAACAAAATCGGGTCTAACGTGTCCCTTTGCGGATAAAAAGTCCTCGGAAATAGCCGTTAATTCCCACTACAACCCCTGTAAAGTCCGCAGCATTCTTGTTAATGGAGAAGTCAGTTCAAGCAATAAGCGGGGAACACATAATACGGGTTATAATTCCGTGCCGCAGTTAGCTGTAAAATCTGTTATTATAGTAATAATTTGTTAAAAAAAAAAAAACACAGAAAACCCAACCCTGCAAGACCCTGTTAGCAGCTGCAGCCCCAAATGCTTACCATTGAATCGGCCATTTGCAGGCTCTGCAAATGTCTGAATATCGTAAACACCATTTGATATTTGCTCGAGAGTACTTATTTTCGGGTTTGACGATATATCGCGGCGCAAACACTCGGTATATGAAAATGCGTCAGATGGATATCTCTCCCGAATGGCGCCCGGAACAAAAAGCCGTGACGGTGATGATGTTTGGCATGTCAGCTCTCTATTGTTGCTTAATAAGCTCCCCCCCCGCAAGCCCGGTGTCTGAAGTTATGAACCATTGTATTATGCCCATGGGTTCTGTGGGTCAGGAAATGGATAGCATAGAGCTCTGATCTCTGACCATATTTCAGCGGGGAGATTCTTTTTTTTTTTTAACTTTTTTTTTTTTTTTACATTCATTTATTTATTTATTTTTGAGAGACAGAGAGAGACAGAGCGCAAGCGGGGGATGGGCAGAGAGAGAAGGAGGCACAGAATCTGAAGCAGGCTCCAGGCTCCGAGCTGTCAGCACAGAGCCCCATGCGGGGCTCGAGCTCACAAACCGCAAGAGCACGACCTGAGCCGAAGTTGGTCGTTCAACTGACTGAGCCACCCAGGCGTCCCGCAGCGGGGAGATTCTTAAAGGCTGGGGGCTTGAAGCATTTGGAGGCTCCTCCAATCACGTGACTGATACCAGAGCTTGGCTGGGACTCTCCACCAGGCAGGTGGCTTACGCACAGCCTCACGTAGCTTGGGCTACCTCACAGCATGGTGGCCTCGGGACAGACCTATTCTTTTCATTCCAGTGATCTAGCGAACAAGGCAGAGGCCTCATGGTCTTTTATGACCTAGCCTTGGAAGGCAGAGGGCATCATTTCTGCATTCACTTTTGCCGGAAGAAGTCAAGCCCACCCAGACTCAAGGGGGTGGGGCACAGAGCCCACCCCTTGATGGGAGAAGTGTCAAAAACATGTGACTCATTTAATGAACTATCACAGTTGACAATGATCGTTATCAGTAGCTTTGTGCCAGGCCTGGTGCTAAGCTATTGTACGTGTATTTTTCACAATAACCTTACAAATTGGATGTTCCAATCTTTGTTTTTTTTTAAAGTTATTTATTTTGAGAGCGAGAGAAAGAGAGGGAGAGAGGGAGCAGGGGAGGGGGAGAGAGAAAGAGAGGGAGAGAGAGAGAGAAAGCAAGAGAGAGTCCCAAGCAGGCTTCCCACCCAGCTCGGAGCCTGACGTGGAGCTCGATCTCACGGTTGTAAAATCATGACCTGAGCTGAAACCAAGAGTCAGATGCTTGACTAACTGAGCCACCCAGGCGCCCCTCAATCTTTGTTTTATAGAGAAGTTAAATGACTTGCCCAGAGTCCCACAACTAGAAAGAGAGGTATCCGCGATGAATGCCCCGATCTGTCAGGAGCTGTAACTGTTCCCGCTAGTCAGAATTTTGTGCCCGAACGTCACCTCATCCCTAACCCCTGTGCCTGGACTCTATGGGGAGACAAGGCAATTGAGAGATGTTTAAAGGTGCATTAAAGGTATCTCCTTGCTTGTAATTTTGTTAGACGATGATTTCACTATCATTTCTCATTCGTATCCAAATTCCGGAGTTGCAAACTACAGTCAGGGGCCAAGTCAGAAGGTCCCACCGCTCCCTCGTGGGTGGTGCTGCCCCATCTTCTGTGCTCAGCTCCTGAAGACGAACAGTAGTGTGGTTAAGGGGGCTCCCACTGGGTGAGAAAAGGGGCCGGCAGGCGAGGATACGAGCTTCAGCCCCCAGGGCGTTCTCCATGTGTCCACCTGCACGGGGTGGGCTGTGTGTCCTTGCGGTGGGCCGGACCCAGCAGACTGTGAAGTCCTGAGGGGCAGGGGGTCCCATCCAGAGAAGATGATGATGTCATCGAGAAAAGAGCCAATGCCCTGGTCTTGACAGGGGGTGTGAGTGAGTCCAGCAATGAGTAGAGACAGACGGGAGACAGGCAGACAGACAGAGGGAGGCGGGAATATCCCTCAGTCCAATCAGCCCGTCTCATCAACTGTCCACACCCTAGGAGGACCCAGGCACTTCACCGGGAAGTGTGAGATGTTCGTCACGTGTGGCTGTCACGGGCCCAGAGTTTGAGGTGACTTTGGACAGCACCTCTTGCTTGGTCCATTTCCTACCATCGTGGGGCCTCCCGAGACCCTAGCCAAACCCCCCCGCCCCCTCCCCACCCCATTACCATACTCTCCCATCCTGGGCATCCTCCTGTTACCTGCCTGGCACACAGTAGGTGACCAGCTGGTGTTGAAAAAAGGTCACTTTGCACTCTGTCCATTCCCAAGTGGGTTCTCTGTCACACGTCTTTCTGCTTCCTTCCACCTTTGGTCCACAATGTCATGCTTGCCTTGGGTCCTGTCCTCACTCTCCAGCTGCCCCCTAACCCTTCTCATTCCCAGAGAGAGATGCTTCAAGACTGACTTTAAGTCTTCTTTTCCTCCCTGAAGGCTTCCTGTAGCTAATCTTCCAAGCCTGGGTTACAAGCTCCTCCCACTTAACCCTCTATTTACTCAGATGGCGGCCCCTGTCCCCTCCACCCAGCTCCCCATGGTAATGAACTCATGTGCAGGGTTCAGTTTCACACTCCGGGATTCAGACGTGCCCAGAATTTAATACATAAAATACGGCTTTCTTCATTTTCTTGAACTGATTTCATTTTGCCCTCGAGTCTCCCTTTCCATTAATGGCAGAAAAAAAAAAATTAAATTTGCCAATTAGAGGTAATGATGTCTTTAGTAACTATTCAGCCAACTCAGAATTCAAACTCTCTTTTCCCCAGATGTCTCCGCTCTCCTGCCTCATTTCTAGGGTGGTGTCTGGGTGTGGGGACAGCAGATGTGCCCTCACAGTGACAGGGGGACCCCCTTTCCTTGTTCTTCATTCTTCCCTGCTGTGCGGTGGCTGGCCTCGCCTGTCCCCGGGATGCCACGCTGCCATGGGTCCTTGGCCCTTGTCGTTACCACTTCTGATCCCAGGCTCTTTCTGGTTGCCTAGCTTCTTAGCGCTTCCCTTGGGAACACACGGAAACTTCTAGATTCCTTAGATGCCATGCTCAGGCCGTGGGTAACCAAACGCCCCCCTCTGAAGCCATCTAACCAGCACTGGCCTTCTCTGAGTGAGTGGAGCCCCCATCCTAGTGAATTAGGGTCATCTAATCCCAGATGTGGTTAGATTCCCCCAAACCCATGTAGACGTTTCTACCTCTCCTGACCTCTACAGTGTGCAGAGGTACTGCTGGGGGAAGGGGGCGATCAAAGTCTCCTCTGTGACGGACCACTGAATGAACTTTCTCTTTCCCTCTTCTTTTTTTTATTTTTAATTTTTTTTTAAGGTTTACTTATGTTTGAGAAAGGAACGGTGGGAGCAGGGGAGGGGCAGACAGAGAGGGAGACACAGAATCCGAAGCAGGCTCCAGGCTCTGAGCCGTCAGCACAGAGCCCGATGTGGGGCTCGAACCCGTGAACCGCGGGAGATCGATCGTGACCCGAGTTGAAGCTGGAGGCTTAACCGACTGAGCCGCCCAGGAGCCCCTCTCTTTCCCTCTTCTTAAGGACTCTTGGGTCCTTTTCTCCTCTGCTCTTCGAGTGCTTTATTCTAGGCGACAGCCACCTGCCCACACTCCGGGGCGGTCATGCCGTGACTTTGACAGAACAGGTGTAGCAGAATTTTAAAGAGAGAGAGAGGAGGCGGGGGGGGGGGGGAAGGATGGGGGTGGGAGGGGGTAGGAAACATACATCAGTACACAGTTAATACACACGCGTTTTCCTTATTATGCCAACTGCTCTCTGTCTCTCCTCCACCGTGACTCCTTGAGAACAGGGACTCTGTCTGACTCATTCCCAAAGCCCCAGGGCCTTGACTGGATCTTGACGCAAAGGAATGCTAAAGGAAGGTTTCTTTTTTTTTTTTTTTTAATTTTTTTTTTTTCAACGTTTATTTATTTTGGGGACAGAGAGAGACAGACCATGAACGGGGGAGGGGCAGAGAGAGAGGGAGACACAGAATCGGAAACAGGCTCCAGGCTCCGAGCCATCAGCCCAGAGCCTGACGCGGGGCTCGAACTCCCGGACCGCGAGATCGTGACCTGGCTGAAGTCGGACGCTTAACCGACTGCGCCACCCAGGCGCCCCAAAGGAAGGTTTCTTGAATGCAACCTTGATTTCTCCGAGGTTGCCCTTGACTTGGGACTCCTCAGCGCCAAGCACGGGATGCTCGTACTGACCGCTGGCTTCATGTTTCACTGGGGAAAACGGAGGCGATAGAATACTCAGGATAGGCGCAAGATTTGGAGCGTTCAGTACGTATCACTGAAGCGATCTGTCGACGTCCTGCTACCCTGTTGCTTCGGCTTGATGCACTTCCTGCAGAGGCAGAAACCGAAGTCCGGAGAGGTTAAATCTCTTCTCCGGATCTGTCGTACCAGTAAGAGAAGGGGCGAGGATTTGAACCCAGCAACCCGTGGCCGCAAAGCTGGGGGTCTTCTGACCAGGCCATGTGAGAACTAAGATACCCGCATGCAAACCTTCCTTCTGAACCGCAGGTCTGAGATGTGCTTGCGATCCACCCTAACCCCTGAAGACCCACATCTCCAGAAGGGCGGGCCCGGGAACTGCAGGTTAGAGTTTGCAACTCGTTGGTGCCAGGTCTCTGTTATGTGGGACACACCATATGGAGCCTAGAATCCATCATAGCCTTTGGCAGGCAGCCTGGCCTGGAAATCACCCCAGAAGGCGCTACATTTTGATCAGGAAGCTTGCAGCTGAGTTTCAAGGTCATCGCTGGAATTTTGCATTTAATTTTACTTTCAGTAAACCCCTCGTTCTTCAGCCGGTCTTTCCGATTTCCTTGGTGTTCTGGGCTACCCCGGTTGGGTACATGGCACATATTCGGGCAGATACGGGGACGTTCGGAGAGGCTAGCATACCTCCTCGGGCCAAGCAAGGGACGGGGCCTCCAGAAAAAAAAAAACAAAAAAACCCTGAAGAAAGTTAAGCACATAAACAGCTGTGGCCTCGTCTCTAAGTCCTAAGGTTGCAGTGGGGGGAAGAAGTGGGGTAGAGAGAGGCCCAGAGGGCTCTCAAACATGGGCACTGCCTCTTTCCTTAAAGTGCGGTACCTGGAAGGCCGGGCAGATGCCCTCAGGATGGAGAGTCCGGCCGGCAAGGCCAGTGTGCCACGGGGCCCCAGCAGGATGCTCTGGCCTGTGAGAGCTCTCGGTGTTTGATTTTCCAAGTGATTCACCAGATCCCCGTCACGCTGGGGCCGAATTCTTGAAAGCGAAGCCACATTTGAATTCTCCCAAGTAAAGCCACGTTTTAGTCTTTGGCTGTAAGGGGCTTGGAATCCAGCCACCCTGGGACTTGAGAGAACAGTGTCCATTTTTGAGGTTTGAGGAATCCTAGAATTCAGACGCTGGGCCCCGCCTGAGAGAGAAACTGATTTCGGTCTGATTTAATCCCCACTCCCACCCTCCATCACCCGGGTCTGGGCTTACGTAACAGCATAGCCCACGGTACGTTGTTATTTACGTGAACTGTGTTGTGAATCCGTAAAGCGTCAGGCTCTCGCTTCGTGGGGGAAAAACTTCCAGATCACATGAATGCCCCAGTAGAAATGGCGTGCGTGAGTTTCTCTTTCTCCCCTCCCACGCCCCAGGATGGCAATCCTCCTGTGGTTATGTCTATACAACTGGTTGAGAGCGGGGAGAGGGAGAGGAAAAAGAAGCCACATGTAAAATTCAGGGTTTTGTTATTTTCTTTTGCCTGTGCAATACCACACAGATCGTGCGGTTGACTTATTTTTAACTGGGTGTTTGTGTGAATGAACCAAACTGGTCAGTTGCTTGGGCAATATGGAGATCAGAAGCATGCTGATCAAAGGCACCAAAAGCAACCACTAATTTGACCAAAAAAAAAAAAAAAAAAAAAGAAAGAAAGAAAGAAAGAAAAGCCACCATCGTTAGACAAAGACATGTCATTTTGGACTGTGCATAGACGTGGCCTGCCTTGATGTTTGCTGATTGGCATAGAGTGCTACCCAAATGAATAATACCACTGACCATTGAACTAGCCGACCCCGTCCTTTCAATCTACTAGTGTAGCTTGTCTGAACCAGTTTTCAACAGATCCTGGAGCAAACGGCACGCGTGTTGGTGGGGTGTGGCCGTGGAGTAATGGCTGGAAGAATGATTGTGACTGTTGACTTCGATGATCGATCACGTAGCGCAAAGCAGGAATCCAGTCACTTGTTAATCAATTTATTACACAGTGGCCGGTCCAATTAGTTGTAGGATTTGTTATGCCTCATTTCTTTGGACTTGGGTAGCCTTCTTCCCCCCTCTCTTCATACCTCTGTAGAGATCTGGGTTGAATGTGTGTTAAATATGTCATGGGCGGAATTGCATCCCCGCAAAAGATATGTGGGACTTCCCAACCCGGGGTAGCTCAGAACGTGGCCTTATTTGCAGATGTAATTGATCAAGACAAGGTCATACTGGAGTAGGTGGGCCCTTAATCCCAGACAATCGGTGTCCTTGGAAGAAAAGGACAAGAGACTTGGAGACAGAAAAGCCACATGGCGACAGAGGCAGAAAGCAGAGTGATGGAGGGACAAGCCAAGGAATGCCAAGACTTAGCGGCCACCACCAGAAGTGAAGAGAAAGGTATCAAACAGCCTCTCCCCTACGGGAGGCAGGATGGTCCTGAGGGCACCTCACCTTTAGGCTTCTAGCTTCCAGAACTGTGAGGCCATAAATTTCTGTTGTTGTAAGCTACACAGTTTTCAACACTTTTTATGGCAGTCTTAGGAAACTAACGCAGCGTGTCCGTGAACTGAGGAAAAACGTCAAGGGAATAGAATACTCAGAATCATAAAAGTGTAAAATATTAGAGGTAGAAGAGGCTGTATAATTCATCTGAGTCATGTTTTTTGACATGGGTTCTGCACTGCTCTAATTCCCCCAAGAAGCATGCACAACATATTCCGCACTCAAACAAATTTGGAAAATGTTACGTACCGCCATCTTAGAAAACAAAAAGTGACTTCTGTGCCTTAAAGGCACTGACAAGTCCTGCAGCCAGGAAACCTCTTTCACCGTGAACAAGGCAGCGTTTTCCAAATATCTCTGGCGTCGGAACGCTTTTAGATCCAATATGCGTGTCTGCTTGCCATGAGGCTAGGCTTTCATGGATAATTCTTTCAGGCACCAGTGATGGCTAGTTTTACATTTCAGATTGACTGGGCTAAGAGATGCCCAGGTGACTGACAAGGCATGACTTCTGCATGTGTCTGTGAGGGTGTTGACAAGGCAGACGGTTGTCCCCAGGGGGGGTGGACACCATCGAACCTGCAGAGGGCCCCAAAAGAACAAAAGAGCAGAAGAAAGGTGAATTGACTGTCTCTCTGCCTCAGCCAAGACACCCATTTTCTACTGTTCTTGGACATTGGCCCTCCTGGTTCTTGGGCTTTCAGACCGAATGATACCACGGGCTTTCCTGGTTCTTCAGCTCAACAGAGGGCAGACTTGTTGGCTTCTTAACTTCTGTAACTGCATGAGCTGATTCCTGTAATAAATAAATAAATATAGATACATCCTACTGGCTCTGTTTCTCTGGAGGACCCTGACTAATCCAGACACTGAAACTTTTTATGTTATAAAGAACTTGAGAACTAGGGAGATAATAGTAATAATCATAAAATGGTGCCCAGACTCCTCCAGTGGCAAAGCCTGGCCTCCAGTTGTCCTGTGGTAAGGATTGTAGTCATGGTCCACGGGCCTCCCAGCTGAATGGAGAAGGCCCTCCTCAACCAGCCAGCTCTCCCCTTAGTTGACTTTGTGACCTGAGGAAGAGTCCTGCCTCTTGGCCGCTCTCCAGTTTCCTCAGTTGGAAAGTCAGAGGCCTGAATCAGTCACAATTATGTGGCCCCCCCGCCCCCCAATTCACAAGTTGAAACCCTAACCCTCATTGTGATGGTATTGGGAGTTGGGGCCTTTGGAATTCAAGTAGGTTTAAATGAGGTCGTGAGGGTGGGGCCTCCGTGGTGGGATTTGTGTCCTTCTAAGGAGAGGAAGGGCTACAGTGCTCTCTCTCCCTCTCTTGCTGCCGTGTGGGGGCGCAGTGAGAAGGCGGCCGTCTGCAAAAGCCAGGAGGCGGGCTGTCACCAGGACCCAGCCATGCTGGCACCCCGATCCCAGGCCTCCAGCCTCCAGAACTGTGAGAAACAAATTTCAGTTGTTTAAGCTGCCCGTCTCTGGTATTTTGTTACGGCGGCCCCAGCAGACCAGGACAGATCTCTTCCAGTATGAAGATTATATGACTATTGATCCTGCCTGTATGTAGCTAAAAGAGGTAATTTATCCTTGGATGGAAATCTCTATCTGCAGGGCCAAATTATTATTTTGGCCAATGATGTATTACACTTCCCTTGTCCATTTCTCATCTTGGCCCTGTCAGCGAATTCAGTGCTGATGAGTTAATGTATACGAAAGTGCTTTGTAAACAGCAAGGCATTGCTCACATCAGAGGACTTATTTTTATGCCATTTAGAGTTGAGGGCATTACAGCCGGGCTGAAAGCAAAGTGAGCCTGGTACGCAGTGTGGGCAGTGAGACCCCGGGTGTGAGGTATTGGTGTGAATGAATGCACGACGTGTGTGCTGCACGTGTGTTTTAGTGTCCGTGCGCGTGAACATGTAAGAAACAGCCGAGGAAGATGTTTCGAGCCATGCGATCTCGAGCAGTGCTCGAAGCCCCTACCGGACTCTGATATGTAACATCTGTGTGGTGTTGGGTAACTTCTCCTCTCTTGGACTTGATTTCTTCTTCTGGAAAGTGGGTGTACTATTCACTCTTACTTCGTGGGGTTGATGAGACGATCCAGGGAGGTAACACACACGAAGACCAGATCGGCATGCGCTAGCCATACGTACAGACGCACGTCTATTTTCTGTGCATTTTCTGTGCGAAGCTTGTGCAACTGTCATGTGCCTTTGTTGCGTCCTCCGTCTGTATTTTACAAATTGTTTTGTTCCCTGTGGTTTGGCTTGTGTTCCCCAAGTAAACCATCAGAAACAAGGAATACAAGATGACACATTGGAACCATAGCATGGGGCGACCTGGGCTTTGGAAGACACTGGAAGGGTTTGGTTGCCCTTCCCAGCCCGAATCCTCCTCTCCAACATCTTGTAATCGTACATTGGAGACAAACACTGGGAGCTTTGAAGCATTACCCACAAAGGCCTGGATTGCACATTTCAGCCAATGACCCGAAAGAGTGGCCTCGCTTTGAGGAGGGTCAAACCTCGTCTGTGGTAGGGGGAAATTAAAGATGTGAGGGCCGGTTGCATTTCAGACCACTCTAACTTCTCTGTCTCGGGCTCTGTCCTTGGCACGCTACGGGGGAGTTTGCTCGAGGAGGGAAACATTTGAGTCCATTATTTTAAAAGCAGCAGAAAATAGACTCTGGGAAAAGAAAAAAAAAAAAAAAAAACAGCTGTGCACTGGCCACAGGAACTTAATGGGCCATTTTGATCTCAGCCTCCTGCCTGGCGGAGGGTGTCAGGAACCTTGCTCTCAGCTTGCAAAAGAAAAAAAAAATATCATAATGAAGTGTTCGAGTCATGGAGAGTTAATGGAATTGGGGGCTGGAGTTATAACAAAAGGGCCTTAAAAGGGGGGTGGGGTAGAATTTATTAACAGCAACCTATGCAACAGGGAACCTGCAATATTTATGAGAAAAGAAAATGGGACCTTTCACATGATCCAAGGTTTCTGCTCCCCGCAAGATCGAGCAACACTCATTGGAGAGACCCAGGGGCCTCCCCTTTCTCGGCTAACACCAGCCCCTCTTATTAGGGAGGAGCGTGGGTTCTCATGGATCCGAGGCACCTGCTCTGCCTCCCCCACCCCTGCCCCCCATGGAGAAGTTTCTGTTTATGATAAGGAGGGTGGGGTCTTTGTCAGTGGAACACGATTCCAGTGACTTCCAGTGCTTGGGGTGTGTCTCTCGCGATCTGGTGTATCAGTCAGAGCTCTGTTGGGTGTGAGGTGCAGAAACACAGTTCATGCTGGCCTAAGACTGAAGGAAAAATAGGATGTGGGGCTTATTTTCCTTATCCTAGGACACCAAGGTTGGGGAATGGAAAAATGAGGCAAGGGAGAGAAAGAAGTTAATGAGGGGCACTCATCAAGCCGGTTGCAGTGTGGGCCTGTAGAGTTTACCCATTTGCCAGGAGCTCCACAGATTGCCAGGAGCTCCAAACTTTCATCCAGTTCAGTAACCCCAGTGGAAAAGAACACCTCCCCTCCTCGCCAGAACCATTTCAGTAGATGACCTGGAATGCATTCTCATTGACTCAGCTTGGTTAGCTCATTGTAGGATATCTACCAATTAATTTAATCTATCTGGGCCTCCTGAGTCTTTTCCAGTACAAGGACGCTGCACTGCAACACCGTCTTCAACCGGAACCGTGTGGTTCGGAGCGACCCCCATTCTGTCTTGCGCAAGGGAGTTTTATTTTCAGGGCACATCTGTGCGAGCCTTACTTCAAGGGTGATCCTCTGACTGGTTCAGTTCTTCCTGTGCATGCCCTTCCTCAGTGACTCCTCCCTTCCTTTTCTTGGCTTCCCCTCCCGAGTAGATGGCCTTCCAAGTTGACCTCATGGGGCTATTGCGTCAAGACTGTTTGGATTTCGAGTGACAGAAAATCCAATTAAACTTGTGTTGATAGACTTATGCCAGCACGTATCCACTTATCTATGCATACACCTCCACATATGTGTTCATATAACTAAAAAAAACCCAGGGACTGGCTGTGGAATTGTCGTGGCTTGCTTCCAAATGTTGCACGTGATCACCCAGCCATCCACTTGGCCTTCCATTGGTTTCTCCGTCCTCAGAAAGCACAGCTCCTCACGGTGCCAAGAGCCCCTGGACCTCCCTCCCCACATTGTCTCACTGCCTTTCGGAGAGAAAAGGGTTTGTGCAGCCAAAAGAGCAAACGTCTGTTGGAGTGGATGCTATAGCATCCAATCTCACTTGCTCTGATTGGTCTAACTGACCACTCCTGAACCAATCACTGGTCAGGAGATGGTTGAACCATCCTGATTGGCTATGTTCTGATTGGCTAACCCTGGATCACCTCTTCCCTCCTGATTCTAAAGGGAGCTTCATTCGATCCGAGTCCCATAGACTAAAAATAGGGAAGGATTATTGCGGGAGATAGGAAGACCTCTGTTCTCCTCAATTCTGTGCAATATTATGTGCATTTTCGCTCTTTTCTAATACATACAGTCATCCCTAAGCCAGTGTCTAAAACACATTCACATCACTAAATGCACCGTCTCCGGGCAACTCCCCTGGGATATACTACCTAACATGTTACATCACAGGGTTTCCCCCATCCATCCCACCTTTGACTTCCACGTCAGCCTGTGAGATCCTTGAGGATATACATGCCCTTATCATTTTTCATACCTTCAGCACCTATCAGAGGCTTGCTTACATTATGTATGCAGGAAAAGGCAAAAGTAGAGTGGAAGAAAGAAAGGGAAGGAAGGAAGGAAGGGAGGGAGGGAGGAAGGAAGGAAGGAATGAAGAAGGAAAGAGGAAGGAAGGAAGGAAGGAGGAAAGAGGAAGAAGGAAAGAGGAAGGAAGGAAGGAAGGAAGAAGGAAAGAGGAAGGAAGGAAAGGAAGGAAGGAAGAAGGGAAGAGGGAAGGAAGGAAAGAAGGAAGGAAGAAGGGAAGAAGGAAGGAAGAAGGGAAGAAGGAAGGAAGGAAAGAAGGAAGGAAGAAGGAAGGAAGGAAGGAAGGAAGGAAGAAGAGAAGAGGGAAGGAAGGAAAGAAGGAAGGAGGAAGGAAGGAAGGAAGGAAGGAAGGAAGGAAGAAGGGAAGAGGGAAGGAAGGAAAGAAGGAAGAAGGAAGGAAGGAAGAAGGAAGCAAGGAAGGAAGGAAAGAAGAAGGAAGGAAGGAGGAAGGAAGGAAGAAGGGAAGAGGGAAGGAAGGAAAGAAGGAAGAAGGAAGGAAGGAAGAAGGAAGCAAGGAAGGAAGGAAGGAAGAAGGAAGGAAGGAAAGAGGGAAGGAAGAATTGAGGGAAGGCAGGATAGATTTGGATTGGAAGTCCCAAATTCCCTGCTAAGCTAGAATTTTTGACATTTCAATGTTGCACTTCCAAAATAGCATGTCCCAGACTGAATTCTCCAAACCATACCCAACACATCACATTGTCACCGCTTTGCTCTCTTTGACCTCAGGACATCCTACCAGAGGTTGAATCTGGTGGCCGTTGACTTAGTGTCAAATTCTGAAATCATGTAAAAAGTTTTATGCGTGTGTCCCCATGGACTGACTTGACGTGTTGGGTCCCTAGGACGTATCAGACTAACCTAGGGATCCAAAATCCCAAACTATTGAGAACCAATTACTGAGGCCCTAAAATGGAAATGATTTAGTTGCAAGGAATCCAGCATTTGATAGAACACAATACAGGCGTTTTCCCTTTTTCTCAGCAGATACCAAAAGTAAGGGTCAAATCTCAAGGTACAATTTTTTTTTTTTTTATTGATTGCTTTATTACAGGACTTAGTCACATTTATCGGGGCAAGGGAGAAACGATGATCCTTCCTCCTACCCTCAGCTTCCTCTTTTCTTAACTCGACCCCTTCCAGGCCCGAGTGATCAGTCATAACAACTCATTATATCTGCTTAAGAGTTTCCAGCTATTAACCCCTTTTTCTCTAAGTTGTTCAGCTTTGTCGGCCCACAAAATTCCACGTTGGGGGTAACGATTCATCCAAGTAAGAATCCCCTTGGCTTCCAAATGCCCTTCTAGTTATTGGCTCTCTGAGATCTGATTTCCTACGAGATTCATCAGGAAAGTGATCAGCCGCAAGAAAAAGAAAACCCAATATGTGGCTCGAAGACATATTTCATGTTTTCCTCGCATCACAAGAGGTTAGACCGTAGATGGTGGTTGTGGATGCTGGTTCAGCTGCTCGGTGATGCCCTTGTAGACGAGGCTCCACATATCTTCCTTTGCTTTACAGGTTGACTTTTTATCCCCATGCTTGTGGCCTCAGCTTGCAAGATAGATGCTGAGGTCCTGGGCATGTGCTTAACCCGGAGGAAAAGAGCAAGTGGAAGAAGGGCTGTGTCAGTTCTGGGATCTCTTTTTTTCATGTTTATTTATGTATGTGGGGTGGGGGGTGCAGGGCAGAGAAACAGAGAGAGGGAGAGAGAGAATCCCAAGCAGGCTCCACGCTTAGTGTGGACCCTGACGCAGGGCTCGATCCCGTGACGGTGAGATCAAGACCTGATCTTATCGGTCCTTATCGACCTCTGTCTTATTGGTCCTTGCCTGGTCATCTTTCAGCCTCTGCTAGCGGCAAGGAAGGCCGTGGAAGTGGAGGATGAGCTGGTCGCGTTTGGTTTTAGCTTTAACTTTTTTTTTAACTTTTATTTATTTTTGAGAGACAGAGAGGGACAGAGCATGAATGGGGGAGGGGCAGACAGAGGGGGAGACACAAAATCCAAAGCAGGCTCCAGGTTCTGAGCCATCAGCACAGAGCCCGATGCGGGGCTCAAACCCATGAACCGTGAGATCATGATCTGAGGCGAAGTCGGATGCTTAACTGCCTGAGCCACCCAGGTGCCCCGGTTTTAGCTTTAATCCATCGGGCACGGGGTCCAACCATGTCCTGTCAGGTCCTCTGAAATATGAAAGCCTGTCATTGAATGTCGCTCAAACCCCTTCTAGTGGCCTGGGAGACCTACAAGATCTGGCCCCTGTTTGTTCTGTTGCTGTTTGTTCACTCCGTCCCGTTACTCTGGCCCCACTGACCCTCCGGCCCCACCTCAGCCCCTTGGCCCTGGCTGTTCCCTCTATCTGCCACCTGTAAGGCTCTTCTCGATTCCCACAGGGCCGCGTCACCTCCTTCATGTCTTTGTCTAAACGTTACCTGGTCAATGGGACCAACTCATAATGCCCTTCCCAGTCCTGATTGGTCTTACTGGTGAATCCATTTCCTGGAGGTGTTGTAACAAAGTACCACAAGTAGGGGGCTGAAAATAGCGGAAACTCACTGTCTCACAATTCTGGAGACCAGGAGTGCAGAATTAAGGTGTTGGTAGAGTTGTTTCCTTCTGGAAGTTGTGAGAAGTACTTTTCCTTGCCTCTCCTTCGGCTTCTGGTGTTGCTGGCCATCCTTGGCATTCCTGGGCCTCGCGATCTCTGCCTTGCCTTCACACGTCCCTCTCCTTGTGTCTCTGGGTGTTTCTGTCCAGATTCCCTGATGTAAGGACACCAGTCATTGGATTAGGGCCAATCCTAACCCAGTATGACCTCTTTCTAACTTGATGACACCTGCAAAGACCCCATTTCCTGTCAGCTCACATTCTGAAATTCTGGGTGGGCGTGAATTTGGGGAGCATCATATCAAAGTCAGTGCACCCTGTTTCCGTTTTATTTTTTCTACAGCCATTATATGCCTTCTAACTTTCTATACCTCTACTAAAATGTTGCTCGTTGTCTGTCTCTCCCCACGAACGAGGACAGAGGACAGCTTGTCTTCAGTGAGGTACCCTCCGACCTCGTGGGTGCTTGTCAAATATGCACTGAGTGAATAAGTCGCCACTCTGAACAAAATCAGGATTCTGATAGCAAGGACAAAGGGCAGAAGGGATAAGTGAGTAGGTGACACTCGGTGTCCACCATTTTTCTTCCAGGTCTCTCACCTTCCTATGGGAGCCCCGTCTCGATAGCTGTTACGTGTGTCTGTTAGGGGTTGATTTGTCTCCTCAACATTTGTTATGTTGAAGCCCTAACCCCAGCACCTCGGAATGGGACCTTGTTTGCAGACAGAGTCTTCACAGTGGTAATTAGGTTGAAATGAGGTCGTTAGAGTGGGCCCTAATCCAATATGACGGGCGTCCTTTCCCCTTAAAAAAGAAAATTTGGACACAAATGTGCTCACAGGGAGAATGCCATGTGAGCATATAGGCAGAGGTCTGAGTGATACTTCTACGAGCTTGGGAATGCCAAAGGTTGCCAGTAAACCACCAGAAGCTAGGCAGAGAGAATCGAACAGGTTCTCCCTCAGCCCTCAGAAGGCACGAATCCCCACTGTCCCCTCGATCGCGGACAGGACAACAACTGTCTGTCGTTTAAGCCACTCAGTTTGTGGTAATTTGTTATGGCGGCCCCAGGAGACCCACCCAGTATCCGTGCAAACTGTCCTCTCCGTTGAGGCAGACCAAGGGAATTCTTGCTCTCATAAGCCCTGAACTAACTCACATACCGAAAAAGGGCTTGGAGGTGGGACACAGGATGGGGCCACAGACCCCAACTGCCCAAGCATCTCCATGCATCATGAGAAGCAGACGTTGGCTTTTCCCTCGCGCCCACATCCAGGGGGCCCTTATCTTATATTCCCCGCCCCCACAGAAAGCGAGACTCAGGAATTCATATGTTTGTTGTTGCTTGTGTTACTGAATATCCATGAAATGCAAAATGGCACCGTGACCTAATGAGGTATTAACCCTGCCTCATTACTACACATCAACCGTGAAAGCAGGCCCCTCTTGGCCAGGACTATTTCAAGGAGATTTAGGAAATATTTGAGCCTCCGGAAGAATGGCTGGAAGTCAGGGACTCTTCAAATGGACCTTTCTGTGAGCTCCAGGCATTGGCCTGCCCTCTGTGAAAAACTTGATGTGCCTTATCGCGATAATTCCAGCAGCGACCCTCCCTGGTAGGCATTATTAGTCTCATTTTAGGAAACAGAGGGTCAGGGAAGTTAAAAACCTTGGAGGCGTCTGCAGCCGCCTTGTTCACACGACATCAAATGCCATGTTTGTCCCCCAACACCAGCTCCGACCCCTGTTCTGTGTGCACCTTAGTCGTTATCAGTCTTGAGGGTGAAAGGTCAGGGGGCCTGGTGCCCTAATCCAGCCCTCGCTCTGGTTTTGATCGCCCTGTGTGTCCACCAAGCCCAGTTGCTGGGAGGTCACCGTCCCCCACTACCTGGGGGACTCCAGAGTCCAGGAGCTGTGTGGGCTGCGCCTGTAAAGCAGTTTGATGATGTGTTAAGTGTCACTGTTTAATGAGCTGCAGGACCGAACACTCAGGGTAGGGGCGAGGGAGGCCGACGCAGCCCCCAGACGCGGGCTCCTGCCCAAGTTCAATCGTAAACGTCACCGCCAAGGGCGGGTCTGGAGTCCCCGCGCCCAGGACCCCGACTTCCGCTGCCCCATTGGCCTCTGCCTAATCCTCGCTCCACTCCAAAGCGCGCCCCGACTTCCTCCCCAGCCCTCCTGCCCCGCGGCCAGTCCTCGGGGCTGTCATCATGGGAGGTCTTTGCTTACCACAGGACAAAGCAATTACAGCCAGACGGGGCGAATTAAACCAGAAAGAATGAGTTTCCTCCAGCGCCAGAGACAAATTTGGGGCCTTGCTTGGGAGGAGAAACCGGTAGGACCGTGGTGAGGACAGAGACTGACGCGGTGACATCAGGGAGCAGGGTTGAGAGAGATGCGGGACACACAAAGTGCATGGTCTTCCCTGGGCTGCCTCCACACTGGTGGTCAAGTGGACAGCAGGAGTGAAGGGAGCGTGGCAAAGCTGTCCATCCTTTCACCCACCCATCCATCCACCCATCTGTCTATCCATCCGTCCGTCTGTCTGTCCATCCATCCATCCTTCCACCCACCCACACATCCATCCATCCACCCCCACCCATCCATCCTTCCACCCACCCATCCATCCACCCATCCGTCCATCCATCCGTCTGTCTGTCCATCCATCCATCCATCCATCCTTCCACCCACCCATCCATCCACCCATCCGTCCATCCATCCGTCCGTCTGTCCATCCATCCATCCATCCTTCCACCCACCCATTCATCCGTCCATCCATCCGTCCGTCTGTCCGTCCGTCCATCCATCCTTCCACCCACCCACCCATCCATCCATCAACCCCCACCCATCCATCCTTCCACCCACCCATCCATCCATCCTTCCATCCGTCCGTCTGTCCGTCCATCCATCCATCCATCCATCCATCCTTCCACCCACCCATCCATCCACCCATCCGTCCATCCATCCGTCCGTCTGTCTGTCCACCCATCCATCCTTCCACCCATCCATCCATCTACCCATCTGTCCATCCATCCATCCATCCATCCATCCATCCATCCATTTATGCCAAACATTGACCTAGGGGTTTGGAATCCAAGTGCAAACTGGAGACTAGTGAACACGGATTAGGAGCCAGGGATTTGGAATAGAGTGCTTATGGCTGGTTCCATCCTTCATTAGTGGGGTAGCCCTGGGCACCCCTAACCTCCCGAGTCTCCGTTTCTGTCAAATGGGGACAAAAAGGCATTCATTGTGTCAGGGCTTTGGAAGAGAATTATATGGTACAATTTATACAAAATCAAGGGGCACCTGGGTGGCTCATCAGTCCATTGAGCCTCCGACTTTGGCTCAGGTCATGGTCTCATGGCTCAGCTCGTGAGTTGGAGCCCCGTGTCGGGCTCTGCGCTGACAGCTCAGAGCCTGGAGCCTGCTTCGGATTCTGTGTCTCCCTCTCTCTGCCCACCTCCTCTTCTTGTCTTCTGTCTGTCTCTCTCAAACTAAATAAAAATTAAGAAAATTAAAAAAAAAAGAGCATTGCTTTGCACATAGACGTTTGAGAAAATAAATTCATCACATAGAGGGTCTTGTATGTGTGTCTGTTGAGGGAAAAACTGACGTTTTTCTCTGTGTTTTATGTACGTTAACTTGTTTAGTTCTCGAAAATAGGTGAGGAAGTCATTCCTGCCATCTTCCTTTCTTTCAAAATAGAAACTGAGGTACCCAAGTGACCCCCCCCAAACTCACACAGCTGTGAAATAGCAGAGGTGACATGTGAGGCCACAGAATTCAGCTCTAGAAACAATGCATCCATGGACTCAAGTCCACTGCCTGCTGATAATGCTGGAACAAGAAAGGAAGAGAGAAAGGAATTATGCTTCATGTGTTTAAATTAAAAAACTTCTTTATGTTTATTTTTGAGAGAGAGAGAGAGAGAGTGCAAGCAGGGGAGAGGCAGAGAGAGAGACAGGATCCAAAGCAGACTCTAGGCTCCAAGCTGTCAGCCCAGAGCCCAACACGGGGCTCGAACTCACGAACCGTGAGATCATGACCTGAGCTGAAGTCGGACGCTTAACTGAGTGAGCCATCCAGGCAGCTCGCTTTATGGGTTTAAGAGCTAGGGGTTGGAGCAGAAGGTCCTTGGAGATCTCTTGAAAGAATTCTATTCAGGGACTCTCTCTGCCCCTGGCTGGGTACAGACACACACACACGAGCACACAAACACACGCTTGTGTGTGCATGCTGTGGCCTCTGCTGACCTCCAGCTGCTACCCTCTGCACGCCCTGCAGCAGTGGCTGTTTCCTGGGAAGGGGTGGATGGAGTTGCTGTGTGGATGTCTAGAGCAAAGCCTGCTGACCCCTGTAACCCCAATTCCATCCTACACCGCCCTCCTCCTCCCTGCTTCCCCCCTTCCTTCCCTCCCTCCAGGGCCCGGTGCAAACACGGCATCCAATTTGTTACCTACACAGGAAGGTCAGGGCCCTGTTGGCCCCTGCACTTTTCTCAGCGTGGGTCACTTGGCTGTGGCTTGCTTGTTTTTCTCTCTGTTCTTTGAAAGCATACTTGGGATCTGGGGAGGGCACTGGCACCAGCCAGTAACTTTTGACTGTTAAGAGATTCATTGGAGAGAATGCTTTTCTGGAATCCTGAATGGGGTCAGAGTCTTCTAGGCGGAGGCTGGGTGGATGGATTCTAGATGGAGAACTTGGGGTCCTCTATAGACCGTGAGCTAGACAGATTGTACCTCGGAGGCTAATTAGGGTTCACGGACAAAGCACTAGGTGATATTATGTGCATACATGCATGTATGGCTACACGTGTGGACATGTGTGCTCATGTGGGCATTTTTCTGGCCAGAGAATTCATAGACGTCTTTAGGATTTCAAATGGATTGGAGTCCCCATAGGGTTGAGAACCTGGCTTGAAGTCAAGGGGAGTTCAAGGGAGAGGTCATCTGAAGTGTCTTGGGAAACCAAGGCACCAAGGAAAAATGCTGTGGATTCACAGAGTCCACGCTCCACGTTATTTGGTTCAGGGGCCCAGTTCAAACATCTGCCATGACCAAAGGTGAATATAAATGAAGAAGTCCCAGCCAAGTGGAAGGAAAATCTCAGTGCCCAGGAGCCAATATGGCGCCAGTGAGACTATAGTAAAACCGGATGGAAAAGAACAATTCATGTGCCCGGTGAGGAGCCTCCTAACCATTGCATCTATTGTTGCTATAGTGGGATGTTGTCCCAATTCTGCTGAATCTTCCAGATTATTTGAGCAAAATCACAAATCCTGACTTCTACCTGGAATATCCCAAATTTAAAAATTTAAATATTTTGTAAATTTAAAATAGAATACCGTGAAAGTCAAACAAAAGAAATGTATAGGCCTGATCTAACCTGTGAGCTTCTCTTTTTTGACATCTGGCATTTTGTCTTCATCATTTTCCGTCAGGGAGAGAATTGAAAACCAGAAAAGGGAGGTGGTCTGTCCCTTCAAGATCATGTAAAATAAATGCGTGATGGAATCGGGTCTTAAAAGTCTTACCTGCTAGGTCATAACCCTTTCTTCTCCTACTCTTAACAGACTGCTTAGGGAATAGCTCCTTCTATAACGGGCAGTCACCTTCTTCAAGGGAGACCGGCAGTTATTCAAGCCTGGATAATAGACATAGTTACTTTCAGTGTATCCATTGTGGGATTTGTGGGTGATTTATTGCATTTCTTATTCTCTCATTTAGGGAAAAGGCCTTTTTGCCTCACACCTCGATTCTGGGTTTAGCCATGTAACTTGCTTTGGCCAAGGGGAACTTAGCAGCTGCGATACAAGCCAAAACCTAAGAAAGACTGAGTGACTTCTGCTTGTTTTTCTCACTCTTGGACCCTTGCCTTGACCCTGTGTACTAACATGCGCTGGCCTCCTGGAAGCATGTGAAAAACACAGGGAGGAGAGCCCAGTTGTCCCCCTGGAGACCATTCTAGACAAGCCAGTCTCCAGCAAACCCCTATCTCACTGTATTCACAAAAGCAAGGCCAGCCTAAATCACCCAAACTCAGCTCAGGTAAATGAAACCATCCAGCCTTCTCGTAGACTCGGGAGAAATGAATATCTGGTTGTCATCTTAAGCCACTGAGTTTTGGGGGTTTATGTTACACAGCAGTAGCTAACCAATACAAGGAGAGGTTGTGAGGATTATTCACTTCATGAATTCATGGTGGGGAATATTGAGTACGCTCTTTCTCTCCCTCAATCTTTGATTTCAATCTCTTGCCTTTACTTAGTAAAACTCAGAGAGGGAACACTCATTTGAACATGGTCATATTATCTTCTGTGTGCCAGGTACTACACTGGCTATTCTCCCCTGTTAGGTTTGTTCATTGCCCTAAGAAATTTATATAACATTGCCATCCAGGTAGTCTGGCTTCTTATAAAGAGCCCTGAACTCATACAGACCTGGTTTGGAATTCTAGTCCCGCTACTATTTACATTTGTGATCTCATACAAGTGACTAACCTCAGTCTCCTTACTTAAAATTGGAATAATAATTACTATCATGTTATGCAGAATGAATCAGGCAATGGATCTGATTACAAATTCATTCAGTTGCAAGTAACAGAAAACTTGGCAGTGGTGTAAGTCATAAAGACATGTAACAATGTCACACAAGAATGAATCTGGATCGACATCTGCTGGGACTGGTTTAAGGCAGAACATCATCAGGGTAGCATCCTTGCGATGCTCTTGGACTTTACCTCATGGCAGTAAAGTATTTGCTGCAGCTCCAGAAATCATGGAGGTACAAGATGGGGGAAATTTTAGACTTTTCAGGGAAGTCAAGTCTTCCTGGAATTTACCAGCAGCCTCCGCTTTCATTTTATTGATGACTGTATGACTCATGATGAGTAGAATCTGCAAGGGAGCCTAAGAAAGGAAGTATTTGTAATCGGCATCCTCTAGAATTGGAGGCATGAGCAGGAGATGACACTGGGAATGGATGCTGTGTTGGCCAAACGATGATGTTCTCCTCGTTATCAAAGGATGCCTGGTATAGAATGGGTGAATGGTTAGGAACTGTTTATTCTCCCCCATCATGCATTTCTTTAACTTGGGACCTGATCGTAGCCTTAAAGGAGAGCAATGGGATTTTTTTTCTACTCTGTGTTTTAAGGTACGTTAGATTTCAGAAAATTTTCTCAGCTATGGACGAACAAGGCTGGGACATCTATTGAGCTCACAACTTCTCCCCATGGCCATGCATCCCTTCCCATGATCCCAACTTTGGGGACTCTGTGCCTCCCTCACTGCAACCCTGTGAGCCGAGGGGAGCGACCCATGCTACTGCTTCCCCACTCTTGCCCGGCTCTTCATGGCCATTCATTGGATTGGGTCTGCACCTTTGGTTATGAATCCTTGGGGAACACAGTGAAATGCAGATTTCTGGGCCAGACTTTCAGATCAGTCTGGCACGTTGAGGGGAGCTGGAAAACATGTATATTTAGCTCACACCCCAGATGGTCTTTGGAACACACTTTGAGAAATGTTGCCTTAAGGTCTAAGGTCTAAGCTGCACACTTTGCAGCTAAAAGTGCGCTAGCCTAGTGCAATTTCTTGTTGCATGGGGAAAGTCAGTCTGCGGTAAGAGAGCCAATGCAGATTGCAGAGAGAAGCAGAAATCAAGAAATAAAGGGAGAGGGGCGCCTGGGTGGCGCAGTCGGTTAAGTGTCCGACTTCAGCCAGGTCACGATCTCGCGGTCTGTGAGTTCGAGCCCTGTGTCGGGCTCTGGGCTGATGGCTCAGAGCCTGGAGCCTGTTTCCGATTCTGTGTCTCCCTCTCTCTCTCTGCCCCTCCCCCGTTCATGCTCTGTCTCTCTCTGTCCCAAAAATAAATAAACGTTTAAAAAAAAAAAAGAAATAAAGGGAGAGAGAATGGGTCCTTAGACCCACCCGTCTCTGAGGCCAGTTCCATCCCACCTCTTCTGGAGGTTTTGGTAACACAAACCAGAATATTCTTTATTCTTTTATAAATCTTGAGCTCCTATAACTTTAGTTTCTTCCTCTGCCACGTCTTTTGCAACTCCCCACAACGCTTCTTGTATCGATGGGATGTGATGTCCTGAGAGGAACAATGACTTCTCCAAAGTCATAAAGCTAATGTAAGGCCACACTTAAAGACACAGCCCTCATTCTCTGGCTCCAAGGCCACTTTTTTTTTGTCCTTTGCATTCTTGGGGTACCCTGTAGATATGGAGAACTTACTGGTATATGGGCAAGCATAATTGGCTTATATATAATGTAAATCTTTCTGAAAAGATGAACCATAATATTCCATAAGTAGACCGTATTTAATAATACCAAATGAATGAGGCTGATCACTACCAACATCCAAATCAGTGGCTAACACTTAATATAGCAAGAGTTGGGGCACCTGGGTAGCTCAGTCGGTTAAGCGTCCGACTTCAGCTCAGGTCACGATCTCGTGGTTTGTGCATTTGAGCCCCAGGTCAGGCTCTGTGCTGACAGCAGCCTGGAGCCTGCTTCAGATTCTCTCTCTCTCTCTCTCTCTCTCTCTCTCTCTCTCTCTGCCCCTTCACCACTCATGCTCTGTCTCTTTCTCAAAAATAAATAAATGGTAAAAAAAATAGCAAGGGTTTATTCCTCTTGAATAGACAAGAGTTATTGCTACATGTACAATGCATGTTTGCCTCGGTAGTGGGTGGGGGTTGGGGGAGGGTCTGCTCTTTGAAGTCATTCAGAGATCTAGGATGATATAGGGTTTATCTTGACATGTTCTTCCATGGTCACCGTAGTAGTGGAACATGAACATGGGGAATCACTTATCCTGGCCCTTGAAGCTCCCGCCTCAAAGTGACCCACGTCCCTTCTGCTCATATTCCATTGGCTGAAGCAAGTCACACGGCTATGTCTCACTTCAAAAGGGGCAGAGAAGTACAATTATTCCAGGTACCTGGAAAGTAGAGAATGAGAAATACTTGGTGACTAGCTCTGTTGGCCACTGCACCAAAGGACTTCAGCAATTTAAGAAAATCTTTGAGGGGCGCCTGGGTGGCTCAGTCGGCTAAGCGTCCAACTTTGGCTCAGGTCATGATCTCATGGCTTGTGAGTTCAAGCCCCACGTTGGGCTCTGTGCTGACAGCTCACAGTCTGGAGCCTGCTTTGGATTCTGTGTCTCCTTCTCTCTCTACCCCTCCCCCACTTGTGCTCTGTGTCTTTGCTCTCTCTTTCTCTCTCTCAAAACTAAACATTAAAAAACGAAAATCTTTGTGTAAAAATATAAGCTAGAATATATTGATAGACTAATGTTGACTAGGCACTTTGCTTACATGATCGTACTTAATAGGCACCCTGAAAATTAGGTATGGTTATTTCCATTTCAGAGAGGTGAAAACCAAAATTGGAAAGATCATACAAATGCCAAAAGTCATCAGCCAGCAAGTGATGGTTTTAATTTCGAACCTGGCTCTTTCCAACGTCCATACTCTTAGTCACCATTAAAAAAATGTTCTTCAGCATTTTTAGAGGCACCATATATTTTCAAAATACCAGAAGGGGTAAAGCAGTATTAAGGAAGACACAAAGATGACTCTTAGGGAGTTCACTGTCTGGCCATTAAAATATTCATGATTTGTCTTCCATTGGATGAGAATTTCCAAATCAGCCTTTCCGTAAAGTAGAAGAATCAGCAACAAAACCAGTGAGCCAGTATTAACACTATAAATGATTTAGCTTTCTCAAGGATCAAGTGTGATGTGCAGAAGCTTATCAACTTCTCTAGTGAGAGCCCGGTATAATCTGGCTGGTGTCTATATCAGTCTTCACCGAGGGTGTTCTTTATGATTTTAAAAGCCATTTTTATAGTTTACATTATTGTCCAGCAAATATTCACTCCCCCCTCCCTCCCTGCTTCTCCTACTGTTGACAGAGAATATTTTCTCCAAGCCGGGGAGTTTGGGCTTTGTCATGTGACATGCTTTGGCAAAGGCAGTTCTGGGGGCATGATGTAAGCAGAGTCCTTAAATACGCTTTCATGCTCTGGCTTGATTCTTGAGCTCTCTTACGTTACTGTGAGAAAAGCATCACTCAGGTAGTCAATGCCCCTTCCTTTATCCTGGACCCCAGAATAAACCTGGAGCAGGCATGGAGTCACGCAGGCAAACCAAGCCTGTGTCAGCTGAACCACAGCTGATTGCAGATCCATACATGTAAAAATAAATCCCTATTGCTGTAAACGACTAGACTGAAATGGTTTGTTATGCAGCATCACTATGGCAATAGCTGACTAATACACCTTTTATCTTACATGCTGGTAGGAGGTGAACGTTGGCCACTGGGACATTTAAAGGATCATTTTTTTTAAGCCTATTCAATCAGATAGGTGGGGTGCATCTTCAGAGACTTCAAGGTGGTGGGATGATGAACTCCTGTTATGGAAGGGCATAGGACTGGGAATTAGAACATTTGAGTCCTAATCGGGGCTCTAACTCACACAGGCTATTTGAAGGCTGATAGGTCAAGTCTCTTTGGACTTTCGTTTTATTTGATATAAAGGGGCTGTTCTAGATCAGAATGATAAGAAATGAATCCTATTATAGATCAGAATGACAAGACTAAGTGGTCCCCTGAGATTCATTAGTAATGGTGGTCTTGAGGACTGCCACAAATTTGGAGAATGGGTCCTGGTCCCAAAGGAAAGTTCTGTGATTGATTATTGATTCCTGCCATGGGCACACATTTGTGGGGTTTGTTTGTTTGTTTTTTTTTTTTTTTTGGTTTGGTTTGGTTTTTGCCCATACCTTGCCCACTGTATACATCTGGGACTTTAGGAGTCTAAGAAGCCAATCTATTGTCCTTGTGCTCTGACAAAGATTGAGTCAGAGAGAAACCTGATCTTCTGTGAAAGAACAGGAAAGAAAAGGAGAGACCAGAGTTCACAGACTCTGTGAGGTTAGGGTGACTATTTTGTAAAATTCCTTGCATTTCCTTAGCAGAGCTTCTGGGGAGAGTTGCAGCTGTGATGGTGAACTTGGCGGGCCACTTGGTGCACACATCCCTTTGCCCACCAAATGGCGGGGAATCTAAGCTGACAAAATCCAGGGCTTTAAGAATTAAAGCTGATAAGGGGTATTCGTAGGAGTTGAGGGGAGCTGGCAGCTTTGGTCCCTGTAAGAGCAGGTGCAAGTCCTCATAATGGGGTGACGGGTACCATTTGGTCAGTGAAACAAAATTGCCAAACCTGTGGCCAATCCAAGTTGAGTAAGAATCAAAGTGAAGGCAACCAGACCTTCATTTGTCTGTGCATTGTTCACTGGGAAATCTAATTGGCTGCCTTCAGGGACTAGTTTTGAAAGTTTCTGCTCCACCCTTTTAAAAAATATGCTTACACCTGCCATCAGAGCTCTTTCTACAGCCTTTGGATTAATCACCAAGCTTCGTATTTTGAAGCAGCTTAGAGAACATGGATTCAAAGATTAGCCTGCCCACAGGGCGGCTGTTAAAAAAGCAAGGGCATCTTCCTGGAAGGGTGGAAAAAGATCAGCCGGAAGTTTGCTGTAAGCCGGAAATGCTTGTTGGCTCCGCTCCCTCAAAGCCCAGTTTAGCTGCCTGCTTGTTCACTGTCTTTGATGGGCTGGCCACCCTGATGACTGCCAGATCAGTGGCCTGTCGCTAGGCAGGCAGTGCAGTCCGCCTTGTTTTCTCGTATAGGTCCAAACCTATCATGCATGGGTCTGAGGAATCATCTACTGATGGAATGAACACCTGCCATCGCAAATGTGCACACAGACTTGTGCCTATCAGGGAATAAATAGCTTTAAGCAAAAGGCAGAAATTAAAAGCCCATTATGCAAACTTTGTGACCAAGGTTTGGCTCTCAACTTGATAAACATAAATGAAAGTTTTCCAAGTATTCACTGTGGGTCAGACACTGTTCTAAGCCCACCACGTAGATGTCTCCCTCCTTTGGTGCTCACGTCAAAGCCCATGAGTTAAGAACTATTGTTATCCGCCCCTTGGCATCCGTATCTGCCAACGTACTGAAACACAGAGAAGTTACATAGCATATCAAGGTCACATAGCTCATAAGGGCCATGGCCGGGATCTGAACCCAGAAAATCAGGCCCTAAATCTCACTCGTAGGCACTCTCTTGCTTAGAGTGGTAGTTCCCTCCAGTCACTTGGAGGGCTGGTTAGAACACAGATTGCTGGACCCCACTCTAGAGCTTCTGATTTAGCCCATCAGAAACGGTTCCCAGAAATTTGCATTTCTTATAAATTCCTTAAGTGATATTGATGCTGCTGCCTCAGGGATTCATACTTTGGGAACCATTGATTTAGGGTAATGCTAAATGGCCTTGTCCTTAATGCTAAATGTCCTTAAGTTTGTATTTTGCTCATGCGACAGAGGTAAAGTTTCCTTGTCATTGGGTAGTTTGTCTTCAACTAGTGATTCAGGAATTCAGATCCCCCCCCCCCACCCGCCCCACCCCTTGTGGCCTCTCTTTAGGCTCAGCTGAAGCAAATCCATAGCAAGGAAAAAAATCTTAAAAGGTTTGGTCTGGAAGTGACACACATCATGTCTGCCCAGGTTTCATTGGCAAGAACTCGTCACATGACTGCACCACTGGGCAGAGGTTGCTGGGAAATGTAGTCTTTTTCCAGGGAGTGGCTTCCTGACCACAACTTTATATTATGGTAGAGGGAGTGTGAATTCCGGGGGATAGCTAGAAGGCTCCGCCAGAGGTAACATGGCGTCCTGCCTCCCTCTCTAAATGTACCAGCTCCAGCCATGGGAGTTCAGATGATTGCTTTTCCAGCTCAGAAAAGTGATTTGCTTTTCTTACTTGGACCAAACAATAGGCTGAATATTTCTCACTTGTGCTTTGGCTACCAGAACGTGACAAAGACGGGGCTTAGATGAACGCCTAACGCAGAAACTCATGGAAATCTGAACAGTGTGTATTTTTTTTCTGGAGAGAGGATTTATAGACGTGAGATTTTTAAAAGAGGTGATGGAGGCTTAAGGAAAGTTGAGAACCATGACTTTATGAGAATGTGCATTTTTCTCCTTTCCACTCAGTCCCTCATTGCTGTCTATGTTCCTCTTTTCATTTTCTAACAAATACCAATAACTGATATTGTTTTTTACTTGTTTCCTGTCTGTTCCACGGGTTGAATATCAGCTGCATTGTCTGTCCTCTTCATTGATGCATCCTCAGTATCCAGAGCGATATCTGGTTCATGTAAATGTGCAGTAACCAATAATGAGCATATTAGTGAATAAGAGATAATGAATGTGGATTAAAACGTTCTAGTGCTGGGGCGCCTGGGTGGCGCAGTCGGTTAAGCGTCTGACTTCAGCCAGGTCACGATCTCGCAGTCCGTGAGTTCGAGCCCCGCGTCAGGCTCTGGGCTGATGGCTCAGAGCCTGGAGCCTGTTTCCGATTCTATGTCTCCCTCTCTCTCTGCCCCTCCCCCGTTCATGCTCTGTCTCTCTCTGTCCCAAAAATAAACGTTGAACAAATAAATAAATAAATAAAACGTTCTAGTGCTATGCTTTGGGTTTCGTGTGCCCAAGATCCCCCCCCCATTTTATTGAGGTATATTTGACATGAAACTTGTGTAAGTTTAAGATGTACAGTGTGTTGATATGATACATTTGTATATTGCAAGATGATTACTACCATAGCCCTGGCTAACACCTCCATCCTGTCACATAATCACCATTTCATTTTTGTGGGGGGGAACATTTTAGGATCTACGTTCTTAGCAACTTTGAAGTATATGATGCAGTATTGTTGGCTATAATTACCATGCCATACATTAGAACTTGTTATTCTTATAACTGGAAGTTTCTACCTTTTGACAAGTGTCACCCCATTGACTCCACCCCAGCCCCTGGTAGGTGCCATTCTACTCTCTGTTTCTCTGAGTTTGGCTTTTTAAATTTTTTTTTTAACATTTATTCATTTTTGAGAGACAGAGAGACAGAGCATGAGAAGAGAAGTGGCAGAGAGAGAGAGAGAGAGAGAGAGAGAGAGAATCCAAAGCAGGCTCTGGGCTCTGAGCTGTTGGAACAGAACTTGACGTGGGGCTCAAACTCACGAACCATGAGATCACGACCTGAGCAGAAGTTGGACACTTAACCGGCAGAGCCACCCAAGTGCCCCTGAGTTTGGCTTTTTAGATTCCATACATAAATGATATCAAACAGTATTTGTCTTTCTTTATATGACTTATTTCATATAGTGTAATGTGCTCAAGTTTCATCCAGGCTGTAACGCATGGCATGGGTGTGTGTGTCCATATGTATTCGCTCACACACCATATACATACACACAGACAAGAATAAAATGGACCAAAATAACAATGGTTATCTCTAAGGGATGGTACCAATCAGGCATTCAGAATAATCAAGTATCTTGTGACACATATAAATAATTCCGCTGTATAATTTTATTAATGTCTGGACGTAGACACACATAAATAATTCTGATTACATGGCACAATTATAAATGCAGATTTTGGAAGGCTGAAATTGATCAACATTATCTGCATTGACAATAAGCCCATAATGCAGCATAATGGATTTTTAAAATGCAGCATAAATCTGCTTAAAACAATATCCAGGCAGCCCAACATCAAGACACGTTAAAAACGGCCACCACTTTCTGGACTGTGACTTACACGCCAGCACCTTGCAGACACAGCAAATGCGGGAAATTACACAGTGGATGCCTTGCCGCAGTACAGAAGATAGGTCCAGCATCTTGCTAAAGTAACACTTCTATCCATGTTGAGTGACTGGGATGATTTTTCTGTCTTTAAAGCAAGAAAGAAGATAGAAATGTTCAGCCAGATGCTTTCTCCCAAAATGTAGAATTTTTCTTGGAAAAGCTACAAAAGGCATGAGTTAAAGGAAAGTCCCCTTTTAAGGAAGGGCAGGCAGATACAGCTGCTGATGGGACAGACAGATGTGGGGTACATCAATTAGCCAGAGCTGTTCATTCTAACCAATCTAAGGCTCTGTCCCTATGGAAAGTGGGGCCGATTTCTGAGACTAAAGCAAATTAACTGAATGGATTAATCTCTAAACTGAAGACTCAAGAAATAATGAAGTAAAGAAGGAGGGTTCAGGGTGCATTATCATGTAGCTTCCCACCCCGCTACTCTTTTAGAAAGCCAAGTGGAATCTTACTGAGTGATTCACACCACTGCTGTCCTGTTCTCAGCATCTGAAAATTGATACAAAACAAAGATAGATACAGAAACCATAAAGTAACTTCAGATCCCCCATTCATGCCTATAATTGAATGCCACACAATTATTGTGCCCGAGGCCCAGATGGGGGACACTCAAATTATGCTCAATGCGCTATTCAGTTTTATAATTCTCAGGTGTCTCAGTTGGTTAAGTGTCTAACTCTTGATCTTGGCTCAGGTCATGATCTCACAGTTGTGAGATCGAGCCCCATGTTGGGCTCTGTGCTGACGGTGCAGACCCTGCTTGGGATTCTCTCTCTTCCTCTCTCTCACCCCTCCCTCCCCTCAAAATAAATAAATAAACTTTAAAATTCTCAAGATATCACTAGAAGTGGGACCCAGAAGAATAATTCAAGAATAGACAAAACAAAGACTGATGAAAAATGTCAGCAGAACTAAAGGTAGCTGGCAGATTCCATACTGATGTATTAAGCACATTCAGTTCGATTTACGACAATTAATTGGGAAGACTCCTTAAAGTTAACCAAGTCCAGAATGTAACCTAGTAAGTATCTGTCAAGGAGTACTACCGTTAAAATGTTTGGCTCTGCAGTGTTTGGGCAAGTTAGGAACAGGCGTGGATCTTTGGTAAAGATTTTCTGAATTCAGTGAATGAATGAAAGGACATCTGAAGGAATAAACACGGTTGATAAAGCCAGATCTCCTTAGTGAAGGATCCAGATACATGATAACCAATTATGTGGAAATGATCGAACAATAGCACACACAACACACATTTAATGAGGTCTCAGTGTGTGCTAAGTTTGCTCTAGGTAGTTCACACGAGCTAACTTACTTCATTCCCATCTAATAAATCGATGAAATACACCCAGTTATGATCGCATCCCCATTTGTTGTGGGAGCAAGTGACACACAAAAGGATGAGGTAGATTTCTTAAAGTCATGAAGTTAAGTGTGGCAGTCGGAATTCAAAATCCTGTGGATGGTTGCCACAGCCCCCCATTTTATTCACTCTTCTCTGCTTCCTCTCGCTGTTTCAACTGAAACATGCCTATAATGACTGTAGGAAGTAGGATTTGACAGAACAGAAAGCTAAGGCACAGAGAAGTGATAAAGGTAGGATTTGGATCTAGATCGAAACCAAATGTTACATCTCTCTTCACACCAGAAGGCATCATCCCTTAAGGAACTTTTGGCTCATCTAAAATTGTCACTCTACAAGAATTTTATGCAAGAGATCTCTGTTGTTCCTGATGTTTCTTGGATTCCTCACCCTGGAAATCCACAGCACACCTGAATTCATCTAGAACCATGGACAGCACCCAGGGTTTGGGAACGTCTTCTCAGGTTTTCAGGAGTAGGGTGGTGCAGGTTCTTTCCTTCTTGAATCAAACCAGCAATCATGTATCAATCAGGCTTTATTGGTGAGAAAACAGGTTGGTTCATCTGGAGGTTTATTTGGAAGTAGCTGCTTTACATCACTAGCCACGGAGTCTTTGATGTTGACTTGGTTTGTCAACCTCATCACCAGACATCATCTAGCAAATCATCAAATTGTTTCCAGAGAGCTGGGTATTTTTTAGCTTGCTGGAACCACACTGAAGGCAAAGCCAAGGATATAATTTTGGTCTCCCAAATCATTTTTTCATTGATACCCTCGGTCCTCTACCAGGAGTAATCTTAGCCTAGGAAACCTGTTTCTTTTTTTTAAATTTTTTTTTTAATGTTTATTTATTTATTTTTTTGAGACAGAGAGAGACAGAGCATGAATAGGGGAGGGTCAGAGAGAGGGAGACACAGAATCCGAAACAGGCTCCAGGCTCCGAGCTGTCAGCACAGAGCCCGACGCGGGGCTCGAACTCACAGACCGCGAGATCATGACCTGAGCCGAAGTCGGCCGCTCAACCGACTGAGCCACCCAGGCGCCCCTAGGAAACCCGTTTCAAGTTACACAAATGCCTGGCAGAAATAATGCCATTTAACCAATCTCTTACATCTTCACATTCATTCATGAAAGAGAGATAGGTCAATATGAACCCATATTTTTCATATGGGTAAGGGAGAAACAGACAGTACTCAGAGAAAACACACATATTCTACTTTATCATGTGACCTAGGAACAGTCCTAAGTAAGCTCTTTGGATTCCTGCTCCTATAAAATAACTTGACATTTTTTTTTTTTAATTTTTTTTTTCCAACGTTTATTTATTTTTGGGACAGAGAGAGGCAGAGCATGAACGGGGTGAGGGGCAGAGAGAGAGGGAGACACAGAATCGGAAACAGGCTCCAGGCTCTGAGCCATCAGCCCAGAGCCCGACGCGGGGCTCGAACTCACGGACCACGAGATCGTGACCTGGCTGAAGTCGGACGCTTAACCGACTGCGCCACCCAGGCGCCCCATAAAATAACTTGACATTTATTAATTTATTAATTTAATTGATTATTTACTGGGCTTTAATGAGATGTTTCTGACACACAGCCCCCTTCGCTTCTTTACTCTTACTATATTGTAAATGTTCTTAATATTAACTATTTTCTGACTTATATGTTCTTCTTCCTATTTTTGAGTGTGAGCTCTTTGGTGACAGGGACTATGTATGTTTTCTCATCCTTCATTCTTGTTTCAGTTTATAGCATATGCAAGACAATACAAAAATGTTTTATGTTCTACTGGATGAATCACATTTTTAGTGATTGTGCCTGGCATTCTTTTCTTTACTGATACATTCATCTCTGTGCCTTTCTATCTGCTTGCTCATCAATTAATCGAAGTATGCATTTGGCTATCCATCCATCTATTCATCCATTCATCTATCTGTCCAGGCATCCATCCATCCACTCACCCACCCATTCACTCATCCATCCATCCATCCATCCATGCATCCATCCATCCATCCATCCATATACCCATTCTTCCCCTGATCTCATCCCACTAGCAATTCAGACAAAGCAATCAGGCAAATTCACCAGAAGAGCTGACAATTGATAAGGCCTTCCCATTCATTCTTCTTTCTTTTATCCTGTACTAATTTGCTTTCATCCAACATCTTTCTCCTGTGCTATCCCGCTTCTCTTCTTCTTCTCTCAAGAGAGTTACAGGAACGAAAATGAGATGGCTCCTGGGGGCTGGAGAGGGGAGTAAATTGCTTGGTGACAGCTTGGGTCCAGGGACAGATGAAAACCTTAGCCTTAAGCAAAGTTCAGGGAAGCCCAAGGAGCGAGCTGATGGACAGTCTGACTTGTCGAGGGTGAAATCAATTAAAGTACATCAAATCCAGAATTCATGCTTTCTCAGAGTGACAAATCTATGCTGGAAACTGAGAAAGACGAAGGGAGAAAAATGTCTTTGACCTCTCGGAGACCGGCTGTTCCTTCTGTCAGGGGAGCCAGGCTTGGAGTGAGATGCGTTCATGATGAATTATAACAGCCAGCCAGCCACCTTAAAAAAGGACGGGGTGAAAAGGTTACCAAAGAGATCCAAAATGTGAGGAATTCAACCAAACACCAAGATAAATCAACTCGGGGCCAGGAGTGTTTGTGCCATGCCTGTTCAAAGTGCCATGGATAAGCTCACTTAGCCCCACACTTTCAGGCTTGATACGCACCAACATTTACAACCACACGCACGTTGTTTACCAGGTCATGGGAAGGCAATCAGAAGGGAAGAGCCCCGAAGACTGTTCAGTTTGGCATCAGAAGTCTGGAGGCATACCATCTCTGGGCAATGCTGTCCAATAGAACTTTCTGCAATGATGGAGATGTTCTGTGGTGCTATCCAATATGGTAGACATTAGTCAATGTGACTCCTGGGCACTTGAAATGTTTTACATTTAAATAGCCAAATGTGGCTAGGGGCTGTCACATTAGAGAGTAAAGTTCCAGGGCAAATGATGTTTTTGTCTGTGAGGGTACCATCACAGAAGCAGGGATGGGTTTAATGTCGGATTGCAATGCCTACTGGTCAAGTTGTTCTGAAAATTGAAAGCATACCATGGTTTGTGCACTTCGTAGAGCAATGACAACATCATTTATCCCTGTATATCAGGCATCTGCCATAGCACCTGACACATAATAGGTGTCTATCCATGTTGAATAACTGATTAAACAAATAACAATAGCCAACTCATTGAACATTTGTTATGTGTCAGATATTGTGCCAAAACTTTGTGTGCATTCTCTCCTTGAATCTGCCTAGTAAGGCCATTGGGTGGGCACTAGCAGAAATAATTATAGTAAACGTGGCTTACAACATGGCAAGCTCTCCCCAGAAAGGTTTCCTTGTATTAACACACTTGTTACACCGATTCTACAAGATAGATGCTATTATTATCCAATTTGTTTTGGATGAAGAAACTGAGGTGCCAGGAAACCCAAGCAATGCATATTATTATAATTGTGATTAAAAAACAAGTAGGTGCTGGAAAACACCCTGTGTGACTGGTGATGTGCCGGTGATGTGTGTGTGTTCCTGTCTGTCTGTTTAGCCCAAGATGTTCTGGTGAAATTAATGTCCTGTTGGGTGCCCCAGATACATACTCAGCTGTTCTAGCCCAGGCCTGGCTAACACGGTGATTTTGAGAGGTGAGAGGCCAGTGAGCATGACTTTTTCTTACCCTAAATGTGCCTGGCCCCTGTACCCCAGAGCCTATCGTAAAGACCCCCAGAGAGGGAGAGGTCAGAAGTCAGGTGTACATGGCTTATAGCCGGGGTGCAGATTGGGGTTTCATGTCAACACTGCCTGGTCTGTCTCTCTCGTTCCCTCACTGTTTTTGACCAGTTGTCCCAGTTTCTGGGTCTTAATGAGATGAATTTCCCAGATAACTATAATTTGCATTCTTTAGCATCCACATTTACATTATTATTTCCAAATTTGAGCCATTCTGCCTGGAAAACCGTCTTCTAAGCTTTAATACTTATGTGTATAAAAACAAGATATGGAACTAGACTTAATCTTTGCTCTTTTTTTCCCCCGAGTATATATTTATCCTTGAAAATTATGCACATATAAAACAAGCAGCAAACAAATGTATATTTATAGATGCTTGTGAAATTCACATAGCATAAAATTAGCCATTTGCAAGTTAAAAATTCGGTGACATTAGTGCCTTTGTGTTTAGTGTTGTGCAGCCGCGATCTCCACCTAGTTCCAAAACATTTCCATCATCCCTAAAGAACATTCTCTGCTTTGTAAGCAGTCACCTCCTAGTCTCCCTACCATTGAGTCCCTGGCAACCACTAATCTGCTTCTTGTCTCTATGGATTTACCTGGTCTGGATATTTCCTAGAAATGGAATCATGCAATTCGTGATAATTTGTGTCTGGCTTCTCTCACCTAGTGTGATATTTTTGAGGTTCCTCCACATTGTGGTGAGTGCTGGTACTTCATTCCTTTTTATAGCTGAGTAATATTCCAGTATACAGATACACTATCTTCATTTGTCCATTTGTCAGTGGATGAACAATTGGGTTGTTTCTGTGTTTTGGCTAATATAAAATAGTACCACTACGTATATTTGGGTAGAAGAATTTGATTGGCGAGGATGTGGGACAAAAGGAACTTTTGTGCACTGTTGGTGGGAATGCAAATTGGTGGAACCACCATGGGGAACAGTATGGAGATTCCTCAAAAAATTAAAAATTGAACTACCATACGATACAGCCATTCCACCTCTGGGTATTTATCTGAAAAAACAAAAACACTAACTTGGAGAGAAATCTTCCCATGTTCACTGCAGCATTATTCACAATAGCCAATATATGGAAACAAACTAATGTCTACTGACAGATGAATGGATAAAGAAAATGTGATAAATATATATACTTATATAGATTATATAATATATACAATATATATTATATAATAACATATATAACATGTATGTAATAGCAAACATATATAATACAATATATTAGAATTTAAATATTATATATGTAACTTATCCATAAGAAGAATGAAATATTGCCATTTGCAACAAAGTGGACTGATCTTGAGGGCATTATGCTAATGAAATAAGTCAGACAGAGAAAGACAAAAACTATATGATCTCACATGTGCAATCTCAAGAAAAACAATCTCATAGATATAGAGGACAGACTGCTGTTTGCCAGAGATGGGTGGTAGAGAGCGGGCAAAATGGGTGAAGGAGGTCCAAAGGCACAAAGTTCTAGCTACAAAATAAATAAGTCATGGGAGGTAATGCACAGCATGGCACTATAGTTGATGATGCTATACTGTGTATTTGAAAGTTACTAAAACAATTTGAGTATCTGTTTTCCATTCTTTTAGTATATACTTATGAATGGAATTTCTGGGTCATAGAGTAATTTTTGAGGAAGCACTACTCTTTTTTCCACAATGACTGTACCACTTTATATCCCCAATAGCAATGTCTAAGGGTTCCAATTTCTCCACGTTTGTTCTAAGACTTGTTTCCTGTCCTCCATGCCTCTTTCTCTTTCTTTTTTACTTTCTTTCTTTCAATTATAACCATCCTAGTGGGCATGAAATGGTATCTTATTGTGATTTTGATTTACATGTTCCTAACAACTAATGATATTGAGTTTCTTTTCGTGTACTTATTGGCTGTGTATTTTATTTACAGCAATGTCTATTCAAGTTCTTTGCACATTTTAAAAAGACTTAAGAGGTCTTTGTATACCCTGAATGCTAGACTCTTATCATATGTATGATATGTGAATATTCTTCTCCATTCTGCGGGTTACTTTTTCACTTTCTTGGTAACACTCTTTGATGCACTGGAGTTTTAAATTTTGATAAAGTCCAGTTTTCCTATTTTTCTTCTTGTTACTCAGGTTTTTGCCATCATATATAAAAATCCATTGCCAAATCTGATGTCATGAAGATTTATCACGACCTTGTATTCTAAGAGTTTTATGGCTTTAGCTCCATATTTGGATTATCTATCCATTTTTGAGTTAATTTTTACATATGGTGTGAGGTAGGGATCTAACTTTGGTCTTTTCCATGTAAACATCCAGTTGTCCCAGCCTCATTTATTGAAGAGATACTTCTGTCCCCACTTGATGTTCATGACACTCTTGCTGAAAATTATTTGGCCATTGATGTATGGTTAATCTTTTTTATTCTTAAGTTCCTCCATTACTGCTTTCTTTTGTGTTTAGTTGATATTTTGTAGTTAATCATTTTTTGACTTCCCTCTCCTTTCTTTTCCTGTATTAAAAAAATGTTTTTGTAATGTTTACCATGGGGAGTACAATTAACATCCTGAATTTCTAACATTCTAGCTTGAATTTGTATCAACTTTGCTCCAATAGCATACAAAAATCTGTGGTCCTATACAACTTTACCCCCTTTGTGTTATTGTTGTCACAATATATTGTCTTTATACATTGTGAGCCATTAATGTCAACTTATAATTATTGTTTTATGCATTTGTCTTTGAAATAGTATAGGAAATAGAAACAGAAGTCACAAACCAAAAAAGGCAATAATACTGGCTTTTATGTTTACTTATGTAGTTACTTTTACTGGAATTCTTTATTTCTTTGTATGGCTGTGAGTTACTGCTTAGTGTTTTCTCGTGTCAGCCTGAAAGGACTCCCTTCAGCATTTTTTGTTGGATAGGTTGACTAGTGATCAACTCTCTCTCAACTTAAGTTTATCTTGAAATGTCTTAATTTCTCCTTTGGTTTTGAAGGGTAGTTTTGCTGGATATAGAATTCTTGGCATCCCATTGCTTTCTGGCCTCCTTGAGAAATTGAGAAATCTCACTGAAGCTCTCTTGTAGTCATTGTTCTCCTGTGCTTGTCAAGATTCTCTCTGCCTTTGGCCTTTGGTAGTTCATTGTGATGTGTCTAGGTGTGGATCTCTTTGTATTTCTTTTTCTTACTATTCATTAAGTTTCTTGGATGTGTAGTTTCTTTAATCAAATTTTGGAAGATTTTGACCATATTTTTTCTCCTCAAATATTCTTCTTACCCTTTTCTTTCTTTCCTTCTCCTTTTGGAATTCCTGTGATGCATTTGTTAGTACACTTGATGGTATTCCACAGGTCTCTTACACCGTGTTCATTTTTCTTCATTCTTTTTTACCCCCTGTGCCCCAGATCAGAAAATTTCAATCGACTCATTTTCAAATTCACTGATTCTTTCTTCTGACTGCTCAGATCTGCTATTGAAACCCTGTAGTAAAGTTTTCATTTCATTATTTTACTTTTCAACTCTAGAATTTCTTTTGGGCTCCTGTTCATAATTTCTGTCTCCTTATTGATATTCTGCATTTGTTGAGACACCCTTCCCTTGGTTTCCTTTAGCTCTCTGCCCATGATTTCCTGTAGTTGTTTAACCCTATTTAAGACAGTTGATTTAAAATCTTTTGTCTCATTTGACAGAGTCCTTTGTCTGTGTTTCTTCAGGGATATTTTCTGTTACTTTATTTTGTGCATATTCCATATGTTATTTCTTGCATGATTAGAATTTTTGTTGAAAATTATACATTTTGAATATTATGATGTGGTAACTCTAGAAATCATATTCTTCTACCTCCTCTACATTTATTTGTGTTGCTGGATTTGGGCCATAGCAGTTTATTTACCTAGTGATTTTCCTGAACTATTTTTATAAATCCTATAGCCTTTGTCACGTTTGGTCTCTGAAGTCTCTGTTCCTCTAACTTGTGTTTGGGTAGTGCTTTGACAGGAACTTCTTTAAACGCTAGGACCCCCACTCAAAAGAGAAAGAAATAGAGAAAAGGAAGGAAGGAGAAATGGAAAGGAAAGCAAAACAGAAAATTCTCAGTCTTTGCAGATGGGCTGTATGCCGGGGCACGCTTTCACGTGTAGCTAGGCTATTTACAACTTTGTCTTAGCCTTCATTCCTGTGTGTACGAAGCCTAGATATCTGCTAGAGGAAAAAGCCTGTAATCTTCTCAGGTCTTTTCTGAGGATCCATCCTTCCACGTGCCATGCCATCGGCATGCGCATGGCTTTTTAAATTCCCAAGTCTATGTGGTGACTCTTGAATGCCCTAATCTCCCAAGGAAACTCTCTTTCTAGTTTGTCTTACCAGGCTCTCAGGACATTTACTGTTTGTGTCAACTGTAATCTTTGGGTCCAGATGGCAGTGAGTTATTCATTTGCCTTATGTTTTGAGGGAGGACCTTCTGTGTGGCCACTCATCTGCGTTGTGTGGGTTCTGAGTTAGCCAACACAAAGGCTGCGACATCTCGTGTTATTCCTTCAGTAACCTCCAGACAGGTTAGAACAGACAAATACAATTCTTTAAGAATAAGGTCTATCCTTACTATGGTTTGAATTGTGTCCCCTGCTTTCAAAATCACATGTTGAAGTTCTAACCACCAATGTGATGGTGTTTGTTGGTGTGGTTTGGGGGAGGTGTTTTGGTTTAGATGTATTCATGGGGATGGATCCCTTATGATGGGATTAGTGTCCTTACAAAAAGAGGAAGAGACCAAAGCCACCCCCTCCCCCCCACCACGACTCCACCGTGTAAGAAGATGGCATCTGCAAGCCAGAAGGGGCTCTCATCAGAGCCCGACCATGATGAAACCCTGATCTTGCTCCCCCAGCCCCAAGAACTATGAGGAATAAATTTCTGTTGGTTAAGCCACCCAGTCTGTGGTGTTTTGTGGTGGCCGCCCAAGCCGACTAAGACAATTCTGCATCCTCCAGAACCAGGGACCAGGGCCCCTCACTGGGAATGCAGCTCTTTTCAAGACCACCCCCAAGCAGAGGAAGAGGGTGGGACGGGGTAAGTCAAGAGTCACAAAGCTTTCCTACCAGTTTTAAGTTGCCTTCTCTTCTCTCTTGGTCGTTGTCAACCTCTGACCATTTTCCAGAGTTGAGGAAAAGTTGATTCTGCCCATTTTTGCTTGTTTTTCAACGTGTCTATGGAGTGACAGGTGCCTGGGGCTACCTGCTTCATCATTTTCAGTGACATCACTCCAAGACTTGGTCCTTACTGTCCCCCGAGAGGCCCTGCTGGACCTCGGTCACTGTATGGTATTGAAATAAACGCAAGGATGTCCACAGTCCAGATATGTAAGGCTGCTTGCTGTCCACGCAGTGGCCTTGCATAGGTAAGCTTTGTATGTCTTTGTGAGTGACTTTTGAAGCTCATTATCTTTTTTCTTTGTTAATAGCCATCACTTACAGAAGTACATATAGGCTGTCTCTGAAAAGCCTGTGTTCTCCCACCAGCATGACCAACTGTTGGGATTCACCGGAGCTGTGGGGTTTCATGAGACGCAGGATTTTCAGTGCTAAAATCGGATAGCCTTGAGCTAACCAGGATGGTTGGTCATTCTACCTCCCATCCTTGAAATGTCTCATACAGCCCCAACACATTTACACACAGCCCCCCTACACTGTTACAATATGTTCCTTTTGATATAAGTAGTTCCTCTAGCTGATTACACTTTTGGAGAAGCAGAATATAGTTAGGCTCAGGGTGAGTGTGAATGAACACCTTCGATGCACGGTCTTGATGGCCGCTCTTTTGACCGCACAAAGGTAGGTTTGCCAACCCCAGGCTCTTGGGTGGGTTTCAGATATTTGTGTGGGTTGGCCGTGTGACCCTTCAACATTACTCGAATGAAAAGTATATAATAATGCAAGTAATGATCTGCATATATCTTTCATTGAAATACCAAAACTCAGTTATTTCACTTGGATTCTCTTATTCGAAATCAACTTGGGGGTGGGGGGGGGGGGCGCCTGGGTGGCTGGGTCAGTTAAGCGCCTGACTCTTGATTTCAGCTCAGGTCATCACCTCGCGGTTCGTGAGTTCGAGCCCCGCATCGGGCTCTGAGCTAATGGTGTGGAGCCTGCTTGGGATTCTCTGTCTCTGCCCCTCCCCTGCTCACTACCTCTCTCAAAATAAATAAATACACATTTTAAAAAGTCAAAAGCCAATGTGGCTTTCTTGCATGTATTCACTAATTCCCATCCTCTCACTCCACTGTTAAGGACTCTAGAACATTCTAGGTTAATGAATTGTGACTGTAGAAAATTGGCTTTCAGTGGAGGGGGCGGGCATCTTGGACCCTCACAGCTGGGGAGAGGGCAGCCCTGGCCTCTAGTGGTAGAGGCCAAGGATGCTGCTGGGCATCCAGCATTGGACAACCCCTACCAGAAAGGATCGCCTGGCTCAAGGGTCAACGGTGCCCAGATCGAGAGGTCCTGCTTTTGAAGCATAAATTGGAACCTGTGATTCAAGTGAAGTCAGCGAGGCAGTTAGATCAGACTTTTAAAAGCGTCTGTGGAAATGTTTTCCCTTATTATTATTATTTTTTTTATTTAGTTTATAAGAGGCAACCTCTCTACCCAAATATGCTCTGGCCTGCAATAAAAGCTACATTTTTGGACCTTGGAAACTCAAGTCCCAGATTCAGTGAAACCCAAACCACTTGCCACTTCTGCTTCTCTCTCTTGGCAGAAGGTTTTGGTGCAAGAGAAGAGCAGGAGGCATACACCGTATGTTTTTCATTCATTTATGCTGAAGTCGCCGAAACGTTCCTTCTTTTATGAGCCATTTGATGTCCAAAAAACCTTTTGAGTTGCATTTATAACCCTTTAAAAAGCTCATTCCTCTTCGAAACAGGAAGCCACTTTGTGAATAGAGTAAACACAGCCAAAAGCGTGGAAGATGGGAGAAGAGAGACACCCCCCCCCCCTTTTAGGAGACTTTGCGTGGGGTGAAAGCTTCGCCGCCCCTCAGGGGACCTCCTCGTGGCCGTGATTGGGGGAGGGAGTGGCAGGACCAGAGTGGACAACAGTGGCCTGTGCTGATGGAGTGGCTCTGTACTGGGCGCACCTGGGATTGGGCATCCTTTGTGTGTGTCTATCATGGGACCGTGGAAAGGATGCTTTGCCAATTCTGGACCCATCTCTGCCTCCTCAAGGGACTCACAGTCTGGTAATGAGCCTTTTCCACCGACCTCAAATATGAATTCAGAACCCCTTTCAACAGAGTCCCCCAAAGTGGCCCCTCCTAATGATTTAGCGCTGGTCCACCCAGAACAAAGCAGACCACAGGTCAACCACAGCCCAGGTAATAACAGGAGGTACAGTAACAAGTCCTCTAGAGAAGAAGGCTTCGCTAAGACCCAACTGTAGAAGCAGGTGCAGTTTAAAAAGAAAATAAAATATAGGGGCGCGCCTGGGTGGCTCAGCCGGTTGGGCGTCCAACTTCGACTCAGGTCATGATCTCACGGTTCGTGGGTTCGAGCCCCGCGTCGGGCCCTGGGCTGACGGCTCCGAGCCTGGAGCCCGCTTCGGATGCTGGGTCTCCCCCTGTCTCTGCCCCTCCCCTGCTCATGCTCTGTCTCTGTCTCTCAATAATAAATAAACATTAAAAAAATTTTTTTTTAATTTTAAATAAAAGCAGTTTTTTACGTACACAAAGTCTTAGAATAAAACAAAAGATGGGAATAATTTCCATTTACATAATACGTAATGTAGTCCTAACAGTGTCCTAAGTTGTCACAACGGCCTATAAAGCAAGTATTTATTGACATTATATGTAGTAACATCTTTTTAAATTTTTTTTAATGTTTATTTATTTTTGAGACAGAGAGAGACAGAGCATGAACGGGGGAGGGTCAGAGAGAGGGAGACACAGAATCTGAAACAGGCTCCAGGCTCCGAGCTGTCGGCACACAGCCCGACACAGGGCTTGAACCCATGAACTATGCGATCATGACCTGAGCCGAAGTCAGACGCTTAACCGACTGAGCCACCCCGGTGCCCCTATACATTTTAACATCTTTGCCTTATTGAGATGCAGACAGGGAGATGCTGGAAGGTTCTCTTACTTAAGGCCACAGGGCCAGTCAAAGACAGAGTTGGGATTTGAACCACGGCCCTCTGGTACCAGCTTTCTTGCTTTGGCCTCAACCCTGGGACGGAAACTGGGGAAGTCTCACTCTTCTCCTTTCTTGGCGCACCAATGGAGACTCCGGCTGTGACGTGACTTTGTTTGGGGTCGTGTTGGGAAAACATTATGGATCCTGGGGCTCACAGCTAAATAGGAAAAATAATCACAGTGTTCTGTAACTTACGATGTTAATCTCCCATTGATCGTTGGCTCTGGGACAGAGACTGTGCCTGAGGGCTGCTGCCTCCTCCCCAAGTTTTAAGAGGCCCAGGGGAGCCGGGAAGGAAAGACACTTCAACTCGTTGGAAAGTTGAACAAGATGTATGTTCCCAGAGAGGTTTCAGCAGATGGTCTGTGACATTTGTTCATTCGTTCAGGAGGGCAGTTATTGAAAGTCCTCTGGATGTCTGGTCGGGTCAAGACACTTGGGTGAATGCGGGGCTGGTGGGTGGGGTTGGCGGGTGGCGGGGGGGGGGGACAGGCTGGGAACTTACAAAGCGGACGTCACGTGACAGGGAACAAAGCAAATTGGAAGGGCACCAGCTTGGAAATGATCCTCAACTCCAGTTGAAGGCTGGCTGTGCCACTCTTTAGCTGTGTGACCCTGGGCGCATGACTCCACCTCTCTGAGACTAATTTCCCCTCCGTGTAAACCAGGGCGAGCAGTAGACATCTACTCAACTCATGGGGCGGTTGTGCGGGCTTACTTGAGATGCAAGATGCCTGTCAGATTGCCTGGCGCGTGATGAGCACCTCAGAAAGGAAGTCGAAACCATTTAGTTGTGCAGCAGATGTTTACTGAGCACCTACTGTGTACCAAGCATAGTTCTTAGCACCGGAGAGCGCTATCAATCCTTATTACTGTCTCATAGTGAACTGCAGACCCAATCTCCTGGGGTTTCACTGAGGTGTCCTGAGATTTACGTTGGTGAGGTGTCGAGGCGAGGTGTCGAGGACTCATGAATTCTCCAGGGATGGAGAAAGGAGGTTTCCAACGGAGAAAGGAGGTGAGGCACATTTCACCTTGTGTCTGGGGCCGTTCAGATCCCTTCTTCCTCATGGTTTTCCCTCCTTAGATGATTTTTTACCAAAGTATTGATGACGTGGCGGTGGACGGCGTGGGTAGGGTCACAGCTGGGGGGAGGGGCTCTTCCGATCCACCGCTAGCCCTCACACCACCTTTTCAACCTTCCACGGCTGCCCCTGGGGCCACCATGATGCAGTGCATTCTTATCTTGAACCTGGACCAACTCCCTCTGGCCCAATGACAGGGATGATGATGTCGTTGTCGTGCTAGATGACGGCGATGGTGACGTTGGGGAATTACCAGAGGCTGGGCGTCCGTCAACGCGGTTTTGCGTACCTTCTCTCCGACCCTTGCGGTGACCCTGCAGAGGAGGCCTTACGCTGCAGGAATCGGAGGCAAACAAACGCCAAACCCCTAATTTTGCCGGTGAAATTATAATACCGAGTCCACAGCGTTCGTCCGCGCGCCTAGTATTTGCCAGACTCCCTTTACACGTATCACCTCGTGTAAGCCCACCGCCCTATGGGGTGGGTACACTTGTTTTTTTACAGACCCCAAAAGGGAGGCACAAGGGTTAGGACACTTGGCCACGCTCAGAGAGCTGGTTGGCTGTGGATCAGAGATGTATACCTAAGCAATGTGACCACGGAGCCTGCACTGGTCTCAGTTTTATTTAAAAATACGTGTATGGGGGCACCTGGGTGGCTCGGTCGGTTGAGCGTCGGACTTCAGCTCAGGTCATAATCTTGCAATTGACGAGTTTGAGCCCCGCGTGGGGCTCTGTGCTGATGGCTCAGAACCTGGAGCCCGCTTCGGATTCTGTGTCTCCCTCTCTCTCTGCCCCTCCCCCGTTCATGCTCTGTCTCTCTCTGTCTCAAAAATAAATAAACATTAAAAAAAAATAAAAAATAAAACTACGTGTACGGAAGTCTTAATTTTTCATGGAGGTATAATGTGTGCTAATAAGCGGGGTGAACGCCTATGCCTATGCAACCGCCACCGCTAGATAAGCCTGAGCTACTAACCCCCTCGGCCATGCTGATCTAATCCCCCATTTGATGTCAGAATTACCTGATGTCCCTTCACCTTCCAGATTTATCTTCACACGCGTTCACTGTGTCACTACTAATTGCCAGCCCATGTGGTATTTATTATGGTCTATGCCCTGTTCTAAGTGCCTTACGTATATGAACTCGTCGTGACATCAGCCCGTGAGGCCTGGCGCTATTCCCGTGGTTCCCGTTTTGCACACAGGACGATGGGGGCCCAGGGAAGTTAAGTGACCTGTCTCACGTTACACAGCTCGGGAGTCACGGAACCACGAATTCAAGCTGGACGTCTGGTTCTAGAACCCTCCACGCGCTCGGTTTCTTGAATGCGCCCAGAATCCCTACAGAGAAAGGGCACTGATCAATCTCAGTTCACAGGTAAGGAAGCGAAGATTCCGCAAGGTTAACGTAAATTGCCCAAATATCTCTACGAGTAAGCCACAAAGGGAGGACTGCCCTGACTTCCGAAGACATGTCTTTTTTCGCTGTCCTGACAGGTGCCTGAAACTTCTCTGCTTTATTTTATTTTATTTTTTTTCAACGTTTATTTATTTTTGGGACAGAGAGAGACAGAGCATGAACGGGGGAGGGGCAGAGAGAGAGGGAGACACAGAATCGGAAACAGGCTCCAGGCTCTGAGCCATCAGCCCAGAGCCTGACGCGGGGCTCGAACTCACGGACCGCGAGATCGTGACCTGGCTGAAGTCGGACGCTTAACCGACTGCGCCACCCAGGCGCCCCGAAACTTCTCTGCTTTAGATAAGAGTCACTGACGTACCTGTTCATCCCCTTCCGGGAATACCAAGTTTATGGAGAGCAGAAGCTCTCTCTTAGTGGTCTTTTGTCATCTGTGGCCCCCAGTCCCGGACCCCGCGCTCGAGTGGAGCCCTGTGAGAGGAGGGAAGTTTCTGGAAGAAACGTGCTTGCTGTCAGAAATGCCGGAGTCCCAGGCCCCCGCCTTGATGAGGCTCTGACCAAATAAATGTTTGTCTCTCCAGCTCACCTCGGCAACCCCCGCTCCCCACCGCCCCCAAGCTCCTGGGTCCACCCTTTCCTAGTTTTACCTAGGGGGATAGTAAATCTTGACTTTCCCATTTTCCTGCAGCTCGAAAGGATATGAATTCCGTAAATCTTGGCCTGAGTGACCAACGGGATGCATGAAATATGACAGGAAGAGGCCAGGGAGGCAGAGTTTACGCAGAGCGCAGCATCCAGGGCCGGGGATGGGCAGGCCGGGGGGGCCCCTAGGGACGCCTTGGGCTACAGAGAGACGCCTCCACGGTCTGGGCTGTAACAGACGGTCAGGGTCCCCGCCGTGCCGAGGTTCTAAGAGCACTGCCGCTGCGTGGGGCAGAAGTGACATGCCGTGCAAAACCCATGCGGTCCCTGTCCTGGTCTTCACTCTTGGCCGCTGCCTCCAAGGATGTGGGGGGGGGGGGGGGCAAAAGTGCCCCATCCATTAGGGCTGACAGGGCAGCAGGAAAGACCTAGCTGTGATGAGAGGAAGAACTTCCTGCAAGGAAAGTTTATTAAGCCCTGCCGTGAGTTATTGACAGAGGCAGAGCAAGTGACTTCCTGACTTCGAGACCAAGATGGATAGTTCTCGGTCTGCAAGAGTCTGGCCCAGCCGTCTGCTGCGCGGGCCCTTGACCCCTTTCGGGGGGACTGCGTCAGCTGCGTCTGCATTTGAGGGCATCGGAGAATGCTCGACGATGATAAAATTCCTCTTTGAAGGCAGGTTTAGTGTTTTTCTTCTCCTCCCTCCTCCTCCCCCACCTCCTCCCCTCCTCCTCCGTCTCCAGAATGGAATTACTATATGTTCCTTCCAAATTTTTAAAAATCCAAATAATCTGCAAATCCCATTCCCCTTTCGGCTGCTAACAGTCGGGGTACATCTTCATGGATGTTTTGAGCGTGCGTTCACCCACACGCTCCCGCGCACCCATCTCTGTTTAACCACACGGACGGGCACATTGGCCTCGGGTTTGCTCCCCTCCCCTGCAAACATCGTGGGCATCTTTCCACGGCGGTACGCACATTTCATTCCGTTTGTAAGACAGTAACTTCATATTCCATAATATGGCTATGTCGTAATTCACGTAATCAGTCCTCAGTGGCTTTACTTCCAAGCTGGTTTTCCAAGTTTTTTTTCAATGCAGAAACGCTGTACCGAACCGTCAGTGTTTTCGTCCTTCTGCACGTGTAGGGGCGTGTCTTACAATGGATTTCTTTTTTAACTTTTTTTTTTTTTTTTTTTTGAGAGACAGAGCGTGAGCAGGGGAGGGGCAGAGAGAGAGAGGGAGACACAGAATGTGAAGCAGGCTCCAGGCTCCGAGCTGTCAGCACAGAGCCTGACGCGGGGCTCGAACTCTCCGACCATGAGATCATGATCTGAGCCGAAGTTGGATGCTTAACCGACTGAGCCACCCAGGCGCCCCATAGAACAGATTTCTAAGTGAAAATATTAGAGATAGAAGCTAAAAGACCTTTGGGTATTGCCCAGTGGGATGCAGCTGCTTTCTGTGAAGGTATAACGCACTTGTCCCCAATTTCGTGGGAGGCGTGGGGAAAACAGCTCACCCTTCGCCAACAGTGCTTATGAGCCCCTTGTAGTGTTTGTCAGTGGGCCATCCGGTTTCAGTTAATTTCTCGTATTTCTTCTAAGACTGAGCTCTCTTCGTATCTTACTGATTATTCATGTCTTTTGGCCATTGCTTTGTTTCTTTCAGCCCTTTGTCTTTGTAAGGAGACTCGCAAGCCATTTTTAAGCCTTTTGTCCTCTTGACCACCTTCCAAGGTGCCACTATGTATCTTCTTTTATTTTTCTTTGTGTCTCGTCTGTTAGCCACTCCTTCCGCTTTGCAAATGTATGAAAATATGTTTTGTTGTCATGTGTTCACAAAAGTAATTTGTGCCCATTCTGGGAAAATGTAGAACATAAAAAAGGAACGAAAGGAACCAAAGACACAATAGGAATATATTTAACACTTAAAAAAATTTTTTTTTACTGTTTTTATTTTTGAGAGAGAGAGAGAGAGAGAGAGAGAGCTGGAGAGGGGTAGAGAGAGGGGGAGACGTAGAATCCGAAGCAGTCTCCAGGCTCTGAGCCGTCAGCACAGAGCCCGAGGTGGGGCTCGAACCCACGAACCTGAGCTGAAGTTGAACCCACAAACCTGAGCTGAGCTGAACCCACAAACCCATCCGACCGAGCCACCCAGACGCCCCTATATTTAACACTTTTGAACTGTACTCTTAAAAATAGTGAAGACGGTAAGTTCTATGTTACATGTATTTTATCACAATTAAAAAAAAAAACAAAAACGGGGGCCCCTGGGTGCCTCAGTCGGTTAACCATCTGCCTTCGGCTCAGGTCGTGGTCTCAAAGTTTGTGAGTTCACGCTGTGCATCGGGCTCTCTGCTGTCAGTGAGGAGTCCGCTTCGGATCCTGTCTCCCTCCCTCTGCCTCTCTCCACCCCGCCCTCTCTTTCAAAAAATAAAGGTTTTTTAAAAAAAAAAGAACAAAAGAAGAAAGAAAGCATAGTTCCATCTGCCAGAGAAAGCAGCTCTTTCCCCTAGGGATGGTTTTCTCCACGTTAATACACCAAGTTTACTAATTTCTAACCTGCTGCATTACTGAATATGTCATGATCGACTTTTAGCATAAAAAACTCACGATGATTGTTGATGGCTCCCTGGTATTGCGTGGTAACAATAAACTCAACAGTAACAGTGTATCGTTGAGGGTTTACTATATGCCAGGCACTGAGCTTGGCTCTCTCTTCATGTATAATCTCATTTAACCCGTATAACAACCCTATGAGGTGGTTACTATTATGCCACTTTTTCCAGAAAAAGGAAACTGAGGCTTATGGAAGTAAAGCCACTTGTCCAAAGCCTTAGAGCTGGTTAGAGATGAGAGCTGTACTTGAACACAGTACCCGGAAGCCTCACTGTGTTCTTCATATTGTCCTAAGGGCCGGGGGCTCTGGGGTACTAAGCAATCTTCAGTTCTTGGCCTTTCTTTAGGCTGCTTTCACTGCCCCATCCAACCTGCCAAGTATGAATCGTCCTTCATTCCATTCCTTCTTAATACCATCCCATCCATTCTGTATTTCGGGGCCACCCTCCTTCCCCTACTTTCCCCCAACATTCATAAACCCCATGAGGGGCAGCACAATGGGGGTGAGTCTAGACTCTGAACCAAGATTCCCCAGGTCTGTGGCCTGGGTTCACCCCCTCTCCGGCCGGGGTGCCTGAAGCTGAATATCTAAACTCTTCTGTCTCTTAATGTTCCCACCTGCATACTGGAGTTAATTCTACTATTCTCTATTTCCAGGTTGTGTGCAAATACACATACGTGCGCACATACACATTCATACGTACGTAGGCGTCCATACATGCATATTTAATGTGTTAGTTTCCTATTGCTGTTGTAATCAGTCACCATAAACTTAGTGGCTTCAAACGATAGAAAGTTCTGGAGGCCGGAAGTCCAAAATGAATCATTTGGGGCTAAAATCAAAGCGTCAGCAGGGCTGGCTCCTTCTAGAAGCTCCAGGGGAGAATTCATTCCTTGCCTCTCCCAGCTTCAGGTGGCTGCTGGCATTCCCTGGCTTGTGGCCCCATCCCTCCAACCTCTGCTTGTGTCTCTTCCTCCTCTTCTGATGTCACATCTCCCTCTGCCTCCTCCTTATGAAAACACTTGGGATTGCATTCGGGGCCCCACCCATATAATCCACCCAGGATAATCTCTTCCTCGCAAAATCCTTGATTTAATCACACCAGCAAAGGCCTTTTTGGCATATTGGGTAAAATTCACAGGCTCCAGAGATTAGGAAATGGATATGTTTGGGGTCCTTCATTCAGCCTCAACATACACTTTTTCTTTTAAGTAAGTTGCTATTATTGGGAAGGCAGACACCATTTCTGATTCTTCTAATTCAGTATCTAGATAGGAAACACTCAGTGTACTTCTATTATTAGGCTGTAGTCAAAAGAGTTTTTGAAAATACAGACTACCGGGGTGCCTGGGGGGCTCCGTCGGTTGAGCGTTCGACGTCAGCTCAGGTCACGATCTCACGGTTCGTGAGCTCCAGCCCACATTGGGCTCACTGCATCAGTGCCAAGTCTGCTCTGGGTCCTCTGTCCCCCCTCTCTCTGCCCCTTCCCCACTTGTGGGCTCTGTCTCAAAAATAAGTAAAACATTTAAAAAAGAAAAAGAAAATACGGACTACCAAATTCTGTAGAGGTCTTTCAAAATAAGTCCTTAGAGGACTAAAAGATATAGAGTTGGTCGTTAGTAAAAATTGATGACGATGCTTTCTAAAAACTCAGGGGACTGTGGTTGTCCTCCCTTTCTCTTTGCTGACTTTCGCCTTCCTCTGCCCCATGGCCTCTCTGGCCTCTTCTCTGGGTCTCTCGGGCTACCTGGTACCTTATCTCAGGGCAAAAATGAAAGCCGTGGTTTCCTGGTTCAAGTTCCTCCTTTTCTACGTGGATTGTACCACCAACCATTACTAAAATTCTAACATTTCCTCCTTTCCTTTTTCCAAAACAAAGGGAGTGTCTCTTCTCCAGTATACAGCGACTCCCTTTACTTCCACATCTGTGAGCATCACCCCCTCTCGACTTCTGTAGGGCCTTTGAGGCATTATGTACACCAGATTTTCTCAAATTGTGTTTTGCAAAATACTAGTTGCCTAAACATGTCAAAGGAGGCTCTGAGGGGGTAAATGCTATCTCTCTCTCTGTCTCTCTGTCTGTTTTTCTATCCATCCATCCACCTGCCCTTCCTCCCTTCCTTCCTTCCTTCCTTCCTTCCATCTATCCATCCATCTACCTGCCCATCCATACATCCATCCACCTACCCATCCATCCATCCATCTATCCATCCATCTGTCTGTCCATCCATCCATCCATCTATCAATCCATCTATCTATCCATCCATTCACCCACCTCCCCATCCATCCATCCATCCATCCACCTGCCCTTCCTTCCTTCCTTCCTTCCTTCCTTCCTTCCTTCCTTCCATCTATCCATCCATCTACCTGCCCATCCATACATCCATCCACCTGCCCATCCATCCATTCATCTATCCATCCATCTGTCTGTCCATCCATCCATCCATCCATCCATCTATCAATCCATCTATCTATCCATCCATCCACCCACCTGCCCATCCATCCATCCATCCATTCCTCCTTCCTTCCATCTATCCATCCATCCACCTGCCTATCCATCCATCCATCCATCCATCCACCCACCTTTCTATTATCTTCTATGATCACATATATGGCAGCTTGCCTGTTTCCCCATCTCACACACACCCTTACCTGTATCCTTCACCTGGGTCACCTGGGAAATCCACAAAAGTGCATTTGCATATTAAAGGCCCTGAGAAGAACTGCCTTAAAAATACAACGAAGCAAAGAGTGTTTATTTTTGTTTTATCCAACATTTCCCAAACTGAATTGTAGATACGCCCTCTTTCTCATGTACTTCCCCTCACAGAACACTTTCCGAAACCGTGCCCCTTGGGTCCCCTGCTGGGAAGTGCTGAGTTGTACACTTTCTGACTAGAATTCCAAACAAGGCCATTACCCGTTTCCTACACTGCCTCGCCAAGCTCTTGGAGCTTCGGGTGTGACCACAAACTGAGCACATATTATGTGCCAGCCACGTTATGCTTGTGATTACCCTAGATGGGGCAACCCCATGCAATCCCCATCTTACAGATGACAAAGAACAGGCTTGGAGATTAAGCCATCGGTCTTGGTTAAATTCACATTGAGTGGCAGAGTTGGGTTTGCACCAAGGCTTCTGTGGATCCAGAGTCCATGATCCACACCCCTCCATTTTTCCCCCTTAGAAGCATAAAAGCCAAAGACTATGCTTTTATCTTTCTCTAAGGAGAGCTAATGTCCCAGTTAATTTCTTCAGAGAATGCCAGTTTCCGAAAATCCTACCTGCCTTAGTTCACGAAGAGCCATAAGTGTGTTTTAAATCCAGAGGGAAAGACCAACAACAACCCCTCTCCTTTGGTGGCACATTTATAAACAGACGCAAGGCAGGAAATAGGTACCCCCCCACCCCTGCCCCAGGGTGTCTGCAGACAGAACAAAGAGCAGGGTTCTGTGCCCGGGCCGTTGTGCACAGCCTGTAACGTGATTGCTGCCTGATGGTGCGAAATGGATTCAAGGCCCAGGTCCATCTGGTTTGTGTATCGTGAACGAGCTGTTAAAGTGTCAGGACTTAACTTCTCTGGATTTGAGGAAGTCTCATGAGGTTTTATTGAGCAGTTAAGATGGGTGTAAACCTCACGGGTGGGACCCGCTTCTCCCCTATGATCTTAGAGACATGCATGGTTCACAGGTTGGAGAAGCACAGGTTAAAAATAAGAGGATGGACCCCCCCCCCCCCCCGAATCCACCCCCCCCTCCAATTAAAGCACTGGGGACTTGGGATCCAGACTCCAGGGATTATGCACAGTCATGAGCAATTCATTCTCTCTCTCTAAGCCCCAGGACCTCCTCTGGGACGTGGGGACAATTATCTTGCCCAACTCACAGAGCTGCTTGGATATGAAAGATAAGGAGGGCTGTCGAGGAGTCTGCTAATGGGAGGGGTAGTCCTAGCTTCTTTGATTTCCTTTTCCAGAAGGAGCCAGAAAGAGCTACAGGGACCTTGCGTCCTGTTTCCGCGTCCCCTCTCTCCTGGTCACAATTAGGCAGCATTTCTATTCGTCGAACTAAAAAGTCGTCGGGAACAACTTGCTCTGGGTTGTGTGGTGATGGCTGCTTCCGAAAGCCCAGCAGCCTTGGAAAGCATCGAAGATCGCGGCCCCAGGCTGAGTGAGGGGCCACAGGAGGCATGGTGGTTTTAAAACACGTTCGTAAATTCCCTGAGATGCTTCTCAGCAAGAGTTGGGGTCTCATCCTCCTCTCCCTGCACACGGCCAGGCCTCGTGGTGCGCGGGCGACCAACAGAATAGGGCAGCAGGGATGCTCTGGGACTTCTGAAGCCAAGCTAGGAAGGCACTCCAGCTTCCCCCTGGCTCCCTTGTTTGGAGTGCTTGCCCTTGGTCTTCTGGGACTTGAAGGCTGTCTTCTAAGGACTCCATGACTCATCCCCAAAACGGGTCTTCCTTGTGTGGCTGGGCTTGAAGGACAGGTGTCTGTAGACAGACGGTCCCATCGCTACATCCCGACCATGTCCTTTCTCCCCGTGTCCTGGTGTGAATTTCCAGGCAAGAACTCTCGTTGGTTCTGTTTGGGTCACGGATCCATTCGTGACAACCAATCACTGTGACCCGAGGGATGAACCCCTGTGATTGGCCAGTTACCTGTCCTGCCTTTGGACCTGGACTTGGGGAATGTCAGGATTCAGATAGGATGAACAAAACCACCTGGCACGGAGAAGAGATGGTCCCCCTAAAACGTAGGTGCTTTTTGCTTAGAAGGGGGAAAGAGAGATACTAAGCAATGAAAAAAAAAGCAGGTATCTATGCCCACAGATTCCACACATACAACTCTGTTTGCTTCCCAGACTCTGCTAGAAGTTTCTTGTATCAGAGAGCTACGTCCCCAGGCCTCGCATCAGTAGGCGCTCAAGAAAACCCCAGTGCTATTTCTACCATGTCAATCTAGGATTGCCACGAGACCTGTAAGAACAGGTGAGGATTTCACCGGTGACGTTGGCATTGCTGTTGCACTCATTGGTGTAGGAACCACTTACTGGGTGCAAGACTTCAGCTTTTGACCTGTTTTGCCACCTGTCAAATGGGGTCAGTGGTGGAACTTACCTCAAGGGGTACGGAAAGGATTCAGAGGGGATGTGTGCGGATGCGCTAGAATGCTTTTTTGGTTTTTTAAAATCAACTGTGTATTATCGTCCCTGAGAGGTTCTCTGGGCACAAGTTTCCACCCTTTTCCTGGAACTCAGTTAACAGACTAGCTTTTGGCGATAAAAGCCATCAGTTAGGCCCGCTGAAAATCGCTTCGTTTTTTTCCCCCCAACGTTCACGCCTGTCAAATGGGAATAATAATTCTGTTTCTTGCCCCAGGCCCTTGGTCAAGGTGGATGCCTCCTGGACGGAGAGCGCTGACTGGGGTCGCTGTGGCCTCTCCCTGTAGTGATGAATCAATAGCTTGTAAGCGTGGCTCTTTGGCTTGGCATCTGCCGGCTGCCTGGGAGACAAGGTTTGAGGGGGAAGGACGGGTGAATACTGTGCTTTTTAATTTCCTCCGGCTCTCCAAAGCACCAGGAACCCAGCGTACACGGTGAAGCAAGCGGGTCGCTCGGGGGATGGAGGAAATTACAGAGGGGGCATTGCCAGGTTCAAGGGTCTGCATGATATCGTCAGCGACCGCTGGCTCTAGCCTAGGAGGCTCACATTTTGCCCTAATTTTTTTTTTTTTTATTTTTTTTGGGGGGGGGAGTGAGATCTTGGCTTCAATCACGACTCTGTCACTTAGGAGCAGAGAAGCCCTTCAGCAAGTCGCTTTACTCGTCCGTGCCTCAGTGTTCTCGTCTGCAAAATGGGAATAATCATCTCCACTCCACCTGCATCCATGAGAACAGACAGCCCCAAGGACAGGTCCCGCCCCTCCTCCGTCACATGTCGGCAGGCAGGATGCTCGCAAGCCTTCCAGCCAGCTCTGTTCCTTAACCTTCTCTAATGTACCAGAATGGAGCCTTGGATCCCACAGGCAGTGGTCCTTGGCCCCCAGGGGCTGTTAGCGGGGACAGGCCAAGCGAGTCATCACTCAAACGGACAATTCTAGACGTGATGGCTGCTGACATGGTTATCTGCTCTTTTTCTTGCTGGATACCTTTCCCCCTTTCTTCAGCCCAAAGCACCTCACCTTCTTCAGGGGACCTGCCCCTTTCTCCACACTGCGGAGTTCTTCAAGGCTTGCTGATCATGCCCCTGGCCTTACCCGCAGCGTCCCAAGGGGAGGGTCATGTGACCCGTGCTGGCCAATCATAGCTGTTCGTCCCTCTGGCTGCAGTGGTTGGCTCCAGGGTGGGCACATGACCCAAACAGAGCCAATCGGGAGTTCCCTCCTGGGAATTTATAGGGGCGAAAGGAAATGGAAAGGATAGAGGTATGAAGGGAGCTGTGTGGCCGCACACATACTCTCCTCAACGGCAGCCACGTGCAGAAGCATTTCTCAGGAGGAGAAAAAATAGGGTCAACCTGTAAAGAGGCAGAAGGATCCAGCTTTGAGCAGGGGCGGGGTAGGGAGGGGAGACACAGAGAGAGAAGAGAAAGAGGGAGTGAATGGGATGCCAAGTCCCAGACATCTGGGAGTCGCCTCATCTCTGGGACGTGGGTGTCCCGGGAGTTAACAAAGCATCTTTCTTGGCTGGGATGGCTTAACTTCAGTTTCTGTTACTTACAGAATCAAAGGGTTCAGACCCCAGCAAGTTCTTTGCAGGAAACGCGCACAATGCTATGGAGAGAGGCTATAACAGGAAGCACTGGTAACCTCCACGGGGCGGGAGAAGGGTCTCCTGAGGAGGTGAAACCTGGCTCAAATGAGCAAGACGAGTAGGGATCGGCCAGGCCAAAGGTAGAGTCAGGGGAGGATAAGAGCATTTTCCAGGTGGAGGCTGGGACACCTGCTCAGGGCCTCAGTCGGGAGAGAGGCTGATTATCCACGGCCGTTAAGCGAGCCGTTAACCAAGGCTCGTATGTACATATACAAAGTCCTACCACCTATATGGATATCTACGGATAGAGAGAGATGGTTGGACGTTACAGAGGGTCATTCTAGCCGGAAACCGGAAACAGCCTCAAACTTGAGCTCCAACCTGCCGGTTTCGAAACATGTATCACTCACGTGTTGCCCTAGGAAATTTCTAACTTTGTCTCCCCTGCCACCAGCCATGTCCTCAGGGCCCCTTCTTTCCTGAGCTTTCTCTCTTCTTGCCTGTTCCAACGGTCCTTGATATCTTCCCTCTTAGCTCTGGTCTGCCTGCCCCAAGGAAAACCACTGGTGAAGAGCCGCCGTCTCTCTCCAGCCAGCCAGCCCTTGCATTCTGGCCCCCCGTTCCTCAACCAAAGGGCCATTCCACTCTCTCACACACGCATGAGGCGCCCCTTTGCCTCAGTTTACTGATCTGTAAGATGCAGACAATAATGGCACCTAAGCTGATCAGCTTATATGCTGTAAAGTGGTTCAAACAGTGACTGGATAGCAAGCACTCCTCAGGTGTTAGTTGTGAGTGTTTTGGTATTTTGTATTTCCCAAAGATGGCCACCACCATGCCTCCCGTCCCATGTGTTTGTCTTATAACACAGCTTTGATACTGCCCCCACCCCCATTGCGTGTAGACATGACATCTCCTTGAACTTGAGTGAACACTTGTGATTGCTTTAACCAATAGGGTGGAAGACGTGGTGCTTTGTGACATCTGAGGCCAGTTTAGGAAAATGCCACGCGCTTCCTCCTCGTCGCCTGGATGGCTCACTCATGGAGCCCGGCCGCCATACTGTGGGGAAGCCCACACAAGCCCGCGTGGGGAGGCCACGTGGACATGCGTTTCGTCCGTGTCCCGGCCAACAGCCTAGTTGTTGTCCCAGCCAACAGCCAACATCAACTGCCAGACGGGCAACGGAGAGACCCTCGGATGATTCTAGCCCCTGGCCATTGGATCACCTCCAGTAGTCAAGAGTGTCAGATAGTCCAGCTGAGGCCCCAGATGTCGCGGTGGAGACAAGCTGTTCCCACTCCGCCCTGTCCAAATCCCTGACCCGCAGAATGAGTGAGCATTAACTATGGTGGTGGTTTTGTGCCACCAAGCCTTGGTGTGGTTTGTTGTACATCAATACCAACTGGAACAATTATTATTACTATTATTATTAGCCATTTGTATTACTTACCCTGAGACAAATTGTCAAACAGTGCTGCTCCCCAAGAAAGCAGAATGAGCTCTAGTTGAATTTTATCATAAGACCAGCTCTTGCAAGAGAAGGTGGCCAGCCTTGCTTCTGCCCTCAAGAGTTCCCCGCCTCAGCTCAGCATCCAGGGAGAGGCGGCAGGCAAGAGGCAAGGAGAGTTTGCATGACTCTGCTTGGAGGTTTCGAGATTTCCGTCTGTTGTGTCACCTTTGAGGAAAGGCTGGCACAGCATCTCTGGTGCCCTCTCTGTGCGTGCCTCTTGCTGTCCCTGTCACCTGTGGCCAGGTGGCCAGCCGGCCCTGCCTTCTGCTCCCTGCCTGTCTCCTGTCTCTCTGGTCCTTCCCCAGGTTCCTGTCCTGAATCTCCTTGGTGGGAGTGGCCATGGATGGTGACTGCCCAGCACAGGACTGAGAAACCCAAATCTGCTGCTCTGAACCTGTGACTGGTCTGCTTAAAACCCTCCGAAGCACCCTCGATTGCCCCAAGGACCCCTCCTCAAGATTGCACGGTCCTGGGGGTCCTGCTTACCCATCTGCCCTCGTTTTGTGCCTTAAGGTTTCAGGTCCTCAAGATTCCAGCTGCACTGACTGCCTTTCAGTACCTTGAATACCATATGCTCTCAAACACTGGGCCTTTGCACATGCTGTTCCCTCGGCCTGGATTGCCTTTCCCTCCCTGAGTTCACTGCCACACCTCTTTCCGATCGCAGTGCAAGGATCCCTGCTGCAGGGTCTGAGGGGGCCTCATCCTTCCCTTCTCATCACGCCTACAGTTGTGCACCGAACCCCAGATCGATGCCTGTTTGCACCGTCAGGTTCTAAGCCCCATGAGGGCAGGAACGTCGCTCCGTCCCTTCTCTTCGTCTCCCAGTAAATATGCACAGCACTGGGCATATCGGAGGCGCTCGGTAAATGCGGAATAAATGAACGGACAAGCAAGCATCGCCCTTTCTGGGGCTTGATCTTCCCGTCAGATTTTTAAAAGGAAGCGGTAGAACCCTTCCAGAAAAGACAGAGCAAAACGCCGTTGCAAGGCGGGCTTAGGGCACCCAGATTGCTCCTTCCGTATCTCGCTGGTCCTCATCCTCAACAGGAACCAGCTCTACCCAGAAGAAGCACGAGCTGCCAGTTCGGGGCCAGGCTGTTTGGGCTTGCATTCGGATTCTGCTCCTTCCTCTCTGTGTGGCTTTGGGCCAAGAACTCACCCCTCCAGCTCTAATCTGCAGAACGGGACCAACAAGGGTCCTGCTTCATGGGGCCGTTATGAGCTGTTAAGTGTCAGCAGGCATGCCAAGTGCTGAGGACAGAGCCTGGCCTACAGGCAGGACCCTGAGCTGGCCGTTGTTGTGGTTGTTACATTATGAGAGGCTCCGCTCTGCCAGCCTGCTCTGCTTCCGTTCACCTGCCTTGTCTAAGTGCCTGCACACAAGTGGCCTTGTCCTCATTACAGCCTCGCAGACCGCAAGATCATGGCCTGAGCCGGAGCCAGGCACTTCACCACTGGAGCCACCCAGGCGCCCCTACTGTGCCTGGGTTGAAATCCCAACTCCATCACTCCCTCGCTCTGGGAAGTTTCCTCGCCTAATGGCAGTCATAAGGATTTGAGGAGTTCCACATTCATAGGCAAAGATGTGTCACAACATATGTTCACTCTCACTTCTGTCATGACAAAGATGAGTAAACATGACCCCGGCCCTTCAGGGATAGACAAATCTAAGGGGCGGGGGGTGGGGGGGTGGGAGGCAGAGCAGCAGAGAGCAAACCGTGGCACCGCCCCACCAGGAGAGGACTGGAGGCCATGTCTTCAAGGAATACTGTGGAGCGGATGGCTTCTTGTTGCCTTTGGACTGCAGGGAACGCTTTAGGGAAAGGCACACTTGATTTGGATCTCGAAGGATGAATAGGAAGTTTGTCAGGTAGAGAAGAGGAGAAAGGAATACCACGTAGGTGGGAGAGGATAAGCAAAGCCACAGAGATGGGAAGGGTCACAGCACAGTCTAAGTTGATACAGAGGTTTTGGGGATGTGGCTGCAAAGACGGGAGGGTGTCCAGTGATGCCCAGCCTTGAATGTCTTGAGAGAAAGCCAGTGCCCTGCCATAGTTTCCTAACATTGCAGAAGATCAGACCCCTCTTCGCTGCTCCAACCTTCTTCCACGTTGGTGGATCTTTCATTCTCTTTCCCTGTTTGTTGTCTTCAAGCGATGATTCATCCTTACCTTTCTCAGATGAGCTTCCTCAGGAACAGACTCTGAGATGAAATTTGAGTTCAGGTAATGTGTCCAGGAAGTGCTCCCAGGAGAGCAGAGAAAACAGGGCAAGGGGAAGAAGGCAAGAGAATGCGAAGTCCAGCAGAAGAGGCTCCCGATCCCCTGGGGGAGCTCGGAGTGGAAGCTCTGTCTCAGAGTTTGTCCCTACCTGAGGCAAGGACCTTCCCATTCCTGCACTAGATAGACAGGGATGGGTTGAGGGCTTTGCAAGATCTCCCAGACACTGTTCTCTCCTCCCTGTAGACACAGGGGTTCCGAGGACACGAGGACCAGCCTCGCTAGGAAGGTTGGAAGGGCAGTCTTTAGAAATAGAATTGCTAGAAGCTGGGAGAAGGGCATGCAAAACCTGTAACCAGATTGGGGACACTGCCAGTGCTCTACCACTGACAGCCAAGAGCTTGATGTTCTCCCGCGTTTGGCATGACAGGGTACATAACACTCCAGACCTTCTGACTGAAGGTCATATTATCACTTTCCCCTAGCCCAAGTCTACCAAGGTGAGCAAAACAAAGTGAAAAGCTCTTAAAGGTGGGGCACCCGGGTGGCTCAGTCGGTTGAGCGACCGACTTCGGCTCAGGTCATGATCTCGCGGTCTGTGAGTTTGAGCCCCGCGTCGGGCTCTGTGCTGACAGCTCGGAGCCTGGAACCTGCTTCGGATCCTGTGTCTCCCTCTCTCTGCCCCTCCCCCGCTCGTGCTCTGTCTCTCTCTGTCTCAGAAATAAACATTAAAAAATTACAAAAAAAAAAAAAAAAAAAAGAGCTCTTAAAGGAGCACTCAAGCCCAGCAACAAATTGGCCCCAACCCCACATCTTAGTTTGATGTTCCTTTGAAGCTTCTACTAGATTCCTTGTTACATCCCAGATCCCTTCCCAGGATGCTCCTTCTGCTGTCTAATGAACCCTGGTCCCCCAGTCTTCAATTCTGACTTCAGAGTTAACTTTTTTCTTCCAGCTCTTCAGTTGACACTGTAGGCTCAATGAATGTGTTTGGTGTGGGTTCATGAGAGCATGATTTAAAAAAATTCTTATTGTTTGTCATGGAGCAGAGATTTGGTACCTAAGGAGGAAAATAGGAAAGCTTGGTAGCACATCACAGCATGCCCTACTGCTTTGTCCACACCAGATATTGTTATTCCTATGGGTAAGTGAGGGAACTGAGGCACAGGCAACTGAAGTAAATAACCCAGGATCTCTTAGTCAGGCTTAGAGTTCAAATCCACTTTGTTCTTGTTACCTTCAGAACTTGCTAACCATGGAGGCAAATTCCGAGATGGCTAGTAGGGAAATCACGATATCGGGTGCTCTTGGCATCTAATTCATCACCCAGACACTTCCATACACCCCTTACTGTTTTTCCTTAAGAGTCCCTTCTGTAGATCTATCATCGGATGGTCTCATACTTGGTTGAGGTAAAGAAAAGACCAAAAATGAGGATTGTGTAACATAATGGTTAAAAGAGGAGTCCCGCAGCCTGGCCAACCTGGGTTTGAATCCCGGCTCCGCTTTCTTTGCTGGGTGACTTGGGTTGCCCAGCCTCTTTTTTTTTTTTTTTTTTCAACGTTTATTTATTTTTGGGACAGAGAGAGACAGAGCATGAACGGGGTAGGGGCAGAGAGAGAGGGAGACACAGAATCGGAAACAGGCTCCAGGCTCTGAGCCGTCAGCACAGAGCCTGATGCGGGGCTCGAACTCCCGGACCGCGAGATCGTGACCTGGCTGAAGTCGGACGCTTAACCGACTGCGCCACCCAGGCGCCCCATGCCCAGCCTCTTTGAGCATCTGCTTTTTCAACTCCTCCAAAGGTGCTAACGGTGTCATAGATTGTCAGGAGGGTTATATGAGGTGATGTCTTAAAGCGTTTGCTCGATAGATGATGGAGATGAGGAGCTGATGATGACCTCAGTGTTAATGGTGTTGATGTTGATGATGATGTTGGCGATGGTGGTGATTGTGGTGATGGCAATGATGGAGACAGACACCTTGGACTTGGCAACATTTATCTTCAGTCCCCATCTCTGGTTGTTGGAATTACTGGTACCTATGATGAAGCATCCTTTTTGGCACGGTCATGCTTGGGGGGACATGGGAGGAACTTCACTGGGACACACAGATTAGGCTGGAGACCACACATGAGAAGAACAGGCTTGGGAATCAGAGGATCTGCTTCTCTTGTTTGTACAACCAGCACCAATTCCTGTGTGTCCCTGGGAAGTCAACCCTCATCCCTTGTCTGAGCCTGTACTTTCTTCCTTCTAAGTTGACGGGGTTGGACAAGATGGAGGGAACTCAGATTCAGTGAATCCTGCTGGTGACAGCCTTTAACGGAACTTACCGCAGAACCCGTAACTTGGCTCATTTGAGTCACCCTTTCAAGAACTTTTGATGTTTTAAATCTTTCCCTCTTACCTTTTGTGCTTAGAACTGTACCCAGCACATGAACGGAGGCCATTAAATACACATTTTCCAAAATAAAGAACACCAATGGCCAGCAATGAATTAGAACTTACTTTAAGGGCTCTGTCACAGAAGCAGTTCCCCAGGAGGCAGACCCCGAGGTGGAGATTAACAAGCAGATGTCTATGAGGACACTTTCAGAATCACTGCCTGGGCAACTGAAATGACAGTGCTCTAGTGACCAGAAAGATCAAACAACAAGCAGGATTGGGCAAAGGGAGAAGCTGGGTTGACACAGTCTGAGCAAAGGCCTCGGTCAACCCCGCAGGGAGCCCTAAAGCCGCGATGACCCTTTGGAGTCTCTGTCGTTGCGGCCAGGGACAAGCTGTCTTGGGAAGGCGGGGTGCCCTGGGGTGAGTTGGCTCTTTTCACAGCTGAGGTGACCCCAAAGAGACTGACAGCTGAGGTCTACCAGATGACAGCATGCTTGACAGCTGAGACAGTTAGACCTTTCCTTCCTGAGAGGGGAGCTGGGCAACACGTCATAGCTCCCGGTACAGATTCATCTTATTTCTGTTAAAAATGAGGAAACTGAGGCACAGAGAGGTGATCCACATTGCTCACATTTTCAGAATTCATAAGGAAAAGCTCTAGGATTCAAGTCCAAAGTCTATGGGGCTCCAAACCAACTTTGTTCTTGCTATGCTCAGAACTTGCCGGGAGACATATTTTGGGGGGCATCTCTGCTCCCTTTGTTGGGAGATGGGGACAGCAGGGTAGGTTGCTCACAGAGCCACAGAGGAGGGAGGAAAGAGGTGAGGAAACTCATTGGTCCAGAGGACACATTTTAGTGAATAACAGTTGTTTCCGCAATAAACTAATTCACTGGCTGGGAAAGATTATTCCCCTAGAGGAACGGTAATACCATCATTTACTTCTTCCTCAAGAAAAGTCATCCTTTGTTCCCTTTGAAGAGTAAATTCAGAGTGAGTGGTGGTTAAGAGCATTGGCTCTCGGACCCAAAAGACCTGGTTTGGGTTTCCGCTTTCTAGCTGTGTGATGATGGGTGGCTTCCGTTTCTTCATCAGGAAATTGAGAGTAAAAAGAGCATTTACCTATGGCCATTGTCGGGAATGAGCGAGATAAAGTCTCTAAAGTGCCTGGCACATATTAAATGTTAAATAAAGTTAATTATCTCTGGATTCCATGGCTTCACATTCTGTACCTGGACCTGTTCTTACGTATCTTTGGGGTACCGTCTCCCGAAGATTGTTCCCCAAACTGGGACTCTCTATGGGGAAAACAGAGCCGTTGTTGTTTTCAGAGATTTATAGATGTTTTGATTTCCACCGTATTTGCGGAGAGAGGTGACATTGTTCTAGAGCCCCGAAAGATCAGACGGCAGACCTGTTGTTATTCCGCGTGCATTTCCAAGAGGAGAGCATTAGGGAGGCTCTTGGCATTCAGTCCATCAGTGTCCCATCACCGACCAACGTGGCCCTTTCGTGAGTCTCCACTGGCATGCGGTGCCTGACGATTAGCTCAAGACCCCGATCCCTGGAGGCATAGACACCTCCAGAGAAGGGTTTCAAATACCAGTTGTCTAACTGTCACACCTACAGTGAACTCGCTTTCTTTCCTTCCAATTCCACCGACGCTCGCTGAGGACCTGCCGTGTGTGGGAAGGAGGAGAAGAGCATCTAGAAAGTAACTATCGGATAAGCAAAGGAGAGGAACGGGGGCCTTGCTTCCTGCACAGCCAGGGAGCCCTCTTTCCCTAACTGTGTGATCTAAGCACCTTCCTGAGGGTTTCCAAACCTCAGCTCCCTCACCTATAAAATGAGAAGAAAACACCTACTTTGGAAAACATCCAAGACTTCCATGAGATGATATATGTGACGCTGAATGTGATGTTCAGCTCGGGGTAGCTGCTCACTGGTATTTCTGCCTTCTCTACAATCACCTTAAAAAAAATTTTTTTTTAATGTTTATTTATTTTTGAAGGAGAGAGAGAGAGAGAGACAGCGTGAGCAGGGGAGGGAAGAGAGAGAGGGAGACACAGAATCCAAAGCAGGCTCCGGGCTCTGAGCCATCAGCACAGAGCCCGACGCAGGGCTCGAACTCGCGGACTGCCAGATCGTGACCCGAGCCGAAGTCGGGCACTTAACCCACGGAGCCACTCAGGCGCCCTCTATAATCATCTTTTAACATAACAGCGTGGCTCCACAGAGCATCACCCAAGACCGAGGTCTCTGTGCAGGAACGTCTGCATAATTTGAAAGGCTGGTGCAAGAGGAAAATGCATGGTCCTTGTTCTTAAAATAAAACCCAGCCCGGATACCGCAAAGGCTACATTCAAATGCAGAGAGAGGAAGGGGCGCCTGGGGGGCTTAGTTGGTTGAGCCTCCAACTCTTGATTTCGGCTCAGGATCCCCAGGCCACGGGATCCAGACCAGCGTGGGGCATGGAGGCCGCTTGAGTCTCTCTCCCTCTCCCTCTGCCTCTCCCCTGCTTGCACACTCTCTGTCTCTAAAAAAAATAAAATAAAATAAAATAAAAAATAAAATAAATAACATAAAATAAAATAAAAGCAGAGAGAAGAAACGGTGGGCTTGGGGTCGTATGAAGTGTATGTCCTCGGCCATCTCTCCCTTGCTCGTTGTCCCCTCGGACCTCGAGTGCAAAACACAAAGATAAAGCTGTTAAGAATTTTGAGCGCTCAGAGGAGGGAGGTGAGGCAGAAGGAGGTGACAGGATCTTCCCAGAGTCACTGAGCGGTCAGGCCAGGATTTGAGGGCGACTCCCCCTATCCGGCTTGGGCACAGACACTCCCCACCCCCCACAGGCCTGCCCGCACCTGTACACGGCCAGTCCCCACCAGCCCCTCTCGCCCAGCTCTGAACTTCTCAAACACAATAAGCCGGAAAAGCCATACATCTGGCGAGTTCCAAAAATAAAATGGAGGCCTTGTGGGTACGTCTATGATTGACACAACGTATTGGCTGGTTCCATTGTTAATTAATGCAGAGAGGAATCATTAAATCAGATCAGATTCATTTTCAGAATGTTCGGCTGTGCTCCGCTCGCGTCTTCGTGCCGTTGTGAGGGCTGTATGGGGGGCTGGGGCGGGGGAAGGCAGAGGGCACAGGTACCGCGATGTAATTTTTCAAGTAACACGGTTCAAATAAAAATACATTCGTTTGAATGAGATTGCCCTGAAACAGTGTTTGCATTGATGGTCTGGGGGTAATTCTATTAAGCCGAAGCATATTTTTCATCAGGAGGCAGGAAAACAGGGTGACGGAGGGAGGGAGGGAGGGAAGAACTGAAAGCAGAATGTAATGTTTTAGAGCCGCAAAAAATGGAATAGTTTAACCCATTTTATCTGGGGTTTCTCCGCTGAAGTTGCCAAGCCTTCTAGAGCGTGCCGTGGGGTTCAGAGGGCTCCTCCCCGTCTCACATGTGACTGGGCTGTGGGCTCCAGCCGGGCAGGCGGCCCCAGCTGGGCATACACGCGAGGTCTCTGCCCTGGCAGGTGAGCGGGAAATCATACACGCCTTCAGAATTTACTTCTCTGTTGCTCCCGGAGAGAAAGGCAGCTTGAGGAAGCACTTTGTGTGGGTGTCCATGTATGTGCACACACACGGATGCATGCATGCACGTGCACACACGAATGCGCATGAACACGCTCAGGCATGTGCACACAAGCCACACGGGCGTACGGGTGTGCATGCAAACATGTTTGCACAAGGCACACACAAGCGCACGTGTGCCTACATGTGTCGCACGCGTGCACAGTATACACGCATGAACACGCATGCGTGCATACAGAATGCACACGTATACATGCATGCACAGCTGAACGTATAGAGTGTGCATGTATATAGATACATAAATGCATACATATATGCATTTATATCACCTTTGGATGAGCTTAAATGTGTATGTATACACATGTACATATACAATGTGCATACATGTTTACGTATGCATGGAATCCATCCATCCATCCATCCATCCAGAAAATCATCTTAGGATGAGACTGTGTATATATGCACCCATATACCCACACATATATACAACATACATACACACACCACATGCACGCACGTATACAACAAACACGTAACATGAATATACACACATGCTTCCTTCGGTTGAGACCGTGTGTATATACACGCATAAACATATAACACACATAGACATTGGATGCAACATACATATACATGCATGTGTATCCATACATATTATATAAATACCTTCAGATGAGACTGTGTGTATACGCACACGTTCGTCCTCACATATACCTTTGTCAGCGTCTGAACAAGTCTGCCAAATAAATTCAACGGTCACTTGTGACGTGCTTGCCATTTACGGAAGCCTGTGCTAAGTGCCACACACTAGGTCCCCACTCTAACCTGCAGGGTACATGTAAGGTATTCTGATCTCCATTTGACAGACGAGGCAACAGACTCACAGAGGGGAAGGGATTCTCCCAAAACTACAAGGGGTGAGTGATAGACCAGTGATAGATCCTAAAACTCGGGTTCCTCATCTGGTTTGTGTTTCTGAGTCGGTTGACAAATCCCCAGGAGGTCTCTGATGAAATCACAATTTGCCTATTTTCTCAGCTTCCTTGTCTGTTCAGTGGGAGAAATGATCCCTGCCCTCTGCCTAATCGGGGAGGAGTGGGGGGGGGGTGAGGGGGGCCGTTAGAGACCTGGAACAATCCCCTGATGCCCCCTCCCCCCACCAGAGAAAAGCAGTGCCCTTTCTCTTTGCTTCCCTTCCTTCCCTGCGCCTTCTCCCCTCCTCTCTTCTTAGAAGGACACTCCGTATTGGGTTTAGGCCCCACCCAGGGAACCCAGCATGATCTCATCTTGCGAACCTTGACTTAATGACATCTGCGGAGACCTTTTTTTTTCTCAATAAGGTCACATTCCCAGGTCCTGGGTGGACACGTACCATTGAAGCCACGAGGCTCACAGAGACTCTTTTACTCTCTTTCAGTTTCTAATCCTTCTTTCCTCGCCGCGCTGTCCCCTTCTGACATATTATTATGTATCTGGTCTATTTATTTTTCTTAGTGAACGTTTATCTCCCCCTGCAAAAATAGAAGCTCCCAGAGGGCAAGGAAGTTTGTCTGTTTTGCTGACTGATGCGTCTCAGATCTTCTAACAGTGCTGGCACACAGTAGACCTTTCATAAATATTATTATTCCTTCTGTTATTATTATTATTATTATTATTATTCTCTGCTATTATTCCCTCTGTATGCATCTGACCCCTCGACTGCTCAACGGTGCCAGGAAGGATGGCAAAGCCAGGGCCTCTGTCTTCCTCCTCACTGCACCTGTCCGACTACCTGTGGTCTGGCGCACAGGAGGCGTCCGATTAAAGCGTGTTAAATAATTATCTTTATGGAGACCTAACTCTGTATCAGACCTTAGCCTCAGTGCTTTATGTGCGGTGAATCACTTAATCCTTACAATGCGACGGGAGCGGCAGCATCCATGTGGCCATTTTACAGAGGAAGAAACTGAGGTTCGGAGAGGGGAAGTAACTCATCCAGGTCTGTGGAAAAGGCCGGAAGTGTAGATCCTGAATAAATCGCTGTAATACCTCCACGAGTCTTAATGTCTAAGTCTTTAAAAAAGACAACATACATGCACACACATCAACGCCGGCAACCCGAATACACACGCATGCACACACATGTGCGCGCACACACACGCAGTTACCTTTGGATGAGACCGTTTGCGCATACAAATGCACGTACATACACATGTACGCGTGGAAGCAGTATTTGGCCAGGGGGAGGGACACATGGCTTCATGACCCCACTGGAGGTCAACACCCAGTCGAGCATCCAACTCTTGGTCTCAGCTCAGGTCACGATCTCGCTGTTTGTGGGTTCGCTGTTTGTGGGATCTCAGCCGATCGGGCTCCGCGCTGTCAGTACAGAGCCTTCCTGGGATTCTCTGACCCCACCCCCCTTCTCTTTCTCGAAATAAACAAACGCGCTTAAAAAAATAGGAAGTCAACGCCCTTCTCTCTGGTGGGCAGTCTGGAGCACGTGCCACACTTAGTTGCAAACACGTCACCATCGTTTTTCCCGGTCTGGTCCAATAAGGACTTTTCTCCGGTGGCCCACCTAACCCGGCGGGGTGTGATTCAGGTTCCCACGGCAGGGCTGTAGGGACGCCGTGACATCTGGAGTAGGAACTGGGGGCTCTTGAAGCCACATGTGACATTTGAAATCAGAGGCGTCTTCGGGGTATGTCAAGAAATAGTCCTGAGAGGGGCGCCTGGGTGGCTCAGCTGGTTGGGCGTCCGACTTCGGCTCAGGCCATGATCTCACGGTTTGTGAGTTTCAGCCCCAGGCCCGGCTCTGTGCCCACAGCTCGGAGCCCGGAGCCTGCTTCGGATTCTGTGTCTCCTTCTCTCTCTGCCCCCTCCCCAACTTGTGCTCTCTCTATGTCTCTCAAAAAAAAAAATAAATAATAAAAATAATAATAATAAATGTAAAAAAAAAAGAAAGAAAGAAAGAAAGAAAGAAATAGTCCTGAGAGGGGACCAGACAGAAAAACGGAAAAGGCTGAGAGCTGGAACAGCCTTTGTGGAGGGAGGAGAAGGTGAACTTCATCTATCACTCAGTAGTGAAAGTCCTCAAGATGAAGACTATGCTGGAAATCTCTTTATTGGATGGCTTAGAGACAGCCGCTCAATGTCACGTCCCATGTACTTCCCTTAAGGCAGTTGCGGAGAGGTTTAGAAAAAAACAGGTGCGGGGGAGAGAGGTAAGGTCAAAACTCCCGAAATCCCTGCTGTGTCCCAGCCTCGGAGAGAGCCTAGCAGTCGTGGTGATTTTTAGCTCTGTCTGCACAGCAGCATCATCCAAGGAGATTTAAAACCATACAGGACACCCAGGACCCAAACCCAGAGATTCGGAATCCATTGTTCTCGGCTCGGCTCGCTCCGACAAAGGTATGTTCCAGAAGTATCTCAGATGATTCTATTATGAGGCCGGAGTTAAGGATCAACAGACTAACCAGGTCGATCTTTGCTGCAACTCTCCAAGGTCGACACTATCTGCACCTGCCTTTTAGGGATGATGAAAGCGAGGCTCAGAATGACCAAGAAACCAGGCCAAGGCCACACACGGTGGAGCTGGGATGCATGCCCAGGGGCGTCCCACTCCAAATTTGGTGCTTTTTCTACTGCCAAGGTGACCAAAGGGAGCTGGGCCCCTGGACACCTTCAGCCTCACTTGCTGTGGCCCCCAGTCACGTAGGCCTGGTGACGATCGATGCCATCAGAGTCCAAGTGGCTCTGAGCCTTGGGGACGCTACCTTGCACAAGTCAGACTGGACTCCTGAAAACTGAAATAACGACGCAGGCAGGGCTGGATCAAGAGGAGGAGAGTTCCCCTGTGTCTGGATTTCAGCCTGGTCTCTTTTCTGACCCCAGGGTTTGCCGGGACCTTTTCCAATATCCCCTTGCACTGTATTTCCAGACAACAAGGAAGCACACAGGTTCCTTCAGGGGGTTTCAGGCTCCCAAGGGGGGGGGGGGAAGGGGCAATTTGGCCTTCTGTCTCTTTATTGCCTTAATTAGCTGTTTGGTGACCCGGCAGTCTCTTTGATGTACATCCAACGTCGGCCTGTGAAATATGGGGAAATGTCAGCCTGTCGAACAAGGGTCAGCCAGACTGCCAATACTGTCGTCCGTCAGGCTGATCCAGGCCGGGTGCTGACCTGCGGAGAGATGATTGAGCCACCTGTCCCCTCCCCCTGGCCACAGTGTTGGTGGCGTGTGGAACGTAGCCGGTGGCTGGAGGTAAGGTGACAGTGTCGAGGCCACGGGTCGGCCGACTTCAAACCAGGGGCCCAGGGCCGCAAACAGCAGGGAGAAAACAGAGGAAGCACAGTCCAAGTTAAACAAACTACAGAAAATCCAGAGGAAGACAAAAAGTCAACAAGTCAGGAGAAGAGGAGGATCTTTGGGACACCCTGTGGGTGGTAAGGTTAACCCTGTCTGCACTGTTGGCTTCTGGGAACACCGAAATGTTCTCTGAATCATTGCAGTGATATGCAACACACAGAGAGAAACCAAAACCATTCGGTTTTGGAGAACGAAAACAGTCTACGCTAGTAATATGACTTGGAAATACATCAAAGGGGTTGTGGATGCACTAATAAAGGCATCCTTACGACAGTAAAGGAGGTGAGTCATTCATTTCCCACGTATTAATTGAGCATCTGTTATGTGCCATGGATTATTAGAGTTGCTGGAGACGTTGCAGCAAACAAAGCAGGGACACATCCTTGCTCTCATGGAACTTTCACAATAACGAAAACAGATTTTAAAAGAATAACGATGAAGTTGTGTCGTGGGCTAAAATGTGCAATAAGGAAACCTAAAAGATAGACTTCAGGGGTTGGGAAGCGGTTTGTCACTTTAAATAGGGCTATAAGAGACGTCGTCTCTGAGAAGGTGACATTTGAATACAGTTCCAAAAGAGGTAAGAGAGCAAGAGACAGAGTAACACAAATACCTGTGGGAAGGGTGTTCTGGACAGAGGGACAGCACGTGCAAAGGTCCTGAGGTGGGAGTACACATGGAACATCTGAGGAATTACACGGAGGCTATTGAAAATGGAATGAACCGAAATGCAGGACAAGGTCTGTCAGAGATGAAGTTAGAGAAATAACGCAAGCTAGGCTTTACGGAGCCATGCGGACCACGGAACAGCTTGTACCTTCCATTCTGAGGGAGACGGAGAGTTGTGGGAGGGTCTCGGCCGGGGGAGTGATAGGCTGTGATCCCTGGGAGGATATGGGAGACCAGTTAGGAGGTTTCTAGGTGGGCTTCTCTGAAATGACACGGCTTGAAGTCCGTGTCTGTGTCTGTAATTACATTTGTATCTATACTTCTTTTTATATGCAAATACTGTATATGCCTATATACGTAAGTGGATGGAGGGATGAAGGGATGGACGGGTGGATGGATGGTTGGGTGGATGGATGGCTGGATGGACAGATAGCTAGCTAGCTAGATGATAGACAGTGGTTTCGTATAGATAAGTATCTATATAATGTTATAAATATATATATTTACATATAAATATATACATACACACACGCACCCACCATATATATGATGTACCCAAATGTATATATACACATATATGGTATATTTATTTGGTAATTGGAAAGAAGAGAAACAAAAGTTCCAACGTGTGAGGAGTTGGGGAAAAAGAGTCTTTAGGGAAGCATTTGGGCGGGCAAGGGAAGCGGAGACTGGGCCCGAGACACCCTTGGACAGCACCTTAAGGAGTTTGGACCTGATCTGTGAGTACCGAGGAGCCATGGTAGGTGTGAGAGCAAACCAGCGTGAGTAGCGTGGTTTCAGAAGGATCCCTGACTGCAGAGCAGAAGAGATACGTAGGGACCACAGAAATGGCTTTGGGAGTCGTGCAGGTGGAGGCCCAGTAGCCTGGTCTAGACTAAGGTGGTGGTGAGGACGAAAACAAGTACGCAGTGTGGAGCTGGTAAGACAACGGTGGGCTGAAGTTACCCTGGTGGGAGTTTATGATGTAGTCACATGTCCTCTTTGCAATGCCAGACCCCTCCAGCCCCTTCCCACCCTCTTCCGGAACCCCCTCTCCACTCACATGCTCCTCTCCACCTAGGAAGGCCTTCCCTGCGCCCTGTCTCCTTTTGTCTTCGTCTCTCCACTTGCTCCCCTTTCAAGACGGCTTCCATTTCCTCCTCTACGAAGCTTTACTTGGCACCTTGATACTGGTTTCCTCCCTGATGTCACTTAGTCTGCTTAGATCCCACTTGTACGCTGTAGCAATTTTTCTCAGGGCTGCCACACAAGGTTGTGCAGGTTGGGCACTGTGCAAACAGTCTGACCAGAGTGGCAAACAGGGGCTGAAAGCTATCAATATGCCAAACCTTGACTTCCCAGATGGGGCACCTTTTCATAGAAAGCATGGTGTAGGCTAGCCCTGAGGGCCACCCTGAATCTTAATTCTCCATCCACTTGTCAACCTCTCTCATTAGACTTGGATCATTTCTCCATTGTTAGCACTTAGTACAGTGTCTGAGTGTTTACTGAATGAATAAATCGGTGTATAGACGGACGGATAGAAGAAAAGGTGCTATTCTTCCCGCAGGATAAGCAACTCATCACAGAAAAATAATCGAGTGGCTCATTAGAATCCTCTTGGAGCATCGTGTCAAGATAACCACCATTCTGGGGCACCTGGGTGTCTCCGTCGGTTAAGCCTCTGACTCTTGATTTCAGCTTAGGTTCTCACGGTTTGCGAGATTGAGCCCCTCCTCGGGATTCTCTGCTTGGGATTCTCTCTCTCTCCCTGTCTCTCTGTCCCTCCCCCACTGGTGCACACAATCTCTCTCTCTCTCGAAAAATAAACTTTTTATTATTTTTTTAAAAAAGATATCACCATTCCTCCAAACCGGGGGAGGACAATTTTTTTCCCAAAAGGCCGGAGAGTACTCAGCTCTAATGTTGTGTGTGAAGCTCTAATGTTGTGTCTAATGGTAGACCATGAATCAATGAAGGGGCGTGGCTGTGTTCCAATAAAACTTTATTGGCAGAAACAGGCAGCAGCTAGTTTGTCTACCCCTGGTCTAGATGTCTGTCTCGCCAAGAAATTCTCCCCTCGATTTGTTTCTTCCCAACAGTGCCCTTTCACCTGGTAACGATAGATGATGATGATGGGGATGGTGATGATGTGATAAAAATGGTCATTGCTAACATTTAGTCTATGTTTGCCCCGGATCAGGCACTGGCCTAAGCCTCTTGTGCGTAGAATCTCAGTTAGCTCCCACAGCCACCCCACAAGGTGCTGACGCTATCCTATGTCATAGCACGGAGAAAAACGGAGGCACAAAGAGATAAGACAGCCCGGGGCACATAATTTTAATGGGCAAAGCAGGCGGTCTGGTCTGAGCACTGAGTCGGGGGCATGAACAACTCGACTCCACGTGTCAGAATAACCATGTTAGTAGTAAGAACAATAATAACAACCTTGGCTGCAGGTTTGCTCTGTACCGAGCACCCAACACTCGTGAAGGGCTTTGCGACGACCTCTCTGAATTTTCTCAACCACAAGGCAAGGTTAGCACCTCGCTGTCACGGCTACCCAGGGTGACACAGTCACAAGGCTGGAATCGTCCGTACCACCTGCCCCAGGCCCCAGTTGCTCGGAACTTTCCAGAAAATGGAGCGTTGGACTCGATGGCCTTGTTCCCCCGACGCCTCACTCCACCCTGAGTTTTTCCTTCTTGCAGGGGGCTGTGCCTCTGGACTCTCTGGGGGCCTTTTATCTTATCGGACCCTTTCCCCTGCTCACTTTGCTAGCTGTCACGTTTGTTATTCTAGGATAAACTTTCGGCCGATGTAGCACATACTTTGGGGTCAACGCCCTGTGTTATCCCCAGGATAGTTCAAATATTTGTGGCCTTGTCAACCTCCATCCCGCTGGACATGTGCGGTGGCGGAGTGGGAGGGGTGTTCCATGCCTGGAGACCAGTGTGGGCCAGCGCGTGGCAGGAGACCCTGCCTGGGAGGCCACTGAGAGCAGGTGGCAAACACATTGGTTCTTGGCCCCGGGTTGGATGCGCGCAAACGTTAAGGAGAGAGAGAGAGGCGAGCATCGGCCGACCATCTCCTCTATGCCTGGTGCTTTCACACATGTTGAAATAAGTGATCTTCCAAATCCACCTGAAGGAAGGCATTCTTCATGACCATTTCATTGACAAGAACACTGAGGCCAAGAGAGCTTAGTGGCCACCACCAAAGGGATTCTTAATACTGTGCGTGCGTGTCTACACCGTATGCCGAGGCCTAGGAACCCCTTCTCAGAGCAGTGCTTCAGGACTCACAAAACAAAACTACATAGGATTAGGGGCGCCTGGGTGGCTCGGTCAGTCGAGCATCTGACTCCGGGTCTAGTCATGATCTCACGGTTCGTGAGTTCGAGCCCCGCGTCGGGCTCTGTGCTGTCAGTGCAGAGCCCGCTTCAGATCCTCTGTCTCCCTCTTTGAGCCCCTCCCCCACTTGTGCTCTCGCCCCCCAAAAATATTTTGAAAAATGCATAGGATTAGTAAGGAAACCAACCAGACTGAAATACAGTCATCAAGTAAGAAATTGGTGCAGTGTTATTTGCGCTTCTAAATCAATTCTTTTTTAAAAAAAGTTTTATAAATGTTTATTTTTGAGAGAGAGAGAGAGATGCAGAGTGTGAGTGGGAAAGGGGCAGAGAGAGAGGGAGACACAGAATCCGAAGCAGGCTCCGGGCTCTGAGCTGTCAGCACAGAGCCCGACGCGGGGCTCGAACCCACGAACCGCGAGATCATGACCTGAGCCGAAGTCGGATGCTCAACCGACGGAGCCACCCAGGCGCCCCCCCCCCCACCGCCGCCTTTTTAAAATTTTTTTTTGCTAAATCAATTCTTGAAACGACAAGTCATAACAACCACGATGGCAGAGATGTCCTGTGACTAAGGAATTCGAAATTCTCTGTGACACCAGTGAGGTAGTAGGCCAGGATCTGTGATTTGTACTGGTGACAAGGTCGTGGGGACGGACGGTCCATCCTGCCATGCGTCTGTTGCCTGCCTTCGTCATGGAAAGAAATTGCACTTTGATGTTCGTGATAACGAAGATGTGATATATTTTCTTCCCGATCGAGGTCACAGATGCCCTGAGTTGTATCCACGGAGCCCTTGGGGGTCTGGGGCCCCAGAGCGAGACCCTCTGAGCTGGGAGAAGCATGGCAGGCTGGGCTGGGCTCCAGAGATCCACACTCGCCACTGTGAGGTGGCCCCCGGCTCCTCACATCCTGTCCTCTGGCTTTGTCCCCAAGTGAACCAGTTAGCCTGACTGCTGGCTGGGAGGGCAGGGCGGCCTTTGAAGCCATGCCTCTCTTTGATGTGCACATTCCGTCAAGGCCCTTCCTCGAGTTGGGCAAATCTCCGTTGCCCGCTGCAAACCCTCCCTTCGTGAACATCCCCCCCACCCTCCCGCCCCCGAAACAGTCCAAAGACCTCTCTCACACGGTTTCTGTTAGTTTTATGGTTTTTGTTTTTCCGACCCAGTAAACCGGCGGCCTGGGGGGGGCTGGACTTTCAGACAGAACTTTAGACTTTGGAGAACGACGTCGTTTTCAGAGACGTCTTCATTCCAGGCCGGGCTTAAGAAACAGAGTGGCTTCGCTTAAGGAAACCATACACACGATTCAAATAGAGCGGCACGATGACCGAGCCACGAGGGTTCTCAGACGTACACGGGGTTGGATTGAAACTCCTTGCTCTGTGGCTCTGGGGAAGTCACATACACTTGCTGAACAGAGAAGAGAGAGAAACCGAGGCAGGCTCAGAAAGGGCCCTGACTGGGTACCTGGCACTGTATTAGCCATTTACAGGTGTTTCCTCGAACCTTCCCAACAGCCCCCAAACAGCCCTACTTTTTCCCAATGAGAAACCTAAGGTCAGAGAAGTGATACGGCTTTTCCCAGGTCACACGGCATGAATGGCGGAACCCAGGCCGCGCTGAGCCTTAACGCTCCGCGGAAGCAAAGCCCCGGAGATCGCTCTGGGAGGCAGGGGACTGTCCCTTCCAAGGCAGGACTCCAAATAGTCCCACTCCCAGTGGGCTGACCGTGGCAGCTGCTCCTCCAGGATAAGAGTCAACATGGGCGGGGCATCTGGGTGGCTCAGCCGGTTAAGCAGCCGACTCCTGATTTCGGCTCAGGTCATGATCTCACGGTTCATGGGTTCGAGCCCCACGTCCGGCTCTGTGCTGACAGTGCGGAGCCTGCTTGGGATTCTCTCTCTCTCTCTCTCTCTCTCTCAAAATAAAGAAATAAACTTAAAAACAAGTTTTTTTTTTTTTTTTAAAGTCAACATCGGCTACTCGCAAAGATGACACGAGGGAAGGGCTCCAGGATCTTCGAACAGGCTGAAGAAGGAGGGGCAGTGGGGGCCTAACCCATTGGAAGAGGCAGCTTTCTGCCGACCCAGCAGATGCTCCAGGGCTGGCTGGGCTGCAGGGATGACACAGGGTTGTGGCTTATGTCCACGCCGATGCGGAGGCTGCAAGACAAGACAGCCGTTGCCCGGGATGTGCTCTGACAGCTACCCGCATCACAGGAGCGTGACCGTATCTTCAGCACCACCTTCCTGTTGCCAAGACTCTGTGAACTTGAACTCCCGGGACCCCCGCATCACGCTTCTGTGGCCTCCCGGGACCAGGCTTGGGGCCCGACCTCCCACGCAAGGAGATGAGCTTTGCCTGTCCCCTGGCCTCTCTTGCAACCCGGAGCTCACATCTGCAGCCCATCTGGCGGGGCTGGGGAGCACGGTCCAGCATCAAGGGGAAGGAAGCCTCTCTGTGGGTATTTCAGGCCTGGCCTGGACAGCCTGACCCGCCTCCTGGGCCAAGATCAGTGGAGAAACTCAGCCCAGAGGGCTGCTTGACAGAGAGGCTTCTGGCCTTGACTTTCAGATTCCTGAGTCATCTCTCCTTGGGCCCATCCTCAGCCTGACTTCCTTGCAGGGGCCTTTGATGAACAGATGAGATAATGGATCTGCTTTGAAAAAGATAAAATGCTGAACAAAAGGTTGTGCTGGCCACAGCAATGGGTGTGATGGGCGGGCTAAGCCTTGAACTTCCTTCCTGTCCCAGGGCGAAGAGGGCTTCCAAACTCCACATATCCGGGGCAGCCAGCTTGCCCGGTGACCCCGCCCCTTCCCACCCCCATTAGAGCGAGTCGCATCCACGAACCGGCGGAATCATCAAAGAGGGATGATCGGTTTGGCCGGCGTTTGAATTTGCCCATTTTACAGATGAGGAGACCGAGGCAAGGAGGACTTAAAGAACGGGCTCAAGATCGGACAGCTACGTGGTACCGGCCCAGGCTTTGGACCCAGGCTTACTCACTCGAAACCCTGACCGGACCCCAGGCATTTAGTTAAAACGTCTTCAGCTGGAAGAAAATACAACAGAACCATGGCAACAACAAACATGCGATTTTGCAAAAATGTCCGTGTCGGCTCCTCCAAACCTGTATTAAAGATGACGCCCCCCACCCCCCACCCCGCCCTGCAGCTGGGGCTTTTGGCGTGAGTTGTACCAAGCGGACGTCCCACCGCAGAAGGAGGAGAGATTGTAGGATCGCACACGTGGGAGGAACGCCAACGACTATGTAGGGCCAGCAACCCCCTCCACCGCAGCTACGCCAAGAGGCTGTCCGGCCGATGCTTGGACGCTCACGGACATCCTGCAAAGCGGCTTACGCTATTCCCAGACAGCTCACCTTTGGACAAACTGACAGAATCTGTTAGCACAGAAAAAGTTCTCTTCCTGGAAGAGCATCTGGAAATGCGTGAAAGAGGGATGGGGCTCTCACACGGTATCAGCAAAACGTCTGAACCAACCTATGTATCTCCAAACAGGGCAATCAATATGTGCATAAAACGTAGTACAATTAACCCTTGAACAACGTGGGGGTCAGGGGGGACTGCCTCCTGGTGCAGCCGACAATCTGCACGTAACTGTGGATCCCTGAAAATGTAACCACTGAAAGCCGACCGTTGACTGGAAGGCCCTCCAGATCACAAAAGTAGGTGGTATTGTATCGCATGTTGTATATGTGCTACGTAATATACGCCACATTCTTACAACGAAGCAAGCTGCAGGAAAGACAACATCGTTGAGCCAATCCTAAGGAACCTGGCTGTGCTCCTTGAAGAAAATCTCACTTAAAGGGGACCTGCACACCGCATACCCGTGTTGTTCGAGGATCAACCGTATCATCCTTCGACGGAATATTATATAGTCGTGAAAAAGAATACGCTAAGTCTAGCTGCCCAGTCTCTCCGTAACCCCAGCCACCCACACGTACTGTCGTGAATTCAGAATGCAGATCCTCGTTTTCGTAGGAGTTTTACAGACTGTATGTGAATTCTGAAAAACATACGGGGCCTCTCGGGGGGTTTCAGTTTCTTAAATGGGCTACGGATCACTTCGTGATCAGCATTTTCTCTCTCTGCCACGGTTTTGAAAGATCCCCCTGTGGACACACAGACCTCTGTTTCATCTACTTTGATTGCGATCTTTTTAAAAAATTTTTCTTTCGTTTATTCATTTTTGAGAGAGAGAGACAGAGTGTGAGCAGGGGAGGGGCAGAGAGAGAGGAAGACACAGGCTCGAGGCTCTGAGCTGTCAGCACAGAGCCTGACGTGGGGTTTGGACTCATGAACCACAAGATCTTGACCTGAGCCGAAGTAGGATGCTTAACTGACTGAGCCACCCAATTTGTGGGTGTCCCGATTATGCTCTTAAAACATGCGCGTGCACAGAATTACCTGTGTCCAGTCCCCTGTTGGTGGGCATCTAAGTCGATGCCGATAAAAGTTCTATAGTGGACATACTTGGATAGGTCTCCTTGGCCACACGTGTGAGGCTTTCTCCAGGGATGATGCCTTCGTTCCCCACGAAGTGACATGTATGTCTTTCTCCTAATAAGCAAGGGCGTCCAGAGTGGAATCCAGTCTTCCAACTGTGGCCTCGTCAGACTAGAACCTGCTCTGTGCCCCTTTCCTAGGCATAGAGAACACAAGGCAAACGTTCCACCCACCCCCACCCCCGCCTCGTCAGGGTTTATGACCTCATGCAGGAGAATGACAGTAAGAGAATATTCCAGGCTGTTAAGTAAACATAAGCGTGCAGTGTTTTGTGATGAAGAACGGGGGCAATGAGAGCAAGGACGGGGGACCTAGCCTAGCCTGGTTCGGGGAAGGCTTCCTGGAGGAAGTGACGATTAACTGTGTTCCAAAGGTTGGGTGAGTAGAGAAGCATTTCAGCAGAGGAGACCTAGAGATGTAAGAGAATGAGTACGGTCCTACCTCAGGACTTTTGCACATGCTTTTCCCTCTGGTTGGAATGTTTCCCATCCGGTTTCTTTGGTGAGATCTTTGGAGATTGGCAGCCCCCCCTCATTTATGATCCCTGTGGTCCTGTCTGCCTCCTCACATCACCAGGTCCTATTATCTGACCGCCGAATGCCGTGTTGGTTCCAGCAAGGAAGAGCAGAGGGTGGGAGGTGGCTCTGGCGTGGCCTCCAGCCCCGGCCAACAGAACCCCTGTCAAGGCAGAGACTCTGGAGCCACACTGCTTGGGTTCAAATCCCAGGTCTTCTACTTTCCAGCTTCGTGACCTCAGGACAGTGAATTCCCAATCCGAGCAGGCTGTTAGGAAAAAAGGATGAAAATACTCTCTAACCCTGAGAGTTATAGCAAGGACTCAATGAGGAAATGCATGTAACACAGTTAGCTTAGGGCCCCGAACACGGTGAGCACTCAATCGGTGGTGGCAAAAATAATAACAGTGATAACAGTAATGACGTGGGCTGCTGCTTAAAGGAGTAAAAGGAAGTGGGCACTCTCCCCGGGAATGAGGAAGGAGAACTTCCCATGAGACAGCTCCAGACTGTCCCCAGAGACAAGGTGGGCAATTCCTGATGACTGATGACCTTGAGGCCCAGCCACCTTTCCTGGGAGCCTTTCGCCTTGAACCCAAGGGGGTGCCTCTCCAGCCGGACTGTGGGCGTAGAGCTAAGTAAATACTTCATCATCGATCAGCCCCCATGGTCCAGATGTTTCCCTAGAGGCTCAGATGGGGGTGAGTGGGAGGTCCCGTCCAGGTCTCGCTAGCTGTGCCTGCAGAAAAGGTGTAAGAGGAGGCGGGGTGGGATACATCTCAGCCCTGCGCCTTGGGACCCCTGGCCTCTGTTGTCACGATTGGACACCTCGTAACTCCTGACTGATGTAGGCGGGGAGACCTGATATGGTAGGTCCTTGGGACCTCTGAATCAGTAAGAACAAAAGTGTATCGTTGATACACTTTTAATAAATACCATGCACCGGGGCGCCTGGGTGGCTCAGTCGGTTAAGCATCCAACTTCGGCTCAGGTCATGATCTCGCGGTTCACGAGTTCAAGCCCCGCGTCGGGCTCTGTGCCGTCGGCTCAGAGCCTGGAGCCTGCTTCGGATTCTGTGTCTCCCCCTCTCTCTGCCCCTCCCCTGCTCTCTCTCTCTCTCTCTCAAAAATAAATAAACATTAAAAAAAAGTAAATAATAATGGTAAATACCTGGCACCATACTAATCATATATCATCTCGCCAAAAACTTTCTACGGCTCTGCAGTGTGGGTCCTACTTTACCTCCATTTTCTAGAGTGGGGAAACTGAGGTTCAGAGAGGTGAAGTCATTTCCCCAAGGCCTGTTTGGTCAGCTGCAAACGCAGGCTCTTATCATTTAGGTACTTAGAACAATCCTTTTCCCCTCTACTGCCTGTCTCTTAGCAGCTGGGATCTTGGGACAGGGACCTCAACCCCCGTGTGCCTTAGTTTCTAGAGACATTACCTCTTACTGTCGCAGAAAGGATCAAAACCGGTTAGTGGGTGCCCGAGGCTCATGTCAGTACCTGCGTGGCCACAACGATGCTGTGGGGGGATTATCTGAATGATGAATGTATTTCTTCGTCGGTGTTTGTTGGTCATTTTATTTTTTTATTTTGTGAACGGTCCCTTCATGGAGTTCCCTCACTAGATTGGCATTTTGATAAGGTGTGTTTTTTTTGTTTTTGTTTTTGAAGACTGGACAAACTTTGTGACAAAGGACATATTGGTACTCAGCACCAGGCCCCCACCCCACGAGCATGGGATGGGGATTGATCACAGGGGCTACGTCAGGCTTTGACTCCCCGCAGCCTTCAAGGACCAAGGGGGTGGCTTCCACACTGGGAGACCAGCAGACAGACTCCAGGGGAACAGGGAATCAGGAGTTCACACGAGAATTAAACGAGATTCCCCTCTCAGTGGACCACCCGGACTCATCGAAAAGAGCCAAGGTCTTCGAGGAGAAGATCTGTCTCCCTTCTATTACTGAAGAGGCCTGAACTCCCAAGGGGCCTCTGCCAGGGTCGGGGGGGGGGGGGGGGCTGACTTCCTGCCTGGGACCTTTCCAAACCTTCCTCTTGAACCCTGGCCCGACCAGCTCTCCTTTCCCGCTCTCCGGTCCCTCCATGCCCCCCTGCTGTGGGCCCTGCCCCGGATCCTGGCAACATCCTGTTCTTCCCTTGAACGAAACTCCCCCTCCAGCTTCCCAGCGCGATAGGAATCTTAAAGAAATGCTTCCTGTCTCTTGACCACCTTATCGCCCATTCCTCCCGAATGGCTGACGTTCAAGAAACACACAGGCAGCCCTGCACTCCCTTCTAATTTTAAACCTGCCCTCTGAAGCTCTCTCCTCTTCCTTCTTAAGGTTCCGGGAAAGGCCAGGGGGTGTCAGAGGTCTCTGGTGACCCGCTGAGTCAGCAGAGACTGAAGGTCTCCTCCAGTTCCCAGGGAAGGAGTCTGGAGCTGGGGGATCCTGGGTGAGGCCACTCACGGGCCCGGGCCCCGGCAAGCCTGATGTTCTAGGGGCAGCAGATGCTTACGTAGGGTATCTTTCCTGATCTCATAAACGACGTTAGGAATAAAGGCCGCGCAGGGGTATCCGAGTGGCTCGGCTGGGTAGGGATGGGACTCTTGATTTCAGCTTAGGTCATCGTTTCGTGGCTGGTGGGTTTGAGCCCCGCTGACAGCACGGAGCCTGCGTGGGATTTCGCTCTCTTCCTCTCTCTCTTCCCCTGCCCCCCTCCTCTCTGTCTCTCTCTCAAAATAATCATAATAATCATAATAATAAAACAATGAGTGGGGTAGAGATACTCAAACACGTGTATCATGTAAGGAGCCAGGAAAAACTCGGGCACAGACATACCGGATGGTCCTTTGACTCGTGCAATACTGTGTGGCACAGGCCCCAACATCCAGGCATTCACGTTTGCTGGCAGAATCCGACCACTCTTGGTCCTTGGGAGGCTGACTTCCGGCCGCGTCACGTGACCCAGTCAGGCCCCGCCAGTGAGCGCGCGGCTGGCCAGTGATTGGCTGCGGAGGAAGACGTGACGCAAGTCGGCCCGTTTGGGACCAACGGAAAGCGGAGGCTGAGGCTGACTTTTCTGAACTTGGGGCAGAGTCCCCCTTTCCGGCGGACGGAGCCGTCGGGCCGCTGACGTCCCTGTCGGGCTGGAGCCTACGGGAGGGGAAGCGGAGCCGGGATCCAGAAAGGACAAGCAGAAGACCTGACCTCACCTGATTCCTCGAGTCTCTCTCTGAGGCCAGTTTTTATTTATTTATTTATTTATTTATTTATTTATTTATTTATTAAAAAAAATTTTTTTTAATGTTTGTTTATTTTTGAGAGAGAGACAGAGCAGGTGCAGGGGAGGGGCAGAGAGGCAGAGAGAGACGGAGACACAGAATCCAAAGCGGGCTCCAGGCTCCGAGCTGTCCGCACAGAGCCCGACGCGGGGCTCGAACTCACAAACCGTGAGATCATGACCTGAGCTGAAGTCAGATGCTTACCTGGCTGGGCCACCCAGGCTCCCCCGAAGCCAGTTTTCTTCTTGGAATTTTCAGTCATCTGAGCCAATAAAATCCCTTTGTCTTTAGTTTTCTGTTGCTTGTAACCACAGACAATGGTCACCTCCCTCCCGCCCCCCCCCCCCCAACACACACACCCGCACACAAGCATACACAGCAAGGTGGGGAGAAAAAAGAAAAACGTGTACTGAGCCTGTATCACGTGCCAGCTTTCGGAGCGAAAGATCGTTAGTCCCATTTGACGGATCAAAACCCCGAAGCTCAGAGAGGGTAAGAGGCCTACCTAAAGTCACACAGCCAGGAGGTTGTAGAGACCAGATTTCTTTTTTTTTTTTTTTTTTTTCAACGTTTATTTATTTTTGGGACAGAGAGAGACAGAGCATGAACGGGGGAGGGGCAGAGAGAGAGGGAGACACAGAATCGGAAGCAGGCTCCAGGCTCCGAGCCATCAGCCCAGAGCCCGACGCGGGGCTCGAACTCACGGACCGCGAGATCGTGACCTGGCTGAAGTCGGACGCTCAACCGACTGCGCCACCCAGGCGCCCCGAGACCAGATTTCAATCCAGGTGTGCCTACATCAAAGTTCTCACTTTTTTGCGGAAGGCTGAGCTGCGTTTAAAAGAAGATGAGGGAGGTCTTCTAGCCGAGACTGTGGGAAGTGAGTTTGGCCACCGTAATTAACTGCAAGGCTTCTGTGTACCGCGTCCCTCGAGCGATGCCCGTTCAGGCCCTTCTTGGCCTTTCCTGATCTTGCCATAGTTCTGTGAAACAGTAGAATCTCTTCTGTCTCTTCCTTCTCGGGAGTTTTCACTCGCTTCTCTTCCTCGGCTCGCCTCCAGCCCGGGGATGTCCGGCGGTTCACCCTTCGTCGACTCCTCGGCTCTTAACGTGCCTCTTCCCTAAGCCTCAGACCCATAAACACCTACGTGCGTCTCCTCACATCTGCTCCTGGATGTCCCCTAGGCACCTTGAGCTCGGGACGTCCAAAATGAAGCTTCTCACCTGCCCCCAAACCTGCACATGCCCCTCTGTTTTCCAGCTCCTCCGTGGCATGATCAGCCATCCGCTCAATCAAACTAGAAAAATCTTGGAGTCCTGTTCAACCTCATCTCGTCCTGCACGCGCCCCACCTGATCCATCGTGCAGTCCCGTGACTTTTACTTCCCACGTAATCCCCGAGCTCGCCCTTGCACTCCGTTCCGGTGAGCACCAGCACGTGGGGGGAGAAATGATGGCGTGCCTCCTGCTTTTCGGAAACCAGACCTGGGCAGCACCTTGTGGGCACCAGGATCTAACACAGAGCTGGATATTGTTGTCCGTGCTGCTATCTTCTCGTGCTGGTGATATCTCATAATCGACCCGACTACAGGCTCGTGGAGTTTACCCTCATGAGATACAAACTCTTTCTTGACCAGACCATGGGGTGTGTGTGTGTGTGTGTGTGTGTGTGTGTATCTACACACGTATGTCTGTGTGCATATGTGTTCGTGGGTTTCCTTCCTTTTTTATTTTATTTTATTTTTTTGGAGAGAGAGAGAGAGCTTCAGTGGTAGAGGGAGAGAGAGAATCCCAAGCGGGCTCCACACCGAGCATGGAGCCCGATGTGGGGCTCGGTCTTATGATCTTGAGATCGCGACCCAAGCGGAAATCAAGTCAGACGCCTAATGACTGAGCAAGCCAGGCGCCCCTGTGGGTTTCCTTCTTGACACTTATTCCTATCCCCCTCCATTTACAGAATCCACAAGATATGGAGAATCCCACAGGATGTTTCTCTCTGCAAACCCCCAAACTTGTTTCTTTCACTGGGTCATGGTTAGTGTCATTTCCATAGCCTAGCACTCCTGTGCTACGTACGAGACGAGTTACCTCTGCTGAAAGTCGAACGCAACATCGAGATTTACCGGAAGGACCATGGCAAGGCTTAAATAAGGATCTGCCTGCAAAGCACTTAACCCGTACCTGGCACACAGAAGCATCTAGTACCTCCTAGGACTGTGGTAATCATTATTACCACTCTTATAAGGAAGAGGCTCTTTTTATTATTCTCATGTTCTTTCTGGGTCATGTCCTTAAAATTTCACTTCTTGATAAATGATTACAGACAGCTCAGACAGAGCAGTTCCCTTTTCATCCTGAAAATGAGCACCACCTCCTTAATTAGCAGCCGCTGGGAATATCACAGCGTTGTTCTCTCACTGTTTATATTAACAGCTTTCATTCATCACACATAAGATAATAGACATCGCATCGCACCACACCACGTGCGGAGAAAAAAAACACTCGAGTTAATTTGGTCTGAGTACATGTCTGCACCCTCCGAGGAAATGCTCAGAACGGAAACTAGTTAAGCCTCTCTTTCTTTATACCGTCTGGAAGTTGAGCAGCGGCTCCCTGAAAAAGGTCTAAGAGACGGGCACTCACTTTAATTGTGTTCCTGTCGTGGAACAGTGACTTAGCCAGAGTTAATGTTTGCGCCTGCTTCACCAGCTTGGAAACTGAGGCTCAGAGGGACCAAACCAGCTGTCCGAGTTGACAGAACTGGTCACTCCCCATGCAAAGCAGTCGGCGCCATGGGTGAATGGTTGTTTGTGGGGATTACGTAAAATAACACAGGCAAAGTGCTTACAGCAGAAGCGACCCCAGAGGACGCGTTGTGTATGTGCTGGTCATCGTGCCCTGGAAATGAAAAAAAAAAACAAAACAATTGTGGATGTTCTGCCTCGTCCTTTTTTTTTATTAAATTTTTTTTTCAACGTTTATTTATTTTTGGGACAGAGAGAGACAGAGCATGAACGGCGGAGGGGCAGAGAGAGAGGGAGACACAGAATCGGAAACAGGCTCCAGGCTCTGAGCCATCAGCCCAGAGCCTGATGCGGGGCTCGAACTCACGGACCGCGAGATCGTGACCTGAGCTGAAGTCGGACGCTTAACCGACTGCGCCACCCAGGCGCCCCTGCCTCGTCCTTTTTTAACAGCTGTCTGGGATTCTGAGGCGGGGGCCAGCATGCTATGGGTTCCTGGCTAACTCCCGCTCCCCGCCTGTTTTTGTAAATAAAGTTTTATTGGCACACGACCACACCCATTCGTTTGCACATCGTCTGTGGCTGCTTTCACAATAGAAGGGTAGAATCGAGCAGTTGTGGTTGCAACAGAAAAGCTAGATGTCCGCCAAAGTCTAAAATATGGACTCCACAGCCCTTGACAAATATTTTGCTGACTTTTATTCCTTTGTTCTACACAACAGACATTCAGATTGAGTCCTTTTTTTTTTGTAATTACCTCCGTATCCATGCATATTTGTACATTCATGCCAACGTAGCCGTAGGATATATTCTTAGGTGTTGCCTTGCTGAGACAGGTAAAAAGCAGGAGGTTTCTGAGAACAGAGCTTTTAAAGTGTTGTGGTCCCCCGCAGAATTGGCACCTGACCTTTGTTGTTTGGGAAGGAGAAGTAGCTGCGAGTCAGCTTTGGGGCTTTCAGAGTTCTTCACTCATAGCTGCAACGACTCGAACACAAAATCAGAGCAACTCAGTATCCCCGGACCATATTTGCGTCACAGTTTGTACGCAACAGTGTGGTGACAGACGTTTTGCATGCGTCTGCCTTGGGCCGGGTAACAGCGCTACAAAATCGCCCAGAACTTAATGTTTAGTGCAGTGGATTCTGAACGGGTTTGAGTCTTGATGTTCTTTGGCAACTCGGGAAAGCTACGGAATACTGTCCCTTAAGCTGCACATTCACGTAAAATTTTGCAGGGTTTCAAAGGATTGACAGTTTTCCCCAAAGCCCTTCCATTGACTTTCATCCATAAGCTCTTGGGTTAAGAATCACTTCTCTAAGGGAGAGACTAAGCCATAAAGAGCCAAATAGTATAAAGTATCACAAATGTGTGTTTGAAGTACACACCACCTACAGTGGCTGTGTAAGAAGTGAGAAAGTCAACATTGCTTTGTGGGAGAGCATGGAGTTGGGGAGGTCGGGGAAGGGTCCTCATAGGAAATGGGTCTTGAAGGATGTGTAGGAGTTCTCTGGGCTGTCTAGAAATAAGGGAGGCAATTTCATCAAGGAAAAATCAGTTGGGGTAGGAGGAGCTCTGAGAAGGTCTTAATGTTGATGCCTGAAAGTCTGGACTGTTTCCGGTTTGTCAACTGACTCCGGAAGGCAAGGGCAAATGTCTTAGCCTCAGCCCTCCCTCCCATCCGCCCTGCTCCCCCATGCCCTCATCACACGAGGAGCAGAGCAGAACTCACTCCCTTTTAAAAGTTGTCTGGAATCCAGAAATAAAAGGCTACACATGAATAAAATATCATCACCAACGCTAAAGAGGTCCAGTTCTCTGGTTTCGCTTTTCATGTCTGAAGTTTATCTCCACCCCCCCCCCCCCCCCCCCCCCGCAGCCTGTGTGGTCAGAGTTACAGTAGCAACGTGTCTGTCTTTTTCTCTTCATTCCCTTCTTGAGAATTAGTAGTCATGTCAAGAAAGCGCTAAGAAGGCTTCCTGGTCATTCCGCTTCTCTGAAGTGCATGGTGCCCACGCGTGCACACACGCGCGTGTGTGCATGTGTGTGTACACGTGCACGTCTCCTAAAAACCAAAACACTCTGGGTGGTTGAATTTTGGAGGATGAATGCATTGCCCTAACACATTGGAAAGCACAGAACTGGTTCTAAAGGCGTGACTCGTGGGTTACTGATAAAGAGTTCGGGCCGACGCTTAGGTTCAAATCCTACCTCATCCACTGAGCTGGTTTCTTAGAACTTCCATAACAAATGACCAGAAACTGGGGCGCCTGATACAACAGAAATTCCCTTACAGTTCAGGGCTGCAGACGTCTGAAATCAAGTGTTGGCAGGGTTAGCTCCTTCCAGAGGGGTTAGCTCCTTCCATGCCCCTCTCCTAGTTTCTGACGGTTGCTGGCGACCTTTGACATTCCTTGACCTACAAACACATCGCTCCCAATTTCTGCCTTCATCTTTCCATGGTGTTCCCCTCTGTGTCTGTGCCTCCAATCTCCCTTCCCCTTATAAGGACGCTAGTCATTGGATTTAGGACCTTCCTAAGTCGAGGATAATCCCCCCTGGAAATATTTAATCACATCTGCAAAGATCCTGTTTTTAAATAAGTTTGCATTTTCAGGCTCTGGGTGGACATGTCTTTTGGGGGCCACCATTCAGCCCGCGATAGCCACATACTCCCCGAGTGCCCCTGGATGTGTTCCTTCCCCACTGCTGAGCCTCAGAGGTGCTCTCCTCTGGAAGTCGGGGCTGCTGGTAGGACTTCACTTGACAGTGTAAGATAATGCGTGTAAAACCCACCTCGCCAAGCCCAGCACCCTCGAGGCGCAAACACAAAGGGCGGTGCTGTTATTCATAGTAACAAGACTGATATCAGCGTTGCTGTCTCTCAACCAGGAGCTCTGACACGCAGAGGGTGGGGCAGCGCGACCTCAAACATCTGGATGACAAGATCGTGGTGCTTTCCGGCTCCGGCTGTTTGACATCCCGTAGACCCCAGAAGCAGATGACGGAATGTCAACATGAGGGACTACCCTCTTCCTTTTCCCCCAGACGCGGTTTGGCAGGTCGACTGAGCCTCCGTCTCGTGGACCCCTGCCACCGAAGACACACGCTGTGTTTTTTCAAAGTCAGTTACCAATGATTCCCATTGACTAGGTGGCTGCCTTGAGATGGTGTTAAATATACACATAGTCTAGAGGCCCCTCTAAAGGGACGGGCCGGGAATGGCATGAACCCGGGGGTCACGCAGAACTACGGGTTTGAATCTCAGTAGTGCTCCTTGGGAGCTGAGAGCCTCTGAGCAAATCTTTACACCCCTTTGGCCCCTCACTTTCCTCTTCCTCAGCCTGGAACCAATTATGCCTCTTGCAAGGTTATTCTTACCATTAGCTGAAATGATATATGATATATATTACATACCACGTATTAAATACTACATATCATATGTTATATATTACATATTATATGGTATATATTATATATTACATATTATATGTATATATTATGTTGTATAAACAACACATAATATAAAGTATATATTATTATAATATATAAAAGTATATCTATGGTTTCTATATGCTGCAAGCACTCGGTAAGGTTGGCATCATTATTATAATCACTATTCATAGTAAATTACGCAGCGTATTGGTTCAGATGATTTGTATGGAAAGTTGGTGAATTCTGTCGCACCCCCATAGCGGACCGTTTTGCTAGGCAATTGAATTGACAGTCCCCAGGCACTTGTGGCTAGAAAATACAGATTCAAGCCCTGCTTCCCCTCTCCCGGCTATGTGACTTCCCCTCTCTGAGTTTCAGTGACTGCCTCTATAAAATGGAGCTAATAAAACCCTCTCTTTTTTATGAAACCAGGCTCCTCTGGGGCTTAACAGAAGCCTCTGTTCATCCTTGTCCAGTCAACAACTACGTACTGAGCCCTTACTAAGGTGCAGGCCTCGGCCAAGGATGGGAGCCGTGGTGAGCACAAGACAAGATTCGTTCTTGCTCTCAGGGCGCTTGTAGTTTGGAGAGTGTATCGTAAGCGATGAGGGAATCTATCAATGTAACGGCCTCTTCTTCTCATTCATGCCTTTTCCTCTGATAGATGAATGCAGGTGGGAGTGCATCCTACGAGGCTTTTTCAAATTTGGCCTGACTTGGGGCAGGGCTTGTGTCCTACTGGATGTGAGTGCATGTGGCTGGCGGATGCTCCCGCAGCCCCGGCCTCCTTGCCTGCCCCTCCCCCACCCAACCAGCAGCATTCCTGGTTTCGGGGTCGGGGGGGGGGGCGGGGGGCATTTTCCAGACTCTGGAAAACCGCTGCGAACCCAGAGCTTCTGCTTTGTAGGAATCTGGGCTTCCGGGTTTCAAAAACTCCAAGCCCTCTGAATTGCACGCTTAAAAACGCTTAAAATAGCAAATTCCGTGTTATATATATTTTATCAGAATAAAAAGAACGTTGAAAAAAAAAAATTCGAAGCCCTGACATACTCTGGGCAAAATATTTCTTCCAGAAACAGAAGACTGGAAGGCATGGGGGAGGGGGGTGATTTGTGGGCGAGCTGGCATGCTTTGCCTCAGAGCTGGGCAGTAGAAAGAGGCTCCAGAGCTTTCCGTGACGGCCGTGTCCCTGCTGTGGGCTCGCAGGATGGAAATCCAGCCTCCAGAGGAGCTTAGAGAACAGAAGGAAGAGAAAGCCTGTGCCTCCCCCAGGCAGGCAAGGCATCTGGAGTGAAAAATCGGAGATGCTCGTTGTCCGCTGCCCAGCGTCAACTTGCAAGGCTCTGAGAACATCGCCTCCTCGAGTTTTAGGCCCTGGGCACTTCTCTAAGAAAACCCTCTTCATCGTGGTAAAATACGTGTAACATAAAATCAACCATTGTAACCATTTTTGACTGTACAAATCGGTGACATCAATTACGCTGACCTGACGATGTTGTGCAACCATCGTTTCCCGTTTCCCAACTTTGCCATCACCGGAAACAGACGCTCTGCAAACATGTGGCAGTCATTCCTGATTCTCCCCCTCGCCTTGCCCCTGGTAACCTCTTACCTACTTTGCGTCTGCATGAATCCACCAGCTCTAGATATTTCGAGTAAGTGGAAGCATGCAAAGATCTGTCTTTTGGTGTGCTAGCTTGACGTTCTCGAAATTCACGCGTGTTGTAGCATGTACTGAAATTCCATTCCTTTCTATGGCTGGATTCCATGGTGCGCACAGGCCACCTTTCCTCTATCCCTTCATCTGTCGATGGACATTTAGGTTGTTACCACCTTTTGACTCTTGGGAATGATGCTGTTGTGAACACGGGTGCATAAGTAGCTACATGAGGCTCTATTTTTCAATTTTGGGGGCAATCGTGGGGGCCGGAATTGTTGGGTCGTGGTATTTTCCATATTTCGCTTTTTGAGGATCTGCCATGCCGTTTTCCATGCAAGCTGTGCCATTTTATATGCCCATTTTTTGTCATTTATATGTCATTTTTCTTTCTTTTAATCGTAGCCGACCTAGTGAACGTGAAGTCGTATCTCATTGTGGTTTTGATTTGCATTTCCCTAATGACTAATTACGATGGCTAATTACATTCCTTAATGACTAATTATAAAGCACTTACTAGCCATTTATATATTTTCTTTGGAGAAATGTCCCTTTAGGTTCTTTGCCCATTTTTAAACTGGGCTGTTTATCTTTTTGTTACATTTTAGGAGTTCTTTATATATTCTAGATCTTAAGCCCCTGTCAGATATCTTACTTGCAAATATTTTCTCCTATTTTGCAGATTATCTTTTCATTTCCTTGATGATGCCTTCTCGTGCACAAATGTTTTAAGTTTTGGTAAGGTCTAATTTGCTTAGTTTTCTTCTTTGTGGTTCGTGCTTTTGATGTTATGTCTAAAAATCTGTCGCCAAATCTAAGGTCATGATTCTCCACTACGTTTTTTTTTTTTAATGTTAATTTAACCCTAATGTTTCGTGCTTTTGATGTTATGTCTAAAAATCTGTCGCCAAATCTAAGGTCATGATTTTCCACTACTTTTTTTTTTTAATGTTAATTTGTTTATTTGGAGAGAGAGCGTGCACCAGTGGGGGAGGGACAGAGAGAGAGGGAGAGAGCATCTCAAGCAGACCCCACGCTGTCAGTGCAGAGCCCGATGTGGCGCTCAATCCCGTGAACCCTGGGATCACAACCTGAGTGGAAGCCAAGAGTTGGATGCTTAACACATTGAGCCACCCGGGTGTTCTAATCCCCCTCCACCCCCCCCCACCCACTGCTATGTTTTCTTCTAAGAGTTGGTGTCATTTCAGCTCTTACATTTGAGACATGGATCCATTTGTTTTGGTGTCACACTCTTGAGAAGGCACTCACACTCAGGGTCGTGCAAGTGAGAGTTGGTATCTGACAGCGAGTTGCGTCTTCAATTGTCCACCCTCGGTGCCTCCCATCCCTTCCCTGGGGGAGCCCGTGGAGGTGGCAACCCTCCCACACCTCACCTGAACCAGGCACAGTGACGGAGGTCAAGAGCAGGCTAGCCAGACTACCTTGGTGGATGGGTCTCGGATGATAAACACACGAAGGAGGCACCAGAGCCCCATCCTGCGTGGCCCCAAGAGCGGCGTGGAAGCACCCAAGGAAGGTGACAGGGTCCGGACAAACTCTGACAATGAGACAATGCAGAAGACACCCAGGCACTGGGATAACTCAGCGCTTGCTGGAAGGGTGGAATGGCCATGGCCTCAGAGCCTGTAGATCTTAGCCATGACTTCATAATTTCAGAGAATGTGGGGGTGATCAGGTTCCAGACAGACTAAGCTAACCCCGGATTGACCGTGATTAACCTCAGTTAACAGACGGGAAGCTTCTGCGACCCAGTGGGATCGAAGCTCTACCTAGGAATTACGTTCCGCCATAGAAGAGGCAGGAAAGAACCATGGCGGGGCGACGCTGACACCATCCCTGAATAGAATGCGTGGAAGTGATACACTTTACCTCAATTTCACATGTTCTACGTCACTCATTTTCCCCAGGAAGGGAGGGCTGCTTTCCAGCCTATATTTCCACTTTGGGGCAACCGTGTGCAAGCAAAACTTTTACGAAGAGGCAGAAATCTCTTTTGGCGGTGGTTCTCACTGGGGGAAGGGGGTGATTTTTGTCCCTGGGGCGGGGGGACACTTGACAGTGTGTGCACTGAGGAGGAGATTCTACTGGCATCTAGAAGGTAGAGACCGGGGATGCTGTTGGACACCCTCCTGTGCACAGAGCCCCGCCCCGCCACGATGACAGAGTCCATCCCCGAATGTCAGTCCTGCTCAGGCGGAGGACCCCGGGGTCCAGTGGCATCTGTCATGCTCTCTGCCCAGGCAGAAGGCAGCACATCTTCACGCTTCTCGTCGTCACGTCTCAGGGAGAACGTAGGGCTGGGGGGTGTCAGCTCAGGTGTCTCTGACTGGCTAGGAGCCTTCGGTGGACCCTTCCACCACCAGGAGACTTTCCTTCTGCATAGATTTAAAATTCCAAGATGCCTCCTGATCATAGTCAACGGTAGTGGGAATGAGCTGATTATTGAAACAGTGATGGAAAGTTCTCAAAAATGCTTCCAAACACTCCAGGAGACCAGGATCCCAGCCCAGACCGCCTTTCCTCTAGACGTTTGTGTTATTCAAGGTGATTAGCGCTAGCTGCCATGACGACCCATCACACGTTGGTGGTTCAGTGCCATAATGGTTTGGATCTCGCTGGTGCCACAATCCAACCTGGTTGGGTGACTCCTTTGGGTGAGCCTTCATAATTAGCAGCTCAGAGACCCAGATGCCTGTCTTCCTTCTTTCCTTCACCTTCTGTATCCTCCGAGCCTTGGAGTACTTTGCCTCCAGTTCCATAGAAGGAGAGAGAAGGCGGAGAGGTTCAAGAGGGAGGTTTTCTTAGGGGGCAGACCTAGAGGTTGTGGGTTGTTTTCCAATGCCTGACCCTTGGTCACATGATCCCACCTGACTGCAGGGGAGGCTGGAGAAGGTCATCCAACTCTGTGCGGAGGGCGAAAAAAAATGGGTTTGGAAAACACGGAGTGGCCTCCTCTACAACGTCCTTTTTCACCCACACAAACATATGCGGGTTCGGTCTGGATTGGGTTTTGAGTCACGCAGACTGGGAGTTTTATCTTCCGTAAACACCAGAAGGTGTTACACCTGCTCCCCATCAAAGGGTAAAGTGCACCCACCCTAGAGCTTGTCTTCCACACAGCAAGGATTTGTGGACGTCTTGCCGAGTGCCAGGAACTGTCCTGGATGCTGTGGATACAGCCATGAACAAAGACAGAAAGGTCCCTATCCTACGGCACTTGAAATCTAGTTGGGGAAGACAGTGCATGGGCACATGTAAACACACAGACAGACAGACAGACATGTCTTTGAGGGCATTCTGCAGTACAGACACTAGCCTGCCTTTATTTAAACAAAAATTTTTTAACGTTTATTTATTTTTTGAGAGACGGAGAGTGAGCGGGGGAAGGGCAGAGACAGAGGGAGACACAGAATCCGAAACAGGCCCCAGCTCTGAACTGTCAGCACAGAGCCCAACAGGGGCTTGAACCCATGAACTGTGAGATCATGACCTGAGCCGAAGTCGGACACTTAACCGACTGAGCCACCCAGGCGCCCCGTAGCCTGCCTTCATTTTAAGAAGGTTTAGACCAGGTGCCTAACTCTTTTTTTTTTAAGCTTATTTATTTGTTTTGAGAGAGAGAGACAGAGAGAGAGTAGAGGCGGAGAGAGGGGAAGAGGCAGAATCTCAAGCAGGCTCCGCGCTGTCAGCACAGAGCCCAATGCGGGGCTTGAACTCACAAACCGTGAGATCATAACCTGAGCCGAAGTCAGGAGTTGGATGCTTAATGGACTGAGCCACCCAGGTGCCCCCTTAAGTGCCTAAATCTAACTGAGCTGGGCCAGTCGGATTTTTCTCTCCTGGGAATTTGCAGTGGGGATTTGGAGACTGAATTTTCCACACAGTTTTGGAGGCCGGAAGTTCAAGATAAAGGCATTGGCGAGTTTGATTTCTTCTGAGGCCTCGGTCCTTGCTGAATCAAGTGGTTGTCTCTCCATGCGGCTGCATCCCTGGTGCCCTAACCTCTTCTTATAAGGACTCTAGGCATATTGGATTAGAATCCTACCTTAACAGCCTTGTTGTAGCTCACTTACCTCTTTAAAGGTCTTCCTTCTCTCCACTTACTGTGACATTCTGAGCTGCTGGGGGGCTGCGACTTCAACATCTCCACTTTCGGGGGCGGGGGGCACAAGTGAGCCCATCATACCCGGCTAGCTTTTCTGTCCTCCCATTGCGTGAGAACGTGATTTCCCACCACCGGCTCTTCTCACTCCCCCCCCAGCATCTTTAGTTGGTGTCTGTCCCCGTCCGTTGCAGAATCCCGGCCCGTTTGATTCCTTCCTTCTTCCGTGCTGTCCTCAACAGGACATTCGTTCTGTAGCAGACATGGTCTTAACCTTTGGGACACACCCAGGGACACAAAGATGAGTGAGACCTCGGTGCCGCCCTCAAGGAGTTAGCACTGTGGCCTTCTGACAATTACGGGCTGGAAGTTTCAGGCAGGAATTAGTCCCTATGGCCCAGACACGGATGGTATATGGCCACATCATCTGCTGATTTGGCAGTGGTCTCTCCAGGCATCGCTTCTTTAAAAAAAAAAAATGTTTATTTGTTTATTTTGAGAGAAAGAGGGAGTGGGGAGGGGCAGAGAGAGAGGGAGAGAGAGAATCCCAAGCAGGCTCCGCACTGTCGGCTCAGAGCCCGACAGGGGGCTCCATCTCACGAAGTGTGAGAGCACAACCTGAGCCGAAATCAAGAGCCAGACCCTTAATGGACAGAGCCACCCAGGCGCCCCATAGGCACTGCTCCTCTTGACTAAGGGACAGATGACACAGCCTCAGACAGGTCTATGGCTTGGCCACGGAGTAAGAACCACGTGTGCACAGGCTTTGAAGAGATGTAATCTCACAAGTGGAGGTTTCAATTTGCTGTGGGCTCATCTTAAACTGATGAGCCTTGCTTGGCCTAACATGTACCCAAAAGTGCATTATTATTTCTAGGTTAGGAGGCAGTCTAGCTATGGAACTGTAGATCTCAAATGGACAAATCAGACCCGTGATGAAATTTCCAGCTTCCTCAATGATAAAATAAGGACAGTGTAGCAATGACTTACCACGTCTCCCCTAGCAGATTGGCAATTTCTGTTTCTTTGTCTTTAATGAAATAAAAGGTCCAGTGTAGGGCCACTGTTTGGGAAAATGGTCCACACAACAGGCCGTGACGGAAGGAAAATGTTGCTCAACCTGTATTTATGAAGATTCAAGCAACTTCAAAATTTTCAAAGCAGCAGATTTACTGTGAGGAATTTTCTTAGGAAAGTCACAGGAGAACGTAAAAGTCCAGCGACAAAGATGTTCCTTTCAGTGAGAGTTGCAAGAGTGAAAGTGGGAAAAAGCCAAGGGCCCAGGAACCGGGAGTTAGCAGATAAATTATATTTCTGGAGGATGGAATGTTCGACCATTATAAACCATTGCTATAAAAGACTGTTTAGGGGCATGGAAAGAGGTTTGTGGTGTATTTTTGAGTGAAAAAATGAGCCCATCATGCACCATAGAGAGGAATATCCCATTAAAAAAATTTTTTTTAATGTTTATTTATTTTTGAGAGAAGACAGAGAGACAGAGAAAGAGACAGAGTGCATGCAGGGGCAGGGCAGAGAGAGGGAGACACAGAATCCGAAGCAGGCTCCAGGCTCCGAGCTGTCAGCACAGAGCCCGACGTGGGGCTCGAACCCACGAACCGTGAGATCGTGACCTGAGCCAAAGTCGGACGGTTAACTGACTGAGCCACTCAGGTGCCCTGAAAGATCCCATTTTTGAAGAAGAAGAAAAAAAAAAAAGGTGCCGAGGAAAAACACACACAATGGGCAATAAAATAGAAATAATAGGGGGTGCCTGGGTGGCTCAGTCAGTTAAGCGTCCAACTTCGGCTCAGGTCACGATCTCACCGTTTGTGAGTTCGAGCCCCGCGTCGGGCTCTGTGCTGACAGCTCGGAGCCTGGAGTCTGCTTTGGATTCTGTGTCTCCCTCTCTCTCTGCCCCTCCCCCACTCATTCTCTGTCTCTCAGAAGTAAATAAATGCTAAAAAAAAATATTAAAAAAAAAATAGAAATAATAGGTGTCTCCAGGTGGCAGGCATGATCGTTTTCATTTTGTTCCTTTTTTATTTCACTGAGATAATGTACATTGCCGATCACTGCCTGACCCAGGGAATCACTAAATAGACGTTAACTCTTGTTATTCTTATCCCCCCTGCCCCATCAACTGAATGGAGTAAATATCAACTTCTTAGATTAGTTGTTACAAGTAATCAAGATCATAAAGCCTCTGGTACACAGTAGGCTTTCAATGGATAGTGTTTTTCTATTTATTCCTTTTTTTCTTGTCTTCCCCGAAGAGAGGGTGATATATACCACAGGGGTGGAGAATGAAGATTCCGCAGACAAGTAGACTTAGATTCACATCCTACTGTTTGGCCATTTGCAAGCTGATCGAGAACGGGGGCAAGTTACTTACGTCCTCTGAACGTAAGTCATTTGAAGTTCATTTGAAGATAGAGACAGGAGTAGTTTCGTCGTGTGATGACTGTCCACGTGAAAGATCGCGTATCTATATCATGTAGCACGTGGAGTGTTAAGCGTTAGTCTCTGTTTTCCACCATCTTGTGGGACAAGGATATGGATGAGATTGTTAAAGCAGAAAAAATGCCATTTCAAACGTCAGAAATACATAGATCTTAAAGCATTCCACGTCCTTCCTGTATCTCTCTGCTGCAAAGAACAGCGGAGATACATTTGGCATAGAGCGAGGCTCTTAGCATTTTCGGTAGAGAAAAAGGTGGAGAAGGAGCTCAGGAGAGCCAGGAGTTGCTGGTGGGAGGAACAGAGGAGAGAGGCTGATGTGAACTAAAAGGAATCTAGCTCAGACCTTTTGCAGCAAGGCTTCAGCCTAGCACAGGGAGGGTGGCAGGAGCGTGAGCCTTATCCAGTTTCCGAGGATCATCTGCTTTTCATATCTCAAAAATCCCCTGTGATCCCTGAAACAAAGCCAGCTCAATTAGCAAGCTGCCCTCATTTGATTGGTAAAGAAGTTATTTGCAAGCAAAATGGACAAATGGATAAAGCTGTATAGTTACAAGGGGCATCATATATTATGGATACGCACGCATCATATATATAATTCTACGCTATCATCATTCCTTTTTCCTCTTTGATTGACCTCTTTATTTTTTTTCTGGCTTTATTGAGCTGTAATTGACACAGAACATTATATACATTTAAGGTATACACTATGTTGAGTTGATACTTTTCTATATTACAAAATGATGACCGTAATAAGGCTAGTTAATGTATCTGCCATCTCAAAGAGTTGACGTGTGTGTGTGTGTGTGTGTGTGTGTGTGTGTGTGTGGTGTGAGCGTTTTAAGATCTATTCTCTTAGCAAATTTCAAGTATCCAATATCGTACTGTTAACTACGGTTCCAGATCCCTGGAACTTTTTCATCTAATAACTGGAAGTTTGGACCCCATGACCTACGTCTCCCCATCTTCCTCACATCCTCGTCCCCGGCAACCACTAATCTGCTCTCTTTTTTATGCCTTAGCATTTGTTGGATTCTCGCTATACGTGATGTCATATAGTATTTGTCTTTCTCTGATTTATTTCACTTAGCACAATGCCCCCCCCCCCCATTTCATCTGTGTTGTCGCAAATGGATACATCTTGGAGTGTCAAGGAGCTTTACCGCTATCCTTTCTTCTAGGAGTTTTAGGGTTTTAGGTCTTATAATTAAACACTTAATCCATGTTGAGTTAATTTTTGTGAGTGATGTAAGATAGGGTTAAAATTTCATTCCTTTGCATGTGAACATCCAGTTTTCCCAACACCATGCATTGAGGAGAATATCTTTTCCCTATTGGGTATTCTTGGCTCCTTTGTCAACTTTTAGTTGACCATATATGCATGCACTGATTTCTGGGCTCCCAAGTCTGTTCCATCGGTTTGTGCCATATTGTTCCGATTATTATCGCCTTGTTGGACGGCTTGAAATCTGGAAGCGCGATGTCTCCAGCTTTGTTCTTTCTCAATATTTAAAAAAAAATTTTAAGTTTATTTATTTATTTTGAGAGAGACAGAGCATGTGAGTGGGGAAGGGGTAGAGAGAGAGGGAGAGAGAGAGAGAATCCCAGGCAGGCTCTGAGCTGTCAGTTCAGAGCCCAACTCAGGGCTCGATCTCGTGAATGGTGAGATCACAGCCTGAGCCAAGATCAAGAGTCAGATGCTTAACGAACTGAGCCACCCCAGCCCACCCCCCACCCCCGTTCTCAAGATTTTTTTTTTTTTTTTTTGGCTGTTCAGGGGCTCATGTGATTCCATGGGAAGCTGAGGGTTATTATTATTTTTTTATTTCTGTAGGAAAAAAATACCATTGGAATTTTGCTAGAGATTGCATGGAGTCTATAGATGGATTTGAGTTGCATGGACATTTTAACAATATCACTCAGCCGGGAAGGGGGAGTGTTGCACCCAAACCCAGGTCTAGGACTTTATAAATCTCACTGTCACATTCTTCTAGAATTCGTGCTCCAAGTTTATGGTGACTCTTTCTATCCTTTTGCTTGGAGTCTCTTCCAGGGGGCCCTCTTTTGATTTCAGCCTGATGGGAAAACTTGGAGGACGAAGATATAGAGAGAACTCTTGAATTGTTCCCCCAGGTGTCAGAAAAGGCCAAGGATTTGCCTGGTTCAGGGCTTGAACCCAGGTGTCTCGCCTCCCTGCCGTAGCTCCTATAGTATCCCTCAAGCCTCGGGAGGAGGTGAAGGCAGAGACCCAAGCCAGCTGCGTTTGACCCAGACAAGCCCAGGACAGCTGCCGGAGGAGGACAGATTTCCCAAAATGAGGGCATTTATTATTTAAACATTGATTGTTCTGTTTAAATCATACAGATGGAAAAGGCTTTCCATTTGTAAAAGTCATTTTTTAATGGCAGATCAAAGTCTGCCGACATTTTGCTGGACCCGGTGTGGTCATAGATGCCAAGGAGGTGTGAGGCCAGCTTGCCAGGGCGGGATGGGGAAGAAGCGACTCGGGATAGTGCTGAGCCCCCCTTTCCTGTCTGGCAAATGGCTAGATCAGCGTCATTAGCTCCCGATAGTGTGGTCAGTGCCCTGCCAGGAAGACGGACACCTTTCCAGACCTTTCACATGGAAGGAATTTCACGTAAAGAGGGAATGACCCAGGTGACAGAAGAATGTGGAAGCCAACAGTCAGTGGCAAGGCAGCTCAGGGATTAGCAACGTCCTCAGGCTCGGGGAGTGACCGTAGGCGTCAGGGCTGACTGGCCAGGGTTCATCCATGGCAAGGACTACTCTCCAAGAACTGGACTGACATGAGAAGCTTGGTCAAGGTATGTCATAGGACAGCTCAGATCCAAGGGAAGGAGAAATAGACCACTTCTTGACATGTGGAGGGACATGTTACCTCTAAGGAAGGAAAAGAATCGATGGCGGCCATCTTTGGAGACGCTATCACAATACACATTTAGTATTAATTTGTTTCAGTCATTTGGTATTTTTGACACTTTTATCAATGTAACATGCTCTGGTTTAGCTCTAATAACACTCCTTATCTGGAATTATGCTTCATCGGATGTTAATACAACCATCCTAGCTTCTTTGCTTTCACCTATCTGTGTCTTTTGACTCGCGGTGTATCTCTTGTGACACAACAGAGTTGGTTCTGTTATCCAGCTAAATGATCCTTGTTTTATAATTAGAATATTTAGTCCATGTATATTCGATGAAATCATTAGCATGGCTGGGTTTGTCTATCATCTTATTTGTTTTCTATTTATCCTAGCTGTTTCGTTGTTGTCGTTTAACCCTCATTCCTTCATCCTTTTGCACTAACTGAATATTTTTGATGTACCATTTTAAGTTTTTGTAACGTATTTTTGGCACTTACATTGAAGATCATAATATGTATCCTTAACTTAACCCCCACTGTCATCTGAATTAGTGCTTGACTTACCGACACATACACTGAAATTAATTTTAATGTCCTACTTCTCATATAATGTAGGAACCCTCCCACAGGACACTTGTATTTGTCTGTCCTGTCCTTGATGCTATTATTATAATTTATTTTGCTTTTATAAATACCGTAAAGCACACATTTTGTTCCCATGTTTTGCTATAAGCCGTTTTCTCTTAAGGAAATTAAGAAATTGCATATTTAAAAAAATTTTTTTTAAACGTTTATTCATTTTTGAGAGACAGAGAGAGACAGAGCATGAGCAGGGAAGGGGCAGAGAGAGAGGGAGACACAGAATCCGAAGCAGGCTCCAGGCCCTGAGCTGTCAGCACAGAGCCCGACGCGGGGCTCAAACTCACAGACCGTGAGATCGTGACCTGAGCTGAAGTCGGACGCTCAACCGACTGAGCCACCCAGGTGCCCAAGAAATTACATATTTTTAAAGTCATTTGTGTGTATCCATATATTTCCCATATCTGGCCCATTTCATCCTTTTGTGTAGATCTAATTTTCTGTCTCAAGAACTTCCTTTAACGTTTCTTGGAGGCAGGAGGGCTGGTGATGAATTCTTTCAGTTTGTTTATGTTTGTCTTTCGCTCATCCTCATTGTTGAAGGATATTTTCAATGGATATAGCATTTCAGGGCAACTCCCTTTCTCTGCTCTTTAAAAATGTCATTCCTTGTCTCTGATCTCCACGGCGTTTTACGAGAACTCAGCATTTATTCCATTCTTTGTGTGCCTTTCTCCTCTGGTTGCTTTTAAGATTTTTTTTGGTCTCTGTGTTTCATTTTCAGCAATTGGATTATTATGTCGCTAGGTGTGTTTTTCTTTGTGGAGACGGTATTGTTGAAAATATGAATCACTTTCTCTTCCTCTAAAGAGAACAGAGTGTTGTTTGGGCAAGTAGTTAATTCGCGGGACGCTCAGGTGGATCTTAGTGAGTGACCTGGTCAGGCTTTGTTAGCAGGGGTGCAGAACAACTCTGTCTCCAAGGCTGGAAGGTTCTGCTGCTAAAGGCATGGACTTTCTGAGGGCATCAGGTCAATGCTTGGGTTACCCAGCACACTCTGTTCCTTTCCTGGCCATAACCCCAACATCTCCTGGCCCCGGGGAACCTCTGGAGTTGCTCTGCAACTCTCTCCCTCCCTGCCCCTGCCAGCTGCCCTTCTCTGTCAAGCAGCAGAGTCTTGTCCTGCACATCCGCCATTACTATCTGGCCCAGACATAAGAGGACCTCATGCAGGTTGTGGGGTTTCCTGTGGGTACAGCTTCTCGTCTCTTACCGTCCTGTTCCCCAAATTCCAGCTGCCTCACCGAACTCCAGTCTGTCTTTTCTCTGCCCGGCAAGGTCACTGCCTGTCTGCTTCAGCCACACTTCTCTGTGCTGGCGATGGAAAACAGGGTGAACACGGGGGCGGTCCCAAGCGTTCATTTCCCTCCAAGGTCGCAGCTCCTCACTCTGTGCCGGCCCACGTCTGAAAACAGTTGCTTCCCATGTTTGTCGATGAGGGAGAGGGAGGCTCGTATCCGTGACTCCGCTGTGGCTGGGACCAAAAGTCTCACGGGGTTTTGAGAATACACGATAGAATGCTCATGAAGTCTCGGGTACACAGTAAATGATTAATAAATGCAGCTGGGGTTGCTTTCCTATTTTATGACACATTTAACTCTGCTTCTAGACCATAGATTCTTGAAGTGAAAGACTTCGTCTTCATCATTTTTATGTCCTCAGTACCTCGCCCGGAGCCTGGCAGGCGGTGCCTATCAGCAGATGTTGCTTCAACTCGAGACACCTGACCTGGGAAACGGGTCGGCGAAGCCCCTGCGTGGGCGTGAAGACAGAGTTCTAGAACCATAATTGTCAGTCGGCTGTCGGCGCTTATCTTGAGCGCATTCTGGTGTTAAATCGGGACCAAGTATTTCAGAGTCCCCAGGAATCTTTCATTTACTTATTTCCCCATTTTGAATGTACTAGTCAATATCTAGGCTCCTCCTGGGGCACCTGGGTGCCTCAGTCGGTGAAGGGTCTGACTCTTGGTTTCGGCTCAGGTCATGGTCTCAGGAACTGTGAGTTCGAGGCCCGTGTCGTATAGGCTCTTCCCAAGCCCTTTGGCAGGGCTGGAGTGGAGAGATGGAATGAAACTGTGGCCCCGACTCCCTCAGTCCCTGTATCAGAGATGAGTCAAATATGTGCACGAGACTTTAATGAAAACCCAACTTTGGTCAGTCTTTGAAGTGAAGTGATCAAAAGACTTCAGGAATTCCAGAAATGGGAGATAATGCATATATTCCGAAGTGTGAAGGCATGGGGTGAGGGGTGGGAGATAAGACTAGGTGAGTTACTGGTTGGATCAGATTTTATTTCGGGTCTTGACTTTCCCACTAACCCTCAAGCACAAAAGCTTGGACTTTTGGGGTGGTGTTGATGGGCAGCGCCTTGGAAGGCTTTGTGTGCAGCGAAGCAATCGACTTTGACGTTCTCATATATGTTGTCTTTTTACCGGACGGTACTAAAAAAAAGAGGACAGTAAGACAGCTAGAGAGAGCCAGCCCGGAAGAGGAAAGAGAAGAGTCTAGGTGGCCTCAATGTCTCCTAAAGAATCCATAGAAATCTGACATAGGCTTCCAACTCTCCGATTCCTTGTTTGGGCGATCCTGGCTTCCGCTCATACATTTTCTTGTTCCTCGGCGCCTGTCTCAAATTCAGTAGGACAAGCCTGGTGTGTGGACTCACGAGCGGCCGCCGGCTGATTTCGGATTGGTCCTGTGCACGGGGACTTTATATGGCCATATTTGCCCTCACAGCACACAAAAGTCCAGATAAAGGTCCCCTTCGTGTTTCCCATGGTCTGATTCCCGAACACTTTTCTTGCAACACCAAGCTTGATTTGCTGTTAACTAGTAGGACTTCTAACCTGGTATTTGCTTTCTTGTTTTGGCTCTACTCAGAAGGGCTCTTTTTGGGTCTCCTGCCTTACCTCCATTCAGTCTTCCAATCTCTCATCTGGTCTCCCGATGGAACCCTTCCTCTTCGAACAACTCTGACCCGCGTATTCTAACCCCAGACACGCTGTTGCACTTTCCTCCAGCCCCTTCCCACTTCGTCCCAGATTCTTATGGAGAATCTAGTTGGCTTCCTTCAGGGAGGCAAGAGAACACTTTGGTTAAAAACCATGGGTTTCAGGGGCACCTGGGTGGCTCGGTGGGTTAAGCGTCTGACTTCAGCTCAGGTCGTGATCTCGGTTCATGGGTTCGAGCTCTGCGTCGGGCTCTGTGCTGCCAGCTCGGAGCCTGGAGCCTGCTTCAGATTCTGTGTCTCCCTCTCTCTCTCTGCCCCTCCCTCTCTTTCTCTCCCTCTCTGAAAAATAAATAAACATTACAAAACAAAACAAAAAACCACCACGGGTTTCAGAGCTAGGCCTGGATTCGAATCTTGGCACTGAAATTTTTGTAGATGAGTGCCCTATAATGCTCTGTTCTCATAGCCTCAGTTTCTGCATCTGGGGGGGGGGGGGGAGGCAGCACTTATGGGGACTAAATGGGATATCGAACATAAAACCCCCTAATTCGGGATTAAGCCAAGGTTGTTGTCCTTCAAAAACTCCTTCCCTTAGCTGCAGCTTTCGCTTAGCTAGGTTTTGGGGATTTTTCATCAGTGCCTTGGAAAATCCAGACATGGTATCTAGGTTGCCCATCTATTATCCAAATGGATGGCTTATTATTGAATTTTTTTCATCAGAATTTCTTAAGGCCTCGCTCCCTTCCCTTGGGCCTGGGTCTCCTGCTGGGAGAAGTGAGAAAGAACCAGAAAAACAGCACAATCCTTTTCCAGGATTGCCCAATGACATCTGATTATGCCCGAGGCCCGAGGTGGTGTTAGGGATACAGTCAGAGACAGGCAGTGTATCTCCATCGAGGGGATGGCGATTTACTCTTTGGGGTTTTTCTGGCTTCTTTCAGGAAATGGTTCCCTAAACCATCCTCTAGATGAAGTGTCAACATTTCTTTTTTTTATTTTTTTATTTAAAAAAAATTTTTTTTTTCAACGTTTATTTATTTTTGGGACAGAGAGAGAGACAGAGCATGAATGGGGGAGGGGCAGCGAGAGAGGGAGACACAGAATCGGAAACAGGCTCCAGGCTCTGAGCCATCAGCCCAGAGCCTGACACGGGGCTCGAACTCCCGGACCGCGAGATCGTGACCTGGCTGAAGTCGGACGCCCAACCGACTGCGCCACCCAGGCGCCCCAAGTGTCAACATTTCTAAAACCATCTCCTAAAAACTCTCTTTACGGTAGGGCGTTAACATCCGTTAGGGATCTATTTTGTGCCAGTCATTGGACTAAGCCCCTTAGGTAGAGGCTCCCTCTCTCTCTTTGATTCTTCACTCCAGCCCCAGGAGGTTTCCCTTAGCCCCCTTTTACAGATGAGGAAATCCGAAAATGTAGGTTATTTGCTCAAAGGTGAATGCAGACAGGTGGGCGGAGCCAGATTCAAACTCCTGTTCTGTTTACATCAACCAGCCTCTGCGGGCCCCTTTGAAGGGAGCCTCCTTTGCATTGGGAAGGAGCCTACACACTGTGACGGTTTTATTTTTTAAAGCTGTTGGTTTTCCTAGCTTCTTCCCCCCCCCCCCCACCCCCGCTCACCCCTCCCATTACTCTTCCATAGAGCATTCAATACACGCCCGCCTTTGAAAGGAGGAACAAATCTAAAAGCTCCAGTGGGGGGAAAAAAAAAAAAAATGCAAAGGCGTCTTCAAACTTAAGTAGCATTAGAAGCAATTACATTTGTGCAAATGTAGAAAGGTTTGTTGCTATTTCTGACTCCCTCATACCCCAAGGCAGGAAACTGGGAGGCAGGGCTGTTTGTTAACCCTTTCAGGGCAGAGTTCAAGGTAGCCAAGGCTCCCCCTTGCTTTGTTGTTTGCATCCCCGATGGTGTAACACCAGGCACCTCTCTTTTCAAAGCGAAACCCACGCCTGTTTACTCAGAAAGAAATTAGTGTTTTCATTGCAAGGTATGTTTGGGTGAGAACAGGATTGCCTGGCAGTCCATTAGAAAAAAAAAGCCACACTAAAAAACCATAACCTCATACGTCTTTGCATGTAGTGACAGCTTTTCTTTCTAGGTGTAAGTAACATCTCTTGCGGAGTGCAAAGATGTAAAGTGTGCAAAGATAGAGGCTAAGTCTGAAGGAGAAACAAATTCTGCCCAGCTGACTCCTTAGGAATCCTTTCCTTCCATCTGTTGTTAAGTTCCAAACCACCCCGAAATTTAGGAGCTTCAAAGGACAATGTATCCATTCTGATCCTTCTGCAATCAGAGCTGGGCTCTGCTCTGCCATTTTTCTGCCCCACCCAGCCTCTGCTGGGGCTAGAATGTTCCAGATGGATGTGGCACCTAAGAGCTGGTGGTGGTCCTGCTGGCAGGGCCGGAGGAGCCGAGGTGTCCTCCTCGGGCATCGTGCTCCGTCCCCACGTGGGTTCCTTGGGCTTTCTCCCAGCGTGGTGAGCTCAGGGGCAATGAACTTCTTAAGCAGGGCTGGCTTCAAAGAGGCAGAAGCTGTCAGTACTCTCATAAGGTCTGGGTTCCGGAGTCTGAGGGCTTCATTGCCTCCGTCTTTTATTGGTCACACCAAGTCACAAGGCCATCGCAAGTTCAGGGGAGGAGAACAGACCTCACCTTTGGAGTAGGTGCTGTGCACGTAGAGGTGGGGAGGGATTCGTGGAGACCACTCCTGGGGACTTTGCCCCACACCAGCGCTGGCAGGATGCGTCATGTCAGCTCTTTCCTGTTTCAGTTCCGATTCATGGAATATTCTACAGCAGTGAAAATGGAGAACCACAGCTATACGCAAGAGCTTGGTAAGTATTGCAGATGCCACAAGGATAGAAAAAAGACGCACAACAAAGCATACTATAGGATTCATTTTATGAGGTTCAAAAGCAAGCGAAGTTAACTGTATTGTTCATTGATGCATATATAGGTGGCAAAATTAAGAAAAATCGGATAATGATTGTCATAAAAATCAGATTAATGGTTAATTCTAGATAGAATACAGGTGGTTGTAATCAGGAAGGGACACTAGAGGCTTCTTGCTGCTGGTAATGTATGTATGTTTTTTGCTTGATGTGGGTTATGGTCACGTGCATGTTTCACTTAATTGTGTCCTTATGCATATTTTGTACTCGTAGGCTCTATTTCTAAATTTTAAAAAATTGCGAAAAGTTAAATTTTGGCCAAATTTAAAATCATCATCGCATATATACCTGATGTGTACGACTCAAACCGCTGGCTCATTTCTGTTTCTGATGAAACCGAAAAGTAATCTCAGGTTCATTCACGGGGAGGATAGCTTGTGATCTTCGAACGGGTGATACGTCCCAGGCTCTCAGCAGGTGCTTGAGTATATTATTGTCCATAATCCAGAGAAAACTCTGAGAAGTAGGTATTCAGCCCATTTTCTAGAAAAGGATACAGTGGCTGGCTATGTGTAGCTCTAGGGTCACTCGACATCCGAACCTAGTCTGACTCTGAACTTTCTCTGTAAAAAAGCCCTTGGCACGGGGGTCCTGAACATCAGCAAATTTCACCCATCCCCCGCGCTCCGGCCGGTCAGATCCAGAATGGGCCGCACGCAGGTCCCCACCGGCACAAAAGCATAATTGTTCAGGGCCTGTTCTCACCGGACAAGCGGCCCATCACAACCACCAGCGGACTTGGCTGGGCGTCAAAGCCTGGGTGGAGGCCTCTCCCCTTGGCTCCTGGCTGTTGACAGGCAGAGTGGCTGCCTCAGCCACGCCAGGTTGTAATAAAGCCGCCTGGCACCCAGGATCTGCCAGCGAAGGGAGTGCAAGGGCAGTGGAAAGAGCCGGCCTCCAAATTCCAGGAAGCACATGGTGTTTATTCTGAGGCCAGCCTCCCATCACCCACCCCGCTGGAAGCCGCCGCTGCCCGCAAGGGCCGAGTCTGGAGGGAATCCAGATTAAATAATAGTATAATAAGGAGCACGTCTCTGTTTGGCTTTTTACAGATTGTGCCATTTCAAAGGGACAAGAGCAAAGTCTCCTAAGGCCCTTATTGGGGTCTACTGAACCGTGACCTAATTAAATCTATTGGAGAAAAGTCTCTTGTTGAAAAAAAGACGGGGGGGGGGGGCTGTCAGCATTGTTTCTTCTGAGAAATTATTTAGTCCTATGATGGCACTTATTTTTATGGGTACTAGAGAAACACAGACTGAACACTGTGTTGCCATTGGTGACTTCAAGGGGGTGGGGGAAGCGAGGGGATGTTCTGGGGTAACGTTCTCTGGTAATGACAATGCTCGCATTGTCAGAACTCTCACATCCATTATTGTCTTCCAACTGCTGGGCAAGGCTGATGGGTCAGATATCATTAGATTCGTTTTAAAGGTGAAACCAAGAGTTAAAGAAGTGGTTTTCCAAAAACTCAAGTTTAGAGACCCTGTTAATGTTCCCTTTTCTTCACATTCGTAACTGAGGAGGAAGTTCTGAGGAATGACGATGGCGTTAACATGAATACAAATACGGGTAGTAATATTAAGATGAAGATTAAGGGGAACAAGGACCTTGGCAAAGGGAAGAAGAGAGAGAGGGAGAAGGAGGGGGAGGGGGAGGGGGAGGGGGAAGGGGAAGAGGGAGAGGAGGGAGAGGGGGAGGGAGAGGGGAAGGGAGAGGAGGGAGAGGGGAAGAAGGGGAAAAGGGAGAGGGGAAGGGAGAGGAGAGAGAGAGAGGGGGAAAGGGGAGGAGGGAGAGGGGAAGCGAGAGGAGAGAGAGGGGGGGAAGGGGAGGAGGGAGAGGAGAAGAAGGGGAAAAGGGAGAGGGGAAGGGAGAGGAGAGAGAGGGGGGGGAAAGGGGAGGAGGGAGAGGGAGAGGAGGGAGAGGGAGGAGGAGAGGAGAGGGGGAGGAGGGAGAGGCAGAGGAGGAGGAGGAGGGAGAGGCAGAGGAGGAGGAGGGAGAAGGGAGGAGGGAGAGGAGAGGAAAGGGGAGAAGGAAGAGGAGGGGGGAGAGAAGGAGAATACACAGTAAAGATGCACCTCGCACAGCCCCCATACACAATTTATCGTGTGGACTTCTTCTCACCTGCTCCTCCCTTGGTGGAATTGTCCCCCCAGAGTCCCAGAAGGGACCACCATGTCTCTCCTAGGTGATCATGGGTGGAATACCTGGCCCTTGTTGGTTCAATTTGAGATGAATCGTTGAGACTCTCTCTGAGCCCTTCACCACCTCAGTCAAATTTTACAGTTTGATAGAAAAAGCAACAGAAGCATAGAGCACGCTCAGAGGCACGCCATTAGCAGGGCAGAACTGAGATAAGAATCAAGGTCCCCCAGAGTCTGAAATCTTTACCCCTACTAAAGATGGCTGGGGACATCTATGGGTGTTTGTGCTCACATCCTTATTTGGCCACTCAATTCAAGGCTCCTTTGGTTCCAAAGGGGGGGAAAATAATCCCATTCGAGGTCATGTGCAATTATTTAAAAAAATAAGTGTAGGGGCGCCTGGGTGGCTCAGTCGGTTAAGTGTCCGACTTCGGCTCAGGTCACGATCTCGTGGTCCGTGAGCTCGAGCCCCGCGTTGGGCTCTGGGCTGATGGCTCGGAGCCTGGAGCCTGCTTCCGATTCTGTGTGTCCCTCTCTCTCTGCCCCTCCCCTGTTCATGCTCTGTCTCTCTCTGTCTCAAAAATAAATAAACATTAAAAAAAAATTAAAAAAAAAATAAGTGTATTTCTCGTATAAACTAGGAAGTCCATTCAAGGGATATAATTGGCTTTAGCCGTGACTGCATTCAGAGGCTTAAGCTGTTGTCAGAACCTATCCTCTCTCCCTCAGCTCTATTTCCTCTTAGTTGGCTCCATTCTGGAACAGACTTTCTTTACTCTGACAAACGTGGCTATACGTAAGCTCCCGGTGTGTATCTTTCCGGTGAGTCAATCCTAGCTGGACAAGGGAATCACTCACTATTCCAGCCAACCTCCTAGGAATGGCTCTCATTGGCCGGAGTTGAGTCACATATCCGTGCCTGAGCCAATCGCTGGCCAGCAGGAAGGAACGCTTTGATTGGCAATAATGAGACCCCACTCTGGGACCCAGTTGCCATACGTTCAGCCCACGTTCACCACATGGCATGAAAATAGGAGAGGGGTCATAGTTCACAGGGAAGACTGCGTGTTGTTACGCAAAGGAAGGTGGACAGGGGGTGCGTAAAATCCACAGACGTTCAGCACAGACGTGTGCAGTTAGTCCTGACATGGAACCTATCACTGTACAACACTGTGTAGATTTCTCTAGAATTGGATCAGCAGGCTTGGTGGGGGATTTTAGGAATTAGGCAATTGTAGATGTTTTGAAATCGATTAGCTCATATTCACTTTACAGCTGAAAAGTTAAGTGACTTGCCCCAGGCACCCATCTATTGGGAAAGAGACAAGCTTGCTCCTCATACCCAGGCCGGGACACCAGGTTGTCCTTGACCCCAATGTCTGTCTTCCTTCCCAGGACTGCCTTGACTAATCCAGCAACCCGGCATCTGGCAGCCTCCAGGCTTCTCACCCTTTCCCAACGAGACTTCTGGCATTGCCTTGACCAAAGGGGATGTTGCAGACTCTGCAACGAGATGATATCAGGAAGCCAAATGCAAAACAGGCATTCCCACATCCCCGTTAGCCAACGTGAGTGGAAATCACAGAGCATTTCTTTTTTCACGTTTGTTCATTGCATCGTTACCAACGAGTCCTCTGTAAAAAACGTGTAAATGAGGAAAGGGTCAGGTGGAATATCGATGCAATTGCTCTTATCGGTGGAAGAAGAAAAGAAGTCGCCCAAACGTGTTAGCAAGTGAGAGCTTGAACTTGATCTAATAATCTTAAAATAAAAACCAACCGTTCTTTGCTTTTGACGGCGGTCTGCAGGCCTGTGTCGAGAGTTGTCCGTTACTAAGGACCAGGGTCAGCAGAGGGTGGCCCAGGGGCCCAATCCAGCCCCCCCCCCCTTATTGTAATGTTCTGTTGGAACAAAGCGCACTCATCTATAAACGTTGTCTGAGCCCGTTTCTGTGCAACAATGATTGTGGTACAGACCATACGGCCTCCAAAACCTAAGGCGTTTACTGTCTGCGCCCTCATGGAAAACCTGTCTGGCTCCTGGGTTAGAATACTAGATTTTCAGAGCTAATGGTAATCCGGGCATTCATTGCATCTAGAAGTCTTTAACTAGGTGTATTTTTCCCCAGTCTGTCTGTCGGTCCGTCTGTCTCTCTTTCCCCCCTCTTCATCACCAAGGCTGAGTCTCAGCTGTTGTGAATCATTGCACTGCCCTCTCAAAGTCCAGAGAAATCCATCTGTGGCGATATCCTTATACAAAGAGGTAAAATAAAGCAGCACCTCGGGGCGCCTGGGTGGCTCAGTCGGTTAAGCGTCCGACTCCGGCTCAGGTCATAATCTCGAGGTTCACAAGTTTGAGCCCCGGGCGGGGCTCTGTGTTGACAGCTTGGGGCCCAGAGCCTGCTTCGCATTCTCTCTCTCTGCCCCTCCCCGCTCATGCTCTCTCTCTCTCTCAAAAATAAATAAAAACATTTTTAAAAATTAAAAAAAAAAAAAACAACCCAGCACCTCAAATTATTGCCTGCATAGGTGAGCCTTGAACAACACAGGACTTTGCAGATCCTCTGATATGCAGATTTTTTTTTTTTTATCGATAAATAACGTTCAGCACCATAAGTGTATTTTCTATCCCTTATGATTTCCTTACTTATGTTTTGTTTCCTCTAGTTGATTTGATCGTGAGAAGACGGTATATAAAAAATAGAACATACCTAATATGTGTTAATCGACGATTCATGTTATTGATAAGGCTTCCGGTCAACAGCCTATCAGTACTTAAGCTTTTGGGGAGTCAAAATTCTACAGGGATGGGAGGTCTGATGCCCCTAAACCCCTGCGTTGTTGTTCAAGGATCGACTGTATCGTGTAAAATGGCAGAGGGCACATTCCCCTACGGAATAGCGAAGAATGTTCTCCTGAGTTTCATATGCAGACGTATGGTCCTTTTCGCTCACTACATTTGAGGGATTTAGATTTGTGGCCCAGCGACGAAGTCTAACGTTCTCACGGTTGGCGCGGGGGGGGGGGGGGGGGGGGGGGGGGGGGGGAGACGGAGGCTCAAATCGGAAAGGAGACTCATTCAGGATCCATCCCGCACAATCAGCCAGTGGTAGACACAAACCACATCCGGGGGTTACTACCTCTTGCTTCCACGTTACTTCATGACCTGACACTTCTGGCTCTGGTCCCCATGTCACACTCAGTGCCAGCTAACCTCCCTTTAGCAGAGTGAAGTGAAAATCAGAGATAACAAAACGTGCACACGTGACTTGGGGCTCAAACAACCTACCTACCGGTAATTCACATGCACACGGTCCCGCAACCGCGATCTAAACGAGAAGCAGGACAAGGGGGCGCGTGACCAACAATCCGTGTTGCATCTCCGTGTAGACCTGCTGTGCATCCCACCGCTACCGTTCCAGCTCCCGTGGGGGTGCCGTGTTGCACGGGGCGGGCCGCTCCGGGCCTGCTAATGGCATTGTCGTGAGTGACGTTTCTCCATCCTGTCACCAACACGGCCAAGTCCGATTTTCCCCTGGATGTGGCGGGTATGGAAAATCCGGGGTACGTTGAAATGGAGAAAAAAAGGACTCGTGCTCTTATATACACACCAGGGTTAGGTTCTGGGCACAGCTGATCATTAACAGGCTTTTCACCCACGTGAATGCCTGTCCAGTGGCGCATTCGAGAATCCTGCGGGAACCAGGGCCTTTTTTTCATAGAGTGACATTGTTCTGTTCAGTTCAGGACATTTCACATCCCCAGCCCTTGCCCGCTAACCACCAGTAGTGTGACTAAAGGACGCCCGCACACGTTTCTGAGACCCCACCCCCTTAGCGGGGTGCCATTGAAAACCACTGTTCTAGACCTTTCCCGGCGCCACTCTGGACTGTTGGGATGGATCTGTGCAGCTGGAGAGATAGCCCGGAGGACCATGGGATATTTGCAACCACTGGAAGGATACCTAATGACCCCGATCCCTGAGAATTTGGCCAGCTTGCTTAATAGGGAGCATCCTGCAGTGATTACTTGGGAGGGACTCAGAGGAAACTCAGCAAGACCTGGGAATAATATTCCAAGTGCCCACATATGTACTCCCAAGCGAAAGCAAATGTCCCAACGGAAACCAGTCAGATTGGGGAATACGGGATCTGTCGCAAAATCCTTGAGCGTGGACGGAAAAGATGACCCCAGTGGGGTACCTCAGCCCCCAAAATAGGTCCAAGAGGTCCGATGAGGCCTTGGCCTGTGCAACAGACAAGGAGAGCCAGGGGTGGTGGTCATTGTTATGCAAATGAGATGCAAAAAAAAAAAAAATCCCGACCGCTCCCTTGAACAGTGGCTTAAGAGAGTCCACAAAGATGTTTTTACCACATGTGCAAGAAATTAAAATTAGGCTTAAGCTATCTAAAGAGCCACTTTGACATTGCCATATGGTGGGAGCAGAGCTGCTTTTTGGATTTAGCAAACATCTTAAACTATTTTTCAAATGATTTAGGTTCAGCAAGACCCAAAATGTATTTTTTTTCTTCTCCAAGTACCTTCCCCACCACCGCCCCCCCCCCCCCATTTTAAACCCTAGGGTATTTTGAAGGGAATTCAAGCCACATGTTTCTGATTCATTTACACTTAACTCATCAACATGTTGTTTTGCAAGAGTCATTTGATGTCCAAAAAGACCTTTTGAAATATATATTAAATGTACGTATACACACACATTTATATTTACACACACACTTTTAACAACTTCTTCTCGCAAGGAGCTACATTTTGCTTAGAATTAACCATCTCTAAACACCAAAGAAACAAGTCAGACAAGAAAGAAGCATCCCTCAAGTTCTCCACTTGGCAAAAAAAAATTTCTCCCTTCCCGGCCAAAGGTTTGTGTGCCAGAATAGCCTAGTCTGAGAGAGGGAGAGGGAGGTCCACTGAGCTGCAGGACCATGACCAAAAGGTGTAGAGTGCCTCCTTGAGGACAGGAGGCTGGACACCAGCAGCATGTGGACCCTGCCTGCTGTGCAAATAGGTGCTAACCAAGGATTTGGAACTGTGGTTCTATGTAAATCTATCTTGTTTGCTGTAGTTTGCTTTGCAACCTCTTTCTCTCTCAATGGATAGATGATTGGTGGAAAGATAGATAGACAGGATAGGTAGCTAGATGACAGATACAGATATGCCTTTAAATGCATATACATGTGTATATATATGTCTATATGTATGTGTATATAAGTATAAAAGTGTATATTATTTGAAGAGAAACCACTCTAGGGAAGTCCATGTGGAAATCGTTACTGCTTTTGGGTTAATAACATGTGAATCATTTACTTTTTCAGAATTGCCTTTCTCTAAGCTGCATTTAGGAGAGCTGGGGCCTTTGGAAGGCCATTTCTCCCTCTTGTGCCCAGGGCAGACATCACTAATTGATGTCTGAGTGCTTCCCTGGTGAAAAGATAATTCTCCAGGAAGTCTCCACTCAGGAGTAGGAGTTGATCAAAAGAACCCGCCTCTTTGTCATCCCTGCGAGAACATTAAGAAGCACGAAGCGTTCTTATTTTTTATTTTTAACTTCTTTTATGTATTTATTTTTTTGAATTTACATCCAAATTAGTTAGCCTATAGTGCAACAATGATTTCAGGAGTAAGTTCCTTAGTGCCCCTCATCTATTTAGCCCATCCCCCCTCCCACAACCCCTCCAGTAACCCTCTGTTTGTTCTCCATATTTAGGAGTCTCTTCTGTTTTGTCCCCCTCCCTGTTTTTACATTATTTTTGTTTCCCTTCCCTTATGTTCATCTGTTTTGTCTCTTAAAGTCCTCCTATGAGTGAAGTCATATGGTTTTTGTCTTTCTCTGACTGACTAATTTCACTTAGCATAATACCCTCTAGTTCCATCCACGTAGTTGCAAATGGCAAGATTTCATTCTTTTTGATTGCCGAGTAATACTCCGTTGTATATAGATACCACATCTTTATCCATTCATCCATTGATGGACATTTGGGCTCTTTCCATACGTTGGCTATTGTTGATAGTGCTGCTATAAACGTGGGGGTGCACGTGTCCCTTCGAAACAGCACCCCTGTATCCCTTGTCTAAGTGCCTAGTAGTGCACTTGCTGAGTCGTAGGATAGTTGTATTTTTAGTTTTTTGAGGAACCTCCGTGCTGTTTTCCAGAGTGGCTGCACCAGCTTGCATTCCCAGGGTTATTTTTAATTTATGACAAGAAAACAGACCACATTAGCTCACTTGCTCAAGGTCGGCAGCTGGTAAACGGAAGATGTAAGGTTTGAACCCAGGCTTGAAAGACCTGTGAGTGTTCACGGGTATGTCTTCAAACGTTCTCATGGTCATTATCATCTCTCTCACCACCATCGTTACTGCTGTCATCAAGCAGAAAGATCCTTCTTAAAAAGAAAAACAATCTGGGGGAAAAAAAACTTCACAGGGAACATCAATAAAGAAAGTAGATAATATTTGGGCGCCTGGGTGGCTCAGTCGGTTGAGCATCCGACTTCGGCTCAGGTCATGATCTCACAGCTCATGAGTTCGAGCCCCGCGTCGGGCACTGTGCTGACAGCTCGGAGCCTGGAGCCTGCTTCGGATTCTGCGTCTCCCTCTCTCTCTGCCCCTCCCCCACTCATGCTCTGTCTCTGTCTCTCTCAAAAATGAATAAACATTAAAAAAAATTAAAAAAAAGAAAGTAGATAATATTAGTATTTTTTTCACCTCTTAAATTTAAGACATTCAGAATGTTAATATATACCACACGTAAGATCAGACGCTGGGGAAACCAGCCTTTTGTGATGATGAAAATGTGAAATCAGGTATTCTCCGTGACATTCGAGTCTTGTACAATGTAATTCAACTTCTTATTGTTTCATTCTTAGTCATCACCATGTCAGGATCCTATAGATCAAGAGACATTTACAGAAAGGATACTTTAGGATCTCAAGATACTCTCAGTCAGCTCAATTTAAATGCTTGGAGAGGGCAATAGGAAATTTATGTTTTGCGTTGAATCCCTGAAACATTCGGTAACTATTCTTTAAGTACATGCAAGCCAGCTAAGGGTTCCTTAATTTACTGCCAGAGCAATAAACACCCATAATAAAATGTTATCTCAACATAATATGTTCCACATTCAATTTTTCTTATAACCCAGTGTCTTAAGGCAGATCCTAGTCAAAGGTATCGCTTCCCCCAAGACAAAGAAAAAAAAAAAAAAAAAAAAAAGACCCCAAGCAAACAAAACAAAGGGAACACAGAGGACCTCAAGCTACCACTCATCCATCGGGATACCTTTGATGAACATAGAACGCTTGATGAACAGCCGCACAAGCAGCAACGATATTTACTTATCTCACAAGTTATTATTAAAGACAAAAAGAAGAAATATGACAGGATTCTTGTCCTTAAAAGCACCCTATCTGCTGTCTGCAGAGTGAGTGAGTTTCCGTGTGTCGGGCACACTCCGCCAAAGTGGGGACAGATTTGATTTGACAAGATGACCAGGTGTTAAGAGCGAGAGACAGAGAGGCAAGAAAACATCAGCACAGCCTCCAAGGTGCCCCATGATCTGGCATTTCCAGATCAAGTCCCCTCTCTTCCCTCGCGTCCCCTCCCACCTGATTAACCGCTTCGCTCTGTGGACCAAAGCCAAGCATTCAGCAGCACCAACAAAGCTCCAAGCCTTTGCCTGGGCAGTGCTGCCGGATGGCTGTCTTCTGGAGGATCTGACCCAGCCTTCCATCTATTAAGTGCCAGCTCACATGCCTCGTCCCCATCACGCATTCCCCCCATCGTCCACGGCAGAAGTAATCCCTCTGAGTCTCTCCTTCCTAATGTTACCAATACTACGAATATGAATATTACTCCTACCAACCATTGCCTCGGGTGTCACCATGACTTGTGTCACACCCTGTGCTGAGCACTTTATACACATTGACTCATTGAATCCCCACAACAGTCCATTGATACTGTTTGCCTCTCCTTCACTCCCCCTCTTCCTTCCTTGTCGTCATCGTCCTTGTCGTCGTCGTCGTCATCGCCATCATCATTTTCTTCCCTTCTTCCTCCTCTTCCTCCTCCCCCTTCTTTACCATCGTTATTCCCATTTCGTAGACAAGGAAACTGAGGTCTCGGGCGCTCTGCCTGGCACGCAGTAGGCCTTGGCAACTATTGAGAATTTTAAAAACTACTTTCTTTTCAATGGGGAAAGCCTTCACGTGGTTGAAAAATCACAAGGCGCAAAAGGGAACAGAATGGAAAGTCTCTCAACCCTGGCGTCCAACCCTCCCCTCCTCCTGTTCCCCTGTCCTCTGAGCCAATCTGTTAATGCTGGTTTCTTACCTATCCTTCTAGAAATGTCTTATGCACATACAAGGAAATAGGTAAACGCGCGCTCATCCCTCCTTTTCAAATATAAATGGTAGGGCACTATAAACGCTGCCCTATGCTTTTATGTTAGCTATTTGTTGCTGTTGTCGGCTATTCAACTTATTGCAAAGTTACCTAAAAAACAACAAAACGAGAAACCTATTACCCTCCTTTCTACACTCAGCCTAAACACGTACTGAGGTTTGTCTCAAGTTGGAAGGAAAAAAATAAGCCACTCCTGCCAGCCTCTCCCTATGTTCATTGCTTTTCTTCCCAACTAGACAGAAGCCCCCGTGGGGCAGGCCTAGGGTCTACTTTTCCAGTGCCTTCTACCGGACCAGTGCTCCTCAGTGTTTGACAGAGCCGGTGAGGCCCCAGAGGGAAGAGCCGAGGGTCCAGGCTCCAGCGTTTTGATCACAGGCTGACCACGCTAGCCCATGACGTTCACACATTTCAGCAGGCAGGTCTGGGTACGGGGCAGTAGATCCCGGGAGTCTGAAACTACACAGAGGCTCTTCGTGAATCTCCGGTGGCTTCTGGGTCTCCATATGGAATTCTAGCCTTCACCTTCTTTAATCTTGTAAGTTCTCTCTGGTTGTATCTCTGACCAACAGCCTCGCTTCTGCTTTGTGTTCTGGTCGTGCGAAAGCCAGAGGGTCTCGAAGCAAATTGGTAGCTTTCTGCCCACCATCCTCCCCATCGGATGGTGCCATCGACACCACTTGCGTTGGAGGAAGGGGTAGGCGATGTGTCATCGTTTTTTGGTTTCTGGAAGGACATTCCCCTGTTTTGTTCCCACGGTGACTTCCCACTATCCTCAGAATTTCGTGAGGCTGAAAGGAAGGGTCAGCTATGGGCAGCCGAAGACCCAGGGCCCCACTGACAGGCGACAAAGGGGAAACGTGTCCTTGGGTGTGCCTTCGTGCTAGGCTTCTCTCTCCCTTCCCCAAACTTCCTTTCTCTTTCCCCTCTGGTGTTTATACCACATGCCCCTGGCCTACCACCCAAGATGCCTGGCAGTCTCTGACTCAGAGACTCTTGGGTTTTCACACTCCTTCTGCCTCTTGGGTCCAGCTGCTTTGCCCACACGAAAAAACTGATTTTACCATCAGCCGCCTACACGAGGTTCCATTTTCCGGTGCAATTTCCTTCAAATAATCCCTCTCTCCCCCGAGCAATCCTCACGACTGGAGTTTACACCTCTTTTCCCGGCCCTTCTCCCCGGGTCCCTGTCGGCATAATTCCCCATCTCCCCTCCCCACGATGAGCCCACTTTTCCAGTGAGAATTTCCAAGTTGTAATTGTTCGGGAGAGCTGATGTCTAAGCTCGAAGCTTCTGTTGAGCAGGCTTCAGGGGCCCAGACGTTTTTATATGAATTCAGACTGCTGGAACACCCAGCCACGAAGGGTTTTATGTTCTGTTGGCATAGGCTTCTTTGCCAACTAAGCTTCAAGAAGTTTATAGGTTTGGTCGAGTTTCACGGCAAGTCTTGGAAGGATTTCTCAGAGTTATGTAATCATTGGAAGAATAAAGGGTGTGTGTGTGTGTGTGTGTGTGTGTTTCCTGATGCTGTGCTTTTTCTTCTGTAAGGAAAAAAAAAAAACCCCTAATACAAAGGAATGTGTGAAAGGCACAAATGTAAAAGCTCTAGGGCCTTTGGAGGACTGCTAAGGAGTAAGAGGGCCAAAATGTGTTCAGCACAATTGTCTCCGTTCGAGCACTAACACAATGCAACAACACTTCCAGCTCCCCGGGGATTCCTGGCAGACCTGTGCGCTGGCTCGTTCCTTCTCCTGAACCTCTTCATAACATGCATCCCCATAGGTATTCGTGAATTAATGGTGGACCTATTCGTGTCCTAGCTGCCTTTCCTGCAAACATAGGGGCTCCACGAAGGGAAGATTCTTCCCCTCATGTGTGGTGCTATACTCCAGTCCAGTAAAGGAGCTGACACCGCGGGGGAGCAGGAGGGGCTCCACGAATATGTGTTCACGAGGGAGCAGAACTGGGTTCATAATTGCATCCCCAGCATTCAGCATGATTGGCACCTACGAGGAGCCCAGCAGGTGTTTGTGGAAACAAGTGAAGGGAGAAAGGCTTATTTTAGGTCCAACTGCTCATTCGTCTCTTGAGGGATTTTGGACGGCCTCCTGGACCTCGTCAATGCCATCTTGTGCAAACTCGGAAGTCTGTTCCGTTCTACCGGTCTGCCGGCCTCTCCACCTTTGGGAGGCAGCAGCTAAAAGCCTTCGCTCGGGTGCTTGGGATCTTCTCCTGCGTGTTCTGGGGTCCGCTACCCATCTGGGCAGAGGTGATACACACAGTGGAGGGCACTTCCTCCCTGGGTTTTCCTTTTCTTGGGTTGGTGCAGGTCAGTGACTGCTCCCAGGCTAGAAGCAATGGGAACAGGACGGTCACCGAAGGCAGTTCCTTTCTTTCCACAGTCAGTCACTCTTCAGTGCCTTCAGGTAGCTTTTCTTCCCAATATTTTGTTTAGGGTTCATTGTTATCTGCCAGAGGGGTAAAAGACCTGTCCACCTAGCTATCTATGCATCTTTCTAATTGCTGTTGTTGCTTGTGAACGATTGAGACCAATCTAGCTGGTCTCAGCGGAATATACGTTTGTTAAAAGATACTACGTGACTCACAGCATCTCCAGGAGGGCCAGAGGGTCAAACCTGTAGCATAGGTAACCAAGGATAACATCCAGACCACACTACGATGCCCCAGCGAAACTTGCAAATCCTCTCTGGCTACCGATACTACAGCTCATGCTCACGTCCCAGTTCTCACTCTACTGTTCTCAACCCTATGGTTCTTACTGGGGAAACTGGGAGCCAGATATCAAAAGCTCTCCTTGCCTGAAATGTGGGACATTTTCACTTCCATCCTCACAAAATGATGGCTTTTATGCAAGCCTGCTTTTTTTTTTTTTTTTTTTTTTTTTTTTATGTTGGGAGTGTTTGGTAGAACATGGGCCAAATCTCTAGCTGCAAGGGAGGCTGGAAAATGAGTCTAGCTTCTGTCTTCAGAAGGGGCTTATCATGTGGGGAATCCTCGAAACAAAGGTAAATTTTTCAGGTGATGTTAGGTCGCCGAAACCATGAGAAACACCAAGAAACAAACCTACATTGGGGCGCCTGGGTGGCTCAGTCGGTTGAGGGCCCGACTTCGGCTCAGGTCATGATCTCACCCTCTGTGAGTTCGAGCCCCGCGCGGGGCTCTGGGCTGACAGCTCGGAGCCTGGAGCCTGCTTCGGATTCTGTGTCTCCCTCTCTGCCCCTCCCCCTTTCATGCTCTGTCTCTCTCTCTCTCTCTCTGTCAAAAATAAATAAACATTTTTAAAAAATTAAAAAAAAACCCAAACCTACAATATCTAGTAGTTTTAACTAGTAGTTACCCATAATAACTAGTAGTTACCCACAATAACTAGTAGTTACCCACATTAACTAGTAGTTTTTAACTAGTTATCTACTTTAACTACTAGTTTTAACTAGTAGTTACCTACATTAACTAGTAGTTTTAACGTAGTTACCTACATCAACTAGTAGTTTTAACTGGTAGTTAACTAGTAATTAACTAGTAATTTGTCCATCTCTCCCTCTTACCATTCCTCATCTATATCTACATACTTTTCCATCTTGGGGGACAGAAGCTCCGTCTTGCTCATCAATTCATCCCTGGCATTGAATCCAAGCCACGTAGTAGACAGTCACCATAATCACGATACAAATGCACTTTGCACAGTGATTTATAGCTGCAAAGAGTTTGACACAACTACATATTACTTGTCACAATGCCACGGGGCGGGGTGGGGGGGGTAGGTTGTGTTGTCGTCTCTCTTGGACGGATCGGAGAACCACTGTCCAGGGAATTAGAGGGAAGCGTCACAGGGCACAAGGGTGCATAGTTCCTTGTACTGGAACTAAGCATTCGCCTGGAACACTCAGCCTTTAAGTCCCGAGTGTTTCCTGTTAGCGTAGTTGGGAAGGACTCGGCTTTACTGCTGTATCAGGCTAAAGATCTGTGATATGGGGCACCTGGGTGGCTGGGTCGGTTAAGCGTCCGCCTCCATTTTGGCTCAGGTCACGATCCGGGGCTTCGCGGGTTTGAGCCCTGCCTCAGGCTCTGCACTGGCGGCTTGAAGCCTGCTTGGGATTCTCTCCCTCTTTGCTCTCTGTCCCTCCCCCACTCGTGCTGTTTCCGTCTCTCTCAAAATAAATGAATAAGCATAAAAAAAAAAAAAAGATCTGTGCTATGAGGGTGAACAGCATACAACTTTATTCTTGACTCATGTAAGTGACCAGCTCGTTGCACTTCCCCCAGGACTGTTGTATTTGGTGGTGTAAACAGCTCTGCCCCGGGGCCCCTGGTTGGCTCCGTCAGTGGAGCCTCGTAACTCCTGATTTTGGTTACGTCCTGATCCCGGGTTGGTGGGATCAGGCCCGTGGCAGGCTCTGTGCTGATGGCACAGATCCTCTCCCTCTCTCCCTGCCTCTCCCCCCACTTAAGCATGTGCATTCTCTCTCTCTCTCTCTCTCTCTCTCTTTCTCAAAATAAATAAATAAATAAAAACTTAAAAAAAAAAATTACTTGCTGACAGTCCTGAGACCCGGAACTCCAGCATCCCAAGGCAAACCGGGGTGTTGGTCATTCTGTTCATTCAGTGATGACGCAGGTTCAGGCAGGGCTCCACCATTTCGTAGGCCTGCCTTCTGGAATATGTGGCCTCTGAGATCAAAACAGAAGAGAGGACCAGAGAGTCACAGGGAAAACGTTTGGGGGGGGGGGGGCCGGATGGGGGAATGGCTTCCATGACTCCTGCTAACTTCCCATTGGCCAAAACTCAGTCATGTGACTCCAACCTAGCTGCAAGGGAAGCTGGAAAATGTAGTTTCCCTGTGTGGACGGGAAGCGCGTTTGCCCCGCGGACGGTGCACTAAATTCCGCCTCTCGCAGTGTTACTTCTTTTATCTTGGTGTTTCCTACAGGGTCCGGTATGGTCTCTTGTAATCTGGTGGGCAAGGAGTGCTTGCCCATCGGGGATATTGTGATCTGTAATAATGTATTGCAATAAAAGGAGCCAAATGAATTTTTTGGTTTTTGGTTTAGGGGCGCCTGGGCGTCTCCGTTAGTTGGTTGAGCGTAGGGCTTCAGCTTAAGTCATGATCTCGTGGTTGGTGGGTTCGAGCCCCACGACGCGCTCGGAGCCTGGAGCCCGCTTGGGATTCTGTGTCTTCCCACCACCCCCCCCCCGCCCCTCCCCCCTCTGCCCCTCCCGCCTCTGTCTCTCAAAAATAAACATGAAAAAGACATTTTTTTAAAAGTTGCGTTTACGCCACCCTGTAGGCAGTCATGTGTGCCATAGCGTTACACCTAAAAAACAATGTACACACCTTAATTTAAAAAATACTTTATTGGTGAAAAATGCTAACCATCATCTGAGCTTTCAGTAAGTTGTAATCACTGATCACAGATCACCACGACAAATGTGATGATGAGAAAAACGTCTGAAATATTGCGGGAATGACCAAAAGGTGACACAGAGACACAAAGCGAGCAGATATGGTTGGAAAATTGCGTTAATAGACTCTTTTTTTTTTTTTTTAACATTTATTTATTTTTGAGAGAGAGAGAGACAGAGCATGAACGGGGGAGGGTCAGAGAGAGAGGGAGAGAGAGGATCCCAAGCAGGCTCTGTGGCCAGCACGGAGCCCGATGCGGGATTCAGCGTCACCAACAGCGAGATCCTGTTCTGAGCTGATATCAAGGGTCAGACACAACCCACTGAGCCAGCCAGATGCCCCATATATCCTTTTTTTTTAATGGTGGAATAATATATACCTTTATGGATGTACTACAATTTATTTCGAGAATCTCATCTTTTTTTAAAACAAGTTTTTTTTTTTATTAAATTTTTTTTTTCAACGTTTATTTATTTTTGGGACAGAGAGAGACAGAGCATGAACGGGGGAGGGGCAGAGAGAGAGGGAGACACAGAATCGGAAACAGGCTCCAGGCTCTGAGCCATCAGCCCAGAGCCCGACGCGGGGCTCGAACTCACGGACCGCGAGATCGTGACCTGGCTGAAGTCGGACGCTTAACCGACTGCGCCACCCAGGCGCCCCTCGAGAATCTCATCTTGAGGGGCACGTTAGTTAAGTGGACAGGCTCTGGATGTAGGTTACTGGGGCCCAAATGCTGGCTCTAACATCATGGTTCCACTTATGTAAAGGAAATGCATACTCTGGCCCCACACTCGAGAGGATCCTGTGCTGGTCCTCCCCCCCCCCCCCCCCCCCCCCCGCACCGCCAGCCCTCCCAGGGGGTGGTTGAGTAGTCTATGCAGTGAGGAGATGCACTTTTGCAGAACCCACATCCCCTTCCAAACCACACTCCTGTACCTGGGGTCTCCGAATCTCTTGCCCTGGCAACCCCGAATCGTCTAGAGCCTGTGCTTGTTTTTATCTGGGCGTGGCCTCCTGAGGAACAACTATGCTTCCAGTGTGTGGAATCCATATCCATATCCGGATCCATAGATCTGAAGGATGTCAGGGGCCCCTGTCTAAGACGGAGGGGTCTTGGGGCGCGCCTGGGTGGCTCAGTCCGTTAAGCATCCGATTCTTGGTTTCTGCTCAGGTCACGATCTCGCAGTTTTGTGAGTTTGAGCCCCATGTTGGGCTCTGCGCTGGCAGCACGGAGCCTGCCTGGGATTCTGTCTCGCTCCCTCTCTCTCTGCCCCCCTCCCACTCACGCCATCTCTGTCTCTGATGGAGGGGTCTTGGGTAAAGCTTGGATGTGCTGGCCGGCCTGTCCACACACGTGGGCAGGTGGCCTCTCAACAGCGTGGGTTGGAGCCAGGGGTGGGAGGAGAAAGGGAGCAGGTGGCCGGCTGTGTCCATCCCGTGCCACCACACCCAGCCACAGAACTCCAAGGAGCCTAAGGATTCGACACTCAGACGTGGCCTCACCTATTTGTCCAGACTTGAGGATAGAAAACCCAAGACTTGACGGTTGATTAGCTAGATTTGTAACTTTTCCAATAGCCTGTAGGCCTCCTGTGTTTTCTCTTGCCCCGGGCCTGGCACACGTTGAGCATGAACTTCCCTGGCTCCGTGCTCACAAGCTGTGCAACTTCGGGTAGTTGTCTAATCTCTTCGTGCCTCAGTTTTCTTACCTCTAAAGTGGGCCAACTGAGGCTACCAACCTCACAGGGTTGTTGTGGGGATGAAATGAGCTAATACAGGCAGAGTGCCTAAAATAGTGTCCAGGCACATGGGAAACACTCAATGTTGAACACGATCATTGTTATGGCTCTTATTATTAGCAGTGCCGTGATCGTTTTTTGTCATTAAATCTTAGATTCGTTCCCAGTCTTTGCTAACCGAAGCAATAATTCAGCGAGCACCTTTTGAACTGCATATCGGTGCACATCCATAATCATTTCTTTAGGGCAAAAACAAAAAAAGCCATGTGCTAGACAGGAAATTTTAGGGTCAAAGAGGGTGCACTTTTTAAAGTCTTTTGATATGTTAATAAGCTGCTTCTAGAATTAAATCAGCTGAACATATTATTCATTAGTTGTAATTCCCTGACCGTTGAGGGTTTGGACCCTAAATTACCCAGGTTGTTAGTGACATTTTAAAAAAATTTTTTTTGTTGTTGGTGACATTTAAATTTAAACTCTTAGTGGGAGAAAATAAGTCCGTGAATGAAAAGCTGGATTAACCTGAACAAAAACTAATTAATAGCCGTCTGCTACCCAGGAAATCAAAAAGCATATAATGAAGTCACATGCAAAGCCCAGAAGTTCTTTCATTGACTATAGACTGTATTCAGTATAGAGAACATTCTTTAGATCTCTTCCTTGCCTCGGAAAAGCCTGTGGCTGCAAGGCTTTATCCCAGCCTCCCCTGCCCCCTTTCCAGCTTACCTCATTTTCCTTCCTGGACAAGGTTTTTCATCCTTGCACGGAGGAGTTCTGTATTCACTTTGCTCATCTTTCCCTTGAGAAATCAATATGCTTCTGTGACTTACTGTCAGCCCCTGGCAGCTGGGGGTTCAGAGAGGTGGCCGTGGCAGGTGGAGATTTGGGGCAGGTGTTATTTCCTTTTGGAAATGAGCTCTAGGAAGGTGACAGAAGCCGATGGAGTTGAGTGTGGGGTTTAGTTACTCCGTAACCCCCAAGAGGACAATATAGCTCATGTATTTTCATCAGCGTTTGGGAAGGTCTAATTTCCACCTGTACCAAGTGTGGGAAAGAGGGAAACCATGACCAGCTGGGGCTGTGCTGTTTGCCGGGGGTCCACTCTGTACCCTCCTCCTTTCTGCTCTGTGCCCAAGGAACTGGCCAGCACGGGCTGCCTCAGTGTGCTCCCTTACCCTGGGGTTTCTATGTGGGTTTAGCCAATGGGAGGCACCAGCTGGGAAGGAGGGAGGGGAGAGAGGCTGGGGTATTTCTTCCTCCGGCTCCTCTGTTCCAAGGGGCAGGCTTGAAGTGGCTGCTTTGCTGTAAGAAAAGCCACATGTCCTATTGTAGCTCTCCCTGATGCTTCAGTTCTTGCCAAGTGCTGACGACCTTGCAGGCTTAAGAGGGGCAGATGGCATTTTCCTGATTTTCCAGAGTGTTCTGGACCATGGGTGCCTAGTGAGTTGCTCTTAACTTTGTCCACAGGGTTATGAATAAATTCTCCCCTTTGGAGTAGGCTGGGTCCTGCCAGGGGTCTGTTTAAGACAGAAACTCTGTGGTTTGGACCAAATGTCAGAAGGGGGTTAACCTGCTGTTTTTCTCAGCATAATCAAGGGACAACAGAGTGTGGTGGCTAAGGATCCGAGAGGCTGAGGTCCTGATTCTATTACTTCCTAGCCGTGTGACCTGGTGCATGTGACGTCATCTCTCTGATTCTTGGTTTCCTCCTGCCTCAAGTGGGGATAACAGGAATACTTCTTGGGATTCTTGATGAATCAGCAAGATGGCGCCTCTTAAGCACCTGGCATCTGGGAGCCACTGAGGAAAGGTGAACTGTTACTACCGTCTGTTCCACTTATCTGTTGCGCATAGCCAACCACCCTAAAACCCGGGGGCTCGCGAGTCTGCCTATGAGCTTGTGTTTGGGGCGGGATTCGGTGGGGATGACTTGCCTTTGTGTCACACATTGCCCGGGGTCTCTCTACTGGCGGGCTGGACCATCTAGGGGCTGGTTGGGCGTTACTGTCTCTTCATGTTACCTCAAAGCTTCTGTGTGTCCCCCCATCCCCACCCAGCACAGAAGTCTCAGGGCAATCAGACTCCCTCCACAGCAGGAACAGAAGCTGGGCAGCAACTCAAGGATTCCTAAGATGGAGTCTAAGCCATCCCAGAATATCCCTTTCACCACTTTCTGCCAGTCAGACAAATCAGTAGGGCCAGCGGGGAAATTCCAGCGTGGAGGAATTCGATGCCACTTCTCAACAGACACAGAGAGAAGAATCTTTGGTCATCTACACTGTCATTCACTGAGGGGAGCAGTGTGGGTGGTTGTGGGCTATAAATAAAAAAGGGAAATTTGGGGATTTTTAGCCAATTTTTCACATTTTAGAAATACGCCTACCATGGGTGAATATTTACTATATGGAAGTCATGATGTCAGATACCGTAACAGTCAGGAATCCTGTTTGGAGCTGATAGAAACCCAAGTCCAATTACTTTCAGCAGGAAAGAGAAAGAAAGAAAGAAAGAAAGAAAGAAAGAAAGAAAGAAAGAAATGGCAGAGGTGAATTTATTGGTTCATATAACTGGAAACTGCCCCAAAGTACCACTTGACCCAGGACTCCTGGATTCGTTAGGCTGTCCTCTCTGACCCTGAGACAGACTCCCTCCATATGGCCTACTTGGTGGCCAGTGGAGGCTCTCAGTTCACATTCTTCAGCTGAGAGCCACCCTCTTTCTTGGAGAAAAGACCAGGAAGAGTTTGAATACTTTGGTCTCGGTTAAGTGCCCACTAATGTGGTGATGGGGAGAGAAGATTGTCAACCCTGACCAAACCCCATGAAATGGGTGGCCAGCAGAGAAGAGGGGTTCTGAGACCATGAGAGGAGGGAAATGGGGGAAGACAGGCCACAAGGGCAAAACCACTGTGGCCACAGTCTCTTATGGGCACCCCATCTGCTGCTGTGCTGATGTAATTCTGATGCTAACCACTTTGAGTTAGTGCAGACCCCACGAGTGGAAGGTGCATTCCCCAACAGGGCTGTCCTCCCTTCAGTTGCCAGCCACAAACTTGGGGATCCCCAGGCCACCCACACTTCTGACAAGCTGGCTGAAAGTAAGGGATGGTTCCCATGCCTTCTTCATATTTGATAATTCATAAGAATGATTGGCAGAGTGCTGTAGCTAAGAAAGTGCTATACGCCTGATGGCATTTTTCTTATAAAGGGTACAGATCAAGAGCAGCCGAACAAAGAGACCTGGGGGGGGGGGGGGAAGCTGGAGAGGATTCCAAAGGCAGAACTTTGATGGCCTCTCCCCTTGGAAGCGGGGTGCATCACCCTCATTGGATATCACTTTGTTCACCAAACAGAAACTTCCACCAAGCTTTGGTGTCCAGAGTCTTTATTGGGGTTTCATTACATAGGCATGAATGATTGAATCACTGGACACGTGTCCGAGCTCAGTCTCCGGCTGCCCTCCTCTTATACCAGGTGAGGCAACCCTCTAATCACGCGGTGGGTCTTTCCGGTTGACCGGTCCCCATCCTGAGTCACCTCAACTCTTAGCATAAATTCAGGTGTGATCCAAGGGGCTCATGAATTACAAAGACATTCCTCTGACTCAGGAAATTCCAAAGATTTAGAGTCCACCACTCAGGAATCAGGGAGAGAGGTCAGCCAAGTTCTTTATTCTACAACGCATGCGTTCGTGCGTATAAAATACAAAATTCCTAAAAGAAATGATCATGTCACCCGCTTAAAAATGAAGACATTGCGGTTATCTTAGGATCCACAGGATTTGAGCCCGTATTTTTTTGTAGCCCGTGTTTTAAGTTTTTTCTTGCTAAAGCCCAGGGCCTGCCTCTAACAATTCACTACCTCGATGTCCTCTGTCTCCAGTAGGGGAGTCCTAATTATTCCACGCTACATGAGTAGTTGACTTTAGTGAGAGAATTCAACTTTTTTTTGTCTTTTGGAAGATTCTCAGAGTTCTTGTCCCCCCTCTGCCCGTTAAGTGCAGTTGGATGAATGGCTATACCTCTTCAGACCCAGTTTCTCCATCTGAAAGGCAACTAGGGCTTTGTAAGCTCTAAACGTGGCATCACTCACTGTTGCTACACTTTGCAAGATGGAGGTGCCATTTACCATCGAGATGCTGTGAGAATATAATACCTTCCAACAGGGGAAATCCACACACAGAAATTCCCTTTTATTCATCTGTCCACAATATTTTTGGAGTACTTGGGGGTGCCTGGCACTGCATTTGATACTGGGGATATGGGAAAAGAAGGGCAAATATGGAGCTTCCCTTTATGGATCTGGAGAATGTTGAAGTCAGAGATTAACTCTGTCATTCAAAACAGGGTAGAAAAAGTAGGGTGTGGGGGGCATAAGATAGAGGGATCTAACTTAATCCAGAGTCAAGGATGGCTTCCAAGGAGAGGTGACATTTAAGCTGACACCTAAAGGAATTGAAAATGTTAGCAGGCTGTAAAGGAAGGGCAGTGGTGGTGTCCCAGGGTGTTCGGGGCAGAGAAAGGAACCCGTATGAAGGTCAGAGCGCAAAGCTCTCTATGTAATAGAAGGACTAACCACCTAGCCTGGATTTGGACCTCAAATTCCTTGAATGAGCGACTTGATGAGGATATATTAATTCTTCAGTTAAAATTTAAGCATCCTAGGAGCAAGGCCAATAGATGCTTTGGAAGCCTAGAACCCCATGTGGGGGACACTTAAGGTTTTCAATAAATTCCATTTAGCCAACAGCTCTTGGTTATCGATGGGAGCCAGCGGAAGGGGGAGGCACACATTGAAAGCAACGCTTACGGAGCGCTTGTGAGATACCAACCACCGTCCTAATTGCTAATATGAGAATTCATTCAACCCAAATAATGACCGTCCATCAAATGTCCCCATTTCACAGATCAGGAAGCCAGGTCACAGGGAAGCCAAATAACTTCCTAATGTTCACGGTCGTTAGATTGTGAAGCCAGGCTTTAAATGCTGGACGTCTGCTCTGACCTACTGCATCCTGCCGGCCATATTGAAAGAGTAAGATAAATGAGGTCTTATCCTTCAACTCAAAGCACTTAAAATACTGGGCAAAATATTTGTGGGCAAGTCTTGTATAATCAGATATTTGGACTCTGAAGCCCACCTAGATCAGCGGTCTTGAGCCAGACAGTAAAGAAACATACTAACTAAAATTTTTTCAACGTGCCTCTGCACCAGCTACTGCAAAAGGAAATGGTTACTTTGGATCGTCTCATTTAGTTCTCCAATTAACCCTAGAGAGAGGGGCTCTTATTGTAACTCCCATTGAACCCGAGGTTCAGAGAGGTTAAGTAACTTACCCCAGCTCACCCGGCCCAAGGTGCAAGCTCTCACTGGTCCCCCTGAGTGCTAGGCTGTCTGTAGTCAACGATTCAGCAGTAAAGCCCGTGCAGGTACAGCTCTAGGTGGGATAGCATTGGAAAAGTGGTTAACACAGCTCCACGTTTCATATGTTTGTGAGGGCTGATGTTCGCTGGAGATTGTAGGCCGGGTCCAGACACAGTCTGGAGTCAGGAAGGTGTCTGCCTCAGTTGATAAGTTCCTCCCAGCTTTCGTACAGACAGCCGAATGCCTCACACCCTCCCCTGGCTCCTAGGGGAATGACTTTCACACTGAAGGGAGGTGGAGATGATTCTTATCTTGACACTTCAAAGAAAGCTTTCCCCCTTGACATCTTCCTGCCCTCAACAGTGCTGATGTGGAAACCTGGTGATGAAGGGGTTGCCTCGTCTCTTTGATCCTGGGGCAAGCTGGGCAATTCCAGCTCTTCCAGGCCTGAGGAATGCTGGGCCCCACTGGCCTTGCTTAATACAGCTTCCAATGGCTCCTTGACTTATTCAGTTTCATCCAGAAGAAATTGCTAAGAGGCAGGGACCGGATTTCGAAAATGAAAAGAACTCTATCTGGTGGCAGAGTATGAATTGGGTGGACCATCTGGGTGGTTCTGATGTTCGCAAATGCTTCTTCTCCCCGGGTGCCAATTCTGTCCTGCTCTCGGTTCCTAATCTGCACGTCACAGACCCCCTTGATAATCTACTGAGGACTCTCCCTCAAAACAAACAAACAAACAAACAAACAAAAAATGCACACAAACAGGGAAATTAGTGAGTGCGATTTCAAAGGGCTCACAGAGCCTCCGAAGTCCATCCCTGGGCTTGTTGGGGGTCCGCGGATTCAAGTAAAAGACCCCCGCGAGCCCAGCCGCCATCACTCAGAACACAGAAGGGCTCAAACATGCTGTTCTAGAGTTGGGCACACCTGAGTTGGAATCCTTGCTGTGACCGATCCTACCTTAGTCAAATTGCCTCATCTCCCTGCCCTTGGTTCCTCCATCTGCAACTCCTAGCCCAACCCTCCTTTAGTTGTTGTGAGGACGATAGGAGTTCATGCCTGAAGAGAAGAGTGTCCGGTGTCTTATTGGTGGCAATAGGTCCATCGGTCATAACATTATTATGATACGATTTTCTGTCTCTTCTGATCTTGATCCAGGAAGGAGACTCTTAGAAAAAGAGGCACTTTAGGGGGCACCTGGGTGGCTCAGTCGGTTAAGGGTCTGACTCCAGCTTGGGTCGCGATCTCACGGTTGGTGCGTTGGAGCCCCACGTCGGGCGCTGTGCTGACAGCTCAGAGCCTGGAGCCTGCTTCCGATTCTGTGTCTCTCCTTCTCTCTGTGCCTCTTCCACTCACACTCTGTCTCTGTCTCTCAAAAATGAATAAACGTTAAACAATTCTTTTAAAAAATAAGAAAAAGAAAATGAAGCACTTTATATACTCAGGCCTCAGTTTTCTCATCCCACAAATGGGTTGATTGCAGCCCAGTCTTGCCAGTGGTCATTCTTATTAGGGGGTATGACTGAGCTAAAAGAGAATGTTCTTTAACTACAGATGCCATGAATATGTGGCTCCAAGATCATTATTCTGTTATATGGAAAAGTTTCTAGCTCACTCTGGAGTCAGAAGGGGGTCTTCTAAATCCATAAGCTTCGGGTGGGGGGCTTCTTTGCTATTCCAGGAAGTCTGGAACCAAGGGAGCTAGCTTCTTGGTAGATTGCTAATCCCAGATGTTTGTATAGTGCTAATTAATATTTCACAAAATTCATCTAGTCCAACGCATATTCAAGGCTTCTCGCCCTTGACTTCCTGGAAGAAGAAGATAAAAAGGAATCCCCTCAAATTACAAAAGAGAGAGCAGAAGCACTTAAATATTCATTAAGATCGCACGTTTATCCGACCCCAACTCAGCACACCTAGGCAGCTCGAGACAAGGGTCCAAGACAAAGATGCCGAGGCCTAAGACAATGAGCCATAGAAGGAAGAAATTCTGGTCCCCAGAATGCACCCAACATCCATCCATTCCCTAGTGGGTTGATGGCCCTTTGAACGACAGGCACGAGTGTAGACGGTGGAGAATCAGGGATGGATAAGTCTCCGTCTTGGCCTTAAGGGTCTTCCTGAAGAGGGAGACTGAGGGCAGTGATCGTAGCAGGTGTCTTGTCACGCTCTTTACATGCACTGCTTCATTCAGCAAACGTGTGCAGAGCACCTACTACGTGTCAGGTGCTGAAGCCAAGCCGCTTACCTTTCCCTGGCTTCCTGAACCCTGATGAAGTCCTTTTATCTTTGGCATGAGTGCATGAGGGAAGATAAAGACAAAACCGGACAGAGAGGCATAGGAAAGCCCGCAGGGGTCAAGCTGGGAAAACAGGTTCCGATCGCCAAGAAGGGGGAGGCTGGGACAAGCAACGGTAGAAGGGACAGCGTGGGGAGTCGGGGGGAGGCAAGAATCACCAAGGATCAGTAACCATAACTGTTTGATGCCCAATTGGGCTCGGTAATGGTGGAAGAGTGAGAGAGGCCAAAGGAATGAACCCACAGTTCATCAGCACACTGCCTTTCATTTCACCTGCATAATACACTCAGCAGATCCAATGTGTTTAACCATACGTGGATTTAAGATACGAAATTTATTCAATGTACCCAAGAGGACAAATGACAATATTGCATATATATGCATATGTATGTATACACATCCCCATCTACCCCACAAGCCGGTGCATAGTACATTGGTTCAAATAAATAGTACATGACAGTTTCAGTTTATTTTATTTTATGGGATAGACTCTTTAAGGGTTAGTTTTTAAAAAGATCTCAGAAAGTTATGGGTCATATGCCTACCTAGTTATATCGATCTCTTACATGTACTACACTAGTTACTGTTAATTAAATTCGTTAAGCGCTGCACCCAGGGCTATCTATGTAGCATCTCATCTGACGGCCAAGAACAGCCTTGCAAAGGGGATCGAGTTAGCCCCTTCTACAGATGAGGAAACTGAGGCTCAGAGAGGAGATTTTCCCACTAACCCTCTCGGCCTCTCTATTTCCCCATCTGCTATATGGGTATAATACTGTCTGCCTTGGGTATATATTGCAGCCCCCCTCAGAATGTCAGTCTCATCTTCTCTAAAATGAAAGACAGTAGGGAGAGTTGGGTAAATACAATCAGATTCTGGGCTTGGATGGGGAGCAAGTGACTTTCCCAGGAAGTCGTGGTGCCTTGTTCAATAAGCCACATGTGCCAACAAACCATGTGACTTTGGGGCACTTCCAGAAAATTCTCTGCAGGTGGCTAACCTGGGTATAATCCTAGCGAAAAGGGATCATTTGCCCCCTATGTTGCAGAACCAGAAGACAGTGATTTTAACTCCCAGCCTAGAGACCTGTATTTTAAAGGTTAATGAGAGATGTGGGTAGATAAGGATGAAGCCTTCAGGTCATACTATACCCCATTTAACAGAACAATACACTGAGGTAGAAGGGTTTCAGCACCCAGGATGCCTTCCAGACCCAACGACTTAGATTTATCCCTCGGAATTTAAACATCTGCAGATCTCCTCTTTATCTCTCTTATCAGTATGAATTCTGATGCCCTTTCAATTTTCAGGTAGTTCCGGCATCACATCTTTGATGCTCTTTATCTGGGTTCTCTCGCCAGCAATGTCTGGAACCAAGGCTCAAACATCATGCCTATAAACCAAAATAATCAGGTGTGTTGCAAACTCCCGCCTTCCTTTGTTCCGATCCACCGTGCTAGTAAAATTCGGGAAACTGAGCCACAGGACAGCTGAGTTCCGAGGGGAAGCTATTGCTTCCATTCTTACTATGTGAAGAAATTCAAAGCCACAAATTAAATCCCGCCTGCCTTAAACTCACCAGATGGAGCATGAAAGACAGGACACTTTCCCCAAACTAAAATCTGAGACACAAACCTGGCTTGGTGCTCCGGTTTCCAGATTTAGCAAACAAAAGTACAAGATGCTAGGTAAATGTAAATGCCGATCAACAATGACACAAATTTTAGTGCAAGTATATCCCATGTCATATTTGGGATATCCTTATACTAAGCCAGTTAAATTTTTGTGTATCTGAAATTCAGGGTTCACTGGGTGTTCTGTAGTTTATCGGCAACTCTAGTTGGATCCAAAGCTTGAACACTGGTGTGGATTTAGAAGAAATTACATGGGAATGGCAAGCTATAGAAGATGGGTCCACCCATCACAAATATTTCAAGTTGGACTACTGGAGGAAACTTCTCCTGTGGTTACTTCTAGTAGAAGAATCACTAACACTGAGCAGTTCCAAGATTGCAGCTCTAAAAATGGAGGGTCTTTATGACTCACTGCACATCCACAAGGTGGACGCTGTGGGTATGCCCATTTTGCAGAATGGAAAACAGAGGTCTGGGTGTCTTACAGCCAAGAAGTGGATTACACCACGGCTAGAGTGTTTTAGGGATTAAGGAACCCAGTCCCCTTGGTGTTTCTTCCAGATCACAGAGGTGCCAAGGCTGGGGGTCACTTGCTTGAGGTCCCACACTATTCCTCAACAGTGCCAAGGTTCTGCCCCCGAGTCTGCGGTCTTCCCCATTCACCAATCCTTTCTAATTCCTTCCACACCCGCTTTGATCCAACTCAAGTCCTATCGAGCCAGCTTTAGAGAAATTGAATTTCCTTAATCGGTTTTCCTAGACAAATCACTTGAGCCAGGAAAACTCCAAGAGAGAATGAGGGGGAAGCTAGGAGCCTTCTCCTTCGGGCACTGCCACAGACAGGCTCTGCAGAGTTGGGCCAGCCCCTGGCCCTCTCAGAGCCTCAGTGTGGGCTCTGGAAAACAAAAGGGGCCATACTCCGTGACCCCCAAAGGTCCCTAACACAGTAGCACTGAGATTCTCAGATGCCCTGTCTCCTGCAGGGTCCAGCTTTGCAGCCTAGCCTCACACGCCCAGCGTCTTAGGCTGATACAATAGACAGCAGACAAATCCCATTACAGACCACTCTGTGAGTCTCCACTTTGTCACTGACTGTTATGTGACCTTAAATAGGCATTCTCCCCTAATCTCCCTAGGCCTGGCCTCTTCTATTAGCAGCTGGAGACAAGGATATTTACCTGTAATAAAGCTCTTTGAGCTCCTCAGATAAAGAGCTTTGCATCAACAAAGCTCAAGCGGATTTTTTTTTTTTTTTTAATGGACCAGCATCCCTGCTTTGTTTTGTGTTTTTGTGTTTCTTTTCTTCCCTACACTCCAGAGAAGTGCAAAGTCACGTTTGCCCTCCTAATTCTCTCCGGATTAATTCATGGGTTTGCCTCTGGCTTTGAATAGGCTCTTTTTTCTGGACCAGAGGTTCCCAAACTTTCCCAGTTCAGGGTGACTTGAGTATCTCAGTAATGTTTTTGTTTTCCATTGTGCCCCACACGATTCCGTTTAGGAAGTCATTAGTTCCACAAAACTACGTAATTAATTATGCCCTGGCATGGCTGTATCCCCAGCAGCTAGCACAGTGTCTGCGACATAGTAGGGACTTAATAAATATTTGTGAAGCATCTATTTGAATAAATGTTAAAAATGGTGACTCAGCCTCAGAAGGTCTATGGCTCTGATTCCACATGTAGACTGAAGGTTTAAGGAAAAGGAAAATATCAGAGATTCATGGGTGGGGAAAATGAAGTGGAACGAATTGTCTTTGATATTTTGTTTCATTCCTAAACAAACAAAACAGACGAAACTAGTTATGATTACTAGTAATGATCATAACCACACGCTATGGAGCACAGACTCTGTGCTCAGCATTTTCCACACCTGAAAATCAGTTTACCCTCACTGATGATGCAGTGAACTTTCCACCTAGAATAGTGCCTGACATAGAGTACTCAGTCAACAAGTATTAGTTGAATGGATGAATGAATGAATGGTCGTAGGTTTCAGTTAATCAGATTGTTTGCTCTTAAGAAAGGAAGGCACTGTGAGGGGTGCCTGGGTGGCTCAGTCGGTTCAGCATCTGGCTCTTGATTTCGGCTCAGGTCATGATCGATCTCACAGTTCGTGGGATCGAGCCCCGCATCGGGCTCTGTGCTGACAGCTCGGAGCCTGCTTGGGATTCTCTGTCTCCCTCTCTCTCTCTCTGCCCCTCCCCTGCTCGCTTGCTCTCTCTCTGTCTCTCTGAAAATAAAATAAAAAAAGACTCTCTCTCCCTCTCCCTCTCTCTCAAAATTAAATAAAAAAGAAAGGAAGGCACTTTGTATGTTATAACATCAATCATGTTCCTATATTCTTTCTGTATCTAGAAGGCACTCCTACCATCACCTACCTTTGTACCTGGACACCATTCCAATCTGGGATGTATTCATCGTCACCCACACATTTTATGAACAATGGAACTGAGACAAAGGAAAGTTAACGGCTTATCTAAGGCTACACAGCTTCTGAGTGGTAGTCTAGAACTCGTTCTAGCAAAACATGTCTTTTTAACAGGAAGTATGGTGTATTTTAAATGTTTACACCTAAAAAATGAGAATATTTACATGAGAGTGTAACGCAAAACAATCTTGCTATATACAAAATAATCAGACCTCATGTAGAGCAAATGCTTAGAAAAGACACACCCGTTCAAGGTTACATGAAGGTCAGCGCATCAATGGGAGTCTGTGTTGAACCTCATTTGAAGATAATGCCAATTTTTTCTTTTTAACATTTACTTATTTTTTGAGAGACAGAGACAGAGTGCAAGCAGGGGAGAAGCAGAGAGAGAGGGAGACACAGAATCCGAAGCAGGTTCCAGGCTCTGAGCTGTCAGCACGGAGCCCGACGCAGGACTGGAACCCGTGAATCCATGAGTCGTGAGATCGCGACCTGAGCGGAAGTCGGACGCTCGACCGACTGAGCCACCCGGGCGCCCCGAGGCCTCTTTTTAAAAAATGGAAGTATAATTATTTCCAATAACATTCACAGATGTTAAGCACACAGTTTGATGAGTTTTGACTAATGTGTACGCCCACATAACTAACATACCAATCAAAATGTAGATCATTGCCATTGCCCCGTTCTATCCTATTCATTCACCCTGCTTCCCAAAGGCAAACCACTGTTCTGATTTCTATCGCTACAGACTAGGTGGTCTGATCTTGAACTTCATACAAACGATTCCCGCAGTAACTACTCTTCTGTGCTGTCTTCTTGTGCTCGATGCGCAGTATTGTGGAAACGGTACTTATTTGAACGGTTGTACTCTGTGTTAATGTTTATGGATTTCTGGATGTTTTTAATGTTATGATTCAGAGTGAGTTAAAATGCACTTAGTTAAAAATAATCTTATTAAGAAAATCAGAGTACAGGTGGTGTGCATGAAGGCTTGCCATTTGAGAAATGTTGAATTCTGGCGCAGTAGTTCAGAGCATAGACGTTATGGCCACAGATCCCTGCGTCTCTGGGTCTCTGCCGCTCACTAGGTGAGTGACTGGGTGATAAGCCAAACCCTCATGTTCCTCATTTGCAAAATGGCTGTGATTTTACTAATCCTTACACGATTGCTGTGGGAATAAAATAACTGAATACATTTAAACCTTTTAACTCAATACTTGGCGTAGACCAATAGCTCACTACACGGCAGTTATTATTCGATTCTGTATGGTAATAGGTTAAATTATTAGGATTTTCTTTTCAGCCTTAGATCTGGAACCACTAGGACAACAACCACAGGCTACAACTTTCTTGGCTACTTCTTCCTGCTTCCCTTTGGATGAGCTCATAGTACCCTCACCTGGAAAGTCAAAGGAGCAACGTGGGAGGGTGGTCATCCCTCCAAAGATTCCCAGGGAAAGAGAAAATCCAATTTCTTCAAATTGTAGGCATTGGTTTCATACCCAAGCTGTGAGGGAAGGGGGCATTTGTGTATAATGTATTCGTCTAGTGTTTTATTGTGTAAGTCAAGTTTCTTGCCGCGGCTGGAAGCTGGAACTCTAGCCTCTCCTCCCCCGATATCAGAAATTTCTCTCTTGGCTATTCTCTTGAGCGTAGTGTCACCTCCCGCCTTGAATCTGAGTCTTGCCATCCACAATAATATAAAAGTCTCTCTGTCTCAATCTTGACCCTCCCTTCCCCTTCCCCACTGCCACAGTTTGGACTTGGTCCCCATGCAAGACTTTAGGGTCCCAGAAAGGAGCATCACCATCTGTGGCGTCCAAAGCTTTGAGGGGCTTTCTCTCTGGCCTCGTCTGCCTCCACTCTGCGCCTATCAGCATTGAACATGCAGGCTCCCATCAGCATTGAACTACTTGGAGCTCTTTCCTTTCTTGCTTTTGCTTTTTGCCGACGGATGGGAGCCTTTCGCCTTGTTTGTTCGGCCAACTCCCCTTCATTCATCGTCGCCCTACTTAGCTGTAACTTTTATTAAGCTCTTCCCATGATGACTGTCTTCCACGCCTTCCAGACCCTCGATGAGTGTCTTCGAGCACTTAAACTGGTTCAGTGAGTGCAGCGTTTGGTGTGTCTGTATATCTGCCTCTCCACTGATATTAACAAAAGCCAACATTGAATGATTACTGTGAATCAGGACTGTTCTAAGCACTTTATAATTTTACCTCCTCATTTTACCCTCGTAATATCCCTTTAGGTTAAATTGCTATTATTATTCTGGGGCACCTGGGTGGCTCAGTCGGTTCAGCGTCTGACTTTCGATTTTGGCTCAGGTCGTGATCTGGGGGTCATGGGATCGAGCCCCACGTCGAGATCCGCACTGGGCCTGGAGCCTGCTGAGGATTTTCTTTCTCTCCCTCTGCCCTTCTCCCCCATTCACGCTCTCTGTCTCCCTCTAAAGACAACTTCTATTATTATCACCCCCATTTTACAGATGAGAAAACTGAGTTAAGTCACTTTTCCAGGGCTGCATGACTTGCCAGTGAGTTCCATGACTGTATAAATGTACCAAATATCAGACACCTACCCTTACTATTGGGATTAAGATGGTTGGAAGGTTGAGAAGCCTTGAGATTTCTGCTTTCCTACTCTTCTCCTTCTTTCTTGGCATGACTAGAGGAAGGAGAGCTGGAAGTGTGGACAGCACATGTATGGCATCCAATTCAAATTTCAAATTCTTTTTTTTAAATTTTTTTAAAAAAATATTTATTTTTGAGAGAGAGAGAGACAGAGCATGGCAGGGGGGGCGGGGCAGAGAGAGAGGGAAACACAGAATCCGAAGCAGGTTTCAGGCTCTGAGCTGTCAGCACAGAGCCCGACGCGGGGCTCAAACTCACGAGCTGTGAGACCATGACCTGAGCCAAAGTTAGACGCTCAACCGACAGAGCCACCCAGGCGCCCCTCAGATTTTCAAATTCAATCTTTCTTGGTTCTGTGGTCAAAAGCTGACATCAGAAGTTTTTTGGTCTCAGCTTTTCCATTTATTTGCCAAATCAAGCAAACAAACAAAAAAAAAATAGGATATCCAATTAAATTTGAATTTTAGATAAACAACACATAACTTTTTAGTACAAGTATCTCCCAAATATCGCATGGGACATACTTCTACAAAAACACCATATTCATTGTTTACCCGATGTCTCGTATTTTATCTGGGAGCCCTACAGTTGGGATGATTCTCCCTCCCTGGCTGGGAGAGAGCTTACTTTTTACTTTGCGCCTGCTTTTTGCCAAATATTCGGCATTGTCCTTCATATTCATGAACTCCTCTCAAAATCCTCTGGTAGGTGGGTGGGTATTAGCTGCCTCATTTAATGTTTTTTTTTTTTTTTCCTAAGTAAAAGCTACCATTTATTGGCTTGTTGTTATCATGAAACGGATTAAAGACGCCTACAAATCCTTTGTTGTTATCATGAGACGGATTAAAGACGCCTACAAATCCTTTGACATTTTTTCCATTGTGAGGGGTCTCTATGCCTCCTCCAGGTGAAGCAAGAGAGGTCTGTGGTCTGTGATTGCTTTGGCCAATAGAATATGGCGGAATAGAATATGGAATATGCTTCCCGCTTCCTGTCTCTCGGAAGACTTGTTCTGGGGGCAAACCAATGACCATACGAGTCGTCTGACTACTCCACATGACTATGTTGGGAGCAAGCCCAGGACACCCAAAGAGGCCCTGGAGGCGGGGGTTGGGGGGGGGTGCCATACAGAGAAGGAGAAGCCCAGGTGACTAAAAAAGCCATCTTGGAAGCAAGTCCTCAGCTAAGTGAGGGTGGATCATAGGCAAACTGCCCAGCTGAGCCATCCTCCAACTCTTGACCTGTAAAATCGGGTACGCGAGGAAGCGGCTATTTCAGACGACTCCGCTTCAAAGTTACTCATGATGCAGGAATAACTAACTGGACCAAATCCAAGACCATCCAGTGCTCCGGCCCCCCCATTGGTTAGTTAGCTCTGTGACCTCGAGCCTCATGTTCCTTACCTGTGAAACGGGGATAAGCCCCAATGCGTAAAAAAAAAATAAAAGAAACCGAGGCTGTGAAAAGTTTGCTAACTTTCTTGAGGCCCTGTAGCCAATAAGAGGATGGGGGGGGGGGGGAAGAGCCATCATCTGCCAGACTCCGAACCCTGGCTAACATTGTTCCGCTCTTTCTCATTCTTGCTAGCTTTGAAATAGAAGCCTCTGTTTCCCCCCCTCTGCAGGACAGGGAGGCTGATAGGACCTTCTTTGTAGGGTTATTGTGTGTATTTAAGAAATGTAAAGTGCTTAGCATAGCGCCGGGCCCGTGGTGAGCCCGCAGCAAACCCTTGGGATTATTATTATTTTATTATCTCCTCTGCCAAGGCTGGCGGGATGCACCTATCCTGTGCTGCCTGCTTTCTCCGGGCCTCTAACTTGCGGGAAACCTCATCAGGAGGGCATCTTTAACCGAACAATCCAGAGCACTACACGTTAATATTTAATGCATTCCTGAGGCCCTCGGAGAGGAACGTGAGAAAAATCCCGTAAAAACCTATCAGTGTTAATAAAATACCACCCGACAGGTTGGCCATTACCAGCAATGAAAGTTTTCAAGCCCGTCAAGTAACTCTCGGTGATGATCTGTGCAGCTCCCTTTTCCGCCCACCTTTCTGCCTCTTTTATGGAAGCGGGTGAACCCCAGGCTCCAAGTGATAGCTGAGAAGTTCAAAGTTGGCTTCCAAAAGAGGAGACCCTTTCAAAAGGAGCTCTCCCACCTTCTCTGGGCTTCTGAAGGTCAAGGGAAGTGAGGGAGGAAGGAGCAAAGTGCTGTCTCCCTGCCCTTTCCCGATGGGAGGAGAAAGGAATTCAGGTTTCCCTGGAGGTTACTACATGCCAGGACCCGGGGTTGGTGCCCTTCCCATGCATCCCTTATGAAATCTTCACAGTAAAAAAGAATGGCTTCACGGGCTCCTTTGCCAAGTGGAAAGAGGTTCAGAGAGGTGAAGCTACTTGCCTTAGGTCACACAGCCAGTCAAGGGCCGTGCTAGGATCGGAACGTAGGATTTGGAGGTCCCAGAGCCTCCAGTGGTCCTTAATGAGAGGTGCTCTTCAGAATCATCCGGGGAGCATTTTTGACATTTGTGTGCCTAGCTCTTTGCCAGCCAGACCTACCGAACCAGAAGCAGCGGGGTAGGGGTTTGCGGTCGGAACGCGCTGCCCTGGTCGTTTTCGCCACTCTCCCTGCCGCGTAAGAACAACTGAACTGCGTCGAGCATGTTTGGTGAATCGTTCAAGGGCATCCTTCCTCCTGCCACCGAGCTGCGTGCGCCCCGTGACCCATTTCTGTAAGGACTCCTTGGGCTGCTCACTGTGGGAGCCGGTCCCAGAGCAGAGACACTGGTGAAGGCGCCCGGACCTCAGACCAGCTTGGGCTTGAACTCCCGTCCCTCACTTCCCAGCGGTCTTCCCTCTTTCTTGGGGGAGAAAAGACTTTGTGTTTTTTTTTTTTAATTCTTTTCTGATGTCTGTCACTTGGAAAACAGGTGTGCGGGCTTTTAGCGGTCAACTTGAGTCATGTTTGGGGTGTTGCTGAGTTAGGCGATGAGTCTCCTCCTTCCCGAGGCTCCCACTGTAATCTCAAATGCAGTTGACCGTGGGTGTGTATTTTGGCACACTCAAGTGTTGGCCTCTTAGCATCCCCCAAATCCAGCCACATTTAGAACAGCAGAGCTGGAGCGGCGTTCCCAGCTCATTTACAACCCTCCCCCCACTCTACGGGTGGAGTGACTGAGGCCAGGGACCGAAAACTGAGGTTCTGTGCCCATTGGATGGATCTGATGAATCGCAACCAATTCTCTCCTTCCTTTCTTTCCCTCTCTCCCTCCTCCCCGCTTCTTCCTCTCTATCTCTCTGATTTTTGCCCTCCCCTTTCTTCTGTTCTGTCACACATCATTCATTCATCACATTATACTTACAAAAGTCCTCCTATAGGCCCACCACAATGCACCGTTGAGACCTTTTTGGTGGCAAACGACACAGATCAGTTTCAGCTCGCTTACGAAAAACAAAAGAAAGCCATTTGTTGGACGGCGTCAAAGGATCTCAGGATATCCTCATTTAGCGGGACAACCAAGATTCACCAAAGGAAGGGGCAAGGGCAGCGGTGGGACTTCAGTCGGAAGGATCATGGTCTCTGCCCACCACGCTGCCATGACGCCTGGCCTCTCACCTTACCAGCTACCGATTTCCAACAGAGACTCTGATCGGCTCAGTCAGGTGACTGCCCCTGGACCCATCAGCTATGATCACGTGGGCAGGGTCACATGATGCATCACTTAGTGTGCACCTAGGAGTAGCACAAGGTCTTTGTGGAGAGGAAAGGATACCCAGGGGGCTGGTGGCCACCTCGCCAGGTGCCTACGGGCGTCTATCCTGGGCTGCTGGGAAGGAAATGAAGAGTCTGTCCTGAGCCTGACAGGTGTCTCTCACGGAAGCAGCCACGATCACTCTTCATCCATCCGAGCCTGCGTACATGCAGCCCCACCCCCCACCCCCAATGGCAAGTTCAAGGGCCTCCCCCAGAGCCTCAGCATCGTTGGCATCTGCCTTAGTCAAAACGTGCTAGGTCCTGCTGTGGTAGCACACTTCCCCCTTCGTCCCCGCCTCTTCCATGAACAGGGACTCATTTCTCACACACCCTTCCTGCCTCATGCGGTCACTCAGGGATCCAAGCCGAAGGAGGGTCAGCATGTGGCGCTCGCTGATTCCCGCAGCCAGGCAGGACAGGCGATGTTGCCTCGCCTACGGGATTCCCCCCCCCCCCCATTCAGCCTCGCAGACACACGTGCCACTTTTGTCCGCATTTCCTCGGTCTCAGCGGGTCACGTGGCTCTTCCTAAGGGCAAAGGGGCTGGGAGATGTGGTCTCCTACAGAAGCACCCACCAGCGGTGATAGCAGGGTTGTCGGTCACAGGACTCCCCCCAACATTTGTTCCATGGAAGGCTAATCACGGCCGATAGTTTTGAGCCCTGGCTCTGTCTCAGGCGTTGTGTTAAAGGCGCAGCAGCTGCTCGGTGGCCGGGCAGGGGGACGGAGGCAGGCAGGAGGCCAGGAAGCATGAACTAGAGCGGGATGGAGTCCCTTTGGGGCAGGGGTGGGGGCAGAGAACGCGTTGGGGAGGCGGCCGAGGTCTTGGAGCCGCCTCTTTGGTTCTGGAAAGAAGAAGCCATCAGGCAGATAGACGAGGGAAATCCACCCGGTTCGGAGAACGTCCACCCCACACGGCCGGGGCCTTTGCCCGTTCCCTGCCTCTATCATCAGTGCCTAGACGGCGTCTGGCACGTAGAACACGCTCACGAAACACTTTTCTTTCCACGGCCGGTGAGTGAAACGAAATGAGTCACGATACAGCATAAGCTCTACAGGGATCCAGTTTGCTCATGTCAGCGCGGCGAAGCGGGGAGATCAAATCATGGCCGACAAGCGGGCAGGGGATGTCTTTCTGGTTTTCCAGAAGTTTGCAAGAATGTCGGAAGCATCGCGGAAATCCAGGGCTGGCGTCTTTCCGAGCAAGCCACGAGTTGGAAGAAAGCAAGTCAGGCAGTCCCCAGTGGCTTCCCGCTCTGAAGGTGCGGGGTTTGGGGAACAGCCGGCTGTTCCTCACTGGGAGCGAGCTGTGCGTCTGCCCTGTCAGTGTCCTCCTGTTTGGGAGACAAGAACAGATGACGGGAAGGCAAAGGATGGACGTGAGCAAGTGTCACGCTTGCAAAGCGATTGCCGGAGGGTCCCTGAGCCGGGAGACTGGAACTTTATCTCACTTAAATCCCCCTGCGTTTTCCCAGATGAAAAAGGTATCTTTTTCTGTGGAGGGCTTGCTTTTCCTTTTATTTTTATTTTTTTATTTTTTTTAATTTTTTTTTTCAACTTTTTTATTTATTTTTGGGACAGAGAGAGACAGAGCATGAACGGGGGAGGGGCAGAGAGAGAGGGAGACACAGAATCGGAAACAGGCTCCAGGCTCTGAGCCATCAGCCCAGAGCCCGACGCGGGGCTCGAACCCACGGACCGCGAGATCGTGACCTGGCTGAAGTCGGACGCTTAACCGACTGCGCCACCCAGGCGCCCCTGCTTTTCCTTTTAAATTGTGCCTTCTGTGCCCACGGCATTCTGTCACCATCGTACTAAAAAGAGAGAAGCGACGGCTGTCTCCCGGCCTCTTCTTTTATAAGGGAATTTTACGACATCCTTTTAAAATATGATCTGGGAATTGGGTCACCGGTCTTTGAGGTCCTTCCCAGGAAAGTGAGTTGTTTTTATGTTGGTGTCTTGGTGCACAATTCTTTTCTGACAATTCTTTCACAGATGATGTAACAGATAAGAAATGTGTCCCAAGCCTGTGCACGCCATTTTCAAACTTGATCTCTCAGGCTCGTGAACCCTTTGGTTCTGCAGCCCCTGATCGCGGATCCTGCTCCAACCGGATCGTGCCCAGGAGCCCACCAACTGGACGCGGAACATTTTCCTTCGACGTGTTCTTTCTGCCTCAAGGTCCCCTTTTCGGTCTTTACACATGCCACCCGGCAAGCAGGCTCATCGCCACCCTTCAGTGTGTGACTCGGCTGTCCCCTCCCTCTGAATCGGTGCTGGACCAAAGGTGAGAGGGTAGAACTCAGAACCTTGAACGTCAAGACCCAAGTCCTTTCCATCACGCCGCACCACACGAGAGCAAGAGAGCGACACAGAGACCGGCCCGTGGTTTTCTCAGGACGCCAGCTGAAGTTGTGCGCCCTGCGTGCAGGGCGCCGTTCTGAGCGCTTTGTGCCGATGAGCTGATTTGGCACGGGGTGACCAGAGAGCCGGTGTCTCGGCACAATCTTCTCTGATGCTCAAGGTTCCAGGGCGACGATGCGGCGTGCCATCTTTCACTCCCACGATTCTCCTGGTGCACAAGAGAAACCCAGATCCCCGTGGCTGACATCTCTTACGCTCCCAGTTGGTCCTAAAACAAAGGCCCAGACTGGCCACCTCGGGGACAGATCCAACCTACTTGGGAGGAGGAGGTGCGGGGGAGGGGGGGGCTACAGCATGATTTTTGTTTTAAATAAAGAATTTGGGGCAGCCATAAAAATCATGAAAATTTCACATGAAAAACAACTCACCCGCGTTTCTGATTTCTCTTGAAAACACAAACAAATCGGTAGCCGTGATGACACCTGGCATTTTCCATAGCCTAGGAACAGAAGCAGGTAGCAACTTCCTCTGTATTTTTATGTCATCAGTATTAGCTTTTCGCTGAAGTAGGGTCGACACACCACATCCTTTTAGTTTCACGGGTAACGTCAGCGACGCCATATTTCGATTCGTTGTGAAACGATCCCCAGCAGGAAGTCCAGCCGCCATCTGTCACCAAACAGAGTTATCACAACACTATTGACTAGGGCTGGCCGTCCTGCACATTACGTGCCCGTGCCTTGCTTGTTTTGTAACTGGAAGTTTGGACCTCTTAGCCCCCTTCACCTACTTCTCCAACCCCAACCCCTCCCCGCTCTGTTAAACCAACTTTGTTTACAGGATCTGTGAGTCCGTTTCTGTTTTATTTTGTTTGTTCATTTTTTTGTTTGCAGCTGAAATGAGAACTAGGCTCCAGAGCTCAGCGGAGGCCCCATCTGGGCCACATTAATCATTATGTCACCTTCCTGGCTCTGAAAGGCATTTGAGCTTATGACTCTTGCTTACATGTCACTTCTTCCTTAAATTTTCTTATTGAGTCTTTGGGGCATTTTCTTTTTTTTATTTTTTTGCTCTGGTTTTCTTTCCTTTCAGGTTTTAAACACACTTATTTACTGAGCTTCCTGTTTATTTGTAACCCGTCGCATTGTATTTCTTCCTTTCTCTCTTTTTTAAATAGCTCTGTTTATGCTGCAACTGCTCCGTGGGACATCCACGGCAGACATTGCTAATCGATCCTGACTCCCTCCCCCCTCCCCCCACCAATAAGCTGGAAGATGCTTCCATTGCCCGTTATTCTACCACACAGCAGCAGGCAGCCACTACTAATCGATCAGGGACAGAGCCCGCAATGAAACCCATTCGTTTTTCTAAATCTGTGTCCATTGAAACTCCCTAAAGGCTGAGGTGTAGGTTTTATTCTTTTATACTTATCCCCTATCCCTTAAGGCAGATCTAACCTGAGACTTTCCAAATGCAGTGGGAGAATTGAGCTCTCCAGGGCAGTCCGTCTCTGAGCCCATCCCTCTGCCCACGGGGGTCTGTTGGGCTTTAGAAAAAGGGGCCAAGCTCCCCGAAGGGAGGAGAAGAGAAGGAAGAAAAGAGCTCCAGGAAGGAATGCCCGGTCTCCTTGTTTTTCTCTCCCTCTTGCAAAAAGGAGCAGAAGAAGAACAATGCAAGCCAGCCAAAAGCTCACTAATGCACTTGACCCTCCAACAGAAAATTAATTCCGACCTCACACCTACCGGCTGTGTTGCCCAGCTTTGTCAAAATGTTGGCATCAACAGACCGGAGGTGATATGGCTTGAGGGCACCCGGCTTCTGCCACTTTCCCAGGCTGGGCTGAGTTAGCGGGAGCTGGCAGGAAGCACGCGGAGGCGCCGGCCCTGTCAGCTTTTCACTGTGGATTAGGCTCCCCTTCTGCGGGCTCTGGAAATTGTTATCACTGTCGAGCCGATCCCGTGATTCTTACCAGGCTCCCTGACTGCACAGGCTTGCAGAGGCGCAGCCTTCCCCGGGGTCTTATGCTGGAGGGTCCGCAGACCCTGTGTGTGTGTGTGCGCGCGTGTGTGTCTATGTGTGTGCGAGCACAGCCACGTAGGAGCGTACGTGTGAGAACGCGGGCATCTGATTGTGTTTGTGAGAGTGCGGACATGTGGCAGGGTATGCGTGAAAATTCAGGGCTTCGGGACTAGCCAGTGTGTGCGGATGCGCACGGGTGTGCAAATGGATATATATGTGCATGGACACAGGCATGCTTGTGTGGGTGTAAATGTGGGTGCACGAGCGTACGTGTGCACAGACATACCCAGGTGGGCGCCTGCGAGGGTGTACTGTGTACCTGTGTCTGTGCGTGTCCATGAGGGCGGATGCGAGTGCCATCTTGTGTGTTTGTGGGTCTGTGCGCTTTGCCACGTGCACACATGTGCACGCATGGTTAGGGTGTAGGTGCTTATGTGTACGAACGTGAACAACGCACAGGGGTGGTGTGTGCAAGTCTAGGTGCTTAACAGTGAACATTGGTGCATGTGTGAGGGTTATGTGTGTCTCTTTGGGCACGCGTCCACATCCGTGTGTATGTGGGGTTGTTTCTAGTGCTGAGTGCGGAAAACATCTCAAGGCATGCTTGGGCACCAGCAAATCATAGGCACCAAACTCCCTTCTCCCCTTTGTAATGATGTTGAGATCTGTTTAAGGTAATTAAAGTGGCAAATCCCGGAAGGTTCTGGATTTCTGGACTCTTATTATTTCGATTTTAAATCATTATTTTGACGTTAACGAGGTTGCAAAGAACATCATCTTCGCATTGTTTGGGGGCTAATCTGGCCTCACTTTACATGTAGGCCGTGACACATCGTGGATGTGATTGTGTGTGTGTGTGTGTGTCCACATCCATATCTGCGTGTTTATTCATATTGCCTGCACAGGTAGTTCTCTGTGCACATTCTTGGTCCAGTTTGGTTTAATTTGAAAATATACACTGGGGAGAGAGGGGGAGACAAGTAAAACCCTGTCCCTGACATTAAGAGGTTTCCTTTCATTGGCTGACTCTAAACATCTGGCAACACACCATCGTGGCTCTGCGCAGAGTTGGATTCTGAGACCGTGTCCGCACTCAGCAAGAAGCAGCCATGATTGATTAGTGATGTCTGGCACAGACATGGGACATGGAGCTGGTAACAAGTGTGTCATTTGTTTGCCAGAATCAGAATATCACACCCAAGATGGTTCTTTGTGATCCTGGATTCAATTTTCTCATTTTATAGCCAAGAAAACCATGACAGAAAAGGAAAGGAATTGTTTAGGCAGGGCTGAGTCTGGAGTGAAGGAAGTGAGGAGCCTAGGGCACGCAATTTAAGGAGGCACTCACGCTCAGGTCCGTGCAAGTCCCTGCCCCCACTCACGTAACCCTGAGCGTGAGGGTGTCCCTAAATTGTGTGCCCTAGGTGCCACCTTGGTCTCCCCTTAATCCTGGCCCTGGCTCAAAGTCACTTTTTAAAAAAATCACCATACACTCCGTTAGGAGGCATCACTGCTTTTGTATAGGAAGTTCTGTGACTGCGTTTGTTAACATTCTTCTGTTTTAAATTAATAGAAATCAACTGAAGCCTAAGAAAAATGGGGATGGGGTGTGTCATAGAACCCAAGAACAGGGGTGCAGACAGAGTGAAGAAAGCCAAGACCCTGGAGAGAATTTTGTTTCTCACGGTTGCTTCAGTTATTCTTTGTGGGCTGAATGACTTTCCCTGATCCACCAGTTATCAATTCTGTGCACTTGGGAAATGTCCTTGCTTTTCTCATCGATACAAGAAGAATAATATTCCTCACTTCCTTACCTCCTTATCTCATAGGGGTGTGAGAAGTAAGGTATGTAAACCACCCACGTGGCTGACAGAGAATACCACTCAATACATCCTGGCTGTCATTTTGCCACCATCACCACCATCATCACCACCACCACCATTACAATCATCATGATTATCATCACCACCATCGCCATCACCATCATCACCACCATCACCATCACCAACATCAGCACCACCATCACCATCGCCAACATCACCACGACCACCATCACCAACATCACCATGACCACCATCACCAACATCAGCACCACCATCACCATCACCATCACCAACATCACCACCATCACCATTACCAACATCAGCACCACCATCACTATCACCACCATCACTATCACCAATATCACCATCACCAAAATCAGCACCACCATCACCACCACCACCACCACCACCACCATCACCAACATCAGTACCACGATCACCATCACCAACATCACCACCACCACCACCATCACCATCACCAACATCAGCACCACCATCACCACCATCACCATCACCACCGTCACCACCATCACCAACATCACCGCGATCACCATCACCAACATTACCACCATCGCCATCACCACCGTCACCACCATCACCAACATCACCACGATCACCATCACCAACATTACCACCATCGCCATCACCACCATCACCACCATCACCACCACCATCATCACCACCATCACCAACATCACCAACATCACCACCATCGCCATCACCATCATCACCGTCACCACCATCACCAACATCACCACGATCACCATCACCAAAATCACCACCATAGCCATCACCATCATCACCGTCACCACCAACATCACCACGATCACCATCACCAACATTACCACCATCGCCATCACCACCATCACCAACATCACCACCACCATCATCACCACCATCACCACCATCACCAACATCGCCATCGCCATCACCATCATCGCCGTCACCACCATCACCAATATCACCACGATCACCATCACCAACATTACCACCATCGCCATCACCACCGTCACCACCATCACCAACATCACCACGATCACCATCACCAACATTACCACCATCGCCATCACCACGATCACCATCACCAACATTACCACCATCGCCATCACCACCATCACCAACATCACCACCACCATCATCACTACCATCACCACCATCACCAACATCACCATCGCCATCACCATCATCACCGTCACCACCATCACCAACATCACCATGATCACCATCACCAACATTACCACCATCGCCATCACCACCATCACCACCATCACCACCACCATCATCACCACCATCACCACCATCACCAACATCACCACCATCACCATCACCATCACCACCGTCACCACCATCACCAACATCACCACGATCACCATCACCAACATTACCACCATCGCCATCACCACCATCACCAACATCACCACCACCATCATCACCACCATCACCAACATCACCACCATCGCCATCACCATCACCGTCACCACCATCACCAACATCACCACAATCACCATCACCAACATCACCACCATCGCCATCACCATCATCACCGTCACCACCATCACCAACATCACCACAATCACCATCACCAACATTACTACCATCGCCATCACCATCATCACCACCACCACCACCACCACCACCATATTCGCCATCACTGTCATCATCACTATGGCCACCATCACCACTGCCATCACCATCATCATTGTCATCATCCTCCACTTTCCTTACAAAAGCAGGTTGGTCCATATTGGACTAATTTTTACCCAATTAATTATGGTCATGTTAGATGTGAACCTTCTTAGATCCAATTCCTGTTGATTGGGGCAACTGGTAGTTAAGGACGTGAGCAAGGCAGACACGTCCAAAGTTGTCTAAATTCGGGAATATTCTTGGTTTGGTTTTGTTGAACAGTGCTGAGGGTAGTGGGGAGTTATTTTCTGCCTTGTTTTAATGTTATCCAGTCCAGACCTGTTGAAGGGCCTAATAATGGTTCAATCTGCTCTATCACCATGCCTACATCGCCCTAGATTTTGAGGTTTGAGCCCACTAACTAAGGGCTGCAATGAGTCCACAATTTGTTCTGATCTAGGAGATGCCACTGAGCCATGGGATTTAGGGTAGGTAGAGATGGCATTTAGGTGCTGGGATGGCAGGAGTGAAGGGATAGCAGGATTAGGGAAGGTCTGAAGTTCTGAATGTTGCTGAATCATGATGGAGGTGGGAGAGAGGAAGAACCCCAAACCCCAAGTAGAATGAAGAGCTGGGAAGAAAGATGGAAACAACGTGGCAGGAAGTCTGCAGTGAAGTGGCATTGTCTAATGATGGTGGTGAGGGATGGGGAGGAGGAGGAGGAGGAGGAGGAGGAGGAGGATAAAAAGAAGAAGGCAGGAAGGAGGAGGAAGAAAAGGAAGAAATAGACAAAGGAGCAGTAGTAGCTAATGGAAAAATAGATATTGTTGTTAATGTGATGATGACCATAATTACAATGGTGATGAAGATAAAGATGTTCCCGAGGGATACCCAGCTTCAGGGAAGCCAAATTCTAGTTGTGATAGACTTAGGGACATGGCCTCCCTCTCCCTCAGTTTGCGCAAACCTGTAACGCACACCTCCTTCCCCCGGACAGGAAGGAAAGAAAGAGCACTGGGACCCCTCAAGAACAATTCCAGAGTTCTGGTTCAAAGGAGGGTGCTTGGACTCAGAAAGCTCTGCCCTGAGGTGGAAAGGGGGGGTTAAGAGCAGTTGGTAAATAATTTACCTGGATGGCGGGGTGGAGGAAATTGCTGATCCCGTATCACCAAGCCCAGGAGGAGGGGATGGGGCCCCTGTGACACAGGCACGTCCAGGAGTGGAAAACACCGCGGGAGCTTTGCTTCCAATGCCGATATGGGTCCATCTCACGTCTTCCTTTATCCACCAAAGCCGTGGACATGATAACTAAGCTAACTCCCCTGTGTTTATTGGGGGGTTGCCATTTGCCAGGTGCTGTGCTCGGTTTTTGCATATCTTTTAATCCTCGCACAAACTCTATGAGGAAGTTGTTTTTATTGAGTTGTTTTTATTGAGGTTATGACATCGCTGTGTTCAAACATTGCTAACGTAGGAAACTGGCAATTTCGCAGGATTCAATTTATTGTGGTTTTTGTTCTTAGTGAAGTAACGTCCCCAAAGTTACCTAGGTCCAGTGTCAGGAGGAACTCCCTATCAAGATTAGAACCTCATGTGATCTAGGGGCGCCTGGGTGGCTCGGTCGCCTGAGCGTCCAACTTCGGCTCAGGTCATGATCTCGCGGTTTGTGGGTTCAGTCCCGCGTCAGGCTCTGTGCTGACAGCTCGGAGCCTGGAGCCTGCTTCGGATTCTGTGTCTCCCTCTCTCTCTGCCCCTCCCCTGCTCACGCTCCATCTCTCCCTCTTTCTCAAAAATAAACATAAAAAAAATTAAAAAAAGAAAGAAGCCCATGTGATCTGGATGCCTTGATTCATAGGCTCTTTCCACCCTTCCCTTCCCTCGTCCTCGGTTTCCTCACTTGTAAACTGAGGAGATACCAAAGAAGCTGCCATTCATGGAGCATTTACGGTGCTAAGCCCTGTGCCCCGATCCACTGACCTCCTGTTTCCAGCCCCTCTCTCCAAGCATCGTCCTTGCAGGGTGTAAGGAATGCTAAGGGAGCTGACGCACCCAGAGGCCTGAGTTCAGTGTCACACTTGGGAGAAGCCCAGCTAATGTTGCCTTTACGATTTCAACCCCTCTCTTAGGAGCCCCCACACTGGAACAGGAGGGCAGAGTACATCCTGTTACCGGGAGTTAAGCCATCTTCCTCCTGGTCCATTGCGAACACGTGCAAGTCAAGAAGAGGTCTCTCCCATGGCTCATCCCCAAGAAATCAAGGGCAGGAGAGGAACCCGGGTCTTCCGGATGTCTTCTTGACGATGGTCAACATCTCTTGCAAGTACAGATGACGCCTCATGGTGAGTTAAGGCGACGTGACGCCAGATCCTCTTGCTAACACGCGAGGCAGGCAATGAAAAGAGGGGCCAGAAGGAAGCAAACGCTCGTCCCGCGCATCGGTGTCTCTTCGATGACTTCATTCTACTGTTGGTTCTTTGACCTGATCATTCGTTCACTAACCATTCATGGAGCGGATACTCTCTGCCAGGCCCTGCTCTGGCTGCTTCCAGTGGCCCCAGTCCCTCCTTTTGCACACGTGTGTGTGTGGCACTTCGAAGGCTGACACAATCGCCCTAAAGAGCCCCTCCTCTGCCAGCAGCTGGCCCAGTGCCCCAGCATGCAGTAGGCGCTCAAACATTGGTGGGTACGTAAGCGATGAATCATCGGAATCCACTCCCGAAGCCGGGACGACACCGTGTATGCTGTATGTGAGCTAACGTGACAATAAATTATTTTTAAAAATTAGATTCAATTGTATCGTATTCGGAAAATATCTGTCAGGTGGAAGGGAATTGGAATATCGAAGTTCCCATTTATTCTCAAGTCTGGCTGGGCTTTGGGGAGAGGAGAGGTAGGGCCTGTTTTTATTTGCTGTCGCTTTGGTTTGATTTTTCACTGTATCGGCTTCCCTGGAAGGGAAGGGGCCCCTCAGGTGAGCGGCGAGGAACCCCAGATCAGGCCTGGCTTATATTCTCATAACTTTCTCATATTACTGGCTCTGGATAACCACTGCAATAGGCCACCTCATTGTGTAAAAGTCCCCCAAGAATCCTGGTGGACCCTCTGACCATCCTAACTTCCCCCACATGAACCCCCCAAACATAACAGCCAAGAATTCCCTAAAGCGAGTGACCCCAAGCACACAAAAGGTGCGCAGAAGGCAAAAAAAAAAAAAATAATAATAATAGTTCTCCTTCATTCTGCCTACGGGCCCACGATGCAGCGCCATAAAGCATGTGATTTAGGATATTAAATGCCGTTGGTGATGAGAACGTCATGTAAGATTTGCTTTGCGACTTCTTTCTTCTCAAACTGTCATTAAAAATGATTTATAGGTGAGCCCAAGTCTAAGGAACACCGTGATTAGAATTGAGGGTCTGGGAGATCAGGTTTCCAGGACAGCTTTGCTTGGCTGTCCAGGAGTCTTAGAGACAGAAAAGGCTGTACCAGACGGTAGCTACGAGTTTCAAAGGCAAGCGCCCACGGAAGGAACACGCGCTCCTCGCCGAGGTGAAAACAATGCAACTTTGTCGGACGTTGTTAACTCCTGGTTTCAAAAGGTGGATTCCAGAAGGCCAGGCTGGACGACACTCCTTCTGCGGAAACCTCCGGAAGTGAGATTTCACCCAACACAGGCCAGGCTTGAAATTACGTGGTGCTGTATGGGGCGCCTGGGTGGCTCAGCCGGTTAAGCGTCCGACTTTGGCTCAGGTCATGATCTCGGGGTTCATGAGTTCTGGCCCCGCGTCGGGTTCTGTGCTGAGAGCTCGGAGCCTGGAGCCTGCTTCCGATTGTGTGCCTCCCTCTCTCTCTCTGCCCCTCCCCTGCTCGTGCTCTGTCTGTCTCTCTCTCGAAAAACTAAACATTAAAAAAAATAAATAAACAAGAAAGAAATTAGGTGATGTTGTCAGATTTTGGTTTGATAAGGACATCAAAGTGTCATCTGTATTTTACCTTTGTTCCGTGTCTGACACTTGTCGTGGCAACCCTAGGAATCAGCTGCTGTTGGTATCATTCCTGTCTTATGGGCAGAAAAGTGAAGGATCTCGCCCACAGTCACACAGCTGTGGGTGTTCGAACCCAGGCTGTCTGCACCCAGAGCCACAGGCTTAACTCAGGATTCTACACGGGGTCATCGCTTCTGATTCAAAGTGACCCTAAACCCCTTTGCTTCCCCTGGCCCTCCTCTCTCTCCCTGCAAAGTTGCCATTAATTAAGCACCCACCACACACAGCTAGGATGTGGCTAAGCAGGGAATGGAATCAAGGTGGCCTGATTCCCAAGCGAACCTGCTTGTAGGGAGGCCGTTTACGCAAAATGACATCCAAGCATCTTTTTGGCATCTGTGGGTAAGCATGACCCCTGTGGCTCAGAATTTCGACGTTAGGGTGGGTTGGGGTTCGGCGGGCACTCTGGGGTATGAGTACTTTGGGGTCTGGACAGTCTCCACCTGTTGGGCCAAGGAAGGGGAGCCGCTCTATCCACTGAAGAGGATGCATCCCCTGTCATGCTAGTTATTTGTTGCTGTCACCGCGGTGTGGTTGCTAGGGTCTGGTTGTAGCAGTTGTCCTCAAGGGGGGCTCAATTTGTGCTCGGGACTCACATCATCACCTTTTTAAATTCTTTCACTGACTCTGGATAAGAAACAGCGTTATTCCCATTTTGTAGATGGGAAAACTGAGACCCAGGCTAAAGAGGCCTGGCTGTTGTGGCTCAGAAGCATCCCAGGGCTGCACCGGGGAGGAGCAGACAACCCAGTCCCGCAGTCTGGTAGAGAATGCGTTATTCTCTGTTTGCTCATGACCTATTGTCTGCTGGGGAGATGGGGCGAGGCTCCCGAGACAGAGAGGCAGCTGATTGAGGCTAGCAGAAAGGATGGGCTTTGAGCCTCTTCCCACTTCTATGCACCCTCTGGGCTAAGGGCCTGCTGGTGGACCCCCAAAGCCTACTGTATCTTTCCACACTGACAACTCTGGGGTCTGGGTCCTGTGAAAGAAGACCCCTCCAAACCTAGGGATTAGTGGTCGGGAGAGAAGACACACCCCCAGGAGGCCAAGTTGAGTTCTTCGCCATGAAGCATTGTTTCCCCACAAGGGGACACTGCAGGGAGGTCAACTTCTGATCAGGAAAGACTCAAGTGCACGCCTTCAGAGTACGTTAGCTGGGGAGGTAAAAAGTCACGATTCAGCACGTGGTTTTGTACTCAGATAAACCTGGATCCGGATGGATCCAGACTCTGCCCCTCACCGCCTGGCAATGGACTTAGCCTGCCCAACCCTCAGTTTCCTCATCTGTCAAATGCACATAATAATGAGGACTTTGTAGGCTTGTGGGGGAGGATCGCGTGTGACGATGCCCACTAGAACCCCTAGGCTGGTTCCTCACCTTTGTTGGTTTCCCCCTGGAAGCTAACTCTTATCTCAGCCATGCTTCCCTATCTTCGGCCGTGAAAAACGACGGTCGCGTGCGTGACACCCTCATAATGTACATACCAGACCTTCCATTAATAACAGCTAACACATTTGCCTACTGCCCTCGGTCTTTCAGATGTTGTGCTGTGTTACATAGTCAACTTACACGATGGTGTTATGAGGTAGGCATTAGCTTTAGGCATGGCGTCTACCATTGGATCACGATCCGTCCTACTCAGGAAAATGCAGTGGGTTGTACGTGAGGGACGCTGGGGTTAGCGTCTGATTAATTTAAGGAAGGAAGAGAGGAAGGAAAAAGGGAGGGAGGGAGGGAAGGAAGAAGGCAGGGAGATGGGAAACTCTTGGTAATTTACTGGAGGTTGCAAAATCCTTGCCAAACATTTGCAACCAGCTGGTCTACACCAGGGTTTCAAAACGCAGCCCTTGGGAACCATCGCCCTAGTGTTCCCTGGACGACCTTTACCAACAAAAGTCTGAAAAGGGTTAATCTGTACTCATCACAGCACTCACCCCATGCTTCTTTGTTTTCTGTAATCGGGCCTGCCTCTCCCATACATCGTAAGCATCACAGGGCAGAAACCAGGTCTGCCTCCCTCCTTGCTACACCTCTAGGAAGCGTCCACGGGCGGCTGCTGAATGAGCCCAATAGAAATGATGAAGGAAGGAAATGTTTGAAATACGGAAAGAGAAAAAGAAGGGAAAAGTGATTCATCTGGATTGCACATCACAGAACCTGGCCACAGACTTGTTTGGTGTCACGTGTAGAGTGTTTGTATCAGTCATGACAAGTTAGGCTACGCCGCGGTAACAAACATCCCCCACATTTTTAGAAGTGTAAATAACATTTATTTCTTGCTCGTGCAATATGGGCAGGGTGTTTTTGCCGGCGGGTTACTCCGCTCGTTTGTTTTTACCGGAAGCGAAAGACCCAGCCAGTGCCCTAGCTCTTCACGTGCTTCCACAGTGACGGAGGCAACCGGAAGGGCTCGGGTGGATGGCGCACTAGCTTTTATAGTGTCCGCACGGGGGGCGACGTGTGTCACCTCTGCTGACACTTCATTGGCCAAAGCAAGTCACGTGGCCATGCTCATTCTCAAGAGAAGAAGGAAAATGCAAGGCTACCTTATTCCTGGGGAGGGGCAGGTCTAAAAATACTTGGTAAAGAGCCCCAGTGAAAACCGCGGGTGTGGTTTAGCTGACAGTACTTTATAATCAGGTATTTTATGCGATCTAGATATCTGGCTTCTGTGCACGGAATCGGAATTTCCGGCTACCCTGCCCCGCTGGAGCCAAGCAGCGCTGGCCGGGCACCCTCCCCTTCGCCGCTGGCCCCGCCTGGCCCGCCTTGCTCGTTTGGGTTGGGTGCCTGGCTCTCGGGAGCATTCGACGTGCCGACTTCAGGTTTAGGAGGACGAAAGCAGCGACTCCGTGCCTGTCCAGGCATTTTGTTTCCATCACCAGATGCTTGTAATCTGTTCCCGTCCCAGAGATGAGGAATGCTGATGCCCCAGAAGCGCCTTGCTCAGCCCAGGGATCAGGCTCGCTGGCTTGTAGCACGCAGGCTTGTTGGCTGCGGGGTGATTGCAGAAGCCCACTAAGGGAATATTGAAGGGATTCGTGAAGTTGAGGGAGGGAATGTGAGCGTGCGGGCCCCTGGTGAGGGGATGCCCTGGCTGGTGGGGGCTCAGGCAGGCTGCTGCTTCTCCTGGGAATCTCCTGTTTCATGTGAGCTGTCGCTGCCTACGCAGCTCCTCTGGGTTTCCAGCATCTCTGTCTGTAAGAGCCGTGGGAACTTGCCTCTTCAACCAACAGCTCTTGTCAACCTGATGGCTTGTTCTCCACTGTGACCTCAGCCCCCTGAGGTGGAAACCCGGAGGTGGAAAGGTGTGAGGGGTGCTCAGCAGAAGTGAGTGAATCAGGGGCGTCTGGGTGGCTCCGTGGGTTAAGCCCCCAGCTCGAGTCATGATCTCGCGGTCTGTGAGTTTGAGACCCGCGTTGGGCTCTGTGCCGACGGCTCGGAGCCTGGCGCCTGCTTCTGATTCTGTGTCTCCCTCTCTCTCTCTCTCTGCTCCTCCCCTGCTCACACTCTGTCTCTCTCTCTCAAAAATAAATAAATATTTTTTAAAAAGCTAAAAAAAAAAAAAAAAACTAAAAGAAGGGAGTGAATCGGTCAGGATAGGCTAGATCACGTGCAGTAACAAACAGCCCTCCCGTCTCAGGGATGTAAAGCGACTAGAGGTTATTCTCGCTCGCGGTTTTTACTCACGTGTCGCATCAGTCCCGGGTCAGCCGGGTGGCTTTCCTCACCGTGGCCGCTCGGGTGCCTAGGATCATGGGTGAGCCACCCGTCTTCAAAATTGTTGGTCTCCATCCTGGAGCGAGGGCGCTAATCTAATCACATCGTGAATCTAACGCTGTTACCCAGCAGCAATACAGCACTTCTGCCCTTCGCGTGCGCCACTCGGGCATCAGGGTGAGGAGATGCAGAGAGCCAGAAATATTTGCTGAACAAGTGAGCGAGTGGCCATGGTACTGGAGGGCTTTTCTAAGCACCACGCTATAAATGCAAAGGCTCTGTTAGACAGGGGCATCCCTGCCATCAATAATTCAGTGCATCCGTCTTCAAGGCCACAAGGCCTCCGTATTTGTTGTTCCCTTTGCCTCAGACACCATTCCACCTGCTTTTGGCCAGCTCCTTCTCACCATGCGGGTCTCAGTGGAACTGTTACCACCTGTGGAGGCCTCCCAAGCCACCCTATCTAAGGTGACCCCTTCCCCCTCAGTCTTTTTATCGTGCAACACTCCTGAAAAAATGTTCTTCCTAGCCCTTATCATTATCCGGAACGACTTTTTTAAAAGAATTATGTGCCGGTATTGATTTCTTGTCTTTGTTCGTTCTCCCATAATACAGTGCAAACGCTGTCCCACCAGGCACCATCAATCTCCTCCACAGCCATGTCCCCGCCATCCTGGATAGTGACTAACACACAGTAGGTGCTCAGTAACTCTGGGTGAAATATATATGAACTAAGCACGTGCTCACTAAATCTGCATGGGGGAGCATATCAATAGCTACAACTAAATTTTTAAAAAAAATTTTTAAAATATTTATTTGAGAGAGAGAGAGAGTGCAAATGGGGGAAAGGGCAGAGAGAGAGAGAGGGAGACACAGAATCCGAAGCAGGCTCTGCACAGTCAGCACAGAGCCTGAGGCGGGTCTCGAACCCACGAACCGTGAGATCGTGACCTGAGCTGAAATCAAGAGTCAGATGCTTAGGTGACTGAGCCACCCAGGCGCCCCTACAGCTAACTTAAGGCAGGCAGTGTGGCTCTGTACTCCTATTGTGCTATACAAGCACATCTGTTTTGCCAGGCACACATTAGGATCAGTCCCATTTTGCAGGGGAGATTGTAGCTCGAGGAAAGAAAACCACTTCCGTGAAGCCAGAAATAGAAGATTGGCAGAGTTTGCCAAAACTTAACGCCGTTTCTACTGGGCAGCACTGGCCCACAAAGGGCGCTATTGGAGAGGCTTCTTGGGTCAGCTGCTAAGGGGACGGACACTTTCTTGTTCGTGGTCTTTGCCTGCAACTCAACAGAATCCCACTTTACCACTCTAAGGTTTCCATGATTCCCCTTCCCTCTTTCCTTCCTTCCTTTCTTCCTTCCTTCCTTCCTTCCTTCCTTCCTTCCTTCCCTTCTTTCATTCTTTCTTTCTTTTGAGACAGAGAGGGCGCAAGTAAGCAAGAGGCAGAAAAAGAGAGAGAGAGAGAGAGAGAGAGAAGTGGGGCTCACCCAAAGCGAGGCTCGTGCTCACCCAAAGCGGGGCTCGAGCTCGCCCGACGTGGGACTTGAACTCATGCACTGCGAGATCATGACCTGACCCGAAGTCAGGTGCTTAACGACGGAGCCACCCAGACACTCTGTGATTTTGTTTATTTCATGTTGTAGGGGGCCGAATCGTGGCCCTCCAAAAATGATATGTCCTCATCCTAACCCTCAGAACCCGGGATTGTGACTTTGCTTGGGAAAAAGATCTTTGCAGATATAATTACGTGGAAAGATCTCAAGGCGGAACCATCCTGGCTTACCTAGGTGGGCCCTAACTAACCCCAATGGCAAGTGGTCTTACAAGGGACGGCAGAGAAGCAGACACGGACCCAGGGAAGACTCTGGAACATGGGGACAGATCAGAGGCATGTAGCCATGAGCCAGGGAAGCCAGCAGCCATCGGGAGCTGGAGGAGACCATGAAGGTTCTCCCCTAGGGCTTTCAGAGGAAGCACGGTGCCCTGACACCTTGATTTTGGACTTCTGGCCTCCAGACTCTGAGGGAATAAATCTCTGGTGTTCCAAGCCATGAAATTTATAGTAATTTGTTACAGAAGCCCTAGGAAACGAACACCCTGGTGGGTACCTAGGGCACTTTTAACGTTGTATGTTTTGGACTCCGGACTGCACGAGTCAGAAATATCAGAGCCCCACTCCTTTGCACAGTTCCCCAGTGGCTCCCTGCCCCACGCTCAGCCCTGTTCTGACGTCATGAGCCTCCGCACGATGCTGGAACTGTGTGCTCAGGAAATCTAATAGCGGACTCGGTATCTGTTCACTACAAAGTCCTTTCTAACCTTCTCTGACGATGCGTGCACCCTCCCACCCCAGCGCCTGGGCTCTGTTAGAGGTCTGGCGTCCTGACCGACAGGCCAGGGTACAAGTGAGCTGCAGGGGACCTGATAAATGGTGACTGCTTCTCATCCCAGCTCTGCCCCTCGCTAAGCCTTGCTTCCCACTCATCGCTGTCACAGGGAGGAGACGAGGCTCAGAGGAAAAGTGTGTTCAAAGCTCTAAGCAGAGTGCCGGCATTCGAGACCTGCTAGCAATTATTTCTATTACGGGACCGATCTGAGAAATGTAATTATTGAAAAGCTACATTAACTTCCCCAGCTCAATTTAGTTTAATAAAGTCTGCCACGGTGCTGTGGGGATGCACAGCGAGGTGGGGGACCGCGTCCGTTCTGGAAGAAACAGCTGTGGGGTTCCTCACAAAGCCACGACGCGGGGCTCAATGGGACGGCGGAATGAAGGGGAAAACCTCGCCAAGATGGCCTGTTTGGGGAGGAAATCTGGGTTGGAGTCCAGATCAGTAAAAAGAAAAGGACCACATCTTAGACCGGGCCCCATAAGGAGCATCCAGAGAGTAAAAGTACTTCCATATTTCTGTTCCACAAACCAGATGGCAAGAAATGTAAAATCAAACCTATTACGAGAAGACAGAAGAAACACATTTAAATGGCTGTTTTCATCGATGTGCAGCATGACATTGATGAAAATGCGAATTATAGTCGCTAAAAGGAGGATCTTTCACCAAGAGACGTCTCTGGTTACACGGTTCAACGTTCTTATTTTGGTCCAACACTAAAAGAAAGTCCGTGTGACATGTCAGTGTCTTGATCGGTCTTTGAAAATTAATGGCTGAATCCAAGGCTGTCAAAAGGCCCTCCTCTCCTCTTGGCCCTTAAAAGAAATCCATTAATTTGCACATCATGTCATTTCTCGGCATGCCGGCTGCCATCTCCCATTCTCCCTCGGAAAACAAGAATTCTCCAGAATGCCCACGAGCGTGAGCATCACTGTCATTTCTCGTTGGCTGTTGGTTTGCGTCCCCGGCGGTACCTGCCCAGGACGTGTAATATGGATTTTAGTGCCTTCTCGTTAATAAAGCCAGCCCTCAAACATGTGGCAGCTTTAACCCTTAACGACCTCAGCCCCGTGCAAAGACGCTGTCCTCTCTTCCGATTGGTTCCCTCTGACCCCCCAACCTAATTAACCTGAATTCCGCCTCTCCTCTCCCCAGGGGGAGGAGAAGCCTGCCCGCCCTTCATCCTCCTTACTCCTCTTCCTCCCCGCAGTCTGGGACCAACCCTCTGGAGAAATCTGCGTGTGTCAGGCCCTGCAATCACCAGTTTCCTCAAGCGGTGCTCTGCTTAAGATGATGGGGTGTGTTTTTCATTTGAGACGAATCCACATCTGGGACTCACTTAACTTGATTTGGGAAGTCCTGTGTTTCTGATCCAGAGAACAAAACAAAACAAAACTAAATTGGTGAAAATAAGCCCGATTTTTTTTTTTCTTTCCTCTTGCCGTGGATTGATCTAACTTCCGTTAGATTTAGCTTGCAAGGGAGACAGGGAGAGGAAGAGAGAGCGAGAACAAGGCATCCACTGAATCGACTCGGCTCCACAACTGCCTTGCCTTGTTGGATGACGACGCCGTGCACAGGCGGGCTGATTGAATTATTCCACTGCCACTGCGGGGGGGACAAGGCCAGGCTAGAATCATCTTCCTGATTGCTGTCCCTTCGGGTTTCCTGCCCAGGAAAAAATGGTGCAGGATGAGGGAAGGCATTAGAAACCACAAAGAAGCAAAACCTAGCTGTGTATTTGGCTGGCCTGAATTACCAGGGTAAATGCTTGGAACTGTGTTGCATAGATCTGGAGGGCCCCGGAGGATATCTGGTTATAGAAAAATATGCAAGAAGTCCCCACCCCACCCCAACGCCCCCATTTACTAGGGGTGCATAGGTGATGGACCCAATATGAGAAAATCCAAATGTGAAAATCAGATGTATGTAGGGTGTGTGTGTGTGTGTGGGGGGGAACAGACAGAGGTGATTATTTACTTTCTAAAAAATTCATTTTTTCCCTGCAAGAACCCACTCTGTTTTTTTAAAGTAGCTAAGCCCTCTACTTAAAATGTATCTAATTTGCAAAACAATGAGAGAAATGTATTTTTTTCTCTATAGTTTCAAAATAGCTGAACCCTCTGCTTAGATGTTCATTGCATTTTCCCAAAATGAGTGAGGCATGTTCTTTTAATATAGTTTTTTTGATTTTTGATTTTTAAAATTTTTATTATTTATTTTTGAGAGAAAGAGACACAGCACGGCAGGGAAGGGGCAGAGAGAGAGAGGGAGACACAGAATCCGAAGCAGGCTCCAGGCTCCGAGCTGTCAGCACAGAGCCCGATGCGGGGCTCGAACTCGTGAACCCTGAGACCATGACCTGAGCCAAGTCAGACACTTAACCGACTGAGCCACCCAGCTGTCCTTAATATCGTTTTTGCAAATAGCCAAACCCTCTGCTTAAAATTTTAATCTACTTTAACAAAAATGAATGATGCGTGATTTTTAAAGAAATGTGCCTCGCGTGTATGTGTATCTGGGATGCACAGCAACTGAGTCTGACCTTCAGCTTAGAAAACAAAACATTTCAGGGGCGCCCGGGTGGCTCAGTTGGTTAAGCATCTGACTCTTGACTTCAGCTGAGGTCACGATCTCATGGTTTGTGGGTCCAAGCCCTGCATGGGGCTCTGTGCTGACGGTGTGGAGCCTGTATACGATTCTCTCTCTCCCTCTCTCTCTGCCCCTCCCCTACTCGGGTGCACGCTCTCCCTGAAAATAAATGCACACGCTTTAAAAAAAAACTAAAAAAAAGCCCAATAAAACATGTAGAGATCATCCATGTGAGAAAAACGTGCGTGCACACACACACACACACCACGCTTTTGGGTCTAACCTACCTGAACTGTGCATGTCAAAACTCCCACCCTTCAACAAATCATAGATCACTTTGGGTATAAAGTTTATATATTGCTAGTGCACACGAGTTGTTTACCCTTTTTCTTCTTATTAAATAAGCAGGGTGCAGGTGGGAGGGTTGGAAATACACCACAGGCTCTGGCATCGGCCAGACCTGGGTTCGATTCACAGTCCCCCCCCCTCCCCGTTACTATCTCTGTCATCTCAGGAAAGTTAAACCACCTCATGTGCAATGATAATAACTGTTTCATAGGGCCCTTCCAAGGGTTAAATTAGCGAAGACACTTAACACTATAAATTGGTGCTTGATACGCTAAAAAATTATTATTTCAGAATCAGGATTGTGATTAAATATGATGAAATAAAATAATACATTTAAGCATTTAGTAGAATTCCTTGGACTCAATAAATATTCAGTAATTTGTAAGGACGTAGCCAAAGAAATAATCAACCCAGACAGTCTTGAGTACATCTAATGGAAAACAAGGCTTACATCAGTTGAAACAAGCCTATAATTAGGACAGGAAATAGCAGAGTTTAAGCTCCTTCACCAAGAAAACTGAATTTGACTTTTGTGGCAGCACCAAAATTTCAAACTGGGTTAGATCAGCTTTGGGAAGAAAATCAACCAGTCGTCATGCTGTGAGGACTTTACAAATGCCCTGGATAGCGCTCTTCGCTAACATTTGTGAAGGGCTCAACGTGTAGCAGGCATTGTGTCAAGCTCTTGATGCGAATTGAGTCTGGTTAAGGCTCACAGGAGCCCGACGAGGTGGGTACAGTTCCCAGCCCCATTTTCCAGATGAGGACACCCTCAGTTACGTGCCCGAGACCACACACTTAAGTCAGCAGCAGAGCGGGGTGGGGGTGGGGGACCCACGTGCCTGCACTTAACCATGAGCTTTACTCCCTGTCCGTGACAGGTTCTGGCCAAGGAAGCCCTTGATCTACAGATGAAAGGTTGCAGACATCACACGATGGCCATTCTCGGGAGCAGAAGGGTGGAAAATGAGAAGACGCCACAGCCTGGGAAGCCATTTGGAAGGGCGGGTTGGAGGCACCTGCCGAGCCTTAGACGCTTGTCTGTCACTGCGGGCGATAGGAATGCTCCATATTGGATGGTGGCAAAAACAACAAACAAACAAACAAACAAACAAATAAACGGTCCAATAGGAGTGCTGCATACTAACCGAGGCAAATCGAGCCAATCCGGTTATCTTTTGTAGAACTTTACCTGGAAAGCCTAAGTGTATATATAAAAAAACAAAACAAAACAAAACAAAAAAACCCGCTTAATTGAGCTGCAATCTTTGTTGCTGTCAATGCTGAGTTACTTTTTCTTCCAGGTAGTGGCTCTTTTGTGTATTTAATAACTATTTACTGGGGCCTGCCATATACCAGGCATGGGCTAGGGACAGAGGAGACGGTAGGGAGCCAGACTATCTTGGTTCCTACCCTCTCTCCAGTGGGAGAGACCTAATTTGAAAGCTTTTTCAACGATGCAATTAAATTTCAGACAAGAGCATTTGGAGGAGGAGGCTAGGTGACCATAAAAGTATAACTATCTAGAGGTGATATTCAAATAACTTAGCAACCCGTAAACCCATCCAGGGTAGGTCCGTTCTGGGTGAGACTAATCTAGGCAGCGGGGGACAGGGAGAGTTCTGTTGAGGAAGCGAGTTAATTATTTTTAAATGAAACCTTTTACGGGGCACCTGGGTGGCTCAGTCAGCGTCCAGCTTTGGCTCAGGTCATGAGCTCGCGTTTGTGAGTTCGAGAGCTTTGGATTCTGTCTCCCTGTCTCTCTGCCCCTCCCCTGCTCGCACTCTGTCTCTCGATCTCTCTCAAAAGTAAATCCACGTTCAAACAATGAAATGAAACCTTTCGTTTTGAGAGAATCATGGAGTCACATATCACTGTCGGAAATAATGCAGGGAGATCCTGTGTATCCTTCACCCAGGATCCCCCCCCCCCCCCACCACCAACAATGGTAATATCTTGCAAAACGAGAGTACAGCTCACAACCAGGGAGCTGAAATGTATTTACAAGGAAATTTAGTAATCTGAGTTTTGAACAGGTTGTCCATGCATATGGTATGAGGGTTAATTTTTGCAAAGGGGGAGACAAGGGGAAAGTGAGTCTCCCTTATTCTCTGTCCCTCACACTCCCTGGAATCCAATATTGTTATAATTTTCTTATATATCTTTTCTCAAATATTTGACAAATGTACAAACATGATACCTGTGTGTCTTGTGGATGTATAGTGTGTGTGTGTGTGTGTGTGTGTGTGTGTGTAATTTCCCTCCGTACCTGTGAGAGCATACCGTATCCATAATTATGCATCCTGCTTGTTGTACTTAACATCTTTCGATAAGAAGTGACCTTTCGGGGCGCCTGCGTGGCTCAGTCAGTTAAGCATCTGACTTCAGCTCAGGTCACGATCTCGCAGTCTGTGAGTTCGAGCCCCGCGTCGGGCTCTGTGCTGACGGCACGGAACCTGGAGCCTGCTTCCGATTCTGGGTCTCCCTCTCCCTCTGCCCCTTGGCTCTGTCTCTCTCTCTCTCTCTCTCAAAAATAAGTAACATTAAAAAAAAAAAAAAAAGGAATGACCCTTCAAGGTGAGTCTGACCAAATGGTAGAGAGGCATTGCTGGCAGAGGGAACATCCTAAGCCAGAGACCAGGAGGTTGGAGGCCACTGTTGGTGAAGAGAAAAGGAGGAGGATCATGGCAGGTGGAACAGTGACTCTCGGACTTTGAACCCACCCTTATGTTCTCCGTGTGGCCTGTACCCTGGGGTCCAGAGTCACCCTATGGCTCATGGGCACACGTCCCACCTCCGATGACAAATGTCCACCGCTGAAGATCAGCTCCTCACCGGTTGGCCCTACCTAATGCAGGGACACTGCTTGCCTCCCCCGACCCGGAGAAGTGCATTTGTGTGACCAAGGCTAACCGCTGGTTTCCTCAAAAGCCTGCCTTCTTTCTCCTCCTCGGGACGTTTCCGGCCTCCGCAGGTCTTTCCAGACGGCCAAGGACGAGGAAAGAGAGGAACGGACGAAGACCACAATTCTCGACTCTTTTTTGCTCCACTTTGCAAGACAGCAAGGCGGGAAAATGTGCCTCTAATTATGACCCCCTCTGTGCTTCCTAAAAGCTTCTTTCTGGACTTTTAAGTCTTCTCAGGTTTCAAGTTCTCTCTTTCTCGTTCCCCTGTTCTGTTTTCCTCTATTTAAACTAATCTTAAAAAAAAAAAAAAAGCTATAAAAAGCCCCTGACACTATAAATTCTCCTGTAAACCCAGGTTTTATGGGTTTAATTGCCCCTTTTTACAACACTGCGTGCCTGGGTCCTGAAACACTTCAGTTTTGCAGGACAAGTTCAAATTCATAGCAAGAGTCTGGGCCACCCCGCGAGGGGGTTTTGAACTCTGGGAGCCCGCGAGGCGCTTGGGGCTGGGCTGGGCCGAACGATCGCTTCTCAGGCCGCTCCGAGTTGCCCCGAGTAGCCAGAGGGAGGCTTGTTTCTAAGCGAGAAGGTGACCACATCCTTAGAGAAGGCCGAGAGCCGTGAGGGCCCGGGGTGAGTGCTGGTTGGAGAGGACGCCCGTAAAAGCCACAGCGACACCGACGGTATTTACTATAGCCACACAAGCAATCACCATTTATCGAGGGCTAGTAACTATGCAAAAGCATTTTACGTGCACGGTCCTCACTACCGCCCAGTGGGTAGGGTGACCGCCTACGGTGTAGGAGACCACTGGTGTAGCACTTTTTATTACCAGAAGCCACACCTAGGCTCAGAGGCTGTCGTCATTTTTGTGAGCTCACACAGCAAGCCTGGGATGACAGAAAAGCCAGGCTTCTCATCTTTAGATGCAAAATTGAAGCTGTGCCGAAACCCCTCGTGATCCACATAAATCCCGTTTTAATGCCAATATTAAAAAATAAATAAATAACTCAGGGGCGCCTGGGTGGCTCAGTCGGTGACGGGTCTGACTCTCGGTTTCGGTTCAGGTCATGATCTCACGGTTCGTGGGTTCGAGCCCCACGTCAGGCTCTGCCCTGACAGCACGGAGCCCACTTGGGATTCCCTCGCTCTCCCTCTCTCTGCACCTCCCCTGCTTACTCACTCTCGCTCTCAAAATAAATAAAGAGACATTTAAAAAATTAAAAAAAAAATCAAAGTTGGGGCGCCTGGGTGGCGCAGTCGGTTAAGCGTCCGACTTCAGCCAGGTCACGATCTCGCGGTCCGTGAGTTCGAGCCCCGCGTCGGGCTCTGGGCTGATGGCTCAGAGCCTGGAGCCTGTTTCCGATTCTGTGTCTCCCTCTCTCTCTGCCCCTCCCCTGTTCATGCTCTGTCTCTCTCTGTCCCAAAAAAATAAATTAAAAAAAAAAAAAAAAATCAAAGTGCCGAATGATGTCCCATACGCCAACCACTTGATTTCGTAAACCCAGGTTTTTTGGGTCCGAGGCGGGGATTCAGGGCAGTCAGGGGAAGCTGAGTGGTCCCGATGCGGGGCTGAATCCTGTCGTTTTTTTAAACTTCTGACATTTTTTTCCTCATGGACGCTTTGCATACTTGCGGGGGAGGATTTTTGAAATAATGCCTTAAAATGTTATTTATGCCAGTTATGGAGTTTTTTTGGTGACCCCCTTCAATCTCACACCCAAGAGGCATGCCTCACTTGCCTCACCCTAGTCCTAGCCCTGTCACACGGTGAGGAGCACAGACCCCAGGCCTCCAGCTGACTTCCGAGGCGATTGGGAATCGTGACCACGAAAGCACAGTCATGGCCGCTTTGCGCGGCGATCGTGGCAAGTTGGGGCAAGACTGCACTGTGGACCCTCCCCGCTCAGGCTGGGGAGGGGCAGTTTCCTGCATAAAATTGCCCCTGGGATATTCAGCGGCCTGAAGTGTCATTACTTGCTACCCCCTTAACACCACGTGCCCGTCACCACCTTCTGTATGGGAGAGAGGACACGGGGACACCTTCAAGGCAAACTTCCGCACCTTGTACGTTGGCAGGTTCATCATGTTCATTCATCTCCTCCTCCGGAAGGCCTTCTTTAAATATTTATTTATTTTCGAGAGAGAGAGAAAGAGAGAGCAAGCAGAGAGAGAGAGAGAAAGAGAGAGAGAGAGAGAGACCCAGAATCCAAAGCAGGCTCCAGGCTCTGAACTGTCAACACAGAGCCCGACGCGGGGCTCGAACTCACAAACTGCGAGGTCGTGACCTGAGCCAGAGTTGGACGCTTAACCGACTGAGCCACCCTGGTGCCCCAGGAAGGCTTTCTTTGAAGGCTCCTCACTGGCGATCCAGACAAGACCCTCTCACCCCTACGACCTCTCCTTTGCTACCCTTGTACATTGACATTGATTGACTTCATTGTTGGCAGTGGTTGGGTTAATGTCTATGTTTCCTGGCAGCTGGTAAGTTCCAAGTGGCGGGTCCAGGGTCCAGCTTGTCCAACACCTCATGGCCAATGCCCCCCATAGACCTGGAGCCCAGGGGGAACTCAAGAAATATTTGTTAACTGAACGAGTGACTCTTTGACCTAGCATATCGCTCTTAACTTCCCCAAGCCGAAGGGTTCGAAGATGTAGAATGAGTACAATTTGATTTCAAAGGGCCTCTGACATTCTGTTGTGAGTCTGCGATACCATCAGGGGCCTCATTAGGGAGGACACATTGCATTGGAGTTCGTCCAAGGCCTGGGGCTCCCATGTTCCCTGTGAGATGAGATGCATTCTTACTGACCACTGAGGCAGGGAAAATGGAGACCGGTCTGGTCTTTTCATCTCAGTCAAGAGATTGGAATCTCCAACAATACCAGAGATTATCCGCCCTCCCTGATTAGTCTGCCTTCAGCTTGGGGGCCAAGCAAACAGCTTGAATATTACCCAAATCCATCGAGGTTTCTCTGGAGTCACTTTCCCATTGAGGGCTTGATTCCGTCTTGAGAAAGAGGATGATGTCATGGTTCGGAATTAAAGGCATCGGAAGATATCTGCTGACATACATTCGTGGTCGGAGAGAAGCTAGGCTGTGTGCGTGTAACAACATTTCAATATGGAGTTGCCCAGGCTGGTGAACTTCCGCGAGGGCTGAAGGTCCACAAAGACTTAGCTGCAAAGCTGGTTTACGAGGAGTGGAGCATAAAAGCATGGCAACACTGAGTGAAAGGCCTTCCTGCCGGGCATGGGTCCCCCACCACTGTCCTCCTGCCCTGTCTGAACTTCAGTGGGTAAAAACAAACACTTGGGAGGCAGATTACCAATGGGGCCACGGGTGTTCCTCAGATCTTCCGGAAGACTTTGGTCAAGACCTTTATCTTCTTCTCGTTTCCCACTTGGCACCATTTGTGGTGTTTGGGAAGGTCTATGGGAGAAAATTCCAGAGTAATTCTTTCGTAAGTTCAAAAATGATGATGCTGTTCATTTGACCTTTAGGGATGAGACATCGTTCTCACCACCCTCCCGGACTCATTCTTGCTCCAGAAGACTGACCTCGGATGCCTTCTGCCTTTTCAGTAGCATTGGGGAGCTTCTCATTGCCTCCCCCAAAGAAGAAAGCCAAAATGGCACCTTAGCTGCTCACACTAGTGTCCTGTGGCCCGAGGTTATGCTGCCCGCTGACCATGCAGCGTCGATCAGGTCACTTATGTCTCAGAGTCTGTTTCTACAACTCTGCAACAGGCATGATGATGACGATCGTACCTGCATCCCAATGCCTGCTGTCAATGTTAAGAGAGATGCCGCACGCCAGGGCCCCTTCCCTGATTCACACGTATCGGCCGTGATAATTGCTATTTTCCACCATCCGTTTCCTTTCATGTTCCATACTGTGTTCTTCTCTTCTTTGCTTTGCCGCACCAGCCCCCACCCCCACCCCCACCGCAGAAGCCTTTCTCCCCATGACCGCATTCCTACCCAGGAACTGTAGGCTTCTCATAGAGCGCCTCGTCCCATTCCGCAGACCCTTCCATACTTGCCAAGCCCAGTTCTGGGATTGCTGTGAGGAGTAAGCAAAGGCCCTTAGCCTGGCACCTGGCATGTATTAACAGCTTAATAAATGGCTTGCCGACGCTTCTGACTCTGAAAGAAATGTCTTACAAGAAATCTGTGGCTATAAAAGGTCACATTTCCTGCGTCTCCCCACGGCACCACCTCTGTTCTGGAAATTCCGCAGTTAAAGATGTGTTTCCCTAAGAGAAGTAAATATGGGATTAAATGCAAATGCGGGTTTACGCTTGGTTACTGATTTTGCAAAGGGCGTCAAGTTCTATTTAGTCACCGTACCCTCGTGTGGGCTCGTTTCCCCATTCCTACTTACCCTGACAAGTAGCTAAGACTCTGCTTTTAAATCCGTGGTAGGAGGAGGCCTGGCAAGAGAGAATTGAGAAGCTGGTGATGAGAGAGGGAGAGAAATCATAAAGCGATGCACATGTACTGAAAGAAGATACGGAAAAGCTCCAAGGACAGACCTCTCCCATCTCGTGGGATGGCTGAGACTTAACCCATGTATTTGTTGAATGAATAACTGATTGCTCTCAGAATTCTCTCTATACTTTCTCTTTGGCTTTGAACCCGGTGGCTACATTTTTTTTCACCGACCACGTCAATCTGTACCCGCCTGGATTTTCTATAGGGTTATTCAAGGTCCGGGTTCCTCCAGATTTCCCCACGTGATGTAGGCTCCCAAGAGCAAGGGAGATTCTGCGTCCTGTTTACTTTCCTGAACTCAGCCTGTCACACGACGATTGTCATGGATATAGTTGGGACTCATTCCACGTTTGTTCAATCGAATACATTCAACTTGTTCCGTCACCAACTTATGTCGTGTTTTCTCCTTTAAAACTCTGGTCTTCTCCTGCACACCACCCTGGTGCCAGACCTACCAAATCTGTCTTCCTTGCCTGCGACCTCTCAGGTCGAGAATTCATTGGCTTAAAAGTGAACAAAGCTCGGGCGCCTGGGTGGCTCAGTCGGTAAAGCGTCCGACTTCGGCTCAGGTCATGATCTCACGGCTCGTGAGTTGGAGCCCCCCGTCTAAGACTGTGCTGACGATTCGGAGCCTGGAGCCTGCTTCGGATTCTGTGTCTTCCTCTCTCTCTGCCCCTCCCCTGCTCATGCTCTGTCTGTCTCTGTCTCTCAATAATAAATAAATGTTAAAGGGGCGCCTGGGTGGCGCAGTCGGTTAAGCGTCCGACTTCAGCCAGGTCACGATCTCGCGGTCCGGGAGTTCGAGCCCCGCGTCGGGCTCTGGACTGATGGCTCAGAGCCTGGAGCCTGTTTCGGATTCTGTGTCTCCCTCTCTCTCTGCCCCTCCCCCGTTCATGCTCTGTCTCTCTCTGTCCCAAAAATAAATAAACGTTGAAAAAAAAAATTAAAAAAATAAATAAATAAATAAATGTTAAGAAAAAATTATAAAAAAAAAAAAATGAACACTGCGCCTCTATGTAGGTTTCCAACAACACCTTTGAGAGGTTCTGCTTTCACCAACCCCCTCCTGGTTTTTTGTTGTTGTTGTTGTTTTGTTTGTGTGTGTGTTTGTGTTTTCGTTTTTTTTGTTTTTTGGTGCTTTATGTGAGTCCTTTTCCTGCAAAGCCCTGGGAACCTGACCAGGTGAGGGATTGGCCCGGATGAGGTGCCACTTTGGCGAGGCTGCTGGTGGGAACCGGCTTATTACCAGTTTGGAATCCGCACCTTCGGCTACTCCTACGGCAAACATTGATGGAGCATCCGCCCCGGGGCCAGGACCTGGACCCTGTCCTGGGGGCCCAGCCCCTGTCCCGTCACAGCTGTGACGGCTGTCTGTGGGGGAAGGCGGACAGTTCAAGGAGCAATGACGATACATCGCGACAAGCGGGCTGGCCCGAGGTCTTAGAGCTTGGCTGTTACACCGAGTGCCCCAGTGGGCGCCCGGCCTTGTGCACAATTGGGTTACGATTGTGCCGACTTGAGTCTTCTCTGCCGTGAAAGGGGAGTGCCACGGGACTTATCTCACAGAGCTAAACTCACGAGGGCTTTTAGGGCCTTCGTCGCGAAAGCGCTCAGAAGCGCGCTGGCACGTGAACGTGTGAGCTCACGGGGCGTATTTACACACCCCCATTTTACAGATGCAGAAACTGAGGCTCGGAGCCCTTCAGCTGTTGGCCTTGGGCTCTGAAGGCATCGAAGAACATGGGGAAGACTGAGAACTAGAGCTCCGTGCCCCGCCCTGCAGGCTCCAGGCCCGGGAGCTTTCTTAGGCTCGCGGATTGTACCCCAACCTCTCGCTGCCTCAGCCCAGACCTGCGGGAGCTGCCCCGGGGCACAGTCGTCAGGAACTATGGAAAAAGTCCAATCTGGCCCAAGAGGGACAAACTAACTACACACAGGCTAAATTCAACACCGGCTATGGGGTTTTTCTTCTTCTTTTCTTCCCCCCTCCTTCTGAGCTCTCTCAACTCTGAAAAACCAGAAACCCCATTTACTAATAATAGGTCTTCTTGTATGATTTCTGGATTCAAGGCAGGTAGGAAATCGGAGAGAGATAAATGATTCAGAGTCCCCAAACGCAATCATTTGGCCTGCGGTTTGGAGAGGGTTTCGCAGCTGTGAGGGAGACCTCAGAGCCCAGCCAAACCTGAATCCTGCGTGCAGTCTGGCAAGGCCACAAGTGCAATTGATCTGGAAACATGGGCAGACGCCTCCTCTCCCCACTGCCAGCTGGGACCCCAGCAGTGGAAATACAGAGAGCTGGCCTCATCTCCCACATTTCCACTCATGCCTACTGTGCCACGGGAAAGCAAACAGACAAGCAGAGGGTCCAGAGTCTTCTATTCTCCTGTGATCCTGTCTGCTCGAAGGAAGAAGATGGAGAAGGAGAAGGAGGAGAAGGAGAAGAAGAAGAAGAAAAGAAAGAAAGAAGGAAGGAAAGGAGAAAGAAAGAAAGAAAGAAAGAAAGAAAGAAAGAAAGAAAGAGAAAGAAAGAGAAAAAGGAAGGAAGGAAGGAAAGAAGGAAGGAAGAAAAGAAAGAAAGAAAGAGGAAGGAAGGAAGGGAGAAAGAAAGAGGAAGAAAGAAAGAAAGAAAGGAAGAAAGAAAGAAAGAAAGAAAGAAAGAAAGAAAGAAAAAGGAAGGAAGGAAGGGGGAAAGAAAGAAAGAAAGAGAAAGAAAGAAAGAAAGAGAAAGGAAGGAAGGAAGGGAGAAAGAAAGAGAAAGAAAGAAAGAGAAAGAAAGAGAGAAAAAGAAAGAAAGAAAGAAAGAGAAAGAAAGAGAAAAAGGAAGGAAGGAAGGGAGAAAGAAAGAAAGAAAGAAAGAAAGAAAGAAAGAAAGAAAAAGGAGGGAAGGAAGGAATAAAGAAAGAAAGAAGGAAAGAAAGAAAGAAAGAAAGAAAGAGGAAGGAAGGAAGGGAGAAAGAAAGAAAGAGGAAGAAAGAAAGAAAGAGGAAGGAAGGAAGGGAGAAAGAAAGAAAGAAAGAAAGAAAGAAAGGAGACACCCCCCCTCCCCAACTCAACTCTATGATGACCCAGAAGCTCTCCTTCCAGATAATGAAATTTGGGGCAAAAATAAACACGCAGCTCAGGGATGGGCTGTCATGAATTCAAAGAGTACATCCATATGGCAGATTATTGAGCTACTACTGAACCGATCATTAAAAATGTTTCCAGTACAATGTGAAGTTTTTTTTAAAAAAAAAAAAAAAAGCAGAAACTTGGGTGAGCTCAACCACATAAAGAAAATAAATACAGATGGGGAGAAATGACCAGAAGGAAATACCCCAAACCGTCACTCCAGAGCGTTTGCCTTTGGGTGGGATGAGTCTTTGTGACTGCTTTATTTATCACCCATTCCGTGAATGAGGCCCAGCCCTTCTCTTGGCAGAAACATTCTGGGAGTAAATCCCTGCAATGATGGAATTACTCTAAGTCTTAGCAATATATCAGGACAGATCGCAGCCCTTCGGGAGCCGTCCAGGTAAGAAGGAACTGCCTGTGGCGGCTCCCTTTTCTCTTTCCCACAGAAAGGCGTCCCTGATGCAAACTAGCATAAATTCCTTAATCCCAGGAGTACTTCCCACTATGCATTTCACAGAACATGAACTCTGGGAGATGTTTCCCTCCAAAAGGGCAATCCACACCAACATTTGGGAATCACCTGGACTGCCTGCTGTTTTCCACTCTTGAAGGCTCACCAGGCACATTGGTGATTAAAGGCCCTGACAAGTCCTGCACGGAAGCATATTTACTTTGTCGAGCCCAACCTTTCACAGATTCTTTGATCACACACCCCTTTATTTCCTGTCATCCCTATGCTCCTTCCATGGGAAGGACTGGAGTCCCAGGAAAGAGCCATGGGAAATAAACTGTGTTCGACTACAAAATGGCCACAGTCTTTCCCCTTCCCCGGTATCCACACGCTTTGTAGTGTGGCTGCAGCATGTCCCATCAAGCACTGGAGAGTGTCCCCGTCCGTGAATCTAGGCAGGCCTTTCGACCTGCTTTAGCCACTAGAATAAAACAGAAGTGACAGGTGGCAGTTCTGGGCCGAGGCTTCAAGAAGCCTTGCACACTTTCACTTCCTCTTAGAACGGACGCGGCCACCACCACGGGAGTGAGCCCCAGCTATCCCGCTGCAAGAGGAGAGACCCCTGGGAGGGTGGGCGAGGGTTCCGAGCGGAGGGTCCCCTGGACCAGCCAGCGCCCAGCCAACCCCCCAACTGACCGCAAGCACATTTGTGCGCCCGGCTTGGACCGGAAGAACTGCCCAGCTGAACTCGGCTCAGCAGCTACAGAGGTGGCGGTTTTGATCGCCACTAAATTCGGGAGGAGCCTGTCACACAGCGAGAGCTGGCGTGTGTGTGTGTGTGCGCGCTCGCGTGTGTGTATAACAGGGATCGCCTTGAATTAAGTATATATTTTTTAAAACGTTAATGGTCTGCAATTTTCCGGACTTTATTATTCGTAAGGAATAAGGATTCTAATACACAGGTGTATGTCAACCAGGCTGGGTTGGAGAACCTCACCAACGTGGGGTTTGGGCCACGTTTTCTCAAGGAGAAAAAAAGTCCTGCTGCCTCCGCACAACTGCCCATAAGGCTGTCTTCCCAAATCTCATCTCATTCAACAGGCTTCTTTTCTGCTTCCGGCTTCACGGAGAACTACAAACCTTACTCTGTCTGCCCAGATGGGAGATGCACTTTGCTTTGTCTGCGGTTGCGTGGAAGCGGGGGAAAGTGAGGGTTTGCTAGAGCAGAGGCAGGGACTGGGGCTGGGGCTGGGGCCGGGGGCCAGGGGCTGGGCCAGGGCCAGGGGCTGAGGCTGGGGCTGGGACAGGGGCTGAGGGTGGGAAGAGAGGTTTTCCAGGGCCGTGCAGCGCTGGAGCGAGCAACCCCGAGCCGGCCAGTTGCAGAAAGTGAGATCTGGAAGGGACGTATGTTAACAGGCCAAGGAACGTACCAATGAACTGGTTGTTGATGGAGTGGCTGTTGCACGCAGCCCTGCCATCTTGTAAAAAGGGTTTTATTTGTCCTTTTTTTTGTGAGAGTCCTGGGAAGCGGTCATTAAAGGAGCAGAGCCCAGGCCGGCAGCGCAGGTCTGGGAGAGTGTGTGCCTGTGTGCGTGCCTGCCCGGCCTCCCTCTGGCACCCGCCCCCCGCTTTTACAAGGGCCAACTGGGTTGCAAGGTTAAAGTCAGACGGGACCGATTGGTGTTGTGGGGCTTTTTTACAAAGTGCAAAGGATCAAAGTAATTAGCAAAGGGCGAGAGACCAGGCCTGTTAGAGAAAGAAGCCAGCCACCCCACGCCTTCCGCACACACTGCCCCTCGTCCCCAGGCCCGCTGCTAATGCCTCCTTAGAGGGCCAGGAAAGGGCGCGTTGCGGGGTGCGGGGTGTTGGAAGGGGCTCCTTTGGTGTCAGGCAGGAAGTGCGCCCAGAAGAAGCCAGCTCTGAGCCTGGTGAGCTTTGGGGGATCTTTAGGTAGCCCAAGACGTTTCTTGTTTCGGGTGGAGTCCCCCGTGGCTAGACCCAGACTTGGAGAACAGGGTGAGAGTAACGGACCCTTACAGAGCACTTCCAAAGCTTATCAACTGTGATAATGTCAGGCCAAGACTTAGGATCAAGTTAAGTCATTGTCCGGGGCATTATGTTAAGTCGCCTACAGACAGGACTTTAAATTATATAGAACTACTCGGTGAATAGCTTCCTTCCTTCTTCCCTCCCTCCCTCCCTCCCTCCCTCCCTCTCTCTCTTTCTGATTCTACCAAGAAGTCTCTGTTTGGAGCTAGGGTGCTGCAGGAGACAGAATAACGACCCTAAAAGCTCTCCACACTTGTGACTCTGTTCCCTTACCTGGCAGAAAAGACTTTGCAGGTGTGATTAAGGTTAAGGTCCTTGAGAAGGAGCGATTTTCCTGGATTATCCAGGTGGGGGGACCGCTCTAGTCACAGCAGTCCTTGAAATCCAAGAATCTGCCTTGGCTGCAGAGAACCAGGGAGCGTGAGAAGTCTCCAGTAACCCTGTGGCTGGTCCCCAGAAGTAAGGGTGACATATGTTGGGGCAGGAGAGAGGCCTCCTGGAGGTAAAAGCAGTCCCAGCTGACAGCCAGCATGGAAATAGAGCCTTTGGTCCTATAACTGCACGGAACTGAATTTCGCCAGCACCCTAACCGGCAAAGAAAGGATGCTCCCCGGGGCTTCTAGAAGGGAACGTAGTCCTGCTCCAGTGGGACTTCTGACCTGCAGATCTGTACTATAATATGTTGTTTTAAGTGATTAAATTTGTGATAATTAACACTTACTCCCCTTTTTATTTACACACACACACACACACACACACACACAAATTAGCGAGCGCGAGAGAGAAGCCCTCCCACTCAGCTCTTCCGGAAGGTCGTAAGACTCAGTTAAGACTTAATACTGTTGTAAGGTTTCCACTGCACCCATTTGTAGGAAACCAATAGGAAGAAAAAAGGTGGTTGGAGCGACCAGCCAGGTAAGGCTTTGTAGCGTGGGATAACGGCTAGGCTTCAGAACCAACCAGAACTGGCTTGGAGTCTTGGCTCAGCCCCCTGCAAACTGTGAGCCCTGAGTGAAGTACCTTGACTTCTCCGAGCCTCAGTTTCCTTATCTGCGTAAAAAAGGAGCCAATGGGAAAGCCCTCACTGGGCGGCGATGCGGATTAAACGAGGTACCCTCTGTAGAGAGCACAGCTCGGGAAGTGCAGGAAACAATACGACCCATTATTATTACTCTTAGCTGCCCTCCCAGCAGCCGCCAGCCCGTTCACTCATTACAGCCTGTGATCTCCGCCTCTGGTGTTGGAGGACTGCCCTGAGGGGGCCTTCTGGGCAAGGCTGGGGCAGACAGTGTCCAGGCACAGCAGGCCTGAGCTGGTCTCTGTCACCCTGACACGCAGAGAAAAGCCGGGAGGAAGGAACCCGCAGAGCGGTAGGAGGCTGGGCGGCCACGCCTGCCCGCAGACCCTCTTTCTCCTCTACCGCGAGGCTCTGGCCCTTTTCAAGGACGGGGACCGAAGAGAGAACACGCCGGGCTGGGAACAGAGCAGTGCAAGGCTTCTCAGCCCTGACCAGGGAGGTGGCATGCAAGGGCATTTGTGCCTGGGGGCAACTGGGGAGAAGGGGGGGGGGCGAGGAAAGGCAGCAAAAGGAAGTACTTTGTTCTTTCGCTGCATTTTGGGCCGTGCTTGCGATAAGCGTCGCTTGGGGTACCAGACGGGCTGGGGTCAGGAGACCTGCCTCTGCCAGTTTCGCGCTGCGTGGCTTTGGACAAGTGACTGCCCCTCTCGGATAATCACCATCGCTAACGCTCATCGAACCCCGGCTTCGTGCCAGGCTCTGTGCTGAGCACTTTACAAATATTAAATAATTTAAGCCTCACGACAACCCGCTTGTAGGCGTGATCACTGTCAACATTTTACACGTGAAAAGACAAGAGGCGCAGAGGCACTTTGCAACTTGCCCAGGGTCACACAGCTAGTAGGGGGCAGATCCAGGATGCGATGCAAGGCAGTTTATACTCTAGTGTGGGGGGATATGTTATTTTCAAGGTTTGTGCATGTGTTGTTGACTGTTTAAATCTTTAACGGCTGTGCTTTGTTTTTCATTTTTAAGTTCATTTCTTTATTTTGAGCGAAAGAGAGACAGAGAGAGTGAGTGGGGTAGGGGCAGAGAGAGATTGGAGAGAGAATCCCAAGCAGGCTCCACCCTAACGTAGCGCAGAGCCCGAGGCGGGGCTCGAACTCACGGACTGTGGGATCATGACCGGAGCCGAAATCGAGAGTCAGATGCTTAACCGACTGAGCCACCCAGGGGCCCCTAAGGACTATGCTTTCTTAAGTCGATTTTTTAGATTCCAAATGTAACCATAAGATTCTGAGGTCGCACGAGGGTGCTTAGCAGTGTGAGACTGGCTCCAGACCCAGGGATCCTGCCTTATAGAAACCACATCTCTTCCTCTGTTCATTAAGCCAGCACACGCTTATTTGTTGCCTACTGTATACTCCACACTGCGCATATATTATGTCCCTGCTGTGGCACTTTCGCACCGACCCATACTCTGTTCCTCGGCATGCCCTCGGGATCCCCATCCCCCCCCATTCCTGTGCTCAGGAAGCCAAGCCCTTCTTGGACCAGAACCCCAAGCGGACCAAACTGCCCGCAGATATCCCCCAGCATTCAGGACCCCGTCAGCAAGCCGCGGCCCCGCTGAGAGCTGGGTTTTCTGCCAAAGTAATGGCAGTCTGGATCAGCCGCGGCTTGAAGGAGGCTGTGCTGAGACCCTCCTTGTTCCCGGACACCTGCCAGACTTCTGGGGGTCTTCAGCTAAAAGGGCAGACCCCACCCAGGCGAGGCTCCTGGGCTTACATACTGTCTTAGAAGAAATCCGATAGATGTGGAGACAAGAAGGAGGCTGTGGGCGGGGGACTGAGGCTCAGAGTGTGTGTGTGTGTGTGTGTGTGTGTGTGTGTGTGTGTGTGTGTGGTGGGGAGGGGGAGGGATGTTCCCAGAGAAGATTCTGCCAAGAAACCTCTGAGTGTGGGGAGAGCCCTGCCTTTGGGCCTGCTGAGCCAAGGGCAGTGGCTCCAAGCCCCGGACAGCCTATGGATCTGTCAGGGTCTGCAGGTACGACGGTGACATCCCCGGCGGTTCTCTCCTCCCCTCCCCCTTCCACGTGTGCCTCCCTCTACTCCTTCCCAGGTGAGATGCTCTGACTTCATGCTCCCAAGTCCCTTTCAACAGAGAGGCGATCGGTGAGTGTGAGACGATACGGAGGGGGTAAGGGTTGAACTGCCGCTCGGCCGCTTTGCTCCGTGGGGGACTTAGTGCCCCCAAGCCTCAGTCTTGGCACCTGTGAAATGGGCATGCTGGGGGCGTTCTGTTCGCGGCTAAGTGTCTCTGAAGAGAATCCTATGCTCCTTTGTTTGGCCTCCACCTGCCACTCTCAATCCGCCCCTTCCCTGGCGGTGGTTCCCCCGGAATGCTTCCCTGTCCTAATTGCTGCCTGATGACCGAAATGCAAAATCTTGCCTAGCCTTCAAGGCCCCGATGAAATGGTTTTCCTTTCGAGGAGCTTCCTTTGGTTCTGTCCCCTCTGTGGTTTTCCTAGCCCCTTCGAAGGACCGAAGAAGAATAATCAAGACGGTGAGGACAGCAGGAAGAGCAGGGGCACGTGCCTGCTGCGTGATGAGCGCCCTTAAGTGTTCGTCACGATTGAGGCACGGCTTAGTTGTGCCAACGGACTCCCCGGCGCCATGTTCTTTGCCCTCCCCTCCGATTCTAGACTCAGTCATGTGACTGACTTTGACCGACAGAATAGTAGCAAATCCGATATGAGCAGAAGCCCGAAAACGCACGCAAGCATTTCTTTCCACGGACTCTCCAGGACCCCTGCGATCACGTGGGCTAGCCTGGCTAGAGGATAAGCAGCTCTTTGTCTCCTTTCTAAGGAGAGGAGCGTGTTATTCCAGCCAAGGCCATCCCCGATCCGCCAACGGTGAGCCAACTACAAGACATGGGGGTGAGCCCCGGCTGAGGTCGGAAGAAGCACAGAGCGTGCCCAGTCAAGACCAGGAGAAATACCCAGCTGACCCCAGGACTCGCGAGTAATCCATAAGTGATTAAATCTTGGGATGCTTTGTTACGCAGCAATAGCTGACTGATACAATCATCACCACTAAGCACTTCCTGTGTGTCAGAAAACCCTAGGGAATACTCTATAAACGTTACGTGATTGGTCCTCACCTGAACTGGGCACGAGTCCCATTTTCAAGATGAGGACACTGAGGCTTAGGGAGCTTGCCCCTTCTCCAAGCCAGTGGCCCTAGAAAGTGGCTCCATACCTGTCCGGGGTGTCTGATCCTGGCTTCCCTTTCTGGTGATGTGACTCAAGGCAAGTATCTTTTACTTTTTGTGCCTCAGTCTCCTAATCTATGAAGCAAACATGATGACAGTTATCATGGTTATGGAGTTGCCATACCGAGAGCACTATAATCTGCTGAGATGAGAGACTGAGCCGAACTCATGTGGATGCCCAGTAAAACGTTAGACGTTCTGTTTCTCTTCCTGTTCCCTTTTCTTGAGGTCTGAGAAGCTGATATTTTTAGCGCTGTCATCTCCCATGGAGGTGCAGTCTCCTTGAAACCCTGCATCCAGGTCTAACTACTCTGGGTCCCCCCACCACAGTGCCTTGCCCAGACTATCGGCTTCCGCAAATACATACTAAAAAGCTATTTTAACTCCTTTCGCTGGAAAATGAAGCGTGAACTTAGTGCCCCCAGAAGAGGAGGTGGCCAAGAGCACATGGGGGAGAACGATGAGACACAGCTTCGTATGAGGGCTTTAAGTTAGACTCCGATAAGAACTTCCCGGGAGGGGAGAGAAGCCATGGGTTTTTTTGGTGTTGCTGTGGTCTTGGTCTGCTTTGGCTTCTTGCGAAGGACGTGTCCCGTCTGGAGCTCTCTGAGCAGCTCTGGACGCTCTCAACCAGGCATAATTTTCAGTCTATTTAGAGACTCGGGGGCGGGACCGAGATCGGTGACCCCTCCGTGCCCTTGCCTGCGCCGGGGATCCTTGCGAGACTCGCGGAGAAAGCAGCCCGCTCTCCTGCCCGTTCCTCGCCACTATTTTTCTTTGCAGCTGTCTCTGCATTTCAGAGTTCACATCTCTGCCAGGGACTCTATTTTGGGATTTGTGGGAACAGGCGGGTTTCGGCAAATAGGAAGCTCTCGAAATCTCGGCGAGCCTGTTCCCCTGGGCCTCCCAGCCGACTCCGAGGGCAAGGAGAGGTTCAGAGAGGCCGCCCCGGGGCCCCGGCATGTGCGGACGGGAGGGCAGGATGGCCCTTTCCCAGCAAAGCCCCGCCGCTGGGGGCCACGGCCTCCGACGCAATCAGCAATCAGCGTTCAGAGAAGCCTGCAGACACGGAGCTCGTTTATGTGCAAACTGACACCGAATCCCCACCACATCCCCTCTCCCTTTCCACACGGAGACAAGTGACAGGTGGCAGCAGGAGAGCCCCGCTCTGTCTGACTCAGAGGAGCCCCGGGGCCCAGGCCTTAGGGTTGCACGCGTCCATGTGTCCCTGTATTTGAAGATCTGTCCTTGCAGGGACCCAAGGCCGTGCGTTGGCGTGGGCGGGCCTGGCGCGCGTGTGCATCTTCCAAGCCGTGAGCCTGAATCTGTTGATCTGTACGCGTGGGTCCCTGGTGCTGGGGCATCTGTCGGCATGACATTCCAGAGGCCCTCGTCTGTACATTTTGATACGTTTTACCTATTTGTGAGAGACAGCATTCTGTCTCTGCAAGACCGCTCTCTGCGAGAGCGGCAGAGAGGGAGGGAGACGCAGAATCCGAAGCGGGCTCCCGGCCCCCGAGCTGTCAGCACAGAGCCCGACGCGGGGGCTGGAACCCACGCTGGTGAGATCGTGACCTGAGCTGAAGTCAGAGGCTTGAGGGACTGAGCCCCCGCACCCTCCTTACCTGTAAATTTGTAATTCACCCGATGCGTTCATGCATTGTATATATATTTCTTCGTCTCTTCCTGTTCACGGAGATGTCCTAAAGTGTAAGCTCCGTGACAGCAAGAATGGTGTTAGTATTAGTCACCACTGTATACTTTATATACAGTGCAGAAAATACTATATAGATACATACATAGGTATATATACACACTCTATATATACTTGCAAATACACACACATACACACAAATACGTATGTAGATATCACTTGTATATATAATATATGCCGATATTTTATCATGATTGACTGTATGATGAAAAGTTTACATAAATATGTATCGCACGTGAACGCATGTTTGAATATATTTCAGAATTTACCCAAAGTAAATTTACCAGAGTGGTTTTATAAATGCTCACAGTATATAATTTGTCCAAGTAGAGCCACGATTGGCAAACAGTTCTATATTTTTTATCTTTAAAACAAAAATCTTAATGTTTATTTATTTTTGAGAGAGAGAGAGACAGACAGAGCATGAGCAGGGGAGGGGCGGAGAGAGAGGGGGAGACACAGCATCCGAAGCCGGCTCCGGGCTCCGAGCTGTCCGCACAGAGCCCGACGCGGGGCTCGAACCCGCGACCTGCGAGTTCATAATCCGAGCCAAGGTCAGATGCTTAAGTGACTGAACCTGCAGGTGCCCACAATGAATCATTTTTTAATGAACCAACTGGCAATCGCATTAGCCCAGCTCTAGAGAGACAGACGGCCTCACTCAGAGCCCATCTCCTGTGGCTCTCAAAATCCCAGATGAACTCGTGGGGATAGGAAAAGAGACCAGGAGAGGAACACCCCACGGAGGACCCCTTGCTGCTGACGTCGGGGACAGAGTAGGTCTCCGGGAACGTGATCCCTCTCCCGGCATCTGCCCCTGGGCTGGCTCCATCAGGGAAGGGAGAAGAGGAAGGGGGACTCCAGGTGCGAAGTCCCAACCCTTGCCATCCATCAACGGCCTCCTAATGAGATGATAGCCCTAATGTGTGAACATTGATTTCTGGGGTGACAGCAAAGCCGAGATGATTTACATTCAATTTCCCATTGGTGATGCACCATTGATCTCCGTGGGCACTGAAATATTTACTAGAGAGAGCAGGACTAGAAGGTCCCCGGCCAGGGGGAAGCGGGCAAGTGACCAGTGGGTTAGAGATTCAGGATGTGAAGCATCTTGCCTGAGGAAGAAAAGCCCAGGAAGCAGACTAGGGCAGCCCAGGGATGTTCGGAGCCAAGGAAACTCCACCCCCCTCCCCAGACTCCGGGCTCACCCAGCGCTCCCAAGTCTCCAAATCCAGGATACAAAGGGCGCTCACCCCAGCTGAAAACCTTCCTCGGACTCCCATCTCTTCCGCCTCGCAGCCCAGACTCCTGAACCTGCCGTTAGGGTTTTATGACCTCGATCTTCACCCTTGTCCTGTTGAGTCTCGCTGCCGTCCTCCCTTCCCCTCGTGGAATCTACCCGTGTTAGAATGCGTCATGGTTTTCTTTTCCTCCGCATCTCTGGGCCTTTGCATAAACGGCTCCCTTCCCCCCAAACCCTGTCCAGCGCTGAGAGGGCCTGGAAAGGGAGAAAAATTGATGTTAACAACAGCAGCCAGTTGAAGTTCAATCATTGACTGCTCTAGGAATTTACATGTGCCGATAAGAGAAGGAATCACACAGACATCAGTGACCGGCTTTTACTTTACGTACTTTCTTCCATGTCTTCCCCCTCCAGACGCCATGGAAGAAGTCTCCCTCTTGACCCGTTTTACCAACGAGGAAACGGAGGCACAGACAGGGGAAGACCCCTGCTCCAAATCCACAGCTCACCAGTGAGAGAGCTGAACTTTGCACCCAGCGGTGTCTAAAACCGAGGCCTGATTGTGATATCTTTAGGGAATTCATGGTCTCCAGCGGGTGGAGATTATTCGGGGGGCGGGGGGTGAAGTGAGAGTAGACTCTTATCGCTGCCATCAGTTGAGCGGCTGGCATTGTGCTGGCAAAGGTGTTCTGCTGGCTACCCTCCCAGTGGCCCAAGAGATACACCTACTGTCCCCATGTTGGGGGGTGAGGTCAGCAGGTTCAGGAGGGATGGAGCATCCTCCCCAAGGCCACATAGCCTGTGGGTGGCAGAGTCAGAATCTGGACCCTGGTTTGACTCTCCATTCCTCCCGGCCTCCCCACTTTCTAGGGTGCCCCATATGTTTCCAACTAATGGATGGCCATGGCCCCTACCCTGCCCGGCGCTCTGGGCATCACCCTCCAGGCCTCTCCGCCCCTCAGAAGGAGCCCGAGTCAGCACCCTCGGGGTCCATCCCCAGAGGACATGGGCCACCTGCATCCAGGCAGATGACAACTGAAGTCCCATCAGGCCTACCTGAAAGGTTGGCCACCCAGCCCCGGGCTCCGCCCCCCGTGAGTGAGCAGTGTATCTCTTGCAGGGGAACGTCCACTCGCCAAATGGAAGGTCAGCTCTCAGCCGGGCCAAAGCCCTGGGAGGGCCGACTGGTAACTTGTTTCCAGTTCACGGGTCCCTCCGGGTCCTGAGGTCAGGCCCCTCCCGGCGTCTCGAGGCCAGACCTTCTGTCTCTGAATAAACAGGCTGTGGAAAATCGCTCACACACACACACACACACACACACGTACGTGCGTGCTTGTGCAAAATTATTCTCTCCGCCACCCCATGACATGAATGTGATACACAAACAGACCTGGAGATTCACCTTCCCCCATAGCCCCGCGTAATACACCTGCATGGACATCTGCCCACCTATGCCCTCCCACATGACACAGCTTAAGGTGGGCCTGCACACCCACGCAGCAGGTGCACGCTCCTACCTAATGCACGCTCACGCGCAAACACGCTTGCACAGGTAACGGGGCAGTCCCACACTTATGCAAAGTCACACGCACACTCTCCACACAGACATACGTCCACACGTGTAGAAATACCCCCATACGTCTACACTTGTACAATACGCATCTGGAAACCTTCATATGCCCCAAATAGGCAGACACGCACACGTGTATCCACATACACGCACATGCGCAGACATCCATCCTTAGACACGTGCCCCTTGGTCCCGTGCATGCAGACACACGTACGTCATATACAGGAATCCACATGGGCACAGCCCCCACGTGCCGAGTCAAGGGTAAAAGGTACGCATTTCTGCCAACACGAACCCCAACATACAGAAACTTGCACACGTGTGTGTACCCATATGCCATATGTACACACGTACCCCCCCCCCCCCCCAACATAACTCGAGATCTTTCTGGACCTGATCCTCTCTGCACATCACAGCGTCTGCGGAAACTCTCATTTCCTGCTTGGAATATCCTAGCGAAATGTCCTATCACCACGCCCTTCATTTGGGGAAGACACTGGATACTCTTTGGAGGCATGCAGGGTGCCCTGGCGTAACCACTGGAGGTCCCGTGGGGCCAAGGCTGGGTGAGCTCTGGGCGTTGCCGGCATCCATTCGGCACCCTCAGTGAGACTGATAAATGCTTTATTTCTTTGCAGGTATTATCGCGCCTCCTCCCAGGGCTTTTCATCTCCTACCCAGAAATTCTCTCTCTCTCTGTCCTTTCACTGCCCATTATTTATATCTGTGCCAACACCTTTCGGGGCGCCTGGGTGGCTCAGTCTGTCAAGCGTCCGACTTCGGCTCAGGTCATGATCTCACAGTTCGTGGGATCGAGCCCCGCCTTGGGCTCAGTGCTGACAGCTCGGAGCCTGGAGCCTGCTTCGGACTCTGTGTCTCCTTCTCTCTCTCTGCCCCTCCCCCACTTGATCTCTGTCTGTCTGTCTCTCTCGTTCTCTCTCGAAAATAAATAAACATCAAAAAAATAAATAAATAAATAAATAAAGGCCAACACCTTTGCCCTGTATCAGAGTCTTCTGGAGACTGCGCTCCCAGAGGGCAGAAGACATGTGTAAATTGTTTCCTTTTCCCTGGGGCTGGGCTGTCCGATCCCCGGTACCTGCGGGCGCTTAATAAAAGCAAATCCAAACGACTGCTGTTTTGATGCTTCAGTGTATGAGCATGTATGATCGGTCTCAAGACGTTCATCAAGCCTTCATCAAGCAAGCCGGCCAACCAGCACCTTCCGGTAGATGGCAAACGACCATATTTCCTGGACTCGAACTTTCCCCTGCAGACGGATCTGCCACTATTTTGTATCTCACCCGGGAACGGGAGGCAACGCTGTCGTTCAGCTTAAAAATGCGTTTCCTTCGTCACTTGGCATTTTTCCTTTATGTTCATTGAAAGAGCCCTTTGAGATTTATGTAGATATGTATTTTCATCGCCTACCACGCTGGTGCATGCTTCAAAAGAGACACCTAAGCAAAACAGATCGATTGTGGATTTCCTTACACGTTTCTAACGGAGTCCAAGATTTTCAGATCGCTTTTTAATTTTTTTTAATTTTTTATTTTCTTGTCTCTGTTCAATGTTTATCTTTGAGAGGGAGAAAGAGAGACGCGCTTCTCTGTTAGTTCTGGAATTTTCTTTCAAGGTGCTGCCACTCATTTGCAAGTTTGGATGCTAGTACTCTCTCGATCTTACCAGAAGGTGCCCTGCGAGGTTCTCAGACATAACCAGGGCACGCACACTGGATGGGAATCGTCTGTTTTCCAGCAGGGCTACCCCGGCAGACAGAACAGGGACTGTTTTATTTGCTGTCTTTGGCTCATCACAGGTAATCAAAATAAAGAACGTGCCCAGGACAAACTAAGGGAGTGGTAAGGCATCTCTGGATCCTCCCGCATACCTGAGTGGCTCCCTGGGCCAGCGGGCACCTTCTTTCATCACGAGACTGCGATGACCACAAGAAGGGAACTGGCATCCTCTCAGACTCTTCTGGATGACACCTGCCTCGGGAAAGCAGGTGGAGAGGAAACCAGGAGGTATTCGGGCAGAGTGGTCTCACACTCCAGCCCTGCCTAGTTTCCCCTCTGAGTTCTGCCCCAGTTTGTGGCTGGACGGTGACAAGTTACAGCATCCCAGTCTCCTTGTCTGCTGGAGGGGTGTAGACACATTCACTTCACAGGAATGCCTTGAGAGTCACCTAGAGTTTTCTTTCCTTTCTTTTAGTTGGCAAACGTTTGCTGCACCATTTACTGTGATCCGGGCACAAGGGACACAAGGTTGAACAAAAAGATGTGTTGTCTCCCTGTATAGAATACAGCAATCGGGACGGTGGGTCCTAAGCCTCGGTGGGCATCAGAATCACCCTGAGAGATGAGGTAAAATGCTGATAATCCCCCCGCAACCCCCCTCCCCCACCAAAAGTCTGAAGTAATTGGCCAACAGACAGCAGGACGCTCTCAGGGGCATTTTTTAAAAATGTTTATTTATTTTGAGAGAGAGAGAGAGAGTAAACAAGGGAGGAGCAGAAAGAGAGAGAATCCCAAGTTCTGTGCTGCCAGCATAGAGCCCGACTCAGGGCTCCATCCCATGAACGGCGAGATCGTGACCTCAGCTGTAACCAGATGCTTAACCGACTGAGCCACTCAGGTGCCTCGTCAGGTGCATTTTTTTAAAGGCCCAGGTGGTTCTGTGGTGCATCGGCATTTAGGATCACGGAGGAACAGCCAATACGTGCAAAATGCTTAGTAAAAATACACGATGTCGTTATTATTTGTTTGTTTCACCAGCGTTTCGCTCCTCCTCCGCCACCCCCCAATATTCCTGCACCCAAGACATGTTAGTGAAGGACAGATTCAGCACAAGAACATGTTAATTAGAGCTGGGATCTGAAACCCAGGCCTGTCTGGTTCTCTCCCCCCTCTCCCCTTCCCTCCCATCCCCTCCCATCCCCTCCCCTTGTCTTCCCTTCCTTCCCCAACCAAGTGTTACAAGCAAATAAAATCATAGAGAAAAATGTAAAAGGCACTATGTTTCCAACATTCAGAGTTTTCCAGTTCATTATGCATTCAATCAACAAATATTTATTAAGCACCTGCTCTGTGTAGACCCACAGGGCAGTAGATGGACCACATAGCACTGGCTTCACGGAACTTCCATATTTGCTTTGGATTTTTCTCCCCCCACCCCCCACCCCCGAGAATGACGTCATTACTAACATAACACAAAGCTCCCCGTTAGCCCTTCCTTCTCCTGTTTCCCTCCCACCCAGCTGGGACATAAAAACTACCCCAACGGTTGCAATGATGAACCCACAGGCTTCTCTCACATTTATTCATTAATGCCTTATAGCGTTGCTTTGTAGGTTTTCGAGCTTTTTATACACAGTGTCGTTATATAATTATATATATATATAATCCGTACATCATATAACGTATCTATTTTGCTCACTATTTTGTTCTGTAATCATCCAGGTCAATGCATGTGGCTTTTTGGTTCCACTGGGTAGAGTATTTAATTATAGGACGCCGTAACTGTGGGTTTAACGGTTCGTTCTCTTCCTGAGGGACACCCACCTTGTTCGCCCGTTTCTAACGTAAGCAGTGCCACAGTGGACATCTTTCTATGTGTTCACCAATACCTGCCCGTATGCTTAAGAGTATGATTGCTGAGTCATTCAATCCACACTTTAGCTTTGCAGGCTAAATCTAGACTGCCCTTCACCTTGGGTGGAAACCAACCAACTCTCCCAGTGGCAGACTATCTGTCGTTCAACCACACTTGTCTTTCAATTTCTGTCAAGCAGGTGGGTCTGGGGCGGGGGTGTGGGAAGATCTGGAGGGAAGTAATTCTCTTCTTTTGTTTATAATTAACACCTGCGTGGTTGTTAGTGAGAGTGGACATCTTCGCTGATTTTTATTGGCTTTTTGGATTTCCTTTTGCTGGGAAATGCTTGTTCTTAACCCTGGTTCCGTATTTAAAAAGCAGCTGATTTAATGTATCATTAGGTCCGAGCTCTTGGCCGCTCCACCGGCCGGCTTCTCCGACGGAGAAAAACAAATGCGTTTGATAAAGGGAGTCAGAGGCAGCAACCTTCTTCCTCCAAGGGCCGAGAAAAAAGAATCTCTTATTGACTGGCTTCTATCACTCATCTGATTAAAGGTACCACTTACTTCCAAATGCTTAGAGCCGGGGCCGGAGCCATTCATAAAACTCATATTGAACGATCGGCTTTCACAAAGTTTGCCTTAATGTTTTTGCACGGTATCGATCTGCGGGGGGAAACTATAAAAATTGACACCAGAATAAACTTTGAAAGACGGCTCTCGCTCCGCCGAACCGGGATCAATGCAAATCGACCGGGGCGATGAGGGAGGGGGAGAGACAACCCCTTCTCCATTAGCTGCTCCCCACTCGACCAGCAAAACTCTTCTGGGTCTTTCCCGGCTGGGCTTAGGGATGCAAACGCAGAGGCGGTGGTGGTCAGGGGAAGCGGAGGAGAAGGTCCGCATCCTGAGAGGGGAGACGCCTTAGCAGCGCCCGGGAAATGTCATTTTCCCTTAGAAACCTCTTTCCCCCACTGTGGTGGGAGTTATGAGTGAAGAAGCCTTGGAGAGGAGGGAGTAAAACGAGCATTTACTGAGCACTCGCTGTATGTCCCAGGTGTCAGCGCCAGACTCTTTGCAAACACTCAGGAGGGAGTGTAAGGTTAGCACCACCAGTAACTGCCAGATGGCTGGGGCACCGATGTGGCTCAGTTGGTTAAGCGTCTATCTCTTGATTTTGGCTCAGGTCGTGATCTCACGGTTTGGTGCGTTCGAGCCTGTGTCGGGCTCTGTGCATGGAGCCTGCTTGGGATTCTCTCTCTCTCTCTCTCTCTCTCTCTCTCTCTTCCCCTCCCCACCCCACTGGCACACTTCCTCTCTCTCTCACTCTCTCTCTCGAAATAAATAAACGTAAAAAAAATTTTTCTCACTGCCAGATGACCTCAGACAAGTGACCTTTGGGAACTTCCGTTTACTCCCGTGAAACGCAGAGCATTGGGACAGCTGCCCTACAGGACTGTCTTCTGGTTTCAAGGGGTCAGCAGGGTGCCTAAAGCACAGCGTGAACCTGTAGAATGTGTTTTATTACCCCGGTCGGCCCTAACAGCAGCCCGGCCTTTAGAACATGGTCATCCCCACGCTGAGGAGGTAGAGACAGAGGCTCAGAGACGTTAAGCGACTTCCCCAAGATCACACAGCCAGCAAGTGACAAAGTTTGAACTCTGGGCCCTCTGCGTCCCAAACCCATGATCCCTCCCTGAGAGCACACTTCATAATTATTCGTCTCGGGGTCGGGGAAGCACACGGTTCTCAGATGAAAGGCACGATGGCTCCCAGGGTCTGCGCGAACTGTGGGTGACTCGAGGCCTCCTTACATCATCTGTCACCCCGAGATGAGCACCGTCAGCCAACCCGGGGAGACCTCAGACAGAGGGTGCTGTGTTTGCGGAAGTTTGCAAGTCAATTCGAAGGAGGTGCGCGTGGTCAACGTAGGAAGCAGCAGTGAGATCGTAAAGGCGTCATAAGCACCGACTCATTCCGACAGTGCAGACGGAGGCCTTACTGTATGTGGGGCCCTGGGCTAAGGGCCAAGGAAACAACGCTGAACGTCGCTGACGTGCAGAGAGAGGTACAAACAGTCACGACACAGAGTGAGGGATGAACTGATGGGAGGCCACGTGGGGCGGGATGTGGGAGCAGAGGAAAGGCTCCCTGGCTTAGAACCCCAGCCCAGCTTTCCCAGAAGGGCCCCTCGATTAGAAATGAGAAGGGCTCAAAGATCATCTTAAAACGCAGGCTCAGAGGTACTTTCTTTAGGGACTCGGATTCAGTACGCGGAGGGTGGGGAGAAGGGAACCGTCCCCAGGTGAGCGGGCAGTCAGGTTTGGCAACCTCTAGGCCAGCTGGCCTCCTAAGATAGTCTTTCTCAGCCCTGGCTGCACCTTAGAACTACCTGGGATGCTCTAGAGAAATCCCAGTGGCCAGATCCGCATCCGGATCAAGCGAACCCGTTTCCCCGGGGGGGGGGGGGGGGGAGGGGGAAGGGGGGCGGACATCGGCATCCTTGCAAGTTTCCCCAGTTGATTCTGATTCACAGAGAAAGTTAGGACTCATGGCTTTAGAAGGCAGGTGCAGTGTTTGGACCAGCAAGCAGGGAAACATCGGGCTGCCGTGAACTTCCTTTGAACGAGTAAGAAGGCTAACAGCATGTATTAGGCACTTACTGCGTACCAGCCCCTTTCCCACCTGCCAGTGAACTGACTTAATCTCTACAATGTCTGGGCATTACCGTCATTTCTGTTGCCCGGATGAGGCCATCGAGACTCAGAGACGTTGAGTTGCAGCCCTGAGTCACAGAGCTCAGATGACTCCCACCCAGCACACCCCCTCCAAACGTCCCTGGACGTGTGTGGCCACAGAGACACTAAGAACATCACAGGGCAAAGAGAGGAGGGCAGTGGCTCCCTCAAACCTATTCCTGGGCCACAGGCCAAGTGTGGCAAGGAATATCTCGCTCTGGACATAGGCGGAGGTTGGAGTTGGCGGGGCGGGGGGGGGGGGCCGGGGGGCCAGGAGGGAGCTTCCTGGGTGTTAATGGATGCCACGTGAGCAGAAACACCCCACGGTTAAGAGTGCATTTATTATCTCCATCTCTCCCACCAGAAAATTTATGACCTTCCAGTTCTGACTTGAAAACACACAGCACAGAACCATCAGCGGCCGCTTCCCGGAGCCTCTTCTTTCTAGTTAGTTATTTATTTTTTTCCCTTTCTCTTGGGCCCGTGGCGTTTGCTTTCTCCACGCACCCTGCTTCGGTGGAAGCTGGGAGAGATAACTCCCTCCCGGAGCTGGGGGTGAGGGGGGGGGGTGTCGTCACTTACTGGGGAGACTCGGGGGCTGAAGGTTCCTCCCCCCACCCCCCACCATAAATAACCTTGATCCCTCCCCAACCCACAAATCACTCCAGATTTTTGGAGTAAATAGTAATTGCTGTGTTTTTCCCCCGTGGGCAGAGCTGAGGGTATATGTATGAGCGTGTGTGTGCTTTGCTTCTTTCTTTCTTTCTTTTTTTATTTTTTTGAGCCTTGTAAAAGCTTCTGTTCCACCCACCAATTCTAAACACTCTCTTAGAGGGATTTAAAGCCTCTGGAGTCAGGGGCTTGGAAAAGCACTGTAGGTTGGAGATTTGCTGTGGCTCCAGGGGCCCCAGAGATGCACCAGCTCAGGTCAGGGCCGGAGGAATGTTCTTCTATGGTTTTGCGTTGGGGACAGGCACTGTGACGTCCTTAACATCCTCCCCCACTACACCCACCCCCACTGCCCCGGCTCTGGCCTGGGCTGTTCTTCAAGATGATGCTAGTAGGATCTGTACAGCCCCGTTCCCTCTAATCTCTCTTCCACACCAGCCGGCCCTGGAATGACCTCTCTGAGCCTCTGGTCTGACCGTCGTACAATGCTAATCACTATTTCCAGTTCCTGCCTTCACACCTCCTAGTGTCCTTCCGTCTCTGAGTCCCTCCTAAGCAGATCTGGGGACAGGGATTTGGATGCAGGTACTTTATCTGAGAGATGCGAGCAGGAGAGCGGAGGGAGGGTCGGGACGGTGAGGCAGAGGAAGGAGGAGAGTTAGAGCTGGTTAATACTGTCGGCCCCTGGGGCTCAGTCCCCCGGGGAAGCTCAGGCCATCTGTGTAGAACTCGCCTCTGGCCACAGAATTTTCCCATCCTTGATTTGTTTCGAGCCGCCTCCGAGGGTGTTCCCTCCTCTGCCCTTGTGGGTTGTGCCTGTGCCTGGCTGAGCAAGCCTTTCGCAGCTTTGGAGGATGCACAGCACAGGCAAGGCGACGCGAGGTGGATGTGGGGTGCAGAGGCAGGATCCCGGGGGTGTGGGGTGGGTCAGGGCCCCCACCTGCCACCCCCCTCGTCCCTTTTAGGATAAAGCCCAAACTCCTTAACGTGACTCGAAGCCTCTTCAGGATCTGACCCTGTCTGAAGTTTCCAGCCTCACTTCTTTCTCTGGCGTTCTCTCCACCTGGAACCTTTCGTTCTGGCAGCGTTGAGCTCTCCCCACACCCACCAGAGTCAAATCCGAGGGGATGGGACTGGTGCTGTGGGCCCCAAGACTTGGCAGGTACTCAGTAAGTGTTGACTAAATCGATGGGTTGAAACGCGTCATTCTGCGTAAAAGGCCCTTTTGGGGGGCTTTCCTCTTTCCCAGCCGGGACACAAATCCTTCACCCCTGGTCTCAACGCACCTCCTGTCTGGGTAAAGAATAACGCTGGGGTACAGTGGCAAATGCAGGGAGTTCGGGGTCAGAACGCCTGGGCCTCGGAACTTTCTGGAACGAGAACTTGCCACTTGTTGGCTCCATGACCTGGAGGGTGCCCTCCCCCTCTGCAGCTGTCTGGAGGGGATCAGACTCCACTCGACCGGACTCTCATTCCACCATGGCTTTCCTTCTCGGACAGCAGAAGCGGTGGCCGATGTGCTGGGCGATTACTGGGTCCCACGTGTCTCCACTGTGCTCTGCGCTCGGGGACATTGACCTGCATTGCCTGTCCCGACGGCTCCCGTGCCCTGTGGGTTCCGGGTGGGCTCAACCAAAGGAGAACATTGGTGGGAAATCAGAAAGGGAGTACAACGTTAGGGTGTTTGTTCCACTGACCCTCCCGTGGCAGGATTGCGGTGGGGTGGGGATCAGGGCTGCTATTAACTGTCCCTTCCCAGAGCCGCACTCTTTCTGCCTTCTGACCACCTCTCTCTGGCCCCGGGGTGGCAACAGCACCCCGCTTCGCTAGCCTTGTGGGACTGCGCCTTCCCTTGTGAGCTCCTCAGCCTTTCTTACCCCCCCTGTCATGCTCAAATCACCCCACTTGGGGTGCCTTCTCCTCCCCACCACGATCCCCACCCGTGGTCCATACCTGTCGATTATGTAGAGGTGAGCCACGAGAGGAGGGCCACTTGCCGTCACAAGGACTCCCAGGCCCGTTCTCGCGCTGAAATACCCTAGGGGAACCAAGGCATCCCCTCGGGGCAAGAGGGAGAGAACGAAGGCAGCACAGAACAGTGTGGGATGCCAGCGAGGAGCTCGGGTCTGGAGTCAGACAAATCCTAGGTGTGGTTGCCACATCCGTGTGGTGTGGATAAACGTATCTCTGTGGCAGGGCTATGGGGAGGACAAAGTGCGTGTGTAACACATTCAGCCCTGAGTTGGCAGGTGGAGACACTCGTCATGAGATGCACGGGATCGCCGCTCTGCTCCCAGTGCCACCTGCCACGTCATGGTTGTAGACATCCTTGTGTGTCTTTGTCTGGCCGTCTTTCCGATTAAAAGCTCCACGAGGCTGGGGTTTCTGTCTTACCTACTTCTCTTTTTTTTAACGTGTATTTATTTATTTTGAGAGAGGGAGAGAGAGCGTGAGCAGGGTGGGGTGGGGGGCAGAGAGAGAGAGGGAGAAAGAGAATTCCCGAGCAGGCTCCGCGCTGTCAGCAGGGCTCGCTCTCACGAACCACGAGATCACGACTTGAGCCGAAATCAAGAGTCAGACGGTTAACTGAGCTGCCCAGGTCCCCCATTTGCCTTACACACTTCCATAACGCCCTCAATGCCAAGCTCAGGGCTCGGCAGACAGGAGACCCTCACGATGGATGGAAGGAAACCAGCATGTACTGGGAATCCGGTATTATTCTCATTTTGAAGATAAAATATGGAGACTTGAATGACTGGTGAGCTTAATGAGGGCACACAGCTTGAATTTAGAACGGATTTGAACTGACGGACCCCACCACCTCCCTGTGTTGTTTTACGCGGACACACCTGCTGATGCTGTGACCCCTCTGATGAGGACAAAGACACCAGTGATAAAAATCTTCATCGGGTTATGTGAGATCGTAAAGCAACAGGAACCCATTCTGGCTACCCTGTGCACAAAAACGGTTTTATTGTTCAGAGAAGCAAGTCTTGCCCAAAGGAGCAGAACCAGGTGTCAGAAGGGACAGGGAACTTGTCAAGGGCAGGATCTGAGTAGCGGGAAGCGATGGGCGGGCCCTCCCGGGAGCTGCTTTGAAAGTAAACGAGCACCATTAGGATCTGGCCTGTGAATAACTCTGCTTAAGATTCAGATCCTGGGGGCGCCTGGGTGGCGCAGTCGGTTGGGCGTCCGACTTCAGCCAGGTCACGATCTCGCGGTCCGTGAGTTCGAGCCCCGCGTCGGGCTCTGGGCTGATGGCTCAGAGCCTGGAGCCTGTTTCCGATTCTGTGTCTCCCTCTCTCTCTGCCCCTCCCCCGTTCATGCTCTGTCTCTCTCTGTCCCAAAAATAAATAAACGTTGAAAAAAAAAATTAAAAAAAAAAAAAAAAAAAAGATTCAGATCCTGGGGAGGAAATGTCTGATTAGCTCGGCTTGGGTCACGTGGCCTCTTGGCAGAAGGCAGGGATGGATTGATGGATTTTGAGACCGCATGCAATGGGCGTGGGCGGGGTTGGTTTCCAGAAGGGAAAACCAGGGGCCTGAGATGAGAAGGGAAGGAAAGAGACCCCAGATTGGTCCCAAACAGCTGATGCCCCCTGCAGTGATGGTATCAGCTGTCTCTCCACAGTAGATAACATTTGCTGGGTCTTTCCACGTGTTACAGGGCTGCTGCATACAGTTGTGCGGTCTGTGCCCTGCTCAAGGCCATTTGGCTGAGACAACGCAGGGCTGCTAAGTCCCAGCCTGATCTCTGCTAGCCAAGTGGCCGCATCTACCCACAGGAAGGGAGCTCTTTCGTGATGTGCAAAACTACACTAGGCACTTTGTATAAGTCATCGTATTTAATCCTCTTAACAACTCTGAAAGGTAGATTAAAGACGGTAACAAATCCTTTGTTTCTCCTGCCAGCAAGGAGCTAGTCTAATCCCTGGGGGACGGGATTCATCCCATTTGCATCATTGACGGGTGGTATTGCTTTCCCCACCCCTTGAATCTGGAACCACCCCAGTGACTTGCTGATCAACTAAACGGTGGGGATAATGTCCTAGGATTTCCAGGGCTAGATCAGAAGACTCCTTGCTGCCTTTTTTCTGGGTTTCTCGGACCCCTGTGCCACCATGTACGCGGTCCAGCTATCACATTCTCTTGATCGGTTGCCGAGCTCGGATCCAGGGGGAGGAGCAAAGACATGACCCCCTCCTGGGAGGAGGGCCCAACAGTGTGTGCACCCCCTCAATCTACCAACACGTGAGTTGAATTCATTCGACCAATATTTGTCTGTTGAGCACCTACTCTGTGCCAGACCCTGGCATAAACCCTGGGGAATATCGTGGTGAGCAAACCGGAAAAGGTTTCCTTCCGCATGCCGGTTGGAGTCTGTGTTCCGGCGGGAATAAATGGATTCGTGAACTGGAAAGAAAAGTTAAACATGTCTGGTCTGCAACTTTCAGCCTGATGCATGTGCCCCATAAAATCATCTCGCTACGGTACAACATTGGAGAGATTTCGAAGTTGCAAGAGGCAGCGTTCCGCCTCCTTCTTTCGCGAGAGGCCCTGCACGTCGCCGGGCTTGGGTGCAAGGTGCTGCCTACGGTTCTCCAGGTTGACTCAGGTCCTCTGTCAACTAACTCCGGATTGAGGAACCTGCCTAGTGGGACTCACAAAGAAGGAGGGCACGCAGGGAGGGAGTGGGGTTGCATCATCGTGACTCAGGCCAGCCAGCGTCCACACGGGAACTGAGCTGCACGCTTCAGGATCCATATGGGGAGGTTACTTTGGGCCCGAGGGCTGGGGCTGGGTAGCGCTGAGGAATTTCACACGTGGTGCAGCCAGCCTGGGTTCTGTTCTGGAATAACGCATGTCAGTGGCGGGGTAAACTCGTGAGTCACAGAGCTAATCTGAGCTCTTTTGACCCGGGTGCCGAAGAGATGAGCAAAGGCCAGACTTCAGCGCCATCCAAGTGGTTGCATGACAAAATGAACAGTTTGAACGGGAGCAAAAGGCTGAATCACGCAGGCCATTGCCTTCCCTTGCCTGAGTCAGGCGTAAAGGATTAAGTGTGCTATTTTGGGGAGTTCCTAAGTGCTCCCTCGGAGGGTTTCCAGCAGAGGTGTGTGAGTTCCCATTAACTCCTTTCAAGTTACAGTCCATTTATTTATTTTTTTTTATTTCCATTATCGGGCGGCCGACCAATTACTATTTGTTGAGATCTAACTCCGAGCCCCCGTAGATGCGTTTTGTATTAATCACCCAGGTTTACTTTTCTCCGGATGTGTTTTGCAGAACGGTAACTTTCGATCATGCTTCATAGGTGGTCACGGGCGAGGACGTGGGGAGGGGTGGTGACATGCATAAAAAAAGAAAATGCGGGGCGCCTGGGTGGCGCAGTCGGTTAAGCGTCCGACTTCAGCCAGGTCACGATCTCGCGGTCCGTGAGTTCGAGCCCCGCGTCAGGCTCTGGGCTGATGGCTCAGAGCCTGGAGCCTGTTTCCGATTCTGTGTCTCCCTCTCTCTCTCTCTGACCCTCCCCCGTTCATGCTCTGTCTCTCTCTGTCCCAAAAATAAATAAACGTTGAAAAAAAAAATTAAAAAAAAAAAAAAAAAAAAGAAAGAAAATGCCCGTCACCAAATACACCGGGGGAAATACTTGGTTACATTTTTCTTCTACCGATTCCTGCACTCTAGAATTTTAAGGTTTCCAATGTGCTCGTGTACATTGAAAATCTCTAAAAGGGATTTCGATGATTAATTTTCCCCCAAACTCATTTTAGGCCTAGAACCCCCTCTTGTAGAGCAAAGGAATTGTGTTTTTGATGAAGATGCTTTGACAAATACTGTCCTTGAATTACCAACTTAGAAAAATTCTTTCGGGGCACCTGGGTGGCTCAGTCGGTTAAGCGTCTGACTTTGGCTCAGGTCATGGTCTGGAGGTTCGTGAGTTCGAGCCCCGCGTCGGGCTCTGGGCTGACAGCCCGGAGCCTGGAGCCTGCTTCGGATTCTGTGTCTCCCTCTGTCTCTGCCCGTCCCCTGCTTGCACTCTGTCTTTCTCAAAAATAAAGAAAAATTCTTTCCAATTATGGGTGCCCGATTCACTGGAGAGCTTGCTATAAAAATGCAAATTCCCGGGGCGCCTGGGTGGCTCAGTCGGTTAAGCGTCCGACTTCGGCTCAGGTCACGATCTCGCGGTCCGTGAGTTCGAGCCCCTTGTCGGGCTCTGAGCTGATGGCTCAGAGCCTGGAGCCTGCTTCCAATTCTGTGTCTCCCTCTCTCTCTGCCCCTCCCCCGGTCATGCTCTGTCTCTCTCTGTCTCAAAAATAAATAAACGTTAAAAAAAAAAATTAAAAAAAAATGCAAATTCCCACCCCAGATGTCAAAATTGGGTAGGTCTTGGGTGAGACTCGGAAATGTTCATTTAATAATCATCTCAGGTGATTCTGATATGGGTGATTCACGACGCCCACTGGGCGCTGAGAAGTGTCTTGTCACACAACGAGTTTTTGTAGAGTCGGGAGTCTGGCCCGGACTCCCTGTTCAGAAAAAAGAAATCTGCCCATCATCTGCTGAGGCATGCAGGGCCTCGTATGCATTAGAGGTTTCCATAACTAGTGATTAGGTGTTCAGGGGTGGTATCGAATTCATGGATAGATATGGAAAAACTAGATGACTAAATTAATGAATATATGTCCCTTATTCTAGTCCCTTATACCTCTTTTGATGCAACCCAAGAGCATCAAATTTGCTTTGCTGAGTTCCTCTGATGACAAAGAAAACTGAGGTCCAGAGAAGTTCAGTAATTTGCTCGAGGTCCCACAGCGAGTTAAGGGTTGAGTCATCGTTGTAAGTCGGTTGTTTCCCATCGCAGACTCCAGCATCTCCGTCCCACAGCCCCCCTTGGACTCTAGAGCCGGACTGGATTGTGGTTCGTGGATCTTTCGCTTTTCAACTGGGTAGCATCGAACCACTCCCATGACCTCTCTGGGCCTCAAGTGTAAAGTGAAGAAAATCGTAAGTTGCTTGGTCACATCCCTCGGCATGGTGCCCAGCATGCGGTAAGCCCTTCATAAGTATTGACTACTACCGGTAATAATATCGATAACCGTGAGTGGTACGTAAAAGACGAGACCAATACCTGTTGAGAAGGAAAATGAATCCCCTTTTGTTGGATAACAATGCCACACTCAGAAATCCGTAAGGTTTGGCTTTCCTGGTGTGGCCGGGTGTGTCCGGAGTGCAGAGGCCCAGAATCCCAGAGTAGGAGTGAGCTCTGGAATTCACCTGATCCAACAGCCAACCCTCCGTAGAGATGCACTGTGAGAAAGCCCCAGCGGCCCCGTCTACTCTCAGCTTATCACCTCCGCCGACTGTGAACTCAGCACCTCGTGAACAAGCCCAGTTGCTCCCTAGAAAAATAAGTGATTCTGAGTACTGTTCCCCAGTGTTGGCCAAGCATCACTGCTTCCAGAAGCTGTTCCTCAAGAAAAGAGTTCCGCGTCCAAATAAGCTCGTGTGATGTCACGTGCTCTAACCGCTTCCCTTCCTTAAAGATACCTGTAATGCCTATTGTCATGTCAAAGGCTCTGAGAAGTCCTGCAGTTGAGAAAGAATAAAAAGTTAATCTTTGTGGACCCCAAGGCCCTCTCCAAACTCATTTGACCAAAAAAAACCCCTACAGACAGCCCGTAGAGCCTCCCCCCCCCCCCCGGGGAATCACTTTGAGGCCTTCTCCTATGTTAGAAAGTACTTCCTAAGTGATTTTTTTTTTTTTTTTGGCAATCATGCTGATAAGACGTTGGTCCAGAATCATTGGAGTTGAAATACTGCTATTGTCCCTTCTGAACGTGGATACTTCCCACAACCAGTGCTGGTCACAGCTGGCACACACAGGTGCAGGGGGACCGACGGGTCACAGCTGGTGTGTATTCCGATTGGCTTGTGTCTGGACCATACTGCTTGTGAAATCTTGTGCATATCGCTTCTGCTAACCGTTCCTTATTGCTTGAGCCGGTCGTCTCTCAAAACCCGCCACCCTCCTTCCCTGGCTGCTATAGATCAGCGTCGCAAGGCCTGCGCCCTCCTCTTCTCTCTGGGACCCTCCACCCAGCTCAGACGCTGGATCTGCCCTCAACTTGCTTCTCGAGCTAGCCAGTGACTTAAGTTTCTCTCTCCTGTCCCCCGAAAAAAGTGTGCCTGGGAGGAGAGGTTGGTGGGAAGCCAGAGGGCCCGGCATGGTGTTGGTGCTCCCAGGTTGCTATTTGACCTTGAGATTCAAGCATGTGTGAGCACACATACGCACACGCACACACACACACACACACACACCCCTGCCAGACTCCCCCAAAGCAGATACCCAACCCTCGCCCCTTCCCTGTTGTGGCGGGGGTCTCCCTCCTCTGCACGAGGCGAAGCCACTTAGAGAATTTCCAGAGCCCTTGCTTGGGGAGGGGAGGAAGGTTAAAAGTGTACATGTAGCATTCTTTCTGGCTCCGCTCAGAAGCCGTCAGGGCAAAGGGAGTGGGGTTTCTGGTTTCAAAGGAAGCCCGGGTAAAGCTGCATCTTTTCGTTGCAACCCCTCTTAGGAAAATGGAGCGCTTTCTTTCTTTCTTTCTTTTTTTTTTTCCTTCTGCAAACAGCACCATAAATCACGGGCTCTCCTTCGGTCTTGTGAACGGGGGCGGGATTAGGGCTGTTGGGTCGGATTTGTTTGAGTGTGTGTCTTTTGGTCTTTATCGCCCTCCCCCTTCATAAACATCAGCTTGTAAGTTCCCGTCCTCCAGAGGACGCACCGAAGGCATCACGTTAAATATTTAGAACAGGAAACCGCCTCATGCCGCTGGATGGGAAAAAGCAATCTCAGGAAAGGCGCTTGTGTGCGGGGGTGGGGGGGTGTCTCTCCCTGGACCCCATAAGGGAGAAGACACCCTTTTTGATACCCGGAGTGTCACCCCAAACTCTTCCCGAGGAAAGCGAGAGGCTTGGCAAGGCCGGCAGGTGAGGGCTTGGCTGGGAAAATGTCTCCTTGCAGCAAGGTTTTGTAGGCCAGGGATAATCGATAAAATACATTTTTAATAGCCTTTTTCTTGTGAGTAAGGTGGTTGTGAAGGGAGGAAAAGCCCCGTCTGCCAAATCATCGGCCACAGCACCACCCGCGTCCAGGTGCTTGCTGGTGTTGAAATGCAGCACTGCTCGCGGTGCTTTCCTGTGCACAATCTTCTATGGCTCCCTACTGCCCAGGGAAGAAAGGTCAAGTTGCCACAAAGGGAAGAGAAGACACTTCAGGACTTGGCTCGAGTCCGTACTTCCTTTTTTCGTCATCAAAATTCTCATCCCTTCTCTTACTATCGATGCATTTTCACGTCTGATATCCTTTTTATATTTTCTGCTCTCTGTGGCTAGAATGATGTGTGCTTCATCATCCCTTCCTCTTCCCGGAAGGGTCTGGCCTGACGGGTATTAGTTTAGAATGCTTTCATAGTAAATAGCAATAACCAGTAAAGAAGATACCTCAACTTGTGGCACCGAGAAGTCAAGGTACAAGGGACTTCAGGTAAGGCTGGATCCAGCAGCTCAAGCAACGGCGGGGAGGGCTCAGTTTCTCCCCCCTCTCTCTCCCCACGGGAACTCTTAGATCTCCCTTACCCGCGGTAGAGTAGTTCTACCAGGTCTAGACCTCATATACTCACCCCGTACCACCCAAGAGAAAAGAGATTCTCTTTAGGTAACTCCTTTACAAGTCTTGGGACTCATTCCTTCAATGGCCCAAATTAGTTCTTGTGTCCATCCCTCCACCAATGACTGGGACTCAGGGGATCATATCTATTTGTCTTTATACATGCCATTCTCTCTATGTGAAATACTTTCTGTAAAACTCCTATCCAACCCTCCAAACCCGGGCCAGATATCCCATAATGTCGTTAGGCTCCCCGGTCCATTCCAACCTCTCCCAGGTGAGTGAGTGACTCTTTCTGCCATGTTGCCAATGCCCTCTGATTCTTTTCCTTTGTGCACCTGGCACATCGCCTCATGGTTGCATTTTAAAAATGTGTGACGTCCCCCGTGAGTTCTTCTAGGATACTGACCCCACCGGCTTTATATCAAGAGCCCGTATGTTGACTCAGGTATGGTCAGACACACAGAAGGTCTAGAAATACCCGCTGAATGAATGTAGGTACAGTGTTCACGGACATCGGGTGTTATTGATAACACCTTGGTTTTGAGTCATCAGGCAAGGTAGAGGTTCTTGAACTCTCCGAATCAGTTCGGCTTAGAGCTTGAGTTGATCTTAAGATATGGCACTTCCCTGGCAAGCCCCACCTCACACACACACACACACATCCATACGCACACACACGCACACACACTCACACACATCGCTCTCAAGGATCGTCTCAGGATAGACTCCGTCCTGAAAACCTAATAGGTCAGACTCTCAGCAGGATGCAGGTGGGCGCCCCCAAATAGGGTAATTTAGGGAGGGTTTAACAGAGGAGTGTTTACAAAGGTGTGACTGGCTTACAAAAGTGTGAAGCAAGCCAGAATTAGCAATAACAGGACGCTGTTAACAACCTCGAAGGAATCCGGAGAAGAGAGAGCTGGATAGGGACTGGTATCTCATAGAAGCAGGGGCTCCGGAAAAAGGGGAGACAGACAAATCCCAGCGTTCCGGCAGGGAGGAAACCAGGGAATAAATACCTGATCTCCTTCTTCTCCCGCCGGGGGCTGCCATTGCCCAAACTCAGGCCGACAGCAGGGAACCAGGGACATGCTGAGCTAGTCGGCATGGCTCAGCCTCCTGGGACAGACAGCAGAGCGCAGAAGGGCGGACGGGCACACAGAAGATGTCCATGGGGTGACATCCTGGAAAATGAAGCAGCGATTAGTAGGGGCCACTGGGGTTTCCTACACCTGCTAAAATGGCCTCGTTCCTTCTTTCCGGATCAGGGAAGAGTGCGGACTGTCTGCCTTGGTTTCAACTCGATATCTGACAAGAGTTTCCATGATGTGTTTTTGGAAAAGACGGCTAAGGGTGGGCCACACGTCTGAACCGATCCATGGGCTTCCTCGCAGATTGGATAATGACAACGCAGTGGCAGTGACTGAAGACGCGGAGACGGTCAGAAGGATGGGTGTGAACCCGGACCATGGGCTCTGTCCGCAGCTGATGTTACCAATGTGCTGGTTGAAAACGGAACACCTCTCTGTTCATGATGCTTCCGAGGGCTCAAAGGTTGGGAGAACTCCCTAGCAATCTGGAGAACAGACCAGAATGGCAAATGGATGCAGTGATGAGCTGAGTTAAACGAAGCTGAGTGAGGTCTTGAAGCTCACAATGTGAAATGCAGAAATCCAAGACCAAGGATGGTTTCTTAAGGGAAGAGAACAGGTTGGCCAGGCAAAGGTGACCCGAGTTCATCCTGGCCGGTGGACCGAGCGTGAACAAAACAGCATCGAAATGAAGCAACCCACAAGTAGGGCTGGGTCTAGGCTGCTAATGGATGTGTCAAGAGGCAGGAAGTGAGGAGAGGTAATGCAGGGGAGATGGAAAATGCCCCGCTCGAGCAGGGTTTGCTGAAGAGCATCAGATTCACCCAGGAGGGGATTGGAGCTCATGCACGCGTGTTTAGCAGGTGCCTAAATAGACCAGATTATTTATTTATTCCCTCATGCGTGGATGCGTGCGGTTACGTGTTTGTTTTTGTTTTAATCAGTCGAGTGGCGCAGTTTTACGTCCGGAAGGTTTGATCACGGGAATTTTCAAACACGCAGAAAAATCAAAAGGATTGTGCAGTGAACACCCACATACCCACCTCCTGGGTGCTGCCGTTGACATCTGGCTACGCTGGCTTTATCACACGTCCTGCCCTTCTTCCGTACTTCTCATCACCCACCAACCCACCTTATTTCTTTGTTCCCCCTCTAAGGAAGTTGCAGGCATTGGGACACTGTTCTCCTAAATCCATCTGGCTTCGTAGCCTTAACTGTGGCTCGTGCTTTGGTCACATGGGTTTGATTTCAAGGATGAAATCACTGCCTATCACACCCAGTAAGTCGATCCAAACCAGGCAATCCGATTTCACTGTGGCATCTGGTTGGAGCCAGCCAAGAGTTTTAAGTAGAGGACTGAGCTAACAAGTGATGGATGGGTCGGCGGATGGAGTCTTGATAAAGGAATGAGGCATCCCCACAGGTACCTGGGCTTGCCAAGTTGGAGGGGCCCCAGGACCATGGAGAAGGGATGCTCAAAGACAGGCATGCGAGTTCTTCCATCAACCCACTGGCCCGTGACAGTCGAGACGCTGGACTCAGAGAAGTCTTTGAAGACAGCGGAGATGGGCAATGGACCCTGTGCCTTCTGGTTTTCCTTAGATCTTTGACTCAGCCCAGGGCACTTGCCTTGGGAGGGAATGGGCAGGACTCTGAGTCATAGGTCAGTGCTAACAAACTTCCTGAACGTTCTGAAGAGGATGAGATAAAGTCCGGGAATGTTCATCACAGAAACACTAGAAAACCACAGTGGAAGAAGTGAGGACTTCACGTTAGCACTTGGGGCTGGAGTCCTCATGCTTCCGTGTTTAACTCTGTGATCAAACCCGGCCCAGTGTCCCCGGTTTACTCATTTGTGTATATATGGAAAACTCCAAAGCGCTCACTTCCTTTTATATCGGTCCCGGTTTCTCAAGGCCTCAGGGACTTTCCTCGGGACACACGGGAGTTTAAACAGGGCTCCTATCAGAGCTGTCTTAGCAATGAGTTAGGCCACATAGTACATCATCTGCCATCAATACATGATTAAGTGGCAACTTAGTAGGATTTCAGTCAATGAATAAAGATCAGCTAATTGAGAGGGGAAAAAAAAGCAATTAGTTAATTCTTGAATTAGTATTCCTTTTCCCTATCAACTGTCGATGCTGACTTTGTGTGTGTGGAGGGGGCAGGGGCAGGGTATCTTCTCTGATGTAGCAGAAAGCTAACTTGTTCAATGGTAAATAAAGCCGTGCCTGAATTTCCACAGCCAGTTTTGCATCACGGAGCGGGTGTGACCAGACACAGACCTGACATAACATTAAGACGCTAACCTTGCAATCAACATGTAAATTCGCACTTCAACATGGTGGGGGAGAATGGGAATCAGAGAGAAGAATCTCAAGGAAAAATGTCATTAGTTTTCTTCCTGGCCTGGCCTTAATAGTAGAATGTAATTTGGCTAATGGAGTCTTGCGTTTTTCATTAAATTACATGGGCATTAAAAATATCTTTAAAACAATAGAAAGATTCCAGGGAGTTAATTACTCTTGGAGTTACTCAGCCATCCTTGCCCTGTTCAGGAAAACCCTGCAGATTCTCTCTGACGTGAATGAGGAAACTGAGGGCGAACCTTTTGTATCGTGATGGGACCTGTGATTGGACCTTTGAAACGTACTTCGGAGATGAGGTTCGGATGGCTCTTAGGAAAACGTCTTTCTTAACACTTTTGCTTTCGAGACGTGTCGGAAACGAACACATTGAAATAATCTGATTTGTACTTTTACCTAGAAGGAGCTCCTGTGCTCCAGGGAGAAGGAGAACACTGAAGAAAGTACCAGTGGCCATCGGTCACTTCTTTATTCTTTTACTCCAGGAGTATATTTTGAGATCCCATTGAATGCCATGGGCTCTGCGAACGGAGTTTTTCCTGGAAGTGAAGGAATGTGCCTCTGTCATGCTTATGAAGCCAGGCCCTTCTGATACCAAAATAATTTTTTTTGGGGGGGGGGGGTGGCGCCTGTGTGACTCAGTCCATGAAACGTCCGACTCTTGATCTCAGCTCAGGTCGTGATCTTATGGTTGATGAGATCGAGCCACATCTCGGGCTCTGGGCTGACAGCAAGGAGCCTGCTTGGGATTCTGTCTCCCTCTGCACCTCCCTCCCTGTCTCTCTCTTTCTTTCTCTCAAAATGAATAAATAAGCAAACATTAAAAACAATCGTTTGAGGTCTTCCAGGACTCCCACCTGTACCCTAATGAAAATTGCAGGTGAGCTGTTAAGTGTCCCTGAATTGTATCCGGGAATGGACCGATAGAGTGCTTCCTGCCGCCATCCATTTTTAGGCAGTGGGTTTGATCTACAACAGATTTGCTCCAACTCTGCTCTGCGGAGATCTAATTTGATGAGTCATTAATAGATGTTTAATAGATGATCCCAAAACACAGCCAGATCAGCCTGCAATCCCTGCACACTGTGCCTTGCCCCCCGGAGAGTTGCTTATTAATGCCCCGAAGAAATACCGAAGTAAGATGTGTGTTGAACTGGGTGAAACCAAGATGTCTCAAACATGCTGAACATCCACACACCCCATGCACACAAACCTTTCCTTTCTTTCTTTCTTTCTTTCTTTCTTTCTTTCTTTCTTTCTTTCTTCTTTCTTTCTTTTTTTCTCCCGGAGAAAGCATTTAGGCAGGATGCTCAGCTGAGCACGCCAGTCATCAGTGACTGTATCCGGAAAAAAAAAACAAATCACAGCAATTCAGGAATTTCCAAACACAGAATCTGTCGCATCAACCGATATTCCGTGCCTGCAACGCTTGACAAGACTACGGCTGTACGACAGCATGGGTGTCACTTCCTGGTTATTGGGCGTTTGGCTTGGTTCATTCCTTTGGATTCCTCCTAAGAGGAGGGCAAAGTCCAGGACCAAAAAAAAAAAAAAAAAAAAAAAAAAAAATTCAAGATGAGTAGGGCCATAGTCATGAGGGTAATGACAGCCACCATTTACTGGGTAGGTAGCGCGTGCCAGGCTCTATTCTCGGTCATTCACGTGTGTTGGATCGCTTAATTCTTCAAACAATCTGACGAGTTGGGTGGGGATTGTTAGTATCTCTGTCTTAGAGCTGGGGAAACTGAGTCACGGAGCGATGAAACCACTTCGGGGGCCCCTGGTTAGTGAGCGACGACTAGGCTGGAGTTGAGACCAGACGCTCTGGTCCCAGTCCATGTGCTTTTAACTCTTCTGTCTTCCGCGTCGTTTGTAAAACAGCCACAACTGAGGGATTACTGTGTGTCAGGCACCGAGCTAAGCACTTGACAAGCATTGTCTCATGCATGCACCTGGTTCAGAGAGGCTTAGCCACGTCTCCAAAGTTGCTTAGTTAAGCAACTATTCCAGTTCAACTCTAGCGGAATGGGGAGTCTACTTTCTTCACTGAACTGTGAAAAGGAAATAAAATGGTAGATGTCTTGAAGAAGGCAGAATCTGAGTCAATATAAGGAAGACCTTTCTAAGAGCCGAGGTTGTCCCTCAGTGGAATATCTGCCTGCCAAGGTAAGAGCTCCCCATGGCTTGGCAGTGTTCGAGTAGGGAGGGGCGATCGTCTGCCAAGGTTGTTGTAGCGGGGTCCCGATTCCCCCGGGGATGGCCACTTGGATACCTTTGACCTAAGATCGTATAACTGTGGGAGGACCTTTGGTTGGATGTAGGATGACAGAAATTCTGATCATCAGAGACTGAGAGTATGCTAGGAAACAGTACATGCTTTTTGTTTGGATTCATGGGCACAGATTTGGCATTGCAAATGGTTACCTTATTCATTTATTTATTCATTCATTTATTACCTAATATTTATTGAGTACCTACTGAGTGTCAAGCCTTATGAAAAGCCCTGATGAAAATCTTGGAGAGTTTACAACCTAGTGGTGGAGTCGGAAAGTTTTTTTTGAAGGTTTTTGTTTTTAAATAATCTCTGCAGCCAACACAGGGCTTGAATTTACCACCCAGAGATTAAGAGTTTCATGCTCCACTGACTGAGCCAGCCAGCCGCCCCTGAAGTCTGAATTTTGTAATGAGACAAGTAAACAAAATAAGCAAATCATTGGCAAGTGCTAGAAAAGCTACAAAGAAAGGAACCAGAATCCAGTGATGGAGAGTAGCAGGACACGGGGGACAACCTCTTCAGGTTGCCGGGGAAAGACTCCATGAAAATGACATTTTGAAGCAGAGGCTTGAATTACAAGAAGGGGCCAGCCATGGGGAGATCTGGAGAAAGAGCGTCCCCTCAAGAGGGAAGAGCTTATGCAGGGCCACAAGCAGGAAAAGCTTGCTCAAGCAATTGGCCAAAGACCAGTGAGACTGGAGTCATCAGAGAGGGACACTTGTGTGAGACGGGAAGAAGGAGTTTGTACACCAACCCAAATGGTTGATGTCAGTTACAATGGAAAGCCGTTCAAGAGTTTGAGAGAAGGAGGGTAATGTTATAGCATTTAGGTTTTTAGAAGATACCTATGGCTGATGGGTCAAGAATGGATGGGAAGGGAGAAGACAAGAACAAGAGAAGAACAAGCAGTTCAGGAAAGAGGATGCGACAGTCACTTAAATGGGACATGGTGGTGGTGGCTTAGAGCAGCGAAATAGTGACGGAGAGGTTAAAGACCTGGCAAAAACGTGATAGATACCCGTATGTATTTTTGGATTGGAGGTCGGGCAAAGAGGATTTGTTGATGGGTTGGAGGACACTGGGATAGACTGTAGGGAAAGGAAAAAGCAAGAGATCAAGCGTAATCCCCCGATTTCCGGCTGGATGACAGGATTGTTCACCAGGATATAGGAAAACCCTTTGGCAAATATGACTGGCCTGTAATTGCCAGTCCTTTTGACTTGATTGCCAAATTCTTGGCCCAGAGGATGTTGGGAAAAGCAACATTTATTTATTTGAATCCCAAGGAACACGGACCAAGGATGGTCCACCAAGGTCTTGTGAACAGCGAAGACCTGACAACCATTGGGGGTCCACGGTCATCCCCCTAGACGAGGCAACTTAACACACACACACATACTCCTAAATCGTCAGGGCTCTCTGTCAATTACCGATGGTAAACCACACACTGGATCTCGACCAATCCCAGGCTCCCACAAAAGCCAACAATTAAAAGGTGTATCCTCGGTGGATGACCAGCCACTCTGGAGACCCCGCTGTCCCTGGGGCTTGTCTAACAGCTTTCAAGAGCACGCCCCAGCTCTATCTAGCTCCCGAAACCCTGGCCCGGGCCCTAGGAAGTGCTTCAATAATGGATGATCACCAATAAACAGCCAGTGATTTGCTGGAAATTATGAGCGATAAATAATTGAGAGGTAGGGAGCCTGACCAGCGGTACCCTAGCCTCCTGCTGATTCTTCTTAATGCATTTTCTTGATGTAGGTCCCTGCAGCGTAGGGCTCAGACGGACCCATGCCCCCCAGAAGATGCTGACCAGCGAGCTCGGAGAGTTATAAATATATGGGCCTCTCTGCATTTTACTACGGGGGAACATCAGCCAACCGCCCAGCAAGGATGGGGTCCGGCGGCAAACTCTACTTAACCCACTACTTAACCTGGACCCCACTGGCCATGGTGTGATGCACCATCATCCCCAGCGGGCAGCCAACCTCTGAGACCCTGAGAAAGGCTGCAGGTTGACAACCTACATGAGTTTAGGGAGAGATGAGAGGGACTGAGTCACCCATGAGAAGGAAGGGAGGGGTGTTTTGAGATGATCTCAATTGCCCAGATCATAAAGAATTCAAGCTATGTTTTCTCATCAGGCGTCAAACCCTCCTCCCTCCACGGCCCCTCTGGGTCAGGCACGCGAAAGCGCCCCAGGTGCACACCGCTTCTCGTAACCTCTGCTGTTCCGATCCGGTGCGGGCCACGGTCACGATCACCTGTGGCATTGCGATAGCCTCAAGCAGCAACCCCCTTGCCTAGTTTCAGTATGAGAGCCAGAGAAGGTCCATCGTGGGTGAATCACAGTGTGTCTGTCTTCTGCACGAAGCCCTCCAATGGACTTGGAATGAAAGTCAAAGTCCTTCCTGATCTGGGCACCAGTTAGTTCTCCGGCCTCACCTCCCGCTACTCTCTTCATTCGCCGCCTCTGTTCCCACCACACCAGGCTCCCTGCTCTTCCTTGCAGGCACCAGACACACCCCAAGCCATCGTGCCTGCTGTTCCTTCTCCCTGGAGGGCTCTTCCTCCAGATATCAACATGGCTTTCTACATCCCTTGATTCGGCCCTTCGTTCTTGTTTATTTTTTAGGTTTATTTATTTTGGAGAGAGAGAACACAAGCTGGGGAGGGGCACAGAGAGAAGCGGCCTCGACAGCACAGAGCCCAATGTGGGGCTCGAACTCACAAACCCATGAGATCACGACCTGAGCCTAAGTCGGACGTTCAACCCGCCGGGCCCCCCAGGTGCCCCTCAGCTCTTTGTTCAAATATCACTGTCCTGGGGAGGTGTTTTTTGACCACTGTGTTTCACACTGAGTCCTTCCCCGTGCCATACAGAGCGGGCACCTCTTCTGATACTACGTTTCCGTCAGTGCTTACCTTCATCTCTGTTAGTTTTCGATCGCTGCTGTACGTTACCGTAAGTTTAGCAGTTCGAAAACCACAGCTTTACCCTCTTCCGGTTCCATAGTTGAGAAACGTGGCGCGGGTCTGTAGCTGGATACAATCGAGGTGTGGCCGGGGCTGCGTGCCTCTTGAGGGATGCAGGGGAGTAGCTGTGCCCTTGTCTTTCCCGGGTGGGTTCCAGAGGCGTCTTCCGTGGCTCGTGGCCCCCCCCCCCCCCCCCCCCCGCCATCCTCAAAGCCACAGTGCTGTGCCTCTCTGCCCACACTTCCGCGGTCACATTTCCCTCTGAGCTCTTTCTTCCCGGCCTCCCTGTTGAGTACATTGCGCCCCCCTACCTAGACCATCAAGAATAATCTCCCTATTCCGAGTCAGATGCTCAGCAAAAGCAACTCCGTTTGCAGCCTTAATCTTCCGGTGGTCATGGAGCCCAATAAGTTCAAATTCCAGGCATTAGCATGTGGACAGCTTTGGGGGCTATTGCTGAGCCCATTAAGCCATCCAAGGGTCAACTTTGATAATGTTGCTTACTGTCTGTCTCTGACAAGTAGAATGTAAGCTTCAGGAGGGCAGGGCGTCTTTGTGGGATCGGTTCATTGCGTTATCCGCACTGAGCACCTGTAACAGCGCCTGGCACGGAGCAGTTGCTCAAAACATATTCAATTTTTGAACGGATGCATGAACACATGGCACTCTGGGATCATTCTCTGCCCTTCTCCACTCACCTTTGGGTCCTGGATGCCCTGTGTGTATGCTGTCCCCTGTCTGGAATATTCCCTTGCCTGTCCTGTAAGTTTTTTTTTTTTTTTTTAATTTTTTTTTCAACGTTTATTCATTTTTGGGACAGAGAGAGACAGAGCATGAACGGGGGAGGGGCAGAGAGAGAGGGAGACACAGAATCGGAAACAGGCTCCAGGCTCTGAGCCATCAGCCCAGAGCCTGATGCGGGGCTCGAACTCACGGACCGCGAGATCGTGACCTGGCTGAAGTCGGACGCCTAACCGACTGCGCCACCCAGGCGCCCCTGTCCTGTAAGTTTTTAACTGAAGCATCCTTAACACCTAACACTTTGGCTCCCTTCTGTGAAGTGTTCTGATTCTCTCAGGAAGAAGGAGATTGCTCTGTCCCTCGCCTTCTTCCGGCACCTTCTGTATTCCTGAATTTTGTGTCTTCCTCTCTGGAATGCTACAGGAAGATTGCCATGATGTCTTTTGGCGTTTCGTCTTTGTACTCTCTATCCAGCAGGTAGTAAGGGCTCCCGATTTCTTTTCATCGCGTGCCTTTACTTGCTTTCATGGAAAGGTCCAGATTTGGTGGAGAGGAACTCTACGATTTAGAATTCAGTCGTGACTGGGGCAAGAGGCTCTGGAGACAGACAGTATATTACATTGTGGAAAGTAATAATAATAAAATTGCTTGGAGTGCTTACTACTTGCCAGGAACTGTGTCGAGTATTTTCCATGCATTATCTTACTTGATTCTTACAACAAAGCCGCTCTGATGCCAATGTCCATGCTTTTAACCACGGGGCTAAATGCTTAGGACAGTTGGAACCAGAAATAAGTCATGGTACTACAGCCAGGGAGAGAGGCTGTGAGTTCTAGTGCACACCTTTACATGGTCATTTATAAATTGAGAGAGTAGCAGGTGTAAATGCGGAACAGAGGAAAGAAAAATAGGAGAAGCGGGAGATCCAGAGGGCAAGCAGTAATGGGTGTTCCCAGCACAAGGTGACATTTCCTATGGTGGTGCTTCTGTTGAACACAATGTAACCTGGGCATCGATCTCCGGGTCTGAACTTTACTGAGGCTAATGGGATTAGATAGGACTGATACTCGGGATGCAGAACTTGACTCAGAGTCAGGAAGTGACAAGGGGACTTCGGAGGCGTGGGGAAGTTCAGTGGGGGAGATCTTTTGAGGGGGAGGCTTCTCTGAGTCCTGCAGTGTCGTAGGAGCATTTGGGTTCACGTCCATGTGAGCCCGAGGGCTTTCCGCAGCCTGATCCCAAGGGAGATGCCCAGCAGTGGGGATCTTGGCCTGCCCACCCTCACTGAAGCGGGGTGGGCTAATTTTCTATGTGCCGTGTGTCGAGCCTGCTCTGTACATCAAGGCGGGGATTGAGGATCAGAGAGCTATTTGTGTAAGATGTCTTCTGTGCACGCCTTCCGCTCCACTGTTCCCCCTTCTCCGCTCGGCTTTCCGCCCTGAGGAACGTCCTCATGCGCTTTTGGAAATGTCGTCAGCGATCTCCTGGTTTCTGTCTGCATTTGGCCGGCGGGGGTGCTGGCAGATCAGAGAGAGGTGGATGCGGGAAGGGGAGACAGGTCAGAGTAGTTCGTTCTCCTGCTCTGTTCTTGCAGGGTCATCTCAGACCTCTGGTCCTTCACCCAAAGGACACAGCTCCTGCTGGGTGACCCTCTGGGCACAGCCACTGGCTGCAGGTTGTGACCTGCTCCCTTCTCTTACGCTTCAGGTCTGGGCTTGGTAATGTCCCCTCGTGACTCGTCCCCTGCCGAGGCTCTGCCCTGCCCCTTGCTACTTTCCCTACGTCCTGCACACATCTTTGCAGAGAGGCTCTTCATTAAATTCTTCCCAAACTACCCGGACCTGAGCGTGTCCTTTGTTTCTTGCCAAGACCCTGACAGACATCCTGTGACTTACCCAAGATTGCATGACGGACTCAGACTAGAGCTCTAGTCCCTCTACCTCCTTAGATAAATGGCCCTTTGGCCAAGTGGGCCTCAGTGGGCACTCTCTTCCCTAGGGAAGCACTTTGGGGGGAGAATCCCATGGATCAAGCCAGGATGGGACAGTGTCTGCTTTGAGGCATGCCGGAAGAGAAGAATGAGGACCCTTAGGACTTGGGAAGACTTCAGCTCCCAGAAGGTCAACAGGCCAAGTATCAGCTAATGCTAACAGAGCAGGCATCGTAGACACGGACCGGTTAGATCCATGTAACAATCCTACAAGGAACTTAATCCTTAACAACACTGATTAGAATACATCCCTGTGCCCAGAGTCTTTTAAATGAGCATTTAAACGTCAAGAAAATAGGTATGACTTCCATTGTTTGCTACTGAGGAACCTCCTTCTCATTAATTGTGTTATAGTTCTTTTCTGTATTATCATCATCACTCATGTTATTTTTATACCCAGACCATGCATCAGACCTAGGGCATCACTGTCTCATAAGACTCCCTAGGAAGGCAGCCTGGTGAGGAGAGGTGTTTCTCCAGGATGTAAGCTCTCTGCAGGCTGAAAAGAGTGACTCATTCTCATTAAGTGGCATCGTGTTTGAGTGTGGTTTCTGGTACACAGTAGATTCAGTCATCAAGCCTTCATTGAATGGATGGAGGAAGGGATTAAAGAAAGAAAGAGGGAGGGAAGGGAAAGAAGGAAGGAATAAAAGAAAGGAAAGGAAAGGAAAGGAAAGGAGAAAAAAAGGAAGGAAGGACGGAAGGAAGGAAGGAAGGGAGGGAGGGAGGGAGGGAAGAAGGGAGGAAGGAAGAAATGAAGTTGTGAGGTCATGGCCTTTGGGACGTCAGGGCCAACTCCAGCATTTTTTAGCTTAGCTTTCTGAATTCAGGGTCCTCATCTGAAAAAGGGGACTGACAGCAGTACCTGTCTCACAGGCTCCTTGTGTCATGTATAAAGTGCCTGACTCTGCACCAAGCACAAAGTAGGTGCTCAGTAAATGCTGGTCCCCCATCCCGCTCCACCCCTGCTTGGGAAAGCTGCCGGCACTGACCGAGCAGGAAGGAACCAGTTCATTGCCTCCGGACCCTCCCCCACCAGGTCACTGCGGACGATCGGCACGAACGTGGCCCCACGTGGCCGTGGTAGGGAAGCGGGGTACGAGCTGAGGTGTAAGGAGATTCCTGACCTTGACTGTTCTCTGTAGCCTGATTTATGGGGCAGTGCCGTTTCTTGGATGAGAGGTAGACAGTGTGAATGAGAGACCCGAAGAAAGCCTTAATCCCCCAATGGCAGAAAGAGACACGCTGGGGTCCAGGACGTGTTTGATTACATAAATCAGGTGGGGCATCGTTCTCCCAAACAGAATCCCATCAGCTGTCAGTCCTATACTGGCGTGTCTGAAGGAGGAATGAAATACTGTCTTCCCTTAGCTGACAAAATCCTCGGCTGATTTGCTCAAAAAAAAAAAAAAAAAAAAAAAGGAAAACCTAGCCTCAGAATATTACAGTCATGTCATTGACCCAATCCCGGCACAGAGGGGCAGGAGGCCTGGGGGACGGGGTACTGTGGAAAGAAAAGCCCTCTTCAGGAAGAAAAATAAAAGATAGCCTATCTCTTTTCGGGGGGTGAAGGGGCATGGGCTGACTTGATGTGAGTGGCCCGCGAGGGCCCCGGCTTCCGGGGGGTCAGGCTGGGAGAAATGGAAGAGAATTTGCTATTTGCCTCTTTTCCCGGTGGCCGAGCAATCTTAGGGTCCCTGGGAACAAGGAGCAGCCGCCCTGTTGCAGAACCCACCGTGCTCTGTGGCTCCCCTGCTCCTGTGCTCCTGGCCGTCCAGACTGTCAGAACTCAGAACATCCGGAGAGGATGAAGACAGCCAGCAGCCGGCGAACGAGGCTGCCGAAGAAGCCAGTCCTGCTCACGCCTTGACCTCAGACTGCCAGCCTTCAGAGCTCTGAGATGCTAAAATTTCTGTTGTGTGAGCTGCCCACATGGCCGCTCCAGCTGACTCATTCAAGGACTCAGCAAACTCTCTTTTTGTAAAGGGCCAGGTAGTGAGTATTTTCAGCTTCGCAGCCACACGGTGTCTGTCGCGACGACTCAGCTCTGCCACAGCCGCGTGACAGCGGACGGTACGTTAGCGAGCGGGCTTGGCCGTGTTCCAGGGAGACGTGACTTCCAGAACAGGCAGCTGCTTGGACCTGGCCCCCAGGGAAGCCACTTGCTGACCCCTGTGTGAGCTGAAAGCCCCACGAGACCGGGGTCTTTGACCACTTTATTTTATTTTCATTTTATTTCTAAGGGTGGAGAAGAGGACTGAGGACACAGTAGGTGTTCAATTGAATATATATTGAATGTATATATATATCTCAATTGATATGTGTATATACACACATATATGTATCTATATCTTATTAATTGTTTACACTTTTTTTTTTCAACGTTTATTTATTTTTTGGGGGACAGAGAGAGACAGAGCATGAACGGGGGAGGGGCAGAGAGAGAGGGAGACACAGAATCGGAAACAGGCTCCAGGCTCTGAGCCATCAGCCCAGAGCCCGACGCGGGGCTTGAACTCCCGGACCGCGAGATCGTGACCTGGCTGAAGTCGGACGCTTAACCGACTGCGCCACCCAGGCGCCCCTGTTTACACTTTTTATGTTGAAATAATTATAGAGGTTGCAAAGATGCTACAAAGAGTTCCACGAACCCTTTACGTCAGCAGCTTCGCCCACACCTCAGGCGTCAAATCAGTATACATCAACTTGTTTAGAGATGCTAAAGCCAGAAAGCCTTGCTCTGCCTATTTCCAGCTATGTATCCCCGGGCATGACACGCGACTCCCTCGGAGCCTCAGTTTCCTCAGCTGTAAAACTGTGCTAATAATCGAAGCTGTCCACTGGGCAGCGAGGATTTGAACAGAAAACACATACAAAGAATGTCGCACAGCGTTCAGGACTCGGTAAGCGCTCAATAAATGCCGACGAGGGCAAGTATTTAGCGTTTCACTTGGCATCGATTTCCTGATGTTTCCAGACCCAAACAAACCCCTCTGAGATGTAGACATCAGTCCTCCAGGTGACCCTGGGGAGATGAGCTTAAGACCTTTTCTAGGATGGCCCCTTGCTGTTGGCATAGAAGAATCCCCTCCTTACGGGAGGTCAAAGTGCAGGACACTCTGACGGGCAAGGGCAAATGGAATGACTCCAAGAAGCACGGAGTCGGGGCTAGATGAGGAAAGGACCGGCAATGCACCTTATGCCACGTTTCTGGACCAACCTATTAAATAAGACCCAAGACGTGATGAACTCTTTGAGGACCAATGGAAGGTCCAACCCGTGACTTTCCTTGCTCATATGCAATCAAGTATTTACCGTGTCTCACTCCCAGATCTGGCCCCCCTCAGAAAGGCCTTGGGGCCACTGGGTGGCTCAGTCGGGTTGAGCGTCTGACTTCGGTTCAGGTCATGATCTCAACAGTTCGCGGGTTCGAACCCCATGTCGGGCTCTGCGCTGACAGCTCAGAGCCGGGAGCCTGCTTTGGATTCTGCATCTCCCTCTCTCTTGGTCCCTCCCCCGCTAGTGGTCTCCTTCTCTCGGTCTCTCAGAAACAATAAACACACGCACACACACACACACACACACACACACACACAAAGAAAGGCCTCGAGGAGGCCAGTAATAAAACAGAAGAGAAAGAGCCCCAAACCAGGAGCTGGGAAAGAGAAAAGTGGCCAAGCCACAGGAAAGGACAGCTAATAGACCCAGGGGCCTCGCTTAGCTCTGCATTACCGTAGCTTGAACCAGGCTTTTCAAAAGGCGATGATGATGATGATGGAGATGATAATGACAATAGTAATAATAGCTAACATTTAAATAGCACCTCCTTACGTTTATGTTAATGCATTTATACAAATGACCTCTCCGCGCTCGCTTAGGTAGGTACAGTTATTAATTTTTTTTTTTAATTTTACAAATGAAGACACTAAGGCGAAGCGAGGCGAAGTAACTCGCCCAAAGTCACACAGCCAGTAAGAGGCAGGGCTGGGATTCGAACGTCTGTGCTCAACCACCAAAAGTGTCAAATAGCTCTTCCTCATAAAATAGCTCTAGCCAGTGGATATGGAAGCAAGTTCCCAGAACAGTCCCTCTGGCCCCCGGGGTCAGCAAACTTTCTATCAAGGGCCAGGTTTACTTTCTGTAAATCTGACTTTGTGAGCAAGAGACCAAACCGAGGGTGTTACGTAGGGACACAGGAAAAAAAAAATTTTTTTTCTGCGATGGGAAATCGTCCCACAGTGATGTTATTGACACATTTCCGTTAATGATACTAATTGAGTGGTGCTTCTTTGCTTGTTTGTTTGTTGTGGCCGTCTTGTGGGACTATAGGCCTGCTAACAAGAAAGGAATTCTTTTTTGAGTTGGTTAACCATTGGCACAAATGTGGTGCAACGTGTTTCCTATCAGCGTGATAGAAGCATGGTCCCATTTTGCAAAGCCCTTCCTTGCTTCTTTGAAACACCGACCGTCCCGCTTGGGAACTCACCAGAACACCGGCGGGTGTCTCTCTTTGGCATTGGCATGCCTCCCTCACAGGGTCTGAGCATGCTCATATGGGGAAGCAGTTAGGAACAGACATGGCGGGGGCTGGGGGGTGGGGGGACACTTCCTGAGTCTGAATTCCAGGGAAACTCATCATTCGCTGTGTGATGTCCTACTGGCTTTACCAATTTAGAACACAGGCTGTTACCCAGCACCAATTCTGTCCCACAGCGGACACTTGGCTGGAGATATTTTTGGTTGTCACAACTTGGGGGGGGGGGGTGGAGGGTACTGCTGGCATCTGGTAGGTAGGGGCCAGGGGCGCTGCTTGGGGAAGGCCCCCACAACCAAGACTTATCCAGCCCCCGTGTCAGCTGGGCCGAGTTTGAAATACTCTGTTCTAGAAGCTTCTAGAAGCTTCTGTTTCTTCCCCTATCCGCTGCGTGTGTTAGTGCCTACTCCCGTAAGCCGAAACAAGCTATGAAAAAGCAAAGAGACAGAGCAAGGCATGCCATATTGTGAAGCACTTGGGAGAAATATTCTTCCAGTTTTTATGCAATGGTTTAGGAACGTAAAACCACTCTTAGGGGCCGGATTTGGCAGCCCCCGCGGTAGTCTGAGGTGGGAACAGAGGCTCTCAGAGGAAAGACCATTTTGTTATTGTCTCTCTTCCAACTCATCCGCCAGCCACCCCTGCCCTCCCCTCTTTGCCACGCTCGGAGACCGGATGCAAAAGCCATTATTAAAAAATGAACATGAGTTGTTTTTTCCCCTTTTTGATCAAATAATCCAGTTTGCTGCCTCAGACAAATCATTATTCATATGGAACCTGCCTGCGCCGTCCCTGGGGAGGAAGGCCAAATTGATTTAACATCTAATCCGGTTTGTACCTTCTGCTAACCCCAGTGGTATGCTAACTTCACCCTTGCAGGATGAGGAGGAAGGGGTGGGAGGGAGGGGGGCAGAGGGAGGCAGGAGGAAATTAACCCAAGGCCTAGTCTCAGAGCAGCTCTTCCAGAGAGGGGTGGCCACTGTGGCACCCAATCCTGCTGCCTTCCTCAGAGGGAATTTTCCTCTTTTCTCCCGCTCACTGTAATAACAACTCCACCACCTAAAGGACAGCCGCCTCTCCGTGGGCGGTGGGGGGGATCCCTGAGGACACCCTACACAAGAGACCGCACGGCGCCCATCGTACAGCTGGGGAAGCTGAAGTCAGGGAGGTTGAAGACCACGCGGAAACGCATAGAAAGTTCTAGAACGGGACTCAAAGTCAGTCCTGTCTGCCTCTGGAGCCATAACGGACATAATAGCGGGCTCCCGAAGGTAGGAAGGTGTTCAAGTTTGACAGCTTTGCTGTTACCATAAAGGTCACCCAAGTGACAGTCCAGGCACCTTGGGGTTGCCTAGGCGTGGTGGGTGAAGAGTCACGTCTGGCTCTTCCGCTCCTCGCCACAAAGCCTGCCTGTGCATCCTCCACCTGGGCCTCCGGGTGGAGGCGGGCGAAGTGAAAACAGCTTCTGATAGCCCGTGGAGCGGAAGGTGGCATCCCAGGGCGCCGGGCAGTGACACGTTCTTTTTATAAGTTTAGTTTTAATTGTTAAAATTTTTAATTTTTTTTTTTTAATAGCAAACATGCACGCGAGTGAGCTGTAGCGTGGATAGGAGTCCGGGCATCGGAGGGTGCCAGGGAACCGCAGGTTCCCAGCTTTGGCCCAGCCCCACGGAGCTCTGAGGATGAGCGTCCCCGGCCGGTGCAGCCTTGTTGGGCACTGCAGGGGGCTGGCGGCTTCTTGAGGACCAAGAAACGGTGCCGGTGACAGCTGGCATCTTCATGGTGGACTTCAGCACCCTGGCTGTGCGCCACCAGCCCTCCGGACGCGGCCAACAGCCCGGTGGAAACGCAGATTATTCTCCATGAGCGCGTGTGAGGCACCCTCTGGGGATTCTGGAATAAACTGAAGGCCACTAAACGGGGCGGGGGGGGGGCAGGCTGTGCAGGTGGGAACTCAGGGGGAGCGGCATTTGAGAGTCAATGTCAGGGGACCTAGTTTCCCGAAGCACTGGTGACACCTCAGCCCCCTTCCCTGCACGATGCACGTTCACAGAATTATCGCCCCGTGGGCACCGCGTGGGTGCTTCAGGAGCCAACGCTGTGGAAGGAATGGCACCTGTTGGTCGGAGCTCCCCGCGTGGGCGCCTGTGGGGGGGTGTCGGCTGTGCACTTGTGTGCCTGCGTGTTGGTGTGCGTTCGCACGGGGGGTCTGTGTTCGTGTCTGGACTTCTGCCTGCGCCTCTGGGGGTCTCCGTGCCTGTGCTCTTGTGCCTGTGCGCACGTGTCTGTGTTTCTGGATGCTTCTTGTGTCTGTGTTTCTTTGCGTGGTTGTGTTTGCCTTTCCGTGTGTGTGTATGTGTGTGTTTCAGCTTGCGCTTCGGCGGAGGGATGCGTCTTGTGCTCAGTTGGGACTGGCAGACGGGCAGGTGGCTGGTGTGCGAAGAACGCTCCCATGTTGCCTAAACGACAAGGCCGGTGGGTGATGGGGACAAGGAGACCCCACTGCATCCTGGTCGCCCTGGGAACCGAGGCTTCGGCTCAGCCCCCCACCCTCTGGGTTTAGGGCCCAGACGGCAGCTCCTCCCCATCGGCCTCATGGCCTCCATCCTGCCGGGTCGACGCTGGCTGCTCCGTGCATGACCTTGTCTTCCCCTCCTTGCCTGCTGCCTGACCGCCCCGAGTTCCGGGGCCACACCGCCGGTCCCCAGGGACAACCCCACACAGTCCGTGGGATGGCGACTGCACAGCACCTACCGTGCTCCCTCCCAGCCTCCCCCCCACCCCCGTGCTCAGATTCCAGGCCTGCTTCTCCCTCTGGGCCCTTGAATAATTCAGACGGGAGAATCACACTGCCGGCCCGGCCGGTCTAGCGACAGAGGGGACAAGGCGGAGGGTGGGATGCACCAGATGGAACCTGTCCCTCGAGCTCTGGGTGAACAGAGCCCCCGACACCAGCCTGAGTCTTGTAGCCAAACCCGCCAGCCCTGCCGGGTATGTCACGGGTCGATTCAGGCCACAGACGGAGCCTCTGACCCCTGACACGCCCCGGAGCGCAGGATCCGAGGAGGGGACGGAGTGAGGTTGACAGGGACCCGCGTTCTGCGCCGGGGGCATTTTGCAAAGAAAGCGAGAACCGCCGGCAGCAAGTTATTTCCCCATCTGCCTCTGTAGCCACAGGACCGGAAGGAAGGTCCCCGACAGGGTCCAACCGAGACACGAGGCTGCCCTCTTGGCGTGTGATGTGGCAGTCACTCAGTCGCTGACCCTCGCTGGAGAGACGGCTTCTGGACAGAGGTATGCGGGAATCGGCCCGGGCCAGCCTGCTTGCCCCCCGGGGGCCACAGCCAGGGTCAGAGCGGTGGGAAAAGTGCCCTGCCTAGATTTGGGTGCGTCCCAAAGTGCACCCTGATGTGGGGCCAAGGGGTTTATTGGGAGGGGGGACCCCAGGAGGCAGGGATGGGGGTGGGAGGAAGATAGGGAAGAAGAAGGGCCAATAAAAGGCGCATCACCGGGCGGGCGGCCGCTGAGGGTGCTCTGGAAGGAAGGCTGTGGGGCGCGCCGTCAGGGCAGGGGGCCGGGGCACTTACCCACCGCTTCCCATGCGTCGTGGGCTCGGCTGGGGGGCGCTGAGCAGGTGTCAGGGAAAGGCAGAGAGAGCCAGACACTTGAGCCCAGATGCCATCGGCACAAGGGGAATTGTCCCCTAAAGCTGCAAGGGGCCTCGCTGTGGCCAAGGGGCCACGGAAGGACGCTGCTGGTGTTTGCTCCGTGGATGAACAGGGTCACCGTTAGCCGACCTGCCTTGTGCATTTGGTGTCTTGTTTTCTGTCCTCTGGGAACACCCAGCTTGTCCTCACCTCAGGGCCTTTGCATTTGCTGTTCCCTGTGACGGCGACAGCCTTCCCAGCTCTGGGCCTCTTCTTGGAGAGAATTTCCTGGCCTCCCCCACGCCCACGTCGCCCCCTCTGCGGTGGGATTTCTCTACTCCACTTGGGGTCGGCTGATTCTCTGTGATGCGGGTGCCCCGTGCTCTGGAGGACGTTATGTCGTAGAGTCTGTTAGTCTGTTCGGGCTGCCATGACCAAATGTCAAAGGCCGGATGGCTTATGAACAACAGAAATTTATTTCTTACCATCCTAGGGGCCAGAGGCCCGAGATCTGCATGCCAGTAGGGTCGGGCTCTGGTGACGCCCTCTTCCAACCACAGACTGTCGTCTCAGGTGACAGACAGAACAAGGGTGTTCTCTGGGGACTTGTTCGCAGGGACACTAATCTCATTCTCGAGGGTTCCACCCTCATGACCTCATCACCTCCCCAAGGCCCCTCCTCCGGATCCCATCACACTGGGCGTTGGGATGTCGACATTGGAATCTGGGGGGACACACACATTCTGTCCGTCACCCCCAGTTACAGCTAACCCTTGTGCGGAAGCATGCTCAGTTCCCGGCGCGTGATTTTGTATAATTCTTGCGTGAACTTCGTGCGACGAGTAAGATCATCTGTCTACAGTCACAGCCAAAAACGAAAGTTTAGAGACGTTAAGTTACGTCCCCATGGATTGAATGAAGGAATTTAAGAGATGTCTCCGTGGCAGATGTGATGGCCTATTGATTCACTTACATCAGGGGGTCGGCAAACTTCTTCTGCAAAGGGCAGAGAGTGAGTAGATATTTTAGGCTTTGTGGACCAAGAGGCACGATGGAGATTGTTTTGCAGGGATGGATAGAACCATTTTAAATGGGTGCATTTGAAACCATAAAAACCGGGGCGCCTGGGTGGCTCAGTCGGACGGGTGGCCGACGACAGCTCGGGTCATGATCTCGCGGTCTGTGAGTTCGAGCCCCGCGTCGGGCTCTGGGCCGACAGCTCGGAGCCTGGAACCCGCTTCCGATTCTGTGTCTCCTTCTCTCTCTGCCCCTTCCCTGCTTTCTCTCTGTCTCTCTCTCAAAAATTTAAAAAATTTTTAAAAAATAATAAAACCGTAAAAACCATTCTTAGTTTGCTGGTTGTAAAATAATCATAATGATAATCATAATCGTAAGAGGCAGCAGTCAGGATATGGCGACTCCTGGGCCATTAGCTCCCTGCTCCTGACCTAAGTGTAGGCAGTTAGAGAGATGATTGTGCACTAGAAGGCGCTCAATTGGGATTTGGAAATAACAGTGGATACCAGATTTCAAAAGGAGGGCACAGCATCCTTGTATATAGTGGGCTCCGTGCTGCTCTCTCCAACCTGTCCATTTCTTTTTTTTAATGTTTATTTTTGACAGAGAGAAAAAGAGAGAGAGAGAGAGAGAGAGAGCACGAGCAGGGCAGGGGCAGAGAGAGGGAGACACAGAATCCGAAGCAGGCTCCAGGCTCCGAGCTGTCAGCACAGCACCTGACGCGGGGCTCGAACTCCCAGACCGTGAGATCATGACCTGAGCCGGAGTCTGATGCTTAGTCGACTGAGCCACCCAGGCGTCCCCAACCTGTCCGTTTCTAATCTTCTCACCCCTATGCAGAGTTTTTCGTGGTCTGACTTTGAACTGAACAAACAGGCAGGCTAGGGCCAGGATGGGTGGCTTTGGGTCCCGGTGCCACACACACGTGTGTGTGTTGGGGACAGTGTAGGAAAGCCTGGCGGGGGGGGTGGGGCATTGCTCCCATCAGACCTTAAGGGACACGTCCTTCCCCCATGCTGGCAAACCCAGCTGCAAACTCAGTCCGCTGGTAACGTAATTTGCCTCTTGCTGCCTCCTGTTTTTCCCCGGGTCCACTCTTTGGCAATTGATGTTCTGGGATGAAAACAGGGCTGGAGGCATTTGCAAATAAAGGAAATGGAGAAGCCCAGACCATGCCTGTTTTATTTGTTGTCTAAGGATGTTAACGACACTGATTAAGAGGTCCCGCGGACACCAGAGTCCCCTGAATCAACACTGCTGTTTATGAGAACTTCAATCCTGCGCCAGCACCCGTGGCAGATAGAGACCCAAGAAGCTTCCCCGACTCGCCACCTTTCAAGACTCCAGAGCCAGCTAGATGGTTCCTGATCTATTCTGACTGTAGATGGGGTCACTGTGCAGACAGAACCCACTCAGTGCCAGCACCCCCTGGGCGAGGTGGTCATTCGGAGGAACGGTATTCTTTCCCCGCCCGCCCCCCCCCCCCCCCCCACCTTCCTTGGGACATCCTGGTATAACCAAACGCCAGGCAGGTGTCACGAGACCTGACTCACAGACACTCTCCTGATCCCTGACTTCAGGTGGGGGTTGGGCAATGACCAGACCCCTCTTCTCCTCACTCTCCCCATCTTATAAAATGGGACCAAACGCGATCTCATAGTGGGTGCTTTGTCGGTTGGCAAACTGTTGTTACGGCCTTTCTTGATTTTGATCCGCGCAGACCCTCCGCTGAATTTTGGATACAGATGAGCTTAAACTCGAGGCTGGAGGGGTTGAAAGCCTGCCGACGACCACGCGGCAAGAAACGCAAGAGATCGGGGAGAAGAGTCTGGGTTTTCGGACTCCAACGGCAGTGCCCTTTCCGCTGGAAGAAGAAGAAGAATGCCTCCAGTGTGCCCGCCTCCCAAGGCTGTGTCGAGTGTCCCAAGCATGTGCAGGCAGGTTGGGCAGTGCAGGGTCACGACCAAGGGTGTTGCACCAGCCACGCAGCATAAAGTTGTACGGAGGCAGAAGCGGGGGGCTAAGAGACTTTGGAGCCTCACTGCCTTGGTTCGCATTTGGGCTCCACCGTGACTAGCTGGGTGAGCCCAGACAAGTGAGTTAACCTCTCTGTGTGCCATCTTCGGCGTCTGTAAAAGGGGACGGTAATGACAGCCTACTTTCCAGGGTTATAAGGATTAAACGAATCAGTCCATTCACCCTGCAGAGGCCGGGCCCGGATGCCCTTGTCACAGGCAGAGAAGGCTGTAGACTGCGAACCCCCCAATGCTAAGCGTTTCCCCTCCGATGCTGAGACCTGGCACCTTGTCCAGGCCCAAAAAGCTCAGCGCAAGAATCCGAAAATCAAAAAACTTTAACAGCTGGGGAACGCCTGGGTGGCTCAGTCGGTTAGGCGTCTGACTCTTGGCTTCGGCTCAGGTCACGATCTCACGGTTCGTGAGTTCGAGCCCCCGCGTCCGGCTCTGCATTGCCAGTGCGGAGTCTGCTTGGGATTCTCTCTCTGTCCCTGCCCCTCCCCTGCTGGTGCTGTCTCTTTCTCTCTTCTCCCCGCCCCCACCTCTCAAAATAAATACATAAACTTCAAAAAATTATTAAAAATATTCTAACAGTCAGAGTTGTTTTCTATTTAATAAGATGCCATTGCTCAGCCGACTTAAGGATGGTTTTCTCCCCGTTGACTCATACCGCAAAAGAACTTGGTGTCTGAGGCCGTCCGGGTTTTCTACAGGGAGCGAGAGGGTGGCAGAGAGGGTAAGAGAGGACGCTCCGGGGTAGCAGCTGCCAGCTACCCTCACCCAGCTCACGCGGGCTGAAGGTCTCGCCAGTGGCCATTGGGAGACAAGGCAGTAGACGGGCCTGCCTTGTCTCCACAGAGGCTGGGAGAGGCTTGTGAGGGGGAGGATGGAAAGGAGGCTGTGGAAACCGATCCGGAAACTGCCACGGGAAAAAAAGCAAAGCAACCTAAATGTCCAACAGCAGGGGATCGTTTTTAGTCCCTGTTGTTCCAATACGTGCTCTGAACAGCTCCACTGGAGATATCAGGCGGTAAGATCATCGTGGGAAATACCAAACTTATGCCTCGGTTTGGCTGCGTGTGTTATTTAACGTGCTGACGTGTCAGCTACCCCCTAGCCTGCCGGCTTTCCCGTCTAGTCTCTGCCTTCCTCTCCTCTGTTCTGTATTACAGGGAGCTGATCCTTACAGACGGCATTTGCCAGTTTCCCTTGGTTTCCAGTTAGTTTCAGCCAAGGGCAGGTACTGGCGAGACCCTGGAGGGTGGGAATCGGGGAGGAGCCGGGGCATCTGTCCATCCTGCTTTGGGAGGCAGTGATTCTGTCTTCTTGATGATTCCAGCTCCCCCCCGCCCCCACCCCAGGACAGCCTCTCCCTCCGTTCCCCCCAGCTCCCTCCCGGCAGCCCCTGGAGGAAGGAAGGCCAAGGGAAGAGGAATGACGGGCCCTACCGCAGGTTGGGTTCTCTGGGGAAGAGACTCTGAGACAGAATTTAGCATGAGGGTATTTATCAAGACGCTCCTACAGAATCCACGCCCGTGGGAAAAGTGGTGCCCTTCTTTCCAGGGAATTGGATACCACCTCGAGGGATTAGTACGAGGAAAGGTATTTTAGTAGGAGACAAAACGAAATTGCTGAATGGCAGTGCGAGCCAAATTTGAGACCTGTCTACAAGACCTAGCTTGGTGGAGTTACGCCAAATTCTGTGTGAATGAACCGGGGCTGGGAAAGGCCGTTAGTGACACGAAGGCCCAGTTAACAGCGGTGTTAAAAGGAGTGAATGAAAGGCGCCTGGGGGCTCAGTTGGTTAAGCACCTGACTTTGGCTCAGGTCATGGTCTCACGGTTCGTGGGTTCGAGCCCCACGTCGGGCTCTGGGCTGACAGCTGGGAGCCTGGAGCCTGCTTGGGATTCGGTGTCTCCCTCTCTCTCTCTCTCTCTCTCTGCCCCTCCCCTGCTCATGTTCTCGCGCATGCTCGCTCTCTCTCTCGAAAATAAATACACATTTAAAAAAAGGAACGAATGAGATTCAGAAGAATAGGTGTGGGCACTAGAATGCCAGGGACCCAGGGTCCTTCTGTCTGTTTTCTCCTCTGGGCACATCCCTCACTCACAGGTGCACCCTCATACATCTGTGTTTCAGGTCAGGAACAGCATGAAGGAAAGGAAAAAAAAAAAAAAAATGGGTCCCGGAAGCTGCACTGGGCACTTCCCTTTACGCTGCAGTGGCCAAAACGTAAGTCATATGACCACGTGTCGTGGCAGAGGAGGCTGGAAAGGGCGACATTTATTCAAGGAAGTTGTGTGCTCACGTGAAACTTCTAGCACAGCGCTGTTCAAGAAGGTGAAAATGGAGTTTAGGAAGCGGCTGGTAATCCCTGTTATGGTACATGCGTACTATATGCACATCTAACTCCGTGCTCCTGATAATCCTAAAAAGTGAATTATTCCCATGACACGGATAAGCAAATGGGACCCAGAAGCGCCAAACTGATACAGTTGAGTATCAACAGCACTCAGTTCTCGGCCTCCTTTCTCAAGGTCTCTGTTACCTACATTCAACTCACGGGGGGTTAATTTTTCTATTTCTTTGGAGTTTCAAAAACAACGTGTAGGCAAGACGGCCCGGCCCTCCTGGCTGACCTTGCTTTTTCTCCATAGCACTCCAGCTTTGTAAGAACTCAGAGCTCTGTTTGTTTTGCAATTACCATGGGTTAAGGGCCCTCTGACATTTTCACAGGGGGCAGAGGGAGGCCCAGATCCTCACCCCTCCCCTTGATTCTTTGACTGTCATTTCCTCTACCTTTAAAAGAAAAATGCATAATGGCCATCACTTAGGCACCTTTCCAAAGTACTTGAACTACATTAATGCAAAGGGCCACGGGAGGAAATAGCCCCAGATGTCACACGCCAAGTTACAGAGTGGAAAGTGGGTTCAGAGCTCTCTTTATCGAGATCTCTTTGGTGAACAGGACCGCATGGGCACATGAATTGTGGTTATGACCCATTCTCCAGGACCCAGGGCCAACGCAAACAGTATCAAAGTTGTTAATGAGATTTGGCCCCATTAGGCTCATGTAAACATTTGTAATAAACCTTCAAAGCCTCTGTTAAATATGTGTGTGTGTGTGTGTGTGTGTGTGTTCGTTCCACGAGAATGTACGCAATTGAAAGAGACTAACCACAGCCCCTTTTACATCTGTCCTTCACGGGACCGATCTGGGACAGGTATTGGTCTACATTAGGGGTGGAAGGCCACAAAGGTAGTGTCGTCACTTGTTGAGTGACAAGTCAACCTCCGTCGTCGCCTTGTCGGGACCGGCACTCTCTCAGCTGTCTTTGGTAATGGTGCCTCATTTTTTTTTCACCGGGGGGCTTACCTCACCCTGTGCTCGGTCTGTGGGGTTTGGGCAAGGCAGACTCTCTTCCCTTGACTTTGGCTAATTGGCACACTATTCTGCTGCTTATAGTGCCATGATTCGAGTTCAGTACGATTCGGTTCCGGAACTGTGGCTACAACCGTAGGGAAAGGGGTGACGCGGGACCACATCCCCCCGGGTGCTGACGGTCCCCGTGCTTACTGGCACTTCCTACCTCAAGCACTCGAGACTCTCTACCTGAGGGTTTTCTCTGCTGCCCTCAGACCTTGCAGGGGGCAGACAGAAGTGCTGTGGGGTTCATGCCCCTGGGAGCAGCCCTCGGCCGATCACGGACGGGTGTTGGAGAACCAGCACATCATCTCCCTTGTCCCTGGAATGGGACACGTGTTCTGTACTATCCCCCAGAAGTCCCCAGGGAGGTGTGGTCCCTGTGGTCTCACGGGGGTCCCAGTGGGATTGAGCAGTGCTTGCCTACAGTGACAACCTGCCCATTACCGCCCCTCCCTTCCTTTCCTTCTCCTTTCCAGGTTTCCAGGGGCGGCTTCCCAAATAAACCATTTCCACTTGAATCCTGTCTCAGCGTCTGCTTCTGAGGGAACCCAGCCTCAGAGAGAGCGAGCGAGCCCCCTTGACACAATAGGGCGAGAACCTGCCCAAGAATGCAGTCAGCACAGAAGAGGCCGTGCAGAGAAGCAGAGGGAGAGATGCATTCTGGGTGGTATGTTGGGCATCTGGATCCAGCCATGCCTGAAAGTTGAATTGCCCTCAGATGTGCCCGAAGAAGAAGCACATAAGGACAGGGATTCCAAGGTCTTTGTTGTGACTTGTGTTATTTTTCCTTTCCATGCTTTTCTGGATGGATCCAAGTATCGAGTCCCACCTACTTATACAGGCCAGTGACACGAATTTGTCCCCAGGTCTGTTGGGCCTTATAACTGAGAGAGGGTTAAAGCCACGGGGGTGACAGTTCAAATCCTTCACTGCAATTTCATGCAAATAACCTTCTGGCAGCTTCCTCTTCACTGCTGTGCTCTTGTCTGCCAGCCAATCTGAGGCCTGGGCATCCCCCAGGAGATGTTAAGTCATCTCCCTTATCTGCTTGACTGACTGTCATCTTCACACATCACTGAGCTGGTGACGAAGCCCTTAATTAGTACATGTCTCCGGGGCTCGCGTTTTGCCACCCTTCATCTGCCCTCCCCGCACCTCTCTCCTCCCTGTCTCTCCACCGCGTCCAAAGACGGAGCCCCACCTCCTCCTAGCAATGCTGTTCCGTCGACTCGCCTCCTCACTCACCGTCGTCCTCCCTGGCCACACGGTCATTGCCGTCCGCACTCCCTGCGGACCAGATTGGAAGGCGAGCATCTTGGGGGGTTACCCCATCTCACCCTCCCAGCCCCCGCCCCGTGATGGCACCTGGGATGCCCGATATGCAGACAAGGATTCGGGTCCAGAGAAGTGCACTTTCCGGTTTTGGCCCCGGGCAAGGCCTAGTTCGAGTCGCTGCTCAGTCACTGACCAGCCCGGCGAGTTATTTAACCTTTAACTTTCATTGTCCTGCAACAGAAGCGTGAGGATACGGGCTTCTTTCTTTTTTATGGCTGAACAGTATTCCATCGCGTGTGTGTATAGGTATGCATGTACATATACATGCAGATATGTGCACTCGTCAGTCGTAAACAAGAAGGAAACCCTGCCATTTGCAAAAAAAGAAAAAAAAAAAAAAGGTTGACCTCGAAGACACAGGGAGTAGAATGATAGTCGCCAGAGGCTGCAGGATGGGGAAGATAGGAAGGTGTCGGTCAAAGGGCACAAACTTCCAGTTATGAGTAAGCCCTCATCAAATGTACCCATGGAGACCAGGCCTCTTTGAATGACTCCCGATTTCCAAAGGAAAAAAGGCTGTTTTCTCCGTGTGCTGTTGGCAATGGAGGAATCCCACGGAAAGTAGAATTGTAAAAGGCATGATCGCGTTTAGGTAAAGGGCGCAGTAAGTGAGATAAGCCCTATAAAAATGTTTGCACAAGGAGTTCACGTAGTAAATGCTCAGTAAATGCTTCCTGTGCTTATTGTAATATCAGTTCCTGCTGCTGAATGGGTCATACTTTGTAAATCGTAAACTGCCATTTCATCTATTAATAAACACATTAACAAATATGTATTACGTGTCAACTAAGGGCTAAACATGGCGGATTCTGGAATACGTCAGTTGGACCAAGTCCTCGCGGTGTTTGCGTTCTAATGCAGAAGTAGCCAATAGAACGTTCTGGGGTGATGGAAATGTTCTGTATGTGCCCCGTCCAATATGGTAGCCACTAGCCCCTGTGAGTACTGAGCTGTTGAAGTGTTGCTATAGTATAACCAAAGAATTGGACTTTACATTTTTATTTGATGTTAATTAATTTTAGTTAACTTTATTTATTTTTTTTTTTCCCAACGTTTATTTATTTTTGGGACAGAGAGAGACAGAGCATGAACGGGGGAGGGGCAGAGAGAGAGGGAGACACAAAGTTGGAAACAGGCTCCAGGCTCTGAGCCATCAGCCCAGAGCCCGACGCGGGGCTCGAACTCACGGACCGCGAGATCGTGACCTGGCTGAAGTCGGACGCTTAACCGACTGCGCCACCCAGGCGCCCCGATTTTAGTTAACTTTAAATACCCACGTTTGGCCAGGTCTACTGGATGCAAACAGACGATCACTTGTGCGTTAAAACGTCACACTGAATTCAGTAGCCAGTGAACCAACAATGATCTATCCAGTATCCACAGAGTGCTAAGCATGGGGGGGGGGGGGGTTCAGTGTTATGAAAGTTGGACAAAATGACAGCTCTAAAGATAAGATATTTAAGCCCAAACCCAAATGGGATGGGCGTAGTCTTGTCTTGCGATGCTCATGTCCTGTGATGAGCCGGAGGAAAGTATTCCAGACAGAAGAATGAACAAACTCAAAGGCCGTGAGGGGAGGAACCATCCTGGGATGTAAGAGGCACATTGCAAAAGGCAAGAAGAGAGTGGACCAAAACGAGAGGTGGGATGAACCTCTTGGCGTGATACCAAGATGGACAAGGACAGATCATGGCAAGGCTTTTGGATTCTACTGGGGCTCTGTGGGAACCCACCGGGGCTTTGCGTGGGGACTGACATGATGAGAATAATCTGCGTGAAAAGTCCCTTGGCTGCTCTATCAATTAATGGCCTGTCCCAAAACCACAGTAGATAGAGATCGATGGTTAAGAGGTTGTTAGAGTCATCAAGGTAAGAGATAATGGCTTAGACTGGCACACTTACAGAATCCTCAGTCCTGGTCACGAAACAAGGGTTTGGAAGAGAACTATGGTTGTTTGGGAGGCTATGGGCTTCCCATGATGAAAACAATAGTTTACTTTTGTCAGCCAACCTGTCCAAGTGTAGTATTCATGGAACACTGTTATGGATCTTGAGTTCAAGGGCTTCTGGAGTCAAGTTAGACAGAGGCTCCTTCTTTGAGTAATCCCAACCTGACTGGGGAGGGCAGTCCAATGCTCTACAAACAACCCAGCAGATCCCAAACTAGGGGACGGCCAGTGGCTGGAAGACAAGGCCCTCCATGAGAGCCCGCTAGCTCAAAGGAAAGAAGCTGCCAAGAGAGACATTGCACGGTTTATCCCCCACAAGAATCCTCCTTTTGGAAACGATTGCTTTTTCCATTTGGAAAGCATTGGTGCATCTTCCAGAAGAAGCTGAAGCCTGAGCACACACAGATGGGCGGCCCTGCCATTTCCTCGAGGGGTGGAAGAGAGAAGTATGGATGTGTCCCAGACCCAATGAATGGAGACGATTTTTTTGCGGGCAGCGGGGCGGGTTGGGGGGGGTGGCGTATTGGGAACCGGGTACTGGAGGCCATTAAGTCTCTTGAGTTAAGGAGCCATCTGTGGTGTGAAATGCCACATCCTGTCATGGGGAGACGAAAATGGTCAGCAGCTGCACCCCCCCCCCCGCATTCCACACTAATCACCGACCATCTTGAGTTCTACTATGTTCAGGAATAAGAAGGCTTTCTCTGCGACCTTGGCTGAAGGCATTAATTCTTCCAGGTGCCAAATACACAATATGGACAAATAGGAGGAGAAAACAACTCATGTCCGACTCTGGGGCATGAGAAACCCATGGTTGGCCGCACTCCACCTCCATTAATTCCCCTTCGTATGTGGCTTTTCTTGTTCGTAACCACCCCTGGCCACAAATGGAGGATGAAGAGTTTGGTCCTCTGTGTCCCACGTGGAGATGACGGTCCCACAAACCACGCGCAGACCGTGCGACTCCGGGCAAACGAGATCTGCCGTGTCTTCGGTCTTTGCAGCTACCTTGGGAGACGGGGAGACATCCTGTCTACTTTAGAAGTCTGTTGTAAAGATCGGTGAGAAAGCGGATGTAAGAGTTGAACACAGGGCCGGCACACGGTGGGGCTCAGTGAGAAGTGGGGACTCTATGAATGATGTGCATTAAAACATCGGAATAGCAAATACTAGATCAGGAACCAGAGCAACGCCTGCCACATTCCAGGCCATGGTGCGTGTGGCACTCAACTGAATGATTATAGTTGCCTACAGACCCATCTTTCAAGGATAATGGGTGTTCAGAGGAGAGAACGGGGTCCCGGAGAAGGAGAGAACGGGGTCCCGGAGAAGTGGCTAAGCTAATGGGGGCAACCTTGCCTTCGTGCAATGCTTTCTTAGCCGGAGTCACCCAGATCTGGGTTTGAACCACAGCTGAGCCATTTGGCATCTCGATGGCCTTGAATGACTTCCCTTCTCCAGATTCCTGTTGCTAAAATGGGGGAGGGTCACCCACCCTATCTTGTAGTGCTGTGACTTAATCTTAACCTGGTGCTTAACAGATCCAAGTAGAACACTGGCTGCCTCTGTCATTGTTATTAATATAAAATCCATATTGCAATAATAGGGTTATTAGCATCAGTAATAATAGCGATGCCCGTAGAATATTTATTTAGTCAGCATTGATGCAGCCTGGCCCAAGACCCAAGAGGAATGGGTAAAATTGCTTGAGTAAAAAATTACTACCAGCTCTGCGCATTCGTCCACTGAAAAAATAGTTATTTATTCTCCTACTACGTGCCACACACCAGTCGAGGAACTGGGGACACGGCAGTACATGTGACAGACAAGATCCCTGGCCCCCTGGAATGCCACGAAGCGAATATTTGGGAAATAAGGTCATAGAGAAACCATTAAGCGTAGAAATGTTGAACGTGTCAGGTAGCGATCAGTTCTAAGAAAAAAACTGCAAGGTCAAGGGAAAGAGTGATGGGGGGCGCCTGGGTGGCTCAGTCAGTTAAGCGTCTGACTTGGGATCGGGTCATGATCTTGCAGCTCGTAAGTTCAAGCCTTGCGTCGGGCTTGGGGTTGACAGCTCGGAGCCTGGAGCCTGCTTTGGATCCCGTGTCTCCCTCTTTCTCTCTGCCCCTGCCCTGAGCATTCTCTCTCTCTCTCTCTCTCTCTCTATCTCTCTGTCTCAAAAATATTAAATTTTTTTTAAAAGAAGAAAGAGTGATGGACATAGGACATGAACAGGTGGTCAGGAAAGGTCTTTCTGGTAAGGTGACATTTGAGCAGAGGCCTGGAGGAAGTGGGGGAGTGGCCTGGTGGATATCTGAGGGGAAGCACACTCCTGGCAGAGGAAACAGCAAGTGCAAAGGCCCTGAGGCTGGAGGAAAAAGAATGGAAACCTAGTAGGGCAGAGGAGGGAAACCTAGTAGGGCAGAGGACGTCCGGACAGGCCCTCACATAGCACAGTGCACGCCGCAGCGTGGGGTGCACAACCCATTGTTTTCCAGATCATTCTCAGAACGCTGCTTTGTAGCGCCGTGCGCCCGAGCCGTCATGCTGAGCAGACCCCGTTCTCATTTTCGTACGACTGAGGGATTCCAACCAATGAGTCTTCTGGTCCCCCCGCAAGTCACACCCGAGACATCTGCAAGAAATGGTCACGTCGAGACGGAAGGCGCCAGAACCCTGGCCACAGCCCCTGGCACACGGCCTTTCTGCGAGGCGTGTCAGGCAGATCCTTGGAAGGGTTTCCTCCCCATGGCTTCCCCGGGACAAGATGCCAACCGCTCCCCGGGCTCCCTCCCTGGGTTGCATCATCAGTGACGTCTGCGACCAGAGAGCCCCAACTAGCAGCAGGCTTCTGCTGCCCAGATGGTTGGGGGACACAGGAAGGCAGAGGGGTCAGCAGCTTGGGTGGCTTTCCTGGAGTAAGACCCTTGTCTCTGCTCGGCGGGCGAAGGCCACAGCTGGCCTGCGGGTAACAGCTACCGTCCCCAGCACTGCGATGCACCATCTTCCAGAAGCTGGGGATTTCCCTTACGAGAGCAAAGGTCTGAGATGTGCAGAAAAGGATAATTGGATGGAATGTGTCCCTGCCTCATGCTAAGGGCGCTCCAAGGGGTTTGGGGCCCAGAAGCCCGGGAATGCACTCAGTACAGCTGGGCAGCTGTGTTGCTAAGCTATGTCCTCCGGAAGGCTCTCGAAGATGCCTTCACGAGGTGGCAGAGTGAACTGAGTGTCCCGAGCATTTGCAGAGCGCCAGCTGAGTGATTTACAAATGGGGCTTCCCTGAATGCTCACAAGAGACCTCTGAAGGAGGCACTCTTGTCACGCTGCCTTCTTTCTGCAGAGAAGGACGCTGAGGCCCAGAGAGGTTGAGTAAGGAAGGGCCTGGAAGTCCCGTATCCGTCAGAGACAGAGGCGGGACTTGAACTTCAGTGGTCTGAACGCGGAGCCCGGAGCCCTTATATACTCCCACACTGCTGCCCAGTCCCTCTTTGTCTCGGCCATGTAGACTAGGGGACAGTTAACCCTCACGGGAAGGGCCAGATACTAACTGTCTTTGGCTTTGCCAACCCTGTAGTCTCTGCCGCAGCCATATACAGCTCTGTTGCCGTAGGGCGAAAGGAGCCGCCGACCACAGGGAGACGGACGTGTGGCTCTATTCCGACAGAACTGTATCTACAAAGGCAGCCAGAAGACCACAGTTTGCCCTGATGGAGATGGCCACCCACGAGTGTGTCTTCCTTGGAGCTAACCAACCGACTAAGCATCTCCACAATGTCCTCCAAGAACCCAGATTCATTTTGCATTTTGCTCGGCCGTCCTTGGTAATATTATAGGCCTCCCGTGGTCATGCTTATTGCCTCATGGTCACAAAACGGCTGCAGCAGCTTCAGGTAGGATATCCCCAAACTGCAGGCAGTAGGGGCAGAGGTTACGTAACCATTGCATAAAGTTTTGCCTTTCTTTCTTCACCCCCCCCCGCCCCCCCCCCCCCCCCACCGGAGAGGGAGGCCTCCTATGTACACTGGGTTTCCTCCTTCAGTTCATTGGCCAGCACTGAGTTCCACATTCACCCCAAGATCAGTCCCTGGAAAATAGGAAGTATGAACCCAGTATACTCAGCTCTGAGGCTCAGGGAGGGTCCCACATTCCCTCCAAATCTAGGGATCACCAACCATTACAGAATCAGGTGAGGCTGGCAAGGAAGAAGGCAGTGGAAGCTTTTGGGTAAGTGACAGCACCCAGTCATTTTTAGGAAGGATTCATGGAGCGTGGAGATCCGTGCTGCCGAGGCTCCACGAACCCCTCGGAACTTGTGCTAAGCCTCTGAGGTATGAGGTGTGGTAAGAGCCCGTCACTCACTCTTTTTTTTTTTTTAATTTTTTTTTTTTACATTTATTTATTTTTGAGAGACAGAGAGAGACAGCGTGAGCAGGGAGAGGCAGAAAGAGAGGGAGACACAGAATCCGAAGCAGGCTCCAGGCTCCGAGCTGTCAGCACAGAGCCTGACGCGGGGCTCGAACCCACGAACCGCGAGATGGTGACCTGAGCCGAAGTCGGACGCCCAACCGACTGAGCCCCCCAGGCACCCCTGTCTCTCACTCTTAATACCCAGCATGAAGGGTGTGGGGAGCAGGCGTCAGCCCCTGAGCCGAGACAGGGGGCTGGGGCAGAGGGGGTGGGGGAGACAGGTGTGAAAAGGAAGGAGGATTGAGCAACCAGGTCTGGCCCCCTCCCAGGCAGCAAGATTCCTGCAGTTTCAAAGCCCCGGGACCTCAATGCTGAAACCACAGAGGGCGGGCCCCCAAAGTCCTACTTAGACGTGATCTTCCAGACCCTGAATGGTTTCCCCCCCACACTTGCAGACGAGGTCTTCTGCTGCAAGAAATAGACTGTGGAGAAACCAGAAGCCCTTGTGAGCTAAATAAAGCCTGTGGCACTCATACATCCCCTCCGGTCGGGAACACAGACGCCCTGCACAGTGTGGGGTGCCCAGAGTGAGACACTATCCCCTGCTTTGAGAAACGTGGTTTGAGACCTGAAGGCAGGAAAAACATGAGATGTGAATTAAACACTCGCCATTCATTCATTCATTCATTCAATGCTTGAGTCATTCAATCACATTATTGAATGCTACTGTATGCCCGGGACTCTTCTAATTGGTGTGGACTCCTCAGTGAAAAGAATGGGGAAAAAAATCTCCCCTTCTTTGTAAAGCCTCCTTTCTGCTGCAGAAAACAGGCAGTAAGATGAATAAGAACACTTCATAGCTGTTTCCTCACGCTAAGCATTTCACTTCTCTCAACCGATTTTTGCTTACAAGACGGTTTCTTGTTACTCCCTATTTATTATGGTTAATTTCATGAGTCCACCTGACCGGTCCGGGGTGTCTAGATATTTGGTCAAACGTTATTCTGGATGTTGCTGTGAGGGTGACATTTTGGTAAGATTAATGTGTTAATGGGGGGGCTTTATGAGCAGAGCAGATTGCGAGCTAGAACGTGGGTGGGCCACGCCCGATCAGTTGAAAGCCTTACTAGAACCAAAACTGACCTCCAAGCAAGAAGGCATTCTGAAGGACTTGAATTGCTACATGAGCTCTTCCCTGGGTCTCCAGCTTGCCGACCCACCCTGCGGACGGGGGGCAGAGCCATTTCGTGGCACCGAGGTTTATACATTCTGTTGGTTTCGTTTCTCTTGGGAATCCTGGCTAATACACAGACGTTGTGCAAAGGACCTCACAGTGATTGTATTTCACGCTCATACAACCCCGCGGGGTCAGTCTTCTCTTTGCCATCCCCACTTTATCGGTGAGCCACACGAGCCTCCCCAAAAGGCTGAGGACATTGCCAAGGCTACACTGCGGGCAAGCAGCAAAGTCAGGATCGGAACCCAGAGCTGGGTCTATACCTGAAACCCAACACACCCACTCAGGCCCAGCCGCCACAGGCTGCGGCCACGTCGCACAGTTGCTGGGGACTCCCATGTGCAACAATGTAGAAGCCTCCACTCTGAGCCGTGGGGAAGAGTCTCGAGACCGAACAGAAAGTCACGGAGTCAAAAGCTATTCTGCTTTGGCGCAAAAAAGAAAAAAAAGAAAATCCCGTGATTTACTTCTACTGATGTTGTGCACGGCACTGCCACGCGCCTCCTATGATCCGGTGAAGAGCAAAGCCTGGGTTCAGATCCTGGCCCTCCCATGTGCTGGCTGTGTGGTCCCGGCCAACTGCCTTCGTTCGCCACTCGGAACTTCGCTATCTTTGCGGCGACCGACAACACCTGTTCCCCTTCCAAGAGCCACGGTGCTGCTTAACTACGGCCGCCCCTGTGAAGCTCTGAGTATAGTTCACGGCGACACGTGTTTCACGAACATCAGCTCTTGTTTGGGCGGGGGGGGGAAGCAGAGATGGACCCGGGTTTGACAGAAGAGCTAAAGGGCCCCGGAGCCTGCGGTCTGGGACTCAGTCTGTCCGTTGTCTGTGGCGGCACTGATGGCTTCGACATCACCGAGCACCCAAGGTGCCAACTGTCTTATCGCAGGCTTTTCCAGACGCCACTCCGTTGTTTTCCTGCCAGTGGGCCCTCTCGGGGCATTGGGCCACGTGTCTTGCGACGAGGTGAGGCCCCCAGAGCAAACAGCACCTGTGATCCCCTCACCCAGTCCGAGCGGCTCTCCCGTCCAGGAATTCCAGTGGCTCATGAAATAATTCCTGAAGGGACAGGGTTGGGCTGGGGGCTGAATTTTTTCTTTTCCCCCCACGAGGTGGTTTCAATTTTGTAATATTGTTCTTCTCCGGGGCGATAGAGGCATGTCCTTCCTCGTTGCATTCTCGACAGGGGGCGCGGCAGAGAAGTACTGAGGAAATGGGAGAACGCTCCCGTTCCCTGGCGCTCGCGATCCTTGTCGTTATTTACGTGTGATCGGTTGCCGTCTGGGTGTTTGTGCTCCTACCCTCCCGGCTGACCCTCGCCAAAGTCTTGTGACATCACCTAGGCTGGGGTTGGTAGTCTGGTGTCACTGGCGGGGCGGCTGAAGTCCACGGGGCTCAGGGGCCCTTCCGTGGGTTCCACAGAGTGACACGTGCGGCAGAATCGACGTCTCTCAATGACGAATCGTGTGCATTTTCCATTAAATCACAGAGATCCTTGGGATGTCTGGGTCTTTCTAGCGCCATTTTACAGATGAGAAAAACTGAGCCCTGGAAAAGCGCAGTGACGTGTCCGAGCTTGTCATCCCCATCATTGTCACCATGTGAATTGCAACAATTATTATTAGTAGTAATAGTAGCCGGGGGCCGTTTCTACTTGCTTTAAGTACATGAGTTAGTGTATTCCTTACAAGAATTCTGTGAGATGGATATTACCATTATTCCCATTTTATGGGTAAGCAAGCTGAGGCACAGAGAACTTACTATACTCACTCTGGTGTGGCAGAGCTAGGATTCCTACCTAGCAGCCCAGCTACGGAACAACTCTTACCCGGTCTATTAAGCCGGTCAGCGTGAGCTGCTATTTGATGAGCCTGGGTCTCCAGATTTCCAGCCCAGGGTATTTTCTACCATTTCACTGGGGTCACCTCCTTCTTCCTCCTGGTGCTTCTTCTGCTCCCAACGGAACCCCCTTGCCTGCCCCTCTGCCCATCTCACCTCTCGCTAAGTGAGCACCATTTTGCAGGAGCCTGCTTTGGATTCTGTGCCTCCCTCTGTCTCTGCCCCCCCTTGCTTGTGCTTTATCTCTCTCTCTGTGTCTCAAAAAAAAAAAAAAAATTAGAATGTATATTGGTTGGGGGTGGCTTAGTCAGTTGAGTGGCTGGCTCTTGATTTCGGCTCAGGTCATGATCTCCTGGGACTGATCTCCGGGTGACTGAGCCCCACGACAGGCTCTGTGCTGGCAGCGTGGAGCCTGCTTGGGATTCTCTCCCCTCTCTCTGCCCCTCCCTCACTCTCTTTGCCTTCTCCTCTTTCCACCAATGAGATTACTTGACATTGGTCCTTTAAAGGAACTCGTTTCTGGGGCGCCTGCGTGGCTCAGTTGGTGGAGCGTCCGACCTGGGTTCAGGTCATGATCTCGCAGTTGGTGAGTTCGAGCCCCGCGTCGGGCTCTGTGCTGACATCTCAGAGCCTGGAGCCTGCTTCCGATTCTGTGTCTCCCCCCTCTCTCTGCCCCTCCCCCACTCTCACTCTGTCTCTCTCTCTCTCTCTCTCAAAATAAATAAACATTAAAAAAAATTTTAAGGAACTCGTTTTTATAACCTAAGTGAATTTACGTTCTGTATTAGTTTGCTCAGGCTGCTATAACAAAATAACCACACACTGGGTGGCCTAAACCTACATTGGTTTTCTCACAGTCCTGGAGTCTGCAAATCCAAGATCGAGTATTAGCAAGGTGGGTTTCTTCTGCGGCCCCTCTCCTTGGCTTGTGGATGGCCTTCTTCCCGTGTCCTTACATGGCCTGCCCTTTGTGTCTGTGTTCTAATCTCCTCTTCTTATAAGGACACCCATCGTCTGGGACTAGGATGCATCTTAATGACCATTTTTCACTCCTTTTCCTCTCTAAAGAGGTTATGCCCAAATGCGGTTAGATCCTGGGGTGCCGGGGGTGTGTACTTCAACATGAATTTGAAGGGGCGGGGACACAGCTCAGCCCGTAACGTGTTCCGAAGAAATATCGGACCGTAACCGTGTCGCACCGTGACAGACAGAAGCCACTCTCACTTGCCGTACAAAGAAACACCCCCTAGCACCGTGGCCGGTGGCTGTTCTCGATTGTTGAACGAGTGGCTGGATGATAGGACAACAGGTGCGGCGAAGACAGAATTATTCTATAACGTTCCAGGTAAATGCTGGTGCTTGGGAAGGGCTCTGAGCCTGAACTTCCTCTCCCTCGGCAGCAGGGAGATCGCAAGTTCTAGAAAGGCGTTGAAGACACGTCAGCCCTCACCGAAACTTTCCCCTCCATCCAATTAGAGGCCCCGAAAGAGAAAGAGAATAACTTTCGCTGTATGGGATTGAGTGTTGTTTTTCTACCCCCTAAAGCGATCTCCTCTCCCACTGACGGGTCTGTTCCACTCCTCGAAGAACATTGACCTGCCCTCGGGACAAAGCCACACTGTCCCTGGGGCACGATGGAGTTCTCTTGACCTCACTCCCACCCCTCTCTCTGGCCACATGCTCTGCCTCTTGCCCCACCACCGTGCACTCCAATTCGTCCCGTCCTTCCCCGTGTCTTTACACAGCCCTCTCCTTCTGCCGGGAACATCTACCTCCTTCCTGCCAACCTTGTGAACTCCTCTTCATCCCTCAGGACCCCCCGAAGGATGCCCCTGGGAGATGGGCAAGTCGAAAACGTACAACACCAGCTAGCACTTGCACTGCAATTTCATCACAAAGGGGAAAAAATACAAATATCCTTCTGGAAGCCGTACATATGAACCTGCTAAAAAGCGATGGGAAGATGGTGATTTATCTTCTTTTCGCTTCTCTGTGGCTTCTGGTATTTTGACAGCCGACATGTATTCTGTAGTCGTAACAAAAAAGCTACTTTTGATGTCTGAAAAGAACAAGAGTCTTCATGTTTTCTTTGGGGAACTCTTTTCCAATCTTATCCTGCTCCTCGAGATACGTGTGCGTGTACACATGTGCCCCCGGCAGGCAAAGACAGTCACCTTCAGCCAACTTTAGATTTCGCACAGAATTCTGTTCTTTTATTAATCGTGCCAGTTTGGCATCACCTACTTCCTTAACTCTTTCCCGTCGCGGTCCGCAAGGCAGGATCCTTTAGATGTTAAGAGCGTGGATGCTGGAGCCACGATCCCCCTCCCCCCCCGCCACCGGCTTGAATTCTGGACCCACCACTCGGTCCATTTCTTCACTGACCATGAAGCACAGACCCTGTGTCAGGCACTCGCACTGGATACAAGCGTATCCAGACCAGACAATGGCCCCCGCATTCGTGCCGTGACCAAAACAGTCACCAGTGAGCATAATACATCAGCAAACTCAGGAAGATATTAGAAGGTGTGCATCTTCTACAAAAATGACAATGGGGCGCACAGTGAGAGAGAGATTAAATGTGAAAGAATGTCTGAGGGGGAGGAACGAGCATTTCTCTGGAGCGGCGGGTCTAGGCATCGCAGAGAAGGGAGCCGTTGGGGCGCCTGGGTGGCTCAGTCGGTTAAGCGTCCGACTCTCGATCTCCGCTCAGGTCTCGATCTCAGGGTCCTAGGTTCAAGCCCCACACTGGGGTCCTTGCTGGGCGCGGAGCCTACTTACAAAAAATAAGAATAAAAAATAAAAAAGACAGGAACTTTTGAGTAGGAACCTGCAAACACGGAGGGTGTTATCCATGCAGATGACTGGTGGAAATGCGGTCCACGTGCAGAGAAGGCCAGTGCAAAAGCACAGAAAAGGAGTGTGCCTGGTGCCGTGGACCGAAGTGTGACCCCAAACCTATGTACTGAAACCTTAGCCCCCACTGTGACTGTATAATAAGGTGACAGGGCCTGTAAGGAGGTAATGAACGTCAAGTGAGGTCCTAAGAGTGGGCCCTGAGCCTCTAGGACCCGTGTCCTCATAGGAGGTGGGAGAGATGACAGGGGTGTGCGTAAGATGGCCTGCAGGGCCCCGTGGGCTGTTGCGGGGTTCTGTGTTCCCTCTGAGGGAACTGGGGAGCCATGGCAGGGTTTTGAGCCGCAGGGTGATACATCCTGAGCTATGCTTCAGAGGCATCCCTCTAGTTGCTCCGCTGAGAATAAATTAGAGGGGGAAAAAAAAAAATAGAAGCAGGAAGGGAAGACAGTCAGAGGCCGATGAAATAACTCCGGGGGAGCTGACGGTGGCTGGGAGTAGAGTGGAGGGGAGAACAGCTGTCGGATCCCTCATGGGTTAGGCGTAGGGGCGGGGTGGAGAGAGAAACGGCAGGGATGAGTCCAACGACGGTGAGACGAGCAATCAGAGGAGGCAGCAGCTGTCGACTGAGATGGGAAGGCTGTAGCTCGGTGGTTCTCAACCTTGGGCGATGCTGCCCCCGGGGGACACGGGGCGGTGTCCGGGGCGGGTTTGGGTTGCCGTGAATTGGGAAGTGCGGTTGGCATCTGGCGAGGAGAGGCCGGGAATGCCGTTAAACATCCTCGCACAGGAGGGCCCTCCTTCCGCAACAACGAAGAATGATCCAGCCCGGAAGTCAGGAGTCCTGAGGTTGAGGAACTCTTGTGTGTTACGCAGAATGCGGTTGGGCCGGGAGTGAGACACGTCACAGACAAGATCAGTGGTTCAGACTTGGGCGTATTAATTTCTCTTCCTGGCTCTCTGTATCCTGGTCGGGACCTCGGTTTTCTCGTCTGTAAAATGGGGATACGTTTTTCGCTTACCTCATAGGGGTGTCACCGCAAAGCACTTGGAATGTTACCTAACACAGAGTAAGTGCTCCATACCTCTTATCCGTGATCGGAAGGGACAGTGTGCCTTATGCGTTGTGAACCCCCAGCACCAGAACAGCCCCGGCGTGCAGGAGGCACTCAATGAACGCTCGCTGAGTGAAGCAGCAAACCGATCGCAGGGTTTCTGTCTGACTATACATGGCTTTTCTCCAGGGCCCACTCCAGCTGGAAATTAAGAGTGAATACTGAGGGGCACCCGGGTGGCTCAGTTGGTGAAGCGTCCGACTTCGGCTCAGGTCACGATCTCGCGGTCCGTGAGTTCGAGCCCCGCGTCGGGCTCTGTGCGAACAGCTCAGAGCCTGGAGCCTGTTTCGGATTCTGCGTCTCCCTCTCTCTCTGACCCTCCCCCGTTCCTGCTTTGTCTCTCTCTGTCTCAAAAATAAATAATAAACGTTAAAAAAAAAGTGAATATTGAAAGTCAGGTTTGTCAACTTATCTGCCCAGAGCCTGGGTAAGGATGCGCAAAGTAAAGTTTCAGTTGAAACTTACGAGCAGGTGGGCCTGGAGGTCGAGGGGCCAGGAATAACCGAACCCTCACGGTCAGTTCAGACAGGCTTTCCAGGAACCTTCCACTGGCTCTCCCCGAAACCTGGGCTTTGTGTTTTTGGTTTTGGGGGTTTTTTGATGCAATTTCGTTTATTTATGGTTTCGTAATTTGTAATTCAAGTGGCTTTCCATGTCAAATGTTGTTAACTTATTAGTTAACGGACAAAAGTATGACTAGGTCCAACCGAGAAAGAGATCACACAATCTTTCAATCAGGATGCACGCAGTGTTAAGCTGTCCTTGGTTCCTAGAGCTCATAGATTTGTTTCTGCCCAGTGACCTGAGAGAGTTTCTCTTGGATTCCAGTCCCTCCTGCTTGGTCATCTTCTGGAGCTTGCTATGGTTTCCTTGTCCGCCTGTCCCCCCACCCTGTAATCCACAGGGACGTCTTCACATGCCCCAAGCTTCAACTTGATGATGGGTGACTACGTACCAAACACATGGGGTGTGGGGCTCTCTCCACGAGCCAAGCAAACAAAATCCCTGACCTCGCGTTGCTTGCATTCCCAAGGCTTGTGTCTGTTAGGAGGACTTCAGGCGCAAGCAGCAAAGTTGATTCAAACTTCACGTGCGATATTTAGAACGTTCACAGACATTTGCATCTGTAACGTATAAAATCTGGCAGAACAGGTCACCCAGAGATAGAGCAATCCCAACATTGGCTCACTCGGTGGCTCAAACTAATCATCAAAAGCCCTGACTATTGTATTCGTGACAGCCAGCGCCGTGCTGGGCAGAGAGGAGCTCAAAGAACATTTGTTAAAAAAATGAGAAGAAAGAGTAGATGTGATATGAGCTTGGCGCCTTCTTATTCTTGCAAGGTGGCGGCCGCATTTCCCAGGATCCCACCGGGATACGATAATGTCCAGGTACAACGGATTGTTTTTTCCTGTGTTGGGATTTTTTCATATTTTCGTTTCGAATTATTTCATATAAACCAGTATAGACATACACGTATACGTATGTATTTTATTTAATTATATGTAACTTATACATAAGGTACATATTAGGTTTAAGGAATAATAAAATTAATGTTCCTGTAACTTACCGATCAGTGTAAGAAACAGGACTTAAACCCTTGAGTCTTTCTGTGCGTCCACAGAGAGCTAATCATTAATCTGAGTGTTGTATCACTGCTTCCTGGTTATCCCGTCTATATTCCTTTGTAAGCGCAAGACAGCACTCCCATGGACACTCAAGACCCTCCCTCATGTTTCATTGGCCAGAACAGGGTCATATGCCTGTCCACTAATTGGTCACAGGCAAGGGATTGGGGTTGTTTATCATCTGCTTGAGTTAATCAGGATTTTTAGTTTTAGTCTTGAGGGGAAAATTCCAAAGGGTCTATTGGAGATTAAATCAGAACACATATGTTACCCCATCACGATGTTCAGTTCCTCAATTATCCAGAGCTATTTATTCCAAGCTGTAAATCAGCTAATCTGCCAATTGCTATCCTGAAAACACACACACACACACACACACACACACACACACACAGTTGCACACATACAAACACACAACTCTGGAATTGGATAGTCCTGAGTGTATATGTCCCAGATCAATAATCAGGAATACATATATTTTTTTTAACTCTCTTTGCCCTTTTCCGTCGACAGTGAGTTTCTATGTGCCAGACCTTCAGGTGCCCCGAATATAATGATGAGTCAAAAACAGAATCCTGTCCAGTGGGGGAGAATAACCATTATCCAAAGACTCCTACAACCAAATACAAAATTATAATTCTCATTAACCTACGTAGGGCGAGTTGTGTGCTGTGAAACCGCGTGAGGGGCGCTCTCCGGAAGGCTTCCCTGCAAAGTGATTGAATTGGGACCCGGAGGAAGACTAGGCATTGGTTGGGCAGCAGCTGTGGTGTGGTAGTGGCCCCTACGCCACATGAGAAGCGATAGTTCCATTTTCAGGAATTTTGCAAGCTCTTCATTAAGCCCAGTCATTAATAAGAATTAGATTATATGGGCATAAAATTAAATATGCTGTATTAACACAAGTAATAAGTTCTCAAAACTCATCACTTCCCAATTATCATGTTACATCTATGCCCTCAAGATCACGTGTGCCCGTTATAGCCATTTGGTGGGAAGGCCCCCTAATGATGAGATGAGCTCCAACACTTTTCTTCCCGACTCTGTGTTCAGTGACGTCGCCTCCGTAGCTTGACGTCGGCCATGGCGGCCATATTTACACCACAGAAATTGACAAACGCTGCAGGTCACTTTTTGCTTTTTGTTTCTGCCTCCCTCCCGTTGTTAAATGTTTACCGGTATGCCACTGGACCAAGGGGTCTAGGGAGAACATTCTAGGCAGTAGGGACAGCTTGTAAAAACGCCCCATGACGGAGAATAACACGACATACTTGAGACATTGAAATGAAGTCACTGAGAATATTAAGAATCTCTGCTTCAGGGTGCCTGGGTGGCTCCGTCGGTTGAGCGTCCGACTCTGGCTCACTCAGGTCATGATCTCACGGTTCGTGGGTTCCAGCACCATGTTGGGCTCCATGCGGACGGCTCAGAGCCTGGAGCCTGCTTCGGATTCTGTGTCTCCCTCTCTCTCTGCCCCCTCCCCTGCTCGCGCTCTGTCTCTCAAAAATAAATAAACATTAAAACAAAAAATCTCTGCTTTTGGGTTTTATGGGCTAAGCGAAACAAGCCGTGTAGAAACCCATTTAACACCGTCCCTAGCACGTACTGTCCCCAGTGATCGCAGTTAATTTTTTTTCAAACGTTCATCAGCGCTCAGTTTCTTCAAATGGTAGCTAGTTTTAGGTCCGGCAGCTTGAACAGCACGGCGACAGCTGCTACTGGCTTACTACCCCATACCCACCCCCAAACTGCAATCGTGCTCGGTTAGTAGTAATATTTGTGGTCTCAGGCTCTGGGGGGTCAGGGGCAGCCACATCACTCAGTGCTGCCTAACGTGACATAAGCCGGAAGATCTCTGACAAAGCTTGCTGTCTGCTCATTCTTTCTGGAATGTCCCCCCCAGACCCGGAATGCGGACCATGCAGCTTGAAGGTACAAGAGGTGTTTTGCATTCGTGGGGCTATAAGCATGACAACGAATGGAGAGGGAAAAGTGGAAGAGACCGGATCAGCGAGCCACTGAAATTGCCTTGGACTATTTATCCATTAGTTTTGAAATCCCCGATCTAAGCCACGGGGGCTGGCTGTTCTGTTACCTGCAGCCAAACACGTTCCTCCCGGATGCAAGTGGATGGTCCAGCCCTACAGTAGAAAAGGCAACATGGCAAGAAGAGGTCAGAAGTCTCTGGAAACTTGCTGCGGAAAGTATGGGCAAGAAGAAACAGGATCAGCACCACGTGGGAGTTTGTTACCAGTGTCCTCAGGTCTCTCCTCGTCCCCCACCAGCCGTCTCCTAATCATAGACCTTAAGCAAGATCTCCAAGCATTGCGTTAGGAGACTCTCATGAAACAGATTCTGGGTTCAAGGGTGCCTGCCCGGTGGGCATCCTTAGATGCCCTAAGGATGCAAAGCCAGAACCTACCACGTTAGCAGATTTTTTCGACGCCATGCTGGAGCCCAGCCCAGCCCTCAAAAGGCAATCAGCGTTAGCTCTGAGCAGCCCTCCAGAGTGACTTCCAGATTACCCAACACCCAGCAATGAAGCCTAAATATCCATCCCTCGATAAACACGCTCAGGCCCTTGAAAGTTCAAACTCCGTGTTGGGTCCTGACCTCTGAAATATGTATACACAGTGATGCACCTTCCAGATAACATCTCCCGGAATCTGCTTAGCAGCCTGGTTGCAAGCGGCCGGAGTTAATGAATGTTCGCCTTGTCTATAATTCAGTAAGAGAGCTTTCGCTGAGCCCCCAGACGCGGCTAAGAATAGGCAGGTTCCTTCTCGTCTTCGAGAGCGCCAGCATCAAAAATAAGTTTCCCGTTTCTCTCCTTCCTCCTCCAGACTCCACTTTAGAGGCTCTCTGGGTTGGTGCACCCTGGCACATGCCCAAGAAATACCCTTGTTTGTTGGAATGGGTTCAGCTCTTGGCCGATTTCTTCCTTGTACTATTCCTTGCCAGACTAGTTCAATCTTGGGTCATCCCTGTTTGGGTTTCTTGATTAACCCCAAGCCTCCCAGGGAAAGGAAGAGACAACACGCTTTGTGAGGACAACAACGTCGTGGGCCAAGCCAGCCGGAGCTCGTCTTCTCTCCCGCCCACCCCCCCAGACCCTTCCTGAACTTGGACAGTTCTACACCCTGCCTCGGTCCCTGCCTGCCCCCCAGACCGAAGGAGAGTCCGGAGACCAGGAGCCTCAGAAGGTACCAGAGACCGAAATCAAAGCACAGCTTGGCCTCTCACCAGCTGTGTCACCAAGACTAAGTGACCCAACCTGTCCGAGCCTCACGGTCCCTGTCTGTGACACGGGGGAGGAAGACGCCTGTGGGCAGCTCATGCCGAGAACTTTGCCCACACCCACTGGACTATGTCCGGAGAGGGCAGGAGTGTTGCCTGTGTGGGCTGCTGTCATGTCTCCAGAACCTAGAACAACGCCTGGCCCGTTGACATCACTCAGGACACGTTGTTAGGATAATCGATCCTGGCAACAATGGTTATGAGGTGGGTTCTAGAACTCTCCCACTTTGCAGATGTGGATACGGAGGTTCAGAATGGTTAAGTCTACTGTCCAAGGTCCCGTAGCCTGCGGGGGACAGAGCGAGGATTGGAACATACACCCACCTGACTCCAAAGCCAGTGCCAGCCACCCCACTGATCCGTAGACAATTAGATAACTGACCAAGTGCACATACGTACTTCATACGTCATGGGTGGCGAGGGCTGCTCCCTCTCCCTCTTGACCTCCCCGCCCCACTCCGCCTTCTTCCCCCCGCCCTCCCCCAAACTCTATTTCACGTTGGAGAACGATATCATGAAGGGAAAAACAAATCCCTGGGCTTGGCTTCTTCAGGTCCCACTGGTGATGGAAACAGGCCTTCAAGGAAAGGCTTCAAGGGAGCGTACAAATGGGGCATATTCATCTCTGGGGCATCCCAAGGCCTCGGCATTTTTGCCCAAGACCTTCGCCTTCTCTTTTCCAACCTTGACTTTTCCATCACAGGTGAGTCGAGGCCGCGCGTCCACATGGTATGTGTGATCTTTCTCAACGTGTGCTCTGTGGGCCAGCTGCTTGTGAGAATTCAGATCCCTGGGCCCTGCCCCCACCTCACTGAATCCAAATCTCTGAAGGGGGGGGGGGGCGGCACACACGGGGGGCACTAGAGAGTGCATTTTCCACAACCTCCCCAAGTGGCTCTCAGGCGCACCAAAGCCTGGACATCCCTGGCGTAGACCTGGGCCAAGTGGGGAGAAAGGACGGCTGCCGGGACACCCGTATTCTCCTGCCCTCGGATGTTGGTGCTCGTGGCGCCTTGGGTCTTCAGGCCTAGGACTCGGATCCGGAAGCACACCGTCCACCTGATTCTCAGGCCTGCGGGCCCAGACTGAATGACACAACCTTCTCTCCTGGGCTGCAGACAGCAGATGGCGGGATTTATCAGCTTGCGGTTATAGAACGTTCTTCTCATACCTCTATCTGTCACCTACACTGATTCTTGTGCCTGGTTATATCTGTACCTATACCTGTATTTGCACGTGTAACTATGTCTGGAACTACCTATATCTACACCGTCTATATCTATATATGCTTAGACCCATCGATACCTGTCGATATCCATACTAGACCTGCATTTACACCTATACTGTACCGTCTGTATCTCTGGCTGTATCTACATACGCTATTAGTTCTGTGTCTCTGGAGAACCCTAACACACACACACACACACACACACACACACACACTCACACATGCTGATATTCAATGGTTTCAACCCTTCCATCCGTGTTTCCAAGTCCTTTCCCAAATCAGCCGTCTGATGATCTCAGTTTTCCTTGGTGGCTCTGGGCACGTGCCTGGACCTCTCTGAGCCTCTGGGGCTATAAACGTGGGATAATAACCCTGCGTGACCCACCGCAGAGGGTGGGGAGCCAATTAAGGGGCGGCCACTTTCTTTGAAAAGACTCAAGGACGGTACCAACAGCACAGTTATGAGGATCGTTTGTCACAGGCGGGCGGCAGTTTCCGGGGCCCCTGAGACGCCCAGGCCAGCGTGTCCCGAGCCCCTGTAGCGCATCTGCATGAGTCCGTTCTGCAGCGGGGCAAGCCGACCCGCTCTGAGCTTCAGCAACACGACAAAGTGGAGGGCGGTTGAAGGCCTCGCCCAAGGTTCCTGGCCCCTTTCTGGTGGCCTCTGTGAAGTTCTGCGTGTGAATCTACTTGCCTTTGTGGGGGGAGCACAGGGAAACGGTTGGGAAAACTTGAGAACCTTTGCTCCCAGGTGCTGCTTCCTCCCGAGGGGCACTTGGCTGTTGCAGGCACCAAGGGGATCGAATGATCTCGCGTGATTGGCTCAGGATTCTCTGCTTGAACCCGTTCGGACAGACAACGGCTTGCTTTCAGTGCCATATTCCCAGAGCTTTGCCTAGACACCTGGCATACAGTAGGTGCCCAGTAAACGGGTGCCGAGCACGTGAATAAGTGATTAAACCAGTGAACGAAGACAAGGATGGACAAGCGCCTCTGTGGGACCCAGCGTCAGCAGCACGTGTCCTGTCTGCCCCCATCCCACACCCGTGGCCGACGTTAACCGACAGATGAAACCTATGTGCCACCCGGCTCTTCCTGGAGTGGCCAGGGGCGGGGTCCCGTCTGAAATACGTTCTCCCCGGAGGTCAAGCATTGCTATTTCACCTCTACGACAGGCAGGTCGTGCCCCACGCCGGAGTGTCTGATCCCGTTGCTGAGTCCCATGATGTGCACATCCTGCTGCATTTGGAATCTGGTCACCTGCCTGCATCGTACTTGCGGGTCTGGAGCACCACGGGCGCTCACCGGGCACCCCTCATCGCATCATCCACACAAAGGCCTCGGCACAGGGCCTGGCACGTGGAGCATTGGCAAGCCCTGCCTGGTGCTTTCATTTGGACAGCGGTGAGCCAATACGCGGTAGGCCAGTGCAATACTTTTCTGCACTTGGGACCAGGGCTAAACCGGCAGGCTCTGGGGCTCAGATTTCCCACATCCCAGTGTCACTCCTTGCCCCTCTCCGGTGCCGTCCCAGTCTTGACCTTGCCCTGTCTGCGCCTCGGGCTCCCCGTCTGCCAAAGAGAAATAAAAGCTATACTGACCTTACGAGGCCTATGGCGAAGTTTCCGCACATGAATATATGCAAAAGGCTTAGAACGACGTGAAGCTTGGAGTACAAAGCACTATGTAAGTGTCATCCATTATTGACTTGTTTATCTGGCCAAGTGTTGTGAGGGAATTAAAGAAGACAGAGGACATCAAGTGTGGGACACAGCGCTCTAGCGTCTGGATGGATGCAACTGTTATTTTCCCTGGTCGGGCCGTTTAGCAAATTTTTTTTTTTTTAATGAACTACCCACCCACACGTGGGAAATTTGGAGTCCTCTCGCGTACAATGGGCGGACTCCACGGGGACGTGCCGAATTCTCATCTGGGCATCCAACTGATGCCTGTCCCTGGGGTTCTCTCCCTATTAGCCGCAGGAAGGGTGTTGCCTCTTGCCCACCAGCTCCAAGCTTCTGCCAAATATCGAAGCCTCCTCTCTCTGCTCCCGGGCCTCCTGGCCCCTGACAAGTCTCCTTACGATGGGAGAAGGCCCCCGGTTGCTGACCTCCATCTACAACCGTCGGCCGATAAATTCGGGTCCCTCCTCCCCTCCCCGACTCGCCTTCCCTCCCCCACCCCCGACTATCCCTAAGCCCTCTGTCAGTGTCCGTTAGATTTTTCATTGGAGAAAAAAAAAAAAAAACCTACTTCCTAAAATGTTCAAAAGTCTTTCCTCAGTTTGTTATTAAAGCAATTATCTAGCATAACACACTGAAATCGCAAAAGGTATTCTAATGGGAAACAAATGCTCCAGACAAGCAACTGACTGGACTCAGAATCTTTATTGAAAAATGAGGGGAAGGCGATTAGTGGGGGGAAAGGCAGGGGAGGAAAGATTTTCCACCTGGCCTTGGACAGTACATCAAACGGCCGTCAAAAGGATGCTATTTATAATCATTATTGCTCTGTCTTTGGAGCCCTGTCGGTCTGACCGTTCCTCCTGCCTGTTCCTTCCTTCCCTACGCACTCCCCGCTCCCCACCTCTGCACGCAGCCTGGTTCATGTGGCTACCATCTTTTAGAGCTGGGTCCCTAGGGGCCGCGTCCTGGAGACAGCTTATACGGTTTGAGGCCCACGTGCCAGCCAGACAGCTTCCCATGTGTCTCCATGTGCTCCTAACATCTTTACAAACTCATTTCAACTTCCCTCTACGTAGCTTTCAGCAACAAAACTCAACACCTAGCAGAGATGCCGGACCGCCCACACGTCCAAGGGAAGCCAGCTTTCCGTGGACGTGGGCTAAAGAACGGCGAGTGCCACAGGAGAAAAGGCCAAGGGGAAGATAGAGTCTTCCACAAACACCCATCGGGCGCCCACGATGGGCCTGTTGCTATATGCTCAGCACTGGGAACATAAGGGTGCGAGTGACAGTGCCACAGAGCTGTCTTCAAGGGTTGACACTCGGGTAGAAGGTAGAGTTTAGTCTGGAGCCAACTCCCATCGATTGGCTCGGGCTGCCTGGAACCACGGCCTGAGAAGATTCTCAACTCAAAAGAAAACAACGCTGTGATTGATTATGGAAGCCTGCCACAGACACAACAGAAAGGAATGACAGCACTCCGTGTCTTTGACCAAGCCGTCCGGAGGCGCTCCTACAGCTCTTGGGTGTGTGTGCGGATTCATCGGGATCCTGTGAAACGGCAGATCCTGCATCGGTAGATCTGGGGCAGGACCCAAGGGTCTGCGTGTCTCACCTTCTCCCAGGTGCTGTTGACGGCTTCCGGTCCGTGAACCAGACGTAAGAGTGGCCAATGGCTAGTGAAACACACCAGGGAAACCGCCACATTCCCAGATCAGTCATTCCCAAGGTCAAATGACTTTGTCTAAATCGCTGACCCGGGGAACAAGAGACTCCTAGGTATATCCCGAAAGGACAAGTCAGCAACTGGTCTTTAAGTCTCCCCCAAATCGAAGGCGGTGGTCCAGCCAGCTCAGCCCTTGAACGGGCGGCTTCCGTTGATTGGCCGAGAGCAAAAGCAGGCTTCCAGGGGCTTTGGCCTCGGCTCGGATCCCCAACCAGAAGTTCAGATGTTTTTCCAAACCAACTCTAGGGCTTTCACATGTCTCTGGGGGCCTCCTAGGCGCTCCGTCTAAAGCTCCAGAAGGTTACATTCCTGGGTGAGCCTTTGGGCAACACCACCTCCCCCTTGGCTGAACAGACGAGCCCTTCAAAGGTCTTCTTTCTTGTGGTTATTTCAGCACCTCTGACCTTGGCCAAGAACCACCAGCCCAGAGGCGTATGAAAGTGAAAAAAGAAAAGGGGAAACATCGTTCACCGACTCCCCCACTCCGGGCCAAACAAGCTTTGCCAAAGTTTTTTGCTTGGGCTCAAGTGTGAGTTTGGATGAAGATGCAGTGGGGCCTTGCAGGGTCAGTTACCCCTGGGTTTAATTCCGCACTTGAACCCTGTTCTTGGAGGAGCGGGCATGCACGTACCAGGTGGATAAGGCGGTATTTTAAACACGGCGGTTGCTCAGAGAAAATCTTGTAGCCACGCGGTGAGTGGAGTGACGCCGTGTACAGGAAATCTGTTCTTGGTGATAAGCTCATCATCCCCTGAGCGTGGATGGATAGGGAAGAGGTAAAAAGCAGAGGACTTAGAAATCCAACGTCTGGGGTTAAGGCCCTGGCTTCACCACTTACATGTCGTATCTCCTACTCTCTCCTGCTCACACACTGCAGCTTGTCTATACTGCCCAGCTGTCTGTTCCTCTAAGCTCATTCCTACCCCAGTGCCTTTGTACCTGCTATCTCTGCCTAGAAGGGTCTTCTGCAGATCTTCATGTGGCTGCTCTCCTCTCATCATTTGAATTACCCCTCCTCGATCACCTCTTCAGAGAAGTCTTACCCGATCATACTGGCTAAAGGAGCCCTCGCCCCGCTCTGGACTTTCTCTGGCACACCGCCCTAACTTAATTTGTTTCCTGGCACTCAGCTCGATCTGGAATAGCATTGTAGCTTTTCATTCGTTTGTACGTTAGTTGTCCATATCTCCCTCTAGAATATAAGCTCTGTGAGTTTACGAATTTGTTTTCTGTTCACGGGCGTATCTCCATACACCCTGAAGAGTTCCTGACACGTACATGTTTATTATTGCTACTGAATAAATGACCTCACGGCCATAGCAATTGCCTCAGGGGCAATGATGTGATTCAGACAAGGCCGATACGAGGGTTCGGGGCTGTTGATAGAAAGGGTCTCAGGTCTTGAGTTAATGGGAAGGAGTGCTGCTTTCCACCGACTCAACTGGAAGGATGTGGGTGTTGAGCTATTAGAAGTTGTCTTACTGCTGGGTGGAGAAAGCCTGTCCAAGGGATGGGTTAAATCCTGACCACAAAGTGTGAGCCGTGCTTGAAACCACGGAGATCTACCTTTTTGGCCTTTTCAGTGACAGGGACAAGACGTCTGCTCCCTTCTTCTACCCCACAACCACCCACAAAGCCTAAACCGGTCTTAGTTTCTATCGTGCAAAACTGACAGAATCCTGGGCACTGCATGCTGGACTGGGGCAGGATGGGGGTTGAGTACCCGTCTCTCTACCACTCCCTAGCTATGGGACACTGCCACTGATCAGATGATGGTCCCTCCAAAAATACGTCCACCCAGCATCTGAACATGTGACATTTGGGAAAAGGTCTTTGCAGATGTCATTAAGTCAGGATCTTGCAATAAGATCGTCCTGGATTATCTGGGTGGGCCCTAAATCCAAAGACAAGAGCCCTTACGAGTGAGGGATGAGGGAGGTTGGAGATAGACCGAGAAGGCCACGTGAGCTACAAGCATAGACAGAAGCGATGCGGCCGGCAGCCACGGAATGTCCGGAACCCTCAGAAGCTGGAAGAGGCAAGGAACAGATTCTTCCCCTGGAGCTTTCAGAGGACACGCCGTCCAACGGACACTTCCGTTTTGGCCCAATGACACAGATGTCAGACTTCTGGCCTCCAAAACTCTGAGAAAACACATTCCTGCCACTCCAAGCCATCGAGTCGGTGGCACAATTCTTCCAGCAGCCACAAGCAATAGTACAGACCTCCGAACTCTTCTTACCCTCGATTTCCTTCTTAGGAAAATCGGAATAATAACTCCTGCCCCGTTTCGATCGAAGAAGGGATCGAGGGAAGTCGAATTAGCCTGGACCCCCGACCCCAGCTCCGTCACCCCACTGGCCTCGTGTGTCATCTCGAGCAGCCAGAGTTTCCCGGGAGCCGCAGTTACCCTATCTGGGAAACGAGTCCATTTGTAACACTCTCTCCATTCATTTGCGAAAGGGTTAAATGAAAGAACACACACGAGGTTCTTCCTGCCTGGTTAATGCTCGCTGAATGACTATGTTAGACTGTGAAACATGCTCGTATTTGTCTGCAGTGATGGTGATCCTGCCACCTTACCGTGTGCACTGTCAAAGACAACCTTGCGTTATTATTTCAGGAAACTTCCAGAAACGCCAATGAACAGTGCCATTGTCATTAAAAAAAAAAAAAAAATTAATGTTTATTTTTGAGACAGAGAGAGACAGAGCATGAACAGGGGAGGGGCAGAGAGAGAGGGAGACACAGAATCCGAAACAGGCTCCAGGCTCTGAGCCGTCAGCCCAGAGCCCGACGCGGGGCTCGAACCCACGGACCGTGAGATCCTGACCTGAGCCGAAGTCGGACGCTCAACCGCCTAAGCCACCCAGGCGCCCCTCGTTGTCATTTTTAGATCAGTGATTTTTCAGATATCACGGTTGGTTACCACGGGGGCTGAATATGGATTATTTGGAGAGACGGTTAAACGCACAGATGACTGGACCCTGCCAGACGCTCCTTCGTGGAGATTCAGGAAGTAGGGCCAGGAGCGTGGGCTTCCAGTAAGCAGAGCTGCATGTGGGAGCCACTCTCTTACGTCCATATTTGTATTATTATTACTTAGGAAACAGTTGCTGAAATGTGCCAGATACGTGCTACCCGGTGCGCCCTTCTGAGCGTCCACGCCTGGGTCTCCTCCTCATTCCCGGCGTCTACGGCCAAGTGCGCTTGGAGGGGTCAGCCGGAGACAGCCTCTCCCCAAGGGTGCGTCCCACCGGGACCATTTTCAGGAAGTCAGTGAGAGTTTTCTTCAACTCCCACAAACCCTGTGATGTGGTGTTCCCTGTCGGGCGAGTCGGAGGGAACACATGCAAGGCATCAACAGCGTAAAAAGCAATGGAATCCATAAATCTCGGGCACGTTGTCTGCTTCCTTAATTCCAGTTGTGGAACAACAGCCAGGGCCAGACATCACAGCCAGACCCGCAAGCCGCCCCATCTGCCTTCGAAGGCCATTTGCTGGAAGGGAGGTTCACGTTTGGAAAAGCTTTGCATCTATCTGTTATTTATCATCTTCTCAACCTTTTTTTTTTTTTTTTTTAATGGAAGAAGCAAAAACTTGAGAAGCTAAAAGACGGCGTCTGACATTCCTGCCTGTGACCTTGGGAAACACAGGTCACGGGCGATGCCGTGCATGGTGGTAGAAACCCCAAGTGTTCTCCGAAGGCAAACGGTTTTGGAGGGAAGCCGTCCCCCCCCGAATGCAACTTCTGCCTCTGTGTCATAGACACTTGTTTTCTGGCTCACTTGGAGCTGAATTAAGAAGAGAATAAACTATTTCTGGTATCCACATCTTTAACCGATAAAGAACAACTCAAAGAACATTGAACAGGCCCCCTGTCCCGGAAACAATGGAAAGTGCTAGCCCTGTGTCGCTCAGGTACATAGCAGATTGTTTTGTTTTCTGCAAGGAGCGGCGGGTATCGCCGAGCTGCTGGCCAGTAGAAAAGAAAGGACCCTCTGCCCCAGATGGGAAAACGCATCACTCAGTAATCAGCGCCGAAGGGCAGCCGTGTGCCTGTGACGGCAGGAGTATGTGACACGACGGCATTCGCGGGCAACTTAGCGGTCCGGGGCCCTGGGCCACCCTCTCCGTGTTAGGTCCTGTCCTCCCGGGCCGCAGGGACCCAGTAAGTTGTTGCTGTCACCATGCCAGGTCGCCATTCTCACTAGACAGAAGGTCCGTGACCACTGTGTACTTGTTTTCTCGTAACGGGCTGTCCTCAGCCTTCTCAAGTGATGATTTAAGGCTTTGAGTCTCTAAGACGGGGGCCTCAACTGGCCGGGGGCTGAGGCACGGAACTAGACACAGCAAGGTATTAAGGGAACAAAAGCACGTGTTCTGCCCAGTTTAAGAGTTCCCTTCGTGTCTTTAGGGGCCTGGTGCCAACAGCCAGCTGGGAAACAAAAGTTTCCGAGCATTTCCAGGGCGGCAAGAAGGTGTTTCCCTGAGTAACATTGCAAACGATTCTTTCCGCGCATGGGGCGCCTACTGGGAGCGCAGCAGTGAATGCAACAGAGAAGGCACCCTGTCCTCTTGGAGCTGGGGAGGGGGATTAGGAAGAAATGAAATGGTGTTTGTCACTCCTCCGGGTCCCGGCTTTTCTCTAATTGGAGGCACGGAGCAGAGGGTCTGCGGATGGTTGTTCCCGTCGTGCACTGCACAACCCCAGGGGCGGCAAATCACTCTGAAGACTGTCAGTGCCCCTCCCTAGAGTCAGGCAATGCCCAACCTGTTGGACCATACCCTGCAGCCCGGGGGAATGGGGAGGGTGACAGTGTTTGGGTTATACTTAGATGGAAACCAAAAGTGTCAAGTGAAGAAAAAAAAATACAATAAAAGCTGTTACTAACGGGTCCTACTCCTCTTCTGCCTGGGTTGGTCTTAATATCTAACACCTACAAGAACAACATCCATCATCTACGGGGCAGTGACAATGCGTCATACTTGGCATTAGTTTATAAAACATATTATCTCATCTAAGGCCAGCGCATCAGGGTTAGAAGCGCCAGACGCGATAACAAATACGTCCCGTCGGTTTAGCGGCCCCACGCAACGCAGCTTTGTTTCTCACTCACACAAGAGTCCGATCAGGTATTCTTGGCAGTCTTGAATCCACCCAAAGTCCTTCCAGATTGAGGTTCTGCCACGGCGTGGAGCCTCACGACATCCCGAATCCATCCATCACAAGGGGAAAGCGAGAACATCACGAGGCACAGAGAGCTGCTTATTAAGAACGTCTTTCAGGGGCGCCTGGGTGGCGCAGTCGGTTAAGCGTCCGACTTCAGCCAGGTCACGATCTCGCGGTCCGTGAGTTCGAGCCCCGCGTCGGGCTCTGGGCTGATGGCTCAGAGCCTGGAGCCTGTTTCCGATTCTGTGTCTCCCTCTCTCTCTGCCCCTCCCCCGTTCATGCTCTGTCTCTCTCTGTCCCAAAAATAAATAAACGTTGGAAAAAAAAAAATTAAAAAAAAAAAAAAAAAAAAAAGAACGTCTTTCAGGGTGGGAGGGAGGGGAGGGTGGGTGGCGGGCATTGAGGGGGGGCACCCGTTGGGATGAGCACTGGGTGTTGTATGGAAATCAATTTGACAATCAAGTTCATATTTAAAAAAAAAAGAACGTCTTTCCGCAACCGCGACGGCACAACCCTGCTGCTCACACTCCATTGGTTAGAGGTAAGTCACATGACACATCTTGCTGCAAGAGAGGCTGGGAAATGTAGTCCGGCCATGTGCCCGGAAGTGGAGGAAAGCACGCACCGCACCGTCGCTGCCTCTGAAACCATCAGACAGATTGGGAAGAGAGGTTCAGAGATGTTAAGTGACTTGACCGAGGTCACACAGGTAGCAGCAACTGGGAGTCAGAGCCACGTGATTACGAACCAAGAAGTCTTTTATATTAAATGAAGGCGTGAAATGTTGAAATGGAGAGAAGTGCTTTTCCATCCGTGTCCTTGGGTCTCACCATCAGCTCTCCACGGAGCGCAATTTCCTGTCCTACTTCCTCCCTCCCAGAAAGGTTTCTCTTTCTGTCTCCAATTCTCCCGGAACTCATGTCGATTTCAAACGTTACTTCCTCCATGAAGCAGAAAGCCTCCTCTGATCCATGAAACAAACCCTTACGCATTTAGCTCATCCCCCAAAGTTTTAAACGGGAGGCTCTGAATTTCACCCACCCCTGGATTTTTGTAACGGCCAGCAGGTACCTGACACCCAGTGGAGGCTCAAAGACCTTCCTCAGTTTGAGGTCAAAACAAGCAAAAGGCTTTTATGAACACGTCTTCCTTACCTATGTAGCTTTCAAAAAACGATGCTAAATCCGAATTAAAAAAAAAAGTTCCTAGTCTTCTGTATGATTTAGAAGTAAGTTTTGTTGTGAGTAACAGAATCCCAAACTCACAGTGATTTACACAAAGTAGAAGTGTATTTTTCTTTCACACATATCTGAAGGTAAGGAGCCCAGAGCTAATATGAAACTTCTACATCCCAATTCCCCGAGAGGCTTAGGCTCCTTCCAGACTTTTCTTCTGCCTTCCCTAGGATGTGGGCTGTGTTTGCAGAATCTAAGTTGGCTGCCGTTATGGTCGTTATTTTATTCACCTTCCAGCCAGCAAGAAGGTGAAAGGGACAAAAAAAAAGGGGTGGTGACAAACACACATCTAGGTTTTAGGGGAAAGTTCTTATTTTTTTTTTAATTTATTTATCTATTTTGAGAGAGAGAGAGAGAGAGACAGAGCACATGCGTGCAAGTTGGGAGGGTCAGAAAGAGAGGGAGAGAGAGAATCTCACTGTCACCATGGAGCCCGATGTAGGGCTTGAACTCACCAACTGTGAGATCATGACCTGAGCCAAAATCAAAACGCTTATGGGGGCGCCTGGGTGGCTCAGTCGGTTAAGCGTCCGACTTCGGCTCAGGTCATGAAGGTCGTGATCTCGCAGTACATGAGTTCGAGCCCCGCATCGGCTCAGAGCCTGGAGCCTGCTTCAGATTCTGTGTCTCCCTCTCTCTGCCCCTCCCCTGCTCGTTCTCTGTCTCTCTCTGTCTCTCAAAATAAAACGTTAAAAAAAAAAAAAAAAAGAATCAGACGATTAACCGACTAAGCCACCCAGGCACCCAAGCCACCCAGGCGTCCCCGGGAAGATTCTTATAACCTATTTGCTACCATTGAGACTCATGCCTAAACCTCGTGGCAAGAGAGGCTATACTCTTTGTTCCTGGTGGGTATATGAGGAAAATGGTGCAGGTGTATTGGTGCTTGGGGAAGAGGGGGCTGCTGGGAGGTGCTGATGAGAATAAACGAAACGAGAAGGCACGTAGAAGGGAGGCTTTATAGGAGTTGCCACACTCTCATTCTGGGTATCTTTCTTGGACTCTCTTAGGGCAGGAGCTTCACTCCTTCTCCACGCTTCTTACCCTCATTAACTCCTCTGTACCACCCGCCCTAACTACATGCGTGAATTTCTCATCTGAATAATCTAATCCCCAGACCTTTCCATTGGGTGATATTTACCAGAATATCTATTTGCACCAGCTCCCTCTCTTACCGTGTTGTCTCCATATGATAAGAAAAATATCGGCTTCTATAGGGAAGCCTTAGCTAGATTTCTTCCTCCCTCCCTCCCTCCCTCCCTTCCTTCCTTCCTCCCTCCCTTCCTCCCTTCCTTCCTTCCTTCCTTCTTTCCTCCCTCCCTCCCTTCTTTCCTTCTTTCCTTCCTCCCTTCCTTCCTCCCTTCCTCCCCTCCTCCCTCCCTTCCTTCCTCCCTTCCTTCCTCCCTTCCTTCTTCCCTTCTTTCCTCCCCCCCCCTCCCTTCCTCCCTCCCTCTCTCTTCTTTCTTTCTTGCTTTCTTGCTTTCTCACTCTTTCCCTCTAATTCTTGTTCTGATTCTTCCTTATCCAAAACAAGGAAGCAAATCTGGAAGGAACTTGTCATTAGGGTAGGGGATCAGGAAGCCCATTTACGTCCCAAGCGCTAGTCAAGCTCTACCAGAAAGTTCTATGTCTGGTGCCATTGGGCCCTGGCTCCGTTACTAACCACTCTTGTGTGTTAATGAAGCAGCACCTTTGTTTCCTACTTGCTGTGTGGCCAGCCTCCTCTGGAAGGAACCTTTCTGGGAGGAGGTGAATGCCGATGCATTGTGGTCTCAAGCCTGGTAACCATTCGCCCCCATTGGAAACTTCACTCTCACCTTTAATAAGCACCTATGATGTGTAAGGTACTTCGTAGCGCCGCTCTCGTGCACTCATGACAAAATCCCCCCGCAATTTTTGTCACCTCCGTTTTACAGATGAGGAAACAGAGACGCAGGAAGGTAGACTATCTTCCCCAAGCTCATGAACTCGGAAGAGGCAGTGGTTCCAAAGCTGGCTTCTTGATTCCAGCCCCTCATTTCACCTCCGGGCTACAGCTTACCCTTTATTGTCTCATTTCCCCCTTGTTTCATCCTTTTCTGCCTTTATTATTTTCTAGTTCATTGAATCTTACTTAATCATTCCTGTTTTTATGGTCCTTTTTTTTTTTATGAACCCATTAAATTCTTACCAGAACAATAAACAAATTAATAGTCCCATGTAATTGTCTGTCGGTTTTCATTTTTTCCTCTGCTGGACACCAAGTTCTTTGAATTCTGGGACTGGCTCTCCACTTCTGCAACCTCAGAACATTCTTCCCTAGACGTGCGAGTCCTCAATCCATGTTGGAGGACAGAACACAGTCCCAATTCCTCCCTCTCCAGAGCTAACCCAGCAAAGTGGAATTCTGTTCCCTGGGGGAACAGTCACTGGTCTCTTGAGCAATCTGTGGCTGGACAAGGATGAGTTTTCTTTGATCTGTCTGGGTGATCTTGGGGGACTAGTGAAGCCAGCTGGGCCAGCAGATTTGGTCAGCATCTGGGTCTATGGTCCCATGTGGTATTTAGAGCATGATTCCCAAGGAGCTGTGTCTGTCCTCATTTTGTGTTGGCCGCCGAGCGTCCAGAGTGTCACAAGCCCTGACGCCTTCACACTGATACTCACGTGGGAGGGTCTCAAGTCATTGTCTCCCCTTGCGTTTGGTCTGGGTAGCTCAAAATAGTGAATATTGTTCAAGGAATTTTTTTAGCATGTATGAATTCATTTGACCTGCACAATAACCCCTTGAGCAAGGAACTAATTTATCTGCGTATCTACAGAGGAGATAAACGCCCACACTTAACTGGGGTGGTTAGCTTTCTCAAGGTCACACCACAGTAGTGCTGGGGCTCCAATCCAGATGTTCCGGCTCCACAGCCTATCCTCGTAACCACTCCACTAGATGGAGACTCCCAAAATGTAGCAGCGACATGGAACATCGATCCCTGCTTAGTGGGCTCCCTGGAAATGTTGAGTTGACCACATGGAAGGCACAAATGACCATGTCCAGGGGCTTCCTTGGCCAGTCTGGTGCTGCTTTGAAGTGATACAAGGTGAAGAGTTGGTTGCCCACTGTAGTGCTATGAGCTAGGTTCACTTGGGGCTGATTTCTGGAACTGTCTGTTTCTGGGTGTGGCGCCATCTTTCCAGCTGTCTGTCCCCCTTCCAATGGCCAACTTAACTGAGTCATTCTCCCACAGTGATCAACCTTGAGAAGCCATATTGTATAATATGAGCCCATCCACCGCCCCCTCCCCCCCCGCCCAGTCTCTGGTGTTTGATCAGAACTAAACCCTTGAATGCAGCGAAGCCAAGAGCATTTCTTGCCTAAGAATCTGGACTTGCATTTGAGAGACAGAAAGAGAGAGAGACAGGTGCTCTATTTCAGTGTCAGAGTTTGCTGATGGCCATCTCGGGTCACTGTATGGTTGGGGGAAAGGGTCAATAAACTAAAGGGCAGAGAAGAGAAAAAAATGTAAGTCACGTTTCTCTGGTTCCTCATTCGTTCCCCTTCCCCAAACCTACCTGCATCCTTGCCTTTGGGGTGTGATGTAGAACTGTAATTCCCCCCTTAAGGTAGCTTCTGGATTCCATGACTCGCGACCCAAAGCACGCGGGCTCTGTTCCCTCCACTCGGAACACAGTTTCCCCAACTTTCTGCACTGGTGGCTCTGCCTTGAACTCAGCTTTTAAAATGTTGTCTTTAATTCATCATTTACATAGTGTCCTTGGCACACTTAAGGGCGTACTAAATGGATGAATAAATGAAAAGAAATCTGACGAGTCCCTGGTGTCACTTGGAGAAAATTCATTCCCGTCTCTGAGTCTCAGTTTTCCCAACTGCGAAATGAAGCACAGAGGACAAGGGGGCTACAAAAGACTAAACGTAAGAGGTGCAAGGTGCCTGACACAGAGGAGGTGCTCCATGAACGGCGGCCACTCCGGGAGGCAGCGCCGGACGCAGACATCCATCCATCGTTTGAGCATCCCCAATGGTAGGCATTGGATTCCTGCCTCGGGTCGTGTCCCCTCTCTAGGTTTTCCCTCAACCCCCCAACAGGGTGAGACTGTGGAAAAGGAGTAATCTGAAATTAGGTTTGCCACTATGATTCCCAAGTCAGAATCCATTTTCATCGAGTGTGTCTCTAACGCCCTGAACAGTGCAGTTGTGTAGGAGATTGAACACGGACAGATCCGTCTCTGAAAGAAGGGAGAATTCCCTGCACTGATCTGTCAAGATATCTGCTTTCCCACCACCTGTCTGGGTTGGATCCCAGATGCCCCCTCCCACTGGCCACCTCCCTTGCCATGATCAGAGATAATATTAAGCATCGGCTCTTGGAACTGAGAAGACAGATGGAAACACAGGCATGTCAAGATCTCCAGGGCTTTTCAAAAATAAATATAATTCTCTCCCCACTCCCCGGACCACATGCTGGGGATACCCAGGGCTTATCTGTCCACTCTGTCGGCAGGTGTGCAAGGAGATACCGTGGAAGAAAACAGATCACGGACACGGAACATATCCCTAGGGTGGGCGGCCGGGGGGAAGGGGGAGTTTAGGGCTCATCACTCAAAAATTAACAAGTGAAAAAACCCTTTCTCTTGAGTATCGCCTATGAAAACCCATCGCTATTTCATAACAATCTTTTAAAACTAAAAAAAAAAAAAAATTTTTTTTTTCAAGTAGGCTTCACCCCCAGCGCGGAGTCCAACACGGGGCTTGAACTCACGACCCCGAGATCAAGACCTGACCTGAGATCAAGAGTCTGGTGCTTAACTGACTGAGCCGCCCAGGCGCCCTTGTTTCATAAGCATCTCAATCCAACTGTGTAGATTCAAAAGGCTCCCATGGTTTGTGAAGGACTGGTGCAAAGTAGGGCATTAAAATTATTTCGACATTGAGGCCATTTGCAATGAAAACGAAACGGGGGGGAGGGGGGCGGGAAGATGGCTTTATTTATTTAAAAAAAAAATTTTTTTTTTCAATGTTTATTTATTTTTGGGACAGAGAGAGACAGAGCATGAACGGGGGAGGGGCAGAGAGAGAGGGAGACACAGAATCGGAAACAGGCTCCAGGCTCTGAGCCATCAGCCCAGAGCCCGACGCGGGGCTCGAACTCACAGACCGCGAGATCGTGACCTGGCTGAAGTCGGACGCTCAACCGACTGCGCCACCCAGGCGCCCCGGGAAGATGGCTTTAAAATGAGCCACATCGTGCGAGTCACCGCTGCTTCAGGTGTTAGTAGAGGCAGTGTAAGTAACTGAACCCATATTGTGACGACGTACCCGATCTGTTTCTTTAATCGGCCTGCTGTACTCCCGGGGGTGATGGGAGCTGAATCTCACGGTGGTGCAGTGGCCGAGACACCAGACTGGGCATAACTAGTAGCCTCTTGTATAATTTGGGGCGAGTAACCTTCACTTGGGACTCAGCTTCCCCATCTGGGAAAGGGGGCCTTAGCTCTGTAGGTAGGAAAGTGGATATTTGGCTCTTATTTCTTGACTGTTCTGTTCACAGCAGACGGTATTAATCCACCCCATCAGTTTTTTTTGTTTACCCAGATATGGTTTCAGGATCCATTTCAGCCCAGAGTTTCAGGAAGCCACCACCAGTTGATCAAAGACAGCCTCGGAGGAGAAGTTTCTCTGTCATTCCCACACCGGGGGACTTTAAAGGTCTTTATATTGTGCAAGTGCTGTATTCATGTAGGACAAGTGTGATGTTGCCAATCATCACCCTAAGTGAGTTTATGGGGGAAAAATGTTACTCTCTTGCCTTCAGCCAAACTCTGAGCGGCTTTCGAAAGAATATCATGAAGGGTTAAGATTTCCAAATAATAAACTAAACTCAAGTTTGGGTTTTTGTTTTAATGGTTGAATCCCTCATCCCATAAAAGCTTCACAAAAACAAGGGAGAACGAACTGGGGGTGACCTCAAAGTGATTCAGAGGACTGCTCCAAATTATCAGCGAAATCTGCCCTAAAACCATAAGAAAAAAAAAAAACAAAACACTGCATTGGACTCAATATGGGAGGTTGCTTTCCAGACCCGAGCTCAGTCCTTACCCGCTTGGTAATGACTCATTTTTCTTTCAGATTATGCCCGATAAAAGCATTTGCCTGCCTCTCAGAAGTCTCTAGAAGGAACATGTGAAATCGTAATTAGGTCTGAGAAGGTTTTTACGCAAACATCCTGGGAGCAGTAAAGTCCATCCTAAACCTGGCTCATCTGCTGAGGCTGACGTGTGGCGAAGCTATGCTGCCCCAAAGTACTTACACTTTGGACAAAGAGGAACCGGTCCCCAGGAGAAGAAAATATGGGCCCGACCCCCATTCGTGTGCTGATGTTAGCGGACATAGCTGTGCCTGGCCTCAGGGGCATCAAAATACATCTCTAAGGGGGTTCCTGGGGGGCTCAGCCGGTGAAGCGTCCGACTTCGGCTCAGGTCATGATCTCGCGGTTCGTGGGTTCAAGCCCCGCATCGGGCTCTGTGCTGACAGCTCGGAGCCTGGAGCCTATTTCGGATTCTGTGTCTCCCCCTCTCTCTCTGCCCCTCCCTGGCTCAAGATTTGTCCCTCCCTCCCCCACCCCTCTCAAATAAATAACTATTAAAATTTTTTAAAAAATACATCTATGAGCTTTTTTCTCCGCCAACCCCAGTATTAAAGGTCATGAAACTAGAATCCCATAGAAGGAAGTTGTCTGGTACTATTTCTTGGGGACACAGGCCATGAAACTCCCTGTGGCTCATCACCCAGGTTTCCGGGGTACAGAATCTTCTCTGGTTTGGGCAAATGCCCTGCAAAGTAGGGGCATCAGAATAAGGTTCGAGGTAGCAATAGAACCAGGGTTTTGGTTGGACTGGGGGAAAGTATGTTGAATTCTGCTTGCTTCCACTTTCTTTAAATTTTTTTTTTAATGTTTACTTTTGAGACAGAGGGAGACAGACCCGAGTGGGGGAGGGGCAGAGAGAGCGGCAGACACAGAATGCGAAGCAGGCTTCAGGCTCCGAGCCATCAGCACAGAGCCCGACGCGGGGCTCGAACCCACGAACCGCGAGATCATGACTTGCGCCGAAGTTCCACCCACGGAGCCACGCAGGCGCCCCTGCCTGCTTCCACTTCCGTCTGATGTACACGTACCTCTCAGAGCGATGTTACCTGAGATACTGCACAAGCGCCGGCAGATGGAAAGAGCTCAGTAAAGGAAGCAGATAATTAGGAGAGCATCGTAGGCAGGCTCCCTGCCCCTAACTACCTTCTCCGGTCCTTTCTCCCCATCTCCGGAGTGACGGCGACACTCAATCACCCACTTTGCTATACTGTCTCTCATTCACTCACCCAATGACGATTTACTGAGGATTCAGTACTACAGTCTAGGTGCCCCGTTTCTGATTCTGGGGACACAGCGGAGAATGAGACAAAGAAGACCCCCTACTCTCATACCACTTACGTGTTCATCAAAGAAGACAGATAATGAAGGGGGTGGGGGAAGGGAACTAGATGATTTCAGATAGCAATTAGGACTCTGGAATAAAGACAAGAGTGAGATACAACATGGAGAAATGGAAAGAGGAAGGACAATTGCATCGGGTGCCGAGGAAGGCCCCTCTGAGGAGGACACGTTGACAGCTGAACGTTGGAAGTTGTTCCCATAGAAGGATCTCAGGGTAGATCATAGCAGACATGTGCAAAGGCCCTGAGGCAGAAATGACCTTGGCATGTTTAGGGAAAATCAAGGCAGAGTGGCTGGGGATGAAGGAAGTGATTCTTCCAGCAGTAGATGAAATTGAAGAGGTAAGCAGGTGTCAGCATTTGACCACCCCTAGCATCTGACAGAACGTGGCACATACGAGATGGCCGATAATAACTGGGCAACTTCTCCTTTTCGTTAAACCAGTTGCTGACCAGACTCTCTTTCTCTTTACCATGGGAAATGCGTTTCTGTATTTCTTCCAGCTCAAAATGCAGTTTGGGCCGGGAAATTCAAGAGTTACGGCTGAAAGGACTGGAAAGAATTTCCCAAGCGAGGCTCAGCTCAACTCATTCACAAGACAAAACATTTCTTGAACGCCTACTTGGTTTCTTCCCTAGGTCACTACGACTCTGTGTTGCCATTTGGAAGGTAAAATCGGTCCTGTTATTCCTCAGAGCTGAGAAGCCCGATTCTACCCATGAGTCACCCTGGGCTCAGGCAAGAAGTTCGAAACTCCACATGGGTTATAAATGTACATGAGTCAGAAACCCTCAGACTCACTAGATGAGTAGTTGAGGAGGTCAGTTTAAGAGTCTCCCAGACCTTGGTTGGAATCCTGCGTCTGCCCATTTTTAGCTAAATTATCCGGGGCCAGCCACTACTGTCTTTCTCAGCCTCGGTTTCCTCATCCGTATTATGGGGATAATAATACTATTCTCACTGGTGACAGGTTACATGCCTTCTTAGCTTACGTGTGGTCTGCTCTGGGATGTCGCTAGGACGGGAAATATTGTAATTAATTATGACATAAATTACAAAATTAATTATCACCTAATTATTACAGATAAAAATGACCTAAATACTAATTTTCCCTCATAAAGGAACCCGGAGTAATTATTTGCCCCGTAAAGTGCAGCCAGCGTGCTTTGAAAGAAGAATGCCTCCTCATTAGAAGCCGTGAATCCCAGGTTCTAGTTCCAGCTGGGATCCCTACTTGCTGTGTTATCTTAGGCAGGTCATTTCTCCTATCTGGGCTCTGGGTTCCACGGTTTGCCTCTCAGAGGTTACAAGACCTCTTACCCCTAGAGCAGAGATCCCCCAACCTGCAGTGCCTTTCCTGGCGGAGCAAAGATCCAGGCAGCAAACCTCGCACCTTGATCCTGTGTGTGCTGGCATGCGTACGGCTTCCTCGTGGGGATGACTCTGTCCAAACAAGCTTTCCTCTGCCCCATGGGGTCAGCCTCGCTTCTGAAAATCAAGCCGCCGACCGAGTCTGGGTCCAGGCATCGTGGGAGTCAGAGCACGGGGCCAAGCATGGACTCACATTCCACGATGATCATGTCCAGGGATGTCTGAACCAGCTCCTCGACGGGGAGGAAGTCCCTCCAGGTTGGGGTGACCTTCCCAGCAGTGTGTTTATTTCACAGCCCAAAGCAACACATTCAGGGAGGAAGGGAAGAGAGGAGGAAGGGAAGGGGGAAACGAGGCTATTGAAGCAAAAGAACATTCTCCCGAGTCCGCCGAAAACACGTAAAGCTCTGACAACAGGAGACTGCTACGAGCATGTTGAGAAAACAGAAGACAATCAGAGAAAGAAAAGTCCAAACGTCTACAATGCAGAGGAAACTTGCACTTTGCCCATCTCAGCGCTGAGGTAGATTAGTTGTTATTGAATCCCCTCGGCACATAATAAACAGTCAAGAATGATTTGTGAAGTGATTGAATGGCAGGAAGGCATCACTGCTGACCAGACCCACTAGTGAAGGTGTCACAGGTTAAATGGCTTGTGGGAGATGGGTAGGATTGGACTTGCTGGCGGAGGGAAGTATTTCAGGAAGGACATCAGCTTCAGCAAAGGTCTCTCGAGAGACTGAGCTTGGGAGTGTTGGAGGATGTATTAGTCAGCTGAGCCCAGGCTCTGCTGCAGTCAATTTCCCTGGAATTTCAGTGACTCGGTGTAATAAACCTCGGTTTCTCACTCGTGTTGTATGCCCAGTGCAAGCTGGCCGCGGGCTCTGCTCCACACGGTCACTCCAGGACCCAGGCCGACATCAGCACTGACATCTATTACCTGCATCTTCCGCGACATGAGTTCTTGAAGGTCCCCAGAGTAGGGGAAGAGATCTCATGGAGAACTCGCATGTGCTCTTTGGTGCTTTGGCATGGAAATGACATAGGGGTCTTCTGGGCACCACCCCCCCTGGACAGAACTGGAGTTCTGGCTCCACCTGATTCTCGGGGGCTGGGAAAGGTCATGAGCTCATTTCACAGGCATCTGTGAGCCGCAAATGGCTCTGCTTCGTGGCAATGGTCAGAACGGCCCATGCAAGTGGCAAACACATTCTAAGTGAGGTAGAGAAGAATGAAATACTTGTAGCTTTGCCGTGGACGGTGTATATCCTGAAAGTCTCTCCCATCACATAGGAAAGCTCCCTCTGCAGTGTCCTAAAATGTGTCAAGTGATCAGGAAAGGACGTCTCCATTATTTTTTTTTTTATCCTTACAAGTGTCAGAGTTATCAGGAAACCGCTCTACGATTTTGTCTCTCGGGCTCTTCTCAACAATACATGAATGAATTCGGGTATCTGCAGAAAGGATTCTTAAGAAGGGAAGACATTCTACGCGTACCTAGAACCGAGTCTGAGCCTTAGCGCCCCTGTACTTGTCAAGGCCCTTAATCTCCATGTCTATATTTATTCCTTCAATTACAATTTATTGAGTACCACGCACCAGCCTACGAGGCGGGGAAGATACAAAGGGGCTCCACTGATAGGATTCTTGTCATCAGTAAGCTTTCAGACTAGTGGATGAAGCTTGCATTATATGGCCTGACGAGAAAGCAAGAAAAACAGATGTTAGACCATAGGGAAAGACTCCTGGTCCTTGGAGTGGCAAAGGTCCCTGAAATGGGGGAAGGCAATGAGCCTCCTTCCTAAAGCCGTCAAAACACAATGTGGATATTTATTTCCGTGGATCCCTCAAAGTTTTCCAAAATATGTGGGGATGGGAGTGGCTGAGGACAGCTCACGGAAGGTCCGGTCTCCTTACCACCGAGCAGATTCCCCACTTCTAGAAAGACACCTGCTATTCTTAAAATACCCATAAATCACCCTAGAGATCTTTGATAGCACCCAAGATCAAGACCATTGACCTCAAGAAGAAGATGACTCTCTAATTATTAGGAACCCACTGGGCATGGTAATCAGATTTAGGGAATAAGGACAAATAAAATAGAGGCACCTGGGTGGCTCACTCGATTAAGCAGTCGACTCTTGGTTTCAGCTCAGGTCATGATCTCACAGTTTGTGGGATCGAGCCTCATGTCGGGCTCTGTGCCGACAGTGTGGAGGCTGCTTGGGGTTCTCTCTCTCCCTCTCTCTCTGACCCGCCCCTACGCTCCATTCTCGCTCTCGCTCTCTCTCAAAATAAACAAAAAAACTTAAAAAAATAGAATAAATAAAATATGACCCACCTCACTGAACAGAGATGAGCATTAAGGGTCATCATGGATATCCCAGACTTTCCAACATATGGCTCCTATGGCAGATTGTATTTCCCAAGAATGGCTGCAATACCGTATCAGTCTTCTCAGTTATTCTTACAGTATGACTTTGACCATCCTCCCACTGAAAGGACGCGGTGAGGTCCCTCCGTGTGAATCTGGATACACTCATGACAGTAGACAGTAGTGCGATGGCGTCGTCTGACTTCCGAGAATAGGTCACAAAGGACAGCACAGCTCTGCCTGCTTCTCTTGGGATGTCCCCTTTTGGAACCCAGCAGCCATGCTGTGAAGAAGCCGAGGACCTTCATGGCAAAGTCACACATAGGCTTCCCAGCTGAGAGACCCGGGCTCCTGGAACTAGGTTCTGTGCCTGTGAGGAAGCCTGTGCTCTCTTCCCGCCCAGAAAGACTGTGGGGGGAAGCCATATGCATGCGTTCTGGCCAACAGTCCCGCATAGGTCCCTGAAAATAGCCAGCACCAACCACCACGCATGTAAATAAAGATGCTTCTAGATCCTTCCAGCCCCAGCTCTCACGTTTTGCTTAGCTTTGAGTCTTTCCTGAGAAAGCCCAGGCCACCTGGAACCCAGGTTCTGGAACCCAGACAACCAATTCCCATAGTGCCCTGTCTGAATCCCGGAAGGACAAAATGGCGGTGTTATGCCACTCAGATTTAGGGCAATTTGTTCTACAGTGGTAGTGACTGAAACCAGTTCTCAGTATAGCTGAATCACCTAAATATTTAGCCAAGTGATAACATTCTGGTTACCAGAGCGTTCTAGGTAGGTGACTGTTGACTGAAACACTCTCATGCCAGGACTGGCGTGTCAAGTTGAAAGTTTATTAGTCTTTAGCTGCAAAGTCTTTCCGTTTTTGCTCTGTGCAGGGGCAGCATTCCCTGAAAGATCACCCCATGATGTTCTGTGGCCTGAATTTCCCCCCCAGAAACTGCAGTACTGGATAGAGTTTAGGTCATATCCGGGGCGATATGCCTAATTTCAGCGTCTGTTTGCCTAACATTAGATCTTCAGGTAGCTGGTCTTATTATTTCTGGGAGTTCTTCCAGAGCTGTGCTTCCTTATTAATATTGGCATTGAGTTATTACTCATGTTATTTGCTGCCCTTCATTTCAGATCCCATTCTCTGGGAGAATTCTACATCCCTGCCCTGGGGCTGTCAGACTCAGGCTTGTGACCTGCCTTGGCCAATGGCGTATAGACGGAAGTGGCATGGGCCGTTTCCAAGAGGCAGCTCTCAGATCCGTTAAGAGCCACTGGACGGTAACACCATGTTCTTTCCCCTCTACCCCCCCTGCCCACCATTAGTCCACGAAGGCCCAGGATGTCATTTATTTCATAACCCTCGGTCCCCAAATAAGGAAGACATACAGCCAACCCATGATGGATGTATCATGTGAGGAAGAAAAAAAAATCTCAGTTGTTGTAAAGCCCTGGGATCGGGGGCATTTGTCACGGCAGCGTAACTTAACCTAAACTGATTAATACAGCTTCAGTGCCCCACTCCTGAGACAACAGTGATGTTAATACCAAGAGTTAGCTTCCTGGAGCTTCCAAAGCAGATACTTGGCTGGTGGCCACATGGGTCCTTTGTTCCTGGCTGTCTCCCCCAAGCCACGTCCATGTTGAGTTCCGGAAAAAAATAAGGAAGAATACCTTTGGCCTCTACCTAGTGCCACATCTTGTCACCTGGGACCCAAAGCAGATTATTTGTGCCTCACAGATCACAGAAGGTCCCATAGATTTGCCTCTATCCCTTCTGTCCCAAGGATTCAGAGATAGATTCCATGGAGCTGTTCTGAGAAAGAGACTTTCTGCCACCTGACAGTCTTTCAACTTTTCCCTACATGTTCTATTTCCTCATCAAAGTTCCCTTTCTTCTATGCAAATCCAGATATGCAAAATCACTCCTGTGGGCTTGCGCCCTATCACTTTATCGGACACTCCTAGACATATCTGAGTCCCAGGTTGGTGGAGACAAGATCCTATCTCTCCCTCAAGAGCAGTCTCTAGCTCTCTTCCCAGATATCCTCGCGGGCAGCTCCCTGGCTCTCTGTGATAAGGTTCCCATATCAAGGAGAGAGACGCCTCTCCCATTATCCTTTGTAAGTGGCAAACTTCATGCCCGCTCAGCCAATCCCACTCCTCTCTTTTTCTTTTTCGTCTTAGCATTCACCGTCGTCTGACATGATTCGTTTATGCTCTGTGTCCTCCGCTGGAATGTGTTTGTGTTTATTTATTGCTCTATTACTCGCATCTTGAATCGTCCATGGTATACAGTTTGTGCTCAATAGATACGTTTGACTCAAATAATGAAAGCCCTAGAGATTTAAAATAATATTGGTGACGAAGCCTTGGGTTTTCAAAGAGGAATCTGTGGAGGACCAAGCCTCCACGGGGAGTGGTTTTTAGATCCTTCTAGTTACAGGTGCTTCAGAGCAACTCGGGTTCTATTTGCTGCGTCAGGTTCAGGGTTCGAAGAAGATTTTATCAGAAAAACAGGTTCAACTTAAAAAGAGTTGGGAAATCATGGGTACAGGCCAGGTCGGTCATTGAATGGATCCGTAGACTGAGGTCTTGCAAGCTGAAGACTGTTTACCAGAGCACTCCGCCAACGAATGATAGAACGCAGCTCACGTGTTGATTTACTTTACATCGTTGGCATAAAAACATTGGGCAAGATCGCTTATTAGGTGCTTCTGCTTCCACGAACTCTGAGTCAGACCTCTGATATGAAACTGAGTGCAAGGACAGGAGGGGTTCCTTGTTCATAAATCCTGCCTTGTGAAACCGAGGCGTTAGATTCCGAGGTCTGTCTCTTGACAGCTGGAAATATCCACAAAGCTGACTTCGTGCACATGTGCATGTACTTATACGGTGGCTAAGTACTGTAGGTGGCAGAATGTGTCCAACTGTGGCCAACTCTTATTAGATGGTCGGCCACTTGTGGTGTGGGTCCTTGTACCAGTGAGGGCTCCCTCATCTACGAGTAAGAACCACCCAAAAGGATATTGATCATCTCACAAGGGGGACTGCGAAAGGGAACCCCCAGGGCCCGCAGATTCAGCAGTTCAATGGCATCGTCAAACCAGCTCATGTGCTCTTTATCCCCAGTGACACTTTTCAGCAAGTTTGTCTTGGTCGGCCTTCCTTGTGACCCCAAGATGGCTCCCAACTCGTGAAGAGGCCAATGAGTAGAGGCATAAAAGGGAACGTCTCTTTCCTTGTGTCCCCCCTCTTATAAGCAAGGCACAGTTACCTGAGAGCCTCACACTGAACTTCTGTCTACGTGCCCATGCTGCAACCAATTTGTGTGACTCACTCCCCGATAGTCATGCTGCTGGCGGTGGGGGGGGGTAACCAAAATCAGAATTCTGTCAGGGTGATTATTCCTTTTTCATGTCAGCTTGGCTAGTAAACACTAATCTAGGTGTGCTGTGAAGGGATTTTGCAGATGGGGCTACACTGTACAATCTGTTGCCTCAAGGAAGGATTATCCTTGATCATCTGGGGGGGCCTCGTCCAATCAGTTGAAAGGTCTTTCACACAAATGTGAGCTTTCCCCAAGAAGGGATTCTGCCTCCAGACCAGATCCTCAGCTCCTGCCTCAGAACAGGCTGGTCTGCCATAGAGATATTGGACCTGCCAGTGTCTATAATCTCATAAGCCAACTCCTTAACCTTTCTCTTTCTCTATTTCTCTCTCTAATAAAACTACTCAATGAGTCTCTTTAATATACACTATCTATCTATCTATCTATCTATAGATAGTCATATATATAGATCTATAGATAGATCTACAGATACATAGATAGATAGATAGATAGTCATATATGTGTGTATGTATAATACATATTATATTTCATATACAGTTGGCCATTTAACAATGCGGGGCTTAGTAACACCAACTCCCACACGGTTGAAAACCCACCTCTAACTTTTGACTCCCCCCCCCCAAAATTCAACTACTAATAGCCTATTGTTGACCAGAAGCATTATGTATAACATGAACAGTTAATTAGCACACATTTTTTTGTTATACGTATTATATAGTGCATTCTACAACAAAGGAAGCTAGAGAAAAGAAAACGTTATTCAGAAAATCACAAGGAAGAGAAAACACATTTAGAGTCCTGTGATGTAGTTTTCAAAAATGTCTGTGTAGGGGCGCCTGGGTGGCTCAGTCGGTTGAGCGTCCGACTTCAGCTCAGGTCATGATCTCGCGGTCTGTGAGTTCGAGCCCCGCGTCGGGCTCGGTGCTCACAGCTCAGAGCCTGGAGCCTGCTTCGGATTCTGTGTCTCCCTCTCTTTCTGCCCCTCCCCTGCTCATGCTCTGTCTCTCTCTGTCTCAAAAATAAGTAAAAACATTAAAAAAAAAAATCTGTGTAGAAGTGAACCTGTACAGTTCAGACCTTGTTATTCAAGCTTCAACTGTATATTACACATATTATAAACATCTATGAATATTATGTAACATATGACATATATGTAGAATATATATATTCCACCAACCTGCTCCCTCTGACGGGTAATGGCTACTGGGTAGATAATCAACATTCTCTCTTTTTTGAACAAAGGGTGAGATTCTTTTTTGAGAACATACCATTCTTTTATTGACTTAACAAATACTTGGAGCACTCACTTTTACATTTATTCGCAAATATCTTGGGGTACTTTCTAGGTACTCGGGAGATATTACCGAACAAAGCAGATAAAAAATCCCGCCCTATTCTAAATTGGCATATTCTGATATATGTTCTCATGCCATCCTAAAATTTTCCTTCATAGTGCTCATCGCCATCCGTTTATACAGTATTTTCTCTACCACCAGACCTTAAGCTTTTTTTTTTTCTGAAAAAAAAACAAACTTCAAGAGGCATAAGGCAAATTAAACCCCAGAGTAGATGTGGTAGGCTTCTAGTGCTCACACACACTCGTTTCTCCTCTTCTTCCCGAGCGTGTGGGAGGGCGGTATTGTCTCCAATCCCCTTGAAGTAGGTGGGGCCTTGTGACTGGTTCTGTCCCAAATTCATAAGATGGAAGGACCCTGGATCCATGAGTCGCTTCATGGACAGCAGCTGGCCTGGAAAGTTGTCCAACCTGATATAGGACTTGCATGAGTGAGAAATAAACCTTTTCTGTGTTACGGAAATAAGGTTCCGAGGTTTATGTGTCACTGCAGCATAGCATAACCCATCCTGACTAATACGGTCGAATTCCAGATCCAGACTGGAGGCCAACGGGGGCCATATTGTTCTCATGCGCCACGTATCCTCGGCGCCCAGCTCGATACCTGAAACAAACTAAATGCTCAGTAAGTACTTTTAAAAAATAACACCACAAAACCCCATCCATTAAAAGATATGTAAGATAATTTACACCTTAACGGGTTAGTGATCTTGTAAGTGAGCTTGATTTAAAAAAAAAAAAAACATAACAAAAACCTTTATGACTTTCCTGTCAACCTAAATAAATTACCATGGATGAATACAATTCATGAAGACAGGAGTCATCAGCCAACAACCTGTTGTCCTTGTCATTCAAATGCAAATGAATGACACCCTAATTTCTTCCAAGTGTAAGGCACTGTATGGGTAATTTTAAATTATTAGTAAATTAGTAATTTAGTAAAATTTAAATTTACTAAGTAAATTTTAAATTTACCAAGTAATGAGTAAAATTAGTAATTGTAAATTATTCTGTAAAGTGTGGGTTTCTTTTTTTCTTTTTTTTAATGTGTATTTATTTTTCAGAGACAGAGACACACGGAGCGTGAGCAGGAGAGGGACAGAGAGAGAGGGAGACACAGAACCAGAAGCAGGCTGTTAGCGCAGAGCCCGACGTGGGGCTGGATCTCCCGAACTGTGAGATCGTGACCTGAGCCGAAGTCGGGACGCTTAACCTACTGAGCCGCCCGGGCGCCCCGTTCAGTATCTTTTTATGGGGCCCCTACTCTGTGCTGGCCGTTTGCTAGGTGGTATGTAGACAGGACCACGGACCTAGTACAAACCAACCCTGGGCCAGGGCGCGTGTCCTCAGTAAACGATGGCTGATTGCATAGAGAACTGCTACGATGAAGTCAGCACAGAAAATGGGGGAGGCCGGTAGAGGGGCATTGGCTGAAGCAGGCCAGGCCGATGGCTCTCAAAATGTGGTCTCGTGACCAGCAGCCAAGGCATCACCTGGGAAATTGTTAGAAGTGCAAATTCTCAGCTCCCCAGTCCAGTCCCATGGTAGCAGAAAGTCTGAGGATGATGCTCAGGAATCTGCATTGAGGGGCGCCTGGGGGGGCTCAGTTATTAAGCCTCTGACTTCGGCTCAGGTCATAATCTCGCGGTTCCTGGGTTCGAGCCCCACGTTGGGCTCTGTGCTGACAGCTCGGAGCCCGGAGCCTGCTTCCGATTCTGTGTCTCCTTCTCTCTCTCTCTCTCTCTGTCCCTCCCCTGCTCACACTGTCCCTCTCTCTCTCAAAAATGGATAAACATTAAAAAATACCTTTAAAAAAAGAAGCTGCATCTTGACAAGCCTTCCAGGCAATGGTGATGGACCCCAAAATTTTGAGAACCGTTGCTCTAAGACCTTGTTCCTGAGGCCTCCTTGTTACCTGAGAGCAAATGGGGCACACAGGAGCTCGGATCCCATCCCTGACGGATCCCCTGCATCAGAATCTCTGAATGACAACGTCCCCAGAGGATTCATTTGCAAGTTCCATTGTACGAAACACCGGTCCAGGCCAATGGTGTTCAAACTTAGCTGCTCAGTGGAATCAGCAGGCAGCTTTTCAATCTGGCTGATGCCTGGCCTCTACCCTCCAGAGATTCTAGCTTAGTTGATACGGAGTTTGGCTTGGACGCCAGGAAATTTTTAACTGCCCCCTCCCCCCAGATAATTCTGATGTGTGGGGCAGTTCCAGAACCAAGGGCCTCCAGGACTCTAAGAGGGCTTCCCAGAGGGGCAGCATCTAAGCTCAGCCCTGGCCCCCAAGGTGGGGTGTTTCCCGGAGGGGAACAGAGAAAGCCAGAGTATTTTCGGTGTAACTTCCGCCCCTGTGGTTACCTGTCTTCAGTCAGAGAGGGAGGCCTCCCAAATCAAAGGCTGTCAATCCCCTTCCTGTCAACAGCCTCAAATTCACTAAAACACTCGAGGCACGGGTTCAGAGGCAGGGCAGAATGAGGGAGAGGTTTTATTGCATAAAGCCCGCATTCTCTGCGCTGTGCGTTAATTAATTTCAAAGTAGGCCGAGTGATGAGGGAGATTTGGGGCCGCAGCGTGGGTAATAAGAAAATTTGCTGAAAGTCCCTCTTTGCCTCCCGGAATGCCCTCTGCCCCGACCTACCCTATCACGATCAGAGAGAAAGGCCAGCCCGTGAGCATCACAACCTGCTGAGACTGGCCAGGGATGCTGCCGAGAAGGTACCCCGTCCTCTCCTTTGTTGGGAAACACGAGAGGTGGCCGGCGAGCGCACAGAACTCGAGGGGGTCCTCAGGAGGGCCAGAGGGGGTGGGGCAGAGGAGATCCGAGGGGGTGCCCCAGAGGGCAAAGGTGAGAAGGACGTGGAGGGAGCCCTTTTTCGGAAAGAAGGATCTAGATTCTTCAGAGTTGGCCTCTTCCGGTCTCCCAACACTGGGACTGTTTCCATGCTACCCACTTCCCCACCTCCTCCCCCTATCGTCTGTGACTAATGATTCTGACCCTTCCCCAACCCGATCTGCAATATCTCAGGCCTCTGTCATAGTCGGCTTCCGGCCATCCGCAGGTCAGATGGCTCTGAGCACGGGAGGGCCAGCCTTGTAGCAGCAAAGGGCAGCAGAACTCGGCCAAAGGCAGGTTCCCGAAATACCCCCAGGGCTCCTTCCCCCCCCCCCCCCCCCCCCCCCCGTCTTTCCTTCCTTTCCCTCCCCCTATCTTATGACAATTAATTAACTTAATTGTTGATTCTTCTCTCACTCCGTAGGGTCTCTTTCCTAGCACTAGCCCAGGGGGTCCTAGGAGGCAATGATAAAGTGACTGTAGGTTCTTACTTACATTACCCGAATGAGTTCATCACGCGAGGACTTCTCAAGAGAGACCCCTTCAGCATTATCTTCTCAGAACGAATATGGTGCCGTCACCCCAAGTGCTCCTTGAATTCCTCTTGAGGAATGGCCTTAGGAACGGTCTAGATGGGCATTTCAAAGTGAAATAACAGTAGTATTATTATTATGCTAGTCATTCACCTTTTTGTTGTTGTTTTAATAAACAAAATCCTGCTTGGGGCGCTTTGGTGGCTCATTGGGTCTAGCGCCTGATTCTTGATTTTGGCTCAGGTCATGACCCAGGGTTGTGGGATCAAGCCCGGCGTCCAGCTCCATGCTGAGTGTGGAGGCTGCTTAAGATTGTCTCTCTTTCTCTCTCTCTCTCAGATAAAAATTATATATATATATATATATATATATATATATATATTAAGAAGTCACGCTTGTGTCTCAGTTGTTTGACCCAAAATTAGTGTTAACCAAGTGAATCATCCATTTTATTCCTAATAGTTATCCCTGAGTAATATTCGACTCTTTCCCCCAAGTTAAAACTACCTTCAGAGTTTCCAGATCTGGCCACCAATAAAGAACTTCGAAAAATACTCTGAATAAAGACAGAATCTTCAGGAGAAGTGTCCAGCTTCTGGAAGAGAACCTTGGGCAGGGTAAATACTGACTTGAGGGGCCGCTCTCTATAGTCATGAGCTGAAAAGAAGCGTAAAGGGTTTTCTTAGTCACGATTAATGAACTCGGTCCCACTTTCTTTTTTATCTTCCTGAGAGTATCTGGGACGATCCCAGCTCTTAGCAACTCAGATTTTCCAGGCATCTCTCCTCCTCGGGGTAAACAAGAAAAGGAACAAGTACATACTTGACTCAATATTATAGGATGTGGTTTTCTCCTCTGTTTTATTTTTCCCTTTGACTCCTCTCCTCTCGTACCTTGAAAGGAAAGACTATTTTAATGCCAAGTGAAATCAATTCGACAAGTATTTTCTGCATGCAAGGCCCTGTTTCACACGGTGTGTGGGAATCCCTGGCCACCTAAGATGTGCTTTTCTCACTTATTTTCTCTAGAGCGCCAACAGAGCGAAATGGATTGGGAAACTGTGGGAAGAAGGATTCTGTGTTAAGAAGGATCCTGAGGTCCAGATTCAGTGGGAAAATACACATATGGCTTCTTTCTCCTTACACTTAATGCACATTCAAATATTTTTGAATGAATAACTGGAAAAAAAAAAAAAACACCAGAGTGAGTGAATGCATCCAAGAGTGATGAGACCCACCACTTGGGCAAGAGGAAATGAATCACATTATGTCCATGCATCCAAGTGAACTTTTAGAGTAATATCCATCCCAGATGGCTGCCAGAACACAATCCTTTCCTCTTTCCACCCAGCGTTGAAAGTCACAGTGGACGTGGGATCTGGGATCTGCACCGAAATCGTTTATTTTGAAGTCTATTTTGCCCCATTCTGTTGAAATAGATTGGCCATACATGAAAGTCAAGGAAAGACGGAGGGAACGCCCCAAGACTAAGGGCGATGAAAGGCACATGAAAACAAACAAACAAACAAAAGGAACCAATGACTCTGAACGACAGCCTTTGACTACAAACAGCGTTGTGTGGAAATTGAATGGGACCTGAGAACTATCTGGTAACAATTTACCAGTGTTACTTTCCCTGATATTGATTGTTATATTTTGGTTATACTGGGAAATGCCTTTGATTTTAGGAAATAAACATTAAGTAGCAGGGCTGAAAAAATTTTTTTTTACCTTGTCCACACGTATAAATGTACAGCTTCTTCCTCTTGCCCCCCTTATGAAGACAGGATTTACCTCCAGCAAATATACGCAGAGTTTCCTAATAAACAGTGGCCAAAAAAAAAAAAAAAAGTACACAAAAATATGTAGGAGAACTGAATGAAAATATTTAGGTCCAGCTTGATGTTCTTGGTGGTTTGTGCTAAAAAGAAATTTTCCAGCTCCCCTGAAATGTGCTCCAAAAAGAGAGTGTACTTTAAAAAAAATTTTTTTAATGTTTATTTTTGAGAGAGAGAGAGACAGAGAGAGAGAGAGAGAGGCAGAGCGTGAGTGGGGGAGGGGCAGAGAAAGAGAGGGAGCCACAGAATCTGAAGCAGGTTCCAGGCTCCGAGCTGTCAGCACAGAGCCCGTCGCGGGGCTCGAACCCATGAACCACGAGATCATGACCTGAGCCAAAGTTGGACACTTAACCGACTGAGCCACCCAGGCGCCCCGAGAGTGTACTTTTTAGATGCCCATCAAACACTGCAGCAAAAGAACAGACTTAGGATATTATGAGGTCTTAGGTCTTAGAATATTATGAGCTGCTACATCCTGGGGCGGTCATAGAGATTTCATGGCTTTGACCCTAGAAGAGGAAGAATCCCAGGCATGTTTCTAAAATAGTATCTTACCATGGGATACACCTGTCAGAGTTCCTGATTCCTTGAAAGATGTGCTTAAACAAAAATACCCCAATGGAAGAAACGGTCTCAACTTAGAGTTCTCAGGGTCAGGTTTGTATAAGAAGGTTTTGGTGTACAAATAACTGAACAGATGCCGGAAAACCCAAGACTTTCATTTGAGTAGAAGACAGGGATTTATTAGACCACTAGATTAAAATTCCTGTATTTAAGACATATTTCACAAACACTTAATGGGGTTTTCCCACCCGTTAAGAGCAAACCAAGGGCACAATGTTCCGTTTTAATAGGGGGCAGTAACTCTATTTCATTTATAGACTAAACTGACAGAAAAAAAAAAATACGTGTATATATGGGTAGTTCTCGCCAGAGAAAACATGACTTAATGCAAATGCTCAAGCAACATATTAGAAATAAAGGTCTGTCTGTAGCCTTGGCAATTTCTTTTCCTTTTTCTATTTTTGGGAGGGGGTGATGATTTGGAAGAAAAAATCCTGTGGTTGGTATCCAATGAAGTTAACCCTTCTGGCGTAGGACCTCTATTACATGCAAACATCATGAATTATAATTAGAGAACAGCGTATTTACACATGGAGGTACACAGGGTCAAACAGGAAACGCTGCCAACAATCTCAGCATTTGGCTGGGAACTCTTGGCGGTTGGCATAAGCAAATGGTCCTGGAATGGGGCAGAGCCGGGAGGAACACGGAGGTCTAGTTTTCAGTCCTTGTGACATTTAGCAAACACACATCAAGAGATGCATCATAAAAAATCCATGCAGATTTATCATTTTGATCAAGAGGTCTCAAAAGGGGGCCACATCTGTCTCCTAGAATTCAGGACATTGAAGCTGTCGGTATGTAAAGCGAGTCAAAAACACTTTCTCGAGGAAATTTGGAAACGCCCGTGTTCAAACCTTTAACGATATGAGCGCCCGTCTCGAGTAGTGCATCCTAAAGAGAGAACTAAAAAATGTTCCAAAACAATATGTGTTTACGTTACAAGGATGCTTCTTGCAACGCTGTCCACCAAGTGTAAAATATTGATCTCAGTGTTCATTGATAGGAAATTGGGTAAATCAATTACAGCAGATCCATAAATGGGACACCATAGAGCCTTTGAGGAGGATGACATATATTTATATGTATTGACTTGGAAAGATGTCCCCGATATATTAAATTAAAATGGCAGGATATTAAGAAATGCACAGGATGATTTTATTTATCGTTAAGAAGACAAAATGAAAGCGTGTGTGTGTGTGTGTGTGTGTGTGTATTTCAAAAAGCAGGCTAATACAGGACTACCAAAAGCAGTTATTCTTGGTGAGCAGAATCACCAGAACACGTCCGGTTGCTATAAACGTCACATTTCTACGTTGTTCGGATTTGTGCACAAATGCAGATCACATTTTTATGAGAAAAGACTCTGAAGTTGTGTCCGGGACGCTGTATCTCAGAGAGGTGATCTCATCTTTCCTAGAGGAACACCGGAGACAGAACTCGGGACGTGCCGGCTTCCTCACCCGGTTCTGCCCTTTGCCAGCTGTTGACAGCGGGGAAGTCACCCAGTCGCCCAGCCTCTCCGTGGCTATCTTCCACGCTGTTATGTAAGGACATTCCTTTCCTCCTGGGCTGCTGGTGAGCACGAGATGAGGTAATGTTTTGCACAAGGCCTGGCCTCATTCTTGGCACACGTAGGTGTTCGGTTAAAGAAGAGAGTGGGTTCCTTGTCTCTCGAATAGCGACAAAGCGCATCATCCAAACTTGAGCCGCAAGTGACTCTACTCAAGGGGAGGCGCTGAGAGGCCCCCAAACGAGCCAGACGATGTGGATCTCTCCCTAAAGTGCCTGACCTCCAGCCGGGAGGGTTGTGATCAGTGACACGACTGCGGCACCTACTACGCGCCAGGCACCGCTCAGGCTCTTGAACGTGCCAAGTCGTTGAATCGTTACCATCACTACTGACTCGTCATAGACTAACCTTATTCCCATTTTGCAGGTCAGGAAGTCAAGGCGCAAGTAGGTTTGGGAGCTGGGTAAGGTCACGCAGCAGCTTAGAAATCAGAACTAGCTTCTGAGTCTGAGCTCTCGCCCACCAAGGCACACGGCTGTCAAAGAATTTAGGGCGAGGTCCAGGCTAGAGAGTGGAATTGAGCGGAAAGGGTGTGCCTTTGTGTGGCAAGGAGTCAGTCACCAACACCTTAGAATGGACCAGATGTTCGGGATATCCTGGAGAGCTGGTTGGAACCCGATGGCCACACTCTGCCCCAGAGCTTCCGATTGGGGAGGTCCAAGGTGGTGTCTGAGGACCTGCCTTTCTAACAAGCTCCCAGGTGATGCTGATGATCCCAGGGCCCCACCTGGAGCCACAAGGCCCCTGGGGAGCAAGGACAGGGCAGGACAGGAGAGCAGCCCCCTGCCTATCTCCTATTTAACTAAGTGTCAAGTCACAGAACGTTTTTAAAGACACCTAAAGAAAGACACTTGCCTCCGAATACAACCCTACTGCCCTTTGATTTCCACCTCTGCGTGAGGCAGCATTCGCGAAGTATCTTTCAGAGGCGGCTGGGTAGCTCAGCGGGTTAAGCATCTGACTCTTGATCTTGGCCTCGGTTATGATCTCATGGTTCGTGAGCTCGAGCCCCACGTCAGGCTCTGTGCTGACAATGTGGAGCCTACCCTAGGATCCTCTCTCTCTCTCTTTCTCTGCCCCTCCCTCACTTTCACTGTCTCTCTCAAAATAGATAAATAACCTTAAAAAAAAAATCTAAGGGGCGCCTGGGTGTGTCAGTTGGTTAGGCATCCGGCTTCCGCTCAGCTTGTGATCTCATGATTTGCGAAGTTCGAGCCCTGCGTCGGGCTCTGTGCTGACAGCTCAGAGCCTGGAGCCTGCTTCGGATTCTGTGTTTTCCCTCTCTCTCTGCCCCTCCCCTGCTTGTGCTCTCTCTCTCTCTCTCTCTCTCTCTCTCAAAAATAAACTTTAAAAAAAATTTAAAAGGAAAGGAAAAGAAAAACCCTGCGGAAGTCTCAATCCTTGTGATTTTGACTGTTATTCTGCTAACGGGACTCCCCGTGATGAAGTCAGGAGATGCACATCTCCCATTTTTGTGAGCTGATTTTATTAGATAATCCTACCCTGGTCATTTATGGCTACAAGACCTACCCTAAATTGATTTGGGGGTGGGGGGGTGGGGAAGAGGGGTTGCTGTAGTATTTCGAGAGTGGGACAGGGCAGCGTGAACTCTACCAAATTCCAGAATAAAAGAATTATCAAGTCTCCATCGCGGCGTAAACGATGTCAGTGAAAAGTTATTCCACAAAAATTAAAGAGAAGTTTAAAGCACAACGTCTAGTAATTCCGATGCGTTAAAATAAATGTAGTCTGAGATCTGATATCCTGTTGAAAAACCTGAATGCTGCTGCCATGTTGTGACTAATCGGATCGCCTTGAATAATAACCTTCTGGACGGGGAAAGTGGTGGCAATGTTCTCATTGACTTTTTTTGACGAGCCCAGAAAGTAAGTTCATAGTTTGCCACTCTGTTCCCAAGGAATGCTTTTATTGTTTCAAATATCAATGGGAAAGTGACCCACTTATTTAAGCTTTAGGTCTTTCATGCTCTGTAGTCAGGGTGACCTTTCTTTCATATGTTATACGTTGGAGATTGGATATAAGACTTCCCTTGAGAAGAGATTAATACTGTGAAAACCAGATTGAAGACAACTGACAAGGGTCATTTCAATCGGAAAAACAGACCTTTCTCCTGGTGGGACCCAATGAAACTATTTTCCATGTTAGTGGGGAAAAAATAGGCCATAAACATTTGTACTTTCCTGGACTTCTGTCTTGTAAAGTTTTGTTTTTGTTTTTTTGGTTTTTTTTTTTTATTATTTTTTTTAACGTTTATTTTTCAGACAGAGAGAGACAGAGCTTGAACGGGGGAGGGTCAGAGAGAGGGAGACACAGAATCTGAAACAGGCTCCAGGCTCTAAGCTGTCAGCACAGAGCCCGACGCGGGGCTCGAACTCATGGACCGAGAGATCATGAGCCAAAGTCGACCGCTTCACCGACTGAGCCACCCAGGCACCCCAGTTTTTGTTTTGTTTTAATGATTACTGTCGTCGCGTGAAACCGTGGCGTTGTGCCTTTGGGGTTTATAGGACAATAGCAAGCTCTCTCACTGCCCCCACCTCCATGTCAGCAACCCCCCCAAATCCGCAGTCCACTGGCCCTTGTTGAGGGCCCCAAGGATGATGTCTGTCTTCTCTTATGTCTATTTCAAAGATCATAAACGAAGCTCTGGTTTCCACGATTCTCTGAATATATTATGACTTAAACAGTGGCTCTCCATCCTCCTTGTGCATCCAAAGCTCCCGGGAGCTTCTAGAACATCTAGATTCCCAGCACTCGGTCCAGATGTACTAAATCAGAAGCTCCAGGGGTAAGTTCTGGGCGTATTTAAGGAGCAGCAGCATGAACACGGCTTTCTCACCCTTTATCCCGAAATCAGACCACGGTCAATATCACGGGGTGAAGCTGGATGCCCAGAGTCTGAAAAGTAAGTGCTGCTCGTAGATGGCCAACAGAGAGGCGTGTCGCGGAGCCCAGGAGCTACTGGGAATGCCCTCAGCCTTCATGTCAATGTTGTCTCCTGAGCGTCATCTTGTTTTTTTCACTTCATGCCCCATGCTGTCCATTCAAGTAAGGCTCCTGGGGAGAAAGGTCATGGTCTCCTGAAGCAGTATTTCCCAAGTATGCTCATCCTAAGCAATGCCCACTAGAAAATGGACCTCTGTGGTCAAGCTCGGGACATGCTACCGACCCCAAGCCCTACTTTAAGACCTGCCATGCACCCGGGCTCTGAAAAGTCCTGCAATAAAGAAATCTGTTCCGTGAGCATTCTCCACCCATAACGCAATATGCAACCATTTTCCTATCACCATCAAAGGACTACCCTTTGGCAAAGGCTGATCCAGACTGGAAACAGCCGGACATCAAGTCCAATGTCTCCTGGTCTCCGTACCCCTTAAAGCACTCAGTGAGGGAGCGGAGTCCTGCAGCCTGACCGCAGGGACAGGAAAGACGTGGGTTAATCGAAGGGATTTAGAAGCATGATAGTAATCAGAGAACCTGAGTGTGATTTGCTTATGTTGTTCCCGAAAGCATCGCAGCCAGGCCGGTGGTCCAACATCCTAATTAGCTAATGGGCAGAGGAGGGTTTTACCTGTTCAGAAAGGAGGGCTCATTGGATCAGCACTCTAAGATACTCGGCTTTTGTTTTGTTTTTCTTTTTTGACTTTCCATGTTCCTCTAAGATTGTGATTCTCCAACTTCAGCGTGCATGAAATCCCCTGGAGGGCGGCCCCCGCCTCCAAGCGTCTGATGCAGCATGTCTGGGGCGTGATCTGAGAACCAGCATTTCTAGCAAGTTCCTGGGTGATGAGGATGCTGCTGGTCTGGGGACCCCGCCCTGAGAAGCACTGTTCTGGAAGGTGGAGAAGAACCCCAGAAGAGAGGAATAGAATGAGACAGGCTGGATGAAGAGGGGACAGAACAGAAAGAAGGGAGAGAATGTAAATAAGAGAGGGAGGGAGGGAGGGAGACACACACACACACACACACACACACACACAACACAGGGCTGTTTGGACAAATGCGTGACGCTCCCCAAGGTGTCAGAGCTGGAATGTGGGCAAAGGACCAGCGGCGGCCGAGGCTCCGGTGTTTGGGGGGGACGACCTACTGCATGCACAGCTAGACGCTTTTCCATCCATAGTCTTCGTGGATATGCCTGGGTTGTGAGTTTCCCTGCCTCAGCTCGGTGACACCAGCTGATCTGGCAGCAAGTCTGGCCCCAGTGAAAGGGAAAGCCGTGAGAAGGTAGGACAGAGTTCTCCAGCGGCCTCCGTTCCCCCTCGTACCCGCCTGCCTCCCCCGTCTTGCTGGATCCGCGATCTCCTTCCCAGGCCTCCCTCTGACCCAAAAGCACTGCCAACTCGAGCTGGAACCGACCCTTCCACTCCACACTCCCTGCTGCTGGCCTGGGCACGTCCTGCAGCCGTCCCGTGCCCAAGACCCCTTAGGGCTCCACGTTGGGGCCACGTGGGTCCCCACTCCCCCCCCCCCCCGATCAGGCAAACACGTGGGGTCTGGAGGGTCAGAGGAGGCCGCACCAAGGGCTGCCGATGAGATTCACATGCTGTCGTTCCTGGGGCCACCTTCCCAGCAAGGAGACGTTTATCATCAGAACCTGGGGCCACCTCCACGTGAGGAAATCCAAGTGGGTGGAGAGGTCCCGGGGCTTGGCTATGTCACCTCGTTCAAAAGAGACACGCAATGGCCCCTGGCGATGGGCCGTGTTGTAGCGACGGTGGGGTAAACAGGCTGAGGAAACGTGGGCTCAGCCTGGGAAGCAGGCAGGCAAGGCAGTGCCTCTCTCCCCTGGAGGTGCGAGAAATCCTCGCTATAAATCAAGGAAATTAAATAGAGTGCAGGGCTTAGGGCCATTGCTCAAACCCCTAATCCCCATCCCAGGGTTGCTCAAAAGGCCACCACGCCCAGCAGCTCAGAAAGAGGAAGACCGTTTCACAGGCTTTGCTCTCCCGGGAGCCCGGCGGGGAGACCGGACCCGGTGGGGATTCAACACTCAGAGGGGCCCTGCAGTCCCGGGGCAGAGGGAGGCCGGAGTTAGAGAGGGGCTCAGAGACCCTTGCCTCTTATGGCTTCCTTTTCCCAGGCAGAGAAACTGAGGCCGGACGGGAAGGAACTTGTAGCGGAGCACGTAGGAATTAGATATCCACGGGATCCACAGGCAGCTACAATTTCAACTTCAAATGGCAACAGGCATGGTGTCTGGGAACAATCCCCCAGTGGTTTGCTCTCAGAGTCCTGGGACTGCAGCTACACAGTGACAGGCGACAGTTCGAAACTTTTGAAGATGCGACTCGGGCGCCTGGGTGGCTAGGTCGGTTAGGCGTCGAGGTTCGTGGGTTCGAGCCCCGCTCATGCTCTGTCTCACTCTCTCTCCCTCTGCCAAAATTAAATAAATGTTTGGGGCCCCTGGGTGGCTCAGTCGCTTGAGCGTCCGACTTCAGCTCAGGTCACGATCTCACGGTTCATGAGTTCGAGCCCCGCGTCGGGCTCTGGGCCGACAGCTCGGAGCCTGGAGCCTGCTTCGGATTCTGTGGCTCCCTCTCTCTCTGCCCCTCCCCTGCTTGCACTCTCTCTCTCTCTTTCTCTCAAAAATAAATAGATATTTAAAAAAAATTAAATGAAGACATGTCTTGAAAACCAATAGGCAAGCAACAAATGCACTTCCATTCACACTGTTACACAAGCACGTGCTTGTGTAACACACAAGTTACACAAGCACGTGCACCATGTTCTCTAAAGTTTTGCAAAACACTTAGACTATGCGGGCTAGCGAAGTGGCCACAATGAAAACCTTACCACATGCAAGATGAAAAAAGCATGACTTTGGAGTTTTGCGCATTAATGATGCCTCCGACGTGCGACCAAGCCCTTGACTGGTCATCTCCCTTAATCCTTACCGATGCCCAAGGGAAGTGTTTTGTTTGCAGCCATTTTTCAGATAAGGAAACTGAGGCTCAGAGAAGGTAAGATAATTGCTCGAGATCGAAATCTGGCCCTTCCTGTGTTTTTCACTGAATTCTCCAGTATGAGTGTTTGTCAGTGGCTGGAATTATTCTCCTATGATACCACGTGAGATGGTTGCTTCCAACTCCACCATAGAGTGGACGGCAAATCTTTGGTGGCAGGGACTGTGGCTCGTCCTTATGGTGGAGATCTGTAACCTTGTTGTTGTTTTTTTTTTTAATTTTTCTTTTAATGTTTATTTATTTTTGAGACAGAGAGAGACAGAGCATGAGCAGGGAAGGGGCAGAGGGAGAGGGAGACACAGAATCGGAAGCAGGCTCCAGGCTCCAGGCTGTCAGCACACAGCCCGATGCGGGGCTTGAACCCACGAACGGTGAGATCATGACCCGAGCCGGAGTTGGGTGTTTAACCGACTGAGCCACCCAGGTGCCCCTTCGGTGGAGCTTATTAAAAATGCAGAAGGGAGAGCCCACACCAGAGAATCTTGAGCCAGACGGTCTGAGCGAAAGGCCGAGAATCTGCGATCATGGTGAGTTCTTTCAGGTGGCCCTGGTGAGCGGGCTGGGCAATGCGTTTAGAAAAGCACAGCCGGGTGGATCTTAGACTGGGAGGCTGGCGGGCACCATATACAGGGGGAGCAGCCGGGGGCGTCCCCATCACAATAGCCCTTGGAGCCACGTTTCTGTGTCCCAGGAAGGGACAGAGACTAGATAAGCAAGAGCGAGTGGTAAAGACGAGAAGTCATTGGAAAATCACCTACAACCCAACAACCCTAAGACCCTGCCCGCCCCCCCCCCATTAGAAAGGCGACAAGGGGGGCTTAGCATGCTGGCATCTGTTTGTAATCTGGCCGCACGATGGCAGAACCTGAACACAGACCTGAGGGTTTGAGACCCTGGAAGACTAGGACAGAGAGGCTGAGTCAGGCTCTAATGGATGGATGATCTTTGTGGGGGTTCAAAGGCCAAGTAGGTCTGCAGCGGGGAAGGCTGGGCTGCCCGAAGAGCTCTTGGTTCTGGGGACTGGCTGCTTTTCCAGTAGCCTCGGGGGCAAGTTCCAGGACTTCCAGTTCTGGGCAAGGGAATAATGGTGCTCAGAATCAAGGTCACATGACCCACTCTACCCATATGCACCTGCATTAAGATTCAGGATCCTGACCTTTGGTGATCCTGTTGTAGTTTGGGAAAAAGATCCCGCTCACCTCACATCCCACTGAATGGGTTACCCTTCAGGATACAGTTGGCACTCAATAAATGCTTGCTGTGTCCTCTTGGTGCCCAAATAATCTTCCTTTTTCTCTTACACTATTTTTTAAATGTTAATTTATTTATTTTGACAGAGGGAGAGAGAGAGAGAGAGAGCATTCCTGAGTGGGGGAGGGGCAGAGAGAACAGGAGAGAGAGAATCCTAAGCAAGCTCCGTGCTGTCACTGCAGAGCCCGACGTGGGGCTCGATCTCACGAACCTTGAGACCATAACCCAAGCCAAAATCGAGAGTCAGAGGCCTAACCAGCCGAGTGACCCAGGCTCCCCTCTCTGACAGTGTTTGAGCACAGATAGTAATAAAAGCAAATACAGCTGACCCTTAAACAACACGGGGGTTAGGGGCACTGACCCACCAAGTGATCAAAAATTTGCATGTAACTTTTGCCTCTCCCCAAACTTAAATACACTAATAGCCTACTGTTGATCAGAAGCCTTACTGATAATACAGTCACTTAACACATACTTTGTATGTTACATGTATTACACACTTATTCTTTAAAAAAAATTTTTTTTTTTAACATTTATTCATTTTTGAGAGTGAGAGAGACAGAGCCTGAGCAGGGCAGGGGCAGAGAGAGAGGGAGACACAGGATCCGAAGCAGGCTCCAGGCTCCGAGCTGTTAGCACAGACAGAGCCGGACGCGGGGCTTGAACTCACGAACTGTGAGGTCGTGACCTGAGCCGAAGCTTAACTGAGTGAGCCACCTAGGCGCCCCTCCACTGTATTATTAGAATCAGGTAAGTCAGACAAGAATGCAAACTGGTGCAGCCACTCTGGAAAACAGTATGGAGGTTCCTCAAAAAATTAAAGATAGCACCACCCTACGACCCAGCAACTGCACTACTCGGCATTTACCCAAGGGATACAGGGGTGCTGTTTCGAAGGGACACATGCAACCCATGTTTATAGCAGCACTATCAACAATAGCCAAAGTATGGAAAGAGCCTGAATGCCCATTGACAGATGAATGGGTACACACACACACACACACACACACACACACACATATATATATAGGAGCATTACTTGGCAATCAAAAGGAATGAATTCCCCCCATTTGCAACAACATGCATAGAACTAGAGTATATTATGCTAAGCGAAATTAGTCAATCAGAGAAAAACAAATATCATATGACTTCACTCATATGAGGAATTTAAGATACCATAAGGGAAGGGAAGCAAAAAGAATATGAAAACAGGGAGGGGGACAAAAGGTAAGAGACTCTTAAATATAGAGGGCAAACTGAGAGTTGCCAGAGGGGTTGTGTGTGTGTGGGGGGGGATGGGCTAATTGGACAAGGGGCATCCAGAAGAACACTTGTTGGGATGAGCACTGGGTGTTCTATGTAGGGGATGAATCCCCGGAATCTACTCCTGAAATCATTGTTGCACTATATGCTAACTAACCTGGATGTAAATTAAAAATAAAGAAAGAACAGGAATGAGGACGAGAATACATTTATATACTGTAATGTGTTTATTGAAAAATATGCACGTGTAAGTGGGCACACACAGCTCCAATCCAGATCGCCCGAGGGTCAACTGGACCTGTTGTAGGTCTTCGATATGTGGACAGGTACCTTCTGCACTAAACAGACTACGTTCGTTGAAAACAATCTTCAAGGGCATCCCCGTGGTACGCGTGAAATAATTCATGCGGATTTCCCAGAGGCCCTACAGTTGAAACATGTTGTACCCATTTTAGAGATGCGGAAACAAAGGCTCAAGAAGGGTAAGTGATTGTCCCCCCCCCCCCAAATTGTGGAGCTGGTGAGGGGAAGAGGTAGAATTTGAATGGGATGGTTCACTACCTACCAGGCCACGGTCCTCACTGGTTTCTAAACATTCTCGTGTGTATGCTGCTTACAACAATCTGTGATTGGCTTTGGTAAGGAAGTGGTTCTCAAAAAAAAAAAGAAAAGAAAAGAAAAGAAAAAAGTGTGGCTCTTAGACCAGCGTCGACAGCACTGACCTTAGAATCGCAAACTCTCAGGCTGTCCCCCCAACCCAATGACTCGGAAACTTGTGAGGAGAAAGACCCACCCTCCGTGTCCTAAGAAGCTCTCCAGGCAATTTCAATGGACATTCAAGTTTGAGGACCGGCGCAGAAGGAATCTTGTTTTTTCTAATTCTACACGAGGGAACAAAGGAACAGAGAGGTTTATCAGCTTGTCTGAGGTTGCGCAGAAAATGGTCACCGGGCTGGACTCGTCTCCGGGGCCGGACCATCCAGATCCGCATGTTAAGAAACTCCCAGGTGACTCCAGAATTTGAGAACTAACCTCAGAGAATTACACAGTTCTTGCCTCTTCCCGCACCCCTGGACCGGGTACCTGAGTTCTTCTGGTTTCTCTGCGACTAACCTTGTACCTCTCGGTTGTTAAGCTGTTTAATTTTTTAAAGATCACAAGTCAACCACAACTATGTTTACTGTAAGGCTTCAAATACTATAGAACTTTATAGATTTTTAAAAAGGGAAAGCTGCTTTTCTTCTGACCCTCCCCCTGCTCCAAATCCAGACCACCCTCAATTACTGTTAACTGTTTGGTGTGGAACTTTGCAGGCGTTTAAAATTCTTATTTCAATGCCTATATGCATGTATACACTCAGATGATAATTCAAAACAGAAAGGAGCTATATTATGATTACACTGTGGCATGGTCCCCTTAATGGGATATACTCGTACCTACATCTCTGTGTGTGGTGTTGTTTTTCAGGACATAGAAATCCAGCCCGTTCTTGCTTCTGGTTAAAGAGTATTCTGCTTCTGCAAATGTCTTCAGTGTCTTAGTCACCAATTGATAAAGCTTTTTGGTGACCCTAAAAATCCTTAGAGGTACACTTTTTCGAACATGTGTCTGTCTGAAAGGTTGACCACCTTGAATAGGAAACCCTGCGATCCTGCCTGCCATCCGTTCCACTTTTTTACTCTATCCTTTTCCAGCCAGACTTTTCTATGGGGAAGGGGGGGCATTGACACAGAAAGACCACTTGTAGCTGTTGCCATTGTACTTTTTTGCCAGCGTCAGAAGGGAAGGGGCAGGTTGAAGACAGAAAAAAAAAAAAAAATGTTTTTCTTTCTTTCCTTCTTTCCTTCTTTCTGTCCCAAGGTGGGGAGATCATCCCGAATGCCAGTGTGAGCTTTCAGATGGAAACTGTGGGATGGTGTTCTCCACACGATTCCTAGAGGGACGGAAGGAGTGGCAGTTCGCAGGGACAAGGAAGGTTGGTGACTTTTGCCAGGTCGAACGTGGCACGTGAGTCATGCGAGACCGGGGTTGGCCGCGCTCTGGCTTGCTACTGCTGGGGACCATTTTCTTCTCATCCCCGGGTGACTTCCGTAGATGCCCCACACTGCCACCCCCCACCTCCCCAGCTCTCTGTGACTCAGTCACACACTCATCCCTAGTCATCAGAGGATGGAAACCATGAGCAAAGCCTGGCTCTTGCCCAGGGAGTGACAGAGCACATCCAGAAAATCAGGGATTCCCTACTCTGCCAAGGAGGCGCGAGTGGAGACAGCTGATTCTCCATGGTCAGGAGGGCGATGTTTCAAAGCTCCCGGCCCCTGAGGTTGGCAGGGTGCGTGTTGTTTTGGAAAACGGCGCGTTGAAGCGACTGCGAATTGCTTCCAAGCAAGAAGAACGACCACGGGCATGTGCCGTGCAGGAGTGGTGACCGATGATGACCCCCAGTCTCGTTGGGGTCATCCTCTTTTTTTACAGGTAGCATTTAAAACCCATGTTCTCCCGGGGCGCCTGGGTGGCTCCGTCGGTTAAACATCCAACTCTTGGTTTCGGCGCAGGTCATGATCTCGCGACTTCGCGGGTTCGAGCCCCACCTCGAGCTCTGTGCTGGCAACGCGGAGTCCGCTTGGGATTCTCTCTCCCCCTGTCTCTGCCCCTCCCCTGCTCACACTGTCTCTGTCCCTCTCAAAATAAATAAACTGAAAATCGAGAGAGAGAGATCAATATAGATTATAGATAATAGGTAGATCCCTGATTAATGATAATAGCTATTTTTTTTTTTTTGGTGTTGTTATTAAACGGCTACTCTGTTTGGGGTGCTGTGCTAGAAACTTCGAAGACTTTATTCCCTCTAATCCTTAGGACAACGCTTTTGATAGGCACGGTTATGATCTTTCTTGTAAATGGAAGGACCAGAGACCCTAGACGGGCGCTTTGCTGCCCAGCGAAGAGAGTCTGGCCCCCGGGCCTGGTGACTGATGGTGGTCAGAACAGAGTAAAAGATCCCAATGTGCACTCTCACCATCCCTGCTGCAAAGCCTCGAATGCTCCTGGTGGATGATTGCCTGGCGTCAGGAGCCACACCCAGTCACTTCTGGTCGCAGAAACCCACCCTCGTCCAGCGTGGGAGCGGAAAGGATCCTACCCAGAAGCGTGGGATCACCGGGCACCGTCTTGGAGGCCGGCTGCCAACTGGCGACATAACGACGCATGGTCTTAGCTAGAAAATCGTCTAGCGGTTCGTGTAACACAACACCCTAAAATACAACACGCAGGATCCTGTGTGCGCTTTTGCTCTCCGTCCAGCCCTCAGGTGCGTCACATAGAAGGGAGGACTTCTCACCTAAGCGTGGGGGAGATTCTGTCTCCCTTCGGCACGACTGTCCCACCCAGCCAGCGTCTGGCTCTGGGCTGGCAGCTCGGAGCCTGGAGCCTGCTCCCCCAAGGCTGTGTCTCCCTCTCTCTTTCTGCCTCTCCCCCACTCATGCTCTGCCTCTCTGTCTCTCAAAAATAGATAACCATTAAAAGAAAGAAAGAAAGAAAGAAAGAAAGAAAGAAAGAAAGAAGAAAAAGAAAGAAAGAAAGAAAGAAAGAAAAAGAAGAAAGAAAGAAAGAAAGAAGAAAGAAGAAAAAGAAAGAAAGAAAGAAAGAAAGAAGAAAGAGGTAAGAAAGAAAGAAAGGAAGAAAGAAGAAAAAGAAAGAAAGAAAGAAAGAAAGAAGAAAGAAGAAAAAGAAAGAAAGAAAGAAAAAGAAGAAAGAAAGAAAGAAAGAAAGAAAGAAAGAAAGAAAGAAGAAAGAAAGAAGAAAAAGAAAGAAAGAAAGAAGAAAGAGGTAAGAAAGAAAGAAAGGAAGAAAGAAGAAAAAGAAAGAAAGAAAGAAAGAAAGAAGAAAGAAAGAAGAAAAAGAAAGAAAGAAAGAAAGAAAGAAAGAAAGAAAGGAAAGAAATGTCTCTGACTTTAACCATCTGAATGGAATTCTTTTTGTTCTTCTGGGAAGAAGGCTCCAAAGAGACTGAAATGGTCTCTCTGACTCGCAGGCCTTGGTTTCTTCACGCTCGGAGACAACTCTTGAGGCATGCGTAAATGTAGACAAGGGCCTGGGGCTCGTTTTAGTCAACACAGGATTTGAGAAATCCCGAGAGACACATTAGGGAAGACGAGTACTTTGGGTTTATGTGGCCGTGACTACCTCATCACAAAACTGGTACCCTTTTGAGTCGTGGAGAATTGTGTACGTTTTTAATGGGAAATGCATGACTGTAGGCTCTCGAAGGCTTCCCAGGGGACGGTTACCCGGGGCACTGAGATTTGGGGAACTTGAGAATGTCCTTCCACAAAATACCCCTACCAAATCAATCGCAGTTTGCTATTTGGGTTCTATCATGCTGTGTATGACCTCCTCTTTATTGTACTTTTTTTTTTAAGTTTTTTTTTTTAACATTTATTCATTTTCGGGAGTGAGAGAGGCAGAGCGTGAGCAGGGGAGGGGCAGAGAGAGAGGGAGACGCAGAATCCGAAGCAGATTCCAGGCTCCTAGCTGTCAGCACAGAGCCCGACGCGGGCCCTGAACTCACGAACTGTGAGATCATGACCTGAGCCGAAGTCTGACGCTTAACCGACTGAGCCACCCAGGTGCCCTGACTCTTTATCGTACTTTTTAAAAACAAGAATCTGTATCATTTTTTTGTTTTTTTCTGGGGAAAGACAGAAGAAGCAATCCAGGTTTTAAAAGACCCTCTCTGGGGCGCCTGGGTGGTGCAGTCGGTTAAGCGTCCGACTTCAGCCGGGTCACGATCTCGCGTTCCGTGAGTTCGAGCCCCGTGTCGGGCTCTGGGCTGATGGCTCAGAGCCTGGAGCCTGTTTCCGATTCTGTGTCTCCCTCTCTCTCTGCCCCTCCCCCGTTCATGCTCTGTCTCTCTCTGTCCCAAAAATAAATAAACGTTGAAAAAAAATTTTTTTTTAAATAAAAAAATAAAAAAAAATAAAAGACCCTCTCCTCCAATGATGCAATGCGATGGTTCTCTATTACTACTTGGAGGTGAAAGAGAGGAGACAGCAAAGCTGGACGTGATTTTGCAAACCATCCACTCGTGCATTCATTCACCCATTCATTCGGGAACCCTTACCCTGGGTCAAGGAAGGTCCCGAGGGTGCAGAAAGAAACCAGGCTTCCATCGAGAAGCCCACAATTTAACGAAATTCAACAGACAGAGGGGCGCCTGGGTGGGTCAGTCGGTTAAGCGTCTGACTCTTGATCTCAGCTCCGATCTCGATCTCAGGGTCATGAGTTCAAGCCCCGCTTTGGGCTCCACACTGGGCGTGAAGCCTATTTAAAAACAAAAAGCAAAGAAATTCAGCAGGCCAGAGCAGAAAGAGCCCAGAGAGGGTCACGCTGAGGGAGCATCGCCCATTCACTGTGTTCCAAAGAGAGCAGGTTAATTGGGGTAAATCTGTTTGGTCACATTTGAGAAGCCATTTCTCAGGCAGGCTCTTCGGAGGAGGGGGGAGAATGAGGAAGGGGGGAAAAAAAACGCCTGGAGAAGAACCTTGTAATTAAACTCTATACCTCCAGGTTAAGGACAAAAAAAAAAAATTTGTTTTTAATGAAAGCGGGGGAAAAAAAGATCCCCTCGCCCGCTTTGAAGAATCCTCGCTCTGGAGAAGCTTCTAGAGTTTTGCCACAGTGCCCGGGACCATTAGTCCGATCACCAGCTATCAGGTCACGCTGGCCAGAGACAAATGAAGTTGGTGCCTGGGGTTCCCACACACCTTTAGCGCCGCACGGACGCACAAGGAGGTAGACGGGCTCCTTGGACTGTGGTTGTTTGTGTCTCGGGGGAGGTTCTGCAACTCTTGTCCTTGTCATTTGAAAGATCTAAAGGCATCCACCTGGAACGATGCTTGGCCTTTATTATGGAGTGTAAACATTTGGAGTTAGTCACCAAAAGGTATATACAGGTTCAACTCTCTGTCTTTTTCTCCCTCTCCTTCTCCCTCTCTCTCCCCCCACCGTCTCTCTCTCATACTCTCTCTCTCTCTCTCTCTCTCTCACACACACACACACACACACACACACACACACACACACATTTTTATACATACATACACATACATGTTTAGGAAACATTTGGTAGGATAGAAGAAGGTAAACATTTTCAATTTAAGTTACAAATTACAGTCATTTTTATTTTCTTCATTGTGTTTATATGCATATATTTTTTCAAATTTGTTTTCTCCTCCTCCTCCTCCTCCTCTCCTCCTCTCCGATGATCCAAACTTCCCATGGTAGCGTGGGGAAGGAATACTGGGGTGAAGGCATTTAAATAGGTTCTTGTCTTACAGGACTTATCAGAGCCTTTACTGCTCTAACATTCACTGGGACTATGGATGATCCGTGAATATATAATAATGTAGTTGCCATGTACGGAGTATTCCAGGCACTGTGTGGAAGCTTTTTCAAATTTCGAAACTTTGTTTTTGCTACCATTTCTGGAACGCTTTCTTTATGCCGGGGTCTCCCATCAAGCCTCTTTACATCTGCTACCTCATATGATCCTTTCAATTACCTCCCAGAGGAGATGCTGTCACTGCTCCCATTACACAGATCAAGGCAAGTGAGGTCCAGAAAGGACCTTGTTTTTGTTCGCATAACTGGTCGAAGTGGTGAATTCAAGATTTAATCAGAATCTGCATGTGAATATTTTCTTCAATCGTCTAGAAAGAAAGGACTAGGGAATTGATTCCCAAGAAACTCATTTGTGGGGTTAAAGGGACGGGTAAGACTCACGAGAATCTGGGAACTACCTACCGTGTCTTCTGGAAGCCAGGTTCTTTAGCCAAAGTGGCCAGATATTGGTGTGGCTGACGTGAAGTGAAAAGCATCAGACCCAGAGCAAAGAGTATGAGGGTGATTTTGCAAGTGTGTGTGTGTGTGTGTGTATGTGTGTGTCCTTTATCATTTTTAAATTCTAAGACGCCTTTCATTTCAATACTAGTTTGATGTCAGCTCTCCGCGCGTGTGGGATCGATGCCGTGAAAGGCTAGATGCCTGTACCTATCGTTGATTTTCATATGCTCCCTGATCTCAGAAATCAGAAGAGGGTGTGTCCCTTGCAGTCAAGAAGATACTTCAGACACATGATCTTGGCAAAAATGAGGGGCGGAATATCTCTCATTTCCTCTGCATTTCCCACATTGGCTACACCGAGTATTTGGCCTTTTAGTAAGAACGAAAATAAAATGAACAGTTCTTTGAAAAGGAGGTCGTTGCCCCTGAAAAAAAAATCTTTCTGCCTGTCTCTCCTTGTCCCCTGTACGAACCCTCAGAGGTGGGGATCCAGGAACCTCCATGCCTGCGGGGAGGCGTTAGCATTTTACCTACAGATGACCTATGTTACAGACGAGAAAAAAGGGAATCGAGTCAAATCCAATCTAGAATTCCTGACCCCTCCCCCTCCCAGGATCTTCTCCCCCCACCCCCCCACCTCAACCTTGTCCCAGCTCCTATGGCCTCAGCTTTGCCCTAGCCTTGTCCCAGGGCTGCCTTCCTGTCCCCAAATATCGCCATCACTTCCGCTCAGCGCACTCCAACCTCAGTTCAGAAAGAGGGAGCATCACCTCACATCTCTGTCTCCACCAAGTAACACCGTAGGCTGGTGCCCCTCCTGGGATGGGTCCCACTCCTGGGGGGTCCCCTGGTATAAAATATGGCCGGTCCAGGAGGGGGGCACTGAAGCCTGGCCGGTTCCTGCACTGTGGCCACCGTGGTGACTGACGTATCTCGGACACTCCGAATCGTGCCCAGGACACGATCTGCCTTGAGTCCGCACTCGTCCCACTTCCTTGCCTATTGACCGCATTCGCTTGTTTATTTCTTCGTTCATGCATTCATTCAACAACCGAGCATTGATTCTCTGACCATTCTAAGCCCTGGGGACAGAGCAGGAGGCCAAACAGCCAGCAATGCCATTATAGTGACACTAAAGAAAACACACAAGTAAATGATGTAGCATGTCCCCCAGGCTCGAACAAAACAAAGTGAACGCAGCGGGAGGGTTGGGGAGTTTGTAATTTTAAATGGGGTGGTCAGAATAGACCCCCATGAGGGGCCGTTTGAGCAAAGAGTTGGGAGTGAGGGAGCATCCCCTGCAGCTATCCTGGAGAAGAGGGTCCCAGGCAGAAGCACAGCCAGCGCAAAGGCCCTGGGGTAGGAGCCATGCCTGGTATGTGTGAGGACCAGCAGGGATCCCTGTGTGTCTGGAGGGGAGTGAGGCAAGGGGAACACATCAGAGATGAAATCACAGAGAGAACAGCAGGTGTAAGGCGAACGGTGATGTAGAGCCTTCGGGTCCCGGGAAGGGCTTTGATGCTCATAACTCTGGTCTGATGAAAAAGAACATTTCCGCGAAACACTCAGAAGCTCTCTTGCTGCATTAGGGGCGTGCTGAAAGCAGAAACAGCTACAGTGACTCCTCGTTTGGGGGGGAGAAGGGCTGACGTCACGACGCACGCGAAACAAAGAGGAGGCCTCGGCTCCGATGTGCACACGCACCCATACGTGCGCGTACGAACGCGCACACATGAGCACGCGCGCGCACGCGCGCGCCCGGCCTCCTGTCTCGGAACCCGGGAGTGATATCAACAGAGGAACGGTGACCGTAGCAGCCTGGGGCCTTGGGGTGATGTCGAGGGAAGCCTGCGCACTAATGCTAATGACTTCTGATGATGCGGAGCGGTCATTAAACTAATAAGCCCATCTCCAAATTAGCACAGCGGCTGTAGCCAGCGAACATTTAATCAAGCCGCCTTCCGTATTGTAGACACGGCGCATTCGGTGCGAGCGACCGCAGGAGGCGGGATGGGGGGCCCTCATCTGATGATTTTATCACTTGCCTGCCGGAGCGTGAAGCAATCGGCGTGATGAAGTTGCTCTGTTGGTTTTTTCCCTGCCAGAAGGGGATGCCAGCAAAGGGAGGGCCTTTTTCTTCCTCTTTAAAAAAAAAAAAAAAAAAATCTCGTGGTGGATTCGTTATGTCCTAGGTCGAGCTTATTTTTCAAGGTCGATTATTGGATGCCCACCTTCTGAAGAAGGTTCTCTCTCTGCTTTGGTTCCTCCCGTTTTTCTCCCCGCCGGCCTCTCCTCCCCCAGAATGGACACCCCCACCCCACCCCCACCCCCCGCACCCGGTTCTCAGCAACCCAGACCTTGGAAAGCTCAGCTCAGGCAGGCGCACACAAGCAGGGAGGACCGTGAGCTTCCTGATTCCTCTCTTGAAACGTTTAGCCAAACCCTGCTTTCTCACCTGTCCCCTTATGCCTGAAGCGCCACCCCCCCCCCCCCCCCCCGGCCCCCGTTTCTGGACAGTTAGTATTATTAGCTGCGGCCTAATCGGATCAGGGTGACCGCCGGGTCCCAGATTTCTCAGGACTTTGCTAGTTTTAGCCTTGAAAGTCCCACCTCTGGGGAAAAACCCCTTAGCCCCTGAGAAACTGGGGCAGCTTGTTACCGCATCGGAGACTCCCCAGCATTCTGTCTCCTGTTGGGGTTCCGTTGCCCATGAGTGATCCAGCTCTGTCTAATGTCCATTGTTGGAAGGAAGGAATGCCCACAGTTCCTGGTAAGCAGCACTCAGGCTCCCTCTCGCTCTCCTGCTCTCTCTCTATTTCTGTGTCTCTGCCTCTCTCCCTCTTCCCTTGACCTTTCTCTTCTCTCTCTGACCCTCTCTCCATCTGTTTCTCCCACCAAGAGGGTTAAACGAGCCATGTGCAATGCCTGTTCCTGATAATATCCAATCAGGTGTTTGTCATTGTCACTGGAAGTTTCCATAAGGATTGTTGCATCCAGCACTCTGATTTTTAAAAAGAATTCATATTGGCTTTCCCGAGCGCATGGGGGGCAGGGTGGGGGGACGGGTTCCCAGCTGGAGGACCTGATGTGCCCTTGTTTGAATGTGGAAACTGGGCTTAGAGAGATTACTAGCACGTTCAGGACGCCCCGGGGTTCATCCTTGCTGGTCCCTGGCCTGGTACCCTGGCCTGCCCAGCACGAATGCTGCCTTCTCAGTCACCACTCTCTATGGCCTTAGGCGAGCCGCTCAACTTTGGTTTCTGCTTATTACACACAAAAAAGAAAAAAGAAAGAAAAAAAGAATAATCCCTGAATTTGCTTCCTCGCAGGAAGGCTCGGCATGGAATGAGCAAACATACCATCGAGCATTTCTGGAGAAGGAAAGAAAATGGTGAAATCTGATGATCGTTGTGCTTACCCTCGGGTATTTCCTTTTCTCTGCCTTGGACAGAAATGGAGAGGGTGTGTGTGAATGCACGTGTGTGTGTTTTTCCTCCTGCTGAACGATTCCGTGCCCCCACCCCAACCCCCCTGGTTCTCAAAGGTAGTGGCCCCATGGGGGAAGGGTGGCTGCCAAGGGAGAAGTAATCCTAAAAAAAAAAAAACTGAGGCTGACAGCTGTTCTTACCTTTGCAAACATTTCGGTCAGGCCTGGGGAGGTCTCCTGCTTAGAAGATCAAAGAATCAGTCCTCGGAGCTGCAGAAACAGGGCAGAAAAGGAATTAAGTAAATAAACACATCATTTGAAGCTGATGGAGTGGCTGACAGGAACCTCGTTGTGGGTGGGTGAATTGATCAATATTTGCGGAATTCTTATATTAGACGCCGTCCCGAGTCTTTAGAAGATGTCACTCTTGTCGCGGAGGAAAACGTCTTTAAGAAAGCCAAGGTTCCCGTCCAGGCACGCGGCCATTTATTCCCTTTTTCTCTTTTTATTTATTTGGCGGGGGCTGGGCGGGGGAGGGGGGGTGGGGGGGGAGTGGTAAGATGCAGAGAGAGGGAGAAAGAGAGAGAAAGAGAAAGAGAGAGAATCCCAAGCAGGCTCCACACTGTCAGCACAGAGCCCGAACTCTGTGCTCGAACTCACGAATCGTGAGATCCCGACCTGAGCCCAAACCGAGAGTCGGATGCTCGGCCGACTGAGCCACCCTTCCCTTTCTGAAATGAGGACGCCAGGCCTCACTGGGTGAGCGTTCACAGGCACCGGGCATGGGATGGGAGTCATTTCATCGGATCCTCACATCGGTCTCAGGGAGAAGCCGGACACCCGGTGAGGCTGGGTGGTTTGCCAGCTGGAAGCCGGGCTTCTGCGCACACGTTCTTGACCTCTACGCTCTCCTGCTTTCCCTTCCCCTGAGTGTCAGTCAGGATGCCGAGGGAGGCACGCGGCGACCTTTCATGCGCACACAGATCCCTCAGGGACCTTGTCAAAATGCAGATTCTGAGCCAGTAGGTCCGGGGGTGGGGGGGGGGGCCGAGATTCTGCGTCTCTAACAAGCCCCCAGGTGGGACTGATGCAGCCGGTCCGTGGGTCACCCCGTCAGTGTGAAGGGGTTACACTATGCAGCAGCATCCCCCAAATCTCAGCGGGTTACAATGACAAGGGCTCCTTTCTTCTTCATGCCACGTGTTCACCACGGGTCAGCCAAAGACTCTGTTCCATTTTTTTTTTTTTTTTTAACATTTGTTTATTTTTGAGACAGAGAGAGACAGAGCATGAACGGGGGAGGGGCAGAGAGAGCGGGAGACACAGAATCCGAAGCAGGCTCCAGGCTCCGAGCCGTCAGCCCAGAGCCCGACGCGGGGCTCGAATTCCCGGACCGCGAGATCGTGACCTGAGCCGAAGTCGGACGCTCAACCGCCGGAGCCCCCCCCGGGTGCCGCTTGAACCAGAACTTCTCAGCGGCCAACACTGAGTGAGGTATCCAGGGGCATCCACAAGCTCCTCTCTCTCCCCTTCCTGTGGACCCCGGCTGCTCGAACAGTGAAAAGGAAAATATCTGAATGACAGTTCATGCACGCACGCAGAACGCGCCTCAAAGGTTTTGCAACCTTAAAACACGCGGTGATTACAGACAAGTGTTTCTGAGTTATGCAAAATCTCAGTTGCACAAGGCTTTCCAAAATAAAACTATTGTGTAAGCCGGGCGTGTCAGTGTGTTACAGAGATCATTCTGGGGGCACGGTTTTGCATACGGCTCCTCCTTGCTTTCTGCTTACCATTGTCTGTATCTTGGGTTTCACAGGCTACGTCTTTTTTTCTCAGGCTGTACTATTCTACAATGTGCTGAACCAATCGATATTGTCGGATATGTCCTTTGTTCCTGCCTTTTTTTTTTTTTTTTGCTATTATGTCAGTGGTACCATGAATAGGCTGGTAACCAACATTTGCTGCACCTCTCCATTTATTTCTCTAGAAGAAACTCCTACAAGAGGAAGCATGCAAGGAATATGAATAGACCGTGTCACAGCAATTGTAGCTTGTGTTTATAGCTTTGGTAACTGATACGTGTGAATAGTTACAAAAGAGATTCATTAGTGAATGTTTCCTATTCTGTCATATATCAGCCCATAGCCCTGTGCCACCTTGGTTTCCGTTTGGGACTTAGAACTTGGCTTCTTCTATGGTGACTTTACGTAAAAAAGCTCGTAGGGCGCCTGGGTGGTGCAGTCGGTTAAGCGTCCGACTTCAGCCAGGTCACGATCTCGCGGTCCGTGAGTTCGAGCCCCGCGTCGGGCTCTGGGCTGATGGCTCAGAGCCTGGAGCCTGTTTCCGATTCTGTCTCCCTCTCTCTCTGCCCCTCCCCCGTTCATGCTCTGTCTCTCTCTGTCCCAAAAATAAATAAACGTTGAAGAAAAAAAAAAAAAAATTAAAAAAAAAAAAAAAAAAGCTCGTAACCCTTCGTTTGACACATATGGAGGTAGAATTCTCTCTGATGTGTCTCTTGGGTTTTAGCTGTCTTTCGAAAAATAAATACATAAACGTGACGGAAGGAGGTCTGAGATGGGGTTCACTTGATGGGAGCCATTTACGAATACGTATCAAAAAGTTTGAAAACTTCATAGGTCTTGACTAAGCCATTCTACTTCCGGGAATTTTTCCTAAAGGAATCCACACGATTGGTGAATGATACTTAGGTGCCTGGTTATTCATCGTGGGGTGGTGAATGAGAGCAAGATGAGCGACACTTCCCTAGTCTTTCTTCCTCTGTGTTTCTCCTTTTCTGTTTTCGTCAATGTTATTATGTCTTAATAATAACAGAGAGACAATAATGAGAAGAGAGATGAGCACGTCATTGTAACATTCTTCCGGAATTTTCGTTTTTGCTCGATTAAAAATGGATATATAAATAAATAAATGAATGGACAGGTGAATAGATGGGTGGGTAGATATTTTAGACAGATCAGAGAGAGAGATGATTTACACATAGATCATGGTTAGAGAGAGAGAGATCAGAGAGAGAGAGAGATCAGAGAGAGAGAGAGAGCCACACTGGTTCCCTACATTAAATGTGCTTCAAAATCACTTGCAAGGCTTTAACTCACACAAGTCCGGGCTCCTCCCCCAGAGGGAATGACTCAGTTGGGCTGGGTGAGGCCCAGGGAAAAGATCAGGAGAGGCTCCACTGGGAACGGAAGCCAAGAACCAGAGAGAAAAAAAAACCAAACAAACATGGAACACTGACTCACCACCCAGGCGAGAGCAAGACTGCAGAATTACCAAGTTCCTGCCTAACTCAGAAGAAAGCCCGCGCTCCTCAGCGTGGCCCCGAGGCGCTTTCTGGGCCAGCATGGAGTCTGAGTTCACCTGGTCCCAAGGGCCCCAGCCCCAAGGCACCAGGACTTCTGGCCTTTTTTTCTGTCCCGGAACATGCCAGGCCAGATCCCTTCCTAGGGCCTTTGCTGTCACTGTTCCCTCGACAGGGACACTTTTTTATTTTTTAATGTATGTATTTTTACATTTATTTATTTTTGAGAGACAGAGGGAGACAGAGCATGAGCAGGGGAAGTGCAGAGAGAGAGGGAGACACAGAATCTGAAGGGGTTCTAGGCTCTGAGCTGTCGGCACAGAGCCCGATGTGGGGCTCGAACCCATGAACCATGAGATCATGACCTGAACCGAAGTCAGATGCTTAACAGACTGAGCCCCCCAGGCGCCCTTTGCCCGGGACACTTCTCTCTGGCACATAGCTATCTCTCCTTGGTTAACAGTTCAAAAGCCATGTCCCCCAAGAGGCCCTACCTGGCCTTCGTCACAGCCCCAGTGACCAGGTGTGCCTCAGGCACCTTTGGGCTCTGTCTTTCATCCGTCCACGTGGCTCAGCCCTCTCCACACCTTTCTCACCTCACCAGAGCCCCCTCACCTGCTCACCTCCTGCCGCAGGTTGGCCGTGATTCGGATCCCCCGCGGCCACCCCCGGACGGGACGCGGTGGGGCGTGGGGGGAAGCGTCACCTCCAAGCATGGCTGCCGGTCCCTCTAACCGGTCCCTTCTGCACGATGCCGAGAGGGTGTCTGTCTCCCTTCGCCTTTAGCTGCGTCGTCAAGCACCCTGCTTTCCCAATCCTTGGTAACCTTGGTCTAGGACACACTGGGGCAGGCGTAGGGATCGTGCTGTACCCCACACGTGAGCTGCTCCGCTGACCGTTTGGAAACCAGGTGAGACCTGGGTCCCTGCCATAAAAGGGAGGCGGCCTGTGTGGTGATGACGGATGTTAACTAGACTCATTGAGGCGATCGTCCCATGATGTGGACACACACTGAAGCATTCTGTTGCACACCTGACCCTAATATAATGTCGTATGTCGATTACGTCTCAACAAGATAATAGGAAGTAGACAATAAACCTGAAATAATGCTCAGCCTTAACGTAAGGAAAAAAAAAAAAGAAGAAGGTAGCATATATTTAATGAGGACTGACCAGGTTCCAGGCCCCGTGATGACAATGAAGACGAAGACCCCGTCCCTCCCGAGATGGGTCTGTCCGGCACCTTCCGGCTCTCTCCGACCCTCCAGATTCCTCCTTGTACCCTTAGCTTGCCTCCCTCATTTTCCCCTCTCGGGAAGCATTTGAGATTCTAGTCCCTGTTGTCAAAATTGTTAAGGAGGTTGGTGCAGGTTCTATCTATCTATCTATCTATTTTGAGAGAGTGGTGGGAAAGGGATCAGCACAGAGCCCGGCATGGGGCTTGAACTCACGAACCACAAGATCAGGACCTGAGCCAAAGTAGGCTGCTCCACCGACTGAGCCGCCCAGGCGCCCCTCCACTCGTTTCTGTCCTGACGGCACCCCTCTGGCACCTGCTGTCAGGGCGGACAAATCAGCAGAGGTCAGACGCTTCCGACCCTTGACGGCCGCGGTAAGGAGACGGGCCTTTTCCTTAAAGGCCACGAAGATCTGTGGACGCGCTGGAAAGAGAGGGGCGATCGGTTTTTTGTGATTTCAAGAAAGCACTTTCTACCGCACGCGCGTGTTCCCCAAAAGGTATGACCTGCACCCTTCACAGCAGTGGTACTTTCAAGAGTCCCAAACTCCCCACCTGCCCACGAACAGTAGGGTGGAGGGATAACTGTGACGCAGTCACACGATGCGGGATCTGACGCGGCGACGAGAAAGAATGATCGGCCGCTCCCCGCAGGAACGTGCCAGATGATGCTTCCACAAATCACGTCGTGCGACAAAAACGCAGACAAAAAGGAGTGGAGACCTTCGGATTTTAGGTCAAGCCTGAAAAGAGGACCCACCACCATATATGTGTGTACATATATATATATATGTATATCTGTATGTGTATATATATATGTGTGTGTGTGTGTATATATATATATATATATGTCACCCATTCAGCACCATTTTAGAGATGGCGGTGGCTGGTCCGGGGCAGTGGCTAGCAATCTTACAACGAGCAGCATTAAGAGACACTAAATGAGAGATAACACCTCCGAGACGGGGCGCTGCAGAGACGAATGGGGGAGAGCTTTGGCTGCGGGAGGAAGATCACAGGAACAGAGAAGCAGAGGAAAGAGACTCTCTCGGCCCGACCCTCTTAGGCGTGGGGTGCCAATGGCAGTGAGCCACGCGGACACGCGCCCTCTGAAACCGAGGCAGGGTTCCAGGGGAGCTCCAAGCAAAAGGGAAGGTGAGATTGGCCGATGAAACATTTATTTGCCTAAGAAATATGACACGATTATGAGACACGTGTAGCCGGAATGGAGCCGGGCCGCGGAAAGCCGCCCCCCCATAAATTTCCAGGAAAGGTGCCTAAAGCATCCCTCCCCTTCCTTCAGGTACCATCTGCTCCGGGACTCTCCCCGCTTCCTCCTCGCCTCTCCCACCCACCCCACCGACGTCTCTATCAAGTTCTTGCTGAAACCTGGAAAAGGCAAAACAGTTCCAGCAGGGAAAGCTTTAACTTGTCACCTCCTGTTCTTGGATTTCCAAAGCACGGAGGCCTGCGGAATATGTTTCCAATATCCTCTCATCTCTCGGTTCGAGTGTGCTCTCTTCCACACCGGGGAGGTTCTGACCCCTGGCGTCTCTGGGGAAGAGGGGTTTGGAGTGGGGTCAGGCTTGTCAGAAAGAGAGAGGCCACGGCGCCCTGAGCAGCCCCCCGCCCCCCGCTCCTTTAATGCATTTAACCTGGAAGAGGCACTGTTCCAGCCGAGATTAGATTACGGGGTTGGTGAAGGTGGCCTAACAAATGGCGAATGGCGGCGTGTGGGGCTGAGCTAATCTCTGTTGACACGCATCTAATGCAAGGCCCGTGTTGAAGGCAGCGGGTCCCGTCTGCAGCCCGAGTTTGCCTTGATGACCGGAGGGGGAGGTGAGGCCCAGCCAAAGCCGCTGGGATGCCTGTCTCTTTCAATCTTAGAGAGCCTGGAGCGTGCACGTCATTATTTAAAGGTCTCCTGGTACCAGCAAAATGTCCCTGCTTCCTGTGGGCAATGAGGTCAATTTCGTCTGTTCTCGGAGAAGCGTTTGATGATTGCATTTCTGTAAAACGTTCCCGGGGCTCACCTCCCTGAAGTGCGCGAACTGTATCGTTCCCTGACACAGCAAACTCCGGTTGGTTCTGTCTCTGTGCGGGATACTTATGTGGGAGCCATGGGACCCTGTTTTCAATTCGCTGTTGAGACTCACACAAAAGAGGGCACTGTCCAGCTCTCCCACCTCCTCACTGTGGGACACTGGCCACATGGAAACTTCCCAAGCCTCGGCTCCCTCATCTGGGGCTTGTTTGGTCCCCTACTCCAAGGACCAGCACAGGATAGTTACTTAAATATTTGTAGAATGAGAACAGCTATGGAATCAAGAAAGCTAACTGGAAATATGCACAGCAGAATCGAAGAAAACTATCCATTTACCCAAATGCCATGCTCTACACTATTTTTTGGCAAGAAGTTTTTCCATCTCCTTCCTCCCCCTGCTCCCAACCTGATGGCTAAAACGTAAGGGTCACCAGGGTAGGGACTGTTGCCTGTTTGCTTATCTAATGCATCTCAAACCCGCGGATGAGTGCCCGGATCGTTACCAGAAGCACAACAAAGTTCTGATAAATATTTAGCAAATAGTAAGTTGAATGGATGAATGAATGAAGTGAACACGAAAGTCCCCGGGATCAACTCTCCTGAAAGGTGGGGGAAGGCAAGCCATCGAACTATTTAACAGTTCCGTTATCATTTTACTCCCCTTCTGCTTTTCAGCAACATCAATTGCTCTACGTTTAAATTTGAAAATATTCACTGATTCATGGCATATCAGGCACTATGTATCCAGGCTCTTTAGTCAAGGAATATGGGCTTGGATTCCAGCTCCATCACGTGTTGGTTGGGTGACCTTGTGCAAGTCCCTTAACCGCTCTGAGTCTCTATGTCCTCATCCGTACATTGGAGAAAATAATACCGCCTAGCTGTTAGTATTGTTGTGAGCTTCAAATGAGTTCTTATGTGTCAAGTTTTAAGAATGATGTCTGGAACCTTCGTAGCTGTTGTTGGTATTTGTTAAGTATTGAATCGTGTTGGTATTTACAAACGAGATCCGGTTGAGAGAACAGAGAAACTGTAAATAATATTCGAAAAGAGAAAGAAAGATATAGAGAGACACGAGGGTCTTGAAAGTCACTTTATCGAGGAATGACTGACGTACAAAAAACTTTTAAGTATCTGATGTGTGCAACTTGACGAGTTTGAAATGTACACCCTTGCCACCATCACCCAAATCTATGCCGTAGACATAGCTGTCACCTCCAAAAGTTTCTTCCAGCCCTCTTTGCTATTCGTGTGCAGGTGTGGGTGATGAGAGCAGTTCCCATGCTCTTCGCTGGACTTCCTAATTTTGTGTAACTGGAGCTTACCCCCCTTTGACCGACCACTCCCTGGGTCCCCTCCCCCAGCCCTTGGCCACTCCCATTCTACTCTCTGTTTTTATGAGTTCGATTATTTTAGATTCCACACGTAAGTGGTACGGGGTAGCATTTGTGCTTCTGTGTCTGGCTTGTTTCACTTAGTATAACGTCCTCCGGGTTCACAAATGGCAGGATTTTCTTCTTTTTGGGGGGCTGAATACTATGCCAATCTATATGCAAATACCACATATTCTTTTTTTTTTAATTTTTTTTATGTTTATTTATGTCTTGAGAGAGAGAGAGAGAGAGAGAGAGAGAGGGACAGGGTGCGAGTGGGGGAGGGGCAGAGAGAGAAGGAGACACAGAATCTGAAGCAGGCTCCAGGTTCTGAGCTGTCCGCACAGAGCCCGACGCGGGGCTTGAACCCATGGAACACGAAAATCATGACCCGAGCCGGAGTCGGACGCTCAACCCGCTGAGCTGCCCGGGCGCCCCAAATATCACACATTCTTTATCCATGCATCCACTCGTGGACATTTAGGTCGCCTCCGGGTCTTGGATACAGTGAATAATGGTGCAGTAGACATGGAAATGAAGATCTCTCTTTGAGATCCTGATTTCAACTTCTTTGGTTATACACCCAAAAGTGGGATTGCCGGATCATACAGTAGCTCTATTTTTTATTTTTCTGAGGAACCTCCATACTGTTTTCCACAGTTGGCTACACCAATTTACATTCCCACCAACCAGTGCACGAGGGGTCCCTTTTCTCCACATCCTCACCAACACCTGTTATCTTTTGCTCGTTTTGGTAACAGCCATCCTCAGAGGGGTGAGACGATATCACATTGTGGTTTTGCTTTCCATTTCCCTGAAGATTAGCGATGTTGAGTACCTTCCCATGTACCCGCTGGCCATTTGAATGTCTTCCCCAGAGGATTGTCTATTCCGTTCCTCTGCCTATTTTCTAATTGAGTTGGGCTTCATGCTGTTGAGGTCTAAGAGTTCCTTATATATTCTGGATCCTAACTCTCAGATATATGGTTTGCATGAGACTATTTTTAAAATACACAATATACCGGACAAACACACACCCCTAATTTACGTCTCAACAAAAGGGTTACCATTCTGGGAGGTATCAGACTGGCTGGAGAAGCAGAGAGCTAAAATAGAACACGTTTTTTGGAGAACAATATTCAAAAACATTCTCTCCAAGGAAGATTCAGCAGCCAATTTTATTTTTTTTTAATTTTTTTTTTAACATTTATTTATTTTTGAGACAGAGAGAGACAAAGCATGAACAGGGAGGGGCAGAGAGAGAGGGAGACACAGAATCGGAAGCAGGCTCCAGGCTCTGAGCCATCAGCCCAGAGCCCGACGCGGGGCTTGAACTCACGGACCGCGAGATCGTGACCTGAGCCGAAGTCGGACGCTCAACCGACTGAGCCACCCAGGCGCCCCATCAGCAGCCAATTTTAAAAGCCAGTTTTGACCAATCTCGCCTAGAATCACAGATGTCAAAAGCCTCATTTAATTAATTAATTTATTAACAGTTTATTAATAGTTAATTTAAATACTATATTACATACTCTATTAAAAGGATGACCTGTCATGTCTAAGGAGAGTTTGTTTTAGGAATACAATATAAAATAGCTTGTTTAACAGGCAAGGTAGAAATGTATAATAACCCCAATAGATTCATAAAAGGCCATTGCAAAAAAAAAAAAAAAAAAGACATCCATTCACCAAAAATCCTTTCAGAAAACTTGGAACGGAAAGATGGCTTAAAAAAACAACAACAACATTGTGATGATTATCTATCTCAAAACCACATCCACGATGTCATTTAATGGTAACTCACTACAAGTATTTTTATTGGAATCTAAATAAGACAATGATGTTCTCCATCGCCATTAACATTTAACATTTTTCCTGAAAGGCCTAGGCTCTGTAAGAATTCATATAGCCAAAATAAAAAATAGACATATAGACATGAAAAGGAGGAAAATATCACTTGCAGATGACAATATTCTACCTTTGAAAATATAAAGGAAACCACTAAAAAACAACAAAACCCAATACAGAGCTTAGTCGTGTTGCCAGATATCAAATTAAACATTCACAAATCAATAGCTTCTTAAACAGCCGCAAACAGCGGTTAGGAAAATAAAAAAGATTCAGCCAAAATAGCAACAATTTTCATCAAACGCCTAGAGAAAACCATAATAGAACACGTATCTGACCCACATGCAGAAAACTACCAAACCTCCTTAATGGACACATTAAAAAAATGGGCTCAAATGAAGCGATTCAACCTTGTAAAAGATGTCATTTCTTCCAGGCTGCTTAAGCTACAGTGTGATGTTTTTTAAAAAAAATTTTTTTTTTCAACGTTTATTTATTTTTGGGACAGAGAGAGACAGAGCATGAACAGGGGAGGGGCAGAGAGAGAGGGAGACACAGAATCGGAAACAGGCTCCAGGCTCTGAGCCATCAGCCCAGAGCCCGACGCGGGGCTCGAACTCACGGACCGCGAGATCGTGACCTGGCTGAAGTCGGACGCTTAACCGACTGCGCCACCCAGGCGCCCCTACAGTGCGATGTTTTGGTGAGACGCAGGTTAAGGATGGGACAATGCCAAGGTACCTCGTTTGCAAGACCATCTAGATGGCTAAATGCATGGGATTGGCCATTAATTTCTTTCCAAAGGTGAAAGTATTTGCCTTTCTTGATACTCATGCTATCGAGGTACAGTCATCAGATTGTACGCATTGGCCGAAGAGTCCGCAGAATGTGCTCGAAGGGACAAAAGAGTGAGCCCAGAAATAGACTTTACACAGCAGGTTAGTACATGATAAGACGGCGGCATAGATCAGGGGGCAAGAGGGTTTGTTCAAAAACAAAATGAAGACATCGCTTGTACCTGCCTCATGGAATTGCATGGAAATGATTTCATATATGTGAAGGTCTGAGGACAGTTCTGGAACACGGCCCGTGCTCACTATATGCTATCAGATATTTTTATCATAGTCAAATCCAGGCATATGTTAAATAGTCTACAGATTTGATTATAAAGAACAATTCTTGATATTATTAGTAGTAGTAATGATGTGTTTTTATTATGTTAGTATTTAATATTTTTTATTATTATTTGTAACCGTGTTTTTAAGTGTACTTATTCTGAGAGAGAGAGAGTGAGAGGGACAGAGAGAGAGAGGGAGAGAGAATCCCAAGCAGGCTGTACACTCTCAGCACAGAGCCCGATGTGGGGCTCGAACTCACGAACCGTGAGATCATGACCTGAGATGAATCCAAGAGTCAGACGCTTAACTGACTGAGCCACCCAGGCGCCCTTACAGTTGTTTTTTGGTTTTTGTTTGTTTTTTGTACCTAACACACTGATCTCCACGCTGAGCAGATTTCTGTGTTGTTTTGGAGGCAAACGTTCAGGTTCCCAGTGGCAGCCAATAGAGACAGAAGCTTCTTGGGGCTGCTCTTCCCTTTCCGATTGGCTTTCCACCTTCCAAACCCTAGATTTCAAAATGCCATGCAAAGAGCTTCCCAAGCACTCACCAAGCCAGGTCTTCTAGGGTGTTTAGTCAAGAATCCGCCCACCTATTGGAGCAAAGATACCTTGGAGGACATGATAGCCTGTGAGGCCGGCAATCTCAAACAGAGAGCTCTGCTGTGTTTGGAAATGAGAAGGAAGACAATAGGAGCTCACGGGTAATGTACTCGTAACCGACAAGCCCCCCCCCCGCACCCCCCACCCCGCGTTCCCACCGTATCTTCACCCCAGCTAACGACATGATCTGCTTTTCAAGTTAATTTGAGACCAATGCTTTCCACACCAAGTGCTGGAAGAAGGAAGGTGATGGCTTCCTACCCTATTTCTTGGTGACCTGTACTTTCCCCTGACCCAACGGGTCCACATCTTTCAGCCATGGGTGAAGGCAGCAGAAGGGAGTAGCCTAAGTAAGCTTTTGCCATCACTTTATCCATGGGACCCTCCAATATATATATATATATATATATATATATATATATATATATGTCCCATTGAAAGGAAACCTTGGGTCCTCAACATGATCAGGGCCTCCAAACTGGTCTGTTAAAATCATTCCCACAGCAGAATGCCTAGAATAGGGAAACATGCTTCTGAGATACGGCAGGGTTTCTGGAAATAAAGGGGATAAAACCATCCCAGTGAAGACTTCAGGGTCTCCTTGTCTTCCAAAAAACGGCCTCTCAGGGCTGGACATTTCCATCCAATGGCTTCATTAGCGCTTCTCTCCTTTGAGAAAATGCTCCAGAGGGATTGGATTTCAGGCAGTGAAACGAGCAAGTGGCCAAAATTAGCTTGAGGCCTTCGTGTGATAGGCTAGGGGAAAAACAGATCGAGAGAGGTAACAGAGAGCTCCCCAGGATGCAGGGGCCATTCCTCACCGACTCTCCAGGCCAAAGTAAACCTGAAACCTGATGCTCACAAAACCCGAAATGCCTGATCATTTCTCAGAGGGAAAAATACAACTGGTCTGGAAAAAGATAGCCTTCATGTTCCGGGGCGGGGAGAACTTGTAGATCCAAGGAGCTCTCACTGGGGCCCCGCTGTGTGTTAGATGTCTGCAATTGCTTTTCACGACCTCTCAGTGAGACACCGGCTACTTTCCTCCTTTGACAGATGGAACGCGGAAGTCAGCGTGCCCCAGATGGTCTCTCTGTTTTATCCGATGCCAAGATCGATGCGGAGCGTGGCCTCCTGCAACAAAAGCATCTGTGAGCCGCGGAGATTTTACTGAAGGTCCCACAGGGCAAAAGGAGGAGGGCGTTTATATCAACTCCCAAAAAACGACCGAAATCTTCCCATGAGGCGCGTCCTCTCTCAAGTTGGTCCTCCCATCGGTGCCGATGCTTCGTCCTTTGTCAGTGTGCTTCGCGGCTCCTTTTTCCTCCCTTCCGCCTTTCCTCTGGTGGAGACTCAAATGCCTTCTCCCTCCCCATAGCGGACCTGCCCCCAAGCACGTACACCTACACTCACCACAATGGTCAGCCAACCCCTCACTCCCAGAACGTTCTCCCACCTTCCTTGGATAGTATGGGTGGGGGTGGGGGGGGGCAGAGTAGAGCAAGTTCTCCTCTTGTCAATCTGAGCAAACAAAACCCAGGAAGAGTGATGCAGTTTCCTTACTGTGGCCATAAGGAATGTTTGCAAAGTCAGACATTTTCACTTCTAGATCAGCCTCTGCCTCCCACCGCCCCCTCCGCCCCACCACCCATAGTTCTGTGAAGTTAAGCGTTGGTTACGTAGAGATAAGGCATGTGAGTTGGAGAACCAAAAGCTTGGAGACACCAAGAGTCAGAGATCTGAAATGGGAGTCAGAAGTCAACGCTTGTCCACAGCGCCTCCAATTCCCTTTGAAACATCCAAGAACATGGGCTCGTGTGCCTTGTCTTCAATACTTGGGTGAGAGAGAGCTTAGTCTCTCCCGACACAACCCAGCCCGTTGTCGGACATTTGTGGGACGTGTTTCCTTTGCATTGAGTCAAAGTCCCTCCTCTTGTAACTTTGCCCCACCACTGCCGACTGTTCCTCCTGGATCTATCCGGAATAAGCCAAGCATCGCTTTGGCATTATGTCTTCTGAATGCTGGGGGCCAGCCACGCGTCCTCTCACTCAGAAGCTTCCTGACGTCAAGCGAGGGAGTGGACTTTTTCACCCCGTTTTACAGATGGGAGACTCATCTGTTGGAGGTGGAGAGCCCAGGCAAAGACATAGAGAGGGTCACAGGCTGGGCTTCAACTCAGCACCTGGAAAGTTGGGTCTCACGGCAAGAGGCAGGTTGAATGGATTCTCTGTGCACCCTTGGAATTGGGTTTTGCCTACTTTTTAAAATTTTTTTAATATTTATTTTTGAAGGAGAGAGAGAGAGAGACAGAGCATGAGTCGGGGAGGGGCAGAGAGAGAGAGGGAGACACAGAATCCGAAGCAGGCTCCAGGCTCCGAGCTGGCTGTCCAGGGCCCGACGCGGGGCTCGAACTCACGAACCGCGAGATCACGACCTCAGCCGAAGTCGGACGCTCAACCGACTGAGCCACCCCGGTGCCCCAGGGTTTTGCCTACTTTATGAGCACCTCCTGATGTCAGAAGAACAGATCCACAAAGGGATGCTCTTGAGAGCATTCAAATGAGAAAAGAAATAAAAGAACAAAATGGAAGGGAAAAGAAAAGGAGAGAGGCAGAGAAAGAAAGAAAGTCCAGGAGGTATAACATGAGGAGGAAGAACAGAAGAGGGAAAGGAGGGTGCCTGGGTGCCGCCTCAGTCGGTTGAGGATCCAACTCTTGATTTCAGTTCAGGTCACGATCTCACGGTTCATGGGTTCGAGCCCCACCCCGGGCTCCACGCTGACAGTGCGGAACCTGCTTGGGATTCGCTCTCTCCCTCTCTCTCTGCCCCTCCCTTGCTTGTGTGCGCTCTCTCTCTCTCTCTAAAAATAAATAAATAAACTTTTTAAAAAAAAGAATAAAAAAAAGAGAGAGAGAGAGATAAATATGATGCCAATGACCCAAAGGCAGCTAGCTGCCTCTCTCTGTGGGATCCGGAATGCAACTCAGAGACGCTGGTCAATAGACACTGGTTGGTTATACTGAACCGTTAGAGACGCCCAAGCTGTGAGTTAGCCACGTTCGGCCCTGGGAGCAGGGATTCGGCCAAAGGGAACTGTCTTAGGAGTGGAAGGGAAGAATGCAAAGGAGGCGAGGACAGGGTGAGACCTAGAAGGTAGAGGTGGGGGGGGGGGGGAGGGGTAGAAAAAAAAGCAGAGAGAGACGGAAAGATAACACAGCCAAATAACAAAAGTTCCCCGGGCTGGTGAGATCGCGTGCTTTCTCCTCACTTCCCCGTATTTCTCTGTCTCGTCTGCATTTTTTTTTTTTTTTTTTTTTTTTTAACAGCGGTCACAGATTAATTTTACCATCAGCACGCACGATGAATCTATTTCCATTTGGGGAAAATTCCCTTCAAGAAGAACGCATCTGGGGACACTAGCGTTTTCCCCCTGCAAAGCCCGAGGGAGAGACGGAGCTGGTGCTCAGGCCTTTGTAGTAAATATCTCCAGACCACACTAAATCCAATCTTCTCATTTGGGGTTATTTGCTTTCCGGACGGCAGCGCTGTGATGGATCCCAGATTCGGCACTCGTGGCATCTCAATCAGCTGTGTTTAGATGCCGCTGTGACACAAGATTATGACGTTTTGATGGGATTAGGAGATAACTTCGCTTTAATCTATAAAGCCCTGGATGCTTTGGGCTCTGATTACCCCGGCAATTCCCTTTCTGAGCCCCAGCAATTAAGATTAGCCAGAATGCTCCTGTTAATGATCCCCATAGTGAAAGCTCAGGAAATCAGAAATGGGTGGCTTTGTGTTGTGTTTCTTTTTCTTTTTCTTTTTTTTTCTTTTTTCTGGTTCTGTCCCTGCTTTTCCTTTTTTTTTTTTTTTTTTTGTTTTGCTGAAGGCTCTGGCTCTCCCCAAGACCCTTGTCTTCAGATCTTCGTGGGCTGCCTGGCTTGGTTTCTTCCTCTGCTTCCTGGGGACGCCATGTTGGGTGTGCCCCTTTCCCCTTCTTTAATCCAACGGAGTTTGCTTCTGTTTAATTTAATCCTCACGATGCTTGTGCTTGGCACCATCAGTCCCCGCAGTGATGAGTGGATTTTTAAATCTGTCCAAGAAATGAGGGAGCTCAGAGTTACAAAGACTTTAATGAAACTCCTTCTGCCTGAGGAAGTTTGGTTGGTTCCACCATAACCACATTGGCTCGAGGTCATATTTTCCAGAGAGATCTGCTCCCAGAATCCTTCGGCTACAGCAATTTATGGTCTGTGGTCACAACGTTGTTACCTTCGCTCATGCTTTCATTCCTACTAAAATACAGTTGCATGAATACAGTACAAAAAAACAACAAAGGTTATTGGAAAGTACACAGTCCATCTACCATCATTTAAATTAGCTGCATGGGAGAAATAATAGATCATTATGCTGGATGTTCCGGCTCACCCTTCCAGCCCAGCCCTCCACACTGACTTCTGCCCTGGAAGGCTGACCTGGATGGTTAGCATCAACTGACCCCCCTTGCCTTTGGGATTCCAGTTGGGTTGGACCAATGGGAGGCCTCTGCAAGAGATACAAAGGAATGGAGGAGAGAGAGGTGGGGGTATTTAACCTCTCCATCCTTTCCTGCGGGCCTGGGTTTGGCAATGACCCAGTCCCTGTACCAAGGCCACGTCTCTTGTCTGGAGGTCTTTTCTTGCACCTACAGCTCCTTTCACCTTCTGGTAATTTCTCCCTCGCCATGCTTACCTCTTCTGCCCTATGGTGGGGAACACTTCAGGCTATTTTGCCAGTCTCGGGGGTATTTCACTAGGCTCGTTAGCTCCCTTGAACTCTGCTGACGCTTCTGCAAATGGCCCCTTGTTACACTTTCCTCCATTCTTCCGGTGGAGTGAGCCTTCTCTCTCCTGCGGGGACCCCGAACCAATGCCAGCGCTGTGGTTGACACCTGGGTTTCTGGAGTCAGGGGCTCTATCCCTTCCTTGGTACGTGAACTTAGCAAGTATTCCGCCTCCCTGAAACTTCACTGCCTCACCGATAAAATAAACACATAAATAATACCCAATTCATACGGTTGTCATGATGGTTAAGTCTTTTTAAATGGGACGGTGAGTTTGGCACATAGCGATCAGGTTCCTTCCTCGGCCCCCCATAGCCAACGTTGACTTCGTAACAGGCCTCGTGTCCATTATTTTTAAGGCTATTCTTCTCTGAGCCATTTTTTCCCCCCAGTGGCTGACATGATTACGACACACTGGCACGGTAGAGTAGCACAGGATAAAAAATGAGGTGAAAAAGAGAGACTCCATAGCAAGGCGGGCCACCCAGAAGGCTATCGATTGTCCTGCCATCTTTGCGAGGCTTGTCAGGATAAACCCAGATCTGGTAGAACAACAATGGCTGTTATTTATTGAATACCGCCCTTCCCAAACTGGATCATTGATCCCTATCTGTGTTCCCACAGCCTTAGGGGACATTGATTACAATGGGTTGTGATGTCTAGTTTTTGTTCTATTTGTCTTACCATGCTTTTATGATGGAGTGTGGCCTGGGAGTTTTCCTCTCGTGAGTGCTCAACAGAGTCCCTGACATTCATGAAAATGCTCACAAAGTATATTAAGAGAATGAGTGAATGAATGAATGAATGAATGAGGGCAAGAGATACTATGGGTCTCTTTTTTAAAAAAAATTTTTTAATGTTTATTTATTTTTGAGAGAGAGAGAGAGAGTGCAAGCAGGGGAGGGGCAGAGAGAGAGGGAGACACAGAATCCGAAGCAGGATCCAGGCTCTGAGCTGTCAGCACAGAGCACAAACTCAACTCATGGCTCAACTCAACTCAAACTCAACTCAAGCTCAACTCAACACACGGCTCAAACTCATGGTCCACAAGATCATGATCTGAGCAAAAGTCAGACGCTTAACCAACTGAATCACCCAGGCGCCCTGATACTATGGGTCTCTTGAAGCCTGTGGGAATGTTTCACCAAAGAGATGGGACTTAGGCTTTAAAGACAAACATAGCTTAAAATAGGAAGGAAATAACTCAGACTGTTCCAGACCGAGGACACACAAGCAGGGATGGGGGAGAGAGGACGAATGCAAATTTGTTGGACCAGAATAGAGATGTTGGGGACCAGAGTCAAGCAACAGACAACTCAGTTCCAAGAGGTGATTCTGGAACCAGGTTTCTCCCATCTTGTGGTGCTCACGTCTGGGAAAGGTAGCCTAGGTGCCGACCAGGAGGAAGAGGAAATGTATTTGGAGATCCTGGCACAGATAAGGAAGGTTGGAAGACATCCTGGAGAGCCATACGTGCCAGACTGAATTCTGAGTATATTCCATGGCTGGATCCCATCAAATGAGTCCGTTGCTCCCAACGTAAGGTGACATTTTGGAAAATGGAAGATGATCTATGAAACACGATTATAGGTCGAGAGACTGCCAGGGAGGGGCTAGAGAAGGTTCTGGGGAGACGCTAAGCCCACCGAGGAGTCAGTCAGGTCCTGTGCATCTCAGACATTGTCAGTCTTCAGCAACCCTGGATCGTCAGACCAAAAAAAAAAAAAGTGCTGCTAGCCCAGCCCCTTCTGCAGTCGACCATTCAGGAAAGGAAAAGGAAGGAAAGAGAAGGGGGAAATCTTGTTCTTCAAAGCCGTTCAGAATTTGTAGTATGAGGGTTGGCCTCATTGCTTCCTCTGATGACAGGCCATGATGGGTCTCCCAGGCCTGAGGGCTTTCCCAGGGCTCTGCCCTTGTAGCACTAAAACCAGGAGAGGCCCAGGCAAACTGGGACCAGTCAGTCACGGGAGCTCTGGCATCCGAGAAGCCTGGGTTCGAATCCCAGCTCTGCCACCAGGTGAACCTGTGACTTGGGGCAAGTCCGTTTATCTCCGTGAGCTTGGACTTCCTCATCTTTAATACGGGACCAATGAAACAGCCAAGGCCTTGGGTTGGGTGCGAGGGTTGAATGCGATCGTGCCTGGAAAGACACTTAGCAATATGTCGGTGCATAGAGCACGCCCGGTCAAGGTGGAGCGGGGCTCTCTTCCTTGACTTACAAGGGACTGGTTTACCACGGGGCCCCCAAGAGGGTGGAGGTTCTTGCTGGCGGCGGTAGGGGTGGGGGAGCGAGGGAGGAGCTCACGCCCAGGGTGGGAGACTCACTCCCCACTCTGGTCCCGCGGGCAGGGCTGGCCAGGTGGTGCTCAGATGCGTGGGGCAGGAGGGACTGCTTGATACGACCAGGGCCATCGGGACTCAGAGGAGCGAGGAGGGCGGCCCGCCCGGGGGTCTGCGATCCCCAACTCTTGCCACCAAAGGAGGAAAGGCAGGGGGTGAGGGGGAAGTGATAAGAAGGCCCCGAGGAGTGTTTTATTCCGGAGCTTTTCAAAGTTCACCCCTTCCTCTCACAGGAACCGAAGTTTAATAACCAGAGCCAGGGAGTGAAAGAGAAAGAAACCAGACAAGCAAACCGTCCCCTGGAAACAGGTCACGTTGTGTTCAGAAGTAGGCTTTGAAATTGCGCATGGGTAACCACAGCAGAGAGGGCTTGGGCCCCTCCGTTCCCGCCTGAGGGTGAGCTGGAAAAAAAAGAGAAGAAATAAAAGGGAGGAAGAAAAGCGAGGAATTAAAGCCAAAGGAAGGGGACCCGTTGAGACCATCAGGAGAGACGAGAGAGGAAACAAAACCATTTTCCTGCACTTACGCAGGGCACAGAAAGGAGCCCGCCGTGGACCCCCGGCTTCGAGAACTTCACGGTCTTCCTGAGGTTGTTGGGATGGTGGAAATGCACAATTGTTTTTGAAGTGGTCCTCGGGGCTCTCCTTCCTGTGCCTGCTCATCCGTACCCTCAAAACCGGCCTTTGATTTCAGAGATGAGGACACGGAGGCTCAGAGAGGTCAAGTAACTCATCCGAGGGCACACAGCCAGTAGGGGGCAATGCCAGGGTTTGGACCCATTTCTAATGAGCATGGAGATGTGACCAATAACTGCTCCCCAGTGTCATCTGAAGGCGAAAGGGAATGAGGACCCCAAGCATAGTACGGGAATGCCAAGGAGGAGGACGTACAGACTAAAGAACGAGCCTGCTCGGCCTCAGCGCTGTTGAAACGTGCTGGTGGGGGCTGTCCTGTGCACGGTGGGGTGCAGACCAGCATCCTTGGCCTCTCCCTACCGGATGTGAGTAGCGCCACCCCAGTGGGGGCAAAAAACCAAAAATGCCTCCAGACATTGGCAAACACCTCCGAGGAACAAACTCACCTCCCTGTTGAGAACACGGGCGTAGACAAAGGTGTAAAAACTAGTAATTACTATGAACCGAGGCCCAACTGAATGCACCGTGGGAGACACTTGAGCTCCTTGAATTTCTCCGGGCGTCCCCAGAAGAACCCGACTCGGCGGGCGGGAGCACGTCTGTTTCACGGACGAGGCATCTTGGGTCTCAGAGAGCTTAGGGTGCACACAGCTGGCCAGACCCAGAGCTGGGACTTGAACTCAATTCTGTAAACCGCTCTCCCCGACACTGTTCAGAGAGGGAAACAGCAGATGGGGAGGGGAGGAGCAGAGGAGAGACACAGAGCACCCCGATGTGGAAAATGGGTCCACCGTGTGGCCTGGCGGCATCCTGCCACGGCTGGGTGGGGATCCCCTTAAGCTGCTCTGTCCCAGACAGCCCCCAGGGGCTGACCTCCTCCCCCTGACGCGTCCCTTCCTGTGAGAGTGCCCTGCACGTGAGCCCAGCCTCTCTCTCTCCTCTCTCTCTCTCTCTCTCATATCTCATAAGGAGAGACAACACATTCCAAATGCACAGTGATTTATGGGACAAAGCCACTTCCCTTGACCAAGCATCTCTCTTCACAGGAACGCATATGTTGGGGAGCATCTATTCTAGAAACGACCCACATTCATTGTCTGCCAGGAGCCACTGGCCTCGGGGAATTCCAGAAATGCCCCTAAATTACAAACGAACTGGGGGGGGGGAACATTCCCCCAGAAACCTTCACCCAAAGCCTGAGCAGAGCTATAAATCACCCGCCCAGCAACACATACTGCCGTAAACCACAGATGTGTGGAGAACGGCAAGGTGAGTGTCTGACGACAGAAGGCAAGGTTGGCCAAGAACTTGGAAAGGGTGGCTGGTTGTTTGAGGAACTCATCCTGACCTTTCCCACTTGCAGCAGCTTTTAGCCTGACATTTCATGGCCGATACCTTTAGAGCAGGAAGCAAATTTCTCCCAAGGAGTTTTCTTTTTTCTTTTTTCTTTTTTCTTTTTTCTTTTTAATAATCACCCCCCTCCCCCACCCTCCCCCCACCTTGCCCACCTCTCCTGCAAAATAGCACAGCTTTTGTTCTCAATCTTCCAGGGGGTGAAGGTTCCCTTTGAAAATGTGATGACAGGCACGGGCTCCTCCCTTCATTAAATAAATGATTATTTACTTGCACCAAAGGCTTCACAAATGGTTAAGACGGGTTTATGGGGGGGGGGGTTCTTTTTTCTTTTTTTTTCCTAGAAAGATAAAGGGCTTTTTCCCTCCTGTCATATTTAAAAAAAAAAAACATTTTTTTTTTTGAGTATTGATTTTTTTTTGAACTTTTACGGACTATCGCATACCTGCCGAAGAGCGCACAAATCCTGTGTCCCGCTTAGTTTCACAAACAAACTGGTGTAACGTGTGCCCAGATCAAGAAAAAGAGCAGCACTGTGGGTAGCTGGGGTTTGTTTCTCCCCATTAGCATAGAGGGTTCCAGTCTGCCCACGGGCCCAGTTTATTTCCATCCTCCTCTCGAGAGGCCCTTGGGATTTATTCATTCTTACCGAAGTTGACTGAAATCCTGTCCTTTTGCGCTGGAGCGTTAACCTTCCCTGTGTGTGTGTGTGTGTGTGTGTGTGTGTGTGCGCCTCACTCTCCAGTTGACGATAGGAATGCGTAATATATTCTTGTGGCAAAAAATAAATTCCATCATTTCAGGTGAGGACAAGCAGCGAAGGTTCTTTTGCCTTCCTTTCTCCTTCCCATCCCAGCTTAACTCAGCTCCGTTCTTCCTGGTTTGCTGAGTTTCGTTCAAGACATTTCTCTCTGCATCGGTGCACAGATCTAGGCAATGCACAAGGGGAAGCTTTTAAATTGTGTTTTTACACGGATGCAACTGCTGTGCCGTTTGGTTTGGGGTTTTTGTTCCCCTCACTTATCAACATATCCTGGAGATCTTTCCCCAGGTCACCTCTTTAAACTGCTGAACGCTCTTCCCGTGCGTGGGCAATGCCATGATTAACTTGACCAGTGTCCCACCGATGAGCATTTAGGCCATCTCATGTTTTGTGCTCTTGCAAATACGACGGCAGCGACCATCTTTTTTTTTTTTTTTAATGTGCTTCTTCACGACCATTTGCAAGTAGTTCTCTAGGAGAGAAACAGAGAGGTAGAATTCCTAGGCGCACACATTTGCCTTTAAGTGATTTTTAGGAGGTCTGATGGACCGTCCAAGCCACCATGAATTCTAGGTAGAGCTCTTGATATCTGTGAAGGCATTTGGCAGAATGACCCGAATTTACTCGGCTTTTTAAAGACTGGCAGATGCCCGCGTTCGGAGGAACAGAGGAGGAATTTCACGTAGATTCCATCTAGTGACAGTTTCCCCGCACCTTGGGCCCTTGGGATGGGACACCGTCCAGAGACCCCATGAGAGGAAGAATCTACTTACTGTCTGCCTGGGGTGGAGCTGGCTCGAAATGAATATGCCTGAGATTCAAGGGGGCAGCCCTTCAGGGACAACCACAATAGTTACGGTAATAACACGACGAACATGAGCTGAATACTTACCCCGTGTCCAGCGGTGTGCCTGGATTGCCCATTCAATTCTTGCCATTCTCTTAGGGGGAGAGTACTAACCTTTGAATCTCATTTCTCCAGCTGGACAAACGGAGCCTCGGACAGTCGCTTGCCCAAAGTCACGCGGACGCAGATTACTGGGAGACTATACCGTGGGGCTCTTGCCTACAGAAAGCTCACGAACTGGTGGGAGAAACAGAATAAACCACCAGGGGATGACAGTACCATTGGATGGGTCATATGCAGCGTGCTTCACAGACCATCTCGAAGGCTGCCGAAGAAAGACCCCTTCTAGAAACAGGGAACCTAGAATCAGCCCCTGGACGAGAAAACCTCTCGGTCTCTCCGGGCCCTCCATGCTGCGGGACCAAGTGCTGACACCCTCTGAGGTTCAATCCAGATCTAACACAAATCTTTCCCCCGATCCAAAACCTCCGGGGGTCCGTGGGGCCGGATGTGCTTTGGTGGTGGATGGGGCCGAGAGCTCCTTTGGTTCCAACCCCCCCCCCCCACCTTCCAGTCCCTCCCTTAACAATTAAAACTCTAAACTCATTGGCCCTCTGTTGGGTTGATGGATTGCAACTTTCTCCTTTGGGATTGATGCCTCCTGACTTTTGGACGCGGGAACAATTGATTATTACCCTTTTTAATTTTACGCCCCACCCCCCAAGTCTGCTAACCAGGCAATCGCTGACACGGTCCATACATTATGCGCCTAATTCAGCAGAGGTCTGACACACCCGCCCAGGGGCAGAAGATTAAGCTCTTCCAAATTGCATAGATCAAGGCGAGCCCAGATTGGGTGCTTGGAGACAGGGGTGGGGGTGGGGGTGGGGGGCACCCTTTCATTCCTGCCCTTTGGAGGCCTCCAAGACTAAACAGTTTAGGCCACATCTTGAAGAAAATTGCTTTATCCTTTCACCTTTAAGTGGATTCAGGCACAATCGGTTGACTCAGGAGCGTGCGGAGGTCAGCACACACGCACGCCAGGATGGGAGGGGGGCGTGGGGGTTGTGGGCAGAGCTTCGGGAAGAGGGGAGGCGAATAAAATAAAGGAAGATGTGAACGCGAGGGGGGTCGGTTTCTAACCTCTAACATCTGGTGCCAAATAAGAGTGCGGCGAGGGACAGCATCCAGGCTGGGGCCGGGAGAGGGCGTCGGGAAGGAGGTGCGGTCCCAGACGGTAACTGGGACACACGAGGCCTCCTGCCCCTCTCAGATGTCACGGGAGGAAGTAGAGGGGGGGTGGGAGGAGGAAGACGGTGGGAGGAAGAGGTCAGGTCTCCAATCCCCAGAGACAGGGGACACGCAAATGCTTTGCAGATGGAGGCAACGGGGAGCAGAGAACAAATCGCATCTGGTTGCCTGGGAGCACAGCACAGAGGCAACGGGGGTTACTGGAACTGGGACCCCCTTTTGCAGGAGGAGGAACGCACGGCAACGTCCCCTTGACCGAGAGCATCCTACCACCGGCGGGCTGGTGCGGAGGGGCCCCGAACACAGGGAGCTCCCCCTCCCCAAGTTCCCAGCCTGAGCTGCACTGGCAGTGGCTGGCCATGAATCTGCGGCCACTTCCTCCTCAGTGGGACCTGCCTGCCAGCCCGGAATCAGACCTTGAGGAAAGACACCCAGAGAGAGACGTTGAGCTCCCAAGTTGCACAATTTGGCCTCCCGGGCACAGCAGGAAGGGTGCCCGTGCGGGAGCCAGAGGACCAGCTTCGAAAGCGCCATCCGCCAGGAGAGCTGCACGTGCTCCGAGCCCTCGTAGCTCTCTGTTCCAGCAAACGCATTCACCCCTTCTCGCTCCGTCCTCCCAGTACCACCGAATACAACTTCGTTGCCACATCTCTCCTTCTTCCTCCGTCGTTCTCAGGAAGTGTGCCGAGAGACCTCCCAGACGCTGAAGGGCCCAGGCGCTAAACTTAGCAGGGACACCAGTCAGGGTTCCTTCAGCTGCAAGGAACAGAAAAGCCCACTCGCCATGCACTAAACCTTAAAGATACTTCCTTTGGGCATATTTTGGACCTCTGGAGACAAGTGGTTATTTATTTTCCAGGTGCGAGCAGCCAGTCAGCTGGGCACCAAAACAAGCTGTGCCCATCTGTCCTTTCTGGGGCTCAGTATATTGACTTTTCCTGCTGAGCCACTCTTGCTTACAAGATGGCGGTCACAGGTCCAGGTATCGTGACCTCAGCCAAAGGCACAAAGTGTGGGGGGGGGGTGGGGGGGGTCTTTTCCTGGAATTACCTTTTCCTTTGATCAATGTTTGTAGGCAATGTTTCCAGTCATCGTTGTTGCCCCATCCAAGTCTCACGGACAAGAATTGGGTCACGTGACCACCACTAGCCCACAGGCCAAAACATGAACAAAATCTACTGGTAGGAAATACAGGAAATGGCTCCTGGCTGGTCTGTCTCACCATCTCCCCCAGATTTTTCCTTCAGTGTCCTAATCTGGTGATTGGTTCCACCATCTACCCCATCACCCAAGCCAGATACGTGGGTCTACATCATCTCATAACCAAACCATCCCTGGGTCCGCTCTCCCCCTCACCTACTCTTCTCTTGAGCCCTGTCCTCTACACTGCTCTTTGACTCTAAGGAATCCCTCATACGGTGCTAGGCATACCACAAGCACTCGATAAATGCCAAGATTCACTTCAGTGGCTCTACAGTTCTGCAGCTGTGGGACCAACTTCATGAACAAGGAAGCTCCCACTGGAAAACTCACGTTCCTGGGTTCCAGTTATTACTTAAGAACAGATTTGTGGTTGAATGTCCAGATATTGGAGTCACAGAGCCCGGATTCGAATGCCTCCTCCACTCCACCTCAGCTCGTGGGGCCCTGGGCAACCTGCTAAAGCACTGCGGGCCTCAGTTTTCTCATCTGTGAAATGGAAATGATAATACAATTCATACGTCTTAGGACGAAGCTATGGTTAAGCACGCTAATACATTTAGGCGCTTAGCACAGCATAAACAAAGGGTGTGACGGTTATAACAGGTATTTGTTTATGCAGCAGGACCCTTCGGCCAACATCTCCCCATGGCCCCGGCCTCCCTGCCCCTGGTGACCTGCCCACTTTCTGCTTCTACGGATTCGACTTTTTTAGATTCCGCACATCAGTGAGATCGTGTAGTATTATTCTTTCTGTGTCTGGCTTATCTCACTTAGCATTGCGTCCTCCAGTTCCATCTGTGTTGTCTTCAATGGCGAGATCTCCTTCTTTTTTAAGGCTGAATACCGTAATGTCTTGATTCATCCGTCCCTTGACAGGTGGGTATCTTGGCTGCTGTGAATAATGCTGAAGTGACCAATGCAGGCTTTTCTCCCCAGCCGGCCCTCGGGACACACGCTAGAGGGGCGCCGGCTCCCCACCGCAGAGTGGGGATCACAATTCCACGCTCGCCAGCCCTGGGGGCCGGTGGGGGGGCTTGGTGACCGAGGCTCACTTCCATTGCTTTAAAAGGAAATGGGGCAAGAGAGCTCTCGACAGCTTTGCTGATATTTATTTCTGGCCAGATCAAAGGTCCTGTCGGCAACCTGTCCTGATGTCTTGATTCCTGTTTTTCTTAGCAAAAATTTTTTTTCCGGATGGTGTTCACTCCAAATAAGCTACTAAGAGGCCCCCAGGGAGCGAGAGAGAGAAAGAGAGAGAGGAGAGAGATGGGGCAAGCGGGACCGGATGGGTAGAATTTAGTTGTGTCTTGCATTAAATACGACTGGTACAGATCCCCCTGGCCTGAGATCGATCAGCCACTGTCCTCCGTGGTGGGGATAAGACAAAGCTTGGGGTTCTTTCTGGGTTCCTGGTGGGAGGCACACAGCTTACAGGGCACCCAGGAAAGACTGGATGAGTAGAATTTTAACAGGGATCTTTTACTGAAAGGGAGCGTTACCTAATGGTTAAGGACGCACGACCCGGAGCCAGGCAACGTTTGAATGTCCATTCCACCACTTAACTAAGTGACCTTGGGAAAGTCTTCACCTCTCTGTCTCTTTCTCCATCTGTAAGATGGAGAGGCTAACAGCTCTTACCTTAGAGAGGCGGTGGGAAGAGGAGAGAAATTTATGAAGGTAGAGCGTTAAGAACAATGCCTAGCATATGGCTACTTAAGGATTAGGGCACATGTATTCGCATCCAAGCCTTACAAGAGCCTTTGACTTAGATGTTGCCATTTATAGACCTTAACTGTTGGCAACTCGTTTTGCAAGAAGAGGAAATCCAGAAAGAGGGACTTGAACAACTTGCTTTCAGCTACTAAGTAGCAGGGCCAGGGTTCACAGCCCGGGTTGCCTGACTTGTTTGCAAGATGCCTGTAGTCTGCCTCACCAGGCTAAGAGAACCAACAGGGGGGCGTTTATTCGCCGAGGGCGCAGAGAGCAAGGCTCACTCTTCACTCTTGAGAGGGTTATCCCCGACCCAGCAAGTGAGGTGCTTTGAGCACATCATAGCGAAGGGAGATGACTCACCCCTCGCCCTTCGCTTCTGGATTCCTGGTGATGTCTACAGGGAAGCTCCGGGCCAGCCAAGGCTGCCGTTAGTGGAAGCTTTCGGCAACTTACCAGCTCGGGGGAAACTTTGCCTACGAACTGGTTACGCCGCCCCGGGGGGGACTCGGACAGGCGCTCACTTCCTGCCCGGCTCATGCAAGGTCTGGAGTTGGCATCTGGGATGATGTCAAAGCCCCCGTGGGCTTGGGAAGAGAAGGTTCCAGTTTGCTTAAACGTGCCTTGATAAAAGTACAGCCCCCCAAGCACATTCACCCCGGGCACGTCCACATCCCGCCCCAAATGTCCCCCATTGCCCTGCCTCGGCCAAAGCAGATTTGTTGGGGAGCCTGAAAGCTTGAGGAGCCTCAGGATCCTCCCAGGGAACACCAGACGGGGAACGGCCTGGGCTGCCTTCCTACAGACCCAGAAAAGGGCTTCGTTCTGTTCTGTTTTGCTTTGCGCTTTCCTCTCCCTGATTTCGAATGCGTGCGTCCCCCTCTGATTCTCTTTTTCCTCCGGAGAGCTTCCGCCGGGCTCCCCACGTTGCCGCGCAAATAGCGGCCTCTGACGTTGACCGAGCGGGTCCTAGGAGCCAAGAGCTGTGCCCCTTCCTTTACACATATCACCCTCTTTACATTCACAGCAAACATTCGCGTAAGCACGTGACCCCACACGCTATGATCTTTCCCATTACGCGCCTGTTTCGCTCGCGAACAGTGAAGTTAATCCTCACAACCACTTACTAAGTGAGCCCTTGTGCGTGTCAGGCATTGTGCTGGAGCAGTTGCGCGCATCTCCTTTAATCCTGCCGACAGCCCTCGGCGCTGATATCAGGTGCCCCATTACACAGACGAGCACATGAGTTCAGAGAGGCCAAGTGCACGGCCCCAGGACAAGGACCTGGTGAGTACGGGAGCCAGTTTGGGGAATCAGGTTTGATGGGTCCAAGGCCCAAGAGCTTTGTTCCGGGTCGTGGCGACTCCTACCCGGTGTCAGCTTCTCAAGGGCTGGGCCGGCATTCCAGGCTCTTCGTGCCCCCCTTGGCGTCTGGCTGTGAACTGGATGAACTGAAAAAAAAAAAAGGGGGGGGGGTTGAGGGCGGTAGAGTCAAGGAACCTGTTAGCCACGGGTCTGTCTGCTCAGCGTGGACGTTAGATTTGCAAGCTGGTATACAAACGGCAGAAACAAGACGCTTCTGTTTTTCTTTTGAAGTTTGTTTTCAATGTGTGTTCATTTTTGAGAGACAGAGAGAGACGGAGTGCAAACAGGGGAGGGGCGGAGAGAGAGGGAGACGCAGAATCGGAAGCGGGCTCCAGGCTCCGGGACGCGGGGCTGGAACTGACGAACTGGGAGATGATGACCTGAGCCGAAGTCGGACGCTTAACCGACTGAGCCCCCCAGGACCCCCCCAAGATGTTTCTTTTTTTAATGATCAACCAAAGAAAATTGGAAATAAGAATGAAGCTAAATCAGTCTCTTATGCCCAGGGTGACTAAGTCCTGACAGATACCTGGTGAGCGAATGCACTTGTCTATCCAACTCACGTGGCGCTTGAGACCATCGCTCAGATATTCGCCACGCATCTTGGACTTTGTGTCCACAGCTAAGGTCCTGACCATTCCCCACCTTGCAGTTGCCCCCACCTTTCCCATCTCTGTGAAAGGAAACCCTCTCTTTCCAGGTCCTCAAACCTTTGCAACTCTCCTTGACCCCTCTCTTTCTCACGTCCCACATGAACCTACCAGAAAAATCTGCTTCCGAAATATCTCCTGAAATCTGACGACTTCTTGCCTCTCCCACTGCTCCTGTCGAGGTCTGAGCCGGTGTCACTTCTCACCGGGATTATAGCAAACCCCCCCCCCCCACCCCTCCGCCCCACCGATCTCTCTGAGACACCCCTCTCCTTCCCCCTCTGGTTCATTCTCCCCTCACCAGCCAGAGGGGTCCTGCTCAGAGCTAGTTAGATGATTTCACCCACCTGCTCAAAACTCTCCAGCAGGCTTCCACAGGGCCTTTGCACAGTGGTTCCCTCTGCTTGGGATTCTTTGCCCTTGGAAGCTGCAATCTTTTTGTTGTTGTTATTTGATTTTTTGCTTTTTGAGTGTTTTTGTTTTCGTTTTCGTTTTGTTGTTATTGTTTTTGGTTTTTTTGTGTTTTATTTTTTTGTTGTTTTTTGTTGGTTTTGTTGTTACCTTCCTGCTGAGCCAACTCTGACTGCCCTTTATATACCCCTCTCGGGGTGCCTGGGTGGCTCAGTTGATTAAGCATCCGACTCTTAATTTCGGCTCAGGCCGTGATCTCACTACTTTGTGGGCTCCAGCCCCGTGTCTGAGAGTGGATGGAGCCTGCTTGGGATTCTCTGTCTCCCTTTCTCTTCTCCGCTCACTCTCTCTCAAAAATAAATAAACATTAGGGGCGCCTGGGTGGCGCAGTCGGTTAAGCGTCCGACTTCAGCCAGGTCACGATCTCGCGGTCCGTGAGTTCGAGCCCCGCGTCTCTGGGCTGATGGCTCAGAGCCTGGAGCCTGTTTCCGATTCTGTGTCTCCCTCTCTCTCTGCCCCTCCCCCGTTCATGCTCTGTCTCTCTCTGTCCCAAAAATAAATAAACGTTGAAAAAAAAAATTAAAAAAAAAATAATAAATAAATAAACATTAAAAAAATAAAATAAAATAGACCCCTCTCCACTTTCTTAGCACCCAGCATTCTCTAATCTCCCTTAACCCGCTTCATTTTTCTCCAGAGCTAAATTCTATTTATATCTATGGAACATTTTTTTTTTTTTTTTGATGTGTATTTATTTTTGCGAGAGGGAGCAAACGGGCTAGGGATAGAAAGAGAGGGAGACACAGAATCCGAAGCGGGCTCCAGGTTCTGAGCTGTCAGCACAGGTCCGGATGTGGGGCTCGAACTCACCAACTGCGAGATCAAGACCCGGACCGAAGTCGGACACTTGACCGACTGAGCCACCCGGGCGGGCACCCCTGGACCCTTACTATTATATACCAGCATATAAGCTTCATGAGGACAGGAGCTGCCTGTGTCGAGCAAATCTTAAGCCTGGCAAAGAGTAAATATTTGTTGAACGAATGAATGAGTGAATGGCTATGAGGCATTGGTTTCCTTTCACCCCAGTCCAGAAAGGTCTGCTATTTACTAGACCCAAGTTCTCCAACAGAACTTTCTGTGATGATGGAGACATGCTACGTCTGAGTTTTCCCACCCAGTATCCACCAGCTACATGTGGTTACTGAGCACTTGAAACAGAGCCAGGGAGGTACTGGACTGAGTTTTGATTCACAGACTTTATTTTTCGGACACTTTTTGGGTTTACAGGAAAACTGAGCAGAAAATACTTAGAAGGGACTGCATTTTCCATTCGATTTCACGTTCGTCAATTTCCATAGCCATGCAGTGCTCACCGTCTTGGGCAGGGCAGGGCTAGCCTGAGACCTCGTCCGTCCTGCCATCACCGCCCGCCAGCCCCCTGAGGGGTTCCCGCAGAGGGTCCCCGGGCAAGGCAGCAAGGGTTTTCCCCCAGAGGTATTCACCAAAGCCCCGAAGGTTGGGTCAGCCTCCTAAGCAGAAAAGTTTGCGGATCGCGCTTTCGGAAAGAAGGAAGCCGGAGCGCCCAGCAACTCGAAACGTGCGATGAAGACAAGCCGATTGCAAACAGGGAGGCCCCTGGCCATCTCGTGAGTCTTCTCAGGAATCCGCTCCTGAGCCTCCTGCCTGACCCACCTCCTCGGGGGCTGCCTCTTCTGTTGGCACTTCCCTTCACCTCCTGTGCTCTCCTGGGGGCCCCAACCTGCCTCTTCTGCTTCGCACCCCTATCCAGCCGGGCCAAGGGCTACCTTGGGTCCCACTGATCATTCTTCCTCTCCGGAGACCCGCTCTGTAATCTGGCTTTTCATCTCCATAACAACCAGGAAAGCAAATACTCACCCCCCCCCCCCCACCCAGCTACAACAGAGATTTTTTTTTTCTAAAGGGTGAAGTGAATGAAGAGGAGAGAGAATAAAATCCAAAAAGGGGGCGGGGGGGGGGTGGTAAATAAACCTTGCCAACAAATAAATAGAGACCTTTCTAAAGGAGAGCAAAGGGACACAGAGAGCTGCCTGTAATTAGCGGCCACCACAGCCCCAAACAAAATCAGACATTCAGCCTTTGCCACTTCGTTGCCATGGAAATGGGACCCGAGATCTGCCAGGCTGTCCTGCAGAAGTGGTTCCTTCCCTGACCGTGCCCACATCAAAGAGGGTCTTCCCATGCTCGCTGATGGCGTGGACCGCGCCCGGGACCCCACCGAGCCTCTAAAGAGGGCAGGCAGGGGGAGGAAAACAGTAGGAAAAATTCCCAAGCGTCCCAAGCCAGACGCGGCAGGGGAAGGACCGAGCCAAGTGTGACCTTAGGGGGTTTCCATGCCTTGGGGCTGCGTGCCAGCCATCGGAGGCTTCCACTGGTCACACTACTTTTGACATCTGTTTTCATTCTTTTTTCTCTATGCTTGAAAAAAAAAAAAAAAGGTCCTCTTGAACACAGAGAACGGACTGGGGGTTATCAGCGGTGGTGGAGGGGCGCCCTCCGAAGTAGAAACTTCCAGTTATAAAATTAATAAGTCCCGGGGATGTAATGCATGGCATGGAGACTACAGTTAATACTTCTGAGTCCATTTGAAAGTTGCTAAAGGAGGAGATCTTAAAAGTTCTCATCACAAGAAAAAGAAAACTGTAACCATGTGCGGTAATGGATGGTAATTAGGCTTATTGAGAATTATTTCGGGGCGCCTGGGTGGCTCAGTTGGATAAGTGTCTGACTTCAGTTCCGGTCATGATCTCACGGTTCGTGGGTTCGAGCCCCGCATCCGGCTCTGTGCTGACAGCTCAGAGCCTGGAGCCTGCTTCAGGCTCTGTGTCTCCTTCTCTCTCTGCCCCCTCCTCCACTCACGCTCTGTCTCTCTCTCTGTCTCTCCAGAATAAATGTTAAAAAAATTTTTTTTTAAAAAAGAGAATTATTTCACTCTTTATGTATCTATATATCAACGTCGATAGATATCTATCTATTATATTGTTTCAGGTATACAACATAGTGATTCATCTATTGACATCTATCGATATCTACATATTGATATATCGATATCGATATCTATATATCAATAGATATCAATAGATGAATCACTATGTTGTATACCTGAAACCAATATAATGCTATATGTCAATATTCTATACATTGCTATATGATGCATATATAATGCTATATGTCAATAATTTTTGTAAATTTTTATTTTTATATATTTTTAAATGTTTATTTATTTTTGAGAGAGAGAGAAACAGAGAGCAAGCAGGGGAGGGGCACAGAAAGAGGGAGACACAGAATCCGAAGCAGGCCCCAGGCCCCCAGTTGCCAGCACGGAGCCTGATACGGGGCTAGAACTCACCAACAGTGACATCATGACCTGAGTCATAGGCGGACACTTAAGCGACTGAGCCACCCAGGTGCCCCATTTTTTAAAATTTTTAGTGAAAACGGCGACTTTATCTATATATAAAAAAAGTGGCTGAGAAAAAGAAGATAAGGTTCTGGTCATATCGTTCTTATGGTTTTACTTCCCGCTTTTTACCCATTTCATAGTAGAAAGTAAACAAGGTCACATGTTATTTATCTTTCACATTGCTGGTCAGGGTCCAGGCTGGAGACAGAAAGCCTACGGGTTATTTTAACAGAGATAATCTAATTGAGATATATTATGCATTGTGTTGTTTGTCCTCGCTCTGGGGGGGGGGGGGTAATTAGCTCATTGGCTATCGCTTCAAAATTGCTTCACAAGCCATCTTTTTAAAAATTTTTTTCTAATGTTTATTTATTTTTGAAAGAGAGACAGAGTATGACTGGGGGAGGGGCAAAGAGAGAGGGAGACAAAGAATCCAAAGCAGGCTCCAGGCTCTGAGCCATCAGCCCAGAGCCCGACGCGGGGCTCGAACCCACGAACTGCGAGATTATGCCCTGAGCCGAAGTCGGACGATTAATCGATGGAGCCACCCAGGCGGCCCATTTCACTCGCCGTCTTGCAGGATGAGGGTCATGCTAAGTGGTGACCAGCGACGGTAAAGAGAGAAGACAGAGCGTGGTGAGGCATCACATGATGGTAACTGTGGAAAGACTGGGAAGGTGAAAGGAAGAGATTGAGATCACTCAGCTCAGTTGGGAAGTCCCGGCAGAGCCCAGACCCAGACCCCAGAGGACAGGTACCGCCCGGCTGGCACAGGTACCTTTGAGGGAGCGCAGAGAGAGCCTGGCTCCGACAGGGTAGAAAAGTTGCAAAGCGGATCCACAGGCTGCTGCTGAAATGAGTCACTGCGGGGGCACCCGGGTGGCTCAGTCGGTTAAGCGGCCGACTTCGGCTCAGGTCGTGATCTCGCAGCCGTGAGTTCGAGCCCCGCGTCGGGCTCTGTGCTGACGGCTCAGAGCCTGGAGCCTGCTTCGGATTCTGTGTCTCCCTCTCTCTCTGACCCTCCCCTGTTCATGCTCTGTCTCTCCCTGTCTCAAAAATAAATAAAACGTTGAAATGAGTCACTGCGGCCGGGGTGATCTGATAGGGACAGGAGGCAACCAGGAAGGAATGAGTTCCTCCTTCCTCCCGCCTTCCATCATCTCTACCAGCCACCTGCTGGTAGAATGTTTCACAGAGTCCCAGCCTCCGCATCACAAAGCCAAGCCTAGAAGGATGGAATTGGAGCCGAAAGGCAACGACGCCCCGTCGCTATGTGGTTGTTACCTACTGTGATGAGTCCCCCACGCTGGACGTTAGGGTGTTGCCAATCCTTTGCCATTATAGATATGGCTTCGGTGGTGGTCTTCTGCACCTGCAGCTTTGAGTGCCCGCAGATGACTTTGTTTGTGAAACATCCGCCAACGTGGCAGCAGCTTGCTGAACACCGTGGGCCTTTTTAGGGGTCCTGATGCCTGCGGCCAAAACGTCTCCCTTAAAGACCGCGTCAGTTTCAGGGCTCTCTATCGATCAGCGTCTTAAATCCACCTCACTGACTGTGAAATGACTGAGTGTGCCTTCACAGATGCGGCCCTCCCCGAGCCCCGAAACTTACTTTCCGGGTCCTTCTCTGCTCATCGCCAGACAGCAGCCCACGGTCACATTTCCTCTCCTCTGATTAACTAGAGGGCCTCTCATTCATCGGCCGCTCACCTCATCCTCTCTGGGCCCGCCTCCCTTCTTTCTCCACGTGGTCAGCAAAACATATCGGGTAAGAGAGAGGGCTCTGGGACAGACGGCCCACGTCCACACCGGACTCCACCAGTGGCTAATGGTGTGGGCTGCAGGTGAGTAGCCGGGTCTCCCTAAGTCCGGGTCCCTAATTAATCCGATGGCAGTAACCACCCTGGGTACTACAGAGGGTTGTGAGGCTCAGCCGTGATCCTGCAAGGGACGTGGTCTATATAGCATGAGTTCAGAGAGTGCTAGTCATTGCGGTTGCGATCACTTGCATCATTTTGTTTACCTAGTAAGCGCATCGAGGGCAGGAATCGTGTTCCTAGAATTTTTTTTTTTTTTGATCACTTTTCCTATATTTCATGAGGATGCTAAGAAGTAGATACCCAGACAAGTTAGCTAACGCAAAAGGGGATTATGAAAATCAGGAGAATCTCAACAAAGTCGACTTGAAGAAGTGAAGCCCAGCCCCACGGGCCCCCAGCCCCTCTCTCTAGGGACACATACAGCCCATCTCTGCTGTATGCTACCTTGGGTTCTCTCCCTCTGACCACCAGCTGTGTTTAAAAATTTTTTTTTTCAACGTTTATTTATTTTTGGGACAGAGAGAGACAGAGCATGAACGGGGGAGGGGCAGAGAGAGAGGGAGACACAGAATCGGAAACAGGCTCCAGGCTCTGAGCCATCAGCCCAGAGCCCGACGCGGGGCTCGAACTCACGGACCGCGAGATCGTGACCTGGCTGAAGTCGGACGCTCAACCGACTGTGCCACCCAGGCGCCCCGCACCAGCTGTGTTTAAAGACTCGAGCAGCTCCTTCTGCAATCGGGGGGCTCTGGTCCCAACCCTGGGGACCAGACTGTCCCTTCCCCCTTAGACTCACGCCTTCTTGGATCAATTCCCCAACGTGAAGAATTGGGTTGACTGTGCCTCTGGACTACACTTGGACGAATCAGATAAGGGTCACAGGGCCCCTAAGGCAGGCATGCCTGCCTCAGTTTACTGCTTCAGAAAGGGTGGGAGGGAGGGACAGTTCTGAGGAGGAAGCATGAGCTGAGATGCTCACGTATGCCTGCCGTTCTCCCCACGTCACAATGCCCGGCAGAGACCTCTGCACATAGAAGGGACACAATCAGTGTTTGTTGATTAATATCCAGTGAGGGAGTTTCACCCCCATTGTCTTCAAAAGCTCATTGCCACCCCTTTCCTGATAGTGCTTTTAAACTTCTCCCCAGAAATGTCCCCAAATGTAGAGAAGACCCTTCTGGTTTGAGAAGTATCCCCAAGAGGCCTATTCAAGAGGAAAGACCTTCAAAGTCCTGCACTTTATCTTGGAAGTTCTAGGGACCTCTGAATTCTACTTTATAGTCAATCTCCTTTACAATAAAAACAGTATTTCCCCTACTTACCATTGAGTAAAATCACGTGCCAGAAAGCTTTGCCATCTTTTTCGCGCAGAATTTTCGACTCCGCGATAGCCTGTGAATTACCTGCACTAAACGGTGAGCTCCTTTGGGGAAGAACCTATATCCGTTTTTGTCACTGTGGGATGGTCTAGGTCAAAGCATGAAGCCGATTATAGAGCAGATGCGCAACCAATGTCCCTTAAATGGAAAAATGGATAAAGTAGTGAGGGAGGGAGGGAGGGAGGGAGGGAGTGAATGAGGAATGAGTGGGTGGATAGATGATACAGTGGATGGAGAGGTGAGTGGATGGTTGGATGGATGGATGGATGGATGGATAGACGGACGGTAGAGTAGATGGATAAGTGGATGGACAGATGGACGCAGGGATGAATGGATGCATATGGGTGGATAAATGAAGTTCTATGTGTCCCATCTTGAGAAGCAGCAACATTAAAGTCTAGCCTGCTCACCCTCTCAATTCGCAGGTCACTTCTCATTTTCCATGAGTTGAGGCAAATAACATCTGAACCCAAGAACAACTGTCACACTCGTCAACCACCTCCCAAAATATAAATATCCTTTCAAAGGAAGAACTGAACTGGGCCACCCCCATAGCACTGGTTTCTACTGCTGAGTTTAACCAGTTCTCCCCAGAAGTGATGATCCCCTGATCTTATGAAAAGAAAGAAACGTGATGATACATAGGCTGGACAAGCCAACAGCAAATCAGAAACCCGGTAGTGAGAGCTGCTTTCTGGTTTCTTCTTCCCAAACCCAAGAGCAGATACTGGAGGAGAAGGGTGAAAAAAGAGGGGGAACGGAACAGAGCAGGGGAGGAAGAGCAAAGAAGAAAAGAAAGAAGGGGGCCGCCATTTTCTAAGGACCATCATACGCTGTATACATATGTCATTTATTTATTCAGCAAATAAATAGGGAGCTAGGCAGTTTCCTAAGTCACCGGGGACACAGCCGTGAAGACTTTGCCCACATACCTGCCTTCCTGGGGCTTGTGTTCTGTAGGAGATCAGCCTTGGCTCCATCAAGAGTTGGGTTCAGACTGATGTGTGGCATTCCAACCCTCACGCGAGAGGAAACCAAGGCACGGAAAAGTTAGGCGACGTTCTGGGATGATCATCAAAGCTTTTCCAAGTGATTTCTATGTAAGAAGAAAAAGACAGCGTGGATGCATAAACGAAGGGAGAATGAATTAATGCCCCCCCAAATAGAACAAGCCCACTTAATTTCATGGTCCCCCCACGCTCACATCTTGCAATACTCCATCTCTCAAGTCTACAACGGGATGGTAAAGCACTTCATACATTCACAATAAATCCATATCGTTTTGAGCTCTGGCTCTATCCCCGGGGACACAAATAACTTTCCTCCGATAAATGTGCAGCCACACTCTTGAGTGTTTTCAGATGAAATAATTAGCAGCAATAAAATGACATGGAGATTTATTCTACAACCAGTCCTTCTTCACACGCTAATCAAATGTCTACATAGTGTGTTAATCGTGCTCAGTAGCCAGGCAAATCCTCAACTGCCTTGCTCAGGGGAGGTCAGAATGACCCAGACAGAAGCTGGGATCAAAAGACTGATTTCCGCTGCCGTTTCGACTCTTCCCAGACTCATCCAGAATGTTCTGGTTCCCTTAAAAATATCTCTAACCGTAAACCTTTTTCTCCATTTCGACAGAGGATTCTACTTCTCATTCTCCCTGTGTCCACTCTGTCATCAAACCCTGGCCCTCCCACCTCCAAAATAGCTCTTGAAAGTGTTCGCTTCTCTGTGAGGCCACCATCAACTCTGGGCCCAAGCCACTGTGGCATGTTTCTTAGTCATCCAAGGGGGTCTCCCCACATCTACCTGCAACCAGAGAGGCGTTCTCAAAGGCAGATTTCATCAAGGTCACCATTGCGAAATTTTCACTGACTCCCCAGAGTTCCCAGGATAAGTATAAGAATATACTTATATAATAAGTATAAGGATAAGTATAAGTATAAGGATAAGTATAATAAGTATAAGGATAAGGATAAGAATCTGTTCCGTGGCTTCTGTGGGCCTGTGGGACGTGGCCTGGGCTAACCTTCCTGCTTCACAGCTCAGCACACTCTTGCTCTCATGTTCACTGCGGTCACACCAACATGCTTGTCCTTCCTCCAGCGCTCGGACTGTCTTTATTTCACCCCCTTTTGCATATATGGTTCTGTCTGCCTGGAATAAATTCCTGTTCCCTCTTCATACCAGGGCGCTATGCCGTATACCAAATTAATCACGAACTTAGTGGCTTAGGGTCAAAATACATTTATTATCTCCCAGTCTCTGTGGGTCAAGGGTCTGAGCCTGGCTTAGCTGGGTCCTCTGCTTTGGGTGTCCCACGAAGCTACAACCAACTTCTCACTCAGGGCTGAGGTCTCATCTGAAAGCTCAACGAGGGAAGAGCACAGTTCCAAGCCCACTGGGCTGTTTACAGGATTCAGCTCCTCATGGGCTGTTGGACTCAGAGCCTCAGTTCCTGGCTGGCTATTGACTGAAAGCTGCTTTCAATTCCCTATCACGTGGAACTCTCCAGCACGGCCCTCTCATCGGCGCACGTAAGCTAAGACAGCAAAAGAAAGGGTCGGCTTCCGAGACAGAAGTTACAGTCTTACATAATATAATAATGGAAAGGACATCGCATTGCTTTTGCCTTAAGCTATGGAGAAAGTCACTGGTCCTGCCCACCCTCAAGGGCACAGACACCAGGAGGCAGGGATCATGGGGGCCATCCTGGAGTCGGCCATATTCTTCCCCTAGCCTGAAAAACCAAACCAAACCAAACAAAACCATGTCCCCTCAGATCTTTGCTTACATGTCACTTCTTTAGAGAAGCTTAAAACTTCCAACTAAAATCCCTCCCCACTCCTTACATGCCCACACGGTAACCTGCATTTCCCTTAAATTACACCTGTGTCCTTCTCTTCACTTGCCTTAATGATTGTATTCACCAATAACCCATTAGGTTCCATAAAGGCAGGGAAAACATTTGTTCATAGCTGCAGACCCAGAGTCTCGCACAGAAATTGGCTGGCCTATTGGGATACACGATAAATATATTTTTGAGTGAATGCTTGAGTGACCAAACAGAAGTGCCACGGGCACACCCTTGTCCCAGACGGGGCGACTTGCAAAACTACCCATCCCCTCAAATGTTGACCCCCTCCATCTCTCTCCCTGATTTTACCCTTCCTGCCCCCTTATCAATGCCGAGGTGACAGAAGCTCCTGAAAAGTTTTAAGATCTCTCCTGGGAAAGCTGAAAACAGTCCCTAGGAAACAGTCCCACGCTTCACCCTAAAATGTGTATTCTTTTCCTGCTCAGTGACATTTATTCATCAACCCATAAATCCAAAGGAAAACTGAACCTGTTGTTTACTTTCAATATTAGTTCAGGAAGGAGAGAGAGGGCTGGAGAGGGAACTAGTAATTCCTGAGCTCCTGCTATGTGCCAAGCTCCATTCTGCGTCAATACTTGGGAAATGGTTCAAGATAAGGATTTTTATTCCTGTTTTTCAGATAGGGAAAGAGCCTCAGAAAGGGGAGGTGAATTTGGTGTCAGGGTGCTGGATTCTAGTGTGTGCTGACTTTCTCGATATATAGGCTCCCACCGTGGCCAATCTCAAGCCACTGATGGTTTAACAAGTGGCTCACGAAATTCCTAAATGCTTATCAATCGGCTCTCGCCAGCCCCTGGCTGCTGGCTCGGGCACACCATGGCACTTTCTCAGGAGCATGCCCGTGGCTCGGTTTTCTTTCACCATCTCTCCGCTTCCACCAGATAATCACCCCCACTGAGCTCTTCAGCCCCCGGAAGGTTGACGCCTGGTCCAGCCCAGAGCATTGTTGGGAGAGTAATGCTCAGTAAATATTTGTTGTGTCGCTGTGATTGGGATTGTCAAGGGCAGCCCGGGAGGAGCCAGATCACCCCCCTGGCAGAGCCTAAATGAGAATAGAGGCAGATGTAAAGGCAAACATTGGGAGGGACTAGAGACCTCCCACGGAGATGACTGAGGAGGCAGGAGCCTGTGGTGATGGCCCCCCTTTGGCTAAAGCAGCTGAGCAGGAAAATAACCAAAGCAGGGTGACGCCGGCTTGGTGGGGGACTGGCGGGCACACCTCTCATCTCTCTGCCTTCCCAGCTCCTGCTGCTTCTGAGCTGTTGCCCAGCAGATGGATATGTGGACTTAGGATCTTGGAAGTCCCAGAGAGAAAGCTGGTGCCTGCGAGGTGGAGACACCTAGATCTTTCTCACCTGCCCCAAAGCTCCAGGGATGAAGAACCGTAGGAGGCCAGAGCTGAGCAGGATTCTGGAGGGCGCCTGCCTCTTTATTTATTCACTCCACAACCACCTCCTGAAGGTCACGTCCTAGGCAGAGTGGAGCAGTGATGACTTAGACAAAATCCGTCTTTCACTTCATGGAATTCGCTGTCTGGTGGGAGGGAGACAGAAATAAACACAGCACAGCATCAGGATACTTCTCATGCCTGCTGACCCCGGGGGAGAAGGGGAAGAACACAAGGAGGCATCTAATCCAGACTATAACATCAGGGGAGGCTTCCTGGAGGAGGCGATGTTCAAGGTGAAGCCAGTTTTTTTTTTTTTTTTTAATTTTTTAACATTGATTTACTTTTGAGAGACAGAGAGAGGCAGAGCATGAGCAGGGAAGGGGGAAAGAGAGAGAGAGAGAGATACAGAATCCGAAGCAAGTGCCAGGCTCCGAGCTGTTTGTTAGCACAGAGCCCGACGCGGGGCTCGAACCCACGAACTGCGAGACCGTGACCTGAGCTGAGGTCAGACCCTCAACCGACTGAGCCACCCAGGCGCCCCCAGGTGGAGCCAGTGTTATTGAGGCCAACAGAGGGAAAGGAACATGCCTCCTATACGCGTCATCTAATTCCACACATCGAGCCACTTTTCATCAGCCTCGCCTTTTTTTTTTTAAACTAAGAAGAGTCTATCTTATTTTCTGTTACTACATAGCAAACTGCCCACAACTTCGAGGCTTCCAACCATATTTTCCCATGTCTCACGACTTCATGGTTCAAGAACTTTTTTTTTTTTTTTTGAAGTGTAATTGACACAGTGTATCCTATTAGTTTCAGGTGTACATGAGAGCGATTCAACATTTTGAGACATCACAGACTGATCCCCCACGATAAGCCTGGCTACTGTGGGTCAAGAACTTCAGCAGGGCTCAGCCGGGCATTTTTCTGCCCTGCGTGGTGTTGATGGACGCCCCTCGGTGCTCATCAGCCGGAGAATGGGCTGGTCTGGAGCTTTACTCCCCTGGGGCTGGCAGTTTAGCAGGGACGGATGGAAGGCCGGGTTCATCCGGGCTCATTGACTAGAATGGCCACACCCGTGGCTCAGGACTTCTAGATCCGGTGCAGGGAGACGGAGGCAGGGAGGTTTCCAGGTTCTCGAGATTCGAGCCTACGATCTGGCCTGCGCCCCCCCACCCCCAATTCCATATGTCATTATAGAGCCTTCCCAGATTCAATGGGAGGAAATAGAGATCCCATCTTTCCACTGGAGAAGCATCAAAGAATTTGAAGGCCGTTCTTGTTTCTCCTGGTCAGACTCGTAAGAAGTTGCAAAATAGTACAGAGAGTTCTTTACTCTTCACGGAGCTTCCCCCTCCATGATAATATCTCACAGAACCATAATATATTGTCAAGAACAGGAAATCGGCCACAGGGCTTAGTAAGTCGGGTCCAGACCTTATTCAGATTTGGCCAATTCTCACACGTACGTGTGTGTGCCTGTGTGGTGTATACAGAAGTCCATGAAATGTTATCACATGCGTGCATTTACGTGACCGGCAGCCTGGTCAGGATAGGGAACTGTTTCATCAGCACAAAGGGCTTTCCTCAAGAGGACAACCTCAGCCCACGACAAGGTCTAGCTCTGAGATCAGAGAGGACTCAGGTGGAAGCCAGACCCTGCCACGTGACGGCTGAGTGACTCCGTCACCGATTCTCAGTTTGTTTATCCGGAAAATGGGTCACCACCACCACCCCGAGGGTTTGTGGCGGGAATTCGGGGAGAGGAACTCAGATTTGGTTTGACCTGAGCCCCAGCTTCCCTGCGAACCCCGACAGATGGGCTCCAGCTCACCGTGGGGCAGCTTGTCGGCCAAATCGGAGCACAGCATTGCACGCACTGTGAGAAGCTGTTGAGCGGCACGGGAGAAAATGCGTGTAAATCCTTCAGCCCAGCGCCTTGGAGAGACACTCAGAGTCTGTCTGCCACTCGTCTGTGTCTCTCAACTTATTCATAACCCTGGCGTCTCGAAGACTCTGTGTATTTACATACCGGGCTTTGTGGTCAATTGGCTTGGTTGGTTGCGTAATCGGTGAGGTCAAACCCGACGTTGATTGTGTGCCGCGTGTTGTTTAAAATAGTCCGTTTTTCAAATAATTCCAAATCAGAGCGCCCTTCTCTCGTTACTTTGAATAATTACAGACCAGGCGGAATAACGGTCCCCGAAAGGGTCTTAACCCCATTAGAGAAAACCCAATGCCAACAATCCAACTGTCCAGTTTCCACACGTCTTTAACGAAAATGCTACACGCAACTCTCAGCCCTGAGTACCCAAGTCTCCTACTTGCCCGCAGTGTCGCTGAAGGAAATGGGAAAATGGAACACAAGAGCAATTTTCCTCCCGAGACAAAGGAAGGATCCCTGCCCCCCCCCTTTTCTTTCTTGATTCTGGCACTTTCCCATTCTCAAGAATTCCCGCTCGGATCCCTCACACCTCCTCTCTCTCGTTTTCAGCCCGAATCCATTTCCGAAATGGACACGCATTGGGTCTGGAATCAAAGCCGAGTCTTGCCGAGGTCCTAAGCAACGGGTGTTGGTCTGAGAAGTCCCCCAGGCTGTCCCCCTTCCTCTCGCCCGCCGCCTCCTTCCTTCACACGCTCCACGTGTGTGTTCCTAGACTCACAAACACGGCATCGGTGTGGCTTTCCTCAGGGAGAACTTGGACAGAAGCAGCCACCTTGTAGGACTTAAAAAAAAAAAACAAAAACAAATCAGCTTCTGAGCTTCTGAGTGCCTGTGATGTCCCCAGGCGACACTGCACAGAAATCAAATTAGGACCGTTTTGAAGGAAACACGAGTATTCCTTTGTTCATCCACCCTTTTGAGGGAGCCTTGCTCCGGCTCCTTTCCTAGAACACTGTGAACTTCTCTCTGTACGTGTTTGCTGGAGAAAACACACAGGTGTGTGGTTTCTGCTCGGCCTGGAAACAACATCAAGTGACTGCTGAGCCTCATGGGCGTCACGAATCAGACCCCCAGCACTGGTGACCGGGGGACACGCATTCTGCTTTTGCCTGCCTGCTCACACTCGGACCCACCTCTGGTTTATTTTTAAAAAGGGAAAGACAGGGGCGCCTGGGGGGCTCAGTCGGTTGAGCGTCCGACTTCGGCTCAGGTCATGATCTCGCGGTTTGTGGGTTCGAGCCCCGCATAGGGCTCTGTGCGGACAGCTCGGAGGCCGGGGCCTGCTTCGGATTCAATGTCTCCCTCCGTCTCTCTCTCTCTCTCTCTCTCTGCCCCTCCCCCGCTCATGCTCTGTCTGTCTCTCTCTCTCTGTCAAAACACGAATAAACCATAAAGAAAATTAAAAAGGAAATGACCATTCCATGCTCTCTCTGAGGACTTCTGGAGAGCTGGGCCAGTGCTGTCAAATCTCTAAAACGGTGCATCACAAACTTTAGCGCACACATCAGTCTCCTGGGCATCTTTCGACCATGCAGACCCCTGACTGGGTGTGTGTGGGCCGGGCCTTGAGATTCTCTATATTCCCTGCTGGTTTGCCCAGAAGATACGCAGCTTCCGGTCTGGGGACCACACTTTGAGCAGCAAGGCTTTGAAGCACTTCGATGAGGAAGCACAAGACAGGCCCTTCCCAATATCTTCTCGTGAGAAACATTCTCTCCTAAATATCCAGGCCATCTTGGGTAGAGCTTCAGAAGCCATTGCAACCAGCTTCCAAGTTCGGGCTGCTTCCGAGGGAACAGCCCGTCCACAGAGTTCTGAGGGCGGCTGCGCGGAGAAAGTTCGAGAATCAAAGGCAGAGCAGAAGGTTCTGGAAGGCAGAAGTCGGAGCACGGGGCTCGCTGAACTAAGAATCAGGACAGCGCTGTGTCCCTTCTGGGTGCTCCGGGGTGGGGGTGGGGGTCTATCGTGTGCCTTTTCCAGCCCCCGCAGGCCACCTGCATTCCGGGGCCCAAGGCTCCGTCCTCATCATCAAAGCTAACTGTGCCGTTGTTGGAGAGGGAGCCTTTGTGATCTGCTTCTGCCAACCCCTTCCCTTCTCTGACTCTGACACTCCTGCCTCCCTCTGATCATTGCGCATCTCGAGATGGGCGCATTACAAAGGCCCTTGTGTGTCAGGGAGCCCCGGTCCCCTGTGGCAGGGGTTACGACTCGGCCATATTTGGGCGGCCATTTTGCTACCTGCTGCGCCTTTGTGAGTCTCGACGGGACGATCTCACACTGGACGGAGCTGTGGTGTAGATGGTTTCTCCAGGAGGCGGTCTTAAGACTTTGATTCCAGGAGTGCTGAAACAGATCTGTCTCCAGAGCCGGAAACTCCCTCCTAGACCAACTTATTTGGTTGACGTTGGACGGTAGATTATACTTTCCAATGAGACCATGGCAATACCTCATATCCCACGTGCTCCTTTTTTTTTTTAAGCTTATTTTTATTTATTATGAGAGAGAGAGCGAGCGAGAGAGAGAGCGCATGCGCACGTGAGCAGGGGAGGGGCAGAGAGAGAGGGGGAGAGAGAGAATCCCAAGCAGGCTCTGAACTGTCGGCGTGGAGCCCAGCGTGGGGCTCGATCTCACGAACAGTGAGATCAGGACCCAAGTCGAAATCCAGAGTAGGACGCTTAAGCGACTGAGCCACCCAGGCACCCCATCCCGTATGCTCTTCGACGGTGCGGCCTTGCCACGGTCCCCTCCGGCGGTGGGGTCTGAGCCGCCCCCACTCTGAATCTTGGTGGGTCGTGCGCGCTTTTGGCCAACGGAGTTCCAACAGAGTGTGGCGGAAGTGAAACCGTGCGACTTCAGAGCTTGGGTCTTCGAGCGATCCAGCTGGCCCCCTGGGACGCTCACGCTGGGACCCCGAGAGCCCACACAGGAGGTCCAGCCAGCCCTGAGGCCACCAGCCTGTGAGGAAGCCCGGGCCGCAATGCCCAGCGAAGGCATTTCTAAAGAAGCCCGGCTCCCCACCTGTAGAGTCGCTCCCAGCCATTAGACTCTGCCCAGTTAAGACATCAGATGACCCGGAGCAGATATCTGCTATCAGCACCGTCCTCAGACCAAACCCTGACTCCCACAATGTTGCCAAATAAAACGGTTGGTTTATCCCCCCGAGTCTGGAGATGCTTTGGTGCCCGACGAAGACAACAGGAACAAAACACCTTTCCTCGGAATACCAATGGGCGCTGGGTAGGCGACACCATCAGGACTGTGGCTTCTATTCACTCATTCATTCACTCCCTTCCTCGCCCACCATTAATAGGCGCAGGCTCTCCTAACTGATCTACGTCATTCTGAAAAAGCGTGTTGAGTTCTGCAGCCATCGGTACGTGACTGCTCTCCACGAGCTGGTTTCTTTCGCAGTGGAGATTGGCTCGTTCATTTAATAGACGTTGACTGATCGGCGGGGAAGGGCCACGGACGACTCTCGACCAGGGGTCGGCGCACGACGCCCACCCCCCAGGGCAAATCTGGCCCTCTCCCAGTTTTATCTGAACACAGCCACACGTACTCATTTGCATGTTATCTGTGGAGGCCGTGGCTTCGGGCTCTGAGTCACTGTTCTGGCCGACTTCGCAGGGGGACCGAGTTGGGAAGAGAGAGTAGAGATTTCACCAAAAGAGGATTGCAGAAGGTCGAATCCGCCTGAAGCGTGTTTAGTGCGTCAGGTGAGGTCCTGCGGCATGCAGCAAAGCCCAGGTCGGAAACCAGAGGCGTAGGGCAGGGATCGTTTTTAAGGAAGAGGGGGACAAGCCCGGGGCGGGGTTCCCTTTCCGGGGCACGAGCTCTCCCAGGTTGCCCACTGCAGTGGGAGTGAAGTTAGCATGAGGTTCCCAAGAGGTCCCTGCAAGAGTGAGGCAAGGAGCCGGACAAACACTAAGCAGATACCCCGAGGCGACCTGAGCCCGGTGGTCACAAGCCCCGGCTCGGGTTTCCAATTGTGGTTCTCCCACCACCCGAGTTGGGGACTTTTCACCTGTTACTCAACTTCTCTGTGCCTCAGCTGCCTCCTCTATAAAGTAAGACTAGATAGATGCCAGATGCTTAGACTGATGTCGGCCCTCGGAAGGGCTCCGAAGCCGTGGGCGGTCACCTTCGTTATCTGTGCCTATGCAAGGTCCTGACCCATCCAAGTTCAAATCCACTGCTCCCTCCCTCTCTGCTGGGCTGCTTGCTGTGCTAGATTCATCCCACCTGCTGACCTGTGTTTCCCTGAAGCCGGTCTGAGCCCTGGAGGCTACCCAGCCCCCCACCCAGAGACAGCTCGCCAAACAAATCTCCCCAGATCCAAGCTTCCAGGGACTAAAGGAGAAGAAAAAAAAATACACATCTAGGTTTAGGACTCACTTGCTTTCAGAAAAAGCAACAACAGAAGCCCCAGTAAACATTAGAGCTGTTTACGCATGGTTCCAAAGGCCAGAGAGGCATTATCGGGATAAGGGACTTGTGTTCTCTCAGCTGACCGATAACCAAACACTCCTCACTAGGGTTGTGAGCGCCCAGAGGCTCACCTTTGAGAACAAGGATGTTTCTTCTCCCCCCCGCCCCCACCTCCATGTAGGATCTTTCAGGCAAGCGTTTTATCACCGAGATTTTTCGTAAGTCCTCCTACAGCGGAGATCCTGGGCCAGGGCTCAACATCCTTGCCCCACACGGAGGCGAATCATTCGTAATGAGGTGAATGCTTCGTGTATCCCCGTTACCATGCCAGCACCCCGGGGGACATCATTCTCACCCTGAGAGAATGCTCTGTCGTCGTTGGCACGTTTCTAGAAGAAAACTCTGAGCCATCCGGAAATCACATCCTCCGACAGAAAGAAACCCAAGGAGCACAGGGGAAAAGGCACCGGAACCAGGCGGGGGTGTATTCTGGTGGGGGTTCCCAAAACCCGCTCCTCGTAGGGCGGCGTTGATGTCTCAAAGTCAAGGCTGCTTCGTACTCTAGGCCACCAGACTATCCCAGAATTCACCGAAGCCTGAGGGCCTTGAGTTATAAACCAGATAGGAGTTGGCAAGGGCAGCGCATGGGCCAAATTCGGCCGCCACCTGTCTGGTCAGGTGTTGTCTCTGGCTGTTTTCCTGCCTCAGCGGAGAAATCGCATGCGTGTACAGATGTATCTGAAAACCAGTCTCGGTAAGGACGAAACCCACAGAGGTGAAGGCCTGACCACCTTGCACGCGTAACAAGTATGCGTTTAGAATGTGCCCGGTCACGTAAGCGGTAAATAGGTGAGGAAGGTCCCTTCCTTCCAAACCTCAGCCTGCCCCGTCCCCTTGGTTCTGTGGCTTCCAACTTTATACCACGGGACCCTGGAGAGGGGCGCTGGGATGTTTGTACCCAGACCCACCCCACTCCACGCAAGAACAACAGAATCAGGTGCCCGCTACCCAGGAAATCCCTGAGTTTGGTGAATGCCTGATACGTTATTAAATGCCCACAGCTCCGTGTGGGAGGAGATAAAGTAAGATTCATAAGTGCAGTCTGGCTTCTTTCAGAAGAATGTGAGTCTCGGGGCGCCTGGGTGGCTCAGCACGTTAACCGTCTAACTTCGGCTCAGGTCACGATCTCGCAGTTTGTGGGTTCGAGCCCCGCGTCGGGCTCTGTGCCGACAGCGCAGAGCCTGGAGCCTGCTTTGGATTCTGTGTCTCCCTCGCTCTCGGTCTGCCCCTCCCCTGCGCATGCTCTGTCTGTCTGTCTGTCTGCCTCTGTCTCCAATATAAATAAAAACAGTAAAAAATTAAAAAAAAAAAAAAGAAGCGTGTGAGTTTCATGATGACTTCTCACTTATCTGGCCCCGCCCTCAGCAGACGTCCACTCAAAGTAGGGACCTTCCTTCAGGAAGTAGCCACACTCGGACGGTCTCTACTGTCCTCGTAAGCCTAACGCCAAGAGCTAAGGGTCATGGGCACACGTCAAGGCCAGTGGATCCGAACTGAACTCTTGGCTCATCATCTGCCCCTCTCCATCCCGAGCTCTGGTATTTTTGCCGAAGGCAAAGGTGCACCTGTTATCGTGTCACACGTCTGCTCCAAGCACAAGGGTGACCCTTAGGGCTCGATCTCAGATTTCCAGTGCAGCCCAGTTTTGGCTCATGTAACCTTCCCTAACGCTGCCCCAACCCACGCCCCGCCCCCCTCCCCCCAGTCTCTGAGCTCGGGCCACACTGAGCTTTTGAGAGCTCTTCAGTTGAACTCTTTTCTGCCTTAGGGCCTTTGAACGTGCTGTTCCCTTGACTTAGAATACCCTTTTCCCTACTCTTCCCTTGGCGAATTCCTATTTGGTTTTTGGCAGAAGGAGACCTTTAGACTCTCTCGCCTGTTAGTCACTTAAGACTCTCTCTCTCTCCCTCTCTCTTTGGAATGGCAAGTAATTTTTTTTTTTTAAATACAATCTGATTTATGGAAAACAAGACCTAAGAAGGAGATTGCCAACTCAAAAGCACACAGAGCCTAGGCAGCTAATGTCACAGAGTCTGAAAAGGCAAACTATGTGAAAATACCCACTCCCACACACATAGTACAAAATTACTCGCTTTAACAGAAGTATCCTGCGTAGGCACATAAGATACTCCAACCAGGGATCTTATTAGATGATATTTAAGATTAAAAAAAATTTTTTTTTTTACATTTTACTTATTTTTCAGAGAGAGAGAGAGAGAGAGAGAGAGATCACAAGTGGGGGAGGGGCAGAGAGAGGGAGACACAGAATCCAAAGCAGGCTCCAGGCTCCGAGCTGTCAGCCCAGAGCCTGACGTGGGGCTCGAACTCACGGACCGCGAGATCGTGACCTGAGCCGAAGTCGGCCGCTTCACCGACCGAGCCACCCAGGCGCCCCAGGGTTTCCTTCTTTTTAAGGCTGAAGAATCTTCACTGCACGTGACTACCACATTCCCTTTATCCCCTCAGCCACTGATGGACATTTAGGTTGCTTCCGGGTCTTGGCCGTGGTGGATACTTCTGCAGGGGACCTGGGAGTCCAGATAATCCCTTCGAGGTCCTGATTTCCACTTCTTTGGAGACATACCCACGAGTAGGGCTGCTGGATCACAGGGTAGTCCTATCTTTACTTTTTGAGGACGCTCCATCCTGTTTTCCCACCGTGGCGGCACCAATACCCATTCCCACCAACCGTGCACGGGGGGTCCCCTTTCTCCACATCCTCGCTGACCCCTGTTACCTTGAGTTTGGTTGGGGTTTTGTTGTTTTTGTTTGTTTGCTTTTAATTAATAGCCATCCTAACCCGTGCGAGCTGGTATCTCCTCCCCCCACTTGATTTGCACGGCCCTGACGATTTGCGACGCGGAGCACTTTCCCGTGTAGCCGTTTGGCCACATGTGTGTCTCTTTTGGAGAAAGGTCTCTTGGGTTCTTTTGGCTCTTTTTAAATGGAGTTCTTTGTTTTACTGTAATGGAGTTCCTTATATATTCTGGATATCAGATATACGGTTTGCACATATTTTCTCCCGTTCTGTAGGCTGCCTTTTCATTTTGTGGATCATGTCCCCCGGAGGGGGGGGGGCCAAGAAGCTTTTTAGTTGGATGTAGGCTATTGTCTGTTTTTCCTATCGCTGTCTGTACTTTTGCGGTTACATCCAAGAAAGCATTGCCAAGGCCAACATCAAGAAGTTTCTCTCCTGTGTTCTCTTCTGGGAGTCTTACAGTTTCAGGGCTTATGTTTAAGTCTCTAATCCACTTTGAGTTGATTTTTGTACGTGGTGCAGGATAAGGGTCCAACTTCATTCGTTCGCACGTGGCCATCCTGTGTTCCCAGCATCATGTATTGAAAAGGCATGCTTAGTGTACCTCAGTTTCCTCCCCTACGATATGGGGTGATATTCTTTGGTGAATATTGTGCTTTATTGCCCTGTGGGCATACCTGAGTGAGGCGCATACTCCAAAGAGTCTGGCACGCAGGACCATGCCCCCAGTAAATATTAGCTTCTGTCGCTTTCAGAAATAAAGGAAGAAGGATGCTGATGAAGAAGCATAGAAAGGAATGGATTGAAAAGACAGGCTGATACATCAAGGTGAAAGCCAAGGGACGTCCTTACGTAAAGCTCTGCAGAAATGCTACGGATACCATGGTTCCTGAGCGGCTCAGTCGGTGAAGCATCCAACTTTGGCGCAGGTCGTGATCTCACAGTTGGTGAGTTCGAGGTCCGCGTCGGGCTCCTCGCTGACAGTGTGGAGCCTGCTTGGGATTCTCTCTTTCTCTCTCTCTCCAAATAAGGAAATACACTTAGAACAACAATGCCACAGATACGAGGTGTCATGGAACAGAGAGGTTGAGAAGCAGGTGAGGGCTTGATGTAAATGGACTGCTCCAGGACATGGGGAGTCAGCTACGAGGCAGGGAGAGATTTCTGACGACTTTGAAACGTGGATAAAAGCCACATGCCTTCTACCAAATGAAGTAGATACAAATTTCCACGTATCATTTCACGGGCTTCATGGTCTCTTAAAGTGGATTCACATCCACGAATCCCTCCAAAATCCATAGAATGCAGGACAGGAATTTCTAATTGAGATGGTTTGTCAAAGCACGTGTACAAACTCGCAGTTACCCTTGCCCTTGACTTGGACCTAGCACGTTCTTGGTAATAATAATACCTAGTGAATGTGGACCACGTGCCAGTGAACATGTTAGGACCTTTACCTCCAGCATCTGAATCATCCTCACAACAGCCCCATGAGCCAGGGACTATGATTATTATTAAGGCTATTTTTTAAAACAAAGTTGTACATTTAAAACCACATTGAGGGGGAGCCACAAAGATTTCCCATTAGTACCCTCTATTTTATTGAGGAGAAAGCTCAGGCACTGAGAGATTACATGACTTTCCAAAGGACACTGTTTACTTCTAACAGTGGACCAAGGATTTAATCCAACTGGTTTCACTGAATTTGTGTGTTTATCAATGACATCATGCTTCTTGACTGTCAAGATATGAATGGCAGATCAGTCAAGACTCTCAGGTTGCTTGCAAGTGACAGAAAGCCCAACTGAAGTTAGCTTAGGCACGAAAGGAAATGTACCGGAAGGCTCACCCGACTCAAGAAAGGCAGGCATAATGGGGAGCCTCAGGAAAAAGCAGAAGCAGGAAAAGTCAAATGCCTCCTCGAAAATTCTGTCTTCATTTCTGTTCCCTTGTCCTGTAAACCAGTTCCTTCCATGGGGTGGAGAACATCTTACCCCTCACAGATTCACCAAAATAAGGACAGGATGGGTTTTTTTTTCCTGCTTTGGCTGAGAAAAATCCCAGGGAAGTGCTCTCATTGGCCTTCTGAAGTCACATGTCCAACTCTGCACCAATCAGCTAAGACAGGATGGGGAGGAACTAGGATGGGCAACTTCCATGCAAGAAAGGAGGCAGGACTAATTTATCAAAGGGGAGGAGCTATCTATCCCTAATGAAGTGAGGATGTTGGCAGCCCAAACAATGGCAGGCAGCCCCTTATAGAAGATTCCTTTGTCCTGCCCTTATTATTGTGATCATGCACCGTCTTTTGTGACTACCAGTTCTTCGTTCATCCACCTGTTCTGGATTTAGCTTCCAAACTCTAAGGACATCTCCTGATACTTTGAAGAAGATGGAGTAGGAGAATTTTTAAAAATTTTTACTCAGCCAGGGAAGAATTTCTTAAGCGAAAGGAAAATTGCTTTTCCTTTAAATCGACCTTAAAGGAAAAGACTAATAAAATTTAGGGGCATTTGGCTGGCTCAGTCAGTAGAGTGTGCGACCCAGGGTTGTGAGTTCAAGCCCCACATGGGGGATGGAGCTTACTTTAAAAAAATGAGTAAAAAAAAGTCTAATTTAAAGATTTCTAATTGTAAAGAGACCTCGTTAAGAGGTAAGTCACAGAGTTAAAAGTTACCTGTAACATTCATAACCTGGTAAAAGTTCATTTTCAGAATATAGACAGCTTGACAAGTCAGTCAAAGGAGAAAGAGGCATTTCATAAAAATGCATTTCATAAAAATGAAAAGCCTTCCGCCTCAACAGTAGTCATTAAAATGCTAGTTTAAAACACAATGAGGGGCGCCTGGGTGGCTCAGTCGGCTAAGCGTCCGACTTCGGACTTTGGCTCAGGTCGCGATCTCACCGTTTGCGGGTTCGAGCCCCGCATCGGGCTCTGTGCTGACAGCTCGGAGCCTGGAGCCCGCTTCGGATTCTGTGCCTCCCTCTCTCTCTCTGCTCCGCTCACACTCTGTCTCTCTCTGCATCTCAAGGATAAATAAATGTTAAAAATAATTTTTTTTTTAAAAAACACAATAAATCAATCAATTCGTTGACCATAAAGAAATAAATAAACGGTGAAAAAGACTTAAGACACAATGGGATACCCCTGCACACTTACAGAACGACCGATGATAGCACGTGTTGGCAAGGGTATGGAGCAAACGGAGCTCTTACGCATTGCTGGGCGGGGGACAGAATTTGGTGCAAACACTGTAGAAGACGGTCTGACGTATGTAGGTTTTCATGCCGCAATCCCAGTACCACACACGGACCTGACAGAAGTAAATGCACCGTGAGACAGGGAGAGGAACCTTCGTGGTGCCATCACAGCCAAGACTCCCAGACTGGCGACCCACCACATGCCCACGAACGCTGGAATCCCTCAACGCGTCGTAACATACTCGCGCAATGGAATGACACCCAACAGAACACGGACAGCTTCGGCCGCGGCAGGGACAGAGCCACGACCAGTTCTGCACCGGAGAGACCAGCCGCGGGAGAATACGTGTCAGTAAGAGAACCAGGCAAAAGTCAAGACGGGGGTTCCTTCGAGGAAGGGGTCAAGTCTAGCAGCTCGGGGGGCACAGAAGGGAGACTGCTGGGGGGCGCGGGCGACGTTCTGTTTCTCGGCCTGGGTGTGGTTGGATGAGCGTTCACTTTGTGATTTTATGAAGCTGTACCTTTAAGTTTTATGGGGTCTTCCCCCCCCCCAGATACACTACAATTTATGAAAAGGTTTACAAACATCGGGGGGCCTCCCCTGTTGCTTTCTTCCAACATCAGTGGGCCATGTCCTCCCTGCAGCCAAAGCTTTCTGGGATCACTGTTTGCCTTAGCACTGGGGGCATAAGTGCCCCGGAGCCCCCTGTCAGACCCCCCTCCTCGGGCCCAGCCCCTCGGGTACCTCCGGTTGGCCTCAGGCCAGCTTCCTCCACCCCTGGGGTCTTTTGTGCTCCTCAGGTGGATGTGTTTTCCCAGCATGCTCCAGTCCCTTCCGTCAGAGGCCTGGGGGGCCTGGATTCTGTTTCCTCAGCGACACCCCTCCCTGTGGGCTGCCTCAAATGAATCCTGTGGAAGACAGAGAAACGAGAGAGTATTAAAAATGTCAACGGCAGATCCTGAGATGCACAGCTGGGTAAACAGGGCCGGTGGAGATGTTTTTATTAGTGGCTTTATGGTTATGCTCACTTAGAGTTGTGGATTTAAGGTAGGGGGTGGGGTAGGGGAAGCGGCCTGAGGGTCCTTCCGTCAGTTTCCGGACCTGCTTGGCCCAAAGCATCTGACGCCCTCAGATTGGGGGGGGGGGGCCTCCGTCAGTTTGGGGGACCCGTCCCATTTTGGGAAATTGCATTCCTTGGAGTCACCTCTTCGTAACGAAGTCCCCCTGCCGGTGATGGAAACTTCCTTTCTCTCAGATTTCTCCGGGGAGCTTTACCCCCTATCCCTACCTCTGGAAGAACTGATACCGAATTGTTGCTGTGGCACAACTAGCTTAGTTTTGGAAGGGGAAGTAGGAGAGGGGGGGTGCAGAGGAAGAAAACATCCTATCAAGTGTCACAGTTCGTGTGGCCACAGCCACCAGAAATAAATGCTGTCTCTATAACTACAACGTCCAGCCCGGACCTGCCACGAACACTCATTACGCGGGTCAAAGAGAGGAGGGTTCAAATGCAATTTACCAGCTTCGTGGCTCCATGGCTTTGCGGAAATTATTTACGTTTCTGTTCCCTCATCACTGAAACGTAAGTAGAGTAGTACCAACCTCACAGTGCTGTCGTGAGATTAGATGACTATAGACCCATAAAGCTCTTAACACAATACCAGGCATACAGCAAGCACTGAATAAATGTCAGACGCTATCAGTGTGAGAACATGTCTTCCCCACAAAACCATCATCTTGCAGAAAGGTCTGCATTCCCACGTCCGTTGCAGTAGTATTCACGATAGCCAATGTCTGGAAGCAAACTAAGTTGTCCATCAAGGGATGAAGGGATCAAGAAAATGTGGTGTATACGGGGCACCTTGGGTAGTTCAGCTGGTCGACCATCCGACTCTTGGTTTCAGCTCAGTCACGATCTCACGATTCGTGAAATCGAGCCCCGCGCTGCGCCGGGCTCTGTGCTGACCCAGAGCCTGCTTGGGACTCTGTCTCTCCTTCTCTCTCTGCCCCTCCCCGCCCCCAAATAAACTTTAAAAAAGAAAAGAAAATGTAGTGCATACACACAGTGGAATATTAGTCAGCCTTGAACAAGAAGGAAATCTTGTCACTCGGAAGGCCACAGGGGAAACTGAAAGGCATTATGCTAAATGAAATAAACAAGATACGGAAAGACAGATAACGCACGGTGTCTCTTACATGTGGAGTCTTAAAAAGCAAAAGCCAAACTCGTAGGAACAGAGAGTAGGAGAGTAGGGGAAATAGGGGGAGGTTGGTAAACGGGTACGCATCTTCGGTGATAAAGATGAATACCGTCTGAGGACCTGATGTAGAACGTGGAGGCCATAGCTGTTAATGCTCTGTTGTAGAACTCGAACTTGCTGAGAGTAGAAATTAAATGTTCTCACGCACGTGCACTCACACGCACACACATACACACACACATCAGAAAAGATACATGCGTGAGGTGATGGATGTACTAATTAAATCAGTGGTGGGGGTCTTTTCACAATGTACCCATATACCAAATCATGAGAGTTTACAATATATACATCTTACAATTGGATTAGTTACACCTCAGTGAAGCTTAAAAAAAATGTCTTCCCAGAAGACCTAATATTTGAGTGTCACCTCAAAGGAGCAGAATAATACTAATAGTTCAGGGTGCTCTATATCAGTACTGTAGAACGTTCTACCTCCAGACATAGCGGCATGGAACCACAACTGTTCCATCATGTTTCTTTATTCCGTGAGTCAGGCCTTGGGACAGGGCACAGAGTGGGTGGCTGGTCTCCGCTCCATGATGTCTAGCATCAGCGGGGAAAACTTCAGCAGCTGGGACTAGACAGCCTGTTTCTAAGTGTCTGGGACCTTGGGAGGCTGGGTTCAGACAGGCCTGTTAGCCGCCCCGCCTTCCAGAGACTTCTCCAATATGGCAGCCTCAGGGTGGTTAGGTTTCCTTCCCAGTGACTGGTGTCCTGGTCAATAAGGCAAAAGTTGCCTTACCGTTTAGAACGTAGCCCAGGAGTCACCCAGTGTGCCTTCTGCAGTTGAAGCGGTCACAAACCTACCCAGAATCAACCGGAGGAGTCGTAGATGTTATTTCCCCATGGGAAGAGTATCAAAATATTTGGGGGGGGGGGCTCAGTGTGTGTGTGTGTGTGTGTGTGTGTGTGTGTGTGTGTGTGTATAAACAAGGTTTACTCTGTGTCAAGTCCCGAGCTAAGTTCTTTGTAATGTGTAGATAAGAAACCTGAGCTATCAAGTAGTGAAACAGCTAGTCATTCGAACACCCATCTGTCTGAAACATGTTATTTAATTTTGGAGTCAATTACCCCCTTAGTATTGAATCCCCCCATAAATATATCAATAAATGAGTGAGTAAATAAGTGATAGATATGAGAGGTAGACAAATGATATATAGAGACAAATAGAAGATAGATAAGATAGATAGATAGATAGATAGATAGATAGATAGATAGATGCCAGACCTACAGTGAACAAAACTGAAGCCCAAATTCCTAAGGGACTGTAGGGTCCCTGCAAGCCTGAATCCGTATTAACTCTCTGAGAGAAAGAGGAATAGAATCCTTGGAAACCTAAAAGAACACAAATACCCCTGAGAAAGCCACCTCCGAGCACTGGCAAAAGCCTCCGAAAGGGTGTCTACAAGATGGTAAACATCTGTCTACTTCCAAATATTTGGATGATGGACTACCATATGTTGTCCAACTTTTCTTCCATTTGTTTGATAAACACAGCTGGCTTAGAAATGAATAGTGGATCTAAATGCAGGGAACCTTTAGAGATTTTCTCACCCAAACCTCCTCTCTATACCAATGAAGGGAACCACAGAGAGCAAGGGGCTTGGGCAGTTACCCACCAAGTGGCTTTGGTATCTTTACTTCAACACGAGTTAAATAGAATCTATCTTGATTTAAGTACGATGTAGCTTAAGACCCAACAATCTGCCTCCAGGAAAAATCTGACACAGATCTCTACCGTGCGGGTTGTGGTGGAGAATTGGAAGTAAGCTAAGTGTCCAACTCTAGGGGAACGATAGAGAAAATGGGGGGCAGGTGCACTACGGAGCCCCGTGCATTAGAAACAAATACACGCGCACACGACATACACACTTGTGTCTTAATATGCTCACGTGGCGACAAGGAGGGTTTTCAGCCACATGGTGTTGAGTTAAAAAAAAATGAACAAAATGAGATCATTAGCTCACGGACTCTTATGTAAAGCAAGTTCATGCACAAAGATCTATTACATATATTTTTCTTTATATATATATTTTTAAGTCTAACCCTTCTAATATCGGTCTTTTTTTAATTTTTTAATTTTAAATTTTTTAATTTTTGAGCAAGAGACAGAGAGAGCCAGCGTGGGAGAGGCTGAGAGAGAGAGAGAGAGGGTGAGAGAGAATCCCAAGCAGGCTCTGCACTGTCAGCACGGAGCCTGACACGGGGCTCGAACCCATGAACTGTGAGATCATGACCTGAGCCGCAACCAAGAGTCAGACACTTAACCGACTGAGCCCTGTCGGTTTTTAAAGGGAAAATATTTAAGGGCATGTTCAGACATGAATGTGAATGCCTTTAGATGCCTTTAGCGGGAAGGGAGATAAGAATGGGGAATAGAACAAAGAGGGAAAATACAACGTACACAACACAACACAATACAATACAGTGCTTACAATAGGATACGATACGATACAGCAAGAGGAATGTTTGGCATATTCTAAGTTGATAAAATATGATCAGAGGAGGAGCGTAATTGCTTCTACCCTGCAGATGAGGTGAAAAGAAATTCCTCCTATGTTTCAGCCCGGTGACATCACAGGAAATACCACAAATTCTCTGGAGGCACACACTACCTCCAGCTCTTGGCCAAAGGTCCGCTGAATGAGGTTGAAGGGGTGAAAGAAACATGTCCTTTAAAAATCCTGTTTTCATCAGCCATAATGGGCTTAAGCCCACATGTGAACTATGGGACCAGTTTCACCTTTCAGGACTCCAGGAACCTGGTTTCCATTCATATGTCTTGGGGATTTACGTACATCTCAGCGGGCGATCCCGCTGTGGTCAGCTGGGGAGATCACCTTTCGGAAATGACGGATGAGTTTCCATCTTCCCCAGATGGAGCCCTTTCTTCAGCCCTCAGACATGCTTTCTGGATGGCACCGATCCTCCTCCAAAATACCACGGAGGAAAAGCAGTCCCTTCCACGTCTAGACTGTTTCTTTATCTTTGGCAAAGTGCTCGCAAAATCATCACGTAAAAAACACGGGTGGCTGAGAAATTACCAGCCCTGCATAAAGAAAGCAAAGGACGAGGGGCGTCGGTGGCATTCAGCAATGTGCCCCAAATCACACGTATGCCTTTTGAACCCTCTCCTCCAGCTTTTCAAGCTATTCCTTCTCATGTAATATTTGTCACGCTACTGTAACGAAGGATGATCATTCCTTGGATTGATTTAAGCCTGGGTGGCACGTACTTTACACAGAGGATGTCACTAAATCCTCCTCTGTGTGGCAAACTCTTTAACCCATTTTACGGAGAAGGACATCAACCTGTAAGAGGCCGGGTATTTTGACACGTGGCAACAGCTACTATGCTACCCAGGTAGTATTTGGATCCCGCTTCTGAGCTCTGGAGTCTTGACCCGAAACCACTACCCTTTGCTGTCTCGTTCCACAAATCTAATTTGTCCTGTGCTCTGATCCTGAGATCTAAGCATCTCATTCATTTATTCACGCGCTCAGAAGTGTTCATTGGGCACCTGTTATGTGTGAGACACTGTGTGTGGCCCGTTAGCGGGGCCTACACGTATGAGTGGCGGTGGGGACGGTCCAACTCCCAGACTCTAGATTCAGCCCTACTTAAGCCTGGGGTCCGCGGGAAACTGAGGCCAAGACGTTTGCATTAGCACACCGACGGCGAGTATGATCCCAGAGAGCACGTGAAGGAAAGAGCCAACGCAAGAACGCGTTACCGTCGAGCCACCACGAGGCTGCCATCGTGTCTGAGAAACCACACGAAATGGACCTCGGGCCCATTCGTCTGCAAGGAGGTGGAGGGGAGTCTCATCTCATGCTCCCATTCCCCCTTCGTCGAAAGGGCCATCCGAACGGGTCACGAATTCCCCCCGTCTCCAGGACGATGCGTCCTCTGCCGCGTCCCAGGCTGTGACACCCAAAGGACAGGCCTGCGGCCGGAGGCGAGAGGTGCTACAGGGCGGGTGGGGGGGGCGGGGGGAAGCCACGTGCATTGCACCCGCGTGGAATGCGGTCAGACTCTGCATAGAACTGGACCCCGAACGGTGGCTGGAGTCAGACAGGCGAGGCAAGGGGGTTGGAAGCGTGCATCCGAGGTCTCTGAGTGAGTTCCGGAGGCAGATATCAGATAATAATAATAATGGCTGTAGAAATAACTCTGTTGTTCTGCACACGGGACTTGCCACCGAGGACAAATACACCGCAGGCTGCATACATGCGTACCTTAGACCAAGTGCTTCTGCGTCTGCAGACTGGCTCCTGCCTCTTCATTGTGATCACAGGAACCAAATGGAGACGGGCGCGTCTACACCTGCGGATGAGGACAGAGGCCGAGGGGCAGAATCGGGCCCCGGGGTTACCCAGAGCGTGACGGATGGGCCGGGATTCAAACCCAGTGCTCCAGCTCCAAGACTCTTCCCCCGCTCTCTGTGAACATTTCTAATTCTTTCCCGATCCTATTTCAGGAAAGGACAGCTGGGTGGGGGTGAGAACAGCTGCCATCAGCCTCATAAAAGATGAGTTTCTTGCCCCCCACTGCTACAGAAAGAAGGGAACGAATCCTTTGGTTCTGACCAGAAATTAAAAAAAATTTTTTTTTTCTTAGCTAAAATACTGTGGGACGGGGGGCGGTGGGGGTGGGGGGGAAATTTTGCTCAATTTCATCCTGAAATAGATTTAACCCGTTCAGGCATTCGTTACCGCTTACGGGATGTTCGACCCTGGGCGCGTTAACGTTTTTCTCCATGCCTCAGTTTCCCCCACGGCTATAATAACAGCACCTCGTTCCAAAGCTTGCTCAGAGGACTTAAAAAAAAAAAAACATCGGCACCAAACACGATACGGGAACATAAAATTTCGTTATAGAGCCTAGTTCACTTTCCCCCTGTCACTGGACTACTGCTGCCTCTATCCAGGTTATATGAGCAACTCACATCATTGCCATTTCCCTTCTCACATGCGTCAAGGGCTTGCATTCAAGGGCATCCAACATAGGGTCTTTTCTCCCTCTTCGTTCGTTTTTACAGCCTGCGTGCTGTTCCCAGGCCCCACGCTGCAGTGCCCTGCTTCCAGGATCCCGCCTAGCCCGTTCTTCCCACCTGCCATTGCCCCTTCTCGGCCCTCATTCCTTCCTTCCTTCATTCAGGGGCTCTCAAAGCCATCCCTGAGCCAGGCCCACGGCCTCGCCTTTCACAAGATACGTATCTGCTGAGGCCTGCTCTCTCAGTTAGGGCAAGCAGACAGCGTTTATCCTGAAAGCCAATTTTAGTGCGCTGCAGGTGGTTGGGCCCCCGGGAGCCCTGTTTCGAGGTGGATTCTAGGGCCACCTGCAGGCTCAGTTGGTCTGCTGGGCTGAATGCTGGATCTCCGCCATCCGCAGAGGAAATGGGGTCGTGAGAGCATCCCAGTTGCCACTCCTGGTCAAGGGTTGGCACAACCGGACGCGATTCGACGTCCCCTTTCGCGTTCTTCTCAAATTCTATCTCTTCCATCAGGGTGACCGGCGTTCATCTAGCCCCACCTCCGGGTAGATGTGTATTGTCTTTCGGGAACCCTGATTCTTTTCGGCGGTTCACGAAGGCCATTTTCTTTTGGCCAAATACCGTAAACTCTCGAGTAACCGACCGTCCTGGTCTGCTTCCGAGGAAAGCTCAGGGCGGGTACTGAGAGCTTAGAGAGGATCCTTGCAGGAAACACTGCAGTCGCCCCGTTTAGTCCTCGCAAACGCCCTGGGGTTGGGTCTTATTTCACCCATCTTACAGAGGAGCAAACTATGGCCCAGAGACACTAGGGACTCTGCCGTGGAGCTTCACGCGGGTCTGTCTCATTCCAGCATCCACGGCACGGTTCTCTTGGCCACAGGGAACCACAGCACCTCAGAGGTGCTTGGACCCTGGAGGGAAAAAGACGGACCTACTTTGGGTCTCCCTTAGAGCGTCCCACGGTGGTCCCAACGCTCCAGGCCACCCGTCTGTTGCCACGCCGAAGTCCACGGTGATGATCTCAGGTCACACTCCTGGAACCCCGCCCCCCTGGGTCACACCCCAGCAGCCTCTGTGCCTCTGGTCCCTGATGAAGCCTCGGCGGGGCGCACAGCTGTGCAGCTAAGTCACCAACCACGGCACACTCTTGCCCATAGTAGGCCCTCAGTAAATAGCTATAGAAAGAGAGGAGGAAGGAAGGAGGGGGGAAGGGAGAGACGGAGGGAAGGACACACGGGAATGGACAAATAAGTGTGACTAAACAAAGGATTCAGACACAGCCCTGGGCCCCAGGAGCTCCCAGAGGAGTCCCAAACCAGTTCCTTCAAAGGATCCCCTGTCACTTGACCTCCATCTGCCCTCCCCCCCCACCCCTACAGCTCCCTCCCTTCTTTCCCCTCCCTTTACTGCCCTCCTCCCTCCCACCCCCACCCCTGCCCCTGCCTCCTTGGAAAACAAGAGCCACGCTGACCTTTACTGACTGTCAAACACCTCCGTGAGTTTCCTCAGAACAAACCGACTCGGCCGACTGTTCAGTTTGTTTTCTTCCTTTTTCTAAGCTGCTGAGTTGTCCCTGGCCATTGTGCAAGAGGTCAGATGCGGGGGAGAGGGCTGTCAACAGCTCCCGAAGGTAGGCTCCTACCCCAGAAAGGGGGTCCGGGGTTTTACAGGACTAAGTGGCTGGGCTGGAACACACACACACACACACACACACACACACACACACACAGAGCGGCTGTTTGTTTTCGCGGACAGGTCTGGTATTTCCCCGGTGGGAGAGGCGGAGCTTGAAACACAGAAGGTCCTCCTTCCCTAACTGGACGCGAACAACAATTTGGGTAAACAGACCCACGTCACCCCAGGTGTGTGCGCCCCTCCCGGAGAGCGGGAAGGCTGAAGGCTTTGAGGGAAATTCATTTTGACTTTGTTTTTCAAGTTTACCGGTCATGTATGTTATATCGTAAATAGAAGCCAAAAGTCCCCCTCCAAAAATCTTGAATCGCACACCCCGAGGTAAATAGTGACCGCTTGTTGCTTTCATCATCCATTCATTCGCTCAGCAGATATTTATTACATGCCTACTATGTGTCAGACACTGTTTTAGGTTTGGCGAGGAGAAGCGGACCCCGGTTCTTCTAGAAAGTTTCCCTCCGCAGCCCCAAACATCGGAGCGAGCTGCTCTAACGAGGGAAGGGCCCTGGTTACATCCGGGCATCTCACACCCGCCCCCCGGAATGACTGTGCCAGACACACGGGTCAGCAGCTTAATTTTCTGTATTTAAAAAAATATATCTTGAACCCTTCGCTATCAGCCCAGGCGCTTCTGCCCTTTGCATTTCAAAAGTTGCACATACCCTACCGTTTGGATGTACCGTGACCCATTTGAACAGTTTTCTGTGGCTGGAGATGTGGGTTGTCTCCGAGCTGATTTCTAGAAGTCAGGTTGCTAGAAAAGGGAACCAGTTGAAAAGCCAACAGACGTTGTAAAAGGGGCTAAGGAGTTTGAAGGGACAAGTTAACTTGTCGTCTTCCCCCAGTTGTACATGCTGCATCCCTTTCTTAAAAGTAAAGGAATCTGGTCCACCAGCTCATGGAAAACACAGACGAAATCCATTGCAGTGATAAGGAGGCCCTCTCTGACATCTGCTTCGGAACCCTAAAACAGGCCACACCTACCTCGGGGACTTCAGCCTCCTGGTGTCAGCCACCGTGAGTAGGGATACTACCTGCCTGTGCTTCCCTGGGTTCGATGCTGACCTGGGCAAGCTGGCTCTCAAGGTGGTCCCTTCCCCGCGCCCGCACCCCTTCGTGCCCAGATTCACCCCAGTCCTGGGCCCTGACAGTGCCCCAGGTCACCCCACACATGGTGGGTACCAAGAACACAATGGCCGTCTGTGACCTTCACCATGGCCGCTACTTGACCAGGGACGCCATGTTTGGGGGCCGCATATCCATGAAGGAGTTGCACAAGCGGATGCTTGACACCCGAAACAAGAACAGCAGCTATTTTGTTGAGTGGATCCCCAATAATGTGGGAACAGCTGTCTGTGACATCCCACCCGGGGGCTAAAAACATCGCCCCCTTTGATCGGCCACAGTACAGCCATCCAGGAGCCGTTCAAGCACATCTCAGAGCAATTCGCGGCCATGGCCATTTTGCCCCAGTGCACGGGGCACGGACGAGATGAAGCTCACTGAGGCTGAAAGCAGCATGAACGACCTGGTGTCCAAGTAACAGCAGAACCAGGAGGCCGAGGAGGAAGGCAAGTTTGAGAAGGAAGTGGCCTAGAGTTTTCTGGTATCCGGCAAAGCATGGAAGCCACATGAGCTCTTTATCACTCACAACCTCTCCTCCGAGAGCCATGTCTCTGTGGGTTCTTGTGCTACCTGTCCTGATGTCACGTGCTGTACAGATGCCACTATTGAGGCATTTTCATAGTAAGAAAAAAAAAAAAGTGAAAGAACCTGTCCTAGGACACTCAGAGAGTGACATTTACTTGGCATAAAGCTGTGCCCAGCCTTAAGAAACCCAAATCTCCCCGCATCTTGCTGGATGTCATATCTGGTGATGTGTTGGTTCTTCCTGGAGACCACGTGCTCCCTGAAAGCTAGGGTCTTATCTTTCCAATGCCCAGAATGAGACTAGGGACATAGTAAGGACTCTGTAAAAGTCCACTGGAGGAGTAATTAAGGAAAGAATAGAGGAGAAAGTGAGTGAATGATTGAATGGATCCTTGGTGGTTAGACAGATGCGGGGGGTGGGTGGATGGATGGATGGATGGATGGATGAATGGATGGATAGATGGATGGATGGATAGATGGATGGATGGATGGATGGATGGATGGATGGATAGATGGTTGAATGGATGGATGGATGGATGAATGGATGGATGGATGGATGGATGGATGGATAGATGGTTGAATGGATGGATAGATGGATGAATGGATGGATGGATGGATGGATGGACGGATGGATGGACGGATGGATGGACGGATGGATAGATGGATGAATGGATGGATGGATGGATGGATGGATGGATGGATAGATGGATGGATAGATGGATGGAGAGAGGGATGGATGCATGGATAAATGTATGGCTAGTAAAATGGATAGATGGAAAGGTAGATGGGTAGATACACAAAGTATGGAGGAAAGGAAAAATGGAGGCTAGATGAACGTGTGAATAAATGGATAAATCAATGGGCAGGTGAATAGGTAAATAAGGGAAAAGATGGACGATGGATGGATTGATGGATAATGTGCAACCACCAAATTTATAAGAGTGGCAAATTATAAAGAGGGTTACTCAGCAAAATAATTAATTGGTTTCTGCAGAATTCCCGCATAAGACTCCTTTTAATAAGCTCCCTGGATGCATTCAGCATTATAATTCAATTTGCTCTGTGCTTATGAGGGGCGCACCAACGTGACAAGGGAACCCAGCAGCAACGGTGGCCAGGTCTTGGAGCTGAGTGCACCGGGGGAGTTCAACAGGTAGTAATTTAATTAATGAAGGTGATGAACAGGAAAGAAGAGGTCGCAGGCCTGTTGGGGCCAGATGCATCCCGTGAAGCACCATCACCGGCATTGGCCATCCAACATCTGGAACAGAGGATCCCACACCAGGACCCCTGTGGGCCTGCGAATAGCTCTCTACAGCTGCCACTTTCATGAATATACTTCCTCTTGCATATTCTTGTTTAAATGCCGAGCCATCAACAAGGAACGAAAAGGCCTCCCCTGTCTCCATAGGTGGCACACAGAGCCACCTTTCCAAAAGCAACAGAGATTAGGCAGTCACTCCTCTTCGGATCAGTGCGTCACCAGGCTTCTGCCCCAGCTTGGCTGCCAAGCCCCTTTGCCCTGACCAGGAGCCTCTGGGTCTCCCGGTCCCTAGACCCAGCCCTCAAAGGCCAGGAGTTAAATAAATCACCTTGGGAGCCATCGGCACATCTTCCAAGGGAAACAAGCCTTGGCCCCCGTGAGGTCAGCAGCCAAGAGGGCGAGGCACTTAAGCCAGTACGTTTGTCTGAGGCTTGTCTGTCTTCTCGACAGACAGCAATGTGGCGAGAGTCCAAGCTGCATCTGAGGAGAGACGAGCAAGTTATCCACTGAGCCCCTACTACGTGTCGGGTAGTATGCTGGGCTCTGTACAATGTCCCAATTTCTCCTAAGAGGGAGGGAGCAATTTTCCGAAGAGAAGGCTAAGGCTCAGAGAAGCGAAGTGGCTTGCCCAAGGTCGCACAGCTAGCAGGTGGAGGAATGAAGATTCAAAGTCACGTTTGCCTTTCAGCAAAGCCATTTTTTTTAAAAAAATATATTTCAGCTTTCAGGGGCGCCTGGGTGGCGCAGTCGGTTAAGCGTCCGACTTCAGCCAGGTCACGATCTCGCGGTCCGTGAGTTCGAGCCCCGCGTCAGGCTCTGGGCTGATGGCTCAGAGCCTGGAGCCTGTTTCCGATTCTGTGTCTCCCTCTCTCTCTGTCCCTCCCCCGTTCGTGCTCTGTCTCTCTCTGTCCCAAAAATAAATAAACGTTGAAAAAAAAAATTAAAAAAATATATATATATTTCAGCTTTTGACTGAAAGGGTAAAGCAATGGGATCTGTTCTCCACTTCTGTGTCTTCGTAATGGAAAATCCTAAATATCAGAACCTATGAATGCATTTTGAAGGCGGGGGGGGGGGGGGAGGGTCAGAATAAAACTATGCCAAAGAAGGAAGTCTTCTATAACCCAGTGGGAATAGGGAAGAGGAAACCGATCATTCTGGAGCACCCCTACGGACCAGGTAGACGCGGTGGTCAGCCCTAGGCCCCCTGGATCCTGCCGTCATGGAGCTTTTAGTCGCATAAGGAAAAGAGCCGTCAAGGAAAGATGCACACAAAAAACGCTGAAATTGCAAATGGTGAACGGGAAGTAGATAGGATACTGCTTGTACAAGAGAGGGGAGTCTGAACATATCTGAGTTTCAAGGAAGGCTTCCAGGAGGAAGTGACATTGGAACTGAAATTGGAAACGCAAGTCGACGCTGGTCAGGTAAAAACAGGCAGAGAGAGCATTTCAAGTATTGAATGTGCAAAGGCCCTGTGGCACAAAACGGCATGTGGCACCTGCCATGACAGGAAGTCCGCTGTGGCTAAAGGATAGTGATTGAAGGGGAAATTAAGTGAGAAAAGACTGGGGAGGTCTTTCGAGCCAGATCCTGCAGGACCTAGAAGGCCACTGAGGTGGACAGAGACACACTCTCTAGATCCCTCTAAGGAAAAATGTGTCACCCCAGCTGCCCGAAATACTGTGAGCAGTTGGGTTGACCTGCAGCCATCAGCCTCTTCAAGGATTCCTCCAGTAGCAGAGAGCCGCCTAGCCCGAGGTCACACCCCTTCTCAGGGGGACCTACGTCCAGCGACCGATTCCTTTCGAAGGAATATAAAGGTCTAGTTGTGCCAGCGCAGTGCAAAACAACGCTGGAGGGCCTTTCTGGCTCCAGGGTCCTCCATGGGGTTGGCCAAGTCCGGGGTCAGGCCCGCGTCTCCTCTGTCTGCTCCCGCGTCCTTCCTCCCCTCTCCACCGGTGCTGGCTCCAAGAGGACCCCTGAAAATTCATGCTGTGCACGTCACTCCACACAGAGCCCGCTTCCGGGGGAAGCCAGTGTGCAATGGCAGTTCCAGAGCTCAGCTTCTGTCGTGAGAGCAAAAGGAGACACCACGGGAGGCTCTCAACGAGAGGGCGACAGGACCCCAGTTGCATTTTCCAACGTGGGAAGGATGCTTCCCTTCTGCTGTTGCGCGACCAGACGCCCTAGACCCCAGAGGCTCTCTCGAATAGCAACGCGAACACAGGAGAGAGCAGAGAAGTCTGTGCCTCTTGGTCCCAAGGCTTCAGGGCATCTATATGCCGAAGCCCAGGTTAGCCAGTCCCCGGACTTGCCAAGAACGCGCTGACGGGGGACCCGGGGCGAGGAGGCCACAAGTGGGCCAACAAAGCCCACCCCCGGCTCCCCGTCCTTCCCTCGATTAGCTCCAATCTTTCATGCCTGGGCCAAACGCCCCATCACTCACGCAGGCACACAAAACCACTTCGATGCCCCCCCCCCGCCCCCGCCCCCGCCCCAGCAATCCTCACCTGTCCTGCCACCAGAGCCATAAGGATGCCAGCTAACTCTACCAGAGTGCCCACCATGTGTCACAGCTATCGCTCAAGAGTGGCTTTATACGGGGGTGCCTGGGTGGCTCAGTCGGGTAAGCATCTGGCTTCGGCTCAGATCATGATCTCAGGGCTCACGAGTTCGAGCCCCGCGTCGGGCCCTGCACTGACAGCTCAGAGCCTGGAGCCTGCTTCGGATTCCGGGTCTCCCTCTCGCTCTCTGCCCCTCCCCCGCTCACGCTCTGTCTCTCAAACATAAATAAACGTTACACGAACCGTGAGACTATGACCTGAGCCAAAGTCAGACGCGTAAACGACGGAGCCACCCAGGCGCCCCCAGAATTAGCATTCTAAAGTGAAATAAAACATATCTAACCTTATGTCCTTCCCGGCTTAAAAATCTTTGCTAAAGAGCCAAATTACTATGGAGGTAAGAGAGAGATACTGACAGATGATGCTAAAGACATGAGAAAAGTTTCCAGAATACATGCTTAAGGGCATGTGTTTTACTAGTGTCAGAGTAGCCATGGGAATCACGTGAAGGGGTGGAGAAAAATGTCCTAGGAGATTATGAGTGTTTGTGGGGCGGTGTCACTGGGGCTCATGGGGCAGGGACAAGACCCACAAACCATCCCCAAGGCAGATGTCCAAAGATACGACTTACACAAAGGAGTGCATACGATTTGGATTCAATACAAGTTAGATGAATGAATGAATGAATGAATGAATGAACGAACAAGTGAATGAATAAACTATTTTTAAGAAAGAGTGGCAGACTGCACTCCACATTTAAGAAAGAGCTAACCAAACTCACCACTCTCCTGAACCCCACTTGTTGGAGGAAGTCACCTATGGATGAGTTCAACAGGCAAGTTCATATAGACCTTATTAAGCAGAAAATACCACCTGTGTCTTGGATGAAAGAAGGGAGACAGGGCTCGTTGATAGGAGGCCCTGAAGACCTTCCAGGGTCCCCAGCTTCTCCTGTCCTGCGGCTGCCGGACATGTCCCCACGGCGACAGGAGATGGGAAGCAAGCCAAGGGCATCCTTCCTTTTAGTCTTGGGCGTCTGTTCTCAGCTAATGAGACAACAATGTAGGTGAGGATCTTGGTTGTTAGTCCCTTACACATCCGATATGGTCCTTGTTTCTAGAAACTTCTTTTCTATGTGCTTTCCCACGAAACATTCATGTGCCTGGCCAAGTGTTAGGTATCTGGGAATCATGTCTAAGACGTGGCCCTCGCCCTCTAGCATCTCCCCTGAAGATGGGTGATTATTTCTGAAAAGATAATTTAAATACACCGTCATATGTGCAATTTGTTTCTCAGACATTATCTCACAGGTTATCTCTGAACACAAGGCAAGAGTAGACTCATCACTCCTTTTAACTGAAAATACAGTATGTGCAATGAATTTCTCAGACATATCTCATAAATGATCTCCAAACACATATGAAAAGGGTGAAACCATCACTTGCTTGAATTAAGTCGAGGCGCAAAAATGCTCAGCCCCGGACCGGTGCTCGACAAGTACTGAACGAATAAATGTTGAAATGCTGAAATGAATAAAGAGATGTTGAGTGAATATGGAATAAATCAATTGAATGCACTAACCGTCTAGGGCAGAGACAGACTAGGTGCCCACCCAACCCCCATCTTTTTCCTCCCCAGTAAAGGGCTAGACTGTATTTTCCAGACGCCCTTGAGGTTAGGTGTCATCACGTGACAGAGGTGTGGCCAATGGGATGAAAGTCCTGGAGGAGGGCCAAGCCACCAGATGGAGGGAACTGGGGTCTCTGAATGACCACATGGAAACACGTTCCCCACCAGGCGCGTCTGATTGGCCTTTAGCGCGACCGGGACACCGAAGTCTGGGGATCATTTGTTATAGCATCGAGCCGCGCCTGTCTTGAACCGCCCAGCTGCTGCCAGCTTTCAGGCTCAGAGCCCACGGGTGAAGCACCTTCGTGTGAATCAGAAAAAGGCGCTCCCGCCCCACGCTTCCCCCGTCTGCCAACGCTCCATTTCTCATCCACAACGAGATCTCCCGAGACAAGGGTCGTTCCGTATTATCTCCACCGTGGTAGGTAACGTCCTGTGCCTGTCCCTCCTGAAAGTCTCTCTCGGATCAAGAAATCGTGTTCTGGAAGATCATTGAGATGAGCGTTGGCTTTGGGGATCTAAATATGTGGTTGGGGTCCACGACACCTGGAGGATCTCTGCCATTTCTTGTCCCCCACCCCAACATAGCCTGCCCCATTTCTCCCAGCCCTGGCTCCCAGCTTACGGAGCCCCGGGGGCCCGCCCTGGGTTGGCCGCAAAACTGAAATGCCACTTCCCCAGCTTTTCCCAGGCAGAAGACCCAGCCCATTTCTCTGTGCTGCGCCCGTGCCCAGCCCTCGCCATTCGTCAGCTTTCTCGATGACTTCCCCCTGCTCGTCCCAGCCACACTTCTTTGCAGGAAACTGGAACTCAGAACGTAGTAAAGACGATTTGCTCCGGGACACAGATGCCCCTGACCGCCTCGCCTTTGAGAGCTGTCCAAGGGGCAAACGGAAACACACACACACACACACACACACACACACACACCCCAAAACCCCAGAGCACTGCCCACGGAAGAGGGATGCGCGTGTTTGTGGGTGTGAGCGTGTTGTATGTGTATCTGTGTTGAGTATGTATGTTGTGTGTGCATCGTATTGAGTGTGTGTGAGCGGGTATGTGCTGCTCTCAAATACCCCTGCCAGTCTGCCTAGCAAGTAGTTACTATTTTTTTTAATGTTTCTTTATTTTTGAGCAAGAGAGAGACAAAGTGAGAGTGGGGGAGGGTCGGAGAGAGGGAGACACAGAATCCGAAGCAGGCTCCAGGCTCCGGGCTGTCAGCACAGAGCCCGACGCAGGGCTCGAACTCACGAACCATGAGATCATGACCCGAGCCGAGGTCAGACACCCAACCGACTGAACCACCCAGCGGCCCCAACAAGTCATTATTATTTTAATGACTTTGCAATGTGATTCGCACAGCGCACACTTACAAAACTTCCCCAAGGTCTGTTGCAATTCTTAAAATAATAATAATTTAAAAGATTTTAAAAATATACAATTATTATTTAAATAGGAACAATGCGGGGCGCCTGGGTGGCGCAGTCGGTTAAGCGTCCGACTTCAGCCAGGTCACGATCTCGCGGTCTGTGAGTTCGAGCCCCGCGTCAGGCTCTGGGCTGATGGCTCAGAGCCTGGAGCCTGTTTCCGATTCTGTGTCTCCCTCTCTCTCTGCCCCTCCCCCGTTCATGCTCTGTCTCTCTCTGTCCCAAAAATAAATAAACGTTGAAAAAAAAAATTAAAAAAAAAAAAGGAACAATGCTATAAGAATCTTAATAATAATTTAAATATTATTATCATAATAATTTACAGCTTTAAGATATGATAACAATTCTACAACTCCGCCAGGAAGTCGGCAGCTAACAAAGCTGTGCGATGTCTGGTGAGTTGCTTTGCCTCTGTGGCTCTTGTTTCTGGACCTATGAGATTTTAGCCAGATACTCCTCATAGCCCCATCTAGCCCCAAATATTTATGACTTTTTTTAAAGTTGTTTTCAATGCTTATTTATTTTTGAGACAGAGACAGAGACAGAGCACGAACAGGGAGGAGAAGAGAGAGAGGGAGACACAAAATCCAAAACAGGCTCCGGGCTCCGAGCTGTCAGCACAGAGCCCGACGCGGGGCTCGAACTCCCCAACCGCGAGATCATGACCTGAGCCGAAGCCGGACGCTCAACCGACTGAGCCACCCGGGCGCCCCCCAAATATTTACGACTTGATAATTCCATAAAGTACAACTGACAAAAGCCACTGCCAAGCAGAGACAGTACAAAGCTCTGTCATCCTTCAGCTGTGTGTCCTTGGGCAAGTGACAGGGGCTATTATTACTCATATTGTTGTTCCCACACAGGGTCCCGGGGCCAGATGAGGGGATTCCCGCAGATGAGAGGGCTCCTCTCTGCAGGGGCCTAGATTCTTTCCAACTGGAATGTTCAGAAATCCAGAGATAGGTGGGGCTGATTTGCAAAACCACTGCACAGGGGTCTGCCCAATATCCACCCAGCTGACTTCCCCGGGCAGGAGGGAGGAGGGGGGAGGAAGGGAGGATCTAACCTTCGAGCAGGAAGGGCCTTGAGTTCACCACCGCCAACCACTCCGAAGATCACAGGAAGGCTCCCAGGGCCCCCACGGCCTCGGAGCTGAACAAACACAAGCCTTGTGGCATGCCTTGGTTGAGTAACTAGGGCAAACTCTGTGTGTGTGTCTGTCTCCCTCCCTTTTATTCCACTAATGAAAGAGAATGAGAAGAAAGATTTCCCTTTAGAAAATCAGGAGACAAGAGCATTAAATGCTGAAACCCCAGAGGGCATCTTCGGGATCTAGCCACATAAGGCAAATTCCTTGTCTCTCTGAATCCTTGCGACTGTTCAGCCGGCCAGGTGTTGGCAGCTAAGTTAAGGACTGTCACACAGGAGATGAGCAAGATCAGGTTGGCTCGAGGCCCTGTGGGTATCGGAGCCAGAGAGAGTGAGAGAGAGAGAAGGTCTCTTTACTTGGGGGACGGCACGTGAGGTCGGCCGGGAGAGGCGTCTGGGGACAGGGAGGACGGGACACATGAAGCCCGGTGGCATCTCGTAGCAAAATCCCTGGCCTGGGTGTCTGAGTTTCTTCTTTCAGATCTGGCACTCATCTGCCACATGACCTTGGGCAAGTCCTTTCCCTCCTCTGGGGTTTGATTTCCGCATGTCTGGGATCCCTTGTGATCCTATCATTTCGTACTGAGGAATGGCTTTGGCCCGGTAGCCCCGAGGATACCCTATTGAGAAGGCATTTAGCGATGATTCTAGTGAACATTTCTGCAGTGAGATTGATCCGTATCATTTTAACATGGTGCCACACTTCCCCGGGCCTCCTTTTAAGGGCCGCGGAGTAGATCGTTCTAGTATGTTCTTTTCCCATGCTTGGGTTCAGACAAAACATCAGCGGTAAAGATTTAGAAGGCGAATAATGTGCTGAGTGCCAGAACACTCGAGCACTTGCCAGAACTTGAGCAGTTGCTCAAACGATCACTCATTCATCCTTAAAACTATCAACTCACCCGTCCGCTTATAGATGTACACGTGCTTCCATCATCTGTCCCTTAATCAATCCATTCATGAGTTTATCCCTGGATCCACACATGCATACATGCGCCCATTCACACACACACACACACACACACACACACACACATGTATCCATCCATCCAATCATCCAAACTTCCATCCAGCCACTGATCTATTCACATACGCATACGCCCATCCCCTCACCCGTGCATTTACATAATAACCATTTATATAATCCATCTATCCATCGATGCATCCATCCAAATATCCATTCATCTATTCATACATATACCCTTCCCTCCATCCATCCATGCACTCATGCATTCATCTATGAACGCGTACACGCGTACATAAATACATACCTACCTATATACACGCATCCACACTTAGATACAGTATTTACAGCCTCCTATCCATCGTCTATCTCTCCACGCGCCCATTCATTCACTTACCCCCTCAGCAATGCATCATCTACCTTTCACCCAGCCATGCGTCCACTATCCATTCATCCATCCCTCTGCTCTTTGCGAGACCCTCAGAGAAGGAGGACCGTCGTTCGTTCCTCCAAGGGGCTCACGGGCAGTGACAGACAAGAGAACGGCTATTTCAGTGGGGTGTGCAAACTCCCATGATGCCAAGTAAAGAGACACAGGTGAGGACGGGGGAAATACGTCCGCGACAACCACCTCCTGTGCGCCTGGGTCGTTGCTTATATTGAACATGGACTTTATGAGCTGGATGTTATACTCCTCATGTTGAGGGGGAGGAATTGAGGCTTAAAGAGGTTCCTTAATTCTCCCACGTTCTTGCAACGAATAACTAGCACAGCTAAGACGCAAATACTTGACCTGAGAGCCCAAGACCCTCATCCACTCTTCAACCAGTTCCAACGGAAGAAGTAGGAATAAACGCAAAGAAAGGCAGAAACGAAAAGAACTCATCAGAAGCACCAGGCCAGAAGGGACCTCTGAAAATCTCCTGTCTTGTCACAGAGGACAGGTGAGGGACCACTTCCCTTTTAAAGGGATGGCACGGGGCGCCTGGGTTCCTCGGTCGGTTGAGCGTCTGACTGCGGCTCAGGTCGTGATCTCACGGTTCATGAGTCTGAGCCTCACGTCGGGCTCTGTGCTGACAGCTCGGAGCCTGGAACCTGCTTCGGATTCTGTGTCTCCCTCTCGCTCTCTGCCCCTCCCCCCGCTCACACTCTGTCTCTCAAAAATAAACAAACATTGGGGCGCCTGGGTGGCGCAGTCGGTTAAGCGTCCGACTTCAGCCAGGTCACGATCTCGCGGTCCGTGAGTTCGAGCCCCGCGTCGGGCTCTGGGCTGATGGCTCAGAGCCTGGAGCCTGTTTCCGATTCTGTGTCTCCCTCTCTCTCTGCCCCTCCCCCGTTCATGCTCTGTCTGTCTCTGTCCCAAAAATAAATAAGCGTTGAAAAAAAAAATTTAAAAATAAACAAACTTTAAGAAAATTAATAATAAAGGGATGGAAACTCTAACATCTTGTGCGAGGTGGGATAACGCCCCTTTAAAGATGCCCACGTCCCCAGAACCTAGAAACACGTTACCAGACATGGCAAAAGGGACTTTGCAGAGTTTAGCATCTTGAGAGGAGGGAGATCATCCTGGATTATCCAGGCGGGCCCAGTGTATCACCGGGACCTTAAAGAGGAGTTTAGAGGGTCAGAGTCAGCGAAGGAGATGGAAACGGAGGTCAAAGTCATGCCAAGATGCTCACGGGGGCCCTGAGCCAAGGTGGATTCTAGAAGCTGGGAAGAGACAAGTAAATGGGGTCTTCCCGGGAGCCTCCAAAACAAATACGCACCTGCCGACACCTGGGTTTTACCCAGTGAAACTGATCCCAGACCTCAGACCCGAAGAACTGGACAATAATAATTAGCGTGCATTGTGTTCAGCCACCAAGCTTGTGGTCACTTGGTACAGCAACAACTGGGGTATATTTGGGGACATACAACCATGATTCAGGATCTTCTCCAAGAACCAAGAAACTCTTTCTTGTAGTTGACAGCAATATCCCCTCTGATTTTGTTTCTTAGAGCATAAGCACCGAATGGCCATCTTTATAAGAGCTTTGTTGAGATAGAACTCACACACCATAGAATTCATCCACGTAAGGTGCACAATTCTGTGACTTTTAGTATATGCACGGACGTGAGCCACCATTACCACAGTCAACTTTAGAACACTTTTGCCACCTCAAAAAAGAACTCTGTACCCATCAGCTGTCACCTCTTTAAACCCCCAGCCCTTCCCCTCGCCTTCAGCAACCACTAAGATACTTTCTGCCTGTATACATTTCCCTGTTCTGGACATTACAAACCAATGGAATCACATACGACATGGCCTTTTTTGACGGGCCACTCTCTCTTAGCACGATAGTCGTAAGGTTCACCCATGTTCTAGCGCAGATCAGTGGTTCACTTCTTTTCAGAGTTGAAGAATATTCCAGTATAGGGATAGACCACATTGTGTTTATCGGTTCATCTGCTGACGACCACGTGGGTCGTTTGCACCTTTTGGCTGTGTGAATAAAGTCACTACAAACATTTGTACAATTTCTGCGTGGGCTTGTGTTTTCACTTATCTGTTTGTTCCTCTTGGATTTTCTCATTTCACCTCATTCCCTCCCAATGGCCAGAGGCGGAAGTCCTGGTTCATATGGTAACTGTGTTCGGTCATCTGAGGACGTGCCTGTCTGTCCCAGAAGCTGCATCATTTTATATTCCCACCAGCACTGTACGAGGGTTCCCATTTCTCCCCAACCTCACCAACATTCGTTCTTTTCTTTTCTTTTCTTTTTTTTAATTTTATAGAGAGAGTGAGCAGGGGGAGGGGCAGGGAGAGAGAGAGAGAGAGAGAGAGAGAGAATCTTAAGCAGGATCCATACTCAGCACGGAGCCCAACACGGGGCTTGATCCCGCAACCCCGGGATCGCGAACTGAGCCGAAATCAAGAGTCAGACACTCGACCGACTGAGCTTCCCAGGTGCCCCGACACTTGTTATTTTCTGATTTGCTGGACCCAGTCATTCTAATGGGTGTGAAATGGCATGTCTTTATGCTTTTGATTTGTTTCCCTGATGATTAAGGACCTTACACATCCCTTTCTTGTGTTCATTGGCCTTTTGCATATCACTTCCTTGAAGGAATGTCTATTCAGATCCTTTGCCCACTTTTAATTGTCTTTTCTTGAATTGTTTTTTTTTTTAATGTTTTCATTTATTTTTGAGACAGAGAGAGACAGAGCATGAGCGGGGGAGGGTCAGAGAGAGAGGGAGACACAGAATCTGAAGCAGGCTCCAGGCTCTGAGCTGTCAGCACAGAGCCTGATGCGGGGCTCGAACTCACAGACTGCGAGATCGTGACCTGAGCCAAAGTCGGACGCTCAACCGACTGAGCCACCCAGGCGCCCCATGTCTTTTCTTGAATTGGAAGAGCTCTTTATATGTTCTGGATACTGGTCCCTTATGGGATATATGATTCGCAAATAGTTTCTTATTTATCAATTATTTACATATTTCTATTCTATGTTAATATTTCTTATGTCTTAATTCAGTATGTCAAATATTTCTTCCTAGCCTGTACGTTGTCATTTCACTTTCTTGATTGTGTCCTTTAAAGTGCAAAAGTCTTTGGGGCACCTGGGTGGCTCAGTCGGTTAAGCGTCCAACTTGGGCTCAGGTCACGATCTCACAGTTCGTGAGTTCGAGTCCCGCGTCGGGCTCTGGGCTGACAGCTCGGAGCCTGGAGCCTGCTTCGGATTCTGTGTCTCCCTCTCTCTCTGCCCCTCCCCCACTCGCGCCTCCCTCTCTCTCTCTCTCTCAAAAATAAATAAAAACATAAAAAAATTTTTTGAAGTGCAAAAGTCTTCAAATTTGGTGAAGTCCGATTTCTCGAGTTTTCTTTCTGTGGCTGGTGCTTTTGATGTCACTTGAACGATTATTTAAATGATAGAATAATGGATTTAAAATATACGGCACAGGGTCTGGCATGTAGTTCGAGAATGACCCCTCCTGAGCTGCCGTCATCAACAATGCAAGAAGACTTCAATGCAGCGTCTGTTGAGGGCACTGACATGTTCATTGTCCCTCTGCTTCTAACCACCTTAGAAAGGCAGGGATACTTCTCTCCTATATGTTGAGAAGGACCCCAAGGCCTGAGAGGTTGAATGAGGGTAGGTGGTCAAGGCAGGATTCCCTCCCCAAGCCTGGCATTCCTCCCAGGATCCCACAGCGGCCTCAGCACTTTCCTAAGCCCTCTGGGCCAACGGACGATGAAGTCTAGAGATTGCTGTCTGATCCAGGACAGGACTATTTCTCCAGAACTCGGGCATACTCGTAGCGTGCGGAGCGGTGCCTGATGGAGGAGGCTGAGATGACCCTCTGGCAACTGGGCATACTCATGGCAGCGCCGGGTTCTGTGTGGGGCTGCCTGAGATAGGCCAGAGTAACTTGCAGAGGGGACAGAAGTCCATGAGACCTGGAGAAACCAGGGGAGGCTTCATGGAGGTGGTAGCTGTCAAAAGATGGTACGATTTAGGGGTTTGAGAGCAGGAAGTAAGTAAAGTTGGGTCGACGGAAATGACCAAGAGACAGTGCCGACTCACTGAAAAAGTTCGCGGTGGACAAACAACTTCTCATGAGGAGCGATACCCATAATGACAATAAATGTAACCATCATCATTGCTCACACACCAGGCATTGTTGTAAGGTTCATCGGAGCCCATCTGGTCTTTACGATAATTCTCCGAAGCGGGTAACGTTATCAGCCCCGTTTTAAGTCCAGTGGAAATTTAAGTCCAACTCAAAGATGGGAAGACTGAGGCGCGGAGAGATTAAATAATTTGACCGGGACTACAAACGAGAAGTGGGAGAACACCAAACTCGGCCAGCGGGGTGGATGTGGGTGGAGGACGAAGAGAAGAACAGAACGGCCGTATAACACAAGAACGAATTCCTAGGTGGAACCGAGACATGTAGGGGGTCGCTCCATCCGCTTCCTGGCCGTGGAATCCTATCCGTGTCTTAACTTGCCCGAGCCTGGCTTCCCCAGGCCACGGAAATGGTTAGTTCGGTCCCCTGAGGGGAGGATTCCCAGAAATCAGAGTCATCCAAAAAGGGACTCAATACATTTTAAATTAGGCAATGACATTATTTTCTTCCGGAGGGGAGAGCCTTAGAAACACAAGCTGAGGGGCGCCTGGGTGACTCGGTTGGTGAAGCATCCGACTTCGGCTCGGGTCATGATCTCGCGGTTCATGGGTTCGAGCCCCGCGTCGGCCTCTGCGCCGACAGGGTGGAGCCTACTTGGGATTCTCAATCTCCCTTTCTCTCTGTCCTTCCGCCCTCCCCCTCAAAATAAAGAAACTTTTAAAATTATGTAAATAAATAAGGGACACCTGGGTGGCTCAGTCGATTAAATGTCCAACTTTGGCTCAGGTCGTGATCTCACGGTTCGTGAGTTCGAGCCCCGCATCAGGCTCTCTACTGTTAGTAAAAGAGCTCGCTTCGGAACTTCTGTCTCCCTCTCTCTCTGTCCCTCCCCTGCTCATGCTTTTTTTTTTCTCTCTCTCTCTCTCTCTCAAAAACAAATAACAATTTAAAAATCTTAAAAAATGGGACACCTGAGTGGCTCAGTCGGTTAAGCGTCCAACTTCAGCTCAGGTCATGATCTCACGGTCCGTGAGTTCGAGCCCTGCGTCCGGCTCTGGGCTGACAGCTCGGAGCCTGGAGCCCTCTTCCGATTCTGTGTCTCCCTCTGTCTGCCCCTCCCCTACTCTCACTCTGTCTCTGTCTCTCTCTCTCAAAGAATAAATAAACATAAAAAAATTTTTTTTATTTAATCTATTTTTTTTTAATTTTTTTTTTCAACGTTTATTTATTTTTGGGACAGAGAGAGACAGAGTATGAACGGGGGAGGGGCAGAGAGAGAGGGAGACACAGTAGGAAACAGGCTCCAGGCTCTGAGCCATCAGCCCAGAGCCTACTCGGGGCTCGAACTCACGGACCGCGAGATCGTGACCTGGCTGAAGTCAGACGCTTAACCGACTGTGCCACCCAGGCGCCCCTTAATCTATTTTTAAAAAAGAAACACAAGCTGAACGTCAGGAGAGAGGTGTATGTGAGCAAGAGGCTCATATACGGCACAAAGTACCAGCAACAAGACCCGACAAAGGGGAGTTCACTGTGAAGGTTCACTGTCATTACTGTAAGGGGCCAGGCTAAGGGCACCCCCCCCCCCCCAAGCCCCAGAGCATGCCACGCGGGTGTCTTCCAAGGACCATCAGGCCCAGTGCGCCTGGCGCCCACAGCGGGCAGGCGGAGTCAGCTCGTCAGCTATTACGATGCTACGATGGGTGTCGGGGCCTTGGAGCCTCTTGCCTCATACGCCAGAATCCAAAGCGTCACCCCCGCGGGCATGCAAGCTTTCAAGAAACGAGGCAGGTGGCCCTCGTTTGTCCAGGGCAAGACCTCCAGCCACCGCCCCCAGCTCCTCCAGTGCACACACGCACACGCACACGCACACACACGCACACGCACTCCCCCCAGGAACCGGCCATTGTGTCAGTGCTGTTGTTGAAATGTACTCCGTACATATTTGAGGCCGCGCAAGGGAGCGATTACTTCCCAAGTCCTATTTATGGCAGTTTTGTTTTGGAGGAGTTAGCAAGGGCGCGGGGGGCCGGCGGATATCGTTGGTTTTTTCAGAAAGGCTATTTAAAAAGCAGAATGCCGTGGCTGGCTGGGCTTGAAACAATGAGGATGAACATTCGCGGGCGGTGATGCTTTTCCCTTCATTCGCTCGGACTTCTGTTGAAACCTGAATCCCAAATGACCCTAGACACAGACATCCCACGGTGGAGATGGGTTTTTATTATTATTATTATTTTTTTAAATCTTTAACGTTTACTTATTTTTGGAAGACAGAGTGTGAGTGGGGGAGGGACAGAGAGAGAGGGAGACACAGAATCCGAAGCAGGATCCAGGCTCCGAGCCGTCGGCACAGAGCCCGACGCGGGGCTCGAACTCGGGAACCGCGAGATCATGACCTGAGCCGAGGTCGGACGCTTAACCGACTGAGCCACCCCGTGCCCCTTCCTTTAATTGTTAAAAACGATAAAGGGATCTTCAGACAGACCCTAAATATTTGAATCAGCTCCCTGGTGAAATCTTTGGGGGCACACGCACCTGAACGCTTATAAGCAGCTCTTATAAACTCATGATTAGTTCATTCCGTGTGTAATTATGTGTGGCAACCCCACCTTTCTTCATGGCCAGGTAGAGGGGTCGTTACCTCAAAAGGGCCATGTAGCTCATGGGGCGGGCAGCACAGGCCTCAACCTTGGCTCTGCCTTTTACTGGGTGTAACCCGTCCTTTAACCCCTCTGAGCCTCAGTTTCTGGAAAACAAGGGATGGTAACGATTGTTTCTATTCATTCATCCTGGCACTTGTATATTTGTTTTTGAGCACTGACTTTGAGCTAGGCACTGGAGACAGATCAGCAAATAAACACAGACACAGATCCTACCCTCACTTTTGTGCAGGATGATCAATCACAAGCACAATAGGGAAGAAAATCGCATAGCAAGTTCAGAAAAACCAAAGAAGGGAGGGGGGATTGTGTGTGTGTGGGGGGGGGGGGGGAGGTTGACAGAATGATCCAGAAAGGCCTAAGATGATGTTTGGGAGAAGATCCAAGGTGAGAGGTGAGAGAGCAAACCGTGAAGATACCTGGTGAAAAGTGTTTCAGGCAAAGGGAATAGCACGTGCAAAGGCCCTGAGGTGGGAGTGGGTCCAGTGTATTAGAGGAACAGTAGGAAAGCCAGGAGTGGGGGGTGTGTATGCATAAGGAGTGGGGAATAGATGAGGTCAGGGACATAACTTTATAAAGTGGTCCCTGGAATTCAATCATCGGCTGGCCCATTTACCTAATAGATACGCAAGGACAGATTTTAGATGGCAGACCATGCAAGTGAGTGGGTCAGTCAACAGAGAAGTCATTTATCCATCAGGACCCTACCACTCGGAGGGGTCTGTCGACTTGCCCAAGGCCACTCAGCTGGTTTATGAAGCACTTGCGGGGAGGCTTCAGGACCCATGTTACTAGCCCAAGGTTTCACCCTCCCCAAATTGACACATATAAAAATCCTGAGCAACGCCCTTCCCCAATCCAGCTCTAAATGCTGGTGTTTGCTGATGTGAAGTGAAGGTGTCCCGCTCTCCACCCTACAGGGCACTGAATAGCCCCACATCACAAAGACGTCCCCAGTCCCCAGCGTCAACGGTCGGGGAACAGCCCCAATCTATTGTTGTTGTTGTTTTTTTCCTCTTCGAACTCTTATTGTTTTAAACCCTACTTGGTGATTCTCAAGGGCGTGTGGGGAGCTGATAGTGAGATTGAATGGGGGGTGGGACCCGCTAGTCCCTCCACCCACTCCGGGGTGGGGATATTTTGGGGGGGGGCGGCGGGGGGTGGGGGGAGGAATAACTCAATCCTATTTCCCCTTCCCGGGATCTTTGTTGAAGGCATTAGCATGGACTGGGGGGGAAAGGGTGGAGCTAGGAGCCAGCGCACTTTTCCAAAATAAAGTCATAGATAAGAGATCAAGATCCAGGAGACTGTTTAGCTCTACTATTCACAGCACAAAGGCTTGACCCAGGGCTTCTCCCTGGCTTGGCTGGGACAGCAGATATTATCAGGGTGACACATGAGAATAATAATACCTTAGGTCAAGAGGGTGCGTCCTTTCTTCCACAGGGATCTCGGCACACTTCTATCCACACGAGCCCGTGTCCTTTCACAAAGACCAAGCTACAGGGACAACTTCCTAAGCCAACTTGAACCCAGGGACCGGAACCAAGAGCAAGGCTAATGGCACTCCCAGTGACAGCCTGATGAGGGCAACGGAGGCGACAGACCAGTTTTCTTCAGCTCACTGCCCGTTCACTCATTCATTCTTGCATTCATACATTCAACAGGTAATTACTGGGTGCCCACAGCGTGTCGGGCTCCACTCTAGACCTTGGAGGCACAGCTGTGGACAAGACACGGTCCCTGACCTCTGGCGACTCACGAGCTAGAGGGGAAGAACAACAAAGACGTAGGTTGACACGCGGGTTCTTCACCTGGAGTCCAGAGATCACACGGGGTGATGGAGGCTTTGACGGACAAGATCAGGATGTCGTGCCCCCCAAGGGGCATGTCTGCTCAGGTCCAGGGATTCGGGAAAGGCTTCTGGAGGAGGTGAAAGCCTACACCAGTTTCTCAACCTTGACATTATCGACACTTTGGACCCGTTGACTGTCACGGAGGCCACCCTGGCCTTTATTCACGAGACCTCAGTAAGTAGCACCCCCGCCCCGGAAAATTGTGACAACTGGATATCGCCAAATTGTCCTCTGGGGGACAAAATCACCGTCCCTTCAATTTCCTCCCTCCACCCCTTGAGAACCAGACAAAGGTGCAAAGAATATGCGGAAGGCGGGGCGGTCGAAGCTTCCGGAGTCCCGCACCCCGGGCCCTGGTGCTGTGAGTGCCATGCGGGGCGCCTGAGTTTTATTCCAGGACCCACTGAAGCCACTGGAAGGTTGAAAGCTGAGCGACACAACCTCATTTTCAAAACGTCCCTTGGTTGTTGGGGTAAGAGGTGCGAACACGGGGAGACCGGAAGGAAGGGCTTCCCCCAAAATGAGCTGGCCTGCCAATGGCCCCAGGGGATGGACTGCAGAGAGGAGCCCTCCCCTGCCCCCCACATCCTCCCCCTCCCGCCTCCGCCGGGGCAGGCCTGGGCACCCAGGCTGATACATCCTCTCGGGCGGGGTGCTCGGGAGGGGTTCCTCTCCCAGGTCCGCTGGCTCCGGGGGGGGGGGGGGGGACAATGCCGACATCCCGGGGCAGCTCGGTGACTCACAACAAAGGGCCTTTCCCTTTCTGGAAAGATAGCCCGGTTCTTAAGGAGGATTAGGTGTCAAAGAGACACCACCGGGAAGGGAGCACGGGCCTGAAACCCACAGGGTTGTCAGGTGGGGCTCACGCCAGACCCTCAGCTTGCGGGGACCTCGTGTTTAAAACACACAGCGTGTCCCCCGGCCATCTCACCTGCGACGCGTGAATGACCGCTTCTCAAAGAATTAGAATAAGGGGCACCGAACGCCGTGACTACTTAAAGCTCATTTTCGGTGACGTTCCTTCTTGAGAGCCATTGTCACTGTGCGGAAAAAAAGCAGTGCCGTCTTCAAGAGGAAGAGACAGGCTCGGAGTGCTGTGGAAGGCCCAAAGTCGCACAGCGAGGAGGCTGGGGATCCAGGAATTCAAGTTCAGACTTACCGGCGGGTCAAGTCTGAGGTTCTGTCACTGCCCGGATTTTCAAAGGTCCTGAGAGTTTACCCACAATTATTTAGGATATAAATATCCTAAATGGATAGAGATTTAGATGCATAGATTTTAAACTTAGATTTAGAGATATTAAAACTTCTTTGGCGGTGGGGGGGGGGGCGGGGGGGCACCTGGGTGGCTCCGTCAGTGAAGCATCCGACTCTCGATCCTGGCTCAGGTCATGATCTTGCGGTTCGTGAGTTTGAGCCTCACGCCCGACTCTGTGCTGACGGCACGGAGCCTCCTTGGGATTCTCTCTCCCTCTCTCTCTCTGCTCCTACCCCGCTCGTGCTCTCTCTCTCTCTCTCTCTCAAAAAATAAAATAATTTTTCTTTAAATTTTAAAAAATTAAAAAAATTAAAAAATTTAAAAAATTAAATTTTTTAATTAAATTTTTTTAAATTTAAAAAAAATAAAAAAAAAACAACAACAACATTGCATTCTAGGTGTTGGAATTACCCAGAACTATCATCCTCTTTCTACTTTATTTTTCAAATTCCTCAAAAAAAATTTAAAAAATACGAGCCACTCATCTCGCAGCTAACGATAGCAACGTGTGCCCGTTATCGAGGGACTGTGGTATACGCCGTCCCTCTCTCAGGGCTCAGACCCGTGCTGTAAAGTCAGCACTGTTGTTATTCCCATTCTGCGGATAAGAAAATCAAGACTCGGTGGCTCGGAGAAGCTTCCCAGCTGGGAAGCGGCAGGGCCACAGTTCAAGGTGAAGTCTGGCCACCTCCAGAGCAAGCAGAGGGCGCAGTACCTTTCTAGCCGCCGCCTACACTGCGGGCTTCACTTCCTTGGGGTGAAGCAGCCCTGACGGCAGGAAGCAGCCAGAGGGACGAAGGCAAGACCAGGGCACCTGTGCCCGCCGCCTTTCTTTTCTGGAAAATAACAGGGCTTTCATGCAGCCCAGGCAGGGATCCAGGCCTTTCCACTTGGCCTTGGGGGCTCTCAATACGAACGGGCTTTTCTCTCTCGCTTCCCAGCCCTTTCAGACCTCAACTCTCGGAAAACTCAGGCACGGAGGAAGGTCGCACGGACAAAGGCACCCACCGGCTACTTTCCGGAAGCATGTGCCAGGATCCCCCTTGCAACAGCCAGAGGCATCATCTTAACCCGGTGCAAGATCGAATCACTCCTCTGCTGAAAGCCTCCGCATTTGATTTTTCTTTTCCTTTTTCTTTTCTTTTAAATAAACGTTCATTCATTTTTGAGAGAGAGCGTGAGCAGGGGAGGGGCGGGGGGGGGGGCCGTGAATCCAAAGTGAGCCCTGCTCTGGTAGCAGCGGGCCCGACGCAGGGCTCGAACTCGCGAACCTCGAGATCGTGACCTGAGCCGAAGTGGGACACAACCGACTGAGCCACCCCGGCGCCCCAAGTTTTTTCTTTCTTTCATCAGATCCAAACTCCTTTGGACGCCCCTGCTGACTTGGCCCGGCCAGAACTCCTACCCCTTCCCCTCGCTGGCCACATGCCTTCTAGCGGATTCTCAAACACCCCACACCCGTGAATATTCACAGGTCTGTGCACCCACTGTCTTCCCTGCCCATTCTTCACTGGCTGCGTCTCTCCCCCAGCTTTGATCGGGCGGGCAGCAGGGAGCCATGTAAGGTTTCAGAACAGAGGAGGAGTGAACAAAAGGAAGGACACCTTTACCGGGTACCGACAATGGGACTGGCAGCCGACGGCATTTAACGCAGTCCCCTCAAGCGTTCTATTAGGTTCTTTTACAGATGGGAAAACTGAGGTCTGAAGAGAATGGCGGTCTCCTGGCCCCAGGGTAGCTGGGTTCCAAGGGCAGAGGTGGGATTTAAACCTGTGCCCGTGGTCTGCCAGGCCTCCTTCCCCTCTCCACGTCCTCGGTCAGAACCCTTTGAGTCGTGAGCTTGGGAAGCTGTCGGAAGCTCAGCTCTGGGGTCATTCACTCGTCCCCAGGGGAGCTGGCGGCCTTCACAAAGCGTCATCGGCCTCCCAGAAGGCACAGCGCACCAAGGATTGGAGGTTCTAGTCTGGCCAGAGAATGACTGTAGGATAATAGCAAAGCCACCTTGGAGCGTGAAGCCATCCAGTATATCTGGGGATTCAGGGCCTTTCGGCCTCCCCACTACCTGTAATCACAACCCCTGACAGGGAGGAACCCTGGTGAGAAGGGAGAAGGAAGAATCCGGCCAGTCACCGACATGGGAGTCTTGTCAACATGGTTACGGCCTGCCTTCGGCCTCCCAAACGACTCCTGTCTGATCTCTATCGACCCTGGCTCCACGGGCCCCTGTCCTTCGAGAGTTATCTGCAGATCCGCTAAAGAGCCAAGCAGGGTTTAAATCCGCATCCAGGGCTTGTTGGTGGATGAAGGCAGAATTCCCAGACATCACCTGGGGGGCCTGAACGGAAGGGCACAGGGCAGAGAAGGGGTGTGACCTTTGACGGAGCCGTCATCGGACCTCGACAAGCCCGGGAAACGTCACCCCGGAAGCAAGACCCCAGAGTGCCCGGGGCAGACGGAGGTCTCTCCTCTCCCTGAATCCCAGAGGGCCGGCAGGAACTAAGGTTTGCGGCTGTCCCCCGGCCATGTGGATACCCAGGAGACCTCCCTATCTGGACCCCCTTGTGGCTCTCTACCACAGAGTTGACAGGCTGTCTGCAAAGGACCAGAGACTAAGTATTTCCGATTCTGTTGCCACAACTCCACTACCTGCCAGAGCACAAAAGCAGCCAGAGGCAACAGGTAAAGAAAGGAAGGAGCGAGCACGGCCGCGTGCCAGTTCAAATAGGTGGTCGTCCCAGTTGAGCCCATCGGCCACAGTGTGTAGATCTCTGCTGTACCAAGCGTGTGAGATCCTCAGATATGTGTACCAGCATTTCCGGAGTTGTCTTCTGTCCAAGGTCAAAAGAAGACCCTTTTTTTTTTTTTTTTTTTTTAGGGAGAGAGTGCGAGCAGGGCAGAGGGAGGGAGAGAGAGAGAGAGAGAGAGAGAACCCACACTCAGCGCAGGGCCCACTGCGGGACTCGATTTCACGCACTGCGAGATCATGACCTGAGCCAACATCAAGAGTTGGGACATTTAACCGACGGAGCCACCCAGGCGCCCCAAAAACAAGACCCGTCTTAAGGGTAAGATTTTCCTGGAAAGGCGAATGCATTTGGTTTTGCATCCTTCCACGGCCCCACTGTCATCTGGCCCCCACCGGACTCCGGAAGGGACTGGAATCACAAGGGCTGTTAACTGCTGCATCACCGGTGTCCAGGCAATTGCCTAAATCGTTGTTGAGTTGGCTGGATGTGCTGAGCTTCTGGCTGTCAGGCAAAACATTCTGAGCAGGCTCTTTCCACCCGTTCACTCTGGCTGCCCCAGCCCCGCACGTCCTGGGAGCTTTGAAAAGGCTTCAGGCTGAATTCTCACGAATGGTAGCCGCCCTGTGCAAGGCTGCTTCGGCAATGCTGGGGGTGTTTTTCCCTCTCTCTCCGTTTAGCGAACCTAGCTGTTCTATCCAGAGATGCGCACTGGGAAGGAGAAACCGCCCTGGTGAGCATTAGCACACGAATCATTCTGTGAATCTTCCCTTTTTAATTGCTTATTAAAAGCAGACCAGATTTTCCTAAATGGTTACAGTAAACATGTGTTACTATTGTAATTACTTTAAAAAAAAAAAAAAACGCAACAACTCTTCATGTGCAAAGTCGGACAGAAAACCAAGACGAGGGGCGCCTGGGTGGCTCAGTCGGTTGAGCGTCCGACTTCGGCTCAGGTCACGATCTCGCGGTCCGTGAGTTCGAGCCCCGCGTCGGGCTCTGGGCTGACAGCTTGGAGCCCGGAGCCTGCTTCGGATTCTGTGTCTCCCTCTCTCTCTGCCCCTCCCCTGCTCATGCTCTGTCTCCCTCCCTCTCTCTCTCTGTCAAAAATAAACATTAAAAAAAAATTAAAAAAAAAAAAAAAAGAAGAAAGCCAAGTTGAACTTTCCTCCAGGAAAAGGAGGATCTCTCATACTTCACAGGGGTAATTACAACTTGAGGGCCCACTAAAACCCAGCCCCCAGGTCCACCTCTCAGCTGCTCTTATGCAGCAGATCTGGGGCAGGGCCTCTGCATCTGCATTTGGAAGACCTGTCCCCAGGTGAGCCCTGCAAAAAAAAGTATCGCACACTGGGCTAGCCAATGCCTGCGATTGATTTCTACCAATCGCTGAAGCTTTTGAGAGGACAATCCAAGACCTCAGAGCTCACCCTGCCCCCAGCAGGAAATCTACATTTCTGAAAAGGACCCACAGACATCCTGTGACTGTTCTGCAAATTACCGGTGAATTACCTGCCACGGCCTTTGACCCCTCCGGGTCTCCCCCCCAACCCCCCCCCCCCCAGCTTATCTGCCAGGTTGCCTATTTGCTCTGTCTCAAAAGTGAACAGAGGTGCCTCCAACTCCAAAGCATCTCAGGCTGTTTAATTACACTAATTGCCACCCGGGGCTATAAATTTTATGTTAATGCTCTACCAGGTGATTCACGGGGTAAATTACACACTTACGACTTCCCCCAGGCTTACCTTCAGACCCTAAGCTCACTCGGGACACTAACGCCCACGCCCCCAGAGCCAGAGAGGCTGGAGAGAGGAACAGATAGGCCTGGGGACCTCCCGCAGTGTCTCCTCGAACCCCGCCATCTCGGTGTTCTCCTCGACGTCTGTTCTTGGGCAAGGCGAACCCTCCCTTCTCTGTAGTAAGCGGGGCTCCGCTGCCCGGGGCCAAGTCACCATCTCCCGGGGACAGATTATAGGCCATGCAAGCGGGGGAAAACAGACACAGGGTTCCACCTTCACCTCTTTAACAGGTGTCTCCTGTCCATTTCTCCTTACTCCGCCGGTACCTGGCCGAGGCCTTCCGATTAATCTTCCTAAAGCACTCCTTTGATCATGTTATAGCTCAAACACCTTCCATGGCTCCCACTGGCCGCGCTTTTACATCCACGCCTCTTCAGCAGACTTTCCTAGCCCCATCCTGCTCTGGTTATCCATTGCTGTACAGCAAATCACCTCCAACTGAATGAAACAAAACAAGTCTCATGTATTATTCCTCTCTCTCTAGGGGACACCTGGGCTCCGCAGGGCAGTTTGTGCGTAGACCCTCCCACGTCACTGGAGGCAGAAAGAGGCTGGGGCTGGAGTCATCTTGAAGGCTTCTTCCCTTATACATATGGCACCGGGACTGGGAAAATGTAAAGCATCCCTCCGTGTTCTTTGAGATCTCTCCACGTGTTCCCTCCAACACGGCAGCTTCAGAACACATCCAGAGCTCCAAAGGTGAATGTCCCGAAGGACAAGGTCAGGCGGATGCTGTATCTCTCTTTATGACCTAGCCTCAGAACCCACACAGCATCATTTCTGTGACCGATCACCAGGATCGCCCATTTTCAACACAGGGAATGAAAACCTACTTCTCTCTGTCTTAATGTTTTTATTTTTGAGAGAGAGAGAGAGAGAGAGCGTGCGCAGGGGAGGGGCAGGGAGAGGGGGGCAGAGGATCCAAGCAGGCTCCGCACGGTCAGCACAGAGCCCAGCGCCAGGCTCGAACTCACGAACCGTGAGATCATGACCTGAGCCGAAGTCGGACGCGGACGCTTAACGCACCGAGCCACCCGGGTGCCTGAACACCTACCCCTTGATAGAAGTGTCAAAGGGTTCGTGAGTGTAGGCTTCGGGAGTAGATTCCCATAATTCATTGCTTACATACAATACCCAGCGCTCATCCCAACAAGTGCCCTCCTCGATGCCCGTCACCCATTTTCCCCTTCCCCCGCGTCCCCCCGTCAACCCTCAGTTCGTTCTTTGTATTTAAGAGTCTCTTATGATTTGCCTCTCTCCCTCTCCTTATAACTGTTTTCCCCCTCTCCTTCCCCCATGGTCTTCGGTTAAGTTTCTCAAGATCCGCTTATGTCTACTCATTATTTTAAAAACACACTCAAGGGGCTCCTGGGTGGCTCAGTCGGGGAAGCACCCGACATCGGCTCAGGTCATGATCTCACAGCTCATGGGTTCCAGCCCCGCGTCAGGCTCTGTGCCGACGGCTCAGAGCCCGGAGCCTGCTTCGGATTCTGTGTCTCCCCTCTCTCTCTGCCTCTTTCCTGTTTGCACTCTGTGTCTCTCTTTCTTTCTCAAAAAATAAATACAATTAAATAAATAAATAATTGAAAAGATAAAAACACACTCCAAACTTGCCCACCCCATGACTCCATTTACCCCATCGTCTCTGCAAGGGATGCCCCCATTTTGCCCCCCTTTCACCCATAAATCTCCCCTCTCAAGCCCAGTCTCTTACACCAGTTAGCGGGCGGTTAACTATTCTCTGTAATATGGCTTCTATCCCCACCTTGACATTGGGGTCAAGCGATTTAGGATTTCATTTCTTATATGTGGACATTTTACCTCCTTAGCTGCCCGGCTAAATCGTCATCACCATCTATTGGGCACTTCCTACGGGCCCAACAAAGCACTTGAACTTTTGCCAACACTAACTAACTCACCTGTTCTGGACCGCCAGCTGGAAAGACGGGGATTAGCATCTCATTTTGCTGATAAGAAACTAAGGCACCGACAGGTCGCCTCGCCCAGCCAAGTTCACATAAGCTCGGAAGCAACAAAGCTACAACTGGACCCATTTCTCTGTATCCTAAAGCCTGACCGTTGTCCCCTTGGTGGACCACCTCTTAGGATTATCTGACTGCCTTCCGTCATCATTCCAGTGGAGGACACTTGGAGAGTACCGTCAATTTAATTGTATTGTTTTCTACCTTAGTTTCATTTCCTTTTCTTTACCTGCAGCCTGGGTATAATGCCAGGCATAGACCGGGCACCAAGCAAGCTCTTAGGAATAAAGAAAAGTGTATCCAGTTAATTGGGGGGGGGGGGGCGGGGTTTGATAAAGATGGACTTGACTTGTGAGGATGCTAGCACATGGTTTAAAGACCTGGGAGCTAATCACTAGGTGTTCTCCTGGTTTTTGAATTGCGTTTATGACTCGGTCCAAACCCCGCCAACTACATTTGCCCACTCCCCAAAGACAGACGTCGTGTCTTCCACATTCTCCAGCCTTCCGCTTTTCCGAGAAGCCTTATAACCCCCCCCCCCCCCGATGCACCACCACCTCCCCTCCAAGGCTTGAGCGGTGCCTCCATTATGCCCTGCTAGGGGTTGAATTACGTCCCCTAAAACAAACACGTTGAGGTCGTCAGCCCAGATTGCCGGTGAATGTGACCTGATTTGGAAACAGGGTCTGTGCAGATGTCATCAAGTCAAGATGAGGTCCTAAGGAGGGCCCAGATCCAATATGACTGATGTCCTCATGAGATGGTGAGAAGAGACACCCAGGAAGAACGCCATGGGAAAAGAGAGGCGGGACTTGAAGGGACGCAGCCAAGGAGGATGTGCCCCCTCCCAAAGCTGGAAGAGTTAAGGAAAGGGTCCAGGAAGAGTCCAGGATTCCAACAGAGGAGGGCCCTACCCTGAGTAAGGACTTTGGCCTCCAGAATTGCGAGAGAATACATTTCTGATGTTCGAAGCCCTCGGGAAATGAACACATACCCTATCCTACGCGATTTCTGTGCTGGCCATCTGCCCGGTAAATGTCAGCCCCACGAGAGCATCAACCGTGTCTTGCCTGCAGCCATACGCTCAGAAGCACACAGTAGGTCCTCAGTAAACAGTCCTTGCATGCATACATGAATTCAGGCTCCTTCGCACCATGTTAGTCGAGTGTCATCAAGAGCTGTCACTGTTTATGTCACCCGAGAGCCACACAGCCACGACAGCTTCCGTCCGATAGGACTCCTCTCTCGCGGGGACACGCAGTCAGGACTCTGAACTCAGATGGGCCTGGAGACTTGTGTCTGCCCCATCCCCCTCTCTGAGTCCCACGACTAGTAGGTACCCTGGGATCATCACGCGCCTAGCTTCTCACCTCTCCCGGGAGCAATTAACTAATGGGTGGCTGGACGTAATTAGACTCCCATCAGAGTATGACGGCCAAGCCTTCCTTTGGAAGTTTGAAAACAAAGATCACCTGTAATGCACAGGCCTCAAACCCAGGGAAATAAATCTAAAAGCTCCATGAATTGAATCAAATGCCCTGCCTCGAACTGAAGAATGTACAGGTTCCTGTACAGCCCTTCCAGCATTCTTCTGGTAAGAACTGTATTCAGCCGCTAACCTTTCTCCTAAATTGTTCATCCAAGATAGACCATTATAATAATGAAATACCTCGCCCGGGAATGTTCTTGGTTTCAGCTAAAAGGTTTTCTCTCTGACTGCCGTGCTCACAGGCGCTGCCTTAATTTGGGGTAACTTCCCCTTGGCTGTCTTGAAAGGACTTCGACAGGCCTCTTTATATTTTATTTGATTTGCTTCATTTCGGCGTGTGGGTCAGCACGCCCCAATCCTAATGATGATGAAAACTGGAAAAGATGGCACAGCCCCAAGAAAGGATTAAGGAAAGAGAGCCATCATTTTAGTGAGGGAGGAATTGGGAGCAAAGCCTCGGGTTCTAGAAGGTTCTGCGTCCTTCCGCCTTCCGGGAGACAGAGAGAGCCGAAGGGAAGAGGTCAGACCTAGATGTTTGCAGCCTCTGGCCCCTCTGGGGCTCCCTGTTTGAACTGGAAATTGTCATGGCCATTGCACAGGGCTGTCTCAGGAGGGACAGACTTTAAGGGGAGTGGCAAAGGCCAGCACTAAATTCTGAACTGTTCAGAGCTGCAACTTAAGGCAGACTGGGTGGCTGGAGGCCTCATCAAGACTTAAGGAATAAAGAGCTGGCACGCCAGTTGGCCATCTGAGATCCTGTTTATGGGATGACCGATCGCCCTCTCTTCCAGTATGCTTCCCAGAGATCTCAAACTGGCGACTCCAGGGCCACTAGGAAACTCTGCCCGCCTCCTGATTCTACAGAAATAAATCAAAGTCACCGTTTGCAGGAAGATTCTCCCCACTCCCCGACAGGAGAAAAAAAAAAAAAAAAAAAAAACCCTCCGGGCCCTGCTGTAGGTTTGTGTTTTATCTGCCAAACTCATAGGAGTAAAACAGAGCCCTCTGTCTGGGCTACCTGAATAACTCCATTCATCCTTTATGACTTAACACAGAGGCCACCTCCTCCAAGGGGACTTCCTTGATTGCTCCTCCCTCCTGCCCCCCTCAGGATAAGTGAAGCACGCTTCTTCCCTTTGTGTTGTCATTAACAGTCGGCTTTCTCCACCCATGCTGCGCTGAAATGTCTGTTTCTGCTGTCTCCCCCCGCCAGGTCCCAGCTCTGTGCAGAGGTCTGTAGACTCAGCATGAATTTTGAAGCCTGGCACCTAGGAGGGTCTCCACGTGCTTGCAGAATAGAGAGAGCATGGGACAGAACGGACGAAACGGCCCCGTCGCTCAAGGGTGCTGACAGAGGGAATGCACAGTGATAATAGCCAAAATAGTAATAGCTCCTAATGCCTATTGGTGGGCTTTGTATGTGAATCTTTTACAAATTACTTCACTTAGACTCAGTTTAGGTCTTCTGGGAAGGAGACACTCAGATGCAATCAGACAGTCAAGAGATTTGTCTGGGGATGCTGGGGAAGGATCCAGGGGCCAGGGCGCAGGAGGAGAGCATTCAGACTACACCACAGGGTACTCTTGGGAAGGCTCTAGTCCCTCTGCGGTGTTCGCGGACGGGCTGTGGGCAGCCTGGGAGGGTGTGAACACCTTACCGGAACCTAGAATGGGTCAGCAGGAGGCTCTCCTACTGTGGTACCTCTGTAATATTTCTAATAACTCCTGGGGAGCCACTGATATTAACGTTGCTGTGTTCCAGAGGCCTCCAGCCTAGGCAAACTGGGGTGACTTGGCCCAAGGTCTCACGCACATACACGGGGCTCTTAAAGATGCGACCGTATAGCCCTACCCGACCAGCCTGGCTCCCAAACGTGTGTGCGGCCTCTTTGCCCCAGAATCTGCGCAAGCCTGGGAAGAAGACAGTGATGACTCCCAGGGGCTTAATAACAACTTCTCTGTGCCTGCACCGTTGAAGCATCACATCTTCGAGCTCCTTTCACCCTTCGGGCAGCCCCGTGTGAAGGCACCTCCATCCTCCCATTTCCCAGAAGAGGAGCCCGAGGCAGAGAGAGGGGAAGCCGCTCACCCCAAGGCCACAGCTTGTAAATAGCAAAGCAGAGCGGCCAACTCCGGGAGGCCTCTGACTCCTAAGGGCTCCGTCGACGGCACCAATGCAAATAGCAAGAATGTTCGACATACAGGTCGTGTGTACAATACGTTTCTGCAAAATGTTACTGTTTAAATTGACCCGGAACTACAGATGTTCACAAGCAGTGGCTTGGTGAAGATGCAAGTCCCCAGCAGAGCCCCTGGGGGGGGGATCGCAAACCCCGGGCGGGTCCTGGGGCGGAGGCGGGCGGGGGATCCGGGGGCGGGGGCAGGTGCCCAAGCCTCCAGCTCTGGCGGGCAGGTGGCTGGAGCCGGCTCCGGGCTGGCCGGCGGAAGGGCGCCAGGCCGGGATGCTCAGCGCCCTGCGTGCGAAGACGAGGCCGCGCCCCCGCGCCCCCGCTTGCGCCGTGCCTGCCGCCGCCACCCGCCCGGCCGGCCACGCAGCGGCCTCCGCAGACTCGGCGGCGCCAGCGCACCTGCAATAAGGCCCCGCCGCCGCCGCCTCGCGCCCAAGGCCGCCCGCCCGCGAGCCGCTGATAAGACGCGGGGAGGGGGCGCGAGGAGGGGGCGGGGCCGGGCTCCGGCCCCCTCCCCCACCGCCCCACCCCCCCCTCCGCCAACCCTGTCCCCAGACCGCGCGCGCACTCAAGCCAGTCGCCCCTGCAGCCTCTGCCTGTAGCTTTCTCTTGCCTGGGCCCCGCCCCCGCCGCGTGCTTGCGTGTGTGTGTGTGTGTGTGTGTGTGTGTGTGTGTGTGTGTGTTTCCCTGTCTCTTTCCCTCTCCCGTAGCCGTCTGGTCACTCCCAGCCCTTTCTGCCCACGCTCCCCTCTCTGCCTCTCCCGGTCTGATCCTCCCCATCTCTCCGTTCTCTGCCTCCTTTTTGGTTTCTCTCTCAGCCTGGTGAGTCACTCTGTGTCCCCATCTGTGTGGCTCCCTCTCCACTGCACCACTGCAAGCCTGCCTGCCGGGAGCTAGGTCCCCAGAGCCAGCGGGAGCGGGAACAGCTGGACCCCTGGAGCGGGCTCAGCAGGTGTCCTGACATCAGTGGGCTGGGCTGTACTCACCTGGGCGCCTTTCATCTGGGGCTCTGCGCGCACTTCACAAACGGGTCATTAGGGCCCGCCTGGGGGCAGGTCAGGGAATAGCGCAGCCCGGGCTGTTTGGTTATCTTCATTATTAATACGCACCCCCTCTCCCTTAAATGAGTTTAGTGCTGGAGACAGAATCCCCGCTGACGCCCAAGAGATTAAGGTCTCTCACGGTTGCACAGGCCAAAGATGACTGATAGCACAGGGAATATGAGGTTCTGCCGCTTCCTGCCTGCAGTGGGAGCTTAGAGGCTGCTTGCGGGTTTGAGAGCGCTCCTGGGGTCCGGCGAGGAGGCTGGATTTCTCAGAAGGGGTCCTGGCAACCAGGGGTCCACCGGGAAGGTACTCCTGCCTCCCAGAAGGGACACGCAAGGATCCCAGTGGGACCACAGCCTCTTCGCCCTCGGCGAAATCAGGACAGTGGCAGAGAGAAGGCCAGTGACCTAGGTTTTATTTCTGCATTCATTTTTCTGATCAAGTGGTGCATCCATCCAGGTACTGCCTGCGGATAAACAGCTAGGGGCCCATGCAAGCCTGGGGCAGCTCAGGAACTGGCCCCGGGGAGGAGCCCCCACCCAGGCAGAGAAGGCCTCATCAAAAGCATATTCCCTGGGCAACAGAGACTCTGCCTCAGGAAGGCGGTTCAGGTCCAACCAACTTGTCCCCCTAATCCCCAGAGTCCCCAAAAGTGATTTTGTGGGTACCCATTCTGGGTACCCAAAGCTAGCCTAGAGGAGCCGCAGACGGGGGCCTGGGGGTTGAGAAATCTGGAATCGGAGTCCTAATTATCTGCGGTAAACAATGAGAGGGATGGTGTGAATGGGGGGCAAAGCGATACTGACAAAAGGTTGGGGCCTTCTGAGGCCTTTCAGACCAGCTCTGCCTCCAGGGTCCCAAGTTACTGGTCTAACACTGTCACTGAGAGGCCTTCACTGTGTGACCTCAGGCAAGTCGCTTGCCCTTTCTGGGCCTTATCTCTAAAATAAGATCAAAGCTTTCTTTGGCTCCTTCCAGTCTCTCGCCAGGCAGTTTCTTATAGCCTGACCTCTTACACGTTTCCCATCGGAGGGACCTAAGTTGTTTATTCCACACTCCCTGTCCCAAGTCTATGTTTGGGTGTGTGTTTATTTTTTAAGCTATGGCGCGGGGGGGGGGGGGGGGGGGGGGAAACTTCTTTTTTTTTTTTTTTAATAGAAAAATCTAGCAAAATACCATGATATTTTATTTTAAAGACTCGCGCCAGGATATATTCTCAACGTGAAGAGATTCTTGCAATCTGCTTGTGATTTCACTGCGATAGCAAATACGGGCGAGGAGCTGAAAGACTTGAGTATTCCCACTATTCCGAGGGAAAGGAGATGTCGCCTGCTTGGCGTCCCAAAGCTAGCCTCGAGGAGCCGCAGAAGGGGCCTGGGGACCGAGAAATCTGGAATCTGATTACGTGTGCGTCACTGAGTCATGCTCTGACCTTAGGTAAGTAGCTTTGCCGCTCAGCGTCCTGGTTTTTTCCATCTGTGAGATGGGAATGATAACAGCAGGGCTGTTGGGACAAGCAAGCAGATAACTTCCAGAAAGCCCTTTGAGCTTCTTGGAAATAGCACGAAAGATATGATTAGGCGCCAGTGTGCTACAGGGAAGCGTGCCCAGTGGCAGCTGGAATGATCCGCGCTCCCTCTGGGCAGACGTGGTCATCAGGCTATAAACGGAGCTTGTCACTTCTAGCACCTGGCATTATTCATCTTCTCTCCCCCTCCCTTCCCTCTCCCATCCCCTTCACCCCCACCCCTACACCCAGCACATACTGTCTCTAGAAGCTCGTCTTATCGTCCCACACTCTTGCTCGTGTCACCCCCACCCCCCCAAGCCTGAAATGCCCTCTCCTCCTGAAACCTAGGGCAGGAGCCCTCATTCCAGTCCTTTCTTACAGTAATGACATGGGCACGCACCAGCACTTACTATTACAGCAGTCTCCATACTACGCAACAGGCCCTGTGCTAAGTGCCGTACTTTACAGACGTGATGTCATGGAGCCCTCGCCGGGCGAGATAGGACTTCGGTCCTCACTCCACAGACGCCCCCCCTTTCTGTCGCCTCGATGCCGTGACCCTCCCCATACGCGTCACCTTGACCTCGTCAGGGAGCTGTTTGGTCCGTGTCCCTAGTGCTTCCGGGGTGCGTAGACACCTGCGAGGCATGTATTAGGGCCGACCCGCCGCGGTAACAAACAAAAGTCTCTCAAGTCCCAGATGGCGTGTCACCATCAAAGTCTGGTTCTCTGTAAGGCTAGATCCAAGGAAAGTCCGCAGAGGGCTCCGTTCCACACCGTCATTCCGAGATCCGGGCTCCTTCCGTTTGGTAACTTCTGCCCCTCCCTGCGCCCCTGGAGTCTTCTTCATTTGGCAAATGGGTGGGAAAGAAAAGAGCACAAAAGGTGGTGTGGGAGGTTTTGGGGGGCCCGGTCTGCGAGCTGAGAATGGCACTAACGGCCACCATCGGACGTCAGCAGGTCCTGCCCACAAAGTGTCAGGAATGACACAGAGGGGGCACAGAGACGTATGTCTTCCGGAACGAAAAAGAACTTCAAGGTTAAGTGTTTTCAGAGCTGTGGCACCTGGCTCCTGGCCGAGTAACCTCTTCACCACGCACCCGCTGCGATTTCCAGGTCCTTGAAGAAAGATAAAAATATCTGCCCTGGAAGTCTTGACTCCCGGCTAGTGGATTTCCTCACGGCAACCACAGCAAGACCCCTTCCGAGTTGAAAACCTGCCCATGACTCCCTAAGAGAAAACTATCTTCCCGGCATGTTATGCCTACATTTTGGGACATGTTCCTGCTCACCCGCCCTACCCTCACCACCACGGAACCTCACCTGCCATGGGCTTATGTGCAATTTCCTGAAAACACTAGGCTTTTCCCATCCTCCCGGAGAAACGGCACGTACGGGTCCCTCTTGCTAGAGGCTACGGAAAAGGACGTCTTGGTCCTTTTGAAGAGACACAGGGAAGCAGTGGACCGTTTTCTGCCTTTGGCCATTGGCGTTTGAGAAAGTGATGCCTGAAGCAGCAGAATTTATGGGTAGAACCGGCTGGAAAGGTTGGCAAGGGAAAAGACGGAAGGAGGCTCTTTGAGCTTCTGAGTTACTCAACCCTACAACCATCCTACTGCCCATCTGATCTCTCAGATTATAAAGCCCTTAAGTGTCCAAACCTCCTGAGTCTTGGCTTCTTGGTGCTTGAAGCCAACAGCCTTCTCATAGGCGATAAATGTACCATCTGAACTGAAACACCTTTGAGAGCGCAAGGAACCACGATCGATAATTACGCCCGGGCACCAACCATGAATTTCCCAAGCCGAGAGGGGAGGATGTTCATCATAATGCTGAATTATCCAAGTTCATATCCAAGTTTGTATGCCTGTCGGACATAAACTTCCATTTCCTCATCTGCAAACGGGGGATGATACTATCTGACTTGTGTCGTAGGTGTGAGAATTACCTAAGAGGGGATGGAAAGGCCTCCAATGATGTTTAATACCTAGTAGGTGGCTGTCCTTCTTCCTACAACTACGGAGAATTCTGGTCCACTCTTCTGTATCCCTTTCCATCACCTGTTGCCTTACTGAGACTTCGGGTTCTATTCTACAGAATCACAGGAAGAGAGAACAGGAGAAAAGGAAAAAGGCCCATGGTCCACAGGTTTATGTCCATTTCACAGTGTCCAGGAAGGACAAATGAACTTGAGCCACTGGGAAATTACTTTTGGGTTGTCTGTGTTTTATTAACAGTGACAGGGGACCAAAGGCTGACCTCCATGGCTCATGGGTGCCTCAAGATTATAAGTAAGCGAATGAATAAATGAATGAATGAATGCCTTACCTGGGCCAACGACCAGTCAAGAGTCTAGGAGCACTTGGATGGCTCAGTCAGTTAAGCATCTGACTCTTGGCTTCAGCTCAGATCATGATCTCATGGTTCGTGAGTTCGAGCCCCATGTCCAGCCCCACGCTGATAGCACAGAGCCCGCTTGGGATTCTCTCTCTCCCTCTCTCTGCCCCTCCCCTACTCACACTATCTCTGTCTCTCTCAAAAGAAATAAATAAACTTTAAAAAAAAAATGTAAAAAGTCTATCTACCAAGAATATAGCTGCTGTAAGGGTGGACCTAAAAATAAATACAGATGACCTTTCAATAATGTGGGGGTTCTGGATACCAACCCCCCATGTACAAAATAACTTTTGACTCCCCAAAAATTTAACCACAAATACAGCCTACTGTTGACCAAAAGCCTTAAAAATAGCATAAACAGTTGATTAACACATATTTTCTGTGACTTGTAGTATACACTGTCTTCTTACAATAAAGTAAGCTAGAGAAAATAAAATGTTATTAAGAAAATCATAAGGAAGAGAAAATACATTGGCAGTCCTGTGTTGTATTTATAAGAAACAATCCACATATAAGTGGACCCATGTTGTTCGAAGCTCAAACTGTATGTTTAGCCCTGTCTTTATTTATTGTCTTTTAATTTTTTTTTAATGTTTTATTTTATTGTTAGAGAGAGAGACAGAGTACACGCAGGGGAGGGGCAGATAGAGGGAGACACAGAATCTGAAGCAGGCTCCAGGCTCCCAGCTGTCAGCACAGAGCCCGATGTGGGGCTCGAACTCAGGAACCACGAGATCATGACCTGAGCCAAAGTCGGATGCTTACCTGGCTGAGCCACCCAGGCACCCCTCGGTAAGCCCTGCCTTTATACTGGACACTCTATGTCCTCTTATTCTCCATGTCCCAGTTCCGTGGTGACTTCAGAAATAAAATCAATCACATCTGTGCGACAAGTGATGTAGCGATGTCTGTGTTCTTTGGGGAAGAAAAACTGATGTAATGAACAAAATCATTCATAGTGTCTCTGCCTTCCATTCAAATCGAATCAACCAACATTTATGGAGCTCCTACAAGGGCTCAGGCACTGTTGTCCCATCCAGAAGTATCTAAATGTGAAGAATAAAAGAAAGGGCATTACTTAATTCAAATTGATCAATTTCAAATGCCCTGCCAAGCCCCCAGAGGGAAATCATCCTGGTTAGGAACCTCCCTGAACCTTCATCATCCCATTGAATGGTGTCTATCCCTGACCTACAGGTTTGACAAGTCCTGAAAGAAAAGTGGGTAGATGCTGATGTGAAGAACTCAGCTCAGAGGACAGTCAGGTTTTTGATCAGATATATTAAAATAATTTTTAAAATATTTAATATACATTCTTATCATCAAAGAAATAACACAAGAATTTGGGATATATAGAAATGTGCAAAGAAGAAAATGAGTCATCAGAGAACCATTGACACGATATTTTTCCACCCTTACACTCTTTTTCTGGTGTGTGTGTGTGTGTGTGTGTGTGTGTCTGTGATTTGTGGCAAAAGTGATATCATGCAATGCAGATTCTTTTAGAACTTTTTTAAAATTATTTTTTAACATTTGTTCGGTTTTGAGAGACAGAGACAGAGCATGAATAGCAGAGGGGCAGAAAGAGAGAGGGAAACACAGAATCCAAAGCAGGCTCCAGGCTCTGAGATGTCAGCACAGAGCCCAATGCGGGGCTCAAACCCATGAACCGCGAAATCAGGACCTGAGCCGAAGTCGGTCGCTTAACCAACTAAGCGACCCAGACGCCCCATAGAACTTTTTAAAGATTATCTATCGTAAGGACATTGAAGAAGATATAAAGAAATGGAAAAAACATTCCGTGCTCATGGGTTGGAAGAATAAATATTGTTAAAATGTCAATACTACCCAAAGCTATCTACACATTCAATGCAGTCCCAATCAAAATTGCACCAGCATTCTTCTCGAAGATGGAACAAGCAATCCTAAAATTTGCATGGAACCACAAAAGACCCCGAATAGGCCAAGTCATATTGAAGAAGAAGACCAAAGTGGGAGGCATCACAATCCCAGAATTTAGCCTCTGCTACAAAGCTGTAATCATCAAGACAGCATGGCATTGGCACAAAAACAGACACACAGACCAATGGAATAGAATAGAGACTCCAGAATTGGACCCACAGAAGTGTGGCCAACTAATCTTTGACAAAGCAGGAAAGAATATCCAATGGAAAAAAGACAGTATCCTTTAACAAATGGTGCTGGGAGAACTGGACAGCAACATGCAGAAGAATGAAACTAGACCACTTTCTTACACCATTCACAAAAATAAACTCAAAATGGATAAAGGACCTGAATGTGAGACAGGAAACCATCAAAACCCTAGAGGAGAAAGCAGGAAAAAAACCTCTCTGACCTCAGCCGCAGCAATCTCTTACTTGACACATCCCCAAAGGCAAGGGAATGAAAAGCAAAAATGAACTACTGGGACCTCGTGAAGATAAAAAGCTTCTGCACTGCAAAGGAAACAAGCAACAAAACTAAAAGGCAACCAACGGAATGGGAAAAGATATTTGCAAATGACATATCAGACAAAGGGCTAGTATCCAAAATCTATAAAGAGCTCACCAAACTCCACACCCAAAAAACAAATAACCCAGTGAAGAAATGGGCAGAAAACATGAATAGACACTTCTCTAAAGAAGACATCCGGATGGCCAACAGGCACATGAAAAGATGCTCAACGTCGCTCCTCATCAGGGAAATGCAAATCAAAACCACACTCAGATACAACCTCATGCCGGTCAGAGTGGCTAAAATGAACAAATCAGGAGACGTAGATGCTGGAGAGGATGTGGAGAAACGGGAACCCTCTTGCACTGTTGGTGGGAATGCAAACTGATGCAGCCACTCTGGAAAAAGTGTGGAGGTTCCTCAAAAAATTAAAAATAGACCTACCCTATGACCCAGCAATAGCACTGCTAGGAATTGACCCAAGGTATACAGGAGTGCTGATGCATCGGGGCACTTGTACCCCAATGTTTATAGCAGCACTCTCAACAATAGCCAAATTATGGAAAGAGCCTAAATGCCCATCAACCGACGAATGGATAAAGAAGTTGTGGTTTATACACACAATGGAATACTACATGACAATGAGAAAGAATGAAATATGGCCCTTTGTAGCAACGTGGATGGAACTGGAGGGTATTATGCTAAGTGAAATAAGTCATACAGAGAAAGACAGATACCATATGTTTTCACTCTTATGTGGATCCTGAGAAACTTAACAGAAGACCATGGGGCAGGGGAAGGGGGGGCAAAAAGTTAGAGAGGGAGGGAGCCAAACCATAAGAGACTCTTAACCACTGAGAACAAACTGAGGGTTGATGGGGCTGGGAGGGCGGGGAGGGTGGGTGATGGGCCTTGAGGAGGGCACCTGTTGGGAGGAGCGCTGCGTGTCGTATATAAGCCAAGGTGACAGTCAATTATTTTTTTTAAGAAAAAATAAATAAATAAATAAAAATAAAGAGTATCTATCGTCAGTATTTCCTCCTGTTCTTTAAGACCACAGTTTTAATCACTATATATAACTGTCCCTTGTATAACATTACCACATTTTCCGTAAGGATCTACTGCCGAATAGCTAATTTCCTTTTTCTGTAGCTTAGTGGTATGACCATAGTCATCCCTACATCTTGGTGACATCTCTGACTACCGCCTCGATAATTGTCACTGTAAATTTTTTCCTCCTTCGGTAGGCAAAACACAGTGGCTTGCTGTTTTAATTTATACATATTTTATGATGATGTCACATGCCTTCTTATAGCTTCAGTCGCCATTTAGAGTTCTTCTTTGGAAACTGATCACGCCTATCCCCAGCCTGTTCTTTTCTACGTGCACAGTTACCTTCTTAGTAATTTACAGTAACTCGTCACGTAGTAAAACCAATAATCATTTTGTCGTCACGATGTATGCATTTTCTTCTAGAATTATCTTCCTTCTAATTTTCATGGCGTTTTTTTTTGGTTTGGTTTGGGGTTTTTTGGGGGGCGGGGGTTTGTTTTTGATTTTGTTGTTCTTGTTCTCATTTTTATTTGGTCGAATACATCGCTTGTAGCTTTGCCTTTCCTTTTGAAAAAGACTCCTCCACACAGGGTTCAGGTAAAAATTCGTCTTTGTGTCTAATTCTTTTATGGTCTGACTGTTCACAGGTGACTCAATCTCCCTGCAGTGGCTTTGCCACATGGCGTAAGACTTTGACTTCACTTTGTCAAAGTTTATCACATGTCATAGTATCTTTCTTTACCTAATGATCATTTCTCCTTTGATTTAAGCTCCCACCTTTCTCATGGATTATACCCTTATCTATGCTTGGATGTATTGAGATTTTATATTTAATTCCATGTATCTAGATGTCTATTTTGCATTAGGCCCATATTGCCTGAGTCATGTAGCTTGGTAATATGCTTTTAAGTTTGGTAGTATAATTTCTCCCCTACTTTTCACATAAAAATATATGGCTACTCTCACTTCATTTTAACTTGAAGACCATTTCACCTAATTTTTTTAAATTTTTTTTTTCAACGTTTATTTATTTTTTTTGGGACAGAGAGAGACAGAGCATGAACAGGGGAGGGGCAGAGAGAGAGGGAGACACAGAATCGGAAACAGGCTCCAGGCTCAGAGCCATCAGCCCAGAGCCCGACGCGGGGCTCGAACTCACGGACCGCGAGATTGTGACCTGGCTGAAGTCGGACGCTTAACCGACTGCGCCACCCAGGCGCCCCTCATTTCACCTAATTTTAACGAGTTCCTTTAAAAGCCCTTTTTTGGAATTTCATTAGGTTAATTTAATTTAATTTTTTATTATTTTTTAATTCTTTTACATTTTATTTATTTTTGAGAGAGAGACAGAGAGAGCACAAGTGGGGGAGGGGCAGAGGGAGAGGGAGACGTAGAATTGGAAGCAGGCTCCAGGCTCTGAGCTGTCAGCACGGAGCCCAACGTGGGGCTCGAACCCACAAACCACAAGATCATGACCTGAGCCGAAGTCGGACGCTCAACTGACTGAGCCACCCAGGTGCCCCCCTATTTTTTTATTTTTTTAATGTTTATTTATTTTGGGGAGAGACAGAGACAGAGCGTGAGTAGAGAAGGGGCAGAGAGAGAAAGAGACACAGAATTCAAAGCAGGCTCCAGGCTCTGAGCTGTCAGCACAGAGCTCAACACAGGGCTCAAACTCACAAACTGTGAGATCATGACCTGAGCCAAAATCAAGAGTTGGACACTTAACCAAATGAGCCACCCAGGCACCCCATTAGTTTAATTTTAAAAACCAGAGAAGGTTTTGGTTTATTTTTAAACTCTCTATCTCTTAAAATTTTCCTTTGGTTCCATCAGCACATCTGCAAATAATTATATTTTTTATCCCTCTCTTTCTAGTTTATCTTCATTTCATCTGGGTTTTTTTTTTTCCTGCTTTATTGCATTGGCTAGAACATCTTAAAAATTATTAAATTAAGGGTGTCATAGGACTCCTTGTTCCTGACTTTAATGGGAAGGCCTCCACCAGGAATGATGTTGCTAGCGGTCTGAAAAAGATAATCATTATGTTGAAGGAGCACACTTCTAGTTTAATGAAACCTTGGTTGTTGTTTTTCTTTTAAATCCCATGAATCTTGCGTTCATCAAATACCTTTTTGATCTACATCAAAAGAATCCTGTCAGATCATCTTACTCTTTGGGATACAAACCCTATTTCACCATGATGGCTATGATTGTAATGTAGGATTTCCACGGACCCCGCCAGGGAATATATGGGAGTGGATTTAGGGAAGGAGGAGGGGAAAAAGAACCAGAGATGGGTATTTAGGGAGAGACTCGGAAGGAGGGACGGCCCACACCATCCTTGCTGTCAAAACTTAAGACCTCACAGATGAATTTCTGTGAACAAAGCTTCTTAAGTGAACAAAACTACTTTTACATAGCGCATGCCTCAACGCCAATGTTTCTTTGTTCTCATTTATATTCATCAGTGGGTGTGGCCTGTCAGTTATCTTTTCAGCGCCAAATTGGCTTACTTTCACCCATTACTCATGGCAAAGTGTTAGGATGACCAGCTGGCCCTGGTTTGCCCAAGATCCTCCAGGTTTTAATACTGAAAGTCTCATATCCCAGGAAACCACTCAGACCTTGGCAGTGCATAGAGAGTGATAATTTATTACCTCCTGAGCATGGACTATAACTCACTAGATTTGACCCAGGATTTGGTTTTCTAGAGATGGAATTTTGACCACGCTGCAAATGTTTTCCCCGCCTCTTATGCATGTACAGAGATATGTGCACACATATAAATAGACATACTTACACGTTTTAATTTTTCAGTAAAATTATTACTGTTTCCCTAGAATAGTTTCCTCGTCACTGAGATTTTTCAAAGTGAATAATACAGAACAAGGGTTCTTAGCAGGGGGTGGTTTTGCCCATCGGAAACATTTAGCAATTTCTGGAGATACCTTTCGCTGTCATAACTTGGGGGGGAGAGAGGTGTTAGTGGCATCTACCAGGTTGAGACCGTGGATGCCGCTCAACATCTACAGTGAACGGGACAGCTCCCCACCACAAAGAACTCTCCAGCCCACATGTCAACAGTGCTGAGGTTGGGAAATCCTGATATAGGGTGACATATAGCACTCTCTCACAACTTCATGTTCTGTTTTTTGTGGCTAACTTAGGATATTTATGTTTCTTCTTGCTTGACCTTCTTTCAACTTCTCCATACCTTGCCCTTTTAAATTTGTTTATTTGATTGCTTCTCAACCTTTCGGCTAAGATCAAGTGTAAAATCTGTTTGTTTCTCAAAGAACAGCCTCCCAAGTTTACCTGTCAAAGTGGGGTCGGTTTCGGTCCTTACTTTCTGATTTCATATGAACGACTTCTGGTCTCCTGCATTTGCTCGGTTCGTTTTGATGTTCTTTTCCCAAACGCTTTCGTTGAAAGCTATTAAGTGTGAATCAACAAGACCCATTTCCAGCTGACATTCAGGGACATACACTGTGGTTTCACATTTATTTCAACCATCAAAGTCACGCCAAGCAGAGGGGGAAAGTGGTCGAAACATACATCACGATCTGTTTTCCAGCCGAAGGCCTGGCTTCAACAGCTGGATCAATTCAACTCACTGGGTTTTAATTAAGCCTGCTCATGTCCACAGTTACGAAACAGAGGTTTCTTTCAAAAGCAGACAGAGCTGGAGATCTAAAAGCCAAACAGATGCAAAAGGAGACACAAGTTATGTAGGGCATAAGGCAAGTGGACGAAAGAAGCAAGGTAAAGTTAAAACATTGGAACAGCTGGAGGCAGGGATGGGTCCAAAAACCAGAAGCCTCACAAGTGAATGGAAACAAGGGCGGTCCTGCAAAAGTGGTCAGAGGGAAGGCAGAAACCACGAGAATAAGTATCAGGATTCAAAGAGAAGGCGGTGCCTAATAAGGATGATCTTCTCTGTCCTGTAGGACAGATACTGTCCTTTCTTATTTGGTAGATAAGGACAAGGGGGAGGTACAGAAGGGGCAGATAACTTGCCCCAAGTCATAGGGCTTCAAGAGACAAACCGTCTCAAGATTCCAGAAACCAACCTCTTTTTCCCTACACCACGTTTCCTTGCAAATTACCCCTCGCAGGTAAGAACTAGTCCAAGAATCTCACTACAAAGCAGTTTCTCCAACGTCCTCTGCTTCAGACACTTCCGCCTGAAGGAAAACACCCACGACTGAGAACCAGCTAAGCTGGGAAAAGTCCACATGAGGGACATAAATCTCCAGTTTACAAGAGTCAGGAAAATCCCCCTTGGGAAGGTTCTGGAGACGACTCAAAAAGACAAAGTCTGGGAATTTAGAAAGAGAAGCTAAAATGAGCCTGACAATGATCTCCCCGGGTTGTCACATCCTGGGGCACCCACACCCATGGAGATTGATGGCAAGAAGGCTTATTATTTGATCGCGTGACTGTTGCCAATTGCCCAATGGAGCAGCGAGGGGGGCCGAGAGGGATGAGCGTTCCTTCCATGCGGTTTCTGCACGTGGGATTGTGGAGCTTTGCCTCTGCGTCGGTTTGCCTGCAAAAACTCTTCTCATTCCGCTCCCCGAAGTTGACTGCCCCAGATATCCGGGCTCTGCAGACCACGAAGGGGCAGCATGCCTGCAGCAAAGTCACCATCAGGCAGAGGAGGCGTATTTGTGAACCAGTAACCATAAGAGTGTTCTCTGCGAACAAGGTGCCGCTGCGAAAGAAACGCGGGGCTTAGGTGAGAGGGGAGATGGTCCTCGATCCAACTCAAAATATCCGTCCCTTTATGTGTTGGCATACTACTCAGCCATGAGAAAGAAAGAAAGCCTGTCGCCATGACGACATGGAAGGTCAGGCAGAGACAGACAAATACTGCCCGGTGGCACTTATATGTGGAGTCTTTTGGGGGAGGGGGCAGAGGGAGGGTGCAAGCGGGGGAGGGGCAAGAGAGAGGGGGACAGGGTCTGAAGCCGGCTATATGCCGACAGGCTGACGGCACAGAGCCCGACGCGGGGCTCGAACTCACCAACCGCGAGATCATGACCCGAGCCAAAGTCGGTCGCTCAACCGACCGAGCCCCCCCCCCCCCAGGGGCCCCTGGAATCTTGAGAACAAGACGGAAAGTCAAACTCACGGAAGAGCGAGTAGAATGGAGATGGCCAGGGGCTGGGGAGGTGGAGCAAATAGAGAGAGGTTGGTAAAAGGCAGCACACTTTCAGCTCTAAGACCAACGATGTCTGGGGATCTGTTGCAGGGCACGGTGACCGTAGCTGATAGCGCTGTATTGTACCATTGAAATGTGCTCAGAGAGTGGAACTTTTACGTGTTCCTCAAAAAGCAAAGATAAATATGTGAGATGCTGGGCGTAATTAGCTAGTCAAGGGAACTTGCGGACAAATGTATACAGATACTGTCCAGCCACCGTGACGTGCGCTTTAAATGCCTTCCAACTCTGTTGGCTACTTGGGCCACAATAAAGCTAAAATTGTAAAAAATTAAAAATAAGAATGCCTCGATTAAAATCACGCCTGTTTTCTTGTAAAAATACATAAAGTCCATTAGATGTCTGACATATCGCGAATGCCCAACTGCGGCTGTGAGTATCGATTGTTATTAATATTTTATAAAATATTCAATGCTGTCATTCCTATTAATTTTATACTAATTAATGATGCAATTCTTACCATTATATGATTATAACCGTTATCATTACTAGTATGATGTATCAGTTAATATAATTAATCCCAATATTATTATTAGCATTCAGTATACATTTTACTATTTAATATTAATATTCCTGTGGCGCTTTTTTCTTTGGGAATGCCAGCCCCTTACACAATAAACACCACACAGTAGCTGTTATGGAAATGCCCACCCGGGTGACTCTTTATCCTTTCTTTTGCAGGTAGTGGGAAATATCCTTCCGGGCTTAAGACCGCGGACCCAAGCCAGACATACAAGATCCGTGACCTTGGGCAAGTTACGTAACCTTCTGTACCGTCATTTTCTTATCTGTCCATTGGGTCTGAAATGTTACCAACCTCACAGAGTTGTTATAAAGGATAATCATGTTAATTACAAATAACATTTCAACGGCATGACAAACACATAGTTAAGCACTGTGCCCACATTTTCCATTATCACTTGATGGTTTCTTCATCTACGGATAGTCCCCGTGACTCAACCCTGCATCCCCATGAAGCAATCAAGAAGCCGGCCCCTTGGAAACAGCTCAGGCTTTCTGCAGAATGTTTTTTTGCTGTCTGCAAAGACCATACAGATTGTTTCACTTCAAACCAACTTAGGAAACGTTAACTGAGCACCTGCTATATTTAAGGCCCTGGGTCAAGTACTCTGAGGATACGTTAATGAACCAGGGACTGCCCTCAAGGTAGCCTGTGCTCTGGCACAAGCGGGACCTAAAGGTGTCCATTTCTCAAAGCGCTCATCACCAGCACGGGGAACAGGATGGCCAAGTAGGCGGTGCCTGGGGGGCCCGCTCACACGTCACCCGGGTCCAACCTGCCTGCAGCTGGCACCTGCTACCTGTAACCAGGGGCACGCGACATAACTCAGCCGGGTCTTAGTCTCCTCGTTCGTCAGACTGTGCGCAAAAGTGGCTCCTGCCTCGTGGGCTTGTAGTGCAAGTTCAGGGACGTGTTCTATGCCAGGGGCCCAGCAAGGAGCCTGGCAAAGCCTCTCAGGAGATAGCTGTTTTTTATTATGATTAATCTAGGGAGCGATGGTGGAGTAGAAGGGTATTCTTTTAAAAGCACTTTTCTGGGGCGCCTGGGTGGCGCAGTCGGTTAAGCGTCCGACTTCAGCCAGGTCACGATCTCACGGTCCATGAGTTCGAGCCCCGCGTCAGGCTCTGGGCTGATGGCTCATGATGGCTCAGAGCCTGGAGCCTGTTTCCGATTCTGTGTCTCCCTCTCTCTCTCTCTGACCCTCCCCCATTCATGCTCTGTCTCTCTCTGTCCCAAAAATAAATAAACGTTAAAAGCACTTTTTTGAATTAGTAAAGTGTCCGACTTACTCAATACAAAAGGCTTTGAGTTCTATTTTTTTCTACTGAGAGCTTTTTCGGTTGTTTTTTCTTTAAGTGTATGTATTTTGAGAAAGAGAGACAGAGAGAGCAAGCGCACACATGAGTGGGAGAAGGGCAAAGAGAGAGAGAGAGAGAGAGAGAGAGAGAGAATCCCAAACAGGCTCCACCCCATCGGCACAGAGCCCAGCTCGGGGCTCGATCTCAGGAACCGTGAGATCACGACCTGAGCTGAAATCAAGAGTCAGACGCTTAACGGACTGAGTCACCCAGGCGCCCCATCTGTTGTGTTTTCCAATAACCAAAAATGGCCTTGCTCCCTTGTACGGCATTTTCCTGTTGCTCTGGTTGTTTTTGAGGCCCCTTGCCACGAGACAAGTCTCACCTGTCCATCTCTACACGGGCAAGAAGAACTTTTTAGGTGGATTCCTCAAAAGGAATCAACTATTCTGGGTCCACAGGGCCCGGGGGATTTCCCAGGATGTGGAACATCCAGCGCTAAGACGAGGACAGTCCCGGGCAAAGTGGAAGAGCCGTGTCCAGCCCGGACCTTCGCGCACAAGGGAGCACGTGCATGCACGTGGAAATTTCCGTGCGTGCGCACAAGCGTGAGCCTCTGAAGACGAAAGCCACCCCTGGACAACACACAGCTGGGTCTGGCGCGCAGCGGACAAGGTCCACGGGACGGAGCAGGGGCGTGAGATCCGCTCCCATCCATCCCTGGCCGTGCCTGAGCCACCGAGAGCCTTTCCGCAGGCTGCCGAGCAGGAGGGCTGGCACGACTTTTTCAGGATGTGAGCCTCAGCTTCCAATTATGCGGGGCAGTCCTGGCTCCTGACAGTACGTGTGATCCCTGAGTCGCTGGGGAGGATTTGGAAAGTAAACGGGAAAAACAGATCAGCACGTCCACGAGGGGTGACGACGCGATTGCCCGGGAACGTTGATCCTGGATTCAAATGTGGGCTTTGCTACTTTCTAGAGCCATGACTTTGGGAAAACTACCAACCCTTCTGAGCCTCAGTTTCCTCTTTAGAGGGCTAAATAGATCGTGTATGCCCCCCTACGGAGTGTGGGGGAAGAGAATACAGACGGGACGCCGTAAACGGCTGCCGTGACTGACCGTTGTCACCGCTGTAGAGATGTCGTCACGAACAGCACTGACACTCGCCCATAATGGGAACCCAAGTAGTTTTCATTCCTGAGCCTTTAAGTCAGCCATTTAAAACAGCTACAAAAGTCTCACACCAACATTTCCGGGCACAATACACAAGTTTTGTTTTGTTTTGCTTTGTTTTGTTTTTTTTTTAAATGACATTCAAGTAGGACGCATTATGAACAACAGAGATTAGACACAAAATCTTCTTCTTTTTTTTTTTTTTTTTTTTTTTTCCAACCTTGGGGAGCAGAGTTCTTCCAAATTCTCTTGGTTAAACTCGATCTCTCTCCCTAAGTATTTTCAGAGAAAGGATGTATTATTTTATGAAATCAAATCAGATAAAAGGAGGGGTTCAAGAGTTAAATAGGTTTGGGGAATACTGGAATTTCCTCCTGGAAATTCAATGGACTTCTTCACCGCAGGACTTCTCAGAGCTTTTATGACGCAGATAAACTTGGTGGCGCCCCCAGAGGGAGGAAGAACATGCTCCCCACTTACTTGGCCGTGGTGTCCTTTGCTCAGGGAGGGTGAACCAGTGGACTGGTATTGGGTAGAACAGCCTTGGAAAATCCCGATCTAGACGTTTCTAGACGAGTCTTAGCTCCTGTCTCATCTCAATCCACACCCCATTGCCTGACTTACTTTATTCTTGGTTTTTCTGCTTGGCCACCCAAGAGCTCTGACTCATTCTTATGCTTGGCCTTTGCTCCTGGATGATTCCAAGCCCTCCCGACTGACCACCCGGAGTGCATGGCACCAGGATCTAAACAACCATAGAACTCTCTCTGCGTGTCTCATGCCTCCTTTCTGGGAAACCGAGTTCCTTTTTGATCTACCAAGATGCTTCATTTCTCCTAGGAGAGCACTGCTATTTGACAAAGATGGTAACACGTGGATGACCAACGTGAAGATAAAATAATCAATAGCTTATCTTTACAGAGCACTTGCCGTGTTTCACACGCTGCGTTTCACCCCTGGGAAGTGGGGACTGTCCGTATCCCCATTCCCCAGACATGAAAACTGACATTCCCAGAGCTTCTTCGACTTCCCTACCGTCACCCAGGAAGTAAGTCTTAGCACCTGTATTCCTAGGGACCACCAGAAAATGGACTTATGCCAGAACCCGTGTTCTTCAAATACATGACGCAGAGACTCTCAAAAATACGAGGACTCGAAGATCTTAAGTGAAGTCCCACAGGCGGAATTATAGCAAAACGATCAGGCACAGAGGCCCTGCAAGACCTCAGCTCCCTCCCAGCGCGAACATGAGCATCTCAAGCTCCACAAAATATGGCGGCCAATGACCTGAGCCTTGGATGACCACCTCCACCTTCCCCTTGGCCTTGGCAGAGGAAAACAAGGCACGCAGTCCCAGCCTTGGCTCTTCTCCATCTCTGCCATGGCATTCTTTTGTCCCATCGGCACCTCGGGTTTTCTCCTCATCTATATAATGGGGTAACTGGGGGAAACTGACCCTATCCCGTGGCCAAAAGACGCTTCCCTCACCTGGGCTTCTTGGGGGTGGAATCCTCCCACTAATCAATAACAGGCTCAGAATCACCTCCACCCATTCCCCCCACCCCGGTCAGAGGAGATAAGACACTGCCCTACTTCCTGTATCAAACTGTCTCCTGGTCGAGTCCTTGGTGCCACTGAGGTGACTGGCGCCTGCTGCCACCCCCACCCCATGAGGTGGCAGCTTATCATCTGAGGGTGAAGCGAAGTGATGCGTGTGTCCACACAGGGGCCAATTGTCGCGAGCGCTTGCAGGATTGTAAAAGGTGCTGTATAAATCAATTATTAATACCAATCAGAGCATAATAGCACCATGAGCAAGAGACAGGACGCCCGGAGACAGGCACCACACCCTCTGTGACACCGTCCTCAGGAGCCAGGTATCTCACGAGTTATGAAAAGATCTGAGGAGAGATGACCTGAGGGCAGTAAGGATTAACCCCTTCTCCACGAATCCCACCTGGCCTTTCAGAAGCCTCCGCCTGAGCTAGGGAAGGTTCTAGAACTTTAGAACCGTGGGGTACGAGCGCCAGCTTTGAGTGCCAGTGCCCAGTCAGGACGGCAGCCTGCCCCACTGGACTTCACAGAAAACGGTTCCCACTGAGACGCCTCTCATAAGCCAACTTGATGCTCCCTGGCCTCGGGGGGTACCATTCACAGGCCCCCTGAGCTGGGTGTATTTTCTCAAGCCACTTCCTGTTCCCTCCTGGGCTCCACCTTATGAGCTGGGGACAAAAGGAACAATCTATTCAGGCAGTGGCTATGATGAGTTGATTTTGTGTGGGTTTTTATTTAATTTTTTTATCAACAGAGCCCGACGCGGGGCTCGAACTCCCGAACCGTGAGATCAGGACCTGATCTCGGCTCTGAAATACAGATCGGGGCACCTGGGTGGCTCAGTCGGTTAAGCGGCCGACTTCAGCTCAGGTCACGATCTCGCGGTCCGTGAGTTCGAGCCCCGCGTCGGGCTCTGGGCTGATGGCTCAGAGCCTGGAGCCTGCTTCCGATTCTGTGTCTCCCTCTCTCTCTGCCCCTCCCCCGTTCATGCTCTGTCTCTCTCTGTCTCAACAATGAATAAACGTTAAAAAAAAAAAAAAAAACAGAAATACAGATTAAGCACCCTATGGCACTTGTAGGACCTACCAGTGTTGGGTAGCAGATCAAAACTGGACAATGATTAATACCAACAGCCTCGAGGCAGGGTATCCCTGTCCTCAGGAAAAACAGTTGATGATAAAAACGAATCTGGGTCCAGCAGGAACTGCCTGAGAATCCAAAGTACCAAGAAAGGCGGCACAGGAGGGAGAAGACATCTTGCAGGAAATGGAGCGGAGGAAAAGCCCAGGGTGAGCAATAGCAGATCTAGACAACAGGCGCCAGCTTCCAGAACAACTTGAGTCATCTTTTTGTTTGTTTCCTACTTTTTTGGCCAGTAAGACCGGACCAGTGGTCAGAATAATGGCTCCCCGAAAAGATGTCCACATCCTCAGGGGGGCGCCCGGGTGACTCAGTCAGCGAAGCGTCCGACTTCAGCTCAGGTCCTGATCTCACGGTTCGTGGGTTCGAGCCCCACGTTGGGCTCTGTGCTGACAGCTCGGGGCCCGGAGCCTGCTTCTGCGTCTCCCTCTCTCTCTTCCCGTCCCTCCCCCGCTCATGCTCTGTCTCTCAAAACGTAAATAAACGTTCAGAAAATTTTTTAAAAGATGCCCACGTCCTGATGCCTAGAACTCCCGGAAACTGTGCATGTGTTACCTTACTTGGCAAAAGGGAGCGGGTAGATGTGATCAGAGGCCTCCAGATGGGGAGACTATCTTGGATGATGCGGGTGGGTCCGATGCAGTCCCAAGAGCCTTACAAGAGGAGGGCAGCAGGAAGAGTCTGGAGTCGGACAAGATGTGCCGATAAGGCTCTGAGTGATGCCTTTGCTGGCTTCGGAGAACGGAAGGGGCCGTGAGCCAAGGAGTGTGTGCAGCCTCTAGGGCTGGAAAAGGCAAGGAACCAGATTCTCCCCGGAGCCTGAAGCAGCCGTGCCGTGCCGCCCAGCAGACAGCTCCGTTTGGGAAATTCTCATCTCCAGCGCGGTAGGAGAGTAGACGTGCATCACCCCGAGCCGCTGCTTGTGCTCAGACGTTCACGCCGCAGCTGGAGACGAAACGGGGTGAGGCTGGGCTCCTCTCCCCTCCCGGCCCCCGAAGGCATGTGCGCCCCCCTCACAGAATCATGCTCGAGGTCCGTGCATGTATTCATTCATCCAACGAATACTCAGCGCAGAGCTCCTACGTGCAGGGCTCTCTTCCCAGCCTTGGGGATTGCACCTGAGAATGATCCAGATGTGGAAATGAGTGGGAATGACAGCCCAACGCAGGGACGCGCGGTAACAAGGCGAACGAACAATCAAATGACTCCCGTCATTGCTGATAGACAATAAAGAGAAGGTCAGTGACGGCTTGGGAGGAGGTGACTTTTGAACCATGACGGGCCTATGAACACCTGGGGGAGATCTTATGGATACCCTAGGGTAGGAGTTGGCTGGGTAGGTCTGCGGAATAGCAAAGGGGACGGTTAGGCTGACAGTGACAGAACCCAGAGAGGCCGATAGAGCGTGGGGTCAAAGAGGGAGCCAGGGACAGATCACACAAGGTCTTACAGGCCACAGTAAGGAGTGGGATTTTAGGGTAAGTGGATGGGAAGCCACCGGAGGGGTTTGGACCGAACTGAGCGATCCTTTATGGAATGTTCTGAAAGGATCCAATCTATGGTTATCTTGCAATAACATTACTCTCAATTGCATTCAGCGTGCTTCCGTGAGGGGAGAAACAATGAGGCGGACCGGGAACGGACCCCAATCCTACCTATCCCCCCGACAGAATATGTTCCGCAGGGCAACAGCTCTACTCGGGCACGCACCAGGAAGGAACGGGGCTCTAGGTCCATATTTCTCAAGCCCTTGGCATCAGAATCACGCAGGGGTGCTAATTAAATCAGCAGAGCCCTAGGCCCTGCCCCCACACCAGTGAAACGGGCATTGCTGTGATTTGGGCCCCGGACCACCCTGCTCCAGAGGCATCTCGGGAGGGTCTCTGCCAAGGAGGGTTTGAGGCCCACTGACCACTTCAGGGAAGACACCGCAGAGGCCTGGGGCACGTCAAAGAAATGAGGGTCGAACCCGTGAGGAGGTGGTGAGACTTCTTTCCTGGAGGTTCCTCCCACAACCCAATTACTTTCAAGTTCCGTAATGGCCCTCACGGGGTTAGGTTCACCGGGGTTCCCTCCAGTCACTATTTTCATTATGCCTTTGAAAGGATCGTTTGCGCATAGGACAAACGCGTCTCAGGCTCCGATGGGCCCACGGACTCCCCGGGGGCCGTGTCGAGTAAGACTGGTGCAGCAGACCCGGGGTGGGGCTGCAGATTCCGTAGCTCCGACGAGACCCCAGGCAACGTCAGCGCGGCTGGTCCACGGCCCCAGGCCCTTTGGATCAGCGAGGGTGGCAGACACCCAAAGGGACAGAATCTGCCGGCGGCCCCCGGATGGGTACATCTCCAAAGGCAGCCGGGTCACGAGGACGCTCTCGTCCGCCACGCAAGAGCCAGCGTGTCAGTTTCCACTGGGACACTAGCTGTGGCGTTTGGGGGGCCGTCACTCAAGGGGCCTGTGCCTCTGTTTCCCCATCCAGAAGATGGGACCCTAATGGTGTCCACCACTGAAGAGTGGTCACGAGGATTCCAGGAGCAAATATGAGACGGGCCGTACCCGTCATAAGCGTTCAGTACGTGTCAGCTGTCGGCCTTGTTGACGTTTCTTTCCCTCTTTGGACGCGGTTCCGTCAGGGAAGCTCTTTTATCTAACCTTTTTCTGCCCGGCCTGGATTCTGGCACTTAGTAAGTGTTCGATCCATCCGAGGAACGAACGAAGGAATACAAACACACCCAATCTATCCACCTTCAAAGGTGAGGTTCCAAGGAAACAATAGGGAAGGAGGCGATTCCCGCTTGTGGAACACTGTGTGGGGGGCGATGTCGGTTGCTTTTCATACATTATTGTAGTCCGTTCCCCAAAGAGCCCTCGGAGAGAGGAAACGGAGGTTCAGGAGGTTGAGGCTTCGAGAAGTGAAGACGCTTGCCCGAGATCCCGCGGCTGCGAAGCGTCAGAGGCAAGGTTCAAAGCCATTTCTACCCAGGGTGGCTCTTCCTCGCCGGTCCCGTGACACCAACCTCCTCTGACCCTCAATATTTCCCCCTGAGAGAATTAGTCACGATCGGCTTTGATCGGCTGGGCGGCCAATGCGGTCCCAGCTCATGGCATTTCTCCGGGGCCTTATCTTTATGAACTGTGAATTTATCTCCCTGCAGAGATAGGGCTGTGGGTGAAGGGCCCCTGTGTCCACACCTGGGCAAGTCTTACCTGCTTCAAACAGGTCAGCGGGCAACTGGGAGCCTTTAATTGCCTTTTTCCTCACTTAGCCCCCTCCCTCAAGTTCAAACCCGCACGGTAAACACAGCCTCCAGGACCAAAGGTAAGGGAGGTGAGGCATGAGAGTATTAGCCTGTAATCCCTTGATAAGACCCAGCACATTTCACAGAGCCATAAATTAATTCTTGGCCTCCGTAGCCTGTGAGGGTACAGGCAAGCTGGGAGGTGAGGACAGGCCACAGCGGCCCATCCGGTCTATGGTGGCAGGCTTCTCGGAGAAGGAAAAAGCAAACAGTCGGAGAAGGGGCAGGAGAGTGTTTGTCCCATCCGCTGTGCCCAGCTCACCCTTACGGCCAGGTTGTGGGGGGGAGGGGGGGGGAGTGTCTCGGGTTTTCAACAGGAGGCAGATTTCCCACATCAGGCTGGACGCTACCATGTCCCAGAGGGCCTAGAATTCGTGTATGGAGTAGAGTGACCCCAAAGCGTGATCGGGCCCACCTCAACCTTGTCAGTCAAAGGTTGTCACCCTGACCTCAGGGGCCACCCACAGAGTCATTTCCCATGAGTCCTGTGATTCTAAAAAGCCCTCCCTTGTGACACTTGAAAAATGAGTTCAAAAGGCATCCAGGCTTGGGCGCCAGCTTGGCTCAGTCTATTTAAGTGGCGGACTCTTGATCTCAGCTCAGGTCATGATCTCATGGTCATGGGATCAAGCCCCAGGTCAGTATCCGTGCTGAACATGGAGACTGCTTGAGATCCTCTCTCTGTCTCTTTCTCTCTCTTCCCCTTTCCCGCTTGTGCTCCCTGTGTCTCTCTCAAAATAAATACACATTAAAAAAAAAAAAAAAAAAAAAAGGCGTCTGGCATACAAGGATGCCTCCAAACAGAGTCATTTCCCAAGTGTCTATTTACAAGACTGTCTATCGGTGGTTTTCCTAATTCTTTGCTTCCTTTCAATACAACTTTCTGAATGCCCACCAAATGCCAAACATTATTGTCAGGCCTTGGGGATCCTACAGTGTCCCAGATGTATATTCATGGGTCCTGAGATTCCTGATCCAGTGGAGGATAAGGATAAGTGGACAGGAAACCAAAATATACCTTAGCAAACTCTGTGATGGCAGCCAAGGACAGGTGGGGTTTTCAACGGATCCTCACATGGGCTTGCTTTCGCAACACAGCAAATCTCTCTCTGGTCCTTCACCCATTTGGAGTCAGCAAATACTTGGAGAATGAGAAATCATTTCATTATTAGCTAACACCAACTCACAAGGTAAAACTTCTATTCCGATTTGCATAGCGCATTCCAAAGCCAATCATCAAATATGTTTAGGCTTTCTACTTCTTAGGATAATCTACTCATCGGCTCTCTGCACAGATAGACGGTGTGAGATCGCCCCACACTTCGGATGTTTTAGAAATATGATTTGAGTTGTTGAAAAGGAAACGAAAACCCACTTAGGCAGAGAAGAGAGGGTAAGTCAAGTGTCTTTAAGGGACCAGCTTTGAGAAATTGCTTTAGGATAGAGGTATGGTTAAATTCACTCATCTTGACCTGAAAAATACATTTACTTCCCTAAGACTTGCCAAAAAGATTAAGAAAGGAAGAAAGAAATAGAGGAAAGAAAGAAAGAAAGAAAGAAAGAAAGAAAGAAAGGGAGAAGGAAAGGAGGAGGGAAGGAAGGAAGGAAGGAAGGAAGGAAGGAAGGAACTCAAAATCACAATCTGATTTTCAAAATCAGTCTACACACATATTCCTGTTTAAAGATGTCCCTTACATGGGGCGCCTGGGTGGCGCAGTCGGTTAAGCGTCCGACTTCAGCCAGGTCACGATCTCGCGGTCCGGGAGTTCGAGCCCCGCGTCAGGCTCTGGGCTGATGGCTCAGAGCCTGGAGCCTGTTTCCGATTCTGTGTCTCCCTCTCTCTCTGCCCCTCCCCCGTTCATGCTCTGTCTCTCTCTGTCCCAAAAATAAATAAAACGTTGAAAAAAAAAATAAATAAATAAATAAAGATGTCCCTTACAGTGTTACTGAAAATACAAGAAGAGTCCTTTAACAAGAGAATGAATGGTTTAAGTAACAATCAAGTAGCAATTAAGGATCTAGAAAAAGCTTCTACTGACACGCAAAAGATGCTTCAAATGTTAGGGGAAAAGGCAGAATACAAAATACAATTTTACTTTAAATAGGTTTTTAAAAAATAATCAAAACTAAGAAATACACTAAAATGCCAGCAAAAGGTGCTTCTGGGTCATGGTCGTAGCACAGTGGTTCAACAAATGACGTCTGTTGTCAGAGACTTTTTGATCAAATCCTGACTTCCCCACTTTCTACTTGACTTGCTTTGGGAAAATTGGTATTTTCTGTCCATGTTGATTTTTCCTCTTCTGAAAAATGGGGCTCACGGCAATACCTACCTCATAAGAATTAAAAGAAATAAATAAGTAAAGAATATATAATAAATGTTTAATAAATAAAAGCTGAAATATTGAAATATTATAAAATGAAATATCATGGGCATATCATTTAATAAGCTTTCCACGATTTACATATACGATATATTGCATCAGAAAAACATTAAACATTTTTTGTTGTTGTTGTTTTTTATTTAATTTTTGAGAGAGAGACAGAGAGCAGGCTGGGAGGGGCAGAGAGAGAGAGAGAGGGAGACACAGAATACAAAGCAGGCTCCAGGCTCCGAGCTGTCAGCACAGAGCCCGACGCGGGGCTCGAACTCATGCACTGGGAGGTCATGACCTGAGCTGAAGTCGGAGGCTTAACTGACTGAGCCACCCAGGCGCCCCATAAACATTTTTTAATTTTACAGTTAAACACAAATCAGGATCTCAGATGTCAAACTGCTTCCCATCAGTAAAGTCAGTTCCCTGTAAACCAAAGCGCTGGGCTTGGCAGGGGTTATGGTGATTAATTAACGTATCAGAGCAAGGCTTACCTGTTGCTAGAGATCAACGCTTCCTTTTTTAAAGAAATCGTCAATAAAAGAACAACAGAGTTAGAATCCCGGGTGTCTGTGCTATGAGTATAAAGTTAAGGCTGTTTTCTTGCAAATGGACAGGGGGTTTTTTACTGTCCATGTGAAGTGAACTTAGAAATAGTTGAGTAGCAGGGGTGCCTGGGTGGCTCAGTCGGTTGAGCGCCCGACTTCAGCTCAGGTCACGATCTTACGGTCGGTGAGTTCGAGCCCCGCGTCGGGCTCTGTGCTGACAGCTCAGAGTCTGGAGCCCGCTTCAGATTCTGTGTCTCCCTCTCTCTGACCCTCCCCCATTCACACTCTTTCTCTATCTCAAAAATAAATAAAAATAAAAATAAAAAATTTTTTTAAAAAAACAATTATCCTCATACAAAGAAGCTTCATTCTAAAATCAGGGCCTCATTCCGACTCAAATATAAGAACCTTCACTTAACTACACTTTATTTGTGAACTCATCTTTTGCGACTCCAACCATACCCCCTACGACAAACAAAGGGGAAATTAAAAAATAATTTTCTATTAGAAGTTTGGTAAACAAAGTGGCAAAGCTTCCAGAAATAGCTTCCCTGAATTCTTGACCTGGATCCCCAAGAATACCCAGGACTGACACCGAAAGAAAAGGGATGTGGTCACAGGAGAAAGCTCACCACCTTCTATCACATGGTTGAAGGAATCTGTGACTTTTCCCCCAAATTTTTCAGAAACTGTCCTACCTCTTCAAGCCTGGATAGGAAGAAGTGTTTAAAATGATGGAACAGGGGCGCCTGGGTGGCGCAGTCGGTTAAGCGTCCGACTTCAGCCAGGTCACGATCTCGCGGTCCGTGAGTTCGAGCCCCGCGTCGGGCTCTGGGCTGATGGCTCAGAGCCTGGAGCCTGTTTCCGATTCTGTGTCTCCCTCTCTCTCTGCCCCTCCCCCGTTCATGCTCTGTCTCTCTCTGTCCCAAAAATAAATAAACGTTGAAAAAAAAAATTTAAAAAAAAAAATAAATAAAATAAAATGATGGAACATAGGACAAACCAAGGAAACACACGATTGCTTTCCCTACAGTGGCCTTCTCGACGCTGGCCCGGGCGCCATGAACGAATGGCCACCATGGGTGACACAGGGTCCCAAGGTTACCCACACAAGAGTTAGGGTATGCCGGGGGCCAAGATTCCACGTTAAATCTCATTTATGCTGAACACCCAGCTCCCTACACACGCCACTTAATATTGTCATGTTTAAAGTCTTCCGTTCAGGGAGCCGCAGAGAGAGAGAGAGAGAGAAGTCCTGAGGAGGGACAACCCACCCAACGTCAGAAACGAGGAAGGACCAACAGGCTGGGATTGTGCAGAGTAAATATTTAAACAGGGAACGTTCGATAGCTGTTATATAGGTTCAGGAACAGGCTCATTTTTAAAAATCAATACTGTTACTAATAGCAATGGACTAGCCTTCAATAGAAGAGAGGAAAAGAGTGGTGATCATTTTTGAATCAGAAGTCCGGAGGAACCTGTGTCCCCGCCAAGTCCCTCAAGCTGTACAAAAAAAAAAAAAAAAAATGTGTCTTAGGACCTCCCTCTGGGAAGCTGGGTCATCATGGACCCCCAGAGCTGATGGGGACCACAGATGTGACTGGGGCAGGGTGGAGGGGAGACAACGGTTAGAGAAGAAAGTAAGGCGAGGGGGGAGGAAGTCCTCGACTGTTCTCCAGGATTACTTAAACAATCAAGGAGTTGGCTTTTTAACCTGCAGGTGGTAACCGTGTGACCTTGAACAAGGAAGTGAACCACTCTGAATGGCAGATGTCATAAGCCCTCCCCACCTTTCCTTAGCCTTTGCCATCTCAAGCAGTCAGATTTCTACCCCAAAGCGCCCAGACTCAGCCTGAGGGCTCTGTCGGGACTCAGACACAAACTGGCCTGAATTATGGGCCCCCCACAGTGGCCCTAACCATTGGCTCAGGGGTGGCCCCTTATCCGTGGTGTGGTCTCCAGGCTGCCTCTCAGAGCCCTGGGTGGGATGAAACCCCTGTGGTCCCCAGAGGCGACCAGCTTTCTTGCCTACTCTTCTGTCTTCCCCGCTCCCCACCCAGCGCTCGAGATCCCCTCCCAAATAAACCCCTTGCACCCGAAATCTGGTCTCCGGTCAGAGCATTAGTTCTGGGGGCCCCCCAGAAGACTTGAAGTATCTGCCTCTATAAATATAAAATGAAGGAAAAAAAGTAACACCTTCGTCGGACGGTCACTGTCTGGATCAAGTGAGGTGATGCTACGAAGTATTTGCATAGTGCCCGGCACCCAATAATTGCCAGCCGTGGTTATTCTGAACTCCATAAAATAAGCAATCTTCCACCTACCCCAAAGACGGTTGAGTTACCAATGATTTTTATTTTCTTCTTTCTCTTTTTGAAAACGAGTGGTGCTCGAAGACGGCAGGGCGTCAAGGAACCCAAGGTCCAAATGGCAGCTGGGTCCACTGTTAGCAGGAGGCTGGCTGCACAGCTCCGTGCCTCAGTTTCCTTGCGGGAGACGGGGCGGAAAAGCATTTCTTTCAAAACCCTCCTAGGTTTGGGGGGCGTTCCGGTGAGAAAAATGCATGTAAAGTGGTCAGCACACTGGTTGGCAAGTGATGCCACAGAAGGAAACATAAGCCGTCGTCACGAAAAGGGGATTAATAAAAATAACAGACGGACGCTATGTGTATCCGGTGCAGATACAGAACGCCTCCTGGATCGGGATTAAAATTTGTTAAACAAGCATCCCATCAAGAATTAGGCCAATGAAGCTCTCAGGAGGTTGTTTCGTAAAATCCTTTCTGCCTCTGCTGCAGAAAGAGGTCTGAAATGGGTTATCACAGTAGGAACGACAGCGACACTTATTAGGAAGGGGCAAAAGGAATCAGCTAGAAGTAAATACTTTCAAAATGATCTACTTAAAGAAAAATATAGGGCAGATGTCAAGTGGGAATGTTGGCTTAAATACAGCAGTCGGGGAAGGAAGGGGAAGAGCATTTGATCACGTGGTTTTACCTCCGATGGAAAACCGAGTGAAGGGAAATGAGACTCAAAGTTCAGAAAGGTGCCTAGTAGAGAGAGAACTTCGGAGAACTAAATCAAGAAAACGATGGCAATGGTCGCAGACTCTAATTGGTGGAATATTCTAGAATCGGCTGTTTTACCTTGAGACAGCAACTTACCCGTTCTTCTGTGGATTCAGGCATTTATTCACTGCTCGGGTGTCTCGTATCTCCACCCCAAATAGAACAATGACACAGTCCCAGTCCCTTAAACCCTGTGCTCTGTGTCTTTAGGCCCTTGGCATACATTTGACACCAGTAATATTCTACCCCCTCTCCATTGCCCCTAACTTACTCCCTGCAGATATTGATAATTGAGTGCTAGACTATTTCTACAGTTCTTGGATGAACCCTCTGAGTCTTTCCAGACACAACATGCCATGTAGCCACTGTCAACCGATTGGATGGCCGACGAGCCAGTTGCACAACTGGACTAGGTAAGACTAGTTGACTGCAAGTAACAGAAGCTGAGTCTGGGTAACATAAGCCAACGAAGGTTCCATTGAAAGAATATGGGAGAGAAACCAGTTTGACAATAAACTTCATATATTGAAAGAAAAAAAAAAAGAAAGAATATGGGAGACTGCAAGAGGGCTGAAGGGAATGTTCAGGAACCAGGAATTTCCTGGGGGCCTTGACAGCACGTACCTACTAGGTCAACAGCTTTGTCTAGACACCCCCGCTGAAATTAATGTGTCCTAAGTATATTTTTCTCCCAGTCCTTGAGCCCTGCCTCCCAAGATTGAAACTCCCCAGAGAGTGACTACTGGGGTAGCATAAACCGTGCACCAGAACCACACGGAATGATGAGCGAGCGGCCACACGCGTAAGGGAGGGGCTCTTTTCCGGGGAAGAGAACTCTGGGAAGTCCAAAACAACACCACTGGCACCAATTGCCAACCATCCAGATCTCAACCACCCAATTAACTGGGCCCAGTAGTTATAGCAGGACCGCGGGCTGCTGAATGGGTTAACGGGTTGGACAGCAAGTGTTCACTAAAACAGTTCTGCTGATGATTATAAATCAAGCATGGGTGTCTGCACCTGGGGAACTAACTCATCAACCAGAGAAAGAGCTGGCAACCTCCAGGATGGGCCTCTGAAAGCCTCTGATGAAATCAGCCCGTTGATTAACGCAATTAGCACCATTAGGAAAGGAAGTTGTTAACCTAAATCAATTATCCACAGACATCTATCACGCTAAGTGTTCCTCTTTGTCTTGAGCATATTGCACTGTTGGTGTTTCAGTGGTGATGGCCATTAAAAATAAATGATTATTGTTGATTTTCTATTGATATAGCTATTAATGTATCGGTGCCTGTGTGTATAGGCCGCTTACGTGTAGTGTACAGAAAATAGATGTACTAACAATAGGAAGTAAGTATTGACTCTCATTTCTCAATTCAGGAGGTAAATATTGACCAACAAAGAGCGCTGCTGGCTTGCGATGAGCTAAAAGGTAAAACGTTCGTATCAGCTCGATTTTTCTTTAACTACTTGTATCACCTACTTTCTGCAGCACAGAGGTTCCAACGCATGGATGAGGTTCCTCACTCACGGTCCTGAGGCACTTTGTGCCAGTTAGGTTCCACCCATATGGAGACTCTTACTCCTCTTGTCTGTTCTGAGCGTTTCCACCACTTTAGCCAATGTACGTCTTCTGTATCAATTTCCATGCTCGTTAGCCCAGCCGCACAGGCAAAGAACAATCGTCCATGACAATGACGGTCGACGTTTATTGAATTCCTTCTACCACCCAGTCCTTTGATCGGTAATGGTGATCTCCATCTTGTAGAGTGATAATGAAGATAATAACGGCTTATGTGCCAGGTACCCTTTAAAGCACTTTCTGAGCAGGAATGAAGTCAAACTCCCAACTGGCTCTGGAGGTAACATTACCGTGGTCATTCTACTGATGGGGAAACTGAAGCCCAGAAAAGCTAAGTCCTAATACTCAGCTGGCAAAGAGTAGCATAAGCCAATTATTTGAGTGTAATTTTTTCCCTGCTTGCCCATCCTTCTCCGAACGTACTTCAAGATTTGTAGGAGATATCCAGTTTCAAGAATACACTTTTGGGGTGCCTGGGTGGCTCAGTTGGTTAAGCCTCCGACTGTGGCTCGGGTCAGGGTCTCACGGTTGGTGAGTTTGAGCCCCCACATCAGGTTCCCGGCTGTCAGGCTAGAACCCGCTTCAGATCCTCTGTTCCCTTCTCACTCTGTCCTTCCCTGGCTCACGCTCTCTCTCCCTCTCTCTCAAAAATAAATGAACACTAACAAAAAAAAAAAAAAACCACACTCTTGCTATCATGGACATGTGCCCTGGCGTGCTGCACACACACGTCTATGTGTGCGTGTGTGTGCATGCACGTGTCCCCACCCCACCCCCAGGGAAAGAAACCGAAATTTCCCCGGGCCAGGCAACTTTCTAAAAACGATACGGCCAAGAAGCAAAGCAAGAAATTCAAACCAGTCTCTGTTGGAAAAGCGCAATCTCCTAAGAGAAACGGAGAGTTCTCAAGCGTTTCGGTTTTGGAAAGGACCCTCAGATTTCTCCATCGCAGCAGAGCCTGGAATTAGCCCTGGAGGAAGAGATGATACATAATGCGACATGCTCCCATTGGGGCCTGGAATCTGATTGCAACATCCAGAAATATCTGCGTGATCGATTGGAGTGACTGGATTCAACAGAGCAAGTAAGTCTAGGCAGGGGAGGGAAGGAGGGTTGCCAGGGGCGACCCGGGAGCATTAATATGAAAAAAAAAAAAAAATCACAAGACTGGAGAGAAGGGCCAATTGTTCCGAGCGCCCTGGCTGACCGTGCCCTTGAAGGTCAGACTTGCACAGAGTCCTCAAAAGGAGGTTTAAACACGGCAAACCAGAAAGGCAAGCTGGGCTTTACCTTGGGAGCTGAATTGTCAGGAACTTGTTTCAAAAGGTCTTAGCCTCTGCCAAGACGGCACTTCACCAGGTTCATTAAAACCGGTGTCAGCGATGCTTCGAAATTGCCAGCAAAGGTGTCAGCTTCAGGGCATGCCTGGGAACCCTCACGGGTTTTGATCTTGGGGCGGGGGAGATTGTTTGAGGGCCCCCAGGAACCTCCTGGTAAAACAAACAGAGGAAGAGGGGAGGGAAGCGGTGAGACAAGGACTCAGGAAAGACCGATTCTTTCAGTTCATTTAGAATTACTCTCCGGGACGCCTGGGTGGTTCCGTTGGTTGAGCGCCCAACTCTTGGTTTCGGCTCAGGCCATGAACGCAGGTCACGGGATCGAGCCCTGGGTCGGGTTCTGCGCTAAGCATGGGTCCTGCTTGAGTTTCTCTTTCTCTCCCTGTCCCCTGCTCGCTCTCTCTCTCTCTCTCTCTCTCAACAACAACAAAAAATGACTCTCCAAGGTTCCCAGGGAGACTACATTTCAAAAGTAAAATTTCCATCTTGCGTTTAAAAACATTTTAAGTTTATTTTGGAGAGAGACAGAGAGAGGGCACAAGCAGGGGAGGGGCAGAGAGAGGGGACAGAGGCTCTGAAGTGGGCTCGGTGGTGACAGCAGAGAGCCCGACGTGGGGCTCGAACTCACAAACCACGAGATCACAGCCTGAGCTGAAGTCTGATACTTAATGGGCTGAGCCACCCAGGTGCCTCTCTGTCCCATCTTCGATCACCGGTCCCATGAAAAGTTCTTTAAAGTCAATTACTACGCTGCTTGGGGAGAACCCCAGATTACTGTGCTGTGCAAAGTTCATATCGGAAATACCTTAGTAGCTGAGTAGGCAGTTGGATGATGTGGCGGGCAGAATAACGCCTGCCAGGGATGTGCACTCCCTGACTCTTGGCACCCGAGGGACCTGTGAATACGTGACCTTTTGTGGCAGGGGAGACTGTGCAGGTGTGATTGAAGATTTTGAGATGGGGAGATTATTCTGGATGTTCCAGATGGCGCCTAAGTATAATCAATCGGGACCTTAGAAGAGATACACAGGAGGGTCAGAATAAGAAGGAGATGGGGAGGTTAGTCAGCAGGGGTCAGAGTGGCTCGGGGCCACACGCTGAGGTTTTCAGGTGGCCTCCAGAAACCGAAGGTGACAAAGAACACACAGTTGGCCCCCTGAGCTTCCAGAAGGGGCCCGGCGCTCCTGATATCTTGATTTGAGCCCCAGAGGACCCGTTTTAGACTTCTGACCTCTAAGACCGTAAGTGAGTAAATCTGGGTTATGTTCCGTTGCCCTGTTCGCGGTTCTTTGCGGTACCGGCGAAAAGAGCAAACACGGACGGTTAGTTCATTCTTTGCTTTACTCTAGGAAGGTCTCGGGGCTTCCGATGACACATAAAATGCAACAAAAATAACCAGGGGTAAAAGCGGTTCAGGAGACTGTCTTCTGAAGACAGACAAGACCAGGGGGATGGAGAGCAAAACGGGAGTTAGGGGCTAGAGCCACCTAACCTAGTCTGGGCACAGCGAGAAGAAGCTGGTTCCCAGCGACACCAGATTAGGTTGAAGAAGGGAGGACCAAGCAGACATTGGGTGTATGTGTGTGGGAGGGGGCCTGGAAGCTGAAGGTATCGTGGGAAAGAATACAGAATAAATACAGGTGCCTGGGGGCAAGGGGGCACCCCGGAGCTGTGAGAAGTCATGTAGATCACCCCCAAGATGCCAGGGAAGGGGTTGGGGTGGGGCTGAAGGTCTGGGAGGTAGGGAGGGTCGGATCCTGTCTAAAGAGTTCTTACTTCTTTTTTTTTTTTTTTTTAACATTTATTTATTATTGAGAGACAGAGAGAGACAGAGCGTGAGCAGGGGAGGGGCAGAGAGAGAGGGAGACACAGAATCCGAAGCGGGCTCCGGGCTCCGAGCCGTCAGCACGGAGCCCGACGCGGGCTCGAACCCACGAACCGCGAGATCATGACCTGGGCCGAAGTCGGAGGCTTAACCAGCTGAGCCACCCAGGCGCCCCAAGAGTTCTTACTTCTAATCGTCCTCCCTCCAGAAGAGAACCACAGCAGTGATGAGCCCCAAGGCTGCCCAAACACCCCTTCACAGCACGAGAAAATCATTCCAGGCAAGGACTCGGGTATACAAACTGGCTGTTGCTTCTTGAGCGCTGGCCACATGGCCCACCGTCAGCAGCTGCCATCATTTCCCCCATTCTAGAAAGGAAGGAGTCCTTCGGCAGGGTCACACAGCAACAAAGGGACCCAGTGGGAGCTGAGCCGGGTCTGTCTCCCCAAGTCGGTGCTGTGTCAACCCGTTTCAAGCTTAGGGTTTAAAGAACAGGCGAGGTAGACTTCCTTCTTTCCCCCTACCCTTGAAATGGCTATCATGGATAAGAAATCTTCCCCCCGCCAACTTTCATCCATTCATCCACTTATGCAGCAAATATGTATTTAGAGCTTATTGTGTGGCTAAGCTAAAGAACCAGGCAATTTCCTTGGCTTCTTGGAGCTTAGATTTGGGGGAAGAAACGCAGGTAACACACAAACAGAGATGAGTCGGGTGGTGATAAATGCTACGTAATCCGTAAATATGGGCAAGGGGGGAACACCCACCATAGCGGAACGGGGGTCAGGGAGCAGGCTGGCTTCGGGGTGGAAAGCCGAGACAGGTGCGACAGAAACAGCTGTGCGTTAGCCCTTGAGGGGTGGGCTCGCAGAGGTTTATTTTATCAGTGGGCCTTCACAATGTATACACATGCTCATAATTTGTACATAGGCTCTTTGGATGTGTCGAACATTAGCTGGAAAACATTCTCAGAGGGTTAGGGAATGCTATTTTATGGTGGGGGGCAGGAAAAGCCTCCACGCTGACTCAGTGGCAGGGCGAGGATGTGAAGGTAGTAAGAGTGCGCACGGTACCTCTGGGAAGGGCATCCGGGTAGCAGAAGCAGCAGGTGGAAAGGCCCTAAGTGCTCGGAGTATTCGCACAATCTACAGAAGGAGCGTGGAACGCAGAGCTACCCAGAGCCTCTTCCTGATCGGATGTTTTACATATTTTGTATTTTATATTATTATATATAATCTTATATTGTTTGTATTATTATTTTCTATTATTCTCTCACTTACCCAAGGCCTTCAAAGGGGATAAGAGAAAGCCGTGCACGCATGCATTCATTTGTTCGCTACGCATTTATTGAGCACCTGCCGTGCGCTTATAACTGGCCATACAAATAGTGAAAACATAGTCTGTTCTTCAAGGAGCTTACGGTCTCATGAGGGATTGAGGACAAAAACTTGGGGAAGATAGAGAAGTCACCAGACATTCCTCTTGGCCCTTCCTAGGACCCTCCTCCCTGAAGAACTCCGGTTTGGTTCCTTCTAATCTCAGCTAACATGACAGAGGGGCCAGTCCCCGGCTGAGAAAACCCTCCCAGGTCAGCAAGTGAGCTCATGGCTCAACAATCAGAGGTGACGACTTTGAGGTTTCTGGCGGGTGGCTTCCCCGCCCTGTAAGGAACCAGGCACTGATACGTTTTCCAGCCAGCAGAGATCCAGAAAGCTCCAGGCGCCTACCGGCTCTGTGCACTCAAGATCTGCTCAAACGTAAATAAGATGCGGCAGGTCCCCACAATGGGATATTATGCACCCCTAAAAAGGAATGGTATTCTAACCCATGTTACAACATGGACGGACCCGGAAAACATCATGCCAGGGATATACACTAGGTACAAAAGGTCACTTGTGGTATGATTCCGTTTTTATGAAATGTCTGAAATAGCTAAGCCCTTAGGGACAGAAAGCAGATGGGCAGTTCCCGAGGCCTGGGGGGAAGGGGAGGGAGACGTGGGGAATGCGCGCTTCATGAACACAGGGTTTTCTTTTGGGGTAAGGACATGCGTGTCTTGGAACTAGATAGGTTCATTTTGGGGCGCGTGGGTGGCTCAGTCAGTTAAGCGTCCAACCTCGGCTCAGGTCACGATCTCACGGTTCACGAGTTCGAGCCCCGCGTCGGGCTCTGAGCTGTCAGAGCCTGGAGCCTGTTTCAGACTCTGTGCCTTCCTCTCTCCCTCCCCATCCCCCACTCGTTGTCCGTCTCTCTCTCGGCTTCAAAAATACATAAAACATTTCAAAAAATGGTTCACTTTGAGGTGCCTGGGTGGCTCGGTCAGTTCAGCGTCTGACTCTTGGTTTCAGCTCAGGTCACGATCTCACAGTTTCGTGAGTTCGAGCCCCGCGTCGGGCTCTGCGGGGACTGGGAGTCTCTCTCTCCCTCTCTTTCTGCCCTTCCCCTGCTCGTGCTGTCTCTGTCTCTAAATTAATTAATTAATTAAACTTAAAAACATATTTAAATTTTTTTTTTTAATAAAATGGTTCATTTTATGGCATGTGAATTCACCTCCATTAAAAAAATGGCCAGGGGCGCCTGGGTGGCGCAGTCGGTTAAGCGTCCGACTTCAGCCAGGTCACGATCTCGCGGTCCGTGAGTTCGAGCCCCGCGTCAGGCTCTGGGCTGATGGCTCAGAGCCTGGAGCCTGTTTCCGATTCTGTGTCTCCCTCTCTCTGCCCCTCCCCCGTTCATGCTCTGTCTCTCTCTGTCCCCCCAAAAATAAATAAACGTTGAAAAAAAAATTAAAAAAAAATGGTCAGGTTTGGGGCGCCTGGGTGGCTCAGTCACTTAAGTGTCCGACTTTGGCTCAGGTCACGATCTCACAGTTCGTGGGTTCGAGCCCCGCGTCGGGCTCTGTGCTGACAGCTCGGAGCCTGGAGCCTGCTTCTGATTCTGTGTCTCCCTCTCTCTCTGCCCCTCCCCTGCTCATGCTCTGTCTCTCTCTCTCTCTCCCTCAAAAATGAATAAACATTAAAAAAATTTTAAAAGATGGTCAGCTTGTTCGGCTGCTGTGACTGCCCCACTTTGTCATTAAGTACTATGGACTCCCAGTGGCCAATGCCAGGTGACCATTAGGTACAGCCCTGTTTGTTCGATGCGACTTTTTTTTTTTTTTTTTTTTTTTTTTTTTTTGCCAGCATCAGTCGGGGTCCCCACCGTCTCCTATCGGCTGACCTACACAACTGCCGATCCGGAGTCTCCGAGGAACCAAAGTGTCCCGGTCCCTCTCTCCTACACCCTTCTAGAGCACCCCCCACCCCATGCTTGAAGGAAACACTTCACTTGGATTTGCTTCTGAGCGAAACGCACGCAGGAGCCAGGGGACACCGAAAGCTCTGCGAAGCAAATGACGAACGTTGGGGTCCCTCGCCAAACCTACATCAGAGTCCTTTCAACTCCGAACCTGGTAAAAGGATTAGCCCTCTGCCGTCCACAAGGGCGCGTGAAAGCCGGTCTGTCTGTTAAAAGACTCTTGCGTGCACACCCCAGTCCAGGCATCAAACCCTCCCTGCCCTTTGATAAAGCCGGACCTCCTTCTATGGATGTGCGGCCAGGGAATAACGAACACCTGCTAAAAGAATAAGAGACGCTGGGGCGGGGGCGGGCAGCGAGGCTAGACAGGACCACTTTACATTGTACATCATCCGTACGGCTGGTAGAGAATGAATTATTTCTTCCCAATTCGGCACCATCATCCATCACCGTCAATTTGCGGCCCATCTGGAAGGTTTCAGAAGCCCCGGAATGGGCTCAAGAGTTATAACACAGCCACGGCGGCAAGCCTTTCTAAACGGATTACGGTAAATACAAACACGAAGAAACAGGGTACGTGTTTCGGGGAGTTTACGCTGTTCCACGTCCCGGGCTCGAGCGCCCTCATTTCATCCCCTCAACGAACCTACGAGGCGGGAACGAGAACCGTTCCCATTGTGCAGATGAGAAAACCGAGGCCCACGGAGGTCCACGCCGTTCTCTGGTCACACAGGTAGGAGGTGGCACAGCTGGGGCACGAGGCTGGGTGGTACTGACCCGGGACACCGTGTCCTGCTCGTGATGTGAAAGCGATGAGCCCAGGAGGCCCTAACTTCCCTGTCTACACTCTCTCCGCCTGAATCCTACCTCGTTCAGTCACTCCCTTGGGACCCTCCGTCTTAAGCTTTATTCTTACAGCTGAGCCTAGAAGGGGCGGAGAAGATGCACGACAGACTCGAGGACCAAAGAAATCGCGTGTTTTCTGTGTGTTGAATTCAGTTCTCCCCAGTTGCCGGCAAAGGGGACCCACTGGAGAGCGTCCATATTAGCACAGAAGGCCCAGAAGAAGCGGCACAGAGCTCTTTGCCTGGGTTAACTGACCGGGACCGGCTGGAGGGAACGTGCTCGTTCTACAAACAGCCATCAGTGCCCCCTCGAGCCTGGTCACATGGAAGGGAACGACAGCACACACAGGGACACGGTCGCTGCCTTCCCGGAGCTGCGTGCTCCTGGAGGCATGGCTCGAAGAACAACGTGATGAGTGTAATCGAGGGGACGTACGGAATGCCACCGAGCACAGAAAGAGGGAGTCGGAGCAGATCTCGAAGGAAGAAGGAAGAGTCACCGAAAACCAACACGACAGTGGCTTCAACAAGGTAGGAGTTTATTTCTCTAGCATCTAACAGAAGTCGGAAGGTAACAGTTCAAAGCTGACGTGGCAGGTGAATGGTGACATCAGGGACCCAGGGCTCTCTTCCTTCCTTCCTTCCTTCCTTCCTTCCTTCCTTCCTTCCTTCCTTCTTTCCTTCCTTCCTTCCTTTACCTCCTTCCTTCCTTTCTCTCTCTTTCTTTCTTTCTTTCTTTCATTCATTCTTTCCTCTTTCTTTCTTTCTTTCTTTCTTTCCTTTCTCTTTCTTTCTTTCCTCCTTTTTCTTTATTTCCTTTCAAGTCTCATGGTTGCTTCATGGTTCAAACTGATTGCAGGAGCTCCAGCCATCACATTCTAGCTGTAGCCCCCCCACAGAAGGAGGAAAGATGGCAGAGAGCCAAACCAGGCTTCTCCCAGCTGGGCCAGCCCCCTTTCAGCAGTCTTTCTGAGAGTCCCACACATCGGTTCTGCTTTTATTTCACGGGCCAGGGCACCGCCTTATGACCACATCTGGGCTGCACGGGAAGCTGGGCAATGCAGTTGTTGAAGCCAGACGGCCACGCGCTCGGCTAAAAAGCGGGGCTCCTGCCACGGGGAGCCCAACTGTTTGAAAGCGTCTGTGTTTGAGGGAAGAAAATCTCAGTTCAAGCCCCATCTGTGTTACTCGCTTGCTGTGTGAGCTTAGGTCACGCACTTAACCTCTCTGAGCCACAGTCTGCCCGCCAGCAGAATGGCCTGATAGACCGTGCTTCGCAGTGGTGCTGGAATCTTAACCGAGGAATGCAGTCTGCGTATCATTGCGTTGCTGGGTATGCTTGAGAAGAACCACTGAATCAAAATGAGCCTGAGTCCTTGGGGAAGTGGTGTTTCACAAAGGGAGAGCAGGGTTGTAAGTCCAGCAGGCGCGAATAACAGCTCATTGCAAGCTTCCCGTGTCGCGGGAAACATTACTGACTCCTGGGTCCATCACTCCGACTTTGCTATCTCATGATTCGTCCTTCACGGAGGTCAAGTTTGATGTAACAGACAAAGGAGCTTGCTTGCTCAAGGCTGTTCGAGCTGGAAACGGTACCGCCGGTAGGGCGGGGGATGGCAGATGGGGCCGAGGGGGGAAAGGCATGGCACGCCCCTGGGACCTTGTGAGCAGAGCCAGGGGTCTGAAACAGCGTGGCACGGTGGGGCACCAGGGAAAAACATCTGGATAGAGCAGGTAGTTCCGACCGGAAAGAGTAGGCCCCAAACACAGAACGGAAAGCCTCGAATTCGGCGGCAAGATAACGGAGACTTCACTCCCATGGTAGCAAGGAGCCATCGAAGGTTGTGGAGCAGGAGAGGGACACAGCGCAGGAAGATCTGGAGGAGGACTGGGGGCGGGGGGAAGCTTTGTCTGGGCAAAATGGATTCTCCAAGTTATTACTGGACCCCTGGAACGGATGAGAAAACCGAGGCTCAGAGAAATTTCTTTGTTTGCCCAAGTCAGAGTGAAAAGGAAAAAGCTGCAAGTTAAGTGCTCTTGAGCACTTTGGTGTCTCAATGTCTCAGACATTGGTGTCTCAATGTCTTGAGACATTGGTGTCTCAATGTCTCAGACATACCCTGCACAGGTAAAGGACGGTCAAGCCACGGTGGCAGCCACAGGCCCTTCTCCAGGGCTGGGGGCTGGCTTTACACGTTTGGTTCTTTCCCCAACCCGCCTCTGCCTTCCCCGAGAAGGCCCTCTCAGTGATCCCTGACCCTCCCGGCCTCTCATCCCTGGGGGGGGGGGGGAGGGGGACAGAGAGATGCCCCCATCTGCCACCGGAGAAGCAGGGACGTGGAAACCCAGAGGCGGTATTTCTAACAGGTAATTGCTCTCTTATTTAAACAACAGCCACTGAAACAGCTCATTCAAGACACAAAGGCAGTCATTACCTGGATTTTTATCGGGGAAATCTGAGAGAACTACCAGGGGTCACATTTCTAGCTAACAGCCCGAGAAGCCGGGCAGAGCCTGACCACGAGGCCACAGACCAGCTCGGCAGCAACCTTTCCTCCCGTCTTCAGGGGTTCACGGAACTTGGGGGTGATCGGGGTCAAAGTTCCTGAGCAGCTCCTGCAGAAATTATGCATTAGTGGGTGCTCGTCATGTCTTGGAGGTTGCACAACGGCCCAGGAAGATGGTCACGGAACAGCCCCATTTTACAGAGGAGGAAAGCGAGGCTCAGAGAGGCCGCTTGCACAGAGTTATTAGGCTGGCAGGTGGCGGTGCTGGGACTCGAGTGCAGATTCTTTGCCCCATTCTCTCTCAGCACAAAGTCTTTGGCTCCCAAGGTTTCTGGCCCAAAGCCCGGCCAAAGGGACCCTCAATAAACCCTCAGTGGTTGGGGATCCCAGCCCTCAGTGATCCAGGGCTGGTCCCCAGATGCCCCGGGGAGGCCCTGCGATCCATATGCTAGTTCGGTCGCCCAGACACATGACTGTCCCAGCAGAAGGAAGCCAGTCCGATGGGTCTGCAAGTTATAGCTCATGGGCCAGATTCACCCCATTGCCTGTTTGTATATGGTTCATGAGCTAGAAGAGGTTTTTACCTTTTTCAATGGCTGCAATCAATAAAAGGAGGAGGTTTCACGCTACGTGAAAACTCTCTGACATCCCAAGTTTTTAAAAGCATCCACGCATTAAGGTTTGTTCGAATACAACCACGCTCATTGTTTCCGTATCAGAGGTAAGTATGCGTGACACAGCCCGTGTGGCTTGCAAAGCCTAAAACCTTTATTGTCTGACCCTTCAAGGAAACATCTGCCCTGCTGTGGTTTAGATCATGAAGGTTTAACCTGTGGCCATCACCTTGACACGTTCAAAGACGCGCCATGTTGGGAAGAGCCTCCCTTCCTGGAAAAGGAGGAGAGGGAGAAATACACAAACACACATAGGCTCACGCCCTTTAGAGGCGCTTAGGGACACACGGACGAGCAGGTACACGTGCACGGAGAAATGCAAACCTTCAGGGAGAAAGCCAGAAACACACACACTCAGAGAAATATCCAAGTGCATTCAGAACCTCGGAACCATCTAGGTGTGCACAGACACTAAAGCATATAGTTAAGCACATGCACACACACTCATGTACACACACACACACACACACACACACACACACAGGGAACAAATACCTCCACACACACAGACATACACAGACCCCCAGGGACCCAAAGAGAACACACCAGCTACTAGGTACACGGCTATCTATCATGCTACGAAACAAGGAGATACATATACAGCCTCCCGGGCAGAGACAGACACACAGGAGTCCCCAGCTGTTCGGCTGTCACAGACTCACAGGCAAAGAAAGCCAGAGCCATCTGTGCACGGTGACAAAAACGCTCAGAGACAGAGGAGAGACAGAGAGACGCAGAGGGGCTGGGGTCTGTGTTCTTCGCCCCCGTGCTATGTTAACCGTCCTTTGTTGTGTACGGACATTCATGGGAGCCCCAGAACTGGGGTTTCCTGTGGCGTAAGTGGAGGGGCCATTCTTTGGATCCAGGGCTTGGAGTGTCGCTACAAAGAACGAGCAGATTAAATAGACTTCACACCTCGCCAGCCACCATTCTGCCCGCGGCTTCTCTGACTGCCCGGTGACACCCGCCTAGTCTGAATCATCCTTCTTCGCATAGATCTCCCCTGACCCATCGGGGAGAATCAAATCTTCATCCTTGGAAATACCCGTCCCACGCATGGCCTTGGATCATTCCCGCCGGCCCGGGCCCAAAGCTGGAGAGGCAGGAGGATAGAGAACTAGAACCCATGGGTAAATACCACTGTTGAGCACGAGCACCGTGCCGGGCATTGGGCTCAAGGCTTTCTGGCAAGCAAGGGGAAAAACACCGTCACCCCATGTCACACCGTCTCCCCATATCACAGATGAGAAAGCTCATCACCCAGCTAACAAGCTCCAAAGCAGAGATTCAAACCTAGTTCTGGCTGGCCCCAGAGCCCATCACCCCAAATCCTCTCCTCGGCTTGTTTCGTCCTCTCCATGAGCTTGGCATTCGGTTGAATTGATCTCAGGAACCCCAAATAGTGCCCGGCCACCAAACTACAGGAAAATAAAGCCCTCCCGTTAGGTCTTACCACGCGATGTTTATCAACGGCCAACAAAGAGATGACGGGTAGGCTCTCAAATGCTCATTGTGCCACTGGGTAAACTGAGGCTCTGGGAGGTCAAGGTGAGCTGCAGAACCAGTATTCCAAGCCAGCTGTCTCTCATCCATGGAGCCTGCTGCCTCAGTACTTATGTACGTGGCCTGGGACATTCAGAGTCAGAAGAGAGGTCCTGTTTGTTCCTTTGCTTTTCTCTGATTCTCTTTTACAGAAACTCTCTCACTGGGGAGAAGGAGAGAAAAGCCAACAGGATATGCCTAAGAGTCACCTGTCAGCTTCCCCCATCCACAAGCAACATGGTCACACAGAAGAGACCCTGCTGCCTGTCCCCTTCCCCTGTCCCCCTGGGGACAGGGCCAGTGGAGATGTCCTGCTGCCTGCCTAGTGGGAGCCCGAGCTCAGAGGAATGTTGGAAGGAAGTCTCCCAGGCAGGAGGGCGTCCCCCAAGGGGCCAAGCAGTATTGGGAAGGGCAGCCGCGAGGATGTCTTTTTCTCCTCCCTGCTCCCCCGGAAGCCTAGCATCTCTGGCTTGGTCTCCTTCTTTTGACCAGCTGGGCCACCCCCTGGGGGTCAAGGTGGCACAAATCCTGGCCATCAGAAGGCATCTGACCTCAAGTCTTTCCTTGAGGGAGGACAGGTGACCTGGGGGCCGACGGGGCATCAGGGGGCTTGCTTGTTTCTGCAGAGGCTAGATGGGCCCTGCCCCTCCCTGCTGTGACAGGAACGACGGAGGGCCCGGGCACCGAACACCTGCTCCACGGCACACAGATGGGTCCTTACGACGTGCAACAGCCAGCTGATGCCTGGAGAGGTTCCAGCCCCTGACTGAGGTCATTCGAGGGATAAGAAACAGAGCTGGCCTAACAAGGCCCAGATGAATTGCTGAGTGAGCCAAAGAGATAGATGGACGAGTGAATGACTTCAGACCTAGAAACGACACAAGGCGAGCCGCGTGATGGGGACACCCGTATTCACAAGCAGCATTTTTCACAAGAGCAGAAACCCGGAAGCAGCCCACGGGTCCATCGGGAGGTGAACGGACAAACAAAATGTGGTCCATCCACATTTAACGGAATGTTATTCAGCCTTAAGGGGCGGCTCAGTCGGTTAAGCGTCCGACTCTTGGTTTCAGCTCAGGCCGTGGTCTCGCGGTTTGTGAGTTCGAGCCCTGCATCTCCCGCTCCTTCTGCCCCTCCCCCACTCTCTCTGTCTCTCCCTCTCAAGAGAAATAAACAAACTTTGAAAAAAAAAGAGGGAAATTCTGTAATATGCGACAACGTGGACGCACCTTGAGGACATCATGCGAAGTGAATTAAGCCTGTCACAAAAAGACGCACAGTGTTGGATTCCACTTACATGCAGTACGTAAACGGTCAAAATAAGAGATATACAATGTGGAGTTGTACTTGGCAGGGGGTGCGGGAGGGGGAGTGAGAAGAGGGAGCCAGCGTGGGATGGGGACAGAGTCTCAGATTCACAACACAAAAAGAACAGTAACGATGGAAGGTAGTGACACCTGCACAACAATGTGAATTTATTCACCACGAACTGTGCACTTAAGAACAGTTAGGATGGGGGCGCCTGGGTGGCGCAGTCGGTTAAGCGCCAGACTTCAGCCAGGTCACGATCTCGCGGTCCGTGAGTTCGAGCCCCGCGTCGGGCTCTGGGCTGACGGCTCGGAGCCTGGAGCCTGCTTCCGATTCTGTGTCTCCCTCTCTCTCTGCCCCTCCCCCGTTCACGCTCTGTCTCTCTCTGTCCCAAAAATAAATAAATGTTGAAAAAAAAATTAAAAAAAAAAAAAAGAATAGTTAGGATGGCGGGGTGCCTGGATGGTTCAGTAGGTTAAGCAGCCAACCCTTGATTTCGGCTCGGGTCACAATCTCACGGTTCTTGAGTTTGAGCCCCACATCGAGCTTTGCACTGACAGTGAGCCTCCTTGGGATTCTCTCTCTCTCTATTTCTCAAAATAAATAAATACGCTTAAAAAAAAAAAGAATACTTATGATGGTAAATTTTGTGAGACCTATTTTTAACACAGTAAAGAATAAAACAGGGGCATCTGGGTGGTTTAGTCGGTTGAGCGTCCAACTTCAGCTCAGGTCATGATCTCAAAGTTCATGGGTTCGAGCCCCGCGTCCACCTCTGTGCTGACAGCTCAGAGCCAGGAGCCTGCTTCAAATTCTGGGTCTCCCGGGGCGCCTGGGTGGCACATTCGGTTGAGCGTCCGACTTCAGCCAGGTCACGATCTCGCGGTCCGTGGGTTCGAGCCCCGCGTCAGGCTCTGGGCTGATGGCTCAGAGCCTGGAGCCTGTTTCCGATTCTGTGTCTCCCTCTCTCTCTGCCCCTCCCCCGTTCATGCTCTGTCTCTCTCTGTCCCAAAAATAAATAAACGTTGAAAAAAAAAAATTCTGGGTCTCCCTCTCTCTCTGCCCCTCCTCCACTCATGCTCTGTCTCTGTCTTTCTCTCTCCCTCTGTCAAAAATAAACACTAAAAAAATCTTTTTTAAATAAGTAAACATTAAAAAAAAAAGAATAAAAAGAAAAGACAGCAGCAGCATTATCTTGGTTGGATCCACGGCAGCAACACTGTATTGGTTAGCTAATGCCGTGTAACAAGTCATCACAAGGTCTGTGGACCAGGAATCCAGTCCTGGTTTAGGTGAGCCATCTGCTTCAGGCGGCACTGAGGATCAGCCAGAACTGGGGGTTTCATCTGAAACTCAACTGGAGAAAGCTATACTCCCAGTTTACGTGGTCGCTGGCAGAATTCAGTTCGTCACATCGTGTTGGCCCAGGAGCCTCAAGCCCCATTTCCTGCTGGGTGTCCGTCAAAGGCTGGCCCCGGTTCCTGGCCACTTGGGCTTTCCCACCGTGGCTGTAGGCTTCCTCAAAGCCAGCAAGGGGGAGCGTCTGCGAGCAGAGAGAAGTTCCGACGTGTGTCATCACGGAAGTGACATCCCGTCCCACTGCTTTATTCCATCTGTGTAGAAGGAAGTGCCAGGATCTGACCACATGCACAAGGAGAGGATTGTACAAGGGTGTGAACAATGAGATGGGGCTCAAGCATTACGGGGGGCTCCAGAATGATTAAAACCAGATTATCATCTTTCCTTCAGGCTCTGGAAAATTCTAAAATCTCGCTTCCTTACTTTAAGAGAAGAGCTGAGAGGGGGTAGGCAGAGGCCATCTGGATCTTGGAGACCAAGGTGAAGATCCTTATTTTAACCTTGAAGAGCTGGGTGCCGTTGATGGATTTTAAGCAGCCAACTGACATAGTCAGATCTGTGGAGTTTCATTTAAATTATTATTATTTTTTTATTTTTTAATGTTTATTTTTTTGAGAGAGAGAGAGACACACACACACACAGAGCGCGAGCAGGGGAGGGCAGAGGGAGAGGGAGACACAGAATCCAAAGCAGCTCCAGGCTCTGAGCTGTCAGCACAGAGCCCGACGCGGGGCTCGAACTCATGAACCACAATAAAAAATCACTCCCTCTTTCCTCCTCCTTCAGCCCCTGGCAAGGACCGTTCTACTTTCTGTCTCAGGGTTCTCACTAGCTAGGGACTTGGTATAAGCAGAATCGTACACTATTTACCTTTCTGGGACCAGCTGATTTCACTTCGCACAATGTCCTCGAGGCGCATCCCTGTTGACGCATGGGGCAGAATTTCCCTCCTTTTTAAAGCTGATTAGTATCCCCTTGTGTGGACAGACCCCATCTGGTTTATCTGTTCCTCTGCCGACGGACACTTGGGTCGCTGCTACCTTGGGGCTATATCGTGAAGAACGTTACTACGAACGTGGGTTCGCCGATGCCGGCTCGACACTCTGCCTCCAGGTCTTTGGGGTATGTCCCCGGAAGTGGCATTGCCGGCGCGTGTGGTGATTCTGTTGGTGATTTTGGGGGGCACTGCCCAGATCTGTGTGTGTGGGTGTTTTGTCTAATGCCACTCTGTTGATCAAGAGGCCACTACGGCCGTCCATCAAGGGCAAGAGATAGACGCGACCTGCGTGGGGTGGTGGCCGCAGACGGAGAAGACACCATCCCCGCGATGCAAATCAAGTCTATCCTAGGAGGAGACTTCAGGCTTCTGTTCAGAGAAAAGCTATTTAGAGAAGGCGACGGGCCTTCCATCGGGCAAATCGCAGACGCCCTGGGTTCAAATCCTGACGTTGCTGCCTCTCTTTGAGCCTCGGGAATTACTACTACTGACCTCTTGGGGAGCGTGAGGATTAAATGCACTAACTCAGGGGCAGGGTCTTGTGTAAAGCAAGTGCTCATTAAAAGCCAGACGAATGTCACACACCAACCAAACCCGGCGTGCCACGTTCGCCACTAGCCCATCGTGGCGCTGCCCTCCGCCAGGACGGTTTGGGGAGGCAGGCTGTGTCCCAAGCTTCCTGTGGCGTGAGCACCGCTCGGGGAGTTAGTACGAGAGGGCACCTTTCCTCTGTGTTTTCTGACCCCCTCTGCCTCTGCCCCAACCGTCACCAGAGCTTCCTGCCTTGGTCCCTTTCAGTGACTGACGGGCTCCTGAATTAGAAAAATGGGCGAGTGATATTTATAATCCCCGCGTGGGCCCCGCCCCTACCCTCCAGAGCCAGCAGGAAGGTCTTTCCACGCAGGGGAAATCTACAAAGTCCTAGAAGGAACCAGTTTTCTGCCTTTCTCATTCTCGGCAGCCTTCTTCAGCTTTCCCCCCACCCCGGCCCCACCGTCCTTGTCCTTCCGAGGACAGCTGGCTTCTGCTGTCTGTCCAGCTGAAGGGGGCGGGCAGGGAAAGGGGGAGAGGGTAATGGAGCAGGGGAGGGGGAGCGCCACCGGCCTGCCCTGCATCACTGTCCTCCTTCCGTCCTCTCCTTCTACGCCAGTGTAGAGTAAGCACACAGCTTGCTCTGGTCTTCAGTGATGTCTTCAGTGATGCCCCCCTCCCCCCCAAATGTCACAGGCGGAAGTCCTGACTCCCAAGACCTCGGAACATGAACTTATTTGGGAACAGCGTTGTTGCAGATACAATTCGTTATGATGAGGTCACATTCGGGTAACCGGGCCCCCAGTCCAATATGAGTGGCATCCCTATAGAAAGGGGAAATTTGGACACGGATACGCACACGGGCAGGACGGAAGCAGAAGCTAAAGAAAGAAGCCTGGAGAAGGTTCTTCCCCAGCGCCCTCAAAGAGAACACGGCCCCACAGACACCTCGATCTTGGGCTTCTCACCTCCAGGACCGTGAGAGAATAAATTTCTGTTATCTACGCCACGAGTTGATAGCAAATTTTTCAAAGTTTTTTTTTTTTTTTTTTTTAATTTATTTTGAGAGAGAAGGACAGAGAGCGAGCAGGGAAGGGGCAGAGAGAGGAAGAGACAGAATCCCAAGCAGGCTCTTTGCTTTCAGCGCAGAGCCCGGCGAGGGGCTCCAACTCACGGACCGTGAGATCACGGCCTGCACCGAGGTCGAGAGTTGGACGCTTAACCGACTGAGCCCCCCCGGGCGCCCCACGCCCTTGTTAACTGCAGCCCCCGGAAACTAACACACGCCTCCGAAACACTGAAAGGTCTAGCACAGTCCTCGGCAGGTAGCGGGTGCTGTCTACGTGCCTGCCGTCGTCAGCCATGTGACCTTCAGAAGAGTGTCTGCCTCTCTGAGCCCTTAGCTTCTCGAACTGGAGGGGGACCAAGAACTTTCTAGGAGCTACCTATGGCAAAACCAACGGGAGAAGCAGACACGTCCTTCCTTGCCTGGATGCCTTTGGTCTTCATTCACTCAGGAATTCATCCCACGCACATTTGCTGTAAGCTTGCTGTGTGTCGCGCACTGGGGAACACGGCGTAAAGCTAACCATCCAAATTTCTGCCCTCAGGAGTTCACGGTCTAGTAGTGGGCGGGGGATGGGCGTGGGGGGAGAGCGAGTAGCAAGATGAACTGATGAACGGTACGGTAGGCCAGATGTATTCGAATGCCAGTGAATGCCACCCGGAAAACTCAGAGGGGGGCAGACCGTGCTGCAGGCAGGGGAGGGATGCGATCTTGGAGACGGAGCCGGAGAAGGCCGATTACGACCCAAGTGGTCATTTGAGCTAAGACGATAAGGAAGTAGGTCGTGCGGACATCTCAACGGGAAGAGGGTTTCTAGAAAAGAGAAGCACGGAGGCAGGAGTGTGTCCGGTGCGTCGGAGACACGGCAAGAAAGCCACCTGGCAAGGGACAGCAGAACGGAACACTTCTTGGGACAAACTTAGTGGGGGTCTTCTATCAGGAAAGAATGAAATGCAGCTGTATAAACACTCATGCATATGTATATGTATGCATATGCATAAGCACTTATGTATAAGTGATATGCCCGCTCCCCCGTTTAATCTCCAACCTTCTGGGTGAGCGGTGCACAGGTTACCCCTGTTGAAGGAGACGAGGAAGATGAGCTCGGGATTGGCCACAGATCGAGAAGGTGATGGACTCTGGGGTCCTTTCTTACCCATTCACAGCGGACTCACAAGCCGTGCCAGCCGGGAAACCCAGAGGTAAGAACAGCTGAGGCAGGGGCCCCTGGGTGGCCCAGCTGGCTCAGTGTCCAACTCTTGATCCCGGCTCAGGTCACGATCTCACAGTTCGTAAGATCGAGCCCGTCAAGGGGCCGGGGGCCGGGGCGGGGGGGGGGGGGGGGGGGGGGGTGGTCCGCGCCGAGGGCGTGCAGCCTGCTTGGGATTCCGTCTCCCTCTCTCTCCGCCCCTCCCCCGCTTGCTTTTTCTCTCTCTCTCTCTCTCTCTCTCAAAGTGAATAAAAATCAACTTCAGAACAACTATTTAAAAACAGAACAGCTAATTCGAACCCACACGGTACGGCCCCCACCTCGCTCACTCTGACCCACCCGGATGGCAGATCGGGCTCGCCGGGGTATCCAGAAGGTGGGGAAAAATCTTTTAATTCAGCCACCAGGCGAAGACGCTCCCTGAATCCGGTCCCTCCCACGCACCTCCAGTGGTTTCCAGCTAAACGCATTTCCCTGAGGTCTCCGGAGAAGCTTCTTGGCGCTCTGAAACTCCCCAGCTGGGGCCTTCCTTCCTGTTTTAAGAAGTGAAAGCTTGTGGACACCAGGTCGGGCCCAATATAGTTCCCGATCTAAATTTAACAACAATAACACCGGCTCCAGCCTGACCCTGCAGAGAAGAAAGGGGAGAAGGGAAAGGGAAAAAAAAAAAAAAAAAAAAGTAACAACTAATTCTTCACAAATTAGGACAATAATAAAGGTTCCTTTCAAGTGTCAGGGCATATTCTTAGCAAGAACGTAACACCTAAATCAAGTCCAGGCTGTAAAAATGGCATAATTGCAGGAAGCCAGGCTACAGGCCCGACTTCCTCTGGGGAGACAGGGGACTCAGGGGGTGTCAGAGGCTGGGCAGGGCCTGACTCACTGGAAGGAGCACACGTCTGTCTGGACTCCCACCAAGTTCCATCTGGGGTCACCTGCCCCCGCCCCGCTGCGCGGGCCTTGGGGCTGGAGCCCTCGAGGGTCATCACTAGGCCTCTGGCCTGCCTTCCGGGCCCGTTCTTCTTGGCACAGCCCAAGTGCATGTCCAAGCTGGATGGGGCCACGTAGGAATACACCTCTCAGACCAGCACCTACAGGGAGCGCAGGAGACCAAGGGACCCAGCTACCAGGCTCTCCAAGCTGCCCTCCGTCTGTCTGCTGGTTGGCCATGACTCCTGGGGGCCACATTTCAGCCAATGCCTGAAAACGCCAAGGACACGAAGGCAGCCCTGTTCCTGGAGACACGAAATTCCTCTGATGGCTCCAGGCCTCCTCAAGGCTTTGCAAAATCTTCCCTACATGGCCAACCGGGGATGCGGCCCTCCGACCTTCTATCTCGTGTCTCCTCACTCGGATTCAGACCTGCCTTGCTGACCAACCGCTCATTCTGCCCGCTCTGGCTTCCTCTGTGTTTACTCTCGAACAGGCACCTCCCCTAATTAAACCTTCTCACTTGTCATCTGTCTTGGTATCTGCTTCTTGGAAGATCCAGATGAACACACAGGGTCGTGTCCCTTCTGGGCATAATCCCCTTCCAAGAGTTTGTCATCTGACCAGAAGAAAATCCAAATTTCTTACGCTGGCCTTCAGGGACCCTGCCTACCTCTCCGACCTCAGTTTCTAGTCTCATCCCCTGACTCGATGGTCTTCTTTTGCTGTTCTTTGAACATCCCTGGTTGTCTCTGCCCCAGGGCCTTTGCACCTGCTCTCCCTGCTGCCTGGACCATTCTTCTCCAGGCCTGGAGGCTTCTTACTCATCCTCCTCAGCTCAAATGTCACCTCCTCAGAGAGGCCTTCCTTGACCCACTTGATTGAAACAGACTTCCTGTCTCTGCTCCCCAATCAATACCTACTTTTTAGACTGAGAAAATACATCACTCCGTTCTTAGTTGATCTGTCTGACAGCCCTTCTTGAAAGTAAGCATCTAGAAATATAATAAGAGCCAGCATTTACTGAGGACTGACCAGCGCCCAGACTTTTCTTCTAAGAGCTTCTCAGGTTTAACTCATTCGATCCTTCCCAAACTCCTGTGCGAGGCAGGTGCTACTTGTATTACAGATGAGGAAACTGAGGCACGAGGAGTTTAAATAAATTCCCTGGGGTCATGGAACTAGTAGGCAGGACAGCAGGATGTGGATCCAAGCTGTCTGGCTCCAGAACCCACCCCCCTTTTCTAGGATCTCATTTTGCGTCTTGTGAAGAGAGGATACCTTTAAGCACCAAAAAGTACCCCCACGTCTCATCCTGTGGCAAAACTGAATGGACTTGTCACGTGCCTGCGGCAGACCCGAGGCCTTACAGGAGTCACCCTGTGCCCTTTGCCCCAACACCCTGGGAGACGGGCCCCGGTTATTTCCTTCACTTGCTCTCCCCTCCTCCTCACTACCCTTCTCTGTCCAGCCCTGTGCCGCAGAAGCTGACCTCTCCCCCTGCAGACGTGGCCCAGGATCCCTTGTGCCCTGGCTTCTGGTTGGGATCATCGAGAGGGAAACACGGGCAAGAGATCAAGGGGTAAAAGGAGAGAGAGGCCGGGGCATTTCTTCTTCTTCCTCCCTTGCTCGGGACCACATCCACTGGTGGGGAGATGATATGTCCCTCCCCACGCACAGCTCCTGTTGGAAAACTCATTCGGCACGACCCTGTTCCTAATGGGGCTCCTGAAACCCCCTTTCCTTATGTTTTGCTCCTTCGGCCTACGGAGGGGGCCTCAGCGCCCCCTCATTAGCTCACTGAACCCTGTCCACCTCTCTGTAAGCCACCCCCTGATTAAACTCTCATAGCGTGAGCCATCCAGGGTGGACTCCACTTCCGGCAGGGATCCTGGTTGCCGTGGGAGCGTGAGGGCGCCCCATGTTACAGATGAGGAAAGAGAGGCTCAGAGTTTAGGACCCACCGACCCAAGGTCACGTGGCTTGGCCGAGATCAGATCCCAAGCGTGTCTGCTCCCTGCCCGGCCCATTCTTACAAAGACCCACCTGAGCCCCGTGGTCAAGAGCATGGCCTCTGGACTCACCTTAGGCCCGGGTTCAAGGCCTAGTTCCGTGACCTTAGGCAGGTAATTCACTCCCCCTGTGCCCCGTTTTCCCCACCTGAAAAACAGGCCTAATAATCGTTTTCCTTTCCCGGGCTGTTGTCGGAACTAAATGTTGGTGTATGTGTAATACTTCAGGGTGGCCGGAACCTAGTGAGCGTGCGATAAATATAGCTGGCGTCACCGCCGTCGTCATCAGCATGATGACCGCTGTTGGCATTGGCGTTTCTTGCCCACCGATATCATTTCCAGACTCGCTACTCCCCAGAACATAACAAGAGAACAATTCACACAAGGCGTGATGAGCTAACCTCCAGCTATTCATAGGGTTTATTCTTACCAACCCGGAGGACAGTGGACCCCAGAGTTGTTGAACTGGGTCAAAGTTACACCTGACCCCTCCTTTCCTGCCCCCGCCCCCCCCCCCCCCCTCCAGGCTCTGGCACGGGAATTATCACAGCGTCCCTTGCCTCTGAAGGCCATCCCTGCTGCGAGGCTTTGATAGGGAAAGTGTGAAGAACAAAGACCATTGTTCACAGAGGCGGCTGGTGCCTCTCAGGCCCCCGGCCAGCTTCCCAGGGTTGAGGTCTGGCTCCTAAGACACAAAGACGAAAGTCATTAGCACTGGGGACAAACAATGACGGAATCACTTCTATTTACCTGAACCGGAAGGGGCTGCCGAGTGGGGAACAATGGAGTTGGGTTGAAGACACGATCTGCCCACCCCCCCTCCCCTTACCCAGTTTCTTTCAAAATAATGGGGCCGTGTGTGGTCCCAGAGGCTCAGAAGGCTTCAGCTCCGATTTCTGGAAAGATGGCACGGGACAGTGGTGACAAGAATGGGCCGTGGCATCCAACTGGAAAATGGACGTAATATTCGCACCACCCTCTGCTGCCGCGCGTATGGGATCGTGACCTAGTTAAGGGCTCCCTGCAGGCTATCAATGGTCACCTCCCCCGCCCTCCTCCTCCTTCACTCCCTGTAGCTTGAGCAAGTTCCCTGCCCCTCGCTGAACCTTGGTTTCTGTATCTGTCAAATGGGAACCAGCCACCAGCTCAGAAATCAGGTGAAGACTAAGAGAAAAGAAGAAAAGCAGTTGGAAACAGTGACACCGTGCCAATCTGGAAGCAAGATCTCATGAAGAGTCTAGTCCCGGCTCACCTCCAAGGTGACAGCCCATGTGACCTTGGCCATGCCCTCCCTTCCCAGGCCAGGCACCCCAGGGGCATTAAGGGGATAACCGCGGCATCATTCTCACAGGGTGCGTGCCTTGAGAACTCAGGGAGGTAACAATGCTGGCAAAGCGCTGGGCGTGACGCTGACTGTGTTCCAGGTGCTGAACGCCGTTACAACACGATTAAAAGACTGAAGTTTTCAGGAAGGTCAGGAGCAGACACAGACAGGTAATTAACAGAAATTAACACGCTGCCTAGCTACACTGCACCGCATACCCATTGTATGGAAGGAAAAACTGAGATCTGGGAGACACACGTGGGGGGGGGGGTGGCTTGGGGGAAGCGCCTGCTAATGACCTGTGGTAACTGATGAGTTCAAGGTCATTTTTACCAGGGTCGTTACCAGGCAGGGAGAGTGGCGGTGGCGGGGAGCCTAGAATGACTGGTCTTTGCCAGCACCCTCATGGCCTCGCCCTCACCCAGCAAGGTGCCGATGGGGGGTTGGAGCCCGCTGATAGTCCAGACCGAGAAACCAGCTCAGACCGGCTTAAGCCAGCCCCTCTCCACCTCTCAGCCCTGCTTGTATTGGCTTCATTCTTAGGCAGGCCCATCCATCATGGCGGCAAGATGCCCACTGGCAGCTCCCCATAGGGGTTTCGCCAGTCGGGCACCTCCAGTGAAGAAGAGCGCCCTCCTTTCCCAGAGGAGGAGGGCTCCCAACAATAGTGGGTCCCCACTGGAGTGCCTTGGGTCACATGACCATCCCCGACCCTGTCACTGGGATCCTATCCCAGGGGATCAAATGTGCCCATTGGTCAAATCTGGAACAGGCACTGAATCCATCCCCCTTGAACATCAAAGACGGAAAGTGGGGGCAAAGGGGGGTGTATCCCGAGGGAAAATCGGGGTGCTATTGCCAGAAGAAGGCAGGGTGGGTGTCGGGTGTGCACAAACCACCCATGTCCGTTCACAACCTCACCCCTACTCCCGCCCAGCCCAGCAGCTGCCACTAGGGTCAGTCTCCTCCTGCCTGACCACTGCTTAGGATCTACCCGCCCCCGTTGTGTTCAGCAAGGTTCAGAGGGAGGAGGACCACCACACACGGCCAGCGTGAGTTAGTGACCTGGCTGACCGAAATTTCTGGACCTCAGTGCCTTCCTCCGCTGTACGAGGCGGAAACGTATGCCCTCAGGACATCAGTGGGCATCATTAATGATGCAGGGTGCAGCGTTTCTCTGCATTTGACCGATCCCTTTGCTCTGGGGCGAGAATCCCGACTTCTGCTTCACCCAGTAAAAATAGCTATGGCTTATTAATGCACACCCAGTGACGCCTGGGCTGTGTTCATTCAACTCACATACCGACACCACGAGAGATAGACGCTGTTTTAATTCTTCATAGAGGAGGAACCTCAGGTTCAAAGATGCTTAATAACTTGGCCGCTCTGCCTGCATCCAGCCACATGCACGCGTGTGTGGCCCCGCAAGAGGTTCCTCTCCAGCTCTCCGGAGATTGTGCCCATACCGCGTGCAGACATTCTCTTTTTATACAACTAAGGATGATTAAGTACCTACTGTATTCCAGATACAGAGATGAATGAGGCCTTGTTCAGAGTCTCTAAGAGCTCACTTCTTAAGACAGCGGCTCTCACCTGGGGGGCTTATGAGCAGGACCTGGGGATCTTTGTGTTACTACTGGGGGTGTGGGTGCCGCGGGCAGGTAGAAAGTAGAGACCAGGAAACGTATAACCCTCTCAGCAGAGAATTGCCAAGCCCAAAACGTCGAGGGTAATGAAGTTCAGAAATCCTGATTCGGCAAAGGAAAAGTACAAAATTCATGCCGTGATCAAACTGCGTGCCTCCTCCAGATGTGTTTTAATAGATCTAGACTGTAACGAACGAAATATTCCAATGAGAATCAGAACAAAAGCCTGGCCAAGAGAAACATACTATAGGAACCGCATACTTAATTAGCCCTCCCACTGACGACAGCTTTTGAGTGATGCCTGGGAAAGTCAGCCACACACCCCCCAAGCCTCAGTTTCCCTACCTGTGAGGTAATCATGGCCTTTCCTGTCCAGGTCGAGGAGGGGCAAAGAGCCATATGGACAGCGGTGAAGAAGAGGACAAATCCGTTTCAACGCAGCAGACCAGGGGCCGTTATCTGGCTCCCAGATGTATTTTGCTTTCCAACATAATGTATCCTTTGTATAAGCTTATAATTGAAATAAAATTACAAACAGTAAACATATGTCACCATTAAGACAGTTTTGGCAAAGTGAGCGCTTCCCCGTCACCACCGTCAAGATGGCAGTGTAGACCGCGGCAAGTGATCTCATACCCACCCTCCTGGTCGTCACCCTTCCCAAAGGCGGCCTCTGTTTGGACCCCTTCTCCACAGTTTAGTTTGTACCTTTGAACGTTAAGTAAACAGAATCACAGGGCTTCATTCTTCTTTGTCTGCTTACTTTCCCTCTATTACGTGTGTGATTTATCTAAGAAGTCGCTTGGGGCACCATTTCATTTTCATGGGTATATAGTATTCCACAGTAAGAATCTATCTGTGTGTGTGTGTGTGTGTGTGTTAATTTCTCCATTGTGTTGTGGGCGGGTATTTAAGTTTTCAAGTCGTGTGCTGCTGAGAACATCCCAAGGCGTGTCCAGTGCACGTATGAAAACCTTTCTGGTGGGTTCCTAGTTCCTTTTAAAATCCCATCATCCTTTCCGCTTAATTGTATTAAATGCTGCCTCGAGCCTACAGGGTCCATCCCTGCCTGAAAGTTTCCAGCCTGTGGGCCTGTCCTATAGATTACAGACTTGCGAGCTCCCCACAGCTACGTGAACCAACACCTTAAAATAAATCCTTTAACACACACACACACACACACACTGGTTCTGTCTCTAGAAAACCTCGGCTGACACAGATTACCAAGGCTTTGACTGAACTCCATGCCTCTCTCTGTTAACAGAGGAGTGTACCCAGGCATCATTGACAACCTGCTCGACGGGGAGACTGGCTAATAAAAAAAAAAATTTAATTTAAATTTAAAAAAAACAAGGTGACATGTGGAGACTGAGAATTGCCATTAGAGAAATTAAATTTTTTTTTTAAAAAAGCCAAAATGACGCTCATTTTTCAAGACAGCATGCATCCAAGAGTAGCGGGAAATACCGAGGGAACATTTTCCTCATGCCGCATGTATGCCCACTCTTCAGATTGGGAAACTGAGGCTCAGACAGAGGCAGAGGGTTCCCCAAGGCTAACAGCTATTGAAAGACAAACGCTGGACCTGTTCATCATCGAGACTTGGCTTCCTCACCCACATGATTTGCTTCAGTTTGGGAACTGGAGGCTGACCTTCCCCTTTGAATTACTTACCCCCCCCCCCCCCCCCCCGTGTGCCATGAGCAGGCTCACAGCCCTGTGTGTGCAAAACCATAGCGGTCGCTCGCCGGGGAAACTGGGTAGCCGATTTGACGCTTGCTCCTGCCCATTCTCAGACCTCCAGTCAACCCCGCGGCCCTGACTCTGGCCACCTGACTCAGCTGCATATTTTCAAGTGCACTTGACAAGAACTGAAACGCGGTTCCCCGGAGGCTCTGCACCAGCCTCCAGGCAAGGCGAGACGTCGGCAGCTTTGTAGAAAGGGCTTGGACGCTGGCTCCGTATTTCCAGCCACTCGCCCCTCCCGCGGGGTCGTCTGGGATGTCATCTCTGGATTCACCTCTCTAGGATTACCCTCCCAGGCTGTCCTCTGCTCGGGGGCCAGGGTGCTTCTGCCAAAACGCAAGCCTGGTCACATCACTTCCTTACTCACAATCCTTCAGTGGCTCCCTATGGCCTTCGGAACAAACGTCACAGTTTGGTCCAAAAGACCCTGTTTATCATTCCTGGCTTGTTATTCCCATTGCTTCTTGAACTCTCTTCCTCCAAAGTCCTGCCTCATTTGTAGTGGCCACGAACCGTGCACTCTTTCAAAGCTCCATGACTTTGCACCGCTGTTCCCTGTGCCTCGAATGCCCTTCCCTCATACCGCCTACTCGGCAACTCCTCCTTACCCTTCAAAACCCAGCTTAAGCATCACCCTCTCCTGTCTCTGAAACCTGACTTCTGAAGAGGAACCCTTCTTCCTTCAGCGTTTGCTAAACAGTAACAGTAGCAGCAGAGCCCAGGGACCGCCACAAAACCCAGCAAGGACCCGCCACTTTGGCCCAGGCCCTCGTGCGAGTCTTCATTTCCCACAAGCCACCGGCTGAGAACAGCCCCAGGCCTTCCTCCTGGAGGCCTTGCAAGCCAGAGCCTTTGTTTTCCAGCCCAGGGCCCCTTCAGTGATCTTGTTTTTCATGGAAAAGCGGGGCGAGTTCATTACATTGTGTTCCTGCCTCGGAGATCATTGTCATTCATCCGACATCAAAGTCGGAACCTTGATCACCTCATTCAAGGCTTGTTCCACCCAGATTTTCTTACAACCAGGAAATGGGGAATTTCCTTCATTTTCAAAACCATCCCAGCAAGCCTCTGCCACCCGGCTTCCTTTACAAACCTTTCTTGAAACACAAAGATAGAATCAGGCCGTCCCCCCCACCGCAGTGGCCCTGAAGGGTCCCAGCCTTCCTCTGATCCTTATCAAACACTTGTCGAGCACATTGTAATGGCAGTTATTTCTTATTCATACAACACCTTTCTGTGGGGGCCAGCGTTGGGCTGAAAGGGGGCGGGAGCCCGACCAAAGCCTTATGTACATTTTGCTTCGTTTCTCCCGCCTGGCTGGAAAGGACACTCTTTACTGGAAAAAGATACAAAGTTGGGAAAGCAGAGAGGCTTGCTTCAGAACCAAGGAATGTGCCAAGACTGGAACCAGCTGCCTGACCTTTGAATGCCTTTGTTCCATGTTGATCGTTATTTACTTGACCTGATTTTAGATTTAACGCGCCCCTGATAGCTGGTAACCCAACAAGGTTTCTGCTTCCCACCTTCCCTGCCAGGCTCCCAGGCTTTTCTCCATCTGATCTGTCCTCCCGCCTCCTGCCATCAGCTTCCCCCCGCCCCCCCCCCCCCCGGGGAATCCCTCCTCCTCCTCTGTCCACATCTTGAAATGTCCTGTTCCTAAGCATTCGTCCCCAACCCCCCTCTTATCTCGCTCTTTCTTGGCCATCTCCGGCTTTCCCAGAGCTCTGACGGGTGAAAATTCCAAATAACTCCAGCCCAGACTCCAGAGAAGCTCCAGAAGGGAATGACGTCTCAGGGTGGGTTAAGCTGCTGTAACACACAGCCCCCAGGTCTCTGTGTCTTGACACGGGAAAGCGTCATGTCTCATTTATGCCAGGGGCCATGGGAGCCAGCAGGGCGTGCTCTGCTCCACGGTGTCATTCAGGGACCCGGGCAGCTCTTGTCTCGTCTTCCGGGGCAGAGGGTCTCCTACGGGGACATTCGGCAGCATTTGCAGATATTTGGGGGGATATCTGTCAGAACTGGAGGCAGGGACAGCTGGCATCTAGGTGGTAAGAGGCCAGGGATGCTAGTAACGATCCTTCACGACAGAGGACGGTCCCCCACAGCCAGAATTATCGGGTCCACAATAGCAGTAGCTGAGAACGCCTGTTCCAGGGCATGAGTCCTCTGCCGGGACGCCGTGCATCTGACTGGCGGGAGAGCACAGGAAGGCATGGAAGATTCTATGGGACGTGTAAGAGGTCAGACCTAGAAGGGACCCACGGCATTCCATTGGACAGAACTCAGTCTCCTGGCCCCCCCTACCTGCAAGGAGGTTGGGAAATGTAGTCTGGAGGCCGTCATCTTCCCCGGTCTCCCAAACCCCTCGCCACCCCCATATATCACCTCATTTCCCACTAATTCCACTCTGTCCCCCATTCCGTCCCATCTCCTTCCACGGGACAGGAGCTTTATCTCAAAGAAACTTCTTCCTGGAACCTCCTCCCTGTCCCCAGATCCCCTAGGCGCGCCCTTGACTATGTAAATAGGCCCCAGCACTCACTATCACATTGCCCTGTTTATTTGCCTTCTTAGCACTTAGCACACGATCACCACTAAAATTTCTACACGTTATATTTGTATATTTATATAATGCAATAAATACATCGTATAATAAATATATTAAATTATATGAGTATATAATAAATTATATTAATAAATATAATCATTAATATTTATTATATTAATTAATATAATATATTAATATTAAATTAATATATAAATTATATATAATAAATTTATTATATATTATATTATTATTATTATATATTATTATATATTATATATATATTATTATATATATTATATATATTATATATTATTATATATATTATTTATTATATATTATATATAATAAATAATATATATAATATATATATTTATATATTATATATAATTTATTAATTAATAAATATAAATGTTAATAAATAAATATATTAAATTATATAAATAAATATATAATGATTATATAATCTCGAAATATAATGCATTGTTGTATTTAGGTAGAAATCATATATAATATGGATGATATGACACGTAAATTATGTTGTTTATTATCTGTCTCCTACACCAGAACACTAGAACCAAATCTCCAAAGGATAGATTGCTTACTTGTCTTATTCACAGCTATTCCCGGCACCTAGTAACGTGCCTGGCATATAGAAGACCCTTGATATATACTCGCTGAACAGATAAATGGATCTTTTCTGTGCAAAACAGCCATGTTGGTCTTTCTAAACTATGAACCGCTTGTAGTGGCTACCAATTCTTTTCGTTTTCTTTTGTTTATTTTTTGAGAAAGAAAGAGCACGAGCAGGGGAGGGGCAGAGAGAGAGGGGGAGACGCAGAATCCGAAGCGGGCTCCAGGCTCCGAGCTGTCAGCACAGAGCCCGATGCGGGGTTCACACCCACGAACCATGAGATCATGACCGGAGCCGAAGTCAGATGCTCAGCCGACTGAGCCACCCAGGCACCCCAGTAGTTTCCTATTCTAAGGCCCGAAAATATCTGGGTCCAAATTCTTTTGCCTGGTACTTATGGCCCTTCGTGATCTGGCCCTCTCCTACCCTCCCACTTTCTTCTTACACACACACCCCCCCCTACTTTGATCTCCTTATGCTTCAGCCCACAAATCTCTGTATATAACATGTTTTAACACTGTTTAAGCTACTATTCTCAGCTCTCTATCTTTGTATGTTATTTCCATTGCCTGGAAAATGTCATCAGCCTCTCCTTAGCAAGCTCCTACTCATCCCTCAATACCCAGTTCCATGTTGCTTCCTCTGAGAAACCTTTCCTGATGACTTGGGCGGTCACTCACTCCCTCTTCTTTGTTTCTCACATATTTTGCAAAATACATTGTACGTATTTTCTCCCCGGGTGCTCTCTCCCACGTCAGGTGACAGATTCTTAAAAAAAAAAAAAAAAAAAAAAAGAAGAGAATATCTTATTTGACAGTGTGCTCTCTGGCCAGTCTCCCCCACAGTCTCTAGGCATTTTCTCAAAGGAGCCAAGAACCCAATATGATTTGGACATTCTTCTCTTGGAGTCATCGCCACTTCAGATGCAGAGCCAACTACTACTCAGAAACGTCTGCGGCTGGATCCAGATCACCCACATGCAATGGTGATCAATCACTAGAAGCCAGATGAGCACAAGGGCCAAGAAAGAGGGAAGGCAGGGAGCAGCCCAACCTCACCCTGCCGGCTGATGTCACTAATGGTAGTTGCCAAAGGCCCCGGCCCCTGCCTCCCAGCCCGGGAATGCCACAGACGTCCCTCATGCCTACCTCCTGTTTAGCTCTCGGATCTCAGCATGAAAACGCTCCCAACTCAAGAAGGCCTTTCCACGCCCCCAAGACCACGTTAGAGCCCCCATGCCTCTGTACTGCCCCTTCGTGGACCAATCGCCCTGCAAGTCTGTCTTGTCCATCAGCGCGTGGGTCCGCGGGGCAGACCTTGCCCTGCCTGATTCTCTGCTGTTTCGTTCTCTGCGTGTCTACAGGTCCCAGCGCAGAGCTGGCCCTCGGTATCGGCCAGGGTCCAACTGTGGATGGAAACTGAGGGCCTTTAATGCGGGGAACTGGTTATGCAAGGTATGGAAGATCCGAGAAGCCCAGGGGGATGGTGAGGAATGCAGAGGCCAGCAACAGCAAGGGGGTTACCGCCACCCCCAGGCTGGAGGAGCAGAAGAGGAGATGTCACCACCGGGTTGGGGTCTCCTAGTGGGAGCTGGAACCACAGCAGGCCTGGCAGGGCACTGAAGACGAGGAGAAGACACAGTTCCTACCAGGGTCAGCACCTGAGCCAAAAATGGAGAAGAGGGGCGCCTGGGTGGCCCAGTTGGTTGAGCGTCCAACTTCAGCTCAGGTCATGATCTCGCGGTTCGTGAGTTCGAGCCCGGCATAGGGCTCTGTGCTGATGGCTCAGAGCCTGGAGCCCGCTTCCGGTTCTGTGTCTCCCTCTCTCTCTGCCCCTCCCCTGCTCATGCTCTGTCTCTCTCTGTCTCAGAAACAAATAAACATTAAAAAAGGTTTTTTTTAAACGGAGGAGAAGACATATCATGACCTCTCGTCTCCCGTCCTCCACAACATCATGAGTCCCACCCGCAGAAACAAAGCGATGGGAAAAGCTGGTGGCGACAGCTTGCAGGGGCGATCCCCCGAGACACAGAGCAGAGCAAAGGAAGGCCACAGAATGGATCTGACAGCAGGTGCGTCCCGGCTCAGCCTCGAAGGAACCCTGGCTCTCCTTCTGTCCCACACCCTGTGTTAGTCAGGGTGAACTACGTTGTGCTGCGGTAACAAAAAAACCCCACTCTCAGCTCCGTGGCTTCAAACAACAAAAGCTGAGCACTGGCAATTAAATGCTTCCCCCTGGAAGTGATATTTGTCCCTTTCTCTGACATTTCACAGGCCAAGCGAGTCACATGCCCACCATTAACTTCAGGTGAGCGGGAAAGTGTAATCCCTCAACTGCTCTCAAGAAGAAGAGAGCTTGAAATACGGGGGCCAGCAATAATCTCTCACAGCTATCTTACCCACTCCCCCCCCCCGCAATTCTTGAGTGTCGGCCAGTTATTGGGGCCACCTGAAATGTCCACACACATTTCTAACCACACCCCGAGGGACCCGCTAAAAATGATGCTATAAAATTTATGGTCGGAGGTGATCACGATCCACTGAACCTGAAAACGGCAAGTCACAGCAACTTCGCAGCTTAAAAAATAAGAGACGTTTATTGTCTCACAATTTCTGTAGGGCAGGAACTTGAGAGTGGCTCTGCTCGTCCGTTCCGGCTCGGAATTTCCCATGAAGTCGCCGTCAGATGTTGTTGGGACTGTAACCTCCTTCTCGAGGCCTCACTGCTCCAAAGTGGTCTACCGAATCACTCCAAGGTGACCCACTCACAAGGCTGGTGAGCTGGTATATATGCTACAATGTCAGCTTTTTAAAAGTGTCCGCATTACAGGATGTTATAGATTTATACAATGGTAGCCGACCACCAACATGGCCTCTGATGACCCTCGCCTCCTCACCTTGGATAGTTTCCTCCCACAGTGCACCAAGGTTGGTCGGCGTGGCCAGCAGGACGAGGCAGAAGCGGTCAAGTATGACTTCACGCGTGAGTCGAAAACACCACTGCCACTTCTGCTTTGCCGGCTTGGATCACTCGCTCCGGGAGAAGCCGACGGCCATGCTGCGAAGACACCTAAGCACCCTACGGAAGGAAAGAGACCACGGGTGAGAAACCGAGGTCTCCCGCCGACGGCCAGTACCAACTCAACAGCCACGTGCGTGTGCCATTTTGATAGCCCAGCGTCCAGGTCCAGTCCAGCCTTCAGATGAGACTGCGGCCCCAGCCAGCTTCTGACTACAGTGAGAGATCCTGTACCACAGCCGCTCAGACAAGCTGCTCTTGAATTCCTGGAGGCCCACAGAAGCTGTGAGATAACGACTTTGCATTGCTCAACCCGCCAAGGTTCGGGATAAGTTTTGAGACTTATCAAGGTTCGGGGATAAGACTTTGAGACTTCTATGGGTAGAATTTTTGCGTGCACGCATGTGTGTGTGTACAGAAAGAGACAGACAGAAAGAAAACTTTAGAAGGATAGGATTATGAGATCTACTACTCTATTTAGGGTTTATCCAATTACTAATTTTTCTACGATGGACACGTATTCCTTGGAAGACGGGAAGAAAAAGACAGCAGCCGCTATTGGGCGATGAGGGCGGCTTTCGATAGCTGTTTCAGACACTGAAGCAGAGCTCGACTGGCCAGACGGTTAGCACGGCCTGCCAGTGCGGATAACTTGTTAAGGAAGATGGCCAAGCCAAAGGAGGAACGTGCCAATGTCCACCTTGGTCTTCTCCACCCAGTTGGGTCTGCTCTGAGCTGCCTAGAGGATGTGTTTGGGAGGAACAGGGTGCTGGAGACCGGCCGCCAGGAAGGGGCGGGGGTGTTGCATTTGGAAAACCTCAAGGTTTCTGAGCTGGCAAGATATGTCAGCAAAAAAAAAAAAAAAAGAAAAGAAAAGAAAAAAAGCCCTCGCCTGTCTAGACAAAAGTTTGATTTTGAATCAGAAAAGGGAACGTTTGCAAATAGGAAAGGAGTTGAAGCATTTTTTTCTCCTTTGAAAATAACCATGAATTTTTAACTATCAGCCCTAAAGAGAGACAGCAAGACTCCGGTGTCCACACCAGGGATTTGAATATTGCCCCACACCCCCCAGATGGATTATGAAATGGGGCCATTTCTTAGGCTGGACATTGACTTCTTGAGCCGAAGAGAGAGGTTTAACAAGGCCCCAGGGCATCCAGGAGGAGAGACAGACAGGCTTCCACTGGGAACATCTGAGGCTCGGGAACCGGAGTAACTCAGGCAGCCTGAGAAAATGATCAATCGGGCTGCTGACAGAGGGAAATCGCTGGCCTGGGTTTCGCTGACCTCAGGCTGGGGTGGGGAAGACGTCCACGCTGGTTCGCCTGGCCCCATGGGGCAGGGCTCCCCCGGGCCGCCGTCTGAAACCACAGTGCCAGCTGAGTCTGAGAGTTAGAGAGAAGGTCTGCCCTGAAGGGATTCCACCCCCCCACCCCCCACGAACATCCCTTTGTCTGTGGACTTGGCCCAGTTCTGGGCAGAGAAGCTGGGCCCTGAAGGCCAAGCCAGGTGGGTGGGTCAGACTCATGGGGTTGTAAGTGATGGAAATCTGATTGAGGTTGCTCAGGCAGAATGAATCATTCTAAGGCGGTTTTGGGGAGCCATAAGATCGGAATGCACCTGAGCTTGTGCAAGGGAAAATAGGGGAAAAGGCCCTCAGGGACCCAGGGGGGCCCTTGCCCACCCCTGCCTCTGTTGCTCTCCGCGGGCTGCTGTTACTCCTTTCCCTTTCACTGGAAACAGACTCCACGTCTTTCCCCGCATCGTGGGCCACCCCACGATGCCCAACTTCACACGTCATTGGTCCCACCAATGGTCCAACCATTGGTCCAACCCTGAGAGACGGTGAGTCAGTCAGTATGCATGTGAGTAAGTGTGTGAGCGTGCGTGTGTGTGTGTGTGTGTGTGTGTGTGTGTGTGTGTTTCGATTCCTGTCTCTCAACCCTAAATTATCACGGAGGGAACTCTCACTGGCACATCTTGGGGAACCGTCTAGATCTAGAGGAAGGTCAAGGAGTACAGCCTTGCCAGGCATAAGACGCCCACCGGGGCCCTTGGCCGGGAGTGAGGGGATCACAGTGGGCTGGCAATACATTCCAAACGGATTTTTCCGCTACTCCTCAGATGAGAGCCCTGCCCTACCCTGGAGGGGGCGCTGCAGGCTTATTCTCACTGCAAGGATTTGTGCCTGTAAATCTACTTGCCAGTCCCTGGTGCCTCCCCTGGGCATGTCTCGTGGCATAAACCCCGGCACGAAGATTTACTTACTTTTCTGTTTCTACGACTCTTTTCTCCCCTCGACGTCGCCTTATCCCGAGCAAACCATGCCAATGAAATTGCAAGCTCGATGCGATGCGAGCCTCGGGTCAGACTGACTGGGTGCGAATCTCCACCCTGTTATTTTCTTGCTGTGTGGCTTTGGGCAAGTCGCTTCACCTCTCTGGACCTCTGCTTCTTTAGCTGTGTAATAGTCTACCTGGCATAATCGTGGCCGCTGCGTTACGGAGCTATTTCGTGCGTGGAACGTAGGCGCCCTTAACAGACAGCCCTGCACGAGGTAACTCCTACGGTCTTCGTGTGTTTGATGTGTCTGATGACACCATCATCATTATGTGTTTGCTACATGCTTCGTCTTGTAAATCGAATGAATTTTTAAAAACTCCGAACAGGGGCGCCTGGGTGGCTCTGTCGGTTGAGCGTCCAACTCATGGTTTGTGGGTTCGAGCCCCGCGTCGGGCTCTGTGCGGACAGCTCGGAGCCTGGAGCCCGCTCCGGATTCCGTGTCTCCCTCGCTCGCTGCCCCTCCCCCGCTCATGCTCTGTCTCTGTGTCAACAATAAACGTTAAAAAATAAAATTAAATAAACGAATAAATAAATAAATAAATAAATAAATAGAAACTTAGAACATTCCCAAATGACCAGGTCATGTGGTATATCGGGTAAGAAAATGATTCCTATCATACATTCTGCCTACAAGCGTCTCCACCGCTTAAACACAGTGAACTGCGCAGAAAGCTGAAGATCAAGGCCTACGGATGAGAATTTGATGGATCAAAACGATGCTAATCAGGTGATGAAACAGATGGGCTTTGCAAGCGGGTCAGACGGGAAGGCCGTACGAGGTCACCTTCAAGGGCACGGGCTTCTAAGTAAGAGCCAACTTGAAATCAATGCAGACACCCATAACGTTATTTTGGACAAGTAATTTAACCTTCCTGTATCTTCGTTTTCTCAACTGTAACGTGGGGATTTTCGTAATACCTCTCTGCTATAGACATCCGCTGTCAATAGCCATTCGCCTCTCTGAAAAGCAGTAGCCTCACTCGCGTCGGGAAACAGCTCTTTTCTCGTGCTTACCCCTGTGGTTTGGGATGTGGCCTTCTGCACACCCTGGCTGCAGGAAGGGGCCCTGGTTAGCCTAAATCATCACCGTCCCCCTCCCCCGCCCCTGGTCACAGCAATCGGCTCGAAAATGGACACAGAACCCTCCCTCTAAGACACAGTGGGCTATCGTGAGATTCTGGCTTCCGGAAGAGACTGTTACCCTGCCTCTCTGGGATTCGAAGCTGGGAGGAAGTAAAGATCAGATTTGCTGCAGCCACCTGTGCCCTTGAAGAGAGACCCCGAGTGAGAAAAGCACCAAGGCCGGAGAGATGGAATCAGTGAGGGCCCGGAGACAGCCGGGTCCTGGATCCGGTCGTTCCTGAAGCTGGTTTGCTCCTGGACGTTTCAGTTCCAGAAGCCAATAGTAATTGACAAGCACATCATTTGCAATCACGCTTTTTTTTTTGGCACAAGCCAAGCAGAGTTGGGTTTTCTAGGCCTTGCAACTAAAACGTCCTAATTGCTGCCTTATGTGTAGGATTAAATGAGATGGTAAGCCCTGGAAACTACTTAGCACGTAGTAAGGCGGACACACGCGGAGTTCCTATATTTTCAAGATGCCCGGGAGGGGCACGCCAGCCAAATCCCACACCCTCCCCCTCCCTTCCCAAACCGGCATTTTCTGCCTGCCTACGAGTTACACACATCAGCGCACCAGCCAGAGGACCTGCTAAGCTAATTAGCCCAGCGTCACAGGCGTTACGCGGACTCGGCCGAGACGACGTTTTGCAAATTCGGGGTGAAATATTTAATTAATCAAAGCTGCTCAGCCACCTGTCGCACCGAGTCAGTGTGCGCTCGGGCGAGGGCCGGGGCTCCGTGAGGCAGACTCGTCCAGAGCCTTCCACGTCCTTCCCCACGGAACCCGGTCGAACCGCATCAGCCACGCGGCTGAATTTAGAGCGCTCGCTCTTGGCACCTGAGGCTTCACAGCTCCGGGGTGTCTGGGGTGCCCCGTGGCAGGCCACCACCTGTGCCCATGGTTTCCACGGCACCATGGGAGAGCCGTTAACGTCACGCGCTTTGGGGGAGTGAACGTTTCCAGCGGGGACCAGGTCGGGGGAGAGGAGAGCAAGGCTGTGTGTGTGTGTGTGTGTGTGTGTGTGTGTGCGCGTGCGCGCGTGTGCGAAAATGCGCGCATCGAATATTTCAGGGTAGATACCGGTGGCCTCTAAGGAAGGGGCACAGAATACCTGAAAACTTTTTAATTTGATTTGTTAAGGTTTTATATATTTTAAATGTTTATTTACTTATTTTGAGAAAGAGAGAGAGAGAGGATGGAAACAAGGGAGGGGCAGAGAGAGGGAGAGAAGGGATAGAGAGAAAATCCCAAGCCGACTCTGGGCTCTCAGCACAGACCCTGACACAGGGCTCGATCCCACGAATGGTGAGATCACGTGACCTGAGCCGAAATCAAGGGTCGGGAAGCTTAACGACTGAGCCACCCGGGTGACCCTGAAAACCTTTCTATAGTTCTAAAATATTAAGGGACAAAGCAGGTTTAAAAATGAGTGTGAAATATTATTATCAAAAGGTACACAGAAAGTATAAAATTTACATGAAATCATACACACGCACACATATGCACATATAATTTTCACCATGATGATGTACATTTTAAAATTTAGTTTATTTTAGCTCTCACATATTTTAAGTTGGTAACATACTTCCTCGCAGGTTCCAATACTTTAAAGAAGGACAAAAAATAATAGGAGCTGCACACTGTCTTCGCAGCCACTCTACTGATGAAGGGACAGAAGCACAGAGCGGTTAAGTCATGTGCCCAAACTCACACAGCCAGTGAGCGGCAAACCGGGATCGAAACAGAAGGAATATACCTTGGAGGCTGTGCGTTTAACTCTAGGCTGACTTTCCTCACTCTGCTTCTGTGTCTTGTTTTAGTTTATGCCCAGTGCAGAAAATATTTACTTACTTATTTATTTATTTATTATTTATTTATTTATTTATTTATTATAATATGTATATGTTTCTGTTTTTACATAAATGGTAGACTATATGCACTATATTCTGTTTTTCTTTTCCTTTACTCTCTCTTCTTCCTTCCTCCCTTCCTTCCTTTCCTTTCCTTTCTTTTCTTCCTCCCTCCCTCCCTCTCTCTCCGTCTTTCTCTTCCTTCTTTCTTTTTCTTTCTTTTCTTTTTTCCTTTCTTTTCTTTTCTTGTCTTTCTTCCTTTATCTTCCTTCACTCCTTCCTTCTTTCTTCTTCTTTTCTTTCTTCCTTTTTTTTCTTTCTTTCTTTCTTTTCCTTCTTTCCTTCCTCTTTCTTTCTTTTCCTTCCTTCCCTCCTTCTTTCTTTCTTTTTCTTTCCTTTCTTTCTTTTCTTTCCTTCTTCCTTCTTTTCTTTCTTTTCCTTCCTTTTCTTTTTTCCTTTCTTTTCTTTTTTCTTTCTTCTTTCTTTCCTTTGTTTCTTTCTTTTCCTTCCATCCTTCTTTCTTTTTCTTTTTCTTTCCTTTCTTTTCTTTCTTTCTTCTTTCTTTCTTTTCCTTCCTTCCTTCTTCCTTTTTCTTTCTTTTTCCTTTCTTTTCTTTTTTTTCTTTTCTTTCTTTCCTTCCTCTTTCTTTCTTTTCCTTCCTTCCCTCTTTCCTTTCTTTTTCTTTCTTTTCTTTCTTTCTTTTCCCTCCTTCCTTCCCTCCTTTCTTTTTTTCTTTCCTTTCTTTCTTTTCTTTCCTTTTTCCTTCTTTTCTTTCTTTCGTTTCCTTCCTTCCTTCCCTCCTTCCTTCTTTTTCTTTTTTCCTTTTTTTTCTTTCTTTCTTCTTTCTTTTCTTCTTTCTTTCTTTTCCTTCCATCCTTCCCTCCTTCCTTCTTTCTTTTTCTTTCTTTCTTCTTTCTTTCTGCCTTTTCCTTCGGTCCTTCTTTCTTTTTTTTCTTTTTCCTTTCTTTTCTTTTTTCTTTCTTTTCATTCTTTCCTTCCTCTTTCTTTCTTTTCCTTCCTTCCCTCCTTCCTTTCTTTTTCTTTCTTTCCTTTCTTTCCTTTCTTTCTTCCTTTTCTTTCTTTTCCCTCCTTCCTTCTTTCTTTTTCTTTCTTTCCTTTCTTTTCTTCTTTCTTTCTTTTCCTTCCTTCCCTCCTTCCTTTTTTCTTTTCTTTTTCCTTTCTTTCCTTTCTTTTTTCTTTCTTCTTTCTTTCTTTTCTTCTTTCTTTCTTCTTTCTATTCGTCTTTCTGCTTGGAAACCATGCCCTGTTCATATGGAAAGAGCTTCTCCCTCTTTTATAAAACTTCATCATGTTCCATTGTCTGCCTGTACCTTAATTTATTTCACTAGTCCACCCTGGTAAATATTAATGTTATTTAAAATCTTCATGAAAAAGGTGACATTTGAGCTGAGACCTAAACTCAGGTGCAGAGGTGAAGATCAGGAAGGGAAAGGAAACAGAGTCAAGGTGTAGGGAATAGCACATGCAAAGGTCCTGAGGCCCATGACATGGAAAGAAGGAATGTGTGACGGTTGCCCAGAGCAAAGCGGGGCAGGAGGTGGTATCTAAGGGGGCAGCAGAGGACAATGCTGGGCATTTCTAGTTCTGGAAAAAAAATACCACCTTCGTCCTAAGAGCTAGGGAAGCCACTAGCAGGTGTCATTTGGGGGACTTAAAACAGAAAAGCCCACGTCCTCTTCGCTAAGAAGCGCTACCCAGGCTGAACCTTCCAACCCTGATGGTGTGGACTGGGTCAGCGTGAAGTCTTGATCCCATGGCTCTGTCCCAGGTAGCTGCCCTCATAGCCACTTCCTCTCAGCTAGCCAGGAAGAGTCAAAACCCAAGGGACTTCCTCCGGCCTGCCCGACGCCCAGGGCAAATGTTCTCCGCGGTGTGTAGAGAATTCCTGTCACCCCCCACCCAGGTCTGGGTATATAAAGATACAGGAGAGGTGTTAAGCCTTGAGTAATTATCACCTCTCGGGTGGGAGGAGGGAGTCCAGATGGGGTCAAGAGGAGAGAGCGTTTATTTTCTCTCCGAATCCCGGAGAAGTCCCTGTTTTCCCTGAAGTCCCAGGCCAGAGCTCGGGGTATGTGTGTGTGCCCCGCGTTAGAAGGAAGGAGATCGGTACCACCGCTGCCCGTCTTGTCAAGCAGAGGGGCCCATCTGGCCCCCGCTGGAAGCAAGTCAGCTCGGCTGCATGGAGTCCGGCCGTGTTGGCAACGTGCTCGCAACGTAACGACCATTTTTGTTTGATTGCACTGGAACAGCCCTCTACCACTCTTCTGTGAATCCAGAACGCTCCCTCCCAAGCCTCCCTTCCAGAATGAGGAACGTCCACATCTCTCCCTTTGTATGAGCTTCAGAGTCTGCCCCAAATACCGCCCCCCACCAAATGACGGCGAGAGGGACAGAAGTGGACCCCAGATTTCAGAAACCATCCTAAGACTCTGTGATCCCTCTGGGGGCTGGGGTGGGAATGATGCGACCCAAGCCTCAGTGTGGAAAACATCCTCTCCTCTAGCCCGCCCCCCCAAATCCCTTTTAGGGAGAAGAGGCCGGCAACAAATATCTAACCCATCTCCCTATGACCACTCCTGGCCCTTCCAATCGATTCTCTGCCTTTGCCAGGGTAATGGTTGTTTTAAAATCATTATGAGTATAATTGTTACAGTACGTGCTGGGCTCCTTAAATGTATTGACTTATTCAGTCCTCTCCATAGTATCATTAAGTGGGCCTTATTGTTATTTCCACTTTGCAGAGGAGAAAACAGGCTGCTGCAGGAATTTGGTTAAGCAGCTAATTAGGGGCAGAACTGGAATGTGAGCCTAGGTGGTCTTGCTCTAGAGCTGTGCCCTTCAGTATGGCAGCTACCAGCCACATGTGGCTTTTAACGCATGAAATGCTGGGAGCCCTCGCTGAGCTGTGCTGTGAGGGCAAAACACACACAACGTCCTGCTCTACTGTCTCTCAACGCGCAGAGGATCGTGCCCGAAACCCTCAGGGCTTACACACTTCCCTTCCGCTGAAACCAGATGGTAACTTGGCCTGCGTGCCCTCCCGTGCTCTGGGGCCCGCCTTGCTCTCTGTCCGCAGGTCCATGACCTCCCTCCCCAACCCAGACTCACCAGCCTTGCGCTCACTGACCCGAGCCACTGACCACCTCTCTTTCTGCTCTCGTCCGTGCTGTTCCTTGACTCAACACGGTTCCCCGCCTTCCTCTACTAACTCTCACTCACTCTCCTTTAGCGCCGTTTTCCCTGACCCCCACGTTCCCCATCTATGCTCTCCTGGCATCCTGAACCTTCCCTTAACGACCCAACATATTACATATATGTGGGATCTTGTGACTACCGGCTTCGTCGGTCAGAGTTCAACTGGGAGACAGAAATCCCCAGTTGTCTCAACAGGGAGAATTCCACGTAGAGAACTGCCAACCAGGTAACTGGGAAGGTGACACTAAGTGATCTCGGAGGTAGTAATTGCAGGGGGTCCCTGCCAACCCTGGGATTGGACAATCGAGGGAAGATGCCAGCATTATTGGCATTTAGAAGCTTAGAGAAGGGACCCCGTGGAACCGGCCCTTGGCTGAAAACCCTGAGCTCAGAGACGGCTCCCGCGGAGCAGGTGCCCTGACCTCTGGTGAGGAGACCTCCCAGCTGGTGTCTCCGAGGGGGGCATGACGAAGCAGGCTCAGCAAACCAACGGCAAAGTACAGAGGGGACCCGGCTGTCGCTACAGGAAGGCCCCGCTGTTGCAGGGGGACCGCAGTGCTGGGGGACGGCCGCAGGAAATGCAAGCAGACTGGAAGGAACAGACTGGACAGCTGTCTCCCCACGGGGTCGGCAGAGCCCAAGCCTAGGCCACTGGCAAAGCAGAAGCGAGGTTTGCAGAGTCCCGGCCCCAGCATCCCAGGGGAGGGTACGGGGCGTGAGTGAGAGCGGTAACTGGCCCCCACCTGCTTGTACTCTCCATGAGAGCAGGGGGTGGGGTCAACTGCTCTTCTCCCTCTTTCTAGAACGGCCAGTGCCACAGAGGAATAAAAGAACCAAGCCCTTCACCTCGGAAGGGGCGCACGGGGGAAGTCACTTTCCAGGCCCAAGGCCCATCGAGGGGTAGCTTTGGTGACAACCCAAGGACTGCTGAAGAAAGGCAAGATACGGCTTTTTGTCATTGGATTGGGCATCACAGTCCTTGGCTCTCCCTTGCCATGGTGACAGACATACCCAACTACTGTGACCACACATCCATGTTATTTTTTATTTTGAGAGAGCAGGGGAGGGGCAGAGAGAGAGAGGGAGAGAGGGAATCCCAAGCAGGCTCCACACTATCAGTACAGAGCCTGACGCAGGGTTCCAACTCACAAACCGTGGGATCGTGACCTGAGCCAAAACCAAGAGTCGGAGGCTTAACCGACCGGGCCACCCGAGTACCCCAGGGACCACATTTTCTAAACCTAAACTGGGGTCACTAGCCTGACTCAGGAGAGGACAAACTACTTCCAACCAAGACCTGGTCAGAAATGTGGACAGGGGCACCTGGGTGGCTCAGCAGGTCGAGCGTCTGACTTCACCTCGGGTCATGATCTCACAGTTCGTGAGTTCGAGCCCCGCGTCGGGCTCTGGGCTGACAGCTCGGAGCCTGGAGCCTGCTTCGGATTAAGTGTCCCTCTCTCTGCCCCTCCCCTGCTCGTGTTCTATCTCTCAAAAATAAGTAAACAGTAAAAAAATTAAAAAAAAAAAAAAAAAGAAATGTGGACAAGCGTGCCCCAACTTCTGTCCCGTCTTGCTCAATGACTAACACATACTAGGCGGCCAATAAATATTTGTTGGATAATCGACAGAAGAAAGGATGAATCTCTGTGCAAGGATGAGTTCATCTAGAGAGACGCCAGCCGTTCACAAAATAACAGGACCCCACGTTGCAGAGAAAGTTCTGGACAGGTGGAAAGAAAACGGGGCTCAGGATCAGTGACACATAGTTACAGTTTGCAGCTTGGGAGACTGATCCTCAGGTTACTGGGGTCCGTTGGGGGGTGGGGGGCGGCCGGAATCCAGCAAGCGTGAGCTCTCAGTGTTATGATCGATATTATTATTTTCCAAATAAACGCTTCATGCCTATTAAAGATTATGAGCGTGGGACTTTTACTAATGTAAATATTCAATTCGCTGTTGCCCGGTTCAATAAATAATGTAACGATGGCTTATTTTTCACTCCAAGTGTGAAAAAATTATCCTCATTGATTTTAGGCCACTCTTTACTTGTTTTTAAATAAATAAGTGTCAGAGATGCTAAATATTAACATAAGGTGTTTTCCTCATAAGGTGTTCACTACAAACAGCACCAGACTGGCAAGCGACAACTAAGAAATTATGAATGATCAGGGCTGGGCCTATAGCTACTCTGTCAATGCCCAGAACTTGGGGGTGAATTTAATTCTCTCCTCTTTGGCTCTCTCACAGAAGTGGACCGAAGTCAGCTTTTTTTTTTTTTTTTTCCTGGCGACTCAGGATGTCTGTTAAATGCTCCTAACGAGCTGTGTGACCTTGGGCAAGCCATGAGACCTCTCGGGGCTTCCGTTTCCCAATCTGTAAACTGTTAAACCACCCCCAATGCTCTTTGAGCCACAACCATTCAAATAACCAGAATCGTCAACCCCCACGTTGTAATCAATGAACGGAAACTTGTCGTAGTCCGAGCGTCCTTCTCACTCCTGAGGGTGCAGACACGGCGATTTCAGAGCCCCAGAAACAAGACGTGGGCAGTCTGCATGCCCTAATAACGAAAGGATTGGACTCACACACAAAGGAAATGAGATTCCCAAGAAATGCCCCCGTTTATGAAAGGGCAGGAGGAAAAGAGAGAGACTTTTCATTCTGCTGAGGTTGAAACCCTCGAGAACATTACCCAGGCATCGGATGTCTTGGGAACAGGGGAGCTGGCGTCCCACTAGGCTAATACACATATGGAAAATGTTAAACAGAGAGGTGAGCAAAGTGCGAGCATACATGAGTTCAAGAGACATCCCGATTTGTTTCTGGGAAAGGAGGAAATTGGCATACACACCAAACAAGCCAAAAGGTTGAATTAAGCTAAACCCCGACAGGGGAAATCAGCAGGGCCTGGATGGGCCAGAGTGTATATTTTTTTCTTTTCCTCTTTCCGTGTGTGTGTGTGTGTGTGTGTGTGTGTGTGTGTGTAAAGACGGCAGGGGGTGGGGTGGTGAACCACTGCTGTTACCCTTCTTCTCCATATTCTTCTATTAGCAAAACTTCTCTGTCCAAGATGCTTGGCCAACACACCCTAGAAATTAAGGCATTGAGCGTTCCCATCCTGATGTCGCCACTAGCTTGTCGAGGGACCTTCAGGAAACGTCTTAACCTCTATGGGAGCCAAGTTCCCTCCAGTAGCATCTGGTGATGCCTTTGCTCATGCGGGACCCCCGGGTAGACAGCAGGGAGATGGGATTCGGGGCCCAAGGTATTTACTAGAGGGCCCCAAGTTACCCACATGTCCCCCTGCACACCCCAGAATTCCCCCGAAATTCACCCAATCTCCCCAGGAGAAAGAGGCAGCCAGAGCCAACCCTTTCCCACTGTCTGTGGGCAAGGATGGCTTGGGATTTTAGGTGGAGACAACACAGTAGAATTCTTCAGAATTTGTAACTCAATCTTGTTTTTTTTCACTTAGAAGACGCAGATTCTGTTTCATCACAGTATTGTCCATTACCGCCAAAGCAATGGAGGCAACGTATGTTGCAAACGAAAGGTAATCATTCAAAAGAGATCATGAGCCTTATGGTGAAATGCTGAACAGCCACTGTAAATGCTGGGTGGCTCAGTGAGTTAAGCGTCTGACTCTCGATTTTGGCTCAGGCCATGATCTCACGGTTCGCGAGTTTGAGCCCCAAACGTGCTCGGTGTTGACAGGGAGGGGCCAGCTTGGGATTCTCTCTCTCCCTCTCTCTCTCTGCCCCTCAACCCCCCTTTCTCTCAAAATCAAGAAAGAAACATTTTTAAAAATCAGGTTTTCGCAGATTTGGTGGCCAGAGAAGATTCTTATACACACAATTGTAACAAGCAGGAATCAGTAGCCTACAAACACTTAGAGTCTAAATTTATATATGCCAATGCGTGCAAATAATTAGACACAGATTCCAGGATTGGTAAACTCCAGCCCGCAGGCAATATCCAGTTTCCTGACTCTTTGCAAAGAACCGGTGAGCTGAGAATGTTTTTTTTAAGCATCTTTTTTAACGACGAAGAGAGGAAAATCTCCAAAGAAAAAGGTTTCACTGCGCATGCAACTTAGGTGAAATTCAAATGTCAGGGCTCAAGAACCAAGTTCTATTGCTACAAGGTAGCGTTCATGGGATCAGTGGCTGCCTTCACACCACAACAGCAGAGTTGAAGAGTTACAAGACTGCACAGGGCTATAAAGCAGAGAGTGGCTCTCGATGGCCCTTTATAGCAAAAGTTATTTTACCCTTAAAAATTTCTTGCAATTTTCACTTTTTCCTAATAATGAGTATTGATGACTTAAAAAAAAATTTTTTTAACGTTTATTTATTTTTGAGAGAGAGAGGGAGACAGAGTGAGTGGGAGAGGGACAGAGAAGAGAGGGAGACACAGAATCCAAAGCAGGTTCCAGGCTCTGAGCTGTCAGCCCAGAGCCCGACGCGGGGCTCGAACCCACGGACCGTGAGATCATGACCTGAGCCGAAGTCGGACGCTTAACCGACTGAGCCACCCAGGTGCCCCTTGATGACTTTTATGCGAATCAAAACATGTCCATTTAGGGGCGCCTGGCTGGCTCAGTCCATTAGGCATCTGACTCTTGATTTCAGCTCAGATCATGATCTCATGGTTCAAGAGCTTGAGCCCCACGTCGGGCTCTGTGCTGACAGCTTGGAGCTCGGAGCCCGGAGCCTGCTTCCGGTTCTGGTCTCCCTCTCTCTCTGCCCCTCCCCTACTTGCGTGCATGCTCTCTCTCTCTCTCTTTATCTCTCTTTCTCAAAAATCAGACATTAAAAAAAATCCTGCAAACAGGAAATCCTGGATTTCAAGAAAAACCCTCTTCCAGGACTGGGATGAACAGCAAGAGGTTCCACGGGATGCTAACAAAGCGGGGTTCTTGCTCCAAAATTTGCAATCAGAGGACCGCTACCTGGTGCCAAAATTGGATCATCTTTATCTCCTGGACGTCACTCAAACTTCACAGTTGTCCTGCCCGAGCACCGCCATCCTGTCCCCTTCTACCACCGGCTAAACGGGGGCCCGGAGACACAGAGCTGGTTGTCCGAGAACGCGCCATGAGCGAGTTGCAATCCTAGGGTGCCGGAAACCCCGCCTCTCACCACGGAGGCAGAAGACGGAGGTCAGAAGTCTGTCTCGGACCCTTCTTCCGCCAGCCGGCGGGGCAGGCAGAACTCTGCAGAAGGTGAGGACCAGTGAAATAGCCCCCACCCGCTCGCGGGGTGGCCAAGAAGGTCGCACCTCCGCCCGTCCCGGTTGCGTGTGGCATTCCACCGTTCGCCCTTTAAAAATTCTAGGCAGCGATCGCATTGTTCTTCCACGTAAGAGGAGGGAAAAAGTCCCAGCCACAAATTGCAAGCAACGAGCTGAGCTGCTGACCAGATGTGCCAGGCTTAGGGCACTTGACCTGGCGGTTCATAATAGTTAACACGGGCTCCCCTAGAAAAGCCTGTAGTTAATAACATCCCCTTCTCTGCTCCCCGGGGACCCCCTGCTTCCTCCACTCTTCTTTCCAACACCCCCAAGGCATGCTAAGCACAGACTACTCAGCAAGCAGAACGGGCAAATGCCCATAGGGACACGGGCCCATGTGGCGTCTACACTAAGGACAAAGAAACTGGACGTGGTCGTGAGCAGCGGGAGGAAGGATTTGGGGCGGAGGAAATAACGGATCGCCAAAAGGGGGCTCGACGGTACCACGAGAGATGCCGACGAAGGGGAGACGTTCCGGAAAGAGGCAGCAGCCCCTCCCTCCCCGGCCCCAGCCCCGCCATTTACAAGTCCAGGGGCCGGGGGCAGGTGTCGTCATTGCGTAAAATAATAATGTGAATTGCCGCTTCCTTGGGACATCCCGAGACCTGGGTGAGAAAAGCCGAGCAAGACGTAGGCCCAGAGTCCGGCGTGCACAGAGAACTCAAATAGTAGCTATGCTGAGTGTTGTCGTTCGTGTTTTTGTCACTATGACTCCTGCCGTGGCGTGAGGCTCTTTGGTTGGGAGACTGTTTCGCAACCTTCAAGGCTCCTCACGATTCCAGCGAGCACGTGAAAGAGAGAAACTCTGGAAGCCTCTGACATGACACAAGGAAGCACGGGGCGGTGAGTAAGAGGGGCTTTGACACCACAAACCCTGGCAGTCCGGGCAGAGCTGGGGCTCTGCCCCGAGCTAGGAAGGGCTCACCTCTTTGAATCTCGGTTATCTCAGCTCCAAAACGGTGATCCTGACGTCTCCCTCGCTAGATGGTCGCATCAACGGCAAAACCGGGGCGCCTGGGTGGCTCGGGCGGTTAAGCATCCGACTTCGGCCCAGCTCACGATCTCGCGGTTCGTGGGTTCGAGCCCCGCGTCGGGCTCTGCGCCCTGTCAGCCCAGAGCCTGCTTGGGATTCTCTCTCTCTCCCTCTCTCTCTGTTCCTCCCTTGCACTTGCGCCCTCTCCAAATAAATAAAATAAACTTAAAAACTTTTGCAAAACAAGGAATACAGCGGAAACATCTCTCCACAGGCGTCACTGCGGGGCAACTTTGCGCGACGCGCCATTCGAGCAAAGGCTGAACGCGTCAACTCTATTGCCAGTGGCCCCATCAGCCCCCAGAGCCGGTCACCTCTGTCATCCAACCCTCCCCCTCACCGGTACTCCACACCCCGCCACAGCCAAGGTCTTAGGGGTCCAGGCGCACTATATCCAACAGAGAGCAAGGTCTCCATCGTGCCGGAAGGGACTTACAAGAGTACGGCTCTTTACAAGAGTGGCCTGGCCCCTCGGGCTGCCTGCTGGCTGTAAGGGGAAGTGCCGAGGTGAAAATGAGAACCAGATTTCTCTCCTTCTGAAGCTGCTCAAGGTTGCAGACGACTGGGGTGTTCTGCCCTTCACCTTCTGAATTACCGGGCCAAGCGTTGGCCAACGAAACAAAATTGTTCGAGATTAGCCTACGCGCCTGGAGAAATGTGGAGGCAGAGGCTGGCACATCTCAGGGATAACGTTTCTCAGGGCGGGCGAGGTTAGGATAGATGTGGCTGGCTGTCGGGACAGATTTGAACATCCATCCTGGTGCCTCGAATAGCACTGAGGCGCTCAATGATAATGCGTCCCGCGAACGATCACCCTCATTTCTCAGATTCCTGGTTTCTTGAGGGGATTGATAGACACCAAGAGCAGGGGATGTGCTGTGTGTCCGAACGCCATCGGAAGAACGAGCTACGTTATTCCAGACAGCGTATCAGCAAGCTGTTCCTAAAAAGGGCCAGGCGGTAGATATTTTAGGCTTTGCGGACCATACGCTCTCAGTTCAGCCTCTTCCATTCCGCCTCTGTAACAGGGGAGCCATGGATAATGCACACACAGAAGGGCCTGGCCGTGTCCCAATAAGATTTTACGTGCAAAACCAGGCAACAGCCCGGATTTGGCCCCGGGGCTAGCGCCGGCCGGCTCCTGCTCGAGACCGGAAGAACAGGATCTCAACCTGGAACACGGCCATCAAGCTCTGACATGGCAGCCAAAGCCAAGGATATCCTGGCTTCTGTGTTAGGATCCTCCGAAAAGGAGACCCAAAGACGGCGTTCAACGTGCAAGCAATTTATTGAGGGAAAGGTTCGCGAAGGATCCAGAGGAAGGAGCGGGAGCGGACAGGAGGGCTTTCGTACCGAAACGCAGGTCTGACCCGGCTGAAAGGAGAGGGGGAAGGGTGGATTCTGGCAGGAAGAACCTTTGATCACAGGCACTATTGTGAGAAAGTCTCAACCGGGCTGATGGGGAGGTTGCTTTCACCTTCACTATCGTCGTTTTAAGAACCTTAACGTAGCCTTGGAGTGTCCCAGGGTTGAAGAAATCCATGATAATTCCGGAAGACCCCGGAAGTCTGAGAACCTCTCTTGCCTTCCCTGAAGAGGAACGGTGCCCTTCACGTACGGACAGAACCATGTTTCCCAACGTGTGTTCTATGGAACCCTGGCCCACAGAAGACTAAGGCAGCTGATTGGCTGCTAAGCCAAGGGATTCCACGCTCAACTAAGTTTGGGAACCATTTCTTTTTTTTTTTAAGTTTATTTATTTATTTGGAAAGAGACAGAGACACAGGAGCAGGGCAGGGAGGGGCAGAGAGAGAGAGAGAGGGAGAGAGAGAATCCCAAGCAGGCTCCACGCTGTCAGCACAGAGACCGAGGCGGGGCTCGAACTCACGAGCCGCGAGATCGTGACCTGAGCCAAAACCAAGAGTTGGATGCTTAACCGACTGAGCCACCCCGGTGCCCCGGGAAACATTTCTTTAAATAAAATTAAACAGGCTTCCTCCCTGAAAACCTTCTCAGAGCCTTTGGTCCAAGATTTGGAGCATTTCCCAAGCTTCACTTAGCATGGACTCCTTTTATTTTTCACTCAATGCACCAAACTCAGTGGGAAACCATGTATCTCACACCACGGAAAACCCAGTGTCAAGATTACAGATCCAGTGAGTCTGTGGAAAAGATCTCACTCAGTCGTTTCTCTGTGCCTCTCCTGGATGTGAGTTTGCCACCCTCTTGAGGACTATCCAGATAACAAGAATGACTATAGATGTTTGAGAGTCTTCTAGAGAGGCAGTACTGTGTCGAGGTTTAGAGCAGGACTGGGAACGAAGCCTCAGTTTCCTTATCTGTAAAATGGGGATAACAACGGTTCCTATGTCACTAGGCTATTTAAGAATACAAAGAACCTTTAGGTATAAAAACACCCGAATCAGGCTTACAACATAGTACTTAAGTATTACCTATTGCTGTCCCCCTCGTTATTCCCCCGAGAGCTCTTAGCAATTGGCCCAAGGGGAACCTGGGGGGCTCAGTCAGTTAGGCATCTGACTCTTGGTTTCAGCTCAGGTCATGATCTCACGGTTCGTGGGATCGAGCCCCATGTCGGGCTCTGTGCTGACAGCGTGGAGCCTGCTTGGGATCCTCCCTCAGCCCCTCCCCTGCTCCCTCTCTCTCTCTCTCTTTCTCTCTCAAAATATATGAATAAACTTGAGAGAAGAAAGAAAGAAAGAAAGAAAGAAAGAAAGAAAGAAAGAAAGAAAGAAAATAGCTCAGAATGCTAACCAAAACCAAATTTAACGTTTGGGACTTTGAAAGGGTTTCCGTGAAACTTGGTACCTGTGTTGAGGCAAGATGATTTCCTGGAGGAACAATTATAGGTCACAAAACCACCGGGGTACGTGTTTGCGGCCAGACTCCAGGTGGTGGCTTGACAGTTCCCTCCTGAGCCCAGATGCGTCGGGAGCTCTGCAGGGAAACGCGGGGAGGCCAGAGCCCAGGCCAGACTCAGTGACATTCCCCAGAATCTTTCCGAAGCGTCAAAGGATATTGGAACCCTTCTAGAGAGCACGGTGTAGTTTTAAACATTGCGAAAATTGGCCACTTTGGAAACGATTTAGCTCTACTCTGCGTATGAAATCATTTCCCCGTTTTATGAGTTATGTAGAAAAATAATAATAAATTATTTCCCCCCCGAGGTACCGGCAGAAATTGTGTTGCAGCATGAGGTTATGATCTCTTGTACCGTTTAATAGATACTCAAGGCTGTTTTATTCTGATACACAAATATAGAGATCTAATGAAAGGTGTGATGGAAAATATGTGCTCGGGGATCATCAGGGTTTCAGCACTGGAGTCCTTTCCCCTTAATTCCATAAGCAAAATTATATATTTTTTTGTAAGTTTATTTATTTTGAGAGAGAGAGCATGTGTGCGTGGGGGGGGCGGGGCAGAGAGAGAGAGAGGGAAAGAGAGAATCCCAAGCAGGCTCTGCCTTGTCAGCATGGAGCCGGATGTGGGGCTCGATCTCGCAGACCGTGAGATCATGGCCTGAACCAAAACCAAGAGTCGGATGCTTAGCCGACTGAGCCACCCGGGCGCCCCAGCAAAATTATATGTCAACGAGAGGAGTCTTTGGGGGACTACTGTGCCCACCACTCAGTGGGCATGAGCTAGATCTTTAGGCAAATTCGTTGACCGGGTTGGGGGGATTTTAGTGAGTTATAGTCTGAGGAACCGAATGGTGGGGGAGGAGGGTAGACATCCTTTTCATAATCATCTGTCGCTTCGTGGAAGGAGCAACTAGACTGAGGATCCCACGGCCCACAGCGCCCCCAAAGCTGATTCTGATTGGATCAGGGGAGTGTATTTCATAGGAAGATATTCATTCCCACACTGAATTTGCCACGTAAAGTGGAGTCGGGCGGGGCTGGGAGGGGGTGGGAGATGAGAAAAGACAGAGCGAAGGCAGGAAAGGAATAGAGGCAGCGCTGAGAACACCTGCTATGTGCCAGCCGCCAGGAATGAAAAGCAAGGGAGGAAATAAAACCTAGGGCCTGCCTTAACGAAGGCTGGCAGGCAAGACACGAACTGGTGTTGAAGACACCTGCCCGTTGTGACTTCTACGATGGCCCCCAAGTGTCCCCACCTCCTGGCATTCACCGCCTCACGTCCTCTCCTTTGAGTGAAACGCTTCTAACCAATAGCAGACCCCACGGTCAGAGACTAAGATGAGTGTGAATTCCTGAATACGTGTTAACATTTGGGACGTGGAGAGAACGACAGTGGTTCTGAGATCTGAAGTAAATCGCCTTGGAGGTAAACAGTCACAGATTTGAAACAGCTCTCAGGAGAAATCCACTCCTCCCAGGGATTCTCGCTTCTTAAAAAAAAAAAAATTTTTTTTTTTTTACATTTATCTTATTTTTGTTTTTGTTTTTTTTTTTAATTTTTTTTTTCAATGTTTATTTATTTTTGGGACAGAGAGAGACAGAGCATGAACGGGGGAGGGGCAGAGAGGGAGACACAGAATCGGAAACAGGCTCCAGGCTCTGAGCCATCAGCCCAGAGCCCGACGCGGGGCTCGAACTCACGGACCGCGAGATCGTGACCTGGCTGAAGTCGGACGCTTAACCGACTGCGCCACCCAGGCGCCCCACATTTATCTTATTTTTGAGAGGCAGAGAGAGTCAGAGCACGAGTGGGCGAGGGGCAGAGAGAGAAGGAGACACAGGATCCGAAGCAGGCTCCAGGCTCTGAGCTGTCAGCACAGAGCCCGGCACGGGGCTCGAACTCACCAAACGTGAGATCAGGACCTGAGCCGAAGTCGGACGCTCAACCGACTGAGCCACCCAGGCGCCCCCAGGGATCCTCGCTTCTTAAACTCACCTCCTGCACTCACATACACGCCCGATCTCAGCTCCCAGGACCCAGCGAGAGGAAGAAGTTCCCAATAGCTTGTCTCGAGCCCTGTCTTCGAAGCCTGATCAGGAAGCCTTTCCTGACCACGAGTATGCCGTGCTGGAGTGACAGAACTCAGCCATGCTTTGGCCACTTAAAATGCTTTTTCCTCTCCGAAAAGCAGGCACCCCCTCCAGAAGAAGGCAGACAGAAGCTGGTCTGGCCACTGGCTGCCTCCAATGACCTAGTAACACATGGGCTGCTTCCAGAAGGCCACACCAAGACCCTGGCGCCCGGGGATTCCCAGCACGATGACTTCCCAAACCATCATTTGGTGGGAAATGGAGGCAAGTTGGAGGAGGAGAAAGATCCAGGATCTGAGCGAGCAGAACCAGAATTCGGGTAAAAGTAACTTTCCTCTCTGGCCTCAAAACATCATTACCGGTTTGGCTTTGGGGTGTGGTAACTCGAACAGCGTTGGGCACAATGTTCTGGAGCTTTCCAAGGAGCACTACAGCGGTGTCGGCGAGAGTTCTGAGCTGGACGGATGGTAAAACTCTGCCCCTGCCATCTACCAGCCGCGGGACCTTGGTTGTGTTCTCCAAACTTTGGAAATCTTGGTGTCTTTATTTGCAAATCGAGGACCGTGACAACTCCCAGCCCAGACAGGCTTGTGGTTTCAAGGAGATGCTGTGTTTAACGACGTTGTTTTTAGACCGCACGTAGTAAAAAAATGAAAGAAAACCAATAATAATTAATTAATTAAAAATAAATGAATAAACGGCACATAGTAGGGGCTGAGCGAGTGCCAATGACTGTACTGGTGGTGGTGGGGGGGGGGGGAGTAAAATGAAAGGGGAGAGGGTCACACGAAAGGGGAGAGGGTGGTTGCTCCCCACCAGTTCCGGACTAGCTTTGGAAAGTCCGGTGTCCATGGGCAAGGCCTCCCTGGAAGTCCTGAGATGCTCTGGGCTGGACTAAAGGTGTCAGGCCATTTTCTACCACACTTGGAAAGGAAGCATGATGTAGACGACACAGAGAGCTGCAGAGTGGCGGTCTCCCTCCTTAGGGCCTTTTCTGGGCTGGAGTTCAGAGAGACATTAGTCGGCCTCCTTGCTCCACACTGGTGGAATCGGAAGGCCATGGGATGACCTTAAGGCGAAACTTGTGCAGAAAAATCTATGTCACGCATGGAAAGATCCAGTCGGTGTTGGAGCTCAGGTTCAAAGTCAGAGATTAAAACCAAGAGTTGGCATCCAGGTAAGAGGGACCTGAGGAGGAGCAGGAATTGGAAGAAGCCCGGTCACGTCCTCAGGAACCCAGCGTCTTTCTGTCTGTGTCCCGCCATTCTCGGAGGGTTGGCTTGTCCTCGTAGGCCACCAAACGTGGCTCCAAAAGATCGCTAAGACCCAAGCATGGTGGAAAATTTCCAGGTGTAGAAAAACGAGCATCTGTTTCTCGTTATCTCTTTTTCAGACGGAGATAAAAACATCTCAGCAACTGCTCCGTCAGCTTTCCCTGGGTTTCTTATTGGTCACAACCACGTCACGTGACATCGCCTAAACCAATCACTGGAAGTCAGGAAGGAGCCGCTGTGATTGGCAGAGACCAGACCTGACCCGGGGTGCCGCCTTCTGGTGGGATGGTCACTGCGGGGGGACCCGTGTTCTTCGGAAGCGTGTCGCTGACAAAGTGATTCACGGAAAACATTAGAGAGCTAGTTCCGAGGCAGAACGGACAGAGTGGCCATAGAATAGACAACAAAGCGTCTCCTGTCTTCACCAATGCGGTCCCTCCCTGCCTCAGATTTTGTTCTCTAACATTTATTGCAAGCTTAGGTGGCAGACCATCCCAACGCGTTACCTTGCTTCACGTCAACAATTAGGACGTAGGTACCATCTTTAGCCTCATCTGCTGATGAGAGAACCATGGCTCAGAACGGTGAAGCAACTTTCCCAAGGTCACACAGTTATAAAGTGGTAGACTCGGGACTCCTGAAATTGACAGACTCCGGGACCATTCTGCCCAAGAAAGCAGCCACTAGCCACCCAGGACCCTTTTATTGTAAAGTACTTAGAATGAAAAATCCTGTTCCCCGGTGGCACGAGCCACATTTCAAGGACTCAACAGTGACATGCAGGCCAGTGGCTCCCATGTTGGATAGGGCAGATACGGAACATTTCCGTCAACTCAAAAAGTTCTAGCGGACAGCGTTCCAGACGCCAAGATCTTAAAGCTCCCCGCCAGAATGGTTCCATGTGACTCTCGCGGTGGACTGGAGGTCTTTGTGGAAGTTTCCAAAGCAACGCCATCAAAGGCGGGAAGATTCCCACCTCTTTCCACCCCACCTCCAAGAAAAAAGCTCTACGACAATGCGAGACTATGAGTTCTATTCTGAGAAATTCCTCAACAACCGACCTAATAGGGAAAGGGAGACACTGAAAGGCATCTCTCATGTCCTGGGAGTACTCGGAGGAGGGAGAACTAGAAAGGCAACAATACATAGCACCCTTGGAACCTGGCCACACTCAAAATTGCACTGTGGCTCCTCTGTTCCCCCACACCCGCATCCAGCAAAACCCAGCCTCGGTCCACATCCCCAAGCACCTCCCAGTTCTCGCCCAGACTGCTAGTCCACGGCCAATGTGTTTCCCAATGCATGACAAGAAAACATTGTGTCGATAGCAGGTGACAATGTGGTATAAGGCACAACACCCGACAAAAACCCAAAATACTCTCATTGTTCCACCCTCGCAAGACTTCCTCAAGGGCCAGAGCTCATGAGTCAGTTTGTGGTTTGCTTAATCCGACTTTCAGACACTGGTGAGTTAGGAACTGGGCACGGTTCCTGGCCAGAGGTGCTGTAACAGCCGTGGAGATGTTTCAGATGGCTCGCAAGACTATCCCTTTATTCATCTCCCTTTCTGCTCCGTGGGGTGCCAGGACTAAAGTAACCTCAAAAGATGAGTAACGTCCAAGAAGGAATATGTATTTAGGGTGCCCAGACCTGGGCTTGGCCCTCCTCTGCCATTCACCGACCTTCCAAGAAAGGAAGGTCACTAATCTTCTCGATCCCATCTCTATAAAAAGGGGCCAAGGGGCCAATCTTATAGGATTGTTGCAGGGGTCTCAGAAGAGGTGACCGTTACTACTTGTCTGGCACATAGTGAGTCTTCCAATAAATGCTGCTTCCCTCTTCCCTCCAATTACTGGATGCTTGCCTTAAAAATCTGGATAGAACTAGGGGTAAATTTAGAAGGCCTTCTGGACAGGGAACCAGAAATACTAAATCCGGACAGTTACCTCTTTCCAAAGGGGTGTTGTCAAAGAACAATGCCTAACGAACGAAAAGCAAAACAGTGTTGTGTTATTGACTAAGACTTTGGTGCCAAATCCCAAGGTAGATCATGAGAGTCACCTGGGCTGGGTCACATCCGTCCTAAGGGTGGTACAGTCTAAATAGCCTCTGGCCAGAGTCAACCTTGGGTCCGGCTGTCCTTCACTTCATATTGCCTCACCTGCAACCAGACATTTAAAGGCGGGGAAGCAGTTTCTAAGACAAAAAGCGGTAGCTCTGTGTTATCTAGACAGAAAGACATAAAAGAGAGGAGTGAAAAAGACCGACAGACACAGGGCCAGGATCGTCCGCCCTGAAGCTCCCACCCTGGAGAATGAAACTCAAGAATGTCCTCAAATATCACAGATCGGATCCAGATTACTCCTGGTGAGGGCGTAGCATTTCTTGGCCCTTGATTTTGATTGAGAACGTGAAGGTGGGGAGGAGCTTTGAACTATACTCAGAAGACCAACTGGAATGTCCTCCCGGAAGGGCAACACCTACCGACTCATCCTGTAACGATTGCAGGCTGACTTAATTACCAAGTGGCTTGGGAGAGAGGTCGTAAAGGTACAGATTCCCCTGCACACCGGCCAGCAAATCCAGAGTGGACCCCATGAATCTCCATTTTGCCACCTGATGGCCAACCAGGTGGGGAAGGCTCCATGGCGGTTGACTCCTTCATCCAGTTGTTTGCGTCGATTTCCCGGTGACTGGTCTATTTCTCAAGCTGGTTCCATTTCAGTTCACCATCCATCCCGAAGTCTTGCCGATGACGCTTTCCATCGTGAATTCTGCTTCTCCCCCGGCCTTCACCTGCTCTGAAGAAATCTTCCTTCTCCAACCAACCCCTTTGACCTTCAGAGCTACCCTCGTGGTGAAAGTGGGTCTCCGTGCAGGGAATGTTCTTTCCCCCCAACTTTTATTTCCAGCTGTGTATCTTCGAGAAGGCCTTGTGACCCAGGCAACTTGCGTCCATGTGGATGATGGGCATGTTGGAAAAATCTGGTAAGAATTTATCGCGGAAAAAATCTGCATCGTCAGAGCTCAAAGGTAAGTTCAAGGATCAAAGAAGCACGGGCAGAATGTGTGGGTTCACACACGCACACACAGAGAAAACACAACCCAAATGTGGAACGTCCTGTGCACACACACGAGACCCCTGTGGACCCATTGGAAAAGGCAATACATATATTGACCCACATGTCTCCGGGCAGGCTGCACTCCCACAAATGCATCTAGTTCCGTTCCTCGGGGACAGGATAAAACAACGGGCAGGCAATCTTTGTCCCTCAGCCTATCCTGGGGAACATCAAAAAAAAGGGTGAAACACCCTAGACTTTTCTTCAATGGCCTCCCCCTCCCCCAGATATTCAACTGCATCCAAGATAGTGGCAGATGTCATCTGGGGTCGATGATGGAAGCGTGGCGGTGTACAAGGACATGTTTTAAATTGGAAAATAATGCCTGAGATGGGAAGGGGGAGCACAGGGCATTGCACGTGTGCGTGATGAGCGTGCCAGACCCCCGTGCTGTCAGCAGAGTTCCAGGAAAGGGCTGGCCGGGTACCCACCGTTGGCCGCGTGCGCACCTGCACGAGCCCTCGCACTCGGAGACGTAAAGAACACGGCTCTCTGGTCAACCTACCTGAGACGTGTTTCTGCCCAGGGGTCAGGTTGGGAGGCAGTTGTACCTCCAGAGATTTCCAGAACCATAAAATGCTGAAAATGAAAAGCAGCCGGCGTGCCCCAAAGTGTGTTTTAGGAAACACCCACGGCATTGGATGTAAAATGGCATAAAGGTGGGGAGCAAAGAGGTGAGAAATTCTACCACGAACAAAGCGAATCACGGGTTTTACGTTGTTATTATTACAGGACTTTTCAGAGCCTTTAGTGTCTCTGTTCGCCAAGCTGACTTGGGCACAGAATCTTCCCCTCAGAAGCGCCTTTCAAGACAACATTTTGGGAGGAAGCACAAACCAACCTGACTCTTTCTATCCACTCAACAGATGGGAAAACTAAGGGCCAAGGGCAAAGGCATTAACCCTAAAAAGCACACTGGCGAGTGGAAGGCAAGACGGCTTGACTTCTGGTCTGGGGTCCTATCTCCATACAACTGTCATGACATATGAGAACTTAACTCATTCATTCATTCAATGGACATGTCTTTTTTTTCCTGTAAGTTTTATTTTGAGAGAGAGAGAGAGCACGAGCAGGGGAAGGGCAGAAAGAGGAGGGAGAGAGAGAATCCCAAGCAGGCTCCTCACTGTCCTAAGTGTTTCCTTTACTTATCATGATGCTTTGAGACAAACTCTGTTATCAGCCCATTTTACGGATGAGGAAACTGGGACACAAAGACACTCGGTCATTTTTCCAAGGTCACACAGCTGGTAAATGCCACGTTGGTCTTTGAACCCACACGGTGTGGCTCCAGGATTCACGCTTTTTTAACGACTATGTCCCACCGCCTCTCAAGTTCAAGTAGAAGCAAACCGTGGTGGTCTTCATCCTCCAGGTCCTTAAACCTGGCGGTTTATCAGGGATCAAGGTGAAGGAGGGCTCAATAACCCGAAAAAGTTGTGTGTTCAGTCCAGAGCAAACTACGAGCCCGAAGTGGCAAATGAATGAGCCCCCAACCTGCGCCATGTCCTCTCGTTACCCTGTTGTCTAGCCATGGGCTCACGGAACAGGAAGGAAAGTGGGACCAAGCCAAACAGAATTCTCAGTCTGCTCGCCATCTGCAAATCATCCGTGATGGTATAAATCAGACAACAAAGGACCCCAGCAAGCTACAAAGGCTTGTAGCAAAGAAAATGCCTGAGGCCCATGGAGTTTAATGTTCGTCTTCCAACAGGTGATAGGGCAGCTGTTCCCCAGAGCATCTTGCCACTGTGTCTCCTGTGCCCCTGTTCCAGGGCCCCGTGCCTCTGCGAGGAACCTCGGCCTGTCCTCTTTAAGGCAAGCCAGGCTTCTCCTTGGGAGATCTCACCCCGTCCCATGGTTCAGTTAGTTACCAGATGTTGGTGGCTCTCCAATCTCTATCAACCCTCCTACCCGGAAGGCCAATGAGCAACTAACTAACTACCCACTGGCCGTTGTTACTTGGATACGACACAGGCTCTTCAAATTTGGCATGCCCAAAACCAACCCCATCGTCATCTCCTTGCCCAGATTCACCCCTTCTCAATTGGTCTCCATCTCCAGGAAAAACGGGACCACTCTGGATCCAACCATCCAAATCAGAATCCTAGGAAGCATCTCTGACCCCGTCTTTTCCCTCATTTACTCTTCTTACCTTCATTCAGCAAGTCTTGCTTATTCGACTTCCCAAATATCCCCAGAATTCTTTCACTTCTTTTTATCCTTTCCACTCTGTCCCCACTTGAGGCTGCCATCTTGCTTGCTTGGACAACTACAGTGGTCTTCCAGTAACAATACAGTCACCTCCTTCTAAGCGATTGGTCAAGGTACATCTTTCTAAAATGCAAATCTGATTCCTGATCCAAAGATAGTGACATAATAAGAGCTTGTTGTTTTAAGCTATTATATTTTTTTGTCTGTTTGTTTTAAATTAAAGTTAGTTAACATATATTTATAGTACTGGTTTCAGGAGTAGAATTCAGTGATTCATCACTTACGTATAACACCCAGTGTTCATCCCAACAAGTGCCCTCCTTAATACCCATCACCCATGTAGCCCATCCCCCTCGCCCATCTCCCCTCCAGCACCCCTCTGTTTGTTCTCCGTTTTTAAGAGTCTCTTACGGGTTGCCTCCTTCTCGCCTTTTATCTTATTTTTCCTTCCTTTCCCCTACGTTCATCATTCTGTTTCTTAAATTCCACGTATGGAATTTGATATGATATCCTCATGTGATACTTGTGTTTCTCTGACTGACTTACTTTGCTTAGCATAATACACTCTAGTTCCACCCACACCGTTGCAAGTGGCAAGATTTCATTCTTTTTCATCACCAAGTAAGATCCCATTGTATATATACCAGATCTTTATCCATTCATCAGTCGGTAGACATTTGGTCTCTTTCCATACTTGGCTATTGTCGATAGTGCTGCTATAAACACTGGGGTGCAGGTGCCCCTTCGAATCAGCATTTCCGTATCCTTTGGATAAATACCTAGCGGTTTAAGCGATTATATTTTGGAGTAATTTGTTACGCAGCAGCGGATGGCCGAGAAAACTCATAGGCTGTCTTATCTCTGGGCGACGGCACAAGCTGTCGTAACCCGACTCCTGACCGCTTCTCCCGCTCCTTCCAGTGTCAATCCATTTCACCTAAACTCCCATTCATTCTCAGGTCTTAGGTGAGACGACACCACCTCCAGGAAGCCACCCCTGAGTGATGATAGCACTGATCACAGCAGACAGTGAGCTCCCTGAGGGTGGGAAGGGTGGCTGCCATAACTCGTTCTGGATCCCCTGTATCCACAAAAGGTCTGGCCTTCTACAGATGATGGGGGGTAAATATTTCCTGAATGAATGAGGGGCACAGAAAGGCTTCCCTGCTCCATGCTGAGCTGAGGTGTCTCCTTGTGCCCAGCACATGACTCCGTATCAAGCAGATAGTAATGGCCTCCTAAGTGTCTCAAAGCCAGGCTTATAATTTGCACGGTTGTGACATTGACTCAGACCTGGTATCTCCACTGAGCTAGAACATCTCTTCTCGTTCACTGTCCTTTTTCATTTTCACGAGAACCATGAGGATCATCACTACCCTCATTCTCAACGTTTATTTATTTTCGGGACAGAGAGAGACAGAGCATGAACGGGGGAGGGGCAGAGAGAGAGGGAGACACAGAATCAGAAACAGGCTCCAGGCTCTGAGCCATCAGCCCAGAGCCTGACGCGGGGCTCGAACTCCCGGACCGCGAGATCGTGACCTGGCTGAAGTCGGACGCTTAACCGACTGCGCCACCCAGGCGCCCCATCACTACCCTCATTCTACGCAGAGGAAGAAGAAGACAGAGGGATGTGAACAAGTTTCATGCACGACCAGCCGCAAAAGCCTGAGTCTCTGAACTGGTTCTCAAACGCTCAGCCTAGAACTGCTCTCACAAGGGAAGACGGCTGAGGAACATACACCTTAATTACTAAATCATTTTGCGAAAACAAGAAAAAAACGCAGATGGCCGCTCCGCCCACGATGGTTCATTTCACTGCATCACCCAGGCCTCTCGGTAAGCAAAGAAACTCCAATATGACATTTTTAGTCTCTAAGGGGAGAGAGATAGCAGAATCAAGGAAATACAGCAAAACCGAATTAAAGCAGATCTGGAAAAAAGGAAGTTGTGGGGGGGGGGGAGAAAAAAGTCTGTAAAAAGGAAAGCATTTAGAAGGAAATTCGTTTTGATGCTTTCAGATATATATTGGTAAGGTTATATATTATTAGGGGAAAAAATTAATAATAAGCAAAATAAGTTGAAAGGGCGGGAGGGGCATTCACAAGAAGCTACCTTCCAGACCAATATATCCGATATGAGATTCCAGACGGAGCTCCTCTGAGTTGTGTAAGCCTCTGGGTTTGATTTTTATTTCAACTCCATAAGGATCCTATTCACCATGTGTGAGTGACGATTCTAAAACCACAGAGTGCTGAATTAAATACAATTCAGCGGGGGGAACAAGTCACAATAATACCAGTTTCAGGGCAACATGCCTTATAACCAATGGCTTTTGCTTCTTCGGTAACTGAATGCCTGTGGGTAGCTCACAGATATATCCGCTGTATACTCAACTCCATTCAACTGTAGAGAACATTCTAGAATTTATACCAAAGATGGCAAAGCCCGAGCCACGGGGTGCAGCAAACCTGCAAGTGTGCTTGTGTGGCCTTCCCCGTATTTTTCAGTTACCGATATTTAAATATGAGAGGGTTGGCATAAAATCCAGATTTTCAGCACCCGTGGCGGGCAGTGGGGGGGTGAGGGGGTACTGCCCGCATCGTCACATGGCAAATATCGACCTGAGGTCAGTAAGGGTTCCCCCTTACCCCCCGGCGTGTGGTCCCTTCCTTCTATGCCCCATCTGCCTCTGGCATTTATGGTGTTTCCCTGGCCCCTATGGGCATAGCGCTGAGATCCCTACACTCAAAAAAGATGGCGGCCACTTTCTTAAAATTCCTTGGTTGAAACAGAGATCCCCACAAGTGATCTTCAAGAAAAGGAAATTCTTTTAACGAAAGTGGTACTAGGAACCCATCCATTACCTCTTCTTTCACTCTCTCCCTTACCTCTCAATCATGGCATCTCTGCTTCTCTCTGTGTCTCTGCCATGTTTTTTCTCCTAGACTGAGGTCAACTGCCTGAGTGGCCTAAAAGAGCCAGCCGGACCCAGCGTCTACTTCCCGGTCTTTCAACTCAGCGCTCAGAGCTCCCCTGAACCAGTGGCTCACTTGCCCAAACCCAGTCTGCCCAAACAGGCATCACATCGGGGCATTCACCTGTTCAGATCAGACTAGCCAATCACTGGCCACGGTTGCTGGTCACTGGACCAATCAGGGTGCCTGGGGCCCCGCCCTAACAACAAGGGAGGATCGTGCGGCACAAAACCTGGCTTGCCGGGGTAGCAGGGATTCCAGGTAGGACACGCTTGCCTCGAAGGCAGGCAGGCCAGGACTCCCAGCACCGATCCCGCCACCACCTTCTCAGACAGGATCCTTACTCTTCAGCAATTCGCCTCTCTGCTCCCACAAGGTGTGGCCTGGCCGGGGCCGCACAAAGGAATTACACACTTCACTTGGCGACGGAGCCCTCGGCCACATGCACAAATGGAAGCAGTTAGTGTCTGTAACGAGTTTGTAATACTCCTTCGCTTGTTTCCTCTCGGTGCCTGTTGGCCTGTCCAATTAGTGGGAACCCACCATAGGGCAGTAATTGGGCTCCTTCTTAGCCATCCTGGGGGGGGGGGGGTTTCACGCCCGCCGCACCCCCCCCCCCGCCCAGACAAACCACCTGACCTCTAAAGCGGCCATAGCGAATTTGCCTTTATTGACCCAAATTTGGAAACCCCACGTTATTTGCCTTTGAGGTCAAACAAAGAGACGCTCTATTTTCTCTGGCTCCTCCCAGCTCCGAGGTAGCCAAGAACAGAGCATCATTGTCAGGCTTCAGTTCATCCTGCAGAATCAAGGAAACTCCAGCAGCGTGACAGGCGGAAGGGCCTGGTCGTTGCTATCCCCGCGCTGCCGTGGAACAGCTGTGTGATCTTGGGCAGGTAGCTTCACCTCTCTGACCCTCACTTTTCTCCCTTTGGTAGATCCAGACCGTCAACGCCTCGTTGGCTTATTGAGAGGTTGAAGCGAGAAGTGTGAGCCACCCACACAGCTTCAGTCAATACACAATAAATATTATCCCCCTTTCCATCTTGCAGACCCCCTCTCCGAAATAGGAATGATAGACCGTCCGTAAATACTTATGGAGTAGTTAGCATGTTCATAAGGTTGCACTGGGTGCCATAAAGAGAGAAAGTCAAAGAAGCTCAGCATTCACGTTGAACTCAGTCTTAGCCCTGGCACTTTCCGGCCAAGTGTGTTCAAGCCAAGTGACTTAACCTCTCTGAAGCTCCCGCCTGAAACGGCCGACGGCAATTACACCTGCTTGATCAAATGGTTGTGACCGTGTCTGTTATTTGTACCATCACATTCCCCACCCCCAGCCAGAGCTTGGAGTGTGCTGGTTGACCCAAACTGAGCGAGGGCCTCAGAGAGTAAGTGGAAATTTTCTAAGGCAAAGAAGATGGGACAGACGTTCCTAGTGGAGGAAATAGGAGACAAAATGCTGAAAGGTCCCGGGTCTTTAAGGCCAAGGTTTGGGATGCCTTTGTGGGGCGGGGGGGAGGGGGGGGAGCGTGGAGAAGGCCATCTGAGAATCTGACGAAGCTGTTCCTGAGGTGGACACCCAAGGGTTACGCACAGACTCTCAAGGATGAAAGGAACAAAAGAAGAAATACATGTAACCCATGAGTTCGGGGAGAAAAAGATTAAAAAAAAAATCAGTGATTCGGAACGTATTACAGAAAACGTTTCTTCTGGAAAACATGATAATTTTGGAGACCCTCGATGTTACAATTCTTTGAGAAATTCTTTACGTTCTGCTCGGCACAATGAAATGCAACGGCTGGCAAGATTTTGCAGATGGAAAGGATCCTGTTGGTTCGGGAAATTAAATAAGCAAAGCGATTAGCAATCTGGGCTTGCCTACCTTTGCTGCAACAAGAGGGCCACACCCCAGCTCTCAGTGACAGGTCCCCTGCATCTTTGTCCTGGCCGGCCACCTTTCCCGCCCTTTGTGGATTCCGTAGCTGTCCTTCGTTACTCTGCCTGGAGACAAGGATCACCATGAACGGCAGGTTTCAGGTATTCACTTCGACCGTTGCTGTGACTGCCAAGTAAAGATCTGTGTATGCACACGTGACTCGTTTTTAACGATGATGTCAAACTATATGTCGATGGGCTAATATGGATTAATAATTAGCACTGTCTTTTTAAAAAAATTTTTTTAACGTTTATTTATATTTGCGAGAAAGAGAGAGAGACAGTGTGTGAACAGGGAAGGGGCAGAGAGAGAGACACAGATTCGCAAGCAGGCTCCAGGCTCTGAGCTGTCAGCACAGAGCCCAACGTGGGGCTCGAACCCACCAACCGTGAGATCGTGACCTGAGCTGAGGTCGGATGCTTAACCCACTGAGCCACCCAGGCGCCCCAATACTTAGCGTTTTCAATCAGTTATATCGGCGTGGATCTCCATGGCAAGATTCAAGCGCCGACCCGCAAATAAACTCTTCCCACAATTTATTTGGACCCAAGCATGACTTCAGGGTCTTGAAATAAAATGGTATGTTTTCACCTTCTCAAAATAATCCCCCCCCCCCCCCCACACACACACACAACACAGGCTTTGTCTTCCCTCACTGTGTGCATCAGTTAAAGCTCTGACCCCTAGGGCTGGGATACCTGGTGGGATGGATGGGCCAGAGTTCCTGCTCGGGGCTTCATGGTGAAGGTACAAGGCGGGAAGAGCTTTATATGGGGGTGGAGAGCCAGGAGCTAGACTAGAATCGCTTGCATCATGGAGGGAGGCAGACCAGAAGGAATTGATTGAACAGCTGACCCAGTTGGCTCAGGACTATCCCTATTTTATTTTATTTTATTTTATTTTATTTTGAGAGACAAAAAGCATGCGTGAGCAAGGGGAGGCACAGGGAGAGAGAGAGAGAGAGAGAGAGAGAGTCTTAAGCAAGCTCCACGCTCAGCGTAGAGCCCAACAAGGGGCTCAATCCCACAACCCTGGGATCGTGACCTGAGCTGAAATCAAGAGCTGGACGCTCATCTGACTGCGCCACCCAGGCGCCCCGTGGACTGTCCCAAGTTTAGAACTGAAAGCTGTGTGCCCCAGAAACCCCTCGGACCGGGACAAACCAGGTCGGGTGGCCACCCAAGCCCCGAGTAGGCGGCACAGGAGGTGCTGATGAGCAGTCCCTCACTGTGCCCGAGCCATCTGGCGGGGCTGTGATGCACACAAGCCCTAAAGCGAGGTCAGGACCCGGGTTCAAGTCCAGCCTTCGCTAAGCATCGGCCTCGGGTCTCTACAGGTTAGTCCCTCCTGATCTGTGAAACGGGAATAGCAGAATCTATTTTCTGGTTTCAAAGGCTCAGCGAGGTAATCCCTGGGCTGGACATGGCACGAAGGCTCAGCAAAGGTTGGGCCGTCTGGTCACCCCCATCAGTGTGAGATAAGAATAGGTTACTCCGGAGGGAGCCGTGTGGGAAACGCTCTGGCAGGAAGGTGTGTTAAGAAAGGATTAATCTGAGCATCTTCCGAGGCCAGGGGAAGGGGGGGCCCGTGTCACGCTGAGGTCACACCAGCTGCTGTCAGCTCCCATCCCAGGCGCCCAGATATCCTGGCGGGCGAGGAGGCATCTGGGTCGCCCACTCAATCCTGTCCCAGGCTCCAGTCGTCAGGAGTCACCTCCGGAGCCCCAGGAAAGCTTCACGGCTTCCTCTCTCCTCCTTTTGCTATTTGTGGCCCCGGTACAGTTGTCAGGGATGGGGAGGTGATGCTGTTCCTTTCTGGCTCTCGAACAATGGGAATCAGGATGTTCAGCCCATCGAAGCTCCTTATTGTCTCACCCTTCTCCCGGAATCCTAGGGCCGAGAACGCTGCCTGGCCTCCGCACTCCGTTAATAACCGGGCCCGCGCGCGCAATGAATTGGGCCTTTCTCCACCGCCCAAACTTCTTTGGTTCTAGCCCTGGTCAAGGCCATCATTCAGTCACTCAACAAACGCCGAGTGGGGAACCCCAGTGGGGAAATCTGGGCTCTGGAGCCGTGGTTTGACCACAGCGCTGCCACTCACCAGCCGCCTCGCCGGGTGTCAAGCTCCTTAGTGCCTCAGTGTCCACGTCTGGAAATGGGTTAATAATAACGCTCCCCGCGTTATGTTGCAAAACCCTTAGACCAACGCCCGGCAAAGAGTACGCGCTCAATAAACGTTACCTGTTATTAAGAGTCTTATTAACTTCAAGAGGGACGTGTCTTCAACTCCACACAAGCAACCCTTTCGTTATGCACCTGTTTCTGGACCATTTCGAAAGTACAGAGCATCGCCCGGAGGGGAAATCTTACATGGGGATGAATATTAAGATTGAGAGTCTGGAGGCCAGGTATTAACAACTTCCCCTTATTCCTAGCATCCAGCCAGGGCCGGCTTCACGGACACGCAGGACCCCGTGCTTCAAGTTCACTGTCCTGCGGTCTAGGTTGAACTGAATGGCTTCGGACAGTGAATTTCAGTGGGACAATGACGATGCCCTGAGATTTGCCTCCTGCGGTCTCACCAGCCCCACCTTCCCGCCCCCTCCGCCCTACAAATTATGCCAATTACCCACCTCCTACCGAGTAGCTCTCATGTGTGGTTTTGCTACGAGTCTCTGCCTCTTTTCTCTTAACAAATCCTTCCTCCCACGTAGGGGCAAGGCAGGGGAAGAAAAGAAAAATACAAGAAAGCAATGAGGAAGGAGGGAACTCACCTCCTGCCCCCCGCACCATCCCACGGCAGCCAGGGTTCGGGAAACTCACTCCAGCACGTGGGCAAGTCAGTTTACGGCTCAGTTTCTTCATCTGTAAAGTGGGTACAGCGATGAAGTCTCCGTTTTCGGCTCCTCAGGGTAGGAAGTGAGAGGGCGCTGGGCTGGATTCTGTGCTGGGCTTCGGGAAAGTACTCAGTAAATGGTATTTCTATCCTTCAAATAACAGTAGCAGGTCGTCGTAGTGGGGATAACAGTAATAAGCAAATCCGGTCTCACCGACTGCATAGACACGTCCCAGGACCAGATCAAAATTGTTTCCTCTCCAGGCTCGACTCGTAAATCGGCTCTTCTGCTCATGAGGGGTGTAAGAGCCTTATTTTTCTTTCGTACCTTTGTTGTGGTGGTTATTCTCTGGCTCACTTCCTCTCCTGGGCAGCAGATCTTGCCCCCAGAGCTGCCTGGCCCCGGCTAGTCTGGGCACTGGGGTCCCGGGCCATGTCGGTCAAATCCTGGTTCCTTATAACACAGACGTTCAGTAAACCTACATTTGCATCAGATGCCCCAGACGGGCTGCTGCCTGGGTTTCACGTTATTCTTTATTACGATTACTACAACAACAAAAAAAGCCACGTAATGAAAATATGCCCGAATTTATGAATTAATGACGGAGAGACGCACCAGGGTCAGGCACTGAACTCTCGTTTATGTAAGAGATTAACTCACCAAACCCTTTTCAGATGGCTGTAGTCAAGAAGGGACCTGTCGCTCAGCGTCAACGACGGTGAATTCCCAACAAGGAATGAATTTTCACGTTCACGAGACGTTTGTCTGGTCAGAGGACCAGAGATCTAAAGGCTCCATCCGCACAGAGCCCGACGCGGGGCTCGAACCCACAGACCGTGAGATCATGACGTGAGCCGAAGTCAGACGCTCAGCCGACTGAGCCGCCCGGGCGCCCCTCATGGTCCACCTCTTGATGGCCCCCTGTCTAACACCCCGCAATAGGTTTTGCTGGAGCCATATGAGGCCGTGCGCTCAGGAGGAATAAACACAATGAAGAAATTTGAAAGGCACAGTGGAAGGTTAAAAAAAAAAAAAAAACCTAGGACAAAAATCTAGACAACTTAATCTAAACACCAAAATGCTATTGCTGTTGCTGAGGAAGCTTCATTGTTACCTTTACTTTTCTTCCCCCCCCCCCCCCTAAGATTTTCAGAGGCCACACCCAGCCCGTGGACCTGTTGTGTCCGTCTCTGAGCATGATTTTCAGCTTAAGGAAGTCTCTGTTCGACTCAGCCTTTTCCACCTTCTACGAGGAGTTCCGGCCATCTGCGTGGCACCTGCTGGCTGGTGGGTAACTGCCAGCTTCTTTCGGGGAGACGTACACTTCCCGGGTGGCCACGACCCCCAACTGACCTGCCTCCTACATGTATGAGACTTGCCCGCCCCGCTCCGGGCGGGAATTTCAATTTGCAATCACAAAACCATTCTTATAATGAAACATCGGCCATAACAACCTCACGAAGCAAATCTAAGGCAAAGCACGTTGGGATGATTTGTCTGGAGAGAAAAGGATGCAAAACAGTCATGATTTTCCCCGCACCTTGTGCAGACTGGTCCTGACCCATTCTCCGGCTCACGAGCATCAACCCCTTATCACTTTCTGGCCCCAAGGCCCGTGGGAGGTAGGACGAAGCGGTCTACAGGAGTGTCAGCCACACAGCCAAGGCCACGGAAAGGCGTGGATAGAAAAGGCTGAGCGGCTGAGGGCAGGGCTAGAAACGGGGGATCAAGAGCCGTGTAGACACTGGCATCCGAGGAGGCGCCTTGGCGTTAGGAAGAAGGAGACAAAAAACGAAGTCCGTGGTCAAAGGAAAGAGCGCGCCGTGGCCGTTTCGTGCCTTCTAGCAAACGAGAGAGGGCAGCGAACCCTGGCCACCCTCACTACTCCCACCCTAGCTCAGTCGCTAGTAAGTTGCCCCAGACAGTGGGCAGGAACCTGTGCTGTCTCTTCAGGTCACTGCCATGGACATAGCAGCTCCAAGACTTGGGCCCTACGTGTCATTCACCTGAGCCGTGTTCCTTTAATATCGTTTTCTTGAAGTTGATTCTTGGTAGAATCCTTTTTTTAAGTTTACTTTTATTTTGAGCGAGAGAGGGGGAGAAAGAAAATCCCAAGCAGTCTCCTCACTGTTAGCACGGAGCCCGACACGGGGCTCGAACCCGCGAAACGGCCAGATCGTGACGTGAGCCGAAATCCAAGAGTCAGATGTTTAACCGACGGAGGCACACAGGTGCCCCTTTAAATGGAATCCTTTTTCGGGGCGCCTGGGTGGCGCAGTCGGTTAAGCGTCCGACTTCAGCCAGGTCACGATCTCGCGGTCCGTGAGTTCGAGCCCCGCGTCAGGCTCTGGGCTGATGGCTCAGAGCCTGGAGCCTGTTTCCGATTCTGTGTCTCCCTCTCTCTCTGACCCTCCCCCGTTCATGCTCTGTCTCTCTCTGTCCCAAAAATAAATAAACATTGAAAAAAAAAAATGGAATCCTTTTTCAACGCAGCTTTGTCCTATGCCCTTCCATCTGAGACATTGTAGCGTTCATGAGTAGTGTGCCACACGCCCGCACACACACACACACACACACACACACACAGCGGTGTGCGGGAGCTGGCCCGCAAGGCTCACGAGAGCCACCGTTAAACGTTTAGCAATCCTAAGAGCCAGTTGGTGAGCACACAGTGGTGAAAAATGAAATTATATTAGCTTGCACTCGGGCTGTTTTAAAGACAACGGTAATAAATACTCAGAATTCATCCTTTCCTAATTATGTTGCCACATTTTGCTAGTATCTCTGTTCCCGAGGTTCCTCACGTTCTCCCGTTGTCTGTGTTTGGGAACGTGTCAGCCGCTTGAACTCAACCATGGTAGCGATATTTACAGCACGGACATTGGCAAAGGCTCCAGATCAGAGCTTCTGTTCCCACGCAGAACTGATTGTTAAACATTTACTGGCACGCCACATCTTTGGGTAATTATTAATTACATACTGCGTGTGTAGAATAATATGTAATATGAATTTATTTCCCCCACTACATGCTAAAACAGACTTAGCTGCAATTTTTTAAAAAACATATATATGTGTGTATATACACAGACATACACACACACACACACACACACACACACACATATGGGGGCACCTGGGTGGCTCAGTTGGTTAAGCAGCCGACTCTTGTTTTCGGCTCAGGTCATGATCTCGCAGTTTGGGAGTCTGAGCTCCGAGCTGGGCTCTGTGCTGACAGTGTGGAGTCTGTTTGGGATTCTCTGGCTCTCTCTCCCTCTCTCTCTCTGCCCCTCCGTTGATCTCTATGTCTCTTTCTCAAAGTAAATAAATAAACATTAAAAAGAATGGAAATATACATGTATATAAATATACGTGTGTATGTATCTGTGTGTGTATACGTGTACGTTCCTACACTCCCTAAGAGATTGTGGCATCCATCAGAGAGGACGTGCGGTATTAACACTCAGCAGCCTGACGGTCATTTGCTAGGGAAACTGAGGCCCAGAGAGGTGAGTGAGTTTGCGGAGACCACACAGTGAGAGCGAGGCTGAGTCAGATTCCTTTGCATTTCCCTCTGTCCAATGCTGCCTCCCTCCGTGGATGGCACTGAGTCACATCCCTGAAGCCCACTGTTCAGCATCGGCTAGAAACAAGAGGGAGCAGCCCGAATGAGGGCAGAAGGGAGGGTGCAGGGGGGCTAAAAGGGTCATTAGAAATTCACACAATTAATTAGACAGTGCTAGGGACACAGCCGTCTGGATAACCCATCGATGACGATGGCAGGGGGCCTACCCCCCCCACCCCGTCCCCCGCCGGGGCCTCTGTGGGTTACCGCAAGCAAAGCTCAAAGGTCCGCCTTCCCCATCAATACCCACCCCAAACCCGCGTAAATATTTGATGCAGAATTAAAGCCCGTTTCCAACTTTTATGAGCCCGGTAGCAGCGTCTTGCTGCCTCTGGGTGCCCCCCACCCCCACCATCTCCCAAGGAGCGCCCCCCCCCACCGCCCCCAGCCTGGCCAGCCTTGTCCCTCCATCAAGCCGAGTGCATTAGGACAATTAGCACCAGCCCACTGGCGCCAATTAGCAACCAATAGTGTCTATATTATGGAGAAGGGGCGGCGGGGGCGCCTGTGTCTCCAGCCGGCCTTCACACTCAATTACATTAAGTGGAGGCTCCAAGCTGCGGGCGGGGGTGGGGGGGGGGCGGGACGGTTGCTGGGGTGATTGCGTCTTCTCCGCGTGGCAGGTGATCTTCTCCCTGGCTCCCCGATCCGGGACGGACTCCTCTCCTTGTCCCTTTGCATCAATACACACGCCTTCAAAAGGCAGGAGTGAGGGAGGCACGGGGTGGAGAAACAAGGAAAACTCATGCAGCGAAATCGTGACATGTACCATGCCTTCCGGCCTGCCTGCCTTCAAGAGATATTCGCGGGGGGCGTCCTGTGAACCCAGGATCCTTCCATTGGCAGGGTCGGCCACATAATCGGCATGGCCTGGTGCAAAATGAAAACCTGAGACTCCGTATTCAAAAAATATTAAGAACTTCAGGGGGTCCCCGGGGGGCTCCGTCGGCTGAGCGACCGACTTCGGCTCAGGTCATGATCTCACGGTTTGTGAGTTCGAGCCCCATGTCGGGCTCTGTGCTGACAGCTCGGAGCCTGGAGCCTGCTTCGGATTCTGGGTCTCCCTCTCTCTCTGCCCCTCCCCTGCTCACGCTCTGTCTCTCTGTCTCAAAACATAAAGAAACATTAAAAAAATGTTTTCAAAAGGTACTAAAAACTGCAAAATGATGGCAACGGAGCGTTAAACCAGGTGCAGGATCCTTCTCAGCGGGAGCCCTTCTGAGCCCGGAGAACCTACGCAAGGGCACTGCTCTGCTTTCGTGAAGCCAGCCTATCTGCGATCTGGGATAGAGGAGTGAACAAATCTGAACAAAAATGTCAGCCTTCAGGGGGCCTCACTTTTTAATGGAAGGAGACAGTCAATAAATGGTAAAAAGAAACAAAAAAAAAAGGATTAGTAAATTAGTTCCTAAGCAGGCGGTAAGTGCAATAGGAAAGAAAAAGAAAACCAGAGCATGGTAAGAGGGGTCAGCAGGGCCAAAAACAGGGATCAGGGGACAAAATGAAATGAGCATTGGAAGAGGTCTCATTGAGATGGTGAGATGGGAGCAGAGATTTGAAGGAGGTGAAGGGAGTGAGGTCTGTGGTTATCTGGGGAAAGAGCCTTCCAGGAAATAGCCAGTGCAAAGGCCCTGGGGCAGAGGTGTTTTGGTCATGTTCAAAGAGCATGGCCGGAAGTCAGTGCAGCTGGAGCAAAGTAAAGGGGAATGGAAGGAGATGGGTTATGTAGGGCCTTCTTGGCCATTAGGAGGACCTTGGCTTTTACTCTGAGGGGCTCAGGGAGCTCCACGAAAGGTCTATCAGCAGGAAACTGAATGTAGTACAAGGATCCCTCAGAAAGCCGTGTTGGGACCGGACAGTAGGGAGGAAAACTAGAATACAAGGAGACCTGTGAAAAGCCCACCCCAGGGGTTGGCAAATAAATGTTTGCTGGAAAGGGCCGGATAGGAAACATTTCAGCCGCGGCAGGCCATAGGGTATCTGTCACAACCGCTCAGCTCTGCTGGCACAGCACAGAATCAGCCGCGTTCAGTATGCAGATGTGGGCGTGCTTGTGTACCAATAAAACTTTACGGACACAGAAAGTGGGGTTTCGTATAATTGCCATGGGTCACGAACTATAATTTTTCTTTTGCTTTTTTCCCCAACCATTGAAACATGGAAAAACCAATCTGAGTTCACAGCATACTGCCCAAAAAAAGCAGCACTGGCCAGATTTCACCCAGGGGGGGTAATTTTTTTCGACCCCAGATTTAGGAAATAATCCAAGGGAGACCACCATGGAAGGACAGTGAGAAGGTCCTGGATATATTTTTAAGGTAAAGCCAGTAGGATTTCCAAGAGGTCAACTGGGAGGCAAAAGGAAGAGAGAGAAGCCAAGTCAGAGGACAGATGGGAGTCTCTCCTGAATGGAGAAGACAGCGGGAGGTGACAGTGTGACGGGGGGCCAGGAGGCAGTGGTAATAAGCCTAATCACTCCTTATTAGTTATTTAATTGGGCATTTCATATGTCCCCAATTCCTTACAAACATCGTTTCACTTAATCCCTGCCTAAACGTATTCAGCAAGTTTGACTCCCTTCACATCTCAACCCATTTCACAGAGGTGGAAACTGAGTCTTAAAGGAGTAAAGGAGGCGCCTGGGTGGCTCCGTCGGTTAGGCGTCGACTCCCGATTTCGGCTCGGGTCACGGTCTCACGGTTCACGAGGTCAAGCCCCGTGCCTGGCTCTGCGGTGACAGCATGGAGCCTGCTTGGGATTCTCTCTCTCCCTCTCTCTGCCCCTCCCCCTACTTGCGCATGTCTCTCTCTCTCTCTCTCTCTCTCAAAATAAATGAATAACGTTTTTTTTTTTGTTTTTTTTTTTTGTTTTTTTTAAAGAGTAAAGTATCCAAGATCACCAGGTGAAAAGTGGCAGACGCGGGCCATTCCCGCCAGGGAACCTATGTGCTACAGCGTTTCGGGAGCCGCCCACATCACTTCAGAAATCTCGCACGAAGCCAGAAACGTGAAAACACAAAGCAGAAGCCTTCCCAGGTACACGTTCTGGATTTCACTTTAGTTTCAATACTGGCTTAGGGGGTGTGTGTTTCCACATGTTTCTCCCCACTCTCTGTGCCTCGGTTTCCCCCCATCTCTGCCACGCAGCTCCAGGACCGGAGCCTTTCCCCGGGTTCCTGCCTGACCTCACGTTGGCCGACACCACGATTCCTCAGCTTGGGAGCCGAGCAACCTGGGCAGGGACCGTCCCCACAGCCTCAGGAAAGCGTTCGTTCTCTGTGAAATCACCGGGGATTATTTATGTGTCTAATACAGCGTCTTCTGTCTTCCAAGGTTTGCCGATCGCTGGGAAGCGAATCCCAGGGGAGGCCAGAGAACGGACAGGAAAGCCCTTGTCAGGTGGAGGCTGGACTCCAAAGGAGCTGGCGGGTCTGGGCCGGGGGTGGGCATCTGCTAGAGACAGGCGGACCCCCCAACCCGACACCCCCGGCCCCCCTGAGAACAGCCACCGGGCCACCTCGTGCTGGCCTCCAGCCTCGGCAGGAACCGAGCAGGTGCCAACCTCACCGTGTGCACCGGGCCGGGGGAAGGACGGGCAAATGCGAGTAGAACAGCGCCTGCCGCCCGGGGAGCCCGCGGTCTAGCTGCCGGGGCCGTGACTTACATGCAAGCCTGGGAACCTGCCCCCGGATGGTCACGGTCATCCCAACATTCGCTGAGCACCCGTACAGCCAGGCGCCCCGCTAACCTTCACGTGAACCGCATCACTGACCCCTGCCAGCCACCCGTCCAGGAGAGCATCGGCCCTTATCTTACAGGTAAAGAGACCGAGGCTCTTCCCACATCACTCACTCGGCCAGCAGAGACTGCAGCCAGCCAGCCTCGGACCCCAAGCCCGACAGAGAAATGCCGCAGAACGACGCAAGTTTTCAAAAAAGCCCCTTCGGACGATTCACTCGTGATCTGGATACACACAGCCTTCCTCCCGACACACGTCGCTGTTTGTCGTCGGCCGCTGCTCCCGCTGCGAAGTGTGGACTTTTGGGGAAGGCATTCAAGGCTTCTGTTTAAGCCTTCATGAATTCGGAGCGGAAAGAAAGCCACCTCCAGCCGGGATGTGGTTCACTCTCCACTGGGCTGGGTTAGCTCGGGGCCTCCGTGATGTGGGTCCCCAGGAGACAGTAACCGCCCAAGGACTTGTTTATTTTAGGGGGAAGGCCTGGGAGGGAAAATCATGAAAGGCTGGGGGCCGGTCGGATGGAAATCAAGTCTGACCCTGAGCGGAGGGGAGGAGGGGGGGCTGGGCTAGGAGGGTAGCCAGACTCACCTGCCGTCTATGGGAGCTGCCCCGAGGCGCCTGGGTTTCTCGAGTCTGGGTTGGCTTCTGGAGCGGTCCTGTGTGTCCCAGGAAATGGTCCTGCCTCCGTATCCCCGCAGCCCACAGCCCCTGCTAGGAGCCGCCCGGTGGGAAGCGTGGCTTCCTGCAGATGTGACCGTGGGTGGCGAGGGTGGGAGCCACGGGCAGGGCCTCGGGCGGGCGGTGGGGGCTCTGCAAGGTGCCCTATGAATGACCAGCTCCCACACTACCTCCGAGCCTCAGTGTTTCCACCTGAAAAATGGAGCACTGCAACCAGAAACGCAGGGACATCCGGTGCCTGAAGGAAAAAGTTGCTGTCACCATGTAACGGCCTCCCTTTCTACCCCTGCCCCCAACCAGGAATTCTGGGTCATCCTGTACATTTCTCTCTTACAATGTATCCCCCCTGTCACAGGGTATTGTTTGTGCAATTATTTGTGTGGGGTTTTTCTTCTGTTAAGTTTCTCAAGATCCACGTGGGAGTGAAAACATATGATACCTGTCTTTCTCTGCCTGACTTATTTCACTCAGCATAATACCCTCCGGTTCCATCCACGTTGCTACAAATGGCCAGATTTCATTCTTTCTCAATGCCTAGTATTCCATTGTATCGATAAACCACATCTTCTTTATCCATTGGTCAGTTGATGGACATTTAGGCTCTTTCCGTAATTTGGCTATTGTTGAGAGCGCTGCTATAAACGTTGGGGTACCAGTGCCCCGATGCATCAGCACTCCTGTATCCCTTGGGTAAATTCCTAGCAGTGCCATTGCTGGCTCATAGGGTAGATCTATTTTTAATTTTTTGAGGACCCTCCACCCTGTTTTCCGGGGTGGCTGCTCCTGTTTGCATTCCCACCAGCAGTGTGCGATTATTTGTTGAAAAACGAGTAGCAAAGCTTTGGGCTTCTCTCTCATCCTCCTTCCTGAGCTGACATACCAGTTGCTGTCACGGATCTTGCTCTGTGCCTTAGGTTCTTCATTCAGCAAAGAAAGATAATAAAAGTATAAAAGTATCAGCTTTGCGGGGCTGCAGAGAGCTTCAAAGGGGTTCACGGGAAGGGCAGAGAACCGACACACTGTAAGATACAATGTAAGTAACCAGGAGCCCTTAGCTTTTAAAAATGGTCGCTCTTTGGGGCGCCTGGGTGGCTTGGTCCGTGAAGCATCCAACTTCAGCTCAGGTCATGATCTCACGGTTCCGATCGTGAGTTTGAGCCCCTGATCGGGCCCTGAGCTCACAGCTCGGAGCCTGGAGCCTGCTTCGGCTTCTGTGTCTCCCTCTCTCTCGGCCCCTCCCCTGCTCACGCCTCTGCCTCTCTCTCTCAAAGATAAATGAACATTAAAAAAACTTTTTGTAAATGGTTGCTGTTCCCCAGGAAGAGATGACGATCCCAAGTTCAGGAAGACTACATAGCGTGAAGTCAAACAGGCAGTGGGCGATGAGACCAGGGTCGAAATTCCAGGCTGGAGCCCTGGCACGCTTGACCTTCTTGAACTGGGACCCCCGTGGATCTGGGGAGGCATACACGCTACCCCGCAGACCCCCATCGTACGCCCTTCTGCCCAGAGCCTCGCCATTGTCCAGGTAGAAGATCTGATCTCAGAGCCCTGCCTGGGCTCACCAGGACCCCCTCCTCCTTCCCAGGACACAGCCCCCGATGCCTGCCCTCTGGCCCAGGCTGGCGACTCACCAGCACCTGCCCCGGCCGGAGCCCTCGATGTCCCAGCTCATCCTGAATGCCATCTTCCTGCTTAGTCTTGGTCGGACATTCATTCATCCCTCACATACCCCCTTCTCTGCACCAACAGGATTGTTCAGCGCGTAATTTCTAACTCCCCACCGCCCCGGAAGGCTCTACCGACGTCCATTTTCCACATGAGAAAACTGTAGCTAAAAAATAAACTAAACTGATCATACATCCCAACCCAGGTTTTCCCAACTAAGAGCATCATAATCATAATAATGCTCCAGATACGTTGTCTCGCCCGAATTTCAGAGCAAGCGATGCGGAGGAAGAGGCCGAGGCTCAGAGAAGTCAAGGAACTTGGCCAAGGTCACACTTCCCTGTTTCCACTTCTGGACAAGTGGCCAGGTCCTCATCCCCAAGGGCCTCCCACAAGAGGCTGTTGGACCAAGATGCCCCCGTTGGACAAGGTCTTGGCTAAACATCCATCCCCAAGGGCCGGGGAGAAGGAGCTGGTGGGCAGAGATGCCCCAATTCAATCCAATTGAACTTCCATCCTGCCTTTGCAAGGACTCAAGGCTCAAGGGCAAAACACTGGCTAACTCTGAAAGCTGGGGCAAGGACAAAGGAGAACTAATTAAGACTGAAAGCAAGACAGGGTCCCCGAGCACTGCCTCCTTTTACTTTAGAGACACCCGATAGCCCTCCATGTCCCTTGTGTCGTTGCCAACATCCCTGATGGCATCTTCGAGAGCCCCGTATGCACCAAAGTAAGCCCTTCTTGTCCAAGTTGAAGAGGGACCCACCTGAAGAGTCATTTAATATGAATGAGCAAATGCCTGTTACTAAAATCAAACATCACCCAGTGCCCATATTCTTCTTGGTAACTAATGTCCGGTGATCTTAATTACTCCGTGATCCGCGGACATTTTCGTGGGCATCAGACAGACACAATATCATCGCAAACCGCTACTCTGGGCACAGGGACTCTGGGCTTCTTCAGTCACCAAACAACTCATTCATTCATCCTCAAGACAATTTCCAATTCCTTCCTTTTTTCATTCATTCTCAAGGCCTGTTCCCAACCTCCGTTCCATTTGGGCTTTCTCTACAGTTATAATGTTGTAGTATATATATATAAAAAAAAGATAACACTTTATTCCCCAGTCTTCCCTGCTGGCTCTGGGGCTCCATTCGGGCCAATGGGATTTAAGCAGATATCCGTTGAAAAGAGTTCCTTTCCTGATAAATATGGGGATGAGAGTGGCTAGGTGAGACCTTTCTGTCCCTTCACTCCCCTTTTAGCCTAGGAAGCAGATGTAATGCCTGGAGGCACAGCAGCTATCTTGTGACCATGAGGCATTAAGCATGAATCAAACTGAAAAGATCACAGAGGAATACGGGGGCTGCTAAACTAATTCCAACGTCCGTCTCCTTCTGGATCTCTTGTTACGTAAGGAAAACAAACCATGGTTTATTTAAGCCATGTAAGAGTTGAGTTTTCTCTTAATTATAGCCAAATGTATTCCTAGTATAAGTGCTTACTAAGACCGAGAGAGGCACAGCCCCTCCCCCTAAGGGAGCTCCTGATCCAGTGAGGTGATACGAGAAAGAAAAGAAGTAACAGTAAAAGAAAGTGCCATGTACCTATGGTTCTGCTATCACCGCCCAGAGAAATGGAGACAAAGCTATTCCCTGCCAGACCCATTCCTAAGTTTCTTCTTCTCATTTCCTCATCCCGAAGTCCTTGACCGGAACAGAGCGCTCCCTGCAGCTGAAGCCACACGCTGTCCCTGCTGCACCGCGCACAGCCCGCTTCTCTCCTGCAGGGACGAGTTCCAGAGCTCAGAGCACGTGCAAGGAAAGTCCTTCTAGGTTATCACCCGTCCGGGCTGGCTCACACTCTTGACGCCTATCCCCCCTTCGTATGCTTCCTTTATCACGGGTCCCAACCTGGTCATTTCTGTCTCCTCTCCTCTAATCTAACGCAATTTCTCCCATCTCTCCTGGCTGATGAGGACGAGACTGCTTTCCGTCTGCACCCCAGGTCGATCCCTCACTTCCGACGTGTGATGACCCCCCCTTAAAGTCACAGGTAGGAAAAAAATGATCACAGTTGCAGATTGGGTGTCCAACAACGACGAAGGAAATGGAGACGACTCTTTATTTATCACAGTAACCAAAACATCTACTGAGCGTTGACCGTGTCGCCCAGCCCAGCAGAGGCCTCACGCTCCTGGTCTCCCAGAGAACTCGAAGCTCACGGCAGGCAGGGACTATGCTTTTTCTCTTCACACTGTGCACCCAGTGCCTGGCACACACTAGGTCCTCAATAAATATTTATCAAGTGAGTAAATCCCCACCGCAACCTAATGAGGTAAGTATGCTGACGAGTCCCATTTTACAGATGAAAAAACTGAGGCTCAAGAAGAAAAGGAACTTGCCCGAAGGTCACAGAGCTGCCCATTGACACAGCCGAGGTCTGAACTCAAGCGGCCTGTGCTCCAAACATCGTCACCAGGACTCAGGGCCGTGTTTTACCATATTTGGCAACATTTGGACACTTTCAATGAAATTTAGGTGTGAAAAAGCAGAGGGATGGCGACATTGGCTAAGGGCCTTTATTTTTACTCGGCTGAAACAAAAGAAAAGGCTCGTTGCCAATTCTTTGCTGCTGCTGCTTCTCCTCTTTAATGTTTTTATTTTATTTTTGAGAGAGAGAGAGACAGACTGTGTGTGTGTGTGGGGGGGGGGGGGGGGAGCAGAGAGAGAGGGAGACACAGGATCCGAGGCAGGCTCCAGGCTCTGAGCTGACAGCAGGGAGGCCAACGCGGGGCTCGAACTCACGGACGGTTAAGTCATGACCTGAGCCGAAGTCGGACGCTGAAGCGACTGAGCCACCCGGGCGCCCCGCTTTGCTGCTTTTCTTAAAAGCAACATCCCAAGCTGTATACGGAGGGAGCATGGCACTCAGAAAATGCGATGCTGAAAAGCTTGCTTTTTCAGAGCATGAGTTGAAGGCAATTATCCAGATTATCAAACCGCCCTTCACAAGGGATTCCGTGCAGGCTTCCTTTAAACAGCAAGTCCTGGGGCGCCTAGGTGGCTCAGTTGGTTAAGCGGCCGACTGCGGCTCAGGTCACAATCTCGCGGTCCGTGAGTTCGAGCCCCGCGTCGGGCTCTGTGCTGACAGCTCAGAGCCTGGAGCCTGTTTCGGATTCTTTGTCTCCCTCTCTCTGACCCTCCCCCGTTCATGCTCTGTCTCTCTCTGTCTCAAAAATAAATAAACGTTAAAAAAAAGTTTTTTTTAAACAGCAAGCCCCTATCCCTCTGGCTTACAAAGTCATTCACTGATTCATTCATTTGACAAACATTTATCAAGCCCCTACTGTATGCCGGGAACTGTGATAGGCACCGAGGCCAACATTTCGAACAAGAGGCACAAAACCCCCGCCTTCACAGAGTTTATATCCTAGAGTGGGGAGACAGATAATGCGGCGGGCTTTGAAATGTCCCCCTCCCGAGATAGCCACATCGTTATCCCTGGCACCTGTAATGTTACCTTCTGGGGAAAAGGGAGGGGGGTCTTTACATATGTGATTCAAGTAAGGATCGTGAGATGGGGAGATCAACCAGGATTATCTGGCGGGGGGGGGGGGTCTGAACATATCAATTACAAGAGGGAGGCAGAGGGAGATGTTCCACACACAGACGAGAAGACTATGTGATGTTGGAGCAGAGAGCCTTGAAAATGCTGGCCCTGCTGCTCGGGACGGTTGATGATGCGAGCTGGGCAGCCACCGGAAGCTGGAAGAGGTTGGAACGGATCCTCCCAGAGTCTCCAGAGGAGACCTCGCCGACCCCTTGACCTTGACCCCGCAGTATTTCCAGCCTCCGGGACGGTGACAGAATAAGGATCTGCTGCTGTTTCGAGCCACCGAGCTGTGGCAATTTGTTCCGGCGGCTTCCAGAAACTGATAGAGAACCTTTGTTTTGATCTGTGAGACTCACCGTCCAGTGGCAGGTGCTGTCACAGGATTGAAGGCACACGCGTGCTTCTGGAAGAGTCCCTGCCTAGGGGGACGCCCTCCTGGAATGGAAAGTCCGGTGACAGCAGCTCAGCCCTAAGGGAAGGCTTGACCTCCCGACACCACTTTTCCTTCGCTCCTCGCGGCCAGAACCCCAAGGCCACGGCGGGGCCTGGATGGGGCTTTCTGCCTGCATCCTGTTTAAGCCGGGCGACTTCCCTCACCAATTAGAGGTTTCCCCTGCAGCTGGTCCCGCTCTCCCCACACCTGCCGAGGGACGCACGTGTCCACCATCAGCCTCCTTCTGTGCCACCGCCTCGTGTCACCTCATTGTTCCTCAGCTGGCGACCGCTCTGCAGCAATGACCCCTTTGGGAAATGTCCGGGTGGGGGTGGGGGGGGGGGGCGAGCGGATGTACGCAGCCCTCTTCTGGGGAAATCGCGGTGGTGATCGTCGCTACCTTTCATCAGGCACCTACTTCGGCCCCTGGATGCTCCAGGCGTGGCCTCCATGCATCTGCAGCAGGCGGGCGCCCTGGGAGCTAAGACATGAGCACCGGGTCCCCCCCTCCCCCCCACTCGCCCCTGCTCAGACCTGCGGGTTCGCAACCCGCGTTTTAACAAGATTCCCTGGTGGGTCACAGGCTAGGGAGGGTAAGCGCTTACGCGAACCTCCACCGGAGAGAAGACGAGACACTGGGGCGCGTTGTTTCATTGGTCAAGGTGATTGGTAGTGCTAATGTGCCCGGTGGAGACGTGCTCGGGGCAACATTGCCAAGGGCGAGGGCGGCTCAGATTTGTCATCCCCAGTGTCCTAGGTCCTTAGTGGTCTTTGCAAGACTCCCCAGTACCCACTCCCCCCTTTTCCAGTAACTGCCCCTTCCCTGGGGATCAGGGCAGGCCCATCTGTCATGCTTGGGGTCTCAGGGAGCGGAGACCCTGAACAGGCATCTTGAAGACCTCTAACCACAAGCAATGAAATCGACTGAGGGTCCCAGCGCTGCGTCCTCACATCCATCTCTGCACCTGCTCGGAGGTCACATTTCCCAGGACTGCCCCCAACTGTGGCTGCAAATGGCAGAGACACTGTGACAGGTCTGTTCCCGGGAGACACGGGACTCCAGTGACGGCCAGCTTCGGCTCAAGGACTTTCTCTGATGGCCTTGCCAAACCCCCTTAGACTCTCTGGTGGTCTAGGATACTCCACCCGTCCTTCCCCCGCCCCCGCCGCCTCCCACACCCCAAGGACTCAAGGGCACAGACATGGACCTCTTAGATCATACATCCAAATTCCATCCGTTCCTCACCACCCCCTACCCACTGCCCCTCGGTCTCCTCCAGGAGCGTCAGCATCGGCTGGGAAGACAGACACAGAAGGAGGTCTGTCCATGCCCTGGAGGGAGAGATGAAGCCATTAGACCATGGAATTTAGGGGTTCCAGATACCCAGAGCAAAGCTCCCCCTTGGCTTCGTGGACATTTCCACCTCCGGGAAGGGGCACAAACCAAAGAGGCTTCTAAAGCACAGGACTCGGCCCCACGGGCTCAGTCTTATGGTGCCATTGGATCCAGTTGTCCCCCACCCTAAGTCCCTGAGGTCAGCTTGGGCTCCTTCCACCAGCCCTAAGGACAGGCGTATAATGAGGTATATTAGCCAGGCAGGCTCCGTTTCCATGCCCTGGCCACAGTGATTAGCTCTTAGATAGCCAACAGCTACAGAAACTCCTGGCTGGGAAAGCTAGGAGGGAAGTAGGTGTTTGTTCCTGCTGGGCTCGAGTTTCCTGGGGCCGAGATGCCATCTCTCCTCAGAACAGAAGCCCAGAAGCGTCCAGCGGCTGCCCGGGGGAGCCCAGCGAAGAAGCCCACCCTACAGGACGCAGAGATGGAAAGGAATCCGAGGAACGGACACCATTCCCAACCGGGACCTTCAAACACACAGGCTCGTCGATCACTCTAGACACAAGAATGCCAAACAAACAGAAATGACAACGGAGAACAAGGGGTGGGTGGCTGTCCTCACTCCTAAAACAACCCAAAGCTCACCGAAGCAGAGATGTGTTTGCCAAAGAAGCACAGGAGAGGATGCTCATCGTTACCCGTCACCGGGAAATGCAGGTTAAAAATGCAACAAAACGCCACTAAACGCCTCCTAGAAAGGCAATGTTAAAAAGGGGGAAAAAAAGGGGGGGGGGCCTGGGTGGCTCAGTCGGTTGAGCGTCCAACTTCGGCTCAGGCCATGATCTCACCGTGCGTGGGTTCCAGCCCCGCGTCGGGCTCTGTGCTGATGCCTCGGAGCCCAGAGCCTGCTTTGGATTCTGTGTCTCCCTCTCTCTACCCCTCCCCCACTGATGCTCTGTCTCTCTCTCTCTCAAAAATAAATAAACATTTACAAAAAAAAAAAAGATAGGGCACCTGGGTGGCTCAGTCAGTTAAGCATCTGATTTTGGCTCAGGTCGTGACCTCTCGGTCTGTGAGTTTGAGCCCCGCGTCGGGCTCTGTGCTGATGCCTCGGAGCCCGGAGCCCGCTTCAGATTCTCTGTCTCCCCCTCTCTCGGCCCCTCCCCTGCTCACATTCTGCCTCTCTCTCTGTCAAAAATAAATAAACATTATCAAAAAAATTTTTTTTTAATGAAAAAAAAAAAGCTGGCACTATTGAGCGGTGGTGGGGAGGAACAGGAACTTCATACGCTGCTGATCAGAATATGGAAAATGGCACAGCCACTTTGGAAGACGGTTTGGCCGTGTCTTGGGCAGTTAAACGTACTTTTATCACGTGACCTAGTCGTGCCACTCAAGAGAAAGAAAACAGTTGTCCACACAAAGACGTGCATGTGGATGTCCACAGCAGCAGCATTCATAATTACCCCAAACTGGAAACAGCCAAAGTCCACCAAGCCATGGATGGACTCGCAAAGCGTGGAACTTCCCTACGATGGAATATTACTCAGCCGTGAACAGGAACGAAGTGCTGGTGCCCGCAACAACCCCGGCGAGCCTCAGAAAGCCTTATGCGAAGGGGAAGAAAGTGGGCACGTAGGGCTCCATACGGAATGATTTCCTTTATAAGACGCTCTGGAAACGGCGAAAGTCCAGGGACAGAAATCAGACCAGGGGCTGCTGGAGGCTTGGGGATAGGGGAGGAAGCACAAAGGAACTTTGTGAGGGGAATGGGTGTGTTCTGTGTCTTGAGTCTGGAGGTCGAGACATCCACATGGATATTTATGACATCCTCATAAATATTTGTTGGAACTCATTCATCAGTGAAGTCACCAGCGAAAGGGCGTATTTTACTGGATGTAGATTACATGTCGATAAGCTTGACTTCAAAAAAAAAAAAAACAACAACACAAAGATACACCAAATGAAACCCCACGGTGTTGATCATGTGTTCGGAGCCCTTTCCTGGAATTCACTCTTTTATCCGTCATAACGACCTGATCAGTCATGCACTGCGATTATCACCATTTTACAAGATGAAGAAACCAAGACCCCGAGAGGCTGAATAACCCTCCAGATGTCACCCAGCCAGTAAGTGGCATGTCTGGGACTCCATCCCAAGAAGCACCGATCTAAACCCAGGCTCTTAACCACTGCCCCATCTTTGCAGATAGGGGACCGTGGTGCAAAATCATTTGGTCCGTGCATCAGCAAAGTCAGGGAGGAGAGAATGAGAGCAAATCAGGTAAGTCCTTGTTCCAGCCCCAGAGATGCAGCTCCCCCCCCCCCCCCGCCAGTTGCCGCTCCAATTCTTCTGGATCGTTCTTCAATGCCAGCCAACTCCCTCTGGGCCCCTAACTGGAAAGCCAGCAAGATTCTGCGTGAGAAAATGGCTGCTTCCTAAAAGCGCTCGATGGATTTCCCCGACGCATCTTGTCGGCACTTCGAATGCCTGTGACAGCTTCTCCTGAAATATTTTCCAGGTGAGCTCTCTGGCTGCCCCCGGCCAGCCGGGCCTCCGATTACCCCCGTTCCCACGCGGCTCGAACCGCCTGTTGACAAGGCTTTCGCTCTTGCAAGGCCGGAACTGACCTGTCCCCACCTTGTTAGATCAAATGCAGGAGAAGGTGCTTACAGAGGGTCACCGGATGGTGTTAAAAGCCCGTTTCTCCTCCTCTCGCCAATGTGAGCTGGAAGGTGGTGACCGGAGGGGGAAACGTAAAGAGTGGTGTCTCTCCAGCTGCCATTTCTACTTGGTGGGCCCGGAACAGAGGGTGTCCCAGCAACAGGAGAAAGTCGGGGTGGGGGGTGGGGGGCTGCTCACCCGGGCTCTGAGCCTGATGCATGGGAGCCCTGACTGTATCACGGGTCTGGCTTCAAACTCTGGAACTTTGGGATGGGTCACAAATATCTGTGCTGAAACGTTCCTCCCAGCTTCAGCTGGAAGGATTTGCCAGACTCCACCCAAACGCTCCCCCAGGAAGCAGCTGGATCGCAGCTTCGAGGACCCCTCGAGAGTGACAAGAATGAGACCATCTGCTGAAATGAGGAAAATCCTGAACAACTTGGCAGGGGGATTTTTTTTTTTTTTTAATGCGTCCTGGGTTTGTTTACTGTAAGTCTGTTAAAGCAAGATATCAGCCCAGGGGTATGGAGGAGCTGGGATTCCCAGTTTGAATGCCATTTGGGACTTTGTCTATCCGCAAACATTTTCTGTTTCTACTCTCTCCTTCTTCCTAGCGTAGCAAACATATGTTGGTTTGAGGGCCACCTCTGAGTGATTGGTTGCGACTGCTTTACGTGAAGAAGGACATTGGGGCATGCATGGACTCCGTGATCGATTAGAGTCTTGTGATCGATTAGTGATGTCTGCCACGGGTGAGGCAATGGGGAATCACAGTAGGCATGCCACAACTTTTCCATCCCTATTATATACAACAAGGGCACGGTCATAGGAGGAAGGCTCCAGAAAAAAAGTCAAAGTTAAATGTAATTTAGGGGCGCTTGGGTGGCTCTGACGGCTAAGCATCTGACTCTTTTTTTTTTTTTTAATGTTTATTTATTTTTGAGAGAGAAAGAAACAGAGCGTGAGTAGGGGAGGGGCAGAGAGAGAAGGAGACACAGAATCCGAGGCAGGCTCTAGGCTCTGAGCTGTCAGCACAGAGCCCAACATAGGGCTTGAATTCACAAACCAGGAGATGGTGACCCGGCCAGGTGCCCCTAAGCATCTGACTCTTGATTTCAGCTCAGGTCGTGATCTCACAGTTCACGGAAGGGAGCCCTGTGTCAGGCTGCAGACTGTCAGCAGGGAGCCTGCTTGGAATTCTCTCTCTCCCTCTCTCTCTCTCTCTGCCCCCCCCCCCCACTTTCTCTCTGTCTCCCAAAATAAATAAATAAACATTGGGGGAAAAAAGATAAATGTACTTTAGTTCACGGAAGACCACCAGATCTCCCAGAACTTGTACATGAGAAGCATGACAACAGCTACTGACTCCAGAGAGTTCATGAAATACTCAACACGTGCAGAGTAGAGTTTTCTTCTGAGAAGGACACAGTTTCTTCTGCATTAAGTTGTCATCATTGTGCTCTCTGACCCTGCTAACTCGGCCACCCCTGATCAGTTCAAGCGAGGGTTGGAAACTATTGGCTGCAGGCGCTCGGCTTTGTAAATAAAGTTTTATTGAAACACAACAGCGCTCGTGTGTTTATGTGGTATCCGTGAATGCTTTTGCATTCCGATGACACAGCTGAATCACTGTGACAGACACTGCACGGCCCACAAAGCCTGAACTATTGACTGCTTTGCCCCTTGCAGAAAGTTTGCTGACCGTGAGATCTGAGAATTGCCATTGGAGCTAAAAGCATGTCACAAAAGGCTGTTTGTAATAGGAGTCAGCCATCTGAACGTTGTCTTAGAGACGGTCTGTCCTATAAAGCTATACCGTATTGGTTGGTGACAAACTATCCCAATTGGGCTCCCTCCCTCCCTCTCTCTCTCTCTTTCTCTCAATTTCCCCTCCTCTTGGTATGAATCGGAGATGCAAAGGAAAGAGTTAGAGTGATTCCTGAACCCGAATGGAAATGATCCATTGGTCCAGTTCCCCTGGAGCCTTGCCCCGTATGTTGGTCTTAAAATCACGGAGTTACAAGTATGTCTATGCTGCCCCACTTCCCTGCCCGTCTCCGAAATAAACCCTCAACACCTAAGGGCTACAGGGTCGGGCAATTCCATCTCTCGTGTTACCTCTGGTAGTGCCTGCCTCGTTTAACGTCTTCAGGAATGAGACCTTAACGGGAGTCCGAAGGAAAGAGTAGCGGTGATAGATTAGTGATGTCTGCCACGGGCAGCGGAAGGAGAGGCAACCACGTGTGGCGTCTGTTTGACAGCAAGGGCTTGGGTGAATCACACGTGTCTCTTCTTTGCGACCAATTTGTGCACCGTCTCCCATCTTCCCTGGAACGTAGAGTTTGAAAGACACCATTCTGTTCCTGATTATGCACTTCTGTGCAACGATGTCCCCCCCCCCCAAAGTATGCTATTTCTCTCATTTGAAAAGACACCATGTTAAACACGCAGAACTCACTTCATGAATCCGTTACGAAGGGAGCCTATACTTTGGGGACCGCGGTCCCGCCTTTTGCACTTAGAAGTCGGATTCTCCGTTGACTCACACACCAACGTTGAGAAAGACTTTCCTTTCAGCGAAACTTTCCCTTTCACTGCTCAGTCCCCTTTATTCCGTGCAGCCCATTACGGAGATGTAGTGAAGAGTCTCTGCCCCCGGAGTCCAGCTGGCTTGGCCGCAGGCCACACGGCTGCACAGTCGTTGCTTCACGGGGCCAAGTTGTCTGTCTGCGAGAAGCTGAAATCACACTTTATTTTCCAAGTTCAACTCCCAACCTGTGCCTGCTTCCTTCCGGGCCTCTGGTCACGTCGCAGCTTGCCTCACTGTCCGGCCCTTCCCCCACCCCCTCGGTGAGCTCTCCCTCTGAAATCTCACTTGCAGAGGACCTCTGTACCGCAAAGGCCCGAAGGCCTGCCATATTGGTGGCCAAAAATAATTCTAAGCCTCCTAGTTCAATGGGCCTCCAGAGATGATTGAGGTTACGTTAACTTCAATCCTCACAAGTTCCTGGCCCCTACTTTTGAAATTTGCAGGCCCTCAGAGTCAGCTCCTGGGCCTTTGTCCTCCCCAGATACAGCTCAGAGTGCCCAGAGGAGGCCTCATGTGCCAAATTTATTCATGGTCTTCCCTGTCCATGCCCTTTGTCACCTGGGCCCTAACTAGAACTTCTTGGGCCTCTGGAGTCTCTCCAAAACACAGAGGAAATGCAGTAACTTCTCTGAGGAAGAAAAGGTCTAGAAGGATGTTTGAGGGAAGGGTTTTGAGCTACACAGAGCAGGATTTAAATCCAGATTTTATTCCCCCCCCCCCCAGCTACTCAGGCATGTGAAGTAAATTCCCTGAACCTCTGTTTCCCATGTGGAATATTAATATGGCAATAACTAACGTGTAGAATTCATTTCCTAGGGCTATCGTCACAAGCTACCACGAATGGGGTGGCTTCAAACAACAGAAACTGATCCTGTCACAGTTCTGGAGGCCAGACATCCGAGATCAAGGGTCGGTTCCTTCCGAGGGCTGCGAGGGAGATCGTGCCTCTCTCCTACGGTTGGGTGAGAGCCAGCAGTCTTTGGCGTTTCTGGGTTTATATACATTTCGCTTCATCCACCTGGACATCACCCAGCACCTTCTCCTCTGGCTGTGCCTCTCCCCTCTGTGTCTTTTATTCTGTCTCGGTGAATGACACCTGTGCGCTTTTCCCAAATAAGACCGTGTTTAGAGGTTTCAGAAGTCGGAATGTGGATCTGTATCTTTGAGGGGTACACAAACCGACCCACTACGGTGTCGGGATTAAAACAGACGATGCACGTGGAAAATGTTTTCATTATCGGCTCTGCTCAAGGGGGCGTTGCTAGGTCCTAGATCGGGAAATAAATAACCCACGTTCTCTCCAGGGTCCATGTGTCTCTTGGTTTGGGATCCACCAGAAGTTGAGCCTGAGACTTGGAAACAGGTAGTTTTAATGGCGGTGGGGATGAGATGGGAGCCAACTGGGCGGGGGGGGAGGTCAGGGTGATCCCAGGATCAGGCTCAAGGGAGTAGAAAGAGTGGGACAAGCAAGAAGAAGAAGCCAAGATAAGCCGTCACTGAGGGAGCCACGGTGGACGATGAGATGTCGGTTCTACTGGAACATCTTAGAAGTATACGGAATGCATCCCAGAGGTGTCCCTTCAGAGGGCCTAGTAAGGAATTTAGCCCAGCCCTTACTGGACCCTCCCATCGGTTGGTTCCCCCCCCACCCCGTCGGTTTTTGGGCTCCTGGTGCTGCTGGCCCAAGCAGGCCCTGCAGCTGTACAGAGGGTGTGACACGTGCTTGAGCAGAATGCCATCAACTTGAGTCTAAGCTTGCAGAGAGCGGCCCCTTGTTCAGAGACAGGCCCGTGGGATGTGACGCGGGGCCCTTTAAATCTGCTCAACTCGTTAGCAGGTGCCAATCAATGCGTATACCCCTTCCACGGTGGGCTTCTTTCTTCCAGGCTTTTATGGGTTGAATTGTGTACCCCCCCCCCCAATAAAAGGTAGCCCTAACCCCTCGTGAATATGGCCTCGTTTGGAAATAAGGCGTTTGCAGCTGTAATCAACTAAAGATGAGGTCCTCGGGTGGCCCCGAATCCGATCTGACTGGCGTCCTTTTAGGAAGAGGAGAGAAAACGTGGCGACAGACTTGCAAGAAGGAAGACGGGGGGGAGGGGGGGAAGACCCACAGGGAGAATGCCCTGTGAGCACGGAGGCAGAGAGCGGAGGCCAAGGAAGGCCAAGGGTTGGCGGGAACCCCAAACACTAGGGGAAAGGCAGGGAACAGAGCCTCCCCTAGGGCCTCCAGAGGGAGTGTGGCCCTGCTGACTGACGCCTTGATTGAGGGTTTCCACCCTGCAGAGCTGCGAGCGCGTAAAGCTGTGTTGTTTCAGGCACTCGGCTCGCGGCACGTGGTTGCGGCAGCTCCGGGAAACTGAGTCACGTGGTCATTTCCCCCTTCCGTGGGTGTTTCGTGGGATGGAAAGAGCTCACACACTCCTCGCCTCAGCCAGTTTCTGGGTCCAGAAGGCTCTGCCCACGCTGCTTGGGGAGTTAGAGGGGAGCTGGGTCCGAGACTGGGGAACACAGCTCGCCCACTCTCACTGGGCGTAGACCCCAGTGTTCCCCAGCCCCGTTCTGGGGACAGCGCGGCTCCCCACACGGCTCTGAGAGTGACGCCTCAATCAGCTCAGGGGCGAGAAGCCCACCCTGTGACCCTTCACTCAGCCCAGCTGCCCACACCCATTGCCCTGCGTCCAGATGAACGCAGGCCTGCCCTCCCGCCAACACAGCCCAGGGGACTCTGAATCCTCCCACGGTAGAACTGAACAGCACACGGGCCCTTGGGATTATCAAAGCCTGCCCCCCCCCCCACTTTCCTCTTGGAGAAACGGAGTCACTCCTTATCACCCGCCCCTTCAGACCTGGGTCCCGCTCACAGGGGGGCAGGAGCCCTGGCTTTTTTCTCCCATCCCTTGTTCACGCCTTGGCCTTCATTCTGGTCATTGCTGCGAGGTCGTTCTGACCTTGGCCCCATCCTCTTTTCTTTAGGGCTGGGCCCCTCGGGTCTTCCTATCATGCCTTCAGCTTGTGGCTGGACTCAAAGAGTTCATGCAGAACGTAGGCAAGAACCCCCCACCAACGCCGAGGGGCTGAGGAGAGCCCTTGTCCTTCCTTTCTTGTGAAAAGCAGAGGTCGGCACCTCGGCTTGGGGATTATGATGCTGTCTTTAGCCAAATCCCACAGTTCCTCCTAAGACAGTTGACCTCCCCCCCCCCACCCCCACCCCAGCGTAGAAATGCGGGGACGCGTGAGAACAGGAAATACGAAATAAGGAACAGAGCAGACGGGGCTAGGGATGGGAGAAGAAGAGGAAAGAAGTCTTTCAGAGCACATAGAAACTTCCATGTATCTGCTGGTTCAGTCCCAGGCTTTGCAACGTAAAGAACTGTGTGCCCTTGTCAGGCCACGAAACGGTTGCCACAAACGGGCATTTTAATGGCTCTGCCCCGCTCTTCTCCAACGGAGAAGTGTTCCCAAAGCAAGAAGAAGGGATAAATGCGAGAAGAGACTCTACCCCTCCCTGTCCCCACCCAGCTCCAGAACATGCAAAGGAATCCTTGCCCTCATGGTGCCTGCCTGGGCATCGTCACCCAGGGCAGGTTGGGGCGTACCCAATGCTTGAGGGATTACACCCGTGTCTTTGTCCTGCAGCAACGTGGACAAGCACAGAGCACGGACCAGACTGAGCATTAGCCAAACCAGGCCCGAGCTTCCCCTCTCCCTCTTCCAGGTGTTTCCCGTGTCACCTTGCCCAAGTCTCATCGCCTCTCTATGCCTCAGTTTCCCTGTCTGTAAAATGGGGGGAAATCAACGCCTGCTTCTAATTCGGAGGGAGTGAAAGGAGTGTCCCCACTCATCATGTGCTTACACCCAGTGGCGGGCTCCTGCCAGGCCCTGAGAGAAGCTGGCTGGCCCTCACCATCTTCGGCACTGTGGTTATTATCAGCTCTTGTCTCTCTCCCACCCCCTGTCGGAACCCTCTTCCCCAAACACTGCAGCCCTTAGAGAGGAACCCAGCACTGGCTCCAGGAAGGAGCCCCTCCCCCCACCCCACCCCACCCCACCCCCAGCAAGCCCCCCGCTGTTTTGGGGGGAGGGGAGGGGGCGGTTTGCAGAGTCTCTCTCCTGTGCATAACAAGCTGGGAGGCCCTGGGAGAGAAACAGCCTCGAACCGGGCTGGAGACGGGGGCGGCAGGGGAGCCTGCGAGCTTCTGGCCAACAAACAAAAGTTGCCTTTCATCCGATCCACTGCTCCGCGGAGGACCCACTTCCTCCTGCCCGGGCGTTTATGCGAGCCGACAGCAGAGGCGAGAAAACAGCCAGGTCTCTCTGCGCGCGATAAAACCATTACAATCAATTTGGGCAGCTCGCAGGCGCGCAGACAGACTCCGCGTCGACTGGATTCTGTTACCCGGGAGCAGGGGCGCGGGCGGCCGGGGCGGGGGGCCGGGGCAGGTGGGGGGCGGCGGGGGCCTTCTGGGAGGCTGGAGCATTTGGTCTGCCTCGGATGGGCCCCATTACGGCTGCAGGCTGGCGCCACTGCTGCGGGGGCTCGCGACCAAATGAAAGTGTCATCCAACAGCTCGCGGGGAGGAAGGGGAGATGGGGCGGGGGTGCTGGCAGTGTTAGCTTAACTCCTGCGGTCTCGCCGACTAATTGCTCACGGTGGAAACACGCTTCAAAGTGCTTTGGCCTCGTCAATAATAGGGTATTAGATGCCTTCCATTCTGCAGCGCATTGATCCGTTTCCTCCCCAGGCCTCCTCCTGGCTCCGCTCCCTGACATCCCCCCCCCCCGCCGCCCCCCTCCAACGGTGCTGTTCTGGCTTCTACCCCTGAAGACTCTTCTTCCTTTTTTTTTTTTTTAAAGTGTTTTCTAAGCGTGTGTTTAGCAAGAGTGGTGTCTAAGTGCTAATTGTTACACCACAGATTGATTGGCGACGAGATGGCTTGCCAAGTTCCTCCACTCTCCTGGGGGGGGAGGGGGGGAGAGCAGGGAGGAGGGAGGAAGGACAGGGAGGGGTGCAGGGTGGGGGAGGCAGGCGGTGGCTGGACCGGGAAGAGGGAGGAGAGGGGAATCCTTGGTGCTTCTGAGCTTCCTCCCCAACTGTGTTTTTCTGGGTTGTAAAGCGGGCATTTTGCTGGGGACGCAGAGGGGCGACTTCTATCGATATTTTATGATCGTTTGCTGCCTTGAGAAAGTGGGGAAGATTTGGCCACAAGTCCTGACCCTGGAGCGGACTGCCCGCTGATGGGGGGGGGGGGGGCAGGGCAGGGAGGGTAAGCGGGAGGGAGGCCATCCTGTAGCCTTGAGCAGGGCGGTCATTGCTTGCCCATGAACCCCTCTGGGCAACTCCCACCCTCCCTCTGGGTTAGGGTCCTGCTCTGGAAGATCCTGTTCGTGACCCCCCAAACTTGCCCAGAGTTACTGATTTCGTTGCCCGGCTCTTATCAGTAGCTGGTGTGTGCCCTGATGGGCCAAAGCATCACTGGGCCAACCGTGGTTGCATCCACAGAATGTGACACAAAGCCCGATGGGCCACATTGCTCCCAAATTACGTCTCCTCCTTCATTGCAGACGCCTGGGTTTTGATGTGTTTGGAGAAGCGGGTTAGCTGAGAACTTCAGGATTCCCAAAAGACACAGACAGCCCCCCGTGGCCCTCAAAATCCCTGCTAAGGCAACAACACTGAGTGCTTCCCCGCAGGGTTAGAAGTTTAGTGTTGGTGACTCATGTCTCCATATTCCCACCTGACAGGTGAGCCTGAAAGTTCCCGGTGAGCCTGCGCTTAAAATAAAACAGTCTATTACTCTGATTGTGACATTCAGCTTTGGAGACCAGCTTCTGAGCCGCTTCCAGAATCCATCTTCCAGGTGGAAGAAGTGGGGGAGCAAAAGACGGAGTGAAGGGCACTTGAAGTTAGACAGCTGGGTCCCCCCCCACCCCCTTAGCCCTGTGCCATTGGGCAAGACACATAACTCATCGGTGCCTCAGTGTCCCCATCTGTAAAACAGGGATAATGGCAATGCCTGACCCACAGGTGGGTGGCGAGGGCAAAATGAAATAACACTTGGAGAGTAGTAAATGCTCTATAAGCAGTGCTGTAGCATCTTCTTTCTTTGTTCTGGAATATTCAGTGTTGTATAGTTTTGCTATTCAACATATGCTCCATGGAGCAACGACCTGGGCTCCCCTGGGAGGTTTTTTTTTTTTTCATGTTTGTTTTCCTTTATTTTTGAGACCGAGAATGTGAGCACAAGGAACTTCTTAAAAATGCAGAACTGGGGCGCCTGGGTGGCGCAGTCGGTTGGGCGTCCGACTTCAGCCAGGTCACGATCTCGCGGTCCGGGAGTTCGAGCCCCGCGTCAGGCTCTGGGCTGATGGCTCAGAGCCTGGAGCCTGTTTCCGATTCTGTGTCTCCCTCTCTCTCTGCCCCTCCCCCGTTCATGCTCTGTCTCTCTCTGTCCCAAAAATAAATAAACGTTGAAAAAAAAAATTAAAAAAAAAAAATGCAGAACTGAGCCCCCCGCCCCGGCCCTCCTGGACCAGATCTACCGTTTCACACAATCCCCGGGACTTACAGGTGTACCCCCAAGACTGGGAAGCCCTGGCTTAGAGAGCCCCTCCTCCCCACGTCTTGAGGGTGAGGTGCCCAGCTCATGCTTGGAATTCTTGGTGAGGACAAGCATCGCATTTCGTAGCCACCCAGGGATGGGGTGACCTTGCAGACTCTACAGTGGACACGACCATGATCTCTCATTGGAGTTTTATCCCGTGGCCCCACAAGAGCTGAGGCCCGGGTTTGCGGCTCTCTCTTGAGACCAGCATCCTTGCCGTTGTGCTTGCTTTCTGGAAGGTGACAGCTCCAGACAATTCTTCCCTGTAAATACCCAGCAAGGTCATAGTTCAACTGCAGCCTTCGCCAGTGGATGGAGTGTCCAGGGAGGGGAGAGAATAGGATGGTTTAGGATGCTGACTCTAGGGCCAGCCATGGGTTCAAATGCTGAGAACATCCCTTGAGCCACCTCCGTCCATCCTGTGCGGGCCCCGGGGCCTTTGCATGTGCAACTCCTTTGGCTCAGAATGCTTTTATCTCCACTTGCCTCTTTCTATCATTCAATTTGACCTAAATGTCACCTCATGTCCCCAGAGACCCCTCCCTCCCTGATTTCAACCATCTGCCCTCTGTCTCATTACCCCAGTTTTTCTTCAGCATTGCCCGGTGCTGGGAATGATCTCATTTGATTAGGCGTTCCTAAACTGTGTCTAGCCACCCCCCCCCCCCAATAGAACTAAGTTCATTGCAAACAGAAGCTCTATTCTTGTACCCACAGTGCCTGGAACAGCAGATAACAGCTAGGAGGTGCTCCAAAAATCATTGTTAACGGACGGTCTCAAGTTTCGTCACCTGTCAAATGAGGATAAAATAGTGCCTTACGCAGAGCGAGTTTGCAAGGTGATCATGCAAAGCATGAGATCAGGACCCAGTGCCTAATTCGTGCTCACGAGGCAATGGGGGTTGTTGATAATCAGTAATGGTGGCATGATTTTGGAACTGAAAACAGGCCCCAAAAGATCTACACTCGCCTCTCTCCTTAAAATAAATCCTATTGCTATGACTACAAATACTGCCCCTAGTCCTAGTACGAGGCCTCTGGTTTTCAAAGTACTTTAGCTTCAGCACGATCTGGTCTGAAGAGCATGGGCTCTTATACGAAGCCACAATTAGTGATGATGGTGGTGATGACAGCTGATATTTTGGAGTGGTCACTGCATGGCAGGCTTTCTGCTGAGCATTCGGGATGCATTTTCCTTCTTAACTCGCAGGACGTAGGCCTTCTTTCCGTTTCCCTCTTCCAGATGACGAAGCAGAGTCCCCAGGAAGGAAAGGTTGCTTCCAGGGGTCATGAAATTCGTGCCTGGCCTCGATGTGAGGCCAGATCTGTTGAGCATCCAAGTGGAAGAGGTCACCGCTGATCACGCTCAGTGGAAGCCACAGAAGAATCTCGGGGAATCCTTGGGAAACTCGGTTTTACGAGCACGAGCCTCGGTTCCTTTTAAATGCAGGCATCCGTCATTTTACGTTGTTGGATGTTTGAGCCCCAGGATGCAGCTGCTGCTTGTTTTAAAATCTGAATGAGGGAGTGAAGATGTGTGACCTTGGGCAAGTGCTTTGACATCTCTGGGCCTCACCATTTTCATCCAAAAAGAAACGGGGATGATAATAGTACCAACCTCATAAAGTTATTGGATTAAATGTACTCATTCGTGTAATTTGGTAGCACGCTGCCTGGTTTGTGGGGAGAACTCCACAAAACCTGTGTGAGCAAGGGCTGGCCTGTTTCCTCGGTGGTTAACAAGATAGAAGGTAGCTCTTTCTGAAGTTTTCATTAGTATCTAAGATGTGTATCTCTTTAAGTGCTTTAAAAACTGTGCTTAGCAGCTGAACACTTTCTTTCTTAAGCTCTTCAGTTTTCCTTAAATTACGTCTTAAACAGAGACCCATATAAAAGGCAGATGGGATGGAGAAGTAACCCCTTTGGCACAAGCGTAAACCTCTGGATTTCAGGGAAGCCAGTCTGAAGACCACTGAGCTACCCAGTCTCATGTGTTCTGTCCTCAAGGCCAAGGGTCCATTCCTCCTCTCCACCTGCTCCATGAGGGTCTGGAAGGAAGGGCCTTATGGCTTCAAATCATGTTGGTGTTACTGGGTTTTTAAAAGGTCTTTCCTCAGGGGCGCCTGGGTGGCGCAGTCGGTTAAGCGTCCGACTTCAGCCAGGTCACGATCTCGCGGTCCGTGAGTTCGAGCCCCGCGTCGGGCTCTGGGCTGATGGCTCAGAGCCTGGAGCCTGTTTCCGATTCTGTGTCTCCCTCTCTCTCTGCCCCTCCCCCGTTCATGCTCTGTCTCTCTCTGTCCCAAAAAAATAAATAAACATTGAAAAAATAAATAAATAAATAAATAAAATGTCTTTCCTCAGGGGCGCCTGGGTGGCGCAGTCGGTTAAGCGTCCGACTTCAGCCAGGTCACGATCTCGCGGTCCGTGAGTTCGAGCCCCGTGTCGGGCTCTGGGCTGATGGCTCAGAGCCTGGAGCCTGTTTCCGATTCTGTGTCTCCCTCTCTCTCTGCCCCTACCCCGTTCATGCTCTGTCTCTCTCTGTCCCAAAAATAAACGTTGAAAAAAAAAATTAAAAAAAAAAATAAAATAAAATAAAATGTCTTTCCTCTAGTTCTGAAGTGTCAAATAGAATTTTATGAGAAGGTATGCTTTAGGTAAATAAAGATTACTAGATAAATAAATATTATTTGTTATGTAACCATTCTGAACAAATGAATGAATGAGTGAATGAATGAATGAATGAATGGGTGGATGGACGCATGCATGGATAGATGGCTGGATGGATAGATGATGGATGGATGGAAGGCTGGATGATAGATGAGTAGATGGCTAGGCGGGTGGATGGATGGATGATGGATGGATGGATGGATGGAAGGCTGGATGATGGATGCGTAGATGGCTAGGCAGGTGGATGGATGGATGGATGGATGGAAAGCTGGAAGTTTGGATGATAGATGAGTAGATGGGTAGGCGGATGATGGATGGATGGATGGATGGATGGAAGGCTGGATGATGGATGAGTAGATGGCTAGGCGGGTGGATGGATGGATGGATGGATGGAAAGCTGGAAGTTTGGATGATAGATGAGTAGATGGGTAGGCGGATGATGGATGGATGGATGGATGGATGGAAGGCTGGATGATGGATGAGTAGATGGCTAGGCGGGTGGATGGATGGATGGATGGATGGAAAGCTGGAAGTTTGGATGATAGATGAGTAGATGGGTAGGCAGGTGGATGGATGGATGGATGGATGGATGGAAGGCTGGATGATGGATGAGTAGATGGCTAGGTGGGTGGATGGATAGATGATGGATGGATGGATGGATGGAAGGCTGGATGATGGGTGAGTAGATGGGTAGGTGGGTGGGTGGATGGAAGGTTGGATGATACATGGAAATAGAGAGATAGTGGATGGACGGAAGGTTGGATGATGGATGAGTAGATGGGTAGGCAAGTGGATGGATGGATGCATGGATGGAAGGCTGGATGATGGATGAGTAGATGGGTAGGCAGGTGGATGGGTGGGTGATGCATGGATGAATAGATGAATAAATGAATAAGTGGATGGTGGATGAATGGATAGACGATGGCTGGATAAGTGGCCAGGTGGGTGGATGGATGGATGAAGAAATTCCTCACCAGAGGGAGTAGTACCAACAAGTTAAGCTGTGCACTTGAGCACTGTTGGTGGGTTACATGGCAGTAAAAAGAAGGCCTGGCTAGAGAGGGAGTAAGCAGCGGGAGACAAACTAAGTCGTGGCCCCCAGGCTCTGTGGTAGGTGATGACCTTCCATCATCTCATTTAATTTTCACCGCTGCCCTCGGAGAAAGAACTCTTATCCCCATTGGCAGAAGAGGGAGGTAAAGTGTAGGGAATTTCAGCGACCCGCCCGAGGTAACACAGCTGTGAAGCAGCAGGCCCAGGTCTCTGTCATCATAGCACCACGCTTTCTGCACGGAGGTCTTCACCTATAAAGAATCTTCCCGAAATGTATAGGAAAGTTGCGAAAAGAAACACAGCTAAAAGAAAAAAGGAAAAGTCTTAAGGACATGGAAAGACTAACATTTATAGGGCACCCACTGTACCCCAGACCCAGGACTTGCCCCCGGACATGGTTGACTTAACTGTCAACCAGGAGCCCAGAGGTTTGGGATTGTTAATCTGGCTTCGTGATGAAGAAACTGAGTCTTGAACTCCCGGAGGCATGTTCTAATTCGCACAGAGGGCAGAGCTGGGATTTGAGGCCTGAGTTAAAGTCCAGTTTCGTGAGACCGAAGTCTTAAAAATAAAGAAAGAAGAGGAGAGAGGGAGAGGAAAAGAAAGAATCCATGCATCCAAGGTGAGGAAGACAAAAAGGGGGAAATGAAGACAGGAATAAGGAAGGCAAAGGACTCTTCTTGACGATTAAAGGAGGCAGTGAGGCTGCAAATGAGGAGAGAGGGGGAAAGGCAGGGAGAAGGGGTGGCTGAGGGGGGCCGCCGACCCCCATGCCCTTCTCCCTGCACTAACCTAATGTAACAAATAGTCCCGGAAAACAAAATAGTATTAACCCTTAGAACCGGGTCAACTCCGTCTGCATTTGCCTGGGACTGTGCGAGTCTGGCCTTCCAGAGGGTTTAACTCTTTCTTGGGACCCCCTGAGTGCTACTTCACATCCCTGGCCTCGAATCCACCCACGCTCAACAGATTGGAGATTGGATGCCCGTGAGAGCGGCCGAGGCCTTGGCATAGTCGGGCAGGCACAAAGTATCTGCTGTTTGGCAATAACTGGGCCAAAGTTTCTAGAGCGAAAAATGATCTCCAGAGAGAGCCCTGTGGTCCCTGGGGCTGCCAATGTCGGTATCCCCTGGGAGCTTGTTTAAGAAATGCAAACTCTTAGGTCCTACCCCAGACCTGCTGAATCAGAATCTGCATTTTATTAAATTTTTTTAAAAGTTTAATTTTTTTATTTTGAGAGAGAGAGAGAGACAGCACAAGCTGGGGAGGGGCAGAGAGAAGGAGAGACGGAATCCCACGCGGGCTCCGCGCCCTCAGCGCCCAGCTCAACGCGGGGCTTAAACCCACAAAGCGAGAGACGGTGACCTGGGGCGACATCGAGAGTCGGACGTCTCACCGACTGAGCCACCCAGGTGCCCCAGGATCGACATTTTTAACAAGACACCTAGACAAGTTGTATGTGTGTGTGGTGTTCTGAGAAGCACCTACGAAACCATCACCCAGCTTCAGAATTTTCCACAAGAAAAATTATTATAACTAAGTATGGAGACAGATGCTAACGAGATTTAGTATGGGGATCAGTGTCCTCTATATCCAGATCCTGAGTCATTATGTCTACACCTGAAACTCATATCATGTTTATGTGAATTATATTTCAATTTTAAAAAAAGGAAAATAAATAATATTCCTCTTCAGAACATCTGTCTTAAGTAGAAAACACACACAAACACACGTACACACGTCAAACACAATAATGACATTTCCATCCGGCCGAATCACCAGAAGTTTTGATGTTTTGGAGGAAGTCAAAGTGCTCGTGTTCCTCAGCCAAGCATTATGGCCAGAGTGAGTATGAAACATGGTGGTTTCGGGACGCCTGGGTGGCTCAGTCGGTGGAGCGTCCGACTTTGGCTCGGGTCACGATCTCGCGGGTTCGTGTGTTCGAGCCCCGCTTTGGGCTGCTCCATGCTGACGGTGCAGAAATCCCTCTCTTTCTCCCTCTCTCTCTGTTCCTTCCCCCACTCTTGTGCACACACACGCACACACACACATACACCCTAAATAAGGAAATAAATAAACTTTAAAAAATGGTGGTTTCAGGTCGAGTAGACAATGGTCATTTAGTCAGTTCAGCACCATTTCCTCTGCTCTTGTGGCAAGAGTGCCCCCCTTTTCTTTGGGGCTCCTCCTCGTCACTCACTCCAAGTGGCCCTCATGGCATGGCCACCCCCGACCCGTGATTGGATAATGAGCCAAGCCAGGCCAGTGGGAGGACTTCCCTGGGATGTTGTGTGCACTTTGGCCAAGTAGGCTGGGAGGGATGAAGCCTGGGACTGCCTACAGCCATTCTCTTCTCTTCTTGGCCGCAAGGTCCATGGACTGGAAGAGTGCCTATCTTCTGATGGACAGAAGAGGGCAAACACAGAAGCCAAGCCTCGAGACAGGGAGAGACAGGGAGAGAGTGAGAACGTGAGCCCTCATGGAGCCTTTGCAGCTTCTAAAGTCAGCCTCGCTTCTGGACTCCCTGGAAGACTGACCCTGACCCTCAACCCTCAGGTCCCCTGATGGTCACTCCCATAATATCACCATTTTCAACACTTGTGATACTGGAAAGCCCTTTCCTACAAAGCTTCGGGCTTCATGAGACCACCGGTTGTGCCTTTCCCGGTCACCGTTAAATTCCCGGAGCCCAGCACAGAGTAGGTGCTCAGCAGCCAACGCTCGAGTTGATTAATTCCAAGTGCGTGAAGCTGGCAACGTTCGCGAGCGGCGGAAAAGCCAGAGAGAAGTGGAGGGAAGAGAAAAATCTCTACAAAACTTCCCCTTCTTGGCAGAAATGGTAAAAGCTAGATCTTTAATGACCACCAGAGTCTGGGGACTCGTGAACTAGACCTGAATCTGGCCATCTACAACAAAAATGGCCAACAAATGTTCCTAGGGGAATATGTCCCCTTGGTTACACTACCCCAGGAGGGCGGGATCACTTACCAGTGATGAAACCCAAGTCTAGAAGTGACGGGACGTGCTCACTGACTCGCAGATGTTGGGGGGCAGGGGCAGGATGCGGGTCCAGGAGCCACATAGAGTTTCCTCTCTTCTTTATCAACATTTTCCTCACTTCTTTTATTTCATCTAACATTCTTATTTTCATTTTCTACTCCTGCCTTTATTCTGCCTCCACAGACATTGCTCTTGGGGAGTCCCATTCCCAAAGATCCTACCCATTTGTAGCCCCAAACTAACAGAGACTAATGGTATTGGTAGTGATTAAGATGATGATGATGCCAATGGTCATTATTGGGCTCTTGCTCTGTGCCAGACATGATGTTAAAGACTTCCATGTATTATCTCATTTAATCGGCAAAGCAGCCATATGAAGTGGCATCGTATTCACAAACAGCTATCTATTAGTCATCCCCCATGTGGCAGACACTGGGCTAAGAGCTGGTAATACGTCAGTGAATGAATTATCCAATGGTGCGTAACAGATAACCCCAAGACTTAGCTGCTTCATACAATGACATCCATCTATTATCGCATACAATCTCTGTGCACCAGATGCCCAGGAGCGGCTCGGCTAAATGCTTCTGGTGCAGGATCTTTCAGGAGATTGCAGTCAAGAGGTCGGGGGAGGGGGTGGGTCACAATCATCAGAGGATCTGATTGGAGCCGGAGGGCTGGCTTCCGGGGCCACCACTCCCGTAGTGGCCAAGTTGATCCATGCTGATGGCACAAAGCCGCAGCTCCTCACACGTGAACCTCTCCATGGGCCTGCTTGAGCGTCCTTCCAATATGACGGCTGACTCCCCCCGCCCCCCCGCCCGCCCAAGAACAAGTGAGCCAAGAGCGTTGATAAGGTGGAAGCCAGTGTCTTTCCTGACCCAGCCTCAGTCACCCCCAGTGTCATTTCCACAATATCCTATTGGTGATCCGCGTCAGCCCTATTCTCTAATGGGAAGGGACCACACAAAGGGCCCAAATACCAAAGATGGGGTCATTGGGGAGCACCTTGGAGGTCAGCCACCTTTGAATACAAGGGCATGCAATTCTGTTGGTGATGCTTCCCATCTATTGGCTATTTTACCACGAAGGGAAAGGAAGTCCACAGAGAGGGGGCCACTGAGTCAAGGTCCGCTTCTATGTACGTAAAGCAAAGAAATGAAATGGCCACCACATCACACCCCAGCAGGCTTCTCCTATCTTCCCCATCACCGGGCACCTGGGATCCCAGGGTGGACCAAGTCCCTGAAATTTCAGGCTGGCGAGACCCAGCACCCGGGCTTGCCCAACTCCCAGCAGCCTCGCCCCTTCGGCCCTCTCTGTGGATCATTTACTCCCCGAGCCCAGCTATAAATATCCCTGTAGTGAAATGCCCTACTCCTCAGGCACGCTCTCCCCCACCCCAGCTCCCTGCACCCCGCACAAGCAATGCCAGCTCGCGATCCGTGTGCAATCTGAGCCTACTCTGCACACCCAGCACGACAGGCGTCCAAGCCAGACTGTTGGGAGTGTGCTGGCTTGCCCCCAAGATTTCTATTGGAACTTAATGGCACAGCAATCGGCGGTTAAAAACGCTAATTAACATTAAATAGGTGATGTTATCCCTGTAACTGACAAGCTGCCCGTTCTTTAGTTTCCTCTTTTCTTCCTCTTTTCCTTCTTTACTGTTGTTAACGCCTGGGAGGACCCACTGTTGTCAGTCACCTGGGCACCCTCGGGGGGAGGGGGGGGCACAAACTCACAAGCTGGCACTCACTGGCTCCCATCAAGAACAGAGAAGCCTGGGGAGCCTGGGTGGCTCGTGGCTCGGTCAGTTAAGGGTCTGAGTCAGCTCAGGTCATGATCTCACGGTTTGGGAGTTCGAGCCCTGCGTCGGGCTTGGAGCCTGGAGCCTGCTTCGGATTCTGTGTCTCCCTCTCTCTCTGCCCCTCCCCTGCTTGCACTCTGTCTCTCTCTCGCGCAAAAATAAGTAAACATTAAAGAATAAGTAAATACAAGAACAGAGAAGCCCGGGACTGAGGTCTGGCAAGAAAGGCAGGTCTGGGGCTGGACCCTGCTTTCTCCTTTTGTGCCTCCTGAAGGAAGTCTCCAACTGGAAGACTCAGGGAGAGTCAGAGCTGCAAAAGAGGGGCATTCTCTCCCTTCCGGGCAATTTGTGTTCTCTCTACACGCAAAGCATCCATGAAAAGAAACCGTGGTATTGTTTTTGCACTGAGCACCGGTGACAGTCAATTTTCTTTTTTATGCTCTCTCTGCTCCATGGCTAATAATAAAGTTAATTGCTGCCTAGTAATAATAAAATGTAATTGCTTATAATTATTAAGCATACACAATGCAGATCAGACCCTGAACTAAGCCCTTACATTCATCATCTTAGGGAATCTTCTCGACCCATTGCAACCAGGAAACTCAGGGAGATCACAATGCTCGTTTTCATTCACATGTCTCCTCCAGGACTGAGTGAGAGGCAACCCCGTGCCTTCTTACTAGTGAACCCAAGACCTGCTCCTGTGTCTCAGGTTCATGGATATGAGGTTTGGTATCCGTGGTGGCCATGGCACGAAGCTAGGGTGACTTCTGGAAGAGACAGGCTTTCGGGGACATTCAAACAAGCCCAGCTAGAGTCTGAGAAGACAAGCCCAGGTTCACGGTTCGCGGCGCTCAGCCTACAGCATCCACAGCCCATCTATTCCTTCTAGACTTGAGGGAAACTCACAAAGGGCGGAGCTGGGATTAGAGAAGAGGGTCAGAGACCCAGAAGAGTCTCCAGAGGTGCCTTTATGTTTTTTATGTTCTTATATTAGGCTTTTACCTTCTACCGGACACTCTGCGAGACTCATTTCTGACTCTGTCAACAATCCTGCAAGGCGGACTGTATTTTTCCCCCCCCGTTTTACACGCAAGAAAGCTAAGCCTCCCCTCTAGACCAGTACTTTCAAACTGGGTGCCACCCTGGGCTTGGGGAGGTCATGGGCCTGGGGGCGGGGGTTGTGCTAGGCTACCAGGTCCTCCATCTGGTAGCCCTTAGCCCTTCACACTTGAGCAGTGCCCGTGACACCTGCTGACCTTTACAGGCAAGACCTTTACGGACAAGAGCTTGCCTGGCTAAAATTTAAAAATTAGGAAGCTCGCTTCATCAGGCTGCAAACCAGCACCCCCAGTCTGGGACTGACAGCAGCTGCCTCGATCAGCTTGAGTTTCCAACACCGACCAAGTACCAAAGACTCACTGAGTGGCAAGTCACTTACAAATGCCAGACGCCTTCTTGGGTACTGTTTTGTCTGCCAGTGATCGAAGAAGCCATCTCTCAAGGGCCCCCCCCCCCCCGTGGGCTAAGGAAGCTGACCCTCAGAGAGATGACGTTCTTACTCAAAGTCGCAGAGCTGGCCAGTAGCAGAGTTGGGGGTTGGTCCAAGGCCGTGTGAAAACAGGCGTCCTGGGGCGCCTGGGTGGCGCAGTCGGTTAAGCGTCTGACTTCAGCCAGGTCACGATCTCGCGGTCCGTGAGTTCGAGCCCCGCGTCGGGCTCTGGGCTGATGGCTCAGAGCCTGGAGCCTGTTTCCGATTCTGTGTCTCCCTCTCTCTCTGCCCCTCCCCCGTTCATGCTCTGTCTCTCTCTCTGTCCCAAAAATAAATAAACGTTGGAAAAAAAAAAAAAAAAAAAACAGGCATCCTCATCCCCGCAACCTGTCGCACGGCAACAATGACCGTCCTGGATGATCGCCCTTGTAACCTCCAGGGGTCCCTTAAAAAGTTGGAGAAGGGGGGTTACAATAGAAGCAGAGTCACTGAGACCCGAAGATGCCACGCGTGGCCTTGAGGAGCACAAGTGGCCTCTTGAAGCTAGGAAAGGCAAGGAAAAAAAGGAGACTCCTTCTCTGGAGCCAACATCTTGGTTTTCGCCCAGTGACAGCCGGGTTGGGCTTCCGTCCCCCGGAACCGTAAGACAATAAACGTGTGTCGGGTTGAGCCACCAAGTTGGAGCGACTCTTACCACGTCCATAGGCAAACGAATGTGCCAGGTCACGCTCCTCAACATCCGCGATGCCCCCCACCGCGTTGTTAGCGTTGCAGAGTCCGGTGTAAGCCGGGAGCACTGAACAAATTCTTTTTCTCCCTGCCAGAGTGAGATACTAGAAGGCCTTCTCCGCACCGGTCATTTCTGGTGGAGAAAAAATGGGATACGGTAGCTTGGACAGCTCTGGATGCAGAAACAGTAGGGGTAGGAAGGGCAGTAAATCCCCGGCTCGGCCTCCCCCGTGGAACTCTTTCTAGCCCCAGCCGCGTCGTCCAAGGCGCAGATGGGAGGGACCGTTCCACGGGGTCCGAGCCATCTCCTGGGGCCACTCCGAGCCTACCCGGGGTCTTCACCCACGCCGCAGAGTCTCCAGGATGGCGGGCGCCCCGCCACCCTGTCGTCTGGGTCCCCCGGCAGAGGGAGATTGGCTTCAGGCCTTAATGGGGTGATGAGTTGAGTCAGAGGCGTCAGAAATGCTGAGTTTCAGCTCGTTAGGACGACGGGGCTGGCACCGTGAGGACAGAGGGGGCCACAGCTGGAGACGGGGAAATGGGTCTTCTGGGGCCCGGTGGAGCCTCTGCGGGCCCCCAGGGGGCTGGGTGGCCAGGCGGCCACTGGTCCCCGTGCCTCTTAAAGCCCATTACTTGCTGCCTTGGGCTGGGAGCTGGGAGAGAGCTAGTGAATCACTAGTTTCATCAGCACAGATTGGGCCCAGCGGATCAATGCGCAGTCTACGGGCTCCCCTCCCCTCCCCTCCTCTCTCCTCCCCTCCGCCTGCCCCCCTTCCTTAACTAGATGTGGGCGCCAGACCGACAACAGGTCCTCGGCAGCTGTCAGTCAGGGCCATGAAATATTCATCTCGTTTAATCTTCTTCGGGGACCTGCCCGGAGCCCTGATGGGGCCAGACCAGTCTTCATAAACTTGTAAAGGCTAAATGGAGGGGAGGGGAGGGGAGGGGACAGAGGACAGAGATGGCTGAAAAGCAGTCTGAGTTCCTCTAACGGCACTTTCTCCAAAGACATCCACCAACCAGCCTTTCTGGAGCGCCCCCAGGGCACCCGAAGCTGCTGAATACATTGCATCCGCGGTCTGGGTGCTTCCCAAACCCAGGTTGGCCGTGGCCCCAGCTAGGCCGTTAGTCACCCCAGCCTTTCCCCTTAACCTCACTTTAAGCTGGAGCTTCTAGGAAATCCTAATGCTAGTTTTCTTTTCTCTTTCTAAAAGAACACATTAGATACAAATATATACGTGTAAGTGATTATTACTATGTACGTACATATACTGATAAAACTAAAAACATAAATGTGTATCATTTTAAGTTGCCTGGGTACACGGTCCACACTCTAGGACATCCTGGGGCATACGTTTTGCCCATTTTCCACAACACTTCCGGGAAGAAGGCTTTATTGCCTTCAATTACACAGGAGGAAACTGAGGCTCAGAGAAGTGCAGTGACTTGTCTGAGGTCACACAGCAAAGGTATGAGTCAACTTCCGGGTTCACTTCCAGGCACAAAAATAACATTTTGGGTTTTGTTTCGTTTTTCAATCACTAGGTTTCCGGACGTTTTGGTAAAACCCATTAACTACAATTTTCACCTTCGGCTTTGCCTTCTTTAGTGAATTGTGACCCTTCTTCATTTCCGTGTCAAACTGTACAACGTCAAAGAGGGACAAGCTTTCTTTTTCTTTTTTCTAATTTTGTTGAACGCTTATTTATTTTTGAGACAGAGAAAAAGAGGGGCAGCGAGAGAGGGAAACACAGAATCCGAAGCAGGCTCCAGGCCCCGAGCTGTCAGCACAGAGCCCGACGCGGGGCTCGAACCCACAAACTGCGAGATCGTGACCTGAGCCGACGTCAGATGCTCCACCGACTGAGCCACCCAGGCGCCCCCAAATTCAGCCTCCATACAGGAAGGAAGTTCTGACATGTGCCACAACATGGATGGACCTTGAGGACCTTCTGTCACAAAAGGACAAATACTGTATGACTCCATTTGTTTGAGGTCCCTAAAGGAGACAGAAAGTAGCAGTGGGTGGCCAGGGCTGGGAAAATGGGGACTCAGTGTTGAGCGGGGACAGAGTTTCAGTGTGAAAAGCTGGGGAAGCTCTGGTGATGGATGGTGGTGATGGATGCACAGAAACGTGAAGGTACTTAACGCTGCTGAATTACCCGCTTTAAAACGGTCACGGTGGCAAAGTTTACGTTCTGTGTATTTTACCACAATTAAAGCAAAAGGCGTGGGGCCCTGAGAGCCGGCATGCCTGGCTCGGATCTCAGCCTCACCGTGTCACCTGGGCAGGTGAGGACCTGGGAGAGACTCTCCTCGCCGTGTCCGTCCGCTCGTCTGTAAAATGGGGCCACCGATGTCCTGAGAGCTTAGCATCATCCGGGCACCAGTGCGCAGTCAGGAAATAGGCTGCTTAACCCAGGGGAGAGTCACGCAGGCTCTTTTAGGTGTCCAGGAGCAGTGCTCTGGTCGGCAGATGCCATCCGACCCCCCCCCCATCGCCCCCACCCCCACCGAAGAGAGGCAGCCACCCACGGGGACCCTGTATCCTCCGTCTAATGGCACAAGTCGGCCCGGAGCTCCTGGGAAGTGGCTAATTTCCAACTGCTAGGGCAACTTCCTTCCCCAGGACTCCAAGAAAACAAGGTCTGGCCTGGCCCCACATGGCACGTCTGCCCCCAAGGCCGGGAGGTCAGCCTGACCCCATGTGATTGCTCCGTGACACTTCCTCCCGGCTGCCTGCCAACCCCCACCCCCAACTAACCCCTTGCAGATCCCAGGAATAAGTGGAGCCCTGTTAGGCCGGGACCTTCAGATGCCAACACCCCAGCTGCTGGGCCTGCCAGCCCTCCAGGCAGGTGGGCCCGAGGGCCGGAAAACGCCAGAACTTCCTCCCGCCCCGGTGGGGTCAGCGATGGCGGCTAATTGGAGGATGCTGGGCTGATGCCTGTCTCCGGCTTCCTGCCACCTTGCCCGGGGAGGTCACTGTGGGCACCGGCCCTCCACCACCCCACCCCCACCCACCCCCCCGCTACACAGGCAGAAGTTCATTCCCAACTGCGGAACGTCTAACTTGCCAGCGGGCAGTGGCCCCGGCGTACGGAGCCTTGCTCCGTCCTGGCCATTGAGGCCTAGCCTTTCCGGCTTCCCCTGGAACCCCTAGGCTGAACCCTCGACAGGACGGAAGAGCCGCGATAGCCACCGGAATATTAGGCCCCCGCTTTTCAGTGCCCGGTCTAAGCCAGTTACTGTCAGCTACAGTCGGGGCAGGCCAGCTTCTGGGAAAGCAGCCCCCGGACTCAGTGCCTTGGGTCGGCAGGGGTCACGCTCTGCTTCGTCGGGAGCCCAGACTCCCTCTCGTTTGTTCCTTTGCCACCTTCCAGGGCAGTGACTCTACAACGCGAGTCTGCATCAGAAGCCCCCGCGGGGCTTTTAAAACCACAGGCTCCCGTCCTCCACCCCTAGAGCTCCCGACTCAGTAGGTCTGGAGCGGGTCCCCTCGAATTCGCAAGGGCGCTGCCGGGCCAGGGATCACACTCGGAAGCACGGCTCCGGGGCGTCCGAGTCCCTAGCCGCTTGCCGCCGAGCCCACCTTCCATTGGCCAGAACGCCGTCACCTGACCCTCGCTGCAAAGGAGGCTGGGAAATGTAGTCCAGATGTGTGCCCAGAGACGGCGCTGAAGTGTTTTGTGCCACGGACGCCATCTTGCATTATCCACCTGACACCTGCTAAGGGAAGCGGCATTTTCATCCATTGTCCGACAGAGGAGAGAACAAGCACAGAGAGACTGGGTTGTCCGCCCGAGGCCACACAGCTAGGAGAGGGCAGAGGTGGGGTTCAAACCCAGGTGTGTCTGGCTCCAAGGCTTAGAGAGGAAGTACCTGGGTCGGGGCACAAGCCTCTGCCGAGTGCCGTGGATGAGGCGTGGTCCGTGCGTTATGTCTGTTCCCAGTTCTCACACAAGCCCCATGAGCCGAGCACGGTTGTACACGCTTTGCAGATGGGCAAACTGAGGCTCTGAGGTGTGACTGTGCATGATCACGCATCTACAGGTATGTGGCACAGCCCAGATCCACATCCATAACCAATAAGGCCCTCAGTAGGGAGGGCCTGCCTGGCAGGAGGGTGAAACCCCATGATGGAGGAGTTGGGGGGCTCTGGGACCCCACACCCACCGGATGACCGGTGATGGCGAGGTGACCGGGGATGCAGGAGTCATTCCCCACCTGCACACTTTTCGCTACGGAGGCAGATGAGGCATGAAGGAGGGTCTGGGGTGAGGCTGTTGATGAGCCAAGGGAGCCAGGACTGGAAAGGAAAGGAAAAGGCGGTCTCAGGAGAGAGAAGTCTGGAATGCGGCTTTGAGGAAGCCGGCTGGCTTTAGCAGACTGAGTCAAGTTAGAACTTTGTCAATCAGGAGCGATGACCATCACTGTTCAGATGAGAAAACTGAGGATTAGCAAAGCAAGCACTGGGCCAAGGGCACACAGCTGTGAGCTGCAGCACTCGACTGTGGCCTTCGCTGTCACTTCGACTGTGGCTTCCCTGGGCTGGGGAGGACACCCGCTTTCCACCATCCACAGCAGGCTCACCCGGCCGGCAGTGCGGCGAACCGCCTCGCTCTGCGCGCTTGGACAAATGGCTCTCATGTCTCTGAGCCTCAGTTTCCTCATCTACAAAGTGGGGGTTAACGATAGCGCCCACCTATTAAGGGAAATGAGAGGTTTCAATGAGCTAATGCTCTCTTTGGTTTATTCGAGGATTTTTACGGAAGGTCTACAGTGAGCCGGCGTGCCACCAGGCTGTGAATGAAACCACGTCCCACCTTCGGTGGGACTTTACCATCTGATGGGAGACACTACACAAAATAGACAAGTCGAGATCGAGGATGGTCAGTGAGCCTGGGGTACAGACAGAACTCGAGCAGGTTGGTGGGGTTTGGGGGGTGATCAGGGAAGCATGCAGGACACGGGCAGCGAGAGGAGACAGATTGGGCCGAGGAGCAGGACAGCCGGGCTCCCTGAGGGAGAGGTCAGCTCTCTGGGGGTGGCGGTCAGGACGTGAAAGTAGTGGGGGGCTTGTTGTGTGAGTTGGGGCTCTCCGGAGAAACAGAAGCAACGGGGGACTTCTCTGAGGGAACTGGCTCACCATCGGTGGAGGTGATCAACCTGAAATCTGCACGCAGGGCAGGCTGGACCTTGGGCGCGAGTTACAGTCTCGAATCAGCATTGCTGCTTCTCGGGAAAGAAACCTCACTTTTTGCTCTTCTGACCTTTCAACTGATCGGACGAGGCCCACCCACATTATGGAGGGTAATCTCCCTGATTTAAAGTCGACGGATTGTCGACGCTAACCACATTTACAGAAGGGCCTCGCAGCAGCGCCCGGATCAGTGTGTGATTGAGTCGGTGGGTGCCATAGCCCCGCCCGGTGGACACATCAAACTCACCCTCCAGGCTGTTCTCCAGCCACCTGCAGATTGGGGGATGATGCCCCAGCAGCCGGAAGTAGCCTGAAGGGCATGGGCGTGGGCTGGGCTTCCTACACTTCTCGTGGATAACAACGTAGCAGCACGTCTGGAACATAGTAGCTGCTTGATAAACGGTCCCTCTGCCAGCCATGTCCCACCTTTCCCAAGCAGGTGACACAGCACTGCCACTTAACCAGCTGAGTGACACTGGGTGAGTGAGCCCACCTCTCTGAGCCCCAGTCCCCCCCCCCCCGTGCGTAATGCACGGCCCGTCGGCATACACCCTCCTAGAACTGCTGGGAGCTCCCCACAGCCCCTGGCTCCTAGCAGGCGCATCTGAGGTTGGTTTTCTTTGTCTCTGGCCCCGACCTCTAAGAAAGCACAGCAAAGACTGTGCAAACTAACCTGTGTGATCGCAGACAAGCCACTTTTCCTCCTTCGGCTTCACTTTGTCTGTTCTGTGAAACGAGAGGCTGGCCGAGGCTGCCGTGTGGTCTCGCGTGACAGCAGACAGAAATCACATCATCTAGAGCTGAGACGCCCCGCCCGGGGGGCCGCACGGCTACCAAATGCTTGCAACGTGCTAGTCCAGACCGAGATGGGCTGTAAGTGTAACATACACACCAGGCTTGGCGCACGGAAAACAGAAAAGGAAATTATCCCATTAATACTTTTAGGGGCGCCCGGGTGGCTCAGTCGGTCTCCGACTTCAGCTCAGGTCATAATCTCAGCTGGTGGGTTCGAGCCCCGCGTCGGGCTCCGTGCTGACCGCTCGGAGCCTGGAGCCTGCTTCGGATTCTGTGTCTCCCTCTCTGTCTCTGCCCCTCCCCTACTCACTCTTTCTCTCTCTCTCTAAATTAAATAAACATTAAAAAAATTAAAAAATAATAAATACTGTTATACTCACGATATGCGAAGAGAATAGTGTATTGTATCCTAGGGGCTAAATACAATATACCGTTAAAGATAATTTCATCTGGCGTGTTGTTGTGACTTTGTTTTCAAGGGCTGCTGCTGGAAAAAAAAAAAAAAAATCACCTGGGTGCGTGACATTCTATTTGTGAGCAATAGCTCCGTTCCGAACAGGGATTGGCCCGTCTGGCATCCTGCCTGTTTTTATGGGACCCGACAGCTAAGCGATTTTGATTGGGAAACACATTTAAGAGGGGAAAATATCTCAGGCCGTGTGTATACGATATGAGATTGGAGATTCAGGATTTATAAATAAAGTTTTATTGGAATGCAGCCTGGCCCCTTCCACGGCCTGTTGCAGGTGGCTGCTTTCTCCCTGCGGCAGGAGGGTTGAAAAGCGGAGACTGTGGGCCCCATACAGCTGCAAACGCCAACCGTCTGGACTTTCGGGGGGGGGGGGGGGGGGGGAAGCGTCCTGACTCTTGCTCAAGGGCATTATTTTTCCAAGCTTCCTGTGCCTCCGGCCCGGCGGTAGAACCCACAAAGGCCGGTTCCTTGGCTCTAGCCCCGCGCTCTGTAGGTATGGCCACTGCCCGGGGAATCTGCATTTTCACCAGCATCCGCGGGGGGCCCTGAGTCTCTGCAGGGCCAGCAGCTAAGGCCGTCGTGTGCATCATTTCACTCCATACTGGTGTGGGGGGTGGGGTGGGGTGGGGATCCTGGACCCCTCCCTTCCCCCCCCCCCCCGGGGTGCAGAGGAGGAAACTGAGGCTCAGAGAGGCGAAAGGCTTCACCCGCGGCCCAACACGGGAGGTGCTCGCGAGCCTTTTTGTTGTCCAGCAGAGGAATGTGCCCACCCGTCCTGCTGCTGACGCCGGGCCTTTGTGCCGGCCCGGAATGTCTTCCTGTCTTTCTCTGCCTGTGTTTTCCCCGGATGCTGTGGGCCGAGCTGAGTTGCATCCCCGGGCCGCCTTGCCAAGGGCTGCGTGCGGCGTCCCCGGGGCGGGAGAGGGGGGCCGGCCGGGCTCCAGGCGAGCTGTGATTTAATAAGCAGACACTTAGGGCCCCGATGCAGGGCCCAGCCCACGCGGGACGGCCCTCTCCGCTAATTGTCCCTTGGCTGCCGCCCGCCGCCCTGCCGGCGTCTCTGGGCTCATTAGCGAAGGGAAGAGGGGAGGGGGGGGGGGCGGGGGGCGGGGGTCTGGGAAGAGCCTCGTGCAGCTCTGGCAGCTTCCAAGATTTTTATCACACTGGACAGCACAGACACCCTCACGCCGCCAAAGGTGGATCACAACAAGGTCAGGGCCCGTCCGGGGCGTCACCCTCCGGCCCTCGAAAGGATACGGGACCCGGGTTCAAATCCCGCCTCGGGGTGGGGGGGGGGGGGGGCAGACCCGGCACCAGAAATTCGGACCCGCCGGGACTTGAGCCGCCCTCGTCTGCGGGCAGGCAGCCAGGTTGGAATCCCCGCGCCCCCCGCCCCCGGCCGAGGCGCTGTGTGACCCCAGCGAGTGCTCCGACCTCTCTGTGCCCCCGTTCCCTCATCTCCAAGATAACAGAGGCTAATGGGACCCCCGGAAGGGTCGCCGTGAGGTGCAAGGGACTTACCAGGGTGACCGTGACCCGCCGCGGAGGCACTTGCCTCTGTGGCACCCAGCCTGCCAGGCGCCCAGCTTGACCACGTCTCCCAGCCTCCCTTGCAGCGAGGGGAGCCGCGTGATGGGGTGTCAGCGCAGGGACCCCGAGCAGGTGTGAGGTGTGAGGTGTGCCCCTGCCACGCCTGCCGGCCCTCGTAGACCCCTTTCTCTGGGGACCCTCGTAGAAACGTGCAAGACGCTCTTGCTCCCAGCTGAGCCACAGACATTCTGGAGCTGCTGTTGCTTCAGCGGCTCGTCCCGCCCCGACCAATACAGAAGACAGAATGTCCCAGGCTGGAGGGGAGACAAACAAGGGGGTGTCTCTGGACACCTGTCACATTCCAGGAAGGGCATCAGGCGGGCCACGTGGCAGAAACGGCAGAAACGTCAGGGCCAGTCCAGTTCCATCCCCGTGGTGACTTTGGTCAAGCAACGGGAGCTCTCCGACCTGCTGAGCTCCCCCCCGCCCCCGGGACAGGGAGGCCCGTAAGAACTTTCCTCGAGGGGTAGTTGGGACGGTGGCCCAGGCTGTGCATCAGTGACCGCGCCCGGCAGAACACTGGGACACAACCAGAGCTTCCTACCTGCCGTTTCAACCTCTCCCATGGATGGGGACCGGCTCGTCACTCCTCAGGGTCCACCCCAGACTGTCTGCTGCATCTAAGATGTCACCGTGGGTCGGGGGACACGGGTCCCGGCGCCAGTGACAGGTCGCATGATGACGTGTGGGAAGGACCCTTGCCGGTCAGCCTGAGACACTGTCCTGGGCTGTCAGCTTCTCCTCGGGAGCGATGCCCTGTGACCCGGTAGTCCTCGGTCGGGCCGGATGGGAGCCTGCCCGGTCTGGATTTAAGGGAACACGTGGCTCCTTCTTCCAGGAATGCCTTCCCCACCCGCGGTCAACTGTCAGCTTCTCGTCATCCTTCGGGCATGGGAATAAACATCACCGCCTCCAGGAGGCCCTCCCGGATCTCCTGGCTGAAGTCCATCTGCCAGTGAGTCTGCCTTACAGATTCAGTTCTTTTCTTGCATAAGAGTACTTGTTGTAACGTCCTATGTATCGCCTCTTCCTCCAGAGTGTATAAGTGCCCGGAGGGCAGGAATACTCTCGGTGCCGAGTATTCTACCCCCAGCCCTTCACTGTTTTATGTGTAGTACCCAGAACAGGGACTGACGGTTGGCTGAATAACTGAAACCAGGCCAGGCTTTCACGCTTGCTGGCTGAATGCCTCGAGTAGCAACTTCTTTAATCTTTGCGAGTGGGATTTCTTTAATTTTTTTTTTTTTCAACGTTTATTTATTTTTGGGACAGAGAGAGACAGAGCATGAACGGGGGAGGGGCAGAGAGAGAGGGAGACACAGAATCGGAAACAGGCTCCAGGCTCTGAGCCGTCAGCCCAGAGCCCGACGCGGGGCTCGAACTCACGGACCGCGAGATCGTGACCTGAGCCGAAGTCGGCCGCTTAACCGACTGAGCCACCCAGGCGCCCCAACACGAGTGGGATTTCTAAAACAACGACATTGGGACGCCTGAGTGGCTCAGTCGGTTTAAGCATCTGACTCTTGATTTGGGCTCAGGTCATGATCTTGCAGTTCACGAGATCGAGCCCCGTGTGGGGCTCTGTGCTGACAGCACGGAGCCTGCTTGGGATTCTCCCACCCCCCCCCCCCCCCGTTCCTTCCCGCTTGTGCTCTCTCGCTCTCTCTCTCTCTCTCCAGAGTTGTGTCAACACCCGCCCATCATGGGCAAAATTCCTCCTGGGCCTTAACACTCCAACACGTCTAGCCTGCCCCTCACTGTGGCCAACAGATCGCCCTCCAGTGGAGAATCTTGGGTGCTTAGGTTTGGCACCCTAAGAATGTACTAGAATACCAAGTGTTGAGAGGACATCGGTGGGGGTACTGACAGGGTCTGTTACAAGGGTATATGTCGCAGAGTTTTCATGGGTTCCCAAATTCCCAAATTTCTTCTTTTTCCATAAAGGTGAACCATGAAAAGTGTTTAAAGCGGCTTCACCCGTAGAGTTTTGAAAACGTTTCATAAAAATAAATCCACAAATCAGAAGAACTTGTGGTCGGGGAGAATGGAAGTCTGTCTGTCTGTTTGTTTGTTTGCGTCTTTAACAAGCATACGATTCGGGGCATAAAAACCAAACACAAAGTAGCACCTTATTCTGATGCTGAACGTAACACGGTACAATTATGCAATGAGAGTCTCAGAAAATGGCGTTTTTATAATACCTCATAAAATAGCTAATATCGAACTTCGTAAATTACATCAATGCCTTTGAACAAACATCGCGTTCTTTTTAATAAATAAAACGTTCAAAATTATTTCCTGGAAGTGCATTTTAGACATTAATAACTGGCTTCAAATGAAATTCTGTTTCACAGCGATAAGCAAATGTAATTGCCACAAACTGAAACAGTCTGTAAGGCTTACCTGCTCGCGAAAGGGAAGGAAATATTGAGCTAATGTAGCCATCAAGATATATAACCTGCTACTTCTTGAATAAACCAAATTCCATCCCTAAACACAGAGAGCTCAGAAATTCAGACCCAAGGACATAAATATAAGGTATTTCCTGGAATTAGTTGCATATGGTTTATACATTGCAGTTATCAATTGATCTGACACAACATTCTAGCCAGTTTTAAAATTACATATCGTGCATCAGAAAAATAGACATTTTCATGGCATCTGGTACTCTGTATTATCAAAAGCATATCGTTATTTAAGTCAAAAAAAATCAGTATTTCCACTTCATTAAAAATAATAATTCTGACAGTATAAAACTCTGTTCTATTCTTTAACCAGAGGTCAGCAAACTGTGGCTCGGGGACGCAGTGCGGTCCACCCCCTACTTTCATACACAAGGTGAGAATGGTTTTGTGTTTTAAATGGTTGGGGGAAAAAAACAAACAAACAACCAAACACCAAAACCGGGAGAACGCTGTGTGGTATGTGAAATTCTATGAAATTCAGAATTGGCTTCTGTAGGTAAAGTTTGATTGGAACTCAGTCGCACCCGTTCATTTGTGTCTTGTCCGTGGCTGTTTTCGCTACCTCGACGAAGCTGAGCTGTTGTGGCAGAGAACTGATGACCTGTAAAATCGAAAATGTTTACGCTCTAGCCCTTTAGAGAATACATTTGCCAGTCCCTGCTTCATGCTATCCCCACCTCCATTCTAGGGAGTCACAAAGGGAAGTTATTTTAGGGACCATGTAGGGTTCCAGGGTTTTCTTGAATACTGCACCAACCTAGTGAGAATCTGTGTGGCCGTGGGGTGAACTATATCCATGGAAACCCCCAGAGTGTGTTTTCTCTTCCTCCCCCACCCCCTACGCCCAAAGTGGATTTATCTGAGTGGGTGAACTACCCAAATCGCTTTCTCTATCTGCTTCGTATTAATCTCTGGAGGCACATATATGAATAAACAGGAAGACCAAACACTGCAGGAGGTAGGGTGAGAAGCTGGTAAAATGCAAACCCTTTGGCCCTCGATGTCGATTACGATCACTTTGCTCTGCTTGGTAGACGTAGCTTGGCCCTCATTTACCTGAGGTCACTTTAAACAGTGATTCTGCTATTTCAAGTTTCTTTTTGAAAAACTTCCCTCTGAAAATTATGAAACCTATATAAGGTTTTTTATAGGAAAATCTAAAACAACACAAACAGATTACAATGGCACGTGTGCCTCAGGATCAATTACTGTTACTATTTTGTTGCCTCGTCTTTTATGTGCCTTCCCGTGCATTTATGAGCCCTTTAATCCGATGAAGATGTTCTGTGCCCTTAAATAGACTTCTACGCCATCACATTAATGCCTGCATCTGGAACCTTTCATTTACTTAACCATTCTCCAAGTGCTGGGCATCTCAGTTATTTTCAGTTCTGTTTTTGTGTTTGTTTGGTTTTTTTGCCATTGTAAATAATGCATGGACAAACATCTTTAAAACGAATTATGAGACACGTTCGTGAACATTTTCTTCGGATACATTTGAAAAGCTGGTCGGTCCCCAAGCAGATACATGTTGTAAAGGCTGATATATATTATAAAAGTGCCCTTAGGGAAAGGCCTTCCCTTCAGCATCGTGTGACAGTGCCTGTTACACACACACACACACACACACACACACACGCACGTCCATTTGCTCCTTGAACCCTCCTGGCACATTCATGCCTTGAGGACCTTGTACTCGTTATTCTTTTCTCTGGAATGCCCTTCCATCAGATATCCTCACAGAGTCTTCGTTCCCTGTAGGTTGTTGCTCAAATGTCCCTTTCTCAGTGAGGTCTTCTCTGATGGTCCTATCTAAAATTGCCACCCCTGTTCTACCCCAGTATTTCTTTTTCTTTTAATTTCTTTAATGTTTATTTTTGAGAGAGACAGAGAGAGACAGAGCGTGAGTGGGAGAGGAGCAGAGAGAGAGGGAGACACAGAACCTGAAGCGGCTCCAGGCTCCGAGCTGTCAGCACAGAGCCCGACGCGGGGCTCGAACTCACGAACCATGAGACCATGACCTGAGATGAAGTCAGACGCTTAATTGACTGAGCTACCCAGGCGCCCCTACCCCAATATTTTGCTCCTTTATCCTTTTATTTCCTCTTTAGCACTTACTACCACTTAACACGTTGCATATTTTGTTTATTGTTTCTTTACTCAGATGTAAGTACCATGAGGGCAGGAGTTACTGCTCAGGAGTTACTGGATGGATGGATGGATGGATGGATGGATGGATGATGTGTGGGTAGGTGGGTGGATAGATAATGAGTGGATGGGTGGAAAGATGGATGGATGGAGGGATGAATGGATGGATGGATAATGTGTGGATAGACGGGCAGATGGGTGTATGAATAATGGGTGTATGAATAATGAAGGATGGACGGATGGATGGATGGATGGGTGATAGGTGGATGGATGGATGGAAAATAAATAGATAGGATAGAATATCCATAATATAAGTAAATATATAAAAATTTTAGGGAAGATCCATGAGATTCTTAGCTTTACCTAGAGAAGGTTGACACAGCATGCTCCCTTTTCTTGTTAAAGTTAACATTCTAGACAGACTTGTTTTCTCCCCTCAAGAATCCAGGAGATAGACATTAATATACCTAATTTATAGAGGAAGGAAGGAGGGAGAGAAGGAAGGAGGGAAGGAGGGAGGGAAGGAGGGAAGGAAGGAAGGAAGGAAGGAAGGAAGGAAGGAAGGAAGGGAGAGAGGGAGGAAGGGAGGATTGAGGGAGGGAGGGAGGAAGGAAGGAAGGAGGGAAGGAAGAAAGGAAGGAAGGAGGGAAAGAAGGAAGGAAGGAGAGAAGGAAGGAAAGGAGGGAAGGAAGGAAGGAAGGAAGGAGAGAAGGAAGGAGGGAAAGAAGGAAGGAAAGGAGGGAAGGAAGGAAGGAAGGGGGAACAACTAGTCAGTTTCTTTGTAATTAAAAGGAGTGGGAGTGGGGAAAGGAGTTAATGAAGAGAACCACTTGGAAGGAGACCAAGATCTTTTCACAGAAGAGTCATCTTCTATGACCAAATGGAAACCGTGCATGCAGAGACGTCATGTCCTTTCTCCAAGGCTGCAGTTATTTGTCTGCTTGAGCCCTTGTTTTTGCCCTTGCTTTAAAGTCAAGTGTGTAAACAGTATCCCTTCAAAGGGGGAAAATCCCCACAAGCATCGTTTTACTGCCGGGCCAGAAGGATAACCTCAGCAGACCCCGAGAGTGGGGTAGGGTGTAGGGAGCCCAGGCATGTCTATGATTAAGAGGGAAAGTGATCTCTGGCCACCCCTTATAGAAGGGAGGCCATTCTCGAATGAACCCAGCTGAGCGCCTGCCCATAGCAGCCACGTGCACGGCCCTGCCTAAGTTCAAATCCCAAACATGCCTCTTTTTAGCTAGACCAGTCTCTCAACGGCGCAGAGCCTTGGTTTCTTCATCTGTAAGATGGGACTGATTTAATAGTAGCCGCTGCAAGGGGTCATTGTGAGAATTTTTTTTAAGTTTATTTATTTTGAGAGAGACAGAGAGAGCAAGCAGGGGAGGAGCAGAGAGAGAGAGAGGAGAGAGAGAGAGGGCCATCAGCGCAGAGCCCGACGCGGGGCTCGAACGCATGAACTACAAGACATGACCTGAGCTGAAGCCAGGAGTCGGATGCTCAACAGACAGCCATCCAGGCACCCCGGGGGGGTTTTCAATTCACAAATGGAAAGCGCCTGGCACCGTCCCTAGCTAATACAACCTCAAGAGAGAGAAACTCTTCCTCTCCTTAGGCCTGGGATCTCGACTCCAGCCAGCCTACATGTAGTTGAGAGTACTACCAGTTGGGCGAAAACGTTGGTTTCTGCTTTACCAATGGCCAGAAACGAGGCAGAAGGACGCCCTGATGATGCTCGAAGCCAAGATGAACGTAACAAAGATGGGACAAATTATCTATCTGTTCTCGATGCCATTTTCCACTGATCTTGCTTATGTTACCCCAGAGACTTTAGTGACACGGCCTGGCCTGCTCTCCCAACTTGCTACAGGGAATTACGAGAGTTGCGGATCTGGCTAAGCAAGGCCGTTGAACGGACACATCGTTGAATGAGTAGGTCATTGAATAGACAGATCTTTGGGCGGACATACCATTGAATAGATAGGTCGTTGAACAGACAGCTTATGGAGTGGTTAGTGTGGACTGGCTAAGGGAAATTGATATCTTTTTTTTTTTTAATTTTTTTTTCAACGTTTATTTATTTTTGGGATAGAGAGAGACAGAGCATGAACGGGGGAGGGGCAGAGAGAGAGGGAGACACAGAATCTGAAACAGGCTCCAGGCTCTGAGCCGTCAGCCCAGAGCCTGACGCGGGGCTCGAACTCACGGACCGCAAGATCGTGACCTGGCTGAAGTCGGACGCTTAACCGACTGCGCCACCCAGGCGCCCCAAGGGAAATTGATATCTTGAGGGAAAGGGAATCATGGCTTCAAAGATCTTCTCTCTTCCTCAACACCATGGTGGAGACTGATTTTTATGCAGGGGCCCGACAAGACCCTAATATAAAAGACTCAGCAGAATTTTCCAAACAGTGTCCTTCCTCAACTAGCTCAGCTGTAATGGGAAGTTCATAGATCTTTGGATACCTCAAGCCCATTTACATTGCTTGTTCAACCCAGTCCAGTTTCCCCAAAAGCTAAAGCACATGTCTGTGGCAGATGAGTTTCTTTGCGAGCATGCCGTTGAGATAATTCTTTCCAGCATCACGGTCCTCAATCTTTCACTCATGCATGCGTGGGTTGGTTGGCTGATTAATTGGCTGATTCCATCAACATTTATTGAGCACCTACTTTAGGCCAGATTCCACACGGAATGGAATTTCAAGAATGACAAGTGACGCGTTCCTGCTTCGGTAAGGACACAACATTCTGGGTTCCGTGTATTCCCTACACTAAAGCTTCCTCAGAATTCATCTGGGGACACATCTTTCCAATGCCTTTATTCCACAGTTTATCACCTGGTTGAGATTTGTATTGCTTCTGCTTCAAGGGAATCTGATGACAGTTGTTCCAACGATTTCTCTAAGTCATGGTGCAAATGCGTTTTAAAAATCTCTTGGCCAGTATGCAGCTCTCATTGGAGCATTCTGCATGACTTCACTAGGTTTTTGCAGAGAGCAGAAACTATGGCATGGGATATTATCACAAAACCTGTGTAGTAGCTTTGGAAGATGGGGGACAAATTGCCTCGCTTAGGACATATGACCACACTACCACCTGGTGGTAACGTTGCACCTGAAGCCATCGAATAAAGATGGCTGAGTTTCGCCAAACGTGACTTTTTGGCGGAGCTCACGAATTGGAACGAGTTCTTCATGCTTCATGGATGAAAGCTTAAAAGGGCCAAAGAGCCCATGTAGGACCACATCTCAGGGACCCGTACAAATTCACATCCATCCTCTTCCGTTATGATCACCACTGTATGTATGGTAAATAGTAGCTGTTCCCAACGGCAGAGTGCGTATCCGAAAGCTTTTCACGAACCTGACTTGGGAGAGGCGTGATGCTTGGCTGCATTCGCAGCTGAGAAAAACAAGGTTCAAAGAGGTTCCGGAACTGCTCAGGGTATAGCTAGCAACGTAGAGAAGCCAGGGTTCAAACCCACATGGTCTAATGCTTCGACGTGGGCTTTCTGCATTTAGGGAGGGCATCATTATCGTATTGGGCGCCCTATGAAGTTGGAAATCAGCTGCATGTGTCAATGTCATTTCAACACCCTGGTGCGAAGGCAAGTGCATAACATGCGGAACCCAATGAGTAGCACGTCACCGTCACTGCAAACACACGGACTGGTATCGGTCGAGTATGCACAGGGCAAGATGGCCCTGTCAGCTCAGATTCCACAGACGCAGAGCCTGAGACAAGGATTCAGGTGCGAGTGATTTATCAAGAGTGCTCTCCAGAGAAGCGAGACAGGCTGAGTGACGTGAGACAAGGAAGTGGAGGAAGCCAAGCACGAATGTGGTTTGCAGTGAGGTCAAGCTTCAGCCTGATCTCACCGGGGGCTTTAAAGTCCCAACCGAGTCGCAGAGTTATTCCGCTTGAGAGCAAGGAGGCTGAGCTCTCATACCCGAGGACCAGCCAGTCACTGACTATGGGGACGTAACTCCGGAAAGGAACACAGACTGTCAGACACCTTCAGGCAAGGTGGTTCCTGTTGTCCAAAAGCAGTTCTCTGAAGGATTGAAAGTATGAGCTATGGGTAGTGATACACACAACAGCTGGGATAGGGGCACACTCAAATGGCCCAAGGGACCCCAGGCGATGTGGTAGGACACCAACAGCGTCCCTTTATTCATTCTTTTTCTGCCACAATGGCTTCCACGAGGTTCTTCAAATGCACCCACCTATGTCAACCCCAGGACCTTTGCACTTGTGGTTCCCTCTGTCTGGATGTCCATTTTTTTTTTTTCACCTCTTTCAGTTCTTGGCCCACGTCATTCTCTCAGTAAGGCCTTCCCCAAACATCCTATTTAACACTGAAACAACACACACATACACACACGTGTGCACACATACCCCTTCTTCCAGCTGTATTTTTCTTTGCGGCATCTGTTATCAACTCACACATCCATATTTTAAGTATGTGTTCTCCATACGATTGCCCTGGACCAGACTGTAAGATCTGAGGGGGCAGGGCTTTCGATTCACATTGCTCCCTCGTGTGTCCCCAGCACCTAAAATAATTATTGGCACATAGCACATGCTTCAAAACCATGTGTTGAGGGGCGCCTGGGTGACTCAGTCAGTTGAGCGTCCGACTTCGGCTCCAGTCACGATCTCGTGGTCCGTGGGTTCGAGCCCCGCGTCGGGCTCCGTGCTGACAGCTCGGAGCCTGGAGCCTATTTCAGATTCTGTGTCTCCCTCTCTCTCTCTCTCTGACCCTCCCCCATTTATGTGTGCTCTCTCTCTCTCTCTCAAAAATAAATACTTAAAAGATATTTGTTGATTGAGTGAATGAAGACATGAATATTTAATGGAAACATTACACTTATTTAATGAGAAAATACGTATGTTGTAAAAATATAATACATGAATTTATACCCAATGAATATACAGCCGGTATGAGTTCAGTCACACAGGATGTACATATGGCTGTGCGCAGGAAGAGACTGGAAGGAAATTCAGCAAAATGTGAGTGGTGGTTTCATTTAGTGGCCGCGGCATTAATGATTCCTATATTCTTCGCCACGCTTTCCTGCATGGCCCAATTTTCCCATGTGGCCAAGTATAATACATATGTCCGCAGGGGAAGATGCTTCGTTTTATCTTGTTTTTAAAAATAAGAGGTGAGATGGCACCCAGGTGGCTCAGGTGGCTGAGCGTCCGACTTCGGCTCGGGTCGTGATGTCGCGCTCCGTGGGTTCGAGCTCCGCGTCGGGCTCACTGCTGTCACCGCAGGGTGGGCTTCGGATCCTCTGTCCCCCCTCTCTCTGCCCCCTCTTCTGCTCTGCTCTCTCAAAAATAAGTAAATATTAAAAAAAATAATAATAAGAGTTGAAACATGAAGGACATTCGGTGGATTAAGCAGTTGGACGATCATTCCCACAAGAGAAGAGACAGACAACATAGCGTATGCCACACCGTGGTGTGGCTTGAGGGAAGATAGGCTCTCGTGTCGCCCCGGGTTCAGGCGCAATGCCTGGCCCGAAGCAGGTGCCCACCAAGAGTCTGAGTGTGGGAAGGGGAGGGGAAGGGTGGACGGGAGGGAGAAATGAAGAAGGAAGCCCATCAATCAAAATGCCGCCCTCAACCCTGCCGAGTTCTGTCCAGTCCCTGGGTAGGGTGGGGCTGCTGCTGAGGGCGGCCACTCCTTGGGCGGGGACAAGAGCCATCATCCCTTGCTCTGACCGTGTGTCAGACCCTGGACTAAGCAGCCGGGAGCCTCCCCGTGCACAAGTGACTTCAGCTCCCTGAGCCTTTGGAGCCTTCGAGCACCGTGGGACATTCACACGGGACAGGCGTTATTCACCCCAATTTGAAGATGGCGACACTGAGGCAGCGGGAGAGAGGATAAACAGCCTGCCCGAAGTCACACGCTTTGGGCAAGGACCAGGTCCCCCCGGTTTTCCATCACCTGCTCTCCCTGCTTCCTCCGGAAGGGCATCTGGGTCTGCAAGCAGACCCTGGAACGAGGGGCAGGGTCCCAGTCTGAGACGCAAGCTCGCTGGACCTGAGGCCACCTGCTTCTCTGCGCTGGGATGGCGAGCAAGACGGCTTGGTATCTCCGGGCCCCAGGGAGTGAAATCGTCCACGTTCGAGAGACTGCAGTTCACCCAAGGTCAGAGTAATTGCGCATGATTAATGGCTGATCCTTCGTGAAAGCCCTTCACAAAAGCTCCAAACCGACTTAGTCGTAATTTCATACTCCTCCCCGTCCATTTAAAAGAGCAAGGGCTTTATTTCCTCCCTGCACAGCTAAGAAATCAGAATCTTCGGCTCTGGAAAAGAGCTTTTAAACCTCTGACTCACGGACTGTGGTTTCCCAGGGCCAGCACCAGACATCACGGATGGCCGCGTCTGGCCGTCTAGGCAACCCTGGGAGGAGGGGGTCATAACAGAAAGAGGGCACGTTTGCAGAGTGCTCGCCTGCCGGTTACAGGAAGGATCGCCCTCAGTCCCCAAAGCCAGGGCGGGATGGTCGTCTCCCTCCAGCCGACAAGGAAACTGAGGCACGGCAGCATCAGTGGTTTCAGGTTACGCCGCTCGTCCATGCGGGGCAGCCAGGATTTGAACCCCGGCAGGCCGGCTCCGTCCCTTCCCTGCGGTTATCAGTCAAACCGACCTGTTCTTCACCAGGTCGGCAGCTCAGCACAACACGGGTCCTCGGCCAGTGGCGACCCCCCCCCCCCACGGCACCCAGCTGTCCCCAAACCCCAGACGCGCGTGCCCAGACCGCTCCCTGGGTCTCGGCCATGCCTTCTCACCTTCCGTCTTCCCAAGTGCAGCGTGCTCTCGCAGGCGCCCGGTGCCTTTGCACATGCCGTGCCCTCCGCCCGGCACACTGGGTCTGCCCTGCCCCAGCCCGCTCGCCAAACCCTCCTCACCCTCCGTGAGCCAGCTTGAGCGTGTTCCCCCACCAATGGGTGATGAACGGATGAAGCGAAGTGTTGAATCCGAGCTTCCAAGCTGCCATCCCGAGGTCCGGATGCAACCCTCACGCGGGGTTTTGTTTGACCACACGACGCTTTCAAAAAATATTCGAGGGGCGCCTGGGTGGCGCAGTCAGTTAAGTGTCCGACTTCAGCCAGGTCACGATCTCGCGGTCCGTGAGTTCGAGCCCCGCGTCGGGCTCTGGGCTGATGGCTCAGAGCCTGGAGCCTGTTTCAGATTCTGTGTCTCCCTCTCTCTCTGCCCCTCCCCCGTTCATGCTCTGTCTCTCTCTGTCCCAAAAATAAATAAACGTTGAAAAAAAAAATATTCGAATCCGTCGTCTCTCTGTTCAAACGTAGCACATTTCACACTACGTCATGTGGCGTGCTGGCGGCTCTTAAGAAGCCGGAAGATTTGGGGGGGGGGGGGAGCGCGTGGGTGGCCCAGTCAGTTGAGCGTCGGACTCTTGGTTTCTGCTCAGGTCACCATCTCCAGGTTTGTGGGATCGAGCCCCGCCCTGGGCTTTGCGCTGCTGGTGCGGAGGTTGCTTGGGATGCTCCGTCTCCCCGTCTCCGCCCCTCTCCAACTCACAGTCGTGCTCTCTCTCTCTCTCTCCCTCTCTCTCAAAATAAATAAATAAACTAAAAAAAAAAAAAAATGAGCAGAGGACCTGAATGCATATTTAAAAAAAAAAAAAAAGAAACAAACAAAAGCCAGGACGGCTGGCAACAGTGACCTAAAACCCTACGTGGCATCAGTTATGGACCTGGGAAGTGGATGTCCCCTTCGGAGGGGACAGGGGCTCTCCAGGTCATCAGAGTCCCCTCTGCCCCCCACCCCCACTTGGCTCATGCAACCCCCCGCAGGCCCTGCATGCCTGGGAGTTCGAGGCCCTGCTCTAAAGATTCTGCAGAACGTGGGAGCCTGGAAAGGGCAGCCTTTGGGAGGTTTCCTGAATCGTCCTTTCGGTTCTGACGCCCGCTGCCTGCCTGCCTTGCGCGCGACAGGGTATATTAGATAATCAATCGGACCGTCGGGTCCAGAAAGGCACTGATAAGGAACGTCGTACTCCATTCCTTCATTTATCTTCCAAATATCTGCACCCCCCGCCCCCCCACACACACCGCCGCTGTGTGCAAGGGATTTTGTCGAATCGGCATACGTTTCGAGGAAGCTGCCAGAGGCGGTCGCTTCGTATCCTTCACTGTGTCTTTTCTGCTGAAGCCTGTAAAAGGCAGCGCCTCCGTGCTGCCTGTATCCACATTCCTACTGGTGAGGAATTTTGTGTCTTGTGAAGGGACAAGGAAAGGCCTCCTCTGCTGACTGCTGTTGTTCTGGGGCTGCTCCTTGCTTCTGGGGTTCAGAGGGTCAGAAGGTCTCAGCTAAAACACACCTCATCTCGTGCGTCCTCAGCGCAGGGGGTTCCGGGCCTCCGACCGAGGCCTCATCACGGCACCCCTGGATTATGCCAAAAGTGTGGGTCCCCTGTGCCAAACGCAGCCTGGCAACTTTTCCTGGAGCTCGGGCTTGAACGGGACATTCGAAAGACCTGGGGCTTTTACGCAAGACAGTTGGAACGCTCACCCCCGTGGACGGCCACGGCCAGAGTCTCCAAAAGGAAGACGGTGGTCTCTCTATCTCCAACCAGTCCTGCTCAGGCTCCTCCTGCCCTCGAAAGGGAGGGAGGAAGGAGGCTCTGCCCAGGTCTCCTCTGACCTTTGAACCCAGGCCCGTCCTGTCTGCAAGGAAACAGTGGCAAATCCACTAAGCTGGGGTAACCTGTCCTCGCCCACACGGATACCCCCCCGCCCCCGCCAGATCTCCCCACCCTTGCTAACTGTTCTAGCTGGTGGACTAAGGCGGTGCCTGATCAGCAGGACCCCTTTCTCACTGGGAATAAGGCCTGTCCTCCAAGATGGCGACCTATACCTCCCAGATTCTCTCCCGGTTGGTGACACCAGTGATCCAGACCGTGGATGGTTTCCACGGCCCAGACTGTTGCTTTTGGGGTTTTTTTTGTGTGTGTCTAACTGTGTTCTAGATCCAAGAGGACATGTGGCTATTTGGGGAAGGGCTGGGGGGCTGGGGGAGGGAACCACTTCAGCTTACCATCTTGATTCCCGCCTTTTCTCTCAGGCTCAGAGCCCAGCCCCTGGGAGAGTCCCCTCACCGAGAGGACGTGGAAGGGCTGGGGGTGGGGGCTCCTGAGGCTCCCCTCCCATTTCCTCCTCAGTGGTGACATCACGAATGCCCTAGCAACTTAAGCATCCGGGAGCTTCGAATTCCTGCCTGCCTCTCCTCGACCGCACGAACCCGTGGGCGTGGAAAGACCACCCGGGGACCTGGGGCCTTGGCTTTGCCGCTCCATGATTGTGCGGCCCTGGGAAATATATTTTCGTTTCCTGGGCCTCAGTTTACCCATCTTACAGCGAAGCGGGCGAACGTGCCCCCCTGCCCCCCAGCACGCCTGGCTTTGCTGTCTCCCATAACACGTGGGACAAGGTCCCACCTGCAGGTCTGGATGGGGCTTCTCGGAGGTGAAGGGAGAGATTAAAGTCACTGCGAAGCAGCCTTAGAGAAGAAGCCTAGATCATTAGGATTATTGTCCCCCACCCCATCTCCCCCACGCTCAACTGCAAGGTTTTTTCCACGACTCAGACCCGATCAGGCTTTTCCAAAGCTTGGGATCTCATTGTGATGGACGCAATTCTTTCTTTACACCCTTGGTTTGCATTGGCTTCCACGAAGTATTGTTAAATGGTAATCGTGACAGTCCGAAGGAGGAGTAGATCCCGGCTTTCTGGGGTCCGAAGCTCACACAGGTTGGGGGCCCTTTTGTAGGAAAACGAAATTACACCTGTAAAACTCAACACACAAAGGCAGATATTGATCTAGAACGTGAGAAATCACACGTTGCCACCTGTATAAAAGGCAAAAAGGCTGCAAATGTCACGAAACCCAGAGAAAAAGATCATAACAGTTTTACTCATTAACTCCTCCCCCATGGCTAATATATTTTTTCTCTTATAACTTCTGACCACAAACTCGTTTGTTTTTTTTTAATTTTTAAACGTTTATTTATTTTATTTTATTTATTTATTTTTTTCAATGTTTATTTATTTTTGGGACAGAGAGAGACAGAGCATGAACGGGGGAGGGGCAGACAGAGAGGGAGACACAGAATCGGAAACAGGCTCCAGGCTCTGAGCCATCAGCCCAGAGCCCGACGCGGGGCTCGAACTCACGGACCGCGAGATCGTGACCCGGCTGAAGTCGGACGCTTAACGGACTGCGCCACCCAGGCGCCCCAAACGTTTATTTATTTTAAAGAGACAGAGAGAGACAGAGCATGAGCGGGGGAGGGGCAGAGAGAGAGGGAGACACAGAATCGGAAGCAGGCTCCAGGCTCTGAGCCATCAGCCCAGGGCCTGACGTGGGGCTCGAACCCACGAACCGTGAGATCATGACCTGAGCCGAAGTGGGACGCTCAACCGACTGAGCCACCCAGGCGCCCCTGGGTAAATCTTATTTTATATGATTTCCTCACATAAAAGAGAAGATACGGGGTGTATGCACTCGTTAAAGCTACACTTTCAAGCATATTCCTGATAGGAAAGAACTTTTTATGTCAGGAGACATATCCGGTAAAGGACTGTTGTCTAAAATATACAAAGAGCTCTTAAAACTCAATAAGAAGAAAATGAGCAACCAGGGTTAAAAATGGGCAAAAGGCACGTCGTCCCAGAAGGCACACAGACGGCAAACAAGCATCTGAAAAGACACTCAACATCATATGGCCATCAGGGAATTGTAGGTTAAAGCAATTTAATGTTAGGGTGGCCAAAATCCAAAATGCCAACGCCAAAAGCTGGCGAGGCTATGGAGCAGTAGGAACTCTCATTCACGGCTGCTGGGAAAGCAAAATGAGACAGCCCACTTGGGGAGACAGTTTGGAGGTCTCTTACAAAGCTGAATACACTCTTACCCTACAGTCCAACAATTTGTGCTCTTTGGTGTTTACCCATTTGACTTCAAAATTTGTGTCCCTGAAACAACTCTGCATACGGATGTTTGTGATAGCTTTACTGATCGTTGCCAAAACTTGGAAGCAACGAGTAAACCCTCCGGTAGGTGAGCGGATAAACAAACAGTGGTCCATCCAGATAATGAATAGTATTCAGCCCTAAAAAGCAATGAGCTATCGAGCGATGAAAAGACACGGGAGAATCTCGAATGGATGTTGCTCGGTGAGAGAAGCCAAACTGAAAAGGCTACGCGCTGCGTGATTCCAAAGAGAAGACATTCGGAAAAAGGCAAAATTACGGGGACAGTAAAGAGATCGGTGGTTGCCAGAGGTTATAAGGGGAAGGGAAATGGGAGGAACGCAGGGTATTTTCAGGGCAAGGAACTGGTCTGTAATGATGGAGACATGCCATGTGCTTGCCCAAGCCCACAGAATGTACACCAAGAGTGAACCCGAACGTCAACACTGGACTTCGGGTGATCGTGACGCGTCCGTGCAGTTTCACCGATCGTAACACACATCCCACCCTAGTGCAGGGTGTTGCTAATCGGGGAGGCTATGCACGTGGGGAGTGGGGCGGGGTGTCTATAGAAACTCTGTCCTTTCTGCTCAATTTTGCCATGAACCTAAAAATGCTCTTAAAGAAGGCACTTTAGGGGCGCCTGGGTGGCGCAGTCGGTTAAGCGTCCGACTTCAGCCAGGTCACGATCTCGCGGTCTGTGAGTTCGAGCCCCGCGTCGGGCTCTGGGCTGATGGCTCAGAGCCTGGAGCCTGTTTCCGATTCTGTGTCTCCCTCTCTCTCTGCCCCTCCCCCGTTCATGCTCTGTCTCTTTCTGTCCCAAAAATAAATAAACGTTGAAAAAAAAAAAAAATTAAAAAAAAAAAAAGAAGGCACTTTACTATTTTTAAAAGCCGTAAAAGAAATTACGACCTTCGGGATATGTTGACAGGGTCTCTCTCAGGACCTTGGAAGGGGTCTGTGCGGTGAGGGATTCTGAAACGTGAGCATCACTAGTTTCTTCTTTCGAGAAGACGTGTGACTAAGTCCGACAGGTCTGGGACCCCACATGACCCAAGTTTAGTAAATCTGTGCCTCGAGTGAGAAAGGCAGGAATGTGCGAGCATCTCAGACCCATGAGCTTCAAGGAGCCCTGCCGAACAGTATGTTTGCGGAGACCACGGAAGAGGCTAGCTATTTGTTGGCTCGATTAACCAGGGCATGGTAGGGAGTTTCTACTGTCATTGCTAACATGCTGGTGAGTTTCTACCACATATCAGGCAGAGCTAAGTGCTTTATATACCAACACTTCAGCGATGAAGAAAAGGAGGCTCAGAGAAGTGAAATCTGACGTACAGACATTTGGTGAAACTGAGATTCAAGACAACGGTGTCCTTGGTTCCCCTGAGACATGTTGCCTTAATCCGGGACTTTGGGCGATATATCTTTCCCTTTATTTATTTTTTTTGTTTGTTTGCATCGTGGTGTAATGGTGCCCGCCTTGAAGTCCTCCCTGATGTTGTTCGTGTAAAAATAAAAATGAGACCACGGGGGTGCCTGGGTGGCCCAGTCGGTTAAGTGTCTGATTCTTGATTTCAGTTCAGGTCATGCTCTTCCGGTTTGTGAGATCGAGTCCCGCCTCAGGCTCTGCACTGACAGGGTGGAGCCTGCTTGGGATTCTCTCTCTCCTTCTCTCTGCCCCTTCCCTGCTTGCTCTCTCTCTCAAAATAAATAAATAAACTTAGAAGAATTTTTTTTAATTTTGTTAATGTTTATTTTTGGGAGAGAGAAAAAGAGAGAGAGAGAGAGAGCACGAGCAGGGGAGGGGCAGAGAGAGGGAGACACAGAATCTGAAACAGGCTCCAGGCTCTGAGCTGTCAGCACAGAGCCCGACGCGGGGCTCGAACCCACGGACCGCGAGCTCATGACCTGAGCTGAAGTCAGACGCTTAACCGACGGAGCCACCCAGGCGCCTCCCCCACCAAAATTTTTTTCTTAAATGAGACCGCAGAATAGAGAGCTCCTTCTGATTGTGAGATGCTACGTGTATTTGTCAGGGTCCAGTCGGAAAACAGAAAACACTAAAGGTCTTTCCAGCAGAGGATGTCTGATAGAGGGAATTGACTGCCCAGAGGATAGAAGGGCTGAGAAGCAGCTCAGACGTGGCAGGAGCAAGGAGCTGTTACTCTCCTCGGCTGGAGGGCCGGTGAGAGAATGTAGTTTTGCCAGAGCCAGAACTGGGGCACCGGGGAGGTGTGAGAACCTTGGCAAGGGCTGCCCATGGGGCTGAGACAATAGAGGAAAGAAGGGTCGGGAGCCAGGGAGAAGAGGCAGCGGCTGCAGGAGATGCCATGGAAGCAGAGACGGGGGTAGAAATACCCTGGTTGTTCCCGTTCTCCGACCCTCCCATTGTCCAGCAGCCCTCCCTCCAGCCAGCCCTTCCCGGGGAGGGGAGGGGGGCGCTGGGAAACCACACCACACATAACAAGTTAATACAGTAAAACCCTGGATTGCGAGTAACTTGTTCTGCGAGTGTTCCGCAAGACGAGCAACCGTTTCTAATAAATTTTAACTCGATACGCGAGTGATGTCTTGCCATACGAGCCGCATGTGCCCCCCCCCCAGGTCACATGATCACGACTGAGCCAACGGTTCTTGAAATTCGCTTTGAGGGATGAGTGCTTTGGATTACAAGCACGTTTCTGGAACGAGTTATGCTCGCAAACCAAGGTTTTACGGTATTATTATAGGAGACAGCTTGAGGCTCCGGATGAAGGGGAAGAAGAGGGCCAGATGCAGGATTCCGGAATGCCATACGGTCTTTCTTCTCCCCGTTGGCTAGAACGAACAGGTGAGGACAGGGTCAGCCAGGGTATCGTACATTTCTGGATCAAGTCTTGACTCCACAAAAACGATGGGGTGGGGGAGTCGGTAGGGAAAGGGGAAGTGGGTCACTTATACATCCTGTTCTGCCTGAAAGCAAGCATCAGAGGGATAGCTCTCCGAGGCAGGATTTATTTCCATCTTAAAATAGAGAGGAGCCTGAGGACTGGTGCAAGGGGCCTGCACCTCCCCCGAAGGGGCCTCTGATGAGGAGGCTCGTAGAGTTCACTCGCGGAGACCGGGAATGACTTTGTCCTTCTGGCTCCCTTGATCCGTCAGAAGCTGACAGCTTTCCTGTGCGGCAGTCGGCAGCCGCCTGCTTAAGGGTGTCTGCGGGAGGAAGCAAGCAGCGCCAGCCACAAGCCACTGTTCCCACTTCACTGTTCCTTGGTCAGTGCCCCGCGCTGGATACCGTCTCAAGATGCACATGCACGTCCGGAGATGGCTCTGTCCGTCTCGGAGCGCCACTGCTCCACCAGGCCTGGTGTGCGTAAATGGCCGAGGACTCCAGGACCATCTGTCCCCATCCGCCCTGGGATTCCCCAGCACTTCCTGCTTCAGGGACCACGTTCAGATCCCTGGGGCCGATTGCCCTCTCTTCCCTGGTGTTGGAACCCCCTGCAACTCTTTGTCGTCAGGTTAGCACCGACTTCCCTCTCCAGCCCTCAGTAAACGTCACTTCCTCCGGGAAGTCCTCTCTGACTACCTTTCCTGAAGTGGTCTGTGTTTCATAGCCCTTGTCCTCCGTGTCACGTACTGTTCTTACCAATCATGTTGCAGACACGCCTGGATGGCTCGGTCCGTTAAGTGTCCGACTCTTGATTTCAGCTGGATGGCTCCGTCCGTTAGGTCGGAGCTCAGGTCATGATCGCACGGTTCGTGAGTTCAAAACCCACATCTGGCTCCGTGCTAATGGCCCAGAGAGAGAGAGAGCTCTCGATCTCTCTCTCTTAAAATAAATACGTAAACTTAAGAAAAAAAAAAATCAATAAATGAAAGCAATTACCTGTTGCGACCAGGGGTCAGCAAACCACAGCCAGTGAGCCAATCCAATCTGCCTCCATGTTTTAGAAATAAAGCTTTATCGGGACTCAGCCCTGTCCATTCATTCGCATATTGTCTATGGCAGCCGTCACATTGCGACGGTTGAGGTGGGTAGTTGCATCCAAACACGTTAGCATTACATAAAAAGCCCCGCCAGGCTTGGTTTCTGCTCACTTTGCAAAGCTGCAGATGCCAAAGGTGCAGGAGATTGGAACGAAGGAAGCTGCTATCCGCCAATCGCTGGAGTCAGGCCAAACACCCTGCTGGGGGCCTCGTGCTTATACCAATCCTGGTCTGTCCCCTGGAATTCACTGGCTGATCTATTCCTCCTAGATTTGGTGCTCTTAACATTCATTGTTGTTCTCTGATATATTTTCCAGCAAATAGTGTCGACTGTTTCTGTCTTATTGAAGGTTCAAGCTAATTTCTTTTTCATCAGTCACAAACCTCTGTTTCTCAAAGCAGACGGTGTTCCATTTTTCCTGTGGCCACTACATTCTGGGTGTCTTATCTTTAAGATGTATTAACCTGTAGCAGCTGACTCTATCAATGAGTAAAGTGCCAGGTCCTCAAAACATGTTAAATCCTTTAGAATTAGGCCTAGTTACGGGGCACCTGGGTGGCTCAGTCGGTTGAGCTTCCGACCTCGGCTCAGGTCACCATCTCACGGTTCGTGGGTTCGAGCCCCGCGTCGGGCTCTGTGCTGACAGCTCAGAGCCTGGAGCTTGTTTCCGATTCTGTGTCTCCCTCTCTCTCTGACCCTCCCCCACTCATGCTCTGTCTCTGTCTCAAAAATAAATAAACATTAAAAAAAATTTTAAATAGCATTAGGTCTAGTTACATGTGATGAAAACCCAAAATATGGCTTAAGCAAACTAGAAATTTGCTGTGTCACATAATTTATTCCAGAGGCAAGAAGTCAGTCCAGATCGATACGGCAGTTTTACAATCAATGGGACCCAAGCTACTTTTCTCTTCTTGCTTTACCTTTCATGGCTTCCCGCCTCATAGTCCAAGAGGGCTGCTTGAGCTCCATCCTTCAGGTCTGCGTTCCAGCCATAAGGAAGAAGGAAGAGAAGAAGAAAGGCAAGGGGCTTGTTCCAGCTGTCTTGTAAGGACATTAATTGTACAACATTAACACTCAAATCTCAATGGCCAGAACCTCCGTGACCACACTTTGCTGCAAGGGAGGCTGGGAAATGGATCCTTTTTGTCAGAGATCCAGTGCCCTGCTAAGCATGAAGGTTCTGTTACTAAGGAAGAGAAACGGATATGGCTAAATGACCACCAGTATACCCATCTCTGCCATAGGTATTCAGTTCCTCCACGCTGCCACCAGCCAGACTATGTTTCTGTGCTTTATATGAAAACAAATCAAAGCCGAACTTAAGTTAAAAATCGTGTAATGCACAAATGGGTTATTCCGTTCACTCATCCATCCACTTGTTCCTTCGTTCGACAAATATCTAGGTAGCGTCTATTCCGATCCAGGAGCTGGGCACGATGCAAGATGCAAGAACTCAATAAAAATGGGGAAAACAGGGGCGCCTGGGTGGCTCAGTCGGTGAAGCGTCCGACTTCAGCTCAGGTCATGATCTCGCGGTTCGTGAGTTCGAGCCCCACGTCGGGCTCTGTGCTGACAGCTCGGAGCCTGGAGCCTGCTTCGGATTCTGTGTCTCCCTCTCTCTCTGCCCCTCCCCGCTCCTGCTCTCTCTCTCTCAAAAATAAACATAGGGGCGCATGAGTGCCTCGGTTAAGCATCTGATTTTGGCTCAGGTCATGATCTCGCGGTTCTTGGGTTCAAGCCCCGCTTTGGGCTCTGTGCTGATGGCTCAGAGCCTGGAGCCTGCTTTGGATTCTGTATCTCCCTCTCTCTCTCTCTGTCCCTCCCCCACTTACGTTCTCTCTCTCTCTCTCTCTCTCTCTCTCTCTCTCTCAGAAATATACATTTTTAAAAATGGGGAAAACAGATCAAGCCATTCCTGAACCTCTTCCTCAGGTCATTTTCAGTGGAACAAGGGTATTGTGACGAACGAGGCCGTCGCTCACGAGAGTGCACGGACAGAAAAACAGTGAAAACCAGCAACTTGACTCAAGGGCGCTTAAAGCACTGTGACCTTCGAAACTCTTCAGGGGTCTCCAGGCTGGGCTGCCCAGAGCTCTTCTCCCCGAGTAAACTCCACAGTGGCCGGCTCGGCCCCCTCCCCCAGCACGTCCAAGGACAGAAGCCAGCCGGGGGGCCTCGAGCGCGCAGAGATATTTATGCCGCGCCCGGAAGACCAAGCCTCAGCGACAGAACTGATGCCACTTGAAAGAAGTCAGGGTAGAGTCCCCGGAAATGAAGGGAATGACAGTGGCCAAGATGCAAAGGGGAAAAGGGTGAGACGGAGTCCAGATTAGACCAGCTGGGCCCTCCGTTATTTTGACTTGTGCTTTTTCAAACATTTATTTCAAAGGGAATTAAAGGAGATGAATTGAGACTTCGTCAGCGCCCGACAAGTTCAGGAATATTCATCCGTCTTGCGTTGGCATCGACACCAGTCTCTGTGGAGTCTCTGTGGCCTCTGGCCACTTTCCCTTTCATGCCTTTGTTTGACATATAGGAAAGAATCATGAGGTGTTAAGTATCATTAACTTCCAAACACCTAGGAAATCAGTAGGAAAGTGCAAACGCCGTGGACCCCGACCGTCTCCGCAAATGATCTGTCCTAAAGTCCTCCCTTCTGGAGATGAAAAGAAAGAATTTGGCAGGCTGACCGTCTCAGGGAGAGAGCACCGAAGGAACAGGAGGGGGACAGAGCAGAATAAATGAAAATATGATTGACTTCTTGCCTCGGCCCGGCTCACACATGGTTCTGAGCATTTAATAAACGGGTTGACACTCGGAGTTCCCCTCATTAGGAGAACGTGGGGACCCGGACTGTCATAAATCAGAAAGCCAGGTTATCAAAGCTTGTGATCTTTAAAAGTGTCAGGGCGCCCTCCTGTCTGCTCAAACGGAGGCAGCAACCCGCAAGCTGCAAAGAATTAGCCGCTGTGCCATGATTTAATACACGTGCCCCCGGACGAGGCGGGAGGCTGAGCCAGGCAGGGAGAGGTTGCCCAGGTACCCAGCACAAGAACAGCTGTCTCAGGGTGCATGGTACCAGGCGGGGGGGTGGGGGGGGGGAGGAGGTAATGATGAACCCAGCTGTCTGGTGAGACTGGCAGAGATCCAGGGAAATCGCTAACGAGCTAATTATTATTAGCTAATTGCTCACTTAGGATGTCCAAGCCGGAAGGGGCTTCGGAACGCCTTTAAAACTGCCGTGAACCAGCCTAGCGTCACACCAGAATCGAACAGAAAACGGGTTATTGCTAGAAGACACGCATCTGTCCTAGGCCCCCCCCCAAATTGCATCCAAGGGAAATGGGTGCGTGGGTCCACAGAAAGATGTGCGAGCAAATGTCCACGGCAGCTGTATTCACGACAGCCCCAAAGCGGAACCGCCCCGGGTGTCCTTCGGCAGGAGAATGGATAAACACGCTGTGGTATGTCCATACGGTGGAGTACTATTCGTCAGTAAAAAGAAATGAACGCCTGATACGTGCAACGTGAATGAATCACGTAGACCCAACGCTGAGTGAAAGAAGCCGGGCATACACAGGAAATTACACCCCGGATGACTCCTTGTATATGAAGTTCAAGGTCAGGCGACACTAATCCATGGCGATAGAGGTCAGAACAGTGGCAGGATAGGGGGGCCCAACCTGGGGAACACAGGAATCTTCTGGGGAGATGAAAATAGCCTCTATCTTAATCTGGATGATGGTTATGGGTTCTGAATACATTTAGGAAAGTGCATTCCCCAGTACACTCACTACTTGCGTATTTTGCCGTATGTAAGTTACGTCCCGGTAAAATACGGCAAAAACAAACACACGAATGGAGGAAGGCAGACTTTAGGGCCTCTGTACATGCTGTTCCCTTTGCCAGAAGTATCCCCCCTAGAGTATTTATGAGACTGGCCCCAACACGTCATTCAGGTCTTCACTTAACGTTCAGAGACCTCAGCCGTTGACCGTCGCGTTGCTCTGTTTTGTTCGTCTGCATATTCCCAACTGCGCTCCGGAATTATCTTGTGTATGTATGTGTCTCTTCTCTGTCTCCTCCAGCCCCATCACCGCGAGACTGTGAGCTGGTCTGTGGTATTGACTCCACGTGCTGGGTCTCCACTTGCCTCCTTCCCCCTGCCACCCACCGTCCTGTGCCCTCCTCCTGGCTCAGAGCCGCCTGGTTGGAGCCCATCAGCATGCTTCCTCACCTTCTGGCCTCTGGCTGTGTTTTGACCAGTGGGGAACCCTAGTGGGAGACTGAAAGCAAAAGGACATGGGACGTGAGGGTGCCATCTCCTCTCCGGGAGGTCACCACAAGCTGGCTGCTTCTCTAGACCGGTGGTTCTCAACTGGGGGTAACGTTACCCCCCCCCCCCCGCCAAGAGACATTTGGCAAAGTCCGGAGGGTGTCGCTGGCCTCCTAGGAGTAGATGCCAGAGATGCCCCTAAACAAATATCCTACGATGCATAGGACAGCCTCCCACAACACGGAAGGATCCAGTCCTGAATATCCACAGCGATGAAGTCAGGGAAATCTATTCTTGATAAATGTCCCAGCCCTCCCAAGGATGTCCTCCCTCCATAGCTGTCTCCCTCAAATACAGGCAGTGCAGGTAACACTCCCCCTTTCCTTCAGGTCGAGAGGTTGGAAAAGCCCCAGTGTTTCTGCCTTGCAGGTCCTGACCTATCCATCATGCTTCTCCAACGGCCCGTCCGCGTCCTTGTCTTAGCCCCTTTACGAGACTCCTCAAAGTACCCTGACCAGCGGGGGCTATTCTGTTTCCTGACGGAACTCTGACAAACTCACCGTTTCATCCCCAGCAGCCAAGTGCCCAGGAAATAGGAGCAGGAATCTGCTAAATTAATTAAGCAATCAGTAAGTGATGAATCAGTTAAGTGATGAATCAGCTCTTCCCAGGAGATTTGGATTTAGAAGCCAAAGATAAATCTTAGAACTTATCACTTTCCAAAGATTTCCCGATGTCTTTCTATATTAGTGGAGAAACAGCAGTCCCTTCCGTGGAGACTTAAATGCGATGGCCCGGTACTTTCTACCTCTGAGACTCAGGATTTTCCTCTGTAAAATGGGGACTTAGCGGTACGTGCCTCATGAGGCCAAGGTAAGGATAGGCGGAGATAATCGCACTAATTATTTTCCACCTACAAGGGTGCAGGCGACCTTCTTCAGTTAACGTTCTACGTTCTTGTACATTGTCCTCAGGGAAAATCCCTTTAATTTTTCCTTCCAATGACATGGTCAATACTGTTTCTTGTACAAAACTTGGACAGCGCGTACAAGAACAATAAAGAAAACAAGAGTTACATGAAACGCCCCCAGCACGCTAAGATAGTTGCTACTAACATCAGGAGCGTGTTTCACATCCACCTTTTTATGCATTCGAAGCTGTTTTTCAAAACCCCACCTGTGAATCGGTGAATTTTAATCCAGTTATGGCACTTTGGATTGTACGATGGGATAAGTGATTTAACTTTTCTGGGCCCTGGTACCTTAGTTGATAAAATGATGTGTATTCATCCCTTAGGTTTGCTGGAACAGACTTCACAAATTGAGTGGCTTGAAAGGAGAGTAATCTAGGGGCGCCTGGGCGGCTCAGTGGGTTAAGCATCCGACTTCGGCTCGGGTCATGATCTCGCGATTCATGAGTTCGAGCCCCCGTCGGGTTCTGTGCTGACAGCTCGGAGCCTGGAAACTGCCTCAGATTCTCCGTCTCTCTGCCCCTCCTCAGCTCTCTCTCTCTCAAAAGTAAATAAACATTTGAAAAATTTTTTTTGAAAAACAAAAGAGAGAGAGAGAAAGAGAGAGAGAGAGAGAGAATTCTATACTCTCGGAGTCCCAGAGGAGAGAGCCTTCAATCAGGGGTGTCAGTGTTCCTTCCGGAGGCTCTGAAGGAGAACCTGTTCAATGCCACCCTCCTGGCTTCCAGTGGCTTCTGCCCATCCTTGGCGTTCTTGGGCTGTAGACACATCACTTGAATCTCTGCTCCCTTCTTCTCATGACCTTCATCTCCATATCTGTTCTTCTCGTCTTCTGTAGGGCACTTGTCGTTAGTTGAAGGGCCCCCCCCAGACAATTCAAGATGATCTTCGGTCAAGACCCCTAACCTAATTATATCTGCGACATTCTTTTTCCGAATAAGCTCCCATTAGCACAAATTCCAGGCAGAGACACCTCTTACAGGGCCACTGTTTAACTTACTACAGGTGGGAATACAAATCTTTGCCTCCCGGAGTAACTGGGATAAACAAGCTGAATGGGATCATGTTTATGCAGTTCTTGGCCCACGAGAAATGATCGATAAATGCTGTGTATGAATAATCTTATCTGAAGGGCATTGTTTCTCCCACTCCTTTCTGGACGCATAAAGTAAGATATAAATAAACGAACCTAAATGAATAATTGTGAGTTCAGGCGGATGCCAAAAAGGTGGTTTTCTTCAATGCTCTGTGCGCTCTCACTACTGTTTTGAAGAAGAGAGTTTTGATATATTTATGCTCTGATTTTTTTCCCTTTCTCTCTCTCTCTCTCTTTTTCCTGGGCCCTCTCTCTTCTCTCTGTTTTTCTTTCCTCTAGACATAGCTCCGCAGGTTGGCCATTTTATTGGCAAACACAAAGCTTCAGGAGGCATAGACTCAACCAAATCAATTAGGTGAATTACGTTTTATTTCGAGTGCAAAAATCCACCATTCATTTCAACATGTAGCTTTTCATGCTTTCGTGACCTTGAGGTTGAATACAAATTCTTTACAGCTTCCTTATTTTAAAGCATAGCGCTGTTCTGATTTCTTTTTTTTTTTAACTTGATAGATGAAAATCGAGACCAACTAAAAATGCTGAACGAGGAAGCCGTGGCTCCCTTCACAAAACGATTTGTCCTTGACCAGAAGATGCTCCTGGTGCCTTTCTGGCAACTTGATTGATAAGAGGTGGATAATAATAAAGCAAGGAAAACAAGGAGGTGGAGATATGGAGAAGGGAGTTGTAATCTGGGCTGCATTGTCCTCTAGCTGTGCTGCATCATGTGATGAGGTAAACTCTCTGTGTCGTGATTTTCCTACCGTGAAATGAGGGAGGGTTGGAAGGACTGGCTGCCTGGGCGCCTCTCAGGTCTGACCCTTCTAGAGCCCATCTACCAAATGCCACCCTCTCTCTGGTCACCCTTCTAAGGACTTAACTTCCATCCCTTCTCACCAGTGGCCAAGGGAACGTTGGAGATGAGTTCAGCAACCTTTCTGCAGTGCAAGCGCGAAATGGCGTTTGTTGCCTTGGAAACCTCCATGACTTCTCATCGACGGACGGAGAGTTCGGAGGCAAATGAGCAGGACAGGGAATAAGCCAGCCCGCCCGGGAAGTTGAACACGTGTCTCAAGACGATACCTTCACGGAGGTCTCTACCTGTCCACTTGCCCAGTGGTAGGATTGTCCAAAGTAGGAGCTGGGATTTGAACCTAGGTCTGTGTGACCTAGCCTGAGCTATTAACTCCACGCTTTCATCCACTAAAGGCAGGGTTTAGCTCTAAGCTGCCCTCCGCCCCCCAGCTCACCCCTCTCCAATGTCTCTGTGATGAGTTCCAGGACACGGAGGGGCCAGTTTTGAACGCGGAGCTGGGACCCCAGGCAATCATGAAGTTTCCGCCTTCCACGTCGGTTAGCTGCATACATCGCTCCCAGACACCTCTCAGTCGATAAGGTTCAAGGCTCTCCAACACTCTGAGCTTCAGTGTCCTCGTCCGGACCTTGGGGGAAAGGATGAGACGGGCACCCCCCTCACAGGATCATGGAGACGTGCAGAAAAGTAGGATAGAGCAGCCTCCGGCAAATAACAAGGGCCTGGTCACTGTGAGCTTACTATTTCTATCTGACCTTACTTTTTGCCTTATGCCACCCTCCTCTGTGTGCAAGCCAGCAGAGGCCAGATAGTTCTGTAGAAAGAAAGAAAGAGGGAGGGAGGGAGAGAGAAAAGAAGGAAAGAAAGGAGAGAGGGAGGGAGAGAGGAAGAAAGGAAGAAAGGAAAGAAAGAAAAGCCAGATCATCTCATGCCTCTGTTCAAAATTGGGCTATGACGTTCCCTTCCCCTTGGAGAAAAGCAAAACCTTGACAGTGGCCGCAGAGGCACCTTGCTGCGTGGTCTGAACACCCCCGTTCTTGATTTCTCTGCCCCTGCTCTGAGCACTCTCCCCGAGCTCCCTCCACAGATGCCTTTGGTGATTCTGAAGCTCAGGGCATTTGCACTGACTGTTCCCTCCTTCTGGAATGTTCTTCGTCCGCGGCCGTGAGGCTCACTTCCTTGCTTCCTTCCAGTCTTTGTCAAGTGGCACCTTCTCCAGAAGGACGGGCTCAACTACGTCGTTTAAATTACAGCAACCTCACATCCCCATCCCACTGCAGGGACTCCACCTTTCTGTCTTTAGTGAACGCCAACAGACTGTGTTTGCTTTGTTACCTCCTGATTCCTTCACGGTGGATGGTCTGTCTCCCTCCTACAGAAGAGTGGTTCTCAACCAAGAGCGATTTTCGCCACCCGCACCCTCCCCCCCCCAACTCCAGACATTTAGCAACATCTGGAGATATTTTTAGTTGTCATGACTGGGGAGCGGTGCTCCTGGCTTCTAGTGGGTAGAGGTCAAGGGTGCCACTAAACACCCTCCAGTGCACAGGACAGCCCCCCCACAACAGCGAACTCTCCAGCTCTAAATGTCAGCAGCCCCGAGGTTGAAGAACTGTGATACAGAACGAAGTTTCGCAAAGGGCTCTGGGGCCGATTTTGTTTTTCTTTATTGCTAGATCCTGACATCCAGACCAGTATCTGGCGCACAGCAGTCGCTCAAGAGATATTTAGGGGGTGAATACTCCCTAGAAATGGTCCCTAGAGTGAAGACTTCCAGATTCATCGATATCTCAAAATTCCTCTTCAAACCGGTTGCAGGAACAAACCTGCACAGGCACTGGCCAGACGGCAAGAAAGATCTAGGTCCTTGTTTGGAAAGGAATCGTTTTCACCGGAAAGAAAGAAAGATGTCCCTCCAACAGCCCCACCCGGAACTCACACATTGTGTTCTAAGTTTAACACATCTTGTGTTCTCTCTGCTGAAACCCTTGGCCCCAGCCCATAATATCCCTGAATCCAGGAAACCATTATGACTGATCAGGGTCAAAGGTTGCACCCATTGTAACAGACTTCCTCCATCAGAGTTTTAAATTTGGAAAACGTCCTTATTGCTATTGTGTAGAATGGCAGGTCTCAGATAACCTCAGAATTATTTTTATTTGTCTGCCATGACCCACCATCACTAAAAAAAAAAAAAAAAAAAAAAGTTTAAAAAAGTTTAAAAAAGTTGCAGAGCCGAGGGGGCTTTCCTCAGAACATAATGTTAGGAGACAAGGAATCAGATAAGAGCCAGCTGATATTTTCAGCCTTTAACTGAATCAAAGGAAGAAGTTGTCAGATTCCCAGAGGGACCCCAAAATGAAATTCCATTTCTTTTTTTTTTTAAGATGACCAGGATAGGAAAAAAGATCAGAACCCTAAAAGAGGAGCGATTTTAAGTGACAATAAGCACTTAAAACTTTAAGGAGATTATTCTAATACCCTTGGAAATTTCTGGAATGTTCCACCCGTCTTTTACATCAAGAAAGGTCACGGTACCCACGGATATGTCTTGCCATATAACACTCGGGCATCAGAGAAATCTCTGGATTTGAGCAGGAAGCCAAGAGGAGGCAAGGGGCAGGTCGTAAGAGACGCCAAGTCTCGGAATTACATACAGCAATTAAATGGCAAGAGGAAGGTCGTGTTGGTCAACAGTATAGAACAATGGGACATGTGGCCGTTTGGCGGGAGAAGGCACGAGACAAGAAGGAGTAGGTGCAAGGTCTTTGGTGTATTACAAGTTCAAAAAAAGTTGGTCCGGTCCATCCTACAAATGCTCATGGGGCCCCACTCTGTTTAGGGCTCGGTGCTAGAGGCTGGCGGTTCGAAGACAAGAGGTGCAAATGCATGATGCCAAATGCAGGGCCATGGGCGTGGGGAGGTTTACATCCTTGCACTGCCACTTACTTGCTAGAGGAGCCTGAGCAAGCTACTTAATCCCACTCAGACTTGGTTTCCCCATCTGTAATATAGGATTGAACATCGTAGTTACCTACCTCACGGGGTGGCCGCTTGGCAAGGCGCCCCGCACACGGAAAGTCTTCAACGACGAATGTCAGGATTATTAGAAGTAAGGCAAGGTCCCTCCCCTTAAGTTGCTCGTAATCTAATGGGGTCTACGTCATCGTAATCAAAAGAGCAACCAACATGTATCGTGCATTCGCTCTACGCCAGTTTCTATACGAGATGCTTTACGAATATTACTCCATTGGACCCCACGCAACCCGGGAACCTGAGATAGACGTAAGTGCTGCTCAATAAAATGCCTGGTTCTCCTGCCGTTAGGGCAACTGCACTTCCCCAGGTCTCTTGAGTTTGGGCTGGGCCATGTCACTAACTCTGACCAATAAGTGTATGGGAAAAATGATGCCTGCTGCTGCCTGCCTGGAACATTCCATTGTCAGTGCACGACCTGGATGCATAGGACCCTCCCCTTGCCACCACGAGGAGTGCCTCTCCAGTTGGTGGGTCCTTGGTCGCCATGGGAACTGAGCCCCAGTTGCCCATCCTTGCCCACTACCACCTCCTGTACTGGCTTCCCGTCCCTTCCTTTCTCATTTGGTCACTTCCCTTTCAGTGCTTCCTCGAATCATTTCCCCTCCCCCCCCCCCAAACCTTCTTCCATTCAAATTCCAGTTGCTTTGAGGATTACCCACTCTGAAACAGCAATCGTGATCCATCTGATCTGGCAAATCCCGTTTAGAATTATCCAGAGATGAGCTTACCTCACTATCAGATCCACAAAGCGGGTGTCGACCTAGCCCGTGAATCCAGCTTATCTAGAAATACCTTCTGTTTTTGTAAATGTTCTTTGGTTCCTCGTGGTCCAAGGATGAGGATGATAGGAGAAGATGTGCCAAGAGCGTGTAGCATAAATAAAAGATAAGCTCGTGTTGTTTGAGCTCCAAGTCCATTGAGATTTAGAGACTGGTAATTATTGGAGCATGACTTTGCCTCTCTTGACTCTTACACAACCATATACGACAATTATTCTCATCCCCACGCCATAGGTCTGGAACTTGAGCACAGAAAGATTAGGTGATCTGCCCGGTTTCCAGGACACCTGGCAGGTGTGGGGGGCGAGATTCACTCCCCACTCTAAGTCTCAAGTTCATGCTCAAAACCACGACACCATATAGACAAAGAGATGTACATAAGCACAAATGTGTAGGATATAGGGGGACTCTAACCAACATGAAGAAGCTGCTGATAACACTGCATGTTAGAAAACCTACCCAAAGAAAATCACGCCTTCTCCTGAGGATTAAAACCCTCAGTCACCTGAAATAGACTGCCTCCCGCCACCCACCCCCACCCCCTGTCGCCGGTGTAGATAAAATGACCAAGCATAACCTCCAGAGCCAAGAAGATACTCAGTCCACATTAGTATGTGAACAGCAGGGTGGGAGAAAGACAGGAGCGGAGGAGAGGTCGCATTTCTTTCCTCCACGTATCACTTTGCCGCCATACAGGTCAGATGGCCAGAATCTCTCCTCGCTGAGGTTGGCCAAGCCCCTTCCCCATCTCCTTTGACATCAGTTCAGATTGATCTCAAGTGTATCACTTCTTCCAAGGGGGGAAAAAAATGGCAGCCCCAGAGAGCCGCCAGTCCCACCTCCCGGACTAGACGATTGTCCCACGATTATTACACTAGACACGTGATGTGCTCCAAGACTGGGCCATAGGAAGGGAACATGAAGGACCCATAAGCAAGTAGTAGAGAGAGCTGGGTGCCCAGTGGGAAAGGCCAGAGTAAATTCTCTTTCTAAACTGTTTTTTAAAGTGTTTATTTAGGGGCGCCTGGGTGGCGCAGTCGGTTAAGCGTCCGACTTCAGCCAGGTCACGATCTCGCGGTCCGTGAGTTCGAGCCCCTCAGGTCACGATCTCGCGATCTCGCGGTCCTGAGTTCGAGCCCCGCGTCAGGCTCTGGGCTGATGGCTCAGAGCCTGGAGCCTGTTTCCGATTCTGTGTCTCCCTCTCTCTCTGCCCCTCCCCCATTCATGCTCTGTCTCTCCCTGTCCCAAAAATAAATAAACGTTGAAAAAAAATTAAAAAAAAAATAAATAAAAAATAAAGTGTTTATTTATTTTTGAGAGAGAGAGAGAGAGAGCACGAGAGGGGGCAGAGGCAGAGAGAGGGGGAGACACAGAATGTGAAGCAGGCTCCAGGCTCCGAGCTGTCAGCACAGAGCCCGCCGCGGGGCTCGAACTCACCAACGGAGAGATCGTGACCCGAGCTGAAGTCAGACCCTTAACCGACTGAGCCACCCAGGCGCCCCTGGACTAAATTCTTTTTCCTGTGTCCAACAGGCAGGTCTTTATAAATTTGGGGAAACTCGGGCTAGAGGAAAGTCTTTAAAAGTCAGGGAAGGCAACAGAATTCCCTACCCGGCATCCTCTGCCCTGCGATCCTTATCTGTAGGCTCACAGACCATAGCGGATCTGTGGATGCTTTGTCCCCACCCCCTCACTGCCAGAGACCTCTTCTGGCAAGCCAGAGCCAGGCCAGTGTGCAGAGAATGAGCCTGTCTCTGTCCTCGCATGGCCCTGAGAGCAAGCAGCTACTTAAGTTTTGTAGCCCTGGCACCTTGCTCCCCCCACCCTGGTCCCAGGGGCACGAGCACTTGTGTCTTCCTGTCTAGGGCTTTCTTTACCTCAAGGAGTGAGTCCAGCCTTGCACAGGGCACTAGAGACGTGTTAAAGAGCTGATGAGCCCAGGGCAGCCCTCGACGTGACAAATGTAAGATAGAAGGTAAACATCCCAGCTTCCCTGCTTTTCAGAGGGGACAGCTCTGAAGCGTGCGCCACGCCACCTCCCAGAAGCCCCTCGTGTCAGGCTGCCCGACACAGCCAATAAAAATACAGCGAGCCCAGTTTTCAATCTCGGATAGACAAGGAGTAACCGTGTAGGAACGTCCCGTGTAATATACGACGTACTTACACTGAGAAGTTACTTGTTTTTCTGACATTCACCTATAAGGAGGCCAACCCTGCCTCGCGGTTGTAACTCGCTTATTCCATGTCCTTAGTTCCCTACCAAAGCTACCTGGGATCACTTCCCAGTTAAACTATCTGTCCTCAAATCCTAGGTACTTCCGGGAAAACCCAGCCTAACCCAGAGACTTGAAGCCACCTGAGGGTAAAGCGTGGGAGTTTCTCTGTCCAATACCCTCTGCGATTTATCCGGGCAAGAGCTGAACTCATCGCCAGGTCACCCAAGGGTGGTGTTGGTTCAAGCCAGTATTTCGTCCGCCATTGAAATTCTTCTATTCTCTGGACGGTGGGAAAAGGGATCTCAGAGGATGTCAGCTTCGCTGGTGGCTCTCGGGGTGGAGCAAATGTGGTCGTGACGCATCAGGCTCCAGCGCTGGTCCCCAAGCCCCTCATCTTCCAGGGAACAATTCATGTCACAGGAGGAGACACCAAGGGTTAGAGGCGTGCTTGGCCGTGTAGAGATCTACACCCAATTGACTACATCCTGAATTTCCCCCACTCTAAATGAAGACCAAATTACATAACAAAGAGAAACACTTGGAATGCCGTCCCAGTCTTTGTAGGACATTTCTTCGTGATGGCCAAGAAGGCAGGCTCCGAGCTCTGAGATTGAGTGGGAGGCTTCGTCTGCCACTTCCCAGGCAGATGACTTCACCTTGCGGAGCCTCAGTTTCCCCATCTGTCCAACGCCACACAAGACAGTTGGAAGTTATTCAGGGACGTGAGGTAGCTAAGATCGCTGTTGGCGGTGATCGTGGTGTTTTATCATGCTACCCTGTTGTTGAATTTGTTTTGTACAACCCTGGGCCCCCTCGTAGCTTTAGGGACTCTGTTTCCAAGGCAGAAATTGGAAGCAAAGGCTGTAATGTGTCCAAGGATTTAAAATCACTTCTCCTGGCAGGGGTCTGTGGCTCTGAACATTTTGCAAGGGTTCTCCTTCAGGAAGGAGTCCCAGAGCCAGGAGAAAGAGTGAACACCTTCTAGCAATTCAGGCAACCATATTTACTGGGCCTGTAGCTGAGCTGTGAGTGTCCCTTTAGATGGAACTTGAGTCCCTCCCTTTCCCCGGGTAGTGCCCAATGAGGCTAATTCACCTGCCTGTTCCCTGCGGGCATTTGAGTTTGTGACTTCTGATCCAACGCTGTTGTGTTTTCCCCCCAAATCCTCAAATACTGTACGTGGATGATGTTTTACGTAGTCCCAGTGTCCTAAGCAAACCCAGTGGGAGTCCTTGTTCAGCGGCACGGCTAAAGGCAATTTCTGGATGTGCAATGAGCTCCTATCAGAGGCGAATTGCACTTTTCCTTCTAGTAAATAAAAAGGAATCCTGACTTTTGAACAACAGAAATCAAGGATCTGTCTTGTCTCAATTCTTCTAAGCGTTTTAAAAATGCAAAGCCGCCCCCCATGCAAATCATCTCAGACCAAGCGTTGTTTTTTTTTTTTTCTTTTTAAACCCAGCCTAACAATTGATCAAATCTTTAGTATCAGGCCACTCCTAAATTATGGCAAAGTAAGGCTTTCAACTCATAGTGGCTTTTTGCACTCTTTTTTTTTTTTTTTTACCCAAATCACATCTTGTTTGGCAAAGACTTTTTATTTTTATTTCCTTGATTCATAGGACCTTAATGAAAGCAAAATTCAACTTTACATCGGTCTTGTGTGAATTAGGGACCGTGTAAACAGTACTTAACAGTTCTAATTGAAGGTCAGTAAATCCCCAAGAGATTAAATGAGTCCTGCAGGGAGCCGTGTAAATCTCCCTCCCTTTTATGGCAGACCAGTCAAGCCCCCAGCCTGCTTTGTGCAAGGCTTAATAAACATGGTATGCATCTAATCAAAACCATTTTGCACCCAAAGGGGTTAGGGGCATAAATCACAATTACTCTTGGTGCTAAACCCTTGGCCCAAAGAGGCCCAATGTTGCCGAATACCATCAGGAATGGACTTCTAGCATTAGATGTCTGGTGTGGGTTTCCAGGTCTGACTGTCCAGCCTGCTTCTCCAGGAGAATCCAGATGGAGGTATAAAATCTGAAAATTTCAACCGATCCCCTGCTTTCTCTTTACTTCCTTATACTCTTTGCTAGCTATTGCCTGATAAATAATAATAATAATAATAATAAGCAAACAAAAATCATTGTCCTCTGGGCGCCTGGGTGTCTCAGTCGGTTGGGCGTCCGACTTCGGCTCAGGTCATGATCTCGCGGTCTGTGAGTTCGAGCCCCGTGTCGGGCTCTGTGCTGACAGCTCGGAGCCTGGAGCCTGTTTCGGCGTCTGTGTCTCCCTCTCTCTCTGACCTCCCCCCGTTCATGCTCTGTCTCTCTGTCTCAAAAGTGAATAAATGTTAAAAAAAAAAATTTAAAAAAAAATCATTGTCCTCATCTGGATATCAGATGCAGGTGCTAAGGCACCCGTCTTGACATTCCTGTTTAATGTCACTCTTCACTTTGGTTTACTTTCTGTGTCAATGCCTAGATCGACCCTTGAGGTGCCATGATTTCATTTATCGTGCCCAAGTGTGCACCTCTTTAAAAGAAGATGATATAAAGTCCCCAGAACCTGGCTGCAAGGAACCCACGCAAAGAGCAAAATGAAACTCAGAAGCGTCAAGAAGAGTGCCTTTGGACCTGCCTCGGAATGGCAACATGAGGACAATGTTATTCCCCAGCACAGCCGTAAGTTGCCGCTGTGGACGAATGAAATCATAACAACAAATGTGATCTGCGGTCTTGAGGACTGGAGCAACCAGGGTAAGAAACTTTTCAAGCTTTCCCCCCCCAAATGCAGATCTGATCCTTGGATCACGCATCTCGAATCCACGTGTTTCTCTTTAGTCACACGTAATGAAACTGAGCGAAGTAACCTGGCGTACAAGTCCTGGGTTTACCCCAACTCCAGAGACCGCCCCCTGTCCTTTTAACTGTCCCTTTCTTCTTAGAGAAACAGGACAAGGAAGATACTCTGAAAGACTCGTACAAAAGGGAAGCCACATTCAAACTGCTCAGGAACAGCTCTTCAAAGGCAGAGAGTAAAGCTGAGAAAGAAAGTTCTGGAATATGACTAACTAGTTCAGGGATGTCAACTCGTTAGGATTCTGAATCTTCTCAAGGTTTGTTTCAGGGGTCAACAAATCACAGTGGCCCTTGGCATGATGCCTCTATGCCACCCTGAATGTAGCCATCAGCTGGGGCAGCAACTGCATGCTCTTATCCAATATGGTGACTTGTTGCCCTGCCCCCGGTCTCTCTGGCCATGCAGAATAGGAGTTTTCGACCCCTCCTCTTTGTGTCTAATCTGTAAGTTGCCTCAGATGTTCTTGGATGACCTAGATTTTCCTCCAAAATGGCTTCCCACGGGTCTTCTCTCCATTACGCCACTTGTCTTGAATGACCTTGGCAACCGCTTCTTCCCTCAATATTTTGAAACCTCCCTAGCAGGTATAACCACGTCTCTCCTTCTCTCCTTTTTTTCCCCTTCCTCCTTCAGCCCTGTTGGAGCATCTTGCCTTTGAATCTTTTATTGGTGCGTTAATTAATCATTCTGGGTTTCAGGGATAAGGCACTCTCAGGCCACCTCAAGGAAAAGGGCGTTTCCTGTAAGGTGAATGGAAACTTTACAGCTCCCTACAAAAACCTAACAAAACTCTGATTTTAGCCAAGTATCCACTCCAGCCCCATGTCCAGATGTGGAAGGCGCTGAGTCTAAGTTCATAAGCATCTTTTGTTACCCAGGGAGACAACATTGTCTAAACTGGTCCAATCTAACTGGAGGGAGCTTTCTGCGCATGAGTATAGAATAGTTTCTTCTCTCTCGAGGTCTAGGACCAGGTAGGACCAACGAAGCCAGTTACCTCAGAGCTGTTTGTCACCGTGTGGTGACAATGAATGGAACCAGCCAGCCTGAGGATGAGGCCACAAACGAGGATGACAGAGTGAAGGATCTCCCGAGTCGTAGAGTCATTGGGGACATCATTGAGCTGTCCACTAATCCATGCCTGAATCCACCCTATGTCTGGATTTCCATGACATGCCTATGCACGTTAATGATTGTCTAAGTTTCAGTCTGGACTTTCTGTTCCTCCCAGCCGAAAGCATCCTAGCTGATGCGTAACAACGCTTATTTTCAGAACCGAGAACTGAGACGGATTTCGCAGCTCCGGAACTGACCACTCTCTCTGCCTCTGCCTCCCCCAGAACCTGCCAACTCCATTCCCCTCTCTTCCTCGACAGCTCTTTCCAGCAGTTTCTGTCCAAACCTCGTCTGTCACGAGCCACCTCCCCAGCCCCGGCCAACCTGCGCTTGGGTCGCTGTCAGACGCACATCTGTGTCGAAGGCTGCCCGCTGCCCCCCAGTTGCCGTCCCTCCACTCTATTTTTAGTAAGAGAATCCATCCAGTTTAACTGGGCACATGGCTACCTCCATAGAGACTATATTTTTCAATTTCCCTTGGATCTAAGCTCTGACCGTGTGACTGAGTTCTGGGCCAACAGCAAGTCAGCAGAAGCGATGGGTCATCTCTTTCAATGGGAGACTCTGTCTTCCGTGTCCCCTTTCTCCCACCCCACTGAACGGAATGGAGACATGATGGCAGGAACTGGACCAGTCGCCTTGGATCCCAAAGGCTCACAGAGACGGATGAGCTAGAAGGAATTCGGGACTAGGACTCCATCACTGGCAGATGATCATACCAAATCCACTGCTTAGGCTTAGGCCATTGCAAGACGAAGAAACTTCCAGGTTCTCTTAGGCCACTATTATCTCACTCTTGGTTATAGCCACTGGGCCTGATCCTAATTAATACACCACGCTCCCACCGATTAGTACCAATCCCCGTGCAAGAAGCCACCTACGCTCACAGAAGGCCGCAGGCAGAGCGGTTTCAACGATAGGCTATTGGGTGTTAGCAATCCTGTCGACATACCCAATGCTGGAGGGACATGCCTTTCTTGCTCTGACTTCATTCTGTTTCTCTTTGCTTCTGTTCAGCTCTTCTCCAAGCCATGGGGATGTTTCCTCTTCTTTCCTTTTTTTCTCTCCCTCCCACTAATTCGGAGCTATGCCCTCTTCCTTCACCGCCATGAACACCCCGGAGACCTAGATGAACCTGACCTCCCATGCAGCCCAGTCTCTAAAATCAGAAAACCGAGTAAAAGTGTTCCAAGCCTCTAGACCCGCCTTCATCAACCCCCCAGGGAGGAGACGACATCTTTAAAATTGTATTCTCAGGACCCTCCTCCATGCCGACGTTAGCCACACCAGGAAGTACCCTCCCTTCCCCCTTTCCAAACATCAATCCCTGGACCTCCACCTTCACAGACTTCCTGGCCTTCTCCCACTCCCCAAACTCTGGCGATTTTTGTTAGGGCGATTGAAAAGCCCCCGGGACTCTTTCCCTACCTTTTTGTCCCCCTCCATTTCACCCATTACCCAGATTCCCCACGACAAAGGGGAGCCTGGGGTTTAACTTGGAAAGGGGAGGGGTGAACATCGTGAACAGCCGCACACTGAGGGTTGCATGTCCCTTAAGGTATTTGCCTTAGATCGGGTGCTCTGAGGCCGCGATTTGCACGCAGAGGGGTCACTGGGGGCCCCTCGCAGGAATGACACCTGCGAGGCGGCAAGGATTGCACCAAGGTGGAACAGGGGGGCTGTGACGCATTGCAACAACGGTCTCAGTCGGTCCTCCAGGGAGCTCGGGAGCTGGGATGGCTCATCAGAGCTGTGTTAAATCAACACGAAGGAGCTGGGCCTTTCCACACCCAAGTTGATCCGTCATTGGGTAGAGGCGTCCCCCCCGGGAGAGTGAGCAAGCAGCTCCCTTCAGCCAAGGGCAGGTTCCTGCAGAAAGGGCTCAGCTGTGAGCCAGAGACAGGGAATATCTCCGGAGCTGGGGCGAGGAGTGCACTGGTTCCGAAGGTCGGACGCCTCGGCAGCCGCTCCCTTCACTTACGTATTCAGCACACACTTACTGTGCACCTGCTCTGTGCCGGACCCCGGGCACCGTCCCCTGCCTCGCCCCTCTTCAACCCCCTCCCCGCTGACGCCCCTTCTTCCGCCTTCCTCCCCATCTCCCTCTCCGACCCCCACAGTTTGCCCGGAGCCAAAGCTGCAAGAATTGGCTGGCTCTTTAATTGCTTCGCTCTCCTCCGTGACATCGATTGGAGGTGACATTTCCCGGGCACGGAGCTGCATCCCTGTGGCTGCATATTCCCCCTGTCACAGGAGATCATCGAAGCTGTCACCAGCGGAAAGCTAGAAGCCATCGGAGGGGCAGGGGGTGCAGAGATCCCGGGGAGCATTCAAAGGGTTGGTGAAACACACTTCCCAGAGCGGGTCCCAGAGGCACTTTCTGCCCCGCTGATCTCTGCCTCGGGAGAGTTGACAGGATCTGACATTTCAGGGGTTACCCGACTGAGCTGCACCAACTAGGTCTTTCACCCAAAGCAAGGGGAAAGGGCTGGATCCTGGGTGGCAAGCCGGTCCCTGAGGAAGGAACAGAACAACACGAGCAGGGAGGGAGGAAATCAAGCCGAGAGGATTCCAAGTGGCATCAGGGGGGCGGGGGGGAGGGGGCACACAGACTTGCATCTGAGCTCCAGCGCCGACCTTCGGAGATGCCTCAGTTTCCCCAGCCGTAATGTGGGGAGAATACCATCCACCTCCAGGGGTGGTTGTGGGGGTTCAATATAAACAATAAATGTGCCGATGGGGGTTAAATGTGCAGGGGTTGAATATACATATACGCGTAAATATGTATTTGCATATGCATATACATATACGCGTAAATATGTATTTGCATATGCATATACGCATAAATATGTATTATGCATATACATATACGCGTAAATATGTATTTGCACATGCATATACATATTTACGTGTGTGTGTACATACAGGTATAAATATATATTTCTGCTTATGGGAACTAAATCTAAATAATACGTATACATATAAATCAATCGCCCAAACTATAGGGGTATTTCCTGATTCGTCCAGCTCCCCTGAGTATCTGCAGCCAATCCAGCAGCTTCGTTACCAAAAGATGTCCCAGAAATGAGCACTTCGCCTGTCTCCACTGCCACCCAGCCACCATCATCGGCCGCCCGGACAACTTTGACAGGCTCCCCACTGGTCTTTCTGCTTCCCCACGGCAGCCAAGACTCTCTCGCAAAACATAAATCAGGGCATGTGGACCCCCCCCCCCCCCCCCCACCGTAAACACCTGTCAGGAGGCTCCCACTGTGCTTGGAAAGAAAAGACCTTCCCTGCTCTGGCCCCGACCCCTCTCCAACTTCTCCCTTGCTCACTAAACCTAGCCCCCCCCCCCCCTCCCCCGGCTGCCTTTTGTCCTTGAACACGCCGAGCTCCTTCCCGGCTCAGAGCCTTTGCCCTTGCGGATCCCTGTGCCTAGAATGCCCTTCTCCCGGTCTCACCTGACAGATGTCAGGTCTCTGCTCAGAAGTCAGCCCCTCGGGGCGCCTGGGTGGCTCAGTCAGCTGAGCATCTGACTTCGCGGTTTGTGAGCTCGGGCCCCACCTCGGGCTCGCTGCTGTCCGCACAGAGGCCGCTTTGGAGCCTCTGTCTCCCTCTCTCTCTCTGCCCCTCCCCGGCTTGCTCTCTCACTCTCAAAAATAAACATTAAAAAAAACCAAACAGGTCAGCTCCTCAAGGTGGGCATCTGTCCACAATACCACCCTTGGCTAAACTCTCTCTCTCTCTCTCTCTCTTTCCGCCTCCCTCTCTCCCTCCTGCTCTGTCTCTCTCGTGCATACACAGAGATATCATCTCACCTCCTTGCCATCAGCACTTTCTTATTCATGCCGTGGCTCCCGGAGTCTCCCCGTCTCATTTATTGTACCCCCAGCGCCTGGCCCGTGCTTGGGACTTGACAAAAGTTTGTCGTGCGACGGAAGGACGCGTGCGCTTGGCCCGTGGCGGGCAGACTACGTCCCCTTTGTGACCTCGCGGGAGGAAGAGGCAGCCTGCTAGTCTGGCGCCAAAGCCCGAGGTGCCTTGTCGCGGCCGGTGTCGGTACCGCCCCCGCTAACAGCCACGACACCCGCAGGTGACAGTGTCTGTTCCCACCCTCCATAGCTGCCGCGGCTGCCCTTGAAGCCGCTGTTTGGACGGACGAAGGCCAAACGGGGGCTGTGGGAATGTCCCCACCCGCCTCAACTGCAGCTGGTCACCGACGACTCATGGGCTCGCAGAGCTCGAAGGGCCCAAGAGACGGCCTTGGCCTTCAGAACCTCTCCCTCTTCCGATGGGCGTGTGGCTCCCCGGGGAAGTCAGCCACGTCCCTGGTTCTTCCCAGGCTGGAACTCCCACGCTCGATCCACGGCCCACGGCCCCGGGCATGCTCCTCGCCTGGCTGGCTTTGCGAGGACTGAAATACCAGTCCCCGTGGGGATGATTCTGTGACCCCCTCCCACAGATCGCCCCCAAGAGCCCTGCTCCATGCACGTCTTTCTCGCACTTTCAGGGACTGCTTCTCTCTCGGCTCCGGGATGGCAGGGAGGTGTCTGTCTCACGCCCTCTGGGACCCTCAGCGCCCACACCGCGCGTGGCACATAGCGAGCGCCCCGAAACACGTGGTGGGTGAAAACCAACGCGAACCCGCCTTCCCACGGGCAATGCCGGGCTCTCAGACCGTTCATCCGCTCCCGGGTGCGAGGCAGGTCTCCACCAACCTGCAAGCCTCGCTTTCTCCCACGCCACGTTTCCTTAGCACCTCCAGCCACGGCTGGGTTTTATTAATAATTAGAACAGCTTATGATTTATGGGGCACCATGGAACCCAAGCCGGCTAGTGGGCTTAAGCCTTGCGCATAAAAATCAAGCCTGCTACCTGAAAGCCAGCGGCTCGGCCAGAAAGGAACAGTGAACCATCGGATGCTCACGGACCAAGCCCCTTGGGTTTTCTCCTGCCAGTGGGTCCCGTCCACCTCCCAAGCCATGAGCCCAGGTTCTTCCTGTACCACGGCTGCCCTCCTCCCCGGTCTATGCTTCCGGGCTGGCCAAGGACCGGGCTCAGGAGCCCACGGGCGTTCCCGTAAGTCAGAGAATCAGCCCCGGGGGCTAGAGAGACAGGCTGCAGATCAACGAGATGAGATATCGCTGTTGGCTTTCGGGGGTGCTTTGTCCGGCCCGTGTCATCCTTGCAGGAAATCAGAGCTCATTGCAGACATGCAAACCTCAAGTTTGTGCAGAAAAATCTTTCTTTCTCTGTTCTCTCGGGGCACACGGAGCTCCCGCAACATCGGGCCAGCACCCGCGGCCCGCAGCAACTTGCAGGAGCTGAGTGGTGGCTGCGTCCTTTTGAGGGGCAGGGCCCCTGGTTCTCCCGCTTAGTTCTCTCCGGGATAAAAAGGCCACCCAGGCCTTCTTCACACGCCTGCAGGAGCCGTCTGGCTCAGAAATGCTAACCACCCATGTATCCGCCAACTCACCACGGCACAGGTGGAGACAGCGAGGTCTAGAGAGGAACGTTGTCCGAGATGGCTCAGGGGGGAAAGTCACACCCAAGCCTGGAGCCAACCCAGCCCGCTGGCCTTCAAACCGGGCCCCCTTCTCCTAGTCTGTGGTGCTGCCCCCCCCCCCCCCATAAAGCCACTGTATTAATTTTCAGGGGCTGACGTAACAAAACTAGGTGGCTTAAAAACAAGAGAAATGTCTTCTCCGAGTTCTGGAAGCCAGAAGTCCAAAATCAAGCTGTGGGTGGGGTTTGCTTGCCTTGCTCAGCTGCCAGCCTAGGATAAGTTTCGGTTGGCGGACAGCGTGATCCGAGACCCTGGGCTACACAGGAAGCTGCAGGGCAAACGCCAGGGTTCCCGAATAGCCCTGGCCGTGACCTCCACAGGGAAAGGCCCCTGAGCACGAAAACGCAGGAACAGCCACCACAAACACTGATATTACCGGCAAGGAGCATGGTGACCATGGTAGGGACAGGCGTTACGTGGTAAAGCACAGGCATTATGCCCCCGAAGCCTCGCGGAAACACAGTGAGAAGAGTGGCGTCATTACGTTCGGTGTAACGATGAGGGAACTGGAGCCTCGGAGACGTGAAGCCACTGGATTAAGGCCACACCGCAAGCAAGCAGTAGAACCAGGTTCTGACCCAGCTTCGTCGGACACCCAACCCACAGTTTGCCCCAGCACCGGACCTCAGTAAGGACCTTAGCAGGACGCAGTTGTGATGGAGTCAATCCCGCCATCTGGAGCATCCCCTAAAAGGGTCCCCACACCCGACTCCTCTCCTGGAAAAAACAGTTCCTGCCAAGGAGGACACAGTGCCAACTGGTGCGTTTCCTATCCTTCCAGAGACTCAAAAACACCGGGAGGGCTTAAATTCCACTGGTGACAAAGAAATCGTACAGGCGTGTGCGGGGCCTTCAGGAATCTAGGTCAGGTGACACTCGCGAATTTCTTGCCTGCCTGCAATCTTCCATGTTCAAGGAGAGACCAGGGGCCATTCTCAGATTTGCTGGCAATCTTCACCTGCTGAACCTCTCCAAAGTTTGCAGGATCCCCCACCCCCGATCTCCGCCCCGCCAAAGTATCTACGTTCTTCAAAGCTTCTTTTTTTTCCTGCCACCAAGGAGCCAGGACCCATCAACAGCTCTCATCCTCATGAATTCTTTATTGGATTTTTTGGGTAGACGTGATAAAAAGCACACGTACCCGCCAAAATACATAAATAGAAGGAGAAAGACGGCCAAGGAATTTGGAGGTAGGGGCCGGGCTTGTGAGTGTTTATATCGTCACATGTTAAAGAACAGTTTAAAGCTACAAACGATATAAATTGTGGTACTAACATAAAGAAAATAGACAAATCAGTTAATAAATTAGAAAGCCCGATGGCTTGATGAATGTTAGGACACTTGATTACGTATTTGGTCACACTACTGGGAAAAATTAGCAATACCCTTAGCAGAGAAGCTAACACATATACAGGCTTTTTTGGTGCCAGGCGCGAAGCATTATATGAATTAACTCAGCCCTGTCACTCGCCTTGTGAACTGGTACTGTTATATTCCCAGGAGAGAGAGGAGGAAACTGAGGCACACAGAGGTTAAGTGACTTGTCCAGGGTCAAACAGCTAAATAGATGAAACAGGTTATGTGAAGAATCTCAGGTGGAACGAGTTTCTGATCTACAAACGGAGAAGACCTTCCCAAGCATAAAGATAGGGGCAGGAACGGAAATGCAGAAAATTAATGAAGGTGACTTCATGGAGAAATCAAAACCCGTTGAATCACCCACAAAAATGAAAACGCCTGGAAGGGGGTGACAATTGACAGAACTGGAGGGAAAAAAAAATTCTAACTTATGAGAGCAAAGGCTTCACGTATAATGAACTCTTAGAAATTAATCAAAAACGTAGACACTCTAACGGAAAGAGTGCGTCAACAACCAATTCATAAAAACAAAACCACAGAAAGCGAGTAAGCATACAACTAAAGAAATTCAGAGAAAATAGAGACAGAATTTATATTTTTCTCAAGGTTGGTGAAGATTTAAAGAGTTGGGATTGGCTAACACTGGGGAGAAGCAGTGAGTAGGGCATTCTCGTGGACTTCTTCCAGAAGCGTGAATTGGTATAACCTCATGGAAACAATTTATCACATGTATCCAAAATATTTCCATTAGCCAGGTAATGAATTCCTCTCCCGGCACTTTAACCTGAGGAAATAATCAGAGACGCACAGAGATTTACGTCTAAAGTGATCATTGCACAATAATAGGAAAACCAGAAATGACTTAAATATCCAACAATGGAAAATCCATGAAATCAAATTAGGGCTAGTCTTACAATGGAATATTTTGCTAAGGTCATGTGTTTGAAAACAATTTCAGGATCAGAAAAATTATAGGAGACCATGTTGCTAAATGAAAAAAAGCAGGTGTGTATGGTATAATCTTAATCCCATAATTGTGTGTGTATGTGTGTGTGTGTGTGTGTCCGTCCAAAGACAAATGAAAAAGATATGAAGCAAATGTTTAACAAGGTAACAGCGATTATCCTCTAAGAGGTGGAATTAGGTGTTATCTAGTCTTTTCCAGTGGCTGTAACCAAATACTGGGCAGCTTACACAACAGATATTTATGTCTCACCGTTCCGGAAGCTGGGAGTCCAAGATCAAGGTGCCAGAAGATTCCGTGTCTGGTGAGACCCCACTTCTAGTTCATAGACGGCCACCTGCTTGCTGTGCCCTCACATGGCAGAAAGAGACAAGGGAACTTGCCGAGGTGTCTTTAATAAGGGCACTAATCCCATCATGAAGGCTCCACCCTCCTGACCTAATCACCTTCCAAAGTTCCACTTCCAAATGCCGTCACCTTGGGGGCTAAGTTTCAACATATGAATCTCAAGGGCACACAAATATTCTATCAATAGCAGCCATTTAATCTTTTTTTTTAATGTTTTTAAGTTGATTTATTTTGAGAGAGAGAGAAAGAGCAAAGGAGGGGCAGAGAGAGAGAGAGAGAGAGAGAGAGGGAGAGAGAGAATCCCAAGTAGGTTCCGCACTGTAAGCACAGAGCCCAACTCAGGGCTCGAACTCACGAACCTGTGAGATCATGACCTGAGCCGGAAATCGAGGGTTGGAGGCTTAACCGACTGAGCCACCCAGGGGCGCCAGCCATTCAACCTTTTTTGCAGTTTTCTGCATTTTCCCCGTTTTCTTCAACAAACACGGAGGTGCCTGTCATTTCTGCTGTTGACCTTGTGTTCCTAGCCCTCTAACCTCAAGGCACGTAGCAAGATTTTGTTTTCTGGCCCTCCTCTGTGCTGGTAGGGCCATGTGACCAGTTCTGGCCAATGATTTTTGAGCATTGTGGCCCGTGGCACTTCCTGAGCTACAGCAGGTGTGAGACCAGTTATGTCTGGGATTGTGAACTCTCTGTCAGCCAGGGTCACACACGGAGTGACCATGACAAGCAGAACCCTACTTGCTGATCCGGGACAGGTAGGTAGCGTAAACGAGAAATAAAAGTGTTCTTCTGCTTTTGCTTTTAGGCCCGCTGAAGTTTGGGAATCGTTACCACGGCGTAACCTGACTTACCCTAATTGGAAACACAGCGTGTTGCTTCTCATGCCAAAAAACAACAACAACTAAGAATATTCCAAGAAGGAGGGGCGCCTGGGTGGCTCAGTCAGTCAAGCGACTGACTTCGGCTCAGGTCAACGATCTCGTGGTTCGTGAGTTCGAGCCCTGTGTTGGGTTCTGAGCTGACAGCTCAGAGCCTGGAACCTGCTTCGGATTCTGTGTCTCCCTCTCTCTCTGCCCCTCCCCACTCACCCTCTGTCTCTCTTTCTTTCTCAAAAATAAATAAACATTAAAACAAAATAAAAAAAAAAAAGAATATTCCAAGAAGGAAAAAAAAAATGCACGTGCTGTATCAAAGACACTTTAGGATCTTGAAAAACATGAAAGTTGGCACGGCAGGAAAATGGCCCTTATCACAGACTGAGACACAGTAAGTGTCTCAGGCAAAGCTGGACATAAAGTGAACCCTACACCAGAGGTTCTATGGTCTACACATTGGAATCCCCTGGGGGACTCAAAAAGTATTGTTGTCACCAGAGAGGACAACAGGTCTAATGCCGAACCTATTGTAATTAATTTGGGAAACTATTACTATCAGTAATAATCATTCACAAAGAAAAAGAACGTTCCCGTGGTTGACAACCTGCAATTACCTGGCTTAAAACCGTGAGTCTCAACTGGGAACCGGGGGCAATTCCCACCCCCCCCCCCGCCACCGAAAGAAAGATGACAACGTCTGGAGACATTTTGGGGGGGTCACAACTTGAGGAGGGGGGTAGGGTGCTGCTGATACGTAGAGGGGACAGATCGGGAATGCTCTAAACATCCCACCGTGCACAGGACGGTCCTCCACAACAAAGAATTGTCTGGTCCAAAGTAGCAGTCATGCCAAGGATAACAGACTCTGCCATAGAAGTTGGGATGGGGACAGATTCTTGAAGTGGAAAGTCATGTCAGAAGCTCAGGAACAGCTTTTGGGGTCCTGCCCTTGCACTCCTGCTATGCCTGCCAGCTGTGGGAGGGGAGGAAGCCCCCGGGGCTGGCCCTGGGTTGCACGGTCACTGCTTCCCTTAAACCTCCCCCTGGATCCAGATCATCGCACACCAGGTATGCACTTGAGATTGCCTTTCGACTTGGAGGAGCCATTCAAAAGTCTTGGCATCCGCCCGTGCTGAAAGTGTTTATAAGAGACTTCCTCGGGAAAGAAAGGTCATCCAGGGAAAACCAGAAACAGATTTCTTTTCTTTCTCTGGCTCACTTCCGCCAGGCACCTCTAAGAAGTTCACTAGCACCTTAGCCATGGAAGAGAAACATTTAAGAGAAGAGAAGAGGAAGAAGCTATTTACGCTACAAGAAAAACTGCTCTAAGGGTCAGCCTGGGTTGTGGTCTGGGGCGGGGGAGAGGAGACAGGATTAAAGAACAAGGAAAAAAGAAAGGAAAGAAAGATCAAAGAAGAGAGGGAGGGAAGGATAATAGATTGATAATAAGTGAAAGGAGGGATGAGTGAGTGGTTAGATGGACAAAGGTATAGGGGGGTTGGCGGGTAAGTAGATGTATGGGTGGTTGGTAGATAGGCAGGTGAATGAATGGATGACTACAAGGATGGATGGATGGATGGTGGATGGATGGATGGGTGGCTGGAAGGGGATTTGGGGGGCGTTGCTGGATTAGATAGATGGATAGATGGATGGGTGGGTGGACAGATGGGTGTGGGTAGCTGGATGAATGGGTGAGTGAGTGGATGGGTGGGTGGATGGATGAGGGTGAGCAAGAGGGGTTGAGGGATGAGTGGCTGGATGGATGGATGGGTGGCTGGAAGGGGATTTGGGTGGGGGGGGGTTGCGGGATGGATGGATGGATGGATGGGTGGATGGGTGGCCAGAAGGGGATGGGGGGGGGTTGCTGGATGGATGGATGGATGGATGGATGGGTGGATGGATGGATGGGTGGCTGGAAGGGGATTTGGGTGGGGGGGGGGTTGCTGGATGGATGGATGGATGGATGGATGGGTGGCCGGAAGGGGATGGGGGGGGTTGCTGGATGGATGGATGGGTGGATGGATGGATGGGTGGCTGGAAGGGGATTTGGGGGGGGGGTTGCGGGATGGATGGATGGATGGATGGGTGGATGGGTGGCCGGAAGGGGATGGGGGGGGGTTGCTGGATGGATGGATGGATGGATGGATGGATGGATGGGTGGATGGATGGGTGGGTGGCTGGAAGGGGATTTGGGTGGGGGGGGGGTTGCTGGATGGATGGATGGATGGATGGATGGGTGGCCGGAAGGGGATGGGGGGGGTTGCTGGATGGATGGATGGGTGGATGGATGGATGGGTGGCTGGAAGGGGATTTGGGGGGGGGTTGCGGGATGGATGGATGGATGGATGGGTGGATGGATGGATAGAAGGAATGAAGGATAGGTGAATAAGAGCCTGGATATATAGGAGGGTGAATGGGAGGTGAGTGTGTGGGTGGGTAGATGATGGGTGGATGAGTGGAAGGATGGATTGATTCATCTCAAAGACATTGTATCTCTGCATAAGATTGCAGATGAGCGGTTCCTTAGCTGAATATGACAGCTAGCACGTTTTTTTTTTTTTTTTTGGTTCAGTCACGGTTCCTGAACAGTGTCCTTCAATCTTGGCCACACGTTAGAATCAGCTGGAGAACTTACAAAAATCCCGTGGCTCAGAGGCCAATCCCTACGTCAATTATGTCACAATCCCTGGGGACGACACCCACATCACTGCTTTTTTTAATCGTCCCGTGATTCAAATGGCAGCCACGCTTGAGAACCAGTGTCAGTTCAAAAGGCAGTGTAACTCGGCTAGACCCAAACACCTGCACTTGCTTATTTCTTGGCTGAGCCCAGGCTCCCTTGGAGTTACTTGCTTCGCTTTGGTGAGTTCTGCGTATGTAGCCAGACGTGGATGTCAAACTTGGGTTGGTGTCTGCCCCCTTATCAAGATGCTACGTGCCTTTTGTCCCTCTGCAAAATGGAGCTCATGAAAGTAAAGGTATACACCTAATAGAATTTTTCAAGGAGCAAAGCAAACAATGCCTTGCGTATTGTAAACACTCCCGTGTTTACCCTTATGAAGATAATAGCAATGCAATACCTCCCAATTCGTCGATACGAATAATAATCACTTACAGCAGGTATTATTCGTGTACTTTATGCCAGGCATCGTTCTAAGATCTTTACATTTCATATGTATTACCTAATTCAGTCCTCGGAGAACCTCAGTGGGTTAGGTACTATGACTCTTCCCATTTCCCAGATGGGGAAAGGTTGAGTCACTTGGCATTTTGCACACACAGCCAGTCCCAATGATTTCACCCGCCCCACTCTGACCTCGGCAGACCCCCATCGCGGCCTCATGGTCGACCCACCTGCAGAGGGGAGAGGAAGAATTCTCTGGCATCTCCATTTTCTCCTTTATGACGTGTATGAGATCTCCTTCATGAAACTGTGGAAACGGCATGCAAGGAAATGGGAAAAGCATCCCCCCTCACTGAACTACCAAAGAGAATCCTGCGTTCGGGGGCCTTCCGCGCCAACCTTTGTTTGGCGGGGCTGGGGAAGGGTCAGCCACAGCAGGTGTCCGAGTTTGACTGGCCGTGTATTTGCTCTAGATTTAGCAACGATCACTTCTCACTTTGGGACGGAGCCAGCGTCCCCTTCCCTCCTTGCAGGGCCGTTCGATACAGGGTGTGAAATAAACGCGTGTAAATCTAACGCCTGGGGCCCAGGGGGCAGGCTCTGTATTATTCCAATGACTCCCGCTTTTGGAGGTGCAGAGGAAAGCGGGGTCAAGGACCTAGGTCCCCCACTTACTAACCGTGAGACCCTGGGCTTAAACACTTCACCTCCCGAAGCCCCCAACTCCTCATCCGTATCCTGGGGATGATAATGACCATGTCAAGTAATAGTTGTTAGTATGGTAGTTATTAAACACCTACTTCATGGGAAGTCTGCTTCTGACTTAGATTTTGGGGGTGCAGAAGGTGTCACAGGGCCGGGGAAGGAAAGATCCCCACCACCCTCCTTTCCTTAAACCTTTGCCAGCCTGTGGCTGAACAGCTCGCGGAGACATCCTCACATCCGCCCCGGTGGGTTTTCGCTGGTGTAGGCGAGTGATACCCACCCTTCCACCTCCTCCTGCTCCTCCTTCTTCCCCCCTCCTCCCCCCGCCCCGCGCTCCCCCTCCCTTCCCACTCCCAGAGACTCGGCTGGCTCCGAAGCTTCCAGACAGAGGAGCTAAACACGTTAGCCGACAGACTAGCAAGACACAAAAGGCGGCAGGAATCAAATAAAACAAAAATGCAGCCGAGTCACAGGTCAGTCCTGTATAAATATTTATGCTGAAGGAAAAGTTGGTGCCTGAGTAATGACCTTGTGGCTGGTATTAATAGAGATAATATGTGTCTCTAGAACATGCCGCCAGAAAGGGAAAGGGGGCGGGCATGGGGAGGGGGCGAGAGCAAGAGCCGGGAGGTTATAAATCTTCATGCCAAGCCGAAGCCCCTGCTGACCTTTCTACCTTTATCTCCCGTCCCCTCCAGCGACCCCCACCCCCCACCTTCCTGCATCTATATCTTCAAATCTATTTCCCCTCCTCGGCCATCAGGGCTCCACACAGCCATTCACTCGGGCATCAGCCATGGTCAGGGCTGATCCCTGTCATCCGAGTTGGTGCCTGGGCACCGTGCGGGGTACGCCCTGGGTGTTTAATAGGGGTTCAAGAGAGCTGATTGAGCCTCGCCTCTGTTGCCGATTCCCGGCGCCACGTATGGGACCGGTCTTATCTTTTGATGGTTTCCGGCCTCCTCCCTTCTCCGATCCAGCCAGCTATTGGTTGGCGCTCTCTCTCTCTCGGGGCTGAGCGGAACCTTCCAACTGCAAACCTGACTGGGCCCCTCCGTCTTCTGCCAAAGTTCTCTCTGTGGCTCCCGCGGTCTTGAGATCAGATCCCAGCTCCTTAACCCAGCATACTGGAAGCTTCCGGACCTGGCTCCCGCTCACCTTGTCAGCCTGCACCCCGCCCCCCAGCCCGTCCCTCCCCGGCTCCCCTCCCCAGCAATGCTGAATTGCTCACGGTTCCCAAGAAGCCCTGTTCTTTTCTCACGTCCGGGCTTTCCCGCTTGCTGCTTCCTTCCCTGTGCTAGGACTTTTCTGCATCTCTGAATTGGGTTCCTTCCTCTGTGCCTTTGTATTCTTCTCTTAGGAGGCTCCCCTTCCCCCAGGAAGCCTTCCCCGCGTTAGATGCCCCTTTGATCTGCTCCCATAACACCGTGCGCCTCTCACCGACACACCCCTTACCCTTTCAAGAGTCACTGTCATCTGGCTTGTCTCTCTCAGGCCTTCAACACTCTTGAGGGCCGCGGGGGCAACCAAGTGACACCGCTACAGCCCCACAGACGGCATCGCAGGGCCCAGCGTGCGGCAGGCGCTCAGAAAGTGTTCATCAGGTGAGTCACAGGGGTGGGACCGCGGGCTCCTTCTGCTTGAAAAATGAAGTGGGCTCAGACTCCCCCGTCTGGGACACATTCCTCTGCCTGAAACCATAACGGAGGAAGCAGCCATTCGAACGCTTGATCTTGACGGTCCTGGGCCGTGTAAGGTCTGGGCGACACAAGGGAAAAAGGAGCTAGGAGTCACCCACCGCCTCTGTGTGCCTGGCCCTCAGCACGGGTGGTTCCCCCTTAATCTTCAAGGCGGCCCCGGAGTGTGGAAAGCTTCACCCCCATTTTCCAGGCGAGGCATCTGAGGCTGGTAAGGGCCTAGAGTTGAGCCGGCTTGGGGGGACACCAGGCCCAGACTTTCTTTTACAGCCTCCTGCCTTGTTGGGGACCACCTCTGACTATCACCTACTAGAAGGGATCGTATCTTTTCTTTTTTCTGTCTCTTCTATCCCACCCATCCAGGTACCAAGTTGATGGCCGGATCTTGTTGTAGCTTTAGATATGGCCGCTACGAGTGGGCCAACTGACTTGGACGTGGGTTGAAAGACCAAAGCCAGGAACAGCTGAGTGAGGCCCAGAGGAAGGATACCTGGCCATCACAGAAGCTTCTGCGGAGAACGCAGGGAGAGACATCGTCCACGGGTGTTCACAGCATCATTCCACAACAGCCAAGAAGTGGAAACAACCCAAATGTCCATGTTGATGGACGAATAAACAACATGTGCTCTATCGATACGGCGGACCATGACTTACCCTGAAGAAGCAAGGAAATTCTGATACGTGTTCCTTGGTTTGACCAACCTTGAAAACATCGTGACCCACATGGAAGAAAAAGGAGTAAAGGAGGACCTGCCCTCTCTGCCTCACTGCCGGGACAGCCTTCTCCTGCTCTGACTGGAATCAGCAGCCCTTTTGGTCCCCAGGCCTTGGGCGTCTAACTGGACCCACATGGCCCCGCTCCCCGAGTTTCCAGCTTGCGGACGGCAGTTTGCAAGACCTCTCAGCGCCCCACAAACGCGGCAGCCAATTCCTTACGATAAATCATACGGGGAAGGGTCGATGGAGACTTCGTGCTTACTGGGTGCAGAGTTCCAGCTGGGATGATGGAAACCTTCTAGAGACGGACGCTGCCGATGTTAACACCACGATGTGAACATCCCTCACGCCACCAAGTTTCAAGAGTGCTTTCCCCTTGAAAACAGCCCTCGTAAAGGACAAAACCCACAGCAAACTTTTTGCAAAATGTAACTTCGCCACCGCTTGTCCTTAAGGTAGACATATCTTCCGTGTTAATACCGTAGATTTATCTTCCGTGTTAATAACACTCCAAGCATCCAAGAGCACGTTATCAATGGGTCACCGTTGCAACTCCCGGGACGTAAGGAGTTTGTGGCGGGAATCGTGCATAACGTGGCCCAGTTGTCAGGTGCAGGGAACACAGGGAAGCCTGACTCCTGACTGATTACAGATTCACACCGTCTCCACCCAAAAGTCACCATGACACCTGACGTCACCCATGGTGCCACCAACCCAGTTAGGGTTTTGCCTCCTCGCGACGCTTTCTGGCACCCGGTCTGGGGAGTTATCCGATTCCAGGGACGTGGTGGGTAACGTGAGCGGCAGGGACATCCGGCTCCCACAATTCATCATCTGAACCGGCACAACAGACAGAGGCCTTTGTAGACGCTTATCTTACCAGGACACCTGGCCTCACGTGGTGTGGCCCGGCATCCACTTCAGTGGGGGCGGGGAGGGTCCTGTACCCGTGGAGTCAGCCCTTCACCATGGTGCCATCCACCCAGCTCCCCTGATGCTAGATTCCTTCTCCGTGAGGCTGGCAAAAGGCATGAGCTCACGGTCGACTTCCATCAGGACTGGGGCTTCGGGAGACAGTAGGTCGACCCACTTCTTTTCAATAAAATTCCCCATGCCTTCTTTGCCCGCAGGGCACGCCAAAGATGCCAAGCGCGGAGCTCAGAAAGCTCAACACTCTGACTTCAAAAATCGCTGTGTCGAGTCCTCTCACACCAGCTCAAAACAACAGGGAGGGGGAGGATGTACAGAAGCTACAAATGGGAGCAGAATCTCTTAGGACCCAAAGCAGTTTCTCAATTCCCATCTTGTCTCCCATCCCTTATTTTCCTCTTTTATCTTTCTCCTCCTCCCTTCCTTCCTCCCACCTTCCTCCCCCTCCTCCTCCTACTTCTCCTTCCCTTTCCCCTCTCTCCCCCTCCTTCTCCCTCTCCCTCTCTTTCTTCCCATCCTGTCCCCCTTTGCTGTGTCCACCCCCGATCTGCTTCATCACGCTCAGCTCTGGAACCTTCTGCCCTTCACTAGGTTGCCCCAGTTGGCTTCCACCTGCCCCGGCCTCCGCTCAGCCTCTGCCCTGCCCCACACTTGGAGCGGCGAGCCCAACTTCCCAAGAGGTAATCTGGTGGACTCAGTCTCAACCCTGCTCATGGGCAAACGTACTGATTGGCTGCCCTTGATCAGGTGCTCACCTTTCATCCAATCAGTAACGGTCGAGGGAATGAAGGGCGTGGAGTCATGTGATACACAACATGGCCACCTACAGCGCAAGAACTCAGGCTGGGATGGTTTCCTTTAGACAGGGGGCCGGCAGGGCGGGCGTGCCCCCTATGTATCCGCTTTATAAGTGAGGACTGTGTCCCAGAGAACGGAAGTGAAACGGATAAGAACATGCCCGTTAAGCTGTAAAATAATATATATATTATTTATATGTAATAAATACATATATCTATTATTTACATATAACAAATATCTATTATTTATATGTAATAAACATATATTATTTACATATAATAAATATACATTATGTATTATTTATATATAATAATATCTATTATTTATATATAATAAATATATATCCTTTATATATAGTAAATATCTATTACATACATTATTTATGTATAATGGATAAATATATTATACATATAATGTCATTATTATCCCAGGTCACCTTGCTACTTATTAAAAGGGTTTTATCTCAGTCAGTTAAGTGTCCGACTTCAGCTCAGGTCATGATCTCATGGTTCGTGAGTTCAAGCCCTGGGTCGGGCTCCATGCTGACAGCTCAGAACCTGGGAGCCGGCTTTGGATTCTGTGTCTCCCTCTCTCTCTGCCCCTCCCCCGCTCATTCCCTATCTCTCTCTCTCTCTCTCTCTCTCTCTCTCTCTCAAAAACCAATAAGCATTAAAAAAAAATTTTTAATACAAAGTGGCCCCGCGAGGTAGAGTGGTTAATGTTTGGTTCCGAGCTCTAGCAGACAAATTTTCCAAAGGGAGAGGGAAGGGAAAGGATGTTTTTCAAGGGCCAAGTACGTGGCCGGCCCTGTACGATGTGGTGTCTCATTTAGTCCTCATAGCTCTGTGAGAGAGTTGTTATCATTCCTTGTTCTATGAGATCACACAGTATAAGAAGCAGATATGTTAGGGTGTTCTGCGGGTGTCCCCTCCTACCAGAGGGAGACATGCCCGGACACATGTTCACTGCTTCCCTCGGGTGCTGGCTTTTGTGCCCCTCCCCCATCCTCGATTCTCCCGGCCCATATCCTGGGACCACGAATACCTCATGCTTTATGCTGTCACCATCGTCGCTGTGAAGGATCCAACTGTGCAGCTGATCTATAATGTAAGGTTAATGCCTAATTCGCTCCTGTAACGTTTCTTTCCTGGATAATTCATGATAGGTCATTAACAACAGCCAGGGCGAACGGAGGGGCATGTTCATCACCATAAATCAGAGGCCTAAAAACATCATAGAAACAGGAAAATGTATGTATTATTCAGGTCAAACAAAGAGCCAGGTCTGCTTAAGGCTCCCCAATGCTCTTCTGACCCCGAGGTCAGGGGACCAAGCGCACGACTGGAAGGGATATTTGCTAAGAGCAGAAGCAGGCTGCTCCGGGCCAAGTGAGGATGCCACGTAAGGCTACACGTCTTCCTGTTAAACTTCTGACTCCCCAGGTAGAAAAGCCCTTCCGACTACCAAGTAATGCGTATCTATCGCATCAGTAAATAACCGCCATGCGTAGAGCATCTACAGTGTCCCAAGCTGTGTGTGTGTGTGTGTGTGTGTGTGTGAGTGTGTGTTTTCCATGTATCAGTTAGCTATCGCTGCGTAACAAACTACCCCCAAACCCAGTGGCTTTTTATGAGTCTAAGATCTAGCTGGTTGCTGCTGCTGACCTGGGCCAAGTTCATCTGATCTCAGCTGGGTCCTCCCATGCATCTGCGTGCAGCCGGTAGGTTGGCTAGGGGCTGCTACTGTCCCATGACCTCATTTACATGTCTGGCTATTGATTGGATATTCGGGTAGCGGGGGTGACCGCGCCACACGTCTCACAGTGAGGTCAGCGTCCCAAGAGTTAGATTAGAAGCACGCAAGGCCTCTTGAGGCCTAGACTCGGAGCTGGCATGCTGTCACGTCTATAGAGACTCTCTAAAGAGTCTATAGTCTCTCTAAAGAGAGTATCTACTCACGTGGAGCTTAATTTTTGTGGAAAATAAGCGACAAACGGTAAACAAGTGAATCAACGCACACATAAGACACTTTTAGATGGTGTTAAACGCAGGCATGGAAATATAACTGAGTGACTGCTTAGTCATTGTTCAGAGGCGGTTTTTGACAGACTGGTCAGGGAGGATCTCTCTGAGGAGGTGCTGCCACACCTGAGATCTCAGTGGAACCCGCTGTGTGCAACTGGGAGCAGAACATTCTAGCAGGAAGAAGAACGAGTGCCAAGGTCCTGAGGCAGGACGGCCTCAAGGAATAAAAAAGGAAGCCAGCGTGGCTGGAGCCCAGTAACTGAAAGAAGAGATCTCCAGATGAAGTCCAGGAGGGAAGCAGACCGTTGGGGGGAAGCACAATGACGTGTGAGGAAAATAAAACTCACAAAAGGCAGTGCCTTGCCCAAAGAAGGTCATGAAGATAGCTAGCGAGAGGCAGAGCCGGGGTTCGAACCAGGGACCGTCTGAATTCAAAGTCACACTCTGCCCTGCCCCAACCTGCCTCCCAGGATGAAGACCGAGCTGGGACTTTTGCAGGTGGACAAATGAGACCTCACCCGTCAGAGGATCTAATGACAACACCCCTGCTGGCAGCCGACGATGGCCAAAACTCAACACTTTGGCTCAGTCTGCTAACCTCACTTCCGGCTGGCTCTGCTCTACGGGGCTCCTCCAGCAGCCTCCGGACAAGCCCACGCACCGGAGAGCCTCGTGACAAGCTGACCTACAACAGCATCCACAGGCGCCTGCCCAGAGGTGAGCACTTCTCATCAGCTCCATTGTTTCCAGATGATTCCATTCTTCTCCCCATCTTGTTTTTTTTTTTGGGGGGGGGGAGGGAGCACCTCCCTGCCCCCTAATCATACTCCACCAGAAACCTTTACAACCTTCATTGTGAGAAGCTCTGCCCAGGAGGGGGTGGGGGTGGGGAAGACAAGATGGACAGACTGAACCCTGCACAAGATCAAGAAGGTCCACTTCAAGAATTCGGCCATCTTACTTGTTGGACAAGCACATGCAAAGAGCTGCGTGGTTTAAAATATGACATTCATTTATGCCACATATCTTTTTTTTTTAACGTTTATTTAGTTTTGAGACAGAGAGTCAGAGCATGAATGGGGGAGGGGCAGAGAGAGAGGGAGACACAGAATCGGAAACAGGCTCCAGGCTCCGAGCTGTCAGCACAGAGCCCGACGCGGGGCTCGAACTCACGGACCGCGAGATCGTGACCTGAGCTGAAGTCGGACGCTCAACTGACTGAGCCACCCAGGCGCCCCATATGCCAAATATCTTAGTGGAGCACCTACCGTGGGTCAGGGACTGGTCTAGCAGTGGGGACAGAGCAGTAGGCTGGGCCCACGTGCTTTGCCGAAGTCCCAAACGTAGGACACGCAAGGTGGTCATAAATGGGGGTGGGTGGTTCCTGCAGGTGGGTGGCAGGTGATCAGGGAAGGCTTCTCGAAAAGAGGCTCTACGGGTAGGAACTTGACAATGAGCCAGAGAAGCTCACAGCTACTTACAAGAGGAACAGGAGTGCGCTCAGACTCTTCTAGAACGTTAGCGAGACCAGTGTGGCTGAACCAGAGTGAGCCAAAGGGGAGTGGCCAGAAATGAGGTCAAAGAGGTCAGGGGAGCCAGAGTTTGCAGAGCCCCGCGGGCCACGGTAAGGGCTTTGGCCGTCACTCAGGGGGAGACAAGAGCCCTTGAAAGGTTCCGAGCAGAGGAAGGACACAGCGTCGCTTGTGTTTTCAAAGCGTCCGCTGGCTGCTATGATGAAAGCAGAGACTTCAGGGGCAGAGGCCAGGGAAAGCGGAGAGCCCTTTAAGGAAGCCTTTGCATTTCCTCAGGGGTGACACGATAGGGGCTCGGGTTTGGGAGGAGCAGGTGGAAAACGGTAGCTGAGTGAGCAAGTCGGGTAGTCAGCAAATCCTGCACGATGAATAATTTAATCGCAACGACGGGGAGAGATGTGAGAGAGGCACAGGATGCTATCAAAATGTACAATGAGGAGACTGGCAGTTGGGAGGACGCAGATTAGGCAGGGAAGGCTTCCCAGAAGAAGGGGCACACTAGCTGCCTATCGAAGGATGAGCCGAGCTAGTTAAGTGAAGACGCGGGGAGCCTCCCGCAGAAGGAACAGCATGAGCCAAAGTCCTGGGGCAGGAAGGCGGCTGGGAGGTCGGCAACAACATGCTCTTCCTTCTGTGATGTGCCACCCTGTTGGTTTGCCTGTGAAATAATTAATGATTCAGACGCTTCATAGCAAGAGGCCCACGCTGGCTCCACACCGCTATTAGCACTGTTTCATTTTTTTTTTTTTTTTCCTCCTCCCCCAGAGGCAGTTAAGGAGGCCCCGGACCTGGTAAACGAATCGCGAGGACCGCTTGGACCGGCGAGGTTGGGGCGAGATTAATAATGACGGCGTGGCTTGGACCTGTCCAGAGTTGAGTCCCCTCACGGGGAAGGACCCGGCAAACACATCTTTGTCCCAAATCCCTGCCCCTGGAGACAGCCAAGCTGCTTTATTGAGCTTAGCAGGTGTGGGGGAGATGGCAGGATGGCCCCTCGAAGGGGGAATCAAGATTAAGCACATAAGCTGGCCTTTTAAAAGCTTAGCGGGCCTTTCCAATTGGATCTCAAATGGACCACACTTGAGAAATTAAATAAACAGCATTTGTCAAGGGCTTTTGTGGGCTCCCAGCTGTATTTATTTATAGGTCGGTCTGTTATTTATGGGTGCTCGTGCTCCATATAAAAGCTTTGTCAGAGAAAAGTGGTAGGAGGGGGTGGAGGGCTTTAATGCTTCCCGGGACACTTACGTATTCGCTCCAAGGAGCTCAAACAATGAGCCTTGCCTGCTTTCATCCCACAGAAGCTGGTGCTCGAACCCATCAGGGCGGCCTTCCTGGAAACGCTGGACCCCTGGGTGCCGCCGCCCCCCACCCCGCCCCGCCCCCAACCGGTCAGAGGTCCCCCCCCGGAGACCCGCGAGGCCCAGTTCCCAGAGAAAAGTTGAAAAGCTGAGGTCGGTCGCGTCATCGTGACTTCTGACTCAGAGCTGGGAAGCCCCAAGAGCGAAGCCCCGGGAAACACCACCAGCGGCTCCTTGCACGAAGAGAGCGCCCAAGAGGCGTTGCTCAACGAATCGCGAGTGACCATACGCTGTCCCCATGGTCATGAAACTGAACAATGAGGTAGACCTCAAAGAAGTCACACGGGGTCTCTCGCGGGGGGCGGAAAAAAAAGTTGGCCATGCCTATCTGGGGGCCTGCGCTGTTCGCAGCTTGAGCTTGGTGTGCGTATATATATTTTTTTTTCTTTTTTTTTTTTTTTCTAAAAATCCATCCAAAGGAGAATTCCAAGCACAAAGGCAAAAAAGAGGGAAGGAGAGGAGAGGGAGGAAGGGAGGGAGGAGGGGAGGGGAGGAGAGAGAGGAAAGGAAAAAAACTTCACGCAAAAAAAGAAAAAAAAGGTGCCACATTGTTGGCGACAGTGAAGAATTAAAAAAAAAAAAAAATGGGCTATTAACCCGGGAGGACTGGTTGACTTCCTTACACCCCAGCACTGGTGAGTTACTACCCGTTTGTTCAGAAGAGTCTACACAACAATACAGAAGTGGCCATGTTAAAATACTACAGGAAAAGGCAGGGGCAATATTACCTCTATAGTATTATTAAAATCATGCGATTGTTTTTAACTATCAGAGAAAAACACCTCAGACGAAAGCGTTCTAAAATGTTAAGAGTGGTTATGTCTGGATGCAAGAACCGTCATTTTTAAAGATTTCTTCTGTTTCTCCAGGCCCCTGGGTGGCTCAGTCGGTTGAGCGTCCGACTTCGGCTCAGGTCATGATCTCACGGCTGGTGAGCTCGAGCCCCTCATCGGGCTCTGTTTTGACAGCTCAGAGCCTCGAACCTGCTTCGGATTCTGTGTCTCCCTCTCTCTTTCTCTCTGCCCCTCTCCAGCTCATGCTCTGTCCCTCTCTCTCTCTCCTTCAACAATAAGTAAACATTAAAAAAATGTTCTATTTTTCTAAACTTCCCACTTTTTGGTAAAATTACATGCCAATTTGATGATCAAAAAATCTTACTTGCTCAATTCGTCGTTTACTAAATAAATAGAATTTTCCTGCCACAAGAAAAGCCTCTTTTATTTTTTTAAAGTTTATTTCTTTATTTTGAGAGAGGAAGAGAGAGCACAAGCCAGGGGGGGAGGGGACAGAGAGACAGGGAGAGAGAGAATCCCAAGCTGTCAGCGCACAGCACAACTCGGGGCTCGATCCCCCGAACCGCGAGACCACGACCTGAGCCGAAACCAAGGGCCGGACGCTTAATCGACCGAGCCACCCAGGCGCCCCAAGAAAAGCCTCTTTTAAAGGCCTCCCAAGGAGAGGTAATCCACTAGGTGGTTTCCATCGGTGCTGTTATGAAAAGCGTCGACATGTTGCACGTTCCTTCATAACCATTTTAGCATCTCGGAAGCAAAAGAGATGTCCACAAGGTATGAAAACGTCAGAAGCGCCAAGTTACCATTTCAGCTTCTTTTCAATAAACAGAAACAGGGTTGCTTTTTCCATGTCTCTTTCCCCCTTGCCCTATTTATATACATCACCCTCCTGGCCACACACAACCTTCATAAGCCTGCCGATGGCTGAAATATTTAAGCAAGGAGACAGGACGCGTGTCAGGCACTGGGCTAAGTGCTTTATACCCATGGGTCATTTACACTCCCCCTCCGTCCAGGGAGGTCGGCGCTCTTTCCCCATTTTGCAGACGAGAAGACAGACCAGTAAGTCGTCGTGACCCCTCGTGGCACGCTCACCTTGGAGCTGGCCCCGGGTCTCATCCCATCCTTGTGCCAACTCCCCGGCTGGTCCACGATCGTGCCCATTTTCCAGAGGAGAACGCTGAGGCTCAGAAGCGTCAGACGTCGAGCCAGGCTCGCTCCGCTCCTTGGTAGGGGCACGTCTCTCATTTAACACTTTCTCCGCCCCCGGCCCCGAACCCCCAAGTCCTATGGGCACTTTGCAACTGGTTTCCCCCCCTCCCTTAAAACGGGGGAGCATCTTCTGATACGTACCCTGGCTGCTTCTCGCTGTCCCCCGGGCCCGCGCCCTGGCCTCCCAGAGAACAGCCAAGGACAAGGAAGAGCAAATCATGTCAAGGGCACGGAGAATGACCTCGAGGGGGGCAAAGCCGCAACGCTCACCAGCGTGGCTTAGACCGGCGGGGCCCAGGCCTGAAGATCACCCACGACCAAGCCGGAGAAGAGCTTTGGAGCAGCGCGAGCTCGAGGGACGTGGGCATCGCTCGCTTTCCCGCTACCTCCCCGAAATAATGGCCGCTGTCTGACCAGCGGCCCTCACCATACTTCGGCCCTTGGCGCACGCGGGTGGGAAGCCATAGAGAGAAATTGCCAAGGAGGCAGAGAAAAGTCGGTGCCCCCCGTCGCGTCTGGGAGGAAAAGCTGTTCTTCATCCAGAACGTCACAGAACGTCAGCCCTGCCCTCCGAGGCCTCGGGGAAGCCGAAAGTGTGGCGTTAGGGGCGCGTCACGTACAGCAGGGGGTTTGCCTGCCTCACGGGGACCCCCTACCTCGGACGGTAGATGTCCTTACCGTAAGGGCAGAACCAGAGCAAGCTGGGCTCTTTGGGGGAGAAAAGGAAAGTGGGGAGCCAGGGACACATCTGTGACTCATTTGAAGTGAGCACATACTCTCTGGGCACGGAGGGTGGAGGGGGGCAGGGGCAGTTGGTTTCCATTAAGCTTGGTAGCTTGAGAATTCCCCGCGTGTGGATGCGTGCCGGCCCCAGCCCCGTCCAGGGGGCCAGAGCGTCAGAGCCCCCGACGCTGCCTGGAAACGTCCCTCCTCCTCCTCCCCCCAACCCCGGCCACTGTCGCAGGGGGACCCCAGTGTCTCCCCTGGGCCTGGAGATGGAGAAGCAGCCAGGAGGCCTGGGGACGCCGGGCCCTCCCATCCACCCCATTTTCCAAGACCCCTAATTAGGTATTTACATGACAGGCCGATTATGGCCCTGAAAGAGTGGTTACAGGCCATGGGGTAATTAGTGACATTTTTAAAATACATTTTCAACCGCACAAAACCATGTTTACACAATGTCAAGGAACTGGCTTCAGACCGCAGAAGCGAAAAGAACCTTGCAAAGGCAGAAAGAGCTCGGCCGTGGACTGTGAAGGGCGCCCGCGTTCTCTCCGATGTGGGGGCTGATCCGAGCGAGGGTCGTCTTCCCGACCCTTGGAATCCAGGGGACCCACTGCGTGCGGGCGCTTCCCTGGGAGCTGGGCCTACCGGACGGACCGCAGACCAGTCTCTTGCCTGGAGGAGCCCACGGGTCTCAGCCGTACTGTGGCCGCGACCGCATGGCTGTCCTCGTCACTTGGCAATTCATTCAACAAACGCTGATGTTCCCAGGGGAGGCAAAAGGAGCCTCCTGAGGACCTTGCGGTTCTGGATGCTCTTGGGAGTCTTTCTGTCACTGGCATCTCCTTGCCGCCACGTGCCGAGCGCCGCTCAAGGCTCAGGGAACCCGCGATCCGACGCAGATCTGGATGCTTCCCAGGCTCACGGTCGTTGAGCGGCTTTGGGGGTATGATTAGCAGTTTGTCCGCGGGTTCGTTCATTCGCTCACCCGTTCACGATCGGGCCGAGTTCCTCCTCTCTGCGACAGAGACAAAGCTGACCGTGGAGGACTTGGAAATACACATGGGAGGTCTGGTCCCTGGGCTCAGGGAAAGTGGGTCCGCGGGGTCAGCAGAGTGGCTGAGTCCTGTGCTGGGGAAGCCGAGAGGGGAGTTCGGCTCTGCCTGGGAGGCAGTCCTGAGTGGGGCTGGGTCTCAAACAGCGATTCGTAGGTGGTCAGGCGAAGAGGGGTTAACCGGTCCCTGGGCAGAGCGTGAGCAGAGGCACAGAGGCGAGAAAGACGGGGCGGGGGGGCCCTGAAGGACTTGGTCAGAGTGGCAAGAGACGAGCTGGCGAGGTGAGTGGATCCAGGCCACGGGGGGATGGGAACAGTCGCTCCTGGAATCTTCCAAAGGAGTGGGGATGGCGGTGGGGCACTGCCGGGAGGGAACAGAAAGCCACGGGTCACCTCGCAAACCGAGGAGCGTCTGGGCAAGGTGTCGTGGTCAACTGTTGACTGGAGAACGGCCATGCCATGACCATAGACAGAACTCCGTGGGAGGCACGGCCCGGAGCTGTGGACAAGAATCTGGACGGACGCCGGGAGAAGCAGAGGGACGGGGAGGTTCAAATGCCATTTAACAAAGCGGGGACCTAGAGAAAACCACTGGTTGCGTTTGTGCTCAGTTTTTCTTTTCTTTTTTTAGTTTTTAGTGTTTATTTTTTGAGAGAGAGAGAGAGAGAGAGACAGAGCATGAGTGGGGGAGGGGCAGAGAGAGAGAGAGGGAGACACAAAATCCGAAGCAGGCTCCAGGCTCTGAGCTGTCAGCCCAGAGGCTGACGCGGGGCTCGAACTCATGAACCACGAGATCGTGACCTGAACCGAAGTCGGACGCTTAACCGACTGAGCCACCCAGGTGCCCCCCCCCCCGACTTCAGTTTTTCCATCTGGAAAATGGGGAGCTCACCACCTGCTGCATAGACCTGTAATTACGGTAGCAGAAGTAATAACACCCTGTTCATTTAGGTGATACTATCGACATTAACTATGATCGCTAATGCTTTTCAGCCCTGTTTATCCTCTTCTAAGTTTTTTATGTGTAGGACTCGCTGGATCCTTATAGAAGCTCTGTGAAGTGTTCCACACGACTTGGCCCCATTTTCCAGATGAGGAAAGTGAGGTCCAGAAAGGTAAGCAACTTGGCCAGGGACACAGATCTGAACCTCAGTCCCGTCTAACTCCAGATGGCTCACGCTCTTACCTCCCTCCCTCACCAGGCACCACGCAAATCCTGGCGCGAGGCCCAAGTCCCCAAATCTGTCCAACGTACATACACAGTGTCACGTGTCATCCGCTGTTCCTCCGTCTCCTCGACCACAGCTGTGCGTCCGCCTCCGGAGCAAACCTCAGCCTTGCCCAGGACCCCAGCCAATCCCCGGCCTGAGATGCCTGCCCCGCTCCTTCCCACCCATGTAAACTCTTTGCGTTCTTGAAAGTTCAGTCCAAAGGCCGTCTCCCGCAGGGAAACTTCCCAGGGTCCCCGGGTCCCTCCTCAGAACTGTCATGGCACCACTTACCTTCAACCCCACCGACACTTGCTTTCCTGTGGGGATCTCGTGTGCCTATATTTTATTTCCCTGCCTTGATTATGTCTCCCCATGTCTTACGTGGAGGAGACCCTCCTGAACTGCCAGCTAGCAAGGAGCTGTTCTGTGCCAGCTACGAGAAACAAGTCTGCAAACGCGACAGGCAGTGTCCCCGTCCTCATCAGAGAGACCGGGTCCCGGACAAATAAACACGTAAGGACGTTTCACGTCGCGAGCATAAAAAGGAGGTGAATTAACTCCGTATAATGAACCGTGACTGGGGTCAGGGGGACCCTCTTTAAATAGGGTGTTCGGGGAGGCCTCTCTGACGTGGCCATATGTGAGCCGAAGCCTTCAACAATCAGAAGAGTCAGCCGTGGAAAGAACTTGAGAAAGGGAGTCCCAGACAGAAGGAAATGGCAGATACAAGGGTCCTGAGGCAGGGACGAATACAGCCCTTCAGGAAAGGAAAGAAGGGAGCCGTGGCTGCAGCATGGTGAACCTGAGAGGACGGAGGGGAGATAACGTCCAAGAGCCGGACGCCCGCCAGGGCATGAGGGCCCTAGAGACGTGCTCGAGCTTATTTTAAGCGGAGTTGGGTCCACAGATCCTTCCCCTTTGAGGCGGCTCATAAACTGAATGGCAGACGGTTGCAGGAACATGCCGGCCGTATCTCTTGTGAGCATCACCACCCCCTTCCCATCCTGTATCAATTAGGCCACTGACTCCATCGCTCCTGACTTCAAAGGGGGGGAAAATGGCAGAGAATTTACAAAGGACAATAAACCCAGTCCGTGGCAGGCTGCAAACCCATAAACTTTTACCAGCTCTTCGGCTCCCCAGAATACATCACTCCCTGCCTCACCACCAAAGCGCTGCCTTTATCCACAGCCAGCACAATAAAAAAAAAAAAAAAAAATTTCTTTTTTTATGGAATCACACACCACCTGGGAGGAGAATCCTGGAAATAACACTGGCCTCAGTGAAGCGATCTCCTTTGGAACGATCGAGGCCACTGGCCGGGCTGCTGGCTCAGAGTTACAAGGTGCTGTTCCAACGCTCAAGGAGTCCCAACTGGACTCCTCAGCCGTTGTGTGGCCTGGGGCAAATCAGTGGCCCTTCTGGTCTCAGACTCCCCCATTTGGAGTGATGGGTTGGGGTCATCGCCGAGGGCCTCCCCATTCCACACACCCAGAAGTCTTTAAGTACCGCTCAAGGATTCCCTAGAACGCGCCCGGGTAACACCGATCATTGGCACGCGCTTTGGAAACAGCGTGCTCGTGCACTGCAGGCGGCCTTACGAATCGGCACAGCTTTGTGCAAGACAGTTTGGCATCGTGTATAAAGAGCCTTTCAAGAGAAACAGCACACGCACTCGGGTCCAAGAAATGATCGCATCAGGGTACAAAGACGCAGAGCAACGATTCTCCACTGAGAGCAATTTTGCTCCTCCCGTGTGAGGGGCGCTTGGAGAGATCCGGAGATAAATTTGCTTGTCCCAACAGGGGGAGGGGGTGCCGCTGGCACCCGGCTCGGGGGGCTCGGGGGGCTCGGTGGGGTTGGGTCCGTGTCTCTGCTTCCCTCGGGGCAGCCGGGCCCGGTGCTCTGACACTCTAGCGGCGTGACCTCGTGTAAATCAGCCGCCTCTCTGTGCCTCAGTTTCCCTCCCTGTCAAATGTGGGTACTAACAGGAATCCATTGCATAATACCAGGAAAGCATTTGGGGCTATGGCATACCGGACGTGTTCGGTAAATATTGGCTTCTATTATACTAACACTCGTTTACGGGCACATTTATTTCATTCCGTAAATATTAACTGAACACAGTAAATAAACATGACACAACGTTCTCATGGCCCCTGCCTCTCTCGCGTGAAAAAGCCCAGATTTCTAAGTCCAAATGAATTAACGACCAACTCCTGCCCTTCTGAAGTCGAGATTAAAGAGAGAGAGAGGCAAAGAAAGAGGAAAATTCTGTGCCCTCGCCGGCGCACAAGCCAAAACATACATCCCACGCTGCACGGGCAGCCATAAATCCACCCCTGGGTGAGGGCTCTTCTCGGCTGGCGTGGTGAACAACGGGGGCCCCCGTACAGGCTTCCTCCACTACTGGCTGTAAGTACCCACTGGGTAATCATCAGCCCAGCCCCCTTCCTTCCCTCAAATACCTCTCAGCTCAGCAAGCAGGGAACAGCATAAGCAAAAAAAAAAAAAAAGCTTCCTCCCTTATCCCATGAGCCTCCCGGCTTCCAGCTAGGCCAACCTCAGAAGGCCCCTGCCAAAAACGTTCCCCTGGGAAGAGAATGCCTCCCCGAGCTGAGTGTGCCAATGCCTTAAATTGTTCCATGTTTTTTGTCTCTATGAATTAGAAGCTGTTAAGAGAAGGCTGCCCAAGGAAACCAAGCACGAAATATATTTGGTTACAGATGGATGGGAGAGGTTTCTTTTTGCCTTTCTTCTTCTGCTTGTTTTTTTTTTTTTTCTTTTCCAAGAGACTGAGCATGACCTGTTTTTGTTTTTGTTTTTCTCTTTGAAGTTGCTGATACATTTGAAACTGGGTTCTTGGATCCCAAAGGGTGTAAGGAGCACACCCTCCTGGGTGTGGAAGAGACGTCCCCTCTATAAATATCCTTGCTCGGGCAGCGGGGTTGGCCCAGAACCCCCTCACACACACATGGTCAAGGGCAGCCTCTGGAAGCATGGAAGGCTCCCCACCAGAGACATCCCCGCACCACCAGCGCTCTCTACAGCCTTCTCACCAGCCCGGTCCCCACTGAAACATCGGGATTCTGAAGTTAGTGCCTCCGATGCAAATCCTGAACCTTCCCCTCGCCACCCGGGCAAACCCTGTGTGCCTCGGTTTTCTCATCTTTCAAGTGGGGAGAATATGGGTACAACCCCATGGGGTTCTTGTTAGGATTAAATAAGGTAACGCTATAGCACAGGGCTTGGCACCTATATGTGTCCAATAAATGGTACCTCCTGTTATGGGTCACTGATCTCCTCTGTACCTAAGGCGGCACAGCCTGAAAATGGGGATCTTTGGGGAAACTGCCATGGAGCTTAATTTAATGACATTTTCCCTATCAGATACCAAAGGCAGAGTGTCTATTTTTGTGCCCCCCGCACTGTGCTAAACAGTCCGCATCCATTACCCTGTCGGATCCTTGCAATAGTTTGGAACGCGCAGCATTATTTCAAAAACGAGGAAACTGAGGCTCGGATAAGAGAAGGCACCGGTTCAAAATCTGTTTACTCCCAAATCTGTCTGATTAGAAAACGGTATCCTTTCAAATGTGCCTCCCTCTTGGGATGAGAGTGCACAGTTCACCGGAGGTCTTACTTACTCTCTTTCTGTGTCCCCCGAACGACTTTGAGTCTCTTGAGTTTCTGGGTATGAAGGCTGAGAAGGCCAAAATAGCAGCATGTGATGATAAAGAATAAACATGCACCACGAGCTACCCTATTAGAGCCTGGCTTCTGTCTCTTGTGGAAATTTGGTGACGATGTGTCTCTCTCCCAGACTCTCATCAACTTGGTAACGTTGGTCAAGCCAACTGTCTGGGGGTATATTGACCTGACCAAAGAGCTGCCTCCACCAGCACCACCAGCACCCCCAGAAGGCCTTCTCTGAACAAAGCCTCAATTTTGGAGACAAGAAAGAGTTGAGGGGAGAAGAAGGGCCATTGGATGTATCGGCAAACGTCACGGCGATGAGACGCAAAGGCCGACCCCACACATAACGCCCTGAAGTAGGAAGTTTTCCTTCCAATGCAAAACTTCCTTTACGTCACCTGGGCCAGAGTCATAGTCAAACCAGACGTAAGTTAAAGGTAAGAAGAAGTAACAGATGTCGCCCAGCAGGACAGTCACTGCGGGAAGGACATGGGTCTTAGAGTCAGGCGGTCATGGGTTTGGACCTCACTCTCCCACTTACCAGTGGAACGCCCCTGGGGAAAGCACCTAAACCTCTCCGATCTTCGGTTTCCTCATCCATCAAATATGGAGAACGTTGCTTACCTTCAGGTTGGTCGTGAGCGTGAATTGCAATCATGCGTTTATAGTGGCCGCCACCGTTAGGATCTCAGCAAGTGTATCATCACATTATTAAACCCCAGACCACTACAGAGCCTTCTTCCCTACACACTCACCCTGAACACTTATTAGATGCAAGGTGGCGGCTGACCATCTCAGAGTCAGCACGGAGGCAGTTAGTTCCAGAGAAATAAGACATTTGGATAGTTTAAAATGAAAAAAAAAAAAAGAAGAAAGAAAGAAAGAAAGAGAAATAGAAAGACAGAAAGAAGGAAAGAAAGAAAGAAAGAAAGAAAGAACAGAAAGAAGGAAAGAAAGAAAGAAAGAAAGAACAGAAAGAAGGAAAGAAAGAAAGAAAGAAAGAAAGAAAGAAAGGAAGAAAGAAAGAAAGAAACAGAAAGAAAGAAGGAAAGAAAGAAAGAAAGAAAGAAAGAAAGAAAGAAAGAAACAGAAAGAAAGAAAGAAAGAAAGAAAGAAAGAAAGAAAGAAAGAAACAGAAAGAAAGAAGGAAAGAAAGAAAGAGAAAGAAAGAAAGAAGGAAAGAAAGAAAGAGAAAGAAAGAAAGAGAAAGAAAGAAGGAAAGAAAGAAAGAAAGAAAGAAAGAAAGAAAGAAAGAGAAAGAAAGAAAGAAGGAAAGAAAGAAAGAGAAAGAAAGAAAACAGTGTGAATTACAGCGCGGTCAGCTGCACAGAAGACATTCACCTCATTAGAGAGGTCACCTGCCAAGAAGAAGGACCTGTTTGGTGTGGCAGAGGGGGACGGAGCTCACAGTGTAACCCAGGTGAGCTGACAAGCCCAAACAGATTCACGTGATTCAGGACCTGCTTCTTGTCATATTTCTTGTAGATTTATCTTTCTGTCTTTGGGTCAAAAAGGAAATCCTTGCAGAGAACTGAGTTCTCGTTTTCCTAAATGGTCCCCATATAGCATGGTGCTGATCTTCCTGTAACCAAGGCTCAGCCCGGAGTTCCCACACAGGTGGGTATAGACCAAGAAGGTGGACGGACCGAGTTTGATCCGCTTTCCTCTCTGCCTCTCCCAAAAAAGACCATTCAGTGGCATTGAAAGGGTTTTGCTCCCTGGGGGTTGAGTGTACCTGGAAAGGGAGGCAGAAATTGCCTAGGGAAGATAACTAGAGGATCCCTACATCTTCACCAGTCAACGACTAACCGAAAAGGAGTGAAAAGGTCACTAGCTGTTCACATAGGAAAAGGTATTCAAAATCAAGGACTGCCCTGGATTCTAAGATTCTGTTCTTTCCATACTTAACTGTTTTGAAAAGATTCCCTCTTTTGCAATAGAACCCGAGTGATTGATGGCTGCCCGCCTTTTCTCTCCTTCTGCCAGCTAAAAGGTTTCAGGCAATTCAGGTGCCTGCTGTCCACCACCCCTTGGCCTCTGGAGAACAGGCCTCCATTTGCTGGGCAGTTGGAGGAGAGAGTGGGAGGGGGCCTTTCTGATGCTGAATCAGAGAAAGGGAGGGAAACGCTGCCGCCGGGAAGAAGGACGGAAAATGGGAAGGATGGAGGGGACGAGACGTTAAGCGATCTGTGTGGCACCGAGCTGGGATGGCGTGGGGGAAGGAAGGAGGCTGAAAGTCTGGGCTATCGCTTCTTTAAAAGCAGCTTCAACTCGGGACTGAAACTTTTTTGTTTTTAATTTTTTTTAATTTTATTTTAGAGAGGGAAAGAGCACACGCAGGGGAGAGGGGCGCAGAGAGAGAGAGAGAGAGAGAGAGGGAGAGAGTCTCCAGCAGGCTCCATGCCGACCATGCTCGATCCCATGACCGTCGGACGCTCAACTGACTGCACCACCCACGCACCCCAGGACCGAAACTCTTGAGCCACAGTCTTGATCGAGGGACGCATTTACCAACTAACAGCTATTGCAGACAGGGATGTTTAAAATATTACTTAATTTGGCAAAAGGTACAGTTGGCAACCTTCTGCCAGTCTCCCGGTGCCTTGTAGAATCACATCGTTTGTGACATTCCAAAGTTGATGAAGCGTTGCTTGGGCACGTGAAGTTGATCTTTCTCCAAGCGTTGTTCTTTTTTTGTCTGGGTATGAGGGGGTCTCTTTCTGAAAGAAAATAAGAGGATAAGCCACCTTCTGAATGTCATTAAAATAAACAACCTTTTAGTGATATTTTTAAAAGCTGATTATTGACTTATGAAAATCTATATGATGCCACATTTGGGGGTAGTGGGAACGGAAATGAACGTTTAGTGTTTGGGAGTAACTTCCACGGGGCAGGCACAGGCTGACTCACTTTGTGCCTCACTTGGGGGGCAGGAAAGAAGGTAATGAGTCTTTTCATAAAGGGGAAATTGCAGTTGATGGCATAGGAAGGGAGGAGAGGAAGGAGTCGAGAATGATTCCCAGATTTTTGCCCTAAACTACTGAATTGGCTGTGGGGCATTCCTTAAGCTAAGGAACGTCACAGTAAGAGAAAAAGAGAGGGCTGGGGGGACACTAATAGGATGCCCCTTTAGGAGAGCTCCCAGGGCCTGAGGCACATCCAAGTGCCAATGGCCAAAACTCTAGGATTTCAAGTCCAGGATAGACACAGAACAGGAGCCTTGGATTTCAACATCAACCGTATAGACAGGCCCAGCGAATATTGAACTCTGTACGGAGCCCCGCCCACCATCTCACTACCCTCTGTGTCTTGTCCACCTTCAAGGTTTTCCTATGGCAATGGAACCCGCCCCCCCCCCCCAAGAGCAGCTATTCTCAACGTCTTGTCCTGTAACTCTCAGTAGACAATCTTGAGAGTGACAGTAACCGTAATCAATAGCTCTCCGGGACCTACGGCTTTCCAAGCAGCTTTAGATCCCACTTCTGTAATAGGAGTCTTTGGGTTGCAAATGACAGAGAGCTAATTCAAATGACCTGAAGCAAAAATGCACTGCACTGCGGGATGGGTTTGCCCGGTTCCCACAGGGAGCAGAAGCCAGGGCAGAATTAACACAGTCAGGAGACGTCCCAGGGAGATACCGGTGAAGGATAAAGGAAGAGGGGCAGGAGTAGACCAGGAGAGCCTTCAGACTGTGTGATATGCTGGTCTGGTACCTGGGAGAGGAGAGAGGGAAGGAAACAGGATTGAGGAGAAAGAGTCTCAGACGGCAGTGCAGCTCCAATCAAGCCTCAGCGAGGCCAGTGGAAAGCCCCAGAATGAAGAGAAACGGCCCTGCTTTGGGCCCACACCATGCTCGGTCCTCGGCTGGAGAACCCCGGGCACCGTGTGGCTTCTGAGTGAACACGGGCAGATCCTAAGTTGTAGACGTTGAAGGCTTCCCACCGTGATACTCACAGGGGAGATAGTTGAGTGACACATCTCTGTGGTGCCCCGGGGAACCAAGAGAGAAGCTTTAGGCATAGCCCGATCTGAAATGCTATTGGAATGTGCCCTTAGATTCCTGTCTGTCTTTCTCTCTCTCTGTCTGTCTGTCTCTCATCCCTCCTATCTTCTGTCCTCTCTGCTGACTTCACATTTCTTCTGGGCCTCATCGACATAAAACCAAAGATGGCTGTCAACAACATCAGGCTTAGATTATTCGTAGAGAAGCTTCCAATTTCTACGGAAGGGAGACCCACTGCATCCCAGCATCCACCCTCATTGCCACAAAGGGCTCACGTGTTCGCCCTGAACCAATCCACTAACACCAAGGGGCCGGAGATGCCCTTGACAGCCAGGCTGAGTAGGGAAGGAGAGAAGGGGACCTCTGAGTGCCAGTCCCACCAGAATGACACGGAGCAGAAAATGGCAGTCCAGAAGGCAAGAGAGTCAATAAAAGTAACAGATGTCCACCATCACCTTTGGGGCAAGTGCGACATCGGGAGAAAAGGTAAATTCTGCATCTGGGAGGGAGCCCATACAGCAGGCCAGGGGAGCACCATTTCATCCTGCGGAACGCTAGTTAGAGGTTAGTTTGGTCAAGATCACTAAGGTTCGAGTTTGTTGGGCCTTGGCTTCGATGGAAGGGGAAGAATAAAACTCTCAAAATAAAACTGAGTACATTCCCTCTTAGAAAAGGAAGTAGACGTCAGTGGCAAATCTCAGGAGTCTCAACTTTAACCTTCAGCGGTGGCGGCCGCCATTTGCAAATGACACGTGTTCCCGATCAAGGCCATGGAGGGTAGAATTCTTACCCCGGATCTGCCACCTTCCAGCCACACGGTCTAGGCTTACGACCTGCTTGTTTCTTTATCTCAAAATGCAAAGGGGGGAGGGAGCCTTTATTTTATAAAAAAAAAAAAAAAAAAAAAAAAGAAATGTCACTGTAAGAATTAATTAAGACCGTGAAAGCACCTAGCACAGTGCCTGGAACTTTGGTGTCTGAAAGAGTCTATGCGCTTCAGCTAACGTGGGCTTTCTGCCCTCTGGTACCAGGAAGCCATGCCAGCAAGCCTGAAAAAGCCTTTGCTTCATAATCCAATAATCCCATGGAGCCCTAGGAGGGGGAGGGAAAGTGTTCCAAGCCCAACGGGCTATTTTGGGGAGGTGAAACATCATCCCATTATCTGCAGAAGAGAAAGGGGACAGGGCAGAGAGTGGTTCTTCATGTTAACCTATGCCTACAGTTAACAGCGCCTTGGGGAAGGTTCCATTAGGCAGAGAGATGTTTCAACATCCTAGAACACAAAGCACCTTTACAGTCGTCCTTGATTTATTGCATCTCTGGGGCTGTCTTCTAACGCCAACCACAATCCGTTTAGGTCTGCCCGGGTTTCTGCTTATGTAGATTCAAGGGCATGGCCACAGCCCGGAGTGGAGGGAGGGACCCGGGGACTCTTGTGAGAGTCTGTTCTTAGCCTGGCCCCACTTTTGAGAGCAAGGAGACGCTCCAGATTCCTTTGGAGTTTGTTTCCTGAATCTTTTGGAATCTCACCTGGCTAATCTAGATATTGTTTTCGGGCAGTGATTTCAGGAACGAAAGCACAGATACAGATGAGAGCTCAGTGTTGGAGAGCACGGCGTGTGCCCCGGCTGGCTGGCAGGAGGTAGCGAAGCCCGGCCTTTCTCTGTGGTCTGACGAAATAAAGCGAATGGCGGAGAAGAGAGCTCCCTTGGTAAGTATGGGTGGCAGGATCCTGCTGTTGACTTGGGCAGCTGGGAAGTGAGTGCTCTTCTGGCCACACGCAGACCCTACACAGACGCCTAACGGCTCAACTCAACTTCACGGCCACCTTGGGTGCCGGAAGGAAGGGGCGGCTCTGTTGATGAGGAGAGGTCAGGTCACAACGGCATTGTCTCAACTTGCAGCATTAAAACACATAATTAGAGGGGCACCTGGGTGGCTCAGTCGGTCAAGCAGCCGACTCTTGGTTTCGGCTCAGGTCACGATCTCGCAGTTTCGTGGGTTCGAGACCCACCTCGGGCTCTGTGCTGGCAGCACAGAGCCTGCTTGGGGTTCTCTCTCCCTCTCTGTCTTCCCCTTCCCCACTCGTGCTGTCTCTGTCTCTCTCCAATAAATAAATAAAACTTAAAACAACATACAGTTAGGCTAATTCCTACGATTATGGAGTGGGTAATATGTGTTAGACTCCCTATCTCATGTAATCCAAGCAGATCAAATAAAGAAACTGAACAGAAAGGCAAACACAGAAGCAAAATGACCCATCAACTCCAGGCCTCGTGGTGCTCCCGAGAGAAGGGACAGCACACGTCACAAGAAAATATGCACCAGAATGTTCCTAACGTCTTTATTTACAATGGCCAAACGCTCAGAATGGTACAAACTCCTATCAAAAGAAAGAATGGAGGGACGCATGGCGTTATTCATACAGTGGAAAACCGTGTCGAAATAAGAAATAAAACTATTGCTCCACGCAACTACACAGATGAAACCACAAATATTACCTTGAGTGAAATAAGCCACACACAAGAGTCTACTCGGTTTGACCCCACGTACGTGAATTTCAAGGACAGACAAAACTAATTGATGGAAGACAGAAGTCAGAGTAACGATTGCCTCTTGGTGGGAATTTGGATTGGGAAGCAGCACGTGGGAACATTATGGGGTGTTATCTCCTGATCTGGGTGGGGGCTATACACACACACACACACACACACACACGCGTGATAAAAATATGACTAGTATGTGTGTGTGTGTGATATGAAATTACACATCTATATCAGTAATCACTGAATATGAATGCACTGTCAGCAGCTTACTCTTCCTGTGCGATACCTAAATAAACTTGCAAAAAACGAAGGAAAGGGAGACAGGGGTGGTGGAGGAAACAATGACCCGCACAGACATGGAATTTGACCTCAGATCTGCCTGGATTCAGAGAACACTTTAAACTACTGGGCTATCCCGCCTCATAGCTGGGTTTCTGTTGACTATTGAATAAACATCTGTTGATGGATGGGTGTCTGTTTATGGAAACGTAGCCGCATTAGCTCACCGGCATTCAAGATTTAGATCCCGGTGAATTCCCTCTGACCTCTCCTCTCGTGCCTCTCAATGCCTCTCGTGGTTCTCGGCGAGGAAAATTTAGCTCCGGCAAGGCTATAATGAGCTTGCACTGCAGGCTGAAGTTTCGTGGTGAATCTAGCCTCCTGTTCCTGGGCCGTCATCAAGGGAATGTGGACAAGAAGAACAGAGACAGGTATTGATCCTTGTTCATTACTTAAATGCATATGGCGGCAGGCAGCTCTGCTCAATAAAACCCTGACAGAGACGCCTCAGGCCTGAGTGATGGTCCCAGGAACACCCAGCTCCTCAAGGGGGCTGAGACTCAGTTTCTCCAACGAAACAATGGGAGTGTTGGTAGCCAAACCGGATGGCTTAGGAGGCTATTATGGTTACACTCCCAAGTGTTTGCTAGGTATTTGGATAGTTTTGTATTCGTGGAGAGGAAGTAAGTTTTCTCCCGCTAAGTTTAACTTAAAAACGGAGTATCGAAAATACCGTGGGATTGTTAGAATTTTAGCCTGCTCATAGAAGTAACACCGAGGGTAGGAATTCTAACCCCAGAGGCCGACTTCGTGTTCATCCTTGCTTTGCTGCCTGTCAACACGGCGAGTTGGGGCAAATGCTTTGCCTCGAGATCTCTCTCGGTTTCCACTTCTGAAACTGGAGAGAGTATTCACATACAACTCACGGGGCTGTTGTAAGCATGAAGTGAGTTCCAATGGGTATGCCAGTGCTTGATACAGACTGCTCTTTCAATGAGTAAGTTATCACGCTAGAGCCAACGGTGATTTGCTAACGATGACAACGATGTTCAGGACGGCTGGTATTTTACACGGAGTCACCTTTCAGCAGTGCAACTAACCAGGTACGAGAAACCCTTGAGATTTATATCACACTTAAGTAAAAGTCAACTCTAAGGCACCTTATGATGGCTTTTGATACACCACCTAATCTTTCTGGTTCTTTATTTTCCCACCTACTCACCCAGGACCAAGCGCGGGCTTTTCCTCCGTTACCCTCCCCGGGGTTATGCTGGGATTTAACCCTCGTTACTGGCCTGACATCCAAGAGAGGAGGAAAGTGGGTCACGCTTCTGGGGTCAGGTCGGAGCACCTATCGCCCCAGGGCTCTGAGTCCATAGAAGCTGAACAGATGCAATGAGGGTTCCAGCTCACCGCCATGTTGAAGAAGTTGGGGGAACGAGAGGTGGTTCATCCATGCAAGGGTGAGATGTCTACAGCATCTTGCAGCCTGCAGAACTTTCAGGCACTTCCTAGAAAGGGGCCGGCCGACTCTTCAAGCCATGGGGGTTCAAAGTCTGGAGAGCCAAAGTCTTCAGGGGCATCCTTCTAGATGTCCCTAGATGATACGTCAGAATCCTAGACCTTCCCAACCATGGCGTTATCGGAAAAAACTGGCCACAGCTGAGCACGTAAACCTTTCTGGGGCTCTGCGACTGTATCAGACTCTCAGTCTGATCGCCAGCTGTGTTCTCTCAAAGACTGCAGGAAATACAGCCCTCCTTGTAAGGTACCAAAGGGGCTCCTTGACCCTCACACTTAACCTTCAACTGCTTGTTAGTGGCCATCAGATTCTCATTATTCCTCTTCAGAGCATCAATAAAGCTTAGCAACAACCAGCCGACCCCACTGTCCTTGAAAGCATTGCCCTTCCATATCTTTCAAGTCTCCAAATTCTTGCACTTAAAGTGAGGTCTCCTCCACTGGTATGTTTTCCTTGGTCACCGCATGTGAAATCTCCAGCACCTGGGCTTCCACCTTGCATCAGCGGCTGTCGGTGACCCCTCATCCCGCTTGGGAGGGAGTCCCCTTTGTCCACTGGACTGTGAGGGGGCCGATCCCCAATCCCCTTCATGCCCTCTGCTTTCTCGCATCACTCTTGGTTCCAGCTGCGTTCGTTCGGCTCCTCCAAAACCGCAGAAGCTAAGACAGGAGTAGACCTGCGAGAGATTCCCCCAGAGAAACGTCTGTGAACAACGAAGAAGAGGGAGCAAAATAAAGCAGGGAGGTCTTCAGACCATGATGGAGGCCCAACATCCATGGAAAGAGAGAACCTCTCTCCACTCCAACCCCCCCCCACCCCCCCAAAAAAGTAGAATAAGGTAGGAAAAGTCTCAAGCTGCAGCTCCGTTCCAAAATGTTTGGGCCAGGCCAATGAGAAGTCTTCACGTCAAAGGTGCCTGTTACAGGAGTTGCAGGAATAGACAGACCTGCATCACTTTCCCTTGAAAGGGGGGCTACTGGCAGGGACAGTCCAGGGGAAGCATATTCCCCACGCAAACGTGGTGTTGGATTCAGAGGCAAGGCAGCTGGGGCCTTAAGTCAATAATATACCAGTAGCAGGAGATCTGAGTGGTGCATTTTCCAAGCCCCCAGACTGATAAACCCCAACTAACCCGAAATACCTACTCTGGGTCCAAAAATGTGCTACACTGAGGGTGTAGTGGTGATTCAGACAAACGTGGTTTCTGTTCTCGAAACCTCATGGGAAATACGAATGTGCACACGTAACCCATGGAAATGTGTGTGACATGTGTAATCGTCCATCAAGATATAAGTTTATGCATTGGCTCTCAACATATTGTCCTGTGTGAGATGATATATCTTCTACGCCTATATTAAAATGCAACTGTAAGCCAAGATGAACGTTCAAAGGGAGAGAGGCACAGTTTTGTGGATATAGAAAACAAAGTCATCTGACGTAGGACATAGGGTCAAGGGACATCTCCCCAGGGTGGTGAGCCTTACACTAAGGTCAGAAGGATGAACAGGAGTACGTGGGCCAGGAGAGGGAGAAAGCTCCAGACAGACGGAACAGCATGTGCCAAATACGTGTGGTGGGAGGAGACGGGCACCTTCAAGGAGAAGAAACCCTTCTCCTTGTAGGTCCTCATAGGCTCCTTGTAGCCTGGGGGACAAGTAGAGGATTGTCATGGCACAAAGCTAGGGCAGTGGTCAGGGACAAGACCCGGCGGGGTAAACACCGTGAAGGGCCTTCGTTTTTGCCCTAAGCGCAACGGAAAACCATCGGCGGCTTCTACTTGAGCGGTGGCGTGCCAAGATGTCACCAGCGCTTTCAAAAGGCAGCTGTGTCTACGGAGCAGAGCAAGAATGAGGATGGGGCACAGCAGACCTGGAGTCAAACGGGAGGCCGCCGCAGGAGGCACATGGTGGTAACTGGGACTAAGAGGGCAGCGGAGATAGACAAAAGAACGCGATTCCAGAATGTGTCGTTCGCTAACGCAAGGACACCACGGAACAAACAGACTCTTGCTACGGTTTTGGTGCCTTTGAGACACCCATGTGGAGACGCGTAGAGGCATCTGGTTATAGTCCCTGGAGCTCGAAGCAGCTGCCTGGGAGACAGATATAAATTTGAGAACCACTGGTATAGAGAAGGCACTGAAACCACAGGAATGGATGAAGTCACCTCAGGGGAAAACACAGGGACTGAGCCCGGACGACCTCCGATATCTAATGGCTGGGTTGAGGCGGGAGGTAGTGTGAGGGGGATGGAGAAGCCATAGCGGGAGAGGTAGGGTAAACTGGGAGATTGGTGGGAAGTCATGAAATGATTCAGACCAAGTGAGAAGTTGTAGCAGGGGGGGAACGTGTTTGTGTCAAATGCTAACATGAGAAAAAAAAAAATTATCCATTGGAAGGCCCAGTAGGATTAGCACACCCATGGTCCTTAGTATCAGGGAGGTGGTTCCTTAGTATCAGGGAGGTGTTCGAGGACCACACGGAGATGGGTGTGGGTGGAGAGGCGGGGAGGTAAGCCAGGCTGGAGAGAAGAAAGAGTGGGAGGTGAGAAAAGGCAGACGATGAATCCAGAAAACTCAACCCAAAAGTTGTCATTGAAAGGCGACTCCCAACCTTTGCTTGTCTGGTCCGAGGAAGCATGCGTCATACCCTTCCACGTGTGGTTCTGAAAAAGAAAAGAAACGTCTCTATACATCTTTCTATCTAACTTTGAGGCTTGAACTTCCCTTTCTGATGAGTTCAAGCCTAACGGAACACAGAGCTTTGAAGGGGTAAATCTCAAGTGCTAACATACATCCACACATTCACTCACACACACACACACACACGCACGCACACACACACGCACGCACGCACATTTTAAGATGCTTATATACAAGCTCATAATTCTCCCTGGACACCAGATAGCTCTTTATAGGCTCCATTTTGATGACCTAAGTATATTACAAATTAAACAGAAACATAAGGATCAAATTTCCCTCGAAGTACCACAGCTTTGAGGAAAAATAAGAGGAAAGCAAGCAATGTCTGCATGATCACGTTGTGGTTTTGCCTTGCCTTCATGATTCCAAAACTTGGCGAATGCAGGCTTACACAGCATGTCAAACCCATATGACATCAGCCATCACACCCCACCAGCACCCCGCCCCGCAGCATCTTCTCCGGGCTGTCGTCCGTGGGCACAAAGGAAGTGGGATGACACATCCATGTTCTCATGTATTCATGAGTGGAAGCAGGGACTTGCAGACCGGCCGGAGTCTCAGAGGAACAGATCCAGACACAACCCCCTTTGTTTTAATCTGACGGCCGTGTATTCACGGCGAGCGGGGCGGGACCGGGACCGAATGAGGACAGTACGATCTTGCAGTTGCCTAGCTCCTTTTCATCACGCCATGGCAATGGACAGCTGTTGCGCCAGCTCGGCTGGCATCCGCTTGCCCCTTCAGCGGGAACGCACCTCTCCCCCAGTCCCTGCAGTTAGAGAGCCTGGTTTTCGCGGCGCAGCCCAATAGACAGTGATTGGTTCGGGCATCGGCAAGTGACAATTGATAGCAAGTCACAGAAGTAATGCTAGGCCTTTTGTTGGGTCTACTGGGAAAAGAGGGGCTCCCTTTCTGGTGTAATTCAAGCGGGGTGCACAGTATATACGCCTGCTGCTGTTGGAGCCACATTGCCAGCTTCATATGGAGGGAAAACCTTCCTGAGGACGGAGCCCGTGTCAAAGGAAGCAGGAGTGAAGAGTAAACAGTATGAAACTCAGCGTCAACTCCATCATCTGAGCCTTTGGATAGGGCCACACCTAAATTCAAATCTACCAACGGATTTTTTTTTTTTTCCCCAGTACCTAATGCCTACAAGTTCCTTTTCACTTTATCCTCCTGCGTTGGGATTCTGTGGCTTTCCGCTGAGAGTCCTGATTGACCCAGTCTGTTTTGAGGTGCCTGCAATATAACGAGACGGCGATTATTTGTGGAAACCATTTCCGTCTTCGCTTTCCCCGTGGATGAACTGCAGTACGGATAGCTTCTTTGCATCTGGGCCGTGCTTCCTGTTTTACAGCACGCCTCCCCCAAGGGTGGATCTTCAGAGTGGCCATCCTATTTGGTCCAGCCCGCATCTGCCCAACATCTGTTCCGACTGGTCCATTTCCATGCTACACGGATTGCTAAATATTTTAGCTGTCACCTAGGTGATCGCATTTATGCCACAAACCAAAGCGGGGACAGACCAGAGCCAAGAAAGCCAAGTGCTCTTTTACAGATCGCCGAGATAAGGCTGAAGTGACTTCTCGAAGCGAATCAGCGGCCGGACCCGGGTCTGAAGTCGGGACTCGTGTTCCCGGAGCTCTCTGCATCTCGCTGTGTTTTCTACAGAACGTAAAAGCACACGATAGTTTCCCCTTATTATTTATCAGAAACCGAGCGAAGGGGTCACAGCAAACCTCAGGAGGTCGGTTTCATCACCCCCGTCGTTTCGCGTCGAAGGCAGCGGACACTCGGTGGGGTTAAGTTCATTTCGCTGGGGAGTGGCGAAAGCAGGACTTGAACTCAGATCTGCCTTCCCTCAAAACCTGTGTGGTCTCTAGCTCCAAGAATCCAGCTGCAGACACAAACCTTTGTTAATCGAGGTAGAGCTGAAGATACAGACTGAGGTCTGTCCCTTGCCAAAGCGGTGCTCTTTACCATGATTGTCACTTAGGCCACGGCCCCGCACACGTGGGCTCCAGCAAATCGTATTCCCCGCTGACGTGGCTGATGCGAAACACGGCCAAGCCTCCAGGAGCGCCTGGTGGACTGTGTTTCCATCCCACCCCGTTACCAGATGGCAGCAACCACCAAAACACAAGAACCGAGAAGTTAATTCCTATGTTGATCACACACCCCAAATTACCTACCGTCAGGACAGAGGACTCATCACGTCCAGGGTCTGTGGTATATATGTCTGGAGCATCAAATACATTTCTGGAATTGAAGGGGAGGGAAGAGACCTCTTAGGTCACGATTAGGGTGAAACCCCTAGCTTTTCAAGATCCACAAGCCCTCCCGGGATCGTGGACTTTCTTGCAATTTTCGGAGACATCTAGAACTCTGCTTCTCGGTCCCGTCTCTACGTTAAGTCACTGCCCCGGCGTGTTCTGTTTAGAACAGAGGTTTAGAAGCAAAATCACTGCATGCACCTAATGTCGTATTTTTAAATACATCTCCGAAAAGTTGGATGATGACCAGACGTTCTCCCATACCGGTGCAAGAAGCCCGTGTTTATTCAACTGATACATAATAAGCCCATTTGCTCTTACCTTTAACCTCTTAAAACCCTCTGTGGTTTTCATAGATTTCCTTTTCACGTGTGCCGTGATACCCACTTCCGTTTTCATTGTACGTAAAAGCTGTATACTTTCCGTCAAGCCTGGGGTTTTTTTTTTTTTTTTTTCTTTTTTTCAGTTAGAATCTACTTCAGAGTATTGCAAAGCTAAGTAGAATCTCTCCCCGAAAGCTAAGGAAGGTTTCTTCCCCACCCCCTCTTTATTTGGATCTGTATGATAGGATCGTTGTAAAATACGATGGGGGTGTGAACCTCGGAGATATTTATTTGAAGAACAAAGGTTCCTATGGCTCAGCTTCTAGTGCCCATCACCGTATTAGCCAACACAGGATGGATTTTGCCACAGTAACAAAGCCCCAGTTTCAGGGCCTTAAAACAGCAAAGCTCTGTGTCTCATTCACAGTATATCTTTAGCACAGGTCAGCTGAGGGCTTTGCCCCTCACGACCTCACTCTGGTACCCGATTGACAAAGCAGCCAACATCCAGAACCTGGTGAGAGAAAGATAGATGTGGTAAATCGCATCCTGGCTTTAAAACTTCCACGCAGAAGTGACACATCCTTTCTACTTACATTCTGTGGCCAAAGTCAGTCATTTGACCATGGCTATTCCCAACGCTTATTCCAAATCAGGGTCCAGAAAAACTGACCTCCGTGATCACCACCCCTCGCCACCAGGGAGGAAGGTGCGCATGACAATAATGACCATGACTCACCTTTATTGAGCGCTTACTGTGTGCGCATAGGAGGTTAGACAGTTTGCACAGATCAGCTCCTTTCAGCGCCAAGACTACTCTTTGAGATTGGCAACTTCACCCCACTTTATTTATTTTTTTCAACGTTTATTTATTTTTGGGACAGAGAGAGACAGAGCATGAACGGGGGAGGGGCAGAGAGAGAGGGAGACACAGAATCGGAAACAGGCTCCAGGCTCTGAGCCATCAGCCCAGAGCCCGACGCGGGGCTCGAACTCACGGACCGCGAGATCGTGACCTGGCTGAAGTCGGACGCTTAACCGACTGCGCCACCCAGGCGCCCCTTCACCCCACTTTAAAGATGAGGAAACTGAGCAGGATGTGGATCACTTGCCCAAGGTCAACTACCTGGTCAAAGACCCTACTGAGACTTGAATGATGGTAGGTAGCCTGGCTGTAGACCCTAACGGTTCGGCAAGGCTTGCCACTGCTACCTTTGCTACTACGACAAATCCCCCTCTCTTAGCTGCGTTCTCCTCATCCCTGACTTTCACCATCCCTGCGGGGGTTTCCTGGGAAAAAAAAAAAAATAAAGCAAAACTTCCCCCGCCCCACCCCTGTGCAGAGATTATACACTATCTGGTTCAATGGACAGCGAGAAATGACCAACAAGATGAGAAGACAACTTATAGAATGAGAGAAAATATTTGCAAACCACCTATCTGACGAGAGAATATCCAATGTAGATGAGAAACTCCTACAACTTGGTAGCAAAACTAAGTGAATAAGTGAATAAATAAATAAATAAATAAATAAATAAATAAAACCCAATTACGAAATGGACCAGAATAGACATTTTTTTTCCCCCGAAGACGACCAACAAATGACCCACAGGTATATGAAAAAGGTGCTCCACTGGGAGCCGCTCATCACTGGGAAAATGCAATATCGGCAATATCAAAACCACAGCGAGATATCATCTCACATCTGTTAGGACGGCTGTTATCAAGAGACAGAAGGTAATACGTGCTGGCGAGGATGCGGAGAGAAGAGAACCCTCGTGCACGGTTGGTGGGAATGCAAACTGGCACAGCCACTGGGGAAAACAGTACGGAGGTTCCTCAACACATTGCAAGTAGAACTACCCTATGATCCAGCAACCCCACTTCTGGGTATATCGTGGAAGGAAACGAAATCCCTATCCCAAAGACGTGTCTGACTGCCTGTGTGCGTTACAGCATTATTCGCGATGGCTAAGACATGGAAGCAACCTCAGCAGCATGTCAACGGATGAATGGATAAAGAAAATATGGGGTATACGTAAAATAGAATATTGTTCAGCCTTAAAAAAAGAAGAAAATCCATGGGGCACCTGGGTGGCTCAGTCCGTTAAGTGTCCGACTTCGGCTCAGGTCAGGATCTCGCGGTTCATGAGTTCGAGCCCCGCGTTGGGCTCTGTGCTGATGGCTCAGAGCCTGGAACCTGTTTCAGATTCTGTGTCTCCCTCTCTCTCTGCCCCTCCCCTGCTCACGTTCTGTCTCTGTCTGTCTCTCTCTCTCTCAAAAATAAACATTGGCACATTTTTTTAAAGCAAAAAAATGAAGAAAATTCTGCTATTTGCAATTACATGTATGAACCCGGAAAGTATTCTTCCAAGTGGAATAAGTCACACAAAGAAAATTATTGCATAATCTCACTTATATGCAGAATCTAAAATTTTTTTTTTCAAAATTAAAAAAAAAGTTGAATTCATATTGAGTAGAATGGTGGCTACAGGGACTGGAGTCAGGGAAATAGGGAGACACTGGTAAAATGTACAAACTTTTAGCTATGAGATGAATTGGGTCTGAGGATCTAGCATATGACATGCTGACTATAGTTGATAACGCTGTGTCGTAGAACTGAAATCTGCTAAGAGTAGAACTTACGTGTTCCCACCACAAAGAAAAAAAAAAGAAAAGGAAGTAAATATATGAGCTGATGAATGTGTTTGTTAACTCAACAGTGGGGATCCTTTCACAATGTAGCCATGCATCACACCATTGCATTGTATACTTTAAATATATTACAATTTTGTCAGTTATATTGCAACAACGCAGGGAAAAAAAGACTGTTTCTAAGTCCGAATTTTTATACCCATCTCTCTTGGCTAAGGTAAGAGAAATAAGCTATCTCAGCCAGCCATCCAGATGGAAAGTCAGAAACTGAAGCATTACTCTTGGTACTTCCCTCTTCCTTACCGCCACCACCCCCATCCTCCACTACCAAGTGTTTGCGGTTTTCCTCATCTATGTTTCCCACATCCATTTGCTTCTTCCCAGCCTCACATCTGCTCAGTTCAAGCCACCATGCTTTTCTGCCTGGACCGTTGCAATGGCTTCCATTTCTGTTCCAGTCGATTCCCCACCCTGCAGCGCGAGTGATCACATCTGATCGTGTCACCCCTTTAGTGTGATTATGTGATAAATGTCTGTCTGAGCCCCTGGATCCAACAGCACCTGAAGCCAGACACCCTTGCATGTGTCAGTTTCCTGCCCCTTGCAACTAATTCATCTGTCTGATACTTACCTCTTTCTCCTACCGTTCTGGACACCCCATGGTTATCGGTGTACCCCTAGTGGCTTAGCCAATGCTCAGCACATATTAGACTGTTTGCCAAAGGGAATTGATTTGGATGACATTCAGAGTCTTGTTCTAGGTAGAAACGGGGACTTGAAAAGGAAAGGCCTTAGCTTTGTCCTTGAAAAACCCACAAAACGTCGCCACGCAAAGACGCAAATGTCAAACCTAATGGTTGACAACAAAGTTATGTCCCCAGTCCTCCTCTTCTCCAAGCAGTTCCCAAGAACTGTTTCGGGAGTTTTTCTCACTCCCTTAAATGTGGTTTTATTTACTTACTTCCCAACCCCCAAGAAAGCCTCTCATGTCCTGGGCCTCTTTCATTCTCAAGTCCAGCCTTGGGAAAAAAAAAAAAAATGTGCACGTAGAAAATCCTATAATTACTGGATCTGATTTTCGTTTGAACTTTTCCTCTCTGACATCACTGCAAAGTTCTTTAGGAAGGGCAGCCAGCGAGGCCCCAACGCATGTCTGTGATAGAGAATCTGCTGGTGTGTGCACGTGCGGACAGATGCGTGCGTGTGTGTGTCAAGGAAGGCACACAGGGCGCGTGGGTGCCTGTATGGGTTGGAGCGTGTACCCAAACGAGTGGCGCGTAAGTGAACGCACGATGCAGAGACGGATGTGCGTGCCGTGCGTGTGTTAGTAGCGTATGTTCGTGAGTAAGAGGTAGGAGGCTGTGAGTGAATGGAGGGGGCACGTGTGTCTGCGAGTACACGTGAGCGCGTGCGGGTATACGCAGGCGCGTGTCCGTCAGCGGGAACTTGACAAGCGGGGTGGTAGCTGAAAGGATGTACTGAGCGCCAGGCAAGACAGCAAGGAAGAGAGGACCCAGAGAGGAAAACCAGGGTGGCGAGGAGAAGCATAAAGTCACCAGGGGTCTCATCACGGGGACCAGAGGTAGAGGGAGGGAGACGCGGGCTCTCCAGGAAGGAGGAGCTTACGTGGGAAAGCATCGTTGTGAGTGGTTGAGGGTGGGCTTGGCCCCCAGGTGAGTCCCCAGCAAATCACTCAAGACAGAGAACGATGCGATGTGCCAGGATCAGAACAGGATGTTGACTTTGGTCGGAAGACCCTGGACATTTTGTAGAGAAAAGTGGGCCCGGAGGGCCAGCGGGCAGGGTGTTCCAGGGAACAGCCCCCGTCTTATTCGGAACATAATGATGAAGACAGGGACTCCAGGGCTGGGCTTCGTGGCTTTGACTCTAGGCATCATCTTCGGTAAGTTAACCTATTTTCCCCTGCCTCTGTTTCCTTCCCTGTCAGATGGAGAGTGTGGTGGAATTTGTCTCCTGGGGACTGTTCATGATGACGGTTAAATGAGGGAATACATATAAAGAGCTTAAAAGAACATCTGGCTATTGGAGTGTTCGTTATCATCAACCTCTCTGTCGCCATCATCCGTACCTCCGAGCGTTAAGTGGAGCACCAGCTATAAATGTGACAGGCATCTTACCTATGTTTGCTGAATGAATGGATGAATGAAGTCATTTTGCATTAATAAACGAGACTTCCCTTCCCGAGGCCTTGACACATATCGTTTCCTCTGCCCAGAGCGCTAGCAATCTTTTCCTTTTTCATGTTTATTTTTACTTTTGAGAGAGAGAGAGGGGGGGGGGCAGGGAGAGAGGGAGACAGAAGATCCGAAGCGGGCTCTGCACTGGCAGCAGAGAGCCCGACGCGGGGCTCGAACTCACGAACTGTGAGATTGTGACCTGAGCCGAAGCCGGACGCTTAACCGACCGAGCCACCCGTGCGCCCCGCTGCTCGCAATCTCTTTCCGGCTCCTGGCCACCCTCTCTTGGCCCCGCTACCTCTTACCCATCCTCCTGGGGTGCAGTGAAACTTCATCTGCTCCAGGGAGCCTGCCTTGACCTCCCCCAGCCTCCCAGACACACACGTTCCGTGGATCCCACTCACTTATTCAAAGCGATGTCAATACTTACTCGATGTCCACCTTCGCTACTTGGCTGGACAGCCATGAGGTCAGGCGCTTTCTCTTTTCTGTTCGCTTCAATAAACCCGGTACCTGGTGCACGGCAGATGCTGACTGCATATGTGATGAGGGAATGAAGGAAGGAGTGATGCAGCCGTGCTACTCAGATGTTCATATGCACACGAATCAACTAACGGTTGTGCTAAAATGCCGGGACTCCGAGGCTCTAACTGGCTCTAGGGGATGCTCGTGTTTCTGGCCCACATATCACACTTTGAGTAACAGGGTCCGATAGTACCTACTTGTTCAGGAATTTAGAACACGTAATTATTCTGATGTCATACAAACACGGGTATTCGTCACGCCTGTGTTTAATCTGATTCACGTAAAGATGATGTGGTGAAGGATTATTCTATAAATCTTAAAGGAGGTATGAATGATGGTCTTTGTTTTCGGGACTTTTCCTCCTGAACCCTTCCGTCTCAGCAAAGGATCCACGTGATGGTCGAAGAGCCAAACTGCTGGTGAATGAATGAGGCACAGAGGAAAATATGAATATCCGCTGTTTACCACCACGGTATTTGAACTAGAAGTGACCATGACCATGACCCTGACCTGTTACTTCTTCCTGCTTGAAGTTTTTTTTTTTTTTAATTTTCTTTTTAACGTTTACTTATTTTTGACAGAGAGAGAGACAGAGCGTGAGTGGGGAGGGGCAGAGAGAGAGGGAGACACAGAATCGGAAACAGGCTCCAGGCTCCGAGCTGTCGTCACAGAGCCTGACGTGGGGCTCAACCTCACAAACCGCGAGATCATGACCTGAGCCGAAGTCGGATGCTTAACCGACTGAGCCACCCAGGTGCCCCCTGCTTGAAGAAGTTTTTGACAAACACGGATATACATGGAATAGAATGCAAAGTTCACACATATTTTAAAAATACACGGTTTTGATGACAAATAGAAAAGAGCAGCTCCAGGACTGTCTGAGATAATTGGCACACTTCTCTGATGCACGTGGAGTCCCTTGAGCAGAAAAGTTTGAGAACCCCTGCCCACCCGGGATCTCAACCCTGGGACCCACCACAGCCCGACAACCCGGGGCGAGTCTTCGAAATCAGTAAACCGGTCTGTACGGTGTTTCCGGGTTGCCAGGAAGAACTTTGTTCCCCCCAAACACCTCTTTCGACCCCAGGTTCCTTCAGGGCTAAAAGGTGTACCAGAAGGGACACTGGCTTTTGACCATCTGCCCAATCTGATTTCCCTTTGGTGGATTGTCCCCGTGTGTTGCCAGATCTACCTGGTAGGACTACCCCACTGCCCTCTCCTGGGCTGGGTCCCCAGCCCTCTCTTCAGCCCTCTGAGCATCCCTGCTAAACCCACTACCGTCTGGAACAAGCCAGAGTTGGCTCTCTGTTGTTTCCAAGGCTTCCAGGCAATACAGTCTGATCAATACGTTCTCTTTGCTTTGTGCAAATGCATCGGTTCCCAATAAATACAACAAAAAGAAACCAAGTAAGCAAAAGTTAACAACAACCTAATCACTTACGATCGTATGAGATCCGTTAAGTGAATTATGGGATATTCATACAATGGAGTATTATGTAGCCATTAAAATTAATGCAGAAACCTTGCAAACGTAACGTTGAACATAAGACGCTCTTACCCAGCACAGTACGTATGATGCGACTCTATTCACGCACAGTAGAAAACACGCAAAAGTAATCTGTGGTGTTGACAACAGGATACACCATTCTTGTTGGGGCTGGTCAAGACTGGGGAAGGGGCTGGGATGTTCTGTTTCTCTGATCTGGGTATTGTTTCCAAGGATTGATTCATTTTGTGAAAATTCACTGAATTCCGCTTTAGGATATGTGCATTCCTTCTGTATGTATGTTATAGTCCAATAAACAAAAATATGATTAAAAAGCAGTTATAGAGTTTTTCTGCGTAGACCCCAGAAAACCACATGGAGGGAGAGAGGGAGAACAGACACCAAAGTCTATTGGCATTTTGTGTTTTAACTAGGAGTCTCTAGGAACTGAGACCTTCCAGGCTGAGACCAGATCTTCTCCATATCCAGGATCTGGCGCAGTGCTGGGTTCGCAGTCAGTGCTGACAAGTGTTTGCTGAGTGACTGAGAGAATTAAAACAGCACAATCAGATTCTTTGAAACACTGAGCTCCTAGATCAACACTTGCCTGAAGCCATCCCTACTCCCAAGCTTTCAATTACTATTACATTCCCTTTCGTGTGAAATCCAGCTTAAGTTGGGCTTACTAATACTTGAACCTGAAAGATTACAAACAGCGGCTGCCCCTTAATCGCTGGGTGCCTTAGTTTCCCCATTCGTCATCCTGGTATGAACACACAAGGAAGACACGAACTTAAACGCATAGACGTTAGAGTCCAGAGACCTAGACCCAAATCGGCGCTCCATCACCAGCTAGCTGCAAGACCTCGGGTGAGACACGTCATTGCCCTGAGCCTCAGGTTCTTCATCTGTCAAATGGGGACGGTGTCCGCTTGATAAAGCTGGGAGCACGTTAAATGAGATAATAATGGCAAAGCTCTTCACACAGAATCCACCCTATAGCAGCGCTCATTCCCAGGTGACCACATACAGAGCTCATTTCCACAGCCCGTCTCAAAAACATTCCACACCCGTCAAATGACGTAAGGTCAGGGGCGCCTGGGTGGCCCAGTTGGTTGAGCGTCCGACTTCAGCTCAGGTCATATCTCGCGCTTTGTGAGTTCGAGCCCCACATCGTGCTCTGTGCTGATAACTCAGAGCCTGGAGCCTGCTTCGGATTCTGTGTGTCTCTCTCCGTCCCTCCCCCGCTCATTCTCTCTCTCTCTCTCTCTCCCTCTCAAAAATAAATAAACATTACAAAAAAATTTTTTTAACGACTTAAGGTTACACAGAAGTACTTCTCAATGCCCTTGTCCACCCTTTATCATTAGCAAGAGAAACTAATTTCCAGAAACCAGAGTAGAACACAGGCCAAAGGGACGCGAGAGTGTTCTGCAAGATCAACCCAGGAAGGAACGTGTGCACAAGTTGAAGACGCAGCCTTTGAGGCGGACACAGACAGTGCTGCTGGGAGGGAGACGAAGGCAGAACGAAAGAGGAGTGTTTTCAAGCTTTAAATGAACGCGTTTTCCCCCGACTCGACTCAGACAGTAGAGTGCAGTCAGATATAATCAACGGCTGACGAAGAACAAAATATTTGTTCCGGTAAACACACTCATCTCTCCAAAGTCACTGGAAACGTTTTCCGCTTTCTAAAGAAGCTCTTATGAACTCAGAGCCACAAAGAATCACCTGGTGAGTGGCTATTCCAAGAGGCAGCTCGGCGCTTCCGAGAAAGGCCGCCCAAGCCCTGAATCGTCAGAGCCCATGGCCCTGGCCCCGGGCCCCGGGCTGCTGGGTGTCAGAAGGGTGACCTCAGAGGACCTTGGTACCCACTGCCATTTAATGTGCAAATCAGCATGAGCCACAGATGGGGCTCCTCCGACCAAGGAAGGTGTGGGGAAGGGGCAGGGTGGTGAACCGGGGTCTCCCTTTGGACGGAAGGAAGGGGACACTTGCTGTGTCTTTTTCAACGTTTCGTGCAAAAATGTCCAGCTGCGGTCATGGGGCCCGGATAGTGCGAGGGTCTAGGTCCCCGCTGCCCAGGAGAGAAACAACACAAATCACGCTCATAATTTTAAATTTTCTAGTAGCCACATTAAAAAGCAAAGAAAGAGGGGGGCTCAGTCGGTTAAGCGTCCGAATCTTGATCTCGGCACAGTTTCATGAGCTCGAGCCCCACATCGCGCTCTGCTCAGAGCCTGCTTGGGATTCCCTCTCTCTCTGCCCCTCCCCAGCTCCCGCTCTCTCTCTGTCTCTCTCAGAATACATAAATAAACCTTTAAAAATTATTTAAAAACAAACACACGCCAACAAAACCCAGGTGACCTTAATTTTGATATTTTTACGTAACTCTGCACACCCTCTATACGATCATTTTCAACCTGTAATCAATGTAACAACGGTTAATGAGATAGTTTACATCCTCTTCTCCCTAAACCTTTAAAATCCAGCATGGACGTCATTTATACTTAGAGCACGCAGACTTTTGATCTGAACGGCCTCCCGGATGAGCAGTTACCACGTTGGAAAGCATAGCTCCAGCCGATGCCAGTTCAGACATCAGACGCAGGACCTACATTTCATTTTCCTGTGAGCCATAAAAGGTCTGAGTTGCAGAGGAGAGGTACCCTTCAAAACGCTGAGAGGGGAGAGGGGGGCGGTTCTATCTTTCTGTATCTGTCTTTATGCACGCGATTGCTTAATGTTTATTCGTTTTTGACAGAGACAGAAAGACAGAGCACGAGCGGGGGAGGGGCAGAGAGAGAGAGGGAGACCTAGAATCCGAAGCAGGTTCCAGGCTCCGAGCGGTCAACACAGAGCCCTACGCAGGGCTCAAACTCACAAACCGCGAGATCATGACCTGAGCCGAAGTCGGACGCTCGACTGACTGAGCCACCCAGGCGCCCCATCTCTGTCTCTCTGAAAATTCGCTTTTTTTCTGATTCCCAGAGAATGTTATATAGGATATAAACAGAAACTGAGGGAGGTAGGGGACATCCCCCCTAGATGAGCTGTTGGGAGAAAACTTCCCTGAACACAAGTTACCTAAGGAGATGCCTGCAGGGGTAGCCATGAGAAGCCACTTGTCCTGTGGGCGGGAGAAGACCGTTCCAGGCTGAGGGAACAGAATGTGCAAAGGCCTGAGGCAGCAAAGAACTGGGTAAGTCCCAGCCGCTGAGAGGCGGGAACCTCCACCTGGAGGGCCATGGTGTGAGATGAGGAAGAAAGGAGAAAAGCAGGGGCAATGAAATGACGGGCAGATAAATATAACTCCACTGGACCGACGGTTTCTCCTTAGGACCAAATCCCATGGGGAATACCTAAGGGACCATTGATACAGAAGACTTTATGAGTCAGTGCCTCATTCACGCTGTAATTTGGAAAAAAAAATGGAAAACGACACAAAGGAACTGAAAATGCAGACTTAGCGTGCCACTCTCGGGGATTGAGCATGAACATTTTTCCTTTCACTTTTAGATACAGAGAAGGAAAAGCCTGAGCAGCGGCGACAGGTAGCATGGAGACAGTTGAGAAAAAAGCCATAAGCCGTTGATTAGGTCCCCCCCTTTCCAATTGCACAACACTATCTCCCCTAAGCCCTTCCTTTAAGTGAACTTTTCATAATGAGTGTGTCCTTGAAGGCTTCTGTGACAGTGGAGTCTTGCGACCTTGTAGCCCAATTGAATATGTCATCCCTGATTATTCTGTCGCGGGCGCTGGGTCCCATCAAACACTCTCAGCCTACCTCTTGCTACCCCCAATGTCTTTATCCTTCTCTGTCTTTCTTTGTGCTTCTCAAACTTAAATGTGCATCCAAAAACCAGGGAATGTATTTTTTTTAATACAGATTCCCAGCCAATCCCCCCAATAATTTCTGGTGTGCTTTTCCTGGCGTGGAGCCCGGAAATCTTCCTTTCACCAAGCACCCCCTTTCCAGATGGTTCAGATGCGCGTGGAGGGAGGCCACTGTTTCCTGAAACGTTGACCTAAAGCGGCACTGCCCCACGGCCCTTTCTGTGACCAGGGAAAAGCTCCGTATCCCTGTGCGGATACCCCCGTGGGATACCCGTTTCCCACAGCAGCCACCACCCACATGCGGCTACTGACCGCCGGATATGAGGCTAGTGGCACTGAGAAAGTGAATTGTTCATTTCAGTTAATTTTCATGTAAACAGCCACATACAAGTAATGGTAGAATGAGCCCTTCTTCATTAATAAAATTCAGGGCAGCGAACTCCTAGTTAAGGAAGTTCTTTATAGACTCTTTAAAGAACTCTTTATAGACTTGTGTGCACGATAGCTCCCCCCTCCCCCACAATTAAATCGGTTTGGAGATACATGCATGCACGCGCACGCACACACACACACACACACACACACACACAGAAACAGAGAGGGAGACGGAGAGGTTTGTTTCTTTACGAGAGCTTACCAGTAATTATCATGTACTTTGAGGCCCATCAAAGACTCTCTTGCTCAATATTTACCGTCCCCGGAACACCAGCCAGATCCAGCTCTCAGCATACGATAAAAGTCAACTAAGGCAAGGCACAGATGCCCCAAAACACTCTCTGCAAAGAAAAACTCAGCTTTTCTCATCTCGTGCTTCATATGCATGGCTCCCTCGTGGCTCCCAGCTGCCCAGAGCTCACAGAGGTCACTGGAAAGTAGCTCAAAGAGGAAGAGGGCCACACGGCTCAAGGGTCAGAGTGGAGTCACTTACTGTAGGGCCTTGAGCAAGACCCTCTCAACCAGGGGCCTCAGCTTCCCCATCTACAAATGGAGGCACTTTGGCTAACTGAGTTCAAGGTTTCTTTGAATTTTAAAAACCGTATTGAAAATAACCCACTTTATCCAAATGTACCGGGCTGGCCATGATGTAATTACCCATTTGTTACATGAATAAAGCAAGTTCCCTGTTTGGGGAATGTATGTGCATGTATACACATACATAGTTATCATACGTGGATGCGCGCACACCATAGATGATAATGTAGAAAGAGAACCACATAAAGAAAAATTCCAGAAGCATACACACCAGAGCGTCCCCAAGGGTTACCAAAAGTCTCAGCCCCCGGGATGTACCTGATCAACATCTACAGGTCTTGGCAACCTAGGACTCCGTCTTCAGATAACCGCCCCTAATTTCCACTCTCCCTCTTTCAGTGCAGGAGACTTGGTTGGGTAGATTTCACCTGCCCTCCCGAGCGCCAGTGATGGGCACGTGACCCAGGCTTGGCCAGTCAGAGATCAGCATCCCCCAAGCTGGCCAGGCGGATCAGGACCCAAGCCAGCCAATCAGAGTCAACCCGGGACCAAGAAGAACTAAGACCAAGAAGCATTCTTTCTTTCCTCGGGAAGGAGGTGAGTCTGGAGGTGCCCTGGGGCCATCTTGAGGCCGGAAGGGCAAGGCCGCCTAAGACCAACCCAGTGCAGAAAACACAACGGAGAACTTAGGAGAAACAGAAGCTGATGGTCTGCTTTGATGCTCTGGGCCCAGCTGCGTGGGCAGATCTGTCTACCCTGGACTTTGAAGACTAGTAAGTCAATAGATTCCTCTCTCATACTGAGGCCACGTGGGGCTGGCAGTGACCTGCAGTCTTCGTTAATGCTGGCTGTCGGCGAAGAGGGCGACCTCCGCTTTTTATTTCGGGGGCTTCCATTTCCGTTAGTTTTTTTCTTCTTCTTCACAATGAGCATGAATTTACACGTAAAAAAAATACTTGGATGTCCCTGGTCTTAAAAATAAACATAACTCACATGTGTCAAGGTCTTGCTGTGGACCCAAGGCTAAACTAAGCACTTGCCATGCCTTATCTCACTAGTGACCCTCTCCCTGGAAGACAGGCCCCTCTGCTGTGACCATTTTCGAGATGGAAAGACTGAGGCCGGAAGGAGCTGGGCCATTGCTCAAGGTCCCGCAGCTCATAAACAAGGCAGACTCCACCAGGCCCCACGTCTGATGGCTGTCTAAAGACCCAGTTTTATCCTTTGCGGATTCACGTTTAGTGGGGAGAATATTTGACACAAAAGGATTCCTTTTTTAAAATTTATTTTTAATGTTTATTTATTTTTGAGAGACAGGACACCAGTGGGGAAGGAACAGAGAGAGCGGGAGACACAGAATCCGAAGCAGGCTCCAGGTTCCCGGCTGTCGGCGCAGAGCCTGAGCCGGGGCTCGATCTCATGAACCGTGAGATGATGATGACCTGGGCCGAGATCAAGAGTCGGACGCTCAACCGACTGAGCCACCCAGGCGCCCCCCAAAGAGATTCTTAATAAAGCTCTGTCTCGTGCACTAGAACAGCGCTCCTGGACCTGGCTCATTACTGAAGACACAGCGCCTACCGCCATGCCTGGCACAGAGGGGCTCAACAAACATTTGCCGACTGGGCGCATGAGTAAGATAGAATATTGGAGACCCGGAGAGGCCCAGGTATGTGAAACACCCATTTCAGCCCGACATCTGAAGCATTCCTTCCAACTTCATCGGGGATGTATCTTAACAGCTCAGACATGCTTTCCAGTTGAAAACATTCATTTAATTAGCAGGCATTTTCCAAAACGGATGTGCCTTTCTCAATCACTGTGTCTGCGGCGGACATTTGTTGAAAAGGTGCCCCCCTCCCCCAAACATCAAAGCTTATGCTCCCCAGACCTTTCTCCCCCAATTACTTCCATTGGAGAAGGACAGCCGGGCAGACAGGAAATCGGCCACAACACGCAAGATGTTTTCCCTTTGTGAAAAAAGATGCTTGTGGGAGAAGGTCCTTTTTGGGGAGGGGGGAGAAAAATCCACGTCCTTTTTCAAGCTGTGTCTTTCAAAATCTGTTTCTTTTGTCGGCATAGGGCTGTTGGCTGTGAACTGCCGAAGATCATTGCTCGTGGACATCTTGCTTCCCTTCCCCAAAACAGCCCCAAGGATCATCTGTAAGGTACTATTTCATTGGGTCTGCTTTATTTCTTCCCGAGTTTTGCAGCTCCTGGCCCTGGTGCTCTGTTTGGTTTGACCATTTACTGTTCAGCTGGCACAGAGATTCTGTGCCTTCTTCTCTCGGGTCCCCGCATCTTGGAGCCTGGGGCGGCACGAGCTGTGAAGCAAGGATGGCATCTGTATTTTGGAAAAAATGACGTTCCTCGAGAACACACGGTTCTCCAAACCCACTGAGGCGTAGCTGGAGTCGGTGGGGTCAACCCTTTGCCCTAAACTCTTCCATGGCTCCCCACTGCCATCTGGATAATGCGTGGCTCACAGGCCAAGTGACTTAGCTGCAGTTTCCAGAATCCTGCTTCCTCCCATCCCTCCTTTGGATGTACTCTTCTCCCTCCCTGAAACGTCCTCTGGGTCCCACCTCCTTCATTCGGCTAATTCTCCTCAGTGGCGGGCACTGGATGTCACCTCCTCCGGGAAGCCTGCCCTGCTCCACTCTTTCAGCCCCCACTGGAAGAGCTAAAGTCAGTGCCCTCCCCGGCACAATAACAGCCTACCCCATCCAGCACTGGTGGCCCTACTATAAATGCCCTTTTATTTCTCCATCACCCTCACCCATCCTGAATGCCTTATGTGAGTCTCAAGAGCCTGCCATATAAACAGGACCTCAATGAATCGTTGAGGGAACAGGACGAATACATGAATGGGGTAGGGCCAGGGAGGCAGCTTAGCGTCCGCGTAGAAAGTGCGCTAGAGAAATTACGGGTAGAATGAAGCTTCCTCATTAAAGTGGTTGACTGCAGAGTGCGGAACATGATCCTGAAGGCAGTCACGTGCCAACCCTCAACCCCAAGCCGGGGCGCACGGAAGACGAAATGGCCCCCATCGTGGCCTCGACAGGGACACCAGCTCATACCCGCCAGGCCATACGGGGCCAACAGAACTGCTCAGAGTTCTGCAAACTGCCTTTGCCCCACTGCCTGAGCCAACAGAGTTAGCTTCCAAGAGAAGCCACTTGGAAAGAGCCTTCAAGGTCATGGGCGAGGTCGGCGTGAGAAAAGAAGGCAAAGAAGGTACGAGAGTAGAGATTCTTGGAAGGAGTGCTTACTTTCCTTGGCTTTGGGTTCCGGTTGTTTCTGCCCAGCAACTGCCCAAGAGCCAGAGCTGAGTAAAAAATACGCAGTGGCAATCAGGTGGCAAAGACGTAAACACTGGGATAGTCTTTTCCTTCCAAATTTCTGAGTCCCAGGAAACCTCTATGGCCCGTGGCGCTTACCAGGTACACGGGCTTTGGTGTCTTTCTTCTCTCTGGGAGCTGTGGTACCCCACCCGCATGGCGTCTCTTTCGGGCAGTAAGTTTCCACTTCTGGTTTCTCAGTATCTCAAACCTCGCTCTTCCCTGGGCCACCACTCTCAGGAAAGTGCAAGGGACTTCTGGCTCAGTGGGTTTTCCTCCTTAACGGAAAGAACACTTTCTTGCTTCAAAATGTACGCTTGAAAAGCGCACTTAGGTATCTCAGTCGGAAGCTCACCGTCGGGGGTGTTTGCATTCTGCCTTCGAACCTTCCAGCCTGTGCGATCTCCAGCAGGTGACCTAAACCCCTGTGAGGCTGATCTGTAACACGGGATAATAACAGACCCCTCAGACGCATTTTCGAGAAGACCGAATGAGGTGAATATACCCCAAGCACCGAGCGTGGCCCCCCACCCCCCGGCCTCAACAAAGTACATATCGCCAGCAATTATCATCCCTGCATTGGAGTAAATGAGCAAAAATAGATGTTTCTCTCTTACGGAGATGTATAGAGCCCCAGCCAATGCTCACCAAGGCAAATAACTGGTCTACGGTGACTCCAGGATGTATGGGGAAGCAGTTGTGTTTTTTCTGTTGTTAATACATTCCTGAGAGCCATTGTTTCCTGGTTATTTGTCTCTTTGGCTCTGATTGGCCAAGTTCCAATTTCTTGAGGTTTTTACTGCATTTGGAAGCTGTGTTATGAAAACCTTGGAGCCTCCATGAAAATGAAGACTTCCTGTTCTTCCCCTTTCTCCCCAGAGTATGGCAGCCAGATACCCCCTCGGACCTGGAGGACGGTCCAACTTCAAATGCTCTGTAACAGTGATTTCCTGAACATCAGTCGTCCCTCAACTTACAGTATTGGGGGACCTACCTGGTACTTCCTTGCCTTGCTTCTCACCCCGAGTGGTGGTCCAAGAAACATCCTTTGATAATTCATGCCTCCCCTTTGGGATTCGTCCTTGGTATATCTTGCTTTTCCTTGCCTTTTTTCACCAAAGCTTTTGGTTTGAGAAAAACCCAAACGCCTTTCATTACCACAGAGTATGGGAAGGGGTGGTAAGGACACCGCTAAGAACCAAAGAATCCACTTTCCCCCCCCCCCCAAATGTCTGCTAGGATTTGGATAATCCTCCAAAGTCACAGTCTTGTGCCACACCGAGATAAATGGCTCTTTTCTAGCCCTGGCAAGCTTCGCAAAAACAAGCCAGCCCCACAGCCTCCAAAGACAGCTCCTGGGCTGGATTAATTTCCTCCTTCTCGAGGTCTCTTGATGGTGTTGTTGACTGTCCAGAATCAGCCCCAGAGTGCCCTTGTCCAAAAGACCAAGAACAGCACCCAAATCCGTCCCAGCCAAGGTAACCAGGGGTAGAGTGCCATCTGCTGGCCAATTGTACAAGACAGCTTCCTCCTTCGCCCATGCTACTAAATGTTTCCCCATTTCAAAAGTGCCAAAAGAATTTGATGGTAGCTTCAGGCATGGGAACAAATGGTTATTACTATTAATATCCTATTATTTGTAATAGGCATTTAGAAATAAAGCCTCCTCTTTAACCTTTTTCTTTAAGCATTTAAAGGCAAAAGCAGAAATCTGGGAAAGATTGGTTCTGCTTATAATTGCTTTTATTATTGTGGACGTGGTTGTTACAGTGAATGATAATAATAAAGTCTTGGGAACTTTGGTTTTACACACTCGTAATCAGGACCCCTAAATCAGCATATCACAATTTGCAGAGGGATTTACGATCCCAGGCAAGTTTACAAGAGCTTAACACAACAAAGGCAAAAAATAAATAAATAAATAAATAAAAATAAAGGAAAAAATAAAACTGAAATGAATGAGCCCGTTTTCAAAGGAGCAAGAATACAGCTGATGAACGTATATTTGGGGGATTAGGTTGATATGTTTCATGTGAAAATAAGCATTTCTACTTGCGACCACATGGGCTCTTTGCTTTTTTCTGGGTTATTGCATGTTTAGAGCCTCCTCAAATCCAGAGAAAACACTGCAGATTCTCTTTTTTAAAAGGATCTTGCCTATTCTAAGAGAGAAAACAAAAAACATGCTTCTTTAGAGCTTTTTTTTTTTTTTTTTTTTTTTTGCCTATATTCCTTCTGGTTTCAAACTGTGACTCGTGAAATTGACAGAAAGGAAAAGAGACACCTTTCTTCAAAAGAGCCTCTGACGTATTTTCATTTGTAATGTTTACCAGGAAGCGTGTCAATGGCGTACAAAAGTCAGATAGTCTCTCTCTAACTACACCATATGGAAGTTTTCCTAGATGATCATCTACGTAAGTTTGGGCGAATATGTGGGAAACAGTACTAATTACATACATACATGTCCGCGTTTTGACCTCCACGCCTACGAGTGCCCACTCTGGAGAAAGCTTGTGCCCTGGCTGGATGTTCACAGGTTTTCCACACCAAACAAGTCATTGGGATTCTAATCGTTGCTTTTGTGTGTCCTTTGCGCAGGCTTTCAGAGGCACCCGCAAGCCCCAGTCCTCTCTGTAAAAGGAGGATTTGTTAATAGTTCCTAGTATTTTCGGCTCCTTTCTTGATTTCCTTCCTTTCCAGTATTTTTAGCTCCTGAGATAAAACCTCATTTATAATACAGTCAGAATCCCTGGAAAACATTTCGTCAATGAAACATCCAGCCTTGCTGTGCATTATTTTATTGAATGAATGGGGTTGTTTCCTTGAAACCTGGAGACCCGGTCCTGATTATTTAAAGGCAGGCACAAAGGCAGAACTGGGTGGGTTTGTTTTGTTTTGTTTTTGACGTTTTAAGACGTAAAGATTTTATTTAAGATGTTTGCTCTTTGTGGTAAAAAAAATAGCCTTTCCAAAGGCACAAGTTTGCTGGGACCAAATCATTCACTCAAGGAACCGGGATATGTCAGCACCCGATTCAGTTCTGGCAGATCCTAATTAAATGTATGTCTGAGCCTCTCTTTTTTATCAATGCATATTATTCATGGTCCCTGGTCTAACATGTTGAAATTTTGAGGCATGATCAAATAACATTTTTAATTGAAACTAGTCAAATAAGAAGTTCTCTTTCTTTTCTCGTTGGAAAGTGGAACTTCTTTACAGGGTTCTTTCATTATCCCCCCACCCCCACCCCCAGAAATTTGGGAAGGTTTTTGCAATCATCGTACATTTGAAATACCAGCTGCTAACTGCAACACAATTTTCTGCCCTGTTTGAAAAGGATTTTTTGTTTGGATTTCGTGGGGTTAGGATTGAGAGAGAGCGCGCACGCACAGAAGATAGAGAAAAAGACAGAAAAGCACACAAACAGTTTTGCTTTGAAGTTGCTACATAATTACCGTTAAGATCTATCAAAATGTGCTGGGAGACGGTGCTCCTCAAATCTGATGAGTGAACAGGCAAAGAGCCTCTAAGAAGACTTTTTAAAGGAACGCATCAAATTAAGAACACGAAGAGACGCAACCAAGGTAGATTGAAAGATGTTGTGGTTTCTGTTGTTGTGTGTTTATTTGTAGACAAGCATTGGAAAGGAGGAGGAAGGCAGGAAGGTGAAGGAAGGGAAAATGAAAAAGAAGCAAGTAAACAGAGGGTGGGAAGGAGGGAAGGAAGGAAGGAAGGAAGGAAGGAAGGAAGGAAGGAAGGGAGGAAGCGAGGAAGGGAGGGAGGGAGGGAGGAAAGGGAAAGAGGAAGGAGAGAAAAAGAGAGAAAAACATTTACTGAGCTGTTTGATCTTTGTGTGTTTTCCTATTCAAAGCTATGTCCTTGGTGCAGAAATTAAACATTACGTATAAAACACAGAAACAAGGGGGAAAATAGTTTTCCTTTTTCATTTCCTTTGTTGGAATACTGGCTTGGTACATGTGAAGAGAAAACGGTTGCTGAGTTGGAGAATTTTTCTTTTTCAGCAGTGATCAAACCAGCAACCTCTTTCAGCAAAAGTTCTTAATGTCACACTGCCCCCTGGAGTATTGCCTGCAAGGGACCCTAACTCCCAGCTTTAACTACCTTCCCCGCTCTTTACTTGTTTTTCTTACAATTGGGGAGGGAAGGGGGGCAGAAGGGGCTTGGAAAATTTTTAAACAATATCAGAACCTTTTGAAGAGCTGCCTCTGACTAGGGGAAAGGAGGATTTCGAGAGATAACTTCCGATTTATTTCGGATAGTTAGGAGAAGGGGGCAGGAGGGAATAAAACCCTTCTCTTCGGGTTTTTTTTTTTTTTTCTTCCCCCTTACCCCCTTAATCCTATTTTAGTTGAGGTCTGACCTTGGAAATTTCCAAAAGACTTTAATCTCCTGTACTCCAAATTGCTAAAGGGAGCTGAGAGAGAGTGTGTATGCATGTGGGTAAAGGTGGTTTAAAATTGTTTATTTATGAATGGGTTAGACTTTCCTGATACTAAGAATGTTAACTAGTTCATTAGGCTCTCTTCATAAATTTAAATCTTTTTTTTTTTTTTTTTTTTTACTTTTCTTTCCTGTTTTTTTTTTTTTTTTCTTCAGAAAAATACAATCATTAAAACTCAGCTGAGAAAAATAATCTTAAACTATGCCTTCTGCCTCTGGGCAGGTCTGACCCACGCAAACGTTCATATTCTCAGATAGCTAGGAAATGCTGTGTGGTATTTTCTAGAACTACACTGCTCTTCTCCAACCCTCCCCCCCCCCACCCTCCACCCCCTCCAGAGAAAACAAATTACCTTCATGTCAAAAAAAGGGGAGGAGGGCAGAAAACAAGAGAAAAGAGTCATTTCCATAAATATTTTCAAGATATAAAAGAAATCCAAGCTCTATGCAGATCTCAGATTTGGGGAGGTACGAACTCATTGAAATCATTAGGTATTTCATTTTTCAGATGAAAGGCTCCCATTTTGCATTACTGGGTAGAGATCTGATGTAATTTGAAGTGTCACTTTGGAGGGGTCTGGGTGATTAAGTCTTTTTCATTTCTTTCATTAAAGGGCCGATTTTCCTGATGTGGGTTATAACTTCGTTCCAATCTGAAATTTCACCCACCCCTTGCTCCCCCTCGAGAAAGGTCTATATGTGTGACTGATTTTGAAAGAATAACAAATCCAGTTGTATACTTATTTTTTTGTAACTGCTTTTGATTTTATTGACCTCCGAAATGCAAAACCACTTTACTATCATTCTCAAAGGTCCATTTTAAATCACGAGATACGTCAAGGTATAATTACTCACGTTTAAAACATTCTGTAATTATAGGAAGAAAGAATAGAAAAATGGCTTTAGGAAAAAAAAGGATTATTGGAAGCAATTGACTTTCAAGAAATGTCTGTCTTTTATAAAGTTCATAATTTCCCAGTAAATTCTTTTAAGTTAATAAACATTTTCAACATGAAGAGCCTTTATACAGCATCCCCCCTCCCCCCCCCCCCCCACCATCTGCCACCAGACGGACACACACAGGAAAGAAACCTGAAGTCTTTTAAAATATGCGTTTTGGTTTTTTTTAGGGACCTCAGAAACGGAAATATTTCTCAGGAAATGTCAAACACGAACGTCTACATAATATCTACATGAAATAATAAATCAAAATCAGCTTTTTTTATCTGACAAAACACAATAAACTAGTTTGAGACATTATTTTTGTGCATGTTTTTTAGCTCTGAAAATACCCAATAATAGATAATGCCCTATTGGGAAAGATAACGGGTGTTTTCTTGTACCTTGGTGGGAAAGATATTTTTTTGCCCTTTGTAAAGGAAATTAGATATATATTGGGGGGGGGGGGAAGAATATAATGTTTCACTGTGATACGATCCAACAAAAACCCAGGAAATTCAAAGCCCGACCGATGCCCTGCTAAAAATTCACACCATTGTGCCCCTTTACTGACAACAGATTTAAGAGCCCAGAATGTCTGGGGGAACCTCTAATTTCCTGACTTCCAGCCTCTCATGTCTAAACACCAAACTTATTTAAACACCAGCGGGCCTTACGAGGGTTGCCATTTTTTGCCCCTTCTTTGTGTCTCCGTGTATATTTTTTATCTTTGCTGGGATTGGTTTCGCCTCACCTGAAATGCATGTACTACATTTTAACCCTGGTGAGCGACAGCTTTGGGGGGAAACTAAATTCCTTTTTCAATGAGGAGGCAACTTAACAAGAGAGGAAAAGAATCAGAGAATCATGGTTTCTCCGAGCTGAGAGACACCACCAAGGACATAGGGCAAATAAAAAGGAAAGGAGAGATGGGACGCAAAGGTGGAGAACTGGGGTGGGGGCGTGGGGGGTCTCCCGTATTTGTCAAGGCGCCCAGAAAAAGCTTCACCAACAGGGAATCACACCTACATGAAAGGTGCAGTTACAGAATCAGATTCTAGAGCCCAACACGCCGTCAGGAGCTCTTTCCAAATATTTAAGCTCCCCAGATCCTCACCATTTGTGGATTCCAGATCATTAATTTACGACTGGATTGTTAATTACAGCGTAGTAATAGAAAACCGGGCTTGTAGATTTTATGGACGCTGCTTCTGTACAAGTGACGGTTGCTACTTTCAAGGGCTAAAAGTTTAAACTTTAACTGCGTTTTTAAGTAGTTGGGACCGGGGCGAAAAAGGTTGCTCGTCGATGGTTTGAGCTGGTAAGTAGTTAGTTATTAAAATGGGCTTTGAAGCTCTCTCTTGGCGTATGTCTGCATTTTTTAAGGGTCCCAGCAAAAAAACAAAACAAAACAAAACACTTTTTTTCTTGAATGCATCTAATTTGGATGTCATTGAATTTTCCGTACACACTGATGTTAGGATATTTTGGTGAATTTAATTCCCCCAACCCCTCCGTATGAAAGAAAAGAAACTCTTTCTCGAAGAGATTTAAAAGGGAAGAAAAATCCTTTTTAAAAGGCTTAAGGGAGAGGGGGGCTTAAGGGAGAGGGGGTGAAGGAAATAAGTGGTAAGAAGGCTTTATTTTCTAAAGCTCAAATTCCAAAGAAGAAGGACTGTCTACGTAAGAACTGAAACTAATTTACCTGAATTCCTTTGTCACTGTCTGGCCCTTAACTATTAAATGATTCTTTTCACTAGCCAATAAAGGCAAATCAAAAGCATGTTTGAAATGGATGGGGTAGTGCCAGGCAGTCCCCCCAAACGGAAAGCCCACTTGCCACGCTGTGTCTGTTTGGGTGCCCCCAGGAGGACTTCCAAGAGGGTGCTGGGATTTGGGCCACCCTACCCCGATGGGGAGAACAGGGGACTCACTGGCCGTTACCCGTGGACGGAACTGCCTCTTCGGGATTACCCAGGAAGGAAAGAGAAAGTTCCTGCCTCTGAGCCAGGTCGACAAACCGGTAGACGTTTAGTCTCTGCTTCCCTCTCAGACGCTGTTTTAGGATCTCTACCAACCTGAGGGCTTGCTCAGACTTCGTGCCCCTTAATCTCTCTACCTTTGTAAAACAACGCCAATACTCACTGCCTTCCCTCCTGGAAACTGTCAAAGACAAGGATCTTAAAAGCAAGTCGCCATATAAAAGCACCATGATTTAAACACAACAGGAGGACAGCCCTTTCCATTCCTGACATCTCGTTGGTCTGGATGACAAAGAATATAGAAGAGAACTGCGGAAAAAGTGCCCGATAATTATGAATAAGCAAAAAGTTCCTAAGCCACTGGAGGCATTCAACAGTGAATATTTAATCTTGATAGAGGCAGGAGACTTTCAAGCTCGCTCTTTCCATCTTTCAACTGGAATTGTAGGAAATCAAGTACAGGAAGAAATGAAGATAACACTTCTCAAAATTCGCCGTCCCTGGATTTCCCACGCGCGGGGGAGGTTTTGAGGCCCTGCTCCCGGACGATGACATACGCCCGATTGAAAAATGGGTGAATTAAAGCTTTTTGCTGTTCTCCCGTCCGAATTGGATTGGTTACCCAATTTGACTGAGTGCTTAGAAATTAGTCAATAAGGCAACTAATTAATAATTTGACGAGGAGGGAAAAAGTCAATGTCTCAGCTGCACACAGAAGTTAAGTCAGCCTCACGAGGCGCCTCGAAACACAATCCCTTGTTGCGTTGAAAATCTGCGGGCTGAGTTAAAACAAGAATTCTGGGTTCAGTTCACTCTGTATTAGTCTGTTTCCTCCCGGCGGGACGGTGTCTTAGAGAAAAACGATGGGCAGGGGGCAAAAAGGCCGCGAGATGTGGTTAATTTGATACGAGATCTAGTAACAATGCATTCTATAAGATACATATTTATAAACTACGTCGCACTGTAATAATATAACCGTAGTAATCATGGCACAGTGTTTCCTTTGTCCTAAGGACTCTGTTAAGTAAGTACCTTGAACACATTATCTTATTCAGTGCTTAGAGTCCCACAGTGAGGTAGGCACCTATGATGTCCATTTTGCAGGTAAGGAAACTGAGGCCCACAGAGCTCAGCCACAGTAGTAAAGCAAATAGCAAGATTTTGAACCCAGACTCATGATTCCAAACCCTGCTTTCTAGTTCCTTGCCTCTGTGAGCATGGGGAAAACTAGCCAGGGGATTTGTTGCCAATTTTCTTCCTGCCTGGGGAAAACCTGAATTGCTTTTAAGACTGACCCTAAGGGCGCCTGGGCAGCTCCGTGGGTTAAGCGTCTGACTTCGGCTCAGGTCGTGATCTCACAGTTCGTGGGTTTGAGCCCCGCGTCAGGCTCTGTGCTGACAACTCAGAGCCCGGGGCCTGCTTCGGATTCTGTGTCTCCCTCTCTCTCTCTGCCCCTCCCCCGCTCATGCTCTGTCTCTCAAAAATAAATAAATGTTCAAAAAACTGAAGGAAAAAAAAAGACTGACCCTAATTTGCTGCGTGGCGGTGGACGAGGTGTTTCTCTCTGGGCCTCAGTTTCCCCTAGACTAAGTCAGGGAAACCCTCCAACAATGACTCCATAAAATAACTTTATCATCCAATGCTCCTGACTCGACCAAGAAACATGTTCTTAAGAAATCATCAGATGTTCGGTCTGGACCCAGAGATGCCAAAACTTAAAAAGGCACTAGGATATTTTTTTTTTTTTTTAATGTTTATTTTTGAGAAAGAGACAGAGACAGCACGAGCAGGGGAAGGGCAGAGAGAGAGAGACAGGCACACAGATTTCAAAGCAGGCCGTAGGCTCTGAGCCATCAGCAGAGAGCCCAACGCGGGGCTCGAACTCACGAACCGCGAGATCATGATCTGAGCCCAAGTCGGGCCCTTAACCGACTGAGCCACCCGGGCGCCCCAAGACACTAGGATTTTTTAAATCTGGATGCACCTTGAAAGATCATTTAGAGAAGTTTCATGACGCCTGGATTTGACTCAGGCTTCATCACTCACTGGGCAACCGGGGCTTCAGCTCTCTGAGCCTCAGTTTCCCCGCCTGTGAAACTGGAATAACGTAGCAAAGGCACGCATCCGCGATGTTGTGGGTTTGGCTGCAGACGGCCGTGATAAAGCAAATATGGCAATAAAGCGCGTCAAACGTCCTGTTTTGCTTTTCCGGTACATACAAAAGTTAGGGTTCCACTACCCTGTGGCCTAATAACTGTGCAATGAATAGCATGACGCCTCAAAAAATGTACAATCTTAACTGAAAAAAAAAAAAAAAGCCGACCACTTTATCGCTAAGACATGCTAACCATCACCCGAGCTTTTGGCAAATCACCATCCCTGATCACAGCTCACCAGGACAAAAGCGAGAATAACGCAGAAGGGCGAGCTCCTGCGTGAATTACCCAAATGTGACGCGGAGATGCGAAGCGAGCGGTGGGAGCAGACTTGCTCGAGGCAGGGTGGCCACAAACACTGTCCTTTGCAGAAAACACTGTAGCTGCCAAGGGCAACAAGAAAATGAGCCACGCGTTACCATATTACTAACACGGGCATAAGTATGAGCTTCGCAGGGTTGCTGGGAGGGCCCCACGAGGCAATGCTTTACCCAGAGAGCCTGGACCGGAGAGGGGGCTCCGTGAGTGTCACCGAGGACAAGGATGTGGGACGGCGGCGGCGGGGTTGATGGGGACGGTGGTGGCGATGACCGGCACGGGGATGCGTCTAACAGCGAAGGGCGTGAGGGGGATGGTGTCAATGGACTCCATTTACAGCTGAGGAAACTGAGGCCCCAAAGTCAGGTGCTGATAACGGGCCTCACCGACACCAGGAATTCAGGTCCCCCGTGCTGGCCCATCGCCTCTCCTACGCCCCGTGCTGAACATAAGCCGAGTAGGATTCTGCTGAAGGGAGCTGGGAGCTGTAGGTCACATCGGCCTCCCCTCCACCCCTGGCTCATTTTACAATGGCAGGGAACTGTCCTCACCAGACCTCGATCCCTGCCTTTTAGGGGTGATGCCCCTTCCTGATGCTTCACGGAGAGAAAAGGGAAGGAGGTGAGTTCCAGAAAGCTGCTTTTTAAAACCACCTGCCGCCACAGCCCAAAGCTATAACCACCAAGAAGCACAGGCCATGCTGTTTCCCCTGAGGTACCCTGGCAGGCATTGCTAACAGATCCTGGAGCTCTCCGCGGAGCCCAAAGCGGCCTCCCAAGGCTCCCCCCTCCCTCCCCCCCCCCCCCCCACAGCTCTAGCTAGGCAGGCATGAGCAATCGATCAGAGTGACCCAGCGACGAAAATGATTTTCCACCTGACTAGGGAGCAAGACCGGCAACGGATTCATAAGGTCCTGCGCCTGCTGAAAAAAGCCATCAAGCGACGAGGCCAGAGCGGGGTTACCCTGCAACACCCCGGTGGCACCTGGATTGAGGCCGCCTTGTCTCGTCTCAGTCCCAACACCATGGCTGGCACTTCAGTCGTCCATCCGCCCCTCCATCCACCCGTTCACTCGTGTATTCACTCCCTCTCTCGTTCGTTCTCCCGTCCATTCGCTTCCCCCGCCCCCCCTCCCCTCCTCACCCGCCCGCTCCTTCCCTCTACCCTTCGTTTTTTAACTCAACCAGGATTTACTTCTTGCGTGTTCCATGCCCCAGGAAGAGTCCTGGATGCTGGAGGCCTAAAAATGAACAAGACCTGACCTCACACAAAAGGCTCAATTTAACAATGCCACGATCAATTATTCCTTCTCTGTTGTGGTCACTGCAACAAAGGAGAATATTAGATGCTTCTAGTGACACCGGTGAGCCTAGCGGGGGAACAGGTGGGGGTAGGAATCGGTCCCCCTCCCAAACATGAGTCAGTGTGCGACCCTCAGCTGCTAAAAACCCGTCCGTGGCCGTGCCCAGCCCTCACAATGAGTGCCAAGCCCCTCACGGTGCTCGGGCCCTGCCCGCCTCTGCCCTTGGCCCCAGCCAGCCCTTCCCCCTGAGGACACCCAACCCAGACCAAATGTACAGTTTCGAGAATGGGAAACAGTAGCCTGTGCATCCCATACACGCAGAAATGAAGCGTGTTTTGTTTCCTGCCGCATCCCAAGTGCCCGGGGTCCTTGGCACAATGCCAAGCACACGAGATGAACTTGAGAAATGTTATAAATGGGCCAAGGAGCGCTTCTTTGACCCCGCCCTTGGCACAGGGCCTACCACAACGCACTGGATGTTTCAGTGTTGGAAGAGGGGAAGGAGGGAAGGAAGGAAGGAAGGAAGGAAGGAAGGAAGGAAGGAAGAAAGGAAGGAAGGAAGGAAGGAAGGAAGGAAGGAAGGAAGGAAGGAAAACATCTTATGAGTAGTGGGGAAAGGTCGTGCCGTAATCCAAGGCTTTCAAAGCTCTAATTCCCATACAAAAAAAGATACGGTTATACTAAATCATTTCAAGAATGAATTATTTTTTAAAAGAGAGAGAGAGAGAGATTCATACTCACCAGCCTGGGAACTCAGGGCCCGGTGGTGAGAAGAAGGAGGCCTCTGACTCCGAGCAAGATGGGTGGGGCCCATCTGGATACTTCCAGCCAAAAAGCATTTTTGTGGCCTTGTAATTTCTGAAAGCTCGTGGCCGGGCTAACTGGCTCCAGACACAACCTCCTAAAAGGTCTCCTCTTTGCAGCTCCTCAGCTCAGCCTCATGTAACCAACCCAAGCTCGGCCACCTGTGGGGCCTCAGTTTCCCCATCTGTAAAATGCAGCGGTTGGGTCAGACCATCTCCACCCCAACACGCACACCGTGAGTCTGTCTGAAGCTCTCTTCTTGGAATCCCTTCTTGACCATCCACCTCAACTCCCAAAACATTACTAATAATTATTATGACAGCAGGTAATTGCCACTTATTGAACTCCTGTGATTCCAACCGCACCACTGTCACAGAGGGTGGATTTCTGATCCTCGTTTTACACACAAGGACACTGGAGTTCAGAGAGGGTGTGGAACCTGCCCGAAGCAACACAGCCAGGAAGAGCCGGAATTTGAGCTTAGACCTGTCGAAACCCAAACCCTGGGGCGCCTGGGTGGCGCAGTCGGTTAAGCGTCCGACTTCAGCCAGGTCACGATCTCGCGGTCTGTGAGTTCCAGCCCCGCGTCGGGCTCTCTGCTGATGGCTCAGAGCCTGGAGCCTGTTTCCGATTCTGTGTCTCCCTCTCTCTCTGCCCCTCCCCCGTTCATGCTCTGTCTCTCTCTGTCCCAAAAATAAATAAACGTTGAAAAATAAAAAAATAAAAAAAAAAAAAAGAAACCCAAACCCTCCCTCCCCTACCCCAGTCCACAGTCCTGGCAGGGCTGGTGTTTACTGAACAAACACGGATTCCTGGTCGGCCAGCAAGGCAGGCAGATGAGAGGCAAGGAGACGTGTGACACGGGAACAGCACTATCTTCGCCCCAGCCTGCCTTGTTCCTTCTCTTCCTGGTGAAGGTGTCTCTCACACATACACGAGGTGTCGACGGAGGCTCTGACCCCTCCGCGTGGTCCTGATGGAACCAGGGATCGCAGGATCCTCGCAAAGGCAGTAGTCACGTGCGGCCTAGGTCACATGACCTGAGCCCGCGCGGTCCCGGAACAGCATTCCTTTCCCCGCCCCCCGCCACAGTGATGGGTGATTGGCTCAAGTAGTAAACATGTGACCCAAGACAGCCAATCAGAGTGTTCCCCGGCTCTGAAGTCCAGAGAAAGAGGCTTTCCCTTTCCTCCAGAGCTGTTAGGTAGAGGTGAGGGACGCCTAGAGTCTCCTGTGGCCTTGACCCGCCACCGCCGCCGAAAGAGAAGGCGAGATGCGAGGTGGGGAGGGGAGCCCTCACCCCACGGGTGGGCTGCGGAGACCAGCCCCACGCCTGTCCTTCCCTGAGCCCGTAAGGGCCTGAGTTGCGATTCTGCCCCTTGCAATCAATAGAATCCTAAGAATTCCTGGACCGGCTTTGCATAGTTGTGACCCTATTCCAACGCACGGGTGCACACACACACACACACACACACACCACTCACACTCACACTCACACACCATCTCCTGCTTAGAATTTTGAACCATATCTGGAAAAAGGGCGTTAGGGAGGAAAAGGAGAAGTATTGAGAAAAAAGAGACCCCCCCAACCCCCAAATTGCCAGTTCCTTCCCACCCAGTCCTAGCTCGGTCTTTGACCTGTATCCTCGCTCGTGCATCGACGTCGTCTGGGTTGAGTTCCCCTAGATCGTGGCTCCTTTACCAAACAGCTATCGCCATTTCTACTTCAGCTCACTTAATCCTCCTAATGACCACACAAAATAGCCAAGCTAGGTCCATTTCACAGGGGAGAATTGAACGCATGGGGCAATTCGATCGCCACCCAGTAAGTGCCAGAGCCTGGAGATTTGAACCCCATTTGGGTAACTTTAAAATATCTTTTTCTTTCTTTAACTACACCACGCCGTGTGCCCCCATCGATGACACGTAGGTTTGGGTGTCGGTACTTTCATCGGTGTTTTCTCCCCTCTTCCTCCTCTGGTTGGTCAGGGGGGTTGCCGGAGGCTAGAAGTTCTGGAATGAGCCCCAGGCACTTCCTGTTCCGTGGGGAAGGTTTCCTTCCTGCAGCTCAGAGCTTGTAGGTAGTTGGATCCTAAGGGGAGCTCTTCCCAGGCCAGATGCCAGCCGCACCCAGCAGGCTCCCTTCACCTCCCCAAATCGGTACCCCTGTGGGCAGACGGCGGGTAGGTCAGCCAAAGGTGAAGACAGGAAAATGAGGGTGTCCGGTGCCTAGAGAATAAAGCAGGACAGAGACCTTTGAAAGCGGAGAGGATAAGGAAATTGACATATTATTCTTGACATTTATCACTGCTTTGAACCCCAATCCAGAAGCATTTCCACACCTATGCTCAGTGTTGCTTCGCATCCTAGAGGACAGAGACAGAGGTTCTGACCCTGCCTGCTGGGTGGGTTCCAGGTTTGTCCCTGAGTCAAGAAAGAGAGCAAAACAGAGACTGGGCGTCCGTCAGTACTCACTATTTTTCTCATAGCAACCTCTACTCAAGCTATTCATTCAGTGGTCATGTATTCAGTACCTACTATGTGCCAGCCATTGTCGTGGGCCCTCGGGACACAGCGGTGAACAAGACAGCTTTCGCCAAACCGTCTTTCTGAACCGGAGTTCTGCTCCTGGCATGCTCCCTAAACCCTAAACCCTTCAGTGGCTCCCCATTGTCTGTAGCTCGAGTCCCAAATCCTCACTCTGGGGTACAGAGCATTTCATCATCTGGCTTCTTTGGGTCTGTTTCTTTCACCCGCTTCTTTCTAATCCGTGCTGTGGCCGAACCCAAGACCACAACGCCCCCAGGCCCGAGGCAGCTACGTCTGCTGCCCTTTAACTTGGAGCGGCCTCACCCCAGGGGCCTCTGCCCATGCGCTGGCTGCCTCGCTCTTTTTTCCCCTTCAGCACAGCGGTTACCTCTTGGCAAAACTTCCCTGATGCCCCTGCCCCGACAGTGTTAAACACCTGCATATGATATTATGCTGGTCCTTCTATCTCGTTCTCTCTTCCGTGGTAACGGAGAATCCTTCCTCCTTTGGACAATGCATTCGGTGGAGTTCAGGTAAGGCGCTTCCGGGCCCCTGTTCCAGCCACAGGTGACAAGCCCGAACCGTCACACAGCTGAGTGTCACCGAGACTCTACTGATCTCTAAGTGCCACGGGAGAAGGACGGGCCTGTTTGCTTCACTCTTCCGGCTTCAGCGCCTAACATAAACACATGCTATAGTGGCCGAGAGAACGGAAACTTGCTTTCAGAGTTGATCGAGCTAAAAACAGCGGTGGTGTCTCCCACCGAACACTCCAGGTTTAGCCCTTAGAGGACCAACCCGCACTGACGGTGAAGATTCGAAAAGGACAAAATGCTGAATATATGTGAAAATGTGGTGACCATTGTGCTGACAGCGATCCCAACCGAGAATCTTAGTATTTCACTCTTCGCAGCTACGTGAGTCGAACCGGCTTCTGGATCACCGGTGAGTGAGCCAGGGTGGGTTTACCGCTAACCACCAGTCGCTGTGTCGAAGTAACTTGCAGCGAAAGTGTTATCACTTGCTCCTATCATGGCCAACTCTGGTGGCGGGTTGAGGGGACCCTGCTCCCAACCGCCATTCAGAGACCGAGACTCCTTGATCTTGGCCGTGCCACCGTTTCCCACACTTGGCCCCCAAGGTCTCCGTGAAAGGTGGAGGGAAAGATTAGAACAGGGCCAGCCAACTCTAGCCTGTGGGCCAAATCCAGCCCACCACCTCTTTTTGTAAATAAAGTTTTATTGGAACACAGCCCTGCTCGTGCCTTTATAGACCGACTCTGGCTTCTTCCGTGTCACACTGGCCGGACTGAGTCGTTGTGGCAGAGCAAGATGAATGAGATAGGTGTGCGTTAGGAGCAGCTCACTCTGACCGAGAGAGGCTCACAGGGAAGTGGTTTACCTCTAGACAGGAGTAACGACAGCAGTCACTTGCTAAGTTTCACACGTGCCGTCTCAAGCGACACAGCAACGCTAAGACGTCAGATCCGTCCTTCCCGTTTTTCAAACGAGGAAGTCGAATGTCACGGGTGTCGCTTTCCCAAAGTCACACGGTTGGTAATTGGCGCAATCAGGATGCCACTGTGGGGTCCAAGCTTGAACCTGGCACCAAAGCCCTTTGCGGAACAAAGCCCTTTGCGGAACTTCAGTTACAGTCGTGAAGGGGATTATTAGCAAGTCACCTACGGGGGATGCCCTGGGAAGGGCCCCTGTGTCAGTCAGGATCCCCGCAGGGAACAGGTGGCACCCTCAAAAAAATTCACCTAAGGAGAGTTGGAGGAGGGGACTCTCCACAGAGGTGTGGGCGGGGTTAAGAGAACCCGCAAGCTTGGGTGGTGGGCCCACGGACCAGCCATAGGGGACGGCTGCCATCATTTGTAGGCCCAATAAGGCAAGGCTTGGGATGGCGCTACGGCAGCCTGGTGAATAAATGCCGGACCCCTGGCAGTGGGGCCACCTGACAGGAAGCCATTGCAAGAATCACGGTAAGGCGGAGTGAGGAGGGGGAACCGATGCCTTGGCCTGTCTCCTCACCCTCCAGTCTCCTTGCTGGCACCTCCCAGGGGCCAAGCCCAACAGAAAGTGGGAACTGAGCAGGGCGGGGAAGGGCGGACAATGGGCGGCGGGAGGAGAACAAATAAGGAACAATCAGCATACTTGAGAAGGTCTCAAGGAAGGCCGAGAGAACGGATGCGTGCCTTTGGATGTTTACGCACGAGCACAGAAACCACTCACGGACTGGCGAGACGATCTTCACCGATGTCACCGACCCACAAGACGTTCTCCTTTGTGTTACGGGTGAGATCCCTGTTGAGGCGGAAGGCAGGGGCAGGTGACCGCTCGCCACATCTCCCCTGCCTGCCTTCTTTCACCCGTTGGCTTTTACAGTTAGCTGGAAAGACAGGGACAGGAGTAGGTTCGGGGAATGGTCTGTCTCCTGCTTGGGGGGTCGGGGCGTGTAACTCATCCTGAGAAACTGGCAAGCATCCAACTTCAGCCTCAGACCAAGCAACCCTTCGCAGGGCCATTCTCCCTGGATTTTGGATTCAGGTCCTGCCGGTTGCCTCCCATCTCCAAGGGTCTGTGCCACCGGAAAGAATTTTAGGTCACGGCTCTTTTAGTCCACACTCCTAAGGTCCCTCTTCCTTTTCAGAAGAGTTGCAAACGGGCAGCGACTGACCATGCAAAAGAGGATCCGGCCATGCTGGCCTCTGACCAAACAGGCTTGCAATGGGGACTGAATAGTCAATAAAAGGCCCACTTTTCAGCCTCCACTCAGCAAGCCAGGTATCATTTCCCATGATACCTTAAGGACCAACCTTTTGCCACATCCTCTACCCTTCCGTACCTACGGATTGAAGCTGCTATAATAGAAGACGGAGAGATACCTGCCAATTGTTTCCATCTTGTGGGCTTTCAAACGCTTATCTTTACCATATTCTTCTCGTGGGATTTGATTTAATGGGGGTGCTTTAATTACCTAGAAACTCTGAAGCATTGGTGGTGTTTCCCCGGGTGAACATGGTTGTTCCTGAAGGGGATGACCGAAAAGAAGGCTATTTTTAGCACGGAAAACTGGATCTCTCCCTCTCTGTCAAACCCAATTAGCTTCTTTCACCGACCAAAGTGTAGCACTGAATGTACCAGAACACGATTGCTCGGTGCCCATCGGTGATCTAAAGTCCCGTTGGCAGAGCAGTACTGCCTGATGGGTGAGACCGTGAACTCTAGAATCAGAAACACCAGCTGGGTGACCTTGGGGAAGTCACCTGAATTGCTTGAGTTGGTTTTCTGATAGATAAAATGGAGACCCGTGGTTGACCTAGTTGATGTCCTAATTGTTCTAGCTATCCCGGAATGTTCTCCTGAAAAGCAGGGCCTAAGTTATGAACTTGCGGGCGTACGTTTTTTTGGAACGTAATCCCAAGGAGTAGGAGTGAGCAGATGAGGAAGGGGAAAAAAAGCCTTAAAATTTTTTTTTAATGTTTCCTTATTTTTGAGAGACAGAGCATGAGAGGGGAAAGAGCAGAGAGAGAGGGAGACACAGAATCCAAAGCAGGCTCCAGGCTCCGAGCTGTGAACAGAGCCCAGCGCGGGGCTCGAACCCGTGAACCGCGAGATCGTGACCTGAGCCGAAGTCGGACGCTTCACCGACTGAGCCACCCAGGTGCCCCAAAAGCCCTTTTAAGGAGTGTATTATCAAGGTCTCTGCCATAGGCACCAGGGTCTTGATTTTACAGGGACCTCCTGAGAACGGTACAGAACGTGTCCCAGAACTAGTCCCCCAGGGGACAGGAGGCTGGGGTATTTGTTCAGTGGCTCTCGTCATCTGTTGGTTAAATCCCTGCACTTCTCAACAGAGCCTGGGTGCCACCCAGCAGGCTCTCGGGATGTCAGAGGAGGCCCTGGGACGGATGTACCGGGCGTGACTCCTTGAGACTGCCCATGCGAGCTGTGTCTGTGCTCACGGGGAACTGTCCACCGGGGCTGAGGCGGAGATAAAGGAGACAAGCCTGGCTCCTGGTTGATAATAAGCACGAATATAACAGCCGCAAGTGGGGGTGTTGAGTAGCCGGGTGAACCCACAAGTAGTGCCTGGTCAACTCAACACGGCAGAAGTGTCTCCCCTCGGGCGCTGGCCCTGACCGGTTGCGAGCGGCCGCCTCGAGCCCTGTTGCGGCAAGGCTTCTGAGACCCCTCTGAGCTCAGTGGGAAAGAGTGCGGTGATGGATTGTTGATGTCTGCCGGGAGGACGGCGCGGGAGGCAGGGGCACGGGCGCGTATTCGTAGCACGACTACTAAGCTTCTAGGTCCAATATTGAAAATACACGGCTTCTTTCTTCACGGCTTCCCGTTCCACACCTAGAAATCAAGTGTCCGCACCTGTAAGGACGAGGACGATGCTGTGCTTGACCTTCTCGCCTGGCGGGAAGGCCTCGAGGTCATAAATCCGAAAGTGTGTCTGAAAGATATAGGATATGCGTAAATGAGATCATTTCCCAGCCCACTGCCCGCTCCCCATGAAGTGAGGGGGGGGCGCCTGGGAATAAGGCAGTTCTCTAAGCCCACAAACCTGGTTCCTTTCTTAAGTGCCTCGAAAGAGATCAAGTGACGGCTTGGAGACCCTTATTCGGCTACGATCCTTGTAGCCAAAAAGTTGCTTTGTTCTGCCTTTTCTTGTCGGAAAACACCCTGAATTTCCTTTGCGCACTCTTCGCACACTTGGGGTATCTGGTTTGACTCCATCCGATTTTGAATTGGTCTAAACCAGGAGTCAGCAAACTGAAGCCGGTCGGTCCCCCGCTTTTGTAAATAAAGTTTTATTGACACAGCTGTGGCCATTCATTTACATACGGCCTATGACTTTTTTCATGCTATAACAGCAGAGGTGATAGTTGCAATGGAGACTATACGGCTTACAGCCTAAAATATTTACTATCTGGCTCTCTAAGAAAAATTTTGCCAATCGTTAGTCCAAGCTAATCACGCTGTGCATGCCCTGGGCACTAGGATCGGCTCATAGATAAAATTTGACCCCAGTCAGGTCAATGAAGCTCAAAGCTCTCTGAAGCCGAGAGGATGTGAGGTCTGGAGCCCCTGCAGCCATTTTGCAGCTATGAGGAAAGACTCATCTTTCCGACCTAGGCGCGCACTTAGAGGCTTCAGGAAGGTTGTGTGATTGAAGCGAGTCCGAAAGGCTAGTGGAATTTGGACCGGCGGAGAAGGAAAGGGTATTTCGGGCGGAGGCAACACAGCACAAGGTCAGGGATTGGAGTGAACACAGAACACTTCTGAGGCTACAAGGAGAGCTTTCCCAGGAAGGAAACTCTCTTCTACACCAGCAGGATATGATGCCACATTCCAACCGCTATGGAGATTCTTCTTTCATTGATCAAAGCTTTAAAGATATTCCCTGAAACGTAGCTGATAGAAATGGAAATGGTGCTTACGGATACATATTAACAGCAACACCAGTAAGACCACATCAGCCAATCACAGCCTGGCATTCGTGGTTTTTTCTTGGAAGGCGAATTGCATCCCCCGGCTGGGGGAGAACTGGGCACACGCTGAGCACCAGACATTGTGCTGAATGCATATTTCATCTCAGTTAACTTCCTAGAAGTCCCCTGTTCTCATACCCATTTTGCAGAGGTAGTAACCGAGGCTTAGACAAGTTCAATGACTTGTCTGGTACATGGCAAGGATTTCAGCGAAGCTCACTGTCCCTGCTTCTCTGCGATGTCCTTTCCTTTCCCACGCTGGCACCCTTGTCTGTGGTTTGGCCTTTCCTTGGCATGTGAAGGAAGCTGCGGAAATCCCCGCCATTCTCGGTCGCTTCTCCCGCCTCTGCTCCCCTCTCTGTGACTCCGTGGCTCCTGTTATCCAAGGGGGGCTGGGTGATGATCTGGCCACATCCTGGGCCTTACGTGGGAATTCCCATGCCTGGACGTTTCCCTGATAAGCCCCAGGTGGGAGAGGGGCCGGGGCATTCCAGAATTCTCAGGACTTCTGAAGGCACCCCAGGGCCCATTCAGGTCCCATCCCCAGAAAACAGTCCAGATTCCTCACCGCGGCCAACAGTGGTCTTGCTCTCTGGTCCCATCCACCCTGCACTGTCCTTTGTGTCCAGCTACATTATTGCCCTTCCTTCCTTTTCTCTAACATTCCATGCTCCTGTCTGCCCCAGGATCTTTGCACGAGCCATTCCTTCTGCCTAGAAAGTCCTCCCCTCATTTAACTCCTATGCGTCTTCCAGATACATCGAACCTCCCTTCCTCAGGGAACTCTTCACTGACCACCCCCTTCCCAGAGTAGATCAAGGGCCCCCTTTTATACACTCCAATGGTCCCTGTGCCTGTACCTCTTGGAACTTATCACAATTGTATTTAAATAATTGCTTGGGGGGCTCCTGGGGGGGGGCTCAGTTTTAAGCACCCGACTCTTGACTTCAGCTCAGGTCATGATCTCACCATCCGTGAGTTTGAGCCCCACACTGGACTCTGAGCTGCCTGTGCAGAACCTGCTTGGGATTCTCTCTCTCTCTCCCTCTCTCTCTGCCCCTCCCCTGCTCTCTCTCTCTCTCTCTCTCTCTCTCTCTCAATGAATAAACTTAAAAAAATAAAAATAAATAATAAATAATTGCTTAGGTCCTTACTTTAATACCAGCCTTTTCCCCTAGAATATAATCTCCATGCGGCCAGGCTGTGTACCCCCAAATCCTTAGAACCCCATATTCAATAAATAGTTCAATTCCTCACTAAATGAGGAAATAAGGAGTCTGCGGCAGGCCCCCCAGGCAGGCTGCTGGAGAATTTTTTCTAGGGAAGGAAGACACTTTTTGGATTTGCTTCGGTAAATATTTATCAGCCCTGATCATCACGCAGCAGTGACTGAGGGTAAGAGACCTGTCGTCAGAGGCCCACAGTGAGGGAGAGAGATACGTCAACCCGTTGACGGCGGCTGTTTCTAGTGCCCAGGCTGGTGCTTTATGCCAAGCCCGGCACCCAATGCTCCACACGAGGCACCTCTCTACAAAGTGTGTTCATCATCTGAGGAGAGTAATGCTCAGAGGAGTCAAGCAACCAGCCTGAAGTCGCACAGCAAATAAGAGAGCCGGCGTGGGACTCCACATGCATCTGACTCCGAGGCCCGAGCTCCTAACCCGCGCACTCGGCCATTTTCATACACGACAGAATGAACTTTAAGCGCTAGATACATTTCGGGTTCAGAAGGGATGGGGAGACAGGGGAACAGCAAGTTAGCTCTACCTGGGAAATCAGAGAATTGGAGGTGTCACAAAGGAGGTGGCCTTTATGTTAAAGGTGGGGACAGATTTGAATGCAAAGCAGAACGTGGCCTTTCCAGGCAGGGGGCACAGCCTGAGCTAAGATGTGGGGTCTTTGTTGGCTCCCCTGGAGAATTAGCATCAAGCTGGGCCCGGCACTCCAGCTGCTATGTTTCCCCGTCACTGAGTGTCACTGTTTCCTGCCTGAGCGAGTTCTCCAGCTCTCATTCTGAGATTTGGGGTGGAGGAGGTGGGGAAAGGTGTCAGGGCAGAGGGAGGGGAGCGAAGGAAGGAGAGACAGAGCCGGGGTGGGGGAGGGGCGGGGGGAGAAGGCATCAGTGTGGAAAAGGCAGAGCCCGGGAGGGACCATTGATTTCCGCTCACGGCCCACAGGCGAGTCCGGGGCAAGTTCCCCTGCTTAGGTCTCCATCTCCCGTCTGCCTGGGACGCTTCACCTGCCCACCCCACCCTCACCTTCTCCAGGAAGCAGCTTGTCAGCCCAGAGATCACTCCAGGAAGCCCCCCTCCCACCATCAGGTTGGACGCCCCTCCCGCTGCTCTCCAGCCCCCCCCCCCCCTGCACTGACCACCCTGCACTGTCAATGCCTCCTTGCGCGCCCCATCTCCCTACTTGGCCATGGGCTCTATGCAGCCAGAAGCCTTTAATGCTGCCTTCTCTCCTGTGTGCTCAGCACCCAGCCTGGTGCCAGGCAGACAGACTTTCCACAGGGCCTTTCAAGTGGACAAGTGATCCCAGAAAAACAGGGAAGGCAGGGAGGAGGACCAAAACCACTCTTCGGTCATTTTTATCCATTCATCAGTGACTCGACCAACATCCAGCCTATATACAGAGGCGACTTCTCTTTGTGTGCCTTTCATTCGTGGGCCTACTTTGCACGACACAGTTGTATAGGGACACACGCACCCCCTCGTGCTTCTGGCAAGGCCCTAGCAATTTTGCATTCCTAGTTTTGTGTTCAAATTATTAACAAGCACCCATCAAATTATATACACTGTGAATGCCCAGAAAACCACACTGCCCTTACCCTTAAGGGATTGTTCTGGGGAGAAATTTTAGAAACTTTCAAATTTTGAGGGGGGCGGTAGTTAAAGTTTATTTTGAGAGACAGAGACAGGGCGAGTGGGGAGGGGCAGAGAGCAAGGAGAGAGAGAGAATCCCAAGAAGGCTCCACGTTGCCAGCGTAGAACCCGAAGCAGGGCTCAAACCCATGAAGACATGAGATCATGACCTGAGCTGAAACCAGGAGTCAGATGCTTAACCGACTGAACCACCCAGGGGGCCCCGAAGAAACTCAAATTTTAAGAAGGCAGTCTTTTCCAGCTTGGAAGTCAAACCTAGAACACCCCACCTAGAAAGGCCCAGAAACTGACATATTCCAACCAATTTATCGAATTATTACCGGTCACCTTATTTCTCTACGCTCATCGCCGTATTTGGTATTTAAAGTGCAATATTGAGTCTTGAGTCAGAGAGTCGTCCAAGTCACTGTCTCCCCGTGGACAGTAAGAGGGAGGGTGGTCCTTCCCCGGAGACTGCGTCCTTCCCTACCCTCTGAATGCCCTCCTCCTTCCCCACTCTGGTTCTGGAGTCCCCACTGGGGGCTCTGGGAGGAGCTCCCCAGGGAAGAGTGGTCTCGAACTTTCAGGAGCCCACCCTCCCCCCAAGGGGGCCAGACCACTTCCCAGATTACCCAGACAGACCCACACCTTAACCTTCGCTCTGAGTTCACGGTCAGCAGAAGGCACCTGCAATTCTGCAACTTTTCTAGCAGGCTTATTACCTGTCATTGGCCGAGCTCGTGACCGTAGCTGATGGAGACAGAGGGCGGCTTGATAAGTCTGGAATCACACATGGAAAGCCCCGCTGGTGCGGGGAGCAAAGGGAAGGATTGGCCTCATTTATTCCCACTAGTTTTCCGTGTCTCCACTGCTCAGAAATGCATATCTCCATTTTCCCCATAATACATAATCCGTATATGATATATACATAATATCTGATACATTATAATATTACATATATGATGACTGTCAAAATCCAAATACAGAGAAAATCAAACTGTCCCCTTAATCTCACTTCTCACGGAAATCTGTAATTGCCAGTTTGGTATACACTTCCAGCCTTTTTATGGCTTTTTTTTTTTTTTTAGATAAGTGAGATTAGGCTACATATATTATTTTGTTACCTACATTTTTCACTTAAACAGATCGGCCTCTCTCCCTGGCCATATAAACATACCTACCTCAGTTTTCCGAGTAGCTGCCCAGTATTTCATTGTTCGGATTTGCTGTAATTTATTTATCTCATTCCCAGTACTGACGGTGAAGGCTGTTTCCGATTGTTCAATATAATAAACAACATATCAGTGAACATCTTCGTTCATGCTTTGCACCCTTGTCCGATTCTTTGTTTGGTTTTGTCGGGTTTTTCTTGTTTTGAGTCACTTCCTAAAAATGTGATTGCTGGGCGGAAGGGGCTCACATGTTTAAGGCTTTTGATACATATTGTTCACTCTTTTAGATCTTCTCAATCTGTCACCCCACCGGCAGTGTGTGAAAATGCCAGCTTTCCACATTCTTGGCTTATAAATAAATAAAGATGCGGCATCAAGGTTTTTGGGTTTTTTTTTTTTTTTTTTACTTTTTATTTTTAAATAGCTTCAGACTCACAGAAAAATTGTGAGAATAGTACAGAGGGTTCCCACGTACCCTTCGCCGGGCTTCAAATGTTAAATCTTACACGACCAAGGTCCGGTGATCAAAACCAGGAAATTAACATTCGTACAATACTACCAACGAATCTACAGGGTTTATTTGGACTTCTCCAGGTTTTCACTTTTTTTTTGTTTCTGTTCCAGGATGCAACCAGGGATCGTGACATTTGTTAACATGCGTCTTTAATGCTCTTCGATATGCGACAATCCCACTGTGTGTTTTGATCTTTCGTGACATTTTTAAAGAGAACTGGCTGGGGTTTTTTGGTAGAATATCCCCCCCCCCCATTTGGATTTATTGACTCTTCTCATGATTGGATGGAGGTTTTGCATCTGGGGCAAGAATGCCACAGAAATCACACGGCACCCTTTTCGGGGCATCATGACAAGAAGTGTGACAGGTTGGGATGGCTCATTACTAGTGATGTTCCCTTTGTTCACTGCCAGTTGTCTCCAGGATTCTCCACTGTAAAGTTACTGTGTACTGTTGTTAGTTAATAAATATCTCGGGGAAGATACACAAGTTGAGATCGCACAAATATCCTGCTTCTCAAACTCTGGCCCGCTTGTCTGAGCATCCATCCATGGATCTCCTAGGAGGCGGCATCGTTTAAAAACTGGACCAACAAAATAAAGCATATGGACACAATACACCTGATTTAAATAAGCAGTAGCTGGTGAAATGGGCAGGTTAGCCTATAGCTACACTACCCAACTAGGTACAAGCACATGCACCTGCCCTAAAGGACGCCATTTCTTTAGTGGTGAGTACTGAAGTGTGACCTAGCCCAAGTGGCAGGTCACCTGTTCCAGGGTCAGCAATTTGCCACCAAGTCAAAGACTTACCCTCGTGCCTCTTCAAATTGGGACTAAACCTTGTAAGCTAGTCTAACAAATGTGGCTTGGGTCACATGCCTGCCTGTGACCCAATCGCTGAGGCCAGAGGGGTGGGGTGCTCTGATTGGCCATGCGCTTGCTGTGGAACCAATCGCTGAGGCCAGAGGGGCGGGGTGCTCTGATTGGCCATGCTCTTGCTGTGGAACCAATCGCTGAGGCCAGAGGGGTGGGGTGCTCTGATTGGCCATGCGCTTGCTGTGGAACCAATCGCTGAGGCCAGAGGGGTGGGGTGCTCTGATTGGTCATGCGCTTGCTGTGGAACCAATCGCTGAGGCCAGAGGGATGCAGCGCCCTGACTGATGACATACCAGCCTCTGGACTAGGGAGATGTAATCTATCTTGCCTGAACTGCTAGACCCAAGAGTGGGGTTTTCCCCAAAGGAAAATAAGGTGCTGGGTGCTGGAACAACAAAAAAGGGCAGATGCAGTGTTCCATCTCTGCTAATGGAACCAATTATGCAGTGTTCCATCTCTTCTAATGGAACCAATTATCGAGAGCATTCCTGTCTCCAGTTCCATACCCAAGGAGCCAAGTTTGCTCTCTCCCCAAAATCACAGTGATTTTATGTTCCTCATTAAATCTGTCACCATTACCGAGTCTTAGCTCGTGGGAACGTGCAACCAGGTTGTTCGGAAACCAACCTGCCAGACAGCCATCTCTGGTGCTCAGCTCTAGAAGACTGAGGCCAGCTATGCTGATGCAGGCCAAGGCGGTTCTGATCTGTCGGTGATGGGCTATCGTGCTGTACCCAAGTCTGAGCTCATTGTAAGAGAATGTGATAATTGATTAGCGATGCCTGCCCAGGGCACAGGTATGGAGGAGAGGAGTGTCTTTGCAATGTGTTTCTTCCCATTGACTATCTCAGTGACACCTTCCCGCTCTAATATGCAAAATCCAGGTTGAGGCAATAAATGTTGGACCACATGTTGTGCCTCCTCCGGGGCTGGAGACTGAAGCTTTGAACACAAGCTTTGCTCTATCAAGGCACTTACTTTTAACTGGGAAGACCAGATATTTGGGAAAACATCTGGATGTAGGACTCTCCAGCTCACACACTCCCAACCACTCCCTCCCCACTTCCTCCGGATTTAATTGTCTTCGGTTGCCAGAAACATTTTTAGCTTTGCCTTGGGCAGCTATCTCTGCTATTGTCTGCAGATTCAGGCGCCTTTTACAAGGTGTTAAGGACATAGAGGCTCCAAATAGAGTCTCTCCTCTTGATGTACTCAGAAATAACATGAAAAACTTAAAAGAGTAGTGACAAAGAGAGAACATGTGTATCCAGAACAGCGTCCCCTTTGTGCCTAAACCTTTACGACTCTACTCAGTAAGAGTTTCCTGGATGTTACACGCCCACAGTGAAAAAGCGTCTGTTGGGCAGCACCGATGACCTTACCATGCACAAGAGTCATCTGGAGACCAAAATGCAGCATCTGATTCAGTAGATCTGGGCCAGGCCAGGGATTCTGCGTGTCTAACAAGCTTCTAGCTGTTTCCAGTGGTCCTGGTCCATGGACCACACTTTGGGGGAGCAAGGGCCTGGGTGATGGAGGACGAGAATGCCTGGTACAGATTGATGGGAAGACGGAGAAAGGGACAAGGGAGTGGGCTCCACTGCAGGGGGAAGGGTGGGAAGGGAGATGCGTAATGTTCTGAGCATCTCCATGAAAGCACCAGTCCCAAGCCTGACCCGCCATATACAAAATAAATAAAAATGAACATTGGTGGTCTTCCTTCTCTCCTTAATCCTCATGACTTTAGAAGTAGGTGGAATTGCTGTTTCCCCCTCCCACACCCCCCCGACATCCGCACACACGTTTCACATGGGGAAACTGAGGCTGGGGAGGCTGAGTAACCAGTCACAGGTTGCTTTACTTTGGGTAAAGACTCCAGCCGAAAGCCAGCTCACGCCTCTTTCCCACTCCTCTGCGTTGTGACATGGGACCTACAAAAGGCCTCGAGGGGATCTGGGGGCCTGTGCAGAACCAGCTTAAGGGCCCTTATCCAGAGGCCTCCAGTTTCTCCAATAATGAGGCCAGTTGGAAGCTGTTAACACAGATGAGAACCAGCCAGCAACAGGTGAAAGGCCGCTCAACCTATCAGCACTGCTTTAAGCTATAGCACACTCCTGGTTTCCTCTCCCCAATTTCCAGGGGCCCAAACCCCAAATGCACCTGCCAGCAAATGAGCAGCAGCCAGAGGAAAGACTTGGGTCTCCCCCACTCGGAACTGGCTTGCACGTCCTCCCATTTCCGGGAGCCCCTTGGGAGAACGGTTTCTGTAGGTTAATAGAGAGTGCTAATGAGGGGTAGCCGGCGGGAAAAGGCAAGGTCTACTTGAGCCAGCACTTGGACTGAGGCCAAGGTCTCTCTGGCCATAGATTCTCTCTCCCCTTCCAGGTTAGTGTGCCGTGTGGAGAGATTAAGATGTACAGTCTGCAAATGGACTAACCTTTTCCAGGCCTCTTTAATGAGGCTTCCCGTAATAAGGCCATTTCTCTTTCTTATGTATACGTACACATTCACACACACACACACACACACACAGCCCTTAACATAATCCATATGGAAATAAAAATCTCTCCCTTGCTCTATTTTTTTTAAGTGGACTCTATAATGGGCAACACTTTTGTTCTTCAAATGAAAATCCATGGTTCAACAACATGCGTTTCCAGTGAATTAAGAACGTAGTTTCGGCCAGCGCGCTAGGCTCCCTCTTGAAACTCAGCTTTATGGGTAGCAAATAATCAGTTGGACCAAAAGTTCTTCTAGGAGGTAGTGGGAACCGAGCACAAGGTATGGTAAAACCCCCAAGAAATGTACTCAGTTCTGGAACTCTCTCTGGATGGAGCAGCATAAGCAATGAGGGGACATTATGTTCTGTATCATTCAGACTTTGCCTAAAGGGAGAGGATTCTAGCCTCTGATATCATCAGGTAACTTCCCTATTTAAAATATATATGAGGGGTGGGTAAGAAAAGCAGATTCTAAAGCTGTCCTCCTAACCCTTCTCTATCTAACCATCTATCTAACCATCTATCTAACCATCTATCTAAGCCATCACTATAACCCATACCAGGGCTACAAACAGGAACCCTCTGGCGATTGTGCCTGTTTCAACTGCATCCTGGGTCCGAGGCCTTTCTGACTTTAAGCTTCCCAAAGAGCAGAGACATTCTCGGACCTGTGTTAGATACGTGAGTATCTGTACTCAAGATGTCAAGCGTCGAACAGTTGCTCAGAACTGAATTGTCCGATCAAAAGGTAACACAACTAGAGATTGCTGTAAGTGTTTTGTAAAAACTTGGACTACTTGGAAATTTAAAACCATGCTCCCAAGGAACTTGAGACAAAGCAGAAATCAAAACCAACCATTACCACAAGGAAAATGATAATGAGAACACTGTGTGTTTTTTAAATCACATGGGATGTGCCCAAAGCTGTAATCAGAAGTGCAAGTCATAGTATTAAATGTTACCATTGTTGTATTTAACAGAATACAAAATGGGGCGCCTGGGTGGCTCTGTCAGTTGAGCGTCCGACTTCGGCTCAGGTCACGATCTCGCGGTTCGCGGGTTCGAGCCCTGCGTCGGGCTCTGTGCGGACAGCTTGGAGCCTGGAGCCTGCTTCAGATTCTGTGTCGCCCTCTCTCTGCCCCTTCCCTGCTCATGCTCTGTCTCTCAAAGATGAATAAACGTTAAAAAAATTTTTTTAATAAATAAATAAAATAAAAGGATACAAATAAGTGAGTTGAGTATCAACCCCCTAAAGTTAGAAAAGAATAACAAACCACAGGAAAAATACAAAGAACAATTAACAAAGGGGGGGGGAGAAATTTGGATTTTAAAAGTCCAAAACAAGGATACAAGACCCCAAAGGGTCTAATCAAGAAAAAAATAAGCAAAACACACAAAATTAGGAGAAAGACAGTTGGTGGAATAATCACCTAGACAGAAAAAATTAAAACTAAGAAAGCATCTTGATCATGTGCAAAAAATCGATGCTGAAACGTTTGCAGCATCCAGGAAGCTGACACTTTAACCATAAAAATAGTGATCATACTCCTATGTAAAGCATCCTTGCAAATGAATAAGAAAAATAAAAATCCCACCATAGGAGAACAAACAAAAAACATGAATATGCAACTCAAAACAGAATAAGTATCTATAGGCAATTGACATCTCAGAAAATGCCTAACCACACTGTACGTCAAAGAAGAATGGAAACAGCCCCGATGTCATTTCTCCCATACTGAATTAGGAAAGCTTTGTGTCCGTGGTTTGCTTTTCGTGTGGATGGCTACATCCGGTAAGAATGGAGAGGAGGTGAACCAGATGTTCTTCTTCATAGGTGAGAGGGATATAAATTAGGGAATTGGTTCATCCCTTCTGAAAAACCACGCGGAAGCATTTCAGGTGAATGTCTGGCACTTACCTTTAGGTTGGAGAGGTTCCAAGTGTAACTCTTCTTTACGAATGCTAATGAAGTGGGACCCGATTTGTACACACCTGAAACTTGCAAGATACCTAACGGGCCAGATTTGGGGTGCCCCCAAGTGAGATCAAGCCAAGGATCAGGATGCCTGGCTCCTGGCCCGCCCTCGGCCACCGGCAACTTGTCTGACCTCGACAAATCACTGAATTTCTCGCGAGCTCCGTTTTACCATCTGAGTAACGAGGGCACTAAATTCGATCGCTAGGACCTTCCCCTGATGCTGACGTGTTGTCTCACTCTTCCTAGTGCCAGGGTCTCCCTGGTGTCTCTAACATAGCAACAATTCTGGACAAGAGAGGAAGAGAAAGATTAATGGAATGGGAGTCAAGAAAAATGGACTAACCATCAAATACAAGAGAGAGGTCCTAACCTTTCCTCTGCCTCATTTCCTGCACTTCTTAAATGGGCTATAATGCTTTGCACATTAAGCTCTCAATAAATATTTGTTGAATTAATGAAAATAAGAAAGGAAGTAAGGAATTAATGATACAGAAGGATAGGCCTACAAGGTTTTTTTCTTGCTCGTCCCCAAATCCCTGCAAGGATGTAATAAAAACTACTGATGGGGGCGCCTGGGTGGCGCAGTCAGTTAAGCGCCCGACTTCAGCCAGGTCACGATCTCGCGGTCCGTGAGTTCGAGCCCCGCGTCGGGCTCTGGGCTGATGGCTCAGAACCTGGAGCCTGTTTCCGATTCTGTGTCTCCCTCTCTCTCTGCCCCTCCCCCGTTCATGCTCTGTCTCTCTCTGTCCCAAAAATAAATAAACGTTGAAAAAAAAAAATTTAAAAAAAAAAAAAAACTACTGATGAATTAGGGTTTCTCAAAAAGAAACCGTAAGCCAGGGAAGGTTGTCTATTCTATTTCCTTGCCCCGAAGCAGACCTCACTTACCAATGTGGCAGCAGAATGAACATCGGGCCCTGGGGCCAAATGATCTCAAAACAGTGGATCCTTTCAGTCAAGCCAATGGCAGGTGATTCTTCTGAGCTGAGAGGTACCGGGCCAGGAATGTCAGCCTCATGGACCCAACCACGTCCATCATTATCACCTTGGTGGTCAGAATGGGAGTGAACTATTTGTGGGCAAAGTCCCATTTCCGGGCACGCCTACCACATCGCCTCGCTCTCTGTGATGCGATGGGCTAAGACCACATCACAAATCAGCTCAAGTTGGGTTCAGGCAAAAGGACAACCCGCCGTGTATGTGTCAACCCTCCCTCGGTCTCCACCTACAGAAGACATCGTCTTGGTCTTTCCCACTGTGCCCAGATGGGACCTCAGAATCTTTCGAGACACCGACCCTTCCAGGCTGCCAATACTAGCTGATCAGTCATCACACCGGCAAAATGTACTTGTGATCCCTGTGTATTTGTGATTAACGACCCAATGATGGGTATTGTGAGCCGGGTGGTATCATCCCCAAATTCATATATTGAATTCCTAAGCTTCAGTATCTGAGAATGTGATAGTAGGGACAAGGTCTTTGTAGAGGTGATTAAGTTACAACGAGGTCATTAGGGTGGGTCCTAATCTAATATGACTGGTGTCCTTAGAAGAAGAGATTACGGGGCGCCTGGGGGACTCAGTCAGTTAGGCGTCTGACTTCAGCTCAGGTCATGATCTCACCACTTGTGAGTTTGAGCCCCATGTAGGGCTTTGTGTTGACAGCTCAGAGCCTGGAGCCTGCTTCGGATTCTGTGTCTCCCTCTCTCTCTCTGCACCCCCTCCTCTCCCTCTCTCTCCCTCTCTCTCTCTCTCAAAAATAAACGTTAAAAACTGTTTTAAGTGGAGGAACTGAGTTATAAAGGAGTGCATGAGCTGTAAGTTTTATATAATTACAACATATATTTAACGTGAAGGTGGGGGTATGTGTGGGCGTGCAAAAGAGAGAGTGTGCAAAGGAACACTGTCCACAAAGGAAAATGTTTGGAGTGTTGCACACCAAAATGTTCACAGTGGCTTCTTCTAGATGGTGAGGTTCCAGATGACTGAGGAAGCAAAGGTGTGCTTTCCTGTTCTCGTTGCGGTGACTGTGTGTTAATTGCATAATTCTAAAAGATCTTAAATAGTGCGCACAAGCCTAAGAAGGAAACCAGCCAGCCCAGGGGTCATACTAACTGTGCACAGGGGCCTCCTGTTTTACCTGTTTGAACTCATGCAATCCCCCAATCGTCCACGAGGTAGGGACTGTTACTATCATCATTTTCTAGACGAGGAAACCGAGGCACGGAGAGGTTAAGCGACTTGCCCAAGATTACGCACGGCAGAGCCAGGGCTCCAAACCGGGCAGTCTGGCTTCATGTCCACGGCCTTAGTCCTAAAGCTACCCTACTTCTGCACAGGCGCCCGGGCAATTCATTGCTTTCCGAAGAGCTGCTCTGACCACATTTTGGGTTAGTGTGTGATTTGAACACACAGCGTACACAGGCGCCCTGAGGCACGCTGAGCTGTGCTGTGTGGTTCCTCAGATTACCCGGGCCCTTTCCATTTGAGGGTCACAATCGCACTGGACTCAAGCCCCCACACCTTGATAGTGCGACACCCCTCTCGTCAATACATGGAGAGAGCTGAGAAGCTTCACTTTCCTCAGGGGCGAGGGGATTGCTCTTGGACAAAGGGGCAGCGTGAGCAACCCATTCATATTTTATAAGTTTGTTTAATGGAGCCTTATTTTTTGGGTTATGTATTTTTAAAGACTGCTGGCTCAGATTGATGGAGACGCTATGCTGATCTTGCTGTTAAAGCCCGAGCCCTGGAGGAAGCCCAGCCCTTCTGGGGCCGAGGAGGGACAGGGCAGAGGGGCAAATGGACAAACACGCCCGTCAGCAGGGAACTGGTTAAATAAATTATGTTCATCCCCATAATGGAATCTAGGCAGCTGTTAAAAAGAAGCAATGAGAGCTATAGGTCCCGTCAAAGCGTTGCAGACCACTGGGGATAACGTGATCCTTATACAGCAATAGAAATTGTAGGGGGGGGGGGGGAGGGTGGGTTGGGCGCGTGCACCTGTGTTAATAACTAAGTATGTGGACCCTCGCGGAACCAACTGGAGTTCACACCCCAGCCCCGCTGGCTGCTCCCTCTGTGGCCCTGGGTTTTCTCAACGTCTCTGAACCCCAGTTGCCTCAACTGTAAAATAAAGTGATACCCTAATACCCACACCATCCACAATGGTCGGGGGCGGGGGGGTGGTGTGAAGTGAGAGAATGCATGGAAAGAATTTTCATTTGCTTGGCACACATTAAGCACTCAAAAAATGCTCGTTACTATTGTTGTTATTATATAAAAAAGACCCATATAGAAACCTGAAGAAGTTCTTAGTGTTCGCTTATGGACAATGGTACCGATGAAAGGAAGGCTCTCCCTGATTACCAAACATTTATCATGTTTGAATTTCTGCAATGCATACATTTGGTTCTTGTCATTAAAATGCAATAAAGTGTTGTTGTTGTTGTTGTTGTAATGAACAAAACTGACTGCTCTCCTGAAAGGAATCACATGAATTCAGAACTTTCCGACAGTCTCATTTCCGGTGAGTTCCTTAGGCTATGGCCGCGCTCCGGGGGCAGGTCGCCCCTGTAGGGTGAGAACAGGAAGTGAGTCTCCCCCACGGGGTGGAAAACAGGAAGTGAGTCTCCCTGATTCTCTCAGGTGGGAATCAGCAGGCCATTTGTGTGCGTACCTCGGCAGTAAGGTCCGCCCTAATTTCCTAATCCCCACGTTCCCTTTTTTTCAGTTCAGTTCCTGCAAACTGAAAGGGTGAAGCTGAGCCAAGTGAGCAAGCCAGCAAAGTTCATGGGCTTTGAGAAGAAATATTGTTCGCAAACAGCAGAGATCATTGTCAGGCACCGTGCTGTATGCTTCTGTACATCTCATTTCATCGTTCACAGAAATCCTTCCAGGAGAGCACCGATTGGTTCTCTTTTTTACGAAGGAGGCCACTGAAGCTCAGAGAGGCAAAGGCACTTGCTCGAGAGCACACAGCTCATGGCAGAAAAGCCAGAATTTGAGTCTAACTGGCAACAAAATCTAAGCCTTCCGGAAACACACAGTAGTAGCCTGTGTACTCTGTCAGAGGGAAAGAGATTTTACTCTGGTCAATTCAATACCTAGATACCCTCTGCTGTCTAAAGAACACCAAGAAAGAGTGTAAATCTTTCATATTTGTGACCTCCCTTGAAATTTTGGTAGCCCCAGTTCCGGGCTTCCCAAATTGTTTTGTTTTGTGTAATGGTAAGAAGTGTTCTGTAAGAACAGATTTTCAAGGTATGGTAATTTTTGAGGGAGTTCTAGGTTAACTTCATTATGATTAGCAGGTTCCCTTTGCTATGCCAAGTACATTGACCTCCCCCCCCCCCCCCCCGCCAAGAGGGTGCAGTTGAGTGTGGCATTGCCCAAATTTATTTGATCAAGGAATCATTTTCTTAAGAAGCATATCACAGGACCGAGTTCACTTGGGGAAATGCTATCCTAAGACAAGCATGCCTTTTTTTTTTTCCTCGCTTGCTTTTCCAAGCACATGAAAAGCAGCAGAACAGTTTGAACACATCTAGATCTCAGACCACAAGAAAAATTAGCCAGATCTCTCCCGAAACTACTCCTGTATACCAAGACCCTTTGGGTACACATCTGACTATAAGGCAACTCCAAATATAGAGGGCTCCACATCTAAGGCGAGCCATGCTTTTCCCGACGGGAAGATCGAAAAATCATCTTTAAAAGGGACACAGACATTCCTTGAGTTCACCAACTTTAAGTCAAATGTTTACTTAGCTTATATAATTTGTTAATTGAGCCTGATACACATTTTATTTCACACATATTGTAAGACAATGTCTGGCGCGGGCAATCTCCTTTCTCTCACTCATGCAGGTCAGGAAACGCTTTAATTCAAATTCTTTGCCTATAGCTCTGTCTTAAGAAGGCCACTCTTTTAGACCTCCCACTTCACGTCACGCGCGCCTCTGAATAGGCTGTTTAGGAACGCCGCCATTCTTAAGCCACGTACCGTATCCATCACTGGCAGTGTCGTCCCGGGCCCCAAGCAACCGGTGCTCCCGATGAGGGGACGGTTGCGACAGCCGTGTTTTTTCCCTCGTTTATCCTGTAGGTGTCTATTTGCATCCCTACGACATCCCTGCTTACAGGGCTGTTTGGAAAGTGAGCTTTAAGAAGGCTTGATTACATGACACCGAGCACGGGCAGTTCTGAGGCCCAGCTCCCGGAATTACTCTCAAGCCTCTCTGGTTCTGACAGGTGGATGCTGGAACCTTCCGGAGAGCTAGCTTTGGTGTTCCAGTCATTCCCAAATAGGACTATGCCCGTCTAAAGAAAATACTTGCGGGAGGGCCCCATGATAGGAGAGATGTTATAGGGACCCAAGTATTTGTAACGCCTTCCCTCCTGCGCGCTAATTACGGGGAGGGCCTCTCACGTTAGAGCTGGGCAGGTGAGGTATTTATAAAGGGGAGATCTCCCTCCTAAGAGGACGGGACGTCTGTGCTCAGGCAGCAAGGAGTGGGTTAAGCACCAGCCTTGCACTCCAGCTCAGGACGGAGGCAGACCTGATGGGGCATGGGCCTCTTTCTGCCCAAGACCAGGAAGAGCGAGGGCAAGAAAGGAAAAATTATTGACCTAGGGAGAGCACTCAATTGCAACCTCATGAGTAAATAGGCCATTTATCCCCCGGCCCAGAGCTCCTTGAAAAGGTGACCGTCCATCACTCCCTCCTCCGAGCTGCTCCTTGATGAGCTGCCCTATCAATGGGCTAATTTAGCTGATTACAGAGGAATTTGAGAGGAATGGACCGCCAGAGCCTGGGTCTGGGCCAGCAGTGCATTAAGTCCGCCAGTGTCTCCATCACCCCCCAGCGGGACTGATAGGAGCGTCTTATTCCTGAAAACGTGTCCCATCTGATGGGCTTTTGTTAAAATCAGCTCCGGCTTATCAGGTGCCGGGTGGAAAACACGCGGCTACAGGGCATAGATTGTTCTGTCCTCCGAGTCCTCAGTGGGGGTGGGCAGCCTCTGGGACCAGTGCCAGGCTATTCTCAGCTGCTGGTCAGCAGCATGTCAGTGCCCAGCCCCGCAGGATGGGAGTGCAGGAAGAAGATGTAAAAGGCCAGGATGGACTGCCATCGCTCCTTTACTCCCCTGACTTTTTGCAGGACACACGGCTTGGAAAATGCTCCCCCCGCCCCTCGCCTCCCACGCAGGAGGGGCTAAAGTCACAGACAGGTGCAACAGATGGGATTTCCCTGCTGGAGAGAGAATAACTCTTTCTTGAGAGCTCCCTCAAAAGTCCCAGAGCTGATTCTCATTGGACATATTTGTGTCTTATGCCCGCCCCCCAACCAATCACTGGGGCGCACGGATGGATCACCCAATGGGCCAGACCAAGTGTCATGCCCAGCTTTGGATCTGGTGGGGGTCAGCATGTGACCTGTGAGTGGCGGGGGCGGGGGGGGGATCCCTCAAAGAAAAGTCAGGGAAGACAAAGGGCCCCTATAAAGCGCATCAACAGATAAGTGCGATAGAATGTTCTAGGTTCCTGCATGGAACATTCTAGATCTCAGTGGTGACGAGCATAGAGGTAGGACTCATTTCAATGATTCCCATGAGATGTCGTCAAGACAGGTTCATCTCCCCCAGAGTTTTACCCCCACTTCCTGATTCTCTGAAAGACACTGATCCTTCTAGATTTCCAGCTCAGTTGGCTTCACCATGGCTTACACAGCATACCAAATACCAGCTGCTAATGAGAAGAGGCTTGGGCCCATAGCAAATGTGTGGGGTTGGGTTCCAGAAAGATGAATTCTTTCTTCATCTCAAGGAGTAACTGTAAGCCAGTTGAACGACCTCCCCGTGCCCCTCGCTCGATTCAACCCAACAAAGAGTGGTAGGCAAGGGCTTCTTCGGAATCAGAGCTATGCTCAAATCAACAGCTCTCCTGTGTGACCTGGGGCTAATGAACTAACCTCTCTGAACCTCAGTTCCCTCCTCCATAAAAGGAGATTAAATAACCTCTACCTTACAGAATTGCTCTGAGGGTTAGATTAATCATACATTCAACAACAACTGAACACATCTGCCCCTGCCAGGAACATTGCTAGCCAGTGGGGACTAGAAAAAGAAACAAAACCAATAAAAATATCCACCATTATGGAACTTACAGTCTTCATGAGCTCATATTCCCATAAGGCAAAAGAGATCATAAACATTAAGAAATAAGTAAATTGTTTTGAGTGTTAAAAGGTAATTCTGGGCAGGTGGGTGGGGAAGAGTAGAGAAAAGTAGCAGAATTAGGAGTGTGGGGCAAAGAAAAGGGTTCATTATTCAATAGGATATAGTCAGGATGAGTCTCCCTGAGAAGGCAACTTTTTAAAAACAAATTTTAACATTTTTATTTATTTTTGAGAGACAGAGACAAAGTGCGAGAGGGGGAGGGGCAGAGAGAGAGGGAGGGAGACACAGAATCCGAAGCAGGCTCCAGGCTCTAAGCTGTCAGCACAGAGCCCGACGCGGGGCTCAAACCTACCAACTGTGAGCTTATGACCTGAGCCAAAGTCGGACACTTAGCCAACTGAGCTACCCAGGCGCAACCCCCCTCCGCCCCACGCGAGAAGGCAATTTTGAGCAGGTACTTGAAGAGGGTGAACGAGGGGGTAAGCAGGTGGGGAGGTCGGCCAGAGCAGCCTGTGCAAAGGTCCTGAGGTGGCAGCCTGTCTGCTATAACCAAACGCAGCCAAGAAATCACTGCGGCTGGAGAGAGAACGAGGAGGTAGGCAGAGGAGACTCAAAGGGCCAGATCCTGCAGGGCCCTTGTGGCCGCTGTAAGTGACACAGGCACGAGAAGGGCTATCAGCACAGCTTGGCCGGCAGAAGGTTCCACGGAGCAGAGGCGAAGGCAGCGAAGAGGACGGTGTCGATGGCAGTGACGACAGCGACGTGCCACGCTGCGGCAGCCAGACGTCCAGCAATAGCATCCAGCCTATCTCACACACACACACACACACACACACACACGCTCCCACCTCTCGGAGCCCTTCCGAGGCTTTCCGAATTAACACCGGTGCTTTGCACTTTGAACCCACGCCGAGAAAATCGCTCTGTGATCACGGGGGGTTTCCTGCCGTCGCGTCTTTATCACGTGCCTGACAGCATTACCACCCCAAGGTCAACAGGCGGCCCCCATTAGCACAGCTCACACTTGCTCGGCCCGCAGGCCCCTGTTCTTTGCTGCCTCCTGATACCAGCCAAAAGCTCCTCGGGCACCACCCAAGGGGGCTCGTGGGTTCCTCCCTCGCGGCCTTTTGCCCAACCCCAGCGGGCCGCGGCCGGCGAATGCGCCGATATGGGCCGGACTATCTGGAGGTCATTAACACTACCTGGCGAGGCTCTGGGCTCTCGGCATCTGCCCCCAGCGAACCAGCGGCGTCCGCCTCCCCCTGCCCCCGGGCCCCTGGAGGCGATTCTAAAGTGCAACGAACTTTGATCCCGGCTGCGAGCTACCGCCGCGCTCTCTCCTCCAGGAGGGGTTTCCCGAACATTCCCCGCTGGCGTGCGTCCGCTTGTGGAGACCGCCTCCGAGCTGGGTCCCGCGGCCTCTGGCCCGGCCAGGCGGTCTTCTCGCCTCACCTAAGCTCGTCGTCCAGGTCCGTTTACCACGGGAAGGTTTCCTTCTGAAATTTAAAGCTGACACGTCCGAACCCTTCACCGCCTTGCAAGAGCCCTCGGGAAGGTGCAGACTCCTCGGCGCGCCGGCGAGGCTCTTCCACGCCCAGGCCTCTGCTTCCTCTCTGGCTTCGCCTGCCAACACGCCCCTCCGGCCAGGCCAAAAGCTTGAGGGCTGCGGCACATGCAGTTCCCCACTGGCCCACACCATTCCCTCGGGCCAGCCAGCTCCCCAGTCTGCGACTCCTCCGCGGATCCTTGGCGGACCTCCCCACCCCTGGCCGGGAGACAGGTGCCCCTGGAGCAGAGCCGGGCGTGACCTCACCGCAGCTCTGACCGCTCCACGGGCCTTCACGCGCCCAGCTGCCTCGCAGGACGTGACGTCTCCATCCGCCTTCGCGCTCCACGCCCGAGGAAGGGGTCCACTCGGAGCAGAGGCTCACTTACCTTTTCGTTGCTTGAACAGCGCAGGCAGCCGCGCGCTGGGTCCTCTGCCTTCCTCGCCCTGGGGCGGATACAGACGCGGTCCACGGCGTTCTGGTCCCGCTCTCTGCTCCATTTCCGATCAGCGCCGGCCTTGGGTTTCAGCTGACTTTCCTGGTTCTCGATTTCCTGTCTCTAAGAGGCGGGTGGCAGTCACCACTGCTTAGAGCCTTCCCGGGGGTTCAATAAGACCTTCTAGTGCGTAGGCAATGAGTGTTAATAACCACTATCATGATCTCCTCCACAATTAAGTGGTCACCCTACCCGCGAAGCTAGGGGTGCTCGTCTAGCGGGTTCGCTCCTGCACCCCAGGCACCTGCCACATTGCCCGGCACCCACGACGTGCTCGACACACGTTTGTTGAATGAACACACAAGCTGGCTTTACTTCACGGGCAAAGAGGATCCCCGTATCCCTAGAATCTTGATCTCAAGATAACCGTTTTCCCATTCCCAGAAGTTCTGATTCGGCAGGGCTTGGGTGGGGACCCAGAAACCTGCATTTGAATGCCCCTCCCCCCCACCCTGATCCCTCGGTTCTCCATCAGTTCAGAGACCTCAGCACGGGATGATTCAAGGTTCTCTTGGCCTCCCCCTCTTTTATAGCTCATCTCCCCCGTCCCTTTTTTAATCGAAGGATCTAGAAGTCCAGGCTCAGGATCCGTAGCGATCACTGCGCCAGGGCTGAGTATTATTGTTGTGAGGCCCAGAGACCCAGCAGAGGCTTTTAAGTGAATTCTTAGTAATAGAACAATCAAGTTAAGAGATCATTGTGACGCAGAGCATGAAATAGGAAAGTCTCGTGGCCAATTGATTTGGAGTTTGTGAAATGAATTTCATTTTCTGGACTGCATGGAAGCCCGCCTTATAAATCACTGCCGCTCCTGGAGATTAATAAAGGAAACAGGCTCGATTAAGAATTCAGAGCATCGGCCCCATCGCAGATTTATAGACGCAAAGGTCCTGCCGCAGGGATTTCAAAACATCCCACCTGTTAATTGTCATTTGGGAAGATTAATCCCAGGGTTTCTGGCTAAGACTGGAGGGCAGGGCCTGAGCCCTTCTCAGGAAGCAAGGTGGATTTCCTTCTGCCAACCCTCCCCCGAAACAAACGAGTCATGTGGCCTTTGCGTAACACTCGGAGGAATTTTCCCCAGAGAGGTGGGGCGGGGGGGGGGGGGGGGGGGGGGTTGATTTGAACATCTTTCTGCAAACCTGGTGAAACAGGTTTGAGTTGAAATTTTATTTTATTTTATTTTTCCATTTATTTATTTTTGAGAGACAGAGAGAGACAGAGCACGAGTGGGGGAGGGGCAGAGAGCGAGGGAGATACAGAATCCCAAGCAGGCTCCAGGCTCTGAGCCGTCAGCAAAGCGCCCGACGCGGGGCTCCAACTCACGAACCGTGAGATCGTGACCTGAGCTGAAGTCGGACGCCCGACCGACTGAGCCACCCAGGCGCCCCAGAGTTGAAATTTTAAAATGAAAACAAAACAAAAGCAAAGGGGGGTTGGAGGGGTGGGGAGGGAGATGTTCGATGAAATCAACCAAATGTGAAATATCTCCACCGGCTCTCTGATGCTCGCACAGCCCGCATGTGGAAAGGTTTGCTCTGAGTGCTGAGCCATTTGGTTTCCGGGAGTATCTCTGGAATTCCTAATCTGTCAAAGGCTGTCCGCTCGAACTAGAAAGAGGGAGTATACCTGATGAAGCCGGTGTTTGGAGAGGGGACAGACCCCACTAACAAGTTTGCCGGGACAGAACGGACACCTGTTATTCGGCGGCATGTCCCGGGTGGTGATCCTGCGTATTGGCGAAAGCGTGCCCCGCGTATTAAAATCACTCTATTTAGCATTCCACTCTATAATATCTTCGACCCCAACGGTTGAAACCCCCAGCAAACGCTGCAGGTCAGAATGGTGTTCATAGTTTCGAGAAATGACCACATAGAAAGTTTTTGAAGTGCCGATAACCTTCTGCTTCCTGATCTGGACTCTGTGTGTTCAGCTTGGGAGATTTTTATCAAGCTTCATACTTGGGATTTTCACTTTGGCTGACGGTGATACCCCAATAAAAGCTAAATACTTAAAAGGCGGCACAAGGCTGTGGGACCATAAGGAGGGTGCTTGCAGTAAACCGATAGATTGCTTAAATGAAAACGCCAGTTAGGAAGCCTTGTGTCTACTAGGAATTTACCCAAGGGACACAGGAGTGCTGATGCATAGGGGCACTTGTACCCCAATGTTTATAGCAGCGCTCTCAACAATAGCCAAATTATGGAAAGAGCCCAAATGGCCATCAACTGATGAATGGATAAAGAAGATGTGGTTTATAGACACAATGGAATACTACTTGGCAATGAGTAAGAATGAAATCCTGCCATTTGCAGCAACATGGATGGAACTGGAGGATATTATGCTGAGTGAAATAAGTCAGAGAAGGACAGATACCATATGTTTTCACTCATGTGGAACTTGAGAAACTTAACAGAAGACCATGGGGGTAGGGAAGGGGAAGAAATAGATACAAACAGGGAGGGAGGGAGGCAAACCATAAAAGACTCTTTTTTTTTTTTATAATTTTATTTATTTTTGAGACAGAGCATGAGCAGGGGAGGGGCAGAGAGAGAGGGAGACACAGAATCCGAAGTAGGTTCCAGGCTCTGAGCTATCAGCACAGAGCCCAACACGGGGCTCGAACTCACAGACTGTGAGATCATGACCTGAGCTGAAGTCGGACGCTCAACCGACTGGGCCACCCAGGCACCCCAAAAGACTCAAGTATAGAGAACAAACTGAGGGTTGATCAGAGGGCCGGGGAGAGGGGAAAATGGGTGATGGGCATGGAGGAGGGCACTTGTTGGGATGAGCCCTGGGTGTTGTATGTGAGCCAATTTGACAATAAGTTATCTTCATTAAAAACCAGGGAAGCCTCGTGTCTAATTTGTATTCATCCACTCACTCACTCACTCACTCCCCCCCCCCAATAAACTATGCGCCCCCTCTCTTCTGCATGGTTCTCTTGGATCTTCTTGAGCGAGCTCGTCACTCTCTAAAATTCTCTTGTAACTTACTCGTTCTGCTGACTGGTGTCTCATCTGTATCCCCCCAGTAGAAGGCCACCGCATGAGGGCAGGGGCTTTGTCTCTCCTGTCCCTGCGGCGTCCCCAGAGCCTAGCAAGTGGCCTGCCCGTGGTAAACACGCGACGGGTATTTGTCGGTTCCCCAAATGAAAGGAATCGGGTAGTCTCCCAGGCTCTGGAGTGCCCGCGTGCACGCCGCTGTTGCAGCCCCCGGATCCCGTGACCACGTGCAGCTGGCAAAATTTACTGGGCACCGTGAGATTCTGGAATCGAGACAGTGAAGCGGCGTGGAAAGTGTCCCGGGCAAACTCCCTGCCCCTGGGAGCTTAGAACCCTTAAGGTAACAAACAGGTGATAAGACGGTGAAGGGGGGCGGGGGCGCGGAAACCCTCCTGCTGGAGGTGAGGAAGAACCTGATTGGAAGGGAGACCACGCACAGGCGACAAAAATAAAAGTTGCCACAGGAAACGAGAAAGCTCCTGCAGAGCAGAGAAGATCGTCAGCCACGTGACAGGCACCCCAGAGAATGGCAGGGAATGTTTGCAGATCATGGATCTGATGAAGGGTTAGTATCCAAAATCCGTAAGGAACTCCTAGGAGCCAGGAGCAAAGGGCAAATAGCCCAACCGGAAACATGGGGCGACCGTCCACGAGAGGGCGCTCGGCCTCACTCGTCGTCGTCCGGGAAGGCGGATCAAAACCACAGGGAGGGGTCCCCCCACACCCGTTAGCCTGCCTCTCACCAAAAAGACGAGAGGGAAGTGTGGGCAAGGATGTGGAGGAAAGAGAACCCCCGCGCACTGTTGGGGGGAGTGGATATCGGCACAGCCCCTCTGGAAAGCAGAAGGGAGGTTTCTCAGACATTAAAAATACAGGGGTGCCTGGGTGGCTCAGTCGGTTGAGCGTCCGACTTTGGGTCAGGTCACAAGCTCAGGATTGGAGAGTTTGAGCCCCGCGTCAGGCTCTGTGCTGATGGCTCAGAGCCTGGAGCCTGCTTCGGACGCTGTGTCTCCCTCTCTCTCTGCCCCTCCCTCACTCACGCTCTGTCTCTCTCAAAAACAGATAAACATTAAAAAAAATTTTTTGCTTTAAAAATACAAACACCACAATCCAGCAATCCCATTCCTGGCGATTGATGCAAACGAAAGGAAATCAGGATCTCAAAGAGACCTCTTCACCGCAGCGCTAACCACAACAGCCAAGGCAGAAGAACCGAAAAGCCCCCGCCGACAGCTGCACGGATAAAGAGAACGTGCCATATGCTTACATACGATGGATATTATTCGGCCTCAAAAACGAAGGAAATCCTGCCGTTTGCAACAACACGGATGACCCTGCAGGACATGATGCCAAGTGAAACTAGCCAGACTCAGAAGAACAGATCCTACATGATCTCGTTTATACCAGGAATCTGAAATAGTCAAACTCTTAGAAGCGGAGCGCCCAGTGATGGTTACCAGGAGCTTGGGGAGGGGGAGACAGAGAGGCGACGGTCAGAGCGCACGGTTGTGGTTATACGAGATGATTGTGTCCGAGAGATTCGCTGTGCAGCCCAGCGATTACAGTTCGCGGTGTACTGATACTTCACATTTTGTTATGAGGGTTAGATCTTAAACTGAGGGTTCTTACTGCAAAATAAATAAATAAATAAGATGCAATAAAAAGGAAGAAGGTAGGGGGAGACTGTGGGAGGTGGTGGATATTTCTGTGGCATGAATTGTGCTGACGCTTTCACGGGTGCATACGTAACTCCCAACTCATCATGTTGTCATGCGGACAGCTCTGTGTCTGTCAATCGTACCCCAAGAAAATGGTCTCAGTAAAAACGAAAAAGAAGACAGAAAGAAGTGGGTGCTTCCTGTAGATGCTAAATAAAGAGCTAAGTCACCTCGATGGTGAAACGTAGAATATAAATCCCACACTAGCTTCTGAGGACCCAGGGCCGCTTCCACCAGGAAGTTCTCCTGAATTCCCCTTATATTTTTATCATAAGCCCATTGACCTGGAGTTCGCCTGAGTCAAGATCGCTTAAGGCCAAGCGTTATGGACCGAATTGCGTCCCCTTTCCCAAGTCCTATATTCCTCGATGCGGCTGCGTTTGGAGATGAGCCCCTAAAGAAAGTAAAACTAAATGAGGTCCTAAGTGTGGGGCCCTAACCCTCTGGGGCTGGGGTCCTTACACGAAAAGGAAGAGTCACGCTCTGCGTGCATCTCTCTCTCTGTGTCTCTGTCCGTCTGTCCGTCTCTCTCTCTGCACACACACAGGGAAAGCACCTCCTGATGACGCAGCTAACAGCAGGTGGCCACCTGGAAACCAAAGAGAGAGACCTCACAGGAAACCAACCCTACCGGCACTTTGACCTTGGACTTCGGGCCTCCAGAATTGCGAGGAAATAAATTTCTGTTGTTTAATCCACCCAGTCTGTGGTATTTTGACACGGCACCAAATGTATCTGGTGCTGTGGCTTTTGATGATACGTACCAGCTGGGACTCTGCTAACGCTGACGTGCCACAAAGATCTTAGCGGGAGCAGCTTTTATCGGTCGAGGAAGAGTAATCCTTCATCAATAGGTGGGTAGAGGTTTTATAAACCCTGCTGGGTACGGGTGGTCAGACGGATTGCTGAAGTACTTCAAACGTTATCCCTGTGAACCCGTTTAGCGCTATCTTTCTTCTGGGTCAGTCATTCATTCAACAAACATCTACTGAGTGCCAGCCAGGTACCCGGTACTGTGCCCAGGAAACAAGGCATAGGAAGCCCTGCTCTCAAGGGGCTGATGTTCTAGAGGGGAGAGACACAAGATAAACAAATGGACAAGACGGTTGCCAAGAGTGACAAAGGCTCAGAAGGAAACTTAATAGGGTGACATGATGGAAAGCCATGGCGGTGAGTACTTTTTTTTTTTTTTTTTAATTTTTTTTTTTTTAACGTTTTATTTATTTTTGAGACAGAGAGAAACAGAGCATGAACGGGGGAGGGGCAGAGAGAGAGGGAGACACAGAATCCGAAGCAGGCTCTAGGCTCTGAGCCATCAGCCCAGAGCCGGACGCGGGGCTCGAACTCACGGACCGTGAGATCGTGACCTGAGCTGAAGTCGGCCGCTTAACCGACTGAGCCACCCAGGCGCCCCAGCCATGGCGGTGAGTACTTTTGATTGCACGGTCAGGGAAGGGTCTCCAGGAGCCGGTGACATTTGATCTGAGACCTAAAAGGCCCTCGGGGGCCACACAACGAGAGCGTTTCAGGGGCGCCTGGGTGGCTCAGTCGGTTAAGCCTCCGACTTTGGCTCAAGTCATGATGTCACGGTTCGTGAGTTCGAGCCCCACGTCGGGCTCTGTGCTGGCAGCTCGGAGCCTGGAGCCTGCTTCCGATTCTGTGTCTCCCTCTATCACTGCGTTTGAAAGGGGAAGTAGGTGCCCAGTAACCAGCTGTTGCTTGAACAGAAGAACCACCCACCTGTTCAGCCGAATGCCATCCTCAATAACGTAAGGGCACCGCGAGTCCCAAGAACACTGCCACAGGCTGGTCCAGCAGACATGGCTTTGGATCCCTGTCTCACATCTTGTCACCAGCAGGGAGGAGCTGCTACTGAGGGTCTGGTGTGCTTGTAAGTGGGGGCCAACATCCAGCCAATCAGATACCATTTATTCAAGCCTCGTTTCGTGAGCCCACCTTGTTCCTCAAAGCGTGATCCTCAGGCCAGCAGCATCAGCCTCACCCGGGAGCTTCTCAGAAATGCAGAACCCCTGGGGCAGCCGGATGGCTCAGTCGGTTGAGCGTCTAGGTCACGGGCTTGTGGTCTCAAGAGTTCGAGCCCCGGGTTGGGCTCTGTGCTGGCAGCGCGGAGCCGGCTTGGGATTCTTTCTTTCTTTCTCTTTTTTTTGTTTTTTTAACTTTTTTCAATGTTTATTTTATTTTTGAGAGAGAGAGAGAGACAGACATGAGCAGGGGAGGGGCAGAGAGAGAGGGAGACAGAGAATCCGAAGCCGGCTCCGGGCTCCGAGCTGTCCGCACAGAGCCCAACACGGGGCTCGAACTCGCGAACCGTGAGATCATGTCCTGAGCTGAAGTCGGACCCTTAACGGACTGAGCCACCCAGGCGCCCCAACCAACTTCCGTTAACAGCGGCAGAGAACTGTGGTGGCCGTGACTCCGCAGAGGCACAGTTCGGGAGAAAGATTTGGATCTGGAAAAAGGCTCCTAGGTCAGAAGGGCTCAGAAGGGCGGAAACTCGGAAATGTTCGGACTTCGTTTTGTGTTCAGCTCATCCCAGAAATCAGAGTCAAATGGGGACAGATTTCCCCGCGGGTAACAAGACCTCAGGGCACTGAGGCATGGCGTTGTGTTTCAGGGGGAGGTGGATAAGTTCTCTGTCATAAGCTCTTGTGATGTTCCGGGAAGGGGGTCAGTTACCAGCGTCGGTAACACCTGCTTCGCGGTCTCCGGGCCTTCAGAACCAGAGGTGTGTTTCCCCCGAGGAATCGGACTGTGGATACTTCGGAATCGATGCTATCCTTCGTGGGGAGAAAGCCCTGGATTTTGATGGGACACAGCTGGGCAGCAGGGGGTCATCTGCCCGGAAAATGAGTGCTGTCTTACCTGCAAAGCCCTTAGGGGCCGCTCGAAATGGTTTCCGCATCCATGGATCAAATCAAACGGCAGAGAAAAGAATATAATTTATAATTCAGGAGCCCAACAAGAACAGGAGCACTCGATCGGGGGCAAAACACACACACACACATGCAGAATGGGTTTCGTCCCCCCAAACGTCTTCGGGAAAATGACAGTGATGATTTTGCACGGGAAGGAAAAAATGTTTCCAAGAATCGATGAAGGACACTGTTCAGAAACGTCCACATATTGGCCCAAGAGAAGGACAGGAAGGACCTATTTTCCAGATCGTTTAAAGATGCTGACTGGATGAATTACTCAGCTGGTTTTCTAACAGGAGGAGCATCTCCACCCCTCAAATTCCTCCTCCCAGATGAATCAACTCTGCCCTCCCACTAGCAGCAGTCAGGAGAGTAAGGAGATGAGTCCGTGCACCAGGGTGGCTCACACAAGTTCCAAGGCTGTCCGGGACCACCCTCCTTCCCCATCACCGGGCTGAGATGGGCATCATTTAGGAAGGAAAATAAAAACCCTAGGCTCCAGGGAGAACAAACTCCAGGCAATACAGATTCCCGTGCAGACTCAGTTGAGAGTCTTCTAAACCAGGGGTCAGCAATCTTCTGTCAGGGGCCGGATAGTAGTTTAGACCTGGCAACTACTCAACTCTGCCAGGGTAGCATGAAAGCAGCCATAGACAGTATGTAAAGCTATGAACATGGATTGTTCCAATAAAACTTTATTGATAAAAACAAGTAGTGGGCCGGATTTGGCCCACGGATCAGAGTTTGCCAACCCCTCACCTAGAACAGTTTAGTCCTGTCTTCTCGTTTTATACATGGGAACACCAAAGCTCAAGGGGGAAATGGCTTGCCCAAGGCCACATACCTTGGTCAAGACAGAGCTCAGGTTGAAAGCCTAAAATGTTCACGCCGTCTTCAAATCTCTCTCCACTGCACCACATGGCCCCTTCCTCCCCTCCTCACCTGCCTTCTTTATTACAAGCTAAATACTGGCGACATTGTATGCAGTCACACGCGATCTCTGCATTCACGCAGCTCCCATCTGGTGCTGGACTCAGAAGCCATTCTTTAAATAACCTTGCTCGAGAAGCCATCGTTTGTGTTCGTTTGTAAATATTAACTCTAAAACCACTGTGGTTAAATTATTGAAATAGTGCTGGCCTGAGACATGCAATACCTTTGAAAATATATTTTTTTTCTTTTCATAGGTAGGTGATTCTTTGTTGATTAATGACACAGCTAATCATGCTTGTTGAAGATAAAGCCTTTTTTTTTTTTAATGTTTATTTATTTTTGAGACAAGGAGAGACAGAGCATGAACGGGGGAGGGTCAGAGAGAGAGGAAGACACAAAATCTGAAACAGGCTCCAGGCTCTGAGCCATCAGCACAGAGCCCGATGCAGGGCTCAAACCCACAAACCACAAGGTCATGACCTGAGCTGAAGTCGGACGCTCAACCGACTGAGCCACCCAGGCGCCCCGAGTGTTTCATTTTTTAATAGGTTTGCCTGACGGTCTTGCTTTCGAAGATGATTCTGATGGTCCAGAAAGAAGCCTGTTTACTAGTAGGCGTCAACGTTTGCCACGTGTCCAGACAGAATATCATCCAAAGATAAATAATCCACAGCAGGGGAATATTTGCCCTGAGTCTCCAGGGAATAGACCGAGTCTTTTTTACCTTCTTGATCTCAGATTTACGAATCTGACAAGTAAAACATGAGACCCTCCTAAGCCGGGGGACTTGGGGATTGTGACATCTAAAACCCCATGAGCTCAGTGGCTCCCTCCTCTTTAAATGGCGCCTTGTGTCACATAAACCATCCATTGTCCTGATCCAAGTCCAACATGACCATTTTCTGAGGCCGGTACGGAGTGTGCTTCACGACTCGTACTGATCGATTCCATTCATCCACCCTTAGCGCTGATGACACAAGAGTATTCCTTTAGGATTTTCTCCATTGGAAGCAACAAATGCCAACTCTGGATGACGTAAGCAAAACAGGACACTCTTGGAAGATTCCTGGGTAGCTCACAAGCACTGAAGAAAGGGCTCCGGAAAGACGAGAAGCCGGGCACTGTGGCCAGGAGCAGGGTGGCACTCTTCAAGGCACTGTGGTCTGCACAAATCAGCTCCAAACCCATTTATTCTTTGCGTCATCCCACTCAAGGCTTCGGTTTTCCGGAGAGCCCCACTCATTTTCCTGGCTATCACACTCAGCCCACGACTAGGGAAGGAGGGCACTTTGATTGGCAATCAACCCTTGGGAGAGGGGTGCTTCTCTAAAGCAACATAGGAGTAATGTTACTGGATAAGGGGAACGTATGCTACACGGGTGGAAATCATAGGTTTCTGCCGCTGCAGGGGATGTGCTAGGGCTCAGAGCGGAGGCGGACACAGTCAGGGGAGCTCACAGTGCATAGAATACATGGTCAGTTGCCCTCCTTAGCTACGGCTCTCAACTTCCTCAGACCAAGGTGTGACCATGTAATTAAGTTTTGAGTTCTGGCCAAAGGGATATAAGGCAAAACACCTTCGCTTTTAAGCTGGCTGGAACGAGGGGATGATGGCTTGACCCAAGGCAGCCATGTTGGGCCAAGAGGTCGCTTTGGGAGTGGAAGCATCCATGGCAGAACATCAAGCTCAGTCTTGACTGCTCACCTCTGAACTTCTGAAAGAGAGAAATCGATACCTGCCGTGTTTATGCAAGCAAAACCCAGGCTTTCTGTTCCCATCAATTGATCCCTAAGTAACGCAGAGTTCATGTGCTCTAACCACCATTCTAGAACTCAAAGCAAGGGCAACGGGAGATTCAGGAAGCCAACATCCTGAACTGCTCGGAGATGGAGAATCAAGGAAGGCTTCCTGGAGTACAGGGCTTTTGAGCCAAGGCTTGTGGAGTGGGAAAGGGACAGGGGTAAGAAGGAGGTCCCTCTGTCAGCCGAGGGGAAGAGCCTAAGGAAGACAAAGAACAGAAAATTTTCACCGAATGCACGTGACGGGAGCAGATTTGTCACATACAGGAGACTGAAGAAGAAAGATAACACTGACAAGCAGGTTGGGGTGGGTCCGATTCTGGAAAGTTCTGCACTCTAAGATAAAGAGTTCAGACTCTGTCCTCTTAGATCTGGGGTCAGCACACTTTTCCTGTCAAGGTCCAGATGGTAAATAGTTTAAGCTTTGTGGGTCACATATGTTCTCTGCCGCGACTACTTGACTCTGCCATTGCCAAAGACAAAAGCGGCCACGGACAATATGTACATGAATAGGCATGACTGTGTTCCAATAAAACTTGATTTATAAAAATAGGAGTCCAGCCCACAGATCTTGGCTTGCTGATCCCTGCTCCAGGCTTAAAGTCCCCAAAGTGGGTGGCCTGGACCACCGGTCCCTACATAGGGTTCGACAGAAAAGTAGTCCCGTCAGCAAACAAGATCAGAAGTGCTGCATTCTCTAGCCATCTCCTAGAGCCACACTGCAGAGCAGTAAAGGCTCTGATAAGTCGTGCAGCAAGGAAACGTGTTGTTCTCTGTTCAACTGCCAGCACTTCCTTAATTTATTTTATAAGACATCTTTCATTCCAAAGAGAAGACTTTGGAAAGCCTGCGTAAGTGATGAGGAGCCAGTGGACAGGCCCCACTAAGCCAGATGCTTCTAACTGCCAGACTGTGGTAGTTTTTACCAGCCCTCCGGGAAACGATTAAAGTAACATCGGTCTCGTAAGGTCTTCAAAATGCAACATTTATTCAATTCGCAGAACTCTCCTTAGTCTGCAGATGATGTCCTTGCTACTTTGGCGTCTAATTCTTTTCCTTTCGCAAAGTGCTGGTTTCACAGGAAGGTAACCATCGTTCTTCTAAATCCACTCAGTAGGCAAAATAAAGGGGCGCCTGGGTGGCTCAGTCGGTTAAGCGTCCGACTTCGGCTCAGGTCATGATCTCACAGTTTGTGAGTTTGAGCCCCGCGTCGGGCTCTGTGCGGACAGCTCGGAGCCTGGAGCCTGCTTCGGATTCTGTCTCTGTCTCTCTGCCCCTCCCCTACTCGCTCTCTGTCTCTCTGTCTCTCTCTCTCACATATAAAAAATAAAACATTAAAAAAATTTTTTAAAAAGTAGACGAAACAAAAAGCTATGACAAGGCTCAGAAAATGTTTTTGCTTTGATTTTTAATTGTGCCATATAGCGCACACCAAACGAGGCTCTACCCCGAATCGTCATAAAACGAACATCTGTGTAACCACCACCCAGGTCAAAACACTCCAATATCGCCAGCACCCCGGGAGCTCTCCTGCTGTCCCTCGTTTTTCGTCACCACCTCCCTGCTCTCCGGAGGAAACCACCACCCTGATTTCTGGCGCAATACTCCGTTTCCCGTTTTCCGACTGGAATTATGTCACCTATTCCTTCGTCCCTGGGGTTGATCTTTGCCCAACGTGTTCCTGACATCCATCGATGTTGTCGCTTCCGGCACAGGCTCATTGATTTTGGGGGATACGATCATCCCACTGCATGATGGGTAATTCCAATTTTTGCCACTTTGGACCTACTACCAACAGCGCCGCTCGGAACCTGTCGTGCATGCATTTTGTGACTCGGGCTTACACATCTGCTGGCACGCACACACACACACACGCACACACACATACACACACACCCCAAGCTGTGGCATTGCCGGATCACAGGTAAGAATACATCCGACTTTGGTGAGGTCTCCAAAGACACTGCGCCCATTAGGCCCTTTACATCCTCGCCAATACTCTGTATCGAGCGTCTTTTTTCATTTGAGCCGCTCTGATGGGTGTGAGTAGTATCTTATTGCGGCTTTAACCGACCCTCCTCTGATCGCTAAGAAGATGGAGCACCGGTTCATAGACGCGTTGACTGGACACTCTCCTTTGGAAAGCGCCTGTTCGAGTCTTGTTACGATTTGGGGGGGCGTTCTGTGCGTCTCCCGCCCAGAGCCCTTCCTCAGTCACGTGCATCTCCAGTACCTTCTCCAGCTCTTTCCACTCTCTGCACGTAGTTTGTAAGATTCTTATAAAGCAAAGTAGAGACCTGTTCATCTGCTTCCCCGGGCCGCTGCTGGCCGCTAGGACTTTCCACAGTGACATATCCAGGACACATTTGATCTCGCGGAGACGGAGCAGCCAAACCTTCCGTTTTACTCCGTTTGAATCTCGAAAGCCACATGCGGCTACCGTCTCGGGCAGGGCAGTTTCAGAGCCCGGCAGGCTGTAAAGAAAGGACAGCTTCACGAATGCATCAACCCTGCGGAGGGAAGACGTGATGGGAAACTGGCCTTTCGGGCGCCATCGGGCTGAAGAATTTAGCCGAACCTCCCGGGCACGACCACAGGAAGGGTCAAGTTCTTCCACGCCCACTCTTGCCCACCTGCACACAGCAGTCGGGGCGGCTTCTAACACTCACGCCCAGTCCCGTCCACCCCCCTGTCCAAGTCTGTTAGACAAACAACAGGAACACAGGACAGTCCTCCCTGACCGCCCAGACCCAGCCCGCCGTGCCCCACCCTCCAAGGCCACATCTGTTACGCCCGTGCTTTTCCTTCCTCACACTTCTCACAGCTCAAACCATCCATTGGTCTGATGTGTGACTTCCACCCCCGAATCACGTCCCCTGGGGGTGGGGGGGACAATACCTCCTCCTTTCCGCAATATCCCCAGTAGGCCGGCGCATAGCAAAATCTCCCCCCATACCTGTTCGGCGAATGAACGAGTCACAGACCGGCCACAAGCAGTGCCCCGTGAGGTCTTACAGGCTCAGGCTTTAGAGGCAGGCGAACGGGGTTGGAAGCCCCACCTCATGCCTTCCTGTCCCAAAGCGGACACCGACGTCTCCGTGACTCGGTTTCCCCCTCTGTAAAACAGGGATACTAACGATCACTCCTTCATGGAGGCGTCGGGTGAGTTAATACGCATGGCAAGTGTGGACATCACTGCCTGGAGTGGGAGGAACGCAATGACGTGAGTCCCGGAGGCAGGGAATGCCCCCCAAACACCATTAGTGACTTCGCCGCGACATACGACAGGCGGCCTTTTTGCTAACTCTCAAAAGACAATTCTCTGCCATTCCACAAGGCCACGGTCCTCAGTCTCCGCCGCATCCCCATCCCTGCGTTTTGTATTTCTGGTTGCTTTGGCCCCCATCCTCACTGGAATACAATTTCATGGGGTTTGGGAAGAGATGATGTTCCTTGAAACTTTCGCCCCACGGCTCTCTCGAGATCTCTCAGAGATAGAAAACTCGACTTGGCTCAGCGCAGAACCTGTTTGAACATTCGTTACACGTACTTCAAAACCCTTTGGACTTCTCGCCCGTTTTTACTCTTGGCAAAGAAGCAGCTTCCTGCTTCTGCGAAGTTAAGCTTTCAAGCTTTAGGGGGAAAAGGCTTTTTGGACAACAAACAGCCCTTTAAAAACAATATTTTGAGGAGCTAAGTGTAAATGAATCAGAAACACATGAATTAAGCCTCTCTTGATGTACACATGGGTTTAATAATTATCGGAGGTGGAGGAGAAGGGATGTGGGGCTGGAAAAGCCGTGTCTTGGGTTTTATCAAATCTAAAATGTTTGAGGAGTAATTCGAGACATTCCACACACCCCCCCCCCAAATGTAGCCAGATTTTCCGATTCCACTTCCAAGGAGTCACACAGGATCTTTCTAGTAACGACTGAGTGCTCCAGAGCACCAGGGTTTCATGGCTTCTGATTGGCTGGGCCTGACGCTATGATTTATGAGGCCATTCAAAGATTTATATATTGCCATTATAACAAATTCCTTCCAAACTGAACAGTACCCAAATGCAGCTTTATAAATATCTTTCCTGTTAGAAGCCTCTTTCTGATCACAAAACTCTCCTTCTTTGCCTTTTCCCCAGCCACCCCCCCCCAAGCCACAGATTCCCCCATGAGGTCCCGGACCAATGGCGAACGAGGGAATTAATTTTACCATGGCTGAAACGTGTTTCACTTTGGATTGAGTTTTAAATGACTTGGGTCTATATAAGCCGCGGGTCAAAAGGAGGTTAGAGCTAAAGGACTCATAAGTTAGGTGAAGGGTAGAAGGGGTGAAATTTTATAAATGCTTATGGCTTTCATAAAAAGAAAAGCTAAGTTGTGTTCGTGCCGAACACAGTCGAACACTCCATACATCAGGGCACGCCGTTTCCTAGAGGAAATGTCCCTTACTGGTTTGGCTTCTGCCTTTCTCCATTTCAATGACATCATCCGTGTTGGGTAAGTAACTTTTTCCACATGTCACCATCCATGCGTCCTTCTCCCAAATAAATTTTGAGTCACTCAAAGCTCTGAGGTATGCTAACTTCCATGGCTTAATGGGCAGCAGGAAAGGGGAGTGAAAAGTGGTAGGGGAAGGTCTTCCTGTTCTTTAAATTCATTGCCCCATAGGTCTTGTTTCCAATGACATGCTCACAAACCCCGTCTAACCATGGAGAGCAGAAGTTCTCAGGAAAAGAAATAACAGAGTTGAGCCGGCATGGGGTTCACGGGCCGCCCCAATGACTGCATTAGAAACACTCTCAGTGGGAGAGTGGACTGTTTTGGCAATTACACAAGGGGTGACGATTCAGTATCGCCACCTATGAGGCCATTTATATTAGTCAGCGAGGCCGCAACAATGCCGCGTAACGAGCTAGCCCCAGATTCGCTGGATTATGAGGACAGTCAGCTGTTCTCATGTTCACAGATCTGTGAGTCAACTACACTCAGCTGAGCTAGGATGGACCTCAGGCTCCGGATTGTGATTCTGAGCTCTGGGCTGGAAATTGAGTTCAGATCTGTTTCAAGTGTCTTTCCATCTGCCTTGCCCCAGCGGTCACCCAGATCATGTGGCCGCCTGTCACCCTCTGGAGCCCGGGTCTGCAATTCCTTCTTAGTTACAAACGCAGTCACTATGGCACACTGCTTTGTATTCTCTGCAACTCATGACTTAAGCACTGAAATGCCTGACACACATATTCCTGAGGCTGAGAGGAAGACACACAGGTGGTTACCAGACCCAGGAAGAGGGAGTCACGTAGTGAGGGCTCCCTGGATAGACGTAGCGACCTCGAGTCCAAGGGCACAGCCAGACCAAGGCAACCCGGAAGGTGGAGGGCAAAGGAGCCCGTTGATTCTATCCAGGTAGGTAGGCTACCTGAGCAGAGGACAGAGAACGAGGGGGAGAGGAGCTGGAGGGAGGCAGAAAAGATCCAGCGTGAACAAGGTGCTCAGAAAAGAAAGGACAAGAGGATGCTGGGTGTGCTCGTAGGTAAAAGGTAATAGACCTCAAAAGAGGTCAAGAGATCTGGATGCTCGACCCCGCTCTACCACGCACCAGCTGGAGACCTCAGCAAATCACTCCGCTTCTCTAAGTCTTACCTTTCCTCTTCTGCCAAAGAGGGTAATCAGATGTCCCCCGTTCACTTGAGACAGTGGCCTGGCGTTCAATAAGCAAACAGGTAGGAAGGAGTGCGTGCCAACTTCGTGAACGCAGATTTTCGTTCTCCGCTACATCTCTAACCCCTAGAACGGAGCCTAACGCGTGGCAGATGGTAATCCATCTGTGGGTAGAGAATAAGGCAATCAAAACCCAATCCGCGTCTCCTAGAATCCCCCCGGGGTGGACTCACAGCCTCGACCGCCCGGTACTAAGGCGGGCTGCACAAAACCTTCTCGAGGCGGTAGCCGTTGGATCCGCCTTTCAAACAGGCTGTGCCTTCAGCGTTGGCCATTCCGTTGGGGTCCCGAAGGCGGAAGTGGGTGTCGGGGAGAGTGAGGATCGCGCCATCGGTTGGAAAGCACAGAAACGGGTCACACTGGCTTCACCCAAAGGGAAGATTTATGGGTCCACACAACCAGAATGCCCAAGTCGGATGGGGCGAATCAGAAGAAGAACAGGGTTCAAACCAGCACCCCCGGCTGTTCTCCATCTCCCCACTGTCTTGGAAAGTGTTAGCCTTAGAAGGTGTTAGCTCACCTTTCAACTTCTGTACAAGCCCTCTCATGGGCCCATTCCGAGGAAGGCAGAGGGCTTCCTCTGGTGGCTCCCTTGGAAAGGAAAAAAGAAAACAATCTTAGGAGCCCAAAGAAGCATCTTCTCACATGTCACGGGTTCTGATCGGCTAAATACTCATCCCTGAGCCAACGGCCGCCGTCTGGGGACGGGCTTCACTCATTGCTCCCAACGGTTGGGCACAGGGCGTCGGGCCATCCCGCCCAAACACGTGTCTAGGAAGGACGAGCCCCTGCCCAGCCAGTGCTAATGGAAACAGAGTGGATTGCATGTTGGCCTGTCCTCTGCCCGCCACCTCACAGTTGGGTCACCTGCCTACAATGTCCAAATCTCTCTCCCCCACCTTCTCCCCATGGAGCCTGCCCCGTGGGGGGCATGCGGAAATACTTCAGCCCTGATATTTTTCACTGTGTCCGCAAAGGGGATTCATAACCTCTTGCCAAGTCTGCCTCTGGTGACCTCACACTGCTAGCTGGAAATCAGCCACGGGCGCATTTATTTACACCGGTGGGAAAAGCTACAGATCAGGAAGTCAGGGTACGTGAACGTCATCGGAGACCGGAGGTCCTCGGTTCCGAGTGTTTCCACTGCATCCTTCAGGAGCAGCGTCTGCTTGCCGTCTTCCCAGCCCAGCCTCCATCCGACCTCCACGGAGGTCTTCGGAAAACACAAATCTGGGGGCGCCTGGGTGGCTCAGTCGGTTGAGCATCTGACTTCGGCTCAGGTCACGATCTCACCATCTGTGAGTTCGAGCCCCGCATCAGGCTCTGTGCTCACAGCTCAGAGCCTGGAGCCTGCTTCGGATTCTGTGTCTCCCTCTCTCTCTCTTTGCCCCTCCCCCATTCTCACTCTGTCTCTCTCTCTCTCCCTCAAAAATAAACATTAAAAAAATTTTTTTTTTTTTAAAAAAGAAAAGAAAACACAAATCTGGCTAAGGGATTCCATGTAAATCCTTTTATTGTTACCTTTGGCCTTAAAATGATCTTTCCAGATTCATTTCCTCACCCAGTCTTTTGAGCTCAGGTCATAACAAGCCATTTGCTGTTCCCTAAAACATCAGGTTCTACACGTCGCTCCCTCCGCTTGGAATATCTTCTCCATCTGATAGACTCCCACTCCTCCATCAAAACCCGGCTCGAACGCTTATCCTCCGCCAGCCCTCCGGGGAACACTGACCGGGGATTCTGTGTACTCAGCACGTCTTGGTCCAGAACTTGCCGTGGCGAGTTGAATTACTCATGTACACATCCGTCACCCAAAGAAACAGACTGCCTGTTTCATTCATTGTCGTCTTCCCAAAGTCTAGCACAGGGCCCCACATACAGTGGGAAGTTCAGAAGGAACTCTCAAATGAACAGGGAAAAAAACCTGCATTAAGCCCTGGACCTTGGGACGGGGCTCAGAACACGGTCCCTGCCCTCCAAAAGCTCGGATCTTGCAGATAAACAAACAGGGGGGAGACCGATCCGGCCCATCTCTGCCCGCCTCCCACCTAGCATTTATTACGTGCTAAACATCTGTTTGCGGTAAGAAAGATGGTTAAAACCCTCCCTTGGCTGATTCAGGCCAGTGCGAAGGCGTTCTTGACTCAGCTGTCATTTGTACTACACCATCGTCACCAAACACCATTGAGTGTCCTTGTAGTATAAACAGGGCGAGTTGCAGAGACATAGAGCCCGCATTAAACTAATGACATCAACTCTCGGCAAACAGGAAAGAACAAACAAGCAGAGAAAGGGCTTTGTGCCCCGCGGTGAGGTGGGAACGGGAACGAGTAGCAATCTCATGCTGGGATCAGGGCACGGGGACACAGAGTACCAGGAAGTTGAGACGGCTTGGGTGGGAGAAGGGTCATGAATCACGGCCTCGCTGCGCTCTAAGGAGAACTGAAGGAACGATGGCGTGGGTGACCGGCAGACAAGGCAAAGGGGCAGTGACATTTTTCTGAGTGTTGTCTGTATGTCGGGCACTGGGCTGACCACTCTGCCCCTACCAGATCATCAGACACCCACAATAAGCCTAAGGTTAATATTCGCTTTGTACAGATGATGAAACCGAGGCTCAGCAGCGTAAAGATGCTTGCCTGAGACGGCACAGCCAGTGAAAAGGCTGGGTTTCCAATTCATCTCTGCCTGATTCCTGATCCTGATTTTTTTTAAGTTTTTTTTTTTTTTTTTTTACTATTTATTTATTTTTGAGGGAGAGAGAGACAGAGCGTGAGAGGGGGAGGGGCAGAGAGAGGGGGAGACACAGAATCCGAAGCAGGCTCCCGGCTCCGAGCTGTCAGCACAGAGCCCAATGCGGGGCTCAAACTCACAAACCACGAGATCATGACCTGAGCCGAAGTCAGACGCTCAACAGAATGAGCCACCCAGGTGCCCCTCCTGATCCTGATTTTTAATCATCGCACCTTACTACCACGGAGAAGTTAGAAAAGAACACAAGACAGGGCTTGACCCTCTTCTTCCAAGAAGGACCAAGTTTGGATCAGGTGTGCATAAGAAGTTGAGAATCAGCCATCCTTCGATTTATTCTGGACTCTGAAAACCCTGTTTGACCCCTCCCATACTCCTGCTGCTTTTTACCTGGCTGATTATTTTTCCCTGCCTTCGTTGTGGACTGTTAGGAAGGTAGAGACAAGAAAAGACTCTAAGATCCTAAAGGGAGAAAAACCCACAATATAAATCCATCACCTACACAGAATGCCAGGGTGGAAGGTCTCATCTGCCTCCTTCTCGAGAAGCATGACCTCCCACTAGCTCCTAAGTCAAATTTTTGTATCCCCAGCGAACCCCGCCCAGCAGGCACCCTCTGAATGTCTCTGGCACCAAATCTCTCTTTCATTCTTTAGCTAACTTCCTCTCTTGTCAATTTCACTGAGGTGTAATTGACAGATAGAAGTTGTGTATCCTTCAGGCACACAACTTGATGTCTTGATTACATGCATACATTGTAAAACAATCACCATCGCCTCCCCTTTGTGTGCGTGTGTGTGTGTGTGTGTGTGTGTGGTGTTGAGAACCCTTAAGACCTACTTTTCGCAAATTTCAAGCATACAACTTGTTAACTACAGTCACAGTGAGACCTCCAGAGCCTGCTCATCTGTCACAATTGAAAATTTAATATGGGAGAAAAATAATGCGTAAACTATGTACCCGATAAGGGATTAGTATCCAAAAAGTATATAGATATATACATGTACATATATACATATATATGCATATTATACATATATAATATATATTATATATATTATATATGTTATATATTATTATATATTATATTATATTATAATTATATTAAAAATATTATAATATAATTATATAATATAATTATATCATACTTATAATATATTATACTATAATATTATAATTACATTATAATTATTATAATATTATAATATATCAATATATATTATATATAATATATATAATATATTATATTATAATTACATTATAATATTATAATATAATATATTATATTATATTATATTATATTATTATATACTATATAATAATATAATATATATTATTATAATATATTATATACTATTATATAATATATAATATACATATTATATGTATATGTACACATAATATACATATACATATATATTATATATTAGTATCCAAAAAGTATATATCTATATACATATATATTTATTTATGTAATTCATTCAACTCAACAGCCAAAAAACAAACCCACAAACAAAACACAGCCCGATTAAAATCTGGGCAATGGACCGGGAGAGACATTTGCCCAAAGAAGCACACGAAAGGCCGAGATGCCTGAAAAGATGCTCCTATCGCTAATGATCAGGGGAATGTGAATCAAAGCCACACAGCGGTATCGCCTTCCCCCTGGCAGGACGGCTATCAGCCAAAAGACAAGCGATAAGGTGAGGATGTGGAGAAAAGGGACCCTCGGGCACTAGTGGATGCAAACGGGTGCAGCCGCTGTGGAAACAGTTCGGAGGCTCTTCCGATCTCCTTCTGTGCTTCCGGCCAGTGACTGGCTTGTAAATGGCACATTGTCGTGAGAGGTAATCTCAGTATTTCCCTTGCCCTCCCATGTGCTCCTGCCTAAAATGTCACCACAACGGCTCCCATCTGGGCCACGGGGCAGCTGGAGGTGTGCAAAAAGCCAGGGTAGGGAGGCAGGGACAGCTCGCACGCACCTGGGGGCTGGACCAGAGGCTATGGTGGGATGGGGGGGAGGAGGATCTAAACACAAAGTCAAGTTTCTCCTCTTTATTTAAAAATTACAAGGGCGGGGCACCTCGGTGGCTCTGTCCGTTAAGCGTCTGACTTTGGCTCAGGTCATGATCTCGCGGTTTGTGAGTTCGAGCCCCGCATCGGGCTCTGTGCTGACAGCTCGGAGCCTGGAGCCTGCTTCCGATTCTGTGTCTCCCTCTCTCTCTCTCTCTCTCTGCTCCCACTCTCTCTCCCTCTCTGAAAAATAAATGAACATTAAAAAATTTTAAACATTACAGACCTGTGTTTGGTGCAGACTCAACATCATGAGAAAAAGAGAAGCCGTAGTCAAGAGCCACGGGTCCCTAAGAAGCCAAAGGAAGCCTGCTATCTTTGTGAGTTTGCTAAGTATCATGCGTCCGTTAAATGCACGGGTTTTGGAGTGTGTCCAGTCTGGCGTTAATTCTCAGCTCCAGCCCTTGGCAGACCTGTGGTGGGTCGAGGAGTGGCCTCCCAAGGGACCTGTCTACTTGGGACCTCAGAATGTGGCCTTGTTTGGAATAAGGGTCTTTGCAGAGGTGATGATTCATGTAAGGATCTCGAGGTGAGGTCATCCCGGAGGATGATCTCTAAGTCCTACGACGTGTGTCACAAGAGACAGAGAAGAGAAGGCATATGGAGAAACCCAGAGGAGGACAGGCAGAGGCCGAACAGAGGCTGAGTCTACCATCCGAGAAACACCCGGAGCCCCCCGGAAGCTGAAGACATGAGGTCGGATCCTCCCCCTAGAGACCCCGGAGGGCGCGGGGCCGTGCTGACCACCCTGACTCCAGACTGTTTGCCTCCAGGACTAAGAGAGTCAGTTTCTGTTGTTTTAGGCTCCCCACGTTGGCAGTCCTTGAAACCAATGCCGATGTGAGGCCAGGCAAAGCCATTTCATGTCCCCTCTGGAAGCCTCGGCTTCCCATCTTTAAAATGGGTACAATAATAATATCTCGAGATCGGGGGCGGGGGGGAGGACGTACTCAGGGTAGAGCTCAGGCCACAGTAGCTGCTGTCCTTGTCGTTGCGACAAGCCTGTCCACTTGATCCCCGAACTGGCTATCCCCACGCCCTGAAACAAAGGTCTGGGGTCCAAAGAGAAAGTGAAAGGGGGCAGTGTCTGTCACCCTCCTAGACTCGCCCCGGGCGTCAGAGGTGGGCGCTGGGAAAAGCAAGGTACAAGCAGAGAAGACTCCAGATAACACGGGGAGGTCAGGGACCCCAGGGACAGGCTGCAGAAATGCAGAGAGAGACAGAGAGAGAGATCGTACTCCTTCTGATGCTTCTGACAGTTCCTGGAACACAGCCGTGCGTCTTTCTGACTTGTTTTCCCATAAAATGGGGTTGATAATAATAGAACCTCACCTCGCGAGATTGTTCTGGGGACAGAAGGAAAGTCTGGGTGACATGTGCTTCACGGAACGCTCACTCGCTTCATTCACTGTTGGGCCCTCCTGTGGGCCAGGCACCGCGCTGGGCGCATAAAAACCGCTCAGCAGACGGGTCTCCAGGGTTTCTGTTCCTGTTATGATTATCGGGTCCGCTGGAAACGGCAGGACTGACCGCGGGCCCCTCTGCCTGCGGAAGAAGGACGCGAAGGGACCGGGCCTTCCTCTCCTCCCTCATTCCCAGTCAGCGCCCACACGTCCTCTCTGACGTCCCTGCTAGAAGCATCCACCCATCGTGCAAAGGTCTTTCTGGGCCACGACGGAGGAGGGTTCTGTGAGCAACTTCCTCCTACCCCGGCGCACCGTGGGAAAGTGCCCCGAGGACACAGCCCCCGCTTCCCAGAATTGCATCAGGGGTTGTGGGGCACTCATAAAACTCACCAGTGACCTCAAGCTAATCGGACTGCTCTGTTGAGAAACAGGATGCAGGGACTTCACAAGCTCCGCCGTGCCCTCAGACCCAAGGAGAAAGATCACTTATTCATTCTGTCAGTAAATAGGGATTGAGCATTTTATGTGTCGGGGGCGGCTCTGGGCTCTGGGGAGACACAGGGGGAGAACAAACGATGTCCCTTCCATCCCGCAGCTAACAGCTCTATTCGTGGTACAGATCAATCCGTTATTTCAAATCAGAAATGAGATCTGGGGGACGTTACCCAACATGATGAGAGGGTTTGCCCAGGCATCTGACCGTGGAGTTGAGGAGAGGGGACAGATTGGGGAAGGCTAAGGGTAACAAGTAGGGGTTAACCAGGCCAGCGGGGGAGTGGAGAGGGTTCCAGGCAGCTGTGCAAAGGCCCTGTGGCTACAGGGAGTTTTGCCGGAGGGCAGAGGGCAGTGGAGAATAGGGAAAGTGAAAGAGCTGGGAGAGGGCAGGGGTGAGACTTAGGGCCCTCTAAGCCTCGGGAAACACCAATCTTTAGTAACAGCTGACATTTCTTGACCACGGCCTCGGTGCCAGGCGCTGTGCGAGCGATCTGCATGGGTTGACTCGGTCACTACCCCCCACAGGCTCGTGAGACTGGCGTGTGCCCTTCCCAGGTAGGAAACCCAGGTCAAGGAGACTGAGTCATCCGCTCAAGCAGCAGAGGAAGTCCTTGAGGTGCTTTACCTTGGAGCTGTGGGCTTTTGTTTCGTTTGCTTCCTTCCATCAAAGTAAAAGAACGACGAGGAGAGTTTTGGGAAAGGGAGTTGGCGTAAGGTGAGGCTGGGTCGGCGTGCCTGACGGGAGCACAGCTCCCAGGACAACCGGATGGGCCACCGTGATATTCCCATTCTGCATCTAAGTGGCACTTGGCTTTTCTCGGCGTGGTTCCCTTCCGCTTTCAAGGTAAGTGTTATTGGCTCCACTTTGCGGGAGGGAAACCGAGGCCGTGAAAAGCCAGACGACCCGCTCTGAGGCAGAGGGCTCGCAAGTGCTAAAACCACAGCATTTGCACTCCCCTTCTCCGACTCCCAAACAGGTGCCACTTTCCCCTGCCACCCCCTGCCTCCCCGGGGCCATCAGGGGTCTCATCCCGACACCATCCCCTGCCAAGGCCATGTTCACAAACTCACGGGAAGAGGACATGTTCATTAGGAGCTTTCCAGCACTCGCATCTGAGGTCTGCACTCTCGAGTGGCAAAGGAGGCAAGTGTCACGGTTATCAGGAATTTCAGTCATAGGGAGTCGCTCTCCGTAGGCCAGGATCCACACTGCCTTCTGGTCTCGGAGTCTGGAATCCTGGGCGTATTTCCCCGGATTCTCTGAGCCTGAATTCCTCATTCCGAAAAGGACCGTTAAAACCATTGTGGGTTTGTTTTTTATGTATATTTATTTTGAGAGAGAGAGAGAGAGAGAGAGAGCAAGCCAGGGAGGGGCAGAGAGAGAGAGGGAGAGAGAGAATCCCAAGCAGGCTCTGCCTTGTCAGCTCGGAGCCCGGGACCCGATGCAGGACTCAAACTCATGAACCGCGAGATCATGAGCTGAGACGAAATCAAGAGTCGGACACTTAACCGACTGAGCCACACGGGCGCCCCTAAAACCATTGTTTTGTAAAAGGACGCCCCAGACCACGTGAGAAGTATGGGGGTGGGGGGTCCTGGTGAACCCCCCGGTGTTGCCCCCGCTGCCCGTAGAGTCTGTCGTGATCAGGATTCCAGGCATCAGCCTTAGTCTTCACCCTTCGCCGGGCAGGGTCCCCACCATTCGGGATGACGAATGCCTTGTCCCCAAGAACTCCCCTCATGAAAACAAGAGCCCGATGCACTCATGAGACAAGGCATCTGGTCAAAGACCCTTAACAAACGAGTTTGGGAACAACGACCGAAAAGACATGATCTGTGGTTGAGTCGTCGGCTCGTCGGGGAAAGAATACAGGGGAACTTGAATCTGTGAGCAAGTCTGCTCACCCAGGTTATAAGCTAGCTAGACGGGCAGACTTCCGCTGGAATATTCTGTGCGCCTCCCCGCCTCCCTGCAGGAACATCCCCAGGACATCCTACCCCCCCCCCCCATTGGACACCTCAGTTCCCACCCCCAGCCGTGAAAGGAAAAACTGGGTTGACAGCTACATTTTATTGAGCACGTAATCTTGCCAGATGCCACGCTACCGTTGACATGAGCTGACGGACATTGCCAACCACTTAAACATCCCTGTTACACCCATTCTACAGATGAGAACCCTGAGGTTCATGAAGCCACTTGCCCAAGAGACAGAGCCAGCTTTTGAAACCCAGGCTGCTTGACCCTACACTCTGAGAACACGTTGTTCCAGAGCCCCGCTGGTGAATGCCCAAGCTCTTCTCGGTTCTCAAGACTGCACAGTTCTCAGGTGTAGACCGCACCCCACCCCACCCCTGCCCCCCAATGATCCTTGGCTCTGCTTCCTGGAGATCTTCTTATAAACATTATTCTTCCATAGGTCAGTCTTGGCAGCCCCAGGCAGGGTCAAGGGACAGCCAGGCTAGGGAAGTTGAGTATCTAGGCCATAAATCCCCTGTCTCCGACGTGCCTCTTAACTGCTTATCTTTGGAAAACACGATCCGGGATAAGCCAGGGGAACGGCAGACCAAGTTGTAAAGCAGCTGTCCAGGGGACACGGGGCATCCCAGGTTGCGTTCCTGACGTCTCGACTGGGCGATGGCTGAAGACCGGCCCACTCTCCCCTGCCCCTGGGGAACAGCCTGACCCATTGAGACGACACAGGAGAGTCACCGTAGGTCTTTTCTCTCATCTGTCCTCAAGACATGCATACTTGCCAGATCCCCTCTGAGCCATTACCCCGTGTCTGTCCTGCACCCCCTGATTTGTTTCAGATGTGTGAATATGATATGAAAGCTCCAGTTTCAAAGGCCCTGTGGATGAAGGTTCCAGCCTCTTGGGCCCTGAGCTCTGCGTTAAGGTCCTTTCCCATGGATGGATGGATGGATGGACGGACGGACGGGAGCATCACACATCATGGCGGTGGCATCCTCTTCCCAGTGGTTTCGTCCTTCTGACAGAAAGGGCACCAGAAGCCCCTCCCGCCAGAGTGAGGCAAGCGGAAGAAAGCTGGGGACAAGATTATGCTCTTGCCAACCCAGGGGCGAGCAGTCAGAAACCTCAGATGACCGCGCGTTAGGGTGGGGAAGCAGGGGAGAGCACTCAGTGAACCTAGGATCACTGCAGCCTGTTTTCCGACAGCAGCGTCTGGGAGCCGAGGCTGGCTCCCCGGCCTCGGCTGTGCATCACCATCATAGCGGGACAGTTCCTTAAATACCATCGCTTGGACCAACCCCCAGAGACTCCAATTTAATTGGTCAGAAGCTGGCCTTGGATGTTGAACTGTAACTTTTCTTGTGTTTGTTCTCTTGTTAAGTTCCGGAGATGATTGTTTGTTCTCTACTGCTGTGTGACAAATCACCACAAACAAAGGGGCTCAAAACACCCCACATTTATTATCTCATGGTTCCTGTGGGTCAGGAATGTGGACATGACTCGGCTGGAACCCCAGCATCAGCACCTCCCACAAGGCAACAGTCAAGGTGTTGGCCGGGGCGGGGGTCACATCTGAAGGCTCAACTGGGACGGGTCTGCTCCCCTTAGGCTTTAATATTGTTCCAGTTTCTTGCAGGCTGTAGGACCTCGCTGGGTGTTGGTGAAAGGCCACTCTTGGTTTTCTGCCACAGGGGCCTCCCCAACCTGGCCTCTTGCATCACGGAAGCCAGCAAGGGAGAGAGTCGGCTAGGCAGATAATAGTAACAATCTTACGTAACACATCATAGACAGCCTATCTCCTTTGCCCTGTGCAAGTCACATGTCCTGCCCATGCCACGGCGTGAATACCAGGAGGCAGGGCTCATTGGGGAGCATCCTAGCGTCTGTCTTCCACAGGGTTACTAATGGGCAGCCAGGGTTGAGAACCGTTAATCGACGGCAAATCCCTCAAACCAAACTTGTACTTCTCGTGTTGTAAAAAGCATAGAGGGGCGCCTGGGTGGTTCAGTCGGTTAAGCGTCCAACTTCGGCTCGGGACACGATCTCGCGGTCTGTGAGTTCGAGCCCCGCGTCGGGCTCTGTGCTGACAGCTCAGAGCCTGAAGCCTGTTTCAGATTCCGTGTGTGTGTGTGTGTGTGTGTGTGTGTCTTTCTCTCTGCCCCTCCCCCACTTACTCTCTGTCTCTCTCTCTCTCTCTCTCAAAAATAATAAACATTAAAAAAACTTGAAGTGCCGTATTTCCCCGATTCTCAGAAAAAGTACTAACATCCAAATACATAGTAAAACAGTTGCATACCATTGATACAGTGTGTTTACGTTTGTCTCCCTCGATCATCGTTAATACGTGACGTATATTATTATTGCAATCATCCTGTGAGTCCCCTCGTTCTTCCTTTGCTCCCTACAGTCCAGCCTCGGCACAGCCATCAGAGGTGGCCTCATAAAATCTAAGTCAGATCAGGTCCCCCTCCCCAACTATGCAAAACCCTCCCACAGCCCCCATCTCGTGCAGAGTAGAATCCAAAGTCCCTGACACAGGATCAGGCCCCCTCGGCCTTTCTGGCTTCATTTTCTACCCCCTTTCCTTCACTCACTCTGCTTCGACCATGTCAGCCTTCCTGCTGTTCTCTGTGTATGCACAGCACGGCCCACCCCAGGGCCTTTGCACTTGCGTGCCCGGGACACCCTTGCTCTGGTTATTTCTATGCCTCACTCCCTCACTTCCTCCCCATCTCTGCCCAAATGTTGCCTTCTCAGAGAGGACTTCCAAGCCTATTGTGTTTATTAAAGAGTTTCCTTATTTCGCTTTAATTGACTTATTTAAGTGGTACTTACCGCGTGTTTCCTGTCTGGCTCCCCAAACCAGAAGGTACATCCCCTGAGCCGTATTCACTGCTAGGTCCTCTGCACCTAACCGGTTCTGGGTCATAGCTGGCACGCAAATATTTTTTTAAGGAATCACACACGGATGGTGTCTAAGGATTAATAACATATGAGAAACACACCAATTGTTTTTGACTCTTTAGTTAAGTAAAAAGTACTGTTAACCTCAAGGACCTGAGGGCCAGAAAAAACAGGTCATTGGTGGGGTCCCCAAGTGGCAGGAATGGCGGTGCTGGTATTTCACCCTTGTCCTTGTGGCTTCAAAGCCCGAGGCCTTCCCCTTGCCCTCTGCAGGGCCCCGTGTGAGGTCAGAGGGCAGCTGAGTCTGAGCGACAGCACATCGAGCCGTCTCCGGGGAACCCAGAGGGTTTGGAGCCCCTTGGGGTCCAGGCTGTTTCTCCAGGAGCCTCACCCCCCCCCCCCCCCCCCCCGCCTTGAGCGCTACAGGCAGGATATCAAATACCCAAACCAGCTACACAGATGGAGGTCAGTGCTGTTGCCCCGGAGAATCCTCAGGGACCCCGCTCGGAGAAAGGAGTGAGAGAATGGCCTTCCCTGGCTTTCGTAACCTTAAAGAACTTTCCTCCAAGGGTGTCGCCTACCACGATCACAGAGCCAGAGCGGGGATGAACGCTTCCTAAGTTATCTGTACAAAGGTTTGTCTAAACCGGATTATACCACCTGCCGCTCGAAAACCAGATCAAGACCGAACCTAGAGAAATGCATATTGCCTTCCAGCACCGGTCGACTCAGTTCCTCCCAAGAATACACCAGAAGGATTTATAGGAAGGCTGTACTTACCTGGGTCCCAATCCTGTCTCTGCCACTTACCGGCTGTGTGATCTTAGACCACTTACTTAACTTCTCTGTGTCTCAGCCATAAAATGCGGACAGGTCAAGTCTCCCAGGAGCGGGGGAAGGACTGAACGAGATGGTCTGGGCAAAACACGCGGCCCGTACTAAATACTCCATAAACAGTACGAGGTCACTTTTTGTTTCAAGTCCGCGGGCGGGCGTCGTCCTTTATTTCAAACCAACAGCCGGCTTTTGTGCACAGGGCAGTGTGCATCTTCCACAGAGAGGACGAGCGGTTTCACTCCAACACGCCATCAACCTCAAAAATATTCGATGTTTTACTATGTCCCTCCCCGTGTCTGTCCTCCTCACGGCGCGAGAAGCACAGACCAACGAAAACACACAACCGAGGGTAAATACGTAATAAACAGGCAAACTGGGGCGGGGGGGACTGCGGCCCACGAGGAGCCACGCGCCCCGTCTGAAAGGGCCACCTTCCTCCCTTTCTGCCACCTCCTGCCAATTAGCGCATGAGCCCCGTGTGGCTACGTGTCTCAGCTTTTTGAGGCTAACTGAAAAATTGAGATGGTTCTAGAAATGACCCTGATATACAGTGTTGCCCCAGTAGACTTTTTTTTTTCAATAGACTGTTTTTTAGAGCTATTTTAAGGTCACAGAAAATTGAGAAGTGACAGAAATGTCCTATTTACCCCTCAGCCCCACATGTGCACGGCCCCCCCCCATTCCGAACACCCCCTCCGTCATCACCAGAGGGTACGATCTGTGACAGTGAGCCAGGCTGCATGGACACATCATCACCCGGGAGCCCACTTTCCACTCACCTTCAGTAGGTTCACTCTTGGTTGGTATGTGTTTTGAGTTTGGACAAACGTATAACGGCATATATTCGCCCTCACAGTATATCGTACCGAGTGGTTTCACTCTGCGAAAATTCCTCCTCCGAAGCCCCCAGTACCTGGCCATCACCGATCTTTCTATTGTCTCCATAGGTTTGCCCTTTCCAGAACGTCCCGTAGCTGGAATCATACAATATGTAGCCTTTTCAGACGGGCTTCTTTCACGTACTAATATGCATTTAAGGGGCGCCGGGGTGGCTCAGTCGGTCAAGCGTCCGACTTCGGCTCAGGTCATGATCTCGTGGTCCGCGAGTTCGAGCCCCGCGTCGGGCTCTGTGCTGACAGCTCGGAGCCTGGAGCCTGCTTCGGATTCTGTGTCTCCCCCTCTCTCTGGCCCTCCCCTGCTCATGCTCTGTCTCTCTCTCTCAAAAATAAATAAACATTAAAAATAAATAAATAAACATTAAAAAAAATTTTTTAAGTAATACACACGTAAGTCTCCCCTGCATCTTTTCATGGTCTGATCGCTCATTTTACCACTGAATATTATTCCATCGCGTGGATGGGCCACACTTTACATTTATCCATCCCCTACTGAAGGACATCTTGGTCACTTCCGAGCCTTGGCCATCGTGACCAAGCTGCTATAAACATCTGCGTTCAGGTTTTAGAGTGGGCGTCAGTTTTCAGCTCCTCTGCATAAATGCCAAGCAGTGCCGTTGCTGGATCGTACGGTAAGAATGCGTTTAGTTTTGTAAGGAACTGACACACTGCCTTCCGAAGCGGCTCTGACACCTGTCATCCCCACCAGCAGTGAATGCGTTCCTGTCGCTTCACATCCTCACCAGCGTTTGGTGATGTCAGTATGCTGGTGTACTTGGGTCTCGTTGCTCCCTTCCAAGAGATTTTTTTTTAATTTTTTTAATGTTTTTTTTTTTTTTTTTTTTTTTGAGAGAGAGAGAGGGAAAGAGAGAGACAGAGCGTGAGCAGGGGAGGGGCAGAGAGAGAGGGAGACACAGCATCCGAAGCAGGCCCAGGCTCCGAGCCGTCAGCCCAGAGCCCAACACGGGGCTCGAACTCACGGACCGCGAGATCGTGACCTGAGTCGAAGTCGGACGCTTAACCGACTGAGCCCCCCAGAGGCCCCCTCAAGAGAGTATTTAAAACACCCCATGAACCCCCCCAAAAGGAAAAAAAAAACTTCTGCTTAGCCAGCAACATCTGTTCTAGAACAGCAAAAGTGGACAGCGTTCTACAGAGCAGATCTATCTCCCAAGTGGGGTGGCCAAGCCCCGAGGGCTTACAAGCCAGGAACACAGTAACACTTGGATTGACATTTGTCTTTTTATGTCATGCTTTTTAAAGCTCCGATTTTGCGCACGCGTGGCTTTGTGCCTGCCGTGTATTTGCAATGTGGCAGATTTGCTGTTTCCCTAGGGTACCTGCCGTGGCTTGCCCAACTGCAGCGGCAACCGTGGTAAGCGGCTGTGTGTGTGTGTGAGTCTCCAGTGCAGGATCCCACATCCCACTCGCTCCCTGCAGCTTTCTGCCCCGTGCCCCAGGACCTTGGCCGTCTTCTGGAGAGCGTGCTGCCCCCCGTGCAGTATAGCCCGGAAGGGCACAGGTGTTGATGGTCCGGGATACTACTCTTGGTTGATGGGTCTCAGACACAGACGGATAAACGTCCCAGCCCCCCCACCTCTGGACGGACAATTCCCGGAGACAAACTCAAGCCCAGTTGTCCACAGTGACAATCCACTCACGAGCACGTCATGACGATGACTCTGCCTCCCATCCCGGCTCCCTCCCCTGACTCTGTCACTCCTGCCACCTGGGATCCCACCCAGGTAAACTACCTGCACACAGACCTTCTCAGGCTCCGCTATCAGAGGAATGCAAACAGACAGTGCCTAATAAATGCACACTATTGTTCATATTTAGTCACGCCTAAATAGATATACAGCTTTGGGCAATCTTACCCAAAGCGGTATAGAATCAAAACCTAGCGACTTTATAGACCACGACGCCAATGCATTCAGTACGCGGACATGGGGCCGAGTCCCAGGCTGGAGGACGCGGGTGGTTGGTACTATTCTCTGTCACCAACCCCCAAACAGTCCTGGCTGAGACTGACAAACATTTCCAGAGAACACGGCTCCTGCATTTTTTTTTTTTTTTTTTTGGCAATAGTCTTTATTTCACAGGGCAACTTGAGATTTGTAGAAACATGGTCCAGAAAGGACAGAGAGTTCCCCGACCCCCCTCCACGCCCCCCCCCCCACATCCCACCTCAGTTTACCCTACTATAAACAGCTTCCACTCGCGTGGTACGTTCGTCACAATTGATGAACCAATATTGAGATGTTCTTAGTAATGAAAGCGCATCGTTTACATTAGGGCTCACACTTGGCAGTGTATATTCTACGGGCTTTGACAAATGTATAATGAGGAATATCCAGCATTTACAGCGTCACACAGCATGGTTTCGCTGCCCTTAAAACCCTCTGTGCTCTGCTAATCCCTCCCTCTGCCCACCCTCCCTGCCCACCGCTGGTCTTTTCACTGTCCCTATAGCTTTGCCTTTTTAAAAATGTCATATGGTCACAATCATACACTATTCAGCCTTTTCACATTGACTTGACCACTTAGCTATATCCACCGACATTTTCTCCATATCTTTTCATGGTTTAATACCTCATCACCACCCTCCATTTAAAAAAAAAAAGAAAGAAAGAAAAGGAAAGGAAAGTCACACACACGGGGCGCCTGGGTGGCTCAGTCGGTTGAGCATCCGACTTCAGCTCAGGTCACAATCTCACGGTCTGTGAGTTCGAGCCCCGCATCGGGCTCTGGGCTGACAGCTCGGAACCTGGAGCCTGCTTCCGATTCTGTGTCTCTCTCACTCTGCCCCCCCCCCCCACCAGCTCATGCTCGCTCTCTCTCTCTCAAAAATAAATAAACATTAAAAGCAATTTTGTAACTAAAAAAATGAGAAAATCACACACACAACAGACATGAACATGCGTTCATGTTCGCTAAAAACCATCAACCACCCTCCGGGTTGTTGCTGAGTTTCTCTTAACCCACTCGTGTAAGAAACACCCACCGAGTGTTTCCCACGGGAGTGGCTCTCCGTGTATAGTCGATTAGGGCAACGATTCAGCTCGTGCCTTCAAGCGACCTACAGTGTGCGAGGTGAGCAAGGCTAGAAAAACCACGACGACGACGTGGAGACCGCCTCAGCTTCGCGACGAGGGCATTAGCAAGACTCGGGGGTTAGGAGGTCTCCCCGGAGGAGGTGACATCCAAGGCGGGGGTGTGTGAAGGAAGGGCATTTTGGGGGGAAGACACACTCGTGCAGAGTCCTGGAACTCAGAAGAGAGAGTAGGTAGGCCAGTGTAGGCCTGCACGAGGCAGGGAAACCTCTGCATTTGGCAAAAGGAGCTTCCCTCTCTTTTCGCGGGAGACTAACCCCAAGCGCGCCCAGCCCCCACCACGGGGAGTGCCAGACACATTTTGCTAGTGCTTAAACTGTCCCTGACACTTCCAAATGCTGGGGGCTCCTTCTGCTTTAATCCGTGGAATTAGCTTCTGGCCTCCCCAGCGCCATTCCCTAAAGTGCCGGATGTCAAAGGTCAATGCATTAAGCAGGGCAGATTAATACCCAGCCGTAAATCCCAGAGGCGGCGTAGAAGCGACGGTAATATTTCACACGGGATCGCTCCAGCCATCGATCGGCCCATCTTTGGGAGGGTGTGTGTCGTGTCTTGGGCCTCTGTGTTTACGAGCCTCGCCGAGCCCTCCTGGGCAGCGCCCCCCACACGCTGCCCTTTGATCAGGGAAATCCAATACCTGAGGTCTGGGCTTTATGGAAAAGCAAGTCTAGATTAAGGGAATTAACCACAGTAGATCACAACTAATAAAACAGTGCCTGGGCCCCACCGCAGCGTGGCCCTGGGGGACAGCTTGGTGGCTGTGTGTGTGTGTGTGTGTGTGCAGAATAGCTCCTGCCCAGGGTCCCCCTGGGGGCCACCATGCCTCCCCCCCCCCCCAGCACAGGGCTGTGCAGGGAGGCTGAGCGGGTTTGTGCCTTTCATAGACCAACAGGCACCTGACATTTCCCACGCAAACGGGGACTCCCAGACAAGCCACGTTCCCGTGCTTCCCCACGCAGTCATTCCTTCATCAAATACGTACCGTGAGCAGGTGTGGCAGGCACTGTCGTGGGTTGAATTGGGTCCCCCAAAAGGCTAAGTCCCAATCCTAAGCCCGGGTCCCGGTGAACGCGGCCTTCTCTGGGAGTAGTGTGTCTGCAGCTGTAGTCAAGTCAGGATGGGGTCGTATCGGTTAGGGTGGCCCTAAATCTGGGACCGGCGTCCTTCTAAGAAGAGGAGAGGACGGGCAGGGAAGAGGCCATGGGAGGACAGAAGCCAACATTGGGGTGATGCAGCCAAGACATGCCGGAAGCTGGGGGTGGGGTGGGGAGGGTTGTGCATGGAACAGACCCTCCCTCTGAGCTGGCAAGAAGGAACCAGCCCTTCTGATGCTGTGGTTTGAGACGTCTGGCCCCCCTGAGCCGTGAGAGAATGCATTGCCATTGTTTTAGGCCCCCCGGGTTTTGTGGCACTTTGTTACGGCAGTCCTGGGAAACTAATACAGGCACTACAGTTACAACGGTGAATAAAAGAGACCCGGCCCCTACCTGCAGGAGTCACCTGGGTCCCCCGGAGACAGACAAGGATGAGGCGGCTGTAACGCCCTGTGGTGAGCTCTGGGAAAAAGAGGGCTCAGGGCCATCTGGAGGGCAGAGGAGGAGCACCTAGCCTGGAGGTATCATGGAAGGCTTCCAGGAGGAGGTGACGTTTAGGTTGAAGCAAAAAATGATTGGAGTTGGCCAAAGACCGGGGGGAGCACCGTGCTAAGGGCAGGGAGGGTCGGCCAGAGAGCGTCCGGAGGTGAGTGAGAAAATGGTGCATTCCGGGAAACTCAGACTTCTGGGAGACTGGTCGGGGAGGACCCTGCAAGTCACGGTGAACGAGCTTGGGTTGTCCTGTTAGCAGAGGGGAGCCACAGGGCAGGGGGACTGAGATGGCCGGGCTTGAGTTTAGAGGTTATTCTGGCAGCCAGGTACTAACCAAAGTAATGTTAAGTGTTCCTGGCAGTGCCTTAGGCGAAGTACCTACGGCTGTAGGAGTGTCCCTGTTACGGACCAAGGGGTCCAAAGCCCCGTTCGCATCGTCTCTCCTAAAATGTGGAAAACATGCAAAAGGGACCTCGGATGAGTGGGGCCCACGAGCCATGCACACCGACCACGAACTCTGTCCGGGAATTTGCCCAACCCCTGCCCACGTGAGTCCTAGCCCTACATCAGCAGCCCTGGTCCCTGCTCTCTGGGAACACGCTGACTCAGAAATGTCCTCCAGCCTGCGATCTGAGCACAGACTGCTCTGGAACATCACAGAGCGAAGTCGTGGTCAGAACAGGGCCCCCGGAAAGAGTTCTTGATTGAGGAGGTAAATTTTAAGCTGGGCCGTGAAGCCGGTAATTTCAATAACGCAACAAGCATGAGAATTCATTGAGCACCTACTGTGAGCAGCACTCACCGTGCAGAGGGCTTAGCAAATGACTACCTCGTGCAATCCATGCGACAGACGGTGCCACACCCACGGTTACAGACAGGCGATGAGGTGGGGCTGTAGGTGGGGGACCTGCTAAGTCCACACCGCTCTTGAGGGGGTGCAGCGGGGCTGGAAGCTCGGGTGTGTCTTAACCTGAAACCCACAGACTTCATTAACCCCTCCCACTGCACACCCTGACACGCCCTTCTTTCTCCTTTCTGCGTTTTTTTTTTTTTTTTAATATTTGTTTATTTTTGAGGGAGAGAGAGGAGGAGGGGCAGAGAGAGAGGGAGACACAGAATCGGAAGCAGGCTCCAGGCTCTAAGCTGTCCGCACAGAGCCCGACGCGGGGCTCGAACCCACGAACCGTGAGATCATGACCCGAGCCGAAGTTGGACTCCGGGCTTTGAGAAGCAGGAGATAAATGGACCCTTCAAGCCAAGTTGGCTGCTTTAGGCAATGACGCCACCATTCTGGTGTGACCTATAGAGGAAGTTTCTTCCTACACATTGTGGGTCCTTCCTTCTTCCCTCCTCTCTTCCTACTGCACACATCATAACTGCAGGTGTTATGGGAACAACGAGAAAATTAGAGGGGTGTGCTGGGCACCCCTAAACATGTCCACATCCCAATCCCCAGAACCTGTGACTACGTTATGTCCCATGCAAGGCGGGGGGTTCCGGTAGCTGATGAAATTAAGCTCCTTGCTCAGTTGACCATAAGGTAGGGAGACTACCCTGGTTTATCTGGGTGGGGGCCAATGTAAATCAGGAGGGGGAGGGAGGGAGGGAGAAGAGTCAGGGTCAGAGTCCCCTGATGGGAAAAAGACCCCACCAACCGTCGCTGCTTTGAAAATTGAAGAGGGGCACTGGGGTGGCTCAGTCGGTTGGGCGGCCGACTTCGGCTCAGGTCACGATCTCACGGCTCGTGAGTTCGAGCCCCACGTCGGGCTCTGTGTGGGGCAGCTCAGAGCCTGGAGCCTGTTTCGGATTCTGGGTCTCCCTCTCTCTCTGCCCCTCCCCTGCTCATGCTCTGTCTCCCTCAAAAATAAATAAATATTAAAAAGAAAAAAAGAAAAGAAAACTGAAGGGGGTCATGCTGCCTCAAGAAGCTGGAAAACGCAAGCAAACAGATTCTTCCCTAGAACCTCCAGAAGGAAGCTTCAAAGCGCCGGGAGAACCTCCCGCTGACGCCTTGATTTTCGCCCAGCGAGACCCACTTCCGGCGTGCGGAGCTGCCTCTCCCAAGAACCCGGCACAGTGCCAGGAACCTAGTAGCCGTTCTGTAATCCCCTGGGAGGAACCTAGACTCGTCTTTCTTCCCAGCTTGCTAAGTATTACCACCCTGTCCCCCAGCACCCATGCTAGAAACTGACTCTGCTCATTCATCCCCCACGCCAGTGCCGTCAATCCCACCACCTCAGGAGTGCTCCCATCTTTCCCCTCCTCTACATTTTCACTGCCCACGTCTTGGCTGAGGCCCTTAGCACATCTTGTCTGGAGCACGGCAATGGCCTCTGGCATGGTTAATTTTATGTATCGACTTGGCTAGCCCACGGCACCCAGATATTTGGTCAAACGTCAGTCCCGATGTCACTGAAGAGGCATTTTCAGAGACGAGATTGACATTTAAATCAGCAGATGGAGTGGGTTCATTGGCATAATGCGGGTGGGCCTTGCCCCATCAGGTGAAGGCTTTAAGATTTAAAAGACTCTCGTCCCTCCAGGAAGGAGAAACTTGGCTCCAGACTGCCTTCAGACTCGAGCTGCAACACCAACTTTTCCCTGTGTCTCCAGCCAGCCTGCTGGCCTACCCTAAAAACTTTGAACTTACCAGCGCCCCAAATCACATGAGCCAATTCCTTAAAATCTCTCTCATTCCATTTCATTCTCTCTACGGATAGACAAATAGATAGACTTAAATAATATATAATGATACATATATAAATAAGTAATATATAATATACATTTATATTTAAATAATGTAATAAATTCATATTTAAATAATATATATTATATAAGTATACCTATATATATATATATATTTATAAATACAATGAAAATTGACAGTTTTTAAGTTATGGATGTGTATATAAATGATATATATCACATATATTTAAATTATCTGTATTTATTAATTATACATGATTTTGAATCGGACTCAAAACCAGTCTCCCTGCCTCAAGCCCTGTTCTTCCGGTCTGCTGTTATTTTGGTATCTTTACTTACCAAGCTTCCTTTGCCTGGAATTACCTCCCTCCCAATTCCTCTCTCTGCCCCCAGCGCCCTGGTCCCTCCTCCCCCCAACCCCGCCTTGTCCCAGCCCCACATAGAATCCACCAGCTAAGTCAGTCAGCGGGTCAGGCTCAAACCCTGGCTGCCGTGACCTCAAAGCCCACGAGTCCATGCCGTTAACTACGGCTGCTCAACAGTTAACTCATAATCTAATTCGAGTGGGCAGGTTTTAATTCTCGAAATTTCCAGCAGATACCGAAGGAGGAAAAGTCGGGGAAGGAGTATCTCCTAGCTTCAACAGTTATCAGCTCAGCGCTATTCCTGCTTTGTCTATACATGACATCCCACCTGATGGGAAAAAGACCCCACCAACCGTCGCTGCTTTGAAAATTGAAGAGGGGCCCCGGGGTGGCTCAGTCGGTTGGGTGGCTGACTTCGGCTCAGGTCGCGATCTCACGGCTCGTGAGAGGCCTTTCTACATCTCTTGCATCGTCTTGAACCAAATCCCAAACATCAGACCCATTACCAACTCATTTGTACATATTCCAGAATGTGCCTCTAAAAGGTAAGAACTTGTTTGAACATAACCACAATTCCGTGATCACACCCCTAAATTTAACAGTTTAACAATAACTTCTTGAGATTATCGAATGTCCTGCCTAGAGTTCAAGTTTCTGCTTGCCTCATCTATGCCATTCATGGGGCTGTTGGTGTTTTGGGTTGGTGGGTGTGTTTTTTGTTTTCATTTTAAAAATGTGTTTGAATCAGGATCCAAATAATTATACTTTCTGATAATTCCAGGCACAGACGGTGACAGGCTGAGGTGTCTCTTAAAATCTCTCTCAATCTCTGGGTTTCCCTCTGCGTCTACAGGCGTTCCTAGAGGAGCGGACCCAGAGACACGGATCTGGGGGCAAACAGTTGACTTTGGAGGTGACCCCAGGAAGCACGGCGAGGGAGTGTGTGCAGAAATGACCCCCCAAAAGGCACAAGAGCCAGTAAAGTGCATATTAAGAAACCGTAGCCATTCGGGCAGCAGGGGCTCAGTACCCCGGGGACCTCTGAGAATGGGAGCAGGTACCCACCCCCTCCCATGTCCTCTACTCTGAAGGTTGCTCCTGGGGCATTCATACCCCAGCCCTTCCCACCTACCCCTTGGGCAGAGACAGCACAGTTCAACAGCCAGGGTGGACCCCCAAGCAGAGACGGGACACAGAAATCATTGGCGTGTAAGGAGCTACTTGAAACTGACCTCCAGGGCAGCCCACACGGGGAGGTGCTGACTCTATCAACTACAATCTCCATTTTCTTTAAACTTCTTAATGTTTTTTTTATTTTTTGAGAGTGACAGAGTGCAAGCGGGGGAGGGGCAGCGAGAGACGGAGACCCAGAATCGGAAGCAGGCTCCAGGCTCCGAGCTGTCGGCACAGAGCCCGACGCGGGACTCGAACTCACGGACCGCGAGATGGTGGCCTGAGCCGAAGTCGGAGGCTCAACCGACTGAGCCCCCCAGGCGCCCCTCCAATCTCCATTTTTAACGTGGATTTTCTTTGTTGAAGCACATAAGTCATTTTTTGTTTCCCATTTCTGCCTTCAAATAACACAAACGCGTTAGCTTACAGTTACGGAGATCAGAAATCTGGCACGGGTCTCAGTGGGTTCAGACCAAGGGGTCTGTGCTCCTTCTGGAGGATGCTTCTGGGGAGAATCTGTTTTCTTGCCTTTTCCAAGCCCATCGGGGTCCCTGGGCTCATGGCCCCCTTCCTCATCCTCAAAGCCAGCCATCGTCCTCACATCACTTCACCCCGAAACGGACTCTCCCTCCCTCCTTCACTTAGGACACTGGACCCACCCAGATAACCCAAGAGAATCTTCCCACCTGAAGGTCAGCTGATTACCGACTTTAATCTCTTCCCCTCTCTTATTCTGTCTTGCCGTGTTCCTTACTATACTCACAAGTTCCAGGGATTAGGATGTGGAAATATTCAGGGGGCCATTATTCCATCTGCAGTAAATCGTTTGTTCTGGAAAATATCCGCAATCTGGAATTTTGCAGGTGTTCCCCATGGTGCCATTTTAGCGTGTTCCTCTGTCCTCCGTATTTTCTGCAAATTACAGTTGAATTTCAAGCCTTGATTAATTCGAGGATGGTTTCCTTTTGGCCAGATCACGTCACAGTGATGTTACGAACGGGCAAGTTTTAAAGAATTCATAGTTGGCCCTCGAATAACATAGGTTTATGCTGGTTCCACTTATACACGGATGTTTTTTTGTTTTTTTTTTTTTCAGTAAATGCAGTGTGGCACTGTAAACGTACTTTTCTCTTCCCCAGGGTTTTCTAAATAACATTTTCTGTCTCCAGGTTACTTTATCGTAAGAATAGAGCATATAATACCCATCACATACAAAATATGTGTTATTTGACTGTTCCTATTATTGGTAAGACTTTTGGTCAGTAGTAGGCCATTTGGTTACATCTGGGGGCAGTCAAAAGTTAAATGCAGGGGCGCCTGGGTGGCGCAGTCGGTTAAGCGTCCGACTTCAGCCAGGTCACGATCTCGCGGTCCGTGAGTTCGAGCCCCGCGTCGGGCTCTGGGCTGATGGCTCAGAGCCTGGAGCCTGTTTCTGATTCTGTGTCTCCCTCTCTCTCTGCCCCTCCCCCGTTCATGCTCTGTCTCTCTCTGTCCCAAAAATAAAATAAAATAAAAAAAAAAAAAAAAAAAAAGTTAAATGCAGATTTTTGCCCTGCAGGGTGTCAGGGCCCCTAACTCCTATGACGTTCAAGGGTCAACTGTGCGGAATGGACTGAGAATTACAGCTGCTTCGAATCAGCCCTCCCTGTGCAATTAACAGGTGTTAGGAGTTGAACTGGGAAACATTTTCAAAGGAAAACAACATCAGGGAATCAGAGATATATGTTTCTTTTATTCTTTGCACATAGGCAAAAAATACTTTCTGTTCCAAGTTTTATGCAAAAAAAAAAAAAAAAAAAAAAAAAAAGAAGAAGAAGAAAGAAAGAAAGAAAGAGAAGGGGCTTCCAAAAATATTTTTGTATGGTTTAGAGAAAAAAGAATTTCCTAAACAAGGTAAGAAATTTGCATAACCAGTAGAACGCAATCAAGAGTTTTAATAAGTAGGGGCACCTGGGTGGCTCAGTCGGTTAAGCACCTGACTTCAGCTCAGGTCACGATCTCACGGTCCGTGGGTTCGAGCCCCCGAGTCGGGCTCTGTGCTGACAGCTCAGAGCCTGGAGCCTGCTTCAGATTCTGGGTCGCCCTCCCTCTCCGCCCCTCCCCCGCTCACGCTCTGTCCCTCTCTGTCTCTCTGTGCCTCTCAAACATGAACAGACGTTAAAAAGAAGAAGAAAAAGAAGAAATTAAGCACAGAATTACCCCGTGACCCAGCAAGTCCGCTTGTGGGTGTATAACCCAAAAGAATCGAAAACAGAGACTCAAACAGACATTTGTACATCCGTGTTTCTGGCAACATTATTTGTTACAGCCACAAGGTGGAAACAACCCAAATGCTCACCAAATGATGAACAGGTAAACAAAATGTAGTATCTACCTACAATGGGACATTCACCAGCCCTCAAAGAGTAAGGAAATGTTAACCCATGCTACGACACGGATGCACCTTGACATCGTGACGCTAAGCACAATCAGACAGACACAAAAGGACGAATATTGCATGATACCTTTTCCATGACCCGCAACAGTCAGATTCGTGGAGACAGCAAGTAGGGATGGTTGCCAGGGGCTGGGCGAGAGGGAAAGGGAAAGTTAGTGTTTAAGGGGTATGGGATTTCAGCTTGGGATGCGATGGTGCAATATTGTGAGTGCACTCACTGCTGCTGAACTGTATATTTAAAATCACTAAAATGCTGTATTTTGTGTTATGTATCTTTTACCAGAATGATGATAAAAGAGAGAGACATATAGTCATGTCTAATTTCCTTACCATTAAAGCCCATTGCGAGGTCAAGCCAGAAGAGTAACCATGTGCCAAAGCACATGTAAGGAAGAAATCGTTCTGGGGTGCCTGGGTGGCTCGGTCGGTTGAGCGGCCAACCTCAGCTCAGGTCACGATCTCGCGGTTGGTGAGTTCGAGCCCCGCGTCGGGCTCTGTGCTGACAGCTCGGAGCCTGGACCTGCTTCGGATTCTGGGTCTCCCTCTCTCTTTATGCCCCTCCCCTGCTCATGCTCTGTCTGTCTGTCTCTCTAAAATAATAAACATTAAAAAATTAAATAAATACAAAAAGGGGGGCCTGGGTGGCTCAGTCGGTTAAGTGTCCGACTTCGACTCAGGTCATGATCTCACGGTTCATGAGTTCGAGCCCCGCATCAGGCTCTGTGCTGACAGCTCAGAGCCTTGAGCTTCCTTTGGATTCTGTATCTCCCTCTCTCTCTCTCTCTCTCTCTGCCCCTCCCCTACTGGTGCTCTGTCTTTCTCTCAAAAATAAACATTAAAACATTAAAAAAAGAAGAAGAACAAGAAATCGTTCCAGACAGGACATTCCAGGTGAGGAAAAATAACCCCATGGCCCAAGCCAAGGACTTCTCTTCCTTTTGTTCTCTGTTTGCCACTCATGCTTCCAATTTTCTAAAATCGCCGCATCCCTGGGTTTTCAAATGTCAGACGGAAGATGCCCCGCCATACAGAATGTTCCAGAACCCTGTCACCAAATTACACACTGGTCAACAATGCTGTTAGTTAGGCGTTCATCTGTGTCACAGATGAACATCGTGTTTCATAGCAACTGATCTTTTAAAAAAAGAGAGAGAGAGAGCAAGCAAATTTAGACCGAAGGACCTAGCCTTGGCCAAGAGAGGGGTCAAAGAAGCCAGCAGAAAGGGAACACGTTTTTCAAGGAGCTTTTAAGATGAGGAAGAAGTGTGGTCAGTGATACAATGTGGATTCCGTGGAATGAAAGCAACATGCTTTAAAGTATATTGTAGATTCACTCACTCCCGGAGAGACGGAGACGGGTCGGGGGTACACTCGGAGAACCGAGACGAAGGACACAGATAAAAGATCTTACCACCATTACGTAGATTTAAGTAATATACCATTTTTGGCTCTTTGTTGGTTTTGTAGACTAACAATATTCAATCCACCCAGATATGAGAAATTAGAAAACAGGCATTTTGTTCTCCTATCACCCAGAGAAAACATCAACAATATTGGGTAAGTTCTTTACATATGTTTTTTCTGGGGTGCCTGGGTGGCTCAGTTGGGTGAGCGTCCAACTCTTGATTTCAGCTCATGATCTCACGGTTCGTGAGTTCAAGCCCTGCGTCAGGCTCTGCGATTATAGCACAGAGCCTGCTTGGGACTTTCTCTCTCCCTCTCTCTCTGCCCCTACCCTGCTCTGAGCACCTGCTCTCTCTCTCTCTCTCTCTCTCTCTCAAAAATAAATACATAAATAAACATGTAAAAAAGAAAAAGAAATGCCTCTCTCTCACAGTTCTGTAATCTGGGAAGTCCAAGATCAAAGAGCCAGAAAGCTGGATTCTTCCTGGTGAGAAAGGAAGAATCCCATCGATGAGCGCTTTGCCCCCCCCCCCCCCCCGCCCCAAGACCTAGTCACCTCCTGATACCATTGCCTCTGGGGGGTTAGGTTTGCACGTCCAAACTCGGGGAGGGACATGCACATTCAGACCACAGCAGAGGGGAAGACAGCCAAGAAAAACTCATTATCTGGGGTGCTTAACGAATACGGGTTTCCTTTGGGGATGATGAGAATGTTTTGGAACTAGAAAGAGGTGGTGTTGCACAACATTGTGAATACACTAAATGCCGCTGAATTGTTCACCAGAGAATTTTTTTTAATGTTTATTTTTGAGAAAGAGAGAGCACAAGCAAGCGGGGGAGGGGCAGAGAGAGAGAGGGAGGGAGACAGAGGACCCGAAGCGGGCTCCGTGCTGACAGCAGACAGCCCGAGGCGGGACTCGAACTCACGAACACGAGATCATGACCTGAGCCGAAGTCAGAGACACTGACCGACCGAGCCACCCAGGCGCCCCTCTGGCTGTTATTATCAACAGTGGTTGGGGCACCTGGGCGGCTCCGTCGGCTAAGTGTCCGCCTCTTGGTTTTGGCTCAGGTCGTGATCTCACAGTTCACGAGTTCGAGCCCCGCATCAGGCTCTGTGCTGACAGCACAGAGCCTGCTTAGGATTCTCTCTCCCTCTCTCTTTGCCCCTCCCCTGCTCGCTGTCTCTGTCTCCCTCAGAATAAATAAATACACTGAAAAGTAATCATAAAATAAACAGTGGCACTTGGGAGCATTCTTGTTTTTCTTGGGTGTGTATCCAAGAGAAAAATGACTAGAACAGAAGATGTGTGAATTTTCAACATGAGGCTATAACACTAAACTGGTTTTTTTGAAGTGGACGCACCAGGTTGAATTTCCTTGGCACCTGACATCCTTCCTAAGCCTTGGCTTGTCAGAATTTCTTTTCTAATTTTGGCCAAATGAGTGGAAAATACAACATCTCTTCATAAATTTGCCTCATCATTAATGATGTTCAATACCTCTTCATAAAGTTATCAGCCCCACATGTTTCCTCATTTGAAAGCTCTGTTTAAGTATTTTGCCTATTCGGTTTTTGAGCTATACTTGTTGATTTCTAGAAACTCTTTACATATGCTTGATAATACTCTCCTTTCTTAGTTATAGGTATTTAGTTCCTCCCAGTTTATAATGTGGTTCTTACCTTTCAATGTGGTTCCTCCCAGTTTATAATGTGGTTCTTACCTCCCAGTTTATAATGTGGTTCAACAGACCTTTAAGTGTCTGTCGATGAGCAGAATTCTTCATTTTAACAGCCAGATTGATCACTCTTTTTTAGTTTTCAAAACATTAAATATCTGATGATAGGGGCCCAATAGGATAAACTACGCTACGTCCATGCAATGGAATATTGTAAAGCTATTAAAAATTATTTTGTTGGAAAATATTTCTTTTTTTTTTATTTTTTAATGTTTATTTTTGAGAGAGAGAGAGAGAGGGAGAGAGCAAGCAGGAGAGGGTCAGAAAGAGAGGGAGACACAGAATCCAAAGCAGGCTCCAGGCTCTGAGCTGTCAGCACGGAGCCCGATGCGGGGCTGGACCCCACAAGCCATGAGATCATGACCTGAGCGGAAGCCGGACGCTTAACCGACTGAGCCGCCCAGGCACCCCTGGAAAATATTTCTTGAAACATAAGTATGTTTGCAAATTAACGTTAAGTGAAAAATAAGCATATTACAAAAACGGTAGATATAACAAGATCTCCTAGTGTGATTTTTTTAAGTTTGATAATACACGGCCTTTAAAGCTTGTAGAGGTACAACCTCTCTCATTTATTACTGGTGGGTGGTATAAATCGATACAACCTCTAGGAAATGCAAGTTGGCAATGTCTATCCAAAACTGAAACGTACGTATCCCACTTATCCGTGGGGCATACCTTCCAAGACCCCCAGTGGATGCTTGAGACCACAGAGAGTACTGAACTCTATACAGATATGTGTTTTCCTACATACACATACCTACGATAAAGTTTTCATTTGTAAATTAAGCACAGTAAGCGGTCAGCAACAATAAGAATAAAATAGAACAATCATAACAACATACTGTAATAAAAACTGTATGAGTGTGCGCTCTCTCTCTCTCTCTCAAAATATCCTCATGTACGGTACTCACCCTTCTTGTGATGATGTGAGATGATAAAACCCCCTTGTAATAAGATGAAACAGGTGAATGTCGTAGGCACACATCGTGATGTAGCATTAAGTTACTAGCGACCTTCTGATGGATTGCCAGGGTCATCTGCTTCCGGAAGGTGGTTGACCACGAGCGACTGAACCCGTGGAGAGCAAAACCGTGGACAGGGACGGACGACTTCAGGTCCCAACCAACATCCTCGTATGTATGTAATCACAGCCAGGACAGCGCTGCTTAACGGCAAGGGATAAAATCAGGAAGGATTTGGGGAGAGGGTACGAGGGTCCTCGAGGACAGGATACAAGGTACCTCTTTAAAAGAACAAAGCAGAGTCTGTGTGTCTTGTAATGATATCATCTCGGAGGCATATTCTCACGTGCTATAAGCAGGAGGGTATGGTATGACATCATTTGCATTACAAATATTTGGAGCTATGTAAATTCTTTGCATGAGTTCTTTGCACAGGGTATCTCTGGAAAGCACCAAAGGACGCAGGTACCTTATTCCTTCCTAGGAGGGGAACGGGGTGGCTCTAGAACAGCCCTACAAGCTCTTAGGTGGTAAATATTATTACCGTGCACACTGGAGCTGAGCGAACTGATAACACAGTCGCGGTGGGACACACAGAAAAGAACCAAACGAAATCATGCCTATTAATTCACTCCAAGTTTCTTGAGCCTTCCCTCTGCCCCATGGAGTTGTTCGGTGCCTGAGACCCAGTAAGCACAGACTTGCTCCCCCTGGGTGCTCAATCAGTCGGAACTCGTTTCTAGAACAGGATTCGTTAGTACTAGAATTGATGTTGCGGCTTATCGCATTTGGTTTTGCCAACGGCTGTGCGCGTTAAATTAAGGCAAGGATGGTTTCTATCGTTCCCATCTTGGAGAAAATGGAGGCTCGGAGAGGTTGAACCCACAGGGGCTTCTCACCCAGCTTTGGGGAGCACAGGGGAGAGCTTCCGGGAGGCGGTGGTGCCTGACCACGGGCTCTGGCACTTGGGTGACTGAGCTCGAGTCCTGGCCGTGCCCCTCACTGGCTGTGAAACCCTGAGCAAGTCACTTAAGGTTTTGGTGCCTCCGGTGTTGCATCTACGAAATGGCAACGACGAAAGCACGGCTTCGTGAACTGGGAGAACGACATACCCTCCGTGCATTTCTGCAACCTGTCCATCCTTGTGTGAAAGGTAGATGCGATCACGCAACCGGTCGATCCTCGCGGACTCACTCGACCCGATTCCTGGCTCAAGCAGCCCCGTGCTCCGCCCTGCCTGCGGGCCGGTGGATAGTTTGCTCCTTCTGCCGAGGATGCTTCCCCCACAGATGTCCGTGTGGCTCCCCTGCCCCTTCGGACCTTAACCAAGCATCTCTTATTAAGCCGGCCAGCCTTCCCTGACCGCCTGTTGCTCGTCCTTAAACATAAGCGTGATGGGGGCAGGGACACGCTCTGTTTGGTTGGGGGCTGATTGCTGGGCACTGACGACGGGCCCTCCGTAAATGACAGCCCCCCCCCCCATGGTGTCTCAGGCAGTGGGCCTGGCGGTGGGGAACAGAGCGGGGGCGCAGCCGGGAGCCACAGGTGGTTCCTTTGACCTGACTCTCCACCTCCATTATGAGCAGGGGCCTCTGCTTGCCACCCAGAAGCTCAGTTGCATTGATTCCTTGGAAGCCCAGCTCAAGTGCTTTGGCCTACGACGTCACTGAGCCCTTCTTCGTCCCCTGTTCGGCCCTTGTCCCTTCCTAGGGCCTACTGCCGCCTGGGTCTCCAGCCCCCAAGGCAGGAGGGATGCAGGGGGCCGGGGCCTCCCCGTCAGTCCCAGCAGCCGCTCTGGGGACCTCAGGAGGGCCTGGACCTGACAGAAAGAGGGAAAGACTTTGGAAAGGCTCCTCTTCCCCAGAGGAGAGCTGCCTTGTGGAGCTTTGAGAGCTCACAGCAAATACATGGAGGAAAACACCAGAAAAGGCTATGTCTCCACCCGTTTAAGAAAGACACCTTGGGACTCCAGCTGGAGGCTGCAGCAGGAAGCCAAACACACGCAGAAAGGCTGGGCGGCCAAACATTTATTAAGGTGCTTGTCTCGCAGCTGGAAATCAGCATGGGGGACGGGAGCCTCCAGAAGGGGCCGCCATCTTTAAAACGCGAGAAGGGGGGAGACTTGATTTGAAACGTTTGTCTCCCGATGGGACCGGGAAAAACCCAGGCCCTCAGCCCGGTTCCCAACCTCGCAGGAAAAGGAGTAGCAAGGAACGGCTTTCTGGAAGCTTCTGGCTCGGAAAGACAGGCCCTCTCCAGGCCACCAGGCTGGCTGCTTACCTGAGCTTCCCCAGACCTGTGCCCACCTGGCTTTCTCTGAACGGATGGCTGTGTCTGAGCCAGGAGAGCGTTCTATTTCTGCAGCGGGAGGCTGTCTTTGAGACGGAACAGAAACGAGGTCTGAACAGGGATTTCCTGGCCACAGCTCTGGGCAGCACATCCGGGATGGGGCTTGTTGGAGAACAGCCAGGCTGGCGTGGGCACCGCTGCTCGTTCTGGAAGCTTCACGAGCTCTCCTGCCGAGGAGGCTGGGTAGGGTTTCCTCACCTTGCCTGGAATGTTCTCTCCCCACATATACCCCCTCCCCCACCCCCCCACCAACACCAACCAACTCCTTCGGCCTGGACAACTCCTTCGCACCCATTAGATCCCAGCCACCAGGGAAGGCTTCTCTGACAAGCTCAGATGCCCTGTTAGGGGCCCTACCGCCCTCCCCAACGACTGCACATGCCCATGCTTATCACAGTGATGGCTCACGTGTTCCATAGGTGCAACTGTCTGCCGACCTTCTTCCCCAGGACTCTGGTCATGCTCACCACGAGAGCCACCGTGTGTGACGCATAGTCGGCCCCCGACTCGTGTGTGTTCAGCGAATGGATAAACGGAGCCCCAGAAAAAAGGTGTGTGTGAGCATTGCCCCTCAGCAACGTCCCGGCACTTGAATGCATGCAGGACTGAATGAGTGAGGACACGAATGACCAAGTAAGGGAACAAGTGAATGAGGGAGGAATCGAACTCATCGGTGAACCAGCGGACGCGGGGGTGGAATCACGGGTGAGTGAATGGATAAGGGAGTGGATGAAGGGACCGGTGGGTGAATGAGTGAGTGAGTCCGTAGAAGTTAGGGGGAATAAATAGCGATGTCGCCCTCCGGGGTGGCCCCACCAGTCCACACCTGCGTCTGTCTCTCCCTTGCTCCATACACAGACTAACCAGACAGAACACATGGCAACAGGAGGGCATGTCCCGAAGGGGCAGCTCTGTCCCTGACCCCTTTCACCTTCGCTTGTTCTGATCTTTATGGGGCCGTCTGCCTTTTGACATCAAAGGAGACAGTGGGGCCATGATCTGCCCCACAGCAGGTCTATAAAGACGTGATTACTCAATAACCCGCTGTCTGCAAAACAAACCATCTTCCTCTTTCTTCGCCCATAAAAAGCATTTGACAGCCCTCTTCTATCAGCTTATAAAACCTGGAGAGAGTTGACTTAGCCCTTTCTGGAATGAAAGCCCTCGAAGGGGGGGGTGGTGAGGCTGAAGCAGGAGAAACACACCACTGATCTCCCAGGCAGCCGGCTGCAAAGTGCCTGGAGGTTTCTAGAGAAGACCAGCGGAGCGGGTCGTCTTGGTCCCACACGGGGCCCCGACAGAGGGCAGGTGGCGTGGAAACACAGGGAGCCCAGGCCCACCGGAACCACAAGCAGCATCCTCACGCTCCCTGCCCCCACCTCCCCAAAGCTCACTCCTTCGTGTCGTCGCTGGACCAACGTGGACGCGGATCTACTGTGCGCTAGGCATCAGGCTAGGCTCTGAGGGTTCGAGTCCAGGATAACCTGTGCTAGTCCTTCCAGAAACTCCCATCTGTGAGGTGCATTTCTTTTCAATGACGAGGGGGCACTCTGATCTGAATTTATCGATATGCAGAAGATGTATGTATAATCCATCATCCGATGGATGAAGAAGGTGGTAACACAGTAAGGACGCGATTGGCTCTCTTTTCATTCTTTTTAGTGGCAAAACAAAATGGAATTTGAAGGAGGGGTGATAAGATGGTTCTATATCTTTTTTTTTTTTTATTTTTTTTTCAATGTTTATTTATTTTTGGGACAGAGAGAGACAGAGCATGAATGGGGGAGGGGCAGAGAGAGAGGGAGACCAGAACCGGAAACAGGCTCCAGGCTCTGAGCCATCACCCCAGAGCCCGACGCGGGGCTCGAACTCACGGACCGCGAGATCGTGACCTGGCTGAAGTCGGACGCTTAACCGACTGCGCCACCCAGGCGCCCCAAGATGGTTCTATATCTTGATTATGGAGCTGTATAATGGGTTGGATTGTGTCCCCCAGAGAGATGCGTCTGAATCTTAACTGACGGTGCCTGTGACTATGCCCTTATTTGGAAACGGGGTCTTTGTGGGTGTGAGTAAGGCAAGGATCAAGGTGAGGTCATCCTGGATTAGGATGCATCCCGAATCCAATGATGGCATCCTCCTAAGAGGCAGGAGAGGAGGTTTGATCCACGGGGAAGAGGCCGTGCGAAGGCAGAAGCAGATGCAGCCACAAGCCAATGGCTAATCAGCGCGTGTCATCAGTCGTTAGGAAAACGGAAGTCAAAACCATAGGGAGATACCCACTTCACACCCACTAGGGTGGCTAGGCTATTATCAGCAACAAAATAGAATAAAGCAAGTGTTGGTGAGGATGGAGAGAGATGGGAAGACTCACGCATTGCCAATGGGAGTGTAAAATGGCGCGCCCACTGGGGAAAACAGTTGGGCATGTCCCCAAAGAGTGAAACGTGCAACGATCATGCGATGCCACAGGTCCACTCCCAGGTACATGCCCGGCAGAACCGACGGCAAAGACTCAAACAATCAAGCACCGATGACCTTAGCAGCATCGCTCACAGTGGCCAACAGATGAAACGTGTCCATTGACGGACGGATAAACGAGACGGGGTCTACTATCCATGCGATGGAATATTATTGAGCTGTAAAAAGAAATAACACCCTGACACCTGCTGCAACATGGATGAAGCTTGCAGACATGATGTTAAATGAAAGAAGCCAGTCACCAAAGGACAAATGCTGCATGAGCCCACTTATCTGAGAGACCGAGAGCTAGCAAGTTCATGGAGACAGAAAGTAGAAGGAAGAGAGGTTACCAGGGGCTGGAGGGAAAGAGAGTGGGGCGTTAGTGTTGAATGGATGCAATGTTAATGTTGAATGGGATGATGGAAAGTTCTGGAGTTGGAGAGTGGTGATGGCTGCACAACCCTGTGAATGTGCTTAATGTTGATGTTATCTATTATATATAATACATTATGTATGTTATATATAATATTTGTGTATTTTGTTTAGTTTATTATATATGTTTATATGTTTTATATTATTTATTTTTATATTCATGTTATTTATATCTATTATATAACTTACGTAAGTTTTATATTGTTTTGTCTATTACGTATTTTATACATTTAAAATTTTTTTAACATTTATTTATTTTTGAGAGATACAGAGACAGAGTGCGAGCGGGGGAAGGGCAGAGAGAGAGGGAGACACAGAATCCGAAACAGGCTCCAGGCTCCGAGCTGTCAACACAGAGCCCGACGCGGGGCTCGAACCCACGAACCGTGAGATCACGACCTGAGCCGAAGTCGGACGCTTAACCGACTGAGCCACCCAGGTGCCCCCTTTTTGGTGTTTCTAATACTTGTTTACTAGGGACATATATTATCCATAGGGCTCACAGTCTGGTGGGGGAGACACACAAGGAAATCGGCGATTGCGGCGTCTGGTAATTTATGCACGCGGTGGGGGCATCTAAATCACACTGTGGTCGTGCCATGGAGGAGTCCCCAGAGAGACAGAGCAATGACCAGGAGTGAGACGGGCAAAGAGGTGGGGGTGGAGGGGCGAGGACATTCTAGCTGAGAATCTGCATTGGAAGGCCAACAAAACTGCCCAGTTTGATACTTGGTCTGGCTACATCTTTACTGTGTGTCCTCGGGTAAGTGAGTTACCCTCTCTGGGCATCAGCTTCCTCTTCTGTACGACGGGGATAAATAACTGTACTTACCCCGAAGGGTGTTATGAAGATTCTCTGAGTCAATATATGTAAACAAATTACAACAGCATCTAGCATATGGTAAAGACTATATAGGAATTAGGGGTTTTTCCCCGCCCCCCAATGACTACAAAGGACAGGAAACTTCTGGGACTACCACAAAAAAGAAACGGAACAGCTAAAAGAGCTGGGGGGAAAGAGCAATGTAAGGATCACCTTCATCGAAATAAAAAGCAAATAAGGCCTGGCCGGGGGGCGGGGGGCGGGGCAGGAAAAAAAACAAAAGGAAATCTCAAATCTGAAAATAAAGTGCGTCAGGATGATGGAATTATGTCTGGGATCAAGCTATTTAGAGCTAACAAAACTGAGTTAAAAGGGGGTTTGACTAAGTGAAAAGATGTTGAAAATACTTAACGGAGCCAGCCCGTAAGGCAGCCCCTTTGTTGGCGAAAGTTCCAGAACAAATCTTTGAGGGAAGGGGGACTGGGTCAGTTTTAGCCTATAAATATTGGGACTTCCGTTTGGCATTTGAGTGAACGGTTTGGAATCATTAGTAATACACGCAGCTTCAAGTACTGGAATATCTCACTGCAGTGCCTTAAATCAAAAGGAATTCATTTCTCTTACATAACGAGAATGGTGGAGATGGTCAGCTACGTGTCCTGGTTCAGCAGCCCAGCCATGTCTTGACCCAGGTTTTGACAAGACCGCTGCTGCCGCTCCAGCCATCACGTCCAAATTCACAGCAGGAAAAATAAGGGGGGGGGGAGGGGAAAGCGCTTCATCTGTCTCCCTTTTCCTGGCAGAATAAATTATTTTCCCAGAAGCTCTTGCAGCCAACCTTTTGGACAGACCTGTGTTCCATACCTTCCCGGCCTCAAAGAAAGCTGGGGAATTCAACCAATTATGATTCGTAACCACGGTCTGGGCCCACTGGGAGTCACTGTACCCGCTTCACAGGTTGCTAGAGAGAATTAAACGAAACGATCCGTAGGGAACGGTGGGCATTGTGCTTGGTACACCTAAGTATTCCATAACTGGTAACTATTATCAAATTCTAGTTGAGGTTCGTTTGGCTCCTTGTTTGAGCCACTGTGGCCTGGGCAGCCTTTGAGCCCAGCCACGCCACCCCACCAGCCCCAGGTGCTTTCCGATGTCCAAGATCGTAGAGCACCTGAGCGTTCATTCCTTCTGTTTCCCTTCTACGCAAATCAGGGAGGCCCCAGGTTCAAGTCTAACACCCTATACGAGAAGAAATAACTCAGAATGACGAGCAGTGGAATTCGAAATAAAGACAAAGCACTGCCCAGGTCTCTTAAACCCAATAACGGTCAGGGAAGGGCTCAGAATTAGACTCAAAAACTTTCTGCCTGTCTTGAACCGTGAGGAAATTTCTCGAGTGATGGAATGGAGCACATAGGTCTTGATTCATTGGAGGCTCTGTGGCCTCATTAAGCCAAATCAATACGAGGAGTGATTTAAGCAGATGGATAAAAGCTATTTATTATTTAGCATTTTATATTTGCTGAGGGCAAATATAAATGTCTCCATTCTCTAAACCTACCTGTTCCTGACCTCACACTGTTAATTAAGTTTTTCGGAGCCTCTCACTGATAGAGAGGCATCCTCGGGTGCTCGGAAGGAGAGAGGGTTCCCATTTTACAGATAAAGCGGTTAAGGCAAGGAGAACATCTCTCAGATGAGGGGACTGTAAGCAAGGCGTCGTTCATCCCCTTCATCCGCAAGGCGGATGAGAACACGGACCAAGGGAAGACTGAGCCAAACACGGGTAGAGTCACCTGAGGTCACCCAAGACTGCCACCCACAGAGTCTACCCTCAAAGTCCAAAGAAAGACTCAGGCCCAGGGATCGGAGTTGCCTTAAGCTCAAAGGGTTCTTACTACAAATGACGATAATAATAAGGATTATAGATTCTAATCTTCCTGACCGAACCCTCACTGGGCTCCAGGCGCTGGGCTAAACTCTTGGTATTTACCACGCCTTGGACCCCCCCCCCCCCCACCACGCTTATGAGATGGATTCCATCATTAGGCCCATTTTACGGATGAGCAAACTGAGGCACCGGGATGATGTGCAACTGGCTCAACATCCCTCGAAGAAGCAGCTGTGGCAACAGGATATGAAACCAAGCTTCCCCCCACCCCACCCGTGACGACCTTTCTAGGGCTTAGAAGGTTCTGAAAACTCAAGGAGCCTTCGCCTCCACGCTCATCCCATTCCAAGCTTCCTGGAGCAAAAGACGCACATCCAGGGGCTTTTCCGGGACGTGAACGACTTTTCAGAAGTTGGGACCCTAAATTGCCACCACGTGTGGGGACCTTCCTGTTTGCCAGACGATACGCCAAGGGCGACATCCATCTGCTCGTTTCAAGCTCCGAACGACCCCTGGAGGGGGAGGGGCTCTGACCCACGGTCACAGGTCAGGAGCGTGAGCACCAGCAGGGTTCGTGAGCCCATGCGGGGCATGCCTGTCTTCAAGATCTTGTCATCCTCGTTCCCCACGGAGGCCTTGGGGAGGTCTGAGCCCTTTACAGACCACTCCTCTCACCTGCACAAGGCAGGAAGGAGCATCTGTCTCTGGGGAAATGGCATCGAGGAACTTGGCAGGACCCCAGTCCCTCGCCAGAGTCCCCCACTCCCGTTCCCCTGGCCCCCAACCCAGCTGCTGTGGGTCTCCCGGGACTTCTGCCATCCCCCTAAGTCTGGGGACGGTGGGCAAGTATGTGAGCTAAGTCCGGGCCCTCCGACAAGCAGACAGCAACACGAGGGCATTCATAAACGATCTTCCTGGGGGAGTTTTCCGCAGCGAGAATGCGTGAGAGGGTCTGCAAAGCCTCTGGGGAGCCCTAAAGTCACTGGCAGAGGACCCCGTGTCTCCCAGCAACAGCCCTGTCTCAGAATCCCTCCTCGCCCAGTCATTGCTTGGGGCAGGCCGTGGGGCAGCCAGACCTGCCCAAACATCCGTGGGCATCCAAGCAGCAGCTGGAGCCCTGGGAAAGTTAAATGTCTTCGAGCTCATTCTCATGGCCACCACGAACATCTGGAAGGTTCAAAGAAACTCAAAGCGGGTAGGCGTGCCCAGGACTACCCCCCAGTCCGGTCTCTAAAGTCCCACCTGCCTCGGGGACTGGCAGGTTCTCACCTTCGACCACCCGGCTGCCAGTGGAGGGGTGCGAGCCTCCATCTAGGGGGTGGCCTGGCCACTGGCCACAGGAGGGCAGTGCATGCTGGAGAAGCTGGAGCCAGCCCTGCACCTGAGTGAGGCGGGGGGGCAGAAGGAGCAGAAGTCTTCCTGGGCCCCGTGTCCAATGCAACCTGGATACACAGTCCTCCCTGTCACCAGGCTGCTTCCCCCGTGCCCAGCATGACCGGCGTGTGTTGTAGGACCGGCCTGCGTCCCCATGGAGCTCCCCCTGAAATGAGGTCCAAGACGCTAGTGGTGAAGGCTTTGACTCAGACGGATGTGGATTGGAATCCTCACCTCCGCCTCTGACTCCCTGGGTGGCCTTGGGCAGATCGGGTCACTTTGCCTCAGTCTACTCGTCTGCCGAATGGGCTGGAGGAGATCCCACGTCCTGAGGTTGTTGTGGAAAAAACAAAGGAGAGAAAGCCCTGATTGTGCCGGAAACAGGTAACATGCCCAAAGGGGATGATTTCGTGAAGGCATGATTCACAAAGCTGCGGAAGAGTGGGGGGCGGGAGGAGGGGGGACAAGGAGCCAGCGCCACCCAGAGCCTGAAGGGTCAGGGGACGGTGGGGTTCCTAGAACCCCGGGAGAGGGGCTGCTTGTCAGGAGCTGTGACCTTAAGCTGGGGGACCCGGTAACCCCCATCAAAGAGCTGGGGAACAAACGCCCCAACCCCAGACCCCTCACTTCCTCTGATCCTGCCGATGATTCCCTTGGCCGAGCCCCAGGAAGCCAGAGGGCAAGAGTCCACGCAGTGATGAGGGGATCCGGAAGGACGCACAGAAGCTACCTGTCTGCTCAGGGACCCCCAACCCCGAGACTCCCCCGCCCCCGCTTTGCTCTCAGGTTTGTGACCAAGAGTGACCGTTCTGACCACGGCCGACGCGAGGCTTGTGGCAGTGAAGGACCCAGCACAGGAACGCGTAAGCTCTCCACAAGGTCCCCGCCCCCTCGGGTCGTGCAGGACACGGACGAGCCCGCAGGCAGTGGCCAAGCCACAAGGGCAGAGACATCCCCGGGGAAAGCACACACAAGGGCGACGCTCCCAGATCTGGGGCATCCGGGAGTGCTTCCTGGAGGAAGGGCCGCCCACCTGAGATGCCAAGGAAGACGGGAGTGAGTCCCGTGGAGAGGACCAGGGGGGAGATGGCGTGGGCATGGAAATAAAGAGGCATGAGGCTGGAAAGGCGCGTGAGCCCGGTCAAGCAGAGCCTGGGAGGCTGTACAGCAGGTGAGTGACGTCGCGTTCCATACCTGGCAGACAGCGAGGGACAGAGAGGGACTGAGGGCAGGTGCAGAGAGGGCTCTGGCGAGGAGAGATGGAGCTTTGCCTAGAAACAGAGCGCGGAGCGGGGGTGCGTCTCATATCTAATTTCTGCTGGCGTGTGTGGCCCAGAGGAGCCACATGGGTGGCCTGACCCGGGAGGAGGTCAAAATGACCCACAAACAGCGGAACATTCCTGATCATTCTATTTCCAAATCCGGCGGCCGTTTCCAGGAGCTCGGCGACTCCTCCCCCGACAAAGCGGCCCCGCGGCCCAAGCCGCCCACACCCTTCCCCCAACCCGGCCCAGCTGCCAAAGTGCGGGCAGAACACTTCGGGACTCTGACGATGACCCAAGTCAGCTTACTCGGGGAGACAGAAACGTGATCCGCCCTCCCATGGGCAGGCACGGCCCCGGGGACAACGAGCTGCCAGATATAATTAGACTAAGTCCCAGCAACAGGCTCGATGCCCCGTGCGTATCAGCACCCACTTCCTGGCATCTGTTTCTGGTGCCTAAGCGCCGCTGCTTTGCCCAACCGCTGACCTAGAGAGCCTCGCGGCTCCGAGCCGGGCTTGCGGTCTGCCCCTCAGATGGGCGCAGCCGTGGCCGTTACCCTGGAAAAATGGATCATAACAACAAAGAGTTCGGAACAATGGTCGGTGTTAACGGTAGAGATGACAATAATGCGCTCGGAGCGACCACCTCGTGAGTACACACTTCATGGCAGGTGCTGACCGTACGTGACCTCGTGTAGCCCCCCCCCCCCCCCAGTGGCCTTACAGGCAAGGTCAGATCATCCTCATTGTCTAGGTGATGATGGTGAGCCTCAGGGAACACGAAAGGAGACGAGCAGAGATTGAACTCGGGTGTTTCTGGACTTCCAAGCCCAGATTCTCAACTGCTGTGCTGTGCCCCGTGTCCCTCTCTGTCGTGGCTCCTGAAATGTCCTGCCATTGGTGCAGCTGGCGAGCAAGCCCCAGACTCCAACCCAGGACTCGGACTCAAAGGATTCTAGCTACAAATCACTAGACCTTTGTGCTCTGGGCCGAGGCAGCCTTGCCTCCACGGTGGTAAGTGGGAGAAAGGCACAAAGGAAAATCGGTCCCCAATCTTGGAAGGCACTTGACCTTGAGGACCAGGGAACGGGCTGAACTGGACTCTATTTTCGATGGCCGTGTTTCTGAACACTTTCCTCCGAGTCCAACCTTGGTAACGGGCCCCACGCGTAAGCGCGCGGATCCACGGAGCATTAGGCACTCTACAAAAATGCAGGAGGAGTCCAAGGGATGAGACTTGCTTTGGTGGGGGGGGGGGGTCTAATCACTCCCTGAGAAGGGAAACAGTCTCCCCACCCAGCACAGAGATGTTCATCGCTGCCCACACTTCCGATGGCTGCAGACCGCTGTTTCGTGGCTCAGTGCAGGCAGGTGAGTTGGAGAAAGGGAGTATTCTCATCCCCCAGCATTCAGCGTCCACGACTCTGGCACGCCCTCACAAAACATCCTCTGTCTTTTCCATCTCCATCTGTATGCCCATGGGGGGGGGGGGCGGGTGGAGAATGAATTGCACCCCTCCTTGTAACTTCAGAATTACTCCCATCATTTTGGGCAGAGGCGTGCACGGAGGCTGATAGAATTTTCTCTGACGGGATCCAGCCAGCCCAATCCCTCCTACATCAGAATGCCTGTTTACCCATTAGTCCAGGGTATTTCAAAGGTGAAGAATCAAGGGCCCAGGAAGGCAGTCGGCTGGGATTCTGATCAACAGAGCTTCCAACGGTGAGCATGGTTTTCTTTTTCTTTTTTTTTAATGGTTATTTATTTTTGAGCAAGAGAGAGACAAAGTGCGAGTAGGGGAGGGACAGACAGAGAGGGAGACACAGAACCCCAAGCAGGCTCCAGGGTCTGAGCTGTCAGCACAGAGCCCGACAGGGGCTCGAGCTCACAGACTGCGAGACCCTGACCTGAGCTGAAGTCGGATGCTCAACCGAGCCACCCAGGCGCCCCAAAGATGAGCATGGCTTTCTAAATGTACCAGCCATGTGCCCCGTCCTAGAAGAGAAGGGACCCACTGCTCAGAGGTAATCCTCTCCAGGAAACAATCCTCCTCTCCCTCCCAAGACGGCCAGCGATCCTTGAGTGCCTGACCTCAATCAGAAGCGTTCGCTGAACCACTCGGGGAAACATTCTTGGGAAAATGGCTGCCTTGGAGAAACTAAGGCAGTAAAGCCGCATGGAATTCTGGAGCCCACATGGTCTTCAAGAGGAATCTCTAACTCCCACCAGGAGGAACCATAAGGACTTGACCATAACAAGCAGAGCCTTTCCAAATCATTTGCAGGTGCTAGGCATTCCCGCAGCACACTGTTCATGACTCTCTCTTCAACACAACGACCCAAAGAAGTACTTAGACTTTTCCCAGTGTTACAGGTGAGGCCCAAAGAGGAGAAGTTATCCAGCTAGCTAAACGGTGGAGTCGGGATTTGAACCCGGGTCTCTAAATCTAGGTTGACTTCATCTCAAGGTTGGGAAGAAATGGCCCCGGCTTAGCAGCTGGGAGTGATGGAGGGGCTGGAGCAGAGAGCTTGGCGGAGCCCAGATTGGAAGGAAAGGAGATGTCTGCTCGTTGTTTGTTTTTCCCAGTGCAGTTCAGGGGAGAAGGGGCCCTGACAGGCTGAACTGGTCAGACGAGGGTAATACAGTGATGAACGAGAAGGGGAGATAATGACTCACCACGCGAATGCTTTCTAACTGGTAGGAAACACAGAGAGAGAAGCTTGTCGGCCAGGCCAGCATCTCAGGGGAAGAAACTCACCTCATTTCATAGATGTGGGAACTGAGACCCAGATGAAAAGGGTTCTGCCCAAAAAACAGACTGGGTCCTAGGACACTTCTTTCTTTTTTCTTCTCTTTTCTTTTCTTTGCTTTTCTTTTCTTTTCTTTTCTTTTTTTCTTTTTTTAAAGTAGGTTCCACGTCCAAAGTGGGGCATGAACTCATGACCCTGAGATCAAGAGGCGTGAGCTCTACGGAATGAGCCAGCCAGGTGCCCCGAATACTTCTTTTTCAAATAGCAACCATAATAATAATAAAAGCAGCCAACATTTTACTAAGTGCTTCATATGTGCTAAGCGTTACATCTATTAACATTATATAATTATATATTAAAGCTGTGTGTTCAGGTACAGTCCCTTAAATTCTCAGTCTTGGGGTTTTTTTTTTTTTTTTCATGTGTAAAATGTGAACAGGAACAACTAGTTATTAACAGAGCTATTATACGGGTTTCATAAAGTAATGTCAATAAAGTATATGGTCTAAATCAATATAAAGGGAAGTTCTTACTAGGAGTCTTTCCTCCTATTCCTGTATGACAAATCACCATGAACTTAGCACCTTAAAATAACCATATTTACTCTCCTACAGTTTCTGTGCCTCAGGAACTCAGGCATCATTTCCCCGGCGAGTCTCCCACTAGGCTACAATCTAGGTGTTGGTCAGGGTTGGGGGCTCATCTGAAAGTTCACCTGGGGAAGATTTTTCTTCCAAGCTCATAATTTAAGGGACTTATATTGTCGTTGGCAATATCCAGTTCCTTCTGGGCTGTTGGCCTAAGAGCCTCGGTTCCCAGCTGGTTCTTAGCCCAAAGACACTCCCGGCTCCTTGTCAAATGGGCCTCCCCAATATGGCAACTTGCTTTATCAAAGCCAGCAAGGGAGAGAGTCTGCTAGCAAGACAGAGGTTACAACCTCATATGATGTGATCATGGAAGTAACATCCATCCTGTTTCCCATATTCTGTTGGTTAGAAGCAGTTCATAGGTCCTGGCCACACTCTAGGGGGAGGGATTACATAAGAGTGTAAATACCAGAAGGTGGGGGGCATTGGAGCCACCTTACTATCTCTGTGCCACACTAGATGGTATTTGTCTCACCTTCTGCAGATGCCTCTACTACTGGTCCATCAAAGAGGATATACATCCTCTCTAGCCCAAAAGCCCTGTAGCCTTAAGACCCTGTCTAATACAGCAGACCAGATTGGCCACCAGCTGGAAAGCACCAGCATATCCAATGTCCTATCCTCGAACGGCACGGAAAAGAGGCACGGTTTTGCATGAAAAATAAGCATGTGCTTATTAGATTATTATAATCTAATTTGATGTGTTGTCTCTGCTAAAGACAGATTGTACCTTGCTTACGAATACTTCTGTATAATGAAGGTTACCTGTTTGACATTAGGCAGAATCACAGAGAACTCAGGATACCTTTGAACCCAAATCACATTTATTCATCTCTCTAATATTCACTGGACGCCTACTTACTAGGCACCGGGGATACTGTTGGTCAAAAATAATAATAACGAAATTCACATTCTGTTGGCAAAACCAGGAGGAAGGATGAAAAGAGGCAGAGAGTAAAATAAATACATGACACTTGGCAATATCAATAATTTATCATATGTGACTCAATTATAAAGCTTAAACATGAAATTTGGAATCCATGGTTTAATTCCAAACACAGGAATGGCTTTCCAACATTTATCAATAATTCCAGTAACTATTGCCTCAGTGGAACAAAGTTTCCCCGAAATGAAATTAATTTTCAAATAACTACGAAAATCTCAAGGGAGGCAATTAATACACGAGTCTATACATTTGTTACGACTCATGGAAATGTTCCATTTAGAATTTGTGTGTTTTGCTGTATGTAAATTATACCCCAATGAAAACACAAAAATTCCGTTCAGAAAAAAACTACCTAAGAAGTACCATGACTGGAGAAAAATTTTCCTAATTTGGCATTATCACCGATAGACCACAAATGATCTGAAAATATTAATTATGACCACATAGTGACCTTGCTAAAATGAAAGTAAATGCCTTTTTTTACATTATGAATAGACAGCAGCTTGTGAGTTATATATGCCTTCTTGTTATTGTGTATCCAAACATCATCAGCCCAGAACAGAAGACCAAGTCTTGCATGATTATCACATTAAATTCAGAGGGAGGCAGAATCAGCAGAGAGAACAAAGGTGAAATGGGGCTGTGAGTTAACTGGGGCTGAGCTCTACCTTTGTGCAGGGGGGAATGACACTGTATCATCCCCATGGGGCCCCAGTCCACCTGGGGACTAAGGACAACAGCACCACCCAGGGAGTTGGTCGAAATGCAGATTCCCAGGACTCATCCAGAAAGTCTGAATCAGTAGGTCCTGGGATGGGGCCCCCGGACTGAACATTTGACAAGCATCTGCGGGTAAACTTAACTCTCACAAGCATTGCTTTCAGGGCAATTCCAAAGATCCCGGGTCTCCTCATGTTCTAACTAAGCCACCTTCACCTCACCCTGTAAAACACGCACACCCAGTGAGCCATTCGAACCCCCGGGGGGCCTCGGTATCCCCCTTAGAAGGGCAGGAATTCTCAGGTCTTTCTCCACCTCTGGCCAAGACCAGGCTGTGTTCCAACGTCAGACCAGCACACTGGAACCACCAGTCTTGGGAATCGTGGTTCACAGACTAGCAGGAGACAATAGTAATTAAGAACACTGAGCCTGGAACAGGAAATGGCAAACTTCTTCTGGAAAGGCGCAGATGGTAAATATTTTCAGGTCTGCGGACTAGACGGTCCCTATGGCAACTATTCCCCTCTGCCAGCACGGTGCAAAGACAGCCACGGGCAACCCACAAACAAATGGGTGTGGCTGAGTCCCAATAAAACTTTATTTACGAAAACAGGCAATGAGCCACGTTTGGCCCCCTGGGTCATAAATTCACCAACCCTGGATCTAGATCCAGATGGCTGTGAAACCCCAGCCCCCCTGTGCTGTTTGTCCTTGCCTCAGTCACCTCGCTTCTCTGAGCCAGTCTCCGTATGTGCAAATTCAGAAAAACAACAGTACCAGCTTCATGGTGTTGCCGTGAGAATCCTCACGTGTTAAATGCAAAGTATTTGGCATCGTTCTTGGGACTCAGTACACCAGGATAAAAGTCAGCTGTTACTAAATGTCCAGTTCAGACTGTCAAGGGTCTACCCTTGGATGGACCCACCCCTTCCCAGCTGGGCGACCTTGGGCTTGTGATATAACCTCTCTGTGCCTGAGTTTCTAATATGTCAAGTCGGAATAACAGTTGTGAGAACAGGATTAGACAAGAAATGCAAAGTATAATGCATGTAAACGTACTCAAAAGTTAGCCTGAGTTACTGTTTTTGTTATAGCATGGTTGTAAATTACTGTGTTATTATTACCATTTATTATTATATGATTTATTCTATATATTAATATAGACATTATTATTATGGAGCCCATCACAAGCAAGAAAGCAGCACCCCACGCCTTTTCCAAAGCCTTAAAGATTTGAGACTTTGCCCAAAACACTGACTGAAACAATGTATTTCTTGCACCCGCAGACCCACTTAGAGGCAACCGCAGACCCACTTAGAGGCAACCACAGACCAGAGCAGAATTCTGTTTGTCACCCTTAGCATTGCCTCTAAATTCTTTTGTTTTTATTTTTCTTTTAATGTTTGTTTATTTTTGAGAGAGACAGAGACAGAGTGCAAGCAGGGGAGGGGCAGAGAGAGAGGGAGACACAGAATCCGAAGCAGGCTCCAGGCTCTGAGCCATCAGCACAGAGCCCGATGTGGGGCTCGAACTCAAGAACCAGGAGATCGTGACCTGAGCTGAAGTCGGACGCTTAACCGACTGAGCCACCCAGACACCCCACCTCTAAATTCTTAACTAAAGATGAAACACAACATCGAGGACCCCTGTGGGAGCTTTGAGACAAAGCCCTGGGATAGGGGGGAAAAAAGGTGGGGAGGACCCATTTTAATAAATAGATTATTTTTACCTGGTTTTAATCTTAGTCTTGCACCGGGTTCATCCTGTAATTCATCTCCAGGATTTGCCATCAGCCCATCAAAGACAAGGGAGGCCTCAGCAAATAGGCTCTCCTTTGTTGTTTATACATACACTGAGGTCTATTATGATGGGGATTCTCCGAACATGCACAAAAGCCAGCATAATTAACTTTGTTCCTTAAAGAAAATTCCAGCGCCTTTTGCAGAAAATGGTTCTTGAGCCTCTCCTCTGGGTGGCTAATACACACACACACACACACACACACACACACACACAAAGTCTGAACAGCACTAAAGTAATTAAAGCAGCTGGGATTGATTGGGGTTCTGAGTGACCTTTTGGTAACTTACCTACGCCTGCCATTTAGAGAAAGAATAATTTATGATGCAAGTCAAAGAGCAGAAAACCAAGGCGGACAGAAAGAGAATTCTGATTACCTTTGAGGGGTGAACTGTCAGGAGGGCCCCGAGCCCCTGGTGAAAACAGGAACAAAAGCAGTAAATGTCCAGGTTCGCCCAGACACAGACGCCTGTGGTTCCCGAGGTGCGTCTGCTCTTCTGATTTGTAGAAGCTAAGAATTTCAGGGCCGGCAAGGTCTTACAGGTCTCGCTGAGCCCGTGCGCTTGACAAATGAGGAAACTGAGGCTCAGGGAGGGGCTGAGTTGCCCTGGATTCAATGACAGGTCCCCTGTACGCTGGTGTGAAGGGTTTTCCCCCTTTATCTGGACAACTGTAGTCCGGACGGAGAGGCCTTCAAACATCAAAATGCTCTTTATGTGTAAATTACAGATCAGTTTGCAGAACACCAGGTCCGCGAAGCCACGGCTTGTGTTGTGTTCGCTCACCGCTGTAACCCCGGCACCTAGGCAAGCTGGCACACAGTAGACACTCAACATATTTTTGTGGAAGCGGCTTTCCGGAGAAATTATCCGTGGCCTCAAGAGAGGCACGGTAGAGCTGGGCAGGCTCTGTACCAAAAATGGCACCCGTTTTGGGGACCAAGTCAATGAAACAAAAGAACTAAGGCCAACAGCACCCCCTCCCCCCGCTCCACCACAGACTTCCCTCAGTGCATTCCTACAAATGCCCACCTTTGCAAATGCCTGGGATTAGTACCTCTACCTGGGATTAGTACCCTTACCTGGGAAATGCTTCACCCATCTCTGAAGCTTTAAACCCCAGATCACAAGCTACCTCCTCCAGGAAGCTTTCTTGGCTTTTTCCTACCTGGAAGCAATCCCTCCCTCTTTTTCAATGTTTATGTTTGAGAGAGAGAGAGAGAGAGAGAGAGAGAGAATCTCAAGCAGGCTCCACTCTCAGCACAGAGCCTGACGCAGGGCTCGCTCTCATGACCGTGAGATCATAGTCTGAGCCAAGATCAAGAGTCAGACTGCTTACCAGACTGAGCCACCCAGGCGCCCCACAACGAAAGCGTGCTTTCTAAAGCCAGTCTGCCTGAGATCAAATCTTGACTCCATTTTCCACCTGTGTGCTGTTAGGCAAAACATTTCCAAGCCTTAGTTTCCTCCGTCACTGAGAAGAATCATCCTGCTGTCGGGACTGTTGTAGGTTTAATGAGATAATGCATGTAAAGGGCTCAGCGCACCATGTCTGCTCCATAAATGTTAGCTTTCATTGTTCTGATATTATCTTACTTAGGGCAAGAATCATCAAAGTAATCTCTGGGAGGCCCAGCAACTAGCATAGAGCATCGATCTGGTTTTCAAAAATAATCAAACACACAGGCGCACCTGGGGCATTCAGTCAGTTAGGCGTCTGACTCTTGATCTCAGCTCAGGTCTTGATCTCAGGGTTGTGAGTTCAAGCCCCGCACTGGGCTCCACGCTGGACGTGAAGCCTACTTAAAAAAAAAAAAAAAAAAATCAAAGACACAGACGGATATTTTATATCTCTCTGCCTGATGGGGATGTGAAATACGTCAGTGTTATAAATGGAAGCTAAAGAGACAGGACGGCTACATGGGATACCTCATACTGGACTGGATCCCGGAGGCACACGAAGAAGGACATTGTTGGACAAGGCAGGATCGGCGCTGGTGGGTACGAGTCTTGCATCCGTGTTAAATTTTCCGATGTCGCTGCTGCAGTGTGGTTATGTGAGGCAATCTCTATTCTTTGGAAATACACACTGAAATACCTGGGGGTAAAAGGCCAAGACATGTGCCACTTATTCCCAGATGTTTCAGGAAAACAAAAAAGAAATATATATATATTTATACGTATTAAATATTAAATACATATAAATATATTAAATATTTAAATATTTAAATAAATGTTATTTATATTCAATAAGTATTAAATAGATATTAAATATATATATTCTATATAAATATATTATATATATTAACTATAATATATATAATATATATAATATATATATTATATATATAGTAAATAATATATATATTAAATAAGTATTAATATATATATTAATATTAAATTAATATTCATTTAATATATAATATATATTTAATATATATATAATATATATTATATATATATTAAATATATAATATATAATATATATTATATATATATATTATATTATTATAATATTATATATAATATATATATAATTATATATATATTATTTATATATAATTATATATAATTATATATATATTATATATATATAATTATATAATAATATTATAATATATAATATTATATATATTATATTATTACATATATATATTATATATTATATATATTATATATATAATAATATATATAATATAATATATAATATATATAATATATATATAATATATATATTATATATATATAATATAATATAATATAATATAATATATTATATATATAATATAATTATATATTAATATATATTAATATATATATTTAATATATATAATATATATAATATATATTAATATATATAATATATATAATATATATTAATATATATTATATATATAATATATATATGAAAAGGAAAATGCAGAGCAAGATGTTAACAAGAGGTGACCCTGGATACGGGGCATCTGGATGTTCTTCGTGTCATTGCTATTCTTGAAACTCTACTGTAAGTTTGACATTTTTTTTCTCCCAAATAAAAGGCTTTCTGCAAATCATGGGATGGCTCTGGAGCCACCTGATGTACAAGTCATTCTGGGTTTTCAAAGAATGGTTATGTCTTCAAAGCAATCTGGTGAACTGATCTCGGGTGGGGAACCAGCTGATGAGCCAGCAGAAGAGGCACACATGTGATTTCCCCATGCCTCCTTCATGGCAGCCATTGCTCACCAAGATGGCGCCCTTTCTCAGTAAAACCAGACAGCCGCAGCCTCAGAATCCTTCTCAACGCAGCAAGCCACCACCAGCCCAACAGGGTTGGCTCTCTAGATGAACTAGCCATGCACTTGGCCCCTTTCAGGCATTCTTCTGTGCCAGGTGGGGACACAGCAAGCTTCAAAGCCTTTCTAATGAAGGTACATTAGCCCCTGGAACACCTAAATCTACAGACCGCGGCTCAGAGGCGTCTACGCTTTACCCCTATCAAAGCTTAGAACTGATTTTCCTTTAGCGAAAGGTTTTTGTTTTTTTTTTTAAACATTTATTTATTTTTGAGAGACAGAGTGAGACAAAGTGAGACTGCGGGAGGGGCAGAGAGAGAGGGAGACACAGGATTGGAAACAGGCTCCAGGCTCTGAGCCGTCAGCACAGAGCCTGACGCGGGGCTCGAACCCACAGACTGTGAGATCATGACCTGAGCCGAAGTCGGACGCTCAACCGACTGAGCCACCCAGGCGCCCCTAGCGAAAGGTTTTATGTGCTAGGAAGATTCCGGTAGTCAGGTATCTTGGTGTGTGAATATCACCTCTGTCACCTTCCAACCTGGATCCATTGCTTTACTTTCCTATGTCTCAGTTTCCCCATCTACAAAAAAAAAAAAAGAAAAAAAGGAGGCACCAACCCCCAGGCTATTGTGAGGAGCAGCTAGGGTAGTGAATGTGAGCATCTTGAACCCTTTCCAGCTAAATTATATGATTACGGTGATCGTGATTATCAACGTCTCCATCATCGTCATCTTCTCCCTGTTTCTTCTCTGCAATTACCCCCAGCTAATGGAGTCCTGGTCCTCTTTAGAGGCGGGGGGCAGGAGGAAGCTGCCTCTGCCCCAAACATTTCCAGTTTGGGTTTTTCAACAACCCACGGAGCTCTCTTGCCTTGAACCTGAATCATACCGGAGTTTCAAGAGAGCAGTTACATGTCTATTTTCTTCGATTATCACTGAAAGGTTAAGTGGCCCGGCCCTCAGCCCCAGATGCCCATCTAGGGTTTCCATTATGAGCCAAGCTGGAGGAGCCGGGGCTGGGAGTTCATTCTCCCGCCCTGGCCCTCCAGCTAATAGAACCTCGGCCACTCTCCTCAGCGTAAAGCTTTCTCTCCGGGCAAAGCCAGCCAATTTAAATGGCACTCACCGCTCATGCCCGCATGTCATGGGCTCTGAGCACTCCAAGGATCCAGAGCAATAAAATCTATTAGGTCTCCTTTGTCCCATCTTCTTGTGAACTTCTAAGAAAAAGGCACTAAGAGGGTCAGTACCCAGAAAAACCTTCATAATTGTGGCTTCTACACAGCAAATGAGGACAATTACCAAGGCAACCGGCCAATCGTTCTGGTTAAGGGCAGAGGGAGTTTAGTCAAGAAGAGGCTGTTTCGAACCTCTATTGCGCTGTAATCAGAGAGTAACCAACATTTTAAAAGGCTCTTGTGTAAAAACAGGAGAGATGGCAGGGGAGGGAAAGAGGAGAGGGGGGAAAAATTAATTTCCTCTCATTTCCTGCCTGTTCCATTGATTGCGGTCCAAAGGCAAAGATGATGCGCTGTACCCTTGCACCTGGGGCCACAGGAGCCGGCAGCCGAGCCGGAGGCGTTGTCTGGTTTTTATGGACGCGTTTATTTATTTATTTTCCCCGCTGGGCCCGGCATCTGCGACACAGGTCTAGAGACGGGCGCGGCGAAGGGTAGCGGTAAAAATCTTTCAGGACGGCGTAGGGCCTCGTCCGGTGTCCTGTGCCCCGTGAGCATAAACATAATACAGCATCCTTCTTTATCCAGCCTTCCCCGGCTCAGCTGCTGCTTTGGGCCAATCATTTGGGGACAGAAGTCAGTCTGCTCGGTCAGAGCGTCAGCTGGAAATCAGGGTCATGTTGGGAGAGAGCGACAATCGTGACACGGGGCGGGGGGAAGGGGAGGAGGAGACAGAAAACTCCAGACACTTTTCCGTCTTGGGGACTCCACAGATTCGAAATGAGACTGAAAACTGGAGACGAATTTTTCCCTCCTGTGCTGTGCAAGGGTCACGAGAGGGTGGATGATTTGGAGGAGAATTTGTCTTTGGTGCGTGGTCTCCGTGTCCCCCGCCGTGCGTCCTTGTGCCCCTGTCTTGGTCCCCCTCCCCAACCCAGGACCGGGCAGTAAAACACTTACTGCACAACCTGCCCTGTGTTTGCTCATCCTCCTGGTAGAACGAACAAAGCTTTCCGTCTTCCATCGATGAGCTCCCCATGACAGGAGAAGCGTCCCCAACAGAAGAAATTCATTTACTCACTCAACAAACACAGGCCAGGCACTATTCTCCTATCTCTGATCTCCTTGGTTATTTCCAACTAGCAGAGTCTGGAATTCAGCTCAAACCACCATCTCACGGTTGGCGAGTTCGAGCCTCGCGTCGGGCTCTGTGCTGACAGCTCGGAGCCCGCTTCGGATTCTGTGTCTCCCTCTCTCTCTGCCCCTCCCCCGCTCACGCTCTGTCTCTCAATAATAAATAAACGTTAAAACAAAATTAAAAAAAAAAAAAAGAGTTTAATTGAGGAACATTTAATAAAAGGTCTCTCCTTTTTCTAGATGTATAACCATGCTTTTTTAATTTTTTAAATTTCTAGCTTTATTGAGAGACGATGGACATGTAATGCTGCGTAAGTGTAAGGCATACAAAGTGTCGACTGCAGAAACGGATTGCAATGTGACGACCACGGCCGTGTTAGCTAACACTTCTATCCTGTCACGTGATTCCCGGTTCTTGTTTTTTCCTGGCAAGACTATTTCAAGGTCTCGGTAGCAACTTTCAAGTATATAACACAGTATCGATAAGTTGTGGGAACCCAATAAAGGGTCTCTTTACACAGGTGTGAACAGACTCAAAGGAAGCGGTGAGGGATGCTGATGCTTCTGCTACCTGCTATAGTGGGGGGCCATGGCCACCCTTGGCCAAATGAAGGGGAGTTGTGTCCCCAGGTGAGGGAGCGCCAGATCATGGGAGAAGAGCCGCCCAGCAGGAGCTGGGGAAATAGAATACTCCAGTCGGTCTCTCCTTCTGCCTCCCATCAGTGATTTCCACTGGCCAACTCCAACAGGAAGAGGAACACAAAGGGACCTGGTGATACATGTCCATGCAGGTCAGCCCCCCAGAGTACAGAGCGGGGTAAGAACGGCAAAGAGATATCTCTGGGGGTCCGGAAGGGGCACGTGGAGAACGGCCAGCATAGCAGTGTACCCAGTTTACAGACAGAGATACTGAATCCCCACGAGAGGAAAGACTAAGCAAGGTCACCCCGCCAGCCAGTGATGGAGCAGGAATTTGAATGTGTATCTAAATCCGTGTCTAGGGTGGAGCCCAAGAGTCTTGGACCCCTAGGTCTGAAATACCGAGGGATCTCACAAACGTCAGGGGCTGAGGCAGTCGCTCTCAACGTTAGCATGGGCAAAAATCACCGGAGAGCTTGTCGAAATGCAAACGCTCAGGCCCTGTATCCCAAGTTTCTGACTTGGCCGCTCAGGGAGCCGGTGTCAGGAAGCACGTAGAAACGAGCACCTTGGGCGATCCTGGGGCACATGGGCCAAGAAACTCACTCCAACCCACGCTGGCCGAAGAACACACAGATATGGGACTCCCACGTCAAATGGAATCACTTACGACAGACACGGCACTTAGCGATCACGACGGAGTCAACCATCCAGAACCTTAACGGAGATGAACAGGTCCCTGTCCTGCCCCCCACGGGACCAAACGTACCGGGATCCAAAACACTCGAGTCCCCAGTCAAACTACCTCGACCGAATCAATTAAGAAACCACCGTGAAGGCCTCACTATATTTACTATGTATCCCTGTACATAATAAAGATCCCTTGGGATTATCAGCGAGCTATAAATCGGACGCTTAACCGACTGAGCCACCCAGGTGCCCCAGAACATTCCCCTTTTTATATGAAGGCAACTAACCCAATGGGCCTCACCAAAATGAAGCAAAACAAAACCATCACTGTGCAGTCCAGAAAACTGGCGATCCCCGTTGTAGCCAAAGTCATCCAGGATCGTCAGGACCTGGGGCAAGTGTCCTGAGCTCTAGTCCTGGTCCTGAAGCTAACCCCCTGTGTGGCCTGGGGACACCAGAGTCCCTTCATCTGTCTACTGAGGGAGATGAACGATGACAATCTTGAAGACCCTTTTCCAGCACTTCAAGTTGCCTGACTGGGCCCGCCTCTCCCTCGGAAGGGAAGTGATTCAGCCGCACGATCACTGCTGAGGGATTTCCATCCTTACCTTTAAGAGGGCTTTTTCCCAGTTTCCTCCTACTGTCCTCTGCGCACTCCCGACTTTAACCACCTTCCCCTTCTCTCTCCATAACCAAGGTTATAGACTGGTTACCAGGAAAAACCTTCTAGGACAACAAGGAGCCTCTTCGAGTGTCTCCTTGTCCCGTGCCAACAGAAATAACAATGCGTCCTTCTTTCCACACCTGTATCACCTGTCGCTGATTTAGCTGGAACGTTTCGCTACCAAAGCCATTCTCGTTCATCAGAGCGTCTCCTACGCATTCACAGGAAGTATGCTGGAACCCAGGGGACTGTTGGGACACAACCAGATGGCACTGTGAGCAGAGCATTCAGGAATCTCGGAATCAGACCACGGGAGGTCCCTGAGGGAATGAGACGCATGGATGGACACGTGGGAGCTACGTGTGAGTTGCCGAACACAAACTCTCGTGCGCAACTCAAGATACCGAATTATGGCGGCCGGGCCACCCAGAAAGAACATCGGGTTACAAAAGCCTTAGACCAAGAGCAGACTCAAAGCTTCTCTATTTATTCGATCCCCTAGGCCCAAGCCTACGTATCGGCATCACCACTTGGGATGCAAAGATTTGTCCGCTGCTCCCCTCCACGGCGGCTGCCCTGTCCCAGCCTACATCAGGTCCCACCGGATGATGGTAACAGCTCCAAACACCCACTGATGGCTTCACCCCCCGTGGAGAGCTGGAGATCATGGCAGCAAATTCCGCAGCTCTTCTCATCGCCACGTCCCGTCCGTAACCCCGCCACTCGAATCCGGCCTGGCCTTGTGACTTGCTCTGACCAACGGAAAATGGTAGGGGTGACGTCTGGGGACTCCAGAGCCTAGGGGTGCTGTCACATGCTCCCGCTTTCATCCCCCTGGAACCCAGCCGCCGTGCGGGGAAGGGAGACCACACGGAGGAGAAGGGAGACGCCCCAGCCAAGAGCCACAACCAGCTGCCAGTTGTGTGCACGGAGTCACCCTGGCCATTCGAGACCCAGCCAAGTCCCCCGCTGAGTGCAGCCACACGAGCGGCCCCAGCCAACACCCCGCAGAGGCTGAGCAAGTCCCAAACTTGTGGGCCAGTAAACAGTTGTGACTTAAGCAAGAGATATCTGAAATAATGCCTTTTAAATATCCGTCCCCAGGGCACATTTCTGCAATCAGTATATATTAGAATCTGAGTCACACAGATTGGCGACTCCCAGCTTTGGGGTGAATGATGGGGTGGGAAGGGCCTTCCCGTCCCCGGGGGTGGGGGGCAGGGGAAGGACCAAACCTCTTACCCTTCAGGGTCCTGATGTGTGTGAAGGGCTGTCATACGTACTGATGAAAGGAGCTCACGCGAGTTGCTAGCGGTCTTTTATTGTGATAAAATCCACACGACAAAAAAAACTGACCATTTTGACCGTTTTAAAGTGCGCAGGGCAGGGGCATTAAACACACTGGCGATGTTGAATAGCCACCACCACCATTTAGTTCCAGAGCTTTTTCACCCCCCAAAAGAAACCCTATGCCCATGAATGCAAACTGGTGCAGCCACTGTGGAAAACAGTATGGAGGTTCCTCAAAAAAATTAAAAACGGAAGTACCCTACGATCCGGTAATCGCACTACTGGGTATTTACCCCCCAAAATACAACAACACTGATTTGAAGGGATACATGCACCCCAATGTTGCTAGCAGCGTTATTTACAGTAGCCAAATTACGGACGCAGCCTAAGTGTCTATCGACAGATGAATGGATAAAGAAGATGTGGGGTGTGTGTGTGTGTGTATGTATACACATATATTTATATTATATACATATATATAAAATATACTTTTATATATATATATATATAAAGCAATGTAAGGGGCGCCTGGGTGGCGCAGTTGGACTCTCGCGGTCCGTGAGTTCGAGCCCCGCGTCGGGCTCTGGGCTGATGGCTCAGAGCCTGGAGCCTGTTTCTGATTCTGTGTCTCCCTCTCTCTCTCCGCCCCTCCCCCGTTCATGCTCTGACTCTCTCTGTCCCAAAAATAAATAAAAATGTTGAAAAAAAAAAAAAGCAATGTAAGAACACTCAGCCATCAAAAAGAATGAAATCTTGCCACCCCCCCAACGTGGATGGAGGCAGAGAGTATTATGTTAAGAGAAGTCAATCAGAGAAAGAGAAATGCCGTATGATTTCACTCGTACGTGGAATCTAAGAAACAAAACAAACGAGCAAAGGCGGGAAAAGAGAGAAAGAGAGAAACCAAGAAACAGACTCTCAACTCCAGAGAACAAACCGGTGGTGACCAGAGGGGAGGTGGGTGGGGTGATGGGGGAGAAAGGTGATGGGGATTAAGGAGCGCACCTGTCGTGACGGGCACCGTGCGACGTCTATGGAGGTGTTGAATCGCTCTCTTGCCCACCCGAAACTAACACAACACGGTGTGTTAACGGCACTGGAATTAAAATATGGAGAAACCCTGTACCCACGAAGCAGTCATTCCCCATTTCCCCCCACCCTCCAGCGAACGACTAATCTACTTTCTGTCTCTGTGGGTTTGCCTACTGGGGACATGTCAGGTAAGTAGAATCCTATGAGATGTGACCTTTTGCGTCTGGCTTCTTTCACTTAGCATGATGTGATCAAGGCTCGTCCACGGCATCGCACGTGCCAATGCTTCATTTCTTTGTGTGGCTGATTACTATTCTGCCATGTGGACAGACCACATTCTGTCTACCCGTTCGGCGGTTGACGGACAACCACCTCAGAGCTCTCGTGAAGAACGCTGCTATGAACACGTGTCACACAGGTTGTGATCGAATCCAGTGGTCCTCCACCAGACGTCCTTGTGTCCTCCTGGGGACATTCAGCCATGTCTGGAGACTTTTTTGATGGTCACAAATGGGGGGGGGGGGTGCCATTAGCATCTAGCGGAGGCTGGGATATTGCTCAACACTCTACATGGCACAGGACCGCCCCCCCTCAGAAGTGTCCAGCCCCCAGTGTCATGAGTACCGAGGCGGGGACACCCCGCTCTGACCCATATCAAGCTCCCCTTTAGTGTGGCTGCTCTCAGACCTTCCCAACCAAGAGTCACTTTCCCTCCTTCCCAGCCCAGAATCCACGGCCCGATGGCCAGTTTAGAAACGTGTGATTCTGTTTCTTTTTTTTTTTTTTTTTTTTTAACACCCACCATTTCCCAGAGGGAAATCAAAACAAAACCCTCCAAATCAATTTGCGGAGAAAAATAAAAGGATATTTCTGATGTTTTTCTAAGCTTTTCATCCTTTTTAAAACGGGGGGGGGGGAGGGGGTCAAGTGGCAACTGAAGGATAAAAGCAAGTGTTCAAAAGCATCAGCGACCAAAAGTCCACAGAAAATCAAAACAAACCCAGCTCTCAGTGTGCGTAATTACGGGTACAATCAAGTAATGAAAGCTTTATTAGTTTAATGTGATTCCATCAAGTACCAAAAAGCGGGAAGGAGAAAGAAAATGGATAGAAAGGAAGAGAGGGAGGGGAGAGCAGCATGATAGAGGGACACGAGCAAGCCAGAGGGTGATGCTAACACGCATCTTTAATTAAACGGTACATTCTGGGTGTCGGGCCGCCGTCTACCCAAGGGAGCGGCAGGAGCAGACTGGACATCTCCTCCAGGACGTGTGCCTTTGTGTTCATCCAGCAAATCATCTTTTGATAACTTTGTGCCTGGCGTTGTTCTTGGCAGTGGGATTCTAGCCACGCGCAAAATAGACCCCAATCCCTCCCTTTCCCCCCTCTCCCGCCCCCCCCGGAACATTCAAGTGGAGAAAACAGATACTGAATGAAATAAGAGGTGAGGTGTGTGGTACATTAAGCGGAGAAAAATAAAGCAGGGCAGAGGAACAGGAAGGGTCCGGGGATGGGGAAGTGGGATTTTGGAGCTAGGCGGAACCAAGGAAGGGATGACAGGCAAGAAAAGACCTGGGAGAAGTGAAGACGTGAGCGAAGGGCAGATCCGGGGGAAGGGAATTCCAGGCAGAGGGCAGTGGACGTGCAAATGTCCTGGGGTGGGATGTGCCTGTGGAGGGATGGTGAGGAGGCCACTGGGAGATGGGGGCAGGCAGGTAATGGAGGCCAGGCCCTGTAGGGCCTCGCAGGGCACGGGAAAGCCTTTGGCTTTTACCCTGAGAAGGGAGCCCTGGGGAGGAGGGGAAATGGGGACAAAGGAAGAACACAGGATCTCTCTAGCTGCTGGGTAGACAGAAGAGAGAAGCATGACAGGGACAGGGGTGAGGCAAGAGAGGCATCTAGGGGGCAAAATGTGGGCGGCACTCACTCTCAGGGCACTGGATGCCTCACTCGCCTCCCCTACTTCCGGCCCGGGAATGAAGGGTTACCTAGACCTTCACCGACCACCCCATTCAAGGAAGGACTTGGTGTCCAGGCACTGGGGGCGCTGTTGGTAGACGGCCCCTCCAGGGACGGCCCTCAATGCAGTCAGCTGCCTCATGCAGGGTCCTGCCCCTTCCTGGGCTGTGTTTTGATTTTTTTTTTAACATTTATTTATTTTTGAGAGACAAAGAGAGAGAGAGAGAGAGAGAGAAAGTGAGCAGGGGAGGAGCAGACAGAGAGAGGGAGACACAGCATCCGAAGCAGGCTCCAGGCTCCGAGCTGTCAGCCCCAAGCCCCACCCGGGACTCGAACCCACAAACCGCGAGATCATGACCTGAGCTGAAGTCGGATGCTTAACTGACTGAGCCACCCCGGCGCCCCTGGGGTGTGTTTTTAAATGTAGACTTTAATATGAGTTGGGGACAGTAAAGCCAGCAGATTGGGAAATGACAGCCATCGAAAAGACGGTTTGCTACACTCACCGATGGAGGGAGGAGGGAGTGACACCACACAGGGCCAAGCTGCGTGAAAGCCTTTACCGTGTCTGGTTTCCCCAGAGAGGAAGGCGGGAAGCAGGGGAAGCAGGCTTGGATCAGCTCATCTGAATAATCTGGCAGGCTCTGGGGCAGAGGGTCTGCCCCTGGTTGTCTGGTAGCTGGTCCTGGAGTGACGAAGGCCGGTGGATGGTGGCCCAGAGCGCGAGAGTCCACAGAGGAGGCAGTTGGGGTGTAGGCTCTGGATTGGCCGGTTTGCATCTGAAAGGCATGGTCACAAGTGGCTCGTTTACTCTCCCCAGGGGAAATGGCTAGTCCTGGGAAGGAGCAGTCCCTCAGGGTCAGCAAGCTTCCAGATGTCAAAACATCAGCCTAAAAAAGACATCCTGGGGCGCCTGGGTGGCTCAGGTAGTTAAGCGGCTCAGGTCATGATCTCGTGGTTCGTGAGTTCGAGCCCCGCGTTGGGCTCTGGGCCTGGAACCTGCCTCAGACTCTGTGTCTCCCTCCCTCTCTCCCTGCCCCTCCCCTACTCATGCTCTGTCTCTGTCTCTCAAAAACAAATACACATTCAAAAAAAATTTTTTTTTAAGAAGCATAAAAAGACATGCTTCACACAGGGGGACCCACATCCAATCCCTGATCCACGAGAAAGGATAAAGGTCTGGGTCTCCCATATCATCGCTGTGTTCCACGGGACAGCGACACCCAGCGTTTCCTTCTACTGGTGTGGGCATGTGGGTCAACAGGCAGGTCACGAAAGAAATGTCTCCAAATGGTCAACGGACACACGAAAAGACGCTCAACATCTTTAGTTACCGGGGAGATGCCAATTAAAGCCAAAATGAGACACTACTCCATTCTCACCAGAATGGCTACCCTTAAGAAGCTGGAAATTACCACGTGTTGGCGGAGAGCATTTCTCCTTCGCCAAGTCCAGCTGTGTGGCAACCAGGCTCCTGGATGAGAAGTCAACGGTATTCTCCAAAACCAAAGGAAGCCAAGGACAGAACCAATCAGAGACTTCAAAGCAACGAAGTAGCTCTTTGATAGAAACGCAGACACCAGGCAAGTGCACCATTCCTGTCCGCCCCCTGAGCCCTTCCCCCAGCGTGATATTCTCGAATAAGTCAACACACCCAAGCACAGCTGAACAGGGGGCCTATATTTCGGTCTCAGCACCAAACCAAAGGGGCAGAGGACGGATATGCCGCGGCCGACACGGTTGCGGGCTTGAGTCCCGAGGCCGGACAAGCCCCGTTGGCTACGAGGACAGTCTGTCACATCTCCGACATACTGCCTGAATCAGAACCCCATAAAGTCTAGCTCAGGTCGGTGGTTTTGATAGGCATCCAAATGGCTTTCAAAAAATAAAAATAATCTAAGAGGTTATGGTGATGGATATTGAAATCCAAAGCCTAAAAGCCTTCTGACTACGGCACTCCAGGTGGCTCAGAGATATTTTTTCTTCCCCTCTTTTAATCTAAATCATGTTCCCAGACAGCGCAGAGCCTGGTATAAATTCTCTTCTGCACTAATCTCTTATATACTTTTATGCTTGTCTGAGATGATTGAACATGACTCATTCATGGTTCTGTTTTCAACCACCACTGGTCTTTTCCAGTCGGCAACATCTGGTTTTTTGCAGTAAAAAGGTTCCTTTTGTCTATCACACAACTGTGCGGTGTTCTTAGGAGAAGGAGAGTCTACACCAAGGGCTGGTCAAGTGCCAGTAACTGCCATGCGTGGTAGGAGAGCCCGGAACATCTGCTCTATTTATTGATGGTGATACGAAATTAGATGTCAGCTGAATGAAAACTGCCAGCTCGCCAGCGGAGACTGGTGGGTTTCAACCTTTTTTACTGTTTTTGTTGCCAACCCATTTTTTTTCCTAAATAAAATTTAAATAAAGCTTTGAAAGTTATTCCTGTTCTGAGGCAGGTATCCGCCTCTCTTTCCTCTCAAGAGAATGCCTGGGGCACCTTCTCGGACACACCAGGGCTCAGGGAAGCCGTTTGAAAAAGCCACTAGTGTAAATAGACCAAGTTCACGGTACAGTGCTAGTGAACAGGGGTTATCTCCAGGTGATTTTGATTTTTCTTCTGCTTTGTATAGATTTTAAATTCTCTATGATGAACATTTATAACTCTGTGATCATAAAGTAAATTGGACGTCTTAAAGAAAACTAGAATTGTTTGATATTCCTTAAACATACCTCGTAAAGCATCAAGCCAGTCTCCGGCAATCAGTCCGTAAGTATTAACCAAGCACTAAATGTGTGCCGGGCTCCATGATGGCACCGAAGGTACATCGGTGAAGGAGACAGATAGCAGCCGACCTCAGAGACCTGACATTTTAATGGCGGGAAGACAGGCTAGAAGGGGGCTCTGTTCACCATCACTCTCCAGCAGCGTGCTTGAGGAACTGTGCTTTTCATCCCTGCCACGTGGAGCCCCGTGGGTCTCGAGACCCTAGTCCCAAGAGGGACAACGCTTCCATCGCCGGGCTCAGTAATAATCCGCTCATTAAACTCAAACCTATGGCTGCCCCCAGCCACTTTGAGTAACTCTTGCCAGAAAGCCAAGCAGTCGCCATGCTGGCAACAATTTATTTTTAATATAATTTATTGTCAAATTGGCTTACATACAACACCCAGTGCTCATCCCAACAAGCGCCCTCCTCCATGCCCATCACCCACTTTCCCCTCTCCCCAGCCCCCCATCAACCCTCAGTTTGTTCTCTGTGTTGAAGAGTCTCTTAGGGTTTGGCAACAATTTATTTATCCATTCTTCCGTGGATGGAAATTTGAGTCGTACGCAACTTTCAGCTACTGTGGATAAAGCTACTATAAAAGTTTCTGCACGTTTTTTGTGAACACCTGTTGCCATATGGGTCAACACACCTACGAGTGGAACAAGGAGGTTATAAGATGGGCATACAACCTAACGTTACAGTTTCCAAAGTGGTTGCACCATTTTATACCAACAGTGTAAGAGTTCTGGTTGGTCCACATCCTTGCCGACATGTAGTGTGGCCAGACTCTTATTGTAACTATTCTAGGGGGGTGAGATAGCTCGTTGTGCCCTAAGGTTGCATTACCCTGATGGCTAATGACGCTGAGAACCCTTCCCTGTGCTAATAAGCCATGCTTGGAGCTTTTCTTCTCAAATGCCTATTCAAGTCTTTTGCCCATTTTATTGAGTTGCCTTTTTATTATGAACTTGTGAGTGTTTTTAATATATTCTGGATACAAGTCCACAAGATATATTTGTTGCAAGCATTTTTTTCCTCATCTCGTGCCTGGCCTTTTCATCTTTAATGGGGTCTTTTGGTAAGCAGGAGTTTTAATTTTGATGAAGTACAATTTATCTTTTTTTCCCCTTTATGCTTAGTGCATTTAGTGTCTTTTCTAATAAATCTTTTGCATACTCCCAAGATTGCTACGCTATTCTCCTGGGTTTTTTTCTTCTAAAAGGTTCGTGGGTCAGCACTCACATTTAGGTCTATGATCCTTCTCAAATTAGTTTTTGTCCATCAGGCAACGTAAGGATTGAGGTTTATATTTTCAAACGTTTATCCGGTTCTTCCAGTGCTATTGGTTGAAAAGACTTTCCTTTCCTAATGGAACTGGGGCATTTGCTGAAAATTCTATGTGTGCGAATTTATTTCTGGATTCCGGATTCTGTTCCACTGCGCTGTCTGTCCTTAAAATCATATTCTTACTTAGCTTTTTCCCCCATCTCAGCACGTTTCCATCACCCCTCATCTGAGAGAACCCTCACAGATTCCCATCACAGGCTCTGTTTGGGGAGAAACAGACCTAAAACAAACAGACATGCAGATTAATAGCTAAATGAGATACTTTCAGGTGCTATTTAGTGCTAGGAACAAGATAAAAAATGGTAATACTGAGGAAAGGGACATGTTGAGGCCCACTGACTTAGACAATGGGAGGTCAGGAGAGAGTGTCATGATCTGTTCTGGCAATGCCCTAGCTGGGTTTTGTTAATAAAGTTTTATTGGCACCCAGCCACACCCATATGTTCACATATTGCTTGTGACTGCTTTCCTGCCCTAACGGCAGAGGGGAGCAGTTGTAGCAGAAACCATATGGCCTGCAAAGCCTAAAATATTTACTATCTGGCCCTTTAGGAAAAGTTTGTTGACCTCCATCTTATCACTAGACTTTGAAACTTCCTGTTGACATGCCTGGGGTCGGAAGCAAGCAAGCAAGTTGCCTAAGATAGGTACTTCTTATAACCTAATCTCTCTTCTCCCATTCTCTTTGAACTTGTAGGTTTGTGCTCTTAAAGATGATTTCATTGGCTTTTTTAGTGAGCTTCCAATAGGAAATAGAGATATACGTCTCCGATCCACGCAGGTAATGATGATTTTTGAAGAAGCATCTATGGGTCCATAGAAACGAGTCTTCAGAAAACGCTAAGATGGAAAGTAATTTCCACAGAGAGGAAGTTAAATACACTATATATCACCAAGGCAGGTGTCTCTTTCTGCTCACATAATGAAGATTTTGTGTATCCGGAGCAAAACGACAACAACGAGAAAAAAATTGTTTGTTGTTTTCAAATGAAACTGATCATGCGCATTGTCCTTTATTTGGAAATTGTCTTTCACACCTTTTTTGGTTTGTTAAAAAATGTGCTTTCTAAAGCAAATGGACCAATGGTAATTCAAGCATGGCAGAGACTTTTTTTAGTCTCTGTCAAAAGAAAAACTGACAGCTTAATGCTAGTCCATCTAATTCTTCAGAAATTACACTGATCTATAAATTTAAAAATATTTTAAAAAGGGGGCGCCCGGGTGGCTCAGTCGGTTAAGCGTTCGACTTCGGCTCAGGTCATGATCTCAGTTTGTGGGTTCGAGCCCCGCGTGAGGCTCTGTGCTGACAGCTCAGAGCCTGGAGCCTGCTTCAGATTCTGTGTCTCCCTCTCTCTCTCTCTCTCTCTCTACCCCTCCCCTGCTGGCACTGTCTCACCTCAAAAATAAATAAAAACATTAAAAAACAAATTTAGAAATTACACTGATCTATAAAATACCAAGGTCTGGGAACCAAAGAATAAGGTGTGATAACAGGGCCATCTGGTGCCGTCTACCATCCACCTCCCTTGCCCCTCCCTAGAGCGCTGTGTTGAGCGGGATTCTGAGGCCCTGTCTGATCTCACAGGAGTGTGTAGTGATAGTGATCAATTAGTGATGTCTGCTAGTGATCGATTAGTGATGGCTGCTAGTGATCGATTAGTGATGTCTGCATGACTGCAGCAAGCCTCCCCACCATGCACCTGCCTTCTCTAATGAGCATTATTATCAGCAAATATGCACTTATGGATCCAGTCTTGAGATCCAGGTGGTTCCACGGCCACAGAGCACCCAGCAGACAGGAACCAGCCTACTCACAAACATGCCCTAAAGCAACAAAAGAGGAACTTTCCTTGGCTGTTTGCACCAGCAGAAAACAGCTTGGGGTAAGGACCTCAAAGATGACATTAAAGACAGAAGCAAGGGTGTCATCATAAGCTAGAGCCTGCTTCCCCACAGCAACCACGTGACGGTGAGTGGGCCTGGCCAATGAGACGGTCCCATCCAAATCAAATATAACACCAGGCGGCACTATGCATACGATTATAAAATTCAAATAGCATCTAAGATCTTTTTTAACCTCTTTCCCCAACGTCTCCCCAAAGGACCGACGCCGGGGGACGGCACCACCCTCTTCCCAGGAGCACACATGTGAGCTAGACAAGATCACAGGAACGATTTACATACAAGCGGAGGTACCCATGACTGAGAGGCAGGGAGGGAAGGAGGGCGGTTTGCTTTGAACAGTCTACCCTTTAGCTTTGCACCGTGTACAGGCAACACCTATTCAAAGCTAATTTTCAAAAGCTTAAAACCATCACCACTTTCACTTCATGAGGGAAAGGGTATTTGCTGATCACTGAAGGAAAACTAAAAAGGACACGGTCACAGAATAAAGGGCCATCTTTCCCCAGAGAAAAGAGGTGGCACTCTTCTCTGCGTACAGAAACAGAACACACAGCCACAGTTTTGGGTAAATGCAAAAAAACCAAACTTTTCTTTTGCAATGTTACATCGCACGCAATTGTCTTTTTGATAAAAGGTTGTTATGGGGGGGGGGGGGGCTCTTAGGCAGTAATAGCTTGAAGCAAAACCTCCTCCAATTTATTCCAGCCGATTGCTTTCATCATATCACTGTCCGAAAAACCACCTTCGCCCGTGAACATGGGGGAACACTGGCGCGAACATCTTCGCTGATCTTTCAGAAGTCTTGGCGATTCGGGGCAAGACTCGGATAATTCAAGACCCAAGGCTGTAGATCTCTGGCGATTTCTCCCGCCCTCCCGCTGGGGGGCCTGGCGACAGGTCTGAGGTCCAGCCAGCAGGCGTTCGGATGAATACTTATATCTTGAATGAATGTATTAGAAAACAAAACTAAACTAAGCTGCTGTCAGGCACTTCTAAGGGCCTATTAAACTCTCAAAAACAGCCAAAAGCGGACATCCCATCACCCACTGCAGGGAGGAAACTGAAGCTCAGGGCAGTTAAGTGACTTACCTAGGAACACACAGCGTGCGAGAAATAAAGACAAAACTCAGACCCGCCTGAGGCCGAGAGCCAGCCTCACTCACCCAGAAATGCGCTCACATACCGGCTGTTCGCTCAGGTGTTTGCTCCCTTCTCGAATTTTTACTCCCAAGGGGTCCTGAGAGGAGAAAGCCAACTGAGGGAAAGAGGAGGGAGCCAAGGGACACGGGCCTCAAGTGCTACTCGCATCTAGGTCTGGGAGTGGGGACGGGCACTGGCCCACCCTTGGACTTTACAGACCCCTTGTCAGGTGCCTGGTCTGTGTATAGGTGAAACCCACCCTACAGAAATGACTCGGGAGGCCGGGCGCCGCGGGCCTGGTGAGCCGAAAGGGCATTTTCCTGATACACGTACACATTCGAACTAGGCCAGGCCATCTAGCTCTCTGCCCACCCCGGCCTGAGCCTGGAAACCATCTCTTAAATATTAAAGCGGGTGGCCTCTAAGCTAAGAGATTAAACAAGAGGCAGCCTTCTTATCTCAGGTAGGAGATTTGGAAGCCCTCCTGGTGAGGTTGGAACAAGATCCCTTCAGGAGGTAAACTAATCACCGTGAAAGCTTTTGAGGGCGGAGGGGAAGGAGCGACAGCCCCACCCAGCCCAGCCTAATTCCCCCACAGTGATCCAAATAAGGGAATAAACGTACCCGCTGGAACCTGCAGCTGCAAAGCCCCGAGAGGCAGACGAGAGAGGCAAGGGACGGTCGGGCCCATTTCACAGATGGGGCTCCTCAAGTCTCAGAGGGGCACCATGGGACATAGCACTCCCCAAAGACACGCTCGGGAAGCCGCCCAGGGTCCCCCTGCACGACTGGCCTGCCCTCCGCTCTGAAAGGTGATCTGGCAGTGTGCTAGGAGCTGAGAGTTAAAGAGGAGTTTTGCGAGTCAGTGGTCAAACCGCTGGAGGCTGGAAATCGGCCGCGAGGGGGGTGCGGGCATCACGGGACCCAACATAGACATCAAAGGTGCTTGTGTTCTCTTGTGTGTCTCTTTTGTGTTTTCCAGGGAACCGGTTTGTACCAGCACGAGGTCATGGGAGGTGATAAAAATGCTTCCAGAAAGGTTTCAGTTCACCTCCTGGCTTTTCCGCAATGAGCCTGGGGCCTTGGCCAGTTATCTATCCCTCTGGGCCTCAGTTTCCTCATCTGTAAGACAGAGTTGAAGCTGGTAACTATGTCATAGGGTATGTGAGGATTAAATGGCGGGGGGGGGGGGGGTGTGTGTGGGATGGGTGGCTTAACACAGGCCTAGCTGGTGCTTAATCAACGCTAGCTTTCCTAGCAATTAAAGTAATAATACGGGGGGGGGGGGGGGGGGGGGGCGCCTGGCTGGCTCAGTCGGCAGAGCAAGCAACTCAATCTCAGGGTCTTGAGTTCAAGCCCCACACTGGGCATGGAGCCTACTTAAATAATAATAATAATAATAATAATAATACATTCATTGGTTTCCTTCTCCCGGCAATTTCTTTTTCCTGCCCAGATTAGGGCCATCCTCTCCCTCTGGAGCCCCACATGCGGGGATACCATGGGATGAAGGCAGCGTGAGGTAACCAGAAGAATTTAAACTTCAGAACCCCAAGTTCTGAGCCACTTACCAGCCGCAGGAGCTCGGGCAAGTCACGTGACTCCTGGCATCCGATGGTCCCTCCTGAGTACAGGTGGGAGGACGCTACCTATCGCGAGTCGGCCCGGTTACATGAGCCAAATGGAAAGCACAGAGCAGGGGCGCACCATCTGGCATGACACAGGATGCTGTCGACCTCGGGATCACTGTCACGCCTGTCTCCCCCAGCCGATGTGTGCTTGCAAGGGCGACGGCTGTGCCCGGCACACAGTAGGTGCCCGGGGACTTCCAATGGAAGGAAATCAATCGCCTGGGTCAACAGGTCTCCCAGGAGGCCAGCAGCGGGACCGAGGTGCCCTCGAGAGGAGCCAGCAGGATCCCTGCTCACCTGGGCCGTGTTCCTCACCAGCCTGGGTGGCATCCCAGGACCTGAGCCGTCATTCTCATCGCTCAGTCACAGCTAAGAGGTACACAGAGACCGGCTGGGCTGGTTTTATAGTTATAACCCCCGCTCCCCCGGAGAAACACACTGTCGCATCCAGGCACGTGTGCCCAGGCCCTTCCTGCCCCCACCCCCCTCCTCCCCACCCCCAGGAGAACGCGGTGGCTTCCCAGCTCTGGGAGTCCTGCCCACCCTGCAAGGCTCAGCTCAGGTATCTCTTCCCTTAAAGAGGAAGGAACACTGCCGGGTTGGAGACACATGGACTGTTGACACGGCTACATTCCCTGCCCTAGGCTAAGACACAGGCTGCAGACACACAGACCTAGTTCCAAATCCACTCTGGGTGACTTTAGGCAAATCATTGGACCATGCAGAGGCTTGATTTCTTGAAAAATTCCCCTGAGCTATTGCAGGCATTAAATAACCACCCCCCCAAAAAGAGGGGGGTACTAAGTAAGCCACAGTGCCTGGTACTTAGCCAGCCCTTGATAAATGATAAATGATGGCTGTTATTTTTACTGAAGAGAAGTCCCATTTTCTCCACCTACCTCCCAACACACACGCACGCACACACACACACACACACACACACACACACCCCTTAAACACAGGGCATATATTTGTTCGGGACTGGCTGGCGATACAAGGCAGTGAAAGGTTTGCCTCTGGGACAAAGAATTGCACACTGGGAACAAATGACGATGAAGGAATCAGCCGGAGCGTTCTGGAGGTGAGGGAGGCCAACTTGCCAGGGTAACAACGATTCGTCGGCTCCAGACAAGACGGAGCTCTCAACCATCAGGCTTCTAAACTTCCCCGAGTCCCCATTTCCTCGTCTGTAAGACACGTCACGAGGTTGTAGGAGCAACGCTGACCCAAGCCTCATAAAGCACGGGGGCACAGGAGGGATGAAAAATGTCAACCTGGGGGCGCCCGGGTGGCTCAGCCGGTGAAGCGTCCGACTGTTGATTTCCGCTCAGATCTCAGGATCGTGAGATCGAAAGTCGCGTGGGGCTCTGCGCCGTGGAGCCTGCTTGAGATTCTTTCCTCTGCCTCCCTCTGCTCCTCCCCCACCTCTAAAAAAATTTTTTTTTAAATGTTAGCCTTTGTCAGTACAAATGCTACAAGCGGTAATAAACCCCAGGGAGTGAAGGGCTAAGGAGAAAGAAAGAAAAGCTGAAATAAAACCCGCCCCGGGCCTTCCTTCTGTCTTGGAACGGGAAAGGACCTGTGCAGGCAAGAGTCGTAGTGGTTAGAAATGTGCTCAGTTACAAGTAATAAAGTATCTCTCCAGGCCGGCCTGAAACAATAGGGCTTGATCTCCCCCTCCAACTCCGCCACGGTAAGCTGCCCAGGGCTGTTTGCGAGCTCCCCGGATGCCAGGGGTCGAGACCCACATTACTTGACCTCAGTTCGGGGACTCAGCTCCGCCGTGAGCCTCTCCTGCCAGCCTCCAAAAGCCACGGGGATTGGAGAGAGGGGACGTTTCCCAGAACGCCCCACGGAGCTGCACTGGGTCCCACTGGCCAGTCCTGGGCCACATGGCTTCGCGTTCGCCAAGGAAGCCCCGGCAAAGAGACGGGGTTTACCAGGACTCTTTGGAGGCCCACGGTACGTCGGCCCCTGGGGCTGGGCCCACCTTCCCCGGAGAGTAGACCCTGCCACCTTGTTCTCCTTCAACAATGAGATTTTATGAGCAAGCACGAAGGGGAGGAGGGTGGGGGCACCCACTGTGATCCTCCCTGGGACGCGCGTGTGGAGAACGGGGAACAGAAGCAGCGATGATCCCGTCCCCTACCCCGCCCCCCAGGAGGTGAAGATCAATCAAGGCCTCAGGGGGGGCCTCCCTGATACCTGCTGTGTGATACCGCGGGAGGGACAGGAGATTCGGACCCTGCCCCTCCAAGAACACTGTAGTCAAGTCCCCATCACAAGACACACATACATAGTGGTCTAAAGGAGGGACCGCCCTCCCCGCCCCCACCCAATCGCTCCTGGCTGGACTCATTTACTGGATCGCAGCGTCCTGGGCCTGAAGAGTGGGCAGGGTGGCCGGGGAGGTGGGGGCGGGGGGGGGGGGGGGGAGGCGGAGGTGGAACAGGTGGGGGCGCTCCTGGCAAAGCGCTCAGCCTGAGCAAAGACGGACAGGAGTCAGTCGTTCTAGAAAATAGCCTCTTTGCCACACGGAAAACGCTTTTATTCAATGTCAGGGTCTGCACCGTAGGCCAGGTACACAGAGGCGTCCCAGTCCCAGTCCTCGGTGAGCTAACGGTCCTTCAGGGACCGCATGCCCTGCTAACCCCCTAGTACAAAACCACCCGACCACCCACACAGAGATACCAGCCGCCGTAAGTCTGCCGGAAGCCAAACTCTGCACCAAGCACTCCACAGCCACAGTTTCATTTGATTGGTGCAAGCCAACTGTAGGCACCATGAAGACACGCATTGTGCAGATGAGGAAACCGAGGCTCAAGCACCTTAAAGCGGTAGGATGTGAGGGGCACGTCGGTGGAGTGCAAGAATACTCAGGCGCACACATTCTATGAGACCCTGAGCAAGTCCTGTCCCCTCTCTGGGGCCTCAGCCTTCCCATCTGGAAAAGGGACGCGGAGAGCTCTAGGAGCTGCAAGCTTCTAAGATGGTTCTCAAACCCTGCTGCGTGTTAGAAACACCTGGGGACCTTCCAAAACTCCGGATGCCCAGGCCGGGTCGCAGGCCGATTAAATTAGAATGGGGGGGCGCGGTGGGGGGGCTGGGGGAAAGCCAGGCGTTGGGGTATTTTTGTTTTGTTAAAGCGTCCAGGTGATTCCAACATGCGGCCACATTTGGGAACCCCTGATCCAAAGATTCCAATTTCCTGGCCTCCTGGGCTGTTCCTGACATGGCCTGGTATAGAATGAAGGTATTGAGCCAAAAATAAAATTAAATTAAATATCCAGAACAGGCAAATCCATAGAGACTGAAAGCAGATTAGTGGTTGCCAGGGGCTGGTGGGGGGAGAGTTGGAAATGACTGCTTAATGGGTCTGAGTTTCCTTTTGGGGTGATGAAAATGTTCCGGAACTAGAGAGAGGTGTTCGTGGCACAACAACGTGAATGTATTAATGCCATCGACCTGCACACTTCAAAGTGGTTACCATGGCAAATTCTACGTTGCGTCTGTTTTGCCACCATACCCAAAAAACAAAGAGGATGGAAATAAACGTAAAAATAATGACGTAATTCAGGTAAAAATAGGGTGTCTCTGGGAAGGTCAGGACTTTGCGGTCAAGGGCAGAGCTCGGCCCCCCGGAGGCAGACTCGGGTCCAAAGCCCCACTCCTGCAACTCCCTCCCGGGGTGCTGTGTGACCCCCCACCCGAGCGCGTGACCTCGCCTCTCGGATCCTCTCGCGCGGATCCGGAAGAGGGAGGCGCGAATAGAAAGTGCTCGCAGGGCGCGCTCCAGGCGAGGCGCCCACTCGGAGCCACAGGAGCGCATCGCGGGGGTTTCGGGACACGGGGAACGCGGGCGCCCAGAGAGGGAAGGGACCGGCGCGCAGTCACCCAGCGGGGCAGAGGCCGAGCAGCCGCGCATCCGGGTTCCGGGCCGCACCCCCTCCCTCCCCCCCTGCCCCCCTCCCCCCTGCCCCCCCCCCCAGTCCCTCCCTACCCCCCCTCCGCGCGCGGCCCCAGCTCCCGACGCACCTGGTCCCCGGGCGCGGGGCGGGGCTCCCGACCCTCATCTGGCGCTGCCGGGGCCCGCACCCGCCTCCCGCCTTTCATCTCCCCTCCCCGCGGCTCCGGGCGCCGCTTTCCCGACGGGCCGGGTGACGCCAGGGCCTGAGCTCCCGGCTTCCGCGGGGTGCGGGGCGGGCGGGAGCGGCCGCCGCCAGGTGGGGCCGCCGCCAGGTGAGGCCCGCCCGCCGCGCCTCCGCGCCGCCTCCCGGTCTGTGGCGACACCTGGCGGCCGGCCGCGGAGGGGCACGGCCGCCGTGCCGAGGCCCGGCTTCCGTCCCCGGGATCAATTCTCTGGAGCACCTACTATGTGCCCGGGACGGCTCCAGGTGTCCGCGATTCGCACCGTCCCTGCGCCCCTGGACTTTGCAGACTTGCCCGAAACGAGATGTAAACAAGGCAACCGATGCAGGTTGTATCATTCCTTTGCTCAGATACACGGTAACAAGCGGGGGCGGGACGGCGGGAGGCTGTCCCCGCCTGGTCCGTCTAAGCAGACCACAGACTTACAAGAAGCTGAGGATCTGTCCCTGGAAGGAGGGTGAAAGTAAACCAAGCATTGGAAGCGGCACATGCAAAGGCCCTGAGGTAGGAATGCACCCGACTGTTTAAAGCAAAGTGCAAAGGTCAGGAGCTGGAATATAGTGGGTGTGGTATGAGGTAGGCAGAGACCAGATGAGACCCTCGACCTGCTTTCCCAGTTCCTTCCTGGGGGAAGGACCTGCCAAGTGTTACAGAGCGAGGCAGCGACAGCCAAGTGCAGTGTGGACTCCCAGTGCGGGGCTCTCTCCACCACTCCAGGCCAGCCATTTTTGCTATTGGTGTCCAAGGATCCATTCATTCGTTCAACAGTCATTTCTTGAGCGGCTGTTCTATGCCAAAGACTGTGCTGAGCCTTAAGCACAGGATGGTAAAGGCATAGTCCTCGAGATGCCCCTCCTCTAGCAAGAGCATCGAACCAGACTGGGAAGATTAGAGAAGGCCCCCCCTCCTCCACAAGAGACAGACCCAAAAGAATGAATTTCTAATGGTGGAAATCTGAGACAAGTAGCAGCCCGTAGACAGGATATATCGGCACTCTTCAAAGTATACCTCGCAGGAACACACATTATTTTAATCGATCCCCACCACCACTTTTTTTTGTAGATGTGAAAAATTGGGCCACGGAGAGATTGAGTTGGGATACTGAGCTGGACCCTCCACCGAGATGCCGGAACCTTAGCGGCAGCCTAAGCCTAGAGGATGTGTCTTAGTTATGATCGTTCACCCCGGCTCTGAGACCGAAGAATGGAGACTATGCTGTCTGCAGGGAGGGTCCTCAGGGCGCAAGGCCCAGGGCAGGCGCTAATATGCCAGAGCTAATATGACCTCCCACCGTCGCATCACTGGGATCGTTCAGAATTGACTCTTAACCAGCTCCCAAGTCCTTGATTTAGAAACCGAAGAAGGCTCATTAAGGTTGCTGTTCAGATGAATCGCTTCAACCTGGTGTGATAAAGGTCTGCACTGGAGGTGATTTCCGTTTACAGGCCAGCAGGCAAGGCCGTGGGATTCATCCTGCCTGGAGAGGTCTTGATGGCCAAGTAATGGAACTATTCCTCTGAATCTCTGGGCCACTGGTTCCCACACTGTGGCCCTGAAGGGGCAGTTTTTTTTTTTTTTTTTTTTTTTTTTTTTTATCACCTGGGGACTCGGTTAAAATGCAGATTCTGAATCTGCAACTCTGGGGTGGGGCCCTGCAGGGGTGTTTGGCCTCCCTCCAGGGGATTATGATGCTTTCTGGAGATTAGGAGCCTCTGGCGGGCAGGCCTGGGGGAGCCTGTAAATCTGCGTTTTTGACGAGCGCCTGAGTGTCCATGATCCGAGTGTCTGGAAAGAGCATTTGGGTTGAAATCATTGCTTTTGCTTTTCTCCCAACTTCTCCTTTCTCTTTCTCTTCTCTGGCCTCAGGATCATTCCTGTTTGTTCTCACGGGCAGTTGGGGGGACGCCGAAAAGCAACAAGGACAAGTGTGGTCACTAGGGAGATAGCAAGCATCCGTCCCTGTGCCTGGGATCTCCTGGCTTTAGCGCTGGAAGTCCCATGTCCCAGAAGACCTTTAAGTCTTGGGCGAATGGGCCCTAACAACGTGAAATGCTGGGCGTTTCAAATCGTGGCTTCTACAACCTTTCTTTGCCAGTCCTAATCCCAACCCACATTTTGTAACCTTCCTCGTGGTCACCTTTATGACTTAGTATTTCTGATCCGCTTTAATTAAGAAAGCTCATCATAAGCGCGATGGTACACATTTTATGTTTATGGCCCCTGGACTGCGGAATATCATTAAAACGTGACTGTATAGGGGCGCCTGGGTGGTTCAGTCGGTTGAGCGTCCGACTTCGGCTCAGGTCATGATCTCATGGTCCGTGAGTTCGAGCCCCGCATCGGGCTCTGTGTTGACAGCTCAGAGCCTGGAGCCTGTTTTAGATTCTGTGTCTCCCTCTTTCTCTGACCCTCCCCTGTTCATGCTCTCTCTCTGTCTCAAAAATAAATAAACGTTAAAAAAATTAAAAAAAAAAAACAAACGTGACTGTATAAAGTCAAAAATGAACATTCTCCGATTCAGCAATTCCCCTCTTAGGAGAAGCTTCCAGAGAAGTTCCAAGAAAGTTCATGGCTACATTGGTTGTAATAGTATGGAAAGTAAATGATCCGTAGGACCACGGATAACTCTATGGTGGTGTTTTCAAATAATGGGCCACTATGTGTGCTGAGAAATGAATGAACCAGAGCAGCGTGTATCAGCAGGGATATCCGAGAAACGCAGTGTTGTGAGAAAAAACATCCGGTAGACCGTTCATAAAGAATGCAAACGCCTCTGCGTCAGTGTTTATGGATCCATTATAAGTTACGAAATTATTTAAAATAGGCATGAGAACTGATACACGGGATGATGGTTGTCTCCAGAGGCAGAGGGGAGAGGACAGAGGGTCCCTGGAAGGAGGTTTTCACTGTATTTTTTAACAGCGTGTGTTTCCTCTCTTTAGCCGAGGCACGTAAAGAATCCTTACGTTATTCTCCATACACCTCGGCACGTCGGAAATCGTTCGAAATCGTTCGTAAGCGCTTTTGCAATGCTTCGTGGTTTGTGCAGGGCTCCGTGTTCTTTGTTACACAGGAAGTCTCTGTGGCTAGATAAAATGTGACAATGTCTAGGCGGATTAAGCCCAGCAGGAGTTTCATGTGCTGGATTGGGGTTGTAGGTTTCCTTACCTTTCTTTGCTCATCCCTGAATTCCCCACGCCTAGCAAAGGGGCTCAACACCTTGGAGGTCCTCCGTGAATGTTTGCAAATGAGTAAAATGTTGACCAGAGCCCCGCACCTTATAGATGAAGACACAGGCGGGGGAGTGAAACGGTTTAGCTCAGACCAGCCACTGACATAGGAAGGGAGGCACGGAGTCTCTCGAATTCTCCAGGGCAGCGTTGCGGTCCAACGCATCAGCGGTTCATGCCGCCTACTGCCAAAACCACAGACGCAGTGCTCGGTGGGCCCTTTTGGATTCTGGAGGCAACATATAATACGTCTGATTGAGCTGCTTGGCCCCATCTACAGAATGGGATGCCCATTGGAGTGGGGACCAGGACGAGAGGAGTGGGGACCAGGGCGAGAGAGGCTCTGCAGGAGGGTCAGGCTGCAGCCGTCTGCCCACAGCAGAGGGCTGTGACCCAGCGGATACAATGATACTACAGTGGTTCCAGTGACGTGGGAGACGACACCACCACCTGGATATTTGGGACTCCTTGGCCCCCTGGGCCAGAAGGAAAAAACGAAAGAGGAATTTACTGGCTGGAGTGATTGATCCCTACTATCCAGTGGAATGTGGGGACAGACACAGGGATGTAATGACTTTGTATAGTTTCTATTTGCTTGTTCTGCTACCCTGTACGGAACAAATGTTCACATGCTGTCTATTTCTTACGTTAGAATAAATAAATATTTCTGTGTTTGCTTTTGCCTGGCTAACCATCATTCTCTTCTGCCTTCCATTTTATTTTATACACAAGTTGGTAGACGTCGACATTACAGTTTCGCCTTTAGGGAACAGAATGTTCAGCGGGGCTGCGACTGGGTCCCAGGAGTGATTTATACCCCCCAGTTGTAGCTGCGGTGACCCTGGGGAGCGCGCATCCCCCCTCGTTTTGCAGAAAAGGGTGAGAATTTATTTGTAAGAAGCATGGCTGTGCCTTGTAAGATAGGAATATAATGTTGTTGGGTCGTGATACATAAAATAAAAATGTGTGCAGTGGGGTACATCGGGACGCTGAGTCGTCAAAGAGGAGGTGACGCCGTCACGGGAGGAGGCGATTTATTGCCTCTAGCTCCAAATTAACCTTTTTGCCTGCTCTGGGAAGAGGAATCTGGGCCTGTTCAAGCATTTTTCCTTTGCCAGATGGCATAATGTTAAGCTTTTCCGGTAGAAAGCGCTGGAGAGACGTTGCACGAGGAAAGAAAGGGATCTTTCTTGCGGCAGATGGGGTGCTCCCCAGGCTTCTCCAGAGCGCCCCCCAGTGTCCGGCTCCCGCAGTGCGTGGCGATTAGCTCTCCCCCCAGCACGACCCACTTCTCCAGGTGGTTTTGTAACCGAATGCCTCCCGGGGGAGCTTTGCCCGGTCCCCTGGGCGGGAGGGGAGGGGCTCAGCTTTCCAGCAAGTTCTGCCAGCATGGCACCACGGAGCTCCTCTGCCATCTGGTGAACCATGGCCATGCCCTCTCAACAAGGGGTGGGTCTCACCTCTTCTTGGGGGCCGGACCTCAGCCCTGGGGTGGTAACTGCTGTTTACAGCTGCTCGTCCTGTGTTTAGAACTCCGGGTGCTTCTCACTTAATTCTCACCAGCAACTTCAGGCAAATGCGAATTGGCCTTGGGGAGGAGGACCACCTAAAACCCATCTCAGACCTGCCCTCCGCTCCCCGCCCCTCCCCATTTCCCCTCCTCTCCACCTCCGGCCTCCTGCCAGCTCCCTCTCCAAAATGTGTTCCTTCGGTGAAGGTGAGTTGAAAAAATCACAGAAGAGTCTAAAGAAAAATCGAGACCCACAGACAAGCCGCAAGGCGGGGGGGGGGGGGGGGGGGGGCCGCGGAGGGGGAGCTGAAAACTTCATTTCATTCTTCGCCTGCGCCCCCTACTGGTCAGTTGCATAGTCCAGAAATAGAGTTGTGTTACGTGCATGCTATGTATAAATGTGTTATATGATATCATATGCCATGCGTTATTAGGTGGCTTTTGATAACACGTGTTGTGATATGCCTGTGCCGGTCCATCACTGGACAGAATGGATTACAGTGGACCCACACGTTGGAATGCAAGGGAACCACTTAAAGAACGGGGTAGATCTGTATTAGCACCAAAACGTGTCCGGGATGCATTCACAAAGAAACAAAAGCAGTTAGTAAATGTGTATATGAACGTGGGCATTTTTGTTACACCTGGAAGGGTTAAGCATCAACTTCTCAAAAATCATAACCTCAAGGGGGAAAGAGTGGAGGAACGGGTCACTTTCAAGTTCAAAGACTTCAGTAATATTTGACTATTTTAGAATGCGCGTATGATCATTTGGGGAGAAAACTGAGATATTTCTGATCTGAAAAAGTTATGTATGAAATGCACAACGGACTTATGCTGGTCAAGTCTCCTCTCCAGGCCACGGTTTTCCCGCCTATAAAATGGGGGTGGTGACCTTTCTTTTCCTTACACCGTTTTACTATCTAACAAAGATTTATAGAAATTCTTCCCCTATGCTAGGTACCTTGCTGAGCCCTTTATAAATATTAACTCAATCAATCTTAAAGCAAGGCTTCGAGGGAGAGACTTTTATGAGCCCCGTTTTATAGACGAGGGAACTGAGGCACAGAGAGGTTGAGCAACTTGCCTCAGCTCACCCAGCCACTAGGTGGCAGGGCCTAGGTTCAAACGCGAGCAGTCAGGCCCCATAGTCTGACTTCTTAGCTACCACACAACGTCGGAAAGGGTGAGAATGCACGCGAAATGGTTTCCATATAACAGGTATCAATAGGACAAGCGTGTAGAGTTAATGCCACAAACCCCTAGGATGGCCTCTGGTCCATAAAGGCACTTGGGACCCAATTGCCGAATTCATGAATGAATGTGTGAATGAATGAATGCACAGATATTTTGGATTACCACCTCGTGCTTGTGAGTTTTGCACAGCCAGCCTCTAGCCCAGGAGTGAGCACGTGGTAAGGCCAAGGGGTAGAGGGACGGAAAGAGGGAGCGAGAGAAAGACCAATAGCATTTGGCACCAGGAGGCCCCCCAGGAAATGCCTGATCAATTATAGCAGGATGGTTTTTCTTCCATTTCCTGCAACCCCGTCCTGACTCTTCCAATAGGAAGCTCCAAGGGGACGCCCAGCCAGGGCCTGGCATACAGCAGGCGCTCAGTGAAGAACACGGGGCTAGGCAGAGTGGGCCTGAAAGAACAGAAGGGACCGGGGCCGGGCAAATCTCAGTCCGAAGAGCTCGGGCAGGATGACCCCAGAGGACACAGCGCTCTCGCCTCTCTGGACAGCTCAGGATGGCACTTGGGCATGCCCTGGGTAGGAGGCAGCAGGGTCTGCCTCCGGGAGGCAAAGAAATTCGAGAGGAAAGCGACTGAGGGCAATGGACAGAGCCTAAGGCCAGGCGGGGCCAGGGAGGAGGCCTGCTGGCTGTCAGCTGCGGGTCTGTGGCTAAAAGAAACCCCTCTCCCCATGTCTTTTGGGGGAACCCCTACCTGTTCAACCCAGGAAAAAGCATCCTGCCCCCAAGGAAAAGGCTCCTGAAGGAAAATACGTGCGACTTCCCCCCAAAACCACCTTCCCCCACCCCTCGAGAAAGTTCCAGCATCCGCCCTACAAATAATCATATCCCCGGAGGAGTCCCTCTCTCCCCACCTGAGTGACACCACCAGAGGCAGGATTCAAAACCAGGCCCGTCCACCCTCCTGAAACCTGGTCTGTTTTCATCTGCCCTCACCGCCCCCTCTCCTGGAGAACGGACGCCCATCATTAATTGTACCGAATGTCCGTCTGCTTCAAAAGAACGTGTGGTCTCTAATTGTGGGGTTCTATGCGTGTCCATTAGATCCGGGTTGTTAATTGTGCCGTTCCCATCTCCCATGTTCTTACTTCGGGTAGAGCTCTCAATTACTGAGGGAGGCATGTTAAAATCTTCCACGGTAATTGTGGATTTGGGATACGTTAAGTGCATACAAGTTTAAAATTAGGAGAGCTTCCTGGGAATTAAGTCTTTTAACATTGTACTGTAAGCTTCTTTCTTTTTTTCTTTTAATTTTTTTTTAACGTTTATTCATTTTTGAGAGACAGAGAGAGACAGAGCACAAGCAGGGGAGGAGCAGAGAGAGAGGGAGACACAGAATCTGAAGCAGGCTCCGGGTTCTGAGCTGTCAGGACTGAGCCCGACGCGGGGCTCGAACTCGCAAACCAGGAGATCATGACCTGAGCCAAAGTCGGACGCTTAACCGACTGAGCCACCCAGGCACCCCAAAGCCTCTTTATTTCCGTCAGTGTTCTTTGCCATGAGGTCTTTTTGGTCAGATATTAACAGAGCCATACAAGCTTGGTCTTCGTATTCATCTGCCTTAAGTTTTTGTATGCTTACTTCGCATCTCTGCGCACTTACGGCTTTAGCTGTGTCTTTTATAAACAGTATGTAGCTGTTTATTGTTTTACATTATTGTTCTTATTCCAAAAAGACAACGCTTCTTATTGGTATTACTGATCTACTTAGATTTGTTGTGATTGCTGATATAGTTGGATCTATAGCTAACATCCTGTTTTGCACTATTTATCACGCTTTTTTATGCATTTTTTGTCCCCCCTCCTCCTTTTTTTTTTTTTTTTTTTTCCTTTCTACTGGAATGACCTAGTTTTATGTATTTTCTCCTTTTACTTTTTCATGGGTTGGGATTCTAGCCCAGTTATTTTAGTGTCTACACTTAAATTTTTAATTTGTCCCGTTGGCTAAGAGCTAATTGTAGATAATTGAGTTAATCAATATCTATCCCTTCCTCTCCAGCAATACAAAGACTTAGCATATTTTTTAAGTTTATTTACTTATTGAGAGAGAGAGAATGAGAGAGTGAGTGGGGGAGGGGCAGAGAGAGAGAGAGAGAGGGAAATAATCCCAAGCAGGCTCTATGATCAGCACAAAGCCTGATGCAGGGCTTGAACGCATGAACCATGAGATCATGACCTGAGCCAAAATCAAGAGTTGGGTGCTTAACCAACTGAGCCACCCAGGCACCCCTAGCATATGTTTATTCAAATTATCCTGTGATGGTATTTATTTCCACACGTTTTTGTGTCCTCAAAAACCACTCGTTGTTTTATACAATTAGTGCATTTCGATTTACTCACATATTTATCAATTTCTTTTCACCACCTCTTCCCATATTCTATGCTCCGTCCTCCTCCTGCACTTGGTTTTCTTCTTCCTAAAGTATAGACATTAGTAGTTATTTCGGCATGTCAGTTGACGCTAAAAGGCTTTTCTTTTGTTTCTATGAAAATGTCGATTTCAGCCGTCATTCTTGATGGATAGTTTCCCTGGGTATAAAATTCCTGGTTGTCAGATACTGTGTTCTCAGCACTTCGAAGATGGTTCTCAGCCCTTTTATCTTCTGTTGTTGCTCTTGAGAAGTGTGATGTCAGACCTTTGTTGGCATTTTCTTCTTTTCAATCAACGACAAGATTTTCTTCAGCTCTCGGTTCGGCAGTTGTCTTACGATACAGGTTTATTTTTGTTTATCCTACTTGGGGATAGTTGTCCATCTTGAATCTGAGGGTTCATATCATTCATCAGTTATAAAAAACATGTTGTTTTTAAAAACTTTTTCTTAAAAAAATTTTTCTTAATGTTTATTTTTGAGAGAGAAGAGAGACAGAGTGCACGTGGGGGAGGGGCAGAAGACACGGAAACCGAAGCAGGCTCCAGGCTCTGAGCTGTCAGCACAGAGCCCAACGCGGGGCTCGAACCCACAAACTGTGAGATCATGACCTGAGCAAAAGTCAGACACTTAACCGACTGAGCCGCCCAGGCGCCCCATCTTCTGTATTTTATTGAAAGCATTCAAGACATCACTCTGAGAAGGGAACCCTAGGCTTCTGTGAAATGCCCAAAGGTCACAGCACAAGGAAAGCTGAGACTTTGATCAGAAAGCGGTGTTTTTATTTATGATCCAAGAGTTTGAGGTATTTTGTAAGCACAGGGTCTTTGGCTTGGTAGTTCATAGTATTGCCAGAAGGAAAAAAAAAAAGGCAAAGTTACTCTTGGACTCTTGAAGATGCCCTGGTGTCTCCTCAGCTCTGCCTGGCTCTGAGCCCACAGAAAGTCTGGCAGGAAGGGGAACAGAGTTGGGAAAGCCCCAGGCTTTAGCTGCCAAATGAGTCTGGTCTCAGTAAGCCCCCACGTTGCACAGGACATCAGGCTGGAGAGGATTGGCACGCACGACGAAGGTAATGTGATGGGCACTCAAAAATGTTTCCGTCGGAGGGGAATTTTCTGTGACTGAGAGCCACGGAAGCAGGGGCAGGGATGTACTCCTGTACGGGCCAGGGGCTGGGCCGGGTGCTGAGAGAACAAGGCCGTACGAGGGGTGGAGCTCACCTCTGGGGACCTCACAGTCCAATGAGGGACAGACCCACTTTCATTTCATGGGGAAACTTAGGCTCTCAAGTGCTGCCCAGTTGTTAGCAAAAGTAACGCACACCCATGTGGTCGGTGCAAGGTGCTGAGGCTGCGGGAGTGGCCCTCGTCCTCACGGGGGTCCGTGGGTCCCCCTTTTCCCGATGGGGAAGCCGAGGCTCTGAGGGCAAATCATGTGACTTTTCTGTGCCCCGACGTCTTCCTGTGGCCAATGGGGACAATAATGGTGCCTACCACCCACGGCTGGTGGGAGAACGAACTGAGCTGAAACACGCAAAGTGCTTACCATGGTGAAGTAGGTGAGAGAGACAGCAGGTGTAACACCAGGTAGTGATTCTGCTAAACCCACCTCACATCAGATCCCACCCCCTACCCCCACCCCACTCCCTCCACCACCGGCCCCGTTTTGCTTTCCTCATAACACTTCTCCCCGTCTGACGTCATATATTCATTTATCCACGTGCTTGTTTGTTACGTGTCCCCATAGATCGCGCGGGCAGGGGCCTCGTCTCTCGGATTCCCTGGGGGCCCTGGACAAGGTGGGGCCTGACAGGTATTTCTTGGGTCTGCGAGCGACCAAGAGACCGACAGAGACTTGATTTCAAGGAATCCCCGATTAACTGCAAACTATAGAAAATAGCTTCAGGGATGCCTCTGACCTAGTCAGCCACAGCCGCCCTCGCGGTCAACGCCACCGCACCCGGCCCTGCCTCCTCCGGCAGTGTCCTCATCCTGCGCTGTGTTGATTTTGAGCTCCCGACACACTCTGCTTGGATCTCTGTTTCTAACACCTAGTGGCAATTATGGATCTCCTGGACAGTCGGGAAGATTCTTGGAGACAGACGCTAATCAATCTCCAGCATTTGCCAGTCATCTGGAAAGTGTTCAAATGAATGAATGAATGAACGAATGAACGATAGACGACACCAGGATGGGGTTACCAGCTATGTTCAATTTGAATTTCATTAAATAATGAATACTTTTTTGGGATAAGCATGTCCCAAGTATGGCATGGGATATACTTATACTGAAAATCAGTTGTTGATTATGTGGAATTCAAATTTAACTGGACATCCTGTGTTTTTTACTTGCTAAGTCTGGTGACCTGAGAGCAGAGGCCTTTGCAGCAAGGGACAGGTAGAGGTGACAGAGGTCAGACTTAAATGTGGGCCTGGGCTTGCTGGGGAGGTGGGCCCAGCAGGCAAAGCACTGGCAAGAATAGTGGAGTCTAAAGCGTGGGCTTGACCCAGAGAAGGTGGCAAGGGCCTGGGGTCACCCCCTCTGCCTCTGACCTTATGAAGGGACATCAAGGCATACTTAAGGAGGATGACTGTGGGAGGGGAGGGGAAATGTCAGGAGATCACTCTGGATAAGGGGAAACGCTCTCATTTCATAACCTGGCACTCTCAGCGGCTAGCATATAACGGGTCCTCCAGAAGGTTGTGTGCAGCTAAAACACACACACACACACACACACACACACACACCCTGAAACCAGTTCCGATCACTCTTCCCCAGCATAAGCATGAACTTGAGAGACGAGCAGGGACAGGAGCTATTTTCTTACAATCAGGAAACACCACTCTTCCAAAATAAAAAAAATTAAAAAAAAAAAAGAAAAAAAAAACTGCCCCACACGTTTCTACAGGATTTTACAGATTTAAAAAAATTTTTTTAAGTATATTTATTTATTTTAAGAAAGACAGAGAGAGCAAAAAGGGGAGGGACAGAGAGAGAGGGAGAGAGAGAATCCCAAGCAGGCTCTGCACTGTCATGAGGGATCACGACGCAGGGCTCGAACCCACAAACCGTGAGGCCACGAGCTGAGCCAAAATCAAGAGTCGGACATTTAACCGACTGAGCCACCCAGGTGCCCCGATTTTGTTTTTTTGAAAGAGAGAAAAAAAACGTGAGGTGGGGGAGGGGCAGAGAGCGAGGGAGAGAGAGAATCTTAAGCAGGCTCTACACTCAGCATGGAGAGCCCACGCGGGGCTTGATCTCCCCACCCTGAGATCATGACCTGAGCCCAACTCGAGATTCGGGTCCTTAACTGACTGAGCCGCCCGGGGGCCCCAATTTTACGGATTTTCACATTTAACTCCTTATGATGGAAATGTCCAGACGCCCACAAAAGTAGAGAGGAGAAGGCAACAAACCCCGTGTGCATCTGGCAAAATTATCAACACTTTGCCAACCTGTGAGATCTATGCCCTCCCCCCTCGCCCCCTCCCCCCTGAGCTGATTTTCCCTGTGAGTATTTTTAAGGGGAATCTCAGACATCGGATCATTTTATGCAACTTTCCAACTTTTAAGGGGTTTCACGTCCATTGAGTTCTCTCTGGAAGAACCGTAATCCCATTTTATGCATCTGGAAACTGAGGCCCAGAGAGGCGAAGTTCTTGTCCAAAGGGACAGAAATGCACGGCGCCCCCCCCCCCCACCCTACACCAAGCTGTCGGGACCCCAGGCCCTAAGAGTCCATGAGGCTCTGGGCCAAGCCCACAAGGGCACAAAGCTGAGCACCCCCACCCCACCCCCACCCCTGGCCGCCTCCCCACCCCAGCCCGCCCTCCTCCTCCTCTTCTTGCCCAGGGCAAGGCTCCAGAAGGCCGGACTTTGATCTCTGCCAGGGCCGAATTCCAGATGGAGGCCTCGCCAGCCGCTAGGGCAAGGCGATTGATGGGGTGTTAATGATGTCAGGGTTTACAGACAAACTCAGGCCCGGGTGGGGTGCGGAGGGCCGATTGTCAGCCGTGATGGGAACCAGAAACCCCGGCACCGTTAGCCAGGAGACGCAGGGCAAGGGGAAGGGCCTGGTGGCTTCTCACCCCGGAGCAGACAGGAGGATCCCGATTACCCGTCAGGGGAGGGCAGGTGGCCCTCGAGGTGTCAGGGGGGTACTGAAACCCCTCCACGTGGGATCTCACGCGCACGGCTCCGGACTGGGAGGCCGGAGTCCGCTTCTGACAATGAGCTCACTCCGTCTTTCCCTCTCCAGGCCTCAGCTTGCTCCTCCTAACGAAGGGAGGTGGGGCCGGGCCAGAGGGCAGCAACATTTTTGCAAAGGGCCCCCCCGTGGGTGAAAGCTTCGGCTCTGTGAGACACACGTGCTCTCTTGCAACTTCCAGAATCCGCTACTGCGGCCTGAGAGCCGCCGGAGACAAGACCTAATCAAGCGGCGTGGCCGTGTGCCAATAAAACTTTATTTACAAAAACAGGCGGTGGGTCGGATTTGACCTTCGGGCTGTGGCTTGCTGATACCCTTGGATGAGACAGTCATGAAAGGCTCTTTGAACTCTGCAGAACGTGTGAGTCAGAGCCTGGGGTCCACAAACACGTACAACCGTGGGGCCGGGCAGGTAACGCGAAGGAACGCAGGAAAAGCCAGCGTGACGCAGGGTGAGGGACCCCGCTGGAGGCTCGCGCCCTGCCTGGAAGGGTGGGCTGCTTTCTGCTCAGCTCTACACCACCACGGCCAGGTGGAAACCAACTTGCTCCCCGAGACGAATGATTGTTCAAGAGAATGTCAATTCCCTACATTTGAAACGTTAGGAATGAACCCAAACTTTTTTTTTTTTTTTTTTTTTAATGCTTATTGATTTTGGGGAGAGACAGGGCATGAGCAGGGGAGGGGCAGAGAGAGAGGGAGACCCAGAATCGGAGGCGGGCTCCAGGCTCCGAGCTGTCGGCACAGAGCCCGATGTGGGGCTCGAACCCATGAACCGTGAGATCGTGCCGTGAGCCGCAATCAAGAGCTAGCCGCTTAACCGACTGAGCCACCCAGGCTCCCCATGAACTCAAACTTTGTAACAAACATTGTGTGGCTCCAAATCCCAGCCCATGTGGCCGCAGGCCAAATTCAGCTCAGGGGCCACCCGTTTGCAAACGCTACCCTTCATTCTGAGCCCCCACCCCCACCCCGCTCCAGAAACCCTGTTAGTAATTTGCAGAAGCACAGAGACCATTTGGGGGCCCGTCCTCAGTGGACTGTTTCTTTTCCTTCCACGCTCAGAAGTCTGATGAGGAGGTCAAGAACACGGATAAGGGAGGATCCTGGCCTTAGCTCCTAAGCCTTCCTCCCTTCGGAGGCCTGGAATGAAGAATCCTGGTGGGGCTGCTTTGCCACAGGCCTAGAACAGGGGACCGGCCCTGTCAGACTTGCCTGGGGCTGAGAGAGGAAGAAAGCAAGAATGTTCCTCTCGCCATCTGACCTGTATCCGCAGAGGGCCAGCCAATGCAGGCCCCCGGAGGCCTCCCCCTCTGAAGCCGGCCCCTCAGGAAGGCCCGTAGCACTCTGGAAATCACCGTCTTCCTGGCTGGGGAAGAAGGGGCTGGGTGGCCAGGCTGTTAGGTTTCACTGACAACTGTCTCTGAGTCAACATCCAACCAAGACATGCGATTCCAGAAAGGGCTAGGAGAGACAGGAGGCAGAGTGAACAGATGTATGGGGCTGGCCCGGGAGAGGGATGTTTATTTTTATTTGGTTGGGGGGGGGGGGGTTGCCTAAAGGCCTGGGAGCCATTAAAAAATGCCTATTAATCTTCCTGTTGGTTGCAGAGGGTAAAATTCGAGCCAGAAATGAGTCTGGAGCTCAAAGGACACGGGAAGGATACGTCAAAGGTCTGCCCGTGTGAACTGGTGAGGAAGAAAAGATGGCTTCCTTCACCACCCGACACGAGTTATCAACTATGGCCCGGGTTTTAATCTTCTTTTTAAAATCAGGTTTATTGGGGGCACCTGGGTGGCTCAGGTTAAGCGTCCGACTCTTGACTTCGGCTCAAGTCATGATCTCACGGTTCATGAGTTCGAGCCCCACCTCAGGCTCTGTGCTGACAGTGTGGATGGAGCCTGCTTGGGATTCTCTCTCTCCCTCTCCCTCCACCCCTCCCTTCCCCACACCAAAATAAATAAATAAACTTGAAATTAAAAAAAAAAAAATCGGGTTGGTCAAAGCACAAAGACTGTACCTTATCCCACTTGTCCGAGGTAACTGGTGAGTCCAGTCCAGAGACAGAAAGAAGAATAGCACCTGCCAGAGGCCAGACGGGGAAGGAGAGAGGTGAGTTGTTCAGCGGGTACGGAGTTTCAGGTTACGAGCTCTGGAGACGGACATACCAAAATGTGAATGTCACGAACACGACTTAAAATTGCTTACGGGGCGCCTGGATGGCTCAGTCGGTTAAGCGTCCGACTTGGGCTCAGGTCATGATCTCGCGATTCGTGGGTTCGAGCCCCGCGTTGGGCTCCGTGCTGACAGCTTGGAGCCTGGAGCCTGCTTCGGATTCTGGGTCTCCCTCTTTCTCTCTGCCCCTCCCCCACTCATGCTCTGTCTCTATCAAAAATAAATAAATGTAATACAATAATATTTTTAAATAAAAAAAATGCTTAAGGGGCACTTGGGTGGCTCAGTCGGTTAAACATCCAACTTCTGGTTTCGGCTCAGGTCATGACCTCACGGTTTGTGAGTTCGAGTCCCGCATCCGGCTCTGTGCTGACCACGTGGAGCCTGCTTGGGATTCTCTCTTCCCCTCTCTCTGCCCCTCCCCCCCATGCTTTCTCTCTTTCTCTCTCTCAAAATAAATGAAAAAACTTAAAAAAAAAAAAAATAACAGAGTCTGGCTCCAGGCTAAAATCTTTAAAAAAAAAAAAAAAATTCTTAAGATGGTAACATTTTACCTTGTATGTATTCGACCACAATTAAAAATTAAATGATCGTTTTATCAAAAATTGTTAAATTTTTAATATGTATTAAATACATATTACCAAATAAGTATTTATCAAAATCATTAAAAATTTTAAAAGCACCTATTTGAAGGGTAAAGTTCCTTGGGTTTGGCAAATAGAACATCATCCCAACTCAAAACAGAAACATATCCCTCACCCCAGAAAGTTCTCTTGTACCCCACGGTAGTGTCTATACTGATTTTAAACATCCCACTGAATTAAAGTTTAATTAAAAAGGAACGATATTCCCTCTGCCCTGGGGTCGGGCCAAGTCTAAACCTCAGTTTCATACTCAGGGGTCTTGCCTACCTGACCTTTTCTTTTCTTTTTCTTTAAACATGTTTATTTATTCTTGAGAGAGAGAGAGAGAGAGAGAGAGAGAGAGCCTAAGCAAGGGAAGGGCAGAGAGAGAGGGAGACACAGAATCCAAAGCAGGTTCCAAGCTCTGAGCTGTCAGCCCAGAGCCCTAAGCAGGGCTCGAACCCACAAGCCGTGAGATCATGACCTGAGCTGAAGTCGGATGCCCAACCGACTGAGCCACCCGGGCACCCTTGTACCTGACCTTTTCTAAGGTGTCTGTGAAAGAGGTAGGAGGGATGAAAGGAAGGACATTTGCTTTGGCTTCTTAATTTCTAACCAGTTGAAGCAACAGCATTAAACACCCTCTCCCCAAACCCAACCCCCCACACACCTGGCCCCGATGCCCAGCCAGGAGTCTGTCCCTGGGGGCTGTGCAACCATGCGAGGGCTCCCCTGGGGGAGTGGGCTGGAGCGACCCTCCTCACCTGCCCCATACAGCCTTGACCTCTTGCTTTAGAAACCTCGGACTTGGTCCCATAAAGATACATCGGAGAAGGTCGCCCCCTGGTGGACGATCTTGGACATACTAAAAGTATGGTATTTTGTAGAACTTACTGGATCCAAAATATCAAAGGTGGGGGGCGGTGGGGATCATAACTTGACAGTGGAGAAACCCAGAAGACACGGCCTTAATCAAGGTTAACATCACTTGTAATGCGACAGAGGGACGTCCCGTACCGCTGACATGATGCACTGAGAAGGACACCTCAGTTCCATGGCCTTCTTGCCCCCCAACGCATAACCTCAACCTAACGATGAGAAAGCCTCCAGACCAACCCAGAAGGAGGGACACACCTGAAAAAAGGGAGTAAGCTGGTGCTCCCGGTATCAGCTTCAAAGGTCTCGAGGTCACAAAACAGGACCGAGAAACTATCGCAGATCAGAGCAGGCGAAGGGGACATACTGAGCCATGCAATCTGGGATCTTGCCCCAGATCGTGGACCAGGAAAAGGACCTGGGTGGAGAGCGCGTGCCCTCTGAGGGAGGTCTGGAGCTCGGTCAGGAGTGACGTACCAATGCTGACTTCTTAGTTCTGCCACCTGTTCCGAGCTTATGCCGGCGGCTATAACAAGAGGGGAGAAGCGGATGCTTTTGCAACTTGTCTACAATTATTTCAGAAGTGAAAGTTGGCAAAGTATTTCTGGGCCTTCTTCCATAGATGGAAGGTGATGATCTGTCATTGGGGGTATGGTCCCCGCCTTCATGGAACTTACCTACCAGTAGGAGAGGTGATGTACAAACAAAGGAAGCACGACGAGGATGCACGAGGGCTTGGGGGCGGCTGGCTGGTGGGTCAGGGGTGAGAAGGCCAGTGTAGCTGGAATGCGGCAGGGGAGAGGCGCACAGGGGCCCCGGGCGCGTCCGGCTGTGTAGGCTGCAGTTTGGACTTCGTTCCCAGGGTGGTGGGGCACACACAGAGGAGGCACGGGGGTCAACCGTCGGAGAATTGGCTGCGGAAGCAGAACAGAATGCACAGAGCTCGGGGGGGGGGGGAGGAGAAGGCACCCACGGTGGGTCCCGTGAGCTCTCGAGAACTTGGCTTCCTCAACGGAGGGAGTCGGTGCGGGGGGGGGTGCAGTGGTGGTGCAAAGAACTTCTAGGGTCTGGATTCATTTTGAAGGTGGGGTCACAGAATGGAAACCAATGGGTCAGATGCAGAGGGTGGGAGAGACAGAAGGAGCGACGCTGAGATTTCTGGCCTGGACTTGGGCCTCTGAGAGAAGAGAGGTTTGGGAAAGTAGACACAGGTTGAGGGGAGTTATCAGCGATTCCACCTCATCCATGTCCGAAACGCCTGTGACCCTTCGGGAAAAAAAACCGACAAGAACTGACATTTACGGGGGGCCTGCCGCGTGCCACAGAGTGTAACTCACCACGCGTGTGTCGGGCCACTTAATCTTCCTACCAAGTAGCGGGGGGAGTGCCGTGGGCGTCTCCATCTTGCTGATGGGGAATCAGGCACAGAGCGAGCAATGGTGAAGCCCAGATTTGAACCGGGGCGCGTCGAAGGCAGATCTGGACTCAAAACGGATGTTCTAGAGATGCTAGGGAGGGGACTTGGACCAAACAGACCTTCTCTTTCGTGTTTAGAAGGTTCTAGAAAAATTTGCAGGTAAGACAGCAGCAAGGGGCCCGTCCGCCATGGCTCGTGACTCAGCTCGCTCATCCAACGTCTGCCGTGTGCCCGATAGGCAGCGCCCATGGGGGAAGCGGGCAGCTGGTAGCACAGTGTAGTCTGTGCCATGATGGTGGCAACGCTGGCCTGCCCGGAGTCCCGAGAGGGCCAGGGAAGCCAGCCAGGATCGCGGGGGGCGGCCCCGGGCCATCGGGGGCATGCGAGCGTGGTGCAGGTCCTGGACCGGTCTCAAATCCATGCCTACCTGAGGGGACGTGGCAGAGAGTGACAGTTCTTGGAGCTGTAAACTAGTTCCACCGTGTTTCCCGACCTCCATCTTGGTTTCTCTAAAGTTTATTTATTTTGAGGGAGAGAGAGAGAGAGAGAGAAAGAGGGAATCCCAAGCAGGCTCCCTGCCGTCAGCGCAGAGCCCAACACAGACCATGAGATCATGACCTGAGCTGAAATCACGGGTCAGACGCTTCACTGACTGAGCCACCCAGGCGCCCCCCCCGGCCCTCCTCCGTCTCGGTTCCTAAATGGCATCTGCAGAACAGTGAGGGCAGAGGACCGTCTCTGTTTGTGAGGACGGGCTCAGCGGGAGCTGGAATGGAAGCAGAAAGATGGGGCTCGACCCTCTCCCGCCCGCCCACTACCCCACTCCTTGGCCACGTGCTCTCACCCTGGCCCTCACCCGTGAGGTCCTCCACCTGGCCTCCCCGGAGGTGCGAGGCCCCCCCAGAGCCACACGCAGGGAGCCCCTGACAGACGATTCTGAGCTGCGGGGAGAGGGCCGGGTGTGCATTTCCAGCCCTAGAGCCGGGGCCTCGCTCTTGGTGTCCATTTCGATGGCCCCAAACTGGTGCGGAGGGAACACAGGGCCCGCGAACGGCCTGCTCTCTCCCCATCGGGGCGGGGAGGGAGATGCCCCCTTGTAGATTCCCGGTCTGGGGCCCGTTCACCGGGGTCCTTGTCCTTGTCTCACCCTCCTGAGACCCCCTGCCCCCCACACCCGGGGCACGCGCTCCGCTCTCCCTTCACGAGAGAACAAAGCCACCTGAGACGCTCTCACACGGGGTCTGGGTCCCCGGGCCCTTCGTTGGGTCATGCACCCTCTTCTTTGGTGCGACAGGAGGGCACGCTCAAGGCGGCAGTCCGGCCCCCGCCTGGTCTCACCCAGGGGGCCGGTAGCCTCCCCGTCCCTGCTGCCAGTGCATGGCCGTCCTCCGGGCTGCTGAGGCTGGGAACCTTCGTCGCCCGGGAGGCCCCCTCACACCCCGCACCTTCCTCAAGTGCTGCCAATCCTATTTCTCAACAGCCCTTGAGCCCGACACCCCCTCCCCTTCCTTGCTGCCCATGGTGGGGCGTGGGCCCCCACTGCCCTTACTCCACAGCTACCCGCTCTCCATCCCACAGTAATGGTTCTAGAAGGCCAATCTGCTGCAGTGTGTAACTTACTTAAAACTTAGTTCCCATGTTCCTCAGAAGAGTCTTAAGTCTTGAGTCTGGCCTACACATTCCCTACGCCTTGGCATGTGTTTGCACCCGCCGCTCGGGCCTTCACTCCTGCCCCCTTGCGATCCCCTCCCTGGGACATACCCCACCCCCACCGCTGCCCACAATGTCACTTCAGGCAGCTTTGCCCGACGGGTAAGCACACTGCACTTACCCCGCTGCGGTGGCCCCCACTCCGTGTCGTAGCTGCGTGTTCTCTGCCCTGAACGTCTCACCACTATGAACCGCGTGAGGTCCTGTCTCTTGTGGTGCCCCAATGCCCAGCCCCAAGGAGGCCTGACGACTTTGAGAGTGTAGAGTCAGCGAGTGACAGGACATGGGGGGTGGTGGGAGGAGGGGAAGGAGAGAAGTCCAGGATGGCATGGATTTCGGGGAGGGGCGGGGGTGAAGGAGCTTGTAGGAGGGATGAACCAGTGCCATGCCTACCGTGACCGTGGACTTCCAGGCGGGTAGATGGAAATATGAAATCTACGGCCACAGATCTGGGAGTTTTGGGGGGAAGGGTGAGCTGACCTAAACAGAAGTACTGGGACAGAAAAGATTCGGGGTTTTAACATGGCCATGGCGATTGACTGTACTAAGGTACGAATTACCAACGCCCGCCCGCCCATGTTAGCCTAGTAGAAGCTGAACTGGACAAGTATCTTGCAAAGTGCAGTCCACTGACGCCTGGAGCGGAGTTGCCTGGGAATCCGAATGCTCACTGGCTCCTGGAGAACTTGGGATCGGACTTCTCAGAGAATAGCCAGCGGGTGAGGAGCCAACATGATGGCGGGACACGTGCCCCGTGATGGAGGCAAGCTGATGGGGACTGGACGGAAGTGGAATCTAGAAACAGCCCCGAGTTGAAGAAGGGAACGGGTTTGGCCGCCCAGCCTGGCCTGGGAGCTCCGCTCATTGCCCCAAGACGCCACACGCCCTTGGCAGTGGGGGTAGATGGAGGTGGGATGGTGGAGAAGACGTGAGTGGTTTGTTTTTTTTTTCAATGAGAACGTAGGGAGTACGAGCACTGTGAATGTTTGTGGACTGTTTTAAGGTACTACTAATAGAATTCAAGGAAGGTTTCTTTCCAAAATGTTTTGCGAGATCAAAGCAAACAGCTGAGTCCATACACAAAAAGGCAAAACTAAAAAGTAAAAGCAAATAAATATGTATATTTTCATAAAAATTGGCTGACAAGTCAAAGTGTAACACAGAACAGAAAATGCAAGTGGTAAAAACCACCCGATTGAAATGAAATTATTGTTAAGAAATAAAATGCAACACGTATGAAGAACACCTAACACAAAATGACAAAGGTTCAAAATAAAAGGTTGGTCAAAGATTTAACACCAGGGTTCTACTAAATGGGAACAGGAGGGGTAACATTAATATCAAAGGATAATTTAAAGCAATTACGAAGGGTCACGATACAGAAATAAAGCACATAACAAAATACATCATAAACCTTTATGCACCAATAATGCAGTAACAAAAGAAAAAAGGACAGCCCAAAATTGCAGGGAGAAACTTTAACTCCTACTACCTGCCTAGGACAGAGCCTGAGGACTTGACTGGGGCGTAGGAGAAACAGAAAATACACCCCGGATAGGATTAACTGGTTTCAAACCTTCCAATAGGAGGGCTGTGTGGCCAATACTCTGAAATGTGGTAGGCGTGGCTGAGGAACTAATTTTTAAATGTTAATGGACTTTAATTAAAATTCAATTAAGATTTAATAAAAAGGAATGCAGCATAAAATAGTTTTTCTGTTAAATGCAACTTTGTTGTGTGGAACCACATTTTTATTTTAACCATTGAAGATTTAGCTTCCAAATTTAGACGTGCCGTAAATGTACGATAAATACTGGATTTTGAAGACTGGGTCAAAAATAAAAATGCTGAGTATCTCATTGCCAATTTTTATACTATTTCATGTTGAAATATAAGAATGTGGATATATTAGGTTAAGTAAGATATATTAATAAAATTATTTTCACCTTTTTCCTTTTTTCTGCGGCTGCTCAAAAATAGAAAATTACATGTATGACTCACCTAATATTTCTATGGGACAGCACTGCCTAGTAAGGGCACACCTTGTTTCGAAGTTTCCAGAGGATGTTTGCAAGAACCAATCATTACTAGATTACATTGTAGTAAGAGAAAATTAGAGTCCAAGAAACTTTGATTCCAAAGAGAACTTTCCTTTATTTAAAAAAAAAAAAAAAAGGAAATGAAGACCTAAGGGTCTAAAAATAAAAATGGGAACATTAAATATTAAAACCTGCAGGATGCAATCAGCTTTCACACAGTCCCAGATCAGTCATTTTTATCCCTGTCAGGGTCAGAAGTCTCCAGAATGTGATGCAACAGGCCTTCTCTCTAGAAAAATGCATACACATGAAGACTTCAGTGTGTAACTTGAGGAAGCTATATAAATGCCTGTGTCATCAAAAGCGAAAATAAATTAACTAAGCAGGCAATTAAGATTCAAGGAAAATGACACAAACCCTCAAGGAAACTAGGAAAAGGAATTGCAAGATAAAAGCCAGGATAAAAACAGCACAATTGTTAAATCCATGAGCTATTCCTTTGGAAAAAAATCAAACAAAACTAGAAAACCGCGAACTGCAGAAAATAAATCAAGGGGAAAAAAGAATGCATCAATATTTTCAGAAACGAGAAGGAAGGAGCATACGTTACCAAAAACTGTGCGCAACCGCATACGAATACATTGGAAAAACTCAATTTTTTTCCCTATGAAAATCCAAATTACCAAAATTGACAGAGGAAATAGAAAACCTAAATCAACAACAACAAAAGAAGTTCCTGTATCTTCTAATATATAAAAAGCATATTTTCTGCTCTCCATAAAGGCATCAAGATGTGATGAATTTGCTTGTAAATTATTTCTGATTTTTGTGGTGCATTCCACTCTTTCAACAGTCTGTGTTCAGCTCATGTTTCCTGGGTGCCCACGTTAGGCCCAACGGACTTGTCACGTAAAGTCAACTCTCCCATGTCCCAGAAAATGACCAGAAGGTCATCAGTCCATCCTGTGAAGCAGACTTGACTTCCCTAGACGTGACAAGGGAGAGAACCTCCATAAGCTTTGCAGAGATCTATCAACAGGAAAAAAATTGGTACGTGCGTATATATGTAACTATCTGAACATTAACTCTCCTAGAATGAAAACTTACACACGTGTTCAGGAAGCAGGCAGGAAGGTATTTATGTAAACGATGCATATAAATAAAGAACATCAAGGCGTCCACGTGAACAAAGGAGATGTAAAGAAGAGAAGCTAACTTATAAATGCTTATTGAAAGATGTTCAAGCTCAAATTAAATAAGCCAACAATTATGATCTTACATGTTCAATCAAATTGATTTACCCCCAGAGCAAACATTTCTTGCATTAGCCCTCTACTCTTCACCCTGGCGTGGCCAATCTTCCTGAATATCGTCTGGCTTTATGAAACAGGTAGATTGCAACATGCCTAATCTGTTAACGAGACCATGAAGCAATGAAGGCAGCGATAGCCAGGAAACACTGAGAGGTGCTCATTTCTATGGGTTGCCTGTTCTGAGTACTGGGCGATGGTAAGCACTCTTCGGACAGACTTGCTCTGCCACCTGTAAATGAACAGCCTTAACAGCCCAGACGCCCGCTTTTAGCAGATTAATAAAACATGTGCTTTTTTCACTTCCCTGCTGTTAAAACAAAACAACAAAACACTGACCCCCACATTGTCTGTGCCTTCCTATCACCTGCTAACTAATGCTTATTGAGGAAATAACCTTTACAGAGAAAAATCACTATTTTAGTCTTACCCAAACTCTGTCCTGGAGAGTAAGTTTTCTTCCTCATCCACTTTTATTTCTTACCATCACTTTATATATATATATATATGTATATATATAAAATTTGACAGTAATTATTCATATATATATATATATATATATATATATATATATATAAAGTATACTTTATTTATTTCTTTCCATTACTTTAGAGTTCTAGCCAGAAGCAGTAAGTGTTAACAAATCTTTTTTAAACTTGACCTGAAATTTTCAAGCGAAGGAGCGGAAGACCGGTAAATCTGGTTCCAAGTAGAATAAGATGCCCAGGGCAATCATTACAACCGTACAATTTACCTGGCACAACAGAATTTTCTAATGGTGTCTCATTAGGTATTAATAACATGAAATAATTACTGTCAAAGTGACCTTTTTGTCAAGGGGATATGAAGAAGCGAATCATTTAACACCAAGATAACATGGTGATACATTAAAATCGCATCTTGGCAGGATTTGAGCATGCAGTGAATTCAAAAGTGAAAAAAACGTTCGTTGTGTAAGGGCTTGTGTTGGATGAATGACCAGTACCAGGGACAGTTTCCAGTATGTGGCTCCTGCTTTGGAGTTGAGTCTTCTGAGAAATCTGCTTTTAAAAAACTTCCATTGACAAACTGCAATTTTTACAAAAAAATTCTTTTGGCTCTTTGTTGACAGTTGGGAACAAATGCCTTGTCCCGCAACTTCCTGAACAGCGAGAACATTAAACGATGCTATGGCATCACTGGAAGGGGTGAAGGGGCTGGCGTTGTATGGAATCCGAGCGGAGCAAACGGCTGGAGGCTGATGGTTCTTGAGCGCCTGGTCAGATTTATCTACACCTGATGTGCAAAATGTCTAAATGCATTTGAGAAATAACTTTTCTGCCTCAAAGAGGTTTAGCTACTGTCGCCAAATTGGTACAGCTAGTGGTTATGAAAACCACCTCCTCAAACTGTTGGATAAAGTCCCATCCGATGTATGAGCTAAGTATCTGAACTAATGAACACCTGAAGAAATACCATCTAATTCTGATGATTAAGGGGCCCAGCCTGATTACAACGGATGCAGGAAGTGTGTAGTTGTTTAATGCTTTTGTGGCAAGCAGCATTACAGCGCCGTGGCTGGTGACTGACGAGACAGACATCAAAATGGTCTTCTAACTGAAACGTGGCCTCGCTTTTCACCGTCTTCGATGGTACAACTATAATAACATGGTCACGGCATTGCGTTTGCGAAGCATTTCTCAGAGACTCAGCCTTGTCCCTTATCTGCAGATAAAATAACTGAGGCCGAGTAGTGTCAACAGCTTTACCTCTACATTCAGACAACATTAAATTCAGAACAATGTGTAGATCTCTAAATAGAAGAAGATTAAAAGCAAGGTTTCGGTTTATCCAAACTCTGTAAGTTCTGCCAAGTCCTGGGGTTCACCATTTTAGCACGAGATTCTGCTCCTAAGAGCACGCGGGTTTTTCCTACTGGATGGACCCCAGGGGAATACCACGGTGGCTGCCGCATGGTCCACCAGAGCCCTGCTTGTACCTGGGGTGTTCAATGGCACACTACTCTCACCAGCCTATAAATGGGGCAGAGAACAAGGAGAGATCTGTTATTTCTAAAGCACATCAAAAAGAAACTGGCCCAGACCATGAAGAGAAAGGAAGTAGAAAACAGACTTGTAATGTCTCCTAGGATTGACTACAATCTTAGAGCTGGGAGACACAGATCTGATCTATTCAAAACAGTTAAAGAACTGAACACAAGGGCTCCTAACTCAATGCTGTGTGTGTGTGTGTGTGTGTGTGTGTGTGTGTGTGTGTGTCTGCGCGTGCATGCGTAGTCTCTAAGCACTGCTCTAGGAATGCAGTTGTACCTTGGAGCATGAGAATGAGAATACAGTCTGAGAACAGGTGCTGGTGAGGGTGATTAGGGCAGTAAAAGTCGATGCCCGTGTTACTCTGGAAAGTAGAGCCCGGCTACTAGCCAAGGACTATTCAATCCATTATACGTGCACCTTTTGAACAGGCTTAGATGATTCTGTTACAGAGGCAGGATGGGAGGGAAAAAAGCCACTCGAATTTCAGTAATTCAATAATTTATTCCTCTAAAAAAGTGTGTAAAAGTATATAGCTCTCATTCACAAGGTATATATGAATGACATTTAAAATGGAGGCCTTTTAGTATTGTTTCTTTTTATCAAAGTCTCTTAGTGTACTGTCCCAGCGCGATACTGTGGTTTTAAATGAACTTCACATATTTTTGTATTCTTTCAAATTGTTTGCTATATATAAAAGAAGCTCACTGCAAAATGCTTGAAGGAAAAAAGGAAACCAAAGAAATTCAGAACTTCCCAGAAATGTACAGCTTTTACATTTAAAAAAGGTTCTGAAATATACATACAAGCATGCTGGACAACCCCGCCCCTCTCCCCTCCCCATTTCCCCCTTTTAGTTCAAACCATGGTAAGAGTTCTGATTTCTGCAGAATTTCCAAAATTAAAAATAAAAAAAAAATAAAATAACTTCTCACTCTGTAGCAAATCCAGGGCTTGTACATTTCAGATTAATTCAGTAAAAAACTCACAAGTAAAATAATGCATATTTAAGGGAAATATTATACAGACTTTTTCACACAGAAGTACATAATAAGATTTTTTAAAATCTATTGCCATTCATTTATTTTTGCACAAAAACGTATAAATATGTCACCAGCTTTTCTTAACTTAAAAAACTTAAATAAAAGACACCAGATGAAAACTACCCTTTGCTGCCTTTTTTTTTTTTTTAATTTTTGTAGGGGTTTTTTTGTTTTTTGTGTTTTTTTTCTTTTTTTGCTTAGAATTGGGTTTCTAGGGAAGAAAAGCCCCTGCATTAAAAACAGCCCATATTAAAAAAAAAAAAAAAAATTCAAAGTTCTGATGAATTCTGGGAAAAAAAAGCAACCCCAAAGTGGTAAAAGATTACAAATATCTACTTTACAATTTGTCTTCTCACCAAGATAATTTTATACAAGTTTACAATCTTCATCATCTATGCTCTTCAAAAGGCCTTGAGAATTTTCCTTTCTGATTAAGAAAAAATAGCACTGCAATATTTTTAAAGTCAATTTTACACTGTACACATTAGATACAAATGGTTTGATATATCAGATTTTTTTAACCTATACATTGCGAAAGTCACCCCCACCCCCAACTGGTGGTACAGAGAATAAAATTATCCATTTACAAGTTATTTCTCTGCTTACATATTCCCACCACACAACTTTTTTTTTAATATAATGTTTTAAACGTTAGATTATTTCAAGAAAAATACTTTTACAAAATCATATCAGTTATTACATTTTCTTTTTTTTTCTTTTTTTTCTTTTTTTTTTTTTTTTTTTTTTTTTGTTAATAACCAGGATATGGAAGTCTCTTGGAAGAACTTTAAAATTTGCATGATTCTCTCTCCACAGATGACTAGAGCTCGACAGCCTGACCAGCGCGGCTTGCGGGAGGCAAGCCCGCGCCCACTGCCCTCAGACAGAAACGCGCTGCGACGTCAGGGTCAGAAACGGGGTCTTAAAGACAACCCTCTTGGGCCTGGAATGAGGAGTCATAAAATACTTCAATTAGCCATTAATGCTTTAAAAAGGCATTTTTTTTTTTTTTTAAAAAGTCCCACCACAAAGGCTCAACTTCAAGTACTAATTTAATGGTTAAGTTGTAATATTTCTTTGAAATAATATTCCTATGGTCCAGAAAAAAGTCACCATATTTATAACTGATTTTATGAGCAAACACTTTCAATTATGATATGTACATGAGTCCCTTTTGATCTAATGAGAGGAGAGACCTGGCTTTCAATAAGAATTCACTAGAAAATATATTTCCGTTGTGACTATATAAAACTAATGAAGGTACTTGCCTCCATGGCTCTGGGTGGAGCTTGACTGCCTTCTGTATAAAAGTGTTATCCTTCATGAAACGCTGGCCGCTTTTAATAAGAAACATGGCAGAATGTTTTACCCAGTTTGTTCTTAATAAAGCCTACTGCTGGGTGGTTTTGGATATATTACTTTTTAGGCATGTCTCCCCAATCTGTTTTCACTCCTTTTCCGGCTTCTAGGACAGAGGTATGTAGTCAAAGAATCCTATGGTGGGTCTGAGTTGGGTTTCAGCTACGGTACCTGGTCCTCATGACTTAAAAAAAGTAAAAGTCACAAAAAAACATATGACAAAACAACTTAAAATAAATAAACAAAATGAAGATGTCTCCAGACCTTTTGTATCTACACACAGGTATGAAGTCGACCAAAGCATTCATGCCAACCTAGATGGGACCACTAGGGAGACAGAAACCCCATTATGAAATCATATACTTGAGCTGGTTCTTATTTTTAAAAAGTTCCAGATGATGGAGTTCAGGTAACCCACAGGCCACACACCAGTAACTAGAGGATTTCATCCAAAAGGGCTAAACTGCCCTTGTTCTTAAACGGAGACTGGAAACACAGACTCTTGTGCAAAAGGATACTGTCTCTTCTGTTGCCCTCTTAAAAACCACCACCACCACCAAAAACTTCCCGTGGACCCGTGGTTCGGGGCTGCACACACCAGAACACTGGCTAGAAGTCACCGCTTATGGAAGTTTCCAGGTCCATGAGAGAAGTGTCAATGCATCACTCTGGTAACGAACACTGCAGAAATGACATGTGCCTGCCGAGGAGTAGTCACAGTGCAGGACTGTGGAGAGCGGTCTCTCAAGAAGAGCGTGTGGGGCACGTGCAGAGTGTAGCAGGTTCCTTGGACTCAGGCTGCAGGGAGGAGGAACCGAGCCAGAGAGATCAAGTGCTTCTCCAATTAAAGTATGTTCATGATGGCGTTGTACAACTGAGTGAGCACCACAAAGTGGACGGGAAGGCAGGAGGTGCGGTCCTGGGTGGCCGGATTGCACGTGAGCCAGGACAGAGCGTTGTACTGCTCCAAAACGAACCTGCCGGAGAGAGTACACAGGTCAGGGCCACGGGCCACAGCGGTGCTTTCACATCTTAACGTCCCACAAGTCAGCAGGGCGAGGCTCCGTGTATGCCAGTCTTTCGCTTGCCCCCGGTTTCCTCGTGGTTCTTTTCCCCCCGCGCCCACCTCATCTAGACCCACACTGTCCAGTATGGCAGCCACGGCCACCAAGTGGATTCGGATACGCTGTATGTCAAAAAGAGGTGCTGGATTTCAAGGAACTCGTATTTTAAAAAAGCAGGCGAGATGGCTCATGAATATTTTCATGTGGGTCAACTACTGAAATGATACTGCTTTTCGTATACTTGATATTACTTTGATGTGTCTTTGATAAAGCTGATAAATTTATTTTTGAAACTAACCTCATCCATTTATTTTATTATTTTGATGTTGCTACTAAAAACAACCGAATTAGATACGCAGCTCACATTACGGTTCTACTGGACAGTGCTGCACTACAGACCCTGAAAGCCTGAAAAATCATGGTGACTGGATTCTTGCTTAACTATAACTTCTAAATCGTTTAAGAGTTATTAGCGAACACTAGAAGACGCTTGCATACTTCCTCAAGGTACATGGAGAATGTTCATGGTCTGTTAAAGTGCGAGAGAATTAGCATACACTTCTGGGAGATATTCCCCAACTGTGGAATTTATGCTCCGATTTTATTTATATAATCTATGTCAGGGGGAGTACAAAATGCTTTCAAAGCCAAGTGCTTTATGTCCCAGGCTCGGTCTTCTAACCACCCACCCCTAATTCTGATCTATTTTCATCACCATAAAACGTCTCCTTTACACAGGAAGCACGGGCCACTGTACATGCACACACGCGTCAAACGGAACCAAGAATACCAGTCTCCCTGACCCGCGCTCGTACGCGGGGTTTTGCACGCAGCTCTCCCTGGCCGCTCAGACGGTACTCCACTGCACAAAAGGCAGCGCCTTTTCCACACTTAAAGTAAACACCTTGGAAAAACAAAACCAAAGGAAGACTGTAGCAAGCTGTAACTGCTATTTTGCCTTAAAACAATCTACCTTAAAACGTCAGATGTGGTTTTGGAGTCAAGAGGATGGGGAACCCGCTGAGAATTCCTGGCAGGGAGAAGTTCATCCGTCTGTGCTACAGAAATGTGGTGGTGCAGCGAAGCCTGGCAAGAGAACAAACACGGTTACCTTCCCGGCCTCTCGGCTCCCAGGAGCCTCAGTTTTAAGCTCTCGGTAACCCTGATGTGACCCCAAAGAACTCCACACCCTGGAGGTGGGAAAAAAAGCTAGCTTTGCAAATACCAGTGCGTCACAAATGATTCGATAATGTGCCTCTTCAGGTCTTCATCTGTAAAAGGCCCCACCATCTCCACGGCCTGGATACGGCCGACTCTGCCCTTGTGGCGGTTGTGTAACACGTTCTTCCATCCTGACTTCCCATAAGTGGATAGATCTAGAGGCTCAATTCGGCTCAGATCCTTCTGGGGGGCGGGGAGGGCGCGGGGTGCAAGCACACTTCGTGGCTGGCGCTACGTGCTCCCTGTGCCTCACCTCGAGAGGCGTGAACGTGTGCCGCCCCACGAGCAGCTCGGCTCATCGCTGCCGTCAGCAGGTTCCCGGCACGCCCCACCCGCTATCATGGCTTTAGCACACGTTATGAAATAACTGAGACAGGCAGTGTGTTGAGGACAGCTAATATAAATGCTTCTTTATTTTTTAGGTTTCAGACTAATGAACTGTTGTTCTAGTAGCTTCAAAGGGTGACTAAAATGTTCTGGTTTTCAGCACGAACCCTTGGATTTGTTTCAATCTACTGCTACCATTGTTCTTTCTTGTGTTCAAATTGTCCCAACCTTGGGCAATGGGAACCCTCCAGTTGGTGGGCCCTTTGAAGTAACTCTAATTATCTTAAGTAACTTCCTTGCTTTTAGGTGTGACAACATATCCTAGGTTCATCTTGAATACTTCTTACTTCAGACCTACAAATCAGTCCATTCTTCAAAGGAACTCCGTTTCTTTTAAATGATAAATGGTATTTCACAACCACAAGTGCAGCAAGACCACTGTTTCCTGATCCTGTCGCTGCTCGTAAGCTTTTTCAGTAGACCGAGCTAAAAAATACGTGTATCTCTCCTAAGAGGAGAAAATAAATCTAGGTTCACAGTGACAAGTCTAATTCAAAATAAAGACAACACCGACTTATGTGGTAGAACTTCCTTGATTTCATTATAATATGTTACAGCCATTAGTTGCAAGAAACTGCTTCAATTGTTTTTGGTTTAACCTTCCATTATTCCTTTTAGAAAATACAAGTAGGTGTGTGTGTGTGTGTGTGTGTGTGTGTGCGCGCGCGCGTTTGCACACACTTTATCAATTACTACAAGGTAACCTACACTCCACAGAATGATTATAATATTATAATCATCCTCTCTTTGTTATGGATAACTAACACTCCACTGAATGGATACACTGGTTTATTCGGCCAGTTCTTTATTGGTGGACCGTTCCGGTGTTTCTAATCTTTAACATTTATCATTTTTTGGTTTTGTCAGTTTCTTCTGAATAGATTTCCAGAGGTGGCCTCGCTGCATCAAAAGGGAAATGTGTGGGGCTGTATCGCTTGGCTGCCCTACTGGCACCAGAGCCATCTCTCCACAGTTCTGCCAATGGAGCATGTTGTCAAACTTTAGGCCTTTTGCCAATCTGTGGTTGAGACATGGATTTCATTCCAGGTTCTTTCAACCAAACTGGAAGTAGGAGATCTTTTATTTTAACCCTTAATTTGCATTAAAAGGTTCTAAGACACATACAGGAAGGAGCATGTGTAAATAAATGTAAATTTAGCTGCCTCTTGCCCTACTCTAATGAAGAAAGGTGAAGCTTGTGGGGGAGGGGGGGCAAAGGGGGAGAGTTCAGCCCACAGTGATCACATCCACCCAAGCTTAACTTCACCGGTGGCAATGCATTGTGGACTTGGGCGAAAGACTGTTACATACGACCACGTATCCACCCGACATGTGCCCTGAGGGCCCCACAAAGTCTCCTCCTTGGGCTAACGTGATTGCTTCCCTTGTGATGTGGTTTCGGGTTTCTCTCCTAAATCCTGCTCCCCGCCTGCAACTGTAATGAAAATGTCCTCAGAGTATAAGTAGATGTGAAAGAAACAGGGGACACAGTGAGACTGTGATGACTGAGACAATTTCAGCAGAAGTCACTCCTCCCCCCAAAATTCAAATATGACACCAAACCAACCTTTAGGAAGAGGGGGCACTGGTTCTGAGCCTGGGGACATGATGACCAAAACCACTGGGGGAGATTCTCCGCTTTGGCAGTTGACACAAAATACCCAAGGGCCAGGGGCTGCTGCTTCAGCTCCTCGGGTGCCTCTCTAGAAAGAAGACGCTCACCCTGACTCTGAAAAACAAAGTCCCGAGAGCATGATCAGCGTGTGACAGACACTTCAAATAAAGCTCTGAAAATCACCTTTTTATCAAGTCCCTCTGCACAGCACAGTCCCCCTTCTGACAGCTTTTCACACAAAAACGCCAGGTGACCGAGAAAGGTCAACAAGGAGAGGCACGGTCCCTGCTGCATGGACAGACATTGGATGAAAACTACGGCCCAGGCAGAAGGTACCAGCAAAACTAACTACATCAGTCAAGCAAATACACGTTTATTTGCTCTGGTTTCTTTTCTGTTAAATGTTGGGTGCGTTCCGTGGCATCCGGCATCCAACTACACGCGGGAAGAATGGACTCCGGCAGCTGAGGGAGCCCCAAGCCCAGGTGCTCCTTCACCAGCAACCAACTAAAATACACAAGTGCACCTGACCGTCTACTGTCAACAACACGGACACTGGGAAAACAGGACACTTCACGGCTCTTTGGGTGGCGCCAGTGTCTCTGACCTCCCAGCAGGGGGAGATCTGCCTGTGAAGAGGCCTTGTTTTCACTCTCTGCAATCTCCTTAAATACAAGACTCCTGCAAGAGCCTGACTGTGCATTTCTGCAACTGGCATTTTCCTCATCTTTGATTCTTTTAGCTGGCTTCAAGGGTTGAAAGCAATTATGCAATTATTATTATGCAAGCAATAATAAGTAATCGTTTGTTTTCAAAGGCCTTCTGTTTTCAGGGGAAAAAATCATCCCCAACTATTACATCAAGTTGTATTTTTGGTTAAAAAATAAAAACTTACCCCAGCCTTGAACAAATTCTTTTCCCTGTTGTAATGTCTTAATTGGATATCAAAGAATGTTTAATGGTTCAGAAAGAGGAAATACTGAAAGCCTCTCGGGGGTTCAGCGGGCTGCAGGTGCTGAGGACCGAGAAAAGGCCGCCTGACTAGCTTCAGAAAACAGTGCGGTTTAAACTCTGACACTCCATTACAGACTTAGGGCTTGAGGCTCCAACAGAGGCAGAAAATACAGCAAACCTCTGTTTCTTACAAAACTAACCTTATGCTTCAATTACCAATTCTTTGTTAATGGATAAACCAAATTACGACCACCACTACAGAAAGGGAGTTGCTGTTATTTCCATTTCACAGATAAGGTAACTAAGGCTAAGACAGGTCAAGTGAGTTTGTTCAATGCCACAAAGCCAGAAGCCATACAGCTGGAACTCTGAGCTCCATTTACCAAACTCTGAGGCATGCACGCTTAGTTGCTATTTGCCTCTAGAATTCACATTAACCCTAAATTAAAACTACTTAATGAAAAATCTGTGGACCTGGTTCCTATCACACCAATCTCCAAAGAACCAATAAACTGTCATTAACTGGCAAATGACTATGGAGGAAATAAACACATTTAAAATCCCTTCCTTCTAGAAAGGAAAAATGGGAGAGGTAGCTCCATGAGGATAGTTTACTGAGTTGCTCTTCCCTGGTTTTATCTGCTCTTTGACTAACGTTTTAAATCTTTTCTCTCGATTGTCCTTCAGTGAACTCCAGGCTGGCAATAAAGTTCCACAGACAGAAACTTAAGTCCTCTAACTACAACTCTGTGTCTAAATGAGTGTGAGCAGAGTTGGTTATTCCTGCCCACTTTAAGATATTAGACATAGCCATTTTTCTATGCCTTAAACCCTCAATCTCATATTTTAAACAGAAGGTACAAAAGAGTAATAATGTTTGTTTTTTTTTTAATGTTTATTTATTTTTGAGAGGAAGAAACAGAGTGTGAGTGGGAGAGGCGCAGAGAGAGAAGGAGACACACAATCGGAAGCAGGCTCCAGGCTCTGAGCTGTCAGCACAGAGCCCGACATGGGTCTCGAATCCATGAGCAGTGAGATCGTGACCTGAGCTGAAGTGGGACGCTTAACTGACTGAGCCACCCAGGCGCCCCATGAATCATCTAGCTTTTAAACAAAGTTAACACAAGCTATAGCAGAACCTTTAACTCTTCAATCCTCTGTTAATCCACCTCCAATACCCCTGGGATATTTAAAGGTGAAACTGGTTGTAAACTCTGGTGTTTTGTCTTAATCCTAGGGCATTAACCTGGACACTTCTCCAAAATCAACCTGTGGGCCCTTGCCATTTTGGCACCTAGCTACAGAAAAGACTGGAACTGTATAAACAAAGGCACCAGGATGTGAAACAAGAACAGTAAGGCTCATTTCAGAATAATCAACCATCAACAATGTGTTCTTCAATTAACACAGTTACTTTACGTGTTAAAAAAGCAGGGCCATTGAACTAGCCTCTGAAAAGCCACTATTTTGGCAAAAAATAAGAAATAACTGGGAAGCAGCAACCAATTGACCAAAACTAATTCTTGCTAAGAAAACAGTCATTGCAAAATGCCGTCCTGCTGATAAAACATATTCATCAGGAACATTTTTGGGAATAAGAACGCATTTCTTTCAAATTCCTGCCATCATTCAAAACAGAACAACTACAGAGTCACTTTTCCACACTGATTTCGCTCACACCAGGGACCAAGACCATCAGGAAGAAAGGCGCACAAAGCAAAGAGGCAGGCAATCACACTTCTGGAGGATTACTGCCCCTGAAGGCCCTACTTCAGATCATTCTTACCCGACTATGCTGGAAGTGAGAGCCCACACCAATTCCAGAAGGAGAGCCTGGGGAAGGAACTGGGGAGGAGTTGGGAGAGGAATGGAGGTTGCCAGTCATTAAGATGCCAATGTCATTATCCATATCATCTGGGAATGGAAGGTCAACAAACATGTCATCTAGAAAGGAGGGAGAAAAAGCACAAAGATTTCAAAAATAATCTATATCCGCAACTTCAACAACATACTGTTTTGTTGGCCCATCACCATTACAAGTGCATGCTGTTAACAACATGGGAAGATTTCATGTGTGTCTACTGGATGGGAGGTACTGAAAATTGTTTTTTTCATTTTATATTCTGTTCAATGATCTTCTAATGTGAAGTATTAACAGACTGGAGAAATAAAGAACATAAAACAAAACTCCACGCTCTGTAGAGCCTCCAAGGGCACATAAAAAAATGGCAAAACAGCTAAAGAAGCAATTTAATTATTAAACAAAGTTAAAATTGACACCATCCAAGAAACCAGCAGACTCTGTCCATGCATCCAATTAGCATCTAAAATACCAGAGGCTGAATTAATGCATGTTAATAGGTGTGAACATGCCCTGAAATTGGAGACCTATTCCAAAAGCAGATCAAAGCATGATGTTTTCACTAAGAAATCCTCTCCCACATTATAAAAGTAAGGTACACGCACAACAGAAAATTTGGAAAGAGAAGTATAAAAAGGGAAAACTATCACCCAAAATGCAATTACCGTGAACATTTTTGCTACAATTCTCATTCGCATACCGCTACTCCATTATGATCAGACTGTATATAAAACTTGGTATCCTTTTACCCTCCCCATTTAACAAGAGTAAATGTTGGTAGGTATTAAAAATTCTTCAAAAACCAATGCAAATGGCTACATAATACTGCACATTTTACAGTTTATAAACAGCCGCTGCTTAACAAATGCCTTACTAGATATTCAAACCAAAAACACTGATTAAGAATAATCAAATCAAATAATCAAATAATGGATTCCCCCCGACCGCTAGAGACAGGAGCTACTTCATGCCTAGTGGTCTTCATCCTTCTCCAATCTGATCACCAACTATGCACTGCAAGAGTGGCACCCATGTGCAGGACACTACAACGGGTATTTTTTTGCTGTTAGTGATAAACAGAACCCTAATTATGCGCGAGAGGGAAATATTTATTTGGGCTCGGTAACAGTGCACACAAATCTTCAAGGCCAGACAGACTGCCCCAACCCCGAATACCCTCTTCACGTTCTCTACGTTGCTTACTGAAACACATGCAGCAGGGCGCCGAGCGCACCCTTTAGCTCTGCTCCTGTGGGAGACCTGGAGCTCTTTCCTTTCGCTCCTTCCACACTCACCGTTGTTGGGGCTAAACCCGTCTTCGTTGGGATAGTTTGCCGGGGCCACCTGGATGGTTGACGAGGTGGGGAACACCAGGATGTGTGTGCAGGAGGCATCTTGAGGGGTGTTCAGCTGCGACGACTGCATGTTCAGCGCGGTGCTTCGGCCAAATACAGAGCCCATTGTGACGGCGTCTTTCAAAAAGACAGAGAAAGAGAGCGAAGTGTACCAATTCCTTCTGTGCATTGGTAAGTAACTCCAGAAACGAAGTTACAGGAGAACCTGAACTGGAGAGACAGGAGTCTGACACAACTGCCAGGATGGATACACATCTGAAGTTCGACCTCACTGTTAAAACAGCTTCCAAGAAATAGACTCTAAGCACAGGGCTATAATAATCCAAGCCTCACTGAACATGGGAAAGGTTAAAATAAAATCAGACTGAGCCCACCAAAAATTTTTTTTCTTAAATTTCTACTTTTGTATTTTAGAAGGGGAGAGAGAGTGTGTGTGTGAATGGGGCAGAGGGGGAGAGAGGGAGAGAGAGAGAGAGAAAGAGAGAGAGAGAGAGAGAGAGAGAGAGAGAGAGAGAGAGAATCCCAAGCAGGCTCCACGCTCAACACCGAGCCCAACACGGGGCTCGATCCCACCACCCTGGGATCACGACCTGAGCTGAAATCAAGAGATAGACACTCAACTGACTGAGCCACCCAGGCGCCCCACCACCAACTATGTTTTAATTACTTATTTAAGAAGTAGTTCTAAAATAGATCTACTTTCTCTTTTCCTGTGGTTGCTCACAATTTATAAAGTTCTCCTAAATAACACAATTCTGTAGACACGGTACCATTCAGTGAATAACTATTATTACTAACATTTATTGAATGCTTACTACGTGCCAGATTCTGTGCCAAACTCCTTATTCACGGACGTCATCTCACTCAGTCATCGTAGCTACCCTGAGGTAGAACTATTATCCCCATTTCATCGTGAGGATACAGAACAAAGACGTTGTGAAATCTGCCCAAGTGGTGCAGGCAACAAGTAACCTGGGGCCTAATGAGGCCAACACAGGACATCTGCCTCTCACTGGACTGATGACAAATAACATCATCTCACATAACACTACTGGTTTTTATGGGGATGGAATCTCCCATCTGATCAGAGAGAACTGGAGGATAAGAACAGACTAATAAAAGGTATAAAACTGCTTAGCTAAAAAATTATCAAATTGCGTAGTTGCTAATTTTTTAAAACTTCTGTGGCCACAATCTTCTGGCTATCCACACACTGGGAGTCGCATTTACTGACAGCTTACCACGGGCCGGATACTGTGCCAACTCTTCCAGCTCTATTTGCCTCACCATTCCTCCGCAACCACATCAGAAACACTCCAAATATCCTCCGGAGGCTGCTTACAGATTCCGTCAAATATGTGTCTTCAAACACACACTCCAACACGTATCAGGGTGGTGTTCACTTTCGTGGTTTTTGGAGGGTGATCCTCATACACTAACAACAAATTAGGGTCGGGCAACAGTAACTGGTCACGACTCTAAAAGCTCTCAGTCATATCTGGGACTTATGCTGTCTTCCAAACTACGGTCAACAGAGATAACAAAATCACAGACCAGTCCCCTTAGAAGAGACCAAATTTTTGAACCCTAAATACAATCTCGTCTCACAAAGATAATAAAGATCTATTCTACACTTGTCTGTAGACTTGAAGACAGAATGGACTGAACTTATGTGATAACCTAGTTAATGAAAACGGTAAGAGGAGATTTACCTGGCATCACTACAAAGGACCCCTGGGGCTCCATGGCAACCAGGCAGGCACTAAGGATAGAGGGAGAGTCAGCGGCAGAGATCCCACACATCCGGCACACGTCCTTGAGCCGTTTGCTGATTGTCTGTAGTGAACATTCGCCAAGGAGGATACTCCAATCTGAAACCAAATATCACAGTCACACGCAGTCTTTAGAAATTCATCGTGATAGGAGGTTTGAGCGTTTTACCGGATTTGCCTGGTAATTGAATTTCCAGGACTGGGCCCCAAAGGGAGTAAGGCTTTACACAGGTTCCCCTCCTCATTACAAAGAAAATGTTACTTGGCCTCCCTTACACGTCATTAACGAAGACACAAAAGGCCTCCTATTCTGTATGCTGAAATCATGTCTGAAATGACCTGGGAGAGTCCGGCACAGACCCAAACAGATTTAGGTGCTTCAGATGTTCTTTGAGGATGAGGCCAGTCTGTTCCATCCTTGCTCCTCCTCCTCTTACTCCATGTCTGGTTCTTTCACTGCCCCCATCAGCCCTTTTCATTAGAAGAATGCACAACGGGGGGCAAACCTCAGTTCTGTTTACTGCTGTCTGTTGACTGTTTCCGGGAAAGGCAAGCTGAGCAGAAACAAGGGGAACCCTTCGTAGAAGGCCCCAAAGAGCCGATAAACAATGGGTGTGAGTGAAGCGCTCCAAATGATGTGACACTAATTGTTCAGATTAAAACGCTGGCCTAAGTTTTCTTTCTAGTATTTGTTTACTGCCTTCACCCAAAGGTACTATGTGTACTCAGAGAACTGTAGAGGGTTATGTTACTCCAGGAATGGAAAAGGACTTAGACCTCTCTTTTGAGCCCCAACACACATCACATTCCTGTGGCAGCACACTGCCACCCGTATCGCGTCCACCAACGAAAGACTGCTCCACCACAGGTTCTCTGCTTTCACATAGTTTTTTCAAATAAGCTGATCTCCCCGTGAAGAGGTCAAAGGAACAACTTTTTCTTGTTTCTTATTCCTAAAAAACCTCCAACTGAAGTGGCTAAAATAAAAGTGGCCAAGTCATGAAGAATGTATTTTTAAAAATTATAGAAAAATCAAACAGGTATGAGTTCTGTATTTAAAACCAAGTAAGAAAAGAAAAGCATTACCTGAATTTTATCACAAACACTAGTGATAAAAAACAGAAATTCACAAAGCTAACTGAAATCTACAGGCTCCCATAGAAATGCAATGTGGTGCGGGCCTTACATCCCCAAAGGGATGAAATACAGATTGGTAAACTGATTTCCTGTCCACTAGGCTCTTCTTGGTGTCTTTATCCCTCAAAAGTACATTTTCTCTCAACCTTTTGATGGGATCAGTCACACTTCTATCCCTTTCCCGTAAAAGATAAGAAGAGTGCCCCTTCTAAAAAATTATACAAGGGAAGGCAATGGCCTTCGTAACTGTCCAAGACAGTCACCAAGTGACCAGACACGGCTACGTTTTTATCCCCTCTTCTCCTTTTCTATTCTATTCTGACTTTTCCCAAGGGTTAAGAGTAGCTCAAACCCTTTAAGAGATAAGATTGACTACAAGGCCGACCAGGAGAGAGGATAGGACTTCTGACAGAAATGAAATGAATCCCCCAATGCATCAGACCTCCAGGCTACTGATAGAAGATTCATTATAAGTATGCTATTCTTTAAAAAATGAAAAGGGTAATATTTTCTATTGGCCTACAGTATAACTAGTAAAAAAAATCTTGCACACGATAGATTCCCAACAGTTACCTAATACTTCTGTAATTTAATACACGTAGAAACTGCTATTAAATCCTGATAGTTCACTGACTAGAGCACTTGCTATAATCCAAGCTGAATCGCTTGAGGGGTTTTATTTCAGGGACTCCACAAATACCTGATATATATTTCATGCAAAGAAACAATATACACATTCTAATGCAAGGGTCCGCAAACTATGGTCTGCAGATCAAATCCTGCCTACCGCCTTTTTTTTTTTTTTTTTTTTTGCTAAATAAAGTTTTATTGGAACACAGCCAAACCCGTTCACTTAGGTATTATCTATCTATGGCTGCTCTGACTTTACAATGGCAGAGCTGAGAAGCTGCAACGGTGAAAAGCTGGCCTGCAAAGTTGAAAATATTTATTACTTGGCCCTTTCCTTAGAAAGTCTGCTGACTCGGCTCTAATACACCTGCATGCACAAAACCACCAAGCTAATCTGTGCTTTGCTTTTGTGGAGACCTTAGAAGGAAACTTCCCCCATCTCTATGTATGTATTGAACTTCTTATAAATGTGTCATTAATTAATAAGGCTTTAAAAAAATAAGGTAGGCCTATGCATACTGCTCATGCAAAGTAGCTACACCAGCACAGCAAATGAGCTGGGCTCAAAGCCAGACAAGGCTGCTGCCACCGATCAGTTGTGTCGTTAGTTACTTTTAGTGCTCTGTGACTGACTGTTACATTTATGACAGGAAATATTAGCAGTTGGCAGGTATATTTAGGCATGCAACTTAAAAAAAGTCTGCTCTCTTAAGCTTCCAAGCTGAAAAATATCAGACAGTGGCAATGTGAATAAAGACTATTCCAACTTGCACCTACTTGTCCTTGTAAATCAGGATTGTCTTGCTCTTGTGCAACCAAAACAAAAACACACAAACTGTATCACCATCAATCATGAAAAATAATAAAAGAAACCTAAATCGATTCTCCTCTCATCCATCTCTCTTTAAATTTTCATGTTAAAACTGACTTGATCTCACTGACCCAGTACAAAAATACATGTTAGAAATTCAATTTACTATCACTTTTATATTAATACATTCTTTTTTGTCTTATACACTGGAGTTCAAAATTTAAGATTTCTTTGGCAAATGGTTTTGTTGATAATGAAAAGTTTAAAAACTGCTGGTTTATCCTGTCCATTTAAAAGAATCAGGAAATATAAATCTGCTTTATTCTTACTACCAACTCTACCATTTTCTCCCTCAGCTCAGTTAGGGACATTAGTTCAACCCTTTTCCGTTGTTTCCTGTACTGACTGCTTTAGGAGTCTCTCACCTTTAAGCTCTCCATGGCCAAGCCGCCCAAGTCTGCCGATTACAACTCTCCAGGGTAGGGATGTCATTTGGACAATACCTATGCACCACTCCCATAACTTCTGTAGTCCAATTTTACGTGCAGATACTTTACTCCTCCGTGACCTACAAAAGAAAGAAGTGGGGAAGGGGTCCCCAAATGAGTCAAAGTTATCGCTTAGTAAGACAAAACTGAGAAAATTCCAAAGAACCCACCCATCACACAGTGCCTAGTGCATTTAGACAGGAAAATCAGAAAGACTCATATCTGAGGAAAGGCACAGTATCGATTTATATGTAGCATAAACACGCAAGCTCCTCACCTGTTTGGTAAAGCAATATTTACAATACAAGTTTCTAATAATTCCCCATGGAGGTCAGTGCAGGAAGCCAAAAGCCAGCGCTGGTCATGAGACAGACAGTAGCCCACAAAGAGCACGTTGTACTTCTGGCTCGCCTCCCCAAAAGTCTCTCCCAGCTCCGTCTGCTTATCTTTAATTGGGGCCAATATAAAAGGAGGGGAGTAAAGCTGGATTGGACTGGGTCGCTGAAATGAAAATAAAAGTCAGTGTCAACATAACGCCACTCAACTCAACATTTCCAACAAAACCCAGAACAGCACTTGAAACCAATAGGGAGTAATGACGATAGACTGCCCCCCCCCCCAGCAGTATTATATACGTAAATAATAATGGTAAAACAGAAAACAAAGATTGTGTAAGTGACATCAGCTAGGAAACCCCAATCAGACCAATGCTTTTTTATTAAAACAAATTACTATTTTAGTAAGTAAATTAGCTCAACTTCATTAATCATCAAGACAGCAAAAATTAAAACCACAATGAGATACCACTATATACCCACCAGAAAGTCAAATAAAAAAGAAAACACTGAGTATCAGTGAGAGTGTGGGGCAACTAGAACTTTCATACACTGATGGTGATGAATCACTTTGGAAAAGTGTTTGACAATATCTGCTAAAGTCAAACACACATACCCTGTGACCCAATCAAATGGATATATATGTTTATCAAAGGACAGGGATTAATCATAATAGCTCCAAATAAAAAATAACCTAAATACCCATCAACAGTAAAATGGAAGATAGACTGTGTTATAGTTACACAATCAGAATATCAAACAGTAAGGAAATGAAAAAACTACCACTACAAGCAACAGCATAGATTAATCTCGACACTGAGTAAAAGAAGTCAGACACAAAAAATATATAAATTATGTGCCTCAATTTACATGAAAGTCAAAACCAGGCAAATCTTTGCTGCTTTAAGTGAGAATACTGATTACTGGTAGAATGACTAGAAGGGAACAGGCTTCTTATGTTTTGTTTCTTGTGCTTGTTACAAGCTGTATTTAGTGAAAATTCATCAAGCAGTATACTTATGCTCAGGTACTTTTTAGTGGGTAAATTATACTTGTGTGTGAGTGTGTGTGTGTGTGTGTGTGTGTGTGTGTGTATGAGTGATTTAAGAAATCAAAACATTAGCTGTTACCAGTAACACAAACAATGCAGTTAAACTGTGACAAAATTTAGCTGTCACCATTATTTATAGTTATTATACACATTTCAACAATAAACTAGAGTAGCAGTCAGCAAACTTCTACAAGAAGAGATAGTAAATATTTTAGGCTTTATGGGTCTCTCTTCTTATGAGTATACTTCTCTTTTTAAAAATGTAATAATCATTCTGGGGCTCCTGGATGGCTCAGTCAGTTAAGTGTCCGACTCTTGATTTCGGCTCGGTCATGATCTCATGGTTCGTTAGATTGAGCCCTGAATCAAGCCTGCTTGGGGTTCTCTCTCTCCCTCTCTCTGCCCCTTTCTCATGACCTCTCTCTCTTTCAAAACAAATAAATAAACATTTTTTAATGTAATAATCATTCTTCTTTTTTTTTTAATGTAATAATCATTCTTCTTCTTTTTTTTAATGTAATAATCATTCTTATCCAGGTCATACAAATACAGGCTACAGGCTTGATTGCAGCTACAGTCATAGTTGCTGACCCCTAAACTATATATCCAAAATAGAGACAGATATAGATATATCATAAAAAATAGTTAATAATGGAATTACAGAATTTTAAAGCTAAAATAAAGACCTGAGACAGAATCTAATCCAATTCCTTCATTTTAGGGATCCAAAACACAGGCCTAGAGATATTCAATAATTTGTTCAAAGTTTCAAAGCTAATCTTATCACTGACCCATTCATTCTCCCTATACCTGGAAAGTCTACTCCTAGGTATTTACCAAGAGAATGGAAAATATTGTAAACACAGACACTTGCGCACAAATGTTCACAGCAGTGTTGTTATTCATGAGAGCTAAAAAGTGGGAAAACCCAAGTGTCCATACACCAAAGAATGAATACCCAAAATGTGGTATATCCATACAGTGGAATATTATTTAACCATAAAAAGAAATAAAATACACATGCTGTAACATGGATGAACCTAGAAAACATGCTAAATGAAAGAATCAGACATGAAAGGTTACAGACTGTATGTTCTGCTCACATACAATGTCCAGAACAGGCAACCTTGCAGAGACAGAATGCAGGCTAGATTCTAAGTTTATAAAGAAAGGCAATACCTCGATTTCTGGAGACAAAAGAAGAAACAAGTAGAAATAAATTCATTTTTTTTTTAATCCTAGAAAACACGAATGGGTGAACTAAAATAGATAAACTGCTCAGAGAATGGAAAAATTAAAACTCAAAAGAATAAACCAACCTAAACAGCCAGAGACAGAAACTGTACACAACCACAGAGTGGAGGTGGCTGTCGGCTAAGCAGCTGCTTCTGATGGGAGTAAGGGACAAGTGTGCTATTAACTATAAAGGCCTCATTTTTTCCCTAAGCTCTTACTTATCCAAGTGAGTTTTTTCAGAAACATTTTCATCACCAACTAAAATCAGCAGTTTTTGGTGTTTTTGCGTTTTTTTCTGGTGCTGGCTTTTATTAACGGGTGATCTTTCATGCAATAAAAGTTGCGGGAACTGATTTTCGAAGGCTCTGAAAATTCTAACATTGCCCTGTTCATCTATCTTCAGGATAAAGTGATTAGTGAAATAAAAGGAAGTGTACAACTTCTGTCTGGTGTTTTCAAACTCCCCTAGAGGCGCCTCTCTGTGGGAAGCAGGTGTAAGAAGATGGAGAGAAAAAGCACTGAGACCAGGGAGGGGAGAGCAAGCTCCTGTAAAAACATGCAGCAGAGGGGCGCCTGGGTGGTGCAGTCGGTTAAGCGTCCGACTTCAGCCAGGTCACGATCTCGCGGTCCGTGAGTTCGAGCCCCGCGTCAGGCTCTGGGCTGATGGCTCAGAGCCTGGAGCCTGTTTCCGATTTTGTGTCTCCCTCTCTCTCTGCCCCTCCCCCGTTCATGCTCTGTCTCTCTCTGTCCCAAAAATAAATAAACGTTGAAGAAAACATGCAGCAGAAAACGAGGGATCCCTGCAGGGTGATCGCACACACAAACAACTGTGGTACCAGGAGAGCAAAGAGCCAGGGAAGGGAGAGACTAAGTGATTTAACACACAGGTTAGCTTCCAAAAAATAAAGAACAAAATAAACATAGGAAAAGTCGAGCATCGCTAAGTAAAAGTGGTAAGTGTGTTGCTGCCTCAGGACCTATATCAAAAAAACACCTTGAGTTCACCGGCCTCTTATCCCCCAAATTTCACAAGTGGAGAGAAGTATCTCCTCTGTTTCAAATTAGGAGTCAAAGAAACCTACCACTCTTCATAAAGGCAGAAGGCCAACCAGGCAACCAACCGGCCAGGTTTGCACCTCCCGCGTCAGAGTGCTCTTTCCGAAGCTTCTGCTGTGCTACTACCTACCTCTGGGTTCTTGAGGGTCATCTCGATGCTGGCGGCAGGCCCAAATCCCGTGAGGGACTTAATGTGGATCTGTGTGGGCAGAGGGCGCCGGCACTGGCAGTACACCGAAAATGCCATGGACTTCAAGTACTGAATGTAGAAAACTTGTTCGTCCTTCATTGTCTGCAGCATGTACTGGCAAGGCACGATCTACACAAACCCAAACAAAACCAGAAACTGGGATCGAATGCACCAACAGGAAAGCTGGAGGACAAGACGGCGCGAATTCTTTGCTGAATGGGGGCAGAGAACTGTAGTTTTGAAATACATAAGGGGCGCCTGGGTAGCTCAGTTGGTGGAGCTGCGACTCTTGATCTCAGGGTTGTGAGTTTGGGACCCACCGGGTGTAGAGATAACTTAAAAACAAAATCTTAAAAACAAGATACAAGAGGGGCATCTGGATCACTCAATCGGTCAAGCGTCCAACTCTTGATCTCAGCTCAGGTCATGATCTCACGGTGTTGTGGGTTCGAGCCCCGCGTGGGGCTCTCTCTGAGCTGACTGCACAGAGCCTGCTTAGGATTCGCACTCTCTCTGTCCCTCACCTGCTCGTGCTTGGTCTCTCTCAAAACAAATAAATAAACTTTAAAAAATCAATTAAGTAAAATAAAATATATAAATGCCAAACATAATATAACTCAATCTTAATTCCTTAGATGGCATAAAATCCTCGAGTACAAAGGTACACCAACAATTGAAGAAGAGGGTGTCATCTTGTCGGTCAAGTTACAGTCACTTAGAAATTACCCTGTTCCTTCGAGGGATAAATTCTCAATTTATTGTTGTTATGCTCCAAAATTTTACAATTTGCTTTTTAATGTAGCTCTCCTTTTTCTCATATACACACACAGTGTGCATCGTATCTTCGGGATTATTATCTAAGCATCAGAGACACAAACTTCACAACAATGAAAAACAATCAATCTGTTCTGGTAACTAATTTCGATATTTTAATTCTGTTAAGATGGCTTTAGTGAAAGTGACAGTAAAACAAAACCCAAACACCCAAGGCATCATTTTTCACCTATTATCAAAATCCTATACAATTATTGCACTATACAGCTGGCAAGGCTCTAGTGAAAGAGGCATGCTCACTCAGTGCTAAAGGGAATGTAAGTAAGTGTAACTTTCTTGGAAAGGAATCTGGCATTATTTACAGGAATCTATAGGTCTAAGAATCCACTTTAAGAAATGACCCAAACTGTGAAAAAGAGATTACACAGAAAGATGTTTGTTATAGCCTTGTTTATAATAGTGAAAGATAGAAACAAATTAAATATCTAACTGTATGGTAATAATTAAATATGGAGAATATGCAGTCATTACAAACGCTGCTTGGGAGAATTTTCAGTAACATAGAAAAGTATTCAGGAATAACGTTAAGTATAAAAGGACTAAAAATAATACTAAAAGTATGATCTCAATTCTATAAACTGACATACACAAAAAAAGGCTAAAAATACACCAAAATGGTGATGGTGGCTTAATCTAAAGGTAGAATTATGAACATCATTTCCTTTACAGCTTTATGTACTTCCAATGAAAAAGAAATCACAGACCTGTATTTACTTTCATAAAAACAACAACAAAAGCTAAAAATAAAGTTGCAGGCAGTTACCTGGAGAATGAAAGAATTTCTCATATGTTCGGGTAAATTATCCAGCATCTCCGTGTAGCAGCGCATCAAACTCAACAGCCAAAAGTTTCCGGAAGTGGAGTCTTCATCTGCAGTGTAGGTGAAGGGGTCCACCATGTAAATGACCACAGCTGGAGGATAGGCTTGGCTGTCTGCAGAGTCGGGTTCAGTGGGAATTCCTATTCTTTCCCTTTCTGTGACACTGCGGAGAGAGTCACTTATGAGATGCACAAATAAATATAGATTACACAAAATACATCAATTCCCGAGGACACTGACCCCCTGGACAATGATTACAGATCGAATGTAGCATTGATATGTTTCGTATTATCCAAACGAAGGCAAACCAAGCCCGTTAGCACCGAGAGAGACGGGAAATGACAATATACGACTCCTTTAAATGGGAGATCTCTTTTTCGACTCCTTCTTTTCCTTGGGGCCACATTCTAAAAAGATGTTTTATACTTCTATTAATGTGAGTGGTAACAGCTTACTAATACTATATTATGTTCATATAATAATAATAGGAGTATTAACAGTACCAGCTTCCTATGAAGCTAATAAGCTTAGTAACAGTAAGTTCACACGGAGTCTTGGATTTCTTAACACCGGAGCCACAGACTGACAGTCTTAAGTTCCCTTTGGGAAGGAGGGAAACAGGGCGCTTCACGAGCCTTAGAGATGCAGGAGGTGAGGAGGGGCGTGGGGTGCAGAAGAGCAGGGACAGGGCCCAAGCCGAAGCCACACACCATCCACCGGCGGGCAGCGTACCTTTCTTGTCCATCCTGTGAGGGCTGAGAGGAGCTCTGCCCGGGCTCCGGGTCTCCGCCACAGCCTGCGCTGCCTTGCGTTCTGTCTGCAGACCCGGCCCCGCTGCCGGGGTTCTGCCCTCCGACGCTAGCACTGAATCCTGAAGAAGAGGTAGTGCTGATCTGGTTAACGACGGGGGCGGGGGCGGGGGCGGAGACCGGCGGCACAGAGGACCCGGAGGCCGAGCTGCCTGCCGCGGGGTTCCCGGAACTGCTGCTGGAGGTGGGGTTGAACGCACTGCCGGCTGAGGGCGCTGCCGATCCTGAATTTGAAGCTAGAGGCCCAGCGTTCCCGGGGGTAGCTTGTCCCTGTGCTGCTGCTGGTGGGGACTGGTACTTAGGTGGTATCAGCAGGCTGCCATCGAGCTGCAGAGTGGCTAGATAAGGTGCTGAAAGAGGACACGCAGAGAGGGGACGTCAGCGACACTCCGCAGCGTCAGACCCAATCAGCAAGTAGAATGGTCACGGTTTCAGAAAATTACGTTTTCAGGCTGTGACGCTCTGACTATGACACCCAAGATGCTATCTCCACGCTGGAGCATAGGCTTATACACTCTGCAAACGTGGAGCTGAACACGGGGCTACGTGTGACAGTTCTGGTGAAGAGGCTTATTTGAAAACAAAGAGAAAATTAACCTTTCGGACTGAATCTGTCTGCCTTCACCGCAAGCCGCGAGGCCGGGGTCTCTTCCGGAGCCATCACGGCGTATACCACGCTCCTATGCGCAGCGGGCTTTAGAAGCTTCCGAGACTCTCTTGGGAGTGCGGGTTTAACTTAAGCAGTTAATACCAAGTCCTGCCGCTAAGTTTTCAACATGTGGAGTAAATTAGATATGACTTCTTTAGGCAACTTTAAATTGCTTTTAAAGAATGTTGTGCACGTAAAAATGAGCATTTAACGACCCAGAACGCAGGAATTAGACCTAAACAAATACGGTAATGGAACACCAACATTACCTGAGATAAAAGCAGCAGAACGCTGCTTCCCAAAGGGTGGCAATCTGCTATTCTACTTCTCAGATTCTATTTTGCCAAACAAATTCCCATTTACCTAGGTGATGGCGGCAAACTTGCGCATAAAGTTTGAGTCTGGAATGATTGTCATTCTCCTCGCTGCTCCACGGCTGGTTAAACCACTCGCTCACAAGCTCATCCGTCAGCTTCTGTGCCACAGTCTTCCCCACGCGCATGATCCCATCTCGTAGCACTTTGCAGATGGGCTTGTGCTGCCCAAGCCGACACATCTACACCACAAACAAGACCGTTACTTACAACAGGAACCACGCCTGTGCTGGGGGGGGGGGGGGGGACGACATTCTCTACCACACACGCAGAAGTACCTCGCATTTTCTTTTCCCATTAACACAAGCACCCAAACCCACGTTCTGAGCTGGTCCTTTTTGCTCGTTAGAATGTGTGCTGAAACTCCTATCTGCCTCTCCAAAACCTGGACTGGGCCGCTCTTAAGAAAAATAAATGTTTCTTCACCCAGCCAGTTCCTGCCACACAAGGGAAGGTCGCTGAGTACTACCTGATTGCTAATGGTCAAATAAAGAATTAACCAGATTCCTGCCTACTAAGGCTGACTGAGACATATGTCCGCTAAAACCTCTTAAGTAATCCCGACTCATAATGTTTTCCCATAAGATAACATTAAAATTTTATGGGCCATCTGTTACACTGTTACAGACATTTGGAGATCACCAAGAGCAGAGGCCACTGAAGCAGGGGATATGCTGATCACTTTTTAAAAGTAAATAGTTGTTTTAAGCACAAGGAGATTCTGTTGTTAATCTCTAGCACATTAAATGGACACTTGCAGCCAAGAATTAATACAACACACCTGCGAAAAGTAAGCTACTTAACTATCTATTCAACAACAGGAGAGCCCATATCATCCCTTATTACAGCTGATAACTGAAGGCCTAACTCAGGCCCTACAAAATCCTCAGGCATACACCCTTGTAACCAGGGACACACTATGACCAAACGAGCAGTCCTAATAAAGTCATTAGGATCTAAAAAGATCCCTCGATCCTTTTATGTTTTGTAACTTCTGTTGAAGGCTTCGTTCAAGAGAAGGGCCATGCTTTAAAAAAAAATTGCTTACACAAGTTTTCTGTGTTACGGTCCTTATTATTTAATATTATTACACATCCACGGACCAGGCACTGTGTAGAAATTACTAGATCTGAGGGTTTCCTCCAGGGGCTTAACTGATGCCATCACCTCCGATGTTACCATCTCCTCACTTCTTTGTAGCAAGACATAAGCTCACTATTTCATGTGCACCCATCCATTTCTAAATAGCGAATGTTCTGTTATGACATATTTTTGAAATTCAACTTGGCATCATATTTAACAAACACCCTTGTAATGTTTATACTATGCTTGTCACAGCTCTTCAAAAATACTAATTTCATTTAATCTTGCCAAAAATAAAGATATTAGAAGTATAAGGTACAAAGAATTTAGTGTACGTATACTCTGGCTGAAAAAAGGTGGAACTTACTCTTCAAGATACACATGATCTTAATTTTTCAAAAGCAATAGTATTTCATGTAATAAATATACCAAATTATCTACCTGGCTTTTAAATTATTATGGTTATTATTAACCTGTATCAAAATTTTATTAAGATGAACGTAGTGTTTAAATACATAACACACAACAGGGACATGATTCATTAAACTTGTCTTTTGACACAGAAATCTTCAAGCTAAACATTTTCATACTGTTTTCAGGAACACCCCCCACCCCCCCCCCCACCCCCACCCTGCCCACAAAGAGATGTGCTTTCTTTTTGTAAAGGCCATCTTCTGAACAGCCAGAACACCCGCCCCTGGTAAGCAACACTCTTGAACTCAAGCACATAAATCAGGAAAAAACAGCTGACAGAATTGTACATGGTGTGGTAAGGCCAGTAGAGCAAAGTCTCCTAAATCTAACAAAATGTAAAGCAAAGATGGGAAAAGCAATTTACTTCCGGGAAAACTTGCCAACTTAATTCTCTCCTCCATCCTCCAACTATCTGCAAATTTCCTTTGAGATCTCCTTTGAAGATACTTGCTCTTTAAAACTCAGCCACAGCTAGAAACAATCTGAGGACTCATGTCCCAAAAGCGATTTTCGGGTCGTTCTCACCTCATATACAGCGCTCAAGTCCCTGAAGAAAGTTTTGGCTCCTTCGAGCAAGGCCTCGTTTTCTGGACACACCACAATATAGGCAACATCCCGGTGGCCCCCATATGGGTCCAACAGCAGCCTCTCCCAAAATGGCAAGGAGAACGGCGAGATGGTGAGGAAGTCCTTGTCATAGCCTACCAGCAGGGTGGGGATGGGCAACGGCTCAGGAGATTCTTCGGAACCTGTAACGACAGTGCAGTTCAGGAGGGTGCTTCCCACAACCGGGACACCTTAGAAGGTCCCCGCTGCGTTAGTATTAGTTCTGGCATCAGAAGTTTCCTTGCAGGTTCGCAGCGTAACTCTCAACAGTACTCTTCAAATCCTCTAATTATATGGCTCCTGATGAAGGACCTTACTTAAATGAGTCAGAACATGCTTACAGAGGTTCGAGAAGATCAGAGGGCAGACTAGAACAAGTTAAAGTTAGTTTTCCAAGCAGCACTACATCGTTTCCTTTAAGCATGATAATCCCAGCTCTGAAGAAGTTGACAGAACTAATTCAGAAGTTCATCCAGATGAAAATACAATGAGGATCAGGAAGATGAGGAAAATCTAATGGATACTCTACTTAAGGATCATTTTCCTCATTGACCTTGCTTCTGCCAAGGATGCTAAGAAAACGTAACTCCAAACTGACTTTAGGAAAGAAAAGAGATTATAAAGCTTAACAGGCGTGAAAAAAAAGATGCCGTTTTGTCAGTGAGGCGAGGACTTGGCAGTGACTAAAGCTGGTTTCTACGGCAACGACCTATGAAGGAACTGAAAGAGGGAAGAGGTTCTACCGTAGGTCCCCCGTCCTGCCATCTTGTGGAACTGCTGCCAGGTTAGCGGTCCCTGCACATGCTGGATGTTCTCCCAGGTCCTGCCCGTGCGCTTCTTCTGGATGGCGTCTTGGAGAAAGGGCTGCAGAGACAACAGCATACGGACCACATCTTGGGAGGAGAGCATACTGATGTCCAGCACTGGAAGAGAAGGGACACGGAAAGGAACAGAAATCGTAAGGGGGGGATCGACACTGTCCTCTTTCCTGCCCTGATTCTGGACCAGAGTTACGGCCCATGACAAAGATAACGCTGGTGGCACGTTCTATTTTTACTAGATTCTAAAATGCTAGACTTACCTGGCAACAGTAAAGGTATTTTATTATGATAAAGTAATTTATAATTTATTATTGGAAATAATAAAAGGAGAAGTACGTTACTCTATATTCAAGAGGTTAACTGTAGAACTGCTTTGAAGTAAAAAGATGGGTAGACCTGCTCTTTCAAATCGTATGAACCTGTTTCCAAGGTTACATAAGAAACCCTGTAAAAGTTTCTTAATTATCGTATTACTTTTATTTACAAACACCAATGTTCTGGATGTGTTAAGTGGGGGGAAAAACCTACACAGAAGCTTTTAAAAAACTGTTAAAAACGCTCCTACTGTAAAACATTTTCACAAAACTCTGAGTGCACGAAAGAGAACGGCGACCTTGCACGCAGGCAGAGGCACAGGGCACCATGGCGAAGGCAACGCCAGGACGAGAGGCCATCCACCAGAGGAGGGTGGCACTCAGGGCTTCAGAACAAACATTCTTCCTACTAGGAGGAGGGGCTCTTAACAGAGAATCTGAGAAACCTCTCAAACTCTATGCAAAACCCTGCACGCGTGTACAAATGCGTACTCTTTCTCAGGGAGGAAGGTCCATCACGCTCATCAAATTCTCAGAAAGATCCGATGAAAGAGCTCATCAAGTTTGAGGTGACCAGCTATGAACCCACACGGCTGCATACCTAAAGACCTTCCCTTACTCTTCCTTTTCTAGCTGACTAGGAAAGGGACACGGTTGGAAATCTAAGATTTACCTACCCACTAAATCTGAAACACAGGGTGCTTAAGACATTTTGAGGTGTATCTCCTAAATCAAACACAAGTGGCAAACCTAAATTTCCAACACCTCCCAAAAGAGCCGGGAGGCCCGGCGGGTGTGGGCTCGGAGCCACGTTCCTGCACTGACAGCCCTGCCGGAGCGGTCGGACAGCCGCCCCCTCCCCCCGGCTCTGCTCGCTCTCTCCTCACTGGGCTCTGCTGCTTGCCTGACAACGGAGCAATGGCCATCGCCTTCATCTTCGAGCCTGTGCTGCCTTTTTTCCTTATAGTAAAGAAAAAAGTACTTCTTGTACCCACGGCTCTATCAAAAGTTGGAAAATGACAGACCAAGAGAACCACACGTTAGAGAAAAATAAAAGCAGACGCACTTCCGTGGGGCTATTCCTGTGCACACGGAACAGAAAGTGTGCCGTGCGAGACAATCGAGGGCGCTGCTGTCTGCAGACCCGGCTCCCGCACCGCACCGTTCACTTCCATCAGCTGTCGGGTACTTTCCAGCTTCTGACTTTGAAGCCCACACCTCCCCTGCAACAAAATCTGCTATTTTTCATATCCAAAGATGACAGTACTGATCCACCCACAGAATGCTTTTCTGTCTGAAGGCTACTGTCTAGTAAAAGGAACCACCCAAGATAATCACCCACATTTCTGTAGGGGAAAGACTGTACTTTCTTTAATTCATAAATTCATCCCACAGACATTAATTAAAGGCCTGCTAAGTGTAAGGCACTGTGCTCAAACCTGAGCAGTTACAGAAGTGAGTGTCACCCTTGAATACTTCCTTAGGAGCCTCCACCTACCAAGAAGCCTCCTTGCTTGGCTACTCCGAAAATGCCTATCACCCCTACTCCGCTGAGCTCTATCCTCGAGCCATAGTTCTTTTCCAGATTTCAAACTATATTTAAGAAGATTATACAGCCTTCTCTCCTCCAAGGCTCAGAGCTGCTCAGGACAGGGTCCATGTTCCGTTCACGTAACCGACCTCTCGGGCCTGGCCGCTCCCGCCTCTCTCCAGAGGCAGCCCTCACCGTGGCCAAAAGACAGGTTCAATCCTCATCTTAAAAGCTCAGCTGTGCTTTAATGCTTACTGACCACTCTACTCTTTCTTGAACTCAGTTACACCAAAGAATTCAGTAAAGCTCTGTCCCAAACCCTCTGCGGTTCTCGTTTTGTCCGCCTCCTCAGTGAGCTTCCCTCCTCCTCAGTGCTCCTGACTTGAGTTCCGATCTACAAGCCAACCACTCCCTTCCCCCTGAGCTGCAGGCCTGTCAAATCCCAAGTGTCTACTTGAAACCTCTAGCTGGGTATCTCAGAAGGGATCTTTAAAATCACCAAAACTCAATTTAGGGGCTTTCTCCCCAGACAGGGTCTTCCTCCAGCACACCTAGCTTTGAACGAGCTCACTATGGGTCCAGGTATATGCATCACAAATCCGCGTGTCTTCCTGAACATCCCCTTCTCTCCAAGCCCCCAAATCCAACCCACTACCAAACCCTGCAGTCCTACCGCTTCCTCAACGTCTTTTGAATGCTTCCACTTCTCTTCCATCTCCTTTGCTAAGACACGAAACCAAGCTATGATTTATTTGAGCCACTACATTAAACCTGTAGTCTCTCCACCGTTCCTGTCATTTCCAAATCCACAGCCTGCACCGAAGTCAGAGTATTTGTTTCTCTGTTTTATTTTAAAATTATTATTATTATTTTTGAGAGAGAGAGAGAGAGAGAGAGAGAGGGAGGGAGGGGAGGGAGGGAGGAAGGGAGAGGGTGAGGGAACACGTGAGCAGGGGAAGGGCAGAGAGAGACGGAAACAGAATCTGAAGCAGGCTCCAGGCTGTCAGCACAGAGCCCAACGCAGGGCTCGAACTCGTGAACCATGAGATCGTGACCTGAGCCAAAGTCAGGTGCTTAACCAACTGAGCCACCCAGGCACCCCTGAGAGTATCTGTTTCTTAACTGCACAAATCTGATGGCAATGCCTCTTCATAAACCCATCAATGACCTGTTAGGGCTCTTGGGATAAAGCCCCCAGCCCCAGCAGGTCTCAAAAGGTTCTTGTAAATCTAGCCAACTGGAAGCTGGCTTCAGTTTTCTGAAAGCCCCAAGCTCTACATAATTCTGGGCCTTCACTCTTGCTCCTTCTACCTGGGACACAATTCCTTGCTCTCCACTCTCTTTATCCAATTAATCAGTACTGAGATCTCTAACGTTAGTACTTCTTCAAGGAGGTCTTCCCTGACCCCAGTCTAGGGATGCTCTCCTTATCCCATGCTTTCATCGCTTATAATGGTTTCTAATAACATGCTAATTCGTGTAATTATTTGATTAACGTACATCTTCCAGAACAGATCAGAAAGTCCCTCCGAGAGGTACCTTGTCTCTTTCGGTCATTTTATCCCCCAGGATGCATCACGGAATAGCGAATGAATAAAGGAAGCGAATGGCAAGTTCCGTGGCCCACTTCGAGCTCATCGTCACAGATATTTGTCAACTGGAGCTTTTAACAACAGAAGAGCCAGTGACATGCCTCGGGAACCACAACGCAAAGTAAACCGTGATCAGTGTTGTAAGATACAAAGCACTGGAAAACCAGAGGAAGGAAAAAGTGCTCTGTAAATGGGCAGAAGGCTTCATGGAGGAAGGACCATGGAAAACCGGTCTAGAGGAATGGGTGGATGTAAACATGAAAGGGTGTGCAAACTAGTATCCCGTATAGTCTCGACAACTCTGACACTTAGCAGCCACCGGTTTCCAGTACCAATGGCCCATAGGAATTAACACGATAGAAGTTTTCAAAAAATAATTCCTCTGCTCAAAAGGTGTTTCCATATGAAACATTTCTCCAGTCCTTAAATTTGGGATAATTATCAACAGGGCTCTCACTTTAGTTCTTCTGAAGAAGTGAAATTTGAGATTTGTCCTATAACAAAGAAAGCTTATAATTTACCACCATATGAAGAAAATCTGCAAAGTAAGTGTGCATTCTGGAAAACCTACCATTGCTGTGAGGCCAAGAGTGCACAGTGGCACTTCTCACCAGCGCTTCGTCTACTTTTCCACCCGTGGGATTGTCCACATACTGTCGGCCCTGCTCCAAGGCATTAAAGCATTCCGTCCAATAATCATTATTATCTGCCTGCACCCGGTCGTAACTCCAGCTCACACAGGGAAGAGTCTGGCGACTGTTGGAGGAAATGTAGTCCAAGAAACTCAGTGAAGCAAAAGGTTGTGTATGCTGATTCTGGAGGAGGAGGAGGAGGCTTATAGGTGGCTCCTGGGACTTTCTGGCTCCCTCCACCTGAGGAAGGAAGGTAGTCTGACACATCATTAAGCGCCTCTCCGCGGCCTGACCAATATCAGAATTCTTCCCAAAGATATCCAACTCATCTTCCAGGAAGAGTCCCGAATTGTAGCCAAGTTTGCGATTCATAATCGCACTAAACCCACAGGTACAGCGATACTGGTCCTCGTTGGAAGAATCGGGGATGTAAAGCCCAACATCTGCCCCTTTGATGTTCATGTTGCAGGCACAGATGCAACAGCTGTCAAAGTTTCTGTCTTTAAAAATATTCATCACGGAATCTGAGAGGATCAGGGTGACGTAGAGACTGTGGGCTTCGGGAATCGGCTGCATGGTGGCAGGCTCCACAGAGTTAAGGGGCCGCGTGGTAGAGGGAGTAGAGGCAGGTGAGCCCTGATCGGTGCTGTCATATTTAACCGACCCCTGACCACTGGCAGTGCCCCCTCCTCTGGGAGTTCTTGGGGTCCTGGGGGTTCGTGGTGTGGGGACAGAGAAGCGAGGGGTTGCTGGAGATGGCAAAACTCCTGCCCCGCTGTTGCTGGCTGGGGCAGCGCTGTTCAACGTCACCGGCGTGTTCATCTGGGGCGTATTCAGGTAGTCTGGGTCTGCTAGGCTCCCGACACTAGGCACGTTGCTGCAACAGAGAATGCCGAGTGAGAACGCGCGCTCGTCACAGACTGCCAGGGTTCTCACGGTCACCCCGCCCGCCCGCCCGCACACCGCAGCCTTCACGCATGCCATCCCTGGGTATATTCCAGTGTTTCTTAAAAAAAATAAAAGCACTCAAAAAAGCCAGTGAAGTGGATGGGAAAGCAAGCAGCAAGGCATGAAGAGCAATACACCACAGCATCTTCCTTCTGCTTATTCCACATCTGCGCAATCTTCATGTTAATCTTTCAAAGGAACTTCACTGATTTTAGAAGAAAACGTGGTGCTGAGTCTGGTCAAGGTAGTTTTGAAAAACCATAACTACTACGTGAAACTGTAACACATGAGTTCAGATGCTAAATCAGCTAGAAGGCCATAGGATAAAATCTGGATCTAACTGGCAATTACATTTTTGTCATTTATTGAAATCGAAAGTCTGCCATCGTACTTGCTCTCTAAGGCGATGATCCATATATGATTCTAAGTCAGACACACATGAAAATGTACTATTCTTCTATTTTCAAAATACAGGCCTATCTAGGCCTGTGTTTTTAAATTTTTTTTTTTTTTTCAACGTTTATTTATTTTTGGGACAGAGAGAGACAGAGCATGAATGGGGGAGGGGCAGAGAGAGAGGGAGACACAGAATCGGAAACAGGCTCCAGGCTCTGAGCCATCAGCCCAGAGCCCGACGCGGGGCTCGAACTCACGGACCGCGAGATCGTGACCTGGCTGAAGTCGGACGCTTAACCGACTGCGCCACCCAGGCGCCCCTAGGCCTGTGTTTTTAGAATAATGAGTCACCATGAGGGAATCCAGTTGTAGGAAAGCCACTGGCCAGTGCTACACTACAATTAATACAAATATCACGTGTGTAGCTAGGAGGCCTTAGTACTCATTAGATGAGTTACAAGCACACATCCTATATTGAAGCTTCCACACTTCTAGATTCCTGTGGAGTGGTAGGCAATTTTAGTTCATTTTTAATTTTTCAATATGCTATGCGTTACTGGTAGCACAATTTGTTTCAGTTCCCAGAGACTGATAGCACTGTGTTACCTATTTTTCCATAAGCAATGACTTCTTCTTGGAATAGCCACATAGAGCACAAGACAGTGCCTGCAATGTTCTGCTGTTTTTTTATTGCAAAAAAGTTTTCTGATATACACTCTTAGATGTACATGTAAAACAGCACGAGACCATTCTGTGCAATTAGAAGGTATCAAAAGAACACAGATTTCATTTGATACTTATTAATTTCTTTTGAAATCTATTAATACTGAGCTTAAACTAATGTTCTTCCAATAAACCACATATTCATTCACTTACAATTTGAAAGAAGAATGTCACAAAGCAATGGCTCTTCAAATAAATTCTTGTGATTTTTAATTAGCTATGCCTCAACTACCAGCCTAAAAAAATCTACATCAAGCACTATAAGGAAATTGTAAATCTGAGGCACAGTGGTATCTCTGAGAACAGATAAAAAATGACCCAGAAACCTTGATTAGCAATCACTGCTATCTCAGAGACCAAAATAATAAGTGCGTAATAAAGATCTTTACCCTAATTGGACTCCTTTCACATTTTCCTGTTTGACAAAACCCTATGAATTACTATGCAGTTCAGATCAGAAAAGGAACTATGGCTCCTAACGGAAAACCCAAATAATGGAATTGCTCCCTAGATAGTAAGAATGGTTTAGCTTGCACAGTAACCTGATTTTTCCCCATTCGATAAAAATGAGTTGAGGACCAACACTATGCTAGATGCCAGGTATTCAACAGTAAAAAGGCAGAAGAAAAGTCAGCTCACAGCCAGTAAGACAGGCGTCAAGCAAGGAAGCACCAGCGTGCTGAGTGTGGCAAAGGGGTGGCCAGGGTGAGGGAGGCCCCAGCAGAAGGAATTCACACAGTCTAGAACTTTGCTGGCCAATATGGCTGCCGCTAGCCCGACGTGCTAAAGTTTAAGTGAACTTAGATAAAACCAAAAGTTCAGTCTTGGTCTCAACTGGCCACATTTCAAGAGGCATACAGCTACAACACCGGGGCAGGGGCGGCCATTCCGGAAGGTGTGCCGATACTTCATCGAACGAAGTTCCTAACAGTGCCAGCTAAGGATACCAAGGATCTTTGGGATGGCTACTGGCAGACTGAACAGAATAAGCAGTGATCTAAATCCCTTATTTTTTAACCAACCATACAGCAACGGGTTGCGTTTCACATTTGTGAGGAGCCTCTGTGTGTAGGAGATTAAACTGTCCACCGGGTCCCTGGAGCTGCTGCACTGCTGAGAAGGGCATGGCAACGTGTACGGGCCAGTGGGCCCCACTGTACTGCACCAGGCCCTATTTAAATAAGACCGAGTCCAGCCGGAGCACGGCAGCAGGAGACCAGCCAGGGGAGTCACCACCAGGGGCCTTTTGAGCACACTCTTTCACACTGCTGGTGAGTCGTCATTGCCACAATACTTCCCCAACCATTAGTTGCCGGAGCCTTTCGAAAATCTTGTGTGGGAAGGAGGGCGGGATTATACCATTTTAAAGAAGGGGAGACTCCGATCAGATGGTCATTTAAGGTCACAGACAGGAGGAAACAAAAAAGGGAGGAGCAGGAATGGAGTCCTATGTCAGCACAGCGGTACCTTCCCAAGTCTGGGTTCTTTTATCCCACACCTGCGTCGCGGTTTTTCAATCCCCTGCTGACTTCGCACACGTGAGCATAAAGCCCGTTTGGGACACTAACGTTGGTTTCATCAAGATGGTTTTATCTGATGTCACAAATGGAGCCCACAGACTGGATCTGGAATTTGTCTTCTTGTCTTACTGGTTCCTAAAATGTAACTCTGGACTAATTAGCAACGTTTGTAAAAAGGAAATGTATATAAACATGCAGATCTCCAGGCTCCCACATCCTTGTGTGAACTATGTGCTGTCACCGCACAGCAAACAGTCACTTCCAAAGAGGCCTTCTCTCAGCGGGCCCATCACGGACCCTGCCCGTCCCTGCCATCCCGCTGGGGGACACTGACCATTGGTGCTGTCAAGTCGTTTGCTTTCCCCAGTCCATGTTGTCTGTACATTGCTTGCCTGGTCCTGACAGAAATTTGAGTTTGTGGCCTTCTATTTTATAGCATGTATTTTATTAAGAAATTATGAATCATAGGGGAAACGGACTCTGCGTTGTTGATGTAAGTACTGTTTTTTGACAGAGTGAAAAGTGCCCAAGCTACCGTAAACCCAGCCTCTTCCTTCCTCTCCTCCTACGACCTCTGTTGCTGCTTTCTTATGACGTGGGGTCAGCATCAGAGAAAGTCTCCATGTTATCACTTCACTTTAAAGTGCCTTCAGTAAACACACTTGGAGTCATCAAGTCACAAACCAAGTACTTACCAATACTACCCCCAAAATGGTAGTATTTTTAAGTAAGTAATATATCCTAAGCTCCAATCTAGTGTTTGATTCGTGGTAGACAGTGATTTGACATGGAATGAGCACGAACACCGTGGTTCTCTATACAAATAACCTTAATTTATCTGTGTACGTGAAATTTAGTTCAGAAGACATGTACACTTTCGATACAAAATAATGTGCGCAAAAACACGAATGGCCAAGAAAGGAAAGTTTTAAATGGTATGTGATGTCATCATTGTAGATAAATATTTAGTTAAGCTCAAAACCCATTCACATGGCCAGTAGCTCGATGCAGATCCCGGCACGTACTTGTAACCGTCTCTACTGAAAATGGCTGCAGGCGGCATGGGCAGCTGTTCAATTTTAGGAGGCACCGCCCACGAAGGCCGAAACAGACAGGCATCAGGTATCTTCAGAGGTAGCAGGCACTGGCTCGGCAACATCTTCAGTGGAGCAAACATGGAGGAACCCACGAAAGGTTGAAAAGTTGGAACTTTGTGCACGTATGAAAAGTCCTGTGACAACAAGAGGGGGCCAGTGATAATGTCGGTGAACGACTCAGGACACCACAACAGCAACAACAATCACTGGAATTCAGCATTTCTCTCATTTCGTCAGCAGAACATGCTAATGCCAAAATTATAAGTTGATCAAGACACTATAATTTATATACAAAACAATGTACCTCACGATCCACTGCGAGGATTCCTAGGAACTTAGGTATGTATGGCATATAGATAAAACTATCTTGAAGATGCATATGAATCTGCTTAAAAACTGCCCTGCCCTGCCCTGCCCTGGTAAGATTAATATACTCGCAATTACCTTTACTTCCTCTGGCTTGGGACTTCCTAATCCATCTTCTACTTCCATTTTGAATTCAGTGAGCTGTGTTGAAACCATACTGACCATAGGGCTCTCCATCATGCCTAATGCTGTCACTGTCTCTGAACTGATTCCATCTTTATAATTCATCACAGGAGAAAATGCAGGGTGCTGTTCCAAAGAAGGAGGGGTGGGAAACATCCTTTGCAAGTCTGCAACTGCTAAGGAAGGAAGGGAGGGAGGGATAAAGAGAGAGAGAGAGAGAGAGAGAGAGGGAGAGAAAAGAAAAAACAGTAATATTTTAACAGGCAGGACTTCTAAAACATCCCAGTTCATAGGCAGGCACCCTACTTGCATCAGAAATAATGCTAATTGAATGGTTGTATCAGTTACACCATAGAATATTAATAATGGAAGTTTCTAAGAATAAGGTCATCACCAGAAAACTGTCCTTTCTGGAACTTTACCACTATCCCCCTGATGCTTTATGATTTGATTTCACGTTAATTAAGTGGACAAAGTCTACATAACATACATTTTTCTTCTAACAAATGATTGCCTGAAAAGCATAAGGAGAAGCTGAAAGAAATCTGACGGAATAACTTTATTAAAAGTTCTAGCTCTGCTTACGAATATGTATGAAATATTTCAGAATTATATAAAAATGTCATCTAGCAAATTTTACATGGAAAATCCATCAGGCACTTATACTACAAAAAATAAAAATTTAGAGCTGGAAGGGTGGTTTAGATGTAGTAAAATTACTTAGCTAGTTTGAAAAATCCACCACACTCACTGCTCTTTGGGGAAATGGTTCCACAATCTCTTTCCATATTGACATTAAAATGAAACTTCACAGTTAGGTTTAATAATCCTACTTAGACTCAAAAGATTTATTAAAAATCAACTGATAAAAAAAAAGTATATTTTAAGAAATACTTAGAGAACAGTGACTCTCAATCCTTTTTTTAAAAAGCATTTTCATATACCTGAGGTTGGCCACCATCATGAACAGTGGCTCATTAAGGCAAGGACTGACTCTTCAAAGCTGAGGCGAATATAATGCAATGCCAGTTGTGGTTGTGAAATTTGGCCACTAGGGGGTGTCCTGTACAGCAAATTTATTTACAAATTTGGAGCCATGAATTTTTTTTTTTTTTTTTTTATTAAAAAAAATTTTTTTTTTCAACGTTTATTTATTTTTGGGACAGAGAGAGACAGAGCATGAACAGGGGAGGGGCAGAGAGAGAGGGAGACACAGAATCGGAAACAGGCTCCAGGCTCTGAGCCATCAGCCCAGAGCCCGACGCGGGGCTCGAACTCACGGACGGCGAGATCGTGACCTGGCTGAAGTCGGACGCTTAACCGACTGCGCCACCCAGGCGCCCCTGGAGCCATGAATTTAAATCACTGTTTTTTTTAAAAAAAATTTTTTTTTTTCAACGTTTATTTATTTTTTGGGACAGAGAGAGACAGAGCATGAACGGGGGAGGGTCAGAGAGAGGGAGACACAGAATCGGAAACAGGCTCCAGGCTCTGAGCCATCAGCCCAGAGCCCGACGCGGGGCTCGAACTCACGGACCACGAGATCGTGACCTGGCTGAAGTCGGACGCTTAACCGACTGCGCCACCCAGGCACCCCTAAATCACTGTTTTGGAAAGCTATCTGATGTCCCAATTTCCCATCACATTGCTCTTTCTAGCAATGTCAACATTTACAAGACTTTTTAAAAAACTTTTTAAGTTTATTTATTTATTGAGAGAGAGAGAGAGAGAGAGAGAGAGAGAGACAGAGAGACAGAGAAAGCAGGGGAGGTGCAGAGAGAAAAAGAGAGAGAGAATCTCAAGCAGGCGCCACACTGTCAAGGGCAGAGCCTGACGTGGGGCTTGAACTCACGAACTGTGAGATCATGACCTGAGCCGAAACCAAGAGTAGGACGTTTAACCAACGGAGCCGCCCAGGTGCCCAAGTAGCTTCAACATGTGAAGAGGCAAACGGTAACCACTGAACAGACTAAGAGAGGACTTCTGGAGTAACTACATCGTGCTCTGCCCCGCGCTAGAGAGTCTGAGGCAGAGCTGCATGGCGGCAGCACTGGGAACGCTTCCGCAGTCCAGGCGCTCACAGCTCAGCACTGCTATGGTCAGGTCAGGTCACCTCCGCCCTCAGGACCTCCGATCCTTCACCTACTTGGCTGGACTAAATGTGTGATTCTCACCAGGCTTGCCGGCTTTCCTCTGTTTGTGGAGGGCGGGGGCGGGGGGGGGGGGAAGCCTCTGCCATGTGGAGGCAGAAGAATGGTGAGAACTTCTGTACCAGATGATCTTTACCATGTTTCCCAGTTAAACAACTATATAATCCTGAATAAGGCTTTAGGTGCTCCTCTAAAAAACAAGGGAAGGAAGAGGCCAACAGACAGGATTTCAGGTCCCAACTTTGACTCTCATCATTTATTTCCACTTCTATTTCCTATAATAGGATTCTGTGTAAGATTTCATTATACAACATGGTACCTGCTGCTGCTAATTAAGAAAAAAAGAGAGAAAAGAGGAAAAACTAACGCCGCCCCCCGCACCCCCGTAGATCTTCAAGACACCTTCTTGCTAGGACAGTATTTTACCCTTAAGGAATCTGACAATTCATGGAACTAGGGATACAAGCCAAGCCAGAAAATCCCAGAGAACCAGTGGAGTCTGAGAAGGAAACATGCTCTTCAAATGTAGCAGCCACCAGATCAATAGTTTTCCTTGAAACAAGACTGAAGACTTTAACATTGAGTTAGGTTACACTTGAAGTACATCCATCACTTTTATCTTTTAGTCCCTACTCCTTTTCCCAAGCCAAAGAGCAAACTACTGATCAATTTAAAACAAAATTAATGTTTCTGTATAACATTTTAAACTCTAAGTCTGCTTCACAAAAGTTTCAAACTCCTATAGATCTTAATCACCAATATCTGGAAAATAAACTGTACAAATTCTCTTTGTGTTAAAATGACAACGAACTTAAAGCCTTTCCTTCACATACAGGTGTTCTGGCTATGCATGAAACTTTACCAAGAATTACTTCATTAAATTAGTGTCTAAATTTTCTCTAAGAAATGTACTAAAGGCGTTTCCCACTTGGGGATCCTCAAATTCTTTGATGCTACCTAACAAAGCTGCATATGTCAATTTTCAACACCTCAGGAACCGTGACATTTTTTATCAAAAGTAAAAAAAAGAACACACACAAGAAAGTATGGAAAATGAGATTCCACTTGCCAGAGATTCACTTTAAAAAGTGGCCTTCAGCATTCTTATTATCAAATCTGTATTTTTTTAAGATTTCATTTTTGGGGAGCCTGGGTGGTGCAGTCGGTTAAGTGTCCGACTTCAGCCAGGTCACAATCTCGCGGTCCGGGAGTTCGAGCCCCGCGTCAGGCTCTGGGCTGATGGCTCAGAGCCTGGAGCCTGCTTCCGATTCTGTGTCTCCCTCTCTCTCTGCCCCTCCCCCGTTCATGCTCTGTCTCTGTCTCAAAAATAAATAAACGTTGAAAAAAAAAATTTTAATAATAAAAAAAGATTTTATTTTTAAGTAATCTCTACACCCAACATGGGAGTCTCAACTCACAACCCTGAGATCAAGAGTCACACACTCCAGGGGCACCTGGGTGGCTCAGTCAGACGAGCGTCCGACTTCGGCTCAGGTCATGATCTCACGGTTCGTGGGTTCGAGCCCCGCGTCGGGCTCTGTGCTGACAGCTCGGAGCCTGGAGCCTGCTTCGGATTCTGTGTCTCATTCTCTCTCTGCCTCTCCCCCCACTTGTGCTCTCTCTCTCTCTCGAAAATAAATAAATGTAAAAAAAAATTTAAAAAGAGTCACAGACTCCACTGACTGAGCCAGCCAGGAGCCCCATTGTCAGATATTCTTAAGGAAGACTCATAGCCTCTCTAGCTTCAAGTTCCTCATCTGCAAAATGGTAATCGTATCTACCTTCCTATTTTTTTTGGTATACGTTAAATAACATAACGTATGCATGGAAGTCAACACTTTGCCACATAACACCGAAACATTCAATAAGTGATGAAGTGAGTAATAATTAGTCCGCCATGCCCATTTTCTTTTGACTGCAAAAAGATGAAAATGCCGTTAAGTTACAAGGAATTTCTGAAAAGATATGACCCTAAACAACGTTTGAGATGAAAAAACAAACTGCACTCGACATGGATGAGACAGAAAGACGACAGAAACCAGAGAAACACTCTGGTCCTCCAAAAAGAAAGGCTCCTCCACGGCCTGCCTCTTGGATTTTCCCTCTAAAAATGTTAAAGCAAGAGTGGGAACAGCTACCAGAATGGACTAGAGATGAGGTGTGTTATTGTATGTATTGGTATAACATTACCTTAACACAGACTTGGTGCTAAACCAAGCCTAGTTATTACTGTGTGCTGCTCTCTTCATTATTATGTTATGACATATACAAATGAGTAACTGTGGACCTATTCCATCCAAGACCGTATCCACTGCCACATATGGCTCTAGAGCACGCAAACCAGGTGCTGTCCAAACTGAGATGCGCTGTGTGTATAAAATATACACCAGGTTCTAGAGAGTTAGTTCAAAAAGGGAATGTAAAACACCTCAATATTTTTAATACTGATTACATGTAAAAATGACACTATTTTGGTTACATTAAGTTATATAAACATATTATTTAAATTAATTTTACATGGTTCTTTTTGTGTTCTTTAATGCAACTACTAGAAAATTTAAAATTGCTATGTGGCTCTCAATTCACACTGTATTTCTATTAGATTGGATGGTGCTGCTCTACACACTAAATTTTATAATATGTCTGTCTTCCACCTCCATGTACAATAAAGATGAGAACTTCTTGCCATGCTATTTCACTGTCATGTTGCGGGAGGAGATACTGCATATATGTCCATTTCCACACATTTCCTCACACATACTTCGTGCACTTCAAAAGATCCCATTCACTCTTATATAGATGTATTATCCTAATGCTAATATTTTTGCTATATTGCAAATTAATTAATTTTTATAACCTGTACTTAATTATAAAATTTTGAGTAGCTTCTTTTTGAAACAATTATTTTCTGAATAAAAATGAGAGAGAGAAGAAAGTATACCATATACTTTCCTGAGCAATGACACTTCCTAGCAGAGTGGTTTCTGAATGCAATATTTTGAGTCCAATAATCTTGGATAAGTCATCAGACATTTTAACATTTAACATCACTACATTATCACTTAATGTCAAAAAGGGCAGAGGATTAACTGGTTCAAAACAGGGGAAAAAATTCATTCATCTGACCTATTCCATAGGTATCTATCTTAATATTGTTTCTTTTAATCTGTGAATTCCATGTTTGCAAAATTCTGCAGTGCAGAGTAATAAAAAAAGAAAAATGTTTAATTAAAAAAAACTACAGCGACTGGCTGGCTACCATTATTCATTTTCATACATGTCATGCTTGAGAAAGCTTTGCATATTTTAAAAAGCTATGGATCTCCTAAAGCTGTCAAAATCCAATCTCTGTATACTTCACACTTCTACATTTGAGTAAATCAGCACACATTTATAGGTTCATAAAACTTTTTGACTCATCCCTATGACATAGTGGTTTTTCCCCTCAATTTGTTCTCATTACCAGCTGAAGTTAATGAGAAGGTATTAAAGAATGATTTGCAATGGAATTATGTTTCTGCTTCAGAGTATCCACATAAGCTACCCTGACTTTCTTTTCTCTCGTAGAATAATGTAGTTTCCTAGGGTGAAGAATAATTGGGGGAGGGGTGGGGGGGGGAAGAAGTTCCTCCTCTGGTCATCAAACATAATAAAGTAGTTGATCTCAAAAGGAAACACAAAAAGCTCAGTATGAATTAGGAAAAGGACCATAGAAAACAAATGTTCATCATTCTTGTGTAAATTAAATTTACGAAAATTGAAACATCTTACACTCTTATAGCGGAATATCATTCTAAAAATCATTGTGTAGCATTTATTCTACTGGGAAAAAGGCTATTAGAGAAACAAACCTAAAACATGTTTTTCCACATTTTAAACCACAAAAGTTAATTCTTAATTTGAAAACAAAAGCAAAAGGAATTCAAACGAAGATGGTGTCTTAGCTGCTGCCACTGAAGGAATTCTAACTTGTACAAGTTTTCATTTGCAGTTAATATTCCGTTAAAAGACAAAGAGGCAGGGAGAGGGGAGTCTCAGATAAGGCACCAGTGAGTATGAGAACACTCTGTGTAAGTTGTAAATAGCACGGCAAAGCTCAATTTCCTTTTCTTACTTGGTGGGTACGGAACAGCAGCTCTTCCGTCCTTCCCAAGAGGCCGGTCTTCTGCCCCAACTGCAGGCATTTTGGATGAGCGCAGCGCAGGTGATGCAGCCTAAGGAAAGATTATTATTATTAAAACAGGGCAACACACGCGTATACAAGTAGAGGCGCAACTACTTCTTTTTCTTTGTTTTTAGGTTTTTTTAAATGTTTATTTATTTTTGAGAGACAGAGAGACAGAGTGCAAGTGGGGGAGGGGCAGACAGCAGGGAAGACACAGAACCCGAAGCAGGGTCCAGGCTCCAAGCCGCCAGCACAGAGCCCGACGCAGGGCTCGAACACCTGAAGTGCGGGATCATGACCTGGGCTGAAGTCAGACGCTCAACCGACTGAACCACCCAGGCGCCCCATTAGTCAACTCTTTCTTAACATGTGCCTACTGATATTCTGGAATAAAGGAAAAATGCTTCCTTACACAGGATTTACCAAGCGAACTTCTGGTAACACCAGCAGACAGTGAAGCAAAGGAGAAGGCTACAAGCTTATCAAGAATGAAAACCAGGGTGACTAAGTCTCTGCACAGATCTTGTAAGGGCAGATTGGACCAGCAAAGCAGAACTTGCAGACCTTAAGCAAATCTTCCTCCCAGGTGATTAGAGAAGTGGTTTCAGGGACACAATAATTAAATTAGGGTGGTGCCTCCAAGTAGTAATTAATTATCAGTCTGGTTTTCCTTCTGTTTGGAAGCAGGCAGTTAAAAGAAGTGACCTCAAGTCCTCCCAAAGTATTATGCTTTCATTTTTCACCACACACACGCACACACACACAAGCGCGCACATACACACACACACACACACACACACACACACGAACATGTATCTTCTACTCCTATTCCCACATTTACTATTCTTCTTCATAAAAAATAACCATATCATATAAAATTACTGAAATATGCAGAGGAATTTTCTTTGTTATTCAAAATAAATTAAGTCTTTTAATAGGCAAGATTATCTTTAAGAACTCAAATGAATTGGTGACCAAAGGAAAAAAGATTCTCACAAACAGAAAGCCTTTATGTGTATTTATTCAATGGCATAGAGTTGAAATGTGAAATTAAATTCAAAGACATCTGAGATGAAACACGGACAACAGCCACATAATGCCAGTTATCAGTAAGACAAATCAGCAAAAACGGTTCTAAGGTGAATGATTCTCTTGATTAAATGCCAGGCTAGAAATCAGAGTGAATGAACATTTTGGAGAAATGAAAATTAGATTAAAAATGTCCAACCCTCCATCACACATTAACGTTCCTAAAACTATATTAAAAAAAAAAAGTAAATGTATCTTCATTTAGTCCAACAGGAATACGTGATTTATACAGAGAGTGTAAATGCCGGGGCTCGGACACCAACAGTAATCACTAGGGATGGCGGTGGTGAACAGTCCCCAGCTGCTCTGTAATGCTTGCTTTTTCCCTTTTCTTACTTCTTTCTACTTCTCTTTAATTCCTTTTCATATTTCCTCCCCACCATCACTACCGAAGCATCTAACCAAACCCTAAGGATCATCAAAACCAATCCCAGACAATACCCGGCTTTAGGGCGACAGTCACGTTCCAAATGGCTCTCCGATGCCCGGATCTACCACAAGGAAACATGTCATTTCTCGTACTAATGTTTTTCTCCTTGTCATGTCCTTTTCCTTCATGCAGCCACTGCCTGAATTTAGGTCCTTGTGTTTTAATCCAATGAAAGTTACCCAACAGTACCCCTGCTTTCTGTGTAAGAGACCGATGATGGAAGCCAGCTCAGGTCCACACTCAGCAGCCTTCACAGAGGAACATATTACAGGCCGAGTTCAAAGTCCAAAGCCATAAGGATGGTCAAAAACCTTCTTAACCCTGTCAATCTTTACCCACCAGTCAGAGAGCAGACCAATGGTCTGTTCTTTATCCCCCCAACCCCAAGCTAGTTCGTTCTTGTTGCTTAATCAAGGCTCATTCCAGGCTCAAACTGATGTCTCTCCCCTCTATCTCAATAACCCTGTCTTTCCACATCTCAAGTCAAATCCATTCTTGGAGGCCATTATAGGATATCATCTTCTAAGTACTTACATTACTAATAGTGTATGATATCAGTTAATCAGATACATTTTATTTTACAGTGAGAACAGGCTTTAGAATTCTGATTCCTACTTAAAGTTTAAGCCTTAACTTAAACACTGTTTGCCTGTCACTTCGTACTTGAACACCCAGCATCTTTAGACGCAAGTCAATTACTACACTCTCAGTAATAAGTACGTGCACGTGTGTGTGTGTGTGTGTGTGTGTGTGTGTGTGTGTGTATTTTTGAAGTATATTTTTACATTTATTTACAAGCTATTTCTCCTGAGGTGAGTATCTCAAGTATAAGGGTGGTAATATTTGTAACCTCGTGTACATGTCACAACGGAACTGATCATCAAGTGATTAACAAATATATGGGAAAAGGGCAGAAGGGAAGGAAGGTAAGTACATAAGTGACAGAAAAATAAACTTACTTCTCTGAAGAGAGGGCCTATCTTACTCATTTCTAGGCCCCCCAGAAATTATAGGTACTTCTATTTGCCCAAAAGTACAGAGGTGGTTAGGAGGATGAGGACACAAATTTCCTGACTCAGTTCAGCTGTTCACCCAAGAATTTTAAATTTTATCTGTCACTTTAACCACATCATACCTGGTATTATTTAACTTCTTTGTACGTAAATCCTACTTCCCCACTACGGTGTCATAACCTTAAAAAGTATGCATCATACTTGTCTATCTCTCAAAATGTAGACTACTTTCTGACTGATGAGATGAATAAAACGTTATGGGCATTATCTTTAAAATCTGAGCTAAAGGGTCTACATAATACACTTCTACTAGTCTCATGATAGTTAGAAGGATTTAAAAATTAACTGTGAAAGGAGCAGCTGGGTGGCTCAGTCAGCTAAGCATAGACTTCTTGGTTTCAGCTCAGGTTATGATCTCGTGGTTTGTGAGTTCGAGCCCCATGTTGGGTTCCGTGCTGACAGCACAGAGCCTGCTGGGGATTCTCTCCCTCTCTGCCCCTTTCCCACTCGCTTTGTGTTTCTCTCAAAATAAATAAAACCTAAAAGAAAAAAAAGCGCTCAGTCTTTAAAAAAAATGTTTTTAAACTAAATGTGAAGATTTTTGTGCTCGCTTCGGCAGCACATATACTGAATGTGAAAGATTTTAATATTTACAACAGGAATAACACTAATAATAAAAAAACAAAAAAACCAACCATCAACAAACAGAACCCAAGGCGTGTTAGAGACGACATGAGCCGCTTTTAGAATCCTTTCAAGGTATACCAACGTTTTTGAAGAGGGTTCTGAACCTGAAACAGGGCCCCCAAATTCAGCAGACCAAACAGTAAGGAGGAACTCCAACAGCGACACACATCCTCCCATTTCGGGAAGTTTCTGCTTGTGGAGCCATGGCAGACTCACCCCAAGTTCGTCGTCATCGGAATTATCAAAGATGTTGTCTAGGTCGTGCAGGGAAGGTGCCAGATCTGTCACCTGGGTAAGGCTACTGGAGCCGGCTCTGCCAGCAGCACTGTCCTGCCGGACATCTGCAGGGAAGGAGGCGAAGACCCAGAATGAACAACTTCACCGAGAGAGGACCGAGGAGAGGACATGGGTCTCAACGAGCAGACCTGCCTGTGAATTTTTTCCCTAGGTTTTCAGTTAAATTTAGAGACAATTATTTCCAAATATGTTTATCAGTTTTGAAAATAACTGAAAAACAAACAATGAAAAATTCAAGATGAGATCAAATTATTGGTATTACAGTAAAAATATAATTCTAAATTGAGAAGCATCTCCCTTGCATTTTACTTTAGCAACAATCCAAGTGAGGCAAATAATCATTGTACACACCTGTTTTAGTAGCAGAACTGAAAATAGACATGGCATTTTTCCCATCAGGCACCGGCGTGGAATGACCTGGTGTAGTGACATCCTTGGTACCAAATCCATCCTCTGACTGTGTAATAAATTCAGCCAAACAAAACACATGAACACCAACCCAAAGTGTGGAATATGAGGGAGAACACAAAGAATTAGAGGGGAGAATGGAACTTGTTATGAGCACAAGTATGATAAACCATGGTCTATGCAACCAAGAGAAATAAAAGATCGGTCCTTTTCCCTGAATTTAAACAGAACCCAAAACTCCCACACTTTCCCTCCAATCCTATGGCATATTCTGAGTCAATCTGGGTTTTATGGCTAATCAGTACTGGTGGCATTTGACTACAGTCCTGCCATGGTGTTAAAAGCTGCCTTTAATAACACTGTAGATGCTGAATTGCGGTTCGAGCTTTCTGGACCCAGACAGCTCTCTGTAAAGGAATCCTGGAAGCATTTTCCGGAACGGTACTGGCTTCTTAATTGCCCTACTTCCTCTACTCTCAAGAATACCTCTTTAAATGGCCCAGTATTTTGGAATGCTATAAAATTTAAGGCTAAAGACAGCACACACCCCCAGTACTCGTTTTTGTGACAATGGAACCAGTAAAAGTAATACTGACATAAGCCAGGAGGTAGTGTTGGTATTAATTCAGACACATATATAAAGCACTTGGTATGGCAGACATACCAAGCACTCAATAAACAATAGACACTGTCATCAGCCTATTTTTTCTTCACATTTTGGGTGTTTTGGAATAATAATTAAAAAGAAGGGAGCAGGGAGCATAGGCCAACCAGAATTAGCGTATGAGAGGAAGCATGCACTGTACAAGCTACAGCCTGGAAAATATGAGGCTTCATTTATGCTCAGCGGACTCTTAAACAAAGGTGAGCCATGACATAAAAAGGAACAATACGCTGTTCAATACAATAGTACCAAGAGCATGAATATGGGGACAGAGCAATCAGGCAAGACTATCTCAAACATTCTGCCTCAGAAGTTTTCCCACACACGTTGTACTGACAGAGATCAAAACCCACATCATGCTGGACACCCTCTATGTTAAATGGTACCTTATTCTTTTTCAGGGAATCTTTCTCTGCCCCTTGTTTGCATTTCTTGTTTGCCGTAAAGATGTATTTTATGTCGCCATCCTCAAAGGTGTATGGATCATTGACTTCTCCCAAACTGTCTCCAGGTTGCTGAGACAGAGGCAATGGGTCAAGGAAGTGGAGTGGCTGCATCTGGGGCTGCTTTTCTTGCCAGATTTTAAACCGTTTGTTAGGTTGTGCTAAGAGTCTAAAAGGGAAAACAAACAATGATTTAAGCAAGCTAAAGTAAAAAGATTGATGTTTAAAAAAAAAAAAAAGCAGCATTTATGATTTAAAGCATTTGCAAAGCTTAAATGAAACTTAGAAAATTTATCTCTATAGAGTTCTTTTAGAGAGTACGTTCACAAATAAAACTTAGTAGGTCTTTGTGAGGAGTAGATGCTTTTGTCTCTGATTCCATGGATTCCGGTTAAGAGCACAGATGGGCTTTAAGAACAGACTGTCCAGGTTCAAGTTCAATCTACGCCAGTGACTAACTGCATGACCCTCGCTTCTTTCTCAGCTATGAAATAAAGTAGTAATATGGTGGTGGTGAAGAGTAACTGAGATGGTCTGTGTAAACTGTGAAGAATAATGGGGCAGCTCAAAAGCACTATAAATAATATTATTACTAGATGCAGGATACACACTTGAATGCACCCGAAGCCCTCCTTAAAAGTGCCAACATATAAAGGTGGCACTGACCACAATACGGAAAGTCTCACCAAGCTACATTCTGTGACTAACGAACAGCAGGCCAAAAATAAATCCGTACTAATGTACTAAATGCCATAATGAAACCTTTATATGCCAACATGTTTAAACAACGACACGTGTGTGCATGTGTGTGAAACCTCAAGAAGGACAAAGCACTTGACTTTGAAACACTTTCCAAATGCAGAGTCCCGAATGGTGAAGAAAAGCCTCTTTCATTTGGCTCTGGAGGGACAGAATGGAGACATGAGGAGGGTAGCCCTGATTCTCGAGACCCTATGCCTCGGTCGGCAGGCGATCGGGTGGGTGGGACAGAGTCTCCTCACCTTTGCAGCGCGGTGCTCTCTGAGTTTACCTCCATTTTGGCATCACACCTCTCGCCCTGGAGCTCTGGAGGCCGGAACTCAGCATCGTCAACGGGCGGGAGACGGTAGCTGTTCCACGACTTGTCTGACGACTCCGGGTTCGAGGGCCTAATCCCACAATATAAGGCTGTCTCGCTGACCTCTGCCATCAGAGGCAGTCTTTGGCCTACGAGGACAGTTCTGTCATCCAGAGTTGACAACTGCTGGAGTTCTAGCCCATTTCCATAGAGGGCTGGGTTCACAGGGACAGATGGCGGGTCCAAACTCTCCGTTTCCTGACCTCGTGGCTGAGGGCTGAGTGTTGGCGGCAGAGGGGAAATAGGGGAATGAGGTGAATCCATAGGATTCAGATTCATTTGCTTGCTTGTATTTCTGGAAGGCACGGCCATTTGTTTATCATACTTCCTACTGCTAGACACCTCTAGGGAGGAGTCGATCCCTGCCAACCCTAGCTTCTGTCCTGGTGTATCTTGCTCCACACAGAACTCGTCAGCCACAGACGGCCTGTGGTGAAATGGTATCAAGGGTCTCTTCTGCAACTTGTCTCCCTTTTCTGGTCTTTCTGTCGTTTTGTGCTTGGAAGCAGGAGGTGGTAAAGATGAAGATGATGATGGTCCTGCACCGAACCCTGGCTGAGATGCTGCGGGAGGTCGACTGGGTCCTACTGCACAACGTTTTAGAAGTTTATGCCTGAAATGAGAATTAAAATAAGGTTAAGAAACACACACCTGAGAACAACCGCACTCTTCTGGAAGTATGACATCCCTGCACCATTATGACATTACAAAAGAGATGCCTCTGAGAAGGCTGTACCTTCTAAGCACACACTGGCTGCACTAACACACGGAAAAGGTCTCTAGGCTCATTATTTTTACAATGACAAAAACTGCAACACACTCTGACAGAGAGTAGTGAACCGATCGCATACAATCCAGCAGGTAAGAGATGGACGTAATGTCGCTAGTGCGTACCAAAAGACGGATTTCCAAAATTCCCAAATCTTTCAAAGTTGGTAAGGGACTCAGATAATGTGTTCACACTGCATTTTAAAACCAAGAGTAATGAGATCATTTGCCAAGAAAGAGAGGAAAAAAAAGCCTCCAATTTCTATCTTACAACACTCTACTAAGTCCAATATAGAATGGTTTATAACAGCTTGTAGTCTTGTCAATCGGGAACAAAATAATTATGCGATTTTCCCCCAAAGTGTGAAACCAAGGGTCGATCCTACAAAGATTTAATAGAATAAGCAGACTACAAACCTTATATGCCACTATTATTGGAAAAAAGAAGGAAGGAAAGACAACTTTGGATCTTATAGACTCACAAACTTAGAAGTAAAAAGAGGGGGAGTGAATACTAAAAGCACACATGTACACAAATGCACCTGTACTAAGCAGGATGGCAAGTCTGCTCATACCCTAACACACTTCTTGGTAAGCACAGGTGTGAGATATTGCTCAGTAAGGGCCCACGAGACGATGCCAAGGTTTAATCTGTGCAACAAAGTTATATAGCAGGTCAGCCAGTTCCTCCCAATATATAAATCAACCCAGGGAAACATGTAAGCTCTCCTGCCGGTGTAGCAGTAACTCTCTGAGGCCGCTAGGGTGGCATTAAATTACTGCTGCATTGCACTAAATGATGCCCTAGTGGGCAGTAAAACGGATTTGTGTGGCATAATGGGATGGTTTAGTGGGACAGCAGGATGGCCACCCTGCCCCATAAGGCCATTAAACAGTGTGAGGAGTGGACCATTCCATAATGGGTTTGGTAATCCTGCAGTAGATAATCCAAAAAGACTCTTGCTAAAGTCCTTGCTACTCAAAAAAAAAAAAAAAAAAAAAAAAATTCTGACTTTGAAGAAGGTTGTTTAAGCATAAGGCTATTGTCAATAAGGTAAAAATTGTGCTTTAAATCTGCAGGGCACCATACCACAGTAAGAGGTGAATGTCTCATCTGAAAAATATCTCAATCAAATCTTCTAGGGGTGCTTATTTTAAAACCTAAGCTCTAAAAGTCTTTTACATAAAACTTTTTCATTTGGACTTTCTCAGAGAATTTAACCACACCAATCCTTTGATAGATATTTTATGATAGCCTCTTCAAAGTAAGGACTTTTTGCAAACTAGATAATCTCATATAAAGTCATTTTTTTTTTCAATTGTACTTAACGACTCAGCTACATTGTGAAATGGTTACAATTAGGGACACATCAGTAAGTAACAGACTATCACTGCAAATCTCTGAACAGGTTAAAGGCCTCCATGGAGCAGGCAGGCAGATCAGGCTCAGAAAGCTAACTATATGGGTGGTCCATTGGTGGGAAGAAACCAGAAGCAGGGCCAAACATTGTAGAAACACACACAGTGGCTAAAAGAATGGGGAAAATAGAATTACTATCATAGATATTTCAAAGGAAGTCATTGTGAAATACAAGGATAAAAATCATCTATAAAATGGAAGAAAAATATATAAATGATAATGTCTCTAGGCTGAGAAGGGAAAATGGTGACTTAAAAAAAATGTGTCTGATCTGTGAGAAAAGAGACTTGTCAATATCAAGGGTATTTCTCAAAGGTACCCCCGTAAATATAAGACTAAAGCATATATGGGAAGTCACGTCTAGAGATAAATATTTGGGACTCAACAGAATCAAATGCATAACTATAAAACAGACCTGAAGGTAAAGATCTGGTGAAGAAAAAAAAGGATTAACTTCAGGGGACAAAAGAAAACGTGTTATTTATTTACACTTCAGGTAAAAAGAACTTGAGGTACCAAATAAAAATGTCACAGAAATCAGTAAAAAGGTGAAAAAAATTAGATTAAGACCAAAAACAAGACGAAGGCACAAGCAAAGTTAAATACACTAACATTTTTATCCTAGGTGCTTTCTAAAGGTGGCCTATAACTTGGCTGTAGGCAGTTTAGAAATCCATGTTAATAGGAAAATACTTTCTGTCACACAATTTACAATGGCCAAGAAACAGAAGTAAAACAGAGATTCAGCTGACATACCATACCTACCCTGAGATCAGAGAGAGATTCTCACATGCTCAGAGAGAAGCAACTTCTTCAAAAACATCCTCTTTGAAAAAATCAATAGTGAGTTTTATTAGGCTGATACTTACAATGTTTCTCAAAGGAAAAAAAAAAAGGCTGACTAGTAAGGCAGAGCTTGACAAAGAGAATCAACAATAAGGGCAGGGGAGGACAGGAAGGTGGTGTCAAAACTGTTGTTTAAGTGTGTATACATGCGCGCGTGTGCATGCGTGCACACACACACAGTTTGCATACATTCTCAGGGGTCATTTGACTGCCTCCTTACTCGGAAGCCAACTTATTTATGCCACATTAAGAACCCCTATCTAAACTAGGGAAATGAATGGCCTTTTTCTTAATATGCATGATCTCCACTGAACTTTTTCTAAGTGCTGAGCAGTATCCCATGTGAAAATACACAGTTTGGAAGCAAAGCTACTCCCAGTTGCTCATTAAGTGAATAATCACCATCACATGTTCAACAGTCAGCTGAGCTGGGGGTAAGGCTGACACACACTTAAGAAATCCAAGAACCTTGGGGTGCCAGGTGCCTCAGTCGGTTAAGCAACCAGCTCTTAACTTTGGCTCAGGTCATGATCCCAGGGTTGTGGGATTGAGCCCTGCGTTGGGCTCAGTGCTGAGTACGGAGCCTGCTTAAGATTCATATCCTCTCGGGGCGCCTGGGTGGCGCAGTCGGTTAAGCGTCCGACTTCAGCCAGGTCACGATCTCGCGGTGCGTGAGTTCGAGCCCTGCGTCGGGCTCTGGGCTGATGGCTCAGAGCCTGGAGCCTGTTTCCGATTCTGTGTCTCCCTCTCTCTCTGCCCCTCCCCCGTTCATGCTGTGTCTCTCTCTGTCCCAAAAATAAATAAACGTTGAAAAAAAAAAAAAAAAAGATTCATATCCTCTCTCTCTCTCTCTTTCTCTCCCCCCTCCCTTTGCCACTTGCACGCTCTCATTCTTTCTCTCTCAAAATAAATTAAGAAAGAAAAGAAAAGAAAAGAAACCTAAGAACCCTCATGAGTGCCCAGGACAATAGGACTCCACTACCACAAGGAGTGATAAGTCAAGGTAATACCCATGAGAGCAAAAATTTTCTACAGAGATCAACTCAGGGTTCTATTCAAATATCTAAATGAATGAACAAGAATTTTAGCCATTGGCAGATGTTGTTACCAAATACCTGCCTCAAGCATCAAAACACACCAGTACCAACAACAAAACAAATTATCTATGGAAGGCCTGTTTAATCCAAATCCTATGAATTCTAGCCAACTTATTTAATATTTATCTCTCCTTTAAAATTAAGAATTATGAAATAAACTCATTTAAAGGGGAAGAGACTGTCTTATCAAACTGATGCCTTTAGTTTTGAGGTAGCTACTGTGAAGAAACTTGTGGGAACAATTGGATCGCAGGGCCAGTCATCTAACAAAGCTCTTTTTGAGGCTTGACAATAAAACCGTACCATCTGCATAGAAGAAAAGACTTATCTTTTTCTTCTCTACTGGAGGAGGAAGAAGGCTGAGCAGAAAAGACAAAACAAAATGATGGGGAAGAAGCGGTCTGAGAGTCCAGGAGACACAGCCAACAAAAGGTGCCACCATCCGATCCGACCCCCATTCTGCCTCGTCCACCACCTACCTAGAGCAAGAACAGCTGACTCTTTGGGTTGGATCCACAAAATCCCACGTAGCAGGATTATTAGCAGGCTCTTCTTCAAGAGTTGGAGTCGACATTTGGCTCCTCCTACATAAGGTTAAAAAGGTGAGTTGTGTCAACAGGAGATACTATTCGTACCTCTGGGAGAAAAATGTTTAAAAGACCCAAATACATTACACATAGTAATGTTAGCTAGCTGAGAGATGGCTCAAAGCGACCCAAGGCTAGGATGTGTGTGTGGTGGGGGGGGGGGGGGGGGGGGGGAACCAACTTGTTCTTTGCACTAGAAGAAACAGGATCCAAAATACTTCTGTTTAAGAATAAAGTACATTTGAACACGGGTGACACACAGAGCAATTAAAACACTACCTGGCACTATGGGCCGTTGCTTTAAAAAGCCACCTAAATTTTGTAGAAATAACCGAAATTTTTAAAATTATCTTTTTGCAGCATCTGTGAATTACATGCCCTGGGACAGACTATTTAAATCATTCTTAAAACTCCTATATTTACTAGCATTTAAGGGCAGCACTTTACACTTGTAATGCGAATTAAAGACAAGAAAAAAATGACCTCTTACATGTCACTGGTAATTGGTAGCAAAAAGCAGTGTCTGTTATTACACAGTGACAAGAAAACACCGGGCAGTATTTTTGTATTGCTGATTCTGACACAGCTGATATTGCAAAGTGCTTCGATGACGGCTCTGGAGGGACTTCTCTTGCTCTCTACCCTCCCCTGCCTTTCTGGGTGTCACTTCCCTGCTCTGTGCTGCTGCCACAAAGGGCTGTTAGAGTTGGCGAAGGTGATAGGTTAGTGGTGACAAAAATCAAAGACAGTAAATGACAGGAAAAGAAAAAGAAAATGTTAACTTGGAAATCATCTAGGCATTGTAGATAGAGGTGAAAACACCTGTACCAATTATTCTAAAGAAAAGGATCATTTTTTAGTGACTAAAGATACCTTTTTAATTCTATACCATGATATATAATCTCCCACTGCAATTATTCTAGATTTTATGTACTATATCTTCATCAGCAGCCTACTCCAGAACCAATTCACTGAGGAATAAATATATAGTATGAATTTCCTAAAAGCTCGATCCAAATGACAGGTTTTAAATCTGTATACAGAACTCTAAGTAGTCACTGAAGAACACTTAATTAATTTCTAAAAGGAGTGGAGTTCTTAGCAGTTATTGGCAAGAGCATCCATATTTATTCTGTTCTAGAGAATGAAGACTCATTTGTTTCCTTTCCTCAGGCAAAAAAGGGGGCATCTCAGTTCTATCAAAAGAGATGTGAAAATATGCTGAATCTGTTTACGTAAATTTGGATAAGTAGAATAGTATTTATCGACTACTATTTGCTTTCATTCATGCAACTAAAATAATCATCAGCAGTCTCTTCTGAGAATCAATTCTTCCTCTTTTCCAGAATAATGTTAAGGAAGGCAGGGAGGGAGAGCAGGAGGATAGGTGGTAGGGGAGGAAAGGAAGGAAGCAAAGTCTGGTAGGGGAAGAAAAGAATATGGCTTCCCCAAATCAACCAACAGAAGCACAGCTGCTGGTAAACACCCCTCTGTCATCAGTTCAGTTCAGAACTGTATTGTCATTTAAAACAGAAGGCCAATGTCACAGAAAATGCGACAAAGGTCATTTCCCTTTGTAAATAGAAAACATTCATAAATTGGTATCCGAAGGAAAACCACACCCACTGACTACTGTCCTAAACCATCTGTGCTAAAAAAAATGCCAGATGAATACTGTGCCAATCTTGAGATGAACAGAACTTCAAAATTTCCTAAAAAATCAAATTCAGTAAAGTAAACATCTTTAACATCCTTGCTATTAAGTTAAAAAAAAAAAATGAACTACGAATCCAATGACCCCTCAGGTTTGGTCACCCAGTGGCACAATGTGATTGACACTCTTCATGTAGTAATCAAAGAGATGGCTACTGAAGCATGACCCAGACAGAATGCAGAAGTCATACTTGGACTGGGTTCTGTTGAGGATGCATTCCTTCCAGACTCGATGGACCATGTGATTGTGGAGTTTTGGAGGAATCTTCCCCGATCTCTTTGGACTGTGCATAGTTATCATCCCCCCGTCTTGGGAACCTAGGTGACTGACCGCACTCTGCGTACCTCCGCTCTCCCCTGAAAAAGAAAGATAATCTGTAATGTGGAAACTATCCGAAAAGGTTTCCTTGTACATAGACCGCAAGCTTATTTAACAGAAATATTTTGATTGTTGAAACTCGTATTATTCATGTAGCTTTGTTCCCACCCCCCTGGCAACAGCACTATCTGTAACTATGAGCATAATTTGTAGACTGGCACTTTGTATGCTTCTCTGTGTTCTCCCTAAAATAGTTAAACACATCAACACTCACGCACCCCAAGAGCGTGCCCACACAGAGGCATTCCTACTCTACAGATATTGGAGACAACTTACTTGTAAGGGTTCACACAGTAACATTAAAAATGTAAACATGAATAGATTGTTTTAAATTTTTAAATCCCCAATACAATAAGTTTCAAGGAAGAACAAAACAGTAGAGGGAGCTTTATGCTCATTTAGCTTAACGGCTGTGCAACTGCACCCAGTGCCCTGGGTAGGAGAAAAGAACTTAATGGCACAAAGCTTTTAACAAGGTCAGATTTCAAATTTGTGTGTGGAACTGTCTGTCCTTATGCCTGACACTATTTATGAAAGCTTAGTGCTAAAACACTGAAAGAGGCTGTCTTGACATTCTGTATCAGAGGATTATTCACTAGTTTCTCTCTAATAACTCCACTGAGTTTTCCCAACTATAGTTGGTATGTAATCCATTTTTTTCTATTATGTTGATTATGATCGCTGGTAATACTGATTATTGGTTATGAGTATTTTACTACTTCTATCTCATACAAGACAAATACTGAAGTTGATTTTCAGTATTAGATTCTGATTCAATTACTTTCATCCCTTTGACTTCATAAATAAATCCTGGGTTTTATTCTCAACCGAACTATGATCAAAACATCTTGACTGAAATAATCAATTTTAAGCACCCCAGAAATCTCTACCCTCATCTGAAAGATAAACAAACATCCTAATACCACAAATTAATAGTCCTGATAACAATGGAACACTACTGTTATGTAAGTTGAATGGTTAGGCTTAGCTCTATCTTAAAAAAACAAAAAACAAAGACCAGTGTCAAAATGCTTACGATTCTAAGGAACTGAAGACTGCTTGCTTGTTCCCTATAAAAGTATTATTGTATTACAAATGAGTTAAGTTAAAGGAGACAAGAAATTTGGTCTTTCATTACCATCTTTCATCGTTACTTGGTTTGTGATACAAAGTAATTCATTTCAATTTTATAATGGATTTTCAAATGCTTATTATAAAACTAGGAAAAGTGGAGAAATAAACAGAAATAGAAAACACAGCCCTTTGTCCCCCAAACAGCTTACAATTTAGCTAAAGAGATCATATGTCCATGGCACCATAAGGGATAATTTATGAACAAAGAAAGAGACGGGTGGGGAAAATAAGGCAGTCTTTCCTGATTAAAACTGAGTTCATGCTTTTCAGTAGCTTTTAATGACTGAACTAAAAGGTGGATGATATCTCAAAGGGAATTAAATAAGACTTGTACTCTATGCTGTCAAATACATGTTGAATATTGTTTCTCAAAATTATCTCTATAAACAGAAGGTGCAAGCTGATGTACCTATCCACGTGTGGCATGAATGATTTCACCAAAACCAGCTGGCCCTCCTTCCCCTGCTAATCTAGGAGATTCTTGGCCATCTTAGGGGAAAAGGGAACCCGTTTTGTCCTGTATCTAGGAAAACGTCAATGTGCAATGTTAGTCATTACACAAATGACAAGGCTGAGCAGGACTCTGAGAAACATTAGGAGTCCTAAGCTATACTTCAACATATCATAATTATTATCACATATGAAAATTTAGACAAATTCATTTTACAAAGATTCCAGTTGCTTTTAGTTAGTTAGTTAGAGAGAGAGAGAGAGAGAGAGAGAGAGAGAGCGAGCACAGGTATCAGGGGACTTATTTACCCAGGGCTTAGCACAATGATACTCACACAGAGTCCAGGGAAAGTAATTTGAAGATCTACAGTGAGGAAGTCCCTACTGAAAACCACCATAAACAAAACCTGGTGTTTCTGAATTGTGAAATTCAGAGTTCTGAACTGACAGGATGCCAGGACACCATGCATACAGCAGGCTTTCAATTTTACATTAAATATAAATTTCACTAAGTACCAGGAAAAAGAAAAACAACCAGATAAATAAACAAAAACCGATGACAACTTATGTAGCCCAAGTGTTTAAAATCCAAGCCTCAAGAGGAAATGTAATTAACCAACTTTTCAAAATACCGATAATTCTAGTCTTTATATTAATAGATCTTTTCTATGATGATTATTAAACAAAACTGTCAAAGAGTTTTTCTCTTTTTTCTTTTTGAATAAACACTGAGCAAATCCTTTCACAACGGGTCATCCAAATTCTCTGCTGCACCATATTAGAGTCGAATGTCCTTTTTTCACGGCGTTAGCAAGTGCGTTGCTCCTAAAGACAGAGGCTGCGTGTTGCCCACTTGTATGCCTTCCACACACTCTCTGAATAATTCCTTCTAGATACCACAATCATGTGTGCTGGAGCTGGTGTTTTGAGTACCGCTTTAAAACCACTTACGCCACCATCCACATACTGCTCCGCTGCTTACAGAGCTCTGGCGAGTACGTCACCTAGCATGTGTAACAGCTCTGTAAAGTACATGGTACTTAACAGAGAAGGAGACGGAGGTTCAAGACAAGCATGAGAAGTGAATACAGCCAACTCACCTAGTAAAAGCTACACAGCCGGGTTTTTAAATTAGGTGCATTCAATCACAGTATCTATCCTTGTCCCCAATATATTGCTTAGCCATGAACATTTACTGAATACCCTCCACACGCCAAGCAGCAGGCTAGAAATTCTGAAATACTGTCTTATCTCATCTCGTGAAAATAACCACGGAAGTATGTATCATACTTGATAGCCTGTTTTCAGTTCACCACCCAAGACTTTATTTACTCTGATGCTTTTGCTAACGTGGCCCACATTAAAAAAGCCTATAAATGATCTCACTTCAGTTCAAGTCCGATGAGTATCCTTTCCTTACTGACTAGATTTCCAATTAAAATGAAGTCAACTACAACAACCAAAAAGTTAACACAGAAAATATACCACTCAACAAAGAAGGCAAAATGCTCCCAATTTAAACAATTTCTGAATTTTTCCATTAAGGACATTTTTAAATTTTTCACATGTAATTAATACTTGTCACTAATGTGGATAGATTACTGACAGAGCAAATTACTTGATTCGGAGTTCCTAGATGCCAATCTAACTTTATAATATAATAAGGAAAGAATCATCCTAGACTTGCCCTTGGCTGGCAATGGTGAACTGGGCACACGCTTCAGCCATTCTGATTTAGTGTTTTCCACCGTTTAAGGAAAAAAAGAGCAGCCTACATCTTGTGCCCTAATTTTGTGTAAAGGGATAGAAGTGTGTACCGAACTTAAGAGAAGCAACCACACTGTCCGAATGGAGTGGAGACTAACACAGCACAATTAAAATTTTGAAGCACCGGAATTGTGTTTGCCGAAAATTTTCTTCCTCCATTTTGCAAAATCCCCCTGTCGTGTTCCTTCCACCTCCTCCACAAGGCATGTCTCACCGTGAGTTTGCTCATCCGTCCCACGGCAAGGGAACTACGTACTTTTCTGTGACCTCCTCCACCTAGGACATGCCTGGATTGTACTCACCCATTACAGCCTGTTCTGGAGAGGTGGGAGGGGTGAGAGGCATTCCACAGTTACTTGGGTCCTTCACACTACCCAGTCCCTGCTGCCCGACGGTAATATGGCCTCCAGCACCGGCAACGCTCTGAGGAACCGGTATGTCATTCTGAGAGATTAAAACAAATGCTGAAGGATAAACCATCCGAACGCCACCTGTGAGGAAAGAGAGCAAGGAGTGAACCGGGCCTGAGAAACAGCTCACAGCAAGCTGCCGACTTGATTATTCTAGCGGTCAGAGGCAAAGCTCAAGGATGAACATGAGACGCTCGTGAGGTCCTGCCAGAAGTGATGTGCTCCATTCCTTCCTAAGTTAATAGCTGTTCAAACATGTGCTCCAACATTATGATAATAGCATTTGGAATACAGGGACCTCGGTGCTTCAGGCAAGATAACTACTCAGCATATACCACGGTGTCAAGAGAATAAAAAAAAGATGGGAGAATTACGGAGCTTATTTTTGATGAATCTCAATGATTATCTTTTTAAATTAAGAAAGATGAAGAAGATAGAATAAAGTTCTTCAGGCAAAATATTTTCTCTTACCAACAATTACTTCGACTGCCACAGGGAAATCATCATCATATCCCAACTCCTCTTCTTCTTTCAACTCCTCTTTCTTTTTCAGCACCATTGGGTAGAAATACTGCCATTCCTCAATCAACTTACGGGTGGCGGGGTCTGACATCTTGTATGCTTGGCCTGTCAGCGTGCCATTTAAGCCATAAGGACTTACCAGTACTAAGGCAGGGAGGAGAAACAGATGTTAAAGATCGACTTGATAATTTCTACTTAAGTGTAATGCTGCATATGTGGTAATTTAGGTTAAAGCATACCATCGCTTACTGGATATGGCTCTTTATTTCCTGACTCCTTTCAAAGTCTGATTTTTTACAGTTTCTCATTTTAGTACCTATTACTTATACACCTCTCAACTCACGTCAATTTTTTAAGGAAATCAAATGGGGAAGGTAAAAATATTATGAGACAGCTGTATCAACACACAAAATATAAACTATCTGTATATTAAAGCGTATACACAACTGTTTGATAATAGCCTATACAATGAAAACACTGAATCTTTTATAACAAAAGAAAGCCATTTAATACACACACACCCAAAACCTGCCTAGAACTTGAATACTCTTCCCAGGGTTTCTGAGACTTCCTGAATGTCTGTAGTAATTTTAAAAATAAGATATAAAGAAAACTTGTATAGCAAAAAGTCTTAATGTACCAAGTCTGAAACATAATCCTTACATTATAATTTCAGTTACGGCTGTTTTGAAGGTCTATTGATGAAACAACTCCAAATAAAATTTATTATACTCAAAGTAAAGGACTCAAAATCCCTCTATCTTTCTCTTTCAGTATTTGACCTGATATTATTTTCACTGAGCTAGACACAAAAATGTAGTTAACACGATGCTGTATATAATATATAACCCAGCCAGTTTGTGGCCTTGGGGTGAGGCTAACCTTCCAAACAACACTTTTCTGGGGATAAACTTTTTCTTAACCCTAATTTCTAAAAAAAAAAAAATCTCAGCATAGTCATAAAATGAGATGTTCTTTCTTTGGATGGCTTTAATTTTTTTTAACAGCTAGTTGATATATGACATCGTTCAAGACAGAGATAGCTGTAGACATCACATACTCCTTGTTGCCTCTCTCCTGTTCCTCACTGAGCCAGATGGGATAAAAATACTGATTCCAACCAACACAGTGAGTCAGGGGCAATGTTTCTGTATTAATACTTCTAGGAAATTCCCACACCAATATGGTTAATTATTTTTACTATAATTATCTATAGGCCAATACCTGCCCTAAGAATGTAACTTCTCCATACTGATCATGGGAAATAAGCAGGATAACATCCCACAAAAGTCTTCTACGATTCAAGACGTCAGTAGCAAATGAGGAAGCCTTTAAATAAGAGGTCTATGGAGACCTGATAATGCTAATATTATCTTTCCCAACTTAGGTTAGTTGCCTTCCCTCATGACTAGGAATTCCTTCCGTTATTATCATAAATAAACACTTCCATTTTCAGTGATAAAGTCTAGAATGAAGTTAGATGGTCCTCAACACCTTTACAGTCAAGAAAACACAATATTTAAATAATTCTGGTAATCCACAATATGCACACACTGTACAACTCCAAAGTGTACAGTTTGAGGACTGGGCTTTGAATTTTGTAGCAGTTTACATAGCAAAGATCCCCAATTAAATAATGATAAAGCATATAGTTTAAAATGTGTTACAAAGTAAGGGGGGTGGGGAAGGTAATAATTAGGACACAGTCAAATGAGGATTCAATGTTCTTTTTTTACCTTAAAAAAAAAAAAAGTCTCAATTATCTTTAGGGCAAGGAACAGATGTTTTTATCAAATTAAATCAGAATCATTTGTAGGAAACCAAAAGGCAATCATAAACAATATGGAGGCTAAACACTCATGACGGGCTGTTAGTAAGTCCATAAAAATATTTTACTTAAATCCCTTAAAATATCAGTGTTTTTAAAAAATTACACTGTGGGATATACTGAGACCATAGCAGACATCTCTAGTAAATTAGACTGAACCAAAAAAAAATTCTTCCAGATGGTTCAATCTAATATTATTACATTTAAGTACTGTAACATTTATAATGCTATTCATAGAAAATTCTGAATTCCAAAAACAAAATTAAAGATTTAGAATCATGGTTAGAAAAAATGGACATGGAGTTATTTTGGGGATATTGAGGTGACTGGTTGAGAATTAATGAAAATATAAATGTTAAGTTAAATTACAATAAAAAACTACCATCAATGCAGTCTTTAATTAAAATAAAATAATAAAGTTATTAACATTATTGAAGAAACTGCGACTCTAGAAATTTGATTCTGGATGAAATTTCAAAAACAGTAATTTAACAGTAATTTTCTGTAGGTCATTGCATGCCTGAAACCATGGAACAAACAAAACAATGAAAACCTTTGATTGATATGATTTGTCAGTTACTCATTGGGTCCTATTTTTCAAATACTTATTGACCTCCTTTGGTTCTGAAGGAAATGCTCTACATTTTATTCCTTAATGCAACTTCACCTAAGACCACGCTGTAAATGTGATAAGCTATAAGCTCTCAGCAAAACATTAGAAAGCTATTCATGTGAAATGGTAGTCTTTCCTTTCTTCTTCAGAAGTTGACCCTTACGCTTAGTTTTAAAATGTCCATTTAAGATAACATCTCCATCTGCAAATCTTACCGGGCAAGGTGACTATCCACGGAGTGGGGAAGAGGTAGGCAACAGGGACATCACCATTTACTTACCTTGAAATGGTGCAGGTGAAGACTGAGCCATGTGTATATGTTCCTCATTGATTAAATAAATTGGCTGGTGTTGGGCAATCTCCACACTTGTGCACACATTACTTTCTCCATGAAGAAAGAATGTGAATGCGCAGGACAGATGCTCACTATAAGAGAAACAGTGAGAAATTCAACTCTCCATTTTGGTGGGAAATGAGCGCTAGACACAGAAATTACAGACGGGATACAGCTTTACTTTTATCAATCACCCAGCAAAGCCTGCCTCTGTGGATATTAATTGCATATACTTGTAGTTGATTTGAACAAGTAACATAACAATGACCTGTTGACAAAGTAAAGACACTAGTTACGCTACAATATGAAATCTGGAAAGCTATTGTGCAGATTGCCTCCTGTTTCATTTGCATAAAGTGTCCTATGCTGACTATAAACTCCTAAGGACAGAAAAAGAATCTTAACATTTTTCTACCTTAACCTCTTTCTATCTTCTGAACTGGCTTTTAACGGATTCTAGGGACAATGATAAAATAGTTTTGTTTATGTTTGGTATGACATAACAATAACATCAAATTTTACAAGCTTACAACATTGAACATGGTTAAAATTGTTCATCTAAAAATAGCAATTAAGGACACAGTTGTATATAAATTCCCAATATACAATTGCTAAGGTAATACAAGTCTCTAAATGGGCTGGTAATATTACACTTAATTTTTACAATTTACTTCTCATCACAAAATTTTATTAAAGCATTCCACTTCTCCATTTTCCACACAATTAGCTAAAAATTGATAAAAATGATGTGTCTTGGAGAAAAATAATTTCAAAATTACTACAGTAGCACATTCTTTCAAAGTTGTTAACTTTGGCCCTAAGCCAGTGATAATATCTCCATTTCTCAAGACAGCTTGTAAGAATACTTGCCTGATGAACCAAAGTCACTGTAGGCCAGGCAACTATCATTTAAAAAATCATCTCCAAGATGTGCTTCCTCTCAAAATTTCCCTAAAATGTTATAAACTGTATTTCGAGTACTACTCACAACATTACATTTTGCTTAGGTATAAAATTATAATGCTTTAAGGGAAAATTGAAATAAAAATGGTAACATTTTCATTCTATCACAAAGTGAAGCGTATATATTCTTCCTTGACAAGTATGTTGAGATAGCCTGTAGCTACCCCCAGCCCAAGGACAGACTTTGAGAACTTGATGGTACCTACAACCCTCTCCAGCTGTACAGTTCTGTTTTTTTTTTTTTTTTTCTAAGAATACATGACACAGGAGAGCAGGGATGACAACAGTGACATTAGAAAGTAGAATCCCCTTTTGACCTACCAATACCACTGCTAAGACTTTATTCCATAGATAAAACTACTGTACAATTATTGACTACAGCACTGCTTGTAATAAATACTGCAAACAGCAAAAATGCCCATCAGCAAAGAACTGGTTAGCTAAACTCTGATCTATGATTCATCCCTACAAAGTAATACTGTGCAACCACTTAAAAGAAAATGACCACATTGATATGTGGAAACCTCCAACATAAAGTCATGAATAGGAGGGGAAAACCAAGGCACAAAAACACTGTGGCTAATATAGTCCCATCTGTATAAAAACGGGACCGGGTCGGGGGAATATACACACACACAATTTGCTTACACTGGCATAAAATTTCTCTGGAAGCATACACTTTAAAACCCTAATAATCCTGGTTGCCTTTGGGGAATGACACGGCATGACTGAGGGAGAAAGAGAATTCACAATTCTTATTCTTTTATGCTTTTGAATGTGGGGCCATATGTCACACAGAGAGTAACGGAGGTAAGATCTGAAGGAAGCCCGTGCCTCCTGTCCTTGTGCAGTGTGCGTGCTGGCCCAACTGGAGGCATGCGCTAGAGGCATCCATGGGTTTCATCTCGTCATATTTGGCTCTTAGTGGAAGCCTGCTGAGATCGTCTTTGATTCTGATTCTGTTATCTAACATCCTGGCTATTTGATCAGCGAGCCATCAATATCTTTATCCACGCCATCACTAAAAATGGTGACAAAGACTGCAATGAGAATAGAATCCTGTGTCATCTTATCAGGTAAGTCCCAAATTACAAATTCACTGGAGTGCTGCCACCCATTCACTATTTCTTGTCTACAAAGGATACTCTGGAAGATTATGTCTAATCTCTAGATACAATGAAGATACATAACAACCGTCATAGTTCTCTGATCTAGACATTTGTCTACAAGTAAAATTCAGGTAGTCTGATACAAAAGCCAACCCCCACCAACTTGTACTTTTAAGTAGAAGGAGTTCAGATATGTGAATAAACATTGTAAACAAGGGGCTCTACAAAACAATTATAGATATATTACGTTAGATACTGTTATGACAGAGTTAGAAGGTTATTATAAGCACCATACCTGTTTCTGCTTCTTCTCACCCATCACCTACTTTTAACCTAAACCATTCCTCACTCAATTTCATCTATTTCATATACTCTCATTGTGTGCCAATTGAACAGCGCTGTAGAGGTGATCAAGATCAACGCCTTTCAAATTCAGGGAGGAGACTATGCCCAAAGTCACAATGGTTTAGAGCACAGCTGGATAAGAGTTCATTCCCCCTTTCTTAACATAGTGTTCACAGCACATTCATGACATTCTACCTTCAGTCAATGCTACATTCACCCCAATAGAATATAGGTCCTCATCAGTGTGACTGCACAATGTGTAACTTATACCCGCCCCTGCATCATTTCTAACCTCCTACTAAACACCTTAACTTGCCTCAAACTGAAAGTGGAGCCTCAGCCTGTTCTCTTAGGGCACTCCACCTGACAAGAATTCTAAGCCTTCTAACTCCATCTATTTTTCCACTCTTTATTCAGTAAATCAGGTCTGATTCAAGCAATTCTTTATTTAATCTCTATTATACCCTAAACATGTCTCTCACCCTTCTCTCACCCTTCCCCAGAGTCCTAGACGACTACGTATCTCCTTTTCCCGGTAAATGTACCCCTGTACTCATCCTCTTTCCCTTCTTGAACAGTCTGTATTTCTTCCTCTTTACTTGCCCCAGGTTCCTAAGCCATTAGATGCCTTCTCTTGATCAAGTTACTCTTTCAGGGGTACTGCCACATCTCACTCCCCTGTTCACTCATATCAAATAACCAACATGTAAGCAAAATGGTCAGTATAAATAGTAGCAATACCACCAAATTATCTACAAATAAATAAATTTTGTGCTACAAAAGAAATGAGGTACTAAGAAAATAATGGAGGGGTGCTATCTTGGAAAGGTGCATAATCAGGGAAGAACTTCTCTGAAAACAAGGAGAGCACTTAAACAGGCTTGATTTTTGAGGTGCCTGGCTGACTCAGTCAGTTGAGCGTCTGACTCAAAAAAAGGAGAGCACTTAAACAGGCTTGATTTTTGGGGTGCCTAGGTGGCTCAGTCGGTTAGGCGTCCAACTTTTGGTTTCAGCTCAGGTCATGATCTGACAGTTTGTGAGTTCAAGCCCACATTGGGCTCTATACTGACAGTGCAGAGACTGGTGTGGAGCTCAATCCCAAAACCTTGAAATTACGACCTGAGCAGAAATCAAGAGTCGGAAGGATCAACCTATTGAGCCACCCAGGTGCCCAGAGAGCATTTGGCATTTTATTTTTTTATTTTTTTTTAATTTTTTTTTTTCAACGTTTATTTATTTTTGGGACCGAGAGAGACAGAGCATGAACAGGGGAGGGGCAGAGAGAGAGGGAGACACAGAATCGGAAACAGGCTCCAGGCTCTGAGCCATCAGCCCAGAGCCTGACGCGGGGCTCGAACTCACGGACCGCGAGATCGTGACCTGGCCGAAGTCGGACGCCTAACCGACTGCGCCACCCAGGCGCCCCGCATTTGGCATTTTAAAAGAAACTTTTTAAAGAGGAAATGTGGCTGCACTGTTGTGAAAATAAAGGCTAGTATAACCTGAATTTGGAAAGATAGGAATATTTGTTCACTCTCTGCCTACCAAAAAGACAAAGATACATCAGAGTAGCTGAAAAATAAAGTACATCTATCTGCATACTGTTTACAAAAGCCACACAAAATAAAACTACACCACAAGAATGAAAATGAAAGGGAGAAGATGCTATGCCGGGTAAGTCCAAATAAAAATAAAGCTGGTATAGAAATAACAATAACTGAAACAATAAAATGTTTTTAAAACGTATGGTTCATTATTACATTATAATAAAGGGGGACGCAACAATAAATTAAAACAATCTTGAATGTGAATATTCACAACCATATGGTATGCCACAGAATTTTCAAATATGAAAAGCAAAAAAAAAAAAAAAAAAAATTGGTAGAACAAGGAAAAACTGACAAATCTGCAATGAATAAAGATTTCAACATACTCTTCTCAGTATGTAATAAAATAAGCAAATTATTAAGAAAACCAAAAAACCAAAGCCCCAATAATGACAAAAATATATAAACTTGAGTATATATGCTGACTTTCCAGAAATAACCTATTCCCTTTCCAAGAACACATGTAAGAGGAATAAAAATGAACTAAGTGGACACAAGACAAGTCCTAAATTTCAAAGATCAGATATCATACAGACTATACCTTCTTTAATCATAGTGCAATTTAGTTAGAAATCAGTTGTTTAAAAAATAAAAAGGTTAAAATAAAATCTCTTTGGAAACTTAAACATGCATTCCCTAAATAAGTCATCAGTTACAAAGGAAATCACAAAATACTTAAAACTGTATGACAACGAAAATAATACAGGTCAACAACTGCGAGAAACAGTGCTTAAGAGAGTAATTGATACCCTTATGTGCCTGTAAGAAAATCTTAAAATAAGATAAGCATTCAAATTAAGAAGTTGAAGGGCCAAGAAGCTCAATGAAAACAGAAAGATGAAAATAATAATGACAAAAACACTTATTAATAAAATGGGGGGGGGAGATGATCAATAGAAAGTATTGACAAAACCAAAACTTGTTCTTTGCACAAACCACAGTAAGACAAACCACCAGGCTGGCTGACTGCTCTGGGGGAAGGAAGTGGGGAAGATGCCCGTGCAAGGGAGGAGCACAGATAATCCTGGGAACCCAAAGAAGGAAGTAACCACAGAGAGTAGGAGTGTTTTGATGATAAAAATACTATACGTAACTTTATGCCAATAAATCTGAAACACATGAAATGGATAATTTTCCATAAAAATAGAAGCTGTAAAAATTTTTTGAAAAGAATAACTAAGAAATTCACCCACTGAATTCAACACCGGCTTAGAAGGTTTTATAACACTTTCAAGGAACAATCAGTCTTCCTATTCAAATAGTTTCAACAAATGATAAATAAAATAAAACCTCCCTGGGGCGCCTGGGTGGCGCAGTCGGTTAAGCGTCCGACTTCAGCCAGGTCACGATCTCGCGGTCCGTGGGTTCGAGCCCCGGGTCGGGCTCTGGCCTGATGGCTCAGAGCCTGGAGCCTGTTTCCGATTCTGTGTCTCCCTCTCTCTCTGCCCCTCCCCCGTTCATGCTCTGTCTCTCTCTGTCCCAAAAATAAATAAACGTTGAAAAAAAAAATTTAAAAAAAAAATAAAAAAAAATAAAACCTCCCAAATCTTTCCTTTAGGCCTGTATAGCTTTGACAGTAAAATGAGATACAATTAGTTACAAGAGAAAGTCACATGTAACAATTTCACTCAAGAACAGACACAAGACTACTAAGTTAAATAACAATAAATCGAGTTGAAAAGTGATCCAGAGATCTACAATACCACCAAGTGGGGTTTATGTTGGAATAAAGGAATGGATTAACATCAGCAAATCTGTTAGTGTAATACAGCACATTAACAGAGGAAGGAGAAAAATCAAAGAATCCATCTCAGCACACAGAAAAAAAAGCATGTATTAAAATTCAAAAACTCCAATAATCATTATTTATAAAATAAACTCTTAGCAAACTGGAGTCAAAAGGAACTATCTAACTTAAATAGACAAAGCAATCATGCTGCTTAATGTTAAAACTTTAGAATACTCTATAAAAACTTGTTAAAAGGCAAGACAAGGATATCTCCCCTTATATGCAACACTGCACTAGATGCCCAAGTCCTTGCAGTAAGAGAAAGAAGTATAAAAACCAGAAAGGATGAAGTAACAGTATCTTTGCAGACAATGCAATTCTGTCAGATGTTTTCAATGTAGACTACAGACAGATAAACAGAAGTAACAACAGAGTTAAGGTTGGTAGACCCAAGATCAACGATAGCTGGGTTCTTACATGCCATTTACAAAATATAATGGAAAAAAAAAAAAATACCCCATTAGCAACAGCAATGAAAACCAAAAGGTACTCAGAAAATAGATGAATAAAGGATATGTTAGGCTTCTATGGAGAAATTTACAGAACATTCAGTTTGCAGAATATACAAGACATAAACTCTCGGGTGGGTGGCTCAGTCGGTTGAGCGTCTGACTTCGGCTCAGGTCATGACCCCACGGTTCGTGGGTTCAAACCCCACGATGGGCTCTGTGCTGACAGCTCAGAGCCTGGAGCCTGCTTCGGATTCTGAGTCTTCCTCCTCTCTCTCTGTCTCTGTCTCTCTCTCTCAAAAATAAATAAACATTAAAAAATATTTTTTTAAGATATAAACTCTTTTAAAAGACAAATCATATAGCTAGATATGCTATCAGTATCATAAAGATTACAATTCTCCCCAAATTGATCCATAAATTCAATGCAATTCCAACCAATCTGATTCTGAAAAGTATACAGATCAAGAATAGCCAACGCAATTCTGAAAACAAAGCAACAGAGTTAACTTAGTAGTATCCAGATTTACTACTGAACCACAGTAATAACAACAGGGTAGTAATGACTCAGGAATAAAGACCCGTTAAATGGAACAGGGAACTCAGAAGCCCATCCTCCAAGGGCTCCCCATCTCACAAAGTGTAAAAGCCAAGAACGCAGCCCCGGTTGCCTTTATGACCAAAGTGCCTTCTGCTCCCTTCCATTCTCTCTCTCCATTCCAGCCAATACAGCTTCTTGCTGTTCCTCAAACAAGCCCATCACAATGCCTCCTCTTGGCCATTCAACATTACTGCTTCTTCTACCTGGAACTCTCTTGCTCCCAGCTATCAATAGGGCTCTCTCCCTTACTTCCTACAAGTTTTGCTTAAATCCCATCTCCCTAGCAAGGCTTATCCTCGCCATATAATTTAAAGGCACAACTCCCCGTAACTCTCTTGCCCCCTTTTCCCTATAGCACTCGTCACTTTCTCCTATTGTCTCTGATACACCAGTCACAATGCTTAGAAGCACTGTGGATCTAAAAACAGCCTTGTAAACTGTAATGCTCCCGCTGCGTTACATTCTTACTACAGATAATGGGAAGGAAATGAGATACTGCAGGAGACAGAAGGGAAGGAGGAAGGAAGACAAAAAACAAAGTAAAAGAGGGATGGGAAGAAATGGGAGGAAGAAAGACAGGAGAAAAAAGAGGAGGAGAAGGGAGAGGGAGAGGAAGAAGAGGAAGAGAAGAACAGGAAGAGGAGTTTCTGGAGTCTATATGGCCATGTGTGGTACTTAACAGGTAATTGTGTCTCAGAAGTTTGAATGAATTTTCTTTTTAAAAATCGCATTCAAGGGCACCTGGGTGGCTCAGTCAGTTAAGTGTCCAACTCTGGCTCAGGACGTAATCTCACAGTTCATGGGTTTGAGCCCCGCATTGGGCTCTCTGCTATCGGGGGCAGGGGGGGGGGCTCGCTTTGGATCCTCTGCCCCCCTCTCTCTGCCCCACCCCTGCTTGTTGTCTCTCTCTTTTTAAATAAATAAACTTAAAAAAAATCACATTCAAGATTATAATTACACTATTGGCAAATGTTCATGTTATGGACTTCACAGGGGTCTGTTCTATAGCTTTAGCATTTGCCACTGTTTTATTTTAAAAAATTAACAGGTGAGAATTTTGAATAAGAGTATAATAAATGCTAGAATAATTATTTTATGACTAATAAACAACCAGGCTTGTATTATATCTGTGTACGTTATTCACAAGAATGTCATTTTAAGTGTCCTAGATAAACACTATTGATGAGATAAAGAACACTATCGCAATTTATTAAACTATTTACAAAATGTAAAATTATTCCTACTTCAAATATGTAACATGACTTAGAGAAGCTAATTAAAGCCTAAAGGCTTTTTAAACTTCCTCTCACCACCCTCCTTTTTTCTCTCCTCTTCCCTCTGTTTCTCTTCTTTATCCCTCCCTCCCTTCCTCCACCTCTCCCCATGATTCTATTTTTATTCTTTCTTTCTCTCCCCCTCTCTTCTCCCTCCTTCCCTCTCCCTCTCCACCTCTCTCCCCACCAAGTGCTTTACTGTATTTCACCTATGCTACAAGCCTATCTCCAAATATCTCACCAGATGTTTGTAACTCTTTATTCTAAGCTTCAAAGACCTATTTCTTTCAGATAAAACTAAGAAACAAACCACCAAAATAATCTTGTTTCAAAGTAACAAGGGCAATATCTGCAAGCAGTCAAAGCAACCAACTCCTACCTCACCTTGGAGCTTCCCTAGACATCAGAGTTTTAGGCAACGTATTTAATATTTCTCTAAACTAGGAAACATCCATCCATCCACCCACCCACCTATCTATCTATCCATGCATCCACTCATCCAGCCAGCCACCTATCCATGTATATATATATATTATACACAGATAAATGGATATACGGATGTATGTACATAAACGGTTTTGGAGAAATCTCTTCCGCTGTTTAAATGCTGAACAGCTAAACATAACATAAACAGATTCTCCCTGGCAGTCGGTGCAAGGAGAGCATTCACAAGAAAATGGTCAGTGTTAGTGCTGGTAGACACTGACCCCATTAGCCACTCCTCTAGCCTCAGCCAACCAGTCTGCTTCAGGACCGGGCGCTCCTTACTGGGCGCGCCACGCTGCTCCATCCGTTGGTGTCCGTGCTCTTCTTTTGTCTAGAGTAAACTTCTCCTATCCTTCATCTAACTCCTGCTTAGCTTCTCCAAGAAATCATCTTTCAAGTCCCAGAGCAGGCTACGTGCCCCACATGCCTCTGCGTACACCTCAGTCAAAACACGTTTGTAAGTTTTACATCCAGTCCGTCTGACTAAATATTGTGAGGGCAGAAGTCGCATTTTAGCTTTCACTTTGGAACCTTCACATGGTATCTGGCACGGGCACATGCTGCATTAGTACTTAATTGAGTTTGTGATATTTTATATCTTTCCCCCGAAATTTTTTGGCATTTTACCAGGTGACTCAGAAATAAGCCTGGAATCGTGAGTCAGAAGACAGGGAAGACAGGAGTAAAAGCTAGGACACTCCAGCCAGAAATACATTCGGTGACACCTACCCATGGCCTTGAGAATTTCTGATGATCTTTCTAACTATTCTTCTGCAGGGAGCCTGCTCTGGGCATATCACTAATGGCTATAGGGTATAATATAGTGTGAATCTCTTTGGGACCCAAGGCAGTTTATACTCTCTGGATTAGAAAAGGGACGAGCACAAAATAAATAAGGACTACACATATAGGTCAACAGGATATTCTCTTCCGTAAATGCCACTGAAGAATTCTGTTCCTTTACTCCGTTATCCATCCCAAGTACTATGGCCAAATCAATCCTCCTAAAACACGTTTGTAATAAAAATCAATACTACTCAATCCCATGTTATAGTCCCCCACTGCCCAGAGGAAAAAGCTAAACCCCTCTGCCCTCTGCCCAAGCTTTCCTTATTCTAGTGCAACCCACTTTTTCTTTTTAAGTAGTATTTAAAACCCTACTTCCATGTACAAACTCTCAGTGACAGCCAGTTTGGAATGGTTAATGCTTTGTGCATCTCTCACATGAATTCCTGTAACTCCACGTAATTTCCCACTCCTTCATTCCCCTTACATCCCATTTCTCAAAGTCCAACATCACTTCTACTTTCTCTATAGAGCCTTCTCATATTAGCTCGTTCCATAGAGACCTCTTCCTGCTACCAAGAGTCCTCACCGTGCTTGGCACCCATGCCGTCAGAAGAACTTACTTAACGAAGCACACCTATCTGTCTTGTGCAAGACGCTCTGCTACATTTTGGAATATGGAAATAAGCAAGTGCACAACCAGGCCTTGGGTATGTTATAGTTTCCTAAGCAAAGTACCTAAAAACTTTAGAAGCAGCCAAGAGGGTAACATAAAATTATTGTACTAGCCTGCATAGCAAGATCCCAAAGACATCAAAAGGCATAGCAATATGAAGATGGAGAAGTTCTGGTAGGATATCTTAGTCAAAATTTTCTACTTTAATAATATTAAACTTAAAAAAACCCTCATCATATGATTATAACATCTTATATGGGTTTGTATCCTATGCAATCTTAGAGAATTATCAGCTTATAAAAGAATGACACGAACCCATGGGAATGAGGAGAGGTTCAGGGAAAGAAAAGTTTCCTACTATTTATAAAATATCGTGCATTCTATCTTATTGTTCTAATTGGGTTAAATTCTCTATTCTCAGAGGTCCAATAAGTAAAACTAAAAACTACATTCCAATAAGAAAAGAAATGTGGTTGCATTCTATCTTTCCAATATCTTCTCTCACTACATTAATTTGTATGTGCAAGGCTTCCATCGTCCCATTTGTTTCCTTCCTAGGACCTGTCATAATCTGTAGTTATTTATTTTGATGGTCCCCTCCCACCACAACGAAAGCCCTCTGTATTCCAGGAACCTAGCGCAGCCCATGACACACAGCACTTAATAGTCACTGAATGAAAGAATGCAGTTTTAGTCATAACCAATGATTAAATTACTTTTCTTTAGAAAGTTCCATCTTGAGCAGAACAAGAACAGCTGATGCACACTGAATATTTTTAAAGTGGGGGAAAGTTTCATTGTTAATAGAATGAGGTCATACGTAATTTCAATGATAGAGAAAAAAGTAACTTTTTTTTAAGTTTATGAGAGAGAGAGAGAGAGAGAGAGAGAGAGGCAGGCAGAGAGAGCACACATACGCACATACACGAGCGGGAAAAGGGTAGAGAGAGAGGAAGAGAGAGGATCCCAAGCAGGCTCCACAATGTCAGCAAGGATCCTGAAGTGGGGCTCGAACACACAAACTGGGAGATCATGACCTGACCTGGCATCAAGAGTCAGATGACTAACCAACGGAGCCACCCAGGTGCCCCCAAAAAGGCAACTTTTAAAAGTGTTCACTCAGGAAAACACAAGGGGTTGGTGGGTGCTGCACCTCTGTAGTTGGGAAAGGACCCGCATAAGTGCAAAAAAGGAAGGACTTAGTATTCCAGATCATTTTATTCTCTTACAATATTCTAAACCTTAAAAAAACAAAAGATTTTTTTTACTTCTTACACAGAGTTTTCAGAATGCAAGTATTACATGTGCTTTCAAAATGCATTATGAATATTAATAAACTCCTGTTCTTTTCATGGTGTAAAAGTGTTTTGATAACAGATTCACAATGCAGAACGCATTTAGATAATTCTATCTAAATGCTTTCTGTGTTATGAACTTATCTTAAAATTTTCCAAGCTGTCATTAACCAAATCTCTTGCCAGAAGTAATTTGCCTCACTCTATAGATCCTCATTTGGGAATATTTTGCTAATGTTACTTTATCATTTCCTTTCCTTAAAAATACACTGTTTACTTTGGCAGCCTTCACAAAGACTATGTTGAGATCCTTTGCTCACTAGCATGCTGCTGACCTTTCTCTTATTGGACCAGCCTTAACCTTCTTCCTTTTTAAAAGAGGGTGGCATTATAATGTTCAAATAACAAGACCATGAAATTATTTCATAACACTTTGAGATGCTTTCATTATTTCATATATCTTCCCTTTAAATTATAAGTTAAATCTGATAAAAAGGCAATGAAAATGTCCAGGAAAGTTAATGGCATATAATTTTTTTTTTTAACTGAGAGGTAGCGCTTGTATTATAACTGTCAAATTACCATTACAATTTTATGAAATCACGCTTCTAAGAAGAATAGTTACCAAGTAAATTATTACAATACAAAACTGCCTTGGTGAACAACTCTCCCTCATGTATAAGAACATATACCTACGAGTATATTTGTCAATATGCGCGCACGCGTGCACACACACGAAATTAAATTAGCAAGCTCTAGGACTTCTCCTTTCTACCTTTCTATCCTCAAAGCTCAGTTGTTCACTGTTAGTACGTTTGGCACTGGTGCATGAATTCGTGCTGGTCAGAAGGGTGCCATTCCTGGCACTGTAGTGGTAACAACCCAGCAGCACTTCTTACATTAATGCAAAACAGAGCCCTGCTGGCCTAAAGGACTTCGTGTTTCTCCCTGGGTGCCTCACTTGCTGGAAGCAAGTGACAGTGCAGAGGCTAAGATTCCCTGTATATCCCTGATCCAAAGGCTGGAAAGCTTGAGGGTTCCCATCCTGACGATACAAACTATATAAGATAATTTTCATGATGCCAAAATAGACATATGAGCTGCTCTAGTCAGTGATCTGAGCTTAAAAAAATCAGAAGCCGACATACACAAAATTTGAGGAGGCTTATGAAAGTCATCTTATTAAAATCTCTCTTGAGGTTACTAAACTAGGCCAGATTATCTAGTCACAGTCTCTGGACAGCCCTTTGAAGATTCAATGGAATGTGCCTGGCAGAGAATACAGATTAAAGTAACATTTATATTAGGTAACTCATAACCACCAAAGTACTTCTGCTCACTTTAAGACATGGTTGGATTCTTTTTTTTTTTTTTTTAAGTATTAAAAAAACCCTTTATCGACTTTTTTGGTTACTTTTAAAAGATAATAACAAAGTATGTGTGTGAGCGGGGGGGGGGGGAGGTGGGTAGAGCAATGAGGGGGGTAATGGAAAGCCACATAAATTTTCTACCATTTTCTCGTTAAATACTGTGAAGGCATTATATATTACTAAGAATAATAAAGGACCAACTGACACTAACATAGCTAAGGCTTTCTTTTTTTGTTAAGATTTATTTTTAAGTAATCTCTACACGCAACGTGGGGCTCAAACTCACAACCCTGAGATCAAGAGTTGCACGCTCTACTGACTGAGCCAGCCAGGCGCCCTGCTAGGGCTTTCTGTATCTTTTTGCCTGTGTGCCTGAGAGTATTCTCTAGCCTTTCTTTCCTGTTCCTTATTGCTAAACTGAAATGCTAAAATGAAATCCTCCCAAACTACAAAATACTCTTGTGTAGTGTATCTTAAAATCATGGGTGTTTACTGACCAATATGACAGATTCTAACACCTGAGGAGGAGGAGCCTAAGTGGTGGTCATGGTGGAGTGACTGCCAGCTTAAAAGACACGTACGGACAGATCCCCACACCCAGCTCACACTGGGAGAAAATGTAAAGCCAACAGGAATTCCAGAATGTTGCCATTCACCGAAAGAACAACAGCAGGCAGGGCCGCACCTGCATGGTCAAACAATGCCACCCCCACCCAAAAATCTGTTAAAAAACACTGGTGCTAGGTATGTAGGCTTTTTGCTTTCATAGAGCATTATTTCTCCATATTCCACTAATGTACTTCCTATCGTGTATGAGTATCAACCTTTATTATTTTTTTCCTGTCTCGTTATATTCATTATATGTAAAATACCTGAAATACTTCTAGAACAAGAAGAGGTAGGAAAAAGAGGGAAGGATGCATATGGAGATTCCCTTTTCCTTTCATACCCCAAGTCTAATTAAGGAACAATGTTATATTACAGTATGTATTTAATGAGAGCTGATATATAAATTAAATAGTACAACATGATAAAATTATTCTGTGTCCGTCCCTATTCACAGGAATGGTCCCAGTTACATTTTTAAAAGACAATGTCTACAATAAACAAAACAGGGGGAAAGAAACTACCTTTTTATATCACACTATTTCAGATCTAGTAGCTGATACTCAGCTCAGTGTGGCTTGGCAAGTTCTTTAAAGGCTTTCCAACACTTGGCATTAGCCTACCAGAGAGCAGGGCCCTCTATATTCAGCACTGTTGCAAAATGTCTCACTCACCAGTACTCAAAGGAAGTCACAGTTTTCCCAGCAAAGGGAAAATAAAATTGGAGCGGACACTTATTTGGTAGAATGCTGTTATCACTGAGTATTTATCTTCCATACTCTTCCCATACCACAGGCCTACTCCAGAGAGCTAGGTTTTTCTCTTCTTTAATCAAAACACAGTGCAGCCTTTAATCATCAGCAGTGCTTGTGATCCCAACCCCCTTATCCCTAACATAAGAAAAAGAAATCTGATGGCTAAAGCCAACAAAAAAATAAACTTAAGATGCTTCTACATGTTTCTTATAGTCTATTTAAAATTATGACGTCAAAGATAGCTACATATTTTGCAATAGGAATTAACTTTGATTCTTAACAATCAAAAGCAATTTCTCCTGGGGCGCCTGGGTGGCTCAGACGGTTAAGTGTCCGGCTTCGGCCCAGGTCATGATCTCACTACTGGTGAGTTCGAGACCTGAATCGGGCTCTGCCCTGACAGTGCTCACGCACGCTCTCTCTCAAAATAAATAAATAAAATTTAAATAATAATAATAATAAATAAAAGTCACTTCTCCTAATCAGGTAAAACTCGTATGACAGGATATAAAAGAAAGAGGAGATACTGGAACTCGCACAGTCATCAGGTGCTGTAAACCTGAAAGATACTATTTATTCAATATAAGAATGGCATTAGCACCTCACTAAAGGGACAAGGAACACAGAAAACATCACCTGAAGATGTAGCCCCTAAAAGTACAGCCCAGGGATACCCAATAAATACCCAGTCTTCAAACTATTCTCATGTGCATAGTAGTTATGAAACACTTAATGATAATCACATACAATCAGCATCTGGTCACTGCCAAAAAATAGGATTTTAAAATTGTGAATGTTCACTTTTTTTTTTAATTTTTTTTTTAATGTTCATATTTGAGAGAGAGACAGAGACAGAGTGTGAGTGGGAGACACAGAATCTGAAGCAGGCTCCAGACTCCAAGCTGTCAGCCCAGAGCCCCACGTGGGGTTTGAACCCACGGACCGGACCATGAGATCATGACCTGAGAACTGAAGTCGGACATTTAACCGACTGAACCACACAGGCGCCCCTCACCTTTTCTTTTTTTTTTCTTTTCCCTTTTTTTTTGAGTTCTGTCCCTTTTTCCATGTCTAGACCCTCTCAGACTCAGAGCTAGGTGTTCTCACTCATCTTGGCTTTAAGTACCGTCTCCATGTGCACGTCCAGGGGAGCTCTCTCTGAGAGTGCCAATCTGTAAAAGACTTAGACATAAAAAGATTCTGATAGAGAGTCTCCTTTCATTATCAAGAACCAGTAGCTGAGGCAAATTTCAGTTCATTTGGTCATTCAAGGAGTACGTGTGTGCTGCCCTAAATGCCAGGCATACATACCCTACAGAAGGCCCCAAGAATCCCGGTTCTCAAAGACTGTATGTTATTGTTGGGACGATCCGGACAGTTTTAAAGTTTTATAAAGATAATTTTGGGGGGTAAAAGGTCTAAGAAGAAACAAAACAAGGTGATGTGCCTGAGAGTGGCAGGGGAGGGGACCCGGGGGGAAGACAGGATACATTATACACGAGGCAGTGGTGGGAGGGGAAGACTTCTTCCAGGAAGAAGAAAGGAAGGTGAGCCCTAAGGGGAGGAGGTTTAGGCAGAGGGTATACACAAAAGGATATAGGAAAAAGTTTAACGTGTTTGAAAACAGAACAGCCACTGTGTTCGAAGCTTATAAATGGGAAGGAGACAGGTACAAAATGCAGTCAAAGAGGTGAGCAGGGGCTAGAACATGTAAACCTTTCGACAATGGCACAGGGCTTGAATTCGATTCCAAATACCTACGGGATTTTAAGCAAAGGAATTCCTATGTCTAATTTATATTTTGAAAAGATCGCTTTACTTATTCTCTGGATACTATATTACGGAGGAGTTAAGTAAGAGTAGATGCAGGGAAAACAGCTAGAAGGCTCTTCTGTCAGTCCAAATGAGAGAACAGCATGGCTTAGGTTGGCAGCAGTGGAGGCACCACGAAAAAGGTCAGGCACAATAGTGAGAAAAGGGCTCAGGGCAGAAAACTCATTTGGGAGACGTGCACACGGAGACGGTACTTAAAGCCAAGATGAGTGAGAGCACCTAGCTCTGAGCCTGACAGAGTCCAGACGTGGGAAAAAGGACACAACTCAACTTCTGCTTTGACATTCTCGGGTTCTTGGGTGGGGGGACCAATATGCAAAAGGTTTAGAGACAGAAAGATTCTGCAGGGGATCGATCTCCTTTCGCTGTCAAGCATCAGCACTAGTAGCTCAGGCAACTTTCACATGCTACCATGTTTTCAGTATACGAAGCAGATCTTTTAATGATACTTCTCCTAACAACAGGCAAAGAGAGAAAATTAATTTTTGTTTATTTTAGTGATAAAAGCTACATACACCTACCTACCTACACACACACACACACACTCTCTCTCTCTCTCTTCCATTGGGAATTTAATAAATTTAACTTAATCAAACTAACCTATTAATATTTTCTCCTTTCAAAGCTATTTTTTAAAAAGAATTCACCGAGTTTAACAAAATTTGCTGAAAACAAATAATGAAGTTATAAAATACTATTTGAACCAAATTATCATCTGAATAAATACCAGTTTTTCTAATTTGTAATCACAGCTACAAATCTGATTAGTATCACAATTTGAAGTAACAATAAAGGAAGCAATCACACAATCTATTTTACATTTAGAGATTTCCACTTAAAATAATTTTCCTGTTTTATAATGTTCACAAAGGTGGGGAAGAGATATGTCAGTCATTGGTTTTCCCTTGATCAGGCTGGGTCATTTACTCAAGAGCAAGAGACTCCTTTAGATATACTACTTTTTCTCCAAATGGCTCTGACAGAGTCTTACTTACTAATTTTAAACATACATCAGATCTGGAAACTACCCAAACTCCCATCAATAGTAGTAGAATGGCTAATTAAATCGAGATATATTGACACAATGGAATCCCATACAGCAATCAGAATAAATGACATACAACTACACACAACAACTTCAATGACCATCACAAACAATGCTGAAGAGAGGACGAACCAAAGAATATATATGATTCTATTTACGTGAAATATAAAAATACATTAAACTAAGCTGTTAGAATAGGGCTCATGCTTGGGACGTGAAAAGCGAATGAGGGAGGTCTTGGGGTGCTGGTGACATTCTATTTCTTGACCTGAGTGCAGGTTACATAAATGTGCTCAATTTGGAAATACATATTTATAAACACTACGATAAATGTACATTTGTATTATATATTATATTTCAAGAAAGTTACACATATACAATAAAAAAAAAAGCAAAATGCTAACATTTTGAAACATAAAGAATTTTAGGTTAAATCAGAGCTGTAAAAGCATGAGTATTTATCTATCTGTGACAAACAGAATAATGGTTTCCCAAAGATGCTCCTGTCCTCACCCCCAAAATCTGTGAATAGGTTATGCTACACAGAAGGGAGAAAGAATTAAGGTTGCGATGGATTAACGTTGCTCATCAACTGACCTTAAAATAGAGAGCTTATTTTGGATTAGCCAGTGGGCCCAATATAATTACAAAGTCTTTAAATGTGTAACAGAAGAGTCAGTGTCAAGAGCTACAGGATGTGAAAAAGACTCAAAGAGTCATTGCTGGCTTTGAAAATAGAAGAGGGACACAAGTTAAGGGGAAGCTAGAAAAGGAAAAGAAAGAGATTCTCCCCCTAAAGTCCTAGAAAGGAGTGCGAGCCTGCCAACATCTTGATTTTAGCCTGGTGAGGCCCGTTCCATACTTCTGATGTCCAGAACTAAAAAGATAATAAATGTGTAAGATGACAAATCATCGTCACCTTTGTAGTGATTTGTTTTAGCAGCAATAAGAAACTAATACATTATCCTCTTCTCTTTATTTTTTTTCAGATATCACATAGCTTATACACAAAATAAACATTTTATTTTTTATTTTTTATTTTTTTTTAACGTTTATTTTTGAGACAGAGCATGAACGGGGGAGGGTCAGAGAGAGGGAGACGCAGAATCTGAAACAGGCTTTAGGCTATGAGCTGCCAGCACAGAGCCCGACACGGGGCTCGAACTCACGGACCGCAAGATCATGACCTGAGCCAAAGTCGGCCGCTTAACCGACTGAGCCACCCAGGCGCCCCCAAAATAAACATTTTAAACAATACATACATTTTAGAGAGAAACAGGTAATAGAAAAATGGTATAACACTAACGGTAGCCTGTTTGTACGTGCTAATATAAGGTTCCATCTCCCCCACATTTTGGAGGTTATCTTTAGGTCCTCCAATAATCAAAGCATACATTCATTACTTCTTATATCTATTTATCCAATACATTTTTTCCATTCCTATCAACACTCAAGTTAGTTCCCAAATCCTTTTACTCATGGAATCAAGACAATTATTTTCACAAAACCAATTTCTCAATTTACCTGAAAATAATGTCTGATGAATTTTGACTTTATCCTTTACCTCCTAAATTTAGTAAACTAACATTACTAAATGAATTTTTTTAAAGGGGAAGAAAGAGATCATTCTTTCCTAATTCAATAATATTTAAAAGCAAAACAATGAGGAAAAAATCAATTTGGAGTCATCAGCAAAATGCGATAGGACTTCTAGCTTATAATTTATCCTCATGAAAACCAGGCCATTTCAAAGTTAAGAGTCAAATGGTATTCTTCAAAGAACCTAGACTGGAATTTCTAAAATCAAATTTCTAAGGAAGCCTGTTGTAAATGACCAATTGCACATACTTAACTATCAACATAATAATATATCTGAATAAACATTTTATTGTAACTCATTTCAAGATAGCCCTACGTTTTTTTCCCCTCCTAATGAAAGCGGCTTTAAGCAGCTAGGTATAAGATCACACCTACAGGGAAGCAGCAACAAAGGAGACAAAGAATACGATATCATATGGCCTGTTATTATTATTGAATTTTAATCAACTACTTAAATGAAGGAACATCTAGCCTCCAACAGAGGCAAACGCAGATGGAGGTAAAATTCAACAATAGCTTACGTAAGTTTAGGACTGCCCAAAGAACAACTAGAGTGGGTTTTAGCTGGTAATAGGAGGCATCTAAATGTGACCGGCAAAAGGAACTAAGGTAGTCGTAAGATCCAAGAACAGAACTAGATGTTGGCTATCCAGAACATTAGTGTTGAGAGATGGATGGTATTTAGAATCCCCATGAGAGGCTGCTTTTTAACTCAGACAAGTACAAAAGTACAGACGTTCTAAGGGGACGTTGTTACTAATGGGCATTCGCCCTGGACATCAGATAGGTTGGGGCAGAAAACGTTAAAAGTCACCAGCTAAGAACAAAGAAGTGAATGAGAAGACTGCTCCAGATCTCTGCTAGCCAAGAGCGTTCACTTTAATTCTGGATGTCACACTTAAGAAGGGTCGTAATCACACTGGAACACACTCAAGAATGACAAAAAAACTTACAACCAGACAACATGACAATAAGTGAAGGAAGTAGAGATATTTAACTAAGAAATGAGACAACTCAGGGAAGAGACATAAATAATCTTTCCTACACAAGCGATTCTCAAGCATGCCATGCCACGAAACCTATTTTGCTCAGCGTGGTGTTTTATAATCACTGCTGGGATAGTACATGCTATCCTCAATTGTGGCAAACATCAATCTTACACAATGATCAAAGCGTGGCCACACACCGGCCAATACTTCATGGCACAGAGAGAACTCAAGCGTACTGGCCAAGCACCACGTACAGACGCTACAAAAAAATATACTCCAATTCAGTATAGACTCTCTAACTGGGCTGCTGAAAGAAAATATGAGCGGACAAGAAAGGTAATGTATTTGCTATCTCTGAAGGGCGGTGGAAGAGACTCGGGCACACTGAAAGGTGAGGGGGAGCAGGATGATCTTTACTATAGCACCTTCAATCCTGAGATTCTAATGATTCCATATCTCAATTTCCAAATAAGCTGTACCTGTTTACATTTTTTTTTAATATATGAAATTTATTGTCAAATTGGTTTCCATACAACACCCAGTGCTCATCCCAAAAGATGCCCTCTTCAATACCCATCACCCACCCCCCTCCCCCGCCAACCCCCATCAGCTCTCAGTTTGTTCTCAGTTTTTAAGAGTCTCTTATGCTTTGGCTCTCTCCAACTCTAACCTCTTTTTTTTTTTTTCCTTCCCCTCCCCCATGGGTTTCTGTTAAGTTTCTCAGGATCCACATAAGAGTGAAAACATATGGTATCTGTCTTTCTCTGTATGGCTTATTTCACTTAGCATCACACTCTCCAGTTCCATCCACGTTGCTACAAAGGGCCATATTTCATTCTTTCTCATTGCCACGTAGTACTCCTTTAAGCTGTACCTATTTAAAAAAAATCCCACATGGACTGATTACTCAGAAGCAGACGTAATACTGAAAGGCAAAAGCGCATCAAAATGTAAGGGGAAGATGTACTGAGACAAGGTAAAAAGAAGTATCTTGAAGACACTATTCCGAAACTTTAATGTATATTGTTGGTAAAGCCACAAATGCATGAGTTATTAAATCAGTCCCCCGAACCAAACTTTTCTGCTCTCCCTTTATTACCAGCATTACTATTTGAAAGCAGAACTTACATGAATACCTATTCATAAAAGCGGCAATGTAACAGAGGTGAGTAAACACAAATTTATTACCCCTAGAAAGGAAACATGAGGCTGATAGCCTTCAAGAGCAGCATCCTATCAGCCTCAAGTATCAGCCTGTGAGTTGGAATGAAAAAAAAAAAAAAAAATCAATAGTTTGAATAGCAAGAGTTATAAAAAGAAGAAAATTTTCCCTGGGTATGATGCCATTACACTGTTTACTCTCAAGGGCTGAAGTCTCAATTCAATTCTTCCGAGGATAAAGGGCTGCATTCATCCACTGTTAGCTGATGTTCATCTTGAACAATATACTCACACACAACGTAAACTTTCAAATTTCTTATTCAGGAACACTTAACTTCTGTGCCTGGGGTCATCACTGGTAAGAGTTCCTACAGATATTCTTTCTCCGGTTTCCTTTGTCAGCTACCCTGGAAGAACTACCATCTCAGAACTCAGCAGATAGTTCTATCCCTCTACCCATTTAATCATTATAGGCTGAATCCCCTCTGCATCAATTAAGCACACAATGGAGTGCAGTACATAAAAACCACAATAAGCAATACAGAAAAAAAGGATTAAAGCCATGAAAAATGTATTAATTTATTCTACGCAATGCACTTGTAATTCTTCCACTTTCAGTCAAGATCACAGTACAGTTTAATAGTCTGGTTCAGGGACCAATTAATCCTTTTATATTTAAATCAATCACTGACTCCTCTCCGAATAATTTAGCTTCTACATGCTGCCTCCCATTTGATGTCTTTAGGGAAAGAGTACAGTTAACACTGTGTGGCACATTCATCATGTTTGGTAATAGAAAAAGAATTGCAGTATCAGAGAAATCTCATATGGAAAGGAGAACATGCTCTAAAACATGTTAGCATAATCACTGTATGTGCCATCTTTTTCTTAATTAAAACAGGCAAGTTAAACCTGGGGCCGAGAGTACACCCTTCATCCAGCCTTTCACAGCATGTGTGCATGCATGTAAGTACTTATTTGGGAATGTATAAGATATACATCCAAGAATAAAGCCTTTCTATACAACCCCTTCAGCTCTACCAGTGTCAGATCCCCTCTCTCATCCCAACCAACAGCAGGATGACCTCACGATGCTCAAACAGTGGGAATAGGGAGGAAAGTAACAGAAAAGCGAAGGTTTTACTCCAACTGGCATGTGTCTGGCACCTTGCCACAAAGCTGTGTCCTTTTCTTTGCGTAACTGTAAAGCCTAATGAATAGGGTTAATTCAACGCAACAGTCAGGTGTCGTCTATGGAGAGCAGATGTCCGTGTTTCAGGAATATTTGAACAAAGAGGTCAAGAGAGTGTGGAGAGTTCACACGACTGAGAACGACAAGACTGTGCTAAAACGATTCCCTACTTCAGCCCACACTGAAAGAAGAAGGTCCCCCTCTTCTTCCCTGGATCTTACCACAATAAGTCACCGTTGTATTCTAATGGCCACTTCATGGATTACAAATGCACAATTTAGCTTCGGAAATTTCAAAGCAAACATAAGCACTTTTAAAATGGCTACAAGTTAAGTGTTTTTAAAACTCTTAACTGGCTAACTTTGTATGTAGATGTAGCACTAAAAAAAGTGGAGTCTGTATCTTGGCAAAACTCAAATGCACTGCTGACTCAGGAGCTCTGCCAGTTCAAACAATTCCAAAGGGAGGAAAGCACACAGTGAATGTTAACTCTGTGTTCACTTCATACCGACTAGACTAGATGTATCAAATGGTAAAAGGCTAATATCAGCTCTGTCATATTACTGGAAAGTAATCCACTATAGGCAGTAAGCCAAACCCATAAGTGCGCACAACATCTAAAAACTGAAATCTGGGGCTCCTGGGTGGCTCAGTGAGTTAAGCGTCCAACTCATGATTTCAGCTCAGGTCATGATCTTACTGTTTGTGAGTTCGAGCCCCACATTGGGCTCTGCGCTGACAGCACTGACAGTATTGAGCCTGCTTGGGATTCATATTCATTCTCTCTCTCTCCCTCCCTCTCTTTCTCTCTCTCCCCCCCGCCCCCCCTTAATAAACAAACTTTAAAAAAAAAAGAAGAAGAAATTTAAAAGGCTCATTACATTTGCTGTCACACTGAAGGAATATTTCTCTGGGTGTTGGAATTGTGACAACCTTCGAGAGTCTGGTTGACTGACAACCATGATCTACAAATAATCACTGGGTCAAAAAATATCGAGAGTTATTTCTTAATCCCCAGAACAGTCACATCAGAGAAACACTGAGAAAGAAGATAAGCCTTTTGTCTGTTTTTGTGTCTCAGAATAGAACACCGCTAATCAAGATCAAACAAGTGAACCACACTCATCACCAAAAACACCTTGTCCAGAAAATAAGTCACACCAGTAAAAAGCTACCATCAACAGGATGTGTTTGCCTTGTGTTGATTTCACAGTGGTTGGGGCCAAGTTTGTGTGGATTCATTCATTCTGCCCTATCTCATTTCCCCTTGCTAAGCAAGAATTAAAGTGTCACACATAGGCACAGAGCTGCTAAGAGACCCTGCAGATCACTCAAAACTACAATACACACAAATAAATCCCAGCAGTTAAATGCGGGGGGGGGGGGGGGGGAGGCGGCGGAATTTCCCTGTATGTGTTTGGGTAAAATGTACTCCGGTATTTCAGTGACTTTACCTTTCAGATGGTGAATCCCAAGAGGGAAAATGCTACATGCTCTTTCTGGATTCAGTTTAGTATAGTATAGTGTTCAAAACAAGATCATAAAAAGCCTGACACAGTCCTTTTGAACACTAGTATAATCTTTCCCTTCCTTCTCTCCTCTGCTTTTAATCTAGCTTTTCCAGTTCTGGACCCAGGTAGCACTGATTCTGCCTGGCGAAGACAACAAATGAAAGGCTCACCACATCCCCAAAGTGCTCTGCTCTTAGGCTCAGTGCTCATCTGAGTTGCTCTAGAACATTCCTTCCCATCGTCCTGCAGCAGACACTGTGCTCAACTTCTGAACGAGGAACTCAGGTGCTTCTTAAGAACTGATGGGCAAGTTCGTTCTTCCTTTATTAGGCTATGTGGGTTTGTAACTAACCTGCTCTTGTATCTACGGACAGTCAGTATTGAAACTATGGTACGACACAACATGCATCACAGCTCATTTGATAAAGGTCTGTATGAAAGAGAAATATTCTTCTATAAATCTCACATTCAGCAAAATTTACTCAACATTAGGCAAGAGATTTTTCAAATAAATAACCCACTAAGGATTGATTTTCAACAGAATCCAATTTAGAGTTGCTATTGAGCAGCCATCGTTAAACAAGTTATAAGTAAAAAAAGAAAAGAAGAGTATTAATGCAACAAAAAAGTAAAAAAAGTTTTAAACTACCTTTTCAAATTACCAATAACAAGACATATTTTAAACACATACTAAGTAATTAATAAAAATTAGGCAGGGGTGCCGGGGTGGCTCAGTCGGTTAAGCGCCTGACTCTTGATTTTGGCTCAGGTCCTGATCTCACAAGAGTTCGAGCCTCGCATCGGACTCTGCGCTAACCATGTGGAGCCTGCTTGGAATTCTCTCTCTCTCTGTGTCTCTTTCTCTCTCTCTCTCTCTCTCTCTCTCTCTGCCTCTACCCCACATGTGCTCTCCTTGTCTCTCTCAAAATAAATAAACTTTTTTAAAACTTAAAAAAAAATAATAAAAATTAGGCAAATAAATGGTGAAATTTCTAACATAATATAAAAAACCTATTCTGGAAAAAGACTAATGCTTAGAAAATGAAAAACAGGTTTATATAGCATCTTATATGTAAAGCCAATATTAAAATTCAGTTTTATTATTCTCTATATGTTCTTTAGCATACTACATCTAAATCAAAATCTAACAGGCTAGTTTATATTCACTCACACAAAGGAAAGAATTCTTGATTATCCTCTTATTCAAAAGCTGAATCTGTTCGTTTTAAATAATCATTGTAAAAAAACAAAAGCAAACACAAACATGCTGAGTATCAACACGAAAGGCACTGGAATGCCTCTTTACTGACCAAGTTGAAAGAAAAAAAAAATCACACATACACACACAAAATAGTTAACACTGTGATGCAAAAATCCAAAGCCAAATGGACATAAATAAAGCTATCTTTCCAAATAATAGCTGGAATAGCCATTTAAAAGAAATTTTGGATAATTAATACCTTTATCTTATGTTGTTATTTTGTTAAATGGAATGAAACACAACTCCAATAGTACTTTGTGTGTGTGTGTGTGTGTGTGTGTGTGTGTTATGTATATTATGTATATATATGCACATATATATATTTGAACATTTTAGCAATTAACACATAGGTAGAAAAGCATGAAAATATAAACAGATCAACTCATGAAGGAAATTTTAATAGCAAAAGATTTCAATATAGTGTTTTTCATTTCCCCCTTTGTACAATTACTTTTTATAAAGAAAAAGATAATGCCTTTCTTTACTCAATACCCAAATAGGACATTTATTCAAATTAAGCACCTGAGGAGGACATAAAAAATTAGAGACAAAAATATCAAGTTAGCTGTTTATAATAGATTTATACAAGAATGTTATTGACAGCAAGAAAATACTATTGCTTTCATTTTGTTTTACTCCCGCTCGCACTCCCTCTTGCTCTCTCACATAAACAAACAAACAAACAAACGTTAAAAAGAAAAAATCTTTCCTACAGCGTTTACTGAATGTGTTTTATTCAGGTTAGTGTTTATTTGGTCTTATGAAAAACTTCCAGTTAGATGTATATTACTTTTTAATTTTTCCATTTAAAAACCCATATTCTGGGTTTTTACTGTCTGAACAATCTGGGAACATAAATTGAGAAGACAACAAGTAAATCCATGACTATCACTGGTCACAAAGGGGAATGAAACAGGTGCTAGTCCCCAATCTGGAAACTGAGACTGGAACATGGTGGCAAATCCTCAGAAGCATCTGTACGTCCCAGTGGGGTAAACCAGGGGTGGGAACTTGGAGAAAGAGTGAGTTCTAATCTCTCCACAGTCAGCACCTATTACAACTTGTAACTTTTACATCTGATCTTGTCAGGAACTAGTGTTGGGATGAGGTGTGTGTGTGTGAAGGGACAGGGTAATGAGATACAAGGAAAGAAGCACAAAAATATTAAAAGGCTTGGTGCAGTATCTCAGAGTTTAGTGATAAAAATCTAGAACAGGACAGTGAAAATGGAAAGGAAATCCATTTTACAGGTAGACAAAACAAGAAGGGAACATTCTTCAATTGGTAATGTTTAAGAGATAAACAAATCTATATATCAGAATAAAGTTTTATCTTTTTAACACCCAGAAAAGCACAGAAAAAGGAGCTAAGTTATCCATATCTTGCAGTCTTTTTTTTTTTTTTTTTCAACGTTTATTTATTTTTGGGACAGAGAGAGACAGAGCATGAACGGGGGAGGGGCAGAGAGAGAGGGAGACACAGAATCGGAAACAGGCTCCAGGCTCTGAGCCATCAGCCCAGAGCCTGACGCGGGGCTCGAACTCACGGACCGCGAGATCGTGACCTGGCTGAAGTCGGACGCTTAACCGACTGCGCCACCCAGGCGCCCCTCTTGCAGTCTTTCCTAATGTCTTCTACCTGGGGGGTAGGGCAGTGCATTTAGACAGTCATTGCTACCATTGATTCCTATTTTTTAAATCATTGTGTCTTTTAATAGTTTTTTAAAACTTAGGAGACACAATGATATTCTAATATTCTTGCATTGTTTCTACTTATACCTTGTTCCCAAGGAAACAGCTAACAACTCAATATCAGATCCTGCATAATTATTGGCTACAAAGGAAGTAGGCTACAATGAGACATTTGCTCCCTAGCAACATGAAAGTGACCCACTTGTTTCTGCCTTAATATCAAACAAAAGTCTCTGTTTTTCATATACAGACCAGCACTTTCCATTAGACATATGCTAACAAAAACAGGTTATACTACTTAACATGTTTTCCCTTAAAGAATGTTACTATTTTCAGTGACATTCTATCCTAGATTAAAACAAAGACACAACTAAAACCACCTTTATTTTTAGGCACTTAGCGACTGCCTGTTTTGGAAGAGGCTCAGCTCTGAAGTCATTCCTGTTAAAGCACAAGTGAAGATAATTGCTCGTAAACCATCATGGAAGAACATATTTCCAATAACCAAAAGGCTTGAAATTAAAATGAATTCAATTTAAAAATTTACATTGTATATTACAAAAAAAAAAAAAGTAAGAACAAATCTTCTAGAATATACTACATAATTTCTGTAACACTAACTACAAGTCACTTATCTTTTAAAATCAGTCTTTTTTCTAAAGAAAACACTTAGGGGCGCCTGGGTGGCTCAGTCTGTTAAGTGTAGACTCTTTTTTATTGTTTAATTTATTTTTTATTTTTTCTCTTTTCAAAGTTTAATTAATTATTTTGGGAGAGAAAGAGCACATACGGAAGAGGGGTAGAGAGAAAGGGAAAGAGAGAATCCCAAGCAGGCTCCATGCTGTCAGTGCAGAGCCTGAAGCGGGGCTCGATCTCACGAACTGTGAGATGATGACCTGAGCTGAAATCAAGAATTGGATGCATAACTGATTGAGCCACCCTCATGTCCCAAGCAAGGACTATTGATTTTGGCTCAGGTCACGATCTCACAGTTCATGAGTTAAAGCCCCACACTGGGCTCCACGCTGACACTGTGGAGCCTGCTTGGGATTCTTTCTTTCTCTCTCCCTCTCTTTCTGCCCTGCCCCTACTCGTACCCTCCTGCGTGTGTGCACACTCTCTCAAAAATAAATAAACTTAAAAAAAAAAAGGCATTTGAAGTGCTGGCATAGCAAAAGAAACAGTGATACATGAATCATTTGCAGAGTTAGAAAAAAGTAAGTGAAATATGGAGAGTTCACTGCCATAATCACTGTCAAATAAATGCTTTCTGTTAAAAAGATTTACAAATATTCAAAGCAGGCCGTTATAACTATATATAAGTACTGGATCTAAAAATATAACATGCATGGACACTTTGCCCCAAATATACAAATGATAAAGGAAAGGTTAGTGAACTGAAAACCTAGCCTCATTTATGACTATATTTTACAAACTAAAATAAACATTAAGAAAATACCTGGGATGAGGAAACAATCAGCAAAACCGAAAGGCAACCGACAGAATGAGAGAAGATATTTGCAAACAACACATCAGATAAAGGGTTAGTATCCAAAATCTATAAAGAACTTTTCAAACTCAACCTCCCAAAACCAAATAATCCAGTGAAGAAATGGGCAAAAGACATGAATAGACACTTCTCTAAAGAAGGCATCCAGATGGCCAACCGACACATGAAGAAATGCTCCACATCACTCATCATCAGGGAAATACAAATCAAAACCACCATGAGATACCACCTCACACCTGTCAGAATGGCTAACATGAACAACTCAGGCAACAACAGATGTTGGCAAGGATGCAGAGAAAGAGGATTTCTTTGGCTTTGCTGGCGGGAACGCAAGCTGGTGCCGCCACTCTGGAAAACAGTATGGAGGTAGAACTAGCCTACGACCCAGCAATTGCACTACTAGGCATTTATCCACAGGATACAGGTGTGCTGTTTCGAAGGGACACGTGCACCCCCATGTTTACAGCAGCACTTTCAACAACAGCCAACGTATGGAAAGAGCCCAAATGTCCATAGATGGATGAATGGATAAAGAAGATGTGGTATCTATATACAATGGAGTATTACTCGGCAATCAAAAAGAATGAAATCTTGCCATTTGCAACTATGGGGATGGAACTGGAGGGTATTATGCTAAGTGAAATTAGTCAGAGAAAGACAAAAATCATGACTTCACTTATATGAGGACTTTAAGACACAAAACAGATGAACATAAGGGAAAAGAAACAAAAATCATATAAAAACAGGGAGGGGGACAAAACAGAAGAGACTCATAAATATGGAGAACAAAGTGAGGGTTGCTGGAGGGGTTGTGGGAAGGGGGATGGGCTAAATGGGTAAGGGGTGCTAAGGAATCTGCTCCTGAAATCATTGTTGCACTATATGCTAATTTGGATGTAAATTTTAAAAAATAAAAAATAAATAAAAAAGAAACAAGAGACATGGACACATGTAAACTGAGTTGCAAGGTGAAGATCCATTTCTTTGCATGCAGTCAAGAAAAATTTTAAAGTTGTTTGAAAGATCAGGTATTGCAGTAAACCCCGACTTAACATTCTGATAACATGAAAATGTTTCATGATGTTGGCCTTCCAAAATGTGGTTAAAGTCCCAAACCATAATTCACAACTACATTCTTCCAGGTATAATTTCATGGACTTTAAAATTTCCACTCTGAGAGTTCCATTAGCTCCCACGTGACACAAGGTAGAGTGTATGGCTTTCCCAGTGTTGGTACCTTAAGAGGCCAGGGCAGTATATACATTTGGAAAATCACGGAGAATGTACAATAAATCTGACAACTGAAATGATAACTTCACCAAAACTGTTTTAGGCAAGTCTGCAGACTATAAAATTTCTCTGTACACATGCAATAGGCAAAATCGATACTAAAACTCTCTATAAAATAAACCTATCTACAGAATGGGAAATAAAGAAGGAACACTACTGAGACGTTCTAATAACTAGTGACAGGAAGCAAAGCCCGGCTAATGCAAAAGCAGTAAAATGAGCTAAAGCTGTCTCCCTATGAATTAAATGCACACACTACTTAGAAGAAAATAGTATTTCTTTTTTTTTACTAAATAGTTATGCAAACTCCATTTATAGATAATCCGGATTCACTCGTTCAAGTTCATAGTTCAAGAAACATAAATTCTTCAAACTTAATAGAAATGCTCGTTTTTCAGATATCTAACAATATACTTCGAAAATGTACATTGTACAAACCGTACGCGTGAAGTACATGCAAAAATATGTAAATTAGGAAGCCAATGTTTTATGAAGTCAAATCCTAAGAAAAAGGGTTGTCTGTAGATTCTAAATCATGAGCAATTCCAACAGAATGAAAATATAAAAGAATATTACATAACATCTCAACATCTAGAAACAGAAGACACATCCCTCAAAAAATGGAAAATAAAACTACCAGGGAATGTATCCAAAGAACATGAAAATGCTAATTCAAAAAGATATATCCACCCCTAAGTTCACTGCAGCATTATTTACAATACCCCAGATATGGAAACCACTTGAGGATCTATCACTGGATGGGTCAAGATGATGTATACATAGATACACATACACACACACACACACACACACACACACACACGTATACATAGATACACATACACACACACACACACACACACACACACACACACACAGATCTACACATACACATTTATGTATGTACGCATGCATACACACAATACTACTAACCATGAAAAAAAGATCTTGCCATTTGTGACAACACGAATGGACCTGTATTTATGCTAAATAAAGTACATCAGATGGAGAAAGACTGTATGATTTCACTTATATGGGGAATCTGAAAAACAAAACAAACTCAAGCAAAACAAAAATGCATAGACAGAACAGACTGGTGGTTACTAGAGGGGAAGGAGGTCAAGAGGCTCAACTGGACAGTGATGGAAGGTAACTAGACTTATGATGGTGATTACTTTGTAGTGCACAGAAATACTGAATTATAATGGTGCACACCAGAAATATATAATTTTACCTCAATTAAAATAAAGACATATTTTGCCAAGATAAAATAATAGAATGCCATTAAGTAGTATTTTATTTAAATTATTTTTTAAAACTAGAAATACATTTTCACTTTCCCCATAAGGAAAGTAAATAGTCTGTGCAGTCTCTTTTAAATTTTTTTTTTTTAACGTTTTATTTATTTTTGAGACAGAGAGAGACAGAGCATGAACGGGGGAGGGGCAGAGAGAGGGGGAGACACAGAATGGAAGCAGGCTCCAGGCTCTGAGCCATCAGCCCAGAGCCCAACGCGGGGCTCGAACTCACTGACAGTGAGATCGCGACCTGAGCCGAAGTCGGACGCTCAACCGACTGAGCCACCCAGGCGCCCCTGTGCAGTCTCTTTTAAAATCACACAGGAGGGACACCTGGGTGGCTCAGTCGGTTAAGTGTCTGACTTCGGCTCTCTCATGGTTTGTGAGTTGGAGGCCTGTATAGGGCTCTGTGCTGACAGCTCAGAGCCGGGAGCCTGCTTCGGATTCTATGTCTCCCCTGTCTCTGCCCCTCCCCTGCTCATGCTCTGTCTCTGTCTCTCAATAATAAATAAAACGTTAAAAAAGTTTTTTTAAATCACACAGGAGGGACACCTGGGTGGCACAGTCGGTGAACCTTCTCACTATTGATTTTGCCTCAGATCACGATCTCACAGTTCCTGAGTTCGAGCCCTGGGTCCGGCTCTGCACTGACTGAGCAAAGCCTGCTTGAGATTCTCTCTCCCCCTCTCTCTCTCTGCCCCTCCTGCAACCCCTTTCCCCAACCTGGGGTATGCATGTGCATGCATTCTCTCAATGAATTTTTTAAAACATTAATATTTTTTATTTTTAAAAAACAAACACTTTAAAAAAACTTTTTAAAAATTAAAAAATAAAATCACATATGAAAAATTATTTCTAATTAGCTCAAATATTAACTCTATTATTGAGAAGCAAAAGTTGACTACAGGGTCATCTGCAAAAAGTAATGATAAACTGCAACCGATTATTAAATTAAGAGAGATAGCTACTGAGCAGCCACACCAGTTGCTATGAAGACAAGGAAGAAGGTGAACCACAGCCACAGAGATGTGTACTTTATGAAATCACATGCCAAAAAACTTCAATCAAATTCTAGCTTGACCCTCAATTCAACAGCAGCTATGGCCAGTCCGTTTTCAGTTTCTGAAGTCCAAAATGTATCATGTGCTTAACTACCAAAACTACACTTCATAAAGCTAAGAAGCAGAGAGACAGCCTCTTGGGGTAAATGTCTTGCACAGGACAAGGATAAGAATTCGAAGCTGTGACTGACTTGTCTTTTCTTACCTCAAAGAGACGGCCTGACACACAGGACAGAGAGACCGAAAAGGTCAGCCTAGAAGGATGATGAAAGTCATTAGCAAATACAAAGGCTGAGAGGGAGTGTTGTTAGGTCTTAGTGGGTCTTACTGGGTCAAAAACTCAATTTTGGATGTCTGAAGGCATCCCTTTGGTTCCACAGCAGACGGAAATCTAAAAGCAGTGACTAATGGGGAAACTGCTTCAAGATTTTACTGAGCTACACTCTAGAAATTAATTCTTCATCATCCACTGAGAAAAATGTCTTGGTGTCATCCTAAAAGGGTGTTAAATCAATTGTGATCTTTGTGGGGAAAAAAGCTGGAAAGCATCATTCACTCTTAAATGTCAGCCAGTTAAGAACAAAAATCACTGATCATGTGTTGGACTCTGGTTTGCATTACACAGTTTTGACAAGTTAAACCATTCCAATCTTGTTTTGCTTTAGCTACTATTACAACCTGCTTATATACTCAGTCTCTGAGACACACTCATAAACTTGGACAAGGGAGGGGCTGAACAGGGTATTGGGTGCACAGGAGAAGTTAAGCAACTATAAAAATTAATAAGAAAGAATTTACAAGAATAATTTATAAGTGAAAATCTGAGAGTTTAATGTATTTTGATTAAATGAGGACGTCAAATACATTTCAACGAAACAACGGGCAATGCAGTAATGTAAGGTAAGCCTTGCGATTACTATCTTGCAAAAGCGCTGAAGAAGCCTAAGACATTTTCTGGAAAATAAAATTTATAATCCATTATTCCATTTATTATGCACATATCTATCTTTCTGAAAGATTTACAGAAAACATTTTCTCCATGTGTCAGGCACTATGTGAGAACTATCAAGAAATCTAGAGTACTAATTTTAGAGTTTCTTATGAAAGAATAAAAATTGTTTTTTATTGGGTAACTTCTAAATTCCTAGAAAGATGTCACATAATTAGGGAATTACAAACATGAATAAAACATAATCCCTATCCTGCAGGATCTTATATTTACATATAGAACTTCTATTTCTAGGGGAAAATATGAAATATGGCTGTAGAGAAGTATAACGGAGGGTACAGATAAAACAGGGTACAGAGGAAAAGTATAGGTTTCTATAAAATTTCAGAAGGGATGATTCTAGCTGTGAGAATCCAGAGGCTCTGTGGATGACATAGGACTAAAGGTGAGCCTGGGAGGATTTTTAGGGTTCTGATAAGCTGAGACTGAAAGATTAGAAAGGAAGACATTGCAGGAAAGAAAACACAAATACGCAGCTAAAAAACATTTACTGAGCGCTTACTTTGCCAGGCACTAAATGCTTTACATACATTAAGTCCTTAAATTCCCGCAGTAACTCTGAAGTAGGCATTATATTATTCTCTCTACTCTGAAGTGGTAAGAAAACAGAGACACAGACAGTTGAAGCGACTTGCCCAGAGTCAGTTTGTCAAAGGTAAAACCATGTTTCAAATTCAGGCCAGGCTGAGGAAATATCCTTCTCAAAGCACTGAACTTTATAAACTTAACTGAACTGGCATGAAAAAGATACATGTATTTTGATAACTGCTGGCAAAGGCTTTCACCAGCTCACTGAAGCTCTTAAAGCTCTTTTTCCTTTATAATGTTCATTAGGGGATGTGAGTATTCTCATTTTGATGATCATGCAAACTCAAGGAAGGTCACGGAGGCAAAGGCAGAGCAGAGAATCAAACCTCATCTTTGGCCCACAAGCCCAGAGCTCTGTCACACCCATCTCTTCTTTTACATTAGAATGACTGTCAACCAACTGTATTCTAGGAAGCCCCAGGGTTTCTCAGTGATGCCACACAGCGTACCAGAGAAAGGTTTCCCATCCTTAACCCTCCATCACATGTCAACGCAAATGGTCATCAACCACCGATTTCATTTGAAAAACGGAGTTCAACAACTGAAAGAAATTTAACAAACATTTCACTCACACACACACACACACACACACACACACACACACGCCCCAAATAAAGTCTTGTGTCCAGTAACCTCATCCTCGTTTCCTGTTATGTTTTCTGGTACTCTAGACTCTGGTATCCAAATTCTACTCCAGACAATATCAAATCTCATTTGTCACCTGAATAGTCTTTCCCTTGGTTTAATGTGTGCAAAACCTTCAATAAAAACTGACCCATATTCCTAATAAAACCCAATCTAAGAGGCCAACCACATAACAGTAATAACGCTCCAGTATCATCCACCACTCTCCCTGTACATTCTCTTTGAATATATGCTATTTAGATCTCCAAGACTGTGACGCTCCTAGGCCTGCTGAGTACTTTTCATTTGTACATGGCTTTTTTTTAAGCTTAGCTTTCAAAAATATTCAGAAAAGAATAGCTTTCGTACTACCATTAATACCTAGTCATGTAACTCTGTTATTCGGTCAAGTGAAAACTCTTTTAAAGTAACACAATCATTAGTAAAAAGTTTATGGGTACCAAAATGGTTGAAACAATTGAAACAGGCAATTCCCAGTGCTGACAAGGATGCAGAACAACAGAAACTTTCATACAATGCTGTTGGGAGTCTACATCGCCACTGTGGAAAACTGACGGACAATACCTATTGGAGCTGAACATGTGTCTACTACTCTATGACTCAGTAAAATTCTACCCTTAGGTAGACACCAACAGAAAATAAGGACAAGAATGTTCTTTTCAGGATTATTCATAATAGTGCCAAACTGTCACCAAACAAATGTCCATCAATTAATCGTGGCATATTCCATACCACAGATTATACACCATTAAGAATGAACAAATCGCAACTGAAGACAATACAGATGAATCTCACAAATACAACGCTGGGAGAAAGAAGCCAGACACGAAACAGTATAAACTGTTCTACCTAAATAAAATTCAAAACCATGTAAAACCTATTCCAGTTTACATGTGGATGTTGTTGGGATAGTGGTTCCTTTGACAGGAGGCAGTGACTAAGAGGAGACACAAAGGGGGCTTCCAAGATATCTGGTAATATTTCATTCCTTGATCTGAGCGCTAGACATAGGGTGTCTTCACTTTATAGAAGTGGATGGAACTAAATGGTTATGATGGGTAAATATACATATATTTCAATGAAAAAACTTCAAAAAATTCCAACAGGAACATGACTGCTTATAAAAGGCCTGTTGCAAGTAGGATAATATGTGCTGCTGAGAATATATTAACATATAAATTCACGATCCTTACTTTCAGCAAGACTAAGTAAGGAAGCAAAACATTCACATGAGAAGTTAGTTCTCTAACAAAACACTGCATCCTGCAAAGACCTATATTTTAACGTTTCCAGTTGGCTTTCAGGGGAAGAGTCGCAACATTAAGGGATTTCAGAGCTGGAAGAGGCCTTAAAAATGCCATGACCACCCCAAAAGAACTACTTTGCCAACTTTAATAAGTTTCCCCAAATACGTGGGATATAACCATGAGCTCCATTAGCCAGAGAACCACAGCAAAGGATAAAACCAAGATCTGCTGGGCAATTTAGGAGCTGCTGGCAGCCAGAAGAGAAATGTGCTGGAATAAGACCCTGACCACAACACCAGCAACATTCTGAGGAATGCAGGAGAGTGCTCAAGGGTAAGAATTACAAGCAAGGGTGTCAGAAAGCAGACAAAAATTCGAGATTTGGCTATATCACTAACTAAATGTATTAACCCTGCATAAACAACTTGACTTTTATCCTGATCTGTACGAGCGGCACAACGAGACCTAGACTATATTATAACCAAGGGTGACGTGCGTTTAAAGAACATACTTGCATGCACACACACAGAGCACACAGTGGCTGTGACAGCACACTGGCGATGAGGATCGTGCTAATGCAGTGGGAGTGCTGTTGTTCTCAATATAAGATGCAAGTTCAAAAGAAGTGGACCTGGGGGGAAAGTATCTAATTTTGAAGTGGTTTCCCAGGGTCACAGAGGGCATGAAAACAGGTAAGTACGCCTAGAATAGCTCTGAGGACTCTCACAAAGAACTACTACCTCGCTATAGCACCCCACAGTGTCTACTGATAAATAAAACTTATTGATTCAGAATGTCTATATACATCTGTAGTACCCGACCCTCAGATAAGCTACCATTAAGCAGAAGAATCATTTCCAACTATTGCTGGCGATGATAAACTCAGAACCTAACTACATTTGTTTTCTTTGAATTCTCTGAATAGCAATGAGAGGAATAGGAGAATCATCATCAGATAAGACTCTCCAACATTCTTTAAGAAATTACTTTCTATCTAATCTTAAATGATTGCGTAATTATAGGAAAAAATTAATATCTTGGGTACCAATTCAAATTGTACTTAATGATCCTAGAGAAATGAATTACTAAAGATAAAAGATAAATTCTGCTTTGGCTTCTGATCTTTATTTCTTTCCTTAAAACTTAACAGACCTCTTTAATTTGTCTTTCTAACTTGGCAGATTTACGAAAATCTGGAATATACTGCAGTTACTTCTATGTTTTTGGTTACCACATTTCTTCCACAACTGACATGAATGGCAAAACAGCCACATAATTCTGGTGAGGGAATAAAAATTGTCTCTTTTCCCCTCCCCCGAATTAAATATCTGCCTGTGTGGAATGAAGTTAACCTAGAAACAAAAGTGACCAGCAGCAGAATCCCTGGAGAAAACTAGTGGAGTCATTTCACAGAAAATGAAGTTGGCTAACACCTGAAGGAATAGCAGATTATTCCAAGTTGCTCAAACATACAGCCCATAAAATAAAGCCCTATGAGGCAGGCAAGAGTCCCAAAGAGATTACACTGAATAATCCTCCTGAAATGGCAGAGGCACATTCTACATGAAGAGTACGATATACTCTTAAAGGATGACAACACGGGAGCAGTAAACCTGAGAAGAGAGGCCAAACTCTCCAGCATCCAAACGCCACAGCTCTAATAACGTCACTTACTTTGTTCAGGGGTAGAGCTAATTAGTTGCATTACAAGTGGTTCAATATCCACATGCCATCCAGAGTTACATACCGTCTAAGTGACTAATGCCAGAATGTTCTGTCATGGGCACCTAAATTCCAGGGAGAGTTTTCTAGGCAATGATGTAATAAATGAAGATGTAGCATTCTGTTTATAAGTTTTTAAATTTTTTTAATGTTAATTTTTTTTATTTTTGAGAGAGAGAGAGAGCGCGCGCGCGAGTGCACGCAGGGGCAGAGAGAGAGGGAGACACAGAATCCAAAGCAGGCTCCGAGCTGTCAGCAGAGAGCCAGATGCAGGGCTCAAACCCACTAACTATGAGATCATGAACTGAGCCAAAGTCAGATGCTCAACCAACTAAGCCACCCAGGCGCCCGCCCGAGCATTCTGTTTATAAGATACTGGTTAACTACTCTTTTCCTGCTTCATAAGCCTGGTCTACCCCAGACTCAGACTAATGGTCTTTATTATAGTCTGCAACAGTTTACACATGGAGATAGTCTGAATGTCAGTTTCAATACCTTTATGTCCATCTGGCAAAATATGATCATTTCTTGGGGAACCTGGGTGGCTGGGTCAGTTGAGTGTCCCACTTTGGCTCAGATTCATGAGTTCGAGCCCTGCATTGGAGGTGTTGGGCCTGCTTGGGATATTCTCTCTCCTCTTCCTCTCCCTCTCCCTCCCTCTTCCCCACTTGCACTCTCCTTCAAAAAAAAAAAAAAAAAATCATTTTTTTCAATGATTAAAGCTGACTCTCAGAGGTCAAAATATGCCCCAATTTTCAAATATTTGGTATTCAAAATATCTAAATTTGGGAAAGAGGCTTGGTTAAAAAAAAATAAAAGCTCTGATGGTTACAAAAGGAACTTTTTAAAGGCTCATTTTAAATCATTGAGCTATCTATATCTAGTACATTTATAAATAGGATTCAGTTCATTAAAATGTATTATTTCATATGTTTTTGGATCTTGCATATGCTGAAATAGCTTTATTATTCAGTCCAGGACTCAAACAACCAAGAATTCACTTATTTTTCTTACTTATTTCTGGCAAAATATATAATAGAAATAGTTTTAAACTCTTTAAAATACTAAAAGGACTCAACTGTAGCTCATCAAAAAAACATGAAATATATTTTCTTCCTGACCAAGAAAAGGAAACAGCTAGCACACTTAAACTGAAAAGTGCCAATTACTTCATATTTAACAAATTCTAAATGAAATGCATCCAACTGCAAGTCAGGACGTTAAGATCCACCATTCCACTTGAGGCACACATCCTAATTAGCTGATCTGAACTCTCACTCTGAGAAATGAACAAGGACACAAAGAAAATATACTTTCAGCGGTTTATTTTCAAGCTAAGCAATGTTAAACATCTAAAAATATACTATTTCCCTCATATATACTCTGGAGATAAGTCTATAATTATTGTACTCTAAGTCTATACATAGTAAACTGAAACAAGTCTGTATAATTATTGTATGCATAAGTCTGTATACGTAGTAAAACTGAAACACATGTTAAGATTATTAAAAGTAAAAACAAAGTTAACACTATCATATAAACAAGCAATAAAATCTTTCACTTTGTAATCTCTATCTATAATGCAAAAGAATCAGAGCAGAGACTATTCTACTATCTTGTTAATCATTCACATACCTATTTTTAACGCCCAAATATTTAACTGAAGGTCGTAAAAGATGAAACTGGAAACCTTTCTTTCAGAGGTAAGTTGCTAATAAGTGTTCTTAAACAATGTTGCTGGAAGGATAATGCCATTCAGGAAGGAAAGGTGAATTAAAAACAATCTAGCCAACTGTAAAACAATGACAGCAAAATAGAGTACACAATGGTATATGGACTTCCATATTTACTGCTTATGTATTCTTTTTTTTTTTCAACGTTTATTTATTTTTGGGACAGAGAGAGACAGAGCATGAACGGGGGAGGGGCAGAGAGAGAGGGAGACACAGAATCGGAAACAGGCTCCAGGCTCTGAGCCATCAGCCCAGAGCCCGACGCGGGGCTCGAACTCACGGACTGCGAGATCGTGACCTGGCTGAAGTCGGACGCTCAACCGACTGCGCCACCCAGGCGCCCCTATGTATTCTTAAATATTCTCAATATTTGTATTTTCAACAATGTATTCTCAAGTACATGTATTCTCAAATATTCCTCTACCTCCCCCCTTCCTAACATTCTAGAACGTAATTTTTCATGCCTTTTAGATTAGATTGACTCGTGACTACAAATGTAAGAAAATATATTAACTACAAATCATAACATGGTACACATATATGCAAAGGTTACTAGTGAAATAATAAGGTGCCATGTGTATGAAAGACAGCTGTGAAACACTGTTTCCATGTATAGGTTTATATTAAACGTATGTAACAGAATAAAAGCTTACAATTTATATGTCAAGTCTGCTTAAACAAGTTTGATTTCACAGGCAATGTCCCTCAAAAATCATACTCTGCAGAATGATTTTTAAACCATAAAGGTGTTTTTTAAGGACACTTAAGCCTCTGACTCTTGATTTCAGTTCAGGTCATGATCTCACGGTTCGTGAGACTGAGCCCTGCATCCAGCCCCGTGCAGACAGTGTAGAGCCTGCTCAGGATTCTCTCACTCCCATTCTCTCTCTCTCTCTCTCCCTGCCTCTTCCCTGCACACATGCAAGTGCACATACTCTCTCTCAAAATAAATAAATAAATAAAGTGTTTTCATCGTATGAAGTATATGTAAATGATTAATATTGGAGAAAGATAGGGGCGCCTGGGTGGCTCAGTCAGTTAAGCATCAGACTTCAGGTCAGACCATGATCTCATGGTTCATGAGTTCAAGCCCCATGTTGGGCTCCGTGCTGACACATCAGAGCCTGGAGCCTGCTTTGGATTCTGTGTCTCCCTCTCTTTGTCTCTGCCCCTCCACCGCTTGCACTCTGTCTCTCTCCCTCAAAAATAAACAAACATTAAAAAAATATTGGGGAAAGGTATTAGAGTAACACAACAGAAGTACTGAGGAGCAAATAAAACATAAATGAGGCACCAAGTACAAGGCTTGAAGTTACACCTTAAGTCTGACTTATGTATTCTTACTGTTAGCATTTCAAAAATTAGGATACAGAGTAACAAATTTAAATCACTGTCACAATATCAAACATTATAACCTTAAACAAAATACTTGGACAAACTCTTTGTCTTTTCTTAAACTGCAGGGCAAAAACCAAACCAATAAAACTCTTCAAATGCTGGAGTTATATATAGCACACACTTCCACAGGCGGAAATAGGGGAGAAAAGTGATGTAAATTCAAGGTCACCCGTGGAGGCTCCACAGGATACAGCCCAAAACACCCTTCTGAGGACGTGGAGTACTCTTTCTCTATCACTCACCTAGACCCTCAGGATAGCATCTTATTTCTGATATGATTCAACTCAGGGCACTTCTGTCTTCTATCCACATCTAGTCCCACCCATGAGAGCAAGGAAGGGGTCAGCTTCTGGGCGGCCCTGAAAAGGACCCAGCAAACCGCTTTTTATTAGCAGTAGGCATCGAGTATAATGTGAGGGAGGAAAAAAATAGTCACTTTAATTAAACACTGTTTTGGATCATCTAAGCCACCACTTCCTTTAAACACTAGAAATACTCTAGTTTCATATACCTCTACAACAGATTCTCCCTGACCTAGATAAATTAACATCAGCAGAGCCTAAGACTAATCAGACAAATGCCTTTTTCAAGTACCACCATGAAAAGATTTTTTAACTGAAATATACAGCTTTAAAATTGTGCTACACACACACACACACACACACACACACACACACACACTTCATGCTATTAACTGTGGTACTACTATGATATTACTAACATAACAATATAACCACAGTGGTTATTAGTTCTTACTTCTTATGGAGAGAGGGTAATTTGATTAAACTGCTCTGCTCTTAAAAACTTTGGAATCTGGTGCCTCAGATGTCTGCAGTAGGACTACCTGGGGAAGAAAGCAGGCCTGGAAGGCAAGAGGCTTTGCAACAGCTTAGTTACTAGATCTTACACTGAGAAGGGCGTTCCCAGGGTCTCATTCATACTCGTTGTGTCTACCAGAGGCCTGCTTTGGCAAAGACAGACAAGGCAGGCTGCGGACATGCACGCGGTAACAAGCACGCCGTCTGCAGGACTCAGCTGCCAGAGGAGCCAACTCCTTTCCTATGAGCAATTCCACTCTCACCCCTGCAGCACTAGCCGAGTCCCACCAGTGCTGCAGGGGAGGACAGGGACCACATCAACCCTGCCCAATGTTAGTGCCCCTCATCTAGCACAATGCATGGCATTATGGTAGGCTCTTTTAAAAAAGCAAAAAATAGGGGCGCCTGAGTGGCTCAGTTGGTTAAGCATCTGACTTCGGCTCAGGTCATGATCTTGCAGTTTGTGGGTTCGAGCCCCACGCTGGGCTCTGTGCTGACAGCTCGGAGCCTGGAGTATGCTTCAGATTCTGTGTGCGTGTGTGTCTCTCTCTCAAAAATAAACAAACATTAAAAAATTTAAATAAATAAAATAAAAATAAAAAGAGGAAAAAATAACCAAGCCCACATTATATATGCTGAGTATAATAAATGAACAGCAAGAAAATAAAAAAGTATTTTCACCCTCACCATCAGTGTCATATCAATCATTTACAATCCGACCTAAAGATATAGTTTTAAAATTATGTTAAATATAAAATAGGACACTAATTAAATTTCCCTAGAAGGCAATATTACATGTAAATCATTTAATATCATTTTTGACCAGATCTGAGCTTTACTTCTATATAAACAGTTGTAAGAATCTGAAGAAAATACAGTAGAATCTCCTTCTGCATTCTGGCGGCACATCAAAAAACCTGTCCCAACAGGCCTAATACTGCATGGTCAGCGAAGAGGAAAAGTGAAAGGAGTCTTCTACTCCGTGGCTTCTCTGAAAAGGGAATCACATTAGGCCATTAAGCAGTCAGATACATTATTTTATTGCTTGCAAAACCCGTGGGTAATAAAGAAGGAGTACAAATGGCCACAGGCAGTTTTGGGGGAAAACAGAATGGTGCAAAAAACAAAGGCAGCGGCTCGGCTGCAGCAGTGGACAAGTGCGTAAAGGCCCGGTGCGGTGGCTGTCGTTTCTCTGTTCCAGGAGAGCACTCGGCCATGTGTGACAAGGAGCTCTCCAAGCACAGAAGTCTGCGGGATCTGGGTGTAAATGCACAAGCAGAAGTCGGGGAGGCCAGAGAAGAACATGAGTGCAGTTTGTAAAAGCTACCTCAAGTCAGATTCAGTCACCCACGTACATTTCCACTCTCTTCTGAATAAGTAACGCCCATGAGCAGCTACCGAGAAAAAGTATACACCCCTTGGAAACACTTGAGAAAAAAGGGAAGTACTTTTATTGCCAGGAACATCAATGTTTTTCAATGAAGACGCTAACACATGAAAATAAAGAAGGGTATTTCTGTAACATGGTCTGTAATCTAAGGTAACTACTTACTCTCTATGTAAAAAAAAAAAAAAAAAACAACAAACCAACCAACCAACTTGTGTTCCATCCTGTACAGGTAAATAGCAAGAATAAGTGATTTATTTTCATGGGATTCAGAGAATAAAACTGGACTCACATCTTTAACCTCACCTGAAGGATGCTGTAAGAGGTCATATTTTCTTCTAAAGACCATCTGCTTTACTCTAACCTCTTTATTGTGCTATTTCAAAGTACTACATGAGAATTTTATTTTATACACTGCTATACTGGTAAAAAGAAAAGTATGAGAATTCTTTAACACTGTGGTTATAAACAATGTAAGAGCTTTCCTTTCAATTACATATAGAATCTCATTACAAAATCATGTAAGAGTTTTATCTGTAACAAAATACAGAAGACTCCTACTTATGAACTTCTAACTTTGTTTTCATCATGAAGAAAAACCTCTAGAGCAAAAGAATCAAATCTACCAGCTACCAACAGATGGCACTGCTGGTCACATGCAGCTACTCCAGTACCTGCCAGTTCATCCTCTACAGCGGGCCAAGTTCATGCTTAGTTTTAAAATTTTTTAAAGTCTTTACTATTTATTTCTGAGAGAGAGAGAGAGAGACAGAGAGAGAGCGAGTGAGCAGAGGAGGGGCAGAGAGAGAGGGAGACACAGAATCCGAAGCAGGCTCCAGGCTCCGAGCTGGTAGCACACAGCCCAATGAGGGGCTCGAACCCACAAACCGTGAGATCATGACCTGAGCTGAAGTCAGACGCTCAGCCAACTGAGCCACCCAGGCGCCCCTATTCATGCTTAGTTTTAATGAGACGACTGACCTTGTCATGTTTAACAAACACAAAAGCCATGCAAGTAACAAATCTATGATCAACATAAATAAAAACAGATCACCTTAACAACTGAAAGTGATGAGAAAAAGAATGCAGTGGGAATAACTGTGGAGTACAAGTCAACCTTGCAATATTGGAAACAATCAACAAGAGATGAAGAAAAGTTGAAGATGGGAAAACATTACAGTGTGAAGATCAGTCTCAATCAGTGTTTGAATGCTTACTGGCCTACTATTAATTCAGGAGAATTGACAAGATAAACAGGTACAAAATGTTACATCGAATGACTTCAATGAATGGTTTTAAGGCCAAATGAAATCTGCACAACACTGAAATTAGTACTAATGCAACACAGCTCTCTATAACACTTTTACTGATCATCAGCTGGGACTGTACCTGCCTCAACAGGTCTGATACGGTCCACAATGTTACGCCTTGGGGAAAGGCACTCGATGGCACTTGAATCAGCAAAAGTACACTTGGTAATATATGTGATGGGAGATCAAAGAATTCCAAGCGGGGGGATGAAATTCGAAAAAACATTTTGATTATACACTATCATAAATGAACACATATCCTCAATATATATCTCCTTGTTTATTTTTCTAATTTTCTACATGTACTTCTATATTTCACTGAATCTAAGAAATCATCAATTATAGACACTGTCATTTTATTGACCACTAAGCAAGGAAAAAACCACAATTACTATTCTAATGTAAGAAACCCCACAATCTAAGATGTTAAAATGTGGGGAGTAAAATATATCTTAAGAGCCAATAAAGTCGGTACTTTTTTTCTTTGAGAGAGAGAAAGAGAGAGAGAGAGGAAGGGAGAGAGAAAGCACACACATATGCAGGGGAGAGGGGCAGAGGGAGAGACAGAATCCCAAGCTGGCTCCACACTCAGCACAGAGCCTGATACAGAGCTCATCCCATGACCCTGGGGGATCATGACCTGAGCCGAAATCAAGATTCGGACACTCAACTGACTAAGCCACTCCAGCACCCCTGAAGTTAGTACACGACTAATACTAATGTATTTTATATGTTCTACAGCATACACCAACTTATTTTAAATGGGATAAAAGAAGTAAAGTGGTACATGACGACATCAGATCCAAATAAATGCTTAGCTTGACCTCCTCTATTAGACTTACTACACATCACATGAACATGATCCATGAGGAACCCAATGAGAAAAAGAGACAATGACTATTTCTCACAAATATCTCCCCCAAGTTCTTTATGACAATAAAACTGTAGGGATAAAAGGCACAGATTTTAGAGCAGACCAACTTTGAATCTGTAGCATGACTATCTCTGTCACTCACTGTGGGCATGTCAATGTCCTCATCGATAAAATGAAGACACCAGTTATTATGTCACAGGATTAAAACAGGGGATTGAGTAAATGTACATAAAGCTTTTAGTAAATGCTCAGAACACAGCAAGACTCCATAAATGGCAACAAAGTATCATTCACAGGAGTTCATTTCATCTGTTAAATCACTTTAGATTATCTGAGGTGTTAGACAGAAAGATAATACTTGAAAGTATAGGACTTAAAAACCTGTCTTATTCACCAAGGCTACTTTTAGATGTCACCATCATTTACAAATGGGATAAACCCTCAGATCAAAATCCATTTTGCCTATAAATCTGAGTGAAGATCAAGTAAGGGAATTGTGCCAAAAACGGCCTACTGCTCTCTTTGACATCAGGTTCAGGGTGGTGGGGTGCTTTGTGAATCTAAAACCGGGGAGTTCTCTGAGCCTCAGATGCGTCTGACAGCTGACAATACTAAGGGGGCTACAGAACACACTGCTGACCGCACAAAGCCGAAAGAACCTCCAAAATCGAAGGCTCGTTTGAAGAGGACACAGTTTTCTTCCTAAGTGTTTTTAAAATGGATATCAATTTAAATTAAGATTTGTTGATAATTGGTTCTGTACGACTGTATTATACAGATTATGACTTTTCGAACACTAAGATTTTTCACTATTTTTCAAATACAAACACTCCTGATGTATTGTTTAGAACTTTCGAAATGAACGACTCAAGAATTCCACCTTGGCATAAACCCAAATGTAGATGGCAAAACAGTAACAATGTTTGTGGTAAACAGGACAGCAGAATCACTGGCCTAATAAATTTGTTTCCTGACCCCTGCTGCCTCTGTTTATTGCCTTAGGATTGACAACAGCTATTTTCAGAATAAGAAATCTGAATTCTATCTGCTACCTTGAATTGACTTTCCTCTATGCTTTTCAGGATGTCATAGTTTTGGATATGAACTCTTCATTTACATTTTAAGGCCTCTCAGTCTCTCCCTGGAGCTGTTAAGAGTCTAACCTGAAATAATACCTATTACTGTTACGCACAATCATATGCTAGCACTCGCATCACCCTTTATGTATTCATGATAGCCCACATTAAAAGAGCATAGGTTTCCAAGATATACAAAGCTAAGGAGGCTGAAGGAGGCAAGGCCTCAATTTGAGGTTCACAGTCAAGAGAGCTCTGACTGTAGCAACCTGGGGAATGCCCTGGACATAAGAACCAAGGTACTCAAGAGAACACAGCACAGATGTCATGACCTAGTCCATAAGAATGACAAACGTGCTGCCTCCCAACAGTGACTGAGAAAAACTCAAGGTCCAAGGAATACAGAGGCTCTATCCCATTTGACTTCGATATCTTCTCCTGCAACAGTCCATAAGCTAAATAAATGCTTATAAGACTGCAACTTAGCAGTAGAATCGAACAGCTCTATTAAAGGTGATACTTGAGACCAAGTATCACCCTCATTCAGAACAATCCCAGCTTTTGTTTTGTCCCCTAAAAGATGCTGCCTAGCCTAGCTTCCTTTATTCTTCAAGTTCTCTGAGTTCAGACGAGGTTTTTCAATTGGCTTGGGTTCCCCACCGCAAACCAGCATGTGAACTGCCTGGTCTAGTGGCAAAATTCCACCTGACCCACATTCTTGCCCAGGCTACCCAGTGGTAATGCATGCCCCACCCTCCCACCCCCATCCCTCCAAGTCCAGGGCAATGAGGTAGAGTGGTAGGTATGAGGACAGGCTCTGGAGCCACACTGCCAGGCCCCCTCTATTTAACCTGCTGGTGATTTAACTTTGGGTAAGTTCCTTAACGTCTCTGCATCTTAGGTTTTACATCCATAAACTGAGGATAACTATTACCTAACGTTAGGGACTATTATCCGGATTAAATAATCCATGAAAAACACTTAGAAAAGCAGTACACAGTAAGTGCTCAAAAAGTGTTAAGATATTAGCTCATTTATATAGTTTTCTAGTAAGAACAAGAGGCCTACTGGAAAAGAAAAATTGCAAGAATATCATTTGTTCCTTATTTAACCAGCTTTTCAAATATATCTCAATAAAACTAAAAAAAAAAAAAAAAAAAAAAGTCTAGAGAAATAAATAAAAGTGATCACAGGACCAGGCATTAATTCATCTATCTGCCTACCCTCCACTGGCTTATTAAGATCCTACACAAAAGACCGGGCACTATGCTGAACAGTCGATAATCTGATGAGGGGGCCAGAGGAGGGCGGGAGTTAAGGAGCACCTCTGGGGCTACAAAATGTAATTACAAAATTCTACCACCTCTTGTGATCTGTGCTTCACAGACTTCAGAGATTCAGTGTCAAGGATCATTTTGCCCCACACCTTCATTTTGCAGATAAGAAAGTACTATCTAGAAAGATTTGTGAGCAAACATTTATCAGGATTCATAAATCATTTTATATTAATGCAGTAAGCATCATGTGCATCTGGTACTCAGAAGTGTATTTTAGATATTAAGAAATCTGAATACTGAAAACATAACTCTATGTTTGAACAAACATCTTTGCTTAGCTATTGAAAATTAGAAGGGGTTCCAGTTATTGGCTAATTACCAATAATACAACTAGAAACACCTTGGAAGAAAAAGGTTTTTCCGTAATACCATTTGTCAAAAATGGACACCTATATACACTAGGTGAAAGAATGACATGAATTTTACAGTTTTCATTTTGTGGTACCATATCACTGCTGAGCAAGACTGGGCTTACTGACATTTCCACAGTAGCAATGGATAAATTTATAGGTTACCCTTAAGTGTCACCAATCTCCGGCTTTGTCATTTTATTTATTTTTGCTTCAGTAACAGATGTGCATTTTGTACTTCCCATTTGTTTTCCTCTGCAGTTTTTAAGTAATAGGATGGGTGAACAAAATACTTTTTTTTATAAAGCTTCTTATAAAGATAGACTGAAACTGAGTCTTTGCTTCATATGTATTGACTGTTTTATTGATCAACGAGGGATGGGTGTCATTAATGTGTTTAATTTTAATATTTTCTGGATATTATACTTGATAGATTTATCACGATCAGTTTGTTGCTCTTTTTGTAGGTACTGCTGGTTTTCAAATACTTTTTGTATTTGATACAGATAATTACGGCTTCAATAATTTTTTAAGCTTCATAATAACACTGCAAAGATAAATAAACTATTCTGATATATGTTTTTAATATCTTAGAAACAGGTTAAGGCAGTCCCACATATATCCTCTTTACCCATTATAATCATGTCTGATTATTTTTCTACACACACTTGACTATATATCGAGTTTTGTAAAGCATAAAACCCTACTCATTCTTGACATGATCCATTAAGGACTAGATTCGATTCGATAAAATAACAGTCAGGGGATATGTCCAAGTCCAAAGGCTATTATAAGATAGGCACTTATAATCTCAGTACACATTTTAGAGTCTGATAGCCCAGAATTTAAATCCCAGATCCACATCACGAGCTGTGTGATCTTAAACAAATTACATAATCTCTCTGAGCTTTACACTTTGAACATCTGTAAAACGTGCGTGCTACCCTCCCTCTCTAAAGATTATTATGAGGATTAAATGAGAAGTTCATTTGATGAAAAAACAAACACAAGGTGTGTCAGGTACTCTTTCAAGCACTTTGTAAACATCACCTTACTCAGTTCTCATAGTAATCCTATGAAGGAGAGACAATATTACCTCTCTTTTACAGATAAATGAAACAAAGAGGTTAAATAACTTTTACCTGCCCAAGGCCACACCACCTCAAAGTCTTAAGCACCTCGAAATCCCTAAGGCACTTGCCTGGTATCATGCATCATAAGGATCAGGATAAACCACACAATGCCAGCCAGGCACAGGAGCATGAGACACTCTACAGGGTCCAAAGGTGGTTGGGGGCCACAATGTTAATTAAGATGACACACAAAATACTTAAGTACTTCTAGGTTAAACTTATTACAGTACAGAAATCTCTAAAGATACAAATTAATACTACTGCTTTAGGAATTTAAAATGAGATCACTCTCCCAGCACTGAGAGCCTTAACACTGTTCAATCAATCTTACAAATAAGTAGCAGTTAATATTATGGTCCTATCAACATTTAGCACTCAGTTTCAAAGCAGAGGTTCTAATTCTTAAGAGAAAGTACTCAAACATACTTTAAAGTTTATTTATTTAAGGAGTCTCTACACCCAACATGGGGCTTGAACTCAGGACCCTGAGCTAAAGTTGTTCTCCCAAATGAGCCAGTCAGGTATTCCTCAAGTGTACTTGAACATAAAGATTCAGAAGAAAATTAAGTATTATTTTATGTTTACTTAAAAAAAAAAAAAAAAGGATGGGGGCACCTGGGTGGCTCAGTTGGTTAAGCGACTGACTTCAGTCAGGTCATGATCTCGCGCTCCATGAGCTACAGCCCACATCGGGGGTCCGGTGCAGACAGGTCAGAGCCTGGAGGCTGCTTCGGATTCTGTGTCTCCCGCTCTCTCTGCCCCTCCCCCACTCTTGTTTTCTCTCCTCTCTCTCTCTCTCTCTCTCTCTCTCTCAAAAATAAACCTTTTAAAAAAAGGACAGTATTATTTTTTCTGATTGACGGTATAATACATGTTTATTATAGAAAACTGAAAACTATAGGATTACAGAAAAAAAGTCACCAGTAATTCAATAATACCTTTACTTTTCACTACAGTTTGAAACATTTAATTTTCAGATGCAGACAGCTTCTTTCCTTCAATGCTAAAAACCTGAACCAAAGTAATTATTGTCAACATGCATCAAGAAAGAACTGTTCTTTAAATAGGTGAGAAATATTAATTCCACTTACGATTGTTTTAAATAATGAATGCTTTTTCCACTTCTTATGCTTAATGTAAACTAAGTTCAGTCAACAGAAATGACAGGCTGAATTCAACAAAAAATTTTTTTAAAACAATGTAAGCAAATTTTACTAAAATGAGACTCATACGTTTAGAAATGGATCACTAATTAATAACAAATGTTGGAACTAAAATTCATTCTCTTCCACAGTACACATAACACCCAACCATTCAACTGGTATCACTCAAGCATAATGTGTTGCAGCTTGGTTCCACATAGGCTAACGAATTGGAACAGAAAAGTAACTTGTTTCTCTAGGTACCATTGTCCTGTGTAAATGAACTTTCAGGCAAAATCAGTAGTATTTACTTAGAAAAATACCCGTTTGAGAGGCATTTATACTTTCAGCATATTTACATCAACAGCTGACCTCAAAATCTAAGTCCTATATCAGCCAATAAAAGGCAAGGAAAATAATGATAAAAAGTAGTCATGTAGGGGCAGCTGGGTGGCTCAGTTAAGCATCCAACTCTAGATTTCGGCTCAGGTTGTGATCTCATGGTTCGTGTGGGGTTAGGCCCTGCATCGGGCTCTGTGCTAACAGCAAAACCTGCTTGGGATTCTCTCTCTCCCTCACTCTCTGACCCTCCTCCATTCTCATCCTCATCCTCCCCCCCTCTCTCACACACTCTCTCAGAATAAATAAATAAACATTAAAAAAAAAAAAAAAAAAACAGTCATATAAACTGCCCCCTTGCCTTCTTCCCTCACCCTGACAGTCTCATGGAATCTTTCAGGGTTTTCTACCATAAAACCTAAAGTGTTATTTGATGATTTTATTTTACTCTAATTTACAGGGCAGGTAAGATGTTTTAAGCACTTCATATGTTCTAGAGTAGCAACAATACTTAATGGTTAAAATGATGCTTTTAACTTCTTTTCAGTTGTTTTGAATCTGTTAATCAAATCAGTGGGCTCAAACAAATCAGATCAGTGAAAGCACTCTGATACAGAGGTGATTCAATATTCACATCAGTTTTGGGAATGACTCCTTACATGTCAGGAAATGTAACTTGCAAACAAGCTTTCGGCTTCCACACCTTATTTGATTTCATGTTCATCAAGCTAGCACTGGTTTTTTATTATATGCTCAAATGGACTTCTAAGCAAGTTGCTGATATGCTCTTCGAAGAATAACCAGCCTTGTTATTCTGCAGATACTCCTGTTAACGATCCTTTATGTTCATTTTTCACCACAGTATTTAAACACAGGGAATATTTTCATCATATTTCCTGAGGAGTGTTGAAATAAAGCCAAGAATTCTCTAGACGAATTTTATAACATTTCACAGGCCACACAAATTTTCACAAACCTCTATGTACCTGTGGCTGATGAACATACTGCACTGTGCGTCAAGGTGCCGGGTGTGTAAGTTCCTGCCTCCAGGCCAGGAAACGTTATTTTACGTGAGCCACACTCTATCTCCCTCACACTACACCAGCACCTCCACTCAAATCCCAGCCAACTTTTTACCCCAAACTTCATACTCCCATTTCTAGCCATTCCCTCACTGATATGAGAGGCACCGCCTTATAACCGAGCTCACTCAAGTATGAGGAACAGAGCTGCGATCTGTTCTGAAATGTGTGGGATTCGCTTGGTATTCACAATGGATGTTGCCTAACCAATCCCGGTTCCATTTTGGAACTTTCCATATTTGTAAAATTTCCCTTTCACTGGAACAAGCAACTGGAGGAACAGGATATTCACAGAACACGGCGGGGGGGGGGGGGGCGGGGGGGGGGGCAGGCAGCCGAGTGCACCAAACCCCTCGGGGCACCAGCGGACCAGGGCCTGCTGGGAAATGGACCGAGGACCAGCCACTGAACAAAACTGCTTCCGAGGGTAAGGAAAACAGCTGGCTTCCCCGAGGACACAATGACTCAAATCATGGACATTTATTGTGAAAAGTCTGTAAAGCTGATCTGGTCCCAGCCCTTCAATTACTTAACAAACTGTGGTAAAGAATTAAAGTTATTTCAGTCCAAATATTCAAGTTTCTGTTATGTGCTGGGTCTTAGTTCCTGGATTAGATTTTATAAAGAGGCTCCTTTAATACACACATGAAACATGCCTGTTTATGACACACAGCTCACTTTTGAGCCTATAAAATGAACTCAAAGACAGTATGGATTAGTAGGAAGAACAGAAACCCTGAAAGCACTCAGTGGAATTAAATACTGTGGAGCTCTATGCAAGTCACTAACCACTCATTTAAAAAGCTAAGAGACTAGGGGCGCCTGGGTGGCGCAGTCGGTTAAGCGTCTGACTTCAGCCAGGTCACGATCTCGCGGTCCGTGAGTTCGAGCCCCGCGTCGGGCTCTGGGCTGATGGCTCAGAGCCTGGAGCCTGTTTCCGATTCTGTGTCTCCCTCTCTCTCTGCCCTTCCCCTGTTCATGCTCTGTCTCTCTCTGTCCCAAAAATAAATAAAAACGTTGAAAAAAAAAAAATTCCAACAGATTTAAAAAAAAAAAAAAAAAAAAAAAAAAAAAAAGCTAAGAGACTAAAGAATCTACTCCTGAAATCATTGTTGCACTATATGCTAACTAATTTGGATGGAAATTAAAAAAAAAAAAAAAAAAAAGCTAAGGGACTAACAACTATCCTACCTCACAGGGCCCTCTAACTCTAGTAACAGAACAAATCGGATCCCTTTGTTAAAAAGTGGCACTAGGTAATTTTAAAGATGTTACGTGGAAACTAAGAAATTGGATTAAAATGGAAAGTATTTAATTTTCCTTAATTTCACGGTAGATTAAAGAAAAATTACTAATGCATGGACATAATATTAGAATCTTTTGAATAAAATTTCTGACACAACACATAAGAAACATTCATGGTGAGTATCTCTTGTGAGTGGAACAAGAGGGAACAAAAGAGGTAAAGAGGAGATTTTCGTTGCCTTTGAAACTGCATAATTTTTTCACGGGCATGCTTTTATAATTTTTTAAAATGCCGATTTTTAAAAAGCTTGCAGGCACTTAAATCATAGAAGACAATGTATGTAGCTGAAAGTATAATGAACTAGAAAAGGAGAGGAAAATGTTCTGGTCTGGCTCTGTCCAGCTCTGTGACCTTGGGAAGTATATTTGAGTTGCAAGGTCCTAGCTTTCCTAGGAAAACAAGAATGAGATGGCTCACTGTGTCACCATCCAGTTGGACTCAATTTTATATTAACTGCTCTTAGATTACTCTTCTCTCATTCAGCCACTCGCTGCATCCATCAAACACTGAAAAGAACAGCAGGAACTAAACAAAAGAGAGTGCAAATTCATTTCCCTATAATGAAAATAATTAACAGCCAAAAAAAATCTATCAAGAGTTCAGAAATGTTTAGCCTGCTTCAGAAAAGGGGATAAAAGATTAACTTGATGAAAACCCAAAATCTATTACTAACAAAGGTAAATAAATATATATTCAGACCGTGACCTCGTTTATTAGAACGCTTTCCAAATGTGTGTCAGTAATTAAAAAAATTATTCTCAATCACATAAATTACAACTCTGCTGGGGTCAGGAGATTGTCTTCTGTTTCCTAATTGATTGATGGATCACACTTTCTGTCTCTAAATACTAATTCAATTATTGATCTCCCTGATGATGGATCTGAATGCATGAAATTATTCTTTGTAGTCTAACAGTCATCCTCTATCAGAGAAAAATAATTTTTCTTCCTAGCTTTATGTGACCAATAACAGGGTCATGTGGTTCTCAAAGCAGCTCGCTCATAATTTATTATTAAAATGTAACACTCTATTGTAGTTTTCTCCCATTTCACATCTCTTGAATAAAATACATGGTTAAATACTAAAACTGGTAGCCTTCTTAAGCATTTAAGACATGCCCAGTTTTTGAGCTTTATCTTATACCTCACCCCAATGAATAAAATGAATAAAATGAAAGAAAGAGGGGAAAATAACATTTTTTCCCTCCATAATTCCCAGTTTGGCTAAATGCCACAAATAAACTGGAGCTGTTTTGCGTAATAAAGCACACAACAGTCACTGAATATTTAGGCAAACCTTCGAGAGGGAGGCAGACTACTCGCACTGCCCCAAAGATTTGAACTGATTTCAGATACCTGACTACACTGAAGATTTCCAGCCCAACAGCTCTAGAGGAAGACGCGGGTCACGTGACCACCACCAGGGAGCCCTTGACAGGGCACTGTCCAGCTTAGCCCCTAACTTAGCCCCTTAGGGCAAGTGCCTGATCACCACCAATTAATTGAGAGACTGAGCAAGGACGGGAACCTCTTTCTTCCTTCTCAATATGCATTTAAATACCCTACTTGGGGCTTCATTGTGCAAGCACATTTCACAAAAGAAAAGCATAATCAGGAGCCTCCTTCAAAGCCTGGAACACTGCACTCTTCTCTTTGTGTCTGGCCTTCACAGTTTCCCATTGTTGTAGTTACTTTCTAGCCCGGGCGCTCAAAAGTGAATCATCCTTTAAAATAAATATATTATTTTATTGTTCTTTCACACTTAATCAAGCCTCTACATTTTATCTTTCTCTTATTTTCTCATTTTCAGGAGGAAGACAGTACTTATTACTTATTTGCTAAGATTAAGGGCAAGAGCCTTGGAAGCCGATTTACCTAGCTCTGTCCTTAGTGGCAGTGTCACCTTGGGCAAGTTACTTATCTCTCTGGATCTCCATTCTTAACTACCTGGACTATCTATACTCCCACCTCTACTCTCACAGGGCAGCTGTGAAGAAAAAGACACAAAATACCTAAGGAGCCCTATGCATAAAGGTCCTGCCCTGCTACTGGAAGATGTGCTCTTAGTTCTAGCACTTTCTAACAATCTGTTACCAGCATTCTAGAGGTCTCCATTTTCTCATCTGTAAAACCAAAGAAAATAACACAAAATTCCAGGTATGTTATGAAGACTGGAAGTAATTAATGTAAAACATGTGGCACAGTATCTTAACAAATGTTATTCCTAACTTATAAATATAAGCTTCCTTTCCTTCCAGCTTGAAGTTGTGCTACTGAACATCTCCATTGTGACTGCTTTTTATTTATTCTACCATTTCCATTTGACTTTCAGTCCAAATCCAAACCTATGTACTGTGGGCTTGTGCCCTCCCTGAAAGTTTGAAGATGCCAACTGATTAAACCCAAAAAAGGGAGGCTATACCGCCAACAGTGAGCACAATGAAGATTTTCGGGTTAACGTTATCATCGGGTTTAGGTGCCTCTCAATAGCAATAACGTGATAGACACTCTACCTTCAAAAAAAATTAACATGAGACATAGGCGCCTGCACACTGCAAATGCTAAAATCCTTGGCAGGAGACGAAATAAGACAGTGCCAAAGGCACTAACCAAAAACAGTCGCAGGCTAGGGTAATAAAATCTGCAGGAGCAAGGAGTCAAGAGCAACAGGGAGAAGTTATATGAAGGGCCACGATTTAGTGGTAAGTGTGAACAGGGCCTTCAAAAGACAGCTTGATTTTCAGAGTTGGTTTTCTTTAAGCTTTCGAAAATCTTTAACTCTCAAGACAATACTTATCAGTGGCTTTGGAATTTTGCAATTCTTAACTTCTAGTGGCAACTACTGTAATTTTTAAATTGTTACCAGAACAATGTTATGCTTCTACCCTCATGAACAATCACAATTACTCTAAGCTTCATTTCTTTAAAATGTTACCATAGTTCTAAAATTGCAGTATTGATGCTACATGCTTTGGATTCCCAAAGATCACACTCTTTGCCACATTCATTCACCAAAATATCTGGACAAAACCCTCAATCCAGGGGCACCTGGGTGGCTCAGGTGGAAGACTGTCCGACTTCGGCTCAGGTCATGATCTTGCGGTTTCTGAGTCTGAGACCCGCGTCGGGCTCGCCGCTATCAGCAAGGAGCCTGCTTCGGATCCTCTGTCCCCTTCTCTTTCTGCCTCTCCCCTGCTTGTGCTCTCTCTCTTGCTCTCTCTCTCTCTCTCAAAAAAAAAAAAAAAAAAGCCCTCCATCCATCACTGTGGCAAGGGCAGAATACCACCTGTGAGCAACCTTTACTGGTGGCAGTTCCCCACCACAAGTGAACATCTGGACAGTCTTCAGATGACTCCTTAGCACAAGCACAGGACATCAGTCACATACAGATCTTACAAACCACCTCGGTGTCTTTTACACACCTTGGGCCCACGCAAAGAGAAGTGGACATAAAAAATTTCATAAAACTCTGTGATCACGTGAGGGGTCCTCCTATTAGAGGTTCATTCCTCCCATCTTCTATCACTGCTAAGCACACCCTCTCCTCTCTACTCAACCAAACCTTTCCTTGAGACACCCTCATGCTATGTCTGCTGTTGCCTTTTCCTCTCCATGACTCTACCAAGACATCCAAACTTCCCACCTGTCAAAACCCATTTAACTTCATGAACGTTTCCTCTTCACTAGAGGAAAGGATCAGCATCTCCCAATTCTCACCTTTACTGCCTAGTTCACAACCCGAGACCATAACTGTATACAGTGACTTATCCTTACTCCTTCAAGTGTTGTCTTGCTTCCCTGATAATACTACATTAGCAGAATTTTGTCATGTTATTATATATGTAATTTTTTTAGTATTTATACTGGGAGGGGGGAGAGGGGAAGAGGGGGAGAGGGAGGGGGAGGAGGGTGGAGGGGGGGAGCACACAAGCAGGAGAGGGGCAGAGAGAGAGGGAGGGAGAAAATCCCAAGCAGGCTCTGCACTGTCAGCACAGAGCTGATGCGGGGCTTGAATTCACAAAACATGAGGTCATGACCTGAGCTGAAGTCGAACGCTTAACCGACTGAGACACCCAGGTGCCCCCTGTCACCTGTTTTTCGTAAATAAAGTTTTATTGGAACAATCTATGCCCATTTCCTTACACACTATATACGTGGCTGCTTTCACAGGATAATGTCAGACTTGACTGGTTTTGACAGAGACCGTGTGCCCTGCAAAGCTGCAGATGTTTACTATCTGGCCCTTCTCAGAAAAAGTCTACCTGTCTCTGCCTAAGAGGAAAATAAGAACAAACCACATCTACATTGAAGCTCCACTCCGAGCAGGCAGCAAGTCAAAACTATTTCCAGAAGAGCATTAAGACATTATTTATTTTTTTCACACTTATGTTCTCCAAGCACAATATGGAGTTTTCCAGAGGCCACAGGATGTCACAAAAGAGTACATGCAGAAGCAGACACGAGAATACATCTATTTACCCTTAAGCCAGACACAAAAGAGATTCACAAAAACAGTACCATTCTTCTGACCAAATATTTTTTCTTTTTAGAAAATTGTCATTTTGGTTAAAAAGGGGTTATTTATGTGAACACATAACGAGTTTATTGTTTTTATAAGTCATAAATACTTTACCTTTTCTCAGTTTTACTTCTCTAGAATAAACATTGATAAGTATTACCCATATAAATAAAAGCTCTGTTGGGTGCTCCATGTTTATAGGGGTTTTGAGACTAAAAAGTTCGAGAATCTGCTATACTATAGCCCTAATGCATCACAGCGGCAAGATTAACTGGCCTACCAGAACAGTCTATGCACTGGGCAGGGTTTGGATAAACACAAAGTAGAGAGTCTACCCGGATAATCAATGATACCACCACCAGCCGGCAGGCAGTTTAAGGAGAGAAATTTGACAATTCTAATTAGAAGCTCCCCAGGGTACTTAAGAAATTTCATTCAAAACTTGGACATAAGGCCAAGGGAAAACAGCCTGTCCTTTCAACATCGTATACAAGAAATGACCATCAAAGGATTACCTAGTACTGTGGTGCCCCAGCTGTGTAGAAAGCACACCAGAACACTAGCAAACTCACAAGGGTGTGGCAAGATATTTTTAAATTGGCAGGGAGGAAACAAAGCGACATCTGTCAGAGCCTATGCAAACTACCAGATCAAGGTGGTCCACAGTTTCAACAGCAGACTGTACTGCATTCCCTACAATAAAGTCAGATCTTAGTGAAAGTGGTTTTTCAGCGATGACTGCAATATAAAGTAAAATCAGTAGTGGTGTCCAATCCGAGTGCAAGATTTGAAGTTATTCAGTGTCCAAAAGGCATACACATCCTATTAATAAGCAGTTGTGGTTATTTAAGGATAAACTTTCTTCTTTTCACTTATGTGCATTATTTGGTCAGAAAGGTACTAAGTTGTAGTTACAGAAATACTTATTAATTTTCTATAAAAACCTAGCTACTCAAATGCTCTTTGAACTGGTTTAACATCTTATGTGTTCCTTCACTAACATGTTGATTAAAATGTTTGGCATTTGTTCATTTTATATTTGCATTAGAGTCCCAATTTTACCTTTTTGTAAATTTTATTTTAGTATGCTGAAGTTGTCTTTTTCCAGCATCTCTAGAAATAGCTCTATTTTTAAAAAGCTATATTTTAAAGGCTTTAATAACTAGTCATCAAGTACTATGGAAGGATGTTTCTATAGGAATACGTAAAGTATCAAAAAAGCCTCTATACGTAGACTCTCATATTCAAATAAAGGACATACCTATGTGTTCAAATACAATTAAACTGTCTTAAAATCCGATGTGGTTTTCTGCATCTCCCAATTTTTAATAAATACATTTAATCCTTTTGAAATCAGTAAAATATACAAGAGGGTTTTTTTTTTTTAATGTTTGGGATGATTTATGAGCACATTCTTCAAAAAGGCAGTATTAATGAAAGTTTAAAAAGTGAATGAGTAAGATGGAATTAAGTTCCCTCCAAGAAAACATTTTAGTATTATTCATTAAATAGAGGGCTAAGGACAAAAGAACAGATGACCACAATTGTATTATTAGTAACTTTTAGTGCCAGACTACGCCACTAAAGTAAAAATACAGATAACAATTTATTTTACCCTCAACCTCCCACTTATTTTTTTCTATTATTTTTCACTCCATGTCAGATGTTTTTATCTAGATCCCTGTTTTCACTTCAAGCTACAGAAGTGATCAATGTGTTTAAGAAGGAAAAAATAGGGAAAACTCCCTCCCGTCCCCCGCCCGCCTTTTTGGAACCTTTATGAGGAAAGGTAGGAAAAAAAGCAAAGTAAAAAGCAAATGCATTAATAGATGTGTTGAAAGATGCCAAATGAGAAGATCCAAATGAGAAGAAGCTTCTGGAAGTATTGGTGGTTTGTAAGGAGCTTCCTTCTTTCCTCATCCAATAATTGTGACTGCTGGATCCATTTCTCTCTGTGTCGCTTTTCATCTCTGCTACCTCCTTCTTCTCCCCAAAGTTATCTCATCTTAATACTGAAGACAACTGGTTTAATTACTCCCATTTATATGTAAAATACCAAAAATAAACTACCATGCTTATAGTCAAGCTTAACAGTCAAAGGACTACACGTGCACCTGAGACCAAAATCAAACCTATGAAAATACTGGATGGAAAGGGGGTGAATTTTAAGGAAGTTCAATCATGCACTTTTAATCCATGTTTTATTTAAAATACCAACTTTACTGTTTGTAAACAATGTCACATGATGTGAAAGAGGAAAAATAAAATAATACACAATGCTATTCCTGAATTAGAATCATTTAATTTTGAAAAATTGATCAGTTTCATATATAATACAATAAATAGCATATGAAGTGCCATGATAAGCTAGGAAGAAATTTACAGAACAGGCTTTAATGATTTCTTTGTCTAGTTATTCATTCCACTACTTACACTATTTCTCATTCAATCCTCAAAACAACCTGTATTAAGAAGATATCATTGGGGCGCCTGGGTGGCGCAGTCGGTTAAGCGTCCGACTTCAGCCAGGTCACGATCTTGCGGTCCGTGAGTTCGAGCCCCGCGTCAGGCTCTGGGCTGATGGCTCAGAGCCTGGAGCCTGTTTCCGATTCTGTGTCTCCCTCTCTCTCTGCCCCTCCCCCGTTCATACTCTGTCTCTCTCTGTCCCAAAAATAAATAAACGTTGAAAAAAAAAAATTAAAAAAAAAAAAAAAAAAAAGAAGATATCATTGTTATTACCTTTATTCTTACTCTTCTCAGAGTTTAGAAACAAAACACAGATAATGAGTGGACCATTCTGACTGTGTACATTAAGAGCACGATTAGAATGGGAGTAATAATAAAGGCCTAAATTTCTGTCATTTATTTCCAAAGGAGCAGTGTACTGGGTGATAGATTCAGTTCCATCAGTTACACTTGTAATAACGTGTATGTGCATTACTTTCTTGAAACAATCACATGTCCAAAAAATTCTAATTCCTGAGCTCAAGATTTACAATTCTTCACACGTACACTGCAGGTAAGAACAACAGGCCCCTGCTCGTCCGCCTCACACTATCTACTGTTACCCCAGCCTCAGCTCCAACTTGATGCCTCCATAACTTTGGCTGGTTCTGAAAATCTCTGACTTGTTCATTCACCCTTAAAGAGGTAAGCTACACAAGGTACCCACAACCCAACTGAAGGCTTCTTCATGGTGTACTTGGAAGAATCAAAAGACCTTTGAATTTTGGAAAGTTTAGTTTACAGAAAATCAAAGCACAAATACACAATTCTCTGTAACACAACATCTACAGAACATGCCCTGTACCGCACTTCATACACTGAGCAGCAAAGGTACCAGCAGTATCCTCCAATGGAAGAATCGTCTGGTTTGAAATGTACTCAACAAATATTTTATTGAGTTATCTCTAGGTACTTTTAGCACCATGTGTTTCTAAGGAATGGGGAAAAGAGGAGGCCTCGCGACTATTACAGAAATGTGCTTTAGTAACTTATCTTTCTGAACACACAAAACATGCTTAAAATGATCAAGGAATAATGTAAGATAGTACGTATTCAATTAAATGTATGATTATAATCAGGGTTCCAAGCCAGTATTTTAAGTTTTTAAGAGCCTGGGTAAACAGAGGGCTGAGGCGTTAAAGTGGAAAAATAAAAGCACATAATCCCAATTTTTCTGTTTTCACATAGTGGATGTTTAAGTGATACCACAATATCTTACTCTTTCTGTAAGGAACTCCAATTGAGGGTAATGTTTCTTTTCATTAATGAAATTAATGCCTAGAAAGGTTACTTATTCAAGGACACAACAAATCGTCAGCAAAAGAAAGTTGTATTTATTTCAGAGATTTGAACCATAATCTGATATAAAGCTTAAATTCTGGATTATAAAATTATAAATAAGAAATAAAGGATGGGGGCATCTGGGTGGCTCAGTTGGTTGAGCCTCCGACCTCGGCTCAGGTCATGATCTTGCGGTTCATGGGTTCGAGACCCATGTCGGGTTCTGTGCTGACAGTTCAGAGCCTGGATGGAGCCTGTTTTGGATTCTGTCTCCCTTTCTCTCTGCTCCTCCCCTACTGATGCTTTGTGTGTCTGTCTCTCTCTCTCAAAAAGAAATAAAACAAACAAAAGAAACAAAGGATGGGAGGTGGCAGGCTACGTTAAAATTGATGGAGTGCTTTTAAGGCCACTGAAACAAAGCTTAAAATTCTGCTAATATTACAATTTTCTCTCAGTGAAACTTACTTTCTACAGTCTTTTTTCTTTTTTTTTTTTTTTTTTTAAATCTCAGTGACAGAAAACTTTAACCAACTGTCTTCAATTATACATAGTAATGTGTTTCTTTGCTTTCTTACATGCTAGGTACCAGGTAACACTCTATAAATTATACTGGTCAATTTCAGTAGTACGTAAAAATACTTCAAATGTTGCCCACAATGTTCCTTCTAGGCTCTTCTGTGTACAACCAATTAGAAAGGTCTCCGCCTTTCTATGAGGCATGTTAAAATCTCAAGATGTGTTAAAGCTGCTTCTACTAATAAAAACTGCAATTCATAAAGCACCAATGAAGGACAATATCCAACAGAGTAACACAGACTTTTCACGAGGAAATACCTGAACTGAAACAACCATCATGAACAGCCCAAGTGTTCAAACTTGAAATTTGAGCAAACTATTCAATAATAAATAATACTGAGGAAAAACTCACATAAAACCAATTATTATAAGAACATTTATAAAAACACAATATTTTAAACAATCATCTCTTAAGAATGGTAAAGAAAATCTTTTTGCTTTAATGACGTAACTCAACATTTTGTTTTATGTTAGATGACTTTTAAGACCTCATTTTCCACTTTGATCCTCGGGCAAAATAAACAGATTTACAACAAAAGAAGTATGTTCCATTCAGTTCAACCAAACCCGTAATACTCTTTGTACTAGAAATTGTAATAGACGTGGAGTCGAATAAAAGGGGGAAAACGATGAAGAGCAGACACCAAAATAAGTATGATTCTGTTCTAAAAAGTCAAGGATGGAATGATGCGGGAATGGAAAAAGAAAAAAATGCAGACTAAATTCTCATCTTCCTTAGAACAAATTCAAGACAGGAATAAAGTTTTTAAAATAAACGACAAAAATAAGTAAGAAGTAAAACCATACTCTTGATAAATTTACAGGTAAAATGCCAAGGGGGGGCGGGGGGGGAACAGCTAGGAAAGTTGCCTCAGGGGAGCAGCTCAAAGAAGAAAGATCAAAGTTAATGTTGAGATGCCAGGAGAGCCCGAAAGGTTGGGGAAGAAAAAGAACCTGCACAAAGAGAAAAGGAGTTTAGACAATGGTAGAGATTGTGAAAGGCAACCCTGGCTGGACAGAAAGGCTTCTACTGGAGAGCAGGGATGCCAGACAAAGTGTGGGTAACATCCAAAACACAGCTGACACCACATGGTGCTCTTATGGGGGAGAGCACTTCACCCACCAAGAGCAGTCTTAACAGAAGTGATGGGAACCAGGAGAAAGTCAGAAGACTGTGACAGACCAAACATCACGACAGGAAGGAGGCTCCACAGGATGTAAGTTGGTCCTGCATCTCAGCACCCAGAGCTTTCCAAACTCTTTAGTCTTAAATATTAAGCTATAATACTTTAACGTTACACAACTTTTTTTTTTAATGTTTATTTATTTTTGAGAGACAGAGCGTGAGCGGGGGAGGAGCAGAGAGAGAGGGAGACACAGAATCTGAAGCGGGCTTCAGGATCTGAGCTGTCAGCACAGAGCCCAACGTGGGGCTCAAACCGACCACGAGATCATGACCTGAGCCGAAGTCAGAGGCTCAACCAACTGAGCCACCCAGGCACCCCTAGCCTTACACAACTATTAATAAAACCCTAAATGAAGTCTATATCATCACATTCGACTGATGGGTTCTCAGATACACATTTAATACTTTCTAAGAACCACACTTAATAAAAGCTTTGTTTTTATAATATTCTTGAACACTCCAAATATACCAGAGGTAAGCCAAAGGGCTATAAAATACATTATATACTCTCCATTTTTTCCCTTTGATTCCTTCATATAAAAGATTGGCAAGAGAACTACAATGCAAATAAGTATATTTCAAAACTCATACCAGAATGAAGATGATTTCAATCAGATCTTAAAATATGCAGTAAAAAAAGTTCTTTAAAAACAGAAAATAGCTCCTATCAATATTTTAGGGGTAGAATCAATATACAATATGCCATTTCTTATAGAGCATATGGCCATTATATAAAAAGATTTATAGTAGGAATACTTAATTCATTTAATGCAAATCACCTATATAAAAAATATTTGGGTGGCTCATCCAGGGAAGCTTCTGACTTGGGCTCAGGTCATTATCTTGCAGTTTGTAAGTTAGAGCCTGGCATCGGGCTCCATACTGACAATGCAGAGCCTGCTTGGAATTTCTCTCTCTCTCTCTCTCTCTCTCTCACACACACACACACACACAGTCTCTGCCCCTCCCCCACTTGCATTCTCTTTCAAAATAAACTTAAAAAAATTTTTTTAAATAAAAAATATTTGGATAGCAATCTTCTGCTAGTACAAGAAACTACCAGAAACATAAAAACTTGTAATTATCCTTAGTTTTTTTCTAAGTAATTACTCCCACCCCTTCCACCATGAGTGGCAGCCAACCACCATTACAGCAGCAGCCACAAGTCAGGTTCTTGACAGCCACTTCATGTTACTTTACTCAGCCCTAAACCATCTTAAGCACAATCTCCATTCTACCAAAACAAAACAAACAAAACAAAACCGGGGTGGGTGGGTATGTGTGTGTGTGCGCGCGCGCGCGTGCAAACCTAGGCCCAGTCACTTTAAGGAGAGTGAAATTTGTTTATATAATCTTCATTAACATTTTTAGTTACATTTCATTGAACTGATGAAGGGAAAATGTTAGGAAGAAAATTACATAAAATCAATCAAAAGCAACATTTGCAAGCAGTATTCTTAACCTTCTTTGAAGAAGTGAACATTCTTGCCTAAAAGTGGAGAGACGTCCGTAATCCAACTTTAATCTGTGATGCTTTTTCCCCTTGCTGCCAACATATTGCACATATGGCATCGTCACAACATTTTACTGAGAACCCTCAGCTCACCTTTCAAAGAAAAGACACATTTGGGCTTTCTTTAATCTGGTAATTTCCTGGTCCTTTCCTCCTCTTACTTTCCTGTCTCATCTCATCCTACCTCATTCCCTAAAGGAAATTAACAAGGACAGTTTAGGAACATTTCTGTAAAGTTTTTTTTTTTTTTAAGTTTATTTATTTATTTTGAGAGAGAGAGAGAGAGAGAGAGAGAGAGAAAGTGTGCATGTGAAGACGGAGAAGGGCAGAGAGAGAGAGAGGGAGAGAATCCCAAGCAGGCTCCACGCTATCAGTGCAGAGCCCAAAGTCGGGCTCAATCTCATCAACTGTGGGATCATGACCTGAGCCAAAATCAAGAGTTGGATGCTTAACTGACTGAGCCACCCGGACACCCCATTTCTGTGAAGTTTTAAAACTGATTTTGGACAAGGCTTCAACATAAATGTCAACTCAGAAAAGAAATAATAAAGACCTTTCATGCCTTTACATTTTTAAGATGTTCAGTGTTTATAAATTTGAGGGAAGAGACTACAAACATTAATACTTTTAAAACAGTATAAAACACAAAGCCATTAATTAATAAATTGGGAACAATTTACAACAAACATTGGAATCACTGAGAAAATAGGTGACATTTCATTAGTCAATTAAGTAACATATTAAAATCAACGTCTCCCACAAAGTGATTTACCACTAGATGCTAAGCCATCCAATTTTAATAGACAGACAATGCAAACCTAAGTCAAGCACAAATAAGAGCCAGGTGACAAAAGATGGTGAAGTTTTATGTCCTAAATACTCATTAGGTTCCACTCTGGGCAGTAACAAAGCTCCTCCCAAACCAACACATCTCTCCATCCAAAAACTAACAACCAGAATTATGAAGAAAATATTAAAATCTGCTAAAAATAAATGTTACTAGATAAAAAAAGCTACTAAATGGAGCTAAGAACTTAGAGAGGGGGCAAGAGTCTACACTTGAAAAGAAGGAATGGTAGCAAGTGACTTTCCCCTTTCTTCAAAAAAAAAAAGTTTTTTTTTTTACCTGCGGGCAGACTGAACCACATGGAGTGGCTAACACTGTCTACAAACTCCACTTCCAGTCTTACTGGCTTGAAGAACCAGAGGACTGAGTTCAAAGAGACCTGAGCAGCTAGAAAATGAGAAAGGAAATCCTGGGAAGAAGACAGAGTCAAAACTCTGACCGAATCTCTGGTGGACCCCCTGAATTAGGTGCACAGGTCAGACTTTGCCTAGCTAAGACCAGAACAGTGCCTTCTCATTTGGGGCAATTAGGCCTCTTGGGAGACAGCTGGCCATTTATCTGGTGGCATCTTCCTCTGAAGGAGGAAGGCACTATTGGCATTGTACAGGTAGAGGCAAGGGATGCTGCTGGGCGTCCTACCAGGCACCGAACAGTATCCACAACAATCGTCCAGCCCAGAAGGTCAGCAATGCAGAAGTGAGAAACCCTACACTAAAAGAAGTAAAAAGATTTCAACTGCTACCCACCAAAGGTGAGACGAGAGATTGGAGTCTGAGTTGAGCTAAAGTTTACGGTTTTAAAACAAAACAGTACACAAAATGAACATTCTTTAGAGAAAGAAAACAGAATCCAGAATCTCTACATTACTTACAATGCCCAAAATATAATTCAAAATTATTCAAGAGATGAAGAAACAGCAAAATCTAACCCATAATGAATAGATAAAACCAATGGAGATAATCTAGATATTTTATTTAGTACCAAAGATTTTAAAGCAATTATTGTAATTATGCTTACGGACATAAAGGGAAATGTACTCACAGTGAATTTAAAATATAGGAAATCTCAGCTGAAAAATGGAAATAAAACAGAGCCGAATGAAACTGAAGGACTGAAAATTACCATACCAAAAATAAAATATACATTAGCCAATTATTTTTACTCTTAGGGCTTCTTTCAGAATCTGTCTTGTGCCCATGATGCAACGATTTTCACTAAATCTTGACTATAATTATATTAAAAACTAAATGCAGGTAAAAAGCATGAGACCTAAATAATTTGACGTTAGAAAAACCAATGGTTATTATACCTTTTAGAATAATATACGTAGCAGAGATATACAGTAGATTGTAACAAGAAATTATAAATAATCATTGGGATGCTCATATTTTTGAGCCATTCTATAGAACTAATTTATACTTGGTGTGGCTGAAATTTTCCAACTTAAAATTAAGAAACATCCCCCCACATCCTTCATAGACAGCCTAAAAGTCCCATTTCAAAATAAAAACATATATAGATGTGTACATTTTTAAAAATAGTAATATAATAAAACAAGAGCAGCCATTTCCCTTAGACATGTCTGTTTTTAACTTGCCATAAAAATTTCACACATGCTATCATTACGCTATGAGAAATTAATTATGAGTGGAAATGACCTCCCAGGCACATACATTTTACATTTTTTCTAAACTCTAAGAAACTTCAGCAAAAGTAACCTAGGGTATTTTACAAAGCAGGAGACACATAAGCATTCAACTTAAAATGCAGCCTATTTCCAAAATAATCACTTTAATCTCGGGGAATTAGCTATTTGATGTACCACAATATACTTCCATAATGCTTAGATTCACTGAAGCTGACATGAAGAAACTTAATATAAACATCCTAAACGAAACCAGAGATATGAGTACATTAAACATACATCCTTCATGCTACCAAAAGAGTAATCATTTGAACCTCCATTCATTTATGTCCTGACCCCTCAGTTGACTTTTTTTCCAACAAAGTAAGTGGCATTTAGCTAGGACATCTTAAGCAAAGGCAAAAGAGGTGGTCAGCTATATGATAAAACAAAAAAAAAAACCCTCAAATTAACTCCCACTTGGTACTGAAAATTTCTTCTCCCCTCTTCCTAATCTGATTTTGAACATCATTACTGAAGTTAACAAAAACCCTCCCTCCAAAACACATCCTTTAAAACTTGCAGACACATTGAAAGAGTAATATCAAATCCCTTGGGTTGGTAAATAAAGGAGTCACTGAAACCAAGCACATCCAGGAAAGGAAGAAGGAAAGATACATACATATACACAGGTACATACACACACATATACATGCACATATACATACAGGGAAAGAAAGAAGGAAAGACAGATATGTAGCTAGATAGGCAGGCAACGTAAACAAACTGACTGATCTGGGGCATGCCTAGATTCTACAGTTTTCCTAAAATCAGAGAATCTGAAAACTGAAAAACATTTTGGAAAAAAAACAATGCTGAAAGTAAGTCCGCAAGAACAAATAATTAAAGGAAGATCATCCATATTTCTGGATGGCCTACTAAACAAAGAGAGCTTTGTTTCCAGCTTAGTTTCAATCCACTGGCAGGAATTAAAAAGGGAATTATAGCAATGATATTATTCCAACCTCTCTAGTACATTAAAAAACAAGGTACATAAAAAATCTTCTTTCTTGAAAGTACATATTGAAACTTCTTTTTTAAACTATGACAATTACTGATGTTGAAAATGTAAGCTTTTTTACTGTATTCTTTTTAGAACACCAATAAAACAAATAAAAAATTACAAGTGGTGGTAACTCTGTTTTGGTTATGAAGGAAAACGGAAAGAGAGGGAAAAAAAGTGAAAGAGCTACCTAGACAGTATATAGTTAACTATCGTCACCTCTGGTTGAACTGGTCTTTCAATTTCACATTCCTCTGTGCATAATGCTTGTGAACAAAACCGAGTGCAGTGGTACATGAGACACTTGTTAAAACCACAGACAGTACAACGCAGTTTTATCACAGGCCCTCTTTAAATGCTTCTCTCTTCCCTTCCTAGGTGCAGGAGTTTTTCCTTTGAAATGACTTGTAACAAATGTAACAAGAACCCTACATTCGGGGTCTTCATTTCAACCCCCATTTATACCTCAAGCTACTGCAACCTCAAATCCCCCCCACCGCTGAAAGCCAAATCTAATAGTCCTCTTAGAATGTATTTTACATGGCGTGTGTGGCAGACACAGCTGATTGATTCATCATTAAACTTTAAAACTCCATGGTTTTGGTGACACCAACCATCCTGGCTCCCACTTCTTTTATCTTTCTTAGTCTCCATACATACATTCTTCCTTCTCTAGCCACCCACGAATGCCTACACTCAAGACTCTAACCACATCCCTCTTCTCACCTTGCATACAATTCTCAAATACATTCAAATGACAAAATACAAAGTATCTTCTGCTATATCCCCCATCAGATAAAACCAACAGAAAATGACTACATATTTTATGGGTCAAAAAAAGGCTGCAAAACTATTATACACGTTTAGATAAGTCCAAACTGTTTCATTAACATGCTTTTACGGGTTTCCCGTCAGACAGCCCTCATTATCAAGACACGTGGCAAAAGGCACCACCTAAAGTTATGAGAAAAATCGAAAAAAATTATCACCAATGATCATATTTTTCCGGACACTAGGAAGAGATTCCCTTTATCTTTCACATTGTAAGCACTTGCTCACACGTCTGTTTATCCTCTACATGAGGGATTCCTTTCCCTGCCTTTTCGTCTGTTTGTCTCTAGATGGAAACATCACAAGGAAAGTACAGGAAAGAGGAGGTCTGGAAGAGCCAGGAGAAGTGAAAAGAGGGCAGGGGAGGGGGTGATGTTGAGGAAAGAGGGGGCAGGGAAGTTTTAAAGTACTAAAACATACTCTCCTGCATCAAAGTATTTCATCTTATTATACAAAATCTATTTTTTTGCTATTAAAATCAAAAGGTAAGGGCATTTCTTGAAAAATAGGTGAGTGGTATAAGAACATTAAAAAAAAAAAAAAGAAAGAAAGAATCTCTGGCTTAAAAGTAGAAAAAAAAATCCAGACAAAACAACTACAAAAGCAATCAAAATAAGATACTTCCCAATGTGTGAGTGCCCACATGCATATTTGCTAACAGCACATACAAAAGTAATATTTAAAAGTATTTGAGGCTTGTTGGAGTATCGTTCAAGGTAGGCTTGCCCATGAGGGAGAGACAGATGATTAATTCAGAAAATGCACTAGCAAATATGTTTCTGTTAACTACTATATACCTGATATCAGAAAAAAATTCAAGGTCCAAATGGTTACTGGGAGCGATCAATTATTTTGCTAAAACTAGCATTCAAAAAATAAAGTGTATAAACTTCAAATTCTGTAGTAATCAAATGTAGGCTGAAACTGAATAGAATCTCCATGAATAATTTCTAAATTATTTGAAAGGAATACATTTTTCACTGGTTTGTTTTTAAGCATATCCTGGAAGGAAAAGTTTTTTCAAGTTCAACATATTTCAGGAACCCAGAAATTTTTTATGTTTGATGTTATTTGCCACAACTCTTTAGGACAAAGCCAAAGTTTTCTTTCTTACTTATTATCTTCCTAAGGCTATGAGTAACAAAAGATGTGCCACCACAAAGAAAAAAATAATGTGAATAAATTTCTTTTACCTTCTTGGACCTGCCTGTTTAAATACATACATACATATATATATAATATATAATATATAATATATAATATATAATATATAATATATAATTTTTCTAAGTTTATCCTATCATCTCATAGCAAACATTAAGAACTCTTTTAGAGTCCACCAGGCAAATGATTTAGTTTTGCTATCACTACAGAAAATAATCATAGCTCAAGAAATCATATGCTGTTAATCGAACAGGTGAAATCTATTCATCAATAGATTCATTTGTCTTCACTATTAAAATCATTTTAGCTATGTAAAATATGCAGTGTTAAATCATCTTTTAATCTCTTGAAAAAAGTATGCTATAATTACTTAATTTTATACTTAAAATGTCATTCTTTAAAATATATTTCTCTCATGTGTATCTCTTAGCATCAAATAAGAGCTTTCCCAAAAATATCAATTTGTGCATAAAACTTGTTTAGCACCGGGCAGCAAATTTTCCTCTCATCGGTCACTAAACTGAAAATTGTGTGCACACCCACACAAAATTAAGCCTAAAAATTTTCATTTATTTTTGCTTTTTCTCAACTACAAACCAGTCACATCAATGATCTCATTTAGTCTTTACAATAACCCTGTAAGGTAGTAACTAAACTATCATCAACGACTCTGTTAACAGCAAAACACAAAGTTCGGTTCAGAAAAACTAAACCACTTCTCTAAAAGCAAAGAACTTTTGAAGAGAGGCATGGGACGTGATCCCAAATCTATTAAATCCAAATGCCCTCATCCACAGACAGCATCAGTTTGTCCATCCAAAATGACCTGAACACTAAGATCCTGTTTCAGCATCAAACAAGAGGCTCTATTTTCCATTCAGAGAATAAAAGTGGAAAAGTCATTATACCTAACAAAGTTCTATTACAGCAAATGCCAACTTTTAAAACAACGTTTGGTTTAAAATTTTTCCAATTGTTAACACCTCCTAAAATAGTTTTTCAAAATCATTAACATTTCTATACTACAATAAAATGAAGTTTGAAGTTCTACCTTCAACCGTGAGTACGAAATCTAAAACTAATAAAATAATTCAATTACATTGCTCAGAAATCGATAGCCTGCCGGGTACACAAAAATCAAATATCTAAATATATTACAAGGATTATTCACATCTGGTTTGCTAAAGTCAGGAAGACTTCTGGGATGTAAATGAAGTGCAAAGACATACAGATGTTATGTAAAATACATTGGTAACTATATTCGACTTCAAACATTAGTGTTTATTATTAAAGTACTAATTACTGCTCTTTCAATCACTATTTTATTTCCGCACTTCCCCTTCATCCCCCAATTCCTATGAAATCATCATACAAACACCTATAGCTACTGATGAAAAATTTTAGGACTGGCTCTGTCCGAGACCGCACACTGAGCGTGCAGAGGCACATAGGAATGAATGGTAAAGATCATCGTGCCAAAGCAACTCATCACTCATCAACAGAAAAACCAAACCTTTAACCCATCCTCTGTAAACTTAAGTAAACACTGAGATTAAATATGCCCATGGAGCAAATCAATATAGATAAAGGAAAAAAATTTCTCACCGTCAAGGAATCTGTAAACAAAACCGTATTTTTACATACCCACACATACTGACACCATTCTAAATGTAGAATTATCCTTTTCAGGCAAACTTTGATATACATAATACCTACTCTCTAGTTAAATATATATATTTTTAAATCCTAAAGGATTTGAAATGTACTAAAAAAGGGAAAATATTTTTTAAAAATCCATGGTGATTTGACCAAAAAAAAAAAAAAAAAAAAAAAAATTACATGCCAGTCCCCAATTTATCTGATTTGAAAAAAGAAACCCTAATTCTCATAAATTAAGTTTGGTTAATGAGATCCACAACCACGTCATCAAAGCTTTAAGACATACAGTTTGGAGAGGAAGCTGCTAGTGCGAATTAAGTCACAGGGAGGAACAACGAAGTTAAGAAGGTAAAGGTTCCAGAACAGGCAAGAGCTGCCAGCCAAACTTGTGGCAACCACCTAAAAAAGAGCTAACCTTACAGCTTAACATCTAAGGTTTCAATAGCTCTTATCTGCAGCCAGGAGCTGGAACCCTTAGCTCCGGGCAACTTCATGGACAGTAAAACAGAATTGGGATTGTGTGCCCTGCTCTTCCGATAGGAAACAATCACCCATCAGCTTATGATTCCAATTCATCAACTTATGATTCCAATTAAGTCTGTGCTATGTCCAGAGATAAATGAAGTAAATATTTGCCTTTCAAGGTTTTAGTTTTTGATCCTGGTTTGATTGATATAAAAGTCCACGCTTGTTTGGCATTCAATAAATGATAGTCAAAAGTTTAGGACTGGTTAGAAAAGTGATTCACAGTCCTGGTTTAAGATTTTCAAGGATGTATTCACAGACATTTAAGGGGCATCAATCAATTCTATAAAAATTATCACCATCTGAATTCAGCTCACTGTTTTTAAAGTTATGCATATAACACTTTAAGTAAGAAAGACAGGGATGCCTGGGTGGCTCAGTCGCTTGAGCATCTGACTTTGGCTCAGGTCATGATCTCAAGGTTCAAGAGTTCAAGCCCCGCACTGGGCTCTGTGCTGACAGCTCAGAGCCTGGAGCGTGCTTCGGATTCTGTGTCTCCCTCTCTCTGCCCCTAACCCACTCACATTCTGTCTCTGTCTCTCTCAAAAATAAACAAACATTAAAAAAAATTTAAGTAAGAAAGATAAAAAAGGATAATGAAAATAACAAAACAGAATATTTTAATTCCACATAGTGTGGTAAGAAGGGGCTTAGATATAGGTTATTGATTATCTTTCTAGTCCCATATTCCACAAAAATTTAATAATACACTGTTCAATAAAATGTGTAATACACCAATTAACAAAATTTTATGTAATAAAACCTATTCTAGTACATCTAAACAAAGACTGTTAGAAAATAAATAAATAAGCTGCTTCCCTCATCCATCTCTTGCCAACACATAGCTCCGGTCAAGCAAAAGAAACGAAAAACCTGAAGGTTCATAAGACTCACCTTTTGTTGACTGGTTTTTCATCCTTTTCATACGGTCGGACAAACCACTTCCCAATCCTAACGAAGTTCTTATCCATTAGGCACCTGCGATAATCACACCAAGAATTATATTTAGAGTCTCAATAACAAATTAGCAAGTCATTGAATCAAATAATCGCAGATGAGATATACTATGGCAAATAAAAACATCACCAATTAAACTATCAAAATGTTTTCTTCTCACTTAAAATTTTTATATTATAGAGATGCTGAAAGAACTTTCTGACTTTGAGCATATATTTTTATTATGAATTATTCTTGCACATGTAAAAAATTATGCAAAATTAATTGGCTGAGGTATTCCTGAAACGTCTTAAACTTGTGAATCACTTCAAATCCAAACACACTTTTGCATTATTTCAATTCTTGTGTCATCAAGAATGTTGGGAATACAGGCAGCACTCCTGACGAGTACCTCAGAGGTATTCTTCTAAGCCAGGGATGCTCATTTTGCAAGCTGTAATGCTGGCTTTCTTGCTTGGCATGTGATATGCAATCCTTTAGCAGAGATCTCAGAAACAGAAGCACTGCAGAGTCTCTTCTACTTAGGTGTTTTTCTTCTGTAAGTATGGTGAAGCACTTGGTTATGGCTTGGCAAGAAAACAAAGAACCACAGCCATTTCTTCCATGGTGATTATCTGCTTTCCTCCTATCCAAGTTGTGCCCCACTTCTGTTTCCATGCTGTTTCGTGTACATTGTGTTTCAATGTCAAATTACAGGGTAATCCTTCTGCAGACATGTTAAATGGCAATTGAACTCAACTCATAGAATACCAAAAATGCACACAATTCAACTGAAGTGACAAGAATACAGACAGCTATGACCAAGTTCACTCGTGTGCAAGCATATGACAACTGTATCATACCTGCCATCTGGCCAATTCTGAGATGCCATCATTTGTAAGGAATATCCCTGATTTTAAAAATATAAAAATGTGGGAGAAAATGCACATTTTGAAATTGACAAAATACAGTAATCTCTAACATTATTCAACGAAATGACACATATTTTGTAAGAAAACCTGTCAGAAAGTTGGATGTAATTCTTCTACAAAGGTTCTACCAACCAGTAAAAGAGCTACATAGCAATTCTTTATTCAATATTCAGGCAATTCTGCAAGTGGCTTGCTTTTGCCTCTGTAATTTCCATACCATCAAGGAGGACGGAAACAATTCAAGCCTTCACCGAACTCATTACAGGTTAGATGGGTTAGTAAATGGCAATAGTTTCTGCTGGCCACAATGTAACTCCCTGTGGGCAGAGTCAATCTGGAGCGTTGTTGCATCCAAAAAAAAAAAAAAAAAATCACTGGCTTCAACTGCTTTTATTTTGAAAATGAATTTCCACAACAATCTTCCTTGTTCACAATGTAGAAAATCATTTTCAAAGCAACCCAATCTGTTTCCCTAAGATTATAAATGAAGTTGCCTTTAGGGTTAAAGACTACATGAGTCCATTAAAATCAGGAAATAGGGAATATCCAACAAGGTGAAAGTACTCAAGAAGCAAAACTCAAAAAGTTATGTCCACAGTTTATCCCCCAGCACACAGGCTTAATTGTATTCTTCAGGCAGAATAGACAGACAGACAAACAGACAGATAATTTCCACTGAAAAACTCTAGTGTTTGCTAACAGCAATAGTACCAGTAACTACGACTAGAATCAGTACCACCACCACATTTGAATACCAGATGTAGTATATCATTTAATTATTGTAATATTTGTATGAGACGGATGGTACATGCCAACTTTTATACATGAAGAAGCTGAGGCACGATGAAAATGTCACCTACAGAAGGTCACACAACCAATCGAGAGCAGAGCTGGGATTAAGCCTAGGTATATCTGATCACAAGGCCAGAACATTTAACTATTACCATATATTGACTCCCATGCTGTCGCATTTCCTCAGTTCTTTCCTCAATTTCAAAGTCCAGATGCAAGCTGTAATTGATGGGTCTATTTAATGTTTCTTTATCCTCTAAGAGCTGTTCTTAGGTTGAAGGTGTCCTTAAACCCGGTAATGCATAGAATGAAAGCAATGGAGCAGGTAACGGGTACAGGATCACATCAAACACCGTATGCGGTCTTCGACTGACACACATCCTCACTTAATAAATAACCACTTAAAAAAAATAAATATCACTTTAAATATGTTCACATCCTTATATAGGTCTTGAAGGTCAGAATTCAAAAGAATAATTTATTCAATAACACACACACAAGACGAATTTACAGTTAATGAACAGATAAAAACCAAGGCTTTAGATAGTAGAATATGAAAGACAAACAGATAAAATATCTCTGACTAAGGGGGACAGAGTGTAAAGTTGGCTTCAAAACCCTTGCCCTTCTCTGAAGTAAAAGCCACAAATTCTATTTGCTGACTTCATTCCAGCACAAGCAAACAAGGAGTTAGGGGGTAAAGGAGAAGCAGCACAGAGGCAAGACCACTCAGGTACAAAGGCAAAAGGCAAAAAGCTAATGAATCCTGAGAGCCTAACTCTGTGTTAACCCATCTCCTGGAGTTCCCACTACAGATCATATTTCTTTGTCAGGCAATGTCAACAAAAGGTTATTATCACTAATACAAAAATCAGCCATGGAAACTACTGATCCTTGCTTCTGTACCTATCTAGTTCCAAATGATAGTCATAAATGACTTAGTGATTTTTGACTGCTAATCAGTTTCTATGTGATCAGTGATTTCCTACGCACTGAGAGAAAAACATGAGAACAAAATCACTATGGATGAAGTATAGCTGACCCTGAATAATGATGCAAGGGTCAGGGGCTCCCCCTCCCCGCCCCATGTAGTTGAAAATCCATGTATGACTCTGACCCCCCCAAAACTTAAGTACCAATAGCTCACTGTTGACCAGAAGCCTTACCAATAACATGAACAGTCAATTAACATATTTTGTATGTTTTGTGTATTACGTACCATATTCTTTTTTTTTTTTTTTTTTTTAAATTTTTTTTTCAACGTTTATTTATTTTTGGGACAGAGAGAGACAGAGCACGAACGGGGGAGGGGCAGAGAGAGAGGAAGACACAGAATCCGAAACAGGCTCCAGGCTCTGAGCCATCAGCCCAGAGCCTGACGCGGGGCTCGAACTCACAGACCGCGAGATCGTGACCTGGCTGAAATCGGACGCTTAACCGACTGCGCCACCCAGGCGCCCCCCATATTCTTAAATAAAGTGAGAGAGAAGAAAATGTTAAGAATATCATAAGAGAAAACACATTTACATTACTGTATTTATAAAATGTTAATAATAATCAATAATAATAATAATAATAATAATAATACTACAGGTGAAAGTGAACTGCAGAGTTCAAACCAGTGTTGCTCAAGGGTCAACTGCTGTATTTTTACACAGTTTCGTAAGTACTGGATCTGTAACCAACTTACCTCTGTAGGAGGGAGCTGTCTCAAATGTCATGCTCAGCAGTGACATAGCAGAGAGTCAGCAAAGTTATACCAAGTACCTCAGAGAAGGCTGGGACCAAATTAGTGAAGTCACTTAGTACCGTGCCCTGACCCCGAAAGAGTAGAGAAATTAGTTGCTAATACGGGTAAGTATGAGAACAAAGTTTCTTTTCACTCAAGAGACAGGTGGAAAGGACTCAGCAACTGTCACTATCAACTTTTACACTCTTCCATCTCCCTGATCTCAACTACAACTAATACAAAAAACAAACCCCACTTTCTCTCTCACACACACAAGCACAGAGAGAGACAGAGATGGAGACACAGAGCCTCCAAGACTAAGACGGAAAGTACTTCCATCTGGTGTTTTGTACTGTAGGTTGTGGGAGGAAATCAGACCTTTTGCTGAGGAAGGTTCTTCCACCGCCTGACAGACACCTGGGACTACGAGGGCGGGAGAGCCGGGTATACTGCGGGACTATGTCCCTGGTTCTCCATCATTTCGGGGTCACCAATGCATAGCATAAATAAATCTAATGAAAGTTATTATAGCCTCTTTCTCTTAAGAACTTCCATACACAATACTAACATGAATCACTACTAACTGTGCTTTGGCCTGGAATCCCTCCCTCATCCCACTCTATCCTGTCCTCCTCTAATTTAGTTCTGTCCATCTTTGTTTGGTGTCCCAGATCAGCCCACACAGCACTCTAACACCTACATTATCGGCCCTTGCATCACCAAGTTGTAATGATTCTTTCCATGGTTCTTTTTTCCCCCAAGAATCTATGAGAAATCTGGGGAAAGACACGGCAGTTATCTTATTTACTGGCCATAGTCAACAAACATTTAAATGCCTGCTCTGTAATATGCTTTATATTCTGTTCCAAACTAGTTAAGTGCTCAATAAATATCTGAGAAATGAATGCAATATAGTAAGAAGCATTTTCCTATCATAACCTAACAGTGTTATTCTTCATGTTTGCAACCATTAATCATGGGGAGCCCCAAACTATTACTTGAATTTTCTTGTGTGTATATGTTCCTGCTAGTGAGACACTCAATGTTAGAGGAGGGGGAAATCTACACATTTCACTTTGTTTCATAGCCCATCAGCCTCACTCCAGACTAAAATCATAGGAGATACTCAACATGTAAGGCATCACATAGATGATTTTAAAACAGTTTAGGAAGACTAGCACAACTGCCCATATGCTTTAGTTATACTTGAAGAACAGAATTAAGTCTTTTTTTTTTTTTAATTTTTTTTTTCAACGTTTATTTATTTTTTGGGGACAGAGAGAGACAGAGCATGAACGGGGGAGGGGCAGAGAGAGAGGGAGACACAGAATCGGAACCAGGCTCCAGGCTCTGAGCCATCAGCCCAGAGCCCGACGCGGGGCTCGAACTCAGGGACCGCGAGATCGTGACCTGGCTGAAGTCGGACGCTTAACTGACTGCGCCACCCAGGCGCCCCCAGAATTAAGTCTTTTTAAGAGAGAAATTCTAAAATACAAAAACTAAAGAATATCAGAAATATAATTTCTCCTTTTTATATTCTAGCAACCTTTTTTGAATTATTTTTGAGGGACAAAAAAAATTTACACTTGGGGCGCCTAGGTAGCGCAGTCGGTTAAGCGTCCGACTTCAGCCAGGTCACGATCTCGCGGTCCGTGAGTTCGAGCCCCACGTCGGGCTCTGGGCTGATGGCTCAGAGCCTGGAGCCTGTTTCCGATTCTGTGTCTCCCTCTCTCTCTGCCCCTCCCCCGTTCATGCTCTGTCTCTCTCTGTCCCAAAAATAAATAAACGTTGAAAAAAAAAAATTAAAAAAAAAAAATTTACACTTAACTTGACAAATAAACCTTCACACACACAAGAACGTCAGTTAACCCTAGCTGTTCACTCAGTAACCCCAGTCATTATTACTGAGATTTTCAAAATTCTCTTACTGTTAAGATAGGACCTAATTCAGTCAAGTATCATAATATTATCTTTCAAGGTCACAATGTGATGCCAGATTTATAAAATGTTCTTTAAGCAATTCTAGGAAAGTATTCCTCTTTATTTATTTTTTTTAACTTTATTTATTTTGAGAGAGAGTAAGCAAGCAGGAGCGGGAGAGGGGCAGAGAGAGAAAGGAACAGACGATCCCAAAGCAAGCTCTGTGCTGACAGCAGAAAGCCCAGGGCAGGGCTCGAACTCAAGCCATGACATCCTGACCTGGGCGCCAAAGTCGGACATTTAACCAATGGAGCCACCCTGAAGCCCTGAAAGTACTTCTCTTTAGAAAGTAATTCCCAGCCCCTTACTATTTACCAAAAATCAATGTTTCCAGAAGAAACAGCTACTAAAAAATGAAAATGAAATCACGTTGTGTTTGTATGTGTGCATATGTGTCCATGAGTATGTGTGTGCACACACACTTCTGTGCTACGCCACATGGCTCTAAATAATAAAGTACAGAGACTAACTGGACTCCAAAGTTGGCAAGACCCAATTTCTTTTCCTTTTTTTTTTTTTTTTTTAACATTTATTTATTACTGAGAGACAGAGAAAGAGCATGAGCAGGGGAAGGGCCGAGAGATGGGGAGACACAGAATCCGAAGCAGGCTCCAAGCTCCAAGCTGTCAGCACAGAGCCCAACGTGGGGCTTGAACTCACAAACCACAAGATCATGACCTGAGTCGAAGTCGGATGCTTAACCAACAGAGCCACCCAGGCACCCCAAGACCCAATTTCTAATCGCAAAACCATGGCAGACCTGAAATAAGATTATAAGAACCACAGCAGCAGCAGCCACAGCCTAACTCAGCAAACTATTTCCCAAATGGAACTGTTGGAAGGTTTAGAAGGGAGCCCCCACTGGCTCTGGCTCCTTCAGCACACCTGAAACTATGCAGGAGCCACAGTTTTCAAAGATTAAAAAGTTCAAGGATGGGGTGCCTGGGTAGCTCAGTCCATGAAGCATCCAACTCTTAATTTCAGCTCAGGTCTTGATCTCAGGGTCATGAGTTCAAGCCCCACATTGGGCTCTGCGCTGGGCACAGAGCTTACTTTAAAAACAAAAAAAGTTCAAGGACAGTGTTTCTCTACCACACCCGGAATCAAAGTGCACGTTAGTGTTATCATCTAGTTACACAGCTGCTCAGATAGATTAAATTTTATATAATTTCATAAAAGAAATTCCTTACCAGCATCAAAGCCTTTATTTACTTCACCACTCCAATCTATATCAAACATATACGCAAAAAAGTCCCCTTCCTAGCAACTAGTCTCCTTCCTAGAAATTGCTCCCAGTTCCCAACCAAATAAAAGAAATTCACATAATTTAGAAGCTGAAGAAATCTTTTTCAACTGATCCCTTCTATCTTCATTATTTCGGGTTCCTACTGTGTCCTAGTGGGTAGCTGGCTCCTCTGGCCAAGCACACCCTATCTTTCCCATCCTCTCCAAAATCTCTGTAAAAGTTAGGCATTTCATAGGCCTAGCCCCACCTGAAATAATTTTTTAAAAAGTCTTAATCCATTCTCTGTCCTAAAAGTATTAAATAGATCAACTGATTGGTCTCAGGGTGAATGTGTTTCTCTCTAGACATTTACAAACAGATACATGCTTTTACTCACTTGTGTCTGTCATGTCTATAGCAATTCTTCCTTTAAAAGCATATGGCCCTTAGATCTAAAGACTCCTTTTCCTACTTCCTTTAGAGAACTGCACACTGCCACAACTCAATAAAATAGGAATTTATTGATTACTCATTTCCTGCTCTGTTACCACACTATACCCAAGGACTCTCAATATTGCAAATTCTATCACCATTTCTTCATCTAGGCCTATACCCAACACCATGCTCCAGTGAATATATTTATTATGTTGAAACCTTAGAATCAGCATATCCAAGGACAGTGCTCATGTACCCTCTGATAATTACCTCTACTAAATCACAATACCACAGGACACTGAAAGCTAGTAATATACAAATATAATGCTATTGCTATCACAATTATAATCCAACTTCCTTCACGTTATTTTTACTGTACTTTTCTAAATGACTATCTTCACTCTAAACACCAACTCCTGGTAAACCAAAAAGCCTGGGTCAAAGGCAATTCTAGAAGGTAGTTATAAACTACCTTGGGGTGACTATGGTGGCAATCCATTAGGAAAACAGCACCAGTGGACTACTCTGAAGGGACATTAGGTTTTACAAATGTCAAATAAGTCTCCCTAAGTAAGTATGGACAGGATAGAGCTTAACAGCCTCAAAAGACCCATGTGATCTATTGTGTGCAAAGCAATGATATGCACTTTAGAGAAAAAAAGTATCTTTCCATCAAAATCAGCTTATGAGTTTGATTCTAAAAACTTAAGACAATTAAAATTAAAATATACTACCACATTTGATAGCATTATGCCAGACATTTTAAGCATTTCTAGAAGCTGCAAAAGTAAGATTTTTTTAAGTCTCATATATGATGCAAATCACTAAGTACTGAACTGGGTAAGCAGTACTAAAACTGGGTAAGATGAATGGCACACATTTCCTGGCTTTTTTTTTTAACAGCTCTTCAACCCAATGTTTGACTTCATTCAGATAGCGTCAGGTAAGATGGATGTACCGTACTATGAAAGCTATACCAATTACAATAACATAAGAGTAACAGCCACTAAATCTGCAATATTAAAAATGCCAAATGAAGAAACTACTGGAAAAGATTGCAGGTTCTAGTTTTCCATAATCTCTTCACAGTCAACGTCTTTCTCCTTAAGTGAGGAGTGTAAAGCAGCCTAAACTTGAAATACAAAATGTAACCTTTGAGAAGTTCACTGTCTGTACATAATAAAATCTCACTAAACTCCAAAGACCGATGAAAAACAATCTGAACAAGGACATTATCAAAAAGGACAGAAAATCAGCAGAGATTCTATATAAGTAAAAACAAAAGTAATTCCAGGTATGTTGCCAAAAAGGGATAATCGATCATTAGGAAAACAATAAGCACACTTACTGTCTCAGAGGAGAGAAAAAAATATTCATGACCGGATCCTCTAAAACTGTACGACCTCAAAGGCCCAACACTTTCAGATACTGAAATTTTGACTGAAAAAATCACAACTGAAGAATATACCAAAAGAGGGCAATATGATTCAAAGTTTAACAAAATGTGTATAAATACATGCATAATTGTGTTTTAGAAACATATCTGTATTTCAGTAATGGAACCGATGCCAGTTTGGAGGACAGATTACAAGAAAGGAAAAGACTTCAATTAATAGGTATGGTAGCTTGCTATGTTTTTCTGAAAAGATTGTACCCTTTTCCCAAATATGCACTGTCCCATTAACATCAAGTTTGGCCATATGACTGGGGTACGTCCTACAGATGGATAATAAATACTTTCTCATTCATTTGACTCTCAGCTTGGTGGCACATTTCTCAGCCAATGCAACGTGAGCAGAAATGGCATACACCACCCCTACACAGAGTCTTAAATGGGCTATTACATATTTTGCCATTGCTCTTTGCGCTCCATCAGGAGCCCAGCAAGTCTTTGACAGGACTGTCCCATCTGCATGATTCCCAACTGGAGGGAAGAGGATATGAGGAGGGTTCCCAGTAAAGGACTCACAATGGGCAAGCAGTATGAGCAAGAAATAAATGTCAACTGATGTAAGAGAGTACGCTCTTTCAGGTTTTCTGTTACTGCACCATAACGGAGCCTAACCTGACTACAGAATTTTGCCACTGCAAAATTTCATGAAACACTTACAAGATCTTCAAGTAAGCCAATGGCAGTCAAAATGAAGAGAATGGGACTGACGAGAGGGATAACTGGAAGGGGAGGGGGGACAGGGGGTATCCAATATTATAAGAACCATAAACCACCCAAACAAAAACTCAGGGTACAAGGATATGAAACAGGGCACCACATGGAAGTAGGATTGGATGAATTATAAATGAATCTCAAAGAGTAAGATTTTTTTCAACGATTACGGGGAGACAGATTTCTGCTCAGCATAGGAGACTTTCTGACAATGAACTTTCTAGCATCTAACTAACTGAACTTTCTAACATCCCTCTGAAGATGAAAAGAAGTCCTTTGGAAAGCTGGGTTCACATAACTAGAGGTTTTCAAGGAAAGGATGGCTGACTACATAAAAAGGATATTTTAGAATGGGATTCTAGAATTATCTGAGCAAACAGGCTAACAGACTTTTAATGCTGTGTCCAACTCTGAAAACAGTAGTATTGATCATTCTATTTGCTAATATTAACAGCAGTTAGCCATTTATTGAGCTCTCATAATGAGAAAGGTACTATGCTGAGCAAAACAATCCTTCACCATCTTATACGTAAAGAACAAGGGCTCTGCAAGCTTGTCATTTGCCATATATTAATTCACTTGGCAGAACAGAGATATAAAATATCTTCCATCTCTAAAGACAATGAAGAAATGGACTTACAGCAACGTATGTCCCTGCAAAGATAGGTTATATTATAGCCAGATATGTTAGCTTCTATCTGACACCTTGAAGGAAAACGCTCTTGAGTAAGCAACAGTGAAGTTTGTTGTTTTAGTTTTTTTTTAAGAAACAGATGACACTAGCTAGACACATACAATGCAATGTGCACAAACATTGAAGAGCTACAGGAGGAATGAGTATGATAAAATGAGTGAGGAATGAGGAAAGGTAAAATATGTGAAGTCATATTACCTTAGAATTTAAAACATTCTACACAGCATCAATACAGTATTACCTCAGCACCAATCAATAGCAATTAAAATGAAATTATCTTATTCTGTGTGAAGTTTACAATGTTACCTTAATTTCTTCAGTGAAATTATTTTTAATAATTACTGCAGAAACTCATCGTTCTGTATACACCAGCCAACTGCTGCCTTTTGGAAAAAAGATCAATCTGTATGACTCCCACTTAGCTATAAGTAAGATCTTCTCAAAGTAGTTAATGGAATTCTTTTTTTAATTAAACAAATCGGTACACTTAAAAATACAAAAAGCAGAAATAATAAATCACTAGTGCAAGCTCTGTGAACATGCAAACTAAGAAAAAATTCATTGGGGACGCACAAATACCCTACAGGTGATACATTCCTTGATGATCTACTTCAATAACCTCAATTCTGGCTTTCATGCTAGAAATTCAAAACGTCCACAGTGGGAAACCCAGTCCATATCTATCTGAATAGAAGTGAAAAGACATGACAGAAAATTGCCAGGAATAAGATAGTAAAACTGCATTTCAATACATTTAGGTTGTAAACAGATAAGCAAGTTAAAGCAAATGGTCTAAGTTAGGGATGAACAAAAAGGCAAGCATGTGTTAGCCAACCCAGTTTCTGTTGACAATGGATAAAGAGAGCTAAAAGCCACCATTTAAAACGTGTCCTTGCTTCATGAGCAGGGCAATTCTCACTCATACAATAGTTACTTAAAGTTTGGTGAAAAGAGAACATTATTTTGAAAGATAAAAGAATTATAACAGTTTTTCAAAAAAATCTCAACTTGTCCATTCTAATTGTAGAAAGGGAGCTAAACAGCTTCATTATTAATTATTTTCTAAAACAAACACTTTTATTTCAAATAAAGTCTTACATCAAAATATGCAAAATAATAAACCTATGGGGAAACCAATTATTGAACAGTAACAATAAGCCAAGTATTATGTGGCACACATCATATACATCATCTAACAAAAACTCAAGGTGCAGAGTATCCTATACTTAATTTAAAGGGTGTTTACTAAGGCTTAGTGAGGTTAGGGTAACTGCCCAAGTAACAGAATGTGAAATCAAACCAAAGTCTAACCCAAAGTCATTTAGAACTATCCAAAGCTTTATTGTATGCAGTATGTCACAATGAACTTTCCTGTTTTATTATTTTATTTGAGAGAGAGAGAGAGAGAGAGGGAGGGAGAGGGAGGGAGGGAGAGGGAGAGGGAGGGAGGGGGAGGGGCAGAGAGAGATGGAGACAGAATCCAAAGCAGACTCCAGGCTCCGAGCTGTCAGCACAGAGCCCAACACGGGGCTTGAACTCATAGATTACGAGCTCATGACCTGAGTGGAACTCAGACACCCAGCCAACTGAGCCACCCAGGAGCCCCAATGAACTTTCCTATCAAATAATAATTCAATTTGACCTGGAGTTCAGTTTTTATCACAAATTTAGAATTCATGAGCAAGAATAAATGAATTATCTGCATTTCTCTTCTCTCCCAGTTTTTCTGTTCTTCTCATTTTCTCCCAACCATTTAAAACACAAAGACTGAAAAATTACAAATTAATTTTTCTAAAAAAACCTAAATTAGGATATTAAAATAACAGAGCGAGCTATTTTTTTAAAGTATGTATTTTGTTCCATATACATTAAAAACATACATTTAAAAGACTGTTTAAAGATGCATTAATTATAATACAGATAGTAAGAGCTTCACTACAGCGTATTTCAGAAACAGTAAAGTTTCCACATTTTCCTGAAGGGACTTTGTGTGTGTGTTTGTTTTGTTTTGCAGTGGGAGAGAGAATTACCAAATACTTTAATTATTTAGGAGCATTCAACTCTCAAAAAATCAATGCTTCAAAAATATACTACTGCCTTAGTAACAGATGGCTGGCCTCTAGGTCCACTACAAAGCACAGAGGTAGGAACTGAAGTTCAGAATGAAAAAGAGATAAACTTGGTGGGAAAGGTCTTTCTGAGTGACCTAAACGGTGACAACTTATCGACCCCGGCTTAGAACCCTAAGCACTGACAACTGTGGTGACACTACCCTAACCAGCAGCTTGTATAAGGAACTGAACAGTACCAGAACGTCCCTTCAGCTCTGATCATCTGACAGTACTACATAAAGACTCAGGAAGAGAAGTGAAAAAGTTTTCCTATGGAAGTTCTTAATTAACCCATTCTTTGTCATCTATTTTTCCCCTTAAGACACTATCCTGAGCCCAGAACACACTGTTATGCCGTAAAGTAAGGAGGTGCTTGAACAATGACAACAGGTCAAAAAGCTATAAAAGCCATCATGAAGGGGCTTCCCCTGGCCAAATCTGGAAGGACTTACACATCTAAATAAACAATGATAGTAATGAATTATAATCCATGGAATAAAACAGAAATCCATTCCTCCAAATTTATATAGCTAAAAAGGGAGATAAAAACATAAGAACACATGTACATATAAGAAAATGAAAAGCTCTTCCTTACAAAAGAATGTCCAATAATAAAAGTAGAAGGAGGGGCGCCTGGGTGGCGCAGTCAGTTAAGCGTCCGACTTCAGCCAGGTCACGATCTCGCGGTCCGTGAGTTCGAGCCCCGCGTCGGACTCTGGGCTGATGGCTCAGAGCCTGGAGCCTGGTTCCGATTCTGTGTCTCCCTCTCTCTCTGCCCCTCCCCCGTTCATGCTCTGTCTCTCTCTGTCCCAAAAATAAATAAACGTTGAAAAAAAAAAAAAATTAAAAAAAAAAAAAAAAGTAGAAGGAATGGTGGCATTTGAATTAACACTACAGCTGTAACAGTACTAACCAATTTAGACAACAGAAGATAAAACACAAGACCAAACGTGATAACAGGATAAGTACACAATCTCATTGTATGTGGCCACAAATTACTTATTACAAAATTAACAATGATCGCAGTTAACAAGTACTTACTAATACACAGTGTAGAAATGTGATGGAACACCACCTCAAACAAGTTGATCAACAATGTTAATACCACTGGCCTTTAAATCACAGACCTCCTGCTTTGATATACTGGGGATATGACATCATGTCTACACTATCACTACAAAATGCATAACCTAAATATAATCATGAAGAAACTATCTCAAATTGAGGGACATTATATAAAATATATGACCTGACCTCATTCAAAATGTCAATGTCAAGAAAGAAAAAGGACGGCTAAGGAACACTTCTAGGTTTGAAGAGACAGGAAAACTAAAATGTATGATCATGGATTGGATCTTGGGGGAAGGCGGCTTAAGATATCAAGGACCTAACAGGGACAGTGATAAAGTTACATATTAAATAATGGCATTTTATCAATGTTAGATTTCCTCATTTTCATAGTTGTACAGTGCTCACATGTGAGGATATCCCTCGTCTTTAGGAAATGTACACATAAACACTTAGAGGTTAAAGAAAGAACAATTTCAAGTGTACATGTGACTATCGAGTGGTTCGGAAAATAAATTTAAAATACACACACACATTAGGAGTAAGAGAGCAAGCAATCGCACGAACTATAAAGCAAACTGGATAAAGAAAAACCAACTAAAGGATATATGAAGTTCTTTGTGCTATTCCTGGAACTTCTCTAAAGTTGCAAGTATATCAACATGAAAGAAATGAGATTTATATAATTTTATCTTTATAAAACTGCATACAAAAGCATTTTGAGACCTAACAGGAAAACCTACGAATATACAGCATTACACTTGGGTGTCTCAAAACAACTGTGATGCTGTTCCTTCTCTCACCTTTCTAACAGATTGTGGATCGCTTTGAAGAGCAGTGTCCGACATTCATAGGAAAGGCCATTTTCCCAGAGTCCTTCTTCCACAACTGAAAAAAGCAAAACAAAACAAAAAATTGAACCAGTAAGTAGGACATCCAAATAAAAATAAACTTTTAAGACATTTTGCTAAAGCAAAGTTAATGAATTCATTTAGATGATCTCAAACTGAAACAGAGAAAGGAACTTAAACGCTTGCCAAAAGTCATAAAATACCTATGTACAGGAGGAAATAACATGTTTCAATTTTAAAGTCTTTGGAATGTAAGCATAGTACAACTCCTCTCCGGTAAAGGTCATTCCAACCCAATTTTTCGAAATTTGAAATCATTCAAAGCATTCAAATCGTTCTAATTTCTTTAAAAATTTTTTTCTTTCTTTAACTGTTCTAAAGGCAGTCTCTTAATAGGATTTTAAAGACATGACTTTAGGAAAAATGCCAGGAAATTAAATCTTAATATAAGATCAAATTTATTTCCTAAACTCATAATTTCATTAATGTCGGACATTTGGGGAAGTATCATATTTGCCTTTGAAATATATTATAACACTAAGCCCCAAGTAACTCTAACACCAAGAGAATCCAACAGACTAACAATGCCCCATGCATTCCTAACATTCTTTTCATATATAAAAGGATATAAAACGCCCTAGAGAAGACAGTTAATTTCCTTTTAAATTATATTAGTTCAGTTCAAGATAGCAAAAAATTGGAAGGATGGAAACCACATTTGCAGAAGAAAATTCTCTCTCTTACTTGTTATCTTGACAAAAGCACTCACCAGAGAAGATTCTGACAGAGAATTAAAACACACGCTAAGTCCACATGCATTTGTAATGCTTTTACCAAGAGACATCTCGAAATCCATCTCTATATTCTCCAATCACACAGAATTAGAAAAAGTATATTTACATTCATGGGGCTCATTGATAGCACTTTTTTTAAATTATAAAACTGGGTTTGTTTGGGGTTTTTTTTGGTACGTCAGGTTTTTATTTTCCTATGTGGCTAACCATGATTTACCAAAATTTCCCAAAGCCACCTCTGTCAGAAACATTTTATTATTTATCACAAGAGAAACGGAAATAAAGTACAGCAAATAAACAAATGTTCCACTAGCAACAGACTACTTCTGGTCAGGACAAAACAACCAACAGCTTTCTACGATCCTCTGAAAGTGGATTCTTTATAGATCTGTGTTCTCACACATCTATCTTCTAGGTAGAGCTTTTCCTGGGTGAGAAAGAGAGCTAACATTTCAATAAAATGAACAACACATATTAATTTGCTTTTCCTTCCTTATGTGTCTCATTGATTCTAAGACACCATCAATTTTTTTTAATGTTTTTGAGAGAGAAAGACAGTGCAAGCAGGGGCGAGGCAGAGAGAGAGGGAGTCACAAAATCTGAAGTAGGCGCCAGGCTCCCAGCTATCAGCACAGAGCTCCACGCGGGGCTCAGACCCACGAACTGAGAGATAATGACCTGAACCTAAGTCGGACACTTAACTGTCTGAGCCACCCAGACACCCCAACACCATCAATTTTCAGATGCACCATTATTTTATATCGCTAAAGGTGGTGGGGTAAGCTCCTAATTAAACTATAACATGGCTCTAATCACTTAGGATTCTTAATTTGCAATTATTTAAAGTGCTCCTTTAGATTTACTGACATGTTTTTTTTTCAATATCATTACTGTACATACATAAAACGGATAATATAAGCTGAAGAGAAAAGAAAAAAGGTTAGAAATTCCTAAAACTTGGGGCGCCTGAGTAGCTCAGTCGGTTGAGTGTCCAACTCTTGATTGCCACTGAGGTCATGATCTCAAAGTTCGTGGGATTGAGCCCCATGTTGGGCTTCGTGCTTACAGCATGGGGCCTGCTTGGAGTATTTTCTTTTTCTCTTTCTTTCTGTCTCTCTCTCCCTCTCTCAAAATAAGTAAACTTTTAAAAAAAATTCCTAAAACTTCATCAGCATTCAAAATGTAACTCTTCTGAATCACATTTTCAATCAGTAACTAATGTCAGTTAGTGTTTTCTATATAATAGTCTTTTGCGTCATAAAGAGTGCTGGTGATGTAGCATTTGTGAAAGAGTTGCATCTTTTTTCCAAGATTTTCTTCCAAGTTGGTGACAGCTATTCTGTATGTTGTTAAAAAAAAGTTAATCAAAATCTTCAAATACACTTTAACAGGCCCCGTAAATTCTTAAACCAATTATCAACATTGTGTCATCTGTTTCAACCACCTTGCTTTCTTTTTGTTTTTCTTGATATACTTTAAAGATAAGAACATACTTTGGTATACAACAAATCAGAACCTAAGCAAGGTCTATAAATTGCCTTTCATGTTATATCTCTTAATTCTCCTTATCTATAACAGCTCATCTCCTTTGAACATGCATTAACTCACTGAAAAAAAACAGGTATCATATAGAATACTTCATATTCTATCTATTCTTATTGCCACCTCATGATACCATTTTTTAATGTTGATGCTACTTGGACCTTAACAGAAGATGCTAAAGTTTTCAAACAACCATAACTCTCTATTTCTTCCTCAAATAGTCCTGAAATATTTTAACTGAAACATTTAAGTGTTTAAGTGTTTAAATGTTATGTCATGCAAGGTGGAATACTAAACAAGTTTGAGCAATGCCAACTACACCACAATGGTAAGATACCATTATAATTTTATTGTGATTTCAACAATTTTAATTTTTTTTTTAACATTTATTTATTTTTGAGACAGAGAGAGACAGAGCATGAATAGGGGAGGGGCAGAGAGAGAGGGAGACACAGAATCCGAAACAGGCTACAGGCTCTGAGCTGTCAGCACAGAGCCTGACGCGGGGCTCGAACCCACGGACTGTGAGATCATGACCTGAGCCGAAGTCGGATGCTTAACCGACTGAGCCACCCAGGCGCCCCTGATTTCAACAATTTTAAAACAGACTATAGAGCTGATTTTTTTCCTTTGAAAAAATTCTTAAAAGAACAATTACAGAAGACCTACAATTAACATCATACTTAATGTTAAAAGACTGAATATTTTCCCCCTAATATCAAGAACAAGGCAAGGATGTCTGCCGTCACCACTCTTTTTCCAGCTTTAGAGGAGGTGTCAGCCAATATGATAAGGCAAGAAAAAAAAATACCAATCATACTAATTCAAATAGAAGAAGTAAATATCTCTATTCATAGATGACATGACTGTTTGAAAATCCCACAGAATCAGCAACAACAACAACAACAAATAGTTACTAGATCTAAAACTGAATTTAGTTAGTTCACAGTATACTAGGGTCAACAGAAATTTTAAAAATCCTATTTCTATATACTTTAATGAATAAGAAATTACATTTTTAAAATTTTTTTTTCAACGTTTTATTTATTTTTTTTGGGACAGAGAGAGACACAGCATGAACGGGGGAGGGGCAGAGAGAGAGGGAGACACAGAATCGGAAACAGGCTCCAGGCTCTGAGCCATCAGCCCAGAGCCCGACACGGGGCTCGAACTCACGGACCGTGAGATCGTGACCTGGCTGAAGTCGGACGCTTAACCGACTGCGCCACCCAGGCGCCCCAAGAAATTACATTTTTAATTATCACTTACAATAGCACCCAAACCCACGAAACTCTTGGATATAAAACTTACAAATTATGTGCAAGAATTATACACTAAAAACTACGATACTGATAAAAGAAATCAAAAAGACATAAATAAATGCAAAGGTATACATTGATCATGGACTGAAAAAGTTACTATTGTTATCAATATTAGATCTAGAGAGTCAACTAAACAAATCTAGAGAGTCAACTCGGTTCTAATCAAAAATCTCTGCAGGACTTTTTACACAAGGAGATGCCAAGTCTACATATTTCTATGACAAAGCAAAGGAACTAGAATCACTAAAATAATATGGTAAAAGAAAAATATAGTTGGGAGACTTACACCACCTGATTTCTAGATTTACTAAAAAACTAGAAGTGACAACATAGCATAGTACTAGAGAAAAGTCAGATATATAGATCAACAGAATAAAGAGTCCAGAAATAGACCCGCAAATATACTGTCAATTAATTTCCAAAAAAGATGCAAAGGCAATTCAGTGGAGAAAGGACAGTCTTTTCAACAAATGGTGCTGAAATAAATGAATATCCTTATGCAAAACAAAACAAAACAAAACAAAAGCTTCAAACTCTACCTCACACCACTTAGAAAAATTCAACGCGGTGCTGAGGTGGCTCAGTAGGTTAAGTATCTGACTTCGACTCAGAGCTTGGAGCCTGCTTTGGATTGTGTGTCTCCCTCTCTCTCTGCCCCTCCCCTGCTTATGCTTGCTCTCTCTCTCTCTCTCTCAAAAATAAACATTTTTTGGGGCGCCTGGGTGGCGCAGTCGGTTAAGCGTCCGACTTCAGCCAGGTCACGATCTCGCGGTCCGTGAGTTCGAGCCCCGCGTCGGGCTCTGGGCTGATGGCTCAGGGCCTGGAGCCTGTTTCCGATTCTGTGTCTCCCTCTCTCTCTGCCCCTCCCCCATTCATGCTCTGTCTCTCTCTGTCCCAAAAATAAATAAACGTTGAAAAAAAAAAAAAAAAGAAAAGAAAAATAAACATTTTTTAAAAAGTTAAAAATAAAACAAATTTTAGAAAAAGAAAAATTAACCCAATATTGCAAAACCTAAAATTATAAAATTTCAAAAACATAGGAGAAACTTTATATAAGCTTAGGTTAGCAAAGATTTCTTAGATATGACACCAAAAGCATGGTCCATAAAGCAAAACTGTTAACCAGGACTTCATCAAAATGAAGACCCCCTACTCTTCAAAACACATGTAAAAGTTATGTTAAGCTACAGAAAAGACAAGCCACAAATGAGGGATAAGCAGTCACAAATCATGTATCAGACAAGAACTTGTATTTACAATATGCTCTTCTGTTTTAAAACTATCAAAACTCAACACTAAGGGAGGGGAAAAAAAAGTTTAATGGACAATAGATCTGAACAGAGCTTCACCGAAAAAGGTATATAAATGGCAAATAAAAACATGAAAAGGTGCTTGAAACATCACCAGTTATTAAGGAGATGAAAATTAAAATCACAATAAAATATCATCCATCAGAACGGCTTAAAAGAAAAACTGAGTACTACGTGCTAGCAAGCATACACAGTAACTGTAATGCTCATCTACTGCTGAAAGGAATGCAAACATAGTACAGCCACATTGGAAAAGCTGACTTTGGCAATATTTTCTGAAGTGAAACACATATTTGCCATGCAGACCAGCAATACCCATCGTAGGGGTGTGTGTGTGTGTGTGTGTGTGCGCGCGCGCGCGCGCGTGCACACACACACACCCATACATATATACGTTTATATATATATATTTTTTTTCAAGCAGAGTAAGAACTGTGTCCACATGAAAAACTGTAGCAAATGTTTATATGTGTCTTCCCCCCCCACCCCAAAATAATGTCAGGAACTGGAAACCACCCAAAAGTCCCTCCACTGGAAAGAACAAAGAGTAGATACTCCACACACTGGGATACTATTCAAAAATAAAAAGAACTGTTGCTACACTCAAAACATGGACGAATGTCATTATACAAAGTGAAAAAGGCCATCATAATAAAAGCCACATGCTTTATGATTCATTCACATGGCATTCTTGCAAAGGCAAATTTAAGGTAATGCAAACTGCTCAGTGGATTCCCATTCCCATCGTTGGAATGGGAGTGGCTGATAACAAAGGGACATGGGAAATTTAGGAGATCATGGAACTATTTTACATCTTGATTCCGGTGGTGGTTACATAACTGTGTACATTTGGAAAAACATGCAGAGCTATACAATCTTTTACTGCTCTACATAAACTCATTTTACTGTTGAGCAAGCCTTCTGAACCTAAGCTATTACGAATATACTTCCATTACTTTTTATATTTTTAATGTGGAAGATGAGAACAGGGTGTGAATCAGAAGGACTCCTACTCTGCTCAGTCGGTTAAATGTCCAACTCTTGATTTGGGCTCAGGTCATGATCCCACAACTCATGAGAACGAGCCCAGCAATGGGTTCCGAGCTGACAGCAAGGAGTTGGAGCTTGCTTGGGATTCTCTCTCTTCCTCTCTCTCTGCCATTCCCATGCTCAAATTCTCTCTCTCTCTCTCTCTCTCACAAAAATAAATAAATATTAACACACACACACACACACACACACACACACACACAAAACCATTTCACCCACAAGAGACCACAGACCAAAGTGGTCCATCCACACAATACAATACAAATTATATTATGTACTTCGTATTAAATACTGCAAATAATACAAAGAGAACAAAAATATGTCTCTAAAACGTTTCTCTAAAAATTTTTAAACACTGGGGCTCCTGGGTGGCTCAGTCAGTTGGACGTCCGACTTTGGCTCAGGTCATGATCTCGCAGCTCATGGGCTCAAGCCCCATGGTGGGCTGTGTGCTGACAACTTGGAGCCTGGAGCCTGCTTCAGATTCTGTGTCTCCCTCTCTCTCTGCCCCTCCCCTGCTCATGCTCTCTTTCCCTCTGTGTCTCTGTGTCTCTCTCTCTGAGAAATAAACATTAAATTTTTTTTAAAAATTTTTAAATACTGAAAACTTTCAAAAATACCTTTACCAATATTACTTTTTATACGGTAATTCTCATATCTTACTTTGTATTATATAAATATGTATTACATAAATTAATACAAAGTTTAGGCACCAATTTAACAGAACACAGAGAAGAAAGCAGTAACACAAAGAAACACAAATCATACTATATTAAGCTCTTGTTTAAAGAAAGTATACTAAAACTTAAGAAGCGACAGGAAATTATGGGGTGCACTGCTGGCTCAGTCAGAGCATGTGACTCTTAATCTCAGGGTTGTGAGTCCAAGTGCCACATTGAGCATGGAACCTACTTAAAGAAACAACAGAAAATTATAGATTATCCTATAATTTACCAGGAAATTTTAAAATATAAGTCACTAAAGGTAATTAAAAAGGGCTCAGTGTTTGGACTTCATACGAACATCAAAGTTTCATCTTACATACTAAAGATTCGAGAGCAGTCAATAATTTATTGGAAGCCAACAACTGTAATCAAAGATTACCCCTCTAGTAAATGATATCGATGTTAGGCTATACATATAAAGACAGTGCATTATTTTGCTAGTAGTATTTTAATTTACTGTTTAGATACAGCAAATATACTTGTGGAAAGGAACAGAAGTCAGACCAAACTTTCTCTTCTACTTCATATACAGAATCTCCAGAAACATAAGATCAACGTAGGTTTCAATGAATCTCCAAAATGCCAACATAAGTTAAATCTAGAATATCATTTTTGGAATCTAATAGATATTTGGCCAACACACACTGGCCCATAGTTCTTGGGTGTGTTATGCCTCAAGCACCAGGCTAGAAATTAGGAATGCGCTCCATAAGCTAATACAGACTTTGAAAATCACTGTAAGGCAACAACTACTTTGAATTCGTTGTAGTACAGCTATCACATATTAAAAAGTCTTTTATTTTTAAATAACAAGATAAATAACTTACAGTCAAGGCTTTACTATTTGCCAAGCTTTGAATCAAGCACTATATGTAAATGGGTGGCAGAAAGAACATTTTCACCACATCATGAGACAGAGTAAAGAGCAATGTGGCATTCACTTTAGCCACTTAGTATCTGACTTCTTCTTATCACTTGGAATTGTCTGTTTCGTAAGTCAGAGGTCAAATATAGTCACCCCTCCAAGGAGCTGAAACAGATTCTCTCCTCTTTTCATCTCCTGCAATATGGACAAGGATACAGGTGCTAAAGTCCACTAGACGCTCACACACCACACCTTCAACTCTGGATCTAGTGACACCGAAGAAAGACAGAGAGTTCTTTCCCTTCTCTTTCTCTCTCTCTCTTTCTTTCTTTAAAGATTTTATTTTTAAGTGATCTCTACACCCAACGTGGGGCTTGAACTCACAATCCTGAGATCAAGAGTCTCCCACTCTACAGACTGAGCCAACCAGGCTCCCCTACACAGAGAGATCTTTCTGTCAGCACTAGAACTAGAAGGTGTAAGATCAAGTTTCTGGTGCTAAAGTAGCAGAGCTACTGCAGCATCTAGTGCTCAATGATGACATTGATAACATTCTCATCAAATCAATTCTGCAGCACCGAGCCTAAGACTGACACATAGTTCTGTGAACATTCAATATTCTGTTATCAACTCCTTTTCCTAGTTTGCAACAAAGAATTCTGACCAATACAGCTTATTCTAATCTACATTTTATAATAAGAAAACTAAGGCTAAAAAATCTTGTTTTTTCAGTTCATTTATTTTTAAGAGAGAGCGAGAGTGACAGAGAGCAAGTGGGGGAGGGGCAGAGAGAGCGGGAAACACAGAATCCAGGCTCCGGGCTCTGAGCTGTCAGCACAGAGCCTGACGTGGGTCTCGAACTCACAAGCCGCGAGATCATGACCTGAGTGGAAGTCGGACGCTTAACCGTCTGAGCCACCCAGGTGCCACAAGGCTTAAAAATCTTAAAATTTGCCCAAGGTCACACGACTAATAAATTCAAGAATCTAGAGTCAAATGTATTAACAAGCTAACATAATGGGGCGCCTAGGTGGCTCAGTCAGTTAAGAGTCCGACTTCGGCTCAGGTGGTTCTCGTGGTTCTTGAGTTCGAGCCCCACGTCAGGCTCGGTGCTGACAGCTCAGAGCCTGGAGCCTGCTTTGGATTCTGTGTCTTCCTGTCTCTCTGTCCCACCCTTATTTGTGCTATATCTCTCAAAAATAAATAAACATAAAAAAAAAAAAAGGAAGCTAACAGGATCAAGTGTATTTTATATCTACTTTTATAAACAGGAAATATACAAATTATCCCATTAATTAAACTCCACAAGGATAAGCAATTTATTTGCATAGCTGCAGTGACTATGACATATCAGATATTCATAAACATGTGCTCAGTTGACCTAGTATCATATGAGCACATACCTTTCAAATTTCATTGGATTTAGCTTCAATCTGAAATCTCCTTATACTGAGTTAAGAGGATTAGTGGCAAAGATAGGATTCAAGTCCCAGTTTGGGGACTAACACCCATGCTCTTTCCACTATACCACACTTCTCCATAGGGTTAGAAATTTTTTAAATTTCAGGAATAGAATTTAGTGTTTCATTACTTACATATAACACCTAGTGCTCATCCCAACAAGTGTCCTCCTGAATGCCCCTGACCCCTTTAGCCCTTCCCCCGCCCAACACCCCACGAGCAACCCTCAGTTTGTTCTCTGCATTTAAGAGTCTCTTATGGTTTGTCCTGCTCTCTTTTTATATTATTTTTGCTTCCCTTCTCTTATGTTTCATATGTTTTGTATCTTAAATTCCACATATGAGTGAAATCATACGATATTTGTCTTTCTCTGACTTATTTCGCCTAGCATAATACACTCTAGTTCCATCCATGTTGTTGCAAATGGCAAGATTTCATCCCTTTTCATCACCGAGTAATATTCCGTGGAAGATATACACCACACCTTCTTTATCCATTCATCAGTCGATGGACATTTGGGCTCTTTCCATACTTTGGCTATTGCCGATAGTGCTGCTATAAACACTGGGTTGCATGTGCCCCTTTGAATCAGCACTCCTGTATCCTTTGGCTAAATCCCTAGTAGTGCAATTGGTGGGTTGTGGAGCAGTTCTATTTTTAATTTTTTGAGGAACCTCCATACTGTTTTCCAGACTGGCTGCACTACTTTGCATTCCCCCAGCAACGCAAAAGGGTTGTTCCCCTTTCTCCGCATCCTGGCCAACATCTGTTGTTGCCTGAGTCATTAATGTTAGCGATTCTGACAGGTGTGAGGCGGTATCTCATTGTGGTTTTGATTTGTGTTTCTCTAATGAGTGATGCTGAGCATCTTTTCATGTGTCTGTTAGCTATCTGGATATCTTCTCTGGAAAAGTGTCTAATCGTGTCTTTTGCCCATTTCTTCACTGGATTGCTTTTTGGGTGTTGAGTTTGATAACTTCTTTGTAGATTTTGGATACTCTTTATCAGATACGTCACTTGAAAATATCTTTTCCCATTCCATCAGCTGCCTTTCAGTTTTGCTGATTGTTTCCTTCGCTGTGCAGAAGCTTTTTATCTTGATGAGGTCCCAAGAGTTCATTTTTGCTTTTGTTTCTCTTGACTCTGGAGATGTGTTAAGAAGTCGTTGCGGCTTAAGGTCAAAGATGCTGTTGCCAGTTTTCTCTTCCACAATTTCGATGGCTTCCTGTCTTGCATTTAGGCCTTTCTTCCATTTTGAGTTTATTTTTGTGTGTGGTGTAAGAAAGTGGTCCAGGTTCATTCTTCTGCATGTCACTGTCCAGTATTCCCAACACCATTTGCTTTATCAAAGATTAGTTGGCCATACATTTGTGGGTCCACTTCTGGGTTCTCGGTTTTGTTCTGTTGATCTGTGTGTCTGTTCTTGTGTCAGCACCATACCGTCTTCATGATTACAGCTTGAAGCCCAGAATTGTGATGCCTCCAGGTTTGGTTTTCCTTTTCAGGATTGCTATGGCTATTTGGCCGGGGTCTTTTCTGGTCCCATACACATTTTAGGATTGTTGTTCTAGCTCTGAATGCTGGTGTTATTTTGATAGGGATTGCATTGAATGTGGAGATTGCTTTGGGTAGCGTCGACACTTTAACAGTATTTGTTCTTCTAGTCCATGAGCATGGAATGTTTTTCCATTTGTGTGTGTGTGTCTTCTTCAATTTCTTTCATAAGCTTTCTATGGTTTTCAGTGTATAGAGTTTTCACATCTCTGGTTAGGTTTATTCCTAGGTTTCTGGTGCAATTGTGAGTGGGATCGATTCCTTGATTTCTATTTCTGCTGCTTCATTATTGGTGAATAGAACTGCAACCAATTTCTGTGCATTGATTTTATATCCTGCTACTTTGCTGAATTCATGTACCAGCTCTAGCAGGTTTTTGGTGGAGTCTTTTGGGTTTTCCACACAGAGTATCACATAATCTGCAAAGAGTCCCCTCTTCTTAATACTGGCTACAAAGGCAAACTTTGACACTGAAGTAAAATTTCCCTTTGGATCCATAATTTGCATCTTAAACTAATGTGTTCTTGCATAGTTGCAAGTAATTTTTTCAACAGTTAAACAAAACTGAAATTGTTTCTGCAATCTATTCATACAGCTCCATGATAAAATCAGAGAAAATCACATTTTAGCGTTTTAAACTAGTTTTTTTTTTTTTCCCTGAGATACCTTCTTCTCAAGGTGAAATTTAAACTAACATTCCATTTGCTTGATATTTAGATTCTTCAGAAAGTACTGAGTGGGGCCGTGGGAGGGGGAGAGAGGCCAAACACTAGTTAGTCTAAATTAAGTTTCCATAAATGACAGAAGATGCATTCACTACCTCATTCTCTCCCTTCCAAGGTGGGCTAGGAAGAAAAGTACCCACCAAGAAATCTATAGAAAGCCTTCGGGTGTTGGGCCCCATCTTTATGAAACCTACAGTCTCCCCAGGGTATCCTGTCTCCATCTTTACAATAAAAAAAAGCTGTTCTAATTCTTTTGAACTTTCCAGTTTACATTTAAATGCTTATTAATTCTTTCAGAACATAAAGTAGTGGGGTGCCTGGGTGGCTCAGTCCCATAAGCGGTTAAGCGTCCCACCCTTGATTTCAGCTCAGGTCGTGATCTCAAGGTTCCTGGGATGGAGCCTGGCACTGACCTGGCCTCACTGACAGCACAGAGACTGACTGTGATCCTGTCTCTCCTGTCTCTGCCCCTCCCCCACCAGCAAGGGCAAGCTCACTCTCGCTCTCTCTCAATAATAAATGAACATTCAAAAACATATTTAAAAAGACTCTCTCTAGAGTATTTATAAATCTTCTTACATGTAATGGAAGAATTTTTCTAAAACTTTGTTACTCTCAGAAAAGCAAGCACCAGAAGACCTAAAATGCGTATACGAGAAATGAGTGGCGAGATTCAACCAAAACAATGAATTCCTAAATTAAAACATTCCCCTGTTGTTTTGCGGTCTATTATAGCCAAGCTAAAACTGAAAAAGAAAACTAAGTAGTACAGCAGCTGCCTGTCTACAAAGAAAAACTATTTTGGCACTAAAGTTATCACACTTAAGTTGTAAATGCTATAATCAGGATTTGTTGAAACTGCTGTTTTTCAACATTTTTTAATACAGTAATCCTGATAATCAAATATTTAAACTGTGAAAGTACTATATGTTTTTCTTTGAGCAGGAAACAGTGTTTTAGAAAGGAAAATTTAAATAGTAATCATTATGACTTAGTGCCCAAATAATTTTTCAAAACCCTCACAAATTGTAATATAACTTCTTTCAACTTTGAGAAACATGGCTCCTTGCAGAATTAATAAGCCTCTCTGAAAGAAAAACCATATAAAGGGTTCAGGAAAAAAGTCAATATGGCAAAATATCAAAGCAGCATATACTTCAATGATTTTGTGTTTCCCAGCAGAGATCTTGGAAAGATACCCCTTCCAATTCGACAAATGAAACTGACATACTTTACTTGAAGGGGAAAAAGTGGGAGGAGGGAGACTGGAATCGGGTAGGGAGGAGCATAAAGATTGTGAAACCTTGAAGAAATTCAAGCTCATGCTTTTAGAATTTAGGTCACCCTGCCTTACACAGTTTAAAAGTAGAATTACTTTCAAAGAATACATATTTCCTCTGAGCTATGATACATATTTCCTTTTAATGTATCATATTGCAGCAACAGCTGAAATGAACGTCTAGACATCAAAAACACTTCTTACTCCCACCTACTGCTTTTTTACCTCAGGCATCAAAACTAATGAAACCTATTATCCAGAACATTGAGTTCAGTAACCACATTGGCCACTGCAAATATTGGAGGGGGGAGGGGCACTTTCAGGGATGGCACTCCTTATTCAGCCATTAAAATTACTGAAAATCAAATTTTGTTCCAAACTCCAGAAATACAAACAGATTAAAGCAAGTCACATGAAACAAGAAGATGACTTCCCAGTTAGATTTCAGTAACAAACTGCTAAAGATAGCACAGCTCTGAATGCGGGATTTATAATTTGCCCACTGCCTTTGTTTTCAATCTTTATCTGCTATTTATAAAGCATACTAGTTTTTTTAAACTGCTTTATTTCTTCACTGCTTTAAATTGTTACATCTCCCAAGAATTACACTAAGCAGAAATCATAATGAAAAATTTATCAATTTAATTTTATGGGTTGCATCAAATGAAATGCTTTAAAGCGAAATAAAGAGAGAATTCTGAAGTATCTGCTTTCTGAAGATTGACTTACAAAAAATTTGAGTAACAAAGCAACACAATGCTACATTAATTCTGAAATATAGCATTATACCCATAAAAAATCCAATTATATACAACACAATTGATCACAGTTCTGCTGCCATCGACTGCCTTGTAAAATCCATATTTAAAGTCATTAATAACTAAATGGACGTATTACTTATATCAAATTCAACCTACTTAGAGCTCTAATTTCCCTGAATTGCTCGTGGGTGTAGAATATTTGGTATCACTTAACAAATCTATATTGAAATGGATTTTAACTTTCCCAAAGTCAATTTAATCAACTAAATAAGACTTAGAGACAGAAGATACATATCAAAATGTTCCGTCTGTTCTGACCTATTTGTAACTTTAAATGATTACAAATATTGGTAATATGCATAAGACAGATGTACAGTTGTGACTCAAAATTTTTTTCTAAGTTTTTAAAATCTGAGTATAACTGACACACAATGTTACATTAGTTTCAAGTGTACAACATAGTGACTCAATTTCTCTGTGTCATGCTATGTTCACCACAAGTGTAGCTACCATCTGTGATTCAAAATTTTAATAGTATAATGTTTTACTAAGGAATCTCTAACAGCATGAGTTCTCTGCCAGTTGCAGGATAACCAGAATTTTAATGATGGCTTCTACACAGCATTGTAGCAGTTGAGACATGACCCAAGTTAGCATTTCAATGGATCACAGGACTCCATGTAAAGCTACTAAACTTTAAATTGAAGGAGACCATAAAACTAAATTTCTAGATAAATTGAACAAAACCTTCAAAAGACAATTGCTACAGAAAACAGTCAGGCTGCAATGTTTCTTTAATAGCTACACAGTGGGGAAAAAAAAAATCTTGCACAATGGCTGTTACTGACTCCTGAGAACCAACTTGCCCCCATTTGCTACTCCTTTCAGAGATTTTTTTTTAAATAATTATTATTTTTACCCTTTAAAGCTACTAATATGCTCTTAATTTTGTTATATGATACACATAAACAAAGGCCTAGAAGGACAGCCACCAAAATCAAGTTATGTTTGGTTGCTGGATTATCTTCTTTACCAGTTTATGTTTGAAATAGGTTTTTTGAAATAAAGCTACTATTATTTATTAAACAGCGACATGTTTTTAAAAAAGCTATCTGCACATGCTCACAAATTACAAGAAAGATTAACATTCTTAGAACAGAATCACCACTAGATAAAATTAAATTCTGAGAAAGAAATCTAGAAATGCACTCCATTTATATTCAAATCATTAATACTACAAAATAAACACTTTATAAACTTACACACACACACACACACACACACACACGCACACACACATTACTACTAAAATTCTGACAGGGCAAGTCCCTAAATTGCCTTTTACACTAAAGCTCAAACAGTTGTCTGTCACCGCTATTACAGTGAGTAATCCTTGCAGCTGTAACTGTTTGAAATGCAGCTGTCTGGTTGGCTTTCTCTCCCCACCCCCACTCATCCAGTATTTCTGTTCTTGCTACAATAATCTTAAAGAGCATTTTACAGGAGGCTTAGCCCTGGCTGAGGGCACTCTTCGGCGTGACCGAGAGAACATGGAAACACGATTCATTAGACACGCCTGGAGTGATAACAATGGTGCTGCTTCTTGCTGCCTTTCATTTCGTACATCAGGCTGAGACTAATGCATTCTCGTTACACAACAAGCACATTTATAGACAGGAAAAAACTGTAATCACCTTTGATTAAGAGACAGCATATTTTTCCTATATGAGCCGCCAGCCATACTGACATAGTAATTATTTTTTAACTGACAGGTTAAAATAGCAAATGTAGCAAAAATAACATCTGCCCAAAAAGAGAGAGAGAAAGAAGGGGGGTGGAGGGGAGGTGACTACTATGAATACTTGGCACACAAAGGTCTCTCTAGCCCAGGCTCCACGCCATGTCCTTGAGACCCGACGGGCACTTCGGCTTGTACCGAAGCTAGACCATGTATGGCAAATAGAACAGACCCTCACCAAGCAACCTCATTCTACATACCCAGTTCTTTGGAGGCAAAAATCACAGAATTTTTTTGGTCATTTTAATTGTAATCATTACTGACCCACCATCTTTCCATTTCTTTCACCATAGGACTACAAATTTAACAACAGTAGTGATCCTCTCCTCTTTTCCGTGATCTCATTACCTTTACTACAAAATAATTCATTCTCTTGACTTTTTCCATTATGCAGTTTTAATGCAAAATAACTTGTCTCCCTTTACATAAAGTGCTAGGCCAAAACAAAAAGCCTGTTTTCTGTTTTTAGTGGAACAGTTAAAAAGGAAGAAAAACACAAAATGTATTTCTTATTAAAAACAGGAATGCAGAATTATTTATACCTTTTTATCATTTTCCCAACTCATCAATCACTGCACCTGGCAAAGGTTTGAACTGTAGTTATACAAGTCTTAATGTAAACTGAAAAAAGTCAGCAGCCACATTATACTGAAACATGTAAAGTTAATTTACTTATGGGGCTTTGAAAAGTGAACCACTTCTCCACACACCCATACAATTTCAGTCTTCACTCACAATTGTGAGTTCATGCATATGTGTTACTGGGCTATTATTTATGGGGAATTAGGTAGCTAACAGAAGAAATATGTATTAGCCAGGAATTGAAAGATTACAATTATACCAAGTTACCAGAAAGGATTTTCCCAAGGCTAGTGGACTCTGAATAATTTTTTTTTTAATGGGTTAGTCTCTGTCTTAAGCTTTCTGTAACACTACTCTATCTTACACTTAACAATGTGCTACAGGGGCGCCTGGGTGGCTCAGCCGGTGAAGCGTCCAACTTCAGCTCAGGTCATGATCTCACAGTCCAGGGATTCGAGCCCCGCATCGGGCTCTGTGCTGGCAGCTCGGAGCCTGGAGCCTGCTTCAGATTCTGTGCCTCCCCCTCTCTCTCTCTGCCCCTCCCATGCTCATACTCTCTCTGTGTCTCTCAAAAATAAATAAATGTTAACAAATAAAAAAAAAAAAAAAGAATGTGCTACAAAACTAGCAAAGCAATCTGTATGTGTGAAAATTTGTAACAGTAAAGAAAAAAATAAGCAAATAGAAAAAGTTAAGTGTAGTTCATGAAGTTTTGAGAACTAAAATCGCTTTTTAAAGAAAGTTACACAGCATAAAGAACTTTTGTAAAAGAGCAAAATGAGCACTGTTTAGCCGCTGGGTTTTAAAGTGTTCTGTCCTGTGCTACCACACTGGCTAGAGACTAGGAAACCTGCAGCCTATCTTTAACGTGTGTGTAAGTGGCCACTGAGCTCTGCTGTGCATTTAAACACTATGCTGTGTTTGGAAAAGAAGTCTGACATGTACCACATTATGTTAGAATCACACAAGTTTAAAATTTTTATCATCTGGAATAAAATAAGTTACTACAGAGGATAACATCTGTACCATTTCCACTCTGTAGTGTCAAGTCTCCTTTGTCATGACTCCCCCAAAATGAATCAAATCATTTCTATGAGTGTTCCAACTGTCTTCTGTTTGCAAGATACAAAATTAATCATCAGTATCAAACATGTTGCCAAAAAAATTTTTATTTAAAAAAATTCAGTTTAATTGAATTCTCAGTAATCAGAACATTTCATATTAACAAACGACTTGGTTTATGTATGAATTGCCATTATATTAACCAGGTTCTTAAGAAGAATCTTAAAAGCAAAATGTATAATTAATTCTCCCCTCAAGTCTTCAAAATTAATTTATGCTTTTTTAATTCAAAACAACCTATTGGAAAGCAATAAAACCTTCTCAAAACTTTAAATTGAAACATATCCAGGAAAAAGCTGCCTTTATCCAAAACTTTTAACAAGCTAGGCAGTTTCCAACTCATAAGCAAAAAATGTATAAATGACCTCAATATTCCAACATGGCCAACATTTTTACTTTATGTAGGTGTTTCAACATTACAAGATTCCTTTGCAATAAGACGATGTAGTTAAAAAATCTGCAAGTGCTTTGGGAAATGAAGATCGGTCATTTGCACAGTGGTGTGAATGAGTTCAATCCTATTTTGTTTCTAAACTCGGCCAGAATGGCATTTTGACTGGAGGGTGAAGTGACCCAGTAATTTTGGATAGAGCACAATCTAGGGCAGGAAAGGGCTGAGGAGGTTCAACACCACGCCCAGCAGTGGTTTTCTCCCTGCAGTCCTAGGAGACCATATCCTAACAGAAGAGTCCCAGCAAGTCTCTGGCGCTTTCTATCTCTACATGTCAGTGAGTAGCGCTGCAGTTTTCATCTACTGTAAATAATGAAGTTCTACAGAGGCTTCGTTTGAAAACATGAATAAACACAATCAGTTTGCAAACAAGACAGAACTTGCAAATCACTGGGACAAAGAAGGAGAAAGAGAACCAGAAACCCAGGGTCTCTCTGCGAACACTTCCCTGGCTCTGCTGATTCTTTCATAGTTAACCCCTACTTTCTTTGAGATTCTCTCCAGCTCTCAATCTTCAGAATTCTAACGAGGTGAGGTGTACCAGAATGTAGGAAAGCCTTCCAAGAGAGATTGTGAAAACTTCAAATGGTTACAGAGTCAATGCCTAGCCAATCTACTCTTTCTCATCACAAAGCCCAGAACCCAAATCAACGCTAGAGTTTAAACACTGCAGGTGAAATCACCTTGGTTAGCCTTAGAATTTACCCACCAACTGGAGCAGGGTTTGTCACGGGTGAGGTATGTATTTTCCTAATAATTAACTTATAAATGGTCTTTTGGAACACATGATATTAATACTTACTTTGTCAACTGGCGTTTGCCCATGTTGAGTGAGACTCCTTTCCACAATTTAAAAACCAGCTATTAAAAAGTATAACAATTAAAAGCTACTTTAATTAGCATTTGCCACTTAAGGGAAAAGGAGAATGATTTGACAGTAAAGGAGTAACTCAAGAAGCCTCTGTGGTGCCTGTAACATTTCTTGGGAGCTGTACATTAGATGTTTGTCATAAAATAATTCATTTATTTTATATGCAATTCTCTACTACTGCTCACAAATTTAAAGCCTGTTTTCAACTATGCTTCAAAAACAAAACTATATACAGAATGATAGGAGGCTAAAAGTTCAATCTGCACACCATCATGACAACTTTTTCCCCCAGGATCACAACTTTTTAGATGCATATTCAAAAATCTTGTAATGGAATAAACAAAAATTGTAATTCCTGTAAATTTTCATCCAACTTTTGATGCTACATTAAAGTGATTGTAGTATATTTGATGCTAAATATAAGTACCTAAATATAGCCTTAAAATAACAATGAATACCCAAAAATATGCATATTTTCAAAGACAATATTACCCCTATCAATGACTTAGCAATTCAAATGTTTATAAGATAATAGAGAAATAGCCTTAAGATAAAATGCAGTAAACATGAAACAGATGTTGTTGGGACAGAAGGTATACATACTCATACCCAGTAAAGTACAGATAGCACAGCTGAGTTTCTTTTACACTCCAGCTTCTTCAAGAAGCAAAAGCTTATTAACAGCTCTCCCTGCTTTCACTCCAAGCACTCCGAGATCACTCTCCATGAGAGAATCAAAGAGATCTTTTCAAAACTTCCAACTGGCCATAGCATTCTTCTGCTGAAAAGCCCACTCCAATGGGTTCAGGGGGCAGGAAAACCTATTTAAGGTCCTCCCACGGCCTGCTGCAAGGTCCCGCCTGATCTCATCTCCAGGAATCTCTTGCATCTCCTACTGGTTTTCCAGTTTCAACAGCACCGGCCCTCTGTCTCTTTCTCCAACAAAGTTGAGCTCAAGGTCGTTACCCTTACCTTCCCCTGTGTCTATGTGGCTGGCATAGTCTCGGGTCTTAACTCAAGGGTCATCTCCTGCCAGCAGCTTTCCCTAACCACTCCTGTATCTGAAGTACCCCTTTCCCAGCCACTCACTTTCTCATCAACTGCTCTGTAGTACATGCAGTACTCTTCATTTACCTACTGCCAGTCTCTTCATTCACACACACAAGACTGCCACCTCCATGTGCAGAAGGGCAATGTCAATACCGCACAGAACCTTCCACAAAAAAAAACCACTGTGACCTCAAGAAAAACATTCAAAGTGGAGCAAAAGGGAACCTACTACCCAAAGACAACTTAATGTTACTCAACTTTGCAGACAACTGAACATTATACATGACAAGGCAGCATGTTATGGTGGGAGTCTAAGGATTCTGACACTATATAAAACACCCAAACAGACACTCCTATAAAAGGCTTAGCTTTTTTCCTGTCTGTGAGTTAAGGAACACTGTACACATTCTCAGAGTTGTGATTTTATTGTTTCCATGGAAACCAAACAGGGTCATAATTAAAGCACAGAAACATTTCTATAGAAACATGTATAAATGAAAGATGTGATGAGAGTAAGATCTTATTTGAACCTATAATAATTAGCAAAATTACAATGACTAATGAGAAGGATTCTTCTTGAGGGCAAAATCAAGAAAATTATATTAAATTAAAACGCTTTACAATAATGACAATAAACTATCACAGTTTAAAGCAGTTACTATCATGAAGTGAGCCTCCTGCCAGTTTTGTGTGTTAAAATCAGGCAGTTCTAAATTATAAAACTTCTAATAAGCAACATTTAGAAATAGAATCATTAACTCTTTGTCTTTTCTAGACATAATTGATTCTAGTTATCAACTCTATAGGTTATTACTGTTATTACTGATGAGGCCTCTTTCACTAAAAATTCACAAGGTCCTCTTATTTCTAATGACTACCCATCATGTTCATCAAACTTGGAGTAACAAAATAAAGTTACATAACAATGGAGTGACATTAAATTGTTAAATTTGCATTATACATTGATGTAAGTGTATGTATAATAAATGTGTTACCTGTTCCTTTCTACTGGGTAAAATGGAACCAAAAGTCACTGTGTAGTTATCTGAAGCCACATCTAGGAAGGCCCAGGAGAACCTTTTATTTTCCCATGGGGGTGGGGAGAGAACAATGCCAAAAACATTTTGTAGAAAACTACCGTAGAATAGTTTCTGTGTATGTGTTAGCAATTTCATATGATTTTTTCCCCGTGAATTTTCAACTATCTCTGGTTTATTCACGGACATCAAATTTTTGTGATTCTTTCTCAAAATCTTTAAAACTGAATTTGTTTTTCAATCAAGTTAAACATATGAAAATAGCTAATAAATTCTCTATTTGAGAGACAATATTTAAAAGATGTATTTTATCTATTTGAGGAGAACCCAAATATTATACTCTGAGTTAGGTTACTAACAATCCCAGTTTCAGCAGAAATGTTTAAAGATGAAGGTGAATAGAGAAGAAACTGAAACACAATGGCTCTTTTAAAGTGACTAGACAACTATTCACTATTCATATTCGTTTTGTACCCTTCAATCTGGAAAAGGCAAGGCCCCTTCTAATTTTCAATTAGGCATACGCTGTCCTGTTTAATTTTTTCTCTAACCACTTTGCCCTTTTGAAGGCGAACTTAAATTAAGTCAAAGACATATAATATACAGACAGTAATCTGGAAGTGGATTTTTGCCACCCCAAACCAGACATTATACCTTGCCAAGGGAGAAGGTCTATATAAATAAGGCTATTCACAAGATAGAAAGCATCAGCACATGCCCATTTACCTCCGGGGTAGTCACCAAAACTAGAAAGCACCATTAAGCATAGCATCAATGCATTTGTCTAAAAGATCTCTCAGGCTAGAAATGATCTTGGTATCATAAACATCTATGATTTTCCAAGAAACAAACAGGTTTATTAAACTCACAAGACACTGCCTACACATTTCTTATTAACTATGAAAATCACAACCTCCTCCTTTGAAGGTGATCATACTTATATATGTTTAAGAAAAAAAAATTCTTGGCCACAGTGGAATAACATAAGAAAATGTTTTATGCTTGCTTTACTTCAGTTCAGGTTAAGAACAACTGTTTTTAAAATAAAACTCTCGAGATTGTGCAGTTTCAATTCTCCACTGCTCATTTTCTATGATGATCTGATCAAGAATTTCCCTGGGGAAAAAGAGAAATGATATTCTGAAACCTCATTCTGAGAGAAGTAAATCTTTGATAACATGTCCAGTTTTTTCTGAAAATGTTAATGAGAAGGCAATGATATCATAAACTGAAAGTCAGTTTTAGAAATGAGCAAGTCAAGCTCATCAAAAGGCCAGAAAGGACTTTCTGGAAAGAATGATAAGCATCTTGGAATCTCACTACTTCTCTCACACACTGAGCTCCAATCTGCAGCCGCTTCCCTCTGAGCCAATGCACTTGATGGGTGTGATAACAGATGGATCATTGTATCTGCCAACTTCCTGTGATGTACTGTATGGAGACTGATAATTTAGTGACTACACAAGTCCTACAACAGACAATGCAAGCAATCCTGGCATTCAGTAAGTAGCTGCATGCAGTCCTTTGACAGTCTGTAGGTGTTGAATATATGTGGATTATTGTACAATGTACGCTCTCTGCAAGTATCTATACCACTTTCAAAAAAAGAAAAATTAAAAGCTGGGCAAGCAAAGAACTAAATAGAAAAACAGGAAAGAAAATATACAGCTTATCTTTAAGATGGCATTTTTTTTTTTACTTAAAAACACATGAAAAATATATATTGCTTAAAAGTCTTGCGACAATTTCATGACCAGGTTAACTAGAAATAATCCTGTATGTAGCCATTATGGGCTTGGCTTTTAAACTGCACAACCTAGGCAATATTGAGATTTTGGGTGAAATAATTCGTTGTTGTAAGGAAGCTGTCTTGTGCATAAAAGGATGTTTAGTAGCATCCCTTGCCTCTACCCAATTAGATGCCAAAAGCACCCTACCTTCAGTGGTGACGGCCAAAAAAATGTATCCAAACACTGCCAAATGTCTCATGGGGGGCAAGATCCCCATCCCCATCCCCCTCTCCCACACCCCTAGTTGAGAATCACTGATGAGGACAGTCTAGAATTGTACTCTCCCAATTTATAATGTTTACTTTGGCGGAAAGGGGAAGACTATAAGGAAAATGGAATTTTTACTTAAGAAAATTATACACAAAATAATCATAGATAATCTATTAGTGTGGACAATAAGCATATATTACTAAAAAGAGGAACCGCCATCTAAAGATTCAGTGAATGAATCGTTCACCAGGTTGCATAGGAAGCTGGAAAGGCAACTTCCGTTAACAAACATAAGTAGTATGCTTAATTGGTGCTGCAAGTCAGAAAAAACATCATAGCTTTGCTACAATACTGTGTACAAATGAGACCGAGGATACTTCCTTCACAAATCCTCATCAAATAAACTCTGCATTATGCTGGGCACTGATTTACAGAACTGTCAACTTTAACAGATGCTCAGAGATGAAACTCTCCAGGTTTTAGGTTCTGGTTTTAAAAAAAAAAAAAAAAAAAAAAAACCTTTATATTTATACATGTGCTTATAAGTGTGTATGCCTGTACTCAAAATAGCAATGCAATCACATTTTAGAAATCTCAGTAACAAATTAATTATGGCCATGTTATTTTACTTGCCCTTCTCTGGCCCATGCCAAATTTACTCAAGTTATTGGCCATTTCTGCAGCAACTCTAATGTAATACTACGCTCTAAGTCTAAAGCACAAGATCTCTTTTAAGAAATTGTTTTAGGACACTCTACATATTAGCACTTATAATAAATGTCCTATAATCAAATACGGTATGCTATTTGTACATGGAAGTGTGGTTTTCTTCATTTCTCTCTTCCTGGTTTTTTTTTTTTTTTTTTTTTTTTTTGTGATTTCAACACTTGCCAACCCTGAGTTACAAGGTGGGTTAAAGAGAGAGGAGGAAAAAACAGACTAACTGGGGGGAATGAACTCAATAGTACGTGCCACAGTTACAATTCTTTGACTAGGAAAAATTAAAACTAGAAGTTGTTGGAAACCATGAGTAAATTTAATTTACTCAAGACAATAATACGGGCATAAAGAGAAGAATCTTTGGTAACTGGAAAGAAGGAACATGAGAGAAGGGGCAAAATTGCCCAACTAGTTGAGGCCATTAGCACTATTGAACAAAACCAGAACCAATTTCTAGCAGACCCCACAGTTTTTATTCTTATTAGACTTCTCTCTCTTCTTTACCACATGAGCAGCCTTTATGTTCAAATTCCCAAGGACCATCCAAAAAACCTAGCACTTTATCCTGCAATACTCACCCTGTCAGTCAGAAAATGTCAAAGTCTAATCCTGGCCTTCCCTCTCATGCCTGCAGGACTCCTAATGTAAAGGCTCAATCTAAATAATAGTAGAAATAGAAACTTCTAACAATCTGAAAACTGCCTATGTGTGGAGAAGAGCCAGATAGAGCGTGACTGTAAGTCAAGCTGGTACTACAACTCATACTCTGCTCAAAAACTGATCTTAACAGGCTCAGGGACCATTGGTAATTGGTCTAATTAGGGGTCTCTGGATACAGACCAACAAGATCTATAGGCCATAGCTCATCCCATCTGACACGGTCCATTTTCCAGAGATGGCTGCCACAACATATCCCATCCTACCTGTTCTTTTTATATCATGACCTATCAAGTGGCAAGGTCTATATCCCCTCCTCTGAATCTAGGTGGCTCTTTGTGACTGCCTCAACAAACAAAATTTGGCCAAAGTGACACTATACCAGTCTGCAGGTTCAGATTTTCAGGAACTGGCAGTCTCGTTGCCTTGCCTCTTAGAACACTTTTTGGAATCCAGTCATCATGTTATGAGGAAACCCAATCCACATGAAGAGGCCACATGTGGCTGTTCTGGTTAACTATCTCAGCTGAGGTCCCAGCCAACAGCTAGCATCAATCACCAGCTATGCGAACGAAGACACATATCAGGCCCTCGTCACAGAGTTACTCCCAGTCTTGGAGTCTTTCCAGGGGAGCCCTCAGACATCCTGGGGCACAAACTAGTAGTCTCTGATGTGTCTGAAGTTCTGACCCACAGAGTCCATGGGCATAGTAATATAGCTTTTTTTGTTTTTTGGGCTTTTTTGCCACGAAGTAACTCATCCATTGCAACCACTGTCCCAGGAAGAGTAGATTCAGTACCTCTTTCACTAAAACAAAACCATTAAAGTACTTCACACTAGTTTTCTTGTTAACATAATCTGCATGATCCATTATTGGGTAACCTATCATGAAGGCTGAAGTGGTATATTGACAGTGGAAAGACTGAATTTTTTAAAGGTAAATGATTTGGGGGCGCCTGGGTGGCTCAGCCAGTTAAGCGTCCAACTTGGGCTCAGGTCACTGACCTTGTGGTTTGTGAGTTCCAGCTCTGGGCTCTGTGCTGACAGCTCAGAGCCTGTCGCCTCCTTCGGGTTCTGTGTCTCCCCCTCTCTCTGCCCCTCCCCAGCTCATGCTCTGTCTCTCTCAAAAATAAACATACATACATACATACATACATAAATAAATGTAAGTGATTTCATTACTAAGCACAACATAAAGATTCGGTGAAAAGAAATGGCAAATTTATAATTTACAACATTACATATTAATCTAGGAAATTTATGACAAATATTAAGCTGTAACAGGATACTAGGATGGTCTCAGCTCTAACACAACGGGCTATGCGTCTTTTAATTCACATATTTAACCATTCTGCAAGTTATCTACTGAGTGGCTATGATGTGCTAACCACTACTCCGGGGGCTGAAAATTCATCAGTGAACAAAGCAGATGGGTCTCTGTTTTCACAAAACTTTCATTTCACCTGGGAGAGGCAGGTAAAAATGACAATTTCTATCAACTTATTCCAATCCGTATTAAATGCTATAAAACTACTGCTATGAAGGCCAGTGGAGGTAGGGTTGAGATGCTACTTCACATAAGATACTGTGGCAATTTTAAAACATGATCCTACATTTTTGACAGTCCTCCCATTGAGAGGTAGGGTCTTTTTCCTATCTTCTTCTTGAAGCCAGGAGATTTGTGACTGCATCACCCAAGGACCACAGTGAAAGTGAATCCGTGTAGTCTGTAAGGTTTGGTTATACGAGGCCTTCCACCTTCACTGTATTAAGTCTGACTACCCTGAGGTCACTATGCTTAAAGGAAACCCACGCAACATGGCAGGGACACAAATCAGCCATCCCAGCTGAGCCCAGCTCTCAAGCCATCCCTGCCCTGGAGTCAGACAGATGTGCAAAGAAGCCTTCAGATGATTCTAGCATCCAGTCATTCATCTGTACTAGTTTACCCCGCTGAGGCCTCAGACATCATGGTACAGACACAAACCGTTATCTATTATGCCCTATGTAAAGTCTTGACCTAAGGAATATGTGAGCATAATAAAATGGTTATTGTTCACACTGCCAAGTTTGGGGTGGTTGTTACACAGCAACAGGTAAGTGAAGCAAATGATAAGGGGAAGGCCACTGCAAGGAGGTGGCACTTGTTCTGGGACCTAATGCTATCAAACAGCCAGGCCCATCAGGATGAGGAAAAAGCTGACCAAAAAGGGAGAACAAGTACCTTAGAGCAGGAAGGAGCTTGGAGGTATGTAAGACAAGCCACTCAAACGGGAAAGACTACATTATGGAGAGTTTGGTACACCTTTATGAATTACTTAGAAACTAGTTTCAGTATACAAGGAAGCCACTGCAATACCTTCAGCAGGACAGTTTTTCAAAGATCCCTTCTTTGGTGACTGCATGTTTCCAGATGTTAAATGCATGCAGTCCATAAAATGCAATGGTTCCTTTACATCTACTATGCAAAGACTCCGTATTTCTCAAATTGGGTCCCTAGAAAATCCTTTAAGCTCCCCACAACACAAATACAAATTACCTTGTTTTTTCACAAAACTAATAATCTTTTAAAATTACTGCTTATTTGGGATCATCAGAACGACCGCCTCACAAGTGAATGCCGTCACACAATTTCAGTGCACAGCAGTTACACGTGTGTCCCCCTATCAAGGCCTAAAGAGAAAAGAACACAGACTTGGTCTATATACGATGCATTCACACCAAACAAGGCCCAATGAAGTTTGCAGAAAGCTGTGCAAAGGGAAGTTTTACAGCAGTTCAAACAGGAGGAAGTGGTGAAAGAACAGTCATCACACCTTCCCCAGAAGAACAGGCGGGCCAAAATTAGGCAGACAGTACCAAATTCCTGCCAGGAGCAGAAGGTTACATTCAAGTAAACATCAGTAGCAAAAAATACTACACTGTTAATCTGCATTTTTTTTGGTCATACACTTCTGTTACTTACATTTAACCTATAAAACTGTTCCAGTTTTGTGATTAAATATACTATAAGCTTAAGTATTTATTCCAAATTAGTGGTGTCCAATCTCTAAAATCACAATATAATAAAATGTTTTCATTACACATAACACATATTATATGCACATTTTATCAACATTTTGTTTTCTGGAGTGAACTTAAGATCCTGGATGACCTATATCAATTATTTTAAGTTAGCATAATAAAAGATAACTGAGGCGAGTCAACAGTAAAAATTAAAGAACCAAAAGTAAGTTATCTTGAAATAATTCTGTTTTGGGGAACAGTCTCCTGCCAACTTTGTCTTCACTTGGCTAAATTTTTACTTTCTTCAAAGTCTATGATTCAAGTCTCGCATCTTTTTATGAACATCCCAGAGCATTCCAGCCCAAATTCCTTTAAGTACGTCTAAACTCCCAGATACTGTCTACACCATTCCTCGGCATGCTGCCTGACACTGTTAGCTACTGTGTGCATTCCTGTCGCTAAGATGGCTGGTGCTAACCTGACAATCTTGGTGACGGTGGCAGTGTGACAATGGTGACAACGATGGCAGCAGCTATCATTCACTAAGTGAGCATTCACGTTCCAGGCACAAAATTCACTCTCCATAACAATCTCCATTTTTACAGATAAAGAAAATGAGGTAACAGGAATTATGTAATTTTCTCAAGGCTACTAAGCTAATAAATGAGCTAGAATTCAAAAAATGTGGTCTGTTTTGTAACACTACTGTTAATCAAAGCATGGGACTTTGAAACCTCTTATCAAAATCGCAGAGGACATGAAAGTTAGATAGAAATTCTCAAGTACCCCAAATTACATTAAAATCCCTGGGAGATAAGTTTGAAAATTTATTAATAAGCTTCCCATGTACCTCATATATATGCTGAAGATCAAGAAACACTGCACCCGATGCTATTCTGCCTCCATCTAGGTTATATTTTTTGAGAACACAATCTTATATACCTCTTCCTCATCTAAAGAATATAGTGTTGTACCTCCCAAACGAGTAAGAGCTTAATAATTGTTGGTTGCCACACGTTTATACTGCCATGAATAAAAATAAGCCATTATTTAGATGTTACATTGTTAAAATCTAAAAAGATCTAATTACTCCACAAAATAAATTTTATAAAACACAGTCCCCATTCTACAGGTATTTTATCAACCTAGACTTATAAAACTATGATAATGTTTATGGTTCTCAAGGATTTTTTTTTTTAACATACATATTATCAGGGTTTGTTGGTGGTGTTAGGTATAGAGGCTAGATAGACAATAGGAAGATAATAATATAGAAGGCTGGCAGGGAAAGACTGCAGAGAAAGGCAAAGAATCAAAGACCTCGTGGGTGGTCCCTGGAATTTTCTCCCAGTGCTCTATTCTTTAACAGCAGCAGAGGCCAAGCTGGAACTCTCCCAAAGCTATGGTCTCTTTTTACTGGTTGCTTCCAGCCTGAAGGTTTTATGATTCAGTGAGGTGGGTGATGAGTTAAGGTGCTGTCTTCCCATACCAGACATTTGTCTGTGGCCATCAGGATACATCTGGAGAGCTCAATTAACACATGTCTGACCTTGGTTAAGTCAGAATTCCTCAAAAGACATCTACCTTATTGTGACCTACCAGAAAATTCCAAGCAAAGGTTATCAGCTGGCAATGAAAGGTGTGAAAGCTTTGTTCAGTAGCAAGTTTTTGTTCTATTTTGTTTAACCAATAATTCGAAGGCACTACAGTTCAAGGTAATTTAAGATAACTAAAACCTCTCCCACAGGATGGTTTCTTTAGTATCTGAGAAAAAAAGGAAAGAACCAATGTTTTTGAATCAAACCACCCTTAAATGCCTATTTACTAAGAACTGCTGAAATTCAGAGCACTTAACACGTTTGGTTAATGGAGGAAAACACAAAACCATACATATCTAATTCTGGCATTCTCTGAATCTACTACAACGATTACCACCTTAGTGGTAACAAAAGGGTCAAGAAAAAGATGGGGCTATAGATGAGACTTTGGGCTTTCATCAGAAAAACAAAGTGGGGCACCTAGGTGGCTCAGTCAGTTAAGCATCCGACTTCAGCTCAGATAATGATTTCATGGTTCCTGAGCCCCACATGGCGATCTCTGCTGTCAGAAGAGCCTGTTTGGGATCCTTTGTCTCTCTCCCTCTCCCTCTCTCCCTCTCTGCCCCTCCCCCCACCCCATGCACATTCTCTCTCAAAAACAAACAAACATTTAAGGTGGGGGGGGGGGGGGGGACGGGGGCACGGGACACAGAAGAGCAATGCTAGGCCAAGCTTTCCCACTAACCAAAAGACTTCTGAGTCAAGAACATCATAGAGCCTATTTCCCAACATGTCAAAGTTTGAAAAAAGAAAACTTTATGTAGTGTCCTACAGCTACTGATTGCATACACGAAAAGACGCAGGTGATTCAGTGATGACTGATGAACACTTGGTAGGTTTTCTAAATTACACCCAGCAGGAAACCGTGCATCACAATGCACACTCTCCTTTTTTCAAAGAAGGCTATCACAATCTATAGGGAAAATATTGCTTTTCAGTGGTCAGTATTATAATCCCACCAAGGGGTCCCAGTTCATAAGTGAAACAGTTTGTCATCTAAAGCCAAAGTAAAATGTTTTCTTATACTTCCTCTTTTTTTTTAACAAAAAAGATAAATGACTTAACAGTTACAAGAAAACACTTTTTTAATATTTTCCCAATATGATTTTAAATTCCTTACATGTAGAAAACATGTCTTTTATCTCTTACTTCATACATTACGTAGCACAAGGTAACATGCTTACTATTTACTAGATGAATAGATGGATGCAAACTGTTCTAATTTCTAAGGCAGACAGGACCTTTATCTTTTTTTTTTTTTAACGTTTATTTATTTTTGAGTGAGAGACCGAGTATGAGTGGGGGGAGGGGCAGAGAGAGCGGGAGACACAGAATCCAAAGCAGACTCCAGGCTCTGAGCTGTCAGCACAGAGCCCGATGCGGGGCACGAACTCACGAACTGTGAGATCATACCTGAGCCGAAGTCGGACGCTTAACCCACTGAGCCACCCAGGCACCCCCAGACAGGGCCTTTAAAACAACTTTAAGCATACTTTCTATTTATAACTTCTCTGAGAACAAAATTATCAGGGAGAGGAAAATCTGCACAGAGAGCAAGAGCACCCTCTCTCCTTTTCCAACATGCTCTGTATCCTTGTTTCCCTGCTCTGATTTTCTCCAGAGCATCTTCGCCACCACCTGCCCCACTATATACTTACATGTGCTTACTGTCTCCCATCACCCTCTAGAATGAAGGTAAGTTTAAGGAAGGCAAAGATTTGCTTGCTTTGTTTCAAGGCTATATGCCAAGTGCTCAGAACACTCTGTGGGACCCACTACACATTCAGTAAGTATCTGTTAAATCCATCTTCAGGGTTCATTAACAATGTTTTTATTTCTTCTGGCAGCATCTTTAGAGCTCCAGTTTATACTAACAACTGAGTGACTCTTCAAGATATATACGCAGGTAAACAAAAAGTCATTGCATCCTTTGTGAAATACAAGGTGTAAAATAAAGTAGCAGGTACCTGAAGAAGGACACATTTGAGATAGCAAACCATCACATCCACATCTAATCACAAAACAGGACCCAGAAAAGCAGACAATTACTAAAACTGGTCTAAAACCATAACCTTCATTAACAAGCAGTCGTCACTAAAGTTAACGGTCTCTCCTGCAGCAGCAAAGAACCAATTCAGTACTGACTTGAAAACTATCACATTACTAACACTATTCTTGCAACGTGTTGTTTCAGGGAGGTTTCTAACCAGCATTATTCTTATGCAGCAGGAAAAGTGGGCTAAAATGATACGTCTCTCACAATTTAATTACTTTTAAATGTTTATCTGCCTTGTTTGACTACAAGTTCCTTGTCTACAGGGTATGTATCTGTTTATCCTGTTTGGTGCTCTTGACTGCTAATTATTTCATTATTTGTTCAGTTGTTGTTGTTTTTTTTAACCTGTCCCCATTAGAACATAATAATCATGAAGGAGGGCAGAGAGACAACAGGGCTGAGCACAACAAATAAATATTTGTTGAAATGAATTCAGTGCAAAGATCAAGATGCCAATAAAATTTATCTTCAATCTACAACCTCAATTGCAGACAATTATCATATTAAATATCTACACAAGGAACGTAATATAAAGGCAATTAAATAAACCTCAACTAATCTGTGAACATTCTGTTTCAAACCAGCAGCACAGCTATGCGTAACCAGTTATTCTAATTATATAAATGAAGAGCTATAAACATTAGGTGGCAGCAGAAGTACAGTGTATTATAAACCTGAAACTGGTTTTTTATATCTTCACATATAGAAACCTGATCCATAAATGGGATTACACAAATAGCTTCACATATAAAATATACAAAAGGAATTACAAATACAATGATAAAACATAAAAATATTATCTCTTTGTATCCAGATTTTTCAAATTATTTCTATAATAAAACAATTAAGCAACATCAAAATGGAATTGGCAACTTCCTGTAAATGTATCCAAATTTTTGCTTTTGACTTTCTCTCTCACATTTCACATCCAGTTGCCATCTCCTACCTTCAAAGCGGTATCTATAATACAACCAATTCTCCCTGTCCTCACCACACCTACCATGGTCCAGGCCACCACTAGCATTCGCCTGGGTCATTACCACAGCTTCCTGCTTCTGTGCTTGCCCTTCCCCTTGAGCCCCCAATTCAGTCTATTCACGGTAGCCAGAGAGATCCTTTTAAAAAAGCTAGTAAGTCAGGTCACCTCACTCCTCTGCTCAGAACCCTTCAACAGCTTCCGGACTCAGAGAAAGGTTGTACTCTGTCTTCAGCACCTTCTGTGAAGTCTCCCCACTCACCCGACCCCAACGGCACCTCACTATTCTTCCCCACGCTCACTCCACCCAGCTACACTAGTCCTTCAGCAGGTTAACAGGCACTGTCCACCTCAAGGGCCATTGCATTTGCTGTTTTCTCTCCCTAATATGCTCTTCTGACAGGTATCTGTCCACATGGTTTTTTCCCCCTATCTCCTTCAGGTCTCTGCTCAAATGCCACCCTAATCCGTGAGATTTTCTATGACCACTCTTCTTTCAAGCTGACTTATTTCTTTTGAGAGAGAGAGAGAGAGAGAGAGAGAGAGAGAGAGAGAGAAAGAGAGAGAGCACAAGAGAGAGGGGAGGAGAGAGAATCCCAAGCAGGCTCCACACTGTCAGCACAGAGCCCGATGCGGGGCCGAACCTATGAACCGTGAGATCACAACCTAAGACGAAACCAAGAGTTGGAGGCTTAACCAAATGAGACACCCAGGTGCCACGCGACCACTCTCTTTAAAACAGCAACCATACTCCATCACGGCTTCAGTTTTCTCCCTGACACTAATCAACATCTGATATACTTTACATTTTCTATGTTTACTTCTTTTTTTTAATAATATTTTTTAACATTTATGTATTTTTGAGAGACAGAGCACGAGCGGGGGAGGGGCAGAGACGGGGGAGACAGAGAATCTGAAGCAGGTTCCAGGCTCCGAGCTGTCAGCACAGAGCCCACTGTAGGGCTCGAATCCATGAAGCAGGAGATATGAGCTGAGGCAAAGTCAGATGCTTAACCAACTGAGCCACCCAGGCACCCCTCTATGTTTACTTCTTTACTATCTCCACTACTAGAACTTAAAATCCACAACAACCAATATTTTAGTATGTTTTCTTCACTATTTTATTCCCAGTGCCCTAAAGAATGCCTGGTAAGTAAATAATGTCAGTTAACTACTTGTCAGTAAGTGACTCCTATCATCAAAGAAACATATAACAGTTTTATAGCTGCTTATAACTCAAGACAAAAAATTGTATTAAAAGTTCAAAATGACTATTCATTTACTTACTACATTTTAAGTTCAAGTATGCACAATTTGTGTGTGTGTGTGTGTGTGTGTATAAAAATGAAGTGACACTTTTATAAAACATACATTTCAAAGTAACGTGAATTTAAGTCAAATGGGTTACAGTGGCCACCATAATATGCTAGAATTATGTTTTTTAAAAGAACTATTTCTACAGTGTCTTTAAATTTTTTTTTTTTTTTTAACGTTTATTTATTTTTGGGACAGAGAGAGACAGAGCATGAACGGGGGAGGGGCAGAGAGAGAGGGAGACACAGAATCAGAAACAGGCTCCAGGCTCTGAGCCATCAGCCCAGAGCCCGACGCGGGGCTCGAACTCACGGACCGCGAGATCGTGACCTGGCTGAAGTCGGACGCTTAACCGACTGCGCCACCCAGGCACCCCAACTACAGTGTCTTTAAAGTATGAGAATTGCAAGCAACCAGGCTCTTCCTTATACTCGAATAAAACAGGTGAATTCAAAACTGCCTGCTATATTTTATCTTATCTACTGGCAAGCTTTGTGGGTTCAGGCTCTACTGGCTCCAGAGATAGAAAGAATTATAGGTTCACTCTCCACCGAATGACTCTTTAAATGGTGTTGATTGCTTAATTCTGTGCTACATCAGTAGCTAACCACTGATTATGAAATGCTCAGCTTTAGTCTATATTCTTTATTGTTCACATGCGGTAGAATAAACACCTGAGCAAGAGATGGAAATACCAAAGAACCTCAAGAAACTTTCAAAATATAGCATGCCTCCCAAATCCTCACCCGTCCTTTGTCAGGCTGATCAGTATCACAGTTAACCTCCTCAAAAGTAGCACAAAAGACATCCAAACTAAACACATACATGAAAAAGCCACGGCTGTAACTTCTTAAATGTAATACGTAGCAAGAGTTATTTTTTTTACATAGCATACTTGTACAGGTTCCAAAGAAAAGGTTACGAAACTGCTTGGAAAAGGTTCTTGTTTTGCTTTGTATTGTTTTGCTGTTGTTCTTGGCGGCCGGGGCGGGGGGATGCAAAGACCATGAAGAGAAATTTTAGAATTTACCAAATGCTGAATATTTTTCTTCCTCCCTTGTTGAAGTAAATGAGGGCACGTGCTACTTTGCTACATCAGTGCACATAGAAAAGAAAACGATCATGCCACATTATATGTACGTAACAGATAAAAAACACACAAAATGATTTCTTGATCACATATTAACTATAAAGAAATAATGATCACCAAACAGGCATGACTTTACCTCCTGAAAGGTGGCTTAGACAGATCTCAATTACAAATGGGTGTTCCAAAAATTGATTTGTAAATCACTGACTTGGAATTTAAGGAACAACATTAAACACATCAGTTAGGTTTCCAGGTTGTCCATAACAGTTGACATTACCTTCATCTACACTGCTTCTTGCAGTTGACTCGCCTCCATTATTCATTTCTGGGACCTCCTTCTTCTAAAATGTGCCAATTAAAGTGTGCATTAATTGATTTTTCTGGTCTAAGCTAGATATATAACCACCATCTTTGCTATATGTTGCTATGAAAACAAGCGAACAACTGCAGGAGAAGATAAGAAGAGTAACCAATAACGTATATTTCGTTTCTGGAGACTGCTGGATCCTGATGAGTTTTGTTCATGTTCCCAGGTTTACAAACCCTACAGCATGTAAAGTGAGTATATAAACCCTATTTCCAAGCAAAAAGAAAATCATAGCAACTTGTACCTTCATAAAGCCAGGTTATGGATTGGCTAGGACCACACATGTACATTTCCTTCAAATTCCCAATTATTTAGCCAATGTCATAGAACTTAATATAAGCCAGGTGACTACAAGGGGCCACAGAATAGGCATATATGCAGTTTATCTTTGCTTGGCTTTTCCTTTGTTCCTGGGTTCTATGTGCCTCACACCAGGAAGCGTCCCAACTAAGCTGACAGATTCTTGGTATTCCACTGTCCCAAAGGTTTAAGTCACCATTTGGAAGTATTCACACCATGACTCCATTTAAAGCACTATGTTTGACAATAAACTTTCCTGATTCCTAAATCAAACTCAGTATCAACAAGGCCACATCCTCATCTAGGGTGAGAAAGCAAAGTTGGTCCCTGAAAATTCCCCTTCTCCTCCCCTGCCCTGCAGTGTCCCAAAGAGTTTGGCTACCAACAGTCCAATCCTAAGAATAATTTCAGATTCCTTTTCTGAAATCCTGAGCCATTATGACACGGAGTTTGATCTGAGGACCAAAACAGAAATTCTCAATGCTCCATGTTAATGGTCAATTTGTCTAAGATACCTAATAGCTTATCTACTACACGTTTCACTATGAATGTGTATCCTCTACAGCTCCAAGTTCTTCACGGAGAAGCTCTTGAAGATTAACTGAGATAATATCTAAAGGTACCTAAAACAGTGTCTCCAGCAGAGAGTAAATGTTCCATGAAAGATTATGGTAGTCTGCACACATAAGTAGTCTGACTGCTGTATGCTAACCTATCTAACAGATTTAATTATTTGCTATCTAATCATCAACATCTATGCTACACTGCTTCAAGTTGTATTTCACAGCATCGCTGTGGTGTTTCTGCCCTGTGGATGCTCCACTTAATTCATTCCATACTACTTACAAAGGTAATTCCACGTCTGCGTGTCTAACAAAGTAGCATGGCAGGGCACATGACTCTACTGTCAATGCCCTAACTTCCCATTATGATCCATTATCTTCATATGGCCATTTAAATAAAATTGGCTTATCAACATCATCTCCATCAGATCAACAAATTATTATGTGACACCAACTAAGGTAGCCAAACTTGTAGATGACAGACTGCTCTCCAGAGAGGACAGGGGAAAGTTTAGTTTTTCTATACTGCTGGCATACAGTTAGACAAGGAATGCTGATCAAATCAAAGGTAGATACAAATGGCTAATGAAAATCTTTAAACCAGGAACCCTGACATCTAACCTCTAGGCACATCACTATGTATCCTTGAAGAAAGGGACACCATAGTGCACCTACGACGATTTCCTTGTCACGGACTGAAAAGTAACTTAGGATGGATTTTGTGGAGCTGAGTCCCAAGGAGGGCAGTTGAAAGCCTGGCCTACCTCCCCTTTAAAGGTCCCTTCCGGTCCAGAGATTCCACCTTCTCTCCTGCTGCTACACGGTTTTCAAGATGCATGGCATATGGTAGTAGTTCCTGAATAACTGCTTCAAACACTTTATCAACTGGTCTAATTCTGTTGACGACGAATTTTAAAAACTCCCCCGCAAAACAGTAACACACTTGAACAGCTTCTTCCAGATTCTCTGCAATAGTTAAACAAACCAACAAATAAGAAAAATTGAATTCTTTCCTATTTGTGACAAGAAAGGTTTAGAAGTTTGCTAACGAAAAAATTACTTTAAATTTTGATAACATGCTCCAAAGAGCCCCAAGTCAAGAACAGTAACAACAGTCTAGGTAGAGACAAAAGGTAGCAAATGTTTTTTACAACAAAGACACCTATCTCTCAAATATTTATGGTCTGCCTACTATACGCGAGAAGGTTTAACTAGAGATACAAGAGGAATAATTATACCTCTGGGCCCATACCCAGAGATGCTAAGACATATATCTACTTAACCAACACTCAACAAACACTTATGATGCAACCTGTGCTTATTTGGAAAGCTTGTTCTGCAGAAAAAAGAGGGGCCAACGCAGGGTACGTGCCAGAGCTAGGTTTCAACAAAAATGACATAAAAGGTAGTCAACCCAAAACAGCTGTTCTGCTCTTCCTATTACAAATGCGAAGAGCAGCCATGTTTCTGAAGCCCTGATGATCACTGAGCCTTCACTTACTAAAAATCAGCACCTCGCTTCACGACGCTGGTCCAACTTGATAACTCTGTACCAGAGCTATTCGCCCACTTTTTCTTCACGGCGTAGGTATACTGTTGACTTTGAAACTTGAAGCATCGCCAGATGGTTCTATCCTATCCGATTCTTCACATTATGAGTCACTTTTATCAGTGTCAACAAAACAGAACAGAGCTGTTGTACTATTACTGCCGCCCTTGCTGAAGACAACCGCTGTAAAAAGCAAGGTGAACAAAGTCGGCGCCTGTAAGTGCTCCTCCAGGCAAAAGAGTGCTTGCTGGCTTCACGGCGACCTGGAGAAGACAACCCTGCGCTGCCCGGACAGCCGTGCGGCTGAAACCCTGACAGCAAGGTGTTACAAATACCCTGATGGAAATGACGCTGTCTTCTTCCGGTCTTCTTAGGCCAATGACCTAAAAGACTCAGGAGACAGATGCCAAATCGAAGCCCTAACAAAAGAAGAAAATTCTAAACATAAATGCCTAAAATCTCCTTCTAGGCCTTCAAGTAGCCCGCCTTAACATACTACACTATGATTTTGTTACCTTACAGCAGGTAGAATGATGCGGACTTACATTTTTTACAATCTTCATTCTTACACCATTCAAGTATTTTTATACATTCCTTAATCTGAAAAAACTATCCTATTACTATCATTGGTAGTGGATAACGTGAAATTCTTAAACTGCTAAAAGATGACTTTTTTTAAGCTACTAGGAACAGTACAGTGTTAAAGCCATTTGTTTCCATTCACCCACAGAAACACACTCAGTCATGTATTTAATTACATGAAAGTTCAGGAGAGGGAGAAAACAGTATTAAAGGAATTCAAATATTTCTTGGATTTCTCTGTGCCACTAACTTTCAACTCTCCTCTCTACAATTATATTTTGTCTTTAAAAAAGAAATACTAAATACATTTTTTAGGGAACTATGCAATACCTCACACTAAGATTATCTGCGTACTTGCTGCTGGTAAAATGTAACAAATGTGGATGATATTTCTCTTCTACAAAAGAAGAAGAGCTACTGAGATGGCTCAACATGAGTAAAAGAGAGAACAAAGTCTGAAAAAGATAAAATCGGCGAAGAAGTGAGGAGTCTGCCTTGACCATCTATATCTTAAATGTATGTTTGTTTCCATCTGCCCAATAACCCTGATCCACATTTCTAGCTAACACCACCCTACATTAAAAACAAATCAATAAAAGCAGCTTCTTTTTATTGTGTTATGTTGGGGAGAGAAAAGTAAGAGGAAGGAGAAGTACTGGAATTTAGGGTACTTTCTAGAGAAAGAGAAGAAGATATATAGACACGGAGATAAATACAGGTATAATCACATTTTCTTTATCTATTCATCCACCCAGGAACACCAATCCATATCCATACTTTCAAGTCTTTATTCGCCTTGCTTCCCATTTAAGCTGAATTTGACCTTCATTACTGCCTCTGAGCCAGTCTTCTCACTACTTCTCAAGTGATCTAGCTAATAAAACACAGCTCTGATCATGTCACTCCCTTGTTTAAAATTTTTCACTGCCTAAAAATACAGTCCAATGATCTTAGAATTAATTTACTTTTTGGGCCCCACCTATTTGCTTTATACTTTCTTCTGTCTGTATGTTTCTACCCACTAAAACTCACCACGTCAGAGAAACTCTGAATGCACTCTATGTTCACACCTTTGCTCATACAGTATACCATGTACCCAGAACAGACTACCCTACTCCTGGTCTCTGCCTACTACTCTGCCATATTTTCCATAAAGCCTCCCTCATATCCTTCCAACTGGAATTAATTTCTATCTTTCCTGACTTGTCAAGTCATCCCTGATTGTATTTACATTACAGAATTTCCCATGTTTTGTCACACACAATAGTTAGCTCTGTACACTAAGTCTTACATCCCAACAGATTACAGGCTTAACAGAAGGAGCTGCCAACATTCAGCAATCATGTCCCATTGCTAGACACATACCCACCAAAAACCCTAACAAAGGATCCTGCATGTTTTAGTTGATCAATAAATGTTTGATACACTTGTGGTTCTACCTGTAAATCATACTTCCACGTTTTCACATTTTCATTCTCATTTGACAAAGAGATCTAGCTTCATAAAGAAGGCTAGGCCCAAAAAGTCAACTGACCTGTGACTGAACCAGAAAGCAACTTAAAGACTGATGATCTGTCATTTGTAATAGAAATTTCTCAGTTTACCTAAATATGCCAAACTGGCCACCAATGTTTAATCAGACTTGAAGAACAAGTCCATAATCAGAATAAGGAAACGGAGAGATTAAGGAGAGAGAGACTAGAGATGACCTGAGCAGAAGAAGCAACATGAATAAACGCAAAGAGAAAAAAGGCACTGGGAAAGGTCTCGTTAGAGATGAGTGAGTGGAAATGTTAGGTTCCTTTCACAGGCCTCCAAAGAGCCTAAACTACTTGGCAAAAAATAGTATTTGGTAAATGAATGACAAAATAATACTCAAGGAGAAAGGCTGGGGAGGGGAGAGAGGTATGACATTTCTTCTATTTTGTCCTCTGATAGTTACACTTAAATTTTATTGACTATAGGAGAGACATAAATGGATACACTCATTTCTCTTCAACTGGACCATACATCAAAAAAAAAAAACACCTAAGTACATGCATTTAATAAATGCACACATAGAGAGATTTAGCTGTCAAAAGAATGGCTCTAACTGCAAAAATTTTTGCAAGGACCTAATTGAAATAAGAGCTGACACTGAGATCGCTGCTCTACCAGTATGGCCCTGAGCCAAATCTCTTGTTCTGGCTGACCATGCAGGCTATGTCACTGGACATTAACTTCACACAACATGCAACAAGCCACCAAGTGTCTAGTCTTCTTGTGTCTGCCTGAGGCCAGATCCTACCCTTACTTACAGGAGAACCAGCTTATCGACATACTCAAATTATTACAACAAAGTCTTGGAAAGAAATCCAAGAAGACAAAAATCAAGTCGTTTCTACCTTCTTATGAACATCTAGATATTATCATCATTTAGTAAACCAAATTTCTATAAGTGAGGTGAGAAAACCTTAATTCACCAGGCTGGCATTCCAAATCTCACATGACCAGGCTCGAATGTCCATCCTGGTCTCATCGGTCACTACTCTTTTAATGCACCTCTATTCTCCAGCCAAAGTTCACTGACTGCTCCCTACATGAGCTATGCTGACACTCAGAATCCACTATTATCTCTCCGACCTCCCTCAGAACTCAAGCACTCTGCTCTAACATTTGCCATTCACTGACCTGTACTATATCGGTTTGAAAACCTCTAAAGCAGTAAAGATACTGAAAGCTTCCTTTATCTAGAATCATAGAAATCTAGAATCTAGAATCATACAAAAATACAAGCTTTGGAATCATATAGGTCTGGATTTGAAACCCAGATCTGCTGTTTCTAGTTGTAGACTCTTAGGCAGTCCATTTAATTCTCTCAATCCAACTTTCTTCTTTTGTAAATACAATCTGTAATGCATCACTACCAGCTGTTCTAAGAACTACAGCTAGCATATGTAAAGCATCTGGCACTATACTAGGCTCACAGAAGGGACCCAATACATGGCAGTTATTATCACTCAACGCTGTACCCACCTACACCCCACTCCCTGCAGATCCATCATATCACCTTATTATAAAAATGTAACAAAACTAGGGATGCCTGAGTGGCTCGGTCATTTAAGCACCCAACTTCAGCTCAGGTCATGATTTCATGGTCCGTGAGTTCGAGCCCTGGGTCAGGTTCTGTGCTAACAGCTCAGAGCCTGGAGCCTGCCTTCAGATTCTGTCTGTCTGTCTGTCTCTCTCTCTGCCCCTCTCCCGCTAATGCTCTTTCTCTCTCAAAACTAAATGAACATTAAAAAAAAATTCTTTTTTAAATAAGAAAACTAAAGTCACAGAGAATAAACTGGGCCCATAATTTAAATTTCATCTTAGCCGGGCTGCCTGTGACCAGAATCACTTGGGGAGAAAAACTATTTAGCAATAGCACTGTTATCCAAAAGAAATGTATTTAAAAGGTCTTCATGAAGTAGCCAATTTTCATATATAACTCATTAAGGAGTCAGAGATGTCTTAAGTTACTATAGAAGTGTCAGAACTATTAAATGCCTTAAGTGAAATGTTTCTTTATGTCATATCTTTAAACTGCTTCTTTGATGAAAACGATAATTATTTTAAAAGGTATCATGAAGGGGTTAGGTCAGAGATTTAACAATAAACACATACAATTGAATTGCTTGGTTACGCTGATTTTAGAGTAAAACATAGTGAAAACTATGTTGTCATAGTTTTCAAAAATACAGCCTTTAGGAAAATGTAAGTATGCCACACCCTATGGAATGGCTGAACCTGAGTAACAAGAGGCCACATGACAAAAGACCTCATTGCAAAAATAAGCTACAGCAAGTTTTGGAAAATTGGAATTACTATAACCATATCATAAAGTAAAATGATGCCTCCTGCCCTATAGTGGCTACAGGAACCATGCAAACCAATGAGTATCTACTGTTGACATTCCCAAAGGGAAAGTCACAAAACCATAGACACAAGGAAGCAAAATATAATGCAGATCTTGTAGAAAGACATTTCCTAAATCTAAGGACATTCGTATGTACTATAACATACAACTTGTTCTCCCTATGCTTTCTCACCTCTACACTTGTGTTTGCTTTCCTCGGGCCACCCAAGGTGCTAAGTGTCAAAGTCGTTTTTTTTTTTTATTATTAAAAAAAATTTTTTTTTAATGTTTATTCATTTTTGAGAGAGAAAGAGACACAGAGCATGAGTGGGGGAGAGGCAGAGAGAGGGAAAGAGAGAGAGAGAGAGAGAGAGCGCGAGAGTGAGAGAAAGAGAGAGAATCCGAAGCAGGCTCCAGGCTCTAAACTGTCAGCACAGCGCCTGATGTGGGACTCGAACTCACAGACCATGAGATCATGCCCTGAGCTGAAGCTGGACACTTACCTGACTAAGCCATGCAGGCCCCCGCTAAGTGTCAAATTCTGCTTCTTTGGACCACTGGACTACCTACCCATGCCTTCCCTCTCCTCTCTGCACTAGGCTGGCAGTGGGCCTTCTCCCTTCACCATCTCCCAAGCATGCTTCACTTACCCTGACCCTTAGCACCTGCATGCTCCAAATGATATGGAAATGTGTTTTGTTTCATAGAGGCTCTCTTCCCTACCGAATTATAAACTTGCTGTGGACAGGACATTCTTATAAAGCCCCAAAAGAGTTGTGAAAAGAGTAAAGACTCAGTAAACGCCTGTTGAATGAAAGGGGAATAAAAAAGTAATTTTTGCAATGTCAGAAATTATTTTTAGCATGATTACGTTCTAGCATAATTATTGTTTCCAGATTGAAACAAACTTCAATAGCAACAATGGTTCATATCCTGCTAACAAGAAGAAAATAATAAAAAATACTATTTTGTGCGGTTACGTGGGCTTTTGGGTTTGTTTGGAAATTGGTGATTAAAGTGTCAAATTCTGTCTGCAGGTAGTTTGTTTAACTTCCAGCCTGTGTCTCTACCACTCGAAGAATCAAGCCACAATCCGGTGCACTTTGTACAACATCTCAGGAGCTTCCTACTCACTCACCCTCTGCTTGCCACTTCCCTTGCACTGGTCCCTCAGAAAGCAGAAGGGTATCATGGCTAAGAATTTAGGAATCACAGTACCCAGTCTTTTCAAGGACCCAATGGTACGGAAAAAGAGAAGGAAGGGAGAAGGACTGCTCAATATTCAGAAACAAAGTGGAAAGAAATAAGTAAATGAAATATGCAAACAGTACAGTGCGGTTATATAAGAAAATGCTCTTACTTTTTAAAGATGCACACTGACATGTAAAGCCAAACTTTATAGGGCTTGTTTTAAAACACTATTAATTTAGTTTTAAATATAGGTGAAATGTATGTGGAGTGTCCAATATACCTATCCAGCTTTTGTCATATATTTCAAATTTTTCATAAATGAAGTTAAAAAGAATTTTTTTTTTTTTTTTTGAGTGTGCAGTGGGCAGGGGGGAGGGAAGAAATCCCAAGCAGGCTTGGCATTGTCGGCACAGAGCCCGACACAGGGCTCAATCTCACGAACTATGAGATCATGACCTGAGCCAAAACCAAGAGTCAGACACTTAACTGACTAAGCCACCCAGGCGCCCCAAAGTTAAAAAGGATTTTTTAAATTGAATAAAAAATTTGAGTCTGTAATGGCTGAATTCTACTCCCAACTGGGTTATGCACTATATGAACACAGATAAGTTACTAAACTGCTGTCAGCCTTAGTTCTTCAAAAAATGGCAACACAAAGCTCAAAGACTTATTCAACAATAAAATTAGTATGTAACATAATTAGGACAATGACATCACACAATAATTATATATGTTAGTTATTATGAATATTCCTGCTGAAAGGTAGAATAACGTGCTTACAGAGCCTTATTTTCTCACTGCACACGGAACTTACTGCTGTAGGAGGAGAGGGGGTACCTGGAAGAAAAGATCAATCATCTTTTTCCAATCCAGTATTGGCCAAGAAACTACAGTGGCAGCTAAAAGATAGAACAAAGGAAGAACACTGAAGTGCCACCTCCATGGGCAAGAGAAGGCCTAGAGCACACTGTGTGTGACTGATAGAAACCACAGTCCCTCACCTTACAAATGAATAACAGAGAACAGGAAGCAATCAATTTCTGTGATAGGAATCATCTGATATGTCATTAACAACAGAAATCACTTGTGACCCCTACAATAAAGAATTAAAGAGTTGTGTACATTTTAAGGCCTAAAGCAAGTTAAATTCACTCCCCTAAAAGAAATGATGGTCAGTATTTCAATGGCACCTCCACACAGGAAGCAAATGATACCTCCCCTTGGTGAAAGACAGATGAGACACAGCTGATTTTATTTTAAACCATTCTCTTTACTGCAGGAAATTTTGTATCCAAACAGAAAAACCTTCCACCTTAAATATGCAAGGAGTACATTTAGCTTAATTTCTTCCTTTTGTACCTTACAGAATATACTTTGACCATAAGCACACTGAAGGTTTACTTATACCATGGCTCACAAGTTCTTCCATTCTCTAAGCTGACAAAATACAGATAAAAAGAAACAAATAAACCCTTCATTAAAAATAGAAAATGGAGGGGTGCCTGGGTGGCTCAGTCAGTTGAGCATACAACTTCAGCTCGGGTCATGATCCCACAGCTTGTGAGTTCGAGCCCCGCGTCAGGCTCTGTGCTGACAGCTCGGAGTTTGGAGCCTGCTTCGGATTCTGTGCCTCCCTCTCTCTCTGCCCCGACCCACTCACATTCTGTCTCTGTCTCTCTCAAAAATAAATAAAAGTCAAAAAAAAAAAAAAAATAGAAAATGGAGGGACGCCTGGGTGGCTCAATCGGTTGAGCATCCAACTTCAGCTTAGGTCATGATCTCACAGTTCATGGGTTCAAACCCCATATTGGGTTCTGTGCTGACAGTTCATAGCCTGCAGCCTGCTTTGGATTCTGTGTCTCCTTCTCTCTCCACCCCTCCCTATCTCTCTCTGCCTCTGCACTCTGTCTCTTGCTCTCAAAAATAAATAAACATTAAAAAAAATTTTTTAATAAAACAGATAGAAAATAGAAAAAGCTCTAATACATATGCACACATCAGTATCAGCGAAAGGCAAACAAATGAATAGCAGACATAACAAGAACAAGTGTCACAGCTGCCTGGAGCACTGTTCCTATAGCTGTAGGAGAAACAGTGATGATGTTAACATAAACAACAGCTTATACTTAGAGTGTTCTATGAGCGGAGTGCCGTGCTAAGTGATTTCCATGTGTTAATTCACATAATCCTCATATTCAATGAAGTATTAGGACTCTAATTCCCCACCCTGCAAATGAAGAAAATGAAATCTAGTGACCTGTACAAAGACTGTACAGCTACATCCAGGAGAGATGGGACTGGAACCCGAGCCTGTCTCCGATGCCCGTGCTGTTAAGTGCGGAACTGCAGCACCTGTCTCGAGTGGAGCCCTACACATGCTAAGAGTCTGCAGCCAGGACTCCGGTACTGCCAAGGCCAATTAGTGGCAAGACAGGGATAAACCAGAGTCATCTTCCCACATCCTGATAAAAACAATGTGAAAAGCTAATTCTGCTCAGTATACTTTTAGGAGAAAGAAAAATCCTACTTTTTTAACAGAATGAATTCCATGCAAAATAATTATTTTTCCCATGTTGTGAGTTCAAACTCACCATCCAGAAACCTGTTTAGAATGAATCATTTTCTGAGGGTTTCAGAAAATTAAAGTGTTAATGTACTTAAGAATGAAAAATTTAGGGGCACCTGGGTGGCTCAGTTGGTTAAGCCTCCGACTTCGGGCTTAGGTCACGATCTCACAGCTCATGAGTTCGAGCCCCGCGTCGGACTCTGTGCTGCCGGCTCGGAGCCTGGAGCCTGCTTCAGATTCTGTGTTTCCTCCTCTCTCTGCCCCTCCCCTGCTCATGCTCTGTCTCCCTCTGTCTCTCAATAATAAGTAGATGTATAAAAATTTTTTTTAAAAAAGAATGGAAAATTTGTGTTGAAAATGCTTAAGAGACACACCAGTAATTCAATAAAAGAGCATGTAAAGTACCAACATTAGCATAAAACACACACACTCCTAATACCTTTTAAAATGGATTAAAAGATATTTAATCCCACCCACAGAAAATTAAGTGTTCAACTATTAAAAGTAATATTTTTAGGAAAACAATACACTTTTCCAGGCTTGAATACTTCCAAACCCCTATCCACTTTAATTAAATTTAATGAAGGAAGGCCAATATTCTGGATGGAACAAACATACCACAGTTCAGTCACAATATGTACATATCCTATTCGCTCATGGAAACATTCACCTTCTGACCAGGACAGACCTTTTGATTCAAGCCTGTTAAGTACTGTGGGCAGTACTGGAGTTCATTTAACTGCTGGAATAGCATTTGGCCACACAAGGTCTTAAACAACTGTCTGGTTCACACTTACGTACTTAAAACAAACTTTGAAAATGTTGACATATGAAATATTCTTTACTGATTCTACTGACAGAAATTTTTTTTGTCCTTCAAAACACAAAAACATAAATATACTGATTCTCAGTATTCATTCTTTCATTTAAAAATTATCAAAGACATAGAATTACACATAAAAAGTTTTATGACTATATAAAATATATTTTATGATCAATAGTAAGGTAGTAAGTAGAAATTAAAATACCATTTCCATTATTACATATATACACATATATATATATTTATACTGCATTTTTTTTAATTTTTTTTTACGTTTATTTATTATTGAGAGACAGAGAGACACAGAGTGTGAGCAGGGGAGGGGTAGAGAGAGGGGGAGACAAAGAATCTGAAGCAGGCTCCAGCTGTCAGCACAGAGTCCAACGTGGGGCTCGAACTCACAAACTGTGAGATCATGACCCGAGCCGAAGTCGGTTGCCTAACCAACTGAGCCACCCAGGCACCCCAATATACTGTTTTTATTCAACTCAACAGAGAAAAAATTTGTGCACACCATGTTTCTATGGACAATTCACTCTCAAATGGTTATTCTAAACCTTTTATTTATTGTAAGAATTTTTCTTCATTCTGTTATGAACTGTCTTGAGTTTCTCAAAAAAAGTAAGTCTTTAAGTTTGTATTATTTTTAGCAATGTGCTATAGTTCAAGTTCATTGACTTTAATTTTATTTTTGCAGTGATACTAAATCTCTCTCCAACTACATGATGAATGCTCCCCAGCAAAAATAAGTTATAACATACAACTTTTCACTGAAGCATATGTTATACATAACACATGCGTACATCTATTAAGATGCCATTTTTTACTCCAAATTAACTAATGAAAGAGTACTGAATTAAAGCCTGCAGTAAAGTTGAATAAATCTGAAGAATCTCCAATCCCTAAGAAAAAGCTTTAATAGAACAAAATTAAGTTCATTGCATCTGAGGGGAGAAAAATAATGTTCACTCAAAATCAAGCTTCAGGGTAGTAAGTTAAGGAAAGAATGCTGCACACTGGAAGCCAAGTTTCCAAGTACCAACCACACCTTATTACAGGAGTATACAAACATCAAAAGTATACACAACAATTATATGTGTATATATGCAGAATCAGTAGGCAAATTTAAGTTGGATATAAACCATTTAAACAAATGCATAACATTAACTCTGAGAATCTGAAAGTAACAGAAAAAGAATACATAAGCCACTTTGAGACAGTATGTTCATAAAAGATTTAATATTTGCAAATACAAAGGCACATTTAACACTAACAAAATGACAGACATAAATTAGATACGAAGTGGAGTAATGGGAAGAGGAAGAGCTAAGGAACAGAAATTACTGCTCATATGAGCATTTTGACAATGTTGCTAATGATTAACAAATACCAGATACTTACTGCGTCAGTCACTTTAAATACATTATGCCACTTAATAATTCCTAAAACCCGATGTGGTAAATACTACTAATACCCCCATTTTACAGACAGAGGCACTTAAGCACAGAAAACTAAAGGTTTTCCAAGATCACTTAAGTACTCAGTGCTTCATTTAGATGAAAATGTCTTTCTAGTCTGTAACAAACCCAGAAATTTAAGAAGAAATTGTTCATATTAATCATCAACCAACAGTTTTTAGATCCCATTTCTCTAGGGAAACCAAAAAAACACATTCAATTCCACCTTCCTTCAACAACAAAAACCAACACCATAACTTCCAAGAAAGGATTTTCTTTACTGAGTGTTTCTAAATTTTAAAAGAAGGGTGACATTAAGAGTTAAAGACCCACAGTATAATATTTATTTAGAAGCTTCTTGGGGCGCCTGGGTGGTTTCGTCGGTTAAGCGTCTGACTTGGGCTCCGGTCATGATCTTACAGTTCGTGAGTTTGAGTCCCACATCAGGCTCTGCACTGGCAGCTCAGAGCCTGGAGCCTGCTTCAGATTCTGTCCCCTCTCTCTCTGACCTCCCACCATTTGCACTCTGTCTCTCTCTCTCTCTCTCTCTCACAAAAAAACAAAAACAAAAACAAAAACAAAAACAAAAACAAAAACAAAAACAAAAACAAAAAAACAAAACAAAAACCGAACCATTGAAGCTTTTTAAAAATAAAGAAATAAATGAATGAATTCTCTTTTCTGTCTCACTGAATTCAACAGGGTCAAAGTAGAGACTCTGAGATTATATCCAACAAATGAAGATCCCAATCTCAGGGTTTATGTAGACATTACAAAAACCATCCCAATACTAAGTGTTTATTTTAGTATTGGCTGTCTGCCCAGAGAATGCCAGAATACATTTTAACCAAGTGGACAGAAAACAAAGCAGGATGGATTTGAATTCCACTTTAAATATACTAAGGTCTATATAACACAACAACGCAACTTCCTCATTATTTTTTATATGTAATTAGACTCCTAAAAGTCCCTTAATTCATTTCTTAATTTACAGTTCACATTCCTATATACTTCAAACTTACATTTTAATTGAATTTTGGGGATTTAAAGAAAAAAAGCACTAAACCACCAATACTGGTTATCTTGTCTTCTAAGGTGACATCTGTGAAAAGAATGTAATATTAAAAGGACACACATGGGTATATTTAACTACAAAGAGAAATACTGTATTGTGTTTGTGAATACATGTATATAAAGCTATATTTATAGATATGTGCAGTATCTATATGTTTAATTCTGTAATAATAGCTTTTCTTGATTTTTAAATTAAACCTTGAACATTACCCTGATTCTCAAGAGGAAAGAATTATGACTGTGCCAAACCTATTCTTTATTTCAGAGCATTAGTGTGAAATAATAAAGAGCTAATGTGGTCCTTACAATTACTGTACATTTCATTAAAATTTCATCTCTTTGTCCCATTTAAGGACTCACTACATGCTTCTGGCCATATGGAATCAGTTATACAGACGCTGTGATTTCTTGTCTCTAAATGTTACTTCAGTACTTGCACAGTTAAATAATAACATAAACTAAGAACTAATTTACACCATTTTTATAGCTGAGTTTTCCAACAATTTCATTACAATTCAAATCATCAACATATCAGGTCAAATTTCTTTATAATGAAATAGAAATTCCCAATTTTTCACAAAGAATTATACAGAAGTCACAAATAAGTGTTCATTAACTTCACATGGAAAAAAACACAGCTAATTTTTAAGAGGGTTTTTATGCTTTTTTTCAACATACGTTTCAGTGCTACTGAATGAAACCAACTTGGACAACATGAAACGATTTATGTGAACCATGAAGCATAACAGTAGTGACCAATTCTCATTCTCCAAAAGGTTAGACAGCACTGGGACAGCCACTCCAGAAGCACCGCCATGGTGTAATAAGAAACAGGACAAGTCAATGAGCTCCTTTGGATCCCGGCCCTGATCTGTAGGAGGAAACTGAACTAGATCCTTAGTTTGCAAACTTTTAGAGGAGGATCTTGGCTACAATCAAGACCTCAGTATAAAATGAGTAAAAGTAGACCTGCATTGAATTCTCCAGGAGCAATGCCTGAAACCGTTCTGGGCAGCACCTAGAGCCTCGGAATACAATGTGAAAATACCTATCTACCATCCTTTGAGCACCTTCTGGCTCCTCTAGCATTAAACCCCCAAATTCTTTGTGCCATGATTACATCAACACACACATGCACCTTGCTGCTCCCAAAATATCAACCTAGATATTTATCAATCTAGAAACTAGGTAAGGCAATTATATTCAACAAATATTTACTGAATGACTATCTACTAGGTGCTAGATTCTGATGACTAACGGTAAAGCAGACACAGTGCCTCCCTTTGAAAAGAGCCTACAAGCTACAGGGGAGACAGCTACAACCAATTGCAATATAAACAAGCAAAAGCTATTGTGGGAATAGCAATGGGTCCTACCAAGAAACACAGGAGGGGCTGCTTCCTCAAACTGGCGGTGTCAGAAAGGCTTCCCAGGAAAAATTACATCCCTGACTATTAAATGGTATTATTCAAACCCAAGTGAATTCACTCACTTTCTAACCATTCTCCCCAACACACTCTCCCCCTCTACCACGCATTCTAACGTCTTCAGCCTTAATCTACTGTTCTGAATAAAACTGACAATGGATATGTTAATGTGAGTATCCCATTTGAGAAGAAATAATATCCTTCCAAGAGTGAGTGTTAAATGGACATATCCCCATGGGTGTGAGTTAACACAAGAGGGTTGGGGATGGGTAAGGCTGCATAGTTATTTATATAAACTCTACCCATATATTTTCTACTGAAGGTAAAGGTCACTTTATGCTCAATTCTTCAAATCCAAAACTATTTCAAAATTTTCAATGTTTTTCAATGTTGTTTCTGACCCAGAATTTATTTAACCAGTGTTTTGAGAAGATCTGAATCAGTGCAATATATATTAAGTACGAGATTTTTTCCAGAACCAATGAAATCTCCTGTATCTCCAAATAACCCTATTAAGGAAACAATACAATTTGATCAATCTGTTATCTTGGCCATTAATTTTTATATACAATTCCTAATAAATTATAGGTTTGGGTCAAATGATTTTTATCTATTTTTCTCTTTTACTATACCTTAACATTTTATTGGAAAATTCAACTTCAACTGACCGTTAAAAGTTTTATAAAAGGGGCGCCTGGGTGGCTCAGTCGGTAAGTGTCCAACTTCAGCTCAGGTCATGATCTCACGATTCGTGAGTTCAAGCCCCGCGTCGGGCTCTATGCTGACAGCTCAGAGCCTGGAGCCTGCTTCAGATTCTGTGTCTCCCTCTCTCTCTGCTCCTCCCCCACTCACACTCTGTCTCTCTCTCAAAAATAAATAAACATTTAAAAAAATTAAAAATTATAGTTTTATAAAATCAAGACATTTTTAATGAAAAACACAATTATTTCAGAATTCTCAAACAGTAATAGAATATAAATAAAACTGCCTAATATACATATTAGATATATCTATAGATATATATATCTAGTCCAAGACATATATTCTTCTTTTTATACAATAAAAATTCAGGAATAACCACATTGTTCATAAGGTGAATTTTAAAATGTGCTTGAGAAGGGTTTTTATAAAAATTCATAGTAAAGCTCTTCTAAATAGCAAAGTACACATATATGAAACACATAGTACATAGTATCTCCTTAGAGTTGAATTAAACTGAAATTGAATTTTAAAAATCTTTATGAAACAGACCATTCCCTAATAAAAATTGATCTTCCAGTAATATCTTCAAACTGCTAAGCTTTTGCTACAGTAGAAAAATCAAATTCACAATAACAATATATATTTTCAATGCTATACTATCAGCAGAATAAAATGTTTCTTTTTCATTCACTGAAGGCATCAGAAGACAAAAATTTTAAATTGAAAACCTTCCTGGGAGAAAAAGGAAAATACTTTAAGTTGCAATGTTAAATGTTGAACTGTGACATTTACCAGAAAATTTTGCATTATTTAAAAAGAAACAGATCCACTTACAGGTTCTAAGCTATGATTAGGTTCAAATGCTTTGGACTTGCTTACCCCTCAGGTACCTGTTTACTGCTCCTCAAGCATCATCTTTCATCGTATCCCATGCCATGCTTTTCCCATCAGTACTATGTGCCAAAACATATAAATAGTGCATCAACAAAAGAACTAAATAGTTTTCTCCCAGTTTTATCTTTATTACTTCAGAAATCGGCATAAAACCGTGTTTAACAATCTCAGATCATTCACTCATGAGCTGACCCTACCTGTCTACAAACAATTCATTTCCTCAACCAAAATCCAAAAGAAAAAAAGCTAACAACAAAAAGGTGATTCAAAAATAGAGCGATAACATTTGAAAGAGAAATGCTTTCGTTCATTTACTTAACCAAAACAGAGGCTGCTCCAGCTGTAGGAGCCCCTTCTGACTGATGTGATATGAGTCACTACATTTAAAAACAGACTGCTTTAAAAAGACAGTTACTCAGCTAAAGGCTTTGGGTATTACTTCCCATTCTCAGGCCCATTTGCCAAAGAGGAGGGCACTGGTTTTCTGCTACAGTTTTGGTATAGGTACACTGACAACTGCACACAGGACCACAGTTGGTGACAAGTAACTGCTAACCAATGTCACGCTGCCCACGATAGTTTACATTTTTTAAGTTGCTTACCAAGAAATGCCGAGAAGCAAAATTTAAAGCTGGGTAAAGAATTAATTTGAAATGACTTAAATATACAATTCAAAGACTACGCTATACTAACAAATACTGCAAGTTACGTTTACTTTTAGCTACTTGTTCATGTCAGAAGTTTTCACTGCCGAACTAGTGACTAGCAAAAAGTATAGGTGAGCATAAACCAATTAAGGTTTATGACATTCACATAATTACATTTCTTTGAATCAGTCTTCCAGAAGCACATAACAATGCATGCCTAAAAAGATTAGCCTTCACATACCTTCTTTTGCATTATGAGTCTGTTAATCATCCAAAGAAACGCAGCAGTCTTTTGCACTGGCGCTACGTGAACACTCTACGATAAATGCCATCCAGACTCCGGACTCCTAACAAGGACACCTTCACTTCCATGAACTATGAAAGCTTCATGACCAGAATGCCCAGGCCCATTTTGGGCCAATGCACTTCTGCCCACCTTGCACACCGAAGCCTGCCAAGGCCAAAGGATTCCCATCTCAATCCCCGGCCACCCAGCCCCCATTCCTACCTAAAATACATAATATGGATTCAGTCTCCCTGTTCTTGAGATAAGAAACAAGTCCTTATGACGCCTGGAAAGCCACTGGCAGCCTGGTTCCGCCTTATCCATCCCTAGCTCAGCTTCATCTGACACCTCCCTCCCAGGCACGGTCTCCACTGGAGCCGCACTGGGCTTCCTTCACGCAAGCCTCCTGCCGCCAAGGGCTGCTATCTTCTTTCTCACAGAATACCATCACAGTCCACTCTTCACCTACTTCAAGTGTAATCCACGGTCACATCACAGTCAAAACACTACTTCCTCAGATAACTCGGATTTCCTTTTATTAAGCCCCATGTTATTTATGTAGCACCATACAGTTCACAATTGCTGTACCTTTTTTTTTTTTTTTTTTTTTTCATTTACTTAGGTGATTTTATTAATGTCTGCCCTCTCCCCAAAGCCTAAATACAAAGGTTACAAGTCCAAGTTTGGATTCACCATTATATTTCCCAGTGCTTATAGCACAGTGACTGGCACAAACTGAACACTCAATAAATGTCTGCTGAAAGAATGAGTGAAGTGGGAGATTTAAAGAAATCAATATGCACCTTTCAGTAGGAAAATTTATTGCCACATTTTCAGTTGCAATCCCACAACAATTTATTTTCACTGAATTGGAAATTTGTGAAAAGCACTCTTCAGGGATCAAATTTTTCATACTCTGACTTAAAGAATGAAGACAAAATTCTTCATACATGACCCCATGAATTTACATCACAAAAATAATAGGATATTCTAGGCTTAAATCTTTAAAAACAAGACTCTGCTGAAAAGAGACAAAAGATTAAAGATGAGTTTTTAAAGATAAAGAAATGGATAAGGAGAATGGATTGAAAAGAAAACTCAGATAGTAAAAAAAGCAAAACTCCCTAGAGAGAATAAATGGCTTATAGAAAAGAATATATTTTAATTTACTGTTAGAATAAAAAAGATACCAGGATATGAAACTGCTGGCAAGAAAAGATTAATATGATGTTCTTTATACATGAAAATGATCCTTCAAATACAGGCAAATTAAACAACTGATTTTTTGAAATCAGGAAATAGTAGGGTGTAATACTTTACTATAAAAATGTCACAATCAACAGCCCAGCAGATATTGTACAACATTCATTTTTCCTCGTTAGAGTTATGCCAACTTAGAGATTTGGAGGTTTAATATTTCCCTATAATATTTATACTTCTAAAAATCTTGTCCTTTAAGCAAAGGCCATCACTTATAAGTACTTATTTTATTTACGTAGAGATCACTTTGAGATGTCAAGAGATCAATTCATCATATTCTATGTATTCCATTAGGACACAATTTACTGTGGAGAGCCAAATATAAAACATCAAATGGTAACCATTTATACTTAACTACCTTATTAAAGACAGTGTTACTGCCATGCAGACATTCCAGTGTGTTCTTTCCTCACCTACTCTGTTTTTCTGTTATTTTCTTGACTTTCTTGTTCAGTCTTGCTCTGCAGCTAGCATTTCCTTTTGACGTGTATTGATCATGCTAATAGCTACAAACAATACTGCTTTTCATGCCTGGAATTGATAAACTGTATTTTATAAAAATCCATATGAATTGACAAACAGGTTTATTTAATGATATTTACTCAAAAGAATAACATTTTTAAGACATTTTCACCACATCTGAAATAGTCAAAACACATGTTAGCTTTGTATGTTTAAGTTTATTTATTTTGAGAGAAAGAGAGTGAGAGAGAAAGAATGACAGTGCACACGGGCACGGGAGTGGGGGAGGGGCAGAGAGTCCTAAGCAGGCTCTCCGCTGTCAGCACAGAACCCAGGGAGGGTCCCAAATTCAGGAACTGTGAGATCATGACCTGAGCCAAAATCAAGAGTCGGATGCTAAACCAACTTAGCCACCCAGGTGCCCCCATGTTAGCATTTCTTCTTAAAAAAAGCGTAACTTATATAATCATTTAACACTTTATAATAACACACCACGTGTAATTTTCACAGACCATCTAAACTATTTGTACCAAGTCTATCACCACCACCTACTAAGCCAACCCAATCTTATGCTCACTACCTGTCCGAAGTACAAAACAAAGACCCATATGTGAATGTAGTCCTCAAGTTCAAAATGAAGAATTATTCCTAAATATAGAATCCTACATGTTACAAAGATTTAACTAAATTAGTCATGAGAATAAATAAGAGTACTAAATAGAAGTAACCTACCTCTTTATTCAACTCCTAGCATAGTACCTGGTGTTTCATAAACATTTTTTCTGACTCAATGAACAAATGAATGGCACAAATCTCTGTGATGAGAAACTAGTCCTCCAATCAGAAGGATGAGAAAACTGTACCCATTTTAAATGTGAGCAACCCATAAGCCTACAGAATCCAAACAATTCCATATGCACAACTATTCAATCCTATGAGATACTTCATGGAAGTGTTCCTGTTTTATAAACTCCTATGATCTTATTTGGACCTAGGGATGATTCAAGACAAGATGCAAATTGAAATAAGAATTCTCTTCTTCAACATCCTAAAAAAGACAATCTTCTGTTTAAACAATTCCATCAACACTGTATGAGAGAGAAAAACACAAGTGCCAGGTATATGTAATATAGATACTCACATACTTGTTAAAATAACATGATCCAAAATGGACCCCACCAGGTGTTACAGACAAGGCAGGGGAGCAGGGGAGACAGGGAGGAGGAGAAAACCAAACACCCCCTGAAATGAAAGCCAGTGAGAAGGAATAAGCTAGCCTGAAAGAGTCCTCAAAGTGCGACAGAACTAAGACGTCTGGTGAATCCAATCAAAGTGATCCGAGTTTGGCCCTGGAGAAACATTACTAAATTGTAAATATTATATACAATTGTTACAGCACTGAATCACTTATGAGACAACGGAACTCTGTGTGACACAACTTTTTAAAGGAATGAAAAAGGAGGCTGTCTAAAGCAGAAACGACAACAAACACAGTAGACACTAGACAACACAGAGGCACTTACTATTATGAAGCAGGGACACGGTATTAGGCTTTCTAATAACCTGAGTAAAATGTGCCAGAAACCTATCGAACTCCTTTGATCCTGTGTTCACCAAGCAACCTTCTGACTTCTATCTTAGTTTCTCAGGTACTAAGACAATATAAAAAAGAGATGTTGGAGAATGAGGAGGTTTCCTACTCTCTGAAAAAGTAACAATTAGCTAACGTGCCAATTAACTAACACACACTGTGGATTATAAAATCAACTTCTTCCTAAGCGGCTCAGGTCCCCTGAGCTGGACCAAACTCTGGGCAAACTGATGCAACTATAAAGCTAAGGTGCTAGCTAGCCTCAAACAATGGTCTCACATGTTTTGGTTTCAGAACCCCTTTAGACTCTTAAATATTCCAGAGGACTGCAAAGAGTTTTTGTTTATAGGAGTTGTATTTATCAACATTTACTGCATTGGAAATTAAAACTAAGAAAAAATTAGTATATATTAATTCACTTAAATAAAATAACCCTATTACAAACATTTTTAGGAAAAAAATATTTTCAAAAACAAATTTAGTGAAAAGAGGGGTACTCATTTTCATTTTTGCAAATCACTTGTATGTCTGCCACAACAGAAGATAACTGGCATGCCATATCTGTTTCTACACTGAACACACTGTAAAGCACTGTCCTGGTTAAAGTATACAAAGAAAATGTGGCTCCGCATAAACACAAAGTTGGAGAAGAGAGGAGCATTTTAATAACCCTTTCAGTTAATTGTGGATACTATGCCAAAACTCAATACATGGTAGTTTCCAAAATGTTAACTGAACTGTAAAATCTAAAAACTGTATCAGAAAAAACCTGGGTGGCTCAGTCAGTTGAGCGTCAGACTCTTGATTTCAGCTCAGATCATGATCTCATGGTTCATGAGATTGAGCCCCACGTGGGGCTCTGTGCTGGCAGCAGGAAGCCTGCTTGGGATTCCCCCTCTCCCTCTGCCCCTCCCCTGCTCACACAAGCTATCTCTCAAAATAAATAAACATTTCAAAATAATAATAATAAATTTAAAAACTGTTATCACTAAATTTTGCATATTCTGTCACACCATTGTCTCAACAATCTATCCTGCGTGCCAAGTCAATCTTTCAGCTGTACACAACTTTGTAATACTATACACTGGTCATCTGGGAAATTCCAGTTCACTGAGTTATGCAGATCTTCTATATGTTAACACATTTTACCATATACCACCAAAAAAATCACATTTACTAATATCATCAATGATCTCATCAGAAAAATCTTTAAGCACAGGAAACCTATTAACTAACAGTGACTGATACAAGTTTTCAAAAATGTAATTTCCACATGAAATCACAAATTTTATCATAAGCAGTAAATATTGTCAATTTTCCTTGACAAGCTCACTTCATTCATTTTGGAGAAAATACCTACCTACCAAATACAAATACCTAAGTCTGAATAATCACAGTTTATCAGTTGTTCTTTCAAGAAGAAATGGCAATCCACCAAAAAAGTGGCTGGTTCAACACAGAACTCCTAATGGCATGAATGCTTTCCCTTGAGAAAACCACCGTATGTAACACAAGTGCTTTATACCCGCTTTTTTATTTTCTCTCGGAATATTAAAAAAACATGTACTCAGGGTAAAGATGTAATAAAATGAGCAATTTTTACTTCTTTGTCCTCAAGGACATGCTTAAGTGAAATCTAAGGTTCTGTCTCTTGTGAGCACGTGGCAGTGAAGAACACAAGGACTGACCAGTACAATCTGGTTCCTCTGCCGTGATTCATGCTGACGCACCAGCAGTCTTACCCACACTGCTTCTGTATCATCAGTGCAAATGGCCACACAGTGAAAAAAGGTAAATAATGTCTTAATATTACAAAATTGTTTCCATTCCCTGAAAAGGCCTAAAGAACCCCCACTCACCCCTGTGGCTACAGACCAATTCTTTGAAAACTGATGCCCTGAGGTTTGTTGAGCAAGCATCCAAAGAGTCCACTTTAACCTTGCTTGAAAGAGCCAAATAGTTTCTTTCCCAGAGATTTCTTTTAGCTGCAAAGGAGGCTCCCTGCCTAGTGAGACAATGGATTTATAAAGACCTCTAATAATTCTTACAAGGTAAATCTATTATCCTGTAACTTATACCCGCTTCTTATAGAATAACTCAAAGTAAATTTCTGCCTACAGTACAGACTATTTTATGGGTCTTCAAAAACCCAGTATTTTCTTTTTCATCTAAGAGAAATATATCCAATTGTTATAACCACTCCCCATACAACATGGTCCCCGGATTGAACCCCATCCCAGCCACTCCTCTGTCATGGGTCCAGTTTTCAAAGTCCTTAAAACGAAGCTTTCTAAAATGAGTATATAACCCCAGACATTGCTGATAAAGACAGAGCACTGAAACTGATGAACTACCCTGATCTGGACACAACAGTTCCATTAAGACAGCCTAGTTATCATCTTAACTTTATTAGTCACATACCAAATACCCAGCTCTTTCTCATTCACAGTTGTATCAAGCCCCATCTCTTCCATATATACCTGCCAATCGCTTTTTAAAAACCTCAGTGCAGGGCTTCACATTCATCCCCATTACATGTTACCATGTTATTCAGATACACGGACCAAAGGTAATCTTTTAGAAACTTGGTTCTACGTATAAATACTGACTGCCCCTCTCAGCTTATTTATATACATATACATATACATATACATATACATATACATATACATATATATATATAAAAGCTTTATGCAGTCTTTATAAACATGACTCCTTTCTTATTACCTAAGACTTTTGTTGTTTCTAAATCAACAAGTGTTAAATAAGACCAAACCACAGGCAGAGTCCCATGACATAAAACTGTGGACCTTTTTTTTTTTTTGAGCCACAAAAAAAACTCAATCAAGACCCACTAGGATGTCCCCAACACATACCCCTAGATTTCGTAGAAGTTACCCTTCTATGTAACTGCTTACTTCTAGTCAGTGACTCTAGAAATGGACCAAAGTGTTCCTTTTTAAAATAAAAGAATCAAGTTTCCAGATGTGAAAAAACTCAATCAGATGACAGTCACATGTGATTCCCTTCCCTCACTCTCACTGAGAAAGGCCACAGCAAAATGCTATGGCATTATTCCACTGGAATAATGTGATATCATAGCTTATTGATATCACTACCAAAGAGATCCTTTTCACCATACATCTTAATTATTAAATATAGCTGAAACAACATCTTCCAGTTTTCTCTCTCTAGAAATGAGAAGCCTATTTTCTATAAGTGCCCACAGAAAATCAAAGTACATTTTATAAAACTTAGGCCTCTTTTTCCTCCTCACTAGTTACATTACCTGGAATGCTAAGCATCTACCCAAGGCAATAAAGCATACTAAAAAGGTGTGAGGTCAAAAAGCCCTAGAGGCCCAGCTTCCGCACCTTAAAACTGAGCCTTCACTTTGCATCTGTGTTACCTTGAATCCATCCATTCCTTGGAACCTCAGTAGACACAGAAAACTGTATACACATGATAGCATCATTGTAAAGAATAATAATGGAGATAACATATATAAAAATGCCTCATAAACTGGCGCAAAGTTCTTTCTAACCACATCTTTCTAACCACGGTGTCTTTCAAAAAGTAAGCATTCCCACATTACGGAATCACGCTTCCTTCCAACTCATTTTGAAGCAAAACCAAGTATTATTCTGAGTTCTCACAGTAGACAAAAGCTGTCACTATCAGCCCAGGAGCTAAGACCTTTCATAGAAGATATAGATGGTGATATAATCGAGATCAGTAAATATGTCTTGTTCAATCTTTGGATATAGGTATATGGCACACTAGAAGCACTCAAAAAAAAAGGGAGAAGGAGAAGAAGGAGGAGGAAGAAGAGGAGGAGAGGGAGGGGGAGGAGGGGGAGGAGGACAACGACGAGGAGAAGTAGTAGTAATAGTAGTACTCGTAGCAGTTTGACAAACTAGTGATCCTCAATCGAAAGTAACTATCACCCATAGGAAAAAGGAGGACAGATTCAAAAGTGAACTTTTCAGCAAAAACTTCCTTCTCATGTTTTCAAAAATGAGTGCAACACCTTAAAATAAAACTTAAACAGCTAAATATAACATAGCCAGGAACAGTACTACAAATAGGTGTTCTGCAAATATAATTATCACATATATTGATAAAACTACTATAAACAGAGACCAACAAAATCAAGAAACTATGTCACTATCATTCAGAGACACAGGCAAAGTAAAATGACAGCCCTATTCTGACATGGTAAGATGTAGGGTCGATACCAACATAGGTATTTTTAAATATGGTATAATAAAAAATATATATGCTACAATGAAAAATACACATTCCTGTTTCACAGCTTGTTGCTTTACCATGTTTGCAAGGAAAGAACGAAATTAAATCAGAAATGTTTAACATACTACATTTCCTTTCCTCAGGTGCTTCACAGAGTATGCTTCTGTTTGTTATGAAAATAGAGAAACGTGAAATTGGTAAATATTTCTAAATATTGGCTTAATGACTGACAGACGAAATATCAGCCATACAACCAACTCTATTTTCATTTCCATATTACCAAATAAATAAAATTAAATGCTTCAATATCACTTAACTTGCCTTAATTACAGAAATCAAAAAAGGAAAAGCAGTCAATTGAGTGAATGTTCTCACAATGAGAAGAGGAAGAATGGCAAACCTAGGATGGCCCAGTGCAAGCATTTATATGAAATCTGGGAACACAACAACTCTGCATCTGCAGGCAAAGGTTAACAGAAGTACTACACAGTATAAATAGAAGAGACAATAACCTAAGGAAATAGATGTTTCCCAGTGGCTAAGCAGAGAAAGCAGCGGCTAACAGTATACAAACTAGAAAAAGCCACCACATAATTTAAGATATAAGGCTTCTCTATGATTAGTTAAGGTGAACAAATTAAGGAAATTCACTGTAACTGACCAGAGGTGAATACTCATCCTAAGATAAACTCTGGGAAGAGGAATCGAATCAGTAGAGAAACACCAAATTCACTGGAGTTACTCAAGTTGTTCTCTTCTAGGTGTGAAGCTGGGGTTGGATCTACAGAGATGCAGGCTGCATATACTTCAAACTGGTAATTTCTTCACGAGAAAAAAGAGAAAAGGTTCAACTCAAAGTAACCTCAGATCCAAACTATATCTGGCTCTGCGATATTCCTGCTAACAGACAGGCACCACATGCACTGAGCTGGTCTCTCCGATCCGGGTCTGTTTAAGATATTTATCTCCACGGGACATCTCTGTGGAACAGTCATTACTAGTTGCCAACACCTATCTGAACAGATAACAAATTTAGCTTTTAGAATTTTCAAAGTGAATGTGGAAGTCTATCGCACGAGATAAAAAGTGAAAACTTGATTATATGAAAATACAGAAACATCTTCACATAGAAAAATACCTCGCTACTGCCTCTCCCAGAAAATAAAAAAGAATATTAAGACTCCAAAGGCAGGAAGGGGTGGAGAGGGTAAGGGATCAGTGATCTCAGTGGCTCTGACCTGTGGTATGTATAAGGAGTTGAGAACTGAGAATAAAGAGGGCAAGTTTCTTGAATTTGTTTCATTAAATGCCTAGAGTGCAAGAAAACCATTCTATATACACTGCCTCATCATTCCTCGAATCCTTAAGTTTTGGAATAGGTCAGTTGCATTAGCTCCTACTCATTTTTCTTATTAGGTGAATTTTTATTTAAGCATCAGAAAACACACATACAGAAAAATGCAAGCATGGTAAGAATACAACTCAACTAATTTTCACAAAGTGAACACATCTGTGTAACTAGCACCTCCCCTCCCCCAGCCAAACCATCACCATCACCCCGAACTCAGAATATAATCAACTTTCCAGAACCCTCACCTCCCACCGCCATCACGGCCTCTCCCAGGCATTATCTCCCAACAATAGAAATCTCCTGATTTCTATTACTGCAGATTAGTTTTGCCTATGTCTGCACTTACACAAATATCAGAATTCTGCTTGGAAAGAAAGCAATTCTCAAGACCATTATACCAATTCAAAATCTTTCAAACCCTAAATATCCAGTCTCAGATAAAGATAAATTCTCAGGTAAAGACAAATTCTTACATAATTTACGCCCATTTTTATAGTCACTCATCCGTCTTCCCAATGTAATTTTTGTTCCCTCCATGCACAAGTACTTTGAAACATCACTTTGCCTAGAATCTCCGTCATCTCACACGAAAATTTCTCAAGTACTGATACTTAGCATAATTTTAAAATTGCCTTCTCTATTGATACTAACTTGGTACCCAACCATACAATTGTTACCATACTTAACAAGCCTCTTTCATTACTGATTATCTTCCTGAATAACTAGTTTTATGTTACTAAAAACACATAAGAAGAAAAATCTGTCACAAAAAAAAAACATCAAAAGAGTTCACTATCATATTTAGAAGTCAGTGTCAACAAAAGTATTTACTAACACCAACTTCAATTTTATAAAAGTCCTTTCTTTATTGGAATTCCCAAGACAGAATTCTTAATAGGTGACGCAGAATTTTCAGAGTTAGTTCTACTGATCTGTGTTATGTTTATGATGGCTAGCTGTTATCGTACTCTTTGGTACTCAACCAAAACCTTTGATAACAGAATATTTTGTAGTAAAATATTTTCAGAAGCCTAAGTTTATACAAGTTGACAATTCTAATTTCTGCACAGTTAGAAAGAACTAGAGTCCTAAAGACTAACAGGGCAAACTGTTCTTTGAGACTGAACTACAAAGCAATGCACTAGATAATTCTGAAAATTAAAGCAGAAGAATATGAATGTATCTTTACTAATAGCAAAATAAACTTTAATCCTGCGACACATTTATACCACTCTTAAAATTCACTTACGCTGTCTTTACCTCAGTGTAAAGAACAGAGTCCTTCCTTACTTTCTTCCTGCTAGCCTCTCAACAAAGGACAGTGTATTAATCAAGCCTGTAGTACCCAGCACACCCTAGGAATTCCAAACGTGTTATGCGGAATCAAACTCAATATTCACTTCTAAAATATTTTGACTGCATAGCATTTGGAAGGCACTTTGAAATGAGAAATGAATCTAACTCATCTTTTTCTTAAGTGGGCTCAGAATATAAAGAACTTACCAGGGACTATATAGTTTTGCTCTCTGCTGGCAAATCAATCTGTATCAGAATGAATTCTGTGAAATGAATCAATGTTTTGCACTACCCATTTTGAAAGTGTATTCTTATTTCCTCCCCAGAAGCTACATTTTGAAAATATAACACATATTGTTTGTATACAATAAAAGTAAAGGGGACATACATGCAAAACACAACTGGAAAGGTACGGAATAACTATGACCATGTTTCTTAAGTCCAGCCAAAGTTGTTTTAGAAGTTTTTCCAACAAAAGACTTAAAAATCTCCAATTTATCTATTATATATATTTAATATAAGCTTTTAAAAGGAGTATTTTGATGTCAAAAAGTACTACAGGTTATCTCCTTTTTTCCTAACTCATATTACAATACAGAATTTTAATATAAAATTGTTTCTGCCTGGGTAGAACCAGAGGAATTGTGGACAAAGACAAAAAAAAAAAAAAAAATGATGTTATATATAGGGGTTAAGGATAACTGGGAAGGCTTCTCAAGGTCAAACGATGGTGCCAGGTGACTGGGACATTCACATAACTATTTTTTAAAATGCAAGAGGAGAGTGGAAGAAAGAGAAGGGAGAAGGGAGGCAAAACCAAAGAGACTGGGTTAAAATCTTGAAGTATAATCATAGATGGGTATGGCCATTCTCCATGCAACAGTCCCTCCTTAGAGAACAAGCAACAGTTTACCTAGCTAAGCCAGCGATATTCTGAGTCTATGGCCGTATCTATTAAAAAGAGTTTCAATAATTACCTGAGATCCCAATAACATTTCAGTAAGTACACGAAAGATGCTGGTCACATCTCTTAACTATCAAATGTCTTTTACGTGACCATCTCTATAATCCAAGAAACTTACTTTGTGGCTTTTTCCATTCTGTATTGTTGCAGTAAGCTAACAGGAGCAATCAAAAGGATTTCACCCCAGTTTTTGTGGCTTGACCACACTGCCCAATCTGGTGCTATTTACAACAGAAGACTCTTAATTACTATTACCGGCTATCTGTGGAATGGAGCTCAAGTAAGAGGAAAACACACAAAGCCAAAAAAGTGAGACTTAATAGGCAGCATGAACAGAAATATTCTCTAGAAAGAACCAATGGTTAGATGTGCCCAAAATCAAGTCAAAAAGAATGGAAACTTTTTTTTTTAAATAAGACCACTGGCTATAAAGGGAAAGATGATATTTGTTGAGTAAGTCTATAAATATTAGAGCATATTATGTCAGGCTGAAGTGCTGTGGGTCAGGAAATTTCCAAAACGCCAGTGTTTTCAGCGCCAATTACCACAGAGCAAAGGCAAAGCTAAAGAACTATTCACCTGTCTGTTACTTCCTCTTTCTCTCATGACCTCACTTCCAACTTTCACTAAGGAATGTAACTAAAAAATAATTTCTGCAGGCTCCCAACTCCACATCTACCCAAATACGAGACCCTGGGTCTCTCTTCTATTACCATAAATCGTTGGTACTCAACCTGGAGTGATTTTTATTGCTACAGGACATTTGGCAAATTTCGGAGACATTTTTGATTGCCAAGACTGAGGAGAGAGAAGTGTGCTACTGGCATCAAGTGGATCAAGACGAGAGATGCGGCTACACTTCCTAGAGTGCACGGGAAAGCTCCCCAAACTCGGCCTAACCAGCCTCAAGTGTCAACGGTGCTAAGACAGAGAAACCCTGGCAAAGACAAATTATCCATGCTCCCATCTAAAGTCCCCAGAAGATGCACTACACATCATGCCCTCCCAACTCCTACAGGACACAGGTCCACCAACATCAATCAATTTGTGTGCAATAAACAGCAGAATCTTAATTAAGTGGATCTAATAGAATTTATTTAAAGTAGTATGTATTTTAAAATTTCTAAAGTACTAATCAAATCTAAAGGACTAATCAAGGCTGTAACAGTTCCACCTTACCATATAATTATATTATTTATATGTGGAAGAAATTTCTAAAGAACCTGGAGACTAGTTGTTTTTTTTTTTTTTTTAATAAAGACTATTTTTTTTTTTTATTTAAAAAAAAAATTTTTTTTTCAACGTTTATTTTTGGGACAGAGAGAGACAGAGCATGAACGGGGGAGGGGCAGAGAGAGAGGGAGACACAGAATCAGAAACAGGCTCCAGGCTCTGAGCCATCAGCCCAGAGCCCGACGCGGGGCTCGAACTCACGGACCGCGAGATCGTGACCTGGCTGAAGTCGGACGCTTAACCGACTGTGCCACCCAGGCGCCCCAATAAAGACTATTTTTAAGTAATCTCTACACCCAACATGGGGCTTGAACTTACAACACCAAGATCAAGAGTCACATGTTCTACTGACTGAGCCAGCCAAGCATTCCTAGTTCTTTCTTAAATAGAAACATTCACCTTAAAATCTATCTGTATACTTCATTTATAAACACTCTTCCTTTAAAAAAAAAAAGTTACACTCTAACTTTAAAAACAATTTCTCATTCAAGCATTTAGTTTTCTGTTTAAGAATATGCATTTTATCAGGGGCGCCTGTCTGGCTCAGTCGGGTAAGCATATGACTCTTGATTTCAGCTCAGGTCATGATCTCATGGTTCGTGAGCTTGAGCCGGGTATAGGGCTCTGCGCTGGCAGAGCCTGCTTAGAATTCTCTCTCTCCCTCTTTCTGCCCTTCCCTCGCTCACGTGTGTACGTCTCTCAAAAATATATAAATGTTAAAAAAAAAAAAGAATATGTCTTATATTGGTTAAACCGAAATTTCCTTTGCACATCATCCAACTGGAAACTGGCAACTTAGGCAACAGGAATACAAAACACTCTCATGTCATCACAAATTACACTGTAAAACAATCACTTTAAAGCAAAGTTTTAAGCAAAGTAAGGTTTGTGAGATAGAACAACATGGGGAAAAGATTACATTTCTACAGATTGCGGGGTTTTTTTAATTGGAACACTAGAAAAATCTCAAAACAAACTTTTTTGGGGGAAGTGCAGGCATGTTTAAACATACTCCTACTACCAATACCAAGACCTAAAATCATATTTCAAATCTGCATAAGCTGATGAACTTCCAGGAAGTGGGAACCTCGGGGAGTTTATAACCAACCCACAGGTCCCACCACCTTTCACTACCCCACTCCCATGCCTTCTTCCAGTTTAATCTTCATGGCCGCTCACTGCAGTCACCACCGTGCATAAACCCTCATCTCCCTTGCATCTCATTTCCTTGTACACTCTGGCAAAACCCTGGTTCATTCCAGCTCCCCACCTGTACCCTCGGCCTGAGCCTGTGCAGTCAAATGTGAGGACAAAAGCTCAACCCCACACAAACTGGTCTTAGTTTAAATTCAAAACCACAACTTAAGTGGGCTCTTGGCATTGTGCAGACAATTAAATCACGTTTCCCAAGGCCCCTCACTTTCCTCCTCTCCTGGCAACTAACTAACCCTTTCTTCTTCTACTCTCCACAGACCTCTGACACCTCTTCCTCCATCTTAGCTCTCAGGTGATGACCTTGCCTCTTTTTACAATGACAGTGAGAAAGAGAAGTTCCACGTTCCACATCTATTACCTGTCTTCGCTCGCAATACTACACATGGCATGTCCCTGCTCTCATCTAAAGCCAAACCCTCACTTCTGTATTGTTGCTATCTTTCATAGCTTCCTGAAAAACACTGCTCCAGCAAATTCCACCCATCCTCTCTGGCACTGTCCATTTCTCTTTCTCTACTATATCATGCCCAACGTAGAAAACACATTTTTAAAAAAGCAAAAGGGAGAAGCAGAGAAGCGTAAGTACCTTCTCATAAACTTAGAGATCCACAAAACCAGTGTGGAATGTAGAAACCAGTGGACTCCAACAAACGTCGCGTGTTTACTCATCCCACCCAGAAATCTGGGTCACTATTCAAGGACCGTCTCTTTATAAATTCCCCAACCACCCCAAAGTTTCTGCACTTTCAGAGTACTCTGATCGCCCTAACATGCCGCACTCCAAGTACTACAGAAAGATGTGTATATGTATCTCCCTTCTTGAGATTTTAACCGCACGGAGTTTCAAGATAGTGCTTTAGTAACTATATACTGCGTGGCACATAGCAGACAGGCAGTGAATGTTCATCAAAGGAAGAAATAAATGAATTACTGCACACATTTCCTGTAGTCTACATATGAAAAAATGTAAACAAAAATTAGTTGGGAGAAAAGCAGATTTAAGTATATGACAACCACCTTTTTAAAAAGATCAGAAGTTCTGAAAGTAGTAGGAGACTACAACTGACAATAGTTTACAACAACTACTAGGCTGTGTGTAAATATGGGGAACTAAATTCACAGTGGTTAAAGGTCTGTAGATTATAACTGTGCCAAGAATTCTGAAATTCTGACAAACCATGCTACGGGCAAATAAATTCTATAATAGAAATTTTAAATGAAACCACACATAAGTAACTTCTTCAGTTCAGTGTTACTTAAACAGAAGAATGGCAGACTACATTTTAAAATGCAAATTTTTAAATCAATCTGAAAAACTGAGTTAATGTATAAAATAGCATTATAGAGCATACCAAATGAAATGACTAAGTATCACCCAGAACATTTGATTTAAAACACCAAATTCCAAATTTCTGAACAGCACCTTATGAATTCCAGAACCGTCAATTCCCAGTGTTTATAACCAAACATGTACTTTGGTACTGAAACCCTTAAGTCAATTTCGTAATTCGACCAAACCACCCATTAAGGTGAAATGTCATTTTTCAACTATAAGACAAATAACCCAGTGCATTCACAATTTCTGAAAGTTTACCCTATTTCTGTTTAAAAATTCATAGGAGTCAATGAAATGAAAGCACTACTTTTTTTCAGTGTAAGGAAAAGTAAAGGGAAAAAAAATCAACATCAGATTCTTTTCCTACGTGGGTTATAAATTCTCCTTGTGCAAAAAAAAAAAGGGAGTGTGTGTGTGCATGCGTGTGTAAAGATGAACTAACTAAATAAATACATACATACCTTCCTTGACAAGCATTTGAGAGAACCATCTGAGACAACCGGGTTAGGACAAAATTCTGAGGTTCATAACATCACAATGAGTAGAAGCCAGCAAGACTCCAAATATGGTTTGCAAACCACCATGCCAATTCCCCTTAAGCCTCATTTAAGAAGGATTACCGCCTACAATCTAACCTCACTGTGCCACTGCTTCAGTCCTGAGTCCAAAGAACTGATTAAACAAACATGGGGTTTCAACAAACGTACTCTTCATTAGCTGCAAAGAGCACACTGAAGAAGGCAATTCGATGTTCAGAAAGTCAAATACCCTCTCGTAAGGCTGTCACAATCTTCAGTTAAACCTTAAACTTTCAGGATAATTACAATCAATCTGCAGGAAATGTGGTGGATGACACTGTATTTCAGTATTAAGTAATGAAAATTAACAGAAGTAAATTAGCAGTTATAGAACATGGACGGTATGGAAAACAGTTTTTAAAAGTGCATAAATGGAAACTGTAGTACACTTTCAGGAAATGTAAAGTTTGTGTAACAAAGAAGAGAGGGATGTTTTCAGCTAAGTGGCAACGATCCAATGTCTCGCTTTGAATCAAATCTGTCACTAAAATGAGGTTTTCCAGGAAGCAATAAGAATAATAAAACTTAGGCTTCAAAGAAATGCAGCTTAAGAAAAAAATTCTGTGGCAAACATTCAAAATCTCAGTAAAGTAACAATAGGTCATTTATCCAACTTGAAATCTGAACAATTTCCGGAGATGTCAATTATACCAGACCTCTATCTATCTAAGCTGCAGGTTTGAACTACTTTCCTGATGTCAAATATTCACGCACACACACAAAATCAATAAAAGTCATTATTTTGATTTAAACCACATATCTAAAAACCATTAACTATTTATCACTTGAATTGGCATTCTCGGTTTTACAAGAGAACTAAAAGTCGTTCCTATTAAAATTTCAATACAATGTGAGGCTTATTTGACAATCACTACCAAATATTTATGACCCATGCCAGTTAGAAATAGTATTGTGCATGGTGGTGGGATTTCTCACAAGGATACAGTGTTTGATTTGAGTTTCAAAAGAAAACATTTAGGAATATCATCACAGAATTCACTTCAGTGTTAATGAATCACAAAAGGCCGAAGAAAAGCCAGCAAGCACATACAAAAGACTTGTGTCGTATTACCAGCAGGTGGCAACTCACATAAATGTTATCAAAAATGTACACCAAGAAATTTTAATATACAGACATCTTTTTCTTAAAGTATCTCATGTGGCTAAACTTTGTAACTGGTGAAAACTGGGATTCGATTTAATCAAACTATGAAAAACTACAAAATGTTTACCCTCCTACAAAGTAGTCAGTAGAAAGCAATATGATTGTATAACCAGAAGGAACCAATAAAGGCAACGATGCCTTTCTTATTTTTAAAAATACGAGAAACCTATATAACCAACTGGAATACGAATAACAAGACTCATCACTGTAACACAAGTTCATTCCTGATTTGTTATTTCCAACACGAATCTTCCAAAGATGTTTCAAAGATCTTTGCAAACCTAAAATTGTCATTAGGTTAATACCTTATGAAAAACCTACAGGATAGGATTGCTGACTGTGACATTTAACAACATGCAGAGTCCAAAATTCCTTAGCCTACCCATCAAGGCCCTTGGTGATCTGGCCCCATCCTTCTTTTTTGATCTACTACCTATTACTCCCGGCCCTGCCCACTTATTACAAAAGTAACAATTTTGCTGGTCACACACTTGCCTTTCTCCATGCCTTTATTTCACCTCAGCATCTCATCACAGTCTTTTTTCAAAGCTCATCATTTTCAAATACTACCTCCTCCACAAAGCGTTCCTATTTCTCCCAAGCAGCAATAATCTCTCTTCTGAATTACAATAGCATAGCTATAACTGTCTCACAAAACACCTTTTTGTACGTAATGTTAGTTACATATCTTAATGTGTCTTCTCTCCCCTACCTGAGCGTTCTGTGACCAGATCACACCTGCTAACCCAAAACAAGCAGTAAACTATAAAGCCCCAAACCAGAAGAGATTAGATACCAAGTTTAAAGAAAGAAACAAAGTCTTCCTACACACCCCATGGGGTAAGGAAAGCTTCAATTTCTATGCCTGCATTTTCATCCCTGTTTATTGGAGTTACTGCACAGTAAATTATTTTTTTCAGGAAAATATTTCACTTAATTGTCACAGAAATCCTGAGTTACGCACGTGATATCAAGCCCATCATACAGCTGAGGAAATTAAATCACAAATGATTAATAACCCATTACAAGGTCATTCGTTATAGTAACAACGTAGAAAAGCCAGTGCCCGAGTCCAAGCGTCGAGATACTGGCCTATTGCTTGTGTCTCACTACCCTGCCTCTGGATTATCGTAGTAGCAAAACTAAAACACAAAACTTAAGAGTAACTAAGGGTAGACAGGTGAAAGAGCAAAGATGCAGTGATAACCTTCATAGTTGACTCCAGTTCTAAAAGTTCTCATTAGTGCATCTATGATAGATTTGCTGTTCTTTTCAACAGCAGCCCATAAAATGTGTTGCCAAGTCCACACTTTGCAATTCAAAGTTCTTACACTAATTTAACCCGTCTTTTCTACTGTTCTCCAAAACAAACATGCAGCTTCCAACCAGCTTAGTGCGATGCTGCAAACAGTATGTTTATTAATATCCAGTGCTTTGTGCTCAGGCTGCTATTACCACCTTCCTACCCACACTTGTCCTAAGTTTTTTGTTTTCTCCACGCAAACTGACTCAATGACTCTAGCCCACAGATTTTAGCCTCCCATTCCCTATGAAATCACAGTTCACACTTTATTATACGTGCTCTCATTTCTCTGCAGAAGTCAGGGTTAAAACCACAGACCCCGGAGCCAAATGCTCTCCTCTACCACTTACGTGTCCTTTGGGAGATTACTTAACTTCTCCATGCCTCAGTTTCCCCATCAGCACAGAGGAAACCAGAGTACAGTCTGTACCTCACGATAATATTATAATAAAATGAGTTAATACAAAAAAAGTGCTCTGACCAATGTATGACACGTAAATTACGCTCCAATGTTAGCTATCACTGTCATTTCTTCCAGTATCATGGTTTTATCTCCTCAGAACTATTAACTATCCAACAATGCTAGACACATTGTTTTCATCGTAAATTATATCTTAATGACTGTTTTTAAGTGTCTTTCCAAAAAAGTTCAATTTATCAGATATTCTCTAACGTCATTTTTTAATGCAAAACGGCATACGCTAAAATTTTATTTCTAAAATATAGAAAATAGAACAATGTTAATCATGGGGGACATATAAGGGGGAATATCCGCTACATTAAATCTGGAATCTGTACTAATCCAACTCTTCCATTTAATCAAATACCAAGAGTTCCTTCTGACTTTAACAGCTCTTTCCCAGAGAGAGCAAGTGCCTACTAAAAGATCTTAATAATCCATAGGGCCTGGAGAGTACGGCTTTTTTTCTTTTTCTTTTTTAAGTTAAAAAAGGCTTTTCCTCTTAACAGAAATCAATGAAAAGCCTCTCGAACACAGCAAGAAGATGGGGTTAATTTTAACTACAATGGAAATCCCTGCAGAATTTTAGAATGCCAACAATAGTGTCACTTTTCTCATTCACTGGATTTTTTTCCTGGTTTTCAGGACTACAGTAATCTGTATTAACATCAGTAACTCCTCACCAGTATTACATTATACATAATATAATTAACAAAGTAAAACAATCATTGTCATATCACAGCTGCTATTAGTCTGGAAGAGAAATTCTAAACATGAAGGAAGATATTAATTATATTATGACCAAGAAGCACATTTCTAAAACCATGTTTTCTGAGGAGTCTGAGGATAGCTAAGTTTTCAAGTAATAAAGGGGAAAAATAATCTGTGTCCAGATTAAAGGGTATGTTGTTCAAAGATCAATTTTCAACACCTCTAAAAGGATAGGAACAGTCATGGAAATAGATATTGATTGGGATTCACATTTTATATAGCCAGCAAACTATACAGATGCCAAAAAGTAAAACAGAATATACGTGAGTTATTTTTCCTTATCTAGTGAAAGGAAAAATAATTCACTTATATTTTGTAATTAAGCATTTTATTTTGAGATAATTGTATATTCATACACAGTCGTAAGAAGTAATACTGAAATATCTCCTGCACCCTTTATCCAGTGCCCCCCAGTGCTAACTGCTTGCATAACTATCTTAAGAGAATGTCTTGTATCTCCCAGGATAGAAAACACTGCCATCATCACAAAGATCCCTGATGACCCCTTTTTAAGAGCCATATTAACCTCCCTTATCCTCCCCACCTGAATTCCTGGCAACCACTAATCTGTTCTGTATGTCTATAATTAAGTCATTTTAAGAATGTTGTATAAATGGGGGCGCCTGGGTGGCGCAGTCGGTTAAGCGTCCGACTTCAGCCAGGTCACGATCTCGCGGTCCGTGAGTTCGAGCCCCGCGTCAGGCTCTGGGCTGATGGCTCAGAGCCTGGAGCCTGTTTCCCATTCTGTCTCCCTCTCTCTCTGCCCCTCCCCCGTTCATGCTCTGTCTCTCTCTGTCCCAAAAATAAATAAACGTTGAAAAAAAAATTTTTTAAAAAAAAGAATGTTGTATAAATGGACTCCTACAGTACACAACTTTTGGGATTCACCTTTTCACTCAGTATAATTCACTGGAGATGCAACCAGGCTGTTGTGTGTCCTTTTTATTAACCAGTAAGGATTCCACTGTATGACTTTATTACAGTTTTAACTCTCCACATGTTGAAGGACATTTGTGTTGTTTCTAATGTGGGGCTTTTATTAATAAAGATGCCACAAACACTGGTATACGGGTTTTCTGTGTGAATATATGTGTTTATAGATCTAGGATCCATGCCCAGGAGGGCATGGAGGGCTGCATGGTAGGTAGCTGCATGGTTAGTTGTTTTTTAAACTGCCTGCCAAACTGTTTATTGCTAGCCCTGCTAGCAACACATAATTGATCCTGACTCTCTACCTCTTCTCTTTACAACACATTTGGTGTTGTCACTGTTTATTTGAGCCATCTTGACAGGTATGTAGTTAATAACTGGTTATAATTAATTAATTTGCATTTTCCTAATGGGCTAATGTTAAATATCTTTTAATATGCATATTTGCCTCATGTATTTGTCTCTTCATGTCCTTTGGCCATTTTTTAAGTGTTATTTATTTTGAGAAAGAGAATGAGTGGGGGGAGGGGCAGAGAGAGAGGAGAGAGGGAATCCCAAGCAGGCCCCCTCACTGTGAGTGTGAAGTCTGATGTGGAGCTCGAACTCAGGAACTGTGAGATCATGACTTAAGAGCCAAACGCTTAATCAACTGAGTCACCCAGGGGTCATTTGCCCATTTTCTAGTTGGACTATTTAGGTTTTTACTACTGAGCTTTGAGAAATCTTTACATTTTTTAGATACTATCTCTTCATCACACACAGGGTTTACAAGTACTTTCTTCCACTTCAGTTTTTCTTTCCATCCTCTTAAATGGGGTTTTTGCAGAGTACACGTTTTTAATGTTGGTAATAAATTTATCAATTCCTCCTGTTTTGGTTTCAGGTCTAAGAAGTCTTAACTCAGTCCTAGATCACGAAGATCTTCCTCCACACTCAGCATGGGACCCAACGGAGGGCTGGATCTCAGGACCCTGGGATCATGACCTGAGCCAAAATCAAGAGTTGGATGCTCAAAATGACTGAGCCACCCAGGCACTCCTACACCTAGGTAATTTTTGAGTAATTATAAATGGTATTGTATTATCAATTTCATTGTCCACAGATTCATCACTAATATATAGAAACAAATGATTTTTGTTTGTACAGCTTGTATCCTGTGACCTTACTGACTTCACTTACTGGTTCTAGACTTAGTGGGGGTTTTTTGGGTGGTGTGTTTGCATTCCTTGGGATTTTATCTGCAAATGGGGACAGCCGTTTCTTTCTTTCTGATCTGCATGCCTTTTATTGTTTTTCTTTCTTACTGCATTGGCTAGAACATCAACATTGCACTGAATAAGAATGGTAAAAGCAGGCATCCTTGCCTTGTTCCTGATCTTAGTGAGAAAGTAATTCAGTCTTCCGTTATTCAATATAATGTGAGGTGTAGGTTTCTGTAGATGTTCTTTATCATGTTGAGGTAATTTCCCCATTACTATTTTTGAGAGCTCTTATCATGCATAGGAATTAATTTGGGGGCTTAAGTCTGTCACAATTTGCAAAGAGAACTCATGAAGTATTGCCGTGAAATAGTTTTTAATTCTGTTTTTGTTAAGTATGAAGTTTGTGAATACAAAAAAAATTACTACATCAAATCTGAATAAAAGTACATTCCTCTTTACTACTCAACATATGCTTTACATAAAAAGCCTCAAGTCTTTTTTTTTTTTTTTCTTTTCAGGAAACAATCCAAAACATGATCATTTGGCCAACCTGTCTGTCAAACAATCTGATACTTTTTGTTAAGTCAACTCATCAAAATGAAGTATAAGGACTCCTTTGCATTCCACATTTTTAAAAGTTCACTTGTTTTAGTTTCAGAGTAAACTGTGATATACTGTGCTGTTTTAAACACGTGAAAACAACACAATTTGACCTTGTCAATGAAAACAATGACAGACTTTCCTATCCTGGATGTTTCTGCTGCTACCTTGAAAATCACAGCTTAGTTCAGTCAAAAAACAGTCATTTCCCATCAACTACCTCACACAAAATCCTATCTCTAATCACTATTTATCTAATGTTTAAAAACTGCAGTGCTGTTAGTAACAAGGATCCATTGGCAAAACACTTATCAAACTCTGAATTTAAACATGCACCTGTTTTTAACTCTCAAAATTAAAACTGATTGTTTTAAGGGCAAAGATATGTTAGGTTTATGTTAAATGCACTACAGCATCAAAATTTAAAAGTCCAATTACTTCAAATCACCAAGGAATTTTCAAGGAGAAGAATATACCCAAAGTATTAATAATTTTTATCCTACCTAAGATGATATTCATTCCATTTGTTAATAATGGCAAGAAATAGAAAAAGTAGTTAAAATAGGTATGCTGAAATAGTCAATATTCAAATGCTACAAAAGCAGAAAAATTAGTAAGGTAATACGTATTCTTGAGAAACACAGTATGTGTATGTGTCGGGAAAGCGCAGAGAGACAGGGAGAGAGAGAATCTCAAGCAGGTTCTGCACTGACAGCGCAGACCTCACCAACTGTGAGATCAGGGCCTGAGCCGAAATCAAGAGTCAGATGTTTAACCAACTGCGTCACCCAGGCACCCCAAGGTAATTTTTTTTTAATTTTTGTTTAAATGTTTTTATTTAGTTTTGAGACAGAGAGAGACAGAGCATGAGCAGGGGAGGGGCAGAGAGAGGGGCAGACACAGGATCTGAAGTGGGCTCCAGGCTCTGAGCTGTCAGCACAGAGCCCGACACGGGGCTCGAACTCACGGAGTGTGAGATCATGACCTGAGCCGAAGTTGGACGCTTAACCGACTGAGCCACCCAGGCGCCCCCCAAGGTAATTTTTTTTAAAGATCTAATACTCAGTAATACAATTCATGAAAGAAGGCAAAAATAATAATAAATTTACAGGGCTATGGAAAAGTTGTGGCTGTTGCCTTCGGAGGAGGAGTCCCTTCTGCATTGTCCGTTCAGTGACCTTAGTAGTCAGGCATACTTGCTTCCCAAATGACAGAACATAATAAAATACTTTTTAAAACAAGTGTACCAAAATTTGAAAACTGCTAGCATAACTGGAGAAAACTTAACTGTCTAAAATATACATTTAGTTATTTTTGCTTTAGAAATAAACAAGGGATGCCTGGGTGGCTCAGTGTTAAGTTTCTAACTCTTCATTTCAGCTCAGGTCATAATCTCACAGTTGTAAGATCAAGCCCCCACGTTGGGCTCCACACTGAGTGTGGAGCCTGCTCATGATTCTCTCCCTTCCTGTCTCTCTGCCCCTCTCCCCCACTTGCTTGCTCGCTCTCTCTCTCTCTCAAAAAATAAAATTAAACAAATAATTTAAAAATAAATGAAATAAGGATTTCCACCTGCTTAATCTAAAGGAAAATAAGCCAAAGAATAAGTAAACAGAAATCAAATGCAAAAATAAAACTGACACTAACAGAAACAGAAATTAGAAATTAATCTCAAACATATTTAAAAAGGGAAAACTAGAAGTTGACAATAATAAAAGGTTTTATTACATATGACCTCATAGGACTTTTTCTAGGAATGCAGGACTGTTCTTCCTTAATTATATCAGATATATCTAGGACGTGAATACACCAAAGTATTAAACTTATATTATAAACCCACTCGGGAAACTGGATAGTTCAAGATTCCCCAATTTCTAAGCCTGTGACAAGTAATAGGAATAAGAAAAACTAACTCTTATTTCTATATTCTAACGTTAAAATAGTTTTTAAACTAATTTATTTTTTAAACAATCAGAAGCCTTTTTTCAATGGAGTAAAAGTTTTCTGGTCACAGTGCTTTATCTTTTTTTTTTTTTTTTAATCAAAATATTTATATATATATATATATTTTTTTTTTCAGGAATAGAATTCAATGATTCATCACTTACACAGAACACCCAGTGCTCACCCCAACAAGTGCCCCCCTTACTGCCTCACCCCTTTAAAAGCCCTCTCTCACCTCCCCTCCAGCAACCCTCAGTTTGTTCTCTGTATTTAGGAGTCTCTTATGGTTTGTCTCCCACAGTGCTTTGTCTTAGAACCTAAAAACATAAGGCTTCAAATTTATGTAAGCACAAATATCAATTAAAAACAGGCCTACAGGGGCGCCTGGGTGACTCAATTGTGTGAGCAAGCGTTTGACTCTTAGTTTTGGCTCAGGTCATGATCTCAGGGTTGGTGAGATCAAGCCCCACGTGGGCCTCTGAGCTGATCATGCAGAGCCTGCTTGGGATTCTCCTTCTCTCCCCCTCTTTGCTCCTCCCCACCCCCCATGCTCATGTGCACTCTCTCTCAAAAATAAACATTTAAAAAAAATAAAAATAGGCCTACATATTAATTTATTGTTTTAGAATAACTTGAAATGTGAGCTAATTATTTTTCAATACTTCTTCAAAAAATTCTCAAGCAGTATATCTAAATACATTATCAAATCTAGTCAAGATGATTCGAAGTTAAATTAGAAATCTCAAAAAAAAGAACAGCTCATCCTCACAACTGCAGAATTCCTAATACCTTATACCAGAGTGTCCAAAATGAAAGAAAAAGGTACAAAGAAATGAAAAATGAAAACCACAGCCTACTCCTCAGGAGAAGGAAACCATCATGTGAACAGTGGGAGTAACAATCAGAAAGTGCCTCCAAGTCCAAAGGAGAAATACAATTCATAAGGATAATGGTAACGTGACAAGTATCTCATTTAAAAAAACCAAACCAAAACCAAAACAAATCTATAATAGTGCGCTCAAATGAGAAGCTATTCAAAGCTTAAAGATGATTTAAGTAATTAGCAAATAGACACTACCATAGTTCAATTTCATTATTAAAAAGCTCGTATTAACTTTCTAACCTTCCAACAACTTAGAAGATTTCAAATAACCAGAACCAAAATAAGAATACTAAAGCAGAATCTTTTCTACACTCCATTTTTTTACAAAGAGAGTTGTAAATGACAAAAGAAGGGAAGGGGAAGGAAATTAAGGAAGGGAAAGAGAGAAGAAAACCCTGTCTGTCCAACACCCCTATTTTTCTGTAAGTACAAGATGATTCCTAATCATTAGAGGGATAGTAAAAATAATTCCATTTAAGACTACTTCATCTGTAAATCTTCAACCCATCTGATCAAATTCACTTTCAATAAACTGAAAAGTACTTCAAAAATATAAAGCCCACAAAGTAAATTTTGGCTGAACTGCACAAGGACAAAAATTTACATGTTGTAAGAAGACTGTTTTTTAAAATAAATCAGGAATGTTAAAATATGACTGGGAATATAATAAACTAGAACCATTCTATTTTTTTAATTAATTTACTCATAATTAAAGATAAAACTCAGGACTTCCAGTCAAGATGACATCAAAAATTGTTTTGAGCACCCACCTTGTTCCATATACACAGCAATCATAGATAAAATACAGAAAGAGAAATTTAAAAGGCATAGCTTAAAAAAAAATTTTTTTTAATTTAAAAATAAAAGGCATGGTTACACTTAAAAAAAAAAAAAAAGACAAACACCTCCACCAAACAGAAACACACAACAATAAGAGGGGCTGAAGCTGTGAACCTGCTACGGTCTGATTTTAGAAGGGTAGCAGGGAGGCCTAGACTTCAGACCCTGTAAGAACGGGAATGAAAAAGGCCCACCCAGGATGAGAGCCTAGAGTCAAAACTGGGCTGAAAAAGGACTGCTGCTAACAGCTACCCAGAGGGTAAGTAAGCTGTGTGCATGGGAAGTGCGGCTTTTAAGTCGAGCACCTAGAAAAGTTAGACTACACACGACATAACACTAGGGCCTAAGCCACACCACTCAGTCGCCTGGCCAAGAGTACAAAGATACACCCAGTATCACAGAGGGGCAGGTGCTCCAACCTGCCAATCTAAGATCTGGTTTTGGAAGGGGGGACCCAGTCAGGAGAGCCACTTAAGAACACCTGCAAAACCACCGATAAGAAGGGGCTGTGGGGGGGCGGGGGGACTTGACAGTCAGGTTGTACCACAACATATGAAGAAAACTCGTAAGTCTATAAATACAGCAACCAAAATATGCAATCCCTCCAAACAAAATAGAATCAGAAAAGTCTGGAAGATGCGTGCAAATAGTATGTTTAATAGTTCCTAAAAGATAAACAAACATAAGAAAAGTTATTAAATTTCTTTTATAAAAGGATAAAAACCATGAAGCAAGCAAAAGTGAAACCAGATTAGGTGGAAATGAGAAAATCAATATAGAAAGCTTGAAAATAAATTTTTGAAATTTAAAACAAGCACTAAAATTGAAAATTCAATAGAAGGGGTGAAGTTTAAACGGGAAAAACTGAAAAGGAGTTAAGGAACTAGAATAATGAATTTAACTAGGATGTGGCAGAGGTAAAGAATTTTTTAAAAATACACATATAAAGGACAGATAAAGAGGCGCCAAAATGTATTTAACCGCAGTTTCAGAACAAGTAAAGCAATCCCAAGAGACTGGCCTTACATCAGAAAAGAGAATACGACCGAATCACGTATTACCCAGATAGATGAATTAATGTTAACAAATTTACATAAAGGGAACACTGTAAAGTAACATATAATCTAACTTTCAAGTGGCAAGGAAAAAAATGTTAATTCATTTAACCTAATTTTTAAATTATATTTTGAATGTTTTGTTTTTGTTTTTTTGTATAACTCCCATGCTACCCCAGAACACCACAGAGATCTTCCAGGTGGTTCCACAGAGCAAAGCTGACATGGAGGGCCAATAAATAAGGTGCAATTAACAAAACAGTCTAACTGGCCCAGTCTTCGGCTGCAACTCAACAGTCCTTGAAATTCAGTTTCTATGCCCAGAGAAATGAGGCATGAGATGAGAGTGCTTTTCTTTTCAAAACTGTGGTAAAAACTTGGGACTGGGGCAGAAGACTACCAGAATAGTAGACTGCAGGACTGAGTAATAGAATTCCCAACAAAGAATACAATTTCTGGTTAACTTACATCACATATATAAACCAAAAGCCAAACTAGTGCTATAACAAATTACTCAATCAAAAACGCCTATTAACTCTTCTCTCTAAATTTAAAATAAGTAGTCAGAAAAGGAATAATGCTGACAAGGGAGGCTACATTTACACTATGAAGTTTAAGTCTCTTTTTGGTAGTTCAGCTAACTATATGGCTGAAGAATCCATGATTTTATCTGAACTGGTCAAGATACACAACTGGTTAAAGTTTTCTGTGTTGTAATGGAAATACTAAATTAATCAAAGGGCATTAATTTTAGTTTACGCAGACCTGGCTTCAAACAACTGTATTTTATTTATAATGATTATTACAAAATAATCATTTATTTTGATAAGAATATATATCTTTAGGAGTCTTTCAAAGATACAGCACGGTTTAAAAAGTAACCACACAGGGGCGCCTGGGTGGCTCAGTAGGTTAAGCATCTGACTTCGGCTCAGGTCATGATCTCGCAGTCCGTGAATTCGAGGCCCACGCCGGGCTCTGAGCTGACAGCTCAGAGCCTGTAGCCTGTAGCCTGTTTCAGATTCTGTGTCTGTTTCTCTGACCCTCCCCCGTTCATGCTCTGTCTCTCTCTGTCTCAAAAATAAATAAACATTTAAAAAAATAAATAAATAAATAAAAAATTAAAAAAAATAAAAAGTAACCACACAAATCGGAAACACAAACTATAAACAGAACATCAGTTCAGCAACCCTGCAAGACAAAGTATATTCTTTGCTGGTGATAAACAGCATATTCACTCTACTTCAGTCCAAATCTCCACCCAGGTGATCCATAAATTTTCCTGGAGTTCTAGTGGATGACAACGCGGCCAACGACACGCAGCCTACCTGCGGACGCAGCGGAGGGGCTGGCCTCATAGCTAGAGTACAGCTCAGGCAGCATCTATCTGACGGTAGGGGAAACACACCACGTGCTTTTTAGTTATCTGCAAATGTCAGTGGGCCTTTAGCTTGCGGCCACAAGAAACTCTTATCTCTGTTCTCTGCTTTATCTCTTTGTCCATTCTTCAGTCATTTAGCACAACCACTACTCTATTTTCATCAGGAAGATGTTCTTCTTGGATAAAAATGGGAGCTCCAACTGCTTCAAAAGCAGTTAATTCACCAGCTGCTAGCTAAAACCATAAAAATTAGAAAGCAACACTTTATGATTCTTTAATAAAAGGAAGATAACATTTCAAATTGGCATTTACCACCCAGCAATCCATCCTCTTTTATAAAAAGCAAAAAAAACCCAAAAAACAAAAAACAAAACAAACAAAAAAAAAAACAATTAACAAGTTCACATAAAAGCAATCACTTTGATAGAAAATTTTTACATAAGAAAACACTTGGACAATGCCTATGAACTCACACATTCATTAACAATACGAAATACCCTCAACAGTGTTTGACAGATAACCCAAACACGAGTTGTTATGTGTTACTTTTCTTCCACACACCAAGAATCCAAGAACTTTAATGAATGCAAAAAGAAAAGAAAAAAAGTATTAAAGAACTAAACCATAAAAAAAAAAAAAAAAAAAAAAAAGAATTAGGCCATTTCATCTTTTCTCCGACTTTGGCCTGAAATGTACAATCTTACATCACAGCCTGACCTTAACCTTAATCTGTCTTTCCTTCCCCTCCTTGACTTAAAACTCAATGTTCAAGTAACCCAAGGGTATTCAAGGTATCCTGTGTATGTCATATACTCAAAAACAAAAACCATGCCTTTTATGCTATGTTGTCAGCTTTGTGTGGCTTCTCCTTCCTCCCCGCCTAGTGAAATCCTCGTCTTTAAAGGCAATAGGTCCCACCTACTTGTGCAAAGCTTCCATCCATAACCAAGTAGAATAAATTGCTTTCACTCCTATGAGCCCACATTGAAGTACAGGCCTGCCTCTGCACACTGAGACTTGCCTGACAACCTCACTCATGGAGCTGAGGGCCCAGAGTCTTTCAACCAGAAAACATCCTGAATGTTAGTTATTGTCATCACTTAATTTGATAGTTAACCTCTTTCTTGTGTCAGTCATTCTGCCTCCAACACCTCCTCTAGACTAAGAGCTCCTTAAAGGCAGGACCTCAAGAAATGCCTCTTACAATCACAGCTCTCCACATAATAAGCATGCAAAAACTGTCTGATGAATAATAAAAACTGAATGCATGAACACGCTTTAAGAAAATTAGTAAAATGAATTACAGCCATAGCTTTAGATAAAGACACAGATTCTAAGAAACATAAGACTTTGAGTACAATTACACAAAGTTAAGGTCTCCTACTACCTCTCTTTAGGTCCTTATTCCCACCCTCTCTGCCCCTAGGAACTAGCAAAAATTATGTATCTACAGTTTGATACACTGACTTGGACCCTGTAAAGAGGTCTGATCCATTCAGAGAAGAAGCCATCATCTACTGATCTGCTGCTCTTCCTCTAAGCTCTAAGCCTCCCAAACTGGCCATCTAACCACTCCCTTCCCTGTGCAGTCCCATCTATGCCCTTGTCTCTTCCATATGCTCTCTATGGGCTTTTACACGAGAGGGCAGACCCATTTTATATAACACTAGCCCGCCACAAAAACAGGTGTTATCCTCGAAGCAAATTTTGATTTTTAGATTTCAAAAACATAATCTTAGCTATCTCTATCTAAGAAAGTGGAGAAAAGACTTTACATAAAAGTGGCACAGGTTTCACACACTTTATGTTCATGTCAAACAGCTTTTCCTCGAACAATAAACACCCGCATGTGCAGAACACGCTAAGCCCTTATCTAGAGGAACGAAACTTTAAACTGTGTCACCCTTGAGGCTTACGGAAGCTGATAATCTGACTTTGAAGCATTCTCTCTCAGAAAATACTTTCATCAAACGCCTAAATTTGTACTTTGAATAAGCGTGTAAAAGCACTAGCACTTGATTGTCCTAAAGCACTTTCAGAAAATAGCTCCCATTTGGTTAAACAGCCATCAAATTTTAAGACTGGAACTTCATACTTACTAAACGCTTTTTTTTTTTTTAATTCAAACATGTAACATGTAATAAATAGGAAAAGTAATATTTTAGTCCAGTATCAAATCCTACCCTTGCGCACATCCCCCAAAATAAGGAAATATATTTGCCCTCATATCATACTTGCAACATTTAGGAAGCTAATCACCTAAAACGACTATCTTTACACAGTAAAGGGCATTAATTAGAAAATTATATTCCTTCCTTAGAAGGTTCAAGACTATACGAACATTTTCTATCCCAGATTGTGTCTTCTAAGTAATATCATTTAAATCAGCAGTAAGCCAAATTACTTTGTTACAGTTCAAATAGAAGAGAAGAAAACATTTTAAACACCCTATTTAAAGAATCATATGTGATTAAATTCACTTACTAATGTAAGATTGTTTGATAAAGTGACACAATCCTCTGCCTTTTTAAGTGTCTCATTTCCTTCTGAGACCAGAAAAAAAAGCAATGGCAGCCATTCAACATTTCCAAGGCACTTTTGTACTGTTGACAATGTTAACAATTTCATACAGTTTAGCCACCTTTCTCATCACATACTGTACAAATGATGCTAAATGAAGACATCAATTACATTCACAATAAACTGTCACACTTATTAGTAAACCACCATTTGTAGTTTGGTGAGAGAAACAGGTGAAGAAAAATAATTTTGCTTATCGGGTCTAAATTGTAAAACTCATGGGAATTCATTCAACCAGCAATTGTTCAACTATTGCTTAATAACTTAGCAGGCACTATATCACTAGTATTAGGACTATGTATGGAGACTGTCCTCAATACACCCATAGCCCACTGGGAGGGAAAGAAATACAGCAAGCAAACAGTTCTGGTACATAAAGCCCACGATAACATAAGTGATACTTATGAAGCACACTTCAAAGGCAGCACCCTCACTGAACCTCAATTTCCCATCAATAAATCTGAGTTGGTTTAATGATTAAAGATAAATGATGAAATGAGTAGTGGTCAGGAAGTTAAAGTTTTTTAAATAAAGGGCTGGAGGTAGAGAATATCATAAAAGTTCTTGTCACACAGCAGATATGATAGCTATTGCCATTATCATTTCAAGGGGTGGGCTGGCAAGTAAATGGACCCATCCTCTGAGTTTAAAATAAAAATCCAGTTTGAAGAGATGTTACAAAAGAACAGCCATCCTCAGAATTAGCTAGCAGATACACGTGCTTGCCTTGAAGCTGCTGGTGAGACTCCACACTGCCACAGAACACGGCCCCTACAAAGAGTACCAGGTCAGGGGCACCTGGGCGGCTCAGTCAGTTAAGCGTCCAACTCTTGGTTTCGGCCCAAGTCGTGATCGACGGGAGACTGGGATTCTCTCTCCCTCTCTCCCTTCCCCTCTCTCGCTTGTGCGAGAGTCTCAAAATAAATTCTTAAAATTTTTTAAAATGTTGTTTTAAAAAAAGAGTGGTGCACCTGGGTGGCTCAGTTGGTTGAGTGTCCAACTTCAACTCAGATCGTGATCCCACGGTTCGTCAATTTGAGCCCCCCATCAAGCTCCATGCTGACAGTGCAGAGCCTGCTTGGGATTCTCTCTCCTTCTCTCTGCCTCTGCCACGCTCACGCCCTCCCTCTCTCTCAAAAGTAAACAAAACATTGCAAGAAAAAGAAAAAGGAAAGAAAAGAAAAGAGAGAGAGTATTGGATCGGCTACACATAATAATGCACATCCACTGGTTTGATACACAAGCCCTATGGTTTATCATAGGAGAGTATCTACCTCTACCTAAGTCCCAATTTTCTCTAACATATTCTATCCCAAGTTGAAAACACCATTTGGAAATGTTGTACACAGTAGGCATAAAGGAACAAACCTCCCAAGATGAAATCTGACAAGCATATTTTTATTTTAATACCATATATCTATCATATAAACCTTGCTCATCAAACGTATCCAAATCAGTGCTGGGATAATAAATCAAGAAACCTTGAGATGGATAGGTTTCCTTCCCTGGAAAAACCACAAGGAAGAGGAAAAGAATAGAAATAGACAATACAACAGAGAAATATAAATGATACGTAAATGGATCAACATCATAAAATACTTTATTTTTTAACAGCAATTCCAATATTCTATAAATCTAAAATCTGTACATAAAGAAGGTAACTTTGGTGCAGAGTCACCAGCGTTATTAACATACTTAGTAACACATATGAAGCACAAGACACCAACCAACATCAACCAGGAGGTAATGAACTTGAGGGGATCTGCCCTAGAGAGCTCCAACTCCCCCACAGCTGTACACAGTTTCAGAAGCACATGTACAGGTGCTTATTCTAGACCATCCAAAGATTTCTGCAAATCTCAAACGGATAAGGTGACCTAAAAAAGTTGAGAGCCACTCATTTAAGACTGTAAGTTTCCAACATTCCTAATATTACTTTTCCTTGAAAATGAACAATACAATAAGAAAATAAGTTGTAAAGAATTACGTTAAGAATAAGGCTAAAATAAGTCATCATCAAAACTCTGTGGAAATCTTTTTACGGCATAAAAGAAGTAAGGTTTATTCTATTTGTAAGCTGTAAATTTGAAAATTTTAAGTTTTAGGGAACTAAACTAGCTTTATAAAACAGATGTTGTTGCCTGTGTCATTTAATGAATTCAAGTCACATTCCTAGAAGACAATATAGCCATCTGATGAGTTCAGCGTCAATGGAATGAGCCAAATCCACACAACAGCATTTTACAAAAATAATCAGTGGTTTAAAGCAGGGCATGTGCAAAATTCCTGAAATAACACATACATAATTCACTGCCAAACTCAGATCAATTCAAAATCTGCAGAGGCAAGAAGCATTATTATGGCTCTGAAATCCATATTCAGTAAGGCTGTGTTCAGAAAGTTTCATTTCAATTTCAAGAAAATAAATGACTAGAGAAGCTCAATAGTGATTTTGGCAGATACCAGTTCCCTTCGTTCAAAGCAGAATCGTTTTACATAGCTTAAGATTTTTTAAAAGATAAAGAAAAACACCAATTTTCAGGACCTAAGTCCTGACTTTAAGGATAAAATGCCCTCTACTTGAGGAATACAACACTGTGTTTTCTCAAGTATTATGGCCATCCAGACAATAGTCAGAGGTCAAGGAGCACAATGGAAAAGGGAAAACCACAGTCTTACTAGAGATCGGGCTGCAATTCTGGCTCTGCCGCTAACAAACTGTATGCCTCTGAGCAAGTGACTTCACTTCTCTGCGCTTGGCTGACTCACTCTACACAGCCCAAGGCCATGAGGCACAAGGAACCCCTAATTTCCCCAAAAAGCCACCAACCCCGCACCATCACACAGCCTCCTGGGTTCTTCATCGCCAGTATCTTGCCACAGATTCACTCCTCAGTAAGGCAATTTTAGTGCTTAAGAAAAATTCACATTCCTTCTCACAAAAGACTTGGGAGGGAATGGAAAGTCAGGAGATTTCTTCAAAATATACGAACATCTTGCAAAAGGATGAAAGAAAGAAATTGCAAAGTTTTACAAAAGCACTGCTGTTCTTGCCAGGCCCACTGCTAAGTACCTGGACCCAGAGGAATGGGCTTTGTTAAAACTTTTCAGATACATTTCACGACTGTTTTCTACAAAATTCTACAGACTAAAGGTAGTCTGCGTCTACTCACCTGACAAAAAGGGTTGGGGGATGTGGGATTGGAGAGGGTTGGACTCAAATGAGTGGCTCCAAACCACATTCCTCTGAACTGTCAGGCTCTTGAAAGTGCCTCACAGATCTCAGGACAAACTTCACACCACCTTCAAAGCAGGAAGAGCAGCAGTTTTATTGTTTTATGTATGCTTTAGCTTTCCATGTAAGGTAAAACCGCATGTTAAGAAAAGAGACAACAGGCCTAAAATGGAGTCACTTGTGCTGAGCCCACATCACCTAACCAAGGCTTAATTCCTAATTTAGGGGTAATTTCAGCCTCTCCCAGGAACAAAATCTCAACCAGTCAGTCTGGAATTACTGGTCACCACTAATGAGGTATTCTGCCTGACAGTCCTCTGCCATCCACCAGAGAAAGATGACTTCCCTGAAACAATCAGCTCTTTGCTAGAATAACTGCCTTGTCTCACCTCCTGCCTACAAAGTCTTCCATTTTGTACAGCTCTTCAAAGATCCTTTCCATCTGCTAGATGGGATGCTGTCCGATTCATGGCTCACTAAATAAAGCCAATGAGATCTTTAAAATTTACTCCGCTGAAGTTTTTAACACATGTAAGCGTTCCATGTAAGATTTGGTTTTACAAGTAGGTTCTGCTGATACACGTTTGCAAATGATGTGCAAAAATAAATAGTCCTTAAAGTTCTAACATTCAGTAAGTTTACGACTATCAAGTGAAATGGAATTGGACAATAAAGTGAAATTTATTTTATAGAAACTTGCTTTGCAGTACATATACTAACAGGCTACATCGATTTAATACTGTAAGAGATACCTGGCATTACTTGTCATCCTGGTGTGGTGCTACCTGTAAAAGTTAATTAAAAGCGTCAACATAATTCAAAGAGTGGCCAAAACATAGATGCAATTCTTTATGAAATGTTAAGCCTCTTACTGAAACTCATCCTTTCAATCAGAACTGAGAAAAATAAGTTTAAAATGTCAAAAATTCAAAAGCCCGGCATTATAATTACAAGGACCCCACTAAACTGTAAATCTTTATAGCACAGGAACTTCCAAAAACAACACAGACAAGGATGGATGGATGGATGGATGATTAAAATGCAAGTGCCAATAAGTACAGAATAAAGACATTTAGCATTATGGTATATGACATTTAAAACCAAACTTTGAAAGAAACTTTATAACTTGAAAATTATAGATATATTAAATAAAGTATTTGACAGGAACAGGTAAAAGGGGAGTGGGAAGAGAGAGATAGCCTTGGTACTTCATTCCATATTTCATGAACACAACTTAATTTTATTCCACGAAAAGAATTCCTAATTGACAGAATTCATTCTACAAAATATAAACACTGTACATTTCAAAATTCTTCTATATCAAGTAGAACTTTCAGTCCTACAGCTGAAGGATTGAATATGCACAACCATAGTTTCCAAATGTAGTACTAAGATTTATCTACATATCCTCAAAGACAAATAACGTAAGAAATTCACAATACTTTTAAAGGTGTGTAAGAAAACCTAATAAGCATTTAGCCTTTCCTTAACAATAGATCCAAACAATCATGCTCACTTCCTTACATCTACAGCTGGAAATTAAATTCACATGGCTAAACTTCACTAATGGTGGTATATGATGGGAGCAGAAAACACAGATAATGGAAGGTTTGCACCAACACATGACAACAGCTGTAGTTATTTACAAACTGATGAAATTTCCAAATAAAAAAAGAACCCAAAGGAACCTAACATATGTTTCCAAATAAGCATGATGTCAGAGAATTATACCATTACATTTATCCCCAGAATTAAAAGCACACCTTGAACAAAGGTAACATCTAAAATGTTATCTTCATTTGGTTCTAAAAGGAAATCCTACCAGAAAACCAACAAGAAAGTCAGATATAGAAATACATGCTGTTTAATTTCTCTACACCTCTTTTAAGAACTTTATCTAATATGGTTAGAATCCTAACATCCCTACAATCTAATTATTGGTGAAGTTAGTATTAATTTACAAACAAATTGCTCTAAATTTAAAAAAAAAATTTTTTTTTATAACGTTTATTTAGTTTTGAGAGAGAGACAGAGCACGAGCGGGGGAGGGGCAGCGAGAGAGGGAGACACAGAATCCCAAGCAGGCACCAGGCTCTACTCACAGAACTGTGAGATCAGGACCTGGGCCCAAGTCAGACACTTAACTGACTGAGCCACCCAGGCACCACTCTAAGTTTTTTCAAAGAAAACTGACAGATGAAAGGAAGAATATACAGAAGAACTTTGGTAGTGATCGACTTAAAGTTTTTAGTTTCAACCATTCCAGATGTACAGAAAAGGGCCACCTTGAAAATGTAGTCCAGGCAACTTTGCAGAGGCTAGAATGTGAGCAGCAGGCCCTGCCACCGGCTGGTGAAAGGAAGCAGTGACTTCACTTGCAAATGAGCCCAACAGGTGGGTTTGTGTATTTTGTTGTCTTTGTTTATCCTTCTCTACTTGTTTGCCTGAGAACACAGTAACTTCCCTGAAGCTATCGTTTTAAGCTTTTTCTTCTGACAGATATGGACATTAAAAAGCAGCCAAGTGCTACAGCTGGTGGTAAAAGTGAAGAGGTTTAAGGAATGACTAGTGTTAGCCAAAAGGACAAGGGAGGAAAGTCATCGGGGATGACTCTGACTTATAAATGGAACCAGTGACCATATGCTTAGTCAGAAACAAGAAAAAGCCATCTGCAAAAATATTTTTGGTGAGTGGTCCAGCGGGGCAAAAATTATATTTTGCGAAGGAAAATTTTATGTCATAATGGTATTCACAAAACTGGGACTTTTGGAAGATGTCAAGATGCATCTCTTCCAAATGTCAATCGTGTGCTAGCCCACAATAATCTAGTGATTTGCTTCCAAAGTTAACCTACCTCACAGTTTCTGCATACAAACATATTCAGATTTTCTGGACTGTGATCTAGAAATCTACTTTGAGAGAGAACTTACCAAAACCTTACTTACCCACCGTAAACGCCCTTGTGATTTAGACCAGCTGCTGAAGAGTCAGCAACTGTCTTCACTCCTGGATGACAGCCAACACAGAATGCATGGAAAGATTCAGATTCAGCATGGAAAGTGAACTGCTGCTTTCTGTGTTGGCTCATCTGGGAGTAGCTATTGCCTAGCAAGAACCTTCCCACCTAGGAAGAACTTTTCCACCTGGGAAAGACTGCTGTCTCAGGAGCGGTGCTACAAATGGCTCAAAACGATAGTTTCTTTTTCAGGGAACAGATGTTCTGACTCCTAAATTATAAACTTTAACCAACTACCTTGCCTCTAGTATGTATCTAGGTGTCTGACCACTGCCCTGGCTTTTAATACAGAGCCTTGCCTCATTCCCCACTATAAGCTCCCCTAGTCACTACCTCTTCCTTATCTTGCTCTCCATCATGTGTCTTCCTTTGTTCTACCTCTATTCCTACTTCATTTCAACTCACTGTATTCCCCACACTTGGCTCCCGCTCTTACTCCTAGACTTTACCTGTCTCGTGTGTGGATCCCAGTTCACTATCTCACTTTCACAGGTAACCCAGCCAGAGTCCAAGACCAACTGGCAGAGGACAGGATGCGATCCTTTTCAGAATATATGAAATGGCCAAGATAAAGGCTAGAAATAATTTATCATCGCTAGAAAAAGTAGCAGTGTGTTGCTTGGTGATGATCTCAGTTGGTATTCACAAACACCGCGTCTTCACTGTCTCTTCTCAGGGCTACTACCCAGGACACTATCAGTGAGTGGAAAGGGACTCACTGCACATGTCCTCCTACATTACCCAATTACACATGTGACCTGCCTTCTGGGACGCATGGGTTGGGTCTCACATAGCTGCCAAAGTTTAATCAGAACCGAGAAAGCAGTCATGGAAATAGCAAAGGTACCAGTAAAGGAAGAGAGAAGTCAGACTTTACCTCCATCAGTTTGTTCTAGAGTTCTGGCCTCACAAGCACTTCAAATGTCAGTTAAAAGTACATTCCAATAATGCACAGAAAATGAGATGACACTTCAAAAAGATGTACTGTAAAAAAAAAAAAAAAATGTTTCCCCACGTCATTGTTTTCTTCTTTTCTCCTAGTTTCTTTTCACTTAGTGACACTCAGATAAGACTAAGTCTCTTCTAGTCAGCTACTTGGGACCAAAGACATAGGTTATCACTAGATTCCTTCAAGCTACCCACAAAGGAAAGAAACACAAATGGTCGCTCCCCACCCACCTCCCATGAGAATCACTTTCTCCACAGATCTGCCAAAACAAAGAAGGATCTTTTGAGAAGAGCTCCTTTCCTAGCCATTCCCACTCTGGCTCTCCTTCCCTACTTTCTCCCACCACAAGAGGGAAGAAACTCTGGGCTACCAATTCTATTAAGAAGAAACTGGGCAATCAGACAACAAAAAGAAATCAAAGGCATACAAATTGGCAAGGAAGAATTCAAACTTTCACTTTTTGCAGACAACATGACACTCTTAAGTGGAAAACCCAAAAGACCACCAAAAAACCATCAGAACAGATACATGAATTCAGCAAAGTCACAGATTATAAAAGCAATGTACAGAAATTGGATGCATTTCTATTCACCAATAATGAAGCAGCAGAAAGAGAAATCAAGGAATTGATCCCATTTACACTTGCACCAAAAATTGTAAGGTACCTAGGAATAAACCGACCCATAGAGGTAAAAGATCTGTACGCTGAAAACTATAGAAAGCTTATGAAAGAAACTGAAAAAGACACAAAGAAAGGGAAAAACATTCCATGCTCATGGAATGGAAGAACAAACATTGTTAAAATGTCTACACTCCCCCAAGCAATCCACATATTCAATGCAATCCCTATCAAATAACACCAGCATTCTTCACAGAGCTAGAACAAACAATCCTAAAATTTGTATGAAACCGGAAAAGACCCCAAATAGCCCAAAACAATCCTGAAAAAGAAAACCAAAGCTGGAGACATCACAATTTCCGGACTTCAAACTGTATTACAAAGCTATACTCATCAAGACAGTATGGTACTGGCACAAGAACAGACACACAGATCAACGGAACAAAACAGAGAACCCAGAAATGGACCCCCAAATGTATGGCCAACAAATCTTCAACAAACCAGAGATGAATATCCAATGGAAAAAAAGACAGTCTCTTCAGCAAATGGTGTTGGGAAAACTGAACAGTGACATGCAGAAGAATGAACCTGGACCACTTTCTCACACCATACACAAAAATAAACTCAAAATGGATGAAAGACCTAAATGTAAGACAGGAAAGCATCAAAATCCTAGAGGAGAAAACAGGCAACAACCTCTTTGACTTTGGCTACAGCAACTTCTTTTTCAACACATCTCCAGAGGCAAGAGAAACAAAAGCAAAAATGAACTGTTGGGACCTCATCAAGATAAAAAGCTTCTGCCCAGCGAAGGAAACAGTCAACAAAACTAAAAGGCAGCCTACAGAATGGGAGAAGACATTTGCAAATGACATATCCGATAAAGGCTTAGAATCTAAAATCTATAAAGAACTAATCAAACTTGGGGGCACCTGAGTGGCTCAGGCAGTTAAGTGTCTGACTTTGGCTCAGATCATGATCTTGCAGATGGTGAGTTCGAGCCCCGCACCAGGCTCTGTGCTGACAGCTCAGAGCCTGGAGCCTGCAGCCTGCTTCGGATTCTCTGTCTCCCTCTCTCTGTGTCCCTTCCCCACTCTTTCTTTCTCTCTCTCTCTCAAAAATAAACATAAAGAAAAAAATTGCTTTAGAACTAATCAAACTCAACACCCAAAAAACAAAGAATCTAGTGAAGAAATGGGCAGAAGACATAAACACTTTTCCAAAGAAGACATCCAGATGACTAACAGACACATGGAAAAAATGCTCAACATCACTCATCATCAGGGAAATACAAACCCACAATGAGATACCACCTCACACCTGTCAGAGCGGCTAAAATTAACAACTCAGGAAACAACAGGTGTTGGTGAGGATGCAGAGAAAGAGGAACACTTTTGCACTGCTGGTGGGAATGCAACTAATGCAATCACTCTGGAAAAGAGTATGGAGGTTCCTCAAAAAATTAAACACAGAATCACTCTATGACCCAGCAACTGCACCACTAGGTATTTATCCAAGGGATACAAAAATGCTAATTCAAAGCGGTACATGCACCCCAATGTTTATAGCAGCACCACTATCAACAACAGCCAAATTATGGAAAGAGCCCAAATGTCCATTGACTGATGAATGGATAAAAAAGAAGTGGGGTGTGTGTGTGTGTATTAAATGGAATGTTACTCGGAATGAAACAGTGACATTTGTAACAACATGGATGGATCTAGAGTGTATTACGATAAGCAAAATAGGTCAGTCAGAAAAAGACAAGTATCGTTAAGATTTCACTCGTGGAATTTAAGAAACAAAACAGATGCACACAGGGGAAAGGAAGGGAAAATAAAATAAAAACAGAGAGGGAGGCAAACTATAAGAGGATCTTAAATGCAGAGAACAGAGGGTTGCTGGAGGGGAGGTGGGGGGGGCGCTAAGCGGGTGATGGGTATCAAGGAGGGCACTGGCTGCAATGAGCACTGGGTGTTATATGTAAGTGATGAATCACTGAATTCTACTCCTGAAACCATTACTACACTGCATGTTAACTAACTTGGATCTAGATAGATAGATAGACAGACAGACAGACTGACAGATAAATGCAAGTTTACTTTCATTTTTTTTTTTTTTTACAGGGCCCCTCCCTGGGTGGCTCAGCCAGTTAAGCATCTGACTCTTGATTTCGGCTCAGTCATGATCCTGCACCACAGAGCCTGCTTGGGATTCTCTCTCTCTCTCCCTAGGCCCCTCCCCTGCTCTCTCTCAAAATAAATAAATAAACTTTAAAAATTATTTAAAGGGGCGCCTGGGTGGCACAGTCGGTTAAGCATCCGACTTCAGCCAGGTCACGATCTCGCGGTCCGTGAGTTCGAGCCCCGCGTCAGGCTCTGGGCTGATGGCTCAGAGCCTGGAGCCTGTTTCCGATTCTGTGTCTCCCTCTCTCTCTGCCCCTCCCCCGGTCATGCTCTGTCTCTCTCTGTCCCAAAAATAAATAAACGTTGAAAAAAAAAATTATTTAAAAAATTAAATAAAAATTTTAAAATTATGTTTCTAAAATGGGGGAAAAAAGAAATTGGGTTACAGACAAAATTATAAAAACAAGTATGTTTTCATTAATGGCCACCAATCTAACTGATCTGAGACTAACCTCAAGTATTTTCCTAACTTGTCCTTTCATAATTCAAATCAATCTTCTGCCTTCCTGGAGCCTGAGAAAGCAATGATACTTCCTGTTTTAAGGAAATAGAAGTATAAGCTTCATCACTGGGATAATCATAACCTCACATATTAAATCTCCCTGAAATATATTTAGCATGCATGTTTTCCTTTTTGAAGAATTTAAATTATACTGCATATGGGGCACCAGGGTGGCTCAGTCAGTTAAGCGTCCAACTCTTGATTTTGGTTCAAGCCATGATCTCACAGTCTGCAAGTTCGAGCCCCACATTGGGGTCCATACTGACAGTGTGGAGGCTATTTAGGATTCTGTGTGTCCCTCCCCTGCTTATTCTCTCTCTTAAAATAAATAAACTTTAAAAAGTAAAATAAAAAATAAAACTAAACATACTGCATAATTTAAAAACTCGTTTTTTGTATTTTTTTAGTTGCAGAAGGAAAACATGAAACTTAAAACAGCAATGGAAAGAGAAAATTAAGAAAGCTACCTTGGGGCGCCTGGGTGGCTCAGTCAGTTAAGCGTCTGACTCCTTGTCTCGGCTCAGGTCACGATCTCATGGCTTATGAGTTCAAGCCCCACGTCGGGCTCCACACTGACAGTGCAGAGCCTGCTATAGATTCTCTCTCCCAATCTCCCAATCTCCTTCTGCCCCTCCCCCTCTCACTCTCTCTCTCCCAAAAATAAATAAACTTAAAAAAATTTTTTTAAAGAAAAAAAAGAAAAAAAAAAAACAAGCAAGCTACCAGCATTTACAGGATTACCTTCAACAGATATAGCCAAAATTAGGTATTATTGTATTTCCAAAGTTGCCAAGCATCAGAACAGCTAAAACCTTAACCTAGGCTCAAACTAACAGAGCCCAGCAGTGCTTGTAATGAGCAGAGAAGGAATGATATTTCTTCATATGCAAGACAGAAATCATGGATACCAATACATTCAAGACTCATCAGTCTCAGAAATGAACATCTATCATTGAAGAGGGATGAATATAACTTACAGAAAGGGAAAAATATATAATGAGATGCAAAATTAGTTAAGGGCTATCAAGGACAGCCTGTCTTTTTTTTAACTGGCACTCTTCTCTTTATTATTAATTACCTGGGGGTCTAGAACATAAAGAAGTTGTTACTAAAGAACTGATTCACAACTGTATATGTATTCCTATTTAAACCTGCCAAAAGAACATAAAACAAAAATAAATCTGCCATCCTCTATACAACTCGCTACTGACCAAGTTAAAAAAAAAAAAAAAAAATAGGGGCGCCTGGGTGGCGCAGTCGGTTAAGCGTCCGACTTCAGCCCGGTCACGATCTAGCAGTCCGTGAGTTCGAGCCCCGCGTCAGGCTCTGGGCTGATGGCTCAGAGCCTGGAGCCTGTTTCCGATTCTGTGTCTCCCTCTCTCTCTGCCCCTCCCCCGTTCATGCTCTGTCTCTCTCTGTCCCAAAAATAAATAAATGTTGAAAAAAAAAAAAGAAAGAAAAAAAAGAAAATGTGTGTTCTTGCTAGACTTCATTGAATATGCCTTGTTTTTGTAGATTTAACTTTGGAATCACAATTTATGTAATTATAAAACAAGATTCAACTTTTATATAACTAATGTCTAAAATATCAAAAGTAAAATTAAACAAAGGCACCTCACTGTGTGACCAGTTAGTGACAAAACCACACAGAGAGGAATTACTGACGGTAAATAGGATATACACAAAAGACGACAACAACAATCTGCAAAAATACATATATTCCAAATAGTCAACAACAACAAGCAGTACTGTTTGCAGTAATGATATCGTTGATAGTGGTGTTGTTATTCTAAAACTGTTATATTTATAGTACATGATAAAGCATATGAGAAACGGAGGTGCACAGAAGCAGTCTGGGCACAGGAGAAAGAAGATACAGAAATAAGAAATGGCATTAAGTAAAAATCCTACAGTCCTGAACCTGAACTGCTAAGCATTAGTATGAATTATTGTATTCTTTATCTTGGAAAAAGGAAAAAGAAAGTACATGTATCTAGATTTGTTCACTGAAAAACCCTAGAAACAATGATTAATAGCAGAAAGAATCCCCAGTGCTCAGATTATGGTCTCTAAATGCTATATCCGCTTAAAGGAACCAGAATTCTTTGGCAAAATGGCTGATGACAGATCTGGAGCAGAAATGTTCAAGATAAGTCTGGAATATCCTGTCATTCCAAAAAACAAGGAAAGTATCAATGACTTCTACAGTCATGTCAAAAGGACTCAGAAGCCATCTTAAATAGACTTCCACTGGCCCAAAGATGGAACAATTTAAACATCAAGAAGGGTAACAACTATAGTCAATTGAAACAATACATTTAAACCCATGAATTCACAGTAACATTCAAGAATTTGAACTCGCGGGTCACTTTCAGAGGACTAGTTAACTATCACTCTATACAGTAAGGTTAACGTATATGAAGGTCTTTGGAAAGCGCTCTTCAAATGATAGTCATATCACACTTACCATTTCAATAATAACTCAAGTAAGATTCAAATATTCTAATTATAAAGGAAAAGGGACAAAATTAATTCATATAGTTTGTATGAAGAATAAAGCATCAAAAAATGATGATGATGATGATGGTGCTGCTGCTGCTGTTGTTATTGTTACATGGTAAAAGTGGGATACAAAAAATGGAAATGTTAACCCCCTGCCCAAAAAAAGGCATCATGTATATTTTATGCATTCCAATATATGTGTATAAATACATATTTATGCGTGTATGTGTGTAGATATGTATGTCTTCATAAAATAAAATGTACCTATGCAAGAATTATCAGTATTTACAGGGAGTGCTCAGAGTCTAATGGCTTTTTAAACTGTCAACATTTTAGGTACCCATTACCAATAGACTTTTAAATACTGAAAGCATATTACAGATGGCAGACCTTCCTTAAAGGTTCTGATTCCTGAAAAAAAAATGTATAAACAAAGGAGATAGACTTCAATATTCAATATCCTTTAATAACTTCTACTTTGGATTAATTCAGAACCCTAAGGCCACACTGAGGAAACTTTTAAACTGCCCACAGAAAAATCATATAGGCTAGGTTATTTCCTTTATAAACTATAGCTTTGTTTAAAAAAAAAAAAAGATTATTACTACAACTATGCCACATTATCAGTCTCTTGCCTCTTCTGATGCCTTGCCCAACTAACCATGACCACCCTACACTTTTTTGAAACACTAACTCAAAAATCACTGCTTTTCCCCCAGTTTACATATTCTAATTCTACTATCCTCTACCATGCTTTCCTTCTTAAGTATTTTTCTTACTATTCCTCACTGCTTCCTATCCACTGCTGAAGAGGTGGTCAATCAGTTCCAGACCCACTTACATGGTCCCAAGACCAAAATAAAACCAAGACAATACTTCCTCAAATGATAGAGTCCTCAAACTGTGGTAAGCCCAGAAAGTTTCCAAGTGTGGTTCAACTATAATCTAAGCTCTCAATGCTAATAACATTTAACCATGGCTGAACTAAAGTTAGACTTCCTCCTGAAATAACTTTTCTAAAAGCACTAAGAAAGTTATTTTCCCCCTAAATTTTTCTAATGTTATATGGACAGTCGAATGCCACAAACTACTCTAAGTCAATTTCAGTGAAGTCAAACTCACATGCCTTCCTTTCCTGCTGCAATCTAGGCATTCCATGAGCCATACACCATTGCAGCAAGGCAGGGAGGCAGGTTTAATCTAAAGAACAAATCCCATAAGCATGCTGAGTTAGCAAAGGCACCTACAAATGATTTCCAATCACCACAACAGCACACATTCTCTAGACCACATTCAAGGGTCAGAATCTTCAGTGAAATCATTTCAGAACAGAGTATTACCTTTGATTGCATATCTGGAACTTCAACTACATTAAGGAAAATACACAGTTTTGAAATCATGCCACATTTACATTGCTAAAGAAAATCACAAAAAATGCTAAGCAAATGGTATTAATGATATTCTTACTGCTTCCAAACCTCTGACACCATTTAGTAAATGTTTACTGAATGAACTGCCTTATTTCATGGAATATATATCGTATCTAAAATTACTTAACATCAATCCAAAATAAAATAAACAGCCCAAAATCACTTATACAAGAAACCAACATATGCATACATGATGTTTCTATAATGGTATCATAGGGCCCTAAAATCCAACCACAAGTCCTTCAGGGAAAATGCAAATGTTCTGTAGAGCACCTGACATTCACTGCACAAATACACTACAAAAAGCCACCAAGGACTGTAAAATCCAAAATTGGCACAATTAATCTATCCCATTTATTTTTAGCACACAAGCAGAACTATAACAAAATAAACCTCCACAAATCCTGCCTGCACCTAGAAAAAATGTAAATAGTAAACTGGCAAGATCATGAATACGGAAACCTCGAAATAAAGCTAATGGAAGTGGAGTGGCATTTATAAATGAAAGCTCATCAGGAGATCAAGATAAACCTTGTGAGAAGTAGATGTTGAAAAGCAGTCTTAGGTTTACCACATGAAGCTGTCAACTTGAAAAGCATAGGAAAACCATCAAGAAACCTAGTTTCCTAACATAATCAATAAATTCACTGCCATGTGAAAAAGGAAGAAAGGAAGAGAAGCACACAGAGAGAGAAGGGAGAGAAGTAAGGGAGGACTACTGGAGGACTGGGGGAAAATGTCATGACACCCTTTTTAAGACCCCAACCAGATGAAGAAAACATCCTACCATATTCCTGCAATGGTCTTCTGTTACAATACTCTCAGTGCCTCTTCCTTAAGATGGTGCCAGAAATAGCCTTTCTGCCATTTCCAGCCATTGTTGGTTCTGCACCTATACCAGCACTGTCCAATAGAACTTTTTGTGCTGATGGAAATGTTTTTATCTGCACTGGCCATCAAGGTAGCCCCTAGCCATATATGGCTATTAAGTACCTGAAATGTGTCATGTGACTGAGGATTTCAATATATCATTTCATTTAATCAATTAAAATTTAAAGAGGCATAAGGTGAGGCATAAACTCCCGGGGGGGGGGGGGGCTTTTAAAGTATTATCTCTAAATATCAGCCACGTAGGCACCCAAAAACTAAGAGGCATACCCTGAAACTGATTTATACTCTGAGACAGATGAATTTGGGAGTTCAAAATAATTTTTATGGAAAAAAGAAATAATTTGATGATAATCCAGAAAGAGAAGTGACAAAAGAATAGAATACAAAAATAAATCGAGAAAGTTCCAAAATTTTGCTCAGTTTAAACTTAAAAAAAAAACTGAAGTACTGGGGGGCACCTGGTTGGCCCAGTCGGGGGAAGCATACAATCCTTTATCTCAGGGTTTTGAGTTCAAGCCCCATACTGGGTGCAGAGATTACTTTAAAATAAAAAAAAATTTTTTTAATAAATATTTAAATTTAAAAATAAATAAAAGTACTCATCAAAGGTCTCAAACTGCCAATCTCTACATCCCTAATATAAAAAGTTTCCTACTAAATTACACTACTGTGTATAGCACATTTTAATCTTCCATTGCCTTCAGTTTAAAAACTTTGTTACACGTGACTCTGTTTGGTAGCATTTTCTGACAGTTTTGTGACATATTCTTAAGACCAAATAACTACTGAAATAAGTTGACATAATGAAAAACAACTTTTTTTAAATGTTCATTAAATTATGTGTATACATACCATTTTCTCTGAGAAAGTCAAATCTACCAGATAATCTAATTATACATCTGTAATTAAATTTTAAAGTTCACAAACAACATTCTCTTAGAAACCCATGAGATTAAGTTGGTGACTATTTAATATGTTTAATTTAATTTGTGTAAATAATTAGAAGTGATACCATTATTTTCTTACTTGAACAAATAGAACTCAAGAACAAGAGACTCTGTCGTGGAAAACCATCAAAACTTCTGAGTATCAGAGAATTCAATCCTGCCATTTTCTTTTTTCTTTTCAGCCAAGTGTACTATGACAGTATTTCTTATAAGTTGGCCTTTCTACTAGGAAGTTTTTTTATTTAAGATCAAACAATTATCATGAAAATTATTCCATAAATACAGTACATATGGAGGAAATTAAATAAAATCTACTTCTACATAATACAGTATTCAAACAATCTTCTTTGGCTCATATAAACTGCCCCCCCCCCCACCCAAAGAAACCTTTAACCTACAGTCTGAGCAAAACACGTAAATAGAAAACACAATCAAATACTCCACTCTAATAATCTATTCATACAAAACAACGAGCTTTAAATAATATCAGGGATCTCAAGTGATTCCTAAGAATACACAGTCCTTACAGACAACAAAACTACAGCAGAAACGACACAGAGAGAATTATAACATAAGTCATCACCTTCCTTCTGAAACTAAAACTCCCAGTACAATCTCAGAAAAGTGGGGTTACGCTCAAGGCAACTCCTTGACATGCTGCCATTAGATCAAGATGATTGTCTTCTGGGATGCTGCTATGGCAATCAGAGATGGCTATCCTAAAAAGAAAAAAGCAACTACCATTGTCAATTATAGTCTCAATACTAGCATCTAAAAACTAATTCAATGCTGGAAGAAAAGCTGTTTTATAAATGAAGTATAAAGCCTACTGCTTCCATAATCTGCTTGGCCTGATGAACGTCCATAGTATAAACTGCGGTTCTCACTCTCCTTCAATAAACCAAGCAAGATACCTTCCCACCAATTCCTTTCACCAGGATGGAGGGACCAACGGACTAACAGATGTATGGGAAAGAGGACAGGAAGCAGAAGAGGAAGGGAGGGAAGGCAGACCTCCCAGCTATATAAAAACAAACCAGGAGTTTTTACCTTTGAACTGCTTCCAAAACAAAAGCAAAGGCAAAGGCAAGTATGGAGGAACAAATATTCAGGAGCTTAAAAAAAAATAAAAACACTAAAATTATTTGCAAGTTTTTCCTAAAGCGCTAAAGTTACTTTTTAACATTTCGTAATTTATTCTTCCAAATTCCTAAGTGTGAGGCTTCTGATTTACCTGAAAGTAATAATGACTACCCAAATAAGAGATCCTTTTATTTTAAGGAGCATGTTTCTGGAAGAGAGTTAATTTAGTTACAAGTTAGAAAAGCCAAGAAATGCTTTCTGAAATCTTTGTTCAAAGACCCAGAATTTAAAGTTCAAATCTAGTAAAACAGCATTACATCCATCATGTATAGACTCCCTGTATAACAACCCCCTCCATATATACACACACCCCTTACAGAAAAAAACTTTGAGGTGTCTTTAAAAGTATAATTAAGTCACATGGCAAAGTATATGATTCCTCAGTGATGTAAACAACTCCACTGGATACAAAGTTCTGATACTTCTTTTTTTTTAATCAACAAGCCAGGTTAAATAACAACTACAAAATATAATATAATCCTGCCAATATGTTGTAATCATGGTAACAAAAAAAAAAAAAATGTTTCTGGGACCATCTGACTCATCTTGTTAAGCAATAACTTAGTTCTGGGAGTCAGGACCCATTAAATGAAACTGGAACTACTTACCAAGAAGCCATCTATCTTACCTTCCCTTAGACTATCAAAAGGTGAAGAGGAGGAAGAGGATGAAAAGAAGCAGTAGTAGAAAAAAAAGGGAAAAAAAAGCTTCGTAACCCTATTTCAGTGTGTACGGCTACATCAAATATTTTCAAGATACTAAAAACCTAATTAACACAAAAATCAAAATTTCAATACTACATTTATATTCATGCCAAATGTGGATGAAATGTAAATAACACTAAAATTCCTCTCCATTTAGGCATCAACATCAAAGGAAAATATTATTTTCAGCAATAGCTTCTTTCTTCTTAGTTTCCTTCAAACAACTTAAATAGGAATGAGTAAAATGGCTGGCTCAAAATCATTTCATTCAACATATGCTCAAAGTAAATAAAACAGCCCAGTCCATATTATCACTAAATGATAATTTATCTAACTCACTGTAATTTCTATCAAGTGGCCAAAATTTGGTTACCTCTGTGCTACTTTATCGCTAAAAAAAGAAATCCTCGTAACATAATTAACCTTTTGCTCCACAGAAGTATACCTTTATTGGATAAACTAAATTCAGACCTCTTTGAAAATGTAAGTGAGCCCACCAATGTGGCCTCACAGAACTAGTATTAAATAGTACGTCAACAGTGTCTCCAGGACACCCTTAATTTTACAAATTATCAAAATCTACATTAAAATATCAAAGGATATCTTATTTTTCTTACTTATAGATCCACAATGCCTAGCACAGTATTTAGGAAAGAATAATCGCTCAAAGTGTGTTTAATGGATAAAATATGAATCCAGCCTCTTTCCCTACACTTCAGGTAGATTAATTTTAATGAATAAAATTCTTTCACACAAAAGTTCAATATTTAAGAATCAAAAAACCAGATGAGATTAAAAATATACAGAACAGCTGTTTAGTGGTCTTCACTGTTATCTCATCTACAATGGTGGAACAGACCCCTAACATTCTCCTTATTACCAACTTCTTGGCTCTAATTTACTTAACATACTGCAGCTCAGATTAATCCTTCTAACTGCTCAAGAATCTCAAGAGATCCCACTAATGGTCTACTGAATGGTGGTAATGCCTTAACTCAGTATTCAAGTTCCCCCATGATCTGATTCAAACTACCTTTCCAAACGTACTTCTTCTTCTTCTCTTGATCACACTCTTCTCAAAAGCCAAGAGGAAATTCTAGCTGTCACCAGAACTTCTCTACTGCTAGTCACTTTTAGTGAACCATCTTTTCTCCTTCCTACCCCTGAAGCCCACATGTCCTAGCTCAGCTCTTTAAAGCATCATTTTAAATGCTACTTCCTAGGACGCCTGGATGGCTCAGTGGGTTGATGGTTCAACTCTTGATTTTGGCTCAGGTCATGATCCCAGGGTCATGGGACCAAGCCCCATGTTGGGAGACTCCCTTAAGTGTGGAACCTGTTTAGTATTCTTTCTCTCTTCTCTCTCTGCCCTTCTTCCCCACTCATGCTCGCTTGCTCTCTCAAAGAGAAACAGAAACACCACTTCCTCCATGGAAGGTACCTAATCCCAGTAGCTACAGGTCATCTCTACTCTTCCAAGTTCCCAGAGCACTTTACCTGTATCTCAACTATGGTTCCTGCAACATGATAAGGTGCACTACTATTACTGACAGTCATCACTCCTACAAGCACCTAAGACCTTCAAGAATCGGCGTGTGGCTCAAGAAAGAAGGTGGCATAGATGCTTCTAGAAGGAAGCTATGTAAAAAGGCAGGTCTCAAAGCAGTTGAAAAAAGTGAAAACCATGGCAAAGGCTGCTTCAAGAACATCGAGTTTAAAGATGTACTTACTTGGTGGTGTAAACACCAGAGAAAATTATTGAAAGGTCATTTTCCTGCCCAATATAAGAAGCATGCAGCCACGCATGCTCATTCCTCCTCTTGTGTTCCATACTCACAAACATCCTACTCAATGTAAGAGATACAGCAGGCCAAGAGAAATTTGGTGGTTTAAGAGATGGTAATTGCAACAAAGACCAATGAATGTGCTATTATTGTGTTTGACACTGAAAATCCCCAACCAAGATGTATCTAACTAGCAAGGAAATCTGGTATATGGAATATGTAAAAACATGTCATAATAATATATGACAGCAAAGGTGATTTTAAGGACAGAAAACTTTGGGCAAAATCCACTATCTTCCATCAACAAGGAAAACTTTAATCCCTTGACCTTTTTTTTTTTTTAACATAACTGGTGATAAGCTGGGGGGGTCCATCCCTTTAGCTTGACAGAATACTAATTGAAGACCTTCATTCAACTGTATTGAACTAGCTGCTCTTACCCTAGGATGGTTATCACTGCCCAGGAAAGAGAGGGCAGCATATGATCAGTACAAAGAGGTTGCATGGGCACCTACCCACCTGGATGAAGATACAACTTGTATAAGATAGAAGCAGAAGCCCAGTGAAAAAAGTCCACTTTTCCAGTATAAGCAACTGTCTATGAGATCAAGGGTGCAACATGGAAAAAGTTAATCTTTGGATGCAGAAAAACATAACTACTCAGCAATTTTTCTTAAACTTCCTATCTTGAACTTCCAATTTTAGCTGACCTGAACCCTAACTATGACCCCCTTGAGTTTCAAACATAAGATTAATAAAGTCCTATCACCCTTCTCCCACCAAATAAATAAATAAACATCTTTTTTTATGTCTGACATGCCCTACTTACCAGCATTAGGTATGCCTTACTTACCTAGCTCATCTTTCCTTTTTTTCTTTTTTTTAAATGTTTTTATTTTTGAGACACAGAGAGACAGAGCATGAGCAGGGGAGGGGCAGAGAGAGAGGGAGACACAGAATCTGAAGCAGGCTCCAGGCTCTGAGCTGTCAGCACAGAGCCCGACATGGGGCTTGAACTCTCGGACTGTGAGATCATGACCTGAGCTGAAGTCGGACGCTTAACCAACTGAGCCACCCAGGCGCCTCCCCTAGCTCATCTTTCTATCATCCCAGGGTACTGGCATCTTACAAAAGACTAAGCTCAAAAAAAAAAAAAAAAACTTAAGTTTAACTTTTTAAATTTTTTAAATTTTTTAATGTTTATTTATTTTGAGAGAGTGTGCGCACATGCATGCGTGAGTCGGGAAGGGGCAGAAAGAGGGAGACAGAGGATCCGAAGCTGGCTCTGTGCTGACATCAGAGGGCCTGATGTGGGGTTCGAACCCACGAACCGCAAGGTCATGACCTGAGCCCAAGTCAGACGCTTAACCGACTAAGCCACCCAGGCGCCCCAGTTTAACATTTTAAACTGAAGAAACAAATCCCTGATGTCATAACAGGAACAAGAAGAAGGAAGAGGGGGGAAAAAAATTGAACAAAACAAAAGCACTATTCCTATCAGAGTATTTACCACCCTGTTTTGTATCTACCTGTTTACTTATCTAATTGTCCCACTAAATAAAGGATACACTGAGAGATTAAAAACAGAGTTGTCCAGTTTATCAGTGAAAGTCAAACAACTAGCACCTCATGTAGCCCGTGTTCAAAGTATAATAACAGCTGATGACTGAACTGAAAAAAAGACACAGCAAGAGTGAAAAGAACCCACTAAACGAAGCACCCATAAGGTGCCCTCAGGGCTCCTCACTTCAGCTCAGGTCATGATCTGCTGAGATCGAGCTGAGTGTGGAGCCTGCTTAAGATTCCCTCTCCCTCTGCCCCCTACCCGGTTTGAGCGCACATACACACTCTCAATAAATACATAAACAAATAAAGGTGCCCTAAATTCACATTTTCATTAATCAAATTTCGGGAAAAATGGAACAATTACATACCTCTAGCTCCTAGCAGGCAGTGACCACTCATTCACAGCACACAGCATAGCATGCACAGCATTCAACAAATGCTGCTGAACTCAATTCCACACTGCCCTCCTCCAAGCATTAACAGACTCACTAACATAAAAGGATTCAACAGCGTTAGGTATCCCATAGTAGCCTTCACTAATTAAACTTTTGTCAAGTCATTTTAGGAACTACAAAATTTTATTTTAACCCAGAGGTATTCAGTGATAAAATTTTCTTCAAATAATACTTTTTGTTAACAAGCAGAAACAGAATAAAAGATAAGATTTTTATTTTTCCTAACTTTACTTAATAGTATTCTTAATCTTGCTCCATAAAGTAAAAACTCTTCAGATCTGCTGTTTCACACTCTGAGCAACTACTGCCCACTTACCCTAAACAGAAGGAAGGGAGGAACCTGAGGATCTGTTTTTGCTCTGGTCACAACTGAAGATGACCCCACAATGCCAATTACAATCACGTCGACTAACCAACATTTACAACAGGCTTTCTATATCCACATGCCTTTTATCCTAACTCTAGAATTCATGGTTCAGTACTCTGTGTACTTTTTGGCATTTTCCAGAAATTCAATCTTCAGAGAACAGCTTCATACTTAACACATCAGCATTTTGTCTTTTGTGACATCAAAGGCCATACTTTTGAGAAAAGAATAATTAAGTTGTAAAAGACTCTTTGATTTCAAATATCTTCACCAAATAACCAAAGACAAAATCTGTAATTTAATAGAGTGCTTATTAGCATTATGCAAAGCACTAGACTAGCAGTAAAACATTCCACTGCTGGTTCTTCCAAAGAATTGACATTTACAACTCACTGGTAACTTACATTTTCCCCCTATTTTCAGGAATCCAAAAGCCAACAAAGGATAACCTTAAAGACTTTTTCAATTATAAAAGAAACACAAATGAACTGGAGATACTTGTAATTTTTAAATGATCTAACTAAATCTATAATTTATATCATAGTTCTTACAAGTTAGTGTCAATGGATATTTAAATTATAAAAGCCAATTCCACAAATCATTTTAGTTCAAAATATTCTGGAAGCAGATAGAACATCAATAATAAAGAGATGGTCATTTAAAATTTTCTTTTCCTATACACAGGGGTGCCTGGGTGGCTCAGTCATTAAGCATCCAACTCTTGATTTCGGCTCAGATCATGATCTCACGGTTCAGGAGATTGAGCCCCACATCACGCTCTGTGCTGATAGGACAGCATGGAGCCTGCTTGGGATTCTCTTTCTCACCCTCTCTGTCTATCCCTCCCCACCCCGCATGGTGTGTGCGTACGCGTGCTCTCTCTCCCTCAAAATAAACGTTTAAAAAATTATTTTCCTTTACATAACTGAACTTACTTTTAACTGAGTTTTAAAAACATATAATCAAGGAAAAGGAAAATAAAGAGGAAGGTGCCTACTCATAAACATGAAGAATTAGATTTAAATTATCTTTATGTAATAACATTTCTGCCACATTTAAAAAAATCTAGCAAAGAAAGGTAAAGGCAGATGTCATTTTTACCAGTGTTCTAGTATTATAACAAACTATTTAGGGGGCAAGCCTAAGATAGATCAGTATTACAATATATAAAAATGACAAAATACATTTATTTCAGAAGAAAATAAAGATTTCTATATCCATCGCATTCATTCTTTGCATCTCTCAATGATATTTAGGACTTCTTTAACAAAGCGCTATATAAACATTGATTCGTGTCTTTATGTTCCTAATGTGACCTCAATTAAAATCCTCGGATAACCATCAAACCAAAATTCCAGAAACACTCATCTATTGTGTGTATGTGTGTGTGTGTGTATTAATTTAAATGTTTGTAATTTAAAATCTATACCATTTCCAGGCAAAATTATTTTGAAGGTAAAATGTTCTTTTTCAAGGAATGCTCAAACTTTTAAAGCCCAAAGACCGAATTCCAGAAACTTCCTAAGTTTAGCTGCCCAACAGTTTTTGTGTGAAAAAGCAAAATTATCTGTAACACTATCTACCTAGACTAAAACTACAATGCATATAGATTATCCTACTTTACCTGTTAGTGCTACTATAACCTAGTAAATCTTTTCACAACATATGTATCCAGTAATCATAAAATCATTGAAAATCTCCATAAAACAATAATCTGAACTACTGTTCCAATGAATATTTACCTTTCCCAAACTCTCTGCTCCACTATTCCCTACTCAGAGATTTCCCAGAGAGAACAGGGAACTCAGTACTTACACAGTTCCCTCTCAGATTCCCCACTTCTTTCAGCAGGCCATCCTAACACAAAAACTGTGCTTACAAAGAGCCCATAACCAACCAAAGGTTTTTTGCTTTGATATACCTAGACTGGCGGAGGCAAAATTTTACAGTCCATACACTTGAGAATTAACCAAACAAGTGACCAGGTCATTTTGGGGGCAAGATACCCAACCTTGGGAAAACTAAAAAGCTGGGGAAAGCTGTGTAGCTCTGCTCTGAAACATCCCAACTAATACACTACTGAGCTAAAAAGCCAGTGATTAGTCTGCAGTCCCTCTAGTGTTCAACTAGTTAAATTAACAGTCTCGATATGGCAAAGACTGATATTTCATAACTACTAAGTCTGTTCCACATGCAAAATGAAAATGAATTTTATAAACACAAAACAAGGGGCAAAACCGAATCAGCAGAATCTTAAATTTTTCCCTGTAAATCATTCAAGTTGAGATTCAGAAAGAATAAATCCAAAACTACTTTCAAGTGCAAGATTGATCATCAAGCACCCAGCATGATGCCTAGCACATAACAAGTGAACTATAAATATTTGATTATTGTCTGGTTCCTGGTTTCAACATATAACTATTTCAAACTATCACTTATTCTCAATTTATTGCTACTATAAAATTAGGCACAATAAGCATAAATAAAAACTATTCTGCAAATAAAAAAAACAAATGTAGCAAGGAAAAAACAAACAAACGTAGAAAGGGAAATAGACTTAGATGGCATGCAACATGAATGGGAGTAGTAATTCCTGTTAATCCAATCTCCTTGCTAATTCTATACATGTTAATAGTCAGCAAAAAGCCCAAAACACTCTGGCCAATTGATAATTAACATATACTATACACTTAACTATAATTTTCAAGGGTTAGATCACAACTCTACTTAAAACAATATGGGACATAATTTCAATTTTTTATTCTAAAATCTCTTCAGCAGCAAAGGCATAGATATCATCAACCATCCTTGCACAGGCAAAGCCAGAAAATAATCAGTTACAAGATACTTTCTTAGAAATCAAATGCTTATATATAATTTAATTAAAATTGACAATGCTAAACGAAAAAGAATTCAGTTTTTATCCACAGGTAGAAATTATGACCAAAACTTAGTTCTAAAATAAACTCATGAAGATTTAAACAGTTTGACAGTGAGGTTCATTAAAGGAAAAATACGACTATGAAAGGCATTTATACAGCATTTAAATCTATGAGCTTTTCATATTCACTTCATATTGTATCATAAAATAAAGCTGTAATTCCCACAGTACAGATAAGAATCAGACTAGCAAATTTAAATGACTTGTCTATGAGACGACATATATAACAGGACAAGGCATGGTATGAACACTCAATCTTATTCTCAGTTAACTTACCATACTTATCTATGGTCTGTATGTCTCAAAAGGTAAAAAATAACAAAAGAATGGTAAATTTCTTCCTGGCTGGCCTCTGTTACAGTTTGGATAAGTGAGGGTGAATAGGAGGGAGTAAGCCACAGTCCAAGACCTATACTTCCACTGAACGCTAGCTAAGGTCACAAATGGAAAAAGAAAATGATAGATGGTTTCTGGCCAAGAAAGTGTGATTCACTAATGATGGAAAGACCCTTCAAGCATCCTCTGGGAGATGTGGCTGCATTCCATGTGTTGCCAAACGGAAATTTCAACCAATACAGGAAATTCAAGCTACTGGAGATGTGTGTGTGTGTGTGTGTGTGTACGCACAAGCATCCTTGGAAGAGACAGATCAATTTTGTTAACAGTCTTTGAAAAACACCTTCTAAAATTACAGAACTTGTAAAGTACTAACTTGTTATCTTACTACACTTGACGGAAACAAAAGGCTATCTTTATTATAACAAGAGAAAAATGTATACTAACACTAAACACTGTCTATTAAGGATTTCATTGAAAATGTTTGTTAAATCATATACTATCTCCTTTTACCATGTAATCTATAGCCATGGTATTTTAAAAAGTGAGCAATTAATTCAGGATTTCAGGGTGAAAGAAAGCTCAATGAAAGCTTTCCGTCAATTTCATTCTCTAGTGAAACACGCAGTTCCCGTAGAGAGCCCAGCAAAGCAATGTTAGCTAATCTTTTCTATGTAGCAAATATCAACTCTAGTGTTGAGCTGGCAATTTATAACATATGTAGGACACCCAAGGTCATTCAATCCATGATTTATTTATAAGTTAACAAGCCTTCACACATAAATACCATGAAGCACTTTTACCCAATAAATAGTACTCTCCCATTGCCTCTGTTCTACAAGACAATCAGAATATAAGCTTTTTGCCAACTGCCCAACTACTTGCTATCTATAACGCTAATGGAAATAATTTATGGAAAACTGTTCTATTTTAATAAAACTTTTAGAATTAAACCGTAGGCTGTAAAAAATAAGCAACTGCAAAAAAAAAAAAAAAGGAAGAAATTTCTATTACTGTCTTTTCAATATACAGTTAAAAGGAAATCAATGCATCAAAACAATCTTTCAAATGTGGTCATTTATTTTCTTTAAAACAGTCTTCTAAACAACAGCATGTTTTTCTCTCTGATTCAAAATACTGGGAGGACTTCAGAATATTCAATGGTACCACACTGATAATCTTTATACAAACTTCTATTACACTCATTCACTCATTCATTTATTCAACAAATATGTGCCAGGAATTATGCTGATCCTGGAATTACAATGATAAGCAACAGTCAGATGCAGTTCCTGCCTGCCATGCAGCCTACAGAGAGCTTTCCTTCTAGTCCTATTCAAAAACTCCCAGGGGCGCCTGGGTGGCTCAGTCGGTTAAGCATCCGACTTCGGCTCAGGTCATGATCTCAGGGTCCATGAGTTCGAGCCCCGTGTCGGGCTCTGTGCTGACAGCTCAGAGCCTGGAGCCTGTTTCAGATTCTGTGTCTCCCTCTCTCTGACCCTCCCCCATTCATGCTGTCTCTCTCTGTCTCAAAAATAAATAAAGGTTAAAAAAAATTAAAAAAAAAAAAAAACAAACACTCCCAAAAAACCCAACTACCTACGAAGTCCAAACTCCTTGGCCTAGTGTTTAAGCACCATCATCATCAGGCACAAATACGCATTTCCAAATACGCAGTCAACTTCTCACCTTTAACTCTTCCCAAATAGGTATTCCAAACTTTCCTACTCTATATTCTTACATATGCAATCCTATATATGTGAAGCGTGCTTGTCCTAACACACATACATATTCATCCAAATACCAAAATATTACCCATTCTTTAAGGCTCAGCTCAAGAATCAATTCTTCCTTAAAGCTCTGCCTCCTTCCACATAACTCCAAAAATCCTGTATGCCTCTCTCAGGACACCTATAATAATACTCTACGTACAAATGCTAGGCCCTCTATTTGTCAGCTTCTAAAAAACAGAATACATTTCGCATTTAGTTCTATATTCTGCAAAGCACCGAACACAATGTAGGTTCAATAAAAATCTGTTGAATAAATACATGGTGGTAACTAAATATTAAAGATTAAACAGGGATGAATGCTTATGTTTATAAAGCTCAAAGAATGCTTTTAAAACATCCTCTCATATATTATTTTATCACTGTTACACAATACATGAATTTTAATGTGTGGGCAACTGAGCTGAATTGGTACTGACCTCAAGACACCCCATGAAAATGTTTTCGCCCCCTGAGGATCATTGCCTCGTTGTATATTCAAATATGTTTGAGGGCTTTGGCTAACGGAGTTCTCATTAAAGAAGACTTTACTTTAGCAATGGGGATAACTGTCCAAGCCACGTCTGCTTTTCAAATCAAGAGCCCCTCTTTGTTATACTCTTCATGAAACCAACTAACAGCAGGATAAATTTTTCCATAATAGAGTCACTGTCAGTAAATGTTACTTCCTCCCCTAAACAACCAGAGTTGTATGTAGTTCTTCCAAGGATGCTAAAGCAGATGTCCTTTCCGTTATTAATACACACTAGGTGACTTTTAAATAAGTTAAAAATATAGTGCCTGAAAGTGAACTGAGAGTATCTAAAGTTTTCTCATTTAGACTAAATATATTTCTGTGTAAATTAACATGCCCTCTTATAAAGAGAAATATTAAAATCACCTAAAATAAGTCCGAGATTACCTGTGAAAAAATAAAACAATCTTCACGAAGAAACCTCATCTTGACAAGGTTCTTCACACTTCCTGATTCAGGCAGTCATTCCACAGACCCTTGCCTATTTGCTAACAGTGTCAGTAAGCAAGCCTTCAAAAAGATTAACAAAAAGTCTGACCTCTCCCAAGGGTAGCAAAGCCATAAATAAAAGTATTCTTTTAATGGAAGATACTTTGCATGTGACATTATATTAAATAGGAGGACAAAGTTTCCAACAACAGATCTGTGAATGCTCTAACCTTCACTTTCCCATTGTATATATATACACTCAATCTTTTTCAACACAAGATACTTTGTCTTCATCCAATTTTTACGTTATTAATTTTTTTTTTATCAAGGCAGTTCTGCTGCATGATTAACTACAAACTGCAGGGTATTATTCTATTCTATCACAATACCCTGGCAACCAGCTCATATTCAGTTACACTATCACAGCACCAAAAAAAAAAAACAAAAAAAAAACAAACAAAAAAAAACCCACCTAATTGTATGATCATGTGGATATTGTAGAAGCCCTTTAGTTCAATCCTAGATGGGCCTCAAGAGGATAATGCTTATTCTGTTGAACTCACTGCCAAATCACAATATGAAAGAGCCAGGATCAAAACAAGACCCAATTATACAAAGAGTACATTTTATCAATGTCGGGCTTATAAGAAATAGGTATGTGGCCCAGTACTTGTAGAAAATTGTTCAAAAATATTTACACAGATGGGGCTTTAAAGGACATTATCACACACTCACTAGCCATAATGATATTCAATGAGCATCTCTCAGGTACTATCAGGACAGCATCAATCACAAAATACTCAAAGCGACAGAACCTAATTTCATAATTCTCTAGTACTTAAAACAGATTTCCAAACTATTGGGAACTTTTGGGGTGGGGGGAGAAGCTGCATATTTATGTGTTATTTCTACATTAAGATTCTTTTTTTAAAAGATAAGCTGAGTAGAGCTATCTATCAAAGTCTAGCTACCATTTGCTCAAGCATCATAAAACAAAATAGAAACAACTTGTAAATACTTTTTCAAACAATTATTCATGAATGTTAAGCACAGACATCTATAAATTGATTTAGCCTAGCACAATTTAAACAGGTCCGGAAACCAAGCAACTCAACTAAATGGTAGCCTCAGCAACTACCTCCTGCTTCCCCCAATAGTCACCCTGTTCTTTACCATGTATTTCTGATTTATCGAAGTCCGAACCTGTGATAACACATCTATAAAAGGGGGGGGGGGGGGACCTCTTGATAACAACAGATATGGAAAGTTACTTCAGTAAGATATTTTATAACAGCAAATGTAATCTCATATAAAGTCTAAATAATCAAACGCGTCATACTCCTGTCAAATTTTTATGACTCCAAAATTATTTTTATTTATCTTTACTTTCTCTTTATCTTCAGTTGTGTGCTTAGCAGACTAGAGGTTTATGAGCTGACATTACTGGAACCAACATTTGCCAAGTGTCACAGAAAACATTTAAAATCAAAAACGATAGGTCCTCTGTCTAGTATTATGCAAGCCAGTGTTCTTTCTGTAAGTACAGGAAATAGATTTGATTGGCTATAAATAGAATTAGAAGAGTTATGTGGGTTTTATGTACGATGGTTTGGTAAACTTGATATGCTCATTTTATGTGGCCCAATCACATAGTTTCATGTTATATATATAGCTTTGCAGCCGAATAATGGTTTCGATTTTAAAATTGAAATATGCGTCTGGGTTCCACTACAACTAGTGGCATGACTAAGTCACGGGCTTTTTCTGAGCTTCACTTTCCCTTTGACTAATTTCAACCGTATAAACGTGAGAGGACATTCTCTGAGTCCTCTCAGTGACGACCTAGGAGATGCGTGCTCACCAGCTTCCTTCCTTAGAAAAGCCCGATTTCATTGGAGGAACTTTTTACTTCGTGTCCTATATAAAAACCATGAACAGTGAAGCTGATGTGATGCCATCCAATTGTGTCAGCAACGGATTTGCTTGTAGGTTCCTGTCAGTAACCAATTTGCTTGTAAACTGGGCAAAAGGTGCTGTTCTCTAGATACATAATTTTACATCTCTACCTTACTCAATTTTAATATCCAAACACATAGTTTTTTCTCTAACTATGTAATTAGAGCATTAAATCCTACTAACAGTTAAGCTTTGTCTCCAATTTGTTACATTCACATTCTTGTATCAACCTCCCTAAAGAACAAATTAAAAAAAGAAACTATATTACAGGTCAAAAAAATCTTCATACCATCTTAATGTACAAGAACCTCTTCTAAATCTTCAAGTTTTGAATTACAGAGCAAGACTTGGAAATAAAGCGTACATTAGAGGCGTGACAAACAAGCTATCCTCAAAACTGCTAAATACGTCTGCATCAGTCACTACATAGTCACCACTGAAATTACTGACATAGAAGGGGAACGAGAACTGTAACATACCAAATCACGGTTTCTCTAGCTCTACATTAATTTTCAATCCTACTTGTTCCAGTGGCGACTTTAATACCCCATCAGTGGGGTTTCGCTCAGGTTTACTTTATACAACTAGGGGACTTTATATCAATGCAAAAATATCAAACTGTAATGCCTATACTTACCAAAACATAAATCCCCCCTAAAAATCCACTGATTAAACTTTTCCCTGAAGCAACAATCTTTAAATTATAATTTTTTACCAACTGTTTAATTTTCCTATCATTAGAACATAAGCCCTTTACATGCTATTTCACCACAATCTCAGTATAAATGTCTCATTTTTCATAGAAAAAGCTAATTACACGGTTCAGTAAGTTGCCTGTGGTAACACATCGATTTTATTTACATTCCACAGCTAGACTTTAGCTTGTTCTCTCAATTGCAAACATGTCTAGCTTAATAATTCTATCTAATCCATTCGATCTTTTTCTATTCTTCATCTGAAAGAATTCTGACTTGCACCATAACTTTACAATATAAAGGCGCTGCTTACCAAAGTATTAATAAGTATTCCATTTTCCCCTTTAAGGATATAATTTATGATTTTCTATTTAATATTTCAGTTAAGTATGCACTGGAATCCTTTGGATAATTATCAATGAAAACTATTACTATTCTATAGCTTTAGCAAACATTCTTTTAAAAATAAACATAAGAAAACAGAACACACTATAATTAGTTTAAAAGTCAGAAATTTTATATCAAGACTTGAATAATTTAGATCCAGTGAAAACAAGAAATACTTACCTCATAAACTATTTAGAACTAGCTACCACCATTTCCCACTGATTACGTGCTTTCACTAAAAGTGCTGTTTCTCATAACATACAAATGTATTCTTCTACTACTACTATGTACATAATAACAGATATGAAACAGATACAAAAGTTAAACTAAAATTTACTTTTCAGGTGCACTGGTCAAGAAGTATAATGCCATGTAATAAAATCTCCATATAGATGTTGGTATGTAAAATACTACAAATCTAGAATGATGCAAAAAAACTTCACCTGTTTTCAAAATCACCAGAATCATATACTTGAAAATAAACCCAAACAATAATTTCATTCCTGCCAATTTTATATGTAAAAGGATCACTAGTTTCCCAAAAAGCAAAATTTTTCATTTCAATTAAGAATAAAGTTATTTATCGGGGCTCCTGGGTGGCTCAGTTGGTTGCACGTCTGACTTCAGCTTGGGTCATGATCTCACAGTTCACAAGTTCAAGTTTCCCATAGGGCTCTGTGCTTGACAGCTCAGAGCCTGGAGCCTGCTTCAGATTCTGTCTCCCTCTCTCTCTGTCCCTCCCACTGCTCGTGCTTTGTCTCTCTCTAAGAAAAACATTATAAGAAAAATTTTTTAATGTTTATTTTTGTGAGAGAGAGAGAGAGAGAGAGAGAGAGAGAGAGAGAATGTGCATAAGCACGATGATGAACAGAGAGCGAGGGAGACACAGAATCCGAGGCAGGCTCCAGGCTCTAAGCTGTCAGCACAGAGCCTGATGCGGGGCTCGAACCCATGAACCGTGAGACCATGACCTGAACCAAAGTCAGACATTCAACCTACTGAGCCACCCAGGTACCCCTTAAAAAATTTTTTTTAACTTTTTCAACATTTATTCATTTTTGAGAGACAGAGACACACTGAGCGAGGGAGGGGCAGAGAGAGAGGGAGACACAGAATCCCAAGCACACTCCAGGCTCTGAGCTGTCCGCACAGAGCCAGATGTGGGGCTCAAACCCACGAACCGTGAGACCATGACCTGAGCTGAAGTCAGACACTTAACCAACTAACCTACCCAGGTGCCCCTAAAAAAATTTTTTTAATTTAAAAAAAAAAAAAAAGAATAAAGCCATTCACAATGTTAACTAAAATTATTTAATTTTCTCAAAGATAACCATAAATCAAAATTCAACTGTAAATTCAGACTATAAGATACGTAATAATATATTCCTATATACTTTATTGCTTATGATTTTAGAAAATTCAATGTCAATACTTTTCTTTTTAGTATGATAAGCAGTAAGGCTATTCAGAGTTTGATTCTACCATCATAATCTGGCTTGGTTAGATCTTCAATGCTTTTCTTCCTTCTCTTCTCTTTGTCCCCTTACCTTTCCTGTTACCTAAGAATGTAGTCTTTGGGTGCCTGGATGACTCAGTCAGTTAAGCATCCAACTTCAGCTCAGCTGAAGATCTTGCAGTTAGTGAGTCCAAGCCCCACATCAGGCTCCATGCCAACAGTGCAGAGCCTGCTTGGGATCTCTCCCTCCCTCTCTCTGCCCTTTTCCCACTAGAGCTTGCTTGCTCGCTCTCTCTCTCTCTCTCTCTCAAAATAGATAAATAAACTTGAAAAAAAAAAGAATGTAGTCTTCTTTGGATCTCTGTTATTTTTAAATAGCTCAAAGTTAGGTTTTTCCTCAAACCAGATTGAAAAGCTGTTAGGGCAAAGGATATTCACAGTATCAGAGTTTTGCCCCAAATCCACCAATAATTACAAAAAGAAAAAGGTATCTTTACACAGGAAAAATCTGGTGGACGCTATCTTAACAAAGTAATCAAACATCAAAGGATCAATATTGGAACAGATGGACATGATATGCCTCTGATGTGATGTCACAGAAGTACTTATCACCTAACTCAATATTCTTGCCAAAAATGTTTAACCTGGATCTAATCATGAAGAAACAATCAGACAAATTCAGATTATGAAAAATTTGACAGGCCAACTGAAGTGTTGCCTTCAAATTACATCAATACAATGAAAATGTCCTACATTTTCATAGAAGTTACATGATGAAGTGTTTAAGGGTAAAGGTTCAGGACTACTACATATTACCTTCACATGGTTTAGCCAGAAAAAACTTTGTCTTCATGTCTGTAAATATTTTTCAAAATGAAAAGCACAGAGGGAATTAGGTTCTGTATTGGAAACTGCTAAACAAAGCCTTTATCAATCCCATCATTTGAGATTGTACGTTATAGTCGAAGTATACAGATGAGAATACCAGCAAGCTGACTCTCCATTCTCACCTCTCAGCCTCCCTCATCCTTACAAAATGCCCGCTTGTCCCCAGAGACCTGTAATCAGTGCAGTGGAATATAAAACAGTATTAAAGTGTCTTAAATTATCTTACACTGGCCAATGTCAGAAAACCAGATCCCCTTTTTCTAGCTCTCTAATGGCTAATGCTGTTTTTGCAAGTGTCCACATCTCCTGGCATAGGTGGCAGCACGATGAAAAACGTTTTATTTTATGAAAAATAAAAAAGATACTTACGACTATAAATGCAACAGTGAAGGTAACAACTGCCAATCTGCCCCTACACTGACAGTAAAGCTAATTGCTAAGGCTTCCAATATGATTCTTTAGAGGTAGACAGGTGTATAGATGTATATTTGTCTATCTAGTAATAATCAAAAAGAAAAGGGAGAGATCAATTTTAAAATTATAGACAGTGCATATTTATAGACAAGTTTCTTTATAGAACATATATAAAATAAAATGGATCTTTAATGCCTTACTTTTAATTAGGTTTCAATCTCCTCACAATATTAAATTGTTTAAAACTTTAGGTGTATTTATTGTAAGTTAACCTCCTAAGACTACAATACTATGCTATGTTAGAACTATATAAGATGGGTTTCATTCAACAAGCATCACTTAGCACATACTAGGCCATACAGAATACTTGTCCAGGGACTTTTTTTTTTTTAACGTTTATTTTTGAGAGAGAGAAAGAACGCAAGTGGGGAAGGGGCGGAGGCAGAGGGAGACCCAGAATCCAAGCAGGCTCCAGGCTCCAAGCTGTCAGCAGAGAGCCCAACACAGGCTCGAACCCATGAACCATGAGATCATGACCTGAGCCAAAGTCATGATCAACCAACTGAACCACCCAGGCACCCCCTGGACCAGGTACTCTTAAGCTTTGGGTTAAGCTATCTTCAGTTCGTAGAAGTCTGTATTTGCCCTGTTTACCATTTTGGGGTTTCAAGAGAGCATGTCTTTCCAACCACCAACTAATAGGCAATGAAACAGCCAGAAGACGGTATTTATAAAATAATTTGTCTGGCAGATTAGGAAAATATTACATTATATTAATCTCTAAATTTCAAATTGAAAATGTAGAAAAGAATTTAGCCAAGCAAAACAGCAAAGGTATAATAAAATAAAATTGGCAAGGACTATTAACATACAGTTCAGTATGTAATCACTGGTATTTTTTAATTTAAATAAATCTGTACCTCAAACTAAATGCAATGGTTAAGTTCATAGCTCAATTTAGAATAAAATAATTTATTACATTATTGCCTTCCTGCTCATATCCATCTTATATATAATCTTCCTAATTATGTCTCTTTCCAGATCAGAAACCTCCAACAATTCCTCAAAATCTATCAAATTCAATGCAAATTCGTCTTCCTTTCTCCAGTGCATTCCACATTATGGCCCACCTGCCCAGGCTCTCAGTCTCTCCTGACTATTTCACAAATAGCCTAAGTTCCAGACAAACCTGCCCTTCACACCATTTGTTCACTGCCGGCAGGCCGCCCTTTGTACAGGCTACCTCTTCTGATTGCGACAAGGTCCATCCCGACCTAGATAGCTCCTTCTTACCCAATAAGACACACCTGAAGCCTCTGGGCTTCCCATCACCTCCCTATCCTCTGTTCCCCAAGAGTGAATATGATGCTTCTGCAAGATTCTATAACTTAATCATTTACAGCTTACTTTGTCACAGCATAATTATGGATTCACCTCACTAATTCCCCAATAACACTGTGAGCTCCTTAAAGATAAGGACTCATTTTACATATCCAGGGCTGATCACAACTCTTGCCTAAGGTTAGAAGTTCAATAAACAGATGAGAAACCAAGAAGGTTATCAACCCTGAGCACTAGGGCTCACAGTGTTTCTGCTGTAAGTTTATAAAACACTTGTGCAATGGTCCTGAAACTGTCTGCCCATTGGGAAAGTAATCTACTACATTTCTCTTACATGTACTTACAGTGTTTCTCTGCAATATGCATATGTGTGTGCTTACACAATATGCATAAGTGTAGAGTTTTCAAACTCTACACTTATCAAGGGTAGAGATTACATCAAAACCCCACAGTGGGACCCACTGATACAGGTACTTGAGCATGGCCACAGGGAAGGATATACACATATTTGTGTTCAGCCAGTGCCCTAATTCAACACCATTGTGTGGAGATGGCAGTAAAGTTACAAACCTACCTTACAGAGATCCAAGAGTCACACCTTAAAGTTCTGATCTCTTCGTAATGCAATTTAAGGTTTATTATGAAACTCTGTGTATAGGAATCTAGGTAATTTTTATTATTATTTGGGGGGGGGGGAGAGAGACAGAGAGAGAGAGAGAGAGAGAGAGAGAGCGCGCGCGCAAGCACGAACAGGGGAGATGGGCAGAGGGAGGGAATCCTAAGTAGGCTCCACACTTAGCACAGAGCCGGACACAGGGCTCAATCCCACGACCTGAGGCGAAATCAAGTCAGCCACTCAACCGACCAAGCCACTCAGGCGCCCCTAGACAATTTTCATATGTACAGGGAGGGATATCCTCACTGCTCTAACATTTTATAACGTTTTATTATTCTAAGTTATTCCACCCAAATATTAAAACTTAAAATCAAAAACAGAATTACTCCAACCTTAAGTATACTTTAAAAGTTAGTAGTTGAGGTACATTAGGAAGCGCTGAATGCTCTACAGAAGAATCATTTTAAAAATATCAAAATAGGGGTGCCTGGGTGGCTCAGTTGGTTAAGCGTCCGACTTCAACTCAGGTCACGATCTCACGGTCTGTGAGTTCGAGCCCCGCGTTGGGCTCTGGGCTGATGGCTCGGAGCCTGGGCCTGCTTCTGATTCTGTGTCTCCCTCTCTCTCTGCCCCTCCCCTGCTCATGACCTGTCTCTCTCTCTCAAAAAATAAAATAAATAAGTACATAAATAAAACATTAACAAATGTCAAAATATTTGAATTTTGATGTATGGGTTAACTGTCTTTAGGCTAACTGTGCTCTGTGCTGTTCTAAGTAATTTAACTTTTGTTATCCTTATAACCCAATTTACAGTGAGGAAAGCTGAGGCAATGATGATGTACTTGACCAACAATACACAACTAGCAAGTGACTGAGCAGGGATTCAAATCTAGCCCATGCTCTGAACCACTATGCCATACACTAAAAACAGCAATTCCCCAGATAAGGGCCCAAAAGTGTTTATCCAAGTGACAGGATAGGCTATAAATGTATTTTAGTGTTCTCTCCAACTATTTCATAGTTACTTCAAGCATTTAAATAAAACATCTAATATTTTAAAGTTAACCTGTGTGTCAATCCTGCAGGATTATTCTCTACGGGAATACTTTATACAATAAACCAAAAATGCTTGCTTTAGTGCTGTATTGCACTGTGAGGTCTCTTAGTAGTATGCTCTTTCGAGTACACTGTAAAGACAAAGGGAACTACCAAATAAAAAAATTAAAAAGCATCTGAAGAAACAATAAAATGTCCCTATAAAAAGAAAATACTGGGGCACCTAGGTGGCTCAGTTGTTTAAGCATCTGACTCTTGGTTTCAGCCCAGGTCATGATCTCACGGTTCGTGAGTTCGAGCACTGTCCGCATGGGGCCTACTTGGGATTTTCTCTCTCTCCCGCTCTCTATGCCCCCCCTCACTCATGCACGCTCTCTCAAAATACATAAAATTTTTTCAAAAAAGAAAAGACAATGTTACAATAATGGTACCATCATGCTTAATATTATAGGGCTCTGTTAAAATGTATTTTATGAAATACATATGAAATGACTCTTACATATGAGAAAAGAACAACACAGGGGCTCCTGGGTGGCTCGGTCGGTTGAGCATCTGACTTTGGCTCATGACCTTGCAGTTCACAAGTTTGAGCCCCGCGTCAGGCTCTATGCTGACAGCTCCGAGCCTGGAGCCTGCTTTGGATTCTATGTCTCCCTCTCTCTCTACCCCTCCCCTGCTCATATTCTCTCTCTCAAAAATAAATAAAAAACATTTTTAAAATTTTTAAATAAAAAAGAACAAAACGATTCCAAAATATCTTCAATTTGTATGACTACCAATTAAAATATTTCCTTTGTACCTTTTTCTCATGACCACTCTATGTCTCATATTCTCCCTCACTTGAAATAAAGTTGTCCTTATGCCACTCATTTTTCTAATTAAGTTTCAAATACTTTCTAAACTTAGGCTGAACCACATAAAAGTCCCCTTTTCAACCACTTTTACCTATGGGATGGATGCTTCACATGCTTTCATCTAAAAACCTTCCCCAATTCAACATATCAAAAAGAATAAATGTACTTAACAAAGTTATGACTATTCCATTACTGTAATACTTTCCTGGTAGCAAGTAAGAGAATAAAGTTTATACTGTTTTCAGACGCAATAGGTTAGAAAATAAAAATAAAAAATAATCATTCTCATGAGAAAACATTCACAATACATTGTAAAGTGAAAAAGACAGAGTTACAAAACAGTATGATACCAATTTCACTTATACATAAAAATACCAAATATTACAACTCTGTTTTAGACTTCAGGATTTTTATTCTCTTCATCTGACAGTTCTGTTTTCCTAATTTTTTAATTAAAATGTAGTATTACTGTGGTTTATAAAAAAGTTTATAAACAGAAGTCAATCTTTGCTTAATTCTTGACCAAAAAGATATTTAATTAATCAATGAAATAAATACATGTGCGATCTAAAACAACTATGAAAATTTTAGATAGCCTACATCTTTTTGTTAACTCAGTAACAAAGCCCATGAGAAATAACACAGTAACTTGTTATTTCTAAGAACACTGATCACGTGCTTTGTTGGTATGGACAAACAGCTTTACTCCATAAATGAAGTAAATAAGCCTAATTAACAGTTGGGTTTGGTTTCATCACTATTATAAAAATGATAATTTGTGCTGCTAACAAAAGAAGACCAGACCAAGAAGTTCAGACATAAGCTATCAATACAGAGTAGAGAAACTGAAGGACATTAAAAATCAGAAGTAAACACGAGAAATAAAGGATAAAGAAACAAAAATGTTATATTCCTCTACTACATGTATAAAAAAATTGTATAACAAAACTATATGTTTTGATATTTAAACGAACAAATATAAATGCTATAATTATCTTCTGGGGGTATCTTATTTTAAAAATTCTGATAAATGGAATCCAGATGTGGATTAAACTAATTAAACTAATTTTACCTGAGTTCATTGCTAACTACCTAAAATAAGCTTTGATATGTATGTAAGTTCTAAGATTCTGCTGATTAACCAGCTAAGTAAGCAATCCTACCTAGACTGGGTTCTTTTATTTATAAACCAAACATTCTAAAAACTACAGGGAGAAAGGTTCATGTTGAATAGACAAATGGACCATAAGGTAAACAGCTCAATTAGTCCACTGTGGTTTACTGCCCTCTGGCTGTTGTGGCAAAGGATATCACAGATTTAAAAAAAAAAAAATGGCTGCAAAGAAAAGCTAGGAAGATATCAAACAAAACTTGGCAGGAAAATTCTTTAGCCATATTCAGACACCTTAGAATAGAACCTCAAGTACACATTAAAGTTAATTTTACTCTTTCCTTTAAAAAAAAAAAAAACACTAAATATATCAACTAACAAAACATTTCAAACATTATCTGAACTTTTTCAACCACAAACTAACAAAATATAGAGTAGTTTGGACATAATTAAAGTTGGCTCTAGGAGAGTTAAGTCAAAAAGGGTTAATGCACTACCCTAAAGATTGTAATTAGTCTTAATTTAGAAAAATTATTTAGCATACTAAATGGAAACATTTAAGTAAAGAAGTAAAAAAACTTTACCGACATTCAAAGAATAGTGATAAAATTTCCCCTGGTTATAAATCTACAATAAATACAAAAAATAGCTTAGAGTAATAAAACTCTTAGATTAATTCAAAGTTTCCACATATCAGCTATAATCTGAAGTTAAAAATTAGACAACATTGGAGAGCAAGTATTTCCTGGAATCACCTAATTATATAAAAAGCAGGAACAAAACAAAGGAAAACTTGCTACCTCAAAATCAGATCAGATTATTTAATCTTTCTACAAAATACTATCCAATGTCATCTCATAATCTTTTCCAATAAGGCTTGTACTAACTTTTATTATCACTTTACAACTTTCCATCAGTGTTCAGCTGGTAATGAACCACAACAGCCACAGTCCAAGAAAAAACAATTCTGTTCATTTCACAGACTTGCTAATTACTCACAACTCACTATCATTTTAAAACAGTGGATCTTAGCCTTGTTCCACCCCAAAACACCCAGGGGACACAGTATTTTCCTTCAGTAACAGTGGCTCACAGGTTCTGGTTCCTAGCATGACTGGGAAACAACAAGCAAATTTGAAAAAAATAACGGAAGTAGAAAGAAGAGGAGTAAGAGTGAGGATACTCCTTTCAAGAGACATACCCATTAAACACTTGAATTTTTCTCAGCAAGTTTTAATAAATTCTTTTTGAAACTTACTACTGTTAAATAATTATAATTTTATACACACACACACACACACACACACGATGGTAACAGTTTTTAAGAAAAAACAAAACCTTACCCTGCAGTTCATGATGTATTACACCCACTAGGTTGGGTTCGTCTCCCCACCAGAAAATCCATAACTCTTTGCAATCTGGTTTGACATCGCGACGCCATACACACAGCAAGTTGGCTTGCAAACAGCGGATGAAACTTAACAGGATTGGATCATCTTGGGCTGGGGCTGAAATTATGGGTCCACAGTCCCCATGCCCTCCAAAATTGTACCTACGCCATTTGATTCCCGTGAGTTCAGCCTGGAAAAAGACAAGAAAATTACAATGGTTTTGATATTTCTTTTTACTTACAGAACACTTAAAAACAGGCTTCCATTACAGATAAGCAAATCTGCTACAATAAATATTGTCACTATACTTCACCTAAGAGTTCTCTTACTGAAAAATGTTTGTCAATCCTCCTTGATTTTTAAAGGGAGAAAAAATTCATTTTTAAAAATTTTTTTAACATTTATTCATTTTTGAGAGTGAGAGAGACAGAGCATGAGCAGGGGAGGGGCAGAGAGACAGGGAGACACAGAATCCGAAGCAGGCTCCAGGCTCCGAGCTGTCTGCACAGAACCCGACGCAGGGCTCGAACTCACAGACCACGAGATCATGACCTGAGACGAAGTCGGACGCTTAACCGACTGAGACACCCAGGTGCCTCAAAACTTCATTTTTTTATACCAAGATTTCTACATGGCTCTTCATATTAAATACCAAATCACCACAAACAAATGATTATTATTTCCGGTTGAACCATTTTTACCCAGAATGTACTATAAAGTCCTTACATATAAAAGCTATTTTCTATTATTTCTTATTTGATTCATAAATTATATTTAGAAATCAGGTAAGAGGAAGTCTAGGTGGCTCAGTAAGTTAAGCATCCGATTCTTGATTTCGGCTCAGATCGTGATCTCACCGTTCATGAGACCAAGCCCCATGTCCGTGTCTGTGCTGATGGTGCAGAGCCTGCTTGGGATTCTCTCTCTCCCTATCTCTACCCCACTCACACACACATGCATGCTCACTCTCTCTCTCACACAAAATAAATAAATAAACATTTTTTAAAAAAGAAGAAATCAGGTAAGAGTTTAAAAAATAAGTTCAGAAAACTGAAATCGTTTTTTTCAAAGAATTTCCTCAATTCCTTCCCATCCAGAAGCTAGTTTCAATCTTTCTTAATCAAGAAAGCAGTTATCATGCAGCATCATAGTGCTTCATCATTAACGCCAAAGCAAGCTATTAACAAAACTGATGCAAAGTTATCAGCAATTTATTCATGTTTTTGTCTTTTGTCTTCCAAACACATTTTAAAACATGGAAACTAAACCAGCTGCAAGCAGAACCCGGGTCTTTATCCCATTACCTACATTTGTATTTTTAAATTTCTTAAATCTTAGAGGGGGCTAAGCAGCTAAAACTCAAAGATGGTTCAACACAAACAGAAGCTGAATTCCTTATTTAAATAGCTATAAACTACAACTATATATACAAAACTGGTAATAAAAGGGATTCATAATATCATTCTGCACAAAAGACTCCATGTGTCCCTTGCATTCAATCCTTACCCACTCATCTTCCCTCCCCACCGCCACCAAGTCAATTTTTGTCAGTTGTTTTTCAAAAATCAAGTATAAGATAGGAAAAAACAGTATCTCCTGCTAACATAACTGAAACAAATTTAAAGTGCTGAAACAATCAATCACCATAATGAACGAAACACATTTAAGAAAAAAATACCAATTTTATTCAATCCCATAAAATGCGTCACTTCAAAAAAAAATTGTTCCAAATATAATAATGTCCAAATTAAAACTGGCATTCAGTGACTTACCCCCCTTCACATTGTGAGATATGCAAATCCAATCTCTAATGAATATTCTTGGTAAAAGCATCATTTATGCTTTCCCCTTTATGCCACTTTGTTTTCTTAGTATGAAAGTACTACATGGACAATGCAGTAAGTTCAAAAATAAATAATATAAATTAAAAGTAAAATAATCACACCAGGAGGGGCACCTGGGTGGCTCAGTCAGTTAAGCATCCAATTTCGGCTCAGGTTTGATCTCACCGTTCGTGAGTTCAAGCCCCCCATCAGGCACTGTGCTGATAGCTTGGAGCCTGGAGCCTGCTTCCGATTCTGTGTCTCCCTCTCTCTCTGACCCTCTCCTGCTCACACTCTGTCTCTCTCTCTCTCAAAAATAAACATTAAAAATAGTAATAATAATTTTAAAAATAATAACACCAGGAATATTTTCCATAATCACATCAGAAATAATTATTAGTATCTTAATGTATGTTCTTCCTGTTTTTCTGTACATAGTTTTTAATTTAGAACCACATTACCATGGCTTTATATCCTGCTTTTTGACTTACTATATTGATATATATAAAATTATATATATATATATAAATTACTATATTTACATATATATATAAATTATTCTTCAAAAACAGTTTTTAGGGGCGCGTGGGTGGCTCAGTCAGTTGGGCATCTGACTTCCGTTCAGGTCATGATCTCATGTCTTGTGAGTTCGAACCCCACGTCAGGCTCTGTGCTGACAGCTCAGAGCCTGGGGCCTGCTTCGGATTCTGTGTCTCCCTCTCTCTGCCCCTCCCTGCTCATGCTCTGTCTCTCTCTCTCTCGCTCTCCCAAAAATAAACATTTAAAAAATTGTTTTTAAAACAGTTTTTAATGTTTGTATAATACGTATGTATTCACTGGAGAAAACATAATTTATCCCGTAATAATTAGACAAACTTTCATTTTCACTGTTATAACTGGTAAACACCCTTGCATACTGTTATTTTCCAGATGACTTTCTTAAGAGAGACTGCTTGATGTAGAATTACCAAAGAATACGAATATTTTAAGACTCATGGATGAGTGCTACCATACAGTTTTTCAATTAGTCCCACTAATACAAATAACCTCCTCCCAAATTGCGTATCTTCTTAAATACCTGCCAATTTAATAGAATGGTATGTCCCTGTACTAATATGCAGTCCTTTTTCAGTTCAGAGGGAATCATTATCATATATTTAATCATAAGTATAATCTGGGGCCTGCCTTCCTGGGTTTGAATACCAGCCCTACACTCACTAGCTGTAAGTAGCAAGTCTTAGCAAGTTACTTAACCTTTGTCTCTCTGTTGTCTTACCAGTAAAATCAGGATAACAGTATTTACAGAGTTGATTAAATGAGTCAGTATGTATATACTTAGGAAGATGCCTGGCATATGGCAAAAAATATAAATCATATCACTATCATTACTAGTAATGACAGTACTATTTCTCCTTGAGTTGTTTGTTCAGATCTTTTGTGCATTTTTCTCGCATACAAATCTCTTTATTTCTTCGAATGAAATCAATGTGTACGTACGTGTGTGTTTAAAACAGAAAGCCTAACATCAATTTTTAAATAAAGGTCAAAGAAGTAAACTAAATAAAAAGACTTAAGAGGCAGTTGAAATCAGAAAAGTTAAGTAAAAGACTAATTTTTCTTATAAGCACCTAAGCTCATGTTCTGTGCCCAAGGATCTGGGGGTTGGCGGGGGAGACAAAAGATACCAATAAATATAAATCCCTAATATGTACATTAACTATATTTAAAAGGTTAGAAAATTAAGATATATCAGAGATTGAAACATCAGGTGAGTCAGTCCCCAAGAAATCTATGAACAGCAATTTATTCACTAGAATACTTTCACCTGTAACATCCGGCACAGTTCAGCAAACAAAATATTTGGCTTTGATTCAGGAGAATGATTTCCTAATCCCAGCACTTCCACTAACTTCCTATCAGTGCTTCTCTGGTCTCAGTGATAAAGGGAAGCCGCTGCCGCCTGCTCTATATTCTTTATGGAGTTGTTCTAGCAAGTGATACAACACAAATGCAAGTGATACAACAACAGAGCTACAAACTTAATCACTTCATAACTAATTCAATCAGAAAAACTGAAAAATGTCCCATTATCTTAAAACAATTTCGTTCATTACCTTAAAGCTAAAATTAAATATCATTATACCAGTCTTCACTGAAAAATCTAACAATGAAACACCATTTAAGCCTAACCGAGATAACTAAGTATAAAGTGAATGTGCAAAGGCTTAGCTTTAAATTTTGAATTAATTAATGTTTGATAAGAGGGAAGACAACTCAGGGGCACCTGGGTGGCTCAGTCAGTTAAGCGTCCAATTCTTGATTTCGGCTCAGATCATGATCTCACAGTTCGTGGGTTCTAGCCCTGCTGTCAGTGCAGAGCCTGCTTGGGATTCTCTCTCTCAGCTTCTCTCTCCCTCTCTCTGCCCTTCCCCCACTCATGCACACATATGCTTTCTCTCAAAATAAATAAGGGGAGGGGAGGGGAGGGGAGGGGAGGGGAGGGGAGGGGAGAGGAGAGGAGAGGAGAGGAGAGGAGAGGAGAGGAGAGGAGAGGAGAGGAGAGGAGAGGAGAGGAGAGGAGAGAGGAGAGGAGAAGAGAGGAGCGCCTGGGTGGCTCAGTCGGTTAATGATCCAACTTGGGCTCAGATTATGATCTCATGGTTTGTGGGTTCAAGCCCCAGGTCAGGCTCTGTGCTGATAGCTCAGAGCCTGGAGCCTGCTTTGGATTCTCTGTCTCCCTCTCTCTCTCTGCCCCTCCAGCGCTTGCACCCTCTCTGTTGCTCAAAAATGAATAAACATTAAAAAATAAAAAATAAAAAATAAAAAATAAAAGGAAATACAACTCCGTAATACTGAAATACTGTCCAAAAAAAATCCTATCATGGATGTATATTCAATTAGACTAATACACAGCCTCATATACCATGATCATGTTTATAGTTAAAAATCAATTCCAGGGGCGCCTGGGTGGCGCAGTCGGTTAAGCGTCCGACTTCAGCCAGGTCACGATCTCGCGGTCTGTGAGTTCGAGCCCCGCGTCGGGCTCTGGGCTGATGGCTCAGAGCCTGGAGCCTGTTTCCGATTCTGTGTCTCCCTCTCTCTCTGCCCCTCCCCCATTCATGCTCTGTCTCTCTCTGTCCCAAAAATAAAATAAAACGTTGAAAAAAAAAATTAAAAAAAAAAAAAAAAATCAATTCCACACCAACTACTATTGACCCAATTTCTGACACAAGTACAGATTTCCAAGCCTCAAAATCCTTTATCTAATGATTCCAAAATTGTGAAGCAACCGTATAAAATATTTCTAGATGCAAATTATCCCAAAATGCAGTATTTCTCACTGACAAACAATCCATAATCATATTTAAGTTTAAAATTACATGGTTTTTAAAAGATGGAATCCAAAAGATGGAATTAAAATATACAAGGAAAAAACCCAGCACGCACGTGTATATAGTAATAACCCCAACTTTGAGCACTGATGCATCACCTATTTAACAACAGGCACCACAGCAGGGTCTTCACATAGAATTTCTAACCTTCACAAACAAACAGGTAAAGAAATTAGGACTCAGAAAGGTTAAATAATTCTCCCAAAACTACACAGGCAGCAAATGGCAGATCCCAAATATAAATGGATTTAAAGCATAACTGAATTTAAGGCATAAATTCTTTCCCACTCTGCCATGCTGCTTCTTAAGGCTAATGGTAAAAATTAGCCCTAGAGGATTATAAAATAGTACAAAGAAACTGTCATCAACTCAATTTAGCAATGGCAAGAGCTCATGGCCATACTTTCTAATTTAAGAAAGTTCACGAATCTTTCTTTAGTCTTCCTGAGGTATTAAGAAAACTAGTACAAGAGAGCCCACACACCTCCCATGAATAGAAGAGACTTTTTTTATTTCACTCAGATAATTATATGCCTTCTTTTACATGTTACCACTATAAGACTGTATCTACACAAGCTAATTTTTAGAGGGTATGTACAACAAGCCAAGAATATAACTATTCTAATAATAGCAAGAAAGATGGGAGGGAAATTTTCTCCTCAATGGCTGGCAAATGTTGAACAGGTAGTCAAGGTCCTCAGAAAATTGAACCTAACTGGCAGAGGCTCCCGTGGCCTTCTGTTTAGGCCACTATAGTCAGTTCAGAATGGTTGGAATTAAATAGATTACAACAGAATCGGGATAAATGCAGTTTCTAACAGCATGAATGTATTTAAAGAAAATTTATATTGATTCTTAATGTGCTATTCTTTAGACACAATACATAGGAAATGAGCTGATAAATTCTCCCAAAGGAAGTCATTTATTTGCACTGACCCATTGCAATTAGAACCCACATGACTAACAAGTATATACTTGCAGTGTGGCTCCTCAGGGTTGAAGCTGTATTCAGCAGTCACCGAACAGAGTCGAAGTAACAGGACTTGGTATGAATGAACTCAGGGAGGTATAGTACCACAGAAGAAACACTGGCTGGAGGTCAGAAGATCTAGGTTCAAGTCCTAGTTTTTTAACTATTTACCTGTATGATACTAGGAAATCTACTCCCATCTCAGGGCAGCACAGCTTCCTGACCTGTAAAGCGATATGGTTGACCTAGATACTATAAATGAGTTCAAGTCTCCTGGCCCAGGCTAATTACATCCCACTCACAAAGGCAACTTGTAAATGAGACTGAACCCTTAATTATATGCCTTAGGATGATCCGTACGAATAGGAGAGCTGCCAGAAGATCTGAATTTTCAAGAAACAGGTAAAAGAGAGACTTCTCAAACTACAGAACAATTACCTTAATACCAATCTTGAGCAGGATTCTAGGATGGTGTGTAGAAAAGGCAGCTGTGATTATCTGGGGCTAACATGGGTGTACGAGGAAATTCCAAATCTGCCTCACCTCACAACCTCCCATGATAGGGTTACTACTCTAGAAGATCAGGAAAATACAGCAAACACATTAAATCATCCCTCAACTTGAGTCAGAGAAAGGAAAAAAATCAGGAATAATAGAAAACTTCTGTAAAAACACAACTAATCAGCTCCAGGTAAAGACACCAGGGTAAACAGACACATCTGCTTTTGCTCTCTTAAGCTCCTCTAAAACACCAGTCAAGAATGTTTGTTTTGTTTTTCCCTTAAATCATAACATCACAATGGTAGGTAGAAGAGAAGATGAGAGCATCAAGATTTTGAAAGCTAAGAAGCAGATGCTCAAGAGGTAAAGAAATTTATAATGTCTAAAAAAACTGAATCCTAGCTATGGAGAAAGGGCAGATAAAACCCAATATACACAGAATCCCCTCAGACTCAGGAGTTAACAATACAGTTATCTTTGGATGGAGGGTTAAAAGGCAGAAAGGAGATGAAATAAGGAAAAGTGGCTGAAGGCCTGCTTAGAAGGCACTCAAGAACTCAGGCACTCAGGTACCCTCCCCACTGCTCTTTTTACCCCATCGAACAACTGGAAGGGTATTCTCTGGGGCCAGTAAAAACAGAGAGTATCTGGACTGAGGGACACAGGCACAACTAAAGGCAGGGAACCAGAGTGAAAACAGTGAACATGTACAAAATAAAAGTAAAAAACCACCCTCTCCCATTTCCCTCTCAGCACCCAGAAAGCTGGCAACCAGTCTTTCAACGCCTAGAGAGAAAGGGCGTCTGGAAGTCTTCTTTGGGAAATCTAACCAGCTCAACAGAAAAGACCTCAAAATATTGACAACAGAGGTTCCCCCAACTAAAGAGCCCACCCAGATCAGTGAAGTGCAGCACAGTAAATGTCACTTGCACACTCCACTTCCAAGCAGTTTTTCAGTCCACCGCTCCTAAGCATGGACAACCCAGAATTACTAAAGAGTTGAGGGAAAAAATGGAGGAATGATAGACAAAAAGAAACAGAAACAAACAGAAAAGTAACTTGAAGGAAACAGACTAGACTGGGAGAAGAACAAAAATTCTAATCCATTATTAATATTCTCAAAGAGATAAAATAGGGCTGCCATTTTTAAAATACTTATTTGAGACAGTGAGCACTTGCACAAACACGAGTGGGGGAGGGGCAGAGAGTGAAGGGGAGAGAGAATCCCAAGCAGGCTCCACACTGTCAGCGCAGAGCCCAACATGGGGCTTGATCTCACGCCATGTAATGGTTGCACTATTTGAGGGCGCCTGGGTGGCTCTGTCGCTTAAGTATCCGACTCTTCGTTTCAGATCAGGTCACGATCTCGCAGTTGGTGGGTTCGAGCCCCATATCAGCCTCTGGGCTGACAGCTCAGGGCCTGCAGCCTGCTTCGGATTCTGTGTGTGTGTGTGTGTGTGTGTGTGTGTGTGTGTGTCTCTCTCTGTCCCTCCCCCACTTGTGCTGTCTCTCTCTCCAAATAAATAAGCATTTAAAAAAACAAATAAACTTAAAAAATAAACTTAAAATAAAAATAAATAAATAAATAAATAAATAAAAGACCTGTAGACTATCTCAGAAAACTAAAAAAGAGCTCTTGAAAATTTTTAATTAATGATGCCAAAAATGAGAAAACTCAATAGAAGGGCTGGAAGATAAAGTTTATGAAATATCCCAAAAAGTAAAGCAAATATACAAATTGAAAAGTAGGGAGGGTAGGGGAGATAAAATGAGAGGAGCAGCACAGGAAGTTCAAAACCAAATACAAGAGCTATCAGAAAGAAAAAATACACAAAATGAAAAAAGAGGAAGTTACTGATAAAATAATTCATGAAAATTTCTGAGAAAAATAGAATGTGAATTTCTAGATTGAGAGGGCTCTCTAAATACCCAGAACAACAGATTAAGAGACTCAAGGCATTTTGTAAACTTTCAACACACTACAGGCAAAGAGAAGGTCCTCAGAGTTTCCATATAGTAAAAAGAGATCACAAAGAATCAGGAATGAGAATGATTTCTGACTTCACAACAGCAATACCAGAAGCAAGGCAATGGTGCAAGAACTCCAAAATTCTAAAGGAAAACGATTTCCAAACTAGTTACCTATGCCAATCTAAATTATCAAGTGTAGAAGTAGAATATATTTTAAAATATGCAAGACTTAGAGAGAGAGAGAGAGAGAGAGAGAGAGAGAGAGAGAGAGAGAGAAAACACACCCTTTCTCAGGGAACTCCTGGAGATGTACTCCTCCAAAAAGAAGGAATAAACCAAATAAACCAAGAGATTCAGGACATAGATCCAACATGGGATGGAGTGAACACGAATTCCTAAAACAACAGGGAATAATCAGATGACTACAGGCTGTCAACTGTGTATCAATGTAGAGGGCAACCAATCCAGATTGCAACAGGTTGTATCTCAAGAAGATGAAAATGACAGAACACATTTGCAAGTCTTAAATTAAAAGGAGATTCAGACAATAGGCAAAAAGTATGAGGATGAGTTAATTAAAAATACATAGTAAATAGTCAAATAAAGAAAAAAGGTAATTACTATCTTCAAATTATGCAGAAAAAGTAATCAGAGTATACTAGATGGCTCAGCCATACATTAACATAATCAAATGAATGTTAACACTGAATAATAAGCTAATTAAAATTACCATGTAACTATTTCGTTAAAATGGGAAGATGGGAAAAGTATTTGTAGGGGGCGGAGAGAATGAGCTAAATCCTCATCTTCAATAATGAAAGACCCAGAATTTGAAAACCTTAAAAGTAACTGCAAGCTTAGAATTTAGAATATTCAGTATTAGATTCTTACATTTAAGTAAGAATCAAGATAATCAACAAAAGGGGGTGAAAGTGTTTGTCTGTGGAAAAGGTAAAATAGGAGCCAGCAGAGGAATATTATTCATATAAACCTTGTAGAGCTATTTGATTCTTAAACTATGTTAATAATACAACTCTAATTTTTTAAAAAAGAAAAAAAACTGATCAAATGTAGTAAGACATATTTAATGCCTACAAAAATTACTACTAATATTGAAAATTCATCATACCACTTTATAGACCGATTGGCCCAAATTTCTAATCTTAAGAATAATTTGACATCCCATAAATTGTGTTGCAAAAGCCAAAAGGTTATCTACCATGTGTTAAAATATTGTGCTGTTGTCTTTCTTTGCTCCATTTTTAGACTATTAAAACTTCAATGAACCAGAGACATACTTCCAGCTACACACTTCCTCCCACCTAAGTCTTCAACTCTTCCTACATTTACCTAAGCAGCTTGCCCAGGTTCCCTCTGCAGAGGAGCTGAAGACAACAAGACACTGGACATCCCATAGGACTCCCACCTAACATGTTATTTCCATGTTGTGAGAAACGCAATATGGTAACTCTCCATATGATGAAGCTGAATATCAAAGACGTTTTCTAACATATGTACATTTTTGCTGATTCACAACAACTTTTTCCTGAATATTTACCAATATTAGTTCAAAAACATAAAAATAAAAACTAGGGAGGCTGGGTTAGCAGAATATGAGTGAAAAGGGCTCAAAGACTTTATTTGACAAGAAGCTTAACATAATTAAACAATGTGAAAGAGCTACTAAAAAAGTTACTTCCATCTTAAGCTACACTGCTAAAAGCACAGGATCTAGATCCTGCACAATGTATCTTACATAGCAAGTCCCTGGTCAATACTGCCTTCAGCTCCCAACTCCATACTTTGAGAGAAATCTAGATAAACTGGAACAAATTAACAGATGAAGGACTAGGTTGGTAAGGAAATCTAAACATGTCACATGGCTAGAGTCTCTATGGCCTCATGTTCAATACTTTCAAGCAAATAAACATGGCAGCAAAAAAAAAAAAAAATCAAAAAACAAAAAGAATAAAGCCATAGTGGAATTAGGCTGGATGCATTTAATATGGAGTTAACATTCTGAAGAAATTTATGAAGTCTTCAACTTATATGAAAGACTCACATGTGGAAGATGAATTAGATATGCTTAGCACAGACCCAAGTGGTAGCAGAGAATCAAATGGAAAAACTGATGATTAAAACAACAACAGTGATAGCTTCCTCAAAAAATCCCTGGTTGAGATCCCTGAGAATCATACATATGAGATGTTAAGGAGAAGCTGTTAATACTGGATGTGGCTTCAAACACCAAAGGGGTGGTTGGACAGTATGATTTATAAGGTTCCTTTCAAACATGAAATACAAATCTCAAAGATTCTTCCCTTCCAATCGTAAGATTTTGTATCTCCAATATCATATGTATCTCAGTCAACTAGTTCAAGGGACTGACAAACTATACGCCATGGGTCAGCTGAATGTTTTTGTTGTTGTTAAAATTTTATGTTCTCTGGTGTAATCTGAAAGAAAAACTCACACTCAACAGATTCACAAAACTTCATAATAATGCAGGAAAAAATGGGGAAAATAAAAGAATGACATAAGAAGAAATTATTATGATTTCTCACCACAAACTTGGTAATAATGGACACATTTGCCTATAAATGTGTGTCGATAATCATAGGAGAGAAACATACAAACCATACCGGAAATACGATGTGGCTAAGAGAGGAAAGGAGTGTCAGAACACCACAACTAGATGGCCAAATGTTTTTATGGATAAAGGTTTATTAGTACACAACTTTGCCCATTTATTTACATACTATCTTTGCTCCTGCCACACTACAACCACAGAGCTGATTAGTTGTAACTGAGACTGTGTGACCTGTGAGCCTGAAATAACTACCTTCTACCTTAAAAAAAACAAAAAACAAAACCCTGAACTAGGATAGAAGATAACACACGCAGGCAAATATGGCATTTAAAATATAAGAAACACTGTAACTATCCTTCTACCATAAACAACTAGACAAAAAAGTATGAAACTACTGTTTTCAGACATTGGACAAAAGACAGCATGGAGCTAGGATCTCTAAGAGAAAGAAAACAAATGAAGTAGGCCTTGCAAAGGCTGAGGCAGCTGGAATTTATGAGAGCATATCACCAGAAAGTTCTGCAGAAAAAGAGCTCCAGAGATCTGATAGGGGTTCTTGTGAAATAGTTCCTACATACACTAAGCTACACATTCAAAGAGCAAAATTCCATGAGGCCTGGCAAAGAATTACTAGAGAGCTATCACTCTAACAGTTCACACAAAACTGGGAGACAAGTCTCGTTCTGAACAGTCAGGATGAAAACAGTTAAACATGTTGGGCATTAAACAGAGACCACAGAAGGGCCATGATTGCTCTAACACACCCTAAAAATCGATTCTCAAAAATAATGACCATCACTACCATCATCATCTCATCTACAAGTAGCTAACTGCCAGCCAAAACAAAATTCAACTCTTTACAAGAAAGAAATACAATCCAGACTTTCAACAACATAACATTCACAATATCCACCACCCAATAAAAGAACACCAGACATTCAAAGACATAGCAAAAAGAGACTCATGGCCAGCAGAAAAATCAGTGAAGAGAAACAAACCCAGAAATGAAAGTGATGATGGAATTAAAAATCACTTTAAGAAAGCTATCATAAGTACGGTCAAGAATTTAAACTTAATAAGAAATGAAAAACATAAAAACATGAGAATTTCCAGGCACAAATTACAAAATAAACTCACTGAATGGGTTTAACAGTAAAGTAGCACAGTAAAAGAAAAAAGGGGGGGTACGGGGGACCTGACAACATACAATGTAATTATATAAGCTGAAGAACAAAGTATTTTTTCAAACTGAAAGAATAATGAGTAAAGCCAAAAGAAGACTGTGATCAAGCACTCTTACATATAATTATGGTCCCAGAATGCAAAGGTAGAAGGGAGGACCAAAAAAGTGTTTCTGAAAAATGGCCAAATCGTCTCCAAATTTCATGAGAACAAGGTACTCAGACCCAAGGAGTTCTGTGAACCCAAAGCAGCATAAATCAAAACAAACAAACAAAAGCAAAAAACAAAAAAAACAAAAAGCAAAAAATACCAAATTAAGTTTCTGATAACCAGTGATTTTAAAAAAATCTTAAAAGCTGTCAAAAGGGAAAAAAGACACAGTATATAAGGGAAAACAAAGACAATCCTTTAAACAGACTTCTCACCAGAAAATATGCAAGCTTGGAAACAACAGATCATGTGAAAGGGGAAAAAAACGTCCACATCTAGAATTCTAGATCAAGCACGAATATCCTTCAAAAGTGAAGGTAAATACAGACTTCTTTCAGATGAGCAGAAACCCATGGAACCACCTCGTAATAAATATAAGTAGAATAAGTGCCTTTTAAAAAGTTCTGCAGGTACAAAGAAAATAGCAGATGGAAATCTGGATCTACACAGAAGAAGAATATAAGCACCCAAAGCAGTTAATATATAAATAGAAAACATATGTTTTCTCACTTTTAATTTCTTTAAAACAAATTAACTGTTTACAGCAAAACTAATAATGCATCACAGATTGTATACAGATATAGAAGAAAAATATATGACAACAGTAGCACAAAAGCCAGAAACAGAAAATGGAAGTATACTGTTCTAAGGTTTTTTACATGATAAATGAAATTTAATATTACTTGAAGATAAACTACGATAACAAAGTCCCATATTATAAGCTCCTGAACAGTCACTAAAAAGTAAAACAAAGAGTACATTTCAGATGCCAATGTGGGGCTTGAACTCACAACCCTAATATCAAAAGTCTCATGCTCCATCAACTGAGCCAGCCAGATGCCCCTAAGATGCCAATATTGAAGATAAAATTGAATCATAAGAAAACACTCAAATAATCTGAAAACAGGCAGGAAAAGAGGGGGGGAAAAAAAGGAACAAAGAACAGATGGGACAGATAGGGAAAAGTGCCAAGACAGTAGACTTAAACACAACCATCATACAAATATATTAAACACAAATAGTCTATTACAAGTAAAAAACATCAATTCTCACGATAAGTAAAAATTTTAAAGGTCCAATTACATACTGCCCACAAGAAATTCACTTTCAATATAAAAACACGTTATAATACAAATTATAAGAGAGCTAAAATGGCTAGATTAGTATCAAAGTGGATTCCAAGAGGACTATAAAGGAATAGAGAAATTTTGTAATGATAAAAATGTCAACTCTTCAAGACATATATCCCAAATGTGCAGCTTTGTCTAACAACAAAGCTTCAAAATACATGAAGTAAAAACTGATATATCTAAAAATAGAAATAGACAAATCCAGAATTATAATTGAAGATTTCAACATGCCTCCTCTCAGCAACTGATAGAACAAGTAGACAGAAAATCAATAAGGTATAGAAAACGTAAACAACACTATCAACCAACATAACCAAACTGACATTTATCAAAAAAAAAAAAAAAAAAAAAAAAAAAAAACCACTCAACAGGATACAGTTTTTCAAATGCACATGGAACATTCACCAAGAGAACCCATATGTGGAGCCATAAAACAAATATTAATATATTTAAAATTGAAATTTCTGAACAAAATTAGAAAGTCACAAAATATCTAGAACATTCCCCTTCCTGACAAAATCTGGAAATTAAATAAATAATACCTCTAAAACAACACATTGGACAAAAAGGAAATCACAAGTAGAAAATGTTTTGAAATAACTGATTATGAAAACAAAATATACAAAATTGTATGGGATACAAGTAAAACAGTGCTCAAGGAGAAATCTGTAGCTTTAAATATTTACAGTAGAAAGGAAGAAAGGTGTAAAACTGCTCCAAACTTCTTCCTTCAGCAGCTAGAAAAGAAGTGTAAATTAAGCCAAATGTAATCTCAGGGAAGACAATACTGAAAAGAGAAGAAGTGGATGAAATGTGAAACTAACAACAAAGAAAACCAATACAGTAAAAAGCCGGTGTTCTTTTTTTGTTAATAAAATAGAGAACTTTCTCTCTAGGTTAATCAAGAGAGAAAGAAAAGACAAATTACCAACATCAAGAATTATTTCACATACTAAAGACACTGAAGATAATGCAATTACTACAAACAACCTGATGCCAATAAATACAACTACTTAGATTACACGGACAAATTCTTTGAAAGAACTACCAAACTAAAGCAAATAAAAAAGTTAAAAATCTGAATAGCCCTATACCTATCAAAGAAATCGAATTTGTAATTTAAAACCTTCCTACAAAGCATTCTCCAAGGCAAGAGGGCTTCAATGGTAAATTCTATCAAACATTAAGAAAGAAATACCACTCATCCTACACAGGCTCTTTCAGAAAACAGAGAAGGGACTAATTCCCACATCATTTATGAGATTCACATTACTAACACAAGACAAAGATACTGAAGGAATCTATACGTCAATATCTTTCATGAACACAGATTTAAAAATTAACAAAATAGTAGCAAATCAAATCCAACAGTACATAAAATGATAACACACCCTGCAAATGGGAGTATATCTTGGAAAGTGAGGCTTAGCTGAATGAGTTCAAAAGCCCATCAATGTAATTTGAATCAAACCAGCTCAAAAACCCATTAATATGATTCCCCATGTTAACACAACAAAACCTATGATCATCTCAATAGATGCAGAAAAAAACATTTAACAAAATTCAACACCTAATCGTGGTAAAAACTAAGTAAACCAGGAATTAAAGGGAACTTCCTCAACCCGATTAAAGAAGATGTTCAAAAACTGCAGCTACCATCACAATTAATCATAGAAGATGGAGTACCTCCCATGTAAAATCAGTAACAAAGCAAAGAGGTACACTGTTATGCAACTTTGTAGTATAGGTCCTAACTAATGCAATAAAGCAAGAAAAATAAGTAAGAGGCATAGAAACTGAAAGGAAGATATAAAATCATCTTTATTCACAGACAATATCCTCATGTACAGTTACAAAAACTCAAAGACTTTACCAAAAAGCGACTATTACTAATAATTGAGTTTAGGAAAGTTGCAGTATGTAGATACATATACAAAATTCAATTGTATTTCTATATAATAGCATAAGCAATTAGAATATTTTGAAACAAAACCATTTAAAACAATCGAAAAATTTACAAAGTCCTAAGGGATGAATTTAATAACATATATTCCATACCTGTACACCAAAAACTACAATGTTGACAGAAATCAATGATCTTAAAAAAAAAAAAAAAAAAATGGAAGCTAGGCTACGTTCATGAACTGGAAGCCTTAAAAGTGTCAACCTGTCAATTCTCCCCAATTTGATCTACAAGTTCAATGAAATCACAATAAAATCCCTGCAGGATCTTTCTGAAAACTTCACAAGTTGATTCTAAAACTTATATTGCAGTGCAAAGTACCCAAAAGAGCCAAAATAATTTTGAAAAAGAATAAAGTCGGGAGAATTTGCCCAGATTTCAAGACATACTATAAAATTTCAGTAATCATGATATTGTGGTAGTGGCATAAGAGACACATAAACCAAAGGGACAGAATACAGAATCCAGAAATAAACCTTTGCATAAACATAGACATACACAGACGCAATACATCCACTCGATTTATGACAAAGATGCCAAGGTAACACAATGAGAAAAGCAGTCTTTTCAACAAATGATGCTAGAATTAGACACCTACATGCCAAAAGAACTTCAACCCATACCTCACTCCACACACACAAAAAATGAACTCAAAAGGGGCCACTTGATCACAGACCTAAACCTAACAAAACTATAAAACTTCCGGAAGAAATCATGAGAGAAAATCTTTGTTACCTTGGAATCCCAATTAGAACTCTCATGTAACTGATGGAAATGTAAAATGGGACAACCACATTTTAAAACTTTAACAGTTCTTTATGAAGTGAAACCTATTCCCACATGATTCAGCAACTAAAATCCTATTTACAGAAAAAAAAAAAAAAAAAATCTGTCACACACAAAACCAGTGCATCAATGTTCACAAAAACCAATACATGGAAGAGTAGGCAAACTGGAATAGCAATACAAGAGATTACAACTTAGCATTAAAAAGGAATAACCTACTTAAGCAACAATAGGAAGAGGACACATACACTATATGATTCCCTTGATAAAAAAAAATCCATCCTAGATTTTTTTAACCCAGTCGGTTACATGTCCGACTCCCGATTTCGGCTCAGGTCATGATCTTGTGGTTCAAGGGATCGAGCCCTGCGTCTGGCTCTGTGCTGACAGCACAGAGCCTGCTTGGGATTCTCTCTCCCTCCCTCTGTCCCTCCCCCGCTCACATGCTAGCTCTCTCTCTCTCTCTCAAAATAAGTACACTTTAAAACAAAATCTAGAAAAGACAAAATGAATGTATAGTAATATATCAGTGGCTATCTAGAGATGGAGGGAAAGCATCACAGATGCTTTCTATTGTGATTTCAGTGGTGGTTTCACATAGGTATACATTTGTCAAAACTCATGAAACTATACTTACTTGCTTAAAATGGGTTCACTGTATTGTATGCAAAGATCAAATATTTATGTATTAATGGAAGAATTCATGAAAAAAATCTCTGAAAGAAAAACACCTATTTTTAATAAAGCCAAAACACCATCTTGCACATCTCCCAATGTAACTATGAATCTCTTTTAGAAAGTATGCAATGTTTTTGAAAAAATTATTGTCATGTCTAACTACATCAGAAAATGCTTAATGATTTATATTTATTAACCTTAACTAAAGGAGAACTCTTGTGAAATTTCTGGGAACTGAACTATTTAATGAAGTTCATTAGTGACATCAGGATGCTTTCTTGCCCGAGTGCAGTAACAGGCTAGAAACAGAAATGTCTATCGTTTTCTCTGTATAGCATTGTTAGGGCTGGCCAAACACGAAGGGCTCCTTCCTCCATAGTAAAATACAATCTGTATTACTGAGGCAAACAACACGCTTACTTAAAACTTTCCCGAGGTGAAGTATGGCCAGAGGCGTCATAAGAAACTTGGTGGAAGTTTCCTTAAAAAGGAGGGACATTTCCTACTCCTTCCAAACTAGAACGCCACTATGATGACCAGAGTTTGAACAACTATCTTGGACAATATGCTACTTGTAATAGACTAAGGACAATGGAGACACTTGATGACTGAGAAGCAAGCAAAGCCAGTTCTTAAGTGCCTGCCTCCAGGCCGCTCGTATATAAAAGAGAAATTAATTTTTACCTTGGTTAAGCTATTTGTCCATTTTTTTAATAAATATATGATCACGGTACTACAGTAAGTCATTTTTGATGTAAGCATCTGAGTAAATTAGCTTTTTATTTTTTAAAAACTAAAAGACTGGGGCGCCTGGGTGGCGCAGTCGGTTAAGCGTCCGACTTCAGCCAGGTCACGATCTCGCGGTCCGTGAGTTCGAGCCCCGCGTCGGGCTCTGGGCTGATGGCTCAGAGCCTGGAGCCTGCTTCCAATTCTGTGTCTCCCTCTCTCTCTGCCCCTACCCCGTTCATGCTCTGTCTCTCTCTGTCCCAAGAAAAATAAATAAACGTTGAAAAAAAAAATTTTTTTTAAATAAATAAATAAATAAAAACTAAAAGACTAATGAGATGATGGAAGTTTTCTTGAGACTACGCAGTTACCTAGGTTTTCCCCCAAAATTGACCAAAACAATAAGCTACTCTACTTTCTCATTTTCCAAATGATTCCTCAATTTGGAATAAAGCAGTCTGAGAGAAAAGAACTCTCCCTATCTGTGGGAAGAAATTTTAAGCTGCATTATTACTCCATTAATCTCTGATGAAACTTAAAAAAAAATGTAGACTATATCATCACTCCATTAATCTCAGGCAAATCTGCATGCTCCAGTGATTTCTACCTTCATGCTCGCTCTATATTATATGGTCCGCACTGTTAATTTTTAAAAGGCTCAGAAAAGAAAGAGACCAACAGTGCCTGGAATGGCTAGGAAGAGCTTCACAGAAGCCCTACAAGGATTTAGACAGAAGAAAGAAGAGCACACAATACAATGCACTGGTTAAGTGCATCCAGGCTCTGAAATCAGTTACAGCTCCATCACTTGCTGGTTGTGTGACATTGGTTAAATTAGTTAAAATTCTTGCCTCGGTTTTTTTATCTGAAAAATGGGAACAGTACTACCTCATCAGGACCTTAAGGAGAAAATGCATGTAGCTGGCAAGCAGTTACAGTGTCAGGCATCTCATAAGCACTTTTAGAAACAGCGCAAGCTCTAACAATGTATATAACATGTAAAGATCTGACTTGAAATACAGAGTCCTATTAGTGAATGACTGGAATTTTTAAATAGGAAAACAAAAAAGGCTTTTTAGAGATTAAATGCTTTTAAAAAATAAGAAAAGTCACAGAATACATATACCCGTATGTATGAAAAGATGCTCATAACCTCATTAGAAATGAACAAACTGAAAAATCAAAATACTGAGATATTTCTTAGAGTGGAAAAACTTTAACTGATAAATTTCACTATAGGCAAGGATAGAAGAAATGCACATTTATATATTGCCCACAGGAATGTAAACTAACATCTTTTTTTAAAATGTAGTTGTAACTATCAAAACTTAATGCATAACTATACTATTACAGAAGAAAAAATTGAACCAATGTTTCTCACAGCTTTTGCTTAAACAACAGTTCATCCATCCTATGATGCAGAATACCAACTGTTTTAAAAACACAGAAAAAAATGAGGAAAAATCTTAAATTTGCTGACTTTCAAATATCTTCAATGTTAAGCAGAAAAGGCATGTTACAGGAAAAGCTGGAGGATTATCCCCCCTGACTTTTTAAACTACAAATATGCCCTTCATAAACAGAATGCATAAACAGGTATAAGAGTGAATTAGAACTGATGGAACATGATATTAAGCTAAAAAAGCAAGTTACAAAAGAATACAGTATATTTCATTTATAAAAAGCTCAAAAGCGTACAAAACTACATGTATGTATGTGCATACATACACACACACACACATCCTAAGCATACATAATTAAAACTTTTTTAAAACTACAGAAAGATACACATACAATTCAGCATAACAGTTACCTCTGAAGGAAGAAGAAAAAAATGGGAAGGAAAAGACACCACAGGACATCACAGACAAAAAGTGCTCTTTTTCTAACTCTGGGTAGTAGGTATGTGGGTGTTCACTGTACCATGATTCTCTCTACCTTATATGTGATTTATACATGCTACTTTTATCTACTCCGTATGTAATAAAAACAGTTTGAAATTGCATATGTATACAGGCACACAAACATATGCAAAAGAAAAAAGTCTGTAACGATAAAAATTAAACTACCAGTAGTCACCTCCCCATGGGGGTGGGGGAACCTTTTTGTTTTACTGTTTTATAGTACTGTCTGAATTTGAAACTACACAATTTTTAATTAAATTTATAAAATAAATTAAGACTTTTCCCTTAAAATTATAAAATAATTACAAAAACTTAACCACACGGAAAATGTGTGAGTGCGTTCAGCTGAATGAAAAACCATATTTATACTGTGATTACCTCTGTGTACACAAAAAGGGAACATTAACAAGAATGGAAGAGCTGGGGTAAATCTGATCTAATGGACTGGCTTTCATTTTTTATAGTTTTAATTTCTTGGAAATTTCATTTCGTGTAAGTATTTCACTGGTACTACCTCACTCGGAGAGAAATTAAAGAAAGATGACAACTGCAAGAAAGCCACCTCTCCTCCTTCAGGGTAGCCAAGTGAAAAATCTACCCACATGGGAAGGCTGAATGAATGACAACCAACTGACAATGGAGAGCACACGCTGCGCCATTAAGTGTGCTCAAAACAACGGGAGAGGATCCCACCACACCAAGGAGATTACATCACAGAGCTCTGAAGCGCCTGCATACATGTTAGCGCTCTCCCCGAGCACTAGCACTGCCAGGAACAAATGCAGCAAGACCTTGGGCAGAGGGAAGGCTCCGGAGCCCAGGGAGCCCAGGGAGCCCAGGAACGGGGCTGAAGAGGGAAAGGGGTACGGAGGGACTGACAGAGAGATGGAGGAAGGGAAATGTTCCCCATATGAGGTAAAAATAGGCCATGGCATTACAATCATACTCTCAATACCTATAAAAATACTGTACACTCCGAAAGCTAAGTGCTGAAGGAACAAAGAATAGAATGGTAGGAGTAAAACTCTAAAGGAATTCAAAGTTAGAATGAAGAAGAGGCACCAAAGATACACAGTTTTGAGTCTTTACAAAAATATCCTCTCTATTCTTTCCACTTTCCCAACTCCTACAAGTTGGCAATTTCCACAAAGCCAAGAAAAAAAACAGGGTTAAAAGTCCATTTCCTCCACCTACCGAAAATATCACCAATATGAAATATAAACAAAACCTTTAAATAAAAAACTCAAGGGGCGCCTGGGTGGCTCAGTCGGTTAAGCGTCCGACTTCAGCTCAGATCGTGATCTCACAGTTCATGGGTTCCAGCCCCGCGTTGGGCTCCAAGCTGATAGTGCAGAGCCTGGAGTCTCCCTCTCCCTCTCTCTCTCTCTCTCTCTCTCTCTCTCTCTCTCTCTCTCTCTCTGCCCCTCCCCTACTCACACTGTTTTGTTTTGTTTTTTTTTCTCCTCTCTCTCTCAAATAGTAAATAAATGTAAAAAAAAAAAAAAAAAAAAAAACTCAATGAAAACATCTCAAACAGATTTGCAGAGAAAATATGTAATCTGCTTCCTGAGTTTACCACTATCAAAAACAGAGGCTCTATGTAACAAACGCTATGTAATAGCCAATTGCTGTTAGGGTGCCTGCACCTCTATTTTCCTTCTTCCCATCAGGGTTTCTCCATGTCCATTCCGATCATGAAAATTTCATGAGCTCTTCCTCTGCCAAAATATTAACTCCACTTCCAACCACCACCACCTACACCTCTCCAAAGGCCCTTTACCAACCACCCATCAGCTTTGACTTCTCCCTTCTTCCCTACTTTTTTCCTCCACCTCTCCTTTCTCTTATAAATCTCATTCTCAATTTAAGAAAGAAATCTTATTCTCGCTGCCTCAAATCTTTTCTGGAAACAGCTTATAAATAATGTTTGTTTTTACCCTCTTTTCACAACCCCAGCCTTTTTTTGCCCTGAGCTCTGTCCATAATTAATTATAAAACTTTTGAGTTCTGTAGGACTTAACAGCAAGAACCCAGGCTCAGTGAATACTTTCATATACACATCCATGATCAAAGCATAAGTCTTCTGCTAACAACTAGAACATGGATGCTGCCAACTCTGCCTCTTTCTTTTACATATACAAGAATGCAAATGCCATAAAACCAAGAACACATCTGTTTGCCATTTGGTTCCTCTCCCAGGACATATGTAATTGGTCACCAAGTACTATCAATTGTACCTCCAAAATATTACTTGATTCCATTTCTTTCTCTCCATTCCTACTAGCCCTGTGTGATTTCTCATATCTAGCCTACTCTAAGAGCATTCCCTCTGCCTTTGATTTCTCCCTATTACAATCTACACTCCAAGAGTCCACATGAGTTTTCTATCTGAAACATAAATCTGATCATGTCATGAACCCCCTTAAAATCCTTCAGGTGTTCCCTAGGTGCATACAGAATAACCTTCCAGCTTCTTGACGCCATCCAATCTGACATCAAATATCACCTTTCAGTCCTGTCACCCATCTATAAAAGACCAGGCATTAGATAAAAAAATAAGTATATTTAATGAAAGAATAATTTACAAGAAAGCCCAGAAATGTTGTATGACTTATTATTTATGTAATTGACAAACTTATTCATCTTAACCATATAATATTAGTACTGAGCTCAAACTTTTACAAAATAAAGGTCTTTTCTTTTTTAATCACTGCTCTTTTAAAAATTTTTTTAATATTTATTTATTTTTGAGAGAGATAGAGCGCGAGCAGGGGATGGGCAGAGAGAGGAGACACAGAAGCCAAAGCAGGATCCAGGCTCTGAGCTGTCAGCACAGAGCCTGACGTGGGGCTCTAACTCAGGAACCACAAGATCAATGACCTGAGCCGAAGTCGGACGCTTAACCAACTGAGCCACCCAGGCACCCCAAATAGTTAAAGGTCTATCCCTATAATTTATTAAAACTGGGTTGAGTAGTTTAACACATTTCTATTTTCAATTCCAATATTAAAATGTAAGGTGGATCACAAGGAATCTAAATCAATAGTAATTTTCTAAAATAAGTGTTAACATTTATTACCAAATTTCTCACAGTTTTCTTCTGGAAAGTGTTAAATTCAGCTTTTTGGGTTAAAAAGTGCATCACACCTACCGTATGAGAAAGCCTGGCAACAAAAATCAAAGCTCCTTTAGAAGGTAAGTGTCTACCTTTGTGACTTTCGTTCATTTTCCACCTAGAATATTTCTTGAGATTACCAAATAAACTACCAAAATAAGCTATTTATCCTAACAGATTCATTAGAAAACTTTCCTAAAAACAATATTTCTTTTTCAAATCAAATTCATAAAATTTACTAAAGAAGTCAGTTTATTAGCTTACACATATCAAAGTATGAGTTCTCATGAGAACCATTCCACTGTTTAATTAAATGTTACAGGATCTTGCAGACAGATTCAAGAATAGCACCATCTGTCTGGGTTACAAAGCTCAGTTTCACCATGGTATCACCAAACAGCAACAAAATATCATTTTCGTACATATCTCTCTCAAGTACTTTATAGACAACTAATGAGTTTAATCTATTTGGGATCAAGACAGTTGATTCAATCCAAGCAGATGATTACACTTTGTATATAAACCAATATACTTTGAAAAAAGTTTTTAGCAACTAAAGTTTAGTTAAAAACTTACATTTCAAAAGATAAATATTTATGGCCTTCAGCAGCTGAGATGTGGATTTATGCTCTGGTGTAACTTCTAAATGTTAAACTGCTAAGGTCTTTTACAAATTTGTAAAATTAAAAAGTGCCTGTTGTTGTTGAGAATAATTATCATGGAAGTAAATTTTCCCAAAATATCTGTAACTCTGGGATTATAACACCCTATTTTGACAGGATTAATTCCTTTTTGTTGATGTGAAAAGAACTTAAAAGAGAATTATAAACTCATCCACGTTATCTGAAAACCATAAAAACAAAGCTGAGAAAATTTTCATTACATTCCTGAAACCAAAAATAGAAAACACTTGCCACTGTAACTTTTAATCTAAGAAACTAACACAGGCATGACAGTTATAGTTAAAATATCCTCTCCACCTCCCCTCCACTGAATACTACGGCAGACCACAATAGGGTGAAATCTTAAATACACGAGTGCCATGTCCTAATCTTCACCAGTGGAAGGACTGCCGAAAGAGCATTTCTGGAATATACAATGGCTTACTAGGTAGTCTCAGATGCGTAAAGCAACAGGAAAAGGCAAAGGTAAAAACTTCGGTCTCAGAGACCAAACTTTCTGTGAAAATCTTAAAAGATCATCTCAACAGGATACTTTTACTCATTGCAGGCTTCTCTTCATGATCACTTCAGTTTCACTAAAAATGGACCTCAGGAAGACATCTGACACTTGCCAGACAGACAGAGGGCAATTCTACTCAACTCTACTCCCCCTTCAGGATAATTTGCCTTGATCCCCAAAAAGCAAAAACCCCACCTCCACTTAATTTGTCCCAGTATCTAGTCTTACCAATCAATGTACCACTAAAGCCATCTTCATTGAAACTGTCTGGAAAAAAAAAAACAAAAACATTGAAACACTAGACATAGAACCTGGGAGGCAAATGTACACAAGCAAGGAAGAAATCCTCAGCACACATCTACAATGTACGTATGCCAATATATCCAAAAGTAGAGTTCTTCCTAGGGTTTCTGTTCATCATCCATGAACCCCACCATAAGTACTAAACTGCTGACTTGGGCAACAATTTAGAGCGAAAAGCAGAACACAGTAAATTACACAGAAAGAAGACACTGACCAAAGAAGCATCCTTTAAAATAAGATTTTCTAGAGTGGCTGACTAAACTCTAAAAGCAACTGCAAAGGAAAAAAAAGGACCAAAAAAATACTGGACAACAGCACTGGTATTTGATCCATTTCAAGGAGGCTTACTTTGAAGAGCACCTCTCATTTGGGCAGATGTGTGTGGGTTCTGGTATGGCTAGCTCAGAATCAGTTTTATAATTTTGAAGTACACAACTTAAGAAAATAACATCTGACCTACCTAAAAATGACCAGTAAATGAAAACTTAAAAATAAAGATGGCTGACTGCAACAAGCACATCAAGTAACATGCAAAATGTTTAGCTAAAACCTTATTTTAACTTATTCAGGCTCAAACTGAATATATTTAATCTTTGAATATAAAAAGCACTCGGGGCGCCTGGGTGGCTCAGTCGGTTGAGCATCCAACTTAGGCTCAGGTCAGAATCTCGCAGTTCCTGAGTTTGAGCCCCGCTTTGGGCTCTGTGCTGACAGCTCAGAGCCTGGAGCCTGTTTCAGATTCTGTGTCTCCCTCTCTCTGCCCCTTCCCCGCTCACACTCTGTCTCTCAAAAATGAATAAACATTAAAAAAATTAAAAAATTTTAAAATGGCACTCAAGCTACAACTGAGATTGTCCCCACTTCCTTCACACATATTCATTTCTTGTATCTGCATCTTTTATTTGAGATGTTTTACTCTTTTCCAGCGCTAACCCTACCCATCGCTGGGGTTCTCGATAACCATCTCCAGCCAGACTCCTTTCATCAATTAACAACTGTTCTTTTACCTTCCACCTTTCTTTCGGCCTCTCCACTATTGTTGCTTCCAAGTCCACAAACATATGAGGCTCTCACATTCTAAAAAATCTCCTTCAACAGGGCACCTCAGTGGCTCAGTCCGTTAAGCATCGGACTTCAGCTCAGGTCACGATCTTGCCGTTCATGAGTTCGAGCCCCGCATCAGGCTCTGTGCTGCCGGCTCAGAGCCTGGAGCCTGCCTCTGATCCTGTGTCTCCCTCTCTCTCTGCCCACCCCCCTCAAAAATAAACATTAAAAATTTTTTTTAAATCCACCTTTCAATCTCTTACCCTCCCCACTCCCACATCCCTGCTTATTTCACGATGAAGCTTCTTTGGCTGGAAAGTGTACCATCCATTCATTCCACAACCCACTAGAATCCAGATTCTATCCTCAACAGTCAAATGTAACAATTTCAACTGAGTACCAAGCCACCCCAACAGCAAACTTCCTCATCTTTCACTCCTTACCTCTTCCCTTCAAGGTCTACCACAATTGTCTCTGAAATTCATGACTATTCTCTTAATTTTTACTGCACAGAAAGCAAATTATAGTCTACTTTAAAGTACATATAATACATACATTCATGACTTAAATGACTAGGCTTCATCAGAAGTAATCCTAGGCCAAAATCTAATTTGTTTTAAATTTAAAGAGGGATGGGTTTCACAGTTCAACAATTCTAGTTTGTCTATGTAAGAGAGCAATCCTAGAAAGGCTTTTAAACACGTTATTAAATGCAATACCGTTTAAGACACCCGTTTCTCCTCAATTCATTTCTCATAAGTTTCTATACCGTCTTGGATTATCTCCCGCTTTTAGTTTCATATCCCATCTGCTCACTTCAGATTCACGTCTGTCCAGTTTCTGAAATATTTGTCACTTTAGTCATTAGCATTTTGCGTAATATAGCACTATTTTTTTTAAAGTTCAGAACTGATTTTAGAAAACTGATTATTTTAACATCACCATTTCTTAATTCAAATTGGCCTGCCCACACTTCAAATTTTCCACCTAACAAAAATTAGATTTCAGTAAGTTTTGTAATTTTTTAAAAGGAAACCAAGAACCAAGACCATGAATTAGAAGTACTCTCTACATGCCACTTCAGCACATATTCTCGAGGACAGACTCAGAGTTGTCGCCTGAACTTGCAAAGAACGTCCTTTCCGTTCCTCTCTAGCAATACTGTCAAGATCCAGTTTAAAACTCCCCTTCTAAGTTTTTCTGGTACAAGGTCAACGGTGTTCTTCCTCTGCACTCACCACACAGCATCTTAGAAATTAAACAGTACATGTAGGTCTTCTTCCCCACATATCAGAGCATTAGCCCTTTTGCAAGCCCAAGCCAGATTTCAATCATTACTGATGTATATACATCATCAAAAAATGAATTCTGTAAGTCCCAAATTTCTCAGACATAACATAAGAGAAATTAACATTTCTAAATTCTAGTTTATTGGCGAGCCCATCCAATCAACTCCCATTCTCTTTTTCATTTCATTAGGGCTCAGAAGTCCTCATTTACCAAACTCTAGTGGTGAGTGAAGGAGAAAAGGCAAGGAAAGAAGCTAAAGGACAAAGAAATACAAAATCTTTTCCTGATGACATCACAGGACCTGTGGAACTTTATTCTCAAAGTTTAAATGAAAGTATATCAAAGAGGAAGCAGCAACAGATCCCTACAGGAAGGGAAAATTCTTCCCATGGGTCGGGCGGGGCCATCTGCACCTCTCAACACCCTCCTCAAGCCTCTATCCGATAGCAATCCTCTCTCCAAGGCCTAGAAAAGGGTCTAGCTGCTGGGCGGTCCTCACTCCCCCTCTGCCTGGGGCCAAGAAGGGCTTTTTAGGGAGTGCCTGCTCTGACGGTCAGCACTGCACAATCAGAGGAACCGTACTCCTGACATTCTAAATAGGAACAATAAATATAAGTTCATTCCCATAAAAATGCTGCCATAAATAACACAAGTAATCAAGTACACTACAACATAAATAAGCTAACAATCATTTGCAGCAACAGAAGATTAAGTTTTTACACGGGGGCGGGGGGGGGACTCAGAAATTAACTTTTTCTAATATTTTAGAATGCTGAAGAACACCTCATATGTAAAAGTTTACACCTCTGGACAAAAACTTTGGACACTTACTCATATTCAACTAACTAATACAAAAACTACAGTTGGGGGTAGGGGAATTCACTCCTTCAACAAGGTCTAAACAATATTTTTAGATGTTGCTGCATTATTAAATGGAAAATAGAAATTAGCCAGTAGTTGAAAATATATACTTTGTTCAAAACATAGTAAGGGTTGTGACATGTTTGTCAGACTAAAACATGATTTAGTCTTTAAGAAGAAAAAGATATTTATTGAGTACTATTTCTGACATTCCCTGAGACAAATCTCAAAATGTTAATAGAACTGCTATTTAAAGTTCAAAGAGCACTCTGGAGCTGCCAAGAAATTAATAGCTTAAACTACCAAGTAAGAGCCACAGTTCAATTTCTAGGCTTAGCCAGTCATAGCTTAGGGTTGGTACAGCAAAATCATTCAGCATATTAAAGACACACGACACAACTGTGAATCATATATACATGTGAAAACTTGGAACATTGAAAGACAAATTTCAAGTTTTTATTCTCAATAGTGGCTTATTTATGAGGAAAGACACAAGAACAATTTAATCTTCTGCTCCCCCAAAACAAGGACAAATACAACGTAACTGCCATACTTAAAACAACTAATTTTGCCATTCCAATTTCCTAGTGAACTGCCTAGGGCTACTCTCTGACTTGTTATTTGTTCTAAGGCTCTTCCTATTAAAGGACATTATCTACTCTTTCCTTAAAAGGTACCCAAAATGATTTTTCATACTTCCTGCCCACCATATTTCCATCAAGTTTATAGACTGAGAAACTGAGGCACATAACCATCATGCGACCAACCTGATCAGACTAATTAGTCACTAATAAAAAATGTGAATACCACTCAACTTTCCCCGATACCATCCACTGCCCATTTTACTGGACTCATCAAAGGGAGTCCTAAAATGAAGGTTGAGCAAAAGCCCTCCTTTAGAGCTTAAAGAACAAAAATGAAGAAATTCTGATCGAGCCCCAAACAAAATCTCTTAACAGGTTCCAAAACTGACAGGTTGCCTACCACCCTCCGGAAAACTAAATACTGACTTCCTATTCCTCTGAGGTATGAAAAGCGCACATCTCGGGGCGCCTGGGTGGCGCAGTCGGTTAAGCGTCCGACTTCAGCCAGGTCATGATCTCACGGTCCGTGAGTTCGAGCCCCGCGTCGGGCTCTGGGCTGACGGCTCAGAGCCTGGAGCCTGTTTCCGATTCTGTGTCTCCCTCTCTCTCTGACCCTCCCCCGTTCATGCTCTGTCTCTCTCTGTCCCAAAAATAAATAAACGTTGAAAAAAAAATTAAAAAAAAAAAAAGAGAAAAGCGCACATCTCTCGATCAGATGTGGAATTCTCTTCAAAAACCATTAGAACTCATCTAAAATATTACCAAGCCACAGTACATACAGCCTAGATAACATATATTCAGAATACAGAGCTAAAAATCTAAGTTCAAAGAAAAAATAACAAACTTAGGATCAGGACCTAAATGAGCAATGAGAACTCTCTTAGGAATAAAAGAGAGTAATGTCCGTTAATTCATTCATTTAACGAATAAAGAGCGCCCAACTCTAAAGAGAATGCCAGCATGACTTAGACAGGGTCACTGCCCTACAAAACCTCAGGTGCGTATCAGAGATACATAGAAGAAGGTTCACACAAGGAGCAAGAGGAACTAGTTCGGCCAGTGAGAGTCAGGGAAAGCTTCACAGAGGAGGTGACATTTGACCTACTTAAAAGATGAGGACGACTGTGCCAGAAGTGTATAGACTCACAAAAACAAACAAACAAACAAACAAACAAACAACTAGGAGCTGATTCCGGAGTTAGATATACACATGTGTTTCCTTACTTCTCTTTAGGACATTAAAATTCAATCATGAGAACTGCCAACACAAAATGTTTTTTCACACCAATTATACTCTTTTGAATACTTTACTTATTAGCTCTCAAATTAAACCCAGATGGATTTAATCATCTTTCCTTTTTAATGAAATAATGTAGAACTCTATGAGGAAGTTCCATGTGTCTTACACAAAAATACTTCCTCAGAAACTTGTCAACTGGGGGAACTTGTCTTTAGGGGAAAAAACTGTAACAGTTTTCATGTAATTTAATACCTTTTAGATGATCAACCTTTTAAATTTCCACTCAATATTTAAAAATTCTATTCACAATTCTGTATTTTATACATATTGCATATTTTACATATTTCCTCAAATTTAAATATCAAATGTCTTAAATATACCCAATTAATGCAATGACTCAGAACAAATTACAATTTAATTATTAAAGAGATCTAATGATAAATGAGAAAAGAATATTTACCTGCAAGTTTACCTAATTCTTTTTATCTTCCCCTTTCCATTTTTTAAGTCAAAGTTACAAATCAGAACTACACAAAATAAAGACATAAATGAAACTTTAATATAATCAACTCTGGAGGCTCCTTTAACAGTAATGGAATTTCGCCGTACTGGAAAAGTACAAAATGTAGAAAGCTGTCAACCAGGGCTCTGTGCTATTTCACAGTAGCAAAAATATGGTTTTAGTAAGATTCTACCACAATTCACCTAGAATTAGAAAATAAACATTCAGAAATATACATAATAAACCAGAGTACAGAGATGACAATGACCTAACATTTTCCCTGGGACACAAGTGATCTCCTAATTCTCATCTAGAAAGGGGGGGGGGGGGGGGGGGAGTCACCTTTCCTATTTTTTTCCAGACTAGAATCCAAATGTACTCTGAAAGACATTTTATTAGCTTAAAAAAGGAAAACAACTCTGTTCCAACAAACATAACTAAAGCATGCTAATATAAATGCAAGCAAACCAGGAGTTCCTAAAAGAACACTATGATAGCCAATTTATGGGGATAAAAATCTAATTTATACTAAATGAGTTTTAACAGTAAAGAACAAAACATTGTACTAGAGTAAGGGAACTGTCTGAAACACCAACCGCAACATTTTAAAACTTTTTATATCAACTAAAGAAAGGATAGAAAACTATGTTGATGTACATAAGTGACTTTATACTAAACAAAAATTGGGCACGCATACATATTTCATTCATGTAAATGAGTCTGAATTTACAATTCCTCGTTTATGTTAATATTTACCAAGATTAATGGAAAATCATCTCCCCTATGTAATGAAGTGAATTCCCCCAACAGAACAAAGCTAACACCTTCAAATCTTTCAAATAAACAATGAAAGCACATACTATAAAAGGAAATTATCTGAACAGGATCAGAAAGAAGTTAAATGATTCAAGAAAGGGGAAAAGAGTCCTAAATTCCAAGAACACATTACAAATATTGATTCATTAATTCCAAAACTCTAAGCAAGTCCCATGAAACAAATGTGCATGCGTGCCTGTGTGCATGAGTGTTTGTGAATTTTTTTAATTATACCCCACAGCACATTCTCAGGCTACCTAATTACCTCACTTTGCAATGCATTAAATGTTACTTCTCAAAATAGGAATGTTTATAAAATAACAAAATAGAAATTGTGGTGGTCACCACCACACAACAGTTTTTAAAACAGATGAGCACACATTTTAAACAAACAACACTGATATCAATGTTGCAGAAATTCTTTTTCTCAATTTTTAATAAGTAGCTGCAATGCACATTTCAGTAATAATACCCAACATTCAACCCTACTATTAATTTTTCGCAACTTTGTGTACTCTCTCTCACTGGCTAGCTTCTATGAAATAAACATTACTACCCACTTCCTGGGGGGGGGGGGGGGGGGAATGACACATCAGTACCTTCTACTACTGAAGGAGGGACCATTATTATTCTCTTGTATCAAAAATAAGTCATTTCAGAAAAATAGTCTATCTCTGAATCAAACTTGGAGAGACAACTGTATCAACTGTTCATTAAAAAAAATACAGATAAGCAATCTGTTTACTATTTACATTGAGTTTCAACTCAATTTTAAATAATCTGACAAACATAACTACAGAATGTACTTATCTTTTGCAAATGGTTTTCTTAATCTCTAGCATATAGTACAAACTGGTGACAGAGTATCTTCTTTATTAATCTCAAGAGTAGAGATCTCTGAAAGTGTTTGATGAATACAATTAACTCACAATTAACGAGGCCAAATTAGCCAGTGAACAAAAGAGATGAATCCATTTTTCCATACCTAATATAATCCATGACTATAACTTAATGTTAGTTAAAGGAATGCCTTGAGATTTTTTTTTTTTTTTTCAAATAAATACCTAATACAATTATGGAAAAAAATGACCAAAACACTCCAAAGAAAATGCTAAGCTATATAAGCACCTGGGATAAACTCAATAAACACTTATAGTCCTAAAGGCACCCTCAGGCCTTTATTCTCACAAAGAAGAAAAGAGTCCCAACCTAACTTCCTCTCACTGAGCACTTCAAGCAGTAACACAGCAACATTACTTTGTAGCATACAAGTCTTAGGTACATTTTCTCTTTAAAATTATGAACTCATCACACGTACAAATGGCTCTTTAAAACGGTCCAGTAAACTGCTACACTATGCCTTAAATTGCTGTCTATTATGTACTTAAAAATATTTACTAGCAATTGGAGGTTAATATGGCAACTATTACCGGGTGGCAATTATTGCTATTAAAAATATATAAATACTGTTAACACCATGTGCTACTAACAACAAAATGCTGAACAGAAAACATAAATTAGCAAATTATAAATATTTTCATTAAAGAAAATAAACCATCATGAAAAAAAGATGCTTTAAGTTTAAATACTAAAATTGGCAACTGCGATGAAAAAATACACTGTGTATATATATTTTGGCACTTGAGAAGATGAGAGAAATCATTCCCTTTTCCTCATTTTCTACTCCCAGTCCTCCCCATTTGGTTCTAGCAAGAGGTCCCAAAGTTTCTATACTTAGAACTATCTTCCCTCTCTGCAAAAAAATAAATCTCTTAAGAAAAAAGAAAGCAGGTCAACAACGGATTACCTTAAAGCTTCAAATACAAAAATAATGGTCCTTCACAGGAATTATGTACTGATTTGTATATGTGTGTTTCAACTCAGGGAGGGAGAATTTGATATCATCACCTAATTACCCCCTAGTCAGGAAGATTCTAAGCAAATAAAACAACGTGAATGTGGAACATAAACCTAAGAGTTAAATCACTGCAACTCAAAGAGTATAAACTTAAATCTAGTTAAAGAACACAAAATCACTTTCCTCCATATGATCTCAATAGAGAAACAAAACTAAAGATATATTTATATCTGGAAATTATGTCTTCCCTCAAAAGTGAGTTGACACAGCATAGGGTGCACCGTTACACTTTCCAAAAAGGCAGATTTAACACACTTAACTGAATTAAAACTGAGTGAATATGGAACAAGGGTCTCCCAAAATGTGATGGACAGCATGAGAAAACAGTTTTGAGTCACAAAGGTAACAGCAAGGCCTGCATTTAATGCAGCAGTTACAAATCTCACAATGTTAAGAATAAGAAACACACACAATGACCCATATCATATAAACACAATGGCATTTTTCACATGTTAGGAAATGGGGGTGGGTGACAGAAAATCTGGGAAATCTGATGCCATGCAGTAGAAAATCAGAAAGCAAAACAAGAACAAAAATCTAAAGGCAGTTGATTGCACAACTTTTGCTAAGCTATAATGAATACTTCAAGGTAATAGAAAGTGGGTGGATCATTAGTGTGGTACAGAACTTTAATCTCTAGTTTATATTTCAATCCACATTAACATGAGTATCTAAGTAAATTCTCTATAAACAATACTTTTCTCTGCTCAAAAAAAGTGCAAACCAAAAAGAAAAAAAAGCATGCTATTACTAAGCACATAAGAGTTCTTGTAATACACGCTTTGTTTTAAACAAGAGATAACTTTATCTCCTTTGGAATTAACTATTCTTTAGATAATATATTTTTAATATACTAGGTTGCTACTGTATCTAATTTTCAAGGAAAACTCTTCATGTGGAATGAGCAAAAATTTACATTATCAGCAGTTTAACTGATTCCATATTTAAAAAAATATAGCACCTTATGCACCCTCCACATACAGGAGAATGTAGACAATTCTATAGACTTTTAAAAAAAAAGGCCAACCCATGCATTTCTTCAGTTCTGCATTTCAAAGTTGCCACCTAATGAGTAATTTTGCATATGTGTGTATGTGTGTGTATTTTTTTTTCCCCAAAACTCAATTATTCCTGGTTTTAAAAGGTTCAGGAGAGAAATACCCAAAGCACAAACCTTTAGTCAGTCATAAAACACAAATCCTCTCCTATAAAATTGTTTGTTCCTCCAAAAGAATCTAAAGCATCTTATCTCTTTAACATTATCATCTGTACTTAAGTTTTTGGGGGGGGGGGGGCATAAAAGGTATGATATATCCTAAAGGCTGGCTACACATATAATACAGTTTCATTGGTCTAAAATATCTGCTGTATATAAATTAGCCACATATACACAAGCCATTACCAGTCAGAATGATATATGGTAATTTCGGGGCTCTCTCCTCACTAATATTGGTCTACTTGGTTATTTTAATTACCTGTTAAAGTGTCAATGTGGTCTCCAGCCACCAAACAAAAACCATTTTAAATACCCCTTAATCAATATGTTTGCTAATCTATTAAAGTCTCTGAATCTGACTGATACTAAATGATATACTCGGGGAGAGAAAAGAGGCAAAATGAATTCCATTCCCATATGTCAAAAGATCAAGGGAAAATTATCACAGTACAAAGAGGAAGAATTGCAACTTCTAATTGAATTTTAAGACTAAATATCTAAATAAAAATGTTGGAAGAAAAAAACTGACCTGATCTATACTATAATGAAAGCTATGTCATTAGATACCATGTCACTCTTTGTAGGTAAAAATCATGTGTTTTGATATTTTTTTTATCTGCATAAGGAAATATTTAGGAAAATAACACTTCCATTTGAAAAGTTGGCAAGAATTTGTATTTCCCCACTAGTCTCAAAGAAAAAAAAAAAAAAAAAGCATGTATGCTACCCATAATTAAATGTAACTAATTACAATTTGAACACTAAATTATTTATCCAGTGTAATTGTAAACAAGGATTAACAGGAAATAATGCTTCTATCTTCTGCAGAGGTTATAGAAAACAATTTCCAAAATGCATGCTCTCCAAATGCAGGCCCCCTAAAAAGGGTACATAACTTAAAATAAGTTGGTTTTTTTTTTTAAGGCTAAATTAAACAAACCGTTCAGCCAATTTTCCAATTATATTCTACGCTCGAAACATAATTGCCTTACATCTGTTTACAAATCTTTGCTCAATATTTAAACAAATTCGTAGTCTCCCGGGCACATAGCTATACATACAGTAACTCATGCACAAAGCACATATTTAAAGACCACGCACTGCAATTATTAGCCTAAACGCCAGGTTTAACAAGGTGAATGTTTTCAGAGCTAGGTAATACGACCCAATAAAAAGCAAAGATGGCATTTACCACCAAATGTCACCGCCACCGCCAGGAAAAGAGTTGCTGGAGCCCTATACATTTTTAATTTCGATGAATCTAGACGTCGTCGTCGGATGCCAGGCTTCCAGGAGAACAATTGACACCCTAACTGCTTCAAGATTAAGGCAGGCGATTTCAAATCCGAAGGAAAAGTTGTCAATTATCAGAGAGAGAGCGCGAGAGAGGCGAAGGCAGATAAAAGCGATGTTATCAAACCGCCCAGCTTGTTGCTTTTGTGTGTGTGTGTGGATTCGTTGTTAGGATAGAGAAAACAGTTTTTAAAAGACACAGGAGGAGAGAAAGAAGAAAAAGCCTTCTCCACCTTCCGTCGGCTCGGTGCAATGGCTTTACGGCTCTCCAGCGTAGTAAGCCCCGAGAGGCAGGCGGCTGTCGATGTTTACAATCGCGGGAGCTTCGAGTGCAAGAGTCCTTTACTGACACAATCGCATTCAATCAACTGTTTTCGGGCAAAATTGCAGGTGTCATTATGGAATTAAAAAAAAAAAATTCAAAAGGCGGGCGGGCGGGCGGGCAGCCGATCCGACAAGAGGGGAAAAGGCTGCTTACCGCGGGCGCGGGCAGCACAAGGCAAAGCCTTCCACATTTAGGTAAAAAAAAAAAAAAAAAAAAAAAAAAAAAAAAACGGGGGAAAAGGGGAGGGGAAGGGGGGTGTGATTGCAACAGAGGGTGGGCGTTCGAAGTGCGACCCAGAATCCGCAGCTTTGAGACTTCCACATGCAAATTCCACGCCGAGCGCCGCGCTCACAAATGATTTTTAAAGAGCCAAATAAACACTGGATGGGATCCAAGGCGAGGGAGAGACGATCCAAAAGGGGGAGAATCGGCGAGAGGCGAACGGCGGGGAGAGACGAGGGAGGGGCGAAGTCCCGGCGGCGGGAGGAGAAAGTTGGTCGGCGGCGGAGGTCGGGGACCCCCCCCCCCAGCTCAGCCCCCCTCCCCGCAGCCCGGCTACTCACCAGCGAGAAGAGGTTGGAGTGACAATCCTCCAGGCTCGCCCCGTTCGCCACCCAGTTCGCTGCCGCAGTCATGATCCTCCGCGAGCCCGGCCGCCAGAGCGGGGCATGTCGGAGCGAGGCGTCCGAGGCGAGGCCGGGCCGGGCGGCGGCGCCTCGCCGGGGAGCGCGGGGCGGCCGGGCCGCCGCCGCCGCCGGGGGAGGGCGCGAGGGCCGGCGGGCGGGCGGGAGGCGCCGCGGCGACGCCGCGCCGGGGGCGGCGGGCCCGGGCCGGCGGGGGGGTCCGCGGCGGCCGCGCGGCTCCTTCCTGTTCGGGCGGCGGCGGCGGCGGCTCCCGCGGCTCCGGCGGCGGCGGGGGGCGCTGTCCGCGCGGCCCGGCGCCCTCCCCGCCTCTCAGGGCCGCCGCTGCCTCCCTGGCCGGCGCTGCGGGCCGGCCGCCGCCTCCGCCTTCCCTGTTCCTCAGCCGCCGCCGCTGCCGCCGCCTTGTTTATCTCCAGCCACCGACTCCCCCTCGGCCCCCGCCGGCGCGTGAGGGGAGGCGAGCCCCGGAGCCGCCGCCGCCGCCGCCTCGGAGCCGCCGCCGCCGCGGAGCGCGAACTCGCGAAGGGGGGGGTGCGGACGAAGCCAGCGGGCGACCCCGGCAGCCGAGCGACGTCCCCTCCTTCCTCTTCCTCCCCCACCCCCCCCTCCTCCCCAGTCAGCCTCGCTTCTCCTCCCTCCCCGGGCTCGCTCGCTCTGACAGCAATGGCGGCCGCCGACCGCGGCTCGGCCCGCCATTGGCTGGCGCCACGTCACGTGACGGGCGCCGGCCGCGCGGGGGGGGGCGGGAGGCGGGCGGGGGAGGGGCCCCGGAGTGGCGGTGGCGGCGGCGGCGGCGGCGGCTCGCGGGCGGCGCTGCTGAGCTGAGCGCGGCTGGATCCTCCGGCCGGGAGAGGGAGGGAGAGCGAGAGGGAGAGAAAGAAGTGCGGGCGGCGAGGCTCCCCGGCGGGCGGCGGCCGGCCGGCCCGAGGCTGCCGAGGGCTGCCCCGCGTGGGCGCCGTGCCCCACCCCCTCGGGGGGCACAGATCTCGACGGGACGTGACCTCGGGCCCCGGGAACGCCCGAGGCGGCCGCGGCGGAGGGCTCGGGGCCCCCTGGCGTGTGCCCCCCGGCGGCGCCGGCCGCCTGGCATGACTGGGGGCTCTGCTGTGGGCCCTGCTGCAGGTCCCAGTGCTCCCGGGGAGTGCCTCGGCGGGTCGCCCTCCGTCGTCCGCGTTGTGCAGATGAGAAAACTGGAGCACAAAGAGATTAAGTCGCTTGCCCGAGGTCAGCCCAGCTGGGAAGAGGAGGCGGCGGAATTCGAACCCCTGCACCCAGGCACAGTGAAGCTGAGCTCTTGCACTGGGTTTCAATAAGCCTCGCCCAGGGATATCCACGACTGCCACTTAGCGCTTTCTGTGTACCAGAAGCTGTGCAACGAACACAGAAATGCCTTTTGAGCCCTTACTCCTAGGCACTGTGTGTATTCATTCATTGCGTAAAGGTTTCCTGACCTCCTGCCATGTGCAGGAATGTAACTGCCCGGCACTGTACTACGGCTGTGTTGGGAGCAGACCCTCACTCGTTCACTCGATAACGAACATTTCCTGAGAGCATATGGTCCTGAGGAGTGCCAGTCTGAGCAGGAGGCCCTCTCCCAGCCCCCAAGGCGTTTGCTCCCTGCAAAGCTGGGGAGAGCAACTCCTTTGCTAAAAGCCCCCAAACATGGAAGAACCAAGCTGTTTCAGGTGGACTGGACTAAAGCAGAAGAAGAGTAGAAAACAGGGCAAAGATGACATGTAATAAAAGACAAGTCTCAGACGTGTGAATTGAGCTTTGGAACTACCACAAATAATGCTAAAGCGAAAGCTACAAGCAGCATGTTATAATGTGTATTATTACCATGGCCGACACTACCTTGTAACCCACTGACACTATGTTGTAACAAATGTGCATATATTATTTCACATAATCCTCAGAACAACCACATAAAGAAGACACTGTTATTATCCTTATACTAAAATAAGCCGAGGCTCAGAAGTGCAGTGACATCTCCAAGATCTCCAGTTAGCGAGCCAATCAAACCCTAGTCTGTCTGGCTCCAGAGCCTAGGCCTGAATCCAGAAGGCTCTGTGAGCGGATGCGTGCCATTGGCTTTGGCACCCCTGGTTGTGTTACCTTGACCAACATAGTTTAACTCTCTGAACCTCATTTCCTAATCTGTCAAAAAGAGATCCTAATTGCTGACCCACTGACCTCAGGCCAATGTTGTACATTTCTATTAAGATAACTCTTGATGAAAGTGTTCAGGGAAAAAAAAAAAAAAAAAAAAAAAAAAGCCAAAGCACTTGATCAACATGCAGGGTGTTACTTGGGCCTGAACAGTCAAATGGTGAGATGGTCCATCACATCCAGGTGTATTTCCATCTCAGGAGGCCTTCATCCTACACACCTGGTCACCAAAGTCTCATTCTTCAGCAAGTATAGGTTTAACTCTTTAAAAAGTCTCCCAGAGCATCCTAATAGAAAAATGAGCAATGGACGCGCACAGTTTAGAGAATAGGAAAGACATATGGCTTTTAAATATGTAAAAAGATGCTCAGACTATGAGCATCGTTGCTATGGACTGAATGTTTGTATCCCCCTAAAATTCGTATGTTGAAACCCTAATCCCCCATGGATGGTATTTGGAAGACAGAGCCTTTAACAGGTCATTAGGCCATGAGGGTGAAGCCCTCATGATGGGGTTAGTGCCCTTCTGAAAAGAGACATGGAGAGATTGCTCCCTCTCTCTTTCCGTATCTATCTTTGTCATGTGAAGACGTAATGAGGAAGAGGTCTCTTACCAGGAACCAAATTGCCACACCTTGATCTTGGACTTCTCAGCCTCCAGAGCTGTGAGAAATTTCTGTTGTTTAAGCCACCTAGTCTATGGCCATTTGTTATAGCAGCCCAAGCAGATTATAACACTCATCACAAGAAAAACAGAAATGAAAAACATAGTAGGTGTTCACAGTATTTTAAAAGCTTAGGCAAATGTGGAAGGAAGCAGAGCTCTCACACCTGTCACAGGGAATGTAAATCAGCACCAAGCTTGGGTATCAATTTGGAGAATATCAAAATGTGTAATGCACATACCCTTTGACCCGGAAACTCTAGGAGTTCATCCTACTGAGATACTTGTACGGATGTTTAACGGCCTGCAGTGCAAGGACATGAACTATAGTACTGTTTGCAGGGCAAAAACTGGAAGCAATCTACATGTCCATCATTAGGGGAGTAGTTACCAAAAGAATATAATCCCATTCAGTCGTTAAAAATAGTGACTACCACAATGTGTACTAATATAAAATAATCTCAAAAATAGGTTATTAATTGAGATACCCCTGGAAAGTTCCATGAGACAATAGTAACATCAGTTGTCTCTAGGGAAGAGAAGTCGGGGTGGTGAAAGGAATTCCTTTCCACTATACTGATTATATTTTCTCTCTCTTTTTTTTTTTTTAACTAAATGTGTATATTACCAACTCAATGCAATAAGTTATAAACAACACCAATCACTCAAAAAAATTGAAAACAGAATCATCAAATGGCACCAAAAAAGTAAATTAAAAAGCAAATAAACAATACAAGACAACAGAGAGAAAAAAAAAAAAAAACCTCATCTGAGATTTCCTTGGCCGTCAAAGCCAAGGCCCCAGAGTGGAAGAGAAAAGGCCTGAAGTGCTGTGTGTGATTGCCCAGGCAACATGAGTACAGAATGAGAACCCAGGGGACCCGGGTTCTAGTCTCAGATGCACCTCTGAGCAGCCCTGTTATCTTAGACCAACCACTCCACCTCTCTGGGCCTCAGTTTCCTCATGTGTGAAAAGGGCAACCCAGGTGATCCTTCAGGTCGTTTCTAGCAAGGAAGCTCTTTGACTCTCCCGCACAGTTGAGATGGCTGATAAAAGATCCCGTGGAGATCTTACTCAAGAGAGAAAGCAGTGAGAGTTGATGGTAAGCCTGAGATAAGATGAAAACAAAACAAAACCAAACAACACCTATCAACTGACAATGAGACAGCAACGAGGCACCCGGCACGCTGACTTCTAAGCCCAGTTCCGTATGTGGGGAGCTCATCAGAAGCATCTTGGGCGCCTGGGTGGCTCAGTTGGTTAGGTGTCCGACTTTGGCTCAGGTCACAATCTCACGGTTGGTGAGTTCCAGCCCTGCGTCAGGCTCTGTGCTGACAGCTCAGAGCCTCGAGCCCACTTCGGATTCTGTGTCTCCCTCTCTCTCTGCCCCTCCCCTGCTCATGCTGTGTCTCTCTCTGTCTCAAAAATAAATAAAACATTTAAAACAATGAAAAAAAAAAGAAGCATTCTCATGACTTAGTTTCCCCGTTTGTGACAATGCCTGCAGCCTGAAGCAGGCAGGAAACAGATGTTCCACTCTGCACAAGTCTCAGGTCTTATTCTGACAATGACACGTTAGTTCTCTTTCAGGGTTACCAAACATAATGGCGGAGAGAAAATGGAAGCAAAAATATGACCAGAGGAGGAACCATCTATTAGAAAGGCCACAGGAAGCTGCCCCAGCTACAGGGTGGGAGCATTCAGTAGGAGTTAAGAATGTCACTTCAGAGCAAAACACACCTGGGTTCCAATCCCTGCTCTGTTGTGCACTAGCTGTGCAGCCTTGAGCAGGTCATTTAACCCCCGTGACCCCCATTTCTTCTTGTGCATTGACCTCCCAGGGTGATCACACAGAGAAAGTTCTTAGCACGGTGCATGGCCCCATAGGCAATGATCAATAAATTATAACAATTATAGTCACTTGTCTGTCCTTGTACAAAGGAAAACAGCACCTAAGCTTTATTGGATTTATTTTATTGTAAATGACAAAAGTATCAGAATGCTAGCTAGAGCAGGTCAAACGATAGTTTACCGAGAAAAAGAGAATACTTTTCTCTCTACCCTACTGAGATGACCAAAGTTACCACATTGTTGTGAATCCTTATTGTCCTCCCTCCATGCTCGGACCAAATAATACAATTTAAACACATATTTCTAAGGGTTGGTTTGTTTTTTGTTTTTTGTTTTTTTACTTTTTATGAAAATGGGATTGTCACATATATTATTTTGCAATCTGCTTTATTCACTTAACAATTTATCGCAAATGTACCTGTAGGCCTATATATCTAGATCTAACTCATTCTTTTATTAGTTGTATAATGTTTCATAGAACACCTGTGCCATAATTTATCCAATTATTCCCCAATTCCTGAACATTCAGGTGGTTTCCAGCTATTTCCTCCTCTAAATAAGGGCAGAGCAAATATCTTTATCCATATATCCTTAGGCACTGACACTTTTATTTCTGTGGAATAAAGTCCCCAAAATAGGATTGCTTTTTTATTGTTAATAAATGCGTATTTTTATTGTTAATAAATACAGCCAGAAGACTTTCCCCAAAGCTTGTGGCAATTCACTCTCCCTCAAGCAATACGGGAAGAGTGTCCATTTCTTCACCATCTTGCCACCATTTGTACTCTGCCCACCTTTTTCAACTTTTGCCAACCCGATGGTGAAAACATTGGTGCCATTGTTGTTTGACTTTGCTTTCCCCGAACTCTAAGAAGGTAGCTCTTCTCCTCCTTCTGTCTCGGCCGCCCTCATTTCCTGTTGAGCGTTCGCGACCAAGTCAGCAGCCTCAAGCGAAAAAGAACTAAATCCAGTCCCACCCAGGGAGACCAGTAAGGGGCTTGGCACAACGACAGATACCAGTCTTTGGTCACTGCCACCTGGTGTGGACAAGGCAATTCATTGCATAATCCCATAAAGATTTTTCTGGACACTTCCATGTGGCGGGCCTATCCTTTTCATCCCTTTGCTTTGATAATTCAATTTTTAAGTTGACGTTTTCAGTTCCCTCTGAGAGAATGGTCTTATACCAATCAAGCTGAGCTGCCTTGGGCAATAACAGCTTTGCTCATAACCACCAAGGATTTCCTAATTGTTCCAGCCTCTCCCTTAAGACAGTGTAGAGGACGAAGCAGAGACAAGAGTAGCTGCTGCTGGTGTGGAGCAGGGCTTGAGGTGTGAACAGAGGCAAGGACCTCACAGTGGGACAAAACCTGGTTCAAGTCCCAGCTCCGTCACTCACCTTTTGACCTCTTGGGCTGTGATTTACCCTCTCTGTGCCTCAAGTCTCCTCGTGTCTAAAGCAGGCTCATACTTGTGTCTGCTGCTTAGAGCCGTTGTGGGCATTTGGTTGAGTTACGGGGCACAAAGCATTCAGTACCTTACGGTTACTAAGATCCTTTTGTGAAATGTGGGAGGAGACAGCTCCAAGAAACACCACCAAAGGGATAATTCAAGCAATGGTTTGAGTTGTTAAAAATCCCATTGAGCTTAAGTTAACCGTATTCGGTGGCTTTTTGCCTACACCTATTGCACGCAGAAGAAGGACCCTTGGTGCTGGTGACTCTGATTTTTAGAATAAATTTCGCAGCCCACAATGAATTGCTTTCAAATAGCCAAGAAAAATAAAGAAGTAGGTGACGATGTCCTCCGATGTTTTTCTTTGACCCTGCTGCTGCTTGACCAAAGACAGGTGACTATATTCACAATTTTTCGGCTTCCGCTCCATTTTCTACGTATTGCAGGCCACGGCCATGGCAGGTGGTGAAATAGATCACATGAAACTAAATTCTGTTTCCTCTGGCGGGACACACATATAAACACACTCTTGAAATCCGAACAGCCTCAGTATACAACAGCCAATCCCGGTTTTCGGGTGAACAAAATCACTGTTAAGAGAAGAGAGCATTCTCAAGGTGGATTCTATAACTCTTCCTCTCCAGGGGCACGCAAGTGTGAATTTGATGTTCACGGAAGAAACAGGCTGCGCAGGTGGCCCAGAGCCAGGCTGGGCTCTGCAAGGGGAGATGCCAATTTCCCTGGCAACATTTCACCCTCTCTGTTTTCCGTGCTCCGGGCCAGACCCAAGCGTCTAGGGGTTTTGTAAGGAAGACAAATGTCTTTTCACCGGTGGCCTAAATCAGGGACTCCAGCCGAGGTCTGAGTAAGTGAGAAAGCAAGTAATCCAGCCACCTGACCTGTGGGACACTGCTTTTTGAGAACTGACAGCCAGGTCCTGGCATATGAGACAAGAACCACCATCCTCCAGGGACCATACCCAGTCTCTCCAAACTCTGTGGCACTTTGAAGTCCCCAAGCATAGGTGTGCTGTCTCCCTGCTGGCTGGGTCCATGTCCTGAGGCCAGATCTTGCTTTCTGCAGGAGATCATTTTACTTAAAACAGCCCTTGGAATGGGTGCCTGGGTGGCTCAGTCAATTAAGTGTCTGACTTTAGCTCAGGTCATGGATCTCGCGGTTCATGGGTTCGAGGCCCATGTTGGGCTCTGGGTTGACAGCTCAGAGCCTAGAGCCTGCTTTGGATTCTGTGTCTCCCTCTCTCACTGCCCCCCACCCCTGAACTCGTGTTCTCTCTCTCTCTCTCTCTCTCAAAAATAAACATTAAAAAAAAATTTTTTAACAACCCTTGGAAAGAGCGCAGCCCTTTTCTGAAAACAATTCGGAGGCCAAAAAAAAAAAAAAAAAAAAAAAAAGCCACATATGAAACCTGAGTCATCCTTTTGTCTTCCCTTTGCCCCAGTGACAGGCTCACTGGGTTTCCCCAGTCACCCGAGTTATGGGTTCTCACCAAGGATGAAGCGAGCAACTCCTCTCTCTTGCTTGGGTCTCAGTTTTCCCTTTTTCAAATGGGGCCGCCCACCGCTTATGACGCTGGTGAGTTGTAATCAATTGGCTTTTTAAATTGCGTACACAATTTCTCAATTTTCAAATGTGCTGACTGCAATAGTCTACCGTGGACGGCAATGGAGTACATCTACAGTCACTCTGTTGCTGCTGTTGGTACAGATCGCTTCCCCAAGGAAATAAATTACATTTCATTCTCTATATATTGTTTACTTTATAGTCTCTTGATCTTACTTTGCTGACTTCTTGTTGTAGATTTTTCGGTAGCTTGGTTCCCACTTAATCACAACAGCCTCTGTAAATGTTAGCGAGTTGTGTTATGGGGATTTGCTACTGGCATTCCACAACGGTTCCTGAACGCAGAAGCCCCTTCTTTATTCTCCCAAAAAAATACCTCGGTAAATATTCCCCTCACTCAAGATAATCATCATAGTAATAGACCTTCGAAACGATATTCTGACGAGCAGACTTTATTTCCCGTTAACCGGGCAATAACTCAAGGCACATTTTGCATTGTTTTCTAGTTGTGGCTTTAGGAAGAGGCTACTGTTTACATAACATGCACTCCCTGATGAGCTTGTTCATTAGAATCTAATCAGTCACTCCTCAAAATCCCAACAGCAGAAAACCTTTCTTCTCCCATCTCCTACCAGACGGTGTGGTGCAATCCCAAGGAGGCCAGACAAGACATGCCTCCGACCACATCCTTGGCTACCCGTCTCCTTACCTCCTTTTCGGGAGGGGGATGTTTTTCTGAGCGTTTACTGACCTCCTTTTATGCCAGGCATCTAATCAGCCCCACTATCTTTTTCAGGTGGATCTTGCCTCGGTCCCCATTTTACAGATGAGACAATCGAGGCTCAGGGAGGCGCAGTGACTTGCCTGAGGTCACACAGCTTGGAAACGCAAGGCAGGATTTGAACCTCCTCCTGTCCCGGGATGGGCCACAGAGCTTCTCCGTGCTTCAGACACCCCCTGTCCCTTGTTCGGAGCTTCCTGTCTCCTTCACTGGCCACTCATGCCTCCGCACCAGTGTTCCCGGGGAGGAGGGTGGGGGGAGGCCTGGATCGATACAGCTCTGCTAATTTACCAGGCATCTGCTCTTGGATGAGTAGCCTCGCCCCTCTGAGAAAGAGTCTTCTCATTCATAACATGGGCATAATTATACTGGCCTCACAGGGAAGCGGGTAGTAATAACAACAAGCCTGAACATATTTATTGAGCTCTTCCCATGTGCCAGGCACCGGGCCAGATCATTTACACCATGCTCATTTTTAATCCTTCCGACAGCCCTATGAGGGAGGCACTATTATTATCCCATTTCGCAGATGGGGAAAGTGAAGCCTAAGCCACTGTCAACATGGGCGGTGTCACTCTCTCCGCCTCAGACCCCCAGTGTTCTCTTTTCCACACAGCAGTTGGATGGGTGCTAGTCAAACCCAAGACGAGTCTTGTCGCACCTCTGCCCTCAGCCCTCAGCCCTCAGCCCTCCCATGGCTGCGATCTCACTCACAGTGAAAGCCAAACCCTTTCCCCCCGACCTGCAGGCCTGTGTGACCGGGCTTCTTGCGGTCTTGCCAACGTCCTCCATGCACACTCTGCCGCAGGCCCCTGACCTCCCTGTGGTTCTTGTCACTCACCCAGCCTCAGGGTCCCCCTTGTTGGATCAGGTGTCGCCATATTGAAAAGGTCTTCTTGGAAACACTGCACCTGAACCCCATGCTTCTCCCCATCTCTCGTGCACTCCTCACTCTATTTACTGGCCTCTTAGCATCTAAAATCCCTACACACACTTGTGTGCATACATTGTTGCCTGTCTCCCCTCCCCCACCTTAGATTTTTTTTTTTTTAAATGTTTATTTTTGAGAGAGAAAGACAGAGTGCGAGTGGTAGAGGGACAGAGAGACACAGGGAGACACAGAATCCGAACCAGGCTCCAGGCTCTGAGCTGCCAGCACAGAGCCCGACGCGAGGCTCGAACTCACGAATCACGAGATCATGACCTGAGCCAAAGTCGGACGCTTAACCGACTGAGCCCCCCAGGTGCCCCTCCCCCTGTTAGAATATAAGCCCCATGAGGGCATGGTTGGTTTTCTTTTTCCCTGTTTGTTCGCTACAGTATCCCCAGTGCCTAGAACATTGTTGGCATTTAATAAATATTTGTCAAATGAAGGAATCACAAAATAATACTAAGTAGGAAATCCCTCTGGCCAGTGGCTGGCACTGTGCAAGCGTCCATAAACATTGGCCGTTATTATCAGGGGCTTGGGCCACAGGCAGCTCTTCTCCTTGGCAAGAGAATCAGGGCCATGTCCACTCTGAGTCTCACTGCACCCCATCCAGAAAAATCTGACCCGTAGGACCTGGAAGGCAGATTTCCCCCAGCAGCAACCTAGAGAGGACAGTAGCACTTCCTCATCGGGAGGAGAAGAAAGCCCCAAGCCAAAGAGCAAGGATCTTTCCAGGCTTCCCAAGGGGTCTGCAAAGTCAGAGCACATCTCCAACGGCGTGAGTGGACAACTGCCTTCCAGAGCCAGAATTAGGGTCTAACCATAGAGTCTGAGCATCTCAGGTGAGTTCTGTGCCTCTCTTCTGTGCCTGGCCAGCACGGAGGATTATATTTGTATCATAATTCGATTTTCCCTCTAATTTTGAAAGTAACACATGCCCTATAAAATATTCAAACATCAAAGAAATGTGTAATTTAGAAAATGAAACACCCTTCTCCCCAACCCAGATAACTTACTGTTAACAATGTGGCATACTGGATATTTATCTAGAATTTTTTTCTCCCCAAGCATGTTCTAACATCTATTGCTTACAAAAGTGGGATCAATTCATATATAGCTTTTACACCTTGATTTTATTCTTTAATCGCGTTTATTGAGGTATAGTTTGCATATTGTAAAATTCATTGTTTCCACTGTAGAGAGTTCTTCGAGTTTTGACAATAGGTGACACCATAGACGATGGTAGAAACATAGCAACAATAAAAATTTAGAACAGTTCCATCAACCTTCCAAATTCTCTTGTGCCCCTTGTAATAAATCCCTTCCTTTACTGCCATGTACCCATACTTTTCCATTTCCAGAATGTGCTATAAATGGTGTTATAGAGTACCCAACCTTTGGTGGCTGCTTTCTTTCCCTCCGCATAACAATGCATCTGAGGTTCATCCGTGCCGTCTCCTGAATCTGTGGTCCGTTCCTTTTAATTGCTGTATAATATTTCATCATATGGATACACTACACTTCGTTTATCAATTCATCAGTTGAAGGATGTTAGGTTTGTTTCCATTTTGGGGCAATTACAAATAAAGCCACTATAAACATTCACATACAAGTTTTGGTGTGAATATAAGTTTTCGTCTCTCTTGGGTAAAATCCCAGGAGTGGGATGTCTGGGCCATATGGTAAATACATATTTAACTTTGTAAGAAACTGCCAAAGTGTTTTCCAAAGCGGCTTTTCCATACACCTTGCTTTTTTTTTTTTTTTTTTAACTTAACAAATATGGTATTACCTGGTAATATGTATTTACTTGTTTGTGAAACACCTTCCCACCAAAATGTAAGCTCTATGAAGGCAAGGACATTGTCTCCTTTGTTCACTATTGCATCCTTTGCCCAGAACAATACATAATAAGTACTCAAGAAATATGTTGTGGCATGCCTGGGTGGCTCAGTCGGTTAAGCGTCAGACTTTGGCTCAGGTCATGATCTTGAGGTCCGTGAGTTTGAGCCTCACATCAAGCTCTGCACTGCCTGCTTGGGATTCTCTCTCTCCCTCTCTCTCTGCCCCTCCCCCACTTGTGCTTTCTTTCAAAATAAATAAGTAAACTTAAAAAAAAAAAAAAAAGAGGGGCCCCTGGGTGGCTCAGTTGGTTAAGCGTCCAACTTCGGCTCAGGTCACGATCTCATGGTTTTTGGGGTCAAGCCCCGTGTCGGGCTCTGTGCTGACGACTCAGAGCCAGGAGCCTGCTTTGGATTCTGTGTCTCCCTCTCTCTCTGCCCCTCCCTCACTTGTGGTCTCTCTCTCTCTCTGTCTTTCAAAAGTAAATATGTGAAAAAGGAAGAAAGAAAGAAAGAAAGAAAGAAAGAAAGAAAGAAAGAAAGAAAGAAAAGGAAGGAAGGAAGGAAGGAAGGAAGGAAGGAAGGAAGGAAGGAATGTGTGTTGAATGAATGAGCCCGACAAACTTCCCTTCACGTGAGGACATCCATGTCATTAGCCCAAGAGTGGCAACCTCATGTATTACACTGTCTGGCCTCTTTCTTTCTTTCTTTCTTCTTTTTTTTTACCATTCCCTTACTGTGGGTCCTCGGTCCTCTCTAGGTTTCCACCGCAATGTGCGTCAATGGGCTTGCATATTCTTTTGCAAACCTGTGTGAATTTCCCATTAAAACAAACTTCTGGAGGGGCGCCTGGGTGGTGCAGTCGGTTGGGCGTCCGACTTCAGCCAGGTCACGATCTCGCGGTCCGTGAGTTCGAGCCCCGCGTCGGGCTCTGGGCTGATGGCTCGGAGCCTGGAGCCTGTTTCCGATTCTGTGTCTCCCTCTCTCTCTGCCCCTCCCCCGTTCATGCTCTGTCTCCCTCTGTCCCAAAAATAAATAAACGTTGAAAAAAAAATTAAAAAAAAAAAAAAACAAACTTCTGGAAATAGAATTCCTTGGTCAGAGGAGATAAAAGATCACAACTGTCACAGATGCTGCAAAAGGTGATACCAATTTATGCTTCCACCGAGGGTGGAGTGGAGGAGATGACCCACTTCAGGGGACCCCCCTGCCCCAGCACAGCCTTACCTGCACGGAGGAGTACCACTTGGGACAAATGTTCAATCCACACTGCTCAAGGTCTTGGGGTCTGCAAAACCAGTGCTTCCCTGATGTTTGGATTTCATACATGGGTACCATCTCCAGAAAGAATGGTGGAGACAGACACAAGGCTGTCAACTTCTTGTTTTCCTAAGAAAGAACCAAAAAAAAAAAAAAAAATCAAGACTAAAACCTACCATCTAAAAAAACATAGTACCGCCTATCGTCTTATACCCAAAAGGGAGTTCACTCCATTAAAAAATTGAAAAGGGAAACTCTGAGAATAAAGCAAATCCCACTGTAATACATTTGGCCTTGGTTTTCCTGTTTCACTGTGAACTGGGGTAGAGGAGGCAGCCAGGGTCTGATGGATGAGTTTGGATGGGAGCCTGGAAACTACCAGCAGACCTGCGTAGGTGACCCTTCGAGGGCTCTAAATGAGAACAACAAAAGGTAGTTGGAAAAAAATGAAACTGAACGGGGAAGAAATGAAAAGTGTTACAATTGGCTAATTGGGCCCAGTTCTTCTGGATGGAGCTTTATCTCTCCCACTGTGCACAGAGCTGTTCACCACATCAAAGACAAGCCCGGAGAATTGGAACCAATGTTTATGGAGCGCTTTGAAGATGTGAAGTACTGTTTAAATGCTAAGTATTATTATTATTACTTAAAATTTTAAGTCCCCCCCCCTTTTTTTTTTGGTGGGAATTTTTAATATGTTTGTGATTCTTAACTGAATGCCGAAAGCGAGCCTGTCTGTGAAATCCTATCTGGATTCAGGCTGGGGTGGGGCAAGCCACCCGACATACCTTTGGAATACTGAACCAAATGCACCACTCTGTCCCTGTAAATTGTGTTTTCTGGGAAGATGAACACTGTCAATCCGATGCTGTCAGTTTATGTAAGAACATGTCTCGAGATCTAATTGAAATACAGTATCTTTCCAGGCAGAGTTGATAGAGTTATCACATTACAGATTTTATTTGACTCTGCATCTCAATTCATTGCTTTGTATAGTTTCCAGATTTCTTCATAAAACAGAAATTAGACACAGTCTTGACATTAGAATTTCACAAAGAAGCAATCAAATCCAAATTACTTCGAAGAAAGAAAGGACTATAAAAGTGACTAAACCAAATGAAAGGAAAAAACATTCTGGAGGGCCCTAGTTCATGAATTAATTTTCTTATTTGGTCCTTGGGACAAATCCAACTTAATTTAGGAGGTTGCCAGACGTTAAAACACAAGGACAAACTTTTGCATCTGTGGCTACTATGAGCTTAAAGATAAATATTGTAAAGTTTGGAAGTTTTGTTTACTTTCATTCTCCCCCCCCCCTTTTTTTTTTTGCGCAGAACTCAGACAATAAACTTGACTGATTCATGTGTTCACTGTGTGCTAATAGATTTTTTTTTTTTTTTTTACTATTGGTAGGGAATTTTTTAAATTAAAAAATCATCAAAGCTGAAATGAATTGCCCGACATAAAACTTGGATCCAAAAAGGAACACGGTCATTGGGCCTTTGCAATTTCCTATGGTAACCAAAGACCACACTGTGTTTTAAAAACTATTCTAGTAATGAGTTCACAAGAGGTCTCAAGTTACTAAGTGGCTTTGAGCCTCTTTTGAAACCAAAGCAAAGGGAAATCTCATTAATTTGAACTGTGCTAATAATGGAATTTGTTATAATTCAACCTGGCCTGAGCTGCAGCTTACCTTTGGTCTACCTATGATGGAAAGTGTACCGGAGCGACCATAAAGAAGATTGTACAGGAATGTTTCATGTCTTCAAAAGAATAAACTGTTTTAAGGCTTTTAGCACCTCACTCTTAGCCAAATAGATTCCTGCAGCATCCAGATGAGTTTTAAATGTTGATTAGAGCAGACAGAAGTAATACTGTTTGGGAACGCTTTCTTTGTCCAATTCTCCTCTGTACTCAAAAGAAATAAAGGTTCATTTTGTTTAAAGATTCAAAACCGTTCTTTTAATGCAGACAGATCTCTTAACCTGCCCTTCATACCAGTTGTCATGAAAGAATGAGTTTTTATTGAAGCAGTAGCAATGATCTGTAAGGAAGAAAGGAAGGAACTCAAAATCTTTTTTTTTCCATGACACTTGCATGTGTCAGACCACGCGCTAAGCACTTTGTGGTCTCTTTACACCGTTTCTGATAACCAATAGGTTTTTAGTAGATGGTCACACTCACCATTAAAGTAAATCTTCTCCTAGCTGCAGGAGCACATCAACATCTGTTGGCCTCACTGGTATCGATAGACAGATAAAAGATGGTCAAATAAAAAGGAAGAAAATATGCAAAAATAAAGCAATAGATTGATAGATGATAGATAGATAGATAGATAGATAGATATAGGGGCAGATGGATGGATGGATGGATAAATGGATAGATAGGTAGGTAGATGGGTAGATGGATAGATAGAGAGATAGATAGATAGATAGATAGATAGATAGATAGATAGATAGAGGGGGCAGATGGATGGATGGATGGATAAATGGATAGATAGGTAGGTAGATGGGTGGATGGATGCATAGATAGATAGATAGATAGATAGATAGATAGATAGATAGATGTAGGGGGCAGATGGATGGATGGATGGATAAATGAATAGATAGGTAGGAAGATGGGTGGATGAATGGATAGATGGATAGGTAGGTAGATGGATAGATGGATGGAGATAGATATATGATAGATAGATAGATAGATAGATAGATAGATAGATAGATAGATAGAAAGAAAGAAATGAGCAAAGCAAAGAAACAGGGAGAGGTGGCACGACGGTGACCATGTTAGCCAGGTGCATGGAATGGTTTTTCTCTCCACCCAATCAAGAACTGCGGCAGGGCACAATAGAAAGCTAGCCATGAACCAAGAATGACACAGACCTCCTGGCAATCACAGCAAACCAGCTTAGATTCTGTATTTTGGTGCTCTTTTGATGTGGTCCCAAGGGAGCCTATGGAAAGCAGTGGAGGAACTCAAGCAGACTAGTTCCCTGCCTGTTAGGGAGACTGCAGAAAGGCTTGGTGGTGTGGCTGTGGGTGCCAAGTAAACACTAAGGTCCTGCTAACTGGAGGGACTGGTTTGATTCCATTGAGTTTGGATTTTCTACCACAGTGTTATTAGGATGCCATTTAATGGGTACCAAAAGTCCTCCTCCTTACCAGAAGGAAATGCCTCAAATTCCCACCAATCCATTTACATTAAAAAATTTTTAAACCTTGTTTTGCTTTATCTGATTTTAAAAATAATACTAAAACATTAAACGAATAAGATAAAATAACAGATAAAGAGGGAAAGGAAAAGAAACACAGCTCTTCATAAAAAATTCAAACAATATGGATGAATATTAATGAGCAAGTGAAAATGATCTATGATCCTATCACTGAGTGATATCTACTGCTAACATGTTGGTAAATATCTAATTAAGCAGTAAAAACACTATATTTAAAGGACACCTACCACACATTGGAGATACAAGGGACAAAATACAGTTACAGTCTCTGAGCCTAGGGACTTCGTAAGCTACTAGAAGAAACAAATCAGGTGAGTTATTACAAGTGTGATGAGTACTTTGTCATTTGTTTTTTTTGCACTCAGCAATGGTCATTGGCATGTTCCCATGTCAAATATGTATATCGTTGGTATATATATCAGGGATAAAAAATATTACTAAGCATCATCACTCTTTTCCATTATTGTTTCTTGAAAGAGGATTCAATCTTTGCCTGCTTAACCCCTAGACCTTTGTTGGGCTCATCAAGGACTGGAACATGCTTAAAAGTGAGTACCTTAATTCACATCAGGAAGGACCGGAAGCCGCCTGGGGTAGAACGGAGTGGGCCAAAATGGGAAGAGAGGGATTAAGAAGGAAAGGCCTGAAGAGATAACGCAGGCTGAGGTCCAGAGGAAGCAAGGGGAAGTATAGGGGAAGTAGCCGTTGTGATGAGGAAGACTTTGGATCGCAAGGATTTCTCAGAGACTTCAGTGAAGAGGTCAGTTATTTCCTAATGCCATGGGGATTGGGGACTTGTAATTCTCTGGAAGGTGACACCACATCGAGGCCAGCCACCATATGGCCAGGTATAGTTTGATGCCATGTAGAACGACCTCATTCTTTTTAATCGTGGCATAGCGGACCATTGTGTGTGTAAACCAAACTATTTATTCCTTCCCTATAGGCAGACAGGTAGATTGACATAAATGCTTTTGCTATTTATTGAATATAAATGCCGTGATAACATCTTTACAAGTTAGCTCACTTGTAAAGAAGTGGATAGATGACGATAGATAGATGGTAGACAGCTGGGAGGAAGGAAGGAAGGAAGGAAGGAAGGAAGGAAGGAAGGTAGGAAGGAAGGAATCAACAAACTGTGGCATATCCATACAATAGAATACTACTCAGCAATAAAAAGGAATGAAGCATCGATAGACAAGTTGGATGAGCCTAAAATTAATTATGCTTCATGAAGGAGGCCAGGCTTCTGTAAGTTTCCATTTATATAAAATTGAGACAGAAAGCAGATCAGCAGTTGCCTGGGCCAGGAAGAGGGGTCATAAAGGGAAACGAGGATACCTTTGGGAGTGATTGTATATTCATGATCCTGATTGTGGTGATAGTTTCCAGGGGGTATGCATATGTCAAAATATATCAAATTGCACAGTTTAAATACATGCAGATTATTGCGTATCAATTCTAACTTAATAAAGCTATAAAGCAGGTGATGATAGACAATTGGGGGGTGCATTTTACATTTTTTTCTTAACATTTATTTTTGAGAGACAGAGAGAGACAGAGCATGAGCGGGGGGGGGGGGGGGGGAGGGCAGAGAGGGAGCCACAGAATCCAAAGCAGGCTCCAGGCTCCGAGCTGTCAGCACAGAGCCTGACGCAGGGCTCGAACCCACAGACCGTGAGACCATGACCTGAGCCGAAGTCTGACGCTTAACCAACTGAGCCACCTGGGGAGCCCCTGGGGGGTGCATTTTAAAGTGAACAAGAGAACAGGGACACAGCAGAGACCTGTTTATGGGTCGCTGGGCTGAGGCCAGGGGAGAAAGATGAAGAGTCAGGTGTAATAAGGACAAGGACTCCAGTGGGACACCCCAGTACACAAAGGTGGGGTTATTTATTCATTTCCTGGGGGGAGGGGGGAATGTAGCCCTGATAATAGGGCTCCTAGGGATGAGGAAGTGGAGAAATGGGCTGGGCAAAGGGTCTCGTAGCTGAGCCCCAAACCATACCAGTTTCCTTCCACAGGGTGGGTCTACATATGGTACCTCTGCCCCAACCAAGATTGCCCCAGAGCCCAGCACTGTGACTGGCACGTGGTAGACATTAGCAAACCCGTGTCGGCATGAACAGCCCTCACTTAAGCCCCGCCCAGCTGCCATTTATACACAGGCAGACCAGACATCCCATCCTTCTCTCGGCAAAGGCCTGGACCGCCTTTCCGCTCCTGGCCTGGCGTCCCCCCCTGCCCCTCCATTCCACAATCCCCCAGCCCCTGGCTCTGCCTGCCACCTTCCACTCAAGCTTGTCTCCTGGACCTAATAAATCGGCTTCTCCAGCCCTACCCTGGGAGCCCCTCTTTGGACATGGATACATTCTCTTTTCCGGCTTCCCGGGGTGCCATAGCTTCTACGGAAGGCAGGTTATCTGAGGTCGGTTAGAAAACCGGAACAGGGGCGCCTGGGTGGCGCAGTCGGTTAAGCGTCCGACTTCAGCCAGGTCACGATCTCGCGGTCCGTGAGTTCGAGCCCCGCGTCGGGCTCTGGGCTGATGGCTCAGAGCCTGGAGCCTGTTTCCGATTCTGTGTCTCCCTCTCTCTCTGCCCCTCCCCCGTTCATGCTCTGTCTCTCTCTGTCCCAAAAATAAATAAACGTTGAAAAAAAAAATTAAAAAAAAAAAAAAGAAAACCGGAACAGACCTGGGTTCGGGCCTCTGCTCTGCCTCTTTCTGACTCCGTGGCTGTGGGCAGGTGACGTTCTCTTTCTGAGCCTCAGTTTTTCCCATCTGTAAAATAGGGTTAACATGGGGACAGCAAATATTATCTACCATAGTCTTTGTGAGGATTCATGAAATAAAGGCATGAAGCGTTTGGTACACCGTGTGGCCCCGAATAAAAGCTAATTTTCCTTTATTTTTTATCTAGTCATTAAGAGGTTAAGAGCTTGGACTCTGAAGACAGGCTGACCCACATCATTGGGTGATCGATGATCACCAATGATTGAATCCTGGATCATTGCTCCTGGGCAAGCGACTTACTTTTTCTGAGCTTCGGTTTCCTCCTCTATAAATCAGAGATGATACAAATGCATTGGTCAGGAGCCGGGCAGGTCACATAGGGCATACTGGCATTGGACAGTTTCAGGAGAGTTTAACAAAGAGGTTATTTGCACAGGTACGAACAGTGTTTAGGAAGATAAACAGGGTAAAAAGTGCCATCCCTACGTCTAGCAAAGGGAGACGCTGTGCTAACCCCAAGCCCGCAGGAACAAGGAAGAGGGTTGATTCCAGAACCTGGAAAAGGGAGCTATATGGAGTGAATCACCCATCAGGAACAGTGGCTTTTGGAAGATACACAGCCAGCCCACAGCACAGGCAGGGAGGAGCCTGGGGGATTACTATCCCAACCCCATTGTCTTCTCTCCTCTCATCTCCTGTAGGGGCCTCTTCTCTTCTTGGACAAACCAACCAGAGGCCAGAGTACATGGGAGCCCACTGATGCTGTCCACCCAGGTCGGCCTCCTGGGCTCAGAGCAAGGGGAGAAAAGGAGGGGCAAAGAGATGAAATCCAACATAAGGAGTTCTCTCCTTACAAAATCCAAAGGATCCATTGAGATCATGTTGATAAAGCCGTTAGCACGTAGCAAGGCTTTGCTCAGTGGCAGCCAGCCCACGGTTAGCCTGGAGCCCACCCTAGCCCGAGTTCCCAAGGTTGGTACCAGGCCAGCCTTGACCCAACCTAACAGTGTCGGGAAGGGAACAGAGCTGATCTTCTGCTACATTCTGTGTTTACTTGGAGAAAACTTGGCTGCTGAGAGGAAGGGCCGGTTGCCTGCGGTTTTCTGTAACAGCTGGGGGTGGAGGGGAGGCGGAGAGAGGGGAGCTGGAGCATATTAGGACTCCTGAAAGCCAGGAGACCCCAGAGCCCAGGGATCTGAGAAGGGTCCACACCGAAAGCAGTGTGTGCCCGTATTCTCTTTGCCAAAGGGCCTGTGGATCTGGGAGCTGAGTGTCCTGACCCCAGGAGGCAGGGCCACGGGGCAAGCCCCAGCACCGGCCACGTGGAATGTGCCACTCTTGGAACCAAGGCTCTTGCTTTTTAAAATTGGCTTGTAAATCTCTGTGTAGTTTTCAGAGTTTAGGAATTTTATTTTATCTGGATTAAAGTCGTGTTCTGCTTTGGCATCGGAAGGCGTTTATGACTGTTAAAACAAGAAATGAAAAATATAGGCCTGGAATCAGCGAGGCTGCCTCCTGCCAGGCTCGGGGGGATTTGTCTTGGGGGCCAGGCTGAAGGTTTTCGGCCCCTTCTCCCCAGGCTACTGGGGCATTTTTTGATAAAGCGGCAGCTGCCTGAATGCAAGGGTTTGGGAGGGCGTGTGAAGAAGGCAATCTTCACCTTCGCTTACGTGAGCTCGTCCACTTTCTCTCCAACTCTATTCCCCCCCCCCCCCCCACCTCAAAGCATACCTTCTAGAGCATTGTTTAATGTCACCGTGACTTGGCTGCACTTGGTTGAGGGGGCAGGTGGCTTAAAACTTTTGATTCATCGTTTTGGGATAATTATGAAATCCCCAAATTGCAATTTTGGACAGGATTTAAATAACTGATATTCCAGCTTCCTTGGCCTACTTTGCCAACTTCTCTATTCCTTCTTGCTTTTAAAGCGCTCGCTCTCTCTCTCTCTCTCTCTCACACACACACACACACCCTTCTTTCCTAATGGCAAAAGTTATACATGCTTCACAAAGAACACATGGAAAGCAAAGAAAAGCACTAGCAAGGGAAGGAGGAAGCAAAAAAAAAATCATAAGAGAAAATCACTCAAGCTTTTGGCAAAGATTGTTCTAGTATTCTGCCTCCTATCCATCTATCATCTACTATCTTTTTTTAATACAATCACAGACAGTGTGCAATCTTGTTGCCTGTGTTTTCACCTCTGGGTTGTAAGCATCTTTCTATTCCTGCAGACAATCCATTGTATTTTATGACAAAAATAATAATGACTACCACTCACTCGGCACTGAGGTTAAGAATTTAGCCTTTGTAGGGGGCGCCTGGGTGGCTCAGTCGGTTGAGCGTCCCACTTTGGCTCAGGTCATGATCTCGCGGTTGGTGAGTTCAAGCCCCACGTCAGGCTCTGTGCTGACAGCTCAGAGCCTGGAGCCTGCTTCAGATTCTGTGTCTCCCTCTCTCTCTCCCTGCCCCTCCCCAATGTGTGCTGTCTCTCAAAAGTAAATAAATAAAAACATAAGAATTCAGCCTTTGTAGTCAGAGAGATCTGGGCTCCAATCTCAGCTTGGTCAATTTCTAGCTGCATCTTTGGGCAAGTTACTTAATCTCGCGGGGCCTCAGTTTCGTCATCTGTAAAATGGGGATAAAACTGTATTCGCCTCAGAGGGAGGGTTGCTCGGAGAATAGTAACATTCCAGCAAATAAAGGAGAGCCTGGGGAACGCTTGGTTCCCTAGTGAGTGCTCAGTAAATTACAGTCCATATTCTCACCAAGATGTTCAGCAGTGATCCATGGAGGACATTTGTCTGTGTTTTTCTTTTCCTGAGAGTGCTATGTGCAGCATTCTCTCTAAATCAGAGCTTTGGGCTCCACAGCATTTGTTTCATGGTTAACAGCAAGATGATTTTAAACTTCTATCTTCCCCCGAGAACGCTCCACAAAATTGGCAGTCTGCACTATGCAAAAATTCACCCAGAAATGGAAGAGAGGGACATTTGCAAAAGCTGGGTTGTGTCTACAGAATTAGAAGGCACAGTTCGACTAATTTTAGTGCCTAAAAATGGGAAACATTGGAATCATGCTTCGTGGGAAAGGCAAGTTCTTGAAAGTGGCAAAAGGAACCATCAGGACTGGTTGAAATGGGGACCATTCCCCCAACGCTCGGGCATGGTCCCAATCTGCACAGACTATCTCTCTCTCTCTGGCTGGAAAGTGAAAAGGTTTGGGGAGAAAGGGTTAAATGTCTTTCAAGTCTTCAGGTTGGAAAGGATCTTGTTCACAGTGCCTCTTCGTTGTCTTGGTTTGCCCAACTTTCTGCTTTCCTTTGTCTCGCCATAGAGAATCTTGATCCTGTGACCAGGCAGTCACTGTGTTGGGGCTCTCTGGTATTTTGTCCTTTGGGATTTCCGAGAGGGGCGGGCCCCTGTGATGGGCCTCACGTGGGCAAACTGCACATAACTCACTTTGTATCTGAGGACTGGAGCGGGGGGCCTAGCTCATTTTGGGCGCAGCCAATCGGGCCAGGGCTGGGAGTTTATGAGATGAAGGCGAACCACTTTGAAGAAAGGCGTCCTTGTCTGCTGCTTCGCCATTGCTCTGTGGCGCATGTGGGGAGGTGGGGAGGGGTGGGCACGGCCAGAAGGCGGGTGCCCTGAGGTTGGATGGGGAAAGAAAAGAATCTGAGAAACCAGGGTCAAAAGTCTCTCTGTGAAGAGGAGAGAAACCGAGCAGGCTGCCTTCCTTCCTACAGGTGTGTGTTCTCCCAATGGGGAGCCATGGCCGTCCCCAAGGTCAGGGAAGATGATGGGCACATCCAGCCCCTGGCTGAATTTGCCCCCAGCCTCTACCCCACCAAGAGAACAGAACCAGAGAGGGTAGGATGGGAACACCTCTGGGAGCAATCATGGCAGCCAGTCATCCTTTTGTATAAGTTTATTTATTTATTTGTTTGCTTCAGTAATCTATACACCCAACATGGTGCTCGAACTCATGACCCAAGACCAAGAGTCGCATGCTTTTCAGATTGAGCCAGCCAGGCACCCTGGTGGCCAATGATCTAGAAGCAATATCTCCCCCCAAGGCAGACAGGTGCTGCTTCAAATCCTAATCTCCTCATCTGCTTTTACTTCATATCTTGGGAGCCTCAGTTTCCCCCCAAACAAGTCTTTTTTTTTTTTTTAAGTAGACTTCACGCCCAGCGTGGAACCCGACCACGGGCTCGAACTCACGACCCTGAGATCAAGACCCGAGCTGAGATCAAGCTTAACTGACTGAGCCACCCAGGCGCCCTGCAAAGTCATTTTTAATAGGATCTTGCTCACAGGGCTGTTGGGAGGACGACGTGAAGCACTTAGAGAACGTAAGTGCTGACTAGCTAGAAGCTGTCAGTATTAATTGTAGTCACGTTTGGTTTCACAAGACGTGTCGTGCTTTCATTTAGGCCAGAAGTAAGGTCCGTTCATTCAGTTGTTCCTGTACCCATTTACTCAACCAAGAAACATTTAATAATGCCTACTACGTGCTGGCTGTTTTACTGGGGCTGGGGATAATGGTAGCTAAGACTTCCTTGGGTCTACTCGGGGTTTAGGCTCTGTTTGAAGTCCTTCACACGTATGAACGTCTATAACCTTCACAACCACACCATGGGGTAAGTGTCGAGAATCTGAACTTGGCCGAGATCTCACAGCTAGTTAAGATTAGGAGCTGGGATTTGAACTGAGGTCTGCCTGCCTCTCAAGTCTATGTCTTAAGCACCCTGCTAGTCCTAAATGAATAAATTACACACGATTTTTGTCCCTCCTAGGCAGCGCTGTGCACTAGAACTTTCTGCGGTGATAGAAATATCTGCCTCTGTGCTGTCCAATACGGTGCCCACTGGTGGCTACTGAGGCGTCGAAATACGGCTCGTACAGCTGAGGGACTGGATTTTACATTTTATTTAATTTGCATTAAACTCAATGTAGTTTTAGAGAGCTGTGTGTGACTGGTGGCTAACGTATTAACTAGCACAGACAGCTGGAGGAATTTGGAGCCTACGTGAAGAAATTCACATCCATCGGGGAGTAAGTGTTGTGCCAAGGCTCTGCCCAAGAGCGCAGAGGAGAACGCAGCTGTGGTGTGGGGTGTGGCCTGGGCCAAGGTCACAAGAGGTTTCCTGGGGAAAGTCATCTCTGAGCCGAGTCTTAAGGAAGGGGCAGGTATTTTTCAATACACCCAAATATGCTGCATTTCACAACAGGGCCTGTGGGCAGCCAGTCTTTTGGTGGAGATTGGAACCCATAATCGAGGCCCAGGGTCTTCTTTGAGCTACAGGATAACTAACGGGTACCCTGGAAGTACGAAAGAGGAGTGGATTCAGGAGCGTGTCTGCTGTTTCTGTTTTGGTTTGCTCTTGTCTTCAGTTGCAGATATCGGCTTCAGTTTGGCTTGTAACCATCACCCTCTCTGAGGATGTGAAAACACCCGGAAACCAAATTTGAAAAACCTACCGGCTCATTGGAATGCTTTGCCAGTTTTGCGTGAAGTCAAATGTCCACGAATTGTGAGCCCGATCCAGGCAGACAAAAGAGTAGGAATAATAATAAGGATAATGATGATAATAATGAAAAACAGTTACCACTTATTAAGACACTTACTTTGTGCCAGACCCAATGTTAAGTGCTTTCGTGTATTGATCGTCTCACACAATCCTACAATCCATCCTCTACATGGCAGCAAAGTGGCCTTTTTAAGATATAAACTCTAAATCAGATCGTACTAGTCTGCGGCTAAAACCCTTAAGTGGCTTCCCATTATACTTAGAATGAAATCAAAGTTTCTTGCCCTGGCCTGCAAGGCTTGGGCCCTGCCTACCTCTCCCCCACATCTGTTCCCATTCTCCACCTACTTGCTAAGCTGCAGATACATAAGACCACTCTCTGGCATAAAGGGTCAAGCTTTGGCAACCCCAGGACCTTTGCACTCGCTATTCCCCAGCCCTACCCCTCCACTCTGTGCTGGAGGGCAGGAACCTTTTCTCTTTGGTCACTGTTCCCTAAGACAGTAGGTATTCAGTACAAATTTATTACATGACTGAAAGAATTTCAAGCATGATTATCTTCATGTAACAGATGAAGAAACTGAAGAAGACCAGAGAGGGTAATTTGCTCAAAGCCACACAGGTTGTTTCTGACTACGTATCTGGAAGATTCTGTCCAGTTTCTTCTGCTGGTCAGCTGTGCTGGAGTGGGAGTGTCACCTGGGAGGAGGAGCATTCGCCAAGACATGGTTTTCGTCCCTTCACTCTGCAAATGGCCCTCACTTTGTCCTTTATTGCCAGAATCTGTCTGTATGATAAGAAACCCTAGCCTGCAAAACCACTCAGTCTTCCTGTGGCTTTTACTTTACATTTTTCTTTGAGCATAAAAAATGAGTTTCGTAGGAAGTATAGAAAAATACATAAAGAAGCCGGGGGAAAAACGCTACTCATGACCTCACTGCCCAGAGGCAACTCGGTGAACACTTTTTTTCTTTACTGCCAATCTTTTCTATCGTCTTCAACACAGAGTTGTTATTGTCTCTGCATGTAATTTTGTGTCCTAATTTTATCCCTTAATGCCATATTTTAAGAGTGTTCTCAGGACATTGAATTTTTTCCGTATGCATTAAAGCTAACGGTTGCATAATATTCCTCCACTTGGCTAAACCCAATTCACTCAAATAAGTTTCTTCAGTTTGGGGGATTCCCTCTCCTCGGCTTGCAGGTCAGCAAGCCAAAATGAGGACTTAAATGTAAAGAGGCACACCTACAATTATGATTTAAATGTAAAGAAATGCGTGGGCCATTAAGTTGCCCTTTTGAGGTCAGAAAAAGGCATGTCTGTATTCCATCAGAATAATGATTGCTATGATTTTATCATTTCCTGAGATTCCATAGTATATGGGAGCTGTGGACATTCTAAAGAAAATCATGAAATTTTACTCAAAAGTCTTTACAGGTTTTAGCGCCGTGTTGACTCTCCGCAAAATCCCCTCGGAGGCCTGGTCACCTGCACCCTCTCAGTGTACCGAAGAAGCAGGGTGGAAAAGAGCCAGAGATCTGGGAAGTTCAAAGTCCCGTTTCCGGGCTTAGCTACACTCCCTTGGACATGTCACTCCGCTTTCCCATGAAATGTGGATGATGGTCCTCGCCTCAGAGAACTGTGAAGGTCAAATGAGGCATCAGACGGGGAGGGTGTGTGGTAAACTCAAAAGTGCTGTAAAGTTGTTTGGAATTCTTACGATCCGATGAGTTATGACCACAGTGACTATTTAAAAAGACTTAAAGGTCAGCAGAGCCAATGTTCTCCAGCCCAAATCTTCAAAAGACTGGCTCTTGTTATAAGACGATATATATAAACTGGATTAGCGGGTCCTCTGCTTGTGATAAATTCACGGGGATTTCAAAGAGTGGGAGTAGCAAGCTTTGCTGGTTGTCTACCCAGCGTCCAGGGCCTGCCTCCGCTGGTCCTAACAGAAGTCCTGTCTGGGTCAGGCATTCACCCAATCCCCGTGTAGCATGCGACTCAGGGCAAACTGGTTCCACCCCCCAGCGCCAGGGGTAAGCCTGATTGGCCGAAGGATAACCCCACCCCTTGCCAGTGATTGGTTGGGCAGAGAGCACGTCATCCCATTCCGTCCACTGAGACCTGTGGGGACGTGTGAGGCAGGTGGGGAAAGATCTCCTTGCTCCTAACAAAGTATCCTCGGAAGAGGCAGCCTCTTCTCCTCCCTCTGGATGTCCCACTGTGAACTGTGGCGGCCACCTTGCTCCCAGACTGGAGATAAAGCCAACACGGAGAGGGGAAGAGTGGACAGAGGATGATGTTGGTAACAACAACAACAACAACAACAACAGTGGCAAACGCTTCCTGAGCCTTTAGAACGTGCAGGGTACTATCCTAAATGTATCATATGCTTTAGCTCAGCAGCGTGGCCCCACCTCTTTTGGTGGCCCATGAATTAAGAATGGTTTGTACATTTTTAACGGCTGAATAAAAATCAAAAGAGCAATAATATTCCAGGACACATGAACATTAGATGAAACTCAACTTTCAGTGTCCCTAAATAAAATTTTATTGGAACACAGCCATGCCTTCTCATTTACCTATTGTCCGTGGCCGCTTTCATTCTGCAACAGCCAAACTGAGTAGCTGAAGAGACTGCCAACTACTTTGCCAAGAGCGGAGCCTAAAATATTTACTGTCTGGTCCCTTCTAGAGAAAGTTCGCCCACTCACAACAACCCTGTAAGTGAGGGTACTATTATTATGCTGTTGTTCACAGATGAGAAAACTGAGGCTCCGAGAGGTGAAGTAATGTGTCCCCGGTCACGCAGCTCTTAAGAGGTGGACTTGGGATTCACGGTCTAGTTCCAGAGCCACTGCCCTTCACCATTTTGGGAAAGAACCTGGATTCCTGATGACATCGTTGAGGCGCAAAGTCAACCAGCCCTAAACCCGCGTCCCCTGGGGACTTCAGGTTTAAGAGGTATAGGACATTGCCGTATTATCGAAGCCAGTTTGAGACTGCGTTTCTGCTCTTTGCAGGTGAAAGCATCGCCCCTGATGCCATGAGAGAGAGCACAAGAAAGGTTTCGAGCAGAAAGGGAAGGCGAGCTATCAGCTTCTTGGACCAACCACCTTTTGTCCTTGCTCAGGAGAATAAAAAGCTTTCTTTCTTCAGACACTTCAAGTCTCCACAAGTTCTTCCCTTTAAAAGGGATTATGAAGTAAACCCTATTTTAGAATTGCTGCTGCTTTTGGCAATCTGCAATATTAGCCTGATGAGGAATTACGCTCGCTAATAAAATATCTCAAGTTGGGTTGCGTCTAATTGTTGCAAGTGCTTATAGGAATAGCCTGTCGCGGGGAATTCTGTGCCGGTGCATCCCTGGCTTGGCTACAGCCCATGTGGAAAATCAATTTCCTCTAAATGTTTGAAGAATGGCACAGAAGGACCTGATTTCTTTTCCCTCTGCTGGAGTCAATCTGGAGACAGTGAGCCTATAAAATGAATGAAAATAGCTGCGGATGCGAGAGGCAGGGTGGACCGCGAAGCCAGGCAGAGCCTAGCCTCCAGCTCTAAGTTCTAGCTTTTTCTGTCCAAAGGCCAGAAGACAATACACATTTGGTGTCCTAAATGGATGTGCTCCTAAAAAGTCACGGATCAGAAAGGCTCTTCCTGGGGCGCCTGGGTGGCTCAGTCGGTTAAGCGTCCAACTTTGATTGGGGTCCTGATCTCCCAGTTTTTGGGTTCGAGCCCCGCATCGGGCTCTGTGCCGACAGCCTAGAGCCTGGAGCCTGCTTCCAATTCTGTGTCTCCCTCTCTCTCTGCTCCTCCCCTGCTCATGCTCTCTCTCTCTCTCTCTCTCTCTCTCTCTTTCTCCTTCAAAAATAAATAAAAACATTTAAAGAAAAGAAAAAAAGAAAGGCTCTTCCTTCGATGCAACAATTTCACTTCCAGGAATCTCTCCCCCAGAAACCCCGCTCCGAGGATGCAAGGATACATGAACAGGGTGTTCTTCACAACCTGGTTTGTGATGGCGAAAAATCGGAGGCAAGATAATTATCTGACGAGAGGAGACTAGTTACGTAAATGGTGACAAATTCATGCTCTGCAGCCATGAAGAAAGAGATAAATCTGTACGTGCTCATACGGAAAAAATTTTGTGAGATGGTATTGAGTGAAAAAGAAGGCAATCTGCGGACCAACATATATAGTACAAGCTCGTTTTTGTGAGGGAGCAAAACAAAACAAAACAAAAAAACCTTCAACAAAGATGTGCCCGTTTATAGGGAGATGTTTGCACATGTGCGGGGAAGGCCTGATCGACGCCAGGCCGTAGATGGCGGAGGCTACACCCAGGGTGGAAATGCCACCGGCAAGTGGGGAAACTTCCCTTCTTATGATTTTAGACTTTTCGCAACAAGGGTATATGGCTTTGGTGATGCAAAAGGACATAAAGAGCCGGCTTTGCGACATGTCTGACTAGTACTGTGCCAGGCCTGCCCCTGTGTCCGAGGCTGTGGAAGATCGGGGCTCAACCCCGTGGCACGGACCGTCTAACCAAGCCACAGGTGCAAGTCTGTTACACAGTTCAGTCTGAAGACCTAGCTCTTCCTGGTCTGCAGTTGCCACGAAGGGGCTTCGTCCTTAGCTCCCTGCCTGCCACACCAGGAGCAGACCAACACGTCCTTTCACGAAGGCCAGAATTGAAAGTTTTACTTCTTGAGAAAAACTGTGCTAAAATATATGTCACATACAATGTACCATTTCAACCATTAAAACAAGTTTTGTAATGTTTATTTACTTTTGAGAGAGAGAGAGAGAGACAGAGCATGAGCGGGTGAGGGGCAGAGAGAGACAGGGAAACAGAATTGGAAGCAGGCTCCAGGCTCCGAGCTGTCAGCACAGAGCCGGACGTAGGGCTCGAACTCACGAACTACGAGATCACGACCTGAGCCGAAGACAGACGCTCAACCGACTGAACCACCCAGGCGCCCATTTTAACCATTTTAAAAGTGTACAATTCAGTGGCATTGGGTGCATTTACAGTGTTAGGCAACCGTCAGTGCATCTAGAACTTTCTAATCACTCCCAAAGGAAATCTGGTACCCATTAGTTTTACTCTCCATTCTTCCCACCCCCAGGCCCCTGGAAACCACTAGTCTACTTTCTGTCTCTGTGGATTTGCCTGTTCTAGACACTTCATATACACCGAACCACACCACCTATGGCCTGTTGTGACCTGTTTCTTTCACTTAGCATCATGTGTTCAAGGTTCATCCATGCTGTAATGCTTTGTTCCTCTTCATGGCTGAATAATGTTCCATTGTAAAGACATGCCACAATTTGTTTATCCATTCATCAGTTGATGGACATTTTGGATGTTTAATCCTTTAGGTATTATGAATAATGCTACCATGAGGATTCCTGTACACATGTTTCTTTGAACATCAATTTTCACTCCTCTTGGGTATATACATAGGAGTGGAATTGTGGGGCCATATGGTAATTATTTGTGTATCCTCATCAAGATTTGCTTTTCAAACCCCAGAAGGCTAGTTTCTGATCACAGAGGCCAGGATGAGTGGGGAAAACTCCCCCTGAATTTCTGTATAACGTTTTCTGAGTCTGGCCAGTAGGACTTAGGCTAAAGTCCCAACTCTGCCATTAATTCACTTATCTTGGGAAAATCACTTAACTCTTCTAAGACCCTCAGTTTCCCCCTCTGCAATATGGGACTGATTATAGGACATACTTCATAGATCACTTATGCATTCTACCAACATTAATCTGAAGCAGGCTCCAGGCTCTGAGCTGTCAGCACAGAGCCTGACGCGGGGCTCGAACTCACGAATTGCAAGATGATGACCTGAGCCAAAGTTGGCCGCTTAACCAACTGAGCCACCCAGGCACCCCAACCAACATGTATTATACACCTGCTGTGCAACACATGAATTTATTAGCACTGACAAAAATAAACAAGAATCCCAGCCTGTGGAGAGAGACAGAAAATAAACAATAAATAATAATAAGGTAGTGAGAGAGTGGTAAGTTTTATGCAGAAAATATAGAACAAGAAGGATCAGGGAAGGCCTGCATTTTATTTTATTTTTAAATTACTTTAAGTTTATTTATTTATTTTTGAGAGAGAGAGAGAGAGAGAGAAAGGGCACGTGTGTGGGGGGCTGGGGCAGAGAGACAGGAGAGAGAGAATTCCAAGCAGGCTCCACGTGCTGTCGGCGCAAAGCCTGATGTGGGGCTCAAATTCACGAACCATGAGATCATGACCTGAGCTGAAATCAAGAGTCAGATGCTTCACCGACTGAGCCACCTGGGCACCCTGGCAGGCCCGCATTTTAAGTGATGTGATCAGCATAAGCCCCACTAAAAAGATAACATCTGAACCAAGACTTGAAGGAGGAAAGAGAAGTCATGTGGCTAGCTGGGAGGAAGAGGTAGTTCAAAGGTCCTGGGGCAGGAGGGTCCTGCCATGCTCACATAAAGGCAAGGAGACTGGTGTGCCTGGACCAGAGTGCATGTGAGGGAGAACAGAGGGGCTGATTTTGTGGACCACGGTGAAGACTCTAGATTTTCCCCTGAGAGAGATAAGGAGCCCTGGTCGGTTTTTCACCTGAGCTGACTTTATATTTCAAAAGCATCGTTCAATCTGCTGTGTTGAAAATAGACCACAGACAGACAAGGGCAGCAGCAGGGAGACGAGTCGGGAGCATCTTGCAGTAATCCACGTGAGATAAGTTGGGGCCTTGGGCCGGGGTGCTTGCGTGGAGGTGGTGAGAGATGGTCAGGGTCTAAATGCCTTCTGAAGGGACAAGCCGACACAATTTCCTATTGGGAGCGTTAAATAAGATGATGCGGTAAAAGGTGTTATCACCGAGCCCGCGTGTAGTTAGCACAGAATAATGGTAGCCACGATTATTATCAAGGTATAGCGTGTTCCCCTGCAGGGACTGATCAGGAGCTAAAAAGAAAGTGAACAAGAGGGAAGCTGTTCAGCTTCCTGTGTGATCTGCAGTGAGGTTTAAGGCCACCAAAGGTAACGAGGCTTTAATACAATGTAGACAAGGAAGTCGGCACCTTCCAGAGGACTGGGAAGCCCAAAGCGGCAAAGCCACATCATTTAGACCAAAATAGAGATTTTAGGACCAAGTGTTCCAGATAACTGCAAAAGCTTCTTAGAGTGTCTGGAAAGCAACGTCAGTCAGGGAAATGTTTGTTTCTAGATTCCCTGGCTTTGGAAACGTTCACCGGGGATATCGCTGCAGCCCAGGTGTTTATTTTGGGGTCTTTGACTGAACCACTCAACCTAGAACCCCTCTTAGGAAGAAGAACCAATCACCAAGAGACAATGGATTCCTTTCAACTCACCTTCTCTTCGCTCCAAATTCTGGAGACGAGACAAGAGGTTGGTTCTGAGGCTGGTAGGGATGGATTTTTCCAGAGGGGAGGCCAATGTCACTCCTCCCACCTCTGGTAATGAGGCCGAACCCTTCCCTTCGGACATCTGGCCCCAGCAGGGAGAAACGGGGACCAAGGCACTATCCTTTTGTTTCCATTTTTGCTCTGGATTAAGGTGTGATTCTTTTTTTTTTTTTTTTTTTTTTTTTTACAGTTAATTAGAAGATAATAATGCCAGTGAGCTTATTGTTAATTATTTGTATCTGTACTTAATACTTGTAAGTGTGCTCAGTTCTCTCGAGCTAATATTTGGCTTGTCAGATGTGTTAGTCATGGTAATTAATTGAGCCCATATACATTTACTGGTGCTGTGGGTAGAGTTACAGGAACAACAGCCGATATGAAATGTCTCCACCACGGCGCACTTAGCCCTCGAAAGAGAACTTTGGGGGATCAGATCTTTCTGCGACACTCACTCTTTACCTGCCTGGTTTCTTTCCTTGCTCCTCCCAAGAGGGTCTTCTTTGTAAGACTGTCAGACCCCCCCCACACACGCCCCATCCCTGCCATATCCTCTCTCTTGGCTCGCTGTTAATTCCCTTTATTATTATTTAGGGGGGCCTGGTGCAAAATAAAAACACGGGATTCCCTCGTTTGGAAAGAATTAAGAATTTCAAGATGGCGACAGCAGGACATTCAACCAAATATAGAGCCCTGGTGACCGTATAGGCAGATGCCCGCAAAGCCAGCTCTGATCGTCTTTTGCCTTCCTCCACCCAAATGTCCCCCACCCCTCTTCTCTACAGCTACAACAGTGTGCAGCACACAAAGAGGGCTCAAGAAATGAGCAAAAGACTGTTCTAAATCCAAGATCGAAAGATGCAGCGTGTAACTATGTAACTCCCGTGCCTAAAGTCCTCCTGTGGATGGGACAGAGGGAACTTTCTGGAGGAACAGGTATGTTGTCTATGGATGTAGGGGTGGTGGTCCCACGGGGGTAAACGTTTGTCAAAACTCATCAAACTGTAGACTCCAGAAGAATGCGTTACCCTGCGTATGATTACACATCAATGAAAAACTATGCCTAAAGACACCCCAGTGACTCCATATTACCCTCAAGATAAAGTCTATTTTTGTCACATGTCATACAGGGTCCTTCCCCAAGGGTCTGTTCTTAGTTCTCCAGCTTCACCTCCAGCACCTCTGTGGCTCCCCATTCTCCAGCTATGCTGAGTACTGGCAGGTCCCACCTCTGTGCCTTCTTAATCCAACTGTTCCCTGGCCTAGGGATGCAAATCAAAAAATAACATCCAGTAAGGCATCAGCACCAACTGGAAAGGACTGAACAGCAGAAAGGAAGCTGAGTCCTGGGGCTTCCTACCATACCTTAACTCTTTCATATCTGCATCATGGGGAAGAGAGGGTCAGGCAGGTGGACGCTTGGTGGGCTCCAAGCACTGGCTACTTAGCCACCAATATGGCTTAGCCATGTGAGTCATGCCTGTTGAACATCGACCCACTGCCTAAAATTCAGACCAGCCCTTCCTTCTCTGGCTGACACCTTCCTCCTCCTCCTTCAGACCTCAGCTCAAGGGTCTTCTCCACCAGGAAGCCTGCCTGACCCCTCTCTTCTCTCTCTTGCCCTCTCCTTCCGTATCTCTACAATAGCATTTACCACACAGAACCAATGCACACATGGGCACGAAGGGATTTTCTTGGCTTTCTTGGCATGTGGTGCGCACAAAGACACACACATATGGATGGATAAATGAACGGGTGCCCTTCCTCATTACCTCACCTATGTTTCCTTTCATCGAGGCACTGGGGATTCTTGGTACATGGGTTTGGAGGGAAAGTAGTGGAGTAGCTAACAACTCAGACTCTGGCCTCAGGCAACCTGGAGAGACCCTAGTACTCGCCACTTGGCATATTCTGGTGAGGGACTTGACCTCCCTGAGCGTCACATGAGGTCATTATTGATCTGGCCTCGCGGGATTGTTGAGAAACCCACATGAGACGCGGCCTGCAGCAACTAGCCACCGGCAGCTCTGACTGAAAGGGAAATCGGACCCTGCTCACCTCGGAGCCTGAATCAGTAGATGCAGCCACCACAGAACAGGAAGAGAAGTTGCCTGCCATTCACAGCCATCCCCACATCAGCAGTGCAGATTTTGCCTTCCTGGGTCTCCCCAGTCTCCTGGGTCAGACAGATTGCTCGACAAAAGTGAACATTTCCCTGCCATAAGAATACAACTACGGACAGATGTTACTGAACCGGAATCTGGAGAACAATAAAAAATGGGCATTTTTCTCATTTGCCTCCCACTTCCTGTTTCTCTTCAAGGAAGACTCCAGTTTCAGCCATGAGAGGGGAAAGACAGGGGGCCTCAATCTTACAGAGAAACCAGATTGTTGATTGCCTTCCCGATCAAAAGTTCCTGTTTTTCAGCCTTTCTGGCTGTTCTGCCCAAGAATAGTTCTTGGCTAAATGGGGTATACATTGTCCCATCGCCCCATACCCTCCACCTCCTTCCAAACCACGGCCTCGCAACCAAGTCCTAAACTTCCCCGAAAAAGCAGTTTTGCATCCCACCTAAGAACTCAGACTCCAGACTCAGACAGATTGGCGTTCCAGTCCAACCCTCACTGGCTCCGGGCTGTGAGATCTTGGAGATCCAGGAGATCTCTTAACCTCCCATAGTTTGATTGTCCTTCCCCACCTAGCAAGGAAAGAACTGTGTCTGTGCTGCAGAGTATCCGTAAGGACGAAAGGACACTAAGTGCGAGAACTTTGGCGAGAGTTTATTAGATGTTGGTTGTTATACTCACTGTTTTCTTAATTTTATTTTATTTATTTTTTAAGTAGCCTCCACACCCAATGTGGGGCTTGAACTCAGGACCCTGAGATTAAGAGTCACATGCTCTACCGCCTTAGCCAGCCAGGTGCCCCTGTACTCGTTGTTTTAAAGAGAAGACATGGGATGGCAAAACTATTTAAAAGTTTTGTAATAAATCCTGCAGGATTGCAAGATCGTAAAGACCCTTATTGGATAAATTGATTTATCTTCTCCTTAAGTGGTGGGCCGAAAAATGCACACACGAACACACACCCCTCGTCCCCCCCCCCCCCCCCCCCCGCCGCCCTGCCACCTCCCCACCGCCGGAAAGATTCAGGATCAAACCACTGGAACCCGTGAATGTGACCTTATTAGGAAGAGGATCTTTGCAGGGGTAATTAAGCGTCTTGGGATGAGATCGTCCCAGATTACACTGGGCCCCAAGTCCGATACAGGTGTCCTTGGAAGACCAGAGAAGGGGGGAGGACACAGAGTAAAGAAGGTCGTGTGAAGACAGGCAGAGCCGGGAGGGATACGGCCATCAAGCCAGGGAAGCTGGAAGGGACAAGGAAGGATCCTCCTCTAGAGCCTTTGGAGGCCAGCCCAGCCCAGTCCACCCCTTGCTTTCACACTTTTGGCCTCCGGAATCGTGTGAGAATAAACTTGTCTCGTTTTAAGCCGCTCAGTTGGGGGTAATGTGCCGCAGCCACCCCAGAAAAGCAACGCGTCCTGTAGCATCTGCAGTGGGGAATGGAACCACTTGCCTCTGCTGGGCAGATCTGAAGACGGAGATGATTACGCTCCTTGGGAGAAGCCAGCACCGGGCTCTTACAGCCTGATCGTTAAGAGCAGACAAGCCTGGGTTCCGAGTCCAGTTTCCCTTTTCATACTGTGTAGTCCTGGATGAGCGACTCAATCTCGCTGAACTTCAGTTCCTTGGTCATAAAGCAGGAGTAGTAATGTTCCTACCCCGTGAGATAATGGGATGGTTCGGAGGACACGTCTGATGTGCCCGGTATACAGAAAAAGGTGGCCGTGACGTGCCCCCGCCAATCTATCTAGCTTCTCACACCCGGGGCAGGATGCCCATGTGGTTGCAGAATGGCCTGTGGCTGTGGGGGACCCACAAAGCTAGATGTGGGTTAAACCCGAGTGGGTTAAACCTGTGGCCCTTACCGCTGTTCTTTTCCTTCCGAGTGAACGGCCTGACTGTCTCAAGGTGCCCCGTGGAAGAGCCAGACGTCCTGGCCTGCTGCTTCACCGTGAAGCCAAGGTGATAAGAGAGCCCCGACGGGCAGCCCTGTGCTCCCGAGGAGTCCCTTGGTCTGTGACGAAACTTCTGGAGGCAGTGGCTTCCCAACAGGCAGTATCCACTCCATGGCGGTTCTGCTCGCACTCCTTGAGCGTGTCTGTGTTCAGAAGGCTCCGCCATCCATGACCCCCCTACTTACCGCCTAGAAGGGGCACATCCTCTCCACTCAGTTAAAAGGACATTTTTCCAACGAGCACAGGTCATATTTCAAACTGCACTGCCAAGGTATCAGGAGCCAGTAAAAGGGGGCATTTAACACCGTATTTATTTTGACTGGCAAAACAGGTCACGGCTGTAAAAGAAACAGCTCTTGAGAATGAGGCACCCTAGCCGACTCTGGGCTCGCTCTACCCACACACACGCTGTGTAAAGCATTCCAGAGCGGCTGCCAACTTTCCTGGCAGAGCTCTTATTTCTTTACATGTATGTTGCGTTCCGTCTGTTTAATGTGTGCTCTGTGCCATTCGTGGATCTTGGCAAGGCCTGGCGAGGTGGCATGGCGTGCTCAGGCTTGTTCGAAGCAAAACAGGGCACGAGGCGGAGGGAGATGGGAGGCCGATGAAGGAGTCCTGTTTCCCCCTCGGCTCGGGGTGGGGGCCGGCGCTGCGAACACCGGAGGGGGATGGCCGAGACGTTTTCCTCCAGATGTGGTTGAATCACGAGGGTGCCACTCCTGCATTTCTGCCCTACACAGGGGTTTGGGGCGGGCGGCGGGGGGGGGTGGTGTGTGTGCAGTTTTACAGCTTCTGATCCGCGGCCAGAAAAAGAAAAGTGGCGGAGAAAGGGAGCAGTGGGGGAAGTCTACTCACGCTCCTGAATCTGGGGTTTCCCTAGAAACCGTCTAAGGCCTCGAAGGCCAGAAAAGGCCCAACACCTGGATCCCGTGGTCCCATGGCCTAAAGAAAACGGAGCTCACCTTTGCGTTATGCTCAAGAACCATTAAGTGCTTGGTGGGAGAAGCCGAGGCAACGTGCTGTGAGTGGGATCCTCATCCACTTGGAAGGCAGGAAAACCAGGTTTCTGCACTACCAAAACATCTGGCGAAGCGAGTTAAAAAAGAACACGCACGGTCCGGTGGGGGAGAAAACAAAGCCCTCTAGAAACATTTGTTGCGTATTGGGTGACCAAAGACTTTCCACTAATTGACTCAGATATTTGCTTTTCCGTCGGTGCCTGTTGAGGAGGGCCCTTCAGAACAGGGACGAGAAGAGTCCGAACAGAGAAAGGAAGATCACGGGGTTAAAACACACACACAAAGGCCCTCCCTTTAAGAAAAAGTTTAAGTGCGTTTTTTGTTTTTTTGTTTTTTTTCAGTCCAGTCCAGAGTGTGAACAGAATCCCCCTGTTAAGAAACGGAATTATTCACCTGAATCAGGCAGGATGGCATGCACAGGAAAAAATAAGGTCCAGGCTCCTAATAAGAAACAGCCACATGTGGAATAAAGTTAGTGCAAGTTGTGTAATCCTAGTTGGCCAGTTGTAAGAACAGGGAGGAGAGAGGAGCATGGGGAACATGTTTCAGATGTGATTCAAGAGGTCCTGGAGCCGGTCCTGACCCTCTGGGTTGGAATTTCTGACTCTCTTCTCTGCCTTGACTCAGAATAGGAAACCGTATCCTGACCGCGCGTTTCTTTTTATAGAATTAAACTTTCTTGCCAACTTCCTCCAGAACACAAGATCATCCCTCATCGTCTCTAAACACTATGCCAATCATCGGATGGAAGTCAGGGGGGGAGAGCTGACCTGTTTGCACCAAACATAACCCAGGCCCGGAGCGGAAAACCGACAACGGGAACAGAGTTTGGATTGCGTACCCAGCCTGGTAAATACAGCATGTTCTTACAGGTTGGAAAACCGTCTGGCTCATCTTTGTACTTTCTCTCTTTCTCCCACTTCTCCTGACTTGGATCTCATCACTCGGCTTTGACGCTGGCCAAGTTCACGTTTGCCAGTTACCGAGTGGATAAGGGATGGCTTGTGAGATTAGTAATATGCTCGGGATGAGGAGACAGGCTGCCAAACGTATATGTCTGTGTGATACGAGGACTTCTCTTGATCCTGATTCCCCGCCCAGCCTGATAGGCTCTCCACACGCTGACAGGAATCAAGGCGGATGAGGACAGAAAAGACTGAATTCCCGTTCATTCGGTCGCCATGTTTGCACCGCCAGCCAAGCCCCCAGGATGCCCCGTGCCCTGGCCATCAGTGGCGGTCATTTCTCGCGTGTAAGGTATACTGCGGCTTGGAAGCCCAAAGGGGACATTAATAGAATGCAGAGTGTTTAGTAGTCCCTCATTAAAAATGGATTTTGTTTTCAGTGCTTTCAGGACGGGAACAGTGAGGTTGGAAACTGCTTGTAATTGGGAGCGGTTCTCCTGCCAGATTCTAACAGCTTGAAGGGACATCTAGATTTAGGTTTACAGTACTACATTCTGGCTCATTGAAATCGCATCTAAACGTTGCCAGAATGTGTAATAAACTACAAAATCTGTACAAAAATATATCGACATAATGGCTCTGGAGCCTTAAGTCAGAGGGGTCGGGGGGCACCTTGTCACCAGCAGCACTGCTCTCGCTGTGTCTCGTGGCAGACTTGGGCCACGGCGGGGGACAATTATCATTCATGGGATTCAGACCCTGGTCTGACCAGGTGGCTCCACTGTCTAGAAGATCCATGTCGCAGGGCTGAGGGATCGGCCACATCCTGCCCCGTGGTCACGGATGGCCTGCCCACTGGTGCCACCCCAGCCGAGGGCCTGGGGATCACACCCAGAAGACCACTCGCACTTGCTCCTATGACAGAGTCCCACCTGCCCTGCTCACCTCTCCACCCTCACCCCCTCTTACCCTTCGCTCCCAGGGTTCTCGACGTGAAACGTCTTCCTCCAGACCCTCCAGTTGACCAAGTTCCCTCCTGCTTCTGAGCCTCCGCTCGTGCTGTTCCCCCAGCCAGGAACAATCTTCTCCCGGCTGATTCCTGCTTCTCATCCAGCACTCAATTTACAGGCTGGAATTTCATGGAAGCCTTCCCTGACCCCTCGGACTGAGTTCCTCCCTAGCTATCTTAGTCCGTTCAGGCTGCTGTCGCAGAAACACCACAGACCGGGTGGTTCGGACAGCAAACATGTATTTCTCACAGTTCTGGAGGCTGGGAAGTCCAAGATCAAGGCAGATTCCGCGTCTGGTGAGGGCCGGCTTCCTGGTTCACAGACCGCTTTGTCCTCACGCGGCAGAAGGGGTGAGGGAGCTTCTAGGGGATAGTTTTACAAGGGCACCGATCCCATTCATGAGGGCTCCACACTCACGACCTACTCACCTCCTGGAGGCCCCGCCTCCGAGTGTCCTCACACGTTGGGTTAGAATCTCTGCATATGAATTTAGGGAGACACAAACATTCAGTCCGTAGCAGAAGCACTTGGCAACATAGTCACTGAAACCTTCTGCTGATTAGAATAGGAGTCCTCAAACTACTGTGCACACAAATCACCTGAGATCGTGTTAATGTGCAGGTGCTGATTCAGCTGATCTGGGGTCTAAGTCCTGAGACTCTACATTCCTTTATTTATTTCTGGTTTTTTTTTTTTTTTTTTTTTTTTTTAGTTTATTTTTTTGAGAGAGAGAGAACAGGGGAGGGGCAAAGGGAGAGGGGGAGAGAGAATCCCAAGACACTCCACGTTGTCAGCACACAGCCCGACGTGGGGCTTGATCTCACGAACCGTGAGATCATGACCCGAGCAGAAACTAAGAGCGGACGCTTAACCGACTGAGCCACCCAGGCGCCCTGAGACTCTGCCTTTCTAACAAGCCCCCAGGTGATGCTGATGCTGCTGGTCCACGGCCGGTACCCTGAGAGCAATGGTACCAACCTTTCTCAGTCAGGGTTCCATGAGAGAAGAAAGCTGGACAGCAAATAAGTCGAGCTACTACTTTCTTAGTTCTCCTAAGGATGGTACTTAACCAGAACCGGTAACTAGGAGCTAATTCCTTGGATGCCTTAGGTCAAGGTTTCCCAACCTCCGCACCCTTGATGTCTTGGGGCTGGATAATGCTTTGTGGTTGGGGCTGTCCTGGCAGCATCCCTGGCTCCTACCCACTCAGTGCCAATAGCACCGTCCCCCTAGTTGTGACGACCAAAAATGTCTCTAGACATTGCCCAGTGTTCCTGGGGGTGGGGGGGTGGGGGGGTGCGGATAACATCAGCCTGATGGGAACTGGTGCCTTGGGACATTAGGGCATCATTCTCTGGTGGTACCCAGTTGACAAGGGTAGGAGGTCAAAGAAAGTATTCTGTTTGTGGCTGTAATCCCACTGTGTCCCACAGTGTTCTGTCCGTGGCAGCCCCTCAGCATGTTTTTGGAATGAATGAATGAACGAATGGAAGTCAATGAATGAAAATGAACTCCAAAATTGTGCTAGGCTGGTGGGTGACTAGAACTGCCTTCACACAGCCTCCAGCCTCCTCCGCCCCACTCTCCCCCTCCCTCGAAAAAAAAGAAAAACACAACACAGTAAAACTTAGTGGGCCAGTTGTCATCCAAGGGCACAATTTTTCTAAATGTAGCATTTTCCCAAAGTAAATATCCTTTTGAAAAAAAAAAATGTGAAGAAAGATTCTCGCTTGAGATCTTTTTTTAAATGTCTCCAATGACTAAAATCCTCTTACAGTAAGTACCTAGAGAATTGCATTTGCTTAAAGAAAAAAAAAAAACTGCTGTTTTTAGTCTTAAGTGTAGAAAGTGCTTGAAAATCATATACTTTTTTTTTTTTTTTTTTGCATCTGACTGGGCAAATTATAACATGGTAGAATTAATTTTGGTTCTAGATTGTTTCTAAAACCCTATCTCAGATTGAGGCCTAATGGATAAAGTCACATCAAGGAGTTATTTGAAAGAAAAAGGGGGAAAAAAGTCCCTGTAGTAATAATGCCAGGAATTTGAAGAAAAACAGTAGTTTCAGGGTTTGGTTTTTTTTTGGGGGGGATCATATAATATTATATGGTTTCAAGAGGTAAATTGTAAAAAAATAAAGATAAATCTGCACCTTGCTTAAAAGCTATGGACTCAGGTTCTATCAAGAAAGAAAGAGAATGGGGCACCTGGGTGGCTCAGTCGGTTAAGAAAGAAGGAGAATTCATTCAGTTTGCTTGTTTCTGCATAGTTTGCTATGTAGAAAGCAAAACCAACATGTCCCTCTTCTATTCTAACCTTTGGGCAAACAGGATTTGCGGCACTGAAGAGGTTTCTAGAAAAGGATACAGTGGTGGTGACATTCCAAAGCTCCTCTAAGCATAACTTTCTTTCCCTAGCAGAGGCAGGAAATCTTTTTTATCTTGTGTGCTGACTCTGCAATCAATTGGTGGTGGCTGTATGCATGGTCTTTGGAAAAGAGTGCTATGATCGATTGGTAATGTCTGCCATAGGCAAGGGAATGGACAGTGGTGGACCTGTTGTGTGTCTGCTATCCCTGGACCCTGGTATGGTCTTGTCTTCTATCACAAGTGTCGTAGGCAAAAGGAGAACATCATGGAGAAGACACAGCACATCTGAGCATAACACGTCTCCCTCCATTTCACACGGATACGCCAAGATAGCATTTCGATTCAAGAAAGCTCTCAAGACAGACATGACACAGAAACATACTTTTGGGAGAAATTTTCCTTCCTTCACTGGACTTATTGGAATAGGATACCAAATGAGTGACTCCCTCTCAGCATCAGTATGGCCAGAAAATGCCATTTCCTTCCGTCTGGTTACCCTCCATTCGACTCTGTGGTGTCACTGTGACACCATATGCTGCTAGAACAACACTTCCTCCTTGGAATAAAAAGGTCTCTTTCAAAAGACTTATTAAGTCAGAATATTAATCATATTCATCATTATTCAGTCTGCTTGCTGTCCACAATATTTAAATGAAGGGAAATGAAAAATAAAAAAAGACAAGTTTAGGATCTTCAACACACTGACGAATACATAATGATGGGGAAGAAAGCAACAGTGACCATAAAAAAAAAAAATCTTAAAGTTAAAAAAAAAAAACCACAAATAGACTCTTAAGTTTCCATATTAGTCTGTATTTCAAAAATAAGGGCAGAGATGATTAAAGAGATGAATTCACATTTGAATAGAGTCCAAATGACTTAAGAATTATTTGGATTCAAATATTTCAGTTGGACAGGGAATGATATTAGAGTTATATGATACATTAAGGGTTGAAATGAAATGGAAATATTTCTTTCATTTAAAAGTAATTTTCTTGCCTTTGTGGTCCTTGAGAGTTTCCTAGCATGTGAGTGCCAACCACCTTCCCACCCCTTTGCTATGGACTCACGGAATCCTATCTCAGATTCAGCTTGTTTAGAGGGGAGTGGGGAATGGAGTTTGAGTTCACGAGAGCTCCTTTTTGTAAATCTCGCCGTTGCAAGGGAAGTCTCTCCACCTAGAGTTGAGAAGTCAGTAATTTTGAATCCAAATAAGAAAATTTTGGTAATAGTGATCTGGTGGAGTGACACCTGAATTTGGTGCGGGCTTCCTGTCATGGAAAATACCTCCAGGAGCCCCATCGCTGATTAGTCGGGTGAAAGAGGAAGTGCCAGCCTGGGAAGACAGGAAGCAGGTGGCAGAGCTCTTTTCCACCACATCTCAAAAACAGTGTATGTGATGGGGCCCCATCAAGCAAGATCTAACTTTAAAGCCAGCAAACATTTATTAAGTACCTACTATGTGCCAGGCCCTGTACTAAGGTCTCTTATATGTGGCATCTCATTAAACCCCCACAAGAAACAGAAACATCATAGCAGACTCTACCCATGACTCAGTCCTAAGTGTGGATTTGACAGTTAGGTGACAGCAGGGTTTCTCAACCTCAGCATTTTAGGCTGGATAATCCTTTGTTGTTGAGGACTGTCCCGTGTTGTAGAACGTTTAGCAACATCCGTGGCCTCTACCCACTAGATGCCAATAGCATAGCCCACGTTAGTTATGACAACCAAAAATGTCTGGAAACATTGCCAAATGTCCCCTGGCAGGGCGAAACTGCCCTCCGTTGAGACCCTCTTCCTTAGAGACAGAATAGTTTGAGTCCTCGGGCAGCTGGAGACAAACCTTCCTTTGATTCCCTCTTATGGTCTGACTCAGTGGTTCTCAAACCCGAGGCGGGGGGGGGGGGGGGGGGGGGTCCATACACAATACCGTATATGCCCTACTACATGGGCAGAGATTTTTCAAAGGTAATTCGACTCCATCCATTTTTGCCTCCCGTGTTTACATACGAACATAACCTCTCTCTTAAATTTAACATCTCTGGCCTCCTGAGGAGCCCGGCAGAGGTCACAAAGATATTACCAGCACAGACTCTCTCTCATGCCTAGGGTTTTTCCTATGAAGCCAATGATGATAACTGTTTTCCTTTTTTTTTTTTTTTATTTTATGTTTATTTATTTTTGAGATTGAAGGGGAGAGAGAGTCTGGGGGAGGGGCAGAGAGAGAGAGAGAAGGACAGAGGATTTGAAGTAGGCCCTGTACTGACAGCAGAGACCCCGATGTGGGGCTCAAACTCACAAACCGTGAGGTCGTGACCTGAGCCGAAGTCGGGCCCTGAACCGACTGAGCCAAATAACGGCCATTTTTGAACACTTCCCATGGAGTCAGGCCATCTCACTGCATCCTTCCCTTGACGCTGTGAGATGGGTACTATTTCTGCCCCACTTCAAGGGGAGACACCGAGGCTCACACAAGTGAAATAACTTGCCACCAACTACACAGCCAGTAAATGGTGGGACCTATTTGACGCCAAGCTGTATTGCTTTTCAATAGAAAATATGCACGGTGTAAACTCGGTAACTCTTAGCGGCTGTTTACTAGTGGGAAACAAATCTGTCTAATTTGATCATGAGCAGTTATTCAGAATGACTCCCCTGAACCAAAGAAGACCGTTTCTACTGGCCAGTTCTCCCAATGTCGTGGCTAGCGAGGATATGGATACTCCAAATTGCATTTCTCTTCCAGAACACCAAACAGAAGCTACCCAAATGCGCATTAACTAACCTTCATGACAGAACAGATCATTTCACTCGGAGCTACAAAAAGACCAGAGTGTTGGCGGGTACTATAAAATCATCTCGATCACACTTGCCACCTCACAGCACCATTACACTTTTTCTCCTGCATTTCCCCACGTGGCTGGGTGCTTTCCGAGGTCAGGGCCTGACTTACTCGTGGTGACCAGACCCTGGCCCCACACCGCGTTTGTTGAGTTAGTGAATAATATACGAGCGCGCCCTGGATCCCAACATCTATACACACTTTATCTCCATTCTCCCAGTAACTGTGGGTGGTATAGATTTTTGAGATCCCCTTCTTCATAAAAGAGACAGGCGCTGGGGGAGAGCAAGTGACTGGCCCCAAGGTCACCCCCCGCCCCCCCCCCCCAGAATTGCTGGAAAATCATCAACACCAGCCCTTATGCAAGAGATCTGTGAAGACATACGGGGCACCTGGGTGGCTTAGTTGGTTGAGCACTGACTTCGGCTCAGGTCATGATCTCGCGGCTTGTGGGTTCGAGCCCCAAGTCAGGCTCTGTGCTGACAGCTTGGAGCCTGGGGCCTGCCTCGGATTCTGTCTCCCTCTCTCTCTGCCCCTCCCCCACTCGTGCTCTGTCTCTCTCTTTCTCAAAAATAAATAACCGTTGAAAGAAAGAGATCTATGAAGGCATAAAATAAGAAAGATAACTGCCTTTTTTTCTCAAAAGTCAAAGTTATCTTTCTTATTTTATGAGAGTTAGGCATTGTTCTATGCAGTTCATATAGACTAACTCATTTAATCGTCTTAACGTAACTATTTGGTAGATACTAGCATTATTATTATTCCCATTTCACAGATGAAGAACTGAGGTACAGAGGGCTTCAATAAGTTGCCCAAGGACATAGCTAGGAAATGAGAGGCCAGAAATGGAGGTAGACTGGGCTCTCGACACTAAACCACATTCTTATCTCCCCAACCAGGCAGTGATCGCCAGGAGACTTGGACTAGAGTGCCTCATCTTTCCATCTCTTTCAGACCTGACCCTGTCCTGTAGCCCCTGCAAATCCAGTAAAGACTTGTTTGGATGCGAATCAACCCCTCAGATGGTTGACGGTCCTTTCAAACGTTTTGACAAGGGGAAAGGAACAACTACCCGAGAAACTCAACATTTTGAGGCGATCTACAGCTTGGTAAATACCAAAAAGAGTGGAAACAGGGTGATAAAAAGAAATATAAATAGCCTCACCGTTATCTTCAGCGTACATTATAACGCGGAACGGCGGCTGGTGGCTCTCAGTAGAAAACACAACCTCTTTGCAATGTTTTGTTTGTGTTACTGTTTCTGTTAGTGTGAACGAATTACAAATAAAGACTCACTTCAATATTTAGTGAGAATTCTACTAATTGGACCAGGGCTTGAATGCGGGCCTAGATTTGTTCTAACTCTGAAAAATGCTTTGCGAAGGCCAAGCGCGCGTGCGAGGTAGCAGGGGAGAAAGGCTTAGCCGACTCAAGACAACTGTTTTCAAGCAAGTTGACAACCACTTTGCCAGGGTTCCCTTAATGAGCTAATTACAAAGGGCTCTTAGGTGTTCTGTGCAGCCAGTCCTGGAGGAGCTCTACTTAAGAAACACTGAATGAGTCATTAGCACCTGAAATACTATAAACACTATAGACTCTTAGGAACTGACAATGAAATGAATGTATCTGCCACTTCAGACTGATCTCCGGTAGCATTCAGGACCTTTTCAGTTGCAAGCAACAGAAAACCAACGAAAACTGGCTGAAACAGAAAGGAATGTTTGCTAGCATTAGGCAAGGCTGAGTCCCTGTGTTTAAAGGATGTCAGCAGGAAACTGACTTTGTCCATTTCCTGGCTTTTCTTCTTTTGTGTCCCTTCCATTCTCAAGCAGGCTTCCCCTAAATGCCGTGAAAGCTGTTCCTGGCTGTCTCAGCTGTACATTCTACCAGCCCAGCATCCCAGTGGAAAGAAAGCACCTGCTTCTCGATAGGAAAGGTAAAAATCCCGGGGCTAAGAGTCTTTGGCTCTGATTGGCCCAGCTTGGGTCACGTGCTCACCCTTGAGCCAATCCCAGTGGCCAGAACAGTGTTGCCCTTGTAAGTCAAAATTGGTCACTGCCTACCCGCAGGCCCATTGCAACCGCCAGGATCAAGGGGAGGAGGGCATTCTCCCAGAGAAATATCCAGATTCTGAGGCCTGGCTACGGCGGGGGAGGGGAGGAAGGTCGGTATCAGAGAAGGGTGAACGCCGGGCAGGCAAAACCAGTGAAGGTCCTTGAATCCTTCTCTCTAAATTATCTCCAACAAGCAAGGTGTTACCAAGCGGAGGAACTTCCTATGGTTTACAAGCGTCATCGAGATATTTGCTTAGGATGTCTGAGGTTTAAAACAAGGTCTGTGTTGGCTACCACATTTTGGAAATATTTTCTGCAAGTTGCACTCACCCACATGGCTTGAAGTTTGGCGGGGGGGTTTCTTTCTATCTTTCCTTTTTATTATTATTTTTTTAATTCTTGGAAGAAGTCCTTAAGAACAGAAATGTCACAGGATGATTCAAAACAGACAGACGACTCTGAGAGCAGACAGAGATGGGAAATTAGCACACAGTTGACATTCCTTCTGTCCCAATGACATTTCTTATGTTGAATAATATTCTCAGGGTTCCTCTTCTGCCTCTCTTTTTTTATGGTAATGACTTTGTTCCTAATTACAAAAGCAATACCTGCCTATGTCAGAAAGAATTGAATGCATCCAGAAAGCACCGCGAGGTGAGCACACAAATGTGCCCGCATGCACACACACGCCCACATACCCCCTCAGCCACCATTTTAATTAGAAACGTCTATCTAATGAGAGTCATTCCCTTAGGTGTTATCCAGGCACTATCTGGCCCCGTTTCCGTTTCGCAGATGAGGAAGCTGAGGCTCATAGCACAAGTGTTGAAGCTGGGAATTGAACTCCTGTGTCTGACCTCAAAGCCCTTGCTCTGTAGCCCTCCACTCTATCCCATGAGCCAAAGATTTCCAAAACTGACCTTACAAAAATGGCATATCGTTCATAACGTTTCATGACTTGCTTTCTCACATGCCACATTTTCTCGTGTCAATTACTATGTTCCTGTGCAATATTTTTGGACTGCACTGAATCTATCCTTTGGCTGTGCCATAATTTACTCAGCTAATCCCTGACTGTTGGACATTTAAGTTGCTTCTAATTTTTCAGTATTATATTAATGTTGCCGTGAACCACCTTGGGAGAACATTTCCACGTACGTCTCTGACCGTGTCCTTCGGATAAGTTCCTAGAAGGGCCGGACCAAAGGGATTGTATGTTTTTAATGTTTAATACCCATTGCCAAATTGTTCTTCAGAAAGGCAGGCCCAGTTGTACAAAACCTCAGCAACGTATGCGTGTCTGTTTCCCCGCTCTGTGTCCTTATGCCTCTTCCTCAGAGATTACGAGTCATTAGCTGATTGTGCCTCCCATACCCTGCAAAGGAAAATGGGGACCTTTTCAAAGTATAAATCATTTAATAGTATTTAAATGGTTTAATGCAAACGCAGTGGTAAAAATTTGTCAGTAATAATTTGCATCCCTATCATTGTTACTGTCTGCATTAGGAGACTTCATAACCTTTTTTCCCTAGCGCATGGGACCGAATCTGCAGGCTTGGCACAGGACTCTAGCCAGTACCATTAAGATAACTGGGTACACGTCAGGAGTGATGTTTTGGCTTCAGTGAAGGACATTATAAGGCTGACCTGCTGTAATAATCCTTGCTTATGACTTTAAGTGGCTATGTTAACATGGAGCCCTTCCCACCGAATCTCCCTCTGTATGGAAACCACCCTGATTCAGGGAGCCATTGTCAGCTGTTTTGTGTCCCAGGATGGGTCCTGATTGGACCCAGGCCGTGGCCTCTGATATAGTTGGACTCGAAACACAAGAGAACCAGACTTCTTTTGGGAATCTGGAGTTGAAAAAATGCCACAATCGAAGCCAAGCAGGGAGTAGCTGAGTCCACTAGTGAGAAGTGGAGCATCGGAGGGAAGACTCTAGCCAAGACCCCATGGCTCCGTGTCAGGGACAGGTGTGGCACCTGGTAAGTAGGTCCTCAATACATATTCACTGTTGACTGAAGAAGGACTCTGATTATAGGAGATCTACCTTTTTCTACTCTGTTCAGCACCCCTCCTCCTTCCCCTGGTAGCGTCACCCCTATGCCTTCGGGAATTCCTACGGGAACTGTAATTCTAAAATGTTACTCTAGCGGGAGAAAGGCAGGTTCCCAAAGGAACGGGAAAGAGAGGTCTACTGCACGGGAACTGACACCGTCCGCTTGATCCACCGGAACTGAGAGGTGAAGTGTAGACTCCTCGATTCTTGGGGCCTCTACCTGGTGTGACCCCAACATCCTTGCCCTACTTCCACACCCACACTCCTCCTTGGTTTATTTCCACACCCAGGACTTGCCCTGCACTTAGTCCTGTGTGCGTTCACACTACTGCCCCTCATGCCTGGAGTATTCCTCCTTCCCTCGCTGCCAGGGAAATCCTACAAGGCCGTCACGAATGCTGCCCCTTCCAAGATCCTGATCTGCCCTAGTTTATTTTCTTCAAAGTACTGGTCAGGACCTAAGATTCCCTTACTTGTTTGTGTGCTTTTGGTCTGTGTTCCCCGCCACCGGGTCACTCAGGAGAGATCTTGTCTGTCTTGTTTACAGCTGCATCCTTGGGCCTTAAAACAGAGCCTGGGACATGATAGGAACTCAAAGAACCTATCTTCACCGACCCAGCCTTTGGGTGTCACCCAAGCAAGACCAGTGAAAGATTTTGTCTAGAAGCCGGACTCGTCAGGGTAGAGGGTGGACGCCTGCCGAGTCATCTGGTAGTCGTCTGTCATGAGTCCCTGTAGCCAAGAGCTGCAGGTCTGTTCTGGCCTACCCTCTTCCCAAGACCTGGGGGCTCATCTCTCCTTTAATTCCAGAGCCACGCCACAACCTTCCAAAAACTTATTTCTCTATCCAGGTGACTCTCTTTCTATTTCTGGTCCTCATAGAACCCTAACCAAATTCTGAGCTTCATAACTAACATTCATTTGCTCATTTGCACAGGAGGAAACTGAGGCAGGGACTTGCCCCATGTCCCAGGGCCGGCATCACTCGTGGGCTTTGGGAAGCTTTTCCTCATTTCCTGTTAAGCTTGAAGAATCAACAGCCAACTCAGAACAAGACACAGTCCCTCCACACTGTTTTCTAACTTCCCAACCCATTCTCGGCAGCCTGACCTCCACTTGGTAATGAGGACGGGAGTATGATCTTCCAGAAGCAAAGGGCCAGGTGGGAGGTGTCGAGTGCCATCTGGAAAGCTGAGGGCTGGATTTGTTCCTGGGTGACTTCTGTAGCACTGCAGGAGGCACAAAACCAAGCCCCTCCTGGCTTCTGCACCTATCACAGACCATCTGATGTTCTGGGTTCACATGCCCTTAGCCCCTCTCTAAGCTCCTGTCTACTCTGAGTGGACTCAATATGGAATTTAAGACATGGCCTTGGGATGATTTCTTGACCTGCCATCTATATTCCTATCATTCATTCACTTACCAAATGTTTATTGAACACCTACTATGTGTGGCCCTATTCTAGAAAATTGGGATGTATCAGACCCTCACCTTCATCAGTTACTATCTAGCAGGGGGAGATAAGCAAGAAGTAATAAGTCATAATAAGAAAATTACCTAGTGTGTTAAAAGGTTCTAAATGCTCTGGAACGAAAAGCAGAGCCAGGTAAAGGGGCTTAGGGAGACATAGAGGAGGCAAGTTGCAGTTTTAAACAGATTATTCAGGAATGGCCTCGTGAGAACAGGTTGAAGGAAAGAGCGGGCTGAGTCACGTAGGCCCCTAGGGGAAGGGTGTTCCAGGCAGAGGGACCACCAAGTGCCAAGGCCCTTAAGGGAGGGACTTTACAATCCACGTTTGGTTTCTGATGTTGAATTCTCTTACTTTTTCTCTGTGCAAGCATGGGAAAATGAAGTAACCTCTCTGAGCCTCGGTTTCCTTACCCGGGCAGTGGGGACAAAAATGAGATAATACTCCTAAAGCAGCTGGATGGAACAGAGCTGATACTGAGTCACCATTGTCAACTACGGGCCCTTCCCAACCCCGGAGATCTGGAGAATCACTGCAGGAAAGCCCGGGGTAGCAGCAGGCAGCGGAGTGCTGTGATTGAGAACATGGGTTCCGGCTCTGGCATTTAGTAGCCCGGTGACCTTGGGCTAGTTTATGTAACCTCAGTGTCCTCTCTTTAAAGTCGGATAATAATAGCAGCGACATCAGACAGGCACTGTGAGGAATAAATGAGAGAATCCTGGAACGTGCTCGGGAGGTGGGCTTGGCTCCGAAGAAGCACTCAATGAATGGCAGCTATTTTTTGGCTGAAACCATGGGGAGAGAGGCTTTCTTTTCTTGGTAGGATTGCTAAGCTGGTAGAATGTGAGCTGGTAGCTGCTGGGGGCCATCTGTGGGAGGTCCTGCCTGCAAAGGAAGCCAACCCAAAGAAGGCAGAGCTGAGAGGTGGACAGAAAGGGACTCCTGATGACTTTTTTTTTTTTTTCAATGTGACTTTAAAGAATAATATTAAAAACTTATTACCACGGGGTTACACCATACATGCGTTTAGCTTATGCAAACCCAACGCTCCGTGCTCGCCTGGGGAAGGAGGAAGTGATTGCCGGCCTCAGGAAGCAGTGTCAGGTGGGAGGTGGTGAGTGTCCAGAAAGGTGAGGAAGAATTTGTCCCTCCTTGGCTTCCGTAGCTGAGGGAGGCACAAAACCAAGCCCCACACTTCTCCCCTGTGGCAACCATCCCCAGCCATCCCAGTGTTTAGCACCGCGATGCCCTCTTTAAAACCTCCCCAAATCTCACCCACCTGCTCACGAACCTGTTTGAGAAAAGGCATAACAACAAAAAGCCGCTATGAATTATTCCCTGCTTTTAATGGAATTTTTTTCCCCTTGCACTAAAAATCTAGTCATATGCCTACGTGTGGGAGGTATTGTTTATTCATTCTATGGACAATTCTGGCTGTACTCGGGATATGGGGGCCCTCACTATGACTCCGGAGCCCAACCAACCCCCCCCCCCCGCCCGCCCCCAGACCTCTGCCACCCGCAGGTTTTAGTGGAGTGGCTCTCAGTCCGTGGCCTGCAGCCCACGGCGTGGGCCCACGGTTCCCACCCAAAGGCCACTCTTCCTCTGGTTCTTATGAACAAGTAACACATCCATTCATCGATTTCCAGCTTTATGCATGACTAAGTGCCACTTTCTAGGAAACTACTAAGTGAGTTACTACGACTTACTAGTCATAACTAAAATTAGGATGTTACTAGGGTTTACCAAGAACTCAGCGCCGTGCTCCTCTTGGAAGTCTGGCTCCTGCTTCACGTTTGCCAACACTGTAAAACTCCTACTGCACAAATCAGAGACGGGAAACCGGGGCTCCGGAGGCAGGAAGAGGCTTTGGCTTTGCCTAAGTGAGCCCAAGGTCAAAACGAATTGGAGAGCCACTGTTCCAAGATCTGGAAATTCAGAAATCCCCTCTCTGGGGTGCTTTAGCTGACCCCCAACTCACACACATGTCAATAGCCCGGACCTTTCCCGCTGCCCTTACGTCAACCCAGACTCTGCACATTTAAACCATAATGACTTATCCACACAACACACTTCAGACAACAAGTAGCCATAAATAACATTAAAATTCCAGTCCTGACCTCCAAATGCCAAAGACCTCCTCCATATACTTAATGAATATTCACTAAGACTCTAAAATATGTCAGACATATTTTAGTTCTGGCGCATACAGTGGTAATCCAGCGGCCACATTTCCTGTCTGCATTAAGCTTACAGTCTGGTATCGGAAAAAGACATCACACAAGTAAACAGCAAAGCAATTACATAAATCTGGGTGCTTAAAAAACCAAACAAGGTATTGAGGTGGAGAATAGCAGGGGAGGCCCTGTTTAAACACAGTGGTCAGGGTTCTGTGGGTGCAAGCAACAGAAAATGATGCTGGAAGTTGATTGGAAAGATGGCAGGTGGCTCACAGAAGCAACGGAAAAGACTGGATGAGGTTCAGGAAAGACAGGAACCAGGGAAATTCTGGGGATCTAGGGAGCAGGAAGAGGTGGAGTGTCTTAAATGTTTCACATAAAGAAATTGCTGTGCTTCCCAGAAATGGTATATAGGTCCCCGTCCCTGACAGACTTGGACATGTGACTGGTTTTGGCCAATGGAGTGTCACCAGATCTGACTCATATTCACATGCCAGATCTGAACTGAAAGCTTTAAGAGAGATTGCTCAATTCAGTTCTGTCACCTGCTGTTTTCCATGAGCCATAAAGGCAACTTGTCCCAAACGGGGGCTGCCCCTTCAGTCTGTGTCCCAGCGTAAGAGGTACGTGGAGCAGAGCTGTGGCAGCTGAAATGTAATAAACGTGAAATAGATGTTTGTTGTTGGAAACCACTACACTTGGGGTTGTTTGTTACTGCAGCAAAGCTGACGAATCCACTGAAAATGATGCCGTCACCCCCAAAATTGGTATGGATGTCAGGCAGACAAAGTGAATGGACACTGACTATTGAAGGCATTACTAAGGAGACGGCAAAAGAAAGCTGAGGCCTAAAGCCTGCAAAATATTCAGCCATGCAAAGAATCAGGTGTAGACTGTTCTAGGTCAGGAAACCACGTGGCCAAAGATATGAAGTAGAAAAGCACTTGGCATTTTTTTAAACGCTTATTTCTTTTGAGAGAGAGAGAGAGTACGTGCATGTACGAGCGAGTGGCGGAGGGACAGAGGGAAAGAGAGAAAGAGAGAGAATCCCAAGCAGGCTCCGCACTGTCAGCATAGAGCCCGATGCAGGGCTTGAACTCACGAACCATGAGATTATGGCCTGAGCCGAAATCCAGAGTCGGACACTTAACTGACTGAGCCGCCCAGGAGTCCCAAGTTCTTGACATTTTTAAGACCCCTGAAAGAAGGCTGGCATGGCCGGAACATCCTCGTTCTTTGTCCCCACTCTGTTTCTATTCTCCCCGTTTCCAGTCCTTCCGCTTGGACTCACGTCCTGTCCATGAGAGTGCTCGTGTCCGTGGATGTGCTGGCCCACCTCAAATTCACCATCCCTGACCACACACCTCTCGAAGGACCCAGCTTGCGGTTATCTGTGGTTTTCCCCACTCATAGCTATTTGGGATGTTTGCCCATTCTAGCTCTGATCCCCAAACACCAGCCTGAACCCCTCTGAAATCACAGGCGTGGGCATCAGACAAGGTGGGCTCTCTTCCCATGTCACTACCCAAACTTGTTCTGTGGGGCTCCAATTCAGCATCCGGGAAGGAGAAATCCCTCCACACATCTCCTAATTGGTGGCCACACACAGCTCGTTAAGCTTAATTAATGAGCCTCTATCAACTCGTTTCTGAGGCCTTAGTGGAAAGTTGAATTCTACATGCAGTTTGGGGAAACAGATGGAGGGGGTGTATGCGTGGTTCTCAGCAGTAGGTTATATTCCTGCTAGGCACTCATTGGGCACTCGGGCTAAAATCTCAAGCTCATTCAACTGAATGATGTATCTGTTCCTAAGTCCTATGAAATAGACCCACTTTAAGATACCTGCCTGCGCTCACGTCCCATGTCGGAGAACCCGCCTCCGTCCCAGCCTGGGAATACTTCCCAGGGGTTTTCCATTTCTCAGTAGGCTTCCCTGTTCTCCATGGATTCCCTGTCCTTGGTTTCTGAGAGAACTCCGTCTTTACAATACGTCCTGCCTTGTCCGTGGGACCTGAGCAGGTCCCCGTTCCTCACAACTCAGGGTGTTCAGACTAGACCACCTGCTCTCAAGTTCGCCCACAGCAGAGACCCTCGCATCGTTAACTGGACATGCGTCACCTGTCCACCCCAAGCTGATCCTGTGGGGGAAGCTTTGGTGTTTTTCATCGTGGGGTCAGGGTGAGCCTATCTGTGTAGAGCAGAGCCGAGGAAGGACGGGGAAATGGAGACACGGAGGAAGCCGCCAACTCTTCTGGAGTTCACAAGCTGGGCGGACTACGGAGCCAACTTCAGCCTTGCAAACTTGTTTTGTTTGGCCGGAACTAGGATTTTTAAAGACTGGCCTGCAAATGCTCTGGGGCAAGAATGTACGTTTTTTTGTTTCACCACAGTCCTCTCCGCCACCTATTGTCATGCATCCAGCGGCCTCCTTCGCTCTGTCACATTACCTGTCTGGCTCCCGTGGCCTGTTGAGATGGCCATCGACGCTCTATGTAAACCACCTGGTTAGGAAGGGTTAGCAGGACTCTACATTCACTTCAACACTGACCTCACGCTTCTAGATCTTTCTACCAGAGTCCTACCTTATCAGCCTCTGCTTGTCATTTTATTTTTTTTATTTTTTTTTTAATTTTTTTTTTTCAACGTTTATTTATTTTTGGGACAGAGAGAGACAGAGCATGAACAGGGGAGGGGCAGAGAGAGAGGGAGACACAGAATCGGAAACAGGCTCCAGGCTCTGAGCCATCAGCCCAGAGCCCGACGCGGGGCTCGAACTCACGGACCGCGAGATCGTGACCTGGCTGAAGTCGGACGCTTAACCGACTGCGCCACCCAGGCGCCCCTCTGCTCGTCATTTTAATGCACCGAATGTGCTAAAGGCTTACATGCCGACCTGCGTGGAGAATTAAGGGAGCATGTCACGTTGGTTTTGCACTCGATCGGAGATGCAGAACGATACTTCTTACCAATTGCTGCAGCTGGAGGAGGAAAATAACCTTGGCGGTGGGGGGGAGAGGTTCCTTTGGAAGGCAGGAGGGTCCTCCCTGGGATCATTTTTCTGCCTCTGGGACCGTCTGATGTCTCAGGGGAGGAAAAGCCAAAAACGGCTTTCTAAACTGGAAGAGGGGGCGAAAAGAAAACACACTTGGGGATGATGGGGAGGCCTGGTCCAGGGGCAGTGCCGAAGGCTGGGGGGTGGGGGGGGGACCAATGTGCCCCAGCCTGGTAAGAGACACTCCGGCTGCATTCCCCAGCTCAGCCTGAACTTTCGACCCCATTGTCTGCTCTAATTACTGGAACCAGCAGGATTAATTCCTCGACCTACTTTCCAGTCCTTTTTGCTGCCACAGAGCGATAAGGCCTCACTGGGCTTCTCTCTGCCATTTTAATGCGGCAGAACTCACTGAGAAGTTACATGCAAACTTGCATTGGAACCAAAGGAGCATCTCATCTTTGGGCCACAGAAAGGGGCTCAGGATGGGCTCCTTGTCAGCTGATTCTGACATTCGGGTTCTCTAAAGTGACTTCACGAAGAACAACCAAACACGTGAGAAAAATCTCCTACTTTGAGAACAATCAGATGTAGAAATAAAAACAAGATATCGTTGTATAGCTACTGAATTAGCATAAAGTTTAGACTGCTAATACCCAGTGCTGGTGAGGTTATAAGAAACCTGTACGTTCACAAGTTGTTGGTTGGCACAAACCTGAAAACACAGCAACGTATGTCAGGAGCCATAAAAACATTGCTGCCCAATTACCCGGTAATCTCGTTCCTGGGAAGTTATCCAAAGGAAGTGTTTCAAAAGAAGGAAAAAGCTGTATACATAGAGACCTTCCCTGCAGCCCAGACACCAGGATGGCAAAATGGCCTGTAGGCTGGCAAACCCACGGGTCAAATTCAACCGGAGGCCTGTTTTTTTACGCAGCCAACAAGCTAAGAATTTTTTCCGTTTGTTTTGTTTTTTTGTTTTTGTTTTTTTTTTTTAAAGCCTTCTGAAAAGACTGTTAAAACAAACAAGCAAACAATGACTATGTGAAGTTTGCTGACCCCGGAGGAAGGGAAAACTGGACGGAGGCCATAAAATAGCCTGAGGAAACGTTTACAACACGCCGAGCTTTGCAACATATAAATGGAATGTTCGCTATGACAGCACCTATGTAAAGTACGTCATGTACATGCAGACAGGATGAGGAGGGGAAAACCGAAATCTGTTGTTTGGGAGTAAGTGGAAATGATTTATTTTTCTTAAAAGAATTCCTCCTTATCAGAAGCAGCCACGTGCTGGTGAGCTGGGAGTTTACTGGGCACCTGCTGTATCTTATGACAGAGTACGACACAGCCATTAAAAATGATGTTGTGGGTCTGCATTCAGTGAGAGGGAAGAATGTTCAGGACATATTGTCAAGCAAAAAGGCACATCACAGAACAGCATGCATGGTGTGATCTCATTTACATAAACTGAATACGGATGCCTCTCTGTAAATGTGTGGAGAATAATCTGGAAGGAAGGAGGGACACTGAAGATGCTCACAGTACTTATCTCTGGGGCATGGCATTTGGAGCGAATTTTATTTTCTTCTGTTTGAAGGTTTCTGTGGGGTTTGTTTTTTTGTTTTTGCAAGAACCCTTGATTATTTTTATTTGTTTTTATTTTTTTATTTAAACATTTTTTTCATGCATATTTATTTACTTAGAGAGAGCAAGCGAGCAGGGGAGGGGCAGAGAGAGAGAGAGAGAGAGAGAGAGAGAGAGAGAATCCCAAGCAGGCACCTCGCCGGCAGGGCAAAGCCACATGCAGGGCTCGATCTGACAAACTGTGAGATCATGACCTGAGCTGAAATCAAGTCGGATGTTTGACTGAGTCACCCAGGTGCTTCTATTATTATTAGAATCAGAAACAAAGTATGTTCATAAAATCTTTGTTTATGTTGTTCGCATGTTTTTACAATATAAAAGAAAATTTTGCCACTTACAATGTGACCAAAGTTCTAGGAATCTGAGCCAAATTGTCCCCTCCCAGCTGCTGGCCTGCCTTGTCAGCTGCCTCTACATTAAATGCTACTTGCCCTAGCCTGGGACTCTCGCACAAAAGGCCTGAGATTAGGGAGAGGGGCGGGAGCCACTTGCACTGGGGGGCAAAATTTAAGGTGACACCAAAAACTTCGGTAATCACAGTAAATATTTTATTCTTTTATTTTTTCCTTTTTTAATCACAGTAAATATTTTAAAGCCTCGTTTTTTAAAAAATCAAAATGAACGGAAAAATCCATGATGAACAAATATTAAGTTTTTAATTTTTAAATTTATAGAATCAAAATGATTTCTTTCTTTTTTTTTTTTTTTTTTTTTTGCCGCAGGCCCCGGTATGGCTCAACACTGCACTGTTACAGATCCTGCCTTTATTTAAAATGTTGATAGTTGGGGCGCCTGGGTGGCGCAGTCGGTTGGGCGTCCGACTTCAGCCAGGTCACGATCTCGCGGTCCGTGAGTTCGAGCCCCGCGTCAGGCTCTGGGCTGATGGCTCAGAGCCTGGAGCCTGTTTCCGATTCTGTGTCTCTCTCTCTCTCTGCCCCTCCCCCGTTCATGCTCTGTCTCTCTCTGTCCCAAAAATAAATAAACGTTGAAAAAAAAAAATTTTTAAAAAAATAAATAAATAAAATGTTGATAGTTTATCGTAGATGTTGGGGGGCATTAATTTTTATTTTAAAAAATATCATATTAAAATATCTTGATATTGAGTTTTTTCACACCCCCTTAAACATATTAAAAAGCACTAGATTCTACACTTTCAAAACATCCTGATAATACATTAATTATATCCCAATGAGGCTGTTTAAAAACTTATAGACACTGAATTTTATGTAATTTGCACATATGGCCCGCGGGTCATAATTTGCCGACTCCTGAGCTAAAACAAAGGGAATGTTTGGGGGCGCCTGGGTGGCGCGGCCAGTGTGGGTGGCGTCTGACTTTGGCTCAGGTCATGAGCTCCTGGTTCATGGGCTCGAGGTGCTGACAGCTCAGGGCCTGGAGCCTGCTTCCGATTCTGTCTCCCTCTCTTTTCTGCCCATCTCCCATTTGTGCTCTGCCTCTCAAAAATAAATAAACATCAAAAAAAATTTTTTTTAAAGAGTCTGACTCTTGATTTTTGGCTCAGGTCATGATGCCAGGGTCGTGGGATCAAGCCCGGCATCGGGCTCCATGCTGAGCATGGAATCTGTGATTCCCTCTCTCTCCCCCTCTCTCTCTGCCCCTCCCCCCCACCCCCAGTTTTTGTCTCTCAAATACATTAATGAATAAATAAGTAAATAAAATACCCTTAAAAAACAGGAAAATTCTTGACACAGAACCCGACAGGCAATAGTTGGAGCTTAAGAGGAGTCAGCTGGGCTCCGTGAGCCTGTTTCCTCCGACAGAAGATGGACCAACACCTGCCACTTGGAGTTATGTTGAAGAAACGCAAGCGGGCACCTAGAGCAGAGAAGCCTCCCTTTGGTGGCCGGTGGGGGGGGGATGGTGGAGAAGGGGGCGGGGGTGTCAGTATTTAGGTTCCCCACGCAGTCAGGAGTGACAGGGCTGAGCCAGGCCCCGGGAGCTTGCTCTTGAGGCCCTGGGGCTGTTAGACCAGACTGGATCCCTACTCTGTTCTCCTGGCGCCTCTGTCTCTCTCTCCTGCCACGGTTCGTCCCACAACTTGCAGTTTCTTGCTGAGAGTTTCTCAGCAGAGTTGTTAATGACGGTCCAAGCAGCCACTACCTAGAAGCTTATCTGCTTCATTACCGCCCTGGCTCTCTGGGCGGGAGGGCCGCTGCCTTATCACCCACTGGCTTCAATAATTAACCATGCGGGGAAATAAAAACAAATATTGGACAGCCAGTGGCTCGTACGTGACCGAAAGCCTGTGTGGGCACCGTCTCTCCACCCACCGGACTCCTGTGTCACCCACCTGTTCCCACCGAGGAGCCACCCCCCACGCCTTAGGCTTCCAGTTTCCACTCACCCTCACCCTTGAAGACCCCCTCCCCGCCCCTCCCCTTCCAAGTCTTTCTTGCCCCTCAGTGCCTCCCCTTCAATCTGTCACGTCAGATCGCCAAGATAGAATGGACTGAGGATGCCTCTGTCACAGGCTCGTTGGAAGGATTAAATGGGACAAAGCACGTGAAGGACCTGGCTTGGTGCCTGACCCAAGACGGGACTCGGTCGATAGCTGTTAGTATCATTTCAGTAGATGTGTTAAATACCCTAGTATTTGCAGGCATGTCCTTATTCCCAGTGGTACAGGCTGGCTGTGGTTCAAGCTTCATCACCCAAAATGCAGCAAAGCGTCTTGCCATTCCAGAATGGTTCATGATCAACATCATTCATTCATTCCTTCATTCATTCCACAGCGAGGGGCTTCTGTGCCATGGTAAGTAATTACGACTCTTCTGCAGGCATTGAAGGCATTGACATTATTTTTAATATTTATTTATTTATTTGGCGGGGGGGCAGAGAGAGAAGGGGAGAGAGAATCCCAAGCAGGCTCCACGCTGTCAGCACGGATCCCGACGCGAGGCTCGATCTCACAAACTGTGAGATCGTGACCTGAGCCAAAATCAAGAGTTGGACGCTTAACTGAGCCACACAGGCGCCCCTGACATTTTTTAAAAGTGAAAAAAAAAAAAAAATACTCATCAAAAGTATGTCACTTAACATCTCAGTCCAAGTACTATTCTAGATAAGAGCGACATGGTTCCTGTCCTTAAGGAGCTTAATAAATTCAAGAGGGGCGCTAGGCACACGATGCAGGGAACGCACAGGGTAGATCACTTCAGGCTAAAGGCTCAATCTCAGAGGCTTCCTGGAGGAGGAAGAGTAAGAGCTGCCCTTGAAAGACAACTAGCCGTGGCCCAGACGCAAAGGGGGCTCAGGCATCCGCGTCCCAAACAAGAGAAAAGTGCACACAGCCCTTGTGGTGTTTTTGGTGAACGGTTACACCAGCAGCCGCTCTTTAACATAGTTCAAAGGCTTGCTAGGCTCCCAACTTTTCTCATGAGCCCACACCACGTGCACCTGGAGGCTTTGAGCCTTGGCTGCCGCGGGAGGCGGAGCAAGTAAGTCGCTGAAGCTGTCTGAGCTCCAGCTGCCGCATCCGAACAAGGTAGATGACACAGACAGCCTCCCAGGGGTGTTATCAGGATAAAATGGAACAACACGCAAAACATTTGGAAGCCAATCAAAGCTAGAGATTGTCATGGGTATTTATCCTTGCCAACTTCTCCCTCCTGCCTGTTCCCCACCCAACCAAAGTCTTTGTATCACCCAAAGCTCCCAGTGATGGGTTAATATGTTTATTCATGAATTTCTCTAGGACGGGAATCTGACTCCTGCCTTTTAGCTGCTTTGACAGTTGGGTAGCCCCTGTTGGAAATGGACTCAATATCCATTCCTTCTTAATGCCCGCGATTTGGTTTGGGGTGGCAATGTGCCAGCCTCCAAGGTTGGCTCACGAAGGGCCTGAGCTAGTCTGGCCGTGTGACCCACTTTTGGACAATGAGACCTCAGCAGAAGGCTTTTGCTTTCTTGACAAATGAGGTCGCAGCTGTTATTGCCTCTGCCTTCATCTTCCTGCCTTGACTTGGGAAAGTGATGGCTGGAGCCGTGGCAGCCATGATACGATCACGAGCAAATGGTCAAAAGACTCTCAGAGACAGTAGTCCTGACATGAGGGAAGCATTCAACCAACACCATTGTTTTAATTTGGTGATTAAACAAAATGTGTTTAGCCGCTGTAATGGTTTTGGCTACCAGAGGTAATCCTGACTGATTGAGCAGGATTGATCATCGATAGGCTTTTGTTCAGAGCCCAGAGCACCAGACCAAAGCACCAAGTCGTGGGTGTCTGGGGTCTAGAGTCGGGTTAGCAGACAGGCTCAGCAATTTAGAATTCCGGTCCTGATGGGGAGGCCAGGAGCAGAACACAGGAGAGCTGAGCCCCCTTTGCTAAGCCAGAAACTGGGCAACAGGTTAGTTGGAGGGGGAGGAAGTGCCTCCATCGAACCTGGAAGCCTGGGCCACGTCAGGGCCAGACGAACAGGTCTCCGGCAGGGACAAGAAGCGCTCGGACCCCCTGACACCTGACTGGAGCCTGGGTTCTCACCACACTACATGCCCTGCCCCCTCTGCTTCCTCAACAGGTTTTGGCGTCTTGTTTCTCTGGTTATCTCTCAGGAGGCTAATTTTACGACCTTCTCTCTTTGTTCACTTGCTGCTCAGAATAAGATAGAAAGCTGAGAAGGCAGAAGGCTTAAAAACTCCAAGGGGCCATAGCCCCTTCTCCCCCCACCCTGACCATGCATAAACATTTGCTGAGCGAGTACCTGAATGCACGGACGATCGAGTCCTGCAGATTCCACCCCATCACCATCTGTGCTAATCCATAATAATTTCTATTTGACTTTGGAATGCATTATGTAATTTGAATTCTGTAAATTTACCTTCCTAATTATGTTCTTCTTTGGCTAACATAGAAATTACTTTGCACAGATTGAGTGATGGTGGGGAGAAGTTTGCTAGGTGTTGGGATCGTTAGGTAGATAATCCATATATTGGCAGTCGAGAGTTGTCTATATCAGGAAGGTCAACTAGACTGATATTTGAAGCATGGGGAGTGTGTGTGCATGTGTTCGTGTGCCTGGTATCTTGCATCTGTATTAGCCAATCCATGGAAACTGGGCCTACTTAAAACCCTATCTCCCAGCTCAGTCTTGGCCTAGATTTTTCTGACCCACTCTGTCACTGTTCTCAGAGTTACGAGGTAGTCCACAGCTTCAAAGATCCAACAGTGAGTTAGATTATAACTGGTGCTGCACAGACTCCAGGACCTCAATGCCGGGGACTAGGTTTCCAGGTTAGTATACCAGATACTGGGATACTGAGTTATCACTGTTTGCCCACTATATAAAAGAATGAATGAATGAATGAATGAATGGCTGGACGGTTAGATGGATGGGTAGGTGGATGAACTCTATACAATGGGTTCCCAGTCACAAATCTTGGTTCTCCAGGGATAATTGCTTTTGAGCCATCCGTATTTACTTTTGAGCCACTCGTCTGCCTGGATCTCCACTGGTTGACCCTTCCATTTGGCTGGGCCTGGGGTTTACTTGGATCTTGGTTAATAGGCTCTTTCCCCTGAAAGGGATCCCAAGTGCCCAACCTGGCTGGAGATTCCTGGCCCTGTGTGCCTGGGCCTGGGATGTCTGTTTCCTGGGCTTGTTCCAATGTTTAGACATTTGATGGGGCCTGGCCTGGCCATGTGCCTTTAAGCTGGCAGGTCTCATCTCAGCTACATGGCCAGCACTCAGTATAAACGAGCCACTGACATTGTCAACTCAACCTTTGTCCTGACCTCTTTGCCTTGACCTCGCTAGCTTGGCTTTTGTTCCTAACATCCTCCAGGTATCTCGGCTCCAACCCCTATACTAACCCCCAGATTGATTTATGATTCCACACCATTGGTTGTGATCTCATGGTTCCCTCCTGAACGATAGGTCACACTTGACTTCCTAACCCACAACTGTGTCACTGAGCTCTGCCTTCCCTCCTCAACGAAGGTTTATGCCAATTCCTATGATGACATCACCCTTGGCAGCTCTGGGTTAACACTTGGCCAAATCCAGGACCCTAGGTCCAGAGCATCTCATCTCCTCTTCTCTCCCGGGTCCATCTGGTCCCAGGATCTAGAGAAGGAATGTCTATACCCGGATCATCTAACACTAGCCTCTTCTGATCTCCTTGGCAGCTTTCATTCATCCAACATTTATCAAATACCTACTATGTGTCAGGCAATGTGCCAGACGCTAGGGATTTAATGGCAGCCTAGAGATACAGTCTGTGCACGAAAACGTTGCAGAGAGACATTTATGTAAACAGGCGATGCCGCGCGTTAAGAGCCAGACCAGAAGTATGAGAGTTCTGTGAACCATCAGGGCACCCCCCACCCCGACAGAGACCAGTCAGACCCAGAATGGGGGAGAAGAAATGCTGCCAGACGCCAAATGGGTTCCAAAGGGAAACCTCAAGGAATTGCTGACCCGGAGTCCCCTGCCCTGGGTCCCAGACCCACTTTTTCCTTCGAGGGGAATCGCTGATGCCCCAGAGGCCTTCAGCAACTTTGAATGCCACCAGTCGCTCTGATAACCAGGCTCCAGAGGGCCAGCCAGGCGCTCTCCACACAGAGGAAGACTTGATCAAACCTACCCTCTCGTAAGCTGTTTGGCAGTCTCTCTTATCTGTCAGGGATACGTTCCAAGACCCCCAGCGGATGCCAGAAACTGAGGATAGTACCAAACCCTGCATATACCACGTTTCTTCTCCCGTGCATACATACACCTGTGGTGCAATCTACTTTATAAAATCAGGCACGGTAGGCAATGAACAGCAATAACCGATAATACAAACAATGACAACGACCTGTGATCAAAGCTATGCGAACGTGGTCTCTTTCTCTCAAAATACCTTACTGTACTGAACTCACCCTTGCTCTTGTGATGATGTGAGATGATAAAATGCCTACGCGATGAGACGGAGTAGGGCGTGTGACGTAGGCATGGTGACACAGCCGTTAGGCTGCTGTTGACCTTCCGACTATGTTCAGGAGGACCATCTGCTTCCAAACCACGGGTGACTGCGGGGTAACCCCAACCCAGGAAAGTGGCACCGCGGATAAGCTCCAAAGTGAACGTGGTCTTGTTTCCGCCCAAAGGAAAGACTTTGCCGGGTTACTGAAAACACAGCTATTGCCAGTGCTGCCCCCCCCCCAAGACAATGGGGACAAGGGCTTTTGAAGAATTATCGGATCCTAAATAAGAATTAGAAGGAAGCTGAACTCTGGTCTCCATGAGGCAAGAAATCACCAGGAGACACCTGCAGTATAGAAGTCCTGGAGTAAGACAGTGTCGCAGAGTGAAGAGCCAAAAGAACACAAAAAAGGAAGGTTTCTTTTTCCCTCCCTCCCCCAGATACACATTCTCAGCTGATACAGCATGGCATCTGGAAATCCGAACTCACTAATGTGAACTGTGCGAGGAGAGACTATCTAAGAGTAAGTGATCTGGGGCACCTGAGTGGCTCAGTCGGCTGAATGTCCAACTTTGGCTCAGATCACGATCTCGCCGTTCACGGGTTCGAGCCCCACGTCGGGGGGCTCGCCCTCTCATCTCTCTCTCTTGGGGCGCCTGGGTGGCGCAGTCGGTTAAGCGTCCGACTTCAGCCAGGTCACGATCTCGCGGTCCGTGAGTTCGAGCCCCGCGTCGGGCTCTGGGCTGATGGCTCGGAGCCTGGAGCCTGTTTCCGATTCTGTGTCTCCCTCTCTCTCTGCCCCTCCCCTGTTCATGCTCTGTCTCTCTCTGTCCCAAAAATAAATAAACGTTGAAAAAAAAAAATAAAAAAATAAATAAAAAATGAGAGAGTCAAGGCAAGGTTAGGAGGACCATCACGAGACTCTTAGTGAGGAGAGGAAGGAAGGTTTTGTGGGAGCATCCTAGAGCACCGTGCGGTCTGCAGAAGGTTTCGGGGGGTCCCTTGGTGTATTATCACTGCTGTGCTCCCATTGGCTGGGAGTAGAAGACCTGGGGATGTCAAAGCCAGTACCGAGGTCCGTGATTGATTACGCGCCCTGTGGTAAGAGGTCCTCAAGGCACATTGCCCTGGTTGCTCCTCCTCTCTGTATAGTTACAGTGGCTCCAATTTCAACTTTAATGCATGAAAGTCTGGAGTAGGGCTTCCTGCACCGCTTTTGGGTATGGGAGGTAACCAAAGAGGTAAAGTCTGCATGCTAAAATATTCCAGTCGCTGAGATATTCCTGTGGTTTGTGGAGACCATGTGGTAAATATTTAAAAATCAAAGCAGAGCCTCTCAAGGGTAGTCCTCTTCCAGCAGAAATGCTCGGAACACTTGTTAAAATTTCTTTATTTTGGGGGCGCCTGGGTGGCTCAGTCAGTTAAGCGTCCAGCTTCAGCTCAGGTAATGACCTCGGGGTTCATGAGTTCGAGCTCCACGTCAGACTCTCTGCTGTTGGCACAGAGCCTGCTTGGGATCCTCTGTCTCCCTCTCTCTCTGCCCATCCCCTGCCCGCTCTCTCAAAAATAAACACTAAAAAAAATTTTTTTAAGTTTGTTTATTTATTTATTTATTTTTTATTTATTTTGACTGAGAGACAGAACAGTGGGAGCAGGGCAAAGAGTGAGGGAGAGAGAGAATCCCAAACAGGCACTGCCCTGTCAGCACGGAGCCTGATGCAGGGCTCGAACTCATGAATCAGGAGGTTATGACCTGAGCTGAAACCAAGAGTCTGACTCTCAAGCTAAAAATTGAAAAACATTTTTTTTTTCCTTTACTTCTGCCCAGACCTGTTGAATTAAAACCTTGGGTGTGGAGAACCAGAGGTCTAATAGATGACATATTTATCAATACTGCCAAGGTACAGGGCAGGTTATTTACACCAAACCCCAATTTTTAAATCTTTCTTTTAATGTTTATTTATTTTTGAGGGAGAGAGAGAGAGAGAGAGTCGGGAAGGGGCTGGGGGGGGAGGGTAGGTGGGCAAAGGATCCAACTTTCTAACTCTGAGATCATGACCCGAGCCAAAGTTGATCCCTTACCCAACGGAGCCACCCAGGCGCCCCAACACCAAACCCAAATTAAATGCTCCCCCAAGTAAGTGGAATCTGACTATATTTCGATATCACAATCCCCTTACATTTTTATTGTCACTAGTCGCTTACATACACTCTTCTTTCTGCTTCAGATTCCTTCCATTTTCCAAGCCCTCCTTTCAGACACTTAAAAAATAATAATAGGACATTCTCAGAAAATTGCGCCTCAAAGATAGCAGTAAGGTTACTCAGTTGTTTCCCCCTTGTTAATTTGAGGAGCTCAAATTACGCAGTTGTGGTGCAAACATTTGCATGTTCAGTTCACATGCCCCAGCTACTAGCGGACTGCAAGATACAAATCAACCATAATAGTTCAAGTAACCTGTGTCTGGTTTGTCCTCACTCAAATTTCAGGGCTGACGAGGTTTGAGATATAGGATAGACAATTAAATCACTTGGCAAATGCAGGGGGAGGTTGGCGGGGTCAAGATAGGCCAGTTGGGGTCACCACGCCAACTCCGGCCACTATCCCTTCCAGACTGTGCACATTTTATCCTTCCACGCCCCCCCCCCTGGATTTCATAACCTCCACGTGGCCCCTTTCCTAGAAGGGACTGACCCCCCCAATCCCAATCCTTAAATCTTAGCTGGGCAGGAAGGCTAGAAGCCTAGTTGGTCCTCTGCCTGTCGCGTGGTAACCTTGAATTTAAAGAAACCACCACCGTCCGGATGGCCCTGAAATTTGAACCACACGCGCCGCGATATGCAGATTAGGAAGTCGGAACCACCTGCCCATTGGCCGGTTGCTGGTGTGACGTCACAAAGGCCCAGCCCCAACGGGGCCAGAAGGGGCAAGTTTCTCGGACAAGTCGAAAAGCTTTTATTATTTGCATTTCCTATATCAGGGGGAGGAAAAGTGTTCACGGACAGTCAGAGCCCAAGGGCTCAGGACCCAAGAGCATTTTGTTCTCTGTGTGGCGGCTCTGTCCCTTTACTTAGGGTGTTTGGGACAAAAATGACACGGAGGTGGGGGTGAGGGTGGGGGAAGCTGTGAATTCCAAATGAGCTATAGGGACCTGATGAACCTCTTCAGTTTAGTGGTTTCCAGGCCGCTCCAGGCCGGCCCAAGCTCTGTGAGTCAGCTGGTGGAAGTCTTTGGCTGTATCTGGACCCCAAACCTAAAGATACTGCAGGCATAGGAGATTGGGGGCCTCCCGACTTTCCCCTCTCTCTCTTTGCCAGGCTCAAGGCAAAGACAGAATCAAGTCCCCTGACTTGTGAGCTTCTGACAATCGCCCCCTCAACGTGAGCCTCCCGACTGCAATACCTCTGAAGAGTTGAAGTCTGTTGAACAGAGAGAGAAAGCTTATCTAGAGATAACAGAATAACTTCAAGCCTCACCCTGAACGCTTGTCTTTCCCAAATGATCGCCCTTGAAATGTCTGTTAGCAACTATGACACTGCCTGTTTGGTCTCCTAAAGTCACTGAGAATTTTTGCAACATCACACAGCAGGGGATCCCTGGTCCCCACATTGGCACAGGCAAAGAGTCACACAGAAGAAACGATTGGGGGGGGGGTGGGGAGTGGCGGGGGGGATTCTCAGCCTTGTTGGTTTGCTTTGCCTAGATACTGTTTCACTTCCTAGAATACCAACCCTGCTTTTACTTTGGAGAATCATCCTACCTTCATGGTCGGTCTTTGGATGGAGGGGGAACTTCTGCCCGCAGCTTTAGAGGTGAGTACGTGTCCCAGGCCTGGCCGATGGAAGTGTGTTCCATTCTCCTGGCTACACGGTGACTGGATCAAGTACAGGGCAAGTCACATTGTGATGGTCAATCCTGGGACTTTGATGGGAACGCTTTGAGAAGAGGTGATCTCTTTTCTCATTGGGATCACGACGCTGATGGTGACCATCTTTGCCCCTACAAAGAAAGAGGCTATTCAACAATGAAGTCAAGTCCCCCTTTCCCCTCCACCCCTCTGCTGAAACCGAAAGAGTTAAAAGAGAGAGACAGATTTCTGGCAATGTTGTTTCAGCATCTGGATCCAGCCATGCTTGAAACTAGCTACCTGTACCTTTTTTTAAAGTTTATTCATTTGTTTTGAGAGAAAGAGAGAGTGTGTGTGCAAATGGGAGAGGGGGTATAGAGAGAGAATCTGGAGAATCTGGAGGAGCCCCATGTGGGGCTCAATCCCATGAACCGTGAGATCATGACCTGAGCCAAAATCGAGTCGGACGCTTAACTGGCTGAGCCCCCCAGGCGCCCCAGCTATCTGTACATTCTCGTCAATAGTGCCAATACATTTTCCTTTTTACGTAAGTCAGATTGAGTTGAGTTTCTGTTAACGCAGTAAGAGTCCTTGCCTGTACATCCAACCACTGGGCACACCTTCATCTCAAGGATGGGTTTAAGGCTACGCTAGTCCCTTCTCTGGGTGGTTTCTTACTGGTTCTTCTGCTCGGTAGACGGGGGAGAGAGAGGGTTGGGGTGACTGGTGTGATGGCATATGGGTGACAGGGCAGGCTGGTTATTCTGGTGTGGTGCACGGCACAGAGATCAAGTAGGGGGGATTCGGGTCACATGAAGCTAGGCAACTAATATCATCTCTCTGACCCTCACTGCTCTCATTTGTAACATGGGGACAATGAAAATCCCTCCCTCTTACCACTGCGTGGAGGCTTTATGCACAGCCTCTGGTGCACAGTAAACGGTCAGCAAGTAACGGCCATAAGCTTATTCTAGACAACCCACCATAGAAGAGACGGGCCCTCTTTTCCTGACGTCCGGTGCAAGGTGGTCACTGCGGAGAGGGGAGGGCTCTGAAAGCCTGCTCTGCAGTTGTGGCCAGCAACTTGGAGCCACGGTCTACACTGCCAGCCACAAGCACCTGCCGAGCGAGCAGCATGCACCTGCCACCTGCCACTCCAAGAAAGGCTTCCAATCCAGCCAGAGCAGGTGGCCTCCATTCTAGGCCAGATCCTGGCTGTGTGCAGAGCCTGTGAGCCTGAGCACCTGTTCTGAAACTCCAGACAGACTCTGATCTTTGCCCGGCCCACCTCCTACCCCCAGCTTCCTTCCTTGACCCAACACCTTCCGTGTTCTACGCACCGTGCTAGGAATCGCCGGGGATGCAGGAGGAGAAGCCTGCCTTAGTGGAGTTCCTACCACCTGCCACCCGGTGCCGGCATCGTCATAGCATAGGCTCATGTCTCAGCTCACAAATCCTGAGTGTGTTAAACACACCATTTTACGACGGAGGGGTGAACCGAGCAGCACCCACTATATGTGACAGAATCAAGATCCAAATCCTGGTGTTTCTTCGAAGCCCGTGTTCTTCCCTTTAGCATGCTGCCTACTGCAACAGAGATGATCTGGTGAAATGATGTTACATTAAAACATGTAGTGCACAGGGGCGCCTGGGTGGCGCAGTCGGTTGAGCGTCCGACTTCAGCCAGGTCACGATCTCGTGGTCCGTGAGTTCGAGCCCCGCGTCGGGCTCTGGGCTGATGGCTCAGGGCCTGGAGCCTGTTTCCGATTCTGTGTCTCCCTCTCTCTCTGCCCCTCCCCCGTTCATGCTCTGTCTCTCTCTGTCCCAAAAATAAATAAACGTTGAAAAAAAAATTAAAAAAAAAAAAAACATGTAGTGCACAATCGTACTCATGGGCCTTTATCCTAGGGAAATAACAACCCACGTTCGTACAAAAACCTGAACATGAGGGGCGCCTGGGTGGCGCAGTCGGTTGAGCGTCCGACTTCAGCCAGGTCATGATCTCGCGGTCTGTGAGTTCGAGCCCCGCGTCAGGCTCTGGGCTGATGGCTCAGAGCCTGGAGCCTGTTTCCGATTCTGTGTCTCCCTCTCTCTCTGCCCCTCCCCTGTTCATGCTCTGTCTCTCTCTGTCCCAAAAATAAGTAAACGTTGAAAAAAAAAATTAAAAAACAAAAACAAAAAACCTGAACATGAATATTTATAGTGGCTTTTTTTTGGGGGGGGGGAGGTGGGGAATTACCAAAAACTAGAAACAACCTAAATGCCCCTCAATTGGAGGATGAGTAAAAGCAAAAAAAACCCCAAAAAACAAAAAAACAAAAACAAAACCCACAAAACAACAAGAGCCAAAAAAAAAAACAAAAACAAAAAAAAAACAACTGTGGTACATCCATGTCATGAAATGTTACACAGCCACAGAAAAGAATGCACTTTGATACATAAAACAACTCAGATGCATCTCAAGGGCATTAGGCTACGTGAATGAAAAAGGGCCACTCTCAAGAGTTTGAATGCTGTGTGATTTCATTTATGTAACATTTTCAAAATAACAAACGGAGGACAGATCAGTGGCTGCCAGGGGCTGGAGGGAGGGGTGTTGTGGTTGGGCAGCATGAGGGAGAGTCATTTGGCAACGGACCAGTTCTGGGTCCTGACTGCAATGGTGATTCCACAAATGTACATGCACACAAGTGAGTAAACCCAAGCAGGGAAAATACGAACAACCAGTCAAGTGTATCAATGTCAGTTCCTGGTTTGGATATTGTGCTATAAGTTGTGCAACATGTTTCCATTGGGGAAAACTGGGTGAAGGGTATACCAGATCGCCCTATCTTTTTTTTTTTTTTTTTAACTTTCTGAGAATCTATAAGTATTAAACAGTTTTTGAATTAAAAAAAAAAAAAACCAGATATATTAACATTGGAATACAGAAGGGAGAAAACAGAGATGTGTGATAGAAATATACTGTGAGTCACATATGTAACTAAAAGTTTTCTTTTTTTTAAGTTTTTATTTCTTTTTTTTTTAATTACATTTATTTATTTTTGAGAGACAGAGTGAGACAGAGTGTGAGCAGGGGAGGCGCAGAGAGAGGAGACTCAGAATCCGAAGCAGGTTCCAGGCTCTGAGCAAGCATTCAGCACAGAGCCCGACAGGGGGCTCGAACCCATGCCCTGAGCCGAAGTCAGACACTTAACCGACTGAGCCACCCAGCGCCCCTTTATTTATTTCTTTTGAGAGAGACAGAGACAGCATGAGAAGGGGAGGGGCAGAGAGAGAGAAGGAGAGAGAGAATCCAAAGGAGGCTCAGTGCTGCCCACACAGAGCCTGACGCAGGGCTCAAACCCAAGAAACCAGGAGATCATCACCTGAGCTGAAACCAAGAGTCGGATGCTTAATCAACTGAGCCACCCAGGCGCCCGTAACTAAATATTTTCTAACGGCCATGTTAAAAGGGTAAAAAGCAACACATGAAATGAAGTCTAGTAAGATTTTTTATTTAACCCAATATACCCCAAATATTATCATTTCAACATGCAATCAATATGAAATTAATGAGACAGTGTACATTCTTTTTTTTTTTTTTTTTTTTTTTTGGAACTACATCTTTTGAAATCTGTGTAAGTTAGCACATCTTAATTCAGATGCTAAATTTTCATTGAAAATACTTGATCCGTATTTAGATTTCATGAAATTTACAGTTGAAAAATTAGATTCACATACCCAAGTCGTTCCAAACATACTTAAAGTTTTCCAGTAACTGAATGCAGTATTAGGTTTTTAAATTTTTAATCTAAATGAAAAATCCAGCCCCATTTCAGTGCTCGGTGGCCACACGTGGCTTTTGTGTGGAGCAATGTCGGTAGAAAAGGGTGTGTGCCAGACAGACGATTCTCTGTGAGACTTCAGGGAAAGTGGTGGCATTTGAGCTAAGCTTCAAAGGATCGGTATGATTTTATTTTATTTATTAAAAAAAAATTTTTTTTTAACGTTTATTTATTTTTGAGACAGAGAGAGACAGAGCATGAACGGGGGAGAGTCAGAGAGAGGGAGACACAGAATCTGAGACAGGCTCCAGGCTCTGAGCTGTCAGCACAGAGCCCGACGCGGGGCTCGAACTCACAAACCGCAAGATCACGAGCTGAGCTGAAGTCGGCCGCTTAACTGACTGAGCCACCCAGGCGCCCCATGGATTGGCATGATTTTAATAGAGAGGGAATATTGCAAGTACACAAAAAACATCATGGATAAAAAGAGGCAGATTCTGTGGTTGCCCACTCAACGTCGATACCTCCTTTACCTTAGCAACTAAACTTTGACTTTTACTAGAAGTGGCGAGAGACCAACTAAAAATACTACACTTTCCAGCTTCCTTTGTGGATACTGTTAAAGCTCCTTTAAAAATGGGGCTCCCTCTTCCTCCTTCTGCGTGCCTGGAATCACAACATGATGGCTGGGGTTGCAGCAGCAATTTTGCGACCTTGATAATGGAAACCATTCATAAAGGATAACAGAGAAACGAACAAAATGAAGATGGGCCACACTATGCCAGCCCTGGACTTCTTTTTAAGTGAGAAGAAAACAAACCCCCCTACTTTGTTTAAACCGCTATTATTTCAGTTCTCTATTACTAGCAGCCGAGCACAATTCCTAACCAATTCAAGGTGTGGACACATCAAGAGGAAAGGGAATAGTTTGGTGTGATTAGTGCTTGATCACACCACCCTGGGAAAATTATTGATGGACTACCGCTCAAGGGGCTTAAACAGCATAATTTATGTAATCATCGCCGCAGTAACATTTTGTAGATGAAGAAACTGACACACAGAGAGGTTAAGCAACTTGGTCAAGGTTGCAGAGCTAGCAGGGAGTGGATCTGGGCTTCAGGTCCATCCGGGCAGTGTCACCAAAGGGCTGCTGGTCTTGAACGGAATTAAAGGAGTTATGGCCGAATACCATGCAGGAATTTGGACCGCGTTCAGACCCACGAAGCTTGGCCTAGATAGTCAGACCTTTGCCTGCTTTGGCACCCGGGGGCCCTCAGCGACCTCAGCTCTCAGGTTTGCCACGGCATGTGTTGGGTTCACCATGCTGTGTTCTTCCTCTTGGCTGCTTCCAGACTCTGGCCCATGCTTCTGGGGTTTTTCTGGCTCCTTCCTAGGGTACTGACTGGCCTCCTGGAGGTGACCTCTTGGCTACACATCATATTCTTTTCACCCTGGTGCTGGGGCCAGCCCTCTGGTCAACTCCCAAGCTGTCTGAACTAGCAGGAAGCTCCCTCATTTACATCCCACATGCAGCGACCTCCCCAGGAGGGCTCCTTCCGGGTTTAATAGATCGAAGGCAGCCTCACTGAGGCTGCTGTTCAGCTGGGAAGCATTGGCATGCTGCGTGCTCATAGCTGGCATCCGTTCTGGCCTGCCAGTGGCCGTGCTGTGCGGGTCGTTAAAGATTTTTAACACGGCCCCTGCCTAGGTTTTCAACTCCGTGCATCAGTAGCCACGGGATCGTGGGCAGGTCGCTCCATGTCCGCGTTTTAACGTGCTCGTCTGCAAAAGGGGAATACAATACTCACCTCCCTGGGCTCCTGAGGCGGCAGGATCAGGTCACGCCTGTAAGGAACCTAGCTGCATACCCAGCTTCCTGGCAGCTCTGGGTAACTTAGGCATCAGTCTCCCGCTGGCCGGATCTCAGCCGAAAAGCGGGCCTGTCGGCGGTACTGCTTCCTGGGTCTTGAACGTGAAGGGTGCGGCATCTTGGAAACTGAACCACCACAACCTCACGATTCTAAGCCTCCGTCTGATACAATGGAGACGATGCAGGTCTTGGATGGCCTGGGGGTTCCGTTCCCGCTTGGCTCTGGCCAGTGGCCGTGTCTGGGTGACTGTCAGTGAGGGGATGGCAGACAAGGACCCAAGGGGGCCGGGCGGGCTGTGTAAGTGGGGGCACGCCGGTGGGTGGGCGCTCAAGATTCAGACACTGGGAGAGGGGCAAAGGCGGTGGGCATCGGGCACGGGCATGGAGTGGGTCCTCTCTTAAAAAAGGGCCAGTCCCAGCAGCCTGGGGTGTCTCCCAGCAACCCCTTGAAGACAAGAGAGGTAGAAATGAACACCAATTCGATTCTTCCCATGTACCAGACTCTGTATGCATTATCTTTCACACTTTTTAAAATATCTCTCTCTCTCTCTATCTATCTATCTAGACAGAGGGAGAGAGAGAGGGAGAGACAGAGAGTCCCAAGCAGGCTCTGTACTGTCAGCACAGAGCTCGACGTGGGGCTAGAACTCATGAGCAGTGAGATCGTGACCCGAGCCGAGATCAAGAGTCGGACGCTCAACCGACTGAGCTGCCCAGGTGCCCCTATCATACATAATTTTTACAACATGGCTCAAGGAAGGCATTTTAATCCCCATTTTATAGAGGAGGAGATTAAGGCCCAGAGGGGGAAGTGAACTGCCCAAAGGTCACACAGCCGGGAGACCGCAGAGCCAGAATAAAAACCCATCCGTAGAGGCGTCTTCAGTTCCTTGAAAAATGCCAATTATTCTCCCATCTCGGGGTTTTCTCCTGCGTGCACAGCCCCTCTGCCTGACACCTTTTCCAAAGCCCCTAACCGCTCCCCAGGCTGGCTCTTCCACGTCCTGTAGCCTTTGGTTTAGACATCATCCTTCACGGAGGCCTTCCATGACCCCACCTTCCCCCCCCCCCACCCCCCTGCTGAACAGGCCACACCTGTCAGTGCTGTTCTCTCTTAACCGCCTATTCACTGTGTCACAAATCACAATCACTTATTAACTTTTTGTTTGCCTCCTTATCTAAACAAGGGCTTTCCTTTCAAGGAGCTCACATTTAAATAGAGAAGAAAGGCACCGAAGCCAAGAAACAAATAGTTATCCAGGACGGTGATAAGCACTGAGAAGAAAATAAAACTAGGCAGCAGGCTAAAAAGTGACAGAGAAGGGAGGGGCACTTTAGAAGTGGGGGAGGCAATGTTTCTGATGAGATCTGAGAGTGAGAAGGAGAGAGTCATGTGAAAACCCAAGGCAAATGTGTTTCAGGCAGCGGAAACAGCATGTGCAAAGGGCCTGGGGTGGGAATAAGTTTGGTGTGTTCAAGAGATGGAAAGAAAGCCAAGTGGTTGGAGCTCGATGGTCCAGGGGAGGGTTGACAGGATGAGACAAGGCCAGGGCCAGATCCTTAAAGGCCTTAAAGGCTGAGATAAGGAGTTGTTTCATTGCTTAGGTTTACCTCCCAACTAGACTGTGAGATCTATGAGGGTAGGGACCTTGTCTGTCTCAGTCACTGTTGAATCCCTTGGCACATGGCAGGTACTCAGTAAATACTGGCTGAATCAAGGAGTGAATATGCTACCCTACTGCCTCCTATACGCTCAGCACATTCCCTGTATGTTTTTTTTTTTTGAGCATCTCTCTCCTCCCACGGCTTTCCTCTCTTCTTTTAGGTGTCCTGTCCATCCCAGCACTATCTTTGACAATGCACTTCAACCATGTGATATGATCTACTCACAGACTCAAGGGTCTCCCTTCAGGGAGAGCTGAATCTCATAGAACATCTCAGAAAGCTCCCCACAAGCTTTATGATATCCCATGGTGGGGTCTCACATGCACGTGTATACAGTTCAAGGTCCCAGTGCCCCCTCAGATCAGCACAAGAAGGCTACCCTAACCCACCAGCTGTTAGGAAACTCGGTCACGTCAATAATTCCTATGCCTTGCTCTACCCCGGTGCCCGGGGGGAGCAGGAAGTTAATTAGCTTTGCCAGAGAGGCCCTGTGAAATGTTTGGAACTCTGCAGCCTGAGAACCCCCTAAACGCAAGGTGCAATTCGGCATTCCAGCCCCAGCCTGGGCTCACTCGGCCAGATCTCACACCTGTTCACAGTGTTGGGCGGTAGTTACAAACAGTGGACACTTGTGAGTCAGCAGGAGGACAGGAATAGGGACACCCCTGTGCTGCGTCTGAGTTGTTGCAGAGTTAACTTAATGATGAAACAATCACCATACATTCTCCTTCTCTGGGGAGCGCAAATGGTTTTATAAACACCAGGCCTAGGGCGACTGAGGGGGGAAGGAGGCGGGAGGTTTACCTTGGGTGGGGAGTGAGCGTTCAGTCCATTAAGGGGAGTCTAAGAGCAGAAGTTAATGGTCCCCCCAGGCCTGCAAGTTAATTCGGCCTTGAAAATAGTTCTCAAAATCCATTTGCCAACCACTTCTGCCCACACTGATCTCCACGCCCCGCCTGCAGCTTCCCAGAACCACTCATGGTTTGCTCGGTCTGACTTATTCTAAGACATCCGGAAGTCACTGACCCAGGACTCAAAGAGTGGGATGCATTCCTTCTGTATGTAACACAGGGTCCGGACTAGGGTGAGGCAAGTGAGACATTTGCCTCTGGACCCAAATTTCAGTGGTTGCCAAAAAACTCAACGTGTAATCAAGACAAAATATGGAATGCAATATAAAAAAAAAAAAAAATTAAGACTGATGGAAAATACCCATGGGGAACAAATATCAACATTCATAATAAAGACAGGGATCTTATCCTCACTCACCTGACTCCTACTGTCACTTGAATGACCTTGACCCTTAGTCGCATGACCTTGGTGCTCACCCATCTCACTATGTCCCAGCTCTGATGCAAGCTGATTTTTCGGTGGTCTGTAAGGGAATATTTTAAATTTTAATACTTAGGTGTATATATATATTTTTTTCACGTTTGTTTGTTTATTTTGAAAGAGAGAGTGAGCAGAGGAGGGGCAGAGAGAGAGGGGGACAGAAGATCCAAAGCAGGCTCTGCTTTCACAGCAGAGAGCCTGATGTGGGGCTCGAACTCACGAACCACGAGATCATGACCTGAGCCGAAGCTGTGAACGCTCAACTGACTGAGCCACCCAGGAGCCCCAGTACTTAGGTATATTTTAAAAATTATGGCAAGTGCTCCCAGCTTTCCATTTATGGCAGAGAGATGACATTTTTCTTTCTCTTTTCTTTTAAAATATGTTAATTTCAATAAATAAAGAACCGGGGCACCTGGGTGGCTCAGTCGGCCTAGCATCTGACTTCGGCTCAGATCATGATCTTCTGGTTCACGAGTTCAAGCCCCACGTCAGGCTCTGTGCTGACAGCTCAGAGCCTGGAGCCTGCCTCGGATTCTGTGTCTCCCTCTCTCTCTGCCCCTGTCTCACTCATACTCTGTCTCTGTCTCTCTCTGTCTCAAAAATAAATAAAACATTTAAAAAAATTAAAAAGGAAGAAAGAAAGAAAGAAAGAAAGAAAGAAAGAAAGAAAGAAAGAAAGAAAGAAAAGAAAAGAAAGGAAGAAAGAAAGGAAAAGAAAGAAAGAAAGAAAGAACGAACCAAGTTCATTTAAGGAAATTTACTGAGTAAATAAATAACACAGGCAGTTTGTGCATGTGGTCAACCCCCTGGTTGGGGGTGCTTGGGCAAAACTCCACCTGTAGCCCCACAGAAAGCAGGACCAGGTTAACATCTGTCCCTTATTGGACAAAGGAGACTTCTGACCTAAAGCAGGCCCTTAACAAGAAAAGCCCTGGACCTCCCTGAGCCCCAAGCTCTTTGCCTCTAAAATGGGGCTCACAATACCCACAGAGAGCAGTGAGGTTTATAGGAAATGATTATGGGATGCTGAGCCGATATCAACAGGGCCACATGAAGACTTTAGTGGGCCCTTTCCCCTATAAAAAAAAAATACTAAAAATTATATTTAATGATTGTGTGGATATAAAGAAGAATACAATTCAGCCTCAATTATATCCGCCTTTACACCAGCCCAGTCAAGGTATGCATCTTGCTCATCGCAAGAAGTGAAATATTTTTGTGGGTCCCTAGACACGTACCGTGGCTACAGGCACTGTACTTGCTGTGGTCAACAGAGAAGCTGGCCCTGAGCACCCTGGGCGAGCACTTACGTACACGATCCTGTAATCTTCCTAACGTCACAAGGCAGTCCCTCTCAGTTACAGTTTATCCACGAGGAAAAAAGAAGGCCCAGAGAGTTCTAGCAACTTGCCCGGGGTCACACAGCCAGGGAGTAGCAGGGCCGAGATTCGAACCCTGATCTGCCTGCTTCTGGAGTCTTCCCCCCCCCCCCCCCCCCGCCATGCCCAGGACGTGAAATAATGTGGGAAGCTGCCAACGCCTGGGTGATTGCATCCATTGGTAAGGGAAACGGTCTGTTGTTAGGTGCAGAGTGGGCTCCCCCAAGGTCCACGAGGGGCGAGCAATCAGCAACAGGACCCCGGTGTCCTTGCCCTACTAACTTGGCGGGGGCCGTGTGGCCCGCATGCTCAGGCCGGTTGTCGGCGAGTCTGTGGGCATGTAAGCCGCCATCCCCAGACAGCGAGATGTCCTCAGAGCCTCTAGGACGCCCGGCACCGAAGTCCGGTGGGGCGGGTTGCCATTTGCTTCGTGCTCCTGTGTTCTTGAGGGAAGGACAAAGAGAAAGAGAGAGAAAGAACTTTGGATGCAGACCAAAGCCACTCGGGTGTTTCGCTGTGCGTCCCCTTGCAGGCTCCTCAGTGAGGAGGGCCTGACAAGTGTCACGTGAACAAGAGGTCAGCGCCATTCCGTTCCACGCACGCGACCCTGCAATTTTGAACAATTGTGGCTTGAGACAAAGATCCTCCCTGGGAAGGAAAATCCATCCGAGGATGCAGTTTCCAGCTTCGGCGCTTCTTGAATTATACATGGGCAACCCCCCCCCTCCCGCCCCCCCGAAGGCGGCTTTTTAAGCCGTGAGGGGAAGGCATATAATTTTGGTCGCTGGCATTCTGCTACAACACTTGCTGAAGTGGGGCCCCTCCCATAGCCAAGTGGCGTTTGCCTCGAAACCAAACGGGGGATGTCTGACGCCTCAAATAGCTCCAAGCTGCCAGCAGAAAGGATGCTGAGTTCGCCACGGTCTTGTCGGTCTTGTCTCCTCGAGGCTGGAAGCAACGGGAACCTGGGCTCCGGGCCCTCCGGGGCGCTGGCCTGGCGGTGGCTGCCCTTGCTGGCCGGGCAGAGCGAGCGGTGCTGTATCCAGCCGGAAAGGGCGGCAGGAGACTGGAGAAGCCGTCGGGGAGATGGTAGGTCCGGGTCCAGATGGCCCCAATGTCAGGCCAGGACCAGAGGGGACAGTGCCTTCCCTTTAAAGAGGTCGGTAGCTGCAAAATGCTACCCGTCAGAAGAGGCTCCTGGGTACTTTTGTCTCCCCAGGTTTGCCCAAGGACAGAGTGGGCAAGGGCATTTGAAGGTCCGGAGTAGACCGGGGTCATTTGGGTCGGTGGCGGCTAAGGGCGTGGGCGTTGGTGACAGTCATGGGTTGGAATCGTGCTTTGTAACTTATTAGCTATGTGGCCCTGAGAAAGTCGCTGCACCTCTTAGAGCCTCAGTTTCCCTGTCTGTAGAACGGGCTCATCGCCTGCCCCACACTGTTGCTTTGAAAAGGAAACGCGCACGCAAGTGCCTTGAGCACAGCAGCTGGGCCGATTTTAAGCGCTCAAAATACGGTAGCGATCATGATGATTGCATCGTGAAGATAAGGAAATGACAAGTGCTATCCGTGCCTGGTGGTAACTCAGTGGGTGGGTGTGCATGTAAATGCCTGTGTGAGCCCACGTGCCCTTGAATGTGTGTGTGTGTGTGTGTGTGTGTGTGTGTGTGCACGCGTGTGTCTGTGCACGGGCACATGCCCCAACCAAAGGTCGGGAGACGAGCATTCCCTGCCCTAGATGTGGAAACCCGAGAAGGGCAAATACTTCATTATTTAGATTCAAAAGCTACTCATTAGGCGAGACCAGAGCACTTAGAAAGCCAAGCTGACCCACAAGTGTGAAATGTTATTATAAGTAATGACAATGATTACTGGATGAGGGGGTGAGCAGAGAGAGGGAAGCCTGAGAGGTTAATGTCCATTAACTACCAGAAATTAGGAGATTGCATTTCTGCTTCCAGGCTAAACCTAACAGTCTGTTTATTTACCTCACAGGGAGCTCTTAGCACATCAAAAAGGTATTTAAAACACAACCCACCCCCCCCCCCCAACAATTAGCTCTAGGAAGAAGAGTAAATATGGACGCAATTTATCACTCGGAGCGCCCTGCTATCAGAGACAGATGCCGTCAGTTAAATAAAACAGACCCGAAGACCTGCCAGAAAGATCAACCCGAGAAACAATTGGCTAATTTGCTGATCGGCAGTGGACAGTGGGCCTTTGGTGACACACACACCAGCCATATCTTTCTGCTAATTCTTACCCGAGTTACACGTTGCTTTTTGCACCCAGCGGGAGAAGAGACACTGAGCGTCTTTAACCGAAAAACGTAACAGAGGTAGGTCCAACCCTGCAAAAGCCGTACGACTGCGGCTTTACTGCAAGGGGCCACCAGACATCCCAGTTCGCCGGGGACCGTGGTTTTCCCTGGGGACGTAGGGCGTTCAGCGCCCAATCCCGGACAAACAGGGATGGTGGCCCCAGGTGCGAGTGACAGTCAACCCCAGGGGGAAGCAACATTGGGTGAAAGCTGGCTTGTGCCTAGCCTTGAAGAAATCCTACCTGCCCCCATATGGCAAAACAGACTGTGAACCCATTAGCAGTAAGAATGTGGGGTCACGTGGGACCTGTGCGGGAGGTGCACCAGCCAAGGTAAAAGTCCAGGGAGACCTCGGAGAGGCGAACGCGCGGGGGGCCGGAAGAGGATCTTGGACAGACAGACAGCTTTTCGCTTCGCAGAGCCCTGCTGATGCAAAACCGCGGAGCCCGGCCTCGCTCATCGGACCCCAGACCCTCCGCCCCTTCCTCAGGATATATCCGAGCGTGTGCTGTATAATCCGGGGCCGTATCCACGAAATGCACATAATTCTCCCCCTTCAGCTGTTGCCACTGCTTTCTGAGACTCCGTATATAAATATCTGTGCGTGTGCGTTTGTGTGTACATTTCCTGACATATTTACGAAGTCTCAGTTTGCCAACCTTTGGGGCATAATGCAAGAACTATTTTTCATCCTAATCTGCTGTAATGACATGTTTTATTATACTATTTCAGCTGTTTCCATTGCTTTCGCCGGGCATGTTTTATGTATTTTAACTAATGCTTTGATTTTAGTGCAGTGTGCCCTAAGGTGAGTTCACAAAGCCTTACTTTGGGAAATCCGTGGGGAGTCACAGCACTGGCCGTGGAGGGCTCGACCCACACGCATCGCACAACCAGGCTCAGAGGAAAGGGTGTCTGAAATGCAGGGCCGGAAGTGCACACGCTTGAAGGCGGGCCGGCAGGGCCAGCGGCCTGGCCTGGTGTTCAGACTAGGGCTTTTGCCCCCGTTTTAGCCCTGAAGTTCTGGCCCCCTGGAACCTCCTCCCTTCGGAACAAAGCAGGATGTTTGGGCACCTTACCAAGATGGCAGGTTGGACAGCTGGGTGGGCAGGTTCTTAGGAGCTAGAGGGTCTCGTTTGGCCCAGAGAGAGCCTGGGGTTTGCAATGCCCTCTGCTTAGTTTCAAGCCCCAGCTCTGCCAGCTACTGCAATGGTCATTTTTGATTCTGAGCAAGTCAGTTACACCCTCACTAGGCCTCAGTTTCCTCATCTGGAAGACGGGGCTGGGAACACCTATCTTGCAGGACAGTGATAACAGATGGCAAAAGCAGTGTGGGTTCTATGCCTGGCACACAGCTTCCCTCTTCCCCAGTCTAACGACGAGGGAGTGGGGCCGGATGCCTCCGAAGGGCTTGAAGATCACGTCCTGCGGCAGAGTGAAGGGCCAAGGCCACCACCCAGGCCTCCCAGACTCGGGCAGCAGTATGCCCCCATGGCGCATTTAGAACCCTTGGCGGTCCTCTGTGAGGGGCATTCTTCGGTTTATTCATGCTTCCTCCGGGCCAGGCATTTCTCTTCCTCATCCCGTTTAACCCCCCAGCAGGACACCTGCCGGGTGGGTGAGATTATAACCCCCATTTTGCAGATGAGGAAATAGAGACTCAGAGAGGGGACGGCATTTCCCGAAGACCACACAGCAAGCAAATGGTCAATGGGGCCTGTGTGACCACATGGTGTGATTCCAGTGTCTGTCATTTGAACCCTAACGCCCTGCAGCCTCCTTGCCTGGAAGAAGTGGCTGGTCACTCACTGGGGACTGTAAGGCATTGAGAACAAATGGAAAGGGACGGTCCAACAGACAGAGCCGAGAAGCCCTCTGGTTCGTCAGGCCTCTGATAAACATCCCCTCCAGCCTGAAATAATCCTTTCTGTTCTAACCCAAGGTAGAGTGTGGGGAGAGGCCTGATCTTTGACACCTGCCTTTCTCCTTCTCCTTTCTTTTTCACACACCCCTCTCCATACACACAGCCCACCCTGGACCCTCCTGCCTCTGTGTCTAGGCACGTGCTATTCTCCTGAGCAGAAATGTCATTTCTTTCCCTTTCTCCTCCACATCGTCTCTCTGAAAACTCCTATTCACCCTGCAAAGCCCAGCTCCTCAGTGCCCGGGCCCTTGTCCCCTCAGACTCCCACTGGTGGCTTATTCGCCAACTTAAGTGCTGCGTCTGGCCAGCGCCTGACACGAAATGATGGAAAGCTGGCAGAACGTCTGTTGGGCAGAAAAATCTCACTGTCTCACTCGCCCCACCCATCAGCCAAGCTGTTCTGGACCCTGGCAACGCGTGTTGCGTTCCTCCTGGAGCCCCAGGAGGTGGGCGTCCTCACTCCCATTTTCTAGACCACGGGGAAGCAAACCACAGCCTGCAGGCCAGCTGTCTGCTTTTGTAAAGTCGTATTGGATGTAGCTCCGCCTCTTCATTGATGTATGGCCATCGCGGCACACAGGCTACAGCAACCAGGTTGAATAGTTGCCACGGACCATCTGACCCTTCGCAGAAAGAGCGTGCCAGCCCCCGTAAACCAAGATGAAGACTTGAGGTTCAGAGAGGCTTAGCAACTTGCCACAGTTAACTCAGCTGGACAGCTGAGGACACGACAGCCCTGGGGTTCCAATCGGGCTTCAACCGTGGGAGCTCTTTCTACAGCCCAAGGGCCATCCTTGCTTTCTTCCAAGGTCCCCTTCCACGGGCACTCCCCAGCGCTCTGCATCAGGCCACAGAGGTGGCTCCCTCCCACCTGGCCTGGGAGCCCCAATGCAGCAGGTGCCCGGGGGGCGGAGTCAGTCACCTGGGCTCAGGTGTGGGCACTTTAGGCGCCCTGGGACCCAGAGAAAAAGGCAGTGGGCAGGGAAGGTTTTTGTTTTTGTTTCTTAAAGAATGAAAATGCATTTGATAAAGAATCTCACCTCGCCTACTGATCTCATTTTCCAAGCACTTACAAATCAGCCAGTGGTGCAAAGCGAGTGGATGGATGCTTGCTCAACTGCTCTGCTGTTCCCAGTTTCAGAGGGGCCCGCATCCAGCAAGGGGCAGGGCCTTCTCCGGGGTGGGAGACCGCCCCTCGTTGCAGGAGACAAAACCCCTTCCCACATCCCACTTCCAAGCTCCTCTGATGTCCCCCTCACCCCCAGCCGGCACCCACCTTCCCCACTTCAACCCCCAGCTTCCCTCACCCCAGCATCTCCGGGGGCTGCTTCCCCACCCAGGCCTGGGAGTTTTATTTCAAGCTGAGATACAATTGCAGATCATGTTCCTCCCCCCACCCCTTTTCTTTTTAATAAAGCTGTTTTGTGTCTCTGCCCCCCCTTCCTGCATTCCTCCCATCTGAGCCTTCCCCTTTCCCCCTCCTGTAGGAAATGTCTTGGATTCTCTCACTGGGGTGTAATGGTTAAATTGCTACCAGCTGATTAAACAGCAGAAGCCGAAGCTGTAATCCTCAGCGCTCAGGAACCCAGGGAGGCAGAGGCGAGGGCCCTGACCCGCTTAGCCCCTGCTGACCCCCTGTGATGTGCCAGCCCTGGCTTTCAGTCCATTCATTCGTCCCAGGCTGCCTAACGGGAATCCTCAGGGAGGGGCGAGGGGAGGTAGAGGGGAGGAGAGGGGATGGGAGGGGGGCAGGAGGGGGAGGGGAGGATGCCTTCGCCACCCCTGGCCCAACCTCCAAGGAATGTCTGCCCGCCCCAACCCCTGTCCCTCCCCTACCTACACACACACACACACACACACACACACACACACACACTCTCACTCACTCACTCCTACACACCCAGGCTCTTTCTCATTCTCTGCAGAATGAAGACCAGATGAAGGAGATAGCCCCTTACCCCAGCCCCCTCCTTCTGGGAAACCTTCCTCCCACACCTGCCCCCACACAGGGAAGGATCAGGAAGACAGAGAAGAGTGGGATCAGAGAGGGGTCTGGGGAGGGTGAAAAGAGGGCTTTGGGGGCCGGGCGGCCTTAGGTTTGACCCTGACTCTGAAGGCTGTGGGCTCATGGAGTCAGAACGGCCCTTCTTTGCACTTTGATTCTATTCTGTCTGAGCCCTGTCTGCAGACTGGGGCAACAGCCTCATCAGGCGGCCACGAGGATGGAACGAGCGCCTCCCGGCCTAAAGCAAGTGTCATCGCAAACGGTGTGGGCCGAGGGCTGGGGTACCGTGCAATCAGCATACCCTTCCGACAGGGCCACCCCTACGTGCTGTGTCCCTCAGGCTCCTTACAGTCTAGCTCTTCCCCCGCATGCTAGACATCACGAGTGCCAGGCTCCCACCAGCGGTGGCTCTCCTGTCCTGATTGACTTGGCCGTCGAACTCAGGCTCTGGACCGAGAAGCGCAAGAGGGCAGTGAGCCTCCCTGGGAAAGTTTATGTCCATGGAAAGTACGGTTCAGATGAGTGCAGAGTCTGGCCTCGATTCATCCTCCCCCACACTTACTCAGAAGTGGGAGAAAAGAGCCTGTCGCTGAAGAGGGAACTGGCTGAAGGCAGGGGGGGACATCAGTCACCCGCCCAAGCACACTGGTCTTGGAAGCGGCCCTTCTCTTTCCATGGGGGAAAAAGCCTCTGTATTCGCCAGAGTTCTCTAGAGAAACAAAACCAGAAAAATATATAATTCTATCTATCTAGATAGTTCTGTATAGAGATATATAGGTACCCTATATGTGATATAGATCACATATCATATATATCATGTATCACATGATATACAGCATATATCACATATATGATATATATGATATGTGATATAGATCAATATAGAGACATTTAGATATAGAATATATGATATAGATATCACATATACCTATCTCTATTGATCTGTCTACTTATTGGGAGGGAGAGGGAGAAAAGTAAATTTATTATAAGCAATTGGCTCATGCAAGTATGGAGGCTGAGAAGTCCCATGATCTGCTGTCTGCAAGGTGGAGCCTCGGAGAGCTGGTGGTGAAGCGCCAGTTCAAGGGCAGGAGGAGAGAGGGGATCCTCCCTTCCTCCATGATTTTTGCTCCATTCTGGCCCTCAGGGGCTGGACGAGGCCCGCCCACGTGGGGGAGGGGAGGGCCACCTGGTTTACTCCATCTACCCATTCGAATGCTAATCTCATCCTTAAAAAGCCTCCCAGACACAACCAGAAACAATGCCCAACCAAATATCCGGGCATCCATTGGCCCCGTCAAGCTGACCCATAAAATTGAATATTGCAGGGTGCCTGGGTGGCTCAGGGGGTTAAGCACCCGGCTCGCGGTTTGGGCTCAGGTCATGCTCTCACGGTTTGTGAGTTCTAGCCCCACGTCGGGCTCTGCGCTCCCTGCGCAGAGCCTGCTTGGGATTCTCTGTCTCTCTCTCTCTCTGCCCCTCCCCCGCTCGTGTGCTCTCTCGCAAAGAAATAAATAAACATTTATAAACAAATAAATACCTACTGCAGCCTCCACGAGGGGTAGAAGAGAGCAGAGGGGAGATTAGACCTATTTCTGTGTAGTGGCCCCCAAATTCATGTCCCCAGAACCTCAGAGTGTGAATTTATTTGAAAATAGGGTCTTTGCTGGTGTAATTACAGCAGAATCGAGACGCGATCGGAAGGGATTCGGGTGGCCCCTACATCCAGTGACAGTGTCCTTATAAGACTCAGGGACAAGGCCCTGTGAAGATGGGGCAGAGATTGAAGTGAAGACCCACACCCGTGGCCTGGGGCCACCAGAAGCTGGGAGGGGCCAGAAAGGATTCTCCCTTAGAGCCTTCAGAGGAGCCGACATCTTGATTTTGAACTTGGGGCCTCCATGCAGGAGACAATGACTATTATTATTATAGTTGGTTAGGGCAGCCACAAAAAACTAACACACCCTAAAAGCATGCCTCCTTGGTCCCGTTTTACAGATGGGGAAACCGAGGCACACAGAGAGAAAAGTCCATTGCCCAAAAATCACACAGGTGGTTGGAAGTGAAGGCGGGGCTCAAAACCAGGTCTGGGTGATGACCGTGCCCGGAGCCTGTACCCCTGAGTTTGCCCAGAGGGACATCCCAGCGGGGGAGAGCCACGGTAGACACGGGAAGAAACCAAGTGAGGGCTCCCTCGGCCCACGAGGTCCTCCGAAAATTCCTTTTCCAAGCCTGCTTCCCAAGTCCCCAGGCCAGGAGAGAGCTGAAGAGAACCCTGGGGAAGGACGCTGGGAGAAAGAAACTCCGGTCACAGTTGGTTTGACCAGAATGTTCTTCCCGTCTGGGACCTGCCCTGATCTTGGTGTGGGCAAGGGCCTCCTCAGCCGGCCCTGGGGGGTGTGTGAGCCCTCCCCCCATTTTGCAGGGCCTGCTGCACCCCGGTCCTGGCCGGTCCCGGGGGAGTAATTCATCCGGGAACGCAGGGTCTCCAGGGCCACGAGCAGCCCGTGGGCTGTGGAGCACACAGAGCTGGGTTTACATCCTGCCCTTGGCCCCTTGCTAGCTGGGTGACCGCGGAAGGGGCTGTTCTCTTACCCGAACTCAGTTGGCTCCTCTATAAAATGGGGATATGACAGGATAAAACCGACTTGCTAGGTTGCTGCGGGGACTAAACGAGAGTCTGCGGATAAAGTGCCTGGCGCTCAGTGATGTTAGCTATGGTCACTTTTTTTTTTTTTTTTTGCAGCTCAGAAAGAGGAAATGAGGGGGGTGGCGGCGCGAGTAGTGGCTGCATCTGGGAGCAGATCAAAGGTGGCCAGCCAAGCCGTTGGGCTGATTGGGGTGCATCTTCGGCGTTAACGCTAAGTGGTAATTTCTGGTTTAAGAAAAACCCAGACTTCGCCGGGAACAGCTGGTGTGTGCCTGACTGCTTGGGAATCTTCGTGGCTCTTTGTGGAGGGCCACACCTGCCAGCCTCTTCGTCCTGTGCGGACAGGCACCATTAAAGCTCCTGTGGTCACCACCCAGGACGTCTCCTGGTTGAGGAGCACTGGAGACCGAGTCCCGACTCCCCCCCACCCCACCGCCCCATATTCAGCTCTGAGGACAGGAGCTGGTCACCGCCCAGAGTCCTGTTGCTTCTGTCTGAGCCTCAGAGGACGTTGAGCTGGGTCTCTGGCGATAAGGACAGGTTGGGTTGAGTGAGCGAACCTGTTCCTTATCCAAGCAAACGATCTTTTCTGAAGTTCAGCTTTGGTCTCAGGACGTGGTTCCTCCTCCGACCACTGTGAGTTCACAGTTCTCCGGGCAGTGCCTCGCATGACTTGACCAGCTTTTGCTTTTTAAGCCTGCTGATTTGCCTCCCTGTCCCTTGTTCCCACCGCAGCGACAGGGGCTTACATCCCACGCAAGGGGCAGGCTCAAGGTTCCTATTTGGGCTTCTTTTTCTTCCAGGGTGGTGCGGCCCATCTGCCCAAGGAAACCCCACTTCCAATTTTCCAGCTCCAACTGCACCCCCTGCCTGCTTCCTCACGCCTGGCTTGAACCCAGCTCCTGAGTCTGTCCCTCTGCCAGGCTCCTGACGTGACGTTCACACTTCTCCATTAGTGCCATTGTCACATGAATCATGAGAGCATGTACCATTTATTGAGCTGTTACTATGTACGAGGCGCTGTGCTAAACTGCTTTCCCCACCTTATCTCATTTAGACACGACAATAACCCAAAGAGAGGAGAATCGTACAGATGAGCGTAAACCGTTTTGCGCAAGAGGATGATTTTACAGAGAGAGTGAACCGCCTGACCTAGCCGCTCATCTGGGGAAACAGTGTTTGAAGACAGGTCTGTTTGACTTTGCATTCCCAGTGCTAAACGTCCCGAAAGATTATACCGTAGCTACCAGCAGACCGGTCCCCACCATCTCAACTTTGGGTCCCCATGCCCCCAAGGTATAGGATTTTTGAGAGCAGGAAGGAACAGCGATTATTTTTAAAAAGAAATTGTATAAATTTACCACTAAATATATTACAAAGGAAATAAATACTCAAAATTCCTCAATTAATTTACTACAGCTTTCTATTATCTATGCTTCAAGGATTACTTCTATTTTGTCTGTATGACGATAATACCAAACTATGGCATGTGCTCCAGCGTATCGCTTCCCTACTCAGTTCAGGGATCTCATGTTGGCGGCTTGAGATTGGCCATGGTGGGAGTATTTGCACCATGGTAATTGGCAAATACTACAAACCAGGGTTTCCGAGAGAGAGAGAGAGAGAGAGAGAGAGAGAGAGAGCTGGTTATTCAGCATTTATCTGCACTCCACTTATCACCACCTTTGTGGGAGGGATTATAATCTCCTTGTAACAAATGAAGCAATTGTAGCTCAGGAATGCTGAGTGATTTTCCCAGAGAAGTGGGAAGCGGTGGGGCCAGGATTTGATCCCAGTTCGTGCCATTTCCACTATACTGGCAAATCTTAAGGTCTGCTGAAGACAGAGAAAACAAAAACAAACAAAAAAACCCAGAACCCAGACGCTCACTCCGTCCCAACCTACCCAGCCCCCAGCTGCTGCCCTGTGTTTGGTGAGTAGAAGCAGAAAGTGGTCAGAAACTGAAGACTCCAGCCTTGCAGAAGGCCTCCGATTTGATTTGGAGAGCAGACTGCTAAATGCTTGGCCTGGGGGGCGCACCTGGGTGGCTCGGTCGGTTAAGCGTCCGACTTCAGCTCAGGTCATGATCTCACACTCTGTGAGTTCGAGGCCTGCATCGGGTTCTGTGCTGACGGCTCGGAGCCTGGAGCCAGCTTCGGATTCTGTGTCTCCCTCTCTCTCTGCACCTCCCCTGCTCATGCTCTGTCTCTCTGTCTCAAAAATAAATAAAAACATTCCAAAAAATAAATAATAAAAAAAAAATGCTTGGCCTGGGGAAGGTGAGAGAGTGAGACAAGAGAGACAGGTTCAAGGTTGGAACCAAGTGAAATCTCATTCCACTCACGTGAGCGAATATTCAGGAGCTAGTGCTAAGTTGGCTCAATTAGAAGTAATTTCAGCTTTAGTACCTCTCCGAGGGTTATTTAAAGAAGACTGAAAAATTAATCTTTCATTTATCCCAAGAAGACAATAACACTCCTGCCCACCCACTGGCCTCAGACCAAGCTGTTCTCTCCCCAGTGATGAGGTACAGGGTTAAATGCACATTATCCATCGCTGACTTGAACTGTGTTTCTGAACTCCGTGGACCCGGTACAGTTCGCTGCTTCTTCCGGTTACACATGTATTTTTATGTAGATTCACAGTCCCTCTTGTGAAAGAATCGTGAGCTCAGCAAACATCAGAAAAGCCTGAAGCTCGTGGGTTGGTAAATACCATTTGTTCAGTCTTTAGGAGGGCAGAGGACTTGCCCTGTGTGCCCTAGAGGGACATGATCCTTGCTCCTGGGGATTTTATAATCTTATTTGGGAATCTGAAGGCCGGCAGACATTAAACGGCTGGAGAACTGTTAAGAGAGAAATGCCATTGTAAAACCAACAGGGAGAGCCCGCCCTTCAACAACCAGTACTAGGGATATACAGGCTAAACCACACTCAGAAATCTGTCTTATAAACTTTCAAACTGGCAACGTTGAGGGAAAGATGGAACCCCAACACTGATGCCGGGGAGAACTTGGTGAGTCAGACATTCTTTTATCCAGGGTAAATAGTACAATCTGTTAGAAACAAGCCAGGCAGATAACACCTATGCCCATGTAGGGGATCACTACAAGAGCCCCTCAGTGGCTTCAGAGAGGGCTTTGCTCTTTGTCCATGTTGAAGCCATCCTTCTTTCTTCTGGTAAAAGGACTATTCCTTGGGGCAGTTACTCCCTCCACTTTCCATCCATGTAGTTTGGGCTGATTTCACCTCTGGCTAATACAGGTGTGTGGTGGAGAGTCTTCCAAGATGGCCCCATGATCCCTCTCGCTTGGTATGTACATCCTTGAGTAATCCTTTCCTCCTGCGTGTGGGCTGGCCCTATCAGTTGGCTTTGAAGCCACAGAACAGAGAAAAGGCAATGAGGTGTTGCCTCTGTGATTTAATTATAAATGACGGTGATCTCCATCTTGCTAACAGACCGTCTCTGTTGCTCTCTCAGCATGCATGCTTTGAGGAAATAAGTTGCCACGTGGGAGAGCCCATGTGGCAAGGAACTAAGGGCAACCTCCAGCCAAGGTAATAGCCAGTGAGAATCTCAGGCCCTCAGTCCAACATCCTACAAGGAACCAAATCCTGCCAACAACCACTGAGTACGTTTGGAAGTGGATGCTTTCCCAGTTGAGCCTTCAGATGAGACTATGGACCCAGGACCAACACCCTGATGGCAGCCTCGTGAGAGAAGGTGAAGCAGAGGATCCAGCTAAGTTGTGCCCTGGATTCCTGACCCACAGAAACTATGGGATAACAAACGTGAATTGTTTTAAACTGCTAAGCTTGGGGGTAACTTGTTATGCAGCAGTAGATAGCTAATATGGGGTGAATATGTGACCTAGGTCTAACCAACCGGAGCATTGCATTCCCCTAGCTACAGTGAATTAGTTCAAGGATGTCTGCGTGATTCAATGAGAGACAATCAGAACTGATCCTGAGACTTTCGTAAGATCAGAGGGGAAAGAGATGTTCTGTCCCTTGGTCTCAGAGTTGGGAGCTGCAAAAGGCTACCTTGTGAAGACGATCTACCTGAGAATGAAACAACACAGCACCATGAAATAGAGATTCCAGGCCTTGGTGACATTGTTTGAGCCCCTAGATCCAGCCTTGCCCAAAGCTTTACCTATGGAATTTTTAGTTATATAATCTGTTTACTGCTTAAATCATTTTGTGTGGAGTTTCTGTTATTTATTAAAGTCTCTCTTAAAACCTCTTTTAGGAGCACCTGGTGGCTCAGTCATTTGAGCATCTGACTCTTGGTTTTGGCTCAGGTCAGGATCTCAGGGTTTGTGGGTTCAAGCCCCGCGTCAGGCTCCGTGCTGGCAGTGAGGAGCCTGCTCGGGATTCTCTCTGTGCCCCACCCCTGCTTGCACTCTCTCAATCTCTTTCTCTCTCTCTCAAAATGAATAAATAAACTTAAACAAACACCCTCTATTAGTCATTCATGTCATAGGTACTCATTGAGTTTTCATACACGCGGAGAGCTCTGGGGGTATAAGGATTAGAATTAGTTATTGAACCTGGTCTCAAGGAACTATGGCTACATATGTAACTATAACATCCACTTAAAAACAGAAGAACTTCAATTTCAGGGATAGCATCCATTACCCATGTTTGCGCTCTCAATGTCTAACACTCAGTAGATGCTCTATAAATGTCTGTTGGTCCTAAAAGTACATATCAAGTGCTCTAGAAGTGCAGAGAGAAATCACTTTCAAGAAGGACTAAAAAAAGCTTCACATAGAAGAGATTTGAGCCACTAGGTTTGAAAGGATAGAACTTACAGGGATGCGGGAGAGGGTGCTCTAGGCAAAGGAATCAACAGGAGCCTGGAAGAACATGATGTATAAGGACCACACTGGTGGGAGTATAGGGCGGATGAAGGGCACTATGGGAAATAAGGCTAAGAAAGTAAGATGGGGTCAAATCTTAGATGGTCTCGAATAATAGTTGTATGGTGATCTAGTGCCATGTAACAAATCATCGCCAAACTTAGCGGTTCCTAATATTAAACACTGATTAGCTCACGCTCTGTGTGAGTCAGTAATTCAGAAGCAGCTTGGGGGAGCCGGTTCTGGGTCAGGTTCTCTTATAACATTGCAGTCATGATGTCAGCTGGGACTGTAGTCACTTGAAGGCTAGACCGGGGCTGGAGGATCTGTTTCCAAGATGGCGCACTCATGTGCCTGGCAAATTGGTGCCAGCTGTTGGCAAAAGGTCTCAGGACCTCACAGTATGGACCTACTCATAAGGCTGGTTGAGAGTCCTTATGCATAGTATCTGGTTTCCCACCAAGTGAGTGATCCAAGAGAGGGCATGGGTTAGAAGCCACGGTGTCACGTATGACCCAGCCTTAGAAGTCACATCCATCGGGGCACCTGGGTGGCTCAGTTGGTTAAGCGACCGACTTCGGCTCAGGTCATGGTTTCACAGTTTGTGAGTTCGAGCCCCGCGTCGGGCTCTGTGCTGACAGCTCAGAGCCTGAAACCTGCTTCGGATTCTGTGTCTCCCTCTCTCTCTGCCCCTTCCCCGCTCACACTCTGTCTCTCTCTCAAAATAAAATAAAAACATTAAAAAAAATTTTTTTTTAAGAGTCAGAGATCATTGGAGGCCATGTTGGATGCTGGCTGGCACAATTAATAATCAGTTATGTATTTGCACATCACAGAAAAGTCCCCTAATAGTGGCTTAAGCTGTATGAATCTTTACTCTTTATTTAACGAAGGGTTAAGGGGCACATGGTCCCACTGTTGTCAGGGCTCAACATATCATCAGGGAGTCTAGTCTATTTTTACTTTTTTCCTCTGTCAATCTCAAAGTATTGATGATGTCTGTTCTCATGGTTACAAGAAAGCTGCCACACCACAGGGCACCCCATCTTCACATGACGGCCAAACACAGAATAGGAGAAAGAGACAGGAGTTGTTCTCATGAAATTCTTTTTCGTTTGGGAAAGAAAATCTTTCCAAGACACCCCACCCCCAGACTTCTTTCTACATTTGTTTGGCCAGAACTGGGTCACCTTCCCAGCCCTCGACCAATCACTGACAAAGAGAATGCCTTAACAACAACAACAACAAAAAAATTAGAACTAACCCATCTTCTGGACCTGGACAGGTTGCTCTCCTGAACATAATGAGGGGAATTTATCAAGAAAGAAGAAAGAAGGGGTCACCGGGTGAGTGACCCAGCACGTCTATGACCGTAATGATGATTATCTTAAGTCACATTTTTTTTGGACGCTCACAACCCACCAGGCTTTGCACTAAAGGGCTTTGTGTGCATTAACTCATTCATTCTTTGCAGTCACCCTTCGAGACAGGTTCTAGGATGTACCCATTCTTCATGGGTTGAATTATATCCCCCCCTACATTCATACGATGAAGTCCTAATCCCCAGGACCTCTGTTGTTTGGAGGTTGGGTCACTGCGGGTATAACTAGCTAAGCTGAAGTCATTAGGGCGGGCCCTGCTCCAAGATGACCGGTGTCCTTCCAGAAAGGGTAAATTTGGACACACACAGAGATGCACGCAGAGGGAAGAGAACGGAAAGATTTGCCAGGAGAGGACAGCTCCCGAACAGGCCCTTCCCGCCACTGCCCTCAGAAGGGAGCAACCTCGCCAACACTTTGATTTCCGACTTCCGGCCTCCAGAACCGTGAGACAATACATGTCTGTGCTGAAGCCCCCCATTCTGTGGAATAAACAACGTTCCACAGTGACAAATCATGGCAGCCGTAGCAAACGAATACATTTCACAGACTAATGGCTGGGAAAGTTAAGTTAATTTCCCAGGCAGTGAGTCCAGCCCAGGTCTCTCTGGCCCTGAGCCCAGGGCCTTAACCATTATTCTCCAACGGATTGTATCCCTCAGCCGATGGGGAGCCAGAGAAAGTTTGAGTGGGAGAGTGAGCCCATTGGAACCATTCGAGCCCTGTTTGGGGGGCCACGTCATCATTTTCAGAGGTGAAAATGTTCCTTTTTGTGTCTGTCATCAATCTCTTTTATCCCAGGCTCACTGCCTCTGGCCTGGTTTCTAGGAGACAGGCAGAGCCCCTCCCCTCCTGGAGTCTTCCTCGTAAAACCCCCCATGCGGACAAGAAGTAGGTAATTAAGTCTCTTCCTTTTTAGGACTCGTGGTCCCAGTCTTTGATCTTTCTTTCCTTCCTCTGCCCTGAAGCTTCCCCAGCTCCTGGAGGAGGTGTGGGCAGGGTGTGAGAATGGCTGGGCAAGGGTAAGTGTCTCGAGTACCCAGCACCGACCCAGGGCCAGGGGGATAAGAAGGGGCAGCGGTCCTGGTCTGACCTGCCGTGCACCGTGTGGCCACAGTGAGCCCCGAATCCGCGTCCACTGAGCGAGGGACCATGTTGCCTTCTCTGCTCCTTCTGTCCGGAACCACTTAATAGCTCGGAGACTCTATTTCCCAGACCTCAAAGGTCGAATGTGAACCTTGGAGCTATGTTTTTGGTTAAAAAGAAAGAGAGAGAGAGAGAGAGAGCAAGAGTGAGCAGAGAGAGAGAGAGAGAGAGAGAGAGAGAGAGAAGAAGCTAGTTCTTCTACCTTTGAGTCATGACAGAGCTCCTCTCCCAGCCCTCCCCCCCCACCCCCACCTGTGGCCTCCCCCCCACTCTTCATTCTTTATTCAGTTTGCAAGGCTGTTATTCCTGCCAAATGAGTCACTGATGTGGGAAAGTTAATTTATTTTGGCAGGCTTCACCATTGCTGCGAGAAATGGAGACTGTACCACAAAAGACACAAATTATTGTGATGATTCATTCATTCCTCCCTGCATTCATTCCTTCTCAGGGCACGTGACTGCTTCTTTCACGTTCACACGTGGGCACCCTCACCTGCCGTCTCGTGTCTCCGGGAGTCGCTGCAACCCGCTCGTCTACTACGACTCAAGAGCTAAGACTCACCGAACGCTTACGCGACGAGCTGCGTGGCAAGCTTTGCACCTGCTTTGTGCTCACCTGCTTTTAATCCTAACACCACCCCCCAGGGCGGGGATGGGTATTGTCTTCGCGTCAGAGATGCGGAGGCTGAAGCCCAGAGGGGGTCAAGGTGACCTGGCCGCGGTCATTCCGCAGCTCATAAGCGGCCGAGGGAAGTCCAGGCCAGCTTCCTCTGATCATGACCCACATTTCTAAGGTGCTGCCCACGTGGCAGGCCCTGGCCTCAGAACTTGCCTCCCCTCTCCCATCCCATTATTCTTCCCACGGACCAGTGACGCGGGGACTGGGATTCACATCTGTGTGTGCCAGGGGAGCCCAGTGAGGTTTGGACAAGGTGCCCGGGGAGGCATGGCTATTACACAGAGGAGCTGAGCAGAGAGCAGGCAGTCTGGGCTCCGAGGACCCTCTGTCTTCCTTGTGATCAGACGGCCTGGTACTTGGGTGTGAGTGCCCCATTCCTGTTGGCCACACTTGCCACCAGCACCGCGGACACACTCCTTCTGGTCCTGGGCGCAAAGACGCGGTGACAGAGACCGTGCTGGGCACTCACCAGACGCCGCGACTTTATTCCCTGAGGCACACACGCGGATCCTGGCAGTTAGCTGGCTTCATGTGCCTAAATTCTAGGCACTGGCAGGTCACTTGCCGGCCCGGCCCTTTAAAAAGCCCATGGTTCTCGAGGCTGGGCGGCTCGGTCGGTGGAGCGTCCGACTTTGGCTCAGGTCATGATCTCGCGGTCTGTGAGTTCGAGCCCCGCGTCGGGCTCTGCGCTGACAGCTGGGAGCCTGGAGCCTAGTTCGGATCCTGTGTCCCCCCCCCCCTCTGCCCCTCCCCCACTCAGGCTCTGCCTCTGTCTCTCTCAAAACTAAATAAACATAAGGAAAAAAAATGTTTTTAATTTTTTTTACATTTACGTGTTTTTGAGAAACAGAGTGAGACAAAGCGTGAGTGGGGGGAGGGGCAGAGGGAGAAGGAGCCACAGAACCCGAAGCAGGCTCCAGGCTCCGAGCCGTCGGCACAGAGCCCGACGTGGGGCTCGAACCCACGAACCGTGAGATCGTGACCTGAGCCGAAGTCGGACGCTCAGCCGACTGAGCCACCCAGGCGCCCCAAGAAAAAAGATTTTTAAAGCCCAGATTCTGCCAGACACAGAGGATCCCATGGAAGATTCTGAGACCCGAGGGGAGGGATGGTAGCACCACTGAACGGAAGATGCCTGGGTCCCCGAGTGACTGGATGGGGCCAGGCCCCTTCCAAACTCCCAGCTCAGATGCACACGGCTGGGATGAAAACCCCCACCCCTACTGGGGTGCCCACTGAGACGAGGCTTTGTCACTAGCCTGCCCTCACTCATCACACTCATCATATGATGTCTCACGTTTTTGACACAACGAAATTGTGGTTTAGGGTCTCCTTGGGAAAGGGCTCCCCTCCACCAGAACTCAAGCTTCGTCAAGGTGGGATCCTCCCGGGGGCCAGGCCCAGAGCTTCACACACAGTGGGTCTTCAGGAAATACTTGTGGGAGGGAAGCTGCCTGCTTGGTAACGTTTCCACAGAGTCTCACTCGTGCCACTTAATATCCATCCTTTCCCGACACTCACACCATCACCCCTCCCTCCTCCCCGCCACGTCACCAGCGCAGCGACATCTAGAACCTGCTTGTCCAGCCAGACGTCGGACGTCACTATACCAACACCGAGCTGACTTCGTTCCCTCCCCACTGGCCGTAAAATCCGGGAAAAGCCAACCCGTGTGGGCTCCAAGCTGCACACGCTATATTCAGATGTTTACAGAAAGCCAGTGCATAAGGATTTGCTCGAAAGCTAAATTTCCTCCCAGCCAAAGCCCAGAAATACCTTTTAAACCTTGAGCAAATAAGCCAGAGAAGAAGGCATTTTTCCCTATGACGGAGACTTCAGAGCCTGGAGATGCTCATCTTTCCAAGGAAGCAAGCTTGCTGCAAAAGCCCACAACCAGAAGGCTCTCTGAACTTGCCGTCTGGCCCCAGCGCGGGCGGGACAGTGTCACCCGTCCCAGGCCTGACTTCAGACTGGACTTGGGGGTAACCCTCAGAGGCACGTCTAAGTCCACTCGGAAAGAGAACATGGGCTCCAAATAAAATTAACACGGGCCACTGTTTTACAAAACGAAGCAACCGAACAAAACCCTTTCCCCGGTGGAGTGTTGAAATGAGCGGGACGAACCTTGACCGCGAATTCGCCGGAACCATCACTGAGGTTGAGAAGGCTGGCTGACATTTATCGGACGCTTCTACGTGCCGGGTGAGGGCTTTCTAAGGGAACCCTGTCGCATCCACACAACAAGCTTCCGACACAGAAATGATCACGGTTCCTCTTTCACGGAGGCAGAGATGGACGCGCAGGGAGGTTAAGTGACAGGTTCAGTTTCACAGAGCCAGGAGGTGGCTGTGCCAGGATCCTAACTCTGCCAGGTCCCAGTTCTTCTTCCACTTCTCCAAGCATCTCAGGACAAAAACAGCGATGGTACCTATGTCATCAATTTAAGTGAGATGATAGATGGGAAAGTAGCTAAAACGTCCGCTTTTCTCCTTGCATTTCATCTTGTGTGTTGTTTTACTTAGAAGGCGGGACTCAGGCTGCTGGCTGCGGGGAGCAGAACTCTGCGAGCCGGGCGTCCGGGTGGGCGCGGGTGGGGCAGGGGGAGCCGTGGGCCAGGAGGCAGGCGGTAGGGGTGGGGGTGGCGGCTGAGCGAGCTGGCAGGGGTTGAGGCGGTGAGAAGAGGCAGCGGCAGGGCTTGGCATGGTGAGCAGTGAGACCTCCAAAGCCAGCAGCGTCACCAGCGCAAACAACATCTTAGATGTGGCCCCCGCCAGATATGGCCGCAAAGGCACCCCACCTTTGTCCTTGCAGCGGGGGGAATGGTTTGGCTGAGCAAGAAGGAAGTCGGGGAGGGAAGAAAGAAAGGCTGTGGGCTTCCGGGAAGGTCGGCTTGAGGGATGCTTGGGAGAAGGAAGGAGCCACGCTTCCTCCGGAGGCTCTGGAGGGAGGATCCCTTCTCCCATCCTCCGGCTTCTGGTGGCCACAGGTGGCTTGTGGCCGCTTTAACTCCAATGTCTGTCTCTGTCTTTACATGGCCTCTCCCTTCTCCTTTTCTCTGCTAAGGCCATTCATCATCAGATTTAGGGACCACCTTAACCCGGAACGGTCTCCTCTTGAGATCCTTACCTTTATTACATCTACAAGGACCCATTTTTCAAACAGGGTCACCTGCACAGGGGGATGTATCTTTTGGGGGTTACCGTTCAGCCCGCTAAGGAAATAGAAGGATTCCCTTGCCCCCCTTAAAACTCAACAATCACGAACGAGTTCAAATATAAACAAATACAGAATATAAAATAACAGTTATCCGTGTACCCAGAATCCAAATTTAACAGATGTTAACATTTTTCCATAATTGCTCTGATCTCTGTCTTGGAAAAAAAAAAATAATAAAACAGTACAAACACCTTCCTTCTCCTCCTTCTCTCCTTCGAGATAACCACAGTCCTGAATTTTGTCTTTTGTTCTCGTACATGTTGTTACATTTCCGCTGCATGGGTATGTAACGTTAAATAATTGATAGTATTAGTTCGCGTGTGCTTTAAAAATTTTATATAAATGGTAGCACACTGCATTTATCCTTTTAAAAATTAGCAGCTTTATAAAGATACGATTCACACGTCAGAAAGCTCATCCTTGTCAAATGTACGAGTCGGTGCCTTTGAGTATGTTCACAGAATGGTGCGACCATCACCCCTGTCTAATTCCAGAACATTTTCATCACCCCCCAAAGAAGCCCATATCTGCTTCCTCTCCCCTCAACCTCTGGCCAGCACTAATCCGCTTTCTGCCTCTATGAACTTGTCTATTCTAGACACTTCATAAAATATATGTGGTCTTAGGGGACTGGTTTCTTTAATTTAGCCTCATGTTTTCAAGATTCGTCCATGTCGTAGCATGTATCAATATTGCGTTCCTTTTTATGGCCCCAGATAGTCCTTTGGTTTATGCCACAGTTTGTTTATCCATTCATCGGTTGATGGACCTTCGGGTTGTTTCTGCTCTTCGGCTATCATGGATAATGCTGCCATGAGCATTCACGTACAAGTTTTTGTGCGGACATTATGTTTCACTTCTCTTGGGTACATACTTAGGAGTGATTTTCTTTTTCTCTGTTTTTTAAAGTTTTTATTCAAATTCCAGTTAGTTCACACGCACGGTGTACCGTTAGTTTCAGGTGTACAACATAGTGATTCAACAATTCCATACATTACCTGGTGCTCATCACAACAAGTGCCCTCCCCGATCCCCATCATCCATTTCACCCATCCCCCCCCACGCACCTCCCCTCTGGTAACCATCAGTTTGTTCTCTATACTTAAGAGTCTGTTTCTTGGTTTGCCTCTCTCTCTCTTTTGCCCCCTCCCTGCCCATTTGTGTCATTTCTTAAATTCCACATATGAGTGCAATCATATGGTATTTGTCTTTGTCCGACGGACTTACTGTGCTTAGCGTTAGACTCTCTAGTTCCATCCATGTCGTTGCAGAGGGCAAGACTTCATTCTTTTTCATGGCGGAGTAATGTTCCATTGCATACGCATATATATCACCTCTTCATTATTCTGTCATCCATCAATGGACACTTGGGCCGTTTCCATAATTTGGCTGTTCCAGATAACGTCGCTCTAAACACCGGGGTGCGTGTGCTCCTTTGACTTAGTATTTTTGTGTCCTTTGGGTGAATACCTAGCAGCGCAGTTGCTAGATCCTAAGGTAGCTTTATTTTTAACTTTTTGAGGAACCTCCACACCATCTTCCAGAGGAAGTCTGCATTCCTTAGGAGTAGTATTACTGGGCCATATGGTAGCTCCCTGTTTAATTTTTGGGGAACTGCCAGTTTCCAGAGTGGCTACAGTATTTCACTGTACCACCAGCAATGTTGAGGGTTCCAATCTCTCCCCATTCTTGTCAATACTTGTCATCGGCTCTCTTTTTGATTACAGCCATCCGAGTGGGTTTGAAGCAGTCTCTCATTGAGGTTTAGATTTTCATTTTTCTGAGAGCTAATGATACTGGGCATCTTTTCCTGTGTGTATTTTCCTTGGAGACATGGTCTATTCACATCCTTTGCCCACTTAAAAATTGGCATATTTGTTTTTTTTTATTTTTGAGTTGTACGAGTTTTAAAAATATATTCTGGATACAAGTGCTTTATCAGATATACGATCTGTAGATATTTCCTCCCATTCTATGGGAGCATGCACAAAAGTTTGAAATTTTGATGAAGTTCAATCTATCTGTTTTTTTCTTTTGTCATTTTTGCTTTTTTTTTTTTTTTTTTGGAACCTTTCAAAGAAAATGTTGCCCAATCCAAGGTCCTGAAGCTTTATGCCTATGTTTTCTTCCAAAAATTTTAGTTTTAGCTCTGACATTTCACTCTTTGATCCATTTTGAGTTAATTTTCATATATGGCATGAAGTAGGGGTCTGGCTTCATTCTTCCGCATGTTGCCCCAGAACAACGGGTGGAAAAGACTATTCTTTTCCCACTGAATTGGCGTGGTACCTTTGTTGAAAATCCGTTGACCACAAATGTCGGAGTTAAATTTGGGGCTCTCAATTATGTTTCATTGATCTATAATGTCTGTCTTTATGTAGTGCCACACTGTCTTGATTACTGTAGCTTAGTAGTAAATGAGGACATGTAAGTCCTCCAACTTTGTTCTTTTTCAAGATAGTTTTGGCTATTCTGGGTCTCTCGCATTTCCATATGAATAGTGGGATCAGCTTGTCAATTTCTGCAAAAAAGACATCTGGAATTTTGATGGAGGTGGGTTGGACCTGTAGATGAATTCGAGAAGCACTGCCAACTTAACAGTATTGTGTCCTCCAACCCATAATCATGCGATGTCTTTCTTTTTTCCTTATTTTTTTAAATTTTTTTTAATGTTTATTCATTTTTGAGAGAAAGGCAAGAGCATGAGTGGGGGAGGGACAGAGCGAGAGGGAGACACAGAATCCAAAGCAGGCTCCAGGCACTGAGATGCCAGCACAGAGCTCCATGTGGGGCTCAAACCCCCGAAACTGCGAGATCATGACCTGAACCAAAGTCGGATGTTCAACCAACTGAGCCCCCCCAGGTGCCCCTCGCGGGATATCTTTCAATTTATCTAGGCCTTCTTTAATTTTTCGGTACTGTTTTATAGTTTTAAATATTTAAGTCTTGTAGTTTTGTTAACTGTATCCCTGAGTATTTTATGTTTATTGTTTTTCTTTTAATTTTTTTAATGTTTATTTATTTTTGAGACAGAGAGAGACAGAGTATGAACAGGGGAGGGTCAGAGAGAGGGAGACACAGAATCCGAAGCAGGCTCCAGGCTCTGAGCTGTGAGCACAGAGCCCAACGCGGGGCTCGAACTCATAGACCGTGAGATCATGACCTGAGCCGAGGTCAGACGCTCAACCGACTGAGCCACCCAGGCGCCCCTATTTTTTATGTTTGTTGTAAATGGGATCGTTCTATTAATTTTATTTTCAGATGGTTTATTACTGACGTATAGAAATACAATTGATTTTTGTATGTTTGGTACTGCGTCCTACAACTCTGCTTAACTCATACTTAAGTCTGAATGGTTTTTTGTTTCCGTTGTTGCTGTTTGCATTTGTGGATTCTTTAGGATTTTTTATATACAAGATCACGCCATTTGCCAATAGAGGCAGGTTTAGATCTTCCTTTCTATCTGGTTGCCTTTTATTTCTTTTTCTTGCTTAATTACCCTAGCTAAAACCTCCAGTGCAATGTTGAATAGAAGTGGCAAGAGTGGATATCTTTGTCTTGCTTCTAATCTTGAGAGAAAGCATTCAGTCTCTCATCATTAAGTATGATATCAGCTATGGATTTTCCATATATACATGCCCTTCATCAGATTGTGGAAAATCCCTTCTATTCCTCATTTTTGAGCGTTATTTTTTTTTTTTATCATGAAAGGATGCTGGATTTTATCTTTAAAAAAAATTTTTTTTAAGTAGGCTCCATGCCCGACATGGGGCTTGAACTCACGACCCCGAGATCAAGAATTACATGCTCTGCTGACTGAGCCAGCCAGGTGCCCCTGCCCCAGTCAAATATTCTTTCTGCACCTATTGAAATTTTGCATCTATATTCATAAGAGATATTGGTCTATAGTTTTCTTTTGATGTCTTGGTTTTGAAATCACGGTAATGCTGGTCACAGAGGGTGATTTGGGAGGTGTTCTCTCCTTTTGTATTTTTGGGAAGAGTGTCTAAAGAATCGGTGTTCGTTTTTCTTTAAATGTTAGGCAGAATTCACCAGTGAAGCCATCTGTGCCTGGGCTTTTCTTCGAAGGAAGTTTCTTTAATTACAAATTCAATCCTTTAAAATTTAATGAGGATTTTTCAATGGCCTAACATATGGTCTATCCTGGAGAATGTTCCATGTGCGCTCGAGAGGAATGTTTTCTGCTCGTGTTGGGTGAAGTATTCTTTGCAGATCTGTGAGGATTGGTCGGTGAATAGTATAGTTCACGTCTTCTATTCTTTGTTAATCTTCTGCCTTATTGGAAGGATAGCCTGGGAGTCTCCAACTCTTATTCTTGAATAGCTTCCTCCTTGCAGTTCTGTCAGTTTTTGCTTCGTGCATTTTGGAGCCGTGTTGTTACATATTTATAATGATTCTATCACCTTGACTGATGGACTTTACCATCGTGAAATGTCCTTTGTCTCAAGTACAGTTATTGTCTTAATGTCAATTTTGTCTGATATTAGTATAGCCTTTCCAGTTCCTTTTTGGCTACTATTTGCATTGTATTTCTCTTTCTTCCTTTCTTCCTTCCTTCCTTCCCTCCTTCCTTCCTTCCTTTCTTTCTTCTCTTTCTTCCTTGCTTCCTTCCTTCCTTTCTTTCCTTCTTCTCTTTCTTTTTACCTTCTTTGTTTTTAAAATATCCCTACTATAGACAGTACACAGTTGGATTATTTTTTAAATTTGTTCTGCTCCCTTCAAATTTTTGATTGGAGGGTTTAGTTCACTCATGTTTAACATAGATACTGATAGGCCAGGGCTTAATGTAATTACCGATAAGGTCTCTGGAATTTTGTCATTTGTTTCCTATGTGTCTATGTCTTGTTTTACCTCTATTCCTTTATTACTGCTTCCTTTAGTGTTAAATACTTTCTGGTGTACCATTTTTATACCTTTGTTCTATCTTTTACTGTATTTGGGGTGTGATTTTCTTAGTGGTTGCCCTGGGGTTTATAAATATCATCTTAAGACAAAATTAATGCCATCTTGATTTCAACAGTAAACAAAAACTTTCCTCCAGTATAACTCTGATTCTTAACCCCTTCCCTGTGCTATTGGTGTCTTACCATATAATACAAAGAAAAATTAGAGCTCTCACACATTTTTTAAAAAATTAAAAAAAAATTGTTTTTAACGTTTACTTATTTTTGAGCGATACAGAAATACAGAGTATGAGCAGGGGAGGGGCAGAGAGAGAGGGAGACACAGCATCTGAAGCAGCTCCAGGCTCTGAGCTGTCAGCACAGAGCCCGACGTGGGGCTTGAACTCACAAACCAGGAGATCACGACCTGAGCTGAAGTCGGACGCTTAACCAACTGAGCCACCCAGGCACCCCCGCTCTCACATATTATAAGCCCATCAGCACAGGTCTGTAGTAGTATTTTATGCACTTGTCCTTTAAATAAGAAAGGACAAGAAAATACATCTATGCCCTATTTTATATTTACCAGTGTGATTACTTTTACCTGTGTTCTTTATTTCTTTGTGTGGATTCAAGTTACTACCTACTGTCCTTTCAATTTATCTTGATGGACTCCCTTTAGGATTTCTCATAGGGTAGGTCTCCTGGCAAGAAATGTTCTCAGTGTTGGTTGTTTGTCACTTCCATCATTTCATCCTGGGTTTTGAAGGGCAGATTTACTGCGTATAGAATTCCTGGTTGGCAGCCTTTTCCATTCAGCCCCTTCAACATCCCCTCCCACCGATTTCTAAACTCCACGGTTTCTGATGAGAAATTCACTGTTCATTTTATTGAGACGATGAGTCACTTTTCTCAGCTTTTAAGATTCTCTCTTGGTCTTTTGCTTTTGACAGTTGAACCATCTATGACATAGCTGTGTCTGGATATGGATCTCTTGGAGTTTATCCTGTTTGGAATTTGTTAAGCTTCTTAGATGTGCAGATTAATTTTGTTTTTCAAAAATCAAATGTGTGATCTTTTCAGGCATGATTAGTCTTTAAATATTCCTCTACCCCATTCTCTCTCTTCTTTCCTTTTTGGACTGCCATTACACATATTTTGGTGTGTTTGATGGGATCCCACAGACCTCTGAGGCTCTGTCCATTGATCCTCATTCTTTTCTTTTCTCTTGGCTACTCAAACTGGATGCTCTCAATTGGCCTCTGTGTTCCAGTTGGCTAATTCTTTCTTCTGTCCGCTCATATCTGCTGTCGAGTTCCTTACTGAATTTTTCATTCTAATTATTGTATTGCACTTTTCAAGTCCAGATTTTCTATTTGGTTCTTTTTGTAAGTGCCCTTTATTGATATCCCTATTTGGTAATACATCATCTCATACTTTCCTTTCATTCTTTGAACATATTTAAAATAGCTGATAAAAATCTTTGTCTAGTAAGTCCTATGTCTTGGCTCCCAAAGGGACTGGTTCTTGAGTATAGGCCAGGTATTCCTTTTTTTTTTTTTTTTTCCCAATGTCTTACTTTTTTTTTTAATTGAAAACTAGAAATTCTTCGTGATCTATGGTGGCAGCTCTGTCAATTAGACTCCCCTCATCCCTGGCAACTTTTTCTGTTTTACTGTTTGCTAGTGATTTTCTTGGACTAGACCTAGAAAGTCTTTATTCTTTGTTGTACATAGCCACTGAAATCTCTGCTTGGTTAGTTTAGTGGTAACATTTTATTGGACAAGGAATTTCTTTTTTAAAAAAATTTTTTAATGTTTATTTATTTTTGAAAGAGAGAGAGAAAGAGAGAGACGGAGCATAGGCAGGGGAAGGGCAGAGAGAGAGGGAGACACAGAATCCCAAGCAGCTCCAGGCTCTGAGCCGTCAGCACAGAGCCCGACGCGGGGCTCGAACCCACGAGCCGTGAGATCATGACCTGAGCCGAAGTCGGACGCACAACCAACTGAGCCACCCAGGCGCCCCTGGACAAAGAGTTTATTAAATGACTTGAATTAGTCTCCCAGGCTTTGCTGAGGGCCTGTATATGTGTTGGGCATACTTCCCATGCTGTGGCAGGCAGTTTATAATGTCTAGGCTTCACTTCTGCTTTTGCAGAGCCTCAAAGTCAGCCAGAGTTGAGAGAGGAGGGCCTTCTCAAGTATTTCTCGGGCATACACATAGTTTTGCATGTGTGCATGGCCTTCTACATTCCCGGGACTACATCAGAGCTTTTCGTGGACAGCGGATACCCCAGTTTTTTCTCGGCAGTTGTTTGGTTAGCCCCTTTTATCCCCAGATGGTAGAACAGCCCCAGTGACTGTGATGTTAAAGAATTGCCACTGATTGTTTTTGACAAATGCCCTGGGGATATAACTAAGTGAGTTCTGGGTCAGGTCAGATAAAGACAAACCCTAAGAATGGAGCTTTCCAGCTGTCTGTCAGACAGGCCACATGGTGACAATTCTCTGGGAATGGGATTTTTAGGGAGCTCTAAACGCCCTTGACCCCTCCAGTGACTGCTAGGCTGTGAGGCTGTTGGTTTTCCTAGCTATTACAGTTGCCTTGGAAACCAAGGCCACCACAGAACTGGGGGAGGAGGACGGGATTAGGTTAAGTTAAAACATTGCAAAGCTCACTATTTTCACTGAGATTAAGCCATTAAAAAATATGTATGGCTATATATGTATATCCATACCTATACATATGTATATCTCTCTGGGTTGTTGTCTTTCATTAATTTTCAAAGTCCTAAAAAAGTTGATTTTGACAGTTTTTATAGTGTCCCCATGGCTTCTATGGAGGAGTAGAATTTCAGAGGTCTTTTCTCTCCCATTCTGGAAGTGCTTCCATAGATATATAAAATTTGGGAACTTGTTTTTTTTTTTTTTTTTTTTAATTTTTTTTTTTCAACGTTTATTTATTTTTGGGACAGAGAGAGACAGAGCATGACCGGGGGAGGGGCAGAGAGAGAGGGAGACACAGAATCGGAAACAGGCTCCAGGCTCTGAGCCATCAGCCCAGAGCCTGACGCGGGGCTCGAACTCACGGACCGCGAGATCGTGACCTGGCTGAAGTCGGACGCTTAACCGACTGCGCCACCCAGGCGCCCCGAAACTTGTTTTTTCATAATTGCCTTTCTCTATATATGCTGACACCTAGTTTATTCATGTTAACTTCTGTATAGTATTCTAATTTGTAAATAAACCACAGCTTATTAATCTACCCTCTTAGTAAAAGAAAGCTATTGCTTTCTAATTTTTGTTTGTATCAATAATGCAATAATAAACATCTTTGTACAGGTCTCTGTGCACACGTGTTTGAGTGTCTCTAGGGCATCTATCTAGAAATGTATTTGCTGCAGCATAGGGTATGTGTATCTTTAGTTTTACTTGGTATTTCCAAATTTCTAATCCACCAGAAAATGCCAAGCCACTGGGAGCAAATAAGAGTTCTAATTTTTGTCACATTCTTGCCAACATTTGGAATCATCGGATTTTATTCAATTTTGATGACCGAATGGGCATGAAATGGTCATCTCATTGTTTCTTAATTTGTATTTGGAGGTGGCTATTAGCCTGGTAAGGTGTAGAGAAGCCAGTGGGAGCCAGTATTCTCAGTGAAAAATGTATCTTGTAGCTGTCCCCTCTGAGGCCAGACCCTAATGGGCAACTCTGCCCCTCTCCTCCCACAGCTGCAGATCTCTCCCCAGTTGAGCTTCAGATGAGACCACAGCCCTGCCAGATCTCTTGCTTGCAGCCTTGTGCGATCCTAAGTAGTGGGCCAAGAGAAGCCTTGTGTGGACTCCAATCCACGGGAACTATAGGATCATAAATATGTGTTGTTCAAAGCCTCTAAGCTTATGGGAATGTTGCTCTGCAGTGATAGGTAACTAATATAGGAGGGATGGATAGGTTGCCAACCTTTGGGATTCGGAGGGTCTCCTTTAGTGGGTCTGGGCTCTACCCCATGAGAGAACACAGGACCTAAGTCCCAGAGACCATCATCTGTTTACTTTTCTGTCTCTCTGATGTCATGCCCCTGCAGGTGGGGGCCATGTCTATACCCCCGGGGCCCTGCACAGAGTGTGGCACAGCATGGGTGATCCATTGTTATATGTCAAATCCGAAATTGATATGTGAGATCCAACGGCCTCGGATCTGGGGAAGCACGGTTACAAAACTCAACGAACCAGGCCTAAAGATCCTCAGGAACAAGTTCAGTGTCTGAAGCTGAAATAGCCCATTTGGTCTCTTTATGAGGAGCAACAAGGGAGCCCCACGGGAAGCAGAAGTGTTACCCCAGCTGACTGTAACCTTGAGTGTGCACTGGGTCCTGATGAAGGCTTGGGGAGGTACAGGGCAGTGGTTAATACAGGGGCTCTGGAGCCCATCGGATTTGGCCCAAAAGCTTGACTCAGCCCCTCCCTGCTTTCCTTTCATTGCTAAGCCTCCGTTTCTCATCTGTAAAATGGGGCTAATAGTCATCCTTCTCTTGCACAGCTATCGTGAGGATTAATGAACACATGTGAATCCTTAGCACGTAGTAGATGCTCAGTTAACACTTCCAGTGAGACACACACTTGAACAGATCTCCTTCGTGGAAGTTGGTGAGTCCCAGGCAGCGAAAGACATGCAGACCAGAGCCCAACTTTCCTTTCCTGGTGCCACAGGAAGCTGGCTCCACCCGACGCATGCCAAGGAGAAGAGGAAACTTGGAGGGGTGCCGGGGCAGCAGCGGGGGAGGGACGATGCTAAGAAGCTGCTACTTTCTCTTTCTTTTTCTTACAGAACTGCTGTCCGGGCCCAGAGAGTTACAGGCGACAGGACCAGCCTGACATGCAAACACAGTCATAGCTGTACAGTTGAGGTAACTAGAGGCACACACAGAATCCCCACCCCCCCCACCCCCAAGTCACCCACAGGCCTATCACTGCACCTGAGATTTCCACCATCCAAACTGCTCCTAGAGGTCCCTGGGGAATCTACCCACACTCACCCAACGTCTGTTTAGTGCCCGCTGCATACAGATCATTGTGGGAGAAAGATCCACGCACGTCTGTCTTGTGCTTTACAAGGTACTTTTGTAGCCAATCGGGTCACTGCAACAACGGTATGAGATAGATTTTTACGATTATCCCCATTTTGCAGAGGAGGAAACTGAGGCCCGGTGATTGAGGGGCTTACGTAAGTAGCAGAGCCAGAAAGCCAACCAGGGTTTGGCTCCAGTTGTTTCCTGGTTCATCCAGCTGCTCTCCAGAAGTTTACAGAAAACAAATAGGTCAGCCCATCGAGAAAGTGGTCAGCGGCTTCTCAAACTTAGTTCTCTGGTGTTCTGGGGGGGTCCCCGGGATGCTGGAGGGTGGAAGAGGGTGACGGGTGGTAGCCCTGAGCCTTGGATGCCCCACGCCCCTTCCCCACACTCTCCTCCCTTTCTTCTGTCTCCAGAGGTACACAGTGCTCGATGTGCCAGGGCACATGATACAACAGTAAAACCCACCAAGAGTTTCTGGAACATCTATCGTGCATCAAGCCCGGAATGGGGGTTGTGGCGGGGAGCCATTTCAGGGACTGTAAGAAGAGCCTACAAAACAACCCCCTTGTGAAAACTTGCAGCACAATGAAAAAGGAGGGAACGGCTCAATCTAGCAACGGATGAGCTGTCCCACAGCCGCATCCGCTTCCCTAATTAATCGCTTCAATGGTGACTTGGGTGGTCAAGGGAGGGCACGGATCTGTTGAACTGAGTAACCCAGCACCACCCGTTATCAGCAACAGGGAGCCGGAGCCTGGGGTGATGAAACCGGGGCCGGGCAAGTTGGAACAGGGAGGAGCCACAGGAAAGACACTCCTTAGCGAGGTGTTTCGGACTGGCTAGGGGCAGAACTGCCTCTCTGAACAGCACCCAACTCTGCACCCCGCAGATGAGGGCTGACCTTCTGAAAAGCACTCCCCCACCCCTCCTGCACCTCCTCCTATCCCCCCTCCCTCTTGCCGGCCCACCGGACCCTGCTGGACAGGGACCGCAAGGCAGGCCATCCTGCAGACCGGGCTGAAATCCCGGCCTTACTGATCCGTTACTGAAATGTTTGGACAATAATGTCGCCCGTCCAATGGGGCTTCCTGGAGAGCGAGCCAGATAATGCGCACGCGGGGCATGGTGCCATTGGTTCCTGGCACGTGACAAGTCCTCAATGAATGTTATTGGCTATCCTCTGCAGCCACATTCAATGCGGGCAGGCTGGGAACAAGGCCTTCTTGGCTTTTACTCACTCATTTAACAGGCTTTTCACGGGCACCCTCTCTGGGCCAGCCAGCACAGGGAGCTGAGACCAGAGGTTGAAAAGTGGATTTTCCTCAAGCAGCTCCCGGTCTGGAGGGAGGCAGATAGCGGAAACAGTTTCAGTTCCTTGTAAGTATTGGGACGTCTGCTTGATAACAAGGGGGTAGCTGCTATTTACCGAGTACCTGCCACGTGCCAGTTATGACGCCCTTGTATTCCCATCTCATTTGATGCAGAGGAGAGCCTTCCTTTTACAGATGGAAAAGGTGAGGTCTGCAAGGCTCTGAAAGGTCACTGCCCAAAGTCACATGGCCAGCGGTGGCCCATCTGGGCTTCCAGTCCAGGGTGGATGACAGTTCACCAAAGGTCGCAGCAAATGTAAAGTTGTGGAGGTTTGCCAGATCACGGAGAAGTCAGAACGGACAAGACAAAACGTAAAATGCTTGGGACTCTGGGCCCCCGGTAGGTAATTCAGGCCTTGAAGCAGAGCCACCAGGATGAAGCAAGCAGGTGCCCCCCAAGTTTCAGCCTCACAACGGATCAGCTTTCAGCGATTTACATTCACGAGATGCGTTAATATACGCGAAGCACTTAGGATCAGGCTTTGACTTGAACATGGGTCTGGGTTTAAGCCTGGTGCAAAGTCAGTGCTCTGACGTGTCAGCCGCTGCTTGATATCCCAGCAGGCCTTGCTTCCGCACGGTTCCCAGATGCGTGCATCTCAGTGCCCATGCTTACACAGGAACACCAGCCCCCACCCCCCAACTACACGGCTCAGACGTCACTTAGCGCGGCGTTCGGAGTGTGCGTCCTCACGGAAAGCACAAACTTCGCTGTTAAGCCCTTCCGTCCCCAGATCGCTGTGTAAATAATAGATGCGTGTCACGACCGGTGACCGAGCGTGTCACTTCCTTCAAAGTCTGCTCCTGATTGGTCACCGGGCCCCTGCTGCTCAGTGCACGCATGGACAGCTAGGCGTGTAGCTGCGTTGCCTCCTTGCCACTCGGGGACAGCCCATGTGACATTTTACACGAATAGGTCATAAAAAGAAGAATCTGGCCAGCAAAGATGAAGGTTCAGGGCAGCAAAGAAAAGATAGATAGATAGATAGATAGATAGAAGAGGCTGGTAAGTCCAAAACCTGCAGGGTAGGCTGGCAGGTTGGAGACCAGCTGATGCTGCAGCTTGGTCCAAAGGCCATCTGGTGGCTGAATTCCCTCTTCCTTGCAGGAGGTTAGTCGTTTCCTATTGAGGCCTTCCACTGATTAGATGAGGCCCACCCACAATATGGAGAATCATCCGCTTTACTCAAAGCCCACCAATTTAAATGCTAATTGCATCTGAAAAATACCTTCGCAGACATACCCAGAGTCATCTTTGACCAAATATCTGGGTACCGTGGCCTAGCTGAGTTGACATAAAATAACCATTCAAAAATTATAGGCTTGTGGAAGAAATAGATGACTCTGAGAATGTTGATGCTGCTTCAATTTAAGAGGTTCTAGAACTGCCACCAGAGGAAGACAGATTTACTGACATAAATGAGGGAAGTAGTTGTGACAAAAAGGATGAAGACATCCCAGAGAAAGTGAGGCCAGTGGGAACTCTCAGAATGTCACGACACTGGAAGTACGAAGGATAAGATGTGGGAAGGTGATCCTATCTTGTGCCAAGGCTTATAAAAGATGCTCCCTCCATAGTATTAGTTAAACAACCAGAAGAAGGAGGCGAGCACTGTTCAAACAATTCTGAACAATTTTTTATTTTTATTTTTTTAATTGTTTTTATTTATTTTTGAAGGAGACAGAGAGAGAGAGAGAGAGAGACAGAGCATGAGCAGGGGAGGGGCAGAGAAAGAGGGAGACATAGAATCCGAAGCAGCTCCAGGCTCTAGGCTGTCAGCACAGAGCCCGATGCGGGGCTCAAACTCACAAACTGTGAGATCATGACCTGAGCCGAAGTCAGATGCTTAACCGACTGAGCCACCCAGGCGCCCCCTGGACAATTTTTATACAAAGAATACAACACTCCTACTCTCAGTGTTTCCGATGTTCTAAATTAAAGTATATTAAATACATGTTAGTGTTGCTATCTTTTCATGTCCTTAAACATTTATCACTGACAGTAAGAGAGTTTTCAATGTTTTGACAAAAAAATGCTAAAGGTCACACAATAATCTTATTTTGTCCCATTGATTCGCAAGATCGTTTTGTGTCATTCCTGCTGGTGCAGTCATTCTTACCGTCTGCACGACCGTCTGACCGTCGAAGGTCTGTCTGCTTTCCTCGTAACATCATTAACATTACCATCATCGTCATCACCATCGTCACTGCCACCAGGCAGGCCAGGCAAATGCCCGGGATGGCCGGCTGGACATCCAGCTCCTTCTGACACCCTTTTCTGAGTCAGGAATAGGGGGCCTCCTTGCAAAATGCCAGGCCAACGCCCTGCCCTGCACTGGCCAACACCATCCTCCCTCTCCAAGGGCTGTGGGACTCTATGTAGCCCCAGAAAGTTCCCAAGGAGGACAACTCGATTTACACACCAATAAAAATAACTCAGGGGTGATAAACAGCCTCACGTCTCCAGAATAAGCCACTCTTACGCAACACGTCTTGATTTCACAAGCCCTACAGGACACTGGGAGGCGTCACTGAGGCCAACTGAGACGTACGCCCTGGCTGACCCCACAGGGCGGGGGCCCCTCTGGCCATAACATCTAGAGACCAACGACTTTGGCTGGGATCTGGGGTGGTTGGTTCATTCACAACAGAAGACACATTGAAAGAGCACAGCCAACTGACTGATGGAGTGATCGATTGATTGGTTGATTGGAATATGTGATACTTCTTTTCACGCTTTATTTTTGGCAGGGTGCATAAGAAACTGATGGTCATAGCAGAAGACTCGGATTACACACAGGCCAAAAGGAAAAAAAATCAAAAGCACCCAGAGTCCAGCCACCAGGGAGCATCACTGTTGCCTTCACTCTTGCAGACTTTGCCAGAAGCTGTCGAGAGTACACGGTATAGGGCTTCAGACTGTAGCCCACGGGTTTGCTTCACTCCTCTGCATGGTTTCCCCATCAGTAAACCAGGGATAACAACAGCAGGGGGGCGCCCAGGGGCTCAGTCGGTGAAGCGTCTGACTCTTGATTTTGGATCAGGTCCTGATCTCACGGTTTGTGAGTTTGAGCCCCGCATCGGACTCTGTGCTGACAGCGCAGAGCCTGCTTGGGATTCTTTCTCTCTCTCTCTCTCTCTCTTTCTCTCTCTCGGCCCCTCTCCTGCTCTCTCTCTCTCAAAATAAAGAAATAAAACTTAAAAAATTTGTTACAAAAAGTAACAGCAGCCACGTTGTAAGGTCGCCGTACGGAAAGAAGCCAAAACCAAGACCCTTGTGGTTAAGCCTTTGTGCGTATCCTTAATTGTTTCTTGTGGATAAATTCTTGGCTGCACAACAATAGCGTCAAAGAGGATGCACATTTTGATGGTTTTGTTCATCTCTTTCCAAGGCAGCGACCTGATTGAAATGGGCTACGTGGGACTTGACTAATGGTTAAGCCTCTGACCGGGGCCACACAACAGCTGTCACAACTCAAATGTCAGCTCCATGAAGGCAAGGAGAGTGTCTGCCCTGTTCGCTGCTGTATCCCCACTGCCTCCTGCAAAAACCAAATCAACTCAGAAGAACCAGCTGGGACCAACGGAAGCCCTAAGGTCTCTCTACAGTTCTGCTAAGCACTTTATATAGAGGCTAACCTGGATTCTTTCACCATGCAGGCTTTGTTAAAATCTGTAATGAATAAAATATCAGCCAACGCACTTCAAAGAGAAAAGGAGGGTGCGAGAAACTCCCCAGAAGGAGAAAGCTAGAACAAAGCAAGGCGGCTATGAGAGGCGTAAATAAATAAATGCATCATTTGTATTGTCATTTGATTGACACGTCTTGAATCATTTATGGCGAGCTCCACCTCTTTCTAATAATATGGAAATCGGAAACATGTTGCTTTCAGTCACGATTATGAGTGAGTCTCAGAGAATGTTCACAGGTGAGGGAGACGGATGTCGGCGTCAGCACAGCCACGAAGGTGCTCCGTGCTTGACGGGTTTCCGCGTGCAGCCACTGTGGGCTTCCCGAGGTGACACGTGGTCAGAGAGGGGGGTGTTGCTTGACCTTGTAAAAATGATCACCCGGTCGTCAAACGCGTATCGAGCGCCCACCGTGCACCAGGCACTGTGCTGAAGGCCAGGGCTGTACGGGACTGACCACTTGCTTCGCTGAGACCAAACACTGTGCGGGGGCCTAGGGGCCACTTGGCACCATGGGGGATGCGTGCCAGCAGAAACTCAACAGGTGCGCAGAAACAGGAGAGCGAGACAGGTGCAGAAACAGACAGCCACCTCCCCCACCTCGGCAGGGCTTACTCTCTCTCTCTCTCTCTCTCTTTTAATGTTTATTTAGTTTGAGAGAGAGAGAGAGCATGAGCCGGGGAAGGGCAGAGAGCGGGGCGGGGGGAAGACAGAATCCCAAGCAGGCTCCACACTGGCAGCTCAGAGCCCGCCGCGGGGCTTGAACTCACGAGCCGTGAGATCGTGACCTGAGCCGAGATTAAGAGCCAGATGCTTGGCCAACAGAGCCACTCAGGTGCCCCTGGGCTTACTCTTTTAAAATAATGCTTCCTGCGCCTCAACTGCTCCCATTCTCCCAGATGCCTTAGAGGCCATAGGCTGTGGAGTCTTCTGGATGCTGCAGACCGACCCAGCTTTGGCTCCTGGCTCTGCAGCTTACTGGAGGAATTGACTCATCTTTCCTAGCCTCCTTTTTCTCATCTGAAAGAGGGGAGTGCTGCCAGATAAAATAGAGGTCGCTTTGTTAACATAAGTATATCCCAACTACGGAATGGGATATACTTACACTGAAAATCGTATTCGTTGTTCCTCTGAAATTCCAGTTGAACTTGATGGCTGTTGTTTTGTTTTTCGCTAAAACCAGCAGCCCTAGAAGGGGAGATTGTGATGGCTTCTGATGGATGCCTCTCAAGAGTGTGGCGTTGAGTGAAAAAGGCAACAGAATGGGATTTATTGCTCAATAACATTTATGTAAATCAAATGCACACAAAATGGTATAGATTTTCACTTATAGGTAAATAAACACATGGGGAGTGCTGGCCTCTGGCAGGTGGCCAGATGTACTGAAAGGACATGCAGTAAATAAGCGGGTGCTGAGGTGGAGGGTGGCAGCTGAAGAGGAGAATGGGGGTGGAGGAGGAATAATAACCTGCAAAATGGGGGGTGCTGGGGTAGCATGGTCCGTTAAGCATCTTAGTCTTGACTTCGGCTCAGATCACGATCTCACAGTCTGTGAGATCGAGCCCCATGTTGGGCTCCGTGCCGACAGCGCAGAGCCTGCTTGGGATTCTCTCTCTCCCTCTCTCTCTCTGCCCCTCCCCTGCTCTCACTCTCTCTTTCTCTCAAAATAAATAAATAAACTTTATTTTTTTTATAGGTAAAGAAAGCCCATTTAATTTTTTTATTAACGTTTATTTTTAAGAGAGACAGAGACAGAGCACGAGTGGAGGAGGGGCAGAGACAGAGGGAGACACAGACTCCGAAGCAGGCTCCAGGCTCCGAGCTGTCAGCACAGAGCCCGACACGGGGCTCGAGCCCACAAACCATGAGACCATGGCCTGAACCGAAGATCAGACGCTTAACCGACTGAGGCACCCAGGCGCCCCATCAATAAACTTTAAAATAAAATAAAGTAGGAGCGCCTGGGTGGCTCAGTCTGTTAAGCATCCGACTTCAGCTCGGGTCATGATCTCACAGTCTGTGAGTTCAAGCCCTGCGTCGGGCTCTGTGCTGGTGCCTCGGAGCCTGGAGCCTGCTTCTGATTCTGTGACTCCTTGCCTCTCTGCCCCTCTGCCTCTCACGCTCTGTCTCTCTCTGTCTCTCTCTCAAAAATAAATAAACATTAAAAAAAATTTTTTTAAATAAAAAAATAAAATAAAAAACAGGAAGGATCTTGTACGTCAGAGATAAGAGTATGCACCAAAGGTGTGCACTCAACCATGGCACTGTGACTGAACATAGTGAGTGAAACGCCCAGATGTCGGGAGGAATTAGCTTTGGGTCTTAAGTTGCCCACTCGTTGGCCACGTGACTTCAGGCGAGCAACGTCTCTGGAATGTTTTCCAGCACCACCAACCACGGCTCTGATTCTTTGTACGTCAGCTGGGCGTCCGCAATTCAACTCAACTCTGACACTCACCACCCAGAGCTCACACAGACCCTCAGGTTAAGGGGGCTCAGTCCCACAAGACTGCCCCCACTTCGGTCCCCAACCCAAGCCCAGGCTGTTGCTGTGCTTCTGACCGACCAGGTATAAATCAGGGGTTCTCATGACCGACCCCCTCTTGGGTTTGACCGTTTGCTAGAAGGGCTCCCCAAACTCAGGGAAACATTTACTTATTATAAAGGATATATAGGTTTCTTATCAAGGACACAGGTGAACAGCCAGATGAAGAGGCACATGAGGGGAGGTCAGGAAGGGCTCCAAGTGCAGGAGCTTCTGTCCCCACAAAGCTGGGGTGCACCACCCTCCTGGCACAAGGATGTGCTCACCATCCCGGAAGTTCATCGAGTCTCCCTGCTCAAGAGAAATTTAACCTCCACTTCCCCCTCTTCCCAGAGGTCTGGTGGATGGGGTGGGAAGGTCCATCCCTCTAATCACGTGGTCTTTCCGGTGACCAGCGCCATCCTGAGGCTACGTAGGGGCCCCACCCTAAGTCATCCTCATTAGAATAAACTCAGGTGTGGCTGAAAGGGGTTTACTGCCGACAACAAAAGATACTCCTCTAGGCTCATCACTCTGGAGGCTTTCAGGAACTGGGGACAGAACCGAAATTTTTTTTTTTTAATTTAAGTTTGTTTATTTTGAGAAAGGGGGCACAGAGAGTAGGGGAGGGGCAGAGAAGGGGAGACAGAATCCCAAGCAGGCTCCACGCCATCGGCGCAGAGCCCCACGTGGGACTCAAACGCAAACCCCCACGTGACCTGAGCCAAAATCTGGAGTCAAGACGCTTAACCGACTGCGCCACCCAGGAACCCCAATAACCCAAATATTATAATAAAAGACACTCTTATGACTCTTATCACCTAGGACATTACAAAGGCTTTAGGAGCTTTGTGCCAGGAACAGGGCATGGGACAAAGACCAAAATGTATTTCGTATTCCATCACAAGTTGCTTTTGCTGTCTCAGGGTTCTCTTCTGGGATGATATCGAGCCATCTCCCAGTGAGGGCTGTGGTAGTGTTAGATATAACGCCAGGACTGGGTTGTGCACATTGTCTGATACTCATCATAAAGATATTAACAGCGGTAATTAATTATTCATATTAACCCCGAGGGAGACGGTCACACACACACCATTGAGGTAGGCGTGTGGGACTTTTGCACCTTGTCGGTCAGTCCTTGGCCAGGGGCTGCTCCGGGAGTGAGGACAGACCAGGCGAGGCAGCTCCCACTTGGTTGAGACACAGCGGAGGGCCCTGCACTGGTCCCGTAAAGGGGTCCTGCCGGGGCACCAACAGCATCCTTGAACTTCACATCCGGTGGACTCCCAGGCCCAGCAAAATGGCAGGTCCAGAAATCAAGTTCGCAAGCTAAGACTCATAGATTTTCTGCTGAAAAGACCCTTGTCGGTGAGGTCTGGAGAGGTTCAGTCACTGGCCACAGCTTTGGGGGTCACAAACTCCATGGCCGCGGGGACCAGCCAGCAGAAACCGATGCCATCGGAGAAGACGATAAGGCCTGGTGGGGACTGTGGCAAACAGGAGAGAAGGAGCCCCTCTAACAAGACAGCAGCAGCCTGTTTCTCACAGCCGTGAGGGGAACAAGGACCCAGAGCTGCGGTCAGGGCCTCCGAGATCCTCCAGAGAAGCTGGAAATGCATGTGTTTCGGTGTGTGTGTGTTTCATGGAAAATCTCTCAGTTTTGAAACATTGGCAACCAAATGGAGGTTCTTAAGAACAACGTATGAGCCAAGGAAAATATGTCAATAGGCTAGACAGGGCCCCGGAGTCAGCAGCGTGCAATCTCTGGCCTCCGGCCCCACAGCACATCCCGACAGCCAGGGCTCCTGGGCCAAGGTGCTTTCTGTCAGGCCAGTAGAAGGACAAGAGGAGGGACGTGACAAGGGCGGAGGGGAAGAGAAGGGCCCCAGAGGAAGGGAACGGGAGTAGAAAACTGGGGAGAACCGCCAGGGCTTTGTACCCAGAGGCTCCAGGGTGATGTGGAAAGAGAAACCCCATGGCTCGCTGTTAGTTTGTTTGAATTGAGGTGAAATGTGTGTAATATAAAATTAACGACTTTAGGGGCGCCTGGGTGGCGCAGTCGGTTAAGCGTCCGACTTCAGCCAGGTCACGATCTCGCGGTCCGTGAGTTCGAGCCCCGCGTCGGGCTCTGGGCTGATGGCTCAGAGCCTGGAGCCTGTTTCCGATTCTGTGTCTCCCTCTCTCTCTGCCCCTCCCCCGTTCATGCTCTGTCTCTCTCTGTCCCAAAAATTAAAAAAAAAAAAAATTAACGACTTTAAAATGTACAGTTGAATGGCATTTCATACACTCCCAATGTTGTACAACCCCTTACCGCTACCCATTTCCAGAACCTTCTCCTCGCCCCCAGAGGAAACTCTGTCCCATGAAGCAGTCATTTTCCCCCCCCTCCCTCCAGCCTCTGGCAACCGTGACCCTTTCTATCTCTGTGGATTTTCCCGTTCTGGAGAGTTCACACAAACGGGATCGTACGCCATGTGACCTCTGTGTCGGCACGATGCCTTCAAGATTTACTCACGTTGTGCTGGGTGCCGGGGCTCTGCCCCTGTTCTCGGCTGCATGATAGTCCGTTGCTTGGATAAGTCACGTTTTGCTAATTCACCCGTTGACAGATATTTGGGCCTTTCTGCCTCGTGGCCACGGTGAATAGGTCCCAAGGCTCACTTTTCGAGGGGAGGTAACCCCACTCCGGAGTTAAGGGACACAGCACAGACCGACCCTGTGTGCATTCTGTGCAGCAGGCACCGTGCTGTGGTCCCATGCTCACACCTTGATTTCTTTCAAAATCTGAAGACCGAGGACTTTCAGGGTCAAAGGAAAGGTTTTGATGTGGCCTGGATTACACTTGTCTGTAGCCACAAATGATCACGTTGGAGGAAGTGGTCCACAAACGCCAAAGTGACTAGGGGACACACAAGTGGCCCTGGAGGGACATAAAAATCAAGGACTCTGGAGTCAGAAGAACCACAGGGGGACTCCCGCCTGCCCCACTCACTAGCCTTGTAAACGTACACGCAGGGCCGACTTCTGTGCTCCATTCGGCGTCGCCTCCCCTGCTACCAGAACAGGGCCTGGCACGTAATAGCCACTCAATAAATATGTTTTGAAAGAACTGATCCGACAGAGATGAGTCCCTGGGCCTCTCTGCGCCTTGACTTTGTCATCCAAGGCCTGGGAAAGATAATCTTCATCTCTCAGGGTGGTATGGAGGGCAAGACGCCTTTGCCCGGTGCCAGGGACTAGGAAGGCCTTCCAGAATTCACTTCCTTCCCTTTGTCTTCCAGCAGGATGAAGCTGACAGGCCCCTTACAAGAAGCAAATTTCCATCGAACCCGGGGTGCATTTGCTCTGTGTGTGTGTCAGACACGAGATATTCTGACATCTGGACGGAGGATCCCAGGGCCTGGAGAGACGGGTTGATGGGCGGGCAAAGCCATGAGGAAAACGACAAGGAAATGGGTGCTACCAGGGAAGGGTACACACGGGGGAGTGTGAGCACCGTGTGCGCACACGTGTCCTGAGGTTGCATGAGCGCCCCTGCGTGGATGTGTGTGTGCGTATGCGAGTGTCTGTAAATCTGTTTTGTGCGTGCGTGTGAGAACTGTGTGCGCACACACACGCATGAGCATGTTGGGCGCACGTGTGCACGTGTGTGTGCGTGCACACGTGAGCATGCGCACGACGGGGAGAGGTGGTAGAAGGGAAGCGGGGGGAGGAGGAGGGAGAGAAAAGCGGCCAGATGATCCCAGATTCGGGAATTCTGCTTTGACTGGAGCCACATTCCAGAAGGATGCTAGGGGCGGGCAGCGGGTGGGGTCTGAAAGGGGAAGTGGCCACGTCTGGGTTTTGTCTTGATGAGAGGAAATTCTTTGCCCGAGGCAACAGTCCCCCCTGGGGTGTGCCCTCCTCTGTGGGTGACTGGGAACTCCAGAGAGCCCAGCGACCCTCTTCAGACCCAATTTGCATTAGAAATCAATGTGGGTTTCTTTCTTTCTTCTCCCGAGGCCCTGAGATGCCAAGATCCTCAGGCAAGTAATAATGATGCTTTTCAGACCACGGCTTCAAACTGCTTCGCTATGATTAGTCTCCTTTTAAATAGAGGAAAACTGGGGTGACTTGAGGGAACTCCACTGATGAGTCAAAGGGAGGCTGGAGCCTCCCTGCCTCGGTGACCCCAGGGGTCAAAGAGAGCTGGGCCTCACGCTGGGTCCCACTTACCTGGAAGCCACGGCACAAGGAGGCCCTGCTGGGCTCTGGACAGAAGTAAATTGAGTCTCCTGTTGACGTCTTGAGGGCAAACCCTGCAGGCTGAGGAGGTAGGTTACCCGTGAGAACATTCCGGAAGACCTTCTGTGGTCGGCTCTGTCTGAAGGTAGCAGAGTGTCACGGAGTTAAGAGGCAGCCTATCGCTCAGAATGGGGTCTCGGGCCTGTGCGAGTGAACTTAGTTTCCTTGCCTGTGAAATGGGGACGGTGTCCATCTGCGGAGGGAGATTACTTGAGGCCTAAACAGATGTGGGAAAGTTCAGCGCAGTGCCTGGCCCAGACCGTGTTCATCGTCAGAGTTATCATATCATGGTCATCATCATCATCTCCCCCAAAAACAGACTCTTTCCCTGGCAATGGAGATCCTGAGACTCTGAAAGCTCAGAGATTTGAGGGGGCCAGGAAAAGTCACCCCACCCTCCTGGGCCCCCCAGCGCAGTGTTGTTGAGGGGTGCGGTCAACTTCGCAGGAACGAGATTTCCTGGTAGGAGGTCACTGTCTGCTGGCTTCTTGAGGAACCTCAGTCATGTGGGCTGAAGAGGTTCTAGAGGAACCCAGTATAAAGAGGTTTGACTTCAGGATGGGCTGTTTTTGCATTTACTCTCTTGAAAGAACTAGACTAAGGCTGTGTGTCCGCAGTCCCCAAAGAGATGATTTGGCGTGGGGGGAGGAGGTCCTGGAAAGGCACTGGGTATGGAGGGAACCCCAGAGTTCTGCAGACTGGGGTTCAAATGCCACCTCTGATGTGTCTCAGCTGTGTGAGCCTGAGCGAATGATGCTGCCGTTCTGAGCCTCAGTCACCTCGTCTGTAGTTGTACACTCTCACGGGGTGACAAATATCAGACCACCAAGTAGGAAGTCCAAAATGGCGGCTTTGTTGGTGGAAACCATTCAGAGTCAGTGAATGGACTGGTTTGACACAATCGAAACGATTCTCTACAGTGAATCCGGGGTTTGTTCAGTCCACGAACACAAAGAACCTGTTCTGTGCCAGCTCCTGAGAACTCACTGGGAAAAGGGAACAGGGCCACTGTCCAGTGAGAGCAGGGTGCAGCTGAACAGTGATAGCGCGATCTGATCCTCATGCCTCTCCTGAGAGACACTCGCTCAAACAGGGTGACACGCTCCTTCTCAGAGGCTTCCCTGGCAGGCCGGCCTCCTGGGAGGGCAGACCCAACCACGTCTCCAATCCCAAACAGAAAAACAGAAAAAGAAAAACGTCTCTGAGCTGTCGGCCGCGAGGGTGTGTCTGGACGCGGAACTGCGTTTCGGAATACCGAAGGGCGGCCTTGCTCCTCAGAAGCCCAGGGGCCTCATGGGGTGGCCTGGTGTCTCTGAGGCAAAACTCCCCCAGCATCACACAACGTGGACACAAGGGCCACCGAGCCACCAGCTAGAAAGAAACTGTCGGTGTCATTCACTGACAGGAAGGAGGCTTTTTTCCCGCCCTCTGTACACACGGTACCTTTGCAGAGGCCTGAAGGGCGAGCTGGGGACAGATTCCTGAGGAAAAGAAGTGGGAGGGGAAGGGACTGGTCACTTTGGCCTCTGGTTTCTCTCTCGTCAGGGGCCAGGAAGCAGCCTGGTCCTAGAGCTCCCTAGGTTTGGTCGTGGCAGAGAGATGAGTACGGGTGGAGTTGGGACAACGCAGGACAGGGCATGCGGTGTGAGCAACCTCCCCGGCCTCTCCCAGGGCCCCTGGCACGAAACTCCATCTTGCCAAAGTGCCTGTGTTAGTCTCCTAGGACCGCTGTCACAAAAATACCACAAACCGGGTGTTTTGTTTTAAATTAATTTTGAAGCTTATTTATTTTGAGAGACAGAGCCAGCAGAGAGGGGCAGAAAGGGGGAGAGAGAGAGAGAGAGAGAGAGAGAGAGAATCCCAAACAGGATCCACACCGTCAGCGCGGAGGCCGACGCGGGGCTTGAACGCACAAACTGTGAGACCATGACCTGAGTCAAAACTAAGAGTAGGTGGCTTAACGGACAGGGCCACCCAGGCGCCCCCAAACTGGACGTTTTAAAACAACAGAAATGTGTTGTCTCCCAGCTGTGGAAGCCAGGAGTCTGAAATCAAGACATCAGCAGGGCCGTGATTCCCCCAAAGTCTCGAGAGGACGATCCTTCCTCTTCTAGCTTGTGGTGGCCGGCAGTGGCTGGCCTTCTGGGGATCACGGCTGCATCGCTCCAATCCCTGCCGTCATTGTCCCTTCCGCGAATCCCCGTGTGTGTCTGGTTTCTGGGTCCAAACTGCCCTCTTCACGGAAGCGCACCAGATCGGATGAGGACCCGTCCTACACCAGTGTGAGCCCCTCTTAAGTAGTTACATCTGCAAATACTCTATTTCCAGATAAGGTCACATTCACAGGTTCGGCATGGACGTGAATCTGTGTGTACGCGGGGGGTCCCTACTGAACTCTGTCCAACAACCAAGCGTTAGAGTCATAAAGTCCTGGGATCAAATCCTGGCTTTGTCACTAATGGGTTATGGACGTTGGGTCTGCTTCTTTTTTTCTTTTTTGGGGGAAGTTTTTTTTAATACTTATTTTTGAGAGTGTGTGTGTGTGTGTGTGTGTGTGTGTGTGTGTGATTGGGGAGGGGTGGAGACAGAGGGAGAGGGAGAGAGAATCCCAAACAGCCTCCACGCTATCAGCACAGAGCCCGAGGTGGGGCTCAATCTCACAAGCCATGAGATCACGACCTGAGCCAAAGTCAAGAGTGGGACGCTTCACCGACTGAGCCACTGAGGCACCGCTTGGGGCTGCTTCTTAACCTCTCCAGGCCTCTGATTCCTCATCGGAAGAATGAGGGCATCATGCATGCCCGACAGGGCTGTTGTCAGGATTTGAGCGCGTGTATACAGAATAGATAGGAGGTCTCACGAAGCAGAAGTCTTTATCTTTCTTACTGTGGAAATCCGTCTTGGATCTGTCCACCCCCTGCAGCTGCTGTAAAGCTCTGGTTCCAGGTGTTTCCAACCCGACACACATCAGTGCCCCCTACACCTCCCGGGGGCCCTGGAGCATGAGCATGGACGCACGTGAAACCTCCTGTCCCTGTTGCTGCTGAGTTCCCTGGTGCACCTGCTTGTTTTCCGGGCAGAGGCCAGGAAATGGCATTCCCCACAAGCGAAAGCGTATGTCCAGGGGAAGACAAGGGGGCAGAAGGGTGTGATCCCAGCAGGGGAACATCCACAGGGCTCTTTCCATTGTTCCCAAGGTCCAGGCTTCCAGGTCGAGCGGGCAGGAGTGAGGCTGTCTTCAGACAGGAGGCCTCACTCCCAGACCATGGTATCTGGCTGCAGCCGCACCTAAACAGCTGTGTAGACATTATAAATCTCTCTCCTGGAGATGAGGCGCAGAGGCTCTCGACGTGTCCTGCTAATGGCAAATCTGTCAGCGCCCACAGCACAAGCTTTGGACTCTGAGAGCATCAAGGTGAGACTGTCTGCCTCCCTCAAGCCTGTTAATTGTACCTGCAATCTATTGCCCTCCAAATGCGGAAGGCTGTCTCTTTCTACACTGACAGCACGAAGGGGGTTTTCACTGCAAAGGAGGCTGTGCTCCAACTCCAATCTAAGTGCCCCTGAACCCGAGCTCTGACCTGCCAACTCTCTGCCCGGAGGAAATCCCCCTTGGGCAAGACACAGGGTGATTTGGATGAGTTCAGGCCAGACGGTGTCCCCTCGGGTACTGTGGAGGTCTGCACGGCTTTTATTTGGGAGCCTGTTTGCTTTTGGGTGGAGTTTTGTCTTTAAATCCTCGCTTTTCAAGGGGAAAAAAAAAGGGGGTCATTTGCTTTATTTTGAATGTGAAATCAGAAGTTCGGGTCCCGAATTTATCACCCCATAGATGTATGACTTTGAACAATCCTTTCATCTTTTTTAGATTCCTCACTGTAGAAAGATGATTATCAAATCTTTCTTCCCAGCTAGAGACGGGGATGAAATGAGATGTTCAATGGCCGTCCATCAGAGTTTTAGTTGGAAACAACCTGTGGTTTGCTGATAAATCAACTCTCCAGAAACAGAGAACTCTGGTTTATTGCACAGGCCAATTTCCGTGGTGTAAATACGCCCGTGGTGGCTGATTTTTAAGGCACCCACATGACATCACAAGAATGAGGATCCGGAAAGGGCGGTGAACGACGGGTACTCCTGGGCTGACGTGAGCTGGCTTCAGCACGTCCCCGAAGACAACAGCCACTGTTTGATTTTATCAGCAAGCAAATGTACCCAAAAGATAGGGCGGAGCTTGCGGAATTTCCAGTTGGCAACTCTGACTTGGGAGTCTGTGTAGCCAGGAGTTATGCCCCGAAATCACCCCAGAAACAATCCGATAGTGAAGACGCTGCCGCTGTCCCCTCTGGCACAGATACACTAATAGGCTCCATCGTCACCAACAATTCTGGACACCGGCCAACGCCACTAAAGCTAGAGACACTGGCATCCTTGCAAGCCACCTGGCAGCCGCCCCCACCCCCGCGAGCACGAAGAAGGCAAGTGAGGGTGTAGGTCTGGTTCCCTCCAACCAATAGCTTCCCACTTCATCTAGGAAGTTGCATGTGATTGGTAGAGCAAAGTCACATGTCTGTGCCCCAGCCGCGAGGGAGAAAGGGCGTCCGTATTTGTTCCCTGTAGCAGCGATAACAAATTACCAGCAACCTGGTGGTTTAAAACGAGGGACATTGACGTGTAGTTCGGGGGGCCTGAAGTTCAAAATCGAAGTGACGGCAGGGCTGCCTTTCCTCTGAAGGTTCTAGGAAGGAAGGGATTCTTCTTACAGCCACTCCAATCTCTCTGTCTTCACTCGGCCTTCTCTTCTCTTCCTCTGTGTCTCTCCTATGTGTGTCTCTTATAGAAACCCTGATTGGATTTAGGGCCATCTGGATCATCCAGAGAGAGCTCACCTTGAGATCCTTAACTTAATCACACCAGCAAAGATTCTTTTACCGAGTAAGGTCACATTCACAGGTTCTGGGGTTTAGGACATGGGCATATCTTTCGGGGGCCACCGTTCAGCCCATTATAGTGGGTAGCTGTCTGTACGTCCGGCCTCTGTAGCCAACAGTGAGCTTTGCTTCACTGGAGGGCAAGTTCCTCAATTACAAGGAGGAGGTTCGGAGGCTGGGAAGTCAGAAAAACGTCCCGCCTCTTCTAGAACCGGGGTCGCAAATGTTTTTGGTAAATGGTCAGAGAGCAAATATTTTTTGCTTTGGGGTCATATGGTCACAGCTCCTCATCTCTGCTGTTAGAGCATAGACAGAGCTGTAGACATTTTGTAAACAAATGGGGGTGGCTGTGTTCCAATAAAACTTTATTAACAAAAGCAGACATCTGTCCAGATTTGTCCCGAGGGCCGTAGATTGCTGACCCTTGTTCTAGAACATGACGAAACCCAGCATGATGAGGGGCGAACGGCACCCCGTTAGGGGCGAATGACAGGTAACCCAGATGTCTATTCCTAGGGTAGTAAAACATCACAAGAAGCTGTATCTGAAGTGGGGGTGGGGGTGGGGGAGGGAGGGAACAGGCAATGTGGTACTTGTAGTAAAAAACACATCAGTTTTGAATGCTGACAGATCTGGGTCCAAGACTCAGCCCCTCAGTGAGCCAATAAGGCACCAGGGCCAGCCCCCTCACCTCTCGGAGCCTCAACTTTTTCATCCGTACAATGGGGAGAGTTAGACCCATCCCGCGATTGTGAGGATTAAATGAGATAATATTTCTAAAAACATGGCACCTAGTGAACACTCGGTAAACCAACGCTCAATCGAATTTTTGAAAATCAACACACCCGAACATACATAATGAAGTAAGTGTGATCCTTCAAAGGAGGCCTCTGGGAGGCCAGCCAGGCTGCTGGGCACGACACGTTTTGGGCACCAGCTGCTGCTTAGCCTTTGACGCCTTGGCAGTTTCCTCAGACTGTCCTCCGTGGCGGCAGGTCTTCCTTCTTGGAGACTGGACTTGATTTCTGGACAGAGCCCAAAGCTAAATGGAGCCAGGTCTGATGAACAAGGTAGAAGATGAAGCTGGCTGGGATCGCTTTGGGTGATAAAGACCCATGATTGCAAAATAATGAGCAGGGGTTACTTGTGTGGCTTGGAACCTGGCTCTGAAGGAAATCCCCAGAGAGGACTTCCGATAGTGCTCTGAGCACCGGTGGCCTGGTGGGATTAAGCGAAGGGCCGATTATGGCAGGGGAAACACCTTTTTGGAAGGGCAAGATCTGGGGTGTTTGTGGTCTTTTTATGTTATAGTCATACCTTACAGGATTTGTTTCTTCATTCGCTCACTCATTCATTCATTCATTCATCCCTAGCTCCAAGCTTGTGGTCGGAAACAGATACAATTCCAACAAAGAAGCATCTAGGGGCACCTGAGTGGCTTCAGTCGATTAAGCGTTAGACTCTTGGTTTTGGCTCAGGTCATGATCTCACAGTTCATGAGATCGAGCCCTACTGTGGGCTCTGCGCTGACAGTGTGGAGCCTGCTCGGGATTCTCTCTTTCCCTCTCTTTCTGCACACCCCCCTCAAAATAAATAAATAAACATTAGGAAAAAAAAGAAGAAACATCTGTGCTATGGTGGACTAGGCAAATGGTGCCTCAAGCACTGTGCAGTGTGCAACCTGTACAATGGTATGTGTCAGCCTTACTTTATGGGAGAAAAAAAATAAGGATATGAGTTACATTCATAGGGCCAGGGAGGCATGCGAGCTGGATCATTAGGGAGTGAAGGAATTTTCAAGGCACACGGGGTGGGGGAAGGGAACATCAGACTCAGGCACAGAGTGTACCAAAGCACGGAAAGGAGATGTGCAGTGAGGGAGTACGGCCAGTGGCTACCGAGACATCTGGCGGATTTGGGGAGGAGGCAGGCAGGCGGGGGGCAGCGAGGCTGAGGGGACTGAGTCAAGATCTCCCAGGGGGCTGCTGGGGGAGTCGGAGAGGTCCACGAATGTCAGACATTCCATTCCTCTGAGTTGGCCTCCCGGCCTCTGCCCGAGGGAGAGATTCGAGAAAGAACACCGGCCTCGGTGTGGCACACGTCTGGATCCCAGCTCTGTGGCCTGTAAGCTGTGTGTCGTCCCTCCAGTCACTGAACCTTTCTGAGCAGGAGTTTCCTAACCTGCAAAATGGAGGTCCCAGTAATGTCTACTGCTGGGGGGGTGGGGGGGGGGCGGAGGCGGGGGGGGGGCGGATTTGGCAAGATACAGGGTCAGAGACCTAGTAGGTCTGGTCTCTGTCAACCTCCTATGAGGATGACAGCCATGAAACCAACCACGAGGATGACAGTACCAGTCCCCGGTAGGGAGAGTAAGCAGGTGATTATTCTCACTTCCCAAAGTCCCTGGAAAGTTGGCCTCGGTCTCCACATTGCCCTCCTTAGCATTAGCATCAGAGAGCACTTACCCTGCGTTTAGCACCGCCCTGCTTCCTCAGAGGTCTTTTAAAATGCAAATCTGCCCCCTTGGTCCCCGAGCGTCAGGTAAACCGGTCAATGACTTTTATCAGCATATTCCATTTACCCTGGAGCGGAAGGGTGGGGCGCAGAGAAGTGCCGAAGGGAGGAGGTGGGGGTTCACTTACTTCCCCCCCTGGAGACATAGCGGGGAAGCTCCTGGGCCTGAAATCAGAAGGACGAAAGTTAAGATCCCCAAGGGCGTACCAAATTCCCCAGTGCGTGGGGGTGTGGCGTGGGGTCCAGCGGACGTCCCTCGTTTTCACTGGGTCTGTTCTGTGTGCAGGGCTGGGACTGGAAGCAAGCCTGGGACTCAGGCCCTGCCCTCGGGGGACAAACAGTCTGGCTGGAACACCAACCGTAAACAGATAAGTAAGGCACCGAGGGCAAGGTGATGTCGTCATCGTTGTGTCCTGATGGCCACCTGTTACTGAGCATTTACCCCGAGACAGGTCACATGCTGAGAACCTTGTTACCTGTTATTTCTAACTGGGGGTGGCTGTTAGTAACCACTTTTTTGCAGGTGAGCAAACTGAGGCTCAGATCGACCACAACGTGCGTTGCGCAGGGTCAGAAAGCTGGAAAGTGGTAGGGACTCCGACACCCAAGTTCTCGGCCAGAACTGGAAGATCAGCCCACGTGTCTGAGCTCCAGAGAGGGGCTCCCTTTCTGCGTTTGGGTCTCACGTGGGAGAGAGACACGACGAAAAAAAGAGAGAACTGCAAATTTGAAGTAGCTCAGTATAAAAAGACGTACGAAACAAAGCCTCCTTTTAGGTGCAAAATGTGGAAGAATGCAAATCTCTCCGGTTTTAAAAAGGACATCTGTAATTGTATCATTTCAGAACCAAGTGGGGCCCGAGTGAAATTTAAATGGTGGTAAACAATTGCCCTGCGTTCGTGACATTTTAATGGATAAAGAGACATGCTCCCCATCCCCTTTCAGGGGTTTGCTTGGATTGTTTGAGTTTTAAGTGATGTAAAGACCCTCAAGAATAAACTCCTTGTAAAACTGCGACCTCCGGGGCCCACGGGCGGCTCGGTTGGTTAAGTGCCCCACTTTGGCTCGGGTATGATCTCATGGTTCGTGGGTTCGAGCCCCACACGGGGCTCTGCACCAAGGGGAGTCTGCTAAGCATTCTCTCTGCCCCTCCCTTGCTTGTGCTCTTTCTCTTTCTCAATAAATAAATGAAAACTCTTAAAAAAAAATTGAAAACTGCGACCTCCCTTAGGACCGTTTGTGCACGCGTAAAAGAATACGTAACCCGTGTAAATTACAGGTCCCTGCGTGGCTCCTTCATGGACCTAGTTGCGTGCAACTTTAGCTCTCAGATTGCATTTCTCTACAAAGTCCTCCTCCCCACCTTTGCAGGTCCGGGTTCAGTGGGATCCTACGGAGTCTAGTCAGAGACTAAAGATCTGTCTTGGGGGAGAAAGAGAAGAAGATGAGAAGCACCACATCGGTGGGCTGTAGAGTTCTAGCTCGTGGCTGCCCCCAGGTCTTACCCTTTTGCACTCTCTCTGTGCCCCACCGCACCTTGTGGATAAGCATTCCCAGCAGGGGGTAGTTCCCAACGCACCCACCGCCTACCCTAGGCTGTCCCCTCTGCCTGGCTTGCCCATCTGCCCCTTTAGGAGTCTGCTCCGGCACTGTCCCCGTCTGTCCCTGTCCCTTCCCTAGTGCCCACCCCCCATCCTTCTTCTGCATTCCACCCCCAGCACAACTGCTCCCGTGACAATGACCTGCAAAGCTTTGCGTATAGGTCACTTTTATCTGTAGGCAGGGAGTTCCCAGAGGGCAAGGACAAACTCACTTTCATTCCCCCTATCCTCAGCACTGAGCCCCACATACATAGTAGGTCCTCAATAAATACCACCACATAGTAGGCGCCTAGGAAAGGCTTTTGGGAATTGCACCGAATTAAAAAGGAGAGTAAGAAGGAAACATTCCAAGCACAGGGACAGCTATTCCTCTGGGAAAGGCTGCTTGCCCAGCTCTTCCTTTCAGCTCTCTTGCACGTTCTGGGCAAGTAAGCAGGTATGCTTGGTGCGCTTGATCCCCACCTGGGCTACGCTGCTTCCGAAGACGGCTGAGGAAATTATTCCTATCTCACGTGCTCTTTTGCAACGAATGCTGCCCCTGTTCCCATCCAAAGCCCGGGTTACATATCCTGTGCTTGAGTCTGGCCTGGCCCTCTGCCTTGCCCTGAACAAGGCCAGACCGAGGCTGGTCAACTTCTAGGCTTCGGCCCCGAGAGGTCTTGCAGCTTCCTTTTTTTTTTTTTTTTCACTTTCTTGACACTCAGCCACCATGTAAAGAAGCCCAAGCAATCCTGCTGGAAAGGCCACGTGGAGGAAAACCAAACACCCCTGCTGGTGGCCAACACCAACTACCAGACATGGGAGTGGGAGCCATCTTGGATTCTGCAGCCCCAGCCAAGGTCCCGGGCAGGGCACAGCCACACGTGTGAGTCCAGCCAGCACTCTGTGAGACCAAAGAACTGCCCGACTGGGGTCCCCCTGCCAACCTGAATTCCCGACCCACAGAATCAGGAGCAATAAAATGGTTACTCTTTCAAGCCACTGTGGTTTGGGGTAGTTTGTTACACAGCAAGAGATAACAAATACGTCGACTTTCTCCTGTGTGAGCGAAAATTTTGGGGAGGGGGTATCTGCGGCTTTTGATCTGCGAGGTGGGAGACGGTATACTAGAATTCAAGCTTCCCTGTTTTTAAGTGTCCATTTGCTTTTCGTTTTAAAATATTGCAGGGTCCCTCAATGCAGCGATCAAAGATGGCATCACCAGAATGGGCAAAATGATGGTATACACCAGCCATCTGATCAGGATACGTTGGGAAGCATGAAACACGTTTCTGCCACGGTCCAGCTGAATGTACATAACCTGAACACAATCACAAAGAAACATCGGACAAACCCAGGCTGAGGGACATTCTATAGAATAACAGACCCGTTCTCTGAAAAAAATAACGTCAATGTCCTGAAAGACAAAGAAAGACCAAGGAAATGTTCTAGATTATAAGAAGCTAAAGAGACAGGACGGCTGGATGCCATCTGTGACCCCAGAGTTTTCTTTTGTTTATAAAGGACATTGTAGGGACAAATGATGAGACCTGGAGAAAGTCTGCAGATCAGATAATAGGACTGTAGTGATGCAGGGATGCCTGGGTGGCTCAGCCAGTTAAGCGTCCGACTTTGGCTCAAGTTCATGATCTCACAGCTCATGAGTTCAAGCCCTGTGTCAAGCTCTGTGATGACAGCTCAGAGCCTGGAGCCTGCTTCAGATTCTGTCTGCCTCTCTCTCTCTCTGCCTCCGCCCCTCCCCTGCTCTTTCTCTGTCTCTTTCAGAATTAAAATAAAGAAGAAGACTTTAAAAGAAGTCTGTATCTTCTTTTAAAGAAGACTGTATCACTGTTAACTCCCTGGTTTTGATCATTATAAGATATTATATTGTATGAGGCTGTCATGTGTTCTTCGGAAGTAAAAGTTGAGCATTTAGAAAGAAAGATGTGGGGGTGCCTGGGTGGCTCAGTCGGTTAAGCGTCCGACTTCGGCTGAGGTCATGATCTCATGGTCTGTGGGTTCGAGCCCCGCATCGGGCTCTGTGCTGACAGCTCAGAGCCTGGAGCCTGCTTCGGATTCTGTGGCTCCCTCTCTCTGACCCTCCCCCGTTCATGCTCTGTCTCTCTCTGTCTCAACAATACATAAAATAAAATAAAATAAAATAAAATAAAATAAAATAAAAATTAAAAAAAAAGAAAGAAAGATGTGTTGGGGCACCTGGGTGGCTCAGTCAGTTGAGCATCCGACTTCACCTCTGGTCATGATCTCCCAGTTCACGAGTTCGAGCCCCGTGTCGGGCTCTGTGCGGACAGCTCGGAGCCGGGAGCCTGCTTCGGGTTCTGTGTCTCCCTCTCTCTCTGCTCCTCCCCCTCCCCAGCTGGTGCTCTGTCTCTCTCTCTCTCAAAAAGAAATAAAAACATTAAAAAAAATTTTAGAAAGAAAGATGTGTTATGTTTGCACCTTACTGGGGAACAGCTCTGAAAAAAGAACGTACACATTTTCTCTTCTATATGTCCATATCTACAGAGAGAGAAAGGGACCAGGGTGAAACGCAGGTGGCCAAAGCATTCACATTTGGGGAATCTGGGTAGGGAGTGTGTGGGAATTCTTTGTACTATTCTTGCAACTTCTCTGTAAGTCTGATGTTATTTTTAAATAAAAAAGAATTTTTTAAGTTTATTTATTTATTTTGAGAAAGAGAGAGAGAGAGATGCATGAGTGGGGGAGGGACAGAGAGAGAGGGAGAGAGAGAGGGAATCCCAAGCAGGCTCCACACTGTCAGCATGGAGCCCGATGCGGGGCTCGGTCTCACGAACCATGAGATCACGACCTGAGCGGAAATCAAGAGTCAGAGGCTTAACCAACTGAGTCACCGAGGTGCCCCTGAATTTTTTTTTTTTCAAAGGCAGAAGGAGATTCTGGTGTGTGCATGGATGCCCCTAAAGAGGAAAAAACTATCCACTTTGGGGGCAGGACTCTCCCTGGAAATCCCTGACACAGAGAGCTGACTTTTGCCCCTTTCTGGTCTCCCTCTGGTGGCACATGTGTGACAGGGAACCGCTCTGTGTCCCACAGGCCGCCTGGCATCTGGCAATGATCAGCAGCTTCCACTGAAGTCACCACCTCCGTCCCCATTCACGTCCAGCCTTCTCCCAAGGCAAGGCCAGGTTCTGGATTTTTCACAACGACAGTCCTTCCCCGGAGATCTCTGGCGCACTTTGCCAAGGGCTCAGCTACAAGTCTGTCTTCCCTGTTCACCTGAATTGGGGGGATTCCCATTCAGAGGCCACAAGCACAGGGTAATGGAGTTGAGGGGCTAGAGGAGCCCCTCTCTGGTAACAAACATCGCTGAGAGCACACCGCCGGGGCCGTTTCAGTGTTTTATCTGCCTCGGCCAGTGACCAGGGGCGAGAGAGGAGAGGATGTATGTGCCCAAAGGAATGGCAAGGGCGGTGTTGACCGGATCAGGGCCACCCAAGGCCCCCAGGCTCAGCGATGCCAACCATGCATGTTTCTGGGCAGAGCTTCTGGAGGGGAGCAGGCTGGGCCAGAAGAAGCCGGGAGTTTGGGATCCAAGAGACCCAGGAGGGCAGTCCCTGACTTGCTACATCCTGGCTAAGGTGGTACCAGCTGGGAGACTTCCGCCGGCGCCCAGTTTAAGGCCCCCACCCACAGCAGAAATGATCAAACGCAGCCGAGATCTGCATGAAGTGTTAGGAAAGCGCCTGGCACAAAGTGGACCCATCCACAAAATCAGCGCTTCAGTTCCACACACGTTTACTGAGCACCGACTCCGAGCCACGCACAGCGGAGGGTGAGCTCTTCCTCCCCTGTCCCCGAGAGGGGGCACAAGGCCTTCCCCTCTGCCCTCCTCCACCCTGTTCTTCCCCCTCTCCGATGACGACACCATGACCGCAGCCCAGGTGCTAGACCATCGGAGTTCAAATCTGAGCCTTGCCTCTGAGTGACTGAGGTTAAGTTACCCCACCCATGTATCCCTTGGTTTCCCCCTCCAGAAATGGATATAGTGATCACCTCCACCTCTTAGATGGCTGTGGGGTCAGCTGAGTCCATCCATGCCGAAGAATATTAACAAGGAATGCCTAAGAAGTAGTAACTACATGCCAGACACAGGTCTGCACTGTTTTCTAGTATTGCCCCCATTTTACAGATGAAAAAAAGGAGGCACAGAGAGACTGCGTAATTTGCCCAAGATCACAGACAGAACAGGAGGCAGAGCTGAAATCCGACTCAGAAGTCTGTGTATTCTTAACCCCTGAGTTCTAATGCCAAGGGCATACAGTGAATGCTCAGTTCATGTTTGCTGTTAGTAATCCCAGCCAGGGCCAGCTTCAGGGGGGTCCGACCTTGGCAGTTACACAGAGCCTGGCACTTAGAAGGGTTATCTTGTTGGGGCGTCTGGGTGGCTCAGTCGGTGAAGCGTCCGACTTCGGCTCAGGTCATGATCTCACAGTTCGTGGGTTCGAGCCCCACGTCGGGCTCAGTGCTGACAGCTCGGAGCCTGGAGCCTGCTTCGGATTCTGTGTCTCCTTCTCTCTCCGCCCCTCCCCATCTTGTGCTGCGTCTCAGTCTCTCAAAAATAAATCAATGCGATAAAAACAATTTTAACAGAAGGGTAATGCTTGTTAATGCTCTGCTGTCACCATCTTGAAATGCTTGATAATTTTCATAAGGGGCCCCACATTTTCCTTTTGCACTGGGGCCCGAAAATTCCATGGCTGGTGTTGCTCAGCACCTTAAAGGGGGCAATCACTTATTTGTCTTTCTTCCTCCTTCCCTAGACCGCGAGCTCCTCCAGATCTAAGATGCGGTGTCAGTCAAGGGCAGAACCTGGTGCATAGCATGAGCTGAACAAACGTTCAGGATCTAAGATACCTTCTCTCTCCCTCCCTCCGGGTCCATGCCCAGCAGGTAGCAGGTGCTCACACTCCTGCCCGGAGGCCAAGAGGTGGCCACAGCTCTTGGCCCTGCCCCCACTTCCCTTCAATGCCCCAAGAATAGCTTCCGGCCCAGGGAGCCTCAAGGACGCCTGCTGGAGAAGGAGTCTCTCCTGAAGCGTGTAGGAACTCTGGCTGGTGGCCACCAGGTCTTTCCAGAAAGGTGGGGAGACAGAGGTACAGCCCGGAGACGCTGCGGCTCGCTGCATCTGGGGGAATCCCATCCAGGCCTGACAGACCCTAATAAACAGCTAATTATGATGCTGACTGTGTACACAGGGGCAGGGAGACAGGGGCAGGGAGACCCAGCGTAACGCGTAATTACAGCCGTTGGAGCCCGAGCCCGGGCGGGGTTTTCTCCTGCCCGGGTTGATGCAGAATCCAAAGTGCAGGCGTGTGGCCAGGGCACCAATGTGAACAAGACCCTCCCTCAGGGCAGCACGATTCAGTCCAAAGGTTCAAGTGCGGCGGTTACGATGATTAGAAGAATTCTTTTTCCCCTTTATATAGGGAGCAGGTGCAGGGGATGAGGGCGGGGAGAGCGAACGTTTGTTCAGCTCATGCCATGCACCAGGCTCTGCCCTTGACTGATACCATAGGGAGGGTTCAGGGGCCAGGCAGGAGGTGGGCTTGGCGTTTCTGGGATTTGGAGTTGGATGTCACTCCTCTCCCCGCCCGCCCCCTAAACATTTCTGCTTACTGATATTTTAAAAAGCCAAGGTGAAATTCACATGACATAAAAATTATCTGTGTTGGGGCGCCTGGGTGGCTCAGTCGGTGAAGCGTCCGACTTCAGCTCAGGTCGTGATCTCGCTGTTCGTGGGTTCGAGCCCCGCGTCGGGCTCTATGCTGACAGCTCGGAGCCTGGAGCCTGCTTCAGATTCTGGGTCTCCCTCTCTCTCTCTCTGCCCCTTCCCCGCTCATGCTCTGTCTCCCTCTGTCTCTCACTAGTAAATAAACAGTAAAAAAATTGACTGTGTTAACGTGTACAATCCAGTGACAGTACACTCATAATCTTGGGCCATCACCACCTCTATCTACATTTCTAAAATATTTTGTTTACCCCAAAAGAAATCCCGGGACCTGTTACTCATGTATCAACTCTCCCTGCCACCCCCACCATGTCCTTCCTCCTTCCAACCAGCCTCTGGCAACCACTAATGTGCTTTCTGTCTCTATGGATTTACCGATTCTGGACATCACAAATCAATGGAATCACAGTATATTTGACCTTTGGGGACTGGCGTCTTTCATTTAGCCTCATGTTTCTGAGGTTCATTCACATGGTAACATGTAACGATACTTTGTTCCTTTTTACTGCCACGTACTATTCCATGTCTGGATATGCGCTTAGTCAATCCATTTATCCACTGATGGACGTCAGGTTGTTTCCACTTTCGGGCTCTTATAAATAATGCCCTGAACATTTGCGTACAGGTTTTTGTGTGGACGTGTTTTCAACTCTCTTGGGTAGAGACACCTGGAAACTGGATTGCTGGGTCAGAGGGCAATTCTCTATTGAATTTTCTCCTGTTTTCCACGCCGGCTGCGCACAGCAATGCCCAAGGGCTCCGATTCCCCCATATCTTTGCTAATATATTTTTTTTTCTTTCTTTCCTTCTCACGCATGGCCAAGGTAAGCCTCTGTCTGCCACTGGGGCTCAAACACGGAACCGCGTCTTTAGGACTTGCGGGAAAGCCCTGTGACAGCGAGCGTGCAGGGGGAGTTATATACACCCCTTCCCCAAAAGCATTCATCACATTGGAAGAGCCAGAGAGAAAGAGTGGCTCCACGCTGCACCCATTCTAAAGGGGCCGGGTGATGATTTTGGAGTCACGAGCTCCCCCCTCCAGGTGGCCTGTGGGCGCCTGGGAGGGAATGGCTGTGTGTGACATGAGAGAGAGCCTGGTCCCTAGGAGTCCAGGCAGCTTTGCCAGAGGGACGTAGCGTTTTACCAGCCCTGCGGGAGCACCGACAGCCTGGGTGAGCTGCCAGAGGGTGACACGGACAAAACGAGGGGCCACACAGGTACCAGGAGGTGGTAGAAAGGGGGTCAGCCCGTGAGAATAGTCACATGGCTTTTCCCACCCCCAGAGGGACCAAGAACTATAATCACATTATGCCACATATAACTGACTGTAAATAATGCATTAACTCTATTGTATTGCTACGTGAGTAATAAATGCGATGCTTGCCGAGTGCTTCCTACGTGCCAGGCACTGTGCTGAACGCATTGTTTCATGAATTCCCAGGGCAACCCCAGGGCACAGGCATGATGACCTCCAAGGACGCTCGGAGAAATTAGGCACTGTGCTCGCCTATTCAGGATGCTTTAGGCTGCAGTTATAACACAACTTAGACGGGCTCCAATGGCCTTAAACGATAAGAAAAGTCATTATCAGGGCACCTGGGTGGCTCAGCCAGTTAAGTGGCCGACTCTTGACTTCGGCTCAGGTCATGATCTCGCAGCTCGTGGGTTCGAGCTCCGCACTGGGCTCTGTGCTGACAGCACGGAGCCTGCTTGGGATTCTCCCTCTCTCTCCCTCTCTCTCTGCCCCTCCCCCATTTGCTCTCTAGCTCCCTGTCTCAAAATAAATAAAAATAAACTTTAAAACAATTTTTTTTTAAAGAAAAGCCATCATCTCACAGGGTGAGAAACCCGAGGAAGGCACATTGTAAGCGTGCAGCCCATAGCTGACTCGTTCCCGTCCCTGTTCTGACATCCTTGGGGTTGACTTCGCCCCCATCAGCAGCATTCCCAGCATCCCATTCAGACACAACAATGACCATCCAGCCTCCCCTCAGCTGTGAGGAGAGCTTTCCAGGAGCCCCAGCAGACCTTCCTACGTGTCTCCTTGTCTGTCACTGGATTGCGTGGCCACCAGTGAACCAATCTTGGGCGCTGGGAATGGGGGGGTCCCCTGCCTGGAGGTGTCATTTGGGTAGAATAGATAGTGAGGATGTGGGAGGGGTGGGGTCAGCCACAGCGAACAGAGCCAGAGTTTGAACCCAGAGCTGCCTTCCTCTTGGCCTCTCCGATGATTCGGAAAAGCAAACCCCCGGCCCAGTCCTGCCCCCACTCCTGACTTCCTTTTCTACCACGGTTTCCAGCACCTGGGCATCGTCCGCCTTCGATTTTCCTCGGCACCCCCGGCGTCCAGCCAACCAGTGACCCCACATGTCCATTCCAATCAGCCAGCCCAGCGCAGAGCCGGGCCAGAGAACTTTGCGTTCTGCTCCGGATCATGTGTCCACCCACATCAGCCTTCCCCGGCCGCCCGCAGGGCCGCGCGGCCTCTCAGAACTGCTCCTGTTCAGTCAGATACATCAAGCTGATCAGCAGTTCTGGGCCAGGGGCCGGCGGGGCAAGGGCCTTTTGGATCGTCTGTCTGTCCACATGCATCAGCTGTTCCGGGCCCGCAACCTGGCCGGCGCGGCCCCAGCGGCGAAGAAGCCAGCAGGGCCGTGGAAGGCGGGACGCTGGGGCTGGGGCCGGGCATGGCAGGAAGTGGACAGTTGGTGGGGGGGGGGGGGTGCTGGAGGAGTGAGGGAGGGGTGACACAGGAAGAAGAAGGAGAGAGAGAGGGCACGCGCAGAGCCTGAGGCAACAAAGCAACCTCGTCTCACCACTGTCTGTGTCCCCAGCACCTAATCGGGTGTCTGCTACAAAGCAGGGAACAGTTGGTTGAACTGGCCTGCAAGACAGGAGTGAGAGAAGGTGCCAGGAGGGAGGAGGGGAAGGAAGGGGAAAGAGATACAGAGAACAGAGCAACCGGCGGGGGGCAGGGGGTGGGGAAGACAGCCCTGTCTGTTCCCTCCTAGCACAGTCCTTTCCACTGATGGCTCCACAGACCTTTAGTTCTCTGAACTGGAAGGGCAGAGAGGAGGCGGGGTCGGAGGGCCGCGGTGGGGGCCCTGGGAGAGAGACTAGGGATGAGGCCCCAGGCCCAGAGGGGGAGAAAGGGGAGGGGAGGGGGAAGGACAGTGATCGGGAAAGGGCGGGGCCCAAAGGCAGGGGTGGAGGGACCAGCACAGGCAGGACCAACCAAGCCAAGGAAGTGGAAGCCAAGAGGGGCCAACACGGGGAGCCGAGCAGGCTCATCCCTTTGATGAAAATGCACATTAGCAAACATGCTGGGATCTGACAAGTGCCAACAGGCCCATCGCGGAGTTAAAAAGTGCTACATCTGTCAGGGCTTCAAGTTTTAAGTCAGCACTTTCTTTCTTTTCACACTGGGATCCTGCAACTGTGGTCTCCCTGCACATCTCCCGCGAGCACGCACGGCTTGTCACGGAGCCTGGGAGGGTCGGGGGGGGGGGGGGGGCGGCGGGGGGGGCGGTGGGCAGGGAGGGAGGCGTGTGGCGGCCTCTTGCAGGTGTGTCCCAGGGGAGGGGGAGGGCACGGGAAAGCAGGGAAGGTTTTCAGCAGAGGCCAGGAGGACCCAAGCTGATGGACAGGATTGAACAGGTGTCCCCAGGTTCGTGTCCGCCTGGAACCTCTGAATGTCACCTTATTTGGAAATGGGCAGATGTAATTAGGTAAAGCTATTGAGATGAAGTCATCCTGTCTTCAGGCTGGGCGCTCAATCCAGCGACTGGTGTCTGATAAGAAAGGGAGACGCAGAGATGGAGAGAACAGCCAGAAAGAGGCAGGAATGGCAGTGAGGTGGCTATAAGCCCAGGAACCCAAGGGTGGTCTGGAGCCACCAGAAGCTAAGAGAGAGGCGTGGAGGAGACGTCCCCCGAAAACCTCTGGAAGGAACCGACTGGGCTAACACCCTGATTTTGGACATCTGGACTCCAGGACATGGGAGAACAGTTCCTGTAGTTTTCAGCCATCCAGTTTGCAGTCATCTCTTAGGGAGCCCTAGCAGTCAACTCCAACCCCTGGCCTTGGGGCCCCATTGTGCCTGCTCCTGGGTGTGATGGGATGATGGCAGGACGGTTAGAAGTAGGAGAGGGTTCCAGGCCCTCCAACCTGGTCCCGTCACATCTCCAGAGCTGGACAGCAGCTCGTTTTCTCCACACTTGGGAGTCTTTCTCTTGTCTGCTCTCCAGAACTCAGGTCCTTCCACCAGCAGGTGGAAGACAGGGCTCTATGCTGGGGGGGGGGGGGGGGGGGGGAGAGGGCTTTCGTTTGGCTGTGCACCCAGGGGCTAAGGGTGGGGGGCTCAGGAAGCCACCAGACCCCACAGAATCAGGCCTGGGCTGCTGGAGACGGGCTGCCTCTCCTCACACATGGGCTATGGCCTCTGACAGTCCTGAGTTCAAATCCTGTGCCTTCTTAGGTGTGCCCGTGACCCAAGTTTGGGTTGGTCTGGCTTTCTGGGCTTTGAGAGCCTCATCTATAAAACAAGAAAGAAAACACCTATCTCGTGTGGTCACTGGAAGAATTAAGGAAGAAAACGTAGGTGAAGAGCTTAGACAGGCCTTCATAAATGGTGATGATGGTTAGGATGGAGATCTCTCTACGGCCATTTCTGTCTAGCCCTGAATGGTTACTGTGGGCCACAAAGAAAGATGGTGTCTGCCCTCTGGCAAAATTCGAAGGGTGGACACAAATGTGTGAAATGATTAGGAACCCATAAAATACGTGGTAATAGCAAGAGGCGGGACTGGTGCCGCCTGACTAGGGTCACGTCTCACGGGAGCCATGAAGGCAGCGCGTAGGGTAGGGTGACCGACTCTTCCGGGTTTGCCTGGGACTTGCCCACGTTACACACTGGGAGCCCCACATCCCGGGCAAACTGGGATAGCTGGTCACCCTTCATGGAGGAGGCAACCTCCCCTAGGCCTCCAGGGAACCATTCATTCATTCATCTCTTCATTCCTTCACTCCCGAAACATTTATTGAGAGCTCACCGTAGGCCAGACACTTAGGCCCGGATGACACAGGACACAGCCCCTGCCGCCGTAGCACCCACATGCATACTTGCGCGGCATTCTTGCGTTCATTCGATAAGGCATTTAATGAGCACCTATTGTGTGCCAGGCAGTCTTCAGCACAGGAAAGCGAAGACAGATGACATCGTTTCTGATCTCGAGGTGTTCACGTCTGGCTGGGGAGAGACAGGGGGCAGGCCGCTCCCTCCAGTGCGGACAGGGCCGCTACAGCCCCCAGTAGGTGGAGAGGCAGAACAGACTCCTAAGCCACCCCAAAGCAAGGGCAGGGCATCTTCCGGAAAGGGGTGGTGCTGAGCTGACTCTAAAGGGGAGTGTTGGCAGGAGCCAGTCAGAGAAACAGGGAAGGGTGTTGAGGCAAAAGGATCAGCCTGAACACAGGGAGCCAGGCAAGGTGCCCAGAGGCAATATAAGAATGGTGCTTGGGTGAGGAGAGGCACGGACCCAACGGCAGGGACAGCAGGGTCCAGATGAGGATGAGCAGGGAAAGGAGGGGAGGGAGGGAGTCTGGCTTGCAGAGGTGCAGAGGGAAGAGCTGGCAGGGCTTGTGGAAGGACTGAAGGGAGGTGTGTGGACCCTATGCCCACCGTGGCTGGCGGCGGGCAGGACCTACTGGGTGTTGGGGGAAGGTGCAGAAGAGGGAGGAGACACGGGCTCAGAACCAACCAACCATCGGAAGAAACAAAAAGAAAGAAAATCAGGCCATGCTGTCACCGGACAGACTGGACACCCTAAGCCCGGGCCCCCGCTTCTGGCACTGAGCCTTCCTTCATGTTTGGGACAAGCATGCACCTTGTCCCCACTTGTCCTAGAATTGTTTCTGCACAATAAATAAACACTCATTGAGCATCTTGGAGCTGAGCTCTTTTGCTGAGAAAGCAAAACCAGATGTGTGAGGGAGAGAGACCTGGGGTGGGGGCTCACCTGGGGGCTCAAGGGGGCACCAGGGGCAGGGGCGACAAGTCAGTGAAATGGTCTCAATTTCATTGGACACCGAGGTTCAGAGAAACTAGCTGTTCACAACTTTTTTCTTTTACTTTATTTATTGGAGAGAGAGAGAGAGACAGGAGAGAGGGCATGAGTGGGGGAGGAGCAGAGAGAGAGGGAGGGCGAGAGAATCCCCTGTGCCGTCAGCGAGGGGCCCAGGGCGGAGGTCAAACCCAAGAGCCACGAGATCATGACCTCAGCCGAAACCAAGAGTCTGACACTTAACCGACTGGCCACCCAGGCACCCCCATTTCTAATTTCCTCTTGATCTGACCCTGCTTCCCCTTCCGGGGAGGTGAAGACAGCCGCTCGGCGGGCGTCAGAGAAGACGTTTCAAGGCTCTGCTGCTGTCCCAGAGGCCTGGCTCATCTCAGCAGTGGGCACTGCCCCCCGGAACTGGAGAGCCAGCCTACGCTCTGCTACGCAGCCCTTACGTCTGCCCCTTAATTTCCAGGCCTTTCCATTTCCTGATCTAGGAGAATTTTACAGACACGGGGTGTGTGGCTGACCGCAACAACCGTCTGTTGAATAAATGACCCCTCTGTCTTGACTTGCAGGTAGTTAAACTGCATGCTGAGAGCAAAGGTGAACCGGGGCTGGAGGGGGCGGGGTTTGCTTTCCCAATGACCTGCGGGCTGTCTTCCCTCTTGGGGGCTTCGATTTGTCATTGACAGAACACGACTAGCAATGTTTATTTAACTCCTTTGGTGTTTGGAACTGCTTAAGCAAAAATATTCGCTGTAATATTCGGTGTAAAAAAATATTCTCAAATTTCTTTGTGGGGGCCCCTCGCTTGCACCCCAATTCTCCGGGAAACCACCTCTCCCTGGCACCCCTTGTACCGCCTTTGGGCTTTGGGTGATACTAAATGCATCCTCCGGGTCCAGGGGTGCCATGTGACTCGGACTGGCCAACCAGAACACTGCATTCCTCTGATCGCTGGGCATGTGGCCCAGTCAGAACCACTGGAACACAGTGATTTTTGGAAAAGGCTACTTAATCTTTTCTGCTGGATGTGAACCCGGGAAAATGTGACAGGAGCTGCTGGCAGCCATTTCATGGAAATTGAGAATGGAAGCAATATGGAGTTCTCATGATACTTGCACACCTAGATCCAACAGTGCCTGAAGCCCACATATCCTCTAGACTTTTCAGTTCTGTGCATCAACAAATGCCTCATTTTGCCTAAACCAGCCTGAGTTGGGTTACTGCCTACTCGGGATCTAAACAGTCCTGATTTGATCACCATTAGACAAGCAGTCAGCAAATCATGGCTTGTGGGCCAAATCCAATCCCCTGCCCGTATTTTTCCCTTCTTCTTTAAGAACTTTATTGAGATAGAAGTTAGGTAAATTTGTTCACCCATTTTAAGTGTAAAATATGATATGCTTTTGTGAATATAGGTAGTCACATAACTGGCACCGAAAACCAATTATTGGAACACTTCTATTCACCCCTGAAATTTGCCTCAAGGCTTTTCTTTTTTTTTTTTTTTTGCTTTCTCAGTAAACAAATGTTTAAAATAAGCTTTATCGACATATGATTCATATGCCCTGGGATTCATTCATTTAAAGTGTACATTTCAATGGCTTTTAGTATAGTCACAGATCTGTGCAACCATCACCACCATCAATTTTGGGACATTTTCATCATTTCAGAAAGAAACCCTATAGCCTTCAGTTATCAACTCCCCCTTCCCCCAACCCTTGAATCTTCCCACTTTAGCCCCAATTAACCATCCATCCACTTCCTGTCTCTACGGATTTGCTTATTCTGGACACATCCAACAAAGGGAGCCACACAACCTATGGTTTTTTTGTGTCTGGCTTCTTTCACTTAGCCTGAGGTCTTCAAGGTTCGTCCACATTTTAGCAGGTGTCAGTACCGCGTTCCTTCCCGCGTCTGGATAACACCCCATGGTGCGGACAGACCACGTTTTGTTTATCCACTTATGGCTGGACGGACGTGTGGGTGGTTTCCACTTTGTTGCCTATTGTGAATAATGCTGCTATGACCATTCGTGTACAAGCTTTTGTGTGGGCACGTGCTTTCAGTTCTCTTGGGCAGATACATACGACTGGGATTGCTGGGTCACGTGGCAACTCTACGTTTAACCCTGTGAGGACCTACTAGTCTGTTTTCCAAAGAGCTATTCGGTTTGGCGTTCCCGTTAGCAGCGTATGGAAATTCCGGTTTCTCCATATCTTCACCAACACTCGTTACTATTTGACTTTCCAGCTGTTATTTTTTTAAAAGTTTATTTATTTTTGAGAGACAGAGAGAGGCGGAGCATGAGTGGGGGAGGGGCGAAGAGAGAGGGAGACACAGAATCTGAAGCAGGCTCCCAGCTGTCAGCACAGAGCCTGATGTGGGGCTCGAACCCACGAACCCAGAGAGCATGACCGGAGCCAACGCTGGACGCTTACCCCGCCGAGCCACTCAGGCGCCCCAATCTGACTTTTCGATTGGAGTCATCCTAGTGGATGTGAAGTGCCACCACCTGTTTTTGTAAATAAAGTTTTATTGGAACAGTCATGCTCATTTGTCATTTACATGTTGTCTATGGCTGTTTTTATGCTACTGTGGCCGAGTTGAGCAGTTGTGACAAAGATGATGTGACCCACAAAACCTAAAATATTTCCTGTCTCACCCTTTACGGAAAAAAGTTTACCAACCCCTGATTAAGATCGATCCTCTCGTTTCTTATAAAAGGAAAATAAGGCCCAGAGACATTCTACTTCTATGTAGGGGCACACACAGCCGGGACAAGATGGGTGAATTGAATAAAGCCAGGTCAGTCAAGTGCTTAGCCCAGGGCCAGGCATCCATTAAATGTGACATTTCTCTAAAGTCCGGATGCACGGTCTAATGGTCCACCCCCTGTCCCCTGATGTCCCACACAGATGCCCTTCCTATTAACAGCTGGACCCAGCTGAGTTCGTAGGGAACTGAGCCTTGTTTACCCTGCTCTGGAGAAGCCTAAAGTGCGTGTCCCACATAAAAATCAGACTCCTGCGTCTGGAAGCATCGCTCAGCATGTAGAGAAGGTTCTCTCTTGTCTGCCCTGGCCTCCCCTCCCTGCCGTCCTGGGGGTCTCTGGTATGCTGTCACTCTAGCTGGCCGGCTCTCACAGCCTTGCAGAGTTCTCACCTTCCTGGCTCCATGTCAGAGGGTCACCACCATTTGGGCAGCCACGGCGTCAGCCCTCCCCTCTGCCACATCCCACCCCGACCCCCACCCGCGCTGTAGCTGTGCCTCCTGGCAGGGCAAGCTTCAGTGGTCGAGAACATGGGCTTTGTTTGAAAAAGTCAGGCAGGGTTGGGATCCAACCCTGGGACCTTGGGCGTGTCATTCGACCCCCCTTGGCCCCGGTTTGCTTATCTGCACAATGGGGACAGGTACACCTACCATTGAGGACTTCCCGGAGTGTTAAATGAGCTAAACGTATGAGAAGCTGCAAGAATGGCGCCTGGAAGGGTTTCAGCAACGCGTCCTTCGGAAAGCGGGGGTAGGCAAGAGTGACCGTCTTGCGGCCACACTAAGTGCTTATGTGCATTCTTCTCTTTACATTTATGGGCTCAGAGACGGGAAGTGAGATCCCCAAGGGCACTCAGTAACGTGGGGGCTGAACTCGGTACCTAGCTTCCTGTGCCACCTCTGTGTCCCCATCAGAATCCACGGCCGGGCTGACGATCTAGTGGCTCTCGTTCTGTTGTATGTCGAGTCCCAGCTCCCTCAAGGTCCACCTCCTGGGAGGGGGGCGGGGAGGATGGCCTCCTTGCCTGCCCATCTGGTCTCCTGACCAGCCGGCAGTGCCCACATCTGTCCCACAGGCTCCCCTCCCTCCTCCCTGCCTCTGCCCTTCCTGCTCTCCTTCCTGTGGCTGAAGAGTATCACCTGCTCCCTGCACAACTGACTCAGGGAGAGGGGGCTCGGGTCCCACAGGTGTTTCTGCTCCTGGCTAATTTGTGTTCACCAAGCTCCGGGCTGAGACCCCCGTCCCTGCCAGCTGGAAATGGCAGCTGGCGGGCACTGTTGTGGCCAGGGTTCAGAAGGCTCACTCGGACTCAGCAGAAGTGACTCCTCTTTACAAGCCCCCCCAACGAAGTCAGCTGGCCAGAAAGAAATACTACAAAATGTGTGGGAAGACACCCCTGGTGGGAACCTAAATGTTGACAGTCACAGCCTGTCCTCGCTTAGGGCCCTGTCACCTGCTCCCACTCTTCACCGTCGACCCCTTCTCGTCCTGCAGGTCTTGTCTAAAACATCACCTCCTCAGAGAGGCCCTCCTGGATTGCTCATCCAAGTAGCTTCCTCCCCCATTCTTCTCGTCCTCATTTCCTATTTGCTTCCTTCAGCACCACTAACCCAGATTACAACTCTACACATTCCTGGTGACTTCTCTGCCGGGTTTTTGCAAGCGGCAGGGCCTGGGCCTGCGTCTCACCCATCTAGAAACCAGAAGCTGCCAGCGCCCAGCACGTAGTAGGCGCTCAATGCATTTTTGGCGAATGAATGAAAACCTTTATCTGAGCGGTGAGGGAAACCCAGGAAGCCGCTCTTTGGCGGTGAGAACACACAGAGCCCGAGGGTCCTCCAGCGGAGAGCTGACTTCATTCCTCTGTCCCCGTCCTAACCTTGTCCAGAGGCTACACGCAGAGAACTGTGTACAACTATTTTCGCAGCTTTTCAGACTTCCGAACAAGCTGCCTTCCCAAGAAAACACATTACACAGAGCCTTCTTTCTCCCCCTCCTGCTCAGACGGCCAGTGTCCCAAGGAACAGCTCTTTGTTTACGATAATAAAGCAGGAGCCATGGCAACGCACTGTGATGTCATGGGAGTGTGAGGTCATAAATCCTTCCAGAGGAAGAATGGACACAGCGGACACAATGGATCCCGAGCTTCCCCTGGCCTGGCCGGGGCTGTTGCCAGATAAGTTTTTCTTATACCAGGTGGATCATTTCCTTTTCTTTTTTCCTTTCTTCCCCCTTTCCCACCTCACTCTTTTTTTGTTCGTCCTTGAAAAAAAAAAGGGGGGGGGGATTAAAATAAATAAATAAAAAGTTTTAAAAGACTCTGAGTGGAAAGATTTCTCCCAGGAATTTCCTGTTGGCTAATGTCCAGTTCGCAGGGGATGCCAGCAATAATGCGAACAAGGCTTGCTCGTCCCGGACCTGCGGTGAGAAAGCTGCCCCAGTTTCCCGGTTTCATGGCTAAAATATGGCAAAGCCTTGGAGAGTTTCTGGGCTCTGGACCACGGGGTTTGGGAGGAGGTATTTGTCTTGCTCACTCTCCCCGTCTTGTCTTCTACTCAATCTTTCTTTTGCTCTTCCTCGATCTTATTATTTATTTTTATTTTTATTGTTTGCTAATCTCAATCCATCTGGCTCTCTTCGGTCTGGTTTTCTCTCTCTGTGTCTCTTCCCTGCTCTTAATTTGTGTCCTTCCATCTCGGGCTCCATCCCTTAGTATTATTAGCCTCTCTGTGTTGTTTGTTCTTTCTCGGTGGTTCTCCTGCTGAGTGTGTCTGTCTCTCCCAGTCTCTGTCTCAGTCAGCTTCATGGTTTTTGACTCACTGTCTCTCTTGCTCACTTTCCTCTCTTCCGCCCCACCCTCCCCCATGCTCACGTTACTGAAACAAATCAACATTTCTGACTCGGAGGACTGGGCTTGGCGATCTGCGAGTGGCCAGGCATCCACGTTTCCAGGCTGGGGGCTCCAAGTGGCAAGTGGCACATCAATACAGGACATCTGCCCCCACGCGAGGAACCTGCTGGGCCTTTGTTTTTTTTTTTTTTTTTTTTTTTCAACGTTTTTTATTTATTTTTGGGACAGAGAGAGACAGAGCATGAACGGGGGAGGGGCAGAGAGAGAGGGAGACACAGAATCGGAAACAGGCTCCAGGCTCCGAGCCATCAGCCCAGAGCCTGACGCGGGGCTCGAACTCACGGACCGCGAGATCGTGACCTGGCTGAAGTCGGACGCTTAACCGACTGCGCCACCCAGGCGCCCCATTTTTTTTTTTTTTTTTTTTTTAAATTCTGGGCCTTTGATTCAGAGGTGCGCGCAGCTGGAGCCAGCGTCACTGTGGCCCGCCGTCTGCCAGGGCCTGCCGATCTCTGGGTGACACGCTTCTCCCCGCCAGCACCTTCTGCGCCATGGACCCCCACCAGCTAGCAGATCAGGAAGGGAGGATACCCATCTGGTGGGGGGTGAAGTTCTGCCAGACTTTGGCCAGCCCAGGGCCACTGTCCTGTTCACAGCCCCCTCTGACAAGCCCTATTATATTCTGCATCAGCCCCCATATTTAACCCAAACCCAGATTTTTCCCCCTCAGACCTATTGACGCTGGGCTAGATAATTCTTTGTGGTGGGGTGGTGGGGACTGTCCTGCTCACTGCAGGATATTTAACACTATCCCTGGCCTCTACCCGCTAGATGACTGTAGCGCCTCTCCCTCAAAATTGTGACAACCAAAAAACGTCTGGAGAGATTGCCAAATGTTCCCCTGGGGGATAAATCACTCCTGGTTGAGAACCACTGTGGCTCTAAACCATCTCTGCTCTCTTCCTTTTTACCCAAATCCCTCGATCTTATTCTCTCCCTTGCTAAAATCATCCATGGCTCCCTCTTACTATTATTATGATAGCAAACATTTATATGGGACTTCCTAAGTGCCAGGGACTAATTTCCTAGCACCTGTCTCATAGGCCCGTGGTAAAGCTGGTCATCACAAACCTGGACCCCTTAGCCCAGAGCAGAGCGTCTGTTACTGCTATTATCACGATTGCATGTGGGACTCAGTTTCCCTAAGCTGTGCCCTTGCACGCATCTGCTTTTGCACAGGCCTTTCTCTCTTCCTGCGTCCACCTCGCCCCCTTTCTCCACTCGCCACCCTCCTCCTCGTCCTCCCCGGGACTTGGGTCCAATCTGGTCGGTACTTCACACTTGCTTCAGGGCCTGGAGCGCCCTCGGGGTCCTCCAGTGGAGGCTCCTATCTTTTTTCAGCAGTTCTGGTGGTGACCCCCCGGGGCTAGCAGGGGGCTGAGGGCAGGGCGGGGCGGGGCAGGGCGATGGCTGACTCATCTCGGTGTCCAGGTGACAGACGAGGTTGAGGCCTAGTGACCCCTGAAGGCTCTGATGGGAGCGGGACAAGTACTTTCTGGGGGGACGCCTACCACGGGGACAGAAAGAAGCTCAGGGACCGCCCCGGGTTCCACCAGCCCAGCTCCAATTCCGCTCTCAGGGTCCCAGCCCTCTTGCTGCGGCCACTCTCTCTTACTGGCTCCAGGGGAGGCCGCCGTGGCCCAGGTCTGGCCAATCAGAGGAAGCCACGCCGCCCCGGCCACCGTTGTTGGCTCGTGGATGGGCACGTGACTTGGACGCGGTCCCGTGACATTTTTTTGGAACAAAGTGGAGTTGAAGGCGGAGCGGGCGCTCCCTGCAGTCTTGAGGGCACCAGGAGGGGGAATCGAAACAGAGACAGGCAGGACTCACAGGTGCCGCGAGAGGCCAGATGTCACCATTTGCGGCCCTAGGACAGGTGATGCCTTAAGTTCCCACCTCGAACTCCGCTTCTGAGGCGAATAATTTGCCTGTTGCATTGACGCCGTTTGGAGTGACACCCCTGATTCCCAAACCGGTGGCCTCCGCCCTACAGTGCCTCCTCTCCTGCTCTTCCAAGTGGGCCTTCCCAGAGAGCCCTTCATGCTTCTGATCTGAGACACAAGAGCTCCAGAATTGATGAGGAACACCGGAAGGTCCCCTTAAGCTCCGCGCGCTGTTTGCCGCGCTCCCTCGGCAAACTCAAGGTGATACTTAGCACAGGAACTGAAAAACACGTCCACGGGTCCCCAGGGAGGAAGAGGGGACCCTGCCGAGTGGCTCCCGCCTCGGGGCCTGTCTGCTCGGTGTCAGATCGAGACACGGAGGCCTCCCACCGAATAACGGAAGGCCCAGCCCGGGGACGAGCTCGCCAGGCCCACACCCGGCGCATCTCCCTGCAAGGGTATGCATGCGGCGCTCCGACCCCCCCACCGCAACCGCCTTGTCTCCGGACACGGCCCTGCTCCCCACCCCGCCCCTGCAGCTCCAGAAGTGAGCTGTGGAGGATGGGGGCTCTGGCACAAAACTCAGTAATGTGCATGCCACTGCACCTTCTAGAATGAAGTACAGATGGGCAAATAAGTGTGTGCATGTGTATGCGAGCCGTGTGTGTGAAGTAACGTGCGCTGCACAGTTTCATACCAACAGCATGGTTTGATGCTTCAAGCACATGTGCGAGCGGGTGCGCGTGCGCGCGCACACACACACACACACACACACACACACACACACACACCCCGCCCTTGTGTTAAGCACTTTTGAGACCGCCGCATGCAGGGTTCTGAAATCCTAAAATGGGGACAAACGTGGGGCGGGGTGCTGTTAGGTAGCGAGTGTTGGCAAAAGCCAAGAAGAGACAGTTCTTCACGGTACCCAAGGTGTCCTCCACGGTGTCCAAATGGAACGGCCCCCCAATATCTGGGGCTGTGGGAAGCACCCCACAGCCCAGCTACTCTCCACCCCTTCCCACCCTCGCGCCCAGATGGTGCCCGCGATATAATCGCCATATAACCCCCCTCAAGGCTGCGAGCCATGGAATAAATTTCAAGCCATGCTATAAACTGTGCTTTTGGATGTCATTGAGCGCTCCCGTGCCAATGACATCACTGTTTCCATGGCAACTAATATAATTAACATGAGAGAAAGTGCAAGGAGAAAGAGAAGGGAAAGAGGGAAAACACCAAGTTCAACCCCAAACAGAGCAAATTACACGGTGGGGGAAGGAGGGGGGCAGAGGGGCCTATAAAATGTTTTACTGCCACTTGTTAGAAAGGCCCGACATAACTCTGCTCATGGCTGCGGGGGTAATGAGATCATTTGCAAACTGTATCTCTCGCAAAATACAGAAAGGGCTTTGTCGCCTTCACAGTTTATGGAGTTGAAACAGAGAAGCCTGCTCCAGGTGAGGGAGCAGTAACATCACCTCCCTCCCTGTTCAAGGTTCTTGTTAAGCCAGGATCTACTCCACCCAGGACCCAGAGGGACTTAAACAGACGTGGTTTGGGCCCTCTGGCTGTTCACATCCCCGGACAGACGGTGGGGACGCACCGAAACATACCCAAGCGTGAAGGTGAAATGGGCAAATCCGTGAAGCAAACACCAGTACGTGGTGGCCGTGTGGGGTGAGGACATCTCGTATCCAGGTGGGGCACCACAGCATGTGAGTGCCCCGTGCATTATCTGGATTAAGCTTGGTCCTAGGGACCTCGGGTTTCACTCCCATTAAATAGATGAGCACATCAAGGTTCGGCAAGGAAAGAGCACTGGCCTGACTGGGCCTAGCTGAGCCCTCACCCCAGCTCCGTCTGACCCCTAGCCCAGCATTCTCTCTGTCTCAGGCTGTCCTCTGAGTATTCCACAGCCGTCAGCCAACTTTGCGTTGAGCTGACAGAAACCCCTAGTCCAACCCTGGCTTGCAAGCTTGCGTGCAGAGTCTGTTCAGTCATTCTTCGTCACTGTGCCTCAGTTTCCCCAGGTTTCCACTGCTTGACGACACTGAGCCGGAATGGCCTAGAAATGCTGTACCACCCAGGTCCATGGATGGCCTCGAGTCAGAGCCAGCATGCCTCTCCCAGGGCTTTCCCTTTCCATCCCGCAGAGACGGGAATTTCCTCAGAGACACTTGGGGTGTAGTGTGGGGTGGGGACACTAGGAGCCGTGGGGGAAGGACTGGCTTTCAAATCTGTGGTGCCTGGTGCAAAATGAAAATACGGGCCTTTATTCAAAAGAGAGAAACTGGGCTGTTAAAAGTACTTAAGACGTAAAAAGCGTTTTCCTTTCTTCTGTGGCCTCCCTTTCCGGACCTGTCATGTTTTTATTTGCTACTGAATGTTGTGCTCGCTTAGGCATCAGGATACCTGGGGGGGGGGGGGGGGGGGGAGTGCAGACCCTCACGGGGGTCCAGGGCCCTGCCACGACTGGGCATCCACGCGTGCATGGCCTGCTGGCTGCCAGTCACGGGACCAACATGGGTGCCCTGGGTAGGGGCAGGGAAACTCCTCCTTGTAGGCCCACTTCCCCGATCCACGGAGGACCGGTGACCCCAGAGAAACTGCAGCCTCCACGCTGGAGTGCACCTGGTACCTGGGTGGGGAGGGGACAAGAGGCTCACCCCCCCTCACTTGCCCACTGAATGTATCGTGGTGCTGCCAGCCTAGGATGCCGATGGCCCCCACTTGGTCCCCACCCTGAGATGCTACAAAACGTGCATGCCCGCCCTCCTGCCGGGGACAGAGGGGTGGCAAAAGTCACTGGGCAGGGCTGGGGAGTTGGCAGAAGATCCATCCCGGGGAGACGGGGAGGCGGCAGGACGTGCCCCAAGGTTGAGGTTCCAAGCCCCCTGTGCGTGTCGTGTTGTCCTATTAACCTCCCCTCATGAAACGAATCCAAAGATGAGATTATTAACAATTTTAAGATGGTGACAGCAGAGCATTAATCCCCAAGCGCAGGTCCTGCGCGATCACACCTGTCACCTGCCCAGGCAGCCAGCCCTTGTCAGCTTGATTCGGTGTAGGATTTCATATGGTGCAAACAGAGAAAGATTCCCTACCTAGAAAGAATGTTCATTGTAAGTGATAAAAAGATAACCCCCAGAGGGGCGCCTGGGTGGCTCAGTTGGTTAAGCGTCTGACTTTGCCTCAAGTCATGATCTCACGGTTCGTGGGTTTGAGCCCCGCGTTGGGCTCTGTGCTGACAGCTCAGAGCCTGGAGCCCGCTTTGGATTCTGTGTCTCCCTCTCTCTGTTCCTCCCCCGCCTGTGCTCTGTCTCTCAAAAATAAATTAACATTTTAAAAAGTTAAAAAAAAAAAAAGATAACCCCTAGAAAAAAACAGTCCCTTTACGATGGAGAAACCTGACTGACAGGACCTCAGCCAGGCGATGAAGGTCGACGCCAACAGAAGAGGTCAAGTGGATGGTACATACTCTTGGTGGTAAGAATGACAGCGGACCTCTGTGGTCTTCCTCCCCCTACCTACGACCCCAGTCTCATGAGAAACACATTAGACACGTTCCAAGAGGAGGGCATCTTACAAAATACATAAATAGTACTTCTCACAACTCCCAAGGTTATCCAATTGAGGGAGAGTCTGAGGAACCACCACAGACCAGAGAAGGCTAAGGAGACATAATGACAAAAACGTAATGTGGTTTCCTGGATGGGATGCTGAGACCAAAAAAAATATAAAATAAAATAAACACAAATAAAAGGCATCAAGGAAAAGCTAAGGAAACTGAATGATAAAGTATGAGTTTTAGCTAATAATAGTGTATCAATATCGGGTCACTCATTGTGACAAATGTACCGTGCTCACGTAAGGTGTTAATTATGGGGGAAACCGGGTGTGGGGTAGATGGGAACTCTCTGGGTCTTCATAATTTTTCTGCAAATCTGAAATCGTTCTAAAAAATGAAATCTATGGAAAAAGAAGACACTCCCTCAAACCCCTCAAATTGGCCTCTGACCTGGTCCAAGACCTTCATGCTATAGATGAAGGCAGTACGATGAAGAGATCACAATCATGGACTCTGGAGGCAGGAGCTCCAGGTTCAAATCCTGTCTCCGCCACTTCAGCAACTGACTTCCCCTCCTGGAGCCTCAGTTTCCTCATGTGTCCAAAGCAGGTAAGAATAACAGAATCACAGGGTTGCTGTAGGCATCACAGTAGGAAGTTCAAGGAGCCTGGCCGGGCTGGTGATGCCTGCACCCAGGGATGGGGACCCATCTGAGGACACAAAGCAGGCAAGCCTTTTCCACCCACGTCAGGGCAACCCTGGGGCAGAACATGCCTCTGGAACACACCAACGGCTGACATGATGGCCCCGCTGAGTAACGGCAACACTTGATTGCAGATGCGAGAGTTTACACCCAGCCGCTGGGCTGTGTGACCGGGCTTCAGAAAAGAGGGTGTGATCACACTCTCTCTATGACAAGGCCGCACTCAAACGGAAGCGTGGACAAAGCCCGTCTGAGTGTGACAGGACTGAGAGAAACTTCCACTGGATTCCTTCGGAGTTTCTCAGCAGGGGGAGTTCCTCTCTCTCCTCCCCTTCTGTGAACTAGCCCTAATAATGGGGCTCGCCACCTGAGCTTCTTGCGAGGAGCAGAGGAGACAGCGCGTAGAGAACGGAGGCCGCTGGCCTGGCGCGAGGCAGGCGCCCTGCAGATGCGGTCTATTATTTCCTGGGCTCCAACTAGGAGCTGTGCCAGGACCTGATGTTGATCAGATCTCAAACCGTGCCACTCATCCTCTAAGCCAGATCTTATCCTCCCCCCTTCACAGGGGAGGAAACTGAGGCTCAGAGAGCTCAGGCACGGAGCGAGTGCAAAGAGAATGCACACCGGCCCACGGCCTGGGGCTTGCTATAGCGAAGGTCCAATGAAGGGTGATCCTAGCAAAACAGACCTAGTCCCTGATCTTGGACAGCACCCATTTCCCCCCAAGGAGGAGTGTTAATATACACCCGAGATCCCTCCCAGGCACCTCAGCCCAGACACCTACCTCTCAGGCCAAACACCAAAGCAGAAAGTAGAGCTCTGGCCTGGCCTTTGCCCGGGACCCAGCTTGCATGCCGAGTGTCCTGAGTCCCGAGAAAATTGTCAGGCACACAATTTTGTTGGGCTGGTTGGTCAATCTACAGGCAGGCAGAATATGATGATTATCAGAATACAGTTATCGCTAGCATTTACGTAGCGCTCACTGTGGGCTTGGCATATATTATTAGCTCACTTAATCCTCACAACCAGCCAGTAAGGTGGGTTCTGTTAATATATGCCCATTTCACAGATGGAGAGACTGAGGGTCACAGAGGATAAATGACTTTGTCATGGTCAAATAGGGGGCATAAGCAGGCTGCACTCAGCAGCGTCCTTCCGGGGGATGGGCATCCTTTCCTAATTCCCACAGTGGCATTGTGGGGGCTAGTGGCAGCTCTGAGGAGACAGGGGATTCGAACTCAGATTTATGCTTCTCCAGAGACGGAACTCTTAAGCTACACTAACCAGATTACGCTACAAGAAGGGAGCAACTCTACCTTCAGCATTTTCTATATCGGAACAACAGCAGGTCGAAACATTTCCTAAATCATATCCTCAGAGCTGCACAAGAAAGGGGAGCTATTCAAATCCAAGACGATAATTTTCCTTTGCCTGCACGGCATAAGGTCTGCCGTTGGGGGCATTTTGTGCAAAGTGTGCAAACACCACCAGCCACAAAAGTAATGCTGGGAATCAGAGCCCGATATTGGCAGGGCTGGGCTCGGGGTGACTCACAGGTGGCCATCTGAGAGGTGCTAAGGCACCACTTGCCCCCAGCCATCCCTCCTGCTGCCCTCCTGCTGGCCTATCGTGGCCTGAACTTCCCGTAGCTGACCTTAATGGGCCCAAAGGCAGCATGTGGCTGTCTCCTGCAGGCTGCTGTGAAAACTCGTGTTTCCCAGGAAGGACTCCAGCAGGCACCATCCGGGCGGGTGGCTGGGATTGTTTTAAAAAGCAATCCCACCCACATTCCAAATTCGGAACCTGGAGGCTGGCAAGTTGCACTTGGCCAGAGCGTCGCACTTCCCTTGCCCTCCACCAGAAAGCACTTTGGGCAATTATAGGGCCCCAGACGGGTAGAAGGAATTGTTACTCCATTTGTTTGTTGGTTGGTGCCGCATTCCTTGGTCACGTGTCTCAGCTTTCCTGCCCTGTGTCCCAGACGGTAAGGTTGGGGAGGTTCTTACACATAGAATCTGCTTCACAAACGTTCAAGTCAACATGGGAATCGCGCCCATCCATTTCTCTAGGAGCTCTTCCTGCACCCCACTTTCCCACACATTTCCCCCATGGCCATGGGTCAGATCCCTGGCCCCTGGGAAACCTGGATGACAAGGTCTGAGTGCACTTCACAAGGGCGCACTGGGGACGGGGGCAGGAAAGGGTCTTTGGTGGGAGGGGGCAGAAGATGACCTTGCAGGATGGAGGGGAGGTTATAAAGTTGGGGGAAGGAGAGACCCCCCCCCTCCCCACCCCACTGAATCCTGGCCAGGATGATTTTTCTCAGGGTTGCCTTGAGTGACCACCATAACATGGCAGGACCTCTACTGGGCATGGTAGGTGACATACCTTTCTTGGTAAGAGGACTAAATAACCATGCACGGAAAGCTTTAGCACCAGGCTCGATACATTTGTTGTTTGGGCTAAAAATGTATGCCCTAATTTATGTGAGAATGTGTCCACTCCTCTCTGGCGCTGACCTTCACCCACGAACATTTGCAAAGCTCCCAGGACCCATTATGCACCAGCTTCAGTAGGTAACATCCAGCTGCGGAAGGGGACTTAGCAACTGCTTACTGGTACCAGGTACTTTACCTGTGTTGCCTTGCTTAATACCCCAAGTATCCTAACAAGGAGACAGACTTATCCCTATTTTATGGATTCAGAAACTGCGGTGCTTAAGGGGCAGAGCTGTGATACCAGAGCCCATGGTTTCCTCTGTGGCACAAATCCCCTGCCTTTAAGAAGCTATGATCTACGGTGGAGCCGATAAATGAACACATGGGAGAAAAGAACAACGAGTCGGAGTCGGTGAGCCCAAATGAGCACGTGTATGGGCTCTGGGAGCCCAAGGGGGGCAGATTTCCCTAAATGCAAGGAGTACCTTTGCAGGGGGGCACTGCTAAGCAGACGTGGGAGGGTCTGATAGGAGTGAGTAGACAGGACACAAAGAAAAAGCTGGGAGAATTCAGGTGCCAGTTAGTCTTGAGGGCAAGAGGTGAGAGAGAGAGGAACTTTTGATGGAGGACTGATTGCAAAGCCCTTACTAATGAACCCAACAAGCTCAAGGCTTTGTTCTGCAGGTGATGGGAAATCCTTGTTGGCTTTTAATGAAGAAAGTGATAAAAAAGCAGTGTCTTGGGAAAATCCGTCCAGTTGTACATCATTATAGTAATTACAAATACTTCTATTACTACCTTTCAGCATTGCATTTCTTTCTTTGTCAGGCACTGTGCTAAGCTGGTTAATGCCTTATTTTATTGTCCAAATGACACATGGTGGGAGGTTTTATAATCACCTCTACTCTCCAGTGTCCATTCCTCCATTTCTAGCTGTTGAGATGGGTGAATATATTTTGCATATAGAATGGATGTGTATTGGGGGGTGGGCAGAGGGCAGGTGGGTTTAATAGTGTCCCCACCCCCACCACCAGATCATGTCCACTTAGAAACTCAGAATGTGGCCTTATGTGCAAATAGCGTCTTTGCAGATACAATTAGTCAAGGATCTCAAGATGAAATCGCCCTACATTTAGGGTGGGTCCTAAATCCAATGACTGGTATTATTACAAGAAGGGGAGTGGACACAGAGACAAGAGGAGAGGAAGGTGACATGACCATGGAAGCAGATGGGAGTGATATGATTATAAGCCACGGAGCACCAGACATGGCTGAGGGCCACCAGAAGCTGGGAGAGAGGCATGGAACAGACTCTCCCTCAGAGTCTCAGAAGGAACCCTTCCTCCTGATACCTTGATTTTGGATTTATGACCTCCAGAATTATGAGAGAATATATTTCTGTTGTTTTCAGCTGCCCAATTTGTGGTAATTTGCTATGGTAGCCTTTGGGCACTGAGTGAAGTAGGTGATTTAGAATTCTGACTCCAGAGCCCAGTCTTTCTCCGCTTTGGTCTGACAGAGGGGAGGAGGGATGGCAGACTGGGTCCCAGTTAGGAAGCCTGCTGTGGTTGAGGGCTGCAAACAGGGCTTGATCCCAGGGAACGTGTGCTCTGGGCTGTGCACAGTGCCCAGCACACAGTAGGGGCTCTAGATATGCCTGCAGAAATGGGAACTGTCCACCCTACTGGGTGCTGATCTATGAATGGATGTGTGAATACACTGGAGAGGGATTGAGTGGAAGAGGGTAAATAAGAAAAGGTAAAGGGGTGTGGGTCAAGGTTTAGGGGCCAGGAGAAAAGCAGAAACTGCCCCCTCTTCTCTCTCCTTTGGCGATCAGATGGGGATCAGCTCATTTGGAGGCTACGACCTCCATCACCCATTTCAGAAGAACATAACTTGCCTCTTTCTCCAGCCTGGAAAACCAAGATAATTCTAAGCGCTAGCCTATTAAAATCAGATTCCCATACCCTCATCACTCACCAAAAAATCCACACACCTCTCACAGCAAAAAAGCCCTAAACGGCCCCTGTGACTCTGAAAGTCCAGAAAGCATATTTGGCTCCCCGCCCCCCATCTCTCTCAGCATAGAGGAGAGATAGCAGATATTTTTCAGATAGGCTGATTTTTTTTAATCAAAAGGAAATTAAAGAACAGGGAATGATGTACATTTCTTATGGGGAGAGCGGGAGTCTTATTCCTCGCCTGTCTTAAAATAGCCTGATGGAACGCAATATTTGCATTATGCTCAGGGTCAGCTGCTCTGGGGACCGCAGCTCGGGCCTGCCTGGAGAAGGGAGTAAGGGGCTGAGTTTTGAGATTTACTGCATTAATGCTTCTCCAGTTTCTGTGGAGTAGCCACTGGAGAGAGGCTTGGCTGCGGAGGTAGTGAAAGAAACGCATGCAGAAACACAGTATCAATAACTAAATATAACTCACATCTGAAATGCCTTTCACTGCACCCGGAGTGCTTTCCAAATATATTATCTCATTAAATCCATACAGAAGCAGAGGGAGGTAGGGTCCTCTCTCCCTCCTCTTATGAGGGAGTGGAAATGCAAAGCCCAGGGTTTGTGACTGCGTGTAGCTGTCCTTCCACGTGCCTCCGTGGTCCTGCACACCAGCTTCACTGAGGACCGGCCGGGATGGGCAACGGCAGTGCCAGCTGCTGTAACAAACTGACCCCCAAATATCTAGGATTTCATACAGCAGACATTTATTTCTGACTATGTGAAATCCCAAAGGGGTGTTGCTGACTGTCAGGCAGCTTTCCACCAGGTCGTCTGGGGACCCCAGTTCCTTCCAGCTTTGGACTCAGCTCACCTCTCAGCCTCAGCATCTTCGGCATTTAGCCTACAGATGTGGCAGGGTTTTATGAGCCAGGCCTGGAAAGATCCCCTCCTCCATTGCTTCCACCTACATTCATTGGATGGATCTCAGTCACATGATGACGCCTACCTGCAAAGGAGGCTGGGAAATGTAGTCTAGCTGTGCTATAGCAGGAAGAGGAAGGGCTGCGGTCAAGAGCCAGCCAGGCTGTTTCGTGGGACCCTCCACTCCTACTTACTGCTCCAAGCAGGGCAGCTCCAATTCTATTTTATATATTGCATTCTACATAAGATTGAGTTTGAAGAAAGGACCTCAGGACTTTAAGAAAATGTGTCACGGCTCTAGACCAGTGGTCCTCAGATAGGGCTAGCTATCTGGACCACTAGGGTAGGTTATGAAAAGCACAGATTCCTGGGTTGGTCCTTTGGTGCTTCAGATTCTGTAAATATGGGGTCTGCTGTGTGTTCCAACAGCATATATGCTGAACTGCTTCACTTGCTTTTGGAAATTTAAGGACAGCGTGGTGAAGGGTGGAGATAGCAGTGAGGCCATGGGGGGACAAGAGGTTGACGCTCAACCATTAATCCAGAAAAGGTGAAGCCCTATGGCCTAGCAAGTCCACTCCGAGCTTCTGTTCTAGAGGAACTTTTACCCAAGTGCATTCAGAAACACGTATAACAATGCATCGCTGTCGTGATGGCCCAGATCTGCAAATAACTCAAATGTTCATCAGCAGCAGAAGGGATAGACTGCCGCCCGGTTGTGTGATGGAATACAATACAGCAAAGAAAACAAATGAACTATAGCTAGAGGGCAGACCCAAGCATTTTGTTAAACACAAAGAAGCGAGGGGGGAAAGGATGAAGAAAATGGCCTTTGGCATCAGAAAGTCCCCAGTTCAAACCATGCTAGCTCTGCATGCTTGAACCAATTTCTAAGCCTTTGGGGTCTCTTGGTTTCCTCATCTCTATAATGGAGATGAAAAGCGTTCCGCATAGAAGAAAACACACAAAGCGTTTAGTCTCCTTGTTGGAAAACAAATATAAAATGCATTTAGCACAGGAACCAACGCATAGTAGGTGCCTGATAACGTTGTTGCCCAACTGGGCAAACAGACACCTAATATGTGTGAGCCAACAGGCGGCTGGGCCAGCAAATGCCGAGGACACGAATGGCCACTGTGATGGTGCCAGCCTTATTCCTGTATCTGTTTTCGGTCTCTGTTTCTGTTTGTCCTGCCTTCCCCCCCTCCACTTCCTTCCAGTTATATATTTTTTCGGAACCCAGCGAGCTGCCTTAGACGATTGTGGAAGGAGAAATACAGACACTAGACATCCATGCTGCCATGCTGCCTTGATGGAGGTGACATTAACTCCTTTCAAACCAGGAATGCCCTCCTGGCCTGGTCTCAGGGCACATCCCAGGGGCTCCTCACAACCTCACACCTTGTTTTCCAGGCTCCGTCTTCAGTCCCTCCTGAGAACCCTTCTCAGTTCAACCCAACACTGTCTCCAAGGTCACACTCCCACCAACTTCAGCACGTGGCAACGATCCTGCCCCAGTTTGAAAATGGTTGGAAAATACCAACATATTCCCATGATGAAACTGGTCTGATGTGATGCAGCTGCTAGGGCATCCTTAAGGTCTAGACCCTAGGGGTCGAGGGCTCATTTTCTTCTTAAGGTTTATTTTTTAGAGAGCGAGACAGAGCGTGCGTGGGGGAGGGGTAGAGAGTGAGGGGGACAGAGGATCTGAAGCAGGCTCCGTGGTGACAGCAGAGAGCCCCACGTAGGGCTCAAACTCATGAACCTGAGCCGAAGTCAGATGCTTAACTGACTGAGCCACCCAGGCACCCGGTTCATTTGTTAAAGAAGGAAAAAGATTCCTCAGAAGTTATCTTGCTATCCTGATCATCAAGCCCATTCCCCAGTGATGGCCTCTGCTCCCTTCCACCTGACTAAAAGGCCTCTCTACAGAAGGTTTTGGGACAGCAGAGGTCATTTAAATATCTCAAACACAGGGGCGCCTGGGTGGCGCAGTCGGTTAAGCGTCCGACTTCAGCCAGGTCACGATCTCGCGGTCCGTGAGTTCGAGCCCCGCGTCAGGCTCTGGGCTGATGGCTCAGAGCCTGGAGCCTGTTTCCGATTCTGTGTCTCCCTCTCTCTCTGCCCCTCCCCCGTTCATGCTCTGTCTCTCTCTGTCCCAAAAATAAATAAACGCTGAAAAAAAAAAATTAAAAAAAAAAAAATAAAAAAAAATAAATATCTCAAACACAGAATTACCAGAAGGGCATCCAGGGACTGCCAAGAGCTATTACCTAAAAGCAGGATTCTGTGGCCAAATCAGTTTTGAAAATATCTGGTTAATCACAATTTAAAAGAAGCCTGCAGGTAGGGACGCCTGGGTGGCTCCATTGGTTGAACGTCCACCTTCGGCTCAGGTCATGATCTCACACTTCATGGGTTCGAGTCCCACATCAGGCTCTGTGCTGACAGCTCAGAGCCTGCTTCAGATTCTGTGTCTCCCTCTCTCTCTCTCTGTCTCTTCCCCCCTGTGCACTCTCTCTCTCAAAAATAAATAAACGTTAAGAAAAAAAAACATTTTAAAAAAAGTCTGCAGGACTTCTCAGAGCCTTTAATATGCTTTAATGCTTTAAAGGCTCAGAGCCTTTAATATGTGCTTAAAATCCATGGAGGACTAGAAATAAAGCATTTCCCAGACTTGTCAGAGTTTCTTGTGACACTAATGTTCTCCAAAATACCATTTCCCCTCCCACCCGCTCCCCCAAAAAAACAACTTTGGGGAAGTTCTGCTCCAGACGGAATTTCAGATTGATAGCATAGGAAATAAGATTCCTGCCTTCAATGAGCCCACTTGGGAAGTCTCCCTGCTGAGGGAAGGTGAGCCAGGCCCCTGGTTTTTCTTTGCCTCACTCTACCCATCAGCAAAATGGGAGCAGGGCCATTAACACCAAGGCTGTCGAGAGAGTTTATTACATTGTTACATGACCCTGGAAGGAGACATTATTATTATCATCAAGGGTACATAATAGTGGGCAGCTCCACAGCATCATATAATTTCTGGATGACAAAAAAATGTTCCCATTAGATCATCTAATTGGTTCCTTTGGTCGGAACAGGAAGAGCCCAGATGATCTAATCACACCCTTGTCTTTGTAGGTGCAGCTTCCTCCACGGAGCTCAAAGGGCTTCCCTCTTATTAGGGTCAAGAGTCTTTCAGAAGGTGAGAGCAGAGGGCAAGGGGTGGTTTCCTCAACTGCAAAAGAACATTCATGCTTTCAAGTTACAACAGAAGCATCATTCCCAGATATTAAATGGCAGCTTGACTGGTGGAAACAGTTAACCCAAGTCTACAGTGGAAAAACTACTCCAACCATACTCGACATCGTGGTTTTGCATGGTACTTGAAGAGATCATATGGGGCACCTGGGTGGCTCAGTCGGTTGAGCGTCCGACTTCGGCTCAGGTCACATGATCTTGTGGTTCATGAGTTCGAGCCCTACGTTGGGCTCTGTGCTGACGGCTCAGAGCCTGGAGCCCGCTATGGGTTCTGGGTCTCCCTCTCTCTCTCTGCCCCCTCCCCTGCCACGCTCTGTCTCTCTTTCAAAAACAGATACACGTTAAAAAAAAAAAAAAAGAGGTCATACTGGCTTAGCGCTCTGCCTCAGACAGGGCTGCTTCCACACCAGCAAAGACTGATGCCTCCACTTTGCCCAGAGTTTACGATACGCTGACCTCTGCCCCCTCCAAGACACACAGAGCAAGGAGCCACTTTTAACTTCTCATCTCTTGATTTTTGGAATCACGAAGGCAGAAACGTCAATCAATAAACAAGAGCTGGTCGCACACATTCTCTTTCACTGCTGGCGGATGCTTTTGATCGAAAAGCAATACAACTTGCGGTCAAATGGGTTCTGCCACTTACTCGCTTTGTAATGTGGGGCAAGTTATTGAACTTTTGTGAGCCTCGGTGTCTCCTCTGAGAAAAGGGGGCAGGAATAGCACCTACCTCATAGTGTCCATGTGAACACGCAGCGAGATGACCCGACCCCACAGGAAGTGCTCAAAAATGGCAGTTATCACCACGGGCCTCCCAGAAGAAGCCTGGGCATGAGAGGGATTCTGGGCTGGAAAGACCTCTGTGACCTCTGCAGAGCTATTCGGGAGGCCGGTGGTGTTAAATTTAAGGGGAGGGGGGCCGGTGTTAGGTTCTCAAGTAAGCAGGCAGGGCGCAAATGGATGGAGTCAAATTACCCTTGAAAAGTCCCTGCCCTTAAAGTAGGGCATGTATGGTATTGTGTATGGACCGATCAGGTTTGAGAACCACTGAGTCAGACCAGAGGAGGGAATAAAAGGAATGTTTGTCTAGAGCTGCCTGAGGATTCAAGCCATCCTGTCTCTAAGGAAGTGGGTCTCAACGGGCGGGGATCTTGCCCTCCCAGGGGACATCTGGCAATGTCTGGTTATGGACACTCTCATGAACTGCCGGTGGGAATATAAACTTGCCAGCCAGCTGTTCTGCAGAGCGCTTTGGCAATAAGTAGCAACAGCCTTAAAATATGTGTGTCCCTTGACCAGCAATTCCACCCCCAGGAATCCATTCCAAGGAAATAAGAGAGGGTTCAGTGCGTCACTCGGCTATAATGATATTCGCCAGTTTCGGCAAAAACAGCAAAAGACAATGAGGAACTGATTGAAAAGTATGGCCCCGGCACATGCTATTGCTATAGCCATCAGGAATGATGCAAAAGCGTGTGTGCTGACATAGAGAGCATAAGAGGATGCACCACGCTCATCCATGAAATTGACCAAAAAAAAAAAATATTAAGGATCGATCATTTCCGGTGTCGTCAAGGGCATGGGCTGGGGGAGGCGGGGAAGGGGATCAGACTTCTCATGCCCGGTGAGAACTTTGGCACAGCCTTTTGGGAGAGGGATTTAAATCAAAATTTAAATCAAGTGAGTTTACAATTTCACGTGTGTCAATCTTTCCCACAAAAATCCCTGCACAAGCGGACCAAGGTGTGCAGTTTCGATTAGTGATAAAGTGGAAACAAGCTATATGCCCATGAGTAGGGGAGCGGGTCTATAAATTGCAGCTTGTTGATGCAATGGAATGTTACCCAGTTGTCAAAGAGACTAAAGAAGACCCAAAGTATTCCGAGACATATTGGCAGGTGAAAAAAAGGAAGCCAAAGAAACAGACACATCGCGGGATCCTGTCCATTTAAAAAAACCCAACTACACATCAATCTGTATATACATGGGTGCCAACAAATGCACGGATAGAGGTTGGACAAGTTCCCACTAAACAGTTAACATCGGTTACCTCTGTGGGGAAGGATGGGGGGAGAAGCCAAAGGGGCACTTTTTCTTTTCTACTTCACCTCTTTTTGAATACTTTGCATGCATTCATGTAATACTTGGCTGAATTTTAAAAGCAAAGAAGAACCACGGAAAGATGTTAACACTGGGTCTTTCTGCGTAGAGGGGTTATGGATGATTTTTTTTTCGTTTCTTGTGGTTTGTCAGGATTTTTCTAATTTTTCTGCAATGAACATGTGTTATCCGTGCAACTTGAAAACTTTTTTCTTTTTTAATAACAGGAATCATATTGATTGACTATCTTACAAAGGTGTTTTAGTAGAGAAAGCTAGAGCAAAGCAAGGAACTCAGCTTCCCACTCTCGTGGATTCTGTGATCTGTGTGGGGCCCTTCCTCTCTCGTACACACACACACACACGCGCGCGCGCGCGTGCAACAAGAGAGGGCACAGGCAGTGAGTACTTCTAGAGGTCAGAGGAGGATGAGAGCTACAGGCAGTGAGGTGGCATGGAAGGTGTCCTGGGAGCTGCGGTAGTTAAACACTGCCTTGTAGAAACAGGAGGGCTTTAATAGACAAGAAACCCTCTAGTAATTGAAATTCTATTATCTGTGCTGGTGGCATCCTGCTCTGGGGATTAATGACCCTTGTTGTCAATTAATTCTTCCTGGATTCCAAGCTAGATATCGGCTACTATGACTTAAGTGGCTTTCTTTTGCCTCTATCCTTCGTGGACACGGAGACCTTTCTGTACATCACAACAAGAAAAACAAGCTGTGTCTCCCATCCATCTCCCAGATTACGACCACAAACAAAGGAGAGGAAACTCTCCCTGATGTGAAGACACAGCCCCATCCACCACCACCACTGGCTGGGCTTCGATAGTAAAGAAATGAGCTTTCCAAATCCTCCTCCCCCCCTGCTGGGTTCGCTTGCCTGTGGTCCAGTACATCTATCATGGGCAAACTGCTCTCACCGCATCACCTCCATCCTCAAAGTCACCTCAGCGGGTAGCTGGATCAGCGCCATTATACAGATGGAAAAACTGAGACTCAACTCCTGGCTGCAGAGATTGAGTTTGAGGCCAGAGGCCAGGGCACTTTCTCTGCGTCGTCACTGCCTTGAACTAGTGAGGGCAAGCATTTGGATGATGTTCTCTGAGTGAATGAGCTTCCCACCCTCCATGTGGTGACTGCAGCCCCCTGCACCTAACATGGGCCAGACACAGGGGCTTTCAGTCTCTGCAGACGAGATTGGCGTGTGTCCGAACCGGCACACCTCCCTCCTGCTTTTCCACCCCAGACCGGCCGAGCATGGATGCTGGTGACCTCTGCTCCTCAAGCCTTCACAGGCAGGTGTGGAAGACACATCCTAAAATTCACACCTCTAGAACAGCGTGGGAGGTGCTGTGGCAGGGGAGAAGTGTCCAGGATTGGGGAGGGACCGAGAGGGGAGCTGATGTGTCAGCTGAGTCTGGAAGAACAAATACAAGCCTGGGGGCCAACAGAAAAAGGAAGGCACAGCCAGGGATATGGAACAAACAGGGCATGATAACACCAGCCAACACTTATTACGTGCTGGCCACGTAGCTATGTTTCACGGATCAGCTCATTTGACAGTCACCCAAACCTAGGAGACAGGTACCCAGTTTATCTTCATTTAAAGTGACTTGCCCAGTACGGTGCAGCTCAGAGGCCAAAGGACTGGATCTGGGTCTGTCTGGCTTAAGAGCAGGTGGTCTTGACCCTTCCGTCCACTCCCACAGAGCAGTGGCTCTCAATCTGGGGCGACTTGGCCCCCAGAGGACATCTGGCAATGTCTGGAGACGTTTCTGGTCGTCACAGCTGGGGTTGAGGGGTGCTACTGGCATTAGTGGGTGGAGGCCAGGGATGCCGCTCAACCTCCTGCAACGCACAGGGCAGCCCCCAGCACAAACAAGTACCCAGCCCCAAATGTCACTAGTGCGGAGGCTGAGAAACCGCCCAGAGCAGGCGGGCTGCCTGCTGTCAGCTGGGCCCTGGGTGGAGAGCTGGGAAAGACAAAGCAGGAGATGAAGCACGGGGGCAGGCTGGGACAAGGTCAAAGTCTACCTCGGCTTGGGGCTTGGAACTGGCCTGGAGACGGGAAGGGTTTGAAGTGGGGGCAGCTTTGTGCCTTAGGATGATCACTCTGACTCTGCTGGGGAGGACCTCTCCCAGGAAAGAGGGAGAGAGGTGTGTGCGGCCGCCAGGGGCAATGGTCCAGGGTCCCGGTGACCTTGGTAGGCAGAGGTGGAAGGAGGAGGCAGAAAGGGGGCTCCTCTGAGCAGCTGAGGGTTGACACCGCACATCCCACTATGAAGGATGGAACATTAAACCCTCTAAATGAGAGTAGCGACCTGATTAGAGAGGGAGCCTAGGGGCTCCCCCTCGGGATGCACACAGATTAACACGGTTATTCAAGCAGCCTCACTGCGAGCGGGAGGCCTGCACTCAACCGGGCAGAGGCTGATGCTCACCTAGCCTGCCTGAGTGTCCCGGCGAGCTCCCGAGGGTCCCCCCCGCCCCCGACCACCACCACCACCAACCATGGTCCCCATTCACTTGTCCTCCTCTTCTCTCACCCTTCCACTTGGCCGACTTCCTCCCAAGCCGTGGGGCTCTCCTGGGGCCGGGCCTTTCCTCCACTGCCCGGCCCTGGGCCCTGTGCCACCAGGGGCTCTGGTGGGAGCCAATTTCTGTGGAGGGGGTGGAATTTACTTGTGCTGGGGTTCCGGATGGAGTTGTTTGGGCTCAGCGTAATCTTTCTGCCTAATTCTGAAGACAGGTGTTCTGGAAATGGATCCCTGAAGACCCCCCACCCTGGTTAGGCCCCTGGTTGCTTCCTTCAAAAAATGCTTGGGTGTTTGAGCCCCAGGACTCCCCCTGCGTGTGCGCATGTGCGAGCACATGTGTGTGTCTAAGTGCAAAGACTTCAAAAGCGTCAGGACAATTTCAGGGCATCCTAAACCACGAGACCATGTCAGCCCCCTGCTCAAAGGCCTCTGAGATCTCCTAACACTGCAAGATGAAATCATGGCACCTCAGGACCCCCACGATCCCACCTTATCCAGCACTCGGACCTCATCCACTCCTTATCTCCGAAAATTAACCTGCTACTCCCGCCAGCCAGACGCATCTCTTCAGCATCCCCCAAACGCGCTCTGTTGACTCCTGAGCCCAGATCCTTCCTGGGGTGAGTTCTGTCGCTCTGCCTTCTCCCTCTCAGGTGAATACGCCACGTTTTCTTTACTTACCATCTCTTTTCTAAGTCTTTCTCTATACCTTTTTTTTTTTTCAATGTTTATGTGTGAGAGAGAGAGAGACAGACCACAAGCAGGAGAGCGGCAGAGAGAGAAGGAGACACAGAATCCGAAGCAGGCTCCAGGCTCTGAGCGGTCAGCACAGAGCCCCACACGGGGCTCAAACTCAGGAACCCCGAGATCATGAGCTGAGCTGAACTCAGACACTTAACTGACTGAGCCGCCCAGGCGCCCAGGCTTCCTCCATTCCACTCACAGGTTTCGGGATGGGGATTTCTACTAGATGGTTGGCCCCGGAGGCAAGTGTCCCATTAGATGGTAAGGGGTGATAGCCAACATTTTCTTATTATTGTTTTAATTCTCCAATTTCTAACCCTTCCCTCCCTCTGTTCCTAAGCAACCACTAATCTACTTTCTGTCTCTATAGACTTCTTTATTCTGGATTTTTGTGCAATCCATGAACTTTTGGGACTGACTTCTTTCACTTAGCATAGTGTTCTCAAGGTCGATCCATGTGGTAGCATGAATCAACACTGCATTCCTTTTTCTGACCAAATAATATTCTATTTTATGGATATACCACATTTTATTTATCCATTCATCCACCGATGGACATATGGGTTGTTTCCACTTTGGGCTGTCACGAAAAATGCAGCTGTGAACATTCAGGTACAAACTTTTATGTGACCACATGTTTTCATTTCTCTTGGGAGTATTCACTGTTTTAATAGCTTTCTTTTTTAGTGGCCATGTTTCATTTATTTTGGAAATTTCAAATAACGTTAGAACATGAAATCGTTGAGTACACGTAAAGAAGGCACGGGTTTAACCAAAACTTAAGATGTACTGCTCTATGCGGGGCACCCGGGTGGCTCAGTCAGTTGGGTGTCAGACTTCGGCTCAGGTCACGATCTCACAGTCCGTGAGTTCAAGCCCCACGTCAGGCTCTATGCTGACAGCTCGGAGCCTGAGGCCTGCTTCGGATTCTGTGTGTGTGTGTGTGTGTGTGTGTGTGTGTGTGTGTGTGTGTGTCTCTGCCCCTCCCCTGCTCATGCTCTACTCTCTGTCTCAAAAATAAATAAAAACATTAAAAATTTTTTTAAAATACTGCTCTATGTTATAAAATGTCTTCCCTACTGGAAACAAACCCTTTTGAAGGGCAGTGATTATATTTCTGTTAGGTCCAAGGAACTGTCCAACCACCTAATTCAGATTCTACAAAGGTTCACCTCATGAAAGTATTTTCCCATACTTGGTTGGGTTCCTTCATCCTGAAAGGGGTAGAAGAGCGTAGAACGTGAATACGCATGAAACTGAGTAAGGGGCAATGGCCACAGCTCCGTGCCTCTGAAGAGTTCTGGAAGAGCTGGGGGTACGGCCAGCCTCCCCTGTGGGCAGTAGATGCTGGGGCTCTGCTTTACACAGGAAAATCTGGACTGTCCCAACAGACACATGATCTGGCATTACTCATTTTACAAAAGGATCCTCTATTGTACAGAAGAACTGAAGATCCCATTCCTTGCCAGGTCCCCGGGGGGCCTGTTCTTTGTGGTGCAGCGGGCTGCGGAGAGCATCATTTTACGCACCAGCTGGGCTTCTAAAGGAGTTGTAAGTCAAAGTTTTGTAAATTGGATCATATTTTAGAGAACAGATAAAAGAATAAGACTGTGAATCCTTGGGTAGAATCTGTGTGTGAGGTGATAATCAGAACCAGATTTATGATTTCTGCAAAGACAAAAATCCGCGATAAATGTCAACAACACCTGGAATCCTGCGATGATTAATTAAGAGTCTACTAGTTGTAATAGGCACTGTCCTAGCTTTAAAGATGTTTTCTCATTTAAATCTCACCCCCGACTCCCCCAAAAAGAAAGAAAATAAGGAGACAAAAAACCTTTTGAGGTGGGTGTTATCTGTCGCCAGTTTACAAGTTGGGGAAACTGAGGCTAGGGGATAGGAAGTCGCTTGCCTGAGGCCACAGGGCTCAGAGGTAGAACTGGGACTGCGACCAGGCCCACCCCGTTTTGGGGAGTGGCTACAGTCCTAGCTTCACCCCCTCCTCACTGTGCATCTGTTTCCTAGCCCGTAAAACGGGCTGCGACGCCCTCTCTGGCAAACAGCTAGCGCTCGATAGACGTCAGCAATCATCGTGCAGAACTGCCCTTGTAATGGAACCCTCCAGGCCAACAGCAGCCTTCGTCAAGCCCCACGGGGCATACAGCGCAGCCGGAAGCGCCCCTCCCCCGCCCCAAGCATTACACACCCGGCGTTATCATCCAATCGGCTGTGCTCCCTGCTCTCGGGCTGAGCCACGTCGTCCTCGGGTGGGGCTCTGGCAAACCGCTTCACCTCCCTGAGCTTCAGTTTTGGTAAAATGGGGCTAGAGCAGGCACCCACCCCAAAGGGTAATCGCGAGTATTAAATAAATGACGAAAAGTGCCTTGAGCTAGGAATCGCTCAAAGGGTAGCTGTTGTTATCACTACGCGCTAGGATCTGTACATGTGTTCTTTCAAGTGGCCCTCGATCCTAGCACGTGTTTTTACACGAGAGGAGGCCGGGACCAGACAGGTTAATAACTTGCTCGGATTGGTGCTCATGTAACATTGTGCACGCGCCACAGGTTACCTGCCCAATAGCCATTCCTCTGTGGGCCCCCCCCACCCGCTCCCTGATTTTGTTTGGGTGCATGGCATTCCACCTGTGGGGAACGAGGCCTGTCTCCAGACCCAGAGGGATATGCGGCAATCTGGGCCCTCTGCGGTGCAGACCCCAAGACCACATTAGAAGTGCGAGAGATTTATTGGGCAAGATGCCTGCAAAGGGTCAAAGAAGGAGGCAGGCACAGCCTGTAGATTGCACGCGGGAAGGGTGGTAGGAAGGAAGTGGATGGGGGAGGAGGGGCCTCAGTCTTGACCAGCCTGATGTGGAGTTAGGGTCCCACAATGTAGAGTCAGCTCTACAACCCCCACCGCCCCTTGGCAGTGGGAGCTGGTTTAGGCAGCTGTATATGATGTGCCTGGATCAAGGAGACATATGGGGAAGTCTGCCAGGTGCCTGTGGGAGAGGTGTCTCATCTTCTTCTACTTGCTTAAGCTGCATGGGGATGTGGTGTCATCTGAAGGTTTGACTGGGGCTGGAGCTTTTTTTCCCCCCAAGATGGTTCATTCACACGGCTATTGGCGGGAGACCTCAATTCCTCACCATATGGGCCTCTCCACAGGACAGCCTGAGTGTCCTCACAATATGGTACCTGGCTTTCCCCAGGATGAGTGATCGAAAGAAAGGAAGAAGCCCCAGTGCTTTTTATGGCCTGGTCCCTAAAATCACACATCGTCACTTCTGCCTTTTTCTGTTCGCTAATGGCAAGCTGCCTAGGTCAGCTCACATTCATGGGGAGATAAACTAAGTTCTACCTCTTACAGGGAACAGTATCAAAGAATGTTTTGACTTCAAACCACTCTAGTTATTTGTAGTTGGGTCTTCGTTACGTATAAAGATCCCAAGGCCAATGTTCTTTACACCACATAGCACTGCCAGCTTGGGCAGGGAACATTGCATTCTGGGGAGGTAAGGCAAACCCAAAACCCTCAGAAGCCTTTTTAACTCAGAAACTCTGGTTCCATAAGATTCTCACAGATAGGTGTGCCTTGGGGTGCCTGAGTGGCTCAGTCGGTTAAGCGTCCGACTTCGGCTTAGGTCATGATCGCGCGGTTTATGAGTTTGAGCCCCGCATCAGGCTCTGTGCTGACAGCACGGCGCCTGCTTAGGATTCGCTGTCTCCCCCTCTCTCTCTGCCCCTGCCCCGCTCACACTCAGTCGCTCTCTCTCTCTCAAAAATAAACACTAAAAAATATTTTTTTAAAAAAGATAGGTATGCTTCTATAAACGTGTCCTATGTAGAAATACGTCCCAACATAATAATTTACCAGGAAATATTAAAAATATACAACAAGAGGGGTGCCTGGCTGGCTCAGTTGGAGGAGTGTGTGCAACTCTTGATCTCAGGGTCATGATGTCAAGCCCCACATTGGGTGTAGAGATTACTTACGTCAATAAACTCTAAAAGACATATTAAAAACAGAAAGATACAACAAAGGATAAAGAGTAATTCAACAGCTCCCATGAACCACCACCTAGCTTAAGAAATAAAACAGTACTCAGACACTGGAAGCCCCGCATGCTCATAAACCCTGATAACACGGTTCTCCTCACCCCCAGTGGGGACCATTACCGCTAGTTCGGTGCTTTTCACTCCCAGGACTTCCCATACTTTAACTGCACAGAGCGTCGGCCTACGTAATACATAGTATTGTGTTACGTGTTTCTAAACTTTGTAGAAATGGGGTCACGTTGAATCGATTCCTCTTACAGCTTGCTTTTTTCGCTCCATTATGTCTGTTCAGATTTAACCACACGAAGATGTGAAGAAATTAGAATGGCGCTGTTGCTTTGGAAAATAGCCTGGCAGTTTCTCAAAAAGTTCAACACAGCATCGCCACGGGACCCAGCAATTCCACTCCTAATAGTCAAGACTATTAACACAAAGGTCTGCACAAAAACTTGCACGGAAACGTTCATAGCGGTTTTCTTCACAAGGGCCAAAAAGTGGAAGCAGCCCATGTGTCGATCACATATCCATGGATGGAATACTATTTGGCCGTGAAAAAAGGAGTGGAGTACTGATTCACGCTACAACGCGGAAGAACCTTAAAAACATGGTGTTGGGCGCCTGGGTGGCTTAGTCAGTTAAGCGTCAGGCTCTTGATCTCAGCTCAGGTCATGATCTCACGGTTTGTGGGTTCAAGCCCCTCATCGGGCTCTGTGCCGATGGTGCGGAGCCCCCTGGGGATTCTGTCTCTCCCTCTGTCTCTGCCCCTCCCCCACTTGTGCTCTCTCTGAAAATAAATCAACTTAAAAAAAAAAAAAACCCTACAAAACAAAACAAACAAAACATATTAAAGGCAGGAAGCCCGTCCCAAATGACTACAGGGCGTACAGTTCCATTTATATGGAACACCCAGAATAGGGAAATCCACACAGACAGGAAGTGGATTAGGGGTGGCCTGGGCTTGCACACGCGGAGGAATGGGGAGTGCCAGCTGATGGACGCGGGCCTCTTTTTGGAGCGATGGAATCATGTCGGATATGATGGCGGGGATGGCTCCACCCCTTCGGGAATGTCCCCCAAACCACCGCATCGTACGCTTTAAAGAGTGAATTTCACGATGGGTGAATCGTATCTCAATAAAGAAGGATTCAACCATGTTGATACCTGGGCCTGGCCATTCCCTTTCACGCCTGTATAGGAATCCATCAGTACGAAGAGTCTACGCCTGCCATTCTCCCGCCAACGGACAGTTGTGTGCCTTCTCACTTTGTTGCTCTTCCGATCAGCGCTGCTGTGAGCGCTCCCTGGATGCCTCTTCGTGCGAGGGTTTCCTGGAGGCACCCACCGAGTGTGGAGGGTGCACACACCTCGTCAGCCTCACGCCTCCCTACCACTCTCTGAAACTCCTTCGCGAGGCCGGGGAGAGGAGGCAAGGAAGCCACTCCGCCTCCACCCCTGGCCCCTGCAAACCACCTGAGGTCTCAGAAAATAGGGCAATGAAAATGGAAAACAAATAGCACACATCAAGCGCTGGGCTGCCTCCCCTGCTGCCGTGCGGAGACCCACCGGATGGGCAGCGGGGCCTCCCCCACCAGAAAATATTAACAGCATTTAATGAATATTCACAAGGATTCATTAAACATTTCCCCGTGTGGCTGAACAAAACAGTGTTCAAACCCCCAAGCCATTAACAAAAAAGGAAGAAGAAATATTACAGGGACGACGCGCACAAGCTAAAAACGCCACAGGCAAGAAACAGCTGCTGCTGCTGCTGCTGCTGCTGCTTTTTTTTTTCTTTCACTCAGCTTCATCTCCGTCTCACTGGTGTTTAAAACGGGCCCAGTGTCCTAAGTCTCTGTGACTTGTGTGACTGGAACGGTCCTGATGAATATTACAATGATTACAGTTTTCTGCTTCGTGCACCCAGAAAGTTGCCTTTGTCGCAGCAAATGATATTTAAACGGGGCATCTGGGTTGGAGGAGGGCCTTTCCACGGGCTGCCTCGTCGGGCCCTCGCAGCTGCCTGAAGAGGTGTTCCAGGTACTTCTATCGTTCGCCGTTTGACAGACATGGAGACAGGCCCGCATCCGTGAGTCGACTCACTCGGGGTGACTGCTGACACAAGACTGGTACGTCCTTGGTGCTTCGACCGTTGACCTCGTGACCTCATGACCTCACCAGCCTGACCACAGCCCACTGGTCCAGGCGTGGACTTGACCCAAAGACCGAGACTCAGATGGGGGTGGTCTCCACGGCACAGTGGCTTGCGAACCAGTTAGACCTCTCTCTGGGGGAGTCTAAGGTCAAGACCCAGAACAGGTGGGAGCTTGGGCAGAGTGTGGCAGACCCACAATGCACATTAGGACCCGCTTCTGTCAGTCACATGCTGTCACTGAGCCACATTCCATTCCTTAGAAGTGAGTCATTAAGCCTGGCCCACACTCAGCGGGGAGAGGACTGAGACTCCACCTTTTGAGAGGAGAAGTAGCAAAGAGTTTGTGGGTATTTAGAAACCACCCAAAGGCCCAAGTCATATTACTGCCAAATGGTGAGAGCAGGATTTATCAGTCCATCCGCTCTGCAAATATCGGTCCCCTTGTTCACCTATTACACCTTTGCCGTCCAATATGGTAGCCTATCGGGCACTTGAAATATGGCCAGTGTGCCTCCAGAATGGTATTTTCAATTTTAGTTAACTTTAGTTAATTTAAAGTTTAAAACTCCTGGGGCGCGTGGGTGGCTCAGTCGGTTGAGCGTCTGACTTCGGCTCACGTCACGATCTCACGGTTCGTGGGTTCGAGCCCCGCGTCGGGCTCTGTGCCGCCAGCTCAGACCCTGGAGCCTGCTTCGGATTCTGTGTCTCTCTCTCTCTGCCCTTCCCCTGATCACACTCTGTCTCCCTCTCTCTCAAAAATAAATAAAAGATTAAAAACATTTTTTTAAATAAATAAAGTTTAAAACTTCTCATTCAACTACTGGAAAACTTGTATGTAAGTGCGGAACAACGTAGGTCAGTGAATCTACTCTCCCTGTAAATTTCATAAAAAATCTAAACGTGGTTAAGTATTTCCAATGAAACCTTAGCATCCTAATTGAGATGTGCTGTAATATAAAATTACACACCAAGGGCGCCTGAGTGGCTCAGCCGGTTAAGCGTCCGACTCGTGGTTTCAGCTCAGGTCATGATCTCACAACTCCTGCGTTCGAGCCCCGCATCAGGCTCTGCACTGCCGGTGAGGAACCTGCCTCGGATTCTCTATGTCCCTGTCTCTCTGCCCCCCTCCTGCTCACGCTCTCTCTCAAACATAAATAAATAAATATTAAAAAATAATACGAATACAATTACACACTGGACTTAGAAGGAGAAAGAGGATGTAAACTATCTCATTAACCTTTTTTGTGTTGATCTCACGTCGAAAAGATATTTGGGATACGTTGGATTAAACGAAATAAATTAATAAAATTCCTTTTACCTTCCCTTTGACGTTTTGAATGTGGCTGTTAGGCAATTTTAAATTTCGGAATGGTTTACACGACACGTCTGTTGGCAGTGTTTTAGGACTTACTAAGCGCTACGGCTACGTCGTTCCTACCTTCCTGGGGCTTCCAGTCAAAAGGGAGGGACAGCTATTAAGCAATTAATCCAAAGAATAATGGGTGAATAATGAGTGATACAAAGCAGAATTCGGGGAGCTGTGCGAGTTTCACAGGGGACCTGACCCAGATTGTTCTGTCTCCGAAGCAAGCCCGGGATTTGAGAGGCGAGGAGAGAGTTCTAATGCCCAGCGCCGGGAGCGCCGAACGGAAGGTGCAGGGAGAGTTCTGCGTTGGGGGCATGGTGCCAGCTCCTTGGGGTCAGGGCCAGAGGAAGCGGATGTGCCAGGAGCACTGGCACTTTGAAGTGCAGGTGCTGAGGCGGCAGGGAGGGGCCGGGCTGCCATCAGCTGTCAGGTTGGCACTTGCTGATTCTGCCTACGCGGTAGCCAGGCTCCGGAGCCCTCTGGGGCTCTCTGGGTGTGGCCTCCTGTGGCTGTGCTGGAAAGCACCTGGGCTCCTGGGAAAGCCAGAGGGCCGAGCCAGGTGCTGGCACCGACTCTGACCCAGGGCCTACCCAAGCACAGGCCAGAAGGGAAGCACTCCGCTCCTTGCTCCTGACCAATGTGGTCTGGACCGTAGCTTCAGATGACTCGAATCCTCTTGTCCCATCTTTTGGCCCCTAAGTCTACCCTTTGTATTGTCACCCAAACTCTCACTGTTCCTAAAACACGCCAGGCATGTTGCTGCCCCGGGGCCTTGCTATCCTCTTCCTAGGACACCTCCCTTGGTATTTACATAGCTGGCATCTCTCAAAGGTCACCTTTGTCCCTTGACCAACCTTTCTAAGTTACCTCCACGCCCTCCACGCCTCTTTACAGTGACTCTGTCTCATTTCCCTTTGAATTTCTGCTCATATCATACTCCTCCCTATCAGAAATTACCTACCTCATTTATTTGTTTGTTTTTCTGTCTTCCCAACCAGAAAATAAGCCCACAAGGGGCCTTGTCCAGTGCCTAGAACAGTTCCTGGCATGGGTTCAAAAATATTTGTTGAATGAATTCATTCATCTTCCTAAAACTCCAATCTGAAAACAATTATAGGGACCTCAGGAATGTGGACAAATGTTTGTGATGAAATACTGAGTTGGAAAAGGAACAGAAAATGATACTCTCTGATAGTGTACATAGAAGATAAGTGCAGGAACAAAGAAGGAAATATGCCCAAATGGAAAACAGTTACAACGGGGGTGGGGGGGGGGGGAGTACAGAACACTCTAGCTGATTTCTCTATCTTAAACTTTCATTTAATATGGTTATATTATGCTTTAATAACTGCTTTGTTAAGACAGAATTCATCTACCATTAAGTTCACCCTCTCAAAGCAGATGATCGAGTGGTTTTTAGTAGTTTCTCAGAGCTGTACATAATTTTAGGGCATTTTGTCACCCCAGAAAGAGACCCTGTGCCCACTAGCAGCCACTGCCATTCTCCCTCCCCCCTCCCAGCTCCGGGCAGTAAGTGATCTCCTTTCCATCTGTATGGATTTGCCTATCCCAGAGTCGCTATTCTTACGAGCGACAGGACACCAGACGCGGTCTTTTGCCTTTCGTGTCTGGCTTCTCTCACACAGCATCGTGTTGCCAAGGCTCATCCCGTGTTGCAACACGTATCCGTACTTCATTCCGTGTTTATAGGTGAATAATAAGCCGTTGTGGAATTCTCCAGTGTGGATCTGCAATGGTGTGTTTATCTCTCCATCAGCTGGTGGTTTCGGGTCTATAGTTTTTACCAGGACCAACCAACCAACAAAAAGCTGTGAAGTAGGACCTTCTCCCAGTAGCTGGAGGAACACAATCTTGCCACCCTCTGCTCCCAAATCTCTGAAGCCTCCCAACGCCTACAATTTGCTTTCCAGCCCCCTCTGCTCACACTATCAGCCCCTGGCCCCAGCGTACTCTTAAACTCCCTTCCCTGAGCCCCTGTGCACCCTGTTGGACGTACTGGCCGTGCGCCCTCAGCCACCAAGCCTTGGCTAACACCGTCTCCTTTTCTGCTTCCTGGAATAAGTCGTCACGCTCTGCAAAATGCAGCTCAGATGTTACTTCCTTTGCAAAGACTCCCTTGCTCGCAGAGCCCTCTTGTCCACAACTCACTCCACACCTAAAGGACTCATTATTTCGCTTAGTCTTCTGCCTGTTCCCTGCCTTGGCCCGTGAGAGGAGTGCCCTCGGGGTCCCACACATTTATGCCTGCCCGCTATCTCACATGGTCTCTGGCACCCATCGGGCGCTCACCCAAGTCAAATGACTGTGTGTCTGAGCAGGTCGTGACCCACTGTGATATGATGAACGCAGACATCCAACTCTATCACCCTTTGGCAAACAAGACCTCAAAACCTCGAGACTGAGAGAGCCCAGCTTAGTTCAAATCCCGACTTGGCTCCTTGCTAGCTGGGTGGCCCCTGGAAGATAATTCCCTCATCTTTAATGGGGATAATTTCTCCCACCCGAGGGAGTTGCACAGAATACGTAGAGCAGTTGCTCCATAGGCATTGTTTGGGGTGTTTTTTTTGTTTGTTTGTTTATTTTTGAAAGAGAGGGAGAGTGTGAACGGGGGCAGGGGCAGAGAGAGAGGGGGACAGAAGGGGGCTCTGCGCCGACAGCAGTGAGCTCGACGCAGGGCTCAAACTCACAAACCTGGACATCACGACCTGAGCTGAAGTCCGAGAGTCAACCAACTGAGCCACCCAGGCGCCCCTGTGTTGTTTTCAATTATAGTATAATAATATGAAATGTATTATTTTAACTGTTTGCAAGTGGCATTAAGTATATTCACATTATTATGTCGATAAGTGTTTTTACTACCACTACCATTATGATGATGATGATGATGATGATGATGATGATGATGTCGTCGTCAGAAGTCTTAATGGTGTGAGTTTTCCTAGAGACAGGACATGCTATTCCGAACAGTCACACGACGCTAAGTATCTATTCTGCCTAAATCATTTCACCCTCTCAAGAACGCTGGGAGGTTTTATCACCCATGTTTATACTGGAGGCTCCAGGAGCACAAATGATGCACTCAAGGGCACTCAGCCCGCAAGCGGCAGAGCTGGGACAGCCCCAGACTGGGGTACCTCCCCAGTCCCTGTCCACAGCCACCTGCCAGATTAGGATGGCCCTGTCTGATGAGCCACTCAAAATTGCTTCTCTGAGGTTCTGACGGGGTGTGGGGGGAGGCTGTAGCTGATTGGAAAGAGAGGTGGTGCCATTCTGGCGTGGGCAAGTGAAGCCGGGGGCGTCTGGCATCCTCAGCTGGGACAAACACCCCGTACGCGGCAACAGGGCAGGGGCTGGGCCCTGTCGAGCTGCTGATGTCTTTATGCGGCGGCGACTGACTCCGCGGTGGCATGCCCAGCGTGCATCGCCCCTGTGACAAATGATAAAGATCTCATTCAGCCTATGAGATCCACTCGAGGAACTGAATGGAGACAATTGAAAAGCCCTGCACACCAGCCACCGAAGCGAAAGCCTGCAGATTCTGCTGATTGAAGGTCTTCTGTGTGGATTTGCTGACCCTGGAGAATCTCAGCTATTTGGGCTTTTTAATAGAGTCTCCTGGCCTCCTTGCAGGGAACCCGAGCGCTGGAATGCAAGGAAGACCTGCCTGGTTGAGTTCGCGGCATCGAGACAGGAGGACTGTCTGACATTCGGCCCATCCACTTTCATTCTGGAAGGCTAATTATGATTGCTTTCTAATTCTTCGCTGCTTCCCGGGGAAACTCTTAAAGGGACCCCTCTCCCCCTTTGCCACCTGGACGATATTTGGACTCCCTTGCACTTGGGAGTCCCTCCTACTGTCGCCATTGCTACGTTTTAGCAACTCCGCAGAGCCCGACCAATGCTGGGTAACCAGCTAATTGCAGTGACAACTGACCCCTTGGGTGTGTGAATGAACGTGACAAGTGGCTGGTGACGTGCTCACATCACTCATTCCCGTCTCCAAGTTTACTATTTGACCGTGCCCTTCTAAGTAAAAAAGGTCTCACACCAGGTGGTTCTGGTTCATAGTGCCTTTGGAAATAATCACAAAATTGGCCAATAGACTTGACAGTCACAGCATAAGCAGGGAGAGGATGTCAGATAAAACCCTACAGAGATCTGACCCACTGCCTTTTACATACTTATGCTCTGGCCACACCAGACCAACTACATTCCGGTCTCTCCTATAAAAAAGCATTTCAAAATGAAAGGGGCTGAGCGAATAAATCATGGTACGTAACTAGAATGGGATGGCCTGTGGGCACTGAAAAGGGACAGGTGCATCTCCCACACCTGGCACTACTGACCTGACTTCTCAACTGCATACCTTTGCATAGGCTGTTCCCTCCACCTACATGTTTTTCCATCTTTCCCCATCCCCCAGCACACACGTGTTTGGGACATGGTAAATGCCCAACAGATGAGCTGGCTCTTACAGCTTTTTCCTCCTCAGGGGTTCACCAGTAAGCCTGTCAGCCTCTACCCAAGGGGTGGGATTCTGGGGGCAGCTGGAAGTCGGGGGGGGGAGGTTGATCTTTGCATATTATAAAGGTCTACAGTGAATAGTTAAGTGAAAAAAAAAGTAGGTTACAGGCAGTGTGTCTTATGACCCAATTTTTTAGAAAAAGAAAATTCTATATTTACATGTTTGTTTATGCATAGAAAAGTCTGGTACACACTGCATTAACAATGATTACTTCTAGGGAGTCAAGGGTGGTGGAGTAAAGAATGTGAACGGGAACTTTTTGCTTTTTATTTTCTACTTTGTAATGTGTTCATTTTTTTTTTTCCAATGGGCATTGTATTAATTTTATAATTAAAAATCTAATAAAGATTTTTAAATGTGCTTGGGGAATAGAATAGCGATGCTTCCAAAATATTTGCAATTGGCCTTTGTCACAGACATAGCGAGCTGTGAGTTATGTTGGGTGTGTGTATTTTATTTCTCCAACCAGACCATGAGCTCCAAGATGGTGGGCTGGATCTAATAGCAGAATTGATACAGAAATCACAACACTAACTCCACCATGTGCAAAGTGCCAAACATGCTATATACATCATCTAGTTAATTTCATTTGCTTGGACATCTTTAAACCTCCTGTAAAGCTCTGGGCAGGACTCAAATGAATATTTTTGCTTGAACAGTGTGGTTGGCAATGCTTCGGGGAAACACACAATTGGGGCTCCCTTGCTTAACTGTGAACACAGCTCTCTGCAAGCAGGGCTTTAAAATGCCTTTCCTAGGGGCTCCTGGGTGGCTCAGTCGGTTAAGCACCTGACTTTGGCTCAGGTCATGATCTCGCAGGTCGTGAGTTTGAGCCCATTGACAGTGTGGAGCCTGCTTGGGATCCTCTCTCTCCCTCTCTGCCTCTCCTCCGTTCATGCACGTTCTCCCTCTCTCCCTCTCAAAAATAAACAGACATTAAAAAAAAAAAATAAAATAAAAAAAAATAAAATGTCTTTCCTAGCAAACGGAGATAGATGGTAGGTAGACAACGGAGATGACACAAAGCTTTACCTCCAATCCAGGCCAGGATTCTAAAGGCATGAATTCCGCAACACTCTAGATCCCATTTCCCAGAGTGGGTTCTGCGCAACCCCAGTCCCACATGACGCTCTGGGAAAAAGAGTTCCATGATTGGGAAACTGCTACCGACTCCCGACCCTTTTGGAAATTCACATGCCTGTGAGCACCTTAAAGACTCTGAAAAGTCCTGCTGTAAAGAAGCAGGTTTAACCCTGTTCAACCCCAAGTTTCCCCAAATCATTTGATCACAGAGTCTGCTGTTTCATGGACAATTCTGGACACGTTTCACGTAATATGTTTCAGAAAATGCTGCCCTAGAATATTCTCAATCAGCTGGCACCAAGAAATGTTTGATCCCACTTGGAGGCAGATCAAGGCACCACCCCAGGCTTGAAATGCCCAGTACTGGGTGCTCCGAGTTCCCCCCAATCTGGTCAGACCTCAAAGACAGCAAAGGCTTTATAGTGTGGATAGAAGCAAGACATCCACCTCCCAGGTGGCAAAGGGGGGTACACCAAGGCTAATTCTTGGTGTGTGGCACAGCTCCACGAGAGCCATGTGAGATCTGGGGTCAGAGAGACCTGGGTTTGAATACCAGTTCTGCTATGGAGTTGCTGTGTGACCTTGGGTGAGTCACTGTACCTCTCTGAGCCCGTTTCAACATTTAAAGATGGGGATACAACCCCCTCCCTTGAAGACCCGTTTGACGAGCAGACATACTACAGAGGGGATGCTTGAGAAGGGAGAGCCGCTATGGGTAACCCACCAGTGATTCACCTCCACCACTGCTCTGCTCATCCCTGGAACGGATCTCTTTGCCGCTCTGGGGTTTTGTCCCCCAGACACAAGGAGCGCTCTTGGCACAGGACCTATGTGGCCTGCACAGGCATAAGACTTCCAAGGACACCCCAGGGAACTATAGCAGATGTAAGATTCCTTAAACAGAGTGAAAATCTGAACTGGAAAACCTTGGGAGGGAAATGTCCTAACTTTTCACGTTGCTATAACAAAACCAAGGTGTCACCACTCTCAAAAGAATCTTGTATTTTTAAAAATAGAGAAGAAGAATGGGGGGGGGGGGGATCTATTTGCACTGTTTGTGGCAGGAACAGATACAAACATAACCTCTGGAGTCGCCAGCCCTGGGCTGGAGTGTCAGCTCCGTGGTGTCCTCGCTGGGCAACTCCGGGTAAACGACTAAACCTCTCTGCGCTTGTGATTCCTCGCGCGTAAAATGAAGAGAAAGCTGAGCACCGAACTTCGTATTCGTCATGGAAATCCGTGCGACTTGCTGGCAGAGGACCTGGCGTCGAGCCGGCGCCCAGTATCACTACTAAACGACTACTAATAAATTACGACGCGCAGGGTTCTCGGTTCCTTTTGCCGCTAACTTTCCCCTCTCCCGCTCCCCACCCCCCCCACCCCCCCCCCCCGGTCACCGTGTTTCTTTCCCATCCATGCACAAAGCAAAAAAGCCTGCACGCTGCTCGGCCGCGGCGCGTTTTGCAGGAGCGGGGCCCACGGAGGGTTCCCCTCCCGCCGCCCCGCCGGGCGTGCGGACACGCGCGCGCTCCGGGGCCCGGGCCGGGTTCCCCGGGGGGAGGGGCGCCGCCGGAGGAGGTGGGGGGGGGAGAGGGGGGTCCCCCCGCAGGCCGGACGCGGCGTCCCCGGGGCGGCCTCGCTGCTCGGCCCCAGCGGGCCCGCCGCGCCGCCGCCGCGCTCGCTGCCTCGTGCATGCCAATTAGGCCCTAATTTGATTTCTGTTCTATCCGCGCGAACCCCATTAAAACCCAATTCTGCTGATTACTAACAGCTTTCTTGCCACGCAACGCCTCTCCTCCCAGGGCTGCTCGGCGCGGCGAGGAGCGGGGCCCCGCCGCCCCCACCCCTAGACTCGCAGAGTCCCCGCGACCCCGCCCCGGATCCCCCAGGCCCCGGCCAGAGTCTGGGTCCGGGCTCCGCTCCCCAGCCGAGTCACGGGGCCGTCTCTTAGGAAACAATGGGATTGTAGAAAGCTGGGATCGGGCGTCGTGGGGAACACGGAGGTCAGCAAGTCCCGCCTCCCACGCCCAGCAGGAATGCCCTGGACCGGCGACTGTCGGCCCCCCGCCGGTGCCTGCGCTGTTCTCAGCGCCGGGAGCTCCCTCCCTCCGTCAGGGAAGCGCAGTTGGGTTCAAGTTACCGCCCTCTCCGCTGTGTGACCTTAAACAAAGCTCTTGACCTCTCTGGTCCTCAGTAGCCGCATCAGTAAACTAGGGGCGAGGATAACACCGGCCTCCTGGGACTGGACCGTTGGGAGCAAAAATCCGAGACACAGGCGAGGCCCAGGAAGACTGCTTGGCGCGTAGTGAGCGCTCAATAAAAGGCGGCTGTGGGAGGTGAGCCCTGCAGCGCCCCCTCCAGGGCGGGGCCAGTGAGGCACTTGCCAAGGTACAAAATTTAAAGGGCAGCCCAAAATCTCAGTAATCAAGATAAATCCTACTTTAACACAGTATTTTATACTGAAAAGCCATGCCAAAAAAAAAAAAAAAAAAATTAACGATGGACAAAATTATTCAAAATTTAAATAAAGACAAAACTGACATCAGGGTACAACAAGAGAGGTCCTGCAAGAACAGTGTGGAAGCCAGTCCTTCTTTACAACTTTGTTCGCCCTGGATTCTTGGCATTCATTCTGAGTTTAAAAACAATACCGCATTAATTACTATTTATCTTGATCACTGCGCCTTAGGGTGCCCCTTTTACTTTTGCACCCCTACTTCCAGCCCTGAGTAGCAGCCAGAGCCTCAGTTTTCTCATCCGCGAGATGGGGCGAAGGATGACCGTTTGTAAGGATGAGTTGAGAATTCATAAGCAGGCAGCATAATTGAAAGCATCTGCTCTAGAATCTGTGCAAATTCAAACCCCTCCTCTGCCACTTACTAGCTGGTGGGGTGGCAGGTCACAACCTCTCTGTGCCTCTGTGTCCTTATTGGGATGACAGGGGCACTAACAGTGTTTAGCCTAGAAAGGCTGCTGGGGGGTTCATTCCAATAACGCTCACAAAGCACATACTTGGCACAAGGCAACAGATCAATTCCTGTTGTTGCTATTATTAGTTGAGAGAATACGCTTGAACTTGACTATCCCTGGCACAGCATAAGCCCTGGATAAGTGGGAGTAGTGAGCATTATTGGGCATCGTTTTTGTGAGGTGCCTGGCACACAGTAGGTGATCAGTTGACTGCAAGTGCCAGAAAGGCAGAGACCACTTTTGACTTGTTCCCCACCATAGCCCTTAAAAGGCTGCACATAGTGGGTCTGCAAAAATATTTGCAGAATGAATCACTGGTCAAGTGGCACAAGGCAGCCCATCCCATCTTTGGTTTCTGGAACCACTGGGAACTTTCGTCCTTTCACGGACCCGACATCCTCACCCCCGTATAACAGCAACAATGCTGTTGACCAGGTGTGCGCCTCCTGCTGAGCCCTCGAGCCCCATGGAAGGGGCTTCTCCAGCTTCAACTCTCAAAAACCAAACGCGATGACTCCAGAAGCCTTCTTGGCCTTGTAGAGAAAGCTTAAGAAGGAGAGAGAAACTCACTCCCTCCAGGGCACCTGCAGCCAGCTTCCTGACAGAGCTGTGGGCCAGAAGCCCTTTCACCATGAAAATGCCCTTTGTGCTACAAGAATTATAGGAATGCTTTCGGAAGTGTGTTAACCGCCGTATTAATAACGGCTGCTTCACTAATTAACTCAGTTGCCTGACTCCTGCAGGCATTTGAGTGGGCACTCTCTGGTCCCTCTGGAACCTTCCCCTAACCTAGCCTCCTGGCCCTGCCTTCTCACCTGCCAGCTCTAGACTCTTCACTTTTAGCAGAGCCACATAAGGTGAGGTTCAAAGCCTGGCCTTGGCTTTTGACCTTGACAACTCCAGGGGTGGCCTTCAGGTCCCGGTGCTCTCTCTAGACCCCTTTCAGTGCCCTTAAAGTAAGAGGTGGCTGAAGCTACTTTCAAAAAACTTGGAGGCGGGACAAAGCCGAACTGTCCATTCCTCCCTCACCGGCCTTGCACTTGTGGCCCACAATTTCAGGTGGCTAGCTGAGGTTAAATAGCCGAGATGCACAGGATCAAAGCCATACTCTCCTTCTCTTGGCATCGGGGTCCAGTCAGCAATGATACTCAAAAAAAAAAAAAAAAAAAAAAAAGCGACACGCAGGACAGCAGAGGCATGACCAGTCAGAAGCGATCCTGGCAGAATCCCAGAGGCCCCTCTGCTGGACCAGGGTACCATCATCCCTTTCGATAGTGGACCATGGAAAGGTCCCTGAGTTCTGGGACAGGAGGCGCTGGCACACCCAAGATGGCAGGTGGCACTTAGCGATTCAGGTCAGCAGCTATCTGCCAACAGCTACGGACAGACGTGTCCGAGTCAGTGTATCAGTACGATCCCGGTGAGTGTCGGGGCTGCCTCCGAGCGCGGGGGCTGACACTGCTCCCCCACGGGATTCTGAGCCCTCCCGGGATAGGGCTGTGCTGTCCTCTTTGGCGCCTGGCACAGGGCCTCCCCACGGAGCTCACGCGCGGTCCGTGTTTGTTGAAGAGCGAGGGATCAAGGAGCTCTTGGACGTTAATGAGTAAATTGGGGCTGATGACACCCTTCCCGTGAAGGTGCCTGGAGCTTCCTGACTGCTGTCTCTGTCTAATTACCCTGCTGACTTGTCGGCTGCCTTTTTTTTTTTTTTTTTTTTTTTTTTTTAACAGCTGGAAGTCTGGGGTTGGAGGCTCGCACTGCATTTGCTTCAGTGTCTCCCACGGAGAACCTGCCTGTGTCATTCAGACATGGCACGAGACGGTCTGCCCCGGTGAATTTTGATAGCGCTACCCGGGCCATCTTGCACCCAACGGTTGTCTTCCTTCTCCAAATGATCCCGACTTGACATATTCGTTTCCTGGGACTGAACATTACCACACCTGATGGCTGAAAACCACAGAAACGGATTCCCTCACAGTCCCCGAGCCCAGAAATCCAAAATCAAAGTGTGGGGAGGGCCGCGTTCCCTCCAAAGGCTCCTGGGAGGATCCTTCTTTGCCTCTTCTGGCTTCCGTAGCTCCCGGTGTTCCTTGGCTTGTGGCCGCATCCCTCCAGTCCCGGCCCCTGTCTTCATGTGTGAAGGTCTCTCAAATCTCTCTCTGCCGAGCTCTTGTCATTGGACCTAGGGATCCAGGATGATTTCCTGCAGGCATCCTTAACTTAATTAATTATATCTGCAAAGACCTTATTTCCAAAAAAGAAGACATTCACAGGTTCTGGGCATTCTGGGCACCTGTCTTCAGAAAGGTCTGGGTGGCTCAAGACAAATTCATGTCCTGCACCCCGTATCAGATACGCAGAATGCACTGAGGTACCCAGTAACCCACACGGGTTTTCATTTCTGGCTCCAGGAAGACTGCTATGAAAAAGCAGAGGCTCTATTTTCAATTCCCTGGCCTAATAGCAGCCAGAACACCCGAAGGGACATTTGCACCTTCAGCCCCTCCCTCTTAAAGTTCCCATCCAGGGGCGCCTGGGTGGCTCAGTCGGTTAAGTGCGTTAAGCACCCGACTTCAGCTCAGGTCATGATCTCACGGTCGTGGGTTCAAGCCCTGTATCGGGCGCTGTGCTGACAGCTCAGAGCCTGCAGCCTTCTTGGATTCTGTGTCTCCCTCTCTCTCTGCCCCACCCCCACTCGTGCTCTGTCTCTCTCTTTCTCAAAAATAAACGTTAAATTTTTTTTTTTTAAAGTTCCCATCCAGATGAAGCTTGGCATAGGAGGAGAAGTTCGAATTCTATGGCAAGAGACCAGGATTCAAGTCCCAGGAGTGTCTTTTAGGCACCACATAGCCTTAGGCAAGCCTCAGTTTCCTCATCTGGAAAATGGGGATGATAATAATATCACAACATTAATAATAATATTACCTGCCCTCTCAGGACCAGTGGTGTAGATGATAATTTACATCTTTAAAAATGCTAACGTATATGCAGAAATTATGTGTTACAGAAACTGTAGTGCTGAATGGGGCTTACGAGTTACATTGCCTCAGTTTGAATCCCGATTCTGTGTGCCCCTAACCAAGTTCACTGATTTTTCTCTGCCTCTGTCTCCCCATCTTGTCACCCATTACTCCTGATTACTCATAACACATTATAACGGAATTATTTTCTTTATTTTTTTAAGTTTATTTATTTATTTTGAAAGACAGAGAGAGCACAAGTAGGGGAGGGCAGAGAGAGAGGGAAAGAGAGAATCCCAAGCAGGCTCCATGCTGTCAGCACAGAGCCCGACATGGGGCTCGAACTCACAAACCTGAGATCATGATCTGAGCCAAAACCAAGAGTTGGACACTTAACTGACTGAGCCTCCCAGGCACCCCTATAATGAAATCATTTTATATAGTAGTTACCAAGGATATATTTATTTATTTATTACTTTTTAAATTTTTATGTATTTATTTTGAGAGAGAGAGAACGCAGGACAGGGGCAAAGAGAGAGGGAGAAAGAGAATCCCAAGCAGGCTCCACACTGTCAGCGCAGAGCCCGACATGGGGCTTGAACTCACGAACCCTGAGATCGTGACCTGACCCAAAGTTGGATGATTAACTGACTGAGCCACCCAGGTGCCCCATAGTTGCTACCAAAGATTTAGATGAGGTGATTGATTTAAAATAAGCATGCAATAAATTGTCACCACCACGATTACTTTGACTCCCCATCCAATGGGGGGGGGGGGGGAACAGCAGTGGTGGTAAAGGACAGCAAAATTTGAGGGATCACGGGGGTGACCGTGCATGAGAAAGCTTCTATCACCTGGCGAAGGGAAACCAGGTGTGCGTAGACCAGGGGCTCCCAAGAGGGGCGATTCTGCCCTTCCGGAGACATGTGAGCGATGTCTGGAGACACTTTCGGTTGTCACACAGAGTGGAAGGTGCTATCGGCCCCGAGGAGCACCATGGGACAAACCCCAACAGCAATCAGCCGGCCCCAGAGGTCAGTCGTGCCTAAGCTGAGGACCCCTGGGGTAGACAGACCCCTCCTGTTTAGTGTGTGCGCCCTGCAGAGAAGTCCGGGACTGACCCCCGTTCCCATCAGCAAAAGGAAGCCTCTAGTGCGGGCCCAACTACGTGTGGTTTGAGCACTCAGGTCAGACTCCTAGCAGGTAAGACGGACTCCTCCCTAAAGCCTGCTGTGCTCCCCCGATTGCGCCGTGTCCCCCTGCCCCTCCTCTGTGCAACTCTGACAACTGGAAGCAGAAGATGCCAAAACTTCAGCGGGACTTTCCTGCCTCAGCAACAGGCTCACCGGGGAACGAGAAGTCAGAAGGCCCTCATTTCTGACAGCTCCAGGAAAATCTGCTCAGAAACCAATCTTTGGAGTCCCTGGATCATGAGACTATTCTCGTGGGCCCTCGGGGGTAGAATCACTCGTGCTGATGGCCTTGCTTGGCCACTGTCCCTGTGCCACACTGGCGATCAGCTCCAAGTATCCGTCCCCCATAAACGCTTGTCCAAGCAGCTTGCACGGCGGGGGCTGCGCTGCCGCGGGGGGGCCAGAGCACGCGGACTAGCTCCAGTCTTGCGTATCCAGGCATCTAGTCAGTAGCTGGGACCCATTCCTCCTCTGGCAGAGGGGCTGGCCGGCTGGCGTGGTCACTGGGAGATGTGGTGAGTTCCAGCATCAGCTGGTTCGTGAGATGCATTTTCTGTGTGTGCAATGGGTCCCCTCCCCCCCCCTCCTCCCATGACACCAAAAGGGGCTGATTTCAATGGCTGCCATCTTCCCCTGTCCCTGAGCTTTGGAGATGGCTCTCGGGGTAGCATATATATATATGGCTTCCTCTGGAAGAGACGAGGCAGGATGTGACATGACACCCGCTGGATGCAGAGCCCGGGTGCCTGGCTTACCATCCGTATGGGGTGGGAGTTTGCACACCTTGTGTATTCATTTCCTGAGGTGGCTGTGATGAATTTCCACAGACGGGTGGCTTCACATAACAAAGTGTATTCTCTCACAATTATGGAGCCTAGATGTCTGAAATCAAGGTGTTCGCGGGCCATGCCTTTGCACTAAAGGCTCCGGGGGGGAATCCTTCCTTGACTCTTCCCACTACTGGTGGCCCCGGGCATCCTTCGACTTGTGGGCGCATCCCTCAGATGTCTGCCTCTGTGGTCACCCGTCTTCTGCGTGTGTCTGTGCTCTGCGTGGCTAATTCACAGAGATAGGTCTGATCGCATTTAGGGCCTACTTGGGTTACCCAGGATTATCTCCTCCTCTCAAGATCCTTAACTTAATCACATCTGCAAAGGCCCTTTTCCCAAATAAGATCACATTCACAGGTTCCAGGGATTTGATGGAGTTATTTTTGGGGCAGGGGGGCATTTTTCAGTCTACCACGGGAGCCCTGAGTTACCCTCTGGCTCTGAAAGTCCCCAGGCGATCCCCAGAGGGTAGACTGCATTTCTCCCAGAGTCTCAAGTGGATGCTTTTCAAAGCACTTTCACAACTGTCATTTTGCTTTGTGTTGCCGACCTCCTAATGAGGCACCCAGAGGGGCTAATGTTAAACCCATCTAATTGATGGAGTAGCTGAGGCCTGGAAACTCCTGACTTGCTCTCTCCTTGGGTTATTCGGCAGATTAGAGCCAGGAGCAAACCTCTTGGTTTCCCCGGGGCCATCCTTCTTCCTTGTAGAACCACTCACCAGGGTGCACGCTTTGTTCTGGAAGCCAAGGAGGGCGATCAGTCGAAGCCTGCCGTACAGATGCAAGCCCACCCAGAATCCCGAACTCACACTCGTTTGTAGGTGTGGGGTTGGGGGAGCTGCATGTGAATTCACTGTGGCCCAGACGGCAGCGGGTTCCCAGGGTCTGGCTACAAGCGGTCAGAGATCTCTTCTTCCCCGCGGGAGTCTTCCTGAGCAGGGGGGTTCTCCCCAAACCCAGGAACTGAGAGGCTAGTGGGGACGCTAGCAGAATGAGAAAGATGGGCTTTGCCTCCTAACAAAAAAAGATTTTAATAGTCTTAGGACAGATCAAATTCAGGGATGGTCAGGGGAGGGGGAGGGTCCTTGTTCCTGCCCCTCCCCTGCCTGGGACTTGCAGTTCAGGACAAAAAACTGTCCTAGGCCTCAGTTTCCTTGAAGTAACGTTGATCCGACTTGGGGGGGGGGGTGAAGGGGCAGGCAGGGGAGTCGTGCTGGGTAGAACATCCACCCCTGGCTTTGTAATCTAATTCAGAAATGAGGATGAAGAGATAATGACCGCCAAGTGTTTGTGGAGTTCTTGACAAGGAACATGCAACATTGACACAAGGTATCATTACCTTCATTACTAGTCAGGAAGAGGTGGGGGTGCCAGTTAGGAATGGGCGAGGTGAGAGGTGAGTGCACTGCCTTGGGATCCCCGGAGGCCGCGGTGGGTGCCTGGGCTGGAAGTGACCATTATTTATTTATTGTTTTGTTAAGTGCCTGGGCGCCTGTGCTGGCTGTGTGCGTAAAGCAGACGGAGATAAACCACCCTAGATAACCCCCCCGGGGTCAACCCTCTGTAGGTGGGTGGAAGTTAAAAACTCTCCTTTCTCTTCCCGCAAACAAAAACACCTTCCTCGTGGGCCTCACGTGATGCCACAAATGCCCACCATTAGCTCTCGCTCCTTGGGGGTATATGCTGCTGAAGCTGTGCATCTGGGTGAAGGCATCTCATTGCCCGGGAGGAGGAAGGCAGTCACTGCTGGCTCTTGGAATAGCACACTCTCATTGCACCCAGTCCTCACCCTTGGTGCAGCAGGAGCCCGGGGACCTCCCTGTGAGCACAGCGGGGGGGGGGGGGGAGGGGGGGGCGCGGGCGGGGAGGGCTTGGCTGCTGGACCCCTGCTGGGTGATCGCTTGGGAAGGGAGGGGTCAGCAAGACTGGAAGGTGAGGAGGGAAAGGTCAATGCAGACAGCCTCCTGCCCCCAGTGGCTTCCAGATTCAGCGGAGGTATTAAGACACCGCCGCCAAGCAAATGTTTAACTAGCGCTCAGAACAGGGAGCACCTTCAAGGGTCAATAGCAGTTCTAAGTACCAGGCATACGATGCTTTTCAACCGCGGTGTGTGTGTGTGGGGGGGGGGGGTTCACCTGTCTCTCAGACGTCGAGGAGGGACTTCAGGATCCTCTCCTCTGAAAAAGGCACTTTCCTGTGTATGCAGGCGTGCACACACAACACATGCTTTGTATGCAGTTTCTGGGGTCCACCGATCCCTGCAGCCCGCCCCAGGACCCCGGGCAGGGGCACTTCTTTACCACACTCACATCTTGTGCTTTCACTTCCTCAGTCTGCAAGTGCTCACTAAGCCTGGGAGGTAGGTGCAGCACTGCCCGCTTCCTTAGACCCAGAGACACGCACAATCTCCTCCAGGCCCCGCAGCTCGTGAGGGTCCGAGCTGGGACCAGGACCACCCCCTGCACATCTCCTCCAGTCCTGTGTGTAGAATGCCCTCTACAGAGAACACAAGGAGAGTGGGTTCCCTCTGGAGCTAGGCAACGCAGCTGCCCTGGCCACCCCAAGCCTGGGTCTTCTGAAAACCACGTCTTTAGACCTCATTTATAGGCCTATATGCAAAAGGACCAACCGGGTGATACAGCTAATGAGTCCTGGGGGGATTCAGACAGAGATGTCATTACTGAAGACTTTGATGCCTAAGCTTCCAAATGGGAGAATATTTCTAAATCATCTATTCATCTAACACAGTTCACACGCGGGGCACCTCCCAGGTAAATTTCAGTTCCGTCCCCCGCCCCCGTGAGTAAACCCCAAACTCTTTGCGATGGCCTCTCTGCTCTGGCAGGGCCTGCAACTTGCTTTTCTCCCTCTCGTCGCCTCTTGGCCACTCACTTCCTTATCGGTTACGCTCCACCAACCCCGGTCTTCTGTCAGTTCTTAGCGCTTGCCACGCTTTGCCCACCCCAGGGCCTTTGCACTTGCCGCTCCTCCTGCCTCGGAATCTTTTTGCCCCGGCTCTTCCCACGGCTGGCTCCGTCTCAGCTTGAATGTCACTTTCTCAGGGAGCTCTTCTTTGACTTTATCTAAGAATATCCTTCATGATTCTCCAGCCATCTGTTTCTTTCTCCTTAGCACTTATAACAATCTGTAGCTGTTTCATGTCTTTATTTGCTTACGTACTTATTATCTGTCACTCCTTTGAACATCTAAAGTTCTGTGAAGGGGGGAGCCCTGTTGTCTTTATATCGTCAGCCCCTGGCTTAGAATAAGGGCTCAGTTACTGAAGAATGAATGGCTGCAAAGTATGTTTGGAAGGAGGAGTATTCCTTAGCCACCACTTTACCCCACTTAGTGCAGTAATACAACCGTCATCTGGCTCCAGAGTGGAGTGCGATGCTGCCCTACTCTTGAGCTGCTGGGATGGTGACTTGCCAAGACGGCGGCCTCTGGGGCCACCCAAGAAACCAAGTTGAACAGATAGAGGTCCCATAACCTCAGCTTTGGGAAGCAGGAAGAAATGCAGTGTGAGGGACAGGTCATGATGCTCCAAACTTAAGACAGTGATCCTGGCTTAAAAAAAAAAAAAAAAAAAAAAAGTCCTGCCAATCGGATCCATCCTCTAAGGAAACCATCCCATGGACAGTTTTATGACAAAGTCTGAAGAATAGGCAAGGGCCGCACAGGGGACTTTTGGAAGTCGTATTGCTTTCTTAGGAAAATGCTGCTGGCTTCTGGAACTGCAGTTTAATTAAATTCAGTTGGCTGGATACCTTCAAAGGCTGTTCCAGGTCCTTACCAGCCCTCACAGACACAGACATCTTCCAAGCAAATGTGTGAGTGGGAGAGTGGTGAAGCAATCTCTGGCAAGATAAGGCAGGCATTCTCCAATCAAGGATCGTACCCCCCAGGCGTGCAGGGGGCGGAAGGGGGGAGTGGGCAGGAGGCCGAGGGACCTGAGTGCCTAGTCCTTCCTGCACCTACCCTGTCCTGCCTCCCGGGACAATGAAGGGCGAGACAGTGCTTCCTCTGTGGGGGTGGTGCGGGGGGGGGGAGGTATCACGGCTCTCAGAGAAACACCGAAAAGGCCAGACAGACCCACATCACCTGATCTCTCAGACTCTTATCTGATTTCTTCAGATGCAGACTCTCCCAGGGTGACTCACCTCTAACCCAGGGGTGGAGCCTGCCGGCGAGGTTTCTCAGGGTTGATCTCTCAGAGAAGAAAGGTTTGGGGCCCACAGGGGCTGCCGTCGAACCGAACTGGCCTTTGCCACTGACCTTTGCCACGCACGTACAATGAGCCGAGGACTATACTGCACATGCACGCCTCCCATCTCATTTGATTGCGTGGACAACGTCTGGGATGGTTTTGTTAAACCCATCTTCCAGATGAGGAAATCGAGGCACAGAAAGGCAACGATCGCTCGCCCAAGATCACTCAGATTGTTAAGTGGCTGGTGGCGTAGGTTGAGATGGTTGAGTTCATGCATTTGGCACTATTTATTGATGACCTATCACTATTCATTATCAGGCACTATTTTGGGTGCTAAGGATATGAATAAAAAAAAAAACAACAGTCCTCACCCTCAAAGAGTTTAGTCTTTCTTTTACGCTTAAGATTGCATCTTACATATTTGTATGTTTATTCGTCTCTTTCCCTATTAGGCTGCACAGTTTTTATTCATTTATTATTATTTTTTTAAGGTTTATTTATTTTTGAGAGAGAGAGAGACAGAGCGCGAGCAGGGGAGGGGCAGAGACAGAGGGAGACACAGAATCCGAAGCAGGCTCCAGGCTCTAGGCTGCACACTTTTTAAGAACAGGACTCTAGCTTCCAGGACCCCTTGGGCAGCCTGTTGAAGCCTATGGATCCCTTTTCAAAACCATGCTTTTCAGTGCATAAAATACAGCACGTGGGATTGCAAAGGAAACCAATTATACTGTAATACAGATATCACAACATGAAAAGCCAAGTCTGTGAAATAGTAACATATGAGCTTCTTTATTATGTCTGGAGTAACAAAATCTTGCCACTGGTCTATCTACTTCTGCAGTTTCTAAGTTTCAAGGAGCACAAATGATACTTTGCAACAACTGTTAGTGACACGGAAGGCTCCGCATTTGTGTGAGCGCTGAAGGCACAGCAACTGATGACACTACCGCAGTTTGTCACCTGCGTTCCCAATGGAAGAAAATGCCGCCTTTACTTTTTTTTTTTTTTAATTTTTTTTCAACATTTATTTATTTTTGGGGGGACAGAGAGAGACAGAGCATGAACGGGGGAGGGTCAGAGAGAGAGGGAGACACAGAATCGGAAACAGGCTCCAGGCTCTGAGCCGTCAGCCCAGAGCCCGACGCGGGGCTCGAACTCACGGACCGCGAGATCGTGACCTGGCTGAAGTCGGACGCTTCACTGACTGCGCCACCCAGGCGCCCCTGCCTTTACTTTTTACTGAAAGTAAAAACGGTATTTTTTTTTTTTCTCTCCCAGCTACACGCACGAACCCCTGAATTCTAGCAACGCACCTACAAGGAATCTGACAATGAATGCCAGGCTTAGGACCCTTATAAATCAGGGGCATTCCGCGCCCTGCCCCATGTGTGTTGCTGTCCATGAGCACCCGGGGCTGGGAGGGCCGAAGTATCTCGGCTGGGAAGGACGCCTCCCGCCATCGTGGTCCTATCTCGTTCTGATTGAGCGCTGGACTGTCCAGGTTCTCCACGTCTTCGGGGAGGGTTCGGTGATGACACATGGAGATCAAGCCAGAAATAAAGGCAGGAGGGCACAGTGTTCAAGGCCATGGCCCTGGCGGGGGGGGGGGAGTGGGGTGGGGGTGGGGACACTGGAGACCAGATTCACATTCAAGTGCCCCACTCGTCCACGATGGGTCAGGACTCAGAGTCCCGCCTGTACGATGAGGCCAAAGAATGTGCATAGGTGAGGTCGCTGGGAGGACCCAATGACACAGAGGCATGCAAAGTGCAGGTATAGTGCCTGCGCGTGGAAAGCGCTCATTAAAAGATAACTGTCGAAGTGCCACCTTGCACCTTCACTGCTTATCTGGAGCCTCTCTCCAAAGCCCACGGACTACAGCAGACAGCATGTGAGTCAAAGCTCTCCAGACTGCTGTTTCTCCATCACACTTGGGATCCCGCTCCAGGATGTGGCTGGGCACAGCTGGGAGAATCTCCCCGTGGGAGCCTCGGAAAGTTTTTCTCTCCTCCCCCCACCCCCCAACCGGCCCAGCCCAAGCTGAAGAATTTGGCAGTAAATGCTTAACCATTGGCTGGATGGCTTTGCTTTTCTTTTCTTTTCTTTTCTTTTCTTTTCTTTTCTTTTTTTTAATTGTCCTCCAAAGCTGGAGTTGCTGAGTGAATCGTTAAGGGAGCAAATTCCAAGAGCGTGAGTTTCTCTTGTTTCCCAGGACAGGTTTGGGCCAAGACAAACCCCAGTGATGCCAACAGCAGTTGCTGGAACAGTGCAGCTTAAAGCTGACTTCTCGGCAAGTCTTTTGGGGCTCTGGTTGAACGGTTCTCCTCTCTCCTTCCACCCGGTGATTAAAGGAACCACATATAACTTTCTCCTTATGTCTCTTTCCCTTTCCTCCCCCCATGTGCCCCCTTGGAAAGGCTCTGCAGAGTCCCTCCGTGTTTCTCAAAGAGCCCCGGAGCTGCGGCCTCTTGATTTATGTCCCCTTGGCAATGCGAGGTTGAAATGGCCTGAGAATACTGAATAACTGGAAACGAGCAATGGAGAAGGGTGGGGCCAGTGGGAGGGTCTGATGGTGGCTTATGCTTAGCCCTCCCCCACCAGACCAGAGCGGTCGGTGGACCCCAGAATCTGAGTGCCAAAGGAGAATCAAACCAAGTCACTGGAGCTTGAAAAAGAAGTCAAGGTTGTCCAGAGAAACTTACAAAATCGATCATTTCCGGGTGCTGGTGACTCCTTGGGTTTTCTCCTTCCACAGAGCCTTTCTCCTGTTCACTTTGGGTTCAACATGTACCCCGAGGGGAAATAACAGAAATTTGAATCCCTTGGTCCCACTCCTTGCAGGAGCTCTCTATCAGTTGAGTTGAATACTTGTGCAAAAGAAGTTGGGGGTCGAATTTTTTGAGTTTGGTTCTGCTATAGATCTTGCCTGAGCTGTAAGCATGACTTTCATCCCCCATACAAGGTTGTTTCTGGTTCCCGAATTAGATCTGGAGTGATCTGAGGGCAGGAACTATTCTTCCCTCCTTCTCTCCCATCCTTCTCCCCCTTCCACAAATATTTATTGATCACCTACTAGATGCCATCGTCGTCTCTTCTTGGCCTCCACACTAACACTGGGCTTGTGTGTATTCTACTAGGTGCTGGATGAACAGATGAATGAAAGACAGTTTTAGGCGGGACTCCAAAAACTAAGTCAGGATCTTCAGTTTTCCTAGAAGGTTGGACGTGTGGTTAACATCTCAGAAATGGGATCCCAAGGGCACCTAGGTGGCTCAGTTCATTCTGACTCTTGACTGCAGCTCAGGTCATGATCCAACGTTGTGGGATCGAGCCCTGTGTTGGGCTTGATGCTGAATGTGGAGCTTGCTTGGGATTCTCTCTCTCTCTCTCTCTCTCTCTCTCTCTCTCTCTCTCTCTCCCCCTCTGCCCCCTCCCCTGCTTGCATGTGTTCTCTCTCTCTCAAATTAAAAGATGAAAGAAAGAAAAGAAAAGGAAAGAAAAGAAAAGAAAAAGAAAGAAAGAAAGAAAGAAAGAAAGAAAGAAAGAAAAGAGAAGGAAGGAAAGAAAAAAGAAAGAAAAGAAAAGAAAAGAAAAGAAAAGAAAAGAAAAGAAAAGAAAAGAAAAGAAAAGAAAAAGGATCCTGAGTGACAGAGAGGTGGGCCAGGACTGGAACTAGGAATAAGGATCCCTGGTTGCCATAGGGGCACTTGTACCCCAATGTTTATAGCAGCACTCTCAACAATAGCCAAATTGTGGAAAAAGCCTAAATGTCCATCAACTGATGAATGGATAACTAAACTGTGGTTTATATACACAATGGAGTACTACGTGGCAATGAGAAAGAATGAAATATGGCCCTTTTTAGCAACGTGGATGGAACTGGAGAGCGTGATGCTAAGTGAAATAAGCCATACAGAGAAAGACAGATACCCTATGTTTTCACTCTTATGTGGATCCTGAGAAACTTAACAGGAACCCATGGGGGAGGGGAAGGAAAAAAAAAAAAAAAGAGGTTAGAGTGGGAGAGAGCCAAAGCATAAGAGACTCTTAAAAAATAAGAACAAATTGAGGGCTGATGGAGGGTGGGAGGGAGGGGAGGGGGAGTGATGGGTATTGAAGAGGGCATCTTTTGGGATGAGCACTGGGTGTTGTATGGAAACCAACTGGACAATAAATTTCATATATTAAAAAAAAAAAAAAGGATCCCTGGTTGCCAGTTCCAACTGGGCCGCCATCTTTCTGTATGGGTCTGGGAACAATCTGTCTAACTTTTTGTGCTGCAGCTGTCCTATCTGTAAAATGAAAGCAATCTCAAGACTTCTTTCATATATTTAGAGTTCTGTAATTCTCTCAAACCTTTACCCCCAGATCCAGTGAAATCAGACCCTTCCACAACAGAATTAGGGGACCACCAGATTCGCTCCCAGTGAATCTACTTCTTGGACTGATTGGAACTTCCAGCGCCTTTTCTTGTTCCAGAATCTATAGTGTCTCCCAGTTGCCTGTCACAGCCAGTGTACTCTCCTCTCCTTGGCTCTCAAAAGATAAACAGTCCGTCCACAACCCACAAATCTGCCATATGTCTCAGCACTCAACATGTGGAATCCCTGAGTCCAGTCGGGCTGTTTTCCTCCCTGACCCTGATCTGCCCCGTGGCCTTTACTTCTGTGCTCTTCCTGTTCCATTTATGACTTCTAAATCTTAGCAATTTCATAGAGTCTCTAATAAAGCCAACCAAATTTGGGGCACCTTGGGTGGCTTAGTCGGTTAAGCATGTGACTCTTAGTTTTGGCTCAGGTCATGATCTTGTGGCTCCTGAGTTCCTGTCTTGAATCGGGCTCCACGCTGACAGTGCAGAGCCTGCTTGGGATTCTCTCTCTCTCCTTCTCTCTCTGCCCCTCCCCACTCTCTCTCTCAAAATAAATAAATAAACTTGAAAAAAAAAAAATAAAGTCAACCAAATTTAAGTGGATTTTGAATAATAGGTCACCCCAAAACAAGAACTTACTACAGGAAAGAAAAAATTGCTCATAATTCCACATCGAAAGCCAAACCCTGTGGACACCTTGGTTTACTCCCTTCAGCCTTTTTTTTTTCTTTTTAAATCTGAGCAAGGTTTTAGGAGATGAACCACCAGACTTGACTTATCGATCGCCTACAGTTGACTGACTGTGGGTTGCTTTTAATCTTTCACCATAGTCTACATGTTGTGAGGAACATCCTGTCACTGAGCCATTTTACATGTCTTTAATTATTTCCTTGAGCTAAATTCCTAACAGTAGAATCACTGGGATGAAAGGCCTTTTGATGATGGGGGGGGGGGGGGCGGGTGGGGTGGATGAAGAGAAACCATGTTGAGATCCAAACCCTTCTGTGAGTCGAGGAGCATGCTGAGTGAGAAAGTGACAACCCCCATCTTTTTCTTTAGGGATCGATCAGTTTTACAGGCATCCTGGCACCCTTGCTTTCCTCTCTACTAATGTTCTGGCCCAACACCAAGCTTCTGAGACCTCTAGGATAGGTTTTCTAAAGGCAGTATGCTCAAGAAAAATAAATAAATAAATAAATAAATAAATAAATAAATAAATAAATAGCTGCCAGTGTATCTCTAGCTGGGACCGAGGATTCCAGAGCTAAGTCTCTCCTGATTCTCCTCCACCCGATTCCACCCCCCCTCCTCGGTTGATGGAACTGTGCACTTGGGCATATGTGATTGACTGTGGTATTAAGAAAATATGTATGACACAATGTTTTTTAGCTTTTTCCAAAGATATTTATATCACACAAATGGCATGTTGGGTCTTTTTTTTTCCTCCTCTCAACCACTAAGACTGAATAAATCAATTGTCCTAATCAAGCTAATGGAGAGGATGTGGACTGGAAAGGTAGGTGGGAGGGGGCTCTTTGCCTGAGCCTGCTGCCTCCTCATCAGGGGGGGCCCTGGTAAAGCTGCTTTCAGGTCTCTGGGCCTCTGTTTCCCTGTCTTGGAGATGGGCATGGGGTTATCTGACCGCTAGTGACTTCACAGGATAACAAGAGCATCGGAAGCATTTGGAGTTCCTTGGAAGAAAGTAGCTGCATGAATTTTTAATCCTCAATTTTCAGCTCTTTGGAGCTGTGTGTAGGAGCGGAGCTGTAAACACAGAGAACTTACCACTACATTCTAGTTTATAAGGTTTTTTGTGTGTTGTTTTTTTTTTTTTTTTTGTCTCGCACAATCCCACAGATCTGACCTTACGAACAACTCAGAATGTGGGGGGAAATGCAGTTTGTTGTGGTCGTTGTTATTACATAAAAATTAATGGCTTGGCAAACACAGGGATCACCCTGTCATGCTGAGGTCATGTTTACACCAAGTAAATATATTTCAAGTTCCTAAACCTTCAGCAGCACTACAGGGCAGAACTGAACACAATTCCCAAGCAAGACTCAGAATCCCGTGCCAGAGTCGCTATGGCTCTGAAGGGAGACGTTACTGTGTGCTCTTCCTGTAGCCAGAACCCCCTCAGTCTCCAGATGCCTTATGGACAAAGCAGGGTTTTTCAGTCCCTGACTTACAGAGGCCTGCTTACTCACTGAAGAGTGAAAAACAGAAAAGAGAAACTCATAAGGACATAGGACCCAAGCTCAGATCTCATTCATTGTTCATCCTTCCACTCACCATATATTTACTGAGCAACCTAGAATATCCGAGGGACCGTGCTAAGTGCTGGGGAAGCACTGGACGGCAAAGGCAGAACTGTCCCGGCCTGGGGAGAGGTTGTGGTCAAGCCGAGAAGATGGACGTTGACCAGTAAACACACAAGGAGATGCAAAATTACAACTGAATGGGGGACAACAAACGGAAGGCTGTGTCCTCAGAGGGGAGTCAGATCTAGCCTTGGAGGTAAGGGAAGGCAGAAGTCACCCGCATACGCAAAGGCCCCTCTTAAGAGACAGTGGCACCTTTGAGGGTATGATGGGCCAGAGCTGAAAAGTGAGGGAAGAGACCTAAAAGATGGAGTGAGGATACCCACTGGGATGGGAGGAAGAAAAAAAAAAAAAAAAAGGAAAACAGCAAGAGCCAGCCAGAAATTGGAAAAACTGGAACCCCAGTGCTCTGCTAGTGAAGAATGCAAAATGGCGCGGTTGCATGTAAAATGGAAAACAGTCTGGCATTTACTCGACAGGTTAAACAGAATTACCGCACGACCCGGCATTTCCATGCCGAAGTGTATACCCCCTGAAATTAGAAGCAGATGTTCACACAAAAACTGGTACACAAATTTCAGAGAGGCACCATTCGTAAGAGCCAAGGGTTGGAAACAACCCTGACGTTCACCAGCGGATAAACAAAAGGTGATACACGCATGCAATGGAATAGTCTTCAACCACACACACAAGGATGAAGCACTGATATGCTACCACACGGATGAACGCGGAGAACATGGTGCTGAGGGAAAGAGTAAGTCATAAAAAGCCACAGATGGTAGGGTTCTGTTTATATGAAATGTCCAGGATAAGCAAATCCATAGAGACAGAAAGCAGATTGGTGCCCAGAGATGGGGCAGAATGGGGTGCAGGGGAGGGGGGCGGGGAGGCAGAATGGGGGGTGACCCCTAATGGGTAAGGAGTTTTGGTTTGGGGTGATGAAAATGTTCTGGAGTAAATAGTTCTGACGGATGTACAACAATATGGATCTATTTAATGTCACTGAGTCACACACTTCAGAATGGTTAAGAGGTAAATTTTATGTTATGTGTATTTAATAATAATAATAATGATAATAATAATAATAATATGGTGCTAGGGAGGGAGGGCCAGCCAGCTGGTGAGGGAGCTGGATAATGTGTTAATACTGAGGACAATCAATAGACCATCCTGGCTGCAGGTGGGGAAGGAATGGAAGTGAGCAACACGTGGCGGGGGGGGGGGGGGGGGGGGGGGGAGTGGGGGGGGGCAGTGGTCCTGGAGAGAGATGATTTGGACCAGGGGGCACAGTGCTGGTGGAGAAGAGTGGGCAGATCCGAGTGATATATAGCAAGAGCGTTATTGAGGGCACGCCAAATAGACCTACTCTGTCCCCTCATATACATTTGTGCACTTATTTATGGAGCTTGGAGGAAAGTCTATGTCCTCGCAGGGATGCTGGGAAGCATGCGCGGAGAAGACCCTTGGATTCAACTTTTTATTCTTCTCGCTGCCAGACCTGGAGCAAAGAACTTCATGTCTTTGTGTTTCAGGTTTCCCCCCTGTAAAATCAGGACCCTAAGGCCTACTTTATAGATCGCTGTGTAGAGATGGGAAGGGATAAGCATATACAGCACCTGCCCTAGCTAATCTTCTGGAATTCTTGGGAGACCCACATGAGCTGCTAACCTTTCCAAGAACACAGATCACCTAGGGAAGCAGCCCACACTGCTGGGGCTGAAGTCACAGTTTGGGGAGGCAGGTCCCTTGAAGAGATTCTCCAAAAGCGGTGATTTTATAATCTCAAAGGTAATAGATTACAGTTGTTAAGGCTATGATAAAAAGGCAGAGGACTCTAGGAAACGGCGTAGCGTAGATGAAAAGCGAAGTCCCCCCAGAACGTTACCGGCTTTCTTCTGCCCTTGCCCCGCCCCCTGCGGAGCAGCCCCGCCCCCAGCTAAGCCCCACCCGGACCCCGCCCCCGATGTTAGCGCGGGCTACGCCCCCTCAACTCCGAGCTCCCTAGGTTGGAGGTTCCCACCTGCGCGAAGCATTTGGTACCCAGGTGGGAATGGAGGGCATTTGATGGGCGGAGATGGGAGGGCTGGAAATTGACAGGGTGAGAATTGGGGAGACTAATCCCTCCCCCTCCGGTCCCCGCTCTTCACTCACCCCCTGGTTGAGGGCCTGGGCCTTTGCATAATGTAAGTACTTATTTAATGCAAGCCCCAGCTCCAGAGTTCTTCATTTGTCTTTCTGTCCTTCACATGCCAATGTGCTTCCGCCTCTTGTCTGTCTAGGTTGACGCGCCTGGAGAGGAGGGTGCTTCCCAACGGCTCCTGTTCGACCCCCAACCCCGGGCCAAGGGCACGGAGAGAAGCTGGGGCGGGGGACCAGCGGGAGGAGAGAGAGCACACCATATGACAGGCTTCTGGAAACAGATCCCATGCCAACTTGGATTCTGTCCTTCTCTCCAATAAAAGGAACTTTTCGCTTGTGTGTGTGTGTGTGTGTGTGTGTGTGTTTCAAACACCCTCTAAAATTTTTTATTTAAAGAGACTGGTTCCTAGCCATCTGATTGGAGGCATCGCAGTGCAGAAGCGAAGCTGAGTCCGGCGCGTGCTGGCGCGCGCGCGCGCGCGCGCGCGCACACACACACACACACACACACACACCCTCCTCCCGAGGTTTTCCCGAATGTATCTACTCCGGTTACAACTAGACGCGGCCCCTCCCCCACCTCGCCTTTCCCCTTCCTCCCCTCGATCTTGGGAGGAGCATTCTCTGTGTCTTCCCAAGTCCCCGAGGGGGACCTTCTATGGTGGAGTGGGGGTGGAGGGTCCTACGACGAAGACCAGAAAGAACAAATTAGATAATCAAAAGAATTATAGTAATTGCTTTCACTTTCCCCGATCCCGCTCTGCGGATGCTCTCCCCCGCCCCTTCCCTGGCTTTCTGTCTGTCGGGAATACTCGGTCTTTCCGATCCCCACCCCTCCCCCAGACTCCTCCTCTCCTCTCCCCTCGCTCGCGCGTTCCCTCTCTTCCTCCGTTTTCTGGTGTGCTGGAACGTTCAGCGGAATATGATGAATGATCACCTGTCACGGCTTGTTTATTATAATGCAGGCAATCAATTACACATCCCCAACGCTGGCCGGCCCGCAGGAAATTTATATGCTCAGCACAAACCAATGTGAAAATGGAATCTCATTTGCCAAATGTCTTTCTCCCCGTACAGCGCGATGATTACAGTCTGTGTTTGTTTCAACAGTCGCGTACAACTGACAGTGCCATCATTTACTGCCTGGCTCAGGTCACGTTACTCTAAGGCTTTATTTATTGTGTTACGATGGCCAGCACAGGAAAAGGACAAGGGTGTCTGTCAGGGATGCCACCATGTTAAAAAGTGGGCGGGCCGGGCCGGTTCCCGGCGGCGGGCGACACTGCAGTCTCAGCCCCTGCCCTGGGCTCTGCCTCCCCAGGCCTGCTCCCCCAGCATCCTTCAGCGGGGGCTTCTGGGCCCCCTGGGGGGAGGCAGCTCTGGGTGTCAGACGCTCCACAGGTTCCGGGGCTCAGATCCGAGGGACCAGCGTTGGAATTCCGGGTCTGCTACTGCCTAAGTTGTGTGTGACCCGGGATTCACCCTCCTTATCTGGAAAATGGGAGTTTTAATACCCTCCTGGCAGAAACACTGTGATGTCTGCGATATCAGAGGTGTGGATAAATGTTAGTGCTGGTGACTTCAGATCCGGCTCTGGCCGGCCTAAGGCCCACCCATCCAGAGGCAGGGAGGAGAGGTCCCAGTCCTCTTCTTTCTGAGACTCGGCTGTCTCAAGATCTTAAGTTTCCCTTCCGGGTGGAGTTTTGCACTTTTGTTTCCTCTGCAGGGGACACATTGTGTGGTTTGGGGAAAATAAAATGATCACTTTTGCTCTACTTCCGTCGCTATCATCGTAAAAGTACGCATGGCAATCCCAGCCCGGCCAGCTGTGTGACCTCAGGCAGGCTGGTCCCTTCACCTCTCCGAGCCTTGCATTCCTGCCTTGCGAAGTGAAGAGTAACTTCTCAACTATCCGCCCCTGTCTTGCTGGCGGGGATCCAGAGGGTCCATGGGTGTAGACGGGGTCGTGCAACCTGAGCATGCGCTGGTCACCTCTTCCCATGGGGAGTTCTGGTTGGTCTTAGAGGTTTTGCTGCATAAAGGGCTGACCCAAATTTGTAGCACTCGCAGTACTCCACATAAAGTAGGAGATCAGTAATGAGGGACAGGCAGGGTCTCACAGGTGTCTTCAACTGCTCTCATGTTGTATCGTTCTTTATTATTTTGTGTATTCATTTAATGGCTGTTCCCAGCATATAGTTTCTATTTGGCACATCCTAAAGGAATCAGTAAATGTTCGTGGCGTTAATGGATGGATGGATGGATAGATGGATGGGTGGATGGATGGATGGCTACTTAAATAAATTCATCACGAGGAAAGAAGGAAATTCATCACGGGCAAAGAAATAAATTCATCACTGTTGTGAAAGGGATGGGCCCTGGTGAAGGAATAGTTCCCACTCCTGATCTCACGGAATCAGGCTATTCTACACATGCCCAGCCTTGTGTGGGTGCCCAGCGTGATACATACTACACGTATTCAGACAATGCCCACTGGTGACAGATCACACGCACATCCTTCTGGCTACTCCTACTCACCCCTCACACCAACATCCCCTGGACAAACTTCCCACCATCCTTGCATCCCATGTTGCCTTGAAATCTCCGTGCTTCCCTAAATGATGGGCTCCTCACGGACAGGCAGCTAGACCTCATCCCCAAAATGCCTAGCAAGGTGGCTGCTGAAAACAGATGCTTTTCAGTCAATCAGGGAAGATGATCTTTTCTATACGCTGATGTATGGAATACGACTTAGAATTCCATTAAACCATGCCGCGTCAGGGGAAAAAATGATGCAGGTTCGTATTTAAAAAGCAAAAAAATTAACAGCTGCCTCATATATTTCGGTCAAATGCTTTGGATTTGTAGAAGGGATTTCTTTCTATAAATATAATTATTAGTCGCCATGATTATAGTAATAACGGGGGCGGGGGTGGCACAGAGCTCTGCCTGCCCAGCAGGGTGGGCTCTCGGTAGAGCTGGGTATTCCCTCTGCTGACTTGCTTCACTAGTTGACTAACAGACCTTATTCCCTGGCCGAGCCGATTCATATGCGACCAATCAAGTACTGTGGGGTCCTGGGGGAAAAGCAGCCTGTGTTTGCTGCTGCTTTGACAGTTGAGGCTCCAAGAGGGGCTGGCAAACAATGGGAAATGAAACATTTGAGTGGTTGCAAAAAATTCCGTGGGAAATCCCCCCTGGTGATATTTATGTGCCATGGCTGTGACAAGGGGGGCTGGGGGCTTTCGATTTCAAGGGTTCTTGAGCAGACCACAATGGTGCTCTGAGACGGCATTCCCCGGGAACAGCTCTCCGGAGCCACAGAAGGCCAGTCTGTCTGTCCAGGGAATACTGGGCCACATGCATGATGTTGGTTATGAACTGCAATGGATTGTCAGGAGCTCACCCACAGCTGTGGGGCTCAGGCCTCTGAACCTGAACCTTCTGCTGTAAAACAAATTCAGCTTAACTGCTCCCCTAGATTTTCCCTAGCCTCAAGAGCCTGGGGGCTTATATAACTGGGGGCTGCCCTCAGGCTCAGCCCCGCCTCCCGAATTGTGGGAACCTTAGCCCCCTGCAGACCACTCCCATCTAATTGAAAAAGCCAAAATCAGGGCATCATGCACTCCCCATGGCATTTTTTCCGGGTAATGTGTGACCTTCTTCATTCCCATTTGTAATGGACATTTATTTGTCTGTTGCTCCCCCCACTCCCACCCTTATTAAGAGAATAAAGTGGACTGATATTAACCAGTGTTTGCTTTGCCTTCCCTAGAACTGAGACATATTCAAGACTGCCCACTGTTGCTAATGTCCTGCTGCTGCTGTGATATATGTGTTTATAGATCAGCTTAAAGGTGAGGTTTATAGCTTCTTAGAGACACTTAGGGGGTAAGAAAACCGAAACTTCTGGGGATAAATAACTTGCCTGTGGGTATCGGTTGGTCCTGAGGTTTCAGTTGCAAAATGAAAAGCTCCTATCTAAAATGGACTTAAGCCAGATCCAAGGTGTATTGGATTGTTTAACTGAGAAGAAAGAGTTTTATTAGCTTCAGGCACGGCTGGATCTAGGCCCTCAGTGAAGTCTTCAAGAATTTGCTTCTCTTTGGCTCTTTGGCTCTGTTTTTCCCTGTATTGGGTTCATTTTTTATTTTTTTAATATTTCTTTAATGTTTATGTATTTTCGAGAGAGAGAAGAGCAGGGGAGGGGCGGGGGGGGGGGGTACAGAGGATCCGAAGCAGGCTCCATGCTGACAGCAGAGAGCCTTATGCAGGGCTCGAACTCACGAACCTTGAGATCATGACCTGAGCCAAAGTCGGACACTTAACCAACTGAGCCACCCAGGCCCCCCTGGTTTTGTTTTTAGATGGGCTCTCTCCAGCCTTTTACATTTTCCTGAAGTCAAATCCAAGCTTTTTCCTTGGATGAGGGTTAGGTCCGGTGCCGTCTGATAGGTCCAGCTGCCCGTTGCTAAATCAATGACTATGGCAAGGGGGACAGAATGATCTGATTGCCCAGGCCCCAGTCATGTGCTCCCTGCCCAAGCACAGCCAAACCACATGCATGCAGCAAGACTGAATGGGTCCCCAGTGAATACTGGACGCTTTTACCAGAAGGAGGAATGAACACTGTCTGGGCAGGAAGACCTGATGTCCTATACTCCCATGTCACGCTGTCAGGAAGGGGCAGGCCAATCTGCCCTCTACCTTCTCCATGCTGCGGGAGACCACCTCGAGGACCCCCTAATGCTCTAGCCCTCCCTGGGACTCCAGCTCAATCCTGCCGCGTGAATTCATGCTGGTCGGCAGTTTTCAAAATGTGCATCTTGGGAACTTGCGGGAGGGAGGAAGAGAGTGGAGGGGAGGCAAAGAGGATGGGTGATAGAACTCAGAGGCTGTGCCTACAGGACCCCTCCTTCTGCCCCTATTTCAACCACGCGGCAATCAATTCTTGTGTCCGTTCGTACCTTCCGTTCCCTTGTACGCTCTCATTTCAAGAAACAGCTCCTCGTATTTTTAAGGCTTGAAAATCAAGTGATTTTTCCACAACGCTTGCCCTCTCACTCATTCATAAATGAGGAACAACAGCTCAGAAGGAGGCAGGAACTTGACCAAGGCCATGCAGCAGGACAGTGCAGAGCAAGTCCGAGAAATCACGCCTCTGGATGCCCACCATCTCCCGCCCTTCCCACCTGCAGGGCTGCAGGTGGGTTAGAGATCTGTGGGCTGAGACCACCACATGCACCCCCGCCACACAGGGCTGATTTATTAGCCAAAGAGGCAGATCTTAACCCTAATGGAGCAGTTTCCAGAGCAGAGCAGAAAGAGGGAAGCTTTTTGAAGCTTTTTTTCTAGTCTCTGGGCACAGGCAGCCACGGGGGACTCACTTTGTAGGTAGGATCCTACCAGAAGGGAGAACAACAGCCAGATTCCTGCTACCCCCTCCTCATTCGGGGGGCTTACATCACCGTTCCAGAAGAACCTACGTGAGTAAGTCATGTGCTTCTGTTCAGGATGTTTACAAACAACTAACTGTTCTGCTTTGCGCTCCAGGGTCTGGGGAGCTGGTCTCCTGGCACCGGCCCTGCCCCATATTTCAAACACACCTTTGTGCAGCAAGGGCCACTGCTAATCATCAACTAACCCTTCTGAGTGCTTAGTTGTTCCCGGAACTGTGTGCTAAGTGCTTGACAGGTATCATGTCATTAAATCCTCCTATAGGTACTATTGTTACCCTCATTTTACAGGGGAGGAGACAGAGGTGCAGAGGGATGAATTAATTTCTTCAAGGTCCTCAGATAGCTTCAAACTCAGGCAATCAGAGTCAAGCGCATGAGCTCTTAGGTACCTTGCTACGCAGGACGCATGGCGAGTGCTTCGGACAAGGAAGAGGTAGACTGTCACCACACCGGCACACAGACAGACAGAAAGTTCCCTGCTTCCTTCATTCGGTCCCTTCCTTCTACCACCCAGGGGCTTCTGGTGGAGTCTGAGGAGCTCTGGGTTTCCCTTTTTCCTTTTCTCCCACACTCTCTTTCCCGTGGCTTCAGCAAACACGCACAGGGGATTCCAGGGAGAGAACTATTATATTACTGAGTGGGCACGGCTCATAAGGTGCCAGCGGAACACGGGTAAGTCAGGTACAGAGAGGCACGCGGTCTCATTACTTAGCCTACCTTGCAGCAGCTTATTGAATTAGTGCGATTCGTAACATCTTCAACTTGGATCTCCTCCAGGCCAGCCAGCTGGTGCATTCAGTACTACTCAGCTCGCCTTAACTCAATTAACTAAGCCGGGCTGAGCCGGGCTGAGCTGAACTCAACAAGTATTTCTTAAGCACTGAGCTGGCTGCAGGGGGAAAAAAAAAAAACAAAAAAAGAAAAAAAGAAAAAAAAAAAACCCAAAACACAAAACCAAAAAAAAACAAAGGAGGGTAAGGTGCAGACTCCACCAGACGCGGCCCTGACGGAGATGCCCTGCGTTCCCAATGGCACGATATGGCACCCTCACTTCTCAGGGCCACCTCCGCAGTGTCTCCCACGTCGGCACACGCCCCCGGGGTCGTGATGTGCTGCTTCCTATTTTTCTTTAAATAAACGAACTTTCCTTTAAGCAAACTAATTTCCTTCTTTAAGCTTCATGTTTAAAATTATTAAAACAAAAGTGATGACGTAAAATCAAGCATTTTGAAGGGGACGGTTCCGGGGGCGTTCGGTACCCCCACGGAGTTGTGAAACCACCACCCCCTCCGTCTCGTCGCCGAACATTTCCACCACCACCCACCCCCGAAATAAAACCCCACAGCCGTGAAGCAGTGTGTCCCCAACCCCACCTCCTCCAGCCCCTCACGGCCGCTAATCTACTCTTGGTCCCCGTGGGTCTGCCTGTGCTGATTCCACACAGATGGAACACACAGTGTGTGGCCTCTTGTCCTTGGCTTCTTTTACCCAGAATCATGTTTTCAGGGTCCATCCACGTGGGAGCATGTATCAGTATTTCATTGCTCTTTATGGACCAATGACATTCTACTGTATGGATAGACTACATCTCACTTACCCATTCATCTGCTGATGGGCATTTTGAGCCAATTCTGCCTTCTGGCTATTGCGAATAGTACTGATAAATAAGGGTATTTTATCTATTTATTTTATTGAGGTATCACTGACATAACATTGTGAAAATGTGGAACGCTTCACGAATTTGGGTGTGATCTTTTGGGCAGAGGCCATGCCAATCTCTGTAGCGTTCAGATTTTCATAGATGTCCTGCCGAAGTGAGGACATAAACTCAGGGAGTTTATTTAAAAAAAAAAAATTTTTTTAACGTTTATTTATTTTTGAGACAGAGAGAGACAGAGCATGAACAGGGGAGGGGCAGAGAGAGAGGGAGACACAGAATCTGAAACAGGCTCCAGGTTCTGAGCTGGTCAGCACAGAGCCCGATGCGGGGCTCGAACTCACCGACCGTGAGATCATGACCTGAGCTGAAGTCGGACACTTAACCGACCAAGCCAACCAGGCGCCCCTCAGGGAGTTTATTTTAAAGGGAAATTACTGTAGGGCCACCTGGATGGCTCAGTCGGTTAAGCATCTGACTCTTGGTTTCGGCTCAGGTCATGATCTCACGGTTTCGTGAGCTCGAGCCCTGCATCGGGCTCTGTGCCGACAGCATGGGGCTTGCTAGGGATCCTCTCTCTCTCTCCCTCTCTCTCTCTGCTCCTCCCCTGCTATGCTCTGTCTCTCTCAAAATAAATAAACTTAAAAAAATAAATAAAAGGATGCTACTGTCAATAGGAACTTCTATTTTTGAACTGGCAGTCAAACAGATACATAAGTATGAGGAGTAAAAAGTTCACCTGCAGAGCACATAAAACCACCCCAGGCTCCCCCAGATACAGCTATAAACATTCCGAGCGGGTACTGGATGTGGCTGGCCTTGAGTCTGCAACCTGGCTTTGCCATCTGTTTGACTCTGGGCAAATGTTCCTGTCCTCCCCTGCCTCAGTCCCCTCCTCTGTAAAATGATAATACTTGTGAGCACTTCCTCCCGCAGCTGTGAGAATTAAAATCACGGACACAATGCTCAGCACCGTCGGACACACAGTCAGCACTCAATATGTGAAAGCTGGTAGCCGGGCACCCTGTCCTGTACCCAGCGACGGTAACAGTCCTGGGAGCTAACAAAGCAAGCGTCCTGCTGCGTGCTAGGAGCCGGGCGAAGTGCCTGGCCTGCGTTATTTCACGTGCACCCACAACGTCCTACGAGGCCGATGCTGTTACCCCCGTTTTGTAGGTCAGAACATAGGCAGAGAGAGGTGGTGCTGGGAGTGGAAGGTCGCATGGCTAAAGACTTGAGCTCTCGGGAAAGTTTAAGGGCGACATGAGAAGCGACCAAGAGCCCGCTGGAATGTCAGGGCTGTTCCCGGGCAGAGGTGATTAACTGTGAAACCAGTGCCTGGGCCCTCGAGATCGCCGACCTGGCAAGTCACAGCAAACCTGGCCTGCGGGTTCCGCCCCGCTGGAGTCCTCCTGGCTGCGTCTCTTTCCTGAGCTGCTCCTTGTCAGGTCTGCCAAGACAGGGCTCCCCCAGCACCGGGTCTAGGACTTCACGTCTTTTCAAGGGGACTCACCTCTCCCGGTTAATGGACTTTCCTGCCCTCCCCTTACCCCGTCATCTCCCAGTGTCCCCAAAGCCGCCCCTTTGCTCTGCAATCTCTCCCCTTCCACGCTGTGTCTGAGCCCCCGACACTGGCACGCAGCCTCCTACTAATTATCCACCGCTTGTGCAAAAATGAGCGCCTCTCAAGTTCACACCCACCCCGTACACCTTCGCCGACCGGGCTGGGCATGACCGACCGTTTCGGTCCGCGTGGGGAATCCGGTCTCGTGCGAGGGTGGCACTTAGCATCGGGGTCGCGTCCGTTTCCTGGGGCTGCCATGACGTAGGGTTCCAAGCCGGTGGCTGAACAAATGTATCCTCCCAAGATCTGGAGCCCAGCAGCCTGAAATGAAGCTGTCAGCAGGGCCATCCCCCCTCCCTCCGGGAGAGGATCCTTCCTTGGCTCTTCCCGCTCTGGTGGCACCAGGTATTTCGTGGCTTGTGGCCACTGCACTCCCATCTCTGCCTGTGTTCACATGGCCTCTCCCTGTGTGTCCGTGTGTGTCCCTTTCCGTCTAAGATCACCTTGTCATAGGATCCAGAGCCCTCCCTGATGCAGCATGATCACCTCCACCCTTACCTTAACCACCCCTGCAAAGATCCTGTTTGCTAATAAAGTCACATTCCAAGACTCCAAGTAGACACAGAATTGGGGCAAGCCGCTCAACCCTCTACAGACATCTTCAAATAGAAGATGAGCCTGATAGTCTCTGTGGCAGGTTTACTGAGCCCAGTGGGTACAGACGCGAAGGGGCTTAATCTTCCTCCAAAGACCATCGCCGGCCATCTTCTTACAAATCTTCCTTCCCCGGCCCTTAGTGGCACCCTGGGCAGATGTTACAGCTTTCTGGCAAGTCTCCAGTAATAATCAGGCCAGTCTAGGTCAGACCAGTTTAAAACATTCGCTTTTCCCCACCACCCTCCAACTCAGCTTTGCCCTAGGGCCTGGGAAGCCTGGCAAGCACATGGCCACGCCTCGCCCCGGGCTCCTTCCTGAGGCTTCCTTACGCGTCTGGTTCCCAAAGAGCACCAAAGAGGATGATGCCGCGGGCAACCAAATTTGGCCAGTGCACATTCAAACAACTTGCCCAGATTGTGTTTACTTTAGACTCAGTGGATGTGTGGAAGCACATCCAAGAGCCGGGGGTCTCCAGACTTGTACAGGCCAGGAAGCTATTTTTCCACAGAGCCTTCTTCTGCTCTGGTATTCCCCAGAGCACACTCGGGGAAATATTAGACTATATAAAGTATTGTAAAATACAAAATCTATCCACAACTGTTATGCACGCATAGCAATAGAAGATGAGTTTTGAGTAAATAACGCCAGCTCAGGAACGATTTTGTGATTTATTCAGAAAAACTGGCTTCCGGACCACTGTGGATAAGACCCAACTTGGCCGGAAGATGTGATCCCTCGGCAGAGCCGCATGGACAGCTCAGCTGGCCAAATTTTACTCTCAGAAAGGATCAGAGAAGAAAATGCTCTGATTTCCCTAAAGCCCTGTTTCAGCAGCCAGGAGGGTGTAACTCTCATATTGAAAAGTGGGTCGTTTCAAGAAAAATTTCCATTATCGTGTAGTCCTATAATGTGTGCAATTATGTTCTGCAAATTCAACTATAAGCACTCAGCAGAATAGTAAAAATAACAACAATAACATAATAACGAGAGAAAAGACAGGATAAATGAACGTAAGCACCAGGCAGCCTTCTGCCTGCCATCCTTCTCCTGAGTAGAACGGGGGTCCATTCAGCCTCCACTGCTGCCTGCCTCTCGGCTCTCAGCATGAGTCTAGTGTTTCACTGTCTACTGTTTTCACATAGTGTGGCCTCTAAACGCTGGCCAACTTCTTCATCTGGTGCTCAACTGCCGGTCGACAACCTTCCCCAGCACCGCAGACAACCTGGTAACCTTGGACTGATGGAGAAAAGGCCGTAGGCTCCCATTGAACGTCTCTCTGAGGGGTTTCGCGGGTCATCTCTGACCATGGGAATGTGCGTTCCTCCCAGGAGTTCCGTAAAGTGTAGAGCTTCTCTAGCACATCAGATGGGACTCCCCCGGAGTCTCCAAGCTGAACAGAATCTGGTTTTGTCCGGACCGTCAAGGCAAATATTTTCTCAACGCCAGGACTACCCCTACAACTGGCTTCTGTAGGGGCCGCCAAGGAGATAAGATTAAAGGAAAGTCAATCGACCACGGTACACCCCCCACTTCCCATTCCTTTGACACCCCCCCCCACACACACACAAACTAGAGAAAACATTTTTTAAATCTGTGCTCCCTGAATGAGATAGCTCTTTAATCCTCAGGAGGCTAGTAAGGATCAGTTTATCCCCTCAGCCAATAGAGCGCTAAAGGCTGGGGTTGGGGGGCTTGGAGATCCAGAAGGCTCAGCAGCCTGGGTAACAGAGAACCAGTTCTTGCTCTCTCTCTCTCAGCTTCGTCTCCCCTGCGTACAAACTCCCCCTGCCCCCAGAAGGGTGTCCAAACTCAAGGATCTTTGTGTGCTGGACAAGGACAAGCTGAACCCTCCAAGGTAGGACCTGGTTCTCACACATCTGCAGGCCTGCCCAGCACTGAGCACAGGAGGTGGCACACAAGCCAAATGGAGCTCAATGAATGAAGGGCAACTGAGTGAAAATGTAACCCGTATAATGCACAGGTACCAGATGTTCCAGTCTCAGCACAGTCTCATGTCAAAGTTTAAAAAAAAATTTTTTTTAACTGGAGAGCAATTTATTTATTTATTTACTTAAATATATGAAATTTATTGTCAATCTGGTTTCCATACAACACCCAGTGCTCATCCCAACAGGTGCCCTCAATACCCATCACCCACCCTCTCCTCCCTCCCACCCCCCATCAGCCCTTGGTTTGTTCTCAGTTTTTAAGAGTCTCTTATGCTTTGGCTGGAGAGCAATTTAAACCTTTGCCGAATTCCTCAAGGAACACCAATGCGTGCATGCACACACACACACACACAACCAAAAAACAAAACAAAGCAAAAAAATTCTAACTGGAGAAGGTACCTGGCATGTGGTAAGTACTCAATAAATCAAATTTGTTATTTAAATCCTATTGCCTTCTCCAATATTGTTTTCTCTTTTATTTTTTTTTTCAACGTTTATTTATTTTTGGGACAGAGAGAGACAGAGCATGAACGGGGGAGGGGCAGAGAGAGAGGGAGACACAGAATCGGAAACAGGCTCCAGGCTCTGAGCCATCAGCCCAGAGCCTGACGCGGGGCTCAAACTCACGGACCGCGAGATCATGACCTGGTTGAAGTCGGACGCTTAACCGACTGCGCTACCCAGGCGCCCCTATTGTTTTCTCTTTTAACTTGGCCCCATTTGACCACTTGACCACTAATGCAAAACAGAAACGTCTATTAGTTTCCTGGGGCTGCCAAAACACACTGCCACAAACTTGGTGGCTTAAGACAACAGGGCTTCATTCTCTCGCATCTCTGGAGGCCAGAAGTCCAAAGCCAAGGTGTTGGTAGGGCTGTGTTCCCTCCAAAGCTCTGGGGAAGACTTTGTTCTTTGCCTCGTCTAGTTCCTGGTGGCTGTCAGCATCCCTGGGGTTGTGGCCACAGCACTCCAACCACCATCTGTCTCCACATGGCCTTTCCCCGAGTGTACCTCCCCGTGTGTGCATCTCCCCATGTATATCTCCCTGAGTGTATCTCCCTGTGTGTCTCCTGGGAGGTTTTGTCATTGGATTTAGAGCCCACCCAGATAATCCAAGATGATTTCATTTCAAGATCCTGAACTTAATTACATCTGCAAAGACACTTTTTCTTTTCTTTTCTTAAGTAGGCTTCAATCCCAGCTCAGAGCCCAATATGGGGCTTGAACTCACAACCCTGAGATCAAGACCTGAGCTGAGATCACAGGGTTGGACGCTTAACCTATTGAGCCACCCAGGCACCCCAAGACACTTTTTCTAAATAGCATCATATTCATAGGTCCCAGGGGGTCGGGATGTGAACACATCTTTTTCAGGGAGCTACCACTCAACCCGCTACAAAATGATACTAGGTCCTTCCTCGTGTGGGTGGGGGGCGAGGAGAAGGCTGGATAATCCTGTAATTTAATTTTTTCCTTTTATCCTTGTCATGATGAACAAATCAGCGCAGCAGCCAGCATCAAGTACTTGGGAGCCCAGAAGGAAAGAGAAGCAGGTGGCAGAAAGTCACTGTCGACCTCTCCTTTTCACTGATGCTCATCAACTCTTTCAATGATGCGGGTTTGCAGCCACAGAATACCTAACTGCAAGGGCTACAGCACCCTGGGGGTGGGAGGATGGGCGGCGCAAAGCAGTGGGTTTCAGTTACAGCTTGTGACCCTCAGGCAGACACATCTTGGGACAGAGCATCTTGGCTTTCCCATAGAGGGTGGTCAGCTGCGTGCGTTCCTGGCTGGGGGTGGTTCAGGTTAGTTATTTACTGATACCCTGTGTTAAGATCCCAGCTTTGGCTGCGCTGAAGGGATCTGGGAGGCAGTAACTTCACTCAACTCAAATTGCAATCAGCCAGCCTCTTGGCTCATGTGTTTATCTACCCAGAACTATTTTTGGTGTGTGTTCATAGACAGCACACACCAAAGTATTTGGTATTTGAGATGCAAGCGTGAAGGATGATTAAAGTTAGCTGCTAATGAGCATGCCTAGAATAGATATATTTTGTGTGTGTGTGTGTGTGTGTGTGTGTGCGCGTGTGTGTGCGCGCGTTCCATGTGTGTGTGTGCTCTGTTGAGTGTCTGCAAAGCAGATGTCTATAAATCTGCCCTCACTTGACCTTGCCAATGTCCTGGATCAGCTAAGATGTCTACGGATGGAAAATGGAAACTGGCCTGTCTCAAAATACTGCCTGACCAAACACCCCAACTCCCCTATCTACATTCTACCTGTCATTCAAAGCCTAGCCCTCCCCACCTTATCAAGGAGCCTCTCTTAAATATCCTCTGAACTCCTAAAGCAGAGACAGCCAGTAGGCTTCATCGCTAGTACTGACTGGAATCAAATTGGCAAGGATTACCTGAAGCACCATGTTGAGGAGGATACTGAGAACTGATCTGAGTTGGGATAAATGATGCTACGTTAGTTCCCTGGGGCCTGCTGTAGCAAAGTACCAGCATCTGAGTGGCTTGAAACAATGGAAATTTATCTTCTTATAGTCTCGACATTAAACACCTGAAATTAAGCTGGGGGCAGGACCATGCTCCCTCCAAAGCCTCTAGGAGAGGATATTCCCTTGCCTCTTCTGGCTTCCGGTGGCCCCGAGCAGCCCCTGGCTTGTGGCTGCTCACTCCAGTCTCCGCCTCCGTCCCCAGTTGGCTGTCTTCCCTCTGTGTCTGTGTCTCTGCATAGCATTCCCCTCTGTGTGGACGTGTGTGGTATGTCTCCCTCTGCTTATAAGAACACCAGTCATGGGATTGGGGCCCACGCTAACGACCTCACCTTAACCTGATTACATCCACAAAGACCCCACTCGTGGTGCCCGGGTTAGGACTTCAATGTATCTTTTGGGGGGATACAATCCAATTCATAATAGACACTATTAGCAATTAGGAATGTTTTTCATGAATGAGGGAAGGAAAAGGGCCACTGATTTACCAAATTTGCCCTAGAGCACTTACTTTTGGTATCATTTAGTCGGAAATAAGCACAGGCTGCTATGACTACTGTCATCTATCTGTCTGTCTATCCATCCATCCATCCATCCATCCATCCATCCATCCAACTCATCACCTATCTATTCATCCATTCCCTGCCTATCTATCTAATCTTTCTACTTTCTTGTCTGTTATCAACCATTTTTCTATGATCTATCATCTACATTACCTATTTGCCTTCTTAAGTAGATCAAAATTTCCCTAAGAGCACAGATTATAGCTGTCTTAGACCATTCAGGAATGTTATAAACAAAACATCACAGACTGGGTAGCTTATAAATAACAGCAATTTTTTTCTCACAGTGCTAGAGGAAAAAAGCCCAAGATCAAGGTGTCAGCAGCATGGTTGCGTGAGGACCCTCTCCTGGTTCACACATGGCACCTTCTCGCTGTGTCCTTATGTGGCGGAAGGGACAAGGGACCTCTTTTATAAGAGTACCAATCCCATTTATAGGAGCTCCACCGTAGTGACCTAATCACCTCCCGAAGGCCCTGGCTCCTAATATCATCACCTTGAGCATCAGGATTTCAACATATGAATTCTGGGGGACACGTTCAGACCACAGCACCAGCTTAAAGCCTCTATATTTTCCCACTAACGAACCCAGAATTTAGACGGAGGAGGCACTGAAAAAAAACACTTGTTCAGTAATGAACATTCATTGTTTGGACTCTGAAATTAGGTCAGAAGAAAGGTGTCTCTGAAGTGCAATTCCCTACGGGCTGCTGAGAGTAAAGCTGGATGCCCACTGAAGGGCTGGAGGCCTGGGCTTGCTGGTCTACCCTCTGTCTTCCCAGCCCCTCCCCACGTTCCGGACATCTCATCTACCAAATCCTACACGTGTACCGGGGTATTCCCCTCTAACAGGACAGCCCTGTAATTGTTCAGCGAGATGATAGTGCCAGGCTCATCCATCAAACCCTCCTCTAATAGTCTGGTTTTCCTAATGGAATGCAGTGTCCTAAAGAAGAGAAGCATCATAATGTGAGGTTTTATGTAGGCTGGTTTCTAGCTGTGAGCTATGGAGCCGAAATGATAGTTAAATCGATGGAGAGGCACTAAGCTCTCGCCTCTGAATCTGGGCATCCGTAAAACCTGATTATTGACAGCCCTGAGTGGATGTGTTGCAGACCAGCTCTCCTAGTCCTGATTGGGGCTCCCTCTCTTCCTCCGTGGACAGGAGCAGCCTGAGAGAAATGGAGACGGAATGGCCAGCTGATTGTTTTCACAGTCTGCATGACAGACCGCTCCCCTAACAAGACTCTAGGTCAAGTGCTCTTCTCCACTCTGTGGATCTAGTGGGGAGAAATTAGCTCTCAGTGGTATTCCCAATTATGGAGAAAAGCCCGGGTCTGGCCGCAGTGTGTCTGGCACTGGACCAAGAGGCAAGAAGCCTGTCTTCTCCCCCAGCCTCGTGGCATGACCTGGGGAGGTGACTTGGCCTCTCATCTTCTGTCCTGCCTCCTCGATACTGACCCACCTTTTATTACTTCGTAGTTCTGCTGTAGGGTAAATAAGACACGGCTCTACATCTTTCCGTCCCCCAGAAAGACCAGAGCCAGGTAATTGCAAAAGATAGCCTTTTCCTTTGTTTTTACTGCATGGGTTACTAACTCATTTTTTAAATAATGGCCAAAAGGACCGATTTATACCGTTGTTGTTGTTTCTACCCTGAGGAGCCTTGAGGCATTTTAAGGGTATTGTGTTATTGCTCACTTCTTTTAGGGAGTGTGCCCATTTCTTAGTCAGCAAACTGAGCAAAGGCTTGAAGCGAGCCACACTGATGGGCTGGAACTAATTCCTACTCCTAATCTAGTGTGGTGTTTTACTGCCAATGCATAGGTCCCCTGGGGACACTCAGGAGATACTGGCCCTGACACAATTATTAAGCCACATCTCTGTGTTCTCCCGCCTTCCTTCCATGCCAGCTATGCTGACTTTCTTTTACATCTTTACAAGCACCAAGTGCTTTCCAACCTCAAACTATGCACACCTGTTCTCTCCCGTGTGGGAGGCTCTTCCTGCACATGTTTCCTCTGGCCAATCCCTACCCATCCCTCAGGCCTCAGCTGCAATGTCACCTTGGCAGTGAAGTCTTCCGTGGCCCCCACGCTTTGTCAAGTACCTCACTCTATGCTCTCATAGGCAGCGTGTTTTTCCTTTACAGGGCTTATCACACATATAACTTGGTATCTGCCTTCCTCACTAATGACGAGTTCCTTGAGGACAAAGACTTGTTTATCTTGTTCATTACTGTGACCCCAGCACCAAGAAGGCACTCAGTAAAAATCTGTAAAATGAGTGGATGGATGGACAGTGGATAACGATGGATGAATGGACGGATAGGTGGATGGATGGAGGGTAGATAGGTAAATGGAGGTATAGTGTGTGGTTGCACAGACAATGGATGGATGAATAAATGGATGGATAGATGGATGGATGATGGATAGTTGGATAGACAGAAGGATGAATGATAGCTGAATGGATAGATAATGGATGGATGGATGGATGGATGGATAAATCGATGGATGGATGATGGATAGTTGGATAGACAGAAGGATGAGTGATCACTGAATGGACAGATAATGAATGGATGGGTGTAGCATGTGTGTATAGGAGAGTGATCCAAATTACCAGTATTCATCATGGAAAGAAAGTTCTCAGTTCCAAATGTTCAGAGAACTTCAACGATGCAGACCTGGCATACATGTCAACACAGGGCCATATCTCTCTGAGACGCTGGGTAGAACCTTCTTTGCCTCATCTTAGCTTCCAATGGTAGCCACCAACCCTTGGCTTCCTCAGCTCACAGCCACATCACTCCAATCCCTACCTCCATTGCCTCATGGTGTTCTCCCTGTGTGACTCTGTCTTCACATCACTTTCCCCCTTGTTATAGTGGACCACAGCACTAGCTTGTTATAAGAACACTAGCTGTATTGGATTAAGACCTCATCTTACCCACTTACACCTGCAACAATCTTGTTTCTAAACAAGGTCACATTCTGAAGTACTGTGGGTTGGGACATATCTTTCTGGAGGATTCATCTCGACCCATAACAATCCGTTACACAGCAACGCCTCACCCAGATGTGTATCCTAGAGATGCTCCTGTTTAGGATGATAAGAAGATGTGTGTGAGGATGTTGGTGGCCACGAGGTTTGTTGCAGCAAGAAGCCAGAGGTGACCTGCCTGTCCATGACCGGGGAAATGGATAAACCAAATGTGACACATGCAGATGATGGACAAATCCACAGCAGGCAGAAGTCAGAGACTGGATTTGCATATATTGCCATGGTTAGATCTCAAAAACATAGTGTGAAATGAAAAAAAGCAGAAACTAGACTAAGATTTATGACACAATACCATTGACATAAATCTGAAATATTTACCCAAAGAACAACATTATGTGTGTTTCATAAGCATTGGAAAGTGGGTTGGAAGGATTTATTTTGAATACACTGGAGTTGCTGCCTGTGGGAGGTAGTGAGAAGTGGTAACAGTAGACGAAGGCAAAAAAGAATACGGAAAGCACAAGGGGGCCTTGAACAGACAGATGCTGCAATGGTGGCATGAACTGGCAGAGCGATTCTGGGAATGTGTGCTTCGGGTCCAAACTTTACAAGGAAGGGATTCATTAGTGACAGTTGTGCCAAGGGCTCAAGGGGTCTGGGGTCCTGCCAGCATGCACGGCAGGGACACTCAATCTGCTCTGGAACATCAGCAAAGACTTTGTGGAGGAAACGGTGCTTCCACTGGAGAGGGACCGGAGATGTGCCGGGGAAGAGAAGGACAGGAAGTTCCAGAAGGAGGGACTGTGCATGGACAAGTCCCAAGGAGAGCCCAGCTAGCCTGGATGCACCAGCCTGGAGCCCCAGCAGTCCCCGTGCTGTCACTCCCTGTGACCCCTAAAAAGGACAGAAGACAGTGCTGGCCGTGTGTGTGTGTGTCGCCACTCAGACACCCATTGGGACCCGGTGGCAGGAATTAGCAAATTAGCAAATGGCCCAAATTAGCAAATGAGAAACACTTCCACGAAGCCTTGCGGATCTTCCTAGATTTCAAAAACACAGGACTTCACAAGTCTCTCTTTTCCTCACTTAAAAAAAAACTTATTTATTAATTTTCTTCTAATGTTTATTTATTTTTGAAGGAGAGAGAGACAGAGTGTGAGCGGGGGAGGGGCACAGAGAGAGGGAGACACAGAATCCGAAGCAGGATCCAGGCTCTGAGCTGTCAGCACGGAGCCCCAGGCGTGCATCATGACCTGAACCAAAGTTGGACGTTTAACCGATTGAGCCACCCAGGTGCCCATCGCTTTTTTTTTTTTTTTAAATAAAATGTTTATTTATTTTTGAGAGAGAGAGAGAGAGCGCGCACAAGTGGGGGAGGGGTAGAGAGAGGGGGTCAGAGGATCCAAAGCAGGCTCTGAGCTGACATCAGCAAGCCCGATGCGGGGCTCGAACTCACAGTGAGATCATGACCTGAGCCAAACTTGGAAGCTTAACCAAATGAGCCACCCAGGCACCCCTCTTTTCCTCACTTTTGTTGGAGACACGGCATGGTTTCTTCCTGAACAAAAACACTGGTGGAGCCAACGAGAAGTGGCAGCTGACTCCAAGCTGGGGAAACAATAGGGAGGGGTGGGGTCTGCGGAGGACCCGGAAGGGGTGGCCCGGCCACAGGGGCCGGCCACTTAGCCTCAGACAACGCCTGCCTCTGCCCGGCTGCGGTCCCAGTGTTGACAGATCTTTCGTCTCTCAAGAGAAGCCATTACTCTGAAATCTTTTCATCTTACCCGTTGTAATCTGATTTAACTAGAAGCAGGGAGCACATCACACCCACGAGGAGGGCTATGATAAAATGCGCAAAACAGAAAGTAACCAGTGCTGGCGAGACTGTGGAGGAACAGGAAACACTGTGCGCTGCTGGTGGGAACATAAAATGGCTCAGCCACTGTTGGAAAAGCCAGAAGGATTCTCGAAAGGGTAAACATGGAAACACCACGTGACCCAGCAATCCCACCCCTAGGTACATGCCCCAAAGAGCTGAGCAAATCCACAGACGCAGAAAGCAGATCAGGAACCAGGGGCCGAGGAGGGAAGGGAACGGGGATGAATGACTAACGGGTACGGGGGCTTCCTTTTGGGGTGATGAGAATGTTCCGGAACCAGGCACGGCGGTTGCACAAGATTGTGAATGTGCTACAAGCCACTGAATTGTTCATTTTAACATGTTAAGTTTATATCATGTGAGTTGCGCTTCGGTTAAAAAAAAATAAAACTGGGAAAATTGACTCAAAAAACTGGGAAAATTAACTCAAATATTCAAGAAAAAAAGAAAGAGTGGGCCAAATGACACAAGCCTGTAGGCTGACTCTGAGGCCTGGGGGGCCTGCTGCGAGGCTTATGGTTAGCACGAGCCCCCATGGACAATCTCATGCAGAGGTGTGGGTCAGGATCCCTATTTTCCTGGCAGGAAATGGAGCCTCCAAGAGGTAAAATGATTGGATCAGGGTCAAGTGCAGGAGCTGGGGCTGGCAGCTGGAGCATCATGTCCAAGCAAACTGATCCCATGCTCCCTGCGGTTGGGGCCAAGGGCTGTGCAAAGCAAAGGAGGGTGACAGCTATGACGCAGTGGTGGTAGGAGGTCTTGTCTGAGCCAGAAGGTCAGACACGAACTGTGCATGAAGATTTCTTCAGAACTGTCACCTCCTCCCTCACGGGGCCCAGAGAAGTCGCTGTGGATTTAAGACAATTCAGCAAAGCCACATGGGGCACTTACTATCCACGAGGCTTGTGCTACGTGTGAAAATAATGAAGACAGTAAGAGCAAAGGGCTCTATGCAAAGCATACTCTGGGTGCTGACAGTAACTCCATGAGGCAGAAACGGAACTAGTATACCCTGCGTGCAGTTAACTGACACAAATTCAACCACATGCAGCTGGCCAAAACAAAAAGGAAGAAATGCTCACTGAAATGGACAATGCCACCTGTCACAGCCCTATGTGACTTGCCACCTGGAAGACCCAGAAATGGGATACAGGGATCCGTGTTCTGGCCATCTCCAATCCTGAGAGCCTCTCCTAGAACAGGGAGCTCTCTGCACCAAGCGTGACCAAGCATGAGGGGTTTCTCAGCCTCGGCACTGTTGATGTTCTGGGTCTGCTGGGTCATCACTCATCATGGGGTGGGGGTGGGGGGGTGCCCTGTGCAGCGAAGGATGTTGGAGGCACTTGGAGGAAGGTTAGCAGCATCTTCTACATGCTACGTGTCACCAGTGCCCCTCCCAGGTGTGACGACCAAATGCATCTCCAAGCATTGCCAAATGTGCCCTAGGGGCAAAATCACCCTGGTTGAGAACCACTGCTCTGGAGTTTATTAATGCGCGTATGTTTTATGTAACAGATTTCCAAGGCCCAAGAGCCCTGCCTCGCCTGGTGTTCAACCGCGGGAGCAGTGATCAGTGCAACGTGGGGAGGAAGTGTCTGTGCCGTGACAACTTTCGGAGGCTCGTGGCAACGCCATTCCTTCAGGGGAAGGAAGTACAAGGGATTTTCCTGCGTAGCTGGCCTGGACTTTAGAATTGAGTACCCCTATGTGCTGGCACTCCAAGGTGGTATCATTACCCCAGTGCACAGGTGAGGAAACCGAGGATCACAGGGAGTCCGTTACTTGCTCAAGGTCTCAGAGCTAGCAAGTGATAGAGATTTGAATCCAATCTGTTTTACTTTAAAAACCCCTTCCTTTTTTTTTTTTTTCATCTCACCATTTTGCGTTCCTATCTGCAAAAGGGGGTTGAAGGAAATCAGTGTGCCAGAAAATAGACTCTTCACAGACTCTCACTACTAGAGGTGACACTGTGCAGTCATCTGCCTGCCTCTTGGTTCTGGATGAGGCTAGAGGTAAATTCAGATTCAAAAAGATATTTATGGGCCTGTGTATTACTGAGGACTTCTCTGATGGCAAGAGACAGAAACCTAACACAAGCTTAAAGCAAAAAGGGAATGAATGCATTGGCTCCTCTAACTGGCAAGTTCAAGGACTGAAAACTTCAGGCATGGTTGGATCAAGGGGCCCAAAGGGTCAGGACGGTCGCTCAATATTTGTTTCCCTCTTTGTTGGCTTCATTGTCAGGCAGATTTCCCTCCTTTATAGAAAGAGAGCTGCCAGCAACACCATATCTAAAACCTGACCCCTTAGAAACCCAGCAGAAAAATGTTCTCCATTGCAATAGTTCCATCAATAGTCCTGAATTTGGCTCTGACAGTCCTAGCTTGGTTGGGTCCCTTGCACATCCAGGATCTAATCACTATGGCCCGTGACAGGTGGAAGTCTCCACGATGGCCTGAGCTACCTGTGCATCTGAAGAGTTTGAGGGCAAGGTGATCGCCGAATCTTACGGAGAAGATTAGGAGAGAGAGAGAGAGAGACAGAGAGATGGGAACAGGCCTGCCAGGTGAAACAGAGTCGCTCTGCACCCTCATGGCACACCAAGAACTGGGCGCAGCTCGTACAGCGTGTTCGGTACACGATGTCCTTTAATCCTCATGACAACCTACATCATTATTGCTGACGCTCGGAGAGGCTCCGCGTCACGGCCAGCGCTCACTTCCAGGCACAGAGACAGCCGGGCGTGCCCAGGGGCACCCTGTCCTTAGGAGGTGGAGCTGGGACTTAACACTCGGACCTGTGTGACCCGAAGTCCCCAGCTCGCCCGCCCTTCCCCCCAGAGACCCCTGAGCTGCGGGAAGCCTCCTCAGCGCTTTGTTCCAGTCTCTTAACTCGCAAACCCCGTCAGCGAGTTCTTTATTTCCACACACGGTGCTATTAAGCTAACGGCTCTGGGAAGTCTAGGCTGGCCTCGGAGCAGCCACACGTCCCGCAAGCCTTCTGCGTGTTGTGGCTTCCGAACAGACACATCAGAAGTTCCAGGAGCCCAGGCCCCTGTGGAAACGTCTCTGTGCGCCGTTTTGGTTCAAGATGCCAAAAAAGCAGCACACGCCTTGCGCTTGAGCTCCTTGTAGAACGTCTCCCCGGGAGCTAAAGGTGGCAGGTCCAGCACCTCCTAGAAAAGTCCCCTGTACAGGCCGGTGGCAGACCTCACCAGGCCAAAAAAAACAACAAAAAACAAAACAAAACAAAACAAAAAAAACCCCACGACCTGAGAAACCAGGGTTGAAATAGAGGCCTCTTTCTGTTTGGTCAATGAGCAGCTGTGAAGGATGCGTAGGACGGAGCTAAATTTATTTGTTCCTTTCTTTCTCGGAACAGCGGCAATGAGGCTGGGAGTGCAGCTGCCTCGCGCTCCCGAGAGCCTTTTGCAGGCACCAGCATGCACAGAGGTTGGCTCTCGGGGACGTGGATCCCTTTCCGGTCTGTTCCCTGCCCGCTGCAGGCGGGACTTCCAGGGCCTCTCTGTAGTTTGGGGCTAGAATCCTGTGCCAGTGGGCAGAAGTCTGGCACTGTCTCCTAGAGCCGGGGTGAGATGATCACCTTTTAAAAATGGACAAGCTGCAGGATGCAGGGACCCTGGCCTGGCCAAGGCAACTTGCAGCCACGCCCTGGAAAACCACTGAGGTCCCAACCACCTCTGATTTCACTGCTCAGACCTGTGGGAAACTTGTAAGACTGGGCCCGGTGGGGAGAAGGGGGGAGGGCCTCTGGGGACGGGCCTTCCAAACACAAAGCCGGGCTGGTTGGGCAGAGTCCTTTCTGGGATGTGCCAAGTTGAGGCTCACCTTCAGTGGGGCCTCCCGCCTGCTGCTCAAGGTGGTTTCTGTTTTTTTTTTTTTTTTAAACAAGTGCTTTGTGAGACTTTCAGAAGGTACCCACGGGTGGGGAAGTGAAAGGAGGAGGGACGGGGAAGAAACTGCTTCTTTATTTCTAGCCTTGCTTGAACGGCTTCTTGACGGTTACTGCTACAGTTTTTGCTGAGTCAGAAGCATCCCCCAGCTGCTCACCGGAAACACAGCTGTTAGGCGAAAATAACCACAGAGCCGAGCATCGTGCACCTTCCAGAAAAGAGGGCAGAAAAACCTCAAAACAAAAGAGAAAAATACAAAACAATAAAAGAGGCATCGTCGGAAGCGCACGGCAGCTCACCCCCTCACCCAAGCCCGCAGCTCAGAGACGGAGCAAAGCCTGGCTGCTTTTCCGTTTCAGTGGGTTGAACAGTGCCCCGTCCCAAAAGAGAGAGATGTGAGCGCGTCCTAACCCCTGGGAGCTGTGAATGTGATGTGCCCGGAGCAAGGGTCTTTGTGGATGTAACTGACTTAAGGATCTCGAGAGGAGATCATTCTGGATTACCTGGGTGGGCCCTAAATCCAATGACAGGTGTCCTTGTAAGAGTGAGGCAGAACATTAGACACACTGAGAACACACGGAGACGTAGGGAGGGGAAGGCCAGGTGAAGACGGGGGCAGAGGTGGCGTGATATGCACCTACAGGCCGAGGGACACCAAGGGTTTGTTATGGCAGCCACAGGAAATTATAGAACAGCCACAGCTACCGTTTGCTGGGTCCTGTCCCCAGCCACCCCTTTCCCCTCGTCCAGGTCCACACTGAAAGCATTCACAGCATCTCGCTTGCGAGCTGTCTTACGCGGACACTGAGCTTCCCTTTCCTCCGGGCTTCGTGATTATCGGGAAGGACTTGAAGACTCCAGGGACTAGGTGGGATTTGGGATCCCCAGTTTTGGATGAGACTCTGCTGCAGGCCGGGTGTGTGCCCTCGTCACCCAGCCAGCACTCACAGGTCGCTGGGCACTGTGTGTTAGAAAACAGGCTCTGGGTTTGAACACCTGTGCTGCCACTTCCTGGCTGGGTGGTCTGGGGTGAGGCCGTTAGCCTCTCTAGGCCTCAGTTTTCTCATCTGGACAACGGGAAGATGACCTGAAAGCCACCCTGCTAAGAAACAGAGATGTTGTCAAGAATAAACCACCGTTAACGCATGCCAGAGATTCTAAGGAAGTTGGGGCAATTGCCAGAGGCCAAAAACAAAGAAGGAAGGAAAGTCCAGAGCTGAAGGTGCAGCAACCAGCCAATCTCCAGTCGGAGCCTGGGGACGGGAGACACCACCGGGTCGCACAAGGCTAGAAGCTGGAGCTGGAACACCATCATCTTCCATGAGGTTGGGGCTTCCAGGAGCTTCCTTCTCAATCTGGCTGTAAGGACTGAGTTAGCACGTGTAAGGCGGTACTCCATAGCCCTCACCATCCAGTGCTCTACAGAACTGTCACAAACGGCTGCTGGTTTCGGTAGTTCAGCATCTGCGACACCATCTTTTGACGACAGCATCCCACTTTACCTTCAGGAAACCACCCCTATTCTACGGCCTCGTTCCAGAGGATATACAACCCAGAACCAACCACCCAGAGTCGGGGATTAGTTCGCAGGTGGGCATGGGAGTGAAGAGTTGCTAAAACTACCGGGAAAGAAAACTTTGCTCTCCCTTGGCTCTGCTATGTAAGTGGGGTATAAACCCGGACCTGCTGGAGGTTATCTCTGCCACTACCTTGGGAGAACCTACCTGAGGATGATGCCAGAACCAAAAAGACCTGAGATGAGAGACAGAGATTCCTGATGACATCGAGTCCCTGGATCCAGCAGTGCCTGAAACCATCCATACCTCCAAACTTCCAGTTCCACGAGACAATGCGTATTCTTCATGCTTAAGACAATTTGAGTTGGCCTCTTACGAACAAAAGCATCCTGACTCCGACATTATCTTATGTGATAATCTCAGCAACTCAAGGAGGTAGGCATCTTATTATGTCCATCTTACGAGAGGAAATTGAGGCTCAGAGACATTTCATCACTGGCTCAAATCACATTGCTAGTAAGTGGCAGGGCTGTGACTTGAGCCCAGGGCTGTGATGTGGTCCCCTCAGCCCTAGGAAGTTCAGATATAGTTAGTGCACCTAGGCTTTTGTGTCATGCCTTGAGAAAGTCACAAAAATCTCAAGGCCTTGTGTGGCTCATCTATAACATGAGAGTTGGTATATTTTTAATCTTTTAAATATGTATATATTAAAACAAATATATAAATATTAAATATACAAAAATAAACGTAAATATTAAATATATATTTATCTACATAAAGATTACTATGACAATCAACCTTCTATTTTCCATCCATGGCTAACAGATGTTAGCATTTTGTCATAGTTGCTTCGGAGGCCAGACAATTTCTGAAAGTCCCACACAATTCTTTGTATCTTGATTCTGGATTCTGAAAGTCAGTCTGATGCCGAACAACTTGAAATAGAAAAACAAAAATAAAAATTCTCTTATATTTACTCACACATTTAAAATTTCTGTTATTCTCCATTCCTTGCGTGGATCTGCATTTCCACCTGGTACCATCTTTCTTCAGCCTAAAAAAGAACTTGTAACATTTCATAGAGTGCAAGTCTGCTGGTGACAAGTTCTACCACCTTTTGTTTGTCTGAAAAACATTTTTATTTCACTGCCATTTTCTAAGGATAATTTTCACTGAATATAGACTCTTCGTTGGCAGGTTTTTCTTGTTTGTTTTGTTTTTTCATTTTTTAATTCAACGTATTAAGGATGTCACTCCATTGTCTTACGGCCTGCCTTGTTTTTAAGGGGGAAAGCAGTGATATTTCTTATCTTTGCTCATTGAATGTAATGTTTCTTTTTATCTTGATTGTTTTCAAGATCTTCTTTTTGTTGCTAGTTCTAAGTAATTTGATTACGATTGCTGTGATGCTGTTTTCTTTGTGGTTATCCTGGCGGCAATTTGTTGGGTTTCTTGGGTCTGTAGCTTTATAGTTTTTATCAGTTGGGTTTCTTGGGTCTGTAGCTTTATAGTTTTATCAGTTTTATCAGTTTATCAGTTTTATCTTCAGCCATTTTCATTTCAAGGATTTTGTTCTGCCCTCTCTTCCTACTGGGGCTCCAATTACATGTAGGATTGACCATCTGATAGTGTTGCAGAGGTCCCTGATGTTGAGCTTCTTTTTTCCCTAGTCTTTTTTCTCCTTGTGCTGCATCAACTTGTATTATTATGTCATCATGTGCACCATTTTTTTCTTCTGCAATCTCTAATATGCTGTTAAACCTATCCAGTGAAGTTTTCATTTTAGATATTATATTTTTCCTCTCTAGAAGATTAATTTAGTTCTTTAAAAAAAACAAAACAAAACCTTCCACTTGGGGCACCTGGGTGGCTCATTCAGTTGAGTGTCTGACTGTTGATTTCAGCTCAGGTCATGATTTCAGGGTTGTGGGATCAAGCCCCATGTAGGGGATACTGAGGATAGAGCCTGCTCAGGATTCTCTCTCTCCCTCTCTCTGCCGCTCCCCTACTCATGCTTGCTCTCTCTCTGTGTCAAAATAAATAAACATTTTTAAAAAACTTCCACTTTTTACTATGTTCATGCTTTCCTTTAAATCTCTGAACATATTTGTAATACCTTTTTTAAAGTCCTTGTCTGTTAATTACATCATCTTTGTCATCTGGGATCAGTTTATACTGATTGGTAGTTCTCCTGGTAATGGGTCGCATTGTCTTGTTTTTTGGGTGTCTAGTAATTTTATGTTGGATGCTAGACATTGTTAGCATCATGCCATTGAATATCTAGATATTTGTCATTTTCCTTTGGAACTCATTTGACAGGCAGTTAAGTTACTTCCTGGTCAGTTTGATTTTTTCAAGCTTCTTAAAAAAGCTTTGCTGAGTGAGCCTAGTGGAGCCTTTCTTCGAAGGCCAGTTTAGCCCTACTACTAAAGTCTGGCCTCACTGTGGGTCTCTAATGAATTCCTTGGATGTTCAACAAGTTATTCCCTTTCTGGTTTGCTAAAACTTGAATGTCCCCCAGTCCTGTGAGAGCTCTGGGAATTATTCAAGTTATTCCGCCCCAGTGGTTGTTCTTTGCCATCCTTATAGCATTCCACTCAATGCTTGGGCAATTTCATATTCAACCAATCACTCAAGGGGTTCCCTATACAGATTTCTGGCACTGTTTATCTACATAGCACCTGCTTCTCTAGAACTTTGGCTCACAAATTCCAGCCTCTTTAACCTCCACATATGATAATCTATATGTCCTCAACTCAGGGAAACTTCCAAGATTCCCCTGCTTGGGATTCCCCTCCCTTTGCTGCAATCTAAAAAGTACTTCTAGGCAGAAAGCCAAGGTGATCATAGGGCTCACTTCATTTGCCTCACTTTTTTGAGGGCTCACAGCTATGCATTGCCTGTTGTTCAACGTCTGAAAACTGTTGTTTCATATATTTTTTTCAGCTTTCTAGTTGTGTACAGATGGAAAACAAGTCTGGTACTAGTTATTTCATTATGGCCAGAGGCAGAAGTTGACTCTAACTTAAGCAAAAAAAAAAAAAAAAAAAAGGAATGAAGGAAGGGGTGGAGGAGAGAGAGAGAGAGGAGGGAGAGAGGGAAAGAAAGAAAGAAAATGTACTGAAAGGGCTTGGGGGAGACACAGAATAGAAGTAATAGCCAAAGAATAGTTCTCAGAAGGGACAGAGACCAGAGAAGTTCTGGAGACCCAGGGGAACTAAGAGATAGTCTCTTTAGGGCATAGATTCCTGGATGAATGAGCTCCAACCCTGTGGAGAGCTTTAAGAAATTCTCAAATTTCCAGGAGAATATGTCTGGCATAGCTGCAATCACGGGCTTACCTCTTGGCCAGAGGAGGGCAAGATGCTCTGATTAATGATACTACCAAGATGATATCCAATGAGGGACGATAGATCACCAAAACAAAACTGGGTTGCTCCTGACAGAAGTAAGGAGAATGGCCGCGAGGCAGGCAAAAACAACAGGTCCATTACACAACATTTAGCAAAGAAGAAAATCTTTTAAGTAGGATTGGCTTTTACAGTCAGAGCCTTGTGGTTTCTCTTTGATATTTAACCACCGAACGGCAGAGCTGTCTTCTTTCCCCTGGCATCCCTGCCTTCCCCTGTGACACAGAAAGACTTTCCCCATGACGATTCCATTTTACAGACAGCATATAGGCAATACGCACTTTGCATCAGGCCAGAAGCACGGCTTAGGGATCACTGGGAAGAGATTCTCTGAGCCTGCCAGTGTTCGAGGAAGGCTTCCAGCAAATAAAACTCACTCGGGGGTGAAAGGCAAGCATGGACCTGTGTCCTGGGAGCAGAGCAAGAAATGAAACACGTCCATTCCCCTTCCTGTACTTAGAACCACCAGAGTTGGCAGCTCCTTGCCTGAAAGAGAATGTTCTGTGTTTCAAGAGTGAGTATGCGGTGGCTGCAGGCTAGTTTATCAAGCAGCTTAGTTCAACCAAACGTATAGACAAATGCACCAACAGGTAAGGGAACCAGATGTTCTCTGCTTAGATTGTTCTGAGGAAATCCTGCTACCCCCACTCTGCCTGGAGGCTAATCAGATACCGTGTGTGTACGTGCGTGCGTGCATGTGTGTGTGTGTGTGTGTGTGTGTGTGTGTGTGTGTGTGTGTGATGTCTACAAAACTCACAACCTGAGGTCCCTAAAGTTTCCACAGACATTACTTTCCTGTATAATCATACCCATTTCAGAGATGGAAAACCTGAGGTATAGTACGTGGAACGCGAGTCAGTGGTAAAACCAAGAAATATGTTCGTGACTACAGGGTGAACCTCTCCCGATGGGCCTTGAGGATGATGTGAAAACAAGAGGGAGGGAGGGAGGGAACAGAGTGAGAGAGGGGAGAAAGAAAAAAAGGAAAACAAGTCTTCAAAGACGCCCAGGTTTGGGAGAGACTTAGGTGCTGAGAGGTGCCATTTGCACACAGTCGAGATTTAAACTGAAATCAGTCACCTCACTTCACATCACAAGCACCTCACATCACATGGCTAAGTTCTTTCTCCGGCTTTGTGTTTTAGCTTTTTTTTTTTTTTTTCCTCTGGTTCAACTTAGAAAGAAGTTTCTTCATTCCTTGGGGGCCTTTTTCTTTCAAGAAAGAGATCACAATACTCTGGGTATTTTCGTGCAGATGGAGAAAGGGCCTGACAAGGTTATACAATTACTTCCTGGAGGGGTTTTAGGGACTTGTGTCCTGTCTGACTGCTCTCATTGTAAGGGCCGCAGGGAGAGAAGGTAAACCCAAAACACTTAGAGGAAGAAGGGTAGACTTTGGAGCTCCTCCTCCAGGACAGTGGGAGAGATCTGGAGATTAGGACCGCCTTCTGGGGAAGTGTCTAGAGCCTGTGAGGTCTGTAAAGGGACAAACAATCTTATTCACAATGCCTGATCCACAGTAGTTGTTCAATAAGTTATTTGTTGAAGGAAAGAATGTTTAAGTCAGTGCCTGTGAATCCCCAGTCGTTTCTACCCTATAGACTTCAACACTTCCATACCTTTGAGCATTTTTCCACCCTTTGCTGTCCTGACAACTGTCATCGTCGTCGTCGTCGTCTTCTTCTTCTTCTTCTTCTTCTTCTTTTTAATGTTTATTTATTGTTGAGAGACAGACAGAGCATGAGCGAGGGGAGGGGCCGAGAGAGAGGGAGACACAGAATCAGAAGCAGGCTCCGGGCTCCGAGCCGTCAGCAAAGAGACCACCGTGGGGCTCAAACCCATGAACCGTGAGATCACGACCTGAGCCGAAGTCAGATGCTTAACCGATGAAGCCATCCAGGCGCCCTGTGGCAACTGTCTTTTAAGGCAATGGATCTTAACCTTCTGTGGGCTGTGAACTCTTCTGAGAATCTGACAAGAGCAATGGACCCTCTTCTCAGAAAAGGCACAGACTCATACACACCACACAATCCTGCGCATCTTTTCAAGTTGAAAGCAAACGCCCAGGACCTCGTCCACCGCTTCAGCCACCTGATAGTCCCCACGAGGTCATTTGCTCCTTCACTGGGTTCCCACAGCATTTTTCGTGTTTTAGTTCAGAACTACAGGGAGTTTGGGCACACATCTGTCGTTTGGGCAGGGACTGGAGGTGCCCTCTCCCTTCCACTGAGTGCTGCTGGGGCCACAATCATCTGAAGAACTGCTCGCTCACCTGGCCAGCTGGAGGTTGACACTGGAAAGACCTGAACAGCTGGGGAGCTGACCCCCAAAGCTAGGGGTCCTTGGGCAGCTCTGTCTGTGTCAATTGGTCTCTCTACTCAATCCCTCTGGCATATCCAGAGAACGGTAAACATACTTCATTGTAACTTTAAACATACTTCATTGTTACTTAACACAACACTACAGTGGTTATTCATGCCCATTGATGGTGGTAATTAGATCTGTTTCACCAGCAACACACGTAAGTGCTTCGGGAACAAGGACCACAGCTTATTTATTTCTATTTCCCCGGAACCTAGCAGGTGCCTTGCACATAGCAGGCATTTTACTATATGCAGATTAGAATAAAACTCAACACTCAAAAAATATTTAATCCAATTAAAAAATGGGCAGAAGACATGAATAGAAATTTCTCCGAAGAAGACATCCAGATGGCCAATAGACACATGAAATGCTGCTCAACATCACTCATCCTCAGGAAAACGAAAATCAAAACCACAAAGAGAGATCACCTCACGGCTGTCAGAATGGCTAAAATCAACAACACAAGAAACAACAGGGGTTGGCGAGGACGCGGAGAAAAAGGAACGTTCATGCACCGTTAGTGGGAATGCAGACTGGTGCGGTCACTGTGGAAGACAGTATGGAGGTTCCTCAAAAAGTTAAAAATAGAACTACCCTACAATCAAGTAATTCACACTACTGAGTATTTACCCAAAGAATACAGAAAAACTAACTCAAAGGAATACACGCACTGCTATTTTTATAGCAGCCTTATTTTCAAGAGACAAATTTTGGAAGCAGCCCAAGTGTCCATCAACTGATGAATAGATAAACAAGATGTGGTATCTATATAATGGAATACGACTCAGCCAGAAAAAAGAATTTGCATTTGCATTTGCAACAACATGAATGGAGCTGGAGAATACAATGCGAAGAGAAATAAGTCAGTCACAGAAAGACAAAAAGACAAATACCGTATGATTTCACTCATATGTTGAATTTAGGAAACAAAACAACTGAGCAAAGGGGGAGAAACAAGAGAGAGAGGCAAACCAAGAAACAGATTCTTAACTACAGAGAACAAACTGACGGTCACCAGAGGGGAGGTCGGCGGGGGATGGGGAAAACGGGTTATGGGGATTAGGGATGCACTTGTTGTGATGAGCACGGGGTGATTAAAATAAAAACTTACAGGGGCACCTGAGTGGCTCAGTCGGTTGAGCGTCCGACTTTGGCTCAGGTCATGATCTCACAGCTCGTGAGTTCGAGCCCCGCGTCGGGCTCTGTGCTGACAGCTCAGAGCCTGGAGCCTGCTTCGGATTCTGTGTCTCCCTCTCTCTCTGCCCCTAACCCACTTGCACCCTGTCTCTGTCTCTGTCAAAAATAAATAAACATTAAAAAAGTAAATAAATAAAATAAAAACTTACATAACTTATATAAGTTGTATTACTACAAACTTATATATATATGTTCATTTATATATAACTTATATGTATGCACAGACACATACATATGCCAGTTAGACATGCATGTAGGCATGTGCTTGTATGCTATTACATCCGACTACATTCCAAAAATAGGCTTAGAAAGTAGCTTATTTACATATATCAATACAACAAAATAAAAATTTTAAAACAAGGAAATGAGGACTAAGTGGGGGGAAGAAAGGTAGGAAGCCATGTTGAAATAAAGGACAAGATCAGTACCCAAAATATGTAACATGGATTTCCATACCATTATTAGTGGCCCAGAAATCTGCTTGAGCATCCTGGTGATAAGGGCAAAGAGGCAACTGTAAACCAGTTACCAATTTCGTGGTGTTAGATATAAACAAAACGACTGCTTAAGAAAGCACAACTTTTATTAGCGATAGGCTATACAAAATTACAACCTCCTTGGGACGCCTGGGTGGCTCAGTTGGTTAAGCATCCGACTCCTGGCTTCGGCTCAGGTCATGATCTCACAGTTCAGGGGTTCGAGCCTTGCATCTGGCTCTGTGCTGACGGGGCGGAGCCTGCTTCGGATTCTCTGTCTCCCTCTGTCTCTGCCCCTCCCTGCTCTAGCTCGCGCGCTCTCTCTCTCTCTCAAAAATAAATAATATAAATAAACGTTAAAAAGGTAATCTAAAATCACAGGCTCTCTTCAGTAAAAATCATAGCAAGTTTATACAATGGATTCCACACAATGTCCCTCGTTGCAGGTTAAGGGAAGTTCAACACAAGCAAATCCGTAAGTGGCCAAAGAAAACGGTGCCGTTCTCTAAGAGTCTGGTTTTATCTAAGGAAAAATGTAAGACGATCTAGTCCAGCCTTTCTCTAAAGGGTAGACAATGGAATACCGTTCCTGGAGAGGTTCTGCCCACAAGGATTCTGTGGTCAGGAAAAGTTGGGAAAACTCATCCGTGTCTTCTTCTTGGAACTTCACAATGAACACTGGCTTTATAAAGGCTCTGAGAAGTCCTGCAGTAAAGAAACCCAGCATTTTCCAAGCTTCTTTGACCGCTGTTGTGCAAGAACCTAGCCACAGCGTCCAAGTGGCACCTAGGTTCACTGCTCCTACTATGTGCTTTTTCTTTCTCATAAGAGCGTAGGTATTAGCAGATTGCTGTTCTCAAACAAGTTATGCCGAAATCTCTCTCCTTTGTCTTTTCTTGAAAGGACTGAGGAAGGAAAGAAAGTAGTATCTGCAAACCTTCTGCTTAAAGCACCTTTGTTTAAAGTCCTTTTTACTTGTCCTTTGTTATAGGTAGGACTCAAAAAAAAAAAAAAAAGATTGGGGAGAAATGTGTCCTCCCAAATTGCAACTAAGGCAGAAGACAGGGGTGCCCGAATGTCACCAAAAGCCCACCGTTTCTGCCCCTGAGAAAATACAAAGGGGTCAGTACATACCTCTCCCTTGTCTCCGTAAGCCAGATTGCTAACTGAGCAATGCTCACTCGGTAAACTCGAGGTGCACCTTCAGCAGATGGCCGGGAGCAGCAAGGGCAACAACTGTTTGTTTTGGCATTGCGTGTGGAGACAGAGAAAGGGTGTGTGTCGCCCGCTGTCCAGTTCCTGTCTCTTGGTACGCTAGCATTTCCATCTCAAAAGAATCAAAGTGTGATCTAGTTCAAAAAGGGAAAGCATGTCTCATTTTGGCAGGGCCACAGAACGATCCCAGAGTCTCTTCCTCACAAAGCTCTTGTTAGTATCCTACTTAATATTCCACGGAACACACTGCAGAAAACTGATTAAACGGATGGAGGGGCTGCAGAGCCTTTTGGCCAATGCTTCTCAAACTAGGTTCCGTGGAGCACTAGTGGTTCTCGCGGTGTCTCAGGGGCTGCAAGAGAGCAGTGAAGAGACCCTCGGCACGCAGATCGCTGAGCCCGCAAACCCTAGTTAACCATGGCAGTTTCTCTCTTATCTACCTAATCGTGTGTTTGGCAGGGAGGTGGGGGGCGGGGGAAGTTGGGGGACTGGGGGATGGGGAGCGTCTGTTACTTAAAATTAGAAAATGTTTGAGAACCACCGCTTTAAACAAAGCACCACATATATTCTCACAGCTGAGATTCTGATAAGAATTAAAAAGCAAAACCGTTTTAGTTGTGCTCGCAGCAAGAACCTGGGGACAGAAATTTAACTTTTTTTTTTTTTTTTAATCAAAAGCAGAGCCACGGAAAAACATACAATAAACAAAAGAAAATATTTGCGGCCATATAATTAACAAAGAGTTAATATTCTTAATTTATAAAATGACCCTACACATTAATAAGAAAAAGACCAACAACCCAGTAGAAGCATGGGCCAAGGCTACAGAATTCACAGAGGCAGAAATGCAAATGGCCAATAAACATATGAAAAGATTCTCAGGCTCACTTGTCAGGGAAATGCAAATGAGAACAATGAGGTACTATTTTTTACCCATCAGATTGGCAAAAATGGAAAATATGTGTAACATCCAGAGCTGGCAAGGGTGGAAGGAATCCAGTTCTCTCAAACACCATCAGGGGAGAGGCGGTAAATTATTACAGCGTCGTGGAAAATCAACTGTTGGTATTTTTGAAAATTTAAACTGTGGCCTGGCACTCTCACTTCTGGGAATATATCCACCAGAAATGAAAATGCCAGTCTATAAAGGCACAAATATAGGAAGAAGTTCACTGAAGCAGCGTTCGTGGAAACAATCTGAACGTACACGTACATTAATAGGACGATAGTTGAACAAATCACGATGTATTTATATTAAGGAATACAGTGTAGCTATTAAAAATTATAAAATAAAATTATACATATTGACTGGGAGGTACGCCTGCAATACTTTGCTAGACAGAGTAAAAGCAAGTGTGATCTTATTTTCATTAAAAAAAAATAAAACAAAGAGACCAAAAAAAAAAAAAAAAAGTCACACCCTCTAAGTAGGTTTGTATATGTTTTTATTAATACAGGAAACAGTAGGGAAACATTCATAGCGAATTGTTAACAGTGATTGCATCAGGGAGCTGCATTGGAGAGGTGCAGAGAGACTATTAATTCTATTTTAGATGCCTCTCTGTTGTTTGGATTGTTACAAAAGATACGTATTACCTTCATAATTCAAAGGATCCGGATTTTTAAAAAGCAGAATTAGGAAAGAGAATTCAAAGCAAATCAAATTACTTTGAGAATCACCGGAAGGCAGGGTGGGGCTGGCCTCCTGGTATGGAATTTTAAAGCACTGAACCAACCCAAGGGGTGTTCAGCTAATATAAAACACCCCAGCTATGCATGAGGGTGGACTGAAGGCGAGCCTTTTAATAGGGCCAAGATCTTCCCTGAGAAATAGTCCTGAGTCTTCTCTAATACACATGGAAAGATTAAATGAGGCCTCCAAAGTAATACGCTACAGTACAGGGGTCAGCAAATTTTTTCTGTAGGAGATTAAACAGTGCATATGCTAGGGTTCCTCGGCCATCCTACCTCTGTCACACTCCTCAGCTCTGTTGTTTTAGTGTATCAACAGCCATAGACAATCCGTACATGGATGTATATGAATGTGGCTGTGTCCCAATAAAACTTTATTTATAAAACAGGCAGTGGGCTGTATTGGACCCAGGGGCTAATAGTTTGCTGACCTCTGCTATAGGCCACGGGCATGATTATCTTTTAAAAGGAAACTTTTTCATTGAAGTAGGAATAATATGCGTGCTATGGAAGTATACAAATCTGGTGAGTTTTTACAAAGTGAACACAACACGTCATAGTTACCACCCAGATTAAGATGTAGAACATTACCGATTCCCCCAAAGTGTTCCTCGTGCCCCTCCCAGTTATCCCCATCCCCTGTCACCAAAGATAGTCACTAATTTTGCTTTCATCCTCATAATGTGTTTTGCTTGGCTGTAAATCTAATGTAAATGGAGTCCTATAGCACTTTCTTTCACTCACTGACCTGTGAGCGAGATCCCTCCATGCTATTGTGTGGGTTTGTCCAAAGTCATTGCTATGTATGTTCCATATATACAGTTGCAATTATAACATTGTAAGAATATGCCACACTTTATGCATCTGTTCTACTGTTGATGATATTTGGGTTGTGTCCAATTTGGGGCTTGTTATATAGATTGAAACTCTGTGCCCCTCTAAAACTCGTATGTTCAAACCTCGTCCCCAGTGTGATGGTATTAGGAGTTGTGGCCCTTGGGAAGTGATTAGGTCAAGAGGGTGGAGCCCTTATGAATGGGATTAGCGCCCTTGTAAGATAACCCCTACAGAGATCCCTGTCCCTTCCATTGGGGAGGGCACAGCAATAAGATGGTCATCTAGGAACCAGGAGGCGGGTCCTCACCAGACACTGAACCTAGCAGGACCCCAAGCTTGGACTTCCCAGTCTCTGGAACTATAAGAAATCGATCTGGTTTTTTTTTTATGAGCAAATCAGTCTGCGGTACTCTGTTATAGCAGCCTGAACGAACTAAGATAGATGGCTATCACAAATAATACAAGAACATTCTCGGCCATGTCTTCTAGTACCCATATTTCCACTCCACAATTGGGCATATTCATAGAGTATATGTACTACATTCAGCTTTCGTAAACACTGCTAAATAATTTTCCCAAGTGTCTGTGGTAATTTGCACTCCTATCTTCAGTATGGGAGGGTTCCAGCCGCTCCAAGCATTGTCAACACACTGGCATGGACAGGATTCTTTTTTGGTAATTCCAGCCAGTCTTGTAGGTGTCTGTGTAAAATTCATATACAGTAAAGTTCAAAAGTCTTAGGTGCTCACCTAAAAATGTTTTACATATATACAATTCTCATTGTGGTTTGGATTGCATTCCCTTAATCACTAATGATGTTGACGCTCTTTTGATCGGCTTATTGGCCATTTGGATTTCTCTTTTGTGAAAAGCTTATCCATGTGTTTTGTTCATTAAAAAAAAAAAAAACTGGGTTGTTTGTCTTTTCCTTATTGCTTTACAGGAGTTCTTGAAATATTCTGAATGTGAGTCCTTCTCTTAGTATCTTTATTCCAACTATCTCCTCCTACTCTGTGGTTTTCATTTTCATTGTCTTAATGGAGTTTTTTGACGAACAGAGTTCTAATAATGTCCAGTTGGTCAATTATTTTCTTTATGGTTACGTGTGTGTGTGTGTATGCGTGTGTGTGTGTGTCCTGTTTCAGAAATATTTGCTCAAGAAAAACTGTTTCTGTACTCACAACACTTTATTTTTTGATTTTTAAATATTTTTTATTTATTTCTGAGAGAGAGACAGAGTGAGTGGGAGAGGAGCAGAGGGAGAGGGAGACACAGAATCCGAAGCAGGCTCCAGTCTCTCAGCTGTCAGCACAGAGCCCGATGCGGGGCTCAAACCCATGAGCTGGGAGATCATGACCTGAACCGAAGTCAGACGCTTAACCGACTGAACCACCCAGGCGCCCCATGTACTCACAACACTTCTGACACCAAATGTGGGGGGGGTTCCCCCCCCCCCATTCCAACCAACCCTCCAACTTTTGGGGCACCAACTGGGTGTCCTGTAATTCACTTCTGACACTAACTACACACAGTATCAGATCCAAGTTAAGGGCTCCATTCCACAAGAAGTTACCCCCTCTGATGCCTGTCACAAGTAAATGGGTGCCCAGGATACCCACACTTCTGAGTTGGCTACAAAGTCAGGAGTTGCCACAACACTGCCACTTGGGTCTGGGCCACCAGATGAAGAGGTACATAGGGCAAGACCTAGAAGTGTCCCACGCGTATGAGCTTCTGTCCCCATGGAGCCACTCTCCAGAACATGGGTGCATTCACCACCTCAGAAGCTCTCCAAGCCCACCATCTAGGGATTTTTATGGAGCCTTCATCATATAGGCATAACTGACTTTTAACTCAGTCTGTGGCTCTGCTCCTCTCCCCAGAGGAAGGGGTGGGGGGAGGGGACTCAAAGTTCTAAGCCTCTAATCCTGGTTTAATCTTTCTGGTGACCAGCCCCCATCCTGGAGCTATTCAGGAGCCCACCAAGAGTCGGCCTCCTTAGAAGATGCTCCTATCACCCAGGAAATTCCAAGGGATTTAAGAGCTCTGTGTGAAACGATCATATCACACCCATCACTCAGGAAATCATAAGGGATTTAGGAGATTTGTGTCAGGAACCAGACAGCAGAGACCAATATATATTTCTTATCCTGTCACATTTGCCTATCCTCATGTCATGAAGATATTCTTCTATGCTATCCTCTAGAAGCTTTATTGCTTGCCTTTGCGTATTTGAGGCCACAACTATCTTGATAATCTCAACCGGGAAGGTTTACAAGTAGGCATTACCCATTGCAATGTTTTCAGTCCCTTGTAGTCCTCTAGAACCTTGCCATTTACCATCAAGAGGTGGAGTCTGCTTCTCCTTCCTTTCAACTGGGGCTGGACCCTGCGACTGCTCCGAGCAACAGAAGGCAGAAGTGACAGCAACAGGTAACAGACTGCCAGGGACAGGTAACAGAAAGTGATATGGCTTCCACCTGGCTTGCTCACTCTCCCTCTCTCAGGACACCTGCTTTGGTGCCTCAACCACCGTGTAAGAAGTCCAGCTGCTCTGAAGCCACCACGTTGGAGAGACTTTGTGCAGAGACCATGCTGAGATATCATGTACACCCAAGGAGCCCAGCTGTTCCAGCCCTCAGCTGTATAAGCCTTCCCAATCCAGATGAGCACGAAGGAGCTTTCCAGAGGCCCCCCACTCCAGCCACCTAAGAAACTGGAACTAGAACTGCCTGGCCAAGCTGCTTCTGAATCCCTAACTTACAGAAACCACGAAGGGTAATTACTGCCCATTGCTTTAAGTCACGGTGGTTAGGATTCACTTGTTACGCAGCAGTGGATAACGGGAACTGGAAGAAGGAAGGTACCCATCTTTCCAGGCTCTCCCTTAGCATTAGTCTCACTGGGAGAACCATACCCTGTGGACCGGGGTAGGCTGGGTTCTACCCCCACTGCTTACCTTAGAGGTATGTCTTCAACCACCTAAGCCTTTGACCTTCCTTTTTCAAGCCTCGTTTTAATCTACTCAGTGTCTATGCAAATGGAAGGGCACATTCATAAAAAGGGAAGACCCCTGGAGATCAAACAGATGGGAAAGATGAGAGAAGTCTCCCTTGGAGACTCTTGAAGAGTAGCGAAGTCTTGGTGTTCATCCAGAGATTAGCTGGGGATTACTTCCCGAGTGGCGGTCAGAAAGAAAAGACACACAGTGGGGCTGGGGGAACCCTTACCCCATCCACGAGACAAAATGAGATCGGTTCACAAAGAGATCTGTCATCCAGCTTCCGGTTCCGGCCATCTAACAGCTCAGATTAGAGAAAAGTTTCCACCCAAGGAGGCCCCGGCCCGGATCTGACCTGGCCTCTCTGATCCAGCCCCAAGGGAAGTGGCTCATTCTGCTTCCTGGAGGCTTCAGTGGAGCAGGCAAATCAGGGTGGCTGATGAATTAACAGGACTGCACTTTGCACCTTTTAAAAACTTGCTTGATATGCTAATGATGGCAATAACCCCTACCTCTATCCACATATTACTTACCTGTCTACCTGTTTATCCCCCCCCCCCTCACTCCCCCGCCCCAACCCCACATACAGGCTACAGGTGATCACAGACCTGGGTCATCTGGTTCCTGGCATCTCCCCTGCACCTAGCCCAGTGGCTGGCACAGAGCAAGGCTCTCAACTATTCCCTCAATGAAGGGATGAATGAAGGGATGAATGGAGTTTGTGAATAAATGACAATGGCGACCCTTGATAAATACCCACTCCAGGCGGCACTATCCACTGTTTCATGTTCCTCTCCAGCTTCCCTTGAGAAAGGAGTGGTTTTCTTGGTCTTATGGAGGTTAGGAAACTTGCTCACAAATCTCAGAGTCACTAAGTGGCAGAATCGGGTTTCAAACCCAGCCCATCTGACTCATATGACTGTGCTCTCTGATGACACTAAGTGTGCTCTAGGACACCAACACGCCTGGGGGAAGACCGCCCACCCTTTTTCCTTTCTTGACACAAGAGTGTTTTCATAAGGGCCTCGGAGACCAGAGACCCGAGCTCCTCCAGAGCTAGCTCCGTGCAGTTCTGCTGGTGTAGACCAGGCTTTGCAGTCTCACATAGAGGCTACGCTTGGGCCGGGGGTTCCATCCCACATCTGTGGCCTGGGAACTCGGGGAAAGGGCAATTAAATTAAAGAGGTCACAGAAAAAGGAGGAGGGTGGGACACTGGTGGCCAAATACAGAAAGGGCAGATTTCAATTTGCATAATAATTTTGTTAGCAACAATGGGCATCCAGGACATCTATTTAAAGGCTGTAATGTTAATTTAATGGGAAAAAAGCTAATACAATTCCCCCAGAATTTTTCAATTAAATTAATGTGATGGGCTTTAATGGATAGCTTAAGTAGAGAGCGCGAATAGGAAAAATATTGCATAAATTATACATACATTTATATACACCATGCTGCCTGTGTATATAATCTCTCTGCTCTAAGGTTTTGACCTTATGCTTAAATCTGGTAACCAGTTATAAATCTGGCAACCAGTTATAACTCTATTTCAATTAAAGTGACCCTTTTATCATCCAAAGAAGGGGAAGGCTCCTCCCTGTTCAGTCTCTGCACACCCCTTCCCTCAACAACACCCCAGCCGATTCGGGTCTTAAAGAAACAGACGATTCACGGAACAATAAGCCACAAGGATGCACATGTGCACAAAACGTCAATGATACCAGAAGTCTAGCAATGCAAAACTCTGTTCCTTGATCCCGGCCCCCTACAGATATCTAATGGAACAGTAAGTAAAATGGACTGAGTTTCAAGGGCCCCTTTTTTTCTGGAGCAAGTATCCATCCATGTACATATTTCATTCAGCAAGTGTTTCCTGAACACCTACTAAAAGCTGGGCACTGACCCAGGTGCTTCCAGGAATATTGGAGTGAACAATCAGACACGACCCCTTCGTCATGAAAAATCCTGGATACATTCAGGTGAGCTCTTCGTGCTTCCGTTTTATCACTTGTAAAATAAAGATAATGATTGTGGTAGCCCTAAGTCAGCGTCCAGGAGGGCCTCCGATATTCTCACCACCTGGTGTTCACACCTTTGTGTAGGACTCTCTCCCCTTGAATAGTGTAACCTGTAGAATGTTGCAGAAATGGAGGAGTATGGCTGCTAAGGCAAGGTCATAGAAGACACTGCAGCCCCTTTCTGCTTGCTTGCTCTCCCTCTCTCTCTTTCTCTCTCTGGGTTCATCAGCTCTAAGGAAAGTCAGCCACTGTGTTGTGAGGATACTCAAGGAGCCCTGCGGGCAGGTCCACATGGTGAGGGATGGAGGCGTCCTGCCATTGGCCAGCATCGTGTTGCCAACAGCCACTGACAGAGTCACCTTGCACCAGATCTTCCAGCCCCAGCCAAGCCTTCAAGTAAGACCGCAGCTCAGCCAACATCTCAACTCATGAGAGATCCAAAGGCGGAACCACTCGCTAAGTCATTCTCAGATTCCTGACCCACAGACACTGTGTGAAAAAATAAATGGTTATTGCTGCTTTGAGCTTCTAAGCGTCAGAGTGATCTGTAATGTACCAATAAACAGCAGACCCAATATTCTCCCTGTGCAGCTGGCCTTGGGTGGAAATGTGATAGAGGTAAAGTGGGACCCCCCCTTTAGGGCCCATACCTGCTTCAGGGCCACCTTTGTGTATCCTGAGCCCCCTCCCTAGGGCCTCACTCTCCAGCTCCTTTGCCTAAGCGTTTAGCTGATGCATAGGCTCAAGGATTATTATGACCGCTCTCAGAGGTACTGTCATTTTAATTAAGGTCTTTTGAAAATCAAAAAGGATTTCAGACCCAAAGAAATGAAAGTCTCCAGGTGAAATCTTGGGGAACAGAGGACCTGTTAGGTGATGGGAACATTCAGGGGTCCTTCAATCACATCTCCCAGGGGCCCATGCTTTTTACTCAATTCCAGCAGCCAAAACAGAAAGGGCACGCGAGTGCTAACACTGACTCATTTCCAGTTTTTAGCATCAATCTTTGTTTCCATAGGCTATTTTTCCTCCCTCATAGGCTATTACAGTTCACGAATTGCTGATAGAGAAAATAAAACGCTAAGTGAGGTTTCCATTGATTAAACTCCAAAACGGATCAGCAGTGAACATCAGTGAAGTCCTAGCCAGTCCGTGGAGACAGCTGTGAATTTGCAGGGAGCCCTGGGTTTGAATCTTGGCTCAGCCACTTACTGGCTGCACGAGCTGAGTGAGTCCACCAACCTCACCATCTGAGCCTCATTTTCTCTTCCATGAAGTGGGGATATTAATAGCTGTCTCACGAGGGTAGAAGAGAGCCTGGCACGTAGCAAGAGCTGCACGCACGCTCGTGGCTGTTTGTATACGGCGCCCCATGGAGAGTGTGGCAGAGGCAGTGGGAATGAGCCTTTCTGCTCAGCATCCAGCAAACTATTTAACTGAACCTCAGAAGAGCTGAAGCCTAAGGGAGATGATGGATCTACAGGCGTGATGTGAGCGCTCTCTGTCCAGCGAGCCGGACTCCAGAGGGCCACCGCACTGTCAGTAACCACTGCTTGCCAGCACAGGTGGGCCCTCGGGGATGCTTCTCAGCAGGGTTTCCCTCTGACACTAACTGCTTAGGTGGCCCCTTTCCCAGGAGGCATGAGGACAAGAGCAAGGGAATAAGGAAGCCAGAACTCCTTAGGGGAAGAGTGCAATGCTTTCCCTGGTGGGATCAACTCCCATCTGAATTGGGGGCAGGCTAAGAGCTTGAGTCTCCAAGAGCACATTTAGGGAAGTCATGATACACTGCCTCCAGAGCATCATACCCAGGTCTCTTGGGTTCTCCTGGCTTGTAAAAGCCAGGGTAAGAGAGCTGCCTCTATCCACAGAGCCGGAAGGATGTGACTTGAGGGTAACCCCAGCCATCTTCACTACCGTGGGGATAAAGTCTGTCTGCAGGAAGAGAGAGAGGGGCACACAACTCCTACTTCTTAACCGTTTCCTTCTCTTTCTGAACAGACACCTGGCCCCTTCTCCTCTGTAGCATGGTTTGTCACTGTCCTCAATGATAAGCAGCAGAATCAGAATGGAATTCACTAGGCAAGTGAGCATTAACTCCCCTGCATTATAAAAGAAAGTGAGTAGGTTGTGTGACAGAAATCAGATAGCCAGACAATGAAAGAATCAGTGAGCTATGTCTGCCCTTGATAGTAGTGGCTCTTTGCATAGGAGACTATGACTGAGTGGTGATCACAATAGCATCAACTCATCCGTCCACCCATGTCTTTATCCATCAATTCATCTACCTTCCATCCATCTATCTACCCATGCAACCACCCATCCATCAATCCATCAATCTACTATTCCATCTACTCATTTATCCACCCATTCATGCAACTATCCACCCACCTATCCATCCATCCATCCATCCATCCATCCATCCATCCATCCATATATGCATGCATCCAATCATCCAACCATCCAACCATCCATCCATCCATCCCTCCCTCCCTCCCTCCTTCCCTCCATCCAATCATTCACTCATTCATTCAGCAAAATTTTACAGTGTACTTACCATATCCTTGGCCTTATGAGAGATTCCCAATTCAATGGACATTTATTAAGAGACTACTTGTTACCTGCAGTGCTAGATGCTGGTTTGCCAAGGGGAATAAGCCAAGGTCCCAGAAGGAGTTTACAGCCTGGTTGTGGGTGAGGGATAGAAAAGTAAACATCCGGGGCGCCTGGGTGGCGCAGTCGGTTAGGCGTCCGACTTCAGCCAGGTCACGATCTCGCGGTCTGTGAGTTCGAGCCCCGCGTCGGGCTCTGGGCTGATGGCTCAGAGCCTGGAGCCTGTTTCCGATTCTGTGTCTCCCTCTCTCTGCCCCTCCCCCGTTCATGCTCTGTCTCTCTCTGTCCCAAAAATAAATAAACGTTGAAAAAAAAAAAAAAAAAGAAAAAGAAAAGTAAACATCCAGTAGTGTGAGGGAAGGATTACAGAAACCCAGAGGAAGCCAAACCGTCCGTGGCTCAAAATGGCCCCCTGCAGCGGGGAGGGGCTGTCTAAAGCCTTGCAGTCTTCTCACCCAGTCACCACTGTATGCACCTGCAGAGTTGGAGAGGAATCAGTGAAGGGGGAACAGAGCTAACTCACTGCAGTGGACGCATGTATTTCAACTGACCTTCGAGTGGACCCGGCGCTCCCCCGTTTTCAGTTGTTACGGTTCGGGTGGAGTTGACCCCACTCACTGCTCCAGGTCAGGCCAAGCAGAGAACCAAAAACTTCTGGCTATAGGCATGGGTTCTGGGACGTGGCCAGCAAGCCGTCCTTGGGACGCTGACTGGAGCCTGGGGAAAGGGCAGGCTCTCCCACGAATGCTGATGAGGCAGGCCCCATGCTTCCGGCCATGTGGCGAGTGTGCTTGGGGATGACGCCAACGCACAGAGAAACAAGACGGAGGGCAGGGGAGAGAGATGGCTCAGGGATCCTGGACCTAGCTGTGCCTCTCCGGATACATGAGCCAAGAGATCCCTCTGCAGTGGTTTCTGTCACCTACAACCCAGAGTCCCCAAGGACACCCTTGGGGACATTCAGAAATAGGACCCCGTGTGTCTAGGAGCAGGGATTGATCTGCCGGGTGACTCTGCTTGCGTGTTGGGAGGTAATGAGTGGCAGCACGGGACGGACGGAGGAGCTGACGGACGCCCTCCTGATCACCAGCCAGTCAGCCGTGGCCTCACATACAAAGAGCAGCTCCTACAAGGACAGACAGGGTTCACAGACCGTCTCCTCCAGGAGAGAGCCGACCTGGATTTTAGTGTCAGCCCTACCTGTGCTATGTGATCTTGGGCTAATGACCGTCTCTCTCTGGGCGTCAGACGCTTCAACCGTAAAGTGAAGATATTTCGTGGGATCCGCATTTCTTGACGCCTAATCAGTGCAACAGTAGGGTTGTTGGTTTGTCTGTTTTTAATGAAATGGAAAGAACTATTCACATACGTGTGTGTGCTTAGGAGTTGTCGAGTTGAATTATGCCGTCCCCCCGAAAGATATACTGAAGTCTTCCCAATAACTCAGAAGGTTTCCTTATTTGGAAATAGAATAATTGTAATTAGCTCACTTAGGATGAGGTCATGCTGGAGCAGAGCGGACCTTTTATCCAACACGGTTTGGATAGAGCGTTCTTGTAAGAACACGGCCACGTGAAGACAGACACACAGGGACGAGGTCGTGTGGTGATGGAGACAGAGGCAGGAGGGATGTAGCTGCAAGCCAAGGAATGCCTAAGACTCTGCCGGAGACTTCCAGAAGCTGGAAGGAGCAAGGAAGGATTCTTCCCTCGAGCCTTCAGAGAGAACAAGGCCTTGCTGACCAACACCTCTAGCCTCCAGACCTGTGAACACTTAGCTTTCAGTTGTTTCAAACCACCCCGTTTGTGGTACTTTGCTATGGCAGCCCTAGGGAATGAATAAAGGAGGCAAGGACATGTGCTAATTCTGTTTACCGTGTCCCCTCCGAGATGTGCCGTGCACACGCTTGCATTAAAGGCTCTAAAGAGGCCCTCCGGTAAAGGCTCTAGTCCTCGAGTGAAGACGCATTCAGATGGGTCTAAGTCGGCACCTCTGAGGCCTCTGTGATGACTTCTAAGATCTGATCTCTGTGAACTGTTCCATCTGAGACCTGGTGGGATGTTCTTCAGCTAATTGTCTCAGAGGGAGAAGACATGGGAGGCAGGAAATGTGGGTGGGTGTGGTCAAACTTTTAGACTTCATATATATATATATATATATATATATATATATATATATACACACACACACACACACACACACTTTTTTTTTTCTTAAGAACACACATATGTGGTCTATGGGGCGCCTGGGTGGCTCCGTCGGTTAAGCATCCAACTCTTGATTCCGGCTCAGGTCATGATCTTGTTCATGGTCATGAGATCGAGCCCCACCCTGGGCTCCATGCTGACTGTGGAGCCTGCTTGGGATTTTCTCTCTCCCTCTCTCTCTCTGCCCCTCCCTGGCTCTCGCTCTCTCTTTCTCAAAATAGATAAATAAACATAAAAAAAAGGAAAAGAATACACGTATGCGGTCTAAAAATATTCAGACAGTAAAAGAGCCGTGTAGTGAAAATAAATCTCTCTTCCGCACCTCTCCCTCAGGCCTTCACAAGGCACAGCCCCCACTCTCTTATGTGTTCCTCCAGAGATAATGCTGTGCATACACAAGCACAGAGATAGATACGCCCCTTGTTTTCCATAAATGGCGGTCTACTATATTTATTGTTTTCCACAATGCTTTTTTTTTTTTTTTCCTTTTAAACTCAACATATCTTAAAGATTTCTGTATCAGCAGATACCGATCAGGGTTCTGCAATCCGGGCACTATTGACATTTTGGGCTGCATAATTCTTTGCGGGGAAGGGGTGCTGTGCTGTGCATTAGTACCCCTCCCCCCTCAACTGTGACAACTGAATGTCCCTAGGCATTGCCAAATGCCGGCGGGGGGGGGGGGCCGGAAGGGGGGGAGGTTGCCCTGAGTGAGGACTACTGATATACATCTAACTCATTCTTCTGAAGGGCTGTCTGGTCTTCCATGGTGTAATTTACTTAACCAATCCCTTGTCGGTGGCCACTTAAAGTCGTTTCCAGGCTCTGGTCAGTATAAACAATGTTGAAATGAATATTCTTGTACATGTGTCTTTGGCACATAAACATAAGTTTGTCTGTAGGATAAATCTGTAGGACACTGTCTTGTTCACCACTCAGTAAACACTGGCTAAGTAAGTATGTTTACTTAGATAGTAGTAGAAGGGAAGACTGTCAACCAAAAGCTCCCAATTCCTAGCTTTTCCACCAAGTGGGAGGATTTCTGGCCACAGCTGGGAGGAAATGAGGCCAATACAGAGAGAGAAATACCACCAAGAGATGGAGTCCTTATTCAAGCACCTTGATCCAGTTGTGCCTGACGCCGACCAGTTATTCCTAGATTTGCGCATTCCGTGAGCCAATGTCTTCTCTTTAAGGCTTTAGCCTGTTTTAGTTGGGGTTTTGTAACCTACAACTTACGGAGTCCCGAGTACCAACAGAAGCAGGACTCCTCCAAGAAGTCTGTCCTGACCCAACTCACTTCTCTGGGCTCCCACAGACCCTGTGCTATGTGTGCTCAGCCAAGTACTTCCTTCATGAGTCAGTGTCCCCTCATCGGTCTCCTGGTCCCTCTATCCAGAGTGCCTGGCCCAGACTGGATGCTCAAAAGGATCTGTCGAATGAATGGGTGTGAGCATGATACAACTCACAGCCTCAGCGCCTCTGCTAAGTGGGGACTCAATAAATCCATGCAAGGAGCCTTCTGGCAGCCAGAGAATCCTCTTAACTTGATTCAGGAAGTTCTGCCAAAGGAGCAAAACAATACCGCTCCAGGGCACGGGGCTGCGAGGGGAGGGAGGGGTTCCTAGGAGGGGCTGCCTTCCAGGAATCTCTGCTGACCTGAGCCACTGGGCCGGACGTCACTGGGCAAATGGCCCAATGGCCCCTGAGGTCTCTGATGGCGCTTAACTTTCCACTCTCCTCCAGAGCAGGTTTGGCTTCGTTGGGAACCATCTCACTTCAGCAAATCATGCCCCACCTGCCACGAACAAAGTACACCATTTACGTCATTCGTGTTTCTAAAGTGCTCTGAGTGTCTTGGATGAGAGCCTCCACGCGAGTACGAGGCCAGCAGAAGGGACGAGAATCTCGCTGAGTGGTTTCCAGTCTGTCAAGTGGCCCAGATCCACGCCAGTTCACACCAGAGGATCCCAAAAGATGAGGGAGGGAGGAAAGCAACCAGCGCATGGGCATACCTAAGCGCTGGGCACATTCGCATTCGTCCCATACTGTTAAATGAGCACCTACTAGGCGCCAGGCAGTGGTCTAGGCACTGGGTGCTCAGAAGCTTTCATTCTAGTGGTGGGGGGGAGGGGTGGGCAAAGAATGAAATGAGTCACTTGGAATGCACATAAGTGTCACAAAGAAAAGAGAACATGAACGTGGGATAAAGAGGGACTTGAGGCTGGGAAATGGCTTTGTCACCGACTCAATCCCCACAATGACTGGATGTCACTCTCCATGTTATGGAAGAGGAGGCTGCAGGTGAGCCCTGGGAGCTGTGACTGTCACTCAGAAAGTGCAGACTGTCGTGAGGGTACCCAGATTTGCTTTCATCAGGTATGTAAGACGTCCAGACAGGGAGGTGATGGTCATGAAAGAAGAAGGTTCTTATGCTCACGGGTCTCTAGAAACAGGGGGCACAGCCTACCGTGCAGGGTCAATCAGGAGGCACAGGCGGGGAGTGGGGAGGAACATGGGTAAGAACCTTTATTGTGGTTTTTACAGGAAGGGGAGAGGGAGGGTGAGCAGGCTCATTTGAATAATTTCAGTGAGCCCTGGGGCAGAGGGGCTGCCCCCAGTTATGTGCCCTTGGGTGGTTAGGACAGGTGGTGAGTGGCCTGGAGTGTGAGGGCCCCACAAAGGAGATGGTGGGAGATCTGAGCTCTGGATTGGTTGGCCCGCGTTTGAAAAGCACACTTCCTGGCAAGCTGTTCACTGTCTCTAGGACCCGCTAACCCTGGGAGGGGCAGTCCCTTTAGAGTAGCCAGGCTCTCAAGACCTCAAAGCATCTGAATGCAGAAAATAAAGGCACAGTTAACACACAGACTCAGCCAGGGACTCATGCTGCCCCCCTGGCCGCCCACTGTCACTGCAGGGACCAAGACCCTGGCGGAGAGGGACTCCCCACCTGGGAGAACACAACAGTTTGGCTTCAGCTACAGACAGAAAGGGCTTCTTTGCTCTTGCGTCACTCGAGACACTGTCTTGGCCCGGGCTCATCCATCCTGACAGGCCTGCGCACAGAGGGTAAAATGAGGTACAGAGAGGGACTTAAATCGTGCAGCTGATGGGAAGGAAAACGAGCGTGTGTTGGAATAACCAAGAATTGCTCGATTTTCTTATAAATTCTGCCTCATTTCAATTCAGAGCTTGTTGTCAAGGGCAGGGGACAAGGGTGGTGTCCTTGATTAAAACAACAAAAATACTGTTTTCAAAAATGGAGCTGGCTGGTGCCCATGTTGTTTTCATTTGCTGGGACCAGATTGTCCAGCCCTCGTGGAGTTGATCCCAGGCGGGCTCATTGGACTTATTCAGAGAAAAACTCTGTTTTCAGCCACAAACTGTACCCCTCACCCTGGCCAAATATGTTGCAATCCTCATTAAAGGTCCCAGCAGCTGTTGTCCAGGAATCCTAAGCCCACCTTCTGGATCCCATCTCCAAATGGTACTCACATGCCCTCCACGTGCCACTGGCCCCAGAAAGAGACTATAGTACTGGTCTAGGCTTAGCTTCAGACTAAAACAAGACAAGGTACAGGCGTACGGTAGGTGCTCCATAATTGAATGAATGAGTGAACAACTGGACAGATGGATGGATGGATGGATGGATGGATGGATGGATGGATGGGTGGGTCAATGCATGGGTGGATGGGTGAATGGTGGATTGATTGGTGGATGGGTGGGTGGATGATGGACGGGTGGATGGACGTGTACATCTTCTCCAGACATTTATCCATCGATGTCTCTCTGGGCTCTGGACTTGGTTCAAGTCCTATTGGACTGTTAAAAAGAATTTTCTCTCTTTTCCAATGACATTTCCATCCCCATTATTAACTAGAACAGCTCTCTCTTTTTTTTTTTTTTAAGGGGCCACCTCCTTCCTCAAAAAACTTAAAAATACAACTACCATACGATGAAGCAATCCCACTTCTGGGTGTATCTCCAAAGGAAATGAAATTATCATGTCAAAGAGATACCTGATCTTCCATGATCACTGAAGCATTATTCACAATAGCCAAGACCTGGAAAGAACTTCAAGTGTCCAGCTGACGGATGAACGGACAAAGAAGATGTGGTATATACACACAATGGAATGTTATTCAGCCATAAAAAAAGAAGGAAATCCTGCCATTTGCAACAACAAAAAACCTGGAGGACATTATGCTAAGTGACATAAGCCAGACACAGAAAGGCTTCACTGCAGAGTATCACTTGTATGGAGAATTTTAAAAAGTCAGCCTTGCAGAAGCCAAGGGTAGCATGGAGGTTTCCAGTAGCGGGGAGGGCAGGAGAAATGGGGATGTGTCGGCGGAAGAATTCAAACTTTCAGTGAGAAGATGAGTGAGTTCCGGGGAGCTCACGCACAGCATGGTGACCATAGCTAACAATCCCACGTTGTACACTTGATATTCACTAAGAGGGTACATCTTGAGTCTTCTTACCACACACACACACACACACACACACACACACACACACACGTAACTATGACAAGTAAAAATGAGAGGTCCACCTCTGTCTCTTTCATTTTATTCTTTTTCTCTTACTTTATGACTCAAAACAAGCCCGGCAGCACGGCTTGCACAGGGAGATCACAAATATAGTCTCTCCTTTGAAAAAGACCACGGTCTTGCTCCTCCTCCCACCCAGCGGAAACTGGAGCACAGCTCGAGAAGACCTGCTGTCACAGGATCCTGCTTCTGGGCACAAAAGCCGGGAAATTTCAGAGCCAATCTGGGCCAGGGGAGGCCGGGGCTCGGGAGTGGGGCTGAAATGATTCTTCCAGACCGCAGAGAAGAGAGCGGCCTGCCTGCCGGCCAGCCTGCCCAGCAGCAAACAGGAAATCCCAGAATTTATAGATGACCCCGTTACAAGGCAAATGTTTTGGAACAAATTGTTCTTCTTTTAAATCCTTGTTTTCCACTAGTTTTTCTTTCTGGATTCCCCCCCCTCCTTTCCACCTTCCCGCTGCCCTTGTTAAACCGGGGCCACAGCGCCACCTGCTGCCCATCGTGGGCAGCAGGACTCAGCTGGGGCCAGTCCTGGGTCCTCTCCCCACTTCCCCAGACTTACAGTGGGTGGGAGAGTGGCTTTCTGGCTCCTGTCCGGAGAGTCTGTGCCTAAGATCACGTACCAAGCCGCAAGAGAACTGCTCCTGTGGTTTTCGTGTGACCTGAGGACTCACGGCAAACTCTCTCCCTATCGCCCGTCCTCTGGGACAGCCATGGCTGACTGGGGGGAAAAAGCGAGTCGTTGACATAGCCATCCAAGGCTGGGTCTCCACTCCCCATAAACCAGCTGCGCCAGCTTTGGCCAACCCTGTCAACGCAATAAGCCTCGATTTCTTCTGGCCCCAACTACGGCTCCTTTGCCAGGTGGCACGGAAAACATATGTGACATGCCCGTCCCATAGAAGATGCTTCGGCAACATGGTCTTCTCTCTCTCCAATTTGGAATGTGGCTCACCGGGCGGGAGCAGCTTGGCCAATCTTAGAGGCAAAGAGCAGGCCTCAGAAAAATGGTCCGTTTCTCTTCTTACAAGAGTGAGGCCCCACCAGGGCAGACCACACACCAGCACACAGGACAAGCCTCAGCAAAGGCCCCACCTAGGAGCTGAGCGACCCTGAGAGCACTGCTTTCCCTCTTCTGTCTCGGCTACTCACCTGTGCCTGGGGATAGTAATAGTAACCAGACCCTACTGGGCTGCCATGAGCCCTAAAACGAGGACACATACGGAATGTAGTAGGGGGACTTGCAGGTTGTAATCTGGCTATAATCGTTTTGAGATGAACACACTGCCTGACACATAATAAGCATTCAATAAAAACCTGAGTGAATGAATGAATGAACGAATGAGTGAAAACATCAGAAAACATAGGTCAGGAGACTTTGATTAGTTACCGTGCAGCCACCGATGTGCCATGAGACGTTAGCCACTACTGTGCCTGCCCCTCCTTGTCTGGAAACCTTAATCACGTATAGTGCCCTCTGCCTGGGACCTCGGTTTTTCTACCTGTCGGACAGGCATGGCACCTGTCTTACCTATTGATCAGAGATACACAGGGGATCTACCAAGTAATGTATGTGCAACGGCTTGAAGAGCTTAGAGGCTAAAGGAAGGAAGGAGCCCTTATTTTCAATTGAGGTGGTTTCCTATATGGGATGGCTTTGGCCTTTCCCTCCAAGGGTTCCAGGGGCTCTCTGGGACAAAGTGGGGTCCCTCCTGGCACAAAGTGGTAGCCTTATCCCAAGCCCCAACCCACTGGGGGAGTCAGGTGAGTTTTATAATGCAAAGGGCAGGCTAATTAACTCTTTCGCTGCTGACACAAGTTGAATAGCCTCCAATACCCTTCCAGGAAAGCTCCTTCTCTAACCCAGGGAGAGAGAATAGTACTCATTGGGTCTCCAGGATGGCAAAGTTGATGTAACACCTGGCAGGAGAGTGGTGGATCAGGTGACATCAGGAAGCAAGGCTAGGGCCACCCTGAACACCATAAGGAGACCTCATCCAGTGGGCCTTGGGGAGCCATGGAAGGTTCCTAAGCAAGGGAGGAGCATGTCCAAAGAGAGAATTCAGGCAACCACGTGAGGGACAAACCCCAGCAAGGACTACACAGTTCCCCCCATGCCACATGGCCTAGAGCTGAGTGACCAACCACGCTGGTGTGCCCCGAGACAGTGGGAGATCCTGGAACATAAGATCTTCATTTCGATGTCTGAGAAAGTCCCAGCACGAGGTGGTCATCCTAATTCAGAGTACACAGCACCTTCTGGAGCTGTACAGTCTGACTCCTGCCCTCAACCTCTTCACCCGCTCTCAAAAATAACCTCTCTCCTGCCCCGTTCCCTCTCAGCTCTATTCTGCTGAGCAACGAATTTAGCAAGTTAACACATCGGCGTGCTTATCCCTTCTAGGCAATACCTGTGCATTTAAACAAAGCCCTCCTGGAGACAATATTTTAATCCAATGGAGTGACTAATAGTAAAAATTTTTAGCCCGAGAGAGATGGGGACTATTTTAGGGGGTAAGTGGGGAGCCGCCACATCACCCGCGTCACATGCTCTCAGCAGCTCTGTTTTGCCTTGCACGGAGCCGGTTCTGCCTTCCTGGCTCTCGGCTCCCCAGCCTGCCCTGCCAAGCAAGCCTGCAGGAGCCTGGGCTGCTTAAATATTCTGCAAATAATGCTGACTACAGAAGTTTATAGATAGACTCACAGAGTCACAGCAACGGAATCACAGGATGTCAGAGCAGAAACAGATGCTAGACATCATAGTGTCCAGGGTCAGAAAATACACTGCACTCATGCTGCCATTTCCCCCTGCCATGCCCACGGCAGACATCACTAATCAATCATGACACTGTCTAGCTAAGCTTGTTTGTAGCCCAAGAATCCTTCGAGGCATTTCCAGGAAGCGACTACCAATTATCTTGGATCTACTAATAATAGTAAGGTTTACTGAATACACTTACTATATTCCTTTCTCCACACCCTTTTTCATTATTACCATTTTAATCCCCGACTGTGTGCCAGGCCCTTTATATTAGGGTTTCTCAACCTTGGCACCATTGACATTTGGGCCAGACAATTCTTGATTGTGGAGGGCTGTCCTGTGTATCAGAGGACGACGCCAGTGGCAGCCCCCACCCCTGTGTGACTTACAGATGTGGCCATCTGTCCCCTGAGGGTAGGGATGGGGGCCAGGGCATTTGTTTACATATTTTTTCTAATCTCTGTCACACGCCACTAAAAAACAGACGCCGGATTTGTCTTTCACAGAAGAAGAGACGGTGGCTAAGAAAGAACCCAGGAGCAGGATGCGGGCCCCCAATTCCCCCTCTGGGCCCCGCTCTTCTTCCGGCCAGGAAATTCCTCCGGGTTCATTGTCTTTGGCCGCGAAGTCCCCAGGGGGAGCAACGAAAACTTGTGAGGCTGAGAAAAACCAGAGGCCAAGCGGATGGTCCCTGCAGTTGACCAGGGTGCTAGAGGTGGACAGGCCTGGCATGACGCGGTGAACACTCCAGGCCCTCTCTCGTCCCGCAAATGGCTCTGGGTGTGGAGACAGCCCAGGGAAGAGGCTGTGCACGAAGCCTGTTAGAGCCGTGGTGGCAACACTGCTAATAAGACCCCCCTCTTCTTGCCAACATTGACAGGCCGTTCCCCCCTCCATGGGAACCGCACGAGGACTGGCCTCGCCCCCAGAGATCTGGGATTGAGAACCTGACAGTTTGGACACACAGCCCGTGGGCAATGTTTCCTTTCTCCGGGGCTTGTGTCTGTGCCAAGAATTCCTAACAAAGGGGGAAAAAATTAATTAATTTTAAAAACCCATAAAAAATGCCCATGAAACTGACTGGTAAGAAACTGTCCATTCTTCTCCTTGGTAGCGATCAAAACGTCGTGAGTTTCTACACACATATCTTACACACGTTCCATAAATCTTCTCGTTGCACTGCTTCCCCATAAGCAGGGTCCCCTGGGAAGTCATTGCGTTTCCTCACTACAAGTATTCAAGAGAAAATTGGATGTAACACTTAGAGAAGGCTGCGGCCGGGGAGGGGGAGGCGGGCAGGAGGGAGGGCGCCCGAGGAGAAGCCAGGCTTAAAGTTCAGTGCCAAGGACAGGGAGATCCCTTGTCTTGGAAATTCCTGAAATTTCCAAACCGTCTTTTGCTTCTAGTGCACAAATAGTCTCTTTGTGCTACTTTTCCCTTTATTTCTTTCTGACCACAAAAGTAAAAAAAAAAAAAAAAAAAAAAAAAATTTTTTTTTTTTTTTTGTACAAAATCTGTAAGGGTAGAGGAAACGAGAGAAAGAAAGAAAACAGGACAGGAAAAAAAAAAAAAAAAAAAAAAAGCCCCACCTCAAGTCCCAATCCCAAGGTTTCTTGTTTTGTTTTGTTTTGAAGATTTTCCTGGGCAGTTTGAGGGCACCATTTCAGCAACGGGGGGGGGGGGGGGGGGGGGGGGGGGGGGGGCCCAACTTTTGTGTGCACGACAGTCACCCAGGGAGCTTGTTAAAACTGCAGAATCCCCAGAGTCTGCACCCCTGAGAGTGGGCGTCTGTAGGTTGGGGGGGAGGGGGCGGAATTGGTCCCACGGATCTGTGTTTTTAATAAAGCCCCTGGGGGACTCTGATGTGGGCGGTCATTGGACCACACTTTGAGAAATAATGAGTTTCAGGTTTTTCAAGACCCTCGGCAAATCAAGAGATGTGAAAATCCAGATTTAAAACAAAAATTGGGGGGTAATGATTTGTTTTCTGGAAGGGCTCGGCTTAAATAGGCATTTCCCTTAGTGCTGTTAACATATGATTCCGTTCACACTCGGTGATTCAGCGACGCAGCCACGACTTCATCTGTAGCACTCTGGGCCAATACGGCATACCGCCACCTTTTTACAGAGCAGCGCTGACACCCATCTGCTCAAATAAATTAACGTTTCCATCTCAAATAACTCATTTGGCTGGATCATCAAGGTTACACGCCAACTCAAAGAGAGAGGGGAGGCGGGCGGTACTGGGGATGGGGAGGGGGAGGAGAGGCGTTTTGCAACGTATAAGTCGCAAGTGACACCGCTGCATTTTTGTCGCCAAAAAGGAGGGGTGGGTGGATGAACACAGCCTAGTGCAAATCACATGCCCCCTGTTCCTGTCTCCTTCCCTCATTCCTACCGACGCTTTGGGGTAGGTCACAGGCAGAGCCTGTGTATTAGCTGATGGGTGTGGCGATCTGGGGCAATATTCCCCGTGCAAAGACACGGTGTAGAATTTGTACGAGCGTGCGCGTGTGCACGTATGTGTATGTGTGTATATGCGTCGGGGGTGGGGACAGTAGTGACAAGTGCACACGAAGGTCAAAAAGTTCAGTGACAGGTACAGAGTATGTAGTGGAAAGGGCAGGTGGTTTCTTTTCTTTTTCTTTTTCTTAACTTTTCATTTTGAAATAATTTTAGATTACAGAAAAGGTGCAAAAATAGTACAGAGATTTCCTGTACAGTCCTCATCCAGCTTTCTCTGGTGCCAACATCTTACATAACTATTGTACAATGATCGAAACCAGGAAACGAACATTGGTACGTGACCAGCAGCTAAGACGCAGGTCCTAGTCCCATTTCACTAGTTTTTTCCACTAATGCCTGTTTTCTGGAGAACAAGGACGTCCATGCCAGAGAGGTGTGGGTATGAATCCCAGCTCCGCCACCGAAACTGGGCCGTAGTTTCTTCTCGGTCAAAAGGGTGCTGACCATGTCAACCTAAGTAGGGTCTTTGTGACGATTACCTGGCACACAAGTGGCACTGCCTTCGGCTTGTGTCTTCCCATCCTCCCTCCGAGGAGCCCGCTCCTTCCTCAAGGATGAACGGGCATTTGCATAAATTCCTGTTGGGCCAGCTTGACTTATTCTCGGTGAGGATCAAGTGGCGAGGAGATGAATTAGGAAACTCTTAAGCTGAATCTGCACAGTGGCAGCCGAGAGGGAAGGGGAGGAAAGGTTCCATAAACATTTCAAATGCAGACTAAAAAGGAGCCCGATGGATGTGGGGAGTGGAAGGAGGAGGAGCCAGCAGGGAGCGGATTATATTTTTGAATGACTGGTAATCCCTTCGACTGAGAGGAGCCAGAGGGAACCAGCTCAACGGAGGAGAGAGGCGAGAAGCCGTGATAACCCTTCTGGGTGCTTGCTCAGTGCCTGCTGCTTGCCTCCCCAGGCACTGTGCTTACTGTCCTCCCCGCACGATGCCACTGGATTCTCCTAATAACCCAAGAGAACGGTGACACAGAGAAGTTAAGTCACTTGCCCACATACTTTTTTTTTTTCTTGGAAGTACTGAAGTCCAAGGTTCCTGCAGGCAGGACCGGCTACGTGATGTGCAGGGCTCCCTGCAAAGTGGAGATGAGACCCCTTTGGTCAGATTTGTTAAGATTTGTTAAGAATTTGTTAAGAATTTCACGACCGAGATAGCCGCACGTCGAACCAAGCGGGGGGGGGGGGGGGCCTCTTAAGGGTCTTGGGCCCTGAAGCTGGCCCTGCTGCAGCCAGCTTGAAGGTACATGAAGGTACCTGCATGAAGGTACAAAGACAGATCCTGAGAAGACCGGAGAAGACCACTAAGGAAGAGGGCTGGGGACAGGCCTGCACGGAGGGGCCACACTCATTGCAAGCAGCAGAAGAAACTCATGTTGGGTAGTTGGCAGGCAGGAGAAGGAGTAGAAGACGCCGTCAGAGCCACGGAGTGGGCAAAAGTCACAGGAAAGAGGGGCACAAACGGGAGGATGAAGGCACCACTCTGTTTGCAGATTAGGACACTGCCGCTGGCCTTGGAGCCCAGGGATTCAGGAGCAGAGGAGGCAAAAACCGGACGGAGCTCTACCGCGGACTAAATGGAGGTGAGGGAACAGCAGAGCAGCCCCTGGCCCTCTTATCTCGAGAAGTTCTTCCATTGCCAAGATCAGAGGGCAAGTTTGTGTCAGTTTGGAAGTGATTTTTTTTTTAAAAAGTCAAACCGCGTAAAGACTACTTCTCATTTGAGTCCCAAGGGCACTAAGAAATGCCTTCCTCCTTCTGCCTTTTCTCCACCCACTTAGCCTCACAAATGGTTGGCTGAGTCTATCCTTAAATTGTGGCCGGGGACTGGAGCTGAAAACGCCTTTGAGGATTCTTGCACGGCAACCGCGAAAATCTCTTTTTGGAGACTCAAATGCTGCCGAAGCTGCAGAGTGGTCAAGGGGGGCTTGGATCCCGGAACGGTCTACGTTCCTTTGTTGGGACAACTGCAACCAGGGGGGACAGATCACCGTGGGCTGCTTATTTATAGATATTGGCCGGGCTGTTGGTCTCCTTCTGAATAAAGACACTAAAAGGAAAAGAGGCAGCTCACAGCTCTTACAGACCCAGCTTCACAAAAATAAACTTGCCCTTGATTTTGCAGACTTCTGTTTTCGGTGCGATGCTCTGGAAGGCGTTTACTCCCCTTTCCTTTATGCTAGGCCATAGCGTGTCCGAGACCCCAGTCTACTGGGAGGCCCCCAATCGGCCTTATACTCAAGTAAGCCACCTACACTGGCACTGAACATCTAGACTTTTCACGGCTGGTTAATTCCTGAGTGTAATAATCTGTGTTGTCAGGAATTTTTATGTTTCTAAAGTCTTAGGAATAGTCCATGCCACAGCCAAAGTTTAATTTAAAAAAAAAAAAAAAACTTCAGGGGCGCCTGGGGGGCTCAGTCAGTTAAGCATCCAACTTCCGCTCGGGTCATGATCTCACAGATTGTGGGTTCGAGCCCCGCGTCGGGCTCCATGCTAACAGGGCAGAGCCTGCTCAACACTGTCTCTCTCTCACCCTCTCTCTCTCTGTCCCTCCCCCACTCTCCCTTAAAAAAACACGCTTCATCTTTTTTTTGAGCAGTTTTAGATTCACAGCAAAACTGAGTGGAAAGTTTGGCTCCCCACCCCCATCAACATCAACCCCCGCCCCGCCCCCCGAGTAGGATGCTTGCTACAATCGATGAAGCTACACTGACACTTCATTGCCACCCAAAGCCCATAGTTGACACAGTTGTTCTTGGTGTTGTACATTCTCCATAGAATGTTCTATGGGTTTGGACAAATGTATAATGATGCGTATCTACCATCAGCCACCATATCACACAGACTGGTTTCACGGCCCTAAAAATTCCCTGTGCTCCCTGTTCCTCTCCCCGCCCCCCAACCCATCTGCTTGGCCACCACTGATCGTTTTACTATCCCCAGAGTTTTGCCTTTCCCAGAATGTCCTGTAGTCAGAGGTATATACTACGAGGGCTTTTCTGAGAAAAGTGTAACGTTCAGTCAACTTTTCTATCTCAAAATAAACAAATAAATAAAAGCACGCTTAATCTGGAAAAATCCAGCTGCGCAGAAGTATATCCCACATCTGGTGTGAACCAGTCCAGGTAGCTAGGCTCTGCTGCGGTAACAAACACGCCCCGGAGTCGAAGCCATAAAAAGTCCATCTCTCACTTGCACACGGTCTAACGCAAGACTGTGGTGACTCCCCCCGCCACCCCTAGAGTCATTGCAGCAAGGGAAGGCAGAGGAGAAGACTCCCACCTTTAAATAACCTCTGCCCACAAGGGGCACATAGAGATGCTCGCTCCAGGGGCCAGACCGGTCCTTGGCCCCAAAGTAACCACACGGAGGTGAGGAGACAGAAGTGGGCGTGGCTGCCTTTGCCACAAACTGAAGGTCACCTCCGCGCCCCGATCTCACTCTGTACTGTGAACTGCACTCCTGTGAACTGCTCGGTCAGTATCCTTCCAGACGGTGCTCTGGATATGTGCATATTTATGTACCTGCTCAGAACTTACTCTGTTGTATGCTCATGCGTAATACAGAAAAGTTCCTTTGCAAAAAGGGGACCATGCTTTGCATGCCTTCTTGCAATACCCTTTTGCATTGAACAGTATGCCTTGCACATCCATTCCAGTAGGGATGAGCTAAAATGTCATTTAATAATAAAATGGTGCCATTAAACTGAGTGCTCTCTGGTGCCCTCCGCCCTGGCTGTGAGCTCCTGGGCCACAGGAACAGCACCTCATTGCTGCACCATTCACTGGGACTTTGCAGGTTCCTGGGCATGATGCTAAGTGATTTACCCCACTCCCAACAACGCCATGAGGTTAATACCATTATTATCTTTCTCCAGTATTCTGACGATGTCCCTGTAGCTCAGGGAGGTGAAGAAATATACTACCCAAGGTCCATATACTGGTAAATATACTATCCAGCTGGTAAGTGTCAGGAGGCCATCTATGGGATCCCGTGGACTTGGTATATCATAGGTGCTATGTAATATTTACTAGATAAATGGCTAAGAAGCACTTGTCGAGTGGAACCCCCAAATTTACAGAAATGGCTGTACACAGCTATAATACTTCCTGTCAATGCCAGCCATCAGACTCTTAAATAGAACTTATCCTGTATTCATCTTCTGATGATATTGGAAGTTCCTAAAAACCCAAACCATGTGCTTCCTGCTGAGCCCCCCTGACTCCAACCAACACACAAACACCGGCAGAGCGTTAGATGTGTCGTAGACATATGACACGCAGTTCTCCAACTCCAGCCTCCTGCATCCCGTCTACACATGCCCCCTCACCCCTGGCCCCTTGTTCCCCTTTGTCCCCCACAGACTGCTCTCCACCCATCGGCCAGAGGGAGCCTTCAGAAGGGTCAACGAGAGATCTCACGGTCCACTGGGAACTCCTGGCTCCATTCACACTTACGCAGAAATCTTCAGTCACCTGAGCGTATGTCCTGAGTGCGTGTGCCTGCCTCGCCTCTGCACCTGTCCCCTCTGCCCACAGACGTCCTTCGCCGTTCCGGCTCTCTGCTCAGATGTCCCTCTCTAGAGGCCTTCCCCGACCCCACCTCGAAGAGCACACCTGTCCTCTCTGGGTCAGGGGTCCTCAGCCTCGGCACTAGTGACACTTGGGGCGGGACGACTGTGGTGGGGGGCTGTCCTGGGTGCTGTTGGATGTGGAACAGCATCCCACCCCCAAATCACAGTGGCACAGACCCCACCCACCCAACCGCGACAATGAAAAATGTCTCCAGACATTGCCAGTGTTCCCTGGGGGGCAAACCCACCCCCACAGAGAACTCCTGCTCTAAGGGGTTAGCATGTACACAGCGAGTCTCCTACAAGGGTTGAAAGGATGACTCTATTCCAAAAGGCTACAATAGCCTCTAAAGATGCATTTCTCTGAGCCCTTCTGGAAGCGGCCCAGACCACGGAGCATGGCAGCTGTAGGAGGCCCCAGGCTTCTGCTAAAACAGAATTAGACCTTCTGAGCAAAGGTCTTCTGTGAAACAGACTTGCTGGGATGTACAGGGGGGAAAGCTCAGGTTTTCTCTTGGCCTCCTTGCCACAGAAGGGGAAATGGATGCAGGAAATGACGGTCATTTTTCGTTGTGGCATCTGAGAATTCCTACCTGGAGTTTTCACTCAGAAACCAGGTACAGGCTGCTGAGAGGAGCAGCTGGCGGAGAGGTGGGAAACCCCCTGCTAGCATAAAACTCCCTTGGGGTCTGCTCCAGAGTAAGGTGGGGCTGAAGTGAGGCTATCTCTGTATATACAACTATCACAAGACTGTGGTTAAGAAAACAAGGTTGGAAGGAGCTTACAAATGGGACATACATGCGATAAATGGTGATAGTTGAGCCAAAAGCAACAAAATGCATTCATCTGGGATGCCCTCCCCCTGGGATTTCTGGCTTTGACCAGACAATCTAAAGCCATGCTTCAGACCTTGTCATTCTTCCACGGCTATGACCCTGAGGCAGGACATGCCATAAACCAACCAGGAAGCTCCCACATGCGCTCTTAGTTGGGGGCCGGCTGCTCTAAGATGCACATTCAGCCCCCCAACAGGGTAGCGGAGTAACTATTTTACTTTTGGGGGTGAGTTTCAGATTCATTCTTCATTCAAACATTCTTCCAATGCCAACTCGATCTTTCCCGTGTTCCTGATGCTGTATGATTTAGCGGTTAAGTGTGTCGTTGGCTCTGAAAACAGCTCACTTAAATGAGCTGTCACTCACATGCTGTGTGACCTTGGGAAAGTTACTCAACTTCTCTGAGCCTAAGTTTACTCATATGTAAAACAGGGACAAAAACACCTATTCCTCTCAGGCAACAACAGACGTTGGCCAGGATGCGGAGAAAGAGGATCTCTTTTGCATTGTTGGTGGGAATGCAAGCTGGTGCAGCCACTCTGGAAAACAGTATGGAGATTCCTCAAAAAAACTAAAAATAGAACTACCCTACGACCCAGCAACTGCACTACTCGGCATTTATCCAAGGGATACAGGTGTGCTGTTTCGAAGGGACACATGCATCCCATGTCTATAGCAGCACTATCGACAATAGCCAAAGTATGGAAAGAGCCCAAATGTCCATCGATGGATGAATGGATAAAGAAGATGTGGTTTATACACACAACGGAGTATTACTCGGCAATCAAAAAGAATGAAATCTTGCCATTTGCAACTACGTGGATGGAACTGGAGGGTATTACGCTAAGTGAAATTAATCGGTCAGAGAAAGACAAAAATCATCTGACTTCACTCATATGAGGACTTTAACAGACAAAAGAGATGAACATAAGGGAAGGGAAACAAAAATAATATAAAAACAGGGAGGGGGACAAAACAGAAGACACTCAAATATGGAGAACAAACTGAGGGTTGCTGGAGGGGGTTGTGGGAGGGGGATGGGCTAAATGGGTAAGGGGCACTAAGGAATCTACTCCTGAAATCATTGCTTCACTATATGCTAACTAATTTGGATGCAAATTTTAAAAAATAAAAAATAAAGTTAAAAAAAAAAAAAAACACTCCTGAGACAGCAATGATTAAATGAGATAATGCAAGTAAAGTGCTTAGCAGAGCAGCATCAAATGGGAAGAAGACATTGGTACGTTATTAGTATTCTATATTCAGGAAAATTTAGATAGCTCTGTAATGCCGGGACACAGTGCAAAGGGACGGTGGTAAACAACAAGACCAGTTGGTAGATAGAACAGCATCATTTCTAACTAAGAGACTATAGAGAGAAGCATAAATTTTAGGCAGCAAAGAGTACTCATGATTATTCGGCTCAACGCGCTCACTTTACGAGTAAGGAAGTAGAGTTCAAGTACGAGGATGTGGGGTGAAGTGACTTGTCCAAGGTCACAGAGAAAGTTAAGGGCAGGCCTGGGCCAGAGCTCAGGCTTCCTGCCACCCAGAAGCTACTTTTCCATTGCCTTATCTATCACTGATGAGTGGACGGAAGGGAAGTACCTCCTCCCTCGATGTAAACCAAGTCCATGGTCACAGGCAGATGTTCCAAAAACGCTGCTGGTGGAAAATTCAAGTTGATGTATAGTATTTTTAAGGAATGTTTCCATAGAGATGCACAAATAACTGGGAACAATCATCTCTTCTGTAGACAGAAAAGAACCGTTCATCCAAACAGGACGCGTAGGGGGCGAGGAGGTGGCAGGCCTGTTCTCCTGGGGTGGTGGCCAGAGAGGCCAGGCCGCGATACAGGAGATCTGGGTTTGAAAGTCAGCATTTCCGGAAGCGGGGCATTTCTGGAGTCTTTGCCAGTCCTGTACATCGATGACACGGAACCTGCGTGTCTTCATTGAATAGACACGGGCTGGTACCTTCTGGAGGCTGGGCTCTGGTTAAGGTCCGGACCCCACAACGTCAGCCCCGCTCTTGAAAAGCATTTCCACCTGTAGGAGTTTCCTCTTGCTGCTGTCACAAATGACCACAAACCTAGCGGCCCCAGACAACGTAAAGTTATTATCCTACCGTTCTGGAGGCCACAAAAGTCTAAAATCAAGAAGTCGACGGGTCCGGTTCCCTCTGGAGACTTCAAGGGGAGTACTGGTTTCTTTGACTTCTTTCACTTCTAGGGCCTGCTCCCATTTCTCGGCCTGTGGCTCCTTCCTAGAATCGCTACGATCTCTTGTTTCCATCGTCACATCTCCGGCTACTGATGAAAACCCAGGCATAGGCGCCTAGCTGAGGCACCACTGGAGCGTTATTTAATTTCTCTGAGCCTGCTTCCTCATCAGAAAGACAGGGGTGATGGGAATGCGTCAAGTGAAGTATGCATAAATTCTGAGCAGGCACCTGGCCCATGAGGACCAAGAAAGGCTGCAGCCTTCGCAGAGCCTGGGGGACACAGATGGAGAGGTGTGATGTCTGCCTGGGGTGTCAGGAAAGACTTCTCACATCTTCTCAGAAGATGTGACCCCTGAGCCGGCCCTGATCAGATGACTCTGAAGGAATCTGACCAATGGTCAGGAGGAAAAGGGGTGTTCTGGACAGAGGGTGTCAGAAAGTATCTGGGGGCATTTGCAGAATTCGGGAGGGGTGAGTGCCAGGAGGCAGGACAGACGGCAAAGGGCTCGGTCAGGTCTTTGGAATCAGACGAGCTTCGGTTCAAGTCCTGTGGGCAACACTTTAGAGATTCGTGACCTGGGGCACCTTGTTTGTCCCCTCCCCGCCCCCCCCCTCCCTTCATAACAGGTGGATGGTAACAGCACCTACCTCCTGGGGTTATAGCAATTAAAGACCATTATGATCTGGGAGAGGCTGGAGAGGCCCCTTAGAAAGAGCCTGGAAGACCTGGCTTAGGGGTTTGGATTCTGCAGAATCACCCTCTCTTCCCACCTACCCTGCACGTGTTCTCTCTCTTTCCCTCAGCCAAAAGGAAGTCTGAACCCTGACCTTCCTAATCTGATGCTGTTGTCACCATTCTCCCGGACTTCAAAATAATAGATTTTTCACAGGTGGAAAAGATGCTACGAGACCTTTGCTCATCTATAAAATGTGGGTAATGATAGCACCGACCTTATATGGTTTGCTCTGAGGATTCAGAGAGAACGTGCAGAAGGTGTCTGCTATTATACTGTGGGGCGTTAATAGCTTAGGCTCCACGGTCCGTAGGGTTGAGCCCAAATTCTGGCTGTGTCACTCACTAGCACTGTGACTGCGGGCAACTGATTGATGTCTCGGTTATAATTCCTCATCTGCAAAAGAAGGATAATGCCAACCACAGAGGTCCTTTGGCGGGGGGTGGGGGGGGGTGGGAATACTAAGAGAATGTCTAAGATGCACTCATTAATTATCATTATATTCTTTCCATTGGCAAATGAGGAGAGTTAGGCTCAGAGAGGGCAAGTGCCTTGCCCAAGGTCACAAAGCAAGTTGGTGGCAATCCCTCACACAGGCAGCTTCCTGTAGGATCCGAGATCCAGGCGACTTCCTGGCTAGAGTTCCAGGAACTGGAACCTGAGACTGTGCAAAGTGCTCCCCCTTTGTAGGCTGTTTTCCTGTGTGAAGGGCAAGGTGGCATCCCCCACCTGCAGCCCACAATTCCGCCTTGGTGGCCACCGCATCCCAGGATTGTGCAGCTCTACCTGCTGAGGAATCAGATGGCACCAGCAGACGGTCTCTCCATGCTACTGGAGCCTGCATCGCTCCCATCATTTATTTTGGACAGGACACAAGAAGGGATATCAAAGGAATCAGCTGCTGGTCAGAGGAAACAGCAAAGGGGCCAGAACTCCTCCCGGGGGCTTCTAGGAGCAGCGTAAACACTCCGTGAGAGTCGGAAGTTGGCTCCTCCGTTTTAATCCCACTTTATGAACCAAAATTACATCGATTCAAAGATATGAGTCATGCTGTCTTCTTGGTATGAAGCTTTTAATGAAAATAAAGTTATATATACATTTGTTTTATTGGGGGTAAAGTTAAGATTGGAGAGCCTCGAGCAACAGTTAAGGCCAATGAGAGAGTCGGGACTCCTGGCTCCCCACCTTCCAAGAAGTCAAAGGATGACCTTAAACACATCTACTCAGGGTTTTATTTTTCCATCACGCTCTGCTGAATAATTGAGCTTTTCACACCCCTCTGGCCCAGATGCCGGTGTGAATAAAGCCTTCTCTTGCTCACGGCACAACACAGGCGTCCCGTAACGTCCAGCCAATGAACCCACAAGATTCCAGCCATTATTCAAGCCTATGGACACTACTGCAATGAAGAGATGATGGTCCCCAACATGCTTTAACAGTAAGGGTGCTTAAGGAGGAGTTCCCGGGGACAGTGGCTCGTAAGGGCCATGGACATCAGAGTTGGCTGGCTTCCATTCTGGGTGGGAGTGACCAGGAGGTCAGGGATGGATTGATACTGACATTTTCCTTGGCAGGAAGGCACAGTGGAAAGAACAATGACTCCACGGTCAGGAGACCAGGGGTCAGATCCCAGCTGCCCGTCCAAGTCTGGCCTCAGTTTCCCTGATGGGCATCTTCAGGAGCCCATCCTCCAAGTTTTTGTTTTGTTTTTAATGGACTTTAGCTTTTAGAGCAGATTCAGAGTCACAGCAATACTGAGCAGAAGGTATGGAGATTTGCCATGTAAGACCCTCTTTTCTCCTACACACAGAGCCTCTCCCACTATCAACCTCCGTCGCCAGATGGTACCTTGGTTATAATCGATGAACCCACACTGACACATCATTATCACCCAAAGCCCATTGTTAACATTCGGGCTCATTCTTGGTGGTTGGTGCACATTCCAAGGGTTTGGGCAAATGCATAACGACGCCACCATGATGGTATCATACGGAATAGTTTCACTGCCCTGAGAGTCCTCTATGCTCTGCCTGTTCATCCCTCCCCGCGACCCAACCCCCGGCCACGGCTGGTCTGTTTTTTACTGTCTGCATAGTTTTGCTTTTTCCAGAATGTCCTATAGTTGGAATCCTATAGCACGCAGTCTTTTCAGATTGGCCTCTTTCACTTAATAATATGCATTTCAACCTTTTCCATGTCTTTTGTGGCTTGATAGCTCATTTCCTTTTAGCGCTGAATACTATTCCATTGTGTGGATGGACCACACCATGGCTTATTTACCCACTCCCCTACACAAGGGCATCCTGGTTGCTTCCAAGCTTTGCCAATTATGAATAAGGCTGCTATAAACATCCACGAGCAGGCTTTTGTATGGACACAAGTTTTTAACTCTCCAAGTTTCGAACCGAACCGGCTGTGTCTCCGTTGTACAGCGTCCTCCTGACAGTCCGCGGATGCTGGGTAAGGCGAGGGAATTTCCTCTGGTTGGGGAGATCACATGGGCCGCTGGAATCGTAGTGGAGAATAGCAGGGAAAGGGCTGAAGTGGAGGTCAGAGGGAAGGAATTGTCTTTCCGCCTATGGGAAAGAGCAACCTTTTGTTCAACCAGTTTTTCATAGCAAAACCCAAAGGTGATCAAGGAACCCCCCCACCTCCAATCAATTACTATTGTTAGGTGCATAACAATAGAAGTGCCCGCCACTTCAGCCTGTCTGGGATTCAAAAGTGCTTTTTGAATGCTAATCCATTCATCTTCCCAGTAACCCTGGAAGCATTCCATTAGGCAAAATCTGTATTATTTTTACCAAGACAAAATATGTACTGCCATTCTCTTGATGGAAAAAAAATAATCAAGCTATGATCTGAAAAGAATAATGGAGAGAAAATGCTGGAGGTGGTCTGAGCTCACACTGACAGTCTGAGTAACTCCCACACCTAAGTGCGGCACCCAGACCTCTGCCTTGGTGGGAGGCATTGCTTTTGAAGGGTCACAGCCCTGGAAACACCTTCTGACAGCCTGAGTACCACGGGGCCCTGGGAAGCTCTTAGGTTCAGTGAGCTTGAGTCTCCTGAAATAATATTATTCTATTATTCTTGGCTACGCAGCTGGCTTACTTGCTGGGTGACTTTAGGGAATCATGTAACTTCTCTGCTTTCGTTGCTTGTAAATGGGTTCATTGTATTTGCCCATCTCATGGGACGCCCACCTCCTGGCCAGCCATCACCAACTGGTGACCGACTTTGCAAATAGCAAATGAGTGCCCAAGGCTGGGGGGACCTGGGGCAATGCAAGTCTGGGGTAAATGCACAAGCTTCTGAGGCAGGAAGACCTGAGCTCAAATCCCAGCCCTGTCGCTTGATGACCGTGTGACCTTGGGTAAGTCAACCGGCCTCTCTGAGCTTTCATTTCTTGTTCCATGAACTTGGAAAGCCTGGTCTCTTAAGGTTGCTGTAAGGACTAAATGAAGCATCTGGCATTTAGCAGGTGCTTGACAAAAGCAGCTATACTGACGGCCCGTCACTTCCCATCAGGTCTTACAGACTTAATGCAATGTTTCCAAAATGTGCAGTTACTTGTACCACTTAAGGGAAACAAGAAGAGAATTTTAGTGCGTACACAAACATGTTTCAATGTGTGGAATGAGGAATGAATAGAAGAGACGCATCAAACTTGTGATTTTTATGACTGTGACTGTTTAGGACATGGTGAAGTTCTTAGAAGGTGAGTCAACTTTAAAATTAAAGTAAATAACGGGGCGCCTGGGTGGCGCAGTCGGTTAAGCGTCCGACTTCAGCCAGGTCACGATCTCGCGGTCCGTGAGTTCGAGCCCCGCGTCGGGCTCTGGGCTGATGGCTCAGAGCCTGGAGCCTGCTTCCGATTCTGTGTCTCCCTCTCTCTCTGCACCTCCCCCGTTCATGCTCTGTCTCTCTCTGTCCCAAAAATAAATAAACGTTGAAAAAAAAATTAAAAAAAAAAAAAAAAAAAAAAGAACAAAAAAAAAAAAAAGTAAATAAGCAATTGTACAGTCGTGCACGGATAGGGTGAAAACAGTTTCAAGGTGCTATAGGAAACCCACAAATGGCTGACAGCAAAGGAATAAGGGCTTCGGACGAGGAGCAGGTTCTGACCTTGGGTTTGCACTCATCAGTCATATGCCTGCAGCCAGGCTCCGAAGTCTCTCTGAGCCTCGGTTTCCCTGTGTGTAAAATGGGATAGTAATACCTAGGAGGGTAAAAAGGAAACCAGCGAAAACAAAAGCTCCTGGACAAAATGGCAAAAGCACAGCCCAATCAGTATTAGCAGTTTGCTTATTATCCCTAATGTGTGGCTCAACAGAGAAGCTGCTACACCTAGCTGCCACGTGATAAGACTGTAACAGATGAAGTTGAAAATCAAGAACGGCTTCAGTCCTGGGCCTGCCATCCACCTGCCCGTGGCCTCGGGTGAGCTATTGAAGGTCTCTGGGCTTTTCAAGTCTTCATCTCTAATTCAACTCAAAGGGCTGAAAAGGCCAACACGCCCCATACTCACACCCCACCCCGCAAAAGAAGCAGACAAAGTATGTGACAATACAGTCTACCAAAAATGAAATGCAGATGGCTTTTGCACATATAAACATATTCTCTATCTCACTCGTGAGAAACATGCGAATTCAAACCACACCAAGTATGATTTTTCTCTATCATCAAATTTGCAAAGATCATGTTGACAGAGCTGTATGGCTAAGGTATGGGGAATGGGTAGGCCCTTATATTGGTGGTGAGGAGGTAAATTGTTACAAGCCCGACGGAGGGCAATTTAGGCTTTGAGGCAGGCTGAATCGTGGGGTCCACATCCTAACCCCTGGTCTGACGTAATCACAAGCATCCTTACAGCAGGGAGGCGGGAGATCAGACTCGAGAAGACAATGGGCTGACAGAGCAGTGACCGGAGCAACGTCCTCTGAAAATGGACCGAGGGGCCGCAAGCCAAGGAATGCGAGTGGCCACCAGAAGCTGCAAAAAGGCAAGGCAACGGCTTCTTCTAGAGCCTGCAGAATCAACCTGACCTGCCAACGCCTTGATTTTAGCCCAGTGGAACGGATTCTGGATTTCCGACCTCCAGAACAGTGAGAGAGTAAGGCTGCGATTCCTCAAGTCACTCCGTGGCTAAGCAGCCACAGGAAACAAAGACAGCCTTTGGGTCAGCAACTGCTCTCTCCCAGGACTTCACGCTACAGATACAGGAGCATGATGACTACGCCCGGGTTATTCACTGATACCTACAGCTCTGCTGTCCTGTCGACATAGGGGCTCGGGCTGCGATCTCATGCTGTCTGCAGGGCCTGAGTCACACCGAGGTGTGCGTCTTTCCGGCTACACGGGAACTGGCTGGGTGATGCCTCTGCCGGGCACCTTCCCTCTGCCGACCCCACATCCAGCATTTAAATTACTGGCAGATCGCCGGGGCTGCAGGAGATTTCCAGCTGATGCCCCCAGGGTCAGGCACGAGGGAAAGTCCCCAATTACGGGACCCTGAGAAGCCCACGGGGGTGAGCCCAAGTGGAGCTCTTCTCTTTCAACAAATACAATACACACAGTCCTTTGTCTTCGCTGCAGAGACCATCTTTTTCCTGACACGTGAGAAATACTCCTGCATGATGTATTAAAATCCCTCAAAGAGGGAGTAAGAGGAAGGTAAAATAAATGTATTTCCATGACTTCAAGTACAAATCCCTGTGCAATCCTCAGAGCTGGGCTAGAGCTATTTTAAAACTAATGTTGTGCATGAGACGAACCTACTCGATTGAAAAATCTTCTGTTACAGGGTAGAGATGGGCGAGAAATCAGTGCTGCGGCTCTCGGAGTGCTTGATTGTGGTTATAAACATTACCGGCTGCATCAGCAAAGCTGCGAGAGTCGACCGTAAACCTTTTGCCGGGGGGACTCGGGAGGCAGGGCTGACAAGGCAAGTTCAAAACCGGAGCCCGTTTTACTCCCAGTCTTCCCGGGCTGGTAAAAATACCCAGCGATCTGCCCGAAGCGGGGGCGAGCAGGGGAAACCTTTCTCCCCTCTGCCTCCCTGTCCCCTGAGAGAAGAGGGGCCAGATAAGGAGGTGGGGATGGTGGGGCAGGAGGTGGATTCAACAAACCCAAGGGGCGGCGGCTCCAGCCAGACCTGGCGCCATGTGCCAGGGACGCAGAGGGGTCTCCCCCCTGTTGAAGGAGCTTACATGGGCGGGGAGAGCATAGCATGGGCTTTGGAGCCACAGGGGTCTGAGTTCGGATCCCAGCTCTTCCACTTATACTCATTTGTATGGTCCTTTGGCCAAAACGTGGGACTTTGTAAACCTCAGTTCTCCCATCTGTAAAGTGGAGCTAATAATGCCAACCTGTGGAGGCAAACCAAAAACCAGATTCTTAACTACCGAGAACAGACAGACGGTTACCAGAGGGCAGGGGGGTGGGGGATGGGTGAAATAGGTGACAGGGATTAAGAGTGCAGCTTTAGAGCCAGCTTCAGAGATAATGCATGGCAAGCCCCTGGCACAGAGTGGCCCCTTTACCTATGGCAGCCGTTACGATGAGTATAGCAGCCTAACCAAGAAAGACCCTTAAAGGCAATGGGAAGTCAAACGAGGAAAAGCACACACGGTCCCGGGGCTGGATCCGCTGGACAGCGAGTGTCAGAACAATTCTCAGGAAGGAAAGGCTCCTGCTAAGACCTCACCCAATTTCTCGTCCACAGAAAGCTCTCCCGCGCTTCCAAAGCCAGATAAATGCTAGGTTCCTTCAAGCCAGCCCAGATCTGCCAGGGCTTTGTCCTTGCTTTGTTAGTGTCATTGCAATATTCATCCCTCGGGTGTCTGCACAGGTGAACGGCATCACTCCCTCTGGGACACCCAGACAAGTAGAAAATGGCAGGTGTGTAATAAATGATCAGAGGGTTTTGGGTGGCTACTGAAGAGAGCCCTGGGTAGAGAAGGCAGGGAGGTACCAGTGGATGAGGCATTTGTATCAGTCAGAGCTCAGTCAGAGAGGCTGGGCCACCGTCCACGCCTGCACACATACATACGCTTATACATGGAAATCTGACCTCACAAAACTTGTGGGAGCTGGCCAGCGGTCTTCGTGTCTGATGCTGGGCTTGACGTCCTCGGGGAGGGCATTAGGAAAGCTAAGAAGGATGTTCATCCGATATAATCTGGTATGATCGCCCACCCCCTCCACCCCCACCTTCAGATGCCAGCCTCAAGTGGGGTCCCCAGGCCACCGGTGCAACTCATCAACTGGCCACAAAACCGAGGGGTTCCCAAAACACATTTGGGTTCAGCAACTCATTAGGATGACCCACAAAGCTCCGGAAAGTGCTATGTCAGTGATCACAGTTTACTGCAAAGGGCAAGACACATAGGGCGAGGCCCAGGAGGGTCCTGACCATGGTGCTTCCATGCTCTCTCCCTGTGGAATCAGGGCATCATCAGTGTGTTCTGCCATCAGTGTAAATCCGGGTACATTGATGTGTTTACCACCTAGGAAGGTCCACCGGGCTTTGGTGCGTGCAGAGTTTGAAATGGGATGTGACTGCATAGGCGTGATCAATTGAATCATCAGCCATGCCATTCACTCAATCCCAGCCCCATGCCCTCCCCAGAGGTCAGGCTGGCTCAAAGCCCCAACGTGCTCACCAGGCAGTGGGTCTTTCTAGTTGACCAGCCCCATCCTGGTCAGATGGCTCCACACTGAGCCATCTCACTGCTCAGCATAAACTCAGGTATGACCCAAGCAGCATGTGAATTAACAAAGACACTCCTCTTACATGGAAATTCCAAGGATATCAATCTCAGTCCCAGAGATAAACACAGAGGTAAAGTGGGGGAGGTCAAGAACACGCTGGAACAGGGCGCCTGGGTGGCTCGGTCGGTTAAGCGTCTGACTTCGGCTCAGGTCATGATCTCACGGTCCATGAGTTCGAGCCCCGCATCGGGCTCTGTGCTGACAGCTCAGAGCCTGGAGCCTGTTTCAGATTCTGTGTCTCCCTCTCTCTCTGCTCCTCCCCTGTTCATGCTCTGTCTCTCTCTGTCTCAAAAGTAAATAAATGTTAAAAAAAAAATTAAAAAAAAAAGAACATGCTGGAACACCATGAAGACGGACTGAAACCCATGACTGTTGTTGTTCCCTCTGGTATTAGGGGTCTGGGTATTCTGAGGAAGCAGGGCTGGGGGCGCCTGGGTGGCTCAGTCATTTGAGCGTCAGGATCTTGATTTTGGCTCAGGTCATGATTCCAGGGTCATGGGATTGAGCCCCATGTCGGGCTCTGTGCTGAACATGGAACCTGCTTGGTATATCCTCTCTCGCTCGCTCAGTCTCCCTCTCCCCTGCTTGCTCTCTCTCTCTCTCTCTCTCTCTCAAATAAAATGCATTTAAAAGTGAGACATATTAAAAAAAAAAACAAAGAGGAAGCAGGGCCCTTCATCACAGGGCTGAACACACACACCTGGCCCAGGAGGTGGTGTCTCTGGAAGGGGACCCAGGAGGAGAAGGGGTAGTTGCCACCCCAGCCGCTGCCTCCAGCCAACAAGGTGAGTCAGCAGATGAGCAACACTGAGTGTGAGCTGTGAAATGGCTACTTGTCCACCTGAACCCTCCACACCTCCTGGGACCTCTCTGGTGGCCCCTCTCATCAGAGACATACAGAACTCTCAGCCAAGGGGCAGGTGGTAAAGCCACAGTGTACGTGTGGGAACAGTGAGAAGCCAACACCAAAGCAAGGCCAACCCCAATGGTAGTGATGGAGGGCACTGATCTCCATGGTGTGAATTAAGGAGTGGTAAGAAAGATGCTTCTAGAACAACTGTGGGGCCCCAATACACTGGGATAACGCTGCCTTGTCCTTTGGTCTTTAATTTTAAAGAATGCAGACACCCCGTGAGGAGAAATCATCAAGACACAAACCGCAGAGATGGGGTGGGGGCGGGGGGATGGGGTTCTGGCCCTTTCTCTGCGTCTAACTTGGTTTCCCATCCTTGCCTGACTCCAACTTCCAAGGCAGCAAAGCAGACTTTGATGGCTCATGGTCCACAGAATCGAGTTATTTTTTGGACTGTGTTTCTATATGAGCCAAAGGCAGACCCAGAAGCTCTGCATCTCCATCACTGAATCCACCCACCATCCCCATGACGAGCTGGGGACCACTAGTCAGGTGCAGCCCAAGAGGGTCCAGGGCTTCCTGCAGACCCCCAGGGATGATGGGGACTCTCCTGCCACCTCCAGGCAGCCTCTGCCTCTCAGCCATTTCACAGCCTGTTAGCACTTCTGTCAGAGAGGAGCGGAAACTCAAAATAGAAGCTTAGAGGGAAGGATAGAGGGGTGATGGGAGATGGGGAACTGAAATGACTCCTGCTTATCAGACCTTTTCAGTTATTCACTCCCTGCGTACCCGGGAATAATTAAGATCTATACGGAAAGTCGACCCAGAGGAATTTCTGGATGAACGATAAGCTAGGGAACAGGTAGATGGATCCTACGTAGCCTCAGTTTTGCAGGAGCTGTTTAATTTCAAAATTTCAGCCTGTTGCTGGGTAAAATATCTTTTTTTTTTTTTTTTTACTTAAAAAAAAAAATATGGTCGAACTATCTATAGCCTGGAAGCCAACAACTCAGCCGTCACCCGATTCTTCTCTCCCGCTCCCCGCCCTCCCGCCCCCATCCAAGCCACTGGCAAGTCCTGGCTACAGGTCCTACCTCCAGATCACACCTCAAGCCTACTCGCGGCTCCTTCTGTATTTCCAGGGCACCCGGCTAGTCCAAACTCCGTCAGCGCTTGCCCGCGTGTTTATGATGCCTTCCCAACTGGTTCCACGTATGGTTCTCCCTGCTATCGCGGTCTTGGAACATGACATATTCTTGGCTGCCTTCTTGGAATAAAGAATTTCGATCATTCGAGCCCACCTCCTCCACGTTTTAGGAGTCTGGATGCAAATTCCCAGGCTCTCTGTGGGCCCAGGGCCCGGTCTGTTGGCCACTCCCCCCACACGCTGTGTCTAGAAGGTCTGCTTTCATTGGGGCAGGTGGCGGCAGAGACCCCCGACTGCACTGGCCCACAGGCTGCCAAGCCAAGATGGGACCTGGGTGCTGGGGCAGTAGCGGCTGTGGGAAGCTGTGCACCAGGCCTCTGTTCAGGAGCAGCTCATCAGGGGTTCAGGCACCAGTCACTTTGCAGGCACTGTTTCGGGGAGCTGTTCTGGCAAGTGACATTCCAAGTCTGGTTCTTTCCAGTGACTTTGCGAGTGACTTCACATCCTTGAGTAAATAAATACCTCTTCTGTCTAAACTAGCCAAAGCAGATTCCGTTGTTTACCCCAAGAACTGACTAATACGGCCTCCTCGATCTGTTCTCCAGTCGGCAGTCCAGACGATCTCTTAAAAAATGAGGTCAAATCGCGCCTCCTCTACGAGGCCCTGCGTGGCGGGGATCCAGCTCACCATGCTGGGCCCAATACACATTCTTCTCTACCTCCGGACTGTGCACCAGCTATGTCCTCTGCCTGGCAAGGTTTCCCTTCAGCCCTACACATGTTCGACCCCTGGAAAGCCCCGGCAGTGTCGCCTCTACAGGAAGGCTTGCCTGGACCACCCTGCAGCCCAATGCATGGCCCCTGGTCGTGTTCCAACTCACCACACTGTCATTTCTTCCAGAGGACACACCCCACTCTGTGCTTGTATATTGTTTACTGACCGTCTCCACTGGATTATAGACTCTATGAGGGCAGAGATCATGTTTACTCATTAACACAAGGTCCCCCAGATCTAGCACAATTCCTGATCCATTGTAATAACTCAACAGAGTTTAGGAGAATGAATGAGTTACAACGAAAGTTAGCATTTACTGAGCGACTACGTGCTAGAACTGTTTTCAGCGCTTTATATGCCTATTTATGTGCCAGATCCTCGCAATCGCCCTTTTCTCCCTATTTTACAGATGAGAAAATTGAGCACATAAAGGTTAAGTAATTCACCCGAGAGAACACAGCTAATAAAATGGGAGAGTGGAGTTTGTACCCGGATAGTCTAGCTTGAGAAACCATGGATGGTTTCAAGTAGAGTTGCCTTGAAGAAAGGGAGGGAGGGAAGGAGGGGAGGGAGGAAGGAGGGGAGGGAGGGAGTAAGGAAATGACTGAGTGAATGAGTGAAAAGTACTATGTAAGTCCAGTATTTCCAGAAGCAGGGTGATCTCTAGAGATTGCTTTGAGTCCTAGGACTCTATTATCTAGCTGGGCAGAAGCTGGCTGGGGCTGCTGTACTTAGTGAGAATTTGCACTCATGGAGTGTTTGGGTATTTTACCAATCCCCCTGCCAGATACTGGTAAATATTAGTACATCCATGTCTCACAAGGGAATTGGGGTTTCAAACTCTGAGTCATGGATCTTTTACTGCGTGCTGAATCACAGAACCTCCTGTGGAGCTCAGAGATCCCAAGGGTGAGAAAAGTTCAAGCGCACCAATTTAAACCCTGCAGGAGTAACTGGGTTGGCCCAAAGGTCTAGACTTAGGCTAAGGACAGCCCTCGGTGACACCTCATGTCACACCTTGAACACAGTCAAATGCACGCATTCAGCTGAGGATTCTCTTAGCACCCCTCCCCACCCCCACCCCGCCAAACGCTTTTTGGCCTAAATGCTGAACAAGCCCAAATGCACTTTTCTTTAGCAATGGTAGGAAACACCAAAACGGCATCAGATTATGTTCTGAATAGTAGACTCTCAGTGTTTGAGTCTCTTCTGAGTATCTAGAACCATCATGTGAAGATATGGTGGAGATCACAGTTGCACTCTCTCCAGACCATTAACGAGCAAACGAATGAAATATGACACTGGCCAGAAGACTTGCGACTTTACTGTTTTGAAGATTAATAAAGCGTCTGCACAAAAATATGGACGGTGGTTTCCACAAGAGCTGCGATTCAAAGCCATCTCTGCTTTGCTCTTTGTATTTATGGTCTGTATATTTATTTCCCCTTTATATTTTTCTGCATTTTCTGAGTTTGTCGGTGTTCTTTGTTGGGGAGCACATTCTAGCTGCTTTTATAGTCAGGGGGAAAAATAAACCTATTTTTGAACAAGCAACCAAAGAAGGGGTTTAATAACTAATGCCAGGCACCCATCAATGTGGTAACACTGCCATTCGGTGAGCTCTACAGAGCCTCGAGGCTGAAAGGTGGGGTGGGCGGGGGGGGGGGGGGGGGACTCGGAACATTGCTGAATAGAGTTGGGGGGCTTGGGTAGACGCCTGCAGACCGAAGGACCCAGGGGATGCACAGAATGGGCCAACGGGGTTCAGGGCTCAGGCGGGGCATGAGGCCCCCTCCCCTTCGTAGCACTGAAAATCCCGTGTCCCTGGAAACCCTGGGTCTGGGGCACACGGGGACAGTTGGTTACCCCGCCAGGGATGTAATGAAACAACAAAGCTTCGAGGCAGCTCTTGCCACCCTAAGGTGGCAAAGGTGACTTTGACCTGTCACCTTCGTGGACGTTCAGAACCCTTTAATAAAATGGCTTGTCCAAGAGGCCTGGTCTTTCCCAGGGCCTGAGAGGCCCCCTTCACTCCCTGAGAGATGACTTTATTCTCCATTTGTTTTCACAGTGGTCTCTTTAAAGCCTCAGCTGTTCCGGGGAGAGTAAATAGGTTTGAAAATTAATTATCAATTAAAGGGAGGTTAATTGGCACCAGGCTAGTCATCTATTTTGTCTGTAACTGAGGCAGTCCCCCTCCACCCCTTCCCCAGAACCCGAAGACCCACGCCAGGGCTGGTGATCGTCAGCAGCACAGGATGTTCATGTGTGACCCATGGATTCATGAAAATAAGTCTTGGTGTTTACGCGGTAACTTTCCCCTGTTGGAAGGTGACTTCTGTGGTTTTTGATTTTCCAGTTCATCAGTAGGTAAGCCAGCCTTCTAGGTGGGCTTACTAAATTAAAAAAAAAAAAAAAAAGTGGCTCATGAATATTTTTATTGGCATAAAGATTTTTCACCAGTCCTCTGCACTTAGGGAAATTAGCAGGATAGAGTAAATGAAAGTCGCAAGGCCCTAAAGGAACAGCACCTTGGCCACCGGCTGGGTACTTTCCCCTGTAATTAACATCCCGCACATCTTTTCCTGTCCTGATTTCAGTTAAACTCAGTCTGATTTCTTCTAAACTCTCGAAAGGTGATCCTGTGCCTTCCTTGCTCCTATTGGGAGAGGCACGGGATCCCTTCAGGAGGGGAAAAGGCTGTGGTTTGGGTTAATAACGATCCTTTGCTGAATTCGTCATGTGACCTCATCGTTAATGAATATTTATAGGGAGCTGGTTGGGAGCGTTTGCAAATGAAGTTCAGACCAGACAGGTGAGCACTTGTGAGCAAGACAATTACGTCATCCAGTGTTACGATGTGCATGCATATTAAAATAGATCAAACTGCAAACAGGACCCAAGGGGATAGGGGCCAGCTCTTCTCTGCATTCTGTCACCAACCCAGGATGCCTTAAAATGCAGAAAACAGGACTTGAAAAAGCCATGCGTCATTTGGGTGTTCTGGGAATATCAACCTATGATCTGAAACACAGCGACTCTCTTAGGAGTAAGTGTTGTGTACAAGATGCTAGTGCTGGGCAAAAAAATCACACTTGGGAACTGCCCTAGAGACATGGCCATGCCTCCTCCCTGCTCTCTCACCTCCTGGCCTTCGGCCAGACCCGGATGGGGAGACCTACGCACCAGTGCTGGTGAGGGATCATGTCGTCGGAGCACCTCGTGAAGTCTCTCTCAGCCACTGTGTCAGGCACAGGAGGCTGGTGTTAGCCCCACTGAGCAGAGGGGAAGAGGGACTAAGTGGCTTGGGTAGGGGGATCAGGCCCAGCGGAGAGAGGAAAAGCCAAGTTCTGCCCGTGGCTACCTACAGTCCGCACCTGCTGTGGTTTCTTCCTCTCCATCCTCAGTCCTCCCTTCGCCCCTCCGGGGCCCTCTCTTCTTCGTTGCATCCCTTAAACTGGGTGTTTCAACCACAGCATTATTGACACATAGGACAGGTAATTCTCTGTCATCAGAGGGTGTCCTGTGCAACCCAGAATGTTCAGCAGGTCCCTGGTCTCTGCCCACTAGATGCCAGTCACACAAGTTGTGACAACCACACACGTCTCCAGACATTGCCACATGCCCCCAGGGCACAAAAGCCCCACCAGTCGGGAACCTCTGTCTTAGAATGACCAGCGACACTGAAAGGTGTTGGTTCAGCATACTGGGGACACTTGCGCCTGATCCCACTCCTCAGCCCTCGGTTCTCCTCAGACCCCGAAGCTACGTTTGGATCCCACGTGATCATCCCAAGTCTCTCCAGGAGGTGCCCACTTTGTTCTCAGTTTCACCTCCTCCCCAGCTGACACCAGGGTACAAATTTCTCCATAGACAAGGTAACCCTGTAATTTCCTGCCCAAACCAGGGATCCTTCTAAGAGTGAAAGGGTGCGGCGTTAATAATTACCCTGGGATGACAGATGTACCACCAAGACTGTCCTGGTCAAATGGGGACATATGGTCACCAGAACATAAGCCCCTTCTTATAAAGGAAAGGATGCACTTCCTCCTGCATCTAAAGTCTCACAAGGAGACTTTCCCGACTTCCCATTCAACCCCCGAGCCTCCAGCTTTGCTCATCCGAGTTGGGTTCACCAGATTATCCTTTGAGGAAGAGCTTACCGGGGGAGCCTAAGGAAACAGACGAGCACGAGAGTTTTGATAAAAGATCTCGACTAACCCCCGTTCGCCGCAGCGTTACAGTCACCAAAAGGTGGACGAAGCCCAAGCGTCCACTGACGAGTGAACGGATAACAAGATGAGGACGTGCGTACAATGGAATATTATTCGGGCATTAAAAGGAAGGGAATGCTGGCACCTGCTACAACATGGATGAATCTTGAAGACATGCGAAGCAAACTAAGCCAGACACGAAAGGGCAAACGCTGTATGATTCCACTCATGTGCAGGCGCCCACAGGGGTCAAAATCACAGAGAGAAAGCGGAATGGAGGTTAGTGTCAGCAGCTGGTGGTGAGTTAGTGTTTCCTGGCTATGGGGTTTCAGTTCTGCACGATGAGAAAGTTCCGGAGGCGGGTGGTAGTTGCACGACAACGTGAACATACTTAATGCTACTGAACTATATACTTAAGGACGGTCAAGATGGTGGGGCCCCCCCGGGTGGCTCAGTCGGTTAAGCGTCCGGTCACCGTCTCATGGTTCGTGAGTTCAAGCCCCGCGTCGGGCTCTGTGCTGACGGCTTGGAGCCTGGAGCCTGCTTCAGGTTCGGTGTCTCCCTCCCTCTCAGAAACAAATGAACATTAAGCAACAGAAGAGAATTTTAATGGCAAGATGATAGATTTTATGTTATGCATATTTACCACAATTAAAAACAATAATAGAAGTGATTCCAGAAAAGTGTGACAGGAGCCAGGGCTGTGTTCAGCAGGGAAATGCCAGGGACACGGCAGAAGCACGGGGGTTGGGCTTTTGGATTCCTGTCTGTCATTATTTTTGCCCCTGTCCAGCCTGGAGGGAGGACAACATAGGCCCATAGCTGCACCTGTCCTCAGAGACAAGTTCTGCTGTCTTATCTTAGGCTTGCGAGACCCCGGATATCAGGAAGAGGCTTGGATAGCATTCTCTATTTCTCAAATCCTACCCCTCTCCTCACTTACTCTCCCCCTGGCCCTCATTTAAAAAAAAAAATCACTCATCGTCCTGACCCAAACAGCTAGCAGAAATAGCAACATCCTCCTTGCGTGTTTCTGTGTAGCATCGCTGTGGTCTCCTGTTTGCAACGATTTTCTTGAGACACTATTTTTAAATCCCTGTTAGCAAAAAGGGAGACTACCTCTGTACTGCCGGCAACCTCCCCACTCCGCCCAGCCCAACCCATTGACTCTTCCAACTATGAAAAACTGAGAACAATTTGTTCTGATCTGCCACTGTGAATTATTAGAGGGAGGCCCGGCTGTCACCTTCTCAATGGGCTTTATGCAAAGAGCTCCCCCCGAGCCTGTGCCGTTCAGTGGCCAGACTGGCTTCGCCAGGGCTCGGTGCGGAATCTGCCGTAAATGGGGTTAATCTATATGATCCAGAAGATGAATACCGAAGGACTCATAAAAGCAACAGAGTGCAAGATTGGAAAACCTTGCCGCTCTCCGGCATGCTCCAAGTGAAGCTGGCCCTGGTCAGTGATTAGGAGACGCTCTGAAGCAACCTTGAGGGGCAGAGTGTAATGGGTCATGAAGTGCGTACACAATGGGATCAATTAAGAGGGTGGAGAGGCTTCCCAGATTGCTTTAGCACTCTTTATTTACCCTACAGAAGGAGCTATGAGTGAACTGAACAGCTGATGGTTCTGAATGGGACATGTATTTGTGTGTGTGTGTGTGTGTGTGTGTGTGTAAGGGTCTAGAGTCAACTTAAGATTTCAGGCAGAAGTGAGATCCCTGCTGTTGTATCTGCCAAGCCATGAAAGTCTGTCTCAAACAGCTGAAGGTCAGAGCTGGTGAGTCTGGGTAACAAATATTGGCATAGCTTTTATTTTGAGCAAAGTCAGGCCATTTCATCTTCCACCACGCTCCTTGGGAAAATATTTTCCAGGAGCCGAACTATTTCCAGACACAAAACAAAACCTGTTCATCTCGTTGGGAGTTAAAAATGGGGGAGATGGGAGTTTAGCATGTTTCCGTAAATATTCATTAATTCAACAAAATGATCCTACCACGGGCAAGGCAGTGTGCTGGAGAGCTCTGCGGATATCAAGATAAGAGCATTTTAAAATGACATATGTTTAAGAAAAAATACCTCGTGTTTAAACACCAACTGCCTTTCCCTATTTAGGACAGAGAGTAGCTAAAGGTCTGGTGTGGCAAAAGCGGGGACGTAACTTTCCTTGGGTGACAGGAATAGCTTTTCTTTTGTTTGTTTGATGTTACTTCTGCTAACTGCGTCTCTCAGAGCGAAAGTAAACATGACGGCCAGGGGAGTTTCACAAATATTTGTTCTTTGGTTAATATTAATGTATGTTCGTGTTTACTCGAATTTTCAAGTACACTCTGAATTGGTGCTCACTGGCCACAAATGGACCAGTAGTAGCAAGACAGGTAAGAGAAGGAGAGGACAGGTGCTCATTTCTTCAAATCTATTTTCACAGCCCCTAAAAGGTGTCCTGTTTCTTTTTCTGTTTTTCCATCTTTATCGCCAATATTGTTCCAACTGTTAAGGATGAAGACAGGTTCACATCTACTAAGCCCTCCTACGTAAGTGCTTTAAATTCATGTCCACTGTCGCGACCTTATTTTGTCCTCGGCCGGGATTTATCATTCCCATTCTACAGACTGAGGAAACAGGCACGAAATGAAGTCAGTAGCCGAACGTCAAATGTTTTGAGCCCGAGTCTGGCTCTGAAGCTCCCCACAGCCGTTCAAATCGATGGAAGGATACGTTTATGAATACTTTATGAAGCATCGAAAGATGGAAAATAAATCAGAAATGAGAGTTAGTTTTCCCTGGGACATTGTAAAAGTTTGTTTCTCAGGTCACTCATCACTTTAGATAGAGAATAGGGAAGGGATGGGGAAACCGAGAGAATAGGGAAGGGATGGGGAAACCGAGAACTCAAGTATCCAAAATCGCTGTCGGCTAAAGAGGAAGCGTGGCTGAAATCACAATGCTGATCGGTGGGAACATAGAAGTCAGTTGGAAATGTTTGATCTACACCCAACTTTTAGTAAACTACTCATTTGTAGCATAAATTAGAATAGATCAGCAACAAGGGCAGAGAAGGAGGGGCTCTGGAGTCACACGATCACATTCTTGGCTCCAAATGCCCTCTGCTATTAAGCTGTGTGACCTTAGGCAAACTGCTTAAACTCTCTGAGTTTCAGCATCCTCATTTATGAACTGAAAGTAACTAAGACTGACTTCAGCAGGGTTGTATGAAGTTTCTATGAAGTTTCAACAGGATAAAAGCAGGGGCACCTGGGTTGCTCAGACAGTTAAGCGTCCCGACTTCGGCTCAGGTATGATCTCACAGTTCGTGGGTTTGAGCCCCGCATCAGGCTGTGTTGACAGCCCGGAGTCTGGAGCCTGCTTCGGATTCTGTGTCTCCCTCTCTCTCTGCCTCTCCCCTGCTCGTGTTCTGTCTCTCTCTCTCTCTCTCTCTCTCTCTCAAAAATAAACACCACATTAATAAACATTAAAATCAATAGGATAAAGCACACACAAAGCACCTACCTTCGTTAGGGGTAATCAATAAGTATTAATTTCCTTCTCTTCTCCAGCCACTAGATGCGTACCATTGTTATTGAAGTGTTGGAGGCTACTTCTGAGCCTAGACTGGGAATGGTATTGATAGACTATGAAGGGTTTAGGAGACAATCCCACTGAGAAACTTACTTGAGGCAGAAAAACTGCTATCCATTTGTCTGACCAAAATAGGTCCATCTGTGACCCATATATATGTACTTGTCACCCAAATGGAGATGTGTCCATTTCTGGGTCTGTGTAACAAATATGCCACCAGATATACGTCTGCCTTCCCAGGTCAAAGAATTTGCTCCACAGAGTCCTTTCCCAAGTGTGTTCCGTAAAGCTCTAACCTCATAAATATTTCCTAAACCAAGTGAGCATTCAGCGCAACCTCTAGGTTTGGAAATCGCAACGCGCTGTATCTCTCCCCAGGACATTTTCATATACTTAACGGCACACCTATCTGACTGACCACAGAACCCTTTTCTACTTAACACATACCAATGCATTGGGTGAAACCAGTGTCCCGATAACACACACTGGAAATGCTGGCTTCAGACCAGTGGAAACCTACTGCATTTCAACAATATGAGAAGAAAGATAAAAATTTCTACTCACTTCTGACTTAACCTCTGCAACGGGAAGTAGCTCCCACTGGCTTTCTCTTTCAAAGTCATTTCCGCTTTCACGTGTGCTCACTTTAGTTTATTCGACTTAATGTTAACGAGAGGCAATTTGCTCCGGTTTCAGAACAGGAGAGCCGGACGATTATGCAGAAGAGGGAAGGGACATTGCCAAGAATAAGGAGCATTTCTGAAACCTAACATCCACCATAAGGAACAAACAAAAGACTGTGCTTGCGTCCATATGGGCAGATACTCACTTTCTGTGCTTAAAATTCCTTAAAGGCTCAATTGTCCACGTTTGGCACATCAAAGAGGATTTTACTGGGCACATCAGAAGGGTGTTCCTTTCAAAAGAGCCACAGAATCAAACGAGGACATAAAAGTGCAATTTATCACTCTGTCAAGGTTCAGCAAGGTGCTGGTCCACATGCCAGGAGCTCCTGAAACCAAGGGGAACCATCAATTCAATAATCAATGACAAGAGTCAGTATGAGCTCTGTCAACGGATTTGCCATATACTGTCAGACTCTCAACAGCTGTTGGCCAATGTCGGCCATAAAACTGGAACTTTGTGCAGGGCTGGTGCATTCAAACGTTCTGAAGCCGTCTCAGCAAAAGACTCATTCTAGTGTCTGTGTCAAAAGCCTGGGGAGAAACCGAATTCTAGGACGTCCCCCGCCCACCTGAGATTCCCGGCTCCTGCTGTCCCTACACCTTTCCCAGTTACACAATCAAACGCTAATCGAGGTACTGCTAAGAAAAGATTCTGCAGGTGTAATTAAGGTCCCAAGTCAGCTGGCCTTAGGAGACAGAGGTTATCCCGGTGGGCCTCACCTCACCACCTGAGCCCTGCGAAGCTGGGTCCAAACAGCAGAGACAGAAAAGTCAGAGATTCAAAGGATGAGGACAGATATGCCACTGCTGGCTTGAAGACGGAGGAGGTCGTGTGGCAAGGAATGTGGGCAGCCTCCTGGAGCTGAGAGTGCTCCCCCGGTTCTAATGCCCACCGAAGACACCGAATTCCACCACTGCCAAGAATCGTCGCAGACACAGAATTTTCCCCAGGGCATCCAGATGGCAACTCAGGCCAAGGGACACTTTGGTTCCAGCCTGGCGATACCCTGAGCAGAGAGCCCAGCTCCCCCCGTGCTGATCCTCTCACCTACAGGTCGGTGAACGAGCGGTTATGCTGAGCCTAAGCTTGTGTAACTCGTCACACGGTAACAGAAAAGTAACACAATACCTCCGCGTTGTCTGAAGAGCAGAGGGAGACAACTCTCAAGTGTGGGTGGGATGCAACTGCTTTCAGGATCCTCCACTGCTTTTCTAGGTCCAGTATCTCAGCTGAAGGTTGGCCATCAGAATTAAGATAAAAACATGGAAGGGGCGGAAATGTGAGTCAAGGTCACGATGTGTCACTTCACAGCCATTACGATGGCTATTAAAGTGAAGGACCGTAACAAGTGCTGGTGAGGATATAGGGAAATGGGAATCCTCACACACTGCTGGTGGGAAGGTAAAATGGTGCAGCCACTTTGGAAGACAGTCTGGCAAGTCCTTAAAAGGTTAAGCACAGAGTTACCACACGACCCAGCAATTGTACTCCTACGTATATACCCAAGAGAATTTAAAACACGTCCACATGAAAGCTTGGGCACGAATGCTCTTAGCAGCATTATTTGTAAGAGCCAAAAAGCAGAAACAACCCAAACATCAGTCAGTGGGTGAATGCGTAAATAAAGTGTTACATATCCGCACAACGGAGTATGATCCAACCGTAAAAAGGGGTGAAGTTCTGACACCTGCTACAATGTGGACGAACCTTGCAAACATGATGCCAAGTGAAAGAAGCCAGACACAAAGGCCATATAACTGTCTGAATCCATTTACGTGAAACATCCAGAATCGGCAGAGCCCCTGAGGCAGAAGGTAGATTACGCGGCCGGGGGAAGGAGAAATAGAGACTGATTGTGAATAGGTCTGGGGCTCCTTATGGGATGATGGAAATGTTCCGGAATTAGATAGTGGTAATGTTTGCAAAACATAGTGGGAATACTAAAAACCGATGAAATGTACACTTTAAAAGGGTGCATTTTATGCTATGCGAGTGACATTTCAATGAAAATTTAAAAAAATAAAATAAAAACAGAAGTGACAAAGAGCTCACAAATGGTTTTTTTTCCAGATACATCCATTCACTGTGTTTTATTCCACCCCCAGCTTTTTATTGTTAAAAGCTTCAAATGCGCAGTAAAGTTAAGAGTGAATTCCTGGTACCTCCCACCCATATTCGACAACCGCTAACGTGGTGTCATATTTGCTTTTCTGTCCCTGCACACACACGCGTGGTCTGGTTTTTTTTCCTTCGCTGGGTTGCATTTGCTTGTGTTGCCCACACCACGACTGTAAGTTTTTTGAGGGTAAATAACCTCTTTCGCGTGCCTCAACCATCTAACAATTCACGCTGGCGCAATGTCTCGTGCGTCTCCGGAGCAGTACCGTCCAGCTCTTTGCAAGCCACAGAACCCTTCCTCTGACAGACGTCTTATTCAGATGAGCTTCTGTTACCTAGAAAACTAACACTCCCGAGGATTAAATGTGGGGTACTTGGTACACAGTGAGCCATCAGCAGTGGGTATTGTTGGGTCGCCAATAAGCTAGGAGTTAGTAAAATAGCAAACGAGCAGCCTGAGCTTGGGTACAAACAACAGGTCAGAAAGTCTTTGGAAGTAAGTTAATGAAGGCAGTAAAATTCATGTCCTATGCTTATCATTGAAAGCAGAGGTGATAGATAGCTCGTTCGCTGGCTGGGAGGGGCTGCCTGGAGCTCTGGGTTGCTATGATTGATTAGTGATGTCTGCCATGGCACCGCATGTGGTCTGTTCTGAGTGGATATGCTTTTCATGTGGGATGTAGAATGAGAGTACAGCATGAAAAAACCCCGCAGAGTAGAGGTCTTTTTGAAAGGTCAAAAATCAATTTTGATAAAGACGTGTAGGTTCTTCCTAAATGCTCTTCATCGTGCCTGACTTGCTTTTCCTGGTGTCATTTCACTGCTTACCTCTGCAATGTCCCCTGCCCCTACCCGCCCTTTCTCTTCTCCTTCCATCCTTTCTCTACCACCCTGGTGACCAAAACCTCAGAAACTTAACGGACAAAAACAGCACATGGTGGTGTGACTGCAATTAAATGCTAACATCCCCATCATGCACACCTAGACGCGTGGAGAGAGGGGTAAGAGTCGTCAAGAGTAAAACTCAGCTTCTGGGGCACCTGGGTGGCCCAGCTGGTTAAGCGTCCGACTTCAGCTCAGGTCATGATCTCAGCAGTCCATGAGTTCCAGCCCCACATCGGGCTCTGTGCTGACAGCTCGGAGCCTGGAGGCTGCTTCGGATTCTGTGTCTCCCTCTCTGTCTCTGCCCCTCCTCTGCTCATACTCTGTCTCTCTCTCTCTCTCTCTTTCTCAAAAATAAAATAAACATTAAAAAATTTTTTTTGAAAACCTCACCTTCCTTCCCCCTCTCCACTTGAAATAATTCAGCATCTCTTGCCACCCTCTTTGGAAGTGGCTTCCAGGTACAATTCTTCAAACGGGGGAAGGTTTTTAAACGTCTCCACCTCGGAACTTTAGTCACTATCTTAAGTGAAGACTCAGCACTCCAAGCCAGGGTGGTGATTTCTATAAATATTTTGGCATTTCCTTCATGATGCTCAGCCAAGTCATCTCTCTTCTCATATATGAAGACTTTTTTTTTATGAACCCGCTCTAGATAATAATAACTTTTTACATCTATAGAACATAGTATTTTTCAAAGAACGTTCACGAAAATGGTCTAATTTCTTCCGACCTAGATCAGGAAGGGTCTACTATGATTCTCATTTTACAGATGAAAACACTGAGGTGTCCAAGAAACCAAGAGAGCTCCTATGGTGGTAGCTCCAGCCCCCTATTTCTCCACCAACGTTCTTTGGGGTTAGCGCAAAGAGCCTGCCCCACTTAGCAGCTGCATGGGACATACAGGCAAGACAGTAAGCTGCTCTGAGCCTCAAACTTCCTCATCTGTCACACGGCAAATGGGACAGTCAGCTCCTAGGCTTGAGGCGCGAAGGGCAAGATGCTCAGGGTGCCCACCCCCTGTGGAATGCTGAAAGATGGCCCTCCAGAGATATGGGTTTAGTTCCTAATTCCTGGAATCTGTGTGCGTTACCTGACATGGCAGAAGACGTGATTAAGTTAAAAATCTTGAGATGGGAAGATCATCCTGGATTATCCAGGCAGGCCCTAAATATGATTGCACATATGTAGAAGAGGAAGGCAAAGGAAGATCTGATTCAGACACACAGAGGAGAAAACGTGAAGCAACGTGAAGACAGAGGCAGAGGCTGGACTGAGGCAACCATGGCCAAGAAATGCCAGCAGCCACCAGATCCCGGAAGAGGCAAGGAACAGATTCTGCCTAGAACGTCCGGAGAGAGCATGGCCCTGCCAACCCACACATATGCACCACACGTGCACAGACATACCACACACACACACACACACACACTCTCTCTCTGTCTCTCTGTCTCTCTCTCTCTCTCTCTCTCTCTCTCTCTCGCTCTCTCTCTGAGGGTGGCGATGGTGCCTGTCTACTAGGGTCACCAGGAGAATTAAATGAGATGATGTCTGTCTTGGGTCTGGTGCAGGTCTGGGCACCTCATTACCACTCGGTAGCTGCGAGCTATTTTTACAACAGGGGGAAGCCACAAAGTAAAACTCGGACTTGAGGCCGAAATCTGGACGCGTTTCCTATAGGGCTGCCATAGCAAATGACCACAAACTGAGTACTTTGAGACACTGCAGATGTATTACCTCACAGTTCTGGAGATCAAAAGTCTGCAATGGGTCGGCAGGGCTGCGCTCCTCCCGGAGGCTCTAGGGGAGAATCCGTTTCATTGTCTTTATCACTCCAGTCTCACTTCTTCTCTGACCTTCCTGCCTCCCCCCCCCCATTCTTTCATGTTTTAATTGAACATAGTGGGAAAAGACAGCAATCTGCATTTAAATACAATATTTTTAGGGTGCCTGGGTGGCTCAGTGGGTTGAGCGTCCGACTTCGGCTCAGGTCATGATCTCACAGTTCATGGGTTCGAGCCCCACATCAGGCTCTGTGCTGACAGCTCAGAGCCTGGAACCTGCTTCGGATTCTGTGTCTCCCTCTCTCTCTGCCCCTCCCCCACTTGCACTCTGTCTCTCTCTCTCTCTCTCTCAAAAATAAATAAACATTAAAAAAATTTTAAATACAATATTTTTACCTAGAAGTCACCTTTATATGTTCAGGAGCCTATTACATGAGGAGACTTGGAATTTGACGGACAGACCACGTGTCTCACACACACAACAATGGGGGATGGCCGAAGGGATAATGTTCCTGACTTTCCTTTAAAACTTCAGGGGGGGGGGGGACTGGGGACCCATCATCCGCCAACATTCCTGCTGCTGCTTGTCAGCAGCTCATGTAACCAACGGGAACATTCACCCTTAGACAGCGTTCCCAGCCCATCTCATTTCCATGACATCAGTATTTCTTTTGCTAGAAAAGAACCCAGCAAACTTTCCCAAAGGAATACGTTTTGGCTCGCTCTTTATTTCTCTGCACCTCCTACTTTCTTTTCTTCTAAGAATCTCCTGAGCCAGACAGTCCCAATTTCACATATAACTGCTGCCTCTTTGCCCCACACGGTCTGTCCCTCCCTCCCTCCCTCCCTCCCTTCCTCCCTCCCTTCCTTCCTTCCTTCCTCTGACATCCCTCCCTCTCTCATTCTCTGCCTGGAAAAACCTTCTCACTAAGGCAGATGTTCAAACCTGACATGCAGAGGGGAGGGAGGGTGTCTAGTGCTCATAGTATTTAAGACTCAGTCTAACAAAGTAGATTAGTAGCTGCCAAGGGCAGGACCAGGTGGGGGACAAGAACGGGAAGTGACTGCTAATAGATAAATGGCCATTTTGGTGATGGTGGCACAACTTTGTGAATATAATAAAACTCGCTGATCTGTATATTTTAAACGGGTAAGTTGTGTATCTCGATAAAGCTATTGAAACAAAGATTCAGTCTCACTGACTCAGTAAATAAGAATAGGCCTGGTTTCCTCAAGAAGTGTACCTATTTTCAGGAATTTTCTTTTCTTTTTTTTAAAGTTTTTATTTATTTATTTTTGAGAGAGAGAGAAAGAGAGAGAGAGAGAGAGAGAGAGAGAACAAGTGGGAGAGGGGCAGACAGAGAGGGGAACCGAGGATTTAAAGCAGGCTCTGCACAGATAGCAGAGAGCCCGATGCGGGGCTCAAACTCATGAACCATGAGATCATGACCTGAGCCAAAGGAATTTTGGCGCCCCAGGAATTTTCTTTTCTTGGTAATCCAAAAGGCTATCTATTTATTTTAACGTACATAAATCCTAGGGATTTAATGAGTGATATTAATAAGAACTGTGTTTCATTTCAAACCTCCTACGAATTTAATCCAGCCTCTGTGCTCACTGGGGTTCACTTACTGGCTGGGTGCTGGGGACACAAAGATGATCATCCAGGGTCCCCCGCTCTAGGAGCTCTGCGTCTACTGGAGGAGGCCGTCGGGTTAATGGCCTGTGACGCAGTGATGTGATAAGGGCTGTGACGGAGATCAGCAGAGAGAGCTTCAGGAACACAAGAGGAGCCAGGAGCCCTGGAATGGATTTGGAGCACCCGCCCCCTGGTGATAGTGTCTCTGGTACCCCAACATCCCAGCACCCCAACACTGCTCACAAGGCCAGCTTGCCCCACCACACCCTGTCCCCCCTGCTGCACCTGCCCACCAGCGCCTGGGCTCCTGGGTGACTTCCTCAACTCTCCTTCTACTCGCACCCTGACTTTGCTACTCTGCCTAAGCAGCCTGGGGCCGGGCTGAAAAATGAGGTGTGCCACGCTAGGGAAATCTCCCCAGCAAACGGTGAAACTTCATCCCAGTCTTGGAGGACACGTAAGATGCAGGCAGGCGAAGAAGGACCGAAGAAAGTGTTCCCAGCTGAGGACGTACATGTGCAAAGACGCCGGGGCTGGAAGCGTATTGAGTTTAATTCCAGCGATTCGAAAGCATTCTGTGTGTGGCCAGGCCCTAAGGAGATTACACCCCATGGTGGGGGAAGAGAAGGGCCTCAGGATGAGTGTCATGCTGAGAAGTCTGGACGTTATGCTAAGGGCTGCAGACACCCCTTGGCCACCTGTGAGAGACAGGAACGTTCACGGCAACTCTGTGCACCACAGCCGAAAGGCGGAGGCAGCCCAAACGTGCGGTGACAGGTAAAGGCATGACTAAAACGGGAGGCCTCCTTACAACGGGAGATCACCCGAACACCAAAAGGAACGAAGAACTGACACCCGCTCCACCCTGGACGAGCTTCCAAGATGCGCTGCGGTACGAAAGTACCCACACACGATGAACAAATACCGCGCGACTCCCCTGCGTGAATTATCTCGCCCGGAAGGCACACTCAGAGAGTCAGACAGTACATCACGGATTATCAGGGGCTGGGGCCGGGGAGCTAGGGAGCTATTGCTTCCCAGGTACGGGATTTCCTCTGGGGGTGATGGAAAGGATTTGGAGGCAGACCGTGGTGATGGTTGTCCGACACCGTGAACGTATTGGGGCCACTGGATCGCACACTCCTAAAGGGTTAAAGTGGCATATTGTCAGGGGTGTACATTTTACAAACTTTTTTAAGGATGAGAAACACAAATGTCTCTTCCAAAAGCCACGAGGCAGAAGTAACCCAAATGTCCCTCACAGATGAGTGCATAAACTAAACGAGGTCCCTCTACACACTGGAGTATCATTCAGCCATAAAAAGGAGTGAAGGACTCATACCTGCTATGAACGCGGACGAATCTCCAAAACATACACTAAGTGTAAAAGCCAGGCACAAAAAGTCACATATAGTAAGTATCATTCCACTTATACGCAATGTCCAAAATAAGCAAACCCATGGCGTAGACTCGTGGTTGCCAGGGGCTGGGGGAGGGGAGAATGGGGACGGGCTGCTCAGTGGCTACAGGGTTTCTTTGCGGATGGTGAACGTGTTCTAAGACTGATGCAGTGACGTCACACAACACTGTGAACGTGGTAAATACAAGTGAATTATATACTCCAAAATGGCTAATTTTATATTATGTGAACTTTACCTGATTTTTTAAAGAGGAGGAGAGAGGCAGCTTCCTGGTTCAGCAAATTATCTGTCCTTCGGTCGGAAGGGTTTACATCACAGAGCAGACCCAAAGCCCAAGGCAGGGTCTCCACTCTGATGCAAGTCTCTCCCAGTTCCACGGGGGCGGCTGCCAGCCAATCAAAAGAGGGGGACCTTTGCACACCACCTTCCACGGCGGTGCGGCGGCTCTCAGACCGAAACTCAAGAGTCGGTGGGAAGTAGGCAGATTCAAGGCCACTTCCAAACAGTCAGCGTGCCTTCCCCCCTTCCCCTGTGCCTTCCCAGCCACAGGCCTGCACTAGCACTTAAAAGGTCCCAGCCTGGTCTGCCCACGAACAAGGGCTGCCTCCTCCTCTGACCACATTTGGAAGCCGCTGCAGAAAGTAGCTCTGGTTCTGGAGAGCTTGGGGCCACCGCCCGAGGCCTCCCAAGCCCGCCCTTCCACGTTCGGTCTTGAAATTTCCTCCAGAAGATTTCCACCCCTGGTTTTTAGTCTTTCTTCCAAAACCACAATCTTATTCCTTCTAGTTCAATGACTCCAGGAAGAACTCAGCAAGGGCTCTCGAAGATTCTGGGGCATCGAGAATGAAGTTAATACGGCTCTGCGTGCCTGAGTGCTGGCTTCGTTTCTCTCGATCTTGGCGTCCTGGAGTCTTTATGATAAGCAGGGGCATTAATTTTCCCCTCTGCGTGAATGAGGCCACCCCCAGGCTCCAGATGTACAGAGGCAGGAGCAAGGAAAAGCCGAGTTGTGCGGTCTACGCACAGTGCCAGTGGTCCTGCTGCAGAGCGAGCGGCCTTACGAGTCAAGGAGAGTGTTAACCAGAAAACGAACCGAAGAGAACTTGGGATGATTTTTTACAACTTTTACATTAAGATTTTCAATTGTCTTAGGAGATTCTACAGCGGCCCTCAACTGTGATGGTGGGGGTGAGGCTGCCCCCCGCCCACCGCCCCGGGAATGCTTGGCAATGTGACATTTTTGCTTGTCACACTGGGGAGAGGGTTGCTACCGGCACCGATTAGATAGAGGTCAACATGCCGCTCAACATCCTACAATACACGGGACAGCCCTCCTACAACAAAGAACAGCCCAGCCCAGAATATCTGTAGTGCCAAGGACGAGAGACTCAGTTATACCGCATTAGGTTATTTTCTCTTACGTTTTGAATATAAGGTAGTCAGCCAGAACAAGTAATTTTACATAAGAAGACAGATAGGACCCCCAAACGTTATCCAGAGTATTTCCTAATGATAAAATTCTTAAAATAGAAAATTAAATAACACAGAATCCCCAAAGCCTCCTCGTCTTTTTCATTAATCTACAACTCTACAGATTAAAGATCGTTTGAGCATGTGCCTGAAATTTCTATGGTTGGAATGGCCACTCCACAGAGGTGGTCTGTATGGGATTCTGGGACTCGGAGCTCTATTCCCAGATGCATAAGGTAGCTTCTGCCCTCACGTTGCACACAGTGTTGATAGACTGCCTAACAGAAATGCAAGATGTTATAAAGATAGGAACAGAAGCAATCCATTGCTTCTGGGCAATTCAGGAAAATAACTGAGAAGGTGAATTTTGAACTGGGTCCTCCAGGTAACTCTTCAAGAGAAGAAAAGGAGGAAGGATATTTGAGACAAAGAGTGAGCTAAGACATTGTTATGTTTTGAATTGTGTCCCCCACCCCCAAAGATATGTTGAAGTCTTAATCTCCACTACTGGAGAATGTGACCTTATTTGGAAATAGAGTCATTGCAGATGTGGTTAGTTAAGATGAGGTCATACTGGAGTATGTGGGCCCTTGATCCAGCAGGACTGGTGTCTTTACAAGAAGAGAAGAAACACAGATACAGGCCATGTGAATGCCACGTGAGGATGGAAGCAGAAATTGACGTCTGAGGTTGCACACCAAGGAACGCAAAGAATTGCTAGGAACCACCGGAAGCCAGATGAGGCGAGGAAGGATTCTCCCTACAGGTGTCAGAGGGAACACGGCCCTGCCGACACCTTGGTTTTGGACCCGTAGCCTCTGGAACCACAAGGAAATAAATTTCTGTTGTCTTAAGCCACCCAGTTCATGGCGCCTTGTTACAGCAGCCCTAGGAAATGAATACAGGCATATAAGAGGTAAGTAACGTAAAATCCCTTCATTCTGAACAATCAGTTAGATGACCAACTTTCAATCAATGTGGTGGTGAGTACAGAAAGATTCAATGTTGAAAACATATCAGAGAATGTGTCACATCTTTCTTGAAGGCTCCGTGGAGGAGGTGTGACTGTGGGATGTACGAAAAAAGAGGAAGGTGATAGAAACAAGGTGTGGCTTCCCAGCGCCTGGGTGGCGCAGTCGGTTGAGCGTCCGACTTCGGCTCAGGTCATGATCTCGCGGTCTGTGAGTCCAAACCCCGCGTCGGGCTCTGTGCTGGCAGCTTGGAGCCTGGAGCCTGCTTCGGATTCTGTGTCTCCCTCCCTCTCTGCCCCTCCCCCACTTGTGCATGCGCTCTCTTGCGCGCACGCTCTCTCTCTCTCAAAAACAAATAAACATTAAAAAAAATTTTTTAAAAGAAAGAAGATGGCTTCATGAGGTGAGGATTATGGCATAAATTCTGAAATAAGAGGCAATAATGTAGGGTAGCACCAATGCCAATTCTTGACCAAATCATCAACTAAGATCTTTTCAAACCCTAAATACAAGTAGTGTCAAGGACAAAAAGATGTATTTAAGACTTTACTGTCAGATTACAACCAGGAGGAGGCGATAACCGAAAAAGAAGGAGGAAGGGCAGGAGCAGTGGGAGGAAGAGGCAACGAGCAACTGGAAGCAAATAACAAATACAGTCTCATTTACGATATACCCCAAAGCATGAAACACATTTTTCAAAGTGCGTATAAAACTTAAATAACAAAGACTACGAAACTGCCGAAGTTTTAAAAGACTAAAATCACAGGACGCTATACCACGCTCATGGATGAGAAGAATCAAATTGTTAAGATGTTGATTTTCCCCAAATAGATCAATAGAGTCAACATGACCCCAAACAAAATTGCAGGGGAGTATCTACATAGAAACAAGCTCATCCTAAAATGTATGTGGAGATGCAAATGACCTAGAGTAGACAACTTTTAAATGTTAATTTACTTATTTTGAGAGAGAAAGAGACGGGTGAGGGGCAGAGAGAGAGAGACTCCCAAGCAGGCTCTGCACTATGAGCGCAGAGCCCTACTCAGGGCTCGATCTCACAAACCACAAGATCATGACCTGAGCTGAAATCAAGAGTCACACACTTAATCAACTGAGCCGCCCAGGCGCCCTGACAAAGCAATTTTTTAAAGAGAAGAACAAAGCTGGAGGACTTAACCTGATTATATGGCATTGACTGAAAAGTTAGACACACATCAATGCAGCAGCACAGAGAATTCAGACATATATCCACAGGTACATAGCCGGTTGATTTTTGATAAAGGCATCAAGGTAATTCAATAAGGACAAAAAACTTTTGCGAGCAAATGGTGATGGGACAGCTGAATGCCTCCATGGCAAAAATAAACATCCAACCTTACTACATCCCATACACAAAAAATTAACTAGAAATGGATCACAGACATAAATGTAAAAGCCAGAAGTATAAAACTTCTCAAAGAAAACAGAAGAAAATCTCTACAAACTTGGAGTAGGCAAAAAATTTCTAAGATAAGACAAAAGAAACACAGACCATAAAAGAAACAATTGATAAATTGGAATTTATCAACATTTAAAATTTTGCTCTGTGAAAGACAGGGTTAAGAAAATGGCAGAAGGGCACCTGGGTGGTTAGGCGTCTGACTTCGGCTCAGGTCAGGAACTCGTGGTTCGTGAGTTCAAGCCCCACACTGGGCTCCGTGCTGACGGTGTAGAGACTGCTTGGGATTCTCTCTTTCTCCTTCCCCCTCTACCCCTCCCCCACCTGTGTGTGTGTGTGTGTGTGTGTGTGTGTATGGGCACTCTATCTAAATTAATGAATTAAAAAAAGAAACTGGGAGGGGGAAAAAAGGCAACAGACTGAAAGAAAATACATATATTTGACAAAATATTATAGTCAGAATCTATCAAGAATCCTTACAACTTACTCATAAAACAACCTCACTTGTTAAATGAGCAAAGGATTAGAAAAGACCCCTCTGAAAGGAGGCATATGAATGACCACATGGAGAGGTGTTTAAACGCTAGTCATCCAGGAAACGCAAACAGTAACCACAGTGAGACCCCACCACCTGCCCGTTAGAATGGATACAATGAAAAAGACCGACCGCGCCCAGTGTTGACTAGGATGCAGAGCAACCGGAACTCTTACCGCTGTTGGTGGGAACGTAAACATGGTGCGTCTTCGTTAGGAACAGGCCTGGCGGCATCTTAGCACGTAAATATACACCTACCATACAAAACAGCTACTGTCGGGTATTTGCCCAAGAGACACGAAACCACACGTCCCCACAAAGACTTGCACACAAGTGTTTGTAACAGCTTTACTCCTAAGAGCCAAAAGCCGGACACAGCGCAAATGTCCAACAACAGGTGAACAGATAAACTACTCATCGATAAAAGGAAACAAACTACTGATATATGCAGGGCTGTGGCTTAATCTCAAAAGCCAGGAAAAGAAGCCAGACACCAGACTACATGCGGTCTGAGTCCATTATTTGAGATTATAAAAATTATAAAACTACCGTGACAGAAAGCAGATCAGTGGTTGTCTGAGGTCAGAGGTGAAAAGGGGACTGACCTCCGAGAGGCTGGAAGGAATTCTGGCGATAGGCAGAAAGAGTCTACATTTTGACTGAGGTAATGGTGATCTGGATACAGACATCTGTCAAAACATCAACCTGTACCCTTGACGTGGGTGCCATTTATCGTAGGTAAACTATACCTCCGTAGCGTTGATTAAAGGAATAAGGAAGGTGGAGGTAAAGATCTCGCTATTTCCGGAGCCTAAGGAGGCCGGGCTGGGTTGCGGCTTGATTCTGCTCTCTGTCTCAGCAAAGCGACACTACCTGGGCATCTTGCTGACAGGCAGCCAGAGACCGGGATTCTGAGTTTTTCTCTGCTGACTTATGTGTATGTCTTTCCAGCACTCAGTAAATGATGACAGTAAAAGGTTTGAGATCAATTCTCATCTTGTGTGCTCTGCGGCAGGAAACTCTGATTGTGATTCGCAACGTTCCCTCTGTCAGCCTCTCTTTGAAAATGCGGGGAGAGTGAAAAATTTGTCATTTATCTGAAAGAGGGAGGCTGGTTTTGGTAGGCAGCAGCCTGAGTCAAAAGCCACTTGGTACACCCTCCGAGTGGGACGGGTTGATATACTCAGCACCTCGTTTGTTCATCTTCAAGCCAGGAGCCCTGGGGAGGGGGGGCGGTCACCCGGACCCAGGGTGAGGAATCTGACCTATTGAGAGGTGACCGTCTCACTGACTGATTCCTCCCTACCTGAGCTCATGTGACAGACTCCTAGGGCCGGAGAGAACCGTGAGAGTCACTGAAAGTTTCTCCCCATTCCCGGGCCCAATGCTGTCAAGACCATCCCGGACAGGTGACGTGGCAGTTTGCCCTGGGCAACCGACTGCTGTGGTGACAGCGAGCGACTGTGTGAGATGTTAAAGGGCCAGTGTCAGTCCACCTGCCACTGCATGAGGGTCTAGGTGACCAGGGGGCATCGGCAGGTGCCCTGGGACTGGCCACTGAGGTCAGGAGCTAGTCCACCCGGTACTACTGGTGAGGAAGCAAAGGGACGAGGGGGGCACGTGGGCTTCTGTCCTGGCCGTCACAGGGTCTGTCTCCCTCGCTCGGTTGCTACCCGAGAGGAAGGACGTCTCTAAAACTGGAATGCGTTGTTTCTCTTTTCCAAGACCTCCAGTGGCCTCCGTTGCATCGAGGGTAAGATCCAGAAAGCCGTCCATGTGGACTGTGGAGCCCTGTGCTTCAAATAATCCCCTCGGGTGCTTGCCCATAAAGCAGGTTCCAAGCCTGAGAGGGACCCAAGCGTCTGCACTGGCAACAAGCCCCTGAGATAATCCTGCTACCTGCGCCCCAAGAGTCGCGCTTCAGAAACTCTGTCCTCCAGACTGGGCCTCCCCTGCCTCCTCTCATCGCACGCTGCTCGCTCTACCTCGGCCCGTGACCTCCGGGCCCATGAGTTCCCTGTCCTTCCTTTGTGGCGGGGTCCAAGTCCCTTCCCGGGGGCTGGGTGCAGGAGGGCCTCATATAGGCTCTAGCCACCAGCCCCAATCTCCGTGAGCAACTCTGTCACGCAGTCTTTGGTTGAGACGACTCTCATTTCCCCAAAGGCGTGTGAAGTGCTATTTTAAACTTAGCTTCAAGATGAGATATTAGTACGGATCTTTGGGGTAGAAAATTCGGGAGCCACCAGAGTTTTTTCCTATTTCGAGGTGTTCTGATGGCCTGTATTTCTTGACCTAGAAAGTCAGTCTCTTCCCCCGATTCTCCCCCATCCCGTTCTTTGAGTTCAGTGTCTAGCTCCCCCCTAGACTGAAAGCCCTCTGAGGGTAAGAGCCTTGTCTCTTTCCTCCTTTGCTTTATACCAAGAGTCGGGCACACTGCCTGGCATACAGTTAATAGTAAGTATGTGCTGCATGGATACGGAAGAGCAGGTGTTTTCGGGGAGACCTTTGAGTAAACAGAATTAGTTTGAGATCGGTGGGGGGGGGGGCTACCAAGGCAGGAGGGCAGAGGCAGGCCAAGAGAAGGGAGCAGGTGAACCGGGCCTGGGCCCGAGGGGAGCAGCGGCCTGCCCCCGATGTTCCCTGCTGGGGGCAGTGCAAAGGCGTCTCCATGCAACTGGGCGGGCGGGACAAGCCCCTGCCCCAGCAGCAGAGAGGGGCTCACTCCTAATACCAATTAGTGCTCACAAGTGGCCTCAGGGCTCTTACCAACCTTTCAATCCTATGTCAGATGTCAGAGCTCCGTTCTGGTCCAGGAACTATCTGCGACAGTGGGACCCTCGGCTCTCCTTGCTCACCCCCTCTCCCCAGGGGGCAGCGGCGACACAGCAGGGAGTCCCAGGACCCTTCCCCAGCCTCCCCGCACCTCCCACTCCTCACCTCCCACTCCTCGGAGACCAGGTTCAATTCACCTGGAAAGCCAAGTTTCCTTATGGGTCTTTTATTGCGGGGGGGGGGGGGGGGGGGCGGAGTTCTCGAAGAAGATGTCCTAACGAACTTCTTTTCCTTGGCTTAAGAGTAGGGAAGTTTTCGGTCGTTTTAAGGATTCCTGCATTCCTGCTCTGTTTAACGAACTAAAAGCTTTGTCTGTTCATATGTCTGTTTGTTTTCCCGGCAGGTATCCTTTCATAATTAACAGGGACCCCTGGATTTCTCCTAGGAGGTGCACGGCTTCATAGGTCGTGAACCCCTTGCGCATATTCACAGTCTCCTGGTTTAAACGATTGGAAATCACTGGGAGAGGAGAAGCAGCAGCATCTCTGTAATCCGAACGCTGTGCCCAAGTCTCAGGTCTACGCCTTACAGAGTAACTGTGGGCAGATCGTTTATGTCGTGTGGAAGCTCTGCCGAGGGTGGTCGGGAGGTCGCACTCGACTGCCTGCAGGAAAGTCCTCCTGGGCCACAAAGGTCTGCCCGTGCCCCAGCTCCCCGAGAGCCCCAGCCGGCCGAGCGCCCCCAGGCAACGGCTGCCCCCACCTCTTCTCACACATCACCATGCAGGTGGTCTGTGAGGGGATTTCCATCCTACAGATGAGGAAACTGAGGCCAAGGCAGGTTACTGACCACCCCCAATCAATAACTGATGGAGGTGGAATCTTGGAAGTACAAGGAAAGAGGGAAAAAGGAAAGAAAAGAAAGAAAGAAGGGGAAAAAAAAAAAACCCACAAAACCAAAATCAGGCTTCTTTGTTCGCCTGCTGGAACTGAGACTTCCAACGCTCCGGAGCGAGCATTACATCGGGTTCTGGAATGTTTTTCGAGACGAAGATAGCTTTCCCATCCTGTCGTGTTTGTCGCTCTCCTCTGATTCCCACCTGCTTGTTGCTGTCTGCTGGTGTCACACCTTCTGCACGCTCGGAGCTCAGAGCAGAGTCGGGCTGGGTGAAACCGGGGCTCCATCTGCCCGCGTGCTCGCCGAGGGACGTCTGAAGGTAACTTTGTGCCGGCACCCTTTGCCAGGAGGCTGCGGAGCCTTCTGCGGCGCCACCCGGCTCCCATCCACTCCCGGCAGAATGAGCCGGCACCAAATCCAGCCCCTGGTGCCACTCAGCCAGATGGCAGGGGAAGCAAAACAAAAGTGACCTTGTTAGCAGAGTGTGTCTTCCCCGGGAGAAGCTATTTTTGTGGTGGTTGTGAACTGAAGCATGTCTCGGCTGAATTTCTCCTTCCCTGCGAGGGCTGTGGAATGTTAATTTGTTCCAAAGTTCAGCATTCTGATGAGGACCAGGAGTGCCAGATTTTGTCAGAAGCATTTTGGAATAGGGTAGGCTCGTGCTCGCGCGCTCTCGCTCTCCCTCTCTCCCTCTCTCTTGGCCGCCGTACAAAGTAAATGTTGTTGCAGCAGCTGCTCTGGAGGAACAGCCCATCACAGATCAGAGCCGAGGGGTGAACTGGCTCCTCCCTGTGTGTGGCCATGACCTCAGTGCCACAGAGGCACTCGGACGGGAGGCAGCAGCGGGGCCGGGGCATTAGGACGCACCTGGGTTTGCATGGAAAGAGCAGAGAGCCCGGTACGGTGCCTGGCACATGCAGGTCCTCAGTGAACAAATGCACGTGGGGGAGAAAGTACGAGTTCCCCGCAGGCTTGCTGCCTTCTGGCAGCCAAGAGGTCACGTTCGAAGTGGTTCTGGGTTCTGAGGACCTTCCCACTTTCTTTATGTTTGGTTCCCTTCCCTGACCCCCTTCACATTTCCCTCTCTGTTTAATGAGTTACGAGCCCAAATAACGTGGAACTATATTCTGCACTCCAAAATAAACACGGACAAGGGGAAAATGCCCCCAACTTGCCGCTCAATCCTGGCCTCCAGTCCTTCCTAGAGGTAACTGGGTGCGGGTCCTTCACCACAGCCTCATCGGGGCTCGATGAACGAACCCACCGTTTGCCAGTCTGGTTTGTGTTGAAGCACCGCAGAGGGGTTAGAAGCACGGACTTTGAGCTCAGGTTGCCCAGGATCCAATCCTGGCCCTGTAGCAGTAACAGGAGTCAGCAGCTGTGTGGACGAATTACTCGACCTGGCTGAGTCTCTTTCATGGTGTGTCCAAAAGGAAGGATCCTACTGGTTACGTGACAGAGTGGTTAGGACAGCTGAGGGACCTCACGCTGCACAGTGCTGAAATCAGGGATTGGCTTTCATTGTCGCCGCTGCGATTCCCCGGTCACTCGTGACGTCGGGCATACGCCCACCTGCTCTGCACTTTCCCTTTCAGTCTAGCGTAGGTGACTTCCCACTTGCCCAGGTTCCACACTAAGGCTGGGAAAGCACTCTGGAGCAGTGAACTCTGAGCTTGGGCTCCAGCCCCTTCGCGGCCCCGTGGCTTCTCAACCCACCTCTTCAAGGTTCAGTCCAGCGTGGAGTGGCTATTCTGCTTCTTCGGGCTGAGACAACTAAAATCCCAAGGGCAATGGGACTCCTCCAGGGACACAGAGGCCACCGAAGCAGCACCAGGACTGGAACCCTACAAGGCAGCTCTCCCTATCCCTTTCCAGGGTCAACCCCAGCCAGCCGGCGGTAGCTTCCCGAAGAGCCGGCTTGAGGATCCTGAAGTCCAGCAGAGTCCCTGGGGAAACACCTGCTCTGCCGTGAGCACACAAGGGTGGCAGTGGTACCTGCCACGCCCCCGCTCCGCTTCCTGCTCACCTCCCACCCTCCACCCCTCCTTCCACCACTGCCTGCCAGGGAATAAGGCTTCCCCTGAGAGTAAGGAATACAGCCTCTGCCGCACCCAGGCGGGGGTATTCCTGGGCCTCTTTCTTCCTCCACCTGATCTGAAGGGGCCTTGGTTTCCGGTTCGGAAGGGCCAAGCAGCCAGCCCGTGCAACAGCCTCCTCCAGGAGGAAACGCCAGATGCCCTGGGCAGCTTCCTCCCCCACTCAGTGGCCCATGTGAAAAGCCTGGCAGGCTCAGGTTGAGTGGGTAATTCGGAAATGCAGCCACACAATGCCGCGACCATAAGTGTTTAAGAGCACTAGTAAGCCTGCAGCGAGACCCGGCTCTCCAAGAGGCCTATATGCCCTTGGCCTTGGATCGATGCTTGGGAGGGGAGGAGCACGTGCATACACTAAGTACACAGAGGCGGACGCTGCTGTTCAAGACCGCAGCTCCAGAGGAGCCTGGCCAGCCTCTCTCTCTCCCTCTCGTGTCCCCTTGTCGGCCAGGGGTACTGTGGAGGGTTCCGCTGCAGCCTGCCATCTGCCGCCACAAACATCTGCGTTTGCTGCCTGCCACGCAAATGAGCTGTCTGTCCTTCCTTCCCCACCTCCCCCCGGCTGCCCCTCCTCCGCTCTCCCCCGAGACGGCCATCCAAATGGGCGTGCAGACTGCAGGCAGATGTTCGAGATGCTCCCCCGCCAGCCCAGGTACGGGGCAGCTGACACTTCCTCATCAGTACCTGGGCAGCTGGGTCTGCAAGCCCGCGGATGGCGCACAGGTGTGCCCTGCTTTCAGAAAACCCACGAAGAACAGAGGCCAGTGTTTGGAAAGAGGACACCTGTGGGCAAGGTGTCTCTACCTTGCACAGTCGCCATTCTAACCAAGATGAGGATTTCTTTTCTCTGTTGGTTCTAGGTTTTTAACTGGAATAAGAGGAGTATGTATTAGATCAACTAGGAACTTTTCCAACATTCACCTGGCTGGTCCCCATGTTTCCTACTCCCAGACAAACCAGATTTGGGGAGGAGAGTTAGTTGAAAGATGTCTGTAGGGTCCAGATAATGCTAACAGGTACCCTCCTTCACTACGACCATTACTATCCTTGTGCTTTTCAACTTTGGTATAAAAATCAGTAATTACCTACCTACATAATGGGGGAAAGGGCAGTTTCTTCAACACTTGGGAAAATTGGATGTCCGCATGCAAAAGGATGAAGTTCAACCTTATACCACCTACAAAAATTAACTCAAAATGGAATAAAGACCTCAAAACTTTAAAACTCCTAGAAGATAACACAAGGGAAAAGCTTCAGGATATTGGATTTGGCAGTGCTTTCAGGGGTAGGACACCAAAGGCGCAGGCAACAAAAACATAAATAGGCAAATGGGACTACATCAAATTTAAACACTTCTTTGTGTCAAGGGACACAATCAAGAGAGTGAAAAGGCAACCTACAGAACGGGAAGAAATATCTGTAAATCGTGTACCTGATAAGGGGTTAATAATCAGAATTCATAAGGAAGTCCTACAACTCAACAACAACATAACCCGAATAACCAGATTTCAAAATGGGCAAAAGACATGAACAGACATTTCTCTAAAGAAGACATACAGATGGCCAACAAGCACATAAAAAGATGCTCAACATCACTAATCATAAGAGAAATGCAAATCAAAACCACCATGGGATATCACCTCACACCCACTTGGATGGCTACTCTCAGAGGAATAAAAAATAACAGGTGTCGACAAGAACGTAGAGAAGTTGGAACCCTCGTGCACTGCTGATGGGAATGTAAAATGGTGCAGCCATTATGAAAATGAAACACCAGTATGGGGATTCCTCACAAAATTAAAAACAGAACTACCATATGATCCGGCAATCCTACTTCTGGGTATATATCCGAAGAAACTGAAATCAGGACCTCGAAGAGATATCCACTTCTGTGCATGTCTGCACGTTTTTGTGGACTGATCTTTTGTTCTTAGAGATGACCCAAAATAGGCATTCAGGGACTAGGGGACTTCTACTGAGGCATCAGGCGTTGTGTTATTATATGTTATAAATAAGGATGCAGGTGTACATATCTAGCTTGTAAGGCTTGGAAGACTAGTTCTGGAAGATGCCCTGAGAAACAAGGGTTCCGTGGTCAAATGCGTTTGGGAAATTCCATATTAAAGAGAAATTCCATATTAAATTTTGTTTAATGTTTACTTATTTTTGAGAGAGAGAGAGAAAGAGTGTGAGCGAGCGAGGGGCAGAGAGAGACACACACAGAATCCAAAGCAGGCTCCAGACTCTGAGCTGTCAGCACAGAGCCCAACGTGGGGCTCGAACTGTTGAACCTTGAGATCATGACCTGAGCTGAAGTCGGACGCCCAACCGACTGAGCCACCCAGGCGCCCTGAGAAATTCCATATTAAAGAGAAAATTCCATTTTAAAGGTTTCTAAACATGCTTTTAAAGGCTAAAGTACACAGTCACTCTGAAAACGTGAAAACAGTACGCAGAATTCCGCAGACTCATTTAATGTTGCAACTCTTCTGGATCCTTCCTTTGAGGAAGATTCTGCGGTGACCACAGGTAAATGATGAGCTAGAAGAATTTTGCGTGAATTCTTCCTGGCTGGTGTTAGAGAGAGCTGAAGGCTGGCAGAGTTATAGAGGTTCTTCCTTTTCATTCCTTCATTCGTTCTTTCATTCATTCACTCACTCAGCATAGACCATTAAATGTATATTAAGAGCTAGGTGTTGTTAGAGACACCGATGATATAAAGATGGGTGAGAACAGGCTGCACCCTCACCCGCACGTAGTCCAGGAAAATCCAAATGCTAGAAGCCCCACCAAACCAACTAGAGTCAAAAAGTGGAAGTTATGGGCTCAAAGGGTTGAAAAGTCTAGGGAATTGGTGGGAAGGTGAAATGAGAAATCATTACAATGGCCCAAGAAACAGATGACGAGGGCCTGGGGCAGCAGAGGGAGGAAGGGATCCAAGAAACATTTCGCCTATGAAATATTGGATTTGTCCACTCAACCAATACATGACCCTGGAATGCTGTTTTATGCTAGGCACGGCAGGGATACTGAACAAATAAATACAAGACATGGTCTTGAGCTTATGGGAGTTTACATATAGTTGATTCACTAATTATCAGCTATCGTCTCAACAAGGCTAACGACTTTTGCCAGAAAATGAAGATGGCACTCAGACCCAGGTGTGCAGAATGGAGAGCAGGAACGGAGAAGACCGGCTGGCTCCTCTGTGCCAGATGTCACAGGATGTGCTACCTCTGGGGACCCAGACAACCACTGGGTGACAGAGTGAAACGCTGCGCCTTTTTTTCCCACGATAACTGGAATAATCCCAGCACAAGAGAGGAAGGAAATCGAACAAAACAGGAACAAGGGTGGGGTGGGATTCAAGAAGCCAAACAGGACAACAAATTGTAAGACGCAGTAGCCCCTGCCAAGTTCTGCTGTGCCAAAGGGAAAGAATTTGCACCAGGAATCAGGTGTGACTGCGGACATTCGGAAGGATGAATGAATTCCTCAACATGCTTTAGGAACGGAGGCTCCCTAAAATAGCCCTCTGGGCCCCCTATCACTTCCTCACCCCTCAAATTAAACAGCAGCCAACAAAGACGTGAACCATGAGTGCAGGTCCAAGGTACATACGCTCGTAGAGGAAAGAGGTTGGAGTCAGGGGTGAAATTCAAGGTTGATGTTTTACTAGTTTCTTCCCGGAATTTGTGGGTCTTGGGGTTGCAAACCCAGACCAGATGTTCCCTTTGAGCATTCTGGGCTGCGTAATTATTATTTGCATTTGTGTAGGGGTTGGGGAAAGCAGGCTGGCTGGAGAGTGTGTCCTTTCATTTGCAAGCATTTGGAGGCTTCTTCCAGGCAGCTTTGGAAACCTGGTCCCATGGAAGGCAGCCCTGTTCCTATTGATACTTTCAGGAGTCCTTCGACCCCCCCTGCTTGAAACCTATCAATGATTTCCCACTGCTCTGGGGTAAAGGTTACAATGATTCTTCACAACCGCATGGTCCTGCTTTCTCTCTAGCTTCACAGTATCCATGCTTCTCCTTGTTCTCTGAAGTACATCTCACTGATGCTCTTTAAGTGTTAGTTCCTTCTACCACAGGGCCTTTGCATATGCTATTTCCATTGCCTAGACCTCATTTTACACCTGCTTCACCAAACTAACTCCTGTTTATTCGTCAGATCTCCACTCACTTGTCTCCTCCTCAGGGATGCCTTTTCCAGGGCTAATTTCTCCATTATACACAGCAGGTACTGCACCTAGGGTGCACGGAAAACTGTTTAATTTCTTTGAAAATCAGAACAAAGTGACTCTAATAATAACCATATAATGATGAATCACTATATATATATGTATATATATATAATGAATGAATTTATACCAATGCAGTTGCAAAATGTAATTTTTTTTTTTTTTTTTAATGAGAAAAGGGCCCATGAAGGCCTTTGCTGACCTCCTCTCAACCTCCCAGCAGCACTGGCCAGGTCTCCCCATCAGATGCTCTCATTGTGCCCTGAACTCTTCCATCATAGCACTTGTTACCGGGGCACCTGGGTGGCTCAGTTGGTTGAGCGTCTGACTTCAGCTCAGGTCATGATCTCACAGTTTGTGAGTCTGAGCCCCGCGTTGGGCTCTGTGCTGTCAGCTTGGAGCCTGGAGCCTCTGCTTCTGATTCTGTGTCTCCCTCTCTCTCTGCTCCTCCTCTGCTCTGTCGGGCTCTGTCTCTCTCTCTCCCCAAAATAAATAAACATTAAAAAAAAAATTAAAAAAAAAAAAGCACTTGTTACCGTGGTCATTATGCACATGTCCTCTAAACTACAAGTTCCATGAGAGCAGGGACCACATCAGACGTGTCTCCATATGTCATCCTGACACGGCACCTGACATGTCGGGCATGCTCAATGGATATCCACTGCAGGTGAGGCTAAGCCAAGGCCGTCTACCTGCATGGCTCAGCCATGTTCCAAACAAGAACACTCACTCGATCTGCTTTTAACTGCCTGGCTGGGTTACAGGACGGGAAGCTAGAGGAAAGACTCACAGTGGACATGGGGGAACCGACAGGGCCAAACTTCTCCCCTGGGGGAGCAACATGGGAGGGGCAGCAGAGACGGAGAGTAAACAAACATTTCCTTGTCTGGTAGGTCATTCTGTAATTATGTGCAGGTCAAGCACTTTAGACTCCCGGAAGTCAGACAATATCTGCTTCCAGAGGCCATTAATGGTCAAGGGCCCCCAGAGTGAAGAGGGACTTTCATTAGAAGGTCTCGTCCTATTCAGGCAGGAAGCATGCTAAGTGACAGTCCAGAGTGAAACAACGGGGCAGGCCATAAGGAGTAGGAGGGGGTTCTGACCACAGAGCTCAGAGAAGAGGAGGGGGAACAAAAACATACAAATGGGGAATCGGCCAGGTGTGGTCTGAAGTCCTGGGCAAGGGTGGGGGAGGGTGGGAGGGCGACCATGGTTTTGACGCTATGCTCTTGGGGAGGGAAGTTGGCAAGGGGGATGGAGAGCAGTGCCCTTCTCCACAGGATGCTCTCCACAGAGGGAAACGGTGAACAGCCAGTGAGAGAGAGGACAGCCAGTGAGAGAGAGGAGGCCTCGAAGAGAAAGCAGATGAGGCCGCTGGGACTTGTCTTGCTCGCTGGATGCCCTCCTTCACTCTCACTCGCAAAGATGGTAGGGGACTTTGAGCTCACCCTCATGGCCGGGTTGCAGTGCTCCGGGAGGGATGGGGTTGGGGGCTGAAGAAGGTAAAGGGGAGGCCTGATGGACAGCCAGAAAGAGAACTTAACCACACACACGCACACACACACACACACACACACACACACACACACACACACTCAAAACCCCCCAACTGGTAGCAAACAGGATGGGCGGGTGGCCGCATGCCAAGATCCTTTGGGTTCACATGTGACTCGGGCCTGGTGGCACAGCGGCCCTGGCTTCCCCTCGCAGGAACTAGGCAGATTATAGGAAGAGGCACCAGCATTCTTAAAATTCCCCTGTCCTCACAGACCTAAAATTAACGTGACTGTTTCTGGTGCTGGATATGGATTCGGAACATGTTCGTAAACAGCGTAATAAGGGTCCAGGGATCCGTTATCTGAACTGCACTTAGCTTTGCCTACAGCAGCCGACGGCCAACGCACTCAACAGGTCGTAATTATCATTGCTGTCCTCTGCAGTCAAGGATGGACAGTGACTGATGCTGTCCCGGTACGCGGCAAAGATCACCACGTGAACGAACCATGTAATGTTCCTCTTTAAACAGCTTTCTGAGGCATCATTCCCATGCCATACAATTCAATGGTTTTTGGGTACATTCACAGGATTGTGCAACCATCGCCACAATCTAATTTTAGAACATTTTTGTCTCCCCTAGAAGAAACCCCATACCAGCAGCAGTTAGACCCAAGTTCCCCTTCCCTCCATCCCCTGGAAACCACTAATCTCCTTTCTGTCTCTATGGCTTTGCTTATTCTGTATATCTCACACACAATGTGGTCTTTTGGAGCTGGCTGCTTTCACTTAGCATAACGTTTTCAAGGTTCATCCATGTTAGAACATCGCTCAGTGCCACATCACTCATTTTCATGGCTAAATATTATTCTGTTGCAAGGACATGCCACATTTTGCTTACCCATTCATCACTGGTGGACATTCGGGTGGTTTCCACCTTTCGGCTGTTGGGAATTGTGTGGTGGGAACACGGGTGCGCTCCTTCAGGTAATGTCCACAATTGCTACTGCACGGATTCTCCCACGACTTCAAACCCTGCATATCTTTTTTGAACCTAAGAGTGCATGAAAACACACTCTACTTTCAATGTTACCTTTTCCCGAAAGGCAGTTTGTGTGGAGGGATCATGGTAACCTATGGGCTGAAACGGTGGATGTGGTGACGAGACAATACTTTAGCGATCTGGAAAAAATACAACTGCTGGGCTAGGCAGTATTTTTCACGTGACGACTTCGCAGCATGCATTAATTTGCACATATGTGCTCTTATGGGGCAGGCCATGTGCGGAGGTTGCAAACCTGGGGCCCACAGGCCAAATTCAACCCCACAGGCCTGCTGTGTGAGGCCAGCATATATCTTCAAATTATCTTATCCAACATTAAAACAGGATAAAAATCTTAAAGATAAAAAATAAATTAAACAAAAAGTGAAAAGGATAAAAAAAATCTTGATTTCTACCTTCTCTTGAAGACGTAGGAACTCTAGCCCCATAAGTACTTGCCCTTTAAGATGGGGTCACCCTCTCCCTGTTGCCCAGACCCCATGGCTCCCTTTCATCCCCTTGGTTCTGAGGTTCAGCTGTCAATTATCATTCACGTGCGCTGGCGTTCTTCTGGCGACAGAGAACCAGTTGTCTGCAGCCAGGCCTCCACCAAATGTGAGGAAATCTAGCTGAGCAAGCTTTGAGACAAACGGAGAAAGCACATTTCTTTGTGGAGAAAAAATTACTCCTTTACGATTTAATATGCACAACCATGTACCTGCTACTCATATACGTAGTGTGCATCTCTCCTGAACGATGCTCATCTGTCCCCTCCCCACAGGTGCTGGGGTTTTGTAGCCCTTGGCCTACAGTCTTCCCACGTGTGTTTGCAGCCTGTCTCTTATCAGAGTGGATCGACATGCTCTCTGAGGACCTCTAAATTCTTCAGTAGCCCCAGCCCCTAGTTCCCTACAGCACCTACCTGGGACTGTTGACCAAAGATGCCTCGATGGGTGACAGGCTGTCGATTCCAATGACGTCTCTGAAGATGATAACAGGTACCTTTATTGAGTACCTACTGTGTGCCTGGCTCTGTTCTAAGCTCCTAGGTACTCAGGTACTTAGGTTTTCACCTACCTCACCAAGTGACAAGCAAGGTAAGTAAGTTACCCAAAGTCACCCAGTAAACAGTGGAGCTGGGGTTTGAAGTCAGGTGGTCAGATTCTGGAACCCACCCTCTCAACCACTAGTTCACACGGCCATTGTGGCTTTGGCGTAAGGTGTCTTTTTTAACCTAGTGGGAAAAACTGAGGCATGAAACAGACCCAAGTCTCATCCAGGATCAAATAGAGCCTGAGCGTCCAGGACTTTATTCCAAACGAACCAGCAGCGAATCCCCCCATCCGTTTTGTGTAGGTACCTGCTTCAACTTGACAGAGACCTTCCCATTCCAAGCCCATCGTTAATTTCCCAAGTGTTGGAGATTTGGGGATAGCAATGAATAATAATGGGGGGATACAAGAACCCCACTCAGAAAAAAAATGTTTAGAAAGCTTCCTTTCTTCATACTACAAGTTAAAAAAAAAAAAAAAGAGATGCCTCGGTGGTTCAGTCGGTTTAAGAGTCCAACTTCAGCTCTGGTCATGATCTCATGATTCGTGAGTTCGAGCCCCAGGTTGGGGTCTGTGCTGACAGCTCCGAGCCTGGAGCCTGCTTCGGATTCTGTGTCTCCCTCTCTCTCTGCCCCTCCCCTGTTCGCATGCTCTCTCTCTCTCTCTCTCTCTCTCAAAAAACAAACATTTAAAAATTAAAACAACAACAACAACAACTGTGTCCCACAAGGAGATACACTGTAATTCTTCTTTTTTTCCATAATTTTTAAAGTTTTTACTTATTTCTTTTGAGAGAGACAGAGTGTAAGCTGGGGGTGGGGGGGAGAGAGAGAGAAGGCAAGAGAGAATCCCAAGCAGTCTCTGCAGAGTGCACGGTGCCCGACGCAGGGCTCAAACTCATGGAACCACGAGATCATGGCCTGAGCCGAAATCCAAGAGTCAGATGCTTAACTGACTGAGCCAGCCAGGTGCCCCTATAGACTGTAATTCTTACAACCTAAATTAGTTACAGGCTGGATACGTCTGAGACACAGCAACAGTATCAAGAGGCGGCTGATAGTTTCAACTTTCCACCCATAGCACTTTTCGGGGTTTGTCAAGTGTGATAACATCCACTTTTCCCTTTACTCTAGAAACCTCTTGAAACAGCGCATGGAGGTAGGTATTGTGGTCACAGACAGGGACAGTGTGGCTCAGAAAGGTGAAGGAGTGAGCTGAAGGTCCCAAAGTCACATGCGCCCAATCAGCAGCGTAGCAGGGGTCAGAATTAGTTCATTCCGTACAACAGGACAATTAGCAGATATGTGCTGGGGCCTGGGAGAGGCACTAGCAATATGGAGACAAAATCAGATATGCTTCTCTGCCTGTGGGGATAGGGGCTCTGTGCTTGGCTCACCCCCTTGCCTCCAGGTGCCCCCAGCTGGCTCCTCTGGGTCCAGCCGGCTGTGGGAGTGGCCCTCCCTTCGAGAACTGTCCCTACCAGGGCCCTCCCTCCTGCTAGTGGCTGCCCCAGCACAGTGAAGCCTGGGCACCAAGGAGTCTAAACAGGTTTCCCTGAAAGCCAAAAAATTAAGCTGGACCCCTCTATCACTCCTTATACAAAAATAAATTCTAAATGGATTAATGTTCAATTTAAAAATTAAAGCCATAAAAAGGCCAGGGAGAAAAAAAAATGGTCATTAAAGTATATATATAACCATGGAGAGGAAAAGGCAAACACAGAACCCAAAAGCCATAAAGAAAAGATTAATACATCCAACTACACAGAAATTAAAATCTCCTGTATGGTGAAAAACCGTACAAATGCAAACAATAAACTGGAAAAATATCTGTAACACATTTCTTTAGTGTTCAAAGGGCTCTTATATATCTCTATAAAAAAGACCAAGCCAAAATACAACATGTACAAAGGACGCGAAAAACCAGTTCATAAAAGAAATATAAGCGGCCAATAAACACATGAGAAAAGAAAAAAACGTGCTCATAATGTATGTGAACTGAAGCGAGCCAATTTTTCAGCCGTCAGACTGGCAAAGATGAAACAGGTTGATGATGTCCGAAACGGGTGAGCGTGTGGGGTCGGCACTTTCACGCACTCTTGGGGAGAGCAAAGTGGTCAGCAACAGCCAGTGAGATCTCAAGGATGCACACCCGGGGCCTGGCAAGGCCACTTCCAGCCATTTATTCTACAGAGACGTCTTGCCCTAGCACACTCCACAACGTACGTGCAAGGATGCTGCAGCTACAGCAGCACTTGGAGGAGATCAGACACGACCAAATATTTGCCAGCAGGCAAAGGACGAAGTAACTGAAATTACGTATTCTCCAGCCACGTAAAAGAAGTAAGAAGTCTGCAGGTGCTCATCTGGAGAGGCCTCCAGTGTATGCAAAAGACAAACAAACAAACAACGAAAAACAAGCAATACCCAGAGCATCGTCTGACTAGACCTGAACGCCGCGGCACCTCCCTCTCCTGCCTTAGTCCAGCTCTAGTCCCAGGTCAGGGGTAACTCACTCACTCAATGACCTTGGGTAAGTCACTCAGTCTCTCTGTGCCTCAGTTTCCTCCCCCAGAGAATGGAGACCGTAACAGCGCCCCTGGCATAAGATGCAATGGGATAATGCACGGAAAGCACTTAAAAGAACTCACGGTACCTGGTAAACACTATCTAAATATCGGGCTTTTAAAAAATATTATCACAAAATAAAAGAGCAAGGAGGAGAACAGTGTTAGATAGCATGCTATATAGCTGCTGTCCTTCAGGGAAAGAAAAGTAACATATGTAAGTTTTAGCGTGCATGTGCATAAACTATCTGTGCCTGAACGCAAGAAAACGGTGACTTTAGAAGGTAGCAGAGAGGCTGGGGGCAGGAGTGGGAGAGAGAAAAGCCCTTCTGAACGTTGAACCATTTTATATATATACATATATAGCACAAAATCTCAGGAAAGTTGTACAAGAAATTGTTACCAGTGGTTACACCTGGGAGTGAGGAGTTAGAAGACTTTTGCTCTCATTTCTGCCTTCATACCACTTAATTTTTTTTTAATGTTTATTTTTGAGAGAGAGAGTGTGTGAGCAGGTGAGGGGCACAGAGAGAGAGACAGAGAGACAGAGAGACAGAGAGAGAGAGAGAGAGAGAATGAATCCGAAGCTGGCTCCAGGCTCCGAGCTGTCAGCACAGAGCCCAAACCAGGGCTCGAACTCACAAACCACGAGATCATGACCTGGGATGAAGTCAAGACACGTAACCGACTGAGCCACCCAGGAGCCCTTCATGCCATTTAATTTCTTTACGCTTAGATGCCTGTGTGAGTTTTATACCAAAACAACAGGAAGCATACCCTAGCTAAAAAAGATAAAGAAAAGAAAAAGGCTTCCTGTCCACCTCCCGTGTGAGGCTCATCTTCCCCAATAATCTGTTCTTTCAGCCGAGCAGCCAGCCATACTGGAAGCTGGGCCAGAAGCGGGGTGGGCGGCCCTTGAATCCGACGGGCAGTCGTGGTTCCGGGTTGCAGTCCGGCACTGGGTGTTCCTCCAATCCATCTCCCATGGGTAATGGAATCAATGTCCACTTAAAAAACCTCTGCCTACAGGAGAAAGTCCAAACTCTGTAGCACAGCACGCAAAGTCCTTTGCGGTCCCCACACCTCTGCAGCTTCATCCTGTACGCCAGAGTCATACCAAGCAGTGCGCTGCCAGGGGAAAGTGGGCAGGTGGGGGTGGGGAGGAGACAGGCGGACCTGAGGGGAAATCTCAGTTCACCACTCGTTAGTTGGCCTTGACCTTGGCCAAGCAATGCAGCATCTCCCAGCATCATCTGAAAAGCAGGGATAATACCAAGCTAGCACTTGAAGGATGTTGGAGAATTCAATGAGCTGATGGGCTTTAGAGCAGTCAGCATACAGGCATATAGAATTATCCAACGATGCTGTTTGATGGCTCCAGCAGCTTGTCACGTCTTCTGGTCTAGGCAGAAGCTCTTCCTTCTGCCCCATAAGCTCCTTCCTCCTCTTCTGCCTGGCAAATGTCTCGTGAAGCCTTTCCTGACTCCCTCTTTGCATTCCCGTAATGTTAATTCACTTGCCCGTGGGGACACCACTTTGCGCTATAATCATGTTACAAGAGGGCACGCGTGGTGTCTTATTTATCACTTGCTACAGATCCAGGCAGACTAGGTGCTCAGTAAATGGTTTTTGAACAAATACACTTGCTCGCCGACCCTCAGTGAACCTCTGGGCACAAACTTTATCGTGTTCATTTACAGAAGGGGGTTAACTGAGAAAAAAGAAAATATGCTTCCAATTCAAGGAAGCAGAAGAGGGCTGCAGTCAGCAACCAGAGGCTGGTCTTTTGTCTACAAGAAAGTCACACAGACCTTTGCCACTGGCTTCATAATGCTTTGCCATTTCTCACTGAGGAGACTTGCCTTTAATGCGTACCTGTTTGCATACAATGTAACCCCTGGGCACAATAATGCTGCCTTCTCTTTCAAATGAAATGTTTATGATGAAATGGAGAGGCAACAGGAACCATTTTGCTTTCCAATTACCGATGCACTAAGGCACCAGCACCTGAGAAATATCAACCTTGTTCTCTTCCTGTCTGCGACCCCGGAAAATGTCAGAACAGATGTTTCCAAATTGTGTATGAAAAAAACCCACAAACCATCGATAAAGGGCTCACTGCCCAGCCCCCATGTGCCTGGCGTCAGCCCGGAGTGCAATTTGATGGCGGTGGAGGGAAGCCCTTCAACGAGGGGTCCACGTGGGAAGAGCACTTCACTGTGTCCGGAACAGCCCAAAGGGCAGAAAGGGGAGGGAGGGGGACGCAGGGCCCTGAGCCTGCCCCGGAGGCGGGGAGGCTGGCATGGCTGGGTCTGGGTCCACGCCTGTCAAACAGTGGGAGAATGGAGGAGCGTGGGGAGGAAGGAAGAAAGGGAAGGCACAGGACAAGAAGGAAGCTGCGTTTACTTAGCAGCTCCCATGTGCCTAGTGCTGTGCTGAGGGCTTTTGTGTATATGATCTCGTCTCATCCCGACATCCACTGTGGGAGGTGGGTGTTCCCATTTTGCAGATGAAACTGAGTCCAGAGAGGGACACACGTACAGATGTGCAGCAAGTGGCAGTCGGAATTCCACCCAGCTCTGTGGGGGCCTCAAACCCAGCCGTTTCGACATCAACCCCAGCAGCAGACAAGGCAGGACTTCACCCTAGGCAAGGAGGGGGCACTCTTTGGCTGTTCGTGCATGCCTCTGCCCAGCAGTGCTAGCCTTCCTGCAGGCCCGAGAAAAGCCATATCCGAAGGCAGGAGGAGGCGGTGCTGCCCCCTAGTGTCGGGCGGAACACACACACACACACACACACACACACACACACACACACACACACACACACACACACCCTCCCCCGTCTCAGGGCAGCTCTTCCCCTTGCAAGCTGCCTTAGATATCCATGCGGCATTAATCAGCATTTCAACTTCCTAATAACAGAGAGGCACTCTGTCATTCACCCTGTCTCAAAATGCTGGGGGTGGCCCTGGCCCAGCGGTGCACATAAAGAGGCCAAGTGTGGATGTGCCCAGGGAAGTCCTTATATGTCCTGGGTTCTCAGAATTAGTGCAACTAGATTCCAGCGCCCCCTTTTTCTTTTAAAAAAAAATATGATGATCAACTTTATTAGAGCAGAAGCTCTGATCCCAAGCACATCTGTGCAGCAACACAGCATGCTGGGAAGGCCAACACTGCCCCCACCCCATCTTTAAAGACAGAATGACTCACCCACATGGCAGGGCAGGAGCTCCGTGTTTGCTTGGGGCAGGGGTGGGGGGGGGGGCGGCTTTCTCTGGTGGGGAAAAACCAAAGTTTATGTATAATTGATGCAAGATGTCATTTTTTGGATCAGATAAAAGATTTTCTGGTCTTCATCCTGCTAAAGAGACTTTCTATAAATTTCTTTTCATAGAATAAGTACACAGTAATCAGAAAAGAATCCCACTCCAGATAAGCCCATGCTTTACCACAGAATCTTGGGCTTCCTCCTCTCCCTCAACAAGGGATGGATCCCACCTTCAGGACACTCTGAACGCTCTGCAACTTTCTGGAAATTTCCCTGACCCTTGTTTGCCGCAGTTCCTCCTACCTGTAAAATGGAGCCATCATGCTAGGTACCACTCCTGAAGAGATTTCCAGGAAGTTTTAGGCTCTTAAGGGAAGCTTCCAAATATCCTGGACTTGGGATTCTCATTACAATAGCCTGTCTCACCTTCAAAGCACACTAGCATTAACTAGATCTGCCTAATTACACTGCAGAGCAATGGCTTGCATTTATGCTGCCTGCACGTGACGGAAATTGGGGTGGTCATTTGTCAAAAACGTTCCTGCGCCCGAGAGATAGATACATAAACTTTCAGTCTTTCCTGATTATCGGTGAAGGTTTTGTGTGTGTGATGTGTGTTTCAAAGGTCTAAATACCGGGTGTGTGACAAAAGAATGGTTCCTCTTTGCAATATGCCAGCTGTCATGGGTTTCTAGGCAAGATATTATCTCTGATAAATAGATATGGACAATAGATAATGTCTATATTAATATCACTAAAACGTGGTCCTCTCCTGCAGCTCACCCGAGACGAGGACAACAGTGTATAAAGAGGCAGATGCCAGACAAGAGACTTTTTTCTCGTGACAGTCTGAGCTCCCCTGCTGCAATTAACTTTTTCTCCCCTCCTTCTCCTCCTTCATCTCATGCAATGTGGTTCAGAAAAAGGGGGCCTGCATTTTCCTCCTGCTGATGGAAGTTGATTAGCAGTCAGGTGGAGTGATGCTCAGGGGACAACACAGCGGATTAATTAAATCACTTCTACTGGCTAAGTGGTGACACTTTGATTTATAGCAGAACTCACTCAACCAGACAGCAGCTTTTCTTGCGTGCCGAAGGAAGGGGGCCAAAGTGGCCACTGGTTGGAGGCCGAGGGCTTTGCAAACTTTAAAGACAAGCATCCTAGTCATTAAAGCAGAGGCCCCCCGCTGGGCTCCTCTCTCTGGGGTGGGAAGGCCCGCAGGCTCGGGAGAGGAACCAGAGAGAAGGGAGCAGCTGAGACAGGCCCCTACGCTGACAAGGAGCCAGAGGACCCGGTTCAGAACACACAGAACTCTATCACACCCCTGCACAAAAGCGGCCTTGAAATGGGTTGGCCCGATTTTCCAATTTTCTCCAGGCCTGTTGGTTTTGTTGTTTTTTGTTTTTTAAGTCATCTCTATGCCCAACGCCCACCGTGGGGCTTGAACTCACGCTCCTGAGATCAAGAGTCTCACACTCCACTGACTGGGCCAGCCAGGCACCCCCACCCCGACCCGAGTCTGTTTTCACTGAACTGTTCCTTGGTATCACACCCTGGCTCGCCCTCAAGAAACAGCCCCGTGACGGTCCTGTCAAACGGACTCGGGTGTTTGTGACTCTTTTCCATTACTGCACGGCGTCTTTTCAATGAGGAGCCCGCAGACCAAAATGCACGCAAGAGCTGCGCTCCTGGTGGCACATTTTACGTGATGAGGTGGCTACATCTGTGGCGAATCCTATTTCGCTCTTTGCTTTGGCTGCTGAGCAGCTCAGAGCTGACCGTGCAGCCCAAACCGCATGCTCTCACACACGCCCCGTGTATGAACTCCTTATGGATCCACGTGGACATCTCTCCCAACTCTGCTTCATCTGGAAAACTCCCGTTTCTCTGATCTTGAAATGTTTTCCGGGGGGGGGGGGGGGAGAGGTGTCTCCAATTCCCTTAGGGACGAGGATGAACAGGATGGCGGTCAAAACCCTGGATCGTAGAACATATTGAGCAAGTTCTGGTTCTCTGATAACCTGTTCAGAGTAGGGTGCTTGTTAAGATACAAGTTCCCGAATCCCACTCCAGACCTTCTGAACCAAAAGAGCTCAAGACCGGGCCCGGCAATTTTCATTTTTAATAGATTCCCCTGAGCAATCCCGGAGCTCACCAACATTTGACAACCATCGTTTGTAGAGTCAGACAGCCCCAAAACCCAACCTCGGTTCCACTAATTAATAGCACATTAGGAGACGCGACGTTCCTCACCTCCCCAGGCTTCCTTTCTCTCAACTCCAAGACGGCGCTGGTGAGAAGGAAGCTAGATGTCGGTCAGTAAGTAAACACCTGACATGGCTGACTGGCAACCTGTAAGATTTAATGCGTGGCAGACAGCCCGGATGTCCGCGTAAACGTGGTGTGGTGTAGACGTACGATGGGATGCCGTTCGGCCTTACAGGGGAAGGACGTTCTGACGCAAGCTACAGCACGGATGAACCTTGAGGACAGCATGCCGGGTGAAAGAGACCAGACGCTGAAGGACAAAGACCGGATGATTCCAACTGCGTGAGGTACCCAGAGTCATCAAATCCACAGAGACGGGAAGTGAAACGGTACGTGCCCAGGGCTGTAGGACACGGGGAGTCATGTTTCATGGGGACAGAGTTTGGGAAGATGACAAGTTCTGGAGATGGATGATGGTGACGACTGCGCAACACTGTGAGGGTGCTTAGTGCCGCTGCTCATCTAAAAATGGCTAAGATGGTCAATTTTATGTTGAGCGTATTCTACCGCAATAAAAAATAAAAATTAAATGAAAATAAAAACCACCGCCACCTCTCACTTGCTCGCTCTCTCTCTCTCTCAAAAATACATATGATGTTAAAAAATTAAAAATAAAATAGTTTTGGGGTGCCTGGGTGACTCAGTCAGTTGAGTGCCTGGCTCTTGATTTTGGTTCAGGTCATGATCTCGCGGTTCATGGGTTCGAGCCCTGGGTCGGGCTCTGTACGGATGGTGCAGAGCCTGCTTGGGATTCTCTCTCTCTCTCCCTCCCTCCCTCTCTGTTCTTCCCCTGCTTGTGCTCGCGCGCTCTGTCTCTCTCAAAACAAATAAATAAACTTAAAAAAAAAAAACACAAAAAATACCACCACTGCCAAATGGAATTAACGTGGGACACCCCAGCCCCTTTCCCACTCGGCCCTCAACGTCCTCCAGGGTCCATTTAGAACAGAGTGTGTGCTGAGGTGCAGGAGGAAGGGGCAAGGGAGGAGGGAGACAGAAATGACAGGAACTGGCCCTCTCCCGGTTCCTTCCTAACTCAGGAGTCCGAAAACTCCCCGTGGCGCCACAGAACGCTTATCCCAACTGTGAAGGAAGCTGACGGAACATCAAATATTAAAAGGGTAGAGCAACCGGCATAGTTTTCCATATAAATGACTCTATGAACATATATGAAGATTGCTTTTAAAATTCAAATATAATTATTTTTTAAAAGCCATCCTGTGCGCACCGTCTCTCTCCCCACGCTGACACTTCTGGGCTGTTGTCATGCTTCAGTGAGGTGCCTGCTGGCAGCCAGCCCAAAGCACTTTGTAACATGCCCTCCAGATCCTAAGTGAAAACTGATCAAAGAATTGGCAGCAGCAAAGACATGACTGAAATCAGCTCTCAAAGGGGTGGGGCTGGGCTATTGTCCCTCTTTGTGGGAACAGCTGCTTAACGGGGAATTGGAGCGGCGTGATTATAATATGCATACGGACTGCTCTGTTAACAGAAGCCGGCTTAAAGTACTCCAGGGGCCTCCACCTTGCGTTTTGGCAAAGGGCTCTGCGAGGATGCTGTGTCAAACCTTTTTGAAAATGTCTCCTTGACACGCAGGGTGAGTAAGGGCGCCTGTGAATCTCATTACAGCCCCACACCTCCCTCTGCCGTTCTGCTCCCTTTTCTTGGCTGCTGAGAGGGAGCTCCACGAGGGTCATCCTGCCCCCAGATCAATCAGGACAGAGGCAACGCACGCAAGGTGAGCGGCCGGCTACCTGCGTGGACCCGGGAGCCAGCCCCTGAGCCCTTCGGGGAAGGACCATCTGATCGTCTGCAGGTGTGCAGACCCCCCAGGGGTGAGTGCAGTGTTCCCCCAAGTCCTGATGAATGATACCACACCTCTGAGCAATCAGTCCTCACTGTGCCTGCATGGCACTGGCAGTCCCCGAGTGGAAAAGGAAACCGAAACAGGCTGTCCCAGCGCTGGGGGCCAGGAGGAGCCCCGTGGACACACCTGACCTCTGTCTGGCTCCCTAGCCCAGGGCAGGAGAGTGAACCGCCCCGGCCTCAGAGGCAGCTCCGGGCCCTCGCCCGTTCCTTATCAGGCATGACCCTTCACCAGTGGAGGAAACTGCTCATCAGGAAGATTAAAGCAATTTCACAGAGGTCTCCTAGCCAGAAGGTGGCGAGCCTGGGACCCGCCAGTCTGCCTCACTCCCCGGCCTTTTGTTTTGTGGGTGGGTTTTGTGTTTAACTGTACCCACCCAAAGGAAACGGATGTGTTCCTTTTTCTAGGGGGAGAAGCTGGCTGCTCCCTAAGCCCAGCCCTGCCCCAGTTCAGGACGATTTCGCTGCCTCCTCTGTCGGCTGGCAGCTAAAAGGCCCCCTGGCCTCCCTCTCTAGTGACTGTGAGTAGACACGCAGGGAGAGGGGGAGGAGGGAACAGTTTTAAAAATGAATATATGCATGTGTCTCTCCTGCTAATCACCGGAATGCATTTTCAGGAGAGGTGAGCAGAGGGGATTAGCTGCAGGACTCCCATTAATGCTAACTTTATTTCAGTAATGAGGTGCCAAGGCATGGAACAATCACGGGGGCTAATACGGTGTAATCACAGTGATGAGATGCGCGTGCTGGGAAGGGAGGGAGAGGGGGTGAGAGTCAGGACGCCTGACACGGTGGAGGCAGCAGGAGCCAAAGGCAGGAGGCAGGTGAGTCAGGCCAGGGGCTGAGCCGGCGAAATGGGAACCCAGATAATGGGGGAATAACTACTCCTCGTGATCACGGACAGCGGCCAGGCCAGGAGCGCTGTTCATTTCATTTCAATCCTCACAACGAAACAGAGAGGTAGGTATTACCCCCACTGGACAGATCAGCAAACTGAGTTTTAGGAAAGGTAACTTGCAGCTAGGGGAGGGACCTGTCTGGTCAGATTTCTCCTCATCACTGCACTTGACCGTGAGTGCTCCACCTCCACCGGTGACAGAGGGCGGGGGGCGGGGGGGGGGGGGTAATGTGCAAACACCAGGGGCTATATCAGTAGCACGGGAGAGAGAAACAGCTGTGCGCATGCGCCCAGCCCATCGCACTGTGCGCGCCTGCGTTCCTGGGGCTCTGCACGCTTCGTCACGGCTGACCCTTCGGAGGTCTGAGTAACACGGGAGAGGGGAATGAACTTGACCATCTTCATCGACCAGGTTCTAGATACCACTTGCGGCCACAAACGAAAGCTAGAGTGTTCTCTGAATCTCCAGACCTCCCCAGCCTTCAGTTGGCAAATGCTTACAGGTCCGGGGTAACTCACTCTTAACAGAGCTTTGTGTCTCTGCAACTGTGCTCTGCAAGCTCATGTGGGCACCTGCGGAAAACAGGTAAGCACGGAACTGGGGAGGGCCCTGGGGCTGCCCTTTACCAAGACCCCTGGCCGAGGTTTCCAGAAGGTTTCTCTGTGCTTTAAAGATGCTTTTGCAGGCATCCAAGGCACAGAATTTCCATGTCTATGGCCAGCAAAACACACTCTGTAGGTCCAGTCTTGCCCAAAATCCATGAGGTCATTTGCCCCACTGGTTGTTTAGAAGGACAAAGTTCAGAGCATTCAACACATTTATTAAGTACCCACTGTGCACCAAGCTCTATTCTAGGCCCTGGAAATACAGCAGGGGACAAATCGAAATCTCGGCTTTCATAAAGCTTGCCTTCCAGTGAAGAAGACAAATAGACTGGATGTCTTACCAGAGAGTGTGGTGAAGAAAAATAAAGCGGGAGGAGGAGAGCAGTGGTTCTCAACCAGGACGATGTTGCCCCTCAGAGGACACTGGCAATGTCTGGAGACATTTTTCATTGTCGCAGTTGGGTGGGTGGGGTCTGTGCCACTGTGATCTGGGGCGGGGGGAGGGGGGGAGGGATGCTGCTGCACATCCCCCAACGCCCAGGACAGCCCCCACCACAGTCGTCCCGCCCCAAATGTCACTAGTGCCAAGGCTGAGGACCCCTGACCCAGAGAGGACAGGTGTGCTCTTCAAGGTGGGGTCGGGTAAGGCCTCTAGAGAGGGACATCTGAGCAGAGAGCTGGGACGGCGAAGGACGTCTGTGGGCAGAGGGGACAGGTGCAGAGGTGAGGCAGGCACTCAGCGCACACCTAAGGTCGAGCAGGAGTTCCACCTAAGTGCCACGGTGCCGGGGGGTTCCCAGCAGGACCATGAGATCTCCCACTGACACTTCCGATGACTCCCTCTGGCCGCTGAGTGGAGAACAGTCTGTGGGGCGCAAAGGGGAGCAGGGCACCAGAGGGAGGCTAGTCACACAAGCGTGTCTATTCAAGACGCAGGGGCTTGAATGAGAGTAGGAGGGGCTGGACGGCAAGAAGTGGTCAGTTCACAACATGCGGTCAAGGTAGGGCTGCCTTTGGGATCTGCTAATGGTTGACATGAGGGTGTGAGACACAGAGAAGAGGCAGGAGTGGCTTGTGGAGCCACTTTCCATTAGGGCCCTGCTCCAAGCGTCTCCCTGAAAAACAGGACTCCTAGCCCTCCCCTTAACCCAGGGCTTCTCGATGAGGGGCAGTTATCCCCTCAGGGGACATTAGGCCATGTCTGGAGACAGTTTTTGGTCATCACCATGGGGAATGACGGCTGCTACCAGCACCTAGTGGGTAGAGGCCAGGGATGCTGGTCAGCATCCTACAAGGCACCGGACGGCCCTCTCCCCCCGCCACAACACACGTACACAGAACCATCTGATCCCAAAAGTCAATAGTGCAGAGGCTGGGGACCCCTGCCCTAAGCCCCACCCCCACCCCCGGCTGCCTCCTCTTGCACGGGCGGCCCCCCCAGTTTGGCAAGGACTTCATCAGAGCCTGGAGCTTCCAAATCCATGCACGTCGGTGGCTAAGGTCCATATTAACTACATCTCACTTGCTTCTGACGGTGACACAGGTCGGGTGCTGCTGCTGTGGCCGCTGCCACCGCATGAAACAGGAATGTTGGAGAGCACATTCATTACCCAGCTGTTAAGAGCATGCACACGTCTCTCCTGGACTGGGGTACCTGAGAGCCAGCCCTGCTCTGTGATTGAGTGACTGCCAGCCGCCTCCTCTCTGTAACCTTGACACACCAGGGCAGGGCCTCTGGGGCACAAGCCAAAAAATCCAAAAGGCAACGTCGGCCGCAACACATGGATGGGTTAATTTGTTTCATGTCCCCGTCGCCACTGAGCTCTCTTAGGGAAAAAAGAAAAAAAACAAAAAACAAAAAAACCCAAAACCTCCATTTACAGGGTTTAATATCCCAGCTGCTAGGAACCAGATTAGGCAGAAGGAAGAAAATGTGACGTCGATGCAGAGATCCATTTATACTCAGTTATGTTTGCCGAAAAACCAGTTTTTGATCTGCAGGTTATTCTTGCTGGCTTGGACCTCGAGCAACAAAATATCACACTTCCAGGTGGTATCTTTAAGGAAAGCTAATTAGGATTCTTGGCACCTTGTAGCACGAAACATTTTACAATTTTCTTCAAAGCAATTTGCCAACATTAGCTAATTAAAACGCCCAGCCTTCCGTTGAGGGACAATGGGAAGACAGCAGAATCTTCATTTCTCAGCATCTGCTGTAGGTTTAAAACTCCAAATTCCTGTTGCTTCCACTCGGTTGAGGTCCTTCTCTCTGAAGGTGGCCTTTCATGGTATTTAGCAACATTTCCGGGAGCACGGAGGAAAACATTCCAGCTTTTCTAGCACTTCATCTCTAAAATAAGAGACAACACTCAGAAAGGAGTTGGAGCAATGAAGGTGGTTCGGTGAGCCAGAGGTCAGCAACCTAAGGCCCGCAGGCTGAATCCGGCCCTCTACCTGTGTCTTTAAATAAAGTTTTATTGTAACACAGCCATGCACACTGGTGTATATACTGTCTATTGCAACAACAGAGTTTAAGCAGTTGCAACAGAGATCATACAACCTCCAAAGCTGAAAATATTTACTCTCTGGTCCTTTATGGAAGAAGCCATCTCTTCACATCTGCCAAACCACGATCATCCACCATGATGGTGCCTCTGTCCGTCCCCAGGTGTCTACACCATCAGTGGGACTTCCGTTGAAGTCCTCGACTCAGCACTCTCAGGCAAAACACAAGAACTAGCAAACCCACATAGGGAAGAAAACCTTGCACACACTTCCACAGTAGACTCAGGGGCAGGACTCAGCAGTGTCGTGCACATGTTGTCAGTAAAAGGTGGCTGAGGGCCCGAGAAAAAGCAGACTACCTTCATTTTAAGCCACTTCAGGCCTAACGCCACTGCATCATGGTTTGAGGGGCTGTGTGGAAGAAGAGACCACGCAGGGGCTGGGGCTGGATTCCACTCCTCCCATAACCTCGTTACAGTTATGAGCATCAGCCCCCTGATGAAGGCCTTTGAGTAAGTTTGACAGTAGAAAAATTGTTAGGTTTATTTGCTTATTTTGAGAGAGAAAGAGAAAGCATGAGAGGGGCAGGAGCAGAGACAGGGAGAGAGAGAATCTCAAGCAGGCTCTGCAGTGTCGGCACACGGAGCCTGACATGGGGCTGGAGCCGGTGAGATCATGACCTGAGCTGAAATCAAGAGCCGGATGCTTAACAGCCAGAGCCACCCAGGCGTCCCGAGCAAAGTTATCTTTTAAAAAGGGAACCTGAATTTACTTCTCAATGTAAAAGTGAGAATTTGGAAATGTCAAAACCCAACAGAGTCCTTCTCCCTCTTTATTTCATTTTCCTAAGAACGGCAGGATGGGTCCTCCCCCTGCAATTTATCCCAAACATTTCTCTCTCCCCAGTCCCTGCGACCCAGTGTGAAAATTCCGTGCTCCGAATTCATTCCCCTCTGCTGGGCACCCCCCTGGGGGAGGCCTCTCTCAAATGCAGGTGTTTGAGGAGGCACACGTGTGCGGGGCTCTCCAGCTCACCCAGGGGGAGCACAGCGGTCACCAGCAGGGTCAATTTCATCTGGGTCCTGAGGTGTCTGAGGGCAGGACCACTGTGACTTGTTGGTCTGGGGATGGCAGAGATGCTTCTAGAAGCCCCCTGACATTCCCCCCCCCTCCTCCGGCCTCGCTGGCACATTTGCCTTTATCCAACATATTGTCTATGCGGAGTAGCTTGAAGGGTCCTTATTCATCAGAACAGAGTTGTTTTAACAGGGCGTGCGGGAAAAACTCTGATGCTCGCCACACTCCCAGCACTGCCCTTGTTCTAAGGCCACTCTGCAAATCGGTCCCTTGAGGAATGAGCCGGTGACGGTGGAGCCGGGGGCAGCCAGCAGCGAACACAAGTGCCCCTGCACCATCACTTCGGAGTAAGGTAGAAGACGATGCACGTGGCCCACAAACCCATAAAGTACCATTTTTTTAGGATCAGGAATTTGCAGGGTAGAATGGAGGAGACTCCAATGGACATCTAAGGTAGAAAGGGCACCGACGTGAGGAAACCACAGACTCCACGCTTTTAGCTCAGTCCAAAACCCTCATTTCACATTCTGAGTCCACTCAGCCACACTGCCCGCTAGAAGCTTCTGAAGGCAAAAGGACTTCGTCGAAAGCCCTTTCACTAGCCTGAAAGCCACAGAATCATAACAGCTCAGGGCTGGGAGATGGAAAAGATTATTTGTTGAACATAGTGTGTGCAAGAAAGTTGACATACATGGTCGATATAATCCACCCACCCCCCCCCAAAAAAAAACCTATACGGAGAGCATTATGTCTCTTTTGCAGGGAAGGAAATCAAGCTTCAGAGTGACTAAATATTCATGTAAAATGATGCTACTATGTTATAAAATGCAACCCGATTTCAAATGGTATTTTTTTTTTTTTTTAGTTTAGTTTCTTTTATTTTTGATTTTTTTTTTTTCAACGTTTATTTATTTTTGGGACAGAGAGAGACAGAGCATGAACGGGGGAGGGGCAGAGAGAGAGAGGGAGACACAGAATCGGAAACAGGCTCCAGGCTCTGAGCCATCAGCCCAGAGCCTGATGCGGGGCTCGAACTCACGGACCGCGAGATCGTGACCTGGCTGAAGTCGGACGCTTAACCGACTGCGCCACCCAGGCGCCCCTAGTTTCTTTTATTTTTGAGACAGAGAGAGAGAGAGACAGTGAGTGAGTGTACAAGTAGGGGTAGGAGCAGAAAGGAGGAGACCAAGGACCCAAAGAAGGCTCTACGTTGCCAGTGTCGATCCCAACATGGGGCTCGAACGCACAAACTGTGAGATCATGATCTGAGCTGAAGTCGGACACTTAACCAACAGAGCCACCTAGGCGCCCCTCAAGTGGTATTCTTAGTGTGTTCTGAGTTGTGCCAACATCCCCCAAATCCACTTGAGAGTATCGTCATCACCCTAAAAGAAACCCCCTACCCCTTAGCAGTCCCTCTTCATCTTTCCCCTTCCCCTCAGCCCCTGGCAACCATGAAGAATCTACCTTTGATCAGAGCTACAGGTTTGCTTACTCTGGACATCTCATATAAACGGAGGTGTACAACATGTGGCCTTTTTGTGGCTGGCTACTTTCCCTTAGCATCATCCATATTTTTCCAGGTTCATCCACATTGTAGCAGATGTCAGTGCTTTGTTCCTTTTGGGGGCTGACTAGTATTCCGTTTAGGATGTACCACATTTTGTTTATCCATTTATCTACTGACGGGCACTCAGGCGGCTTCCACTTCCTGGCTGTTGCGAGTGGTGTTGATGTGAATATTCGTGTACAAACTTTTCTGCACATTTTTTGAGAAGTCACATTTTTATACTCCTTTTATTAAAGGGTGAAATAAATTAGAAACACATGCTCTTGGGGCACCTGGGTGGCTCGATTGGTGAAGCACCCGACTCTTGGGTTTCAGCTCAGCTCACGATCTCATGGTGAGTTTGAGACCCACGTTGGGCTCCATGCTGACATGCACATGCAGAGCCTGCTTGAGATTCTCTCTCTCTCCCTCTCTCTGCCCCTCCCCTGCTGCTCTCTCTCTCAAAATAAATAAATAAACAAAAAACACGTATTCTCGCATTGAACAACATCATAAATACTTATTGAAATAACTGCAGCATTTAGGACGGAAGCAGCAGCTAGGTGTGGTGAAAAGAAGGTGGGTCACGAGTTAGGATGCAGAAGTTTGTTTTTTGTTTTTTTTTTCATTCATTCAATAAGTACTTATTAAAATAGAGTATAAGACATTATACTAGGTACTGATGATTTCACATCCTGGCTGTTCTATCATTCATTAAAAAAAAAAAAAATCAGGTTGTTGCCCATGCTGTTCTAGAAAACAGACCAAGGTCAGTTTTTGGTTTTTTTTTTAATTTTTTTTTAACGTTTATTTTTATTCTTTGAGAGACAGAGAGAGACAGAGAGAGACAAAGAGGGAGACACAGAATCTGAAGCAGGCTCCAGGCTCTGAGCTGTCAGCACACAGCCCTCAAAGGTCAGTTCTTTATTTTCACAGGGCCTCATTGTTCTCATCAGCAAAGTGGGCACAGTCTACCCCGGAAGAGCTGGCAGCAAGTAGCAGGTATAATGACACACCTGGATGGATTCTGGAGCATTGGAGACCCGACAAACACAATAATAACGTTACCCGTCGGGCACAACAAATGCCTCCTACTCACCTCCCTTCCCTCACCTGTGGCACAGTACTTCCTAGTTGATGACGTTTTTCATGCCCCAGGTAGCGCCCATGGAACAAGAACCACCCAGGCTTCCTTGCCTTGTAGAAAACAGATTTTGTTTAGTAAAGGGTTTCATATTTAAACACTACCCCCAAAGGTGGGAAGAGCTTCAAAGCAACAGGAGTAGGCCCGAATGGAAAGAGTTGGCCGGTAGTCCTTGACAATGTGCTCTAAGTGCGATCTTCCTGTTCCTGGCGCCGCACTTTCCCACCTCTGCCAGCAGATGGCGACATGTCCTGCAAGGTTGTGTTGTGACTTTAGGCCATGAAATGACAGGGCAGAGGACACGCTTAGGTATGCTGCCTGGAGATTTGAGCACCTCCCCAGCCACTATGCAGAGGTCTGAGCACAGCCGAACACATTGGTGGGGGAGAAAAAGCATGTGGAACAATGAAGTGTTTATAAAGGCTACAGGAGGGGCACCTGAGTGGCTCAGGTGGTTAAGTGCCAACTTTGGCTGAGGCTGTGATCTCACAGTTCGTGAGTTCAAGCCCCTCATGTGGCTCTGTGCTGACAGCCTGGAGCCTGCTTCAGATCCCGTGTGTCCCTCTCTCTCTCTGTCCCTACCATGCTCATGCTCTCTCTCTCAAAAATAAAAAATAAATGTTTAAAAAAAATTTTTTTTAAAAAAAGGTTATAAGATGGGACAAAATGACTATGGTCTAACTGCAGCTATCCACCAGTGAGGGAGGCGGAATCATTTAAAACAAATGCCTTAATGCAAGTTAGAATCAAATAATTATCCCCTTATGTGACATCCATTCCAAGGAGTATGATCACACATTAAAAAGCAAATGGTATTAGACAGGACACCAAAAACAAAGTACAAAAGTAACAAAGTAACAAAAGTTAAATTGAACTTCATCAAAATCAAACCTTTATGCTTCCAAGAACACCATCAAGAAAGTGAAATGACAAGCCACAGAATGAGAAAAGTATTTGCAAATCATGTATCTGATAAGGGACTGACATCAAAACTGTATGTAAAGAACTCCATCAACTCAACACTAAAAAGACAACCCAACTTAAAAATGGGAGGATGAGGACAGGCCTCTCTCCAAAGAGGACATACAAATGTACAACATCATTGGCCACCAGGGGATATGCCAGTCAAAACCACAGCGGGATTCCACGTTACAAACACAGGATGGCCATAATCAGTAAGATGGACAATACCGAATGCTGGAGAGGATGTGGAGACACGGAAATCCTCGTACACTGCAAGTGGGAACGCAAAATGGTACAACTCTCTTGGAAAACAATCTGGTAGTTTCTCAAAAGGTGAAACGCAGAGCTCCCAAATGACCTGGAAATTCCAGTCATCGGGATACACCCAAGGGAACTGAAGACATATGTCCACACGAAGCTTACACATGAATGTTCATAGCAGCATTACTCCTGAGGGCCAAAAAGTGGAGACCACCCACGTGTCCATCAACTGAAGAGTGCACAAACAAATGTGCATATGTTTTCTACACAAAAGAACATTATCTAGCTATAGTAAAGAAGTTGATGCATGCTACAACACGGGTAAACTGAAAATATGCTGAGTGAGAGAAGCTAGTTACAAAAGACCACATATTGCATGATTCTATTTATATGGAACCTCTAAAATGGGTCAATCCATAGAGGCAGAAACTAGATGAATTGTTGCCAGACACTGGGGGGAGAAAGAATGGGGAGTGACTACTAATAGGCATGGGGTTTCTTTGGGGGGGGGGGGGTCACAAAAGTGTCTAAAATGAACTGTGATGGGGCGCCTGGGTGGCTCAGTCGGTTAAGCGTCCGACTTTGGCTCAGGTCATGATCTCGCGGTATGTGAGTTCAAGCCCCGCGTCGGGCTCTGTGCTGACTGCTCAGAGCCTGGAGCCTGTTTCAGATTCTGTGCCTCCCTCTCTCTCTGACCCTCCCCCGTTCATGCTCTGTCTCTCTCTGTCTCAAAAATAAATAAATGTTAAAAAAAAAAATTAAAAAAAAAAAAAAAGAACTGTGATGGGTGCATATCTGTGAATATAATAAAATCATTGAACTGTATATACACTTTAAAGGGGTGGATTGTATGGTAAGTGAGTATACCCTGATAACATTGTTACAAAAAAAATAATGACATGGTAGACTAAGATAGAAAACCACTTCCATTACGCTGATAAATGAAAAAACAAAAATAGTTACAGGGCTGCTGGGTTGTACAACCCAGGGGTGGGGGTGGGGGGCAACATTCTCTTTGTTACCATGGGAATAGTGCCCCCCCAGGAGTTGTGAAATGAAACGTGGGGCCCCACCCATCTTCACGGATCCTGGCTATCTACTCCACAGCCAGCCCGGCACGCACACCACTTCCTGTGCTTGGTGATCTCCCAACTCCTACTTTAAAGCCCCACTCGAGGGCCTTCATTTGGTTACAAAATGATAAAACAGGATCCAAATTTTCTTTTTTGTGAAATATATTAATATATAAGTGTGTGTATATGAAAATAGACACAAACCCAGAGTGGTTATCTACAGATAAAAGAATCATGAGAGCTTTTAATCTTTTTCATACTGCCCTAATTTTCTATAATGCAGTGTATTATTTTGTAATTAGAAAAAATTACAAATATTAGGGGAAAAAAGTACGTATGTATAAACATGTCATTTTACTCTCTAAGTCTGCCCTCTCAGCCTCACCCACACAGCAATACTTCCTCTATCCTCACATTTATGATCCCATATGGCAGGTAGTGACATAACTGCCTATCTCTCACAACACACCACATTTTCTGGAAGCAGAGACCATTTCTAATTCATCGTTCTGTCCAACATCCAAATATGCCTGGTTTTGGTATGCTCACTACACATAGTATAGATCTAAGTATCAGTCAGTATGCTCTGTCAAAAGCCTGTACAAAAATTTCATTTTAGACTCTGCATTGAGGAAATGCTTTGTGTTTATGTCATTAATACTTTGCATTAACATGAGGGATTATTTCTCCTTTTGCCCTTGCTGCCAGGAAACTCAATTGTGTCACCTGTATTGTTCAACTGCATGTCTGCATTCTATTTTAAAGTTGTTCTAGGGGCGCCTGGGTGGCTCAGTCGGTTGAGCGTTCGACTTCGGCTCAGGTCATGATCTCGCGGTCTGTGAGTTCGAGCCCCGCGTCGGGCTCTGTGCTGATGGCTCAGAGCCTGCAGCCTGCTTCGGATTCTGTGTCTCCCTCTCTCTCTGACCCTCCCCCGCTCATGCTCTGTCTCTCTCTCTCTCTGTCAAAAATAAATAAAACATTTTAAAAAATTAAAAGTAAATAAATAAATAAAGTTGTTCTAGGGGCGCCTGGGTGGCTCAGTCGGTTGGGCGTCCGACTTCTGCTCGGGTCATGGTCTCGCAGTCTGTGAGTTCGAGCCCCACGTTGGGCTCTAGGCTGACAGCTCGGAGCCTGGAGCCTGCTTCATATTCTGGGCCTCCCTCTCTCTCTCTCTGCCCTCTCCCGCTCATGCTGTCTCTCTCTGTCTCTCAAAAATAAACACTAAAAAAAGAAAAAAAAAAGTTGTTCTAATTTTATTTCTATTTTACTAATCAGTATTATATATAAACATGTATTTTCTCAAATCCTTTTAGAAAATAATCAAGCTATACAGGTGTAGGTCTGTGAATGGAGTAGGAATAAACACGTGGTGCCTGTGCCGTTCGAGCATAAAAATGCAAGTGACACTTTATTGTAAGGGTAAATCAATACCTAAGGATGCTCAGGTACCACATTCCCCAAACCAGAGGCTCGGGATCCACTCAATTTTACATTTCAGAAGGTCATCTTCCACTCCTGTGTGCTCCCCAGCATCCAGCCCAGAGCTAGGCACACAGCAGGCGTCGTTAAATACGTGCAGAATGAATGGCTGCACCCATTCAAGGGGTGACAGGTTTAACCCAGGCCTTCTCCACTCGGCACCAGAGGCTCCGGGGGCCGGCTAACCGTCTGTGGAGGGGGGCTGTCCTGTGCGCCGTAGGACGTCGAACAGCCTTCCTGGCCTCTAGGAGATGCCAGTAGTGACTCCACATACACACTGGTGACCATCAAAAACGTCCGCAGACACTGGCAATGTCTCCTAGGGCGTAAAATCCCCTTCTGGTTAGACACTGCTGGTTTCAACCAACCTCTGCAGGTCCTGGCAACCAGCGCCTACAATCCTAGAGGGCTGGGGCCAGAAGGCTCCTCGTGCATGACCGTGTGCCCCACTCACAGATGGACCAACAGGCCCAGAAGGGAGGAGACACGCGGAGCCAGAACGACTCCAGCGGTGCAGCCGTGTCTTCCCCTGCCTGTGCTGTCCTTTGGCTCAGGCTGCTGTCGGCAGGCTTGGCTTCTCCTGTGGTCCTTCACCTTGGCTCGCAGATGGCCACCTGCTTGCACCACTGGTGTCTCTCTCTTCTTGTAAGGACACCAGTGCTGTCAGATTACAACCCACCCTAACGGCCTCATTTTCACTCAGTCACCTCTTTGAAGGCCTCATCTCCTCCCAGGTACAAGGGCTTCGGACTTAGGCATATGAATTTGGTGGGGAGACACAACGCAGCCCATTACAAGGACTCTGCCTGGTGGATAGTAAGACACAGCCCTCTCACTAGTACGGAAAGGGTTAAGTTCCCCTTCTAGTACAGTCTTCAAAAGCCCTTTCCGGCAGGGACCAGCAGCAAAAAGGTGAAACATTTTGCTTAAATCAAGGATGATCCAATCCTGGGGCCAGAGTGCAAATGTGAGAGTGAATGCTAACCGGTCCTCCCCCGGCACCTGCCCCCTGCCTTTCGTGCTCAGAGCCCCGTGCGGTGTTTACTCCATCACAGGGGCTAAAACAAGAAAGGTCTGGGTTCAGTCTTGGTTGTTTAAAACAAGACAGTGTGTCCCTATGCAAAGTATTGAATCTTCGGGCTCGTTTCCTTAAAACGGGAATGAAAAGACCGACCTCCCTCCCTCATAGGAGTGGTTGTTAGGATTAAATAGGCCTCTAGCACCAGAAATGATCAGAAGAGGGTTACTGTTATCACCGTCTGCCAAGGTCGTGTGCTGCCCACTCAGCCTGCGCGCACCTTTTGGAGATCTCAAGCGTGCATGTGGCTGCAGCGTCCCACGGCGTGGCCTGAGGAAGCTCACCTGTGCGTCCAAGACTTCCTCTACAGAACGGGGAGAAAGAGCACCTGCCTCAGAAGACGGATGCAGAACGGGGCACTGGGAGCACTTCCAAGGCGCTGCCCTCTCCTGGGTAAGGACGGTTAAGAGACCTCTCTCCTTCTCCTCTCAGTGAATGGGGAGGAAAAAGAAAGTGGGTAGCATGGGCACCAGAGGCAGATCAGAGGCTGCTCTCCCGGGTGTCCGTGCACAAAATCAACAGCCCCGATGTGTCCTCAGCGGCAGCGGGCTCCCCGTCGACAGAAACCACTTCATTGTTTCAAGGAGAGGGAGACCACGCGGGCTCCAGGCCCTCGGTCACTTGACTAGCGGTGTGCTGGGACAGAAAACCTATGGAATTGGTGCCACCAAGTGGCACAGAGAGCAATTGTTGGGGTCTGTGCCACCAGCACCTCGTTCTCTCTTCTCCATCCCTCTTCCTTCCACCTCTCCATCCTCTCTCCCCCTCTGCCCTTGAAATGGCGCCCACGAGCATCATTTAACCAGGCGGCTGTCCTTGGGGGTCTGTGAAGGCTGCAGACGAGAGACAGGGCTTTGAGATCTCATCTGACTTAACTCCACAGTTCCTCCCTGCGCTAAATCAGGTCAATGAGCTTATTTGTGTCGAATAAATGAGCCCAGCCGACTGCTGAGCTGCTGCAAGACTATTTATCTCGGGCTTCCAAGTTGGCACTTAGCAGGCCACAGGCAAAGCAAGGACAGGCACACGTGTCAGGGACTGAGCTCCGAGGGCATCCCCGAATTCTGCCCGGTGCAGACCTCCCAGGAGAAATGGAGTCCAGCACACGAGGAGAGCGAGCACGGCGGATCCCAGCTTCAAACAGTGCCCGCCGGAAGGCTCCATGGAGCACATGGGAGTATCTTTAAAAGCAGAGGTCCCTCGTGCCCTCAGAAACCATCACACTGCCAGACACTTGTCAAAGCAGAGCTGGAGCTTCGGGGGACACTTGGTCTGCCCTGAGCTCAGATCATCCTTCCTCCACACCAGATGTCCAGTAAGACGATCCACACATCTTTCCCCAAACTTTTCGCATAGCTTCCCCTTCCTTTCTGCATCTGAATGGCCTGCGTATGAGCTCTGGCGGGCTCGTCCCCGTCCTTCTCTCAGCTCGCAAGGGGAAGCCTGGGTCAGGCTCCGTCCCCGGCAGGCTTCGTGCAGGTCCGCTCTGGACAAGCTGAACCGCCTACCACTTACTTGCACACAACAAAAAGCCACCGCATGGAAAGAGCCATCCTCGTGTGCAACTCTGAAAGGGCTTTCGAAGCCTCTAACCTGGCTTTATTTCAGAGGCCGATCATAGAAGCAAAAACATGCACTTTCCTAGTCTACAATTAGCTATAATTGCGTTACATCAATCTAACAGGGACTGTTTATTTTTAAATATTATCTACAGGATTCTACTTGATTGGCATACTAACGTAAAATAACATGTGTATGTACAAAATGCAGGCAAAACTTACATCGAAAATGACATGGTTATCTTTGGGGCCTAGGAGTCTAGTTTGGCACAATTTAATTTCAGTGTAGTTTCCTATACTGTAAGGTTTCTACTTTGTAATCACAAAAAGAAATGAAAGGAAAACCTTTTACCGAGGAACGACTACACAAGCCCTTCTTCGGAATTCCAAGATGCTCTGGGTAACTCAGGTTAAGCACACCTGAATAACTTAGCACCATACTCAGGCACAGCCGCGTATACAGCTCTGTGATTCCCTGCCAAAAGGCAGCTGTTTCTTATGATGGAAAACACAACAGCTGTTTTCACAGGTGCAGAGCAGCAATCCATGAGAAGCCGGTCCCAGCAGAGAAGAATACAGTGTCTATTTAACATTCGAGGAGGAAGAGGCAGAAAGCGGTGAGTCCCGGTTGAAATCTTCGCGAGACAAGGGGGAAGCCCTGCTTTCAGGAAAACGGGTCTTCGATGGCTGGTCTGCTTGCCCTGTGAGGATCAGAGCCCAGGATCCAGAGGCTGGGAGGCACGAGTTCCGGTCTTGCTTTCACACACGGCGGCATCTCTGGCTGGTCCCAAACAGAATTTCCCATCTGTGAGATACCTTAGCCATCACCCTCATTTCACCAATGAGGAAAGCAATGCCAGAAAACATTACTTTACTCCCGGTCTTTAATGCCTGCACGCTTGTCAATAAAATTAGGCAGCCACCCACGCACCTCATACCGCTGGTGTTCTACTTACACAGACCAGCGCCCTTAGTAACAGTGGGGTGTGGCCGACATCGTCTGAAACCCCAAATCTCACTGAGAGCCAACGCAACCATTTTTTTTTTTTTTTTTTTTTTTAAATTTTTTTTCAACGTTTATTTATTTTTGGGACAGAGAGAGACAGAGCATGAACGGGGGAGGGGCAGAGAGAGAGGGAGACACAGAATCGGAAACAGGCTCCAGGCTCTGAGCCATCAGCCCAGAGCCTGACGCGGGGCTCGAACTCCCGGACCGCGAGATCGTGACCTGGCTGAAGTCGGACGCTCAACCGACTGCGCCACCCAGGCGCCCCACCAACGCAACCATTTCTTACTCAAACTTTTGATGTCGTGACAACCCGGACGGCAAGCCAGAGCTTGCCTGCTCCACCTTGCGTAAAAAGTCAACAAACCGGGGCACCTGGGTGGCTCAGTCAGTTGAGCATCTGACTTCGGCTCAGGTCATGATCCCACGGTTCATGAGTTTGAGCCCCACATCGGACTTGCTGCTGTCAGCCTGTCCGCGTACCGCCTGCTTCGGATCCTCTGTCCTCCTCTCTCCACCCTTCCCCGACCTGCGCTCTCCCAAAAATAAATATTAAAAAACAAAAAAACAAAGTCAACAAATTAGAAAAGTCCAAAGCCGAAGGAACTATTCTCCGTCTCAAAAACGTTTGTTTCTTTATTATAATATTAAAGGCTGGCCTTTCATTTTTAGAAAGTCCAGCAGCTCAGCTCTATCACTGGATAGGAATCAAGCCGTAGGCACAAAATAACGGACTAGGGCCCCTGGGACAGTTGTCCCCACTCAGCATACCGCCAGCCCCAATCCCTCCTGGTGCCTGTGAATGTGGACTGACCAAGGAACTTCTCAGATGCGTGACTGCGCAGGAACAGGGAGACCAGCACCCACGACTGCTCCGGCACCCTGATAACAAACCATGTGGGAGAAATCCAAGCAGAAGGGCCTCGAAGGCAATGTGCCCACAAGCCATGCAGTCGGGAAAGCACTCGTGTAGGAAAGAACCCTCATGATCCACTGGCAAAAAAAGCGTTACTATATCCTTGTGCGGCACCTTCTTATAGCAGAGCAAACGGGATCTGCAGTGGCATCTCCCAACTCCCTCTACCCCCCCCAGTCACCCCACACAAGGAGCTGCTGGGGGCGGGGGGGCCTGGAGAACAAAGCTGTCATGTTGGGGAGGGGACTGTTCGTGAACCTGCAGGCCATCCCACAGCGGAGCGTCTGCTCTGGGATCACACCAGTGTGCTAAGGACATCATGGCAGAGTAATAATGCTGTTCGTGGAGGCAGCACTGGGCTGGGAGACCAGTGAGGGAAGTAGCAGGTCCCCTGGGATTCCAGGGTAATTTAATCAGCGGCGCTTTAGCATGGCTGAAAGCAAGGGCAGGGAAATAATAAAGTCAGCTCCAAGCTCCTGGTAGCTTCTCTGTTCCACCTAAGGGGGAAATGTGACCTGAGGGTAGGGCCTCCACCTAGGCCCCGCTGACATCTGGAGCCAGATAACTGTGTCACAGGGCCCACCTGTGCGTGGCAGGATGTTTAGCAGTGTCCTTGCCTCCACCCACGAGAGGCACCATCCTCCCCAAGTTGTGACAAAAATGTCTCCAGACCTTGCCAAAGGTCCTTTTGGGGACAGAAGTGCCCCCGCCACTGCTGTCCTAGGTCAACTGGAAAAGTTAGCCCTCACTTAAAAATGCTAAGAAAAAGAAAGAAAAGTTGGGGCACCTGGGTGGCTCAGTTACGCATCTGACTTCGGCTCAGGTCACAATCTAGCGGTTTGTGAGTTCGAGCCCCACATCAAGCTCTGTGCTGACAGCTTCAAGCCTGGAGCCTGCTTCAGATCCTGTGTCTCCCTCTCTCGCTGCCCCTCTCCCATTCGTGCGCTGTCTCTCTCTCAAAAATAAACATTAAAAACAAATTTCTTAAATGCTAAGAAAGAAAAGTTGGCCAAGGTCAGGGACAGTTCACTACATTTGAAGAATGGCCAATTAGTACATGGAAGAGTTAATGTCAGTAGCAATTAAATAAATACAAATTAGAACACTGACATCCATCAGCAGAGTTAAATGATAACCTGAGGGTCTCAGGGGCATGGCGCAAAAAAAAAAAGACACTCCCACAATTTTTAGGTCACAGTAAAAACTGGTGAAAATAGTTATCAGATGAATATACAAACACGCATTTAAAAGTGCTATTATCAATGCATTGTTTGTAGCAGCCAAAAAACAAATGTTAATAAGCTAAGTGTCCTCAGCAGGGGGTTAATAACATTATTGTAATCCATAAAATTGACACCATGTGGTCATTACAATTATTACAGGCCTATATGTTCACATAGGAGGATGTCCATTACAGGACTGTCTTCAAGAGGAAAACGGGCGCCTGTTTCTGCCTGAAAAGTCACGAGAGAAGAGAAAAAAGACTGGGGCTGATCTCTGGGTCATGGGATTTTCGGTGACTATTAATTTCATCTTTACATATTTCTGAGTTATCTGAAGTTCTTCATCGTGAGCATGAGTTCTTTTAAAACTAGTAATAAAAATAATGCCGGGAATTCTGTAATCGCCACCCTTCCACCTGAGGGGCTCACGGCCCCCCGCGTTGTGACTACCTGACACTGTTCCCCTGCTGGGCTGCAGACGGCGGACTTTGTGCTGAGCACTAGGCTTCACTCGCGCGGATACCTCACACGGGTGACCCCACTTTCCAGATGAAGGGCCTGGGACTCGGGAGAGGAGACCACCCAGAGCCCGCTGTCAGCAAGCAGTCACTAACCACGAGACAGAGTTCTCTCCCGCCCGCGAGGGAGCCGCCAGCACCACAATAAGCAACATCTCGGCACGTGTACAATTTATCTGCAAATCCCGACGCCAGGAAAAGCCTTGCTGGGGATCCTGCAGGTGGCGCCGCCCGAGCCCACAGTCCTCTGCAGCCACACCAACTGAGGCATTTCCCCGAGGCCCGCAGTCCGCCTTCGGGAGCATATGGACAGCTCGCGTCCAGGCTCTAAAACCCCATCCCCCGCTTTCCAAGAGGTGTCGAGCTCCCGCCGCGATGCGATGCCAGCCCCACGTAGCCAGGTCTAGGGCTGCCCTGAGGCCCCGGCCTGGTGGGAGGCAGCTCACCCCTCCTTCGTACCTGCCTGCCTCGGCACCTGACACACTCTGCTGTTTGTTTCCCTGTTGGGACATATCTTTGCACTCCAGCAACAAGCAACGCAATTAAGATTCAGAACTGGGGAAATGCTTTAAATTGTCCTCTTACCTTTAGCCCCAAACACTCATCATTTAGAAACTTTTTTTGAATTTTTGAATTTTTTTTAATGTTTATTTATTTTTGAGAGGGGGGGAGAGGGGGGGAGAGAGAGAGAGAGAGAGAGAGAGAGAGAGAGAGAGGGAGGGAGGGAGGGAGGGAGGGGGAGGGGCAGAGAGACGGAGACAGAATCCGAAGCGGGCTCCAGGCTCTGAGCTGTCAGCACGGAGCCCAATGCGGGCTCAAACCCACAAGCAGTGAGATCATGACTTGAGCCGAAGTCAGATGCTCAACCGACTGAGCTACCCAGGCACCCTGTAACTTTTTTTTTTAACTAAAGGTATTTTTGTCCCTTCTTTCATGTTTCCCTAAAATCCCAGCATGTGTCATGTGCTTTGCTAAACTCTAGGCATGCAGAACTAAGGTGAGGTCCCTGATTCTAGAAACCCTCAGTCAAGGAAAAACAAACCACAGCGTGCAGAGCAGGGAGAGGTTCTGGGCTGGAAGGCTGGGGAGGCCGAACAATGTCCCAAGTCCTTCAACGACTTCATTATGTAGTCTGCAGTGTTGTGAGTTTCCAAACCAGTGAACTTGACTTAAGTTAAACAAACAAACAAACAAAACATATTCCAGGGCCAAATGAAAATGACCTTCAAATTACTGACCCAATTTGGCTACTGAGGCCCCCCTCTCCTCTCTTTTGACCTGGACAACAGAAATCTACACTCTCAAGGTGGGGACCAGTGAGGGGGATGATCATGGCAGAGCTGGTGAGAGGCAATAGCGGACCTGAAGCCAGAGATGAAGTTCTTGTTCTCGTTCTGTGGTTAAATCTCAGTAGGGACTCTGGGAAGTCGCTTCGCTTCTTTTTCCTCATCTGTGGGGTGGGAATACACGCGAGCTTAACTCTCTCACACAGCTGTAGGTACTGTTTGTGAAAGCACTGAAAACACAGAACGTGCTCCTCGGTATTTCAAGTACAAAGTAAAGAGGCGTGGGTTGGTCCTCGATACGCACTGTTTGCACATTAAGTCTACGTTACCCTGCTCAGAAGTTCAAATAAACTCCAAGGAGAGACTGACACCAGTGACAACCACCTAAGACAGACTCCCACACCAGACTGAGTCACCAAAAAGAATGAGATGGTAAAACACCCAGACATGCACCTTTCTCTCACAGACGAAGTTTGATTTAGCACCGTGAATACACACAGAATCCAGAAAGTCCAATGCAAATTAAATAGATTTGCTGGGGAAAAAAACATTAAAAACCAATTGCCAGACAGTTCACCCCCTGAGAAAGCTTATTTAGGGGGACAAACCACTTTGGGAAGATAAATATAAGATGTAACAGGAAGTTAAGGGAAATTTTAACTGCTACATACTGCAGAAACACACTGGAAGGCAAACATGGTCCAAAGAAAAAGCCATGCTTGGAAAAAAAAAAAAAAAAAAAATATATATATATATATATATGTGTGTGTGTGTACATATACCTATGTACACACACACACATATATATATATATACACACACACACATATATACACATATATCTCAAAAGTGGATTGTAGAACTAATGCCCTGCTCCAAGGTCAACAACTTAAATAACCAAAAAATGAAAAATACCTTGCCCAAGTGAGGGGCTCCAGGAAAAACCTGTGCGTTAATGTCTCCTGAGAGCAAAGAGCCATACTATTTGAGGGGCAGGATGTCTTTGAGGACCAAAGATCTGAGACCTTGAGCTTGAGAGAATCAGTGTCACATGAGAAATCCTGGGGGGTGCCTCGAGCATGTGGACGCACAGCCGCATGTCCAGCATTCACGGACTCGTCCCACTGAGGGCAGGAGTAAGTCTCTTACAGAACCTTGACAGAAACCCGGGCTTTCTTCTTCCTTGCAAATCAGAAGGAAAGTGAAGGTCTGAACCTGTTATGTGTCCCGAAGCTGACAGCAATGAGGATGACTCTCACAGCCAGTTGCTAGATGTGTCTCCAAGTAGCAATCACCTTGAGACCGGGCTTCCACAATAGGAGAGGAGAGGAGGCCGCGGTGACGTCCTGAGGCTCCCAGCGTGCCACGGCTGAGCGGAGTATAATCATTTCAACGGCGGCATGGGAAACGAGAACAAAATCCTCCAGAACAACAAGCCCGAACTTCTGGTTGTAACAGTGCTCACAGAGAGGTAAACGAGCATATTCAAATACCACTATGAGAAAACCTGAGGGCACCCGGTGCCCCCTGCTAGGAACACGGTACGGAGCGGGAATGGAATAGTATCTTTTGAGTTATTGGCAATTTTACATGTCAGGATACGGTGTTCAGAGCCCACACCCGAAGATGCTGTGAAAACAAAACCAAAAATAACTACCTTGAGAGATCACGCGCTTTCAGAGGGGCGAAACACTTCATGTGGGTGAAGGGATGACTTAGCTCATGAAACTCAAGAACACAAGAAAACGACAACAACAACAATTTCCTTCAATATATTCAACTATCAAGGCAAGGCATCCTCCCCTATCAAACATCATCACCTTCCCACTACTCCAAAGAAATGCAATAAATAACTTTACAGTGAAGGGTTCCACGAGTCTACCATGGTAGAGGTGTCCCCGAGTGCCCACGCCTCCACGAGCTCGCCCATAGTCTGTTCCTGAACGTGACTTGCTGGCGTTTCCAAGCTGCTTTACAGAACAGTTTCACGGGTTAAAGCCCAGTGGAGAGTGAGGCCAAAAGTACAACACAAGAAGTGGTCAAAGCCAAGGTCAAAGCACAAAGACCCTCTTCTTCCAAGCGGACTAGAGATCACTGGAGCGTGGCTTCGGGCCACAAGTTCTTCGGCGGTGCCTGGTCGCCCATGGGTCGGCTTCCGTGCCCGTCACGCAGGGAAGAGCTCAGGAGGGCTCTCTCCGTAGCAATACTTGGCTATGGGGTCCCTATAGGTGTTCTCGTGTTGCACGCTCTGTTGGCAGAAGGGAAGATAAGAGCGCCGTGAGAGAGAGCAGAGTTTCACATTTCTCCCTCGCGGAACAGTGGAGATCAGAGCAGGACTGTGGGCAGTCACCCCCTGCAGGAGCCTGGACGAGGCCATCTCCAAATGCCACCAAAAGGCTCCAAGGCACTTGTCTGAAACAAAGGTGGAAGCTCAACACAGAATGCCAACGAAGAGCATGAAAATGGGCAGAACATCACTATGTGACTGTTTCTTTTTACGTCAACAGTGAGGGTTTTTTTTTTTTTTGCTGTTTTGTTTTTTTTCTTTTTAAACAGCCTAGCTATGACCTGGGCAATTCAAGGCAATCATTTTTTTTGCAAATGATTTTAAGTTAGATTAAGATCCAGTGGGTGCTTTGCTCCTGACTTCTGTGCTCCAAAGAAATGCAGTTCCTGGTCCTGAGCCCTGCAGAGACGAAGGAGATACCACCTCACGTGGCTCTCATGAAGGTTTACGTATCTCGAGGTCTGGCACATGAGCCCAGCCCCACAATACCACATAAGCCTCATTTGGCTAAGCAAACGGAGAGTGTGACTTAACAGACCATCATCCCCGATGGCTAATTTTCCAGCAATTTGTTTTCATACAAGCAACTTGAGTTGTTGGCTAGTCTGGAGTTCACTAATTAGCCCAAAACCAATGTTTAGCAGCTAAATTTTAAGTAGTAATCCAATTTATAGACATGCAGCAAATCTCTTTTTTGGGATACTGCAATCAACCGGCAACCAGGATCTCTCTCTTTGCAATAAAAAGATAGTTAGAAAAGTTAGCATCTTCCCTTAAGACTGGAAATAGCATCTGGGTTTTATCGGTTAAGGAAAGAAAATATTCGGCCTTTTCTACCACTTCTCAGAATGAGAGAGAATCTGAATCAAAATGAGTCATGTGTTCAGCCTTCCTCCACATTTCCTTCAAAGCCCATTCAAGTGGAAAGCTCTTCCAGCAAAACAAGACCATCAGGAATTTCTTCATGTTTTCCAATGCTCATTATAATCCCTGAAATATTTACCCGGTGATTCTGAGTGCTCTGAGAGCAGACCAGAGATGGACAAAGTGGCATAAAATCAAAAGGTGGTCTACAGAAATCTGCCAAGGGTACGAGAGTCGCAGAGAATGACAAGTCTATCTCAGACGAAGCCAGCAGTCTTGGAGACGCCAAGGACACAAACCAGAAGAAGCGTGCTTGCACAATACACGTCTGCTGATCTTACGACCCGAGCCCCGACAACACCCGACCACACAAGATGACAGCCAAGGCTGCAGAGCGATGCAAAGGCACAGACGTGCAGACACTTGCCGCGGCAGGTGCAGCGCCGAGTGGCCCAAGAGCAAAGCATTTACTGACAGCATGCGAGTGAGTACCGAGAGCTCGACAACCCGCAGATTGATTCGTGTATTTTTAAGTGCCCACCTGCCCTGCCCCCTCGAATCCTAAACTAAACCACAACTCTGTCCCAGAACAAATTACTACTTCCTCTGAACAAGTGGTTGCTGGAAAGCCTTAGTCACATTTCAGTCAAAGACGCGGGGAGAGAACTGCTCTCAGGAACAGGACTGCGAGGACTCGACCCAGACTTAAAAATAATTTTAAGCTCCCACTTGAAGTGCAGACATGCCAATCAGATAGGGGAGATGCAAGCTGATTAGACCTTGATTTAATATAAATATTTTGCTTCCCTAATGTGTGCAACCTCCTATTGACATTCTAAATACTATCACTGCACCAAACAAAGCTCAACGCCGCTTCGCTTAAATCTCTTCTCCGTTATTACTCTGCCAAGAGGCCTCCACTGCGTATTCTCAAGTTTTCTTCTAAACCCTGACTCCCACTCGCCCATCCCCCAGCTAGAGGCATCACACCTTCTGACCTGGGATGAGGTTCTGCACTTGGCCAAACACAATTCAAAGTGATCTTCGACGGCCATGAAGAGGTTCTGGAATGCCACAGCTGCCCGGTTGAGGAAGCGCTCCAGGAGAAGTTGCTATGGAAACAAAAGTTAGTACCTGTAATAAATTCCAGACTCAGCAGCACAAGGTAACCTTGGATATTTCTCCTGAACTAAGAGACTGCTGATATGGAAGGGGGGTGGGGAGGGAGACAGCAAGCTCAAACGCACACGCGCCTTATACCCTATGCCTCAGGTATCTGATGAGCAACACAGCAGCCCATCCTGCAAAACTAACTGGGAACCTCCTTTCACTGTCAACCTTTCTTCACAGCAGCAATTTCTGACATGTCAAAGTTCCCTCCTCAGTGCTTTTTTGTTTTTTTAATGTTTATTTATTTTGAGAGCGAGCCCACAAGGGCGGGGCAGAGAGAGAGAGAGAGAGAGAGACATCCCAAGCAGGCTCCGCACTGTCAGCACGGAGCCCAACGCGGGGCTCCATCCCACAAACCGTGAGATGGCGACTTGAGCTGACATCAAGAGTCGGATGCTTAACCGACTGAGATCCCTAGGTGCCCTCTCAGTTCTACCTTCAGAACAGCTTCACGTGGAGACATCAGTGCTCATCATGAAGTCTCATCCTAAACAGAGAGAGGAGGGGACGTGGAGGGGAGCGGCTCCGCGTACCTTGCCGGGCTGCAGGCAGCAGGACACGCAGTACTCGTAAGCGCTGCAGCAGCCGTTGGGCAGGCAGCCGTCACAGCGGTACTGCTTCGTGCCGGGGACGTTGACGTTACAGCAGCCGTTCACCAGCAAATCCTTCCTTTCGCAAATGTATCCTGGAAGTCAGAGACTCACCTGAGTATAAAGCCGGCAGTTCTTGCACCTCTCTACTGGGGTGACCACAATGAGGGCACTGCGCGCAGAGAACGCAGAGACAGAACGTGGAGTCTGGAGCGTCCCAGGCACCAAAGGGCCAGGAGTCAGACACAAGGGGACCAGAGCTTTCTACGTGCGGCGTTTACAGGCGGCATGGACTCCCACGTTGTAAGCAGCCTATACATTCTAACCCGCCTAAAGCGACCTTTCGGTCTGCTGTCATGTGTTTGATTTAATCACCACATCAAGTCACACCTAACCAACGTAAGCTACTCTCTCACCTGTGATTGAAGAAAAATGGCATTGTTTTTAGAAAAGGAAAAAAAAAGAAAATAGAAAAAAAACCAAGGCATTCATTCCTGAAAGTCGGAGCCGTCTGGATTAAAAAACCAACCAACCAACCAACCCTCCCCCTTTACAAATATATTTTAAATGCCTGGCATTTATTTACTTAGTTTGGAAGATTTTTTTAAAACATAGTCCTACCTAATCTTCATAAATTGATTCAGGCTGTTTGTAAGTATATAGGCCTGGGACTCAACTAGCCCTCAGCGCAAGCGAATACAAGTTCTCTACCACCCAAGGGAGAAAAATCCTAATTCCCTCCACTCCTCATAAATCCCATTATCTGTACATGCTCCCTCCACCCCAATCAAACCCATCCTCAACTTGAAGGAAAGAATCTCCTTACAAAAACCAATTTATTGTTCAGAGCTGCTAAACAGACATTTCTCTACAACCTTCTGGGAGTGGGACAGAAAAATGTAAGAATAGGTGCACGAGGGACACCACATGGCCCTCGGGAAACTCCCAGGTGTGTGCAACCAGCCCACAGGTCTCCACCCAGGCCCACAGGTGCGGAGCAGCTGTCGCTAGCGTCATTCCATTCCAAATGCCCCAGCTTCTTAATCCTCAGACAATGAGACTCGGTGAAGTACAAGGTCGTTTTCTGAAACTACTCTGGAAAACACAGTCTGCGCGGGAGCAGGAGGCACCAGTAACATAACAATGGAAGAGACTCAGAGGACCCGCACTTAACACCTGGAAAACTGGAGCCTGGAAAGAACCAGACCCCAGTTACCTGAGAACTAGGAACTTTGCGTTGCTGTTTCTGACTATGCCATTCTGTCTTCCATGTTGAAAGAAGACTTGAACGCCATAGGAAATGTTTCTGGGATTCCCAACTATTCTTACTCATTTTCTCCACTGGGATTATAAACAAACAAACAAAAGTCCAAACAGGCCAGCGTGTTTCTCAAAATTCTGCCCCAAATAACTACCCTCCAACCTTATTACCTCTGTGTCAGGAAGACGTAAAATATAATGTAACCTAAACTCCACCTGTGAAAACTATCTTTCTGCCCTTTTCTCTCTCCCGTATTGTGTCAGCACCACTGCGTGCCTTTTGCGCCCCAGTGCTAGCTGCAGGTAGTTAGCCTTGAAACCACAGGTCCTCCTGACGGCTGGTAAAATAAAGCTAATCAAGATTTCTCCTTTTGCATCGTAAATCTATTCATGCAAATGTTGTTTCCAACAAAGAGTCCAGTAAGATCACAACCTCAGAGTGTGTTGCTATTGACTGAGAAATTAACTCCTAACCCTGGCAAAGCGTGCCATTCTAATTGGTTGTCTTATTTAATAACTGTTACCCTGGCAATATTTGCGGTGGCACCTGCTTGCTGAAAGACATAAATTCCTCCAAGTTTTCTTTGTACTGTTTATTGCTTCTCACAGTCGTAAAGGTACAATAAAAACTATGGCTCCTGGATTTTTATTGATTGATTCTTGGAACTTTTTACTTTAAGAAATCTGAGAGTCTTTGTCTCCCATGAATTAATCAGAGGGAAATTATTCGTTTGTTAGCTACAACAAAAAACGGCTGTCACTCACAACCTAATGTTAACTAGGAGACCCAGGAGGTTAAGACTTCATGTTTTCTCACTGGGTGTCATACGAACAAAACAGTCTCCAAGCAAAAAAGGACTGGACTCTAAGTTCAGTCCTGGCCCGGGGTCTGCCCACTGACTGGCTCTATCACCTTACGGAAGTAAATTGCCTTTGCCAAATTTTAAGAAACAAAACAGAACACAAAAAGAAGCTATCTGCGGTATTATTTGCCTTCTCGATGTGATCTCAGAGGTGGAGGCTGACACTGGCCATCACTGCTGGAGCATCAGTGCATTTTTGTGCAAAACTGTCCAGCTCTTCCACCGTAGGTGGGTGGTTTGCCTCTGATCCCTTCCTTCAATTCCAAATAACCTCATCTGGTCTGATACCTTTGAGATCTTTTCGTCAAGGTTTTATTTATTTATTTTCTATTTTGCTGGGAACGCAAACTTTTTTGAAGAAACAATAAATGCACGGCCACTGTCATGTTAAAGACTGTGCATCTGCATTTTGGTCAGTCAGTGTGTACAGAGGAGTTTTTTAATTCAAGTTGCCTGGGTCAATTTCAGTACTGCCAGAGTCACAACCCACTTGTGCTCAGGTTCTCTGAAATAAGAGCACAAGTTACTCTTGCAAACAAACCAACCGCATAATCTCCAAACCACCAACTGAAAAGAGAAAAAAGAAATCTGTAGAACTAGCAGGGAACTCTGAAAAGCTGTTTGTGGATAGTTGACATTAAGGAAAAGTGTTACTTTTTTGATGTAATCATGGTATCCTGATCATGGTTTACAAAAGAGTCCTTGCCCTGGTAGGCAAGTTCCTTAGCCCCTTGGTGCCTGTGTCTTCACCTATTAAGTAACAAGAACAATGCCCACACCTCATAGGACTGCTGCAAAAATCAGAAGAGATATTCAAAGAGAGGTTTTAGCCCAGTGCCCGACATGCAGTTAAGAGCTCACTTAATGCAGGTTGTACATTCACGAGAGACCTCTTTGGGAAGACTGGGCCAGCCTTCGTGCAGTGAGCCCTCGAGCAGTGGTCTAATCCAACTACCTCAACGGCACAGGAATCGCCTTTCTTATAGACTAAAAGGAGGCAAGAAAACTGTGGGAGGAAACCCCCAGACAGGCAGCCATTTTCACTGTAAGAGTAACACATTTGGAATATGTTTATAATTCACGTGAGATCACCCAGTTAGTCAATGAGCACATTTCCGAAGTGCCAGAACCATGGCGATAGTATGTAGGTCACCAAGGAGGAATGCTGGTTACCCTGTAGAGTTCACCATTCAGAGAAGAGAACACTGGCAAGATCTGAATATCATGGGGCCAGGACGAGACCGGCAGGAAGCAGCCTAGGGACTGGTGCAGGGTCCAATGCTTCAGAGACAGAATTATCAGGACCAAACTTCTCTGACAGTGAGGGGGATTATGAATGATGAGTAAGGTATGAGACACAGAGATGTGAGAAATGCTGGAAATGAGCAGGAAGGGACAAGGCTCTGTATAAAACCCAAGCGATGGACTCCCACTGGAATCCATCGCTGGCTGCAGAGAGGACAGGAGCCAGCCCTACCTCGCTCGTCCGTGATGAGGTGCTTCCCTTGAATGGAGTTCCGGCACTGGTTGCCAGGCCGACTGCTGTTGCCCAGGTGAAACTGCACTTTCCACGGAATGGGCTGGTCGTGGTCTTGAACCTGGAGGAGATTCCGATCTCTCACTGCCCTCTCCTCCTACAGAGACGACAAACAGAAAGGTTAAAGTACCGTTTCTTGCATTTCTGCCAATTTTTCATACAAACTACAATAACAAGACAGAAACAATATAAAAAAGCTTGCCCAACAGGAACCGTCACCCCCACCCCCATATGAGCAAAGTCTGAGCCAAAGTCATAATATAAAAAGCAAAATAAACCTGTAGGAAAAGTAGTAAAATAAGGCTATGCTTCAAAACTGGCATAATTACATTAACGGCCCCTGGATTACATGCACATTGTAAACATGTATGAAAGTGTTAATTCCATGCAAAACTTTGGAGGGAAAAAGTCTTAAACCTTAGATGATTTGCCATCAATAAAATAATTTATTTTTATATCAAAACAAACACATTGTGGAATAAAAGGTAAAATGTGAATACACTTTTAAAATAGAAGAGGAGACTTCACAAAATTTTGCAATGGTCATTTCAGACAATACCTGGACTCATCTGGAGCACAAGGTCACTTCCATTACGAGTACTTCAGTGGTAAACTCAGGGGATACTGAATTGGGAGGTTGGTTTTAGGGGCAAGAAGAAGCATGTCAACTCGCAAATTTCTCCTATGAAAAAACAGTGAGTATGCAACCCTTACAACATACCTTTCTTTACATAAGACATCCTTGCCAGCCAGCCCTTTACCTACATGTGCAAAGGGACTTGCTGCTCTACAGGCAAGCCCCTGCACCTTCTCTCCTAGCCTCCAAGTTGCAGCCGAGCTTTCAAAACTGCTTTTCCTATACTATTACGGAAACTAAGGGGAAGGCACCTGAGTACCAGAACACAAGCCAAGCATGAGAGAGCCATCTTCTGAATCCTTTAACCTGCTGTTGGAAAACAAAACAATTATATAAGACTCTCTCCCAAAGGCTTTTTATATACTTTAAACATTCTACCTTTTTAATAGAATCCTGTGGCTTTTACCATTAATGATCTATCACGTGTCACCAGCAAAGGGACTAACCTTGAAAGTTTGATGGCAAATGATATATACTTTAAAACAATGGAACAGATCTTTATAGTTACTGAGATTTCTTTAGGAAAGCAATCTGGAAAAAGCTATTAATATTTAAAATAAACACATCCACAGGAGCACCTTGGTGGCTCAGTCGATTAAGTGTCTAACTTCAGCTCAGATCATGGTCTCACAGCTTGTGAGTTCCAGCCCCACGTTGGGCTCTATGCTGACAGCTCAGAGCCTGGAGCCCGCTTCGGAGTCTGTGTCTCCCTCTCTCTCTGCCCCTCCACAACTTGTGCATGTGCTCTTTCTCTCTCAAAAATAAACATTAAAAAAATTTTTTAAAAAGGGGCACCTGGGTGGCTCAGTCAGTTAAGCGTCTGACTTCGGCTCAGGTCATCATCTCACAGCTTGTGGGTTCGAGCCCCACGTTGGGCTCTATGCTGACAGCTCAGAGCCTGGAGCCTGTTTCAGAGTCTGTGTCTCCCTCTCTCTCTCTCTCTCTCTCTGCCCCTCCCCTGCTCACACTCCGTCTCTCTCTCTCTCTCAAAAAATAAACATTAAAAAATTTTTTTAATTAGGGGCGCCTGGGTGGCGCAGTTGGTTAAGCGTCCGACTTCAGCCAGGTCACGATCTCGCAGTCCGTGAGTTCGAGCCCCGCCTCAGGCTCTGGGCTGATGGCTCAGAGCCTGGAGCCTGTTTCCGATTCTGTGTCTCCCTCTCTCTCTGACCCTCCCCTGTTCATGCTCTGTCTCTCTCTGTCCCAAAAATAAATAAACGTTGAAAAAAAAATTTTTTTTAATTAAAAAAAAAATAATACACATCCACACACACTCCTTTGGCACAGCAAGCACATTTAAAAAAAATTTTTTTTAACGTTTATTTATTTTTGAGACAGAGAGACAGAGCGTGAATGGGGGAGGGTCAGAGAGAGAGAGGGAGACACAGAATCCGAAACAAGCTCCAGGCTCTGAGCCGTCAGCACAGAGCCCGACGCGGGGCTCGAACTCACAGACCGTGAGATCGTGACCTGAGCTGAAGTCGGACACTTAACTGACTGGGCCACCCAGGCGCCCCATAAACACATTTTTGAGCTTCTCCTATAGAAAGTACCACTGTGTAAGGATGCACCAGGATGTTTACTACAGCACCGTTTACATGGTAGGAAAAACCTAGAAACCCAACAGAGAAATGACTGAAAAACACTGGCATAGCTATGGCCACTACAAACAACCCAGATGTGAATGATATATATTTATCTAGAGTAAGTTCTTAAATCTGAACTTGCACATTAAATTATACAGGGTCTTTAAAACAGATTCTGATTCCTGAGCCCAACTTCAGACTGAGTAAAAATCTCTGTGAACGGGACCTAGGAATCAGTATTGTTAAACCACCCAGCTGATTTTAATACAGAGACCACTGTGTGTAGACCACTGGATGCCCACAATATATTATAAAGTGATACCAGCAAGTTACAAAAGAACATGCATATTATCACACACTATAACAATTATAACAACATACACATACAAGTTTGTAAGAGCTGAGATAACAGTATGGAAAGATATGCTACAGACGTGGAAGGGACAGAGGTGATTGTTAACACCTTTTGTCATCTTTGGGATATCTTCACTTTAAAATAAAATGATAGAAGCATAATTACCATTAATATGAGAAGACACTGAGGGATCTACACGAACTCTGTATTATCCTTGAAACTTTCCTCTATATCTGTAATTGCCCCCAAAATAAAAATTTTACTTTAAAAAAGCATGATTACCAACATTAAAGACAAAAACTGCCCACAATCCCACTGCTTAAATAAAGCTGTATCAATACTTATACATTGACTTCTAGCCTGTGACCCTGGCGTTTATACTACAAAGTAGGAGGCTTTGCATTCAACTCTTCTTGACACTAACTGGATGGTAAGCCATCCAAGTACCTACATTATCTTGACAAGAACATCTTCAAGGCTATATAATAACCTATCATGTTCCCATGCCATAATTTAGTAAACACATCTTCTACAGAATAACACCTTTGTTATCAGAGGTAGCATTGCAATAAAGTTTGTTTATTCTCTTCAATAACTTGTAGTAATAATTATCAAAACCAGTTAATGCTATATGCGCCAAATAACTTCCCCAAAGTTATATACACCATTTGTAAGATCACCAGCATTTACATAACAGTGTTTGCAATTTCACCACCACTGCACAAGTACTGGATTTTGTCCTTTAATTTACTAAGTGTACAACAGTCACACTTAGTGGCTTTAATTTCTATTCTGCCTCTCCCTTTTGTTTCATTATAGGCAAAAACTGGCACTGGCAGGAACAGGATGGGTTATATATAAACAACATCTATACTCCTTGGTTGGTGCAAGAAGAGGGGCTAAGTGCAGAAGCCTTGGGAATATGGGGCAAATTACTTAGCTACATACAGTTTAACTACCTGGACATTTATATTCCTCTGCTCTGCTGGGACCCTATCAGTTAACTGCATAGTCAAGCTATGTCCAATTGAAACTGAGCTTCGAATGCTGCCCTAGATAAATTAATAGCCATTTAGACTAGTAAGCAGCTGGTCAAAGTACACTGGATCTCACAAGATTAAAAGTACTCCTAACATTACTCTCAAACTATCCTGTTAGTCTTCCCGAAAGAAAACAAGTGTTCACAGCCAAGTGCATCCCAGAAGGACCTCTTCCACATAACTACACTCCTGGTAAACAGGAAGGCAATTCTTCCAGCACTTGAACTTGTTTTCAAACATGAATATTTAAGACCTTGCCAAAAAGACTGGGTAAGAGTTGTACGATCAAAAAAAAAAAAAAAAAAAAAAAAAAAAAAAGGCTGTACAAGAGATAGTGTAATACATGGTGACTTATGTAATGAATTAACACATTCATTTTTCTGAGGGTCCAGTCTCACCAAGCATGGGGGGGGGGGGGGGGAGGGAGGGGCACTGAAGGGATCCCTTCCATGGTTTTAAGCCCCTAGGTTGTCTCAATTCTAGGCCTGTATATATACACACGTGCATGCACCTGTGTGTGTGTGTGTGTGTGTGTGTGTGTGTGTCCCCCCCGCAAAGGTAACAAGTCCTTACAATGCATTAAGGATATACAGACAAAGGCAGGTAGGCTCTCTACTCTCAAGGAGTCCCCAGAGCAGTCGATAAAGAAGCATGCACAGAAATCAGTGCAATTAACCACAATGGATGTCCACATAAGGGTACGCTAGGGTACAAAGAAAAGAGCAGGAACAAAAAGGAGCAAAACAAAATAACATCTGAACTTTCTTCATAAATTATAAGGAGTTACTGTAATGCTTTTACTACTAACATATGTTACTTAGCCTGACTTGAAAAGGAGTACTTCAATAACTGTCCTATTTTTCAGAGGTTATCATAATGGTCAAATGAGATAAATGTCCCATGGTTGATGAAATTACAGGTCACTGTTTTCCTCCTCTATCCTGGGCAGTACTTGACAAACTTGCTGAAAAATATTTATATCTTGATAATCAGTGCACAACAAAACAAAAACAGATTAGCAGCTCTTAGGATGTATGACACTTCAGAAGTATCGAACTTACACTTAGTCTACCGCAACTTACATACTTAATTACGTTAAAGCTAAAGATGCTAACGTATTTTCAAAGAGTTATGCACACAGCCCGGGACTTTCAGGAACTGCTCTACTGGAACATTAGGAGAACATTTATTTACATAAGAGGACCTCTAAGGATCCTTCCATCTCAGCTCAAATGCCCCACAGGGTTAGGCCCACCTTGTTGCTTGCTCTGCCACAACATCTTGTTTTTTTTCTCTTCCTATCATAAGCCTGCAACATTTCTGGTCATTTGCCATTTCTGCTCCCTTATTCCCTGGCAGAATACAGGCTCTCGGAGAATAAGACCTTGTCTGCTTTGTGCCTCACCACCCCGCCCTCCATCTTCATCACCCAGCAGACAGCACCTAGAGCACAGCTGGGGTTCACTGAACATTTGTTAAACACACCCAAGTCACTCGGCACCCAATCCTCTCCCCCAATGGCATTCCCACCATTGTCACTAATTTCTCCTGAGCTCCCATCTCTATCGCTACAATTTAAACTATCCCCCAAAGCATTAATTAACGTGAAAACCACAGAAAAGAGGAATTCAAAGCAATAGAGGATAATCAGCTATTCTCTAGGCAAAACAGCAGCTGCATTTGCTCCACGAGTTCAGGATCTCACTTGAGGCAGAGCTTGGGACCATACTGAGCTTTACAATTTTTCGTGGCCTCTTCTCAATTCAGTCCCAACACACACGCCCCCGCCCCATATATTCTATACCGCATCTCCATTCCACAAGTGATGAACCTGAGGCCAGGCAAAACGAAGCACACTCGCTTCGTGTCGCACAGGAGTGCCAGCGACCAGAACTGCAGGGAGCAGAAAGCAAGAGAAGCAAACTCAAGTGCATATAGGACGGCATCAGCCAGAATGGGCTCCGAGGTGGGTCCCGAGAACCCTTTATATTCTTTACACGGAGCATCTCGATATGGTGGTTCATGAGGATCATGGCTATTGATATTTATCATATCGGAAATTAAAAAAATAAATTCTTAAATTACTTTAAACTATCCATTCACTTAAAAATAACAATGAACCTATTACATGTCAACAGGCTTTTGTTTGTTTGTTTTTGGTCTATGAAAAAAATCTTCAAAACAAAAAAGAAATTTGGTGAGAAGACGCTTTTAGGTTTCTGCAAACCCTTTTAACGTCTGGCAGAATGGAAGACACCTGGGCTCTCACATCACCCTCTGCAGTCAATCTGTTGCAATCTGTTGTTTGGGTTGAAGCATATGAAGAAAATCTACCTCCCGCAGATGTGTCTTTGGAAATGGGAGGGATAGTTTAATGGTGTTGTCAAATAATTACAGATAATCTTCTTTAGTACTACGTCAAAACTTGACAGGTGTAGTTTCTTTTTTTTTTGGGGGGGGGGGGACAAGTGTGGTTTCTTAAAAGGTCATTGCAAATGATGCAGCCGCTTTGGAAAACAGTCTGGCAGTTCCTCAAAAAGTTAAGGATGGAGTTACCGTGTGGCCCATCAAGTCCACTCCGAGGACCATACCTAACAGAACTGAAAACATATTTCCAAATAAGACGGGTATCTAAACTGTGAATAATGTTCTGTTGTATTTGGAACAGAATATTATTCACACATAAAAATGAAGTACTAATGTATACTACAACATGGATAAACCTTAAAGTCACTGGCTTCGAACTGAAAGAAGCCAGACATAGAAGAATACACGTTGTATGATTCCATCTACATGACACGTCCAGAACAGCAAATCTGTAGAGACAGAAAGTTGACTAGTGGTTGCCAGGAGTTGATGGGCAGGGATAGAGAGAGGCGACCGTGAAAGTGTTTCTTCGTGTTCGATAGGCTGCGGAGGGGTTGTAGGGAAGATCGCAGAGCAGACGGCATCTGAGTCAAGACATGAGAAATTAGTTCGAGAAGGAAGGAAAAGTCATCCCAATTAAAAAGACGCACGACTCACTCGTTTGTTCAACCCATATCTGAGTGCCCGTTAAGTGCTTGGAAATATTCTCAGGGGTGAGATTCTATGAGCAACACAGACAAGGTCCCTGTTCTCAAGAAAATTACCTTCTAGAAGGAAGAGAGAGGGAAGACAGAGAAGTAAATGAACAAGAAATGTCCAGTTAGTGATTCCTACTACAAAGAAAATAAAGCAAAATCTATGGGCAAGGAACCTTAATTTAAATTGTGTCACCTGGTGTGGCCTGAGACAGTAACAGTCTGGCCTGAAGTGACAAAAAAAAAAAAAAAAAAAAAAAAAAAAAACTCACCATGCAGTGACCCTGGAATGGAGTCTAGAGTTTTATCTGAGTGCAACAGAAATCCAAAGGAGGATTATACCCAGGGGAGTGCTGTGATTTTTTTTTTCCCCCCACCCCCTAGATTATCAACCCTGTCACTGCTGGGTAGAGAAACAGACTGCCAGACAAGAAAGGAAGCAGATACCTGCTGGTGAGCTACTGCAGAAGTCCAGATAAGAGACGAAGGTAGTCCCACCTAGGGTGACAGCAGTGACAATCATGAGAAAGGAACAGAATCGGGATACACTGTGGAGGTAGACGCAGTATTTTAGATGTGGGGAGTGAGGAAAAAAAGGAAGTATTTGTGGCTTGACTACCTGGTGAAGAGTAATGTCACTTTTTGAGCCTGGGAAGACTGGAGAGGAAGTGTTGGTGGTGGAGAATCAAAAGTTCTGTTCTGGCCAAGGATGAGAAGCCTATGACATATTCAAGAAGATGTCAAGTAGGCAGGTGCATAGAAGAACTGACGGTTTCTGTATAGGTCTAGGCTAAAGTTATAAATTGGGATATCAAGAGCATACAACTGGTATTTAAGCACTGGGTCAGAAAGAAAGGCAGAGATCTGAGTCCAAGATTACTGTAACACTCAGTGGTCCACCAGACAGAGAAGGAACAACATGTGACCACAAGAAAATATCTGTGAGGCTGCAGAAAACACAAGTCCCTGAAGCACTTAGTTCACGCATGTCACCAACACGTCCCAGTCAATATAAGAGGCTCACAACTCTCAGCCTCTCTGTTTGCCTAAGGTAAGAGGTGGGGTACCGTTCTCTAATCTTCACTTTACTCAGCTCTCCCACCAATCCCATTTAACTAGGGTGACCACACAGTTCATTTATTTGCTATTCGTTAATATATTTTATTTATGAACTTGACCCTTGGGAGTCAAAAAAGGAGCTTTTATTAATAACTACATCAGAGCAACAGCATAAACCGGATCGCCCCTGATTACGCTGTGAGGTTATGCGCACCCCTTCTAAAAACCCAAACGCTCAAACCGGACGTCCGAACAAACTTTCAATTGCTTTGGCCGCATTTCTCACCAAAGCATCCTGCCTTTTCTCCCAGAAATTCTCACATGGGAAGAAAAACTAACGGGATGGGGAGGTAAAAAGAAAATTCCATCCAACCAAGTTATGCACAGAAGGTTACCTCGTGGGTCCTGCTGGGTCTCCCGGATGAACTGCTGAGCCCTCAAAGTAAATGCAGGCGAGGCACGCAAGCTCTGGTCTCGCAATTCGGCTTCTTATCACCCCCGCCTCTCTGAGCCTCAGTTTCCCCCGCTGCAATCTGGAGACACCCATCCCCCAGGACTGCCAGGAGGATGAAACAAGAAATGCACGCCCCCTCTAAGCTCTGAACCCCGCAGGTAGAAGGCACGCTGATGGCAGTAAGGGTAATAACCACAGCTAAGGGCCGACACACCTGGGTTCGAGTCCCACCTGTACCCCCAGCCTAGCAGCTCCTTCTCGCCCGGGCACCAACGAAATGGGCAGGTCCCTTCGTCCATCCTCAGTCCCAGCGCACCGGACTCTCGGACACACTGGCAGCGCGGCTGCAGAGGGGTTCCCCCCAAGCCGGGGGAAACCAGGCGGCCGGGAGAGCAAAGGTGGGAGGGCGGCGGGCAGCCACTGACCTGCTTGAAGGTGCTGCTGAGGAAGTAGACGAGCGAGAGCCCGAAGACCAGGGCGAGCACCCACCTCTTCCGGAGGAGCCGGCGCCACACCATAGCCGCCAGGTTCACCATGCCGGCGCGGACGCGGGGCGCGGCGGCCGGGGCGCACAGCGGGGAAGGCCGTGGGCCCGGGCGGCATGGCCCCTATACGGCCGGCGGACACATTAACCGCGGCGGACGCCGGCCCCTCGGCGTTCGGTGCAGCCAGCTCCCGGCAGCCACCCCGCGTCGCCCCACGTGACCCCTCCCCACGCCCCGCCTCCGCTCCGCTCGGAGGGCCAGGCGTCCTCGATCGGCTCCTCGCTATTGGTCCCTGAGGAGCGACGGGCTCCTATTGGCTGAATCCCGAAAAGGGGGCGGGAAACCGCGTGCGCACAGCAAGGGGAGCCGCGCCGCGCCGCGGTCTTAGCGCCTGGCTAAGGCTACCTGACAGAGAACCCAACAAGGGGCCGGAAGCACTCGGAAGTCACGTGCTACCCGGGCCGCGCGCGTGATTGGCTTGGGAGGACATGAATGATGCCGCTGTGATTGCCGAATTGTCTGGGCAGGTAAAAAGAACGCGGTTTTTTTCTCCGGGGATGGTTCGTATAGCCTCCTGCCCTTGCAGTCCTAGGGCGTTTTGTGCTGAACGTTGGTTGCAGAAATGAGAGACGCTAGCGGCTTTTTTCCCAAAGTGCACCTGCCTCTTTCCAGCGCATGTAACGCAGGAGATGCTCTCGCGTGCATTTCGGTGCATGTAACGGCCCCGGGGGCCCAACTGAAAACGAAGCATATATTGAAAAATCTCAGGGTAATTTTTCATGGGGATGTAGAGCAATGAATGGAACAGAAGGTTAAGAGGCGTTTCATTCAATCATTCAGATGCATCCCACGTGCAGAATTTTGTTCTGGAATTCAGTATAGGAATAATTACGTGTGGCCTGCTTCCAACAGAGAACCTGAAGCCCCTCAAAATTGAGCGAGCATCTCAAAGTAGACTCTTGCATATGTGATTTTGGAAGCTGTGTCAAATTCGTGGATGGAAACTTTGGGAGCTGTATTTTTTCCCCCAAGGATTTGCAAGTGATGGGGGGGGGGCGTCTTTGGGAGGGGGCGTTAAGGTGACATTGCAAGTTCTTGAAAAATATTTACATAATGAACATTCCTTCATATGTGCAGATGGTGATACTGACCCACTTCTTAGCTGAGTTTTCAAAAGAGAAGAGAGGCTTAGCCACTGAATTGTCTCCCTAATTAGCTGCCCTAGTAATACCAATGCTGCCCCCTGAAGAAGGTGGTCATGATTAGGAAATCATGCAAAACCAATTATGATGTACTCAACCTACCATCTTTGATCCTGATGAAAATATATATATATATATATTTTTTTTTTTTTTTTCGAGGCTAAACCTATTCATGGAAAGTCTATGGCTTTTATTTCTCTAGGGAGGGAAAAGGGGGTGTACAAAAAAAGTAACTGAGACCCATAGATAAATGTTGAATAAATATTCAAATATTTGTTGAGTCAACTCTGTGCTAGGCAGTGTTCCGGATGCTGAGGTACAGGCGTGAACCAGACATAGGGTGCCTGCTTTTGTGGAATTTACATTCTAATGGAGGACAGATGATAAATAGGCAGACATGTAAGTAAATGGTAAGTTCTATGAAGAAGATGAGACAGGGCACATGGTGGGTCAGGAGGGTGAGAGGAGAAGGCCTCTGGGAGAATGTGACATTTGACCTGAGGAGCTAGACAGAAGGAAAAGCATTGGAGGAAGAGAGAACAGCAAGAACAGAGGCCCTGAGGCAGGGACAAGCCAGCAAGTATGAGAAACAAAAAGGCCAGTATGGCTGGAGGAAAGCGGTTAAAGGAAGAGTGGAGGGAAATGAGATTGGAAACAGGTGAGGCTGCATCAGGCCGAACTTGTAGGCCATAAAGAGTTTGGATTTTATTTGGGTTGCAGTGTGATGCCATTGGAGGGCCTAAAACATATTTTCTGTGTTCCCCAATCAGGACTCATTGTTTGACAATAGAGCAAAATACATTGAGATAACATTCCCAGGAGTCCTAAAGAGGGATCAGTGAGAGGCTAACCAGAGATACGCTTAGAGCTACCATGATGCCCTAAGACATTGTCAGGTTCAAGCCATTGCATGGACTGTTCCCTGAAGTGTTCTGTTCCGTTCAAGGTTTGGAACCTGATGAGCTCTGGTGACCTGTGCATCCCTCTGCAGAGAAAGAGGAGGGAGAAGCTTGCTTTCTCTGGACTCTAGCGGTCACATCCCATCAGGAGCCCTGAAGGCCCACCTCAAGCATCATCAACATGGAGTTCTGAAGTCCATGTGGCTCCTCACCGTGAACCAGGTGACATGTCTCTGGGAGAATTCACATCCTTATTACCACTTTATTAAACGGGAGGACTGGAAGGAAGCTTTGGGTTTCGGCAACTCCACACCCGCTCCCCACCCCCCTCACCCCCCATTCCCCATCCTCAGATGGGGAATCTGAGGCCACAGAGAGGTTGCTGATTTGCCCAAGGTCACACAGCAAGTTAGGAGCAGCATCGGTCCAGAAGCCATGTCTTGTACTGCCAGTCCGCTGCTTACCTCCTGTCATCTGACACCTCTTTGCCGCACGGTCCACTGCTTCCTCTCACGTGAAGACTCCCTCCACCCCTAGGTCTCAACATCCTCATCTGCAAAATGGGGCGATAACACTTTCCTCACTGGGATCGAATGTTGAATGGAGGGTTGAATGACATAACAGATGCAAACAGGGTTTGCAGAATGTGAGAGAGGCCTGGGGATGTGAGATAGGAGTCATATTTGTTTACACCTGCCTCGGCAATCTGACCGGTAATGGGAATGTTGAGAGACGCCAGCTCATTCCATGTGTTGACTTTCAGGTCTTAAGGAAAATGCAGAGACGCCACAGCAGCAACACGGATAACGGTCCACCTGAAAGGTAGGTAGACCTCCCCCGGGTTCATTCCATCCGGAGGCTCTGGGCTCGGGTCGTCAGGGGCAACTCCAAATCTGGATTGAGTGACACCTGCCTCTCGGGTTATTTGTTAGATGAGCAAAGGAGATCCGGTGGGAGACTGCTTTGCCCGGTGATGGCATACGTTTCTCAGTGCATCACAGCTTGCTCTTGCTTTGATGGTCATTCCCTAAGCCTGTGTGACAGGTGATTCTCTTGACTCACTGCATCAAAGATTGTTCCCACAGGTTTTAACTTCTAGAGGTGGAAGAAGATTTCTGTTGCTTACATTTCCTGGGAGAGAGGGACCCGCCTTAGCAGGCAGGGCCACGTGGGGAAGCACCAGTCAGGAGGCAGAAAGAAGCAAAGAGTGAACATAGGCCACAGCTTTTATTGTGCGTCAGGGGGAAACGGCTTAGGATTGGGTAGCTTGAATAATGTCACCAGGCTCTGGGCTAGAGCGGTGTTCTCTAGTTTTCTGGTACCTGGCCCTGGGGATTTAGAGCAGGGGAAATATTGGCTGGGTGTGCCAGACGCACATAAGGAAGCGGTTGGGGATACAAACAACTTTGGCTGTTACTTTGGCCCTCTATCAGAGGCCACATAGACCAAGAAAATCTAGGAAAACACGGTTAAAACCCTCACGAGCTAGAATTACTGTCTGGTGAAATCCAAGAGAGTACACACCATGGGGACCTGTTCTTAGATTGTGATGCTCTCCCCCTGTGCTGGCACATACGTCCGAGGAGCCGGCAACTGAACTTTTCCTCCTTCGCCTCCCATTCTGGGTCCCCCACAACCCCAAGGTTGACTACAGAATCCCAAAGAGTATTAACTGGTCCCATTAAGACTGAGTTTTGCATCAAGCCTGCCTGTTCTGCCAGGAAGAGCAGTGACCTGAAGTCAGATGACCCTTAGCCAAAACCCCAGCTTAGCCATTTTGCACCTACAGTGCCTTTGGCAAGCAACTTCACCCCCGAGCCTCGGTTTCCCCATCCATAAAGTCTGGATAATAAAACTCAGGGTTGTTTCTGAATGAGTGAATGAGCATGAAAATACAGGAACACGGTATCCAGCGCGTAATAAGCGTGCCTCTTGGAGCTGTCCTAGCCTCTGAAGACACAATTGCCATCTGCTGTCAAGTGAACCATGAGGTCTTTGGGGGCAGAGACCACAGCAGAAAAACAACGGCCACGGTGTGTTGTGTGCCTACCCTGTGCCACCCTCACATTAGCCTGACGAGGTCAGGACTATTTTTATCACTGTTCTTACAAATAAGAAACTGAGGCTCAGAGAGGGGAAGTAAATTACCAGAAGTCACACAGCCAGGAAGCAGCAGGCCCTAGTCCATTGCCTGCCATAGTCTATGCTTTCAGTCACCGCATTACGACTGCCTCCTATCTGGGTGGACCTACTTCTCCTGGGCCGCCTCACATTCTGGCCCCTAAGTGGTTAAGTTGGAAGCCTCTGCCCTCCAAGGAATATTCTTTCCCATGTAGGCTGAAATCTCGGCTGGATACCGGGGAGAGGCCCAGGGAATGGAGGCCAGCTATAAAAAGCTCCTTGGTGGGTTGAGTCTTCCCTGATTGTACTGCAGGCCCCCTGAGCCCAGTGAACTCCAGGCTGGTGAGTTCACAGGGGGCCGGGAAGGCTTTCCATGGCCCGATGGGGGAGAAAGCTTGGCCCCTATGTGGGTCAGCATGGGCACCTGCCAGGACGCCTGCTTTCTGAGCTCAGTTTCTTGAAGTGCAGAAAAAGCTCACGGCCCCTTGAGGGTCATAGCCATGGTGTCTGTTGTTGTTGTTGTTATTAATATTACTTTAATGTTATCCCGAGCCCAGGTAGTAAGACCATACATCTCCTGGGTTTTGGAGCCAGCAGGGATGGGCCTTGGGGTGGGGTTATAACTTTCCCCCCAGGTCAAGTTTGTGGAGCCAGAGAAGCCAACCCTGAGATTTCTCCAGGTCAGCATTTCCCCTGCTGGGTTTCACAAGTGTCCTATAAGATGTGAATAGTTTAAAGAATTCGATGGTCAAATAAGGTTGGGAAACACGAAGTTTCAACAAAATCAGAAAATGCAGTTGCAGGCCTTCTCAGAGCCTTTAGTATGTTCATTCGGTCATTACTTCAAACAGTATTTTTTGAGCGTGCTCTGTGTGCCAGGTGCATTTGTGCTGGGCAGGAGAGAGACAGTAGAAACAAACAATCATGATGTTTGACCTCTTGGAGCAGGGTCCTGTCTAAAGTGCTATTCCCAGTGCTGAGTGACCATTAGAATCACCTGGAGGGCTGTCAGGAACTAGTGATGTCAGGGCCCACCTCCAAAGGTTTTGATTCAGTTGGTTAACACAGGGTCTCAGGCACCTGTATTTTTCGGAAGCTCTGAGTCTGTTTCTTTATCTGTAAAAGAGGAATGACATTAGTCCCTATCCGTAGAGGGTGTTTATCTGTGCCTGCAGGAAGTTTAGAATGGGAAGCTCTTTTAGTGGGAAATAATCATCTATGTGTTTTTTAAAAAGCATCCTGGTCTCTTGAGTGGACAGTAGATTATACAGAGTCTAGTGTGATGTGCCTGGATGATAGCTTGCACACATTTATTGGGTGCCTACTGTGTGCCCTGGGTTGTGGGGTCCAGAGAATGAATGAGACTCAGCTCTCACATTCAGGAAGGTCATGGTGTATTTTAAGTACCATAGGGGTCTGGGAGGTGCCTTGGGGCCCTACTGCAGGGTGAGAGAAGGGAGGGAAGGGGAGGGAGGCTCTTCACTCCTCCCCCCGACACATGCACATATGGCAAATCAGCTCCACTTATATCTGTGGTGTAGACTGAATTTCAAATGGTCCCATTTGAAAAGAAGACAAGCCCAAGACAGAAGACATCCAGAACTCCAGGTCCTCGTGTTCATGGAAAGTGTACCCAGTTTGGGGGTCTCTCCATTCTTATGGGGTAATTATTCTGGGCTCTCTGCTCCTCCAGTGATGACTTTGAAAAAACCACAGAATCCTTTCCTGGATTCCAATACAGCAAGCTTTGTTTGGAACTAGAGAGGGCAGTTGGCCCTGGGGGTCTTTCCCTAGGGATTAGAGGTCATCATCCCCATGTATTGAGCACCTACTATGTGCTAGGTACATTGAAAAGGATGTTCTAAATTTGATCCCACAGGAGTTGTATGGATGGATGATGTTTATGCCATTTTTCAGGTGAGAAAACAGTGCAGGGTTGGTAAGACCTCTAGGAAGGGTGAGGGGCACCTGGGTGGCTCAGTCGGTGAAGCGTCCAACTTCAGCTCAGGTCATGATCTCACGGTTTGTGAGTTCCAGCCCCATGTTGGGCTCTCTGCTCTCAGCACAGAGCCTGCTTAGGATCTTCTGTCTCCCTCTCCCTCTGCCCCTCCCTCTCTCACTCTCTCTTTCTCAAAAATAAAAAAAAATGTTAAAAAAAAAAAAAAGAGGGGCGCCTGGGTGGCGCAGTCGGTTAAGCGTCCGACTTCAGCCAGGTCACGATCTCGCGGTCCGTGGGTTCGAGCCCCGCGTCGGGCTCTGGGCTGATGGCTCAGAGCCTGGAGCCTGTTTCCGATTCTGTGTCTCCCTCTCTCTCTCTGCCCCTCCCCCGTTCATGCTCTGTCTCTCTCTGTCCCAAAAATAAATAAACGTTGAAAAAAAAAAATTAAAAAAAAAAAAAAAAAAAAGATCTTTAGGAAGGGTGGAACTGGAGTTTGAATGCGGGCTTCTCTCTTGATTCTTCTTTACTTTACTTTTTTTTTTTTTTAATGTTTTATTTATTTTTGAGACAGAGAGAGACAGAGCATGAACGGGGGAGGGGCAGAGAGAGAGGGAGACACAGAATTGGAAGCAGGCTCCAGGCTCTGAGCCATCAGCCCAGAGCCCGATGCGGGGCTCGAACTCACGGACCGCGAGATCGTGACCTGAGCTGAGTCGGCCGCTTAACCGACTGAGCCACCCAGGCGCCCCAACTTTACTTCTAATACTGTGTGTTGCTCTCCAAATACCAGCCAGTGACCAAGAGGCTGGGCCCTCTTGGAAACTGGGAGTCATTGAAGATTATAGGGCCAGGGGTCTCTGAGTTCCTGAGGTTCATAGATTCTGGAATCTGGATTCTGGGATCATAGATTCTGTGCTAGCTTTTCTGTAAAGTATGGAGGTTGAGAAAGCAGGCTCTGGAGTTAGCTAGTTGAATCTCTCTTGTTCTGTCTCTTACCAACTATGTGGCTCAGGACATGTAACTTTCTCTGTGCCTTGGTTTCTTGATCTGTCAGATGGGGGTATTATTAGTACCTAATTCATGGGGTTGGTTGGAAGTTTTAATGATATAATCAATGAGGAGCCCTTAGAAAAGTGGCACACAGTACATTTTCAGTAAATGTTATGCCCGCCCCTATTGCTATTATCATTTGTGTTAGTTTTACACGGCTTCTGTGACAAGGTACCACATGCTGGGTGGCTTAAACATTAGGGATTCACTTGGGTGCCTGAGTGGCTCAGTCATTTGAGCATCAGACTCTTGATTTCGGCGCAGGTCATGATCTCACAGGTCTGTGAGTTCAAGCCCCAAGTTGGGGCTTGGGATTCTCTGTTTCCCCTCTCTCTCTCTGCCCCTCTCATTCTCATTCTCATTCTCATTCTCTCTCTCTCTCTCTCCTCTTTCTCTCCTCTCTCTCTCTCTCTGTCTGAAAATAAATAAACTGAAAAAAAATTAGCAATTTATTGTCTCACAGTTCTGGAAGCTAGAAGTCCAAGATCAAGGTGTGGACAGGGTCAGTTTCTTCTGAAACTCTGTCTTTGGCTTGTGGATGGCCTCCTCCTCCCTTTGTCCTCACGGGGTCTTCCCTGTGTGTCTGTGTCCTAATCTCCTCATGTAAAGACACTAGTCATGGGGCGCCTGGTTGGCTCAGTCGGTTGGGTGTCCCGACTTTGGTCAGGTCATGATCTCACAGCTCATGAGTTCGAGCCCCACGTTGGGCTCTGTGCTGACAGTTTGGAGCCTGGAGCCTGCTTCAGATTCTGTGTCTCCCTCTCTCTCTGCCCCTTCCTGCTCATGCTCTGTCTCTCTCTCTCTCTCCTTCAAAAATAAATAAACATTAAAAAAAAATAACGATAAAGACACTAGTCCTATTGGATCAGGACCCACCCTAATGACATCATTTTAACTTAATCATCCCTACAAAGACCATGTCTTCAAGTACAGCCACTTTCTAAGGTCCCGGAGGTTAGGGCTTCAACACAGGACACGATTCAGCCTGTAACAATATTGGTACTGTTATTTGTACCCCCCGCCCATCCTCCACTGGGGTGCTTACCTCTCCGTCTGACTTGGTGGGGCTCTCTCTTCCCTCCTGGCCCAGAAATCGCAGCCAAGCGCTCAGCTCCGAGGCGAGCGTGGATGAAGGCGGCGTCTTTGAGAGTCTGAAGGCAGAGGCGGCCTCCCCACCTGCACTTTTCTCCGGCCTCCCCGGCCTCCCTGCCAGCAGCCTCCCCACCACCCCATTCCCATCCAGCCTGGTGCTGGGGGCATCAGCCGGAGGCGGGGACGTGTTCATCCAGATGCCAGCGTCCAGGGAGGAGGGCGGGGGCCGGGGCGAGGGGGGCACCTACCACCACCGCCAGCCCCTCCATCACTTCCATCACGGCGGCCACCGCGGGAGCTCGCTGCTGCAACACGTGGGTGGGGACCACCGCGCTCACTCCGACGAGGGGGGCGACGAGCAGCCAGGGACGCCCGCCCCTGCCCTGTCCGAGCTGAAGGCCGTGGTCTGCTGGCTCCAGAAAGGCCTGCCCTTCATCCTGATCCTCCTGGCCAAAGTGTGCTTCCAGCACAAGCTCGGTGAGTCCAGCGGGTCCCGGGTGTGTCAACCGGGGGCTTCACCTGCCAGGTCGGGGGCAGGAGGGGTTCATCCCGAGTGCCAGGGCAAGGCAGCAGAGGTCTCCATGGTGCACGGTGCTTACGGTGCTTAGGATTATGGGATTCTGAGTGAGGCCTGGGTTCCAGTCCTGGTTGACCAGCTCTGTCGACCTGGGACAAGTCAGTCACCTTCTCTGAGCCTGTTTCTTCCTCTGTGCTGGGGAGCTTGGCATGTGTCCAGCAGAAAATTTTCTGCTTGGTGGGTGTGAAGCAATACAGGGTAGTGACCTTTTAATGTTGCTCACGGTCCCCTTAAGCTAGGGCCAGGCCCGATGTGTCTAAGTGGGTGGTGTCAGACCCTCCTCTGTCCCGCAGGCATTGCCGTGTGCATCGGGATGGCCAGCACCTTTGCCTATGCCAACTCCACGCTGCGAGAACAGGTCTCTCTGAAGGTGAGTCACCTGGTGAGTTAGTCTCCGAGGTTGCTGTAACACGTGACTACAAACCCAGCGGCTTAAAACGATACAGATTTACCCCCTTATAGTTCTGTGGATCGCAAGTCTGAAGTGGGTCTCTCCAGGTGAGGGTCACGTGTCAACACAACTGTTCTTTCCAGAGGGTTCAGAGGTGATCCCCTTGCCTTGCCTTTCCCAGGTGCTAGGGGTGGCTCATGGCCCCTTTCTTCCTCCTTTGAGCCAGCAACCAATGTTCCACCTCTGTGCCCACCTGCCCCTAGTCCCTTCTCCTTCTGTCTCCTCTTCCACTTTTAGGGACTCTTGTGATTACATCAGCCCCAGCTGGACAGTCCTGGAGTCTCTCCCCGTCTCGGGGCTAGCTGGTTAGCAACCTAAATTCCCTTTGCCATGTAAGCGGACATATCCACAGGTTACAGGGATGAGGACGGGGACACCTATGGGAGGCCTATGAGAGGCTGTTCTTCCGCCTGTCCCCCCGGGACACATCGCCTGCCATCTTTCTCCCAACCTTTCCGACAGCAGCGTCTCCCCCCCACGCCTGCCCACGGCACCCTCATCTGCCTGGCTTCTCTCACGGTTAAGGCCATCCCGCTGGCGTTCCAGCTTCACACCAGCATCATCCAGAATTGCCATCTAATATCCGCTTGGCGCTAACCACGCCCAGCACAGAGCTGGGCAGACGGCACAGCTCATCTTGCAGATTTGTCCCGGCAGCCCAGCAGGGAGGCAGAATCGTTCTTACCTCATTTTCCCAGTGAGGAAACGGTGGCTCAGGGACACTACGTGCCTTGCGTACGAGGTCACACGGTCCGTGAAAGTGGTGGCGTCAGGCTGTGAACCCGGGCCTTGGGCCCACAGGCTGTGCTCACCCCAGGTTGATATCCCAGCTTCTCCAGCCACCTGCACACAGGCCCTTGGATAGGTTACCTTGGTGATCTCAGTCCCAGGTGCCGCCCTAGAAAATGAACCATTCAGATGAGATAGTGCCTAGGCATTTAGCACAGGTCCTTCCGTAGAGGCAACGTTTAACTGAGCTGCTTGTAACCAGCATGCCCCTTCTGCGGTGCCGGTGATCCCAGAACAGCCACCATCCTCCCTGACCCTTCTCTGGGTCTTTCTCAGAAGCATCTGGGCCTCTGTGAGGGCAGCTCGGTCTCCATTTGACACATGAGCACGTTGAGGCCCAGGGTTGGGCATGGGGCCATAGCTTTCTCATGACCCTTGGTCTCCTCTTCCTCATGCACACCCCTTTCTGCTGCTGTTAGAACAGCAGGTTGATCAACGCCACAGTGGGGCACTTTTAGGACTGGCTCTCTCTATTAATGCAGTAACATCCAAGTGGTGCCTTGGCTTACATTTTAGGGGGCAAAAGAGTGCCTGTATCCATCGATAGGCATTCCAGGCAGGGATCCTTGAGCCCTATGAAGACACAGGTGATGTTTTGCCCATCTGTACGTATTTTCTGCAAGACAGATTCTGCATGACCCTCAGTAAGTTTAGAAATATCAACTTACTGCTAGAGAACTCTCCCCTTTGTCCTTCAGAGTTTGGCTTCCCAGGGCATTGCTAATTCTCTCTTTGTATTCCTCCTTTGGTTTGGATTTACAGGGGGATTAGGCTGGAATCCATTATTTATTGGAGTAAGAAGGGCTGCTGAGTAGATTATTCACATTGATAAGAGCCGTGGGTTGGTTGGAGGTGGTTTCTAGGGTCATTAACCTTGACCACGCCTGGAATAATGGGTGGATGGAGATGCATTTATTTTGTCTACTCTATGGAAATGTGCTTTGTAACCGTGCACGGAGCACTGATCTGTGTCTGGAGACAGTGGAGCATTTACCAAAACCGCAGGGAAGGTTACAGTGAGAGAGTTATGACCTCATCTGATTCCAGCAACGCAGCCACCCTGATCCAGGAAAAGATGAGCTTTTGAGAGTCAGCAGCACAGGGGTCTGTGTGCATGTCTCCCCAGAATGCATGCACCCTACTCCGTGCCTTCTCCACAGATTCCTTGGGATCACTCTCAGCTGGAGAAGCTGCTGGGAAATAGGAAACCAAGTAGGTTTTCCTTCTCGTCTTCCTGGGGACTCATCAGAAATGCGGCTGGAGAGGGGCACCTGTGTGGCTCAGTTGGTTGAGCATCTGACTTCGGCTCAGGTCATGATCTCATGTATCCTGAGTTCGAGCCCCGTGTTGGGCTCTATGCCGACAGCTCAGAGCCTGGAGCCTGCTTTGGATTCTGTGTCTCCCTCTCTCTCTGCCCTCCCCCACTCCCTCTCTCTGTCTCTCTCTCTCCCCCAAAATAAAACATTTAAAAAAAAAGAGGGGCGCCCGGGTGGCTCAGTCAGTTAAACGTCCGACTTCATAGTTCATATGATGTCATAGTTCATGAGTTCGAGGCCCGCATCAGACTCTGAGCTGACAGCTTGGAGCCTGAAGCCTGCTTTGGATTCTGTGCCTCCCTCTCTCTCTGCCCCTCCTCCGCTAATGCTCTGTCTCTCTCTCTCTCAAAAATGAATAAGCATTAAAAAAAATTTTTTTTCTAAAAAAAGAAATGAGGTTGGAGAGAGAAGCAGGGATGACTTGGGCAGAGTCTTTGATGGCCTCGTGTACAAGCTTGAATCTAACCCTATAACTGTGGCCCTGTATTGAATGGCCAGGCCAGGATAGTAGCCCAGAAGTCCTAGAAAAAGTAGGAGCGGAACTTGCAAACCTGTAGATCTGAATCTATTGCTGGGTTGTAAAGTCTGAATAATAGTCCTACCATTCACTCAGCCTGAAACATGAATCCATGGTAGACTGAATGTTTACCTTTAAAACTTAATCCTTAGCAAAACTCCCATCCTCAATTGAGGGCACAGAGACCTAAAACAAGTGCCCTTGAGCAACAGCTCTTTACCTTCTCTGTGCCTCAGTTCTTTATAGTAAATCTGAACTAACATTTACTGCATACAGCACTGTTCTGAGCGTTTCGTGCGCTTCAGTTCTCACAACTCCGTTGTGGAGACACAGTATATACCCATTTTCCAAATGAGGAGAGGGAAATGCAGAGAATTTCGGTAACTTGCCCAGCCCTCCGATTACAGACGAAGGGTTTGAACCCAGGCCGTCCATCTCCAGAATCTTCTGCTAACTGTAATGCCTTCCTGCCTTTTCACATAGCAGGTTTCTACATTTTGTGTGTGGGGGGGGGGGGGGGGGGCTGGGGGGGAGATATATATAGAGAGAGAATCATATAGAGAGAATCTTAAGCAGGCTCTATGCCCAGCACAGAGCCCAATGCAGGGCTCAGTCTCACGACCATGAGATCATGACTTAAGCCAAAATCAAGAGTCAGATGCTTAACCGACTGAGCCACCCAGGCACCCCATGTTTCCACATTTCTGTCACCTTCTCTGTGACCATCCCTTGGGTTCCAGTGGGATGGGAAGATTCCAGCACCCTTCCCTTCACCATCAGCCCTGCTTCTTCCAAACCTTTGAGAAAGGGGGAAATTGGCACTTGTCAGAGAACATTCTGGAATGTTTTGCCATGTGCACCTTTGGCATTGCAGCATCCCTACAAATCTCTTGTTTTGTCTCCAGGAGAAGAGATCGGTGCTGGTCATCTTGTGGATCTTGGCCTTTCTGGCAGGAAACACCCTATACGTGCTCTATACATTCAGTTCCCAACAGCTGTACAACAGGTGAGCAGGGGAGGGGTTCTGACCCCTAGTGGGAAAGTGGGGGGCACTTTGCTTGGGACACACAACTCCTTCACTTGGGAACAGTGCAGTGGCTCTGTGTCACGTAACCTTTAAATTCCACCCTCTTGTATACACGCATGCCAGAGCAGAGCTCTCTAGTAGAAGTACACCGCAAGCTATGTGTGTGATTTTACGTTTTCTAGTAACCACACAGTGGGAAGGTGGGGGAGGGTCGGCCAGTAAAGACCTGTAGGACTGGGTTGAAACTCCAGCCAAGCTTTCAAATCATGTACATCTGTTTTAAAAATGGACTTTGAGGAATGGGAAGTTTCCCCACTTTCTGGGGCCACCCCATAAAAGCTATTTGGAGAGTTCGTTTTAAGGCATCAACACTCATCACACACAATGCGTTATTGTCTGGCCCAGAATATCAAGGTCCCGATGGGTGGAGGGTGGAGGAGGTGGAGTTTCCCAGAATCTTGGATGAATTTCCAGCTCATGCCATTCTCTGGGCATGATCACATTCACAGGCTCAGACCTCCACGCTCCCATCAAACCAGAGCTGAGTCAAACTGGCAGCACAGAAAGAGAGAGGGAGAGAGCAGCTTAGGAGAAAAGCAACAAAGCTGAACCCCTTCCGTAATGATGTCAATGGTCTATGTGTTTGATACCCATAGGCATCACCTTATTTTACCCTCTCAGTGACCCAGCAGGGTATTGATGGCCCCATTTCACGGGTGAGGAAACTGAGGCGTAATGAAGTCTTTCCTAATGAGTCTTAGTCCTGGTAGGCGGCCCTTACCAGCAAGACTGAATCTTCCTAGGATTTACAATCTGATGACCAGCGTCCTTCCACTTGACCACCTTTGGCAAATAATGGAACCTCCTTAGGCTTCGCCCTGTTTCCTCATTGGTAGAACGAGGACCAGGTTATTCTGGCTTTATCCACCTGACAGGCTAATTGTTAGGAAGGCCAAATGCTATAGTGCATGAAAAGTACTGGGTAAATGGAAACATTGATATATCATAATCCTATCCTGATTGATAGTATTCTTTTATAATAAATTACCTTTTATAATAAACGTACCTGTTGGTGGTGGTGCCTAACGAGGAGTGAAACTGATAATAAAGTACATCAGTCCATGAGAGTTCATAGGGTAGTTAGAAATAAGTGGATTTAGTGATCAATCTACAAAAACACTTTGGTCTCGCCCCTCCTTCAAAAGCCAAAACAGGAAAAATCCCCTAAGATAGTGAACTAAAACCCAGACAGATGAATCTGAGACCAGCTGGTGTCTCTGAGATGAGTGGAAGGCAGATCTTAATGTATTGCCATCAAAGAAGCGTAACAGAGAAGCAGAGTGTAGAAGTCAGTTAACCAGCCCAAGATCCCAGGAGGGACAGGAGCAGAGGCAAAGAGCACCTGGGGCTGCCGGACTCTCCCTGGATTGTAACACAGAGGGCCACTCAAACCTGGACGCGAGGCGTCCTCTAGAGGCAAGGCTAGAACGTGAAAGGACACAGGGTATCGGGTAAGGTTGCCAAAATAGATTATTTTCATTTGTTTATTTATTTTTTAACGTTTATTTATTTTGGGGAGAGAGACAACATGTGAGCGGGGGTGGGGGGCAGAGAGAGAGGGGAAGACACAGAATCCAAAGCAGGCTCCAAGCTGTCAGCACAGAGCCCAACGCAGGGCTCAGATTCATGGACCTCGAGATCACGACCTGAGCCGAAGTCAGACACTTAACGACTGAGCCACCCAGGCGCCCCTGATTGTTTTTATTGATTTTGCCCTACTCTAGCTCTTTGAGACTCTTTATTATAAATAGAAATTGATTTTTTTTAAATAAAAGTAAAAACCAGCCCAGTTTGGGGCAGCTGGGTGGCTCAGTCTGTTAAACATCTGACTCTTGATTTCGGCTCAGGTCATGATCTCATGGTTCGTGGGATCGAGCCCTGTTTCAGGCTCTGCACTGACAGCAGAGAGCCTGCTTGGGATTCTCTCTCTCTCTCTCTCTCTCTCTGCCCCTCCCTCCCCCCCTCCTCTAATAAGTAAACTTAAAAAAAAAAACAAAAAAACAGACCAGTTCATTCCTAGGAGGCTATAATAAGCAATCCCAGTTTGCACCACTTCCTGCCAGCCCAGCAGAGTATGTCAGAAGCATTCAGAAAGCATCCATGCTGGGCTGTGTGCACCGGTCCTTACTTTATAGTGGACAGAGAGGACTTGGTGTAGCCTTTGCTCAGCCTGTAATCCAGCAGGAGGAAAAGTGAGTGGACAAGCACAGTTTGGCTGCTGGTTCCTGTTCTGGCTCCCGTTCTAGCCAAGAGCTCTGGGCAGGCGACTGTACCTCTTAGGGCTCCCCCTTCCCCAGCTCAGATTGGAATAATCACAGTGCCTACCTCCTAGAGGTAGGAAAATGAAATGAGTTAAGACATGTAAAGTGTATAGAAGAGGCCAGCATGATGTAAGCAGCCAAGATATTTTAGCTCTTACGTTGTTATTATAAATAACTTCATCATCCTCTGGGGGTAGAAAGCAGAGCTACTCAAAGTGTGGTCCATGGACCGGTGGCAGTTTGAGAATGGCTTGATGTCTGTGTTTAACAAGGGAAGTACAGGAACTGAGCGTAGAGTTAACTTACCTGGTCCCAAATGGGTAGAACGGGTTTACGTACTCTGAGTAGCGCCGCTGTGGAATAAAGATGGAAAAGCACGAACTGTAGCCGGGATACCTGGGTCTGAATCTACCTCTGTCCCTTAGTATCTGTAGGACCTTGTACATGTTACTTTATCTTTCTGTGCCTCTGTTTCCTCATGTGCAAAATGGGGCAGATTCAATAGTACCTACCTTGTGGGCTGCTGTTATTATCACTGCTGCACAGCCGGGTCTGTCGTACGTCTGTTCTCCTGAATCCCACCGATGACACTATGAAGGAGGGAATGAGTCCCATGTTGCACATGAAAACACTGAGGCTTACAGAGATGACATTATCTGCCCAGGGTCCAATAAATAGAGAAAACCGGATTCAAACTCGGGTATGATATTAATGCCCGTATGTTTTCCATGCAACTTACTTCACCTCTCCAACCTCCGGTGCCTCATTTATAAATTGGGAATAAGCAGTGCCCACTGTGGAGGACAATGGGGTACAGTAAGTAAGTAGCTTAGTACAGTGTCTGCACATCAGTTTCTCTCCTCCGTATGTCGTGCTGGCCAGCCTACCTGCCTACCTCCCCTTTGCTTCCTCTTATGAAGCCTGTTGTGGACTCCTAAAACTGGAGGAAACCCTAACTAATGAGGCTCCTGGCCAATCTTATTGCATAGCCTTCAGGGGAACTGAGGCTCAGAGAGGTTAAGATACCTACCTGAGGTCACACAGCAACTTAGTAGCAAATTCAGAAACAGGACACAGATATCTGACTCCCCGTTCAGTGCTCTTTCTACAGGTTATATTCACACAGCCCCCAGAGTGAGTAGAAAGAGCTTCCAAGGGCCCGGGATCCTAAGTGAGCATCCTGACTCTCTCCCTCCAACCCCCACCAGCCTCATATTCCTGAAGCCCAACCTGGAGACACTGGACTTCTTCGACCTGCTGTGGATTGTGGGCATCGCAGACTTCGTGCTGAAGTACGTCACCATCGCCCTCAAGTGCCTGGTCGTGGCCTTGCCCAAGATCATCCTGGCTGTCAAGTCCAAGGTAGGCATTGGCTGCGGCCACGAGGTGGCCCCATTAACACCCATCATGCAGGGGATTCGGGGCACCTTCTGGAGGAGGAAAGAATAGGCCTGGGCGGAGCGGATGCCAGCGTTTAAAATAAACAGAGCCCATCACCCACCTCTTACAATTCCCTGAGTCTGAGCCTGGCTTCTCGTTGTCACCACCGTCCTTTGCTCTCCAAGGGCACTGCCTAAGTTTCATTGTTCAAAACTGCCCTTGATGCAGTTTTCATCTAAATCTCACCCGAGAAAGGAAAAAAGTATGTTGACACGTCCTGCTTCTCCCAGGGAAGGGTGGCTTTCATAGGTTTCCGATGTTGTGACTTCAGGAGTGTTGTTTGTTTAACGGCAAGCGTTCTGAGGCTCAGAAGAAATGAGCTCCGTGATCGATTAGTGATGTCTGCCGTGGACACAGGACCAGGCGTGGTGGTCATGGTGCTTTGCCTGCAGGGAAAGGCGTGCCGACAGGTGTTGGGGTGGAGAGGTCTTGGGGGATAACTATTGTCATTCAGAGGACTGAGCGGAGCTAGGAAAAGGCAGCATCTTTAGGGTGTAATGAATGCCTGTGCCTCTGCGAGAACACTTGTAGCAGGGAATCTGGACAGAGGCAGACGCACCAAAGAATCTCTGGAGACTCCTCCTTTCCATTCTGTGAAAGCAGCCATCTTTTCAACTTCAGAAACCTCAGAATTTGGGGCACCCAGGTGGCTCAGTCCGTGACGCGTCATACTCTTGATTTCGGCTCAGGTCAGGGTCTCATGATTCGTGTGGTTGAGCCCCGTGTCGGGCTCTGTGCCGACAGAGTGGAGCCTGCTTGGGATTCTCTCTCTCCCTCTCTCTTTGCCTCTCCCCTACTCACAAACTCTCTCTCTGTCTTTCTCTCAAGAATAAATAGACGTTAAAGAAAAGAAAAAGAAAGCTCAGAATTAGTCCCAGGCATTGGTTGGCAGGAGAGCAGGTTGGAACGGGCCATCCATCTTGAGGGCGCCCAAAGCCCTGTGCCCGATGTCTAGGAAAAACACTGCTGTGTCCCTTCTTCACTCACACGCTCAGTACTTCTGACCCCACGTGTGTGGCTTTCCCACACATCAGGCAGTTCTCCGACACCCCCACCCCACTTCCGACACCCATTTCTAGTCCAGATTGTCACTTGTGCTTCTGACCGACTGGTTAGAAGTCAGGGTTTCCACGACCCACTCCGTGGGTTCAGTCATTTGCTAGGATAGCTCACAGAACTCAGGCATAACGCTCGTTTACCCGCTGATTGTATAATTAAGGATATGGTAAAAGATGCTGATGAACAGCCAGGTGAAGAGGCGTGAAGGCGAGGTCTGGAAGGATCCTGAGCACAGGAGCTTCTGTCCCCATGCGTTGGGGTGCACCACCCTCCTGACCTGTAGATGTGTTCACCTTCCCTAAAGTTCTCAGAATATCCTGCACTATCGGGGTTTTTGTGGAGACTGTCACACAGGCAGGGTGGATCATAAGCTCCATTTCCAGCTCCTCTCCCCTCTCTGGAATAAGGGAGGTGGGGCTGAAAGTCCTAAGCTTCTGATCATGGCTTGGTTTTTCTGGTGACCAGCTCCCATCCAGGAGCCCACCAGGAGTCACCATATTAGGCCCCAAAGATACTCCAGGAAATTCCAGGGGATTTAGGAGCTCATTGTCAGCAATCGGGGGCAAAGACCGATAGATATATTTCTTATTATTCACACCAGGGCAGTCTGAGTCCGGTTTTGTCCCTCCACATCGCACTCCCCTCCCCCACCATGTGGTTTACTCGGTTGACCCAAAACCCTCAGCTGTTGTGGTTTCCTTAGATAAAGCCACAGCTCTGGTGCCAGAGGCAGTGCCAGGAGGTCTAAAATGGCATAAAGACAAAATGGGGAAGAAAGACAGAAGGGAAACAACAGACCTCAAGAAGTCCTGAGATGCCTCCCCACCTGCCCCTCGGAGACCACCGTCACCGTTACCGTTTGCCCCCTGAGCTCACACCATGTATCAAATAGGGGGCGGGGACTTGACAGTGGGAAGCAGGATGGCCCAGTGGTTCCACACGTGGACTTTGGCATTGAGCACAACTACATTCAGGTCCCAGCCACCCCCTTCCGAGCTGTGTGACTTTGGGCAGATGACAAAACCTCTCTGAGCCTTTATTTCCTCCTCTGTCAACTGATAACAAGAATGCACCTTCCTTCTAAGTACGTAGAGCTAAGTACTAAGAACTATTGCTGGTAGGAAACGGGAACTGCTTTTCCCCATGCCTGGCACATAGCGAGCACTCAGTGATTCACATCGCTTCTTGGTATTGTCTTTATGACCAGCCGTGTGACCTTGGATGAGTTACTCAACCTCTCCGTGCCTCGGTTTCCTCATCTGTAAAATGGGGAGAATAATTGTGCTGGGTGTCTTCCTCTTGCCCCTCCAGACACACTGTCCACGTTTCTTTCCCACCCTGCTGTCTGCCCTGGAGGCTGACCTGGGTGAACTGTACCAGCGGGCTCCCGCAGCCCCCAGCTTCCAGCGGGGTTCACCAGGGGAAAGCCTGAAAGGAGAGAGAGGCAGAGGTATTTATTCCTCTAGCGTGTTAGTCTCCTATGGCAGCTGTAACAAACCGCCACATGAATTCATTGTTCTTTGGTTCTGGCGGTCACATTTCCAAAATGCGTTTCCCTGAGCTCATCTTTCGGGTCGGCACTGTTCTAAGTGCTGTATACGCATTAGCTCGTTGAGTCCGCACCACCCCATGAAGTAGGTACTCTAATCACTACCATCCCCTTTCACAGTTGTGGGAGACAGTTCTGAACACACAGGTCCCATCGTGGGCAGCCCCCTGCAGACAGCCTTCCGTCAAGGTCTAGTAACTACACTCTCTGCTCACTGCTTCCAGGCGCGGTGGGGGATAACAGCTCCCCACCTGTGGAAGTTTCTCCACCCTGGTTACCTGCCCACACCTTTGTAAAGAGCAGATGTAGTCAACTCTTTCCCGATGAATAAATGGTTAAAAGACTTAAACACCCTTCACCAAAGCAGATCTCCTGGTGGCAGATATGCACGTGAAAAGATGCTCAGCCTCATTAGTCTTTAGGAAATGACAGTGAAAATCAGTGTGTGAGATGCCACACTCATCCATGGTGGTGGCCAACACGGAAAGGCCAGACCGCACAGCTGTTCGCACAGGCACAGCCGTGGGCAAAGACCGATAGATATATTTCTGGAACTCACACTTGCGGCGGGAATGTAAATGGCACCTCCGCTTTGGAAGCCAGCTTGGAGGTTTCTTGGAAGGTTAAGCATAACACCTGTCATACAGTCCAGCCCTCCCACCCGTAGGTGCTCACCCAAGAGGAATGAAACCATGTGTCCGTGAAAAGGCCTCTGCATGGGGCGCCTGGGTGGCTCAGTCGGTTGAGCATCTGATTTCGGCTGAGGGCATGGTCTCACGGTTCGTGAGTTCGAGCCGCGCGTCGGGCTCTGTGCTGACAGCTCAGGGCCTGGAGCCTGCTTCGGATTCTGTGTCTCCCTCTCTGTTGCTCCCCGGCTTGCACTCTGTCTGTCTGTCTGTCTCTCTCTCAAAAATAAAGACTAAAAAAAAATAGGCAGACAGATCAACAAATTTTGGTGTATCCATGCAACAAAGTACAACTCAGCAATGTAAAGGGATGAACTACAGTTGACCTTTGAACCACATGAACAACATGAATTGAACACTCATACACGATTTTTTTCTGATAAATACAGCACGGTGTTATCAATGTATTTTTCTCTTCTTTGTGATTTTCTTTTTTTTTTTTTTAATGTTTATTTTTGAGAGAGAGAGAGAGCGCAAGCAAGGGAGGGGCAGAGAGAGAGGGAGACACAGAATTCAAAGCAGGCTCCAGGCTCTGAGCTGTCAGCCCAGAGCCCGACGCGGGGCTCGAACCCACAAACCACGAGATCATGACCTGAGCCGAAGTCAGTGCTTAGCCAACTAAGGCACCCAGGTGCCCCTAGTTAGGATTTTCTTAATATTATTTTTCTCTAGCATACTTTACTGTAAGAATACATACAACATACAAAACAGATGTTAATCGGCTTTATGTTGTCAGTAAGCCTCCCAGTCAACAACTGTAGGCTGTTAGTAAAGTTCTTGGGGAGTCAAAAGTTATATGCAGATTTTTGACTGCACAGAGGTCAGTGCCCCTAAACCCCTGCCTTGTGCAAGGGTCAACTGTATTGATACAACATAAATGAATCTTAAAATACTTAACAGTTATGCTAAGTGAAGGAAACTGTAGCAACCAAGAGTGTACCTTATGGTTCCACTTCTGTCAACTCTAGAAAATGTAAACTGGCCTATAGTGACAGAAAGCAGATCAGTGGTTGGCTGAAGGGACCTCCCAGAGGGAAGAGATTACCAAGGGGCACAGGGAAACCTCTGGGGGTAACAGATACATTCACTGTCTTGACTGTGGTGATGGTTTCACAGGTGTGTACATATAACAAACTTACCAAATCGCACACTTTAAGAGAAGGAGCCACTGCCACATCTATACTGCTTCTGTCCGAGCTCCTCCCTGGCGTGGGCTGCTGTGGTCAGAGGCTTATCCTTGGTGCCTCCACTGAAAGTCACTTGTAGGGGCACCTACATGACTCAGTCAGTAGAGCATACAACTCTTTTTTTTTGTTTTGTTTTGTTTTTTTGATTTTGAAACCCAAGTTCCTTTTTTTTTTTTTTTTTAACATTTATTTATTTTTGAGACAGAGAGAGACAGAGCATGAACAGAGGAGGGGCAGAGAGAGAGGGAGACACAGAATCGGAGGCAGGCTCCAGTGTCTGAGCTGTCAGCCCGGAGCCCGACGCGGGGCTCGAACTCACAGACCGCGAGATCGTGACCTGAGCTGAAGTCAGACGCTTAACCAACTGAGCCACCCGGGCGCCCCGAGCATACAACTCTTGATCTTGGGGTTGTGAGTTCAAGCCCCACACTGGGTGTAGAGATTACTTAAAAATAAAATCTCAAGGGACACCTGGGTGGTTCAGTCATTTGAGTGTCTGAGTCTTGATTTTGGCTCAGTTCGTGATCCCAGGGTCGTGGGATCGAGCCCCACATTGGACTCTGTGCTGGGCATGAAGCCTGCTTGAGATTCTGTCTTCCCCACTTGCACTCTTTCTGTCTAAAATGAAAATGAAAAATAAATAGGGGCACCTGGGTGGAGCAGTTGGTTAAGTGTCCAACTTCGGCCCAGGTCACGATCTCATGGTTCATGGATTCAAGCCCCACATCGGGCTCTGTGCTGACAGCTCAGAGCCTGGACCCTGCTTCAGATTCTCCCTCTCTCTCTTCCCCTCCCCACTCGTGCTCTGTCTCTATGTCGAAAATAAATAAACATTAACAAAAATAATAAAGGGGCACCTGGGTGGAGCAGTTGGTTAAGTGTCTGACTTTGGCTCAGGTCACGATCTCATGAATCACAGGTTCGAGCCCCACATTGGGCTCTATGCTGACAGCTCAGAGCCTGGAGCCTGCTTCAGATTCTGTCTCCCTCTCTCTCTGCCCCTCCCCTGCTCACACTCTGTCTGTCTCTCTCTCCCTCAAAAATAAACATTAAAAAATTTGTTTAATTATATAAAAATAATAAAAATAAATAAATTAATTAAATCTTATTTTAAAAAGTCACTTCTAGATCCCTGAACCTTTTCCTTCATAGCACTGTGACACTTTGGGATTATCTCTGGTTCACTTCCACCTCCCCATATCCCAGAAGCCTGTTCTGTCCTTCCACTCTGTCTGCAGGACCCGGCATGGCACTGGGCAGAGCAGGGCTCTATAAGCAGGTGGGTGAGGGACGTGGTGGAGAAACTGGAGTTTCTCTCCGTCCCCGCCCCTGTGCCTCCTGGTTGATTATCTCTGGGCAGAAATAAGATGGAAAATCGTTTCGATGTCCATTGAGGGCAAGGGACGTGAACCCAGCCAAGTGGGGAAGCTCGCTCAGCACTGACCGCCTGGAGTCATAAGAGCTCGCAATTATTGAGCACCGACCGTGTGCCTGAAAGTTTGCTAAGAGCCCTTCGTGTACGAATTACCTTACGTAGCCCCTTGCTGTTGGTCTCAGGTGGGTACCATTACTCTCATTGACGGATAGGAGATGGGAGGTTGAGGGGGCAGGTGGCTTCTCAGTCCCACAGCTGTGACCATTTCACACTAGAGCTGGGGTTCCCGCCCAGAACTTCACATCCTCAAGGGCCCCAGCTCTGCCTCAAAGTGGGTGTGGGAGAAGGATAAGGAAAACAGGCAGCTAACGGTTACTCAGCACCTAGCACACTCTAGTTCTTGCTGGATTCTTTCCCGTGTCCTGACTCATTTCAGGCGCTCATCACCCCCGTGAGAGGGAATTCATTAGCATCTCTTTCTAGATGAAAAACTCAGTTTGAGTATCCTGTTGGTGCTGTGCCCGGTGCGTTGAAACCACAGAAACTTGATTTCTCGTAGTTCCAGGAAGCCAGAAGTCCAAAGTCAGTGTCACTGGGCCGAAATGAGGGTGTCGGCAAGGCAGCGCTCCCTCCAGATGTGACGAGAGGATCCGTTCCTTGCCTCTTCCGGCTTCTGGTGGCTGCTGGTGTCCCTTAGCCATGTCATTCCCATCTCTGCCTCCGTGGCCTTCTATGTGTGAAGTATCCCTTTCTTTGTCTTTTATAAGGATGCAGGTGATTGCGTTTAGGGCCCTGGATAATTCAGGATGTTCTCCTCATGCCAAGAGCCTTAATTTGATTGTGTCTTCAAAGACCCCTTTTCCAGGTAAGGTCACCTTCGCTGGTTCTAGGGATTAGGACCTGGTGTCTTTGAGGAGCCATTCTTTCACTTACTCTACTGAGGCTAAACGAGGTTTGAGACACCCAACCAGTCAGTTAAAGAATCAGAATAGGAATCCACGTCTTCCAACTCCCACGGCCGTGGCCGCTTCAGGAGATCAGCTGCCAGGCACCGAGTGGACCACGTGCCGGAGCTCCTGGGCCCCTCCCGACCCTGCCACTTTCTAGCCACGGGGCCTTCCGGGAGTCATTTTGTGCCCCTGAACATGTTTCTAACGGTGGGAAGTTGAGATGTTAACAAAATTCTTTTTAAGATGCTGCAAAGATCGAAAGACTTAACGGATATGGATGGAATGAGGGGCAGGTTGGTCACTGCCTGGAGAGGAGGCGGGCAAGGCTTTCTGCAGCCCTCTGCCGCTGGTCCCGCCCACCCGTCCTCATGCTTCCTCATTGCTTTTTCCTCCCCGCCTGCCCCTCCCTCTATTCTTTGTGCTTCAGCCAGATGCTACTTCTTTCATTTCTTTACACGTAGCAACTAGCACCATTCCGACATGTGGTAAATGCTCCCCTTAACCCGATTGCTAGATGAGAAAACTGAGGCACTGAGATACTGCCTAACTAATGTGCACAGTCTCCAGAGTGGGTTATGTGCTATCCTGTCTCCTACCCACTGCACCTGCTGATCCGTCTTCCTCAAAGGCCCTTCCTCTGCTTCATGTCGTAACTAACTCCTGCTCCTTGGATCACAGCCCCTTAGAAACTTTCCCTGCCCCCTTCAGGCTAGGGATGGTGCCCCTGATGAGGACTCTATACTCTCCCTATTCTAGCACTCACCATCCTGACTGTAATTGCTTGCTTAATTGTCTGCCTTCTCTGCTTGATTGTCACCTCTGTGATAGCAGAAATGAATGCATCTAGCTTGTTTGTTGATGGGACACCAACATCTGATATGCGCTCAGAAGCATTTGTTGTAAGTATGTATGGGTAGATGTGTGGATGAATATATGAGTGAATAGATATATAGGTAGGTGGATGAATTTGATGGCTGGATGGGAAAGTTGGTGGATATGTGGATAGATGGGTAGGCAAGTGAGTGGTGGGTGGACGCATGGATGGATGGATAGATATTTGGATGGATGGATGGGTGGATAGATTGATGGACAGGTGGATGGATGGATGGATGAGTGGATGGGTGGATGGATGGGTGGGTGGGTGGATGGGTGGGTGGAAGGATTGATGGACAGGTGGATGGACAGATAGGTGGATGGAGGAATAGATGGTAGATGGATGGGTGATTGAGTTGATAGTCTAGCCAGCTGCACTAACTCTCATCACCTCTTATAGCAGCAATGAGAACTTAAATTCCTTTCCCAACTCTGCTCAAACCTGTTGTATTTGGTAGCTGTCCAAACACCTCTGTCATCAAGACACAGAAGTCCACAAGACAGAGTAGTACTCACTTCTGTGTGCTGGAAAGGACCATACAGGGAGCCTTAAAGCTACCTAGAAGCCAAACCAATAATAATAAAAATGGCCAAGCATCGCTGAGCACTTACCAGGAGCTAGGCAGTAGGTTAAGTCTGCCACTTGTTCAGGATGTATTGACTGAATGCCAACTATGTGTCAGGCACTGTTGTAGGCACTGAGGATATATCCATGAACAAAGTAGACAAAAATCCCCGCACCCGTGGCGTTTTATAGTCAACTGAAGACATTGTCTCATTCGGTCTTAATCCTGGAATGGTAGGTGTTGCTATCTCTTATCACAGAGCGGAAACTGGGTGAAATCACATGCCAAAGACTGCAAACCTCATAGTTAACACCTAGCAGTAGGAGCCGCGCGCGTGTGGAGTCCGCACTCTGTATGGGCCAGGTGTTCATTTCTTTCTGACATCTGTCTCCCAAGGCAAGTGCTGTTGGTTTTTTTGTGTGTCTTGTATTGAAGTCCTGTTCACACGCTGTAAAATTAACCCGCAACCATTTTAAAGTATACCAAAGCCGTCCGCGTTCAGCGTAGTCACAGTTTGTGCAACCGTCACCACCTGTCTCCAGTTCCAGGACGTTTTCATCGGCCCTGATGGAACCCTCCCCGTTTGCAGCCACTGCCCCCCTCACACTCCCAGCCTCTGGCGACTGCTCATCTGCTTCCGGTCGCATGGATTTATCTGGTGCGGGCATTTCGTAGAAGTGGAATCACACGTTCTGTGACCCAGTGCCTGGCTTCTTTCCCTCTCCTGTCCATGGTGTTTTCAAGGTTCCTCGATGTTGGAACAGGTACACTTCATCCCTTTTTATGGCGGAATACCGTTCCGTTGTATGGTAGACCACCATTTGCTCACTCGTTCGTCTGTTGATACACATTTGGGTTTGATGGACACTTTTTGGCTGTGACTAGTCCTGTGCCAACCCTTTGTGTACAGGTATCTGTTTAACTGCAACACTGTTTCCCACAACGGCTGTGCCCTTACACACTCCTGACAGGTGCTGTTTTTATCCCTGTTTACCAGAGGAGAAAACAAACGCAGGGAGAGGTTAAGGAAGTAACCCAAGGCCGCACAGCTTGAAAGTGGTTGAGCAGGGATTTGAACTCGGGGAATCCGACTCCAGAACCCCCTGCTCTGAGCTTCTAGGCCATATTCCCTCCTATGTAAGTTCCCTGGATTTGTTTGGGAAGTTGCTCAGACTTGATTAAGGAGAGGGGCCCTCATATCTATATAAAATTCCCCCAAGTACAGACCGTGGCTCCCTCACTTCCTTCTACTTCAGACGGGCATTTGTGGGGGCGAGAGGGTGGGGATGTGACCTGGCACCCCTTCCCTGTGCCGCTGAGGTGTGGGCGACAGTTATTAATGCCTCGCTGGCAACTGTCCAGCTCCCTTTTTCTGATTATTATTATTTTATTCGGCGAGATTAATGTGCCAGGTCACAGCATAATCCAGCCTGTAAAAAGTGATGTGAATAGTCTCCTCAAGATAAATTGCAGGCTTGGAAAAGGTTCACAGCCTTTCCTTGCCTGTCTGAGTGCTCTTCCGAATCCTCATCAATCCTTGTCTGGGCAGAAGAAAAGGACGGGTCTTCATTTGCAGCTGGGGGAGGGAGGGGGGAAAGAGCACATCTGTCAGGGACCCCTAATGGCTCACAGCACAGATGCTGTGTCCCGCGCCTCCGTGCCGTCCACTGAGAGGGTGGGTCGGTTTTTAATATGATAATCGTCGTACTGGAAGGGCTTTTGGCATTTGGATTTGCTTGATGGCTCTGCGGTCCCTGACGTGTGAGACCGGGTGAGCCACCAATTGCAAGATGCCTCGGGACCCCGGAGGGTCTGTCAGGGATCTTCTCTCGCCTGGGCCTCCCAGGAGAGCCGGGCTCATTGGCCAGCCAAAATGAGGATGGGATTAAGGGTGACAACCACAGGTTGGCGATCTCAACCCCAAACCGTCACGCCGGCTGGGTGTCTAGAGCAGCCACTTGTATTATGAATCCAGATGACTTCTATAACCCATGTGTCTTAGCTTTGCCCCACCTGGCTGCTACCCACCTGCCTGACCTCATCACTGGTGATCATCTCCCTTGCTCGCTCTGGACCAGCCACAAGTGGCCTTCCCTCTCAGGCCCTTTGCACCTGCTGTTCTCTCCGCCTGGGGCAGTTTTTTCCCCCTATGTCCCCATGACTGTCTCCTTCCCGTCATTCAAGTTTTGCTCCAGTGTCACTTGCTCTGAGACCACGTCACCTCCCTTACCACCCTGTTGAAAGTGGTTGTCCTCAAACTGCATTACCACACCCCCATTTTATTTCCTTCCGCAAGAACATAGAGTTCTTGGTGACTTCTTCCCACCCCCGCAATGCCCCCTGACATTATTCAGGACCTGTCGGCTGACAAGGGCAATCCTAGACCCTGAGAATATAAAAATAAGTATGAAACCTGTTTTTATATTAACCTAATCCAGGCCTAGTTAAAAGGGTAAAAAAATCTTGTCCCAGAAACATGTATCTCAGACACTTGAACTCCTACTATTAAGTAGTAATAATAACTAAAAATCTGGCTTGTATGCGTTGCTCCTTCCCCTTATTAAAGTGAAATAGTCTTGGTCCAGAATTCTAGTGCTGCACTGTCCAATATGGCAGACAACCAAGCCACATGGGGCTATTTTCCTTTTTAAATAAAGATTTTATTTTTTTTTAAGTACTGTCTACACCCAACGTGGGCCTCGAACTTACAACCCCGAGATCAAGAATCGCATGCTCTGCAGACTGAGCCAGCCAGACACCCCCATGTGTGACTATTTAAATGTAAATCAGTTAAATTTAAAGCTTGATTCCCCGGTTGCCCTGGCCATATTTCCAGTTCTCAGTAGTACATTCATTGGACAGCACTGTTGTAGAACATTCTGAGCTCAGGATTTATTCAACCTCCCAATGGTCTGGGTAGCAGGAAGCTGCCATTCTGCCCATTTTTTCAGATGGAAAAAGATAAAAGCAGGCGCTTGTCTAAGAACTCTTTGGCTCTAGTAAGTGGGGCAGCTCCACAGATCAGAAAACACCAGCCTTGAACAAAACAGGGTTCAAATCCTGGCTCCGTGATGTATTCCCTATGCAGCGTTGAGAAAGTGACTTCACTCTTTGGAGCCCTCAGCTTCCTCATCCCCAAAGTGGTCATTTTTAGCCTCTTCAGGTTCTCAGAAAGTAGAAGACCAACATAGCTGCTCGGTAGTTCCTAGGGCCAGCTGCGTCTAAAGCAAGGAAAGCCTTCGCTGAACTCTTTTCTCCAAGGAACCCAGCATTTGACCAACTTTCTGCCTTTTCCATAAGAGGAAAGAAGCCCTTCCTGAGTCCAAAATCCTCTTAAGCTGAACTTCCTGTTTGGCCTGCATAGCCACACCCCTGGGACAAGAGTGTTCAGTAGGGTGAGACTCCATGAGATATCAGCCTCATTGGCTCACCTCCAAGTGCAGGGGAGGAAAAGGGAGAGAGGGAGGGTGGACGAAAGTTAAGAAAGGTGGTTTTCTCTGACGTGAGAGCCAAGACGATTCATGAGGCTTTTTGTGCCGTTAAAATCTCTCTCTCTTCTGGGCCCTGAACCCAGCACTTTTGCTCTCAGAGAGGTTCCCCATCGGCTGAGTCTCCCCCCACCCCACCCCGCCCCTTCTGGAGGTCAAGCGTCCGCTCTCTGCCCTGCCCTCCCCTCCCCAGCAGACACCTGTCTACTCCAGGGCAGGTCTGGGTGTCCCAGGCCTGGGCTCTAGTTCTTGCAGCACATCATCCTGTGTACGAAAGTGCAAACTTCTGGAAGGGCCAGCTGCATTTGCCCCAGATTCTTGCACAGGGGGGTGCTAGAAGGGGTTAAACCAGTGGTTAGCAACTAGGTGGGGGGGGGGGGGAGCAGGGGACATGTGGCAATTTCTGGAGACATTGGGTTGTCACGATGGGTTTGGGGGGGCTTGCTATTGGCTTTTAGTGGGGAGAGACCAGGGATTCTGGTAGACGTACCGCAGGGCACACGACAGCCCCTCAGCACACAACCGAGAATGGTCCCGTCCAAAGTGCCAGCCGTGCCGGGGTTGAGAAACACCAGGTTGAATGTTTGTTTTATGGCCCTGAGTCAGCTCCCCTGCTGTTCTAGGCTGAATTGTGTCCCCTGCAACCAAAATTCAGATGTTGAAATCCTAACCCCTGGTACCTGAGAACATGACTGCATTTGCAGAAAGATCTTTTAATCAGGCAGTTATGTTGAAATGAAGTCATTAGGTTGGGCCCTGCCTGATCTGACTGGTGTCTTTACAGAAGGGGAAATTTGTACACAAACACAGGCACACACACAGGGAAGACCCCGTGAGGACACGGGGAGAAAACAGCCACCCGCAAACCAAGGAGAGAGGCCTCAGAAGGAATCAACCCTGCAGACATCTCGGTCTCAGACGTCGGGCCTCCAGAACTGGGAGAAAATTCATCTGTTGGTTGAACCACCCAACAGATGCCACCAAGGGGCAACCCTTGGTCAGGGCGGCCCCTGAGAAAACTAACACACCCACGCACCCGTGTCCCTGCGGTTCTGTCCTCTCTCGAGAGTGCTTTTGCATTCACTCAGGTGTGTCCCACCTTTCTGCCATCCCTCTAATTACTGGGGATCTTTATTTTTTTGGTAGGTTACACGGTCACAGGATTCGGAAACGAAAACACCAAAAAACAGCCTCTGGTGAAAAATCCCCTTTGCTCTCTTGCCCCCAGGCACCCGTTTTACCTCCTGGGAGGTAATAATCACCCCTGGATCTTTCCATGGCTGTCACATACATAGTCAAGCAAATGCATGTATACCTTCCTCCTACCTGTCTTTATAGGATCAAACAGTAATGTTCTGCATGCAGCTTCGACCTCCATGTTAGAGATCATTTCAGGCAGATACATAGACAGGACACAGCATGCTGGTTAAACGCTAGACCGCCTGTGTTCAAATCTGGTTTGGGAAACCCTCTAGCATTGACCCTCTGTGTGACCCTGAAACTTCACCTCTGCTTGCTCTCATTTCCTCATCTGTAAAATGAGATAGTAATAGTGCCTCCCACTATTAGTTTTCTTTCTTTCCTTTTTTAAGTTTATTTATTTTTGAGAGAGAGTGAGAACAAGAGTGCAAGGGGAAGAGAGGGAGGGAGGGAGAATCCAAAGCAGGTGCCACACTGTCCGTGCAGAGCCCGACATGGGGCTTGAACCCACAAACTGTGAGATCATGAACCGAGCTGAAACAGATGCTTAACGGGCTGAGCCACCCAGGTGCCCCCGCTATTTTCAATCACTGCCTAACAAATTACCAACTTAGAAGCTTCAAACAGCACTCGTATATTAGTTCACAGTTTTGTAGGTCTGAAGCCAGGCGGACTTGACCGTGTTCTCTTTGCAGGGTCTCACAAGGTCAAAATCAAAGTATTGGTCGAATCTGGAGGTTCTGGAGGAGAATCTGTTTCCAGGCTCATTTAGGTTGTTGGCAGAATTCAGTTCTGTGTGGGTGTAGGACTAAAGTCCCCGTTCGGCTGGGTGTTGGCCGGGGGTCACTCTGAGCTCCCAGAGACCACTCTGGTCTTTTCCTGTAACCTCCTCCACCTCCAAGCTAGAAATGGCGGGTAGAATACTTCTGCTTCGTATCTTCCTGACTTCTTCCCCTTCGGCGGTGAAAGGTTTCATGAGATTAGATTAGACCCCGCCCAGATAGTCTCCCTTCTGATGAACCCAGAGTCAACTGATGGGTGACGTTAATTACATCTGCAAAATCCCTTCCCTCCTGTAATATAACAGACTCCCGGTGAGATAGCCCATCTTAGTACAGTCCTGAGGATCAAGGTGGGAAATCTGGGGGACGCATAACACACCGCCTCAAAGGGTGTTGTGACAACTCGACTGCATATCTCATGGCATATGCAGTATTTAAAAGTTAGCTTTTTGGGGGTGGGCGTCACCTGGACTTGGTATTGTGGAAACGGCTTAGATTTACTAAGGATTTTCAAAGAGATTCCTCTAAGGACACCTTGAACAGTTGTGAATCGCTTTGTCCTCTTGGACCCATTGATTCTGTGATTCTCCAGGACTCAAGTTAAATATCAGTTTCCCCCGCCCCCTCAAGACAGTGGTTACTGCCCTCGTTCATTTTCCTTCATCCCCTCAGCCCAGGACATACTGCGCTGCTTGGTAATCATCTGGGCCGTTGGAGCGCCTGGGTGGCTCGGTCGGTTAAGCATCTGGCTCTCAATCTCGGGTCAGGTCATGATCTCACAGTTCATGAGATCTTCAAGGGGATCTGTGCTGACGGTGTGCAGCCTGCTTAGGATTCCATCTCCCTCTCCTCTGCCCCCTCCCCTGCTTGCTCTTTATCTCTCTCTCAAAATATATAAAAGTAAACTTTTAAAAAATTATTTAAAAAAAGAACAGCTAAGGCATATTCAGGATGCATGCACTGCGCTAAGCACTTTACATGGGCTACTCCATTTAATCCACCAGCAGCCCTGGCAGATAGGCACCCTCACTGCGCCCATTTCACAGGTGGGGAAACTGAAATAGTGGGGAAGCTGAACAGATATTACCTGCCCCAAACCACTGGGCTAGAAAGTGGCAGAGTCGAGTCGAGATTTGAACCCACGCAGTAGTGCCCCCGCCTCGCTCACTCTGACCCACCCTGATGGCAGATCAGGCTCACCAGGGTATCCAGAAGGTCAGGAAAAATCTTTCAATTCAGCCACCACGCTAAGACGCTCCCTGAATCCAGTCCTGGGGCCTTAGGGAGACGTTAATGGGTGTTTTATAAAAAGGTGTTCCGTGATCAGATAACTTTGGGAGATGCTCTGAGCATGATCTACACTCCCACCCCCTACCCTTCTTGCTTGCTAACATAGTAAAGGCTCTGAGAAATCCTGCAATCAAGAAATTCATTTCACTTTGTTTGACATTTCCCCAACTTGTTAACCACCGAACCCTTTTACTGAGCACAATATGCTGTAAAATCTAGTTCAGGGGTTGGCAAACCCCAACCTGTGGACCCAGTGCTTATTTTCATGAAATTTTATTAGAACACAGCCATGCTCATGCATTTAAGTATTGTCTGTGGCTTGTTTCATGCTGCAAAGACAGAGTTGAGCAGTAGAGACAGAGTCTGTATGACCCACAAAACCTAAAATATTTAATGTCTGGACCTTTAAGAAAAAGTTGGCTAACCCTGATCAGGCGTTTGAATCTATTTATGTTCCTAATTCCTTCCCATTTGGTCTTCGCAAGAAAGCTATGTGTAAGGGGGAATCTCCGTTGTCTACAGCAGACAGACACTTTGGGAAATAGAAGACCCCAAGGGGTGAAACATGTCCAGAGACTGGGCTGGAAACCAACAGAAGTGAGTTTGACTGTCATTATTAAGGACTTGACTATTTGAAATTGCCAGGCTAATGTTTTTATAAAGTTTATTCATGTTTTCTTTTGGGAGAGACAGAAAAAGCACGAGAGCGTGCATGCGTGCATGCAAGTGGGGGAGGGGCAGAGAGAAAGAGAGAGAGAATCCCAAGCAGACTCTGCACTGTTAGCACAGAGCCAGATGAGGGGGTGGGCTCGGACTCACAAACCAAGAGATATGGCCTGAGCTGAAGTCCGAGGCTTAACCAAGTGAGCCACTCTCGGGTGCCCCTGCCACGCTAATTTTTAGATTCACCCTAAGGCAACAAGTGGTCTGCAAGACTTCTTAGGCTCACACTCATCTTTAGGATTTGTTCTTTATTTGCTCTGCTTGAAGTTTGTAGCTCAGGTACCCACTAATCCCCGGAGAAGCGCTGAAGCCCTGAGATAACAGCCTGAAAGCTCCCATTTACCAGCCTGTGTCAGGCATCGCTAATCCATCATGGCCCTGCTTCACCCAGGTTCTTCTCTCTCAGTGCAACAGTGCCGACAGCCTCCACCAATCAGTGTCAGAACATGAGATGAAGCCTAGGTCTTAAACTTCAGTTGTTCCTTGAAAAGAAAATGGAACATTCTGGCATCTGCAGACCTCTGTGGCCTCTCAGCTAATTGGATAAGGCCCACCCAGATTATTGAGGATAATCTCCTTTACTTAAAGTCAACTGATTGTAGATGCTAATCACATTTACACAATACCTCTGGCAACAGCCTCTAGATCAGCATCTGACTGCATAACCCGATGCTAGAGCCTAAACTGAAGCATGAAACTGTCCTTGCAATCCCCCATTAAACAAGATGCCCATTTAGGGGCTGAGGCCAGCGTTTTATCACGTCAAGGAAGTAGCCATCTAGTCCAATGTATTGATTACAAACATTTTTTTACTGTTTATTTCTTGAGAGAGAGAGAGCGAGAGAGAGAGCATGTGCATGAGTGGAGGAGGGGGCAGGGAGGGAGACACAGAATCCGAAGCAGGCCCCAGGCCCTGAGCTGTCAGCACAGAGCCCCATGTGGGGCTCAAACTCACAAACTGTAAGGTCATGACCTGGGCCAAAGTTGGACCCTCAACCGACTGAGCCACCCAGGTGCTGCTATTGAAATTTTTTTAAACTAGGTGTTGAACTTGGTAAAAATCATTTGATTTTCCTCATTGATCTGTTAGAGCGAAGAAGAACTGTATTATCAGGTTTCCTGTTAAGCCTTGCATTGTTGGAGTGAACTGCATTTGATCAAGGTGTGTTCACTTACGCAGGGTCACACAGCAAGTCTGTGGCAGACCTGTGACCTAAGGTGAGGTCTTCCGGATCCCAAGAGAGATGCCCCAAGGACCAACAATCATACTAAAATATTATAGAATAGAATAGAATAGAATAGAATAGAATAGAATAGAATAGAATGTAACCAATTCGCCTAGTACTATTTTAGGAGCCTCATAAACATAAACTGATCCTCATAACAATCCTCTGAGGTTAATTCTCCTCTCATCCCCAATGTGCAGATGAGGAAACCGAGGCACAGAGAGGGTAAGTAACTTGCCAAGAATCACACAGCTGGTAAATGGCAGGGCTGGGATTTGAACTTGGCAGTCTCCTTCCAGAACCCCCACTTCCAAGCATCACACAGTCCCCTCTGCCCATCTTTCACCACCCCCACCCTCCTGACTCAACTCCCCCAACACAAATGATACAGCAGATATTCTGTGAGGCTGCAGACGGGTCAGAATCATTCCCCAGCAGTCCAGGCCCCACACACCCTGTCTCCAGCCACAGCCAGCCGCCGGTCCATCACCTCCTCCCTCTGCCACCCTGCCCTGCTGTGTCCCCGGGGCCTGCACATCACTTTCTGTTGTTGTTCTTGTTTTGCTTTGTTTTTTTCCTTCACCGTGATCCCTGGGAGACTCTCAAAGGCTACATTCTGCCACCAGGGGACCCAGGAGGGACAGGGCAGGCACCTGAGATTTCCCAAACCCCTCCTGCCGTGCCGTAAGGTGGGGGAAAGCGGGGGGGGGGGGGGGGTGCATTATTTATTTATTTTTCTGGTCCTGCTCTGCTCCACACCCCCCAAGCTGTTGTTCCTCACCGGGGAAGATGAAAAACGGCTTCAGACAATGGAGGACAAGGCTTGCCACATGGCCCCCGCAGTTTAATTTCCTTTAATTCATTTTACATTGAACCAAATGATACTGTTTGTTTTTAATGGCCAACACTCAGCACGGAGGAGGGGCGGCCAGGCCTCCTCCTGGGGAAATTAGGAACACAGCTGCTATTTAAACTCTCCTGCCACTCCGCTCCCCCCACCCCCCACCACCCTGCACTGGGCCTCTGGAAATCACTTTCCAGGTTGAAAGATGATACCCTTCACCAGCTCAGATGGTCACTGTGGAGAGAGCTGGCCCAGCTCTGCCCCAGCTGCAGTCAACCCCCCCCTTAGGGTGGCCACCCCATCCCAAGGCCCATCTTTCTCTGGGAAGACGTGGGTGTGGGTACACAGGAATGGGGACCAAGGTCATCGCTCTTGAGTGCCCCTGCCCCACTGCCCATTGCTGAAAATCCTGCACAGGCACCTGGCCGAAGCAGGGCCGATCCAGCGCCCTATCCCAGGATATGAACAATATAGAAGTTGGGTGTGTTCATTCAGCACCTGGGTCAGTCTGCCTTCTAACCAGGTCCCCAGGCGATCCGTGTATATGTGAAAGTTGCAAGAGGAGAGATCCTTCCACTTGGGCTGATGGCCTGGTGGTCCAGTGCTCCTCTGAAGCCTGAGATAAGCCACAATCCCTCCAAAGTCCCTTTTTTTGTGTAGGTGGGCCAGAGCCAGCTTCAGCTCCTTGCAGGTATAGGGACCTTGATGGATACACCACCCCCTTGGCAGATGCCGGAGGGATTCACAAGGCTTTGGCCTGCTTGTGACATTAGTAGGGGTCGATGATGATGATTAATGCTCAATTTGGACATTCCAAAGGCCCCTCCGGTCCTTCAGAGATTGAATTACGCCTCTGCCCTGTTGGTCACAGACTGTTAAGATGCAGAAAGACCTTACCGTACAGATGGGGAAACCAAGGCCCCCAAAGTTAGTTTCAGGTCATGTGATTGATCTTCTCGTACATTCATTGTACAAATACTTATTGGGCATCAACAGAGCGCCAGGTGTGGGGGCTACCCAGACCCGGACTTTGAAGCTCAAACCTCACAGTCCGATGGGGCAGCAGGCCAGGGAAGCAGTGACTTAAGGGCCCTCTTAGAAAACAGGGGGGGCAACCAAACCAGCCCCAGCAAAGTCCTATGGAGTGACCGCAGAACTGAGGGTTAAAGAGGGGTAGGAGTTGGCCAGGCAAAGCCAAGCCACAAGGACACGCCAGAGAGAAGGGACAGTCAGAGCCATGGCACGGCAGCAGGAAACAGTTTGGCGTGTGCATGTTTCCCGGGAACTGCTGCGCATCCCCTCCCCACTGGACTCTCAGCTCCAGGAGGGCAAGGGTGGCACCTGCCATGCTCACGCTTAGACACAGCGACACACGGCAGGTGTGCAGTGACTCTTGAACGAACAGATGGGTGCGTGTGCATGGTCGGTGTGAAGGTGCACTCAGGGCGAGGCAGGGAGGCCCGAGGCCCTGCCCTGCCTTTCCAAGCGACATTATGGGTATGCATGCAGCGGCAAACCCCTGCTCTGGGGTGCTGCGGGGATTAATTAGCCTGCTAAGTGGTGATTATTGTGCTCTTCTCTGGCTAAATGATTAGGGAGGCAGCCAGGCTCCCTGAGGTGGCCTTGGAGGCATCCCCTTCCATCCTCCCTCCAGGTGGGGGCCTGGAGGTTTTCTGTGTTGGCTTCCAGGGCTGGGGGGGAGTGGGGGGGTGCTGTCCTGCCCTTCCGCTTCCCCCAGATGTTCCTCCTTCCCTGGGGTGAAAGAAGGGGCCTGGAACTGAGATTTAGCCCGGGAGAGCCCACCACTTGCTTAACGTTTCTCCACTCCATCGGCTTGTCCAGAAAGGTCCCAGAGTCCATGGCGAAGTGCTTAGCTCTGGAGGCAGGCGGATCCAAATTCAAACCCTGGCCCTGCCGTTCCCATGGGTAGCGCCTCAGGCCAGTCACCTCTGTGCTCTGTGCCTCAGTTTACTCGCCTGTGAAAAAGGAGATAATGCTATTTACCTACCTCTCTGGGTCTTAGGGGAGAATTGAGGTGAGCTAGAAAATAAATTTTAAGTAAATAAAACACAGGTGGAGGTCCCTTCAGCAATTTCTGCCGGGTATTAGATGCCCGATGTGTGTATACATTTTTTCTTTTTGTACGTTCTGTCACGGCCGCCATGGGTCAGGACTCTGCTGGAGGTTGGAGTTTGGAGGTAAAAACCAGGTTCATTGCTCAGAGGCTGAGAGCCCACTAAAATTTGGTTCTTCTATGGGGCGCCTGGGTGGCGCAGTCGGTTAAGCGTCCGACTTCAGCCAGGTCACGATCTCGCGGTCCGTGAGTTCGAGCCCCGCGTCGGGCTCTGGGCTGACGGCTCAGAGCCTGGAGCCTGTTTCCGATTCTGTGTCTCCCTCTCTCTCCCCCTCCCCCGTTCATGCTCTGTCTCTCTCTGTCCCAAAAATAAATAAACATTGAAAAAAAATTAAAAAATAAATAAATAAATAAATAAAATTTGGTTCTTCTCCTCAAGGCCCAGAAGTGCCAAGGTCAGACCTTGAACGGCCCAAAGAAGGAAAGAAGTGTTACATTTCCCAGTTACCTATTTGCGCCCAGCCCTGGACAGGATCTTGGAGCCGTCTGGGTTTGAATTTGGCTTTGCCACTGGGTGTGTATCCTCAGGTGAGCAAGGTCACAGTTTAGAGCTTCCATAGCCCCATCTGTGTATAGAACTGGTCGATAGTATTACCTGCCTCAAGGAGGAACCTTGAGCTCAAGTGAGGAGCACACAAGGTCATGTATTAAGAAGGCTTAGCAGAGAGTTTTCAGAGAGGAGCCCCTTTCCTGCCTTCAAGAGGCTGACTGAGAGGTAGGGGGAGACACACACACACACACAAACAAGAATAAGGGGCTCCCGGGTGTCTCAGTCGTTTGAGCGACCAACTCCGGCTTAGGTCATGATCTCACGGTTCGTGGGTTCGAGCCCTGCATCAGGCTTGCTGCTGTCAGCGAAACGTCTGCTTCAGATCTTCTGTCCCCATGTCTCTCTGCCTCTCTCCTGCTTGCGTTCTCTCTCCCAAAAGTAAATAAAAACGTTTAAAAAAAATAATAAAAATTAAAAAAAAGAATAAGACAGGGAGATAGTACCCCTCTCTTATTCCCTGCTGTGCACACATTTGGGGTCCCTTGCACATCTCAGCCTTTCATGAACACATGCTGAGTGATGGCAGCACAGGTGCACGGGGGCCACAAGGTGGTGGAGGAGAGCAGGGGCATGCTGTCTGTTACCTTGTGGGCTTGGCCTTGACTGGCTTGCTGTAAGGCCCGTGGGGCCTGGCATTACTGAGAACACACTTGTCCCTTCACTAGGTGAGGCAGGGGCTCCCTGCAGCCAGGCCTCCTATTTTAAGAGGAGGAAACCATCATCCCTAGGGTTTCTGCGCTTTGTCCGTAATCTTGAAGCCGCTCAGAGGCGAGGGAGTCTTTTTGACGCCCACCTGGCCCTTGCCTCTTTCCGGCCTGACATCCATCCATCACTTGCCAGTTTTGAAGTTCTCTTGGTTCCTCCTACATTCAGTTACACTCTTGTTATGTCACCTCGTTCCCTCTTCTGGGAACACTGTCCCCTAACCCCAGCCACATCTGGCTGACCTCAAATCGCTCACACATCTGTGTTTACATCTCACTTCCCCTGGGAATCCGGGACTTAACCTGGCCCCAGGTGGGCTTGCTGACTCACCTGTGTGCCCCCCATGGTGCCTGGGTTATTTCTGTTCTGTGTGCAGCAGATGAGGCTCTGACCGCTGGTTTGTCTCCCCCCCCGCGACACACGACACACACACAAACACCTGAAGCCTGGTGAGAGCAGAAGCCGGGTATCTCCTATGTTTCATTTTATCCCTGGCCTGGTGCTTGGTACACTCAAAACAGAGGTTGAGTTACTAATAAGTTACTAATAAGGAACTGGGAATGTGGCAAAGGCACGTTTGCCCTCAAGCAGGCTGCATGCAGGCAATGCAGAGGGTCTATTAGGAGTCAGACAAGCAGGTTCCATCCCGGACCCTCCACTCACTAGCCATGGGGCCTTGGGCGAGCAGGCTCTCTAAGCCTCAGTTTCCTCATCTGTAAAAGGGGGATAGTAATCATACCAGTATGAAGGTTAAACAAGATCATGCCTGTCAATGAAGCAATCCAGTCACTGCAGCTCAGTAAACATTCTTATTTAAGGAAGAAATAAAGTAAGCAGAGGAGGGGGGCCCTGGAAGGCATGATACCACCCCTCCCCCACACCCCCAGGAGTAAATGTTAATGTTGTCACTGCAACATTGCAGAAGCTAATTACAGTGTGCGTGCTCCATGCCAAGCACGGGTCCTACTCTGTTTACATCCATCCATTCATTCATTCAAATGGTATTTTTTTTCACTACTTACTCTGTGCCAGGCCTTGTACTATAGGTCCTAGGGATTCAGCAGTGAAACAGGCACAATATCCACTTTCAACGTACTTATGTAAACAAGATGCTGAAATAAAGCAGTATGTGAGGTGGAAAAAAAGAAAATGGAATGCTATGACAGGCACTGCTCTTTTAAATAGGGTGGTCGGGGAAGGCCTCAACTGAGAAGTTGACATTCATGCAAAGACTTGAAAGAAGCAGGGGAGTGTGCCATGCCTACATTGGAGAAGAGTATTCCAGGCAAGGGAAATAGCATGTGCAAAGGCCCTGGGGTTGAAGCATGCTTGGCAAGCTCAAGGAGCAGCAAGGCAGGATGGCCAGAGCAGTGTGTGGGGCAGGGCCAGCTTCCTGGGTGTGCAGCCTGTGCAAAAGGGCCCCATGCTTGGTTTAATGCTCTACTGCTGCTGTCTTGAAATTCCTAGTGATTTTTTAACAAGAGGCGCCACATTTTCACTTCCCACTGGGCATTACAACTTATGTAGCCAGTCCTGGTGGTAGGAGATACAGTCAGAGAGGCCTCTCCCCTCTGTCCCAGCCCCAGGCCTACATTCTGGCCTCCTCCCATCCTGACTCAGAGCCAGGAGAGAGACCTTAAAATAAGGTTATCTGCACATTTCATCCTGACACTGTCCTTGTGACGGTGGGAACGATTTCTTCCCTGTGTTAATTTCCGATTGCTACTGTAACAAATGTAAGCCAATTGAGTGGCTTAAAACAAACTATCTTACGGTTCTGGAGGTTACAAATCCAAAATCAGCCTCATGGGGCTAAACTGAAGTCCAAGTGTCCACAGGGCAGCTCCTTCTGGAGGCTCCAGTGGAGAATGTTTCCTTGCTTTTTCCAGCTTGTAGAGGCTGCCTGCATTCCTTGGCTTTGACTCCCTTCCTCTACTTTCAAAGCACATCTGTCCAACCTCTGCTCCCTTCACTCTGACCCTCCCACCTCCCTCTGACAAGGACTTTTGTGATTACATTGTCCCCCATAATCCAGAATAATCTCCCCATCTCAGAATCCTTCACTTGGTCACATCTACTCAGACATAATCTAGAATAATTTCCCCAGCTGTGAATCCTTCACTTAATCACATCTACACAGTTATTTTGCCTTGCAAGTTAACATGGGTTCCAGGGATTGAGATGTGGACATCTTTGGGGGAGCAGTATTCAGCCTATCATCCCCCCACCCCCCCCCACACACACACACATACTTTGCAGATGAGAAAACCAAGTCCCAGAGAGGTGATGTCGCCTTTGGGCAAAGACACCTCCCAGCAAAAGGACAGACCTGCCATTGGGGCCCATGTCCATCTAGTTCTAAGTCATGGGCTCTAGACCACCAGGAAGAAGGCACCTTCTACTTATCTCTGCTTGTCTCTCTTCCTTCCACCTGACCCCCAGGAGGGAGACAGGCTTGGGCAGTTGTAACCCAGAGCGTTTGCACCTAAGACTGTAGCTGACATGAGGACAGATAAGGACATCCATCCACCTGGGACCGGGACAGAAGGAAGAATCCGCCTTTCTGCAGCTAACAGGGTCCCAGGCCACTTCAGACTTAATCATCAACACCTTATAATTGGGCCTCTCTTGGGTCCCAGGGAGCAGGGCCCTGTTTGTAAGGAAGCTCCTGATGTGCACGTTGCTGGGACACGTAGCCTGAGCCCTTTCCTGTTCATGGGGCCAAAGCTCTTAAATCAGGGGAACCACAGCCAATGAAATTGGGTGCCTGCCTGTTGCTGTTGAGGGGCAGAGTTCTCCTCCCAGGCTAGTGACTCCTGTGGGGCCACAGCCAGGCCCTAAGGACTCTGTGTGCTGGCCCCTGGGGCAACAGCACCAGAGACCTATCCCAGCCCTTGGCATGCTTTCTGGCCGCCTCCTCATCCTGGGCATAGAAGCCAGAAGAGGAGAGGGGACCTTTGTAGGAAATCGGGGGTGTGAGGGAGAAGATGACACATTTTAACCAGCTCTGGTCTTTAATATTGAGTGTCCAGTTATCAGAAGGCAGGATGTGGTGGTGGATAAGGGCATCCATGCTGACATCAGACAGACTTGGATTCAGATCCCACATCTGCCACTTATTAGATCTGTGATCTTAGGCAAAATGGTGAACTTTGAAACTGAGCCTTGGTTTCCCTGTCTACAGATTGAGGGTACTAATTTGCCCCCTGGCTCATGAGATTGTTACAGGCAGTTAAAATTGTGGGCAAATTTTCTGCTTGTGACTTTCTTTAAATAACCCATACAAGGTATAAAAAATAATAACAAATAACCATGTTTAAAACGTAGAAAATGGATAGCACCTTAGAAACTCCCTGTGCATACGTCCTGGCTTCCATCCATCTCCCTCGCTCCCTTTGCTCACAAGAAACAAGTGAGTTTTGCTGTTACCCCTCCCTCATTGTCCTTCCATCTGCTTTTTTGTCTCCTTTCTTGCTGAGCTATTAAAGAGCAGAGCAGGCATAAGCATGTATAACCCTATTGCCTTCCATACCTAACTTCCTACCAATTCCTCCTCTGCTCTCTCTTGTTACCAAGCAAGGACGCTGCTGCTTGGGAGACCTGAACATCAAGTTTGTCGACGCCGTAATAAACTTAGAATTAATAGGCTCTGATGAGCACCAGAGGAACAGTGCAGAAAGTACTTTTAACCAAGAACCTTGGACTTCCTAGAAAGAACGCAGTAAGACCAAACTTTATACTCAGACAGACCTGGGTTTGAATATCAGCACTGCCCACCAGCTTGAGCCACCAATTCTTTGAGTTCAGTCCAGGAATATGAAGTATCTACTGTATGACAGGCCGTGAACCAAACAGACAGGATCCCTGCTTTTATTTAGTTGGGAGATCACCATTAAACAAACATGCAGCCATAACACTTCAAATTGTGGTAAGCACTAGGCAGAAAATAAAACAGAATTCATGGAGGACCCATTTAGGGAAATGGGAAGGGCGTTCTCTGCACAAATCATACTGGAACTGAAACTTGTACTTCCTAGTAATCGGACTTTGGTTAAAATAAATTCAGTTTTCCCATCTGCAAAATGGAGCTGGAAATTGCCCCCTCACAGCGCTGCCCTTGGTAATAGGCTCTGAGTCCATCCTTGTCAGGCTCAGGACAGGGGCTCAGGGTCATTTGCCTTTCTCCCTGTCTGACATGGCATTGTATGTGGCCGAGGTCTGTTAGGGAGCAGTTTGTGATGGAGAATCTACTGCTGGGAAGTGAACTGTGAAACTTTCTAAGGGTCTCGTCGGCCCCTCCGTGTTTGATGGCTGACCCTGGGGGTGGGAGAGAGGAGAGAAGGTATATTGTCCACTGTCAACAGGAAGTCTTCGTCTTTTTTCTGGAGAAAGTGGTGTGGTGGAGTAATACAAAGGCAGCGCTGCTGAATCACATCCCAGCTCTGCAGCCTGCCATTCCACCTCTCTGAGCCCCCTCTACTCATCTAATGAGTCCTGTAACACTTCTCCAGTGGGTTTGTCACGTGGAATAGTGAGCTTTTAAAGTGTCCAAGTACTTCGTGGGGCACCCAGCAAGCGTGGCCTTTACCATTCATTGTTCCCATCCCACCAGAGCGGGAACTAGGACAAAGGTGCAGAGAAGGAGAGGCAAAACACCATCCTGGTTCAGGTCCTTGCTCCGCCCTTTCCTAGCTGGGGAACCTTGGGACAGGTCCCTTAGCCGACTGGGCCTCAATTCGCGGGTAAGACAGAGCTAAGAACAGCACTTCCCTCCCTGGGCGCTGTGAAATGACTCAGGCAGGTTGCCTGGCACCGCTCTTGACCCCAAGTCCAGGGGAGCTGGTGCGGTCACTCCCTGCTGGTACTTGGGGGTTGCGAAGACGCGCGAAAGAATGGAAAAGGCGACTTTGCCCTTCGCAGATAGCGACGTCCTTTGTCCACAGAGGTCGGAGAGCGGCCGGTTCTGGAGTCGGTACCCGCGCGGGGCGCGCGGAGGCCCCGGCCCGGAGCCGGCGGCGCGCAGACCCGGGCGGCCGGGGGCGCGGGGCTGTGACCTCATCGGCCGGCGCCGTCCCGCGGGGCCATGAGATCATGAGATGCCGGCGCTCGCCGAGGAGTCGATTTGTTGGGAGCGCGGGGACAGCCGGTCGCCCGCCGCGGTGATCTCATCCGGGCCCCGGGGAGGAGGAGGTAGGCGGCCCGGCCAGCCCGCTCCGCCCGGAGGGGGATTAATGGCTGCCGCCGGCCGGTGACGTCACCGGCAGCGCCCGTTGCCGGGTAACTCGCGGCCTCTGGCCCCGCCCCCCACCTGCCGCGCTCTCAGCCTCAATCCGTCCTGGCTCGCTCCTCTCTTTGCTTTTTTCTTTCTCTTTTTTTTTTTTTTTTTTTTTTTGTATTGAGGCACAACTTACATACTGTAAAGTGATCTAATTATAAGTTTACAGCCTCGATGAATTTTTACATATTTATGTATCTATATGTAAAATATGTATATGTATGTCCATATGTTTCCAGATCTCAGCGCTCCTAAATAGAAATGTAATGCAAGCCACATAGATAGCTTCACATTTCTTGGTAGTCACAATAAACAAGTAAAAAGGGAGCAGGTGACATTACTTCTAATAATATATTTTATTTATCCCAGTATCTCCAAAGAATTAGTATTTCAACAGGGAGTCAGTGCAAAAACTTTAATGAGCTGTTTTATTTACCTTTTTGCTGTTTTTTTCCTAAGACTTTGAAAATCTGTGTATATTATACTTGCGGCACATCTCCATTCGGATCTAGCCACATTTAAAATGCTCAGTAGCCACATGTGACGACTGGCTACTATATTGGGCAGCACAGGTATAAAACATTGCCAGCACCCAGAAGCCTCTCTCATTCCTCCTTTTCTGGTCGGTACCCCTACCAAGGTACCCATCATTCTGACTTTTATCATCCCTGTTCGGTTCTCTTCCCCCACACAGACCTCCTATCTTTTCTTTCTCTCTCCCCACACTTCATTTTAACTCCTAGGGTCAGAGCACTATCTAATGGATAGTCGGACTGGATTGGGGCCCCAGCTCTCCCGTGTCTATAGCACTTGGACAACCCGCTGTCGTTTTGAGCTCGTGTTTCCTCACCTCTTAACCGTGGCTCATCATAGCGGGGTCCTTCTCCGAGTTTGAGGGCAGCACGCAGGTACTAAGTGTTCCACAGAGAGATTTTTATCACCCCACGGTGAGCCAGCCCTAGTTCTCTTTCTGCTGGTTTCTTTTCTCTCCCCTCTTGTCATTCTTCCTGTAGCTTAGTCTTCCACAGTCCGTTCCTCCCTCCCATGCCTCTGTTGAGCTTTCTCATCCGAGAAATGGGAATGGATCATAACTAGCCACCAGGGGAGCAGTGGATGTACAATTCCTGGCCCATGGCAAGTGCTTGATAATAAGATTACTTTCTTCTCCTTGCCCCTCCTCCTCGGCTCCTCGCTCTTCGCGTGGTCTCTGGGGCCTGGGTGTCCTTTTTCTTCTGTCTCTCCTCTTTTCTTCTGCCCTCGTTCCCTCTTCCCTGCCTGCACTCGCCTCTAGCCTTCCTTCTGCCCCCCAGTCCTGTCAACACTTCTTTCTCCCACCACTCACGGCCGCGCTGTTAGAAGTCAGTTTCCAAGCTCTTCCCCACCCGCAGCCTTCTCAAGATGGAGAAGACTGGGCGCGCCCACCCCTCGGCTGATGGCACCGTACTTCAGAGGTCGCTGTTCCTCTGTTTTGCCCTGAAGGGCTCCGCGGTCCCCGAGCAGCCTGCCATCATAACAGACCGCAGGTCTCCTTCCCAGGAAAACAAGTCTTTGTTTTCAGCCCCTCGCGCCGGCCCAGCCCGCCCGTTTCGGCGCAGGGAGTGCGACCCGTCCAGGTGGCGATCAGATGCTAACCAGCAGTGCAGGGCGAGCAAAGCAATGCGGGAAAACCGCAGGGGAGGCTGAGGGGACCTTTTGCTCTTGCCCGGGCCCCTATGGCCCTGGAGGCTGGTTGCACTTCCCGCTTATTTCCCCCCCACGGGAAAGGAGGGCTTTGCAAGGAGGACCCCGTGTGGCTCTGTGCTAGTTTGGGGGAAGCTCTCTAGCCTCTTTTTCCCCCGAGGCCCTTTTCCGGTTTGGGGAGTCTCCTAGCCCTCTCCCTGCGGTTCAGAGGGGGCCGTGGGTCCCGGCGCCCCGCCCACCCTTGACCATGTGACCGGGCCCGGCCAATCATAGAAGCCTGTGGCCTCCTTTGGGCTCTGAACTTGGTTCCAAGGATGGAGGCTTCCCTTTCATTTTGGTGAGTGGGCCCAGGGAGAAACAGGTCTCTCTTCATGTTGGAGTTGAAGCTGTAAGCATGTTGGCTTGGGGCTGCCCCTGGTCATCTCTCCTACCAGATATAGTTGAATCCAGCACTTTCTACCCGCGTCACCTGGGGCTGGTTACCTATCCTCTCTAGGCCTCAGTTGGCTCATCTGTAAAGTGGGAGCATTAATAGCACCTCCCTCAAAGTGTTGCGTACAGAGTGATGCCTAGTACATAGTAAGAACTAAGAAATAGTAATAATTACAATCATCGTCATCATCATCACCACCTGGAGAGGGCCTGTCCTTGGCAGGAATGCATGAAGCTTACACACAAGAGCAGCGGAGACAAGCCGAGAGATTTGGGAAAGAGGAGGAGAGATGGAAAGAACCATAGAAGTAGAGATCTTACACCACTCTGTTGGCACTCCTGGACCCAGCTGTACTGGCACCAGCACCACCCCTGCCTTTGCAATTTTGTGACCCAGTGCATCACGATCCTTCCATAACCTGCTTCAAGTTAGCTTTCTGTCACTTATGGCCGAAAGTGACACTATAATAGAGACTCTTATGCCAGTAGTTCTTGTAACAGTGTTTAGCAGCGTGGATGTTAGAGGTGGGTTAACACCCCCATCACACAAAACAACACTGATGCCCAGAGAAGGAGAATAATTTGCCCAAAGCCACACAGCTTACAAAGGACGCACCCCTAGCCATCTGACTTCACACTTGGCACTTTTAACACCATTTTACATTACAAATGGTTACAAATGAAGATCGGTTCTTTTCCATCCTGCCTGCCTCATTTACTGTCATCCTATTTAATCAGGCTTAGTTAACTCATTGTATCTGAAAGATGTTTTACACCCGCCACACTGCTAGCAGGGGCAGTGGTGCACCCCTGGGCCAGGCACTGGACTCAATGCTTTGCTTGCATTAGCTCGTTTATCCTCCCACAACCCTCGGAGGTATGTGTTACCTTTAGCCCCATTTTACCACGAGAAGACTAAGGCATAGAAGGCTGAAGTGACTTCCTAAGTCAGTCGTTAAGAGACAGTCAGAATTCAAACCAGGTCATCGGACTCTAGCATCTTCGCTCAGACTCCAGGGCCTTACCAGCTTGGAGGAGGCAGAGCTGGGACCCCCCACCTGTTACCATAGTCCTCCTTTCCTTCTTTCTGCGCTGCGCGTCTTTCCCACGTGTGCTCAGTCCAGCGGTCACTGGACAGCCCCCCTTCCTCCTAGACTCATCATCTTGTAAACCCCTCCATGTACGCAGAACCGCAGTTCCTAGCACCTTCAGCATTAGGGTTCTCTATGAGCTGAGCCGCTCCTGTGAAAAACCTAGCTATTTGGACCACAGACATTTAGCCCACCCATTCACTTGTTCGTTCGTTCGTTCATTCATTCATTCATTCATTCATGCATTCAACAAACATTCGTTGATCACCTCCTAGATGCCAAGGCCTTTGTATTAGTTAGAATTGGAATAAGCTAATAACAGCAAAGAACTCAAAATAACAGCGGCTTGGGGCGCCTGGGTGGCGCAGTCGGTTAAGCGTCCGACTTCAGCCAGGTCACGATCTCGCGGTCCGTGAGTTCGAGCCCCGCGTCGGGCTCTGGGCTGACAGCTCAGAGCCTGGAGCCTGTTTCTGATTCTGTGTCTCCCTCTCTCTCTGCCCCTCCCCCGTTCATGCTCTGTCTCTCTCTGTCCCCAAAATAAATAAACGTTGAAAAAAAAAATTAAAATAACAGCGGCTTAAATGTAAAAAGAGTGCACTTCTTTCTCATGTGAAGCCCAAAAGCAAGCAACCCGAACTGGGTAATGTGACACCTTCCAGCTCACTGCTTCACTAATCCTACGGTGCGGGACTTCTCATGGTCCAAAATGGCAACTAGAACACGAGCCATCACGTCCAAGTTCCAGACAGCAGGATGGAGGAAAGGGGGAAGAATACAGTGAAAGGTTCTCTGAAGTCACATGACACGTATACTGTATCTTAGCGACCAAAGTGGCATCTAGATGCAAAGGAAGCTGGGAGGTACAGTCTTTGTTCAAGGCAGTTGTGCCTCCAGTTACAAATTTGAGGACTCTAGGACTAAGGAAGTACGTGAGAAAGGATAGGGTGACAGCCAGACACTAGAGACCCACCCTGACGAGGCGTAGGGGAAAGATGCTAAACAAGCTAGGGTTCTGTACACTCACGAAGCTCACAGCCTACTCCAAGAAACACGTAATAGTCAGTGACTGAACACTCACTCTGTGCCAGGTGCTTCTCAGGGGTTTTCAAATGTTTTAGACTCGGGTCCTCTTGACACTTTTTTAAAAAAGTATTAAGGACCCTAAGCAACTTCTGTTTGCATGAGTTACAGCTATCCACATTCACTGTCCTAGAAATTAAAACTGTGACCTCTTGGGGGGCATCTGGCTTGCTCAGTCAGAGGAGCATGTGACTCTTGATCTCGGGGTGGTGAGTTCGAGCCCCCCATGGGGTGTAGAGATTACTTAAACTTTTTTTTTAATGTTTATTCATTTTTGAAAGACAGAGACAGAGCACAAGCAGGGGTGGAGCGGAGAGAGAGGGAGACACAGAATCCGAAGCAGGCTCCAGGCTCTGAGCTGTCGGCACAGAGCCCGACGTGGGGCTCGAACTCACCGACTGTGAGATCATGACCTGAGCCGAAGTCAGACGCTTAACCGACTGAGCCACCCAGGCGCCCCCCCACCCTTTTTTTTTTAAGAGAGAGAGAGTGTGTGTGTGTTTGTGTGCAAGCAGAGGAGGGGGCAGAGGAAGAGAGAGAATCTCAAGCAGGCTCCACGCCCAGTGCGGAGCCCGACTTAGGCTCGATCCCACGACCCTGGGATCATGACTTGAGCCAAAACCAAAGAGTCGGATGCTTAACTGACTGAGCCACCCAGGTACCCGGCTCCTGGCATTTTCTTATTTGTTGTAAATCACGTGTCATGAGCCTTAGGAAAAACCCCATTGCACACCTGGTGGAGAGCAACAAAAGTGTCAAATAATGTGTTAGTACTATTTTGTTTTGACTTCACAGACCACCCCCGCCGGACCCAAAGCAGAAAAGATTCTGCATCAGGAGTTCTGTCAGGGCTCGCCAGGGACAGCTGGTCTCCGGCTGGTGTCTGCTGGGGCCAGACCATCCAAGATGGCTTCTTCACTCCCAGGTGTGATGCCTCAGCTGCAGTGGCTGGAATGATCCGCCCCGGGTCCTGCACCCAAGACCTGAGTTCTCACTATTAGCTGGGTTCCTTGCTTCTTGCTTCTACCTGTAGTCTCAGAGCCTCTCCCTCTTTGTAGGACCTCTTCACGTAAATCTCTCCTTGTGGCTTGGGTGTCTCACAACACTTGAGTGCAAGACGAAGGCCACGAAGCAGTGGCCTTATCTCCCTCTTATCTGCCATAAGATCCAGACAGCACTTCACCTCATTCGAGTGTCCCTTAGTTCTTTTGAACCTGACATTTCTCCTCTCCAAAAGGAGTTGGCGTTAATAATGCCCCTATCCTCAGATGATCATGAAATTCGTTACTAGCTCTGACCACACACGGAGCCCTTCCTGGGTACCTGTATGTTAGGATTATTTGCTGGTGTAATTCTCATGATCACCTTGGTGTGTTGGAGCCAGGTTGCACTGGCTTCTGAGAGCCAATGGTTAAATTTTCAGGAAACTTGCGAGCAGTTGTTAAACCCTTGGCAGCTTGAATTGGCCTTGTGGGAGTATTTACACCACAGAAATTGACAAACACACAAATCAGGGCCTTATTTTGTTGTTTATAGAGACCTGGTTTGCCCACACACCACTGCATGTATGTGTGTGTGTGTGTGTGTGTGTGTGTGTGTGTGTGTGTGTGTGTGTGTTTATTCAACCCCATTTACAGATGAAGAAACTGAGGCTCAGAGAGGTTGAATTACTGTCTAAAATCAATTTAGTAGGTGGCAGACCTGACCTTGGAGCCCCAGATCCCATACCCTTAACTGCTGTGCTGTCCTTGCTCCTGCAGATGAGACAAGGGTGTATGAAACACAGTCATAAACAGGCAAAGCTGTGGAAATCAATATTCGTTATGAATTTTGATGCAGAAAAGAAACCTCTCGTCCCTGTCTACCCATTCTTTATACATTAACGCTGCGAACGACTATCTGATTATGTCTCCCCTCCCCCCTCCCCCCCAAAGTTCTTCAAATCCTCTCCCCCACCCAGGTGCTTTCTCAAAAATCCTTTTCTCTGTTCATTTCTTACGCTTCTCAGCAGCCCGCTCTCCTGCATTTACCAGCTCCCCCTCCAGAGTCAGCCTCTGTTGTTTCCTTGTTTCCCATTTCACTTTGTGGCCCCCCCCAACCCTCACCCATCCTAGCAGTAACGAAGCCAGCACAGAATCCGCCTTCCCGTCTCCACCGCTCCCGCCCCCCTTTATCAGAATCCCAGCAGAGAAGTCTGCTCCCATTCTCGCTCGTTCTCCCTCATGGGTGGCAGGGGGGCCAGACGGCTCACAATCTGATCGCGTTCCTTGTTCCCTGACACCCCAGAGAAACCACACATTCCATTTGGTGGTCGTCAGAAATAACATGCTTAAGAAACCTGGAATTACAAAGCTGCTTAATTAGAGAGAGACGGTTTCACTGGGATATGCCCGGTTTTCCCCGGTGGTTGTATCTCCTTCTCCAAGTGGCCCGCCCCCCAGCAGCTAATTGCTACCTTGGGCATGGGTGCCACACAGGCACTCAGTCTCTTTATTTTCTTTTCTGTGACATCGGTGCTCGCCTCTAAACAGAAGTTCTGTCTTCCATCTCTCCTTCTCCATCAGTAAACCCAAGAAGCTGACGTGAGTAAGAAGGGTGGAATCTCGAGCTTCAGAAAGGTCCCCAGCTATTAAGCGAGCATCTACTATGTGTTAGATGCCAGGAACACGACCTCCAGGAGCCAAATCACCTCTGTGCTTATGGGGCTCCCAGTCCAGCGGGAGAGACAGACACTAACATAGTTTCTTAGATATCGTGAGAAGTGCTCAGAAAGCAGTGATTTGGTGGGTGTAACAGGAGTACCTGATTTAACGGAGGACTCAGGGAAGTCTTTCCATAGCACGTGACAGCTGACCTGGAAGATGAACAGGTGTTAGCTCACTCCCTAAAGAGTAGAGGACAGCACTCCATCTGCAGGGGAAGGGCATGGTCTACGTCGTAAAGGGGAAGGAAGGGCCAAGAAGCTGGTATCTGAGAATGCTGTGAAATTCCGGGGATGTGTTAGAGTCCCTGCCATGGTTTGACTTATCTGGCTTCTGACATTTTATTATTTTTATTTTCTTAAGTTTATTTATTTCTTTTGGAGGATAGGGAAGAGCAGAGGGAGAGAGAGAGAGAGAGAGAATGAATCTCAAGCAGGCTCTGTGCTGTTAGCAGCGGAGCCCAACACGGGGCTTGATCTCCCGAATCGAGAAATCATGACCTGAGCTGAAATCAAGAGTGGGATGCTTCACTGACTGAGCCGTCCAGGTGCCCCCTGGGTTCTGACAGTTTTAGACCGGGGTCGGCAAGCCACAGGCCACCGGTCACATGTACCCTGACACCTGTTTTCATTAGTAAAAGTGTTCTTGGAACACACTCATGCCTGTGTGTTCACCTATTGTCTATAGCTGATTTTGTGCTACAAAAGCAGAGGGGAATAGTTGTGACAGAGACCGTATGACCTGCAAAGCCAAAGTATTCACAGTCTGGGCCTTTGCGGAAAAATGTTGTCAACCTCTGATCCAGACCCACTCGTGGGCAAGTGGGAAGCTTGGGGATCTGGACCAGGGAACCAGCCCGTGGCTAACAGAGCCTGAGAATTGGAGATCCGAAGACGATGACCAAAGCTGAATAAAAGCAGTAGTAAGTAAGAAGGTGGTGGGTGACCGGGCCTGACCCCAGGCTGTCTGGCTTCCAATGCAGCATTCTTAACCACCGAGCCAGGCTGGTTGTGCAGGATTTGCCAGAGAGGAGACAGCAGAGCCTGTCCCCAGAGTCAGCCCGATGCCATCCTGCGGGGTTTTCCAGAGACACAGGGACACAGGACCTTTCATGAGGTGGCTGTGTCCTCACCCACTGTGAGGCCAGGCCAACAGAGCAGGAGGCTGCCCACCAAGATGGCACGGGGAGGGGGGGGTCACTGACTGTCCCTTCTGTCACCTTGGGGCTTCTGGAACACCTGTCTTCCCTCATCCTCCTCACATTTCCTTCATCATTCTGCTTCTTATTCAATAAACCGTGCTTTTCGAACTTTATGTGCACAGAGATCACCTGGGAAACGGAAAATGGAGATTGTGTCTCAGCAGGTCTGGGGTGAGGTCTGCGATTCTGCATTTCTAACACGCTCCCAGATGGTGGTGACGCTGTCCGTTGAGGAACTACAAGCCTTGGGTAGCAAGGCTTTCAAGATCAGCTTAAATGAACTTTTTTTTTTTTAATGTTTATTTATTTTTGGGAGAGAGAGAGCAGGGGAGGAGCAGAGAGAGAGAGAGAGAGGGAGACACAGAATCTGAAGCAGGCTCCAGGCTCTGAGCTGTCAGCACAGAGCCCAACGCGGGGCTCAAACCCACAATGGTGAGATCATGACCTGAGCTGAAGTCAGACACTTAACCAGCTGAGCCACCCAGGCACCCCATGATCAGCTTAAATGATAGCTTCTCTTAGAAGACTTGCCTAATCACGTCTCTACACCCACTCCCACCCCCATACCTCAATTCTGAGGTCCCCTCATGGTCAGCTCTAGCAAACTTGTACCACACTATATTATAATAATTTGCCTAGTGTCTGTCTTACTCATTAGGTAGTGAGCTCCCTGAGGACAGGGACAAGGTCTTAGTCATCTTAGTATCACCAGAGCCTAGTGCTGTGTCTAGTACATAGTGGGTGTCCAGTAATGGAAGGTGAGGGGAGGGAATTGGTGGATGGAAGGGAAAGAAGGAGGGAAGGAAGGGAGAAAGGAAAGATGGGTGGATACATCAATGGATGCATGGATTGGAGAGAAGGAGGAGAGGACGAAGGGAAAGGAGAATTCTCTGCGGGTTCACTGAATTCAAGGAGGAGTGACAAGAGCAAATTAAGGTTAGATGTTGGGAGAGACTGGAGTGTTGACCCAGAATGAGATGGAACATGCAGTAGTTGAGAGACCCTGGGTGAGAACAGTTAGATGCAATGAGGGAAGCATAGGGCAGCTGAGGTTGAGGTGGTGCAGGAAAACAAAGCTCAGACATGCATGGGTATTCAGCAGAGCCTGGGGGCTGCTGTCAGAACATGGGCAGAGCCTGAGTAGCCCTAGCCATCCACTGAGCTGTCCCATTGTTCCCTCTTCCACCATGCCATTGGCATGTAAAACAAACATGGTGGCCATCCCCCAGATCTCTGCTCCCCAGTCACCTCTGCCTTCCTAAAGGCTACAGAGGGAACCAGCATTCTCCAGAAGGGAATATATCCATGGGTCAGGGACTGGTGGGAGTCTAGAGGGGGTAGAGGGCCCTCACAACAAGGACTCAGCCAAACAGTCACAAAGGTCAGGCATTGGGATGAATGGACAATTGGATGCCCTTCCTTGGTCCTTAGCAGATGTGGGCACATCTGCTTCAAGAGGTCCCCTTCCTAGGCCCAACAAGATGGAATTTAGCAAGATGGATATAAAGTTTCTACCCTCATCTCAGACATCATCCATTTGATGGATACGCAACATCTTTTTATAACCTTTTTACCCCTCCAATGTAAACATACCATATGCTCAATATAAAAAAAAAAAATGGAAAAAAACAGGAAAACACAAAGGAAACAAGTGTTTGTTCATTCTGTATCCTTTCCACTCAGGACTATAATGTGAACATTTCCTTGAGTGAATAGTCTTCACCAGGATGACTTTTTACCTTTTAATTTTGAAAGTTTAGACTTACGAGTTGTACTTACAAAATAGTACTGAGTGGGGCGCCTGGGTGGCGCAGTCGGTTAAGCGTCCGACTTCAGCCAGGTCACGATCTCGCACTCCGTGAGTTCGAGCCCCGCGTCAGGCTCTGGGCTGATGGTTCAGAGCCTGGAGCCTGTTTCCGATTCTGTGTCTCCCTCTCTCTCTGCCCCTCCCCCGTTCATGCTCTGTCTCTCTCTGTCCCAAAAATAAATAAACGTTGAAAAAAAAAAAAAAATTTTTAACAAAATAGTACTGAGAGTTCCCACATACCCTTCACTCAGCTCCCCCTAATGTTAACATCTAGTGCAACCACAGTACAATTAGCAAAGCCAAGAAATTAACATCATTGCCATCACCATTAACTGAACTACAAATCTTATCAGATTTTGCCAGTTTGTCTCACTAATAACATTTTCCCTGTCTAGGATTAGTGAATCCAAGATCCCACATTGCGTCCATCTGTCATATCTCCTTAATCCTCTCCAATCTGACAATGCCTTGATCTTATCTTTGTCTTTTGTGACCTTGAGGCTTTTGAAGAGTGCTGGACATTTCTTTTATAGAATGCCACTTGATTTGGAGCACCAGGGTGGCTTAGTCGGTTAAGCATCCAACTCGACTTTGGCTCAGGTCATGTTCTCACAGTTGATGAGACTGAGCCCCCACCCCCAACCCCACCCCTCCTGTCCGGCTCTGCGCTGACAGCGTGGAGCCTGCTTGGGATTCTCTCATCTCTCTCTCTCTGTCTCTCTCTCTCTCTGACCCTCCCCTGCTCATGCTCACTCACTCTTGCTCTCTCTTTCTCAAAAATAAATTAATTAATTTAAAACAATAATAACTAGGGGCGCCTGGGTGGCCCAGTCGGTGAAGCATCCAACTTCGGCTCAGATCATGATCTCACGGTCTGTGAGTTTGAGCCCCTTGTCAGGCTCTGTGCTGACAGCTCAGAGCCTGGAGCCTGCTTTGGATTCTGTCTCTCTCTCTCTCTCTCTCTCTCTCTCTCTCTCTCTCTCTGCCCCTCCCCCTGTTCATGCTCTGTCTCTCTCTGTCTCAGAAATAAATAAACATTTTTTTTTAATTTTAAACAATAATAATTAGAAGAAAAAAAAAGAATGCCCCTCAATTTGGATGTGTCGCTTGTTAGTTCATGACTCCATTGAGGTTTTATAAATTGTTGCAGAATAAACACAAAAGCGATACTATGTTCTTCTCAGTGCCTCACAGCTGGGGTCCAGCCTGTCCATATAACTAACTTGCTGCTGGAGTAAACCTTGATCACTTGGGGTATTATGTGCTGGGTTTCTTCATGGTAAAGTTGCTCTTTTTCAGGATAATGTTTGAAAGGCGGTTCAGCTTTCCATTATAGATCTCTCTCATAACCAGACTCTCTCACGGTGCATTTAGTTTGTTACTTGTCTCTGTTTGTACTGTTACAAAGAACCAAAGACAGCTGCAGCACCTGTTCCTGCTGGCACATCTCAACACACATCCCTGATTATTTTGTTACAATAAATTCCTAAAACTAGGATCACTGGAGCAAATACTATTCACCTTTTTAAGGCTATGCATGCCTGGGGCAGGGTTGGTTGCTTCTTTCTATGTTTATTTGTTTTAATCAGCTTTACTGAGGTGTAATTTAAATACAAAACATGCAGATTTCAAGCATATATTTCAGTGAGTTTTGGCAAGCACATACACTTATGTAATCACCCTCCCAATTGCAATGCAAAATAGCTCTATCTGCTCCCCCAAATTCCTAGATGCCCCTTGCAGTCCCCTCCTCCTCACCCCAGGCAGCCCCTGATCTGATTTCTGTCACTGCAGGTTAGTGTTAACCTGTTCCAGGATTTCACAGAAATGAGAATTGTACAGTATATTTTCTCTTATCAACAGTCCCTTTCGACTGGACCTAATGCACGTGGGATTCATCCACACTGTTGTGTATATCAGTCATTTAGTCATGTTTATTGCTGAGTGGCATTCTATCGTACAGATATACCACAATTTGTTAATCCATTCTTCCACTGATGGGCATTTGGGCTGTTTCCAGTTTGGGGGTATTATGAATAGAGCTGCTGGATGAACATTTGTGTACAAGCAGATGCATATTTTCATTTCTCTCGGGTGCATACCTGGAAGCGGAGTTGCTGGGTCATAAGTAGGTGTGTGTTTAACTTTATTATCCCCAACAGGGTGGGGTTATTTTCATCTCATTTCATAGCACAGGCCACAGAAAGCTTGAGGGACTTGTTCAAGGGCAGAGGGAAGAAGGGAAATAGAATTTGAGGAGTACTGCTCTGTGCCAGGCACAGTGCTAGGCGCTTTTCCCATTTCTCTCCGGGAACCTTCAGAGCCACCCTGTAAGATAGGATTTGTGGTTCCCATTCTGTTGTAAGGAAGCTGGGGCTCACGAACTGGCAGTGACGTAAGCTTCAAACCCAGCCCCGTCTGAATCCCAAGTGTCTCTTCTTTGCCCAGAAGCCATCCTCCTCCACCTCTAGACCCGCCCTTACCTGCCTCCTGTGGTCCATCCTGCCCGTGCCCCTGAGGGCAGGCACCCGAGATGCCCGAGTCCGCCCTCGAGACAAGGGCGATCTGTGTGCAGGGCCAGGGACTGTGCCCCCAAAGCCACAGCATTCACAAGGGAGTGACCCACACTGCAACCCCCCACAGGAGTGTCCAGTTTCTCCCTCCATGAAATGCAGTCCTCAGAGCTTTGGTCCTCGGGGCTGGTGGGCAGCGGGTGAGGCCGGCGGGCAGGGGCCACGTCTCCCCGGCCATATCGCAAACCCATTAGGAGCCGGTCTGAGTGCTTTCCAAAGCTGATTAATGGCCTGCTTGTGACCTGGAACGTCATTACTGCCCAGGCTGGGGGACCCCCGGCTGCCTCCTTTGGGTCTTTACAGCTAATAATAATTGATGCTTTCTGTGCGGTTGCAGGGAAAGTTCTATCTGGTCATCGAGGAGTTGAGCCAGCTGTTCCGATCCCTTGTCCCCATCCAGCTGTGGTACAAATACATCATGGGGGATGACTCTTCCAACAGCTACTTCCTAGGAGGGGTCCTGATTGTTCTCTACAGCCTCTGCAAGGTGAGGTGGGCCCAAGGGGCTGGAGGGCTGGCCCGAAGAGGAGCCATGCATTTGCTGGGTTTTGGGGGCGGGTGGCAAGTGGGGAGCTTGGCATCTTTTTTTTCTTTTAATGGAGGTAAAATTCACACAACACAAAATTAACCACTAACCATCTTACGGGTTACAGTGACACTGAGCCGCTTCACAGGGCTATGCCCCCTCCACGTCTAGTTCTAAGACATTCTCATCACCCCCAAAAGAAACCCTATACCCATTAAGCCGTCCCTCCCGTTCCTGCCTGCTACCCTCCCCCAGCCGCTGGCAACCGGCAGTCTGCTCTCTGTCTCTGTGGACTCTCCTATTGTGGACACTTCATATAAATGGAATCCTACACTGTGTGGTCTCTCCGTGTCTGGCTCCTTTCACTTTAGCATCATGTGTCTGAGGTCCATCCACGTCGTAGCATATATCAATACTTCATTCCTTTTTGCGGTTAAATCCACCCTCCTTTCTTGCCCATAAAGCTCACCGTGTGCTCTCCATTCACACATTTCCATTATGACTCCCGTGTTATGGGCGAGGAGATGGGGACTCAGAGAGCAGCAACTTGCTCGGCGTCCCTCAGCTACAGATCACGGAGGGTCGAAGCCAGGCAGTCGGCTTCCAAAGCCTGGACCTCTTACCCCAGATGCGCCCCCCAGACTTGTTTCCATTCTTCTTCAATCGCACACCCTCATGCCTACAGTCAGGACACAGGGCTTCTCTTCCCATCACGGGTACAAATCAGGTTTCCCTCCCCACCCCAGGCATAAAGACATCCTCCTCTTTCTTCCTCCTTCTCTGTTTCTGGCTCTAGAGAATCCTGGGGGAATCCACATGTTCTCCCCTCCCCTCCCCTCCCCTCCCCTTTCCTTCCCTTCCCCCCAGCAGGACTAGCCAGGCAGTCCGTGCCCCATCAGCCACTGGGGACTTCTGTTGCCTGCTGATCCTGATCGACTGGCAGTGGCTGACTGGAGTGCTGGCTCAGAAGAAGAGTGCTGTGATCAATTAGCAATGCCTGTGCTGGGCTTGGCAGGGGGAAAAGGCAGTATGCCTGCCATGTATTCACTCTCCTGGTCCAGGAAGCAAGGGAAACTGTTGACCTAAGGCAGCAAGACGAATGCCAAGCAAAACTGGTAGAAATGAGGAGCTCCAAGTGGGACGGAGTGCCCCGGAAACGTCCACAGTCAAAGATGAGGGGTCAGTGGGGATGGTTCAGGAGTGGTAAGAGAGGTCCTGAACAACCCTTGGAGACTTTTCAACCATCACTCTGCTCTCTTTTCAGTCTTTCGACATCTGTGGCCGTGTGGGCGGAGTCAGGAAAGCCCTGAAGCTTCTCTGCACCTCTCAGGTGAGTTGACTTCAAATGGCCCCAACTGAAGAGGAAGGAGCCACGAGCTGGAAACAGCTCACGGTGCTTCTGCGGGTGTCCGGTGAGGGTCCGCAGCTGAGTTTACCTCTGTCTCCTCCTTTAAACAGAATTACGGAGTCCGGGCCACTGGGCAGCAATGCACAGAAGCCGGCGATATCTGCGCCATCTGCCAGGCTGAGTTCCGGGAGCCTCTGGTCCTCATGTGCCAGGTAAACAGGGCTGGGCAGAGCCATCGGGGACTGAGGCTGGGGGACCTCTGGGGCCCTGTCCCACGCAGAAGTCCCATGTGCCTCTCCCATGACCAAACCTCAGGGCTCTGAGATGGGTCTTTGGGAACAGTGTGGTCAAGGCTGAAGTTGGTCAGACCTGGGTTCAGACCTCAGGTCTGCCTCTTACGAGGTGGGTGGCCCTGGGCAGGTTACGTCACCTGTCTGAGCCTTGGTCTTATCAGCCGAGTGTCAAAAATGAAAACTTCAGTATGGTGTAGCGTCACAATGTCCTGAGTGAGAATCCCAGCCACGCTGCGGACCCTGTAGGGGGGATCACTCCGTCTCCCCCTGAGCCTTGGTTTTTCTCATTTATACAATGGGCATCATAATACCTACTTCATAGAGCTATTGTTAGGAATTAACGAGATCATCTGAGAAAGAGCTAAATTTGGATTGTTCGCCCATAAAAAAATCCTCTGGTTGTAATTACTATCATCGTTGTAATTACCATTACTGTTTATTCTCATTTTGAATTGTGGGTCACCAACCCATAGCAACCCATGTTGAACTCCCTAAACATACCCCTGCTCCTCCTCCTGACATCAAGGGACTAAGATGTCAATTCGGCAAGCGCATAGCAGTCAAAGTATCCTGTCAGGTACCAGAGAGGGGAGACAGAGGGCACACAGACCCTGTTCCCTCCTCTGGAAGCTCACGGTCCCCGTGGGGAGACAGACACATACATAAATAACTATGAAACAAGGCAGGCAGTGATAAGTGCTGTGTAAGAGAGATTCATGCAGCTTCCCGGGGGACCAGGACAGAGAGCAATGAGTTCTACCTCAGGAAGGCTTTTTGCGGGAGGCACAGCCTGCCCACTGGAAGAAACGGGAGCGTGGATGAACCCCCCCCCCCCACTTCTGCAGCCACCAGGACCTTCCGGGGGTGAGAGGGTGGGAGGTGAAGGTTTTGGCATCAGCAGAATTCCTGATTATTTTGCTATTTGGGGATGTTAGGAAGTTTTGTTTGTTTGGTTTTTTTTCCTTTCATTTTATTTATTTTTAAATGGAGAATATATTTGCATGATTCAAAATTCAAACCAAGGAATGCATGAGTAGGAAGTCGCAGGAACTTAATGCAGCAGGTTGGATCCTGGAACAGACAAAGAGCATGAGTAGGGAAACTGGTTTGATGAGATCCAGATCAGTCCAGAGTTCTGTGATTGGTAATATATCCATGGGGGGCTTCTTGACTTTGACAAATGTACCACACAGTAAAGCAAGATGATGATATGGGGGAACAAACTTGGTGAGGAGCTGTATGAGGAGTCTCTACACCATCTTTGCAACTTTTATGCGAGTCTAAAATTATACCAAGGTTAAAAGTTAATTTTTTTATTTTTTTAAAGTTTATTCTGAGAGAGAGGGGGAGAGAGAACAAGCGGGGGGTGGGGGGCAGAGGGCAGGGGACAGAGGATCCAAAGTGGGGTTTGTGCTAACCAGAAGAGAATCTTAAATACAGAGAACAATCTGAGGGTTGATGGGGGGTTGGGGGAGAGAGGAAGATGGGCGATGGGCATTGAGGAGGGCACTTGTTGGGATGAGCACTGGGTGTTGTATGTAAGCGATGAACCACGGGAATCTACCCCAAAAACCAAGAGCATACACACTGTATGTTAGCCTATTTAACAATAAGTTGTATTTTTTTAGAAAGTGGGATTTGTGCTGACAACAAACAGCACTACGTGGCACTCAGACTCCCGAACCGCAAGATCATGACCTGAGCCAAAGTTGGCCGCTTAACCGACTGAGCCACCCAGGCGCCGCAAAAGTTTATTTTTTTTAATACTTTAAAGATACAAGGGGCCCCTGGGTGGCTCAGTTGGTTAAGTGTCCAGCTTCGACTCAGGTCATGATTTCTGGGTCTGTGAGTTCAAGCCCTGCATCAGGCTCTGTGCTCATAGCTCAGAGCCTGGAGCCTGCTTCGGATTCTCTCTCTGCCCCTCCCCTGCTCGCACTGTTTCTCTCTCTCTCTCTCTCTCTCTCTCTCTCAAAAATAAACATTAAAAAAATTAACAAAGAAAAAAATTTTTAAATAAAGATACAAGAAGGGAAATAGTGACCAGCCCCCTACCCTTCCCCAGCTCCCCTTTATATCTTTGTAGAGATGCTTTATACAATTTAAACACACACACACACACACACACACACAATCTTTTTCAAAAAGACCTACATTGGAACACCTGGGTGGCTCAGTCGGTTAAGCGTCCGACTCTTGATCTCAGTTCAGGTCTTGATCTCAGGGTCGTGAATTCAAGCCCCGTGTTGAGCTCTGCACTGGGCATGAAGCCTACTTAAAAAAAGAAAAAAAGGAAAAAAAAAAAACCCTACATTGTAGCATATTCTACCCAAGCTGTGTTCTGCATCTTTCCTCTTTGACTTGAAACTCTTAAGAGATCGGTCCTTCTTTGCAGATCATCCCATTTCATGGATGGACCACCCTTTGTTTTGTCTTTCTCCTATGGAAGGGCATTCCATAGCTTAGAAGCTTCTGTTATTACAATGATGTTATTACAATGGCTGTCAGGAGAGGTCAGAAATGGGAAGATCTATAGTACCTACCTGGGCCCATCGTGTTGATTGAATGAGTTAATTCAAGCTTCTAGGACTACGTCCTGGCACGTGGTCAGGCTTCAGTGAACTCTCTGCTCTTATTGGCACACATTCCACTTCCCACATGTGCGAGCCCTTGGTAGGATAAATTCCTACTGGTGGAATTACTAGGTCAAAGGGTATCCAGTTTTGACAGATATTGTAAAATTGCCCTTCATAAAGAGTGTATCCACTTACGCTCCCAGGGCAGAGCAAGACGTGACCTCTGGCTCCCCTCACTTACCAACACAAGCCTTTTCTGAGCCTTGCCAATCCAGCAGGTGACAAACACTGTCTCGGTGAAGTTTCAATCTGCATCTCCCTAATTGCGAGCACCTTTCTCCTGTGGTTCAGAGCCCATCTGTAGAACCTTTTCAGTGGCAGTGATAACTTGAACTCGATGTCAACGGGAAAGTCTTGCTTCTTTCTGGCAATCTCTCCCAGCCTTGGTGTGTTTATTTCTCTCCCATTCTTCTCCTTGTGCCATGACATCTTCCCAAAACTTGATTCACATTCTTGTGAGGGCTGTCCCAGATCTGGGAGCACCAGCCACAGCCAGTGGCAGTTGGAGCCCACAGTCCTGGCCAAACCAGTCTCTGCTGCCATGAGCTGGGCCTGGGAGACGATTTCCACAGGCAAAAGGGCCTCCCTTGTTCATTCCTAAGTGCTTTGAATGAATGAATGAGTCTAGTGCTTCTTCCTCAGTCAGAGTCTTCCCTGATTCTGCTTCCTCAGACTAGCTGGTGCTCCCAGTGGTATGTTCCCAGAGATCCTTGTGTTTTTCCTTCATAGCAGTTATCCCAGTTGTCAGCTAGTTAACTGGGCAACTGTTTGTGTAAGGTCTGTCTCCTCTTCGCTAAAGCATAGGCCACTTGAGAGTGGTGACCATGTCTGTCTTGTTAGCAGCAGAATCACAGTACTGACTCAGTAAATACTGGATGGATGGATGGATGGATGGATGTTTGGTTGGGATGGAGATGGATGGATGGATGGATGGATGGATAGATAGATGGATGGATGGATGGATGCATGGATGGATGGATGGGATGGGATGGAGATGGATGGATGGATGGGATGGAGATGGATAAATGGATAGATGGATGGATGGATGGATGGATGGATGGTTGGGATGGATGGATGGACAGATGGATGGATAGATGGATGGGTGGGATGGAGATGGATGGATGGATGGATGGTTGGGATGGAGATGGATGGATAGATGGATAGATCGACTGGTGGTTGGGATGGAGATGGATGGATGGATGGGATGGAGATGGATGAATGGATAGATGGATGGATGGATGGATGGTTGGGATGGAGATGGATTGTAGCCAGGTGAAGGGGTGGATAGATGAATACAAAGGTGAGTGGATAGAGGTATAAGTGTGTGGGTGACTGAATGGATGGACAAATGGGTAGGTAAGTAGGTGGGTAGTTAAGGCAATGAATGGGTAGACGAATGGATGGATAGATGGATGGATAGATGGATCAATGGATAGATGAACCGAAGGACAGATGAATGAGTGGGTAGATGAAGAGACTGCTAGGCTAAAGGAACATCCTATCTCCCCTTCAAAGAGGCATCAAATTAAGCAGTGTGTCACTCAAACACGTGCCCCGCCTACCGCTCCCCGCCAGCCAATCAGAGCCTGGGAAGCAGATCGTCAGTCTAAGCTAGTCAGGCAGACACTGAGCATGCCCAGAGGTTAGAACTCTCTGCTCAGACAGAATGTACCTGTCCAGTTAGTCACTCCACAAGTATTGTGGCATTCCTCCTGCCAGGCTAGCAGGGGGATCAAGGGAAGGGCATTTTGAACACAAAGTCAGAAACTCGGCTTATTTAAAGGATTTCTTGCCAAAGAGAAAAGTCGGAGTGTAGTTAGTTCTTGGTCACTACTTGATTTGGTTTTGTTTTTGAGTATTGATAGTTTAAAGGAAAGAGGACAAGAGAACAGCGACTCCTATTGATTGAGGGCTTACAGCTGCTGCACACTTAATGCTTTATACTAGGCCTTACCCATTTCCATCCTTACAGACACCTTGTGGGGGAAACAGTGACCCTATTTTACAGAGAAGGGGGTGGGCTCAGCAAGGTGAAAGCAAGGTCCCCCTGCTCCTCGGCAGCACAACCAGATTCCAGCCCAGGGCCCCTGATTCCAGAGGCCAGGACCTTTCCACCAGATGCGGCCTCTTGCTTTGAGATGGCCTCAGGGCCACATTAGAAGACTAGAGACCTTTTCCCAGAAATTCCTAGCTGCGTGCTGTCCCCTGTGCCACTAAGTCCAGGGAAATGGCTGAGCAGCTGAGCTGGGATTAGACTTAGCACCTGTGCGGACTCCTCCCTCCACGCATTTCCGCAGCAGGTACTTTCCGAGCACCGACAGCGTCTGGGCACTAACTTTGCAACCCTGAGCAACACATGTCATGGCAGCACTGGCCCTCCATGTCCTCTGTCACCCAGGAATGAAAATCCCTGCCCAGGGTGGCTTGCAGGCTTTTCAGTACAGTCAAGTAAGGTGACATGGATATCTGTGTGTGGGTTTTGAAAAGCACAGCGTCTCATGCTGATATTCGGTGTAAGTGTTTCATTCTCAATCTGGACAAAGCCGGCTGGGTTTGTGTGATTAAGGAAGATCTGGGGGGTGGGGCGCCTGGGGGGCTCAGTGGGTTCAGTGTCCGACTCTTGGTTTTGGCTCAGGTCATGATCTCACTGTTTGTGAGTCCGAAACTCCACATCAGGCTCTGCCCTGACAGCATGGAGCCTGTGTGAGATTTTCTTTCTCCTTCTCTCTCTGCCCCTCCCCAACCTCTCAAAAAAAATAAATAAATAAATAAAGAGGATCTGTGATTAGGGGTGTGTGTGTGTGTGTGTGTGTGTGTGTGTGTGTCCCTGGTCTGGTAGTAACACCACTTTTGTAATGTCATTTTTCACAAGTACTACAAACACCCCTTCCCACATTCTCCATGTGTGACCAGTATCTGTCCTAGAACGGAATGGGCATGAGTGTTTACTCTGGAGTCAGACATCTCTTGTATCAGTTATCCTTTGCTGCGTAACAAATTACCCCAAAACTTCACAGCTTAAAGCAACAAGCATGTATCATCTTGTGGTCTCCACGAGTCAGGAATCCAGGCACAACACAACTGGGTCCTCTGCTTCAGAGTCTCTCTCAGGCTGCAGTCAAGATACCAGCCAGGGTCACTGTCATCCTGTGGCTCCCCTGGGGAAGAGTCGACTTCCAGGCTTAGAGTCATGCAGTGGTGGCTCGATTCTGTTCCTCCTGGGCTGTAGGGCCAAGGGCCTCAGTTGCTCTATGGCTCTCGTGGCCAGAAGCCACCCTGGCTTCCTTGTCTCACTGGCTTCATCAGAATGAGCATGTGAAAAGCACGAGATAGAGTGCAAGCGAGATGGAAGGCACAGTCTTCTGTAGCCTAATCTCAGAAGTGACATCCCATCATCTTTACAATATTCTGTTGGTCTGAAGGAAATCACTAAATACAGCCGCCCCCAAGGGGAGGGAACTGACTACACAGGTATGAATCCCAGGAGGAGACGATCACTGGGAGTCATAACAGAAGTCAGCCTGCCGCATCCCTGAAGTTGAATTCCAGCCTCACTGCTTAGCCGCACCTGTGTGCCCTTGGGCTGGTGGCTCTCCCTCTCTGAGTCTCATGGTCTGTGAGCTGTCAGGAGACAGTGTGTAAAGGACATTAGCAGTGCCCGGCAGGGCATTTGCGCTCGGTGAGGGACAGGGCCTGTGGTCGTTACCTGTACTCCTCACCTGACTACATCCACCTGGACTCGGCCTGGCTGCTTCCTTTGTTCGCAGCTCATGCTGAACATCAAGTGCTGGGCTAAGAGATGCCCGTCTCCCATCCAGAGCCTCCTCTGTCACATGGAGGTTAGCCGCTGTGGTTGCGGGAGCTCTTGACCCACGCCCTCACTTTACCCACCTGCTCCGAGTCTTGGAGCAGGACTTGGGAAGTCTGGATGGAACTCAGGGGAAGGGGAGGGTGGCCCATCCGACCCCACGGGCTCCAACAGCTAATGACCCAGCACCACCTGCCTTCCCCACTGACCGTAAACCCACCCAATCCTACACTCCCCAGCCCAGAGGGAGCCCCTCCTTCCCCTCCCTCTGCAGGGGCTCATCCTTCTCTCCAGATGCTGGAAGTGGGTCCAGGACTGTGACCTCCTCCAGCCAGTTCCCTGGATTAATGTGTGTTCTCTGCACCTCTTTATTTGGCAGTAGATTCCATCCTGCCTAATTCTTTGATGGAGAGACTGTGGGCTCCTGGAGGACAGGGACCGGGTCTTCACCATCCTGGTATCTCCAGAATCTCCCACCTGACCTACCTGGGAAGGCATTCCTTTGTCAGCTGCATGTACAGAGTCCCTACTCTGTGTAGGCTTTAGGGCCGGGCAGTGGGAACACAACGAGAGTTGCCTCATGAAGTTTACCACCCAGAGGGCAGGGAAATTAGTAAATAAGCAGTTAGAAGAGTGGTTCTCAAAGTGTGACCCTGGTGTTCCCTTTCATCTTCTTGTGTTTTCAGTAGATCTTGGTTTCAATGTCTGCTACCCTGAATACAGCCAGATTTGACCCACGATGTACAGATCTCTTCGAGATCATCAGTGATTTTTAAGGCTGTAAAGGGGTCCTGAGACCAAAATGTTTGAGAATTACTGGGTGACACGTGTGAGAGCCTCAGTGAACGTTTTTCTGAATGAAGGAATGAAAAGCTGCTCATTTCCTGTTCACCTGACCCGAGTCTTGAGCATCATGCGAACAGGGATCGTATCGCTTTGTTCTGTGTAAGTGCCTCCTTTTCCTGGGGGACACAGAGAAGTCTCGTTCATTCGTGGAGCAGACCCGTACTAAGCATCTGCCACACGCTCAGAACCGTGTTGGAATCGTGGCCCCCTGCCCCTCCAGAAGCCCCTTAACCCAGTGAACAAGACAGAGGAGTTTGCAGATCCTTCCGGCGGCGTGAGTGTGATGCTGTGAGAGAGGTCTTCCCCAGGAGGGATCTGGAAGGGGAGGGCACAACAGCACTTAGATGTGTGCAGGAGATACAGTGAAGGGATGGGGGGACGGGGAACGGCACACAGGGGAGGTGTGACTGCTTGGGCTGAGTCTTCTGAAAGAAGTAAGCGTCCACCAGCCGATAAGGATGGAGAAGGGGCCCCCCAGACAGACATCACAGCTTGCCCAGAGGCTTAGCAGTACGGGTGAACTCTGCATTGCACGTCATCTGGTGTGTCCGTGACATTGGCTCCCTGGGGCTGGGGGTGATGAGGACGAAGGAGGGAAGGCACCGTTATGGGGGGCCTTGACTGCCCTGGGTGGGAGTCTAGAGAAGCTGCTGGACCTGCTGACCCCTAGGTCCCACCCTTCTGACCATGTTGAGAGTCCAGGCACAGCCTTCAAGGCTCTGTGTGGCCTGCTCACCTCCTGTCACCCACTCCCCTACACTCTTCTGCCATAGCCACATTGGCTGTCCTTGAGGGCCTTCAGTGCCTTCCCATCCCAGGAGCTCCGTGAGGCTGTTTCCTTCACCAGGAATGTTCTATCCCCACCCCCCTCTCTTCACCCAGTCAACTCCTAAACATCCTTCAGGTCTTAACACAAGTGTACCCACCTCCAGGAAGCCTTCCTGGGCTACCCCCTGGATCAGACCGGTCCCCATTGTATAGAGCATCGTAGAGCTCTCCTTTAGAGCACAGTTTACAATTAAGCACCCAAGAATGCTAGGTGCTAGAATGGGTTTGCAAGAAGCATAAGTCTGGTGTGGAGAGACAGATAATAAATAATAAACAGTTATAATGTAAGAATAACTATTACTATGTAATAGCCAACATTTAAAGAACACTTACCATTTGTTAGGCATTGTTCTAAGTGCCTTTTTTTTTTTTAAAGTTTATTTGTTTTGAGAGAGAGAGCAAGCGGGGAGAGGGCAGAGAGAGACAGAGAGAGTGAGAATCCCAAGCAGAGCCCCAACGCAGGGCTCAAAGCAGAGCTCAAACTCACAAACCATGAGATCATGACCTGAGCTGAGATCAAGAGTCAGATGCTTGGGGCACCTGGGTGGCTCAGTTGGTTAAGCATCTGATTTCCGCTCAGGCCACAATCTCGCGGTTTGTGAGTTCAAGCCCCGAGTCGGGCTCTGTGCTGACAGCTCAGAGCCTGGAGCCTGCTTTGGATTCTGTGTCTCCTCCTCTCTCTGTCCCTCCCATGCTCATGCTCTGTCTCTCTCTGTCTCTTGATAATAAATAAACGTTAAAAAAAAAGAGAGAGAGAGTCAGATGCTCAACCAACTGAGCTCCCCAGGCACCCCTCTAAGTGCCTTTTTAATTTAAAGTTTTTTAAATGTTTGTTTATGTTTGAGAGAGAGAGCAAGCACGTGGGTGAGTTGGGAAGAGGCAGAGAGAGAGGGGGACAGAGGATCTGAAGAGAGCTCTGCATTGACAGAAGAGAGCCTGATGTGGGGCTTGAACTCATGAACCATGAGATCATGATCTGAGCCAAAGTCAGACGCTTAACCGACTGAGTCACTCAGGCGCCCCTAATTTAAATTTTTTAACTTTTTAAGAAGCACTGTATCTGGATTTTCATATTATCATTTTAAATTATCAATTTTATTTTGAAACATTTCAAACTATGGAGCTGAAGGATATAATGGACAGCTGCCTTTTTAGCCTTCCTCTAGATTCACTAATCATTAACATTTTACCACATTTGGCTTGATGTAAATTTTTTTCCCCCTTAACCAGTCGAGAATAATTTGGTGACATTTTGATTGTTCCTCCCCAAATATTTCAGTGTTCATCTTTGAAAAACAAGAACATTCTTTCTCATAACAGTAATTCCACCATCACACCCAGGAGATTTAAAATTGATGTAAAATATTATCTAAGATATAGCATATATTCAGATTTTTCCAGTTGTCTTCAGACTCTCCTGCATAGCTATGATTTACCCCTCATCCAAGCTCCAATTGAGATATGTAGACTGCCTTCAACTGTTATGTCTGAGCATTTTTAATGTTAATCAGTGTTCCTATGAGTGGACTACTATTAGGCCCATTTTACAGATGAGGAAACTGAGGCAGTGGGAGGTTAAGTCATTTGTCCAAGTTATATGGCCAGAAAGTGATGGGACTCACTGATATTTCCAGTCTCCCTGCCTTTCTACTAACCCCTGAACTCTGTTCTCAACCCAGTGCCTAAAGGGATCTTCTAAAAATGCAAATCCTGGGGGCATCTGACTGGCTCAGTCAGTGGAGCTGCGACTTTTGATCTCAGGGTTGTGGGTTTGAACCCCACGTTGGGTAGAGGTTACTTAAAAATAAAATCTTACAAAAAAAAAAAAAAAAAAGATAAATCCTGCTCAGGTCACTCTTCTGCTCAAAGCCCTACCGTGGCTCCCTATTTCTCTCTGAATAAAAGCAAAAGGCCTCATGATGCCCACAGAGCCCTGTGCATTTTGCATACCTCCCCCATAGCCTCTCTGACCTCATCTCTCCCTCCCACCCTCCACTCCCAGGCTCAGCAGCACAGCAGGCACTCCTGCCTCAGGATCTTTGCACGTGCCATTTTCTCTGCCAATAGCACTCTTTTCCTAGAGATCCTCAGGGCTCAGTCTTCACCTTCCTTCAGGTTTTACCCAAACGTGGGTATTCAGTGAAGTTGTCTTGTGCCCGCCACGCTGAACACAGCAGCCCTCCCACGCGTTCTCTATCTCCTCCCCCTGGCCTTTTCATCTCAGCCCTTACCGCTGCCGTCCGCTACATTTTGGGGTTTCCTTTGGCCAGTTGTCTCCCTGACTAGAGTGCAAGCTCCATGGGGGCAGGAGTTGTCTGTTTTGTTCACTGCTGTGTCTCCAGCTCCTAGGACCGAGGCGGGCACACCGTGGACGCTCAGTGAAGTGTCCCCAGTTGTACTGATTGCTGTCCCCGCAGCACGTGTTCTGTGAGGAGTGCCTCTGCCTCTGGCTGGACCGGGAGCGCACCTGCCCGCTCTGCCGCTCGGTTGCCGTGGATACCCTGCGCTGCTGGAAGGACGGGGCCACTGCAGCACACTTCCAAGTGTATTAGGGCGGAAGACTGAGGCACCCTGGGAGCTGACGGATGGCCAGCGTGATCGGGTCCGGCTCTGGGGACTTCCTGGAAAACAGGCCTCAAGCACTGACTGTCCTGCCTCCTGCCTTTCTCCCCCTCTTCCCCCAGAGCCAGGCCCCTATCCTCCCGACCTCCACCTTCCTTTTCTGTTCTGCGGCTTAGCGCAGGCGTTCTTTCCTTCAACCCTCCTCGCTCAGACTTGGCCTCCTCCCGGGAGGGTCTCCTGCCCCCTCCAAGTGAAGGAACCGGGGATAGACAGGTCCTGCCTGTTGTGATTTTAACTCATGGTGGCCTAACACCCGATGCTGCAAGCTGGAAGGGGCCTGGAGATCACTGCTTCCCCCCAACACGGCTCAGGTCTGCAGATGGGCGTCACTGTGGAGCGTTTCCCAAATGCGAACGCTGGGCCCATTATACCTGCAATAGCTTAGTGTCCCAAGCACTTCGTGTGAGCTGAGCATCTGCTTGGATGACCTCTTGGAATCGTCACAACAGCCCTGGGGTGGAGGTACTGTCATTTCCTCTGTTTTATAGACGGGGAAACTGAGGCACAGAGCTCCACGTGGTAGCTTTCCCAGGGTCACCCAGCTAGCAATGGCGGACGGAGTTTCCAAACAGGCCTGTCTGGCTTCAGAGCCCACACTCTCAACCACCATATATGCTCACCCACTCAGACACAGCAGGCGTGGGGCCCAGCAGGCTTGGTGTGTGTTGGTTGGTTGGTTGGTTGGTTGGTTGGTTGGTTTTTTAAGCACCAGAGGTGATTTTGATTCCCATCAGTGACCCAGGTGCATAGCACAGTGATCTGGGCCCCGCTGAGGATGCCAACGGTGAGCAGTGGCCCTGGAAATCTAGCTGTGGCCAAGTTCACGGAAAGAGTTGGTCTTTAAAATTGCTCATTGGCCGGGCTCCGGCTGGAATGCTCAGTCACATTTGGGTATCAAGAATGGCCAGCTTTGGTCCCCATGCAGGTATCACGGGGTCTCTACACCTGTCTTCATGTCTCTCCTCCTCCTCCTGTTCTTGTCCTGCCCCTCACTTAAGTCTCCGCTTGTCAACAGCGCCCGTGGCCATTGTCTTCTCCCCCGGTAGCCTTGAGAACAAAATGAATGATCCATGTTACGGATTTGTCCACAAGCCAGGGTGGTGGCGTGGAGCACTGCAACACTCGGCGCTTCTGGAACGTCTATACCAGAGCTACTAATCTCTGTAAGAGAACAGTTTCTCCACCTGTGAGACCCTCCCTGCTTTGAATCTGGAAGGAGGTAGCACAGGTGATCACTTAGAAGCTCCTGGAATCTCGCCTGCCCTACCCCTCTCCCCATTCTGTTCACTCGCCGTCAACCTCAGCACAATGGGCTGGTGCCAGTGGTGTTACAGAGAAATCAATCTTGTGGCTCGTGAGCAGATGAGCAACAAAGCCCCAAGCAGAAATGGTGGGAGACTTTGCTGCCACCTCGCTCTCGGCCGGTAATAACAAGCCCACCCCATCCCTGATAGTTGCAGGACATTTGCCCCCGTGTGCTATCAAGCCGGGACCTTTTCCTGTGCCTGGCATCCCTGGCTCTTCCCCGGGACCCAGCAAGACGTCCCTTCCAGGGCAGCGTGGCATCTTTCAAGCTCTGTTACTATGGCGATGGCGGCGGCGTTACAATCCCACTTGCCTGGATAATCAAGTCCGAAGGGGAAGCGGAGGGAAGTAGGGCCGGGGGGATGCGGCTGCTCTGCTCCCCCTACCTTCAGCAAGAGCCAGAGGGAAGCAACAGGAGCTTCTGCGACTGGTTTTTATCAGAAACATCACCCTGCCTGCAGATGCCATCAAAGAGACACAAGAGATTGGAGCTGGAGATTTATTAACAGGCCAGCTTGTGACAGAGCAGGCAGAGCAGAATTCTGATTCCAAACTCTGCGTGACTTTGGGAAGTCACTTCGCCCCCCAGTAGCCGTCTCCAGGATAAAGAAACCCCGTGCACTTTCTGCCGCAGCCGGGGAAACTAACAATGTAGAACACAGGTGGAGGGGCCAATGGTTTTGTCCGTTATACTCATGCCACCAAAAAAAAGAAAAAAAGAAAAGAAAGCCCCCCACATCTCTAAATATTATTCTCCAAATAATGAGCCATGCTTCTGACATTATAAACAGTGTCACTTGGGGATACCAGGGACAGGTGGGATGATTTCGTTTAGGATTTTACTTCTTCATTCCCTACCCTCTGGGGAAAAGTTCTGTTCTGGAGGTTTTCTTTTTTTAATTTTCTTTTTTAACGTTTATTCATTTTTGAGAGACAGAGAGCAAGCGGGGGCGGGGCAGAGAGAGAGAGAGAGAGAGGGAGAGGGAGAGGGAGAGGGAGACACTGAATCCGAAGCAGGCTCCAGGCTCTGAGCTGTGCGCACAGAGCCTGACATGGGGCTCGGACTCACAAATGGCGAGATCATGACCTGAGCCGGAGCCGAAGTCGGACGCTTAACTGACTGAGCCACCCAGGCGCTCTGGAGGTTTTCTTTTGGATGGGAGGATCTAACTTCTACCCTAAGGAGAAACAGCAGCCAGTGAGGAGTTTTCCAAACATCAGGCTGCCTATTTTCCCCACTCTGGGGTAAAAGCAGCCAAAAGTCGTTGTCGGGAAAGAACAGCTCCATTCTCCATGGCCCATCCTGGCTCTGCACTCATTGGTTAGAAGCAGGATCAATCGAGTAGCAGGTTGGGGTATCCTGCTTTTAATATTTTGTGACCCACTGACTGAGGTTTCTGACACTCTGGGAAATGGCCGTCTTAATGTAAAAGATCTTGAGCATAATGAATGTGAGAATAGGAAGGCGAGCTTTGGACCTGGATGTGAGAGGCTCATTACCTTCATAACGGGAGAATGGGAGACATGCTTGGAGACACCAGGCGGCTAAGACTTGGGGTTGGAAAGAAGAAATGTAAAGCAAGTCCCAGAATCTCTTAGTAATTTTGCTCTGGGCTGAACAGAGCCACCTTCGGTGTTTTTAATGTCCCCTTAAGTTCCCTTCCGCCAATAAATATCATCTGTCGATGAAACTTAGGTTCGTGGTCTTGAGTCTCCAGTTGCCTCTTGAACCCAGGTGGACTGTTTTGAGGAGAAATGGGGAGAAGCAATTCATGCAGTGGGTGGTTGTCTGGATCTGTCCAAAGCAGATCCGTTGAGTTGCACGTGATTTATTAAGGACGCACTCTCAGGAGAAACCAGTAAGGGAGGGGGAAGAAACCAAACAAGAGGGTGGCTGTCAGAGAAGTCCCAGCTCAGGGTGGTCCCACAGAGTTCTGGAGAATTCAGCTACATTTCAGAGATCGTCCCACCCTGAGGTTTTTTCTGGCACACTGTCAATTCTTGGCTATGGGTTGTTGGCGGGGGTGGGGGTGGGGGTGGGGGGTGCTTCTCAGGTACTTAAGCTCTCCCTTGAGGAGGCCCCAAGCCCCTGGAGGTGTCAGGTGTCACAGAACACACAAAGGTGCAGGACAGGACACAGAACTGGGAGATCGGGTCAGGAGGGATCTGGACAGGGCACCCACAGGGCCCACCACAGTGGTTAACCAGAGGATGGACCCAGAACGCATGAGCTGATGATTCAAGAAGAGTTTGCCTGGATGCCAGCTTATGATGGATATTTAAAATGCAAATTAATAGCTTAACCGATTGAGCTGCCCAGGCACCCTGTAAATTAATAGCATTAGGTGACAATTCATGCCTCTCAGGACAACATTATGAAACCAGTCACAAAAACATCATCAGGCAGACCTTTTTGGTTGCCATCATTTGAAAACCAACTCAAATATGGCTTAAATAAGAGAAAGGCTTTCTTTGGCTCATGTAACCATGTGGGCCTTGGGTATCGCTGGATTCAATGGTTCCAGTGATATTAGAACCCTGTCTTTCCATCCCTCCATTCTGTTTTCCTCTGAGACAGTTTGATTTCCAGACAGATCCCATGCAGCAGTAAGATGGCCTCCAGAAGCTACGTATGTATGTATATGCATATGTATACATATATGCCTATGTTCTACCAGCTTAACAACCCCAGCAAAGAGCTTCTGATTCCCCAAAGCTCTAGCAGGAGTCCTGAGGTTGACTTGTTAATTTGTCCCCACACCAATCCCTTTTGGCCTTTGGGACCTGGAACACTGCTGGCCAGGCCTGCATCAGGTGTAGAGCCCTAACTGTGGGGCACAGGTGGGTGGGAGGATAGGGTCAACTCCTCTGAGTCTCATGGCCTGAGAGTGGGGAAGGGGTGGGTCCCCCAGGGAAAATGAAGGCGCCTGTTATCTAGAAAGGCAACCTGTCCTCAACCCACCATTCTTAGGAAGAAACCACAACCTGATCGCTCAGAGCATCTTAGACCAGGTAAATGTAGGTGAAAGTAACCCAGAGAAGCCCATGTGCCCGTAGAAGGAGACCTCAGTCTGCACAGCCATCAGCTTGTCTGCATGGTGCCATTGATCTTGAACTGTCAGGCAAGTTCCCTCAACCTCTCACCCAACCCAAGGGTACTGTTTGGGCCAATCCTCCCCTTGGGGAGTTCTCAGAAATACAGCAGAGAAGGGAGATGTGTGGCCTTCTGCCCCAGGGAAGGTTGAGGTGCACAGCCAGATCCTCCCATAATCTTTGGGGACCAACCTTTCAAAAGGAAATGAAAACGCAAAGGACTTTGGCTGGAAGTGCACAAACAGTTTTTTAATAAAGTCATTACAAATATGTACAAAGCGTCTCCAAGGTATGAAATTCCTCTTACAAAAGAGCACAACAAACCAGCAAGGTTAGAGCCCAGAACGGAATGCTCCCAAACTTATTGCCTCTCTGGCTGAGCCAGAGGCCTCACTGAGGTTCCAGACACCCCCATGACCATCCCTGCCACATACACACACAGGCTCCTGGGCACTTACAGTGCAAAGAACTTGGGGGGAGGAACTTAAGGGTTCAGGTAGGGGAGGTAAGAAAAGCTTCCCATGTCCTAGGAAGTCAGCTGAACAGGCCCTGTTTGCCAATTAGATGCTTCTCCCAGGGACCTATGGATATTAAGGACACAAAAGGCAGGGAGCAAATACATAAAGCCCCCACCTAAACCATCCAGCCTGTCCTGGAGCATCCCCCAAATGCAACACTTCTTACAGTGGACCTAAGTCAGGCTCCCTTGCTCCCTGCTGGACCCCAGGCTGTGCTTGTCCTTGAACTAGTAAGGCCAGCTCAGGAGGGAATCCAGTGTGGCAGGGCAGTTAGCTCATGGGCTTGGGGAGAGGGCGGGGGGGGGGGTCACACACACCTGAGTCCAAATCTTGGCTCAGCCACCTCACTCTCTGTGTGTGGCCTTAGGCTAAGTTGCAAAACTTCCCTGAGTCTCACCTTCCTCAACTGTAAAATGGGAATCATAACTACTGTCTTCCAGAGTGGGTGTGAGGAATAACTGAGGGGAAACACGTAAAACCCTCAGCACAGTGCTCAGGGGTGGTGAGCACGCCGTAGATGGTGGCTTTCATTACTCTGTGAAGCAGCAAGAACCAGTCTTTGCGTGCTGGGAGTGAGTTAAGATCACAGGCTTTTTAATTGCCTTCATGATAGTATGATGCTCAGTAAATATAAATACTATAGAACAATCTGCCAGCAAGGCTTGGGGTCACGGGTATGACCTGACAGACCTGACTGTGAACCAGACTGGAAAGGGACAGTTAACATTGTCTGGTGCCAAGCAGAGCTGTCCCTCCACGCTGCGTACCTGAGTTTCTTCCCAGACCGGATTCTACAACTGGGCACGCTGCAGGTGCTCGATAAGTAGGTATTAGTATTTCAAAAAGAACCTTTTGGTTTGAGCTTTAAAATGGTACCTTTGACATCCATATCCTCCATCAGCTCCTATGGGACTAGACCAGGGTGTCTAGCCTGTCCCCCCCCACCCCCCGCACCTCCCAGGCAGCCTCTGACTCTGCAGTTGGCCCAGGCTGACTTAAGGGAAGATCCAGAAAAAGAAATGGAATCAACACAGAACAGCAAAACCTGTGTTCTGGTCACTGCAGCTTCTGATACCAGGCGGACACTCAAAACGCCCACAGTGGCAAACCAGTGTCCCCAAAAGATACCTGTGTGGGATCAGAAGAAGACTCCTCCAATTTCCCAGCTAGGGGAAGTGATATTTTATCACTGTCAGAAACGTGATAATAGTACATGAGATCAGCTACATAAATTATGAAACCAAAGTCACAGTTCCATCGTTCTGTGACAGTATTGTTTAAATCACCATCTTCTTGTTAAAAGAGGAAAGAATTTCTTAAATGAGACACTGGAAGAAGTGGAAAAGAAGTCTCCAGTATCCCAATGAAAGGTGGCGGGAAGGGGGAGACTGGGTTCCAGGAGATGCTCGTGGCCTAGGACCATGGACAGCAGCTAGAGAGGCAAATGGGCTTCCCCCCCAGAAACCTGCTACTCAGGCTATGTCTGTGCCAGAAGGAACGTGAAGTGGAACCGTAAATTTGAAATGGGGATAAGAGATCTTATTTGCTAATGGGGGCTGGGGTAGGGGAGAGAAGCTTCCAGGAGGGAATGGATCTAATTTGGAGTGGGAATGTTGAAGCCCCAGGAGGCTCCAATCCCTGTGGCTCCTGGACCCCCCACCCTCTGAGAGCAAACGAGCACCATCAGGAAGGAGGCCCTTCTGTTTGCTCCTCACCTCATTATGCAGCAACCTACCTAAACGATGATCTCAGAGGCCTCCCTCTGCTTTGCACTGACACACATGCGCGCGCGCGCGCACACACACACACACACACACACACACACACACACTCTGCTGTCTGCTGAAACCCGATATGAGGTCTTTTTTAAAATTTATTTCAAAGCCTCCCTCCCTCTCCCTCTCTTCACAGACGCTCTGCAGTGAAGCTAATCAAAATCAATGACTCCTTGGCAGCCGGAGAAAAGCGGGGGAGAGAGGGAGGGATGGTGCCAGCACTTTGCACACTGTGGAAATATTTAAAAAAAAAAAATACACCACCCCACTATCTCATGCAATCCAAGTAATGCAGCCTCAGAGACGGTGGAGACAATATAGACATATATATCATGCTTCAATTTCCTAATACAAATGTCCATCAAGAAGTCAAATCTCATATAAAAACAAGCATTAAAAACAACCCCTTGTCAAAAATCGGGGCAGTCGAGAAGTGCACTCAAATTAATGATGTGCAAGAAAAAAGCCGGGATTAGGTAAATACACAGTTTCTATTAATACAAGAGACTATGTACAAGGGACTTGGCTGTAAAGCTCCATCAGGAGGGTCATGGGTGCCCAGGTCTCTCAGCAGTGCGGCTTCATTGAAATCAAAATTGCCCCAAATACCAACCCCGGCATTTGGAGTTTGGATCCTCCAGTGGAAATGTCATGAGCTAGTAGGCAAGTCAGGGTTGAAAAAGGGATTCTCTGACCTTCCCCCTTTCCCCTGTGTCTAGATGGGCAGCATGGCCCCACTGCCATGTGGAAGGTACAGGCTTACAGCAGCAGAGAGCCGTGACCACGTATCATTATAGGAATGGAAACCCCCTCCCCAGAAAATGGGGTGAGTTGGAAAGACTCTAGTGTCTGGCTTGGAAAGTGATGATACAGAAGCAGAGACTGTGTTTCGTATCATTCTAATTAATTTGCCTTCTCTAAGTTCGCGGCTTGGTGGGGATGTCGCGTGCTGCTCTGGGCAGACGCTGCCTGCACACCCATCCCCTGGAAACATAACTGTGGGGAGGGCTCCCTCGAGGAAAGGAAGAAAGTTCTCTATCAACAAGCTTTCCTTCTCAACAAGCTGTCTGGGGGTGGGGGTGGGGGGACCGCCCTCACCTGCAGCAGCTTTGGGTTACATTTTTCTTTAAAGGGCCATTTAGGAAAACATAAAGCATGGATAAAAGAAAGAAAGAAAGACAGCTCCCAGCTTGCAACAGCACTAAAAGGTCCTACATTCTAAAGGACCTGGTAATTTTCAACAAAGCCTGTGGGGAATAATTCAGCCCCATGTCAACCTTAACAACGGCTGATCCCCCTGCTGGCCTCTTAGAACTGCAAGGGTGTCTGCTAACCAGCCCAGCGGACCCCCTGTCCATAGGGACTGGGTTGTGACCTGCATCCTGGTGCCCCACCATCTCAGCTTTGCACATGGCAGTGTGGGAGACACAGCACAGAGGAATAATACCTCGGTTTGGTTTTTTTTTTTTTAATGAAAGCAAAAAAATAATCATTGCTCCCTGAAGAGTCTTTGCAGCCAAGTCTCAGTCCAGCACACATCTTTTTTTAGCCCTTCTAGAAACTTCTGAAAATAGGAGCTTATCCTGGAAAACAAAATCAGATCCTCTGTCAGTCACTGAGATGCTGGTGCATTTCGGTTAAACGACCCACTCCCTCCCCCAGTGCCTCTTGCTTATAAATCACCCTTGACCAGAACGTAGCCATTTCTTGGCTCTTTAATCCATAAAACCTAAGCCCTGAAATCCCCTTGGGGAGTGGGGGAGGCTGTGGGCTGAACTCCCAGGACACTTTTGCGGGGGTAGAGGACAGAGCAGACAAGTCACATATGAGGTCAGCTTTCCACCTCGGTAGAAAGGCCTCCACCAGGGAGCCACTCAATACCATCCCTTCCCTTCCTCCCTCCCAGGCCCCAAGGTTTGCTCCAAAACACCTCTGGGTTTTCATCCCCACAGAGAAAGAGAAGAGACTCTCAAGTGGCACTTTTGCGACTTGTCCCTTTAAAAAAAAATGAATCTGAAACAGCAAAATAGACATCTCTCTTGTCCCCTGGCCTTGCAGTCTGGCCGCAGAACCCCATAGCAGTGCCAGCAAGAACACACTTAGCACCAGCAAAATCTAAGTGAAGGACCAGACACCAGATTGGTAGGGAAATAAATCCCATCTGTCTTGATGTGCTAGCGGGACAGGCTATCTACCTGGGTAGGTACAGAGAGGCGGGGACTTGTCAAGCCTTACAAACGGAGGAATCCCAGACTGCCTCTAACAGAGCTGCCCCCCCCCCCCCCCCCCCCCCCGTCCTCCTTACTTTCCTCTTTTCTTTCTTTTTTGCCTTTTGCAATTTCCCCCTCGCTCCGCCAGCATCCCTCCCCAGGTGGTTGGTCGACTCTGGGGCTGATTCCCACCAGTCTTTGCAGATTTTCCAGGTACACAGTACGCACCTCACTTCTGGTGCCCCAGACACGGAAGCATCAAAGTTCACACGGGAAGGTGCAGAAAAGGGAGGGGACCGTGTCCTCGACAAGACATGCACTGAGTAGTAATATTCATATTTTCTTTTTTTATATATAGAGCTGTATGTAAATAGCATTGGGGTGTCTGTTTCTGCAGCTGGATATGCAAAGGGCTTCCCCAGTCCCTTTCCGCCGTTGCTACTATGGCTCCAGACGCCTCTCCACTTCCTTCTCGAAGCGCCAACTGCGGCCTTTCAAGCTCTGGGCTCCCCCTCAGGAAAATGGGAACCAGCTTTCTCCAAGGACACAGGGTTTTCACCAACCTGCAGAAATAAAGATTTGTATTTCGGTCAGTAGGCACGTGCAGACAGCTGCTGGGGATGACGTCAGTGCCTTGGGCCTCTGCACAGCCAGCCCTGGATGTTGGAAGGTGGAGGGGGATGGGAGAGAGCTGCGAGAGACAGAGCTTTGATTTGGAGGAAAGGTTCCCCCAGAAGCTAGATTTAGTGGCCATCCCCGCCCCCGCCCCAGCCAAAGCCCCATCCATCCAGCCGCATTCCCTAAACAAACATTTGAAAACACACACACACACACACACACACACACACACACACACACACATTTCTGTTTTCAGACATAAGCATCTTCTGTGATTAAATAAGAGAATATAGGGGCTCCTGGGTGGCTCAGTAGGTTAAGCATCCGACTTCAGCTTAGGTCATGATCTCACGGTTCATGAGTTCGAGCCCCGCATCAGGTTCTGTGCTGAGAGCTCAGAGGCTGGAGCCTGCTTCTGATTCTGTGTCTCCCTCTCTCTCTGCCTCTTCCCCGCTCATGCTCCATCTCTCTCTCTGTCTCAAAAAAATAAACATTTAAAAAAGAGAGAGAATACAGAACCATGCTGCCTTTTTTGCTCCTTCATCTATTCATTTCATAGACTCATATTCAAGGCAGACTTGTAGGACAGTCTCTATTCTCATTGATTCCTTTGTTCATTGCCAAACATACCAAGAACTATGCTAGGTGTTATAAATCCAGTGACATAGTTCTTGCCCTTCAGGGGCTCTGAAGCCACCAGAAAGAGATGAGAAGAAATCGGTATCAATGGCAGTGTCATGTGAAGCATAATCTGGATAAACACGAGCTAGGGGAGCCCAGAAGCGAAAGGGGGAGTCAGAGAGAGCTCTTGGGAGAAGGAAGCAGAGACCCTTACTGAGCACTGAAGGATGCTAGGGAATTAGCCAGGATGAGATGAGGCATTCCAGGAAGGACCACACAAATAGTACATACCCCAGAGAATCGAAAAACATTTTCATCCAAAAACTTGGGCATCAGTGTTCACCGCAGCATTATTCTTGATAGCCAAAAAGTGGAAACAACCCATGTGTCCATCAACCGATAAATACGGTGGGGTATTTCCACACAACAGAGTATGATTCAGCCATAAAAAGGACTCACACGAGACCTGGATGAACCTTGAGGTCATTATGCTAAATGAAAGAAGCCGGGCACAAAAGATCACACATTGTATGATGCCACGTATAGGACGTGTCCACAAGGGACAAGTCTTTAGAGACAGAAGTAGATTAGTGGGTGTCCAGGGCTGTGAGGAGGAGGGAATTAGGACATCACTGCTAATGGGGACAGGGTTTGCGTTAGGGAAACGAAAACGTTCTAAGATCGATGGTGGGATTGGTTGCACGACTCTGGAAGTATAAACTAAAATAAAACCCACTGAGTTGTGCACTTCAAAAGGATGGATTTTTCTGGCAGGGGAATTATGTCAGAAGAAGGAGGAAGAGGGAGCAGAGGAAGGGGACGGAGAGGTGGCCGGGAAGAAGGGAAGAAGCAGGACAAGGGAGAGAACACAGCAGCGAAATGCCCTGACGAGGTCAAGGCGCCCGATGAGGTTTCAGCACAGCCTGGGCGACGGGGCCGGGGAGGGGTGAGGCTGGAGAGTTAGCAGGGGCTGTAAGTTCACAGACGACAGCACCTTACTCAGTGCAAATCCAGAGGCGTAGGAGACAAGGTGGGAGAGAGATCACTTTCTACGTTGGCAAGAACCTGGCATATTGACCTGTACGAACTGCACCCATAGGTTTTCCCGCTGGGTCTACTCAACAGAAGGCCCTAATGGGGTACAAGACCTGGGTATGTATTCCCCTGGCTCCTACCCTGTCGGGCCACAGCGCCCACTGGGCTCGGCTCCCCGGCTGGACTCCAGGTCCTAGCGTCTCACCTCAGCCCTTCAGGCCGGGAAGGACGGCTCTCCTCTGTGGCCAGCCCTGTAGTACTGTGTTACTCCTCCTTAGTTTCCTAAACCCTGTCTACACCCTGTCACCAAACCTTCACTAACTTCTTCTCTGGTTACCAGCCTGGGGGTACTCTCTGCCTCTTACTTGGACCTTTACCCAATATATATGTCTGCACGAACGGAGTCCTAATCCCATGGACCTGACAGTCTACATTAGCGGACGGCCATCCAAATCAGTGACCTCAGTCCTTTTTGCCCCGACCTGCTCAGGTGGAGGCAGAGGACCCCTGTCACCACGAACCCCTTTCGTCCCATGAGGGCAGAGCACAGCAGGACTTCTGTATTATCGTGTTGCCACCCTATGCGTTCAGGGGATGCCGAATCAATCAGTCGTCCACCAACTCAGTTGATAAACACGCTCAATTCACAAAAGCTCGCTTTGTTGGCTCCTACTCACACCGATCTTCAAAAAATCGGTGGAACCTTGCAGCATTAGCTTAAGAGGATGACGCTGCCTTCAGCACGCACAAAAAGGAAGGATGGAGGGAGAGAGAGGAACCACATCTACGTGCTACTGAGCACGTTGACTTTCTGCTAAGCATCGCTCTGGGCACTAGATGAGGCCAGTACCTGTCCTCGATTTGCCTCCAGTCTTTTTCTGGGAGACAGGATATGTCAGAGGCCAGAACTGTGGAAGACCATTGTCTACCACTATCAGAAGTCAGGAAATGGCTGTGCTCACCGGGAAAGCTTCAGAGCGGAAGCCAGATTTGAACTGGACCTTTAAGATATGCATTCATATTTTCTCAATAATTGGAAGAAGGAGGGCACCCAGGTGGCTCAGTCGGTTAAGCGTCTGACTCTTGATTTTGGCTCAGGTCATGATCTCACGGTCGTGAGATCAAGCCCCATGTTGGGCTCCGTGCTGGGCATGAAGCCTGCCTAAGATTATCTCTCCCTCTTCCTCTGCCCCTCCTCTGCTCGAGCTCTCTCAAAAATAATACTAATTGGAAGAAGGAAGGATCATTTATGTGGGGAAAGGGCCAGAGCAGAGGACAAGGTCAAGACACATATGGCTCAATCCGGGGACCATGATGAGCAGGGACCTGCACCCCAAAGCTGTGCAGAGTGAGGCTGCATAGGTATGTCCCCTGAAAGCGACGAAGGGAAAATAACAATGGCATCAGGAGAGGTAAGGAACCTCTGTTTTCACAGCACTAACCTGCTCCATCCACAGAAGGAATGGCATCTTCTTGCAAGATTAGGTAGGACCAGCAAAGGATTTTCGCTTTTCCTACCTGTAAATCATTAAGCCTATAACGTGTCTTCCTAAGGGCCTCCCGGCGCACTTAAATGGACAAATTGCCACGCCTGTTTATGTCCTGCTTGCAGGTTGTTGTTAGTGACAGATGGACATCAGGAGGATGCCTCTGCGTGGCCAGTGGTGCCGTGTAACCACGTCCTACACCCAGAGAGGGGGCCTGTGCCTACACTTCTGGGGATCTTAAAGGGAACACGGTAGCCTAGGGACCTAGCGCACAGAAGTAGTCACCTAAATATGGTCAAGGGTGTTCCCTCCAGCTTGTCGCTAAGAGCAGCAGTTTGGAAACAACCCATATGTCCATCAGCAGGAGACTGGATGAATACATTAAGCTACATGCAAATGAGAAGGAGGTGGATCGATTCTTTTTTTTTTTTTAATTTGTTTTAAGTTTATTTTTGAGAGAGACAGAGACAGTATGAGCAGGGAAGAGCCAGAGACAGAGGGAGAGAGAGAGAGAGAGAGAGAGAGAGAAAGAATCCCAAGCACATGGGGCTCAAACTCACAAAACCGCGAGATCATGACCCAAGCCAAAACTTAGAGTCAGACATTTAACCGATTGAGCCACCCAGGGGCCCCAAAGTATGTTACGATTCTTTTTTTGTTTTGTTTTTTGTTTTTTAAATTTACATCCAAGTTAGTTAGCATATAGTGCAACTATGGAGTAGATTCCTTAATGCCCCTTACCCATTAAGCCCATCCCCCCCACCACCACCCCTCCAGTAACCCTGTTTGTTCTCCATATTTAAGAGTCTCTTCTGTTTTGTCCCCCTCCCTGTTTTTATGTTATTTTTGCTTCCCTTCCCTTGTGTTCATCTGTTCTGTGTCTTCAAGTCCTCCTATGAGTGAAGTCATATGATATTTGTCTTTCTCTGACTAATTTCCCTTAGCATAATACCCTCCAGTTCCATCCACGTAGTTGCAAATGGCAAGATTTCATTCTTTTTGATTGCTATATACTCCATTGTATATATATACCACAAATTTTTTATCCATTCATCAATCAATGGATGTTTGGGCTCTTTCCATACTTTGGCTATGGTTGAAAGTGCTGCTGTAACCATGGGGGTGCATGTGTCCCTTCGAAACAGCACACCTGTATCCCTTGGATAGATACCTAGCAGCGCAATTGCTGGGTCATAGAGCAGTTCTACTTTTAATTTTTTGAGCAACCTCCGTACCGTTTTCCAGAGCGGCTGCACCAATTTGCATTCCCATGTTCTGATTCTTAATTGAAAAGAGCAAATGGCCAAATAGTATGATCTCAGATCTTTTTCCCTTTAATGAATATGTATACGTGTATGTGTCTATACATATGTACAGATATCTATATATCTCTATATATCCATATAAAAAACAGTGCACAGATATGCAAAATAGCATAATGGTTAAGAGCACAGACTCTGGAGCCCAACACCTGAGTGGGAATCCTGATTCAGACACTTAAAAGCTGTGTGACCTTGGGCCAGTTATTAACCTCTCTGGGCCCCGAGGTGCCCTATATGGAAGTAGGGGGAGGAACAGTGAATTTCACCGTGTCAATGTGAGGACTAAAAGTTATTAACATATGTGAGGCACTTAGAAGTTCAGCACATAGTAAGGTCTGCTATTATGATCGTTGCAATGTACTCCAGACTGAAAGTTACACAGGAGAGTGACTTTGGGGACAGAGTGAAAGCACTTTATACACTTCTGTATCATTTGTCATTTTTCTTTCTTTCTTTTTTGTTTCCTCTCCAGGAACAAGTAGTAATTATATAATTTAAAACTACAGGGGCGCCTGGGTGGCGCAGTCGGTTAAGCGTCCGACTTCAGCCAGGTCACGATCTCGCGGTCCGTGAGTTCGAGCCCCGCGTCGGGCTCTGGGCTGATGGCTCAGAGCCTGGAGCCTGTTTCCGATTCTGTGTCTCCCTCTCTCTCTGCCCCTCCCCCGTTCATGCTCTGTCTCTCTCTGTCCCAAAAATAAATAAACGTTGAAAAAAAAAAAATTAAAACTACAGGGGCGCTGGGTGGCTCAGCCGGTTGGGTGGCCGACTTTGGCTCAGGTCATGATCTCACAGTCCATGAGTTCAAGTCTGTGCTGACAGCTCAGAGCCTGGAGCCTGCTTTGGATTCTGTGTCCCCCCCCCACCCCCAACCCTCCCCCATTCGTGCTCTGTCTCACTCCGTCTCTCAAAAATAAATGTTAGAAAAAAATTTAAAAAATAAGTAAAAATTTAAAAATGAAAATAAAATAAAATAAAACTACAGTTGACCCTTGCACAATGCAGGGGTGAGGGGCGCTGACCCCACCCCCCCCCGCCCCACGTAGTTGAAAATCCCCATATAACTTTTGACTCCCCTAAAACTTAACTACTCATATGTTGACTGGAAGCCTTGTTCATAACATAAACAGTCAATTAGCACCTATTTTGTGTGTTATATGTGTCATATTTGCTACATTCTTAGAATAAAGCAATCCAGAGGAAAGAAAATATATTAAGAACATCGTAAGGAAGAGAAAATATGTGGACAGTACTAGACTGAATTCATCCCCAAAAATCTGCATACAACTGGGCCTATGCAGTTCAAACCCATGTTATTCAAGAGTCAGCTGTATTTTTATTTTATTTTTTTAAACGTTTATTTATTTTGAGAGAGAGAGTGTGAATGGGGGAGGGGCAGACAGAGAGAGAATCCCAAGCAGGCTCCCTGCTGTCAGCGCAGAATCCGACCCGGGGCTCGATCTCACGACCAGTGAGATCACGACCTGAGCCAAAATGAAGAGTTGAACGCTCAACCAGCTGAGCCACCCAGGTCCCCCTCAGCTGTATTTGTAAAAAACAAAGTCTGTCATCCCCTGTGACCCACTGTCCTACTCCCTGAGATGTTTTTCCTCAAACTTGGCTCATAAAACACCTTCTCAAATGCTGACTCAGAACCAAAGCTCACAGCTGAAGAGATACATGAAACTTTGCCTTTAAAAAAATGTCCCTGTTTCCCCTTTGCACCCACCGAATGGAGGGGGCAGGCAGGGAGAGGGGAGAACATGGCCCCTCAGGGTCCTGCCTCCCTGGGCCACGGTCCTGTCACCCTGTTGTGGGCGTGAAGGGGGGAAGCGGTGAACGGCCAGCTCCACTGACGCAGGAGAGCAAGCGGGAGGCTCACCCCCTTCTTCCTATATCGGAGATGAAGACTCTTGGCTTCCTTCCTAGGAGGTCCCAATATTTCATTTTTAAAAACATCTTTTTTTGCTCTTGCTGTTTGCACACATGTTAAGTTACAAATTCAAACCGCAGAGAAGGATAAAGAAATGAAAAGAAAGCCCCCTTCACTCCACGGCTACACCTCCCAGAATATTCTCTGTGCGTTAACAGACACCGTGTCTCTCCCCTTCGTCCTTGGATCCCCAGAGCCCAGCACGATGTCCTACACAGAATAGGGGCCCATTTCAACCTGTCGGGGGACCGTGGGTACGTGAACGAGGGAATAGGGGTGGCAACTTCCCCACTCTCCGCCTTTGGTTTCAGGGAGCTTATTTTGACCGCAGAGTTCAGATGGTCCCCGCGGTCAGTCCCAGCGCCTAAGAGTCATGGGGACAAAGGTCTCCGTGCAGAATTCTCCTGGAGGGACGCCTGCTCTGGTCTGTGTCTTCACTTCAGTCTCCATCCCTGTAGTTCATGCTGCCCACTTAGGGCGGTGGGTGCCAAGGAGATGGGAGGGTGAAGGGATCAAAAAGGCAGGAGGCTGGATCTGAGGCACGACGTGAGAGAGGAAGAGGCCATCCGGCAGCCTCTGGAAGCCGCTGGCACCCTGGTCTCAGGGACTAGTTATCAGGGGTACCAGTGAATACCACGGCTATCACTGGGCAGTTATCAGTGCTTCGGTGAGTCGTTATTTTTTTTTTAATTTTTTTTCGATGTTTATTCATTTTTGGGACAGAGAGAGACAGAGCATGAACGGGGGAGGGGCAGAGAGAGAGGGAGACACAGAATCGGAAACAGGCTCCAGGCTCTGAGCCATCAGCCCAGAGCCTGACGCGGGGCTCGAACTCACGGACCGCGAGATCGTGACCTGGCTGAAGTCGGACGCTTAACCGACTGCGCCACCCAGGCGCCCCTCGGTGAGTCATTATTGATTACGTAAAGCCTGTGAGGAGAGAGCAGAGAACTGGGAGCTTCTGTCCACTACGAGTGACAGCAGGTGGACTGTATGCTCGCAAACCAGACATCCGGACGGGTAGCCCTGAGGGTGGGGGTAGCCCTGAGCGACGCAGCAGAGAAATGACACCAAACGGGCAGACCCTCCTTAGAGTGTCTCCCCAGATGAGTCACCTGTTATAACACGCACATTCCTTGACCCAATAATTTCACCCCTAGGAGCTTCCCCCCCCTTTTTTTTTTTGCAAAATTGTCCAAACCAGAATATACCTTGTTCATGCTATCAGACAATGAGAAACGGCGTACATGTCCTGGGGGGCGGGGGGTGGGGGTTGACCAAGTAAGTGAGTCATGGCTCATCCAACAATGGAGCATCATACAGCCATTCAAAAGGGTGATGAAACCTTTCTTGGTTGACACAGGAAGAGCTCGGCAGTCTATTTTTAGTGGGGGGGGGGGGGGAGCGGATTACAGAGCAACATGAACAGATGATCTCACTTATTTAAAATAGGGTATGTGGGTGGGTGTGTGTATGCATCCTGGGATGTCTGACAAGGTGGTCCCCTAAAGCAGGCCTCCTTGCAAATTTAAATGCTTGCCTGGGACCTGAGAAATGTGCCGGGAGGGGTCGGGGTATCCCGAGAGTCTGTATCCCATCTAAAGGGGCTTCTGATATTCATCCAGGCTTTTGCTGCCACGTGGGAATACAGACTCAGTCTTGTCAGACCTTTCCATTTTGTTTTTTTCAAGAAAAACCATAAGTACAGACTTCTGTAAGAAAGTGCCTGATTTTTCAGTGCCCGGCGGGGGTGGGGGAAGACACGGTAGTCAAAAAAAAAAAAGAAAAGGAAAGAAAAGAAAGAAAGAAAAAGCAACTGCAGGTCAGATTCAGCTGGGAGACCACCAGGTGTGAAAACTTGTTCAAACTCTTAGAGTCAGCTGGCATTGAAGGCCACCTCATCTTAACCCTCAGCAGCCATCTTTGTGCCTCAGTGTCCCTGTCTGGAAAGTGAGGGAGTTGGGCCAGGTGGTCTCTAAGGTCCTGTCTAGCTCTGGCTATATTTCTAGAATGGTGACCTTTTATGGTCATAGATCTTAGGAGAACTGGGTCAAAGCCTTGGTTTCCCTCTCAACTAGGGAGAAACAGAGGAGTATGAAGTCAGCCAATTCTATGTGGAATTTTGGAGGGTTCCCAAATTCCTTGAGGTGTCCCCCCAATTCATTCATTTATCCATCCACCCATCCATTCATCCATTTATCCATTCATTCATTCAGTAGTTACTGGATGCCTGCTCTGTGCTAGTCACCATGCTGGGGGCTGGGATACAATGGTGGGCAAAATAGACCTGATTGGTGCTCTCAGAAGACCTGGAAGCCAGTGTTGCCCAGGTTGGGAAGTCCTGTTCTGGAGGTTCTCCCAGCCCTGGCACAGTGGCTTAAGCAGGCTGCTGGTGAGCCACAGAGTGGGGGAGGCAAGACTGGCAATGGCTTTAAACAAAAGGCTTGCAAAAGTCCAGTATGAGTTCCCCACCATACTCTGAATACGGACCCAAGGACTGAATTTTATCCCAAATAAGAACGACACATATCCCACACTACCATTGACCATTCTCTACCATTTTCTCAACATAGTGGCATGCCTCACACTGCTCAGAAGGTAAAGGGATGTTTGGTAAGTGGCAGATTCGGACCTGATCCAAAAGTCAGCCTGACTCCAAAGTTCGTGTCACTTTCCACCAAGCTGTCCTGCCTCCGCATAAAATCTGGGTGAACAGGATGAACAGTTACCAGTGGTTAAAATTTCAGAATCAAGACTTAGAGCCTGTGGTGTGCCAACTAAAACATTTCAAATCTGGGCTGTCTTTGAAAGTGACCTCTTCTTAAGTCTATCCCATTGCCCCTGACACATTCCCACTCTCTGAAGACCTCCCCCTACCAAAAGCTAAGTTTCCCCATCATCAGTATATATTAGCATCCTTCAGTATTTGTTAAGCACCATGTGCTAGATCCAAGAATATCCGATGTACATGGTACATGGCTGTACCATGGTGCTAGGTAGAGCCAGGCAGGCAGGGAAGCTCTCCAAACCCTTAGTAACATTGCTCAGACTTGGAGCTCTTTCCCAACGTCGGGATGGACATGTAAGGAGTCATCCCTACTCTTGGGCACTCCAACAATAGCTAGAGGTGTGGTCCACGAAGAACATTCCACAAAAAAACAACATAGATTTAGCTGAGGATGGCCAACTCAAGAGCCAAGCTCAAACCCATCTTGTATATAGAAGCCAGTGACATGAATGACATATGGAAACAAATGGCAGTGTTTGTCTAGAAAACCCTCTGGACCTTAACCACAAGATTTCCCTCCTCCCCACCCCCCCCCCCCACCCCCAACCAGGGCGCCTGTGTGGCTCTCAGCTTAGGTCTTGATCTCAGGGTTGTGAGTTCAAGCCCCGAATTGGGCTCTATACTGAGCATGAAGCCTATTTTAAAAAAAGGGGGCGCCTGGGTGGCTCAGTTGGTTAAGTGTCCGACTTCGGCTCAGGTCATGATCTCACAGTTCATGGGTTCGAGCCCTGTGTCTGGCTCTGTGCTGACAGCTTGGAGCCTAGAGCCCGCTTCGGATTCTGTGTCTCCCTCTCTCTCTCTCTCTCTCTCTACCCTTCCCCACTTGCACTCTCTATCTCTCTCAAAACTAAACATTAAAGAAAAAAAAAGGTTTTATACCCTTTAGACAACTGTTGTAATGAAAGAATGTTTACATATGCTTTGATATCAAAGTTCCACTTGTAGGCATTTTTAAGAAAATCATCTGTGATGTGCCCTAAGAGTAATATACAAGGATGCTTCATCATCATGTTGGAAACAACCTAAATGCCCAACAATAGTGGATTGGGAACATAAATGGCAGGACAGCAGAATGATGAAATAGTAAGTGACCTCTAAGTGTGTCGTAGAAAATATTTCAAGGCATGGAGACATGTCTGTGCTATGATGGAAAAGTCAGATTACAGAGAATATATTTAGAGCGAGTGATTCAATGTCTTTTTGAAAATGGAAAGAAGTCTATTGAAAATATTAACAGTGGGGAGTGCCTGGGGGGGCCCAGTCGGTTAAGCATCTGACTTCAGCTCAGGTCATGATCTTGCAATTCATGTGTTGGAGCCCTGCGTGGGGCTCTGTACTGACAGCTCAGAGCCTGGAGCCTGCTTTGGATTCTGTGTCTGTCTGTCTCTCTCTGCCCCTCCCACACGTGTGCTCTGTCTCTGTCTCTCAGAAATGAATAAACATTAAAAAAAATTTTTTTAAATAAAGAAAGAAGAAAATATGAAGAGTGGGTAGTGAGATGGAAATAATCAAAAAAAACTGTCTTTTATTCAGCGTTTTCCAAGTATTTGTTAATGAATTTGTAATATTTTTTGTAATCAAGAAAAAGCTATTTTTACGACTTTTTAAAAGTTTATTTTGAGAGAGAGAGAGAATGCGGGGGAGGGGCAGAGAGAGAGGGAGGGACAGAGAGAGAGAATCCCAAGAAGGCTCCACAATGTTGGTGGTCGGTGAGGAGCCAGACACGGGGCTTGAACTCACAGAATGGGAGATCACGACCTGAGCCAAAATCAAGAGCGAGACGCTTAACCGATTGAGCCACCCAGGCACCCCAAGATATTTTTTAATGGGGATATTACATAAAGTTTCCCAAAGTAACTTCATTTCATGTTCCCCCACCCAATAGCAGGGACACCGCTGTAGGGCAGGAAGGAGGCAGGGAGACGATCCTGAGTTGATTGGTGGCATTTCTTACGTAATGGAAATCCAGCCAGGATCCACAACGTTCTGAGGGCACCAAAGGTTGGGCATCAGTGAGCTGGTAGAGGAATCAGGACCTCTCAGACCCTGGCAGAAGGTGAACGGGCTCATTTCCACCGAGAGGCTGCTGCGGTGAGAGAGCCAGGATCTCCAGCCCCTGAAGTCTAGGAGCATCTGAGGCCAGGAGCTGGGACTCGTTCCTCCCCGCATCCCAGTGTGCATGTTGTAGCTGGTGATGGAATGTTGCCCTCTTTCCTGAGTCACGTCTAATCCCCCACCTTACGACGCACCTGCCCGTGCGCCATTACCGATAAAAGAGTCTCCGAGCTTGATTTTCTCACCCCCTTCTGCCTATTGACCTTAGAACCAAACTTGGCCGTCTCACCATGGCCTGATTATTAGCCAGCCCTTCCTCACCTCTCAGACTGCTTCCCCAAGTTCATATGGCATTAGCCACACTACTCAGGTTTTGTTTCTTCCTCAAACACACCGTGCAAAGTCTCCCTTCCCGGGCCACTGGACTTGCTGTTCTCTCCCCGGAACACCTTTCTTGCAGGCCTTCACGTGGCTGGCTCCTTCTTGTCATTCCAGTCACTGGTCCCCTGGCTCCTTCTGAAAGTGGCCATCCCTAACCACGGCAGGTAAGGAGTCCCCTGGGCTCTCTATTACATGACCTTCCTGTAACACCATCAGAGTCCTTGGCACTTTCTGAAATTATCTGTGTGAGATTGCATAATCCAAAAACGGCCACATTATCTCCAGTCCCACATGCTATTCTAGAACCTTGCCACTCCCCCGTGGGGTGGTGTCTAATTCCACTCCCCTTGAATATGGGCTGGCTTGTGACTTACTTCTAACTTAAGTGACTTCTGAAGTTGGGTCAGAAAAAGGCAAAGCAGCTTCTCCTGGGTCCCCTGGAAACTCGCTCTTGGAGCTCTGAGTCACCAGGTCAGAATCCAACCACCGTGAGGCTGCCAGGCTCTGGAAAAGCCCAGGCCACAAAGGAGGCGCAGCGAAGATCCCCGCGACCTCCTCCCCATGCCCACCGTGATTCCAGCCCCCAACCGGCCTGGAGCTGGTCGCCCCTGCTATGCCGTCTCCGAATCCCTAACCCACAGGATGTATGAGCATAGTCAGACAATTGTTTTAAGCCACTGAGCTTTGGAGTAATTAGTTACACAGCAATAATAACCAAAACAATCTTTCTGTCATCTAACGTATCATCTGTCTCTTCCCCCTAAAGGGCCGGGACTTCTTTGTCTGTGTCCTCCCTGTGTCCACCACGCCCTTCAGACAGTAGGTACTCAGTAACGAATTGTTGAGTAAGTGAAAGCAGCTGGATTTGGGAATACCTACCTTGAATAGTTTCGGGTTGATTCATTTATTCATCACACAGCTATCGTATGCCTACTATGTGACAAGCAAGTCATGGACTGTGGGGCATGAAATCCTATCACACATCACGCTGGGGATGACCAGAGGGGAAAGAGAAGCCCCCGCTTTGCTCCCTCCCTACCCCCAGTGTAGGTCTGAAAAGCCGACTGTCAAAAGCCAGAAACTGCCAAATCCAGCCTGCCCACCTCTGGGGGTGTATTTAATTATCCCGGGGTACGGCTGTTTTTACACGCCAGCTCAGCCACTTGTGCCCTGGCCTGTCTCTAGGCAAGCGGGTGACTCCAGACAGGGACCATGTGGTGGGAAGGCTGCCAAGGTCCTGCACATCTGGCCCCTTCCCGGGGGGTACCTCCCCAACAGCTGTCTCCTTCCCTATGGGTTGCTCCCTCCCCTGGCCTAGGCTTTCAGGCTCTAGAAGTAATCCTGGCAGGGGTGCAGCGGCTGGGTGGGAGGCTGCAGGGAGGCGCCTCCAGGTTTAACCACTTAGTCCCCAAAGTACCTGCCAAGAACCAGTTAGCACGTCCGTCTGGCAGGCCAGGCTGTCAGTAATTCATTAAAGCAGGCTGCTGCTGGCCCATTATCTTCCTTGTCCCCAACCGTGTTGCCTCTTGGGCCTGCGGAGTCCTCTTTTCCCCTTCTTCTTCATCCCAAGGCAAGGGTCTGCCCACCTTTGGCCCCTTCTCCCAGCCAGACTCCCCAGCTGCTTTCTCTCTCCCTCCCTGCCCCCTCCCAGGGCACGGTTCTGCCTCCCTCCCCTCCTCCACCAGCCAGTGCTCACCAGAAAGCATCTTTTGTTCTCTCTGGAACCTTTTGCAGTGACTGCTTCAATCACACCCATCTCCCCTTGGCCTCCTCAGCCTCCAAGGAGACTCCCCTGAGGCTCTCAGAGAAAGGGAATCTGGCTAGTGCAGGAATTCATGACTCTTCCCCCCTCTGCTTTCTGCCAGTGTCTTCTCCCCTGCACCCCCAAGTCATCTGGGCCGGGCGGGGTTGAGGCCGGGGCAACTGTGTGCTCAGAGACAGAAACTCCCAATTCCATTTCTGATGTTGCCACCAACGCTTTGGGACTCAGTGAACCCTCTCTGCCTCAGTTTCCCCTTTGAAATCATCAGAATGGCACGACCCATTTCATAACGGCCTCTGATGGGTGAACTAAGTGCCAGGCGCTGCCTCGGGTACTTTAAATGGATGCTCCCCCCATCAGCCTCCTCAACAACTCTAGAAGAGACACAGCTCCGGTTTACAGATAAAGGCTCAGAAAGGTTATGATTCTTGCCCAAGGTCACAGTGCCAGCAAGTTCCTGGGCCGGGACTTCAGTCCAGGCCCATCCGGTCCCTAAACCCATGCTCTTTACCGTTGTACTATCCTGGCCTCTCTGGCTCTGAGTCCCCAAGAGGGCATGTAGGGATGGTGGGGAATTGCCAGCAATTGCCAACAATAGAAAGTGATCTCTTTGGGGGAAAGAAAGGTATTAGATGCACAATCATAAGCATGACAGCTTACCTTTATATCTACTTCTCATGCCTCTGGCACTGTTCTAGAACCCTCTGTAGGTGAATTCATTTTACCCTCTTGACAACACCTTTGCCCCCAAGGACTATCATGGTCCCCATTTTACATATGGGGAAAACTGAGTCTGGGGTGTTTGTTTGTTTGTTTAATGATGGCGTCTGAGAAAAGTACCGCCGGCTCACAGCAGCAGCTCAAAATAAGCTTGTTGAAATTGTTGTCTTGCATATAGCCAAGGTCACCCTTAACGCCTAAAAGAAGGGCCTGCCCCACAGGGCTGACTCAGGCCTCCCTGAAATTCCTAAGTCATCCCGTGAGCATTCCCACTTTCCCTCTCGGGTAGGAAAAGCGGAGAGGACCACAGACAGAACTCAACAAATTGTCTTTCTCCAGTGGATTGTCTTTCACTTCTTCCCAACTTGCCGGAGAGGCCTGGAAAAGACGGGTGTCCCCCCAGGTAAGCCAAACGCACACGAAAGGCCCGAGCGAGCTGCAGGCTGGTAGGCGGCGGGGCCGGGAACGCGAGTTCCTCAGACAGGGGGACGGAGGCTGGAAGCCCACGCCTGGCGAACCCCAGGACACGAGCGCTGGTGTCCCGACGGAGGGAGGCGCGGCGCCCCGGGGAAGCCCACGGCATTCTGGGGTCAGGGGAGGCGAGGAGGGAGAACTCGGGAGGGTGTGGCTGCCGGGGAGGCCAGGCGGGACTCAGGAGGGGAAAGAAGAACCCAGGGGTGATCTGGAGTCGAGAAGCGGCCCGGAACTCTGGGGCAGAAGCGAAGGGAGGAGGGGGCAATACATCCTACACCGGCAATTATCTGCCGCCGCCGCGAAGCTCCCGTCGGGCCCCCTCCCCCGCTGCGTGGACCCGGGTCTCCCAGCTCCAACCCCCGCCCCCTGTTCCCGGCCTGGGCGCACAGGGGCGCACTCCGTCCTCACCGCGCGCCCTCTCGGAGGTCTCCCGCCACCTCCCGGGGCCGCCTCCACCGCGGGCCCCGGGAGCACCCCCAGCCCCGACGCGCGCACGGCTCGTTCTCCGCCCCCCACCCCGGGGTGGGCGCTCAGCAGCCCGCACCGCCCCGTCCTGGGAAGGGAGCGCTCTCCCAGCCCCGCCTGGACCCCAAGACCGTGGGAAGCCGCGTCCCAGTCCTCTGACTGGGTTCCCCTTGCTCGCATCTTCCTTCTAATTCACATCCCCACTATCTTGCAATTTGTTTTCCAAGCCGTTTCTCTTTTTCTCCGGCTCCCTCATCTTTCTATCCTGGTCTCGCCGCCCGCTTTTTATTTCCCTCTCCTTCCGCTTTCTGTCTGCCCTTGCGTAAATTCCACGCTTTGGGCTTCGCGCCTCCCGCTCGACTCCCTTTTTCTGCCCCACCCCCATCCCACGCGCCCCGTCCAGAAGGTGGCTCCTGCCCCTGGGATTCGACCTGCCCCGGATGGGACCTCCAGGGGCCGGGCAGAGAGCGTCCCGAAGCACGCACCTCTCTTCGCCAGCGCCAGGGCTGCGCCGGCCCACGCGACATCTGTCGCCCGCGCTCCCGGCTCACACCCTGCGCACCCCCGCAGCTCCCCTGGCGCTGTCACCCCCCACGCTCCGGCTGCCGCCTCTCTCCGCGGGCGCCGCGCCAGCTTCCCAGGGTGTCGGCGCACGGCGGGGCTCGGCCAGGACTCGGCCAGGGCCGAGCGCTCGGCATCTGTGGGGTCGTGGCACCCGGGGCCGCTGGCTTTCTCAGCTTCGACCTTCACCTTCCAGCCCTAGACCCACCTAGGGTGGGCTCGGGCTGATTTTCTCTCCTTCCCCATTCTCTGCAGTTCTGCTCTGTTCCAGAATCTGAGAAGACAGTCCCTTACACGGCTGCTCCCCTAGGCGCACAGCTGGTGCTCAGTAGGTCCCCAACCCCAAGGGCCTAGGGCACAGAAGATGCTCAGTGCCTTTCTCCCACTGGTAGCGAACACACTGGGCGTTCAGTACTCCCCACTCCCACCAGCACGCAGTGCCTAGCATACCGCAAGCTTTCAAACATTCCCCCCCTAAACATTTTAGGGCCTAGCACCCAGAAGGAGCTCAATAAATGCTCTTCTAGTAAGGTTTCCCCTTGGAGTTTCCCTAACAGCCTCAGATCCCAGCCCACTTTGGGGGCACCTCCTGCTTCGTCTCAGCTCCAACCTTCTGGTGAAGCGGAGGCCCAGTTCCTTCAACGGGACACCTCGCTGCAGAAGGAGTGAAAAAGTTGGCAAAGCAGAGGAAAACTGCAAAGTGCGCGGGCCGCAGGGGAAAGACAGCTCCAGCGGAAACCTGGAGGGGGAGGCAGTCCAGAGAGGCGCTCCCGGCGCCAGGGAACGAGGAACAGAAACGAGGAAGTGCCACTTAAGAGGGTTTGGAGACAGTGGCGACTTAGGAGCAGCAGACGGCTTGGAAGAGGACGGGAGACCTGCCCTGAACCCGCGATAGGTTAGAATTCTTTGGCGTAGCTCGCAACTACGCACTCCTAGCAAGCACACTTTTTGCTGGCATTGTGTGTTTACTTGCGGCGCCGGTGGGCATTACGGGGCCGGGGGGGGGGGGGGGGAGGGGGGCAAAGTCCTCCCAAAGCCATCCCACTGGAGAGAGTGGCAAGATGCGCTTAAGGAGTCGGGAGAGGAGGACAGGAATAGCTGAGCTGACACTTGGAAGGAGAGATGGGAGCTGGAGGCGAGGGGGGTGGCGATCCTGGCGCGAGGAGGGAGCAGAGGAAGAAAGGGATGGGAAGGGAAGAAAGCAAACTTGTCGCTCTCCCGCTCCCGGCCTGCCCTGCGTGACCAGTCTCCAGCCACCGCGCCCTGGCGCTCGCTCGCGTACCTGTTGCTCTCTCCGGCTGGGTCTCGGCTCCGGCCCCACCAAGAAGCCCCGCGTTCCTACAAGTTCCGCCTGCCGAGCAGCCAGGCCGCCAGCGCCGCCACCTGCGCGGCCGCGCACAGCCAGGGCCAGTAGGTGGGGAGCGCGCCGGGCGCCGGCGCCCTCCGGCTCCGCGCGCGGCGCCGCCACATGGTGCGCTGGTGCAGCTCGTCGCCGAGCGCCTTGAGCCGAGCGGCCGTGAGCTGCGCGGCGGACGAGCGCAGACCCAGGCGGCCCGCGCTGCAGGCGCACACGGCCGGGGGGCCGCGGCCGCGGTGCAGGGGGCACGGGCACATGACCGCTCGCCTCTCTCCCTCCCCGCGCTCGGGCCGCCCCTCGCCTCCGCTCCCTCCGGCCTCTGCGCCTGCCTCCGCCGCGCTGCAGCCGCCGGGGGCCTCCCCTGGACACCAAGTTTCTCCTTGTGTTGTGCGTTTGTTGTGCTGACGGCGCTATTATTAATTAAAGTGTCACATGGTGGAGGGGGGCGGGGAGGGCGCGGGGAGGGGGGTTACATCATCCGGCCCCCGGGGGGGGGGGGCTGCAGGCAGAAGAAACCGAGAGGTAACTTTTAACCCTAGCGGCGCCGGCAGCGAGAGGGCGCGCGTTTGGGAGAGGAGGAGCGCGGCCCGCGGGGACGCGGCGAGGCCCCCGCCGGCGAGGTCTCGGGCCTGGGGGGTCGCGTGGGGCCCCGCGGAGGCGGAGAGCGCGAGCGAAGGCCTTCTCCTTCCCTTTCTCCTGAATAAAGCTCCGGTTCCGATTTGGCGAGGGAAGCAGGCTGGTTTGCCGTTTTGGATGGAGCTGGTATCGAATCCGGCTGCATTATTCAAAAATATTCCGAGGCTATTGTTTTGTTTTGGGGAGGTGGGTTGATTCGAGATCTCCTGAGAGAGCCAGATGCGACCCAACTTGCCCACTTTCAGGTCTGACTCGGCACCTATAGGCTTCGGATTTGAATACACCCAACACACGCCCCCACCCCGCTCTGAGCTTCCCGGCCAGGCCCTTAAGCGCCCCCACCGCCTCTAGAGCGCTTGATGGAGGTGGGGTGGGGGGGGGTGAGAGGGGTCGATCCTTAGCCCCGGAGGGGCGCAGAGGCGCGCATTCGCGACGCACCGCACCCGAAAAGACCCTCGCAAAGGGCTTTCTAGAAGGTAACTTATTTTTGTCTGCTTCCTTGTGAATATTGTGTTCCTGCCGGGGCTCCAGTTTCTAGCGGCGATCCCGATTTAATGGGCAGTGGAGACACAGACCCTCTGGGGCCGACGAGGGGGAGGGGCTCAGGAGCCTTAAACTGGAGAGGCTGGAGTTGTCCCTGCTACTGAAGATAAAGATGGGCGAGGGACACTCAGGATTTTGGGGGGGAGATAATGAGTCCTTCTTAAATTTAATGGGATTCGGAGAACTTTGGGATTCAGAAAACTGGAGGCGCCAGAGGCGTCTCCAAGCCGGCTCTCTGGAACCTGATGAAAAAACTTTGATTCTCTCCTTCCCTCGGGCAGAGTGTCGCCCAGGCCCAAGTCCTTGGGTCTTTTGAAAAAGATTCTCAAGACCATGAACACGTTTTGGATTTGCATTTATCACGAGGAGAGATTTCCCCATGGCCTCCAGCATGGTCGGGGCTCAGATCCCAGCTCCGCGGTGTGATCTTGGCGGGCGCTGCCCTCGCCCAGTGCCTTTTGCTACACTTAGTAAGGGCCGAAATTTACCTTCTGAGCGCCTTCTGTGCAGGTTACTGGGGTAAGGTCCCTGCCTGGCTGCCTAAAGTAAATCCCCTAACGCTTCTGGGGTCGGAGGGGTGCTCTTACTGGCCTACTTTGCAGATGGAGAAACTGAGGCACGGGGAGTCAAGGCCTCTTGCCCAAGTTCACAGAGTTGGTGAAGAGTGAACCTGGGTCTAAATTAGGACGGCATGCTGCAGGCTCTAAGCGCTCAACCATGGTTTTATACTGCCCCCTGTAATCTGGGAATAATAATACCTCCCTCCCAGGATTGGGGCAGAGATTAAATGAGAGAAATGTATGCCAAGCACCTGGCATGCAGCGGGCCCTGGATAAACCTTGGTTCCCTTTGCTCCTGGCCAGAACCACTTTCTCATTCTCTGGGGACTCACCTCCTTAATCCCCCCTAGTCTGTGCAGAGGGGACCTGATCCATTGCCCGGTGTAGCGTTCCAAGAATGAAGATACAGTGTCTATTTGAAAAGCCCTTTGGATTTAAACTGAACAATTCCCTCCCCCCCTTTTTAATCTGCACGCTTTTAACGGCTCACTTCATGGACATTAATTTTAATGGGACGATTATTACCCTGTTTGGAAGCCTGCCCCTCGAAATGCTAGGCTCGCAAGGTGGCGCTGGGTTGGGTCCCAGCCGCTTGGATGTTTTCTGTAGCAAAGAGAGTGCAGCCTTGGCCGTGGGGATGTGTCACTCAACAGAGGGAAAAGAGAAGGGTGATGGAGAGTGGGAGAAAAGAGAAGTCATACACACCCGCACACTCCGCATCTGACAGTCCCTAATTTGTTCATGCTGGAGTTGTTTGGCCCCACCCCACCATTCACCAACTGGAGATCTTAGCCTTGAGATAAGGCTTTTCGGAGCCTCCGTTTTCCCCATCTGTAAAGTGGAAACAGTAATACTACCTACCTTATGGAATTAAACAAGACCGTACTGTAATGCCCCGAGCACTGTGTCCGGCATATTGTTCGCATCTAATAAATACAGGCTACTGGGGGTGCCTGGGCGGTTCAGTTTCTTGAGCTCAGCTCAGCAAGGTCTTGACCTTGCTCAAGACCTTGACCTGCTCAGCTCAGGTCTTGACCTCCAGGTCATGAGTTCAAGCCCCACATCGGACTCCACGCTGGGCATGAAGCCTACTTAAGAAAAAATGTTGACTATTAATATTCTAAAGTAGATCTTGTAAGCTAAACAGTGTGCTTTGAAGAATGTTGGAGGGCACACACCCTCAATGATACGTGATTCCCCTATTGTGAGTTGGCCGTTCCATCGCTGATGTTAAGTGTTGTCCAGAAAAAGCAAAGCCTTGGGGAGAGTAAATAACACCCTCTTCACAGTTCAGTAAAAATGAGTTTTTAATTTTAATGTTTACTAAACACTTATATAGTGCTTCCTTTGTACGAGGCGCTGTTCTAAGTCCTTAGACCTGTTGACTCATTGAACCCTTCTAACAACCGTATGTCATAGGACGGGTCCTGTATTTTGGATGAACAAATGGAGGCAGGGTATTTAAAGAGCTTCTCCAAGGTCACATAGCTGTCTGTGCTCATTAGCATTATGCCACTACTGGGCACTTGGGACGAGAGAGAGAGAGAGAGAGAGGCTATTATGGGCTGAACTGTGTCTCCCCAAAATTCCTGTGTGGAAGCCCTAATCCTCAAGACCTCAGAATGATTCTATTAGGAGACAAGGTCTTTAAAGAGGTAATTAATGGGGCGCCTGGGTGGCGCAGTCGGTTAAGCGTCCGACTTCAGCCAGGTCACGATCTCGCGGTCCGTGAGCTCGAGCCCCGCGTCGGGCTCTGGGCTGATGGCTCAGAGCCTGGAGCCTGTTTCCGATTCTGTGTCTCCCTCTCTCTCTGCCCCTCCCCCGTTCATGCTCTGTCTCTCTCTGTCCCAAAAATAAATAAACGTTGAAAAAAAAAATAAATAAAGAGGTAATTAAGGTTAAATTAGGTCATAAGGATGGGGCCCTAATCCAATATGACTATAAAAAGAGGGAGAGGGGCACCTGGGTGGCTCTGTTGGTTAAGCATCCAACTCTTGATTTCAGCTCAGGTCGTGATCCCACGGTTCATGAGATCGAGCCCTGGTCCATTTCCACAATAACAGCACCGAGGCTGCTTGGGATTCTCTCTTCCTCTCTCTCTCTCTCTCTCTCTCTCTCTCTGCCCCTCCCCTGCTTGTGCTCTCTCTCTCTCTCAAAATAAATAAATAAACTTAAGAAAAAAAAAGACGGAGAGATACCAGGGGTGCAAAGGGGTGGCCATCTGCAAGCCGAGGAGAGAGGCTTCAAGAGAAATCACCCCTTCCAGCCCCTCGAGAGGTTGATTATTATCTGAGAAAATAAATGTCTGTGGTTTAAGCTACCCAGTGTAGCACTTTGTTGTGGCGGCCCTAGCAAATGAAGACAGAGACCATGAGAGGGAAAGAATGTCCCAAAAGGGAAGGTGGAAGCAGGTACTTACCAGACCGTGGCCGCACATGTTCCCGGGTTCTTGCAAAGGACTGAGTTCTAGGACTGCGTACACGCTCCCTTCTTCCTCGTCCTGTTGGAGACGTGTAAGGGAGGAGAGGTTTTAGGGATGATTTGAGAAGTGCTTCGTGAAATCCAGTTGACGAGGAACCGAGGAACCTTTCCCCGTCAGTTGCAAGGATGTGCCAGCTATCTCTCCTAAAGAAATAGGACAGATTTTTCTTGTCCATGAAGGTTTCCTACGGTGTCCCAGTGCTGAGAGCTGGGCTTAGCACACAATAGGTATTCAGTAAACGAGAGATTCAATGGATGAATGAATGATAAGCATCCTGATTTGTGTCTCTCTCAAACGTACACGATATAGAATTATCATCGATAACATACGAAAATGTCCTGCTCCACATCATTCCCTCACCTCCTACAGAAATCAATACTCCAGTGTTTTGAGCAGGAAGGGGAAGGGTATTTTTTTTTTTTTTTTTTTTTTTGATGAAAGCAATAATTACCTATCCTGGTGTTTGAGACTGAGTGAGCCTTACCTTATGGTGTTTTAATTCGTGTGGCTTGGTGAAGTGGTAAATGAATGAACAGCTGTTGCCTCCTCCAAACAGCTGTGTTTCCTGAAGCCATGTATTAATGCCAGGGCCAGATTCGATGCCAGGAGTCGGCTTGGTGAACAACGGAGTTCTTGAATCAAAGTCAGAGTTATAGCAGAGTGGCTTGACGCTCCGAGCCAGAGAGATCCGAGTTTGAACCCTAGCCTCACCATGCAATAGCTAGCTACCTTGGGCATATTGTTCACCTCTTTGAGCCTCCACTTTCCCATCTGTAAAATAGGAATAAGCATAGTCTCTGCCTCATTGGGTTGCTGCGAGGATTGAAAGAGAGAATTATTGAGTGGTTAGCAAAGTGTTTGGCACTCAGTAAATATTAGTGATGGTCCTTGTTATTCTATCGGGAATATTAAGCATCCACTTAAGAAAAAGAACTGGGACCCTGACCCAAACCCATTGGGAAAACAAGAGGATTCCGATTTCAGTGAGTCCAATATTCAATTACATTACAGTTATTCCCAGGAAAGTTCCCTCCACTTAATAGACCCAGAGCAGGACAGCTATCATCTCTCAAATTTATGCTATTTCACCCTCTGATACCTGAAAAGATGGGGTAACGCCTTCTCCAGGGATCTCCTAATTATTCATTTGCTACCTCTCCCTTAAGGATCTTTTTGTTGTACGTAAAGAGGGAACAGCCACGGATGTCCACAGCAGGGGAGAAAAAAAAAAACTAACCAGCCCATAATTATAGTCTCATCAATACTTTAAGTGTAAAGGGTAAACCTCACTTAAATAAAACCTAATGCCTTGATTACTGGAGTCACAAAAGATAGGGTTGATTAAAGCAGCATTCCTGCTGTGAAAATTCAGACATATTGTCCTTTGCTCAGGCAATAATCACTTTATTGAAGGCAACCGAGCTTAGTTTAAACAAGTGAATTGCTAGACTTGAAATTATACTGTTGAGAGGGTAAATGAGGATAAATGCTGGAGAACAATTTGGCAAACGTGGAAGAGCTGAACGTGCACCTGCCCTATGACCAGGTGATTCCATTTCTAACTATTTCTAGATCAGTGCTTCTCAACTAAGAACAATTTTGCTCCCCGGGAGACATTTGGCAATGTCTGGAGACGTATTTTGGCTATCAAAACTGAAGGGTGCTATTGGGCGCCTGGGTGGCTCAGTCTGACTCTCGATTTCAGCTCAGGGCATGATCTTGAGGTTTGCGGGTTCGAGCCCTGCATCGGGCTCTGCACTGATGGCACGGAGCCTGCTTGGGATCCTGCCCCTCCCCCGCTTGTGTGCGCTCCTCTCTCTCTCTCTCTCTCTCTCTCTCTCTCTCTCTCAAAATAAATAAATAAACTTAAAAAAAAAACTGAAGTGTGCTACTAGGATCTAATGCCTAAAAGCTAGGGATGCTGCTTAACATCCAACAATGCACAGATAACAAATACTTATCTGTCCTAAAAGGTCAATAGTGCTGAGCTTGAGAAGCCCTGCTCTAGATATATCAGTATGCATTTGCTGCAAGTAACAGAAAATCTGACTGGTAGAGTCTTAAATCATAAGGATTTTTATTCTTTGCTTAACAAAAGTCCAGAGCAGGGCTTGGCAAACTATGATATGTGGACCAGTCGGCTCACTGCCTGTTTCTGTAATAATTTCATTTGAACACAACCATGCTCATTCATTTATGCATTATTTCTGGCTGCTTTTGTGCTATAACAGCAGAGTTAAATAGTTGCAACAGAAATCGTATGGCCTGCAAAGTCTGAAATATTACCATCTATCTGGCCCTTTATAGAAAAAGTGTGTCGACCCCTGATCCAGAGAAAGGCAAGCTCAGGGTTGGGTTTGTAGTGCAAGTTTTCATTAAGGATCAGGCTATACTGATCCTTATACTTCTGCTCCGTCACCCTTAGAATGTTGGTTTTAGTCCTCAGGCTTATTTGTCTCATGGCAGCAAGATGGCTGCCACAGATCCAGATATCACACGTGTACCGGGTTGAATAGTGTCTTCACAAGTTCTCACAAATTCATCTCCATCTAGAAGCTGCGAATTCAACCTTCTTGGAAGATACGTTCTTTGCAAATGTAAACAAGTTAAAATGAGGTCGTACGGAATTAGGGCAGGTCCTAATCCAATGACTGGCTTCCTTGTAAAAAGATTGAAATTTGGGAAATGGCCATGTAAAAATGGAGGCAGAGAGTGGAGTGATGCTGGCACAAATCAAGGAATACCAAGGAATGCTGGAAACCACCAGAAGCTAGGAGACAAGCAAGGAAAGATTCTTCCCTGGAGACTTGGGAGGCATAGTGTACTGTCTCATGATCCAAAATGGCCCCTTGAATTCCCACAACACTTCTACATTCCCAGAATTACCATTTAACACTTTCACATACATTTTATTGACCAGAATAACAATCACATGGCCACATCTAGCTACATGGGATGCTGGGAATTGTAGTCTTTTAGCTAGGCAGCCATGTGCCTAGCTAATATATGAGTTGTGTTACTAAAAAGGAAAGGAAGAAAGGTGGTCGCTTAAGGTCTTTGCCTCGCCATCATTGCCTTAGACCAGGGGTTGGCAACCTATGGCCTGCAGGCCAAATTCAGTCTTCCGTCTGTTTTTCTTTTTTTAATGAAATGTGTATTGAATAATTATAGATTCACGTGCAATTATAGAAATAATATAGGCAAATCCCTTCTACACTTTGCCCGGTATCCGCCAAAGGTAAGGATATATGGCAAAATTCTAGTATAATACCATAACCAGGATATGGACATTGATGTGATCCACTGATCTTATTCAGATTTCCCATTCTACTTGCACTTGTGTGTTTGTATATGTGTGCACATAAGTTCTGTACAATTTAATCACCTGTGCAGGTTCATGTATCCATTGTTATCGTAAAGCTACTGATCCCATGGTATGGATGTGCCGTAATTTGTTAAATTATTCACTCATCAAAGAACATCTGGGTTGTTTCCAGTTTGAGGCTCTGGGAAATAAAATTACTATGAACATTCACGTACAGGTGTTTGTGTGAATATAAGTTTTCATTTTCCTGGGATAAATGCCCAGGAATCCAGTTATCGGGTCATGTGATAGTTGTATATCTAGTTTTCTAAGAATCTACCAAACTGTTTCCAGCATGGGGGGGGGGGCGCATTTTAACATGCCCACCAGCAATGGATGAGTGATCTCAGTTTCTCCGCATCCTCTCCAGCATTTGGTGTCGTCACTATTTTGTATTTTAGCCATGCCGACAGGTGTGTGGTGATATCGCATGGTGGTTTTAATTTGCTTTTGCCTAATGGCAAATGATGTTACCCATTTTTACATATGCCTATCTGCTATTTGTATATCTTCATTGGGGACTTCATCTATTTTTGTCAATAAAGTTTTATTGGAACACACTCAACCGTTTATATATCATCCGTGTCTGTTCTTACACTCTAACAGCGGAGTTAAGCACGTGTGACGGAAGCTGTATGACCTGTGAGCCTAAAATATTTACTTTTTTTGCCTTTTACCGGACAGTTTGCCAAACTCTGCCTTAGACAAATTATGATTTATTCCTTGTGTCTGGGCACAGAATATTCAAGCAAAATCAGGACTTTATTGGCAAGGAAGAAGGAAGAAATGATGGTATTTGCTGCACTAAATAAGCCCACCAGTGGAGCTCAAATATGTTCATGCAGCGTTGTTTGAAATAAACAAAATTTAGCAGAAACAAAAATATCCCCAAAAGGAGAGTGGGTAAATGAAATGTGATAGATTCATGCTTACGGATATTGAATACTTGTATGCACAAACTAGATGTATAGATAGATGTATTTGAAAAACAATCTTGGGTATCACTCTCAACACTTAAGAAATGCCAAGGGTTTGGGTAGCTGTAAGGCAGGAACCATGGAGGAAGACCGAATGTATATTAGAAATCTATTTTGATCATCTCAATGACAAAATATAATTTTTTCACAGAAATCACAATATCACAGTGGTGCCTGGGTGGCTCAGTCGGTTAAGCGTCCAACTTTGGCTCAGGTTATGATCTCACTGTTTGTGGGTTCGAGTCCCACATCGGGCTCTGTGCTGACAGCTTGGAGCCTGGAGCCTGCTTCGGATTCGGTGTCTTCCTCTCTCTCTCTGCCCCTCCCCTGCTCCTGCTCACTCTCTCTGGCTCTCTGTCTCTCTCACACAAATAAATAAACATTTAAAAAATAAACCACAATATCACAGTCATGGTGTATAATTCTTTTTATACATTGTTGGATTTGATTTGCTAACATTTTGTTGAGGACTTTTTTCTCTATGTTCATGAGAGAGAAATTAATCTGTAGTTTTCTTTTCTGGTGGTGACTTTGTCTGGTTTTGGTATTAGGGTAATGCTGGCCTCACAAAAAAATTAAAAAGTATTCCCTCTCCTCTGCTTCTGTCCTCTGAAATAGATTGGAGAGAATTGGTATAATTTATTCCTCAAGTGTATGGTAGAATTCACCAGTGATCCCATCTGGGCCTGGTGCTTTCTGTTCTAGAAGGTTATTCATTTTTGATTCAATTTCTTTAATAGACACAGGCCTATTCAGATCATCTATTTCTTCTTGTATGAGTTTTGGCAGATGGTACCTCTCAAGGAATTGGTCCTTCTCATGTATTCTCAAATTTGTGGGCATGAAGTTGTTCATAAGACTCCTTTATATCTCCATGGGATCTGTAATGATATCCCCTATCGTTTTTTGTATTAGTAATTCACACCTTCTCTTTGTTCTTAGTTGGCTTGGTTAGAGGCTTAACAATGTTATTGATCTTTTCAAAGCATCAGCTTTGGATATCATCAATTTTCTCTATTGATTTCCTGTTTTCAATTTCACTCAATTCTGTTCTAATTCTTATTATTTATTTTTCTTCTGCTTACTTAATTTAATTTGCTCTTCTTTTTCTAGTTTCCTAAAGTGGAAACTTAGATTATGGACGTTATATCTTTTTTCTTTTCTAATCTATGTATTCAATGCTATTAATTTTCCTCTCAGCACTGTTTTCCCTGCACCCCACAAATTTTGATAAATTGAGTTTTTATTTAGTTCAAAACATTTTAAAATTTTTCTTGAGATTTCTTCTTCATGTGCTATTTAGAAGTGTGTTTAATCTTCACACATTTTGGGGATTTTCCAACTATCTTTCTGTTATTGATTTTATTTTAATTCCGTTTAATTTTAATTCCATTGTAGTCTGAAAACAGATATTGTATAATATCTATTCTTTACAGTTCTAAAGGTGTTTTTTTATGGCCCAGAGTGTGGTCTGTCTTGGTGAAAGTTTCAGATAAGGTTGAAAAGGATGTATATTCTGCTGTTGTTGGATGAAGTTGTCTATAAATGTCAGTTACATCCAGTTGACTGATGGTGTTGTTGAGTTCAGTTATGTTCTTACGATTTTATGCCTGCTGATCTGTCTGTTTCTAATAGAGGGGTGTTGACATCTCCAACTATGATAGTGGATTCATCTATTTCTCCTTGCAATTCTATTGATTTTTTCCATGCATAGTTTGAGGCTGTCAAATACAAGGCACCTACAAGTTAAGGATTGTTACCTTCTTGGAGAATTGACCCCTTTATCATTATACATAATGCCCCCTGTATCCCTGATAACTTTTTTCCTCTGAAGTCTGTTCTGTCTGACATTAATATAGCTGCTCCTGTTTTCTTCTGAGTGGTGCTAACATGGTATATTTTTCTCCACCCATTTACTTTTAATCTAGATGTGTCTATATTTAAAGTGGGCTTCTTGTAGACAATGTATAGGTGGGTCTTGTTTTTTAAATCCACTATGATAATTTCTGTCTTTTAATTAGTGCATTTGGACCATTGATGTTCAAAGCAATTATTGATATAGTTGGGTTAATAGCTACTGTAGTTGTTACTATTTCCTATTGGCTGCCCTTTTTCTTTGTTCTAGTTTTGTCTTCCACTCTTTCCGCCTTTTGTGGTTTTTGCTGGTTGTTGTATATTTCCATTTTCTCTCTTTTCTTAGTCTATCAGTTACACACCTTTTAAAACTTTTTTTAGTGCTCGAGTTAGAGTTTTCGATACACATTCACAACTAATCCAAGCCCACTTTCAGATAACAGTATACCACTTTATGGTGATGTGAGTACCCTATCATAACAGAGTAACCCTAATTCTTCCTTCCCATCCTTGTATCATTGCTGTCATTCCACTATATATAAACACACATAGGTATATATACATAAGATATATATATATATATATATATATATATATATATATATATATGTAAGCATTCATACATAATTGAATACATTGTTGTTATTATTTTGAACAAACTTACCTGTTAGATCAATTAGGAATAAGAAAAATAGTATTTTTGTTTTACTTAAAATTTTTTTTATTATTTATTTATTTTAGAGAGAGACAGGGTGTGAGCAGGGGAGGGGCAGAGAGAGAGGGAGACACAGAATCAGGCTCCAGGCTCTGAGCAAGCTGTCAGCACAGAGCCGGACACGGGACTCGAACCCACAGACTGGGAGATCATGACCTGAGCCGAAGTCGGATGCTTAACCGACTGAGTCACCCAGATGCCCCCAAAATAGTTTTTATTTTGCTTCACTTACTCCTTTGATGCTCTTCCTTTTTTCCTGTCTATCTCAGTTTCTGACCTGTTATCAGTTTCCTGCTCCCTAAACACCTTTCGATGTTTCTTGCAGCGCAAACTTACTGGCACAAAATCTCCCAAGTTTCGTTTGCCTGAGAAAGTCTTTATTTCTCTTCACTTTGGAAAGATAATTTTGTAGGGAACAGAATTCTAGGTTGATGGATTCTTTTCCTCTCAATGTATCCAATATTCCACTTGTTCTATTATTCAATACAGTCTACTTCCTTCTTGTTTGCATGGTTTCTGGGAAGTCAGGTGTAATTCTTTGTTACTCTCTAAGTAAGGTATATTTTTCTCCTGCTCTGGCTTCTTTCAGGATTTTTTCCCTTTATTTTTGATTTTCTGTAGTTTGAAAGGGATACCTCTAGGTATAGATTTGGGGGCTTTTTTTTTTCCTGCTTGGAGTTCTCCCAGCTTCCTGGAGCTGTGGTTTGATGTCTGACATTAATCTGGGGGAACATCCTCAGTCATCGTTGTTTCAAATATTTCTTCTGTTCTTTACTCTTTTCATTCCTCCCGGTGTTCCCATGATGCATATGTTACACCTTTTGTAGTGGCCCCACGGTCTTTTGATCTTCTGTTCTGTGTTTTCTCAGTCTTTGTTTTCTTTCCTTTTCAGTTTTGGAAGTTTCTGTTGAGAGACACCCCCCCCCCCCGCCAAGCTCAGAGGGTTTTTCCTCAGCTGTGCCCCATCTACTAATAAGCCCATCAAAGACATTCTCCATTTCCGTTTCTGTTTTCGATCTCTAGCATTTCTTTTTGGTTCTTTCCTAGGATTTCCAGCTCCCTGCGTTCATTGCCCATCTGCTCTGGTGTGCTGTCTACTTTACCCGAGGGCTTTGTAGCGCATGAACCCTTGCTGTTTTAAGCTCCTGGTCAGATAATTCCAGCATCTCTGCCATGTCTGGGCCTGATGCTTGTTTCAGCTCTTCAAATTGTGTGTGTGCGTGTCTCATTTAGTATGCTTTATGATGTCTTCTTGATAGTATCACGTGCTGTACCAAGTAAAAGGAACTGCTGTAAATAGACCTTTGGTAATATGGTGGTGAGGTGGGTGTGGGAGGCAGGAGCATTCCATAGTCCTGTGATCAGGGCCATCTTTAAGTGGACCTCTACCTATGTAATGCGAATTTCGTGTGTTTCTTAGTTTTTTCTTTCCCCTGCGGTGGGACAGGACGGCTGGAGTGGACGGGAATTTCCTTCTCCCGTGGGGAAGGCTGGAGCTAACTGGATTTGGGTATTTCCGTTTCCCAGATCAGTTCGGCTCTGATAATACTCCAGCAGGTTAGGCTCTTGTTAACTAGCTTCTCCTGAGGGCAGGTCTTGTTAAGAAGAACAGAGTAGTGTTGCAAAGATGGTTCTTTCCTTCCTCTCTGCTGGAAGCGAGAGGAGACTTTTCCCCCCACCCACCTATCTGTTGTGAGAACTGGCTCAAGCTCCTGGAGGAAGAACTCCAAAAAGGTTGGGCCCCTTCTGTGACTACGTCCCTCTGGAGCTTTTCACTCTCAGCCTTGTCCTCGCTGAGTCTCCAGCAGTTTGTCAATTGCAGTTGAGGATTTCCTACCCCGGCATCGGTTTCCGCTTGTGAGTCTGCTTTGGTAAGCTGAGACTCCCTGTATTTGTCTGTTTCCATTCTTGGGGCCAGTCAGTTTTCTCTGCGTCCTCACCTCTGCTACAGATCCAAGAAGAGTTGATGATTTTTCAGTCTGTTCAGGTTTTTACTTGATGTTAGGACAGGGTAGAGACTTCCAAGCTCCTAACACGCAGAAGTGAAAGTCAACCTAAAACATCTTAAGTAATATAGAACCTCACTCAGTCTGGAGAAGGAGGAAGAAGGAGAGGAAGGCTTCTCGGAGGAAGTGTCCTCTAAAACAAAACCTGGCAGGAGTTAGGCAAGTGTCAGTGACAGGGGATGAGAGTTCCAGGCAAGAGAGAGCACAAGGTAATGGGAGGCTGGAAGAGTCTGAGATGATCAGAGCTTAGAGACGGAAGGGAAAGTGTCCAGAGATCAGGCTGCAGAGATGGGCTAGAGTCAGATTGCAGGAGGTCTTAGATGGCATTGTCCTTGGAGAAATCTTGTGAAACCAGACGTTAAGATTCACAACAGTGACACATCTCCAAAGAATGCAGGCACATTAAAGACATTCCTGACTTCACCCTCCTGACAGCTCCTGAGATGTCCATCTGCAAAGTGCTTTGAAGGAATCCTCAGCCGCTTAGGGCACTTTGCTGCTGTTAAGTGCTCATATAAATCGTAACTTATTGGCTCAAATGTTTGATTTCCTATTTTTCTTTCCATTTGTGTGTCACCTGTAATTAGAGTTCCAAAGTGCTCCGCGCACCAAAGTGCTCAGAGTGATTTTTCTATTGAAACAGAAAGGAGAGGAGGCTCCTCTCTTTAGCAGAGCGGAAAGTGGAATAGACCAGGCAACTCCTTCTATCTCCTGTACAAGCACTCGGGGCGAGATTTATGAGGCTTACAGTGACATCTCTCACTTCCTTCTTAGAGGAGTGAATTCATCTTTCTCTCTGCTGCTGTGTGTGTGTGTGTGTGTATGTGTGTGTGCATATCTTTATTGTAGCCTCATCCGTAACACAAGTTTTTATTGAGCATTTACCATGTGTGGTCACAAACCTCAGAAATACCTTCTGCCCTCTCCTAGCTCCATCATTCATGGATTCATTTGTTTATTCATTCATTCCTTCAACCAATGAACCAACATTTTTTTAATGTTTATTTATTTTTTGTTTTTTATTTATTTTTTTAAAAATTTTTTTTTCAACGTTTATTTATTTTTGGCACAGAGAGAGACAGAGCATGAACGGGGGAGGGGCAGAGAGAGAGGGAGACACAGAATCGGAAACAGACTCCAGGCTCTGAGCCATCAGCCCAGAGCCCGACGCGGGGCTCGAACTCACGGACCGCAAGATCGTGACCTGGCTGAAGTCGGACGCTTAACCGACTGCGCCACCCAGGCGCCCCTATTTTTTATTTTTTTTAATGTTTATTAATTTTTGACAGAGAGAGAGAGAGAGAGAGACAGAGCATGAGCGGGGGAGGGGCAGACAGAGAGGGAGACACAGAATCAGAAGCAGGCTCCAGACTCTGAGCAAGCTGTCAGCACAGAGTCCGACACGGGGCTCGCACCCACAGACCGGGAGATCATGACCTGAGCCGAAGTCGGACACTCAACCGACTGAGCCACCCAGGCACCCCATGAACCAACAATTATTGAACACATCCTAGGAACCAGGCTCTGTGCTAGGAACGAACAACTGGACGTGGTTCCCCCTCTCAGGGAGCCTATATTCTGATGAGAGAGATGTACAGACATGTAAATAATAAAACAATTAACCCATTAAGGTAAGGGCCAATTTCAGGGATAGAGAAACTTGTGTGTGGATGTGTTACTTGGATGAGGCACACAGGGACAGCTTGTCTGAGGAGGTCACCTTTAAGCTGAGAGTTGAAGGGCAAAGCCACACCGAGGAGTGATGTGGAAAGAGTATTTGAGAAGACAGAAGTATGTGTAAAGGCCCTGGGGTTGGAAAAAGGCTTACCTTCTTCAGACCACAAACAGGTTTAAATGGGAAAGTGTAAAATACACAGCAAGCCCTCGTACACTACGGGTAGGGATGTAAAATAGTGCATCCACTTTGAAAAAACCGCATGGGAGTTTCTCAAATGATTAAACACGATTTTAAAGGACTTAACCCAATAAAGGCGCCTGGCTGGCTCAGCCTGAGGATTCTATGCTACTCTTGATCTTGGGGTTGTGAGTTCAAGCTGCACACTGGGTATAGAGAGTACTTAAAATGGATAAATAAATTAAAACTTAAAAAAAATTTTTAATGACTTAACCTAACAGTCCAAGTGTATAGCCAAGAAAAATGAAAACACGTGCCTACACAAACACCTGGAATGAATGTTCGTAGCAGCATATTCACAATCGCCAATGGGTAGAAACAACCCAGATGTCCGTGAATGGATGAATGAATAAATAAAATGTGGTCTATGCATACAATGAAATATTATTCCACCATTAAAAGGAACGGCGTGCTAATAGACGCTACAACATGGTTGAACCTCGAAAACGTGATGCTTTGAATGAAACCAGTTGCAAAGGACCACACATCATATGATTCCATTTATGTGAAATGTCCAGAAGAGAGAAATCTATATAGAATGTGGAATTATGCTTGGCTAGGAAAGATTGAGGGGTGATGGCCAAAGGAAGTGTTTTTTTTCCTGGGGTGGTGAAAACGTTCTAAAATGTAGTGATGGGGTGCCTCGGTGACTCAGTCAGAAAAGCATGTGACTCTTGATCTCTAGGTTGTGAGTTTGAGCCCCATGTTGGGTGTAGGGATTACTTAAAAGTAAAATTCTTAAAAAAATAAAATGTAGTGATGGTTACACATATCTGTGAATATTCTAAAAGCCATTGAACTGCATTCTTCAGATGGGTGAATTGTACAGCATGTGAATTGTATCTCAATAAAGCTGTTTTCAAAAAGGATTTTTATTTGTTATTTTAAGAACACGGAGGCACCTCAAGGTGTTTTAAATGAGGGTGTCCTGATTTGACTCACTTTTACAAAAGTGGCAGCTGTGTGATTCATTGCCAGGATCGAGAATGGAGGTGGGGAGGGGCGCTTGGGTGACTTAGTCAGTTGAGGGTCAGACTTCGGCTCAGGTCCTGATTTCGTGGTTCGTGAGTTTGAGCCCTGCATTGGGCTCGCTGCTGTCAGGGTAGAGCCTGCTTTGGATCCCCTGTCCTCCTCTCTCTCTGCCCCTCCCCCACTTATTCTCTCTCTCTCTCTCTCTCTCTCTCTCTCTCTCTGTCTCTCTGTCTCTCTCACTCACTCAAAAAGTGAATAAACGTTAAAAAAAAAAAAAAAAAAGAAGGGTGCCTGAGTGGCTCAGTCAGTTAAGCGTCCAACTTTGGCTCAGGTCATGATCTCATGGCTCATGGGTTCGAGCCCCATATCGGGCTCTGTGCTGACAGCTCAGAGCCTGGAGCCTGCTTTGGATTCTGTGTCTCCCTCTTTCTATGCCCCTTCCCCGCTCCTGCTCTCTCTCCCTCGATCTCTCTCTCTCTCTCTCTCTCTCTCTCTCAAAAATAAACATTAGGGGCGCCTGGGTGGCGCAGTCGGTTAAGCGTCCGACTTCAGCCAGGTCACGATCTCACGGTCCGTGAGTTCGAGCCCCGCGTCGGGCTCTGGGCTGATGGCTCAGAGCCTGGAGCCTGTTTCCGATTCTGTGTCTCCCTCTCTCTCTGCCCCTCCCCTGTTCATGCTCTGTCTCTCTCTGTCCCAAAAATAAATAAACGAAAAAAAAAATTAAAAAAAAAAATAAACATTAGGGGCGCCTGGGTGACTCAGTCGGTTAAGCATCCGACTTCAGCTCAGGTCACGATCTCGCAGTCCGTGAGTTTGAGCCCCGCATCGGGCTCTGGGCTGACGGCTCAGAGCCTGGAGCCTGCTTTGGATTCTGTGTCTCCCTCTCTCTCTGCCCCTCCCCCGTTCGTGCTCTGTCTCTCTCTGTCTCAAAAATAAATAAACGTTAAAAAAATTAAAATAAATAAATAAATAAATAAATAATCATTAAAAAAAATTAAAAGTAAAAAGAATGGAAGTGGGGAGACCAGTTAGGAGTGACTTCGGTGGTCCAGGTGCAATGTCAGGGTCTTGGACTTAGGGCTGCCAGATTTAGTGAATAACAACGCAGAACACCTAGTTAAATTTGAATTTCAGATAAGCAAAGAACTGTTTTCAGTATAAGTATGCCCCCCCCCCCAAATATTGCATGGGGCATATTCATAATAAAAAGTTCTTTGCTGACCTCAAATTCAAATTCAAATTTTGCACCATCATACAAAAAAAAATCATTGTGTGTCTGGTATCCCAGTTGAATTGGGCGTCCTGTATGTTATGGGGCAACCCCACCTGCACTAGGCTGATGGGAGAGATGGAGAAAAGCAGACAGATTCAATATGTATTGTGAAGGTACACTTGTCAGGCTTTGCTAATGTGAGAACCAGGTTCCTGGTTCTAAAGCACTGGGGTAGCAGTGTAGTTGGCTGAGATAGGAAAAACTTGATTGGAGTTGCGAAGAAACAAGTTGGGAGAAACGATTTGGAATTAAAAAATAATTTTGGGGGGCGCCTGGGTGGTGCAGTCGGTTAAGCGTCCGACTTCAGCCAGGTCACGATCTCGCGGTCCGTGAGTTCGAGCCCCGTGTCAGGCTCTGGGCTGATGGCTCAGAGCCTGGAGCCTGTTTCCGATTCTGTGTCTCCCTCTCTCTCTGCCCCTCCCCCGTTCATGCTCTGTCTCTCTCTGTCCCAAAAATAAATAAACGTTGAAAAAAAAATTAAAAAAAAAATAATAATAATTTTGGGGTGCTCCTTTCCTTGGAGGAGTCAGGGTCAAAGTCAGGCTAAGAACCAGAATATCTTCGTGTGCCTCCAGAGTGCGGCAGCTCCACGAACAACTCATGCTTTGTCTTAGCACGCTGCTTCTTAAATGGGCAGACAAGGAGATCAGCTCTTGGAGCCTCAGAGTCTGAGTTGGAGTGAGAACACCCATCTCGCAGACCAACGTCATCACCTCTTCCTTGTGTGCCAGCGATGGCTGAGCGAAGCATCTCTGATGAGCTGAATTCCCAAGAGACAGAAAAGGGACCCAAAGACGGAACCTGCCCCTTCTCCGGGAGAAGGTAACGTTTCAGAGGGAGGGGCTTGGGAACCAGGCTGGGGAGATCAGGGGCAGATTGGAGGAGGCTTCAATAAAAGCAGGAGGGGATGGAGGAGAGAGCGAGAGAGATGGGGAGTGGTGTCCATATGGGACAACTTCCTTTTGAATGACTAAGTCTGTAGCTAGCAGCTGACACTGAATCCCGTCTGCGCAGCCTTTTAAAGAAAGGAATTATCCGTGGGGGGATTCTCAAGAACAAGCAAATTGTCTCTTGCTACAGATCGCTTTTCTTTTTTTAAAGACCAAAGTTTTATTTTTCTCCCGCGGAATTTTATATTTTGTTGATTGCGAGGGCATAAAATAGCAATGAAGGGCAATAATGCCCATAGCGATACATCAGGGTCATTGTTGACTTTCAAAAGGGCTGCATCTGATGTTTTTGTTGATGTGTCTAAACAATACACTTTGAATCATAATTGTTGCCTTGTATCACTTTTCATGTTGATCTCCCGGTGTTCCTCACACACTAATGATCCCAAATGAGGTGTGATTCTCCAGTCTTCACGAGAGCTAAGGAGGTATCTTAATGTAAGTTAAAGGGGGTTTTGGGGTGCCTGGGTGGCTCAGTCGGCTGAGAGTCTGACTTCAGCTCAGGTCATGATCTCGTGGTTCGTGAGTTCGAGCCCCATGTCGTGCTCTGTGCTGACAGCTCAGAGCCTGCTTCAGATTCTGTGTCCCCCTCTCTCTCCACCCCACCCCTGCTTGTGCTCTCTCTCTGTCTTTCAAAAATGAATAAACATAAAACAAAATTTAAAAAAAAAGCTAAAGGGAGTTTTGTCATGGATTGTTCAAGAACGAACTACGTCTGGGTTCGAAGCCTACCGAATGCAATTTATGCTTTTAACAAAAAATCTTTATTCTTTACGAAAGTGGAACGTGTTGCTAATAATTAAAAATCAAGATAGTCATTGTCAGATGATGCGGACTAAGGTCCAGCAGGTGGGTGGAGCAGACTACTGTCTAGATGGGCATCCATGCTCCAGCTTGGGACAGTCTACACCTGGCTCACCTGCCTCATTTCTGTTTCCTGGAGTCATCTGTAGGCATTTGGGTCTGTGGTCACTGAAGGCTTTCTGCAGTAGGCTGAATGATAGCCCCCAAAGATAGCCAGGTCCTAATCCCTGGAACCTGTGAATGTTATCTTGGATGGCAAAAAAGATTTTGCAGATGTGTCCAAATTAAGGCTCTTGAGCAGAAGAAGATCCTGGATTATCCAGATATGCCTTCTGTGATCACAAGTATCCTTATAAGAGGGAGGCAGAGGGTGACCTGAACCCAGAGACAGAAGGTAGATACCGGCTGAAGCAAAAATGCTGTGCTGCTGGCTTTCGAAGGTGGAGGCAGGAACCACAAGCCCAGGAATGCAGCTCTAGAAGCTGGGAAGAGCAATGAAACAGAATTTCCAATGGAGGAAGCATGGTCCTGCCCATACCTTGGTTTCAGCACTGTGAAACTGCTTTTGGACTCTGGCCTCTAGAACTTCATCTTGGTAGTCCAGTGTGGGACTGGCCTGAGGAGGGCAAATGAGACAGGACGTACTTGGGGGAAAGATGGTGGCCATTTTCCCTGCCATCTTTCTGTGGCTCTGGCAGACCTGAGCTTGGGTTTTGAGGGGGACACACAGCACATCGACAGTGGGCAGTAAATAACTCTGATGGCATGAGAGGCATGAAGACTGGATTCCTAAAGTCTCCCTTCTGTGATAGCCTTGTCGATTTTTAGTTTGGCCCAGTATCCCTCCTTACCCGTTCTGTTTTGGGGAACTCTGCCTCCTCATTTCAGAGAGTCCTGGAAAGTGAGCCGTTGCGACCCCCAACTCTTCAAGGGCCAGGAACCAGGCCATTCTGTTGACTACTGGTTCTCTGGAAGGTACTGAGAGGGATTGTTAAAACATGCATTGTTGGGGCGCCTGGGTGGCGCAGTCGGTTAAGTGTCCGACTTCAGCCAGGTCACGATCTCGCGGTCCGTGAGTTCGAGCCCCGCATCAGGCTCTGGGCTGATGGCTCAGAGCCTGGAGCCTGTTTCCGATTCTGTGTCTCCCTCTCTCTCTGCCCCTCCCCCGTTCATGCTCTGTCTCTCTCTGTCCCAAAAATAAATAAACGTTGAAAAAAAAAATTAAAAAAAAACAAAAAAACAAAAAAACATGCATTGTTGGGGTTGTACCCCCAGAGTTTCTGACTCAGTAATTCTAGGCTGAGAATTTGCATTCCGTACAAGTTCCCAGGTGATGCTGGGTTGAGGGACCACACTGAGAACGCTTGCTCTCAGAATTTGAGTCTTAGAAGACAGAAGACAGGTGGTGAGATCATCCAAAACAGGTGGTTCATGGCTTCCTCTAATGAAACTCCTGAATCTGATCTGATTCTGGGTATTCTGAGGATATGATTATTTTTTGTTTGTTTGTTTTAACTTTGTGAGCCATCCTGAGCTCCATTTCTTTTTGCTTAAGCTAGTAAGACTTGCAACCTAAGAATTTTAATGGACTGAGCTTGCAAGGAACACTAGATCTAGAAAAAGGTGGGTCACACGGAACACCAGACCTGTAGAGCGTAGGTTGGATGTAATCTCTATTGGCCAAGACTTAATAATATGGATTGTAGCCAGCCTTTACTCAATGTCTACTGTGTGCCTTACGGGTGCTAGGAGTTCTATAAACCACTATCAACCTTTCAGTCACTCTGAACAGAATATATTTTTATTTTTCATTTGAGGAAATGAGAGGCCCAGGAATTTACTGTTGAAAAAAACACCAGAATCAACATACATATTGTCAGTGAATTTGGCAATGCTGAATGGAGCACGGTATCTTCCTTTCTTTTGGCAGATTTTCTCCCCTCCCCCCCACTTTCTCTGGGTGACCAATGGCCCCATTAGCCTGCCTGCATCGACCCTGTAAAAATTCTTTTAAAAAGGCAAGAGGAAACCATAATTTTTTTAAACATCATTATTAGGTGTTTTAAAATTGTTTCGTCTTAAATATTAGATGTTCTGTAAACTCCAGAGCTATCAGAAAAGCCGTATGTGGGTTTTGACTCATAAACAGATAATCAAAACAAACTTGACCCTTGGAATTTCATATGGAAAATAATATGAGGCAGGACGTAAGCTAAAGTTTCTGAGGAAAACAGCTCCTTGTTTTTATTACAAAAAGAATCCTCACTGGACTCATATGCCCCACATCACATCCTCTTGACTCACCTTCTGCTTCGTCATTGCTTAGTAATAGGCTTTGTGCACGGGTCACTGGACAGTCCCTCCTGTTTGCTGCATAGGGTAGTTCTTGCTTTTTGCCCGAGAGCATCTCTGCTCCCCTGGTGTGGGACATTGGTAACAACCCATTTTCTTAAACTCCCCTTCCATTGGAAGCAGGAGACTACGAAAAACTCTTTCCTTAATGTTCCTCTAATAGAGGATGGCTGAGTGAATCCAGTCTCCCTTCTTCCATTTCTGATCTCTTGGGAAGACCATCCAGAGGGGTCGTCTTCAAAAGGCTGCTTGGATGATCTCAGTGGGATGGAGTGTAAATTGTGCACAGCAGGACCAACTCAAGATGGTCTTTGGATTAGCTGTCCCTCCTTCCTGTTGATTCCTTTCTTGGTACCCCACTCCTATTTTCCAGAAGCACTTCAACAAACAACTAGCTGCCTGCAAGCCCAGGTCTCAGGCTCTGTTTTCTAGGGGGATCCAGGTTAGGCTAACCTTCACTGTAGGAAGTTAGAATATACAGATAAAAACACTAACCCATAATCCTGCCCTTTAGAGAGCTCTTCTGTTTTGAGTATATATTCTTCTTAAAAGCATACACACTTTACATTTTTTTTAATGTTTATTTTTCGGAGAGAGACAGTGTGAGCAGGGGAGAGGCAGAGAGAAATAGAGAGGGAGACACAGAATCTGACTCAGGCTCCAGGCCCTGAGCTGTCAGCACAGAGCCGGACGCGGGGCTCGAACCCATGAACTGTGAGATCATGACCTGAGGCGAAGTAGGATGCTTAACGGATTGAACCACCCAGGTGCCCGAAATGCACCTACACTTAGTAAGCAGTACTGGGATCATACTGTATTATGTTTGTCCTGGCTTTCTTTCACTTGCTAGGTTATATTTTCAGGTGATTAAATTTTCTCCATGTGATATTTAATAACTGCACAGTATTTCATCGATGCATTATTTATAGAGCAGCTACTATGTCCCAGGCATAGTTTTGAGTGCTGAAGACTTAGCAGTGAACGAAGATCTCTGCTCTTGCGGAGCTGACACTCTAGTTAGGATCTTTCTTACATCCTAATGGGGCAAAATTTATTTAATCAATGGCCTATTGTCAGTTACTTCAATTGCTTCTGATTTTCAGTATTAGAAAACAATGCTTCGGTGTACATCCTTGAAGGTATTCTTTGAAATCATCCTCCATTTTCTTCTCTTAGGATAAACTCGTAGAAATGAAGTTGCTGGAAGAAAGCAGATGTGAGTAAATGAGGTGCTGGGATTCCCACCTAGATGTCTGTCTGATTCTGGAGCTCAGGCTGTTGATAACCATGCTGTTAATTTCCCTGCATTGAAAAATCATGGTAATTAAAGTAGCCAATGGTTCCTAGCTGGCTTATGATTTAAAGAGGTCAGGTCTGGAGTTAAAATACATACATATATATATATATATATACATATATATATATATATTTTTAATATGTATAATCAGAATCCTTGGTCTACACATCACCAGCTGTGTGATTTTTTTTTTCTTTTTTTCTTTTTTGGCTCTGTTTCTTCATCTGTAAAGCCAGGACAATAGTTCTCATCCAAATGGGCTGTTAGTAAATATTTACTGAATGCCTACTAATCTCCAGACTCCAAGCTAAGAATGGGCAGTCCAGTAGGAAAGGGAGATATTATAATTACACAGGGGCGCCTGGGTGGCTCAGTGGGTCGGGTGCCCACTTGATTTCTGCTCAGGTCGTCATCTCAGGGTTAGTGGGATGGTGCCCCGCCTCAGGCTGTAAGCGCTGACAGCTGGGAGCCCGCTTGAGATTCTCTCCCTCTCGCCCTGTTCCCCGCCCCCCCCCCCCCCCACCGTGCGTGAGTGTGCGTGCTCTCGTTCTCTCTCAAAATAAATATATAAACTAAAAAAAAAATTTACACAAATACTCAATTACAAACTGTTCTGTGTTATGAGAAGTATGGGATGCTATAAGAATGAATAACCAGGTGACCCCATTTTGGGTGGAGGGGGAAGAAGGAGTTTAAGTCAGGTGGGAGCTGAGCTATGAAAGATGTATAGGCCTTAACTGGGTCAAGGGGGAAGCAAAATTCCCGGAGAAGGAAACAGCAGTTACAAAGCATTTGGAAGATGGAATGCGATTGTATGTGCCTTCCTTTCCTATCTCCCTTGTAGTTCCTTCTGGAAATGTCTCTTAGATCTTCCCAGGGCTGGTTTCTCTTCTCCTTTAGCTCTTAGTGCAGATGACATCTCCCAGATGCCCTGCGAGAACATCCCTGTAAAGTCAACCGCCCCCATCCCCACCCTGTGCCTCATTTTTCCTTTATTTCCTTAACAGTTACCACTGATTCAAACCTTCCTGTTCATTTGTGGAACGTCTCCTCCCCCCTCTTACCCCCCCAACTTGAAACCCCAAGAGGGGAGGGATATTGCGGGGTTTTAGGATTTAAATGCTGAATCCTCAGCTCCTGGCATCTATTAGTTGCTCAATTGGATGTTCGATGAATGAAGAAACGGTGCTTGGGGTCAAGTCCGTGCTTGACAAAGGCGCCAGGCGGGAAGCGGAGAGGCGGGGCGCCCGGGTCCCGCCTCTGGGCTCGGCTTGGGGCAGCGCGAGCCACCTCCGCCGGGGACCGCTCGAGGGGCGCGCCGGGGGCGGGGCGGGGCGGGGCGGGGCCGCCCACCCGGAACTCGGGTGCGGCGGCGGCGCGGGTTTCCGGCCGCGGCGGACACTTCCCGCGGAGGGACTGTCCCGTGGCAGCCGGCGGGCCGAGAGCGACGCGGAGGGCGGGGAGCGGCGGCGGCGATGGACGACCACAGCCTGGACGAGTTCCGCCGGCGCTGGCAGGAGGAGCTGGCGCAGGCCCAGGCGCTCAGGAAGCGGCGGCGGCCCGAGACTGCAGAGCGGCGGCCGCGGCGGCCCGAAGTGGCTCTGGGGCGCGGCGAGCAGGCCTCGGGGTACCTGGCGCTGGCCCAGGGCCTCCTGGAGGGCGCGGGGCGGCCCCCGGCTCCGCGGGCGACCCGGGCCGAGAGGCAGGACGCGGCGAGCCGCTCCCGCTCCCCTCCGGCCCGCGAGGCCGCGGGGGGCGGGGAGCAGCTGGTGGACCAGCTCATCCGAGACCTGGTGAGTGGCTTCAGCCTCCTGCCGAGGTCCCGGCTTGCCCCGGCCACACACCCCTGCAACGAAATGGAAAGTAACTGTGCCACCCGGGGTCTGTGCGTGCATAGAGTATCTCTGGAAGTGGTAGTTTCCACCCTGGGTGACCTTGTTTTCCCATCTTGGTAGTAGTGTCTGCAGACCTTTTTTGGATACCACTACTGGGTTGGGGGCGTTGCTATCGTAAATCTAATGGGTAGAAGTCAAGGATACTCCCGAACATCCTGCCGTGTATAGACAGCGCCCAGAAGAAAACGATCCAGCCCACAGTGTCAGTATCAGCTGGTGAACTCCTGCTCTTCAAGAACTCCCGTAACTTAACAAGGGTTGCCTTTAGGGAGGCAAGAGGTCTCGGGACGGTTAGGAAGCAATTGTTTTTATTCTGTAGAATATTCGTAGTACTCATTTTTTCCCAATTGCACATGTATTCATAAAGCAGGAAAGGAAAAATCCTTTGGGCACTACCATTGGCATGGAGGTTCTTTCTCGTTTTGTGCACATGGATCCTTTCGGAGGATCTGCAGAGAAGCTGGGGACCCTCTCTCCCCTAAAGAAGGCCCCCTTTACGAAGTTGGCATGGTCAGGATCACCTGAAACACATCCATGGTTAAGGGTTACGGCAATACAGCAGGTTTTAGTGGTTCAACTTAAATTAGGCTTAAGCCTTCTACAGCCTCCCAGTTTAGAGTAATTGTGTAATTGGCAAAAGCTGTTTTGAGAAAAAATGGTTTATTTAACAGTTCTGTTCAAATAACATTAATAGCTATTGGGGTTTTCACCAAGTTTCTGGGCCTGTGCTCTGCCTGTCTCTAAGTTGAGAGAAGCTGTGTGTGTGTGTGTGTGTGTTATGTGAATTACAAGCTCTCCTTTAATGTGAACAATTCTCGTATATATGAAAATTATTGCTGCCGTCACTTCTGCTTCTATAAGAAGTGGGTCATCACTAAGGAAGTCTGGCAGATGTAAAAATAATCTTTGAATGCCTTGGTAAGGTGGTTTAGCACCAGATAAGTTGGTCAGGCCAGTCCAGATCTATGCAGAAGTTATTCCCTGGGAAATAGATTTGTAGACTAAGGCAAGACCAGCTCATGGAGGTAGAGAGAAACAGGAAAGTGGATTGTTAGGACCGAGGCACGGTTGGGGGCCTGCCAGTTAAAATCCAACCTACTGAATGTGGCAGTGTCTTCAGGCTTCATAAGAATCCTGGGAAGTACCTGTTGTTAGTCTCCTTTTATGAATGAGGATATTCAAAAACGTTTTGTGTAACTGTTCCAGGGATACCTGGATGATAAGTTCTGGGGATTAAATTTGGATCCAGGTCTCTTGGACTCTAAATTTCACCAGCTAGGAGTTTTGCAAACCTGACTGAGTGTAGGAATCCCCTTTGCTTTATTAAAAGACAGGTTCTGGTCTGTACCTAGACCTGCCTAATCAATATCCAGAGGAGGCTTCTAGAAATGTGATGTTTGAGATGGTCAGGCAATTTTGAGACCTTGTTCTCTGCTGCACAGTTTCTTTTGGTTTACTGTCTTGACTCTTAAAGGCTTTCTAGCCCTAATACTTCTGAGGGATAGGCATTGATACCAAAAATAGCGGAGCCCTAAATGAAGTGTTCTAGAAATGGAGGGGGCTTGCCTACTGTAGGATCCCAGGGGCGTACTGGCATCAGAGTTTATTTAAAAAAAAAAAAAAAAAAAAAAGCCTGCCCTGGAATGCATGCCCATGATCTCCTCTGTTGCCAGAATCCCCACATCAGGTACTGCTGGGCTCTACATCCTACGAACATGCAACCTTCAGGGCGCTTTTTTTTTTTAAGTACTTTAAAATACTATAAATAAAATTACGGCTATAAATAAAATTACTCGCTTTCTCCTTGGTGCTGCTTTAAGGGTTTAAAGACCTTCTTCAGTTCTCCCAACAACCCTCTTCCATGGCTATTATTAGCCCCATTTGACAGATGAGCATTAAGAAAGTAATTGATTTTCAGGGGCAGTCAACCCACTCAGTATCTTAATGTGAGAAATGATGGTAACCTTTATAGAAAAGGCTTCGATTCCTAGATCAGTGGTTGTAAGCCCCAAAGCCCAGAGGTCAAGCAGATAATGCAAAGGAGTGAGGTAGCTTAGGTATGGCTTATTCCCTCCTTTTTCCTAGTTCATCGGGTGTCTTGTTAGGTATCTTTTCCAGGTTCCAGTCATACACCTGTAATGCTTCGATTCATGATGGCTGGCTTTTTTTTTTCTTTTTCTTTAATTTATCTACTCTGTACACCCAACTTGGGGCTCAAACTCACAACCCCACATGTTCCACCAACTGACCAGCCAGACATCCCATGTTGGCTATCATTCTTTTTGTCACATTAAATATTAAACATGACTGTGTAGAAATGACTTTCATGATATCCCTAAAAAATACTTAAATGTTTTTTCAAAGCCTCGTCCTCGTCTTGGTCTTGTTTTTCTCCTTTTGAAAGTTTTTTCAGGGGCGCCTAGGTGACTCGGTTAAGCATTTGATATCTCAATCTCACGACTGACTCATCATAGCTGTGAGGTCGTGCCCAGCATCGTGCTCTGTGCTGACAGTGCGGAGCCTGCTTGGGATCCTCTCTCTCCTCTCTGTCTGCCCCTCCCCTCCTCATCATACGTGCTCTCTCTCTAAATCATTAAATGTTTTTTTCTTTAAATCAAACCCTGCATAAAATCATAAATGTACAAGTTGGTGAGTTATCACGGGCGTACACATCCATGTAAACAGCACCCAGATTTCAGAACAGCATTGTCAGCTCGTCAGAACCCCCAACGTGTTCTCTTCTTTCACTCTCACCTGACTTCTAACACTGTATTTTAATTTTGTCTGTTTCTGAACTATAAGTAGAATCCTATGGCACGTGCTTTCCTGTGTCTGGTTCTAGCACGTAGCATCATGTGTGAGATTCATCCCTATGAACATGTCCTGTTTTATGCTGTTGATGGGCATTCTTGATCAGTAGTTCAACAGCCAGTTTGGGACTGTTGGGAGTAGTGCTGTGAATGCTTTGCATATGTGTGTACCCATTTTTCTTGGGTACACACCTAATCGTGGAATTGCCGGGTCATAGGTATGCAGATGTTCAGCCTTAGTAGCCACTGGCAAACAATTTTCCAAGGTAGTTACAGTGGTTTTCCTACCTGATAATAAGTGTGTAGATTATGGTGTTTCACTTTCTTCTTTGCCATAAATATAACCGTATCTAACTGAGATAATGCATGGCAACTGAACTTGACCTCCACGTGAGGGGGATGAGAAAGTGACAATTTGGGGAATACACACTGTAGCTGGGCTAAAGGTGGGAGCCACTGCCCATGTCAACTGGTTGTTTCCTTGTGGGAATGTGGTCCCAGTGTGGACGCCTTCAGACTTTTGTAATTGGGAATGTTTATTTTTATGTGGACTCTGTCTGTTTTTGCAACACAACAAACACCCAAGACTTTGGCCTAAAACACCGGTATTTAGCTTGGGGTACCTGGGTGGCTCAGTTGGTTGAGTGTGCAACTCTTGATTTTGACTCAGGTCATGGACTCACGGTTTGTGAGAGCGAGTCCCGTATTGGGCTCTGTGCTAACAGTGCAGAGCCTGCTTGGAATTCTCTCTCTCTCTCTCTCTCTCTCTCTCTCTCTCTCTTTCTCTGCTCCTCCCCTGCTTCCTCTCTATCTCTCTCTCAAAAATAAATAAAAATTAAAAAAAATCACAGCATTGAAAAAAAAAAAACAAAACCAAAAACACACACCAGTATTTAGCTCACCATTTTGCAAAGTGGCAATTTGGGCCGGGCATCGGTAGGTTCACTCAGATGTCTAAGGTTAGCTGCTGGTTAGCCAGGTGGCTTCGCTTTGGGGGGCTGGCTAGTTGTTGAGTACGTGTGCCTTCGTTATAGGTCTCGTCATCCAACAGGTGAGCCCTGGGTGGGCCTTCTCAGAGTTCTTAGAGCAAGAGGAGGGCACGTTGTAATGCCCAAGTGCTTTCAAAGTCTCTGGCCAGGTCATCCTTGTTATTGTCACGTTGGCCAGAGCAAGCCATATGGCCAAGTCTGGAGTTCACGTGGAGTCACCCGGTGCCTGGATACAGGAAGGAATGAACGAAGCAGAGGCCATTAATGCCCTCTATCACTCCAATTCTTCCTGTTTGTAATTGTTGGTAAGGAATACAAAAAAATTTTAAGTACTAACACTGTGGGTTAAATGAAACCTGTGGGCCAGGTCTGCCTTGGGTTAGGAGTTTGTGATCTTTGCCTTTATTTTCCAAAGAATCCTTATTTGATCCATGCCTGACTTCTGAAAAGGAAGATTTAGTTCCGTTTGAGACGCCACAGAAACTGACAGGTTGATCCAGTTGACGTGAAAGAGAAGGAAAAATCCGGTGCCACCTCCTCACGCCCCCTCTCGCGGGGCACTGCCCCGCCACCTTTGGCGCGCTCTCTCGTGCCAGCCCACCCTGCCGTACCTCACCTGACGCAGCCTCTTTCACTCCAGAGTTCTCAGTATCCTCACTGGAGTGAGAGCCAGCTAGTAAGTTAGCAGTCGGGAGGCTTTGCCTTCGGAGGAATTAGGCAAACAGCACTGCCTGACGGTGTCGGGCTGGGTGTCGGCCAGACCTTCGACGGACAAGCACAGCTGAGCTAAAAAGTGAGAAGTGAGTCCTCTTGAGCCGCATCTTCGCTTCTGAAGCTTTAAGTAACGGCCTTGAGAAGCCATGTGCTTTTAGGTGATGAATGGGAACATCTGGACTGTCTTTTTAGTATAGGGTTTTTTAACTGGTGAAAGAAATGCTACGGCCCTGGACAGAATTTCAGAGGCAGTAGGCACTCTTTTTTTTCTTCCATTTCTCTCTCCATTACCTCCAACTTCTCCATGGTCATGGGGCACTTGAGCAAAATTGCAAGTATGCTTCTTTCTTGGAATCTGTGATGTCCAGTTGCTTGGTCCTGTTTCTGTTCAGGTGATATGTCCGGCTTGGAGCCACAAGAAATCAGCGCCAAACTCAAAGTGGCTTCAGAAACCCAAACTGGAATCTCTTGACTCAAATAACTGAAAATTCCAGGTGGTGGTGCTTGGTCTGGGTGCTTAGATAATGCACCTGGAAATCTCTGCGGTCCTGCTTTCCTTTTTTGTTTGTTTGTTTGTTTACTTATTTAGAGAGAAAGAGTGCGTGAGTGTGGGAGAGGGGCAGAAAGGGAGGGAGAGAGAGAATCCCAAGCAGACTCCACCCTGAGCATGGAGCCCTCCACAGGGCTCCATCTCACAACTGTGAGATCATGACCTGAGCTGAAATCAAGAGTCATACACGTAACCGACTGAGTCACCCAGGCGCCCCCTCTTTTTGTCTCTATTCACAGGAAGATTCTCCCCTCCTGGAAATAAAATGACTACCAGCAGCTCCAGTCTTACCTTCTGTTTGCTTCTAACAGGAGAAAGGGAGCATCTGTTTTCTGCAGAAGTTACGAACTTAAATTCCCATTGGTCCAGACTGGATCATGTGTTCATCCTCAGGCCGGTCACGGGCTCAAGTTGGCCAGGCTTGTGTCCACTGCCCACTCCTGATGATCAGGGCGGAGGGGTCAGCCTCACTGAACCATGTAGTCCAAGTGTGGCCGTCAGGTGGTTTCCTAAGAGAAGAGGGAGTGAATATTGGGCAGGAAACAGCAGAGACAACAGATACCCATCTTAGGTGGGGTTCGGAACAGCCCTAACTATGAGAATGTATGTGTTTTCTAATCGCCAAACGTATTTATTGATCACCTGGGGGCTGGGGAATCAATAGTAAACAGAATGGACACAGTCTCTGACCCGAGAAGCCCGTAGTCTTGCTTCTTTTAACTGAAAGCATGGCATTAATGAAAGCTATAGGCCTGGTTACGGGTCTAGGCTCCGGAGTCAGGTGGACCCAAGTTCAAATTCAGACTCTGCTAACTGCCTGTTTGACGTTGGACAGGTTAACTTACCCTGCCTTACTTATCAAATGAGGATGATGCTAATGCCTGTCTTGTGAAGAGACTGTGAAACAAAACCTGGAATGTTCTAGCACAAAGCCTGGCATGCGGTGAGCAGCCAACAAATTCAAGCTGGTCCTGTTATTTAAAAAAAAATTTTTAATGTTTGTTTATTTTTGAGAGAGAGAGCATGAGCAGGGGAGGGGCAGAGAGAGAGGAAGACACAGTGTCTGAGGCAGGTTCCAGGCTCTGAGATGTCACCACAGAGCCCCATGCAGGGCTCGAACTCACAAACCGTGAGATCATGACCTGAGCCAAAGTCGGACACTTAACCGACTTTGAGCCACCCAGGCACCCCAAAGCTGGTCCTATTAGTATCATTACTATTGCAGGAGAGTTCACTCTGCTCACTTCCTCTTTGCTAAGACTTCTCACCGATCAGCCCCTGCCGCCCTCCTCCTTGGATTGGGAGTCCCTGGAGGGCAGGGCCTCCTGTCTTACTCCTGTCCCCTCACCTCTAGTACTCCGTGCAGTAGGGGCCCCCACTGCATTTGTTGCATCGAAATAACATGGGCAGAATTCCTGCTCCCAACAGCAGTGTTACAGAGAGGCTCTAGGGTTGTTAGAACCCCTGGGAACGTTCAAACGTTCTTCAAGTTAAGATTGGGGTTTTCAGGCCTGATAAAGTTTTAATAGTGCTGGCTGATCTGTATTGTTCACCATGTCAGTATTTGGTTTGTCAGAACCTACAGCTCTGCTGTCAGCAAGATCAGTTTGATGGCTTAGCTTCCTTCTGCTTTTAAGTTAGCAATGAGTGAGGAAAGTTGCTAATCTGCACTGAGGCAAACAATCGGATGTAAACTCCTGACATGGCTTAGCTGGGACAGCTTCCCTTCCTCTTTGCTGCCTTCTGTCTTCTCTTTAATGTTCACCTTGGGTTCTGTCTCTTGCGTTAACTCTTCTCTGATCTCTCCAGCCCAGATTTCTCTTCCTTCTTCGTTCCCTCAATGGAAAAGTTCTTACTATCCATGCGATTCATTTTTTTTTCCTGTTATGGATTAGGAGGTCTCTGCTTGGGCACCCTTTGAAATGGCCTCTGTGTATACCAGAACAACTTGTAACGTAGGCCATCTCTTCATTGCAAGATTCAGTGGGTGGAAGCAGCTTGGGCTTTATTCATTCATTCCACAAATATTTATTAAGTGGCTTCTTAGTACCAGGCACTGTTCTAGGCGTGGAAGATACAGCCACGAACAAGACCGAAAAGACCCATACCCTTATACAACTTACGTTCTGGAGAGAGGTAGACAATGAACAAATAATTGTCAGATAGTGGTCTGGAGAAAAATTAAGCAAGTAGGAGGAATCGAGTGTATAAGTTTTGGGAGAGAGGCTATAATTTTAAATGGCACTTTCAAGAAGGCCTTCCTGAAGACTCACACTTCGTGGAAGGAGATGAGGAAGCAAGCGTGAAGAGATCTGAGGGGGGGGATTCTCGGCAGAGAACAGCAAATGTGGAGGTTTTGTGGTGGCCAAGGTCGGCTGGCCTTGTGGCCTGTGTGACCTATGGAATTGAAAATTCTTAGTCTTTTTGGGGGCACTTGGGTGGCTCAGTTGGTTAAGTGTCTGACTTTGGCTGAGGTCATGATCTCCTGGTTCATGAGTTTGAGCCCCGCATCGGACTCTCTTTTGTCAACATAGAGCCAGCTTCGGATCTTCTGTCTTCATCTCCCTCTCTCTCTGTCTCTCTCTCTCTCTCTGCCCTTCCCCAGCTCATTCTCTCTCTCTCTCTAAATAAACTTTAAGGATGTTATTTTTTATTTTTTTAATCCTTTTCCAACAAGGGCCTCCCCTGTTTTGTTTTACGTGGGGCTCCACAGATTATATAGCCAATGCTGATGGTAGAAACGTCCTTGGAGTAGTTAGGACAGTTGACATGAAACTATTTGCTCTTCTCACAAATGAATCCACAAATGGTCCAAGTTTCTGACTAGGGAGCTGCCCCTTCACCTGTCTTACCTCCTTTCTGGGTCCTTAAGCTCTGATCCCGGTTTATTTAATTTTTTTTTTAATTCGTATTTATTTTAAGAGAGTGAGAGTGAGCAGGGGAGGGGCAGAGAGGGCGAGAGGGCGAGAGAGCGAGAATCCCAAACAGGCTCCATGCCCAGCATGCAGGGCCTGATGCGATGCTCGAATTCACAAACTGTTGAGATCATGACCTGAGCCGAGGTCTAGAGTCGGATGCTTAACCAACTGAGCCACCCAGGCGCCCCAGATCCCAGTTTAAACTGCGACTTTGAAGGCAGAGCTCCCGCCTCTCTTGCCTCCTACCGGCTTCTTTTGCTGCCACGCCAAGCACTCGCTCCCAGTCCTTCAGATTGGCATTTTCTGCCTCCGTCCCTTGCCAGAGTGCCCAGCCGAATCCTACCAGTAGGTGGTGAATGAGAATTGTCCTTGAAGTTGGAAAGCCTGTTTAAAAAAAAAAAGTCCCTCGGACCTTAGTTGTGTGTCTGCTGTGCGCAAGGCAGCGTGCCGCTTAGACCGTGCAGTGTTACATTTCTGTCGCCACGCGTGCAGTCGACAGAAACCTAAATAAACATTTTTTGCCCTTTCTCCTCGAGAGGCACGGGGATTAGGTTAAATGTGAAGAGATAACTTGGCTTTTTGTGGACTGTTCTGGAGCTTAACCACTCCTTGCCCGGCTTCTTTGGAGAAATGCTTCTCAAGTTCTAAATAGCTGACTTCCTAATGAACTTTGGAATACCTTCGGGGACCGTTTATGTTGCCTTTCGTAGTCGCCTGTTTTGATGCTGTTCCATGGGACGATGACTTCTCTCTCTCAAAGATTTGAGCCGTATGAGTGTAGACATCCTTTCTTAACGCATTTGCCACCAGCACCTGGGATGGCCCTGATTTCAGATAGTGTTTTGAACACCGAACACCTTGTTTCAAAAGTGTGTTGCTTTGCTGTGTCTGTGAAAATACCACAAACTTATTGTAAAAATACTTGGGGATTTGAGAAGACGAAGAAAACAAATCCTGTAATGCCGTTGCTCGAAGGCGACTACTGCTGCTAACATTTATTTGGTGTACTTTGGGCATTTTTTTTTTTTTTTTTGGTACGAATAAGAATATGTATTTCAAGACCACTGTGGGATTGTGAACAAATGCCTGTTTATCTGGACGGTGTTTCAGACCCTGTTTCTTTTTTTGGAAGAAGACCCGGGTGAACCCAGCACTCCTCTGTTCTGGTTGGGATTGTGTGGTCCTGCCGTACTCCACGTTTGCAGGAGGCAGAGAATGGAGAGAAATTCCTTTAGAAAAGTGTCCTGTCAGCCACAGATGGAGCAGAAATACTACTATGTCCGTTGTGTGTCTGAGGTGTTCTTCTCTGTTCCTTTGGACACCACCTAGAGAGATCTGGAGTGTTCTGTTTGCCCTGGAGATGTCCACTGGGGACAAACGTGGAGTCCGTTTCTTCACTTCTCACTGATTTTTGGCTCTTAATAATTACCCCTTCTTCTTCTAAACCAGAGAAGACAGATTAAATTTCTAACAGTAAGGCACAAAACCAATCCATTTACAGAATTAGTCTTACATTAGCACATAGGAGTACAAATCAGCCTCCCCGGGGATGGATCTGTTTGCAATTTCTTTTAGCATTTTTGGAGAAAGTCCAGTAGACTTTGGGAAAATCTACTGTTCACTGACTTTGAATTAACAAAGTAACATGAGCCCTTTGTGGGGTTTGTGTGGGTTTTCTTTTCTTTTTTTTTTTTTGCTTGAGTGGGAAAGGATTGTTTTTAATCCACCTATGATTTAGGGTTGTGGTTCTCAACTTCTAGTGTGCATGAGGATCCCTGAGGAAGAGCTACTCGAGCCTCACCCCTGGAAGTTTGGAGTAATAGGCAATTTGGGGCATTTTTTTTTTTTTTAACTCCACAGATGGTCTTGATATGTAATACAGGACAAGAGTCACCATAGTGGTAAAGAATCAATATTTGAGCCATAAAGAGTTAAAAGCCCAGTTGTGTTTTATCCACATGATGTTTTTCCTCAAATTCGAAACCATGTTAATACATCAATATATTAGTTTTCTGTAGCATTATTGGCCATTGTCACGTTGCTTGGGCTATAAAATTAATGGGAAGTGATTCTCTCTAAACATTGTAGTCCTATGGCCCTTTTTGTAATGTGACCAGTTTTCCACGTTAATATTTCTTCATTCTTGGGATATCTCTGTTTCTGAAATGTCAACTTGTCCCTTTCCATGTTTGAAAGTTCATATAGATACAAAATTGGTTCATGTGGCCTATAACTTTTCAGATGGCTGTGTGTTTCAGAAAGGCCTAGGTGGAAATCTCCTAGCATCCTTTATTTTATAAGGTATTTCTCTGCATACTGGTAGCAAATGGTGTTTTTTTACTTCTGTTTCTAAACTGTGGGAAGTGCCAGATGGGAGTGCTTAAGTCCTGGTAGGTTGTGTGTAGATAGTGGGCTAGTACCTCTGTCCAGGATGTGGCTCCACATCCTTGTCAAATCCTGGATCCCTATAAGAGAACTGCATTTTCAACCACAGGGTCAAACATGCTGCTAACTCTCAATCTTTGGTAAGGTGTTTCTCAAGTGATGGGTTACTAATAACAAAGCGACAGTTATGAGTGACTTATTTAACCTTGAATCTACTCTGGATTGTTTTGTCTTTTGGGTGTCATAATGTCCCTATAACTTCATTCCACTTCCTCGAGTGGAGGAAAGGGAAGTGGGTTAGCTAGGCTCCTGTCTCCACAGTTGTGCAGCAGAGCCTTTGGGAATGTGCTCAGTACAGGACTGTCCTGGATCACATCTGCTGCTTTGGGGAAACAGGTTGGATTTTTCGGGAAACAGATTCTGGGTTGGAGATCTGCAGGCAGGCAGTTGAGCAGGTTGGCCTTTCCCAGAAGTCCCGAACTGAGGCAAGGGGGCCAAGCCTTTGTCCCTAGGTATTGACTGGTCACTGGATGTGGGCTCCAGGAGGGGATGTAGCCTTGGACAAGGCAGCTTGTTTGACCAAGGGCGGTGCCTAGGAAGGGACTCTGCTGTCAGGCTGAGCCAGTGAGCCATGAGCAGGAAGCATTGTGCCCACCTGGGGGAATGGGTGTTAGGGACCCACAGGTAGAGTCTGAGTGACCCCTGCAGCATCCACTACACGGACTGGTGATAAAAATATCTTGCCAAAAAGATTCCAAGTGTGCAGCTTGAAGCTTCAGCCTTCGATCTCCTGACCTTGTGGGTCTCCGTAGGTCTTGAGAGGTGGACCTTCCTTTAGCACATCGGTTTCTTTCCTTCCCTGCCATTCCCCAACCAGTGGTAGCAACAGGGAGGGTTGTTCACATGAGTCTGGAATCTGATCTGTTGGGGGTTGACAGTCATTTTGGAGTTTAGACGTTGTAATTCTCGGGGCACAGTGATTCTTAAGAAGTGTGGCTTTGTAATGTTTGTGTTTACATAATTATAATTCATTGCTGTGAAGTTCAGTTCTCAAGACGCATCATCACAGGTACATTAACAGTGAGACCAGCATGGCATCTCAGCTAATTTGTTGGCGTGAGGGACATTACACCCCTGACTGGTCATCTGCTCTCGGTGGTGGCTACACTGTTGTCTTCCACTGTGCACTAAAGCAGATCCTTCTTTGGTTATTACCGTGGTATAACCTTTTAAAATTGGTGATTCTCTTGGAAAGTTTCTCTGGAAAAAGACCTGTTGTATGGACACTCCCATCGTTCAGACTCCTGAATAACTTCATGTCCGCGTGCCTTTCCCTCTCCACTGTCGCCAACTGTCCTTTGCTTCTGGTAGGACAGGGGGAGACCACTTTTCTGTGTAAACAGCACGTAGAGGAGCCCCATGGAATGTGGACCTAATCAGCCAATACTTGTCGAAGGGGAAGAAGAGAGCTGGGGTGCCACTCCAGGAAGGAAGATGGCAGTATTAATCAGGTATTGTATGCTTTGCTCTGGTACTTGGCCCGCCCACACCCTTCCTGTGTACCGTTTCGCTTTATTCTTGTAACTCTCCCAAGTAGGTACATTCTCCTTTAGAGACGAAGCCGAGGCTCGGATGTATTTAGCGTAGTCACGTGGTTACTCAGCTGGCAGAACCAAGGTTATCAGTTTGACTCTTGGTCCTGAACCTCCATCCCAGAGGTCACCGTGGTTGGGATCAAGGAGGAAGACGGCAGGGCTGTGGCTCTGCTAGGGCAGAGGCGCCGTTCTCCGGGAGGAGGGAGGATTGGCCATCTCAGTGAGCAGAAGAGGGGGAAGCCTCCCGCCACCAGAAGTGTGATTTTCTGTCCTAGGATAACTAAAAACAAAGGCGATTTGTCCTGCTTCATTACAGTAGTGTCACATCCAGAAAGCAGTTGATAGTCCCAAAGGGGGGACCGATGGAAGAAAGTGATGCCTGGCATCTCTAACTGTGAAAAGCTCAACAGGAGTTCACTTTGCACGAGTGCAGGCTTGTGTTGGCCTTCCTCCTTCTCATATGAGGTTAAGGAAGGATAAGCATTTTTCCCTTGTTTCTCTACCAAGGAGGTAAAGTAGGCTCCTTCACCTTATCATGGTCCAGTAATCCAAGAGAAAGCAGAGGGAACTCCAGGGTCACAAATGACAGGCTGGCTCGTGTGTGGCTTTGCTCAGCTGGCAGTGGGTGACCCCCCTCCCGCCCCCCACCGGGTTGTGTGAAGGAGTCTCCAGTTGTATCTGGGGCAAGTGAGAGAGAGCTGCCTCTTCTCCTCACCAATGAAGCCGACTAGCTGTAAGAGGGGACCTAGCCTGACATCAGACTAATGACTTTCCGGTATGTTTTTAGGCGGGACCCCTTCGCCTGCTGATTACACTTGCAGATTTTTTCCCGTTTTGTTTTTCCGTCTCCCCCTGTATGGCCAACATCTCTCTGCCGGCTTCACATTCTGCCCTGTCTTTGCCCCCAGAGAACTGTCAGCTCTTGCTCTGTTCCCTCCAGAGCTCCTTTTTGGCCTCGTACTCAGCCTTGCACTGTTGTTGCAAAGTCAACACATTTCCTTCTTAGGCCTTCACGTTATCTTTTAGCTCTGAGACTCCTAGATGATTGGAAACATGATCCAGAAAAATCTTTACCCTGGATCTTGGTCGGGTCTAAATCAGTGCTCACGTTCCCTTAAAAATGCTGAGATGACTTTCAGCTTTCAGACTGTAGCTTGCGGTATAGGACCGTTGTGTTCGGTGAATTACGAATTCGCTGGCAACCTACAAGTCACTGATGTCAGCCAGAGCTTATTAAAAATGAATTTTATTAAGTTCCATTGAGACCAACAGCCTGCTTTCCCTAGCTTTGCAGAAATACATACAAAAGTGAACTTTAGCAGGTGGATTTGGGAACAGGCAGAGAGGAACACATACACTCTTGGCTTTGTGTTTCACCCTCCCGTTCCTTTGTGCTACCAGGATCGTCATGACAGCCTTATCTCTCAAATAAAGCCTGTTACCTCATCCCTAATTGCTTATCCAAAGGCAGGCGAGCTCTCATTTCTCCACATTAATAAATGACACCGAAGATCTGCATTGTTTGCACTGGCTCCCTCAGGTTCACCGGTGGGGGCCCCTGAGTGCATTAGGAAACCCTGTGCTTCTCCAGCGGCGGAAGGGAGGCGGTGCTCACCTCCTTCAGGAGCAGCATTTCGTTTGTGTACTTCTCGCCCCCGTTCATAGCCCTGCTCCCCCGACGGGGGCCCCTTAGTGACCTACCTCGGTCAGCGCTTCTCTGGCTGCGGGTGCTCGCTGCCCTCCGGGGGGCGGGGGTGAAGTAAGAGTTGTCCTGGGGGGACCGGTGGCCCCTCCGATTTCAAAGCTCACCTTCTTGGCTACACACCGCTCAGCTTCCCTTAGAGGCCAAGAGCTTCCCGCAGCCTGTGCGCGGATGCCCGAGGCGTCCACCTCTCCCAGACCCCAGGTTGTCAGCTGGCGCCCTTGCTTCTCCTTTGTGAAGCCTTATGGGAAGTGGCCTTGCGGATTTTACAAGTGAAGAGTGAGGAGGGTGGGCTCGTGGCCGTCCGGTTGTGAGTCCGTTCTGTGACTGCCCCGTGGAGTCGTGAGACTGCGTGGCTCCCCCGGGACGACAGCACCTCTCTCGTTCCCACCTCACGATATCTCTTGTCATCGAAAGGAGCATTTTCATTCCTCCGAATTGTAAGCTTCTTTCCCTTTTCTTCTCCTCAGAATGAAATGGATGACGTGCCCTTCTTTGACATCCAGCTGCCTTATGAACTGGCAATCAACATATTTCAGTATCTGGACAGGAAAGACCTGGGAAGGTGTGCACAGGTAAGCAGCCACTAAACTGGTGTTCAAGGTTTACTTCCACGCGAGACAAAAGTGTAGGAAGCTCCTGGGTAACAGAACGTGACTTCCCAGAACTGCAGACTTGAAAGAAGGAAGGAATCAAGTAGCCACTCTGCTTGAAGGAAAGCAACCCTGAACCTAAGGCTTCTGCTCCTCATCTCCAGTTGGTGTTTATCTCTTTGTAACTGTCTGCCCAAGAGCTCTGTTCCCCCGCAGTCTCCGTAGGGTTGGCCTGTGGCAGTGTGCTTGTGACCAATGACTTTGTGCTCTGCTTCTCGAGCTAGCCTGAGCCGTTCGTGTCCTCGCTGTTTTTAATGCAGAGATGCCACCAGCCCTTGGTCAAATCAAGCCAGTCGTTAGGTTGGGAGCTGAGGGTCAGCCTGGGGACAAAACCGTGAAGTCGCGTTTTAGGCGTAGAGTCCAAATTGCCCTTTAAACACTAGAATCCCACTCAGTGAGGTGCGAAGCACCTGAGAACTGACACCCGCTGAGGGAATTGCAAATCGGTGTCCCCATCTCCTGCCTTCTGGGGCATACGCCCGCCCGTGGGGTGGCACGGTGGCAGATACCGTCCGGGCCACACTTCACTGTGTACGTGAATCACAGGGGATCTTGATAAGATGCAAATGCCAACTCAGGAGGTCCGGAGTGGGACTCATATTCTGCGTTCCGAACCAGGTAATGTCAGCGTGGCTTTGGCCACACTTGGAGAGGCAAAGGTTTATGCCGTTAAATTGGGTCTCTTGTTCACCTCTTTTTGGCAAAGAGTATAATTTCTCCAAAGACAAATATATGATTGCTGACCATTTGGCTTTCATGGATAACTGTATTTCCCAGGAGAAAGAGTATCTTTTGTCCATAACTCCCAAAGAATTAATTTGTCTAATGGCTACCATTTCCTACCCCTGGATTCTAGACTGCATTTTACATACGTGTCTACACCTTTAAAAGAAAGAGCTAGGTAAGATGGAGTGGTAGTAAAAATCCAGGGATGCCTGGCTGGCTCAGTTGGAAGAGAATGCAACTCTTGATCTCGGGGTTGTGAGTTCAAGCCCCACATTAGGTGTAGAGATTACTGAAATAAATAAACTTTAAAAAATGTAAAAAAACAAACAAACAAACAAAACCCTAAAGCACCAAGAACGTGGAGTTAAAAACATTACGGCAGCTTGAGAGGTGTAAAATGTAGTGACCAGATTTAGACTCTGGAGGTTGCTATCTCTGGCACTTCCGTGAAGTCACAGAAAATATAAGGCAATTTTAAAAGTTTCTGGCTTATGCTATTTTTTTATGAAGCAGTTTGCCTAATCAAAATTTTCTACCTAGATACGAATTTGAAAAAGTTTACAGGGTTCTTGACTGCCACACTATTACGTGGGGGTGTTCGCGACTATTTTTTTTTTGATGCAGAGTCTGGAATCTTTAGGAATGATGGAAGGAATTATTCCAGGGCTAAAATTCACTAAATGAAAACGGACTGAAACGTAAACCATGCTCAGAGCCTATCAATCGCATTAAGCAAGAGTACCTATATCGTCTTCTTCTTTCCCTTGGAAATTGGATTTGTTCTATTCTAACTTTACACTTTGGCCCTGTTCCCAAGAGTTGAAAACAAGGGTGTAGCTAAATGAGTCCAACTCCTGGATTTCAGCCTGATGCTGTTAGCCGAAGTCTTGGAACAGGGTCTAATAGCTAGCTGTTTTCCACAAAGTCCGCATTAGATGATAAAATCTTCACTCTTGATAGGGAGCTGCTGTTCAAGGAATCATTTCTTTTAACATGCTTTTTGCTCCCCCGCTTTGTAGAGGGCCATGTGGCTTTCACGTCTGCTGCTGGTTTTCTCATCCAAAGAGTTTATCGGTGAAAGATAGGATCTGGTGGAAGAAGAGATCCCCCTTTTGGTACAAGGGGGCTGCATTTCAGGAGTGATTCGTTATGCTGGTGAGATTATTGTGCAGGTGTGAACGGTTTCATTTGCAACACAGTGGTCCAATTGTCAACCAGAATTCTTCTCTCTTTGGCCAGTTGGATTTGTTTTTGTTTTTCCTTTCAATCTAATTTTTAGAGCACACGTATATGAATAGAAAAGATTCTTAAGCAGAACCCTTCCGGTGGCTCTGGTCTATGAAGCCAAGAATTTTTTTTTTTTTTTTTTTTTTTTAATAGCGCCTTTTCATGAAGGTGACCATGGGCGGCCAGTGATTTTTAGAATTGGCTTTGTTTTTTCGAGCATTAAAATACAACTGCAAGGTAATAAAGATGAGTAGCATTTTCATTTGTTTCTTGGGGTGTTTTTATTTTTGAAACTGGGAAAAAGTCCTTCTGTTGAGCGGAATGTCCTGCTGCTTTATGATTTGATTTTAGAGGGGGCTTGCTCTGTCTGTCCCTGTCTGTCTCTTTTCTCTTTTAATCGAGCCACCTTGGGATTTTAGTGAAATTGGGCCAGTTCTAGTGGAATTGGCACCGTGAACTATTTGTGTGCCCTTGGAGAAAACCTGTTTGCTTAGATCTGTATGCCAAATTGGTAACTGACTAACAGTAAGGAACCCAGATCGGGAAGGACTTGTTGAGATTTAATTATGCCACGAACTGTGCTGGAGAAGTGATTTTGCTTTGACTTTGTCTCCTTTCTGTATCCCCTCTTTTTCTGCTTTGTAGGCTTTGTGCTTCCAGAAAGAAAGTCCTGTGATCCTTGTATACCTCTGCTGCTGACCTTTCTAGCTCCTTGCTATCCATAGTGGTCCCTCGAGGGATTTAGTGTCCTTGTGGGAGTGTTCCATGCCGAAATGTCTTGAGAACAGTGTGACTTGTAGTAAACAAAGTTATGCACTGGGCGATTCATTGAACGGCTTTATCATTTTGCTACTTACAATTTTATGGTTTTGTATGTGGGTGTGTGTGCACGCCCACAAGATCCCTGGCACTTTAAAAGATAATATTTTTAAATGGATAACAATTACAAAACTGAGTTCAAAGTTACAGAAAGTTTTTTTTTTTTTATGGGAAGAGTAAGTCTGCTATTATATTACAATATGAATAATTCTGAGGAGTAACAGTTTTAGGATTTACTGACTTTCATTTTTAAAACTTTAAAAATGGGGCGCCTGGGTGGCTCAGTCGGTTAAGCGGCCGACTTCGGCTCAGGTCATGATCTCGCGGTCCGTGAGTTCGAGCCCCGCGTCGGGCTCTGTGCTGACAGCTCAGAGCCTGGAGCCTGTTTCGGATTCTGTGTCTCCCTCTCTCTGACCCTCCCCCGTTCATGCTCTGTCTCTCTCTGTCTCAAAAATAAATAAACGTTAAAAAAAAAAATTAAAAAAAAAAACTTTAAAAATAATCATAAATTCATGGGTAGTTGCAAAAGATAGTACGGAGAGGTCTTGTGTTCTCTTCCCCCAGTTTCCTTCGTTGGCAATATCTTGCGTAACGACCTAGTCCTATCAAAGCCAGGAAACTGACCTCAGTACAGTCCACGGAGCTTACTCAGATTTCCACAGTTTTACGTACACTTGTGAGTGAATTTAGTTCTGTGCAGTTTTATCACAGGTGTGGTGGATTTGTGTGACCACACAGTAAAGGTATACAACATTCATCACAAGGATCTTTTGTGCTACCTTTTCTGGCCTGGCCACCTCTGCCACTCCCCATCCCTAACCCCTGGCAACCCTGATCTGTTTTCATCTCTATAATTTGGTCTTTTTTTTAATTTTCATTTGTATCACATTTTATTTATGTATATTTGCTAAAGTAAAATTTTAGAAATCTAGCTGCATAGGTAACAATGTCACATTCTTCAGGTGAGAAGTAGAAAAACGTGCATGAAGAGAGCAGTAAAGGAACAAGGGAAGAGACGGAGGTTAGCAGCTTAAGATGTATGATAAAATTGGTAAGCAAGAAGCAGGTGATAACCAAAATAGATAAATTGGGAACTAAAGCCCACCGTACTAGATAGATCATGATGTTTAAAGTTGTTAAGTAGGTTCTACACTCGAGACGGGGCTTGAACTCACAACCTTGAAATCAGGAGTAGCACACTCTACTGACTGAGCCGGCCAGGCACCCCTGATATTTCAGGCTTTAAGGAAAATGTGATCTCGTGATCTTCCCAGATATCCAAACAGAAGCACCTAAAATCTGAGGTTTTATGGCTAAAGATCTTCATGGAGTCTTTCAAGCTGGGAGTCCACAGCCAAGCGCTGCTAGACTGATTTTTCTTAGCAGAAATGATTCTGAAAACCTGTAACTGCTGGCAGGGTTCCTTTCGTCCTTAATAGTGGCCTTTGCCACTTGACTCCATCTCCCAGGGACACATGCTCCGGGCCCAGGCCCCCTCAGGGGTTTCCTTTTAATTCGCAGAGTTGGGGCGCCTGGGTGGCGCAGTCGGTTAAGCGTCTGACTTCAGCCAGGTCACGATCTCGCGGTCCGTGAGTTCGAGCCCCGCGTCGGGCTCTGGGCTGATGGCTCAGAGCCTGGAGCCTGTTTCCGATTCTGTGTCTCCCTCTCTCTCTGCCCCTCCCCCGTTCATGCTCTGTCTCTCTCTGTCCCAGAAATAAATAAACGTTGAAAAAAAAAAAAAATTTAATTCGCAGAGTTACCGTGGCTGCCTCCTTTAACGGGGGTGACTGAAAAAACAGCAACTCTGGGAGAAGATGGGGAGCCGGCTGCAAGAAGAAGGGCAGGGTATTGATAATTACTTGAACTGAGTCCTGGGGACTGAGTCCTGAGGCGCTTTCTACTGCTCACTTTATTTTGTGTGTGTTTGAAATTGTCCCTAATTAAAAAGTTTAAAAGAAGGGGGAAAAAACCCAGAAAGTGAGAACTGGTATTTATAAGAAAGTCAGAGCCTCTTGAGGGCAGTACATGCCAGAAGCTGGCCATTGAAAATAAAAGCAATGCAGTTTTTTTTTTTAAGTGTTGAATTTTTAAAAGTTGGACTTGTTTCTCCGTCTCTTTCAGTTATTTACCCCTTTAGTAAGCGCCCAGTTAAGTAACGTGTGTTCCAGATGGTGATGTGTGCTATGGAGAAACCTGTGCCCCCAGAGGTGATGTGGGGACTGCCCTTGTAAGCGGCCAGGGAAGACTTCACAGAGAAGGTGACCTTTGGGCAAAGACCTGAACGAGGGAAGAAAGAAGCTGTGCAGGTCTCTGGCGGAGGCCCGTAGCAGGTGCAGAGGCCTTGAGGTGGCGCGCACCTGTTAGGGTAGAGGAACAGCAGGAAGGTCAGAGCCGGGGGGAGGTGGTAGACAGAATAATGCCCCTTCCCCGAGATGTCCACTTCCTAATCCTCAGAACCTATGAATAGGTTACCTCGTCTGGTAACGGGCCTTTGCAGATGTGAGGAGGTTAAGGATCTTGGGATGGGATGGTTATCTTGGATGATCCAGGTGGGCTCCCTTCAGGAGGGAGGCTAGAGGTCAGAGACAAGAGAAAATGGTGCGTTGTTGGCTCTGAAAATGGAGGAACAGACTACAAAGCTGAGGAATAGAAGGTGGAAAGAAGGAAACAGATATTTCCCCCAAAGCCTCCAGAAGAAATGGAGCCCTGCCTCCTACACTTTGATTTTGGACTTCTGGCCTCCAGAACCAAACAGAATAAATTTGTATTGTTTTTAGATACTAGGTTTGTGGTAATTTGTTAGAGCACCAACAGGAAACTAATAGGGGTGAAGGTATAATGAGCAGATGGGGATAAGAGAAGAAGAAATAGTCAAAATGTGAAAGGCACTTAAATCCGTCAAAATAACTTGAACGTTTATTCGGAATGAGGCGGGAAGCCATTCAAGTGCTTTGAACAGAGTAGTTACAAGGTCTGACTTCCCTTCTGAGCGGGATCATCTCGGTTGCTGTGTGGAGACCGGACTTGAAGGGGGACAAGGATGCAGCAGGGAGACCCGTGAGTGAGCTGTTCGAATAACCCAGACGAGAGAAGATGGTGGCTTGGAGCGCGTGGTACCAGTAGATGTGGGCAAAGTCGGGACTGCCAATGGCCATGGAAGGGGGAGAGAAAGAGGAGTTGGCCGGGACTCTGTTTATTTGGCCTAAACAACCGCACGGACGAGATTGTGGTTACTGACCAGGGGGAGACCGTGAGATGACCAAGTTTTCAGGGAAGACCAGTAGTGAGATGTGAGGCTGGAGGGAGATAGGAACTGGGGAGCCGTGAGCGCATCGTTGGCATTTAAGTCCAGGAAACTGGCCGAGGTCATCAGGGAAGTGAGCGAAGGGGGTGGGGGATTCAGGGATTGAGCCCTGTCACGCCACAGTGGTGAGAGGTCAAGATGAGGCATTGGAGAAGGCAGTCCCTGTGACGTGGGGAGAAACCCAGAGCACACGGTCCCCTGGAACCAAGGGATAACCTTTTCGAGGAGGAGACGGTGATCAGAGGGTTAAGTGCAACTGTTAAGCAAGAGGATGACTGAGAAGTAGCCATTGGATTGAGCACCTTGGAGGTCACTGGCAACCTTGACCAGAATCCGTGGCATGGTGCACACGGGGTGAATCTGGGGCTAGGGTGAGCAGGTTTGAGAGTGAATGGGGAAAAAGGAGATAAGGAAATTGAGAGAATGAGTGTATGTAGAACTGTCTGTGCAAGGTATATCTTCCCCAAATAGACTTGATTCGTGAACATGTGACTAGAACAATGATGCTTTTCCCCTTGTCATGGGCCTCACTGGTAACCCTAATCCAGGCAGAGTTAATAAAGCTAGTTTTGGAGCCAAGGGCTTTCTTTCTTTCTTTTTTTCTTTTTTTTTTTTTTTTTTTTGATGCTGTAATTCACAGTGGTGCTATAAAGCAAAATGCTGGAGACACTTTTATTAGCAAATTCTCACAGCTGAGGCTCACTCAGTGGGGCTTTTACTGGGCAGAGCCATTCCAGTCCTAGTGTATTAAAGACCATTAGGCCTTTGGAAAATTCAGGCTTATAAACTTGCAAGATTTAATTTAATGTAAGAAATTTAAACTATTGGCTTTCTTTTTGGTGAGAATCTTTAAAATTGTGAAAGTTTAGGTCTTATTATTTTGTTTTGTTTTTCCTTTCAGGATTAAAAGAAATTCTTAAAACCTGTCATTTTTGTGTTCCTTTAAAAGAAGAGAGAAAAAGCACCCTCCCTTTACAGTTTGCCAAAGAAATTGTTGGCACATTTCTGTGTTTAATACCTAACTGTAGGTATAGTCCTGATCCCTTTTTGGAAGGAACTCTCGCCTCTAGTTTTTGTAAATCCCTCAAAGAGATTATTGTTGGTTATCCAGGATTTAAACTTGATCCTGAATATTACTTTCCACAGAATAAGCCCTGTGATCTAGGGGCTAGCAGTGGGAGTGATGTACCGAAACATCAACTTTTTGTTCTCCGTTTTTCATCCCAAAACCCTGTTATACAAATTTCAGGTCATGTTGTTTAAAGTGACTTGGCATTTTCTTTGAAGGGGAGAGAAAAACCTGTTTTCTGCTTCTGGTGCTTTTAAGGTCTCATGTATGGGGGACTTCTTGAAAGTTTCACTGAGAAAAAAGTTCCTCCATTTTAAAGTGGCTGAGAACTGTATGGTGTAGTAGAACTCATGAAAACTATTCCAGAATGTTTATTTTAACTGGTATCTTCTAGCTTGTAATCACTGAGCATCGGATTTGGGTTTTCTTCAAACGCTGCCGCTGATTCAGTGGCTCCATCTAATTAAAATAACGACAGGGGCGCCTGGGTGGCTCAGTCGGTTAAGCATCCGACTTCAGCTCGGGTCACGATCTCGCGGTCTGTGAGTTCGAGCCCCGCGTCAGGCTCTGGGCTGGTGGCTCAGAGCCTGGAGCCTGCTTCCGATTCTGTGTCTCCCTCTCTCTCTGCCCCTCCCCCATTCATGCTCTGTCTCTCTCTGTCCCAAAAATAAATAAACGTTAAAAAAAAATTAAAAAAATAAAATAACAACAAAGAACAAAATGTCCTGTAGCTAATTTTTGCACTAGAGAGTTAAAAACATTGTCCCACACTTGGTCCAGGCTTGGGATCCAACCTGACTGTAAAGGCACAGACCAAAACCTTTCCCTGTAGCTTCCCCACCACAGGGGAGGAGTGTCCTGCAAAGGGGGTCTGTTTGGCAGATGGAGCTGGCAGGTGGAGAATTGCTGCTCCTTGTGGCCAGCACAGACCTTAATCAGGTCACCAGTAGCCCATATTGGTGTTCTCTCCAGTGTCTTCTGCAGAGCACGAAAGCTCTCAGACTGTTCTTGCAGGAAGCGTTCAGGAGCCAAGTAAGTTTGAGGAACGCAGCGTATCCCATCCTTCTGAGAGAGCTCCAGCACGTGTCAGTTGGTTAAAAGCTCTCAGAAGTTCTTCAGCAAACAGCCCTGCTTAGTTTTGGTTAAACCAGTGTTCCCCAAACTCCTCTGACCATGGAATCCTTTAAAAAAATTTTTTTAGTGTTTATTTTTGAGAGAGAGAGACAGAGAATGAGTGGGGAAGGGGCAGAGAGAGAGGGAGACACAGAACCCGAAGTAGCTCCAGGCTCCGAGCTGTCGGCACAGACTGTGAGATCATGACCTGAGCCCAAGTCGGACGCTCAACCGATTGAGCCACCCAGGCACCCCGGCCATGGAATCCTTTTTTTTTTTTTTTTTTAATTTTTTTTTTTCAATGTTTATTTATTTTTGGGACAGAGAGAGACAGAGCATGAACAGGGGAGGGTCAGAGAGAGAGGGAGACACAGAATCGGAAACAGGCTCCAGGCTCTGAGCCATCAACCCAGAGCCTGACGCGGGGCTCGAACTCACAGACCGCGAGATCGTGACCTGGCCGAAGTCAGACGCTTAACCGACTGCGCCACCCAGGCGCCCCATGGAATCCTTTTTAAAAGTAACATTATTAACCCCCCTGAGGAGCTGTTTTACTGAACATGCTTTGGAAAGTGCCAGTCTGTGCAATAATGCCTACCGTTTATATTCTGTCTCAGCTACTCTGAGTCTTTTGTCCAGTTACATTTCATAGTTTTTACAACATTTTACATTTTATAATTTTTACCGAAAAGGCTCACGTATCCCCAGATCAGAGGGGAGCTGCCCTGTGTTTAGTTAGCACTTGCTGCCTTTGAGGACCCATTAGGGTTGCTGGCTGTTAGCCCTGATCTTCTACTTTATTTAACCCTGAATTCCAGAGGTCTGGTAGGGAGGTGATTCTGCTCTGGAACCATTTGAGTTGTGGCTTGGCTCCCTCACAGCTCACGTTGGTCCGTCCCTCTCTGCTCTTCGTGATTGCCCGGTGCTCAGACTCAACTCTGGCACAGACAGATGGACAGACACCGCTCGTGGCAGGGGCAGGCTCAGCTGTGGACCAAACACGCCCAAAATAAAACCGTGGTGTTCTGTCTCGTCAGAACTGGAGCTTCGGTGTTACAGAGTCGCTCTCCCATTCTTTATGGCCTGACCACTTGTGATCAGGTGAGGGTTGGTTTCCCTGATGCCCTCCTGGCTAAGGTGGAGAAGTGCGGGCTGACAGTGTGGGTAAGTGGATTTGTAACTGATGCTGTGGCCAGGCCTGGGGTGGGCTGCTTAATGGACCCATGTCAGCCTTGGTGGGGGGGAGGGCTATAGTGGCTTGCCACGGGCTCTGTCCTCAGCCCCATCCTGGTTAACTTTTTTTTTTTTTTTGTAAATAAGACGCAAAGGCCCGCAGACCATATTTTGCAGAAGAGTATGTATAGGAGAAGCAGCTAATGCAACAGATGACAGAATTGGGATTCAGGGATGCGCTAAAATGCTGGGAAGGGGGTGGGTACAGTGAGCTGGGGTTTAAAACAGGTTTTAAAATTATATTAAAAAAACCATAGAGTGAAAGTAAGAGGTAGGGACTTTTTTTTTTTTCCAACGTTTATTTATTTTTGGGACAGAGAGAGACAGAGCATGAACGGGGGAGGGGCAGAGAGAGAGGGAGACACAGAATCGGAAACAGGCTCCAGGCTCTGAGCCATCAGCCCAGAGCCCGACGCGGGGCTCGAACTCACGGACCGCGAGATCGTGACCTGGCTGAAGTCGGACGCTTAACCGACTGCGCCACCCAGGCACCCCAAGAGGTAGGGACTTTAATTGCCGTTTGTGTTTAAAAAAAAAAAAAAAAAAAAAACTCTGAAGAATGATGAACACCAAATTCAGATTACCCTTGAGGCAGGGGAGAGTATGTGCATCAGAAATGTACAGGACTTTGTTATTTTTATTTATTTTTTATTTTATTTATTTTAAAAAAATTTTTTAATGTTTATTTATTTTTGAGAGAGACAGAGACAGAATGCGAGTGGGTTAGGGGCAGAGAGAGAGGGAGACACAGAAGCCGAAGCAGGCTCCAGGCTCTGAGCTATCAGCACAGAGCCCAACTCGGGGCTCGAACTCGAGAGCTGTGAGATCATGACCTGAGCCGAAGTCGGACGCTGAACTGACTGAGCCACCCAGGTGCCCCGTGGGACTTTAAACTTATCAGTATCTTAAGTGGGATGGTGAGTCCACAGGTGTTTGTAGTATTTTTGTTGTTGTTTGCCTTAAATGTTTAATTAACTAAACAGACTCCAGAAGGTTCGGTGCACTGTGAGTTTAGTAGCCACGATGGTGTATTTACAAGTGAAGCAGCAAATGAGCGTCTGCTAAAATCCTCCTGTTTGTGGCACTTGACAGCCCACATTTGGGATAGTGTTCCATCCTGAGTACCTCCTGAGTACCACATGTGAAGGGGGTTACTGTATATGCATAAATACTAGGGTACGTTCAGAGATCATGGGTACACGAACCAGTCTAGTCCTAGGGCAGTTAGTTGAAGAAATGGACGATAGACCTACGAGATGACTAAGGGGAATCATGATGGTATCTTCAGCCTTTTGAAGAACTATCAGGTGGAAGAAGGAATAGAGATTTCTTCAGAAAGGCAAAATCAGGGCCATGGGTGGAATCCCTTTACTAAGGAAAGGGAGGAAGTACTTCCTAATAGCCAGACTGCTTTGCGGTCGATCAGCCCGATGTGAGGGTCAGCTCTCTGCAGAAGCCTCTCCCCAACCAGGGCTGCCAGGAGGAGCCCTTCCTGGGGTGGGGAGTTGCCCCGGTTGGTCTCCGGGACCTCTCTTCTTCAGTTTCTAAACAATCGAACACTGGAGCCAGTGTGACCCCTGCTGCATTATGGTGTGGCACTTTGGTTCAGAAAAGTGATTGGAGCCTCGTACTACTTTGTGCCACCTGGTCTAATTTCTGACGCTGTGCCTTCCACACAGAGTGCCCGTGCCTAAAGGGAAGGTGACCTAGGTGACATGATTGTTTGTCACACCTAGAGCTTACATGCCCGCATACACAGCAAAAATGTAATCAAGGAAGCCAGAATTTCAGTGTGCCATCACAAGAATGTTCTGTGGGTCAGTGTCACTTTGACACTTTTAGTGTACTTTCAGTTGAATAAGGTGTCCTAAGGAATGTTTTTAATATAGTCTGCTCGAGATGGAAAATCAGAAATTTTGACACTGAACAACCCGAGTTCTTGGATTCTGACTAATTTTTACTTATTCTTTTAAATTATTTTTTTAATGTCTGTCTTTTGAGAGACAGAGACAGCGTGAGTGGGGGAGGGGCAGACACACACACGCGCACACACACACACACAGAATCTGAAGCAGGCCCCAGGCTCTGAGCTGTTGGCACAGAACCTGACGTGGGGCTCGAACTCACGAACTGTGAGATTATGACCTGAGCCGAAGTCAGACACTTAAGTAACTGACTGAGCCACCCAGGCACCCCTCAGACTAACTTTTACTTCTAAGTTCTAGCCTCTTTCTGCTGCCATGGAGCAAGTAGCACCCCACTATAGATTTAATAAAAGTTATTTGTAAAAATAAAAAGCTAATGGCTTCTTTAAAGTAATTGGAGCAGCGTAAGTTTACAATAAGGAGCTGTATCCTGTAGTGTTATCGGTGGTGACCTGTGTAGTGTGTGACCTGTGTGTAAAGAATTACACTTGCACAACACTTGAACCCTTTGAGATGCACAACAGCCCTGTGGGTGGTGGCATATGGTGGCTCACATTTGGAGGATGAGAAAACCAAGGCCCCGGGGTCATAGTTTAGTGTTGTAAGAGACATTTTAGGGTGTCGGATTCCTCCCCACCACTGAGGAGGAAAGCGGTGCGGAAAAGCCTAGTGACCTTGTCACAGTCCCGCAGCTAGTTAGTGAAAGACTGGACACAAGAATCTGAGGTTTGGGGGTTTTTTTCACCCCAAGTGTAACTGGTTTTCTATTATATCTTGCTGCTCCTTGGATAATACAGGTGACCTTGAGCGCCTTCCTAAAAAGTTGATCAAATTTGTATTTACATCCCTATCACTTTAAGGCTCTTTAGGGACATCATTATGTAAAGGAACTCTTTTGTATAGTACAGATTTATTTTGAATATAATGAACTCCCTTTAATTTTAAAGTGTTTGTTAATCTGAGAACTGCATGTGGTTTTTGTCCTTGACCCTAGTACCAGGATATCACCTTGATATTTGTGTGTTAAACTGACTCTGCATTCCTGAGACAAATCGCACAGGGTTATGACGTACTACCCTTGTTGTACATAGCTGGATTCAGTTTGCTAGGGTTTTGTTGAAGATTTTTACAGTATGTTCATCACATCAGGAATGATTGGTTTGTAGTTTTCTTGTGAGGTCTTTGTCTGTTTTGGATATCAGAAATACTAGCCTCGTAGAAGGTGTTGGGAAGTGTTCCCTCCTCTTTTGTTTTTGGAAGAATTTGTGAATGATTGGTTAATTCATTAATCTTTTAAAACATTTGGTAAGAGTTAATTCTTTTAAAAGTTCTTTTAACTTAGTTTTAACCATTTTTAAAATTCTTTTCAAACATTTAGAATTTACCAGTGATGTCATCTAGGCTTGGGCTTTACTTTGTGCTAAGTTGTTGTTGTTGTTTTAATCACTAATGTAACCTCTTGTAAGTCTATGCAGATTTTCCATCTTCTCGAGTTAACTTCAGTACTTTGTGTCTTTTTCTAAGCATTTGCCTATAATCACCTAGTTTTGGCATATAAATTGTTCAGTGTCCCTTTATAATGCTTTTCGTTTTTGTGGTTGTCGATGGTGATGGCCCCTCTCCTTGGGTTTAGGAATTTGAGCCTTCTCCACACCCACGCCCCCATTTGGTCAGTCTAGCTAAAGGTTTGTAAATTTTGGTGATCTTTGCAAGTAACCAGTTTTTACTTACTTCATTTTCTTTTTGTTTCACTTATTTCTGTTGTAATTTGTGTGTGTGTAAATTTTTTTTAACGTTTGTTTTTGAGAGAGTGAGCACAAGCCGGGAGGGGCAGAGGGAGAAGGGGACAGAGCAGAGGATCCAAAGCAGGTTTTGTGCTGACAGCAGCGAGCCCGATGTGGGGCTCAAACTCCTGAACCGTGAGATCATGCTCGGAGCTGAAGTCGGATGCTCAACGAACTGAGCCACCCAGGCTCCCCGTTTCTGTTGTAATTTTTATTTTCTTCTTGGGTTTAGTTTTCTTTTTCTCTAACCTAGCCTCTGGAAGGCTAGGTTATAGATTTTAGATTTTTTAAATTTTTTTTTTTTTTAACATTTATTTATTTTTGAGACAGAGAGAGACAGAGCATGAACGGGGGAGGGGCAGAGAGAGAGGGAGACACAGAATCGGAAACAGGCTCCAGGCTCTGAGCCATCAGCCCAGAGCCTGACGCGGGGCTCGAACTCACGGAGTGCGAGATCGTGACCTGGCTGAAGTCGGACGCTTAACCGACTGCGCCACCCAGGCGCCCCTAGATTTTTTAAAATATGGGAATTTATAGCTATAAATTTTTCTCTAAGCACTGCCTTCACTGTGCCTCATAAGTTTTGAACGTTCTATTATTTTCACTCACTGCAGAGTATTTTCTAGTTTCTTCTGCAGTTTCTTCTTTGACACGTTGGTTGTTTAGCATGTTAACATTTGTTAGTGTGTTGTTTAATTTCCACACATTTGTGAATTTCGCATATTTCCTCCTTTTATCAATGTCTGATTTTCACTCCACCGTGGTCAGAGAACATACTTTGTATAATTTTGGTTCTTTTGAATTTATTGAGATTTGTTTTATAGCCTAGTATATGGTCTATCCTGTAGAGTGTTCCATTGCACTTGAGAATAATGCTCAAATTGTTGTTGAGTAGAGTGTCCCATGGATGTCTCTTATGTCTAGTTGGTTTATAGTGTTGGGTTCTTCTATTTTCTTGTTGATAGATATTCTGCTTACTCTATCTTTTATCGAAAGTGGGTATTGGAGTCCGATTATCCATTTCTTCAGTTTTTTCATTTTTTTGCTTGTGTTTGGGGGCTTTGTTGTTAGGAATATATGTTTACAATTGTTAGGTTTTTGTGATGGATTGACCCTCATTATAAAAATATCTTTTGTCTCTAGTAATCATTTTTGTCTTAAAAATTATTTTAAGTGGTATTGGTATATGCACTCTAGCTCTCTTTCAGGTACTGCTTACAAGTTATACCTTTTTCTATCCTTTTACTGTTTGTGTGTGTGGATCTAAAGTGTGTGTGTCTCAGGGCATCTGGTTGTCTCCGTTGTAGAGCATGTGACTCTTGATCTCGGGGTTGTGAGTTTGAGCCCCACGTTGGGTGCAGAGTTTAATTTAAAAAAAATGTATGGGGACATCTGGGCAGCTCAGTCAGTTAAGTGTCCGACTCTTGATCTCAGCTCAGGTCTTGATCTCAGGGCTGTGAGTTCAAGCCCCACACTGGGAGTGAAGCCTACTTAAAAAAAAAAAAAAAAAGTATGTAGTTATCTTGTAGTCAGCATATCCTTAGGTCATGTTTATTTATACCACCAATCTCTGTCTTTTGCTTGGAGTGCTTAGTCCATTTCCATTTAATATAATTATTGATAAGGAAGCATTTATATCTGCCATTTTGCTATTTGTTTTCTGTATGGCTTATGTCATTTTAGTTCCTCTTTCTCTTCATTACTGCCTCCTTTTGTGTTTAAGTAGACCTTTTTCTAGCATACTATTTTAATTCCTTTTATCTTTTGCTACTCTTTTTAAAGTTTTTTTTCTTAATGATTGCCCAGGGATTACAACTGATGTCTTAAAACAATCTAGTTTGTATTAATGCCAACTTACTTTCAATAGTATAGCAAAACTGCTACAATATAACTTCATTCCTTCTCCCTTCTTTAACTATTATTTCATACAAATTATGTCTTTATTGTTTTACTTTAGGCAGTTATCTTTTTAATTAGATAAAAGAAAAGCGTTGCAAGCAAAACTATATTTATACTGTCTTTTATATTTACCCTTGTAATGACCTTTACCGGTTTACTTTCTTTATTTATGTGGGTTGAGTTCCTGTCTGGTGTCCTTGTATTTTAGCCTAAAGGACTCCCTTGGTATTTCTTGTAGGACAAGTCTACTAGTGATGAATTATCTTATTTTTATTTATCTTGGAATAATTTCTCTCTTATTTTGGGGGGTAGTTTCGCTAGATGCAGTTACTGGTTAGCAGTCTCTTCCTTTAGCACTTTGAATATGCCAGCCGACTGCTTTCTGACCTCCCTAATTTTTAATGAGAAGAACACACAATGTGTCTTTTTCTTTTGTTGCTTTTCAGTTTTCAACAATTTGACTATGATGTGTCTAGGTGTGAATCTCTTTGAGTTTATCCTTCATGGAGTTCAGTGAGCTGCTTTAGTGTGTGGATCAATGTTTTTCATCATGTTTGGAAAGTTTCTAGCCATTATTTCTTCAGACGTTCCTTCTACCCCTTTCTCCTTCCCTTATAGGACTCCGATAATGCCTTTGTTGATCCACTTGGATGGTATCCAGTAGGTCTCTGAGGTTCTGTTAATTTTGTTAATTTTGGGAAGGGGGGTTCTTTTGTCCTTTTTTTTTTTTTTTTTTTAAGTTTATTTATTCCGAAAGCGGGGGGGGGGGGGGGGGGGAGGGGGGGAGGGAGAGAAACAGAACGAGCTGACGAGGGGCAGAGAGAGAGGGGGGACAGAGGAACTGAAGCAGGCTCCCCACCGACCGCAGAGAGTCCAATGCGGGGCTTGAACTCCTGAACCACGAGATCATGATCTGAGCCGAAGTTGGACACCCAACCAACTAAGCCACCCAGACGCCCCTAGACTGGATAATCTTAATTGACCTTGAGTTTGCTGATTATTCTGTTAGCTCAAATCTGTTGAACCCCTCTATTGAATTTTTTATTTCAGTTACTGTGCTTTTTGACTTTAAAACTTGTGTTTTTTTAAAGTTTCTTTATCACTGTTTTCTACTTGGTGAAACATTGTGCTTATAACTTTTATTTTTCTAGACATGCTTTCCTTTAGTGTTTTGAACATATTTATAATAGCTGACTTAAAGTCTTAGTTTAATAAGTCCAAAGTCTGGACTTGCTCAGGCTGCTTTTTCTTTCCATATATGGTTCATTCTTTACTGTTTCTTTGCATGTGTCTACATTTTGTGTTTAAAAACTGGACTGTTAAAATGTGACAACTCCTTTAAAATGTGATTCACTCTCTTCTGGAGAGTTAGTTGTTGCTCTTTGTTATTGCTGCTATTTTTTAGTGACTTTTCTGGACTAATACTCTGGTTTGTATTTTTTGTCATGTGTGACCACTGAAATCTCTGCTCATTTAGCTGAGTGGTTAGTGATTGGACAGAGGTTTCCTTAAATATGTTGAAGCAATAAATCTCCCATCTTTTGCTGAGTTGCTTTCTGTATGTTGGGGCATGCTTTCATTGTGCCAGCGGTTCACAACTCTGTTTTAGCCTTCACATCATGCTGTGCAAAGCTTCAAGCTGAGCCAGGGTGAGAGATCAGGGCCTTCTGATCCCTTTTCTGGGCGCACACACAGTCCTATACAGGTGCATGACACTGACTCCCAGAAATCTGTGGGAGCCTTTCAAAGCCCTTTATGGACATCCCATTCCCCAGGTTTTCCTTTTAAGTTTTAGGTCAGCTCTTTGTAGCCCCAGGGTGGTAATGGTACCTCAGGCAGCCACAACCTTAAACAGTTCTCCCTTACTGTTTGGGACAAATGCACTGGAGATAAGGCAGAGGAAGCTTTAAGTCAGGTCAGATAAAGACAAGCCTCCAGAAGAGAGCTTTCCAGCAGGCTGTCTCACAGGTCAAATGGTGACCATTTCCTGGGGATGGCATTTTGGGCACCTGTGAAGCCATCTGGCCCCTTCGGTGTCTTCCAGGCTGCTGGTTTTCACAGCTACCATAGTTGCGAAGCTGTTGTTTTTCAAGGTTACCGTGGAGCTACCTGTGGTGCCCGAAGAGGAGGATGGGATTAGTGCAAGTTAAAACAGCGTGGAGGTAGTTGCCCTTACCAAGATGAAGCCATTTTTCTTGAATAAATGCTCCTCGGAATGTTGAAAGTCTTTAGTTAATTTCCAGAGTTCTGAAAAAGTTGATTTTGACAACTTTTGGCAGTATTCTTGTTGCTTGAATGTAGGAGCAGATTTTCGGAGTTCTTTATTCTGCCATCCTAAAAGTGAACTACCTATTGGTACTTCTTCAAACGAGGAATCCTAATGAGACACATGCCGTGTGCACTCTCGCCTACTTTGTCTCGTGTTCTCTCTTCTGTCTGTGTATTCTACGTCTTGAAGTGGCCCCAAGGGAGTGTTCAGGAGCACAGGTTACTGTAAACCAGTGGCCATGACCTTCACTTTATTAGAAATGAGTCTCAACCTTTAGATGGGCGGCAAGTGTTAAGCACTTGACCCCACAGACTCAAGATCATGTTGATTTGCTGGATCATTCTCTCATCTTGCCAACAGAGTCCACCTTTTGTGCAACTTTGTACGGTATCCTGTGAAGAAGTAACTGCTCTGTCCCCTGAGTTAGGTTTGGAGGACAGAATACTAATAGCAAAAATGGCCATTTCCTCTGGATACTGTTGGGATTTGAAATTCAGTCCAGACAGAACATTAATTTCTCTCTATCAGACGTTACGGTCCTGGTGAACAGCTTGAGTTTTGTGTAAAATTTTTTTTTTAGTCTATCCACTTAAAGTCTAAGTTTTTCTACATAATATAAATTTGAATTTCTCATATGACCAGAAGTGTTGAGTTATGGATATTGATTTTCTTACAGCCTTTTATTTCAGAGACAGTCAGTCTCCACTTGTATAAGAAGAAATATAAAAAAAAAAAAAAAAAAAAAAAAAAAAAAGAAAGAAGAAAAAGAAAGAAAGAAAGGGAAAGAAATACAAGTGCCTATTGGTAAAAGGAAAGTGAAGACATTCTGGTCTGAAAAACTGTACAGTTGCAGTTTACATTTTTTGCCGTTTATGTATTTGTGTATTTTCTCCTTACATGTTATATAATAATTTCCTTACACGTTATACAATAATTTAACCAAGGCATCTAACATGTGGTATGAAATGATAGAACAACAGTTTGGAAGTCTCGAAAAATAAAACTGGAAACGTTTGCTTGTATTTCTTTTCCACCTCAGAATGTTTTGTTAATGAGACGTTTTATACTGCCATAAACTCGGGGTAATAATAAAGGTGTTGATTGATTTTTGGATGGCGAGGGGCTTCTCTAATTGCAGAATTCGACATTTGTGTCACTTGTGCCGTTTTAGGTGAGCAAGACGTGGAAGGTGATTGCCGAAGACGAAGTGCTTTGGTACCGGCTGTGCCGGCAGGAAGGGCACCTTCCCGAGAGCAGCATCTCTGATTACTCGTGCTGGAAGCTCATCTTCCAAGAGTGCCGAGCCAAGGAACACATGTTAAGAACCAACTGGAAGGTAGGCGGTGGCCAGTCTCGTTACCTGTACTGAAGAATAGCCGGCAAGGATTCGGGAATCCAGGCCCCGGATTAACCCCGCAGGCCCTCCGATTACGGCCTGAGGCCAACTAACTGCCAAAAGCAAAGAGGAGTGCGGTGAGCATCCTGTCGGCTGCCGGTGGTTCGTTGCCCGTTTTGCTCGCCGTTAGGGTATCTGCCCCCCTTTGCAACCGTGCTGTTGGGGAGCATCCTGTTGTCTAGGAGAGGAGGGGTGAGGTTGGGGTGCCGCCCCCTCCCCTCTGATGGCTCGTGCTCAGTGCAGTCCCCTTTCACTTTCACCGACCCTGACCCCTGACGCATCAACAAAGCAAAAGCACCGCCTGAATACGAAAGCAGTGCCGCAAATGTGATTTCCAGTGACTGCGAGGGAGGTTGTTAAATGTCTCTGAGTCCTGTCTTCTCTCCCCTCACATAACCCACTGGCTTGCTTCCATAGCATTTATCACTTCAAAATCTCTACAGAAATATTAGATCACAGCTAAGAATTTGCACGGTGCTGTGTTTCTGTAGGAAATCGCTGTCAAGAACGGCGTTACATAAAGCTGTTCGAGGCCTGACAAGACCACAGTGCGGTGGCGGCCCTCCTTCCTACCCGGTAGCTGGAGATGCCCTCGTAGGGCAGCGGTGGAACCACACCTACTGCCTCCACTCCTGTAAAGGTCGATCCTAACGGACTTTGAGATCACAGGCTTTTGCTCATTACTGACGGTGACCCGTTGCCTGTGTGCGGGTCCGTCCTCGGTCACCTCATAACCTCGTTCGTGACCGATGCTCTTGGTCTGGGTAAACTCACAGTTTCTGGCAAAGCGAATAGGAGCAGTGTTTCTCAACCTCGCATTAGGGGCCAGACAATTCCTTTGGTGGGGGCTGCCCTGTGTGTGTGGTAGCATGCTGAGCAGCTTCCTTAACCTCTACCCAGTGGGTGCCAATAGCATCCTCCACCTACCCCACGTCGTGACAGCCACAGATGGCTTCAGGCATGTCAGATGTCCCTTGGGGCGGGGGCACAATGGCCCCCGGCTGAGAACTGCCTTTCCAAGGGGAACGAGCATAGGTGTCCTTTGATAGGCTGTTAAGACACCTCTGAGTAAAAAGCACCCTGGCCCCGCAGCTGTGTGCTCACCAGGTGATAGCCTCGTGTGGAGACCCCTCCCCACCCAGCCTTCTTGCCCATGTGCTTGGCTGGGCCTGCTTGAGGGAAGTCGGTGAGAGGCAGCTGTGAGGGTTTGACAGAGCTGCTTAGACGAGCTGGGCCCGAGCCTGGCAGGAAGGGCTGGAATTGAAGGAGAGCTGGTGAGTTAGCTTGAACTGGGGCCTTTCCCTCCGGGAAGGAGGGATATTTTGACTTGTGCACGTGGGTGCTGCAATGGTCTGTGTACATCGGCTCGAATTCTGAGCCGTCAGACCCTGAGAGAGCGCAGCCGCTAAGTTTTCTGCTTCCTCTTTGGTGGTGGAGAAAGCCCCAGAGGGAGGCAGGTACCTCCTCATCCGCTGGAGGTGGCAGCAGTGAAGGTGTCCGGAGCCCTGCCCCCAGGCATCTGGGCCTCCATAACCGCTGCAAGTCACATACAGTTGACTGGAACGTCTCGTTGTCTTTAGCAAGTATAAAGCCATTTGTTTGGTTAGCGCTTGATAAATGAGTTAGTGGACTGGAGTCAGATGGCTCAGCCCCTTTCCTGGCCCTGTTAACAGTGAGGACTACGAAAGTGAAATGGGGAATCCTGCCCTGACTGTGATGGTGGGATTCTTACTGTGATTCTAGAGAGAAAGCTCCATCGAAACATGAAAGGTGGTGTTAGAGCAAGTTGCTTTCCTTCGGAGGCCCCCGTTTTCCCCTCTCTAAAGTGGGGGCTGATGGTAGCCCGCTCATAGGGTAGTGGCGAGGATGACTGTTTAATGCTCCTCCCGTACAGCCTGGCCTGTGGCCGGCATGATGATCTTTGTACAAGTGACTCAAAAGTCACCAGAGTCCATACGGTGGAAAACCCATCTGCTACCTGCCGCCTAGTCTCAGGAACCACACGTGTCCTGGGCTTTAGGGTTTCCTTTAAAAATACCAATTCCACGAGCCTCTGACCTTGCGGTCTTCTTCCTTTCCCCATCCTGACTTTTGTCTCTGTGTGTACTCTCTCATCGTATCCTCTGAGTGTTCGTAAGGGCTGTTGGCACGTAAAACACCCTTAAATACTTTCTGTCCTCGGAACTGCGCTTTCGAAACAGACTTTGTGTTTCTTCAGATACGTGCCCCCGCCAGCCTAGTGGAGCGCACACCTTGCCTTTCTAGCCTGTAACCCCCCTGAGCGCGGGAGCAGCGTCTCCCACGGCCGTGCCCCCGGGTTCACGGTCTTCTTGTGTGGGGTAACTCGTAAATGCTAATACCTTAGCAGATTAGCTGTCCTCGTGGTCCTTTGGAACGCCCCGGTGACTTTGAGCACAATACCCGTGGTAAGACACGGCCGTGGAGCGTAGCTGAGCGCGGAGTGCTGCCGTCGGGGTGTCCCGAGAGTACGACCAACTGCATCCCCCTTCTCCTTATGCAGAATCGCAAAGGTGCCGTGAGCGAACTGGAGCACGTTCCCGATGCGGTTTTGTGTGACGTGCATTCCCATGACGGCGTTGTCATTGCCGGGTAAGCAAAAACCTTTTTTCACATAGTAATTAACTCTTCATCTTAAGGTCTTTCGTTTCTCACGCGCCACCCTCTGAGCCTCAGTGCCGCGATCTTCCCCTGAGAGCGTGTACCTTCCCGCCTCAGCCCGGGTTTGAGACGGACACTCTCCATGATTCTGCCGTCCGGGATCGGAGTCTGAAGTTGGTGGTGAGAAGCACGCGGTGTAGCCTAGAGCTACAGTCCATTTGTCTCCATGTGTCTTCCCTGGCTTTTAAATCACTCTTGTGGCGTGTTAGGTTAGATGTTCATTGAGGCAAACCGTCAGTATTTTATGAAGACATAAAAAAGTCAAGCAAGGATGATACGTGTTGGCACAAACAGAGCCCACTCTTCCTCTTGTTCCGAGGCCGTTAGGAGGAAGGGCCGAGGCCACACATAATCTTCCTGCCCCGCCACACAGTGTGTATCTGCTGCTTAACTTGTCCTGAAATAGGCTTTTTAGTTATCTCCATCACGAAGAAATTGAATTTTAGCTTCTGTAAATTCCAGTGGCTTCTGTCCCAAAAACCCCTTTCGTGAATTCTTCCTGTTTGACTACAGAAATGTGAAACAGTTTGTGTATTTCTTTAATGTACAGTGAGGAGACCTATTTCATCTTTGGATTGAGAAGCAATCTTGACAGATCTCATGTTTTTCACTCGTACGTGGATCTTGAGAAGCTTAACAGAAGACCATGGGGGAGGGGAAGGGGAAAAAATAGTTACAGAGAGGGAGGGAGGCAAACCATCGGAGACTCTTAAATACAGAGAACAAACTGAGGGTTGATGGGGGTTGGGGGAGAGGGGAAAGTGGGTGATGGGCATGGAGGAGGGCACTTGTTGGGATGAGCACTGGGTGTTGTATGCAAGCCAATTTGACAATACATTATATTTAAAAACTAACAAATTTTCAGGAAAAGATGAATAAACATTAAAAAAAAAAAGCCGTCTTGAATTACGTCTCAAATTGTATACTTAACATTTGAAGTGGAGACCAGAATACTTAAAACCCTGAGTCTGGATTAGATTTGGGGTGAGTCCCCTAGGAGAGGTTTCTACTTGGAGGAAACCAAAAACAAACCTTGGCCTGAACAGCTTGGTAGTAGGTAGTCTTTTTCTTTAAAGAGGACGCTTTCCTTCCCCCCCCCCCATTCTTAATGTTTATTTATTTATTTACTTTTGAAAGACAGGGGGCAAGCAGGGGAGGGGCGGAGACCAAGGGAGACACAGAGTCCAGAGCAGGCTCCAGGCTCTGAGCTGTCAGCAGAAAGCCAGATGTGGTGGTTGAACTCACAAACTGTGAGATCATGACCTGAACCAAAGTCAGACGCTTAACTGACTGAGCCACCCAGGTGCCCCAAGAAGACTCGATCCTTAAGCATTCCTCGAAGGACACCATTTGAGTTGAAACTCCAAACAGGTAAATGTTCCGTGATCTGCGGGGCCTAAAAAAAGTATGTTTGCTTTAAACAAGATCTGCTCAGGAGGAACACTTTTCCTTAGCTTTTGTTTTGCTGGCCACAATTTAGAGGTTAATGCCCTTGCTGTAAATGCCATAGAACTACTGTTTTTAGAAAGATGAGTGGACCACAAATACGGAAGTGTGGCTTTTGGCTTCTGTCTCTCATTGCTAAAATGTGGGCCTAAGAGCTCGTGCTCCATATGGTCCTTTCTGCCCACAAATTCTAAGACTCCATGGTAACTTGGAAAGGACCTCTGTCCTTCGAGCTTCAAGGGGTCTCCTGGTGTGTCAGGAGGCCTTTGAGGACAGAATATTGAGTTTGGACTGAGAGTCATAGAAGAAATTATGGCTAAAGGGGACTTTAATCTCAGAAGCCAAGTGTGAATTGATCTGGACACGGACCTCACAAGGGCAGGCTGGCCACGAGTCCAGAGGCCAGCCCTTTCTTTCCTGCCTCTCCATTCCCCTGAGGGCTTCTCCATGTTACAGATGATGCCAGCGCAACGCAAAGCGGTGGCAGAGTTTGGTGGGTCGATAGGATGAAGCAGGACCTGTGGGTCAGAGAGGCTCCTCCCGACTCCTCTTCCTAAGAGAATCTTACGTTTACGGCCTGGCATTGGGTACTTCGGTCTTGCTTGTGCGTAGAGCATCTTGTGTTTATCATTAAAATTTTATCTGGTGGTTACGATGCTTGTTTTCTGGGTCGGATCTTGGATCCCTTTTCATTTGAGACAGCGGTGTTTGTGGTTACCTCATTCCCAATCAATGTCGTATTCGCCCGGCTTTGTGCAGCCTGTGCATCTCCAAGGACTTGCCTGCAGAGACGCCAGCCACTTCGCCATCTCTTTCCCCCGTCCTTAGGCTGTGTTTCTCTGATTTTGCTTCTTTTCCTTTCTCTCCCTTTGATCATAAGCAGAATTTGTTCGGGGACTTAAGTTTTGTGCACCTACAGCTAAACCGAAATCTGTTAAGTTTGTTTCATATAATTGACAGCAAGGGCTGTTACGAAACCTCCTGCTTCTTCCCATCTTTTTCAAGCCTCTGTAAAAGTTCCTGCTTTGGAGTCACATTGCTAAGGCCTAGAGTAATTTGCATTACAATTAGCCTTGCAGGTGACCCCATCTTGGGTCTGCCTTGCTCTGCCTCACTCAGAACCAGAGTAACCTTCAAATACTCTTTCACTCAAACCTGCCCGAGACCCAGACCTCAAATGAGCAGGACCTGGATGACGCCTCCTCCCTCAGACTTGTCTTCCAGCAGAGTAGGCAGATGTTATTCTCAGGGCTTTTGGTCTTTTGCTCTTTTTTCCAGGAGTCTTCGCTTCCCTTACTATCTCACAGATGGTAATTTCAAGTTACCTTTTCCTGATGTTCTGAGCCCTTTGAAATTGGTTTCCAACCTACCTTTCTCCTGATTACTCTCCTGAGGGTAACTTTGGCTTTTCCCACGGTGCTTCAGTTGCCTCTGGCCATGTCTTCTTTATTTTTTAACATTGAGATATAAATCATACACCATAAAATGTACCCTTTTAGGTTGCAGAAGTCAGTAATTTCTAGTATATTCACAAGGCTGTGTAACCTTCTGCCACCGTCTCATCCAGAACATTTTCATCACCCTAAAGAGAACCCAGTCCCCATTCTTTAAGGCCCAACTCAAGTCTTCTCTCCTCCCATGGGCATCTATAGCCCCCTGGCCTCTTAACCCCACCCCAATACCTGCCCACCTCCTGACTCCTGGGGAAGTGACTGTCTGCAGCTTCTAGCACAGCTTTGCCTTGACATTTTTGTTTTCTGCTGTGGCTTTACTTTGAAATAATTCACAGCTTTGTATTTTCTGTGCAGTTAATTTGTAAGCACTTTTGTTTTTTTTTTTTTTTTTTTTAGTTTATTTGAGAGCAGGGTGAGGCAGAGAGAGAGGGAGAGAGAGAGAATTCCAAGCAGGCTCCACACTGTCAACACAAAACCCGTCAAAACCCGTCGTGGTGCTCGAACTTACATACCATGAGGTCATGACCTGAGCCAAAACCAGGAGTTGGACACTTAAATGACTAAGCCACCCAGGTGTCCCTGTAAGCATCTTTTTTAAAACTAGGGGTGGCATGTGATATTTGATTAACTGCCACAAAGTGCTTGTACATCATTTTGTCCGAAAGAAGTACTACAATTTAATATACAGACCCCCATCCCACCTGTATACCGCATGTTACATGGTACACTGGAGAAATCCCTAGTTTCTCTGGTCTGTTCTTTGATTTTTCTTAGTCTTTTCAAGAAACTTGGAATCATGTAGTTTTAAACCTGGAAGGAGCTGTCGAGGAAACTGTTTCAAAGCACGCTCGTTTTGTGTGGCTGACCGAGGCTGAGGGGTGTGGTGAGCCGGGACTGGCGTGTGCGTGCACGGCCGCTCTGCCGTTCATCTGCAGTGTCCACGTGGAGAGCCGGGCACCAGGGCTCCCTTCTCGAGTCCTCATTTGCTACTGTGATGGCCCGTACTACCAATCTTCTTTAAAAATTATAAAACACGTGCTTATCAAGAGCCTTTAGGGGCGCCTGGGTGGCGCAGTCGGTTAAGCATCCGACTTCAACCAGGTCACGATCTCGCGGTCCGTGAGTTTGAGCCCCGCATCGGGCTCTGGGCTGATGGCTCAGAGCCTGGAGCCTGTTTCCGATTCTGTGTCTCCCTCTCTCTCTGCTCCTCCCCCGTTCATGCTCTGTCTCTCTCTGTCCCAAAAATAAATAAAAACGTGAAAAAAAAAATTAAAAAAAAAAAAAAAAGAGCCTTTAAATTCCATAAAAGTGTGTGGAATAAAGAATGACACGTCCCTAGCCTCGTTTTCCTAGGCTAGAGTCCCATTTGTGGAATTGCTGCATTTAGAGGAATAAATTTTCACATTTTCCAGATTAAGAAATTATTATTTTTAAAATATTTTTTGTATTTTTTTTATTGAATAGAGACTGAGACTGTGCGAGCGGGGGAGGGGCAGAGAGAGAGGGCGAGAGAATCCCAAGCAGGCTCTGCGCCAGCGGCTCGAGGGCTCGAACCCATGAAACTGCGAGATCATAACCTGAGTCAAAACCGAGAGTGGGATGCGTAACCGACTGAGCCACCCAGGTGCCCCAAGAAACTACTTTTGAAATGCCCCGATGACCCTCAACTCCTTTCCAGGCTAATTTTTTGCTTTGAAGTCTCCAAACCGTCCCTCAAGCCTGCCCTCCTGAATACACCTCCCTCGTTTGTGTCTGTGCATAAGTAACGAGCAGACACGTTCACGTCTTAACCTCCTGCAGCATGGCTTCATCCCTGCCCTTCCACCGAGCCACATGCTGTCACCGGTCACGGGTGCTCACGGGCCGGCGGTCTTTTCTTGGCCCATCCCCTCCCGTGTGGTGGCCGTGTTGGGTCTTGTTGGCTGTATCCCTCTTAACGTGCTGGAGGTGGTGCATCGAGCGCGTGTGGACCCTCAGAGCCTGACACCGGGCCCGGCACCCGAGAACCTTGGAGGAAAGTGTACGGGATGAAAACTCCCTGCTTCTGGGACCCTGTGCTTTCTGTGCTTCCTGACCGCATCTTCCGTACCTTACTGCCCGGGCTCCTGTCGCTGCCCTTCTTGCCTTTCTGTGGTCTTCTTTGGCTGCTTAGCAGTGGTGTGCAGCATCCTGGAAAGCACCTGCAGCCGTTGTTGTCTTTGCTGGTTGGAAAAGTAGAAGTTCCTTCACCTGTGACTGAGTTAGTCAGACACAACCTATACCTTGTTCTTCCAGCTAAAACTTCCGTTTCTTTTTTTTTTTTTAATAAAATTTTAAAAAATGTTTATTTTTGAGAGAGAGACAGAGTGTGAGCAGGGCGGGGTGGGGGTGGGGGGCGCAGACAGAGAGGGAGACACAGACTCTGAGGCAGGCTCCAGGCTCTCAGCACAGAGCCCGACGCGGGGCTCGAACTCCCGAACTGCGAGATCATGACCTGAGCCAAAGTCGGATGCTTAACCCAGGCGCCCCACCCATTTCTTTAACCTGAGGAGAAATTTGTGTTCAGAAGCCAGCAGTCTCCACGCAGTAAACCACCTGTCTGTCAGAGTTCATCCTCCGGCTGTGTTTCCTCTGTGATGGGGTACGACTCCTGAAACTGAGGTTTCGTGTGGGCTTTTCCTTGTATTTAGAAGAAGACATGTGATCTGGACGGTTTGTGGATTATCCGCGATTAGGAAGTGTGGTCTTTGTGTTTCTTTTGGTGATGACAGCTCTGGGAATTTTAAAATGTTTCTCAAGTTCTGCGGATCAGAGATGAGCCTAGGGGAACATCCCTGGCCTGTTTTGTGATGCTTCCACTGTTCTTCGTGTCCCCAGTTGCACTCTGGAAGGGAAGAGCGTTGAAAGAGAGTTGAGAGAGGCCCTGTTGTAAACCTGAGCTGTAGGTCTAGGTGTGATGGGCCAGAAGGAGGTTTGCTTTACCGCCACCTAGTGAAGGAGAGAACTCCAGGAACGACGCGCAGGACACTGTCAGCCTGGGGCTCACGGGGGGCCTTGTGCGCCGCCCCCCATGAGGCTGTTAGCCCCCCAGACGCTTTTGTCAGATGCCCGGGTGTACGGTGGTGTCTTCAAACAAACTCCCTCCTCACTGTTACTCACGATTTGCAAGCCAGAAGCGTTGCGGTTTGCGGAAGAGCATGCTTCTCTATCCCCATTCGGGGACCTTTTCCTCCCCGTTTGGTTGAAACGATATGAAGCCCCCTCTCTGTGTCGCGGTTTTTCTCAGCACTCCTTAATGTTTTCCTGCCCTGTCCTCTGCTGATGTGATCTGTCTTTTTAGCGTACGGTCTCTGTCTGTACTGGAAGGAACGGTGACGGCGTCTCAGTGTCTCTGATCCGTGATCCGCGATCGGTGCCTCTGCCAAGAGTGGTTGGAGGGGCGAACTAGCATTTGGCGTGGCAAAATATCAGCACTCTTCCTTCCCTGAAGATACTGCTGTCCCCTGTGGTCTCGTTTTCATCCACCCCTGTTCCTTTTGAGGCAAGAGTGCCCGAGCAGACGTGTGACCAGAGTGCCGGCACCTGTCTGTAGCAGCCAAGTGACTTGTGGCTGTGGCTCCGGCTTCTGCCTTTATCAGCTCTGTATATCCGCACGACCTGGACACCAGGGCTTCCAGGCTTCTGCGGGGGGGGGGGGGGGGGGGGAAGCTGAGCCTTGAGCTTCCAGTTTCTATATGTAAAATAGAACGTCTGACTGTCCGGTTCAGTTTGCACTTGCAGTGCAATTGTCTCATTATTTCTAAATAAGAACTACAGGAAAATAGTGATTCAAATGCAGTCCCACATCTAAGGGAACTTGAAATACCCTGCTTTTAGCCCCTCTTCCTCCACTTTTTCCCAGTAATTAAAAAAGTGCCCTTTCGTTGACTATGTACCATACCACAAATGGCTTTCCTCTAAAATCGTGGGGGCGCCTGGGTGGCTCAGTCGGTTGGGCGGCCGACTTCGGCTCAGGTCATGATCTCGCGGTCTGTGAGTTCGAGCCCCGCGTCGGGCTCTGTGCTGACAGCTCAGAGCCTGGAGCCTGTTTCGGATCCTGTGTCTCCCTCTCTCTGACCCTCCCCCATTCATGCTCTGTCTTTCTCTCTATCTCAAAAATAAATAAACGTTAAAAAAAAATCGTGTGTGTGCCCCATTTTAAAAATATATTCTACCCAGGAGCTAAAGACGGCAAAGACAGGATTTAGTACTCGGCTAGCTTCAAGTGAATGTATAAAAAACGGGTAATACCTGTGGATTGCTTTGAGACTTTGGAGATAACATGCTTTGTAAGTAGAGACCGGTGATAAAGATGTGTTAGATAAATGTCCCCTCGCTTATACTTAGTAAGGACATGCTTTTTATCTTTCTCCTTCTTAAGGAACTTTTTCTCTTGACAGTTTTCCTTTCAACCTTGGTTTATATAGATTTTGTGCTGCGGCTCATTATGACATTGGACTGTTTCCCATAAGGAATTCGATCATTATCCGTTAGGGACCTCTTTTTTAAAAGTACTTCTAAATTTATTTATTTTCTGCTGTGAGGTATACATGCTCTTCTGGTAAATAAGTCTGAGGTAAGGTATTGATAAGAGACTGGAGAAGAGCATTACATTTATTGTATCCTTAATGAAGGAGCTCCAGAATATCCTTAATAAATACTGGTGAACTCATGACTGCATTTATCCATCTCTGGTTCTCCAAGGAATAATGGGAAGGGCCACAGCTACAATAACTCTGCATAACCATCATTGACTCTGACTCTATTGATTGTGATTAACCAAGATGTATGGAAAACAGTTTTAAGTGTGTAGTGCATGTATCTCGTAAGGTCCATTAAGATGTTCATTATTTTTCAATTGATGCGTCTTAAGCTGCACTTGATGTCTACAGTAGTGCTTTTCCACGGAAAGACTGCACTGTGGGATTGAGTTCATTTTGTTAATTGCATAATCCAATACAGTCATGTTTCATAGAAAACAGTAAATACTCTTGATTTCATTGATTTGTACTCTTTGGTTATTACTAAATAAACTATGGAGCATGAGAATAGTCCTTAAAGCTTCTACATGTTAAGGGAAAAAAATGTTTCCTGAAATGTGGGACCTCTGCCAAATTGCTTTGTAGGCTTTAAACCACTTCTACCTTCTGAGTTTAAGTCGGTAGATTGATTCATTCAACATTTACTAAGCACGTATGAATACTCCAGACACCTCCCTTGCTCCCCGGCTGGCAAGGGACACGGTCCAGGCGGCCACAGAACAACCAGGGAGACGTGAGGGGAGGCCGAGAGCAGGGCGCCCGCCATAGTACACTGGGGAGAGGCACCTCGTCCGGGCCTGGAGTCAGGCCGGCTTTCTGCTGGGACGTGACTTCTCAGCCGAGTCTGGAAGGATGAGTGGGAGCTGGCGGGTAGAGTTTTGTCTGAGGCAGGGATGCGAATGAGTTCCCTACGTGCTGTCACTCCTCAGTCCCACACCTGCGATGGGCATTAATAATCCATCGCGGCATTTGTGATGGCGTTCAGCTTCAGGATCCTTCTCCACACCCGGCCGCTACCAGCTTCCCGGATTTGACACACAAATGCAAACATTTGCATTCCTGGCCTGAGGCCTCGTAGCAAGGCTCCTTTGGGCTGCCGCGAGTATTGACCAGAGGAGAACCGTGACTTCGCTTTGGGGATGGTTGTATGCGTGTGGCTCTGTCGAGGGTGCGGTTCTGTCAGCCGTTCTGTACGTCCTCCCACGTCCCCTGTGGAGCGTGTGTGGGAGGCTCCACTGCGCCCACCTGGCCTCACGCTCCTTGCCAGCACAGGGAGTCTTTTTGTTGGCTGCCTCCCTTCCGGTTAGAGACGGTGGTGGGATTGGTGGCTTAGGTTCAGGAGTTGTGTCCTGCAAGCCTGAGTCCCAATACTGAAAACGATAAAGGACGTATGTTGCACTTGAGTGGGGATGGTTCTGGAAAGCCGTATTTGTTTGAAGACACTGTCCTGTGAGGAGGCAGCCTGGCTCATTGGCTAAGCAGCAGTTGGAGAACAGCCTGGGGACCTGTTTTGATCCCAGCTGTGCCACTAAAATGTTTTTTGTGACCTTGGGTGAGTCACTTAACCTTACTTACAGCATTCTTGAATCAAAACAACCCCCCCCCCCCTTGTCATGAAGAGCCTGGGGAAAAAAGTGTTTTTAGCAAATAAGTACAGGCACCTGGAAGCAGTGTAAACACCCTCTTTCCTCTCTGCTGCCCACCCCCCCCCTTTGGATATTTATACAAGAAGAAAGGCTAAAGCTGGGTTTTGTTGTTTGTTTGTTTTTTTTTTAACTGCACAGCATTTCTTCTTTTCCTTCGGGTCTCTTAGTCCAAATGAGTAGTCTGTTTGGTGGAAACTTACTAGTCAATAGAAGCTCTTTGGTGGTAAATCATCAAAAATTGGCAATTGCTCTGGCATGCGGAGCTTGAGAGAGGCTCTATTCCCATTCTTTCAACAAAAAAATCAGCTGTGGTCTCTGACCTATTTATTTGGAGGTAACCTTGCCAAGCGTAAAAGAGATTGAGAGAGCATACAGTGTCACTGGTCCGTGCCATGGGCTGGGACATCCTCCCTCATTTTGAAAAGCCTTCTTTCTCCTTCAGTTTTTCTTTAGTGCTCTTACGTCAGCTAATATATTAGTTGCAGTTGTACTTTGCACAGACACTAATTAGAGAGCCATCAACATTGGGGTCCAAAGGCTTACCGACAATGCAACTGTCGTAGTGGCGTCTTAATTGGTTGAGTGTAATTGTCATTAGGCAGCGATAAAGACATCTGGAGCTCTGGAGAAAAATCAGCTTCTTTTCCTGCCTCCCTTCGATATCTGTTCTTGCTTCTCCTGGCCAATGTTGTTAAGCACTTTTAGATCACATTTAGGGCTTGGTCCATTTCCCTCTGCTCCATCCGGTGTTGTACCCTCATGAAGCTGTCTGTTTCTTCAGCACGAGTTCGTTAGCATGGAGTCTGATCTCCTTGGCTATGGCTGCTTGCACTTGCATTAGATTCTAGAGCCTGGCTCTGAGTCATCCCCCAGCACCTCCTGAAACGGTATTTATTCTCTGTTCATTCTGCTCAAAAAGGAGACATACGGTCTTTTATATTTTGCAGCAAAACATTTATGCTATTGGGGCACCTGGGTGGTGCAGTCAGTCGATCGTCCAACTCCTGTTTTTGGCTCAGGTCATGATTTCAGGGTCATGGGATTGAGCCCTCTTTGGGCTCTGAGATGGCTGGAGCCTGCTTAAGATTGATATATTCTCTCTCTCTCTCTCTCTCTCTCTCTCTCTGTCACCCTCTCCCTGGCTCACATGCTCTCTCTGAAATTAAAATTAAATTATAAAAATTATAAAAATTATAAAATTATAAAAAAGAAAAAACATCTCATGCTCTTTGGACATGAAGAATGAAGTTGATTTAAATGGATATCTATGAAAATGTTCTTCTTTACCAAAATAATTTAGCTTATCCTGTGTTTTTATAGATACTTCAATCAGTTTGGAAGTAAATGCAGGGAATTTAATACCTATCAGTGTGTGTGTTCTGAGTGTGTCACTGACCATCAGCAGAAGGTGGGCAGTAGGAGTAGAAGGAGATGCCACTCAAACCAGTCAGGTTGTTCCTTGTGGACACCCTCTTTCAGTCACTGTTTACTGTTACCCGTGTGTAAGCCACTGTGATGGAGATAACAGCATTGATATCTGGCCTTCTCAGGGACTTGACAGTGAAGTTGAGACCTGGAATGTAACTGTGAATGCCGTTTCTTCAGGTACAGGGCGTGCTAGTTGAGTCAGAAAAGGCTTCCTGGGGGAGGAGGGCATCTGCTGGACACTGAGGGGTTGGTAGGCTTGGGCTAGGTAGGGGGTTCTCCATGTTGCCTAAACATTGGAAACACTGATGGCCTGGTTCCACTCCGAGAGAGTCCGATTTTAACTGGTCTGTGTGTGCTTCAGGCATCAGGAGTTTGGAAAGCATCCCAGGTGATTCTCGTGTGCAGCCAGCACTGGGACCCCCCGGGCTGGGTTGTCAGGAGGGAGAACACCCCAGAAAAGTGGACAGTTGAACAGAGATGCAGAGGCAAGAGTATGTGGAAGCCAGGAATGGCGGACTTGGCTGGAGGCTGGTTCATGCTAAGGAAGAGCAGAACAGGAGACTGGGTGGAAGCTAGTTTGGGGAGGGTTCTCTGTGCGAGGCCCAGTGATGAAGCCGTCAAGGCCTGAGGAGTTAGTGAGCTTCCTCAGTGTCCGGTGCTATTCTGGCCTGACTCTTCTAGTTGTTGGACTCACAGTAAGGCCCAGCCCCTGCCCTGAGAAGCAGGCTTGTAGGTTCTTGGGGAGATGAGCAGACACACACACACACACACACACACACGCATGCACGCACACACACACTTGCCATGAGAAAAAAAGTCTAGGTTGCTGTCATCTGGGCTAGATCACGGGGGGACTTGGGCTAGTGTGGAGGTGAAGGGAGGGAGGGAGAATGAGTATTCATGTCATCAAGTACTTTTGAGAGCTTGGCTTGTGCAGGGTTGACTCTGGGGGAGGCTCAAACTAAGGGGCTGTGAGGTGCCGAGAGGTTTGGACCGGAGTGGCATCCCTGGGGAAGGAAAGGGAGAGGACGTGGCCCCTGAACGCAGAGGACAGTGTGTGGTGGGCGGCAGAGAGGATATGGAGGAGCTGCCCGGTTTTGCACCAGTGATGGGACTAGTGTGGTCACCTAGGAAAGGAAGGAGTTTAGCAACAGGCTGGTTTGTGGGGAACTGAAGCCTTTCAAGGAGCACATGCATTTAATTCTAGACACATGGCATCTCAGGGTGAGTGGGACATTTTTTGTGGAGGACAGGCCCATCAGGACCCTCCACGTATTAATAGAGCGCTCTTGGTGGGGCCCTGCGTGCCCTCCCTCTCCTCCTCCCGGGAGCTGAGCGGGGGCATCCGGTTGTATTTCCCAGCTTGCTGCTGGGTGTGGTCCAGCAGTTTTTCAGGTTTTGGTTTTGTGGTTTTGCCTCCAAACTATATGTGTAAAGGGACCTTGGGGCTGGAGCTCAGGCCGCTGAAACGCTCTCCTGTGGCCCCTGGTGGGGTGCACCTGTGAGACTGTGGGTGTGGGCCAGCGTACTGGTCGTCAACGGACAGGAAGCACACCTCCCAAGCACACCTCGCCCTGAAAGCCCTTCGTTCTCTGACTACCGCGTTCCCTTTCCATGTCTCCCACTCCCCTTCTCTGTACTTCTGGGGGCGTCACCACCCTTCTCTCTTTTCTTTTTTTTAATCTTTTTTAATGTTTATTTATTATTGAGAGACAGAGCATGAGCAGGGGAAGGGCAGAGAGAGAGGGAGACACAGAATCCGAAGCAGGCTCCAAGCTGTCAGCACAGAGCCTGATGCGGGGCTCGAACCCACAAACCACGAGATCATGACTTGAACCAAAGTCGGACGCTTAACCAACTGAGCCACCCGTGTGCCCCACCCTTCTGTCTTTTCTGAAATGGCTCCTAACTTCCACATGGAATGTAACCTGGAGAATCTCATCATGCACAGTCTAGACAGTCAAACACGTTATCTCTGTTGAGTGTTGCCATAGCTAAGCGAGTGGCCTCTGTCCAGGGAACGCTGGAGTTGTTGTCAGGGATGTCGCGGTGAGCCTGGTAGATCTGGCGCAGTGGTGTGTGTTCTTGTGTAGGGTTCCTCATTAGGAGGGGTGATTTGGAAAACTGCCCGGAAGACCTGGGAGCCAGCGGCCGTGCTTTGGCCGCGGGGATATCAATATCCGCCCTTGCTTGCTTATCGCCAGGCTTAACGACACTCGTGGAGCGAACGTTCCTATTTACTGGAGGATCAGTGGTCCTGCAGAGTTCCCTGAGTCCGATTTTAGAAAGCCCGTCTCTCCTGTTGGCCCTTTACACCACACGTACACTCCCCAGGCACTGTCCTGCAGGGGGAGAACCGGATCTCCAGCGGAGGGACTTTGACAGAATCACCTTTGAATTACATGATATGTGTGTTTACTGTCAGTAGTTTGAGGGAAATCCTGCTACGTTCAGTAAACGAAGCACTCCTCTATCAGAGTGTTCTTAGTTTGTTTATTGAGAAATTGATCTGTAACGACTTCACAGATCTATCATGTGATTTCAGTAGTTAAGTAAATCTCAGAGATTATCTTGTTTGAGTGTTTATACTTTTAATGTCAGATCCAAGAAACCCTGAAGGACCTACAGCCTCAGGAGGACTGAACCTGCTTAAACTTGCCTGCCTGTCTTTGTGTTTGTGGGGGTGCATCATTAGACTCTTAAAGCATTTCTAACACACCTCCTCACAGTCGCCGTACATGTTGAATCGAACCCTCTGTGGCAGATGTAAGGAACTTGGTGTAAATACCTCGATGGCAGGCACACCACCTCATCTGGTCATTCCATTATCCTCGTATCTGTGGGGCCTGATGTCTGAGCAGCTTCTGGCCCTGCCTTGGCTTTGATGGAGAGAGTCATTTGTTGGAGTGGCACTAGTAATAGGAGAGAGTGAGTGCTCCTATTTTCTAAGTGGGCAAAACCGGGGAGCGTCATGCATTCGGGCAAGAGCTTTTCATGAGAAAGCAGCATTGTCTGGCTGCTAAAGGCAAGATTTAATTGTTTCAGCAAATCAATTAGTCTTTGGGGACTTTAATCAGTCAAATCTGATGCATGGATGAGGCATTAGAAAGCTCGAGCCTGTAAGACCATTAGTCCTTAGCATCTCTCTGTCTTGACTGTATATGTGTAAACAAACACTGGGACTTCTACAAATTCCTGCTAGCCATCCCTTTGCTGGGAGAATGCAGGGTAGCAGACTCGTTACGATAGCGTAAAGGAGATCTCAACACCCAGTGTCGTAGTGTGGCGTTCTCATTGAACCGTCACCATTGTGCTGAGAACACGAACCGTGTTGACAGCCTTCTGTCGTCTGCTTGACATTTTCTCCTGTTGGAGTCACTCATCTAAACAACGTGGCAGGAGTGGTTCTACACCGACCAGATCTTCTTCCTCTGTTGTTTTAAGGCTCTCCCCATTTCCCCCACCACAGCCCTGCTCTCCGGTCCCCATTTGGACCCAGGTGTGCCCTTCTTTTCCAGATACACATCAGGGGACGTAAGGGTGTGGGACACCCGCACCTGGGACTACACAGCCCCTTTCCTGGACTCAGAGTATGAGGAGGACGAGCCTGGAATGCAGCCATATGTCTCCTTTGTGAGGATAAACAGCTCGCTGGCGGTAGCGGCTTATGAGGATGGTAAGTAACCGCAACCCTCCTCCCTATTAAGGAAAAAAAAAAAGCTTTACAAAAATTAAGCAGCTGTGGCCGGCTCCCCCCTGTAATCCCTGCATACATATACGTGGGCACACACACATGTGCACACACATACACCCACTCTTTGCCTTTATGTGAAGAAGTTGGCCAATAACCGTCCCTGCATTAGTAGGCAGTGGGGCACAGCACCCAGTAAGACTGGTGTTTAATTCCTACTGGAGCTGGTAGACTGGGTTTCTGTGCCAGACACGAGGCTGGCCAAGCCATCTTAAGCAAATAGCTTGTTTGGTATAAAATATTAAATATACTTGGCCTCCTTTTCCTTCAGTCTCTGCTCAGTCCAAAGGGAACAGGGAAAGGGAGGGATAGATAATCTATTGACAAATATGAAAATAGAAAAATAAAAGTCGGTGCCTACCTTGTCCTGGCACTTCCATACCATACAAGATAATTTATGGTGATCTGTGGTCTCTCTGGGATTGATAGAATCCTTTTGTGTACAAACAACTGTGGATTTACAGAACTAGCTAGGAAAAGTCTAAAATTATATGCACCTGAGTCATGAAACACTGGTCAGTTTTGTAGCTAACAGGAATAATGATTTCGAGGGCCATGACATCCGTGTTCCTGCCTTCCGTTATGTGTGAATTTGGAATCTCTAAGCTCTGTTTCCCCACTTGCCTGAAAGGTGAACCACAAAATATTTTGGAATGTTAGTGTTCATGTTGTGGCACTATGGCAGATCTTCAGAGTCAGTGGTTGGCTCAGGGACAAAACTATAGTAAAGTAGCTCATGGGCAATTTTAGATTCGTACGTCGTTTAAAAAATAGGGCTGAAGTCTTGAAAATATTTTCGATTTATTACTTTAACGACATGAACTCTGTTCTTTCAGTTTGACATTAGTAGACACCATTGGTAGATTTTTTTCAGCCTCTAGAAATTCAGCTAAGCTGTTTCTGTGGTATGTAGTATTTCCTCTATGTTTACTGAGATCCTGGATAGATAACAGAAGATCAGCTTGAGTGTGTTTGGTACTTTCCAAATTACCAATGAGGTTTTTTGTGTGTGTGGTTTAATTTTTTTAATTTTATTTATTTATTTTTAAATTTACATCCAAATTAGTATATAGTGCAACAATGATTTCAGGAGTAGATTCCTGAATGCCCCTTACCCATTTAGCCCATCCTCCCTCCCACAACCCCTCCAGCAACCCTCAGTTTGTTCTCCATATTTATGAGTCTCTTCTGTTTTGTCCCCCTCCCTGTTTTTATATTATTTTTGTTTCCCTTCCCTTGTGTTCATCTGTTCTGTGTCTTAAAGTGCTCCTGTGAGTGAAGTCATATGGTATTTGTCTTTCTCTGACTAATTTCACTTAGCATAATACCCTCCAGTTCCATCCACATAGTTGCAAATGGCAAGATTTCATTCTTTTTGATTGCCGGGTAATACTCCTTTGTATATACGTACCACATCTTCTTTATCCATTCATCCATCAGTGGACATTTGGGCTCTTTCCATACGTTGGCTATTGTTGAAAGTGCTGCTCTAAACATGGGGGTGCATGTGTCCCTCCGAAACAGCACACCTGTATCCCGTGGATAAATGCCTAGTAGTGCACTTGCTGGGTTGTAGGGTAGTTCTGTTTTTAGTTTTTTGAGGAACCTCCATACTGTTTACCAGAGTGGCTGCACCAGCTTGCATTCCTAGAGGGTTTTTAAATACAAGTATGCAAAGGTTGTAGTACAGTTAGAATCCTACAGTTTTAGAATCCTCTCCTAGCCCCACCCCCCAGCCATGTGCATACATGTACACCCACATTTTTCTTCAGACGGGGAAATGGGGGTCCAGAGAGGCCAACTGAGTGATTTGCTTGAGTGCATCCAGAAGTGTGAATATGTGTCCCAGGCCATGTCAGGGTTGTAGTGCACTATTTATGTAATCTGAAACACAGATGCCTGGAGGAATATGGGCACCTGATTGATTTCCACCCCCACGTTTCCTATCTTGTGAGCTTGAAAATACAGCTTGAGGAGATAGGACGCGGGCTCCTGGTTTTGCGTCACTGGTGACAATCGTGTTTGTCCCCCTCTTCCCTGTTGCCGCACAGAAACATTGGGGAGCCACAAAGGTAGGACAGAGAGACTACTTCCTTTGGCAAATAATGGCCAAAATGTATTTTTAAAACTTGATTTTAAAAAATACAGTTAAAATTCAAACAGAGCAAAAGTATAAAATGAAAAGAAAGTGTATCCAAAGAGAAGCTGAAGTGTTCCATCCTGCCCCCCTGTCTCTGTCCCTTTCACGTTTTACTCAGAGGTCCTATGCGATGTGCTTTTCTGCACCTCACTTTTATTTTATTTTATTTTATTTTATTTTTTTAATAACATAATGACACATCTTGGTATCCTTCCACATTGGCACTTATAGGTAAATTTTTTCATCCTGTGTACTATGGCATGAAGTGGCTGTATTTATAATTTATTTATTAGAGCCCTTAATGACACACACTTGGATTGTTTATTTTTGTTATTAAAAACGGCGCTGCAAGCAATATCCTCTAACAAACATCACGATGGACTCGTGCAAGTCCAGCTATGGGGTAAATTACCAGTCATTACCGGGTTGGAGGCTACAGATGCTTCATGTTTTGATAAATACTACCAAATTGCCCTCCAAAAAGGTTCAACCAGTTAATGGTCGCACCAAATAGATGAGAGTGACGGCTTCCTCATGCTGGTCTGATGGGTGGAAATGGCATTTCCCCGTTGTCTTTGTCTGCCTTCATGTGAATGCAGTGAATTTCATTGTCTTCCTTTTTCCCTATTTTTCTGCAAATGGCTTGTTCCTCCTGTCCCCATTTTTCTCTGGGTTCTCTTTTCTGGTTGGAAAGAAAGGGATAAAGACGTAGTCCTTGCCATGCCTACTTCAAGTATATTTTTTTTAGCTCGTCAGTTTTTCTTCAGTGGACCTTATTTATGGTTTATTTTTCAAGATGGTAGTTGTACATGTGTATAATTCTAATTTTTTGAGAGAGAACGTGTGTGCAGGGGGGGGGGGGGAGGGGCAGAGGTGAGGAGATAGAGAATCCCGAGTAGGCTCCATGCCCAGCACAGTACCTGATGTGGGACTCGATCTCTCAGACTGTGGAATCGTGACCTGAGTCGAAATCAAGAGCCGGACTCTTTAACCGACTGAGCCACCCAGGCACCCCCTAATTTAATTTTTTAATCCATAAATGAAGTGGGTTTCATTTTGTAATTTAACGTCTTTGAATAAGTACTACATTTTGGGGGACATAAGATGAAACAACTATAAACAGTTACACGTTGAGAAGTCTTGCTTTTACCTATTTTGTCTACTCCATTCTATTTTTTTTTTTTTTTTCAACGTTTATTTATTTTTGGGACAGAGAGAGACAGAGCATGAACGGGGGAGGGGCAGAGAGAGAGGGAGACACAGAATCGGAAACAGGCTCCAGGCTCTGAGCCATCAGCCCAGAGCCTGATGCGGAGCTCGAACTCCCAGACCGTGAAATCGTGACCTGGCTGAAGTCGGACACTTAACCGACTGCGCCACCCAGGCGCCCCTTGTCTACTCCATTCTAAAGCAACCATATATTTTAGGATTTTGTCTGTCCTTCCAATATCTCAGCATTGTAAATATAAGCAAATATGAATATTCTTATTCTCCCCCCCCTTTTTTTTAAATTTTTTTAAATGTTTGTTTATTTTTGAGAGAGAGAGTGAGAGTAGGGGAGGGGCAAACAGAGAGAGACACAGAATCCGAAGCAGGCTCCGGGCTCTGAACTGTCGGCACAGAGCCCAACGTAGGGCTCGAACTCAGGAACCGCCAGATCATGACCTGAGCCGAAGTCGGATGCTCAACCTACTGAGCCCTTCAAGCGGCCCATTCTCCCCCTTTTTCTTAAATGAAAGCTCACATATTACTTTGTATTATTCCACACCTTGGCTTTTTTTCACTTAATGACCTGTCTTGAAAGCTTGTCCATGTCTGTATATAGAAAAACAGCTTCCTCTTTTTTTCATAACTGCACAGTATTCGATACGTACAAGGACCTTGGTTCACTGACACTGTCCGTTATTGAGGAACTGTTGTGTTGTTGCTGACCTTCTGCCATGACAGCATTGTAATGAAAGACCCTGCCTATAAGACCGTTCATGTACATGCAGGAAGGGTAGTTTCCTATAAAATTGACGAATCAAAGGGGAAATGCAAATGGGGTTTATACAATGTTGCTCTGTCACCAGCAAGGTATGTAGGTATGCCTGTTTCCTCACAGTATTTTTTTTTAAATGTTTATTTATTTTGGAGACAGAGCGAGAGCGGGGAAGGGGCAGAGAAAGAGGGAGACACAGAATCTGAAACGGGCTCCAGGCCCTGAGCTGTTTGTTAGCACAGAGCTTGATGGGCTCAAACCCATGAACCACGAGATCATGACCTGAGCCGAAGTCGGACGCTCAATGACTGAGCCACCCAGGCGCCCCTATTTCCTCACAGTTTTGCCAGCAAGATGTGTTTCAGACATCTAGGTATTTGTTGGTTTGATAGATCAGAAATGGTATCCAAGGGTGCCTGGCTGGCTCAGTTGGTGGAGCGTGTGTGCGACTTTTGATCTCGGGATTGTGAGTTCCAGCCCCATGTTGGGTGTAGAGACAACTGAAAAATAAAATCTAAAAAAAAAAAAAAAAAAATGGTACCCAAATGTAGTTTCAGTTTACATCTCTTAGCCTAAGAATTTTTTTCATCTTTGTACCTGTTACTTGTACCTCTTTCTAATAAGCTGGGGCTTATTTTTCATGCTTGAATTTTGGCCAATATAGAGTTCATCCTGGGACCGTATAAAATACGAATCTGAGAATTTTTTTTCTGGCATCTCTTACTAGAAAGCCCATCCCTACCTACTCACTGGTTTGAGGTGCTGCCTTTATATGTTTTTAGGTGTGAGATTCTCTTAGTACCCAGGTCTGTTTCTGGATGTTGTGCTCTGTTCCTGTTGGTCTGTCTAGTTGTTTTACTTTTACACCTTCACGTTTGTCTTTCTCAGTTTCCTGGCATGCTTGGGGGGGGGGGGGTCAACCCTACTCTAAGGTCAGATTCAATCTATAGAATCTATAGTACTTCCATCATTTATGTTGAAATCTTTGGTTGGTCTCAAATTCATGTTGGCATAAGGACTATTTCTTTGGTGAGAACTCTTACATGTTTATCTCCCTCTCACTCTGAGCTGGTTTTACCAGTCTGATTGGGATTTAGCTATTCATGGGCTACACAACTCTTTCGTTTTTTTCCCAGACCTCAGGTGGCATTGTCTTTGGTCTCACTTCAGTTTAACAGATTGACACTGTGGTATTTATACCAACATATTCATGAGTAGCTACTTCTGGGCAAAGACAGATTGAAATAATCAAATGCACATTTTGATACTGTTCCTTTCCAGGAGCCGCAAACAGGCACTTCTTAGGCAAAACACGGTGAAAAGGCAATGTACCTTGTGGGGTCTGCTGTGTAGTATTTGCAACTGCCATGCAGAAGAGAAGAATAAGATGATAGGATGAGTTCATGAACTTCAGCACCCTTGGCTGTGCCGAAGGGAGGCTCTTAGCCACTGAGGCCCTGTTGATGGTCTACACACGTATTCTCCACGGAAGGGGTCTGATCCAGAGGGGAGATGGAAGCCGCTTTGGGTGCAAGGAAGTCGTCCCTACATCCTTTTCAGCCTCCTCGCCCTGCGGGAACACTGTACACCCACCTGGGGTGTTGAGATTTGGCAAGGTGATCCACAGTTGTGATTTTGTGAATTCCAACCCACTGGCCTCATATTTCTTCTGCCTTGTTTCCGATTGTCAGCACTGGCCGTCCTCCAGTTTGATTTTACCACTAATTGTGTTGCACGTTACCGTACCGAAATGAATCAAATCAAAATGCTTTTCCTGGAGCATTAGATAAAGCAGGCGAAGGTTCTGAGTAATGAGCAGATGCTGCTAATGCGGGGACAGTGGGGACCTTGCCAGGACTCCATCTGCTCCATGCTTGCCTGCCTCTGGCCCCGAGCCACAGCACGAGGGAAGGCGGTGTACTCGAAACCCGCTCCCCGTTCACAGAGTTTGTCTTGAAAACTCACTGTTGGATGAGAAATGAGATGGCACCCTTCGTAGATGCAAAGAAGTTCTCGTCTGGCCCCCTGAGTGGACAGGAGAGACATGGCCCGGTGGGTATTAGCTAGCGTGTGGAAGTCGGGCCGGGATAGCCAACAGTCGTCCTGTGCCACCGTCCGGCAAGGCGGAGTGGCTTCTCCACTCGTGCGGCACTCCCAGCACAATTGTCGCAACACACACATGCTCCGTTGTCCCAGGGCTGGGGTGACTGTCATTTCTCACTTCCTGGCGTAGGAACAATGGATGGGAGTGGGTCTCTCCGGGCCTTGGTAGGACTGTGTTTTAGTTAGGCAGCTTTGATGGAGACTGGGTGCTTTTTAAGCTTTGTTTATAATTGTATGTTTAACAAAAAAATGAATTCTTTGGTTTGCTTATGTGTCTTGTGTGTATGTTGATGGTGACATTTGAATATAATGACATAACTTGTGACTATAGTAACATACAATCACGGCCCCGCCTCCCCCCCAATCAAGATAGAAGTTTTAAAAGTGAGGCCCCTGGGTGGCTCAGGTGGTTAAGCATCCGACTCTTGATCTCAGGATCGTGAGTTCAAGCCCCACATGGGGCTCTACACTGGGTATGAAGCTTACTTAAAAAAAAAAAAAAAAAAAAAAGAAGTTTTAAAAGTGGAACATTAACATGTCAGAGCATCGCTTGGGAGGTGGCTCAGACACCTGAATGTGGGTTATGGAGGATTTTTTTTTTTTTTTTTTTTTTTTTTTTTTTTGCCAAGGCCTTTCTTGGCTGTTCATTTTTCTCTTCAGTTTCAGTAACTAGTTTTTGTTTGAAACCTCTGCCTACCCTTGGGTCTAGGAGTCTTCCTCAGATATTTGACAAAACAAAATGCAACCACTTTCTGACAACCCCCAAATACTGGGTATAGTCCTTTTAAAAGATAGGATACCTTGATAGACATGAACAATGAACAGTAGGAACGCTCACATTGTCAGGTTTCTCGGAGCGGAATTAAACCCTGAAATGCAGAGTTCTGAACTGAGGTCATTCTTTTCAGTGTTGAGGGAGTATTTCTGGGGGGATTGAACTTACAGTGGACTGCCATCTGGCATGGGCTGGAGTGCTACATTGTGTTTCATAGACATGCCATAGGGACTGTGCATATGTAGGAAGTTTTTGAATAAAAAAAAACTTCAGGGGCTCCTGGGTGGCTCAGTCAGTAAAGCATCCAACTCTTTCTTTCTTTCTTTTTTTTTTTTTTTTTAACTTGATGTTTACTTATTTTTGGGAGACAGAGAGGGTGAATGAGAACAAGTGGGGGAGGGGCACAGAGAGAGGGAGACATAGAAACCCAAGCAGGCTCCAGGCTCTGAGCTGTCAGCCCAGAGTCCAACGCGGGGGTTGAACTCACAAACCGCGAGATCATGACCTGAGCCAAAGTTGGACGCTTGACCGACTGAGCCACCCAGGTGCCCCTAAAATATTCAACTCTTAATTTGGGCTCAGGTCATGATCTCACAGTCATGAGATTGAGCCCTATGTCAGGCTCATCTCTGGGTTGTGGAGCCTGCTTAAGATTGGCTGACTCTCTCCCTCTCAAAAAAATAAAAAATCTTTTAAAAGTTTTTTCATTTTTGGTGAGAAGAGTTTGGCATTATATTGCACACTTGGTTACATATGCTTTGGGCTGAGTTGCACACTTTGGGTTACATATGCTTTGTTCCTCAAATGGGAATTTAGAGATAAAGTCTTGAGCAGGAGCTGTGAGATCTCTACAAAAGGTTTGTTCTGTTTAAATCTATAGTTTTATAGGAATCTAAAAAAAAAAAAAAGAAAAACAAAACTGGATCCTTTGACCTTGTAACTGAACCATACTGCATGATCTCAGTGTTTGAATTTGCAGTTTGTGTTCCCAGCCTATTGGCACCAAGTGATCACATGACCTACATACCTTGTGGTTGTTTGTCATGCTGCGGGTCCACAGGTTACTTTTTAGAAGTCTGCAATCTCTCAAATTTAAGAAACACTGGGGAGGGAAGTTCTTATGCTATAGGCACAGATTAGCAGATGATAAATTTCTAGGATAACCACACGTTTTTGAAGTTACTAGTGAAAAAAACTTGAAACAATTTTTCTCATGCAGAAAGTGGCACATTAAGTTTGTGGGAGGAGATTTGGTGGTAATCTGATTAATTGCGTGGTTTTCCTGAAAACTGATTTTTTTTTTTTAATGTTTATTTCTTTTGAGAGAGAGAGCACAAGCAGGGGAGGGGCAGAGAGAGGGAGAGAGGGGGAAAGAGAGAATCCCAAGCAGGCTCTTCGCTGTCAGTGCAGAGCCTGACAAGGGGCTGGATCTCACAAACTGGGAGACCACGACCTGAGCGGAAATGAAGAGACAGGTGCTCAACTGACTGAACCACCCAGGCGCCCCTGAAACCTGATATTTAGTAGCACACAGTATGAAGCATTAAATTCCAAGTATTTGTCCTGTCTTATTAAAGTTGAGATTAAAAATAGAAAGGAACAAAAAATAGTGCAAAGTATTTTTCCAGGGAGACAGTTGGAGACTACAGAAATAAATTGTCAAAGTTCTTAAATGTACCTAATGAAATCCAAACATTAACTTGTTGTTTTGGAGGCTGATAAATCAGATCAGCATGAAAATTTAATTTCCCTTTCAATACTTGTGATTTTGATTGTAGCGTCTATTCTGTACTAAACCCTAGGGCTCTGTTAAAGCAGAAGTAAACATACTCGTGGAGCGCGTTTTTGTTTTAAAAGCAAGATGTGCCCACTTGTCTGCCATTCCAGTCAAAAGGCTGTTAGGCAAGCTGCAGTAGAGTAGGAAGGGAGCCCAGTGGGGCCAGGGACAGGTGGAGGAGGGAGTCTGAACAGTGGCCTGGCGGGTGTGGGAGGTTGGCAGCATCGAGGGAGATGGAATTAGGTAAGTATATTAAGGATCGTGGAAGCCAGTTTTCTCACTTTTGGAGAAGGGAGTTACAGGCATGGAAGAGAGCGATCCAGATGAACCCTGTGGTGCTGGATTGGAATAGGAGGTGTCCGTGTGGAATTCATGGTTTTCAACATAGATGGAGAAGCGAGTAGAGATGTACGTGCGCTAGTACGTGTGTCCTAGCTTTGTTTGCTGGGAAGGCGTAAGAGCAGTAATAGTCCAGTAGCAGTGAACACACGTAGTGCTCAGATCTTAAAAATACGAGTCTCCACTGAAAGGAATCAGGGCTGCTTGGCAAAGAGGTTGACTCCAGGGCTGGGCTAGGGAAAGAATGAAATAAGCCTGGAACATCCTACTGTACCAGGGAATATGGAAGTGCTTAAGGAATAAGGGTGACGTGTCAAAAGAACACAGAAGCTACCTTGAAGGCGTTCTCACTGGCCAAACCTGGGACAATTTGAATATCAGAATAATGCTAGTAACAGATTACAACTTACCGGACAAAATAGGAATCCTTGAGTTACACACTTAAAGTAGAATGTCACCTAACAAATACAGAAGGAATGATGGCATTAGAAAATCATTAATTGGCAGTTAGGATGATGATAATTGAGACAAAAAAAAAAATCTATTGATGCTAAAACTAGAGATGAGAAGAAGATAAGGGATAGGATTTTACATCTCAAAGAAGCTCCCTGCCAAACACTAATTAATTACAGAGTGAGGAAAAAAAGTAACTTTGTAGTCAAGTCTGGCAGATGCCAAATTAATAAAGTGGTCACATTCAACATCAGTAATGGGACAAATTGACATCCTGTGCTACTTAATAGAATACATTGAGACAAACACAGAATTGCTTCTGTGATATTCCAGTCAAAAAGGATATAGCCCAGTCGAATCATGAGGAAATATTAGAAGACCCAAATTGAAGGACATTCCACAGAAAGACTGATCTGACTCCTAAAAAGCTGTCAAACTCATGAAAGTGTTAAAAAAGAAAATATTCCAGGTTGAAGGAGACAAGACAAGGGAGTGCCATGTGTTATCCCAGATTGGATCCTTTTGCTATAAAGGACATTACTGGAACAATTGGAAATGGGATCTGAATAATGGGTATGTAGAAGTTCTTGCAAGTTTTCTGTAATTGTCAGGTTGTTTCACCGTAAGTTTAAAAAAAACAAACTAACAACTTTTGCTTCTGATTAAGATGAACTAACAGGGAGTAGATTTATTCTTCTGCCTTAAACAACCAGAAAACCAGACAGAATATATTAAACAGTTTTCAGACATTGATCTTCTTTAAGGGATCAGAGTCTTGGACTATGTGTTTTCAAACAAGCTTACCAACCAGAAACAGCTTACCAACTAGAAACAACCCAGTACAAGGAAAGGGAACCTGAACAGAACCTGGACCTCACTGAGTTGAGGAGACACCAAGAGGTCAAGGAAGCCAAGATGGAAAGAATTTGTGGGCCAGAGTGTCAGGGAGGAGGGAGCTGCACAAAGGGAGAACTCTGCCGATCTAAAGGGACCCCTCTGTCTTTGAGTACTGATGTGCCCGTGTGTGAGAAGAAATACCCAAGACCAGGGAAATAACTGCCAGAAAAGGAGAAGGCAGAACAATTTTTGAAGCTCACATGGGGTTAGGAATAGTTTTCATTCCCACCAAACATCAGGGAAAGAGCTCTCTCTTCTTATAAGGCCATTGATCCTATCATGAGGGCCCCCTCTCAAGACTTAATCTAATCCCAATCACCTCCCAAAAACCGCATCTCCATATAGCATCACATTGGGGCTTTAAGCTTCCACTTGTGAATCTGAGGGGAGACAAACATTCAGTCCATAGCTTTACAAGAAAGCTATTTTAAGTATGAAGATACAAGTAGGTTAAAAGGATGGGCAGTTATACCATGCAAGCATAAATCAAAAGAAAGCTGGAGTGGCTAAATTAATTTCAAACAAAGTCGATTTTATTTTTTTAATTTAATTTAATTTTTTAATGTTTATTTTTGAGAGAGAGAGAAAGAGGTGAGTGGGCAAGGAATAGAGAGAGAGGAAGACACAGAATCCGAAGCAGGCTCCAGGCTCCGAGCTGTCAGCACAGAGCCCAATGTGGGCTTGAACTCACGAACTGTGAGATCATGACCTCAGCCGAAGTTGGACGCTTAGCCAGCTAAGCCACCCAGGCACCCTAAACAAAGTAGATTTTAGAACAGGGAATATTATCAGGGAAAAAAGGGACATTTCATAGTGATAAAAGGGGTCAGTTCATCAAGTGGATATAAAAACCCTAAATATGTATGCGTCTAATAACACAACTTCAAGATACACAAAAGCTGACCAGTGAAAGGGAATAGACAAATTCATAATTATAGTGGAAATTTCAGGCACTTTGATTTCAGTAATTGATGCAGGTAATCAGTAATTAGTAAGGTCGTACAAGATTGAACAACATTGTCAGACAGTTTTACCTAATTGACATTTATAGAACTTTATCCGCAGCAACTACAAAATACACATTCTTTTCAGGTAGATCAAGACAGACTATGTTCTGGGCCATAAAATTAGTTTCAGTAACTTTTTTTTTTTTTTTTCAACGTTTTATTTTATTTTTGGGACAGAGAGAGACAGAGCATGAACGGGGGAGGGGCAGAGAGAGAGGGAGACACAGAATCGGAAACAGGCTCCAGGCTCTGAGCCATCAGCCCAGAGCCTGACGCGGGGCTCGAACTCCCAGACCGGGAGATGGTGACCTGGCTGAAGTCTGGCGCTTAACCGACTGCGCCACCCAGGCGCCCCTAGTTTCAGTAACTTTAAGACGATTGATATCCTACAAAATGTGTTTTCCCACAAAGTATGTTTTTGGACAACTACAGAATTAAAGTGAAAATAACAAAATAGCTATAAAACCTGCAAGTCCTTGGAAATTAAACAACACACTTTCTTAAAAATTTATTTTTTTACTTCAGTTTTGAGAGAGAGTGAGAATGGTAGAGGGGCAGAGAGAGAGAGAGACACAGTATCTGAAGCAGGCTCCAAGCTCCGAGCTGTCCCCTCAGAGCCCCATGTGGGGCTCGAACTCCTGAATGGTGAGCTCATGACCTGAGCCAAAGTCGGATGCTTAACCGACTGAGCCACCTAGGCGCCCCTGAACAGCACACTTCTAAATAACCCCTAAGTTAAAGAAGAGGGACGCCTGGGTGGCCCAGTTGGTTGAGCATCCAACTTCGGTTCAGGTCATGATCTCCCACTTCATGAGTTCCAGCCCTGTGTCGGGTTTGCTGCTGTCAGCGCGGAGCCTGCTTCGGATTCTCTGTTCCCGCCTCTCTCTGCTTCTCCCCCACTCATGCTCACTCGTTCTCAAAAATAAACATTAAAAAAATAAATCAGGTAATATTTTGAATGAAAATGAAAAACCGTATATCAAAGTGTATGCAATGTAGCCAAAGCAGTGCTTAGAGGGAGATTTAAAGCAATAAATGCTTACATTAGAAAAAAGTCCATGATCTCACTTTTCACCTTAACTAGAAAAAGAGCAAATTAAAATAAGCAGGAGAAGTACAATAATAATAGGAATCCATGAAATTGAAGGGGAAAAAATACAGGAAAATCAAAACTGGTTTGTTTAAAAAAAAAAAATCAAGTTGACAAGCACTAGTCAGAATGATTAGGGGGAAAAAACCCAACATCAGGAATGCAAAAGGAACATCATCACAGATCTTACAGATGTTAAGACTGCACTGAAAAATTATGAACAACTTTACACCAGTAAATTCATCCTCTTAGATGAAGTGGATAAATTGACTTTTTGAAAGACACAAGCTACCAAAATTCACTTAAGAACTAGAAAGCTTAAAATAAAATTCAAGTCCAGTGGCTTTACTGGAGAATTCTACCAAGGGTCTAAGGAAGTAATAATACTGTATACTTTCATAAAATAGACTAGGAGGGAACACTTTTCAATGAGATCAGCATTACCGTCATACCAAAACCAGATACGAAAAAAATAACTGGTGTATGAAAACAAGGAAACTACAGATCAATATTCCACGTGAATGGAAGTGTAAAAATGCTTAACAAAATACTGTAAAATGGAGTCCTACAATACATTGAAAGGATAATACATCATAGCCACTTAAGATTCATCTAGGGAATTTAAGGTTAGTTTAACACTTGAAAATCATTTCATTATATTAACAGATTATAAAAGAAAAACTGATCAACTCAATGAAACAGAAAAAAATATTTGACAAGAACCAATTAGTATTGATGATTAAAAACTCCTGGCTGACTGGGGTGCCTGGTGGCTCAGTCGGTTAAGCATCCAACTTTGGCTCAGGTCATGATCTCATAGTTTGTGGGTTCGAGCCCCACGTTGGGCTCTGTTGACAGCTTGGAGCCTGGAGCCTGCTTTGGATTCTGTGTCTCCCTCTCTCTCTGCCCCTTCCCCGCTTATGCTCTCTCTCTCTCAAAAATAAATAAACATTAAAAATTGAAAAACAAAAAGACTCCTGGCTGAGTGACATAGAAAGGAACCTTTCGGGGTGCTTGGGTGGCTCAATCAGTTGAGTGTCCGTCTTCATTTCATTTCAGCTCAGCTCATGATTTCACAGTTTGTGGGTTCAAGCCCCATGACAGGCTCTGTGCTGATAGTGGGGAGCCTGCTTGGGATTCTCTCTTTTCCTGTCATCCACTGGTGTGTGCATGCTCTCTCTCTCAAAATAAACTAAAACAAAACAAAACAAAACAAAAAAACCCTTTCTATGAAAGACCTACAGCTAACTTCATAATGGTACTTTTACATAATGGTAAAAGACCAGGTTTTCTCAAAATTGGAAACATGGCAAGGATGTCCCCTTTTACTACTGTTATCCAACACTGTATTGGAAGTCCTCCTTAGTCCACTCATGCCAGAAAAAGAAAGGGCATACAGATAGAAAAAAGTAAGAGTGGTTGTAGATAAATTGTCTTTGCATAAAATCCTAAACAGTCAACAAAAATGTCACTAGAACTTGTAAGTATCTTTAGAACTGTCACTGGAGATGAGATCAGTATGCAAAAAACCAGTCGTATCCAAGTTAGCAACAGACAGTTGGAAAAATATAAGCTAATTGGGATTAATTCAACAAATATTCAGCAAAATATGTGTAAGACCTATGTGCTGAAAACTACAAAATACTGAGAGAAATTAAAGCCCAAATGAATGTAGAGAGTTATATTCATGGATTGGAAGATTGAATGCTGTTGAGATTCAGCTGTCCCCTCAATGACCTAGAGATTCAGTTCAATCCCAATCAGAATCCCTGAAGAATTTTTTTTCTTTTGATAGAAACTGATAAGCTTATTCTAAAATTTAAAATCTAATTTAAAGGACCAAGAATAGCAAGGAACAATTTTGAAAAGAAGTACAAAGTTGGTAGAGTTACCCTATCCAATTTCAAGGTTTACTGTGAAACTAGTAATCAAAACAGTGTAACAATACTGGCCTGAGGATAGACCCATAGGCCACTGGAACAGAATAAAGTCCAGAAAAACCCACCCACTGATTTTTTAATACAAGTGCCAAGGTCATTCAATGAAGAAATGATTGTCTTTTCAACAAATGATGTTGAAAGAAGCAGATAGCTCTATTCCTTTTTATCCCTGCCTGTGAACCTCTACTTTTACTTCATGCTATCTACAAGGAACTCAAATGGATTATATAGACTTAAATATAAAATTTTCGGACAAAAAGTAGAAAAATCTTTGTGACCTTGGCTGGGCAAAGATTTCTTAGGACACAGAAAGCACAAATTGTAAAATAAAAAAAATATGTTAGACTTCATCAAGTAAAAACCTTTGATCGTGAATATACTAAGAAAATGAAAAGGCAAGCTACAGATTGGCAGAAAATATTTGCAAAACACATCTGATGTAGGACTTACATCTAGAATATATAAAGAACGTTTATAGTTCAAATATAAGAAGACAGCCTATTAAAAATAGGAGAAGGTTTGCATAGACCTTTCAGAGAAGACCTATAAATGGAAAGTAAACACATGAAAAGATGCTCAGCACCATTAATCGTTAGGGAAATGTGAATTAAAACCATTATGAAATATACTGTTGCACATAATACACCGGCTTTAAAAGACCGATAATACCACATGTTGGTGAGACTGGTGGAGTTGGCACTTTCTTTCCTTGCTGGTGGGAATGCAAAATGGCGCAGCCACATGGGTAAACAGGTTGGCAGTTTCTTACAAAACTAAACACAAACTCACCAGATGACCCAAGCACTCCCACTCCTATATTATCCAAGAGAATGAAACCTATGTTCACACAAAAACTTGTACTTGAATATTTATAGAATTTTATTTGTTTTAATATAATTTATCAAATTGGCTGACATACAGTGTGTATGGTGTGCTCTTGGTTTTGAGGGTAGATTACTATAGTTCATTGCTTACATGCTGTAACATTTTAATCATGGTAGCTCCAAACTGGAAGCCACATAGATCAATATTAACCGATGAATGAGTAGGTGTGTTGTAGTACATCCATACAATAGGCCATCGCTCGTCGATTTTAGACAACAAACTACAGATACATGCAACAATACAGATAAATCTTAGTAGCGCTAATGCTAAGTAAAAGAAGCCAGCCACAAAAGAGTACATACTATATAATTCTGTTTATGTGGAATTCTAGAAGAAGCAAAACTGTGACAGAAAGCAAGTGAATAGTTGCCAGGGGAAGGTGACTGTCAAAAGTGTGGTGGAAATATTCTGTTATGATTGGGTGGTGGTTACGGGACCATAAATATTTGTCTGTTCGTATCCAATAGTGCACTTAAAGTTGATGAGGTTTTTTTTTACATGTAGGTTAGAACTACATGATTTTTTAACGTATTTTTAAAAGACCAAAAAGTCCCATTTCAAGATTTTCTACAATATAGTTGGTGCTACTCTTGGGAAGTTTCATTTTGTTGGTTTTTGCTCATCAGGAAAGGTCAAGATTCTGAAATGTGTTAGAGTCTGAGGACAAGAGTGCTTTCCATCTCGGTTCTAGAGTTGAGTGGATGCTTGAGAGCAGAGAATTCCCCTGGTGGCTCATGGCCACCAGAACACGTTTAGTGATTGAAGTTTTTGTTGTGTCTTTAATTTAACAATAATCTTTCGTGAAGAAACCTGGACCTATTTTCAAAGAAATACAAAGTAATATTGTATTTATGGGATCATAGTATAGTGGTAGCAGGCATGGCCAAAAATAGTGGCTATATGTACCTGGAATTGTTCCTCTTTCTTTGTGTTTAACTCTGCTCTGAAATAGGACTTAAAACCCAGGATCATGCGATATTACAAAAAAAAAAAAAAAAATTCCTGGATAAGCAACTCTTCTCAATTCTTTATTCCAAGGCCATGGAAGATTTTTCTGCATATTTTAAAGAGCTTATGACCTTTGAGGCAAAGACCTGGCTTTTATTCTAATTCCTAAGAGTTGCAGGCATGCATTGTGCTACCCTAGTAACAGTAAGCGCAGCTAGTGCCCAGATCTTGGTCTCTAAATATCATTAATTCTTCAGTGAGTGGAACCAGTGCTAGGAGAGACAAATACAAGATGAGTCTGGAACATCTTGTGGGACCAGAAAGTAAGGGTGGTCCAAAAAAAAAAAAAAAAAAAAAAGTGGGTAAGATGGAAGGAGGAGGTTCTCTTTATAGGAAAATGGAAACAAACTGGAGCTCCTTCCCAACGGCAAATCAGGGGCAGTTCAAGCAACAAAATAGGATATTAATGGATTATAACCTATAGAATAAAGTAAATATCCACAAGTCCATGCCAGTATAAATAAATAGTTAAATAAATAAGCAAGGGAGAAGAGTCAGCTCTTCTTTACAATAGCATTTCAATTAATGAATTTCTCTATATGGAGGAGTGATGAAAATAGAAACTCATTTGGCAAGTGCTAGAATAATTCTTACAGGCAAGAATCAATGGATGCTAAAATCAGTATGATGAAAAACAGGATATGGTGAATAATGAGAAATTGACATCATGTACCTCCTGATTCACTGAAAAGGCACGTTACTTCTGTGCTACTTATGTCAAAAAATGCATAACCTGATTTTAACCATGAGTAAACATTAGACAACTGAGAGATCTTCTATAAGATACATGGTCCGTACTTTTCAAGTGTCAGGGACAGGAAGGACAAAGATAGATTGAGGAATTGTCTCAGAGCAAGGAGACATGACAAATGCAACATGGAATTCTGAATTGGATCCTGGAAGGGGTGGGGGTGGGGGGGAAGGATTTTGGTGACCCACTTCATGAAATGGAAATAAGGTCTGTAGGTTAAACATCTTGTATCAATGTTAATTTCCTGTCTTTGATCATGTTACTGTGGTTATGTAATATGTTAACATTGGGGAAGCTGGGTGAAGGGTCAACTGTAACTCCTTGTATGATTTTTAGAGCTTTTTTGTAAGTCTCAAATATTTCAAAATTAAAAAATCATTAAACAAGGTAAAATTTTTCTCATAGCAATTTAAAATGCCATGTTTTTATATGCTAACTGATTACTCAGGAAAAAAAAATGTGCCTGACCGTTTTCTTTTTCGCTGAATTGGGAGCCTGATATTTGATGAGATTAGGACCTAGGTTCTTCTGGTGGTGATTCTACAATTAAGGATTCTCCACACACTTTGTGTCTGTATTTTGCTTTTTATCTTTGGGCTATTCTTTCCCCCTTTTATTTAATGCATGATGGTATGAGTGATATTTCATTTCCAAAGAATACTTTTTAAAGAATGATATAGCCATTTTATTTTATTATTTAAAATTTTTTTCACATTTATTTATTTCAGAGAGTGAGACAGTGTGTGAGCGGGGGAGGGACAGAGAGGGAGGACACAGAATCTGAAGCATAGCCATTTTATTTTAAAATGTCAGTATTTAGCAGTATGCCAGAAGTTAGGGTTTTTTTGTGTGTGTGTTTTTTGGTTTTTTGGGGGTTTTTTTTTGCCACTACACGATAAACAAGATTTTTCGGTTTTATATGTAAGATATGAAAGGGAGACCTGATTTGCCAAAATAATTTTGGGGGGGGGGGCGTAAACAAAAAAGTCTGAAGACCACTAGTCTTTAAGGCAGGTGGATCCATGGGTCTGGAGTTCAGAGGAGAATCTGTATAGGGCTGTTGTAATCCACACCTGCCCCTGTCTTGTCCCCCAGGGAGCACCTAGGGACATGGGGGCGCCCCAGCTTAAACATTCTTGGCCCTCCTGGCAAAACCCATCCACATGCAGGGAGATTTGCATTGGGGGTTTCAGATGCCTAAGTGAAATGTGAGATCATCTGCTGTTCCCTTTCTCCTTCTTGTTTGGCGTAACTCAGAGTTGACTACAGTGGTGCCATAATCTAAATCTTTGATTTTTTTCTACTTTTCCTTTGAGCCATGTAATACTTTTATTGAAAGGGAATTCATTGATAGTATGATTTCAGGATATTTCGAGGGCTTGGAAGGGGATTTCCAAAACCTGCAAAATGTCATCGCTGGAATTTCCATTGCAAATCTGTTCTGAGACTACACTAAGTTCGGAGCGTAGCTCCTGAAAACTTTTGCAAAATACAAGTTCTGTGTCTTCACTTTTGTCAGTGATAGCTTTTCAAATTATTTTTAAGAATCCTTTTATTGTAGGAAATTCAAAATACACAAAATTGGGGAGAATAGGGTGATGAATCCCCATGTACCCATCATTCTGCTTCAGTAGTCCTGAGCGTTATCTTAAATCACGCATTTCTAAATATTATATAGTTCTGTCACTTAGCACATGAGTGGAACTGTTTTTGAAGATAGACCTATTTGCCTTTTAGTAACAAATAAACTTTTTGAAAAGAGAAAGAACAAGGAGATTAAGACTTACCCTGGGCTACTCTTGGCCTGGGCTCTCTTGCACCTGTCTGGTCAGGAAAGTGGTGGCGATGTTGCATACTCCTTTGGAGTTTAATTCACCTTAACCTATCACTGAGTCAGAAGTAGAATTTGTATATCAGAGTTAAATGTTGATTATAAAATTATGTGGACCGTGATTGGGAAAAGTGAAAAAAATCTCATCACAAATCATGTTAATATTTATAAAGATATGTATACAAATTATAATACAATTTTTGAGATAGTATAACATGTAGAAAAAATTCAAATTGTCCCAAAGGATGTGTAGTGAAGAATAAGTGTTCTTTCTCTACCCACCACCACTGTCCCGATTGCCCAGTACCATAGTTTGTGTGCTGGAGGCATCACCTAGTACCACTGTCTGATGGACTCTTCAAAATATATTTCAGATTATGTTTATATTGCTCCGTTATAGTGTAGGAAGACACTGGCTGGAGCTGGCAGGGTTGGTGGCTGCGTGCATAGTGATGTCTCTTTCGCGTTCTCTGCCTCCTTGGCACTTCCCCTTGTAGAAGACCTGGTCCGGATGCTTCCCCATGAATCCGTTTTTCCTTGGACTCCATTAACTCTGAAATTCTTCTACGGAGTCACATTGTCCTGTCTTACGATCTGTTATTTGATTCCTTTTCAACTTACTGTCTTTTCTCATTTTTTATTTTTAAAATGTTTTTCTTCTGCTTTGAACCTGAGACTCCTAACTGTATTCATCTTGCTTTCTTCTTGACTCTCTTTCTGCTTTGGTGATCTCTCATCCGGTCGCTGATCTGTTGTGCCTAACCAGCCACTTGATCGGTCCATGAGCCCATTCAGATTCTCGTCAGTCCAAAGTACAGCTTCCAGAATGCTTCCTATGCGTTGTTTTTCTCCACATCACAGGGTTCAGGTTTAGAGTTGTGTTCGGCTGCAGTGTTGAGGATGAACATGCACGGTAGACGCTTTGTCTTATTCCAAACCTTCGTACTGAGCACTTCAACACGACCCTTGTTTGCACTGATATGAACCTCCCTGGCCACCTCTTCCGTAAAAGCAAAATTTATTTTCTCCTTTCAAACTCATGCCACCTTTACACCTCTGGCCTCTATCTCATAGTGCTGTTGTATGGACTTGATGAATGAGGCAGTACACAGTGAATGCAATGGGTAGATCTTAAATTTTTGTTAAAATGCTTTTTCTCTTGTCAAGGAGTTTTTTTGGCTCCTGTTTATTTATAGGCAAGTGTTTACGGGGTGGAAATTGAAGTTACAAGCTGTTTTTAAAAACAGTTTCATTCACTGTTCTCTGAACTGCAGTTAGATGACCCTGCCTACGTAACTACAGCAGTGCCCCCTTATCCGTGATTTCAGTTTCTGCAGCTTCAGTTACCCGCAGCCACTGGTCTAGAAGCAGGGGGGGGAGGGGGGGGGTCCTCGGTCAGTGGTAGTCTAACGCTACCTCATGCACATTGTTCCATCTCTTCACGCAGGTGTGTTATTATCTCACATCATCGCAAAAAGAGGGATGAGTTCAGTTCAATAAGATACTTTGAGAGAGAGACCACATTCACATGACTTTTGTCACAATATAGTGTTATAATTGTGCTATTTTATTGTTGATCTCTTACTGTGCTTTTTTTTTGTTTATAAATTAAACTTTATCAAAGGTATGTATGTAAAGGAAAAAACATAGTACCTAGCGGGTTTGGAACTGTCCATGGTCAGGCATGTCCTGGGGATCTTGAAACGTATCCCTCACAGGTAATGGGGGGGTCGATTACTGTGGTCAGAAACTGCCCTACGCCTCAGGTGTTTACTGTCCAAGCTCAAGAGGATAGGAGCTCATGGCTACAATAAGTTCTAATCAAGGAAGCACTAAAGACCACAAGATACTCTGTGGTTTAAGAAGTGACTAGTCTGTGACTTTCTAAACTGTCAACCTGTTTTAAATTTTAATGGTGCTTGAAAAAGATCAAAGGGGAGGGGGCAGGGCCAGTTGTGTGTGGTGTGTTTCCCCACCCCCCCCCCCAAAACCAGTTCAGCAGTTATTTACCTTTCAAGCAATTAACATAATTACCATTATGCTAAAAAGTAATTTTGGAAAGTTCTGCCCTGAGCTCTTACGACCCCACCGGGACAGTTTTAGTTGGGACTTATCTTTTTGATGGAAGCCTAATTGCAATTTTGGCTTTGTGCACACAAACAGAAGCAGCTAATTGTTTAGGCAAATAGCAGATTAATTTAAATATGCATCCCTAATAAAACAAAAATGGTATCCATTATGGTCCTTGTTCCCATGACGAGGAATATAAATATTCTGTGCAAGTACCATTAGGCGGAGGTCTTAAGGATTGTCGACATTATTTCACAGTGGTAGCACTTTCCTGATATCGAGTAATCTTTACAAAAGCTCACATAAATCAGTTTAAACTCATTTAGATCCCATTTCCACTATGTGCAGTTTCATTACCACACTCTGGCTGGCCTCCTCCGGGAGGTGGGAGGGGCATGTCGCAAACTGGCATGGGTGCCCACCACAGCTGCTGAGCAGGCTTTGTGTCTCCTCAGAAGACTGGCCATCGTTACTCATGTCATTGTTAACAACCGTTCCCCGGTCTAGGGTGAGCTCCGAGTTCCTTCCGCCCTGCTGCCGCTTGTCAGAGCCCCACTCCCGTCTCCTCGATTGGGCCGAGGGCCCTCACTCATTGTGCTCTTCCAGATTTTTTGACAGACCCTTTTTCTTCTTTCGTCTGCATCCGTTTCATATTTCTCGTGGATGAAGTCGTGTTGTCGTGAGGCTGGCACTGGCTCAGAGTTGAACATCCTTCATCCAGCTCTTGAGGTTTCGTCAGGGAGAAAGAAAGACCTCTGCTGTCCTTTTAGTTTTCCCGGTGTGGGGCAAATGGGGTCGTGAGCTCTGGCGCTTAGGGATCATGGCTCGTTCAGGAAATGATGGCAGTGACCTGCTTTTTAAGTCACTACTGAGGAACTACACAGATCCTCCCTTTGCATTTGCTAAGACATTTTCTCGTTTTCCCCTGGCCTGACTTGCAGGATAAGTGTAGTAGACACTTTTGGGGTGTCTCCTAACCCCAGTGAACCTCCTTAGCCCCCGTAGGGGTAGGCACGTTCACCGTGAGTATTTGCATTAGTCTTTGGCCTCGGTTGGACGAGGGTGGGAACCGTAGGCCCGGGGGGCAGCTAATTCATGGACTGGGATGAGCCATTTGGGCCTCACACATTCAGTTCTCGTTCTAGGCCTGGATTAGAAGACTCTGCAGATTGGGGAAGAGCGACGGCTGGTTTGTGGGGGGGGGGGACAGAAGAATGAAAACAGCTGCCCAGAGAGGCACACAGAACACATAGCCTGCCGTGGTTCTGAATGTCTTCCTAGTCCCTGGTTCAGATTCCTTACGATCTCCAGCCGTAGTTCTTGCCTTTGGGTTCCGCGAAATAGCCCCATTCCCTCCCAGCCCATTTCCCTTTTGTGTTTGAGTTGCGGTGGATTTTTGTCTCTTAGAACCAGATGTCCCTTGCTAAAACGTAAGACAAACATTTGGCAAACCTTCATTGACAGCCACGTTGTCAGTGACGTTCTGAATTCACTGACATAGGCGATACGGAAGAAAAAGGACACAGTCTGACACTTGAGAGGTCCATACAATATCAAGAGCCAAATCCATATCATTATTGTTTCTGTGATATAAGACTTGGCCTTTTGAATGAATTTCTATCAGATTTTTAAAAATTATCACCTGTTTGACAAGTGACTATATTTGGTTCTGACAGGCATTGGCTACTTACTTCTTAATGTCACGTGATGGTTGTGCATCCAGTTCAACTTGAAGTGTCTAGAGAAATTAGCCGCCCCTTCTTTGGGGATATTAAAATAATTTTATGACATGATAAAAAGCGTATCCATTTTCCCATTGTACTTTGTATCTTCTGTTATGTGTTACATTTTGGCCATTAAAAGGTTTGTTTCTCTCAGGTGCAGGTTCTGTGAGAATAGGAGTCCTATCCTTTCTGTCTGCCCCCAAACGAGATGCTTGGTAGATGCCATGAGAATATTCACTGCATGCAGTCGGTGATTTTCTTGTTTCATTTTGTCTTATTTGCCGCAGTTTCCCGACTACCTAGAATAGTGGCTGGCCCAAAGCCGGGGCTCAGTAAATACTTGATTGTACTATTACATCGATTCCCTTTTGACTAAATGTCGGTTAACGTGGGTGATAGTCAGCTACAATATTAGAAGACATTATTATAATTCAGGTATTCGTAGTTCAAGTCCCTGCAGTTTTGAGGTTGTAAGAGTAGCCATGATGTAACTAGTAACGCATAGATTGATCATTTATAAAACTAGCTTCCACCCAAACATCTCTCCCCATTCGCTGCTGTGTCTGTTCCTGCCCACCTTGCCCGGGTGGTTTTGGGTCAAGTGTCCAGCAACACAGTTGCAAAGTGAAATTGCAAATCTTGCAAAAGCTGCACGATTTAATGTTAAAAGTGATATTGGAAGAGCCCCAGATGCGGTAATTACATGGGTAAGTATACGTGGCTTTTTTTTTCTTACTATTTAAGTCCTTTTTTAAAGATTAATTGCCTGCTGATGCAAAAGTAATAATGTACATGGGGTTCATCACACACATAGAAACGAAAAGCCTGACCACAGTGGCACAAAGGCTGGGGGGCAGGAAATGGAAGTGTGTGCCAGTGAAGCTCGCCCTCTTCACATGAAGTGGGGCAGTGTCACTGGAGGGTAGACCGGTAAGTTAAAGATGAATGCTAAAATGCTGAAGCATTTGGGCTAAAATAACACAACAAGAGTTTGGGCTAATGAGCCAACAGGGGAACGCAAATGGAATAAACACATACTTGGTTGAAGCAGATACTCCATCTAAAAGCAGGCAGAAAAAGAGAAAAAGGGAACACAGAACACATGGGACAAATAGCAAAATGGTAGGAAAAACCCATTCCTGCCCATAACCACCTTAAAGGAAATAGTCTACACACTCCAGTTAAAAACAAGACCAAGTATATATGCTGTCGACAAGAAACTCGTTTCAAATGTGAAGGCACAAGGCAAAGAGAAAGGACAGAAAAATATATACAGTGCTAACACTAATCAGGAGAAAGCTGGAATGCCTATATCCATAGCAGACAAAGAAGATCTCAGAGCGAAGAACACAACCAGGGGTAAAGAGGGACATTTCACACAACGAAGGGTCAATTCGTTCAGAGGACATGACAGTTTTAAATGTTCACACATGTAAAAGTGGTCTTGGAGGACTGTGCTGTCGACAAGGAAGGGGCTGACAAGGTTTTATATGCTTAGTAGTTGAAGGGAGTAGAGAGAATTGATAAAGATGACGACGCTGTGGGAGTCCAGAAAAGAATGTGGCCATTAAATTGAGGGAACCCTAGAATATATTTTCCAAAAAGACTTTTCTTAGGATGGCTCTGTGAAGCTCAACCTTGCAGCAAAGGATATTTTATTGCACAAGATTCTGTTGGAATAGTGATGCCGACAAAACCGAGTAGTTGATTAATAATGAAAAATGTGTTTATAGATAAACTCCATGTGTGCTTAGAGTGAGCCGTGGTTGAGTAACTTCCACATTTGGCAGAATCCAGGCAAGTTTACGTCATTTGCTCGTGGAGCTCATGGTTATTTTATGCACTTGGAGAGGCAGCCGCACATCCCGCACTTTCCCAGCATAATTCCAGCCCAGCCTCATCACATACCAAGTGGCTTTGGACCAGTTGTTTAACCACTCGGAGCTTCTGTTCTCTTTTGTAAATGAGGATAATGATGTTCCTCCCAAAATGGAAGTGAGCACTCAATGAGAGGAGACAAATGAAAATGTCTCACTCTCAAAAGCTCTATGAAAATTGCAAATTTTGTTTCTCTCGTGACTGTTTATTGTGACGTCTCTGAACAAAGGCAAACACACATAACGCAGAAGTGCTTGGAGGAGGCACATCTTGGAATATGCCTGTCTCCTATTGAATGTGTATTCAGCATTTTCTGCAGCATCTCTGTTTCTTCTGAGAGTGGGGAGGACTTGCCAAAACATTTGCCAGGGGAATGTGTCGTGGAGCCGTGTGTGACCCGCGGATCCCCTTGGTTTATCGTAATTCTTAGAAAAGAACGCTGTTTTACGTCTGAAGCGACATTTAACTTGAAGAAAGCTCCGCTTCTGTTTGTCATCACCCACCCAGCCTGCTGGCGGTTTCAAAGTCTTGCAAAGCAGCCCACATGCATTACTTTCTTCTGACTGTATTTATTTAGTACTGAATGATGCTTTATGGTAAGATCCTAAGTTCAAAGCACTTGGATTGCCGAGAGAAGAAACGTGAAAGAGCTTTATCTGTTTTGGGTAATAGGAAGTTGTAGGAAGTAGGATTAGATTTTTGGAGGAGCAACGGAGGGAATTTGCACTATTAGTAGATTGTAAACATGCTTTACAACATGGCAGGCCTTCTAGAACACATGAAAGGTAAAAATGATTGGCCTATTTCCAGCCTTTGGTGTGGCTTTTCCCCTTTCGTCTGTCCAACAGTCCTGTGCAGTAGGTAATGTTATCTTCCGTTTTGTAGATGAAGAGACAGGCCCACAGCCTAAAGTAACTTGCCCAAGACCTTCTGCTAGCAAGTGGTAGAGCTGGATTGGAACTCAAATAACCACAGACTGTTATTTCTGTACAATCATTTCTCAGGGAACCTCGAAAAATAAAACCAGTGGGAATTGGAGCAGGACGTTATCCAGTATGATGCAGACAGTAATTATTTTCTTGGGTACATATTGGCAGGGAAAGAAGTGGGTGGGAATGATAAAAAGAATTCGGGTAAGAAGAAGAAAGGCGTCCCAGGTACAGAAAAGTTTCTGTTTCTGATAGAAGAGTGTAAGTTCCTGTAGACAGACTGGTTCTCAGACTTGAGCGTATATCCCCAGAGTTTCTGTTGCCCCCAGATCGGCATTTCTAACAAGCCCCCAGGTGATGCTGCAGCTGCTGGGGCTTCTGGTCTGAAGACCACTTGGAAAACTTGGATATCATGCTGTAGACCATTTGAGAAAGGTGGAGACACACAGCCAGTGTGTGTAAGAGGGATTCATCTGGGTAGCAGCATCCAGGGAGCTGGAGAGAGAAGGGTGTGTAGGTAGATCAAGGTTTTTAGCAAGTGTAGGATAGTTAAGCTCACGTTTGATAACGATGGAAAGTAAAGCATCAGTGCTCACTGCGGCTGGAAGAGGGTGGTGTGAGGAAGGATGTAAAATACAAGTTAGTGGCTGTTTTCAGATCTTGCTGGCATCTAGAACAGTGCCCCGTATATAACATGCTCAGTAATTTTCTGCCTGATATCTCAACGCTTGCTAGAATGGCTGTCGTCAAAGACCAGGGATGACAGATGCTGGTGAGGATGTGGAGAGAAAGGAGCCCTCGTGCATTGTCGGTGGGAATGTAAATTTGTGCAACCACTGGAAAACGGTATGGAGGTTCCCCCAAAAATGAAATCTAGAACTCTAGATTTCTTAGGGTCCAGCAATTCCACTTCTGGGTATATGTCCAAAGGAGATGAAGTCACTGTCCCGAAGAACCGTCCGCACCCCACGTGCACTGCAGCATTGGCATTATTCATGACAGCCAAGACGTGGAAACAGCCTGAGTGTCCATTGACAGTCGAACAGATAAAGAAATTGTGGTATACGTGTCCAACGGAATACTATTCAGCCATGAAAATCCCGCTATTGGCAACAACATGGGTGAACCTTGAGGGCGTTATGCTAAGTGAAATAAGTCCGAGGAAAAACAAATACTGTGTGATCTCACTTATGTGTGGAATCTAAAAACAAACAAACAAACAAACAAACAAAACGCTCAGAAACAGAGAACAGATTTGTGATTCCTGGGGACGGAGGTGTGGGAAAAATCAGTAAAGGTGGTCAAAAGGTGTCCAAACTTCCAGTTAGAAGATAAGTTCTGGGGATCTAACCTACAACATGGCAACCACAGTTAATACCGTACCGTATATTTGAAAGTTGCCAAGAGAGTAGATTTTAAAAGTTCTCATTCTAAGGAAAAAGAAATTTGTTAACTGTGTGAGGTGATGGGTATTAACTAATAATGTACTATGGTAATCATTTTACAGCGTATGCATATATCAGACTGTTGTGTCGTACAACTTATATGTCAACCATAATCAATAAAACTGGGAAAAATTATTTGTTGCATGAATGGACAATTAAGAGAATGAATTAGGAGCGCCATATGTGCAAAGTATCCAGCAATTGATGTGTGTCCTGCTATTGTTAAGTTTGTCTCATAAAAACATTTTATAAAATTTTTCTTTTTAGTAAAAATAATTTTAGGGAAAATCTTCAGAATATACAAGTGGATATATAGTAAAATGCCCTCCTACTCTTGTCCCTTCTCTTTCGTTTCTTTCCTTCAATGCCAAGCACTGGTAACAGTTTCTTGTGTATCCTTCCATACACGAGGATAGTCTGTGTATACGTTGGTGTGTGTGTGTGTAAATTTTTTAAAACACGGAAGTAGTATAACCTGCTATACCACTACTCTGTCCTTCACTTTTTTCATTTAATAATATATTTTGTTGATCTTTCAGATAGCTTATGTATAAGTCTGACACAGTCTTTTTAACTCCTCATTTTATTTAAATTTCAAACTGTGGTGCACATTTAGATAGCTTCTAATCTTTTGACATAATGAAAAACATTTCAGCGACTATCCTATAGACATTCGTAATTTGGTACGTATCATCAAATTGCCTCCCAAGTTGGGTGAATTAGTTTATATCTCCACCAACAATTTAAGATAGAGCCTAGGGTGCCTGGGTGGCTTTGTCAGTGAAGCATCTGACTCAGTCAGTTTTGGCTCAGGTCATGATCTCATGGTTTGGTTGTGAGATCGAGCCCCAGGTTGGGCTCTGCACTGACAGCGTGGGGCCTGCTTGGGATTCTCTCTCCGCCCGCCCCCCCCCACTCTCTGTGCCCCTCTCCCCCCTCAAAATAAATAAGCATTTAAAAAAATAGAGCCTATTTCCCTATAGCCTCAACAACAAAATGTTTTATGAAATTTTTCATCTTTGTCAATTTGATGGATGAAAAATAATATTCTGTTACCGTTTTTGTGTTTTTCTTTTTTTTTTAGTGTTTTATTTTTTCTTAGAGAGCGCATGCGCTTGCCCGTGAACTGGGGAGGGGGGTGGGGGGGGGCAGAGCAAGAGAGGGACACAGAATCCAAAGCAGGCTCCAGGCTCTGAGCTGTCAGCACAGATCCCGATGCAGGGCTCGAATGCATGAACCGTGGAATCATGACCTGAGTTGAAGTCAGATGCTCAGCCGACTGAGCCACCCAGGTGCCCCCGTTTTTGTATTTTTCTAATTGTGAGTGAATTTTTGCATTTTTCTTACGTTTGTATATCAGTTGTATTTCTTTTACTGTGACCAGCATGCTCTTGTCCTTTGCTCACTTTCCAATTGCTTTTTTTTTTCCTTATTGGACCTTAGAAGCTCATTGTTAAGGAAATCGGCCCTGTGTTGTATGTGATGCAAATTTGTCGTTTACCTTTTAACTTTCTTTATATTGCACGATTACTTTATAATTGTGCGTTTTAAGCGAATCTAAAATTACCTGCGCTGTTTTTCTCTACGTAGGGTTTCTTAATATCTGGGATCTAAGGACCGGAAAGTATCCCATCCATCGTTTTGAGCATGACGCAAGAATACAGGCACTAGCTCTCAGCCAGGAAGATGCAACGGTTGCCACAGCTTCCGCTTTTGATGTCGTAATGTTGCGCCCCAACGACGAGGGCTACTGGCAAATCGCGGCAGAGTTCGAAGTTCAGAAACTGGTGAGCTTTTTAGTCCAGTCATTTGATTCTCCATTCTTAGAACCTCTGGGTCTGATCAAACAGATAGTAATGACTTCGGCAGCTCCCATTCCCTCGGGGCTTCCTGGGGGCCTTACATTTCTAAATCTCACTGCAGCCTTGCAAAATAGGTAGATCGTATTCTTTTTGTATTCTTTTTCCCCATTTACCAAAAAGCCCGTAGAGGCTGAGAGCAGTGTATCTATTGGCTTGCCCCGGATCTCAGAGCTAAGGAGCTGAGATTCAGATCTCGGGGCTGACCTCCAGGCCAGGGGTTTCTCGTCACTGTGGTCCTCAGCCTCCTTCCGCCTCTGGAAATGTGAGCTCGGTTTCTGGCCTATCATGTCAGTGAAAATGATGAAAATGATGAAAATGAATTCAGTGGTACCTTCCCAGTCCATATGGGAGGGAAGATTTCCGTCCTACACTTTCTTCCGCCTCAGATTTTCTCACCTGGAATTAAGAGTAACTCCTAAGTGAAAACAAGTTTAAGTCAGTGTTAATTGGGGAGCCGAGTTCCAGGATGTCATGCGTGAAGCTCAGCCAACCTGAAGCGTTCTTTACGTCAAGCTTATCTCCATACTCAGTTACACGTGAGCCTCCACTTTTATACGGTGGGAGGTGATTCTGCGGTAAGAAGCAAGTGCTCAAATCTGCGCTAAATTTGGATTTAATGTAAACAAACTCGATTTTGGCACTAGTAGAGTGAGCAGAAAAGCCAGTGTTGAATAACGAATTGGTGGTCTGATCCGGAACAGATCCTGTTTTTCTGCCTTTTCCCCCTGGTGGAGATCTTGTTAGCCTTGAGTATCTAAAAAGCCATGATGTCAGCACTTCGCCTGCATAAGCTTCTTGTCCCTTTAATGACCAGTTTCTGCCCTGTGGGTGGTGTTCCCCCCAAACCGTCTGATGCTCCTCTCGGGGGTTTTACTAGAAAAATGTGAAGTACCATCTTTCTTTGTTCTCAAAACTACCGTAGTGCTTATTATTTGGTCTTTGCCTAAAGAACATTCTAGACCAGCAATAATTATATGAATGCAGACAGTTACTTAAGATGTGAGTTCCTCCGTAAAGTGTAAATCCTGCCTTGGCAATAAAGTGGCATCCTGGCACCCACTGGAAGCTTTTTGAAGGAGTTTACAGCTTCTGGCAAATGGCACCACCACAGTCAGTCTGAGCCTCTTGGTCTGTCAGAAGTCCAACAATAAAGTGAAACTAAACAGCTAGGCTGAGGATGTTAATTTTAGGGAAATAAGAAATGACTTTTAGAATGGGGGGGAGAGGAAGCAAGCCACGACTGCTTGGCAGCATAGGCCTCATTTCTCATCTCGGATGAGGGGCTGCCGGGCCTCCCTGAGAAAGGTCGTGTCCCCCCCCTCCCCCGCCCCCGCCCAGCCCGGCCCTGCGGGCCACTTTTGTCTTCCCAGGTGGGCTCCCCCGAATCACAATGGCCATCTTCCCTGGGTTGCAGCACTGGCCTAGCCCTTCTGTCCTTCCTTTGTGATGAGTCCTCAGCTGGGCAGGTTGGGGGGGTGGGGGGGCAGCACTCACACTCACACTCTTGGGCCTGAGGATGAACAGCAGAGGCCCCCGGATGTATACTGTCCCTCCAGCTCCTCTGGACAGTCCTTAGGATTCAGGCTTTTGAACTCGTTTGGCTTCTTGTCAGGGCCACGCTGTCCTTTCATGCGGTGATTTTCACGATTACACAGTGTGGCACACCTGCTTTTGTACGCTGAGATTTTACTCAAGGAGGTGAAAACCTGGTGTGAAATGTGCTCGGGAGAAATGTGCCACTTAGGGAAGTAGAAAAGCAAGTGATGCCTGAAGGGAGCGCCTCGTTGCCGTGCAGATCAGAGGCAGCGGTCACGCTAATGCGGTCAGGAGTACCGTGGCGGTGGTATCATACCTTCGATGACCTGGAAACAGCAGAGGACGGATAACGCCGCTCTTTTTAACCTTTTAGCCGCACGTTTCTGGTACCTGCACAAATGCTAAAATGTGAATTTTGCTGATTGGGAACCGAGGGGATTTGATTCAGTTTCTTGTAAAAAGAGAAAACAAGGAAACTTAATATTTTGAATAGTTCTTATACTCTCATGTTGCAGAATTTAAAAGGCAGGAAGGTTTATGGGAGAAATCTCTCTTCCACCCCATCAAAGAACTCTGTTCCCTCTTTGCAGGCAGCCGTCCTTAGCAGATTTATGCTTGCACAAGCCACGCACACCGTGTTCCCTCTGCCCCCCTCCACGCACGTTAGTGCACTGTGAATCCTGCTACTCCCCTTCCTTGCTTTTTGTCCCCAAATTTATCTTGGAGATGGTTCCATTTTGTATCATGCTTTTTTCTGTGACTACATGGTATTCCTGTTAATTAGCCCCTTAGTAAGGCATGTGTAGTAGGTGTTTCCAGTTTTTAGCTATGACAGCATTGTGCTACAGCAGATAACCTTGTATGCAGTTGTGTGTGTGTGTGTGTGTGTGTGTGTGTGTGTGTGTGTGTGTGTGTGTTTATTTGTAAGTAAATTCCTAGGACTGACTTGCTGGTTCAGTGCTTATGTGCATTTGACATCGTGATAAGTATTGCCAGATTTCCCTCTAGAGAAGTTGGACTAGATTACATCCCACCAACCATAAGTGGGATCCACAAATATGGTTGTCTCCCCTCTACTTCCAGACCGGTGTCCTATCAAGCTAATGGATTTTACTGCTATGACTGGTAAAAATGGTATCTCGGTGAATTTTTACTTCGTATTTCTCTTATTAGGAACATACTGTGTTTCTTTTACAAAGAGCTTCTCTTTATTAGTGTAGGAACTGTGTTCTCCTTTCCTATGAACTGTTTCTTTGCCCATCTTTTTCTGTTAGGTCGCTGGTCTTAGTGACCTATGGGAGGCATCGTGTGTTTTTTGACCAAGTAAGGATGAGCTGGAGGTGAGACCTGACAGACTGTGTAACTCTTCCCCGTTCACAGGTTGACTACCTTGAAATCGTTCCAGATACCGGAAGGTATCCTGTGGCAGTGGCCACAGCTGGAGATCTGGTATACCTGCTGAAAGCTGAAGACTCTGCCAGAACCCTCCATTACGTCTATGGCCAGCCAGTCACATGTCTGGATGTCTCAGCCAACCAGGCTGCTTTTGGTGTGAAGAGTCTGGGATGGGTATACGAAGGAAACAAGGTACAGAAATAGTAAGGTGTATAATCAACGAAAAAGAACGTCGATTTTTATTTTTTAGAAGGCAATTAAAAAATTAAGGCTCTCTGATATTATATATTTTTAAGATGTATTCAGACCATATACATTTAGCATGGTAAAAAAAAAAAAAAAAAAAAAAAAACAGACCCCGAAGCTCTTCTAAAGGATGTAAAATGGAAAGTAATTGTCTCCTTTCTCCTCCCTTCCCCCAGCCCCATTCCACAGAAGAAACTAAGCATTTTTTAGGTATCAAGAAAAATTTAATGTGTTTAGAAGTGTATTTATGCACCAAAAACCGTATTTGTGGAAATGCGATTGTAGTATACATCTGTTCTGTACCCAACATTTTTATTCAGTAATAAGCCTTGGAGGGCATTCCACGTCACCACATACCATGCTCCGTCTCGCTAGGATTCTGGCGTAGGCTTACAACCCATGGTCTGTGTATCTAGCCCCCTCGCTGGTGGGCATTTAGGTCACTTTCACTGTCTCAGCGATTACAGGCAGTGCTACGATGCATATTGCAACTCTTGCGAGTCCTCGTGTGGTCGATCTCTGGGATAGATTCCCAGCGGTTGTGTTGCCTGGGCAGAAGGTATACACTCAGGATGGTGGTAAGGGTTGCAGCAAGACTTGCATTCTCACCAGTAGTGCATAAAAGTGCCTTCTGATCATCCTTTTGCCAGAATTAAGGAGACAAGTTTGTAATTGAAATTCTTTGCATGATGACTAAATTTTATCACTACCTAGCATTTTGTAAGCCAAGTAGTTAGTCTTAAACTTGATTTATAGAACTCTTTCTCCTCCAGTGGAATCGGGAGAAAGGGATTCAGTTTTTTATTTTGTTTTGCTTTGTTTTTCTCCAATTTTCCTGCCCTTGACCCTGCTGCCTATGGGTACAGTCCCTGGGAAGGAACTTCCCTGAGCCAGCGGCTCCTCTGACAGCACCCTTCTCCTTCGGGAAGGAAGCCCTTCTCCACAGAGCAGCACAGGAGCTGGAGGAGCTGACTCTGGATGCACGCAGCCTGAGTTTCAGTACCAACTCGGTAGTAACCTACCGCCCTGTGTGACCTTAAGCAGGTGGCTTAACCCTCTTCATGCCCCAGGGAGTTCAGAACAGTGGCTACTTGGTAAAATTGTAGGGTTAAATGAAAACCTGTCTGTAAAGCTTTAAGCGTGGTGCCTGGCGAGCGAGCATTACCATCACGGTGCTTTTATTTCCTCCCCTTATAGTTTAAGTCTGGCCTCTGGTTGTGGTTTTTACATACTGTTTCCCCTTTGTGTAGCCCCCCGTAAGGTCAGATCTCATTCATTTAGATGTTCACTGGTTTTGCAACTTAGTAAGTGCTCAAAGAATTGAAGCATCCTGGATTCCACGGACCTCTTCTTCGTTCAGGAAGAGGCAATAAAGTGGCAGAAAATATGTGTGGCTTATTGTAACCTCACTGTGACAACGGACTCCCTTTGTGCTCAAGTTGGCCTGTTTTGTTGGAGCACATTCACAGCTTAGCTGGCGAGATAGACGATGATAGAATTGTGCTGTGCCTTCCTAGGAAGTGGGGGAGGGGACCACAGTTTGTGTCCTAAGGCAGTTTCCTTTCTCGGGCTTTGAGAACACCTTCTTTTCTGGTCCCCACTGAGCTCATTTGTTGAGGGAAGAGAGACTGTTTGCTTTCTGACTTTTCATCCATCATACTTTCAGGCTTTGGTTCTCATTTATTTCTCAAGTTCTCGGCGTAGTGAGATGATAGTTATATTTAGCACTAGCCTGATTTAAATTTGTCATACTTTAATAAATTTTTCATAAACAGGCCCTCTTTCTCTTTGACTTACGTGAGTGGATATATTTGAGAAACCAGCAAAGGGGCAGAGTGTTGAGCTCAAATTTAGACCGGGTGCATCCTTTCAATATCGATGTAAGAAAGTGCTGTTTGGGATGCCTTTTGGGTTTTTCAGCCCAGTTAAAAGCATTGATTATAAGAATCAGCTGATTATTGATTTTATGGAAATCCATTTTTAAAAGTTTCTAGTCCCTCAAATAAGTGATTACCCGGTATTTTTCATCGGGGTTTTAAAATGAAGAGTGGAAATAAATTTGCTACAAGAGCGTGTTTAACAACCTCTTCGAAATCTGACGGTAGCATTAGTCATCCAAATATTTTGTGAGTGCGGCTTCAAACCCTCCATCACTTGTGTGGGTGGAGAGTCGGTTGTTGTTCGTAGTTTGGTAATAACTTTGCATGGAGCTGTTTCTCCGACATGAGTGCCGCCCACGGGAACGTGAGGGAAGCCAGGCTTTCCCTATGAAACTTCCCTCATTTTTGAGGAGGCAGCACTTTCCGTCTGATTGCGTTTAATGGATTGTCTGCTTCCTGACAAAAACCTGCATTTTTAGGAATTGAAATTGTCATGTGATATGCCTGTGTGAATTAAGCCATGTTATGGGTGACGCTGTGAGATTTTAGTGTCCTCCTGCTATCCTATATCGTAATATCATAATTCCCAAACAGTCTCATGTGCGTTGCTCGGTGTCACCGTGCTTGTGAGTACCATGTTTTGGCTACATCTGTGCTGTGGCCTGGCCGCATGTGGCCCAGCACATTTTATTAGGTTGATGCGAGACCATTACCAGTAGAGTTTGCCTGGAGCTATATACACAGGGGGGTTTGTGTCTGTGCCTCTGGCCTGTATATTTAGGATTCAGATGAAAGCTTTATGAGAACAGAGAGTTTGGTTTATCTTCGTTTTTACTGATACAGAACTGGGGTTTAGTTATAATCCGTTATTGATTAACTGTGATCAAAGCGGACAGTGAAGTCCAAATACTGACACAGAATTTGAGTCAGCAACCAGAATTTCCCTAACCTGTAGAAGTATTCCAGAGGCGTTATTTTTGTTTAGCAGGAGAACATCCTTGCACCGTATGATGATCACATTAGCATTTTATAGGCACCACAGCTGTCTGAGCATCAAGTAATAATGGTTCAAATCCATCCATTCACACATCTAGCTAGCCAGCCGGACGTGTGTTCGGCACAGAGAGTTACAGAACACCAGTTGTGTTCCTGGCATTGGAGCTTGACAACGGCATTCTGCATAGACTTCAGCAAATTGGCACTTGTCAAGAACCTAGCCCTCTTACTACACATAGTCTCCTAAGGAAATGAAACACGGAACATAGCAGAAGTGTATTTAGTCTTAAGAAGAGACTTGTAGGAGCCTCTGGGTGGCTCAGTTGGTTGAGTGTCCAACTCTTAATTTCGGCTCAGGTCATGATCTCACAGTCCTAAGATTGAGCCCCGCTGCATGGGATTCTCTCTCCCTCTCTCTCTGTCTCTCTCTCTCTCTCTGCCCCTCTGCCACTCATGTGCTCTCTCAAAATAAATAAATAAGCTTTTTAAAAAATTAAAAAGAAAAGGCTTGTAAACACAGCTGGTTGTTCAGCTATTTCCGGCTCAGGTAGGAGGGTTCAGAGAGAGAGAGAGTAGTGTCCCAGTACATCTTGGTTTGCCTGTGTGCAAGGATCCCCAGACTTAGGGGTTCCAGAGTTTTGATATCGCCTTCTTGGGCTCTTACCTTCATTGGCATCGATGACCTGAAAGGTAGCCATTGCCAAGTGACTGAAGGAAAAAAAGATGTGGTTGTGATTACTCTGGCCTCTCCATCATGCTGCCGTGTAAAAATCAGTGTCACTTCTGTTAACATCCCTCTAAAATTTGTTTGTGTGTCTCACATTTCCTGACTCTGTCAAAAATACTTCCTCCATGAGAATGGTATTTATGATACCATATTATCTTTATTAATTCTTTTGCTGCTTGAATTAAATTTTGCTCTCAGAGGTAGAGGGTTAGAAGATAGAATTGCCTCATTTAAGAGCATTATGTTGATGATGAGCCTCATGCCTCATAAAGGAAAGAGAGAGACCCACTTAGGGCTCTTAGCGTCATTCTATGTATTTGGACATATTTCCTAATTTAGTTCTGAAGTACTTGGCATTCGATGGCAGATTGTATTAAGCAGCATGCGGCGCGCATCCTAATCAGGGAGATGCGAGTGAAGTAATCCAGAAGGCTGGAATATGTTTGACAAGGACGCTTGCTTGGCCCTGCTGCCTCAGCTTACATCACGCTGTAAAATAATTGCTAACGTCTCCTATGATAATCATTCCCTGTACGTGGACGTGAAAAGACTCTGGATTGGTTGCTTGTACTCATCATAAGTTGAAATATCTGTCTGAGAGACCCTTCGGAATCAGAAACACAGCGCCTGTGGATTCGGGCACTGCTCTCCCACACCTACACCAGAATAGAACGTCCATTTTTTTTTTTTTCAACGTTTATTTATTTTTGGGACAGAGAGAGACAGAGCATGAACGGGGGAGGGGCAGAGAGAGAGGGAGACACAGAATCGGAAACAGGCTCCAGGCTCCGAGCCATCAGCCCAGAGCCCGAAGCGGGGCTCGAACTCACGGACCGCGAGATCGTGACCTGGCTGAAGTCGGACGCTTAACCGACTGCGCCACCCAGGCGCCTCTAGAACGTCCATTTTTTGCTCAAGGTTCTATTGCAGAGAATAAAAGCTTGGTATTTCACAAGCAGGATGACTGATTTAAAATTTAAAGTTCACAAAGTAAATGGCTAATTTTCTTTTCACTCTCACCTTGAAAGCTTTAACTATATCTGTATGTTTTGTTCTTGGAGAAATTTAAGAAAATAGCTCTTGAAGACCGTTTTCTGGGTTCCTGAGTGAGGCTGACCATCATTTTTGCTGTTGTGGTTGCGGCCGCTGTTAATGACTGCTTATCGCACACATACCTTAAAGCTGAATTTCTGATCAGCACTGGAAACAGATGAATCACACATGACATCTACATGGGGGGTCCCTGTGGGCCTTACCAACAACTTAGCAACATAAAGGTGGTTTTCACCTCAACAAAATGGACCCGAGGCCCTGTGGGGGCCCTCTTCCTGATGTTGTTGAATTTCAGGGTAATGAAAAGTTCTACAGATAAATAGATGATGATTGGACCTTCAAATGCAAAAAAAGAAAAAAAAAAAAGAAAAACCAAAAAGCACCCAAATGCATTTTGGACACGTTTTAGTATTAAAATGGTGTCAGGAGGTGATATAATTGTTCTATATTGTTAATAATAATACTCACATGTCATGAAAGCCTTGGAGCACCTCCCTAGCCCTGGGGTTTCTCAGGACAGAGCACAGAACCTCTGACTTTAGAGACCTTCGGGACTGCCTCTGATATCCTGTGCAGCCATGGCAGGTGATTCTGCATTTCTTGGGAGTACTGTTGCTCACGGAAGCTAAGAGGGCTTGAGGGTCTCTAGCGGTCCTGAATCACTGCTGAGAGGGAGTGACAAAGTCGGAGAAAGGAAGTACAGGGGAAAGTGTTTCCAGCTCCATTCGAGAAGCTCTGTAACCACTGGAGACTCAGCAAGGGTTCTGGAGTCAGTTAACCTTAGGCGGGTCACTTGCACGCCTCAGGCTCCCCGTTTAGAAAGGGAAAAGACCCGGCAAAGGCAGGTGGTGGGCTTTGCACATGGCTGGTGCTCAGCACTTGTCAGTTTCCTCCTTGGCCTCCCCCCCCCCCCCCCCCCCCGGCTTTAGGTCAAGTGGGAGTTCTTCAGGAGAGCCTAGGCCGGGTGCAAGTCCAGACAGAAGCATCAGGCCTGGAGGAGGGAGTTTGGGAGGGGGGAGAGCAGCATTGGGGTGACGCGGGCCGGCCGGAACACAGGGGCCCAGGGGCTGGTGCGGGGCTGGTGCGGGGCTGGTGCGGGGCTGGGCTAGGCCCGTACTTGTAGTAATAGCAGTCTGTGGTGCTTCCCGAGTTTCGTTTTCCTGAAAATTGTTCTGGAAGAATACATTTAGAATAGATAAGGGATGGACCCACTTAGCTTCTTGCAGAACTACTGGAGGGAGTTAATGTATGTGAATGCCGAGTCCCTTTGTGTCAAAAGCCTCATCGGAGAGGGCTGGAGGGCTGGCGCTGTGTCTCGCACATCTTTGTCTTTGCTCACATTTGCATGATTTTTGTACATCAGTGACATTTGTATCATTTTGGAAGTTTTAAAAACATTGACCAGCATTCTTGAAGTTCTAAGCAAGATTACAAGACGTATATTATCATCGTTGCCTTTCTTCTCTTTTTCCCCTTGAATTAGCTTAGAGTTTTAGTTAGGGCCTAATTTTCTCTCTTTCTTTTTTAACTGAGATATAGCCGACATGCAGTGTCGTATTAGTTTCAGGTGTTCCACATAGTGATTTAACAGGTCTGCACATTCGGTTATTCTGTCTGTCCGCATACAATGTTTTTACAGTATTACTACATTTCCTGTGCTGTGTTTCTCATCCCCATAACTTACAACTGGAAGTTTGTACCTCTTAATCCCCTTCACCTATCCAAAGAAGATCTACCGATCTATTAACAGGGCCTGATTTTTCTAATGGCTTTCCTGATCATTTACATGGAATTTCCGTCCTGGTTTACCATTGCGCACCCATGGAAGAGCGTGAACTTGGAGTTGACCTTTGTGTTTGTTTCACCTCACAAATAGTTATGGCTTTGGTTTCTTTGTGACACATCAGCCTTAAAGTAAATATAGCCCAAGCAGCAACTAGGTTTTGTTAAGGTTAAAAATTAGCTTGTTTTTTAAGTTAATAAAGATCAAGGGTGGCTATTGGAAATGTTTGTCTTTGCCCTAGAAGTAAAAGCAATAACATCGTAGAATAGGCTTCATGCTTTTGACACACACACACACACACACACACACACACACACACACATTTGAAACTGATGGGTAGCTTGGCAAAGAGTAGGAAAAAGAAGGCACACAGATGACCTGTGTGAGTGGAATTTCAGAACACTTACGACATTTTACTGTTTTCAAGTACGCATAGCAGCTTGGACTAGTCTAACAAAATATTACAAGTTAGCGAACTTTGCTTTTTATTCATTCCATAGATGGAATATGATTTATTCATTCACTCAGCTCTTCAGTCTCCTACAAGGCGTCATGTTAGAGTGGGTTAATAATGATAAATTATTGAGTTGCAGATGAGTCCTAATGGACACAAAGTTATTCTTCTAAGCATTCTCTCTGTGTGTTACTAATTTGCAGGGTAAAAGAAAACTCTAGCTCAGTCCAAGTTTGATCGTATTCCACATTAAGGAATTTGAGATGAGTTATGAGGTTTACAGTGTGTTCAAATGAGGCCAGGAATCCAAAAGAGTGCCCCTCACCAAACGTCCACAGTTATTGGAACCTGTGAATAGGTTAGGTTACATGACAGAGGGGAATGAAGGCTGTAGATGGAAGTAAGGTTGTCAATCTCTTGACCTTAAAATAGGGAGATTGTTCTGGATTATCTGGTGGAACCGAGTGTAATCGCGAGGGTCCTTAAAAGTGGAAGAGGGTGGCAGGAGAGGAGGTCGGAGTAATGTCACATGAGAAGGTCCCGACCCCCGGTTGAGACAGAGGGAAGGGATCTAAGAGCCAGGGAATGTGGGCAACTTCTAGAAGCTGGAAAAGGCAAGGAAACGGATTCTTCCCTAGGCTTCAGCATGAAACATAGCTAGCTGACACCTGGATGTTAGCCAGTGAGACCCACAGTAGGTTTCCAACCTACAGAATTATAAGATGGTAACTATTTGTTTCAAAGGGAGGGAGGGAGGGAGGAGAAAGAGAGAGAGGGAGAGAGAGAGAGAGAGAGAGAGAGAGAGAGAGAGAGAGAAAGAAAGAGGAAAAAGGAAAAAACCCCGAGGCCAGAAATCTTCTGAACTGTTCAGCAGGCAGAAAGTAGGTCTGCTGGGGCGTGGGCCCCAGCCTCTGCTCAGCTCTCCTGCTCCAGAAACGTCCATTGATAAGGGACCGACTGGCTGGATCTGGACCAAATTCAATATCCAGATCCTTTCTAGGTTAGGACCTCTGGCTGAGGCTCCATCTACTCCCCTGGGTGGCCCCATTGCCCTGCAGTGTTTCCTTGGGGTGTGAACTCTTGTCTCATGTTCACAAAAATGACATGAAAGTATTTGCTCCCCAGGCCCCCCTCCCTTGTCTCTGCCCTCTCCCCACCACTGCCTCTTACACCACCTATCAGCCTACCTCCTCATGGTCCCTGTCTGGTTTTACCAGAGTGAGGGCTGCGTGCTGAGGACTGTGGGTAAGGCCCTGGTGCTGGCCTTCAGCGTGGCCCTCAAGACCTGGGGGGACCGGGTTTCCATCCTGCATCCCACACCTCCAGAACGAGCCCCTTGCTCCAGCCAGGCCAACTCGATCCAGAATATGCCATGTTACTGACTAGCGGTAGCGTTCCCTCTTCCCCTCCTGTCTCCCCACGTCCTTTCAGGGAAGGTCCGTCCAGAGTCCCACTTGCCAGAACGAGCCTTACTGATGTCTGACTCTCAGTGCATACCCTTCTTCTCTGACTTGTGTGGCACGTGGGTGTAAATCTCACGTTTTGGTACTGTCGCTGCCCAGCACGATTCTTAACCAGATTGGCATCAGCTGGGAGGTAGGAAGTGAGCATTTATAGTTGAGTAACACTTCTGTCCTGGTGGAGACTCATTTTTGGCTTGGGAGGCAGTATAGGTTAGTGCAGGGGTTCTCAGGTGCCAGGGGACACAGAAATATATGGACCTCTGCACCCTACCCCAAGGCTTCTGAGTCGGGGGGTCTGGGGTGGGAGAATATGAGAATCTGCATGTCTAGCGAGGGCTATGATGCCACTCGTCCAGGGGCCATACTCTTGTGCATCCTGGGGCAGAGGTTTAAAGAGCATCGGCTTGGAGGCCCGCCACCAAGGTTTGAATCCTGGTCCCCAAACCTCCGCACTGTGTACATGCTTTGACCTCTCCACACCTCCGCTTCCGCATGTGTACAGGGTGTAAAGTCATAATACCCACCATATGGGATTGCAGGGATCGGGTGAGAGACTGCGTCACGGTGGGCTTTTGCACCTGAGAGAACGCTGTAAGCGTCAGCCATTATTAACCATTTTTCTTGGAATCCAGAAAGGCATTGTGATATGGTGGCAGACACTGATGTAGGGACGGGACAGGATGGGCTCTGCCTGCTGTGTCCTTGGCTACTGTCGTCACCTGTGTAATTGGGGCAAGCTATTCAAGCATTTCTAGGCCTTAGTTTCTTCATGTATAAAACGTAGGCAGTAGTATTTGTCTGTTTTCCTCTTGCTGGCTGTGAGAATCACGTGGAGTATTCTGAAAGGATTTATATGAAAGGAATATCAGAATTATTATTAACAGCTGCTACGTATAGCATTCCTTATGTACAGAACACGTCTAAGCTCGTGCGTGTGGGTGCAGTCGTGAACCACACTGGCGGGGTGGACTGTCTGCCCTACGCCAAAGGCCGATTGTTCACTGCGATTGCTGGCCTCCTCCGTTGGCCTTCCTGGTCCTGTGATCTGATTTTAGCCCCACTCTTCCTGTCTTCCCCCTTCAAAGCCTCTGTCAAGTCTAACCTGGGGCCAAACGAGAAGTCTCCAGGCTCGTCAAAGGAAAATTGAGAACCGAGCCAGTGTGATAGCCTGAACTTCAGGAGCGATGTGGAGTCTGTAGGCTTACAGATACCTTCACGTGTTGATAGTCTCACTTGTAATCTTCCTATTGAAAAAATAACGTCTCAGTTGCCTATCATTTTGAAGAATTCATTTCAGAGTCTGCAGCCTCCCTTTTCTTCCCTATATGAGAGAGATGTAATAACTTTCTTTCTCGTGGGGGCTATGATCAGTTACATGTGGCTAATATTTGTGAAGGGCTTTGAAACTGGCTGTGCTCTTTGTTACCATGAGGCGTGTTGGGACATAACAGGAGGACGGGAGGACTTTCAGCTTTCGGTTAGACGTTTGTATAACCAGTGTAATCTCTTCATTGGGCTGAATGCTCTGACAAGGAGCATTTCCTGTTGATTTTATGTGCCCCTTATCGGGTTCTTTGTGGCCACCTCTCTGTTCTTTATTCTAGCACTAGGACAGAGATTGTCTAGAGAGAGCCCTGAAGCAAAGCAGGGAGCTGTATTCTGCTCACTCCACAAAGTAGACCTGCCTTTCTTATTTCCAGCATCTATGAACGTAGGGCTGAGAGAGAGAGATGTGGGTTACATCTGCCTGCGTTTTCACCCGAGCTTACTCTTGCTCTCTGGGCTGCTTTCGGGTTTAGGTCATAATAGGTGTTGGTTCGGCCTCGCTCTGGTCCTTTGTAGACATCTGCCCGCGCCACAGAGCCCCTGCGTTTGGCACAGACCACGGTGATTGGCAGTGCCTTCCCAGGCAGGGTCCAGTCCTGGAACAGCGGGGGTTGCAGGTGCATTGGCACGTGCTGGTGGGGAGCGCACACGGGCCTTGCCCACCCAGCGCCTGGCGACTCTCAGCAACACGGTCCCATCTCTGAAATATCTTGGCCTTGTGGGCTTGTCACTCCAATTAAAACTTCAACATGAAAGCAGCCCAGGCTGCTGCTCCCTTTGTGCTGCATGTGAGCGTGGCCCGTGCCAGGAGCATGTCATGGAGACCGTGGAGGGGGCGCCACGTTTCGGGGGCCTGCGCTCGTGTCGGGGGTCCGTTTCTTCAAGCTTCACGTCTTGCTGGTTGCTGCTGCTAAGTGCACCTGAGAGGCAACTTTCTGTTTGCCAACAGACAGTCACCTTTGGGCTGGTGGTGAAAGTCATTTTGCACATGTTCACAGATCCGCCGTGTTACCAAGCCTCACGCTCTGACTTCTCTCTGGCAAGGACTTACAAAATAGTCTCTCTGGCTGATTGTCAAAAATTACATCATATCGGAGTAAACTGCTTTTAAATCAGACATCCATTATTCATGTATATTAACTGCTTTTTTATTTTTTTATTGGCTGTTTTGTGTATGATTTACTCTTTTCTCACTAGGTCCCCCCTCCCTCCCCGATTGTCTGTCTTCCTCCTCGTTGTTTTTTTTTTTTAATCTTAGCTCATCTGTGAATTTATAGAGGCTGTTGACTTAGCTTTGCATGTGAGTATCAATATGCTGGCCCTGCATTGTTTTGTAGTGAAATTTTAACCACGTTTTTGCAGGCCATATTTATGTTGGGTCAGGACAGCAGCTTGGGTCATTTACATGAGTAAATTCTACCCCAAAGACTGAGAAGTCTTGGGGCGCCTGGGTGGCGCAGTCGGTTAAGCGTCCGACTTCAGCCAGGTCACGATCTCGCGGTCCGTGAGTTCGAGCCCCGCGTCGGGCTCTGGGCTGATGGCTCAGAGCCTGGAGCCTGTTTCCGATTCTGTGTCTCCCTCTCTCTCTGCCCCTCCCCCGTTCATGCTCTGTCTCTCTCTGTCCCAAAAATAAACGTTGAAAAAAAAAAATTAAAAAAAAAAAAAAAAAAGACTGAGAAGTCTTTTTCTCTTGTACCTTTTGTATTGTTTTAATGGGCATTACTAGTTTTGTACCTCAAGAGCCGTACTGAACGAACTGTACCTCCCACTTATGAAACAGCTAAATACGTTGCCATGAGTGAAAAAGCCAATGGACTTAATGTGTTCATTTGTATGCACGGAGCAGATCTCTACTGTAGGCCGGTGTGCTGTGGGCCCGGGATCGATAGACACAGGCCGAGATGTGTAGCACTCACTCATTCTTTCATCAGATCCGCATTCAGTCCCTCCCATGGTGCCAAACACAGCACAGGTCTCCAGGAAGTACCTGTCGACTCCACACCATAGTGCCAGAGGGTCCCCTGGGCAGCCGGCATCTTTGTGGCCATGGTGCAGTGCCCTGACCCGTGGCACTTGTCTGTTTGGAATAAGGACCACGTGCAGTTTGAACTACTTATTTAACCCAGATCGGCAGGGTTATTGTGGATAATTGGTATTTGCATACTTTTAAGCACATTTACCTGAATCTTTGCTCACCGTTCCTTCCAGCACCTCAGACCTTTTTTCTGGAATGATTTTCCACCTTCCAAAAATATACTCTTTTTTTAAAAAAAAAATTTTTTTTAACGTTTATTTATTTTTGAGGCAGAGAGAGACAGAGCATGAATAGGGGAGGGGCAGAGAGAGAGGGAGACACAGAATCCGAAGCATGCTCCAGGCTCTGAGCTGTCAGCACAGAGCCCGACGCGGGGCTCGAACTCACAGACTGTGAGATCGTGACCTGAGCCGAAGTCGGACGCTTAACCGACTGAGCCACCCAGGCGCCCCACCAAAAATATACTCTGAAGAAGTTCCTTTAGTGAGGGTCTCCTAGGCGCAGGAGTTCTCTGTATTTTTCCCCAAGAACCTCTTTTTTTTTGGCCTCAGTCTAAAGGTAGTTTTGCTGGTCCTTTATAACTGTGGGTTGACAGTCCTCTACGCTCAGCCCTTTGGAGAGACGATTGGTTTGGACTCCATTGGGTCCACTGAGAGCTTGGCTGTCAGTCTAACGGTCATTGTGCTCAAGCCTCTTCCTCCTCTTTTGTCTGCTTTGAAGATCTTTTCCTAGTCTTGCTTTTCTGTGGTTTCCCTCTGATGTCTCTAGGTGTGCCTGTACTTTCATTTTTCCCATTGGATCTCTTGTGCTTCCTCCTTCCGGTTGTAGAACATTCTCAGTCATTGTGGAAATTTTCCCCTCCCTCATCCTATCTGTTCTTCCTCTCTGGAACTCAGGGCAGATGTGTGTTGGACCAGCTTGTCCTCTCTGGGCTGTGTGCTGCTCACTCACATTTTCCATCTCTGCCTCTCTGTGTTGCATTCTAAGTGACGTCTTCAAATCTGTCTTGAGTTCATGGAATTCCTTGGACTTTAATTCTCTAGCTCGTCCATTGCCTTTGTAATTTCTAGAAATTGTTTGTTTTGTTTTTGCAGAGGCTTCTTTGATGCTTTTGACTCCTCACCATTTTATTTCTATAAACATTTTCAGCATATGTTTTTTGTTTTATCTAATAAACATCTGATGTCCTTGGAAGTCTAATCAGTTTGTTTTCTACCTCTCATTTTTGATGAGTTGTTCCTTTCTGTAGTTGGGATTTTTTTTTTTTGAGCCTCATAAATATCTATTTATTTATTTTTACTTTTAATTTAAATTTTAGTTAACATACTAATATTGGTTTCAGAGTAATTCAGTGGTCCATCACTTACATACAACACCCAGTGCCCATCACAAGTGCTTCCTTAATGCCCATCTAGCCCATCCCCCACCCACCTCCTTCCATCAACCCTCAGTTTGTTCTGTGTCCTTAAGAGTCTCTTGTGGTTTCTTTCCCTCTCTCCTCTCCCCCCTGCCCAACCCCGCCTTGGGATTTTTTTTTAATGAGCTGTATTTGGCTGATCTTGATTTGTAGGTTTTCTTTTGTTCTTTGTTTTTTTCCAATCAAAAGGTCTCACATATTTCTTACTGAGCCAACCTACTGGTGCAGAGGCATAGTAACAGACAAAAATCATTTCCCCGGTAAAACAGGTCTATTGTTCAGGTAGTAGGGATGACTACAGAGTGATAGGGGAGGAACATGGGGCCTCATGCAGCATTAATGTGTGTGCCATCTCATGTGCGATCCCTTATAGATGCAGCTTGGTTCTTCTTCAGTGTCTCCTCTTGGAGTTGTACCTGATTTTATTACCGGTTTTTATCTGAATCCACTGGGGAATAGGATGATTCTGCTTTTGTTCCTTGGCCATGAATTGCTTGATCCGGAAAGTCTTGTGAGAAGACACGGAGACAACCGTCAACTGCCCACACCACAATGGCGGAGAAAAGGAAAGCAATTTGTAGGTTTCCTAAGGGGCCTGGGTTGAGAGGATCTTCCTCCTGAGAAGACCCTGCCAGCTACTAGGAGACATGTTACCAACCTGAAAATACTTCAGTTACCAGGCCAGGGGGCTTTGGGGCCTTGCAAGTAGTTTAAATGTCTATTTATTTATTTTTGAGAAAGGGAGAGAGAATCCCAAGCAGGCTCCAGACTGTCAGCACAGAGCCCTATGGGGGGGGGGGCTCTATCCTGCCAATGAGAGATCATGACCTGAGTTGAAATCAAAGAGTTGGATGCTTGACTGACTGAGCCACCCAGGTGCTTTGGGCCTTACAGGTAGTATAAATTTAAACTGTGAACCTGGGTGAGGGCAGACCCGGGGCAAACAGTTTCCACACTGAGTTGAACCTGAGGCAGAAACGAGTTTCCAGAGAGGCTCTATTTGCCAATGGATAGGCTTCTCCACTGGTCTGATTTTTACTGAGCGTACCCGTCTGTACGAGGGCCCCAGCAATAGGCAAACATCTCGGTTCTGGTGTTTCCACTTGGTGCTGGCCAGAAACCGTGCCTCTTGTCTCCCCAGGCTCCTGGGCTCCTGACATTGGCAGATATCCTCAGAGCAGCCCCTGACATGAGCGCCCCTTCCTTTTCTGGTTTTAGCGCCCTCTTCGTTTTTGGCTCCTCCGAATTTCTCTGATTTCTCAGGAGTTAAACAGAATGTTTGAGGAATATTTAATAGACTGAATCTTATGCAGCATTTTCAGTGTTTGTAAACAGGAGGGTTTTCCCCATATTCTAGTCTGCTGCGCTGTCAGAGAAAACCTTAGCCTGGCTACAGTTGGAGTGCTCTAGAATCTGGATGGTCTGGAGAGGGATCTGTGGAACCTCCTTCTGTTTTGAGTAGGATGAAGTAATTCTTTGTATAAGCCAATAACGGGATTAGGCATCCAGAAATGGGGGAGTGCGTCAAGCAAAAAAAGGTGTATCTGCGTATTTATCGTGAACCAGACTGTGGTTACCAGATTTGCCGATGTACCAATCAGTTCATCTCCAAGCACATGCTGGGCCCTTGATCAGTGCTGCAGGAATGAATGATAGGATTTCTTCCCTAAGGAACTTAGGGTCTGAGTCCGAGGCAGTGTTCTATGGCATGTGGCATGGCGCTGGGTAGCACAGCCTCAGCTGGCCTGGCCGAACCAGTTTCCGGTGTTTGAGAACCACGGGTCTGAGAAAAAGAAGCTGACGTGCTGTTCGAGACGGCACCTCGTAAACAGCAGCTGAAGCGTGTAGACAGTAAATACCTTCATTACCGACGAGAGGAGATGAACTCTGCCAAAGGCACAGAGAGAGCACAAAATAAGCTTCCTTGGGGTGGAAGAGGAGAGGACGTGAGGACTGTTTGCTTTATGCCCTAGAATTTGGCTTCTTACCATGACTTTTTCCCCTCAGAAGAGCAAAGTATGTGTGGTAGTGGTGGGGGCGGGTTATTAGGGAATCAATAGAGAAAAGTACGTAGACTGTCATCTCCAAAGATTTCAGTCAAATACCCACCCCCATGCCTTTTATCTTGGACTCTCTCAGCCTAGCATCTGCCAGCCTTCCGCTCTCCTTGTCCCTTCCCCTTCTTAAAATAGCAGCAGAGGGGGTGCCTGGGCGGCTCAGCCAGTTAAGCATCTGACTTCGGCTCGGGTTGTGATCTCAGTTTGTGGATTCAAGTCCCATGTCGGGCTCTCTGTCAGCCCAGAGTGCACTTTGGAACCTCTGTCTCCCTCTCTCTCTGCCCCTCCCCCACGCAGCAGACAAGTGATCTTTAATTCACCATGCTTTTGAAAATGCCACTGTCTCGTAAGGAAGGCTTCTGACCACTCCTCACTTTTTGGGAAGGGCAGTGCTGCGGTCCTGAGGAGGCCAGCCAGCTGCTCAGGTGGGTGTTGGAGTGATGCCTTTGACAGAAGTGTATGAGGAGGACTTACTGTTTTGGTAAGTTTAAAATCAAAACACAGACGGAGTTCCTTTCTTCATTCATCAGTGTGTGACCAAAAGTCGGGGACCGCGAGGCTCTGTAATCTCTTCGTAGTGATTCCTGTATGCAACTGGGTGCTGTTTCATGATGAAGGTAACAGCGTGCCCACATTTAGGAAACCTCTGCCGTGCGATATTCACTTCTTACTAGGTGGGTGAAGGACCTCGCCCACTGCAGGGACAGTAGCCGTTGGTCAGCTCTTGCCTTCACGCTTTGGTTGGAAGGCCAGTCCTGGGCACACTGAGTGTTCCGGGTCGCACCGGGGTATCCCAGATGCTGGCCCCGTGGCCGTCCCCCACTTCCTGATTCTACCCTGCCGCCCCTGCCATTACAACACCAGATGCTAGGACGTGGCTGTAAGGTGGACCTCCTCAGAGAGGCGGGTCCCACATATCGAGGAGCAGGACAGCCGGTGGCCGTGCACCAGCTGGTGAAGAGGCGGCTTGTTGCAGCTGGCAGCAGGCTGAGGCCTCCACGTGTCACCCACCGTCCCTGTTCATTCCAGTACCGACTGCAAAGAAGATGATTGATAAATATTTGTTGCAGTAACGAAGTACGTTATTTTGTCTAAAAATTTATTAACAGCCCAAATAGCCATCAATACGAAATTACACATCCATAAGAAATTCTATGCAGGCATTAAAAAGAACAAGATTTACCTATAGATACTAATGAAGAAAGGACTCTCCTGTTGTTTAAGTAGGAAAAACAAGTTATAAAACAATAATCCCATTCAGGGAAAAAACAGTTTTACACACACACACACACACACACACACACACACACGTAGAAAGGCAAGGCAGACCTGTGTCAGAAAAAGTCTAGCGGTATATACACCGAACTGCTGAAGTGTAGTTATTTCTGAGATTGACCTACAGAAGGTTACCACTCCTTATTTAATTCTGTTGTGTTAGAATTTGTTACAAGATCTATTACGTTTGAAATCAGAAAACAATTTTTTTTAAGAAAAGAATTTCAAAGAAATCTGAATAGCTGACAGAATTTAAAGTTTGGATTCTAAGACTAGGATTTAGGAAGATATTTTAAGGTTTTTACAAAGAGGAGGAAAAAACACAGAAAAAAACTTTCTGCTGAAGTTCTTTGTCTATGGTGTTTGCTTCCATCCGGTGCCCTCTCGGTCTGCCTGGAAGCCAAAGAGCAGGGAGGGCCACCCAGTGTCCTGCGACTGTAACACTGCACATCCTATAGTTACCTCTGCAGAATAGCTGTTGGTCATTGTAGATAATTCTTAAAATAAAAATTTGCTCTGTAATCACTATGTAGGCTCCTCTGCAACATTCACTTGGTACTTAAAAGTAAAAATCCCCAGCAGCATCTATTGATTTGGCGGTCACATGAATGCAGAACATTTTCTCCAAGATTTTAGCTCTGGGTAGTATTTTCCTTCTTTCTAGCATATCCATACACCTCTGAGAGGGAGTCAAGTGGCCATGGGTTGAGACTCACCCAACTAGGGCAATAAAGAGAAAAATTAGTCTAATGCATGGTCTTAACAAGAGGGGGAGTGTGAGCATGAATAATTAATCTCACTAGTCTGTGGCAATCAGATAAAATGAAGTCCCATTTGCTCAACCTTATTAAAAGAGAGAGAGCGTGGGAGGGAGCGAGCAAGGGAGGGAGAAATGGTAAAGGTCGTTAAGGGACTTTTAACAGGGAAAGAACCGCCTCAGAGATGGGTAATGTGTTTTCTAATCTCTGTGGTCTTTAACTAACCCTAATGGTAAAGGTACTCTTTGGATATTCTGATTCATTGAATTATTAAACATTTCAGAAAATACTTGACTCTTTGCTATGAACTCTGATGCCTTTATGATGAATTTGCAGTCTTTCCGGAGAGGGATCAGAGTTCCCTGTGTCACTCAGAGATGACCTATCCACTTGTCAAAAATGAACTAGAAAAAGTAAAGACGGACTCAATACCAGATTTTAATTCTTAGGTTTACCACAGACCTTTGCACTTTTAAGGCCTACCTTCCTACGGTGGAAGTGGAACTATTATAAAAACAAAAAGACATTGAGTCTAACAACTCTACTGAAAGCTCTATCGTGACACAGAAGTGTGGAAATTACGAGAGACCATGAGGTTGCTGTTTGAATTGTTTTTATCCTCCCAGGAATGGATTTTATGCAACTTTTAGGTTACTCACTATAGATAGATTTGATTACTTCTAATCAATATTACTTGGAAGAAGAACTTCTTTTGGATATTTTAGAATTGTTGAAATTGTTTTCATTTAAAATTGTTGGAATTTTCTCAAACTTACTTTCAACTGCGTGAAAATAAAAATAAAATTTAGCTTGCTCTCTGTAGTCTTTATGATTAGGAAGGCGGTTTAAATTTTGAAATTGCCTCTTTCCTTTCAGCCTCTTTCAGGTGCTGCTCACAATAGTTAATTAATATTAGTCTTTTTTTTTAAACTGTGAAGCATTTCCAAAGGTTCACTTATTAGAAGTGTGTGTTGATGAAGAGATCGTGGTTTTCAAGGTGGAGACCCACAACCTCTCAGTACTGAAATAAGAATCTGTATCCTGATAATTGGTAATCGTACAAGTTGAGAAGAAAAAGATAGCACATTTCATTTTCATGTGTGTGAGAAGGGAGGAGAATCTATCTACAAAATATTAACATTAAAACTTCTGAGTTCAATAAATTTAACCACATGACCAACAGGATAGAATGCATGTTCAGGGAGGGTGTGTGTGTGTGAGTGTGGGTGAATGAGGAGGCTTTTGAACTGTGAATTTGGGCAAGGGCTGTATCTTCAGTATTAACAACAGTGAATAATGCATAGCAAGCATTTCATGTTAATTCACTGAATTACTAAGATTTTTTGTTTAGTAAAAGACTTAAATATTCTTTAGAAAGATTCCTCATAAATCCTCCTTTTTTTTCTTTTTGCTGGAGAGATAGCACAGAAATGTTCAAATATGATGAATACGTTGTCTAGTGATCAAGGATACCTTATTTGCCTCTATACCTTATAGAACAGAGCCTCCTAAAATTAGCAAGTTGAGAGTGGCTGAAGAGAGAAATGGTTGGGAATGTTCATTATACCAATATGATTATACCAATTATATCAATAACAAAATTTTTTTTTAATGCTTGGGAACAAGGCTTTGTGTTTTGGTTTGCAGTTTAACCTAAAGGAATCACTGGTCATGTAGTGATTAAGTGTCCATCTTCCCGGATACTTGTAGTGTTGTTTTTACCTTCCGGGATATCCACAGAGAGAGGGGAAAAATAAAGAGAACACAGGCTGGCTCATCTGCAGACATCAGAGAATCAGAAAGCAGCTTCTCAGCAGTCAGTGACCCTTGTTTTCTCTGCTGCTTTTTCTGGCTTAGGAAATTGGGATACCTCATATCCCCATTTGGCATTTTCTTTTGTGTCCTAGGATTTTGCACCTTGGCCTGAGGAATTCTTGGGATGTTCTTTTGTTTTCTTTTGCGTGTCCTTTTGTCATTCCAATAGCCATATCCCTACACTGTCACTCCTTGGAAAAGGTAAGGACATTAAGCGGCAGATCCTGTCCCTTATAAAAGGAGCTGGGGAGTAATAATGGCCCTGCCCTGGGCAAGGCTGCAGTGAGAAGTGTTGCATGTAGGCCTCCTGTGTGCAGCTGCAAACCCACGCGTCTTCCTTCCTTCCCAGATCCTGGTGTACAGCCTGGAGGCAGAGCGCTGCCTCTCGAAGCTGGGTAACGCGCTCGGGGATTTCACTTGCGTCAACCTCAGAGACAGCCCTCCCAACCTCATGGTCAGTGGCAACATGGACAGGAGGTAAGTCTGAGCGAGGAGCCGCGTCTCATAGCCACGGGAGCTCCTGCCGAGGCTTTGCCCCTCGGCTCGGCGCCACTGTTCTCGCTCATTCCCTCTGCTGCTCACACCGCTGCGTGCTCGCTCCACAGCCTCGCCCGCCTCAGCTCAGCCCTGATCCTTAAATACCGCCCCTGTGAACGTGGAGAACAAAGTCTTGCATTAGGTAATAGTTGGACAGAGCTGGGTCTCCGCCTCATTTCTGAAACGCTCCGGGAAGGTGGTCTTTTCAGCCATTTGGTGGACACAGTTGGTAGAAGGTCCAGTGAGACCACTTGGAATATCTTTTGTTCCCCTGCTGCAAAATTTGTTTGGCATTCAAAAGCTCACTTTCTAATATTAAAAACAATAACCTAAGGGCTGAATCATGTTCAACAGAATAGGGTTGCTTGCCAAATGATGTCAAGAGTGTATTTCAGAACACTATGGTGTCCCTCTGGTGATGGGGGGAGAAAGGGACTTGATGGGAACAGATTCCAGTTTCTCTTTAGCTGATTAGCAGTCTTCTCTTTAACGCTTTGGCTTAGGGAGTCGGATTTTCCTGGTACAGGGTCCAGTGCCAGCCACGACGCTCCAGGAACCATCAGCACGAAAGGATTAAAGTGTTTGAAAAGACCCTCTGAGTCCAAATTTTAGGTCTTTTTCTCTGCCCATTCCCTCTCCCCCTTGTCTTTTCTTTTCCTTGTCTTTTTTTTTTTCTCTTTTCTCTTTTTTTTTTGGCTGGTTATCTGCCTTGTCTGATCCGGTGCCCCGAAGAGAGGTAGCATGGCTAGAGGCCAGGGTCTGCCGGCGCCCCCCTCCCCCGGCCCGGCCCCGGGCTGCAGGTGGTGGGCTGCTCGGTGGGGGGGATCGGATCGCGAGGCGGGCACTCCTGCGTGCCAAGTCCCAGACCTCGGCCGCACCCGCACCGCTGCAGCAGCTTGCAAAAGTAATTATCATGTCAAATAATATTTTCAACTCCTGACCTTCACCCCTCTGCTACCCCCTTCCCCTAGAGCAAACAGATTATGTGAGTGTGCTCTATCGAAAGAAAATTTTTTTCTCAAGGCTTCCTAAAATGGCTGATGATTTCTGAGCTCGAGAATTGAACTCCTCAGTGTAGGTCCCATTTTTCTATTTCAAAACAAAACAAAACCAGGCTTGATAAGCGGCCCCTCGTGAGGCACAGCAAATGAAACCAGTCAGTTTGTAGTTCTACTCCCATGTTTGAGTTTGTAGACCGAGCTGTACAAAGGCTCCAGGCTTATCTGATAGGATCTCCCTCCAGGGACCTAGTAGCTACTCACCGCTTTCCAGGAGAGCGAATGCAGAGGGCTCCTGCGGGCGTCCACATGGAAGGGTTTCGGATTGTAGCTTATGCTTCAGAGTTTGTTTACAGCGTGAGCATTTAGGTAGGTGTTCAGCTACATCTCGGCTCACAGGACAGCATGGTAGTGTTCCAGAGAAGAGACGGCTCCCTTCTGCCTAACTTAGCCTAGTCGGTTGTAGGGCAGTTAAAGCCAGGTTTTCCTGACCCTTGTTGGCTGAACAGGATCCTTGTCAGTTAGGAGACCTACAGACTTCAGACTCTGTAAAGCTGAATTTTTCCCCTGGAGCAAGGCTGTCTGAGGGGCTAAAGGCCTTGTGTAAAATGGCTCTCTGGTCGTTTTTTCTTTCTTTCTTTCTTTCTTTCTTTCTTTCTTTCTTTCTTTCTTTCTTTCTTTCTTTCTTTCTTTCTTTCTTTTTCTTTTCTTTTCTTTTCTTTTCTTTTCTTTTCTTTCTTTTCTTTTCTTTCTTTTCTTTCTTTCTCTTTCTTTCTTTCTTTCTTTCTTAAAAAATTTTTTTAATGTTTGTTTATTTTTGAAAGAGCACAAGCAGGGGAGAGGCAGAGAGAGGGAGGGAGGGAGGGAGGGAGCAAGACACAGAATCCGAAGCAGTCTCCAGGCTCAGCACGGAGCCCAACGTGGGACTCAAACGCATGAACCGCGAGATCATGACCTGAGCCAAAGTCGGACGCCCAACCGACTGAACCGCCCAGGCACCCCTCTCTGGTCATTTTCAAGTGCAGATTTGACCATGTTAAGCCTGTTTTATTAGGAAACGAATGTTATGTTTTTTGTTTGTTTCTTAATCCCCTGTCTCTGTGGGGTGAAAGGAACAGACTAGTGGTTTGGCGTTCAGGAGGCGGTGTGCAAGGTGGCATTTCATCAGGGCAGTCCTACAACTGCATGCCAGCTGTTTGACCACTCTGCTGGTGACCATCATATAGGAGGTCACTCTCTGTGAAGCAGAAAAGCAGTGTAAGCACAAAGAATTTGAAACATGGGTGTTAAAAAATTATGTCTGGAAAAAGAAAAGAATGAAGAATGTAGGCTTTCAGATCGGTAGAGGGGAGTCGTGCGTGCATGTGTTTCCCCAAAGGCTTAATGAGCTATGAGTAGGATCTCACTAGAAATGCATGCCCAGGCTCACACGGCTTATGTTTCATTTCAACAGAGGCAGAAAGGGGTCAGATACTATGAAGAGAACTATATGTAGTTCTGGCTGCCACTATAATGGTCAATGCACTTGTAAAAGCCTGGAACCTCCTCTTTCATATTTAAACTTAATCCTACTGCCCTCTCTTCATACTCTATCAACAACCTAAGAGTGTAGTGGACTGTAAAGATACATGAAACTGTCCCAGGTTAGGACAAAAATAATTTTTCATTAACATAAGGAAATCAGGAAACATGGGTAGAATTTTGTAAGGAGCTTGGGGGAGGGGTGGGAAGCAGGGGGTACTGATAGGCTGAAATTTAAAAAATATCAGGGCACCTGGGTGGCTCAGTTGGTTAAGCGTCCAACTTCAGCTCAGGTCATGATCTCTCAGTTTGTGTGTTTGAGCCCCGCGTTGGGCTCCATGCTGACAGCCTAGAGCCTGCATCTGATTCTCTATCTCCCTCTCTCTCTGCCTTTCCTGCTCATGCTCTCTCCCTCAGAAATAAGCATTAAACACACACACACACACACACACACGGAAAAAGCTCACCTAGCCTGTCACCCTGTCCACAAGAAGCAGGTTAGAGTCTGATGAAGTTGAAGAGAATGATTGCCTGGAAACAGCTCTGGTTGGATCATGCCTCTGCCTCTCCCCTGCTGGCAGAGAAGGGCTATAAAGCAGGGACGGAGTGAGGTGTGGCTCTGCACGAGAGTTTTAACACTGTAGATCAGTGACTTCTTCTGAACGCACCCTTTGTCCTTTCCTTGGAAAGCAAGAAGAGTGAGGAATAGCGGAGTACCACGGACACTCACGTTCCTCCCCAGAGTGTCAGTCTAGCGCTCAGCGAGTGCCCAACACAAAGCTTTGTATTTACTCTAAGATGCCCTTCTCCTTTTACGTTTTCACCTCTGTGAAATCAGGACTTGCCGTTTACAAGGGCATCGTAAAATTGGCAGCATTTTTAAATGTTACCCAAAGTAACGGTGCTTCTTACGATCAATGGTATTTTTAATTAAATGAAACTATGTATTTGTTCACTGAAGGCAAAAATGAATTAATGGCCTGGGAATGAGAACATTTATGAGAAGCTTGAATAGATTACCAAGAGGAAGACTGCAGGAAATAAGCCACTTTGTTGTTGTTGTTTAACCTGTTTGGCGTTCACCGAGCATTTAAATCTGTGAATTTATGTCTTCTACAAAATTTAGAAAGTTTTCGGTCATTACTTCTTCAGATATTTTTTTTCTGCGCTCATCCCCTCCCCTCCTGGGACTCCAGTGATGTCAAAGTCAGACCTTCGGATACTGTCCATCAGCCACTGATGCTATATGTTCCTTTTCTTCCCTAAACTTTCTGTTCTTCAGACTGCATAAGTATCCATTTAATTTCAGGTTCATGGCCGCCTTCTTTCCTCTGGCATCCCCATGTTCCTACTGAGCCCCTTCAGTGAATTTTTTATTTCAGATATTTTTAGTTCAAAATTTCCACTTAGATCTCTTTCTCTGTTCAGAACATCATTCTCTCTTACCATTTTTACCTTTACTCCTTGGAATATAGTCACAGTAGCTGCTTTGAAAGTCATTGATGGTTCCCCAAGTCTGGGTTGTTTTTTCCCATGAGAGCGGGTCACATTTTCCTGCGTGTGTGTGTGTGTGTGTGTGTGTTTGCAGGGGTGGGGTGGGGGGTATGTCAAGTAATTTAGGACTATATCCTGGACATTTGGAGTGTTACGTTGTGTCTGCTTTGGATCCTATTGCATAATCCTCTGGAGAATGTTAAGATTTTTGTTTTCAACAGGCAGCCGTCCTGGTTAAGTTCAGACTGGAAGTTCTGTCTCCTGTGGGTGGATATTCAAGTGTCCGCTCAATTTTCAAAGGTTTTTTTTATGCGGCTCTCGCTCTGTCCGACACATATGCCACCCAGCTCCCCAGGGGTTAGTCTGAGATGGTAGTGGTCTTTTACTTTTTTAAGTTGAAATATTGGTTGACATATAATGTTATATTAGTTTCACATGTACAACATGGTGATCAGCCGTTTTATCCACCTATCCATTATCAGCAGAATAAGGGTAGTTACCATCTATTACCATACAATATTTTTATAACATTCTGGACTGTATTCCCTTTGCTGTACTTTTCATCTCTGTGACTTATTTATTTTATAACTGGGATTCTGTGTCCTCTTAGTCTCCTTCACCGTTTTGCTCATCCTCCCAACCTCCCTTTGCTCCGGCAGCCACGAGTTCATTCTCTGTATTTATGAGTCTGTTTCTGTTTTTGGTTTGATCTCTTGTTTTGTTTCTTAGGTTCCATATCTGTGACATCATATGGTATTTGTCTTTTTCTCTTTGACTTATTTCAGGTAGTATAATACCTTCTAGGTCCGTGCATGTTGTAGGAGGAGAGACTTCATTTTTTGTGGCTGAGTAGTGTTCCATTGTATATACACACCACATCTTTATCCATCCACCAACAGACACTTAAGTTGCTTCCGTATCTTGGCTCTTGTAAATAATGCTGCAGTGAACATGGGGATGCCATGCATCTTTTCAAATTAGTGGTTTTGTTTTCTTTGGGTAAATAACCAGTGATGGAATTTTGAATATTTCTTTTAATGTTTGTATTAATTTTTGAGACAGAGTGAGACAGAGCATTGAGCGGGGGAGGGGCAGAGAGAGAGGGGACAACAGAATCTGAAGCAGGCTCCAGGCTCCGAGCTGTCAGCACAGAGCCCGACGTGGGGCTCGATCTCACAACCATGAGATCATGACCTGACCCAAAATCAAGAGTCAGGTGTTTAATCGAGTGAGCCACCCAGGCACCCCCCTTGTTATTTCTCTTCCATACTAGCCATTCTAACTGGCATGAGGTCGTATCTCATTGTGGTTTTGATTTGCATTTCCCTGATGATGAGTGGTGTTGAGCATCTTGTCATGTGTCTGTTGGTCACCTCTGTTCCTCAGGAAAAAATGTCTATTCAGCTCCTCTGGAGATGGCAGCGGTTTAAATCTTAGTTGAGATCGCACAGCCTTTGCTCTGCTGATTTGGATCTCACCTGTGCAGCTCAGAGATGAGCCTGGGATTCATGTATGTGTAAGAAGCTTTCCTTTAGTGCCCTCCTCTCTTCAACCCTGCATTCTCCAGCCTTTTAGGTGCTCCTTTCCCTTGGGCCTCTCACCGGAAGAGGGGGTTTCTCTCAGAGTTTTACCTGCTTGCTTTGCTACCACTGTGCAACCCTGTGACTAGAGTCTGCCTTTGGGGCAAAGCAACAGAGAGAAGAGGGAGAAATCCCCACAAAGAACTTCCCCCCAAAAAACACACACATTGTTTGGACTGCAGGGGCCCCTTTCCGTGGTTCTTCAGAAAGGTGGTGGGATTTTTTTGGAGCTCTAGCTCCTGTTGCACGTACAGCTCTGCTCTTGGAGCTCATGCCTGGGGCATGGCTGTGAGCAAGAGGACCCCCACGTGATCACTGCCTCCGTAGCCCAGCGTCTCGAGTTGACTCTCCAGAGTCTTCAGGTATTTGGTTTTTGTGTTGCATCCGGAGGTTTTGGTTGTAGTTCAGCAGGAGACAGAGGTGGTAATGGGCTTTAGTTCCTGTTGGCCAGAACCAGAACTCCCATCTTCTCTTCAGTGAGAATAGTTGGCAGTCAAGGGCTGTTTGAATGAGGCCCCTTCCCATTCTGTCTGTTGTTCTCAGTCTTCTCATCGGTGACCCGCTCGTTCCCCGCCATGAAACCGGGGATCTGGAACAGAGCAGCTCATCAGTCCTCTGCAGGGAGGATCTAAATAGGATGTGGTGGTGAGGGCCTAGGTCAGGTTGGTAGTGGGTTGTCAAGGCAACAGTACTGCACCAACAATTCCCACTGCTTTTTTCTCCCTATAATCTCAAGATTATTTAAATTTTTAGCAGCTTTATTGAGATAAAATTCACATGCCTACAACTCACCAGTTTAAACTGTACAATTGAGTGTAACATCCACAAGGTTGTGCGACCATCACCATCATCCCCATCTGTCTGGGACATTTCCTATAAATGGAATCCTATAAAATGTGACCCGTCGTGACTGGCTTCTTCCACTTGGCATAGTTATTTCCGAGATAAACGTGCGTTGTAGCATGAATCACTACTTTATTCCTTTTTATGGACAGACAGTATTCATTGTGTGAGTATGCCACATTATTCATTCATCAGTTAATGAACATCTGGGTTATTTCCACTTTCTGACTATTATGAATACTGCTGTCGTCATTCAGGTACAAATTTTTGTGTAGACGTATGTTTTCAGTTTTCTTGGCTATATACTTAGGAGTGGAGTTCCTGGCTTATATGGTAACCCAACGTTTACCCATCTCGGGAACTTGGACGCCTTTTTTGAAAGTGACTGCGCCATTTCACATCCCCACTGGCAGTCGGTGATGGTTCTGATTTCTCCACCGCCTGGCCCGTACTTACTCTGGTCTCTAATTACAGCGTAACGGGTATGAGGGGTAGCTCATTGTGATTTTGATTTTCATTCTCCCGGTGGCTGATGATGTTGAACACCCTTTCGTTTGCTTTTTGGCCTCATCGGATAAATGTCCGTTCAGATCCTTGGCCCATTTTTTAGCTGGGTTGTCTTTTTATTTATTGAGTTGTAAGAGTCTTTCATAGATTACAGATACCAATCCTTTATCAGATAGGATTTCTAAGTATTTGCTCCTAATGTGTGGGTTGTCCCTTCACTCTCTCAGTGGCATCCTTTGAAACACAATTGTTTTTAATTTGAGTGAAGTTCAGTGTATCTTTTTTTCTGTCACCAGTGCTGTTGGTGTCCTACTGAAGAAGCCATTTCCTAGCCCAGGATCACCACGATTTACTCTTCTGTTTTCTCTAAAGAGGTTTTCTAGTTTGGGCTGCTACAGTAAGGTCTCCAATGCATTTGGAGTTGATTTTTGTATGTTGTGAGGTAGGAGTCTGGCCTCATTCTCTCACATGTGGATGCCCTGGTGTCCCAGCACCATCTGCTGAAAAGACTGTTCTTTCCCCCATTGAACTGTCTCAGTACCATTGTTGAAAATCCACTGACCATAAAATAGGTTATTCCGAGTGTACTCCTCTGATTAAAATTTAAAATCTACAAGGACATTAACGTAAGCCAAATATTTCCATGTTTCCAGTTTGGGATCTTGTGCCGTATTATTTGGGCGTTCTGTGTATCACCATTACTGCTCACAGACCTCTTCAGGGCCATCCAGTGCTGGCCCAGCTGAGGAACGAGGGCCAGAAAGGTTGAGTGATCATTCCACGGGTCCTGCTGCTCTTCGTGGACACCGTAAGGGGGGCTCTAAACCCCAGAGACATACAGCTTTTAACACGCAGAGCTCTGAGCCGACCCTGGAGTTGGATCCTTAAACTGGCTAGTTCTACTTTAAAACTGCGTGTTCTTGTAGTTGCTGTTTCAAGTGAATTGTTCACCAGAGGCCATCAGTGGTATATAGACAAAGCTATTCATTTTGGCATATAAGGTTGTATGTAAGGTCCTCTCTAATAGCCCAAGTTCAGTGAGACAAAACAGAATCCTGTGATTTCTTTAAAAAAAATAAATAAATAAATAATATATATAAAATAAACACACACACACTTCCATTTTAAAGGTTTCTTATTTGTCCCGTCTATTTTCTGGATAGAAATCCAGCTTTAGGTCAGGTCCTTCTAAATGAAACTGCTGAGCCAGAGTCTGAATAGGCTTCATCTCTGCCATCAGATATGGCTTGCCTTATTATCATACAGAACTATTTAATCCAAACCAATGGGAAGCGAGCCCCCCCCCCCCCCGCCCCAGTCAAAGAGTCTCGGAGCTTACTTCTGGCCCTGACAAATAGGAAGTTGTGGTGCCCTGCTCCCTGCTGTCAGCGAGCGAGCGAGCGAGCGGGGAGTGGGGCGTAAATGTTGTGTTTGCTCCATCTGTAAGTGTTAGAATAAGTTATTCAGAGCTCTTAGCACAGGACCAACCAGAGTGGGCCTCCCTCCCCGTTCCAGCACGTTTTCCTGCCCATCAGATGGATGCTCCTCTGCTGGAGTCTTTGGAAGGTTCTGGTGTCTTTTATTTTAATTGGCGGGCGAGAGCCGACTCCTACGGCGCGATTTTCATTAGAGAGGGGCTGGAGCGAGGGAGTGTTGGAACAGCCCTCCAAACCCAACCATGAATATTAAACATAACACAATTACAGCTTTCGGACCAATTATTTTTCTTTTCAACGGGCAAAGTTGATGAAATACTCGCAGGATAGGAATTCACAATATCTACTGTTGGCTTCTTTTTGTCCCTGGCGTCGGTGGTCTTGGCGTTATGTTGTGCCCGTTTGTGGTGCTACCTGTGTCCCAGCATCAAGTCTTTGGTTGGAGCGCTGAATTTGCCAAGGCAGGCAGTTCAGGGCGGGGTGGCTCCGTCAGGCGTTCGAGGCAGACCCCGCTCTCCCCGTGGGAACGTGAATGGCTCACGCGGACTCTGCCATTTCTGTCTGTGGACAAGAAAGCAGAGGATGCCTCTCCCGGGAGATGTCCTATACCTGCTCTTCCTTTTTTCCTGGGGGGGGGGGGGGGGGTTCAAATCCGTTTTGGCCGTTCTTGTTTTCCTTAGTGATGTAAAATACACAAATGCTGCATCTTTTGGTGTATTTGTTTATTTTGTTTGGAGCCATCCACGCTGGTATCTAAATACAATAGGAAAACAGATGGCAAACTTTGAACTTCTGGGCCGAATTTGTGTTTGCCTTTGTCTTCCTAACAGCCAAACTGTAAATTATAGAGTATAAATATTCAACAGAGGAGCTCTTTATGAAAATCACCACGGTGAAATGGACCCCTATTAACCAGATATCCGCTGACAAGTACTGGGGCTAGAATCTTCCTCTTCACGTTGCGGTTGGTAAGCGGTGCAGCTGTCGCCTGCTGCCAGCCTGCCTTTTCCAGGGGGTCCACCTTTTCTCACAGATGCCTCAAGTGGCTCTAAATGCTGATGGAGGGAGACCTTTGTCTCCCAAGTCTGCTCCACGCTGTCTGCATCTCGGGTCCAGACCCCACGCTGGGGAGGGGGGCCCGCGGGGCGCGCCATAGTCAGAGAGTGTGAGGTGGTTCCAGGCCCTCGCCCGTGTGCCAGGAGTACGGATTTCTCAACTCCAGGTTTATGTACAGGAGCGCGTGTGAGACACGGCACGGTTTGAACAGGAACAGCGTGCCTGTGCGGCCACCGCCCAGCCTACCCAGTGCCCCCGTCGGGAACGAGTCTGCTTCGCAAACAGCATGACAGTGCCCGCGACTAGAGGGAGCGGGCACCTTTAACCCCTTCGTCCCGCTGTCTCCACTCCTCCCCGCCGTAACTGCTGTTATGCATTCAAGTGCGTCCTTCCAGCATCTTACACTCTTTCACCTAAACAGGTAACCTGCATGAAGCGACGTTTCTGGGCACTTCTCTTTCCGAGCAGCCTGGTCCTCCTCCTCGGTCAGCATTCTCCGGAGGGGTCTGTACGCACATGCGCGGAGACATTCTTCTCCCCCCCCCCCCACCCCGACCCTTGTCACACCATTGGCCCTGTGCCCTCCGTGTGTAGCAGTGGCTTGGTGACAGCTCCCCTCCCGTGGTAGAGACCGGGCGTGGCCACCGTGTGACTGCACCGGCAGTGCCCGAGCGAGAGCCGTTCGTGTCCATTCGCACTCGTGCCTACTCCACGGCGGCCCGTGGCTCCCGCCACCCTGCTTGGCGTTCGAGAGGTGATGCGTCTTTCCATCAGGTTGAAGGCCTTTTGTCTTCTGCACTTGCCCACTTTAGTAAGATACTCTTCGGTATGTCATTCTCACTTTGATGAGTGCCGAGCGTGAGCATGTGTGCCCTTCGTGAGTGCTAGAAACACGCCCGCCACTTACTATTCGAATATTGCCTCTTTGCAGTATGCTTTGTTTTCTCCGTCTGGAACTTCTTTTGGACACAGGCTGAACTGTCCCCTTCTATCATTTGTGTCTCCTAATCCGTTGGTCACATTTTTTATTTATGTGCACTCCATTCTAGGTCATCTTTCAGATTTACCGTCTAATTCACAAAGTCTTCCAGCCTATCTAATGAATTTAATTTCAGGGGCTGTGTTTTCATTTACAGAAGTTTTATATAAGAATTTTTTTTAAGTTTACTTATTTCGAGGGGCACTTGGGTGGCTCGGTCTGTGAAGCATCAGTCTCAGTGCTGACAGCCTGGAGCCTGCTTCAGATTCTGTGTCGCCCTCTCTCTGCCCCTCCCCCACTCATGCCCTGTCTCTCTCAAAAATAAACATTAAAAAAAATTTGAGAGAGTGAGTGAGAGCAGAGAGAGAAGAAAAGACAAAGACTCCCAAGCCGGCTCTGTGCTTTCAGCCCAGGGGTTTGAGCCCCACGAACCATGAGGTCATGACCTGAGCCGAACCCAGGAGTCGGATGCTTACCTGAGCCACCCAGGCACCCCTCATTTATAGAACTGTGACTTTTTGTGTGTGTGTGTGTAAAGCAGGAATCTATTCCCACCCCCTTTGGGTGGGCCCAGGTCTTACCTTCTTGCCGCTGTGTTTTGGGAAGCTCCATCCCTACCCGTAGTTCCTGAAGTTGGCACCTGGCAACAGACTCACCCCACCCCACATGCATGCCGGCAACTGAGACACCGAGCAGTGCATTTTCAGGGGTGTAATTTATCCGGCCGTATTAAGTGACTTTCAGTGGGAGGGTCAGGAGATCGTCTGAAACAGAAACCCCATCTTCTAAAAACCGTGCTAATGGCCTTGTGTGGCCATGTGTATTTGTATATGTATATTAGGTACAGCCTAGATAAAATTCCTAGCAGCAAAACTGCTGGGTCAGAAGCGAAGTATATTGTTGCTGGATATTGCCAGAACACTCCCCGAAGAGGGGTCTGTGCTCACATCGGGCGTGTGTAAGTGTGTATCTATCCAGGTCTCTCCAGCGTGGAGGGTCTCACGGGGTGGATTACCAAACTTGATCTCTGCTGGGTAGACAGGTAACCGGTGGTATCGAACTGTAGTTCTAGTTCTTAATTTCTCTCATTACCAGTGAACACATCTCACACATGTTTAAAAGCCATTAGTAATTTCCTGTTTTTTCTTAGCTTTTATTTTAATTTTGGGTTGCCCATCTTTACTTTCAATTTGAAGGAATTTTTTTTTTTTACAAGAAATTAGCCATTCCTCTCTGATGCATACATTTTCCCCAGTTTATCATTTGCCTCGACTTTGATTTTTTCCCCCCTCTGTGGGAAAAATTTCAATACTTTTATCAATATTTTTGACTTCTGGGTTTATTTGTTTAGAAGGGCCTTCCCTATCCTGAATATTCTTGGCCGTTAATTATGATGAACTCTTTGAGCCACCTGTAATTTATTTTGATGCAGTGTATATGGTAGAGATCCAAGTTGAGAGAGTTAATTGCTCTCTTAAGTGGGATCTTTTCTTTGATTACATTTTTAAAACCAGTGGTTGGTTTTAAGACAGCTATTGATTTTGACGTATTAATTTCATTTGATTCTGAGTTATTACTGAATTATCTTTGGCTGTCATCTCTAATTTGTCCCCTTCTCATTTTTTCTTTTATCTAATCAGGTCTGGTTTTTTTTTTTTTTTTTAATGTTTATTTTTGAGAGGGTGCAAGCGGGGGAGGGGGACGGAGGGTCCCAGCGGGCTCTGGCAGAGAGCCTGACGCGGGCCTCAAACTCACAAACCTCGGGATCGTGACCTGAGCCACCCAGGTGCCCCTAATTGTGTCTGTTTTTAAACAAGTGAAGTATTGGTAAAAACGGATCGTCATTTTTTAAAGCCTTCGTTAGAAGGAAGTGTTCTGTCTCCTCGAATTTGTTTTCAGCGCTCGTGGAAACGACTGTGTGAACTGCAGTAGACTCCTCGACGGGTTCTGCTTGTGGGTAGCACATGGCTCTGGACCCTGCTGTACTGTCTTGAGGTCTGGCATTGACCCAGACCCAGGGCCGCCTCTCACACTGGGCCGATCGGCAGGGTCTGGGTGATGACAGGATGCCGGCCTCACATCAAGATCGGGGAAGCGGTTTGCTCCTTCTTGTGCTGGGGAACCGTGTGCGCGGCCCCAGGGGGCCTTCCCTCCAGAGTGTGCCTGTGTCGCTCGCTTGTTCCAGGGACCGTTGGCTCCCTTGAGAGCTTTCCCCGTCTGCTCATTGTTACTTTTTCTATCCTCGGGGGTCAGTTTGGGTAATTCCCAGGAGATTGAAGAAAATCGGCTCAAACCTGAGTACATAGTGACTCAAGAAACCATTATTAAAAAAAAAAAATCTCCAAAAAAAATTAGGTCCATGTAGGTTTTTCCTGTCCAGGCACATTTTATCAGACACCTGCTAAACTGTCTCCATCATTATAAAGCTTTTCATGCTGCAGTCCACCTCTCATTCGTAGCACATACTGAGTCGTAGGTACTTGGTGATCCATTTGGAGCCCTTCTTGCTCCTAGGTGGGTTCTTCCCACATGCAGTCTGTGACTTCGCAAAGCCATCTTCTCGAGCCACGCTGGAGTGTTTCACGCATCCCTCTGTGTGCTCCCCTCCCAGTCCTTCCAGTATTTTGCCACATCCCTTTCTTTTCGAGAGATCCACAGCTAGCAGATTTGGGGTCCTTTTCTGTTAAAAAAAAATCTTAATTACGCCTTCAAACTCGGTAGGTCCACGAGGTGTAGAATTTTTGGTTCAAACTAATGTTCCTCAGAACTCTGCGTACCATTGATCTGGTGCGCATGCTCATAACTGGGAGTTGAGGACCCAGCGGGTTTCAGATCCTCTCTCTGCACCACTTGTCTAGACCACACTTCCCATGCTAGCATTAGCTGGGTCTGGCCTCCTGCTAGGCACTGGGTCTTTTACTTTTTGACTTGCAGCAGCGAGGCTGTTAAGTTCACCTGTACTGAAATTTTGCCCCTTTTAATTTTTGCTCTGTGGCTTTTATTTCAGGAACCGTGTTGGTGTTTTGCCAGATAAGGGATCTGCCTCGTTTATCCATGTGTGGAAATGCAGCATATACTTAAACAGTCATTTTTTTTGACATTTTTTAAAATTTATTTTTGAGAGAGAGGCAGAACACTAGCAGGGTAAGAGCACAGAGAGAGGGAGACACAGAATCCGAAGCAGGCTCCAGGCCTGAGCTGTCAGCATAGAGCCCAACACCAGGCTGGAACCCGGGAACCGTGAGATCATGACCTGAGCCAAAATCAAGAGTCAGACGCTTAACCGACTGAGCCACCCAGGCACCCCAAGCAGAGTCATTTTTAAAGAGGTTCTTAAATTCACATTATTACAAGGCAAGTAATTATTGTGGGACTTCAGATGAGTGGCAGCCAAGTGTCCACATATTCTTATCGTGATTTTATTACGCTTCGTCAACTACAGACACATTGCTTTCCAAATTTCGACAAGAGGGTGATAAAATTTAAAAGTCAAGCTAAATTCAACCCCAGAAAAGTGTCATTTTCCCAACCAGGTAAGGGTTTGGGTTGCAGACGAGTGTGGCCGGTTTACCTCCTGCCCTTAACAGAATTTGGTGGTACCAGCAAAACCCCTGGGCTGGGCGGTACACTTACCACTGGGTCAGCCTCCTCAGTCCGGTGTGGTCAGAGTTGAGCTTTCCTGTGTGTGGGCTCCTGCTCAGGGCAGGTGTCTTCCCTGTTGAGCAGAGAAAGCATGTGTGATGGGTCAGCTGATATAGTTGTCTTGAGTCTATCTTGTTCCGGGGGCTTTTAAATCATTCTGATTAGACAGTTGTGGGTACTGTAAACTCGTTCATTTGTCGCACCCTAGCATCCTATGACCATGTACTAATAAGGAGGTAAAAGTTCTATATCAGTATGAAGATATTGGCACACAACGGTTGTTTTTTTTTTTTTTTTTAACGTTCTGGCACAAGATTGTTGGGCATCGACCAGCACAACCAAGGATGAACCTGTCATTTCGGGCCTTAACACGAATCCCATTTCTCTTCTCTGTGCTTCTCTCGGGCCTTCCAGGGTGAGGATCCATGACTTCCGCACTGACAAAATCGCCCTGTCGCTCTCCGCCCACCAACTGGGCGTCTCTGCAGTGCAAATGGACGACTGGAAAATCGTCAGTGGAGGCGAAGAAGGCCTGGTCTCGGTGTGGGACTATCGGATGAACCAGAAGCTGTGGGAGGTGCATTCCAGGTAACTGAATGGAACAGGAGCCGTAGGGGTAGCAGGCCGCCTCTGAGCCAGTTCCTTGTGTCACCACACCGTCCTCAGCGTAACCGAGGAGCTGGCTGCGGTAAGTTCCTCTCTCCATTTCTCAGGCGAGGAACCTGAGACCCAGAGATGGCGCTGGTCACTGGAGAGGTAGTTCTACTCACGCCGTTAAAGCTGCTGTGACTTACACCCAGCCAGGGTAGGCAAGGCCTGCTGGGAGTCCCCAGCCGCATCCTCCACTCTGGAGTCCCAACATGCGGGACCTTGATTGTCCATTTCTTGGACTTGCTTTCCACTGTTTAGAAGGGCCCTAGGACTGCAAGTAGTCAGGCTTCAGCTAAGGAGGGAGCAGTGTGGCCTTTCATTATCCCAAGTGTAGGTGGGGGGCCTCACGGATGTAGGCAGATAACCTTAAGGATGCCTAACAGGTAGAGGCAGCCGTGCCTGGAGCTGACTTGAGGCCGTCCCCCTCTTGCCTGGGGATGGGGCTCTCCCTCCCCCCTTACCCTGCCACAGCCACCTGGCCCTACATGCCACCAGTTGGGGGCAGGGAAAGAGGAGAGCCTTCTTCCCAGCTGGCCCAGCACCACTGTGAAGGCACATTCTGCGACGTGGACTGGGAGAAGAAGAGGAGGAAACACACAGACGCTGAGCCCACAAATAGAAATTTCAAGTCCTAGTAAGAGAAGGCAGTACAGTCCAGGCCCGGTACCAGCGGTGGCAAGGTTAAAACAGGAATTGACTGCTTCTTAAAAGACAGGGGTGGCTAGTGCTTGCTCCCTCCCGCAGCTTCTATCAGACTACACCATCTGGCTCTGTCCAGCCCTGTCTTACTCAGCAAACAGGTGCAGAAGCCCTTTTCCTGCTTTCTGTGGTGATACGAAGAGTTGCCACCAGGTGGTGCCGAAGGGCAACTAAACGTCCTCCATGGTGGCACCTTAGAAGGAGGAAGCCCTTTTATTGCTTGGACGAGCCGGGTCAGCCTCTCCTACTAGCACAGCTCACTGCAGCTGCGGCCCTGGGGGGCTGCCACCCTCCCGTCCCGCTTTCCAGCAGCAGCGCCGCCTGTTCACTAGGGCTGGACTCCAGCAAAATCTCGTTTTCTCTCCCGGAAGAGCTGTGTTCCCTTTGACATATCATTCAAGCGAAGCCACAGTCAGTAAGGTCTTCCCCAGCCGTGTCCTGTCCTGGCACTTGCCTCCCTAACTCACTTGTAAGTGTACAAGCAGTCCTTGCCGCCGGTTAGTGGCTTGGGCCACCTGGCAAGGTCCCCATGTCCACCAGTGAAGGGCTGGGCCCCACTCTTCAGTGTCCTACCTGGAGCTCGTGTGCTCATCAGGTCCTCGCCTGCCTTGCGTGCAGCCCGTCTGGGTCCTCTCGAGCCTCTGGTCCGGCCCCGCGGTACAGCAGAGCCTCTCCCTCCACACTCAGCCTGCTCTCCCTTGGCCCCACCTCGCCGGGCCCCTAGTGAAGTCTCCCAGACATGCTTGCTTCTGGTTGGTGCCCTGAATCCTGGACTGGCGGGGCCAGGTTCAGATTCCCCTGGACTTTCGATACCGAGAAGAGAATGCTCTGTTCCGGCCAAGAAGCCAGCCCCTGCTCGGCCTGCACAGAGTTTCCCTCATCTCTGCCTTTACTGCAAGGGCCTGGCTGATGGGCTCAATGCTGAAGCCTGTGTCCCATCCTTGGGGCTTGTGACATCTTTCATGCTCTAGAAACCTTGGCTTCGTTTTGGGGGAATGCACTCTTACATTCTTAGCTAGTTAGGAAACCTCTGATAGCAGGTTCCCGATTGCATTGGACATCCTTTACATCCTGTGGCTCCTGGCTTGGAGCTGTGACCAAGGCACTGGATAGAAGTGTTTAGAATGAACAAAAGCCTTTACTCCACCCGTCGGCTTCAAGCTACTGTTGCAAAATTTTGCAGCACAAGAGCACAGAGTCCAACTATCAGTTGTAGCCCTCTCAAACGTAGGAGGAGGGGGCCTTTGATGGATCAGCCCCACACCCTGCAGAGGGGGAGCCTGGCGAACCTGTCCAGGGCCGGCCAGCCAGAAATGGGGCTGTTTTCTACCACGTGCTGCTAAAATCCTTCACGTCAAAACATACCAAGTTGGGTGGCCGGCCAGGAGACATAGGGGGCACCCGGACTTGTTAACAGCAGTGCCCAGAGTACAGAACCAAGGCAAGTCTCTGCCCCTGTTGGGGGCCCGGGTTCCTCCCCTGTTCATGAGAAGCTTGGTAGAGGGTTCTAGAGCCCCTGTACTCTAAACTTCCGAACGTAGAGGGGGCCCAGTTTGGGGGGGGCTTCCCTTTACCAGGCGCTCTCTGTTGTGTTCCAGGCACCCCGTCCGCCACCTGTCCTTCAACAGCCACAGCCTCATCACGGCCAACGTGCCCTATGAGAGGGTGGTGCGCAACACTGACCTGGACTTCACGGCCCACAGGAGGTCAGTGCGTGGGGCTGGCTTTGTTGGGGCTCAGAACACAGCATCTTGGCTTGACTGTGTTACTAGGACCCCTGGGCCACCTCGTCCCCCCAGGGTCACCTCGTACCCCATCGGGTACGGCCATTGTTTTCACAGAAGCTGCGAACTTACGCGGCCGCGCAGCAAAGTGTGCACATCGCGATGCTCCTGCCGTGGTTACGCTCCCGGTGACAAAGCCCCCTCCTCCTGCTCCATCTGCTGGGGGACTCCGTTCCCAACGAGGGGGAGACCCCCGTGCAGGTGGCTCGGGTGACTGCTGGCCTCCCCTCCGTCAGATGCGGCGGCTCACCTGTCTCTAGTCCCGGGACTGCGTGTCCGCCACGCTGTCGGCCCAAAGGACGGGAGCATTCACGGGGACCGTCCCGACGCATGCTGTCTGTGCTTCCTCTAGGCACCGCGGGCTGATCCACGCCTACGAGTTCGCGGTCGACCGGCTGGCCTTGCAGAGCACACTGCCCGTCTGCCGTTCGTCCGCAGACCCCACGGCCGGCCACGGCTATGCCCTTGCGCTCGCCTTCCCCCAGGACCAGAGTTAGGCGCGAGCCTCCCTGCGGAGCGGGGAGAAAAGCGGGAAGAACCACGCCTGCCGGATTTGGAAACTCCCGGGGGGAAGAACACGACCTCCGGTGCACTCGTCTGACCCCACACATGCCTCGGCTGCCTTTGCCTTCCTCCGCTGCCTGTTTGTTTTTCTGTAGCTGCCTGTGGAAAGCGGGAGCCTGTCGCGGCTTGTCTCGTCTGTTTTCTGGGTGCTCTGGTCCTCCTCTGGGGCTTTCTTACCACTCACGCTGCACCTCCTCCCCCCGCCCCTCCACGTCCACCCTGGCCCCATCCGGGCCCCTCTGTCCGGATACCGTGTGGACCTCCCCCCACGTCTGCACACTACAGTCCAGGGCCCTGCTCACCTGCTGCCGCCATCCTTCCGGTCTTCAAGCCCTTTCTCCAGGGGCAGGGGGGAGGGGAGGTGCCTGAGCTGACACGGCCCCCCCTCCCCTGGACCCGAGGGCACATACTCACTCGGGCCCGTCTGTGATGCCACCACCCGGCGTAGACTTGGGATCACAGGCCTGTTTCCTCCTAGTTCTTAACCATGATTCATAATTATATATTTATACAATTGCATTAAGGACTCTGTGGTCTGCTCTTTTGTCCACAACCTGTGATACAAAGTAGATTATTTTCTACATGTGTGTTGCATAAACAGCCATCCTCCACGCAGGATGGAAGAGCTGGCGGAGAAACCGCTACCCTAAACCACGGCGCTACAGCAGGGCAACACCTGGGGGGGGGGCACGAGTATGATAAACAGCCTCCATTTCCGAGGGAGGCCGAGCGGTCACCTTACAAAGGATGGAGACTGTGCAGCAGCAACCGCCCGATGTCCCTTCAAAACAGCAAAGCAGAAACTGAGAGGACCACGAAGGGAAAGTCCATCCCCAGAGCGAGTGATCAATAAGGACTCCGAGGATTTACTTGGCGGAATTTACAAGCGTGATCCAATACGCGTATGTAGTTTGGGGCCTCTTTAAATACCCGTAGACCATGCACGGTACATGAGTCCGTGTGAGGACCACAAAGGATGATCCCATCCAGGCCAAATTCCATGACCCCCAATGCAGTAAAATTAGATAAGGTGAAATACGTCCACCTGGAAATTCCAAATACTCCAGAATTGGTTCAAAGAAAAATGGAAATATGAACTCCCTAGACCAGGGTGACCATGACTGCACTGAACATCAAAACCCCCAGGACGAGGCCAGGGTGGACAGAAGCTGTGGCTCGAGTAGAAAGCACAACAGGCCAAGATAAATGGATAGCTGTCACCTCAGATAGAGACCTCAAAGGAGGGTGTTAGGCAAAGATTAAAAAACACATTGATGGGACAGAAAGCCAATAAATAGTAAAGTTTATCACAATGCCGGAAACCCCACGCTTGTACCATTTTACGCTGGACCAGCTTTTTTGAAAAGCCAAAATATACAAGTCTTGATTAAAAAAAAAAGGCACAAGGGGCTTTTCAGGGCGACAACCTGCCCACGCTGACCCAAGAGAAAGGGACGCTTTCCTACTGTACACGGGAGCAGAAAATTGGGACACGTGTGCCATTACGGAGAGTCCCGGCCCTTCTGAGTTGTGAAGGTTTCAGTTTTTTCAGATGAATTCGGTCCACGTTAAAAACCGACGTGCAACTAGACAGGACGGGGGAACCGGGAAAAGCCCCGCCTGGGAATCCTCAACCCGCGGGGTGACGCTGGCTTCCAGACCGCCTTCCTGGGCAGGAGCTTCGTCAGCACGGCCTTCTGCTTCCTCTCAACCAAATTACTTCATAAATGAAGCCGGTCTGCAGTTAGCAGATGAAGGATTTTACTTACTCCTCGTGTCATGTGCTGCTCTGACCCCCTAGTGACCTCGCTTTATAAGGTTTTCATCTTTCATAGCCTTAATGTAACTGGACCACTGGGTAAAAGACATTTTTCTTCTAAGAAGCGGGCCCTTCCAATCCGATTTTTACCTCTCATTTTGCAGACGCAGTCACCCTTCCTAGCTTCGCAGCCGTGAAAGGTAGTTGAAGAGTTGCAAAGAAATCAGACCCAGAAAAATATACCAAAACTAAAAATAGTTCTAAACTCTTGTCATTCGCGGCCAAAAGCTGGTCCAGCGTAAGATGGCACCGCCACAGGGGTTTTCTTACCTCCCCAGCCTGTTTATAACCTCTCCCTTTACGGAGAAGTGCCTGTTTTTTGCAGAGGAGGGCTTATCAGATCCAGACTCTGATCCCCAGGCACGGCAACCTGTGTTTGCTGCTACAAACTTTACATCCTGGAACGTGGGGAAGGGACCGAATTCCTCCATAAATTCCCATTTACCCAGTGACTTAAAACGCCGTGGCCCGTATCCCCCCACCCCTTCTGCTCCGCCCTCCTTACCTGGATCCCTGTGCTCTTTTGAGGAAGCTTCTTTGCAGGTTCTGAGTTCGCAGGTGGATCATCTCCTTTCCTTCCTCCGTAGCTCTTCTCCTCCTCAGACTCTGCACCCCTCCGGCTCCCCCGAAGACAGAAGCAGCTCCTGTACCACCTGGGGAGCCAGAGGGCCCCACACCAGGGCTCTTGTGTCCTAGGACATCGCCTGCCTTTTGCTTTCTACTTTTATCAACTGTCTGTCCCGATATTAAATTTTTGAAATTTGTTTCTTGCTCAAATGACCGCTTGCCCTGGCAAGGCCCCCGGCCAGCCGACCGTGGCATCTGCTCTCCCCGACCCCCGGCGTGCGCCGCCAGCAGGGCAGCCTGGTGTCACAGGCCACAGGGGAGCGCGACCACCACTCACAGGGGTTCCCAGGCCAGGATCCAAGAAACCCACAAGATGAGGTGTGAAACCGGACACAAGCGTTAGGCAGGTTGGCTTTCGTCAGGTGTAAGGGGACTGCCGAGAATCACATCTCGGCCACTGGATTGCGCCTTTTGAGCCAAGCCACGTGCTGCCTTCGAGCTGCCATTGCACAGCCAGTGATTTGTGTTTAAAAGCTACCCCGGGGGTGGCATCACCACCCCCAGGAGGCACAACGCTCTCCCTGGCTGACTTCCCCAAGATGGGGATTTGGGTCTGTTGTGAAAGGAACGTCTGATGGCTCCCTAGATGAAGTCCTGTATCCCAGCTCCCCGCTTCAGAGAGAGAGGCCCCCCAGGGGCACCTGGGCGGCTCAGTCAGTTGGGCATCCGACTTCAGCTCAGGTCAAGATCTCGCCGTTTGTGGGTTCGAGCCCCGCGTCGGGCTCCGTGCTGACGGCTCAGAGCCTGGAGCTGCTTCGGATCCTGTGTCTCCCTCCCTCTCTCTGCCCCTCCCCTACTCGAGCATAAACAACAAATTTTGTTTTTAAACTAGAGGCCCGGCATGTAGGGGATGGCATGCCGCTCTGCGTTTGAATGACAAGCACCAGCTTACTGCAGACAGACTCTGCTCACTGAGGAGGGGAAGTGGCTTCCCCTCATGAGGGCACAGCCTTCTCGTTAGAACCGCCTGGTAGCTTGCCATTACCGGCAGGCCCGTGACCACGGGCTAGACAGGTGCTGTCTCGCCCCCCGACTCGGGGCCTCTGCTTTGGGCAGCCGCTGCGGCGGCCAGGAGCTTATGATGCCGGCCGGGCCGCGGCACCGTGAGCCACGCAGACCTGCCCGCCTCGCCCTCGAGCCAGGCCAGACGGTTACCTGGCTGCTGCGGCAGGCCCTGCCGGTGGCTGTCTGGACAGGGCCGCCTCCGATGTGCGGCGGCAGGTTCCCTCTCGCGGGGCTGCAGCGGCCCCGGGCAGGGCAGGCGTTCGGCCTCCGACCTTCGCCGTGGGTTTCCAGCCGCAGGTTTGCACACCGGCTCAGCGCCAGGGCCCGCTTCTTCCCTAGGAAGGGCGGGAACGCTCCCAGCTCCCCGCAGCCCCCCAAGAGCTGAGCCTGTCACATCTTCCCTTCCCGTGCCCACTGGCAGGACGCTCCCTGTCCCTCGAAGACTGAGGGGACCGACGCTGCTGCTCAACATATCCCTCACCCTGACTGCTGCTCGGGGCTCTGGGGCTGAACGTGAAGCCTGGTCCCTTGCTGACTTGGTTGGATTAGAAGGCTCGGCAGCCACCACGGGCCAAGTTCATCCACTGCCGAACACTCCGCTGGCACTTGCCTCCTGATTCCGGAAAGGCCCAGAGACAAAGGCAGAGCTGACAGAAACCCGGGCTCCTCCGGCTCCCCCCTCTCCAAGGCCTTCCCAAGGTCACCGTGTGGGAGGACAGCTTGCAAAGCAGGTGTTTGCAAAAACCCTCGCCAAGGCAACTTGTATTTTTAACTCTGTCAGCCCACGGAAGTCACTGCCGATCCTGGTGCTGCGGTTCAGCCTCAGCAGGCAGGTGGGGGCAGGCTCGGGTGCATGTGTGACCTGCCTCCCCTGAGCAGAGCACAGAAAGAACTTTCCAGTCCCTCGGACAAGAAGGTGATGGAGTTGTTTTGCGCAAGTCCAGCAAGGTGGTGCTTGGCCAAATTTGGAAATGGTTGTGATCTTAGGCTATTCCCTGATCCGTGATGCACGGTCAGCGTGGCTGCCGGATGTTTCCCCCGAGCTCCTCCTATTAGATTTCCATTACGCAGCCCTTTTGTGAAGCTACCAGACTCCTGCGTTTGTGTCAAATTGCTGGATCCTCTGAACATCCAAAAGCTGAGTTCTGGTAACTTCTCCCCTTGGTGACACGGCAGCATGGGACTAGATCCGGCCTTCAACCCGACTGCCGGCAGATGGGTGAAGAACAGAAGGGGGCCCTCACCCTGCTGGGTCTCCACCCACCGCCGGCGGCCTTCAAAGCACGACCTTACTTCCTCCAAATATTTGCCTTAGCACTGATTTCTGCCTATTTCCTTTTAGTCACTGCTGGAATTCTTGATAGAAGACAGGCTGTCGAACAAGCATATCTGTTGATTGGACCACTTGCCTCTTTTAGAACCAATTTCCAAACAAACACACCGCTTGCTTCTGACGAGGCGCCCGATCCAGGGACCCAGGGACGTAGCATACTTGCTCAGGGGCGATGCAGCCACAAAGCCCCTCCTGGGCACCCTCGCCGGTCCGGCGGGTGACAGGGGGGAATGGGAGCCCCCACCTGCGTCCTCTGCTAGACTGTGGGGAATTAACCTGCCCTTTCTAGAAGCAGGTTTGCACCCACTGCTAGGAAACCCTGATCACTCCCCAAATGACTGAACGGGTACCCTGGGAGCTGGTGGGAGCCCCAGGTAAACTCTGCAGGCCACGCTCTGGTGGGAATAAGCCTTAACCCTGCCAATTTCGTGACACCCTCGGTGACTGGGAACAAATTAGCTTTCTTTTGAGCAGCATGGACTGGGCTCATGGTGAATAAATCTCTTTTTAATTAGCTGTTTAGGTAAGCCGGGGCCCAAAGCTTCAAAGACGTTAGGCTGGCCCTCAGCGGTCCGAACAGATGAAAACGTTTGATGTGTGCCCACAGTGGCCACCTCTCCCAAACTAAAACTCAGGGCACAGGGGCTGATGGGAAACGGTTTCTAACAACACTTCACATTAACGAACTGCCTTTGTAGAGAAGCACAAAATCGAAGCAAATTGGGGGAGCCCCAGGAAGTCCAGGCCGACGGTGGCCACACCAGCCATGCCGCTGCTCAAAGGCACCGTGGGGGGAGGGGAAGGGGAGGGTGCGCACCTCTGCGAGGCTGCAGGGGGTCACCGGGCCGAGATGCTTCCGGGAGAGTGCCAGATTCCAGCACACCAGGCCATGCCAGGGACTTGAGACCGTCTCCGAGGGCAGCCGGGAAAGCCAAGGACGTGAGCAAGACGGTCCCTAGGGGCAGCAGTGAGATGAGGCAGCTCACGTCCCACTCCTGCTCCAGGAAACACAGTTCAGGGTCCCACCAGGTGGCTGGTACCCTGAGGGCAGGAAGCCAGGCCTCTGCCTTCCCCGCAGACCTACCGCTTAGGAAATGTCAAAACACTTGTTGAGTAAGCGCTAGTCTAAACAGCCGAGCTCTGGAAGTGACTTCAGACCGCTCTCTACTTCCCCACGGGCGGGGCCATGTGGCCTCCCTGCCACCCACCAGGGCCCGGGAGGGAGAGAGGAGGCCGCGGCTCGCACCGCAGGCCAGCATCCCTCAGGCTCCGGGTCAGGGCCCCAGGCCGCCCAGTTATGCCCTTACTGCCTCACCTCCAAGAGGCGTCTGCTCTCACCTCCAAGGTCCTAAGCGTCACCAGAAGGATGCGCGCGCTTCCCAAACCGCCACCGCCACGGTGTGCCAGCCTCGGGACTCCTGCCCTGCACACGGTGCTCCTTCCACACAGTCCCCCTCCACCCTGCCTCACTGCTCTGTTTCAACTTTTCACTTAAATACCGACATTCAGCTCATCCTCGGCAATATACCTGCTTGCGTCTGCAGGAACAGCCCCGGAAGGATGTCAAAGAAACAGGCTGACCTGACTGCCTTCGGGAAGGGCAAGCCGGGGCCCGCCGGCACGGGAGAAGGGCCGTGTGCTGTGCCTTCCTGCGCCTTTTCAATTCTGTACCCCCACGCACAGGTGTTAGCTAAAACACGCTTAGTAACAAAGCTCCGGAAGTGCGAGAAGGCCAATAACGGCAGTTCTCGGTTCCCGGAACTTTCTTGGAAGGCTGGAAAGGGACCTCCCAGTGAGTGTGGACGGCAGGAGCCACGCAAGGGGGCCCGGGACGCCGCCAGCGATGAGCGATCACAGCAACGGCCGTGCTGGCCCCACCGAGCACCAACCGGGAGCGTTCAGCCCGTGCCGGCCTCTGCTGACCCACCGGCCATAGCCACCAACCGGATGGACAACTTTCATCTCCCCGCCCCTAGCGCAGCTCACCCCTGAGTCAGAAGGTGACCTTGGAGCTGTGGGAGCCACTCCCCGGGGACAATCCCCTCCCCTGCTGCCACCACCACTGGGGACTGCCACATGCCGGCCTGGGAGGGTGTGGACGCACTCAGCCCGACCTCGGCAGCCAGGCCCGGAGTCCAGTGCCCCGGGTACCGTCGGCGGGCTTGGGCACATCACCGCAGGTCCCCCTTATCTCCTCTGGCCTAGATGCTCAGTCACAATACCAAGGAAACCACACCGCCTGCGTCCCGGCCACCACGGCACGAGGAGCTGCCTCGTCTTACTAATTACCGCCCGGCACTCATGCAAAGGAGCAAACCTTGCACCCAAAATACACCAGAAAAGGTCTGGGAGGAAAAAAAAAAAAAACTCCCCTTTTCCAAACCAGCCTTTGAAAATCAGCTGTCCTGTTCAGCCTCGTGCCACCAGGTGGCCAGGCCACCGAGTGGACGTGGGGAACAGACAGGAGCCGTGTTCATTAACAAACCAACCGTCTTCTTTTTTATTAGACATAAAAACAGAGTAGTCCCACATACCACACCCTCGGGAAAACAGGACGGCAGAGGGGGGCTATTTACAAGAGCTGCAGCAGGACACCGGTGGCCTCGGGCCCCGAGGGCGGCTGCGGACCCCAGTGCGGCTTCCGGGGAGCGGGGATGCCTGCGGGTCAGTGGCAAAGGGCGATGGTTTCCATATTGAGGAAGCGGACGTGCATCTTGGTCTCGATGTCTATTCCCTGCCAGATCTGGAACGGACAGAGCAGCAGCACTGAGCGCGCGTCCCTGCCGCCACCGGCCCACGTCCCCGCCCTCCCCTCCACCAGGACAGGTGACAACCAGAGGGCCGGTTTCAAGGCTGTGAGCCAAGCGAGGAAAAGAAACTTCCACCTGCCTTTCTGCGGGTTAATTTGGCTCTGACGTGTGGATCCTTTCTGATGCTGTCACAGCAAGTTGTTATTAAGTGCTGAATCCAAGCTCTTCGCTCCAAGTCATTCCCGTCCCACCCACCTCACTTCAGCCTCTGTGATTTTCATGCAAGTTCCTTAACCCCAGTAAACCTCTTCATCAGCACCACGCCGGGACCACCACCTGCACTGCCCACGTTAAGTCACACGATGTCGGGGGCTCAGAGGGGATCATCCGTGGAAACATTCTGTAAACTATTAAGCGCTGTGCGTTAGTCGCACCGTTTCATTAAGCCATCCTCGCTAATTAAAAGGTCACGACAGTTTGGTGTTTATAGCCTCCCTGGGATAAGCCACCTCGGTTCTACGTAGACAAGCTCACGCCCGGGAAGGGCAAAGATGTCCACAGGCACGTACCTGGCACGGGTTCTGCCGTGACAGTCCACCCTGGCCACGGCCCCGGGGGACATCTGACCCCAACTGCCACGCTACGAGTCCCCCCACTCCCAGGACTGCGCTTGCTAGGTCTTTGGCCACTCGGCGGTGGGGGGGAGGGGGGCCCAAGAGGGCCGCAGACGGAGAAACGGCCAGACCTGGCTCGGCCTCCCCGCTTGTGAGAACTTCTAACACTCAAGCTGTCGCCTGCAGCATCTCCAGGGCCTGCCACCAGGCTGCAGTCAGAGTCCTGCCGGCACCCAAGCTGCTTTCTGGGATCCTGCACCTGTTCTTGGTGTGGTGCCGGGAGGGGGCAGAGAAAACAGACCCGGTTCCTGGGGAAGGTGGTGGGGCACCCGGGGTGCTTTCTGCTAAATGCCAGGTGGGAACAGGGTCACCGGCAAGGCCCAGGGGAGGGGAGGGGCCAGCCGGTCAGGAAGGGCCCCCACGGGGTGGGGACAGGCTCGGGGAACACTGGAGGCCTCGGGTGGGGGGCAGAGGGAGCCTTCCGGGGAAGAAGCTGGGTCTCACAGGCTCTTCGCCCTGCCCAGCCCCGGCGGATGCAAGGTGGAAGGGGCTGCCCAGCCCCCTTCCTGCAGAGCTGGCAGCTGACTGGCCAGGTTAGCAGTGCAGCCCGGGCGGAGTGCCCATCGAGCTGCCCCTGGGCTCCGTGGGGCCATGACCGCCCAAGTCCCGGCCTGGCCCCAGGCCCGGGCCCATCAGCGCCCTCAGGCGGGTCAGAGGCTGGCGCGGCAGGCTGGACTGGGACCTCTGGGTTGTGTTCCCCTGACTTCCTATCCTAATCCCAGAATGAGCCTGGCGGCCCGCTGTCGGGGCTCTCGGCACCAGGCACAGGGCAGGCGGGTTCATCTCCCTCCGCCGGGCTCCTGCCAGTCCGAGCAGTGAGGGGGTCCCAGTTCCCAACCTCGGAGCACGTTTGTGACGGCAGGGGCCTGGTGTCCACCCGTGGGGGCTGGGAGAATGGGCAGCTATGTCCAAGGCACGGGAGAAGCAAGGGGCTAAACCCCACACAGCTGATTCCACTATGTGACTCGCAGGCATAGAACATTCCAAAACCCGGTTCCAACTGTCGGCAGTGACGCTTCTGACATGGGGACCGGGGACTTGTGGGGGAGAAACGGTATCATTGCGGCCCTTTTGTACGGCTCCAGTCGCTCCGACCACGTGTGACTATTGCCCTCCCGATAAAAATAAGTACAGCCATGCGTGCCCCCTCTCCACAGAGGTGCCAGTCTCCTCCTGCCCAGTGGGCAGGAACTCCCCTCAGCCCCCACCTCTGCTCCTAGACACCCACCTTCAGGAAGTCGTCGAAGGTGATCCCCTCGTACACCTGGTCAGGCTCCTGGGGACAGAACACACGCAGAGTGAGCGGCCTCCCGGGAGACCCCCATCCCTGCCTCCCCCGGGACGCAGATGGTCGGGCCCATTCAGTCCGAGAAGCGGGGGTCCCTCCGGACTTGCTGCTTCCAGCTGGAAGCCAGTCCCTCTGAATTCCAACTTGGACTGGAAGGGAGGCTGTGGGCTGACCAGGGCCCCATCCAAGGCCCCCAGGGAGAACCTGGTGGGTGAGGGTGGAAAGGAAGGCGGTGGGCACAGAGGCACGGGCTCCCCTTCCCCCCAGCCACCCTGCTGCCATTTCCCGGTCCTGCGTCACCATGCCCGCACTGACCCTCTGAGCTCACAGACCACTGGGGCAAGGGGGGTAAAGGGCTGGCCCGTGCGGCCCACCCCTCTTGCCCAGTGAGTCACCATGATAACGCCTGCCCGCCGGGCCTCTCACCCACCTAGTCATGGCCAGTGCCAGTCTCCACCTGTGTCCTTCCTGCTCTGGGCACACATGACCTCATGAGACCAGAGGTAGGGCTCCTGCCCCTCGTACGACTATCTCGGGCTCTGGCACAGCTAAGTCTCCCCAGACCTCACCCCTGCCTGCAGCACTCTTTGTGACCAAAAGCCCGGCTGCCGTCCCGTGTCCATCAACAGAAGACTGGCTAAATAAATCGTGGTCCTCCTTGCTATTGATTACCAAGCATCCATTAAGAAGGGGTCGATCCCTACATGCAGATATGGAAAAGGCTCCAAGATGCATGGTGGAAAAAAAACAAACACGTGGAAAGAGGTCTGCAGATCCGTGCACGCATTCCAATTTCTTCCTGTATCGCTAACCAGACTGTCGCCATCTGCCCTGGGGACGTGTGGGGTCAGCAGAGGCAAAGGAGTCCGGTCAGTTCCATTGTGTGCACGTCAAAAATAAAAGACACACGTGTACGTCGGTGTGTGTTGGAAAATAAACTCCAGCAAGGATGCTTCCCTCTAGGGAGGAGTGGCTGAGGGGGAGAAGGGCACAGAGAATTCACCTCTCTTCCTATACCTCCCTGCAATTTTTTTTTAACCTTTTTAATGTCCTATTTATTTTTGAGAGAGAGAGAGCGTGAGTGGTGGCGGGCGGGGGAGGAGGGAGGCAGAGAGAGAGGGAGACACAGAATCAGACGCAGGTTCCAGGCCCTGAGCTGTCAGCACAGAGCCCGACGCGGGGCTCGAACTCACGAACCGCGAGATCATGACCTGAGCCGAAGTTGGATGCTTAACCGACTCAGCCCCCCAGGCGCCCCTGGAGTTGTTCTGATGTGTATTTAATAGCAGGCGCTCAGTGTCTGCTATTCGGGTTCTGTTCTCAGTCCCATTTTACAGATAAGGCCACTGAGGTGCACAGAGGCAAGGCCACCTGCCTGTCCAGCTGGGAGTAGCACGGCTGACTCCAAGTGTCTGATAGGATTCTTCACCCTCTGGGGTTTCTTTACACTTGTTTTTAACACAGAAAACAAATCTATATATGTCTTAATTTTGTAAATGTGACCAGTTCTCCAGTCCCCGGGCAGGTCCCTGGGGCTCCCTGCTCCTCCCGCCCAGGGGCGTAGGGAGAGGTGGGTGCCCTCTCTCTGAAGGCAACCCCCAGGTCCCCTGGGGCAGCCGAGGGGAGCTAATTATAGACCAGGCTCTGTATCCTGAGCGGGGGCGGGGGGGGGAACCCAAGCTGATACCCCAGCCAAGCAGCCCCACCCTCAAGCCACAAGACCGTCCAGAGAAAGCACTCTGGGAAGAAAGCACTGCTCCGATCAATAACCGGCTCTGGAAGTCCATTAACGCGGGGCGATGGATCGGCTGGCTTCGGTGGGCTGCACAGGCTGGAACGCTCGGCGTCCCTGGAGGCCGGATGGTATTGAACCGCGCGGCCGGCCCTCGCCCTGTGCGTGCGTGTGCATGGCTCACGTTTATCCGGCTGACGTTGACACGAGAAAACATTTTCAGAGCACACAGAGGACCCGTAAGTAGAGAGAGAGGCTCGGGACACACACCCGGGAGGCAGCCACGGGCTCTCAAATAGCCCCGCTTCTGAGGTCGTGTGCCTTTTATGCAGATGAGCAGCTGCCAGCTGCCAACAGTTTCACTGCAGCAAATTAAGGAAACTGTCACCGGTTGCCACCGGAGCGAGACGGGGAGCAATTTGGAGGAGGAGAGTGTAATTAAGTCAAATGGGAATTTGGCTCCACGGCAGGCACGGCAGGGGGATCCCTGCGCTCTCCACGGAGGTCGCGGCCCTTTCTGCCACAGTTAATCTGCTGAGTGGGGGGTGGTTTCACCAAAGCCAGACGCCTCCCCCTGGGCCCCAGAAGCAGACCGATAAAATGCAGGCCAATAAAATGACCACAGCCCCTGCCTCTGGGAGCAGGCCCCGGGCGTGCCAGGACCCTCGATGGCAGGCCGGGGGCACAGACAGCAGGTTCCGGCAGGAACACACCCCTCCACTCGGGCCGTGCTGAACCCAACGCCATAAAGGCATCTAGAGCCACAGCCGCTTTAAGCACAAGGTGTGAGGAGGTTGACGGTTCGGTGGGACCCACCGAAACCCTCAGGGAACGCAGTCATCGAGACGGTCGGGTGCCACCCTGTCCTCAAGGTCCCCCGGGGCTCAAAGCCACTGTGCCGGGCTAGCCAGGCTAGACCCGGTCCTACGAGAGTGTGTCCAGTGGGCACAGTAAAGATCACTGCCCCCAATTCCAGAAAGTTCCTTATGTCCTTGGGCCTCAGTTTCCCCACCAGTAAAATGGGACTAAAAACCTATGAAACAACGCACGTCTGCACATGCCGTGCGGTCACGCTCAGGGAGAGGAGCCTACCTGCGGGTGCCCCACATGCCTGACAGCCACCGCTCACCGGGCCCAGTGCGGCGACCGCTCGGCTCACCGTCTGTTTCTGGGCCCCTCCAGTTGATGGCTCTTCACTGGGGACCATCCCGGCCTCCTGCCAGGGACATCTGGCCACGTCTGGGGACACCCTTGGTTGTCACGACTAGGAGGGGATGACTGACGTCTAGTGGGTGAAGGCCAGGGACGCGGCTAAACACCCTACGACACACAGGACGGACCCCACCACGGACGGCTATCCCGCGTGGCACTCTGAGAAATGACCCAGCCGCTTCCTACCAGCGCAGCCCCCGACGAGCACGTGTGTGGAGGCTCCAATGCTCCCGCCTGCCTGTCCTCCTCCCCCCTCAGCCCTGCCCCAGGCCCTCGGCAGCCACACGTCCCCCTCCACGGCTACCTGCCTCTGGCCCCCGCATCACTTCTGGGGCCGGCCGGGGGCTCCCCCTCCACAGTCGCCAGCCCCGAGGCCGGCACCCCCCTCCTCTGTCCCGTTTACACGTGCCCCCCACTCCCGGCTCCACACGGGTCCCCAGACTAGGTGGCCCTGCTGACCCCTTCTCCAGACCAGAAATGCCCTCCCAGCCACTTGTCGTCAACTGCGTGTGGCACGCTGACAGCAGGGCTCCGGGGGGGGGGGGGGGAGGCCACACACTGCGGGGGCTGCCTGGCGGGGTCTCCACTCCAGGGGTCTCCCCGGGGCGGGAAAGCAGTGGGGTAAGAGCATCGAGTCGGACAGGCACCACCAGGCCTTCCAGAAACACGGACCACAAGCAGGGCAAGGTGTGGGAGTTAGCCAAGGGGCAGGGGAGGGGACCGGAGATTCTGGGGACCTGGCTCTTCCCCCCCACCCCGCCCCGCTCGGGGACCTGGCTCACCATCTGCCCCACGCACACGCTGGCCGCCTCCATCATGGCCCCGTCGGCGATGGAGCGGGCCGACTCCTTCTCGATGTGCGGGTTTCCCGACAGCAGCTCCTCTACCACCTGCCGGGCGAGTAGACACAGGGTGACCTTGGGCCTCCGTCCAGGCCACGGGGCAGGGAGGTGCCAGGAGCCCTGGCCCGCGGGCAGAGGAGCATACTTTACATTTCGATATTCCTCCAGGGTGATGCGGCCGTCGCTGTCCGAGTCATACATGTGGAACAGAACTGGGGGCGGCAGCGGGGGAGAGAGAAGGGCTTGGTCAGACGAGCCAGGAGGGGAGCCCCGGGTCCTCCTGCTCCCCCAACCTTCCTGCTCAGAAAGCTACCTCCAAATGAGCAAAAGACACCCATGATGAACCCTAAACGGCAACCGTAGGGGTCAAGGGCAAAGGCCATGGGTCCAGACCGCCTCCTTCCTGGCGGGTGACCTTGGGCAAGTGACCTAACTTCTGAGCCTCGGCTCTCCCACCTATAAAACGAGAGCAACAACAACAACAGTGTCCACTTCGAGGCGTCCCGAGGGCTCAGTGAGCCACCGAGCTGGGGGGTTAGGGACCAAAGGTCCCGGCACACTGTCAGCGCAGATGCGACACTCTCGTCGAAGTGAAGACAAATCAACATGATCCCAAAATGTCATTTCCTCGAAGACCCAAGAAGGCAGCTACCAGCGGCAGGTCGTGGACCCCGCTGCCCATGTTCCAGACCCCTGGCTGGTCTGAGCCGGTCCCTGGTGGGCCCGAAGGACACCAGCACCTCCTCGCCTCTGGTTATCCCACTTGGTGACAGTCCTCTGTTCCTTTACTGGCATCACGCAGCATCCGGCAGCCCAAAGAGGCCAGGAGCCGAAGGGGGGCAAGCCCTGCCCCAGCGGCTCACCCTCAAACTCACAAAGTCCCCGGCCCTGACCCCGCATGGATCAGACGCCCTGAGCCACGCAGCGTGTGGCAAGCGTCATTTCTTCTCATCCACACGTGACCCCGTGAGGCAAGGCTGCCCTGAGCCCGTTTCACAGACTGCACCGTCGAAGCTCAGACAAGTTAACGTGTTTGCCCACGGCTGCCCCATGAAGGGAGGGGAAACCAGGGGCCCCCACGACCTCTGACCCGGCCCTTGGAGCAGGTGGGCAGCTGGGCTGCCACCAGGCTGCCCCCGGTCCAGGATGCCGTCGGAAGGCCTCGGGCCACCCAGCCCGGGAAAGTTCCCGGCAGCCCTCCCGTCTGCATTCCAGAGCTAAATACAGCCCAGTCCCCGTGTTTACATGTTCCTGCCGATGAGGCTGAGCCTCGGGTGGGGTGGGGGCGGGATGTCAGGAGTCGTGGGAAAGTCCACACGGGGGACGGACATGTGACACATGGGACCCTGGGACCCTGTGCTGCTTGGCCAGCCCGGATCACAGCCAACCCCGCTCCAGAGCCCGGAGGCCCGGGGGGTTCCTCCAGGACATATCAGCCAGAGGCTCGTCCCATGAACTTGGCATTTGAGGCGCCTCGAGGACGAGGGAAGCCAGGGTCTCTGCCTATGTGACCTCACTGAGCCTCACAACGGGCTGTGTTCACCATCAGCACCCGTGTCCTGGTTCAAGGCCACACGTCTGCCTAGTGGAAGGGGCCCGACTGGAGCCCAGGTCCTTGCTCTGTTCCCGTCACCCACTCCACCCCCCGCCATTCCCCCAAAACACCAGCTGCTGGGGGGGTGTCCACGAGGAGGCCACCAGGGCGCGGCCTGGGAGGAGAAACACCAGTGGGGGCCTTCCTGGGTGCCGTAACCTGGGACCGGCGTCCCCCCACCCACCCCTCCATGCTCGCCCACCGCCTGCCGCAGGGGCGCGGCCCCCATGCTCACGCACATCTCAGCTTCTCCTTCCGGCACAGCTGCACCTGCTCCTCGTCCATGGTGGTGTCGATGGGCCGGAAGTAGGACATGATGGTCAGGAAGTCCTCAAAGTTGATCTCGTCGGCCAGGCCACTGGATCCCTTGCGCAGGTTCCTGTGGGAGCAGAGACGGGAAGTCAGCGACGGATTAAACGCCGGATCTTACCCTTTGAGCACCGATGCTTCAGAGAACTCGGCCCTTCTGGGCACACGCCTCGCCCACGGCGGCCGTCCTAGCCTTGGGTTCTGTTTCCCAGCAACCTGCTTATGGGGTGCGGGGCAGCGGGGGGGGGTGGGTGGAGGGGGAGGAGGTGCTGCCCTCCCCGAGCTCAGCATGAGGGGGGCAGGGGGAGACACACAGTTGCACTGCTGTTGGTGAAGGCCGGGGTGGAGGGCTGCCTGGGTGTGCTACAGTGCGCAGGGCGGGGCCCTCAAGGGTGGGGAAACCAAGGCACCAAGCAACTCAGTAACTCACCAAACTGACCCTTTCCTTCAGATCCAGGGCGGGCAACCACGGCCCGCGGGCCAAACCCTGCCTGCTGCCGATTTTTGTACGGTCCGTGAACCAAGAAGGGCTTTTATGTTTTCGCATGGTTGCAAATAGGTTTTCGGGGAGAAAAAACCCGAAACGGTAGCAGCACTTCATGACAAACTTTGGTAAAAATCACATAAAATTTGCAAGTCAACGTCTATAAATAAAGTTTTATTGGCACACAGCCACGCCCATTCATTTGCTGTCTGTGGCTGCTTTCCTGCTACCAAGGCAGAGCTGAGCAGCCCTGACAGACACCGCATGGCCCACGAAGCCTAAAATATTTACTCTGTGGCCTTTTGCAGAAAAAGTTTGCCGACTCCTGCTGTCTATCAGCTGCCTCAAACTCTAGCACAGTGGTCAGCTTGGCTGAGTAATCGCTTTACTACCAAAGTGAAAAGTCTACTCTTAATTTCAGGGTGTTTTTAGCAAGTCAAGGCGGGCTCCAGGTGGTCGCTGCTGACCTGCTTCTCAGAAGGGGCAAGAAGGGTTCGTGTTCCAGGTGAGGCTCAAGCTGGGTCAACCGCGTGGCTGGCCCGGTGCCAGGCATACAGCAGGCGCTCAGCAGACGGGCAGTTTCCCTTCTCTTCTGCAAAGATGCCCAGTTCAGACACTATTTTTCACCCTTAACTTCCCGAGGATCCCATAAGATGGAACCCTTCGAGGTGGGGAAAGACCCTGCTCACACCGCCCTCCAGACCAGCTTCTCCGTCCACAGTCCTGTTCCTGAAGGGTCTCGGGAGGCAAGGCTGACCGTGGTATTTCGTGCGAAGAAAATTCTGTCTCTGGCCCCCCCGCTCCAAAGTCGTCCTTCACCACGCCCCTCGGAACTTCTAGGACGAGGAGTGAAGAACTATGGGATATACAGGCTCTTAGCTGCAGCGTCCAGGCTGTTCTGGGGACTGGCTGGGGGAGCCCTGCCTCAGTCGTCCCCTCTTCAGAGACGTCCAGGCTGCCTGCCCACTCGCCTACCTGCCATGGCCACCCAGCTCCGCCATTCCCAGCAGGACCCTCCCCCGCTGTGCTCCAGGAGCAGCCACATGGGCTTTTGCAAAACGCAGATCAGACCCCACTGCTCCCCTGCCCGAAGCCGTCCAGAGGCCTCGGTTCTCAGGGTAACCCCAGCTCCCCCACCTGCTATCTCAGGCCCGGAAGGCGGGTATTGGTCTCACCAGCCACCCCAGCCCTGGACAACCCTTCCTGCCGCACTCCGGCCCCCACAGGCTTGTCCGGATGTCTATCTTCTGGACACTCAATATCCCCCGACCGCCTGACATCACTTCCTTCCTCCTGTGGCAGCACCGCGTCTGCACCAGCCCTCCGCCAGCTGTCCTAACTCCGGACCCTCCGAGGAAGGGGGGGGCTTGTCCCTCCTGCCTCTCACTGACCGCCCCGAAGTCCAGTCCCCGAGCCAGACAGAGGCCTCAGCTCCGCCCCGCTCCCACGCCCCATCCCCTCAGCCGACACCCGAATGCCACCCGAGAGCTGAAAAACCAGCTCCTGAGGCCGCTCCCAGTTCCCACGGGTGACGGATGAAAGCCAAGCTGCGACCTCGGGTCAGATTTAAGGCCCCCAAACATTCTCGCCCATGCCAGGAGTGCCCTCTCTCTCTCGTCCGAATACACTCCCTGCTAGAGCAGTGGGGAGGAATGAAGGACCAGCCTGCGCGTTCCCGGCCCAGGCTGGCTCCCGCAGGCCCCGGGGAGCCGCCTTTGCTGGTCCCTCCGGGGCCACCACCCTCTCCCCACCCGAGTGGACCTTGTGCTACGGGAGACACTGGCCCCTCCAGCTCCACCCCACGGAAGGCTGGGTCCCTGGTGCCCGGCCAGCTACCCAGGTGGCCAGGTCCGCACGGAGCCTTTTGGAAACAAGCGTCCCCCACAGACCCACACGCGGCAGGCACGCGGACAACGCGCACACATCCTCACCCCCCCCTTGTCGTGCCAGGCACCACTAGGCTCTGGTCACCCTCTGCCATCTTCCTATGACACCTTTCAACCCTAGACCCCAGCCCTAGACCCCCCGACCCACATCAACTCCCCCGGCACCCCCTCCCGCCACCCGTCAGCCTCACTGCCCACCGAGGCCTCCCTCCGAGACCCTTCACGCAGAACCAGGGTTACGAGTGGGTGGGGGCTCTGAATTCCAGCCCCACCTCCACCACGGACCGTGCACCTCCCCCCTCCTTCCTCCCCCCCCCCCCCCCCCGGCAACGGGACAATCCACCGTGAAGGTTCCTTCAGCGCCGGCTTGTCACCTCCAACCCCAGACTGGACTCTCACTCCGTCCTCTGGCATCCCCTCCCCGGTGGCGCAAAGCTGCCCACGGCTCTCCAGCTCCCCTCAGCAGCCCTGCCTCCAGCCTGGGGAACCGCAGGACGCCCCCTCCTGGGCCCCGGCGGCCAGAGTGTGCGCCCCCCCCCCCCCCGCCCCCGCCGCTGCTCTCAGGTTGAGGTCAAGACCCCTCTTACTGGTCAAGAGGCTGCACGATGCAGCTCTGCCCTCCGCACCCCTCTCCTCTTGCACGGCCTGTGCTCCGGCCAGACCTCCTTTCTGCCACACACACTCGCTGTACTTTGTGCCGCAGGGCCTTTGTACATGCAGTTCTGTCCTCCCAGAACACCTCCTCTCTCTGCTTTGCCTCATTAACTCTTGGTCACTGTCTCAGGCCTTGCCCTGCATCTTCCAGGGCAGCTGAGGACTCCTACCCCTACCCCATGAACAGGGAAGGCCCAGAGAGGGAGGCACAGCTGGCAGAACCAGAGCTGAGTGGCTCAGGCTCACAAACCTGAAACCTGTCCGGAAGTCACTGCCCATCTTCTGGCCACAGCATGGCTGTTCCCTTCCTCCCTCTTTCTGCCGGTTCTCTGGTTTCTCGGCCATCTCTGCAGACACTGGCTGTCAGGCATATGGTCCCGGTGTGTTTGCCCACAGGCCCTGGCAGCCTGGAGAGGGCGTCCCCGACCCGAATCTTGCTAGAGCCTCAGACAGAGCGAGCCTCCATCCAGTCATGAGAGTCTCACGACTCCGACAACGCTGGACAGTTGAGGACACGAGCTCTGCTTGGAGCCTCAGCTCTGGGACACTGGCCCAGGTGCACCGCCTCCCTGTGCCTCAGTTTCCCTGTAAGTCAGGGCAATGAGCAGAATGATACCCAACCTGGTACACATCAGATCAGTGTACCCTCAGCGATCCTGCGAGGCAGATGCTATCGTTACATCCGTTTTACAGGTAAGGAAACTGAGGTGGCCTCTGAAATCACCCTCAACGATCCCCACCTCCTGGCACTCAGCCCCGTGTGGTCCCCTCTCCTCGTGTGGGAGGCCCTGGTGACTCACTTCTCATGAGGAGGACACAGAAAAACTGATGGGAGGTCCCCGAAGCAGGGCCTGCCGGCAGCCACACGTGTGAGCTTGGAAACAGAGCCACCCCCCGCCGAGCCTTCAGATTGCTGGAGCCCCAGTGCCTTTGAACCCGAGAACTCAGACAGTTTGCCCGTGGGTCCCTCATGTACAGAAACAGTGAGGTGGTATTTGTTTTAAACTGCTAAGTACTGGGATAATTTGTTACGCAGTCATAGCTAACTAATACACAGGCCTAGAGGGACTGAGTGAGCTGCCCAAAGTCAACGAGCCAGAGTTGTCTGACCCCAAGCTGTGCTCATAACTCCTACTCAAAGCAACCCCCTCCTCTGCTCAATGGCTTAAGGAGACATTCAGAGCACACAGCACCATAAGAAGGTACAAAGGTAAAACACTCCCTCAAGGCCAAAGTCATCTGCCATTGGGCTGGTTCAGGGACAAGGGCCCACCTGTTGTCGAAGAAGGCACGGACGATTTTGGAGCGGATCGGGTTGAGCTCCAGGTCAGGAACATTGTTGAAGTTCTCTTTGCTGAGTTCCAGGAAGGAGAAGCACCAGGAAAAGAAAGAGGGGGGGGGGGGGAAATCAAATGTCAGATGGCAGGTCCACCACTTATCGGGCTGTATTTTTAATCCTGAGCCAATCCCACAAGAAGAGTCCAGAGATGAGACTGGAATGTGCTGCATTGATCTGCCCCCACTCTAACCTTTGACTGGCAGGAGCTGGGAGGATTCGGAGGCTCAAAGATGTTACGTGTCCTCGACGTTCACCCTCAGAAAGACACAGAGACACAAGATGTGCACCCCACCCCAAGAACTCAGAGACCACCGGAGGCCCATCACAGACCCCCAGGCAAGGAGACCCTGGTTGGGCCATTCTGGAATTGGGGCAGCAGAATGGTGGCTTGGACACCAGAAGATAGTCTGACGAGTCCTCAGTGGGTGGCATGGAGAGTTACTGCGTGCCCCAGCAGTTCCACTCCTAGATATACGGCCAAGAGAAATGAAAACACGCATCCACGTAAAGACTCGTACATGCGTGGTATAGCAGCCTTACTCATAAGAGCCACAAAGTGGGAATCTCCCAAGTGTCTGTCAACCGATGAGTCGATAAATTGCGGTCGATTCTCCAGCCATAAAAAGGAAAGAAGTGGGGATCCACGCTGCGACACAGAGGAGCCTTGAAAACACTAGATGTGCTGAGTAAAAGCAGCCAGACGCCAAAGACTACACAGTGTTGACTCCATCTACACGAAACATCTAGAACGGGTAAATCCGTAGAGACAGGAAGTAGACCGGTGGTTGCCAGGGGCTGGGAGAATGATGGAAAGTGACGGCAAAGGTACAAGGTTTCTTTAGAGGATGATCAAAATGTTCTGAAATTGACTCTGGGGCTGGACACACACCTTCAAGGATTCTAAAAGCCACGGAATTATATACACTTTTTTAAGATTTTATTTTTAAGTGATCTATACCCAACGTGGGGCTTGAACTCACAACCCCGAGATCAAGAGTTGCCTGCTCTACCCACTGAGGCAGCCAGGCACCCCTGGAATTATACATTTTGATGGGCAAGACGTATGGTATGTGACCTGTATTTCGGTAAAGATGTTTAAAACAACAAACAAACAAACAAACAAAAAAACGATCCTGGCTTGGGGTGGGAGAGGGTGAATTGCAAACCCAGCTACCCCGTCACTGGGTCATACAGGCTGCGGGTCCACAGTCCAACCTTCCCACATAAGGCCATCCTCTGTTCTCAGAACCTGCTTCCTACTCACCTCTTTCTTCTGTTCCATGGACTTCAAGGAGTAGTAGCCTTGAAAGGGACCCAAGGCACAGGCTGGTAATCCCGGGCAGCAAGGAGGCACCCCAGGCCAGGGAAGAGGAAATAGCAGCTACTTAAAATGAGAATGTCCAGGGGTGGGATATTCATCAGATCTGGAACTCAAAACTAGAACAAAGCCATGCTGGGAAGGAGGAAGTGCCACATACCTGGAGAATTAAGCACGGTTTGAGTTGGAAGCTTCCCGAAGCACATGGCTGACCCCTGTCCCGCCCCCACCCTACCGATGGGGAGACTGAGGCCCAGAGGGAAACGGAGACCTGGTCCTGGCGTTCAGAATCCCCTGCCCCCGTGAGCCCACCCCGACCCCCACGCTCCTTTCTGTCTTTTTCCTAATGCTCCTGGCCGGGCTGGCTGGTGGGGCGCCGGGCCAAACTCAGGAGCCAGTGTCAGTGGATGTCCGCGTTTTAGATTCCTAAGATCCCAGGTCCAAAGAAGGGGTACACTCAGGACAGTCGCCTGGGGGATGGAATACTATTTGGCCACGACAAGGAATGTAGTACGGATACGTGCTACGATGTAGACCAACCTTGAAGACATGGCACTAAGTGAAGGAAGCCAGGCACGGGATGCTTGGGTGGTACAAGCGGTTGAGCATCTGGCTCTTGATTTTGGCTCAGGCTGTGATCTCGCGGTTTGTGAGTTCGAGCCCCGCACTCGGCTCGGTGCTGACAGCTCAGAGCCTGAGCCTGCTTCGGATTCTGTGTCTCCCTCTCTCTCTGCCCCTCCCTCACTTGTGTGTTTTTTTCTCTCTCAAAAGTAAGAGGGGAGGGGAGGGGAGGGGAGGGAACGGAAAAGAAAAGAAAAGAAAAGAAAAGAAAAGAAAAGAAAAGAAAAGAAAAGAAAAGAAAAGAAAAGGAAAAGAAAAGAAAAGAAAAGAAAAAGAAAAAGGAGCAGCCTGGCTCAAAAGGGCCACGTATGAGAGGACCCATTTATACTTGGTGACTGGAAGAGATAAATCCATAGGGACTGAAAGAAGACGACTGGTTGCCAGGGGTAGGGTGCTAGAGGGGTTGATGGCTAATTAGTACAGGGTTTCTTTGGGGGGTGGTGACAGAAATGTCCTCAAATTGATTGCATACTTTCTTTTAATATACTTTTTAAAATTCTTTTAAATGTTTATTCTTAGAGAGAGAGAGAGAGTGTGAGCAGGGGAGGGGCAGGGAGAGAAGGGGAGACACAGAACCCGGGGCAGGCTCCAGGCTCCGAGCTGTCAGCACAGAGCCTGATGCAGGGCTCGAACCCATGAACCATGAGATCATGACCTGAACCAAAGTTGGAAGCTCAACCAAGCCACCCAGGCGCTCCTAATTACGTACTTTAAATGGGTAAACTGTACAATAACGTTGTACTGGAGACAACAGACAGAATGCCCAGAGACCCCGCGTGGGAACAAGTCAAGTCAAAGGGGCCACGTGGAGCCGGAGAGAGAATTCTGGGAGAATGGAAAAGCAGCAACCAGCTGCCCCGTGGCGAGTTAGTACTCGAGACCCCAAGCCCCCTCTGGCTTTCCTTGGCCAGAGGGTCACGGCTAATTCCTCCTCAGCCTCAGTTTCCTCATCTGTAAAGCAGGCGCACAGATGCCATAGACGGGAGCTTTCACACGCCCGAGAGCATGCAGCATGGGGACAGGGACTCTCATTTCCATAGCCCCACATTCTCAACCTCATATGGCTGGGGGCATCACAGGTGCTCAGGGAGCGGAGTGGAAGGGGTGGTGAGCACGGGTGGGGCTCGCCTCCCGGTTCATTCTGTCCTGGCGCCAGACTCAGTTCCCCTCCCAGGTGCCCAGACCTTTCAGCTGCTCCCAGGACTTCCCCTTGGATCCTTGGAGACCATCAACCCCCAGCTGTGGCTTGCTGAGCTCGGGAATGGGCTACCAGAGGAGCTGTCCCCCAGAGCTGCTGGAAGGAGCATATTGGGGGACACACCTGGGAAATGGATCTGGTTAATTCCCCGGAAGGGAACAGAGACCATCGACAGGGAAACTGCGGGTTCTAGGGGGTTGGGAGAAACCCGGGCCTATGCTGACTCTGGAAGGAGGCAGAATAGAGGGAAGAAGGACCTCACAGAGCCTGACCAGTGTCTACAGAAGAATGGTAAGAAGAAAAGGCTGACCTCCCACTGACAGAAGAGGAGGTGAGGCAGATACTCGGACTCGGACAAGGGCAGTGTCCTGGGTCCTGGCATCACAGCCTTTGGCGGGTCTGTGCAGGTGTCTCAGAAGCCCAGCTGCCCTTGCCCCCTCTCTCCATGGGTGCCTGCTGGATTCCTCCTCAAATCTCAGCTCTCCCTCACACGGGCACCGTACGGATGCCCCGTGCCTCAGTTTCTTCATCTGTGAATTTGGTGAACACCTAGCACCGCCCACGGCAAAGGGGATGTGAAATCAAGTGTACCCGGGGTCTGGTTCAGGATCTGCTCCTCACCAGGCCCATCATCTTGGGTGAGCCTCTCCACATCTCAGAGCCTCAATTTCTCCTCTGTGAAATGGGGATCATGGGAATGCCTAGGCAGTATCATGGGGTTAACGAAATTATTAAATCCGATAAACACACATAAGGTACTTAGGACATTGCCTGACACACAGCGAGCTCTTAATTTTAAAATGAGAATAATAGGGGTGCCTGGGTGACCCAGTTGGTTAAGCCTCCGACTCCTGGTTTCGGCTCAGGTCATGATCTCACAGTTCATGGGTTCGAGCCCTGCGTGAGGCTTCTCACTGACCGCGTGGAGCCTGCTTGGGATTCTCTCTCTCCCTCTCTCTGTCCCTCCCCCACTTGCTGTCAGTCTCAAAATAAATGAATAAAAACTTAAAGTAAATAAATATGTATGTACGCACACACACACGTGTGTGTGTATTTAAAGGTAGAATAATAATACCAGCTAACCTATTACTCCCAAAGTGTCAGGTAACTGCTCTAAGAGATTTACCTTATTCTCCTACAAGGCAGACGCTCATCCCCATGTTAAAGATGGGGGAAACTGAGGCAGAGAGCTAAAGAACTGTCTTGTGGCAAAGAAAAGAGACAGGCAGCACTCAGAATCCCCAGGGAGCAGATGCTAGCAAGACTTGGGTCCTGGCTGCCGGTCTCGGGGACACTCCCGGATATTTGCCAACCTCCTTTTTGAACGAGTCGATTGCAGGCCTCGGGTCCAGAGCCTGGGAGAGGCTGACCGCAGTTTAATGTCCCATAAACGCCAGTTTCGGTCTTGTTTTCCTTCCTCCCCCACCCCCACCGCCAGGTGCCCACTGGGCGGGTAGAACCGGCTCAGCTGAAGGTGTCGGGCCCAGGCTGCAGCCCGGAAGGGCTCTGCTCCACCCAAGCCCAGGGCTCTGGGGCCACAGCTGATATGCGGTGGCCGGGGTCTGGCCATGGGGCCCCTGTGACCAGCGGGGAGGGGTCCCCCACGGAGACCCCAGGGGCACACAACTTGCACACCTCCTCTGGGTGGGGTGGAGGATCGAACCCCGGGGTTTAAGGATTCTCTGCACCCCCCTCGCCCGCATCCTGAGGGCTTTCCCAGGGCCAGGCTGTGCAAAGCGCTTTGCAAACACCGCCACATTTGATCCGCCCCACACACCCACAGTCCCCATCGTGCAGGTGAGAAAAGGAGGCCCAGGGAGGCCAAGTGAGGAGGCCACAGCCCCACAGCTAGGAGGACAGCTCTGAATCCGGCTCTAACCGCCCTGTGCGCTTCCTCACACTTGCTACTTCCTCTGGGTTGCACGGTTTTACTTGAAAGAGAGCACACAACTGAAATCTTGGTCGGGGATCTGCCCCCACCCAGCCCCGAGAGGCCCCATCCGGGACCCAGAAAGAAGGCAAGACAAGCGTCCAGCCCGCAAGGGAAGGAAAGACTGAGCAACCACCAAGGAAGGGCTCCTCCGCAAGCCTCGTCGTGGGGGCCGGTTTCCGGCACCTCTGAGGGCCAGCTTCTCTGCCAGGCCCTCTGCCGGCTTGGTCATCCTCAGCCCCCACCGGGCCTGACCCACCGGGAGCTGAAGACCCAGCGAGGCCCCAACGGCTCCCAGCCTGGAATTCCAGCCTCCTTGCTCTCACCGGCCCATCGGAGAAGGGTCTCTACCGCGGGGGCTGCCTGCCTGACTCTCCTGGAGGCCCCACCCTGGAGAAACTGGGGACCCATGGGGACTCACAAAGGAGGAACCAAGAGTCACTAACCACGCGTCTCCCCGGGCAATGCTGAGCAGCTCAAAGTGTCATCCCTGGGCCAGAAGCATCAGTCTCACTTGGTGTGTGACACACAGAGCCCTTAGCTGGCCCGGAATCAGAGCCTGCATTTTAACGTGATCCCCGGGGAACTCGCATGAAGGTTAACGTTTAAGAAACGCTAGGAATTCCCTAACTATGCCAGGCGTTTCTCCCGTCCACGTGCCTTTGCACGAAAGATCTGGCACAGGAGCACCTGGGTGGCTCAGTCGGTTAAGCGTCCAACTCCTGACTTTGGCTCAGGTCATGATCTTGCAGTTCGTGGGATCGAGCCCTGCATCAGGCTCTGCACACTGTGCAGCCTGCTTGGGAGTTCCTCTCCTACCCTCTCTCTCTCTCTCTGCCCTTCCCCAGCTCATGTGCACACATTCTTACTCACTCTCAAAATAAACACTAAATATATATGTGTGTGTGTGTGTGTGTGTGTGTGTGTATGTGTGTGTGTGTGTATACCCACACATATACACAGAAAAAGCCCTGGTCCCCTTGCCACCAGGCAAATGCCTCTTTCAGTGACTGGGGCAGCGTCACCAACATCACCCTTCCCCACCACACGCTTTCTCAACTTCTCCTGTATCTGCTCCAGGCCCGTACCCAGCTGTCCTCTCAACACCTGCCCTGTGCTGATCACAGGGACCTTCGAGGTGCTGGCTTCAGCGGTGAGTGGGGCAGACATCACCCCTCCTGGGATTCCAGCAGGGGAAATGAGACAGAGGGAAAATGACCTGTCTCGGGCAGCAATGAGCACTTTGCAAGCACACCAAGCAGAGACAGGACAGAGACCCCAGGGAATCGGATGAAGTCTCAGTGGGGCGACCAGGAAAGGTGACACATGGCAGAGAGCAGAGGGTGGCGAGTTCTCAACCCCCCAGGGAATATGGGGCCATGTCTGGGGACCTTTTCGGTAGTCACCCGGTGGGGGGGGTCCCAGAATGTGCTCTACACCCTACCATGCACAGAACACCCCTGCCCCCACACACATTCTCCAGCCCCAAGTGCCAATAGAAACCCCGCTCTGGAGAAAAGCACTCTAGAAAGCAGGTCATGAGTGTGTTCTAGAGCTCCGAGGCAGGAACAGCAGGAACAGCCCCGTGCCTGGCACATGCCAGCCCTCAGCTAACGGCAGCTGGGACTCCTATGTATGCACCTGACTGTGAGCAGACCTTTAACTTGACAAAGCAGGGGTGAGTGCTGCCGGGGGATGCAAAACAGGACACGGAGTTAGGACGGGAGCAGGAGGCTGACAGGTCAGGAGGGAGGTAGGGACGAAGGCCCATCGCACAGGGGTCTGCCACTGCCTCTGTCTAGCGCCCCTTCCCTCTTGTCATCACACAGGTGACATCACACTCCTTCTGTCCCTTCTGTTCTAGTCCAAACGTGGCCACCTACCCCAAGGTCCTTCTCCCACCACGGTCCCAAGACATGCACCCTCCCCGTCCCGTTTCCTTCCCTCATCTCACATGTGATGAGCTTGTGGGACGCGTGGGTGGCTCAGTCGGTTAAGCAGCCGACTTCCGCTCAGTCATGATTTCACTCTTTGTAAGTTCAAGGCCCGCGGTGGGTTTTGTGCTGACAGCTCAGAGCCTGGAGCCTGCTTTGGGTTGTGTCTCCCTCTCTCCCCTATTCATGCTCTTTTTCTCTCAAAAATAAACACTAAAAAAAAAACCCTAAAGAATACATATAATGAACTTGTGTGCATGCTAGTTCCCTCTCCGGTCCTCCCTCCCCGCACCCCCACCCATGTCCCCACTCCAAACAGAAGCCCCCACTACCTGCTTCTGCAAGCAAGGGCTGAGTCCTTCAGCTTCCGGGGGAAAGAGTCTCTGTAAAAACTCTCTATTCGAGTCCTTGCGAATTATTCGGGTCCATTTAGAAAGCTTCGTCCTGTTTCAGGGACACCTTGCACCCCTCAAACTGAAGGGACCCCCTGCACGGCTCTCCGGGTCACCTGAACGGACAGGAGAGCGGGCCCGCTTGTGCCCACTGTGGCCTGGGGAGTTTTACAAGCAACCGTGGGTTTTTCTCTTTCAGATGAACATGCACCATCTAAGCTGACGCCTTAAAGGGAAGATGCGTTAACTCCCGGAACCTGTTATAAACACTGACAGCAAAATGGCCCGAGGATGAAGGCAGGGCCTCAACTCCTCACTGTTGTGAGTACTTAAAGGGAAAAAAAGGAAATTGCTAGCTATTTGACAAGTTAAAAGCAAAGTTACTGGATTAAAATGACTTACTTTAGACAAATGCAGTATGATGGCTGTAGGCTCTGGCTTTTCTTCTAAGCAGGGAACACCCTCCCCTAAGTAAACCCATCAAAAGATGCAGCTTTAAAAAAATTTTTTTTTAATGTTTGCTTATTTTTGAGAGAGTGAGACAGTGCGAGTGGGGGAGGAACAGAGAGAGGGAGACACAGAAATGGAAGCAGACCCCAGGCTCTGAGCTGCCAGCACAGAGCCCGACGCGGGGCTCGAACCCATGAATCGTGAGCTCATGACCTGAGCTGAAACCAAGGCTAGGACGCTCCACCAACTGAGCCACCTAGGTGTCCCTAAAAGATACAAATTTTAAATAGGAAAATATTTGGGGGCCTCCAGCTCTGCCTCTGAACCCCAGCCCTGCTGGGTGACCTTATCCTCTTGAGCCTCAGTTTCTCAATCTGGAAGATGGGATAATGGTGTGAACTTCACAGGCTCCCTGAGACCCCTAGGACCCCACGTGTGGCCATTCAGCCCCGTGCCCGGCACATGCCAGCCCTCAGCTAACGGCAGCTGGGGCTCCTACGTACGCACTTGACTGTGAGCAGACCTTTAACTCGACAGAGCCGGGGTGAGTGCTGCCGGGGGATGCAAAACAGAACGCGGAGTCAGGGCTTTGTCGGTGCCCTGGCGGGCAGCCTGTCCGAAGACTGCCGTATGCTTTGGAGACGAACAACGAACACCGCCCCCCGCCTTCGCCTCGTGTGTCCGTGGTTCCCTTCACGCCACAACTCACTCCACACTCGGGGGCCTGGTGAATCTACAAATATTTTTGCGGTGTGGCTTTACCTAATCAGCCCTCCTACCGGCCTGCAGCACTATGTCTGACATTTCCTTGGGGAGGAAACCCCAATGGGTTTCCTTGGGGAGGGGCTTCCCTGCTGGAAGAAGAAAACGTTTTGAGGACAGAGGTCTCTGCAAAGGATTGGTACTCAATGCGTCACATGACCATTTTCTACTCAAGCATTTCTCCAAGAGGCCACGGAGCTCAGTGCTCTGTGGTCAGGGTGGATTCAGGTTTTGGGGGGCCCTTAAAGAAAAATAATGCAGCATTATGAATTTTTGTTTTTAAAAAATTTTTTTTAACATTTATTCATTTTTTGATAGAGACAGACGTGAGTAGGGGAGGGGCAGAGAGAGAAGGAGACACAGAATCCAAAGCAGACTCCAGGCTCAGAAATGACAGCACAGAGCCCGACGCGGGGCTCGAACACACGGACCCTGAGGTCATGAACGGAGCCAAAGTTGGACGCCCAACCGACTGAGCCACCCAGGCGCCCCGAATTTTTGTTTCTTAAATCAGATGCTGGGCTTTGTAAGAAACACACACACACACACACACACACACACACACACAGAGTGGGAGTCCTGACACATCAGCTTTGAGGCCTCAGGGGTGAGGCCATCCCTGGACATCCTAGGATAATTTTTAGAAGGAGAGGAGACTAACCAAACATGGATAGGAAAAAATGGTGGGTTAACATTAAATCCGTTTTGGCAGTTTTTACTCGATTTTGATTTTTTTTTTTTAAGCTATATACAACTTATCAAAGTCACAAATTCAGAAACTCAATTCTTCATTAATTTAAAGTTTTATATTTTTTTAAGTTTATTTATTTTGAAAGGGAGCAAGTGGGGGAGGGGCAGAGAGGGAGAGCGAGAATCCCAAGCAGGCTCCCCACTATCCACGCAGAGTCGAACCCACGAACCGTGGAGATCATGACCTGAGCCCCTCTTCATTTTTTAATGCAACTTACAAAACTTATTAGGTCTATGTTTAAAGCCTGCAGGTTTAAATGGCCACTTTTAAGGGGCCTTTTGCACTGGAGGTATTTACCTCTCCCCCCCCCCCCTCCCCAACCCCTGCCCCATGGGATCCTAGGCTCTCGGGCACCTTCATTTTCTGAGAGGCAGGGGCAAAGGGTGCTGCCTCCCACACCCCTCACAGACTGCGGGGGCCTCGCCCAGCGGACCCCAGTCAGTGCCTTTCGCCAAACTCAACCCTAAGGAAGCAAAAGCCCCTTTCCCTACTCAGAAACCCCAGCATAGCCCACAGCCCCCCCAGGTGTGCCCAGGTATCAGAGAGCCCCCCCCCCAGGGTCACTCGGGAACCCCCTGGCAGTGTGGGGACGGTGCTAGGGACCAGATCACAGCCCAGGGCTGCTCATCCTTCTGCCCTAGGAGGGTGGGCAGGAAAGCCCGCGGGACGGAAAACCTGCCCAATCACCCTTTTCCGGGTCCTGAGAGACAGATTAGGCTTAGGCAAAGTGACTCTGGGAGGGGCTTTTCAGGCAGGCCTGTTTGCATAGAACACTGTGGCCTGTCACCTCCTTCCTGCTGGGCAGGGCTGTCACCATGTGCAGCTGACGCTACCCTCCCAGCAGAGACTAGGAAATTAGGGAGCAGGGGCTTTGGTGGTGGGAATTATACATGCCTACCGCGGGATGGTAAGGGTCCTCAGACGGCAGACGAGGGTGACTGAGGTCCTGAGACCACTCACAAGAAATGTCCACAACTTCCTTACAGAGGCATCTCAGCACTGAGCGCCTCCACTTACGAGCTGTGTGACTCAGTCACAGGTACACAACCTCTCTGAGCCTCCCGTCTGTAAAATGGGGAGAACAGGTGTTCCTACCACTGCTTCCTGTGGGGTTTTTATGAAGCTCAAGTAACATGCTCCGGCTACGCAGCACAGAAAACGTGCTCAGATAATAACAACTTACATCGGTGAGCAGTTCCTATGAGCCAGGCCCCAGATAAATTCTTTCCCGGGAATATGTACACCCTCTGGAGGGAAACAGTATTAACAACAACGGGTCTCACGCACACCATGCTTCCTGGCGTATAAAGAGAACTTTGGTAGTCCTGGGATGCCTGGGTGGCTCAGTTGGTTAAGCCTCCGATCTTTAGTTCATGAGTTTGAGCCCCATATTGGGCTCTGTGCTGACAGCTCAGAGCCTGGACCCTGAGCTCAGCTTCAGATTCTGTCTGTCTCTCTCTCTCTCTGCCCCTCCCTCCCTCTCCCTCTCAAAAATAAACATTAAAAACAATTTTAAAGAATTTTGGTAGTTCTTATACTCACTTTTGCCTCATTACTTTGGTCTCATTCATTCATTCATTCATTCGTTCATTCATTCATTCGTTCATTCATTCATTCGTTCATTCATTCGTTCGTTCATTCATTCGTTCATTCATTCGTTCATTCATTCGTTCATTCATTCGTTCATTCATTCGTTCATTCATTCGTTCATTCATTCGTTCATTCATTCGTTCATTCATTCGTTCAACCGGCCAGTTGTACCCCCGAGCATCTAGAACGTTACCAGCCCTGAACTGAGCACTAGGCCAAGAAAAAAAGCCCCAGTTCCCGCCCTGCACGGGGCCAGCTGTCTATTACGGGCACAGTTGCAATTCTGTAAGTGGCAGGTTGGGGCAACCCCAGGAGGAGGCCATGGGAGGACAGGAGGTAGGGGGGTTATCCTGCAGGACGTGGTGTCCACACTGAGACCTCAGCAAAGCAAAAGCCAGCATCTAAAGACCTTGGCGGACCCCAGCTAGAGTACGGATGTCACCTTAAAGGCACAGGGGAGCCCCAAAAGCTGAAGCAAGGGCTGCTCACTGGGTCTCGGCAGATGCGCAAAGGGTGAGATGTGCGGTGGTCCTGGGGGTGGGCAGGCAGAGCCGAGGGCTCGTATTCCCACGCCCTGGCCTAGCCCACGAGTGGGAGGTAGGAGTCTCCGTGCCCGAGAGGGTGCAGCCTCCACCCATAGAACCCGGGGGGCCCACTGGGCACCATCCTCCGTGCTGGGGAGGCCGACCTGCCCACGACCACCCATGCTTGTTGGAAATGCAGAGTCTCGGGCCCGGCTCCAGACCCGTGAATCAAATCCTGCCTTTGAACCAGGTTCCCAGGTGATTCACACGCACATTCACAGCCAGCGTCCCACAGGGAGGCCAACTGGAGTCACCCCATGCGGCTACAGAGAAGACGTGCGGGGCCCAGGGAGCCTGACGGGGCACTGACTGGGTCAGGGGCATCGTCCAGGCAGACTTGGCTGAAGAAACGTTGCTCAGGCCCAACAGCCGGGACGGGTTTAGTCAGAGGGATGTGAGGCCAGGGAGGGAGGCCACGGGCCTGAGGGGAGTGGAGGAGGTTGGAAATACCACACAGACTGACGTCTGAGGCCAGGGGGCGGGAGAGCGGGTCAGTGGCAGAGAGAAAGGCAGCTGCATTTGCTGAGTGAGCATTTAACTGTGCCCCGGGGCACCGTGCTGGCCACCCGGGGGCCCTGCGACCCCCAGTGAAATGCAGAGTCTCAGGCCCCACCCACCTGCTGAGGCCGAGCCTGCATTAGGAACATTCTCGAGTGATCCACACACATGCTCAAGCTGGGAAAGAATGTGTGCAGGTCACCGTGTTTCAGTTCGTCCTTGCAGAGGCCCCGGAGGGGCCGCTGGGCAACACCGGGCTCGGATGCTAGAACCTCGAAGTGGGAGGGGCTCCGAGGGCCTCACAGCCCCCTCCCCCCACAGCACCTGTGCTCCCCGCCTCCACTCCCGCCCCACGGTCAGACATCTGCTAACAGGCATCTCAAGGTGGGTCCCCGAGACCTCACCAACCGTGGGGAGGATGGCAGCCAGGCTGCCCAACCGGCTCAAAGTGGGATCTTCCCGCATGGTACCTGCTTACTTTCCGCACCCAAATCACTTTGTGGATGAGGACGGAGGCTCAGAGACAGAGAGCAACTAACGCAAACACACACAGCCCCTCCTATACAGGAGGCCGATGCCAATGGTTTCTCAAGTCTGGGTTTTTGCCTCTGTTTCCCCCAAGTCTGGAAATGAAACACACGCGGCACGGGAACTTAAAACCTCTCAAGAGGCAAGACCCAGAGACCCCCGACTAGAGCAGCTTCTTACGGGGCTTACTGGAAAACTATCTTGAGAAAGGGGGCCCCGCCTTCACACGCCACCCACGGTAGGCTGCATCCAGCAGCACAGGTACCAAGCACCTGGTACAGAGCACATGCCCAGAAGCTCCCGAAGGAAGGGGGGTGCCCTTGACACTTCCAGGTTCCAACATCCAGGTGCACAGATGCGGCCTCTCCTTAGACTCCCAGGTGTCCGGCCAAGGTGTGCCCACCCGGCCCTGGGAAAGCACTCCAGTCTCCACCCCGGCTGATGGCCCAGCCCCGCTCCGTCACTGCTCTGGGAAAAACCAATTTGCATCTCTAGCCCTGGCCACGGTGACCGGCTCCGACTCGGACATGGAACGCTCTTGGAGCCAATGAGAAGCCAGGTGACTTTCCCCTGGGCTCACTCCCTCTCCTTCACGGGGCTTACCCAGGTGTCACGGACAGAATTGACCACAAGACTCCTAACTGGCTTTAATTCTGCCTTGGATACCATCGAACTGAGACAGGAGGCCACCGGAACCAAGAGATCACCAGAATCTAAGCTCTGGAAACGGATGCTTTGAAAACATGACGCGTGGGATCGACAACACGCTTTCGTTTCGACAGACCAAGGAAAGTGATCATTGTTTCTGTCAATTTCCATAAAGCTTAAGTGAAATTTTAGTCTGTTGGCTAAGAAGAAGGACGTTTCCCTGGGTTACTAAAGGTTAAGTATTATTTTTAAATTTTAATATTTTTAATATTATTAAATTATTATTAAGTATTATTAAATGTTGGAAGTTCAAAGACTGTAACCTGAAGACCTTGCATATTTATTTTAGGAAACTCCATCTGTTTGAAAGTCTGTGGTAGAACGCCGTTTACTCTGTGTCGGGGACCCCGCTTGCTACACTTCAACTCGAAGCTTCCTCCCCAACTGTGCAACAGCCAAACATGCTAACTAGGATCGCTCACTAACCTAGTTCTATAGAACTCAACCAGCATGGAAGACTGAACACACTCTCTCTTGGGGTAAGGAGGACAGTTTAGGGCATTGCTCCTCATAAAGAAATAACCTGGGGCGCCTGGGTGGCTCAGTCGGTTGGGCGTCTGACTTCGGCCCAGATCATGATCTCACAGTGTGTGAGTTCGAGCCCCGCGTCGGGCTCCGTGCTGACAGTTCATAGCCTGGAGCCTGCTTCACATTCTGTGTCTCCCTCTCTCTCTGCCCCTCCCCAGCTCACGCTCGTACTCTGTCAAAAATAAACTTAAAAACAAAGTAAAAAAAAAAAAAAAAGAGAATGAACCTACCCAGCTTCTAAAAGATTAACATTAAACACGCAATGTAGGGGGGCACCTGGGTGGCTCAGTCGGGTAGGCATCTAACTTTAGCTCAGGTCATGATCTTACGGCTTGTGAGTTCAGGCCCCGAGTCAGGCTCCGTGCTGACAGCTCAGAGACTGGAGCCTGCTTCCGATTCTGGGTCTCCCTCTGTCTCTGCCCCTCCCCCACTCATGCTCTGTCTCTCAAAAATAAAATTAAAAAAAAATTTTTTTAAAGGCAATGTAGGACGGCCAGTCTGACTTCTGTCAAGAAATCGGTCTGCTGCCCGCCATCTTGCCTGAGGCCCGAACTAACAACAGAGAGGAAGCAGAGTGAAGAGACCTTCAACGAGGTCTTCAAGTTACGTATACCTGAGATTCTAAGCACAGAGGCCAGGAGCATGTCCCATTTGAGGAAGCCAGGGCAGGGTACACGTGGCTGACTGGCCCCCTGTCTTCACTCTAGACAGACATTCCTGATCCCAACAAGTATGGCTCTAGATTGGCTCTAGAACATCTGATCTAGAGTGACCAAAAGAATGACAACTGCAAGTTTGCCACAGGAAATGGGGCCACCCAGGGGCTCTTCCAGAGTCATGCTGCACTCAGGGAAAGAGAGAGAAGAGAAATCCTCCAGGGCCATGGAGCTGCCCAAGGCCCAAACCCAACTGCAGATCTTACCGAATGGTGGGCTGGTCTCCACTCAGCTGCTTAAACCTCCGGTGGAGCTGCTCGATCTGGTCTGAGGAGACTGGGAAACGGGAGGGAGGGAGAGAAAGAGAGAGAGAAGACATCACTGACCGCTGAACTTGAGCCGCCAGCAGGAGGCTGGTGACATTCTCCCACACTTCCCAGGCGGGCAACACCGACCACCACCAGACGAAGAAACCGACAAAGGGCGTCCCATTCTTCCTGGCAGTGCACCCCTGGGGTCATTACCTCCGATCCCCCGGCAAGATAGCCTGTGCTACAAACGGCAGCTGCTGGGACAGCACGAAAGTGAACCAGCTCATTTTCCCCTTCCCCTAAAGGGATCACATCCGTGTGACTTCTTCCCCTCCTGCTCCCGAAGACAGGGCTTTTCCTAGCTGAGCAAGGGGCTTCATACGGTCACGTACAGAGAGACAGAGGGGCAGGGCAAAGGGGTTGGGGCTGCTGCTGGAAGTCACCTGGGAGACACGTAGTAGGACGCGGAAGGAGAATCTGGTGCAAGGGGACTGGAAGGAGAAGAAAGAATTTTGATCATTGCGCGGTGGAGGACGTGTTTAGATCTTCCCAGTAGTTCTAGAAAACCTTAAGTACAGTTTTTCGTAATTACCATTTCGGGCGGGCGGGCCACCGTGTCTTCCCCCAGTAAGACGGGGCCTTGCCCGTCCGGGTTTCATAAGGGCTCCGCCCCCACGAGGGCCTGTTTCATGAAGCACACAGTATGGCACTTCATGAAGCACACAGTATGGCACCCGGACCTGCATTCTCTGCCCTCATCCACGACACATCCTGCATAAGGGAGCAGATGTGCTTTTCTCCGTGGGATAATTCGCAAACTGCAGCTCAGAGCACTCGAGACCGCACGACCGGTGACTGGTAGAGTGGGGTCCCTCTCCTGACCCCGCCTTCAACCTGCCTTCACTCGGTATCGCCTGCCCGCCCACATATCCTGGTGCTCCAAGGCCTTGAGGGCCGGTTCCCGGGGACTATACACGGTTCAGGCAAAACTTTCCAAACAGGGGCTGGGCTGAGAAGCAGCCATCCCCCTCCCCCCGGCTCCTCCCGGCATTTCCCATGCCCTATTATAAATGTCTTTTCTTGTTCCAGAGACAGCTAATTTCTGGGACCAGCTGGTCATCTCATTTGCTGTTGGTTTTTTTTTTTCAAGTATTACAAGAAAAAAATATTTTTTTTTTATTTTAGAGAGAGAGAGAGAGAGAGAGAGAGAGTGTGTGTGTGTGTGTGTGTGTGTGTGTGTGTGTGTGCACGAGGGGGGGAAGGGGCAGAGGGAGAGAGAATCCCAAGCAGTCTCCACGCTCAGCATGGAGCCCAACGTGGGGCTCAGTCCCACGACCCTGGGATCATGACCTGAGCCGAAATCAAGAGTCAGACACTCAGCCGACTGAGCCACCTAGGCACCCCCTTTTTAAGTAATTTAAGTAATCTCTATATCCAATGCAGGGCTCAAACTACAACCCCCAGATCAAGAGTCACATGCTCCACCGACTGAGCTAGTCAGGTGTCCTCCTCATCTTTTTTGGGGGGGTAGGGTGGGGGGGGGGTTTCAGGCTCAGGTTGTATCACTTTAAGAATACGTAGCTCAAGGGCTCCTGGGTGGCTCAGTCAGTTGAGCATCTGACTTCGGCCCAAGTCATGATCTCACAGTTTGTGAATTCGAGCCCCACATCGGGCTCACTGCTGTCCGCGCAGAGCCTGCTTCAGATCCTCTGTCCCCCTCTCTCTGCCCCTCCCCTGCTTGTGCTCTTCCCAGAATAAATAGATGTTTAAAAAAAAGAATCTATAGCTCAGAATTCTCCAGCCTCCCTAGAAGCTGTTGGTGAGGAAATACCCCTTAGGACGGCCAACAGCTGTGAAGGGTTCTCCGTGTACCAGAGGCACATCTCCACACATTAGTGCACCTGTTCCCCATGGCACCCTGGGATAGGGCTGTATTCCCATTACAGATGTAGAAACTGACTCTTGGAAAAGTGGGATGACCGTGAGGGGCAATAACCGCCTTTCTGGAGGAGGACATGGCCATTCCTATCATGTGTGTATCAGCAAGGACATCCGAGTACTCTACAGGGCTGAGCGATTGCAGTCCTGGGTACACATCCAACAGAAATGCACACTTGCGCTCGTCAGAAGAGGTACAGAAAGGAGGAGAGGTTCACAGCAGTGCGGTTCCAACAGCCCTAGACTGGAACCTATCCAAATGCCCGACAACGGCAGAATCAAGTGTTGAGGTGCAGTCTACTCAAGCAATGGAATAGTATACAGCAAGGAAAACGAGCAGACAGTGCATGCCATAAGTTGGGTGAGCTTCAGAAACATAAAATCAAGGAAAAGAAGTCAGATGCGAAAGAGCAAGTACGTTAGGATTCCATTTAAATGGAGCTCGATCTGGGCTGATGGCTCAGAGCCTGGAGCCCGTTTCCGATTCTGTGTCTCCCTCTCTCTCTGCCCCTCCCCCGTTCATGCTCTGTCTCTCTCTGTCCCAAAAATAAATAAAAACGTTGAAAGAAAAAAAAAATTTAAATGGAGCTCGAAAAAGGGGAAAAACTCCTCTGTAGTGTCAGAAGTCGGGACGGAAAGGCTGCGCACGGTAAGATTCTACTATAGGACCTCCTGGAAAAGGCAAAACCGCGAAGACACGAGAAAGGTCTCCGTGTCCGAGTCTGGGGATGAGGAACGAACAGGCCGAGCACAGAGGGTTTCCGGGGCAGTTAAACTATCCTGTGGGTCCCATCATGACGGACACACGTCGCTGAACACACGTCCAAACCTGCAGAAGGTGCACCACCACAGGTGAACCCTAACGTGAACAATGGACTCTGGGCGATAATGAAGTGTCGATACAGGTTCATCGACTGTATCAAACGCACCACACTGGTGGGGGCCACGGATAAGGCGGGAGGCTATGGCACGTGTCGGGGTGAGGACATAGGCGAAAACTAACTTCCTCTGAATTTTGCTATGAACGTATCTAAGACTTGTCTGATAATAGAAATGATAAGGTGGTGCCTGGGTGGCACAGAGAGTTGAGTGTCCGACCCTTGATATCGGCTCGGGTCATGACCCCAGGGTCATGGGAGCAAGCCCCACGTCAGGCTCCACATGGGGGTGAGCATGGGGCCTGCTGGAGATTCTCTCTCTCTCTCTCTCTCTCTCTCTCTCTCCTCTCTCTCCCCCTCCCCCACTCATACACTCTCTAAAAGAAACAAAAGACTTTAAAAAATATAATAAAAATGATGATGATGTTGTCTTATTTTTTTAAAAAAGAGAAGTCAGAATAGTGGTTGCTCCCGAACGGAGAGTAGTGATTTGAATGGGGCGTGAGGGGCACCTCTGGGTAGTGGGAATATTCTATTTCTTCATCCAGGTTCAGGTTACACACACGTGTGCTCAGCAAGGACATGGAACTCTATGCTCACAGGTGATGTACTTTTCTGTACCTGATATTACGATAAAAGGTTTACCCGAAAATTTCAGTGATTCTACCTGGCAGGAAAAAATAAATCCATGGGGCGCCTGGGTGGCGCAGTCGGTTAAGCGTCCGACTTCAGCCAGGTCACGATCTCGCGGTCCGTGAGTTCGAGCCCCGCATCGGGCTCTGTGCTGACAGCTCAGAGCCTGGAGCCTGTTTCCGATTCTGTGTCTCCCTCTCTCTCTGCCCCTCCCCCGTTCATGCTCTGTCTCTCTCTGTCCCAAAAATAAATAAACGTTGAAAAAATAAATAAATAAAATAAATAAATAAATAAATAAATAAATCCAACGAGTACAAAAGACAAATACATAAATGTGTCCACCCGTGGATTCTTAACAGCTTAAAAAATGGACTCGACCTAAGTGCTCACCCAAAGCAGATTGGTCAAATATTTTACGGAATGCTTAGCCAATTAAAAAAAAAAAAAAAGCAAGCTGCTTTTGAGGAGTGACAGTTATATATCGGACATGAAAATACGTTCCACAGAGAATGTTTAAAAGTCAGGGCGCCTGGGTAGCTCAGCTGAGGGTCCCACTCTTGATATCAGCTCAAGTCATGATCTCATGGTTTGTGAGTTCGAGCCCTGTCAATGCAAAGCCTGCTTGGGATTCTGTGTGTGTGTGTGTGTGTGTGTGTGTGTGTGTGTGTCTCTCTCTCTCTCTCTCTCTCTCTCTCGCTCAAAATGAATTTTAAAATGTTTTAAACAGCTTGCTATGGGGCGCCTGGCTGGCTCAGCGGGTAGAGCCTGCCCCTCTCAGTCTTGGGGTTGTGAGGTCAAGCCCCACACTGGGCATGGACCTTACTTAAAACACAACGGCCTGCTACAAAAATAGCATGACCTCATGCTGGGGAAAACATGTAGATATACACAAATGTATAGAAGTAATGAAAGAAAATCCGGACTCCCTTTCCCCAAAATAATAATAGCAGTTGTCTTTCTCAGTAGAGGGATTAAAGGCTTTGTTTTGGTTGAATTCATCTATATCTTCTAAATTTCCTCTAATACACAATGCATATTTATTAGTCATGTAATGAATATTTGAGGCACACAATATGGTACCACATGGGACAGCCGAAGGATCTCGAAAATATTGCTACTGATGAATCATCTGTTAGCTGAGTACCATATCCTGGGCACACGTGGTCTTATTTAACCCTTACCATGACTGTATAATGGAAGGACTGCTCCCATTTTCCAGAAGAGTAAACTGAGGATCTGAGGGGTAAGGTGACTTGAAGGTCAGGCCCTAAACTTGAAAGGGAGGCCCAGGATTTAAGCTCAGTTTGTCGGGCAGAACGTGTGCGGTTTTACGTTCGTGGGTTACCGATCAAAGGCAGCCCAGCTCTCAACCGCAGGTCAAAAAAAACCCCAAAAACAAAAACACAAAAAACAAAAGCACACGGACGAGAAACAACCATAGAAATTGCAGCCACACGTGTGCTCCTAACATTGCATGAATCCATTTATAGGAGATGCTCAGGGAGGCAAATCCAAACTGGACCAGGGCTTGCCTGGGGCTAGGCAAGGATGGGGAGTCATGCTGATAGGTACTGAGCCTCTTGGGGGAGGGCGGGGGGGAGGGGAGGAAAATGTTCCAAAGTTAGATTGTGAGGGACGCCCAGCCCTGTGATTATACTAAAACCCGAGTACACTTTGAATGGGTGAGATGTAGGGAACGTGTTACGTCTCAAAAGCACCATCAGGAAAACGAATTACGTGCCTAATCCTGGGAACCACAGCAGTCCACGTCAATTGAGCGCTGACTGTCCAGGGCACTGTGTCAGCCCTACTCACACAACCCTCTCGTCAATCCTATCGGCTAGGGATGGTGTGTACCCCCATTCTAGAGACGGGAACACCGAGACGTGCCCACGCTCACACAGACAAGAGGTGGTGGGCACGCCAGAAATCAGAGACCAGGTTTGTCTAATGAAATTCCGGCGAACTGCATCCAAAGCACACGCACGGGTGCCCACACCCTTCCCTGTCGTGCCTGACTGAAAGCAGAGGGATGAGGAAAACAGCCTCCCATCTCTGGTCCCCTGTCTTCGGCACCCAAATCCCCCTGAGCCAAGAGCTCGGAGCTCAACTCGGGGAAGCCTTCCCGGGCTCAGGGACTGGGAGAAGGAACATCCGAGGCCTCGCGAACTGACTTCCGAAGACCTCACGCGCTCTCCGGTCCCTGGGGTCCCCCAGAGGATGTGTCCTGTGGGCACCTACACCTGTGTGCAGAGCGCCGTCGGGGGCTCCAAGGACAGAAGCTCTTCTAGTCTCCCTGCTCCTCCCTCAGCCCTTCTCCAGGTCCCCATGCGGTCACGGGTGCCATGGAGACAAGAGGCAGAGTCACTTGGGTGCCTGGCACGTGGACCTCGTTATCTTTGGTTTTAGATTTCAGCCTGAGGGTTGAGGTCACACCCTTCCACAGGCTGGTGGGAGTTTAACTGGCCCAATCTGTGTGTGTGTGTGTGTGTGTGTGTGTGTGTGTAGTCCAAGCTGGCACCGGAGGTGTGAAATTGTGTAAAATACACACCAGCTTCCAAAGACTTAGTACAAAAAAGAATGCACACAGTCTCCATAATTTTTATATTGGTCACACGTTGAAATATTTTAGAAGTAAAATATTAAAATTAACTGTATCTTGTTTCTTTTCTAAACATGGCTACTACAGGGGCAGTGCCTGGGTGGCTCAGTCAGTTAAGCGGCCGACTTCAGCTCAGGTCACGATCTCTCGGTTCATGGGTTCGAGCCCCGCGTCAGGCTCTGTGCTGTCGGCTCGGAGCCTGGCGCCTGCTTCGGATTCTGTGTCTCCCCCTCTCTCTGCCCCTCCCCCCCCCCGCTCGTGCTTTCCCTCAAAAATAAACATTACAAATTTTTTTTTAAGCATGGCTACTAGAAAACGTAGAATTACATATGTAGCTTCTGAAAACATTTAGAATTATTCCGCCTTGCATTATAATTTGCACTGGACAGTGCTGGTATCTGCTTTTAACCAGCAACTTGATCCCTAGGAACAAATACTGAGGAACTGAGACGACTGTACAGAGATAAACAGGTAACCGTCATCATCCTGGCCTGTTTAAAACAGTAAAAAACTGGGTCACCTGGGTGGCTCGGTCAGTTAAGCACATGACTCTTGACTTCAGCTCATGATCTAACTGGGAGACAGAGCCCAGCGTCGGGCTCTGCACTGACAGCGTGGAGCCTGCTTGGGATTCTCTCTCTCCCCCTCCCCTGCTCATGTGCACGTGCCCGCTCTCTCTCTCCCTCCCTCTCTCTCTCAAAATAAACTCATGGGACACCTGGGTGGTTCAGTGGCTTAAGCATCTGATTCCTGATTTCAGCTCAGGTCACGATCTCATGGTTAGCGGGTACCAGCCCTGCGTCAGGCTTCGCGCAGAGCCTGCTATGGATTCTCGTGTGCTCTCGCTCTTTATCTGCCCCTCCCCTGCTTGCATGCTCTTTCTCTCTCAAAATAAACTTAAAAAAAAAATCTATAAATAAGTATGTAAATAAGCAAACTTTAAAATTGGGGAAGTGGTGAGCTATAAGGAAACGGGTTGAAATAAATCCTGGTACATCCGAAAGGCAGTATACTACAGAGCCTTAAGAAACATTTTTAAAATATTTAGGGGAGCCTGGGTGGCTCAGTTGGCTAAGGATCCGATTTCAGCTCAAGTCATGACCCCGGGTTTGAGCCCCGCTGTGCAGACAGCTCAGAGCCTGGAGACTGCTTTGGATTCCGTCTCTGTCTCCCTCTCTGCTCCTCCCTCGTTCACACTCTGTCTCTCCCTCTCTCTCAAAAATAAACATTAAAAAAATTTTTTTTTAAATATTTAGAACACAGAAAAATTTTCATGGGATGTCGCTACAGGGAAAAACCAACAGGCCACAAGATCTCACGTACATGAAAGTCCGTAATGATATAGTTGTGTGCACAGGAAAAAATAGGAAAGGATGAACAAAATAGCACATTGCTTCCAGGCGGCAGGTTTCCAGGACATCCCTCTCTTCCTCTTGTCCCTTATCTTTGCTGATCGGTCCCTTAACTTTTCTCTAATTATCAGAGATGCCTTGTATAATCTTCAATTGCAACGTTGATGGCTAGGATGAAAAATAAAACCTACAGTAACAAGCTCCGGTGGGACTGCGGAGAAACTGACATCCTCGTGCGCTGCCGATGGGAATGTCACATGGTGCAGCCACCGTGGGACACAATTCCGTGGATCCTCAATAAATTAAAGACAGATTCACCACGTAATCCAGAAATCTTCCTCCCAAATACGTACCCGAGATACATGAAAACCACGTCCACACAAAAACCCATAAACGAGCGTTCACAGCGGCACTATTCACAATAGCCTAGAGGGAACAACGCAAACGTCCAACGATAGACGAAACTATAAACAAAACGTGGTCTGTCCATACAGTGGCATAGGATTCGGTCACAAGTGGAACGAAGCGTGGACACGTGCTCCAACATCCATGAACCCTGAATACATAATGCCAAGGAGAGAAGCCGGACGCAGCCATGTATCGTAGGATTCCATGTATGTGAAACGTCCAGAGTAGGCAAATCTCGCCACAGAAAGTAGATCAAGGGGTTGCCAGGGTTCGGGGTCGAGAGGAATATGGAGTGATGCGGACACGGGGTTTCTGCCTGGTCCTGGCCTCCCCTGTCCGGCTGTGGGAGCCACCTTACAGCCTCGCTGTGCTGAGCAAGGGGTCACCGGGCAGGAGGAGGGTCGCGTAGACCAGGAGGTCAGAGACAACCCTCAAGGAGGTGGAGGCAGGAGCCTGGGTGGAGGCAGGAGACCCAGAAAAGGGGCATGAAATCCCTCACGAGGCCCAGCCTCCCTCATCTGACTCTGGAGGAGATCGAGCATCAGCCTTCACCACACCCACTATGGGGTGGCCAGGATCACTTGAGCCTGTATCTCCAGGGACCCGAGTCTGGTGGCAAAGAACACCTAAAATAGCGCTTGGTCCTTCCCAATCCACGCTGGCTCCCAGGGGTGTGGGGAGACCTGACTGACTCCCTCTGAGAGATGCTGTTCACTAAGAGACATTTACTGGGGCGCCCGGTAGATGCTGGGGGTACAGACACAAGCAGAGCCCTTATCTACTGGAAAGACACATCACCTCCCTGGGGTCCAGGGTAAGAAACGTGGTGTCAGCTTGCCAAGGAGCACCCATAGGGAGCTGATGCCCTGTGGGATCCTGAAGGCTGAGGGCCAGGCCGGGGAGGGCAGGGTGGGCAGAGCTCAGGAAGCCCCGGGTTCTTCAGCCCGGGCAGAAGGCAGGCTGAGGACAGCGGAGAAAGGAGGTAAGTAGTGGCAGTCACACATACTGAACTCAAGCATTCAGACCTCACCCTGAGTTTACATAGGATGCTAAGGGAAGGGACAAGATCGCATGTGCCTGGTGACAGAGTGCAGGGTGGATGCAAAGGACAGGATGTAGGGAACCCGCTGAGGGATCGGCAGGTGTAGCCGTCCGGGGGTGGGGGTGGGGGTCTCAAAACGCAGTTGCAAGGACAAGGGCGGCTGACATTATGCACCTGATCTCTCCAGGGGCTCTGCAGGCGCCACCCTGCCTCCCCGTCTCCCCAGCCGTGCCGCCCTGGATGCAGGCCCCAGGACGCCAAGTGGCATCACTGGGAAGGTCTCGGTGGCTTCCAGGGCCCCCAAAGCTCTCCGGCTTGCCGTGTCCTGACAGACCGGCCAGGACTCAACCCAAGCACCAGCCAAAGTCCCCAAATACAGAGGTGAGCCAGGCCAGACAGAAAGGTGAGCTAACAACATCTCTGCCAAGAGCTGCTGGCTCGGTCCCCAGCTTCCCGTCCCACTAAACTGTCCCCGCCTCCCCCGGAATACAGAGATCACAAGAGCACCACCCTCCTGAAGCTGTCCACGCCCCGGAAAACAATCAGAGTCGCAGACACGCCATGCGCGATCCCCGGAGGGTAGGGACACCCAAGCGTGCATCAAGTGGTCGACAGATGAACCAAACGGGGTAGCTCTACGCAGCCCGACATCATCCTACCACAGAAAGGAAGGAAGCACAGGCACCTGCTGCAGCACAGACGACCTTGAAAACAGGATGCCAAGCACCCAAGGCCACCGCTATAGCCTGCCATTTACATGGAGCATCCAAAAAGGCGAGTCCACGGGTTCAGAAAGTAGATTTGTGGTTGCCACAGGCTGTGCGTGGGGGGATTTCAGGGGCGGCTAATGGGCACGAGGTTTCTTTTTGTTGGGGGGGGGGCGGTGAGGATGCCCTGGAACTGATGGCCGCACAACACCGTGGATGCGCTTAACTAAGCTAGCAAACTGTAGGTTCAAAAATGGTGACTATGGGAAGTTTTAGGTTGTGTGAGTCTTTCCCCAATTAAATAAAAAAAAAATCAGGGGCGCCTGGGTGGCTCCGTGGGTTGGGCGTCCGACTTCGGCTCGGTTCGTGATCTCGGGGTTCGTGAGTTCAAGCCCCACATGGGGCTCTGTGCTGACAGCTCGGAGCCCGGAGCCCGCTTCGGATTCTGTGCCTCCCTCTCTCTCTGCCCCTCACCCACTCACATTCTGTCTCTGTCTCTCTCAAAAATAAACATTAAAAAAATAAATAATAAATAAATAAATAAACATTAACACATTTTTTTTTTTAATTTTAAGAAAATTACATATATTTTGCACCGGACCCAGCGGGAAGAGCTGAGACACCAGAGTCGCCACTACAGCTATGATGATGCCCTTAAAGTAATAATCCTGTGGTGCCTACTCTGCTCCTCCGAGGTCTCCCAGCTCACTCACAGGGGAGGGAAGAGGCAACTGCACGCCGCCTGGGGCTACAGCCAAAGCAATGACTAATCCTGGGCCTCGGGAGGGAGGTGGGGGGAGGAGGGCTAAGAGTGGATGGAGACCTCCACAGCCTGGAAAGGGACCAGCCCATCGTACAGAAGACGCTTCGCGTGGCTTCACGGACGCCCTGCTTCCGTCCTTCCCCTGCGCCACACGCTCAGTGTGTACCCATCAGGGACCACGCCTCACCGCCGGGATTTGTAAACAAACCAGCGATGCAGGGCGCCTGGGTGGCTCGGTTGGGTAAGCGTCCCAACTCGTGATCTCAGCTCAGGTCATGATCCCGCAGTTCGTGAGTTCGAGCGCCGAATCGGGCTCTGCGCTGGCAGCACGGAGCCCACTTGGGATGCTCTCTCTCCCTCTCTCTGCCCACTAGCCTCCCCCCGCGCTCATGAGCGTGCTCTCAAAAATAAGCAAACTTAAAAAAAAAAAAAAAACCCACAAAGACGCACTCGGCCTTGAGAAGGAAATTATCAAAGCCAATTCTAGTCTCCAAAGCAGAAGTAGGAACAAGGAGGTCCGCTACTGGCTTTTATCCAGCACCTTCGAACCCTTTTCATGCCAACTTCAACTCAGTCTCTAAGTTATGAGCCAAGGAACCCCTGGGGGGGGCTGCCCCAGGCCCCGGCCAGCACGGGGATGGCTTTTATTTTAATCTCAAGTATGGAGGGTCTCCTAAGGATCTCTGTGGGTATCTTTCCTCGCGGAATGAATCTTCCATAGCAGAAGCCGAGACAGAATGAAAGGGGCTTGACTTTGGAAACTATCCTTTTCCCATGAGCGATGAGGCACCTTGGCACCCGGTCAGAGTGGGTGAGCACGACTCTCGGAAGCACACAGCCTGGGCTTTGCTCATCTGTGCTCACCTTCCTACTGCTGTGCGCTTTGCCATTTGCCCGATCCCAGCAATAACTGCCACGTGGTAGCATTTACTCAGAGGCAGGAGCTGCTCTGTGCCCAAAGTTGAGGATGACGGGGGACAAGGAACACGTATCATTTATGTCACTAAAGAGACAAAGAGGTCTCCGTTGTAATAAGAAGACTAAAGATGGGGAAGGCAGGTGGGGGGGAGATGCGAGTGAACCAGCAGAGATTTGAAGAGTGGGCGTCTTTCAGAGCATCCAAGGAAACAAATGGCTTCCCACATCCTTCCAGAACTATCTTCAACTCCAGAATTAGATGGAGGCCAAATCAAGCGGAGACAGGCTCACCGAAAGCAGAAAGGCTTATTAAGTAAAGAACTCCAGTTCCTGCTATGTGGAACGAACACAGACCCTCCATCCCAGCACAGATCCCCGAAGCACTGGATAAAATAGGAAAAACCTCACATACACCACTAAGCTCAAAAGCAAGGGACACTCTCAAGGCCAGAAGCAAGGAGGGACGTCACACCCAGCAGGGTGGGAGTAGGAGATGCTGCTGAGGTGGCCCAGGGCTGTGAGAATGGTTACAGGCTCTAACAGCTAAGGGGAGGAAGCTTCCAGCCCACTGAGTGACAGAAGTGGCCGTGGTTCTATGGAGGCTAGAAGGGAGACTCCCATCAGAAGCTGAAGCATAAAAGGCTGCTTCCCCATGGAAGATGGGCTAGAAAAAGTATCCCCTACTGTCTCCGACAATCAGCAAGGAAGTGGACTTGGCTGAGGAGGTGACCGGGTGCAGGAGAAAGGGGGCAGGCCTGTGATGTACCAAGATGCCAAGTCTGTGCCATGCACAGGTGCAAGATCCAAACCTGTGTGGTGCAGGAAAGCCAAATTGAGGAATCAACGCAAAAAAGTGTTTCTAGACCAGTGACATCTCTAAGGTCCTAGAAATAAATGAAAAGCACTGTGAGGGACCCTCATGGGAGAGGTACTTTAGATAAGCCCTTCTCCACTTGGTTTGGCCTCAGCATAAATCGGGCACTGAAGATAGTTCCAAGAGGATGTGAAAACCAGGGGAGGCAGCCCAATCGAACAGGAGCTCATAATCAAAAATCAAACCACACAAGCAAATGAATCACCGTAAGGGACAATCAGCAGACACAATTAACAAAAGGAAGGGCACCCTTTTTGTTTTAAATGTGTTAATAACATCACGATCTGGTGGGATTTATTCCAGGGATGCAAGGGTGTTTCAATATTTGCAAATCAATCAAAGTGATACGTCACACTAACAAGAGAAAAGATAAAAGCCTTATGATCATAACAAAAGATGCAGAAAAAGCATTTGACAAGATATCCATTCAGGATTAAAACTCTTAAGGGGATTTAGAGGGAACATACCCGAATGTAACAAAGTCCATAGCCGAGAAACTCACAACTAACATCATACTCAATGGTGAAAAACTGAGAACTTTTACTCTAAGATGAGGAACAAGACAGGGTTGTCCTCTCTCACCACTTTTCTTCAACATAGTAGTGGAAGTCCTCCTAGCTGCAGCAGTCAGACATGAAACAAAATGAATTCCAGTAAAGTTGTAGGATACAGAATATACAGAAATCTGTTGCAACTCTATACACTAATAATGAAGTGGCAGATAAAGAAATTAAGAAAACAACCCCATTTATCACTGCACCAAAAAGAATAAACTTAACCAAGGAAGGAAAGACATATACTGTGAAAACCGTAAGACGCTGATAAATGAAATTCAAGAGGACACAGATAGGAAGATATACCATCTTCATGGATTGGCAGAATATTGTTCAATGTCTCTACTACCCAAAGTAATCTATAGATTCAAAGCAATCCCTATCAAAACAGCAAAAAGCATTTTTCACGGAACTACAACAAATCAGCCTAAAATTTGCATGGAACCATGAAAGACCCGAAATAGCAAAAGCAATCTTGAGAAAGATGGACTTACAGGTTCCAGATTTCAAAACCTACTACAAAGCTCTAATACTCAAAACAGTATAATACTGGCAAAAAAAAAAAAAAAAAATAGACACCTACGTCACTGCAACAGGAACAAGGGCCCAGAAATAAACTTATGCTCCTGTGGTCAATTAATCTATGACAAAGGAGGCAAGAATACACAATGGGGAAGAAACAGTCTTTCCAATAAGCAGTGTTGGGAAAACTCGGACAGCTACGTGCAAAAAAAAAAAAAAAAAAAAAAAAAAAAAAAATAGAACTGGACTACTCGCTCACACCATACCCAAAAAAACAAACTCAAAATGGGTTAAAGACCTAAATACGAGACCTGAAACTATAAAAGTCCCAAGAGAAAACATAGGCAATAATCTCTTGGACATCAAGCTTAGAAACAAATGGGACCACTAAACGAAACTGAAAAGCTTTTGCATAGCAAAAGAAACCATCAACAAAACCAAAAGGCAACCTACCAAATGGGAGAAGATATTTGCAAATGGCACGTGCAGTAAGAGGTTAATATCCAAGGTATATAAAGAACTCATACAATTTAACACCAACCCCCTCCCCCACCACGCCGAACAATTCTATTTAAAAAACAAGCAGAGGACCTGAATAGACATTTTTTTCGCAAAGAGAAAAGATGGCCAGGGGAGCCTGGGTGGTTCAGTCAGTTCGGTGTCTGACTTCGGCTCAGGTCATGGTCTCAAGGTTCATGAGTTTGAGCCCTGTGTCGGACTCAGCTCTCAGCGTGGAGCCCATCTAAGATCTTCTAACCCCTCCTCTCTCTGCCCCTTCCCCACTCGTACTCTATCTCCAAAATAAACATTAAGAAGATATATAAGAAAAGTGACGGCCATCAGACGTGAAAAGATGTTTAATATCATTCCTCAGGGAAATGCAAATTTAAACCACAATGAGAGATCACCTCACACCAGTGAGAATGGTTAATATCAAAAAGACAAATGAGTGGTGGTGAGGGTGTGGAGAAAAGGGACTCTCGAGCACTGCCGGTAAGAATGTAAATTGGCATAACAGCCGTGGAAAACAGCATGAGGTTTCCTCAAAAAAAAAAAAAAAAAAAAAAAAAAAAAAAAAAAAAAAAAATCACACGAGCCAGTAATTCCACTCCTGGGTATTTTACCCAGAGAAAATGGAAACACATGCATCCCTATGTTTCTTGCAGCACTATTTACAAGAGCCAAAATACGGAAGCAGCCAAGTGTCGCCGACGACAAGATCTGACAATACAAGATCTAGGATGGACCTAGAGGGAATTATGCGAAGTCAAATAAGTCGGAGAAAGACAAATACCATAGGATTTCACTGCTATGTAGGATCTAGAAAACAAAACAGACTCTTGAATACCAGGAGCTGGTAGTTGCCACAGAGAAGGTGTGGGGGGAGGAATGGGTGAAAGGGATTGAGGGTCACAAACTTTCGGTCACAGAGATGAAAGGTAGGCGTGCGGAATAGAGACAATACTATCATCATGACACCGTTTGGTGATAAACGGCGACCACACTTACTGTCCTGAGCACTGAGTAATGTCCAGAATTGGCAAATCACTAGGTCACTTACTAACACTGTATGTCAATTATACCTCAAGAAATTTTTTTCAATAAAAAAATCGGGGGGCGCCTGGGTGGCTCAATTGGTTAAACATCCGACTTCGCTCGGGTCGTGATCTCACAGTTCGTGAGTTCAAGCCCCACGTCGGGCTCTGTGCTGACGGCTTGGAGCCTGGAGCCTTGGAGCTTCGGATTCTGTCTCTCTCTCTCTCTGCCCCTCACCTGCTCACACTCTGTCTCCCTCTGTCTCTCAAACATAAATAAACATTAAAAAAAATTTTTTTTAAAAATCGGGAGGGGGGGCATGCCTGGCTGGCTCAGTCGGTAGAGCACCTAACTCTTGATCTTGGGGTTGTAAGTTTGAGCCCTATGTTGGGGGTAGAGTTTAAATTTTTTCTTTAATTTTAACAAGGAATGGCACCACAAGAGGGTGAAACAGAAGAAACCATGTAGGAAGCGTTAAATTTTTACAAATAATGAAAGAGCACCATGACAAAAGCAGTGAGTTTGAAAACCATATGGAACTTATAAAAAAATGTTTTAAGTTTTGTTGAGAAATAGCGTGCACACACAGGAGCAGGGGAAGGGCAGAGAGAGAGAGAGAGAGAGAGAGAGAAAATCCCAAGCAGGCTCCACACTGTCAGTGCAGAGCCCAATGTGGGCCTGATCTCACAACCATGAGATCAGGACCTGAGCTGAAATCAAGAGTCAGTCGTTTAACTGACTGGGCCACCCAGGTGCCCCGTGTTTTTTTTTTTTTAAAGTCATTGGAATTTAAAAACTTAAGGGGCAGCAAGATTTAAAATTTTTTAATGTTTATTTTATTTTTGAGAGAGACAGAGCACAAGCGGGGGAGGGGCAGAGAGAGAGGGAGACACAGAATCCGAAGCAGGCTCCAGGCTCCGAGCTGTCAGCACAGAGCCCGATGTGGGGCTCAAACTCACTGATGGTAAGATCATGAGCTGAGCCGAAGTTGGATGCCCAACCGACTGAGCCACCCAGGCACCCTGGGGCAATAAGATTTTAATAGCTAAAGAGAGAATTAGTGAAGTGGAAGAGAGACCTAAGAAAAAGACTCCAAATACAGCAAAAAGCAGTAAAACGATAGAAAATATCAGAGAGGAGTAAAGAGGCATTCAAGACAGAATGACATGGTCCAACTTTTAAATTTTTTTTTTAATGTTTATTTATTTTTGAGACAGAGAGAGACAGAGCATGAGCAGGGGAGGGTCAGAGAGAGGGGGAGACACAGAATCTGAAGCAGGCTCCAAGCTGTCAGCACAGAGCCCGACGCGGGGCTCGAACTCACAGACGGTGAGATCACGACCTGAACCAAAGCGAGACGCTTAACCGACTGAGCCACCCAGGCGCCCCGGTCCAATGTATTTCTAATAGGAATTACTGAAGAAGAAAATAAAGAGAAGGGTCGGGGAGAGAACATTTTTCATATGGTAAGACGTAAGCCTTCTTCAGAATAAAAGAGCATAAACCATTCTCAAGCAGGACAAATAAAACAAATCCACCTAGACAAAGTGCAGTTAAAAACAAAAACAAAACCCCAAAAATCTCAGAGGTACAAAAGCAGATTTCACACAAAAGAATCAGACCAAAGAGATGACTTCTCAACAGCAACAAGGGACCAAAACCAAAGTGCTGAGAGAAGATATAGCCGGCCAGTGATCCCAGGAGGATCCTGGCAAAATCTAGTCACTTTCAGACAGCTGCTGACTCAGAGACTCACTGGAAAGCCTATGGAAAGGTGGAGCACATAAGAAAATGAGATCTGTGGGGGAAACCTGTTCCAAGAATTAATAGGGTCTGCATATAGGAATAATCAAACCAACGAGTGGCTTTCAAAAACAGAAAAAGCACCACAGAGTGACGTAAATTAAGGTGGGTTAAGGTCCCTGATCATCAGTACAGGGAAAGACAAAGACTAATGTCACTTGTGTCAAATGGCGGCCATGTCAAAAAATGAAATGAATTAGCGAAGTTACAGAATGCCCTAAAAGGGAAAAATTGTATGGGGCGCCTGGGTGGTTCCGTCGGTTAAGCATCCAACTCTCGATCTGGGCTCAGGTCACCATCCCAGGGTCGTGGGATGAAGCCCCGTATTGGGCTCCACGCTGAGCATGGAGCCTGCTGAAGATTCTCTCTCTGCCTCTGCCCCGCTCCCTCACTCTCCACAAAATGAAAAATGAAATGAAATTTTAAAAAGGGAGGAACATAGCCAGCCCCTGAATGGTTCCTTTTTTAATGTTTATTTTTAATTTATTTTTAATTTTTTTTAACATTTATTTTTGAGACAGAGAGAGAGCATGAACGGGGGAGGGTCAGAGAGAGAGGGAGACACAGAATCTGAAACAGGCTCCAGGCTCTGAGCTGTCAGCCCAGAGCCCGACGCGGGGCTTGAACTCACGGACGGCGAGATCATGACCTGAGCCGAAGTCGACCGCTTAACCGACTGAGCCACCCAGGCGCCCCTTAATGTTTATTTATTTTTGAGAGAGAGAGAGAGAGAGAGAGAGAGAGAGAGAGACAGAGTGTGAGTGGGGGAGGAAAAGAGAGACAGGGAGACACAGAATCTGAAATAGGCTCTAGGCTCCGAGCTGTCGGCACAGAGCCCAACGGGGGGCTCGAACCCACAGACCGCGAGATCACGACCTGAGCCGAAGTCGGACGCTCAACTGACTGAGCCACCCAGGCACCCCTGCCTCTGAGTGGTTTCTAACGGAATTAGTACTTGCCAACAGCTACTGAACAATGTGTCAAGGGCTTTGCTAAAATTCTCATTTAATCCTCCCAATAGCCCTGCAACACGTGCCCATCTGACAGATGAGAAAACCAAGACATGGAAGCAAAGTTACTCGCCCAGACAGGGAAAGGCGGTGCCAAGTTCAAAGCCGCATCTATCTGCTGCTATGGGCCAAGGTCAGGGGAGCCCAGCATGTGCCTGTGTGGGACCTCGGCTGCAGTCTTGGGGGATGCAGGTGAGGACAAGACAAGAGAACCCCCGGGAACATCAGGTGTGTTGGGCCTAACTAAGTGCTCAATTGAGGGTTCTTTGACCACTGGGACCCCAGCATAAATGCTCAGGAGGAAGGAAGGGAACCCCCACCCCTTCTAACCTCAGCCCACAAAGTCCTTGACCGTGGCCACCTTCTCCCTCCATCACGGTCTAGGACTCAGCCACGCCAGTAGTGAGGCCTCCTGCTGGCCGCCTGCCCACCCTCCCAGAGGCACCTGATCCCCGAGACCTGAATGTGCCTTCTCGCCTCCTAGGGAGCCGTGCCAAGAGCCCAAGACCCACTTCTGACAGCTTGCCCATCCGCAAAGGTCACACTGCTGGAACAACAAAGGGCCTTTTTGTCCTCGCGCTTAAGGTGGCTGCCACCACCGGCGCAAATCACCCACTCGACCTTCTGGCTTTATGAATTAATAATAAAGTTGGCACGGGCGGCAGGGAGGCTCACGGGCCCAGACGCCGCCTCCTCCCCATCCCCTCGCCTGGTCCCACCAACGTGGGTACGAGAGGGCCCCTCGCCCTATCTCCCCAAAGCAGTGGGCACCTCTGAGCCAAAAACACCATGTTCCCGCCACTTGAGATAGCAGATGCTGGAGGGCTCTGCGAGAGTAAAAAGCACCTTATCGACACGACACTCGAGGTATTCCGTCTGGATGATTGGGTCCTGCGGCATGTCTGGGCACTGGTGACAGTCCGTGCTGCATTCCGGGGGGGCCATTAACTCACAAAAAGAGATCCTGCCAGAGTGGGGCTGGGGGTGGGGTGAGAAAGAAAGACGCATAAAGGATCTGGTTACTCCTAATTCGCGGAGCTATAGGAAGTCTTGAGCGGCCTGCCAATTACTTTCCTGCAGGGAAAATACAGATTCTTCCTCTGAAACAGACGTGAGCCACCCAGCAAGACCCCACAGAGCAGAGAGGGCAGCACATTCCAGCTCTCGCTCTCAGAGCCCCCAATTCCCCCTCGTGATGCCCCCCACCGAGCTTGTCCTCCCTGGGGACAGCACAAGACCAAGCCTGTCTGCCTCAAGGTCCAATTCTCCCCCTGCCAACTTAGTAAACGAGCATGTGGGACTCTGTCTACGAGGTCACGGTGTAATGGCGTTGCCTCTCCCAGACATACAAGATCCTTGGTCTCTGTCCAGCTTGTGTGGGGCTTAGGTCACGTGGGAGAGTCAGCTTTGAATCTGGGTTCCCCACTCAGCATTTAAGTGACCTTGAGCAGTCCCTTCGGGTGTCTGAGCCTCCGTTTCCTCATCTGTAAATTGGCAACATATGCTACCGTGAAAGTGGAGAGGATCCGGCCCAGCCGGAGTACAAAGTATTAGCAGGGCTGGGCCAGAGGGCAGAGGTGCTTCCGGTGCTTACGAATTAAGTGCATTTCCCACCCGGCCCTTTTAAAGGCTTCCAGAAGCAGCCTGCACATTTCCGCACCGCAAGCACCCCGGGATGAGCAGGGGTGGAAGAATCTGGATACTGCCCACCTTACCAAGCTCTGGAGGGTTCCCGAGGGCCGGGACCACTGTGCCCACATCGCCACCAGACCACGGGCCCCAGCCCACCCCGAGAGCTCAGCCTGTGGTGACAGATCCTCCCCAGGCCCCACAGACGTGCTTATTCCTCCTTGCCCAGAGGCCACTTTTCGCCTTGTCCTAAAAAATGTTTTTAATTATTTTCTTATTACGGGAGGCTTTAGGATTTACATGAGTCTGATGAGCGCTGGGGCTCTGGTCCCAACCCCACCCCGCCAGAGCCCCACAGACACAGCAGTGCACCCTATTTCGTGGGGCTTACAGAGTGACCCCGGAGCCCAGGGCAAAAAGCCATAATCCACCCGCAGGAAACAGAAAGGGGCTGGGTAGGTGCTATCGGTCATTTGACTTCACAGGCCTCGGCGGATGACAGGACGAACTCAGTGGTACCGGCCAGGGCGCCTGCACCCCTCAAAGGCCCTGAGCTCCTGGAGGGCCGGGAAGGGGTCCGGTCCACCTGGCTATCCAGAGGGAACATAACGCACGGCAAATAGGCCGAGGCCTTTACGACCTCAGAGTAGTGCCCAGCGGCCAGAGGCCAGTGGAAAACGCAGGGCCACCCACGCTCGCCCGTGTGGGCCACACAAGCCTCCGTCCCTGGGGAAGAGGTCTGGGGAGCAGACCAGAAACTGAACCCCGGCTCTACCTCTCAGTAGCTTGTGGCCTCGGGCAAGGGGCCCGCTGCCCGAAGCTTCCAGGGCCTCATCTGAGAAACGGGAATCTACGGTGTACCTGGGGGGAGGGGGGGGCGGAGTGGGGGGCCCGAGAGCAGCTGTGCACGTGAACCGCACGGCTCGGCTCCGAGTTCGGCAGATGACGGGCGCCTGGTGCACACTCACTGTCACCATGACGAGGTCTAACTCTAGATCTGGGACGTTGTTTTTCCTTCGTCCTTCTGGCAGCTTCTTGGCATGTACATAGATAGGCCTGTGGAGCTGTTTGGGAGCCTGAAGGAAAAAATAGACCCTCCACCTTCCCCAGAATTCTTCATTTATTATTTCCTTTGCAGCCTCAGGAGCAGACCAGATTGGGGGGGCGGGGTGGGGGGGGAGGCGGGTGGCAGGAAGGGGCCACGCCTGCTCAAGGTGGTGAAGGGGAGCGGACGCACACCTTCGGTGAGTGATTCCCAAGGGGCCTCTCTTCCCGTCAGGGGGCCCCCGTCACACCTCGGGGCTGATCCCGCTGTGGAAGGAGAAAGGCCAGCTCAGGGTTCAATGTGAATTTTAACAATCTAGGTAGTCAGCCTTCTCGGCTCAGAAGAGATGTTTGGATGACTTTTTTTTAGGTTTTAAATCAATCAAGGAGACTCGCAGGCAAGGGGAGGTGGGCGTGGAACCCAGAGATGCCCTGTGTGGGCGAGCTCGCACTCAGGCCTATTTTTGGCGGGGCTGGCTCAGCTCTGAAGCCCACAGACTGGATCTCACGGTGCCGGGCAGGCGTGGCGGAGGCCGGCCAGTGGGGTGGCACCGGGGGTCGCTCCTGGGCAACACCCCTTGGGTTATAAAGTCCCCGGGGTCTCCGCCCCTCCAACACGAGCGGCTTGTGGCCCAAGGACCACGCACACATACAAAGGTGAATGAGAAAGACACCACATCTCCTGCGGTCGAGGAGCGCCAAGCTTCGAGGGGGTGGCTGGTGACAGAGCTGACAGTTCCACCGGGGTGTGATGTGTGCTATAACGGGAGGGGACGCAGGGGGCGTGGCCATCTCGAGGATGCACATTAACCCTCAAAGGCTGGATGGAGAGTAACCAGGGCGGCTTCTGGAAGGGCGCTAGGGAGCCCTGAACCACGACGAAGGGGTTTGCAAAAAGACAGGCCTGAGGGGAAGCGTTTGCCATCTTAACCTGGCTGCTGGTTACAGAAGCATCTCCTTACATAAACGCCAAATTATGCCCCTTCGAGGGAAGAGTGCTCCAGGCAGAGGGAATGGCTTGCACCACGGCCCAGAGGTGAGAAAAAGAGACGAGCAACCTGTTCCTACCCCTTCTGCGTTCCTAGACATCAGAGAGGCAACTCAACACGGTGAAAGCACAGTGTCGGAGGAAATGGACTTAGGGATCCTCTGAGCCCCTGCTCCTCCACTTATGACCCCTGAGGCTGCCACCTTGGAGGCTTCACCCCTCCAAGCCTCAGTTTCCTTATCCGTAAAATGGCCACATGGCCATCTTCCATGGAGGGTTATTATGAAGATTCCACCAGAATGCGCGCAGAGGGTTCAGCACAGAGCCCGGTGCTCAAGGAATCGTGCCCACTGTCACCATCTCGTGCTCATCAGTTCCAGATGGAGTCCTCAGAGAGGGGCCAGGCTGACCCTTCAAATTAGGGACCATCTTGGTCCTCAAAGAGGCTGGGGAGCCCAGCAACGTTGTGGGCACAGCCCGTTCCTTGGCTGACTGGGCCTTTAGGCTGAATGCTTCCCACGGATTCTTGTGGGAGCAGGATCCTGGGAGCTGACCTTCCCATGCCAAGCCAAGCCCTTGACATACATATATACATCATGTCACTGAATCCATGTAACCGCCCCAGAATCCAGATGGGGACCCTGACGCTCAGAGGTACAAGGACTTGTTTAAGGTCACGCAGCTGGGAAGAGGTAGGACCAAGCTTTAACTCTTAGCCGTGGTTCAGAGTGATGGGGACAAATGGGTCTAAAACACGGCCAATAGTACCAAACACTCGCCCAAAGCCACACACCTAGCAAGACCCCTTTAAATCAGGCTCCTCCCACAAACTGAGCCCTCACTATGGCTGCACCCTCCTCTCACACAATTCTCATTTATTGTCCTCAACGTCTTCCCGCCACAGGGCCCTTGCACTCACTGTTCCCTCTGCCCAAAATGTACTTTTTGCTGACTTGCACGTAGCTGGTTCCTTCCTATTTAGGTTTCTGTTCCATTTTTGCCTCTGCAGAGAAGCCCTCCTGATCCTCTCTAAAGAATTGTTCCCTTGCCGTTCCTCGGACTCTCATGCCACTGTGTAACTCCCCTCAGGGACATCAGCCTCTAAATCTCCAAGTCCCTGGTCAACAAATACTCACTGAACGGGTAAAAGCGCCAGACTGTACCGGCCCCTATCAGAGAACTAGGTGGAACTTTCCACCTGCTGAAAGTTCAGAGAACTGAAGGCATTCATTCTCCTTTCTGACTTCAGAACCCCTTTCCTGACCCCCCCCCTCCCCCATCTCTCTTCTCCCTTTGGAGTACAAACTAGAATCCTGGGGCAACAAGAAGGGAAGCCACATCAGCCATTTGTAGGAAGGCTACAGGGGGAACACTCAGCATCAGTCTTCTCCCCCCACCCCCTACCCCAGACCTGAGGCACCCAGGAAACTGACAAGATTCCCATCATGCTCTGCAGTCCCATCACCTATCAAACTCACAAACAGATGGAATCCCCCGCAACCGCCTGTGCGGGGGCTGCCTGAGTGATGGAGGCTGGTGGCCAGCCCACCCTTCTGGCAGAAATCCCAGCTCCAGGGAACCCTGATTTCAACCAGTCCAGACACAAGGCAGCAAGAGAGTGTGCAGCTAACAGGGGAAACCCAACAAAGAGGGGAATCCTACCTCCTCTCTCATGTTAGCCTTCGGGTTGAACTGGACTTAAAACTTTTTGAAGTAAAACATTCATACGTTGTTCAAAAATGAAAATATTTTAAAAAACTATAATGAAAAGCTCCCTCTCCCTTCATCCCTCCCACCAAACCTCCAAGTATTCATTATTCTTCCTTGTGGATCCTTCCAGAGTCCTTGATGTAAACAAAGCGATTGTAAACGTAGGTTCTTATTTTTTTTTTAATGTTTATTTATTTTTGAGACAGAGAGAGAGACAGAGCACGAACAGGGGAGGGGCAGAGAGAGAGGGAGACACAGAATCGGAAACAGGCTCCAGGCTCTGAGCTGTCAGCACAGAGCCCGATGCGGGGCTCCAACTCATGGACCGTGAGATCATGACCTGAGCCGAAGTCGGCCGCTCAACCAAGCGAGCCACCCAGGTGCCCCTGTTATTATTATTTTTAAACCAAAAAGTGTTCCATATTATATATACTACACACTTTTCCCCCCTCCAGTCGCAAATACTCTTGTATTTGTCCACGGGAAGATATACACATGTATGTACGTGGTGTGTGAATGTGTGTATGCACACATGCGTGTACACACACACGTACGCACACACACACACCCTCCCCAGACCAGTTATTAAGGTGTTTTCTGTAATTTTCACCCAATTCTCCTGGAAAGAGCTGTTCAGATTAGGATCAGCAGGGGTCGCCTTTCAGCCTGGGCACAAGTGGCTGGGTCACCTCCACCCCCACCCAGGTCACCAATTATGGACCTGGCTGACTGCACAAAATTCAAAGCAGGTGCCAGCTCTTCCCTTGAAATAACACTGCAGCTCCCATATCTTGGGCATCTAGCAGGTACTAGCAGAACTCTCATTCTAGAGAGAAGGAAAAAGAGAGAGGAAGTGACTAGCCCAAGGTCACACAGCCAGAAATTGGTGTCGGCAGGATTCACATCGCCCTGTCCAGTGCGCCCCCTCGCACTGGGGACCCGGCCTCCCTCGGTCTTCAGCCCACGCTCCCCTTCACGGCGGGTGGCAGAACCCGGCACCCCGAGGTCAGAGCCCAGGGTCAAGTTCCCAGCTGGGCTGGACTGGGGCGGACAAACGCTTCCGCCGTCACTTCCCTGCGGTCAGCTCGGGGGCCCCCGCGGCCAGACCGCTCCGTGCGCCCAGCCTCGGGCCGGATGCGGGGCGCGCAGCCTCTGCGGGTCCCAGGAGCCCGGGCGAGCTTGAGGAAGGTCGCCGGGCTCCAGCCCAGTGATCCGCGGGCTCTGCCAGCTACGCGGGGAGGTGGGCCCGCCTGAACCCACTTTACAGACGGGAGGACAAAGGCGCAGGGGGAGGCGCTCACCCGCCCGAGGTCACACGGCCGGAGAACGCCCGGCTGCCACCCAGGTCCCGTCGACTTCAAAACTTTCCGGCCCCTGCGCCTCGCGAACCCGAACGACTTTCAGGTGCGGAGCGCGCACACCGGCTGGGCGGCCCGGGCGCTCACGCTCCCGGCCGGGACGCCCGCCCAGCCCTGCTCCCTCCCGGGTCCGCAGTCCCCAGGCCCGGGGGCTCCCTGCCAACCCCGAGGGCGCCGAGGCTGAGCGGCCGCGGCACTTACTCAGCATCGCCGCGGAGCTCCTCGCCGCAGCCTGCAAAGTGGCCGGCGGGGACCCATTTGCAGGAGGGGGAGACTGAGGCGCAGAGAGGGCCAGCTGCCGGCCCAAGGTCACACAGCGCGGCGGCGCGGAGCCGGCCGGGCGGCAGTGAGCTGGGAGCCCCGCGCCAGCCGGCCGCCGGTCCCCGCCCGCGTCCCCGCGGATACTCACAGCCGGTCTTGCCCACGAGCTCCCGCACCTCCTCGGACGCGGAGTGGGCAGCGCCCATGGTGCCCGCGGCGGGGACCCCGGGGCGCGCGTCCCTCGCAGGCCCCGGGCTGGCGTCGGCTGCGCCGCGGCGGGTCCGGCCTCGGGTCCAGCGCGGGTCGGGACGCCGGGGACGGGTCTGAGCCGCGGGTTCCGCGTGGGGCGCGAGCGCGGCCTCTTATAGCGGCGGAGGGCGGCGCGCCGCGGTCCTAGCGCGCGCCGGCTTCGAGCACCGCGGGGAGGAGGGGGAGCGCCCTGCCCCCGGCAAGAAACGGTGGGGAGGGGAGGAGGGGGGTGCAGGGCCTAGGAGCCCCCCGCCAAGGTTCCCCCGTCCCCCACGCAGCGCCTGGGCTCCTCGCGGCTCGGCACCACCTCCGCAGCGCCGCCGGCTTTGGAAAGAGGCAGGTGTGAACAGAGTTGGGGTGTAGGTGGGCGGGAGCAGCCCCCTGGGAGGTTCCGTGTTCACCCCACCCCGCTTCCACCACACCCTCCCAGATCTCAGGAGGGAAACTCACCTGGGACAGTGAAGAAACACAGCCAGGGTTAACTAGCTCGATGGCGAACAGCAGTGAAGGTAACATAATAATAGTAATCCCAAGCGCACCGGGTGCTTGGCTTGGCTTTGTTCCAGGAAAAGTCCTTGGCCCCTCCCCAGCACCTTGATGAAGCGGACAAACCCCAGGCCAGAGCCGCCCATCCTAGTAACACAGCCCAGGAGCCCGGGGTGGGGGGTGGGGTTCTCAAACTTGAGGGGCAGGGGACTCCCCCTTCCCCCACCATTCTGACTGAGGCAGGGCCCCGGAAGGCTGCATTTCCAAAATGCCAGAGAGAATGTAATGAGGGTGGTCCCTGAGCCTCCTGGGAGAAGTTTTGCCTTAAATTGGTTTAAGGAATGGGATGCTGTGGTCAGCCTGGATGACCTGGGCCAGTCCTGCCACCTGTTTGACCCTGATTCCTTCTAGTTAAAATGGGGAGAATGACAGTCAATGACAGGTCTATCAGAAGGGCCTGGCATGGGACGAAGCACAAGGCAGTTGCTGTGGAATCACGTCCATTTTACAAGGGAGGAACCGATTCTCAGAAAGGTCACACAGCCAGGGCAGAAATTCAAAGTCAACACCTTCTAGGTCTCAAGGCCAGGCCATTGCGCTCCACAGTGCTTGGTGATGTGGCCGTCAATCTTCAGCACGTACTTGGTGTATGTCCCGGATGCCAGGCTCTGTGACAGTGTAGGTGCTCACAAAGGCCTAGATGGGCCCGCCTACAGCAGCTTCACAGGGCACTGGGGAGGGCACTGCCCATTCCTCCCGATCACAGGTCCAAAGTGAGAGTCACAGCCCTGGGGTGGGGGGAGGGGGCAGTGTCCTGCAACCAGCCAGAGCTGCGGAAAGAAGGAAAGGGACCCCCCTCCTAGTTGAAGATCCAGATGCCCGTTCCACTCTGTTGGCACTCTGGAGCAGTACCTGGAATCTGCGTTTCCAAAGCACTCTTGGGCAGTGCCGAGATAGCCAAGCTGGGGGAGTGTTGGCTGTGGGGCATCAGCTGGTCTGAGTTAACTGGACCCAGAGTTTGCATTTCAAGGCAAGAAGGAATCTAGAAATCGAGATTGGCCTCAGGACCAGGAAAGGGGTTCTAGGGCCCCTTCGGAATTACCCACAATTGCTGGACACAATTTTATTCTCACTTAAAATACCCGTTCCTAAAAAAAAAAGTACCTGTTCCTGGGGTGCCTGGGTGGCTCAGTTGATTGAGCACTGGACTCCTGATTCCGGCTCAGGTCATGATCTCATGGTTCGTGAGTCTGAGCCTCACATCCTCAGGCTCTGTGCTGTAGCACAGAGCCTGCTTGGGATTTTGTGTCTCCTTCTCTCTCTGCCCCTCCCCTGCTCTCCCTCTTTCTCTCTCTCTCAACATAAATAAACTTTAGGGGTGCCTGGTGGTTCAGTTGGTTAAGCAGTGAAGCGTCCTACTTCGGCTCAGGTCATGATCTTATGATTTGTACGTTCGAGCCCTGGAGCCCTGCATTGGGCTCTGTGCTGACAGCCCAGAGCCTGGAGCCTGCTTCGGATTCTGTGTCTCCCTCTCTCTCTCTGTCCCTCCCCCGCTCATGCTCTGTCTCTCTCTCAAAAATAAATAAACATTAAAATTTTTTAAAATAAGTAAACAAAGTTTGGAATAAAATAAAATACCAGTTCCTGGAATTTTATTATATTAAATTATCCAAGGGTTAAATGATGGGGCTTTCTGCTGAAGACACAGAAAATAGCATTTTCAGGACCGCACCTCCGCCCCCTCGGCATAGCTGCTCCCAGAGCTAGAGACAGTGCAGGTGGGTGGGGAAGAAAGCTCTGGGGCAGTTGGGGGGGGGGGGGAGGGGCATGGCTCTGCTCTGCCCCTCAGTGATACCAAGAGGCCCCAGCGTGTGGGATGTCTGTCTTCACTCTATGACCTGTCTACACGGTCACCCCAAGCCCCACTGGCTCCTGTCAGCTCCTAGATGAGTCCTGGCACTTGTCCCTTCCCCTCCCTCTTCCTACAGCTGGGGCTTCCTCTTGAGATCTCAGTGTAAACATCACCTCCTCTGAGAGGCCTCCTCAAGGCCTCCCTCTGCCCTCCTGGGTCTGTTGCCAACAAGCCACCTTCAGGAGCCAGCAGGGAGCTGGAGGAGGGGGGGGGGGGCCTGGGACATGATGACCAGGGTGGGTATTTATTCCTGACTGCAAGCCTTGGAGAGATACTCAGGAGTTCCTTGTGGCAGCAGGAAGGTGGAGAGGCCAAGGCCAAGTGTTCGTTCATTCATCCATTTCACATTTATTGAAACCCTGACGTGTTGCAACCCCTGGCTGGGTCCTGGGGCCACAAACCAGGAACAATCAGGAGCCACCCTTTGGCTCCTAAGGAACTCCTGGAGGAATGGACAGACAGACACACAGGAGGTGACAAGGCAGAGGGGTCAAGCACGGGCTGACTTAGGCCAGGAAAGATCCAGAATGTTCAAGCCAGAATGGTTCCTGGAAAGACTCTTGTCATCCCTTAAGCCGAGCTTCGGGGAATCCAGGACTAGCCCCAGCTGCGAGCCCAAATGGGCAGGCCGGAGGCACACACTGGGTGGACAGCTGTATCTGTGAGGTGTGGGGGGCCTGGGCCTTGCCCCCCTGCTCTGGCGGTGATGCACGAACGCAGCATGGGCTCTCCCCCACACGAAGCCTGCTGCTGCCTGTTCTAGGGCGTCACGGCTTTAATTCCATCCTAGCAGTGGCTCTGGTGGCGTCAGAGCAGGAAGGAGGTCTGGAGCCTCGCGTGGGGTCTGGCTCGGCTGATTGCATCTGGAGCCCTGCAAAAGGGGCACCCCGTGTGAGGATCTTTAGGTTCGCTTTACACGGCATGCCCTTCCGGGGGCTGGAAAACACTTCGGTCACCAGGCAACTGCCTCTCTTCTCCCCGAGGAGCTGATTAAAACGGGTGGCCGAGATTAGAATGGCTGGTAACTGTGAGTCCACAAAGGACAGCAGTGCCCAGAGACTTCAAGGATGGTATTCCTGCAGCTCTCCCACCTTCCCGTTAGGGAAGGCTCCCAGACCATATGTGCGCAAGTGACTTCCCCTCCCTGGGCCTCAGTTTCCCCATCTGTAAAATGGCAATAATAATGGTGCCTTCCTCAGGGTGGCGTGAGGGCGAAACGTGGGTATTTGAAAGGGCTTAAAACAGTGCCTGATGGGGGAAGCGCTATCTAGTGGTGGTATGCAGGTAAAGCTGGGGACGCCCTACTTTGTAGCATTTGCCCATATCCGTGGTGTAAATATTCCATCAATTTCAAGCTACCAATAGTTTGACAAGGGGCTTGCAAAATTCCTGAACGTCTGACGATTCCATCTTGCAAGCCGGTCTGAGCCCACTGCAGCATCACCACACGGTAGACCATTATTCACAGGTTCATTCGTTATTTTTTTTAAGTTTGTTTATTTAGTAATCTCTACGCCCAACATGAGGCTGGAAGCCAGGACCCTGAGATCAAGAGTCACACGCTATTCTGGCTGAGCCAGCCAGGGGCCCTCGTTCATCTGCTTTGAGTGCCAGGAATTTTTTTTTTTTTTAATTTATTTATTTTGGGAGAGACAGAGACAGCTCAAGTGGAGAGGGGCAGAGAGAGAGAGAGGGGGAGAAAGAGAGAGAGAGAGAGAGAGAGAGAGAGAGAATCCCAAGCAGGCTCTGTGCTGCCAGCTATGGAGTCCAACACGAGGACTCGAACCCAAGAACTGTGGGATCATGACCTGAGCCGAAACCAAGAGTCAGATGCTTAACCGACTGAGCCACCCAGGTGCTCCTTAAATACTACAGTAAAGGAGCCAGTTCCTGACCTTGGAGGATCCCGGAGTCAGGAAGAAAAGAGGTATAAACAGACCATCCCAGTACAGCTAATGGATACCAGCTGCTGTGGGAGTCTGGAGGAGGGGCACCTAACACATGCCCATTTTATTAATGGGAAAACCAAGGTATTCAGAACGTATGGTAAACCAGAATCAGAATGCAGGTGTGAAGCTGGATAAATGGCAGTTCCTATCATTCATCTGTGTCGATTCCTTTTCCCTCTAATCACTTAGGGGCGCTCCCAAGGCTCCACAATGTTCTGGGAGCAAACAAAATGCCTTGATCTTCAGGCCCCTGCTCTAAGAAATTTACAGGGAATACAAGTGCCACCTGGCTTAGCCTCGGACTTAGAGAAGAGCACATCTAAACCACTTCAAACAAGTAAGGATTAGTGATGCTCCCATAAAATATGTTGAGGCGGGAAGGGAGGGGATCTCTGTAGGTGCCCACACCCACGTCTAGTCTCTAACACGGGCAGTTTTTCTCTTAAGCTCATTAAGGCTCCTGCTGGTCTCATGAATGGAATCAGAGAAGAATCATCCCCAATCTGCCCTTTTTTTCTTATGTTTATTTATTTTTGAGATAGAGAACGAGACGGAGTGCAAGCAGGGGAGGGGCAGAGAGGGAGGGAGACACAGAATCCCAAGCAGGGTCCAGGCTCCCAGCTGTCAGCGCAGAGCCCGACGCGGGGCTCAAACCCATGAACCATGAGATCATGACCTGAACTGAAGTCTGAGGCTCAATCAACTGAGCCACTCAGGCGCCCCACCCCCAATCTGTCTTTTGAATTAAAGTTGCCCTTTTGGTTATCTTTTAAACAATCCTTTCTTACCCGAGGCACCCTGATCTTTTAGGTGAACCTTGGGCGACAGCGTGTTCCAGCAGACAGGCATCGGATCCCCCGCAACGGCTCTGGCATTCCTGGTTGTGTGCCCCAAGGGTTGCCTGCTTTACCCTCTGAACCTTGATGTCCTCATCGGTAGAAGGGGTCCACAGCCCCATCTTTCTTGAGAGGGCTCAGCAAGGGGAACGGCTGGCACGGAACATGGCTTCCACACCTGGCCGTTCCCTTTCTTGGGGGACAAGAGCAGGACCTTGTAGCCAGGCTGACTCTCCTGTCTCTCCATCGCTCTCCTCCCTGCAATACCCCGTGAGACAATTAAACGGAACTTGCGCGCGAACTTTGGTCTTACCTCCACTTGTTAAATCATTTGCCGTCTCGAAGAGCATTTTACAAGCATTGCTCCCTCTCTTCATCTCCGAGACTCCCCCCCCCCCCCCCCCACCCTGAGCTGGAAAATCATGTCCTCTCGACCGCCTGGGATAAGGATCCTTCCGGGTGGCCAAGTTCCCCGGATCCTTCACGCCCCCCACCCTCCCGGGCTGCCCCCAGCATCTCCAACCTAACCCATAGCTGGAGCCCACAGCCCGGACCACAGAGGGACGCAGCTCCATGGGAGGGAGGGCCGGCTGCCTAAAAAATAGGAGACAGGGGCTCTTTGGGGAGGGCGGCCTTCTCTCATTTATATAATTATAAATAGTGACCTATTGCCGGAGTTTGCAGGGGGCAGATGGAAGCCTGTCCCTGGATGGGCGTCAAACGGCCCTGTTGTCCGAGAAACAGGCTCACCGGAGAAGCAGAAAGAGGTGGCAGGGGCCCAGAATCTATTTTAACTTCGCTGTCGCCATCGATTCACATCGAGCGGCGCGGCAGGCTTTGCAGAGAGAGTCATCATCAGTGTGTGGGAGGGTCTGGTAGGACTGCTTCTCAGACCCGAATGCAGCCACCCCGTGGGGGCTCCAAATGGCACTGCTTTGATTTACTCAGGATCTGTGCTGTGTGGAGAGGCATCCTACACACTGAGCAGCAGGACTGTATGGAAGGCAGAATAACGGCCCCCAAAGGCGTCCACGTTCTTATCCCTGGAACCTGTGAGCACGCCAGCCGACCCGGAGACGGGGAGGTTATCCTGGACCATGCGGGTGGGCCCAACATAATCACGAGGGTCTTTGCATGTGAAAGAGGAAGGCAGGAGGGGGTCAGGGTCAAGAGTGACGTGATGTGAGAAAGAGTCCACTAGGCGTCGCTAGCTTTGGATCGGAGGAAGGGTCTGCAAGCAGAGGGGTGCAGGCGGCCTCCGGAAGCTGGAAAATGCAAGGAAACAGATCCTTCCCCAGAGGCTCCAGAAAGGAACACAGCCCTGCTGACGGCAATGGCAGCCCAGTGAGGCCCGTTCCCGACTTCTGACCTCCAGAACTGTGGGTCAAGACATTTGTGTTGCTGCCAGCCGTCAAGTTTGGGGTCATCTGTTACAACAGCCTTAGGAAATTACCGGAGCGTGGGTTTGCACCTGCAAATACCCCAGTGCCGAGGAAACTAGCGTCGACCAGACTGTCTTCCCAGGGGGATGGCTCTTTAGATTCTGTGTGCATGCACATCACCTGGTGTTCTTGCTGAAATTCAGATTCCTGGGCCCCCCTGCACAGGTCCAGACTCAGCAGGCCGAGGAATGCATGGGAAATGAGAACTCCAGGTGATTCTGATACCGACGGCCTTTTATTTTCGGTACTGGCTACTCGAGATGTCATCCACATACCAGACAACTCCCCGTTTAGAGCATACAATTCAGCGGTTTTCGGTATCTCCAAAGAGTTGGGCAACCATCACTATAATCAATTTTAGAACGTTTGCGCCATCCCCCAAAGAAACCCCACACCCTTAACCTATCCCCCCTCGGTCACCCATTCTCTCTGACCCCTGACAACCACTAATTACTTTCCCGTCTCTATGGATTTGCCTCTTCTGGACATTTCATGTAAGTGGAGTCTGTAATATGTGACCTTCTGTGTCTGGCTTCTTTCACTTAGCGGGATGGTTTCAAGGGTCGTCGCTTTGTGGCAGGGGGCAGCATGGCACTCCTTTTAGTTGCCGGGGAATACAGCGTTGTGCGGGTATACCGCATTTTCTTTCTTCACCCATCCATTGAGGAACACTTGAGTAACGGCATGGCTTTCCTTAAAGTATCTCACTCAGCCACTGCAGCCGAATGACGGGGGGTTTGGCAATCTAGCATTCCCACTTTGTAGATGTGGAAACTGAGGCTCATAGGGCTCAAATCGCATGCTCAAGTCACGTGCTCTGTAAGCGAGGCCCCGGTGGGTCTGAGACCCTGGCCCATGAACCAGTGACACCTCTTGCTGGGGTCTCCACTGAGACTCTTCTGTGACCTGCCAGCCGGGTGACAGAGCTGGCAAAAGAGGGAAGAAAATGGAAAACCCACTTCTTCCCTCTGCTGAATCAGTTGGCCATAATTTCACTGCGCTACTGAGTAATGACCCAGGCGATGCCCTTCACCGAGGGCTAAGCACTTTACTGTATTTACCTCTGGATCCTATGACAACACGTGGGATCTGCATTCCTCACTCCTCTCCGTCCCCATTATACGCACGAGGAACTCAGGGCTTGGAGAGTCCAAGCTCTTGGCCACCACATGGGTGGTTCTTAAATGGTTTTGTGCCTCAGCGTTACATAAAGGGCGTGGCCCAGGAATCTGCATTTTTAACGAGGGCCCCAGCTGTTTCTGATGCAGGTCACCTGGGGACCACACACACGAAGCCTTGCACCGTCCCCAAATGTCGGGGGCAGGATGCAGACATGACTGTGCTCCCACGAGACCCCTTCAGGCACTTGCCCAAATCCTTTCAGGAAAGGTGTGCGGGCTGGGGTCCAAGACTGCGCCGGGGACTGACACACTGGCTTGTCACATCCTCACTGTCCCCGGGCCCCTGTGGGAACAGACTCCACGTTCGGGTGCAGGGAGAGAGACCCTTCCCAAAAGCCCACCTCTGTGGCTGCAAACAGGTACAGACAGTGAAGAAAACTGGGCTCTGGTTCACCTTCTACTATGACTGACTGTCCCCTCGGCTGCCTGGCCCTCAGGCAGGTCCCCACCTCCAGTGTGCTGGTAGGTGGCAGGGCAGCCATCTGGGGGACCACGAGCTGACCGGCAGGGCAGGACACGGGCTGGGATCCTGCCACCCGCTCTGTCTTAGCACCTCGCCACCTCCCACCGCCCTCTCTCCCTCCCTCCTCCCCTTCCCTCCAGGACGGCTTGCGTGTTCAAGCAAGACCCCAGCTGAGCGCCTGGAAGGCAGGATGATAAATACACGTTGGGGTTCGGAATCGGCACAGTCAATAATTTGGGGCTTACTTGGGAGAGGACGCAGCAGGCACCTACCATTAGGGCAGCTGGCGGCGGAGGGGGCGGGCGGGCGCGGAGGTGGGCCCAGGGCCTCCCGCTCCCCGTGTTGACTCAGCAGAGCTCAGGGCCTGCTCCAGCTGACCGGGCGCCCTTCCCAGATGTCCACTCTGGGCTGTCTCTTAGACCTCTCCTGGGGCTGGCTGCGGAGAGCAGAGATGGGAACCAGATCCGGCTCTCCTGCCTCATGAAAAGGAAGGATGTGAGTGTGAGGGAAAGGCAGGAGGTCCTTTACGCTGGGGAGGCTTCCTCTGTGCCTGAGACTCCAGGGGGTGGGTGGGTGGGGAAGGGACGTGGCCTGGAGGCTTCTCAGTCCCACTGGGTGTGGAGGCAGGTGCAAATCCTGGGCAGGGTTCAGCGTTTTGACCTGGCAGAGGGGCCTGCCGGGAGAAAGCCCGAAAGAGAGCCCCCTCTCTCTTCCCTACGTCACGCTGGATGGGAGCCAAGCTGGAGGGCTCGAAGCAGAACTGAAAAGCTCTCTGCAATTGGTGAGCTCAGTGCTCTCATTTTCCCAGGACAGGAAGCTCAGAGAGGTCAAGGTCATGCAGCAAGGACAACCCTGGCTGGGCCCAGAAGAGGCCCTGAGACTCAGAGCAGGGTGAGGGGACGGCTGGTCCCTGGGCCATTTATGTCAGGGTCTCCTGCATTTTGTACAGAGGTGCAGGCTCCTGGGACCTACTGGGCTGATTTTTATGTACTCTCAAATTTGGGAGCCTCTGCTGCAGAGGTTGGGGTGGGGTTGGAGATACGGTTCAAATCTTGTTTTCGGCCTCAGGCCACGACTTGCCTGGGGAATCGTTGGTCCCCATCTGTGAAATGGGTACCTGAGACTTCACATGAAGTGCTCACAGCATGCTGGCGCATGGAGGGTGCTCAGCCTCGGGCAGGTCTCTGGGCCAGCTCGGGGCCAACCAGCTGCCTGTCCTGGCTGCCTCTAGGTGGGGGCTGGCAGAGGGCAGGCTCCCTGCACCAGCTGGCACGTGTGCACTGGGGGGACCGTGCAGAGGGAAGAAGCTGTGTGCAGCTTGTGACGAGGAGGACGCTGGGGCTCATCCCCTGGGGCCAGGCTAAGCCCCACAGAAGGAGGGAGTAAGATAGGAAGGGCCAAAGAGGCCATGCCTCCTGGATTTTGTCAAGCCTGGGCCCCAAGCCCAGAGACCAAATGTCACAGGGTGAAGAGAGGGCCTGTGGATTTCCGGGGAGAGGGAGGCTGGTGCAGACAGCAACGAATCGAGCACTGCGGTGGGTCCCCGTGGGCTTGCGGGTCAACAGGAACGGAGTGTGCGTGTTGGGAAGGGTCCCGCGAGCCGGGGCATCCAGAAGGAGGCATCCCTCCCTGGGGACCTCAGTCAGGCCAGGGCACGATTCAAGGGCACAAAGGAGACAGCCCTTGATGGGCTCAGATCCTGCAGTGTGCACTTGAGGGCTGATGAACCAGGACCTCCCCCCACCCCACCCCGCACCCCGCAGAGATGAGTGGTGAGGCCTGGCGGTTGGCTTACAGCAAAGGCCCCCTTCCCTCTGTCTCTGCCCACAAAGCACAGTAGAATGGGGCACGTTTTCATGCCACTCATGCTGAGTGTTTATTTCCTGTTCAGGGAGAGGCAGCCAGAAGACTTACTGCTTCGGATTGACTTCTTCTTGACATTCAGAAGCCCAGAACAGAGTTTTCTGGAGACGCTTATCTATATATGAGCAGCAACACGGGACCGAAGTCTCTTTCGGGAGGACTCTGCAAGGGCAGGGCAGCCCTGTCTGTAGGGGATCAGGGGTGGGGCCAAGAGTCCGGATGCAGAACGAACCAGAACCGTGTTCTCCAACCTGGCCACACGTTTGAATCACCTGGGGGAGCATTTCAAGACCCTAATGCCCAGGCCACACCCCCCACCCCAATTAAATCAGGCTGGGGTGGGGGAGGGCCGTATTTTAACCTCCCAGATGATTCCAATACACAGGAGAGTTTGAGAAACGCTGTCTCCACCCCAAGCTGCAAGTTAGGCTCGCCTGGGGCGCTCCTAAAGCCAACAGGGGCAGGCTGCGTGCGTCCTGGGCGCAAGGAATCAGAACTCAGGGGGTGGGGGCTCCGGGGTTGGTGGCTGTGAAGTGGCCACCAGGGTGGAGAGTCACAAATCGCGTCAACGTGGCGGTGGCATTCCTCCGCCACCTGGTAGCACGGGTGCACACGTGTCAGTATTCTCTTGGTGAGTTCTGGTAGTGTGACCTTGGACCAGCTGCTCGCCAGCTGTGCTGAAAGATGTGGCTCATTAGCCCCGTGTCCCAGAGACTCCAGTGGCCTATCAGCCTCGAGGGCGCGTGGCCAGGGCACCAGGGACGCCCCACAGGTGGCCTCCTGTCTTTCCACTCAGGGTACATGTGGGTCCTCGGGCGGTAGGGACAATCCTGGTAAAGGGAGCGTGAGTAATCTGGGGGAGGCTGAGTGCGACCTTGGGTAAGTAGCTTCTCTTCTCTAGCTTCAGTGTGTCCTTTGTTAAAAAAAAAAAATGAAGAAGAAGAAGAAAGAAATGAAAAAAAGAAAATCTGCCTTTATCCTTCCTTGCAGGCAAAATGTGTAGGTGAAGGCTTTGGGCTCTCTGAAAGTCAGGTGTCACGAGTTTTAAAGATGATTTGTCAGGGCACCTGGGTGGCTCGGTCGGTTAAGTGTCGTAACTCTTGATTTCGGCTCAGGTCGTGATCTCGCGGTTTGAATTTGAGCCCCGCATCCGGCTCTGTGCTGATGGTGGGAACCTGCTGGGGATTCTCTCTCTCCCTCTCTCTTTGTCCCTCCCCCATTTGTGTCGTGTGTGTGTGTGTGTGTGTGTGTGTCAAAAATAAATGAATAAACTTAAAACAATTCATATTAAACAAAAAAGATGATTTACGTAGCCCCAACTGAATGTGTGAAGGCAGAACCACACCGGTGAAAGGGCGAAATTGAGGTTTGGGGGCTAGATTGTGTGGAACCAGGGTGCAAGGTCAGAATCCTCACGTGCAGCCCCAATATCCTGGAAAATCCCCCAGGGGCCATCAAGTATGGTGCGCAGAGCTTTGCGGATAACGAATCAACTCACACGGGCAGAGCCTGAAAACAGCAAGACATCATTTGAAACAGTGTTTTGAGTTTTGTTTAAACTGTTCCCTTCTCCTTTCTCTCCCCCTAGACCCCCCAACCCCTCCAAAGCCTCCAGTAGGAGCTCACAGCTCCTGGCGGGGGCGGGGGGGGCACCACAATTTAGCCTTGGGAGGACTTCATCTCTGTACTCTAGCCCCAGAATTTATTTTGACTTCAGAAAAAGTCAGGGGTCACCCTGCTGGCGCTCTGAGCAAGTTCCAAACTCAGTGTGCATTGAGAAGTGTCTGGTGTGGTGGGCAGGGGTGGGGGACCGGGGTCTGCTCCTGTTAGAAGCCCCCCAATGAGGGATGGAGAGGCAGGGGTGAGCAGGATGAAGGCACCTATGTTCCAAATCCCAGGACCTGCCCTGTGCCCTCCCCTGCTGACTTCTGCTCCAACAGCAGGATGGTCAAACAGCAGGATGGTGAGGAAGGGGAGAAGTGACACATTAGGAACCCGCAGACTGGGGCGCCTGGGTGGCTCAAGGGTTAAGTGTCTGACTTTGGCTCAGGACATGATCTCACGGTTTGTGGGTTCAAGCCCCGCGTGGGGCTCTGTGCTGACAGCTCAGAGCCTGGAGCCTGCTTCCGATTCTGTGTCTCCCTCTCCCTCTGCCCCTCCCCCACTCATTCCCTCTGTCTCTCTCTCTCTCTAATAAACATTAAAAATTTTAAAAAAAGGAAAGGAACTCGCAGACCGATGGAAACCCCGCTTGTCCCGGGATCACCAGACCCCTTCCTGTCCCTTCGGCAGGCCCTCTCTGGAGGGACGGTGGAGCCCTCCTGGGCAGATGTTGCAAAGCTGGAGGAAACCACGGCCCCGCCCCCAAGCTGCTGCTGTGCTCTGATGTCACCAGAAAGCCTCTCCCGTCAGCTATTCTTAGTCTGGAGAACACACCTCCGCCTGTTAGAAGTTTCTAGACTTCAGGCTCTTTATAAATAACTTAGAAACTTGTAGTGTGCCACCGGCTTAAGCACTTGCTTCTTTTATGCAGGATGTTCAGAGAATCTGGAAGCTGGGGCACCTGCTCCCTCCCCGGCGAACCTTGTAAATACTGTTCCTCTACCCGGAAGGCTGGCTTCCACTTCCATGCAGCCCTCCTGGAACCAGACCTCATCAGTACCAGCAGCTACCCAGGGAGTGGGTCGTGTACGGTGCTGGGCGCTAAGTAAGCACTGAGGGATGTCGGAGGCAGTTCTGGTCGCCACCCGGGGACCCGGGTTCAAATCCGGACCCCGCCCCTCACGGGTCAGGTGATCTCGAGAAGCCACTTTGCTGCTCTTTGCCTCCGCGTCTGCATCTGTGAAACCAGGACACGGGCTGTTGTGCAGGCGACAGGAACCAAAACACGGCACACACACACAGCACGCTTGGGGTGGCACAGGGGAGCTCTCTCTGAGGGCCCGTGTTGCTCCTGGGGTGAACGAGAAAGTGCTTCCGGAGGAGGGACTGTTCTCTCTGTTCACCCACAGGAAACAGAGACCCCGGCCTGCAGGTTAAACGACTTGCCCACAGCTGCTCAATTAGTATCAGAAGTCGAATTTGAACCTGGGTCTCTGCCGCCAGAAGCACACAATTATGAAGTGCTGTTGCCCCCTAGGGCATGAGGAGGAATCAGAACCAAGTCTAGTGTGTGGGGGTGGGGTGGGGTGGGGTGGGGGGACTCCCTATCTCTCCGAACCTGAGGGAGCCATCCCTCTCCACCGTCTGTTTCTTTTCCCTTGAGACCTTGGGCAACTCAGTGCCCCTCGCTGAGCTTCAGTTTCTCCATCTATAGACTGGGTTTATAATAATAGCATCCACTCTGCAGAGGAGCATGAGGACTTTGAAAGGGGCGGGGGGCGCCCTCTTCGGCGTCCTGGGTAGAGCAGACACCCCCCACCCCCGCCCTCCCGCAAGACCAACTGACCTCCAAGATGCGCCAAGGTTGGAACGCTCCCGTCTTCCTCCACACGTCCCTAGAGCCCTGGGCACCGATCCCGGGCGACTTGCATCGGTCGATCGTGTGCGTAAATATCTCCCTCGATGGACACGAAGGTTCTGCCGTTGTCCTCGCCAGGGAGCAGGTGCCCAGGAGGATCAGAGCAAGGCTGCTTCCCCAGCTGCCTCCCCTCACCACCCCCCTCCCTCCCCGGGGCATTACGTACTAGCTCACTTTGCATGGTGAAACACCATCTGGAGACTTTTTATCTAGGCGTTCCCCACATTTTTCCATGTTTGTGATGGAGCACCGCACGGGGTAGAATTCACGGCAAAGGCCAGTGCCTCTTGCTGGCGGCAGGAGGGAGTCGGGCATAGAGCAGAGTGACAGGACCCAAGGGGAGGGGAGCAGCCCCTTCCCCAGCCCCCTCCAGGCTGGCCGGCTCACTGAGCCCTTGCTCTGCGCATTCGAGCCTTACCAGTCCCGTGCTACCACCAGACGATGGGAAGAGGGGGGCTCAGCAGGGACGAAGGCTGCTCACGAGGTGTGGGCCACGAAACAGTGTGGCCAGCTGCTGTTTCACTTATCAGACTCGAATGAGTTCCCCTCACCTCTTGAGCTTTCCTTCTCTTGGAGGCTCGTTCTCCAAAGACCGGTTGTCAGTTCTCCTTTCTGGAAAATCCTTCTCTGCTGTCCCTGACTCCCACCACGCTCTTCCTTCTCTGGAAATCTACAGGAGTAAGAGCCAGGAGGAGCCTGGGGTGCGCCATCATCAGGGCCCCAGGGTGCAGCATCAGCAGGGTGCGATGAAAGTTCTCAGCAGGAGTCGTGACCCTGGCAGGTGCGAAGAATTCAGGGCAGGAGGAAGCCGTGCAGACGGCACAGTTCGGCAGCTCTGAAGAAAAAACGGGGGCTGGAGAGTCAAGGTGGGGGGGGTCAATTAGGGTATCTGCCATCAGACCCAGGGAATCTAGGCTTTGAGACCACAGCCCCCCATGGAGAGTGAAGGGGACCCGGAATCTTCCATTGGCATAGTGACTACAATTAAGATTCGGCTGAGGTCCCTGGAAAAATCAATTCCTTCCTCCTGGCCAAAGAGCAGTTTGCAGACTTCTGTACTTCCCGGGAGCATCAGCTTGCTTGGGATTGCACGGCGCTTTTCTTAGGACTTTACTCCCCAGACGGGTTGTACTATTTAGTACGGAGATGAAAAACTAAAGCAAAGCCATAGTTCTTGGTCTTTATTTTCATCCTATCTTATAATGGAAAGCAACCTACATATATTTTGTATTTTCAGTGCTTAACACATGGAAGAGAATTTGGCATCCTCAAACAGGAAGGCTTTGTGGCTCCCATTTTAAAGGTACCGAGTCGTCGGTATGGCCAGATCTTCTTTCCTAAATGTGGCAAAATACACATGAACACAAAACTGACCTTCTTAACCACTTTTAAGCGCACGTTTCGGTGGCGTGAAGCACATTCACATTGTATCGGGCAGATTTTTAATTTGAAAGTTGTAAGTTTGCAGAGAGGATGTTACTGTTGAAGAGAATGGAGATTTGCCACATTCAAAAGTTCAACTTAGTGGATGTATAAGAATTCATGAGGGCCATCTGGGTGGCTAAGTCAGTTGAGCATCTGACTCTTGGTTCCAGCTCAGGTCATGATCTCGGGGTCGTGGGATTGAGCCCTGCTTGGGATTCTCTCTCTCTCCCTCTGCCCCTCTCCCCGACTTGTGCTCTATTTCTCTCTCTAAAATTAAAAAAATATATATATTTTTTAATTCATGAAGTACTTGGAAGGTTTGGAAAAGTGCTTAAGAAGAAATCAAATATATTAAATTCATGAGTGCACTTAAAGTATTTAAGGGGAATTAAATTTTTTTTTTAAAAGAAGTGATTGTAAAATGCAGTCAATTTTATAAACAAAATGGATTCATAAATTCAACACAAAATCTTAGGGAAGAACTGTGTTTTGAATTTGTGTTTGTAAGAAATAGAATATTAATTGGAAAAAAACAGCACAGAGGTCCCGGATCCCCTTTCACAAAAGGCTTTCAAGACAGCAAGTTGACACAGAGTGCTTCCCAGCCTTAAAACCATTTGTGCGTAAGAGCTCACTGTTCAGCAGTTCCCAAACTTGAGTGTGCATCACAAGCCCTCGGAGGGCGGCTTGTTCACAAACAGAACTTGGGCTCCAGCCCCAGAGTTCCTGATCCAGTGGGTCTGGTGCCCAAGAGCCCGTGTTTCGTTTCTTTTTTCTCTTCTCTTTTTTTTCAAGATTTTATTTTTAAGCAATCTCTACACCCAGCGTGGGGCTCAAACTCACAACCCTGAGATCAAGAGTTGCACGCTCTTCTGAATGAGCCAGCCAGGTACCTCAGAGCCTGTATTTCTAACAAGTTCCCAGGAGATGCTGATGTAGCTGGTCCAGGGACCAGACTTTGAAACCCAGGGTGCTAGGTCCACACAACGTACCCCGAGAGGCCAGGTGGTGGTTTTTTGTTTTGTTTTGTTTTGAAGTAAGCTCGAAGCCCATCACGGGGCTTGAACTCATGATCGTGAGATCAAGTTGCGTGCTCTACAGACTGAGCCAGCCAGGCGCCCCCCATTTACTATGAACGATCAAGGGCTGGCTATGAGGGCAATACTTACGTACTGCCCACAAGTGGCCACGCCCGAAGCCCCTGGTCTCAGGGTCTTTCTCCAGGAAGGTGAGGGAGGTGACGGTGCCTAGTGACCGAAGACAGTGAGGCCACCTTATCTGCGCTGTTCCCCCAGCCTCGGCTTGCGGGGACGTGGGATTCCTTCCTGTCCACGGAATGCCTAGCGAGCGCAAAGGCAGAGCAGAGACGCTGGCCTGGTGGGAAGCGCCAGCCCCAGGGCAGGACGGGGGGCTGAGCAGACCAGCCGCACACAGGGGCGGCTGAGGAGCCAGGGACACGGGGTGTGAGTGGCCACCTGGCCAGGTGCCTGCCGCGGAGAACCCCGGGAGACGTAACCACCAGCTCATCGTCCGAGGAAAGAGTCTCTTTGAAGGTCACCTGGTGACTTTTCAAATGTGGGCTGTCAGATTAGGGACTCCTGCTCTTGGGGTGCGGCCGCCGTCCCGATGAGGAGGTGGACATTCCCACGCCTGCCCCAGTTCCCTCAGAAGAGAGCCCTGGAGTTTTCTTCCCTGGCTGTTCTTGTGGGAGAATGTTCTGCCACCTCCCCCATGGCTCGCGCCATACTTTGTTCAGCTAGTTCTTGGATCGAAACGCAGAGGGATTACGTGAGTTGGGCTTCTCTAAGACTGACATGAGGAGACAGATGGCTCTCCCCAGCTGGGGCTCCTCAGGCCCCTGTCTCCCTGGTATCTACAGGGAACTTCTCCTCAGGGATTCTGCACATTTGGTTGGAAAGTGAACAGGGAGACATTCAAGATTGTGTAGCCACAGTAGGAGGAAACATACTAAGCTGCCTTCTCTTTGTACCAATGAGCATTTATTTATATAATAAGAATGATGCGTTATTTCGGTTATTTAGGACCTGTTAAGGCTCTAAGTAAGGAATACTTGCTTGGTGTAAACATCACAGACAGACATTATCTCTCTTATTAAGAAGCTGGAGATGAGCATTTCCAGGGTTGGTACAGAAGCTGAGCAAAGTTGGGACCCTGGGCTGGCATTTCTGCAGTCCTTCGGGCTCTCCCCTCATGGCTGTAACGTGGCTGCAGCAGCTCCAGACATCACATCCTCTCAAAATATAGGTATTCGGACCAGGATGGGAGGAGAGGCAGAAAGGAAAGGCTTCTCCTCTCATCAGGGAGCGAAATCTTACCAATATCTCTGTGCAGATGCATTGTATGTCAGGCTGAGTCCCACACCCTCTCCCAGACCAATCGCTGGCAAACTGGGTTAACCATACTTGGCTTTCACCGCTTGTAGGTAGTTCATATCTAACTGGGGGAGCTAGGTACATTGCTGCCAGAACAAAGTTTGGGTTCTTTTTGTAAGAATGAAGAACTAGCTATGGAACAGCAACCAAGATGCAGTAAGCTGTCCCTGGGGTCCTGCTAGATCCCTGGCTTCATGTGACGTCCTTTTCGCCAACCGCCAACTATCTCCTGAGTGCCTCGTACCCCCTTGGCATTGTGCTAAGCACATGAAGATAATCTGGGGACAGAAGGGACCAGAGGCGGTCCCACTGACTAAGCATGCATTGTTGCAGGTGTCGACAAAGCATGGCTGACCCCTGGTTTTGCAAATAAAGTTTTATTGGAACACGGCCACGCCTGTTTGTTTAGGTCTCTGGCTGTTTCCCTCGTACCACAGCAGAGCTGAGCAGTTGCAACAGAGACTATCACGCCTGCAAAGCCTGTATTATTTACTATCCGGCCCTTCCTTTACAGAAGACATTTGTCAGTCTGGGCCTTGCCGTGCTACCCGTCATTATTGACAATTCGGAGGACTGCCTGCCCTCTGGGAAGATGACACGCGCAAAAGGAGAACACAATAGGCATGACCCATCACTCGAGTCTATGTGTCTGGAAAGGTGTGGGGGCATCTCATGGAACGGATGGCTTCTTCCTTTTTCCTTCTCAAAGGATTTTTTCAGGGTGGCTCCGTGGGTTGAGCGTCCGACTTTGGCTCAGGTCATGATCTCATGGTTCGCGGGTTCGAGCCCCGCGTCGGGTTCTGTGCTGACAGCCCAGATGTGTTCCAAATCCACGCAAACAGACGCAGCAATGAGCGGCCAAAGCCTCGCAGTAGGGCCTCCTGAACCCCACGTGTCACTGGGGCACCAAGGGGTGGCAGTGTCTTCATCTAAAATGAAATGAGGATATGGGGCCCCCAGGTGGCTCAGTCGGTGAAGCGTCCGACTTCGACTCTGTTCCCGGGTTCGAGCCACTTGTCGGGCTCTGTGCTGGCAGCTCGGAGCCTGCCTGGAGCCTGCTTCGGATTCTGCGTCTCCCTCTCTTTCTGCCCCTCCTCTGCTCGCACTCTGTCTCTCTCCTTCAAAAATAAATAAGAATATTAAGAACAATTTTTTTTTTAATGAAATGAGGACAGAGAGATGGCACACCCAGGCAAGCGGGTGGCCCCGCAGAGGCATCCGGAAGCAGATCGCGGGGAGAAGTTACGGTCAGGAGGTGGAGTGGGGCCCGACGAAGTCCTCCCGGCCTTCGATCTGTGAGGCTCCACCAGAGAAATGACAGAAGGAGTTAAAAACAAGCTGGGAACAGATCTGGTTTTCTTCTGAGTCACCCAGGGAGGGAAAATGGAAAATTCCCAGTCTCCCTCTCTCTCCTTCCCAAATGGGAACACGGGTTCCCGGGAGGGGACGGCGTAGCCTGGGGTGTGAGACCAGCTGGCAGGACACCGGGGCCATCTTGTGTGGTGGCTCGCTCCTTTCTGGCTCTCTGGGTGCTCCCTGCTCAGCACAGTCTTCCCTTGCCAGGTCGCGGGGTGCCAGGAGCCTAATGAGATGGTAAGGTTAGTGCTGCTGATGGTTTTGGGCCGCTGCCTGATGGGGGTGACTCATGCCGAATGTACCTTGCCTGGACAGTGACGCGTAGCAGAGTCCATCACGGCCAGAGGAAACTACAAAGCCGGTGCCCCAGATCTCCTGGCCTGCCCTCACCACGGAACCATCTGTTTGTCTCTATTACCACGTGCACAACACTGTTAGGAGACCTCTGCCTCCCTGCTCTGTGGCTTACCTGGGGATGGCGGCTCCACATGTCACAACCTGAGCCCCTGAGACCCGGAATCAGCCCTTCTGTTGTGCAGGGGTACGTCCACCCCCAGCCCCCAGAGGAGGCTGAAACCAGGCTGGATGGTAAACAATGCCCCGACAATTTCAGTGGAAAACTACGAGCAAAGGAAGGTGGAAGGCCTGACACACGTAGAGGGAATCTTAGCCGACGATAAATAACACACCCATAGACATAGAGCATGAGTTACCATCCTGAGAAACCAACAGATCAACAGGTGGTCCTCCGAACGCCTTTGGATGGCAGCTTCTAATCCCCGCCTGGAAAGGCAAAATGATGATGTGCACAAGAATAAGTCATGCTTTGGCACAGGTCATAAGGCATGCCCTGAGTCTACCCCTGGGACTTCAACTAACTCACCCGAACTACACTCTCTGACATTTTGTCACAATTTCACAGACACCGTGTCTCCCCCTCTCTGCCCCTTCCCCGCCATGCTCTGTCTCTCTCTGTCTCTCAAACATGAATAAACGTTAAAAAAAAACATTTTATAAAAAAAAAAAAAAAAGAATAAGTCATGCTTTGGCACAGGTCATAAGGCATGCCCTGAGTCTACCCCTGGGACTTCAACTAACTCACCCAAACTACACTCTCTGACATTTTGTCACAATTTCACAGACACCTGTAGGCACTTTTATACAAGAGGTTGCCTTGTTCTACTCTATCCTGGCACAGAATCAAGGCTCTGAGGAGTGTGAGCGTGGACAGTATGGGATGTTTGTGCTTTTGGGGCAGAGTATCTGTTGTGGGAAGGTAAAGGGACTTCAGTTAATGTTCTAGAAGCATTTGCCTGCCACAGTGTCAGCCGCTGTGGATACAGATGGGAATAAGTGTGAATGCTGACATTGGGAGCTCACGGTTTTACATCCCACTGAGGTCTCGCCCCGCCCCTGCTGCCCCAGCAGAAGGGAAGTCGGCTTCACGGCCCAATGGCATGACACATGCCAGCCAGACTTGGGTGAATGAGCCCCTGCTTCTCAGAGGCACGTGTGGTCTAAACAGCCAAGGCAGCACACCACTCGGGCCACTGTGAGTCTAAATCACCCCCACACTAAACCAGGTTAGTCCGGGTGTGAGAGGAGAGTCCCATTTGGTTCTAAACCTCTGCTGACTGTGTCTTCCACATCATGAGGTCCAGGCCCTAAAGGCAGATGAACAGACTGGCGGAAATGGAGGAGAACGGTGGCCCTGTGCCCAGCCGCCCACGCCAAGCACTAACGGAGAAGCCGGCTGCAAGCGTGCAAAACTGGAGGTTTTGGGAACAGTATCCGCTTAGACCAAGGGACTTGGATGAGCCCCAGCCCGTGGTATCTCCAGTCCTGACAAGACTCTGGGCTGGACCTCTCCAGATGAATGCTTTCAAGTCTGCATTTGTGGAAGAACATCTCTGTCATCCAGGGCTCAGAAAAACAACCCCCTCCCACCCAGCCTGGGAGGGGAGAAGTGGAGGGCGTTGGGTTAAGTAAGCATTTGAAGACAGGGGCTCGTGGAAGATGTAACTGGAAACGGCTGTTGGTGGAGCCCTACCCACGGCCAAGCATCCTGCGTGGGCCAAGAAGGGTAGATGCTTAAGGCCCAGGAGGGGTAAGAGGCAAGAATGCGAACGTTTCGATGCATCAGCACATCACTGGCTCGTTCACACGATGGGCAGGCTCAGAAGAAGAGAGGCCATTAGGTTCTCTGTGTTTGCAAGTGGAATTGCTGAGAACCAGACCCAGAAATAAAGCACAGCCCCCAGACCGACCTTGGATGGATTATCTTCTTATACCTCAGCCCAAATCATTGTTCTTAGAGCCAATGCAGTCAATGGAATTAGGGTCTTCTTAGGCTGAGTTTGGATGGGTTATTTTCTTAAAAAAAAAAAAAATTTTTTAACGTTTATGTATTTTTGAGAGAGAGAGAGAGAGAGAGAGAGAGAGACAGACAGAGCATGAGCAAGGAAGGGGCAGAGACAGGGACAAACAGAATCCGAAGCAGGCTCCAGGCTCTGAGCTGTCAGCACAGAGCCCGACACGGGGTTCGAACCCACAAACCTTGAGATCATGACCTGAGCTGAAATCAAGAGTCTGATGCTTAACTGAGCCATCCAGGTGCCACCCTCCCAATGCCCTAACTTAAAATAAAACTCTCTATTTGTTTTTAAGAGAGAGAGAGAGAGAGAGAGAGAGAGAGAAAGAGAGAGTGAGCAGGGGAGGGGCAGAGAGAGAGACAGGGAGACACAATTCGAAGCAGGCTCCAGGCTCCGAGCTGTCAGCACAGAGCCCGATGCGGGGCTCGAACTCACAAACTGTGCAATCATGACCTGAGCGGAAGCTGGACGCTTAACTGACTGAGCCACCCAGGTGCCCCTAGATGGGTTATTTTCTTATACCTGGGCCCAAATCATTGTTCTTAGAGCCAATGCAGTCAATGGAATGAGGGTCTTCAGGGTACCTAATTAAGGAAGAAAGTCGCAAGGTCACGTATGGGCCTTTATGAGAGAACTCCGCTACCTTGAGTTCTGCAGAGCTTCTGGGCAGACAGTGCTAATTGTGGGGGCTCCCGCTAAGCCGTGAGTGGAAAATGTAAGCAACCCATCCCTTTGTGGGCAGAAGGGGGGGACCACCCATCTCTGCTAAATTAGCAAACGCTTTAAAAAAAACAAAACAAAACCCTGTTTCTGCTGAATTTTATGCCCCTCGTCAAGGAACATCTCAGAGCCGAAGCTTACCTGAAACCACAGGTCTCTTGTTGTCAGGATGCCACAGGCTCACCTCGGGCAAACAGACTTCCTGGTGAGTGATTTTCAACAGCTTCTCTTGAACAACTTCTACCCACGGGGCCAGGTGCTCCCCAGGGTGCTCCAGGGAAATTGCAAGTGGTGTAAGATTCTGTGGGAACACTGGTTGGTCCTCAACACCCAGTCTCATACTGAGGATATGCTTCTTGCTGTTAACTTTCTTAGGTACGCACGGCACTGTGGTTGGGGAGGAAAGCATCCTCGTTCTTAGGAGAGAGGCATCAAAGAATTTAGGGAGAAGTCTCAGGTTGTCTGAGACACTTTCACATGGGTCGGGGGGAAAACGTATAGAGAGAAGGGAAATAAAGAAAATATAGTAAATGTTGAACCTTGGTGCAGGGTATGTGAGTTTCTATTACCCTTTTCAACTTTTTAAAAAAGTTTATTTATTTTTTAGTAATCTCTATACCCAACATGGGGCTCGAACTCACCACCCCAATATCAAGAGTTGCATGCTTCTGACTAAGCCAGCCAGGTGCCCTGACCCTCTTTCAACTTTTCGATGTTGCTTCTGCTTAGACTTCCGTTTAAAGAAAATAGTCAAGTGGATTGTACAGTAGGGTCAGTAACCTACAGCCTGTGGGCCTTCCCCAGCCCATGCCTGTTTTTGTCAATAAAGTTTTATTGGCACAAAGCCACACTCACTCATTGACCTATTGCCTATGGCTGTTTTCCTGCTGCAAGGGCAGGCCTGAGTAATCGTGTGGCCTGAAATTTCAGCCAAAAATACTTACTCTCTGGCCCTTCCCAGGAGAAGTCGGCGACCCCTGCTTGAGGAGAAATCATATTTTAGGTTACGGTTACACAAGATGAGCTAAGTTCCAGAGATCAATTACACTTCCATAAAGCCGGAGGGGAAAAAAGCAACTGCCTATAAAAAGTCTTTGCAGGTTTTGAGGCGCCTGGGTGGCTCAGTCAGTTAGGCGTCCGACTTTGGCTCAGGTCATGATCTTGCGGTCTGTGGGTTCGAGCCCCACGTCAGGCTCTGTTCTGACAGCTCAGAGCCCGGAGCCTGCTTTGGATTCTGTGTCTCCCTCTCTCTCTCTGCCCCTCCCCTGCTCATGCTCTGTCTCTCTATCTCTCTCTCTTTCAGAAATAAGTGAACATTTAAAAAAAATTTAAAAAGTCTTTGCAGGTTTTGAATAAGATTTCCCCAAACTTCAAGAGGACAAATTTCCCAGACAATGAGGGATAAATAACGCTTTCTCATCCTCCGTCACAGTGAATGTGAGGGAAATAAGAGACTGCTGAAGCTGGCGGGGAGGTTGCCACGCAGTTAGCAAGGGAGAAATTTAACAAGGTTTTGAATGCCAAATAGTAAGGGATGATGTTATTAGCAAGTTTCCCTGCAGGACAAGAAAACCCTCAGAGGAAGCAATTTGGGGGCAACAGAAACACCTCCGCAGTCAAATCCAAAGGCTCAGGCTTGAGTACCTGATCTGAGCCACCCGCCAGACACCCTCCACGGGCCTCATTATTTCTCTTTGTAAAATGCCAGGAACAATGGTCTAGCAGAGGCCTTTAGCTTTCAAATTTCCTAATCTCCTGGGAGTGGTTTCATACAAAGGGAGCCATTACCCAGAAAGTCTTACAACTGCACTTTCTTTCATCTCATTTTTTTTTTTTAAGTAGGCTCTACCCCCAAGGTAGGGCTTGAACTCACAGCCCTGGGATCCAGAGTCTGATGTACCACTGACTGAGCCAGCCACGCGCCCCGTTTTCATCCCATTTTTAGAAGAGGCAAGTCAGGGCAAAGACCGGGTAACAGGGATCCCAAAAGTTCCTTAGAATATACGGGTTAGCAGTTGCAGGTGACAGAAACGGCACTTCTCCGGGCAGAGCTCCTGGCACAAAGGTGGGTGCCATGAAGACACTCAAGACACCAGGGGTCGACCAGCTAGAAGACAGAGACAGCGGCTCTTCCCAGTGCCACCTCCCAGAGAGGGACGACAGTGGGGCGACACTGTCCCCGAAGGGCAAATGGTTGCTGGGGAGGATGAAAAGTCATTACTCTCCGGATGTATAAAGCACAGGTGTCCATATGTGCATAAGCAGACTTAACATCGCATTCAGGGTTCATGGCAGGTCTCTTCCCAAGAGTCCAAAAGTGGAAACAACCCAAAGGTCCGTTAATAGCTGAATGGATAAACAAAACGTGGCGCGTCCACACAACGGAGTATCATTCGGCCTTAGGAGGACTGGAACACTGATTCATGCTACGGAGCGGATGGCCTGTGAAAACGCTGCTAAGTGGAAGAAGCCAGTCGCCAAAGATCACGTGCTGCCTGATCCCACCCTCATGAACTGTTGGGAACAGGCCAATCCATAGAGCAGGAGGTAGACGGGGCGCTTGGGGGAGGGAGGAATGGGGAGTGGTCGCTTAAAACAGGGCTTTACTTTGAGGTGGCGAGAGTGTTTTCATCTACACAGAGGTGGCGGTCGCACAACTTTGTGAAGGTACTAACTGCCACTGAGCTGTGCATTTTTAAATGATTCGCTTCAGGGGCGCCCGCGTGGCTCAGTTGGTTATGCATCCCATTTCAGCTCAGGTCGTGATCTGTTTGTGAGTTCGAGGCCCGCGTCGGACTCTGTGCTGACAGCTCAGAGCCTGGAGCCTGCTTCCGGTTCTGCGTCTCCCTCTCTCTCTCTGCCCCTCCCCCACTCGGACTCTCTCTCTTTCTCAAAAATAAACACTAAAAAAAATAAAATGGTTCACTTTATGTCATGTGAATTTCACCTAAAAAAAGAGACAGCAAAACAATTTCATGGGGGAGGTGACGAGGAAAAACTCGTCTGAGGTTCGTGGGATGGGTGGGGAGGCAATACTGGAAAAAAGGCCGAGCAGAGCCGGGGAAGGGGGTACAGGGAGGGATGTAGGAGAGCCTGTGGGCCAAGTCCTCTGCATGCGAACAGCAGGTGGGGTTCAGGGCAGGCCGCCCCCAAAGACGCCACTGTGGCTTATTGATCATTTTGAACTAAAGTGCAGCCAGGGCAAGGAGGGCACTTTGACCCTCCTTTGTCCCCCTGAGAGCAGGAAATCCTTCTCCCTTGCGCACGGTACTCCCGCCCCGTGCCAGGAGAAAGAGAGGCGTCCTTATCACCAGCGGGAACTCGGGGCCGAGAAGCCTGTGGAAACCACCCTGGCTGCTTCTCCACTAATCTGCGGCCCCACGCCCAAACCCCTTGCCCTCGATTCTCCACAGAAGTGTTGGTTGTCTAGAAGGCACAAATGATGCCTGCCGTGGGCACTCCTCTGAGTGTCTTATTTCTAGGGGCTCCTGCAAGAAATTACATTTACTACTATTTTTTCTCCTGTTCATCTGTCTTGTGTCAATTTAATGATGAGACCAGCCAAAGAACCTAGCAGGAAGGAGGGAAGTCAATGTTCTGTCCTGGGGCCATGACTGAGGGAGGACATCACCATATAGTTAAGTGGTGCGGTATTAGAGAATTCCAAAACCTGGGGGGAGGACCAGGTTTTGGAGACAGGGAAAACACACACACACACACACACACACACACAACAACGAGCTTTCATTGAGTGCTCCGACTTCTGCGGCTTGACTATGAACGTTTCCATTAAGATCTGTGTCATTCTAAGGGAAGCAGTTAGGAATTCTGGCCCCTCGAGGATTCTAGAATGCATGCTGCCCGGCTGGTTCTCTCCCAAATTTCTTTCCTTTTTTTCTGTCAACTTCCTTTCCTAAGTTCACCGAACGATTTGCCTTTAGGTCTTTCCAAACCCCAGATAACTTGCCATCATTATCCTTTTTTTTTTGCACAGCCAAATGGGGAAGAATTTCCTATGGGAATATTAGCCTAACTCTAAACTTAAACCCCACCCTCCCCTGCACCCCCGTCACCCACAAAACTAAAACGTTTTAAAGGGGAATCCGCTGTGAAAAAAAAACCCTAAATCGCAGGGCGGCAGCCTGGCAGTGAGGTGGCAAGGAACACCTTGCCGGAGGCTGGGAGGCGCGAGGGCCGCTTTTGGGGCTTTGCTTACCGTTTGCAGCGTTTGGAGCCACTGGGGTGCTGCATCTGGTCTAGGGGAAGCAGCCGAAGAGAGAATATAGCGTGTGTCCACTGCCCTTTGCCGCTTACAGCAAGGTCATCACGAGGAAGATGCTCAGCGGAAAACGCGAGAACCAGGGGTCAGAAATCCCGGGCTTCCTAGGTTCCAAAACGGAACTGCTTCTGTGCGACCCCCAGCACGAGAGGAGGAGGAGGATCACTTTGAGCCATGCAGGCTCGTTAAACACCTTGACCCAGCTGTGGCTAATATCAGACTCAAGTGGCCGCCGTTAAGCCAGGGGGTGGGGGCCGAGATAGGCACGGGCAAGAAAACAGAACAGGCTGGCAAGTTCTGGCAAAGAACTATGATCACGGGCACAGATAGGGGAGTAGTCTAAGGGTTCGAGGGAATCGTTCCCAGAGGAATCACGAGCCGGGAAAATGAAAGACGCCCGGGGCTGACCCCAGACCTGCACCAGGCGGGAAGTACTCGGTCAAGTTGCCCAGCTCCCAGGGAAGATGCGCCCCCTCCCCCCACTAGTGGTGTGACCAGGGAGGACTGGGCTCAGAGGGGAGGAGGGGCGGCAGCAACCAGTCTCCCCACCCCCCTCCCCCCACTGTGGGGGGCAGGGCGGCTTCATGGTACCTGCCCACCTGCCCAGCAGAGTATCTTGTCACTGGCAGCACGGTGGCTTCTGTGCGTCTCGCTCTTCTTCCAGGTGGCAGTTTGTACTGCAGCTGTCTGGCCCCTGCATCCTCACTGAATGGGGACCGGGGGGAGGGGCATGTCAAAACTTCTGGTTTAGGGGGCTGGTCCCCAAGGAGCCACAGCGGACTGACTCCGGCGGGACACAGGAAGTGGGTAGGAGAGGTTTGGGGTGAGCCGCACAGATGAGGCGGGGCCCCCAAGCCTTTCCTTTTCCACAGGTGCACGGGAGGCCGTTCCCTTCGGAGTTATGCTGTGGGTGGGTCCGCGACTTGTGTGGCTCCTGAGGCAGAAGTGACACACGTGGCTTGTCCTGAGGCCTCCTCTCTTTCCCCACCCCCGTGGCCATCTGCTGTAGACGGAGGAGTTAAACTCCCACCCCTGGTGGCTGTGCTGCTGCGGCCAGAGCAAAGCAATAGTTTCTGGACTGAGTGGTATCTGCCACCCGAAAGTCTGACCTCACAGAGGCGGTCTCCCCGGGGAGGAGGCACGTCCTGCCGTGGGGAGCACACCCAGAGTGGGGAGGCCACATCGGTGTCCAGGTCTTCATTCCCAGCCCCCCCTGGTGGAACGTGAGAGGCAGTGCCACCAAGGGCCACCCCAGCTTCCCCGCATGGAGCCCCCCCCCCCCACCCCAGCCCGGACGTGTCCCTCTGTGCTCACTGCCCTTTGGGGCAGGTGGATGACGGCTCCCCGGTGCTCTCGGAGGCCGCACACCCCGAAGCAGACAGCAGAGCCCCCTGCCCACCCCATCCCCCTGCCCGGTGTTAGGTGAGCAAGAAAGGTCTATTGTGTTCGAGCCACGGTATATTTTTGGGTCTATTTATTACAGAACTAGCATTACCCTAATACAATCATCGCTAAATGGCCATAATACATTTATTCTATAATTGCACAGAATTTTATTCACCGAAGGAATGTCCTTTCCTCTCAAGACTCTAAGTGTTCAGAACTGAAACGTTTAGAAGTTAAAGTGGCTGCAAAGGATAAAACCAGTGCGAGGTAGTTGCTAAAGTTGGCGGTAGTGTGGTAGTCAAGAGCTGGCGCTCGGAGGTCGGGTCCCCGGGTCCCCCGCCCGCTGTCCCACCTGCGCGCAGTGCGCTCCGGCTCCCCGTCTGCTCGGTGGGACGCTGGCGGGGCCCGCACCTTGGCTGAGCTCGGCAGACTGTGGCCCACGGGCCAGACCACCCCAGAGCCCGTTTTCTTTACAGCCCTCGAGCTGAGAAGGTCTTCTACGTTTTGGAAAACAAAGAACACGTGACCTTAAGTGGCCCGCAACAATAATCGACCGCCCGGCCCTGCCTTAGAGGGTTGCCGTGAAGAATATAGGTGAGGCCAGTGCTGGCTCAAAGTAAGCTTGCGATACGAAATAACACATGCACCACAACCATCGACGTCTCCAGAAATAAACGGTCACAGGGCCAGATTCTGCATTTCGTCTGGGTGAACATTCACTCCTTTCCTCCAGAAAACAGACAGAAACACATAAACAGCTACATCTGGATTATTATGGCCACAGGTTACTTGTCAAATTAAAAGGCTGCTGGTAATCCAGTTTTATGTACTTGGAATATGGAGAAAGGAAAACAAGTTATTTTCCCTTCTAGCGGTAGAAGAGAGCCTAGAACGTGAGCGTTTGACTCCATTTCATGTGTTAAGAAAGAGACATTTTAAAATGAGAACAAGTCCTTAAGTAGGTATTGTAAAATGCAAAACCGATTTAGCAACAGTACGAATGCTGGTTTCGGCGAAAAACAACTCTGCGGTGGAAATTCACTTATGATGGAGAAGCTACCATGAGGTCCAGGTGGAGGCAACGTGAAGCCAGCCTTTCAAAATCGGACTAGACCAAAGTTTTCAAACGAGAGAGAGAGAGAGAGAGAGAGAGACAGAGAGAGAGAGAGAGAGACACGCCTGGCCAAACCAGCCTGAGGATACAGTGGACTAGTTTTGGACACACACAGTGTTTCCCAAAGCACGTCTGCAAACCCTGGACCTCGGGGATGCTGTGTGTGTGTGTGTCCGTCCGTGTGGCAGAGGAAAGTTCTAGGGTCTAAGCAGGGAAGACACAGCACAGTACACTGTCCTCTCATGAAGTCACAACGCACAACAGGATGTTAAAGGTCTGGGACCACTGCGGTGCAGGAAACCGGTGACCGTGTGGCCCCTGACCGCTGCGCTCCGCACGGCGCGGCACGCGGGGGCATCACGGACAGTGTGTGCTCTGCAGGACGTTGTGGACACGTGGAACGTCATGCAGCTATCACCTCGTTAACAACGCACCGGGCACCTGCCCTTTTCCCTTCGTACAAGTACTCTAACAGCAGCAAAAAGCTGCAATGTTCGCATTGTAACCAGGTGCCCTCAATACTCCTAGCCAGCTTCTAAAATTGCTGTTTGGCAAGGAACCCGCAGAACAAAGTACCCTGTTCACTCACCAACGTTAAGAAAAATTCAGTAGAGCCAAGTTTTGCATGTTTGGATCAGAAGAGAAGCCAGAGACGTTCTGTTGCCGTCAAGGCTGGGCTTTCTGTTCCGAAACGAGACCGGGCAGGCCGCTTGTGTGGATTCTCTGGGTAAGTTCCATTTATTAATCATTGTACAAAAAAATCTTGGCATTCATTTGAAGAGAAAAGAAGTCACTCTATCCAAATAGTTAGTATTTTAACATCGTGAAAGTCCTACTTTGTTATAACAGGACTTCTTAAAATGGAGAAAACTTTTGGAAAAAATTTTAAAAAGAAACTTATGATTTATTAGAGTACAGGAGATCCAAAACACGTTTTTAGAAAAATATAAAGTGCCCAAATACCAACTTACACAGGTGACACAGGCTTCCTGGAGCCAAATGAAGCATTCATGAAGAAACACATTTAAAAACGGTCTAGATACATATTTACATTGGGTCACTAAAGGTAAAACCATCCTTCTTGGCTTTGATGTGACTCTAAGGAAAAAGGAAATCAAACCAGAAAACCAACAATTATAACTCAGCATGCTCCACAGTTTCTTAGTAATGCATCTGGTTAGTATTACCTCTGGATTAACTAGTTCTCACCTTCAAACGAGAGTAGTGTAAGACCCCCGGCCTCGGCGGGCTGGGTGCTGTGAGTGGTCACATTTCCCAGGCCGATCGAAACCATCAGGCTCTGGATCTGACTGGCGACAGCGAGCTGGGGCTGGCAGGGGCCGGCCAGACCCTCGCCTCTTTCTAATAACTGCTCACCAGCCGTCAGTGACTACTAAGTGGTCTCGGGTGGCCTCCCCAAACCTCGGTCATCCCAGGGCTTCCAAAGGGGGAAATGAGGCAGTCATCAAACAGGGTGTGGGGAACCACATGCAAATGCACAGAAGGGCGGCGAGGCGGGGTCGGATCACAGCCCCCGAAGCCTCGCTCACCAGAGCGACTGGATTCTTTGCAACTCAGAGAGTAATGTAACTAGGTCCTAACTCCCGAAGGCAGCTTCTACTGGTTAACTACGAATTAGCTAGCTCGCGTGAGAACTGGCAGGTCGAGAGTGGCGGGCGCTTGGGGCTGTGAGGGCCTCGGTGCCCCCGAGCTCAGGGACCAAGGGTGGGGGGCGGGAAACCAGTGGGACCTTCAGGGCAGCGGGGACTCGAGAAAGCAGGGCGCTCCCGCCTCCTTCCCCACGGATTGACACTCCTCAGGTTAAAGACGTTTTACCTGCGTCCACCCTGCCACAGCCGGCAGGGTCAAAGAGTGATTCTAAGGGATGACGGGGGACACGGACCCTCCTCTTTCCCCTTTAAAAAAATGCATAAGGTTCATTATTTCTTTTTTTCTGATTACAAAAGTGAAACCTCCTTCAGGTCTTTGGAGACCACGGAGTGTGGTTTCTAAAAGTGAACATTCTAACACCAGATTGTACTTCCTACTATAAAGAGAACCCATCACTGACTTAAGATCTATTTATGATACTGGAATATTTTTAAAATTAAAGGAGAGAAAAAAGTAGTTATTTCAAAGGGAAGGAGAGTAGACGAATGTGGGAAAATCCATCCATAAAGGCCATTACGGTGCACTTTCTCACAAGATTTCACGTAAGGAAACAGAAAACTGGGGATTTGCAGACAGGAGCACGGACCTGGGAGGAACGTGGCGGGCAACGCTCTGCCGTGCTCCCGCTTCAAATAAAGGAAGAGATAAAGCGGCTGAAATCTGTTTCACGTGTTGGAACAAATAAAGCCGAACGGTTCTGATGACCGATCCGCGTGTTCGCGTCCCCGCCGCTCGGATGCTGCTGCCGTCGCTCGCAGCCTCGCCTCTGAAGAAGCAACTACACGCAGGGCGAAAAGACAAGCGGTCCCGACTCCGGGCCGCGCGCGCTCCACGGCGAAACCAGAAGGGAACCGGTGCAAACATGGAACCCCATCCGTCCGGCAAATGAAACGGTCGGAGACGAGTGTAGACAGACGTAACGGGAAGTGGGCGGGAAGGATGATTCTACGAGTGTCGACTGTGAGGCCTCATGAAGACAGAGTGTCACAAACTGTCACCACAGGACAAGCACACAAGCCATGCCACTGAACACAGTGCCGTCAAATGAATTCACTAGTGTAGGCGGAGAGCGACATTGTCTTTGCAGCTGGAGGAGAGCACACGTTGTTTAAACTTGGTGGGAGGCAACCAGCGCTACTGGTTAAGTGCTTTCCTGGTGGTGTGAATCCAGAGGGATCCGTGGAGACTTCTTCCGGAATCCTGTTCTCCTGGAGACAGCGGCAGCGGCAAAGGCTCGGTGTCCTCTACTGGATATGCTACTCTATGTCCTCCTTCTTTGCACTGTAAATATTCTGCACCGTTTCATACACAGACTCCAGGTCCTCCGGGTACCGGATTTCTAGCTCCGCGTTCGGGATGTAGTGAGTGCCGGTAAACTCTGAGAAATAGCGTCCCACGTCAGGGTGTGAGATTTCTTGAGGCTCCACGTTATATTCCAGGTTTTCTGTTGGCAAAGAGGCACATGGACAGTCCTATTAACACGGACACTTGTGTAGCATCTTTTATCCAGAGAGCGTCCTATCTCTCGCCCCCTTTCGCGCAGCAGGATTGAGGTGGAGAAGGAGAGGCCTGTTTATGGGATCTGAAGGAGGTAACAGGACCAAGGCAGCGGGGGCGGTGGGGACAGTGGGGGGCTGGAGGAATGGGCCCCACCGGCTCCGCACTAAACAGAGTGTTTCCTATTCTCTGAGCAAGAAGTCTGCCCCGGGAAAACGTCCATGCTTTCAGGACCGGCAAACTACAGATGCGTCACGGTCCTCTGACTTGATCGTGCAAACAGCCAAGCGTAAGGGACCCGGGCATCCCAGCCTGCCCGATGGCTGCCACAGGTTCACCCTGTGAAGCCCCCACACCACGTGGCTACAAGTCTGGCACCTGCCACCCGTCTCCTCTACTGACCGGAGCTTCCACACAGACCTCACTTCGTGTCGCCCCCCGCCCGGTGCCTTCCGATCCCGGCTGGTGCTTGTGCAGCGAGCCTGCTCTGGGCTGTCAGGAACCCGTGGGAGGAGTCGACGAGCGGCTCGCACCTCCAACCTGTACGGATGTGGGTTATCGCTACTTGTGCGGTCTCCTAGGAAACCACACTACCTCCTCTCCCTGCTCGCCATTCTGCCACTAGAGAAACAGAAAGACTCCTTCAAAACAGAACGACGAAAACCACCAGAAGAAAACACGTACAAGCTATTTAAAAGGCTGAAATCCTAGGGCCGCCTAGGTGGCTTGGTCGGTTGGGTGCCTGACTCTTGATTTCGGCTCAGCTCGTGATTTCACGGTTTATGAGTTCAAGCCCTGCAGTGGGCTCTGCACTGACAGCACGGAGCCTGCGTGGGATTCTCTCTCTCCCTCTCCCAATAAATACATTAAAAAATAAAATAAAAAAGGCTGAAATCCTTTCATATCGCTTCTCCCTAAAAAACTGAAAAATGGCTCCCCCGAGGGCCCAATGAAAGGACAGTGTCTTGAGCCCCCCACATCCAGGAGAAGCCGAGCCACGCCCCCCACGGCCCGGCACCAAGAGGAGCTGGGCCAGGCAGATCTTCCCGCTCAGACTGGGGGCCAGGGCAGTCTCAGTTCTGATCGACAGCCACACTCTGCACAGCCTATCACTCGAATTAATTCAACGGAGTCTCTGTGCAAGCCTAGCCCAGGGCCTAACACAAACAGTGCAGCCAACTGTCCCTAAAACAGCTTGGTTAAACATCCTGAAATGCAAATTCAGGACATTCAGCGCCCTCCACCCAGAGGCCCTGCATCCCCAGCATCTCCAGCCTCCACCGGAGCATCATTTGGAAGCGCTGACTTTAACTGGTGCTGGGAATGGGAAGGAATTGCGTGATTCAATCCGGAACTTTTTTTTTTTTTAACAAAACAGGAAGGGATTTAAAGAAATTTTGGGCTAACAGCGGCTGTGTTTCTTCAGACTGCGTTAGAAGGACATACTCGGGGCACCAGTCCGAGACTCAGTGCTGCCGAGGAAAACACATACAATCCGTATGCAAGGGTGAACACCGTGAGGTCACCCTAACCTTACTTAGCGAGGGCGCAAGAGCGGTCCAATGGTCCACTGCAGCTCACCGTGGCCATCACGGCACATTAATCCTGCACAGGACAGGCAGCCGGGAAACAAGTGACCTGTTTCCCACATCCTGCGACGCAAGGGGGAGGGGAACTCCACACTGCACCGAAGGAGCCCGGAGGCCACACAGCAGGGCTACTCTGTCCACGGCACACTACGCATCTCTCTTTTCCACGTGGGCGCTCCCAGCCAGGGAGTGTGCCAGGCACTACGACGGCCAGCCAGGCCCCAGCTGACAGTGCGCACGCGTTGTTGCACAAGGGGCCCCTGTCACAACTCCCATCTGCAGCCGAGTACTCCGTGGCACAGACAGAAAGACCTGGCCCCGGACGTATTGGGACTCAAACCCAGACAGTCCAGCTCCAGAGCTGAGGGCGTCGGAGTAGGAGACACACGACGGGGGGTGGGGGTGGGGGGCAGGGGCTCACGGATGGAGGAGCGAGGACTGGCTGGACGGCCCGCTGGGGCCCCAGGAGGGCAGCGCAGGCTCTGGCTGACGGTGCTCTGTGGATGCAGGGGCCCGAGGTTTTCCAGAAGGGAGACTGAGTAGTCTGTGAACACGGATAGCTGCTCTTACACTAGACCTCTACAGAGAACTTTATTTCCTTCTTTAGGTTTTACAGGTTTCTTCTTTCTTGTTAGTATTTACTTACTTATATATTTTTATAACTAGGCTCCATGCCCAGGGCACAGCCCGATGCGGGGCTTGAACTTACAGCCCTGAGATGAAAATCTGAGCTGAGATCAAGGGCCAGGCACTTCACCGACTGAGCCACCCAGGTGCCTGGTTTTATAGGTTTCTAGAGCTGCAACTAAAAAAACAAGTGTAAAAAAACCCCTCCGATGTTTACAAATGCCACTGGCTGAGAAAATGCCCCTTCCTGCAACTGTGCCTGCCGCCGTCTTCCCTGGCCAGGCCTCTGGGTGCAGCCACGGCCACAGTGTTTTAACCAGGGCAGCTGCCGAGGGGCCTCGGGTTTTCTTGCTGAGGAACGCACAAGTATTAGGGGGAGGGTCTGGACTCTGGGGATACCACCGAGAGGCAGAAAAGCTGTTTTGCTCTGAAGGGACCATAGTCACCTGTCACTGGTAGGCATGATAGAAATATTGAAAATAAAAAGAATTCAAGTGGGTCATTCAGAACAACTGTTCTATTGCCAGTTTGTGGAGAGCGGTGGTTCTCAACTGGGGGCTGTTCTGCCCCTTGCAGGACAATCAGCAGGATGTGAGGACGGGTCTGGTTGTCACAAGGGGGGCTGCCACTGGCATCTGGTGGGAGGAGGGCAGGGCCGCCGATCAACAAACGCACACGACAGTCCCCACCACAAAGGACGGACTGGACCAAAATGGCAACTGCAACTGCCCTGGCAATTCAGGTGTATGTTTTAGCACCGTTTCACCCTTTTTTCCCCTTCCTTTTTCTGGGTATTAAGTAGCAGCTCCTAAGGGCTGGGAAGAGGACAGGAAGGTCAAGGCCAGGTTATGGTCATGGATCTGGGAGAAGACGTGACCCCACAGCGGCTGCACAGAATCCTGTGTGTGGGCCCAAAAAGAGGCACGGACAGCACAGACCGGCTGGGAACCACGTGGGGGGTCAGCAGCAGTGACCCTCACAGCCCCATGCCCGGCTGGTAAGGAGGGGCGGGGCCCGGATTTGTGCATTACCTGCCCAGGCTCCTAGCGAAACAGGAAAGAAGGTACTAACACGAAAACACTTTGGAGGAAAAAGGGTAATGAAGATGGTTCTATGTATTATGAGGGACAAAGTTGAAAAAAATTCACCTGAAGAGTAATGAAAAATCTAAGCAATACTACAGTAAGTAAAATATCAAACGGGGCCTACCTAAAAGTCCCAGAGAGATTTTTTTGTCAATTTTTTTTAACATGTATTTATTTTTGAGAGATAGAGCTGCGAATGGGGCAAGGGCAGAGAGAGAGAGAGGGAGACACAGAGTCCGAAGCAGGCTCCAGGCTCCCGGCTGTCAGCACAGAACCATGAACTGTAAGATCGTGACCCGAGCTGAAGTCGGACGCTTAACCAACTGAGGCACCCAGGTGCCCCAAAAGTCCCAGGGAAATCTTAAGAGGTCTTTCCCAATTCCCTTGACGTTTTTCACAGAAATGTCTGCTTATTTCTGAAAGAGAGAGAGAGAGAGAGGGAGGGAGGGAGAGAGAGAGCGTGTGCACAGGCACGAGAGCAGGAAAGGGGCAGTGAGAGAAGGAGACAGAGGATGTGAAGCGGGCTCCGCTCTGACAGCAGAAAGCCCAATGTGGGGCTCAAATTCACGAACCATGAGATCATGACCCGAGCTGAAGTTGGATGGTTAACTCACTGAGCCACCCAGGTGCCCCGTGTCTGCGTATCTTATTTTCAGCTACCCAGGGGACACCTGGCCAGCTCAGTTGGTACAGCATGAGACTCTTCATCTCAGGGTCATGAGTTCAAGTCCCATGTTGGGCATGCGGCCTACTGAAAACAAATTTCGGCCGCCCAGATATGTAAGTACAGTCCTGTAAACCTATGGGACCACCAAGCAGAGTCCTCCCCTCTTGAAGTAGCTAGACATAACTACATATAAAGAGAACTTGGTATTGTTTGTGTCTATTATGTGAAGCATACCGTAAGCATTTATCTGCAACTCGTTTAGTTGCAGCTTCGCATTCCGCAGTCTGACAGACCCCCAATTCACCTGGCGAGCCTTTGAATGACATTGCTGTCCCATTCCGACAAGAACACAGACACACGTCTGAGTGTGTCTCCAGTGGAAGGAGTGGGGGTGGAACGGCCGGGACACAGGAGAGTGAGCACATCGACCTCTGAAATGGCTGAGAACGTGCACTCCACCCCCCCACGGGGGCTCCACGCACTTGCCGGCACACGCAGACAGCCACGGACGGCTCGTGGGTGGACATTCCCGCTTCATAGTGTAAGACAAATTATAAAGACGGGAGCTGACACTCCCTGAGGCACCCCACGTCCCCGGTGTTCCCGGAGGAGCTTTGTCATTCTATACAGAACACACGTCAGAATGGGATTTTCACAGTGCGCTGAATTCCTGGCCGTCCAAGATGGGCAGCTGACTCCCATTCAGACCATCTGTGATGTTCACTTTCTGCAGTAGCTAAGTATGGGGGAGGGGGGGTGGGGGTGTGGAGGGGAGGGGTGGGAAGCTGAGCACGAGGTGCTGCCCCTGCCCCGGTGTCTAGAAAGTGCTGAAGTGTGCCCCCTAGTGGGAGCAAAAGTGAGCCCCCTAGTGGGAGCAGACGACACTATACAGCACCCCACTTGGGTTTAGCTGAAATCTCACATATTGAGAGAAAAATTCTCTCAATTATGCAGACTAAAACTATTCGAGGATGTCATGCATGTATGTGGCTTATAGTTCACTCTTCAACTCTCTGTGGGGAGCTTAGAATTAGGGAAGCATTCATCAGTGGGCTCTACCCAACAGGATTACCAGAGCCAAAGGATGAACATTTAAATCACGAAAACGTTTAAAAACAAAATAATTTGATGCAAATAAATTAACTGAAAATGTTCAAAGAATACTTAAATAAGTGTTTTTTTTTTTTTTTTGTTTTTTTTTTTAAAGATTTTATTTTTCAGTAATCTCTCTGCCCAACACGGGGCTTCAACTCACAACCCCCGAGATCAAAGGCTACGTGCTAGGGGTGCCTGGGTAGCTCAGTCGCTTAAGCCATCCAACTCTTGATTTCAACTCAGGTCATGATCTCATCGTTTTTGAGTTCGAGCCCCATGTCAGGCTCTGTGCTGACAGTGCAGAGCCTGCATGGGATTCTCTCTCTCCCTTTACCCCTCCCCCACTCACACACACAGGTGCTCTCTCTCTCTCTCTCTCTCATAAGTAAATGAACTGAAAAACACACATATATAAAAAAACCTTTTTTTTATTAGCATTTTTTTTTGTTAATGTTTATTTCTTTTTGAGATACAGAGAGACCACAGGTGGGGGAGGAAGGGAGAGAGAGGGAGACACAGAATCTGAAACAGGCTCCAGGCTCCGAGCTGTCAGCACAGAGCCCAAAGCGGGGCTTGGACCCACAAACCTTGATATCATGACCTGAGCTGCAGTCGGACGCCTAACCGACTGAGCCACCCAGGCGCCCCTATAAAAAAATTTTACATAGGGGAGCCTGGATGGCTCAGTCGGTTAGGCGTCTGACTCTTGATTCCAGCTCAGGTCATGACCTCATGGCTTGTGAGACCGAGCCCCATGCTCTGCGCTGACAGCAGGGAGCCTGCTTGGAATTCTCTCTCTCCCTCTCTCTGCTCCTCCCCTGCTTGCATTCTCTCTTTCTCAAAATAAATAAATAAACATTAAAACAATCAAAAATGAAAATAAAACCTTATTAAAAAAAAGAAAAAAGTCACATGCTCTACCAACAGAGCCAGCCAGGTGTCCCAGTGTGTTTGTTCTCTCTCTCCCTCTGCCCCCGCCCCCACTTGCATTCTGTCTCCCTAAAGAAAAATAAATAAATAAATTAACTCAGGAATTTACGGGAGAGGGGAAGAAGTGAGAGGGCAATAAGCAAGGAAGGAAAAAGGGGGAGGGGGGAGGGGACAGGGAAGCTCTCGTTCACAGAAATGAAAGAGAAGGGCAGCATTTGCAACTCTCCTGCAATAATTTAGGCAAGGAGATTCAACAGGTACTGAAACAAAAATACGGGTTCAAGTTATCGGGAACAGGATATTCACGGGACGTCACAGTGTTAGCTGCAAAGGGAAAACTGTGTCTTACATCGATCTTGGCTAAGTGACCAAACTGCCTACCACCAGTGGGACATCGATCACACGGGCTCTGGAGGAGATGCAGGAGACACACACAGCATCTGACAGTGAGCATTCTAGCCAAAAATATGCACCTGATCTAATCCAGCCTCAGACTCTGCTTCCAGTTTGCAGATAATGCAGAGAAGGAAACAGTGAGACACACGCGGAATGTTAGGCGATTTGCGAGACAACCAGCCTGGAAGGAAGAAAACGAGGTGAGGAATGAGGAATGAACCGGTCTTAGAGAAAAGGCTCTGCCGTTGGAGACAGCAACCAAACGCAGTGCGAGGATCCTGGCTGGATCACGACGGAGCAGCAAGCGGCTATCAAAGCCGGGCTGGTGGCAAGTGGGAAACGGGGCCGCTGACCGGGCATCAGACAGCAGACATTTACTTGTCACGCGTGGCGATGTGACTGTGGCAACGCATGGAAACGTCCTATTCTTACACGACGCCTGATTAAGCATTCGGGTCGTTAGGTCTGCAATAGTCTCTCAAAAAAGTTCAGCAGAAACCTAAAATCTCTACCTACAGATAAAACAAATATGGTAAACGCTAGCTGTTGAATCTAATGGACGGTGTATGGGGTATTCGATGTATACTTCTGACCATTTTGCATATTTGAAAATGCTCTTAATCCAAAGTTGTAAAAACAGTTAGCATCTTATTAATGACGCGCTATTTACACTCACCTCATTATTTTGCGCTTCTTTTTTAAATTAACTTATTTATTTTGAGGGAGAGAGCGTGAGCGAGGGAAGGGCAGAGAGAGAAGGAGAGACAGAGTCCCAAGCAGGCTCTGTGCTGTCAGCGCAGAGGCCAAGTGGGGCTCGAACCCCTGAACTGCAAGATCATGACCTGAGTCGAAATCAAGAGTCAGACGCTCAACCGACTGAGCCACCCCGCCAGCACCACTGCATCTGTGTCTATAAGCTTCTCTGTCAGACAGAGGTGAGCATCCACTGGGGTCTGGAGCACCCCGCGGCATGGACTCCTCACCAGACGGGCAGACTGGGGTCTGGCTCTACATGCAGAGAGCTTGCGACGGAGAGAGAGGGCCAGATGGTCAACGGGAAATCCTGCAATTCCCATGAAGGGGTGAGGACTCGGAAGGGGCGGGGGGGGGGTCAGGGACCTTGGAGCAGGGACAGCCGACCCAATCTCAGTCCTGTGGGGGAACAGCAGGGGGGAGAAAAGCTGCTGGAAGGAAGTGACGTTAACCTGAAGCATTAGAGAAAAGAGCCTGCTCGTGAGGGACAACTACCTGCGCAAAGACTTGCGCGAAGGATGGTGTCAAAGAACAAGGTCTGGCTGGCTGGAGTGCGCCGGGGGCAGGAGCAGAGAGGAGGCTGTGGGACGGGGTCCAGGTCACCGCCATGCAGGGGAGTCTGGTGGATGCCAGTGAGAGACGGCATGATACAGGCAAGGAGCAGGTGTGGCTGGAGCGTGGGGGGCAGGAATGGAAATCAGTGGATGGAAACAGGACAGACGTGCAGGAGACACAGCTGGCATCCGCGGGCCGGACAGATGATGAGAGGAAGGACAGGGAAGAGATGGTGGCCCCAGAGCCCCTGAGCCCCTCGGAGCGCACAGGCCAGGACGCTCTCTGGCCCCGCGGCCCGGCACCTGGGAAACAGCGACCGAGGGCCGACAGGGCCCCGGGGCAGACGGACAGCGCTCGTAGGGGAATCCTGGCTGTCCACCCCTAAGAGCCTCTAAAAGTCTCAGAATTTCAAACTAAGAAAGGCAACTGCGAACCTTGCTCACATTCACTCAGCTCAATCTCAGTTTTAGAATGCAGAATCGCAGATAGGAAGTTGTTTTTTGTTTTTTTTAAGTCATTACTACACCACAACTCTGATAAACCTGACATTACAGCGCATGTTTGCTTAGATCTGTTTGAGATGAATTCCCCAATCTTCAATACAAACACCAAATTTGGAACACCTACAACTGCATACCCAGTTTTACCTACTCTGAAAAGCCCATTTTAAAGTTAGTATGTTTCTAGAAACTCAAATATTAAATGCTAAATGTCTTAATATCGACCGTACGTAAAGGGCAGCAAAGGCACACACATGGCCAGAGCCCCGGACACTGGCCTGCGATGCTGGGGAAGGGACGGTGCCCTTCACTCTTGGGATATGTGACATGCAATGCTTACCAGGTGACTAGTGGGGGTGCAAGAGTCCACCAAATCATCCAATAATTTCTAAATCATTTGTTGGTTTTTAAACACTGTTAGTATGATTTTTTTTTTTTTTTTTTTTTAATATGGCACAGCTTCAAAAGTTAAATGAAATCCCCATCGGCCCCTTCATCTAACAGGGGACACACAGACCCTTCTCCTACAACTGTCCCAGCATACTGATGGAGGTTAAGCTTCCTGCACAGCCTCAATGAACAGAATCTCTCTCAATTCTGTATACAACCCTCTCTCAGCTTCTGAGGAGTTAACATGAATAGGAAACTTTCTAGTCTGAGATTTTTATACATCCGATATTTCTATTATTACATTTACCAACACAATACTGAGTTAGGTCAAACCTGATGCTTTAGGTCACACACAAACAGGTGTGGCAATGACAGTTAAGGGCATGGCTCTCGGCCAACGTGTCAGGTTCAAATTCACACTTTGTTAGATTAAACTTGGAATGAGCCCATGCGCGTCAGTTTCTTCATGTACAACACGAGTATGATGAGGACAGTATTCCTATTCTCAAGTGGAGTTAATATACATCAGAACACTGCCTGTCACAGACCAGCATTACATTAGCATTTGTGGTTATTATTTTTTTTAGTAATCTCTACGCCCAACATGGGGCTTGAACTCACAACCCTGAGATCAAAAGTTGCGGGCTCTTCAGGTTGAGCCGGCCAGGCGCCCCACATTTGTGTTTGTTTTTATTAATAAAACAAAAGCTGTGAATGCCTTGACAGGCAGCCATACAGTAAGTTCATCCCACTAAATGGAGGAACAAGGAAAAAGGAGACCCACACTGCGGGCATCTGCCTCTAACCTGCCTCTCCAGACTCCACCCACTCCCCCCTCACGAGTGCCCCGGACGAGCACCTATCAGGGCTGGCAGTGGCCCCAGACACCACCAAGCACCTGTTGACTACCAGGGGCTCTCAGAGCCAGTGCCGTGGGCTGCAGTTCCCACAGTGGCCACTTGAGGGCATCCCCGGGGAAGAAGAGCAGGCCGCCCGCCTCAGGATGCCAGAGGCTGCTGGGGTGATCCTTCCAACATTGTCCACTCGGTGCCCTCCAGTTCAGGCAGGCCATATGGGCAGCGCACTGGGCAGCAAGACTTTTGGGAATTTGGCAAAGGCAATGACAGAGGTCGGCAACAGCACTGGAACGGGGTCCCGGGTGTGGTGGTGATGGAGGGAAGAATCTAGGGGCAGCGACTAACCCAAGGCATGGCTGCAGCACGGCATACCCACCCATGTTTAGCGGAATACTGGCCCTGATGAGGTTAGCCATCTCTAAATAAACTGATGACTGTGCCCACAATATTGGAGCGCTCAAATGTGTGCTTAAAATGTGCCTGTGTGTCACTACAGGTACAGACAGGACTAGTTACTCACCTTGGGCTGCATATCTACAAGAACCATCCTCCACCAGAACATTATAGAAAGGCTGATGATGGCCATGAGGCAGGCTGTGGACGTTCATGTTTCGGATCCATTCGTGTCCCATCATGCAGGTAGGGTCCCAGCCATAGATCACACAGTTATAGCCATACCTAATTAACATAAGAGCAAGGGCAAATCAATTCCCTGGACCCTGTCACAGCAACTATGAAATATATAAACGATGGCTTGGCTTCTCTTAAGTTCATGTTCTTACGAATTTACCTGCTTTTATCCCTGTTAATAAGCATTTTTCAGGATACTCTTGGCTCCCTTTACAAACCCCTCTTATTATCAAGATAGCACGTCAGGTGGAAAAAAACAGACTTCAATGGAGAGTCACAGGACAACTGGTTATCCAAATGGAAAAAGGGATCAGGACCCAGGCCTGAGAACAGCGCACAGTGTCCTAGTGGGACAAAGGCCTGGATAGAAAACACAGAATTTGTAGGCTAGCTTCATGACACAGGACATAAAAAGAGTTCTTAAACCAGGTATGAAAAATACAGCCCATAAGGGAAAAGAGTACTTGATTTAATAGTATTAAAAGGACCCAGATTCAAGCAGACTATTAAAAAACTACAGGACAGGGGCGCCTGGGTGGCGCAGTTGGTTAAGCGTCCGACTTCAGCCAGGTCACGATCTCGCGGTCCGTGAGTTCGAGCCCCGCGTCAGGCTCTGGGCTGATGGCTCAGAGCCTGGAGCCTGTTTCTGATTCTGTGTCTCCCTCTCTCTCTGCCCCTCCCCTGTTCATGCTCTGTCTCTCTCTGTCCCAAAAAAAATAAATAAATGTTGAAAAAAAAAAATTAAAAAACAAAACAAAACAAAAAAAAACTACAGTACAACTGGGGAAACAGGAACCCTGACTAGACCTAAGTGAGGAGGTGAAGGAGTTGTTTTTTTCTTAGATACAAGAGGATGGTAAATGTACTTTTAAAGGAGACAGCAAGGCCTTACCTTTTAGGTACACACACTGAAACAGCTACAGGTGAGCCACAGATGGAATGACATCTGGTACCAGCTTCCAGGGAGGGGCGGGGTTAGGGGGATGAAAAGAGTGAAGGCAGACCCTCACGACAACTGTTGAAGCTGGTTATGGGAGCATCATCTGGTTCACTATCCTCGTCTCTACTCATATATGCTTGAAATTTCCATATTAAAGTTGAAGACAAAAAGAATGCACTAAAAGGATAAAAAATACTAGCCCCAAACTGGGAAAAGATATTGCCAATGTATACGCACACAGACACAAGTAACAGGATAAAGGACTGAAAACCCCTAAGAAAGACGAATAACTCAAATGAAAAACCGGAAGACTTGAAGATGTGCTTAATAAAAGGAAACTTGAATGAGCTTCTTTTCCAGGTTCACTAGCCCATCCGCGTAGTCAACCGGGGAAATGCAAACGAAAACCACAATGAAATACCAGTCGCCATTTACTCTGTAAGTGCATTTTTAAAGGTCTGGCAATAACACGTAGGGGAGAACAGGACCCTCTGCTCCCAGCCTGCCGGTGGCACGTAAATCGTAACCAGCACTGTCACTGTGGATGCGGTTGAGTTTTGCCTAGTCAATCGACCATGAGCTTGCCCTACAGACGGGCAAGCCCTACCTGCAACTCGGATTCCCAGGGATGGAGATAAACGAAGCGTCAGGACAACGAGGAAATGAGCGGAACACCCCCCCCCAGCTTACAGCTCTCCCATTAGAAGACCCTGAGGGAGGACAGCGAGACTCTTCTTACAAAACGAAAAGGGTAGATGCGGTTCAGACCAGCTCGGCCTCGGGCGGCTCCCGCGGTGGCCAGTCCGTCGCGGCGGCTCCCGAGACACGTGCTGGCAGGCACGCGTGTCCTCTGCAGCCGTGTGGGGATGGCCGCCACGGGCACTCACCTCTTATGCTTCATAATGAGCCCAATGGAGTAGCAGACGTCTCTGTGCTTCTCGTGGGAGCGCAGCTTCACCTCCACACCCACCTCCTCCTTCTTGCGCTCGATGTGCTCTAACGTGTGCTGCACCAGATAGCCCACCGCCCCATGCTGCCCGGGGTCTAGGGTTTGAATGTGCTGGAGGATGTCAAGCACCTTCAAGACAAGACAGAAAGACTAGGAGATAATATTTTCATTTAGGCCTTTTCTTTTTTGCGGCACAGGATTTAGAGCTACCTAACCTGGCACAAGGCGGCAAGCTGGGGGCCGTGCTGATGGCCCCCACGTCTGGGAGCTGGTGGTCTCCCCTCTAACGCCGGGCACTGGTCCCACAGCAGATTCGACCAGCGGGAACGTGGGAATTATTTAGAAACACGGTGGGCCAGAACAAGCGAGGGGTGAGGAGGCAAGAGCCTGCCACCCACGGACGTGTCTGGATTGGGGAACTCCAACAGAAGGTGGTAACACTCTTGCTGGTCAGTGTGGGGATTCCATTCTTTACACACAGAAAGAAGAGGGTTTTAATACATTGCTGACCAACTGGGAAGAAAAGTAACTGCTCAGCTGCTTCAATCCAGATCAAGGGGACGTGTGACAGAGCTGCCTCGACTACCCAGGGGGAAGGGGCTACACAGAAACCATGGAGTGATGCCCATGAGCTTAGCTGATGAAGCCGTGGGTCTCAAGGTTCTGAACACGTACCGATCATTTTCAGCTATTTTAACTCGCAGTGCAATTCCGCACGCACTCAAGTGGACAAGGAGAAACCGCATCTATGTGGAATTTAAATGACTAAGCTGCTCGCGGCAGAGCTGACTCCAAGGTTATGTTTTCCTACCGTACACAGTGCTGCTAAGGAAACCTGCAAATTCAAATAAAGTTTTACACACACACACACGCGTGCACACACACAAAATCACTTAGCACCTATTCTATGACGCCATTTAGCAGAGGGTCTCTGACATGTTCTTCTTTTGGAAACAGGATCTTTTCCTATTTACTCAGCCCTAAGACAGAGTAGGTAAGCAGACAGAGTGACCTATATTCTAGTCCCAGATCCAGCAAATGGTTTTTACCTTTAAGTTAGTTTATTCACGTTATCAGACGATGACTAGTAACTGTCCTATTTCCTGATGTATTTTGACCCACCAAAAGTGCTGTGAAAATTAGCTTTTTGCAGGGCGCCTGGGTGGCTCAGGCGGTTAAGCACCCGACTCTTGACTTCGGCTCAGGTCAGGATCTCACAGTTCATGAGATTGAGCCCTGAGTCTGGCTCCGCGCTGAGTGTGGAGACTGCTTGGGATTCTCTCTCCCCACTCCCCTGCTCCTCCCATGCAAACACGTGCACTCTCTCCCTCAAATACACAGACATAAAAAAAAAACACCAAAACCTAGTTTTTTGCAGTGTAAGATGTTATTATGAAACCCACTCCTAACCTCCAGATTGGTATTTGCAGGATCTCAGTATTTTGTGAATGCTTCTTCTCCACTGATCACTGATTCGTGCCAAGCCCATCACATTTATTTCATTTCATCCTCCCAACGTGAAGTATAGTCAATGCTGATTTCCAAAGAGGAATCAGGCATCATCAAGTTAAGGAACTTGCTGGAGGTTCCCAGAGTATGAAAGTGTGGAGGGAGAATGTGGACCGGGGGGGGGGGGGGGGGGGGGGCTGACTCCAAACCTAAGGTCGCAACCACCTTCTTACCAGAGCAAGAGCAGGAGCATTTTAATTCATTGTTAGGAAAACTTTCAAACCCATAAAAACTGGGGTGCCTGGATGGCTCAGTCGGTTAAGCATCTGACTCTTGATTTCTGCTCAGGCCATGATCTCACGGTTCACGAGTTCAAACTCCATGCTGGGCTCTGGGCTGAGAGTGAGTGTCGAGTGTTGCTTGCGATTCTCTTTCTCCCTCACTCTCTGCCCCTCCTGTGCGAGTGCCCTTTCTCTCTCAAAATAAGTAACTTAAAAAAAAAAAAATCAGTAAGATTGCTTAAAACACACACACACACACACACACACACACAAATGGACAGAATGGTATAACCCTAAGCACCTCAAACTCAGCTTCAACCAGTATCAACTGAGAGCCAATTTCCATCCACCACCCCACCTTTGCTTTAGTTTGTACTGTGCTTTACTTTGGGGGACACTAATCATATTCATCCTCTGAAGCTAAAAGCATCGGGTCTGAACGGTGAGTTCTATTTCCGGCGCTTGCGTGTGGCTTTCCTTGTGTTCCCATATGCAGCTCCAACTACAGCCGACCCTTGAACAACACGGGTTTGAACTGCATGGGTCCGCCTATATGAGGATTTTTTCCAGTATGGGACCGTAAATGTATTTTCTCTTTCTTGTAATTTTCTCAGTAACATTTGCTTTCCTCTAGCTTACTCTATTATGAGAATATAGTATGTTACACATAAAACATGCACAATATGTTAACTAGCTAGTTGTTATCCGAGAGGCTTCTAATCAACAGCAGACCATCAGTTAAGTTTTGAGTCAAAAGTTATACATGGAGTTTTGACTGTGTCAGGGGTCAGCACCCCTACACCTACCCCCCCCAACCCCGCTCCGTCTGTGCAAGGGTTGACTATAGTTACTTTTTTTAAAATGTTTGAGAGAGAGAGAGAGAGCGAGCATGAACAGGGGAGGGTCACAAGAGAGAGGGAGACATGGAATCTGAAACAGGCTCTAGGCTCTGAGCTGTCAGCACAGAGCCCGATGCGGAGCTCAAACCCACGAACCGTGAGATCATGACCTGAGCCGAAGTCGGACGCTTAACCGACTGAGCCACCTAGGCGCCCCAACTGTAGTTACTTCTGACCACACTTCTGCTACATTCTACAGATACAGCTTCCCTCCCTAACTAGCAGCCCCTCCCCTGCAGATAAGTGCAACAGACCTATCTTGGGAGTCTTGTAAGCACAGGGGAAGGCTTAAACTCCCTTGTAGCATCAGGAAGAGACAAGGTTCAGGGGTAATTACCACTCCCTGTCCCCAGATGTGCAGATGACAGGGTGAAGGGAGAGGGCAGAAACAGAAAAGATACCATGACAGGGGCCTGGTGTGCTCCTGAAGGACAGTACTGATGACAGCGGCAGGGGTGGGGGGTGGGGGGCGTTATGATGTCTCCAAACACATGTCTAGGCTGACAATCCCAAGAGCCCACAGTTTTGGGGGTAGGGATCTTGGAACACAGGGGTCTGTCACTCATGATTGGCAACCTTTACCGTAAGGAGCCAGAGAGTAACTACGGCCTTGTGGCCCACATGGTGTCGGACCCAACTACTCTCCTCTGCCCCCTGTGGCTGGAGAGTAGCCAGCGATAAAAAAGCAAGCAGATGGGCCTCTTTCGAAATATGCCTTTGATAAAACACATCCACAAATCCAGGCAGCAGAGTGTGCTGACCCTGTTCTGTCCCGGCTACCGGTTTCCCCTGTGGCTCTCTGTGAAGTGCCTGGCTCCATGCTGCAGACCTCCACTTGGCTGGGGGCTCTTCTGCTTTTGGGGCTTCAGCCACCAGACGCTGATACGGGGAGCCCCTGCCAGATGTCCTCAGACGGCTGCACTCAATGGCCCCGGTCGTATCCAATCCAACAAACCCCAAACTGAACACTTTCTCCTGCCCCTGAAACAAGTCTGTTCTCCAAACACCCGTTTTTTTTTGAGGGGTAGGGGGCGAGGGGCAGAGAGAGAATCCCAGGCAGGTTCAGCACTGTCAGCACAGAGCTCAGTGCAGGGCTCGAACTCACGAACCACTGTGAGATCATGACCTGAGCCGAAATCAAGAGTTGGATGCCCAACCAAATAAGCACCCAAGCGCCCCAATACCCAGTACAGAGCCCAACATGGGGCTCGAACTCATGACCCTGAGATCAAGACCTGAGCAGAGATCAGAGTTGGATGTTTAACCGACTGAGCCACCCAGGCGCCCCATCCAAATACCCACTTTTAACGCGCCCAAACAGTCTCCCTTGTTGGAAAATCTGGATATCCTCTCCCTCGTTATCTAACAAAGATCTTAGTCACTCGTCCAAACCATTTTTTTGAGCACCTCCTGCGTCTCGGGACTTGGGCGGAGAGCCAGGGGGGCCGCTACCCTGAAGAACCACACAGATGCGGTCCTCGCCCTCAGGGAGCCCGGTCCCTGGCGAAGGCACAGTACACACGCAGCCACAGTGTCCTCAGAAGACGTTCTGCGGCAGCGCAAGCACACAGCTGGCAGAGCAGGGGACCTGGACTGCTGCGGACGGGCTGGGGAAGGGGTTTCGGAGGCGCAGCCAATGGGACCGAGGCCTAAGGAAAGGCGTTTGGGGCAGCGCCGGGGCGCGCACCAAGCACTGAGGCGAGAGAACACGGTTGAGTGGAGGGCGCAGCCGGGCAGCACAGCGTCCAAAAGGGGCAACCGTGAGCACCAAGGCAGCTGAGGCTGGCAGGGCCAGACCGCCGAGAATCTAGTAAGCCATGACGAAGAGAATGAGCCTGATCTTCATGACACCGAGGCAGCTACTCAGAGGGCTCTGAGCACTGAAGGGGCAGGGCCGCCATCTTCAGAGATTGCTCCGGCCCCAGTGTACGGAACAGGTTCCGAGGGGTAAGGGTGGAGGGGGGAGAGCAGGCAGGAGGCCTGGGCGGCGGTCTAGGAGATGGGGCCGCGGGCACATGTGCAGCAGACACCTGGGCACGCGGGTCTGGAGCCCGGGGTCCAGGCAGAGCGTCCGTCGGGGGCGGTCAGCCTGCGGACGGTAACTGAAGCAAGGCCAGGTGACCTCACCTCGGGGAAAGGTGTTCACCGAAGTCTAGAAACTACCCTGCGGGGAAGAAACATAGGACCCGGAACTAGCAAGAGGCTGAGAACCATGGACCAGACTCAAAGGAACAGAGTGTTCTGAGCAGTGAATGGCCCTCAGTGATCCAGAAAGATAAGGAAAGACAAGTATCTGTGGATTCGTCAACAAAAAGAACGGTTTCTGTCAAAAGGGGTCATTGGCTTCCTTGGCAAGAGCGGCGTGTGGAGGGGGGAAATGATCCCCATGTTCTGGGGCGCAGGTGGGAGGCCAGGCATGCGGCCATCTGGGGCTGGAGTCCCGCAGGGGAGGAGAGAGATAAGGAGGCGGCCGCAGGGATGTCATGGGAGCGCGTTTCGTTTCTTCCCCAAAGATGAGAAAGATCGATTGGAGTCAGCAGAACGCCAACGGCAGACAGCAGAAACAGGGAGTTGTAGACATAGGAGAAATAAAGGCAAACAGAGTGGGATGGAGCACAGAGAGTTGCCTTGGAAAACCAGAAGGGTATCTTTTCCAGTGGGACGTAGAGGAGGGTGAGGGAAGGGAGGGAGGGCTATGGGTCAAACTGAAGAGGGAGGTCTGGCAGCAGGAAGCAGAATGGGCCCGGGTGCCGGCTTCACCGTCCCCCCCGTAGCCCGCTGGCCCACAGGGGTGAGGCGTGCGGGTGGGCTCAGGCACCGAACTGCCTGTGCGCAATTCCCAACGCCATTGACGCCAGCGCGGGTGGCCTCAGCAGGTTACCTCACTATTTACAGAATGACAAAAACCCGGCATCCACCCCACAGGGTTGGAAGGAGGCGTCTGGTGCCAGTGACTTTTCAAAACGTGACCACCCTCCACTGTCTCTTCCCATCACAGCCACAAGGACCCTGGACTATGACGACAGTGACCCAGAGGGCTTGTGTTTCTTCGCTCTTTCTGATTTACTTCAACTGAAAACAAGCTGACTTTCCAGTGTTCCCAGTTTGGGAACTAATAAGGCCACACTAATTCCAAGCCTTCCAGAAACTCATCTGAAAAATATGCACACAGCTGCTCACGTTTCCACGCGCATATATGAGTACGGGCATACAAAGCCTTGTCGGGTGGGCCCACAGTGCTGGGCCCGTCCACCTCCGTGCCAGGCACAGGCTGCCCCTGCCCACGGGAACAGCTGCCTTTTCTGCCCTCTGAATGGTTTCCCACCCTTCAAGGTCCACCTCAAACACCTTCTCTGGAGAGGAGCCTTTCCTCATGGCTTCAGTGTCCCCTGGAAATTTCCTCATCAGAAGCCCCCGTGTTCCCACTCTCTCCGGTGGCACCCGCCTAGCTCAAGTGCACTCTCGTGGAGGGGAGCGACTTTGCATTCCTGATCCCCGCATGAGGGGCCATCTAAGGTGCTCAACCCCAGAAGCAAACGAATGGTCGTCATGAGGAAAAATGTTCTGCACGTAAGCAACCGGGATCTTGTTCTAGTGACATTTACTTGGCAGGATGGCACTCTTGGTCATCCACGGAGGGTACTGAGGTATTTCCCCAGTGCACAGCATGAGCACTGAACGGAGTCCATCATCAAAGAAAGGTAAGGATGCCAGAGCTCCTGCAGACTTTCCCCCAGGGCAGATGTTAACCTTACCCCTTCTAAGGCTGATGTGTAATTTAATACAGAATTTACATCTAAAAAGTCATGCTTTGAGAGGGTTTCAGCATTCTACAAATTATCATGGCATTCCTTAATTGAAGAAAGAAGTGACAAGAGTTAGTTATGTATAGCCCAGCATCAAAAATAAAGTGGGGGAAAAAAAATAAACGACTGAGCTGTGGATAAGAGGGTTCTGGGAAGTAGGTGGTAACTTCGGTAGAGGGTCTGGTTCTGGCAGACCACAGGATGTTCCGGGAGGACATCTGCTACTTGGACTACAGATGACCTCTTAAGATAGGAGCTCAGGGATGTTCCTACCAATGTGTCCTTTCTCAGAACGATTCCACATCTTTGAAGTGGGGAATAAATGAGATAATTTAAACCTAAGCAATGTGGGGTCATACTATTGACCCCTCTCTAACAACACGAACGGATGATTTTATGCTGATGTCCCTGTGAGCACCCGGAACAAAATTCTCTCGCCAGGCTGCTCTAAACAGACATAATGGATTATTAACATATTCCCCTGGAAAAGCCAGCCCATGACGGAAAGGCGCAGCTGCTCCCACGCTGTAACACACCCTCGCACTCAGACACCTGCTGCACTCACAGCTTGCTGAGGAGCGTTTCTGATCGCAGACGCCGCGGTCCTCTGAAAGGGCTTGCTGCTGGCCACAGGGGACATTAGAAAAAGGAGGAGCCCAAGTGGGACTGTATCAGAATCCACAGTTTTCAAAGACGAAACCAGTCCGTGAAACCCAGCAGCTGGACCGGAACTCAGCCAAGATCTACTTTTCCTTTGTTAAACAGGGGTGCTCACATGGTCAGTGTGAGCACCACCAGCACTGCTGGAGGGTGAACACTTAAAGTTCTGCTTCCCCTTGCTGAGTCAGGGTGACCCGGGGGGAACACGTGTGGGCACCAACAGGTGGGTTGCAGAGCTGAGGCCTTGTGCTTTCAGGTGTTTAAGGCATGGACCACAAAGAGAACAGGCAACCCCTGGCAGTGTAGCCAAGTTTTTTAGATTTAAAGGAGACAAAAAACATTTAATTGACAGGCCGAGATAGGGAGAGTGAATAAATTCACGTTCATCCTCCAGGCTGATATGAGGATAAACTTCCAAGAGCCGCCTTTCAAGCTAGAGTTCCTCTCTAACGCAAGTGCAAAGCATCAAAGTAAAATAATTACCTTCTCTGGCCAGATGCCCAGGTGGAAATAGAGCCTGGCTTGCAGGAGGAGAAGCTGCACCTGGTCCGGGTACATCGCCAGGTACAGATCCAGAGAGTCTCGCAGGAGTTGGTAAGACTGGTCGATGCCTTCCCTAGTGGGGGAAATCAATCACGGCCTCACTTTCTGCTTGCTTCTCAGCTGAGACCCTCTTTTTCAAGACCCAGGTTTTATGAGTAATGGACACAAAGGCCACACACCTTTTCGGATTCCGATACCTCCTCTCTGTTCAGCAAATAGTTACAATGATCTTAGTAACAATATTAAAAAAGCCCCAGAAGAAACGTTAACTTTTGTACCCCACTTTGGTGATGGGCATGAAAACTGGAAGCACTTTCACTGTATAGTCACCTCCATAACGCTGCACATAATCAAAAATAACTTCTGCCTAGGTGGAGCACAGAGGACTTTTAGGGCAGTAAAACTGTTCCGCACAATACCACGACGGTTGGTTCGTCACGGTGCGTTCATCCAAACCCACAGAACGTACGCCACCAAGAGGGAAGTCGGGTGTTAACTGTAGAGTCTGAGGATGACGTGTCTGTGGGGGTTCGTCAGCTGTAACCAGTGTCCCACTCTGATGGGGGATGTTGGGGAGGTGCGGGGGAGGGGGTAATAGAACTCTCTGTACTTTCCACTCCATTTTGTTGTGAACCTAAAATTGCTCTAAAAAATACAGCCTATTTTAAAAGAACAAAGAATTCCACCGTTAGGCAGGGAACTACGACTACAACACACAATCTTCTATTTTCCCTGTAAGACATATTCCCTTGGACTCAGAGGCAGAATGGTTTCATATTTTTGTTTGCTTTCTTATCTAAGTGATAGAAATGTATAAACCAAGGGACAACAAGGCACTTGGACCGAAGAACACACTGCCCTGAAAAGTAACCTTTACCAGTCTCAAATATTCCGGTTACTAAAGAAAATATTGAAAATATTACAGAAAACTTGCACACAAGTCCACTGCAAAAGTGTCAAAGTCACTCAGTACATCTTAAGCCAGGACAGCATTATGTCACAAGGATGCGTTTCTCTCTGTGGTGGGTAGACAGCCGCAGACAGCCCAACTGTGCCTCCCGGCATCCACAGCTTTGCCGCATGACGGGAGGCCCATCAAATAAAATCCTCTGTAAGGCAATCCGAGCCTCCAAAGACATGCATTCTGCAGAAGTGCTGGAAAACCACGAAAACCTTACCGCTTTCCCAGGCTTAAAAGGTTTCCCACCATTCGCTGTAACACCTTCTTCACGTTGACCACCCCGTACAGTGCTGCCGTCACGTGCTGGCCGATCAGGTATTCACACTCTTTCACTGTCAGCTGCTTCCCTTTCCCAAAAGCGTCTATGTAGATGTAGTCAAAGATGTCCAGGGTCGCCCTATCCAGACAGCACAGGCAGTTAGCCAAATCTCAAGTCAGAGCTGAACAAGGCAATGTCTAACATCCCCTCCCCCCTCCCCACAAGTAGCTCAAATTAGAGACTGAATATTATTAACACAGCAGCATTTTCACTTAAAATAGTAAGGCCTTGTCTAAAGTTCAAAATCTGACCCTTTAGACATTCCCTGCTGTGTTAAGACTTCAGGACACAGATGTTTAGGAAACGGCACCGATGCGTGCCATCAAATATAGTTTTGTGAGGAGATTCAGCCAGATCAAACCAAGTTTAAAAGAGAACAGAAGAGAATTTATTGACCTTAGTCTACAAAACGCTCTATCAGAAGTTGGGTGGGAAGGCCCGAGGCACTTTATGATTCTGCAGATTAGCACAGTTAACGTCTGTGGGCCCTAGGCCCCTGGGGCTGTGAGGAAAGTTACAGAACCCAGCCCTGCCAAGTGTCCTGCCCCCGACCCTGCAGACACACTCCGGTGGGCACTCAGGGCTCAGCCTGGGAACCTGGCTCCAGACCAGAGAGCTGAGCCCCCACACTTGACCCTGCCACCCCTCCCGTGAACCGTGTTCTCAAAAAGGGTGGTGGCCTGAGCTGAGCGGAGCGGTGGGAGGAGGTCACATGAAGCCAGTCCTCATCACCATTACCAAGAACATTCTCTGAGGACTCCTGAGGGTCTTTGTTTCAGGGACAGTTGCGTTTTTTTTTTCTTGAGCAGCTGTTCCACTTTGATCTTATGCTCATTGCAAACCACGCAGGAGATTTTCACTTGGGCTGCTTTCTTTCTTTCTTTCTTTCTTTCTTTCTTTCTTTCTTTCTTTCTTTCTTTCTTTAAATTTTTATTTACTTTAGAGACAGAGAGACAGAGCACAAGTGGGGAAGGGGCGGAGAGAGCCGGAGATGGAATCCGAAGCCGGAGATGGAATCTGAGCTGTCAGCACAGAGCCCGATGTGGGGCTCAAACCCATGAACCATGAGATCATGACCCGAGCCGAAGTCAGACACCCAACTGACTGAGCCACCCAGGCTCCCCTCACTTGGGCTCCTTTAAAAAGCCCAGTCAGATTTCTTCCTAGAGTCATATTAATATACTTCCTGTAGCAAGACAGACACAATGTTCCAAAAATAAGAGATGCTCTTCAACTCTTTTTATGAGTCTAGAAGAACTACACATATACACACAAATTGATTACAGACAAAAATCCTAAATAAAATAGGAGCAAATCACATACAGCAATGAATTTTTAAAAATCCTATGATTAAGACAGATGTACCCCAAGAATGAAAGGATAATTGAATGTTAAAAAATCTATTTCAGCATGTATGAAGAAAAATGTATGATTTTATCAGTAGACACAGAAAAGAGATTTTGGAAAAAAAAAAATCGAATGCCTACTTATTTAATAAAACTTAAGCAGGGGCAGCTGGGTGGCTCAGCTGGCTAAGAATCCAACTTTGGCTCAGATTCTATCTCTTGGTTCATGAGTTTGAGCCCTGCATTGGGTGAGCTCAAGCCCTACTTCAGGCTCTGCACGGACAGTGTGGGGGAGCTGAGTGGGATTCTCTCTCCCTCTCTTTCTGCCCCTCGCTCACTCTCACCCTCTTTCTAAAAAAAGAATAATAATAATAATAATTAAAAAGAACTTAAGCAAACTAGGAATTTAGAAGGCAGCTTTGATAATCTCAATGAAAGGAAATACACCAAACGTCATGCCTGATGATGAAATTTTGAAAGCATTCCACCTAAAGTCATACCCAAGACAAGGGTACCCACTATCACTGTTTCTACTCAACTCTGTGTGAGAACACCCAGCCATCAGAATAAGTGTAAGAAACAAATGTACAAAGGCTAGAAAGAAAAGAACCAAAACGGTCACGATTCACAGGCAATATGACCATCTACACTGGAAACCCACAAGAGTTGACAATTAGCTCCAATAATTTATTCAGCAAAGGTGATGATTATCAGATTTATATCTAAATATCAGTCATATCCCTATACATCATCAATACTTAGAAAACAATTTTAAAAATTACCATTTACATTAGCAATAAATATTTAAGGTACTTAACGAATAAGTCTGGCAAGAGTTAAAGAACTTCATGAAGAAAACAATAAAATCTTTTTAAGGATATTAAAGACAACTTACATGTGTAGGGAGGCATCCCGTTCACAGACAGACTCAGGAGCAAAACACTGAAACACTGCTCATATTAATCTATGAATCCAATCCAAAGTAAACTCTGGTACCGATTAACATCCTTATGGACTTCTGAAGGAGGCTGGTAAATGCATTCTAAATCTACAGAAGAGCAAAAGGCTAAGAAGAGCCAAGGAAATTCTGAAGAACTCGATGGGGGGGTGGGGTCTGACCTACCAGGTACTAGTAAACGATAAAGTTACAGTAAGTAAGACAACAGGGTCTTGGTGCAGGGACGGATCAGAGACCAAGGGCATGAACGTGGGTCCAGGTGAGGAGAGGGCTTGCAGCCCGGCCGTTGCTTCATGGGCTGTGCACCCGCACTATTCTCACCGGCCTCCTGACTCCTTTGCCCTGAGGACGCAGCCAGGGGCTCGGTGTTTGTTTCTGCCAGGTGCCTGGCGTACAGACAAATTATTTTATTGCTCATCTGCACTGTTAGTGCACATTCACCGTAGCCTGAGAAGAAAAAATGATACTGTTACCATGCACAACTGTGCCCAGCAATACGTTTCTGTGGCAAATAATATGGCAACTGCAGTTTTAAATGCTTTCTATCATGCAGAGATCCTTGGTGGATTATTACATGGGCATTTAAGATTATTTTTGAGATATTTGGGGAAATCGGTTGGGTTACCTAGGCAGAGAGAATGGACTGAGAGAGCATATTCCCCATTTACAATCACGGAAAGTGGGTACCTGCTACCCAAAGCCACGCAATACGTGTAGAAAGGGTATCTGGAAAAGAAAGGACGCCCATGCATACCATTTAAGGAAATATACATATGTAATGAACTATAAAAATTTGCATGGAAATAACAGAAACTTGCAGGTAACTGGTGGTTATCTCTGCAAAGGAGAGGAAGAAGGAGGGGATGAGGAATACCCAGGAGGCTCCCAACTATTCATGTTTTATTTTTTAAACTAGGGGGTAGAAATACAGAGATGAGTTATGATTCCAGGTATGATTCACAAATTCTACTAGGTGTATAAAGCACTGGGCCATCTCAATCCTCCAAATGCTTGAAAAACACGTGCTCCATTTTCACAGAGGAAGAAACTGAGGCTCAGAAGAAGCCGAGGTCTGAACCCAGCCCAACACTAAAGCTCAGGTACTACTATACTGCTCATCACTCGCCAGAGGATATTACAAGGTCATTCAAAGCACAGGATATAATTAAATAACTTTGTTTCTTTTTCCTCTAAATGGCACATTTAATGAGAAGATAGTTCTGACTATGTGATGAACTATTTCTTTCACAAAAGCTAGATTACAGTTGAAAAAAAGCTTTATGTCCAATAGGACACCAAGCTTAAAGGAGAACAAAACAGAACTGGTTGACCTGGTCTACAAAATGCACATCAGTCACCAACCTTACCTAAAAGGGGCATCACTGATGATAAGAAACTGAGCATTTGCTGTGCACATGAGTGAAGAAGTCAGCTACCCTGCTGTCTCCCCCTCCCCCATCCTCCCTCTCTCTCTCTCTGGTGAGGAGGGAGGGAGGGGAGATTTTATGGAAGACTGCAAAATAAGGCTTTAAGAACTCTTTGATCTAGATGGACTTAACAGATATATTCAGAACATTCCATCCTAAAACGGCAGAATACACGTTCTTTTCAAGTGCACATGTGACATTCTCCAGAACAGATCACATATTAGGTCACAAATCGAGCCTCAACAAATACAAAATGACTGAGATCATACCATGCATCTTTTCTGACCACAATGCTATGAAACTTGAAGTCGACCACAAGAAATAATTTAGAAATAAAACAAATACAAGGAGGTTAAACAACATGCTACCAAACGTGAATGGGTCAACCAGGAAATCAAAGAAGAAATAAAAAAAATACACAGAAACCAATGAAAATGAAAACACAATGGTCTAAAACCTCTGGATGCAGCAAAAGTGGTCCTAAGAGGGAAGTATATAGCAATACACATCTACGTCAAGTAAGAAAAATCTCAAATCAACAACCTAAACTTGTACCTAAAGGAGCTAGAAAAAGAAAAATAAAACTAAAGCCAGCAGAAGAAGGGAAATAATAAAGATTAGAGCAGAAATAAATGATACAGAAACTACAACAACAACAGAACAGATCCAGGAAACCAGAAGCCAGTTCTTTGAAAAAAATTAATGAAATTGATAAACCTCTATCAGACTTATCAAAAAAGAGTAAGGACCCACATAAATAAAATCACAAGTAAGAGAGGAGAAACAGAAATATAAACAATTAAAAGAGTACTATGAAAAATTAGAAGCCAACAAACTGGACATCCTGGAAGTGATGGATACATTCCGAGAAGCATATTAACTACCAAAACTAAAACAGGAAGAAACAGAAAATTGAACAGACCCATGACCAGCAAAGACATTGGATCAGTAGTAAAAAATCTCCCAACAAACAGAAGTCCAGGACCAGATGGCTTCACAGGGGAATTTTACCAAATTTTACCAAATTTAAAGAAGAGTTAATACCTATTCTTCTCAAACTATTCCAAAAAATAGAGAAAGAAGGAAAACTCCCAAATTCAATCTATGAAGCCAGCATTACCCTGATACCAAAAGCAGATACAGACACCACTCAAAAAGAAAACTACAGGCCAATATCCCTGATGAACACGGATTCAAAAATTCTCAACAAGATACTAGCAAATTAAATCCAACAGTTCACTAGAAGAATTATTCACCACGATCAAGTGGGATTTCTTCCTGGGTGCCAGGGTGGTTCAACATTCACAAATCAATCAACATGATAAACCACATTAATAAAAGAAAGGATAAGAACCATACGAACATTTCGATGGATGCAGAAAAAGTTTCTGACACAGTACAACACCCGTTCATGATAAAAGCCTCCAACAAAGTAGGTTTCAAGGAAAATACCTCAACATCATAAAGGCCATATATGAAAAACACACAGCTAATATCCTCCTCAATGGGGAAAAACTGACAGCTTTCCCTCTACAGTCAGGAAAAAGATGTTTACTTTCACCACTGCTATTTAACACAGTACTGGAAGTCCTAGCCTCACCAATCAGACAACCAAAAGAAATAAAAAGGACCCAAATCGGTAATGAGGAAGTCAAACTTTCACTATCTGCAGAAGACATGATACTCTATGTAGAAACCCTAAAAGACTCCACCAAAAAATTGCCAGAACCGATACACGAATTCAGTAAAGTCAGTTGCAAGTTACAAAATCCACATATAGAAATCTGCTGCATTTCTATACAATAATGAAGCAGCAAAAAGAAATTAAGGAATCAATCCAATTTATAATTGCACCAAAGACTGTAAGATACCTAGGAATAAACCTAACCAAAGAGGTCAAAGATTTGTACACTGAAAAATATAAAACACTGATGTAAGAAACTGAAGACACAAAAAAATGGAAAAACACTCCATACTCACGGATAAGAATAAATATTGTTAAAACGTGTAAACTACCCAAAGCGATTTACACATTTAATGCAATCCCTCTCAAAATACCAACAGCATTTTTCAGAGAGTTATAATAAACAATCCTAACATTTGTATGGAACCACAAAAGACCCCAAATAGCCAAAGCAACCTTGAAAAAGAAAAGCGAAGCTGGAGGCATCACAATTCCAGACTTCAAGCTATCTTGCAAAGCTGTAGTGATCTAAACAGTCTGGTACTGACACAAAAATAGACATATAGATCAGTGAACAGAACAGAAAACCCAGAAATGAACCCACAACTATATGATGAATTAATCTTTGACAAAGCAGGAAAGAATATCCAACGGAGAAAAGACAGTCTCTTCAACAAATGGTGTTGGGAAAACTGGACAGCTACATGCAAAAGAATGAAACTGGACCACTTTCATACATCATTCATAAAAATAAATTCAAGATGGATGAAAGACCTAAACATGAGACAGGCAACCATTAAAATCATAGAGGGGAGCACAGGTAGCATCTTCTTTCTAAATAGGTCTCCAGAGGCAAGGGAAACAAAAGCAAAAATAAACAAATGGGACTTCATCAAAATAAAAAGTTTCTGAGGCGCTTGGGTGGCTCAGTCGGTTAAGCGACCGACTTCGGCTCAGGTCATGATCGCAGGGTTTGTGGGTTCGAGCCCCGGGTCAGGTTCTGTGCTGACCAGCTCCAAGACTGGAGCCTGCTTCGGTTTCTGTGTCTCCCCTCTCTCTCTGCCCACCCCTGCGAGTGCTCTGTCTCTCTCTCTCTCTCTCTCAAAAATAAATAAAGAACAAAAAAATAAATAAAATAAAAAGTAAATAAATAAATAAAAAGTTTCTGCACAGCGAAGGAAACAATCAACAAAACCAAAAGACAACCTACACAATGGGAAAAGACAGTTGCCAATGACATATCCAATAAAGGGTTAGTATCCAAAATATATTAAAAAAACTCATTAAAACTCAACACTACAAAAGCAAATAATCCAATTAAAAATGGGCAGAAGACACAAATAGACATTTTTTCAAAGAAGACATACAAATAGCCAACAGACACATGGAAAGATGCTCATCATCACTCGCCATCAGGGAAACACAAATCAAAACTACAATGACATATCACCTTACACTGTCAGAATGGTGAATATCAACAATACAAGAAACACCAGGTGTGGATAAGGATGTGGAGAAAGGGGAATGAACCCTTGCACACTGTTGGTGGGAATGCAAACTGGTGCATCCATTCTGGGAAACAGTATGAAGGTTCCTCAAAAGGTTAATCCAGCAATCACATTACTAGGTATTTATCCAAAGAATACAAAAATACTAATCCAAAGGGATATATGCCCCCTATGTTTATAGCAGCATTATCTACAATAGCGAAATTATGGAAGCAGCCCAAGTGTCCATCAACTGGTGAATGGATAAAAAAGGTGTGGGGGGTGTGTGTGTGTGTGTGTGTGTGTATACATATATATGTATATACATATCCATATGTGTGTATATATAGTGGAATATTACTCAGCGATAAAAAAGAATGAAATCTTACCATCTGTAAGGATGTGGATGGAACTTGAGGATATTATGCAAAGCAAAATACATCAGAGAAAGACAAATACCACATGATTCCACTCATATGTGGAATTTAAGAAATAAAACAAATAAAGAAAGGGAAAAGAAAAAAAAAAGGCAAACCAAGAAACAGACTCTTAACTATAGAGAATAAACTGATGGTTACGGGGCGGGGGGGAGGAGGTGCACGGGGGGATGGGAGAAATAGGTGATGGAGATTAAGGAGTGCACGTGTTGTGATGGGCACCAAGTGTTGTACAGAAGTGCTGCTGAATCACTAAATTGTACACTGGAAACTAACATTACACCGTATGTCAACTAACTGGAATTTATTTTTTTTTTTTTTTATTTTTTTTTTTTTTAGATAATTTTTTTTCAACGTTTATTTATTTTTGGGACAGAGAGAGACAGAGCATGAATGGGGGAGGGGCAGAGAGAGAGGGAGACACAGAATCAGAAACAGGCTCCAGGCTCTGAGCCATCAGCCCAGAGCCTGACACGGGGCTCGAACTCACGGACCGCGAGATCGTGACCTGGCTGAAGTCGGACGCTTAACCGACTGCGCCACCCAGGCGCCCCAACTAACTGGAATTTAAATAAAAACTTAAAAAAAAAAAAGTAAAAAGCAAGATTCCTTGTTAAACAAAAAGAACTCTTTGATCTGATCTGCTTTGCAACAAAAGGATTTTAAGATCCACCTAAATTCCTGAACTCCTAGTCCTACTCTTTTTTTTTTTTTTTTTTTTTTTTAAAGTTTATTTAGTTTGGGGCTGGGTGACTCAGCTGGTTAAGTGTCCGACTCCAGCTCAGGTTCGGGATCTTGTGGTTCATGAGTTCCAGCCCCATGTGGGGCTCTGTGCTGACAGCGTGGGGCCTGGAACCTGCTTCAGATTCTGTGTCTCCCTCACTCTCTGCCCCTCTCCGCTCACACACACTCTCTTTCTCCAAAATAAACAAACTTAAACATGTTTTTTAATGTTTATTCATTTTGGAGAAAGACTGTGCATGTGCAAGCGGGTGTGGGGCAGAGAGAGAGGGAGGCAGACTCCACGTGGTCTGTGCAGAGCCAGACAGTGTTTGATCTCAGGAATTGTGAGAGCGGAAATCAAGAGGCAGATCCTTAGCCCACTGAGCCATACAGGTGCTCCTCTATTCCTTTTTGGTTTTTTTAACGTTTATTTAATTTTGAGAGACAGAGACAGAGTGCGAATGAGGGAGAGGCACAGAGAGAGGGAGACACAGAAAGGAAGCAGGCTCCAGGCTGTCAGCACAGAGCCTGACTCAGGGCTTGAACTCATGAATGTGAGATCATGACCTGAGCTGAAGTCGGACGCTTAATCGACTGAGCCACCCAGGCACCCCTAGTCCTAGTCTTTATACTTACTTTTAGATGACTGTAAATTCACATGCAGCTTTAAGAAGTAATACAGAAAGATCCAGAGTGCCCTTCTCTCAGAACCAGAATACGGACACTGATGGCCAAGGAACAAGACAGCTGCCCCACCCCCCGTACCCTAGTCGACCTCTGTTCTGTTACCACACTTCCTCTCAGCACAGTGGGAGTGAATCCCAAGGACCAATCACAACATATGGCATAGGTGGCTCACCCTTCTGCACCTTGGCACCACCTTAACAAGAAGTGACTGGGGAAGTTGACAGGTTCCAGTGGGACCCCCAACTGCCGGGCAATTGTCAAGTAGAGCAGAGACATGCTGATCGGAATTCCTGTTCTTCGAATCAAAACCTGAAGGAGAAAAAAAATCCTTTAGCTTCACAGAAACGAACCTTCCCTTCTCATTCCTTCAGAGCAAGTCCTTACTAGGCACTCACTGTGCATCAGGAACGACACTAGGTTTTGTGGTTTAAGTGGATGAATATTTGCTTTTTTTTAGATCAAGGGTCTGCAAACTGCAGTCCGCAGGCCAAGTCCACCACTTGTTTCTGTACGGCCCGCATGAGAAAAGCTTTCACATTTTTTAGTGTTTAAAGAAAGTCAAAAGAATACCGTTTTGTGACACATTAAAAATTACATGAAACTCAAATTTCTATGTCCGTGTATACAGTTTCATTGGAATACAGCCGCACCCGTTTGTTTTGGTAACATCTGTGCCCCCTTTCAACTACAATGGCAGAACTAAGCAGTTGGGACACAGAGCATCTGGCTTGCCAAACCAAAAGGCCTGTTTGGCCCTTTACAGAAAAAGTCTACAGACCTGTGATCTAGGCTGTTCTTCCATTTTTTGTTTTAAGTTTCATTTATTTATTTTGAGACAAAAAGAGAGAGAATGAGCAGGGGAGGCGCAGGGGGAAAGGGAAAGAGAGACAATGCCAAGCAGGCTCCGCTCTGTCAGCGCAGATAGGCTGTTCTTCCAAAAGAATTTAAGGTCATTTCAAGGAAAGCGTATGAAACACGACAGAAAAAGATTAGCATACAGAGCAACAGAATCTGAAAACAGTGTCAAGAAGGAAGCACATAAAAACGAAGTATCAATTTGGCCAAAATGGCTGGCCAGACTTCTTCCAAGGCTTCTAGAAGCCAGTGTAGGAAAAAGATCCGATTAGTTTCACAGTTTAGTGTTCATAAGACACAAATTAACCAAAGTCAGAGAAATGTGTATTTCTAGACAGGAAATGATCAAGGGTTTTCACACAGAGGACACTATAAAGAAATAAAAATCCATAGCAATATCCTTACAGTGGAGGCAAAAGTGAGTTTCACTGGGCATTGAGAGATGAAAAGACCATGTATCTGTGCCCCAAACTATACAATTTTATCAAAAATGAGCTTTCAAAAAGACATATGATTATGTTTTAATACACCCACACTTACCTGGTGCATGTATAAGTTTAGGGCATTATAGTAATCCATTCGGTTCCCCTTAAACTTCAGCTGGTCATAAAGGACGTAGTTCATGGCGTCCAGCACCTGGCTCTGGAGTTCTATCTCCATTATCATGGAGGATTCACCTGAAACACAGAGATCTACTCTGAGGACAGAAGCACTGGCAAGGCTGTGACCAGCATCCCAAACGACCTGTCACACGCAGACACTGGCAATGTCCTAACAATACTCAGTAGGTGCTGCCAGTCCAGGGTGGAGGAAAGAATATGAAGTTCAAGTCTTTCACATTTCCAAGTGAACATGTGGTTGTGTCATTAACTGCTTCTTTGGTGACATAATGGAAACACACTACAGAATTTCTCACATTAACCAATAGCTCTGCTAGGTTTTCTTTTGCAAATACAGTTGGATCCAAAGCAATTCCACACCTGCCTTGAAGGCCAAGCTGGGGTGGCGACTGTTCATGCCCCGGAGGGTTTTGCAGACCAGCTCTACGATGTTGTCAATCTGGGCCTGGATATCTTTGAGGCTGATGTCAGAGAGAGGATTGCAGTACTGGTCAATATATACAGCGCCTGAAAATAAACAGGAATCACTGAATAAATTCCTATTTCTGCCCTCGTCCTATCAGTTGGTCACTCAGCACAGACACTTGGGGCCATCCTTCTTTCCACCACCTGCCAGATAAGCTTCATCTGTAGATGCCAGACCCTGCTGCTGATACATGGAAAAGGAGCAACCTTCTCACAACAAAGGAGTTTACACACTTTATTTTAAAAAAATAAAATAGGAGCGCCTGGGTGGGTGGCTCAGTCAGTTGAGCGTCCGGCTTCGGCTCAGGTCATGATCTCACAGTTCGTGGGTTCCAGCCCCACGTCAGGCTCTGTGCTGACAGCTCGGAGCCTGGAGCCTGCTTCGGGTTCTGTGTCTCCCTCTCTCTCTGCTCCTCCCCAGCTTGCACTGTCTCTCCCTCTCTCAAAAATAAGTAATAAACATTAAAAAAAATATTTTTTTTTAAATAAAAATAAACCAAACTCTCTCTCAAAGGTCATGGACTCTAGAAACCACGTGATATGCAGCATATTCCCATACTCTATTACAAAGAGGAATAAATGCTATAAAGGAGATCTTCCCCCAAGAACTCTGAACACTTAATGGCATAAGCCAGTTCCTTTACTTAAAAGAACATTTAAAAAGCTGAAAGCCCTCACAATGACAGATTTCCACAAACTGTACCCCTCAAAGGTGAAATAGTAAATGAACTCTGGAGACAACTATACTTCTGAATTACAGAAATAGTGACACTCAGGGGACCTGTAGCCAAAGACTTGTACAAAGTACACTGGAGACACGGTGTCTTGAAAATCACCTCTCTGCTCTTTATTATCTTGGGTCGTTTTCTTTTGTTTTGTATGTATGTATGTATGTATTTGTTTAGAATCACGTACGTATGTATTTAGAATACTAGGCAGGCTCTGCCCCGGCAGCGTGGAGCCCAATGAAGGGCTCCACACAGGGCTCGAACCCACAGGTTGTGAGATCACGACCCCAGCTGAAGTCAAGAGTCAGACGCCTACATGACTGAGCCACCCAGGCGCCCCGACCTTAGGTCATTTTCTAACCAGATGCCAAAGGGCTAACTTGATCATTTGGTTATGAAACAATTTCACTTGGGAAGCTGCAGTTATTGCTTTTTTTTTTAAGTCATTTTAAATTCAAGTCATTTAAATTCAGTTTAGGATCTTGACCCCCTACTCAACATCCCAAAGGAGCTGAAGGCAGTGAACAAGAGCTGGGACCCCAGTGCTAATTTTGCCACTAGCCAGGGATTGGCTCCTGGGCTTCCTCGGGATGGAGTTTCCTCACCTGCTGGCTGCAGGACTTCTCCAAAGTCCATTCCATCCTAATGCTATGATTCCTAGACTTCGTTAATAGTTATCAGATTATTCTTGTCAGTCACCAAGAATCAAAACCTTGGAGCCAACTTCCTGCTCAATCACTTAAAAACTTTCAATGGCTACCCAGTGCCTACAGTACTGATTGGATGAGTTATGGAAAACCATGTTACTTTGTATTTGGAAGATGAAAAAGAAGCAATCGTCTCTATAAATAAGCTACAGAAAACACACCCTGTTAAACTGTTCCTGACTGCAGAATGAACAGAAGAGTGGGGACTCTCAACTCCAGTACACATAGAAAATTCCAGGGTGATAAGGCTGTTTGATTTTAATCAACCGAAACAGATTTTTCACTTCCTTCTGGATATGAGACTTTTACACAATCAGTAGGAATCCACACTGGGCACCATGGAGTATGCAGTGGATCATAATAACGTTAAAGGACCAGGGACACAAGAAAGTTGATGATCAGTTGGAGAAAAATGCCCACACCTGAAACAGACATTAACCATGGTCTACGAGTCAATCTACTGCATCCCTCCCGAGGCAAGTAAAATCTGCACGCGTTGCAGTAGTCAGCAGAAACTCATCGGAAGTTACACAGGACCTGAACTCTTGCGGGCAAGCAGGATTTGACAGGGGGATACCACTAACGAAGATACAAAGCCAGGAGGGAGGACAACACTGGCTGGAGCAAAGGGTGTGTTTTGGAGAGTAATGGGGAAAAGTCTGGGGCTAGGGGAGGTCCGGATTACGGAAGGCACCAAAAAGCAACAACAAACAAAGGAAATCAGGTGGCCACTCGGAGTGGTGGAAAGGCCAGGTTTCGGGCTGGACTAGCACTAGGGGGTCAGAAGCCATGAGGCTCAGGGAAGCAAGTGCTACTCAGAAAGCTGCTGCTGGGAGAGCTGGTGACAGCCTGCACGACAACAGTAACAGAGCGGGGACATGACCACGGAAATGCTGGCAAGGAAGAAAACCGGCAAACTGGGTAAATTGTGGGGAGCAGGGAATGAAAGTGAACGGACAGGCATATCTGTACTCCATAACCATGACTTACGGGAGCGTTTGTGTGATACGCTAGGAATTTAAATTAGTTAAAAGAAAAAATTAAGTCACATTTTGTTCTTGCCCGACTTAGCAGGAACAGAAAGTTATTCCCTTCACTGCGTCCATCCACTCGACTTCTTCCTCCTCACTTCTCATTATGAACAAGCAGACTCACTGATGCGCGAGGGCACTTCGTCCTCCTTAAACTCCAACCAGGGAGGTGAAGGGATCTGCATGAGGTCCCATGGAGACAAAACTGGATACATTTATTTCTGATTCGGAAATGACGCTTGAAAGCTTAGACAAACAGGGAATTTAACCTCATTAGCTAAAATATCAGCCTCGTGCTTTGAACTGATGGTGCATCTTCAGAAGGCGCTGTCTTGCTTCAGCTGATGGCCAAATATTCTGGCAAAATGAGCTCTAGGGTGAGCAGTTCTGCCTACCTAAGTGATCAGACCACACAATCCCACCTCCAGAAGCCCACGCGGCCTGGCCCGGTCCATGTTTCCACTGCTCCACCCTTGGGGATGGTATCCACTACTGCTGAGAGCGACAACTTAGCTGCCTATTGGAAGATCATTGCTGAGATCTCACCTTCAAGGTACGATTCATAGTCATCAGGCTGCTGAAGAAATGCCTTTAGGTTATTTAAAATTTTCTGTTGGCGTAGGTAGTAAAGAATTTTTTTAGCGTAGTACTTCCAAGTCAGAGCTTTTCTGGAAAACAAACAAACAAGCCAATGAGAATCAAGACACTATAAAAACCTCCGATTACTTTTTTTTTTTTACTTCCCTTCACACTAATTACAGCATGTAAAGAGTCTACTTAACAAGAAGAATATAATTGGTTCATGACCACACAGCACTTGTTATCACAGAAGCAGACAACACAATTTAGGACTTTGCGTCTGTAATGTAACACTGAATCAGTAGTGCTGAAATCCAAGAAACACTGACCTGCGTGGCTTCAGATTGACTAAAAGGAAATCCAAGAGAAACCTGAAGAGCTGGGGCTTTTCAGCTGGGGCTGAAAAGTTGGTGGAGGCTCAGGAGCTAGGGGTGAGGCGTCTGGAATCCTTTGCTGGCCGCTGGGCACCTGCCTCAGGGAACTCAGGCCCTGGGCGGCTGACTTTCTCTACGATCACTGCCATGGTGATCTCGTCCAGTCTCATGGTTTCAAATATTGTTTCTGGCAGCCTTCAACTTATTTCCCAGAACACACTTCTCCTTACGTGCAACTGCTACTCCACATCCCCGCTTGGATATCCAGTGAGCTCCTGAAATGTCTCGGGTGAACGCGACTCTGCTGCTGCAGTCACGCCGCAAACCTTGGGGCCATCCTGCCCTCCTTGCTGGCCTGCTCTCGCAGACCATTCCAGCCATCCACCAGAGCTATCAGTTCTATCTTCAGCATGTATCGGACAGGTGAACACTTCTCACTAGCTCATCTGCGTCCTCACTGAGCTTCCACTTCAAATCCTGCCCTTCCACACGGCAGCCAGAGCGCTTCAGTTCACATGTTAAGTCAAGGCACAAAAATCCCGTACCCAAGTCTCCAGGGGGTTTCCACCTCGCTCAAAGTAAAAGCTCCAGTCCTAACGACGGTGCCTTAAACTCTTGCCCCATGACCTAACCTCAATTCCTGCTATTCCCCATCTCTGCCCGGCCTCCAGCCACACTGGCTTCCCTGCTGTGCCATCGTGCTCTGTGGTGCTCACCTGGGGCCTCAGCACTCTCAGGTCCTTGACTGGAAGGTTCATTCCCTGGAGATTTGCAACCTCCACCCTTACCTCCTTTCAGGTTTTCATCAAATGCCATTTTGAGTAAGGCCTTCTCCCCTCTCCCCGCTTCACCCTCTTGCCTGGTTAGTATCTGTCTAGAGCCCCTTCTCCTCTTCTAATGTACTAAATCATCTTACTAGGTTAGTGACTAACCCCCACTGGAAGGTAAGCCCCACAGATGCAGTGCTTTTTGTGTTGTTCACCGCTGTATCCTCAGTGCCTGGGATAGGTCTGGCACACAGCAGAAGCTCAACAAATACTTGCTAGTGGATGAGATACTTCACCAGACATACCAAATGTACATGGGGATCATGGGAAACAGGGTGACAGTGATTACTTTATCTGCGTGACTTCAGAAAGAAAGGCCTCTCACTCTTCAGTTAGTAAATGACTGTCAGCAGAGCTAGGTTCCACCAGCCTCTTAACCTTTGAGTTGTAAAGTGTGTCAATCTAGAAAAGTGCATGAAACAAGTAAGCAGCTTAATGCATTTGTATAAGGCAAACAGCCCTGTATCCACCACTCAGGCCGAGAAACTTTGCAGACACTCCAGAAGTACTCCAAGACCTTCTCCTCCCACCCACAGCAATCACAACCCGCACCTCCATGCTCATCACTGCCTCACCAAACATACAGCCCTAAACTCTCTAGCCAGTTTTGAGGTCTTTCAAGTCTCTTAATCCACAGGATCCCCTCCGTCTTTTCTGTCCCTTGCACTTTATTTGCTGAAGAAACCTGGTTGTGTGACCTGAATTTCCCAGTCTGGAATCTGCTGATTGCATCCACAAGGTATAGTTTCACATGCTCTTCTGTCTTCTGAATTCCCTGCAAATTGGATGTAGAGGCTTGATCAGATTCAGATTCTGTTTATTTGGCAAGGAAGTCCTTCCATCAGGAGGCAATCACGCCTTGGCTGTCTCTCTGGTGATGTTAGCAGCCACCGCTCCTCAGTGCCCAGGTCTGTTAACTCGTTAGAGGTCGCAAAGTGGTGATATTCTAATTCCACCATCCCTTCTTTATTTATTAGCCAGAGTATTCCTACAAGGAATAATTTCCTCTCATCTACTATCTGGCGCCCCCAACGGCACAATATATAGGAAAGGCGGGATAAACGCTCATGTCTTTCCTTTTACTGTTTTTCAAAATAATAATAATTTGGATTTCTATTACCCTCCAGAGGTGAACAATTAGTTGTTGCTAAGTATTATTATGAACTAGCAGAGCTAAACGCAGTTGGTGTGTTTCAACCCATTCCAGTTATTATCCACGCTACTGCTCAAATCCTATCTCTGGCCAATGGAAGCCTCTCCACGTTGGTCCCAGAACACTTACAACATGAAATATTGGTACTTCTCCTGATACCTGGTTCCAGGCTTTCAAGATTCTCCAGCCTGATCTTTTACAATTCCTGTATAAGACCTAGAATCAGCCCTTTCCCCAAAACCCTGGCTTCTTTTGATGGGAAATGGTATATTAAGACCACTGTCTGACTACTAGGGATCATCATTTCTACTAGGCTGGCTGTTGTTTCTGAACCTTTTCAATGGATAGAAATAAAAAATCTCATGTATCTATGTGTGTATATACACACACACACATACACCTACATTATTTTTAAATATACATCAGGAATTCATACTGACACTTCTAAATCAAATTCAGAACTATACAGTTTTTACCATTTTCTATTCTGTATCTATAGCTTTCTTTCTTCCAGGAATACTCTACTTATCCAGGATACCAGAGATGACTTAGAATATCACCTAGTTACTCATCTGCTTTATTCCACTTCTCTCTTAGAAACATACATATACCAAGCCTCAGAATAACGAGACCAATATATTTATCACCTTGATGAGTACTGAAAAGAGCTAAATTTATTTTGCTTACATTCTGCCCTATTCTCTGCTCAGCTTTTTAAACAGTTGTACTACATCTATATTAAAAGGGTTTACGGCCATTACATACAATACCTTCTACCCTATTAACTGTCACTTGGATGTAATCCTACAAATAAATACGGATTTGATGGTCACCATTAGTCCTCGTGTCAGTGTCTCTCTGGTTGTTTTGGTTGTCTGACACTGTCCTATTTTCTAGAACATTTCTCATGAAGGGCTCACAAGTCCCTGAGTCCTTGCAAGTTGGTAAGTTTGGGTCTGTGGTCTTTATACTTGGAAGTCAGTTTGGCTGGATATAAAAGTCCTCGGCTGACATTTTTGATCCTTGAGCATCTTAAATATGTTATTGTTTTTTCCTCTGACACAGAGCAGTTGTTGAAAAGTCTGATGATATTCTGATTTTCTTTCCCTTGTATGTGACTTCATCTTTTTTGCTTGGATGCCCAAAGGACTTTTCTTTTAAAATCCAGTAGGTTTACTGAAATGTTTCAGTGATGGTCACTCTGGGTCATTTTCTCAAGTATAGTGTATGCCATTTTTAATATGTTGTTTCAAATCTTTATTGAAGATGTACTCTTTTTAAAGACCACACAGAACACCATAAAAGCAAAATATTTTCAAATATCCAGAGATTAATGCTTTAGCATTTTTGGAAAACTATCCTTCTTCCTTTTTATACTTTCTGTATCTGCACAATAAGCATTCGCCAGGAATGAAAACAAACAGGCTCCTTCAATAATACCCAAAATATTTACAAATGTAAAGTATCCCAAAATGTTTACAAATGTGAGCATATTCCCTGTCATTTAAATACAACCCTGTCGGGGGCGCCTGGGTGGCTCAGTTGGTTGAGCGGCCGATTTCACCTCAGGTCATGATCTCACGGTCTGTGAGTTCGAGCCCTGCGTCGGCTCTGTGCTGACAGCTCAGAGCCTGGAGCCTGTTTCAGATTCTGTGTCTCCCTCTCTCTGACCCTCCCCCATTCATGCTCTGTCTCTCTCTGTCCCAAAAATAAATAAACGTTAAAAAAATTAAAAAAATAAAAATAAAAATAAATAAATAAATAAATAAATACAACCCTGTTTTAGGCTCAATTATGTCAGGCCAAGGGGTGACATATCTATGACATTTACTTCTAAAAAGACGATAACACTATACTTTTTTTTTTAATTAAAAAAAATTTTTTTAAATATTTATTTTTGAAGGAGAAAGAGACAGCATGTGAGCAGGGGACGGGCAAAGACAGTGGGAGACACAGAATCCAAAGCAGGCTTCAGGCTCTGAGTTGTCAGCACAGACCCTGATGTGGGGCTCGAACCCATGAGCTGTGATCATGACCTGAGCAGGTCAGACACTTAACTGACTAAGCCACCCAGGTGCCCCAACAGTATACTTTTTAATTGGCTGTGCCTATTTAGTCATTTTGCCAACGAGAGAGGTGAAAAAAGCAATATTTTGTTACTACTTAACATTTCTGTGAAGAGTGAATTTAAAGATCTACATGATTTTCAGCTACTTGAATTTGCTGTTTTCTGAATGTCCTCCTCCTTTGTACATTTTTCAATGTCCTCTTAGAAATTTTAAGAATTCTATCGGCTTTCTTTACAGTTTCTTTGCTCATAGGAAAGTTTATTTCTTATTGAAAAACCCTTTGTCTATATTCTTGTACTGCTTTTGTATTATCAGTCTTGGTTAAGTAGGTCTCCCTAGACTGGACACGAAGTCTATTTAATTGAGGGATTTTCATTGTGGTAACTTTTAAATTTAGGTAATTTAATCTTGTGGAACTTAATTTTGCTACATGATGTTCTAATTTCTTCCAGATGAATATTCAGTTACCTCCAATACTATTTATTAAATATGCCATCTTTCCCCCTCTGACTTTAAATAGATTATCTTCTATTCTGGGACCTGTTTCTGAATTATTATCACTGATGTCGCTCTCAACTTTCATTTAAACATTATATTGTTTTGATTACAGCTAGCTTTATCATATGCCTTATCATCTAGTGATGCAAGTCTTACATCATGATTATTTAAAAATGTTTTTTTCTGGCTTTTCTAGTGAATTTATTGTTCTCAATATATTTTATGCCAATATTATCCAGTTAAAACACACACACAAAAAAAACCCTCCTGTCCCCAAACTCTTTTTGGAACTGAAATGGAATGGTACTAGGGTTATGTGTTAATTTTAGAAGAACTGACATTTTTGTGATAATAAGTCTCCCCACCCAAGGACACGCTATCTTTTATGTTTTTCAATAACCTTCTATAGCCTGACCTCGGACACTCATTCCTACGAGCCTATTACTTAGAAATGACACCACAGGGGCGCCTGGGTGGCTCAGTCGGTTAAGCGTCCGACTTCAGCCAGGTCACGATCTCGCGGTCCGTGAGTTCGAGCCCCGCGTCGGGCTCTGGGCTGATGGCTCAGAGCCTGGAGCCTGTTTCCGATTCTGTGTCTCCCTCTCTCTCTGCCCCTCCCCCGTTCATGCTCTGTCTCTCTGTCTCAAAAAAATAAATAAAAACGAAAAAAAAAAAAAAAAAAAAAAGAAATGACACCACAAAAAACATCACCCTCCTCAGCAACATAAGATGGAGAAGATAGTGGTTACTCATCGATAGCAGGGTAGTTAAATAAACTGTGGTACATACTGTAAAACAGTAAACGGCCGTTAATAAAATGATTAGATTTCCACAAGGTAATGCTGAACGAGAAAAAAAAGATACAGGAAAGTACCTAGTTAATGATCACAATTTTGTGAAATAACGATGTGCTCCCATCCCCACGTATGTTGATGTATATTGGCATGAGGAACACAACCTAAGTTGGCAACCTAAGTTAATTACAGGGGCAGGGCTGGGAAACAACACAAATGGAGGGAGTAAGGAGCAAGGGAGAAACAGCATAAGCAAAAAGAAACACAGTCTGCACTCAACATCAAATCAAAACTAAAATAACTTGGGGCGCCTGGGTGGCTCAGTCGGTTGAGCCTCTGACTTCGGCTCAGGCCATGGTCTCGCAGTTCGTAAGTTCGAGCCCGCGTTGGGCTCTGTGCTAACAAACAGCTCAGAGCCTGGAACCTGCTTCGGATTCTGTGTGTGTCTCTCTCTCCCCGTCCCCTGCTCATGCTCTGCCTCTCTCTGTCTCTCAAGGACAAATAAATGTTTAAAAAAAAATTTAAAAAAACTAAAATAACTAATAAACAGTATATATGTTACATTTATGTATTTTAAAGTATATGCATATATATGTAAAAAAGACAGGCCAGCTTTTATTTTTAAGGCTGCACAATGCTGACTATTAGATCATACTTTAATTCATTTATAGATAAACCAAAATAGAAACGGAAAAATGACCTCTGCATCTGAACTCATCCAAGGCCTAGAATAGTGGCACATCTTACCTCTCCCCTACAGTTGTTCCACTGATAGACATTTCTCTTTCCTAAATCTCTTTAAAAACAGCAAGAAGAATACCTTACTTCTTGTTTGTGAGACATATCACAGTGAGCTCTCTTAAGGAAGATGCTAAGCTACATTTCTACCTTCCATCACTAATAGTTTCCAAACTGTTAGAGCAGAAAATCTTTTTCACAGGTATGTTACACTGGAAGCCAAGTCATCTTTTTAGGTAAACTGGAAATTAACCTTCACAGCAGAAAATAGAAGGCATAAACATTTTTAAGCAACAACCAAGAGATGATGGATTCTTCTTGATCAGGAGACATAAAAGAAGGACTCAACCAGATACCTAGAATGTTCATAGCCAAAGTAAGATGACTTCTTACCCAAATTCAGAAATTGTTAAAAAAAAACAAAAAACATCCATTAAGACATGCCTAAGAAATTAAAAAAAAAAAACAAAAAACCAACCCATAACAGACAAATTCAGTGATGGTGGATGGAGAGGTCATAACAAAGAAAGAGTAGTTTATATTACTAAATGGCATAACAGACACAAGTTCCCAGAGCCCTGTATGTGACCCACAGTGGGAACAAATACACATTCTCTTTTCTTCCCAGAAAGATTTTTGTAAGGTTTATTTAAATATCAATTGTCTCAGTGTATTTATATTATTTACACAGAATTTTTCAAAAATATAATTACAGCAAGACATGAAAGATTTGGAAGCACATGTCCCAGGGCTCGGCCACATACAAATTATAGCAGTTAATTCTGGGCATTATTATTAGAACAAACAAACAAAAAACAATCCCTGCTAAAACTATGACTTACCTTCCTTCCATATTTAGGATACACACCAGTTCATCCTCAAAAAATATCTCTGGTCCCTCAAGATTCTCTATGTCACTAAAACCATTACAAGGGACCTATGAAGAAGACATATACAAACAGGCCTCAGTCACAGGCAACAGTGCTGTCACTCTCATACACAAATCTGAGATACAAAGATGCTCATGTTCGTGGCAGTGGTCACTGCTATCCTACGCTATCTTGTACCACTCACCATGGCTGGAAAGTAATGTCCAGCATCAATAATTTGTTCAGATTTTATTGTCAATTGTACATTAATTATATTTTCATAGTCTGTAGCTTCAGTATCATAATTCACAATGATTTCATGCAATTTATGAGGCAGTCAAGTAGGAGCAGAGACCCAGAGAGAGAAGTCTAGTACTTTGGGCAAGTAGCTCAACTCACTGGGCCTATTTTCTCCTCTGTAAATTTAGGTGATGGTACCAATGAGCTTTAACATTTTATTAATTCTTCCACTTTTTTTTTTAACACTTTTTTTTTTTTTAACACTTTTTTATTTTTTGAGAGACAGAGCATGAGAAGGGGAGGGGCAGAGAAAAGGGGGGAGACACAGAACCTGAAGCAGGCTCCAGGCTCTGAGCTGTCAGCACAGAGCCCGATGCGGAGCTCCAACTCACGAGCCGAGCTGTGAGATCATGACCTGAGCTGAAGTCAGACGCTTAACTGACTGAGCCACCCAGGCGCCCCCCACTTGGTTTTAAAAGTAGCCAGGAAATTTCATGTCAACCTGTGTGCATGCAGAGAACACAGGAATAGAAAGGTCCTGAGCCAAAGTAATCATTCGCCCACTGATCAATCTTAAGTATATTCCTACTATGTTCAAAGTCTTTGACATACTTCTAATTAGGCAGTGGTACAGGGAAAGAGGGAGCTAAGGAAAAAACATAACAATTCATCATTATTGGACAAACACACAGGCTGTTAAAAATGCACACAAAACCAGTTGGACTAGAAGTAGGAGTTGCAAACCAGCAGCCCATGACAAAGTGCATCAAATGTATCTAGCACCCACAAACAATTTGTACCAGTTTTTAAAATATGGTATGAATGCTTTCAGCCAGGACATGGCTCATCCAGAACATAAACTATCCATCCTAATATCAACGAACGTTTATTTATAGAAATGAATTATACTGGGGAGTATCTAGTTTTATTCTCCACAGAAGAATAAGTTCAAATTTGTCCAAAGTTCAAATTTTCCCCTTCAAAACTTGAAAAGCCTTGAAAACACTCTGCATGTATGAACTCTATGAAGTAATATTAATTAACATTAGAAAACAGGAATTGATCGGGGTGCTTTGCTGGCTCAGTCGGTAGAGCATGCAACTCTTGATCCTGGGGTTGTAAATTCAAGCCCCATATAGAGTGTAGAGATTACTTAAAAATAAAATCTTGAAAGAAAGAAAGAAAGAAAGAAAAGAAAAGAGGAATTAATCTTCGGTAAACCATGATAGTAAAATAAATCAGGGGTGCCTGGCTGGCTCATTTGGTAGAGCATGTGAGTCTTGATCTCAGGGGTCATGAGTTCAAGCCCCCCACTGGGCGTACAGTTTACTTTAAAAAAAAAAAAAAAAAAAAACCCAAAAATAAATAAATCAGACTGGCTCTACTTCCAGACCTCCCCCAACCCCTGTACTAAGAAATAAATTTAAAAGATTAGTGTGAACTACTTCCCAGAGTTACAAAAAGAACCAGGACCTGATACAGAAATTCTGAGACACTTTGTGGGAAAACACAAACAACAAAACCCCATGCATTTCAGCAATATTAAGAAAAACAACAAGGACACAAAAACTTTTCGGGGATTATGATATGTAATGTAAGATAATTTAGCTGAGGGAATAATAATTTGATTTACAGATCGCTTCTAATCCTCTGCTACCTTAACAAATAGTGCTATTCACCACGGGTTAGAATCTTCAAAGCCACAGAGAAGAAAAACTGTGTTAATTTCGTCAACCCTTCCGGGAAAACTACTGGGTGAAATCTGTACAGCGTTCAATCACTGATGATTCCCCAACTCAAGGGGAGGCTCCGAAAAATAGGTTTAACCCCCTTGCAGGGAAAGAATGCTGATCTGGATTCCCTCTACATTGTGCTGCAGTTCCGTCCCTCCCCCTCCAGCCCCATTCTCTCGCAGGCTTTAGAAAAGTAAAGCTGGCAGGGACAAATGGCTTCGTGTTGTTGGATAGGAGGAAAAGGACACAATGACTCTTGCGGCCATCTAAGTGAGTAAGGGATTGTGAGGACTGAAAAACGGATACGGAAAAGAGCTGGATGAGCTAAAGCCTCCAGACCCAGACACATGCACCACGGTAGGCAAAAGCCGGGAGCTACATCAACAGATCCTTACGTGCTCTGAAAAGAACCTCTTTGAGAAGGAGGCTACAATCTTCCGGGCTTCTAACCCAGCTTTCTGCCGAACTTTATACTCCTCCAACCAATTGACGTAGTCGGTGGGGCTGTAGTGTTTCATAAGGGAAGGCCACCTACAAGGAGAGAAACACCCCCTCAGCTTCACAGAGACTCAAAGGCAGACACGCGAAATCAAAGGCAGCCTTGAGACACAGGGAAAGAGCAGTATGGTTTAGCGGCACTAGGGGCCCTGGCGATGGACCCCGTTCAAATCTCCACCCGGCACGCACGCACTCGCTCGCGGCGTGACCTTGGCGTAGCAGTAGGAATGCTGTGTCTCCGCTCCCCATCTATAAAATGGGGCCAGTTGCAGCAACAATAACAGTGACGACAAGGGCTGCTAACATTTCCTGCGCGCCTCCCAAGAGCCGGGCCCCGCGTAAATGCTCCTTACATATCATCTCATTTAATAACTAACAGCAAAAGGTAGGTCTAATTATCACCGCCTAAAGTCGATGCATGAGGCTCAAAAGGAAGGGAAGTCGCTACCCCGCAAGGTCACACGGCGAGTGTGCCAGGGCCAGATTTATCCGCGGTCCCACATCGAAATCTGTGCTCTCCGCCCGCAAGCAGGGGATGCTGCGTCCGCTTCCTCCAAGGGCTGTTAAGATCATTGCATCGCCGGATCCATGTAAACATTTTAACTCGGAGTCGGGCACAAAGAAGCGCGCGGGATGGATCAGCAGGGATCCTACCGTCGTGACCCTCTAAGGCGGGCCCGGCTGCCGGGCGCTTCCCGATGCGCAATTTGGGCAGCGGCGTGGACCCGAGGGGCCCGGGGAGCCGGCGGCCTGGAGGCCTTTGTCTGTCGGTCCGCGGGCAGGGGTCCGGGGGTGGCCTCCGGGGAGGGGTCCGCGCGCGAGCAGGGAGGCGGCGGCGCGGGCCGGCCAGGCCCGGGCCCAGGGGGCGCAGGGCGGGGGCGCGGGCGGCGGGGCGGCCGGCTCACCTCACCCGGAACTGCTCCTTCCACACCTTCCCGCTACTCTGGCACAGCTCGCGCAGCCGCCGGCAGGTGCTGGAGACGCGGCCGATGTCGGCGGCCGTCAGCGAGCCGCTGCACAGGATGTACTCCAGCACCTCGCCGGGCAGGTTGACGAGGCAGCTGAGGCCCGCCGCCTCGGGCGCGGCCTCCTCCGCCAGCGCCGGCACCACCTCCATCGCGCTGTCGACCGCTGCCGCCGCCATCTTGTCCGCGTACCTGGGCCCGCCGCGCGCGCGCGCCAGGGCCCTCCGCTTCGCCCCGCCCACCCGCCTCGAGGGGCCGGGCCCCAGGTCGCCCCGCCCACACCCGTGGCCACCCCCCCCCCCCCCCCCCCGCCCGCCCGCCCGCCCGCGACGCGGGCCACGGCTGACCCAGGGAAACCCGTTCTTACAAACCAGCTGTGCTGTGGGCCCTGCGGCTGCGAACCAGCGATCAAAGCAGATTCCCTTTTTGGTTATGTGTCCGGAGCGCTTCCTGTGCATGAGCTCATCAGATCTTCCCAATAACCCTATCAACTTTTATCGCCTTGAGTTACAGATGGGGAAACTGAGCTTCAGGGAGATAAACGGACTTACTCAGAATCCCGTGTCCTAGATGTTAATTCAGATCCGCTTGGCTTGTGCTTGACTGTGCTCTAAGCCAGTATGCCGTAATAACAGCTAATTTAATATTCTTGAGAGGGTACCGTGCCAAGCAGTTTACAGGTTCTTTCTCCTGTTACGTACTGTAATGATACCCATTCTAGTATCATTAAGGAAATAATAAGGAATAAGGAAAATAAGGCTCATAAAGGTGGGAGCCACTGGTTCAAAGTCACAGACACAAAAAATGGTAGAGCCTGGGTTTGAACGCTCAAAGCAGGAATTGCCACCCAGGTGTGGGTGGGCACTCTTTTTTGGTGCCTGTTCCTATTATTACCATTACTATTACTATTACTAACCCAGGCCCTGTGCTGTGTTCCCTGGAGATACAGATATGAGTAAGATGCTGTCCTTGCCTCCTAGGAGTTCGAAGTCCAGTTGGGTGGGTGAGTGGAGGGGGGGGGCACACAGGCATAGAACGATTTGTTGTCAGTACTTAGAGGCTCAACAAGGTAGCCCCCACCTCAATTTGGAAATCAGAATGCCCTGGAAGTAATAAAGTTATAAAGTTAACTCTCAGTGGATGGTGAGCCATCCATAGCTCCCTACTGCCCTTAGAAATGAATCTGAAATCTCTAACATTGTTGCAAAGGGATAGACCCCTGTCTACCTCTTCTTGCCTATCTGAAGCCATCCTCTCCCTCACTAGCCATGCCCCAGCCAGCCTGGTCTCTTTCCTTCCACTTCTGGCCTTCACATGTATGCTGGCCCCACTGCCTAGAATATACTTTGTGCTAGAATGTCTTCCTTTGAGCTACTCCTTCTCTTCCTCCAGGCCTTAGCTTAACCTCTCCAGATGACATTTCTTCCCTCACCTCAGCCCCACTGCCCCAGGTATGATTCCTTCCCAGGATTTTTCAGTCTTGTCATTAATTAATTTATAACTATCCAACCTTTGTCTTTCCTGCTAGATCAAAAGCAACTTCAGCATCGGGACAGCATTTGATCACCTGTGGGTGCCCAGTGACGTGGCCCAGACCCTACACATAGTCGATCCTCAATAATTGTCTATTATTTGCAATTGTCTAACGAGCTGTTTAGCTCGAGCAGGTCAGACTTTCTGAGGGGCAGCTTCTTATCTGTAAAATGGGGATAATAATAAGAATGCTGGCCTCCTGGGACTGTCAACAGAATTAAATGAGTACATTGAGGTAAAGTGCATAGAACAGTGCCCGACACAGGGAAAGTACTGGATGAAAGTATGTTATAGAGGAATGGGGAGAAACTGTTCCAATATTTTGGAACTAGATAGAGGTGGTGGTTGAACATTGTGAATGTACTAACTGCCACTGAGTAGTTCATTTTTATTTTATTTATTTAAAAAAAATTTTTTTAATGTTTATTTATTTTTGAGACAGAGACAGAGCATGAACAGGGGAGAGGCAGAGAGAGAGGGAGACACAGAATCCGAAACAGGCTCCAGGCTCTGAGCAGTCAGCACAGAGCCTGACGCGGGGCTCGAACTCACAGACCGTGAGATCATGACCTGAGCCGAAGTCGGACGCTTAACCAACCAAGCCACCCAGGCGCCCCGAGTAGTTCATTTTTAAATGTTTAGTTTTAGGGGCACCTGCCTGGCTGGTCTCAGGGTTGTGAGTTAGAGCCCCACGTGGGGTGTAGAGCTCCCTTAAAAAAAAATAAAATGTTTCATTTTATGTCGTGTGAATTTCACCTCAATACATTTGTTCAAAAGTGTGTTACTGATTGTATTCGTTTGCTAAAGCACTGTAACAAAGCACCCCAGAGTGAGTGGCTTCACAGAAATGTATTTTTCCATGGTTCTAGAGGCCAGAAGTCTGAGTTCAAGGTGTGGGCAGGGTGGCCTTCTTCTGAGGCTTGTCTCCATGGCTCGGGGATGGCCGTCTTCTCCCTCTGTCCTCACGTGGTCTTCTCTGTGCGTGTGTCCGTGTCCTAGTCTCCTCTTAGAAGGACACTAGTCCTGTTCGATTAGGGGCCATCCTAACGGCCTCATTTTAACTCAGTTACCTCTTTAAAGACCTTGCCTTGATCTCCTATTTTTTTAAGTGGCCTTATTATTGGCAATTTTTTCAAGTAATCGCTACACCCAGTGTGGAGCTCGAACTTGCGGCCCTGAGATCAAGAGTCACAGGCTCCACCCACTGTGCCTTGGGATCCTCATCTATAAAGTGGGAGAAACAACAGATCTCCCTAAGGCGAGAGGACTCTTCGGGACATCAAGACCTTCTACACACCTCCATTGAGGAGATGCCCCTCAATGTGACTGACCTCATCTGAGGGGCTGTCCTGCTACCTAGTCCTACCCAGGGTTCAGTCCATGTGGCGCTGAGGAGGAGCAGGAGGGGACAGGGAAGAGAGCCAAGGGATGGACCTCTTGTCATTTTTTTCTCTGAGTAAACGTCACTTTTTGAGGCAAAAGAAAGACAACAACAGATCTTCCTATTAAATGAAACCGTGCATATATGTCAGTTACTATTGCCACAGGACAAATAAACCCCAAACTTAAACAGCATAGTACAACATAGTACAGCCGTGTGCCCTTGATTTTGTGGATCAGGAAATGGGAAAAGGCTTAGCTGGGCAGCTATAAACTGGAATGACGTGGCGGACCCAGATTCCATGCTGTCAACCGTGGCACGTACTTACTTGCCTCTGTCAGGTCCTATAGGGCCTGCAAAGAGGCTTGGGATCGTGTCTTAAGTGTGCTGGGAAGCACTATCCATATTCAAATGCCCAAGCAGAGGGTATGTTCTCTCTGCCTCAGTTTCTCCGAGAAAACTTTTTCTTCTTTTGGAACGAGGAAGCAATTCTCTTCTCTAAACAGATCACTCCTAATGGTCGTCAATCTGTCTCCTCCTCTCCGTTTTCCTCAGCCACAGTCTAGGTCCATGTCCCCAGTGTGACTCCTAAATGTTCCCCTGGCTTTCACTCTGGCCACAAGAATGTGAAAATCAGCCCCAATGACCCTAAGACTTTAGTAAGCAAAGTGTTCAGCCCCTTAGGTGGAAGGCAGACCCCACAGCTGCACAGGTGATTGGTACGCCATTCTTAAGAACAACTCTTATTTTCTTATCGATGCCATCCAGGCCTTCCCTCTGCCCATTTCTTCTTCTTCTTCTTCTTTTTTTTTTTTAATCTTTTTAATGTCTATTTATTTTTGAGAGACAGAGAGACAGAGCGTGAGCAGGGGAGGGCAGAAAGAGAGGGAGACATGGAATCAAGAGCAGGCTCCAGACTCTGGGCTGACAGCACAGAGCCCACACTGGGCTCGAACCCACAAACCATGAAATCATGACCCGAGCTGAAGTCGGACACCTAGCTGACTGAGCCATCCAGGCACCCCTGCCCAGTTCTGATCAAAGATGGCCAAGACGCCATTGGGAAAAAATTAAAGTCTCCTGCCAATCCAGAAAATCCTCTCCCAATTCTAGAAAAGAGTCGTTTCAATAGTGGGAGCAGGCATTAAACCAGACTTAAGGCACAGCACAGGTAATCCGCTAATGAGATTACAAGGACGGAGAAATTCCACTCTTTTGATATACAGCCAAGTATCGCGTCACATACATGCTTTCGAGATGAATGTTAACTTCCTCAGGGACGAGGACCTGGTCACATATTTCCTAGTTCATCCTAAGCTCATTTGGTAATTGGGGTACACATTGTGCTAGCGAATTGCCTTTGGCTCAAGGAAGTATGAAAACTTCTTATCTTTACCACAGGCCAGTGGTTACAGCTTGGAACAAGACGCTTAGGCTAAACCCCCACAGTCACAGGGAGATAGGGACACTATCTTCCTTGATATTTACATTTCAAAGAGATGTTTCGCAGGCCCTTAAGGAAAATATTCCTGAATTTTACTACTGTCACAAGGCTTGTTTAGCCTTTTAAAAATGTTTTTTATTTATTTATTCTTGAGAGAGAGAGAGAGAGGGAACGTGAGCAGGGGAGGGGCAGAGAGAGAAAGGGAGAGAGAGAGAGTCCCAACCAACTCAGCCCCAACTGAGTCCCTCAGGTCCCCCGGCTTGTTGAGCCTTTCAAAAAGATTTGCAAAATGTCATATATATGCGCAGTGGAATATTATTCAGCTGTAAAAAGGAATGGAGTACTGATATGTGTTATAACACGGATGAACCTTGAGGACGTTATGCTAAGTGAAAGCAGCCAGTCACAGAAGGACAGATACCGTATCATCCCACTGCTGTGAAACTTCTAGAAGAGGCAAATACATAGACGCTGAATGTAGACTGGTGGTCACCAAGGGCTGGGAGTGAGGAGGCAATGGGGAGTTCTTGCTTAATGGTTATAGTTTCTGTGTAGGGTGATAGAAAACGTTCTGGAAAGAGATACGGGTGACAGTTATATGCCATTAAGAATGCCCTTTAGGGGCGCCTGGGTGGCGCAGTCGGTTAAGCGTCCGACTTCAGCCAGGTCACGATCTCGCGTCCGTGAGTTCGAGCCCCGCGTCAGGCTCTGGGCTGATGGCTCAGAGCCTGGAGCCTGTTTCCGATTCTGTGTCTCCCTCCCTCTCTGCCCCTCCCCCGTTCATGCTCTGTCTCTCCCTGTCCCAAAAATAAATAAACGTTGAAAAAAAAAATTAAAAAAAAAAAAAAAGAATGCCCTTTATACCATCGGATTGTATGCTTAAAAATAGTTCACTGGCAAATTTCCTGTTACATGTAGTTTACCATAATAAAAAAAAAATAGCACTGACAGAAAAGATTTGCGTACATATCAAAGGACAGAGGAGAGATTTACACATACGCAGTTTCTCAAGGAAATGCTCTGAGAAGGGAAGATGGGAATGAGTCTCTTTCTCTTTGGGCAACAGGGGAGATTCTAGGTGTTAAAATTAATCCTACAGTTCCCTCTCGCTGAACTGCTGACTCTATGTATTGAACACAGAGGCAGTATAGCTCTGCTTAAAATTACCTAATATAAGCCTAAATGCTAGACTAACCCCCTCCCACCCCATCCTACAAGCCCCCCCAGAGCTCCTCCAGGGTGCCCTCTCCCTGCGAATAAACTCATCTTTGTGGACTATCAGCATATGGTGTACATCTGGTTATCTTTGGCCGGAGGGTTTCAATATTCCTCTCCCAAGAGATCTCTACAATCTAACTAGAGAGACCATTTCCACACCCCTCAACGACCTCAGTGGCTTTCCTTGTTCTCAAAATATGTCTACACTTTCTCTTCTGGTCCATTTCCCCAGACTCTGTTCCAGCCGAGGGCTTTTGCTAGTTCAGTTCCTTTTTCCTGGAGTGCTGGCTTCCCAGCTCCTCACTTACCCTTTGACTTGCTCCCTCAGTCACGTGGTTGATGAGACCTCCCCCCACCCGCCACCAAACCGCCTTATTTAAACTCTCCGTCTGTTTTTTTTTTTTTCTCCAAAATCACTTATCACCATCTATCGCTATAACATACTCCCTCAAAAAAAAAAAAAAAAAAAAAAATTACGGTCTCTCTCCTTCCAACAGATGTGAGCCCTCCTGGTTGATCTCCAGTGTCTATGAAAGGGCCTAACACACAGTAAATCCTCATTATATTTCTGGTGAATAAGTAATCCTGTGAGTGCAAGTCAGTTTAGCTGGCTGTATTTTGCACGGGGTGGGGTGGGGGTGGGCATCAGTCTCCGGGGGCCAGAGGGCGGACTACGGTAGGCTGAGTGGTAGCCCCCAAACACGTTCACATTCTAATCCCTGGAGCCTCTGACGTGTGTGTGTTTTCTCCCAGCACCACCAAGCAATTCTCCGACACTACAACTCGACCCAATTCTGACACTGTCTACCTGGAGATAGCATCAGCCCCCACAGGTTCAGGCTTAGACCTCTAAGACTGCCCCAGCCCCCCTTTAGCCGGTACTTAACAAGCCAAGGTTGTTACCTGTAGTTCTGATTGGCTATAAATCAGAGGTTCCCTTGATCTCTTCAACCAGTTTGCTAGAATGACTCACAGAACTCAGAGACATTTTACTTCCCAGATCACTGGCTTATTATAAAAGGATATAACTCAGGAACAGCCAGATAGAAGGTACGGGGAGAGGTCTAGGAGCTCCCATGCCCTCTCAAAGGGCACCGTTCTCCATGAATCGCCACGGGTTCACCAACCTCGGTGCTTCTGAATCCTGTCCTTTTGGGTTTTTATGGAGGCTTCATTACAAAGGCATGGTTGATTCACTCATTGGCCACTGGTGATTGATTCAACAACCTCCGACCCCTCTCCCCTCCTCGGAGGTCAGGAAGGGTGGGACTGAAAGTTCCAACCCTTTGGTCACATGGTTCGTTTCCCTGGCAACCAGCCCCCCATCCCCAGATGCTTTCCCAAACTCACTGCATTTACATCCACTCAGGTGTGGGTGAAAGGGGTTTGTTGGGAATGAGACAACTTTATCGCTCTTATCACTTAGGAAATCCCAAGGGTTTTAGGAACTCTTTGCCAGAAACAGGGGTGAAGACCAAATATGTATTTCTTATTATAAATCACAAGTTCACAGTTACCTTACATGGCAAAAGGGACTTTGCGGATGTAATTAGGTTAGGACTCTTGAGATGGGGAATTTTCCTAGACAACCTGGGTGAGCCCAATGTAATCACAAAGGTCCTTATAAGGAGACAGGAGGGTCAGAGGCAGAGAGTGGAGATGTGACACAGGGCAGCTTCTAGAAGCAGGAAGAGGCAAGGAAAGGGATTCTTTCCTAGAGCAGTAGCGAATATGAAACTACCACAGATTTAATGCAGATTTTGTATGAGTTTTCCATTGCTGTTGTAATAAATTACCACAATTTACTGGCTTAAAACAACACAAATGTAGGGGCACCTGGGTGGCCCAGTCAGTTAAGCATCGGCTCTTGGTTTCAGACCCCATCATGATCTCACGGTTTGTGGGATCGAGCCCCACGTAGGGCTGCGTGCTGATAGTGCAAAGTCCACTTGGGATTCTCTCTCTTCCTCTCTCCGCCCCTCCCCTGCTCACGCTCGCTGTCTCTCACTCTCAAATAAATAAACACACTTTATAAGAAAAACCTCACGGGGCGCCTGGGTGGCTCAGCCGACTTCAGCTCAGGTCATGATCTCACAGCTCTTGAGTTCGAGCCCCGTGCTGACAGCTCAGAGCCTGGAGCCTGCTTCGGATTCTGTGTCTCTCTCTCTCTCTCTCTCTGCCCTTCCCCCACTCACACTCTGTCTCTCTCTCCTTCAAAAATAAATAAACATAAAAAAAAAAGCCTCACAAATTTATGATCTCACTGCTCTGGATGTCAGGGGTCTCTGACGGGTTTTACGAAGCTACAGTAAAGGTGGCTGCAGGAGTGCTGCTCACAGCCGCATGACCCCGAAATCTGCAGTAATGCAGTGTGCCAGGGAGATTACGTGGTTGGCTGTTACTCAGCATTCAGTGGCAAGAGGTAACAAATACATAGAGGCAGATAAAACATGCGCGCGCAGACACACATAACGATTGCAAAGCAAACTCTCCAATACGCCAAGCGACTGGTTACAGAGAAGCTGAAAAGGCAGTGTTTGAATCCAGCCCTCAGCAATAGACATGGGATTGGAGTTGGGCAAAGAGGAGGGGTGAGCTTTCCAGGTAAGGGGAGGAGCAGAAACAAAGGCTAGCCAGAAGGAGAGAAAAGCTGCCTTTAGAACCCTTGGGGGGTGGGCGGGGAGGCCAGGAAAATGGGTGGTGGGCATTGAGGGGGGCACTCGGGAGGAGCCCTGGGTGTTTTATGTAAGTGATGAGTCATGGGAATCTACTCCCGAAGCCAAGAGCACACTGTGTGTTAGCTAACTTGGCAATAAATTATATGCAAAATAAATAAATAAAAGACAAAGGCAAAACACACACACGCACACACATACACAAAGAACCATTGGGGTGAACCCACAGACGGGGAAGCTTTGTGTGGAGCCAGGGAGGCAACCAAAATTGAGAAAGCCTGCCTGTGGCCAGAGCAAGCACTGAATATTGGCCAGAGGGGATGGCCCTGATCCTCTGGTCCCTGGCGGCATTGAATGCCTTGTAAAAAAAAGGCATGACGGATAAGAGAGATGTTTCAGAAGGGCAATCTGGGGGCAGTGTGTGTTTTTCAAAGAAGGGGAAGCCACCAGCCTGGAGGAAAAAGGAACAGGTGTCTCTCTCCCCACAGATTGGCCTGTAGCTCTCTGCTAATAACGGCATTTCCATCAGTGACTCTTTTCAAAGCCTTCAAAATGAAACTCAGTTACCGCACAGTTTCACCAAGGCCACGGATACCACACCTGGAAATTACAGTGGGTCTCAGAGGCTTTCCTGCGCTTAGTATCTTTTCCCCACCACGTCCCCGTGAGACCAGAAATGGGAGCAGAGGAAGGAGGGGCTCATAACTTGAAGATCTCACGTTCCTGGGAACTGTAAGGAAAAGCTAAGAGAGGCTTCCGATATCAACTCTGAATTCCAGCGGAGGAAACCCAGACTGCCGAGAGACCAAGAGACCACACGCCCCTGTTCCCTTCCCTCCCTAAGTCTAGCAGTACAAAAAGATTTAAAAAAAAAAAAAAAACAAAAAACCCTTTACTAATTACTCAGCTTTAATTGTCTGCTGTTTGATTAACTTAATCTTATTTTCCTCCAGAGGCCATTGCTAAAGCGATTTCCTTGTAGTGATGTGGGTTCCAAGCTCCATACTGATCCCTCGATTGTAAATAATTTCTCTGGTTTTGTTCTCTCGGTGATTTTGCCAAGGGTCCAATGAAGAAAAAAAAAAGTACATTTTTACTATTTAACTGACCGTGAGGCCCATATTCTATATGGACCTGCGTTTTCCTCCTTCCCCCACTTGTCTCCCACCCCCTTCTCCTTTTGATTTGTGGTTGGGAAGGTTCTGTTTTGGTGTAAACTTGGATTTTTTTTTTCACCTGGTTGCCAGGCAACAGCAGTCACCCCAGTCAGGATGCGGAGAAATGTTAAATTGTTCCCAGCCACCTCTGAGGCTGGACTTGTCAAAACTCCAGTGCAGGTTGGGGGGCTGGTTAAAAATTCAGAAGTCAGAACTTATCCCTAGCAAGCGCTAATGGGCAGGCGGGGGGAGAAACCCAGGAAATCGGCTTTTAAAATGTCTCCTCTGATGACAGAAGTCTCAAGGGGTGCCTAAGGGACCCAGGGCTGAATAGCAAATGGTAAATTATGCCAAGAAGGAGCCGTGTGACAGGCGCCTGGGTGACTCCGTCGGTTAAACGTCCGACTTTGGCTCAGGTCATGATCTCATAGTTCGTGAGTTCGAGCCCCGCGTCGGGCTCTGTGCTGACAGCTCAGAGCCTGGAGCCTGCTTCACATTCTGTGTCTCCTCTCTCTCTGCCCCTCCTCCCCCTGCTTGCACTCTGTCACTCTCTCTCGAAAATAAACACTAGAAAAAAATTTTAAAAGAAAGATGGAAAATTAAGAAGAAAGATGGAGCTTCCATAAGAGAAAAAAAGCTGAGAACATCGGAAGCTAGGACCTTAATTTATTTATTCATATATGGGACTATTCTATCCTATCCTATACTGTTCTATGTATGTTGAATATGTTAATATATGAACCCATTTAATCCCATTGCAAGACAATGAAGTTGAAACAACCGCAGCCTACTAGACATGCAGAAAGGAAGAAACAGAGAGGTTGAGTAACTCGTCCAAAGTTGCACAGCCGGGAAGTGGAAGAGCCGGGATTTGAACTTTGACTGTCTGGGTCTCTTGGCAGCAGCACTGGCTGGTGGTGTAGAATGCAGATTCTAGAGCTGGACAGTCTGGGTTCGAATTCTACCTGTAACGTGTACTAGCTACGTTCACCTTGCACAAACTGGCTCATCTCCTTGTGCCTCAGTTTCCCAACTTGAGTAATGATACACGCCTAACTATTCCCATGAAGATTGGCATTTGATAACTCTTAGCCATTATTTTAATTAGTTTCTGTGAGGCAGGGTAGAGCTGGACACTGAGGGCTTCTCTGGTCCCACCCCCATCTCTGACCTGCATCTCGCATTTGAACTTGGGCCTGAGGTTCAGGAATAGGGTGGAGAAGGCAGGGATGGTATGTGGGGAATGTTTGATGTTGGGGAAGTTATTCTGTAGTTTAAAAGGCTATCTAGCTGTTTGTGCTTTTTGGCCAGGAAATAGGCGTGAAGGTCAAAATGGTCACGGCATCCAAATGGCCATGTCCAGAAGGGCATGACGAAGCCTTGGGGCCCCCCACCCCCCCAGTTTATCCTTTTATACTAACCATCCTGTCGGGGCATTTGGGGTAAGCTCCTCTTCATCTGTCCTTTTGGTGCTTTTGAGGCTCCTTCCTTCTGGAACCGGGTCTGAAGCTAGCTAGGAATTAGGTTTTAGGGTCCTCAGGGTTGTGTATACAGGGAGAGAGGGCTGGGGCGAAGGTGGTACAGTTTCTTTGGGGCCCATGCAGTGAATGCAGCCATCATGGGGGCAAAGGTGTTGTGGGGCAGTGTGGACAGGATGCTGGGAATGCTCCACCGGGATCTGGATCCATGTCAAGACTCTAGAACTGTTCCCCAGCTGCTGGAAGCATCCTGGAGCGCCCTCAGCAATCCACCCCTCCGGGGTGGCTTCTACTGCAGAGAGCAGGCTGGTCCAGGACTGGCTGACAGAGGGGTATGAAACCCGGCCTTCTGGCCGCAAATCACGGGACAGCTCCGGAAGGTCACCTTCAGAATTCCCTGCACTGTTGGCTGAAATTTCTGTTGCGACAATATTGCAGCTCCGGCTTTCCCTCGGATCAGGTGGACTGCTCTCCCTCCCTCCCTCCCCGCCTCTCCCCTCCCCTGCCTCAGACCACTCCCCAACGCATCTCTGCCACCTCCCTCAGGGTGGGCTTCCTGGGTGGGGGTGGTGGGGGGGGACACCTGGCCAGCGACAGCAAGCAAAGGTGGGAGAAGCTCCAAGCAAATCAAACAACAGACAACAGCCAGTGAAGTCGACTCCACTTTTTAATATTGTAACCATAATGCAAACAGGCATAAGTAGACTTTTGTTGAATTCCATCAAGTTAGAAGATGAGGACGAGTTAGAAGGACAGCATGCAGTGAACACAGCTTGGACAACCTCGCGAGGAGCGTGGGGCGGGCGTCAGTCCTTAAAGGAAGGTGCCGGAGCGCATGGGACACTGGGCGGACATTAGCAGCATCGAGAGCTCAGAGGTAGGGGGACGTCCGAGTTTCTGACGGCGTGTGTGTGTGTGTGTGTGTGTTTGGTGACATGTGACACCCACTCTGCCCACCTCCCCAGCTCCTCAACCCTGAATGGAAACCCATTGGGACAGCAAGGAGGGGCGGCCAACTGCGTGTTCTCTCTCTCTTTCTGCCTTCCAGAAAACCACTGCTGAGCCCAGAGTGGGTCTACGATCACAAGACAGCGCGACACAAGGAAAACAGGGTGGAGGCAGGGCGGCACGGCATTGGGCCTTCACGGGTCATAATCAGAGCGATGCCGAGGGCACAGCCTCCTACCGGGATGGAAGCAGCATCCTTCTGTCTTGGGAGGGAGTTTGTGAAACCACTTTTTTTATCCCCCCGGCCCCCCACCAAATCCTTGGAGTCTCAAGTTGGTGGCAGATAACGGAAACAAAGCCATCAGGCCGAGGGGTCCTCCGCTGACTCCAGTAGGTCCGTGATGAAAACGCCTGGGGCAGCCAGGAGCGATGTTTTTGCTCCCAGGGGACATCTGGCAATGTCCGAAGACATATTTGGTTGTCACATTTGGCAGGACGGGGACTGATACTGGCTTTTAGTGGGTGGAGGCCAGAGATGACATGCCACATCCTGTCTTTACAACGCCCAGGGCAGCCCCCACCACAAAGAACTGGGCCCAAATGCCAATAGTGCTGAGGTTGGCTGGCCCTGGACCAGAGGCTCTGACAGCTTGGGTGCCAAGCTGGGGCACTTTGATGTCCTGGAGTCATTTTCTGGAAGACTACGGAAAAGCAGCATCTTAAGGCAGGTTTGTTCGGTCCTGCCTGCCAGGGCCACCTCGTTAAGAATGGTCGCTGTCCTGGACCAGGCAGACATGTCCTTCTTGTCCAGAACCGTTCGGACATTCCAGGACAACTCAGACGCCTCAACAAACAAAGGCATATCTACCCCTGACCTCCGCCCTTGCACGGGGCTTTGACAAGTAGTCATAGGGAATAGACTCAAGACCCGTGTTCCAGGGGTGAACATTTAGCTGGGTCCTCACCTAAGACTCACCCGAGTCTCATCGGTGTTTGGGGGCAGGGATTGGCGGGGGACCGAGGACAGGGTGTGTATGATAGAGAAAGGAGAGACCAGGTTCGTGTCAGCGCCGGAAGGTCAGATTCAGGTTCGTGGGACCATCTGTGATGAGTCCCGGACGGTGGGAGGTAGGGCAGGGACTCTCAGATCTCCCTTCCCCCATTCCAGCCCCTGGCCTTTAATTCTTGAGCTAACCAGGACTTTTGGATGCAGGAAGCCTTACAAGGGTTGAGAGATGTCAGTGAGGATGGACAAGTCCTCTAGGATGCCCAGATGAATATTTCTCTCTCCTTGTCACCTGCAGGTGGTCTCAGATGAACCGGCCAGTTCAGACAGAAGGCTTTGTGGGTAAGGGGGCCATGGTGACACATTAGAGGTCAGGGTAGCAGAGATGAAAATATGCCAGTTAATGGCCGGCTTCAAACAAGATCTTAACCCCACAGTTTTCCTGATGGCACGAATGGCCAACGTTCTAGAGGAGAAGGGGCCCAGGCATCTGGCTGGCCCATCCTGGCATAGAAACTGTTTACCCGTGATCTGGGTCAAAAAATCTCACTTGTTTTGGACTTCGGGCAAAACCTGACCTCCTTTCGGAAGTCCAAAGCAGGTGGCTGCCGAGAATGTGTTTGGCAAGAAAATCCCGTGTTCTAAGGCCAACGTCTACTGGCCTGGGGTCAGTTCTCTTTGTGTGCATGCAGGCATGGCCGGAGCCTGGAAGGATTCACCCCATTGGCTGGTAATCATGGCAACAAGTGTACACTCTTCTTTCCCATGAGGCTGGTTTTTTTGTTTTTTGTTTTGTTTTTTCCTCACGAGGCTCCTTTCTCAGCCTAGAGGTAAGACTCTTGACTTTCTCCGCAACAGATAGGTCCCCAGTTCCTGGTGACTCAGCCCCTGGAGTGGCTTTGTCACTGCATCTGCCTCTTCCCTCGGTCCAGTCTTGGTAACCGCAATACTCCACAGATAGTTCAACAGGCCAGCCATCCACGCTCTGTGCTGCAGCCCCAATATTCTTTTCCAAGCGCAATTCCAGTCGCCTTATTTTTTTCCCATTAAAAAAAAAAACGTTCTTAGGGATTTCCTGCTGCCTACCAAATGAAGTCAAAATTCCTCGACATGCCCTCGCCTCTCCCTAGCACCTGGCCCCTGCTCACCTGCCAGGCATCTGCCTCACCACCGACAGCTTCCACAGCCTTCCAAAGCCACGCCTGAAAGCCAGCCCCGATTTACCGTTCCCAGTCTGTGCCTTTCGTCCCCACTCTTCCTACTTCCTCGAAACCTGGTGTCCCCAGGCCGGCAGGTGCAATCCACCCAATTCTCGAACCCCAGACATGTATGTTGATTCTAAGCCTTGTGTGTCTACATACGAGATTCTAATCTTCCACAAACAGGAACTGTATATTGTTCTGTACACATCATTGCGCCTTCTGCATACAGTTACTGACGAAGTGAAAAAAAAAAAATTCAAAAGCGTCAGCGGGCCAGGAGGTATAAATGGTTATTTTACGGGCATTATCTCATTTAACCCACTTTGCTCTATAGGCGCTGTAGATGGACTTGGAAAGGTTAAGTCACCAGCCCGGGGCTGTCTGTGGAAACAGGGAGGAGGGGTGACAGAGTTACCATTTGGACTCGGGTCCGTTTCCAAAAAGCTCCATTTCGGTAAGTCCGAAGCATTTCCCCGAACAGAAAGGTCCCGGGCTGCCTCACTCTGTGGAAACCAATCGGGAAAACACTCCTCCGCTCAGGGAGTTTAATTACCTCTCTTCTTTCATAACACGAGGTGCGGGATTCATAGTCAAGACGTGATTATGGATTCATCGTCAAGATGGGCAGCGTGACCGTTTCACCTTTTCCTGTTTGCTGGGGATGTCTCCTTCCTCTTGGCCAAACTCACTTTTGTTACATGCGGTTGGAGCCACGGCAGACCAGTTCAAGGCGGAGAGGGACCAAAAGGGCTGCAGCCTAGGTGACCCCCAAATGCCCAGTGAATCCTTCTTTCTGCTCACCTGTTGTGAAGCCAAATTGGGCCCCTCGTTTTGGCCACTGGGACTGAACTAAAAACCACCACAAGAGGGCAGCATTTACCCACCCTGGATCAGACCTAAACCCTGAACCTGGACTTCACTCTGCCTCCCGATAGGCTCCTAACAGCGAGGTTTTTCCTAACAGGGATTCTGGCAAAGGAGAGAAACACATCAGACCGATCTCCAGTCTTCTCCCCGGGCATCATGAAGCAGCTTGTGTCGGGAGTTGAAAGGCGTTTACTCTAAAAACAAAACTCCTTTTTGGGGACGAAAGATGCATCCCCGTTCTATAATCGCTGCTTCGGACTCCCTGACACAATGAGATGATGTTTCCCGCTGCCTGCCTGCTACTAGAAGGGCAGGGCTATACGAAGAAGATGCACAGAGGAACTTCACACAAGTACTTATTTGGGGACGGAGAAGCACGCGCAGAGCTTGGTCTGGAGAGGGAAGCGCTGATGAATTCCTCCTTGAATGACGGGCGGGCGGAGAAAGGCGAGGTCTAGTTTGCCCTTTGCCTTTAAGAATCTCCGAGGTTGTCCCCTCCTGGGGACGCCTCTTTGGCGCCCCCTGTCCTAAGTCCCTTCTAGAGAGGGTGGGGGGGCACTTTCTCTTTGGCAGGCCCCCCAAGCGGAGCATCAGGAAATGCCCACTGTGACCTACAGAAAGGCGAAGCTGTCTCTCTGTATGCTAGGACACAACCAAACAGAAGCACCCACTGTCTGAAGGCTCCCCTTCCAGCCCTGGGGACCCAGGGCAGGCCCCTCGCCCTGAAGACTGCTGGCCATTTTTGATTGGAGTCAAAGTTCGTTAATGTGTCAAAATTATTTTATCAGGCTTGAAACCACGGGATCACTCGTAGAAGTCCGAGAGCGTGTGGGGCAGGCCACCCTGGGTTGTGGTCCCATACAAGAAGCTATGTGAAGCCTCGTTATGGCTTCCCTCTCCAACTACCCTTTTGGACGGGCTTCTGTGATTTCCTTCCTAGGGCAGATCGGCAAGTTCCCATTTGGAGAAGACAAAACGAAACAAAAAACCCGGCGATGAGACTCTTCCTTGAGATGCTCTCCAGTCTCCACCACTTTAAAGTTTCATCTATTCATACTCTTCTTTTTTTTTTTTTTTTTTTTTAGCTTCATAACATGACAAGGGGAAACTGAGGACAAGTGACTTGCCCCAAGTCACCTGGTGGCGAAGACAGGAACATTACTTCCCAGACTTGCGGGTAGGATTATCTGGGGAGGGCCAAATCAGGTGATCCTATCTGGGGCGGGCAGGGTAGGATCAGGGAGGGGGGTTTGCTTAATCCTTGAGATGGGTTAGTTTCCCAGAGAGGGCTCGCTCACTGGTGCGTGCTGGGATCTAAACGCATGCAATTCCGTGAGCCCCTTTTTGATGGAGATTTCCCCTTAATCGTCACACTCCCTTCTCCCTGCCCTTGGCAACCGGGGACCGTTAAGGTGCTTCAGGGATAAGAATTTCAGGAACACGGAGCACAGATCTTAAGTTATGGACACGTGAGGAACCAATACAAGGCCAGGGCACGGTTTGGGGCACTGAGAGGCTGCCGGCAACACGCCTGTCCAGGGGAGGGGGCGGACGACGGGGACCCAGGCCTGTCACATGCGTGCACACACGTGCACACATACACACACAACGAGGACGTCATCATAAAAAAAGGATAAGGTGGGGGGGGGGGCTTCAGCGGCAGAGGGACTGGCTGGGACTCTCCTGACCAGTCCCTGCAGCCTCTCCAGGGGAAACCCCAGAAAACAAGCCCTAATAGGAGCGACGGCCATGTTCCAGTGACTTCATGCACCAGTGATTTGCCCTTGTCAGGAAGAGAGAGAGAGAGGGGGACACAGTTTTGGAAGAGCCACTGTGGATTATAAAGGCATTGCATTGCGGCAGGAAAACTCAAGGAGAAAACCCAGGAGGGCCAAGGAAACCACCGAGGGGTGGGGACCCAGAAGAGGAACAACCACGGTGACAGGACGAGAGGGACAGCGGGGGCCACGTGGGGTCCCGTAGGGAAGGTTCAGCAGTGTCCACGCTTAGGAAACCTGCAGCCGCCCCTGCCGGAGCGCAGGGGACAGCCCCCCGGCCATCCATCTGGGCAAGAGGAGCCAGTTAGGAGCTGAAAACTCTGTAGGAAGACAGGGAGGGAGGGAGTTAGTGTCACAGAACAGAGCTGCTCTGTTTCCTTGCAGAGCCCCAGGGAAGCCACCAAGCTCTGGGCACAGGGCACCAAGCTCTGTCGTTTCTTCTGCAGCCTGCCCACCCCCCCCTCCCCACTCCTCGCCCCCAGCTGGGGCTCCTCTGGAATGAACAACACAAAGGGCCAGGAAGAGGGACAATGAAAGGGGCTTTCTGACAGCCAGAGGGGTTGTAATCTGAAAGGCAATCAAGTGTGGGCCTACTGGACACGAAGTATGTCATCCTAAGGGGGGAGAAAGGAGGCTGCTTAAGAAATGGGGTGTCTTGGGGCGCCTGGGTGGCATCTGAGTTCCGCTCAGGTCATGATCTTGAGGTTTGTGAGTTCAAGCCCCGCATTGGGCTCTCTGCACTGGTGGCGTGGGGCCTGCTCGGGATTCTCTCTCTCCCTCTTTCTCTCTGTCCCTCCCCCACTTACATGTGCGTGGGCACTCTCTCTCTCTCTCTCTGTCAGAATAAACAAACTTAAGGAAAAAAGAAACAGGTGTCTTCCCTCTGCTACCAAAAACGAGACAGCCGAATTCCCACTTAATTCAACACAAGGGGCATCCGGTGGTGGTCTGGAAGTTCTCTGTGGCGGGAATAGGGTGAGCGACCTTGCAATCGCAGTTCAAAGGTCAAGGCCTTCAGATAAGGTTGAAATCCTGAGACTCAATCCAGTCTCGCGACGCCTCTGACTGTTCCCAGCAACTTCCAGAAGGCCGGTAAACTTGTCATAATAACACCAATTGGGATTTGTGTGGATGAGAATGTTCTGAGCGACTTGGGGGGCGTGGGAGGCGGTGTAAATGCGGGAGCAGTGGCTACAACACGCCCTCCCAGAGGCTGGAGCCATTGTTCCACTAGGGGGCGCCCCAGGCAGACGCTGGGCACCCAAAGCCCGGGTTCCCACACATGGAGGGGCCTCAGAATCCCCTGAGGGCTTTCTAAAACACAAACCGAGGTTCTCGCTCCAGAGTTTCAGAGTCAGCAGGTGTGGGTGGCCTGAGAATGTGCATTTGCCCTCCTCCCTCTCCCCTCCCCCCCCCCCCCCCACATTGTGGGAAAGCCAGTGTGAAACGAAGCCTGACACCCCTGCCCGCCCCTTGCCCACAGGATGGAGGCTGCTTACTCATCAGTGTCTTTTTTGCTCTCCTCAATGAAGGCAATGGATTCAGATCTAAGGCGGTTGGTCACTTCATATGTTCGCAGGGTGACCCCGAAAATATCCTCATGGTACCGGTTGTCATCCTGGGGGACAGAAACAGCCCTCAAATGCCAGCCAAAGGCGGGAAAGGGACAGACAACGCTGACACCCTGGAATGGAATATCCCTAAAGAAGTCCGTTCCTAAAGAAACAAGGTGCAACCCAGCGCCCCCTGGAGGATCTCTGGCCTCCAGGGCTGCGTTTCACAAGACCCTGGGCTCTCCAGCGCAGAGCCGTCTCTCCAGCCCAGGGGGCAAAGAACATTTCGCTTTGCATCCAGAAACAGAGCTGCCGATTCTGAGGACAGAGGGAGTGAGGAGGTCAAAGGGAAACCTCGCTCCCTTTCTCTCCCTCCTCCTGTTCCTGCAAAGTTCAGCTCTGGGCATGGCTGGGTGGAGTGTAAAAGGCATCACAGCCCAAAGAAGCCAGCAGAGATGGGAGAAAAGAAAAGTGCCCGTTTAGCACTCAGGGAACACCGCACAGCCACCAGAGTGGAGACTTGGCGGGCACACATGAGTTTATCCAAAGACGGGCATCTTTGCGCAGAAATAAACAGCCAAAAAAGAGGAATCTCCTCTGGGGATTCAAGAAACAGCACAAGTGATGACCGATTTCTGGCGTCTAAGAGTTTCTGGAGAATGTGGGAGCTCCTTCAGCAAACTGAGGGGCAGGCAGCAAGAACATCCTCCCAGGGCCGTGTCCTTGAGGATTCAACAAGGGGAAAGTGTGCCCCGCTGCTGAGGCAGGGCACTGGTTGGGGGAACAACGCGGAATCACAGTGAAGCACAACGAGGCACAGAGTTCAGTTCTGGCACCCTTCGGTCCTGAAGGAAGTTGCACATTTGTAGAATGGGTTCACCTTTAATTGGGGTAGGTTTTGAACCTTATTTTGCAGAGGTCCGGGAATCTATGACAGTGTCTCCAAGGCTCATGCCAACGAGATTGAGCGATAGGAGCTCTCTGCCGCTCCCCTTGGTTCTGTGGCATTTCTACCAGAAAGTTCTTTTCTTTTTCTTCTTCTTCTTCTCCTTCTTCTTCTTTTTTTAACCACCTGGGGTTCAGCATTAGATTTAGGGCAAGACTTCTTGTGCAAAAAAATGTTTAATGCTCATTTAGGGAAGAAGGGGGAAGGATGGGATCATCTCTGGAGCTTTGTGGAGGCATGGGACTCGGTCCCTCCTATTTGGGGCAGCTGGCCACTCAATCAGGACTCTGCTTGCGGGGCTGCTTCCAGCCTCTGTGCAAATTAGGTGAAAGTAGCCCTCTTTCTGGGGTAGACACAGTTCCGTGCCAAGGTACATGGCTCTGTGCAAACATAGGGTGGCTGGCCTTAGACAAACTTTTTTTTGTGCAGTGTTCAACCTGCACCACCACACAGGGCAGTGCTGCAGCTTGGTTCTGGGGGCAGGAAAAGTTGGGTGTGGACGGTTTCTATCTAGCCACCCAGCAGCCCACTCACTTGTTATTTTCACACAGCACTGCCGCCCTCCCTATTTAATACCTGCACCTGCCCTGACCCAGCGCCCAGTCACCCTTCCTTCTCTCTCAACTATGGTCTGGGGCCACCAGTAGCCTCCACCTTGCGCCACACATGGGAAAATGGAGCAGCCGGGGATGTCATCAAGGCTCCCCCGATCACTGAGACAGGCGGGGTGAGGAAGAGGAGACGGGAACTGGATGCCAGAAAAGGGATCCAAGAAGCCGGCCTGTCGCTCACCCTCAGCCTGCTGATGAACACGCCAGCATCCTCCGCTGAGAGCTTCCCTTGCTGGGTCATGATGCGCTGGATGGCTTTGAGGACATCGGCGGCCATGGTGACGTCCCCGCAGACGTAAATGTGGCCCCCTTGCTCCTTCAGGGCTCGGTACACAGGTTCTGCCAAATGCTCCTCCAGGATGTCCTGAACGTACTTCTGCGGGGAGCAGGAAGAGCCATGGGGAGGAGCTGGGGTCCGGCGCAGCTCACTCCCCCAGGGGAGCGCAGCCCGACACCCGTGACCCCAGGGGACCGGGAGGAGTGAGTAAGACCGCGAAAGCCAAGCCAAGGGTGTGTGAATGGGGCTCAGCCCTGCTAAGGACCCTCTAGGGGGGAGGACACACCCCAGCGCCACCCCCTGGAGCAGCACAGAGCAGGGCACTATCTATCTGCTCCCCTCTGCAACGGCCAGCGGTCACCCACGGGGTGGGAACGCCTGTTCTCCACGAGGTGTGGGTTTCGCGCCTGCGGGCATCCTGGGCTGGCGTCCCGAGGAGGCCCCAGGCCAGACAGCAAGAGGCGGGAGGGGCGAGGGGCTCTCAGTTCACACCCGCACAAACCCAGCACACCGGTTGTCAAACAGCCGCTGCCCGGACCCTCTGAGTGCCCACCCTACCCCAGCTGCCCTGGGCCCTTTCCGGGGACCGCCCCCTGGGTCTCCCCAAGATCCAGCAGGAGCGTGCTCCAGTCCAGTGGCCTGTGACCATTCTGACAGGTAGTGCCTCTAATGGACTGTTAAATGTGTTTTTCGGTTTTTTATTATTCATATTTTTAAGTATTTTTTTTTTATTTTGGTAAAATACACACCACATATAAAAGTGGACAATTCAGTGGCATTTCATATACCACAATCTTGGGCCACCATCACTCTGTCTAGCTCTAGAACTTATTCATGACCCCCAAAGGAAACTCTGTGCCCATCGGCGGTCAGCCCCCCATCCCCGCAGCTCCTAGTAACCAACAATTCCGCTGCCTGTTTCTACGGATTTGGCTGTTCCGGATATTTCATAGAAGTGGCATCAGAGGATATGGGCTGTTAAATATTTTGAATCGGTATTTTTGTGCTCCTGCTTCCTGAAGTACAGAGCAATGTTCCGCAGGAGAATTCGGGAAAGGGGGGGGTTGTCGGCAGGTGTTGGGCTGGGGCGTGGGGACTGTGAACGGGCCGGATGTTACCTTTGGTTTGTCTGGCTCCCGCGAGTAGGCCGTGTAGAGTTCTCTGAAGACCCCCTTGTTCTTGGCCTGTAGAGTTTCCTCCCTGTAGATGTGGTCTATCTTGGATTGCCGGCACCCAAACACCAGGACCATGGGGCAGGGGCTCATTCCTGGGGACCGGGAAGATCTCGTGTCACTGACAGCTCTGAGGCCTGACCTGGGGCTATGGGTGGTGATGCCAGGGGTGGGGTGCTGAAAGCCTTGGTGTGTACCGTCCGGATACAGGTACACAAGCACGGGGACAGGCTGGGGTACACACACGCGCGCATGCACGCACTGAGGGAAGCAGGTACGGTGTGCTCAGGGTCTCAATCCTTCCTTCTGCCCCCACCCCCTGGCTATTTAGCACCCCCCTCCCCCACTTGGGTAGTGCTAGGGGCCTAGACTGTGGAGCCATACTACCTGGGTTCAAATCCCTGCTCGGTGTGATGGTGGGCAGCTTACTTAATGTCCTGGGTGTGTATTTCCCCAGGTGCAAATGGAATAAAAATAGCATCTACCTTCCAGGGTGACTGAGAAGTAAAACAGGGGAGCCCAGCAGGCGGCGAATCCTTTATCAGTATGAGCTATTCCAACCAGAATGACTGGTCTAGGACGGAAGCTTATTATTATTATTATTAATATTATTTTAACTTGTTTCCCTGTCTTGTTCATCGTTGTGCCTGTGGCACCCACAACAGCGTTTGGCATTTCTTACACGCTCAATAAATCCCCGTTTAATGCGTACCGCCACTGTGGGTTTCTTGCTCTCTCTCCTCCCAAAGCTGATGTGTTGTGTCTCTCACACAGCAAGGCTTGCCCTCGAGTAACCACCTTTGGGACGATCCCACACCCACACATGCCTTTGAGAAGGTTTAAGGTTTATTCTTTCAGGTCTGCGTGACGTTTCAGATGGGTCCTATCTTAACGGTCAAAGAAATGTCCTCTGGGGATGGAATTTCAGGCCCGAGGATGAACTGGGTTGGGAGAGTTGTTTGGATGTGTCCTTTGGAGTACAACCGTGGACCTCACCTCTGGGTCCGGTCAGTACTATGACCGCCCCCCCCTGCCCTTCCCCAGGCAGTGATGCAATGGAGAGACAACGCCATCATTCGTCCGGGTGGCTGGGACACAGGCGGGTCTCCCCGGGTCCAGGCGGGGTGGAAACCCCACAGCTGCTGAACTCTGACCCACCTTTGTGCTGGATATCAAATTGTCGCTGCTGCCAGAAGCTTCGGAAAGGGGCAATGCCAGTGCCTGGGCCAATGAGGATACAGGGCACTTGGGGATTTCGGGGCAGGTGGAAGCTGGGTGCTCTGGGCAAGAAAGAGAGAATCAGAAGGCTGGCTGAGCCCAAGTCTGATCAAGGATGCCTGACCGTCTTGGTAACTCAGTGGGATCGCACTCTTCATGTGGGGTCTGATCAGAGTGGGGGGGGGTCCCAGAGATTTGGGGAATCCCCCAAACAGGAGGTAATCTGGCTACGACTCCAATTCCCAATTTTCCTCGTTGCTGGGCTAAGACGCAAAGGGCAGTGGGATCGATTTAACTCAGGGTTTCCCAACCTCAGCATTCCTGACATTTGGGGCTGCACGCTTCTCTGCTGCGGGGGGGGCGGGGTGCCTCGTGCGTGGTAGGATATTGAGCAGCACCCCCTGGGCCTCTACCTACTAGACGCCAGGAGCACCCTCTATCTGTGACAAACAAGAGTGTCCACAGAATTTGCCAAATGTGCCCTGGGCGGGGATGGGGGGCGGGGGAGAATCCCCCGCTCTGAGAAGCAGTGATTTAACCACCCGTGGGATCTCCCAAGATCAGGGAGCAGCCTGCCGTGTATAAGAGAACCATGGGTGGGGGAGGGTGTTTAAAGTGCCGAATTTTGGGCAATGCAGCAAGTCTGGGCTCAGGATACTGTATTTTTGAAGCACCACGGGGGGCGGGGGTTCTCACGCTGATGGCATATGGACCATCCCATGAGCACTCTACTCCCAGCAGCTGAGAAAAACCACTGGTCGAGACCACTGCTCAGGTAGAGAAATTAGTGGTTGCCAAAGCAGGAACCTAGCGTGGGCTCAGGTATATCCTTTATCGTGAAAACTTTTTTAAGTTGTATTTTTTATTTGATTGTGGTAGGAACACTTCAATGAATCCTACCCTCTTAACAAAATTTTTAAGTGCACAGTATAGCACTGATCACCGTAGGCAGGAATGCCCTTTTAAAGTGAGTTTGGGGGCGCCTGGGTGGCTCAGTCGGTTAAGCGTCCGACTCCGGCTAAGGTCGTGATCTCGCGGTTTTGGGTACGAACCCCGCGTCGGGCTCTGTGCTGACAGCTCGGAGCCTGGAGCTGCTTCGGATTCTGTGTCTCCCTCTCTCTCTCTGCCCCTCCCCCACTCGTGCTCTGTCTCTCTCTCTCTCTCTCTCAAAAATAAACCTTAAAAAATAAAAAAAAATAAAGTGAGTTTGGGAGGAACAGCTCTGATCGATGCGGGGTGGGGGTGGGGGCATGGCTTGGATCTTCCCCATCTCCAAGAAAGTGGGAAACGGATAGGGTGGCCGGGAGACATCAGATAGAATTTCCACAAGGTTGCCGATTCCAGGAAAGCGGATATTGCGTTTGCCCGGCCGTCTCCTGCAGCCCCAGCATCCAGCCCAGGACATGCACTTGATACATATTTGTTACCTTGACCTGACTTGAACTGGAGGTCTTGCCCAGTTTCTGCTGCGTCGCCCTCCCATGATCCCACTGACTTAACAACTTGGAGTGATTCGGAGTGTTTGCTGATCTCAATTCTGTCTGACTCAGCCATTTCTCTGGAACCCGCGGGGCTGGTCCACCTACCCCACCTCAGGACATCCATATGCAGATTTGGGACAACGGTCATTCCTTTTCAGTTGCCACTCACCCTCTCACGAAACAGGGGACCACTTCGTCAGTCGGTATCCGGTTGAGCCAGGAGGAGCACACGCCGTGGTGAATTGGTCCTTCTCCATCTAGCAGAGGAACCAAGGCGGTCTGGCGCGCCTCCTGTCCCCAAGGTTCCCCGTCCCCGGCTTCCCCGCTCCCTCCAGAGCAGAAGGCCCAGAGCCCCATGCCAAGTCTGTGCCTTGGAATTCCTTGTCTGGACATGGTATGGTTGGGGTGAGCTCACGGCTGTGAAACCGCCCAGGGTTCCTGTGGGTAAGGGTGGGTCGGATTCAGATCCTGCCACTGACTGAGGTCACGGTCAGTGTGCTCTGGGTGACCTTCCAGGATGCCGGTCTCAGAGCTCCCCCGGGCACTGTGCATTTTAACTGCTTTATCAAGGAGGGAAAATACAGGAGGAAAACGCTAGGGTATCTGACTGACCTACAGCCAGCTGGACATCACGCAGCAGGGAGCTCCCCGCCCCGAGGGATGGGTGGGGGTGGCTTGTTTGAGTCGCTGCCTTGGTTGGGGGGGGGGTGGCGATGAGGAGATGACAGTAAAAGGGCTCTCAGGCTTGGGGAGTAGAGAAGAGTTTCAAACGCACATCCTTCTCGCTTCCTGATTCGGCACCGGGTTGGCTCTGCCTGAAGGGGCGATCCACCTGCCCGGCCCCTTTCCCAGCTCCTGGCCTTGGGGATGGGTCTCCTCCCTGGGAACTTGGGATTTGGCAGACCTGCAGAGGCCCCTGGGGGCAAACGCAGACCCGGAGGCTCTCCCAGTGCCCTTGCCCACCTCGGGTGTGGTAGGAGACAACGGCCACGGTGAGGTGCACCTCGTCAGGGTACATGTCTGGGGAAGAACTGATTGAATAGTATCGAGGCTGCAGCAGGGACAGCTGGGTCAGGAGCAGGGTGGTGGGCATCTGGATGGACGGGAACTCTTCCAGCACCTCCACGATGGTGGGGTTCTTGCCCCATTTCCATTCCTCGTACTCCTGCAAGCCCTGTGCCAAGGAGAGGGACACAGGACTTGCACCCGTCCCGGTACACACTTCCAACGAGGGCATCAGGATGTCCAGGGAAGGTAATGAGCCATCATAAATGATGGCTAACATTTATGCAGTAATTACTCCGTGCCAGCTTTTAATTCTTACGACCGTATGAGGCAACGGACAAATATGGACGCCCTTTGGCTTTAAGGCAGTGATTCTGGGTTTTGAATCCAGGTGGGGGGTGGCAGACTTCAGCCTGACAGGGAAATGTGGCTTAACCACCTGTTTCGTAGGAGCCTAGGAGCTAAGAGTTGTTTTTACGTGTTTGAACGGATGGGAGCTGGGGATGAAATCAAAAGAATACTATTTCATGACACGAGAATGTGATATGAAATTCAAATCTCTGCACCCACAAATGAGGTCTGATTGGACCCTGGCCACGCCCACTCACTTAGGTGCTGTCTATGCTGTTGGGCTATAACGGGAGAGTTTATGGGGTTGCGATAGAGACCTCAGGCACCGTGAGCCTCACATACTTCCTACCTGGCTGTCTATGGGAAAAGGTTGCTGACACCCACTTTAGGCCGTGTGGCCCCAGAATCTGTGCTCCCAACTATTATAGGTCCTGCCATATGTAAAGGTCAAGAGAGAAGGACCTGGAAATGGAAGGAGTTGTGACTCGTTGATACAGAACTCAGCTGTGATCTGTGAGTTTGCAGGGCTGGAGACGATGCATCTGCAGAGAGCATAGGTCAAGTTTAAGATGGTGAATGACAGCCCCAAAGGAATAGGTTAGGGTGTGGTGGACCATGTTCAGGGGCATGTGGACAGCACAGCCCCTCTGGGGCTCTGGAGTTATTTTTCCTACATCTCAGAAGCTGCCCTGGGCATTCCCTTATTGCTTAGAGGATGCTCAGACTTTGAGGAATAAAGCCTATTATAAGTGCATCGTATAACAAAGCTTTCCCCCATGTTCCTAAAGGCGACCCTTGCTCTATTGATAGGGTATGGCACCCTTAAGGACGTGCCCCCCCACCCCCAGACCTCCAGTCTCACTGATCTCTAGCTTACAAGGGTGCAATTAGCCAAGAGCCTCAGGAACTCCTGTCTGAAATGGACACCCACTAGAAACAGACATGGGTCACCAGTGCTGGTCCTTCCGAAGGCAGCAGCTGCCGTTCTAGATGCTTCCATTCAAACTTCTTCCCTCTCCTTCACTTGGGGTCAGACTTGTTAGAGGTCTGATGGTTCTCCCAGCCTTACCTGAGTCTTTGCCATTTTTCTCTCACACAGGTGTTTCCCTTATTAAAAATCCTTACTCATTTAACCCCACCTTAGAGTTTGCGCTCTTTGGAAGAAACGGGCTAAGACATACAGTTTATCAAATTCTACTTGAAATCATCCCGTCCGAACAGTACTGATCTCTGGTCCCTCTTCATAGCAGCCCCTGACTCATGAATTACACCTTTAAATTAAAGTTATGCATGTACACAGTGTAAAAAGTGAAACAATTCTGCAAAGCTTATGATGAAAATTAATGCTCTGACTTCTCCAATCTGTTTCCAACTTTCCAGAGTTAACCCCTTACAACTCTCTATAAATGTTCCTTTTGGTGTTACTTTTCTAACTTCTAAATACAGGTGATCCTCAAACAACACGGGTCCCTCAAACACATTTTCTTTTCTCTAACTTACTTTATTGTAAGAATACGGTATAGACTACGTATAACATACAAAATGTGTGTTAATCGACCGTTTATATTCCTGGTAAAGCTTCCAGTCAATCGTAGGCTATATTTGGGGCAATTCTGGGGGAGTCAAAAGTTATATGTGGATTTCTACTACATGGGGGGTGGTTAGCACCCTTAACCCCGGTGTTGTTCAAGGGTCGACTGTAATATGCATTCTTTGAATTAGCCTCTTCCTCTCTGCCCATCATTCAGTGCCCTCTCCTGGACAGCAGAAGAGAGCTAAACCAATGTTGCTTAGTGGAGAGGAGCGCCCACTGGGAGAAGTCTGGGTGGCCCCCCTGGGTAGGATTCTACTGAGCCAGGTTTTGCAGCAGCTTGGGGCAAGGAAGCCCTAGGCTTCAAAGCAAGGATGATAGAAGGGTTTGTTTGATTCATTTTACCATCAGAGGGGCTCCTATATCTTGCAGTCCTACCAATAAGTCCTCTGCTTTGGGAAAGGCCTCTCTCTAAAACAGGGCAAGTGGGATTCTCTATTTCTTTTCCTCCTAAGTATGGGCTCAGATAGAACTCATGGAAGCTCAAGAGTTGCAAAGGAAGGAGGAACAAGAGTTAGCACAGCAATTTCTACTAGGCCAGAGAACTCTGAGATTCAAAAGAGTTACCCTCGTTCTGTCAGACCTTAGAATGAAGGGAGATGCTCAGGACTAGCCAATATGGCGGCCGCCTGCAAACAAAAATTGGCAACTCTTGCTCAACCCTGCCACCTGCTGGACAGCTGTGGTTATAGTTCTATAACTCTCCGCCAACTAGGAGGTGAAAGGTGCCCTTGGGGGTTGTATGAGGCCAGGGACCCACCTTGCTGAGGACCAGCAGTCGCTGCTTCTCTTTCTCGCTGGTGGCCAGGGACGCAAACTGCTGCAGCTGCAGTGGCGTGGGCGGCGTGGTGATGTCCAGGTAGTACTTGAAGGCCTGGAAGATGGTGCAGGGCGGGAGGCGGTGCTCATCTGTCCAGTTACTGATGACGCCTATGGAGGTGAGGGGTGGACGGGGGAAGGAGAGTCTGAGCTCCGAGGGCTTAGGTCCAGGCCAGGAAGGCCAGATTTGCTTCTGGGACAGAGGACGGGGCCGGTGAGCCTTGGCTTGCCACCTTCCATGTTCCACATCTACACCCAGGGTTCTGGGGACCACGCGATCACCTCATCTATGCAAGGCGCATATGCAAAATCAATCGAGCAAACCAGTTCAAAAATAAAAAGAATAAACCATTATTAAAATAGCATGAGACAGTCCCGTGGCATTCTATGCAGTGAGCCCCCCTACTGAACACAAGCTATGGGTCTATTTTGGCTCTGTCTGCCCTCTCATGGTGCCAGCCTCTCAAACCTCTCAGTGGGACTTCAGTATTTAAAATTGCAAACATACCTAACACTTTCCTAGCACTTTCTCTAGGCCAAGTGCTATTCTCCAGTAATTCATTTAGTCCTTACAACAATCCTAGGTGATTGGTGCTATTATTATCATCATCCCCGTGTTGCCACTGAGAAAAAAGGAAAAAGCACAGAGAGGTAAAGGGATTTGCCCGAGGCCACACAAGTCATAAGTGTGAAGTCAGGCAGCACTGCTCCAGACCTCGTTCTGACTACTACACTGTAGGGCGTCTGTGTAATTTGCACCTGATATAGCCCCTAAACACAAGCCTTTACTTTATATCAGGGGTTCAACCCAAGATAAAAAAGTGCTAGTCCAACACCAAGGAAGAACTTGGCTGGGTAGGATTTATGAAGATAAAGTGTTGTCTCTCCAAAGTGGTATCTTTCTTCTTCTTTTTTTTTTTTTAAATGTTTATTTATTTATTTTGAGCAGAGGAGGAGCAGAGAGAGAGGGAGAGAGAGAGAGAGAGAGAGAATCCAAAGCAGGCTCCATGCTGTCAGCACAGAACACGAACCGTGAGATCATGTCCTGAGCTGAAATCAGGAGTTGGACACTTAATTGACTGAGCCACCCAGGCGCCCTCAAAGTGGTATCTTTCGGTGGGCTTTTCAGCAGGGCTCTGACCACATACTATTTCCACATTCTGCTCTGGCGGTACACCCTAACTCCTTCGGAAAGGTGATATGTCACCAAATCAGGGGCTGTCACGTAAGGTCACTGTGGTTCCTCGTACCTGAGCCCTAGGCTTACCTGCGCCTACTGAGCTGAAGCACCGAGACCCATTTGCCTGTGAAAGTTCTTCAACAGGAATGTCAAGGATGGTCACAGAAACGACCGGAACCTGATCTAATGAGGCCAGAAATGTGGTTCAACCTCTAGTGGGCCATCGAGCTGCATATAGTGCCTTTTCATTTTAAGAGGAGGGAGGGGCACTCAGCTGCTACTTATTTGGTGGGCAGTGAGGCGGTGGTGATGAAGGCAGGCAGAAGCCCCTGCCCCCAGGGATGAGCTATGGGTGTCCTGGTATCATGGACGCTGGTCCATGGACGCGGGCTCAGCCAGTTGGGCCAAGGTTGTTCAGCCATGAGCCCGGGAGGAGTTTTCAGTCTCAAAAACTGGAGGTGACAGAGACCCATTCTGCCACCTGGCACGGTGATGGGGAAGAAGGACGGGTCTCCTCTCCCCCCCCCCCCCCCCCCGACGCACTGCCCCTGGAGCCCCCGGGGGAAGGGGAGGAGCCTCGGGAGCAGCCGGGTGGGGTGCCCGGCCCTGGCCATAGTTACCCAAAGCCGTGTTCCTCTCCACCAGCAGTTCCACCTTCACCAGCTGGTTGACTGGGGGAGCATCTTCCAGCCGCTCCATCAGGGCGTTCACGAGGTCCTCGCGGTTGCCAGGGAAGACGCCCAGGTGGTCCCCAGGCTGGTACTGCAGTTCCTGATTCCCATTGGTGTGGAGACGCACGAAGATCGTTGATCGGCTGGAGGGGAAGTCGAGGAACAGTTGGGTAAGGGTCACCAGCTACTGCCTCCTCTCCTTGCTCCTTTGTCTCTTCTTGTGGCTGCAATCCCCCTCCTTCCATTCCGCGAGGCCCCAAGTCCTCTGCCCCCATCATTCCACACCACAGCTTTTGGCACCCATGAGCTCCGCATTGCAAATCCAATGGAAAGTTCCGAGCGCTCCTCTTGGTCATGGAAGACGCACTGGGCATATCTGCTCACTTCCTCCTTCTCAACTCCTTTGTCCTGGATTCTAGCACCCCAGGCTCTCCTGATCTTCTCTCCTTGGCGGCTCCTTCTTGTCTCCCCAAACTCTGGGCATGAGAGTACCTCAGGGTTCAGTCCTCAGATCCCTTGCTTTTCTATCTTCCTTCACCTGCCTTTCTCCAAACCACTTACCGCCATCTGCCCTCTAGTAGAGTTTACATCGTCATGTGGTTTGTGGTCTGGCCCCCTGCCTGCCCCCCTGGCCTCCAGGGCAATGTAAATTCTAGACGGCAAGGAATCTGCTTTCTCCACTGCTCTATTCCTGGCAAATAGGACCGTGCATGGCACATCGTTGGTACTCAAGAAATATTTATTAGATGAAGAGACCTCAGACTCCCAGGGTTAACCAGCCGCCATAACAGACTCTGTTCTCAGTACTAATTGGGGTTCTCCCAGGAACCACTACCCCATTGGAGCCAAGGTAGCTGAGTCCCCATTCTGTGTAATGCCGGCTCTCCTGGGAATCCCAAGCTCCACCCCTCTTCTGTAAGTGGAGGGTCCCCATATTGTCATGGAAATGAGAAACATAATTGGTCTTTGTTATGTGCAAATCCACCAATATAAGTTTGAGAGATCTAAGGAGAAAACGCAGAGAGAAATTTATTTATATCTGTCAGGTACTTCTCTTTTGCATTGGTTTTTGAATCTTAAGGGCAGAAGGCGTATGCCAAGGGAAGGCTTCAAGAATGAATTCACAGACTACGATCATTCTGGTCCTTTACAAAGTTTTAGTACAGATCCACCTGGAAACTTGGGGGCCCCATCACCCTTTGAAAATCAGATTCTTTGTACTCTTTGAGTCTGCATTTCGACCTGCTTTTCTTCGTTGCTAATTGGTTCTCAGTTGATAGAGACCCTTCGTATTCAATGTGAAGTTTCTACATTCTCCACAGAATGTAAATCATCACTTGAATAGATCAATGGGACTCGCTATTTAAAGGAGTCTCTGGCACACCCAAGAAGCCTTTTGTGCTGCAAATAGCCACCATTATTAAAAAGAGTTGTGCTGGCACATTCACTTTTGCAAGTATTTTCTTGAAGCAAGGCACCCCCCGTCCTTAGTCTGGTGGGGAAATTGGTGGCTGAAATTGTGAATGGTGCTGTCAGGGTCTGGGGTCCCATTCTCTTTTCCTGGACAGATTTTGCTATCCCTGGGACACTAATCTTGTCAATTATAAGGACTTGCTCGACTGATTCTGCTCTGAGTTCATAGGGATTTCTGGTTCCTGGAGAGCAAAGACATCATCACCTCCTGCCAGTTCCACGATCGGAATTAGCAGAGGCTGAGAGCCAGCAGGGGGCGCTGTGGGGCTGCTCATTTCGGAGCCTCTCGCGCCAACCACAGGAAGCCTTTGAAAGGCCCGCAAATCAATTCCCACTTTCTCCTAGATCATCACGATTTCTTTCAGAAGTATATTTGCCTCCGTTCTGGGCGGTACAAAATAGAAATGCGGAGGACCCGTACTTGCTGAGCTGGCTCACGTTCACAGTCATTTCTCCCAAGTCCTCCTGAACGTGACATAAGGTGGTCAGGCCGCCAAGGGGCAGGAATGGGGAGGCAGCTGGCAGGTTAGCTGGGTGGGCCCAGGCTGTGCCCCAGGCTGGGAATTTAACCCGGGGGACTCTGCAAGCCTCTGATCAGGCATGACTTCCTAAGCCCAGCGCTGAATGGCTGCGTGGCCCCAGGACACCCTGATGGGCTGCTCCTTGAGACTTTGTGGGGGCAGCAGATTTCCCCCCAACCCCTTCCCAGTTGCACTAACCTGGAGACCAGTTGTCTTAAATCTCAGTTGGGGGGGGGGGAGGGGTTTGTAAGAATTGTATAGGATTCTGTAAGTTTTTTTTTTTTTTTTTTTTTTTTTTTTTAAGCTTGGGACACATATGGGCCTTTGAGAAGTACAGAGAAAGGGGAGAAAGGGAGGGATGGGAAGGTAGCAGTCATTTGGAGCCTCACCATCCCCTCCTCCAGAGTATCCACTGCTTGTGATTTATATCCACGCACAGAAGCATAACACACACGTGTGCTTGGCAGTGGCTCATTGACGGGCTCACAGATGAAACAACAGTCAGCTAACATCCAGCATTAAATGGAAAAAAAAAATAGCTACTTTCATTCTTCAGTGGAAAGAGTAAATATTGTAAGTTTCAAGTTTCATTCGTTTAGCAAATTTATATTGAGTGCCGGGCACTGTTCTAGGCACTGGTGAGACAGTGATGGACGCACAACAAAGTGTTCTATTCTCATTGAGGAGCAACTTAAAAAGGTCTCAGAGGGGGTTGGTGATGTGGATGGGTGGGTGGTGATGGGCTGGGCCGAGTGACCATCAGATAAGGATGGTCAGGGAGCCCTCTGTGATGTCACATGTCAGCAGAGACCTGAACAAAGAGAAAAAGGCGACATGCAAAGATCTGTTTGGGAAGAGTGTGCATGTGCAAAGGCCCTGGGGTATGAAAAGGTGTGGCATGTTTGGGGAAGGGAAAGAAGGCTGGAGTGTTTGGAGGTGGGAGAAGGAGATCAGAGAGCCGGGCAGAGGCCAGATCACAAAGGCCTCATTATGACCTGTCATGGCAAGAAGTTTGAAGGTCTCCTCAATCCGGTGAGAAGCCACTAAAGGGCTTGAAGCAGCAGAGGATTCAATTTACGTTTTTAAAAGACTGGTCTGGCTGCCGTTTGGAAACGTATCTTTGAGAGAAAAGCCAAGACACAGGGAGACAAATACCATTGATGAACAGGGCTTTGCTCCAGGTGGCAGCTGTAGGTCTGAGACGAAGTTGAAAGCCAAGTCCCATAGGACCAGAGGACCGGCTGTGAGCTGGATGTGCAGTGTAAGGGAGGGGCAGGAGGCAAGATGGACGCTTGAGTTTTTGGGTTAAGCCAAATGTCGATGTTCTCTGTCGAAGCGGGAAAGTTGGAGAGAAGCAATTTCATCCGAGGCGAGACACGAATCGAGAGCTCCCCCACCAGGAACTGTCCGTCGTAATGTCCTGCCACCCTCCACGATGCCTCAGGGCTCAGGACCCCTGCTGCACCTTGGCTCCTGCCAGCCTCTGCCTAGACGCTCCTCCTTTGTCCTCATTTCCTTTCTAAAGCCTACCCTGTGTCTTCCTTCCTCCTTCTGATATCTGGGACTTAAGATCACCCAACCCGATTACCCATTACCACTCCATTATATCTGCTTCTCTATTGTTTGCTAATTGGTGTACCTAGAAAGTGTATCTCCTGGCCAGGCAGTAACCGTGGTCATTTTTCTCTTTCGATGAGGAAGAGAAATTGCAGGTCACTTTGCCTGCAATTAAGGGTCTGTGGGGCGGAGAAAGTTTTGTGATATCTTGCTCATGGCCCCAAAACTGTGACTTTGTGCCGACTTGGGCAGGGGGAAAATGGGAGAGAGTATCATACTTTTTGACTCAATCATCCTTTTAAAAAAACCCCAACTTATAAAGCTGGAGATGGCAGTAAGCCTGAAAAGAGGTACTGTTACGGATTGTGCTTCTCAAGACATAGACACCTGTATACAATCTGATTCTTTTTGTGTTCCTTCATGACTGATTTTAATACTACGTTCCAGGTCCTAACCTTGCTGGAGTATTCTCTCCCTCAGCATAGAGTCAGCTGTCCTTTCCAGAGGTGAGTGGGGGTTATTCTGGGACTTAGCATGCAGAACATTTGCAAAGGACCTTGCTTTTTATGGTTTAGGGAGTAATTTTTGTGATCTGGTTTTTCAGAGCTTGTTGCTAAAGGAAATTTCCAGTGGATTCTCGGTCCCTTCTCCTCTGGGCTACCAAAGTCATCGCTTTCCACAGGGCAGACTGGGAAGTAGGGTGCGTATTTCAAATACAGAGTCCCTCCCTGTATCAGAGATCATTATGCTCCGAATGTAGCATTTAATTAATTATTCAAAGGGATTAATTTCCCAATCCATTTCTTTCTTGCTGGAGGAGCTAAGAGAGAACATGAGAGCTCTGGGGGCTTCATCCTGCTGGTAACTTTATCAGAGGTTTGGAGCCCACGTAGAAAGCATGCATACTACATTTGCAGGTGTTTGATGCTGGGACAGACAAGGAAGAGAAGGGAAACGTATGATACGCTAGCTGCTTTGTGCACCTTGTCCTTAATACAACGGCTTTGCAATGCTCTTGAGGTCACATGTGGAGCCATCCAGCATACAGACTTTGGAGTCAGAGAACTGAGTCTGCGTGACCTTGGAAAAGTCACTTGCATTTTCTGATCGCCATTCTTCACGTTTAAAGTGTTGATGGTCAGAGGAGCACCTACTTCCTGGGCTGGTCAAAGAGTTCTGGGAGATCCCACACAGAGAGCAGTCAACACAGTGCCCGGCACACAGAAAGCACTAGCTAACCATCAGCGATCTTTATGGCCACCACTCTCCTTTGACATAAGGAGACGGGGCTCCGAGGCCCTGAGTGACTTTGCCCACGGTCACACAGCTGGTGTGCAGCAGAACCCAGGGCTGTCCAGCTTGCGAGCCTACTCTTTGCACTATGCCATGTGCAAAGAATCAAGATTTCAAAAGAGCGTTGTGGGCTGTAACTGGAAAGTGAAAACAAAAACGCCTTTCAACAGGGATCGATGCAAAGGACTTCATTAAGGCCACAAATACCTTTTACTCAAGGACAGTGATGGACGGACCTGGCTCCATCACTCTGAAAACACTCGATGTCTAAGAGCAGCAAGGATGCAAGCTTAATGCGAGAGCAGCGTGGCAATCAGGACAACGCCTGACATCTTGGGCGGCCTCAGGGTGTCCCGCTCAAACGGGGGGTGGTGGTTATAAGGCTACAAGAGCCTCGGGGCACGTGGCGGCTCCCACAGGTCCTCCACTGCACTGTGACCAGGTCTGAGAACGACATCCCCGGCAGGGCACAGCGTGTCCTTTGACGAACGCGAAAGGCTCGGGAAACTAGGCCTTAGGAAGAACGACGGGAAGGAATCAAGACCCCAGGAGAGGCTGGTTGGTGGCTTTGGCTCTTAGCGGATCTCCCATTTGGAAGAACTGAATCTGGTTTGGGTGTCGCTCGAGTATCACCGGGGTCAAAATGAAGTGCTAGGAAGATGCCCTCTGGTCATAGCGAGAGTAAGATGATCTCTGAGAACCTGCACTTCGAAACACAGCGTGGGCTGTTTTGTGAGGTGACGAACCTCCTGTCGTCCCAGAGGAATTTCAACAGAGTCCGGGTAGCCAGTTTTCAAGACTCCACAGAGAAGAAGGACCCACAAGGAGGAAATGTTCTCTGACCGGGATGCTGGGGTGCGATGCACGTTAGCAGTCTGACAAGGGTGCGGTCTATATCAAAAATGCCTCATAAATCCTTCCTGTTTCTGCTTTCCGCCATGGTCACCACCATCTCCGTTCCTGGACCTTCTAGGTCAGAGCTTGGCAAAGGGAAAGCAGGAAAATCTCGATGCTGCAAGGCAGCAGGGGGGGTCTCCGTGGCACTTGGAATAGTAACGGGGAAGCCAGTCCCCCGAGCCAACCAGGACTCTCTGCCCCGATCGTGGGTGACCCCCGGAGCACAGGGGGGTGACCCCGAGCCAACCAAAGGTGCTCCTACCTGGATTTAGGGCTCTGAAGGTTTTGGCGGCTGAGGAGTCGAGCGGCCGAGACCCGCTTTTTGTGGACATTGGATAGACCTGCGGGGAGCAAAACAACAGTCTTCCTGAGATGGGGTTAAACTGTGGTGGTGCAAACCCTCCAGCTTCTACTGACCCTCTCTTCACACTTCCACTGTCCCCCAGAGTGAAGCCAAGAGGTGAAAGAAAAGACTCTGGTGGGGGGGTGGGTGGTGCCGGCTGTGGAGAATGCGAAGGAAAAGCAAATCGGGTCCAGCTGAGTTGAGAAGAAGAGGTCAGAGTGACATCCTCCTGCTGGAGGGAGGGACATCCAAGGACACGCCTGGCTGAGCAGGGGTGTGGGGGGGGCGCTGGCAGTGGACTTGTTTTGAGAGGATTGCACGAAAGGTAAGCAATGAAACCCACCTCCTCTAAGTGGGTGGAGGTGAGAACTCCTGTCTTTCCTGCCCCTCCCCCCCCCCCCCCCCGTCTTGCGTGCCTCCCCAGGAGCGGGGGGGTGGGGGGGGGAGAGGTACCTTGTGTAAGTTCCGGAGCTTCGGCCACGTAGGTGAGGCGGAACTTGTCTCTCTTCCAGCTGCGGTCGTTGCTGATGAGGGAGTTGTTTGCCTTCTCAATGTTGACGTCATCTCCCACGCAGAACACATCGCAGGCTGCCTGTGGCACACACAGGGCTTCCGGTGACCTCTTTCAGCCAAGAGGGACTCTCCACCAACAGCTCCAAATCATGACATGAATCCCTCCATCCATCCATCCATCCGCCCATCTGTCCATTCATCCTTCCATCCCTCCGCCTACCCACCCATTCATCCTTCCACCCTTCCTTCCTTCCACCCCCCCTTCTTCCCTCCCTCCCTTCCTTCCTTCCTCTCTCCCCCTCCTTTCCTTTCTTTTTCCTTCCTTCCTTCCTCTTTCCCCCCTCTTTTCCTTTCCTTTCCTTTCCTTTCCTTTCCTTTCCTTTCCTTCCATCCTCCCTTCCTCCCTCCCTCCCTCCCTTCTTTCCTTCTTTCCTTCCTTCCTCCCTTCTTTCCTTCCTTCCTTCCTCTCCCCCTTCCTTTCCTTTCCCTTCCTTCCTCCCTCCCTCCCTTCCTTTCCCTTTCTCCCTCCTTTCCTTTTCTTTCTTTTCCTTTCCTTTCCTTTCCTTTCCTTCCCTTCCTTCCTTCTTTCCACCCTCCCTCCCTCCTTCCTTCCACCCTCCCTCCCTTCCTTCCTCTCTCCCCCTCCTTTCCTTCTTTCCTTCCTTCCTTCCTTCCTTCCTTCTACCCTCCCTTCCTCACTCCTCCCTCCCTCCCTTCCTTCCATCTATTCATCCATCCATCTGTCCATCTCTCCATCTACCCTTCCTTCCTTCCTTCCCTCCTTCCATCTATCTACCCTCCTACCCATCCATCTCTCCATCCCACCACATACCTGCCAGCCAATCATCCATCAATCCATCCACTAATCCATCCAGTATTTTTTGAACGCCTTTGATGTGCTGGACATATCATATTTACTAATAAGTTTAGGATTTAACCTCTACTTAACATGTAACTTCTACGTCATTTATTCCTAAAACCAATATTTGTAGAGACCTAACATTAAAAAAGAAAATAAACACCTTAGAATTTCCCATCCATCTTCCTCTAAAGGTTTAAAAAATTACATTAAAAGCAGAACATACTGAATGTTTGAATACCTGCATATGAAATTTTCTTCCTTTTTTTCCTTTTTTTTTTTTTTTTTTTTTTTTTTTTGCCAAGTTCATAAGTTCTCCGGCTTTAGTGGTCCTAAGAATTACTGTTTGGAATTCAGGTTTTTGGAATAAAAGCCACGGATAATTAAAAAGCTTTTAAGGGCAGATTTAACCCTTTTTTGGCCTTGCGTTGATTTTCAGACAATCTGAATGTCCATCAGTTGATGAACGGCTAACCAAAATATGATATATACGTACAGCAAAGTATCATTTGGCCATAAAAAGCAATGGGGTACTAATATATATATTGCAATGTGGACGAACCTTGAAAACATGCTAAGTGAATGAGCCAGTTTCAAAAGACCACATATTATATGATTTCATTCGTATGAAATGTCCAGGACAGGCAGCTCCCCAGAGACAGGAAGTAGATTAGCGGTTGTCAGGACTGGGAGTTTGATGGGAGGGGGGTGGTGATAACCAAAGGGTATAGGGGCTTGTAACAGACCCTGACTCTGGGGCATTCAATCGAAGTTGGCTGACGACGTCAAGAACCATAGTTTTCTCAAGGTAAAAAGAGCCGAGTTATCTCAGTTCTCCTCATCTAGGAAGAAATCCAGAAAGAGGCTTATGGACACAGCCTCCCCCCATAAATATCCTTCTAGCTCAGGGGCCTCAGTTTCCCCTCTTTCTATCTGCATTTACATGCAGGACGGAAAATGCCAACTGGATGATAGGCAGCTACCTAATCCACTTTCTCCTGGGGCTGCTGAAGAGAATGCATTCCAGGGTGGAGGAAGGAGCAGGTGACAGGTGGCAGGTACGTATTCATGGCTTTCTGTTTTTCCCAGGATGGCCAATCGAATCATGCCCCCATGCAGATAGAAGGCCATTATTCATTTCTTCCCCTGTGACCTCATGTCTAGAATAGCCCTGTGCAATACGAGGTTCCATCATGATGGGAATGTTCTGTGCTGTCTCATATAGTAACCAATAGCTATTTGTGGCTGCTGAAAATATGAAATACACAGCCAAGGAATGAGATTTTAAATTCTATATGATATGTGTATATTAAATAGAGTTTTTTAACTTCTATTTAATATGTGTATATTAAATAGAGTTACATATTTAATGAAAAATTAAAATTTTATACATCTATTATAGTATATAAATATATTTAATTATTTTATGTAATATCAATATAGTTCTGCAATTATGCAATATATAATATTTCTGTCTTCATATACGATATTATATATTATAATTAATCACCTAATTATTTCTATGTACATATACATATGCAAATTTTTTAAAAATGTTTATTTACTTATTTTGAAAGAGAGAGGGGGAGGAGGGGCAGAGAGAGAGGGAGAAAGAGAGAATCCCAAGCAGGATCCACTTTATCAGAGCAGAGCCCAACGTGGGGCTTGATCTCATGACCACGAGATCGTGACCTGAGCCGAAATCAAGAGTCAGATGCTTAAATGACTAAGCCACTCAGGCGCCCCTAGAAATTTTTCATGTAACATAAAATTCATCACTTTCAAATGTACAATTCAGTGGGTTTGAGTGTATTTACAAAGTTGCACAACCACGACCACAATCTGGTTTCAGAACATCTTCCTCCCCCAGAAGAGGCCCTGTACCTGTCAGCAGTCACTCCCACTCTCATGGCCCCAACCCCCTAGCAACCACTACTCTAATTTCTGTCTGTATGGGTTTGTCTATTGTGGACACTTCATTTAAATGGAATCATAGACCTTCTGTGTCTGGCTTCTTGCACTTAGCATAATGCTTTCAAGGTCCATCCACGTTGTAGCAGGTATAAGTTCTTTATACTTTTTATGGCTAAATAATATGTCACTGTAGAGACATACTATATTCACTTGTCCATTCATCCTACTGAATGTGAATTCATTCACATTTACATTTAAATAGCACATGGGGCCGGCAACTCCTGCATTGGTCAGCAAAGATCTAGCTCAAGAGGGATAAGTATGTCAAAGTAGACAAATCGTTGAGATCTGAGTTCCACGTCGAGGCACAGCCCCCTGGTGTGGCTAACCTACTTTATGGTTTTTTGTCTACTTGTCTACCAAATGTAAGCATGGGATGGATTCCTCCCAGCTGTGAAATTCCAAGAGCACAATGTTTTATAGACCAACTCCTTGCCCATGATGCAGGAGGTTAGATTCTGGGTGAAGAATGTATGTTTGAAGGCCACCCAAACTCATGTGAGTTGTTTAAAGCTGTATCCTGGCTGGACACACGGTGGGGAAACACCAGAAGTTCCCTCAGGTTTCTTCTATTTCATATGGTGTAGGCACTCTGTCTTTGGAGGTCTCAGGGGTCATGACTTCTCCCCCTGGGTCTCTGGGATCTGGGCAGGTGGTTACCTTGAAGACCTTCTTGGCCCAGGTCCTGAAAGCCTCTTCCTGCCCACAGAGCTCGTCTCCCTCCCTCATCTTCAGGATCCTCTCTCCTCCCAGCTCCTCCAAGAGGGTGTCCACGGCATGTCCAAAGGCGCAGAAATGAGGGTAAGCCCGGGAGCCAAGGCCAAAGACGGAGAACCTGCCGAGGAGACAACAGATGGTCTGTGTTAGGGGACTGTGGGGCATGAGGGGCTTCTGGTTTTATGGACTCCACGTCTCCCCTAAATTCATATATCGAAACTGTAACCCCTGATATGGCTGTATTTGGAGATGGGGACTTTAAGGTGGTAACTGAGGTTAAATACAGTCATAAGGATGGTCCCTAGTCCAATGGGACTTGTGTCCTTAGAAGAAGAGGAAGAAACACCCAATAGCATTCTCTCACTCTGAATGTGCACAGAGGAAAGGCCATGTGAGGGCACAGCAAGAAGGCAGCCGTCTGCAAACCAGGAAGAGAGGCCTCATCAGAGACCAATCTTACTGGCACCTTGATCTTGGACTTCCAGCCTCCAGAACTGTGAGCAGATAAATTTCTGTTGTTGAAGCCACCCATTCTGATATTTTGTTACAGTAGCTTGAGCAGACTAACACATCTGGCATCTCCAGAAGCATCTCCATTAGCCCATGGTGGTCAGACAGCCCCAAGCCCACCTGGGTTAGGCCATTTTTAAAAAATCTGGGAGCCCTTGGGGCCTCTTCTCCTCTCCTTCTGGTCTCTGCAAGGTATGACCATCCTCAGGAGAAAATTCCCAATGGTCCTAAGGAGGATGAGCTGGGGATAGCGATGACCCAGAACCATTGGCTGTGTCTTGTGTGCCCCTTTCTAAGCTGGAGAAATTAGTCTATTTTATGGGAGGGCTTGGATTCTACAAGGGACACAAGCAGATTAGTTTTAAGTACACAGGTAATGAAAACCATAACACGGAAGTCCTCAGGGACCTGCATTAACGAGATCAGAAGGCCTTGCCATTAGCACGTCAAATGTTCGCTGTGTGTTGACTAACTGGAATTAAAATAAAAACTTAAAAAACCCCACATCAAATGTTGGTGTGTAAACAGGTGCTTCTACAAGGGGATGGAAGACTTATAAAGATGCTGACTCCACCCCTTGCAATGTCTCTGGCATTAATTTGCCTCACAAACCCTCTCTGCATAGGTACCACCAAGAAAACGTGGCTGCTTGGATCAGCGGGGGTCAGGTTAATGAGATTTTCCTCTCTGTGAAGGTGGTGTGGCCTTGACTGAGGTATGAGAAGGGAGGGCTGTGTGTCAGATGGCCGCTCTTGCGGCCCGACTGTCCGACTGACACTTGGTCCTGGCTGTGGGTCTCGACGTCACTGGGACAGAAGTGACAGGTTCACACAAGTGGGACGAGAACGCCCCACCCCACGTCTTTCCTAGCCTGGAGTTTTCTGCTGGAGACTGTCATCTCAGACAAGCCCAGGCGTGGATCTGTGCGGGCTATTTCATACTGTCTCTGCCTCTGCCTCCCAATCCGTTTGTTTAGAATGAAGGGGTCAGGTTGGCGAAAGATTGAGATGGGGGAAGCAGAGAGGAGGAGGGGAATCTGGGAAGGGACTCCCATTCTCTCTGTCATTGGAGAATGCACTTGACATGGCTCTGGGGGTCTCACGGGTCAGGTAAAGGTTAGCATGGGTTAACATCTGCTTTTAATTGCACATGCATGCTTCCTCTCTGGGCCTCTTCTCCTCTCCTGCCCTTCTTTCCCTGGCTGTAGAGGCTTTCTAAAGAAAGCACATGGGATTAGGCAGTGTTTGCCCCCTCAGCCCCCCTCCCCCACCTGCCCGCTCATGCCCTTCCTGGAGGTGGGTTCCTCACCTTTTCCTCCAAGGGTGATGGTGTGACAGGAGAGCTGATAACTAGGAGTGGACTGGTTGGAGGGGGGCCAGGAACTTCTTTCCCAAGCCACGCCCCCCTTAACCTCAGTCCAGTGGAGACTGGAAATTCCCAGCATGAGTAATGGCTTTGTGGTTAAGCCGTTGTTCCTCAAACATGCGATGTTTACGTTCACGACGTCACCATATGTGACCACTGCTGATACTATTATTTGCTTATTACCGCTGTTTAGCTTGCTTTGAATTTGTCTTCACCACCTCACCAAAACCACTTGTGTTCACTAGCAGATGGTTCGGGTAATTCATGCATTAATACGTTTCCCGATGCACCTAAAGACCTGCCTCCCAGTCATCTCCTAGACTCACGTTTCCATTATGACCTTCACCTGGGGGTTTCAAACTTCCCATTTTAAGCCTCCCAACCAGGAATTGGCAAACTTATTAGACATGGGGCCGGAGAGTAAATATTTTTAGGTTTCTAGGCCAAGAAACAAAATCGAAGCTGTTATGGGGATGCCTTCGTAACAGAGAGAAAACAAATTCCTGCACGTTTTTATTGATGACATAAAAATTTAAAAAATTATTAATTACAGTTATTGAGGATGATTTTTTAATAATATGTCTACCTATGAGACTGGGGTTCCTTGTTTGGGGGGGTGGGTGGCATTTTGCTTAATTGGGGTTCAACGGTAACGGTTTCTATCCTCAAGTGAATTGCCAATGTTCAAGTGCAAAAACCACTCCCAGCTCATGGGTTGTGTAAAAACATACAGTGGTCAGGCTGGATTGGGTCTCCAGGCTACAGCTTGCCAATGCCTGCTCTGAGCCGTGATAGATTCAACAAGAGAAAAACGGGTCCGGCCGTCAACGCACAAAACTGGTGTTCCAATGTCAAACTAAAACAACGCACTGATGTCAAACCCCATAGAAAATAACACCAAGGGTGAACCCGGATGTACACTACGCACTTTGCGTGATGATGATGTGTTAGTGTAGGTTCATCAACCGTACCAACGGACCCCTCTGGATGGAGATGCTGCTGGTGGAAGAGGCTGTTTCTGTTGGGGGAGGGGATATATGGGAATTCTCTGTATCTTCCTCTAAGTTTTGCTGTGAACCTAAAACTGCTTGGAAAAAATAAAGTCTATTACAACGTGCACTACGGGGCATAAGACTTCGATATCCAGGGCCCCTTGTGATGTGTACCATCTACTGAGCACTGTCCTGAGCAGGTAGGAAAAGGTTCGGTCAGCAAAGGTCGGAAAGATTTGTGGCCAGGCCCGGATACTCAGTGTGCATCAACCTTGTTTTCACAAACATCTGTGAAACCAGGGATCTGCAGTTTTCTTTCTTTCTAAATGCTCATTGGACCGCATTCCCAACTGTTGAAATATAAAATATCTGCCCGTATCCCATATAAAATGATCTCTTGGTATGTGACCACTGCCCTTTGGTAAACATGGGGTTAGGCCAGTATTTTTTGAATCAGACTGCACATTAGAGTCACTTGGGGAAATTAAACAAACAAAAAAAAAAGGCAATACTTGCCCAATTCTAGACCAATTACATCAGAATCTCTGGAAATGGGGCTTGATTATCAGTATATTGCAAACATCTCCAGATGATTTTGATGTGTGTCCCAGGTTGAGAGCCACTGGGGCATGGCAGGGTGTCTCCAGAAGTTTCTATTAGGTGTAACATATCATTGGGAAGGGCAGCTTACTGAGTAATTTCCAGGGATTAACATCCTTCGGCACAAATGATGTGCTGATGACGGGGCGAGATTTGGGTGATGGGGCTCTGACAGAGTGTGCATAGGAAGGGGTCTGGGTAGTGTGCTTTAATGGGGCGAGGGGAGTCCCCAGAGAGCTAGAGTGCAGCTGGTTATTCAAGAGACGGACAGGAATACAAGGGAGGAACCTTAAGCCCACTTTGCAACTAAATCCAGTTCCCCAAGATGGCTTCCCTGAGGCCCTTGACCCCTGCTCACCTCACGTTGGCCAGGGGTCCAGCACTCTCAAAGTTGTCTCTGAGGTCTGGCCCGTCGCCTGATGATTTATGGGAGTCAGAATACGAGGAAACACTATTGAATCGGACCTTGTAGCTCCTGCCAAAACAGAAGAGACCCTGTGAGCTCTGGCTTGGAACCTCCCCCTGAGGTCCTGTTTCAAGGACCTTCTCTTGCATGTTGGTTGAGACCATAACACTTCCATGGACTCTTCCAGAATGGATAAACTTACCCACCACTAGAGCTAGCCATCTGCACATGACCCCACTTGTATTTAAAGAGATTTCCGACCATACTCAACTCAGGGATCTTGAGAGCCAGACAGCCAAAACGATTTAATTGGCAAAAAAGTCACGAATAGATCAGACCACCCCCTAACCATTAGAGAACGCTTCGTTGCTTCCCAAATTTTAACAAGCACAAGAATCATCTTGGGATGCTGTTAAAGTGCAGATTCTTTTTTTTTTTTTAATTTTTTTAATGTGTATTTATTTTTGAGAGAGACAGAGCATGAGCGGGGGAGGGGCAGAGAGGGAGAAGGAGACAGAATTTGAAGCAGGCTCCAGGCTCTGAGCTGTCAGCACAGAGCCGGATGAGGGACTCGAACCCATGTGCTGTAAGATCATGACCTGAGCCGAAGTCGGACGCTTAACCGACTGAGCCACCCAGGCACCCTAGAAAGTGCAGATTCTGATTCAGCAGATCTGGGCAGGGCCTAAAGTTCTGCATTCTAACAAGCATCCAAGAGGCACCAATGCTGCTGATCCCCAGACCTCACTTTGAGTAGCCAGGAACTAACTGGTGATGTCCACTCTGGTATCTCTGTGTGGCTATTTAAAAAAACCCTTTTTTTTAATGTTTATTCATTTTTTGAGAGAGAGAGTGGGGGAGGGGCAGAGAGGGAGACACAGAATCCGAAGCAGGTTCTAGGCTCCGCGCTGACAACACAGAGCCCAAGGCGGGGCTCGAACCCACAAACTGTGAGATCATGACCTGAGCCGAAGTCGGACGCTTAAGCAACTGAGCCACCAGGCGCCCGTACATGTGGCTATTTAAAAGTAAAGTTAAATTGATTCAAAATAAATACAGTTAAAAATTCTGTTCCTCACTTGCACTGGCCACATGTCAAGTGCTCAAGGGCCCCGTGTGGCTAGTGGCTGCCCTATCGGATGGCACAGACATAGAGCATTTAGAAAGTTTCATTGGATCGTGCTGGACAATTCCCATTCAATACTCTCTCTTCATCAAGTTATGGTCCTTGGATGTTTCAAGGATCTGTCACATTTCCCATTTCAAGTCAACGTGGATAACGTTCCGCACTGAGACATGGCATAAAAAGAGATTGAATTTCTTATTAAATGATTTTGAAGGGGAAAGAAGATGTTACTGGAACTCAGACCTCAGCACGAGAGGCTCAGGAGCTTTGAGACTTCAAAAAAAGATCCAGTTTCCCCATTTTCCTCTAAAAGTGGTCAGGTTTGTTCTCAGACAAGGCAAAAACAAAATAAAAACAAAAACAAAATCCCCAGACCAAAAAAACGAAACAGAACAACTCCCCCCAAAACAAGAGACCAAAACCAAAACACAACAGCTCAACAAATATGAGTGCAGAAGACGAAAGAAAAAAAAAGACACTGTGCATTCTGGCAGCAGGGTTTCTAAGCTGGATGTTCTTCAAAGTTTTTGTTCCAGCATCAGGAAAGTTCTAAATATATGTAAGTGTATTTTCTGCCCTAAAATAGTCTCACACTGAGTCACTTCTCCAAATAAGTCATGCAACATATCAGGGGGTGGCTGTGTTGTTAGTGTGGGAGGGATGGTTGATGGTTGTGGGTTAAAAATAACAGCACATGTATTTGTATGAGGTTTGCGGTTTTTCCAAATGCTTTCCTCTTTGTTTTTATCCTTTGATCCTCTCAACAAGTCCCAGAGGTGGTCAGGGCAGAGATGGGTTCTCCCCATTTGGCAGATGAGAAACACTGAGGTCCAGAGAGGTCAAACGCCTTGCTCAAGCCTGCTTAGTGAGTTAGTGGCACAGCCTGGGTTAGAGGGCAGGTCTCCTTGATACCCAGAGGTGGCTTTGGATGCTTGGGCATCGGACATGCGTGCACATGTGCACAATCACACACGCCTTGCGCACACACGCCTGCATGCACATATGAACGCGGTATATACATGTGCACGAACGCATGTGCACACATGCACAGGTACACACACATGCACACACGCACACACATGCACGCACACGTGCACATAATGCATGCCTGCACACATATGCACACGCACACATATGCATGTGCACACACACGCACGCCTGCACACACATGCACGCGTGCACACACATACACACATGCACACACGCACTCTACCTCTGCTGGCTGTCACGGGCTGCAGCCAGACCATGGACTTCTGTGTCACCTTGGGGGAGGGGAGGCCCTTTACGGGGAAAGAAACGCAAGGGTTCCGGGTACCTAGAGGGGAGAATGGATGGTGCCCTCTCTCTCCCTGAAGGAGGGGTGAGGGGGAGCCTGTGATGGCCACCTGGGAAAGAAGGGCAGGGAGAGCGAGGACTAAGGTGCTCATGGTCAAAGATGACCGATCATGAGGGACTCAGCTATCCCTTGGATATGGAACGAACGTATATGAGTTTGGCAACAGGTGCTTGGCTAAGAGAAACCCAGGAGAGGTTTTCCGCAGACCGCCGTCTCCAAACACCAGTCAGCTGTGGCGTCTGCTCTGCTCCATGCTGGAGGAGACGCCGTGTTGGCCTAATGGAAAGACAGCTCAACATGCACACGCTATATGTTGTCTACTTTAGGGGGGACTTACAGGCTTCGCAAGGGTGGTCATCATTACAGGTATTTGTCACCTTAGGAAATATCTTTAGAACCCAACCTGACCTTGGGATGCGATTTCAGCATGAATGTCTTTTGGCTACAGGTTTTTTTGGTTTGTTTCATTTTTGCCTTATGAGGTATCTTATCTACTGAACTCAACCTCTACATTAGCTACAACTCCACCATGAGCGTCTGATGGAAAAGTTTTAGGGAAAGGAGCTCACTTTTGCTGTTTTTGAATGTAGTTTCCAAAGGGGAAAGATAATAAGAATTGGTATTTACATAGGGCTTCTAAGTTTTCATAAGACGCTTATAGCTATTATATCTATTTTCTCCTTTGATTCTTACAAGAAATTAAGGCAGGTATTTATATGGACAAGGGAACTGAGACATGGGGCTGTGAAGTTACCAGAGAAGCCAAAATATCAGCCCCAGTAGACTCCAGACACCCACCAGCTAAAAATGCTCACAAATGGGCTTTAGGTCACAAAACCCAGCCAGAACCCAAATGTGAACCCCAGATGCCAAAAGACAATCTTCAGTTACCCACAGAGTATGTCATGTGACCCTGGAGGGTCATTCACTTACTTCCTTTCCTCCTGCACGGAGTTGGGGTGCCTCATTTCCATCAAAGCACAGCCGAATTTCTGGAAGCCAAGAGAGGAGTAAAATGTGAAGCATGGGTCTATGAACCCAGAATAGGGTAGGGCACTGAGCATCTGGGGTCCTGGCTGGTAAAAGAGGAGCCTGATGCCTCTGGGGGCCAGGATGTTAGAGATGGTTAGGGGTTCAGGCTGGGCAGCAGATGTGTGTGAAAGGGCCAGCTGATAAAAGGGCTACAGTGTGTGGACCCCCAATTCCCAGCACACAAATCCCCATTATGGCTTTCTCTTTACACATTTTTTTTTAATGTGAAATTTATTGTCAAATTGGTTTCCATACAACACCCAGTGCTCATCCCAACAGGTGCCCTCCTCAATGCCCATCACCCACCCTCCCCTCCCTCCCACCCCCCCATCAGCCCTTAGTTTATTCTCATTTTTTGAGTCTCTTATGGTTTGCCTCCATCCCTCTCTAACTTTTTCTCCCCCTTCCCCTCCCCCATGGTCTTCTGTTAAGTTTCTCAGGATCCACATAAGAGTGAAAACATATGGTATCTGTCTTTCTCTGTATGACTTATTTCACTTAGCATAGCACTCTCCAGTTCCATCCATGTTGCTACAAAAGGCCGTATTTCATTCTTTCTCATTGCCAAGTAGTATTGACTTTACTTCTCTCATCTGGAGCAGGGGATGCCAAGCTCTTAATTGGAGCATCCATTCCAAAAGAAGTAGCTCACTAAGGCGACAGCATTGTCACTAAAGATTGGCTCATCAGTGGGCACCAATAGGCTGAGGTCTTGGAATTGTCCCAAATCTTTGTGAACTTGGATCCAAATCCAAGTCGTGGGCTTTGAGGCTCTGGGAGGATTTGCTAACTGAACGGCAGGTGTAACTGAGGCCCCTCCTTCTTCCCCCTGATGGGGAACATGCTAGAACAGGTGAAAGCTCGTCTTACCTCCCCATTCTCTGGGGGGTCGCCATTGCCAAAAGTGCTGGTAACCACTAGGACCAGAGCTTCATGTTCCAGGTGTACAATGTCATATTCTTCCATGGACATCACCTAGGTGGGTGAGGGGGAAGGGATGGTGGGGGGAGAGGAAGTGAGGTGGTGACAAGGAGAAGAGGTAAGAGAGAACAAAAAGTGAAGGAGAAGAAGAGAGAGGAAAAAGAGGAGTCATCTTGAGCCATCTCCTTTGGAAGAAGAACCAAAAGTTCTGGGTGTCACTATTTCAATGGGCTCAAGTGGGTAGCACTAAAAGCTTTTTGGTAGTGTGGGACCTTTCTAAAGTCACAGTGGCCTGAAGGACCACAAAGAACCTGGGGCAATGGTGGAAGGGGTTGGCCGCTAATAGACACAGATCTTGATTGAGATCGTTGGGCTTCTTACAACCAACTGATCCGGGAATCTTCTTGACCACTTTTAGGCTGGGAATGGCCCGGCTGGATCTGACCAGGTCTGCTCAGTCTCCTTGCTAATCCTCCCTCCAGCAGTATGGGGCCTGGGCCAAGTAAGTCCGAGATCCCTGCCTTAAGGAAGATTATTGCCCTCTATCTTAGCATCTCTTGGGCCACATTTCTCCAAGTAGGTTCTAGGGAAGCCCAGACTTCCGAGAGGCTCCTTGAAAATAAGTGAGCCATGCACAAACATGTTTATATTCTATCTCCTTCTCATTGGGGGATTAGAATACAGCTGACCTAAAACAACATGGGTTTGAATTGTGTGTGTCCACTTATACGTGGATTTTTTCCAATAAATACAGTACTGTCAATGCATTTTCTCTTCCTTATGGTTTTTTAATAACATTTTCCTTTCTCTAGCTTACTTCATTGTAAGAATATGGTAATGATACATGTAACATACAAAACATGTCAATCAACTGTTCATGTTATCAGTAAGGCTTCTGGTCAACAATAGTTAAGTTTTTGGGAGTCAAAAGATGCATGTGGATTTTCAGTGCCCCTGAAACCCTGATGTTTTTCAAGGGTCAGCCGTACAGACTTGCAAATTCAAGCCTCCAAGAAGTCATTCAGCAAAGAAACCCACTGAACTGTGTTTAATTCAGAGCTTCCCAAGCTGACCCCAGAATGTTTTTTTTTTCATAAACCCTCTAAGATTTTGCTCTGAGATGGGGTTTCATTTTGTGGACTCCTAGACTCCTAGAAGGTCATGGGAAGAGAGGACATCAAAGTCCCCTGAAACTTAGGTGGATGTGCATATGTGTGTTGATGGCTACCTCGGGATATGCTATCATCCATTCTCAAAGGTTCTTCTCTGTTGACTCCACTCTCTCCCCTTCCAACTATACATACCATGGGGGCCAGGGAGCTGGCGCTTCCCCCTACTCACCTTGGCATCAAAGGCATGTTTGAAGATCTCACACAAGGTTTTAGCATAGGCCTGCGACTTGCCCGTCTCTGTGGCATAAAGGATGGTCGCCTTGACCCTCTTGGCCATTGCCTGCCCCATAAGCTTGGCTGAGAACTTGACGGCTCTGGAGAGAAAAGAATGGAGAGGAAAATGGGAAATGTAGAAAAAAGGGAAGATGCTAGGCTGGGACTTTGGGGCCAGAACCATGATCCTCGAAATGTAATGAGAGAGAACTTACTCTCTTGATCTCTGATGGTTTTAGGGACACTAGAAGGTTGGTTTTGTTAGTTTGTTGCTTGGTTGTCCAAACCTAGTCTTGAGAACCTTGGTTTGCCAAGCATTGCCCCCGAAGACAATCATTCATTCATTCATTCATTTGTTCATTAATTAAACATGTGTTGAGTGCAGAACATCTGCTAGGTATAGTTATAGGAGCTAAAGAACATAAAAAAGTAGGTGTCACGGGGCTTACATTTGTGTGTGTGTGTGTGTGTGTGTGTGTGTGTGAAAGAGAGAAAGAAAGAGAGAGAGAGAGAGAGACAGAGAGAGAAAGAATCACTAATAAATCACCAGGCATTGAATTAGAAGGAAATTTAGAGGTTTATAGATCCACAAAGGAAGGACTAGTCTGGTTTAGTCAGGCTTGCATATTCAGAGTCTCGCACAGAGACTGATATCTAATAGGTGCTAAATAAATATCAAAAGAAGGGATGATTTTTAAAGATGCTGCTACCACCGGAGCCCTGGGGAGTTGAAATATCAAGTCGAGGCTCTTTCTTGCTAAATGGAGAATTCAGAGCCAGTGTTCCTTTCTTCCCATCTACCAGGGCACGGGGGTGGCAGACAGGCAGTGGCTCGGGAATGGCTGGGCTCACCTTCTGAGCCAGCATCCCGGCTCTATTAGGAACCTCAGAGTAGACAAATCGCTAATTACCCCCACCTGGGGATTACTGATGGTAAATTCATCATTTTTTAGAATCAGGGAAACCACCCACATTGCAGGAGCATTCTGAGCCAAGGGGGAGAAACAGAAAAGAATAAAAGGTCCCTGGAGGAGTCCCTTCGAATGACTGGAGCATAAAAAAGCATCTATAATTAACTCCCATTGTTTCTACTCACTTAATAGTGCAATTAATGTTTTAGATTTCTTCCTCCCTTCTTCTCCCAGAAACAGTTGAACCGAACTGAAGCCAAAGGCTGCTCTCCCTGAGAATATCTGTGATTCTCTTGTTAGGAAAGAATGGCTGCTGATGCGTTCTCTTTTGGCTGGGAGATGGGGTTAGGTGGAAGGAGAGAGAAAGGAGGGAGAGAGGGAGACAGGTGCTCTGGGCCATGGGAATGGAGCCAGGACCTGGGTTTGAGTCCCTGTGGGATCCACAGCCCTCGCTTCTGGGGTCTGTGGCCTGCGTGGCACCTGTTGTACATCTAGGGATTGTATCCAGAGAGTTCTGGACCCAAGAGGGCCAATGGAGGAGCAGCTCAGTGCATGCCTAGCATCTGTGCCAGCACTTTAACTCCAAACAGGGGTCTCTGCTGAAGGGGCCAGTGGAATTCGCTTTCTTTAGGAGAAGGCTGGCATCCCCATTCGATCATCTCGGTCAGCCCCACCTCACTTGTCAGTGGGTCCTTTGGCTGGCCACACATTCTTCAGGCTTATTACTCTTCAGTGGCCTTGGCCCATAAGCCCCTTCCCTCTTCTCCTTTGCTCAGCTTAGTCTATTCATCTCATTCTTCAGCCCAACTGTCATCTTCTGAAGGAAGCCCTCTCTGACCTCCCAAACTGGGTTTGGTCTATTTACGGCACCACGAGACCATTCCTCGATGGCGCACTGTATTTGTGTGATTCTTGGACAAGTGAATGGCTTTGAGCTTTGACAAGAACATCATTTAACTGGCTGATCAGGCATTGCTGGAGCCTAGCACAGTGCCTGGCACAGAACAGGCACTCGGTATTCACTTGTTGGCCAAATGAATGAATGAATGACTGAAGGAGCGATGTTAGAGTTCAGCCCTGAGCGAGAGAGAGCCCTCCCGGGTTGGCTTGTACCAGCTCCTCCCTCCTCTGGGTTCAGTGACTTCCTGTTAGCAGCTTGAAATTGGCCATGGGGGGAGTATTTACACCCTGGAAATGGACAAATGTTACACATCTGTTGTTGTTGTTGTTGTTATTGTTATTATTAGAACAGCTGGTTTATCAAAACGTCATTGCCTCCAAGACAAGAATTTAGGAAGCAGAGGTGAGGAAAGTGAGGTTGGGAAGGAAAAAAGGTTGGCTCAACATCCATATCTCAGGCCCTCAGGCACAGAAGGCACGAGGTGGTCAGAGAAAATGGAGAACTCACATCGCACAAGAGGTCAGAGGCATAAGCATCTGCCCAGCCTCCTTCTCTGGCGCTCTCCGAGTTTGGAGGCACCTCCAGTCCCCACCTATTTCCAGGAGACTTACTCTGCCAGCTTCTTGAAGCCGATGGCTCGCCGCTTTGTGGGGGTTCCATTGGTGCCTTTCCAGACGTGGGTGTTCCAAGGCTCAGGCTGGGAAGAGAGGACGATGGTCACTGCAGTGAGCGAATCTGGCTCCTCTTGGGAGAGGCTCAGGACTCCCTGGGTACTTGTGGCTGCCCAGCTATGCCCAACCCTCAGCCCCTGAAGGGAGGAGATCTGCCAGCGGTGACCACAGCGGTCCTTGCGCCGAGTGGCCGGTCCAGTCTGCCTGTGTTGTCCTGCTAGACCTTCTCACTCAGCCCTTGGTCCCTCTGAAGCCCTCTCCTGGGGACCCCTGACCACTCCCTTTGTCTCCATTAGTGTTCTGGCTAGGGCCGCGCTGTCCAATATGGTAGCCACTAGCCACGTGGACTATGGAGCACTTGAGCGTCCGCAGAGGAAGTCTGAGTTGAGACATGCTTGGAGCCAAACATGCATATACCAGGTATTGGAGACTTAGGACAAAAGAGGCCGAAAGGGGCGGGACCTGGTATTCGAAGGACGGGGTGAGTCGGTAGTTGAGCATCTCCTGGTGGAAGACAGGGGTGACACTGCCAGACATGGGGGGCACAATCCACACCCAGTCGGCGGGGCAGCCCCCCCGGCAGCGGTATTCATTCTCCATGTGCTTGATGAAGGACTCGGTGGCAGAGTGGTGGTCAACAATGGTCACTTTGTCACTCTGCGGGAGGAGAGGGGGCACAGTCAGGCGGGAGGGGAGCTGGGGTGTTTCCGGGACTCCCTTCTCCACGGGGAGCGCTTCCCAAAGGGTGGTCCTGGAGATGCTGCGAGGCCTTGTGAGCTGATTCTCTGCATCTCTCTCTCACTCACATTCAGGGAAGAGTCTCCTTTTGACGCTAATACATCTTTTAATACCTCTCTTGCCAATTTTCCTCTCTCCTTTCTCCCTCCCTCCCTCCCTCCTTTTTTTTTTTTTTTTAAATAAGAGAGAGGAACCTCAAGCAGCATTTAGCTAGAATTTGACAACTCTGTGTTGTTTTCCTTCTGCTTATTTGCTGATTAATTTAATATTATAATTACCTTCTATTTATGGCAACCGATACTCTCCATTTATGGCAGTGATACAGAATCCTCTTAAAGAATTTTAAGTATTAAGGATGGGTTTATTTATCCATTTATTTAGTTTTTGAGAGAGAGAGAGAGGGGGCGCAAGTGAGCAAGGGGGAAGACAGAGAGAGAGAGAGAATCCCAGAAGGGGCAGAGGAAGAGAGAGAGAGAGATGGAGGGATGAAGGGAGGGAGGGAGGGAGAGGGAGAGGGAGGGGGAGAGAGAGAGAGAGAGAGAGAGAGAGAGAGAGAGAGAGAGAGAGAAGGGCTCACCTGAAGTGGGGCTCGTGTTCGCCCGATGTGGGAGTCGAACTCACTAACCGTGAGATCATAACCTGAGCCGAAGTCAGATGCCTTAACGACTGAGCCACCCAGGCGCCCCAAGGATGGGTTTATTAACACCGCGAGGCAGAAATCGCAATAGAGGTGGGTGGACTGCAAATCTGGATAACCGGCCCCGGGGCCCCCTCTGGTGGGCCGGTCTGGATTCCCACCGTGTGTAAACAGTGCTTCCCCTCTCTGCCCACTTCCCGTCCTCAGCCACTCATCCTGCTCACATCCCTGCTGTCTCAAGCCCACTGGACCACACTCCATCCTCCTCAAGGTCTCCCGAGGCCTCACTCGCCCATGGCCGAGAGAGAGAAGAGGGGGCTTGCTTCCGTCTCAGGCCATCCCAGCCTGTCTCTTCCCTGGGATATTCCTCAGCGTATCCATGCTCCCTGCTCCTGACCTGGGGGCCTGCAGTTCACATTCGTGTCCACCGATGACGTGATGCGTTCATTCTCTGTGTCCTTCTGTGCATGTCTGGGAGGGTCTAGCTTCCCAGACTCAGCCCCCAGAGGATAGAGCTGAGCTCTGTTAACAGAGTGTGAGCTCTACTCTGCAGTCGACAGGTTTGCCCAGGAGAATGCCAGCTTACGCCCATCACCCTGGCATTATTATCAGCAGTGTCTTCCTTTTGCCCTCAAAAGGATCATGGTTTGGGGCACCCGGGCGGTCAGTCAACTAAGTGTCCAACTCTTGATTACGGCTCAGATCATGATCTCACGGTTCATGAGTTCGGGCCCTGCGTTGGGTTTCTCTCTCTTTCCCTCTCTTCCTCTCTGCCCCTCCCCTGCTTGCATGCATGCTCTCTCTCTCTCTCTCTCTCTCAAAATAAATAAAATAAACTTAAAAATGAGTATCATGGTTTAGATGATACATTCTAAACTCATCCTACAAAATATCACTTACCACAGCGCCACGCATTGAGAAGCCTGTGCGTGTCTGGTTAATGAGGATGAGTACTTGTGTCTGTTGTGTGATAGTCTGAACCCCGAAGAGGTGGGCAGGACACAAAGGAGGCGGCCTGCCAGCCCAACTGTCATCGATCATAAGCAACAGGTCACAGCTCCCCTCCCCCACCTATTACCGCTTCCTCCAATGGTCCCCACCCAAGATCCAAAATGGAGATGGGAAGTGGACCTCATTGGTGCCCCCCCCCGCCCCCTCCCCAGGAGCCAGGTCTCACGACCGTCTGCTCCACACCTTGGAGGCGTTTTAGTTCCCCTCCGGGACGTGTGTGCTGTGCTACCTGGAAGCTGTAGAGAACAGCAATGTTGATTTCCACCAGTGCTTGGTCCTTCCACAGGGAGGACGTCTTCCTCATGTCCAAGTTCATGTTCTTGGCCACTTCCTGGAAGAGGAAGGAAACACAGACTCACAGGCTGGGGCACCCGTGGAGAGACAGGGCTAGCTGGTGGTCACTGATGAATTTCTTAACGAATTAGTCAACTCATTGCCGGACTGATTAACTCACTCAAAAGATTTTTTTTTTTTTTTAACGGAGAACCGACTGGTAGCAGGAAACTAGAGAGACGTGGACGGCCCTTTTATTTCTGAGTTTCCTTTCTTTCTTTTTTTATGTATTTATTATTTTATTTTATTTGAACTTTTTTAATGTTTATTTTTGAGAGAGAGAGAGAGAGATAGACAGAATGTAAGTGGAGGAGGGGCAGAGAGAGAGGGGGAGACACAGCATCCAAAGCAGGCTCCAGGCTCCGAGCTGGCAGCACAGAGCCCAACGTGGGACTCGAACCCATGAACCGCGAAATCGTGACCTGAGCCGAAGTGGGACGCTTGACTGAGCCACCCAGCCACCCCTCTGAGTTTACTTTCTAGTGGGGGAGGGAGACATTTACTATTTAGGGAGAAAATAAGACAAGGATATGAGATGAAGAGGAATACGGGGGCCGGATTTAGCCAGGACAGTCAGGGAGGACCAACTGTGGAGGTGGCATACCAGGTGGGACCAAAATAATGAGAAGCAAGACATCTTCAGATCTACGGAGGAAGGTTGTAGACAGAGAAGACAGTATGTGCAAAGACCCTGTGGTGGGATCAGGCTTCCACCATCTGAGATTCAGAAAGAAGGCTGGTGTATTGAGGGGTGGGTAGTGAGCCAGGGGAGTTGGTGGGAGATAAAGGCAGGACTGGATCATGCAGGATCTGGGATGAGCCCAGGAGTCAAGATTTTACTCCCAATACTGTAGCATGGAAAGAGTCTTCGGAGGGTTTGAAGCAGAAGAGTGGGTCTGAGAGTGACATCATCTGCCTTCTAGACGGAAAAGCTTTCCACTGATCCTGCTCCACGCCTGGGGTAGCCACACTTGGGATCCAGATCATGGGCGCTTTGCCCTCAGGCGGACACCTGTCTGACTCCATCTAACAGATGAGGAAACTGAGGCTCAGAGAGGTCCAGAGAGCCAGCTGGCCTCAGAGCCGGAGCCCAGGCAGACGCATAACGTCCAAGGACCCGAGAGCTGCCGCCATAGCCGGCCGACTCCTTTGGCAAAACTATTGGAAAAAAACAAAACAAAAACCTCCTGACATTTATGTTACAACTCAGGAGCTGATGTCAGGAGTGGGAAACACCCAACAGCAAATTCATTAATTAGAGCCTTGCTGTTCCTTGCTCTGTCAATTCCAGTCACTTGTGGGAGCCCAGGTCTCATTACGGGGCTAGCACACGACAGTTTCTGAGGTCTGGGTAAACTGCTTCCCAGCCCTGCTCTCAACATTCGTACATAACAGCCGTCGGGCCTGGAGGGCTGGGTGGGAGAGGATCTCATCTGAGTTACTCGGGAACAACTCTCTGCAATCAAAACATAAGCAGGAATCATGAAAGCAGATCTCATATTAATTCATTCTTTGAGGCCGAGGCGTTGGGTTCCTCTGTGGCCCTTTGATAGTGACACACACACACACACACACACACACACAGAAAGAACGAAATTCGCTGCTTTACATAAATACATAAAAAACTCGAGTAATTTTGTGAGAGTGGAAAGCATGTGTAGCCATTATGCTGAGACTGTTACTCCTACAACATTCTTTTGCTTAAAAGAATGGAACGCATTTGCGGGGGAAAAAAAAAAAAAGATTATGTGATTTTTAAAAATCCCCAAATGTGACTTGAGGCACATCTATGGAAATTGCCTGAAATGTCTCTTCCTTTCCTGCCAGAAGTTTGTACAGATCAGTGGCTGCCCTCTAGAATCTTCTGGGGAGCTCTGAAAAATGCAGGTATCGAGGCCCCATCCTTGAGCAACGATATCTGAATCCCGGCGAGTGGGAATCTGGGAATAATGAAGTTCCCTAGGTGACTCCGGTGTGTGGCAAGGCTGAGGACCCCGGGCTTCGATTTCCAAGCTAATACCTATGGAATTTTTTTTTTTTAATTTTTTTTTTCAACGTTTATTTTTTTGGGGACAGAGAGAGACAGAGCATGAACGGGGGAGGGGCAGAGAGAGGGAGACACAGAATCGGAAACAGGCTCCAGGCTCTGAGCCATCAGCCCAGAGCCTGACGCGGGGCTCGAACTCACGGACCGCGAGATCGTGACCTGGCTCAAGTCGGACGCTTAACCGACTGCGCCACCCAGGCGCTCCACCTATGGAATTTTTAAAAAACGTTGAGACACAGTTGGCATACAACGTTGTGTGAATTTAAGGGGTACAAATTCGAGGTGTTGGTTTGATACATTCATGTGTTGCAATATGATTACCACTGCGAGCTAACACCTCTGTCATGTCACATAATTATTATTTCTTTTTCTGTGGTGGGAACAATTAAGATCTAGTCTCTTAGCAACTTTGAAGTGTACAATTCAGTGGATTGTGGATTATAATTACCCTTCTGTGCCTTAGATTTCCAGAATTTACTTATCTTTATGCTGCAAGTTTGTACTCTTAAACACCTCCTCCCTAACTACCCCCACCCCCACCAGCTCCCGGTGACCAGCGTTCAATTCTCTTTTTTTTTTTATGAGTCTGGCTTTTTTAGATTCCACATATGAGCGGTATGTATCGTATAGTATTTGTCTCTGTCTGACTTAACCCACTTTAGCGTAACGTCTTCAAGGTCCATCCACATGAACGCCCGTGGATTTTAACCACATAAACCTAATTAATGCTTGATTCCGAGTTCTTTAAAAAAACGTTTTAACGTGTATTCATTTTTGAGAGACAGAGAGAGACACAGCGTGAGCGGGGGAGGGGCAGACAGAGGGAGACACAGAATCCAAAACAGCCTCCAGGCTTTGAGCCCGACACAGGGTTCGAATTCACGAACCATGAGATCATGACCTGAGCCGAAGTCAGATGCCCAACCGACCGAGCCACCCAGGCGCCCCTTGATTCTGAGTTCTAATCTTGCCTTATTTACTGTGTGACATAGGCCCAGTGCTTAACCTCTCTGTTTCCCAGTGCCTCCTTTCGAAACAAGACCCACCACAGCAGACAGTTGTCAGGGACAACGGCTGCTGGCAAGACCACAGCTATCCCAATGCATTCTCCAGATCTGAGCTCTAGCCCACAGGGGGGACATGCGCTGTTCACGCTGTGGGTGCCCTGGAATTGCCAGGGGCTCCACCGAGGTTGCGGAAGTTTCCACGTTTCCAAGCCCCAAAGCTCAGCTGTGGGGAAGGACTGTGGGGCCCACGCCCTCTGCCCTCTGCTGGCCCATCGCGATGGCGGGGGAGGGACCTCACCTCCAGGATGTTGTATCGAGAGTTGTCACAATAGTCGCGGACGCCAATCTCTGTGCCCATGTACCAGCCGCTGAAGGGACAGGCGGTGAACTCCAGGCCGCCAATCTCCAGCAGCATGTTGGACACAGCGGGGAGGCCATACCACTTCAGGCCCAGATCCTTGAACCACTCAAACCTGTGGAGAGCGACACAGCCCCGCTCACCATGGGGCAGGAGTCTCTCAGGCGGACATGTGGGCAGGACAGCCTTGGTCTGGGGATGCGGAAATGCCAGCAACCTCCCAGGACTTGCTGTGTCAGAACCGGACTCCTGGGCTCTGCTTTAGACCTGTGGGATCACAGGCTCCACGGCTGGGTCTGATAATATGCATTTTAAACATGTTTCCCAGGTGATTTGGGTGAACATCCGGGCCTGGGAACGAGTGCGCCAGGCTGCTGTTTCTCTCCCGAACCCACCCTGAAAGTTAATCCAGGAGAAAAGGGAGTCTTGCCGACTTCCTTCCTACCTCAGGGCCTTTGCATGGCAGTCCCTTCTTCCTGGGATCTTCTCTCTTCCTTCTGTGTCTGTCCAGCCCTTACCCAAACTTAAATTGTCAGCTAAAACGTTGCTTACTCTTGGAAGCCCTTCTCCGATGCCCAGTTTAGGTTGGGTCGGGCAACTTTGTCCCTCTGGGCATCATAAAATTTCTTTTGCAGCACTTTATTGGAATTAAGTGGTTATCTGGGTAACAGTACGTGCAAATTCTTCTCCTTGAGATCAAAAGTGTCATGGAGGCAGAAACGAAGTCAGCTACAATGGCCGGCCCAGAGCAGGAATAATAAACCGTGTTGAATGAGCGAATGAGTAAGTGAATGCATTAATGAATGTAGGCCAGGCTTCACCAGGGAGACTGGGTGAGTTCCCAGATATTGGGCAGTGGCATGAGCCTCAGGACACTTGGTTCCTCTCCAGGGCTGGGGCTAGGGTGAAATAAATAAGGCACTAGCCCTGGAGGCAAAATTTAAGGGTGCACCAACAAAACGAGGAATTGAGTCTAATGCTACTTTTTATTCACATTACATTCTAAATTAACTCAACGTTTTTCAAAAAATCAAAATTAATGGAAAAAAAAATCCATCGTGAGGGATGCCTGGGTGGCTCCGTTGGATGGGCGTCTCACTTCGGCTCAGGTCATGATCTCATGGCTCGTGAGTTCGAGCCCCGTGTCGGGCTCTGTGCTGACGGCTCGGAGCCTGGAGCCCGCTTCGGATTCTGCGCCTCCCTCTCTCTCTGCCCCTCCCCTGCTCACACACCGTCTTTCTCTCCCTCAAAAATAAATAAACGTTAAAAAAAAATCCATAGTGAACAAAATATCCCAAATTTAAAGACGGGTCTCACCTTGCACATGCATAACTTACCTTGCTTGCTCCACTTGAATCTCAGCCCTGAACTGGATCCTGTCTTTATTTGAAATTTTCAGATAAAAAAATTTAAATTTGGATCCAATTTTTGATATAGAAATTAATTTTGATAAGCGTATTACATTAAAATAATATTTATCTTGATTATTGAGCTTTGGGGCACCCCTCCCTTACCCTGCCCCTCGATTTTGCCTCCAAGGATAGTGTCTCCCTAAGGATCTCCTTCACTCTCAAAGCGTGTTTTGTTTTTAATTTTTTTTTAACATTTATTCATTTTTGAGAGACAGAAACAGAGCATGAGTGGGGGAGGGGCAGGGAGAGAGGGAGACACAGAATCCGAAGCGGGCTCCAGGCTCCGAGCTGTCAGCACCGAGCCCAACGTGGGGCTCGAATTCACGAGCCACGAGATCATGACCTGAGCCGAAGTCGGCCGCTTAACCGACTGAGCCCCCAGGTGCCCCATAAAATGTTTAGTTATTTTTGAGATAGATACAGAGCATACGCAGGTAAGGGGCAGGGAGAGAGGGAGACACAGAATCCGAAGCGGGCTCCAGGCTCCAAGCTGTCAGCACAGAGCCCGACGCGGGGCTCGAACCCACGAACCGTGAGATCATGACCTGAGCCGAAGTCGGACGCTTAACCGACTGAGCCACCCAGGGGCCCCTCAAAGTGTGAGTTTTGCTGGTGCGGCTGGCACAGCCCTCGTAGTTCCTTCCTGGCTCCAAATTCCTTTTGGACTTGACCCACATCAGGTCACACGGTTCTAGTGCTCACAACAAGACAAGAGGTGTTTCTGCTTTTCTACCCGTACGGCTGGAAAAAAAGGGCAAGTTCTGGTTGATTGCTTAGGAGCAGGGGGAGGAGCGAGATTCCGATTCAGAAGAGATGGTGGCCCCCTGGCTGGTCCAGGAGGATTTGCTCATTCCTGGGGAGGCCCACTCTGCCCAGGCCCAGGAAGGAACCAAGGCCCCCTTTCAGCCTCTGTCTGGGCTGGAGGGAGAGTCAGGGGGTTAGGGGGCCAGGGGGAGGCACTGGGTGAATCCTCCCACCCTCACCCACCCCATGCCAGTCCCTCTTACCTGGGGTGCCTGATGGGCACTTCCAACACCAGCTCTGGGGGGATCTGGAAGAGCTCGGGATCGTTGCCGTTGGCCTGGAGCAGGAGTGGCAGGATATCGAAGCGGCCTCTTGGGGGTTTCCAGCCCTGCTGCACACAGATCTGCAACCAGAAATGGCCAGGTCACACCACGGCCACCGCCGACCTGTCCCCAGACCCTCCAGGTGCTATGGCAATGGGGGGAGGGGCAGAGATCCCAACGCAAGCCTGCCGACAGCACCTTTGTCTGGAGGCTCTGGGCCACGCCATCTCCTCTACAAAGTTCTGACATCACACGTCTGTGTGACGTCTCCCGGTCCACAGGACAGAAGGCAAATCTGTCCTCCTGCACTGTGCTTTGTTATGTTTTCTGAGTTTTTCTTGTGGCCCGGGGACTCCTGGAGGATAAGAGCTGAATCTGATTGTTGTGTCTGTTAACGCCCTTGAGCACAGGGTCTGGCATGTCCTACGAAACTCACTCTGGAACTGTTTGCATTGAGCACCCTGAGAGATAAAGAAAGCCTATCATATTTCAGGAGGGCAGAATGATCAGAATTTGTGCATAAATGCATCTGTTAGAGCAGCTGTCCAATCAAAATATAAAGCAAGCCACATAGGGAATTAACACATTCTTCTAGTAGCCACATTAGAAAAAGTAAACAAAAGTCCAAACAGAAATCAGGTGAAATAATTTAAATAGTATATTCATCTTAGGGGCGCCTGGGTGGCGCAGTCGGTTAAGCGTCCGACTTCAGCCAGGTCACGATCTCGCGGTCCGGGAGTTCGAGCCCCGCGTCAGGCTCTGGGCTGATGGCTCAGAGCCTGGAGCCTGTTTCCGATTCTGGGTCTCCCTCTCTCTCTGCCCCTCCCCCGTTCATGCTCTGTCTCTCCCTGTCCCAAAAATAAATAAACGTTGAAAAAAAATAGTATATTCATCTTAATAATATTTCAACAATTTCAAAGTTTCAACACTATTTGATTATTAGTTACTAATCATCATAATTATAATATTTATTAGATTAATAATATCAACTTATTAATATTGAATTAAAGTATTGCTATCCATATATGAATATATTTGACATTAAAGTTAAATATGAAATATATTCATCCAACAAATGTGTCAAATATATACTGTGTAACATACAATTAAGTGTATTAATCATCATTAATTTGTTAATGATAAATGATTAAATACGTTATTAATATTACCATAATAAAGATATTTAACATTAACATAAAGTTTAATATATTTATTAACTCAATAGGTGTATTAACTATTAATAACTATAATAGATTAGCCTACCGTTATCTATAATATTATTTCTTTTTTTTTTTTTTTTTTTTTTCAACGTTTATTCATTTTTGGGACAGAGAGAGACACAGCATGAACGGGGGAGGGGCAGAGAGAGAGGGAGACACAGAATCGGAAACAGGCTCCAGGCTCTGAGCCATCAGCCCAGAGCCCGACGCGGGGCTCGAACTCACGGACCGCGAGATCGTGACCTGGCTGAAGTCGGACGCTTAACCGACTGCGCCACCCAGGCGCCCCTATAATATTATTTCAATAGGTAACTGAGATAAAAATTATTAATGAGGTGGTTCCTACTGTCTGTTTTGTTCTCAGTCTTTGAGACCCGGTGTGTGGTTTGCACTTAGGACGCACCTCCATTTGGACTCACCGCATTTCCAGGGCTCACTAGCCACATGTGGCCAGTGGCTGCCACACTGGCCAGGGCAGAGTGAGAGGGTTTCGAAAGATACGGTCATGTGGTTATGTTTGGGGTGATTCTTTCTGCTGTGTTAGTAGAAAGAGGAAGCTCGAAATCAGGGGCTTAGGCAAACATGTGCAGTCAGCGAGGTTTCTGGAGACAGAAGGGAAGGAAGGGGCTGTGGCATTTATGTTCTGGTGGCCATGAAGACAAGGTCAGCCAACTATGCAGTTAGCACTCAGCCAAGTGGAGCCGCGAGTCTGGCTGAGTCTAAACCCGCACAGGTGCAACTCCTGGTCGCCCTGGTTACAGCCCCTTCTTCTCGGTAATAACATTTTAATAAGAAAAGCCGCATGCAAATGAAGTCGGCAGCCAGGGAGTGGAGCAGGGCTTGGTCTGGCCAGCTCAGCCCTGAAGAAGGTCCTGGGTGGCGTTTGAGGAAAGAACAGAGAAGAACCTCGGCCAGGGATGAGTGAGCGATCAGGAAAAGGGGTGCCGGGCTGTGTGCCTGAGATCATTCTAGGCAGGGGTCTGCCCGTGGCGTCTCCCTTGGGCACAGAGGCCGGAAGCTACCGTGGCTAACCTGTGCTACCCGTCTGCGTCGCCACCGAATGGGGAGGTGGTGGTGACAACAGCTCCTATCATGAGGGTCGGGTGAGGTAATGGATGGAAACGACCAAATGACCGGCTGTAAGGGAACCAGCTGGACTGGGGGCCGCCCGAAGGAGCAGGAGGTCTGCAGAGGAGTAAACGGTACCCCACTGGCTGCTTTCCCTATCATGATAACAGGAAACGAAGAAAAGCCTACTGAAGACAGTTTGGGGGACTGGGCGGGGTGGGAGGCACACACCTCTGTGAATTCCACATTGGCTGGGTCCCCCAGGATGGAGCCATCAGGCTGCTTGTAGCCGGCATAGCGGATGAGCTGAGAGTTCCAGACTCGGAAATCGTGCTTGCCGTCCGTCCTCTGGGGGAATATGGTGATGGCGGATCTGTGGCGGAGAGAGGGAGACGTGGTATCGGGGCAGGGCTTGCACCTCGTGGACGTACTGCGAAGGGCGTCATCCGGGCCACCAACAGAGGCTCAGGGTGGATCACCTCTGTGCCAAGGTCCCCAAGGGCCCACGGAGCCGCTGTTGCAAGGGAGGGACCGTGCCCTGTCCCTCCACTGGACCATTGGTCTGAGGAAGGGTGGAATATGGGAGGCCCCACGCTAGCTCGCTTAAGAGTGGAGAATGCTGCTCTAACTGGAGACTCTGAAACACCCTTGACTTGGGCCAGCTTTCCAGGGGTTCTTGGGCAGCCGGTAAGCTCCAGGGAAACAACGGGGGGGGGGGCCCTCTTTCCCCACAAAGAGTGAATACCACTCATTCCAAATTCCACTCTTTTAAAAAAAAATTTTTTTTAAATCTCTATTTATTTTTGAGAGGGAGAGAGAGACAGAGAGAGACTGAGTGAGAGTAGGGGAGGAACAGAGAGAGAGGGAGACACAGAATCCGAAGCGGGCTCCAGGTTCCGAGCTGTCAGCACAGAGCCCGATGCGGGGCTCGAACCCACAAACCGTGAGATCGTGACCTGAGCCGAAGTTGGACGCTTAACCGACTGAGCCACCCAGGCGCCCCCCAACTTCCACTCTTGCTCTTATCGCCATCCTTACTTCTCCCCTGCTTGCCCCACCCCCACCCCTCCCTGTACCATACCAAAGTCTACAGACATAGGACTAAGAAGAAATCAACTTCCCTTGTACTCACATTCATCTACTCTAAAGGAAAACTGGAGATCGCCACTGGCCTCACCTACCTAAACTGGCAACTGTGAGACCATACACTGTTATTATGTTGCAGGAAGATTTGTCATTTGTGGAAGGCACCGAGCTGGCACCCAGCTGGCTCCCCTAAGGGGGAGATCGGCAGTGTTAGGTGTTAATGATGTCTCATCATCAAACTGGGATTTGGGGATCATCAGAAGGACTGAGAGCAACTGAAAGGAGAATGACTTCTTTACGACGTGATTTCAATGTTATTTCATCCCAGGAGTTCCTGCCATCCCGGCTCAACAGTCTCATCAGGGGACTCAATCCCAGGCTATGGGAGACACCACCCTGGCTCGGGTCAACATGAGGGTCACACGGTAGGTCCAACCCATTGCTTGCAGACCTTCTGTACACACCTTGCCCCTGGAACTTTCTTGCCTGGAATCCATCTCTCTGCTGTCACGTACCCAAGTTCAAGGCCAGACTCAGATTCACCTCGCCCACAAAGCATCTCCTGTCTCGTCTGCTCCCAGGACTACCTTCTTTCTGAGCCCACGTAGGTCTTGCCGTGTGCACATTACAGTATTGCATTTAATGCTGCAGGGATGGGACGCTGTACCTGGGGCTGAGTCTACAACGGGGGCTGAAGGCAGAAGTCGTATAAGGCCAACAGGGCTCTTAACAATCTTGTAGCAAAGGCACCATATTGGAGATGAACACAGAACGAGTCAAACGGTCAGTGTTCCCGCCAGCAGCAAAACACATTGCCGTTTCTTTGGTTGAGCACCAAATACAGGGTGTTTGTGTAATATATGTATTTAAAAAGCATGTTCAGAAACACCAGACTCACACACAGCGTGTGGAATGCTTACTCTCTGTGCGGGAACGGAGACCAATGGAAGAAATAGAACACACTTATGCCTCCTGAACATTATTTCACTGAACGGCAGATCGAGTGCCTGCTCCGTTTAAATTACATCCCTCTTTCCCTCCCTTCTTCTCCCTTGCCTGACTTCCTCTGTTATGTTTCGATAATTTCTATAGATGGTACACATTCCCTTAAGACCCTCTTCCATCCAGATTTGTGGTTTAAAACTTGTGGGGGCACCTGGGGTGGCTCCATCGGTTAAGCGTCTGACTTTGGCTCAGGTCATGATCTTGTGGTTTGTGTGTTTGAGCCCCGCGTGGGGGCTCTCGGGAAGTCAGTGCAGAGATCCTCTGTCTCCCTCTCTCTCTGCCCCTCCCTCGCCTCGCAGATTCATTCTCTCTCTCACTCTCAAAAATAAATATCGAAAACATTTTTAAAAACTTGTGAAAAAAAACGGGGTGCCTGGATCGCTCAGTCAGTTGAGTGTCTGACTCTTGATTTCGGCTCAGGTCACTGTTTCATGGTTGTTGGATTGAGCCCTCCATCAGGCTCCATGCTGAAAATGGAGTCTGCTTGGGATTCTCTCTCTCTCTCTCTCTCTTTCTCTCAAATAAAATTTTTAAAAAAGTGTAAAAAAAAAAAGGAATCAGCTGAATATTTCTTAAATAGAAGATCTCAAGAAGATGTTCTCTGAGGGGTGAGGTCTTTCAGGAAAAGATCTAAATACTAATTCCCCGAGCAGGCTCTGGGCTTATATTACAGGCCCTTTTCCTACTGGTAGGCTCAGCTGGGACACTGTTTCCTTCTCAAGGAAGGGACACATCCAGGAAAACCCATGCTTCATACAAACAAGCCACTATGGGGGTGACGCAGTGCAGCCTGGGGCTTGTGGGAATATCCCTGCAGAGGCCCACATGGCCCCACCGTGGGGCTGGTCCTCAGCAGCTGGGACAAGGACTGATTGCACGGGATTAACAAGTCTAACCGTCGGGCTGCGGGGCCCCAGCTGTCGCCTTCCAGCTGCAACTTGCCAGTGTGGAAGCCACCAGCTCACATGGTGCCTCCCTGCCTTGGCTTCCTCCCTGGGGCTTTGTTCTTTGGGGCAAGAGGAATCCAAGGTGTGGCTTGGCTTGGCCGAACCTGAAGGAACAGTGCCCCCAGCGGCAGGAAGAGAAACTGTCTTTGAAATGCAGGCAAAAGACCGAGAGCTGGTAAAAGCAGGTCACTATTGGCAATGGGACTTTCCGAGTCCTGGAAAGGGAAACACCCCTTCCTGCCCCCTCCACAGGTGATACTGAACTGTGAGGGTTGAACGTGATTTGGGCTGCTGTAGCTTTGCAAGCCACGCAAGAGTCTGTGTCTCCCGGAAGAGACAGGACACGGCAGGTGGGACAAGAAGCCAGGCCCCCTCTCGCGGCTTGGCACGTCTTCCCGAGAGGAGAGGGAGAGCATTTCCTCGGCCGGTGAGCCAACTCCACACCCAAGGGTCGACGCTTTGGGGACATCAGACCCCCCTCTCCGGGGCTGGCGGGCTCACCTGAGGTTCCCTTTGTTGGTGGCATACTTGATGTGGTTGCAGATGTAGTTGAACATCCCGTGAGCCGTGGTGCAGTCGCGGGCATCGAACACCTGCGAAGGATGCACGGTGAGAACGGGTGCCTCCTCCTTCCCTCCCCGGCTCCCCCGGTGCAGCCTTCCCACGGGACGAGAACCCGGAGCCCGTGCCACCTGCTGTCCCGCCAGAGTAGGGAGCACTCCCCTAATGTGATCAGGGCTGGGTTTTTACGGTTTCTTTTTCCCATCCTAATAACCACGGTCAGTCAAACCAGGAAGAATCCCCTGAAGGCAGGCCTGGTGTGTACATGAACGTGGTTAACGGGTGATGAGCAAAGGGGAGACCTGAGTGGGCTGCATGTATTTCCTGCTAGGTTACTAGGGATGAGGGGTTTCAAAACAAAACAAAGAAAAATCAAACAGAACCCCACTGACCTTGATAACTATTCTACTTCTGACTTCAAACTATTCCCCAGGGGGGCAGAAATCGTATCAGGGGACACAGAATCTAATGCTGTCAGGGAGTAGGTGGATAATATAAATACGCAGAGAGTAGGTGGAATACAAAAGAGAGTGGTGGGGTCTGTGGTAAACTGGAGAGCATAAGCCTTACCAAGAGACGAGCAAGTTGCTTTTTAAAAAAAAAAAAAAAAAAAAAACCGTGTTGGCGCACCTGGGTGGCTCAGTCGGTTGAGTGTCTGACTCTTGATTTCGGCTCAGGGCACGATCTCACGGTTCGTGAGATCGAGCCCCGCAGGGGGCTCCATGTGCTAACAGTGTAGAGCCTGCTTGGGACAGAGAACCTGCTCTCTCCCTCTCTCTCTGCCCCTCCCCCACTCATACTCTCTCTCAAAATAAAAATAAGTAAACATTAAAAAAATCCCCAGCATGTTGGCTAAGTGAGACACGACTATGAAGCAGATTGAGTCCCGATCCGAGAATCTGGGACCCCATGCCTACCATCTGGGACTTCGCCATACCCTCCCAGGTGGCCTTGGCGAGAGCAGACCCTTTGTAGAGCTCCATCCCTCCCTCCCTCCCCACCCACCGAAGAGCCTCACCGCCTACCTGCAGCTTGGACCACTGGATCCTGCCCACGCAGCGGGAGGCGTTCCGCCAGGCATGCTTGGCCCCGTAGATGAGCTCCGTGTCTTTGAGCTGGTAGGTGCCGGTGGTTTCGATCTCTTTGTTCACCTCTTCCAGCCTCTCCGTGTGGGCTTTGGAGCCAAACCTGAGCGAGGAGGGAAGGGACATGGGAGTGTCACCTCTGCTCCCAAGTTACGGGTCAGTGGAAGGAGTGAGCCATTCCGGGAGGCCAGAAGCTGCAGCAAGTCTGGGTCCATATGTGGAGACAGTAGTTCAAGCATAAGAAGACTGCAAACTCCAATGTCCACAAAGGCCCAGCAGGGACTAAACTGGCTGGGTGGAGACTGTGGCCAACAGGTGAGCCCGTGTCTGGCTCAAAGGTCTCCTTTCATGGGACGAGCACTGGGTGTTATATGTAAGTGATGAATCACTAAATTCTATTCTAAACAAACAAACAAACAAAATTTGATTAAAACAAAATAAACAAATAAAACCAAAGGTCTCCTTTCAAGAGAAACCGGATATCAGATTTTTATTTTTATTATATATATATATATATATGTATATGTATATGTATATGTATATGTATATATGTGTGTATATATATATATATATATATATATATATAGTGTTTATTTTTTTTATTTTTGGGACAGAGAGAGACAGAGCATGAGCAGGGGAGGGGCAGAGAGAGAGGGAGACACAGAATCCGAAGCAGGCTCCAGGCTCTGAGCTGTCAGCACAGAGACCCATGCGGGGCTTGAACTCCCAAACTGTGAGATCATGACCTGAGCCGAAGTCAGATGCTTAACCGACTGAGCCACCCAGGTGCCCCTTTATTTGTTTATTTTTAAAGATTTTTATTTTAAAGTAATCTCTCCACCCAATACGGGGCTCGAACTCACAACCCCAAGATTAAGAGTCACTCTCTCCACTGACTCAACCAGCCAGGCACCCCTGGAAATCTGATTTGTAAAGGGGACTCTCCTAATTTTTAAACGATGACAAGGAATTCAAGTTTAGAAAGCTGAAAAGATTATTGTAAAAAATTTGGGGCTTACAAAAAGGTATCAAAAACAATATGATGAATACTCAAGCCCAAGAAATAATACATGAGGGGCGCCTGGCTGTTTCAGTCAGAGGAGCGTATGACTTTTAATCTCGGGGTTGTGAGTTTGAGCCCCATGGTGGGTGGAGAGATTACGTAAATAAATAAAACTTAAAAAAATAATAGAAGAGAAATGATTTTATAATTCCTTGGGGACTATTTTCCCATCATAACCCACTTTCTTCTTGGAAGTGTCTCACGCTTTTCTTCATATGTTTGTCACACGTGTATATATTCCCTAAATCACATACAATATTGTTCTGTATGTTTAAAAAGCTTACATAAATGATGCTACCCTGAATGCATTCTTGCACAAACTTATCCTTTCTTCCTTTTGCACAGTTTGTTTGCGAGCTTCATTCCCACAAATGTGCCGAGCGCTAACTCATTCACCTTTTTACAGCTGTGTAATATTCCCTGACTCAGAAAATACCATCACTTACCCATGCATCCTCCTGTTGAGGGAGTCGAGGTGGTTTCTGGTTGGCTCTCTCTTTTTAATTTTTTCCCCTATTATAACAATGTTTCGGTGCACATTTTTACGCATACCTTCTGGCGAACACGTGTGAGAGTTTCTTTCGGGCACATATACCTAGGCATGGAGTTGCTTGAAATATTTCAAATTGAAGCAACACTTTGTAGGCCAGACAAAGACCTTTCTGGGGGCCAGATTTGGCCCTTGGGCCGCTGGTTTTCAACCTGTGTGTGTATGGTGGGCGGAGCCCTTACTCTTGGTTCAACTGTCTGCATTGTTGGAGCCGAAGTCTTTGTCCCTGGTACTCAGGAACTCGCCCTGGGTCCCCAGAGTCAACATACACTTGCCTTTTAATTGATGAGTAGTACTGGTCAATGAACTCTTTGGCGAGAGGGAAGAGCTGTTCTTTTGTGCGGACGTCTTCAGGCCTTCGTATCTGCTGAGAGGGGAGCATGATGGAGCCCATACAGATGTGCTCGGTGCAGCCCATTTCCTGGAGGGAAAAGAGAGATTTGGGCTACCACTTGGAGGCACGTGGGGGGCTGAGGCCATGGATCTGACCTTTGTGGTGGAGTTGACTTGGCCTTTAATCCCCAAACGGCACTGCTCAGGTGCCAGCTTCAAGTCATTGTAGGGTGTGGTCATCAGGCATGGTAAGGAATGATGGGCAGCATTCGAAGGTCCCCAAAGTGTTTGCTCTACCCAACTAGGGGAAGAGGGGCTTTCTGACTGGCACTCCCTGGGAATCAGACTCATTCCTACCGAATCCTCGAGTATTTTCTGAGCCCATGTTCATCAAGGAAGAACTACTATGGCTGAACACGTCTATGGCACACTGACTGCAAAAAAGGTCGTCCCAATGCCTCCCTTCCCTGCATCCACACCCTTTGCAATGTGACTTTGCAGGAACTGTCATTGAGAAGTGGAACCTCTCCCCTCTCCCCTTGAATATGAGCTGGTTTTGGCCAATAGAAAATGGCAGAGGTGACACTGTGCCCATCCCACGACTAGGCCTCAAGAGATCAAGCATGCTTTTGCTCATTTCCTCTGAAAACCTCGCAACCACCAAGGGAACCAGGCCGCGCTAGTTTGCTGGAGGATGAGAGAAACCACATGAAACACGTGAGCGATCACGGCCAAGGCCATCCTAGCCAGCCCACCCAGAGCTGACCCCTCAGATGACTGCAGATGCTTGAGATCAACTGAGACCAGCAGGAGCACCGAGGCAGTCTGTGGACTTTTGAAAAATGAGTGGTGGCTGTTTCAAGCCACTGAGTGTCAGGGAAATTTGTTACACGGCTATAACTCACCGATACAATGTTCTTCTAAGAAGCTCAATTTCAACAAAAATGTAAAGCAATATGGTGATTTGCTGACTGTTAAAAATATGATAGGGGTGCCTGGGTGGCTCAGTCGGTTAAGCGTCTGACTTTGGCTCAGGTCAGGATCTCACAGTTCATAAGTTCAAGCCCCGTGTCGGGCTCTGTGCTGACAGCCTAGAGCCTGGAGCCTGCTTCGGATTCTGTGTCTCCCTCTCTCTCTGCCCCGCCTCCACTCACACCTTGTCTCTCTCTCTTTCTCGAAAATAAATAAAAACATTAAAAAAATTAAGAAAGAAAGTGTTTCCATGAGTGAGTAAGTATCTGCCAGTGATTCTCAAATGGGAGGGGACTTCCCACCCAGGGGACAGTAAGTAATACCTCGAGACATTTTTGGTGTGGTCACAACTTCAGGGGGGCTACTGACATCTCACGTGTACAGGTCAGGGGTGATGCTAAACGTCCTACAGTGCACGGGGCGGTCCCCACACAAAGGCTTAGCCAAGGCCAAATGTGGTTAATTGTGAGGCTGGGCCACGCCCTGCTGGGGTACTCACCAATGTGCTCTTAAGGTGAAGGGTGTCAGTGAGGACCACGTCGGTCTCCCAGTTCTTGACCTTGAGGAAGCGGGGGCACTTGGAGGGGCTGCCGTTCTTTGTAGGAGACTGTTTTCCCGAGGCAGGGGGCTGGAGGAGAGATTGGAGGTGGAACATGAGACGGGGCTCGGGGGGCACTCGAAAACTGTCCTCTGGGATTCTTCCTGGAATCTGCCAGAGTTACCAAGGGTCTGCAGAGAGAGGACTCGATTCTCCCGGGGTGACACGTGCAAGGTGGCTGGGAACCTGGTCCCTCTGCCTATGAAGAAGGAGGCACCATGGAAAAGCCTTTTGGGCTCCGTTCTGGGGAGAGGGGTCAGGAACTCAAAGGTGGTCTCTCTGGTGTCTAACACAGGTCTTAGCATACAGCAGGGACTCAATGAATGTTTGTTGAATGAACAAATGAGCAAGGGACACCATCAGCCTCTCTGAACGGTACTGGCTTTCAGGCCTGAGGAATCACACCCGAAGCTAGGTCAGGTTACTTGGATTTCCGGGCTTTCCTGCTACAGCCCAAACTCACTATTTCCGGCGAGTACTGGGGAAACAGAAAAGATTTAATTGGAGAGTTTTGAAGCATGAATATTTCCCCAAACTTCAGGTTTCTGCCTTTCAAAAATGCCCAGTGCGTTCCTGCCTCAGGGCCTTTGCACTGACTGCTCCTCTGTCTTGAGCACCTTCAGTCCCCCATTTGTCTTCACTTCTATAAACAAATTGCCCAGTAGGTGGTGGGGGATAAGTCCTGGGCTGACCATCGTGGCCCATCCACTTGAGACCTCATTACTAAGGATCACATTCTGTCTTGGGTGTTTCTGAGGAACTGTCTACCTGCTTTTGCGCCAGACAAGCATCAGTCAGTCAGCGGCTGTCAGGGAGAGGCAGCAGGCACACCTTGACATGACAGCTGAGTGACAGAAGGGAGAAGACAAGCCAATGTGGAGTGACATTCATACCAAAGATCGGAGCACTGGGTAATGACCTTGTGTCAGGGCATGCTCACGCTCAACTAGTATTTATTGAGGACCTATTATGGGCTAGACACTGTTAGGCACTGGGGACACTGTCATGAGCAAGACAGAGAGTGCCCTCGCCCTTCTGGGACATTATTGTCAGAGAAGTGGGGATAAGTTATAAGTAAACCAACACCCAAATGATAGAATATCAGTTGGTTGTAAGGATATATATTGATGAGGAGAGAAAGGCAAGGGCAAAGGCCCTGAGGTACAGATGAGCTTGTTAAGTTCAAAGGGCCAGTGAGGAGGCCAGTGTGGCTGGAGTGCGTGAGTACGGTTAGTTCAAGGAGATGAAGTCAGAAAGGAGGCCGAATCGTCATCTCATCAGCTTGAGGGGCTCAGGATGGTGAGGAAGCTGTGAATTCCAATGAACTGGACGAAGTCCGGGAAAGAAATCACAAAGCACACTGAAGGACTACTACTGGAAACTGGCATTCAGTAAGCACTCACTATGTGCCAAGCAAAATCTTATCATGGCCATTTTACAGATGAGGAAACTGCAGCACACAGAGAGGTTAACTAAGTCGTCCAAGGTCACAAAGTTAGTACACTGGAACCAGGAGTCAAATCCTAGCAGTCTGTCTTTCACACCATGTCCTGAACTCTGACTCTCCTGCCTTTTGGCCATTATGCATCATTCATTCATTCATTCATTCAACATGTGTTTATTGAGTATCTCCTATGTTCCAAGCAAGGTAGCAAGGGCCAGGCCTACAGTGACAAACTAGGCAGATGTGATCCTCTGCCCTCATGGAGTTCATTGTGCAAGATGGGGGTCAGGGGACGGATGACAGTTTACGAGTCATTAAAACCAGGTGCAATGGCTGCCCTAACATGAGAAGTTGGTTGTATACAGGGTACTGTGGAAGCCCACAGAAGGGGCACCTGACCCAGAGCATTTGGCTTCTAAGCAGAGACCTGCAGGACAAGTAGGTATTAATCCGGCAGAGAGAGAAGCGCAAGGTCTTGTGGGCAGAAGGAACAGCTTACGCAAAGGTCCTGAGGTGAGAGGCATACCACAGCCACCTTTCTGGCCAGCAGAATAGAGAAGCTCTGTGCTAAAGCGTCTGTGCCGCCATGTTGGAATCTGGGGCCCAGCGGGTAGGTGAACAGCATGCTAAAGACCTCTCCAGAACCATGCAAGAGTTAGCAGAGAACAAATGGAAGGTGCCATGACTCCTCATCTTCCACACCTCCCTGCTGTGGCCAGATCCGGTCATCCCCAGCGATTCCCGTCTCAGTGCTGGGCATCACCATCCAACCACCTGTGCAAGCCACAGTTGGGGCCTGTCCTGAACATCATTCTCTTCATCCCCCGCAGCGAGTGCCTCCTCAGGTCCCACCATTTTAGCTTCTCCACAGCTCTAGAACCCACCGCCTCCTCTCACTTCCCATCGAACTGGCGAGCCCCCTGGCCAGGCCAACATCATCTTTCACCTGGATGAATGCAATCACCTCCTGAGTGTCAGCCATCACTTCTTGCTGCTGGCATGAGAATCTGCTACCCTTAGTGCACCTGCCAGTGCGGTCATTGGGGTCATTGCCGCAAGTATCACTACAGTCCTGCCACCCTGGGGGCAGGAGAAGATCCTTCTTCCCTTCACTCCCGTTCACATTTTCTGCTTGCTCAGCTCCAAGTTATGGAGCACCCCGGCCACTCTTCCTAAATACTGGGCATCACTCAGCCAGGTTACAAACTCTCTTGACCATCCCTAAGGATGTTCCAGAGGCTGAGGAGTAGCTGGAATCCCAAACGGGGGATAAGAGGCGCCTTGGTGGCATTGGGGTCAGGCCTAGGACCCAGAGAGGGGGTGCGAGGGCAGACGGTGGGGAGCACAGTGAGGCGGGAGGAAGAGGCGTGGGGTGTGGCTGGTGGGGGGGACAGCGAGCAGCCCTCATCGGCAGGGTGTGGAAGTAGCGAGGTAACAGGCATAATGAAAAAGGCCATCTGTGGAGGCTCCAGATGTGCGAGGGGTGGTCATTTCGAGCCCAGAACCTGGGGGCCCCGGGCGTGGGCCTTGCCCCGCTCCACCCTGGGCTGCGCGGACCGGCACCCCTGAAAGCAGGCATTAGGAGGCCTCTGGCAGGGCTGTTGTACTTGGGGCTTTGATGTTTTAATTAGCCAGCAGTCATATTAGATGACTCAGGAGGGGACAAATGGGGAGATTAATATAGCAGTCAGGGGCCCTGCATGGGGGATGCAAATGACTTTTCTGAGTGGGGACTGAAAGGTTCTCGCTAAAAATGCACATTAGTGGCACTTGTGAGTTATTAAGCTGGGGAGAGGGCACACACAGGCTTTGGGCTGTGGCTACGCATGTCCTCTTCTAGAATTGTGTCTGGGGTAGTCAGTGGAAGTTTTTCAGGTGGCAGGAGACACGGGCTAGGTCTTGGTGGGCTCTGGGGGGGGGGGTGCCCAGATGCTTGCCCCTAAAAACAGACAGGAGGCTCTGAACACTTAACTGACTGCACCCTGTTTCGTTCTGCCCCCTCCCTCCTCTCTCTTCTCCAAAAAGTACATATTGAGTGGGGCGCCTGGGTGGCTCAGTCGGTTAAGCATCCGACTTCGGCTCAGGTCATGATCTCGCAGCCTGTGAGTTCGAGCCCCGCGTTGGGCTCTGTGCTGACAGCTCGGAGTCTGGAACCTGATTCAGACTCTGTGTCTCCCTCTCTCTCTGCCCCTCCCCCCACTCATGCTCTGTCTCTCTCTGTCTCCTAAAAAATAAATAAACATTTAAAAAATTAAAAAAAAAATATGTATCGAGGGGTGCCTGGGTGGCTCAGTCGGTTGAGCATCAGACTCTTTGGCTCAGCTCAGGTCTTGAACTCAGGGTTATGGGTTCAAGCCCCACATTGGGCTCCACGCTGGGCATGAAGCCTACTTAAGAACAACAACAACAAAAAAATAAATACGTATCGAACACCTGTTGTGTGCCAGCGACCTGTGTTCTTGGCCCTACAGTGGTCCCCACTCTCATCCCACAACTGGGAGAAGCCTCATATGGTTGCGTGCAGAGGTTTGCAAACTGCAGCCCGGGGGCCAAACCTGGTCCCCTGCACATTTTTATACAGCCCATGAGCTAAGAATGGTTTTCCCATTTTTAGCCTGTTGAATAAAAATATCAAAAAAAGAGAGTAATGTTTCATGACACATACAAGGTACATGAAGTTCGAATTTCAGTGTTCATAAATAAAGTTTTATTGGCACATGGCCATACGCATTTGTTTCTATATTGTCTGTGGAGGCTTTTGTGATACAGCAACAGAGCAGGGTAGTTGTAATGGAGACCAAGATCATACAGCCCACAAAAGCCAAAAATATTTCCTACCTCTCCCTTTACAGAAAAGTCTGTGGACTCTTGATCCAAAGAATCAAATTCCAGTGGCTGAATGCTTAAGTTATGTTACTTATGTCTCCAGCTGCATTAGCGATCTCTCCCGATCATCTTTTAAAACAGCACCCCACCATTGATATTCCCTGTTCCCTTATCATGCTTTATTTTTCTTCAAGGCCCTTATCCCTGCCTGCAATTTATGAGTATATATGTTTCTGTAGGTGAATGCATACGTACCTATGTCTCTATGTCTTATACAGATAATTGGATACAGATACAGTTTTCTCTCTACCCGCTGTCCACTTAGCTCTATCTGCATATGCTACAAACACTTGAGGTCTGCGATGGACTGAACTGTGTCCCTCCTGAATTCATACGTTAAAGCCCTAACTCCCCATATGACTCTGTTAGGAGACGGCACCTTTAGGAAGTAATTAAGGTTAAAAGAGGCCATGAGAGTGGGACCTAAACTGATAGGATTGGTGGCCTTATAAGAAGAGGAAGAGACATCTCTCTCTTTCTCTTTTTCTCTCTCAGTGCACGCACAGAAAGGCAGAGTTAGGGCACAGTGAGGGCGGCCGTCTGCAAGCCAAGCAGGGAGCCCTCACCCAATGTGACTGTGCCGGCATCCTGACCTCTGACTTCCAGCCTCCAGAGCTATGAGAGATAACTTTCTACGTTTAAGCCCCAGAGCCTGTGGTATTTTGTGATGGTAGCCCGTGCTGATGGATGCCAGGTCTAAATGCATTTCAAAATTATAGAGCCCCTTGAAGGCTAAGCCAAAGGCTTTTGTCTTGACTTAGTAGAGAAGGGGGGACCCTGGAAGCTGCCTGATGCAGGGGGGAGCTTATCAAAGCTCTAGTTCAGGACACATGACTGCAAGGGCTGCAGTGGGGAGAGGGTGAGGGCAGAGAGACCCATGTGCAGGTGGGAAGGCGGAACACAGCTGCAGCTGCAGGGGGGTGGGAGGAGCTGGAGATTGGGGTGCCAGCAGCAGCAAAGACAGCCTGGGGGTGTGAGAGGGTGGGAGGGCAAGGGACCAAGTCAACACTGACTCGCAGGTTCTTCGTGAGTGGGAGTATGGCGAGCCTTCTGGAACCTTCTGGAGCTTTCTAGCAGAGATTAGGGAGTAAGGAGCAGAAGGGATGGCAAGGTGGAGGGAGGGGGTATTTGAAGGCAGGAAGATAGACACGAGACATCAGAATCTGGGAGATCTAGAAATAGAGGCCAAGCACCTTGCCCTCCCCCAACTGTGGGCTGTCACAGTCAGGGGCCTCCCAGTGGGATGGGGCCAAGAGCTTGACAGCAGGGAGGGAAGCCCCTGGGAGACACAACATCTTAGGAACCATTAATGGGCTGAACTGTGTCTCTCCCATATTCATATGCTGGTGTCCTAACCCTCCAGCACCTCAGAATATGGCCTTGGGGCATCTGGGTGGCTCAGTCAGTTAAGGGTCTGACTCTAGATTTCGGCTCAGGTCATGTTCTTGTGGTTCATGAGACTAAGCCCTGCGTTGGTCTCTGTGCTGACAGTGTGGAGCTTGCTTGGGATTCTCTCTCCCTCTCTCTCCCCTGCTCATATTCTCTCCTTCTCTCAAAATAAATAAACATTAAAAAAATTAAAAGAAAAAAAAGAATACGGCCTTATGTGTAGTTCTAAACAAGGCAATTAAATTAAAATGAGGTCATTCAGGTGGGTCCTAATCCAATATGGCCAGTGCCTTTATAAAAAGGAGAAATTTGGGGGCACCTGAGTGCCTAGTCGGTTAAGCATCTGACTTTAGCTCAGGTCATGATCTCGCAGCTCGTGGGTTCGAGCCCCGCGTCGGGCTGTGTGCTGACAGCTCGGAGCCTGGAGCCTGCTTCGGATTCTGTGTCTCCCCCCCTCTCTCTCTGCCCCTCCCCTGCTCTCTCTCCCTCTCAAAAATAAACTTTTAAAAAGAAGTGGGGAGGGAATTTCGAGGCTCACACACACACACACACACACACACACACACACACACACAGAGGGAGAAGCCGTGTGAGCATCCCCAAGCCAACGAGACAGGCCTGAGGAAGATTCTCCCTCGCAGCCCTCAGAAGGAAGCAACCTGCCAACACCTTGATTCCAGGAGCTCTCCAGCCTCCAGAACCGTGAGACAATACATCTTCTGTTGTTTAAACCACCCAGTTTGTCATGCTTTGTTAGAACAGCCCCGGGAACGAACCCAGCAGCTAAAGCCCAAACCTGTACGAGGCAAGTAACTTCTTACTCTTTGACCGTCAGCACCAGGGACAGCTTCTCCCTCCTGGGCCTGCAGCAACCCGCGGCACTTGGCTTGTCCCAAAACGAGGGCAGCATCCTGGGGCTGAGCCGGGCGTCAGGCCAGCCACCCTGGGGGGCCAGATGCCGCACGCCGTGCCCTCAGCCGCAGCCTCAAGCAGCACTGCCGCAGCCTGTGGGCACCGCCTCCCCAGGGCAGCAAGTGTAACCCGGTTATGAGCTGTGGCAGCTCAGGGGCCAGGACCACAGACCCGCAAACCAGCAGGTATGTGCCCATCTGTGCTGTGAAAAAAATTGCTACTTGTAAAACTTAACTGGGGCACCTCGGGGCCTCAGTTGGCTAAGCGTCCAGCTTCGGTTCAGGGCACGATCTCACGGTTCATGGGTTTGAGTCCCGCATCGGGCTCTGCTGTTAGCACAGAGCCCACTTGGGATCCTGTCTCCCTCTCTCTCTGCCTATCCTGTGCACGTGCTCTCTCTCTCTCTCTCTCAAAAATAAATAAACATTAAAAAAAAAAAAAGAAAAACTTAACCAACTGTGTTTCGTACCTTGGAGTATAATTTCCTTGTAGTGTATTCAAAGCGTTATTTCTAAAGTGATTCATTCTTTATAATAAGTCCACTGAAGCTTGAAATCATTTATTCTCCACCCCCCTCCCCCTGATTCAACAGTCCATTTTCTGTAGAGGATGATTAAAGAAAGGAGGTACTCCACAGTCAGACCATCACAGTTTGGATCCACAGACAAGGGCCTCTGCAGATAAGGGGTCTTTAAGTTATTTTGCTGAGTAGATGCTTAAAGTTGCACTGATGTTGCGAGGCAACTAAATGTTATTAGACAACTCTAAATTTGGTCCCATTACCAGACCAAAATGTATCTGTGCATTATGAATTAATTTTAATGTTTATTTTATTATTTTTGAGAGGGAGGGAGAGAGGAGGGGAGAGAGAGAGAGAGCGCATGCGAGTGAGCATGAGTGGGGGAGGGGTAGAAAGCGAGAGGGAGACACAGAATCCGAAGCAGGTTCCAGGCTCCAAGCTGTCAGCACAGGTCCCGACTTGGGACTCGAACCCACAAACTGCAAGATCATAAGCTGAGCTGAAGTTGGACACTTAACCAACTGAGCCACCCAGGCGCCCCGAATTCACTTTAAAAGAAATCTTAGAATTACCTTGTGGCCTAACCCCCTTCTGCTACATTGGCACCGTGTGCGTGTTTAAATGAGAGCATTAACTTGCTAAAGGTAAATATTTAACATGCACAACAAGCTTGGTGATTATGTTTTGTCCTTTTTACCTTTTAAAATATCCTAGGTGGGGCGCCTGGGTGGCGTAGTCGGTTAGGCGTCCGACTTCAGCCAGGTCACAATCTCGCGGTCCGTGAGTTCGAACCCCGCGTCAGGCTCTGGGCTGATGGCTCAGAGCCTGGAGCCTGTTTCCGATTCTGTGTCTCCCTCTCTCTCTGCCCCTCCCCCGTTCATGCTCTGTCTCTCTCTGTCCCAAAAATGAATAAACGTTGAAAAAAAAAATTAAAAAAAAATATCCTAGGACCCTCGGAAAATGGAAGTGGGTTGGGGCTCTATCGACCTCTAAGGATCTGCTTGGAGAACTACCAGTTTCCACAAAGAGAAACAATGACTTTGACCGAACTTGGCTTATCTGGGAAAAGAATAGGAATACGGTTTGATGCAATGAATAAGCACGCGGAGTGGTGTCACGGATTCCTGAACCAGACATCACTGTCGCACTGGAAAGCGCCAGGACGGCTTGCTTTGAATACACTCACTATCAAAACAAACAGTTAGCAAAAGACGTGGAAATTCCTGCAGGGCTGAACCCAAACCCCCATCAATTCAGGCCCCGCTTCCTGGCTCCTCCCTGGCTCTGAACACCTGGGGCGGCAGGATAGGAAGGCTGATCTCATGGCTAAATGACCTATAAAGACCCTGAGGGTCACCAGCAGGTGACATCGTGGGTGGAGGGAAACAAGGTTTGGATTTGGCTGCCACTGGGGCCTGACGAAGACTCTGCCCCACATAATTCCCAGAAGCATCTTTGTTGAGGCTGTTTTTGTCCCCCGTTTGAGGGCGTCCCTGGAGCACTGGGTAACGTAACAGAGGGGGGTACTGAAGGCACTTTGGGGAAATCCAGCCTAGATGGTCTTATCCTGGTCACGAGCTGGAACCAACCAAGGGATAGCTAGTCCGATTGAGCTGGGGGCGATAATGAGTTCAGTAGCTGTTTATCGCTTGTGATTTGGGCACCTTCCCACAGAGAGAGATTAATCTCCAAACACAGGAGTTTCCTTAAGTGCTCAGAGAGGCTTAGGGAAGGGAATAATCCACCGGCAGCCCGATGGAGCCAGTGTCTCTGGCTAACGCCCGCCAGGCAGGTCTGCGGGGAACGTCTGAGTGTGATTCCACAAGATTCCAACTATCACGGTATATTAACTGCCGTTTGTGCGTGTATGTGATGTCTGTAGCTTGTCCCGGACATGGAAGTTTCCGGAGGTCGAGGCAACTATTTGACGAAAAGACGACGCCCAGGCGGTGAACTTCTCCAGGGCAGTGATCGTGTCCCATCTCCTTCCATTGTGAGCGGCGTTCCGTGAGTGCCTATTCGGTGCCCGGCTGGGGCCAGGCCATTGAGCATCCAGGGGCTCACGGAATCCTCATGGTAAACCCATTTTTCAGAGGAGAAAACAGAGGCTCTGAGAGGTGCAATGACAAGCTTCAAATTAACAGCTGACAGGCAACAGAGCTGGGCCCGCAAAGCCCCCGCCTTCCCACTGCAGACACGGCTGCTCTCAGTGTATCCTCCCAGAGCCTGGACTCAAGCAGTGGCAGAAAGATACACACACTGCCTCTATCTCAACGATCGACGAGAACGACGACGGAGTCACAGAGGGAGACAGGTCCAGCTGTGTCACTCGGTGACTCCGTGGCCGCTTACCTTCCCTTTCTAAGCCCCATGGGTGTCATCTGTGTAACGGGGATCGTGCTTCCTGCCCTACGTGCCTCCCGTTAGCAATATAACAATTAGCAGTAAATCTACATCTGAATCAGCAACATGAGAATTAGCCAGATGAAACGCCAGCAAAAGCAGCGATAATAATCATGCACTTTTTTGGAACGCTTATTCTGCGCCGGACCTTTAAGAATTAAGAGTGGGCTCCGTGGCCTGGGTTCAAGGCCCATTTCCATCACGCGCCAGTCACGTGACCTCCATCCAGCTAACCCTCTGTGCCGCAGTTTAGTTATCTGTCAGATGGGGGCGATAGAACTTCACTGAATCGGGCTGGGGGTTCACGGAGACCACGGACCCGAAGCGCCCAGCACCGTGCCTGAGGTTGCTCAGCAAATAGCGACTATTGCCACAGATGCTGCCATTCCACACCTCACCTCCCCACGACTGGATGAATCTGTTAGGAAACAGAGCCTCGGTGCAGGTGCGAATTTGTTCTCTGTCCAAGGTCACCAGTGGGATGAGGCCCAAACCCAGCGGACCCCAGAGCTGAGCTCTTGGCCCCGTGCTGAGGGTGGGGAGTCTGAGGGTTCCAACGGCCACACCGCGCAGGGTGGTGTCGGAATCCTCATTATTGTTATTTTTGTCCTGACATCGTGAACGCGCGGTGAGTCAGGGCTGACTTAGCTTTCCCTGTGGCAGGCTGGGTTGTCATCGAGAGGCAGACAGTTTTGCTGGTTTGCCTTCATTCGGATGCAGCCGGGGTGGGGCTGGCTGGCGCCTTTCGTCTTTCGGTTTTCAGCAAAGCCAGCACTTGCTGGCCAGCTGGGGCTTGTGCCTGAGTGGAGAGGGGCCCAGACCTCCTCTGATCGTCTCAAGACTGGGGATCCGCAAGCACTCCCCACATGCCTCATAATTTGGGGCTCCCCAGAGAGACTGGGATGATGCCGACGCGTACCTCATAGTAGAGAAGAGCTTCTCAACAGATTTTGACATTTTGAAAGCAGCCAGCCAGCCCCAGGTCCCCAGGGGTGAGGAAATGCCAGGCTCTGGATGTAGTACGGGCAGGGGGAGGGGGGTTTCGATAAAACAGTCATCTCTCTGATTACCTGATCATCTCTGTCAGCAAGAGGCTGGAGAGACAGGCAGCAGGCTGAATAAGATGGGGGGAGGACAGCAGTGGACATCCCCCCCCCCAGGCTCAAGACCCTCCCTCACATCTACTAAGGACTGGATGAACAATGCTTAATTAGCATCTGAAAATAGACATTCTGCCCTTAAGGCGGACACCCTTTCCCCCTTTAGGAAAGCAAACCAGGCGGGTAAGGTGCTTAATGAAAGGGAAGCTGAGGGGCACCTGGGTGGCTCAGTCTGACTTCAGCTCAGGCCAGGATCTCACAGTTTGTGAGTTCAAGCCCTGTGTCGGGCTCTGTGCTGACAGCTCAGAGCCTGGAGGCTGCTTTGGGTTCTCTCTCTCTCTCAAAAAGAAATACACATTAATTTTTTTTTTTAATTAAAAAAAAAAAGAAGGGAAGCTGAGAAGGGCTTGATTCAAATCCTGAGGTTTTGCAGGGAGAACAGACCAATGGCAGTTTCTCAAGTCACTTTCCCAGGATGGCATTTGCACTTCAGAGGGTTATTACGTAAAGGGCCTTTAGAATGGTGTCCAAATTCAGTATGTGTCCCCGCTGGTATTAACGCTAAAGACAACCTCAGAGGTTCAATAATCATCCTTAGCAAGAAAAAAAAAAAAAAAAAAAGGCAGTGTATGAGCCACTGCTATTCCTTTTACTAGAATACCTTTTCCTACTTCCTACTAGGCAAACTCCTACATGATCTTCAAAACCCTGTTCAAATGTCCCTTCTTTAGGTAAACCTTTCCTGATACCTGCTGAAGTATTGATGTTCCCCAAGGGTTTTGTGTCCCTTTGTGTTTTAGATTAATTGCGCTGTATCTGTGTCTGTCTCCCCACATTTGTCTGCGAAGGTCTTAAGGGCAGGGAGGGCCATGTCTACTCATCTTTGCTTCCACCAGAGCTGTGCACGTGGCAAGCATGGGGTGAATGTTTGGTGATGGGTAAACTGATCCTTTTAAGCTACCAGCACATGCCAGATACAATTAAAGATGAGAATTAGAATCACACCCAGTGTTCCAGGGACTTGGGTCTCACTGGCTATGCCCACTGCTGAACCAGACTGTTAGCAAGAGAAATAACCATTAGATACAGATTGACATTTCAGCCTCGTGAGACTGGTTTAAGAGAAGGTGCTTCTGTGGCTGACTTTACTTGAATTCGGACAAAGGAGAGAATCAAGAAGGATGAAGCAGACCTCACTATTCCTTTGGGGAGCTAATAGTCTTCTGAATCAGGAAGTTCTTTCTCTTGTCTAACCGGCATCCGCCCTGCTTCACTTGGACTCTGTTGCCTTTTGCCGGGTCCCTGGGGAAGATGCGGACCAGCTATGCTTCCACTTTCTGCTGTCTATTCCTGACTCACGAAGGCAGGTAGCGGCCGGGTCTCTCTTTGTGTTATTAACAATGCTATTCCCCACAGATGCCTAAAAAAGCAGCAAATGTGGGTTACAACTGGGAGGAAGGAAGCCGATCCCAGGAGCTCCAGGTAAAGGGGCTTTGAGCAGGTAGAGAAGAGACTAAGCACATACGCCGATCTTTTAGGACAGAACGAAGAACGTTACGTTTTTCTATTAATTTGCTCAGCCTGGGAAACATTTCTCAGCACTGTGCCTATGGAGATGTCTAGCAGGAGGTAACAGGGCTGCTTCCTTTAGCTCTGGGGCTGGATTCCAATTTAACCAGGCGCTTGGATCTCTGTCCCCTTCCAGCTGTATTTCTGAGAGGCATATGGACACTGAGTCTCAGACAACTGAGCCAGGATGATCTCGCTGGCCAGTGGTTTTGGGATCACGGACGACACCAAGGATTTGCTCATGATAAAGGAGTGAATGTACATCCTGACCACTGCCGGTCTGTATCCCATGCGTCCAGGGGCTCCCAAATTCTAAAACTGCCTGGCTGCCTTCATCTCAGGAAGATGCAGTCTTTTCTTCTCTCTTTAGCACCTTCTCTACTTCTCCAAGCAAAGGGAATTGCCATTTCGAGGGGCCCTGAGACAAGGTCTCACAGCACCTCTTCCTGATGGCTACGCACTGAGCACTTGAGTCCCCCACCCAAATTCATATGTTGAAAGCTAACCCCCAGGTGAATGGTATTGGGAGGTGGGTCCTCGGGGACAGGATTCGATCACAGGGGTGGAGCCCCTATGGAGAGGATTAATGTCTTATAAAAGAGACCCCAGAGAGATGCCCCTTTGCCTTGTGAAGACACAGCGAGAAGACATCTGCCAGAAACCAGGCAGTGGGCTCTCATCAGACACTGAATTGCCTGTGCCTTGATCTTGGACTTCCCAGCCTCTGGAGCTGTGAGAAATAAATACCTGCTGTTCGTAAGCCACCCAGTTTATGGAATTCTGGAAATAAAGCAGCCTGCCTGACCTAAGACATTTGATCATTTCATCACAAAGCTCCAAAAACGGGGGTGGTCAGCGGTCCTATTAATCACTCTTGCCTTGTTCCCAACATTGAGAACCTCACTACTCAGGCTTGGCGTTCGAGGTTATGGCTTTCAAGCTGTGACTGTCTAACCGAGGTGGACAGCATAAAAGGAGATGGCTCTCGTCCTGCCACTGCCCCGATTTCGGCAGTGACTTTAAGGGTCTTTCTAGTGGGGTCAAGGCTTCCTCTGCTTTGTCTCTGTGAGTTAGATCTCGGGGGTTACTGCAGACCAGCGATTATAAACTCCGATACCTGGAGGGGACAGGTAGGAAGCTAAGGTAAATCAGCAAGGCGGCTTGGCTAACTTCAAGACGGATGTATAGTAAGCATGAAAGAATATTCTTCATTGTTGTAAGGCACGAAATCTTTCTCGTGTTTCCTGAAACATATAAATCTCTTGGTCTAACTCTAACCACTTATCACTTTGTGCCGCTTATCACAAAGTCATGGGTATGAAAATATTTCCCTTTCGTCCTGAGAAAATCAACAGCATTAATGTTATAAAAGGTGACAACAGACAACAGCCTTAACAAGAGGGATGTGATATGGAGTAGCGGGGATTGAGACAAACTAGGGAGTCCTTGCTCTGTCTAGAGGGACAGCTGCTGCTCAGTCCATGCAGATTATCGTCCCGTTAGAACACAGGCTCGAGGTGGTCAGATTGTCCACATTTTGTTAAGAGAAGCTGTGATTATGATATTTATATAAAATTGCAAAACACTGGCTGTAGATTCAAAGTACAGATATAAATTTCTCTTAGGACGCTAGAGTGCAGACCTAACACTTCATGTCCATAGCCTGGATCTAGCCTGAGGCTGCCTCTTTCTGTCCTTTTCATTTGTCTTGGGAGGGTCTGAATTATGCCAATACCCCTTTATTGTAAGTTAAAGAGAATATAAGGAAAAATGCTAACTTTTTTGTTCATTTAATCATGAGCGGAAAGTAGTCCCCTCCTGCTCACAGCGTGGCCCTGACTTTTGAGGACAGCATAGCAGAAGTCTACGATGCTGTTCATCGTCCAAGCATTCAGAGGTCACTGCAAGAGAGAGAGGAACTGGCCGGTGGGAGCACGGCTCTGACCTACCGCAGACCCGTGACATCCTTATCTTCCTGGCCAGCTATCAGCAGCTGAGGAAAGCAATCCCCACCGAGGCTCTGGAATGTCCCATCCTCCCCTGAGGCTACACAGAGAGGCTCTGGGTCATTGCTCAGGTGGACTGGTGGTAGTGAAAGGTGCCATCCACATACACGCATCAGAAGACAGAATTTGGCAACCTGCCCGATGCCGTCCAGGGCTTGAGACAGATGGAGAGAAGAAGGTGGCCTGTTGAGTGACCTGGGCCATCTCCCGGTTCTAACCTCGCATTTGTCATTCTGGCCTATACTTTATTGCAGTGCAGAGGCTGGGTGGGAAATTCATATGCTTTAATGGGGTGGCGCTGGCCTGGTCCGTTAGCTACCCGAGAAGGTAACAAAAAGGCACTGCTGATCTCTGGCCAAATCTATCCGTGCTCAGACACAGTATTGACTCAGCTGTCAAAACACATCTTCGCAAATTGGCAAAGACCGAAAAATTCGGTAATACGTTAGGTTGGCAGGGCTGTGGGGAAACCACCACTCTCCTGCTTGGCTGGTAGGTTTGGGACAATCTTTACAGTGAGCAATTTCTCAATGTCTGCCAAAACCACAAATGTATGTAATGTTGGACCCAGAAATTCCACTTCTAGGAATTTATTCTATTGAAAAGTCTGTCCATGTGCCACAGCAAGGCATTTATGGGATGTCACAGCAAAATACTGGCAGTGACTGAAGTGTCCATTATGGAGGATGAGCTCAGTAAGTATGGCGGAGCCATGCAATGGAATATTATACAGCCATGAAAAAGAACCAGGACTCTCTTTGCCCACTAATGGGGACTCATCACCAAGATACGGCGGTAAGTGAAAAAAGCAAAGTGCAAAGCAACATGTAGAACGTGCTCCCACTTGTGTGAAAATAATATGTGTGTGTCTTCGTCAGTCTATGCATAAAGTATTACTAAAAGGACCACAGAAATGATGACTATTGCTTGCCTCGGTGGAGGGAAACCGTGTGGCTGGGATTAGGGGAGAGAAGAAAACTTTTTACCATGTGTCTTTACCTTCTAAATTTGGAGTGCAAATGGCATGTGAGTGCCTTTCTTGGTGGAAACAGAATTACATTTGAGGTACAGCAAAATTACAAACAAAACAAAACAAAGGCAAAATCCATATCCCAGGATACACACTCCTGGCCTCAACGCCCCTCAGCCATGGTGGCTCATTTCCATCCCCACATGGCTGGCCATTTGGCATCCCTCCCCCCATCTTCACACCGGAGAAGGGCCAGGGACCGCGGGTAGAGTGTGAGAGCCACTTACCTGCTCCTTCTCCGAATACGGGTTGTTGAGGACGACAGGCACGTGGCCCTTCCCCCACAGGTCACTGAAGACTCGGTCATTCTCCACGCCCAAGGGCAGTGGCTTGTGTGACTTGCCATCCATACCTCTGAAAGGCAAAGCAGGGGAAGTGAGAAAGGCGAGACATCAGGAACGACAGGCCGGTTGCCCTGCCCTCAAAGTTCCGAGTCTGTACAGAACCTCCATGGTTCACCCACGTGACTCTATGTAGAGCCAGCAAGCTGTCGGCACCCAGCGTGCCCCTCGGTAGTATCGCCAGCAACACATGGGAAGGCAGCCCCGTCGTCAAGCACAAAGCGCACTGACGTCGGCACTGATGGGTGGCGTGCACCCACCGTGTGGACATCCCTTCAGAATGACCATGACAGGGCTTTTGCTCCTCCCTCCCCGTTTCAAAGAACTAGGAACGCAGAAGGCTCATCTCCTGGCAGACCCCCCTGGACAACTTAATGCCCACAGATAAGATAACGAGTCCTGGGGTCCAGGGTGATAAGTTATCTCAGTGCTGAATAAACACGGATAATAAGACGAATGATACCAGCCCAAGAGAAACATAAATGATTCTGAAAATGAGGGGAACAGAGCAAAAAAGTAAAATACCATTAAGAATGATAGCTAGTGTCTATTAAGCACGTATTGTGTGTCAAGCACTTTACAAATGTTTTAATTTAACCCTCGTGACGACTCTGTGAGGTGGGTGTGAATATTAACCACCATTTTATAGACGGTGTAAGTGAGACAAAGGCTAAGATGCTCAAGGTCACAGTTTTTCCACCCACTCTTCACACCCGTTCTGAAGTGGGGGCTCTCATTATTACCATTCATCAGCATCATTATCATTACCACCACCCTGTCACCATCATCATCACCACCATCACCATCATCACCACCACCATCACCACCACCACCATCACCACCACCACCACCATCACCATCATCACCACCCCCACCATCATCACCATCATCATCACCATCACCATCATCACCATCACGATTGCATCATCACCACCATCATCAATATCATGATTGCATCATCACCACCATCATCACCACCACCACCATCACCACCATCATCATCATCACCACCATCACCACTACCATCATCACCATCATCACCATCATCATCACCATCACCATCATCACCATCATCACCACCACCACCCTCACCATCATCATCACCATCACCATCATCACCATCATGATTGCATCATCACCACCATCACCACCACCATCATCATCACCATCATCACCATCATCACCATCATCATCACCACCACCATCATCACCATCATCATCACCACCCTCACCATCACCACCATCATTACCATCATCATCACCATCATCACCATCATGATTGCATCATCACCACCATCACCACCACCATCATCATCACCATCATCACCATCACCACCAACATCACCATCACGATTGCATCATCACCACCATCATCAATATCACGATTGCATCATCACCATGACCACCACTGCCACCATCACCACCATTATCACTACCACCATCACTATCATCACCACCATCACCATTATCACCATCACCACCATCATTACTGCCATCACCATGGCCATCATAACCATCACCATCATCATCACCACCACCACCACCATCATTACCATCATCACCACCACCACCATCATCACCATCATCATGACCATCATGACCATCATCACCACCATCATCACCATCACCACCACCATCATCACCATCAACACCATCACCATCATCACCATCACGATTGCATCATCACCACCATCACCACTGCCACCATCACCATCACCACTACCATCACCACCATCATCACCATCATGATTGCATCACCACCACCATCACCATCATCATCACCATCATCACCATCACGATTGCATCATCACCATGACCACCACTGCCACCATCAACCATCATCATCACCATCACCACCATCACCACCACCACCATCATCACCATCATCATCACCACCACCATCATCACCATCATTACTGCCATCACCATGGCCATCATCACCATCACCACCATCATCACCACCATCCAAACTTCCATTGTTACCACCATCACCACCACCATGATCACCACCATCACCATCACCACCACCATCTTCCTCATCCAACTTCTCATCAGCATAACCATTATCGCTATCACCATTGCCATAATCAATGTCATCATTACTATCATCACCTTCATTACATCATAATATTCACCATCATCACCATCATTACCAGCATCACCAACCTCCTCCATCATCACCGTCATTAGCATCTTCATTACTATAATCATAATCCTCAGAATCTTCCTAAGATCAGGAAACTGAGGCTCAGAGAGGTTAAAACACTAGCCTAAGTCACACAGCCAGGGATGATGGAGTTGGGATTCAAACCCAGACTGGTTCCTGACTCAAAAGGCTGGCTTCTTAACGGCAAAGTTTTCCTGGCTCTCTGTTCTTGAACTCAGATTCAGGGGGAGACTATCTTAGCTAGTTTCCACAGCCTGGTCATCCTCTAAGAAGGAGAGAAGTCATGGCTGAGATGGGACTGACTTTGCCTCAAAATCCAGACCTCCTGACCATCCCTCGTCTCTTTCTCTCTCCAGGCGCTGCCCCGCTGCTTCCTGACAACTGGCTTCTTTTGAACTAGCCCGTCCACTTTTACTCTGATTATAGCATCTGTCTGTGGCTTACTCTGGAGCCCCTCTTGGTTTTGGTCCCAGGTGTGGAAGCTGTTACCTAGCCCTTTGTTCTACATTCCCAGCTTTGGGGACTTAGAATCCTGGTTCTGTAATTTCCCCCAACCTCTAGTCTGGCGCTGACAGTCATTTGGGGTCAATCGGAAGCCAGGGCTCAAGCCCTCTGGCTGCTCACTCGGGGCCATCCAGACCTCTCCTCCTCACAATGTTCCAAAAGTCCTGGTGGCCTGCGTCAGAGCCACTTTGACTCTTCTGGTCGGAGAGGTCTGCAATTGTCAGAGGGAACATTCTGTTTTACCCTCTTTAAAAATGCCACCAAAACACACGGGGAGTGGTTCTTGATTACAGACATTTCACAAGTCAACGGCTCACCTACATGGTGACAAACAGAGAAATTGTCTGTTGAGAGGGCTGCTCTAAATGTCACTCTGCTCCCTCTCAGCTCTGAAAGTCCTGATCCCATGATACCACATGACTATAAGTGGCGATTTAGCGGAGAAGAGAGGTTAGCATTGTTGGAGCATGTGTAACACACCAGGTGCTTGCACAGATGTTACTTCATTTTATCCCAACAGACAACAAAAGCCCTATTTTACAGATGCAAAAACTGAGCCTGGAAAGGTCATGTAAGTTTCCTGAGTTCCCACAGTAAGACAAAGAAGGGCTGGGATTTGAAACTAGGTCTGAGTAATGTTTGGCCCAGATCCTTCCTTTTTTAAAACAGAGACAGGAAAAACTAGTTACTCTAAGCCAGAGGCTAAGGAGCAAGTAATGCAACATCTCTTGCTGAATGAGGCCAGTTTGCAAGAATTAAACAGGCAACAATTACCTAAGCAACTCCAAAGTGGGTTGTCTTGTGGGAATTTTCAGGGAGAGCTGCTTCTGTGTTGCAGTTCCCCGCTTTGTAAAAAGCCTTTAACACCTCTGTTTAAATAATGCATTTGAAGTGTTTTGTCCACAACAAACTTATTTAGGAGTCCTGTGCGAGGAGCAGGTGAACAATATTTTTAATATGGGACCAGAGGGAACATCCAGGTTGAACTATTTTGTTCCCATTCACCCAGGAGCAAAAACAGAAGTACATGTCAGTATTTTCCAACTCTCAGTCTGACAGTGATAACCAGGTCTGAGGGAAATATCTGGCTTATTGCTGCAAATTTGCTCACCCTGGGACCTAGCTGCTTGATGGGGTTCGTACAGGCAGGGTAGTTTGCTGGTTAAGAGCATGGGCTATGGGTTGGGTAGCATTGGGTTCAACTCTTGGCTTTGCTGGCTATAAGCTGTGCAACTTTGGATATTTTGGATACTCACACTTTCGAATTCTCCATTTATTCATCTCTAAAATAGGGTTAATAATACCTTGCTCATGGGATTGCTGCAAAGGTTAAATAAGGTAAAGCTCACAGCCCTTAGCTGTGTGGTACCTACTGGTGGTTGCTCTTACTGCTAATGTATGGGATGATCAGACAGAAACAGAAAAAGGGAAATGCTAGTTCTCTATGAAACAGTTAAGGGGCACCTGGGTGTATTGGTTGGTTCAGTGTCTGACTCTTGATTTTGGCTCGGGTCATGATCCTAGACTTGTGGGATTGAACCCCACGTCGGGCTCCATGCTGAGTGTGGAGCCTGCTTGTGATTCTCATTCTCTCTCTCTTTCTCCCTCTGCCTCTCCACCCAACTCATGCGCTCTCTCTCTTTCTGAGATAATAATAACAAAAAAGTTTCCTCTAAGCAAGCACGGTCTAGTAGAACTTTCTGTAATGAGAAGAACATCCTAAGTCTATGTTGTCCAGTTTTATAGCCACTGGTAACATGTGGCAATTGAATACTTGAAATGTGCCTATGGTCACTGAGAAACTGAATCTAAATGTTATCTAACTTTCATCATGTTTAAGTAGCCAAATGTAGCTGGTGGTTGTAGCATTGGACATATTGGTTATAGCAGTGAGCATCCCTCAAAGCCTAACGTCCCTCAACACTGGGGAACGGACACACGTAGCTCTTAGCCAAGAAGGACATCTTCCCTGGGGGTTGGGGGGCACAGGCAGAGATACCCAAACCCTTTCTAAGCTGTTCACAGGGCACAGGACTTTGGGAATTCTCTGCTTCCATTCTAGATTCCCAACTTCCATTATTCTCAGTCCTGATCTCCACTCTCCCCTCTTCCCGAGGAGCACACTGTTGTCCACTCCTACCTTTATATTTGCCGTCCCCGGGATGCCCTTTCATCTTCCCTCTGCCAGGAACCAACTCCTACTCAACCTTCAACACCCACTTCACACTCTTCCTCTCCTGGGGGTTAAATGAAGTCATGCATGTAAAATGCCTAACCCATAGTCAGAACTAACTAAACATGTGCGTCTTCATCGGCAACTAAGGAAATTGAAGCTCAGAGAGATTAGGTAACTTGTCAAAGGTCACAGCACCAATGAGCAGTGGAGAAAGCCTGAAATTCAGGTGTTTCCTTCTTGCTGTTGTGCTGGCTGAGAATCACTGAGAACAGGGATTAAGAGGGTAGCGGAGGGGCCATTTGGTTGAACCTCATACTTTTGAAGAACTTCAAATTTAGGTATTGATTTTTCCTTCCAAATGAAATAGGGGTGTTGAATGTTTTTATCTGTTGAATGAGATTTTCGTAACTTTAATGCATCATTTCTTCATTTAAATAAATACACTGGGAGTCCATAGGTGGAGGTGGATGGGGACTGTTTTGACTTCTTAGAAGCCAGGATGGTGACTTTCCTTTGCCATACTCATGAGTGTGGGTCCTTCCAGCTGCCTGGAGTGGTCTCAGTTTAGATCAGGGTTTCTCAAACTGGAACTATTGATATTTGGGGGGCTGGGTAATTCTTTGTTGTGGGGGGCTGTCCTGTTCCTTGTAGGATGTCTAGCAGCGTTCTCTAGGGGGTCTCTACCCATTAGATGCCAGCAACACTCCTTCCCTTTCCACAGTCCCTCCCAGTTGTGACAATCCAAAATCTCTCCAGATATTGCCCAATGTCCCTTTGGGGAGGAAACCAAATGTACTCCTCCTTATTGAGAAGCACTGGCTTGGGTGTGGCTGAGGACCCCGATCTCATGCTTCCCAGTCCTTCCCTTCCTTGTTCTATACCCATCTCTGTGTCTACAAGGCTTTATTTACCAGTTGTCCCTTGTTCCCAGATGGGATTGAAGAGACTGTCTTCACTAAGTGTCTTTTATCTCCCCTCAGGTGTCCTTAGCCCTCTGGAAAGGCCATCCTCCAGTGGGCTTGCGTTCTAGGCGGACCAGTAACCCCAGAGCCATCATGCCATCATGTTTGGCATTTCTCACTTCAGAGTGCATCAGCATCAACTGTTAAAACTCTCCTGAACTCGCCCTTTGGAGAGTCTGGGTCCCCAGGGAAGCCTGGAACCTGCATTGTCAAAAGCACCCCACATGGTTCACAGACCTCCTTGAAGACCCACCTTCCTGGGAGGGCTCTGGGCCTGACTCTTGGCTGTGAACAGCAAGGCGCCCTCCTGGTCAGAAATATCAACATCCCCCAAGCTCCCTCTCTTCTTTCCCCCCATAAAACCAGGCATGGAAGTCTAACTCCCACTTGGCGAGCATTTTCTATCCTTTCTGGCAAGGACTAAACTAAAGCTCCTTTTCCTCCACTTTGCTAGCTAGACAATCATACCCAAGCCAACAGTCAGTCTGGCATCTCTAGACCTTCTAAGAACCTTTGCCAAATCCTTCCAACTGGGGGGCTTCCTGGGGGCCAGGCCTCGGACTCTCACACAGGGGGTGGGCTCAACTCCACAGGAAGTTGGCACGTGTGTTGATCAGCCCAGTGCTGACCACCAACCAACCCCAAGCATCCAGGATGGGGAGCAGGAGGGCCACGCCTGTGTGCAGGGCACAGTCTGGAAGTGGGGGCCACCTGCTCTGGCCCAACCGGGCAAGGAGGCTGCTGAGGAGAGCTGCTCCTGGCAGGAAGCGCTCTGCATCTCTCCACAGACACCACACTATTCCCTGACCACCCCCCTTCTCGCCCACCCCCCCTCCACCTGGCTGTGGATGCTGGGAGCTAAGTTAAAACAGGAGGACTTGGGGACTGTGGAAAATGAATCTGGGGTCTCTGCAAAGCTTTGTTCTAGAGCTCTTCGTGCTGGGGTGGGGGAAGGTTGTGAGAGAGAAAAGTATGCTCTTGAGAGCTGGAATTTTACCACAATCCTCTAGCTGAGAAGTGAGGTGAGGGCCTCTGGGCTCAGCAGCAATCACGACTGTAATTGCTCACATCACAAATGCTGGGCAGGATCCTCAACCTCCAGTGTTTGCAGCGTCTGGGCTGAGCAGATTGGCTGGTTTTGGATCCTGGGCCACTGGAGAGCCCATGCCAGCTCCCGCACAGCTCCCGAGGCTGGTTGTCTCCCCACAATAGAGACTTGGTCCTAATAGCTCTTCCGATGCTCTCTTTATTTTTGAGAGGCTGGAAATCAGGTTTAATGTGAAACCTCTTGATTTCTCTGTTTTGCCATGAAATCGCTTTTTCAGAAAACTCTGCGGGCCCAATAAAACTCGAGGGAGATCTGAGTGTGACCCTCGATCCCCAGTTTGTGACCTCTGACCTAAAGGGGTGTTTGAGTGCCTCTCCCTGGAGTGATGGTCTGGGGAGGTCGAATGGAGCAGTGAACCTTCCAGGTGGGTTTGACAGGAGGTGGACCAGTAAGTTGCTTGGCCTGTGATGAGCGTGCCCACCATTGACCTTCAGGAGGACCCTGAATGGTAGTTCTGGAAGGAATCTTAGGGCTCATCTGGCCCACACGCTACTTTTACACATGGGGAAACCGAGGCCCAGAGAGGTCAAGGGGCTTTCCTAAAATATGTAGCTAATGATGGCAAAGGGGGGTCTAGAAGGAAGGACACTGAGCCCAGTCCAATGAGACCTCATAGTAATGGCCAGTCCAGGGTCTGGCCACAGAATTGCTCAGTAGGGCTTGTTGGATGGGGGTGGGGGGCTGAAAATGGCCCCCAAAGACATCAAATCCTAATCCCCAGAACCCACATATGTTACCTTATATGGAAAGAGGGTCTTTACAGGGGTGATGAAGTTAAGGATCTTGAAATTGGGGAGATCATCTTGGATGGGCCATTAACTATAATGGCCGTAAGGATGCCATCACATGTGTCCTTATGAGAAGGAAGCAGAGGGAGTTCTGCCACGGAAGACAAAGGCCATGAGACTCCAGAAGCAAGATGCTCATGCTGGAAGGGGCAGGCAGGGGCCCCAGCCAAGAAAGGCAAGGGATGAAGCTCTAGAAGCTGGAAAAGGTAAGGAAACAGATTTGCCCCTAGAGCCTCCAGATGTAAGATCTCCAGAGCTGTAAGAGAATAAATGTATACTGTTTCAAGCCACCACATTTGTGGTCATTTGTTACAACTGCAAAGGGAAATGGATACAATGAATATTTGGTGGCAGGGGCAGGGATGGCTTGGGCTGTGTGTGTGTGTGTGTGTGTGTGTGTGTATGCGCGCCTAGCTCTCTCTTCCTACTCACTACATTCACGTCCCACAGACCTTCTTTCCGTTTCTTGAACATCTCAACCTTGTTCCTGCCTCAGGGCCTTTGCTCCTGCTGTACCTTCTGCCAGGAACGCCCTTCCCTAGATTTCACATGGTTCATACCTTCTGGCCTCAGTATAAATGTTACCTCTTCAGGGAGGCCTTCTCTGACCCTCTGATCTAGTTTTTTTTTTTTTTTTTTTTCCCCAATCCCAAGCCATATTTCTTCAAATCACTATTCCATTTCTTTTATAGCATGTGTCACTATCTAACATGATTGCCTGAGAGCCTGAGTCTATCTGTTTATCATCCATTTCTTGTCTGTGACTCCATAATGGCAGAGGCTCATCAGTGGATCCCCAGTTCCAAGGACAGTATCTGGAGCAGAAAAGATGCTCCGTGAATATTTGCTGAATGAAAGATGGTGAGAAGCTCCCCTTCCTTGCACACAATCTGGGGGTGAATGGGTGGCTGCGTGGGCTCATTCCATAGCTCCTCCTCGGAATGAGGGGCTGGGTGCCACTTGACAAGATGGCGGGGACACAGATAGGAGAGAGTGCAAAGTAAGAGTAATAGCTCTATAACCAGGACTTCTCTCCCCTCCCCAGGAAACGACGGACTGGGGAAGCCCCTTATGTTCACATGGTCAAGGTGAGAATGAAAACTTGCACTTAGGTTCAGTGTGAAGGCAGTCATTGGAGTCAATGCCAACGGACTGATTCAAAGCCATGAGACATGTCAAGTGCAGTCACGGAGGAGACCCTCTATTGCAGACGGTCCTGGAATCAGTGTGGTCATTGGTTGGTCTGAGGTCAGTTCTCCTGGGGTGCTATCTTGCGTGGGGGGCACTTCAGTTTCCCTTCCAGACTGAGAAAATACCCCAAGTCCTCAGAAACTTGATGGCTAGCGGTCAAGTGCACTGTGGCCAACAGTGTAATCTATGTTAGTGGAGGCCAAGAGCATGGGCCTGGGGTCAAGTCCTGGCTCTGTCATTTGCTAGCTCTGTGAGCTGGGACACGTGACTGTGCCTCTCTGAGCCTTGGCTTGCTTACTAGGAAAATGGGGTGCTACGAGGAGCAAATGAGGTAACTGATGTAAAGACCTTAGTGTGAGGCCAGGCCCCCTGGAGGGCTCAGTACAGCTTGATTAGTATGTTGGTCATAAAACAGAGGCTTGTCACAGGAGACCTCCTCTCCCCAGTTAAGCTCATTCTCTAGGATCGAAACTGACTTCTGAGCCTCCGGCCACCTCTTCTCACCTGGTTTCGTGTCAACTGTAGCCACCCACCGTGAGATTTCTAGCAGAACCAAGATGAGCACTCTGTGGCCAGGGCTGTGTGACTCTGAGCAAATTGCCCCACCTTTCTGAGCGTCAGTTTCCTTGCCTATAAGGCGGCCCAAACCATACAACCTACTTAGGAAGCAGGGCTGAATTCACCCAAGCTCTGAAGAGATGGCTATTATGAAGGTTCTCTGTAAGTAACCGACTGCCCTGCGAGTGGAGAAGTCATCAGAACGCAGGGCGAGGCTGACCGGCTGGTCCAGATGGATGCTGGACCAGGGACCTTGGCCTCTTTAGAACCCTCCTTCAGGGCAGCAATCTGAACAACCTGGATATCCTCTGACACGCAGCATTTTAAAGTGACCGTTCCCAAGTGCCGAAGGTCCCAGAAGCCCCCAGATTTCCCTTCCTTACGCTCCCCGCACACTGCCACCACCTGCCGGACCCACCTTCCCCCTGGGATCAAGGGTGAGACTGTGTCTAGACTAAACATCGCTTCTCTCCCCAACGGAGGGCCAGCATTCCCAAACAACAGGACTAGGGACGCCCCGTGAGGGCAAGGAGTTAGATAAAGCAGGTGAATAAGTCCTCGTCCAAGAGGAAAGACGGAAGGAAGGAAATGAGGCCAAGAGAGCAGGAGAGTCAAGGGCACCGCTGAGAACCAGGGACAGCCCCAGCCTCTGCTTGGCCCCCGGAAGCCACAGCCTGCTGGCTGTGACCCGGATGTGGGGCTCCAGGCCTGGTAGGCAGCCGGCCTCACTGGGCATCCAGAATCCGGGCTGCCAGCTCTGACCCCCACCCAAAAAAGCAGCCTGGATGGGGAAGCCACTGGAAGGCTGAGTAATTTCCAGGCGGCCACGTGCTCCAAGGGGCTGGAATCGTCCCCAGCCTGCCAAGCCCGGAGAGTGACGTTGAAGACCCTTCTGTCTCTCGGCTTGCATTTCCTGACTTGGGACGCTGACACTTAACAAGGCTCTTATTCCTGTCACCTAGTTTGGTGATTTCTGAGGGCACTTTTGGTTTTTCCAATGATGGTGAGGGTCCCTGGCATCACGGTGGAAAGGAGGTGGCATTGGGGATGGTCCAGGGGCAAACCCACACAAGGAAGAAGGGTCCTGCCTGCCATGCGACCTTAACACATCAACCAAGATGAAAAGCAAGCTTAAACTTCTGAGTCAAGACCCCGATTCAGTCTTACGCTAAAACATGGCTTTAAAACATACTCAGTTTTCCGTGCATGCAACCATTGGGAAAAGACAGGACATCATTTTATTGGGAGTCTGTCACCATTTCGGAAGATCACATCACCAAGGAAACACCGCTGGTGGCATCTGAGTGGCCAAAACAATACACCTGGTTCCACCTGCATTTGACACGGTCGTGAGTGGACCAATTCTCTGTTTAGGGGCAAATAGCTGAGCGCTGATAGATGAAATTACAGCTTCTGTTATGATAAATTACTTTTATGCCTGGTCTCCTTCAGTTTATAGTTAGGGCATTATTAGCTCCTGGTTAAGAAAGGGGGCATTTAAAAATATTTGTGGGGGTGCCTGGGTAGCTCAGTCGGGTAAGCGTCTGAGTTCTGCTCAGGTCATGATCTCATGGTTCATGGGTTCGAGCCCCATGTTGGGCTCTGTGCTGACAGCTCAGAGCCTGGAGCCTGATTCAGATTCTGTCTCCCCCTCTCTCTCTGCCTCTCCCCTGCTCGTGCTCTGTCCCTCAAAATAAATAAACGCTAAAAAAATTAAAAATATTTGTTAACGTGGAGGGTGGGGAGCTTTGAGCACAGGCGTGGGCCACTGAGCTAGGGGACCATGCACTATTATTGGATAATACTCCTGCTGAGAACCGTTTACCCTAGCGGGGTTCATGGAGCCCTGTACTTGCCCTGGGCCACTTTCTTCCAAAGCAGTGTTTCCTGCTCCTTTTGGTCACTGGAGGGAGGACTGTGATGGATGAGGGCGGGTTGAGAGCTGAGGTGCAGCCTCCCAATTTGGGAAAATAGGTCTGCCGGAGGAGACCCCGTGTCAGACCAGCATGTCCTGCCCCGGTCCTCGGGGAAACAAAGGCTGCTTTTCGGAGGCGGTGTTTGGAGGGGCCCCTGAGGCCAGGATCCCGTTAAAGTCCTTCACGTTTGGCAACCTCACCCAAGCCTAGTGTCCTGCATCAGGTTTTTGCATCCCGCACTGCCAGCTGGGAGAGGGTCACGCTGGCTTCTCAGAGGGGGAGGGCCGAGCTCCCAATGATAAGAGGGACCCCTCCGGGGGCCTTCTCCATGTCACACAGGGAGATTCAGGCTCCTAGGTCTGGGGCGGGGCTGAAGGAAAGCCCCAGGGAATTCTGATGCTCACAACCCCATGCCCACCCCATGCCCAGCTGAGAATCAGAACCAAGCGTATGGAGCATCATTCAGGGCCCCATTGCTCTTCCTAGGAGGAGGGGGTGTTGAGGAGCAGGGAGGCACATATATCCAGAATGGGAAGAAGAGGTTGTACTCAGAAGACTTCGTTGGGGGGCGGGGGCACATCTGGTGCCTCCTAGAAAACCAGGCCAATGATTGATTCTGGATTCTATAGATGCTTTAGGATTTAAGCCCACCGGATGAGACTTGGGGGCCGCTGGCTGCCCAGAAACTACATCAAGACCTATGTTATCTCAAAACAAAAATATGTTATCTCTGCTGCAGGTGCTGTCGTAGGGACACCTGGGAAATGGCAGCTCCCCTGAGGACCCGGCTCTAGCCTGGTAGGGAGGGTCTCCAGGCTTAGTCATGGGTGAAGCAAGCCCCAGATCTCTGGATGCCAGGACAGCCCTGAGGACTGATCCCAGCCCCCAGCTCTGGCAAGGAAGGTCAGGACAATAGGGGCCCCCATCCACTTGCCCCACCGAGAGGGTAACACCACGTCCTGTGTACTGGGGCCAAGACTCTCCATCTCCTGTGGAGATGGGACCAAAGGTATGGGGAGACTCCAAACTGCGCCCCCCGCCCCCAGGAGCTCACAGAAGAGGGAAGAAGCAGGTTGGAGGACAGGAGCTCAAAGAGCAGCAGGGAACCCCTGGGGCTTCTGGCAGAGACCCCATCTTCCCGCTCGGGGTATTGCTGGAATCAGCTGGGCTTTTGCTCAGGTGGGAGAAGTTGGAAAAGCTCCAGGATGCAACGGCGGCCTGAGGTGCGGTGCCATAGACCGAGGGCCCCCCTCAAAGGGTGGTTGGGGGGCTGACCCGTCAGGAAGGGAGACTGGGTCCCACGCAGGCCTTCCACCACATCAGGCACCCTCCCACCTCAGGACCTTGGCACCTGCCATTCCTCCGCCCGGCATGCCCCTCCTCCATAAAGCTTCGACGTGCCCTTCTTCCCCTCCCTCCGGGTCTTCCAACATCTGCTTCCTTGAGACCTGCCCAGCCTCTCTCTCTAAAATCCACCTTCCGCAATAATTCCTGACCCCCGTCTGATTCCGTGTATCTCCTTAGCACATATCTGACGGCCTACTTATGTTAACATTTTTATCTCACTGATTCTTTGCCTTTTCCCCGTGACACTGTAAGGTCCCCAAGCTCACGGGGCTTGTCTATTTCATTCACTCACAAGGTCAGAGGGTCGGCGTGTTCCCTCCACCCCTGGTGCCGGGTTTGTCTTCAACAAACATGTGTTAAATGAAATCAGTGCAGGAGCCTGGAGAGAGTTGCTTTAATTCAGGTTCCTGAGGGACACCCTGGGGACCTCTAAGTGCTCTCTGGACACTCAGGGGTCCTTGGGGATGGGGTGGGTGGGTGGGTGGGTGGGAAATCTTGTCCTGGGTTTCTGGGTGGCCCCACATGGGGGCTGGATAAGAAGTGGGGGCTGTGCTAACCTGAGACCAGAATGGGCACACAGAGAAGCTTGCCTCTCTCCTCTGTCCCTGGACCCACTATTCTCTGACCCCTTGGCCCAGCTGCCCACTCCTCCCCAGAGAAGGAGCTAGAATCGCCCACTGTGTCACCTGTTCTCTTCCTCCACAGAGGCAGAAAATGCCAATCTGGCAAACACAGAGGGGCCGGGACCCGGGTTTTCCTGTTCTCGCCTTGGTTCCTGCAGACTCTGAGCAAGAGCGCCGCTTTGGGGGCGGGGGAGGGGGGCAGGGCCTCTACTTCGATTCCATTCCCTTCCCTTAGAACCTCCCTTGCTCTCCAGCGGCTGCCCAAGGCGAGAGCTGGTTTAGGCTGAGGCCTGCGCAGGCCTCGGCCCATCCCCTCTCTCTTCCCAGGACCTTGGTATTCACCCTATGCAGAGGCCGCCGCGGACACGCGGCTCTCGCTCACGGGGCGACTCGGGAAGGGCCCCTCCTCTCTGAGCCTCAGTCTTCTGCCCCATGAACTGCAGATCGCAAAAATACCCATGCTGAGTGAGGGGTTGCTGGAAGACGTGACATCAGCCACCGCGACCGTCAGCTGGGTCTCGTGGCAAGAGATACAGGCTGGAGGTTACGCCCATTCTGTTCCTGCGGTTGCACTTTTGAGAGAAAGAGGCAAGAGCGGTTGAGGGCATGTGCCTCTGCAGGTGTCTGGGACGGCTCGGGTGGGCTTCTGGGCTGTGAGACTGAGTTGCGACACACGTTTGCGTACGACACATCCATGCACACACACAGGGCTTACCTGTCCACCTGGACTTCTGCATCCTTCGTCTCTGCCTTGGAAGGTCCCCCGCCATTGATCCCTTTGCTCCCACTGGTGAGAAGGCTCAGTACAGGTTCTATCTCTTTGAGCAAATCACTGTTCTGGCTGCCCTGGATGCTCTTCTTGGCAGAGTCCTGGCCCGGGGGCCCGGGAGCCCGGCTCTTGGTATGGGGGAGAGAGCCGGCTTCCTGCCCACCGTCTTGGGCGTGCTGCGGCCCATTGCCAGGACCCGTGGCCCTGTCCACTGCCGGTGAGTGCTCTCTGCTGGCCGATGACTGGTGAGACAGATCGACAGCGGTGGTGGGGGGAGCCAGAGGCCGCGTCACGCGGATGGTCTTGGGGGTCCCGTCCCCGGTGAAGGTGGTCTCCAGGTGAGTGGTGAAGCCCTCGGGGCCCCTCAGAATGAGGACCACGTGGGTCTCAGAGGCGATGCCCCTGAGCACCTCCAGGGCGCTGTCATAGCTCAGGTCCACCAGGGGCTGGCCGTTGACTGCAAGGATGATGTCACCGGCCTGGATGAGGCCGCTCTGCTCCGCGGCACCCCCCCGAATCAGGTCGGAGATGATCACGGGCGGCTTGCTCACCCGCTCCTTCACCAGGAACCCCAGGCCCCCCACCTTGCGCTTGAAGAGGCGGACGGAGATGACGTTGGGTTGGATCTGCTGAACGCTGAACACCTGATTCTCCATGGTGTTTACTACCCAGGTGTCTCAAGACCTCAAAATGCGTCAAGCCAAGATGGTTTCACCAGGAGGAGCCAGGCTTCAGGGCGTGCTCGGAGGAAGAGGGGGCTGGTGCTGAGGCGTCTCAGGAATGAGCTGCTCTGGGGCTTTGTCTTCTCCGTCTCTGACGTCAACACGGCATCACCCGCTCATTGCTGTCCGGCCATCGGTGGCATGATCTCCTGCGTCTGCCTTCCTCCTCGTTCTCTAGGAAGCGATGGTTGATCAGGCGGACGTCAGGACCAGCCGTGGGACGTGTCCCCAAGCAACAGGTCAGGCAGACTGGGGAGGAGATGTGTCTGGTGGATGTGTCTAGATGTGTCTAGAGGTGACGCAAGCTTCGGCACACTATTCTCCGGGCGCCGCCAGCCCGTCAGACCCGTGCTGGAGAGGAGGAACAAGGGAGGGGGTGGAGAGAATCACAAAAGAGAGATTGATGTGGAGTGCCCAACACCACCTTCAAAACCGAGATGGAAAATGCAGCCAACTGAGAAGTCCAACCACGAGACGCTGGAGCTTGGAAGCCAACCTAGAAATGAAATCCTTCCTCCTCGAGGGGAGTGGGGGGACCTTCCCAGTGAGCTGCAAATTGCCTGGTTTCATCTCCCATGAGCAAAGCCCTCTAAGACCGAGGGTCTCCTTGAAAAACCACTGCTAACTGTGGAAATCAGATGGCAAGAATCACGATCTTATCTCTTATCTCTTTCCCACCTCGTGAAGTCAACCTGTCACGTGGTCTTTGGCTCTCTGTGTTTTACAAACATTTTCCACTCACGGGTCAGGAGCTCAGCCGGCATGGACCTTTGGACGCTCTGTCCCAGCTACCCCCAAAGTCCCCACAACAAACCCACTGGAAGGAGGAGGGCCACCAATGATGTCAATTGGCCTCTCTGACCATTTTTGTAATGAGTGACTTGTTCCAGGCTCAAAAGGACAGACGTGGCCGCATTACAAACCAGTATAAACCAAATTTGGTGTGATAAATACGGAAGACAAGGGTTCACGCAAAACTCTGGAGGGCATCTGCATTCCACAGACAACCCGAAACCCTAATGCGGAAACATTTGGAAGAGCGACTGTGTCCCCCTAAGCGCACAGCATGTGCTCAATGAGTGTTGACTGAAGAAAAATCCCAAAAGATTAAACATAGCAGACACTTATTGAGTAAGTACGCTCCTAACGTATATATTTTTTCTCCTTTGATCCTCACGATTACCCTTCAGTAGATGAGAAGCCAGGGAAGGGTAGTTCACTTGTCCAAGGTCATGCAGAAATGATGGCAAAGAGAGGTTTAAATTCAGGTGTGCCCCACTCTTGAGCCCGAGCTTTTAAACTTACACTCTGATTTTTTAAATTTCATATTCTGGTTATTTTCTTCACTCTCCCTGGCCCCCCCAGGCTTGGAGACACGGGGTATATGGTTGGGGGTACCAGGGCGCAACAGGGGACCTCGCTGAAGATGCTATGGCCCGGGGGGGGGTGTGCACCTGTGGAATGCACACACAGCAGGCAGCTATTAGTGAGTGCCATGTGTCTGGGTTGGAGCAGGTTGTCTGTGGGTTGTGGGTGGAGTGGGGGCAGGAGGGAGGCAGCAGAGAACCCCTCCATCATTCTCTGTCCCCCGGTTCAAGTCCTGGTTCCAGCTCTATCCCGACACCCTTCCCTGCGGGCATCGTCCCCACACTCAGCGCGGGGAGGGAGCCCCCATCTGCCACTACCAACAAAGTGACACTCCCTCCCTCGTTTCCCTTTTGGCGAATTCCCGGGGTCATCCGGGGGCTGAGGCAGCTGACCGGCTCCCACTGCCTCTGTGAGCAGGAGGCGGGGGCAGACACCCCCAAGAAGGAGGTGCCACTTCCTGGATCCCCTCGAGGCGGGGCGGGGAGCAAGTCCACCTCCCCCTTTGCAGCTCGCAGTATGTAACTCCACCAGTCCCTGTGCGTGGGTGAGGGGAGAATGAATCCCCGGGCCCAGCCCGGGCTGCGCTCTCCATCTGGCGTCGCTGTGTGTGTGTGTTTCTCTCTGTGTATTCATGCATCGCCCTCATGCTGTGTCATTCCTCTGCTGTGTGTGTGAGCGCGTGTGGCCCGTGTGTCGACCAACCGAGTGTCTTCTTTCTGCAGAGAAAACCACCCAGAGCCCCTGTGTCTCTCCTCACCGTGGAGGACCGGCCCTCCCCCCACCCCTTGGCTTCCTTCACTCATTTCTTCTGGGTACTGAACCCAGGGTGTTCGTTGTTTAGGTGGAAGCAGAGACAGCCGGGACCTCTAGATCTCTCTTGAGCGTCCAAGTTAGGCAGTGGACCCTGTTCATTAATTAAAGAAGGGACTCTCACGTAAGCTTCTAGGGAGGCGAGGTTTGCGAGGTTTTTTTTTTTTTTTTTTTTTTTTTTTGCCACTTCTGGCTTGGGCCAGATCTTGGAAAGGACAGAACCTGGGCTTGGCTTAAGAGAAAAGGAAAAGAATAAAGCGATCCACACGCCTTCCCAGCCACGCTCAGTTTTTCCTCTTTCTCAGTTGGTTTCCAAATCAGGGAGGGCTGCTGGTTGGCACTTGGGAAATTGGGGTGCTGTTTCTCAGACTTCGGCTTTAGGAAGGCAACTTGATCTTTGGAAACAACCGGAAAGAGGCTGGGCTTGGGAGGAGCAGGGATATTCACTGTCTGCTGAGACAGAAAGAGAGAGAGAGAGAGAGAACAAGCCCTGTGTCTCAGTGACCAGACTCTAAGCACTCACCAGGATCTATCTGGATCCTAATAACAATCCCACAACACTTTTGTCTCCCTCCTTTTCCTCCCCAAAGCACATCCTCACCTACTGCCATATTTTTATCCTCACTCTGACCAGGGTCAGGTTCAAATATCCCCATTTAACAGATGAATACATTAAGTTGCCACAGGGAGACCAATTTGTCCCAGCTTGTGAATGTCCAGTGTCCAGGAGGCTCCTGGGTCAGCTGGGGTGGTTGGATACCCTTCTGCCACAGGGGAGATTAAAAAAATTTTTTTAAATATTTATTTATTTTTGAGAGAGAGAAAGAGAGAGAGGGAGAGAGAGAGAAACAGAGAGAGAGAGAGACAGACAGACAGACAGACAGAATCTGAAGCAGGCTCCAGGCTCTGAGCTGTCAGCACACAGCCCGACATGGGGCTCGAACCCACAAACTATGAGATCACGACCTAAGTCGAAGTCCAGAGCTTAACCGACTGAGCCACCCAGGTGCCCCCACAGGGGAGATTTTTAAGGGCCTTTTTGGCTCTGTGTGTTTCCAGAGGAGTTCTTTACTTTCTCGGAACTTCTATTTCCTTATCTGTAAAATGGGGTTGGTAAGCAATTACACTGCCCTGGGTAACCAGGGGGATTAAATAAAATAGCAAAATCAGGGTCCTCAAGCAATGTCACACAGCAAACGCTCAGAAGAAATGGCTTCCTGTTATTGTTACATAATATGCAAAGATTCGGGCTTCCTGGCTTTTAATTTTAATTTTCTACACCATCGCAGTTTTGCCAGAGGTCGTTCATGTGCCATCTAGAGGGGGTCCTTTGCTGGAAATCGCACGGCGGAATCTGGCGCTGGTCGCGGTACAGGGCTCTGAACACAAGGGGCCGGGTGCCGGGCCGCGTATCCTGCCGACCCAGCCTCCACCCTTTGGAGCAGTGACTTTAAACAAATCACATGCGTGCACGCCCTCGTGCATATCGTGGAAACAATACTTGGACCCGGGCCTCATTCGAGTAGTTCAGTGGTGTCGGGGGTATTTATTTCATTTACCTGGCTGCGAGGAAATTAGCGGCTGACTTTCGGGACAATTGCCAGGGAGAAGGAGGGAGCCAAAATAGGCCAGCGTCAGCCAGTACCGTCTCATTGTGCGACCTTGGGCAAGCCGCTCCCCGTTCTGGGCTGCATTTTTGCAACCAGAAGGGTGGGGAGGGCAGCAGTTTCTAGTAAGGGAGAGTCTCCTGTGTGCTAAGCACGGCGCTGAGCCCACGGCACAGGTGCCTTATTTGATCCTGGCAGGGACCGCAAGGAGAAACTGCTATCCCCACCTTACCCATGGACAAGGTGAAGTGAACCCAGGCGGCAACCTTGCATCTAGCAGGTGGATTCTGAGCACTTACCAGGGTCGGTCCTAATCCTAACACCACCCCTAACACCAACACGCCTCATTTATCCTCCTCCCGAAAGCACACCCTCATCAGCTGCCATATTTTTCATCCTCCCTCTGATCAGGGTCACCTTTGATTGTCCCCATCTTCTAGATGTGGAGATCAAGCTGCCATAGAAGACCTGACTGTCCTGGCTTGTCCGTGACTTTCCATTTGTAGCACCGAAAGTCAGAGGACGTTAGGGCGAAGGACAGCCGTTGAGGTGATCCAACCCGACCTCCGTTCAAAAATGAGCAAACAGAGGCCTGGAGAAGTAAGAGGCTCATTCAACGTGGATCAACAACAGGTCGGGGAGGGGAGGGTCTAGGGCCGTGCCCTCCAGGAGGCTAGCCACTAGCCACACGCGGCCATTGAACTCCTTAACTGTGGCTGGTTCCATTGAGGTCTGCTGCAGGAGCAAAACACACATTGGGTTTCAAAGGCTAGTAGGAGAGGAAGAACAGGGGCGCCTGGGTGGCTCAGTCAGTTACACGTCTGACTCTTGATTTCTTGGCTCAGATCATAATCTCACGGTTTGTAAGCTCAAGTCCCACATCAGGCTCTGTGCTGACAGCTGCAGAGCCTGCTTGGGATTCTCTCTCCCCCGCTGTCTCTCTGCCCCCCCCCCAACCCCGCCCACTCATGTATGCATGCACTTGCTCTCTCAAAATAAATAATAATAAAAAAAAAGAATGAGCCAGATCTCTATTCACAGGTACAAAACGAGCTCCAAGGTACAAAAAGAAAGATGCACATGTGTGAATTCTTCACATGTAAATGCAGAGAATATTCTGGAAAGAATGGGTGGCAATTGGTTGCAATTCACAAGGAATACTAGCAGTTAGAAGTAGGAGGGAGACATCCTTTGCACGGACTACCTTGTTTTTCTCTTTGAACATCATTTAAATGCTGTTTTTAATTACATACATATTACCTCTTAAGTGAGCAGTATCGAAGAAACAGCACCCAGCCTGTGAACTCCTGGGTGTTTTCTGCTTGCACACTCACAAAATCGCGGACGGAGTTATGGCACCATTTACCATCTCCCTTTAATCTCATTTAAGAACAAATTCCAAGTCTCCATCTCTTAAAAACAAAACAAAACCAAAGACCCAAACCGTAACTCAACCCTGCTCTTTAAAAAAACAACAGCAAAACACAACAAAACAACCAACTTCCTTGTATCTCCCGAACTGCTAATTTGCAGTCTTTCCCCCGAGAGAACACCACCCGGGAATCAAGCTGACACGCTTTCTCCCACGCTGGCAAGTCATTGCTACAAACCCGCCAACCTCTGCAAATCAAGGAGGTGAGCTGGCGTTCTGTGTCTTGGGGGTCCCAGAGACATGTAACTCCCCCAGTTTCATTACTACAGCTTGCTGGTGGTGATGGCCCTGATCTCAGATCGGATGCCCACATCTTACAAGTAGTTCAGAGTTAGCAGAATGAGGATTCACGGGGGTTTCAAGTTTGATAGTGTGCCTCGTCATGAGGCTTCGGGAAACCCTCACTCTCTCACTCTGCTGCACTGTACCATCTCTTTGAATGGCAGTTTGGCAAGATTTAGCCTAAAACTTAAAATACACAGATCTTTGGCCTGGCAATTCAATTTTTAGGACTTTCTCTTGCAGATACACTAGAGGGAACATCCTTTACACACACACACACACACACACACACACACACACACACCCCTTCCTTGCAGGGTTGTTCAGAGTATCAACAGATTAAATAAACAATGGCACATCCATGCAGTGGAATCCTGTGTAGGCATTAAATAAGGGTGGGGGGGGGGGTGCCTGGGTGGCGCAGTCGGTTAAGCGTCCGACTTCAGCCAGGTCACGATCTCGCGGTCCGTGAGTTCGAGCCCCGCGTCGGGCTCTGGGCTGATGGCTCAGAACCTGGAGCCTGTTTCCGATTCTGTGTCTCCCTCTCTCTCTGCCCCTCCCCCGTTCATGCTCTGTCTCTCCCTGTCCCAAAAATAAATAAACGTTGAAAAAAATTAAAAAAAAAATAAATAAGGGTGGGGGATAGATCTAAAAGGACCAATGGGAATGGGGAGGTGGCTTAGTTGGTTGGGCATCTGATGCTTGATTTAGGCTCAGGTCATACTCTCAAGTCATGCTGAGCCCTAGTCTGCTTGAAATTCTCTCCCTCCCTCTCCCTCTGCTCCTTCCTGGCTTGTGCACTCGCTCTCTCTCGCTCTCTCTCTCTCTAAAAAAAAAAAAAAAAAAGGACCAATGGGGAAGGAGCTTCAAGATACACTATTAAATTTTAAAAGGTGGAGAGCACTGACATATAAATATATTTACATATCCATCCTATGTATTCATCCATAATCCCATAGAAGTTTGATGATGCATTGAATATCTCTGGAAAAACACCCGAGATATTGGTAAATATGCTTGCTTCTGGGAAAGGGGGCTGGGAGGCTAGGGGTGGGGTGGGAGAAAAGCTTACTTTTTATTATATATTCTTTTTTTTATATGTTCTTTGGTGATGCTTACTTATTCATCTTTCACTCTGTTTTTGTATCATATATAAACCAAAGAGCGTGGGCTTTGAAGCCAGACTGTCTTAAATCTGGACTCTGGCTTCTCCACTTGGCTTTGTGATGGTGAGCAGTTTGCTTAACCTCTCTGAGTCACACTTTTTGCATCTATAACATGGGGATGAGAACAGCATTTCTTCAGGGTGTCTGTGAAGACGGAATAATAGTTAATATTTTCTGAGCTCTAACAACATGCCGTACCTACAGTCAGTGCCCATCAGACGAATCTTCTTCCCACTGCTTTCACTAATAACTATCACACTGGCAGCCATTATGCTCTTGGTCCTCTGTGATGTCAATGGACGGACATACGTTGCTTAAAGTACTTTGTGTCGAAGGACAACTAAAAGCCGTGGACACACAGGCTGGTCTTGGTTTTCAGTGGAGTGGGTGCCTGTCACCGAGTCCTCGCATCACCAAAGGAGCGGGGTTTGGTGTGTTGGAATGTGGAACTCAAGAGAGGCAGCCAGAAACTCAGGCCCCGGATCTTGGTGATGAGTCACCACCACTGCGGTGGGATGGGGGTGTCGTGGGTCCAGTCCATCATCAGTAGAGAGCTACAGGGCTGTCGTCCCCATGTTGGAATAGATCTGGGGAATTATGGAGCCTACATTTCATCTTCATTTTGCAAAGCTCATTTTTATGAGTGAGTTCAGTCAGCTGTAGAGCACTAAATCCATCATACAGACAGAAAACCCCAGGGTTTGGGGCTAAGGTAATTAGCTTCCTTCCATCACCCCTCAGTGGCACAAAAATCCGCAAAGATGCACCTCCACTGCCCGCGACCCTCGCCAGACACGCTCCGTTGCTGGTGGTGTCATGCAGCAGTCAGAGTGGCGAGCGTTAGAGCCAGAAGACGAGAGTTTGGGACCCACTTCTACTACGTATTAGCCTCAGCTTTGTCATCTGTAAGATGGGAACAATGATGGTTTCTACCTTTCAGGTAGAAATGAAGTGGGAGTACATCCAATGGGATAATCTATGTAAAACGTGTGGCACTGCTCCGTGACTATTTTTAGAGTCGCTTTCGACTGCACCTCAAGGAAAATGAGCAATTTCAGGCCAGATATGTGAACATAATCACAGCCAAGAGGATGGCCTCATTACTGTAAAAATGAAGCACTACCAGTGGGCTCTGAAACATTGCTTAAGAACCATTACAAAGACTTAGTGCATATTTCATACCCCCAATCAACCTTACCCTCTTTCTCTCTTTCTTCCTCCTCTTTTCTCTCCTTCCCTTCCTCTCTTCCTTCCTTTTTTTTTTTCATTCACACCATCCATTCATTCATTATGAAAGGGTACACAGCTCCCACCTGGGTCAGCAAGGAGGATGGCGGTGGAAAAGCAGGGATGGATAAGATAGCTCCCTGCCCTCAGAGCTTACAACCTGGGGGTGGGGGAGAGTGGGGTGGAAAAGAGATATTAGTGACAAGTGCAGCAGGCAGAACAAAGTGGAAATGCAGGCTGTTAGCAGGAACACGGACAGGAAACCAAACAGTCTGGGTGGTGGTGGTCAGGGAAGGCTTCCTGGTGGAAGAGTCACAGTTAGCCAGACTGAAGGGGTGGATGGTAAGAGGGAGGAGGGGAGGAGAGAAGGCGCTGAGAAGGCAGAGAGAGAGAGCAGACATTTGAGGTAGTCCACTGTGCCCTCTCCACTGTGGCAGAAGAAAGCCAATGTCTTATAAATCTGGAGAGGTCTTCAGAAGCTGGATCACATAGGTCTCTTGAGAGCTAAGCTAAGATTCTGGCCTTTATTCTTACAGCAATGATGAGCACTGGAGAGTTTTGAGGACAGAAGTTCTATGGTCAGGTTTAGAGTTGATAAAGATCACTCGGGTTGCTGCATGGAAAATGGGTCAGAAAGGCAAGGCTGGCTACGGGGAGCCCAGTTAGGAGGCTGTGGCAGGCCAGAGATGAGTAATGACAGTGGTTAGCATAGTGAAGGGAGGAAGGGGGAAAGTGGGCAGGTTTGTTTTTTTTTAATTTTTTTAAACTTTGTTTTTAATGTTTCTTTTTGGGAGAGAGAGAGAGAGAGACACAGGGTGTGAGTGGGGGAGGGGCAGAGAGAGAGGGACACAGAATCTGAAGCAGGCTCCAGGCTCTGATCCGTCAGCACAGAGCCCAGCGTGGAGCTTGAACCCATGAACCATGAGATCATGACCTGAGCCAAAGCTGGATGCTTAACCGACTGAGCTACCCAGGCACCCCTTTTGTAATTAAAAAAAAAAAAAAAATCTTTTAACTGTTTATTTATTTTGGAGAGAGAGAGACAGAGCATGAGGGAGGGAGGGGCAGAGAGAGAGGGAGACAAAGAATCTGAAGCAGGCTCCAGGCTCTGAGCTGTCAGCACAGAGCCCGACATGGGGCTCGAACTCACAAACCGTGAGATCATGACCTGAGCTGAAGTCAGATGCTCAATCGACTGAGCCACCCAGGTGCTCCTTAGGGTAGGTTTAAGATACTTAGGAGTTTAGGTCAACAAGATGTGGTGACTGAGTGGGTAGAGGGCACAAAGGAGAGAGAGGTGTCCATGGTGATTTCCCAGCTTCTGGCTTCCACAAGTAGATGGAATGTGATGCTATTTCCTGGCTGAGAGCATCAGAGGGCAGGGAAAAAATAGGGTAAAAGAAAGGATAAGAATGAATGAATCTTATTTGGATGAACTGTCCTGCTTGCATAGTAATAAATAATTTAACTCTGGTCTAGGATATTGCAAAAGTCAACATTTCCTGATATCATTATTTCCACAATTTTGGGACACATCAACACTGTATATTTACAGGAAACGTACACTTGATTTGGCTCATTCCCCAGCCATTTGATATTGGGCAAATCATTAAACACTTTGAATCTCAATTTCCTTTTGTCAAATTGAAAAGGTAATAACAACCATGTCCAAGGTTTTTGTGAAGATTAAATAAGACAGATGCTGTAAAGAGCACTTTGTAAACTGTGAATGTCAACTGCAGTGGCGATGCTACGTCTTTATTTCAAGGACAACATCAAGAATGGTACTCTTCAAATTGCTGCTCAGTATTAATGTGAGACTCAACCAAGTTTCTCCTCTCATGCCCAGGTGTCCCTGGTGCAGGGAAACTGGGTCAAGCCAAAGGTGCCCACGGAAGGAAAAAGAAGTAAGAGTGGTTATCTTAAGGAAGAAGTGATAATATCTGCTCCCTTAACTTGAAAGTTCCCTGCAAATAGATCACAGTATCCACATAGGTCTGAATCAGTTACAAATGAATTTCAGCAAAGGGAGAATATGTTAAATAGAAAATGCAAACTACGGGGGCGCCTGGGTGGCGCAGTCGGTTAAGCGTCCGACTTCAGCCAGGTCACGATCTCGCGGTCCGTGAGTTCGAGCCCCGCGTCGGGCTCTGGGCTGATGGCTCAGAGCCTGGAGCCTGTTTCCGATTCTGTGTCTCCCTCTCTCTCTGCCCCTCCCCCGTTCATGCTCTGTCTCTCTCTGTCCCAAAAATAAATAAATGTTGAAAAAAAAATTTAAAAAAAAAAGAAAATGCAAACTACGACATTAAGAATAACACCACATATGTCAGATATATCAGGAAAAACAATAAATGTAAATGGGTTAAACTTGAGTAAAAGATCAAGACTCTCAGATTAACTAAATGCATTTTGGTTGCCCTATATTAGCATGGATGTGGGGACAAGGGTGAAAGACAGGAGGAAAAATAGCTCACCAAGGCAGGTATGGGTTTGATGTACATTTGTAAAGGCAGCCTAGGTCTGCTTTGATTTGAAAGATATAATTCACTCTCTTAAAATATGTTAGCACTTGGTAAGCACAAAATAAATATTTACTAAATAAATGATCAGCTATCCACAGCAATTTCTTTAATTTAATTTTTATTAATTAGGTTTAACTCTCCTAAATTAGCGGTTTTGCAAATGATCAAATTCAACCCAATATTTTGAACATTTGTATATATAAACACTTTGTTGAATTACCTAATTTCATTCTTGCAACAACTGTATGAAGGACATGATCTTATGATTCCCATTTTATAGATGCTGAAACTGAGGCTCAAAGAGATTAATTATATTATAGAAGTTGATGCAGCCACTGCCAATGATGGGGATTCAAACCAAGTTTGTCTGAGCTCAAAGTCGTTGCTTTTTTTTTTTTTTACCTGATAAACTCTTTTATTATCTCCAGTAAATTTTAGTCTCAGATTTTCTAAGCAGATAATTATATCACTTACAAATAATGACAGTTCAAAGACTTTTTTGTTGTCACTTTCCAAATACTACTGTGTATTTTTATTTCAGCTGGCCTGATAACTACCTATAATTTTAGTAATTGGTCGCTGAAAGGACTGTAGGGGGTTTCTATTCCAATTGTTCATAATATGGAGTCTATGGACCCCCAGCAGGGCTCAGGGATCCCTGACAATCCTGGAATTGTGTGCACAACTTTTGTGACCACGTGCATATGTGTGTTTACATGGGGAGACAGTCCCTAATATGATTGTCTAAGCACTCCATGACCCAGTGAGCAATAAGAGTAGAAGTCACTGGATTAACCCTACCTTTTACAGATGAGAAGTCTGAGGCTTACAGATAGGGAAGGATTTGCCAAAGGTTCTTAGAGACAGAGTCAGAACTAGGATTCAGGTCTCTTGCATGATTTCTTCTCAACCTCAAGTTCCATGCTTATTTTCCTTACTCCCCCCATGAAATCAGGAAATGTATTCAGGGTCCTATATTTGACACTAATGCTCATCTCAGGATGTGAGGCACAGCCTCCCCAGTAGATGCCCTTGATGTCTGTTTTTACTGTTTCTTGATTATTCAAAATAAATCCAAGCAGTCAAGTATCTTATCCCTCCCCACCCTTCCTGATGAACCACCTCCAATTATTATCTGCCTATCCAGGGTTGATAACAGGGGGTGGGAAGAAACCATGACAGGTGAAGGCAGGGGGAAAATCATTACAGAAGCTGCACAATGCAATTTCAGGATTCTCAGGTGTCCCAGATACCCTAGAGCTCTGTAGGGTTCCATAGACCCCATACTAATTGCTTGTCAAAGAAAATGTTTAAAAGATCAAATTCATTGTTAGGATAAAAAGCTGATTATACTTGTCTAGTATTGATGAAGGGAGCCATAAACAATAACACAGTTTTTAAAATAAAAAATAAAATAAAAAGAAAGATCGTAGTGTCAGAGACCCCAGACACAACTCCTTCCTTTACTGAGCTTTTACTGAGTAACTATGTTGTTCCCCAAACCTATCATCCTAAATGAATTATGAAATCGTATGCTCCTTGAAGACGGGAACCCTGGTTTTCTGGTTTACCACTGGATCCCTGGGGCACAGCAAGGTGACCAGCAGACAGTAGGTGCTCAGTAAATCAGAGTCTCAATACCTGAGTCCACAGCTATGGAAGGAGGCGGCCCAGGCGGGAGGTGAGAGGGAGCGATGGGGACCGTAGGGACCTGGAGAACCCCGTGCCACATCCAGAGCACTATTCTGGGCTGGTGGCTGCCACACAGGAAGGCAGGGCCGGGGTCATTTCACTTGTTGCTGTCACGCAGCTACAGGGAGGTGATAACACGGCCCATTACAAATCAAAGAACAAATAAAGGAGACCTCACATCCTCGGGTAAGAACACTTGGATTCAGAAAAAGGAGAGGCAAAGAGGAGGGGGTTCTCAACAAGTTTGTAAAGTCACCAGTGATGGACACGGTCCAGTGCCTACTATATAGAAGCTGTGGTCCACGGACCAGCAATCACCACCCGAGAGCTGGTTAGGAATTGCAGAACCTCAGCCCCAACCCAGACCTAGGAATCCGACTCTGCATTTTAAGACGACCCCGGGCGATTGGTGTGCCCTTATGTCTTGAGAAACCCTGGTCCACTTTGACTCTCAATGCCTGTGTTACCCTTTTGCGGTCCCTTCAGGCTTCAAGCAGAATACTTGAGTCAAGGGGGTAGAATAATATTAGGTCGAACCGAGTAAAATTGCAGATATCCACCTATTTCGTGACCTGCAAAAATGGCAACTGCCAGCGAAATTTCATTTTCACCTAAACTATAAACCGTTCTGCACAAAAGTGCTTTAGACGCAGGGTATCACTTGCTTCAAAAAGTCTTGGGTCAGATGCTACAGACAACAGCCCATAGGCATACACATGAGTTCTGTTTGGTCAACAGAGCTAAAAACATTTTTTTTTTTCAAATTGGTTACCACTATCTAAAAAAACCTGGAAGTTTCACATGAAATGCAAATTTCTGGTTTTTTTGGAATGCTGGACGGCGTGCTAGTCCTCGATCTGCATTTCTGAATGTCGGCAAACAGCTGGGGTGGGTAGTGGCACCCACTTTAAATGTTTATTTTTACTTATTTTTTGAGAGAGAGAGAGAGAGAGAGAGCGTGCACATGCACATGTGCATTAGCAGAGGAGGGGCAGAGAGAGAAAGAGAGAAAGAGAGAATCCCTAGCAGGCTCCGTGCTGTCAGGGTGAGCCCAGCATGAGGCTTGAACTCATGAACTGTGAGATTATGACCTGAGCAGAAATCAAGAGTTGGATGCTTGGCCAACTGAGCCCCCCCAGGCGCCCCATAGCAGCACCCCCTGTAGATGGGGCATGGGCTCTCCAGTTCCCCTCAGCCCCATGCAGCCGCCCTCACTCATTTGTTCCTTGCCAGGACCTTAGAGGTATCTATTTGACCGTGGGACCCCTGTTACATAGGGAGTTTTTAAGAGAAACAAGGAAGGTCACCTTTAGAAGCTGCCCAATGAAAGGACAGATGTGCTTAGTGACTTGGGTCCTGCCATAGGTGCCCTGGTTGATCTGGGTGTTCAATGGGATGCCCACCTTCCTGACAGCCCTCTGCATCTGTCCCCGCTTGTGCCCCGTGGCCGATGCTCATCCAGCCCTCATGTTCCCTGGGTTACAGCTACGAGAACGGGGGAGCATTTCACACAGCAGTCACCTTTAACTCCCTAGCTGCTGCTTCACTCCACTTGGTGCAGGGGTTTACAAAACCCTTCCTGGAGTGACACCTTTCTCTCTAAATGGAGCTTTCGCTTTTGACGTCAAAGCAGTCTGCCTACTCGTTCCGACAAGAGCTGCACAGAGACCAGCTTCCCTTCACTTAGAGGGAACACACAGTCCAAGATCTCATTCATTTTCCTTAGGTGACGCTACCTTGGGGTTCCCTGCACTGGCTGGGAACTGGTACATGTTGTACCAGTGCATCTGGAAAGCCCCTAGAAGACACCCCTCCCTCGGCCCTGAGCGACACATGCCCGCCTGATTCAGCCTTACTGAACAGAGCACTGTGAACGTCCCCCCCTGGAAAGTAAAACCACCACGAGCACCATCTAAGCTGACATCACAGAGGCAGGAAGGAAGTCTTACGGGGGATTGTCATAGTTAAGACTGTAGGCCCTGGGTTCAAATCCTGACTCTGCCATTTACTGACTGGGTGGCCTTGGGCAAGACATCTAGTGTCTCTGTGCCTCTGCTTCCTCATCTGTAAAATGGCAAATACTAGTATTTACTTTGTGAGGCTCTTGTGAAAATTACACAAAACGATGTCGTGTTTCCCCGACCACCTGCGCCTCACCTATGCAATCATCTGTCTTCCTCACAGTTGACTCACTTTTTACCTTAAATACTTATTATAGCCTCATCTTTTTAAAAAAAACTTTAAATGTTGATTTATTTTTGAGAGGGACACACACAGAGTACAAGTGGGGGAGGGTCAGAGAGAGAGAGAGACACAGAATCCAAAGCAGGCTCCAGGCTCTGAGCTGTCAGCATAGGGCCCCATGTGGGGCTCGAACTCACGAATGGTGAGATTAGACCTGAGCCAAAGTCAGACACTCAACCAACTGAGCCATCCAGGCGCCCTTATTATAGCCTCATCTTAAGGAATAATATCCACGGAACCATGGTACAAAGATAACAGCTACATTTGTCTATTATTGATCAAAACAAGTATTTAATGAGTCAATTTAAAAAAGGGATACCACCGTGTTCCAATCGTGAGACAAGCACTGAACACAGTCAAATTGAGGGACATCCTCCACAGTAACTGACCAGTAGTTTTCAGAAGTTTCAAACTCCTAAGAGGCAGCCCGTGTGACAAACTGTCACAGAGGAGAAGAAACTAAGGAGAAATTAGCACTAAAAGTGTGTGGGATCCTGGATAAGATCTGGGAACAGAAAACGGTCATTTGTGGGAAAAGTGAGATTCAAGAGAGGTTGGTAGCTTAGTTAACAATTGTACCAAAGCTCTGAATGACGTTAACATCAGGGGGTGCTGGATAAGGGATATAAAGAAACTTGGTGCACTATTTTTGCAACATCTCTGTAAGTCTAAAACTACTTCAAAATAAAAGATTTTAAAAAATGAGTACAAGTGAAGCACTCTCTTTCTCCCCCTGCCTTTTCCCGCCCGTCCCCCTCGAGAGCCTGGCAACAATCTACTTTCTGTCTCTATGGATTTGCCTGTTCCAGGCATTTCGTACAAACGGAATCCTACAACATGTGGTCTTTTGTGCCTGGTTTGTTTTACTCAGCACCATGTTGTCAAGGTTCATCCACGTTGTGGCATACGTCAGTAATTCATTCCTTTTTATGGCTGGATATTACTCCATTGTATGGACACACCACCTTTGGTTTACCTGTTGATGGACATTTGGGTTGTTTCCACCTACTGACTATCACGAATGGTGTTGCTCTGAGCGTTCATGTACAGGTTTTTGTCGGAACGCTTGTTTCCAAGTTTTAGTGGGGATAAGGTTTCCCACTGGGGTGGGGAAACGTTTTGGAGCAGGACAGAATTGATGGTTGTAAACCACTGAGGATGTATGCAAATACCACTAAATCGTACGGTTTAAAATGATACGTTTATGTTATGTGAATTTTACCATAATTTACCACTTGGAAAAGTTCTGTTTCTGCGAGCCCAGCGCTTAGCACAGCACCCGGCCCTCGGCATGTGTGCGAAGAATGCTGGCCTGTGCTGACATCATTGCTGGACCCCCACCGGTGCCCCAGCTCCTACTCTGTGATTCTTTCTACATCATCACGGGGCTTTGGCCAAGAAGTTCCTCCATGTTTGATCTACAGCTCTTCGAAGGTCAGCAACAAAATTTCAGGGTCCCTGGGACGCCACCACTAGAATGCCTTGCTTCGAAGGCATCTAAGAACTCCTGCTTCACAACAGGAGTACCCGGCAGGTACGTCATACCTGGCCATCGCCTCCAGCTACGTGCTCAGAGCATCATGGAGTAGACATCCGACTGGTTGCTTGTTGACTGAACACCAAGCCTATTTCAGCAGCCTCTCCAATAAGCCTTACCTCCTCAGAAGACCGCATGCTTTATTTACCCAAGATGCTACCCTACAATTTGCTGCTTAAGTCATGATGCCTTGAAATGCATTGGACTTTATAATGCCCACTCCCCATTTCCTCAAAGTACCTTGGGATGTATTTTGGTGCTTGCAATGAAAGTAAATGCCGGATCTATGTTGAGAATTTCATGGGGATCCTACAGAAAACTGGAGACACTCCAGCTCATCCCAGATGAGGGAAGCATGTTTCTGCCCGAAGATGCCGAGTTGAGGTTGGCTTTCTTCCTGATAATCAACAAGGTCTTCCTCTTTTCCCTGTCTGTGCAGGGATGGTTGTTCTCTATCCTTTGGCCCCGGATCTATTCTCCATCCTTCTCCTAACTTATCTGGGCCCCGGGAGGAGGCTGACCTCTATGGATATCAACAGGATCCTTGTCCTCTGGCTTCTGATTGGGTTTGGCCAATGGGAGAAAAGGGAGATGGGGAGGAGGGAGAGGGGGATCCATGCCATCTCAGTGCTGTGGTCTGGAGAGGTCTATATTTCTCTCTGAGCACAGCTTCTTCTGAGAGCTCCCCACACCCCATTCTATGGCCCGAAGGTTTCGGTAACATGCTCCCTCCCCCTGCTCCATTGGGCCTGGGGTGGTCATCACTGGCCCAGTTGCTGGTCCTTGAATGCTTCACTCTCCCTTGCTGGCATCTTAAATTGCATTCTTAAATAATACTTTCGTTACATTATCTTGGAATCAAAGTATCACAGCTACAAGTGTCTTCTGTTTCCTGGTTGGACCCTGGCTGAGAAACCTTGACCAGGGTCTAGGGATGAGGAGTACCAGAAGCAACCCCAATGTTCAAGGGTGTAGCATGTCTACACTGGATTACCTTAATGGTGATCCTCGTCCTTACGAATAAATGCACGGAACACCCAATAGGCACTGAGCATTTAACGGTCCCAATAACCCAGTGAGGTGGAATCATCCCCATGCTTACAGAAGAGGAAAACGAGGTTTAGAGAGAGATTCAATAACCTGCCCAAGGTTACAGGATGAGTAAGTGGCAGTGGCTGGATTCGAATCTGGCTTGGATGGGCTCCAGAATCCTGCCTCCTGCCATCACCTCATATCCAGAGGGGTCTCATACATCTAAAAGCCAATGTCAGGGCAAGTCAGACCCCTGTGCCTGGGAGAAGAGCCTGCTGTCTCCAAGAAGGATGTCAAATCCTCAATTTTGGATCACCTTTTGGAGCTGAAACGCACTCAAACCACACCCGGGCTATCAAGCCTCGCAGTGGAAAAGGCAACTTGGGAAGATATTCCAGAGATGAACCTCCACCTTGTTTCTGAATTCCTCAAGAGGCCCAGAACCTGTTTTGCTGCTGACAGAGAGAAGTGTCTGCTCACTGCTCAATGCCCCTGATGTAATGAGCGCCTCAGAAGAGGGCTCGATTGGGATGCTAAACAGCCGTAAATGACATTGTCACCAGCCTTCATAAAGCACGGTGACTCATAGCCCTAATTAAAATGCTGGGGGGAAAATGTAAAGAAAGGCTGCCATGAAAAACAGTGACATTCTGCTAAACTGCAGGATTATTTCTTCCAGGAAAAGCGGTGCTTGTGAGCGTGTGTATATGTGTGTGCATGTGTGCGTACGCGTGTGTGGGGAGGGGGGGCAGAGACGAGAAGCCGAATGTTATTCTTGCAAGAAACTTGGGAAAATTCAACACAGAGGAAAGCCTAAAGCTATTCTTGCCACCCCACTTCTCATTATGAAATATTTAAACACAGAGAATTGAAAAGAATAGTACAATAGCAATGATGAACCTCTAACCAGATTGGACGACTCTTACCATTTGCTATATTTGCCCTGCTTGTACCTGTCTGTCCATCTGTCCATCTACCCACCTACCCATCCATCTATCAGCTCTCGCTGACTTCATCTATCTACCTACCCTATTATCTTCGGTCTGCAACTATCTTTCCCGACCCATCTGAAAATAAGTTGCAAATGTCATGAAGCTTCAGCCCCTAACTCTTAAGCACACATATCTTAAAGACAGTGTCTCACAAGGTGCACAGTGCTGTTATAACACCTAAGAAAATTACCTGTACTTGCAAAAGGTCCCCAAATATTCAGTTAAGGTCACATTTTAAACAATGGCAACTGGAGTATTAAATCTAATCCCTACCGCTCAGGGGACAGAAGCCAATCGCAACATGGAAACAGGCTGTCAAGTGGTTCCTGAGCAGGCAGACTGTTGGCTTCATGGGGGCTGGTTCTCGTCATCAGAGTCTCAAGATCAAGTGCACAAAGCACAATGCTTGACTTAGACACCCGTTTGGAACCAGACAAAAAAAAAAAAAAAACAAAGTCCAAGTCTAATTATACCATACTGTTTTTTAAAAAGAGCCCCTCCTCAAGACAGAATCTCCACATGATTTCATCCCGTGTAATCACCCATCTTGAACACAAAATGTGCCTTTCAATGACTTCTTGTTATTTCTGAAATGCAAATCCACCCCCCCCCCCACAAAAGCCCAAGAAGCCATCATTAGGCAGGAGAGTCGGAAAGAAATGCGTAATTTCGGAAGGCAAGCCTTGAAGGAGGTACCCCCAAGAAATCCTGTGCATTGAAGACAGCAGTTAAGGAAATATTTACCTACACGTAGGAGTTTTGCATGCTTGTTAAAAAAAATAATCGAAACCAATAAAAATATCAACCCCAAACATCCATCCTGTCTCATTATTTTATGCCCTGCCTGGCGAGAAATAAAAGGATTTTATTTCAGCGACTACAGTGATACTCGGAAAGAAATGACAGATGAAGGTTTTTCCAGCTAAGACTTATCTTAATGAACTAGCACATAGATGTTATTGACTATTTTCATTACCTGCATTCTGGTTACATGAACGTAATTGTTTTCATTTTCCTTATTGGATATTGAACAGTCACAGCTAAAAGACTGCCTCAAAATCCAAAGGAAAAAAAAAAAAAAAAAAAGAAACATGCCCAAAATATGTCAGTTATTATCAGGTGGTATTTTGATTTATCCCCCTAGGTTACATGTTTAGGCTTACAATTCCTGGGATGAAATACAGCACAATGAAATCCACGCGGCTGTTTTAATGACCCAAGGCGATGGACTGCCCACATCATGTGCCCCACTGCATTCTAGTTATGGGCAAGTTGGTCGCTTTCTTGGACACCCAAGCCCCATGAGGGTAGGGAGAACGTCTTCTGTTTCTTTACGCCCCAGCCTCTCCCGCGGGGCTCTGTCACAGAGCTGGAAGCTTGGGGCTCGTTTGCTAGATGAAGAAACGGCTGCCCAGACTCTTGTTCATGACAAGAAATCCTTTAACTCAGAGGCACTGACTGGTCATCCACAGCATCTGAAGTTGCCATGTGCCCTTCTCCATTTCAACTTGGAAACAGGTTCCAGAAAGGCCCACCATCTAAATCCTCATGGTAATGATGTAGCTGTCAAGTTTTGAATAAGGAGGGCATTCCAGAGTATTATTTAACACCGGTGGGCCAAGTTTCCCAGCAGAAGCCGAGACACTTTTTGGGATACCCCTGATAATCTGTGGAATTTCTTTTAGGTGCCTTTAGTCAAGATGCCTAAAGCAGCCTGAGTGGCCAAAAAACAAACAAACAAACAAACAAGAAAGACCTGTGTTTTCTGGGAACCCCAACTGACAAGAGGTGATCTTATGATGGTCAGGGGCAGAACATCACAAATCAGAGGTGAGGAAAGAGAAAACATTGCCCGGGCTGGAAATGAGAACTTCACCCCTGCCAAGGGCCCCTGTGTTTCCAGTGCTAACAGACCAGGCTTCCTTCAGGAACTGTCAGCAGAAATCACGAATGCCACTGACAGACGAGAATTGGGCAAATGTTGGTCTCCGGTGAGCCCCAGAACGTTAAAGTGGAAAAGGTCTTTGAGGGGTTGTAAATGGAAAATGTCTTCAAGGGCCACGCAAGTGACATAAACGATATTTAATGGTGGGGTTTCTGACCTAAAGGTGCAAAGAAAACTAAACCAGTCCAGACCAAAATGCAAAGCCCGTAGCAGGCAGCCAGAACATTCCTGCAGGTTTCCGAAAGGCATTGCCCTTGAATGCTAAACATCATTTCACAGATGAGAAAATCGGCGCTGAGCGAGAACAGGCACGGTCCACATCAGAGGGCTAACTAAAGGGGTCTCTCTTGTTTCCATTTCTTTGCTTTGTTCTGATCACTAACACGGGCCTGAAGCTGTTTCCCGTTCCAGAGTTTCACATATACTATCTCACTGAATCTTCCTAACAGCTCCATGCGGTAGCCATAACCCCCATTTTATGGATGACATACCTGAGGTTCAGAGAGGTTAACTCACTCACCCCGAGTCACAGAATCCACAAGTGCTAGGGCCTGGTGTCAGGTGCCTTCCCAGATGACATCCCTTCTCGATGTTCCGTGTGGTCTCTGCCTTTCAACCTGGCTGCTCTTGACCCAGTTTGGCACCGGAGACCCTGTCACTGACAGGATGCTACGAATCAGTAAGGCCGATGCTGCCTCCTCTGAGCAGTCCTACGTGGATACCCCCAGTCATCCATCCGGGACGCCTGCTGCAACATTTCACTGCAGCCTCTCCCGCAGAACCGTCACACGTGCCACAAGGCTTGTTTGGAGCCCACTGCCCGACCAGACCACAGGCTTCGTCGGAGAGGAGCTCACCCCACCTTAATCTGAGCATCTGCCCTTGGGGTCCGGCACCGAGCCTGCCGTTTAGCACTCATCATTACACATTTGACAAATGTGCTGACGTCTGCCGCAGAGCCACAGATAACTGCTACTCATCTTTGGCCGATCGTCACGAAACACGGCTATGCCAAGACCCATGCCTGCTGCACCCTGTTAGCTACACTTTTATGGGGGACTTAGGGACCTTTTCTGTTGATCGATCATTTTTATTTAACAGATTCAAGTAGACTCAATCTTCCAGCATTGCTGGGTGCTGTTCATAGGAACAGGCCTGTGAGTGATATAAACCTGCAGGACTTGGAAAGGTTGGGTCGGGGGCTGACGCAGCTGTCGAAGAGCTCAAACCAATGGTTTTGGTGAAATCAATGGTAGTTAGACAGGGTTTATCAGCATCTGTGATTACTCGGCTCCTAAAATTTTACCCAATAGATCACTTTTAAGTGAAATCCTCTCTGCAAGGACAGATGGGTCCACCAATGGAGCTAATGCCCAACATGACACAGGGTCATAGGGCTGATGCGCCATGAGGCCAGACTGGAAGGAATCCTGATCAGTCTCTCCTGAACAATCTGACAACAACTGGGAGAGAGAGAGAGAGAGCTACAGAGAGAGAGGGAGAGAGAGAGAGAGAGACGTAATCAAATTCCTTTAAGTTCGGAAACTATGGGGCTTCTCTATCCTGGAGTAAACATGATGCTATCAGATTGAGCACTGGCAAAGAGTCAAGACACAGAGGTTTGTCAATACAGTGCTGTGTGACCTTTGGCAAGTCACATACCTTTTCTGAGTTTCGTTTCCCCCTCTGGAAGATGTGGTGGTGGATAAGAGCTGAGGGGATTAGAATCTGCTGCAGAAGTCATGTTAAAAACACAGAAACTTCAGGTCTCCCTCAGAAACGCTGACTCGTTAGACCTGGGCGTCAGAATCTGGCATCTGTGCTTTTGGGTTCTGATGGCGACAGTCTACTGGGCTGCCGTTCAGAAGCTGCTGGATTAGTGAGGTCTAAATGCTATCATGTATGAGGAAGATAAAAACGGTCATATCTACAGTCATTGTAGCCACTGTGTTGTTAAACACACAACCCACAATGACCTGTAATGGGAAGTGTGCCCCTTTGTTCAAACGGGCCAGGTGAAAATTGGTCCTAAAATGCCAAATTCAACTTCGGCGCATTCCAGTTTCTAATTAGGAAAAGCCCCGGTTCTAATGGGCACAGACTGTTGCCAATGGCTCTCAACCACGTTCCAAAGCTTACCAAGGCACGCACAGACCCACAGAACCAGAATGACGGGCAATATACTGAGTCTTGTCATAAGACACCCCAAAACATACAGCCAAGAAGGCACCACGGCCGGATCTGTGCATTCTCACAATACCCTGGTGAACTGACCCCCCCAAGTCTTCCTATGTCCTAGGAAACTGGCACCCCACCAGTAGGAAAGTTTGGGGACAGTTGTCCAGTTGGTACCTTGGACAGCGTCTTGGGCCTCAGAGGTAGAGGCTCTCAGGAAGAAAAGCACCCCGCTTCACCACTCCTAGACTCTCACCCTTTCCTGCAAGGTCCTTCTCTGTGGATGACAGCCTCCTAGACGGCTTGCGTTGGCCATCTGGGGAAAATAAAGAAGGGACAGGAAAAGCATAGGGCAGACCGGTCTGGAAACCACAGCCACACTACTGGCCCCAAAGAGTGTGACAGAAGACTTCCTCTGGAATCACCAATCTTGGCATAAACCTATTGTTTCCAGAACACCTTTCACATACATTATGAAGAAAATCTACAACACAACCCTGTGGGAGTTACGTTCTCATTTTGCAGATAATGAAACTGAATCTCAGAGAGGTTAAGTGGCTTGGTCTCAAGCAAAGATCTTCACCAGATCTCTCTACTGTGCTGATAGCTCTTTCTCTGCATGGTCAGGGACTTTGGGGAAATTACAATTTCTGGAGACACAGTCGTGCCCCTGGCCACTGGGGTAGTCTCTTGCTGAGCAGATGTATCAGGAAATGAGGCTGTGGGTGCAAGGGCACCCACATGGACTTGTTAGACCACTTAGGTGTCCAGATGTGGGTGCCCCCTCCCGCAAATGAAAGAGCTAAAACCTGAGACTAAATTCTCCAGCTGTGGCACTTACCACCTAGGCGACTGTGGGCAGGTGGCTGGGTTTAATCTGCCTCAGCTTTTGCATCTGCAAAATGGGATTCAGATCACTGCACTGGTAACCTGGGGGAGTTCGGGGGAGTATTCTGGGGTATTCCAGGGATACCTTATTATGTGACCTCCCCTTGGCGATGGCACAAAGCCGTGCACTCTTTCAGGGGTTCTGGAAATTGGATTCTTCGCAAGGACTGGGGTGGTGGTAGTGAAAGTGATGGTGTAGAATGTCTCCCTTAGGATTCTTGCCCAGGCTTCTCAGATCTGTCTGCTGAGCTGCCTGGGGGCAGAGAAGAATTGACACCACCCCTGCCAGCTGGGGCACAAAGGCCCCTTGCCGGCTTCAAGTTCAAAATAACAGTGGGGAAAATCAGGGCTTCCCTGAGTCTGAACCGGCAGCATTTGCCCCAACCCCAATTAGAGAAAGGGGTAGAAGAGAGGGAGAGGGTTTTTCTCCTTCCTCAGGGGGGGCTGGCTTGAGGGGTTACTTCCTTTTTCCTCTCTGTCAAGGTCGTGGGCCCCCGGAGGCCAGACCGTGTGCCCTGGGCAGGCTCACCAGCACCACATCTATGCTCACCCTTGGGGGTGCTCCGTCACTGGCCACTTGTAGATTCTTCTGGGGTCTGTGTGCATGGTTTGAACTAAACTATGGAATTAGAATGGGGTCTCATCTGCTAGGAAGAACCCTATGCATCTTCTCCTGGACTACTCGGGTTCCACTAGAGGTAAGTGCCTCCGACCCCAGCCTGGGGGCCTTGAGGGGCGGATCTGTAGGTCCTACTGGCAGGAAACACCTGACCCTGAGTCTCCCGAATCTGGCCCAGGGGCGTTATAATAATAAACTATCAGAAACACTGAGCACTTTATTCACATTCATAATTTTTTAACGTCCTCACCACAGCCCCACGAGAAAGGAATTGCTTTTCCCATTTTACAGACAAGAGAACTGAGGCCATACACCCGGTAAAAGGTAAATCTGGGATTGGAGCCCAGGGGTGTCCCTCGGAAGCTCCCTGTCCTCGCTCTACGCCTTGTCAGCGCGCACCTCTTCCCTCCGGGTGCCCACCGCAGGCAGCACGGTCTCCAGCCCGCAGAGAGCCCGGGGCGCTCCGGCCGCAGTGCCGCCCCCCACCCCGGGATGGAGGCGAGGGTCTCAGGGTTTCTAGGGCGCAATCCAGGGAGCCCTGTCGGGACCCTCGGACCCAAGGGACCTTCGGGTGGTCCTGGAAGCTGGATCTCACGGGGACCCTGCCCTGACCCTTGATCACCGGGAAGCAAAGCCGTTGCTCGCAGTGCACTGCCCGGTCCCAAATCCCAACCGTGGAGCGCGCCCCTCGTCCGTCCGGGGGACACGCGCGCCGGGAGCCCCAGAGCCTCTTTTCCAGCGAGAGGCACAACTTTCCTAGGTTCTGGGAGCCGGCGCTCTTACACCCCAATCTCGCCCGGGCTGGAGAAGTAAGAGGTGCAGGCGGCCCCGCCATGACCGCGGGCACGCGACGAGGATCCTCGCAAAGTTGGAAGCCAGGCAGGAGGGACGTTTCCCGAGAGCGGAGCCCTCCCAGCCTCCGGGCCCCCGCCGGAGGAGGCCAGCGATGCGGAGTCCGCCATTACCGCGGGCGCGCAGGTGCCATACCTCCGGAGGGCCGGGCGCGCAGCAAAGCTTAAAGTTGAGGCCGGGCAGGTGCAGCGATCCGCGGGGAGCGGCGTCCCCCAGCCGCGGGCTGCCCGCCGGGGACAGCGAGCGGTGCCAAGGGGTCCGCCATTACCGCGGGCGCGCAGCTCGCAGCCGAGCGCGCGGCTCGAGAGGGACGCGGGTCCCTGCAAAGTTGGAGCGCGGCGGGCGCGTCGACCCCAGGCCCGGCGCCCCCGGCCTGGGGCCGCCCGCTGGGAGGAGAAAACAGGGTCGCCCGAACCAAGTTGGGACGCGCGGCAAACCCCGCGCCTCCCGTGCACTCCCGGGGCTGGCGCCGGGGCGGGGAGCCCTAGGGCACCGGGAGGGGACGCGGGACGGCTGGGCCGAGAACTCACCTGCCGCCGAACCGGGCAGCGCCGAGGCTGCCTCTTCGCGCTGCGCGCCCGCCCGCCCGCCCGGCCGCGGGTCCGCTTGCCTGCCCTTCTCCTCCTCCTCTTCCTCCTCCTCCTTCTCCACCTCCTCCTCCCGGGCGCCCGCGGCCGCCGCGCTCGCGGTTCCGAATCCTCCCGGTCCGCCGCCCCGCGCGGCTGGAGGGCGCCAGTGGCACCCACTCACCTCCCGATGGGAGCCGCGCGCGTCCCTCCCCCTTCCCCTCCGCTTTGTGCCTCTCTGATCCCTCCCCGCCCCCTCTCGCCGAGCCCCCACCCCTCCCGAGTCCCCTCCCCTCCCTCCGCCCCAGCGAACCCAAGTTCGGGACGGAGGCTGCGGGCTTCCCCGCGTGCGCCCCTGGCTCACCCCGGCCGCCCGGCTGCCGCTCGCCGCCTGGCCGCCCCTCGGAGGAGCCGCCGCGCTAAGTGGCTCCTCGCCCAGCGGCTGGAAACGCGGCATAAATATGTAGGGACTGAGCCGTGAGCTCAGCGAGGGTCGTGAGGGGGAATTTATTTCTTAATGTCCCTCCTTTATCCTATCATCGCTGAAACGAATTAGCGGTGACGTCCAACCCGGCTGGTTTATGGGTGTGGGGCGGGAGACGTCGCAACCCTCATTAAAAGAGCCGCTCTGGGCTCCAAAGCATACATCTTTTATATAACCTAATTTCCATTTTTTTTCCCCTATCAGGAAACACACACACATACACACACACACCACGACGATTTCTGGGAGCCTGGAGGGGGCTGAATGCAGTGGCCACAGGGCAGCTCTCGGGGGCAGACAAGGCCCCATGGGAGGCGGGGATGGTTCTTTCGGTCTCTGCATCAGTGTTGGATAGGATTCCTTAACGGGACAGTGGGCCCCGCGGTTCCCCCACGCGGGGCGTGGCCGGAAGCCCCCAGGAGCCCGCAGGAGGTCGCAGCTTGGGTTCCGGCCCTGGCTCTTGGGTGGGCAGACTGGGACAGAAGCAGCCAGTTCTGGAAACGTTGCCTTGTTCTGGTCTTCTCCGGAGCAGCACTTAGGCCTGGCAGCTGGGGAGGGGCCTGGCTCACCTGTGGCCCAGTGGGCCTGCAGGTGGGGAGAGGGCCGGGGCTGGGCTGTGGGAGGAGAAGATCGAGATCCAAGCTTTCCTCCCTTTCTTAGGGGCTCTAACATATGGGTAACCATATAAACCCGTCTCAAAAGCTGTCTTTTCCTGGGCAGATTGCAAAGGATTTTGCATTTCACTGTTACTGCTGCTCACACACTCTTGGGGAAACAGCAAATCAAGGAAAGAGAGGAGACTTCACACACACACACACACACACACACACACACACACACACACACACACACCACCTGGCTCCAGGTGGCTTGATCTGACTTCCCCCACCAGCCTTGCTGAGAGAAACAAGCCTCTTCAGGTTCTGAGTTCTGCAGAGATGAGGCAAAGAAGAAACCCCCCCTCCACCCCTTGTCACTAAGAAATGCTTTTCAGAGCCTCTTGCATATGACGCTCCGGAGAGGGGGGTGTGACTTGGGGGCCAGAAGGAGAGGTATGGGGGGGATGAGGAGGGGAGGAAGGAATAAGGAGTAAGCTGGCGGGCACACGGAGCTGTTTGCTTGGTCCTGGAAAGAAGACGCCAGAAATTCCCTCTGGGCCCCAGGGCTCTGCTGCCACTTCCTGACTGTGCCACATGGGCCAAGTTCCAGAGCCTCGGTTTCCCCAGTGGTGAAATGGGCCTGAGGTCATCGGGAACATGTGTACGATGAGCTGATGCTGGTGAAGCTCTTGGCAAAAATGCCTGGCATATAGTAAATGCTCAGTAAACAGTAGCCAGAAAAGATAGTAACAATGCCGAGACTAATAGTGACATAAACGTTGGATGGGGCACCCCGGGGACGTGGGGCCGCAGCTGAGTCCTTCCAGCTTCCCTGGCCTGAACCATTTCAAAGTTGAGCACAGGCTCTCAGTGGTGTCAGACTCAGAATGCTGCTCCCCTCAATTACCATGGCAACTGGGGAAAATCAGGAAGCCAGGGGAAGGGAAGCCACTTTTCCGCTGGGCTGGCCGTTCACCTGCTCAAAGCAGCTACCTCGCCTGCGTGCGGGGTTGGGCCCAAAATAGGCCTAAGGCGGGGCACCTCCTCTCCTGGAGAACCAGTTGCCCCGATCTGGGGAGAGGGGTGGCTGGTGGGGAATGGGCAGCCACGAGATGGTGGGGTCAGGGCCCAGGCTGAGCTATGTCTGCAAAAGGCAGAGGTGGCCTGGGTTTGGGGACAGGGAGACAGAAACCCTGCTCCTTCAGGTCTGTCCTCACCGCCAGGTGTCCTGGTGCAATTGACAGCAAAGTCCCCCGAATGTGGCTCTCCAGACAGAGGTGTGGGGAGACGGGGCTTTCGAGCCCAGGGTAGGAGCTTGTCGTCCTGAGGGGTCCTGCGTGCGGGTATGAGAGCAAAAGAGAGAGAAAGAGAAGGAGAGAGAGATGAGAGAGAGGGCGGGGGGCGGAGTTTAGGCAGGGACTCCCCTTCCTTTACTGTGTTTATTGCCATCAGCTTAGGGGACTCGGACAATATAGTCCTCACAGTAGAAAGAATAATGGCTGTCAGCGTGAACCAAGCATTTTATAGGTAGATCTCATGGACTCATCATAAAAATTAAGAGATGATTCCTTTTCTTAGTCCCATCGTACATTTGGGGAGGGGGGCGGAGAAGCAGAGGTTCCGAGAGGCACAGAGGCTTGCTCCAGGTCACCCAGTTCATTGGTGGAAAAGCAACTGTGAGAACTCAGGTCCTGCTGATCCCAAAGTGGGGCCCTCCCTGCCTGCCCCCCCTGCCCCCGCCACCTCGTGGAGAAAGAGTGACTAAGTCAGAGACCTTCTTTCAGGATGGCGGGGGAGTGTCTGACATCGGGGGGCTCCCCTCGCTTGTGCCGGGCATGGACCCCGGAGGGCTTCAACAACTGGCGCTGGGACCAGAGACTCACAGCCATGTGGCCGTCCGGGACTATGTGGAGTGGCGGTCCCCGAAAGCTGCTCATGCGTGGTGCCCCCTGATGTCTCTTCCTCTCCGAGGCTGCTTGGGCATTCACTCTAAGCTGATTCCAACAGGACCCCCGTGGTGTTTAAAACGGGGCGGTGGGGGGGGGATGTCGGTAAAGCCACCCTTCTCCCCAACTGCTGTAGGAGTCAAGCAGCTATGACACATCCAGGGGTCAGCTCAGAGCAAGCTCTCCATAAATGGTCACCATGAGAACAATTATTCTTGGAGCTTCTCTGGGGCCCACACCCTCAATCCCCGTGTGGATGGTGGGTGTGTAAAAGGCCTCTGCCGGCCGAAAGGAGGCTGCCGCCTGTCCCCCCTCTCTGCCACCCTGGGCCCGAACCAGTCCCCACCCAGCAGCTTAGAGGTGAGCCCAGGGGAGCATAGTGCTCCAGCGGGACCAAGGGGAGGAGGGGGAAGGAGGAGGTTGGCTGATGTGGCTGCCACTGAGGGGGTAATACATTATCCAGGGCTAATGAAAACATAATTATCTTCTTTTGGCTGCAGAGAGGGGCTAATTTAATAGGCTGCGATCGAAAGGCATCTGTTGAATTCACCCAGCAGCGAAAACACTTGAAGGGCTTGGGTGGGGGTGGGGAGAGCGGCAGAGCGCAGCTGGTCAGCGGCAGGCCGGGCAGCAGCTGCATGTGGGTGGCAGCTCCCCCAGGGGAGGGGAGGGGGGTGGGAAGCAGCACGGGGAGGGGTGCAGCAGCTGGGGAGGTGTCCTATGCACAGGCCGACTGGGACTGCTTTCTCGCTGTGTGATCTTGGGCCAGTCCTCTGCTTCTCTGAGCCTCAGCCTCCTCATCTGTAAAGTGGGGTCAATCCTGCCTCCCTCCCATTGACTGGGAAGACTAGATGAGGAATATGAGAGGGGTTCTGGCACATTCTAAGTAAGTGTTTAACAAAAACTTCCCCCTTCTGCTGCTTTGCTGAGCCACTTCTAGTTAGCCTTCGGGATTCAGCATAAACACCCCCTCTTCCGGGGAGGCTCCTGCTCTGGGCTCCCCTAATGCCCTGCGCTTGCCTTTTCTTGAGGAAACCCATTGTAGGATATTTGCTGGGTTCCTGCTGGGCTGCTAAGAGCCCCACAAGGGTAGCAAGGGTCTGTCTCATCTGTCACTCAAAGTCAGTGCTTCTCAAAGCATGTTCCCTGGGCCAGAGGCCTCAGCATCCCTTTAGAACTTAGTTACCAGTTCCTGGGCCCTGCCCCACACCTGCTGAAGCAGACACCGAGGTGGGGGCCCAGCGAGCTGTGTTTCATGCAGGTTCTCCAGGAGGGGCTGGTCCACGCTCAAGTTGGAAAGCTTCTGCTCCAAACAGAAACCAAATTAATGTTTGTTGAATCAATGAATGAAGAGCTTCCTGGGGTCCAGCCATGAAATGGCAATAGCTCCCTAATTAGCCACCAACTGTATACCAAAGTCTGTGCCCCTCCCAGCCACTCCCTGTTCTCCACCACCCCTCCATTCGCCAGCAATGCCCCTTGGTTGGCCTCTCTGTCCTGAGGTGGAGACCCACAGGGAGTATTGAAAGACCCGGGGGGGGGGTGCCTCCTCTGTGTCCTCCCTCTGCTCCCACTGCACACAGATGCCCCTTCCCTTAAGTTGTCCTCCCCCCCGCCCACCCACGCAGGTCCTCTAATTCTGGAAAAGAATTAGACCCTGTCCCTGGGTGCCTGGCTTGGGAAGTCACTTAGATATGCTTATGAAGGATCATGCCTGTGGGTCAGTCTTGCACAGAGTGGGAGGGGCAGCCCGCGGAAGGGCCCTAGAGATGGCTGTCCCCAGCCGTGGCATTTTACACAGGGGGAGGCCAAAGTCCAGGGAGGTTTGGTGATTGATCCAAGAGCAACAGCCTGTTAGTGGCCTATAAGATCCTTGTCCTGGCTCCCAGCTCGAGATGCTGGTTCTGGTGCCCCTAAGAGGGGTGGGTCACCATAGTGGCACCAGGGCATCTGTGGGAGGGCAGGCCAGCAGGGCCAGGGAGCAGGGAAAGAGGTTGTTTGAGTGCCTAGAACTCCTGCGAGGGGTGGGGATGCCACGGTCCCCACGACTGCTACTGACTGGTCAAACACCCCTGGTAGACATTCATTCATAGGACTCCTGCAGAGAAGAAAGAGGGAGGAGCCCTTTAAGGCTTAAAGAGGCTGCCTGGGCCTAGGAAACACTAGATTTGAAGCTGGAACACCTGGCTTCCAGGCCTCGTTCTGTCACTAATGGGCTGTGGGCGCTTGGACAAACCCCTTGGAATCTCTCAGTCTCAGAAGAGTGATCTAAACCAGAAGATGGTTCCTGGAAGTATACACAAAATCAAGCCCAAGTGCGCTTTTCTGGGGTAGAGGGTTTTCAGTATTGAGTAGCTTTTTTAAAAGAGTCTAAAACCTTGGAAAGACCAGGAGAAACTGAACCAATGGTCTTTCAGGTGCTTTAATGGGCAAAATGGAGGCAACTTCTTGCCCGGGAAACCCCGCCCCGGCAAGTTTGCAGCGGCCCTTTGCTCTACGCAGCCGTTTCGGCAGAGGCAGTTCCCCGGATGACCGACAGATGGCGCTAAACCTTCACTATAGCCTTCCTGTTTTCCTGAGACTCTTCAGGTACGTTCTGCTCCTGTTCACTCAGCTTTGGGGACCTCCGGGCCTGGGTCCCCTTTACGCTGAGCTGACCTGAGTGGCATGAGACTGTTGGGTCATCCTGGGGGTTGTCTGTATCTTCTGGCTGCCACTCAGTCTTGCAGTGTCTGTCCATAGAGGAGACACCAAAAAGGATGTGAAGGTGGGGGCATTAGAGTGTGGGCGTCTTGAGCACCCCAGTGAATGAACTGAAAACTCCAAAGGAGCCTTATTTAGTCCTTTTGTTCTCCCCTGCACCCCCAATACAGGACCCCCTCCTGTACTCCCCCGTCTCAACCCGAGGTGCCATATCTCAGGCTCCTCCAAACCCTGGAGTGTTTGATAGCCTGTCACAACGGGGGTGTGAATGGGAATCAAAGTATTTGCATTTTGAAGGCAAAGACCTGGGGAAGCCAGTGCCTCCAGGGAACAGATGAGGTGGGCTGGCCCTGAGACATCAGGGAGCGGTAGGACCTGTGGCTAACTGGAGTGCAGGGTCCACCTAAAGGCATTCACATTCCAAGTCAGCCATCAGTGTAAGAATTCTGACCAAGGGAATGGATTTCAGCACCTGGCGGTGTCGATGTTTGAGTGCAAGGCAGGTCTTAATCAGAACATAAAGCAGTGGTCCCAGGGGCATTCGGGTGACTCAGTCAATGAGGCATCCGACTCTACGTGTCGGCTCAAGTCATGATCTCATGGTTTGTGAGTTCAAGCCCCACATCGGGCTCCGTGCTGACAGCATGGGACTTGTATGGACTTCCCTCTCTCCCTCTCTCTCTGCCCCTCCCCTGCTTGCATGCTCTCTCTCTCTCTCAAAATAAAGAAACAAACTTTAAAAAAAAAAAAAAAAAAAGGAACATAAAGCAGTGGTCCTTAAACTGCCAGGGGCATGAGAATTACCTGAGAAGACCACCAGTTCCTGGACCGCGCCTCCATAGATATCGGATCTGTAGGTCTTGGAGGGGGGAGAAGAGGATTCAAGAGGCTAAATTTTTAGCAAACTCCTCAGGGGAAACTGAGGCAGGCGGTCTTCTGGTCCCAGGTTGGCTACTCCATGCCAGCGAGGCCACCCCAGTGACCTGAGCTGGATCCTCAACCTCCACTTGCAAATACTTGGAGTTCAATGACACAGCTTCTCAGCAGCAGTGACGGCTCCCTCCCCGCATCAGAGCAGCGATCTAGCAATTCTGTCCCCCCCCCCCCCCATACCAGAGACATGCATAGAAAAGATGACACACTTGGACTTATTTCTAAGAGTTAGGAAACTTCTGAGACCAATCCCTGGGGGAGGGTAATGGGGAGGTGGTAGAGACAGGAGCAGATGGAAATGCCAGCTCAGTGTTCTGGAAACTACCAACCTGGGGCCAACGGGTTTGACTTCTCATCTGACCCTGTCCTCCATTCACTGTGCGACCTTGGGCAAGGCCCCTCCCCTCTCTGGGTCTCAGTTTTCCCATCTATAAAATTAAGGGGGTAGGACTGGAGCATAGCTTCCTTCTCTGTTCTAGGACTCCCTTGGGTTCTGCAGCAGTGTCTTGTGTAGGTGGAGGAAGAAGGGTGGGGAAGGGTGCCCTGAACCCCGTTATCTCCCCCTCCATTCTGAGCTGGTCTGTTCTTTGTCTGTGAATCTGAGAGACCAGGTTTCATTCGAAAAACAAACTCGAGAACGACTGGTGTGGGAACTCTCATGGCATCTTCTAGTGTCCATTTAATCATCTGCTGTCTCCTCTTTTTTGGTGGGCTACGTACCAGGCACTGTGCCAGGGGCTGGGGCAACCAAAACCCCCAGGCAGGATTCCTGGCTCCTGAAGGACTTCGTACAATGAGGAAGTCAGACAAGTTCACAGTCCAGCCTGCTAGCCTGCCATGCTTTGCAGTCTACGCTGCCCTGAACCCCAGAAAGTGATTCTGCTGGCCTTACCCTGTCTTTTAAAGCCTTAATGAGAGAACCCACTTTCTTCCTCTCAGCCTGACAGCCTAGAGCTCCATTAGCTTCCTATATTTTGGCATTTGATTTATTTAATCTGACACTCAAGCAAACTGTCTTATACTCTAATTGTGTGGAAGAGGGGAGTGTGCAAGGATATAGTGTGATTTAAAAGCTTTGGAGTTAGTCCTGGGATTTGCCACTTCCTAGCTGTGTGACCTTAGGCAAGTTAATTATCCTTTCCGTACCTCAGCTTTCTCATCTGTCAAAATGGGGGTGATGACAGTCCCTACCTCCCAGAATTGTGCTGATTAACTGAGATAATGCATGTGAAGCCCTTTGCATGGTCTTTGGCACATAGAACATGCTCAGACAGTGAGAGCTCCTTCTCCTATTATTATTATTATTGTTATTGTTATTGTTATTGTTATTATTAATATACAGGGGGTTCTTGTCTCTGTTTCGAGATTAGAAGATCTCTGAGAAGTATGAGCCATGCCTGAATCCGTTTGTATGGACTTCAATATACCTCGCAGTTTGCTAGTACATCCCAGGCACTCAAAAACTGAATTCTCTTGCATGGAAGAATCAGGACAGTTTCTCTGCAAAAGTGGTCCTCAATCAGCAGCTCTGGGGGTGGGGTCTGGCAATCTGAGTCTCAACAAACCTGCAGTGATCCTGACACATTTTTAAGTTTGAGAATTACTTTTCTACACCAATGATTTCCAAACTTCTTTTAGCTGTGGTAATACATATATTTTAAATTTCCAAATGGAATTGTAGGCAGAAGCCAATATATAAAATAAGTGAGGGAGGAATTCCTGAGAAATCACTGGGGAGGAGACAAGATCCCTGACTACCGTATCCTCCTCCAAGGAAGCCCTGAAGTGCTTATGACTTCTAGGAATAAAGCTTAAAAAGCATCACAATTTTTAATCCTCATGCCCATCTATCCACCCACTTACCCACCCACCCATCCTCATCCATCCATCCATCCATCCATCCATCTATCCATCCATCTATCCATCCATCCATCCACCAATCCATCCACCCATCTATCTACCCATCTGTCCATCCATCCATCCATCCATCCATCCATCCATCCATCCATCCTCCAATCCATCCATCCATCCATCCATCCATCCATCCATCCATCCATCTATATTTGTTGGGAGACCACCTATCTTATTCATTTCTGCAAGTCTTGCCAGAAGAGGCACTGATTGCCTTTTTTCCAGACTCTCTTTTCAAGATGTTTGTATAACAGTTTTGAAAAATGGAAATAGTATCTCCCTTCAGAGCAAAAGTCAGGCATGCCTACTGTCCTGTATAATAAAGATACTGACTCCCAGAGTGCCTGGGTGGCTCAGTCAGTTGAGCTTCTGACTTTGGCAAAGGTCATGATCTCATGGTTCATGGGTTTGAGCCCCATGTCGGGCTCTGTGCTGACAGCTCAGAGCCTGGAACCTGCTTCCGATTCTATGTCTCCCTCTGTCTCTGACCCTCCTCCCTCAAAAATAAACATTAAAAAATTAAAAAAAAAAAGACACTGACTTCCTCAAGAGCAAAGGGCAGGTTTGCTTACTCCCATTATAAATAATTCAGTTTCTCTAAATGTGAGATTCCTCTCCTGTTGTCCAAACCACAACACCTGGTCCTCTTTGTGTTGCCCTGTGGGAACTGGGGTTTGGGCTACTGACACAAATGCTGATACCCTGGTTACTACTATTGCTAGGAGTAATAAAATCCCATGTCTCTGACCCAGGAGTCTCATGTCTCCTGCCAGCATCCATAAAACCGTGGCAGCGTTGTGTGTTGGCTACTTCATGGCATAGAAAAGAAACTTAAGATACTGCCCTGGCCTTGAAAGGCTTACGGCTGGGTTGCCAAGGAGAAGCCTAAAGAGTCATCAAGAGCTTTAGCCATGCTGTAGGGCAGGAAGTGGGAGCTTTGGAGCCGAGTGAGAAGTATGGACAGAGGGGATAGCAGGGTGTTCAGAGAAAGCTGTGTCTGGGGGTCCACAGGGAAGGGAAGGGTCTGGACGCTTTGGCCTTTCACTGGATGTGATGTCAATGCTCTTCTGGCCCTCCCACTGTCCCAGTGCTGATCAGTTTGCTCTGTATTCGTTGTCCTCTGGCTCTGCGTCTCCATCTGATCCAGTGCTCCTTGAGGGCAGGGATCCTGTTTTCTTCATGTCTTGGGCCCCAGCGCTCCACCTAGTGTTTGGCACGTAGTAGGTGTTTAATAGTATTTTGCTGACTCACAGGACTTTAGATAATATTAAGGATGACAATAACAAGAAGTATGATGGTGGTAAATACTTGGATAGACACGTAGTAGCATGTGAGCACTCATAACATGGCAGGCACTTCCTACACCTTACCTCTCGCTCACGTGGTAAGTGGAGGAGCCAGGATTTGAACCCAGGAAGACTGGCTCCAGGGTCTGTGCAATGAAACCCCTACATGTTGGTGGCTGATACTGAGGAGGAAGTGGGTAAAAGAAGCAGCTCAGGGTACAGCAAGGTGGGGTAGCAAGTGACAAATAAGTAAGCATCACTTCTTGGAGATCGCCATGGTTACCATTTCTTGAGCACTTACTATGGGCCATGCTAATCCTTCTTAATCTTCACAGCCACCTTGCAGCTGGGTATCATTGACCTTCTTTGGGGAGAAACAGAGGCACAGAGAGGTAGAATGACTTGCTCAAGGACACATAGCTAAGTAGTGGCAGCTCCGGAATTTGAACCCAGATCTATTGGACTCCAAAGCCCACCAATCTTAAGGGGGGAATTTTGGTTGAAGTGAAGCCCTGGAGGGTTATAGTGACCTCAGGGCAAGGGGGTTCATTGGCTGAAGCTTGGGACAAGGCTGGGCTGACCCACACCTGGAGCCAAAAAGAAGACAGATAAACAAGATGAATGAGACAAACAGTGACCCTTCTTGAATTTTCTAGCCCAGAGTATCCACATTGCTATTTTCTAGCCCAGAGTATCCCGCCAGCTGACATTATGAAAGAAAGAGAATGGGCATGGAACCAGACAAGATAGGGCCAAATCTAAGCTCTGCCTCTTGCTTGCTGTGTGACCTTGAGCAAGTTACTCAGCCTCTCTGAGCCCCAGTACCTACCTGTCTTTCAAAAGCTTTGAAAATCATATTAATAAATAGCTACAAGGCACCTGGCATGTAGTAGGCATCCAACCAACGTCCATTATTGATTCATTCAATAAACAATTACTGTAGCACCTTCCAGCAGTGCCCCACCTGTATCTTCTTGGCATCTACAATTCTCACACATACTGATCCAAACTCTAGCTTGAAGCACCTTTCCTCTTTTGCAGAAGAAATGTCGGGTGATTAGCATACCCTCCCCGCCTCCCGCCCGCCTTAGAGTACCTTCAACCACTGCCCGACAGGAGTTGGGACATAAGTCCCCTTGAGTAAGGTAACTCTGAGATGTGTGGTCTACACTGGTTCCTAAGCCTCCCCTGCGGGATTCAGCTCTCATTTCCCACCGTGGTAACTTGCATGATAACACATATTTTTCTGGAATCACCTCTCAAAGAAATCCCTTGCACTTCAACCCTAGTCTCAATCTCCCAACTAAAACTAAAAGAAGACATTGACTGAGCGACTATGTGCCACATTCCATCCTGTGCCTGGATTAATGATTAACCAGACAGACATGGTCCCTGCTGTCCATTTAGAATCTGTAGTTAGGCCAGGAGAGGAAACAGACAGTGAAGAATTAACTGTGGTCAGTATAGGAGTATCTTACCCATCTCTCTTCACTTGCCCTTGGGGAATGGTAAGGTCTCTCTCTTTCTCTGCCTCTCTCTGTCTCTCTCTCTCTCAGAATACACCCAAGTTCTGTCCAGAATTGTAATTGTTTTTTCTTGACCACCCCATGAATAAGCATTTTGAAGCCAGAATCCACGTCTTAATGTTCAGATTTTTTTCCCCTTGCAAAATCCCTGGCCCAGTGCTTGGCATGTGTTCATCTGATAAATATTCAGTGAGCACTCACTGTGTGTTCTAGGCTGCGGGGACATAAGAGTGAGCAAAGCAGAGTCAGTCTTGGCCCTCAAGAAGCTGACGCTCTGGTCTGGGAGACGGACCACAAAATAAGTAAAGACATAAACACCATATAAATCGGCAAAGAAGCAAGTAATATGATGTCAGACTGGGATAAATACTATGACAAAAACAGGGCAAAGGGCAGAGAGGGGACTGGGCCGGGGGTAATTGTAGGTAATGTGGCAGAAAAGATCTCTTGGAGGATGTGCATACAGTTGGTGCTCAATAAAGGGCTGATGAATACAGGAAGTAAAACCTTTAGTTATGTAACCAATGAATAATAGCACAGAAGAGGATAGCATCTTCAGTGATGAGGGAGCATAAAGCAAGCTCAGGGCCAAGGAAGCATACTTGCCAGGCACACGCCACCCTCCCCCACCAACAAGGGGGATAGGTGTGTGACATCCCTCAGGCACTCCTGGCTGCCCCAAGAACAAAGGAAAGGGGAAAACAAATGGTTAACTGGTAAGAGATCACAGTCATTCGAGACACTGAGTCTCCATCAGTTTGCAAATATCTTAGTAAATTAAAAAAAAAAAAAGGCAATCTTATCAATAGCCTAATCTCCACGAACTCTCTACTGTCTTAATGATAGTACTTTGCTGGAGGGAAAAACAACCTTAGCTTGATAATAACTAGGCCTCCTATGAGTCTTCTTTAGCATATGGAAATCCCTTTAAGAAACTTCCTCTAGGGCATCCTGGGTGGCTCAGTCGGTTGACTTCAGCTCAGGTCACTATCTCAGGCTCAGGTCATGATCTCCCAGTTTGTGAGTTCGAGCCCCGAGTCAGGCTCTGTGCTGCCGGCCCAGAGCCTGGAGCCTGCTTCAAATTCTGTGTCTCCCTCTCCCTCTGCTCCTCCCCCACTCCCTCCCCCCCTTTCAAAAATAAACAAACATTAAAAAAATTTTTTTTAAAAGAAACTTCCTCTTGACTTTACCTCCAGCAGCTCCATACTATATAACAGGACACTTTTCACAACCCCAGTGCAGCTTTTTCTGTCCACGGGTCCTGTCCTCCTGCTTTAATAAAATCACCCTTTTTGCACCAAAGACATCTCAAGTATTCGTTCTTGGCCGTTGGCTCCGAACCCCACCATCCCTCTGAAACCTCATCATTCAGTATATAAAAGAAGGCTTTTCCAAGCCCTTCAAGGACTGCTAACCCCTCTCTGAGGTGATGCCACGAGAAAGGTATCCATGATTTCGTTCAGAAATCTGTTAGATCCCCATGCACACAGTTCTTGGGCCAATGAACACCCTTGAGACAAAGGCAGCCATGATATTTGATCAATACTAGTAGGAGTCTTGCCAGAATCAATGAGGGGCCATCCAAGGTCTTGGGAAAATCCTCTGCCTCTGGAAAGCAAAGGTCTGTAGCAGATTCTGCAGTAAGTCTCCTGACTGAGAAGTGGCTGAGGCCAGTGACAGCTAACACTGACTGTCTGCTTGCTCTGCTCTGTGTACCTTCCTAGATGCATTATAAGAGCCACGCCATTTAAGGCTCATAAAGACTCTGTTAGGAGGCTACTATTATGACCTTGTTTTCCAGGGGGGAGGAAAGGGAGGCTCAGAGAAGGCTAAGGAACGGCTCAAGGTCACACAATGACAAGGCAGGGTATCGTGGGCAATAATGGGAGGTGGTGGTGGGAGCAGGAAGGAGGCCTACCCAGCCTGGGACAAAGAAACTCCTATCCCGTGGGTGTAACTTCCAAGCCGAAGTCTGGCGAAGATTGGAGTTGGCCCAGGGAAGGGAGGAGGGGAGCAGGGGAAGGGGAAGGAACTCCAGAAATATGCAAAGACCCAGAACTGATGGCACATTCTGGAACCCCTTGGAGGCTGCATTTTGTCCAATGCAGAATTAGCCCCTTGCCTAATTTTGTGTGGCTCAGGATTCAGCAGGAAGCAGGTCATGTGTCTGCAGCCAGAGTTCAATTCTGGGCTGTACCATACTTCCTGGAAATCTGTAAGCAGAGCGTGGGCACCTGCCAGATGATTCTGGGTGATCCCCTAGTCCTTCTTTGGGTGGCAAGGTTATCCTTGTGCCCATCTCCCTCTGCCCAACAGAACAGAAGATCCTGGGGGCCAGTGACTGGGTCTCCATCATCTTGGGAAATAGAGGGATATTCATGTTGGTTCATGGCATGGGCCTGGGGAGTCCACAGCTATGGGGGGTTAGAGGTGACTGTAGCATCTGACAAGCTACTAGCATATCAGTAGCTGTAGCTGCTCACATCAAGCGCTCCTCATCACCTCACCAAGGCTGCAGCTGCCCCATCCAGGCCCATTGATGGGGCTCTAAGCTGCATTTATTTAGCAGCTTGATCAACTGCCACAGGTTTATAGTTCTCAAAGGCTCCGAATGTGCCCCAACCCTCAAACTCTATCTTTCCTTCTGTATGACCGCTCTCCAGTCTGAGCCGCCATCTTCCTCATCTAGGGCATCCCATCTACGGCTTCCCTGCCCACTGTAGTCCAGTCTCCCCATGCAGATCAGAGACACCTTTCCAAAATGCAAATCTGACCATGCCACCTGCTGAGCTGGAAACACTTCAACATCTCCAGTGCCCTCTGGGTAAAGCCCATCTTTAGCATTCCTTGGTTCATTTATTCTTCCAACTTGCAAATGTTGATTGAGCACCAATGAGTGATCCTTCTGAGGTTTGATGAAACATTAGCTTCTCAACTGACTTGGTTTTATTTTCTTTTTGGTAGCAGTGAGTCTTGTGAGGACATCTCTTGTTTTTATTTTCATTCATTCATTCATTCATTCATTTGTGTGGGCCCGGCCCTTGCATCCTTTCTTCTGGCAATTGCGCCTCAATTTTCTTTGGGGAGCTCCCCTCCCCCTTCAGATACAGTCCTGGAGTGTGGGTTCCTACCCCTGAGGGTCAGCTTTTCAGCTTTTTCTTGAAATCTTAGAGTTACCTGAATCCCTCCAGTACATTCTTGGTTTTGCTAGAGTTTTGCCAGAGTCATTTGGTGCCTGAAACCAAAGAGACCCTAATGGATGGCACTACCTCTTATGTTCCAACCTGAAAGTCTCATGGGCTGCTGTTGGCTCCTTCAGGTCTATTCACCCCACTTCAGCATCTCTGTTTGGTTCCCCTGTAGGCTGATCCAATCAGCAGAGCCCCTTGCCTCCAGCTTCTGGTTGGAATCAGCCAGTGGAAAGCATGGGCAGAACAGTGGGAGTTGGGAGGACAGTGAGGGTGGGTTTATTCCATTCTGGGTCCTTCCCTGTGGGCTGGGGGAACAGTGGCTATGTCCCTCTGTTAAAGGCAGCTCTTCCCACACAGCTCACTCTGCTGGCTGCTCCCTCCTCTTGCTCTGTGAGGATCCCCATGGTCCTGGTTCCTGTATGCGCCTTGTTGGTTTCTCTTGACCATGACCACACCTTCATAAACAGACTCTTCATTAGTCTCTCTTTGATTACACACTTTGAGTGTGCATCCCTCTCTTGCCAGGGCCCTGACTGATACAGGAGGAGTGTCTGCCATGAACTGTACCTGCCTAGGGTCCAGAGGAGATCGGAAGGAGCGGTGAGTTTCCCAGGATCTTGGGAAGTGGGAAGAGAATGGAGGTCTGAGAGAAGACAAAGAGAAGTCTCACCAAGTACCTCCAAATAGGATTGCTAAGGAGAGCCCCAGCTAGAAAGAGCTCTGAGCTGTAGATTCTCCACTTCCTTGCTGTGTGCCTTTAGGAAAAACCACTGCCTGTCTCTGGGCCTTATCTTCTCATCTGTGAAATGGGAATGGTAATAGAGCCTACCACATTAGTTGTGCCAGGGAGTCAATGACACCATGTTATTCATTCATTCATCATTCACTCATTCATTCATTCAACAAATATGTACTGGGCTCTACTATGTACCTGGTAATGTGCTAGGTGGTGGGGACACAGCAGTAAAGAGAACAGGTAACTGCTCTTACCCTCTGGGAACTGATAGCCTATGTGGGGAAAAGGACATAAACAAGGAGCCACACAAATACTCAACTAGCCCTTCCCCGAAGGGTCCCATTTGGACTGAAAAGTCCTCTGTGAAGAAATGGCTAATGTTTGAGCTGAGTCTTGGAAGATGAAGATCAGCCGGTCGGAAAGGTGATCCGAGTGTAGATAACAGAACAGGTCAGTGATGAGGGTGGTTGCTGGAGGAAGCACGAGTGATGGGGGAAGAACAAGACGAAGTGGGAGAGGTCACAGGAACCAGGCTAATCCAGCTTTGCACGCCTCAGTGAGGGTTTGCGTTTTATTCTGAGTGTGGGGGGTGATATGGATGGTCTGATATATGGTTTGAAGCACTACTGTGGCTGCTGTGTGAAGAACAGACTAGAGAAGCAATAGGAATGAAGTCAGGGAGACCAGAAGGGGACTGTTTCAGTCACCCAAGTGACACATGACGGGGGCTTAGATGGGGGAAGTGGCAGGGAACTGAGGCAGAGATGGCTGGCTGTCTATTTCCATAGTGTAATGTTGTGGCTGGGAAGGAGCTGCCCAGCCAGAGACCACGTTTCCCAGGGACCCTGCATCTAGATGGCGTCATGTGACTGGTTCTCACCAATGCAAGTGATGGCATCGCTTCTGGGCTCAAGTGGCTAGAAGCAGATGTGTCTTCCCTGCCTTCTCTTTTTCTGTCCATTGGTTGGAAGCGATGCCTTAAGGGTTGGTGACTCATAAGATCGGAGCTCCCTGGGTCCCCGAATCATCATCTGGGTCCTTAACTAGACTTTACTTGATCTAAGAACACATTTCTATACTATGGATTCCACTGCGAGCGTGGGGTCTATCTGTTAGAGCAGCTAGCACTACTTTAACTACCCAATGAACAGATCAGTTAGGAGAAAGAACCATCAGGACTTGGCAATGAATTGGCTGTTGTGGATGAGTGAGAAGGAGGTCAAGAACAACCTTGAAGTTTTAGCTTAAGCGACTACGGAGATGAAGTTGATATTTCCTGAGCTGGGAAGACGTGAGAGAGTCTTCTGTGTGTGTGTCGCGGGGGCAGGTAAAGAGCTGCATTTAGAACACGGAAGTTTGCAGTCTGGGAGACATTCAAATGGCAATGTCAAGTAGAAAGATATAAAGATTCAAAAGAGGTCTGAGCTGGTGACGTAATTTATGGATTTGTCTTGTAGACAGAATCTGAAGTGCATAGTAGCTACTTAATAAACCCTCTCTGAATCAGAACGTGAATCATTTCTTCTTTATTTCTAGCTAGCATTTGGAAGTCCATGGGCACAAATCACCCAAAAGTGATGAACACCCCTCCCCAACCTGAGAGCGAGCCAAAGAACCATCCATTTCTTGCTCTGCTCTCATATGCCCATTGAAGAGGCTCTCTGAGCTCAGAGAAGTCTGAGAATCCAGCCATTCAAAGGCTGAATGAAGGTAATTCTGACGATGTTTGAAATTGCCTTCCTGACACATTGGGTAAAACACTCACTCATCTTTGATGCACTGAAAACCACTTGAATCTCTGCCTTTTATTCCCTCAAGTGGCTTCACCTAATAGGCTGGGTTTTGAAAACAGAGTGTGAAAAAGGCAAGTCTGGGCTTCACCTGCCTCTGGATAAGGCCACTTGTCTCTCTCCCCAGGCTAAATGTCTTTTGCTCCATGGAGGCTTTGGAGGAGCCACGGTGGAGAGAAAGGGTTCTGGGCAGGCTTGGAGGCAATTTGACTAGGCAGAGACTCTTGGCAAAGCTGATGGTTTCCCCCAGTGCTCTCTACTCCCAGGATAGCAAACTTTGTCAAATGCCTGCAGGAACCAGCCAGTTAATGCATCATGACTCAGAAAAATGCATCGTGTGGGAACCTTGAAGAATGGGAGAGTACAGGTCTTATTTAAGGGGTGGATACAACGTGGGTCCAGCCAATCATTTCTATGTGGAACATGCATCCATCATCACTAGGTCTATCTGGCTTCCCAAGAGAAGCCTCAGATTCAGATTTTAGAAATCTACTGAGTTTTAAACGCTGGCAACGAATTATATCTAAAGAGTGATCTGTGGGCCAAAGAGCATGTGCCTTGTGCATATGATCCCTGGGCTTGGAACCAGCTTGAAAGCCTCAGGGAGTTATGGAATGGGTGTGTGCCTCCTTCCTAAGAAAGTTCCCAAAGGGGAAAAGATAGAATCATTTTGGAACTGTTACTGAACGAACACAAGTTCTTTGACTCAGCCATGTACATTGTGAACCATAATTTGTGTGTCAACTTTTTATCCCCTCATTGGTGAGGTAAACATTGAAAGCTTATCAACAGGTGAGGAAAAGAGTGAGGACTGAGAGTCAGCTAGACTTAGAGCATGAGGGCTGTGTCTTCTTCACTGCTGAATCCTCAGGCCTGAGAAGGTGCATAGAAATATTGTTGAATAAAGTAATGAATGAAAGGGACTGGGTGAATAAAAGAGTAATAACCACAGAAGCAAGTTTGCATGCTTCAGGGTGTGGGAACCCTTGGTGAGTGGCCCGGCTGTCTCCCAAGACTCCCATTTTACTTCTGCTACATGTAAATTATTCTTTTACAGAGGACACCTATAGGATGCTGGTGCAACCTACGATGGTCTCCATGGAGGTGAACATGAACTTAGCGTTAACAAGGCGTATGTAGCTGACCTTCTCTCCCAGCTAGAATTTTCCCAAGATTTTAAATCACAATTCCAGACTTCTCTACAAACAAAGCTGTCACTGACACCCCCAGGAAATGGTGCCAACCACATTCCCATTTAATGAGCAGCTACTACATTCCAGACACTGTCCTAGGTGTTTGTAATGGGTTTTAGTAGCCTTTTGTAATGTGTCCTGGCCATGGTGGTGAGTACAGGACTAAGGTGTAGCCAATCATAGTACCTCATTCCCTTCTTCCAAAGCGATTGGCCTGCAGAGTGAGCATGTGACTAAGCAGGACCAATCAAGGGCTTTCCCTGGGACTGATACACTGTTACTAGGTGAAGGAAGCTCTCTCTCTCTGCTGAGGGTGGTTCTGTCCACGCCATTTGGAAGAGGCTCGTCTGTGGGAGGAGAGACTGAGGGTTCCATTTTAAGAGAAGAAGAGACAAGCAGAGAACAGAGGGAACTAGGGACACGATACATTCCCTTTTGTCTGTCTGGAGTTGGGTTTCTGTCACTTGCAACCAAAAGAATCCTGACCGGGGCACCTGGGTGGCTCAGTTGGTTAAGCATCCAACTCGGCTCAGGTCCTGATCTCACGATTCATGAATTCCAGCCCCACAGTGGGCTCTGTATTGTCAGCACAGAGATCTTCTTCAGATCATTTGCCTCCCCCGCCTCCCTACCGCTCTCCCTCTCCCTCTCTCTCTCTCTCTCTCTCAAAAATAAATAAATAAAAAAAAGAATCCTGACTGATACAGCCCTTTATATACCTTGTCTCTCTCAACAACCCTATGAAAATGGTATTAATAACCCTCATTTTGTAGATGAAATTGAGGCTCAGAGAGGTGAGAAGACTTGCCCAAAGCCACACAGCCAGTAGGAGGCAGTTTTGATGACTCCCAACCTGTTCTGTTTCCACTGTGCTACTCTGCCCGTCCTGACGAATCAGCTTTCCAAGTTGGAGCTGACCTTATATTTTCTATTGTGAGTGCAATCCCCTATGGGCATAAGTGTCTTCTACTAAGAAATCCATCATTTCAGGGTTAGAAGCAACTTCAGAAGTCAGCTGGGGCTCTCTGGAAAGAGCAGCGGGCTGGGAGTGAGAAGCCTTCCAGGGCAAGTTCTGTTTCTTACTAGTTGGAAAAGTCACTTAACTTCTGTGAATCTGAATTTCCTCATCTGTGAGAAGGAGATTATATTCAGGATGCTAGTCAAGATACACGGGTGTTATGACAATTAAGAGACAAAGAATATGAAACTGTTTTACAAATGTGAAGTCCTATACAAAGTAAGATACCAGTGCTGTGGTTTACCCCTGTGAGACTGAGTCCTATCTCATTCTGTGCTTCAATATCCCCCCACACAGAGGGCTCACTGCCTCTTAAGGCAGCTCTTTCTGTCTTTGTTTCCATTCTTATTGTTGTAAAAAAAATTCTCTCCCATTCTAAGTTGAAATATTTCCTTCTTGAATTTGATTAATTTGTTTTTAAAAAATTGTTTTAACATTTATTTATTGTTGAGAGACAGAGACAGACAGAGCATGAGCAGGGGAGGGGCAGAGAGAGAGGGAGACACAGAATCTGAAGCAGGCTCCAGACTCTCAGCTGTTAGCACAGCTGACTGCGGGGCTCGAACCCACGAACTGCGAGATCATGACCCGAGCCGAAGTCGGACGCTCAACCAACTGAGCCACCCAGGTACCCCTATTAATTTGTTTTATGGGTTTCATTCATTCATTCATTTCCTTCCTTCCTTCCTCCCTCCCACCCATCCATCTACTGTAATAATATTGAAGATGGAGAGTTAAGAAGATACAACCCCACGTTTACACTAGCTTCACCCCATCTATCCAATTCATTCTCCTCAGAGCAGTGAGAGTGATATTCTGACACACAAACATAATCAATTCTGCCATGCTTTTACTCCAAGCCCATCAGTGGCCCTCTGTTGTCCTCAAGATAGAATGAACTGCAGATCCCTATCTGATCCCTGCCCACCTCTCCAGCCTTTCCTCTCCCCTTGTCCCCCCGCCATGACCCAGACTTTGGCCAAATAGAGAATAAAGTGACTGACAATTGCTAGTATAGGCCATTGTCTTCCACCCCTGGGCCTTTGCACAAGCTCTTCTTTATGCCTAGAATATCTGCCTAACCTTTTTTCCCTGGCTAACCCCTACTTCTCCTTCAAATCTCAGCTAAGATATCACTCCCTCCAGGAGACCTGTCTTACCTCCAGAGACTGGGGTGAGTGCCCCCTCTGTGTTTCTGAGTCTCCTGGGCTCACCTCCAACTCATCATAGACCACACTCCTCTTGGTTCCCTGGCTGCTTCTCTGTGTCTGTGTCATGTTCCTGACTGGCCGGCTCTCTAACGCCTAACAAAGTTGCAAATAAAGAGTTCTGAATGAATGCCACCTGTCCTTCACTTCTGACTCCTGTCCCCTGCCACGATCCATCAGGGCCCTGTAGTTGCAAAGAGAGTTACTGGTTCCCACAAGGTTGGGAGGGAGAAGCTGCGGGAGGTGCATCCTGTCCCCGTCCACCATGGCTCTGACCTACCACAGTGCTGGAAAGGCCACGGGGATCCTCAAGTCAAGACCTTACGTTAAGCATGTGACTTTTCCAGTGTCAGGGAAGCGTTCCATGGGACAAAAGACCCAGAAGGGGGTGTGCGTGTTCCACACTGTAGTACTCTGAAAGGGTCTCATTGTCCACAGCAATGCGATCAGGGGCCAGGTGAGACGCTGTCCCTCTGAGACCATGTGGCACAATGGTTACCTCCTCTGGCTGGGGTGTCTGGCTTCCTGGGTTTGAATCTTGCCCCCATCATTTACCTTCTATGTGCCTCAGTTTCCCCTTCTGTAAAAATGATCTTGATGAGAAAAGACTTTTGGGGTCAGGAGGGGCCTTCAGTGCCATGTTGCTGGTGAATTGATGAACCTCAGCTATTATCATTATTGTCCTTTAAACTTAAAGGGAAATTATCCTGCTTACCCAGAAGACCTGGCCTCTGGGCGCAGGTCCGAGCAAGTCCCTTCCCTTCTCTGGGCCTCCGCGGCTGTGCTTGGATTCTCCCACCCCGGGGAAGGTGGGCTTTGCCAAGCAGCTGGGAAGCAGCTGTCGGACCGCCTGGCCCAGGCCCGCCCTTTCAGGGGGTGCTCAGAAGGCTGGCTGGGTGGAAAGCGGGACTGATTCGCCCGCAGAAGCCCAGGGTGGCCTGTGTAAAGGGCCGGTAAAGGGGCCACGGGTTGGGTGACTGACCTGGCTGGTTTGCCCAGGATTATCCTAGTTTGGGCACAGAAAGTTCCACATCCTGGGAACCCCCTCAGTCCTGGGCAACCTGGGACCATCAGTCTCCACCGTAGCCCAGCAGATCCTAACACTTCCGTGCATAATGAGGCTGAGTAGGGAACAGATGTGGCTACGGAGGCCCTGGGGGGGGGTGGGGTGTGGGCGGGTGGTCTTGCCCACCCGGCCCGGCTGGAGCTGGGGCAGAGGCCCGGGGAGAGGCACAGGAAGGGCTGCTACTGTCTTTTTTTCTGCACCTCTTTCCCCCACAAGTCGGCTGCCTTGCGGAATGAAAGCTGACCTTTCCAGCCTCAAAGCCTTATTCAGGCTGCACCCACTGCCTGGACCTCCCCACCCTCCCTCCTTTCCTTGAAATTTTGGGAAGGGCGCGGGACCCAGCTCAGATATCAGCCCTCTTTCCTGACCCGCCAGCTGGGTAACCCTTCTCTGCACGGCGCCCCTGGGACCCTGCAGAAAGCCCTCTGTCACAAGCCCTCAGGCAAGCTACTGAAATACCTTCATCTCTTTGCACAACAGACGTAATCAGAGAAGTGACCTCCTAGGGTCATCCGGATGATTCCGTGAGATAATGTTTCAAGTTCTTAGAACACTGCCTGCAACGGAGTCCGTGGTCAACAAATGCTAAGTGATCATAGTAAGGACAACAGTGGCGATAGAAAACTACCAGGTGATGGAGACGAGAACGGTGCTCCTCTTGTGTTTCAGGTGTGTCCCCCCTCCCCCTTCAATCTTCTGGTCGCATTGCTCTTACCTACTTAAACCGGGTCCACATATGTATCCATCCCAGGCTGGCCTACAGCTCTCCATACATGCATGATGTATGCATGTTGAACCACAGACTTTGAAGCCTGCTTTCCAAGGACTGGAAAGGTCCTTTGGCAAGAGAACAGTCAGAGCTAACATTTGTTGAGCATTTACCGTGTGCCAGGAAATGTTCTAAGCGCCCCGGACGCTGGTCTGGGGCAGTCTCTGTCTATCAAGTGTTCCCCACCTGCCAGGCAGAGTACAAAACACCCACAGCAGTGATTTTTGGCAGGGACAATATTGACCCTTCAGGGACATTTGGCAGGGTCTGGAGACAGTTTTGGTTGTCACGAGTCGGGGTGGGGTGCCACGGCATCTAGTGGGTTGAGGTCAAGGATGGGCCAAGGATGGGCCAACGGTGGTCCTGGACACCCTACAAAGCGCAGGACAGCCACAAAAATGATCCAGACCAGGGGATCAGTCAGCAGCATCAAGGTCGAGAGACCCTATTTTGTCCTTCCAATGGCCCTGTGTCATAGGAATCATGGAGGAGGAAACAGAGGCTCAGAGAGGTCCAGGTGAATGCCCAGTGGAACCAGAACACGATCAAAACCCGGTGAATCTGATGCTCAACCCTGTGTTCTTTTAAGCCCCTGCTCTGGATGAGCAGATTCCGAGGGGAGAGCAGAGGTGGCCGCCTTGGAGGGGGGGATGAAGGCGGGTGCTTGGCAGGAGGGGGAGGACTCTCCTGATTAGCTGAGCACAGCCCTGTCTGAGGGTCACTGGAGGGTCGGGTCGGGGCAGAGTGGCTTGTCCAGAACCCAGAGCTGGCCTACGGGGAATTCTCCAGGCCAGCCAGCGCAGCCGCCAGATGGGAGGCAGAGTAGAATTTAATATCTGACCATCTGCAGCCAGCAGCCCCCGAACTCGGCAGGCAGCCCTCCCGGTGGATGAGAAGTCTCTTCCAGCAGCCCTGCACACTGGATTCCCTGCTGGTCCTGGAAGGCCTGACTGCTGAAGAGTGTCCCACGCCATGGGCGCTCTCTCTCTCTCTCTCTCTCTCTCACACACACACACACACACACACACACATGCCCACACACCCAGCTTCCATCTCCTGAGTGCCAGGAGCTCTGATGAGCACTGAAAGTGTCCCTCTCTCTGCCCCATGGCTGCTCTCCTCTGTCACTGCTACTCCCCAGAGTACTGAGCTGTGATGGGCGGTCTCTTTGTCCCCTGTGCCAACACCAAAATTTCTGTGAGCGGAGGCTTGATGCGCCCAGGGCAGACATTCAGGAGTGCAAGGTGACACCTGGATCTCTCTTGGCTGTCCCCAGCCCACCGTTAGCCTTCAGAAAGGCCCCAGTCCCTTCTCCCTCCTGTGAGCTGCCAGCCCATGCTCTGCTCTTCCTTGATCCGCTTCCAGAGAAACACATCTAGCTTTATTCCTCGGGACCCGAGGGGGTCTTTAGGGCTGCAGAATCCCTCTACAGAAGCACATCTCTTAATAGCAACGGGGAGCTACCAGTAACTGAGGATTTCTATCAGGCACAGGCACTGCAATTCTTGTGTCACCTTCAAGGCCTTAGGACAGCTCTGTAGGTGCTGAGATGAGTCCCGTTTTCTGCAGCTCAAAGAGGTCAAGTCTTTCTCCCAAGGTCACAGAGCAAGTACACTGTTTCAGGTTTCCTGGTATGTTGCGAATGGCTACAGATCATCCCGAAGGGTCTAGGGTAGAGCTGGCATAGGGCAGGCACCCCGGATTAATCCATATCCCCGTGGGGTCTCAGGGAGCCCTCTCAAGGAGGCACAAGAGCTGCTTACCAGCCTGGCTACGCCTCAGGTGTCGTGGGCAGTCTGTTCCCTTGAGGTGGCTGGAGGACACGTGATTGCCAAGCAGGGAGTTCATGTCGCTGACGCCTTTGGCCAAAGCTCTCTATAGAATAGGCTTACAACCCACTTCATGTCAACTCTGCAGCTGAGAAAAGGTCCCAAGTCTGGAAGGTGCAGCTTCTGACCCTCACCCTGTTCAGAAATGATATTTTTCCTTGATTCTCTAATCGATTAGCCCAACGTGATTAAGGGCTGAGTCTGTGCCAGGCACGAGGGAAACAAGCATGGTGGTGACACAGCTCTGCCCGGCGTGTCCCCCCCACGCCAAAGAGAGTCACCGTTTGCTAGACAACTACTTTCCACAGGGTGCTTTGCAGGCCCTCACGGTGGTCCTGTGAGGTTAGATTACCATCTCTTCCATTTTGCAATTCTGGAAACCGGGGCTTTGACGCGTCCGTGGCTTGCTTAGGGTCCTACAGTCAGATAGTGCCGGAGGTGGGATGGCGAACCCGGCTGGCTGGGGTGTGGGTCCCCGTCCCTTCTGGGTATGAGCTCTGCCCACGTCTGGAAGGCTGCCCTGCCCTGGGCTTGCTGGGGTCAGGAATGAACAGGCCCTTTCCCTTTGCTTCCTTGGCTAGGCCACTGTGCTTTGCCATCTCTGGGGGTCCAAGGCAACCTCCTCCCAGTGGGACCAGTTTCACCCTCCCAGTTTCACCTGAGCAGGCAGTGCCGGCCGGTTGCAATTCCTCAGTAACTTTCAGGCGTCCCATGAGATCAAGCCAGACAGGGCACATCTTTTGCTCCTGCTGGCCCAGAAGACTTGAGTCTTCCCTAGTCAAGGAAATTGCATTACCGAATTACGGTTCGTTTGCAAGGTTCCCCTGACCAGCCAGGAGGCTGGCTTCCTGACCCCATTAGTCAGATATTCAACTTCCCAAGATCAGGGCAGCCCAGACGGTCTGTGGCTGCATCCCAGAGGACACTGGCCTGACCTCTGTGGAGCAAAATGCCAATGACAAAAACACGGTTCAAATTCCAGCCGCTCTTCCTGATTTCGGGGCCAGTCACCTGACTCCTCTGACCCTCAACCTTCTCACCTATAAAACAGGGAGAGGAACAGCGTTTGGCAGACTTTCCCACCCCACCCTCGTAAATCGGGATTATATAGGATGCTGCCGGCAAAGCATTCAACCTGGTGCCTGGCTAACTGTCCCTCTGGGGCAGGTGGCCCCCACAGAGCCCCCAGTGATCCCTGCCTCCTGGTGGTCACACCCACATCCCTGTGAGGCCCGCGCCTTTCAGTGTGACTTGTTTCTAATGACACGGCTAAAATGACGGATGCTTCTTCTGAGATTAGGTTCCAAAAGACAGAAGCTCTGTCTCCCTGCCTTCTCTTGCCCTTGCCTTAGGATTAATTAAGGCGATGGCTGCCACTCGGCTGACCCAGTACTCGAGGGTCCCTGGGAGCCCTCGCCCTGGGGAAAGCTGTGAGCAGCCCCATGGAGAAGCCCACGGGCGAGGAGCCGAGGCCTGCCAAGAGCCTTGTGAGCGAGCCTGGATATGGATTCCTCCCCGGTAGCGCCTTGAGATGACTTCTGGTCTGCTTTCTTTTCCTGGCCTTCGGAGGATCCACAGGGACTGTGGTGTTCAAGAGCTCTGTAAGCTCTGAAGCCCTCTGAGACGCTAGCTAGCAGGCCATCTGTTAACCGTTACGCGGGCAACCGGCACGGCCTGAGTACTCTCTGTGTGCCAGGCGCTGTGTGAAACCCACCGGTCCATCTGGTTTTCTGAAATCCCCATTTTCCAGATGTGAAAACTGAGGCAGGGAGCAGTTAAGACACCTGTACGCAGTCACGCAGCTGCTACGTGTCTGAGGACTCAAGACAGAGTTGGCCTGGCCTCTGAGCCTTTGCTTCCCAGCAGATAGGGTGGGCCTCCCAGGAAGTGGGCCCCAAGGAGCCCTTTGCTTGGTCCAGGAAGGACCCTTAGCCTGTGCCTGGGCTGGAAGAGGGCATCAGTGTTGTCGTCTTGCCCAAAGGGACATCCGAAGCGGAGACCTGTCCCAAGACGTAAGTGGTTTTGTGGCTTCTTCCTCTTAGGAACAGTCTGCAGTGGAGGCAGGGGAATGGCCGAGGTGGCCTGTATGAGCGCTGGCCGACCTGGACTCCTCCCACATCCTCCTGGATCGGAGCCCTGAGGCCCTGGCCACAGGCTTCTGCCTCTGGGTCCCTGAAGGCCCCTGATGGAGAACGGCCCCGCCTGTGGGATTGAGGGGCGAAGCACCCCACTATCAGCCCCGTTCCAGGGGAAATCTCATCTGAGCCAGAGGTTCGTGGCTGCTGTGACCTCATCCCCCTGTGTGCGTCCCTGCTTCCCCATAATTTATGTCCACGTCCACATTAATTGATGGTGCCGAGGCCGTGAACTGGGCTGATTGTTTCCAAATATCGAATTGTGAGGGTTCTTGGCTGATTACAGGGCATCAGAGTGGGAAGCAGCAATGTTCTGTTGTGTGATAATTAATGAAGGACCCAGGAGACGCCATCTGCCCGGATGGGACTCAGAAGCCTCGGCATGGCGTGGTCACCCAGCAGCCTTGGACGCCCTCCAACCCCAGACCACAGGAACGGTGCATCTCTTGGACACAGCGGGAGGTATTCCATCTCCCCAGGTTCATGCGGTGATGATGTGGCGGAAAGAAGGAGCCTCATGGTGGACTTCCAGGCCACAGAGAAGCGAATGTTGCTAGACCATGATGATAACAATAATTACGACTACGATCATCGCGGTATAGACTATGTGCCGGGAACTGTGCTGGTGCTTTCCGTAGGTCTCATTCATTCATTCATTCATTCATTATTTACTTATTTACTTAAATGTTTATTGGGGCACTTGGGTGGCTCAGTCAGTTGGGCGTCCGGCTTCAGCTCACATCATGATCTCGCAGGTCACGAGTTCGAGCCCCGCGTCGGGCTCCGGGCTGATGGCTCGGAGCCCTCAGCCTGCTTCAGATTCTGTCTCCTTCTCTCTCTCTCCCCCTCCCCTGCTCATGCTCTCTCTCTCTCTCTCTCTCTCTCAGAAATAAAGAAACATTAAAAAAATTAAAAAAAATCAATGCTTATTCATTTTTGAGAGGGAGAGAGAGTGCGTGCGCGAGTTGAGGGTTGGGGCAGAGAAAAGGAGGAGACAGAGGATCCGAAGTGGACTCCTCACTGACTGCAGCGAGCCCAGTGTGGGGCTCGAACCCACGAACCGTGAGATCATGACCTCGACCGACTGAGCCACCCCGTCTCCCCACCCCCCAGCCCCCCGCCCCTCAGGTCTCTTTTAATTAACACCCTGCCCCTGCGAGGAAGCCTCCCTTAGTTGCTCCTATTTTGCAGATGAGAAAACTGAGACCCGGAGAGGTGACAGCGCACAGCCAGGACGAGGTGGAGCTGGGTTTCCATTCTGCCTAGTCTGGCTCCAAAGCTCATGCTCTTAGCCACAACTCCCAACCGCCTTTCCAGGCAGCTGTGTGCCAGCCAGATGAGCTCATATCTCTAGTGGAAGCTCTGGGTTTTGTTTTTTTTTTTTTAAACTTCCTGTTCCTTTCCAGTTGTTCCAATCTCAGTTCCTGTCTAGATCAGCCCCTCCACACATTCCTTATCCAGTTATTCCAGGCTCTTCTCCCTTCCCTTCCTGACTTCTCACCTCCCCCCCTGCCTCACCCCCCAGGCAGGGAGACAGGGCGGGAAGCAGAGACATAGAACGTATTGAATCGTTTCGCATATATGATCGCACTTAATCTTTAAAAAATACTACTTGACAGGAGTGATGTCATTGCTGTAGTAACGAGATGAGGAAACCGAGGCTATGAGAGGCAGGTAACTTGCCCAAGGTCATGCGGGACATACGTGGCGGAGCCAGGAGCAGTCTGAACTCAGTCTGCCCTTCATCGTGACAAGGGGCCTCAGGACAATCCCTCTGTTACTGCTCTGCGTCTATTTCTAGTTGGGCATTTTTCACCAGGATGCACGAGATTATCCATTTGATCAGCTAATAGCTGGTAAATAGCTGGCCTGTGCACACAGCCCACTCTTCCCTTGCCCCTGGCAGACATTACTAGCGGATCACAGCACACTTCCCTGCTGAGCCTGTGTCTGTGTTCAACGCGGTGGTCTAGGCAGTCCTTTCCAAACATTCTGAGATGGCATTTAGATAAAAATCAGGTGTTACTCCTGTCCCAGAGGGTCATCTTGAGGACAAGACGACGTTTCTAAGCCCTTGGTCACAAATCCCACAGCCTCAGATGACTTCCCAAAGACATGAGGGAACCCCAAAAGGCCTCTAAGCCTGCTGAAAACAAACCCCACCCAAGGTTTGGCTGCCTCCCCAAAAGCACAATTATTTCTGGGAGGTACCCTTTCTGGCACCAATTTTCGTTGAGTACCGCTCAATTGCAATGCTTGGCTCTCACTCTTCTGAGACCTACAGAAGAGATAAGGCAATGCACCTTCACGGGCGTGCCTGATTTTAAGGCTGCAAAAACATTGCCGCAGAGAAATAAAGTCCTGGTCACCACCAGGAGTGCCCCTTCCCACCGGTGAGTTCACTGCATCAGGCACGGTGTGGCTGAAATGGGGCGATGGTGCATACAGCCCTCATGCACCCGTGGGAGACTCTAGGTCCTTCTCTTCCGCTCCTGAACGTTTCTCTTACTGCCAGGGATATGTGTGTGGGGACCTCCTGTAATGTGCTCTGATTTGTCTCGAGTCAGGTCTCTACACACTCGAGTGCCCTAGTGTCTCTAGGCTGGTCCTGACACACCATCGTCCCGCCCTGGGGGAGAGGACCACCACCCTAAGCCATGGGGCCAGAAACAACCTCTCTCATCCAGTGCCCGAGCCTTTTCCCCGATAGTTGGCACAGAGGAGTACACGCCACGTGCACTTGCTGGAGGCATCTCCTGGGTTTGCCTGGCTGCATCCCACCCTTTTCTGGGTGGATCTTCCTTCCCATCTTCCTTTGGGGAACAATTCCCCCCTTCCTCTCACTGCCATGACATTGGTTGAGGAGCCAGTGGCTCCGGCCAGGGCACTCAGAGGTACCACATATCTGCTACCGCCTGCCCATTACTCTCCAACCCCCTCTCAGCTACGATTATTTTAGAGGCCTTCTTAGCCTGACTTATATGTTGTCTGCATCCACTGCTAGAACATAAGCTCTAAGAGGACAAGAACGCTGTCCCTTTCGTGTAGTGATGGCTCCCCAGTTCTTAGAGCAGTGCCTAGAACATAGTAGGTGCCCGAGTGATAAGTGTGAAGGCCTGTCCAGTGGATAAATAGTGGCTCAACTCTGCCTGCAGTGATTAGGAAAGAGAGCCTCTTTTCCCGCTGGAGCTGCTATTCTGGTAGAACAAAGGCCTGAGAATGAAGACAGCCGGAGGAGAGCAGATCTAAGTGAACGGAGAAAGATCCCCTGATGATGAAGCCACCTGGATCCAACTGTGCCTGAAGCTGGCATTGGAAGCACAGCATTAGGTGGCTGCTTTTCTCACTCTACTAGGGGTAATTCATTGTGCTGGGTGATGTATTGGTAAACAAAATACCCAGGGCCTCCGTTTTCATAGCTCAGAGGAGGAACTAGGCAGCATAGGTGCAAACAAATGAACAAAAGCTTTAACTGCAAGCCCCGATAAGGGCTACGAAGAAATGCCATAGGGTGCAGTGAATGAGAATGATAAGGGAGGCTTACTTCCGCTAGGTGTTCTGGAACATTTACTCTGACTTGAAATACAAACTTGAAGGCCAAGAATGAGTACCGTTGCCCCTCACGTGAAGACGGGGTATTCCAGGCAGAGGAGAGAGCACGTGCAAAGGCCCTGAAGTTGTGTTTGAGGATGCCAGAATCCTGATGTGGACGGGTGAGGGTCCGCGTGTCTTGGGATGAGGCTGGACAGGTAGACATGAGCTCATCACTTAGACTACAACCTGGAGGTCAAGGTGAGACATGGAGATTTTCTCTGATGTGCATTGAGAAGCTACAGAAGGATCTGGAATGAGGGAATGATGGTCGCTCTGTCTCTAGACAGATCCCCTGTGGGACGCCCATTCCCAGCCTGGCCCCGAGGCACACTTAGTCATTTCCAGGCCTGGCCTTCCAGGCTCATTCTTTTACCTGCGTTTCTCTCTGTTTTTTAATCTCTTCATTAGTTCCTAATTGTCCAGATTTCAGTTCTTTCTTGTTCTTGTCAAACACCAATTTAAAAAATGAGTCATCATGAACTTCATGCCAATCCTCGTTTATAATTAGGCCCATTTCCCCCAGCTCTCTCTCTCTCTCTCTCTCTCTCTCTTTTCTGCTTCGAAAAACCAGGGAAGAAAAAAATGATCCTGTTTTGACATCCTCACAGGTCCCTTCCATGGCCTACGTAAGCGGCCTTGTGCTTTGGCCACATAAAGATCACACCTGGGGGTCCAGGAAGGCTCCAGGATGCCTCAAAAAACAGTCCGCTGGATTGCACCCTTGATGGCTCCTGGAGACGTCCATCAGAGAGCCCAACCTCCAGGCCCCTGGACTCAGCCTCCCAGACTGGCCAGCTGAGGCTGGACCACCGGGGATGTGAATCCAGTGCTCACCCCATGAGCAAAGCTGGTCTGACTTTGACCTACCGCCTGGGAAGTAATCCTAGGCGCTTTCAACATAGCAACTCCAAAAACCAAACAGCAAGACTGACAGCTGTTTTAAGGGGGTTCACTTCACCTAGTCAGTTAGCAAACATTGATGGCATGTCTAGTGGGTCCCAGGGCTCCAACGGGAGGGAAGGCAGGATCATCCAGTGGTCAAGGGCAGGGTCTGGATTCAAGCTGGCGGAGGCTGCTTCTTATAGGCTGTGGGATCTGGGGCAAATGTCTTCACCTCTCTGAACCTCATCTGTAAAATGGCAGGAAAAGAAACACCTTCCTTACAGGGCCGTTTCGAGAATTGAAACAGATAATACAGAAATCTCTGTCGGGCCCAGAGCGATGAGCAGTAGGAGGACCTTGAGGAGACACAACTTGTAGAGAGGAAGAGGCACGGGGAATTGTCGACGGGCACAGTAATCCGCACTTTCTGGAGAGGGTGTTGTGGAGCGAGAAATAAAAATACACTGTCCGACTATCAAGAAGGGGCCTATGGCACAAAAGGAACATTCTGTGTGCTTCCATCTTAGCAAGTTCAAGAGGAAGGACCCTGTTCCTTCCAGAATCGTAGTTACCTCTAGGGGTGGGTTACTGGTTACGAGAGCTCACGAGTGAGATTGCAAGGTGTGCTGGAAATGTTCTGCATCTTGATCCAGATGTGTGGATATACACCTGGCAATGCAGGTAGATATCCTTGTAAAAATCCACCAAAACATTAAAAAAAAAAAAAAATGGGACGCCTGTGTGGCTCAGTCGGTTAAGCGTCCGACTTCCGCTCAGGTCGTGATCTCGCGGTTTGTGAGTTCAAGCCCCATGTCGGGCTCTGGGCTGACAGCTCGGAGCCTGGAGCCTGCTTTGGATTCTGTGTCTCCGTCTCTCTCGGCCCCTTCCCTGCTCATGCTCTGTCTCTGTCTCTCTCTCTTTCTCTGTCAAAAATAAATTAAAAAACATTAAAAAAAAAATCCACCAAGCCTGTGCCTTTCAGATTAGTGCGCCATATTGGGTGTGGTCTATTCCTCCATTCAAAAGAGAGGGCCAGAAATAAATGGAGGGTCCGGGGGAGACCACAGGAAGGGCCAGGCCAGGAGAGAAAGGAGGAAAAGCTCAGGGACCTGGCTGAGCACCTTGAACCCCAAGCCATGCTAATATTCCCTCCTTTCACTGAAGCCACACCTCCGTGACAGGCTAGGTTCTCAAGGTGGTCCTTGGAGCAGCAGCATGGATGTCAAGTGGGAAGGTGTTAGAAATGTACATTTCCGAGCTGGCCCCAGACTTCCTGAATCAGGTGTCAGACCAGCCCACTCTATCCCGCGCCCCTTCCGAGGAAGCTTTGGCTTTGATGACCCCCAGTCATTCGAAAGAACTTCTTCCTTCGATTTTCACAGCTGCCCTGTCTCGGCCCCACTTCATCCTGTGGTTGCCTCTTCTGTCTCATCCCATACAGGTTTCTTTGTCCCTTTTACCCCTCCCCACCGTTCTGGAGACTTCAGTCATCATCTACCTACTCCCTCCCCCACCAACTCTGGAGGCTTCGTCAGTCAGGTACCCACTATCCTGTCCCCAGACTCTCCCATCAGGTCACACCTCTGTCCTGAACTACCAGCAGGTTCCTCGACCCTTCTGCCTGGGCTGAATCTCAGCTCTACCACACCCGAACCGGGGGTGGGGTGGGGGGAGCTTGGCACTCAGTTTTATCATCCCCTGGGGTGTCAGTTGCCTCCCGGTAAAGTGGAAATAATCATACGTAACTCATCAGTCTGCTCTGAGAAGTAATGGAAATAAAATATGGATCCAAATCTCAGCTGTGCCACACACTGGCTGTGTGACCCCCCACTGGACCATTCTGAGCCTGGGTTTCTTCATCTGTCCAATGGGATGTGGAATGTATGCACTCAGTGGAGGTGTTGGGAGCGCTTCTCAGGGCCCGGAAGGAGATGACTGCTGGCTCCACCTCTTGATCTATGACTTGGCCGAAGCCTGGGCTGTTGACTTAGTTGGGGTGGACTTGGCCTAACTTCAAAGGTGCTGGGGGGCTGGGGGGAGGAGGGAACCATTTCTGAGGGAAGGGCCGGCCCCAGACTGCCCCTCATTTACTTATTTTTTAATTTTTTTAAACGTTTATTTATTATTGAGAGACACAGAGAGACAGAGTGTGAGCAGGGGAGGGGCCGAGAGAGGGGGAGACAGAGAATCTGAAGCAGGCTCCGGGCTCTGAGCTGTCAGCACAGAGCTTGACGTGGGGTTTGACGACCTGAGCCGAAGTCGGATGCTTAACACCGACTGAGCCACCCAGGTGCCCCTCAGACTGCCCCTCATTTAAAAACAAAAGCCCTTCCACAGCTTCAGGGGCTTTAGTGTAATAATTCCTCCTCCCTTTTCTCCAAACCTGGAAGTGCTTTAGTTCGAGCAGAAAAACAAGCCCTGGGCCATGATTAAACATCTACAGTACACTCAGTTATGTGAGCAATTTAGATTTAATAAGAGGGTTCCTGGGTTGTGTAATAAAATACAGTGAGCGGGTTATCAGGTGAGGTCTGATCTCTATTTAATTAGATGCCAGCTTCCTGTGGCTTCGGGGGACAGCAAAGGAATTCTGGGCTTGGCTGATGGCTTTTGGAGCTGGGTCTATGTTCCTCTTCAGGATATCTGTTGAAGCTAGTAATGAAATATAAAATCCAGGGGGAAAGCCTTTATTGGTGCCGTAAACTAAGGAAGCTTGGCATCCATGTTGCCCAAAACTTCAGGTAAGTTATGCAAGATAGAGTATAGATGGGATTAGATGGGAGGGAGGTGGAAACAGATCCGTGGAAGTTCATGTGAGAAAGAATAACTCACTGTCAAGTCAGAAGGAGAGGTCCCCGAGCATACCACTGTCAGGAATGGGGAGTAACAAGCAGCTCAATTAATCCAGCTGGTGCCTATGGGAAGGATGCAGTAGGGGCCGCCATGTTATAGGGAACCCCATGGTGCCGCCATGGCCGACTGCCATGGCCGACTGCCACTGAGGAAAGACGGGCTTGGCGAGGGACTAAGGACACTACCTCAACTTCCCCCTGCTTCCACGAGTACCAGAGAAAGGATACTATTTGACCTAAAGCTGAACTTCCTGATGAGGTTGCCCATGGCGCAAGTCTCCAGCGCGCTCCCCCAGGGGGCTGGAATCCCAAACGAGACATGTTTCACTGTTAACAACTTCAATTTTCCCCTTCTGACTTCCTGGGCCCCGAAGGATCAACAGGATGCCTAATCTTAGAAAAACGTGGTTCAGTTGCCTGCACTGTATTGGCAGAAGGCTCCCGTAGAAAGAACGAGCAAATAGGAGATGGTGTATCGGAAAGAATGGCACGGTGTATCCTCATGTAATGGGAAGATCATAAAGGAATCAGGGTCAACCATCAAATTCCTAATCTGTATTCTTGAGACAACTCTAAGGAATGCCACCTCTAAGAAACCATAGGAAGCATAGAAAGAGGCATAGCTGAGATTACGGAAGACTGAAGAGAGGCGAGCATGACTGCTGAATTAAAAGCTACAGTGGAAACAGGAAACGGAAGATTAAAACTAAACCAGAGACCGAAGGACAATCAATGAGCACACGAAAAGATGGATAATACCGGTCGTCAGAGAAACACAAATTAAAACCACACACCCTCCCTCCACACCCATCAGAATGGCTGGAACAAGGCAAAAGCAAAAACAAAACAAAAACAAAAACACAACAATTGTTTGAAACCCTGGCAATTTCAAGAGCTGTTCAGGATGTGCAACTAGTGTGCATTGGTCCCGTCACATTGGAAAACTCTTTGACGGGTTCTTACAAAGGTAAACATTGACTGTGTCTATGATCTAGCAATTCCTCTCCCACACACATACCTGATGTTGGAAAAAAGACCTGCAGGAGAATGGAAGTCCCAAACTGGAAACCACCCCAGTGTCCATTTGTGGGAGAATGGAAGCGCAAACTGGTATATTAATTCAGTGGAATCCTACTCAGGTGGAAACAACACAAGGAATGAAACCGGTGGTACGTGTCACGGGGTGGATGAATCCCAAAGGTGTTGTGTTGACTGAGCTGAGCCAGACATAAGGGTCGTACTGTGTGATTCCATTTATATAGAGTGCAAGAGGGGCACCTGACTGGTTCAGTCGGTAGAGCCTATGACTCTCACTCTCGGGGTCATGAGTTCAAGCCCCGCTTGGGCACGGAGCCTCCTTAAAATAATCAGGGTGCAAGAACAGACGAAAAGAGACCATAGTACTCTCAGAATGCATCATATGGGTGGAAGAACGAATACAAAGAACCCAGGGGGAACATTCCGTGGTGGTAGACATATTTTCTATCTTGACCTGGTTGATGGTTACATGGGTAGCTTGTTGGTCGAAATTTTTAATTAAAGATTTCTGCGTTTTACTGTATGTTTGTGACAGTCGAACACAGTTCCTTCACACGTGTGTGCGTGCACACACATGCGCATTCGTGCACACACACACACACACACACACACACCGCGTCATGGGGAACGAATCATAACCCAAGAATTCTGCAGTCTCCAAATTGCCTTAAGTGGGAAGGCACCAGAAATACATTCTCACACAGGCTTACACAGTTTGCCACCTATGTGTCCTTAAAAAAAAAAAGTACCCCGATATAAGCCCCAATTGACCAAATAATGAATCAAGGTAAATAATCCAAGAATGCGGTGGAGAGGATGGTGGTTTTTAAGCACTGGTACTGAGTGATAAAACCAGGAAAATGAAAAGATAGATCTATTTTTTTTTGCCGGTGGTTATTGACAATGCAAATATCAAATAATTATCTGAAGCAAGATCTAGTCCGTGAAACTATTTTATGATAATAATAATAATAATTGGAATCTAAGCCTCCAGAATACAGTGGCAGAAACAGGGAAAACAAGGGAAGAAATAAAATCTTAAGCAAATGAACGGACACAGGACAAAAGGTGAAGGTATAAGGAGGGTCATCAAGTTACTGACTGGAGAGAGGAAACGATGTAAGAGTCTAACAATAGAAGATCGGAGGACGGAATATTATGAAGGTCATAGACCTATGTCCTCTTCCTCATCTGGTGCCTTCTTACAGGGTGGGGGGTCCCTTCACCTCAGAGTCTCAGGTTCCTCATCTGTAAGCAGGATCGTTCACTCTAATCTGACAGGGTCACTCATCATTTGTTCATTCATTCAGCAAATGCTTTTTGAACGCCTCCTAAGTGCCAGGTGTTGTGCTAGGTCCCGGGGACACAGAGTGGACACTTCAGCTACCTGCACTCATGAAGCTAACATCTGACGTTCTGGTGTGTCTGGGGATAACGGGGATCTGGAGAGAAATAGGACAGGGTAGGGACATGGTGGGGAGAGGGGATGCTGGGTGGTCAGCAAAGGCCTCTTTGGTGAGGAATCATTTCATCAGAAACCTGATGTCAGTGGGGGAATGAGACATGTGGATACTTGGGGGAATAGGTTTCTAGCTGGAGAGAACAGCCAGTGCAAAGGCCCTGAGGTATAAGTATGCTCAGTGTGCTGAAGAAACAACAGTGTGGTTTGAGCAGAGCCAGTGAGAAGGGAGCGATAGGAAAAGACCCTAGAGATAATGGGGGCTTTATGGACCATGGTGAGGACATTGGACCTCACTCTGAGTCTTCTCGGAAGTCACCGGAAGGTTTTGAACAGGGAGTGACATCATTTGACTCCTATTTTCATGGAATCCCTCTATGTGGGAGAATAAACATAGCGGCACTGTAAGAATATGATCAACGACCATGGGGAACACACAGAGTCTGGCACACAGCCATGCTCAATAATGTTTTTTAAAACCTTACTTCCCGTGCACGCAGGAGAAAGCAGGATTCTTTTTGTTATAAGGGGTGGGAAACGAGGAGGCACCTTAAATGTCCATTTGGTCCCTTATTTTTCTAATTGTGCTCCTTCCAGAGGGCCCTGGGTGTGCAGTGACTGTTTGCAAGGCCTGATGGACCTGCCGGGCTTTGCTCTTGTGGCTATGACTTCTGCCAAGCTCTGAGCAGTGCCTGCTATGAGTAAGTATGTAATAAGTGTGAAATCAGTACAAAAAGTCCAAATTGGTCCCTGTTGCTACATGACACGCTGGCACCAGAAGCGGGGGCAGGGTGCATTTGATCTGGAGGAGGCCAGAGAGAACAGTGGTTTGCCTCCCCCTCCCCAGGAAGAGCGCCCCCCCCACCCCCCGCCGCCCCACCGGGTCATCTCTCTGCTTTGCAGGTGCTTGTCTGTAACCTTCCTGAACCCTGTCCAAAGTCCTGGACTATTATGGTGCCAGCGGAGTTGAAGGGACACCGTGCAGCCATGAACAGTATGAACTTCAGAGCCAGACAGACCCGGTCTGAATCTTGATTCTGCCACCTCCCAGCTGCGTGACTTCAATCCTCTCCCTGCCCCGGGCCTCAGCTTTGTCATCTGCAAAATGGGGATGGTAATAATGGTACCCACTTGGCTAGGTTGTTGGAGCATTAAATGAGACCATTCCACACCTCTCCGCATCTCGTAGACAGGACCCAGTGCCGTGCATAGGGCTACAACAGCGAATGGGACAGGAATGGTCCCTAGCCTTGACAGGGAGGGGACACTGGCACAAAGCCAGCCCTGAATAGTATGAATCAGTTGTAATAACTGAATGACAATGTTCATTCTCTCCCCTCTTCTCCAAATAGTCCAAAGACCCATGATCCCAGCATGGATAATCAAGCTCCTCTTTTAATGCCTCTGGCCTCAGTTTCCCCAGGCTTGTGGGAGGCTTGCTATGATCTTTGCAGGAGGGCCACTGTGCACTGAGTCAGCCTGATCCTCTTCCACAGACCTGGCCCCATCTGGGAGGACCCAGCTCTTTTGTGCTCTCTCAGGACCTAGGAGATGTCCCAGAGCACACGGGCTGTGTTTGTTGTTTGTCAATTGGGAGAGAGGCTTTGCCAGCGAGAGAGGTTCACTGAGACGAGCTCAGGGCACGGATCTCAAAAATTTGCTTTTAGACCAAATAACAAAGCCACAAGAGGGGCCCTTGGTCCATGCTTAATATTCGAACTTGAGGGAAAAAAGGTCCTGAGACTTTTCTGGCCAAGCCACTTGGGTTTTCCCTGGGAAAATAGACAGGAGGATTGATGGAGAACCACTGGGGGCTTGTCAAGCTTTGGCTACTGATGAATTACAGGAGACTCAGCTCCGGGGGAGAGATGCACGTGCCCAGCGTAAACAGCCGGGCCTCCTTCTGTTTCAAGGACAGATTATGAAATAATAGGCCTTCCTTTCTCCACTATCTTATTTGAGCTTTGTGACAACCTACGAGGCAGGCAGGAGGGGTCTATTTTACCTGTAATGGAACTGAAAAAAACAACCAACCAAAACCGAGGTCCAGAGAAGCTAAGTAACTTTCCAAGGCTACATAACTAAGTAACTGACAGCTTCTCAGAGCCAGATTAAGTGCTGGTGCCACCATCCACGAAGACTGTACATAAATACCGGACCTGGGCGTGGAAGGAACACGCCCCCATGGCAGATGACAAAAAATGACAGCAACATTTTGTGACTCTCCCTAAGTTGGTGGAGTTTACCTCACCGCCCCTTGAATTTGCACTGGTTGTGTAACTTGCTTGACCAACGAAATACAGCAGAAGTGACATTTCCTAGCGCCCCGTATCCTGTACCACTACATTTACAAGTTCAGAATCGCCTGCCGGAGGCTGAGAGGCTAGCTGGGGTAGGGGCAAACCATCCTAGCTTAAAGCTTTCCAGATCAGCCAGCCCCCAGTGGATCTGGTTAGCTGACCACCGATGCATGAACGAGCCCCCCTGGAAACCGGAAGCACCACTCAACCTGACCCAGCCTACAGTGCCAACTTGCGGCATTAGGAACTTAAATAGTGACTTAAAATCATAAGCATTTGCATTTGGGGGTGGATTGTTACACAGTAGAAGCTGACTGATACATCGCAAGGAGAGGCTTCGGAGGGCCATCAACGACCCACACCTGTCCGACTTGGAACATCCGTAGGGATAGGCCCTTATCCCCTCATGAGGCCAGAGCCTTGGTAATTGCGTCTGACGGTCAGTTCTCCTGGGTACCCCCCCAGCCTGCTTTCAAGCTGGGACCACAGATGCCTCTTACGCAATAAACAGACGTAGCTGTATCCTGTTTGGAGTAAGCACTCTATAAGCTGTTCGCCAGTGGACTAAATCTAGTGTGGTGGTTAAGGGCATGGACAGTCTCGTCTCAAATGTGCTCATCAACAGTCACACTCCCTACCTCTCCGAGCCTCAATTTTTTAACCTGCAAAACGGGGAGTATTAAGAGTCCCCATCTCATAGGGCGTCCGTGAGAAAGGATGGACCTAATGGCATAAGCCTCTTGCTACGGGTCTAGCATAGAGCCAATGCCAACATGTGTCAGGTGTTAGCACTTCTGGGCCTTTTCTCATTGCAAGCTCCAAACAGCAGCCCACACAGCGTCTTGGTTTTTTCCCCTCTATATTTCCAGGAGGAGAACATGACATCCTCATCCTGCGGCAAAATAAAGGAAGTAGAGAAACACATAGCCCAGGGGCTCTCAACCTCAGCACCACTGACATTTGGGACCTGATGATTCTTTGTGAGTGGGGGAGGGCTGTCCTGTGCCTTGTAGGTTATTTGCCCGTGTCCCCAGTCTACCCACCAGACACAAGGAGCACCCTCTGCCCCAGCTGTGAGTGTGAGAGCCAAAAATGTCTCCCAGCATTGCCAAATGTCTCTGGGGAGGGGTGTGGGGGGCAAAAGTGTCTTCAGTTGAAGACCACTGACATAGACACCCTCTTATGCCCACAAACCAGGGCAGAATTTTCTCCATCGCGGAGGGCAGCAGAAGGTGGAGAGAGGCAGCTAAAAATAACGGCTGCCCAATCAAGGATCATAAATCACCACAAAGGGAGCTCTCTCGCCCAGATGATGCCATCTGTTTCCAAGTCGGTGGTGGAGGTGCCCGGGGAAGGCGGCCGGGAGGGGAAGGCAGAGCAGGGAGGAGGTGGGGAGAGCAAGGAGGCAACGGAACCAGGTTGGGAGGGAGGGGCATTTGGAAGGCTGAGATGAAAAGAGATCACGTCTTTGGTTGGGTTCCCCAGAAGCAGACCCTGAGATGAGGATTTGTATGGCAGTGATTGATTGGGATACGTGTCCACGAGAAATGGCAGGGGAGAAAGGGAGATGGGAACAGGGAGGGAAGGTGACCAAGAGAGGGGTGTGCTATCAGTAAAGTCCCCAGAGGTCGGTCTTGTAGGGAAGTGCTGCAGACAGTGTAGACAAGACCCCAGAGTTGTCCCCCTTAGGGTGTGAGGAGGCCACACCCCTCCCGCTCAACCACCCCCAGGAGGATGCAGGTTCCCAGATACTCGGCTTCTCTCCCAGGCAAAGCGGGTTCCGGCTGTTGGGAGTGAATGCACACGGGGAGCCAGTGTGCACAAATATGGTGAAAAAATCGTAACGGATCGGTGCAGGGCACTGACCGCGTCTGCTACAGACACTTCGAGAAAGAACTCGATTGAAGAAATATTAATGCACAGACGCATTTGTCTTTTCTCGAACAAAGTGCCAGGTACTGTGCCCATCACTTTATGGATATGAGCCCGTTTCTTCCCCCAGTAACCCGTGAGGTGATGTCTTTATTCCTCCTGCTTCAGGGGAAGTGGTGAACTCCACTCTTCCTTGCACTGGATTCTTAGCTGTGAGTACGAGATTACAGGGCATGGGGGAGGGGGGGTGGATAAGGAGGGGCACAGATGAAGAAGAAGAACTTTCAGAATCGCCTGGGACGAGGCAGAAAGACATGCAGGGGCTTGCTGGGCTCTTCTCTCTCCATTTCCCTGCCCTCTTTCCCTTGCTTCCCTCTGTCTGGGCAGATTAGAGCTGCCTTGAAGCCGACTCAGCCAGCCTGGCCTCTGGAGAACAGCCCAGATCAGCGCCTTTAGGTGCCGGGGCTGGAAAGGGTAGCGGAGAGCTTAGGACCCTCCGTGCGACCACCCTAGGTGCCCTGTTGCACCCAGGGGATGCTGAACCCACGCCCGCTCCTCAGCTCCGGCCGATCGTTCCAGGTGGGAATGTGGAGGATCCAGCGCGGCCAGATGACCTGATCTAAAATTTTTTTTAAATGTTTATTTATTTTTGACAGAGAGAGAGACAGACAGAGCATGAGCGGGGGAGGGGCAAAGAGAGAGGGAGACACAGAATCCGAAGCAGGCTCCAGGCTCCGAGCCATCAGCACAGAGCCCGATGCGGGGCTCGAACTCACGGACCGCGAGATCGTGACCTGAGCTGAAGTCAGATGCTCAACCGACTGAGCCACCCAGGCACCCTGAGCTTTGTTCTTTTAGTGTAAAATCTCCTGAATTTTATTTTTTTATTTTTTTTCAACGTTTATTTATTTTTGGGACAGAGAGAGACAGAGCATGAATGGGGGAGGGGCAGAGAGAGAGGGAGACACAGAATCGGAAACAGGCTCCAGGCTCCGAGGCATCAGCCCAGAGCCTGACGCGGGGCTCGAACTCACGGACCGCGAGATCGTGACCTGGCTGAAGTCGGACGCTTAACCGACTGCGCCACCCAGGCGCCCCAATAAATTTTTTTTTTTAATTTTTTTTAATTTTTTATTTATTTTTGGGACAGAGAGAGACAGAGCATGAACGGGGGAGGGGCAGAGAGAGGGAGACACAGAATCGGAAACAGGCTCCAGGCTCTGAGCCATCAGCCCAGAGCCCGACGCGGGGCTCGAACCCACGGACCGCGAGATCGTGACCTGGCTGAAGTCGGACGCTTAACCGACTGCGCCACCCAGGCGCCCCTCTCCTGAATTTTAAATCGGGCAACTCACCCCCAGAGCAAACCCAACAAGATATAGCACTGCAGGCTGAACAGAATGTGCCCGCCTCAGAGCTGTTTGCGTGTGACAGCTGGCTTCTCGGGTCAGGACAGAAGGACCATGGAATGGCGAGACCATGATGCTACATCTTACTGTATGGGATCCCACCCTTTTTAAAAAAGGTCTCTCTTTCTCTCTTCCAATTTTGTCCTGTCCGCTCCCCATTCCTGTTACCCCCTTTCACCAAAATGTTACACATGACAGACTTTCCAGCTTGCCTCAAATATATCCTCGCCATTTTGTGCCTCGGTGCTTTCGGACATACAGTTCCCTGTGTCTGACGTGCCCCTTCCTCGCTGCTTCCCTTCTGGCTCAGCTTCTACTCCTTCCAAGAGGGGCAACTCGTTGCTAATTTCTCTAGACTTACACAAAGCAGAGCCAGGCCAGCCCCCCACACCTCTAATACAGAACATAACTCCCGTGTTTGTAAACGTGTACTTGATGTATACCCATACTTAACCCTAGGAGGGGAGGAATGATACATTTTTTGAGCAACACAGTCCTGCCCGTACAGTAGGTGTGAACACAACGTGTGGAGTGAATGAATGAGTGAGAGAATAAATGAGTGTATGAGACTACATTCCCCCTTGGGTGTGGCGGACTGGCCTCGAGAAGATTCACACGCTAACAAGGGTCAAGGTCAGGGTTTGTGCGCTCCGTGTGCTAGTGGGGGAGGGGCAGAGAAAGAGGGAGACAGACGATCTGAAAGCAGCCTCCGCGCTGACAGCAGAGGGCCTGGCGTGTGGCTCGAACTCACGAGCTATGAGATGTACGACCTGAGCCGAAGTCAGATGCTTAACCGACTGAGCCACCCAGGCGCCCCAGCAAGGGTTTATTTCCATGTCATGTGGTCAGGGACTCACGTGGGAACAACCACAATCCTGGGAAAGCCTGAGTCTTACGGTGAAGGCTGGCCCTCAAAATCCAGCCAGGCAGTCAGATCTCTCCCTTGGGAACTGAAGCCCCCAAAACGTTCAGAAACGGTCCTGCGTCAGAGATAGGGAGGAGATGGGACAAGGAAGCAGTCAGGGGTGCCAGAGGCATAGATATGATGCTGAGAGGACGGGGGTGGGTACCCCACAAACGTGTTGTTATTCTTAAGCGCTTGGCACGGGAGCTTGGAAATAGAGCTGTCCTCAGCTGAGCCTTCGGAGGAGACTTCACTCCGGGCTGATACCCTGACTGCAGTCTCATCAGAGATCATGAAGCAGAGGAACCAGCTGGGCCAAACCCAGCTTCCTGATCCAGGGAAACTGCGACCATAGCTGTGTGTTGTTTTAAGCCATTAAGTTTGTGGTGACTAGTTTACGTGGCAACAGATAAGTAATATATCTTATATATTTAATAAGTATATATAATAGCTAAAGTTGTTAACAGTTAACATATACATCATATATCACTTAGTCCTCTATCTTTCTATCTATCTCTTGTCTATACAGTCCTGAGGCCAGACACCCACCCACTGGGCTCTCCAGGAACGGAAGCCATTATTTTCACGTTACTGGTGTGGGTGGGAAAGAGAAAGCCACAGGCTGCCCGTGCATTTCCCAATCATGACAAACACCCCAACTGTTTTTGCTTTTCTGTATTTTCCGATGTGTCAGCAAAGAACCCAAATATATGCAAAAATCCGCATTGGCAATATCCATAAGCAAAGCAAGTCTGGCTGAACCGACTTCAGGAATTAAAGGCCGAGTTCCTGAAAACACCCGAGAGGACATCCTTCTCTGTATCTGCCGATGCACCTCTCCGTTCTCAGCAGTCCTACCAAGGGCTCCAGCCTCCTCTGTCCAGTCCCTGCTATTCCTTCCTCTGGGAGCCCCCTTTGTGCCCTTCCTTACATGGCTCATGCTTGGTCATCTTCCAGGTCCCAGGTGAGACCCGCCTCTTCTAGGAAGTCCCCCTGGCTCTCCCGGGTTGGGTGAGATGTTTCCTTCACGCTCCCACGGTGGCCTGCCTCATCCCACTGATGAGGGACGGAAGCAGAAAAACGTTCACCCTTAGCTCGGCAGGCTGAACTTCAGCCTGCACCATTCCGATAAGGATCAGATTCGTGCCGGTGGCTACGTTCTCCAAGGGTCTCATGGCTGCCTGCACATCTGAAGGACAGTCCATAGCGAACTGGACGATAAGCACCAGGGAAAGCTTGCAAAAGTAATTTTACGAGTAGAATTTCGAAGAAGACACTGATAATCTGCTGTTTCCCGCACGTCCCCTTCCCCTCGAACGCTCCTCGTCTTATCACCAGCTTCGTACAGCAAAAGGGCAAGCCCTTTCTGCCCACGGGTCCTGTCTCTGTGCTACTCAAATAAACTTACTAAGTGGCACCATACGTGTCCAGAATTCTTCCTTGGCCGTTGTGCTCCGTGACCCTGCAACACAACCACACCCCCCAGGTCCCCTCACTGAAGTCCTACATGTCTCCCTAGTGCCGGCAGGCCTCCTTCTGCCCGGAGCAGGAACTTCAAAGGCAGGTACCCGTTATCTCTGAATCTCTGAACCGAATGACCGTGGGGTCACTCACACAGTCACCAAGATGCAGTGATAGGGTTCCAAGCAGGGACGTTCCGTTCATCGGACAGCTTTTAACTTCTGGCCAGCCCCAGGCTATGGCACCTGCCGTGCGCCATGAATCAATATTTAAAACAAGTCCCTTCATTTTCCTAGGACCAGCACACTTGTATTGCCCTGTTGTGGGCTGGGTGTTAAATGCGGCCCCATTAGCTCATTGCAAGCATTTAAAATACAGCAGCAGGTTTTTAACACTCTGTTTAGAAATTTCCTCCTTTTCCTGTATCCCGGGAGCTTCAGGAAATGGGGATGGTGTGGATCTCTCTCGAATGCTGAAAAGCCCCCGTTCCTGGCTCCCACTGTTGCCACCCCTAGAAACACCTTACTAATTCCCCTCTTCCCCGGGGGCAAACTTGCCCTGACCCCTCCAGTGCCTTCAGCGGGACAATTTCCTTAACCAAATTAAGACCCTGCCCAGGATGGTCAGGTGGGCGGTACCTGGGCTGGGCCTCACTGAGGGCTCTTTACCAAGTCTTGGCAGAAGAGGCCCCTCCCTACCAGGCAGAAGGGCTGTGCTCCTCCCTGCCCAGGCCTCCTACCTGGGGAGACCCTTCAAGGCTCCTCCTCTTCCTCCTCCTTCTGCTTCGGAGCTGGGCGGGCAGATCCCGTGGGCGCCTTTCTCCTTGCTTTCCCAGAGGCCTGGCCCCCTCGAGCTCCTGGCAGCCTGGCACTGAGCAGGTCTGCCCCCCGGCCCCGGCAAGCCCTCCCTCACAGGGCCCCAGGCCGTGAGAACCAGCCCAGGTGAGTCCTCTGGGGCCCTGTGACCTGGACCCAGATGTCCCCATGATCCTGGGACTGTACCTGAGATGACAGGGCTGCAGCTGAAGGGAGGGGGAGAAGGTGGAGCTCCAGGCTCCCCCCTCCCTCCCCGGGCAGGGCACAGCAGCCTTTCACAACAGGGAGCTTGTTAAAACACTCAGGGCACCCGCGTGGGGGTCTCCAGAAATCTGTATCTTTAACAGGTGCCCCAGAAATGCTCACAAACGGGCGAGTTGGGGCAAGAGCGAAGGCAAGTTCGGCAGCGCAGACCCCCTCGTTAGCAGGACAGAGCGAGCAACGTCAGGAGAGGTACCAGCGTTCGCGGATGGAGGGCCAGCCGGAAGGAGACAGGCAGCGGCCTGGTCGTCTCCCCCTGAGTCTTTGCCCGACTTGTGATTACATACTTACCTGTTTGTTTACTTGTTCTTGCTGTGTCCCACACTAGAGTGTTAGCCCTAGGAGGGCAGGGACTGTGTCTTCCCAGTTCACACACAGCAACGTCCCAGGCCTAGCCTAGTTCCTGGCACATAGTAGGTGCTCAATAAATATTTGTGGACTAAATGAACGAATGAAATGGATGCATGAGAGCAGGGACTGGCAGACAGGCAGATAGGCAGATGGATGGATGGATGGATGGATGGACAGACGGACAGGCAAAAGAGATAGAAAGGTGAGTGGACAGGTGTATGGACAAGCACCAGGTCTGGTGTCCAGGCAGGCTCCTGCCCAGTCCCCTGCCCTATTTCTCCACCCTAAGAATCCTTCTAAACCTTGAAGCAGCCCCCATTTTCTTTGCCAGCCTGGCCCAAGGCCCTCCTACCTCCTCAGCAGCTTGGGTTCTCCCTGAGTCCACTCCAGACAAAGGAAATCTACCCAGAGAGAGAAGGTGCCTCCTGGGTCATGCCAGAGAGTTCCATAGGCCAGGTCATAGCTGTCCTGAATAGATCTCGAAGCCTCAGACCCAAAGCTGAAGGGTGTGCTGAGGGCAGGGCTCTGATTCAGCAGCTGAGGCCCCAGGAGACTACCTTCCTGCCTTCCAGCCTCGAGATGGAGGGAGGTGTCATACTTTGTAAGAACCACACATAATAAAACAACCACTTCACATATTCCTACTACCCTGCATTAACCCTGATTAACATTTTGGCATTCTAGCTTTTTTCTAGACATATGCCTAAAAAAATTTTTTTTAAATGTTTATTTTTGGGGAGAGACAGAGACAAAGCGCAAGCGGTGTGGGGGGGGGGGGCAGAGAGAGAGGAAGACGCAGAATCCGAAGCAGACTCCAGGCTCTGAGCTGTCAGCACAGAGCCCGACATGGGGCTCGAACCAACGGACCGCAAAATCATGATCTGAGCCGAAGCTGGACACTTAAATGACTGAGCCACCCAGGCGCCCCTAGGCATGTGCTTTTTAAAAAAATAAATTTTAATTTTTAGAGCGGTTTTAGGTTCGCAGCAAAATTGAACGGAAAGTACACAGAGTTCCTATATCCTTCTGCCCACCCTCCCAACCTCCCCCACAGTCAACATCCTGCACAGGGTGGGAGGTTTGTTACTATTGGTGAAGCTGTGTTGATACATGGTTATCACCCAGAGTCCATAGTTTACATTCAAGTTCACTCTTGGTGGTGCGCATTCTATGGGTTTGGACAAATGTATAATGACATGTATCCACCATCACAGTATCAGATAGAATACTTTCCCTGCTCTAGAAATCCCCTTGCTCTGCCTATATATCCCTCCCTCTCCAGTACCTCCTGGCAACCACTGATTTTTTTCTTCCCCCTAGTGTTGCCCTTTCCAGAATGTCCTATAGTTGGAATCGTACAGAATGTAGCCTTTTCAGATCGGCCTCCTTCACTTAGTAATAGACATTTAATGTTCCTTCACCTTTTTCATGGCTTGCTAGCTCATTTCTCTAAATAACATTGCATTGCGTGGGTGGGCCACACTTTATCCACTCACCTACTGAAGGGTATTTTGGTTGTTTCCAAATCTTAGTAATTATAAGTAAGGCTGCTGCAAACATCTGTCTGCAGGGTTTTGTGTGGACAAAAGATTTCCACTCCTTTGAGTAAATACCAAGGAATGGGATTGCCTGGATTGAAAGGTAGGAGTATGTTTAGGCATATATTTTTATTTTTATTTATTTATTTATTTATTTAGGCATGTATTTTTAAAAACAACGTGCTTAATATATGAATACATTGTCCCCCTAAAAACGTGGCTGACATTATTAAGCACCTACGTATGCCAGATGTTTCTCTGCATTTTTTTTTTCAACGTTTATTTATTTTTGGGACAGAGAGAGACACAGCATGAAGTGGGGAGGAGCAGAGAGAGAGGGAGACACAGAATCGGAAACAGGCTCCAGGCTCTGAGCCATCAGCCCAGAGCCCGACGTGGGGCTCGAACTCACGGAGCGCGAGATCGTGACCTGGCTGAAGTCGGACGCTTAACCGACGGCGCCACCCAGGCGCCCCTCTGCATTTTAAACAAAGTATCGCACGTCATCGGCACAAACACTCTTTGACAAAGGCATCATTGCCCCATGTTACAGATAAGGAACGCAAGGCCAGAAGAGATTAAGTAACTAGCCCAGGGTCACACACTCATGGGGCCAAGATTTGAACCTCGGGAAGTCTGACTTTGGAGTCCGGCTCGTAGCCAACTATGCTAGAAAAAATTAGAAAATGACAGGTAAAGCCAAAGTCCCCTTTGACCCCCTAGCCTAGACCCTAGCTTTCCCTAGCAATGAGGTCCCAAGGGCGGGGCTGAGGGGGGTGGCCCGCCCTGAAAGCAGGAAATATGAGCGGTCTGTAGAAAACTGTGCAGCAATAATAAAACCGACTGAAGTCAGTCTGCTTTTTATTTTCACTGAGCAGTGTCTCTTTTAACCAAAGTCAGTGATCAAATAAATACTCCTCCCTGAGAAAGTATTTTGTTTGTCTAAGTTGTAAACCACTGCTGCATTACTGTTAAGTTTTGAGAGTAAGTTTCAAAGCAGCCCATTTTTATCACTTTTAGTGAAGGTGGTATTGTACCTGGAAGCCAATTCAGAGAACCCGCTGGTTAGACACTGGATCCCGACACAGGTAGACTCAGCTACATTTCAAAAGTTCCCAACACTTTGGAATTGTTCAAAGTCACCTTTGGGTTCGGTTTGTGTCTCCAACCTCTGGGATAATATATATTCCTACATTTAAGCAGTAGGTTCAAAATAAACAGTGATTATAGACACGGAGAAACAACAGGAACAAATTATTCCAGTCACTCTTTGTCACTACCTGGAGTGGCATTTAAAACTTATCTGTGTTTAAAACTTGAGTGAAATGGAGAACAAATCGCTAGGTATAATATTTTTTGTTCTCTGTTTTGTAAGGCACAGATGTTTCACTCATTCACGATCATCTTTCACATTGAAATTCATTCTTTAAAAACCAAAGACCAAACCATGAGAATAATAATTTTTATTATAGAATTGTTATTGCAAGTAGTCTTGTCATCTAGAGGAGTGTTAAAAATTGATCTGTTCTAGGTATCAAATATCCTCTAAGGTTAACTGCTTCCCAGAGGCACTCTGTGCCGTGATTTACTTGTGTATGTTTCCAACCTTGCTTTCCGTGGATACATACAAATACAGGTATCCGTAAAACATACAGAGTGTTATTTTGTATATGTACAGATGTTGAAACAGACATTAATATTATCCCCTTTTCCACTTTGCCCTGTAACAACTTTCTTTTCTTCCTCTACAGGATGCGTGAGATCTTGTTACATGAAGGCTCACAGATCTACCTCTTTCTTTTTAAATTGCTGTATCCGTTAAAGAAACCACATTTTACTTATTCACTCCCCTCCTAATGGGCATTTAGGCTGTTTCCAGTTTTTTACTATTATAAACAACGTGCCCCTTGGCCGCAGCTGCTCTAGACATGGCAAGGTCAGAGGCAGGCTGAGTTCTCCGGTTAATAGGTCCTGTCAGGTGCCATCCTGAAGGCTGTTCCAGCCTGTAGCTTCTGACAGTCCAGGGTTATTTTCACCCTTGCCCTTTCTCCAGACAGCCCAGGGCCAGGCGAGGCTCAGGATGCCTTTCTCATCTCAGGTGGCATCTCTTCCATGGATCCCGTGATCCAGTGGCTGTCACAAACCCTGCACCACGAGCCTCGTGATCTGGGCTATTTAGGCAACCTCGCCCACCCTAACACACACACACACACACACACACACACACACACACACACACACACCATCCCTTGGTCAGTCCATGCCAGTGAGAGATTTCCAGGCCTGATCATGTTCCCCTGCTCTGATTTCCCGGGCTGGCAGCTGGCGCTGGGGATCCCAGGGGCTGTTCTCATTGCCTGTCTACACTCGAAGCTTCTCTCTCAAACATTCCCCTGGCGGTCCATGGCCCATACCTGCGAGGTACAGTAGGCATGATTAACTCTCCTCTCCCTTTTATATACATGCCTGCCTCCCAAGCTAGCCTGTGATATCCTTGAGAGTAGGGACAGTGTCTTGTTCACTGGGTCCCCAGAACGTGGCACAAAATAGGTGTTGGTACACTGGAGAGTTAACAAGTGATAAATGAAATAATTACAGCGACTCTGTTGGGCACCATTCTTTATGTGCATTTTCTCATTTAATCCTCACACAGTAGTAGAGTAGATGCTCTTGTGTCTCCTGTGAGGTAGGTAATTAGCCTTATTTTATGGTTGAGAAAACCAAGGCTCAGAGAGCTGGAGCATGTTGCCTGAGGCCACACAGCAAGTTCCTCCATGAGCAGGATCTGAACCAAGATGTGCCTGACCTCCGCTGGGGATACTCTCTAGCTCCTGCCATCTGAATAGGTCAAGTTTGGGAGTTTGGAGGTGAGACAGGCACCATGTGCATCCTCAATTCCTTAGCCATATTAGAAAGCCTTAGGTTCCCACCCTCTCTCACCAGGATTGCTGTGAACACCTGCTAACTGTAGGTCTCTTGCCTTCTCTTCATGCCCATCCAGCTGGGTGTCCATCTGAATTTATCTGCCTTCTTCCTTGACTCCCCACTACCCAAGTTCCATAAGCTGTCTGGCAGCCCTTCCTTGACCCAGACCTGCCTGTGTCCCAGGCTCACCTCTCTTGATCACTCACCACCCCAGCTCCATGTTCCAGCCACACCTGGCTGCCTTCAGTTCTGTGGTTGGTTGCCCCTCCCTCTTCCTCACCCCAGGGACTTTGCACATGCTGCTTCCTCCACCTGGAGCACTTTCCCCTCTCTCTCCCTCCCTCTGTGGACTCAACCTTCAGATCCGTCCCATGAAAGCTGCCGGGATTCTCATTGGAAGAAAAGTCTGGCCCTTGTTATCAAGCTGCAGCCCTGATCTGGGGTTTGGGATCACCTGACTCAGCCCCAGGGACTAATCTCAGCCATGGGGACATATAGCAGCAGTGGCAGAGGAGGGGGGAGAAAGCCACGACTGGCGGCCAAGGTTGCCCTGGCCGTGAGGCTGGACCCCATCGCATGGACACTGTGACTTCTTCTGTGCCTGCATGGAAGGACCTCCCTCAAGAACTGCCCTGGAAGGGAGAAAAAGCCAGTGTGTTTTTGTTTTTTTTTTTTTTTTTTTTTTTGCAAATGCTGGGAGAATGATGTCCACAAGAGGGACAGGGGGAGGACCAGGCAGGGGACAGCATGTCCAGTCCAGGACTTGTTCCATTTGATCTTCAGTCTTCAGAACAGCCCAATGAGTTCAGCAGTCTTGGTCCCATTTTATAGATGAAGCGTTAGGGGCTCCGGAAATAGAAAAAGATTGTTGAGAGGCACAAGCCCACTTAAGAAAAAATGGGAGTGGGGCACCCTCATGGCCACCTGGCTCTCCTCCCGGACCACAGACCCTTTTGTCACTCAGAAGGCCCAGCTGCCATCGTGGGCTGGTCGGTGGCACATGGTGCCCTTGTGATGGGATCCAGCTGGGGACAGACGGGGTCTGGGCCCAGGGCCAGGAGGGGCCTGGCCAGCAGCACCAGGGGACAGGGAGTCCCTGGGCCCAGACTCTCTTTGTGGGGGGCCTCCCTGTCGGTGGCTTCAGCGCCAGGATCCCGGCGGCCATGGGCGATTCTGGGATCAGTGGCTGTGCGAGGAGACTGAGGCTGGACAGGTGGCCCCTGGGCACCCTCACGTGGGTGGTGGGGGTCACACCATGCTTCTCAGGCCCCTGGAGAAGGGCCCGTTCTTCGCAGGCAGGGGGGAGTTGTCATTCTAGACAGCCTGGGGGCCGCTCTGCGATGCACGCCTGAGCTGGAGGTGTGGCCTCAGACGGCCACTGGCCTCATCTCACGTCTGGGCCGGGGCCGGGGGCCCCCCACCCCCTCCTGCCTGCAGCTGCAGGTGTCGGAGAAGCGCGTCTTGCTGCGGGAAGATCATGGTGCGCCCACGCCTCACGTGGGTGACGTGCCCTGTGTGACAGGCAGTGGCCCTGCCTGGCAGTGACCGAGGGTGAGAACGTGCTCCAGCTGGAGGTGGATACACAGGGCATCCACACCCCGGGCCCCGCGCCGGCAGCCTCAGTGGATGCCGTAGCGCGTCTACACCTCAGGGACCTGCCCGAGCCCACAGACACACGGGCTGGGCCTCTCACCCAGGTGCGCCCTTGATCTCCAGCCTACCTCGGCCGCGTGAGGAGTCTGGCGGTGAACCCAGACCCTATCACCTTGCCTCGCTCTGTGGGCATCCAGTGGGCAGTGGGGACCAGGGGCTGCCCAGTCGCCCAGTGCAGCTGGCCCTCTGGGACTCTGGCTCCAGGCCCCAGCAGCCACGCAGGAGAGTCCTCAGGGGCCCCTGCCTGGGGTCCGCAAGAGATCTACTGCAGGTAGGCTCCCACCTCCCAGAGCTTCTGGCCCCTGCACTCAGCCCATGTCACATTGTTGATGTATATTTATCTGGACTCTAGATTCTAGGGGTGATGGATCTTTATTTCCAGAAATGGTGTAAGTTGTACCTAACTTTTTAAAGAAGTATTTTTAAAAAAACCACCGTAAACTGGGATTTTTAATACGTTTTGTCTTTCAACTCTATTATGAGATTTGCTTCCACCAATTTTTAATAACATAAGAAATCTGCCCTGCTTCTTAAAAATTAAAGTAACTTCTGGGGCGCCTGGGTGGCGCAGTCGGTTAAGCGTCCGACTTCGGCCAGGTCACGATCTCGCGGTCCGTGAGTTCGAGCCCCGCGTCAGGCTCTGGGCTGATGGCTCAGAGCCTGGAGCCTGTTTCCGATTCTGTGTCTCCCTCTCTCTCTGCCCCTCCCCCGTTCATGCTCTGTCTCTCTCTGTCCCGAAAATAAATAAAAACGTTGAAAAAAAAAAATTAAAGTAACTTCTGTTAAAAAAAAAAAAAAAAAAAGAACCGAAAAACACGAATTGGGAGTGGGGCAGAAGTGCCCTGGCTGAGGTTTCTTGAATCCTGATGTACACATGGGTCACCTGGGGGGGGGTCTTGCTGAACTGTTGATTCTGATTCTGCACGTCTGGGGCAGAGCCTGAGATTCTGCAGTTCTTTCTTATTTATTTATGACCATTGAACTGTAATTGACATGCAGCACTGTGTAAGTTTAAGGTACGCAGTGCATTGATGCGACGCATTTATATATCGCCCTACGATTAGTCAACACCTCTATGACGTCACATAATTATTATCTCTTTTTTTGGTGGGAATAATCAAGATCTTGTCTCTTAGCAACTTTGAAGTTTATAATACAGTCCTGTTGACTCTAATCACGAGATGCTATATTTCTAACCAGCTCTCAGGTGGACCACATTTTGGGCAACCACGCTATTCGATAAGGTGCCTTTCAAATATAACAACAACCCCCCTTTTTCAAATGCAGTCTTGTGCCCTACATCCCTGAGGAATGTCTGAGTTACGCTGACCTTCAGATCCATGGTAGAAAGTTTAAAAGTCTGTGTAAGGAGGGGGCACCCAGGTGGCTCTGTCGGTTAAATGTCGGACTTCAGCTCAGGTTGCCATCTCACGGTTCGTGGGTTGGAGCCCCGTGTCAGGCTCTGTGCTGACAGGTGGGAGCCTGGAGTCTGCTTCGGATTCTGTCTCCCTCTCTCTCTGCCCCTCCCCTGCTTGCACACATTGGTGCTCTCTCTCTCTCTCACAAAATAAATATTAAAAACATTAAAAAAAAAAAAGTCTGTGTAAGGAAAAGCAACCCCCTGAAACCAACACGTATTTATTGAGCACTTACTATGTGTCAAATCCAGCCAGGCAGGCCTGTGTCTGTTACACCTGTGCTGGTTTCCTGCGGCTGCTGTAACAAGGCTTAAAATAACAGCTACTTATTGTCCTATAGCTCTGGAAGCGGGAAATCCTTAGTCAAGGTACCTGCAGGGCCACATGTCCTCTGAAGCTTCCAGAGGACAATTCGTTCCCCGGCTCTCAGTTTCTTCTTCTTTCTTGCCGATCACATTTATTTTCTTATTTTTTTCTTTTAACAAACTTTTTGTTTTGAAATAATTACAGAGTCACAGGAAGTTGCAACAATTGTATGGGAAAGGGGGAGGGGCGGTCCTAGGTACTCTCAGCCTCTCCTGTTGCTGGTGATCCTTGGTATTCCCTGGCTTCCTTCCCCTTCTAAGGACCCCCGTCATTAGACTTGGGCCCACCCTAAAGCCAGGGTGACCTCATCAAGAAGTCCTTAACGTGATCACATTGGCAGAGACCCTATTTCCAAATAAGGTCCCATTCACAGGTATGGGGGAGCTACGACTTGGATATATCTTTTTTGGGGGACTCTGTTTAACCCTCAGGAAGAGGTAAAGATAGGAATGGGAATGAAAAGCGTCCAACTGGATACTGAACCCCATAGATTCACTACTCTAGTGGGTTGTGGCTGGAGGTGCCCAAATCGACCCCCACCTTCTGCAGGAACCCACTCCTCCCCACCCCCCACTGACGATCCCCCCCCACCCCCCCCGACGATGGGTCCAGTTCACCCCCCTGACGATGGGTCCCCCCTCTCCCTTCCTGACCCCTCAGTACTGATGACACTGCCCCATTCTACAGAACGTAGTATTTTCCTACAGAATCTAAAGTCACCGACTGGACTGCAGGATCCCAGGGGTCATAGACCCGAGAAAAGCCCCTCATCTTTTGGTACGAGGTGAGGACACGCTGGCTACTTTTAGCACTGGAAGGTTAAGATCACATGAGCGTCCGCCTTTACCTTTTCTTTATTCTTTCGTGATGCATGTGAACCGATTATTCACCCCCTCAACATGCCGGGCGCTGGGGTAGAGCTGACCCCAGTCCCAGGCTTAGCGAGAGGAGGCAAAGGCAATGTCAGACCCTGTCTCAGGCACTGCTTCTCTTGAAATCCCAGGGAGCATTCTCTTTGGAGCTCTCTGGTGTGGGTGCCTTAAACATGGTGCTGGGGAGGCCACCTGCCACTGAAACGCTGCTCGCCCTGACTTCGTGGGGGGTTCCAGCTGTTGCCTTCTGTCTAGCCCAGGGAAGTTAGTTACATTGCACAGTCAAGCCCAGACTCCCGAACATCCCTTTGGGGTGAGGCTCCGCCAAAGCCACCCACAAACTGGGTCGGGGCTGAGAGTCATGAGGGGCTGAGAGCCCAGGACCCAAACATTTGTCCTTTGGACTCTGCCAAAGTCCTCTCCAGAGGTGGGACAGGCAGGGGGGCCAAGCCCTAGAGGTTACCTCTTCTCCAACTGCTGCCAGGGAGTGTGGAAGCAGGGACCTTCCTCCACAAGGCAGCCCTTCAGGACTCTGAAAGTTGCTCTGACATCTTTCCAGACCATCTTTAAGAGATTGGTGAGGAGTGGGACGGTCAGGCAGCTGCGGCCCAAATCTGCATGTCCAGAATCTCCTGTGGCTCCCGCTCTGGGCCAGGTGTCTCTGAGGATGGTCTGCAGCCACTGGCACCACAATCACACAAGGACCTGGTAAAATGCAGATTCCAGGGCCCCACCCCAGCCTTTCTGAGTCAGAATCATGACCAAGCAACCTGGACCGCCACACAGAACCTCACACTCAGAAGGGCCCCAGGCTTCTGCTGAGATTCTCTGCCGCCATCTTGAAATGCTCATTAATTTCTGAGCCCCACAACTCGTAGAGCCAGCCCTGGTTAGAATCTCTGGAAGTGGGGCCTGGGAATCTCCTTTTTCTTTTTTTAGCCTGGTCCTTGGGCGGGTCAGATTTACGCTCAAGTTTATGAGCTGACCCCCTAGGGATTCTAAAGTATGAGAGCGCAAAGGTGGGGGAAGTTTCTGAATCCTCTCGCTTAAGAAGGTAAAATGCATTGAACACTGTTTCTTTTCCAAACCCCCAGCAGCTTGCCCGCCTGACCTTGGCCACTCAATCCGCTTGTCTGTAGGGGTGTCTTCTTTCGTCTACAGGAATCAGTCTCAAAATGCCCAGGTACCGTACTCTTCACTTATCTGGACAAGGGAGAGTACGAGGGAGGGGAGGAGGAGTGGTGGGGGGTGGGGAGGGAGGGGAAGAACCACAACCCAGTTCTGGTGACAGGCGTGTGTCCTTTACACTTGGGTTTGGGACATTCATTCGTAACCACGTGCCCTCTCCCTTCTCCTCCTGCCATTTTCTTCCTCCTCCTCCTCTTCTCCGTTGACCACTTACAGAAGGGATCACTACTTTCAAACCATTCTTCCTAAGTTGCGATGCAGTCCCGTCTCGTGGGCTGAATTGTGCTCCCCCCGGCCTCTGATTCAGGCACTGAAGTCCTCACCCCTGTAACTGATAACGTGACTTTGTTTGGAAATAAAATCATTGCAGATGTAATTAGTTAAGAGGTCCAACCGGGGTGTGGGGGGCAGTGCGATATGACTGGTGTCCTTAAAACAGAGCACATACGAAGAGCGAGACACACACAGAGAAAGATGATGCACAGGAAAGTTAGGGCCTTAGCCGCTTCTAAGTCCAGGAACACCCGAGGCCACCAGAACCAGGAAAGGGCGGGGGGCAGATTCTTTCCTTGGAAGGACGGCCCCTTGCCAGCACCTTGATCTTGGACTTCCAGCCTCCAGAACTGTGAGATGGTACATTTCTGTGGTTTATGCCTCCCAGTCCGTGGCAGTCGTAGCAAACTAATATATCTCTTCTTCAAGACGGTCAATAGCTCGCAGCCCAATCACAAAAGAGATACGGCCCCTCACATTTCAAAAGTGGGGCCATGGCGCCCAGAAGTGTCAATAATATGCTTGGTGGCCCCCAGCACGTCCAGCCCTGACAAGGCTGAGACTTGGAACAGTCTCTTTCCTCCAGGCAGCCTCTTTCTTCCTTTCTGCTGTGATGCATCTCCCACATCTCGTGGGTGGAGGTGACAGAGGGAGACAACGCGTCCACCGGCCACGGCTCTAACTGACACGATCTGGTCGTTCAGTCGCAGCCGCCATGGATGGTGGCTGAGCCCATTCGGGGGCTGAAGCCGCCCACTTTGGCGTGTCTTTCAGCCTTGCGTGGGGGAGGACACCGCCATCAGGCTGTCATCTGGCGCCTCTCGGCCTGTCAAAGTCACGGGGGAGAAAAAGCCACTCCCGCATCCCTCCCAGGAGACGAGGACCCTGGACAACCGATTTCCGATGGCTTTCTTTCTCCTGTTACCAGCCAGTCTCAGAATTCGAGGAATGATTCAAGGGTGTCCTTGGGCTGTCACTAAAATGTTGTCCGCTGTTCTCTGCCCCTGCTAAAAGAGCAGGCCATGTATTGCCAGCCTGGGAATCTCCGAGAGCTCTGGCAGCAATGGGCTGAGGGAGCCTCAGGTCAGTGTGCGGTCCACACAGCGTGTCCCGAGGCAGGGAGCACAGCCCACTTCAGGGAGGCTCATTTTGGCCACCCCTGAGGTCTTACTAGAGGAGTGGGGGTTCGCACCGCATTCACCCTGCTTCCTATCTAGCCCCGTGAGCTCGGGTCCTACAAGGGCACTGTCCCACTGCATTGATCTTTATGAGCCACAAGTGGCCTTCAGTCACGTTAATCCTCTCTCGTTAGAGACACAACTATCAGAAGTAAACGGACTCAGATTCAAATCCTGGCTCAGCCACTTCCTGAGTGATCCCCGGTGAGTAACACCACATCTTTGAGCCTCAGTGTCTTCGTCCGGAAAATGGAGATCATAGCTGAGATGGCTTTGTTTGTTTAGAAAATGCTAATGCAGGGCGCCTGGGTGGCTGGGTCAGTTAAGTGTCCCGACTCCTGCGTTCGGCTCAGGTCACGATCTCAGAGCCATGAGATCAAGCCCTGCATGGGGCTCCGAGCTCTGTGTTCCCAGAGCTGGCTTAGGATTCTCTCTCTCTCTCTCTCTCTCTCTCTCAAAATAAATAAACTTAAAAAAAAGAAATGCTAATACATATCAGAGGCTATGTGCAATGCTCAGAACACGGAAAATGTCCAAGCAAGGGTGGTGGTGGTTGTTTTTATCAATTCACAGACCCTTTAGAGCATTTTCTTGCTTATCCATAGAGAGACTTTCAAACTGGATCATCTGTGGTCCCTTGGGTTTCCAAAATCCAAAATCACCAAAATGCTAATGTGAGCAATTATATGACTTACACCTTGGCCCTAAGACCAGAAGGTCTGACCTTGCACCTGCACTGGGGTGCAAGCCTCTTAAAAAGGTATACCCAATTCGAGGTGCAGATACATTTTTTTTTTTCTTCGAGAAAGTTTCTGGCTGTTATCAGATTCTCAAAGGGGTTCTATGTCTCCCAAGGGATCATCTCTGGAAATGGTCTGAGCAGGTTGCTTGTGCCTAAGGGACAGGAGAAGGGACCCACCGTTTACCAAGCCCTACTATGTGCCAGGCTGACATACATCATCCCTGTACTAACAACTGGATAAAGTAGACCCTATCACTCTCACTTTCCAGTTGAGGAAACAGAGGTTCCCGGTGCTCAAACTGGGGGATAGACACTGGCCTTGGTCTCTTGCCTGCCCCACGGCTGGCACAGGCCTCTCTGATGCCAAGCTGGGCTCCATCATCGGCACTGAGCTCCCTCTGGGAAATGGAGCAAGGTACCCTAGCCGGGAAGTGCATGCCCTGCCCCTGGTCAGATCTCAGCTCGAGCTTCACCCCACGGAGTTTACCACTGACATATCAGGGACCACGGGACAGCCCCTCTCCAATTCTGTGAACGACCTCCCTTCAGGTCCACAGAGAATCCACAGCCCTGAGTGAAGCGTCCACCTCTTCTCCAGAAAGTACCTGGCACCTGGCTTAGACCACTCTCAGTCCCTCTCCGTGCTCGCGGCATGCCGTGCCAGAGGCCATGCAGTGGTTAAAAGCCTGGGTCCTGGAAGCAGGGAGAATTCTGACTCTGCCACTTATCAGCTACGTGACCTTGAATTATTCTGTGAACCCCTCTGTGCCTCACTTTCTACATTTCTACAGTGAAGCTAATAGCACCTATTTCACATGAGAGAGTATTACCTTTTTCTTGTGCCTTCTCCTATCAGGGACACCCTCACTTCTTTCTCCATCTATGTCCTATTCTCCTCCTGGAGAATTCCAAGCAGGTTCCACGCCCACTGGGGAGCCCCACGTGGGGCTTGATCCCACAACTGCGAGATCACCAACTGAGCCAATGTCAAGAGTTGGATGCTTACAGGCATCCCAGGGTGAGAGACTTTTTTTTTTTTTAATTTTTTGTTTGTTTATTTTTGAGAGAGACAGAGCATGAGCAGGGGAGGGGCAGAGAGAGGGAGACACAGAATCTGAAGCAAGGTCCAGGCTCTGAGCTGTCAGCACAGAGCCTGACGCGGGGCTCGAACTCACGAACTGCGAAATCATGACCCGAAGTTGGACGCCCAGTTGATGGAGCCACCCACGCGCCCCAAGAGACGTTTTTGAATGAAATATCCCTCATGTGTTACTGGCAGAGCTGGGGAAAGTTGGAACATGAACTTAAACTCAGGGCTACATGAAATAGGGTCAATCAATAGGGCACATGCTTTGATATCTCCATCAATGACAGAGTGTAGGATGAGAGAAATGTGAAGTTTGTTCCCTGTGGCATTTCTTATTATATACACCTTTATCAGGGACCAAAAGGTCATCTAATGTCTACCATTCCAACCGCTAACCTTTTTACTCACCTGCATATCCATTCATCCATCCATCCATCCAACCATATATCCATCCATCCATCCATCCATCCATCCATCCATCCTTCCATCCATCCATATATCCATCCATATATCCATCCATATATCCATCCATCCATCCATCCATCCATCTGAATATCCATCTATCCATCTATCCATCCATCCATCCATCCATCCATCCAAATATCCATCCATCCATATATTCATCCATCCATCCATCCATCCTTCCATCCATCCATCCATCCATCCATCCATCCATCCTTCCATCCATCCATATATCCATCCATATATCCATCCATATATCCATCCATCCATCCATCCATCCATCCATCCATCCATCCATCCATATATCCATCCATCCATCCATCCATCCATCCATCCATCCATCCTTCCATCCGTCCAGATATCCATCCAAATATTCATCTCTCTGTCCATCTATTCCTCCATCCATCTATCTATTCATCTACCCATTTGCACATCTATTAGAACATCTATCCACCCATAGCCTATCACAAACATATGCAGTGGACACTTTCTACCTTACAGGCACTGTGCTAGGCACTGTTGTGACCTGACAGTAAATGACATATGGATTCCACCTTCAAGGGATTTATATTCTAGAGGGGGAGGCAAACGAGCAAATAGGCAATCTTGATTCGGTAGGATATGAGTTATGATAGGGATGCATAGAGGGGCTGTGGGAGAGCACAAGACCGGGGAGGATCAGACAAACTTGTTGGCAGAGGTGACATCTCAGCTGAGGCAGGAAGACCCAGGAGGGGTCGCTGTGTGGGGACAAGGGCCTTCCAGGCTGAAGGAACCACATGTGCACAGGCAAAGGCAAGAGAAAGTGCTGGCCTGGGGAACTGTGGGGGGCTCCGTCTGGCCAGATCATAAGTAGTGAAGCTGGAAGGAATGAGAGGGCTGGCTGGAGTCCACAGCCTCAGGCTGAGTTTGAGTTTGGACTTTGTCCCAAGAGACTGGGAAGCCTTGGATGCATGTTAGAGAGGCCTGAGTGAAGAGAGCAGGCTCTAGAAAGGTCTTTCTCACAGGAAATAGATTCCCTTCTTGAACAGGAACACTATGTGGGAGGCAAGTTGTTATACTTGGAAACGATCCTAAAGAGGCTTCTTCCTTCTGAAATTTGGTCTTGCTGTCTCCTTTCCCAAAGCCATTTTCTGCCTGGCTGAAAATCTAGTGATGCTGGCAGGAGGGATGCTAATGATTCAGACAGTCATTAATATTCTCCCTGAAGAAGCTTCCTTGAAGCTCTAGCGGGAAATTCAGACCCAAGACCAGGAGAGGATTCCTGTAGTGCATAATTATGGGCAATGATGTCCTTTGGCCAATCGGGAGGGAGAAGCTTGCCTAGCATTAGTCCTGCTCCATTCCCTGGTCATGGCGTTGGCTGGGGGCTCATTGCCCAAGCAGGCAACCAGGTTAGGGGGTACATAAGACAGCCGAGAGGCAGCGCACAGGACACAGACTTACTGCTCCCCCCCCCCCCCAACTGTGTCCCACGTACTGTGCCGGGATACAGGAGAAATCAAACCAGATCCCTGCGGGACCTAATATTAAAGAGAGTGGGTTATCAATGATGCCAATGCAGGGAAAAGGGGAGGCGAAAGGAAGGCAGAACACCAGCATCTCATCTGAAGTAGTGTGGAGTCAAGATACACTGCCTGTAGTTGATGGAATAAGAAGTAAGAGAGTGAAGGTATTTCTTAAAGTTGCCAAAGTAACTAGTGTGAACCTAAAAATAATGGCACACCTATATTAGGAGGACAGGGCGGGAAATGTCAATGGATAAGGTCTAAGGTCTGCAAACCAGTAAATATCAAATGTAAGCACAGTTTTCAGAGATTTGTAGTTAACCACAGAGGGGACAGCCAGGAAACGTAAGAACAGTCACTCCTGGGAAGCAGATTCAGTAGGAGGGGGTGGGGTGGACATCTGCTTCTTAATGTAAGGCTTTCTCTTTTACTCAATTATTTCTTTTAATGTTTATTTATTTTGAGAGACAGAGACAGAGTGCAAGTGAGGGAGGGGCAGAGAGAGAGGGAGACACAGAATCCGAAGCAGGCTCCAGGTCTGAAGTGTCGGCACAGAGCCCCACGCGGGCTCTGGGGTCCTCTGGGGTGGGGGTGGGGTCCCATACCACTATGCTCGTGTTATAAGAGTTGTAACTGTGTGGCCGTTTGTAGGACATGATCATCGGCCTTTCCCGGATTCCCTGATAACCATCTTATCGCTGAGGATTGCCACGTGGTTCCAGTGACTGTTCTGTTATGATGGCCACTGGGCTGAGCTGCCCTGCTTTAATCCCAGCACAATAATAAGGAAAGGCTGTGGATGTAATGCAGAAATGAGGCCAGAATGCCACGCTGTACAAACAGAGGCTCCATAGCAGTGTATGGGGCACGGGGGTGGCGGGGGGAGAAATGGCAGAAAATTGAGTCAGTGGAGAACCCACTCCAGGCCGGGGTGGGGGGATATTCAAAAAGCCCTCTGGGCGGCCTGTCCTACGCTCACATGGTGAGCAAAACATCACTCTGCCCATTGCATACAGGCTTTGAATTCAAATTGGATTTGTTTTGCAATTGTGATCACATTTAATTTGTGGATTTGTTTTGGTGTCATCGCATTATTAGGGTGATGAAGCAGCATCTTTTAAGCAGCATCATAAGAAAAATATTTTATGGTAATGTTGAGAGGGAAGCATCTGAGAGAACATGTGCCCTTTAAAAGTATTTATGCTTGGGGCGCCTGGGTGGCTCAGTCGGTTAAGCGTCCGACTTTGGCTCAGGTCATGATCTCAAAGTTCATGGGTTCGAGCCCCACATCGCTCTGTGTTGACAGCTCAGAGCCTGGAACCTGCTTCGGATTCTGTGTCTCCCTCTCTCTCTCTGCTCCTCCCCCGCACTCCCTCTCTCTCTCTCTCTCTCTCTCAAAAATAAACATTAAAAAAGTTAAAGAAAAAAGTATTCTATGTTTGAAAGACGCAGAGCCACATACCATTTTGCAGACCATCCCCGTGGCTCAAAAACTATTGCCCACTTAGAGTTAATATTCCGAAAGCTTAGCCTCATCCCAGTACCCTGCTGGTCACCATGGACAGGCCCTCCACACCAGCTACCAGGTTAATTTAATATCCTTCAACTAGCTTGTGCCAGTTTCCAGCAACGGTAGGTAAGGCCGGGGTGTTTTAGGGGCTCACACCAGCGCCTAAACACTGGTCAGGGCCTGATAAATGAGAATACTACTCCTGAGAATACTACTGAGAATACTACTATTACTCTTACTTCATGGGGCTTGGGGAAGAGATATCTAAAGGTATAAAAATACCCTCCCCCGGGGGCGCCTGGGTGGCTCAGTCACGCATCTGACTCTGGCTTTGGCTCAGGTCATGATCTCACAGTTCATGAGTTCGAGCCCCGCATCAGGCTCTGTCCCGACAGCGTGGAGCTTGCTTGGGATTCTCTTTCTCCCTCTCCGTTTGCCCCTTCCCTGCTTGCGCACTCTCTCTCTCAAAATAAATAAGCATTAAAAAAAAAATAAATAAATACCCTCTCCTGATGTTCCTGTCTCCATATCTTATATCCCAGTCAAGAAAATAGAAGGAAAATTGACATAAAGGTGTGGAGCCTGGGAAGGAGACACGGGAGGTTCTGTGATGCCTTGGGGAGGAACATTCTGGACTGGAAAACACACCGTGGGGGTGAGGCCCAGCTCTGTGTGACCAGGGACAAGTTGTAATGTCTCCCTGAGCCTCGGGCTCCCAATATGTTAATGAGGACAAAGGATCATCCCAGCCTTGCCCACTTCATGGAGCAGGTGGGAGGACCAATGAGGTCAAGGATACGGAGGGTGTCAGTGACAACATGAAGGGCTGCCATTATTGTTGCAAGAGTGACAGCAGCAAGGCAGAGTGGAAGACATAGTCAGGAGCCAGTGAAGGATGGGAAGGCGGGGGGGGGGGGGTGGGTAGAGAGAGAGAGAGAGGGAGAGAGAGAGAGAGGAGATTCCCCCGAATCTGTGCGAATTGCTGGCTAACAGGAACTGCCAGCTTGCTTAAGACTAAATTTGTTTTTTCTGCTTTGGGGCTTGACTCTGTGAAAATATTTGGTCTTATTTGAGATCGTTTGTTTTTCTTTGTAAGCATTAAGTGTCTCTTTATAATGCACTGTTCTCGGGGAATCATGGGGAGCATTGCAAACCAATTTTTTTTTCCTAACTGTATTTTCTTGAATAACGAACTCTACTTTGATTTAAACATTTTTATGAGAAGTTCCCTCTTAATGGAAAAGTGATTTTTCAAAACGCATTTGGCAAGGGGGGGAGGGGGGTGGGGCGAGGGACGGTAAAGTTACAGTCTCATTTATTCTTCGTGAAGTGGAAGGGAAGTGGAACCCCGGGGAGAAATCGGATAAAAAAAAAAAAGTGATAGAATGAAAGGAGAAAAGAAATAATATAATGAATGCACGTGGGCTTTGAATAGGCGTCTCGTGATGTGCATAAGCTCTTGGGTTTGGGGAGACACAGCAATGAGTGGTCAGAGCTGACATCTGGCCAAAGACCAGGTCCTGTGACTTAGAGGCACTGCCATCTCACGCTGGGCCTCCCGGCCTCAGTCTCCCCACCTGTGGAATGGGATGAAGCCATCTTCGCGGGGCTGCTGGGAGGGCCTCAGGGAACAGTGAATGGGAACATGCAGGCTGTAGGGTGTGGGGCACACGGAGGGAGGATTGTTATTTGCGCAGTGGGGCCAGAGGGAAGGTTGTACTGAATAAGCTTCAAGACTCTTTCTAGCCCCAAAGATCCAGATTTTGATGAAAACGCACTGACGCACAGGTACACGCATGTGGTCACAGGTGTAGACATTGACGCACACACTCACAGGTGCGCACGTTTGTTCACAGGTACAGACGCGGACACACGATGCAGATACATAGTCACACACAGATACACGCACACGCCCTCAGACACACCCCACGTTCTTCAAAGGACACAGTCGCCGCTGGAGCCCCACGTCCCCTCCGCCCAGCTGAACACCACTCCGAAGTAGAGCCTTATGCTCCGTCCACTCCCCGAGCGGAGCCCACGTCCTCACAGCCCCGCCCCCAGGCTCTGCCCCATGGTGCCCAGAAACCGCTCAATGCTGTCGTCTCCCGGGCAATGTCCCTCTCTCTGTCCCCTGTCCTTGGCATTTGGTGACCCCCACTGTGAGCTTTGAGCTTCACGAGCTTCATGATCCTGTCTTTGTTGTGTATTTGTTTTTAATTTTCTAAAAATGTTTATATATTTTTGAAAGAGAAAGAGACAGAGTCGAGCAGGGGAGGGGCAGAGAGAAAGAGAGGGAGGCAAGGAATCCGAAGCGGGCTCCAGGCTCTGAGGTGTCAGCACAGAGCCTGACCCCACGAACTGTGAGATCATGACCTGAGCCGAAGTCGGAGGCTTAGCTGACGGAGCCACCCCAGCGCCCCTGTAGGGATCCTTTCTGCCTTGTTCATGAATGCATCGTCGGAGCGTGGCTCTTAGTGGGTGTTCAAGAAGTGCCAGTTGAATGACCGAATGGATGAATGAGCCCTACGGAGGGACATGGTCTGCTCAGCCCAGGGCTCTGGACTCTGGGGTCGGCATGGGGAGAAGAAGGGGGCCTGCCCCTGGGCCAGTGCCAGTGCCCTGCCCTCTCCAGCGCTCAGTCAAGCCCCGGGCCCCTCCGGAGCCGACTCTGCTCCGTCCACGCACGTCCTCCCTTCGCCGCCTCCTGTGGGACCCAAAGCGCTGGTGATATCCGGGACCTGCCACTGGTAGCTGTTTCTGGCTCATCTCCCACGGCCCCCAAGGTGCCTCCGGAGTTTGCGGGAAAGGATGGGGTTCCTCGGGAAGGCGGGTGCCCTGCAATCCCACCCGCCCTCCGCACGCCAGCACCGCCCCCTGCCAGGTCCCAGTAGGTCACCACGTGCTGGAACGGGGCTGTGCGATTCTCACATAAACCCCACATCCCAAAGCCGAGCAAACGCGGGCTCCAGCAGTGAAGTGACCGGCCCAAGGTCACAAGCCGGCAGGCGGCAGTCCTAGGAGTTGAACCCGGGCCCCAAATTCTTCACTGCTGCATTGGCCTGACTGCCCACACTGGGTCCGGCACCCTGTCCGGGGCTCCCTCGGCTTCTGTCTTCTCCACTGGGGCAACACGCCCTCTGTATCGTCCTTAGCTCCTACGCTGGGCCAGGAACGACTCAGGGACAGCAAGCTAGACCAGTCTGATGCCTCGTCTGGGTCCCCTTGGCCAGGCCAACGTGCCCGTTCGGCAGCCGCTGACCTTTTTTCTGGAGCGTTGCCTTACGTAGGAAAACTCACTTGCCGGGGGGGTTATGACACCCCTCACCCCAGCTGACCTCAACTGGAACCAGCGACTGGCGGGCAAGGGCAGGCAGGATCAACTCTGCGGCACAAGTCATGCTCTAGAATCCCTTGCGGGAACCAGCTGAGATCCCAGCCTTGCTAAGCGCCTTCTGCCCTCTCCTGCTTTCCTCACTCGCTCTTTCTAGAAAGCTCTCCTTCCAGAACCCATGTGCGCAGGATGTCATGTCTCAGGCTCTACTTCTAGAGAACCTGACCCGAGACAGGCAGGGACAGCCTGACAATCACTGAGACCCCAGGGTCAAGGCCAAGCGGATGGCAGGAACTTCATGGGCATTTATTGAAGGAACGAGGCATTTCTCCTGCCCTCTGTGCAAAGCTTCTGCTCCAACCCATGGGCCTCCTCAGTCAGGCCGTACAGAGAATCAGTTCTTGTTCAAAGGGAGGAGCTTGGTTTTCTGTGGGCACGAGCACACAGTAGGAGCTTAGTGAGCTTTTGTCAAATGAGTGATTATTTATTTGTTTGTTTGTTTGTTTTAAGAGAGAGAGAGAGAACCAGCGAGAGCACAAGTGGGGAAAGGGCAGAGAGAGGGAGAGAGAGAGAATCCCACGCAGGCTCCGCCCGGCCAGGGCAGAGCCCCACGTGGGGCTCAGCTCAAACTCCCGAACTCGCGAGGTCATGACCTGAGCTGAAGTCAGATGCTTAACTGCCTGAGCCACGCAGGCGCCCCAGTGAGTGAATATTTCAATGAGTGTCTGCTTTTCTCCATTCCTGTTTATATCCCCCCCAACCCCTCAAGGCCACCTCTGCCATCACCTGCCAGGTATCCTCACCTGCCATGCCCACCCGGGCTGGCTTTGGCTTCATACCAAAGCACCTTCCAGCTGTCTGCACACCTCAGAAGTTCACCGAGGGTCCTCAGGGGTCCCCCAAGGGCATGGGATCAGAGGTTCATGCCGAATAGCTCTGTTTGACCTATTTCCATGAGGTTTTGTTTGGACAAAAGCGCTCTGTGGCTGCAAAGACTGAGAAGCCCCTTGCCCCTCTGCTGTCTTGCATTTTCTTTCTCTCTCTCTCTTCCTCCCTCCCTCCCTCCCTCCCTTCCTTCCTCCCTTCCTTTCTCTTCCTTCCTTCCTTCCTTCCTCCCTCCCTCCATTCCTCCCTTCCTTCCTTCCTCCCTTTCTCTTCCTTCCTTCCTCCCTTCCTTCCTTCCTTCCTCTCTTTTGAGAGACAGTCTTAAGCAGGCTCCATGCCCAGAGCAGAGCCCAGTACAGGGCTCCCATCCCACCACCCTGGGATCATGACCTGAGCAGAAATCAAGAGCTGGATGCCCAAATGACTGAGCTCTCCATCCAAATTCTGTGTGTAGACATCCTCTTATGTCCCCATCTAATCAGGAACTCCCCGAGGATTCTAGTTTAAGGTTAAAAGCATAGGCTTTGGAGTCAGAAAGGCCCTGGGCCAGTTCATTTAGTCTCTCCTAGCCTCAGTTTCTGTAGCTGTAAAATGGGAAAGTCACAGAGCTACCACCTGAGGGCCGGGCAAGAATTCAGTAAGATGGATCATGTGCTAAGCAAGTGCCTGACTCCTGGCAAAATAATAAAATGTGCCTTCTAGTATTTTTTAATTCCCCAGGCAGTGCTTTGGGCATACTTGGAAATTAATTGCCAAAGTAATCAAACTCCTTCGGCCAAGGGAACTAAACGGTGGATATGCGTGAAGCTCACCCTGTCCTGGCATGGCTATTTCCCAGGGACCCAACACCATGTATCATGGCCATGACCACGGGGCTCTAGTGAAAGCCACCAATCCCAGGAGGACGCTGGGGACATTCCAAGTGGCAGCTGCACGGCTAAATAGAGCCTTCGCCCCTTGCTGCAAAAGGACTAGAGAAGGAACCCCAATGCTCCTCTGCTTCTTAAGCATCTGGCTTTCTCCCAGATCCAGGCTCGCCGTGCTTAGACAGCAGGGGAAGTTGGAAGAGAATATGGTTTCTCATTGCCTAGATTTGTTGGTGTATCTGCAGCGGCTTATACAAAGGTTGTGCACAGGGCGTGCTCAATAAAAATCGTGGGGTGAATGCAGGCATAGAGGGACGAGTGAATTGGAGCTCTGTCTGCCATGTAATTTCAGCATCTAGGATAGGTGTCTTTCAATAAATGTTTCGGAGTGAATGAATGAATTCTAGGTTCACTGCCCTGTTCTCAGTTCTGAGCCCGAGTCCCAGCACTGAGGAGGCGGGTGATGAATATTTATGGAGGAAATGAACCAGATCCAGTATTTCCCTGGGTAATAACTGGGCTTCAGCTGCGGTTGCCCTCTACCTCCCCACTTGCCCCAGAGTCACAGACATGGGTTCCAGGGACAGAGTCCTCGAGGCCAGTCGCCAGCCCAGCTTGGCCTCAGCCGGGTGGAATGGGGTCTAGAAAACAGAGCTATTTACCTTCCCCCGGGCACACCCGGGAGACTGACTGGCTGGCTTGCCAGTAAGCTTGGAGGGGATGCCCTTGGGGAACACTCACCCCCCCAGATGGACGGTGCTGGAAGGAGCAGAGCACAGTGACCCAGGGATGCCACCAAGGAGCCCTCATCGGCACGGCGTTGGCATCCTTATAACCACACAGGCGCACACACATTGATGGGGACATGTGGCCACGCCCCGCTGGGCACAGAGCTCTCTACAGTGACCCTTCCTTCCTCCCCTGTCTACACGTGGGAGCCACTGTCCCGAACAGGCTCCCGAGACCCACACGAGTGATCGTGTCTGTTCATCTTCCCAGGGCATCCCCGGGGGCACAGGCATGTGGCTGTGCACTCGGCCTTGCCCAGCCTCCCCCCTCTGCCATCCCATCCCAACGCACCTTGCCTCTGCCCCGAGCACACAGTGGCCACACACCGCCCTGTGGCACCACCAAGAGACAACACCACCTGTCACACGGGACCTCTTCCTTGGATCAGAGAAGCCCAATTAGCCAGGAGCTGCGGCTCAGAGTTCACAGCGCAGAACCAGAGACAAGTCACGGGTCCCCTCATTGCCTGGAGTTACGGGAGTCCCTCCCTAACCCCGCGTTCTGTGCCACTGACGGGCAGCCACTCCATCCTTCGACACCGCTGGGATTGACTCCCCCCGCCCCCACCCCACCCCAACCCAGGGGAACCAGGAAGTGGCCCCGCCCCTTAGAGTTGCCTGGCCTGCAGGCTGGAACGCTGTCCCCAGAAGTATCTGGGTCCTGGGCCGGGGCCCTACTTGGCCCCCAGCCGTGCAAGCCAGAGGCCTCCTCCCGACTCCGGTTTGCGGCGCAGCCGCTTGCCCATGCCTGCTGCCTGTGGGGTCTCGGGCCAGCCAAGCGCATGGGGCCACCCTACAGCACGAGCCGGCGAGTCGGAGGAACGCGGCCTTCGATGCCCAGACAGGCCGGCGCAAGGAACCAGTTCCGCACGGGGTGACGAGGAGGCAGCTGGGACCCTAAGGCCTCAATCTGTGCCGACTGATCCTTCCTTCCCCCGTCAGGTTCCCTTTAGCCTGGGGTTGGCCCCTGCAGCTGCACGGCCCGGGGAAGACGCCGGGCTGGCATTTGGTCCCCTTGGGTACCCTCCAGGTAGGGCGGAAGCGGAGCAGGTCGGGGATGCTGGGAGGCCCCGCAATGCCCCAGGAGAGCAAACCACAAGGGGAGCCCCCTTCCCGAGATGCCCAAGCTGGCTTCGCCACGCCCGCCTGCCCCGGGGGGCCGGGCCCCCGCCTGGTACTCACCCCGCTCCGCAGAGGCCTCACCCTCGCGTGGTGGCAGCCGCCCCCTCTCAGGCAGTGCTCCCCATCTGGAGAGGCCGCGGCACTAATCAGCCGCCTGGCGTGGTGCGGCCGAGTGGCTGGGGTTTAATTGACACCAGGTGGCCCCTCCCCAGGGGCAGGCTGGGAGGCGGCTCTGCCCGGCAGGGAGGCCAAGCCCCGGGCAGGGGGGCCCCCGGCACCCAGGCCTGGCCGGTTCAGGCCTCCCCTGGGGAGAGCAGGGCAGTCAGGCAGCTGCGGGCCACCCCTCCCCTCCTCTCCCACCGGCCGCCTCCGTAGCACACTCCAGCCCTGCTTTCCTAGGCTCTGACCTTTCTTTCATTTCAGAGGCAGCAGGGACAGTGACAGCGTCTGCCCAGGAGGAGGGTGGCTCAGGTTTCCCCCCTGACTGGCTGGGGGCAGCCAGGAGTGATGCACTGGGTCCACAGCGGCCAGGCCCTGTCGGCTGGCTCCTCAGGAGGGACACCCGTGGGCGTCGCAGACCATCCCCCAGACCATCTTTTATTGAACACTTACTACATGCCAGGCCCTGAACGGTGCCCACATTGTGCTGTGGGAGGTAGGCCTATGGTAATTCCTTCCACTTTGTAGATGAAGGAGCTGAGGCTCAGAGAAGCTAAGCTTCTTCCCGAAGTCACACAGCGGGACAGACACCTAGTCAGGGATTTTAACCACCACCTGTAAAGTAGGTCCCCATTTTCCAGATAAAGTAATCGAGGAGGCCACTTCTCAAGGTCACACAGCAAAGTATGGAATTTGGATCTGTCACCAGATGTGTTGGGCCGGGCTGCCCGGAAAAGTCAAGTCCAGTCGTGAAACAAGCTTCCTCTCCTGACCGACGGGTATCCCTGCTTATATGAGGGCTCCAAGTGAGTCACAGCTGGGGTTTAGGGGAAAGAACATTGGATGTAGAGTCAGAAGACCTGTGTCGAAGCTGCTGTGTGAATTTGAGCAAGTTACTCTACCTCTCTGGGCTTTGCTGCCGCTGGGAGCTGGGAGCACCAAATAGGACGCCATGTGGACGGGGCTTTGTGACTGGGACTCCCTGGGCAAGGCTGGGGAGTGCTGGGGTGATTCTGCCTCAGCAGTCTTTCCCAGCCCCGCCCCCCCGGCCCCCCCTCCCCCACCCGTGTTTTCTCCCATTACCACCCGGAGCTGAAAGACCCAGCAGTGAAGGGCACACACAGTCTCTGTAGTAACAGACCTGGGTCCAAATCCTGGCTCTGTGCCTCATCAACCACATGACCTTCAGAGGTCACTTCCGTTCTCCGGGTCTCAATTTCTCATCTCTGAAACGTGCGAAAGAGCCCTGCCTCCCTGCCTGGGCTGCGGGAGGATCAGCGACGAGTGACCCAGCATCCATCTTTTCATTCAACACCACTTATTGAGCACCTACTATGTGTGGGTCACCGTGCTGGGGACATGATGGTGGGCAAAACAGAGTCAGTCCGTGCCCCGGTGGTGGAGACAGATAATAGTTAAGAGAACACACAAATCAATATGTAACTCCTTGTACATCCTTGAGAAACAGAAGTGGTTATTGTTCTTCACACACTTACTCAGGAAAAGAACTCACATACCTACTATGTGCCAGGTACTGTTACGGGCACTGGGCATGTAGCAGTGAGCCGTGAGGACAGGTCCCGGGACACAGGAAGCTGGCATGTTCCAACAATTAACCACGACCATGTGTAGCAATAACAATTATTACAATTATAATAACATAATATATATAGTTATGATTATTACAATATTATCATGTAATAATTAATATTATTATATATTATAATAGGACACCCCCCCGCCCCGTGTGCCTTGATTTCCTCACTGGTAGAATAACATGCCTGTCTGCTGGGTGTGCCCCTTGGGGAGCTCTGAGGTGCAGTGTGGGATTCCAGAACATTCCTAGGTCTAATCTTCAGGGAGGCTCATGGGCTCCTTTTGGTCTGACTTATGGACACCCTGGCAGCTCATCCCCCTGGCCCAGACCCAGACCCCACGTGGGTTGGGAGAAGCTGAGCCCATGACTCAGCCTGCCTGGCTTGTCAAGTGACGAGGCAGCAGGCAGCTGGCTGGGTTGTGAGCCATGGGGCCGTCATGAGCCAGACGTGGGGCAGGTGCCCAGGGTACAGACTGGGGCTTCAGGATGGCAAGGGAGGGGCTCCGGGCTCAGGTGACTTCACCCTGGCCCCGGGTGGCATGCAAAGAGAATATTTTGGTAAGAAGCAGTGAGAAATCATGGAACGGACTGCCTTGTAAGTGAATGAGCTCCCTGTCAGTGAAAGTCATCTCCAGCGAGATGTAAAGGGGACTCCAGAAATTGGGAGAGGGTTCTGGGAAAGCTAGGTGATTTCTACACCTTCTTCAGACCTAATTTTGGACATCACTTTCTCCTGGAGGCTTTTTCTGAGACCATCTCCCCCGCCCCTCCCCGGCCAGGCAGGCGCTTTGCCTGAGTTCTCGTGCCCTGGGCTTCCCCCTGTGCAAGCCCACGGCTCCAGAATTGCCTGTTCACTTGCCCAATTAAGCCACAAGTCTGAGCTCCACCTCCTCTGTCTGTCCACTCTGTTACCCACCCAGTCCCGCCGATGCACCCATCAGCCGTCCCCTGTCTGGGATCTCACGGTGGCTTCTGATCCCAGTCCCCCCCCCCCCCCCCATGCTGCGCCCTCTTGCGGGCTGCAAGGCAGGGACGGGCACACAGTAGGTCTGTAGAGCAGCACCAATCAGCACAAATACACTGTGAGCCACAGACCTAGCTGTCAATTCTCTGGTAGCCGCATTCAAGAGGTAAACAGAAACAGGTGAAATGAATTCTAACGTACTTTAGCCCAGGAAGGTCGAAAAGGATCGTGTCAATGTGTAATGAACATAAAAAAGTACGGATGAGATGGTGCACGTTCTTCCCGATTTTTTGAACATCTTAGAAATCTGGTGGGTCATCTCAATTCAGACTTGCCACATTTCAAGGGCTCAAGGGCCACATGTGGCCGGCTGTTCCTGCCTTGGGCAGATCTGGAAAGTTTTGCTGACTGAGAGAATGAAGATAGGAGGGAGGATATTCTTAGCTTAGTGGGTAAGGTGTCCCTATGGGTTGCCATGTTATTCTTTTTTTGTTTTTACTCATCTCTCTCTTTTGCTTTGCTGGGCAGTTCTCTATGTCCTGTCTTTCTGTCCTTCAAGCCCAGCTCCGTGTTGAGCTGAAAATGAACCAGCTTTTCCAGAACTCTCTCCCAATTTCTGGACCGACTCCCCTTTACAACATCCAGCTAGAACACTTTGGCAGGGAACTCATTCACTCACGAGGCAGTCCACTCGGTGATTTCTTACTGCTTCTTACTAGAATATTCTCTTTACTTCTGACACTGGGTCTCCCAGTAGAAGAGGTGGTGTGGTCTGGTGGTTTGAACTCAGGGGGCTGAGTGCCAATCCTGACTCGGTCACATAGTTGCATGACCCTGAGCCTCAGTTTCCTCATCTGTAAAGTGGGGCTGATACCACTTTTAGACGACGTGTCATCACTGTTCAGAAGGACTTTCTGCCATGACGGACATGTGGACCCTAAGGTGGTAGCGTCTATCCACACGTGGCTATCAAGCACTTGAAATGTGGCTGGTGTGCCAGAGGAATCGACTTTTGGATTTTACCTGATTAATTACATTTGAATTTAAATAGCTATATGTGGCTGCTGGCTACCACATCAGAGAGCACAGCTTCCCCAGTGTCACGGGAGGATTGATTGACTATAAAGCCCCAAGCGTAGACCAGGATTTCCCCCACCTGGTGCCTAGTTTATCTGTCTAGTGTGTCTATAAAGACCGTGGAGGCCCCTCTTGAGTAATCGCACATTCCGATAGTGAGTGTAAGGAAATCATCCAAGGCCGGGAAAGAAGCATCTGAGGGGGGTAAGGATGCAAAGGGGGCAAAAACCCCTCAGCTCTCAGAAGAGCCTACTCTCCCGACATATTGGGAGACTGTAGGGTTGCTTACACTGTGACAAACGGAGACAGAGAGATGCCTCCCACCTAGAAGGAGCATTGACATTTGTCTGGGTGGCTCATCCTAAAATTGCTTCCTGGGGCGCCTGGGTGGCGCAGTCGGTTAAGCGTCCGACTTCAGCCAGGTCACGATCTCGCGGTCCGTGAGCCGTAAGTTCGAGCCCCACATCGGGCTCTGTGCTGACCGCTCAGAGCCTGGAGCCTTGTTTCCGATTCTGTGTCTCCCTCTCTCTCTGCCCCTCCCCTGTTCATGCTCTGTCTCTCTCTGTCCCAAAAATAAATAAACGTTGAAAAAAAAAATTAAAAAAAAAATTGCTTCCTGTGTAAGTGGTTTACATGTATTATCTCATTTAATAGTCACAGCAACCCTACAGTCTCCATGGCATGGAGACTGGTATTGTCTCCAATGATATGAATGGTGAAACTGAGGCTCAGAGAGGTCATGCCGCCTGCCCAAAGTCACACAGCCAGTGAGCCACAGAGCTGGGATTCCAATGTTAAGTCTATGAAGCCCTTGCTCGTTCTCCATAGTGTAACACCATTCTCTGTCCAACCCTCGAAATGTCTCTACAGCTTCTCAGTAACTTTGCATCAGTCTTGACTTTCATCCTATAAGGACATGTCATATCCCTGTCTGGCAACGATGAAAAAAACTGGGCCGCCAATAGGCTCAACAAGTTACTTAATAAAATGCTAGTTTAAGGGCATCTTTTTAATAAAATTGACTCAGAAATCATTTTGTACAATTTTCTTTTATATTTGAAAATAAGCCCTGAGTCGTATTTTGCTCTGTTCAGAGCTTTCTAATTTACTTAGAAGGTAATTGTCTCCATCTTCATGGTTCTGGATGTTTTGCAATAAATACCTCTTTACGAGGCAAAATGGCATTAAGACCTGACTTGACATCTCATGGATTTTGAGCAGAGTTCTGGGCTAGAGACCAGGTCGCTCAGGTTTGTTTAGTTTGTAAGCGACCAGAGTGATTTTGAGCTTTGGAAGAAAAAAAGAGGAAGGGGGAGAATTGGTTAGAATACAGAGCATCTGGACAGTCCCAGGAATCAAGGAAATGACATCTGGGGATGTCAGCAGCAGAAATTCCCTGATCTTCTTTGAGTGAAAGATTTAGCTCCTAATACTACCCAATCACCCCTGCAAGTCCCAGGTCAGAATTCTAAATTCTCAGGAAAATAAATCTGATTGGTCCAGCATGGGTCACGTGTTTACCCCTAAACCAATCAGCGACCACGGGTGGGCAGAACCATGCAGCGCTGCTGTAGAAACAGATGCTGGGATGCATACACCTGCAAGGAGGAGACAAGGTAGGCAGCCTCAAGAGAGGGACTGACGTCAGGGAAAGAATCTCCTTCCCAAACACATTCCTTTGTGGCTTGATGTCCTCTGTCCCATCTTGAACAGACTTGTCTTCTCCTTCCCTAGAGAGGGCTGACAATTCTGTAATGCAGGAGTCAGCAAACAATTTCTGTAAAGGGCCAGATAGTAAATATTTTTGGCTTCACAGACCATACCTTGGCCATGGCTATATTCCAATAAAACATTATTTATAGAGACTGAAATTTGAATTCCATAAAACTTCCATATGTCATGGAATGAATATTCTTCTGACTTCTTTTCCTCCCAACCATTTAAAATACAAGAATCAGGGACTCCTGGGTGGCTCAGTTGGTTGGGTGTCCGACTTTGGCTCAGGTCATGATCTTGTGGTTCGTGGGGTCGAGCCCCGCATTGGGCTCTGTGCTGACAGCTCAGAGCCTGGAGCCTGCTTTGGATTCTGTCTCTCCTTCTCTCTCTGCCCTTCCCCACTCACGCTCTGTCTCTCTCTCTCTCTCTCTCTCTCTCAAAAACAAATAAACATTAAAAAAATAAAATAAATAAATAAAATAAAATACAAGAATCAGCCTGGAAAAAAAAAAAATAAAAGAATCAGTCTGTACAGAAATAAGTGGCAGGCCAGACAGGGCTTGGGTGGGGGCTGTAGTCGGCCAACTCCTGCTGTAGTGAAAAACAACACTAGGTCTTTCGATCTAAATTTTTACCTTGAGACACAGAAATCAGTAACAGAGCCAAATATTTCGAATATGTGGCAAGCGAAAACGAAAGCAGCCTTTTAAAAGGACTTAATTTAAAATGTAATAAAGTAATTCCCAATGGCATCAGTGAGTGATACTGATCGATCTGCCTCTTCCCCCTGGTCAGCGTCCAGGGGACATCGTGCTTCATATCTGCCTCCTTGTCAAAGTGGCGTCAGCAATTAGCAATTTCTGGTTTCCTGAAGAACTTCTAGCCGACGTTTCTGAAGTGGGATCTGACTTTCCTTCTTTAAAAGAATCTCATTGGGATTGGAAAATGTCGCAGAGAACAAAGAACCAGGGCAGAGCCGGTTCCGGCCGGGATCCCAAAGTGGGCCGGGACTCCATAGCCCGTCTTTCTTGTACCAAACTGATCTCTTGGGTTTGAGGACTGGGGAGAGTCAGCACAAACTCCAAACACACACAGGTTCCAAGGACAGTGTAAGAGCAGTGGCTATTACCAGCCTTTCTTGGATTGGGAGCTAGGCTCCCTGCTAAATGGCTCCCATGGATCTCTCCCTGTCGTCTTGGCTTCCAGCTAGGAAGGTGGGTGCGATTCTTAGGGTGCATGTCCCTGTATGACGCCTAAGGAAACTGAAGCTCAGAATTTGCGTAAGGTCTTCGTCTGGGTTCTCCCAGAACCTGAGATGGGGAGACTCACGCAAACCATTTATTGAGGAAGTGTTCCCAGCGGGGATGGGCAACAGAGGGCGCAATCGAGGAGCCATTTCAGGGGAGGTCCCAGCCTCAGCCTGTCGCTGTTGTGTAAGGTGCTTTGTTCTCTGCGACGTCCTCCTTCAAGGGTTCCCACTGACTTCAGTCACTGCTAAGGGCTGCCCCCGGGGTGGGGGAGGCGGAAGCACCTCCTGCACCCTGAGGACGGTCTTCCCAAGTCACAGGAGCAGCCTTAGAAGCAAGGCACACGGAGGAGGGGGAGGGGCGCGCATAAGCGGCAACCACTCTGGGCCCAGGTCCCTGAGCAGGAGAGCTGGTTCAAAGCCCTGGCTTCCAACTCCAGAGCCTGGAACTGTAACACTAAGCTGGTGGTGCCCCTGGACATTGTATATGGAATCCTGCTGGTCTGTGTCAAAGTGTTCACTAGGCTTTGGGGAAATGAGAAAAATACGAGGGCGTTTGAATTTTTATTCCTCACATTATGGTCACCCTATTTATTTATTTATTTATTTATTCAGGTAATAAGGTAGCCTTTCTTTTAAAAAACAATGGTGGCAGTAAACTGCAGGTGTATTTGGTTTTGCTGTTTTCTTTTTTCTTTTCCTTCTTTCTTTCCTTTCTTTCTTTCTGCTTCTTTTTTGATGTATTTACTTGGTAAAATAAAAAGCTGAGACAATGTATCAATTTCCCTAAAGTTTTTTTTTTCCCCTTTTCATTTCATGGTCCAGGAAATATAAGCCAGTAGGCTATATGGTCTGTAAAGGGTCTAAGAATATACTTTGAACTTTTTCCATGGGTGAGAGCAATGTTTCTCAAAGCATTCCATGAATCCTCTAAGATACAGTGAACAGAGGCACCTGGGTGGCTCAGCGGTTGAGCGTCCGACTTTGGCTCAGGTCATGATCTCGCAGTTTGTGAGTTCGAGCCGCGTCGGGCTCTGTGCTGACAGCTCGGAGCCTGGAGCCTGCTTTGGATTCTGGGTCTCCCTCTCTCTCTGCCCCTCTCCTGCTCCCACTCTGTCTCTGTCTCTCTCTCAAAAATAAACAAACATTAAAAAAAAAATAAGATACAGTGAACAAAATGTTCTGGGGATAGATCAGTTGAGAAACTATATCCTCTAGTATCCCCTGGGAGAGTTTATAAGGTACATGAGCATATTAAAGTTTCTGACAAGTCCTGCATTAAAGAAATGTACATAACATTGTTTCACCCAGTGCCCTTTTGCTTTTTGATTACACTAGCCTGTCATGAACATATTTCAGGAAAATTCCATATACCAGCTAAAGCCACTGTTCCTGGAACCTAAGAATGTGTTTTTCCTTGTTTGACTTGCTGAAGTGGCATTTCATATGCACGTAACCCCCCAGGAGAGCTTCCTGAGTTATAAATGGTGTAGGGAAAACAATGACCCAATTGTCAGACGTGGTAATTTAGAGCCCTTGGAAGGGCAAGAACATTTATGACACAGCATAGAGCTGGATGCTGGCAAGTCCCAGCCTGCCTGCCTGCCTGCCTGCAGCCCCAGAACCAGCCGCCCACTCCAGAAGCAATGATCCTGGATTGTTCAGACAAGCAGCGACCTTCAGGCACGGCTTGGTAACACACATGCAGAAGTCAGATAAGGCTTGCCCGTATCCAGCCCCAAGTGGAGGGAAGGGGTGGGGGGAGGGAGCGGGGGTGAGTGAGTGTGTGGGGATCAAGGGTTGTGTGGGCACGCGGGATAAGCAGTAGGAATTTGAGTATTCTAAAAGTGGGCGAGCGGACGCGCGTGCACGCCCACACGCGCGCGCCTGTGTGTGTGTGCGCACGCGCCTGTGTGTGTGTGCGCGCCTCGTGGGTGCTTATGCGCACACGTTTTCCTGTGAGCATGCGGGAGTCAGCTCTGCAAGGTAAAGCAGGGGCTTGAGAGGGGGACCGCCCCTGGAATCCGTAAGCCAGTGAGAAGACGGTCTGAGCCGGGAGCCGGAGCCCTGCCTCTGCCCAATTTCACCCCTTCTGGAGCTGGAGCCACCTGCACAGGCCGTATCTGCTCCATCCCCAACTTGGCGCTGCCTGGACCTCCCGGAGCATCTCGCAAGATGTAGGAAAGGCCCAGGGGGCGTCCTCCCTGCACAGGGCTTGTTTCAGGAGGGAGGGAGGCTCACCCCAGGGCTGTGTGGGATTCATGACCACATCAACAGACCGGCGACCCCCAGATCCCCACCGCTCGTCAGGCCCAGCCCCCAGACCTCACCCTGGCAATCGAGGCCCTCCACAAATGTCCCCCCGCTCCAAGTCCCAACCCTATTTCCCAGAATGTCCCAAACTAAAACATGCCCCAAGGGCTCACCCTGTGCTAAACACTTTAAGGGTTTCACGCCGAGTCGGGGAGTATTCATAAGGATCTCAAGAGGCACGGTCACGATCTCCATTTCGCAGAGGAGCACAAGGAGCCTCGGAGAGGCAAAGTGCCTTACCCGAGGCCGCAGGGCTGCTAAGCGGTTTACAGCCCAGACTCCAGCGCAAATCCAGGGGGTCCCCACCTGCCTCTGCATCCAGACGCTCCTGGCTGGGGCGGCCGTGCATGGGCGTGGCAGGCTTCCTGAGTGGCTGGCTTCAGTGTGTTGTTCTCGAAGTGTGGTTGTGACTGGAGAACCAGGTTCCGGGCTTGACGGGGGGCCCTTCTGGCTGTGCAGCCTTGAGTACCTTTCCCCCTTCCTGAGCCAGCTTCCACAAGTAGGGAATGAGGGTGACGACTCCCACTCCCAAGGACGGTGACGTGGCAAGTTGATGTCTGAGTGAACGACTGTTAGCGCACGTTGGAGGCAGCCCCGGAACTAGGCCGGCCACACGGAAGGTGTTCAGTAACTACAACTTGCATTTGAATCTGTCCTTTAATAATTTACATAGCTTGGAAATGAAAGTGGGTGAATTGCCTTTTTCCAGGAAAGTTTTTTTTAATTTTTTAAACATTTATTTATTTTTGAAGGACAGAGAGACAGAGCACGAGTCGGGGAGGGGCAGAGAGAGAGAGAGACACACACAGAATCCAAAGCAGGCTTCAGGCTCTGAACTGTCAGCACAGAGCCCTGCGCGAGGCTTGAACCCTGAGATCAGGACCTGAGCCGAAGTCGGACGCTTCACCGACCGAGCCACCCAGGCGCCCCTAGGAAAGTTTTCTCAAATGCTCTGCCTTAGACCCAGACAGCACACCCTTCGCTGCCCTATTCGTGGCAACATTGAGAGCAGGGTTTTCTAACCTTGACACTACCGATAATTCTGTCGTGGGCGGGGTTTCTGTCGTGTGCCCTGCAGGATGGTGGGCACCATCTCTGGCCTCTAGCCATTACATGCCACTAGCATCCTCCAGCGGGCCACTGCCAGATGTCCCCAGGGGGCCACATTGGCCCGGGCTGAGAACCAGTGACTCATTGCAATTGCTTGAACGCATTGCAATCTGTCTTTGCTGGAGGCCATCCACCACTGCAGTTCAGAACACGGGCCCCAGACTCAAACTGTCTAGGTTTGGGACCTAGTTCCACACTCACCACTGTACAATTGAGGGCAAGTCGCTGAACCGCTCTGAGCCTCAGCTGCTCCATCTGTATGAGGGGGGCAGGGAAGTGTTTGCTTCATAGGACGACGGTGATATCAGGTGGCAAATGTAACTTGCTTAGCGTCGTTGTCTGGGAACAAGCTGATGGCAGATGGGAGAAGGGGGGGCTCTCTGGAGGGTCTTCATGTGGGCGAAGGTGAGGAGGAACCCAGGGGCCAGAAGGGCCTGAGAGCCCTTGTCCCTGCCACCTGGGCAGCCGGGTGGCCCTCCTCTGTGCCTTGTTTCTGGCTCCCAGGTACTTGCCCCGCAGCTTGTGCACGGAGGTTAATGAGCTGTTCAGTTCCGTTGACTTGAAAGGCCTCCTTCACTCAGTTCAACACCTGCTGTGCCTGATTAATGGTGGCCCTGCGGCCACAGAGGACCACAAGCCAGAACCGGGACAATCAATTAGTTCCAGGCCCCCGGAAGACTCTGGCTCCTTCTCTTCTGCTTGAAATAGGAGCGGTGGGGATGGAAGGTTCTGGTCTTGTCCCACACCTCCTCCCCACGTCAACACTGTCCCAGGCTAAATGTCAGAACTGGGCTTGAAATAACTAAGGTCTATTGGTTGTTTATGCCGGGAACGGTGTTCAATGTTTTGCCTGCTTTCAGTTCAATCTCTGAAGTGAGAGCAGTTATCATCCAATTTCACAAATAAACCTGGGCTCCGAGAATCGGCATCCCTGGGCAGCCAGGCCACACAGCCTGTCTGAGTAGTACAGCCCAGGACTGAAGTTCAGAGGCTGCGTGAGGTTTTCACTTTGTGGAGCCTCAGTTTCCCCATCTGTAAAAAATGGGGCACCCCAGACCCACCACCCTCTTCGAGGGTGCTGAGTGGGAAGAAGTCACGCTTTGAAGGTGTGCCGACAAGGTTCGAGCGTCAGATCCCAGTTGCGATTCTCCGAGAAAGATCTTGGGGCGTGGCGGGGGGTGGGGGGCGGCTGGAACCCGGGTCAATGCTCAGCAGAGATTGGGCGTTCTGGAGGGCAGAGACTCGGGGTAGGGTTTGCTCTGCAGTCACTACGGCTGGTCCCACAGCCTAGCCAGACTAGTAACAAGTACTAAAACCTGGAAGTACTTACTAGGGGTCGGCTCTGCTCCAAATACTTGTGTTAACTCACGTAAGCCTCACAACGCCGGGAGGCAGGTGCTAGAGGGACAATCATCATACGTATTCTACAGCTGGGGAAGTGGAGGTTCAGAGAAGTTAAGCGGCCTGCCTGTAGCCCCACAGTTTGCATGTGGTAGCTAGAACTTGACTCCGGGTCCGTCGACGTGCTCTCCCTCCTGGAGCGTGTTCCTGGAAGAACTTTCTAGGTTGGATGAGGCCAGCTCTGCTCTCCCTCTCTTGGCAGCAGGGGCCCCCGGGGAGGCAGCTGGGAATTCAAACCCGAATTGTCCCACAGCTTGTATCCCCGGCTCTCAATTCCTTCTGCTGCTGCAGGGGTTGAATATTCCCTGCCCCACTCAGAAGATATCTTGTTTCGCAAAAGCGCTTTGTCAAGTGTGCTTTAGCAGTCCAAGGTACCGAGGAGCTGCTGTGCTGTGCGTGTGTGCGACACAGCATAAGCTTTGGGTTCTCACCTTGGGTTGGGCCAATTAGTTCAGCCCCTGGCACCCAGCTTCCTCATCTCGCAAATGGAATTGGGACGTTGTAGGGATCGGTGAGACATAGCTAAGTACTTTCTGGCTTGGGCACAGAGCTCAATACGCAGAGCCCTAGTTGTATGTGCCTACGCATATGTGTACATGTGTGTGCGTGTACGTGTGTATCTGTTTATTAATCCCACCATGTTCACCCTGGGGGAGAAAACTCATCTCTGTCTGTCTGGCTGGAACAATACTGGGCCAGGCTACGATAATTTGCATTACGGCCCAGCAAACATTCACTTCCCTCCCCTCCTCCCCTCCTCCTCTGGGTGAAGTTCGTCGCCCCATCCTGTTGAGAAGCTGGGTCATAGGACTTGCTTGCACTTTTCTGCGCTGGTGTTGTGCTGTAGGATGAACATGGCCCAGGGAACTTCTCCTTCAGCCCGGGTCCTGAAACTGGGAGACAGTTGAAGCACACTTGAAGTTGACCAGAAGCCTACAGAGGAGACTTAGTTAAGCCTTCCAAGACCTACAGACCCAGGAGCATGAGAATACATGCTAGTTGTTGTAAGCCATGGAGTTTTGGGGAAATGTGTTACATACCATCACTGTGGCAATAGCTGACTAATACACTGTGTCACGTCTCAAGATTCCTTCTGTACAACAAACAACAACAGAATTCGTATCTGTTTTAGCGGCAGTGTGATGCAGATTCTCAAATTCTTTATTGGCATAAATAATTCAGACAATTGGATTCTCACTAAACATTGCACTAAACACAAGAAACAATAGGCTTGCCGGTGCAGAGGCTCACAACTTGTCCAACAGCCCAAATTAGAAATACTTTTTTGAGAAGTGTAGAAAACTTTATAAATGATTCTGTACAAATATACACAGTGGACCCTCCATCCATCTGGCCTTCCTTTCCTGGATGGCATCTGAATTGACTGTTCTTTCCTAGCAACGAGATGTTGGCAATGAGTAAGAGAGAGACAGAGACTGAGACAGACAAAGATAGAAAGGGAAGAAAAGAAGTGGCCCCAAAAGGAAAACATGAAACCAACTTCTTACATGAACCCATTCAGCAACAGTCCGCACAAACATGGAGAAAACAATATGGGCCATTGGTCCGTGTTGGTCTGTACAAGAAATCATCTTTATATATATATATATATATATATATATATACACACATATATATATATAATATATATATAATATATATGTATAATATTTATAGGTATATATACTTTTTGTGTAGAAAAGGTAACAGCATAGTTTACATAGAGAGAAAGCCTTTTTACAACTGAGAATTTTCCTAAGGTCAATAACTTTGATAGTAATCAACCAAACGAATCATGCGGTAAAGTTCACGGAGAGGACCCCGGTGCAAGGTCAAAGCACAGGGAGAGAGAAACGAGGAGCTCAGGGTGGGACTTGATGGCCCAAGTTTGGGATGTCCTCAGCCTTGGCCCTGTCATGGGCAAGGGTGCTCACTGCGTGTGACCAGACTCATCTGGCCCCCAGTGAATGCCCTTGGCCTCCATCTTGGGGCCTTGGAGGGGACTGGTCTTGCTGACCCCACAGCAGCTGGAAGGTGTTGTATGAGACTTGGCCACCCCTCCCCACGTCCACCAGTGCACCAGTGCTTAAGAAAATGGATGACACCCACCAGCTCGCCATTCCATTCCTCAGTTGTTTTTTTATCAGGAACATTTCCCTAGAGGTGCAGCTCCTGGGGACATTTCAGTTGGGGTACTGAGAAGAGAAACCACATTTACTGAACACCTACTGTGTGCCAGGTACTGTGCAATGCGATTGACATCCATTATTTCATTTGCTCCCTCCAACAGCCTTGAGGGTTAGGGATACTCTAAGTACTAGCAGGCTGCATGGAGCTTAGAAAACTCCAAGGAATATTTGGGGGGAAGTGCTGGCATTGGAAAATTGACGGTGAGGTCGTTATCCACCACAGGGAGTTGCTTAAGAAATGCGTGTTGAGTCAAGTTGAAGCAGAAAAGCAAGCCCTGAAAATTTACAGCAACCACACACACATGCCGTGGGAGGTCCTATGGTCAGCAAAGAAGCTATGTTTCCTATCCTTCAAGCCCTGACATACATTTATAAGGACAGTAAGACACAACATCCCACCAAGAGGGTTGATACATTCTCTCCCATACTTTCTGATCTGGCCTGTGGCCACTATGATCCCTAGGTCTTCTTCAGCCACTCTGTAACAAACCAGTATTTTGCCCATCATACCTGGAATGTTCAGTTGGAAAACCTTAGAGTAGGGTCTTTCCATCAGTAAATTTCCACGTTCATGCATGTCCTTGACCTCAACACTCCGGTGGCCTATGCACAGGGTGATAGAAACCCTCCAGAAAAGAGGCCATGGTGAGACAGCTTTCTGGTGTGGCAAGACAGATGTGCGGGGCTCAGAGAGATCAGAGACACGGGTCACAAGGAGAGGCAGAAGGACTGTGAAGAGGAAGCAAAGACAGGGAAGGAAATGCCTCAGAGGAAGGGCTGATCACCAACCCATCCACAGCAGAGAGGCCTAGGGTCTGAAGGGCCCAATAAAGGAGCGATAAGAAACAGAGACACCGTGTGTGGGCAGATAGGAACACAGAGGGAGGCCCACGGGGCCAGAGAGAGATGCAGAGAGAATGCGAGGCAGCCTAAGTATGGCCTGACTCTAGCAAGTACAAAACCCTCCCGGGACATTGTCTTCTCCGGGATGCTAAGGCCAATCGCCGGGACCAGGACATGGGAGAAGTCGAGGTCTCTATGTGTGAGCCAGGGCGCCTTCTGTTCAGGGATGGGGTCTCCCAGGACCCGATGCCATGCTTGGGGGAAAGCAGGTGAGAACAGAAGAAGTGCTCAGGGTCGGGCTTTCAACAAACCCACCATCTTCCCTCTGCACACGGGCTGTTCCTTCTATCTGGCACACTGTTCCCTGCCTCCCACACCCACCCTCAAGGCAAGGTTCAGAAGTCCTCTCCTTTTGAGAAGACTTCCTTGAGGGCCCTTGTTGGGGTTGGGTGCTCCTCTGGGGCCTCGGGACATCTCTCAGGACCTGTCTACCTGCTCCTCTGGACTCAGGTTCCCTGAGGGCAGCTACCACTCTTACCACTGTTCTTCCCCATTTTTCCAGGAGCACAGGAGGCACTTACGAAATATTTACTGAACAAGTACATGACATGCGGTCTTAGGGACTGACGGGCAAAGGGTTGCTGGATGCTGGGGGTCAGCGGAGGGTGTAATGAGTGTGGCTGGGGACACAAGCCTTGCATATATGGGGAAGACTGTTCTAGAACCCTTCAGAAGCTCAAATGGTGGCATTTACAATCCACCAATAGGCCAAAAAGTTGGAGCTCCAGTGGTGCTAGAGGGACACGGCGGCAGTGCCTTCTGGAATGTGGGACTGACAGGGGGAGCCCATGGGGAGCAAAGGCTCCCAGTTGGACCACAGCTTGGCAATGGGGGGTCGGAGGCTCTCAGTGACCGAATGCCTGAGCGCCATCCCGCCATTTGGGCTTCCGGCCTCTGTGTGCCAGGGCCTGGGGCCTTCCGAGGGTTTATTCCTGACAGCAAGGTCGGGAGGTACGTGTGGGCTGGGAGAGGAAAAGCACTCTCTGGGTCAGGGAGCACAGAGGCCCCCCCTCCCCCCACCCAGGGGAGGGCTGCTTAGGAAGGGGGAGGAAGGAGCCAGAAAAGACTCTGGGTGTCTCACAGCTGTGCTCAGGCCTGGCCCAAGGTAGCCCACGGTGGCCCCGCCCCTCCCTTAGTGCCCGGTCCAGCCAGGCACGGCCCAGCTGGCTGCCCAGGCTTTGCAGGGCGCTGGCCAGCGCTCCGTAGGAGGCTGGTTGGGAGGCCAGTGGGCCAGGGTGGGAGCCTCGCTGGGGCTGGACCAGTACATGAGGGTAGCCTGGTGTCTACACTGTAGCTACGTAGCAGTTACTTGAACTTACACGAGTTCATATGTACCCATTTGATAATTATTATTATTATTATTATTCTTAGCAACACAGATAGAAAAATAAACAAAGGAAAATGGCTACAATCTTGGATGACCAATGCATTGCATTAATTGTCCAAGACTGGGAACGGGACCCCAGTCGACTCAGCATCCTTCTTGGAAGGTGCTTGGCTGAGTATCCCCAGCTCCCAGAGCAGCTTTCCCAGCCCTGGTCCTTTGTGACGCCCAGCTGCCCCACAGCCCCACTGCCCGGTCCCGGGTCTGCTGGCGTCTTCGAGATCCGCTTCTAGGGTGGAGCCCCAGGCCCTACCGGGCTCGTCCACGCCCACCGCCTGCCCATGCCCACGTCAGCCACGGGGGACGGGTCCAGCCGCCGCCGCTCGACCATACCATCCACTTTCCTGCCTTGTCTCCTGTGCCTTGGTCCCTCAAGGAGCTTCCTCCTCCGGTTTTCCCGTCTCCCTCTGTCAGGGCTCCTTTCCTCTCTCCCGTGAGGCTGCAGATGGCAGCCGCCTGATCGGGACCCTCCTGATTTGGCCCAGGAGACGCACGCCGTGGCTCAGACCAGCGAAGATCAGATGGCGACACGGTGTTCCGGAAAACCCCCCGGTGCTTTGCCACTGCCCTCAGAAGACTTCGGAGACCCTCCCCAGCCTGGATGTTCCAACTCTCCGGCCCCCACGTCCCCGGTGCCACTCATCTGCTGTCCACCCCGCTCGCCAGCCCTGGCCTCCGTTCCCCCCCCCCCCCCCCCCCCGGTGGTCTTCGTGCTTGCGGCTTCTTCTGTCTAGAACGGTGGCTCTTGGGGCGCCCGGGTGGCTCAGTCATTTAAGTGTCTGACTTCAGCTCAGGTCATGATCTCATGCTCCGTGGGTTCGAGGCCCGCGTCGGGCCCTGTGCTGACAGCTCAGAGCCTGGAGCCTGCTTCCGATTCTGTGTCTCCCTCTCTCTCTGCCCCTCCCCTGCTCACACTCTGTCTCTCTCTCAAAAATAAATAAAAAACATAAAAAAAAAAAAAAAAAAAAGAATGACTTTGTTTCACTCACGACTGAATGCCCAGGGCCCAAGATGTAGTGATGCTCAATAAATAACCCAATGAACCCACTGCTGAAGAAACAGGCCTGCGGCACTCCCAACTGGCCCGGACGTCGGCATGTGGGTGAAGGCACGAAGACCCCTCTCTGACCTTCACCAGATCATCACTCACCACTCCAAAAAGGCCTCTCTGTCTATTGCCTGCCTGTGTTTCTTCCTGCTATTCTCGCACCAGGCTTTCCAAAATCCTCACTCCAGCTCTGGAAGTCAGGGTATTTTTAAACGAGAAGAACTCGCCAAGCTGGTGGGTTGTTTTTTGTTTTTTTTTTTTTTTTTTTAAGTGTCGAGAAAAGAAAAACTAAGATTTGTTTTTGATCATTAGACTTTCAAATCTAAGAAGGCACGATGCAAATAGCACGTTGGCATAAACAATTGCTGCCCGCTCAATGGAGGGAGGGAGCCTTTCTTCTGAGCTAATTTAAGCTAAATACATGGCAGCTATTTTCTCGTCTCTACTATTGTGTAACTTTCTCCTCGGCTCACGGTCCGGGGGGAGATGCTATCAAGCAGGGGGTGGTGGTGGTGGAGGATAAGAGGAGGAAGGAAATGAAGAGGGAGCGGGCGGAAAGCACTCTCAAGCCACCGAGCCATCGCAGCCGTTTCAGGAGCTCAGGAGTAGAGCTGGTGGTCCACTAGGGCCTCAGGGAATTTCACTGGGGTGACAATTTGATTTTGAGCCTTCCTTGCAGGGAAGAAACCAAAAGCAACTGGAGTCGGTTCCTCCTCCTCCCCTCTATATGCAACATCTCTTAACTTCAGAGATGTCTGTATGGAACCACAGGAACTTTGACAAACCGCTCCAAGCACAGCACTTCCTGCTCCCCTGCCTAGCACCATACACACACACACACACACACACACACACCATATTTCCTTAAGGTCCCCGGGCCTTCCAGCCCAGCTGTTATGTGGTAGGTGGTAACATTCAGGCCTTGAGGAGAAGCAGTTCCCTGGAAGGTAAATGATTTCTCCGCAAGCAGGCAGGTCACCCCATAGGATCATACTACAGGGTCTTAATGACAGAATCTTTCTTTCTGCATTTCCTAAATTTCCTGACCGAAAATGAACGTCCGCAAGGGCCTTATAGACTGTCACCAGCTACAGCCAAAACTTCAAATGATTGGCCTTCTGGAAGCTTCCAAGGCCTCGGTACTAAACCCACCTCTGCCTCTAAGAAAGGACCAAGGCTGGGAGGCTTTACCTTCCTCCCGGGGCCTGAGCTCTGTCTCCGAAAGGAGAGGTGGCAGGAGATCAGGGATGGTTACTCTGATGCTCTAAGGCTGTATCTGTGCTCAGCAGAAAGGCATGCCGTGATTGATTAGTAATGTCTGCCAAGGGTATAGGAGGGAGCAGCGGTGGCAGGAATGGCACATGTTTGCCCTCCTTGGGCTAGATCACCCTTCTAGATCGTTCTAGACATTCATCCCAATAACCTAGTTGAAGATAAAAATTCTGCTGAAGACCCAGCTGACACTCCTCCTCCCCTCGCTGAGGGCAGGACATCCTCTAGTATTTCCACATTGGTTTCCGAGCCACGGTATGTTGGGACAGTCCCCAGCACACAGCAAATTCGGCCCCCTCCAGTGAAAGACACAATCAGCTAGAGTTTTCTACTCCGTGCATCCTTGTGCATGAAACCGCCATCCACATGCATGGAACGGAAGTCTGCCCTCAGCAGGCCTGGGCAGAGCATGTGAGGTGACAGGGGCAAAGTTTTCTGGGACTCAGCGTTTCCCACCAGCATTGAAGGGAAACACAGGAACATCTGGTGGCCAGTGGCCATCCCCAGCCTCGTCTCTCTGCCCAGATACATCTCATTCACCTTCCAGGTTCATCATTCACAGTACCAGCCCCTGGGGAGGCCAACTCTTAAGACAGGTGCTTGGTAAATCCTGATGCTCTTTTCTGTGGGCCAGCACACTGGCCTTCGCCCTCAAAGTGCCATGCAAGTAATCAAGGCAAATTCACAGAGGTTAGTCCTGTTGGATTCAGAAACCAGTCTGGGAGAGCTTGGGAAGAGCAGCCTGCTGTCAGCCTTTTAAAGATTTCAAGCATACAGTAGTGTGGTTAAATGCTCTGGTAAGTCCTGCAACCAAGAAATAAATTTGATCTTGTTTTACGCAAGCATTTCCAATGCGAATTTGTCCCGGGACCCTTCTGATAATGCAGCATTATTTCCATCTAGTTTGCTGTGAAATCAAAGGTCTATGGAACATGTTTGGTAAGCTAGGCCATAACCTAGATGAGGCAAACTTCGGGTAGAACCCATTTCCTCCAGCTCAGTCCTCAGTGGGACAGCAGCCATCTCAGCCCCACAGAGATGAATCCTTTGTATTCTTGGTATTAAGGAAAGGGACTGTGTGATCCCAAGGAGCAGGAAGAGAACCTTTTCCCACCCCTGAGAGGGAGGGGCACTCACTGGTGAGTTTCTTGGGACAGGGGATCACAAAACTGTCCAGTATAAGAGAGGCAGAGGGCCGGGCTGATGGCATAGGCTGCTCGCAGCAGGGAAGCTGGAGGGACCCAGGAACCCAGGGACCCAGGGACCCAGCCGCTGGCAGCCTGTCATTCTAGGAGCACAAGTGAGAGCTTCTGTGCAAACTCCCCCGAGGGTCCCCACCCTCTCCCGTACCTTCCTTCAATCGCTTCCCGTTTTCCCTCCCTCTCTCCTGGTTACAAGCTGCACATGACGTCAGAGGTTGGTACAGTAATATCCCGATGGGCAGCTGGGCATAAGCCACTCACAATGGTGATGGGGGTTAGGCTGGGCGTGCATCAGTCCAAAGACTCCTGTTTAACATGTTGGCTCTACCACTTAATAGGCTGGCTTCCATCTATTTCCCACAGTTTCTTCACCTGCAGAATGTGGGTAATGGTACCTCGCTCCCAGGACTGTCCCGTCTTGGGGATTCAGGTGGCCTGGGACACAGTAAGTGCTCAGTGAACTGAGGCTCCAAGAGACGGATCACCACTCTTGCCTCTCAGGGCCCAGATGCCCCGGGACACCCGACCAATGGGTCTCTAGGAGTCAAGTGCATTGAACCTGGCAGATCCACTTGGGATGATGTGGGATCCACAGCACGGGCCTGGCTGTGGGAATCCCATTGGCGCCGGGCCCTGTCTGTGGATCCGCTCTGCCTTCCCTGCAAGGAAGGGCATCTGGCCCCTTGTGCCCGTGCCTCGCTCTCACCCAGCAACTCTCCCTCTCTGCATCCCGTAGCGTCTACTATGCGCCAGGCAGTAGGCCAGGTGCTAGCACATAGGCGAGTCGAGGCGCTCAGGGTGAAGGCCTCCCACTGACGCTCTGCCTCATTAGAGAATGGCGTGGCTGGTAGGACCTCAAGACAGAAGCCAGTCATTCGGGTTGGTCGTCAGGAGCAGTGACTGGAGAGGCTCATGGTCCAGCTGGCACGACGTGGGGAGAGTCAGGAAGAACGAGAATCTTCAAGCCCCCGGGTCCCCATGTTCTGAAGCCCAGACTGCATTTGCCTCTCCTTTCCCTCCGAGGTCAGGACTACTCCCTCGCGGGTGCGCGTAGGGGCAGGCCGCAGTGGGGGGGTTAGGGGCGACCGGGGCCCAGGGGGCACATCCGCCGAGCCTGCTCGAAACATCCGCCCTTCACAGGCATGGCCAAAAAGGTCGCAGCCGGTGCACAGCTCGCCACAGTCTGTTCCTTTGCCACTGGGCAAGAGCATCCACTAAAGGGGTTGTCGTGCCGACAACCCCTTCAGACTGGGCTGAAACGAGTGCATTCGGTGGTCAAGTGACCACCCCACAACAGACACGCTGCCCGGCCTCACCTGTGGAGACGAAGTCCGGGACTACAGGACCCAGGGAGGAAGGTGTCGGGTTTGAGAAGAGCCACCTCGGTGTCCTGACCCTCATGGCCCAGGGATTCTGGGACCTTTGTCTTAGGGGGTCTGCTATGGAGGGACCAAGGTGACCAGTCAAGGCATGGGAGAAAGCTCCTTAGAGGGTGTTAGGGTTGAATCGTGTCCCTGCCACCAAAAAAAAAAAAAAAAAAAAAAGATATGCTGAGGTCCTAGGCCCTGGTTACCTCAGAATGTGAGCTTCCTTGGAAACAGGGTGGTTGAGGGTATCATGACTTAAGGTGAGGTCAAACTTGAGCGGGATGGTGTCCTTCTACGACACAGCCACGCGAGACAGATGCGCAGCAAGGCCATGTGATGGTGGAGTCAGACGATGGAGGGATCCAGCTGCGGGCCAAGGAATGCTAAAGGCGACCGGCAAACCACCGGAAGTTAACAAGAGGCGGGCAGGAAGGGACACCCTTGCAGGGCGGGGGGATCAGAGCGCGGTCCTGCCGACACCTCGATTTTAGGGTTCCAGCCTCCAGAGCCGTGAGAGAATCCATGACAGTCATTTTAAGCTGCCTGGTGTGTGGGCTTTGTTATGGCGGCCCCGGTCAGGAGGGGCCTGGGTGGTGGAATATTTGGAACGAGACCAGTCCTTGGGGGGCAGCTGGGTGAAGGCTGGCAGGGGGTGAGGACAGGGAGGGCAAATCTGGGGACTCCAGGTTGAGAACAGCATGGGAATGAGAGCCAGGAATAGGAGCATTGCCCAGAAGGTCCCTACCATCACGGTCTTGGCAATATCAAGGGTCTTTGTTAGGGACTGAACCGCTCCCCCCACCGTAGCACACACCTCACCGTATGTTCCTGAATTCGTATGTCGAAGCCCTAACCACCAAGGTGGAGATCCGGCCTTTACAGAGGTGATTAAGATGAAAAAGTCGTAAGGATGGGCTCCCACCCAATCAGACCGGTGTCCTAGAAGAGAGAGACACTGGGGATGTGCATGCTCAGAGAAAAGGCCACGTGAGCACACAGCTAGAGGCTGAAAGCCAAGGAGGGTGGTCTTAGGAGAAACCATTCCTGCTGATACCTTGGTCTTGGACTTCCAGCCCCCAGAACTGCGAGAAAGAACTTTCTGTTGTCGAAGTCACCCATCTAAGATATTTTGTTATGGCAGGCTGGGCCCAATACAGTCTTAGAACCTGTCCCTCTATCCCCCAAAGCCTGAATTCCCTCTTTATCGTGTATACCAAGTGGTCTCAATGTCTGCGCATCCCTCTCCAGGGACAGGGAGCTTTCTACCTCCCCAGGCGGCCCACTACATCTTGGGGCAAGCTGTTAGAAAGTTCTTCCCTCACTGGAACAGGTTCTCTGCCCCTGTAACTCCCAGCCTGGTTCCTGTTCTTCTCTTGGGCGCCATATGCAAGTGGGCTGCTTCTTCGGGAAGACAGTCCCCTAGGGCAGAGGTTGGCAAAAGTCTTCTGTAAAGGTCAAGGTTATAAATATCTTCAGCTTTATGGGCCACACTGCGTCCGTTACCAGTAGTCAACTGTGGCGCTGTAGCACAGAAGAAACCGTGGTTCACATGTAAATGAATGGCTGTGGCCCCGTGCCAATACAATTTTGTTGACTGTCATTGACATTTGCATTCTATGGGGTTTTGACGTATCATGAAATCTTCTTCTGGTTTTTCCCCAATTAGAGAAGGTGAAAACTATTTGGTGGGTTGGCCCAGGGCCATAATTTGCCAACCCTGGTTCTAGATTTCTCAAGATAGGGATTGGGCCTGGGCCGAGCATATGCCACCTTGTTCACGTTCCTGAGATGATCAGCCACTGGCGGTGGGGGGGACAATAATCGTGGGAGGTGATAAAGTCTGGTTTTGAGGGGGTGGGGTGGGAAAGAGGCAGAACCAGGTATCCTAGATACAAGAGTCTAGTCATCAGAGATCAGTCCAAGGTTTCTATGGATCAAGAATCCAGAAAGAGGGGGATGGTTTGTGGCAAGATGGGATTTTTTTTCTCTTTGACCAGCAAAAGGAAAACCAGGGCAAAACAGAATTAAGTAAAGACTTCGAGTCTTCAAGTTCATGCTGTGGAAGGTGACATGGGGATATCCCCACATATGGCCAAGGGGGTTCCCCCGGAAAGGAGTCCCCATTTTAGGAAATACACATGGCCCGGGGAGTTGGATGGAATTTAGTGTGCAAATCCACAAGCCCTTCAAAGAAGGCAAAGTCAAGGCTTCCCTGTGAATCTTCACCCTGTGGACCGATGTACTTGGGAAGCTGGTGGGTACCAGGGTTTGCTCAAATCAGGGCACAGAGATAAACAGCTCACGGCTGGGCATGGGGCACCTGCACACAGCTGTGACCAGCACAGGTGCACACACACAACTCTTGGTTGTGTAGATTCTACAGCACGAGTCAAGCAATTACGATGTAAAAATACACAGACCTCCCTTTTTCTTTCCTCACAAAAGATGAATGAATATGACCTCCTCCCAATACTTGACTCATGAATAAGATTGAGGCCAGCACGGAAAGCAGAGGTTTGGTTCCCACTGAATTGAAATGTCTGCAAATTAAAACTGCCCTCTAAACAATTCAAGGTGGTCGCCAGGAGGAGGGGTGGGGGGCGGCAGGGAGGGGCTGGAAACCTGGGGCAGCCTGGCTGCTGTGGAGACTGAGGAAGGTGGGGGCAAGGTAAGACTGTGGGAGAAGAGGGAGAAATCAAGATCAGGTGACTTGGGGCCTGGGACAGGCCCAGGGAACCCTGTTTTGCTAAGCAGAGAAGGTCCTAGGGAACCAGGAAGGCTGGGGTCTCTGCCTGGATTCCTCACACCTTGTCCTCAATCTTAAGCTGGGGTCATGAACAGATGGAAAGAGCAGTCTTTGGAGACCCTGCAGGGTCTTGCCAAAGGCTCTGGGTGACCATGTTAATGAATTCTGGAAATGAGAGCAGAAAGAAGGAGCCAGTTGCTGTCCTGGTGAGCATTTTGGCTTCGGGGTAGATGCGTCCTGCCCGCTTCCTCCCTTCCTCATTTCCTTTCCTGCGCTCAGGTCCATGACAAAGACTGGGGTGCACAGACCCCAAAGTCCTGGTTGGATTAAACAGAAGCCAGGGTTGGACTTCAGGCCTTGGAGGGGCCGCTGGGCAGAGCCCAGGCAGGTTCACACCCATGTCTGGGGTTGGTCTGCCGAGTGGCTTGCTGGGATTTGTGCCAGTGTGTATAAAACGACCCTAAGAAACACAAATGTTGAGCCAAGAGCCACAGAGTTACATACAGAAGCCCCAACAAGAGGACCATCCGCTTAGGAACAGCCCACACGGGGGCCTTTAGTCTCCGGTCTTTTGCAGGTGGGAGTCCATTCAGGAAGGCCCCCTGGGAGGCTCAGGGTTTTCCCCTTGGCCAGGGTCTCGGGAAGCATGGCTAGCTCATCGTTTTTCCCAGTTTGGAAGCAGGCTTGGCCCCTCAAGCATGAACCAGTCTGGAAATCACCCAAGGTGGGGAAGACCCCCACATACCCCTTTCATCAGGTGGGATGCTGAATCTATACTCAGGCAAGGTTTTTGAAGTCTTTGGTCCCCTCTCTGAGAGGGGGCCATCGGGATAAGGTAGTGACCAGAGGAAAACCAAGCCTGGGAAGTGCCCGGGGAGTGTGGAGAGGCTATGGGCTGACCCTGGGTATCCTGCCTGCTGGCCAGCTGCCCTGCCACTGCCCTGCTGGGGGACAGATGTCCTTTCGGTGCCAGGTCAGAGGGGCTTTGGGAACAGGAGACATACCCTCGTAAGGGATGGAACGTAAGAACATAGGACCGAGGCCCCCCGCAGGACTCTGCACGCCCGACCTGCTTCCTGGATCCTTCCTATAGAATACGTGGTCCCGAGTGGCTGGGAAAAGCCACCAGCCCAGGAGGGAGCAAGAGGGAGGGAGGGATAGAAGGCATGGGCCCTGAGAGAGCACAGGCAGACCTCTCATGGGGAAACCACTCAGGGCTCCACACCAGGCTGGAGCTGAGAATGAACGTCTACGGCCTCCTTCCCCGCCTCCCCAACAGGACTTATTAAGGGTGAAAAGGGGGGATCCTTTGCAAACAGGATGCCATGCATGTGCCGTGAAATCCAACATACATATATTAGGGACCCACGTCCATCGCCGTGGTGGACAAACTTAGCTGGTGTAGATGCCAGAACAGGAGGAGGGAGAAGGAATGTCCTAGAACTTCCTCCCCAGACCCCCAGTTCTCAGGGCCCAGGCTTCGGGGGGGTGTCGTGGGCGAAGGCAAGCTGCAAGGAGTCCCCAGAAGTCATCTCGGCCAGGAAGCCACTGTGCTTTTCAAATGGCAGGGGGAAGCATGGGGGCAAGGAGGCCAAAAGGGATGGTGCTCTCCCAGAACAGGCGAAGGCGGCAGAAATGGGAACCACACCCCAGAGAGACCCAGAGCTCAAAAGACATACAAGACTGTTCTGTGTACTTCGGAGCCATATGCAAAGAGGCCGAAACCCATGACAGGCCTGGGGGAACAGATGTTTACACAGGAGCAGTTTAGCCCCCCTGCCCAGGTCTGGGCCCCAAGGCCTCCACGAAGCTGGTGCTTAGCTCCCCACCCCACCCCATCTTTCCAGACAGCACAGCTGGAACCCACCACCCAGGGACCAAGTCAGCAGAGGGGCGCTCCAGAGCCGGGGCGGCCTGGCTCTCGCTTGTCACAGGGGATCTAGAGCGAACGGCATCGTGCACGGGGACGCACATGTACACACAGACCGGTCCTGCGAGCCTGCCCGCGTAGGCCTCATGCCTCGTCTCCGTGGCCCAGGGGCGCTCTGCATTCAGCCTCCAGTTCTCTTCTCCACGTGGCCCCCGGGGCCTCACGGATCAATTCCACGTCTCCCTGGCTGGTCCTGGTAAGTCCTAGCTCAGGGGTCCCCAACCCTGCCCGGGCAAAAGGGCACGGGTCTGGGGAGTGGGGAAGCTGCCGACCTCGGTCGTGCAGTGCTCCCAGGCCGGCCGGGGTCGGTACCCTCTGATGGTGAGCCTCTGGCCTCCTGAGCTGGCAGAGGGCAGAGCGGGGAAGGAGAGGTGGCTCGGGGGCTGAGGCAGCTGAGTGCTGTCCCTTTGTCCAACGGTCACAGCCTGGAGTGGGGAGAGAAGAAGAGAGAGAGGCAAGAGGTCACATGGACACAGCAGTGTCATCTTTGGTAGATGAGCACCCTCTCGGCGGGCTAGGGGGTCTGAGATGAGCTGTTCCTGTCCCCTGTAAGAAGAGCTGAAGGGACACCCGTTTGTACCGAGGTCCTACTATGTACTGGGTTCTGTGCCAAGCGCCACAAATACCTGATCTCATTTAAAGCCGAGAACAGCCTGCAAGATACACGCCTTGTACCCTTCTTACAGATGAGACAATGGAGGCCCAGAGAGGCTAAGTGTTTTGCCCAGGGGTGCACAGCCAGGAAGCCGCAGGGCCAGGATTTGAACCTAGAACTCCTCCCACTTGATCAGGTAGCCTCTGGACTAGGGAGGGTCACCAGCGTGGGGGCTGGGCTGAGGGCATGTGGCGCTGGAACACCCGCATTCGTGGCACGTGTAGCATGCTCGGGAAGGACTGGAAATCCAGGAAGCGGAGGGGAGACCAGGATCCACACCACAGACTCCTGCTACGGGCAGAGGCTTTGCTGACCTCTGTCGAGCCAGGATCTGGGCAAGCATGGCAGATGTTTATGCCCGTTCTCCCAGCACGATTCTGGAAAGGGACCCTGAAGGTACTCAGGTAATCTGCGCCTAGAAGGCAGCAGAGGAGTTAATATCATGGGTTTAGGGTTCAGACCAACTTGGATTCCAAGGCCTGCTTTCCTCCTTACTAGCTGTGTGACCACTGGGAAGGCACTCGGCCTCTCTGTGCTTTGGTTGTCTTGCGAGTAAAACAGTAACGGTGCTTGACTCCTAGGTGGGGGCTCTGAGGAGTCAGCAAGATAAGGCAGATAGAATGCCTAACACAGTACCTGTTACTAATGTTTTATAAGTGGGACCCGGGTGATGGAGATCACGCTGGCGGTCAAGGTGATGACCCAGACCAATGAGGTGCGATGGACCTACAACATTACTGAAAAGAATCAGAAGCGGGGACTCCAACAGATACATGCACGCCACTGTTACCGCAACATTATTCACAGTAGCCAGGGTGCAAACAAACGAGTCCCTGCCAACAGATGAACAGAGAAACAACACGCGGGCCGTGCATCCAACAGAACGGTGCTCAGCCGTAACAAGGAGGGACGTTCCAATACACGCCACACTGTGGACGAACCTTGGAGACATGCTAAGGGAAGACCCCGGACACAAAAGGACAAATATTGTATGGTTCCACCTGTCTGAACTACCTAGGGCAGGCGAGTTCATAGGCACAGGGTGCAGGGGAGAGGTTACTGGGGGCCGGGAGCAAGAGGGATCGGGGGTTACTGTTTAAGGGGTACAGTTTCTGCTCGGAGGGGGACAAAAGGTTTTGGGGATGGTGGCGGCGGCTACCCAACGCTATGGATGTAATCAATGTCACTGAATCGTACACTTAAAAGTGGCTAAAATGGCAAATCCGTGTGATATATACCCTACCACAATTTTAAAAATGAGTAATGTGATATACCCAAACGCACTGAGTTGTATATTTTAAGGGGAGAGGATTATACGATGTGTGGACTCTGGCTCGACAAAGCTGTTTTTTAAACAAAGAAATACCATCCAAGTCGTTGTAAATTTTCTAGTCATATTTTAAAAGGTTAAAAAAAAAAAAGTGACCTTAATAGTGTGTTTTATTGAACCCACTATATCCCAAACACTATAATTTCAACGTTATCACCAGTCCTGTATGTGTAATGGGACAAATTACACTTTTTTTTTTTAATCCCGAGTCTTCAAGACTTCGTGTGGATTTTACACACTCACAGGACATCCCGTCTTGCCACATTATGAGTGTTCAAGGGCCACATGAGGGGAGTGGCCACTATTGGGCAGCAAAGGTCTGGACCCTCGCTACTCAAAGGGTGGTCCGCAGACCAGCCACACCAGCATCACCTTGGGGCTTGCTGAAAATACAAGATCTTGGGCCTCACTGCGGACATACAGAATGGGAATCTGCATTTTAAGAAATTCCCTGGATGTTGCGGATGCATATTAAATTTCGAGATGCACCGCTCTGGAATGCAGGCTTGTCCCCAGCCTTTCCTCTAGTTCCCCATGTGCTAACGCATACTGGGATTCTGGAAGCCCCCGCTCCTCAAGCGTGAGCCACTGGAGGGGCAAACCCAAGACCCCAGAGGTAAGCCTGGAGTTAGTCGTTTGCATCCTAGCAACATGCTGGCTGCAGCTGGGACCTCCTGGTTGGTACCCTCCACGGATTACAAAGGCCTGGAAAGGACCCAGATCCTGAGTCTCCTTTGGCCAAACCCTCTGCCGATCTGACGCTGACTCAGGAGGCTTCTAGAAGGACTCCAGCATTGACTACACCACCAGGGTGACCATCTCAAAGCCAGATGAGTGTGACCAAGGGAACCATAAGGGCTGATGTTGTGGGGAGAGAAAATTCCGGATTAGGGAGCTGGAGCCTGACTTGTGTTCCCAACTTTGTTAACAACACCCCCTGCGGATGTGGTTGAGTTTCATGATTCATAGTTCCTCCATACGTAAAAGAAGGTTGGATCAATGTGGAATGGCCAAGGAAAGCATCCCGTGCATTGATTCTGAGTAACTGGCTCAGTAAGTGGCCAGCAGAAGGGCTGAGTGATGGTGGTTGTGCTGTGATAGATTAGCCATGTCTGCCACGGGTGCAGGAATAGGGCACAGACACCACACACATTTGCATCCACCGGGGAGGTAATCCCCAGGACGTTTCCACTTTGACAGTGAGAAGCAAAGAGGACTTCTGTTCCTTTCAGGTCTCGATTCATAGTGTCTTTTTATATTCCCTCTCCCTGAGGGGTTATGATGTGGCCAAGAAAATGGCCACGCTAGGCAATAAACAGAGTAGCAAAGTCAGTAGGGACAGAGGTGGGAATTGCCCTCAGATCTCTGGACCCCCAAACCCAATGCCAGCTATTCCACAAAGGAAAAGCCCTCCACATCCCCCCTCCCCCCGCCCCGACAACCTTCACTCAGTGGATGACCCTAGGGGGAGCAGGTGTGGGACCACATGGCCTCTTGGGGGGGGGGGTCTTCTGGTTCTGAGGAAGTTTCTAGAATGCTCTGTCATCCTCTAAAAAAAAAAAACCCAGCTCCTACCATGCCGATCTGGCCTCTGACCACTCCTGGGACCTCACCTCCTATTTCTCTCCCTCCGACTCACCACGGCCTGGTCGTACCCACTTCCTCTCTGTTCTACCAGCACTGCATGCTCACTCCCGCCTGGAGGGCTCAGATTTTCCACGTGGAGGCCTGGCTTCCCCTCAAGGGCTTTGTTTTAAAAAAAAATTTCTTTTAATGTTTATTTTTGACAGAGAGAGAGAGAGAGAGAATGAGCGGAGGAGGGGCAGAGAGAGCGGGAGACACAGAATCCGAAGCAGGCTCCAGGCTCCGAGCTGTCAGCATAGAGCCTGACGCGGGGCTCGAACTCACAAACCGTGAGATCATGACCTGAGCTGAAGTCGGACCCTCAACTGACTGAGCCACCCAGGCGCCCCAAGGGCTTTGTTTTAACAGGACCTCCTCCGAGGGGGCATTCCCTGACCCTTCCCTTCCACCCTTCAACACAACTCCATCTGAAATGATGACCCTTTTTAAAACACGTTTACCTGCTTCTTGTGCCTGCTCTAGAACGTAAACCCTATGAGGCCAGGGGCTTATTAGTTTTGTTCACCACTGTACTTGCGTTCTACGATAGAGCCTAGCACGTAGTAGGTATTCAATACACCCAGACAGAGTAAAAAAGCGAGTGAAGAGAAAATGTCACTGATCCTAGAATCCCATCCTGCCAGACCACACGTTTTCTCAGCCCAACGGCATGGAAAAATACAGAAAAGAAGGCCCTCTGCTCTCCCTCCAACCAGGGAGCTTTAAGCCCCTCTGTTCAGCTAACTCCTGCCCTCTCCTCCTTGACCCCCAGGAAAGCAGAGGCCACTGGCGATGGCCCGAACGACACTCGGGTTCTGTAACACCCGGTCACTCCTGGGACCCACCCAGAGCTCTGCCATTCGTTCTCCGACCTGCCTGAGCTCCGTTAGCTGGAGAGAGTCCTCACTTGTTAGAGCCTCCCTCCCTCCGTTTTCATGTTCAACCTGTACTCAATCCTGGAAGGCCAGCAGAATACCGCTTGTTCTCGCTCCTGGCAGACAAAGGCGGCTCAAGTATACAGAACACCTGCTAACGTGGGCGGCACCGCACCAAACGCCCCAGCTCACGACCTGACGGCATCGCCACGGCGCCCCCGCTAAAGCCGTTTACCACCCTCCTTCTTTGGAGGCTGACGCTGCAGCTCTGAGAGGCCAAGGAACATGCCCAAGGCCACACAGCGATGAGGCGGGGGAGCGGGGGTTCCAATCCATGTCTGACATGGGAAGTCTGTGCTGCCTTCATTGTCTGGGAAAAGGCTGAGCCCCTGGGGGAAGAAGAGATCCTGTCCTCCAGGTACAGCAGGCTCAAATGGTGGGGGGAGGGGCAGCCGAGGGCCCCCCCGGGGCCTCTGTTCCACAGGATGCTGCCTTGGGGATCCTCGCGGGGTCCCGTGCTGAGTGAAGGTCGTGCGTGTGGTCGTGAAGTGCTGCTGTGTGCATGCGTGTGTCACGTAACGTAACCGTGTATGTGTGTATGCCTGCGTCCTCCCACACGTGTGGGCTTGAGTACCGCGTGTGTTTGGGTGTGTTTTCACGTAATGGTCTTGTGTCGGGCGTGTGTGTGTACCTGAGTGCTCCCGTGCGCGTGCACACGTGCGGAGGCGTGTTTCCAGGTTCAGTTTCTATGTATGTGTGTGTGCAACCACGTGTGCCTGGAACGGCAGGGCAGTGGGGAGCAGGGACCTCTCAGCAGCCTCATCTGGGCCAGCCTCACCCTCACCTTCTGGAGAAATCGCTGAGGCTGGGGCCTGGGAAGGAGGCCCCCAGAGAGATGCCTCATTCAGAACCACTGATCTCCATCCAAGAACAAGTAGGGGGAGGGGCACAGAGCCTCTAATGAGGAAGCTGGAGAGACACTTACAGCAAGGAGAAGCTGAGAACCCTTGTCTTCATGCAACAGAAAGTTCTGGAAGCTGAGAGATGCCGTGATGGGGAGAGGCTGCTGGCCCAGGGGGGAGATTTCCTGAAAGCCAGGCCCCCTGGAGGAGCATGCTTGAGTAGCTGACACAGGGGGCTGGGTGGGTTCGGGGTATTGCCTTGTACATGATGTTCAGACTCACTGGGGCATCAACCTTCATCAGGAGGACAAAGACCAAGACCCTGGAGGGCAGCCTCCAGGACCCGAATCCCAGAGCAGACTCCCCTGAATGGAAACCTGGTAGGGAAGGGTGGTGGCTGGGGGAGGGAGGTGGGTATATGGAAAGGAGATGGCAGGCAGAAGCAAAAAGGTGGCAAAAGCCAGAGGACAAAGGCAGTGGGGAGAGATGCTAAGCGAGAACACTTACTCTGCAGACTTCCAGAAATGTCCGGGGTGAGACAGGCGGCGGTTTCGCTTTGGCAGTTTCTCCAGCATGTCCATGAGCTTAGTGAAGGTGGGTCTTTCTTCTTGTTCAAAGGCCCAGCAAAAGAGAAGAATGTCCTAAAAGAAACCAACATGTGGTGATTTAACATAAACGATGATGTCTTTGGCATCTCATTGGGTCTGTCCATTTGTTTACCCATTTGCCCCACTTGCATATTCGTCCATCACCATCCACCCATCCATTCACCTACTCATCTATCCATCCGACCACTCATCCCAATTCATGCTTTTCTGTCTATCATCTCTCCATCCATCCATCTCTTTATCCATCCATTCTTCCACTCATCCAACTCATGAGCCCATATAGCAAACTAGGCAGGTCCTTTCTATTCTAGAAGGTCTAGAATATGCTAAAATCAATAATGCTCCCCGAGGAGTTTCTTGGGCATTTTTATTTCCTCAAAGGAAGGGAGAAAAGTGAATCCTGAGGTCTCTATCCACATCCCCATACCACAAGTGCTCTTCAAAGTCAAAGAGTGGAAAGTTACTTTTAATAATCACCTCACCTCAGAAAAGAAACCTAGATACAGGCAATCCTTAGAAACATACCAGATTATTATTCCTCCCCTGACTTACCTGCCTTCTGATCAAAAGATAGGACTCTTCCTGCTGTGTTTTAGAGGGTGATTATGAATTTATACTCAGGCTTCTCTGATTCTGTGTATGGTGTTCTGAGTTGGATAATGCCTTAAAAATTTTTATGTAGGTACAAATAAAATTAGAATCATTAATATGGGTAGCATTTTAATGGATATCTTTTAAAAGTAACAGTAAAAGAGGAATTCACTGGTTCTACTTGTTTCAGCAATTCATTGCTAGGAAAAACCTGGCCAAGTGCTACTGCACCCTTGAGGCAGGAACCTGAATTGCAGGCATAGTTCAGAAACTACACTTCCTAAGCTCCAAATCACTATCTGACAAGGCTGTGGGCATGCTATTGTGTCACCCTCTGGGGAAGCATTCATAACCTTAACACACAGGAAAAAGAAGGTCCAGAACCGTATCTACCTTTCTCTTTGTTCCCAAGAGCTGGCACTGACCCAGGACTTACCGAGATTTCTTTTCCCATGCCGATCTGGCTGAGGTTGGGTTTCATGCCGGTGCCCATTTGCCAGATGATTGCCTCTGCTGGTTGGGTCTTGAAAGGCCACTCCCTGGCATGGAGTTCATACCAAATTGTGCTGTTGGCAGATGTTGTTAAGGGGTGTTGATATGCTATGTCGCTCTTGACCCTGTATCTCAACACACACACACACACACACACACACACACACACACACACACACCCAGCCCTCTACTTCCTAGTTTCTTCCTCACAGGGCTTGTGTTTTGGTAGCAGAGATACACCTAAAGCTTTCTTGATGTCTTAGAAGTCATGCTTAGCCCAGGATACCTTCCCTGGTGCCTGAATTAAAACGAGTCAAAACCTAGCACCTTGAAGTTTAATGGAACATGGCTAGGATTTCTGACCCTAGACTTACACTTCCAGGAAACCACTGTAAAGAAATACTTAGGTATACAAAAATCCCCTTACAAAGATATTCTCTATAGCATCATATATAATATCAAATCAAGGAGAAACGACACAACTGTTCAACAAAATAGGTTGCATGTATTATAGTAACTCCATAAAACAACATGGAATATGACATTATTAAAACATTTCAAAGAAATTTTGCTCACATGAAAAAAAATGCTTAGTATATAATTGTAAGTAAAAAAAAAAGCAGGACACAAGACTGTGTATAAGGTAGTACCTACTCTTTTAAAAAATTACATATGTATAAACAGGAAAAAAGAAATAGTAAAATGTTAACGATGGCTAACTCTGGGTGATAAGATAGGATTTTTTTTATAGTTTTGTTTTCTAAATATAAACTAGCTCATGGAATAGTGGGGAAAAATTGCTGGGGGGGTGTGGGTGGCAGTGAGGACGGATGCCATGGGGTACTCACTGGGTGCTGGGGAATTGCTGAGTTGTATCATAGGAATAGGTCTCAGCTCACTGGGAACAAAATTCCCAACTCAGGAAATATCTGAAACAATCCTAGGAAATGATCTTTCCTCTAATCTAAGATAATTTATGCAAATTTGCTTTAAAGAACACGAAGCACTCTGCTATCCTCTTTACTGATCAGAGGACTGTGTCAAACCAGCTATTTCTAGGGTCCCACTTCTCAGCATATTCTCCCCCTGCCAGCCTCATCCCTCCGGGGCAAGGAGCGGTGATGTCCGGGTGTTGGGGTGTTGCGTTAGATGGTCAGGAAGTTGCCACGTTAAGGTGCTAGATGATTACTGTTGTCGTCGTAATAATCAATAACACTCACTGAGTTTTGACTCTGTGTTAGACACTATGCGAAGCCCTCTGCATTTGTAATGATTATGGGGGACGTATAGGAAGCATGCCTTTTCCTTTTGATGATGTGACATCTGGGGGCCTCCCTGACCCTGGAGGGACTGCCACTCTCCGAAGGGCAAGCTTATTCCTAAAGATGGTAAGGGACTCTCCCGTGAGTATGCCTTTCATATGCAAACTAGCCAATCCAAAGCCCCCCCCCCCCCCCCATCAGGCTTCCACTCAGGGCCAATATTCCCCTGCCCTACTGGGACACTCTTGCACTCCAGAGCCCGCTAAATTAGTCAAACTAGCCAATTCTAGCCTGCTTACCCTGCCTCACCAGCTCCTCCCCAAGTAAATCATAATAAAGGCTCTTGCCCACATCTTCCTCCTCACTGACCCTCGTGCTTCCCTGTGTGGCCCTGCGTGATATGATGTGCCCCCTCCTTTGGAAACCATGAATAACAAGCCATCTCTTCAATGACAGTTGTTTCCCCCATCTATTGCCATCAACACACCTGGACAAAAAAAAGACCTACGTGTTCAAACAGGAAGCACTATCATTATCCCCATTTCACAGAAGAGGAGACAGAGACTCAGGAAGGTTATATATCTTACTCAGGGTCACACAGCAAATAAGAGGTGCAAGCCAGAAGCTGAATCTAGTCGATCTGACTGTAGAATTGCACCATTGGCCATTATGCTATGAGAAACCTGCCCTCCGTCCTGTTCCCGAGTCTTTCCTAATTGGGGCAGTGAAGGATTCAGGGTCGGCGGGGGGCAATCCTCCAGCTGATGGTTGGGGTCTGGGGAAGGAGGCACAGACAGATTGCAGGCAAGGGCTCATGTGAAAGGGGGAAGGGAGCCTATTAGGAGCTTGACCCCGTGCTGCAATGCCTTACAGGTGTTTTCCCGCTCAATCCTCAGAAAGCTTCCCCGGTTTTATTCTCTTTGATTCACAGTTAAGGGAAATAGGGCTTTTCGTGGTAAAATGACTCTGAAATCCCCGTGGCTAAAAGCTCCAACTCTGAAGTTGGGATGTCCCACGTTGGACTCCGGATCCACCCCTGACCACATGGCAAGTCACTGAGCCACCTGGAGCCTGTTTCCTCGCCGGTCATTTGGGAACAGCAATGGTCCCTGCCACAAAGGATGCTTGTGAAGATTCCATGAGACAGCACCCACAAGAACCTTAGCATGATGCTCAATATGCTTTTAAAAGTCCAGTTTTGTTCTAAGTCCTGCCTGAGCATGATGTTCCCAAGCAACAAGAAGCACCTAATTGGCAGGAAACCAAGAGCACCAGGTCCCTTAGAATTCAGCAGTGTCAGGAATAAAAGCCTCATTAAAACTTCCTTTCAAACCCAACTTTCAAGAGAAACTCACACGAAGAAAAAAATAAACTGCTAAAGATTAAAACTCCAGTGGAAAACCAATTACCCACTTTGGTACATTTTGTTAATTACATTCTTTTTCCTTTCGCTAAATTTATACTAAAATATACCAACTTAATTATTGCAGTTTGGTTTCAGATTACAGTCTCTAACGAGGTAAAGATTTGGGCATAAACGCATCAGGGCAAATGACAACGTCTAAAAGGGTCCAAGTGATAGATGTCGAGAATCCTGATGGGCCAGCAAATGCCTCCTCCACCCCCCAGCACCGAGATGTACAGAGAGGACAGAGTAGGGGTGCTTTTCCGCAGAAGACGGTCTGACAGCTCGTGGTGTTGCTAAGTCTAATTGCACACATCTGCAGGGCTGCAACTTTCCCAAACAGCTTCCCCAGTGCCGTCTCTGCTTGTAACCAGCAATCTTTGCAACCACCTTGGTGGACAAGGTAAGGCGAGAACTAGCATGGCCGTTGGAGGGAGGGGAGCCAGGAAGCCTTCCTGGATGCACCTTCTCAGGGCGCTCTGTCCTGCACCTTCTATCCTTCTCTGCGCTTCCAAAGACATCCCATTCTCTTTCATGGGTGTGGTTTCTCTCTCCTTGCTCAGACGCCCTACACCCCTCTTTCCCAAATTCTAGATGTGTAGATACAGCTGCCTTCTAGTTGGTTCCACTGGCCATTTCCAAGGTAGCCCAGGCTCACTGTGTCCAAATCTGCATTCTTTGCCTTCCCAGCATAGGCCAGGCCTCCCCTCCAGGGTCTCTCTCTTGGTGAAAGACATTAGTCTCCACCCAGCTGCCTAAGGTAGGGATCTGGGCACCACCCACATTCTACCCATCATCAAACCCTATCCCATCCACCCGCCCCCCCATTGCTTCTTATGTCCATTTCCAGCATCCAAACCCACTGGCAGTGACTTGGTAGAGACTGCCAGCATCCCCCCTGGATTGGTCTCCCAGCCCCTCAGTCTTGTCCTTCTCCTCTCCATTCTCTGCACGGCAGAGTGATTGTTCCAAAACTCAAAGTATGATTACGTCACTCCCCCTGCTTAATAACCATCAATGGCTCCCCAGTGCTATGAAGATGAAAACTCCTCAGCCCAGCCTCTCAGTCCCTGCAGGATCGACCCCGATTCCCTCTCTAGTCTCTCGTGTCACCACCCCCAGCTCATTTTTTTTTCCTGATTCTTTATCTCTCAGTTCCCTCCCCTCTCACTCCCCACATGTTCCTCCATTGTGGACAATTTGTTTTCTGTTACTCTGGGCCTGTTCACATGTTCCTTCTATCTAGACACCTTGCCCTACCCTCATCTGGCCTACTTATATTCAACCTCTCACTTAGGCTCAGGAGTCACCTCCTCTGGGAAGCCCTCTCTGATCTCCCAGGCTGAATTTAGTTCCTCTTTTATTCCCACAGTCCTGTGGGACTGCTGTGTTTATCCTCAGCATAGCACTTACCATACTCTGCTAAAATTGACGACCTCCTTGTCAGTCTTCTACTAGATAAGACAGAGGAGTCGTCTTTGGTGGTCTAAAACTATGTCTACAAATTCTTAGATACCCCTTTCTAAAAAAGTAGAGCTTTATTCACCTCCTTGTGATTTAGAGGCTTGTTTCTAACACACAGAATGTGGCAGAAACAACAGTATGTAATTTCTGAGACCATCTCGTAAAGACAATACAGCTTGTGAGGTCACTCAAGCAGCCTAAAGAAATGCCCACAGGGCAAGGAACTGAGGCCTCCTGCCAACAGCCATGTGGGTGGGCCACCTTGGAAGTGGATCATCAGCCCATTGAGCCTTCAGATGAGACCACAGCTCTAGCCAACATCTAGACCACAACCTTATGAGAAATTCTGAACCAGCTCAGAACCACTCAACTAAGTCACCCTCAAATTCCTGACCCCAGAAACTTGAGATGATAAATGCTTCTTTAATTCCCTAAGTTTTGAATAATTGTTAACAGTAGGCATTCCGTAGATATTCTGTGGTTATTGCTTCAGTGAATGAATGAATGAATGAATGGGTCAAGCAACTTGCCATGGTCACATGGTTAGAAACCAGGCATGAAGGTTTGCTAGGGTCATCCCTCTGCCACACCCCGCTTGGATACCCCAAACTCACCCAGAAACCTAACCACCTTGGCCCCAGAAGATAAGTACCCCGTCTCTTCCAAGAGCCATGGAAAAAAGACTTGGGAAATGTCCCTCTGCCTGGGTGGGCCACCTACCCGAGTGCAAAGACATCTGAGTGCTTGGAGAAGGGGAGCTTGTCCTCCTCTGTGTCGGGGGACAGCTGGCGGATGATCTCTGGTGCTAGGTGGCACAGCCAGCCATTCTGGATGCGGAGTTTATCCTCTCGCCTGGAGAAGCAAAACAGAGTCAGCCCCGTTTCACAGCCCAGGGAGGACCAGCCCCCCAGCACTGACCCTGAGTCTCTGGACCATCTCTGTCCCGCACCCCCCCCCCACCCCGCCACACACTGCTGGGCACTGTCCGACCTTGTACTTGAGGCTGAGACCCAGTGGAAGGGGCAGGGAAGACTGGTCTGGAGACAGACACCCAACACCCAAACCATCATCGGGTCCCTCTACTTCTGAGGCACCCCCTTCTACATATTCATTCAACAACGACAGCTGAGTCTTGTTATCCATGGCAGTTATGTTTTATAAAGTCTCTGCAAATAGTGAGTTAGCAAATATGGAATCATTGCTCCTAGAGGAAATATGTCTTCACACGCACAGCTCACACAGATTGTAATCTTTAATCCTAAAAGCAACTCATCCTAGTACGTTCGATTTTCATTATCTTAGAGAAGAGGAAAACAAGGCTCAGAAGCGTTGAGTGATGTGTCTGAGGCTGCCCCACAAGGAGATGCCAGAGTTGCAAAGCTCTGTCCAACTGGCCCGGGGGGGCGGGGCTTCCTGCCCTGCGCTGCACAGCCCCCTCCCATCTCCTTCCCCTGGTCATCTCTGTATGAGAGCTGAGGTGAGATCTCAGAGTGTCCCCTTGTTTGACCTCAGCTGGGAACACATGCATCAGGTGACTCAAATTTTCACCACCCTGTGCATGCCCATGAATGATTGCAAATGTGCGGATTGATTTTTGGGGTGCAAACAGATGTGAGTAGGCAGATTCGCAAATCTGGAATCCACAAATGATGAGGATCGACTGTATTTATGGAGAACCCACTATGCCTAAACTCTGTGTTTGTGGCACCGGGAGCATAGCGGTGAGGGAGTCCAGCAAGGTCCCTGCCCTCCTGGAGCCTCCGCTTTGGTAGGAGACGGTGATGGCAGATGAATTAAATAAATAGGAAAAACACAGATAGTGATAAGCATTATGCAAAAAAAAAAAAAAAAAAAAAAAAAAATTAAACAGGGGAATGTGTTAAAGATAAGAGGGAACTTACTTTAGGTAAAATATGAGCTAAGATAGGACATCAAGGATCCAGCCATATGAATAAGGAGAAGAATATTCTAGGCAGAAGGGGAAGTTAGGACAAAGGTGTAAGGCAAGCCCTGTTTGGGGTGTTCTAGAAACTTAAAGGTGTGTGTAACTGGCACATTATCATGCTATCCTATGTGTTTCTTAAAATGTATACAGCCAACCCCTGGTTGATGGGCCTCAGGTAGCTCCTGCCCCTTCCACCATTATGAGCAACGCTGTGAGGAACCTCTTTAGGTAGGTACTGTGAATGTATTCCCACTCAGATCCATGATTATTCCTTAAGATAAATTCCTGGAGGAGGAAATATGCTGGCTGCCTTCTTCACATTGTAAGTAGGTACAGATCTTTCCATTTGGGACTGAAATCTGAACAGACCTCCTACAAGATTTCCACTGATTCAAGACTCCCAGGGAAGGGCCAGTGGGCAGCGAAGGGAGAGGCGCATGGATGTCTCCAACCATCAAGAGTGAGGTTGTGACGGTCCAGAGCCTCCAAACGTGGGGACCTGGGGCCGGCTGGATTCTACAGTTCTCCCAGGGTGGCTTCTGAGCTATGTCAGGCGTGATGTACTTCCCTGGACTGCACTCATTCATATCCCATGATCATGATTCTTGCCCTACCTGAACACCTTCTATTAGCAGCCACACCCAATAGAGCTTTCCATGATGATGGAAATGTTCTCTGTCTGTGCTATCCAATATGGCGGCCACTAGCCATCATGGCTACTGGGCACTTGAAATCCAGCTAGTGACGCCAAATAACTGAACATTTAATTTTATTTAATTTTAATTAAAGTTAAAATTCCATTGCTCTACGTGGCCGGGGGCTATTGGACAGTGCTGCTCTAGACTATTATTTACTACAAATGGGTTTTTTGTTTTCATTTACTTCTTAACATGACCATAAATGGAGACTAGCACTTTTTTTAGTACGCATGAAAATTAAGATGAAAAAGGCTTATTCACGTCCTCCTTAAAGCTATCTTGTGGACCACACACTGGGGTCCACAAGGACCCCTGACAAGCAAGGCTCCAGGAGTTTGGGGGCTGGATAATTCTTTGTGGTGGAGGCTGTCCTGTGCACTGTAGGATCCCTGGCCGCCCCCCAGTACATCTCTTCCCCTGTTGTGATAACTAAAAATGTCTCCAGACATCACAAATATCCCAGGGGGGCAGGAGAGCCCCAGGTTGAGAGTCACCGCTCTAATTTATACATAAAATAAGGAGATGGTCCAAATTCCAGTCTTTTGGCATCAGTAACACAGGACTTACTCTGCACAGCAGACCTATTAGAACACATCCTCTGCTGGAAAGCAAGACTGAAACACATTGGCAAGCCCTCGAGTTGGCAGGTGCCAGTGAGTTCTTGCTTCCAGAAATGGGGATGCCTGCGGTAACTGAAGGACCTACCTGCTGCTGACTAGCCATGTGACCCTGAGCAGGCCTGAGTCTCCACTCTCCCATCTGCACAATGGGCACATCATTTCAAAGTAATTAACTTGTCCATCTTGAGGACTCAGAGACGGGGTTGAGACTAGAGCACAAAGAACATCACCCTTGAAGGAAGGGCGGTGGCCCGGGCCAGCCGACACTCTCCAGGTAGGAGGACCAGGCCACTGGGGGTGCGGGGGGGTGGGCCGCTGCTTCCAGAAGGGAGAGCGTCTCCGTTCTGATCTCTTTCCAACAGTCCCTGCTGCCTATTCTAGACTCGCTGGCTCAGTGCAGGTTTGGAACTGCGGGCAGGGTCAGGAGGAGGGGTGCTGGCCACTCCCTAACCCTCAGCTTGGGGTGGGCGTGGGCACACACCTGGGAGGGGGCTGGACCCCAGGTCTGGCCCAGCCACTCCAGGGTGTCCTGTTCCCATGGGGATGGGCCCACCGGGTGGCAAACTCAAATCATCTTCATGATGGTTATTACTGATTAATAATTGTCTGCACGTGGCCGGCATGATCGTGGCTGGCACCGAAAATGACACCTTTTCTCAATGATGGCAGAACAGCTGTAAGCAAGCAACGCTGGGGACGGGTCTGGGGGAAGCCCTGGGGTCTGGCTGGATGTTCAGGACATGCTCACTTCCCTGGGTGACCCCCACCCCTGCCCAGGCCCGGCAGACCTCCCCCTGCTGGGAAGCCAGCATTGTGATCCACCCAAGCTCTGAGGGGAGGGCGGGACAGCAAGTAACCATGCTGAGTGCCTACTGCGTGCCAGGCTGCCCATCCCACTTAATCCCCGCAAACCCACGACAGGATGAATAAAATCCCTGCTCTGTGGATGAGAGCACAGAGCTTCCAAGCACTTCAGTGACCTGCCCAAAGCCGTGGACGCAGTCGCTCCAGAGACTCCCAACCACAATTTTACAGTAATTCCTGGAGAAATAGCACCCTTACGGAGCAAACTGAAGCCCTGCACTAAACTAAGCCCTGCACACAACTGGAACGGGGAGATAAGCACAGGAGAAACCCCGTGGTGACAGGTGGGCAGCTGCGAAATGTGGATTTCCTCTGGGAGAGGTCGCTGGGGGCCCCCTGGCCTCTCCCAACACTACCCAGGTTTGTGTTGACACAATCAGGCCAGCCGCCGCCTTGCCCTTGACTTGAACTTGCCTCCTGGTTGACAGGGGGCCTCTGAGGATGAGGGAAAGGAAAGGAGGCCCATGTCATTCCATTTCCTTTCTTCCTTGTTACCCTGGGGCTTTAGCAGACCAAGAATCAAAAGGAAGAAAATCAGAGGCCCTGTCCCCTTTTCCTCCACCGGTGAGAGAATCCACAGGCAAGGAGAAAGAGAGACAGTGTGGACAGCCTCCAGGAGGGAGGAATTGTTTTCTTGTTTTAATGTTTATTTATTTTTGAGAGCAGGAGGGAGGGGGAGGGAGGGGCAGAGACAGAGAGAGAGAGAGGGAGAGGGAGAGAGAGAGGATCCAAAATGGGCACTGCACTGTCAGCACAGAGCCCGATGTGGGGCTTGAACTCACAAACCACGAGATCATGACCTGAGCCCAAGTTGGACGCTTAACCTACTGAGCCACCCAGGTGCCCCAGGACCTGGGTTTTAAAGAGCCTTGAAGTCGGATAAGGAAAACATCTGCTGGGCCTCTTTTTGTCTGGACACAAATACCTGAGTTCATAGTGATGTTACCAATTGCTTTCTCAGCCCCTCAGCCTGGAGTGATGGATGAATATGTGTGTGTGTGTGTGCATGCAATCCCTCCACCAGCAAATGCGCAAGTGAGCGCTGCTAGGGAGACAGAGGGAAGAAGGAATTTGCACGAGTCAGCCCTCCTGGCTTCTTGGGTTCTAACTTGAGGGACTCTCTCCATTTATCTACCCATTGATCTATTTGCTCATTTACCTACTTCTTTTCTTAGCTCAGGTGCTATAGATAGTTCTGGAGACTGCACGGAATCTTTTTGGGGGGAGTAAAATCTAAAAAGCAACTTCGGCTTCTGTTGTGCTGTTTCTAGATCACACAGAAGCAGCCAGATCAAGTTTTGCTGATTTGGGGATGCTCTTCGATATTATAGGTATTATATAGCATGAACGAAATTCACTTTGGGCGTGGTGGGGGGGAGGGCTGGGGTGTCACCCTCAAAGAGATCAGTGGTTCTCCAAAGCCACTGAAACGGAAGTAAAAGGAGAGTGTGAGTGAAGCTGCATAGAAGAGGGGTGATTAGAGAGAACCGCAGGGTTTTTAAGTTTGGGAGCGTGTGGCTCAGGCTCCAAATGAAAAGTCACAGAGGGCAGACCTTCTGAATCATGGGTTGTTTATTTGGAATCAAGCTGTTTCTCCCGGTCAACTGCAGGCAGCTTGCCCTCGGGCGGGTGAGTGGCTCCTGAGAGTTAATTACTTAAGGATGGTTAATGATTCTCCTGGGTGATCCTGGGGGGAGGTATATGCAAATGAATCATAATTACAACAGCTCAGCAGCAGCTACTAGGTAGTGTTTTCTGTGCTCCCGCACGGTGCAGGACGCTTGATTGTGTTAGTTCATCCACACAAGAGTCCTATGAGGTAGGCATGAACAGACCCATCATTTTTCTTGCAGACAAGGAAACTCAAGTTCAGGGAACCGAAGTCACGATCAGGTGGGGCCACAGGTGGGTCTCACTCTAAATCCCTTAACTGACACTCATGTTGTACTAACATGTAGGAACGCCCAAGAAAACATGCAGCAAGGGCTCTTGGGTGAGGCCGCCTGCCAGGCGGGTCTTCCAGGCAAAGGGGGAGTCTCCCTTTTAAGCTCAAGGGCAAGGGCTTTCAGGGCTTGGGGGTGCTCCGTGCCCAGTAACCCACATGCACTTAAAGGCACCGCTCGCAAGACAGGTCCCAAGGGAATCACAATGTGACCTGGCATTAGCAACAGCCTCGCCGCTCAGCCAAGTGACCTCAGGCCCAACACCCGGTCTAGGTCCTCTGAAGCCATTCGGGTGACTTCTCACTCCCCGACTGTCATCCGTCAAGGACCCCTCTGTGCCCTTCCACCGCCGCTCACCTGCCGGCCTGCAGCACCCCGGAAATGCTGAAGAGCCCGAAGTCTGTGATCACCACTTTCCCGTTGTCGTAGAAGACATTCTTTGACTTGAGGTCCTTGTGAAGGATCCCCTTTGCGTGCAGGTAGCCCATGCCCTGGAGGGAGCCAGGAAACGGGATGTCGTCAGGGAACACGGAGCGTTCGCCGCTACCCTGGCTCGGGTTCAAGAGCACCCTGAACAGCTGCACTGCTTGGGACCCAAACGCACAGACTTGCAGGTGGGGCTGTGCGGGACCGGGCAGGGTCCTCAAGGCACGCCTCTGCCACCGCCCTCAGACTACGGCCAAACTGTTCCCACCTGGCTCTGAAGCGTCCGGAAGAAGCCCCAGAGGAAGACATCCCTAGCGGGAGAAAAACTGAAGACGAACCAGAGAGGTGGTCCCCAGAGTAAGCTGAGGGATGCCATCAACCACCTCCCCGCACTTCCTCTTTGAAAAAAATAACTCCTCAGCAGGACGTTTGTTTTATAGCTACTTAACCCATATCAGCGCTGAAGGCACCACATTCCTCAAGGGACAGATCATGATCCAGTGATCAAGACCACGGAGGAGAAGCTAGCTCAAGGGTGAGTGTCTAGATTCTTGTGTGTGTGTGTGTGTGTGTGTGTGTGTGTGTGTGTGTGTGTGTGTGTTGTTTTTTTTTTTTGTTTTGTTTTGCCTTTATGAGCAGTCACATTTTATCTCTTCTAACAGCTCAGTCCTAACACTTCCGATGGGAAATGAAAGTCCCAGTCAACTGACTAACGAGGCACCTGCCAGAAAACACAGGATGTTCCAGTTTGTTTTAAGCCCAAACAACACTCCCAACAATTGGATGTTTCCCCGGCAGCTGCAGAGAGAGAGAGAGAGAGAGACAGAGAGAGACAGAGACAGAGGGCTTCCACTCATGGGAATTCAAGCATCCGAGGGGTAAGGGATTCTAACAACACAAGCTTCTCCTGGTACCCTACGTGCCCAATTATCATGATGATGAGGCACCAGACAGAAGCCAGACATCGGGAGACCATCCCTAATGGTGGGATCTGGGCAAAACTCTTACTCACATACAGCGTGGTATTTTTCAGGGCAAGTCTAATTTTTTTTTTTTTTTAAATCCAGACTGCTGGTCTGAAGCCAGACCCTGCATCTCTCGGGAGGGAGTCCCTCCCTGTGGTACCTTCACAATTTCTTGGGCAATCTGCCTCGTTTTGTTGACATCCAAGACGATTTTGGCGTCCCTCACCACAGAGTAGAGAGTCCGTCCCTTACACAGGCTGAAAAGCAAAAGGAGAGGACACATTATTGGCACTTGTTCAGATGAGAGTGACCCACGGCAGTTGTCCGATGTGACAAACAATAGTGGATGTGCCACTAGGACGCCTGTTGGAGAACAAGCCTGTGAATGGACCTCAGGTCTGGCTCTGGGATGCAGATCTGGGAGCACGTTCTTTGGGGTTCTTCGGGGTCTTCACCGACACCCCCACCGCCAGCATCTCAGGACGCCCGCAGAACCTAACCCAGTCCAGAGGCAGGCTTGCCACGTTCCCTCCGTCCCAGGGTTGCACGGAAGGAAAGCTGTGCATGAACCAATAACTTCTGGGGTCCTGAGACGCCACTCAGACAGCACTCTGCCAGCCACCTGTCCCAGCTGCTCCCACTCGCCAGAAGCTGCTGAGGTGGGCGGTTGGGGCAGTGATGAAACACCATCAAAGTGGTGGCTCATATCCACCGAGGACCATCAGCCAACGATGCATTCAAGCCCTTAGACGGTTGTGTGTAAACACGGATACCCTGTCCCCCAAACCAGATGCCCGTCTAGAGGGTTTTTTTTTTTTCAACGTTTTTTATTTATTTTTGGGACAGAGAGAGACAGAGCATGAACGGGGGAGGGGCAGAGAGAGAGGGAGACCCAGAATCGGAAACAGGCTCCAGGCTCCGAGCCATCAGCCCAGAGCCTGACGCGGGGCTCGAACTCACGGACCGCGAGATCGTGACCTGGCTGAAGTCGGACGCTTAACCGACTGCGCCACCCAGGCGCCCCTAGAGGGTTTTTTAAACTATGTTCAGACTCACTGAGTTCATTTTGAGGACCAGTGGTTTAAGATAAATGACAAGATGGAAAAGGACGTTAATGCAGCGACAGTGACACCTTCTCATTGAGTTGCCTGCTTGCTCATCCATCCGTCCCTTCTATGGTGAGCTCCGTTCCCGGCACACACACAGCAGGCACTCAATACGTGCTCACCGAATGAGGGAAAGAATGAATGAGTGAATGAATAAATGAATGAAGTCTATATTTACCACAGCATTCCCTGCCTCTAGCGCCAAATCTAGCTCAGAGGAGCAAAGTGTCGGCTGGAAAAGGAAGGAATGGCATTAGGGAAGTTCATGATCCATCTTCTGTCAAAACTGATGGCTTGCATTTTTCTTTTAATCTATGATTTCATTGCTAAAATACTCTCAGCCCCTTCCTTCAGTATTTTTCGAGCCCTTGTTATGTGCTACACTTGGCTGAGATTGTGCAGTGGAAGCTAGATCCCGGCTCTGCTCCTTACTGTGTGTCTTTGGGTGGGTTACTTAACCCCTCTGGGCCTCGGATTCCTCAACTAGCAAAGAGAATGAGTGATACCTACCTTGTAGCGTCACTACGAGGACTGAGTGAGAGAAGGAACTGAGTGTCGTGCCTGGCACCTGGTGGGAAGTATAGCATCGTGGTGAGAATTTGTGGGTTAGAATCCTGGTGGCATCAGTGAGTAGCTTTGTGACCCTGGGCAGGTGAGCTAACCTCTCTGAGCCTCACTTTCACTATCTGTAAAATGGAGTCAATAGTTCCTGCCTTACGAGGTGGTTAGGAGAACCCCATGAAATCAGGTGTGTAAAGGTATCTCTCCATGCCCAGCGCACAGTAAGTACCGTACTCGCGAAACGCTGGCTGTTAGGCGAGGTAGTAAGTGATCAATAAAATGCCAAATGTGTACGCACACTTGTGTAAATATGTGCTCTATATTCATACGCATACGACATCTGCTTGTCCATCCATTGTATTCCTACCTGTCTACCTGGCCACGTATCTACCCATCCACCCACATACCCGTCCACAACGCTACCTGTGACCTTTCACTAAGACTCATTTCTTAGTGAGGGGGTCTGATTCATCCGTCCAAGGTCGCCCCGTAAGCTGGTGGGAGGCAGCCACGGTGACTCAAGTCTGTCCCCTGTTGTTGCTGTCCTGGGGGGTACGTTTGCTGTGGCTACTGCAGGAGAGGGGGAGAGAGGCGGGCTGTGCAGCCAATTAAGCCACACTGACATTTAAATATGGGGGATTGGCGGAGACCGTGGGTGGACCCCCTCCCCTGGATACTCGGTTCTTGAACAGCCACCTACACTCATTACAGGCCAGAGCCCAGAAAATACTGTTCCCGCTGGAGACAGCAGAGCAAATAATTGCAACAGGCTTCAAGACTCCCAGACTCTCCTTCCCGTGGTAACTGTGTGCAAGTCTCAGGCTTCAAACACCCATTCCATTTCCTTCCCTGCTCCCAACTTCCTTTCTGGGAGCAGCTGCGAAAATCTTTGCTTCTCTCGCTACCCTGTGGTTTCTGGGGCTGCTGGAGTACATCCATCGACTGGTGGGATGTAAATTCGCACGACCACAGCCTGGCACGTCTACCAAAGTGAAATATACAAACACCCCACGATCAGCGGTTCCTTCCCTAAGTATATATATATCCAACAGGCATGCGTACTCACATTCACCCACAGACATGCCAGAAGGTACGAGAACGTTAATAGCAGCCCATTCATAATAGCCCCGCACTGGAACCAATCCAAATGTTCATCAACAGAAAGATGGATTGATTGCGACAGAGCCAGATAACAGCATATATTCGTATCGTACTGGATAATAATCAGCGAATTACTGCTAACTGCAAAAAACGTGACGTTCATAAACACAGCGTTAAACAAAGACGACTCAAGACTCGCACCGAATGACTCTGTTTACACAAAGTGCAAAACCAGACAAAACTGACCCATGTGCTAGAAGTCAGTGTAGTGGTGACCCTTGGGGGCCGGGGAGGCTGGAAAGGGCGTGAGGGGTCCAATGTGGCGGGGGGGGGGGGCAGCGCGGGGTGCAGGCAATGTTTTGATTTGGGTGCTGGCTGGCACATGAGTGTGAATTGAGTGGAAATTCATCAGGTTGTGCTCTCAGGATCTGGACACTTTGCCAGATGTTATACCCAAAAAAGTCTGCTGGAAACAAATTGGCATGGTGTTGAAATTTAAAAGAAAATCTAAACCAACGCTGACACCCCAGGTATCCATGTCTAAGCGCTTCACACAGTCCCAAGGGGCAGAGTCTACAGAGGAATTAGGTATTTATCCGGGGCTGAGCTGGAGAGCAGGTGCGGGGCGAAGGCTGAGCTCGAAGCAGGAGCGGGCATCGGGCGGGTATCCAGGGCGGAAGAGGCTCAGATACTCCAGACACGTCAGTCCAAGTGTCTTTGGCAACTGTTCTGAGCTTGGGGCTTCTGTGGCTAACACTGGTGCCCAAAAGCCATTTGCAGCGTGGGAGGTGGGGAAGGGAAAGGAGAGGATGAAGGGTTACAACCCTCACAGCAACTTGCAGGAGCCACACTGTGGCCCCATTTCTACAGACGAGGATATGGAGACCCAGAGGGGCAGAGGACCTGCTCACGGACACACAGACATGGGATCAGCCCAGTCCTGATCTTTCTCTCATCTCCTCTTTGGTGTGGGTGCTGGACATGATTTGGGGGCCATTTAAGAGACACGCAGCCAAGTGAATCCAAATCCGACTCTCCCATTTACTACTTACGGGGTGTGACCTCGGGAAGGGACTCCAACCTCAGTTTCCTCATCTGTAAGATGGGAGTAATAGTAATAATTCCAGTTAATGTGTCTGAGCCCTTGTTATGTGCCAGGTACCGGGGTACTAAGCACAGGTACAGGTACTAAGCACGAGAGCCCCCCCCCCCCCACGGTGGGTACCCTTGCTGTATTCCATGGATTCCAAGATGCATATTTCCTTGAAGTTTAACATCTCCGAAATCAGAATGTGTCTGATTGATGGACAGGTAACAGTTCTGTTGGCACTGTATTTCTCTCTTTGTAGTACGTGAATACAACGTGCATATTGTAACTAACAGCATCTTGGATTTAATCAAGTCTTGGCTCAGCCACATTTTACAGATAAGGAAACTGAGGCTCAGAGAGGTTAAGTAGGGCTGGGATTTGAACGCAGGCAGCCTGGCTTCAGAGCTCATGCTCCTGACCCCCATCTTTGGCTCCATAACTTTCTCTCAGACCCCAGCACGTCATACGCCCTCAGTAAATGGTAGCCATAATGTCATTGCTATGGCAACGAAGATTAATGAGGCCCGCTGGCCTTGGTAGCAGAGTCGGTCAGGAGGTGTTTCAGTGGCTTCAGGATATAGTGAGTACTTCTCTAGCTCCTGGGGCAGTACGCACACATGCACGCACGCACACGCACACACACACACACACACACACACACACCCCTCCATATCTCTCTCTGCTAAAAGATCACATTTCTCCAAGAAGAACAAGGCCCAGAAATGTCTCACTTGGTCTACAGGCCGATACAGAGGTCTCTTCAGCCCTGACCCCAGACAGGTCATTCATACAATTCTGACCTTTGACCCCATGTCCCGGGTGACACAGTAAGCCTTCTGGCCAGGACGACACTGTAAGTGGAAGATCCTTGTTGTAAACCAGCCCCAAAGAGGACTGTCAGAAACAATGAGATAAAACCATCTAGAAGGCTCATCTCCAAGGGCCTCCGTCCAAAGTGGCTAATTCTGCCAGAACAGTGACTAGGAGAGAAATCTAGATGCCTGGGGTGGCCACTTCCCTTCCCTCCTCCAAACCCCTCAGCACCAAGCCCGGGGACCCAGGCCGGTGTGAATGAATGGTGGGGAGTGTGGGCTGGGGGCCCCCTCCTCCGAAGACTGTCAGACAGGCCCCCAGCCCAGTTCTGGCACCTCTCAGCCCACATGGCTTTGGAGACTCATCAGGGGCACAGGGTCCCCATCTGCTACTGTGGGCGTGGTCAGCTGAACAACGGTCCCCCACAGCTGTCCACGTCCTCATCCTCAGACACGGTGACTATTTCCCTTATATGGCACGTGGAACTTTGCAGAGGCAACTACGGTTTTTGACGTGGGGAGACTGTCCTGGCTTATCTCAGTGGGTCCGCTGTCATCACAAGGGTCCTTAAGGTGAAGGGAGAGATAGAAGAGAGAGTCAGAGGGAGATGTGAGTAAAAGACTCAACCAGCCCTTGCTGGCTTTGAAGATGAGGAGGGCGTCATGAGCCAAGGGGTGCAGGCAGCTTCTAGAAGCCAGAAAAGGCAAGAACAGATTTGTCCCCTACAGCAGCCAGGATGAACGCAGCGGACACCTTGATTTTAGCCCTGTGAGACCCATTTTAGACTTCCGACCTCTAGAATCGTAAGATACATTTGTGTTGTTTCAGGCCACGAAGTCTGCGGTCCTTTGTTTCGGCAGCCCTGGGAAACGAACCCAGTGGGACAGGACGTACTGCATCGCAGGAGGGTGTGAGGAGGCAATGAGATCGCACAGGCACAGTGCTTGGCCCAGCGTCTGGCCAGAACCTATATACTCCTTCAACAGCAGCTCATATCACTGCTAATAATATTACTGCTGATATCGTTGCTAATGATCATGCTTTCCTGCTTAGGTGACCACCAGTGCCCTTCACGGCCTCTCCGGCTTCCCTAATTTGGTCTCTATCCAGCACTCCTAGCGGCCACTTCAAAATGCAAAGCTGACCGGTCGCTCCCTGCTACAGTCCCCCCTCTACCTCTCTCCCACCCCCACCCCGGGGTCTCTGGACACAGACCCAACTCCTCCAGGGCCCACAGGTGTGATACAGACTGGCCCCGACAGGCTGTTCCACCCCCTTCTTGTTGGGACTCTCCCTTTTGTTCACTGAGTTCCAGTCCCACACACCTACCTCAGGGCCTTTGCTTGTGCTGTTTCCTCAGCCTGGAACACTCTCCCCATTTGTCTTCAAAAGCCTTCCCTGGCCTCCCCAACTAGTTCCCTCGTGCCCTGTAAGTCCCTGCAGCACCACGGACCTCATCCCTGCAGCACTTGTCCTGGTTGGAATTGTACACACACTGGCTGGAATCTTTGATGACAGATTATCTCCTCCAGACTACTCTCTGTGAAGGCTGGGTCTAGGTGCTTCTGGCCACAGCTGCGCTCCCAACATACAGAAGGTCCTGAAGGAATCGGAGTATGCAATGCTACAGGCTGCCTCACATGGCCAGACCTCGCAGGGAGTGAGATCCCCACTGCAACACCACATCCAATAAAACAGAAACTACCTCTCAGGGGTCTGCCTTCACCTTTCTTGGCTTGTTTGCTTGGGGGCTTTATTTTGGGGCTCTCTGAGGGTAACAGATGGTCCCTTGGTGATGGAAGCCTGGTCTTAAACGGGAAGGTCTTTAGACCGGGCATGTATAATCTCCTCCCTGCCTAGACCTCAGAGGTGTTTAAGCACAAGTCCAGTGGCTGATGAACCTGCATGGGCACCACAGTCCCTTGGAAGAGCGTGTTAAAACAAAGATGGCTGGTCCTACCCCAAGAAATTCTGATTCTGAGGGTCTGGATTGGGTCCAGAGAATTTGCATTTCTTTTTTTTTTTTTTTTTTTAATTTTTTTTTTTCGATGTTTATTTATTTTTGGGACAGAGAGAGACAGAGCATGAACGGGGGAGGGGCAGAGAGAGAGGGAGACACAGAATCGGAAACAGGCTCCAGGCTCTGAGCCATCAGCCCAGAGCCTGACGCGGGGCTCGAACTCACGGACCGCGAGATCGTGACCTGGCTGAAGTCGGACGCTTAACCGACTGCGCCACCCAGGCGCCCCTCTTTTTTTTTTTTTTTAATGTTTATTTTTCAGAGAGAGACAGAGCATGAGCGGAGAAGGGGCAGAGAGAGAGGGAGACACAGAATCTGAAGCAGGCTCCAGGCTCCGAGCTGTCAGCACACAGCCCGACGCGGGGCTCGAACTCATGGACTGCGAGATCATGACCTGAGCCCAAGTCGAACGCTTAACCTAACCCACACGGGCACCTGTGAGAATTTGCATTTCTAGTAAGTTCCCAGGTAATGCTAATGCTGGTGGTCCAGAGACTCCCACTTTGTGAAGCACCACTCAAGACCAATCTCATTTTACTGAGGCCCAGAGATCATCAGTTAAGTTCACAATCGATTTAGTGAGAGTGGCACTGTGGGCAGGGCAGTATTCTGTTCCAGGTGTGTGCAAGACAGGCCCAGTCCTTAATCTCATGGGGCTGACCGGCCAGGGGAGATGTCAGCCAATAAATAAGTAAATAAGCAAATGGAAAGATGTTCCGAGAAGCATAAGTGCTAAGAAGAGAATAAACAGATTTACTGGACAGAGAGTGGTGGGGCTGGGGGCTTCTTTCACTAGGACAATCAGGGTAAGTCCCTCAGGGGAGGTGACCCTTATGCCAAGAGCTGAAGAAAGAAGGCAGCCACGTGAAAATCTGGAGGAAGAGTTCCAGGCTGAAGGACCAGCCAGTGCAAAGGCCCTGGGGTAGGACCAGGCTGGTACACTTGAGTAACACAGCAAAGGCCATATGGCTGGGCTCTAGAGAACATCTCCCAGGGCCCGCTTTCCTCAAGTGCTGATCTTCCAAATAAAAGAAACAGCTGGGTGGAAACAGTCCTTAGCTCTGCCTGATTTGTGTTCCCAAGGCAGTTGGTTTCAAAGTCAGCTGTTGTTTTAAAACACTCTATTCTGTCAGACGGGATTTATAACTCTTTGGTTGTTCACTCACTTCTAAGCATTCTCCACCTCTCAAAACTCAAAACCCACTTAAGTGCCCCTCTCTTTCCCCCTTCCCTTGAGCAAATAAATCACGCTTCAAGCGACAAGTTGCGTACTCCATCAAACTCCTTCCGCAGGCAATCTCTTAACTTCCAAGTCGTTCATGAATCTAACACTGAAGATATTAAACCTTGGGACTCTGGGCTTTCTAATAAAAAATGCCAGGTTAGCTTCCTATTAAAAATGGGAAATGCCAGAAAGCAAGTGAGAAATGCCAGCTGCTCGCCACCTGCTTAACCTGATGTGCGTCCAGGAAATGAAGAGTTATAGAGTTCCATTTAGTAGGAGGTTGGTGGCAGAAGGCTCATGTCCCAGCCAGACGAGAAAGACGACGGTGGCCTGCCAGACACCGGAATATGCAAAGCAGGAGCCTAGCTGCCCATGAGAGCAGGACTTACTTTTCCCCAACGCACACTCCTGCCCTCCTCCAGCCTTTGATATTGCTGCAAAGCCCAGAGAAGTCGGGGGTTGGGCGGGGGGAAGAGGAAGCTTAGACTCTGTCTTACGGGCTTCTTCTCTCCAGGGCTGGATCCAGTTTTGCTGGCCTCTGCTCTCCAGAGGCCAAAGGTTGGCTCCTCTGGGCCCTTTAAGTTCTGAGATGGGGCTGTGATAATCAGTGAGTGCTTCTGTCCCTGACTGTGACCTCAGGCTTTGGGGCATCTGGTGGGCATCTGCCCTCCGTGGTCTGGGCTTTACAAGGGTAGGAATGCTCCAAGGGTGCAGGCAATCAGCTAGGGAAGCAGGAGCCTCTAGCTCACCACAGGAAGAACTTCCAGGAAATGGTAGCCTGGCTGGTCCTCTGCCTTTGGTCACATTGTGTGGTCTGGTCGCCATCTGAGACCTGTTCTTGACCTTGTCCAAAGACATGCCAGGACATGCTCCTCCCTCACTCTACACCATATATAAGTACACATATACATGTATACATATATGTACATATGTAATCATGTATACATATATGTATATATATGTAATCATGTATATTGTGTGTGTGTGTGTGTGTGTGTGTATTATCATTTCCTAAGGGTCAGACTGTGTATCTCACTGCAATCATTCCAGAATCACCTTAAGATTTTTGCCAGATTGGCATTATTTATCACTTACTAATACTTTTTCTTTAGATGCATTGCCTTGAAAAAATAAGTGTGTTTTTTTAACCACATAAAGGAAATTTATTTCAGAGTATACTGAAATTTATACTCTGAAATTTATTCAGAGTATAGTCTTAAACATGGAGAAGCTTATTTTGTGGGCTGCGAGAAAACTTAAGATGATTTACTGCCTCCAAGCAATGGTTCTACCTTTGATTTCTTCCTTAAACCCATCAGATGGCACTTTACTTCTTCTCTGTGTCATCCATCATTCCTCTGATGTCAAATTTCTGGCTCTGTTTATTTTTTTTTAATTTTATTTTTTATTTTTAAAAATTTACATGCAAATTAGTTAGCATATAGTGCAACGATGATTTCAGGAATAGATTCCTTTGTGCCCCTTACCCATTTAGCCCATCTCCCCTCCCACAGCCCCTCCAGTAACCCTCAGTTTGTTCTCCATATTTATGAGTCTCTTCTCTTTTGTCCCCCTCCCTGTTTTTATATGCTTTTTGTTTCCCTTCCCTTATGTTCATCTGTTTTGTGTCTTAAAGTCCTCATATGAGTGAAGTCATGATTTTTGTCTTTCTCTAATTTCACTTAGCATAATACCCTCCAGTTCCATCCACATAGTTGCAAATGGCAAGATTTCATTCTTTTTGATTGCCGAGTAATACTGCATTGTATATGTATAACACATCTTCTTTATCCATTCATCCGTCGATGGACATTTGGGCTCTTTCCATACTTTGCCTATTGTCGACAGTGCTGCTATAAACATGGGGGTGCATGTGTCCCTTCGAAACAGCACACCTGTTGGGGCACCTGGGTGGCTCAGTCGGTTAAGTGACCGACTTCGGCTCAGGTCATGATCTCACAGTCTGTGAGTTCGAGCCCCACGTCAGGCTCTGTGCTGACAGCTCAGAGCCTGGAGCCTGCTCCGGATTCTGTGTCTCCCTCTCTCTCTGCCCCTCCCCTGCTCATGCTCTGTCTCTCTCTATGTCAAAAATAAATTAAAAAAACATTAAAAAAAAAAAAAAGAAACAGCACACCTGTATCCCTTGGATAAATACCGAGTAGTGCAATTGCTGGGTCGTAGGGTAGTTCTATTTTTAGTTTTTTGAGGAACCTCCCTACTTTTTTCCAGAGTGGCTGCACCAGCTTGCATTCCCCCCAAAAATGAGTGTATTAAAAAAAATTTGTATCATTACTTTCTATCATTGCCAGGCAGAAAGCCTGAATCTCTAGCCCCAAATAAATGTAAAAAATAAGTACAGTGAAAGCCCATATGTCAAACAAAATGAAATCCTAGCTTGGCATTTGTGGCCAAATGCTCTGATCTTGAGGCCTCCTCTTTGTTTTAAAAGAGAAGTTTAGAACAAATCAGCCCTCAACAAGTACAAAAAGATCGAGATCATACCATGCATATTTTCAGACCACAATGCTATGAAACTCGAAATCAACCACAAGAAAAACTTTGGAGAGATAACAAATACTTGGAGGCTAAGGAACATCCTACTAAAGAATGAATGGGCTAACCACGAAGTTAAAGAGGAAATCAAAAAGTACATGGAAACCAATGAAAATGGTAACACCACAGCCCAAAGCCTCTGGGATGCAGCAAAGGCAGTCATAAGAGGGAAGCATATAGCAGTCCAGGCCTTCCTAAAGAAGGAAGAAAGATCTCAGATACACAACCTAACCTTACACTTAAGGAGCTGGAAAAAGAACAGCAAATAAAACCCCAAACTAGCAGAAGGTGGGAAATAATAAAGATTAGAGCGGAAATCAATGTTATCAAAACCAAAAAAAACAAAAAAAAAAAAAAAACAAAAAAAAACAGTAGAACAGATCAATGAAACTAGGAGCTGGTTCTTTGAAAGAATTAACAAAAGGGATAAACCCCTAGACAGTCTGGTCAAAAAGAAAAAGGAAAGGACCCAAACAAATAAAATCAAGAATGACAGAGGAGAGATCACAACCAACACCGCAGAAATAAAAACAATAATAAGAGAATATCATGAGCAATTATATGCCAATAAAATGGGCAATCTGGAAGAAATGGACAAATTCCTAGAAACCTATAAACTACCAAAACTGGAACAGGAAGAAATAGAAAATTTGGACAGACCCATAACCAGTAAAGAAATTGAATTAGTAATCAAAACTCTCCCAACAAACAAGAGTCCAGGGCTGGATGGCTTTCCGGGGGAATTCCACCAAACATTTAAAGAAGATTAACACCTATTCTTTTGAAACTGTTCCAAAAAATAGAAATGTGAGGAAAACTCCCAAACTCATTCTATGAAGCCAGCATCACCTTGATTCCAAAACCAGACAAAGACCCCACTAAAAAGGAGAACTATAGACCAATTTCCCTAATGAACATGGATACAAAAATCCTCCACAAGATACTAGCCCACCAGATCCAACAATACATTAAAAGAATTATTCACCACAACAAAGTGGGATTTATACCTGGGATGCAGGGCTGGTTCAGTATCTGTAAAACAATCAATGTGATTCACCTCATCAATAAAAGAAAGGACAAGAACAACATGATCCTCTAATATGCAGAGAAAGCATGTGACAAAATACAGCATCCTTTCTTGATAAAAACCCTCAAGAAAGTAGGGATAGAAGGATCATACCTCAAGATCATAAAAGCCATACATGAAAGACCCACCACTAATATCATCCTCAATGGGGAAAAACTGAGAGCTTTCCCCCTAAGGTCAGGAACACAACAGGGATGTCCACTCTCGCCACTGTTATTCAACATAGTACTGGAGGTCCTAGCCTCAGCGATCAGACAACACAAAGGAAAAAAAAACATCCAAATTGGCAAGGAGGAAGTCAAACTTTCACTCTTGGCAAATGACGTGATACTCTATATGGAAAACCCAGAAGATTCCACCAAAAAACTGCTAGAACTGATCCATGAATTCAGCAAAGTCGCAAGATATAAAATCAAGGCACAGAAATCGGTTGCATTCCTATCCACCAATAATGAAGCAACACAAAGAGAAATCAAGGAACCGATCCCATTTAGAAGTGCACCAAAAACCATAAAATACCTAGGAATAATCCTAACCAAAGAGGTGAAAAATCTATACACTGAAAACTACAGAAAGCTTGTTAAAGAAATTGAAGGAGACACAAAAGAATAGAAAAATAGTCCATGCTCCTGGATTGAAAGAACAAATATTGTTAAAGTGTTGACACTCCCCAAAGCAATCTACATATTCAATGCAATCCCTATCAAAATAACACCAGCTTTCTTTACAGAGCTAGAATAATCCTAAAATTTGTATGGAACCAGAAAAGACCCCGAATAGACAAAGCAATCTTGAAAAAGAAAACCAAAACAGGAGGTATCACAATCCCAGACTTCAAGCTATACTACAAAGCTGTCATCATCAAGACAGTATGGTACTGGCACAAGAACAGACACTCAGATCAATGGAACAGAATAGAGAACCCAGAAATGGACCCACAAACATATGGCCAACTAATCTTTGACAAAGCAGGAAAGAATAGCCAATGGAATAAAGGCAGTCTCTTCAGCAGGTGGTGCTGGGAAAACTGGACAGCGACATGCAGAAGAATGAACCTGGACCACTTTCTTACACCAGACACAAAAATAAACTCAAAATGGGTGAAAGACCTAAATGTAAGACAGGAAGCCATCAAAATCCTAGAGGACAAAGCAGGCAAAAACCTCTTTGATCTTGGCTGCAGCAACTTCTTACTCAACACGTCTCCGGAGGCAAGGGAAACAAAAGCAAAAATGAACTACTGGGACCTCATCAAAATAAAAAGCTTCTGTGAAGGAAACAATCAGCAAAACTAAAAGGCAACCGACAGAATGGGAGAAGATGTTCACAAACGACATATCAGATAAAGGGTTAGTATCCAAAATCTATGAAGAACTTAGCAAACTCAACACCCAAAAAACAAATAATGCAGTGAAGAAATGGGCAAAAGACATGAATAGACACTTCTCCAAAGAAGACATCCAGATGGCCAACCTAAACATGAAAAAAGCTCAACATCCCTCATCATCTGGGAAATACAAATCAAAACCACAATGAGATACCACCTCACACCTGTCAGAATGGCTAACATTAACAACTCAGGCAACAACAGATGTTGGCGAGGATGCGGAGAAAGAGGATCTCTTTTGCACTGTTCATGGGAATGCAGGCTGGTGCAGCTACTCCGGAAAACAGTATGGAGTTTCCTCAAAAAACTAAAAATAGAAGTACCCTACGACCCAGCAATTGCACTACTAGGTATTTATCTAATGGATACAGGTGTGCTGTTTCGAAGGGGCACATGCACCCCAATGTTTACAGCAGTGCTATCGACAATAGCCAAAGTATGGAAAGAGCCCAAATGTCCATCGATGAATGAATGGATAAAGAAGATGTGGTATATATACACAATGGAATATTACTCGGCAATGGAAAAGAATGAAATCTTGCCATTTGCAACATGGATGGAACTGGAGGGTATTATGCTAAGTGAAATTAGTCAGAGAAAGACAAAAATCATATGAGTTCACTCATATGAGCACTTTAAGACACAGAACAGATGAACACAAGGGAAACAAAAATCATATAAAAACAGGGAGGGAGACAAAACAGAAGAGACTCTTAAATATGGAGAACAAAACAGAGGGTTGCTGGAGGGGTGGTGGGAGGGGGGATGGGCTAAATGGGTAAGGGGCACAAAGGAATCTACTCCTGAAATCATTGTTGCACTATATGCTCACTAACTTGGATGTAAATTAAAAATTAATTAATTAATTAACTAATTAATAAAAAAGAAGTTGAGGGGTAAACTTCTAGGTGACTCAGTTGGTTAAGCATCCAACTCCTGGTTTCAGCTCAGGTTGTGATCTCGCAGTTCGTTAGTTTGAGCCCTGCCTTGTGCTCTCTGATGTTAGCACAGAGCTTGCTCGGATCCTCTGTCTCTGTCTGCCCCTCCCCCACTTGCACCTGCATGCGCGCTCTCTCTCTCTCTCTCTCTCTCAAAAATAAATAAACTTAAAAAAAAAATCAGCAAGTCAGGGTTAAGAAGGTGTCAGATACCAGCACTGGATGGAGACTTTCTCCTTAATGTCACTGGAAGGAGGGAAAAGGATTGAAGAGAAAAAGAATGGTCGCCCCCTATGTAATTCAATGCTATCTGGGGCCAGCGGAACCTGTCCCACTCTCTGGGAAACCTGTCAAGTAATCCCTCCAAGCTGCAAACCCTCCCCTCCTGCCAATTATGCAACAACCGAGCACTACAGGCCAGGTTTGTGCAGTGAAAGGGCCATTTCCTCACTCTGATGGAAGTGACATTCTCGTGGAGGCCCAGATAACAGCAAATAGACTAAGTTCAACAAGCAGGACAGTGGAGAAACTAACATGGGTTAGGTAGCGACTAAGGGGAAAGGGGTGGGTGCCTCCGTTAATAATTGTCAGGCTGTCCTCTCAGGAGGGGACACCAGGGGCCCCCTTCCCACCACATCATGCTGTCTTAGGGCGAAGACTCTGCATTGATTTCTGGCAACTTCTCACCACATGCCTTTTGTCTCATCTCTCCAAGAAGGGCAGGCATGTCTTGTTCAGGATGATGACCATCTCTGGAAGGCTGAGCAGGGGACCAGGGCAGAAGCAAAGGTTTCCAGGGATCATCTCATTCAATGCTTCAAAGCTCTCTCTAAAGTGGGTATGGTTATTCCCAACGTACAGATGGGAAACTGAGGCAGTGAGTCAGCCTGGATAGAACACACTTCAGAATCAGAACCACTTGGGATAAAGCTCTGCTCCTTTCTGGCTGTGTGATCTCAGGCAAGCTATCGGAAACTTCTGGAACTCGCGGTGCTTTGTGATCTGTGAGGTGGGGTGAGGAGGGAAGGGAGTTGGCAATATATGTATGTGGCCTCTGTGTCCAGTTTGAGTACTCACTACTCAGCACCGCTTGTAATGGGGCCAGGTGGGACAACGGTCTCCGTTTATGGAGCTTCCTCTGACAAGGCACTGAGCTGAGCACTTCTCAGGCCATCCTTCCCAGGAGGGCAGGCACTAGGCTACAAATGAGGCAATTCACGTGCAGGAAGGTTATGTGACCTGCCCAGGGTCCCACGGTTCAGTAGGTGACAGGCTCCGGATTTGAGGCCAGCTCTGAAATACCACATCCTTCCAGGATTTTATAAAATCCCCTTGGGAAAAGATGGTGTGGCAAAGAGGAGCGAACTGAACCCACTGAAGATGGCCTGACTTCTGGAAAAGTTTGTCCGCTGAGCTCCGCTGAGATACCCTTCCCCCCAACTCAAGGCCAAATTCAGGGCCAGCCCATGTCTGGCCTCACTGTCCACTTGCCGCTTCTGTTTGGGAATTCCCAGCTGCCACCCAGAGATCTGCTGGGCAGGCTGAAGAGGGTTCGGCCATGTGAAGGGGTCCTCAGAGCTTCTGGATGCACCCTCGAGGCACACGGCTGGCCAGGCCCAGGGGAGGGGCTCCAGAAATGCTCCTGGAGCAAGCGAATGAACACGCGACTCCTATCACCTTCCTTCTTCCCATCATCCACTGCGGCTGGAATAGCGGTGTTTTGTGCCAAGGCAGATCCTTCTTCCCGGCTTAGCACGCAAAACAGACCAGGAGCCGAGCCAGAGCAAGTTAGCGACGAAGCGTTCAGCCTCTTCCCTGTCTGTGCAGAGTACCGAAAGACCACACCGGTCCTCCCTTCCAGGGCTGGATGCCGAAACGTATCAGTTCTTGTTGCTCCCTGACCAGAACCACATTTTTCTTTTTTAAAGCTGAACAGGAAACTGAATTACCATTTAAAAAATGTATATGCATAGCCGCTAATTTATATGCATTAAAAACCCACAGAGGACCGGCTCCAAGGTGTCAGCAGGGTTATTTGCAGGTAGTGGGATTAAGAGCTTTACAAGTTTTTTCCTTGCTGCTTATCTCTCTTTTCTAATTTTTCTCCCAATAAACACATTGACTTTTGTCAAATGAGAGAAAAAGGGGGGAAAAAAAGGCGCCCCTGAGTCAGAGTGAAATGAAACCAGACGCACGTTTATTGTATAGACAGTTTGGAAAATACTGGACGGGTAACAAACTGGAATGAGTACAGTATGAACCACATCCATAAGTCTCTCTGGCTGTGACTCTTTCAAGGCAGGAAGCGTTTTTTTGTTTTGTTTTGTTTTGTTTTGTTTTGTTTTGTTTTGTTTTGTGTGTGTGTGTGTTGTTTTTATTCGTGTTTTTTGTTTGTTTGTCTGTTTTTGTGCCTTGTCTTCTGCACAGGGTTTAGCATGTTGTGGGCACACAGCAAGTGACCTGTCCTTATCTGGAAGCCCCAGTAGCATTCTCGCCCTGAAAAAGTTCAATCCCTAATGAAGAAGGCAGAGTTAACAATCTGATTTTTTTTTTTTTTTAAATAACTGTGCCTGGTTAGAGAAGGAGGGGCAGACAATGAGTGGTGTGCATAACCCAACGAATGGCTGTGTCCTTTCTGCCGACAGGGTCCAGGTCCCGAGCAGGTGGAGGGACTTGGTGAGGTGGGGAGGGGGACACAGAAGGGGGATGGGAGAATTCTAGCTTCCCAGGAGATGGATCTCAGTGTGGCACCTACCTGGCCATGATGTAAGAGAACATGTATAGCAACTTCTAGAATTCAGGCTGTAGACCGGCGTTATAGATCACTGGGGCCACCTCCTTCATAGAAGAGATGGGGATGCCAAAACACAGAGGGAAACAGAATTTCCCACAGCCAGACTCGAACCCCAGATCTGCCTGACGCTCTGTTCTGGGTCTGCAGCCACAGAGCCATGCTGCCTCCTAAGAATCATCAATACGATTCACTGAACCTTCTCATGACACCCTGCTAAGGGTTTTACATGAATGATCTTATTTACCACTGACCCTTGAACAACGTGGGGGTTGCACATACCCCACACCCCACACACGACTCCCTGAAAGCTTAGCTGCTAACAGCCTCTTGCTTCCTGATAATATAAACGGTCGATTGACACATGTTTTCTATGTTAAATGTCCCATATATGTATTCTCACAAAAAGGTAAGCTAGAGAAAAACAATGTTAAGAAAATTATAAAGAAAACACATTTGCTGTACTGTGTTTCTCCAAAGGAAAAAAAAAAAAACCTCTGTATATAAGTGAACCTGTGCAGTTCAAACCGGTGCTGATCAAGGGTCAACCATAGTTGCGTTCCCAACCTCAACCTTGTTAGGAAAGCAGAATTCCTATTTCACAGGTGGGAAAAACTGAGACTCAGGGAGGTCAAGTCATCCGCTAAGCCCCTGCAGAGGAGACCTACGAAGCGGAACTGCCTACCCCCAGTCCGACACCAGCCCCTTGCTCTTAACCACTACGCTACATGGCCTCTTTGGGAAATACAAAGAACAGGGCTGAGGGCTGAGGGCACCAACATTTTCCAAGCTCCTGAGACAAGCGTGTGCTCACTTCAGCTCACTGGAGCCCCGTGGCAGAACTGTTCACCTCCCCACTTTTCTGATGAGGAAGCAAAGGTTCCAGGAAATGAACAACTTCCCCAAGACCCTTCCTGGCCAGGCTGTGGATCCAGTTTGCCCCAACCCCCTGGCCTTTTCACTGCCTCTCTTTTCTTTTCTTTCTTTCTTTGCACTTAAAAGATAATGTTTACTCAGTTTTGAGCGAGAGCACGTGAGCAGGGGAGGGGCAGAGAGCGAGGGGGACAGAGGATCCGAAGCGGGCTCTGGGCTGACAGCAGAGAGCCCGACACAGGGCTGGAACTCACAAACCATGTGATCATGATTACAGCTGAAGTGGGACACTCAACCCACTGAGCGGCCCCGGCACCCCAGTCTCTCCCTTTCTTGACAAAGCCCGTGATACTGGGGCACCCCAGCATACACCCAGCTAGCTCATTGTTTCAGGGTTCACCGAGGATTTGGAAGAGCATAGGTACAACGGCCTAGTAAATACCTAGTCAATTCTGTTTTATTAGAACACAGCCACACCCTCATTCTCTATAGACGCATCGCGCTATAATGGCAGAGTTGGGTACTCGTGATACAGATTGTATGGCAAAGCTAAAAATATTTACGGTCTGGCTCTTTGCAGAAACATTTGCTCACCCTTGTTGTAAGAAACTGAGGTGGGGCAACAGAAGTTGGGCTATCAGAACTAGACAGAGCTTAACGAATTTGAACCCTTCTCCTTTGCCTTGGGAACTGGGTGTGGTCAAGGCCAAGTGGATCTCCCACTTGTTCAACCATTCGTCCATCCATGAGTGTGAGCTGAGGCTCCCAGCCAGGTGTGGGGATGTCGGAGTCTGGAGGGCAAGGCAGACACGACACAGGAGCGTCAGCCGGGGTCACAGGTGCAGGGACAGGACTCTGGGCTTCACTTGGGCCGATGAGGGAGGAGGAATTGGGTCAGCACAAACGCAAGCCGGGAATTTATCTGCGAGCCTGTGTTATACAACAGTGGTGACGGACTGAGCTGCCTCCTGGACGGGAGGAGGCTCCAGGGAGACACACACCCAGGTCAGCCATGCCGTGACTCAAACACGGGCACCCACGTCAAGCCTGCGTCCTCCTCTCCACAGTCCCTGCCCGAAACCTCCTACTGCACCCCACCAGAGCCTTCCCAGGCAGCCCCCCGGGCACGAGACTGGCGGGACGAATGTTCATCCAAGCGAGGCAAATCCCAAATTGCTTCAGAACACCTCCCTTACAGACCCCTGGCTTGCGCAGGGCCACCACGGGGGAGATTCCTGAGCCTCCGACACCACGCAATGGGTCACCGTAGCTGAATCCAAAGCCTCAGGCACGGCACAGGTCTGTGCGTACCCGTATGTGCGTGCACACTCTTGTTTCTGCGGGTGCCAGTGCCCCCTCTGCGTGCGTATGCTTCTGTGGACATGAACACGTGTGTGCATACGTAGTGAATCTGTGTGCATGGGTGCGTGCAGGTGGTACACGCGTGTGCACGTATTTATGTTTGCGTACATTTGTGTTTGCGTACGTGTGTCGGGGGGCGTCTTTGCATCTGTGTGCACGTCTACGCCCATCTCTGGGTATGTTTTTGTGACTGGCGTGGGGAGAGCCCTGCAGAACTGACCACAGCCTCTCCCCTCTCAGAAAGCACTCTGTCTGCAATTCCCTTGGCCTTTGACACGTTCCAACAGAAACATGGCTTCTCGGTCTGAAAATGGCAAGCTCAGCTGCCAGGGGCTGGGGGTTGGTAAGAGTGGGGGTATGGAGTGACAGGGTTCATGGAGACAGGGGTTTTCTTTCTTTTTGTGTTTTTTTAAATATTTATTCATTTTTGAGAGAGACAGACAGAGCATGAGTGGGGGAGGGGCAGAGAGAGAGGGAGACACAGAATCCGAAGCAGGCTCCAGGCTCTAAGCTGTCAGCACAGAGCCCGATGTGGGGCTCGAACCCATGCACCGCGAGATCATGACCTGAGCCGGAGTCAGACGCTCAGCCGACTGATCCACCCAGGCGCCCCAGGGTTTGTTTGTTTTGAGGTGATAAAAGGTGCTCCAATTAGATTTGGTGAGAGTTGCACAATTTTGTAAATATACTAAAAACCACAGAACGGTATGGATACTTTAAATGAGCAAGCTTTAGGAGAGAATATAAATAAAATCAATACAGTTGTTTACAAAAGGAAGAAAATGGGGAGTTTACAAAAGTCCCCGCTCGTTTCTTCCTGCTGCAGGGCACAGAGGAGCCCTGGTGTGGGAAGCAGGAAAATCCCCTGATTTCTCAGGCTTGTCAATCAATCAGGGAAGGAACTTTGCCCAGTTTCCACAACCCATAGGCCTCTGCCAGCCAGATGTGTCCTTTGCACTGGAAGCTTTTTAGATAAATCCAGAATACCGAGGGGATCTAGGGCAGGCTGGATGGGCAGCATTGGATGGAAACGAACTACCATTTCGTCACCCCAAGAGGGATGGGGACGGATCTAGAGATGGGGGATGTACTGGGAGGAAGTGTTCCTTTTACATGTGGCGACAGAAAAAGAGAATGGAGGGGACAGAGAATGTAGCAGGAAGGCAGGAGCAGTAACCCTGTGGTTAGGAGCTCACAACTTGCAGCTGGGCAGAACTGAGTTTCACATCCAGTCCGGGGACCCTTAAGCTTTTCGGCAGGTTGCTTAAAATAAATGCGGATAGGCGAACCAGAATCTGCCTCGTGGGTCTGGGGGGATTAAGTTAGAAAATGTGCATGGAAGAGCCAACAGCCATGTGTTCACTCAATTCTGTTCCGTGTTGCTCCCTCTAGGACCCACCGGAGTCCACACCGCCCAGACTCTTTGCAGTTATGCAGCACCAGGCGACTGGCTCTGGCCAATGACAGGTCATCTCTGTCACTTTCTGGTTGGGATACTGAGAAGCCCATCTGTAATCTCTCTTTAAGATATTTTATTTTATTTATTTAAAAAAAAAAACTTTTTTTTAACGTTTATTTATTTTTGGGACAGAGAGAGACAGAGCATGAACGAGGGAGGGACAGAGAGAGAGTGGGAGACACAGAATCGGAAACAGGCTCCAGGCTCTGAGCCATCAGCCCAGAGCCCGACGCGGGGCTCGAACTCACGGACCGCGAGATCGTGACCTGGCTGAAGTCGGACGCTTAACCGACTGCGCCACCCAGGCGCCCCTAAGATATTTTATTTTGAGAAAGAGAGAGGAGAGAGAGTGTGTGCTCAGCAGCAGGGGGTGGGGGCGGGGTGCAGAGGGGCAGAGGAGAGAGAGAGAGAAAGAGAGAGAGAGAGAGAGAGAGAGAGAGAGAATCTCAAGCAGCCCCCATGCTCAGCATAGAGCCCGACCCAAGGCTGGATCCCATGACCCTAGGATCATGACCTGAGCCAAATTCAAGAGTTGGACATTTAACCAACTGAGCCACCCAGGTGTCCCTATAATCTCTGTTTGAATAGGACAGAGCCACAGATTGGAATATCCTGGATCCCTGAGTGACTGAATGGAAGACAGCCCTCCTGGAACATTGCCCAGCCTACAGCAAATCTATGTGGGTGAGAAGTAAATTTTCTTTTTTTTCTAATTTTTTTCAATCTTTATTTTTGAGAGGGACAGAGAGACAGAGTGCTAGCGGGGGAGGAACAGAGAGAGAGGGAGACACAGAATCGGAAGCGGGCTCCAGTCTCCGAGCCGTCAGCACAGAGCCTGACGCGGGGCTCGAACTCACAGGCTGCGAGTTCATGACGTGAGCTGAAGCTGGACGCTCCACCGACTGAGCCGCCCAGGCAGCCCCCCAGTAAATTTTCTGAATAAGCCATGAAGATTTCAGGATTGCTGCACAAGCCTATCCTCTCCTGACTACAGCTCCTGGTTAATACACAACTGGGAGAAGGGGAAGGTGTGCAGGTGTGGGGATTAAATGAATCAGGGTTTCCCAGAACGCAGGGTAGGGACCACCAGCCCCAAATAGCACGGAATCACATCCTAACACCACGAGTACGGGCACAAGAAGCACAGGAAAGAGGAAGATAATAGCAACGTGAAAATGAGATACTCTGCCCGGGGTCACGCTTCCACGGTAAACATCACCGGGGAAACCGGTCTCTGGGATGCGAGCCGTGTCTCCTTTGGTGCCAAAGAAGCATGGCTCTCTTCCACGTGCCCGCAGACGCCTCCATTTGTATGTAACTGGTTTCAAAGAAGCAGAGGCGAAGGGGAACCTGTGCTCGGGGAGATTCAATTTCAGGTTTTTGTTAATAGCTTTTTCTCCTGCTTCTCACAGATAGAAAACAAGTCGCCCCGGGATGTGACCTTACCTCTCAATCATTTAAGAACAGAAAATAAATGTCCAGAGAGATTAAAAACACAGGTTCCGTGCCCTGAAAAGGTTGCCGTGTGACAGTGTTGCAACTTCTTGGGAAAGATGAAAAGTCCATGTAATCCTATTACCAATATTTCCATTAGTCACCAAGCCTCGCCTTGGTAATCTGTTTCAATTCAAAGTCCTGTCGTTCCCCCAAAACCCAGTTCAGGAGGTGCCCGAACAAAATGTAAGTCTGTGCCAATTTCTCAGGGACGGGCAAAAATCGTCACTCGAGTTCATTTGGGGTTCCTCCCCCCCGCCCCTTAAGCTCTTAACTCCAGGGCACCAAGAGAAGTCCTTCCCAACGTTTACCGGGTAATCTTGCCCTCTCAGGCTGGCTTAAATCTCTAGCTTCTATCCACAAAGCTTCCAGGGCGAAGAGGCAGAGATCTTTAACACACCAGGGCCCCCAGCCACCTCAACTTGGGGACGCTCTGGGGAGGCTGGTGGGAGGGGATGTCCGGGCGGGGGCGGGGCTGGGATGGATACAAAAAGGACCAGCGAGGCCACTCACTCTCCACAGCTCAGGGCCAGAGCTCAGACATCATGCCAGTCTCTACACCGTCTTGTGAAGGAGGCATCAATCACATCACTGTAAACATACCATGAGTGGGTGGGTGTAGCCGGCCCCATCGAATGGTGAGGAAATGGAGGTCCAGGGTTTAACTCAAACCTGGAGCCAGCACGTGGTGATGCCGCCCCCTTCCCCTAAAACCAGAGACCAGACATTCTACTCCCATGTCCTTGTGAGTTTCATCCGCCCCCCCGCCCCAGACTCCTGCTTAAGCAGAGTTGTGCTTCTGTTGCTTACCCCGCCCTGCCCCTGGGGGAGCCCCCAGACAAGAACGAAACTTCCCGGAGCCTGCTTATAGACTGGATGTCTGTGTTCACCCCCAAATTCCTGTGGAAACCTAGTCCCCAAGGTGATGATATTTGCAGGAGGCGGGAGCTTTGGGAGGTGATTAGGTTATGATGGTGGAGCCCTCGTGAATGGCATTAGTGCCCTTGTAAAAGAGACCCCAGCGAGTGACCTTGCCTCTTCCACGGTATGGGGTAGCAGTGGTAAGACAGACGTCTATGAGCCAAGAAGCAGGCTCTCACTAAACACTGAATCTGCCAGAACTTTGATCTTGGACTTCCCAGCCTCCAGAACGGTGGAAAATAACTGTCTGTTTACCAGGCACTCATTCTATGGTATTTTGTTACAGCAGCCCAAATGGACAAAGACCGAGCCTGATGCGTAAAAAGGTGACGAATAATCACAGTCACCTCCACGGACGGCTGTGAGCCTTCACTAACCCAAAGTAGTATTCGATGATCCGTTCGGAACACCGCCTGGCACACACTAAGGCTCAGTAACGATCTACTCTTATTATTACGTTTACTCCCCCCTGAGGGTCAAGATACGTACGCTTTGGGACGTTCCATACACCCCCTACCCTGTTGGGCACCATTCATTCCAATCCAACTGAACAACTGGTATTTGTCCAAACGTGGCATCTTCCCTCTCCTACTTTCCGTCCTTTGCCTCTACTGTCCTCTCCACCAAGAACACCCCTCTCCTCCATCTCCCACTTCCAAAACGTCTTACTCATCAGGAAATAGCCCAGCTCCCCTCTCCACAGGCTCTCATCACACCCTGCCCACACCGGTGTTTCCACTGCTCCTTCCTGGAACAATGCTGAGTTTCTCGTCTGTGCCAGACGGCCGGCTGGATGGACAGGTGAGCGAATGAACACATACGTGAATTATTGACAAAGAAAGCCCTTTTTGAAAATTTCGACTGGGGACATAGGTTTTGAATGTCTATGACTGGGAAGGCGCCTTCAAAGTTGACACACATACCCCACCATATTGGGCCAACAAGACATCATCTCTATCAAAATTAGAAACTAAATGTCAAGGCTCTCAGATGTAATTTCAGGAATTATTTCAACCAGGCAGCCCAGAAGAAATAGACTATGGATTTTATTGGTTCTCTATATCATAGGTTAATACCTTTTTGGAAGCCTGAAAATGACATTTCTCTTCTCAGCCAATATCCTCTCCTTAGCAAACATTGTTGGTTTTCCCTGACTTGTCAGTTTCAGGTTGCAATTTCTATCCCTGTTTGGTGCATGCCTACCAGGAGCTGTTTGCTTCAGAGATTCAGAAATACTATTCTCTTGGTGTCAGAAGAGCCCCGTGTTGTCCACAAGCCTAACTGTCACCTCCTGATGCACCTTCAAAAACCACATAGGAGGTGGGAGAAGAGAGCCCGGTATGGGGGCCCTTCCAGGAGAAAAGCAGACAAGCAGACCTCAGGTTCTCTCTTGCAAGGGGAGCAGCTGGACAGAGGCCCAGAGACAGCTCACGGACTTCAGAGGGAACGGCTGGGCTCGGGCGCTTCGCAGTCGAATAACAGAGGCACATTATTTAACCTCTCTGAGCCTCTGCTTCCTTATCTGCAAAGTAAGGGTGATGGTACCTTCCTCATGAGCTGTCAAAGAAATGCCCAGATGTGAACCCTGCCTCTAGCACTACACGTGGCTTTATCTTTCTGAGCCTCCGTTTATTTCATCCCTAAGCTGGATTTGATGAACTGAACTCACTGTGTTGAAAATTAAACAATTCATCTAAAGAGCTTACTGCTGTGCCTGGCACAGAGAGAGTCCCCACAAAAACGCAGCTCTTCCTCATAAGGCTTAAACACAATAACGGCGCGTTCATTTCCTTTCTCCCTTTAAGTAATAACCACCCAAGGCATGCATTCATACAACAGATGGGTGACGGTCTCCTGGGTCCCAGGCTGAGTGCTAGACTCTGGGGTTGGTCACAGGGCTCAAGGAGACAATCCAGGACCTCCTGGAACTCGTGGTCTAATGGAGGAGGCAGATGTGAAAACACCCTCCATCCCAAGCTCAGACCACAAATGGGAGGACGGGCACAGAGGAGGAAGCAGGGCCTGCTGCGTGGGGCAAGGGGCGGCTGTGGAAGAGGGTTTCCAGAAGAGGTGTAGAGAAGGCAAAGGGAGGATGCATCAGCCATCATTAAGGCATCATCCCAATATCATCTGGACGCTGGGGCCCAGGGAGAGTCACCCCCCCTCCTCCCGCTGCTGTCAGGAAGCTCTAAGAGTCCTTCTTGTATGACGAACCCCAACGCTCTCTCACTGGCTCCCTCCTTCCCCACTTCCCTCCTTCTAATCTGTTCTGCACACAGCAGTGAAATGAGCTTTGTGACCGATTCAAAAGGGAAATCACATTATGAGCCCCAGCCACCGTCCCGATAAATGTCCTTCTAGAGTCATCCATAGCGGAATGAGGAAACCTTGTCCCATGGGACTTGGCTCCAACCTACTGCTACTCTGGCCTCGTAATGTGACGCTCGTCCCTTGTCGCCAGTGGAAGTGAGCCCAAGATGGCGGGGCGGGGAGGGGGGCAATGAGGCAGTTACTCGTCTTGGGTACTTCTGGAGCCCAAATAGGCCATCACCTTCAGAGAGGCAATCATCTGAGTGCCAGGTAAGTGATGACCAGGGCAGTGCCTGAATCCAGGGGAAAATAACTGCCAGATTTCACATCTGGATGACTCAGGGAATGGCGAACTCTTCTAAAGGAGGGAGTAAGGTCTCTGTGTCTTAAGACAGGCAGACAGACGGGTGGGCAAAGTCACACCATGTCAAAGCCGTCAGACAGATGCGGTGGTGGAACAGCTAAAACCCAGGATATTCTAAGAGATACGTGTGCTACCTGAAAGCTAATATTCATTCATTCATTCATTCATTCATTCATTCAATCATTCACTTGAGTATTTACTGAGCACCTACTATGGTGTCGGCTGCTGTTTTAGGGAGTAGAGAGGTTAAAAGGCAACACCTCTGCCCTCGTGGAACTTACATTTTAGTACAGGGTGTAAAATAAAAACAGACAGATGAATTAGGAATATATTAACGAGAACAACAATGGCAACCTAGATACGCCCTATGCCATCTGAGCATCTGAATATTTTGCATATTTTAATTCTCAACGGCCGTCTGATGAGGTGGGTCCTATATTGTCTTCATTGTACAGATGAAGAAAAGTACAGGCACAGAGAGGGCAGGTAAGTTGCCCAAGGATGCACAGCTAAGTGGTAGAGAGAAGTTCCGGGTCTGTGCAATCCCCACGAAAAACAGTATGGCTGAAATAATCACCAGCTTTCATTAGCGCTCCCCACGCGCACTGTTCTACAACCTTCACTGGCATCACCACCTTGGATCTTCCGCATGATCCTGTGTATTCTCATCAGCCCCATTTTACAGGGAGGAGACTGAGGCTCAGAGAAGGGAAGAGACTGCCTGAGCACATTCAGCACTAAGTCGGGGAGCCTGGACTAGAACCCAGGTCTCTACAGATGCTCTTGAAAAGACAAGGCGTGAGAACGGTCTCTTTGCTTCGGCAGAACCTGAATCCCAGGCACATGCCTAACCATCCAGCATAGGACTGCCATGCTCACTGCCCGTCTCCTCCCCAACTCACAGTGCATAGGCTGCGGGCTCGACTCCCAGCCTTCCTGCCTCCTCCTCAGATGTCACTTACCTTGGGTCTTTCATCTGTAAAATGGGACTAACAGTCACACCTACTTCAGCAGGGGAGCTATAAGATGGCCCCAAATCATCCGTTCAAGTAAAGGGTTTAGCAGGAGCTCTGGAACCCAGTAAGCGCTCAACCAATTGTAGCTCTCGTTACTATTGTTCTTCCCAGTCTTCTGGGAAGAAGCTTCGGCTGCTCTTTGGAAACTGAATTTTGTCCCTTAACTTCGTCTCAGGGAACCCCAAATGCCACGTGCAGCTGGCATTTGATTAGCCAACCCCTAACAAGTAACAACAGTGATGTTAGCTACCAATTATCAAGCCCAAACTGTGCTGTAGCCATCAAAGAAATGTACTTTACCTGCGCTGCCACATTTATTCTTCTCGGTGACTCTGATAACTAAGACATGGTCTGCCCTTTTGACAGAATGAATATAGCAGCCAGGAAGTCAAGACTCCAAGGTCCCTGTCACGACGCTCTCCTGATTCAGGGACAGGGGGAGAAGTCTGACGTGGCTCATTTGGGAATTGTACAGTGCTTCCTAATCCTGGTCCATGACAGAATTACCTGGAGAGGCTGAATGAAATGACGCCACAGAAAATTTGGATCAGGACCTTTTGGGGGTGGAGTCCTGTCATCACTCATTAAAACTTAGATTTAAAAAAGCTCCCCAATTAGGGGCGCCTGGGTGGCTTAGTCGGTTGAACGTCTGACTTTTGATCTTGGCTCAGGTCATGATCTCACCGTCAAGAGATCAAGCCCTGTGCTGGGCTCCGCTCAGAGCATGGGGCCTGCTTGGGATTCTCTCTCTTCCTCTCTCTCTCTCTCTCTCTGTCCCTCCCCCACTCCCGTGTGTTTGCTCTCTCTCTCTCTCAAAATAAACAAACATTAAAAAATTTTTTTATAAAGCTCCCCATGTAATCCTAATGTTAACCAAGGTTCAGAATTATGAGGAAAACTGAAACCCCTCATTTTGACTCAATAAAGGAAAAAAAACCCTCACTGTCATTGACATCCATCTGAAAAACTATCTGTCCCTTCACATCTGTTTTGAATTTTTTTTTGTTTACAAAACACTCTCATCTTTCTAGCGTAATCGGCTGCGTGAAACATCTCTGTGGGATAGGGATCAGCGTGCCCGTTCTACAGATGAGGAAGCAGAGGGTCCAGCACCATCCAGCATCCAGATGGGAAACCAGGTGTCCCGACATCAAGTCTAAGAGGCCGTCCTTAAACGAAAGGACCAGAGATCTTTAAGACATTTAAAGAAAGCTATGGCCATTCATGTCACAAGGGGAAGGAGCTCAAGGGACCTGGTTTTGACACTTGACCCCAAAGATATTCTCTTACTAGGGTTGACTGAAGGCTTCTACTGCCGGACTGAAAGGGCAACACAGAGCCAACGGTCAAATCTGGACTGGATGGGGCAGGGAAGGTGCGGGGAGATAGGTTCCTTAGAGAGAGGCCACTTAGAGATAAAGTGAACGTTTCTGGAATTGCAAGGCAGGAACCATTAAGGCCAGCGGGTACCCGTCTGTCCCCAGCAGCTCCACCTGGAGACAATGATTGTGCTGAGGCATTTCCTCTGGTTGGTTTTCTGGAGTGGGTTAAATCTACCCCCCTGTGATCTTGTTTGAACTGATTTGCTTCGCAAACTTTCTCTATAAATAATGAATAAGTCAACTCCAGCCTGCCACTGATAAATTATTACAAGTTGAGAGTTAATGGGGTGTAAAGTAGGCAGGGAACAGCCCTGCATTTGGTTCCCTTCACCACCGCCAACCTTTGGAAAATGTACTAAGCCACCTCCGAGCCTACTAAATTGGCACCTTCTCCCCCAACCCCCGCTGCCCTAAATCGCCCTCTCTGCCTCCATGTATTTCCAGGGTCTCAGCTTCCATGCTCAACAGCATAGAATTCCATAAAAATTAGCACCAAAGGCAAGAAAACAGGAGGCAGAGATGATTCTGAGACTTCTAGCCTTGCTGCCTGTTTTTGTTTGTTTGTTTGTTTGTTTGTTTGGGCGGTCCATTTTCTTTTCCTATCTGGGAATGTGACACCGTGGAAGTCCAGTCTTCGGCAATTCCCATCTAGGGATGTTTCCCCACCCGGCTCTGTCATCTTGCTTTGCTGCAAGGAGCTGGCTTTAATTATGACACGCTGTCTGACTCCATCAGGTCTCAGAAGGAAAGCTCCACATTGCTCATTTCCAGCACCTATCAGCGCCTAATGGGGTCTCAACTATTTGCTGAATGTCTAGACGGCTAGATCTTTATGTGACTGGGTGGATGGGCACATGGGTGGGTGGCAGGTGGGAGGATGAGTTAGTAGGAGGAGGGGTACTTGAGCTGGTGAATGTTGGATGGATGGATGGGAAAGACAGGTGAATGTGAGATGGGTGGGGAGAAGGTGGGGTGGTGGATGTTGTGTGGGTGCATCCGTAAAGTGGGGTAGGACATAGGATATGGATGGATGAATTGATGAGAAGATGGATGGACGATGGATGGATGGATGGATGGATGGATGGACGAACAAATGGATGGGCGAGTGGTCATTCACTCCTAAGGGTTCAGTTTAGGCCAACCAGGCTGTCAAGGAAGTAAATGGCCCAGATCATGATGAAGTAGGTAATGTTATAATCATCCACAAACAACTAAACTGAGAGCCAAACAGATTAAAGGGTTGTCTAAGGTCACAGCAGAAGTAGTACTTGAACTCCTGGCTCCTTCCTTCCCATGTCCTTTCGATGCCATATTCGGCATGTGATGATAGAAGGCCCATCCCTCCAGACACCCTGTAAACAGCACCCATTTTCCACCTCTATATTCTGCAGCTAGAGAGATAAGCTCCAGGGATTTTTCAGCACCCAAGCTGAAAGCTGGAGAGGAAGAGCAGGGCAGGGCAGCCACAGAAGGCAGAGTTCCTACAGGAGGAAGGGCTGTACGGCCAGCTGAGCCTGAGAAACAGAGGTGTATTAACAAGAAAGAATAATAATCCACTGGGTGAAGGCACAGCCTCTCTGGTTCTGAGAGCCTGTCAAAGGGAGCCCTTGTTGCACAGAGAGAGATCAGACCCGGGGCACTGAGATGCCAGGGCAGGCCTCAGTGGTCTACAGACACCCCAGACAAGTCCACCGAGAATCCTTGATCTGTGCCCGGAAAGTCCCGAAAGGCTGCTCTAATAACTACCTTGGAGGGACGGGCCTCAGCTGCGGAAATTCTGAAGATGGCTGGGACCCCTTCCTCGCCTTTGAAGATACTTGGTCTGTTCCCTGCTTGGTGCGCTCCTTTGGGTCTTTTGAACACCTAGAAGAAACAGAATCCTCTTCTGAAGAGGACTGGGAGACAGACCTTTTGATTAAAGGCAAGAACAACTTCTCAGCCACAAGACTCCCTGTTTTTGCCGAAAGGAGATGACAGCTGGGGAGAGGTGGCCCTGCTTCTCATCAGTCGGTCACGGCACAGGGACGGTCACTGCCCAGGAGACCACTGAAGGGCTGGAGCCCCAAGAAGGGGGAAACTGTTTGCCGCATGCCTCAGCTGCAGTCCCAACTTTAAATTCGGGTCCCTGCCACCTGCCAATTCAACAAGAAAATTCTCCTCACCAATAAAGTGTTTATGTATACCTGCTTTGACAACAGCAGACAGGAGTTCAGATCCCAGCTCCACCAGTTCAAAAGTAGCAACCTCACCCGGTAGCTGGGAAAAGGTCAAAGTGCTTAGAATAACACCACATATGCTGTCAATGCGTTGTAAACTGCTATTATTATTATGTGATTTTTTAAAGTTATCCCACATGTCTCTAGTCCTGGTCATTTTATGATGGGTTTTCAGTCTTGCCATTCCATTTCCTCCTCCTAGCCACCCAGGGACACACACACTGTTATCCCCACTTTATAGATGAAGACATGGAGGCTCAGAGAGGTGAAGTGATTTGTCCAGGGTCACACAGCCAGCATGTGACCAAGCTAGAATATTCATCCAGGACTCCTCACTCCCTATCCGATGTTCTTCCTACTGCAGCACAGGATAGCATTGTATTTACATCACCTCCCTTGGGTACCCACGATACTGGGCTACTAGCAACAGTCACTACAATGACAAGAATTGCCAGTACTTACATAGCACTTGATGTTAACCTTAAAAATAAAAATGTTATTTTACGAGCAGACACAGGTTTATCTGAGAACAGCCGAGAATTGCAATCCCGTATAAGCAAACGATGGTAAAATCATACGCCAAGTCCAACAAACAAGAGAGAGGCACATTATTTTATGGAGAAGGAAGAGGAAGTTGGGAGGGACTGTTTGGAAAGGAAAGTTCACAGGAAAAAAAAAAAGCTCAGGGTGATGACAGTTTCTCATCAGCTGAGTCCCAGGGGTAGTGGATCTTGTAGGAGAAGCAATGTACATCTTTTCCCTGCCTGGAATTGAGGATTCTTTCCTGTTGAGATACTTCTGTTAGGGGTCTGTAATGGACAATTCTTCCTGTCATTGACATTGAGCGGTACAGCTCCCCCTTCCAGCCTCCCCTGCCAGCATCCTGAGTCCACTTTAGTGAGGCTTTCCTTTATCAATTTCACAATGTGTAATAGCCTCAGTGCCTCATATGTAGAAACTTACTTAATCCTTACAATAATCGCACAAGGTAGGGACTATTATTCTCTCCATTGTATAGATGTAGAAACCCAGGCTCATAAAGGCTTTAAATAATTACCAATACAAAAAAAAAAAAAAAACTTATATCAACAAACCTGTATGAAAGTATAACTACTCAGATCCAGACAACTGGTAAACCAACATTTTTCTAGAGGCTATTTTGGTGAGCATCAGCTATCATATTTTCTTTTCTCTTCTTTTCTTTTCTTAAGAGAGAGAGAGAGAGACTAAGTGAGCAGGGGAGAGGGACAGAGGGAGGGAGAGTGAGTCCCAAGCAGGCTCCACACTCAACACAGAGCCTGATGTAGGGCTCAAATCCATGACCCCAGGATCATGACCTGAGCCAAAACCAGGAGTCTGACGCTCAACCGACTGACCCACCCAGGCGCCCCCAGCTTGTATTTGCTCATGAGCCACAAGGCCAGGCCCTGGGAGATACACAGAAGCTTGGCTTTGACATGCAAGAACTTTGTTTTTCCAGTTTAAAATTTCTATATAGGAAAAATTCTCATGAAATTTATTCTGTACTCAAGGATAAGAGAAGTGACCAGACCATGACAGTGATCTATGAAACTCATCCAGAGAGCCCTGGAAGACAGCCACAAAGAACATTCGAACAACAAACTAATTCAGTTCTTAAGAGGACACAGTACAGCCTGGTGGGGTTAAGGCTCAAGCTCTGGGATCAGACAGGTCAACTTTATAGCCAGATTCAGCTTCACACTAGCTGGATGAGCCATCTCATCTCCCTAAGTCCTAGCCTCCTCGTCTGTAAGATGGGGACAAGAATTTAATGAAGCAGTATCTCTAAAGTCCCTAGAAGTCTGCATGCAGTAGTCGCTTAACACATATGTTACCCTTAATTCTGAGAGTGCCGTTTCATAGCAAAGCCCTCTTTCCTATTAACAAGGATTCAACCAAGCAACCGACTTCCCTTCCTTCCTTTTAAAGGACCGTAATGGCTGAACATCAATGACTGCTTCTGAAAACAATACTAAGCTGTGCCCAGAGAGAACACCTCCCAGGAGTGGATTCATTTCCAGCCTCAGCGAATCCATACCGCCATTCTGATGAATGGCAGCTCTTTCCTGCTGGCAACTCTTCCTGGGACTGGATCCTCCAGCTGTGCCCCAGCCCCCTCTGAGACTGTCACTGGCATCACTGAAATGTCACCATCCTCCGGGTTCAGAGGGCGAAGAGATCCATTCCACCTGAACCCTAGCCCTAAGCTGGAAACTCACATGGTATACACCTAAGAGCACAGGTGGGGTTGGCAAACATCACCGGCAGGTTATCAGGGAAGTCTGCAAATAGTGTAAAACCCCAGGCCGATAAAATGTGAAGGCTACAAGAGCTCCAGGGGACACTTTTCCAGCTGCATCTTGCCTGTTCTTTCCATACCGGCTTCCGAAACTGCTGACCACTCTCCCTTGCTGAACCCTAGGCTTCCACGATCACACCCCCTCCTGGTTTTCCTCGACCCCTGGCCCCTCTCAGGCTTCCTTACAGGAACACTCTGCCTTCTTCTCACGTAAATCTGTCCCCCAGGGGACCACTGGCTCTCCAAGTGGGGTTCCCACACCTGCAGCATCAGCATCACCTGGGAACGAGTTAAACATGCAAATTCAGGCTCCGCCCAGGAGGTCCACTTTGGGAAGCGCTGCCCCACACCATCTCCCCAGGCCCATGGCTCCTCATTTCTCCCAGCACAGGTGGCCGCCAGTGCTGTATCTCCTGTCCAGAACGGCACCCTGAACAGCCATCTATCTAACTGCCACCTTGACATCGCCTCTTAAAAGGCTCAGAGGCACCTGCCACCAGACGTGCTGACCAAACTCTTGGGATTTTGCTCCCTGTCCCTGATGGAGTTCGGCCATCTCTTTCTCAACAGGTGCCGCCTGCCCTGAAGCAGCCTGGTCTCTGTTCTCCATCACATGCAGTCCTTCCCTCCTCCCTTTCCTTCCAGAACAGAGCAAGGCAACCCACAGGCAGACGGGATTGCCGGGCACTCGCCATCCAGAGAATGGAAACAAGTAAACACTGAACCCGGTTTCCCTTTATAGCAGACCTTTCACTGGATTTCTGCAGTTCACCAAAAAATAAATTAATAAGAAAATAAAAAAAAAAAAATGAACGGGCACCTAAGGTGTGCCAGGTACCTTGCTTGCATCCAGGGATACTGGCTGTGTCTATGCTCCCTGCCTCTCTGCTTCCCCTCTTCTGCCAAAACAAACTGTTATTTTGCATTCAAAGATATAGGCTCCCAATGCGTACTTTAATATACCTATTGATTTTCCTCTTGCCAGTCATTATCAAGATTTATTCATCCCCCTGGCTCCCCATTGATTGAGGAAAGCAGTATTCCCAGTGGTCAATCAATCCCGATAGACTCCATGACAAAGAGTCAATAGCTATTTATTATTTGATTTATGGGCTTAATTATCTTAAACACAACCAGGCAGGGACAAAGCAGAAGCTGAGCAGTGCTCAAGCAACCGTGGCCGGTTTGGAAATACATCAGACCAAAAGCCAGGGTCCGGCGAGTTCCCAGAGCAGCGGACACGTACTGGTCTGACACTTGGCGCTCCCTGCCCACCCACGCCAGCCTGGAGGCCGCCACGAGGAGAGGGAAGGGACACATGCCAGGGTTTCGATTTGCACCCGCCAACTCAACAAGTCATAGGCCAGGCGTGTTTGGTGGTTTGGAAAACGAACCTGGCCCAGAGGTAGGTCAGCGTTTTCCCCCACCTAGGGGGAGAGGATCATCAGGGGAGGGTTCTAAGGGAACCGTGGGGCATTAAAAAGAAGGATGAAGGGGCTCCTGGGTGGCTCAGTCAGTTAAGCGTCCAACTCTGAATTTCGGCTCAGATCGTGAGCTCATGGGTGATGAGTTTGAGCCCTGCATTGGGCTCCATGCTGGAAGTGGAACCTACTTGGGATATCCTCTCTCTCCTCCCCTCTCCTCTCTCTGCCACGCCCCAGCTCGCTCGCTCTCTGTCAAAGTAAATAAATAAACTTAAAAAAAAAAAAAGAGTGATGGACTTAGGCACAGCTGGGAAGGGAAAGAAAAGGAGAGGGTAGTTCGATATGGACTTTGGTCTGCATCAGACAGTCCTGAGTTCAAATCCTGCCTCTCAGCAGCTTTATAAGCTTAGGCACACTGCTTCATCTGCTTCCTTGTCCATAATCGGAGGAGTTGAAGAGTTCCTCCTTCAGAGGGTTGTTAAACTCATTCAAAAGACAGAAAAACCAGTATCTGCACGCAGGCTGATCAGATTGCAGGGAACGAGCTTTTAATTACAACCTCGCCTCCCTCCATGAAGCTACCCCCGTGCTCCCAAATCTCTGTTTAACCACGGCCTGCCAGCAATGCTGAGCGAACCGTCCCTCTGGTTTCTGGAACACATGTTAAGGACCTGATGTTGCCCACACTTGCCTTCAAAACATGGGAGTGCAGCTGGCTATTTTTAACTTGGGTAAATAGTGAAAGCTGTTGAAAATGCCTTTGTTTCCAAAGGACTGCCAGCTTGCTGTTGCTGTCCCCTAAGGGAGTCCTGCCAAGTATCTTTCAGAACCTAGGGCATTCAAACACGCATTTGTTCCCACTGATGCCTGATGAGAACCAACACGAACTGTCCACACCATTCTTGGAGGGGGGTGGGGGTGGGGGATAGAAGAACAATCCTGCCGCAAGCTCCTCTAAGAAAAGGGATCACCCCAAAGTGGTCTTTCTGAAATGCAAACCAGATTGTGTCCCTCCTCTGGCTAAAACTCTGGGTGGCTCCCCTTGCCTCTGGGAGAAAAGTCCGGATTCCTTAGTTTGGCTCACAAGGTCCTTTCAGACTGTCTCTAGCTTCTTATCTCTTGCTAGCACCCGTATGGACCCTATACCCCAGCTCCTGACTCCTCTGTCCCTTCCCTGTCTTGTTCCCTCCCACATCCAGCCCTTTGCATTATGGTTCTTATTGTTTTAAAAAAAAAAAGTATTGGCATCCTTAAGTTTATTTATTTATTTTGAGGGAGAGAGTGAGTACACACAAGTCGGGGAAGGGCAGAGAGAGAGGGAGAGAGGGAATCCCAAACAGACTCCGCACTGCCAGCATGGAGACCGACGCGGGGTTCGAACCCACAAACTGTGAGATCATGACCTGAGCCACAATCAAGAGTCGGCTGCTTAACCCACTGAGCCACCTGGGTGCCCCAAGAATGCCAATACCTTCTTGTCCATCTGGCCAGTTCCTTGGTTGGGCATGGGGTCAGCTCTGGGTCCCCATAACCCCCTAGGTATTGCAGAGATTATGACACAGTTTGGGAGTCATCCAGTAACCTGTCTGTGAGCTCCACGGGAGAGGTCGCGCCTTCCCTTCCTTACTCCCACCATCACACCCAGGAAGGACCTCGTATATGATGAATGTTTGGGGCCAATACCCCCTAATCACTCAGGCTCTGTATTGCATTGTTATAATTCGCATCGCATAATTGGCATCTCTTTCTTTTCATCCCTGTTAATTCTCCCACATCCTAGAGGCACACCCCCCCACCCGGTTTGTACTACATTTCACTTATGTCCCACTCATTTCTCGGTGATTCTGAATAAATAGTACCACTCATTGTCTGCCGCTATACTTGCCTAGAGGATCAGGCCGCGATAATATGTGTGAATGTATTTTTGGAAACAGTTATCCATTCATCCAACAAGTATTTAAGGAGGAGCTCGTGTTTTAGAGGCTGGGGATACAGAGGTGAGTCAAACAGCTGAGATTCTGCTTTCCTGGGGCGTATGTTCTAAGTCGGGAGAAGGGGTGTAGGGAAAACAGATGAAAGGCAAGCAGGCAAACCGAGGAACAAAACGTTATCGTATGGTGAGAAGCGCTCTAATGAAAATAAAACACAGTGATGTCATACGAGGGGATTGTCGGGGGTGGAGGTGGGCAGTGGGGCACCGCTTGGGACTGGCGTCAGGACCCCAGGCTCTTCTGGCTTCCTGTAGCCCTGCCTGCTCCTCCTCAGTCCCCTGTGCACGGGGACCCTTCCCCGCCAAGACACGCAGCGCTGGAATGCTCCAGGCTCCGTCCTTGGGCGACCTCCTGCTCCTCCCTGGATGGCCTCAGCTTCCACAGGAGCTTACGGCTTCAATCACCACTTCTATGCAGATGACTCACACACGGTTATTTGCAGCCGCAACCTTCCATCTGAGCTGGAGAGCAGTATATCCAGCTCCTTTCTCAACATCTCCTTATGGATGGCTCGAAGCTTACAGAAGTTAGGTAACATGGCCAACGTGCAAGCCAGGAGCAGAGCTGGGCTACGAGGCCCAGAGGTCAGACTACAGCCATCACCTCGTATCATCTGATATTATAATCAATGCAAAACACCTGCGGCTTGTAGGATGCCAAGGAGAAAAAATACTGCTACTCTTACTTGCTTCTGCCGCTATCCTTATCGCCATCATCACTGTTAGAATAGCATCATTATTACTATGGCAACTGGGAGACACAAGGTATTGAGCACCTCTGCTTATAGGAGGCATTGGGCTATAGCCTGATCTCTAATTCTTATCACTCCCTTGCAAGAGAGAAAAAGGTCATCCCATTTTACAGGTGAACAAACAGAGGTCCATAAAAGTGAATAAATTTGCAGTAGACTCAAGTCCCCCCAAAAGGGAGTGTTCATACATCTATTTGGTGAAACAAGCAAGTCATAGACCAGTGCTGCTGGGTGAGTCTGTCTTCAGTGGGTAGAAGATCTATCCACAAACGTGTGTCACAGAGCTGCTGGCTCGTCACCAAAACCCATGTCATTTTCCTACTGGGAATACAGCTGGCTGGCTCTTCCTCAGCCTCCCCTGCAGCCAGGTGTGGTCAAGGGACGGTGCCAGCCTGTGACGCATGGGTAGGATGCATGCGACCTCTATGTATTTTCTTCTTTCCTCAGCGGAGGCAGAGGTCCCTGAGCCTTAAGGATGGGTCCAAAAGATGGAATTGGTCTTGGATTCCCCCCACACACAAGGAAAAGCCACCTACCGCCCAGGAACACCCACCTTGGACTATTCTGTGAGCAAGAAATGGATTTCTATTGTGTAAAGCCGCCTAATGCTTTAAGGCTCATTTGTTACAGCAGCTACCATTACTCTGACAAATACAAACTGAGTTTGCACGCACACTGAGGGAACTGCCTGGAAGGATATACACCGAAATGCTAATGTGACTGCCTCTGGCTGCAGACATTACAGGTGAATTTCATGTTCTTCTTTTTGCTGATCTGCATTCTCACTAACAAACGAGTTTTCACTCGGGCGGTAAGACACACAAGTCACTTGTTAAGTGATGACAGATGGCACGCACGCTAATTTAGGATCTTTGAGATTCGAGGAACATGGTGGCCAGTGGCAAAGTCTTCACCCAGGCAAGTCCTCTGCTGGTCATGTGATCATTTGCCAACAGGCGTATGCAATGTACATGCGATGATGCTAATAATAATAATGATAATGATGCAGTGCATTTATAGCGCTCCCTTCACAAAAGTCCCGGGGTGCTCTACATTCTAGCACAATTAAAGGCAGCCACAGACAAAAAACCTTTTCAGCTGTGCTTTATAAAGGGAAAGCAATTCAGCTCTTTGAACATGAAAGGAAGCCGATTCTAGTCGATGAGGGGGGACAGAGTCTCCATGTGCTCAGCGCCCCCTCCCCCACTCCTGTATGTTATATTTAGGACAATCAAACTGGCCTGGAGGGAAAAAAAAAACATCAGAAAGCCCACAAGTACAGAGTTACAGGAAAAGCAAGTCAAGATCTCATCCGGGCACGGAGCTGCTAGGGTCTTAGCAGAAGGCAGAGCCCTTCGTTTGTCTGTTAAATACTGCAGCTTGGAGCTATTAGGTTTGAAAGCATGAAAAACAAGAACTGATCTAGAGTTGAACATCGTCTATTAAATAGTCCTGATATTGACCGGATTTGGAATGATGTGCAAATGAGGCCCCACGGGATTTCATTACTACCTTGTCCCCGAGAGACGGGTGCGGCTGGTTATCGCGTGCGTATGGGGGAATACAGTCAGCCTCACGTGACCGCAAAACTGTACTCAGATTCTGGGCACCCGGCGACTGGGTGGGACAGAGGACACTAGCCCAATGAGAAATTAAAACAAAAAAATCTTCCTGAAAGCAGTGGGGGAATCCTGTCCTTCCTTCTCTTTCCTGGGGCGCACGTCCCAAGCCCTGTATCCCAATAAGATGTTTACGTAATGCCCCTGTTGTCCTGCTCCCTCCTACTCGCAGCCCGGAGAAAGCATCTTCAACTTCACAAATGCAGAGCAACCGCTCAGGCGTCTTTCCTGAAGTCCCACACAGGTGGGAACGCCACACTGATGGTCAGGACACCCCGGAGTCCTGTTTCCTCTGTGTGTGTCCTTCAGGGCTGGGCTGATGCTGTCACTGCTCTCAACCAAATGAGTCTGATACACCCAACCAACTAGCTCAGTGCAAGAGGAGGCAGCAAGCAGCCAGGCCATCAGGAAACTCCCAGGGGGGGTGGGGGGTGTGAGTGACTCTGGTTTAAAATCTTTCATTGGCTTCCAGATGCAACAGAATAAACTCCACACCTTTATCCGTACTTTTGAGGCCCCGCAGCCCCTTTCCTACCATCCTGCTTCCTTCTGGCCCACAAACGTGCCCGTCTCATTCCCACCTCAGGGCCTTTGCACCTGCTGTACTACTGCCTGGACTGCTCTTTCTCTGCTGCTCACCATTAGGTCTCAGTTAAATGTCACCTCCTCTAAGACACCTCTTCTGACCCCCTCCTGTCACTCTGAACCTTCCCTGTTTGTGGCCCTCATAGCACTTAATGCAATGCTTTATTATTTTACTTCATTGTCTGTTTCACTTGTTACTGACAGTCTCCTTAGCTGGAATGGAAAGTCTCTGCATGAACTCTAGGAACTATGTTCTGAGCACCCAGCATGTGGTCTGGCACCCAGCCAGCATCCCATACGTGTCTGCGGAAGGCGGTGAACTCACGTTAGCACTGAAGCTAATCGGTGGCTGTCAGGCCCCTGCTGGTCTTCACCTTGGGACATTCCCGGCCCTCACCTCTTCTGGACTCAGCTGCTCACCTCTCAGTGCCGCCTGGCAGAATCACTCGGTGAGGGTGCAGGAGGTATCGGGGTGTGCAGCTCTCGGCAGCAGAAAAGTCTGCTCACTCAGGGTACGAGGTGGGAACCCGTTTCTTTAGAGCAATGGCTCTGAGCTCGAGTGCACGGAGGCGGGTCCTGAAGGGTTTCCTAACACCCAGAGAGCTGGACCCACCCCCAGAGCTTCTGGTTGGGAGGGAGGGGATTCTTTATCTTACATTTGCCTTTCTTTCGCTTTTTTTTTTAAACAAAATTTTCCCCCTTGCAGAGTAAGATAGCAAGCAGAGGAAAGGGGCAGAGAGAGAGAGAGAGAGAGAGAGAGAGACAGAGAGAGGGAATCCCAAGCAAGCTCCATACTCCGCGAAGAGCCCGAAGCAGGGCTTGAACATGAGATCGTGCCCTGAGCCGAAATCAAGAGTGGGACACTTAACCATTAGCCACCCCGGCGCCCCTTACATTTGCTTTTCTAAAAAGTCCCCAGGTGATGCTAGCCAGGGGTCCACACACTATGAAGCATGGCTTTAAACAATTTGGGGATTCTAGAAAAAGACTGGAGGAGGGCGATGGGGGGCTTATGGGCTATGGGAACTTAGTGAACTGCTGATGTTAATAAAATGAGTCTTTTGAAGGGAACGAGCAAGTGAGTAACTGTGTTTTGTAAGACGAAGAGCAAGAGAGGGAAAGTATGTAACATGGAGCGTATATGCAAGACGTGCGTGTGTGTGCATGCGTGCGTGTGTGTGTGTGTGTGTGTGTGTGTGTCTGTGTGTGTGTATGTTTGCGCGCGCGCGATAGATTCTTGCCTACTCCCTTTGCCCTGGCTGATGCAGGGCAGGGCAAAGAAGCAACACGCTGGCCTGATGTTTAGATACACGTTTGCTCCGTTCCAGGGTCTCTCAGTTATTTGTTCTATGACCCGGGCAGGGGGCTCCCTGCACCCGTCTGACCTCAGTTTTCCCACTTGTTAAGTGGGCACAATCATACATGGGAGAAGATCGCCGCGCCTGGCCCGAAGCGAAGCGCTTGCTGAAGGCTGGTGGAATCTGCTGCGTTTTTTTTTTTTTTGTTTTTGTTTTTTTTTTGGTTTACTCTGGGTGCTCTGCATTTATCCACATTAAATATAAATGCCCCTCAAGCAGGGAAATGGTTTCAGACATGAGCATCAGCTGTGCCTCCTGCAGGTGCAAGGGAAGGAAGCATGTGATGGAGCTGTAGTCTCTGCCCGGCCCCCCGAAGCTCACCGTCTCTTCCTTTCCAGAGACGGGGCTGGAGGGGCTGCAGCGGGAGCTAATGAGGGCCTTGGGACATTGTGATACCTTTCTGGGAGGAAGGGGGCGGCTTCTCCCTCCCTAGCGGTGGCTTCCCCCCGCTGCTGGTGCGTACCTTCAAAACAGCAACCATGCACGCGGGGCTTCTCACAACCCAGTGCTTCCCAGTCTGGTCTGGCCTCGGGCAGCGGGCTGGGCTGCGGGGAAAGAACGCTGGCGCCTGGTGAAGTCATCTGCTCTGACCGTAGCGGGAAGCCGGGGCGATACACTGACATTTCCTTGAGCTTTTGTTGCCTCGGCGGCTGTCAAAATACTCCCCTTGGGCCCCCGCCCTCTATTTTGGGAGTTTCTCAGGTTTTATTTCTCCTTGAAGACACCAGTTCCTGCCCACCCCTCCCCCTTCCCTGGCCCACCACCCGCCTGGTTCCCCGAGCATAAAATCCAGACCTCTCGCCAGTGTTCCAGGCCGTTACAGGAGAGGGTCTCAGGGGGGTCTCCCGGCTGCCAGAAAGAGTCATGTGGGGAGGTTTTGTACAGAAACCCCAGGCCTATACGGACTAACTAAATCAGAGACTCTCAGGCCCTGGTTGTCAACTGGGGGCTGACTTTGCCCCAGGGGACACGTGGCAGTATCTGAAGACATTTTCGGTTCTCACGACTAGGGACTTGGTACCATTGTATCTCATGGGCAGGGGGCAGGGATCCTGCTAACCATTCTACAGCGCACAGGCCAGACCCCTATAAATGTCACAGAGCTGAGGCTGAGGGACTGTTGCAGGCATTGGTATTATTTTAAAAAGTGCCCGCCTCAACCAGGCGTGAGCATCCCTCCTGGCCCCAGGCCGGCTCCCGCCAGCTTCCTTCCTCACCAGCTACCCTCTCGTCCTTCTCTACCATGTTCTGCCACCACAGTCTTGTTTCCAGTCTGAAGCACATCCTGCTCATTCTACCCCCGGGCCTTTGCATGTGCTGTTCCCTCCACTGGGTGTGCCCTGCCCTGTCTGCACAGCTGGCTCCTCACACTCCGGTCCCTGCCCAAATGTCACTTCTTCAGAGAGGCTGCCTGGATCCTCCCACACACAATGCACGCCTAAGATAACTCCAGTCCCCCCGTCCCTCTGCGGCACAGCTCTGGTTTATTTCCTTCAACACACTCAAACAATCCTACTCAAACGATCTCATTACTACTTAGCAGTAGTCTGTCTCCCCCACTAGAATGACAGGACTCTGAGCACAAGGGCCACATCTGTCTTGCTCACCATCATCCCCTAGCATCCAGAGAAGTGTCTGCTACGTAATGTGTTTACTAAATATCTGGTGAATGAATGAATGACTGAATGGACAAGCTTTGGGGGACGATGGGGTTTGCAAGCTGTCAGACGGTGCAGTGCATTCACAGAGACCTGTGCTCTTGTCCTGGCCCCACTTTCCTCTCTTGGCCTCAGTTTCCACATCTGTAACATGGCCCCGATGGTTCAGTGCGATCGGGCCCCCCCTCATGAGGCCCTCCCGGCGACGTCAATTGTAGCGTCTTGCTTTGGTTTTGTCTCCATGGCACCCAACTGAGGTAGGTTGGTCCATGTTCCTGTCACCACCAGATAAATAAATTTCTTCCCACTGAGATCCTGATTATTTTGTAATTTTGTCTGGTCTATTTTTCTTTTGTTTTTTTTTCAAAAACTTCCCTGTTTCCATTTCCCTCTGCACTATGCTGGGTACGCAGTAGGTACTCCCTGGTAATACTCCCTAGGGTGTGGTTCCCGAATATTAGTCAGATTAGAATGGGCCGGGGGGCTTGGTTAGAAAGTCTTAACCTACAAACAGACTTGATTCACTAGGTCCAAGGTGATGTGATAGACTGAAAACTGGAGCCTGAAGATATCCAGGTTCTAATCCCTGGAAACCGTGACCTCAATATTGCAGAAGGAACTTTGTAGATGTGATTTTATTTTTTTATTTTTATTTTTTTTCAACGTTTATTTATTTTTTTGGGGGACAGAGAGAGACAGAGCATGAACGGGGGAGGGGCAGAGAGTGGGGGAGACACAGAATCAGAAACAGGCTCCAGGCTCTGAGCCATCAGCCCAGAGCCCGACGCGGGGCTCGAACTCACGGACCGCGAGATCGTGACCTGGCTGAAGTCGGACGCCCAACCGACTGCGCCACCCAGGCGCCCCTGTAGACGTGATTTTAATTGAGGGTCTTGAGAGGTGCCTGAGTGGCTCTGTTGGTTAAGCGTCTGACTTCGGGTCAGGTCGTGATCTCGCGGTCCGTGGGTTTGAGCCCCGCGTCGGGCTCTGTGCTGACAGCTGGGAGCCTAGAGCCTGCTTCGGATTCTGTGTCTCCCTCTCTCTCTCTGTCCCTTCCCCAGCTCACACACTGTCTCTTTCTCAAAAATAAACAAACATTAACAAAATTTTAAGTTGAGAGTCTTGAAATGAGAGGTGTTTCTGGGTGGCTGGTGTCCTAAATGCAATCACAAGTGTCCTTGTAAGAGTGAGACCTGTGACCATGAAGAAGGCTATGTGACCATGGAAGCAAGAGGCTACGATGCTGCCTCTGAAGATGGAGGAAGGGGCCACAAGCCAAAGGATGCAAAGAATGTTTCTAGAAGCTGGAAAAGACAAGGAAACGTTCTACTCCAGAGCCTCCAGAAAGGAGAACAGCCCTTCATTTTAGAGACCCACTCTGGATTTCCAATCTCAGAACTGCAGAACAATAAGTGTGTGTTGTTTTAAAAATGTCTATTTGATTTTGAGAGAGAGAGAAAGAAAGAGAGAGGAGCAGAGACAGAGGGAGAGAGAAAATCCCAAGCAGACTCCAGGCTCAGCACAGAGTCCAACGTGGGGCTCAAACTCACAAACTGAGATCATGACCTGAGCCGAAATCAAGAGTAGGATGCTTAACCCACTGAGCCACCCAGGCATCCCTAAATGTGTGTCATTTTAAGCCACCAAGTATGTGCTAATCACAATGTCCCTGGGAAACTAATACAGGTATAGCACCCAGGCATCTGCATTTGAAAGACCTTCTTCCCTTTGCTGGCTCTGACGCAGGGGACTCGCGTGGACCATACTTCCAGAAGCCCTGCTCCAGAGCTGTTCCAGGCTGCTTCTCAAACCAGCCCATCCCCCGAGAACCAAAGCATTTTGTCAGAGTCGGAGGGACCCTGCCACAAGCGTCGATGTCTACCTCCTCATTAGCAGATGGGGACACTGAGGCCCAGGGAACGCTGCAGCAAGGCAGAACGATGGGAGGTGTTTTCATTCAACTCTGTCGGCTTTCAAATTCCATTTGGAGTTTTTAAAATGAGCGATGGCGCAGACTGCCAATAGCTTTAGCAATAATCTCATAATGACCCAATCGTGAAACGATTTAGCAATCCTGCGGCTAATTGTATTTGTGGGTATAGCAATTGGGTAACTAGTTGGTTATTACTCATTCCCCAAGAGCCATACACATCGCATTACAAGGAAGCTAATCTTAGAAATACTTGTTAACTTCGATGATAATTACTAAGTAATTGGCTAGAACACGCCATTGTGAATTTAGCCGGAATATGCCAGGTAATTATCTGGTCTTATGTTCTCTGTAAAATAAATCCAGGGTCCAAAAATTGTTCCAGTTGGTTGGCTATTGTCCAACCATCAACCTCTGCCAGCCAATTATGCGGATGCAGGTGATTAATCCAATTACTCGAATACCAGGTTTCAAACCGAACGTTCAGAGAAGAGACCTGATGGTCAACAAGTGGACGGTACTAAATGGGAGAGAGGGATGCACAGAGCCCCTCCCTAAGATAAATATGTAATGACACAATAATATGGAATAAATGCCACTTGGGGGCTCATCTGGCTTCTTCACGCAAAATACCAAAACACTTCAGAGACCAATTACATGTCCCAAAGCTGCAGAGTCTTTATCACGGTGCCAGGAAAAGGCTGCGCTATTTGCGAAATCTGCAGGCAGTTATGGCGCTCGGGGAGGGGGGGAGGGGGGGGGCACAGAGTTTGTACATAATAGAAAAGGGCCAGAAACGCAGCTGGCTTACGGGATGAGTGACACATTTTCATAATGACCACTCGTTCTTCAAGGATGGTTGCTAACTGAATCTGTCCACTTCCAATTCGCCAGCCCTTGGGAAAGGGGTGAGGGAGGCTCGGGGAACTGGGATCCACCAATAACACCAAGCAAGTCGGAGGGCGGGAGGCGACAGGTTCTCAGAAGAGCCAGGTAAGGAGAGGAGATAGTGGATTTCAAATTTTTAGTTTGGGGATGTAAAAAAGAGGAGTCAACAAGCCAGAAGGTGAGGAGCTGACCAGAGAGAAATTTGGGGTGATGGACTGGTGGGAGCAGTGGGGCAGAAGGCCAGCAGTGTGCCCCCCAAGTAAAGGGCTCTGCACGAGAATGATGCATTCTAGATCACAGAGGAGGAAAGGAGGTGGCAGGTTTTAGAAGTGGCCACAAACTGTCCCCCTCCCTGCATCTATGTCCCTGTCACGTGACATTGCAAATCCTCCCATGCAGAGGCAGAGTCTGTTTCTTCGTGCTGGGAATCTAGGTTGACCACGCAACTTGGTTTGGCCAATGTACGTCGGCCAATGCAACACAGGTAGAGGAGGGAAAGGCCCTTGCCCATCAGGGCCTGACCTCTTCCTTCACTTGGAAGCCTGAGACCACGATGGGAATGAGCCCAAGCTAAGCTGTTGGGGGATAAGAGACCATGAGGAAGAGAATCGGGGCATGCCGGCTGATAACCTGCCAGCCTGCAGACATGTGAATGAGGCCATCCAAGAAGGACCAGCCCCCTGTCTGACCTGCCTGCTGACCACAGACGTATCCAAGAGCCCAGCTACTGGGCCTGGCTCAGCACAGAACTGTCCATAGAATAGAGGAAAACTCTGAGTGTTGGGGGTAATTTGTTACTCAGCAAAAGCTTACTGATACACTCACCTCATGGGAACAGCTCAGCCCCTAAATCTGATCTAAGCTGGTTATTTGAGAGCCTCTTCTGTCCTTTTTAGAGTGGAGGACGACCGTTTTTACCCTGGTCTAAGGACTGAAGAGCCATCTCCTGAAATCCAATCCTTTGAAAACATTTACCATCTGACACGTGGGTTCCAGTCAATCCATCATCTGCATAATCAATGATGACAGACAATAACCCATTTTCTTCTGACCACTGAGGTCTTATAAATGGACTCAAGGATGCTCTGTATCACAAGGGAACAGACCCGAAACACACCAGCTCTTCCCTGAGCTCACAGCTCCTGCTACGCACCTGCCGAGAGGAGAGGCTTGCGCGTTTGAGATCTTATCGCTTGAGCTGAGAATGGGAAGCAGACAGCTCCTAAGTGACTCCTGGCATCACAGGCCATACCAAGAACAGCACTGCTGTGGCCAGTCCTGATGCAGCGGGAGAACAGCAGCCAGAGGTGAAACACACACCAAAGGATAGTTTCACAACCGTTCGACTGACACCAAAGCTATTTTTTTTTTTTTTTCCAATGCCCCATGTCACTGGGTGAGGTTAGAGAGCAAGTTCAGGAAAGTTGCTATCGTTTGACGTTTTCTTAATGTCAGTTCTCTGTGCAGGTATCGACCGTGGACCCTGGATATTTAAGATAGCAACGGTAAAGCTCTCCACATGTCATCTGCTGCTTTAACGAAAGCCAGAGTAACAGCTGTCAGAATCTTAGTCCAGAATCGGCACAGCAGGGACCGAGGGCCAAATCCAGCTTTTATAAGTAAAGTTTTATTGGCACCCGGCCACGTACATCCACTTACATCTTGTCTGGGGCTCCTTTCCCACCACAGTGGCAGAGTGGAGCGGTTGCTACAGAAACTGTCTGGCCCATAAAGCCACAACTATTCTCTACTGGGCCCTTTACAGAAAAAGTCTGCCGACTTCTGATTTAGCCCAATCCGTTCAATTTACACATGCAGACAGTGAGTCTCAGCGATATCGTTTCACAAATACTCGGGACACGGTGGGGGGGGGGGGCATCTAGAACCAACTTTCCTAACTTCCATTCAGTGCTCTCCCCGTGGCCCCGCTCTGCCAAAGAGTTTTACCATCAAAAGCACTTCCTGGGCTCTCAAGTCTTAGAACCACACAATTATGATCGGTAGAGCTGGAGACACTCCATTCACCGGAACGACGAGTCAACCGGAAACCCCCACTTCTCAACTCTGCCAGAAGCACAGCTCTGGGGACGGACCCACGGGTGGGGATCCCCGGCAGGACTGACCTGGTGATGATGGCCAGGTGGGGCGGGCTCATGCAGGCACCCATGAAGAGTACCACGTTCTCATGCCGCGTCTGCCTGTAGGCCATCACCTCCCGCTTGAAGGCCTTGAGCTGTTCCTCATTATCCCTCTCGATGTCGATCAGCCGGATGGCCACCTCGCCATGCCAGCGGCCGTGATACACCTGCCCGAAGCGGCCCTTTCCAATGAGCTCGCCAATCTCCAGCTGCTCAAAAGGGATGTCCCACTCCTGCAGGAAGATGCTGGTCTGGCTGGCCTTGCGTGGGAAGCTCCGGGCTGAGAGCAGAGACAGGTTCATCTCCTCAAAATCGTCCTCCGACTCCTCGGCCTCGTCGTGGCCCTCTTCATTCTGTGGGCGGAAAGGGGAGAGCGGTCAGAGTGGCTCCTGACGCTGCCCCGCCTTCCCACGAGGTCCCACTGGGTCCCACTGGGACACGTCTCTATGTGCGTTTTCGGCTGGTGTGCACACAGACCTATTAGTGCAGGCCACTCTCATCTAGAATCGTATACAATGAAGGGGCTGAAAGGGAGATCGTGGTAATCCCACGCTCCTGTGTGCTAAGGGGGAAACTGAGGTTCATGGAAGAGAAATGCTAGGGGGCCACCCATTCCGGTTTGCTGGGACTTTCCTGGTCTGGGCACTGAAAGTCCCCTTGGTGGGGGCACCTGACAGGCTCAGTCAGTACAGCATGTGATTCTTGATCTCAAGGTTGTAAGCTGGAGCCCCACACTGGGTGCAGAGATTACTTAAAGTCCCCTTGGGAAGTCCTTCAGTCCCAGCAAACAGAGTTGACTGGTCACCCTGGGAGATGCCCAGGCTCTCCATCACACAGCCAGGCAGAGCTAGGGTTAAACCTCAGGTGTCTCAACTCCTAATATCCAACGCCCTCCTATTCTACCGTGATGTTTTGGCTTGTCTCCTTACGCGTGTGTGATAAAGGCAACAGGCTAAACTACGTGTGCCTCAGCTGTCTGCACACAACATGTGACGATCCTCAATGGAGAGTGCCTTTTTTATTTCCCCCGGGGAATTTGGAATGGATGAGTCAGAAAAAGGGAGAGGTCACAGCTACTCTGCACGGGCCAGACACCTGGGCTTCCTATGCAGCCGCGAGGGCAGAGAGGCTGGCTGATAGGATGGGCTTAACAATCAGAAGAAATGAGCGGAAATCTGGCCTCTGTGTGACTTTGGGCAAGCCACGGGACTTCTCTGAGACTTCCTTTTTCCCGTCATAAAGCGGAGCTGATAAAATCTGCCCCTGGGGATGGTGTGAGGTTTCCAATGACACGAAAGGCTGTTAAGTTCCTTGCACAGACCTGACCACCTGTATGCAACAGCGACTGGGCTTCCTGGGAAAATGCAGATTCCTGGGCCCCACCCAGAGCTGCTCAATCAGAAAGCAGCAGGCCAGGGCCAGAAATTCACATTTTTATCCAGCACACCCACAGGGCCCCCGGACACTTAGGCATGACCACCACGATCATTAGCAGCTCAAGGGCCAGGGACCCACCTTCCCAGCATGGGGGCTGGGAGCGTCCTGCCCCATGGCTTCTTTAGCTCCAGTGAGGGAGCAGCAGGCACCCCAGCCAGTGGGGATTCCCAGAGGCCTGGGGGCTGATTAAGCAGCCTGAGGCAGTGGCCCTTTGGCTGGCCGCTGGTCTTCCTGAGCCCAAACCTGAGCAAACTTGCCCCTCGCGGCCCACTCAGGAGAAACAACACAGGAAACACTGGCTTCCCCAGGGATAATTTTTCAACGACCACAATACCTGCTGAAAAGGACCTGGTTTTCTCTGGAAACCCTGGCTCTATTCCTTTCAGTTCGGGGCACACCTGCAGGGCTGAGGAGTCCATGGTTCTTACCCAGGACACTTCGTTTATTCCTCCAGAAGTTCTGGCGGATGAGAAGAAGCCCCAGACCATTCTCAAAAGCCTGCCAGGCTCGGTGTCCCCAGGACTCTGCCTCCTCCCACGTGTTCTTTGGAAGGCAGTGGGGCACATCCCCCTTGGTACTCACCTGGCCCTAGGCCGATTTTTCCGCTAAGAATGTAAATCTCTTGCCAACGTCTGCACAGCTAGTTTTTCCGTGATGCGCACCGTATAATGGCCCATCAGGCTTGGTGCCGGGAGGCGCCCCCGCTTGTTAGAACGTCCATCAAAAACAGGGCCACCCCACCGCCCGCCGCCCCAAGCCCTCCACGCCATTAAAGACATCCATCGGCTCTGCCAAGCGCTGGGCAACCCCAGGGAAACAGGTGCATCACTCTCTCCACATCTCACCTCTGAGGTTGGCTCCAGTTCAATTTGAAGTAATGGATTTCCTTCCAAGCTTTAAAGAAAAGAAAAATAGATGTGACCCTCGCGTGAAAAGGTAGGTCTGTGTATTGTTTAGTCGCGTATCAAGAGTCCTTGAACGGGAAGCCCTGGCCATCAAGCCCTCATCTCAAAATCCACTTCAACACTTGTGTCGAAACTAATCCTTAACGTCACCATGAAGAAGCGAGGACAAGGACACGGTTTTCAACAGACTTTCTGGGCTGCTCAGGGCTCATTTTTCTTTCTTGCTTTGGTTTCCACTAATCTAGCAGCTTCCTTATAATGCCACGGGTGGAAGAATCCTCAGAACTCTGGGTGTGTGCTAGGAAAGAATGAACGAGACCTCTAATGTTCACTCGGGTTCGGAATCTTCTGGAAGAACCTTAGCGTTCGGGATTACAGGTACCCCCCCCCCCGCCCCCTGCTTTTTGAAAGTCGGTGCCATGCCACTTTGCTTTTATGAAAGATCTACACTGGTGTCTGCTTTGCTGACCAAAAGAAATTCCAAGAGGACTTTTGCTTTTGTGGAAAAGGGTGACAAGCGAAAGTTGCCTTCAGCTTTTGCTTTGCCGCGAGCCATTACGGAGGCAGCGGGCACCCTGAGCAGTGTGAGTGATGCCTCCAAGCTCCTTCCCTGGGCACTACCCTCAGCATCTCAGCCTCAAACCTCCACACCTTTGAGCAGTATCTATGAGCATCTGTGCTTTATCGCGATTTATTTTGTGCATCCGTTAGCAAGATGCGTCCTAAGGTATCAGAGAAGCCTAAGGGAGAAAGTTCTCAGGTCTGGGGACACCCGCCAATTTCTGCATTATAAATGAATGATAATCGCGTCTTCGCACGACACCATGTTGGCTTATGAAAGGTTTTGTAGGAATGCTCTACTTTCGGATAGTGGGGGAAACCTGCATGTGTCAGGAACGGGGCGAGGCCCTCCGAGGGATACAGAGTCGAAACCTGCGTGGCTCCTGACTTTGGGGACTGTTATGTTACTACCGAAGGGACGAAAGCAAGTACGGAGATATCGTGCAGGAAGGCTGAAAGTGACACGGGCCAAAAGTCAGGCGTGAACTGAATAGACGGAGCATGATGGAAATTCCCCGGAGAGATTATGGGATGTGGTTTGAAAACTCGCAGTGTTTGAGTTGGCTGGATGTTGCCCATCACGGTGAACCAGGACGCGTGGAGTGAGAACGAACAAAACCGTATCTGGAAGGACTGGAAGACACAGGTGGGAGCACGCGCGCGCGTATGCTTGGGTCCGTGCGCGAGCGTGATGCAGTCTTGAGCTCGTGAGCTGCAGCTGTTCTGAGCGTGGGCGCAGGCTGAGTGCGGGGCTGGGGAGGGAGCAGTGTGTTTGCGTGTGTGAGTACTAAGTATAGATTGGGTACTGCGTGGGCATTATGGGATGTGCTCTGTGCAGGGGTTGTTCTGGGCACACGTGAGTTGGGTGTACCCCGTGGGGGATGTGGGGGGCTCACCGTGTGTTGACAGCTGGGTACGTACTGGGGTGGGAGGGGAGTGTTGGGGCACATGGCATGTGACGGGGACGTGGGGGACACTGTGTGTTAGAGGTGCTTCTGGGGGTGTGTTTTCGGAGTAGAGGAGGTGTATGTGTTTACGGAGTGCAGTGGGGAGTCTGTAACTGGGCTGCTGAAGGCGCAGAACCGGCGGCAGGAAGGAATCACAATGAACACCTCTGGAAGCTTAGCAGGGGCCCCTACCCACCCCCTCACTTGAGGGGCCACCCCTCTCCTAACCCTGAGACCCCAAGAGGCTGCGGACCCTGCAGACAGAGCCAACCCACTTCCGGGAGGGGCTCTTGGCCAGAGGGAGTCTGAGAGGCTGCAAGAACGAAAGGGGGAGAGAAGGGTGGGTCACAAAGTGCCCTCTGCTTTCCTATCAACCAGTCATTTACGGCCCGGCCGGCCCCGGGAACATCTGCCGGGAACTTGGCATTTTGGGGAGATCCGGGTGGAACAAGGCAGCTGGAGTCCCTCCTCACCCAACAACAAACCAGGCAGCCTTCCTCTGCCTGCATCAAGGCGTGATTACAGTCACTGGGCGATTAAATTACTTCTTCCTGTGAAGTGTTAGTGGCCGTCACTCCATGCGCTTTTAAGCAGATCGCAAGCAGCTACCGACGCCGTATTTCGCGGGCGCTCCCCGACTGCCAGTTAATAACCCGGAGTTCGTCTTGCACACGTTGTGGAATTGGCTTACGTGCAGCAGAGGAACGACCCGGAGCTGGAAGTCAGCACCATCTCCCTGGCAAACTGCTGCCCCCTTGATTTCACGGATGTACCACCTGGGTCTTTAACAAAGTCCGTAACATGGGGCAGGAAGGGCGCAGCAGTTAGGGGGGAGCCGGAGGAACAACCAAATGGGCAAAAGTGTGAGTTGGGAAACCGGTCGGATCGAAATTAGGTCTCCAGCATGCCCTACGCTTGGGCCACCGGCCGAAGAAGTTAAGTCAAGGAAGGTGGTTTCACTGTGGCTGCACAAACAATACCCCACCTAGAAAGAGAGTGTGTGTCCCAAGGACGCCAAAGGTGCCACGTACAGAGACATTCACTGCAGTGCTGTTTACAACAGTGAACTATGGGAAGATAGGAGATCTGGCAAGAGGGAAATGGTTAAGGCCATTGTTCTACATCGATAATAGTATTTTATAGCTATGGAGACCAAGGTCTATGAAGAGTCTGAGATCATATGAAAAATGCAATGCTATAGCTTTTTTAAGGGATAACAAAGCAGGCTGGAAGGGGCATATATCATGAGTCACAAGTATATAAAAACACGAGAGACAGAGCACACATCAAAATTCTAAGGGTGATATGATTATGAGTGATTAGTTTCCCTGTTTTTTTTTTTTTTTTTTTTTTTTTTACAGAACAGTCCACATTTCCCAAAATTAGTTTGTATTATTTTTATAATGGTATAAACCAGGGGCCAGAAAACTTGGTCTGTAAAGGGCCAGAGAGTAAATCTTTTAGACTTTGCAGGCCGTATGGTCTCTGTTGGGAACGATTCAACTCTGCTGTAGTCTGAGAGCCACCAGAGATAGTATGTCGTAAACAAATGGGCATGGTTGTGTTGCGATAAAACTTTATTTATAATTTTTTTTAATGTTTATTTATTTCTGAGAGAGAGAGAGACAGAGTGTGAGTGAGGGAGGGGCAGAGAGAGAGGGAGACACAGAATCTGAAGCGGCTCCAGGCTCCGAGCTGTCAGCACAGAGCCCGACACGGGGTTCAAATTCACCATGAGATCATGACCTGAGCCGAAGACAGACACTCAACCGACTGAGCCACCCAATAAAACCTTATTTATAAAAACAAGGGGCAAACAGGATTTGTCCCATAGACTGTAGTTTGCTGATCCCTGGTATCAGCCTAAATTATTCTTTTTAAAGGGAGGGACAATGACGTAGAATGACCGTTCTTTTATTAAGTTCTAGCTATTACCGAAAGTTAGCTTTCTGATCATAGAAAAGTCTGGGGACCCTGAGGAAACGGTCCAGCCCCTGGAAATCACACTTGACAAGCAGGGTCAGGACACAAAGCACAGACGACTTGTTGGGCCTAGGCTGAGGGAGGCTGTCATCCTGTCCCTCTCCTTGAGTCATTCCCCGTGTCTCTCTCTCCCTCAATATCCCGCCCCATCAATTCCAGGACCAGGAAGACAGAAGACAGTGACCCTGAGCAGACTGAAGACCCAGGACAGGAGAAGGAGGTCTCTGTTCCACTTACATTGGATTCGAGGTCACCGGATGCAGGATGACCTGGGGCGCCCGGGTCGGCGTCTCTGGCACTGGCACTACATCTGAGAGGCAGACGTGAGAGTCAGAAATCCAACATGGAGTCCACAGTCTCCCCCCAAAGACCTAATTGCTGGGAGATGGGGCAGCTAGTAACTTCTCACCAGATCACGGTGCCCCTGGGGCTGGCCAGTCCCCTCTGTCCCTTCCTCAATCACTTGCGCTTTTCCTGCTCAGAAGCACCAGTGTTCTAAGATGACATCCTGAACCAAATGCCCCACTCTTGACTAGGGGGCTGCCAGAACCCCAAGCCTCTGACCCGAAGCATCCACTGGTCACCTCCGAATCACCCCCCCCCCAACTCCTGAGTTCTCTTTGGGATGGTGAGGCCACTTGGTTTCACGTCTCCCAGTGCCCAACTCACCTCTGACCACCTCTCCCCTGCCACGTGGGCTCTGGACCCCTCCTTACCCTGGCCTGTCCCTCTATTGCAGACCACCTCCTCAGGCCTTGCCCTTGAGCCTTGGGATCTCCTTGGTACCAGTGTGCCCTTGGGGCCTCCCAGTCTTTCCTTTTCCACCTCTACGTCCCACCATTATCCTGGGGTCCAGTGGTCCCACCGCCATCCTCTTTGAGCTTGCCCATCCCAACAACCTTCGCCTTCATCCATTCCAGCAACCCACGCCCCTCAGCAGGCTCGTTCAGAAGGGCCTGAGCGTGCACGGACTCACCTGGGAAGATGAACTGCTGTTTGTACTTGTAGTAGTGGGACGCTGGCAAAAGAATGAAAATACCAACGTGAGCACTGCCCCGAGCTGTCCCTGCAGGTAACAGATTGGGTTCCCACAGCCACCACATGGGTTCCCTGCCCACCCTCGAGGGGTTCCAGATTTCTGCAGACCTTCTGAATGACAAGGGGCTGAGAGCATGTATAAAGGAAGCAGAGCTCTGGACATCCAAGCCAACCCTCCCACGGGCAGCTCCCGGAGAACAGAGAGTCACCCAGAGCACAATCCCATTTTTGTTAACTGCACAGGACACATACACACAGAGAAAAGTCTGTGAAACCATAATCTAAAATAGTCATCTTTTCCCCTCTTTGATTACAGACGCTTTCAAAAAATCCTTCGGGACACAATGAGATATCATCTCACACCTGTTAAGATGTCTACTATCAAAAAGAGAAAAGAGAAGTGTGGTGAGGGGAAGGAGAAAGGGGAAAGAGTGGGGTGCTGTGGGTAGGAATGCAAACTGGCACAGCCATTGGGGAAAACAGCATGGGGGTGCCGCAAAAAAAAAAAAAAAATAGCACTACCACGTGATCCAGCTTCTGGGAATATATCCGAAGGAAACGAAATCACTATTCCTGGAACGATAATCTGCACCCCCGTGTTCACTGCAGCATTATTTACAAGAGCCAAGACATGCAAGCAACTCAAGGGTCCACTGATGGGTGAACGGATAAAGCAAATGGTACACGTACACGTACACACACACACACACACACACACACACACACACACAAATACATGTACACATGTACATACAATGGAATGCTATTCAGTCTTAAAAAAAAGAAGGAAATCCTGCCATTTGCAACATGGATGGACCTCGAGGGCACCGTGCTAAGTGAATTAAGTCAGACAGAGAAAGATACTGTAGGAGACCACGTAACATGTGGAATTTGAAAAAAAAAAAAAAATTCATAGAAACAACCAGATGGGTTAGGGAACAGGCTGAAGCTGGTCAAAAGGTACAGACTTCCAATCAGAAGACAAATGAAGTCCTGGCGAGGTAACGCACATCATAATGACTACAGTTCACAATTACTGTTCTGTATCTTTCAAAGTTGCTGAGGGTAGATCTTAAAAGTTCTCGTCACAAGGAGGAAAATTTGTAACTGTGGGTGGTGATGGATAGAAACTTGGACTGTGGTGATCATTTCCCAGCACACATATGTATCAAGTCATTACCTTGTGCGCCTTAAGCATATACAATGTTATATGTCAATTCCATCTCAACAAAATTGGGAAACTATGCATTTCCTGTGTTTTTCAAATTTTCTACATTGAGCATTGTATTAGTTTTCCTGTTGCTGCTGTAACAAATTATGACACACTTGGTGGCTTAAAATAACACATTTATCTTCTTATAGTTCTGGAGGTCGGAGGTGCTGGAATAAGTCGTAAGGGGCTAAAAGCAAGGTGTCGCCAGGGCTGGTTCTTTCCAGAAGCTCCAGAGGAGAATCCATGCCTTGCCTCTTCCAGCTGTTAGAGCCCGCCTGCACTTCTTGGCTCTGAGCCCACGACTCTTAGTCTCTGCTCCCCTTGTCCTGACATCACCTCCTACCGTCTCTGACCTTCTTGTCTCCCTCTTATAAGGACCCTTGTGGTTACATTTAGGATCCATCTGGATAATCCAGGGTAATCTTCCCACCTCAGGATCCTTAACTTAATCATCCCTGCAAAGTCAAGTCACCGATCCACAGATTGTGGGGTTAGAGCGTGGTGAGTTTGGGGGTACCATTATTCTGCCTACCACAAGCATGGGTTAATTTCTGTATTTAGGGAAAAAAGAAATTTCCTCAACTTCACTGCTGATTCGCCCACAATTCATTTTACTCCCAGTCCCAGTTCCGGACATCCCTGAGGTTCCTCATGTTACCCCTTACTCCTGTGGGGTGGAGGGCCTGCAGCAGGGTGGGGGGGACAAGGGTATCGTGGGCAGTGGAGAGGCCACACTGAGCAGGAATGGGGTCAGATAGGAGTCCAAACTGGTGAACGTGCTTCCAGAAGCAATTTTATTACCCGCAGGGACAGGACTCACCAAGCTGACTCACCAAGCATTACTGCAGTGGTTCAGAGGCTGGGGCCAGGGGTTGACAAGCCATGGCCCAGGGGCCAAATCTGGACCATCGCCTGCTTTTGTCCATAAAGTTTTACTGGAACACAGTCACATTCATTCATTTGCATGCCGTCTCTGGCTGCCAACATGCTATGACGTCGGAGCTGAATATTTGCAACGACAGAGACTATATAAAATATTACCATCTGGCTCGTGATCGAAAAAGTTGGTTGACTTCCGGTGTAAAGCAAAGATGAGCTGGACAGCAGGAGTAGGAGGCCGATCCTGTAGGGCTGAATCCTCACTCTTCCTTCGGCTGTTTGTAAAGGCTTGGGCAACTCTCTCCGAGTCTCAGTTTCCACGGGAGTCTTTCCCTCGCAGGGCTGAGATCATCATTCCATGAGATAAGAGTGCATAGTGGTGCTGAATAAGCATTCGCTGCAGCGAACAGGCCAATACCTTTCTAAGCTCTCTTAATAAACACACAAGAATGATTTATAATTAAGAGAAAATCGGTTTCAAAGAGCGAAGTCATTAGCTGCCCCTGAGGCTGGAACTGATGTATTAACTCCCCAGGACAGAGAGGGGCCTGGTACCAGTGGGTGCACAACCCGTGTTTATTGAATTAATCCACTCTCTCCTAGCACAGCAATCCCCAAATATCCCAGATAGTTGGAATCCAAACGGATGCATTTCCTGATTCTGGAAAATGAGGTGCCCAGGGTGAGAAGCAACTCAGTCAAGGTCACAGAGCAAAGCTTTAAAACAAAACCAACCTCCAGGACTTCAAGGACCTTTCTGTCTTCTGTTAGATAACTTAGGTTTTGTTTTTTGTTTTTTCATCGCACGCAGTCAACAAGAGGCTAAAATTAAAAAAGAGAAAACTACCCAGGGTTCTCAAGAAGCTTAGCTGATCTCTTCCCTCCCCAGCGGGGACGGGGGATTCGGTGTCTGCAGCAAAGGATAGCCGGCGGTGACATTCTTTTATGGAGCGGCAGCTGGGCGAGGGACAGCAAAAACCGCTCTGACAAGGGACAGGGGTCAGGCAAAGGGACACTGGCGAAGGTCTCCACGCGCAGAGCCAGCCCCCTCCCTCCTCAACCCCTCCGTGTGCCAGAGAACAGCTCGTTCCTGATGATGAATCCGAGTGGCTCCTGACTCCCTGGCATTGACGAGGTCTTGGGAACTGGGAGTCCTCAGGTGGCTGGAGGCCAGAGAGATACGCAGGCCACTTTGAAGGCACTTCACTTCTACCCCGAAACCCTCCTTCCCTCCTTCCTTCCCTAAGGCCTCCCCCCAAAGCAGCCTGGATCGTCTTCTAGAAGGAAGGATGGACGGTAAGTCATCTTCTGCCTACACCCTTTAAATAAAATCTGGATTCCTGCCGTGGCCCTGCAAGGCCCGGCCAAGCCTCATCCCTGTAGCTCTGAGTCCTACCTGGTGCCACTTTTCCCTTATTCACGGCATTCGGGCCACGGGGACATTTTCGCAGCTCTTTCCCGGGGCAGGGCCTTTGCACATGCTCCCCTCCCTCTGCCCCGCCAACTCTCCCCCATCTTCAGAACTCAGACACCTCGGACCCTTCAACCTCAACTTGCTCTCCTCTTGAACTTGCTGTAGGGCTGCTGTACCGCCGTTCTTTCCCTTCATGGCACTTGGTGCGACTCATTTCAGGGGTGCGTCTGTGTGGTTAACCCGTCTCTCCCGCGAAGCTATAGACTCCACGAGAACAGGGGCTGCGGCAGGCCGAGTGAGGCCGCTCTGCCCAAGACGTCCACATCCTAATCCCTGGAGACTGACTACATCCGCTTCCATGACGAGGGTCCTTCCAAGAGGGAGGCAGACGGATCAGAGTCAGAGAGTCAGAGATGCGATCACGGAAACAGAGGTGGGAGTGCGGTGGAGCCGTGTGCAAAGGAACGCAGGCAGCCGCTGGAGGCTGGGGAAAGGCAAGGAAGTGGATTCCTCCCTGGCCCCTCAGGAGCAACCAGCCCTGTGGACACCAGTGAAACGGATTTTGGACTCGGGACCTCCATCACTGTAAGATAGCACTTCTGGGCTGTTTTCTCTTTTTAATATATGAAATTTATTGTCAAACTGTTTTCCATACAACACCCAGTGCTCATCCCAAAAGATACTTCTGGGCTGTTTTAAGCCACTAAGCTTGTGATGATTTGTTACAGCCGCCATTGGAAACTCAAACAGGGCATGTCTGGTGTGCCTACGGCTCTATACCTAGTGCCTTGTATACCACGGGTACATAGTAGATGTTCAATAAACATGTCTTAGGATGGATGCAGTCTGAGGGCCAGAAAATGACTTGAAGAGAAAAATCTGCAGCCTTGGGCAGTGCAAGAATTTCAAGTCATTCACTCATTCATTCATTCATTCGAAAAAAACCCCATTTAATTAGTGCCTTAAGCTGTAGGCAATGCGTTGGCCTTCAGGTGTAGAAGCGTGAATGAAGCAGACATGTTTCCCAGTCTCACGAAGCTGATAATTCTGATTGTCGCAGAGGACACGGACACTAAATAAGTTAATAAATGAACAAAATCATGGCAGGGAAGGAGCACTGTGGAGCATGGAGACGGAATCAGGGCAGAGTGAAGGGAGGTAGGGGGTGCTGAAAGGGAGGAAGCACACCCATAAGCCACCTGCCACGTCAAACATGGCCCCAGGATTCAGAGGCAAGTGGCGGAGAACAAGGAGGTCAATCATAAATCCTACCAAGCCTGTACCTTCGTTTTCCAACTAAAAACCCTTCTTCCGTATGTCCTGAGGTCAACATGTGAGCCAGATGCCTGTTAACCCCATAAACCCTTCTGGAAAAGAATGTTCTAGGTATCAGTCAATGCTGAGAACATTATGATGCCTAGGTATTAGCCAGAATAGTCTTCGAAAACCCAACATTTGGCAGGGAACCATAACCACAGCTGCCTTTCCCATCAACAGAGGCTTGTAGTCAAGGGTGTGACGGGTGACTAGGACCTTGTGTGAACAAGACAGGCACTTGTCATTCTGAGGGAATTTTGCTAAAACCTCCTAAGTCAAGGGAGAAGGTCTGGCTGCTCTTCTGGAAGGTCCCATTTTGTTTTCCACTTCAATATTGCATTTTGTGATTATTGTTCAATTATAAAACGGGTGCGTTCCTTGGTACTCTATACACTGTAGCAATGCATAAAATAAAATTTTTCTTCTTAGAAACAGCTGCCAGGAAGTTCTTGCAGACTTTTTTGTGCATATACAAATAGACAAGTATATATACACATGCATATAAACATACAACTATATATAATTATTTTAGAATAAATAGGATTTTATTATACCAACTGCTTTGCAAATCACTTGTTTTCCCACTTACAAGACATTGTGCATACCTTCATGTCAGGATATCCACAAAGAACCACCCCATTCTTTTTAAGGGTGGCTGAATATTTGGTTATGTAGATATATTACAGTGTATTCAACCATTCCTCTCTTGATTGTATTTAACCATTCCCCACTTGGGTTGAGTCCAAAGTTTTCACTATCGCAATGAAATCCTTACGTACAGATCCCTGTACCCTATGCGAGCATATCTGTATATAAAGTCTTAGAAGTCGTATCACTGGTCCACGGAATGTACCTATAAAACTTTGATAGACAATGTGAAATTACCTCCTCAAAAAGGATTCATTCGATCCCTGCTCTGAATGCCAGGGTATGTGAGGATTTCATCTTGATTTCCACAATTCGGATTACGCCCCTATTAACTAGCAGTGATGATGAGAAACGCCAGAAATGGTAGCCATGGCAATTTGTTATTCTTATGTTTATGTAATAATGGAACCAGCTGGCATGTGTCAAGACCTTCAGCGACACACTCGCTCTGCTCAACTCGGTACATGTATGATGAGGTTTGGTCCTTCCACGATTCTATGGAGTAGATGCTTTTATCATTATCCCCATTTTACAGATGAGGAAACAGAGGCACAGAGAGGTAACTGGTTTGCTCCAGCACGACGCCGAGATTGAGCAGTAGAGCTGGGATTTCAACCCAAGCAGCCCAGCTCCAGAGCTCATACTCCTAACTGCTGTTCTAAAGTGCCTGCCCTCGGAGGACCCCTCAGCCCACACCCCAAATGACGTCACTGTCATGAGATGCTCTGGAGTAGGTGCGGATCACTGGCAGGCTAGCAGCAAACGGGCAAGGACCCGTCCTTGGGGACCCTGCCCCAAAGAGTGAGGGAGCTAAAGGAAACAGTGATCACCCCGGGTTAGCCAGGTCTCTCGCCAGCAGAGTCTTCTAGGGACAGAAAGAGCTGTGGCACTCTGACATACAGGTCTCCCCTCAGAGGTCCCCTCCCAGCCCCTGGCCCATAAGGAAGCAGTGCAGCAGTTTCCGGGGAAATTCCCTGAAGTCCGTGTCTGGGAATGGGAGGGAGCAGGGGTAAGAAAGCGCCCAGACCCGCTTCCCCCCAGGTTTGGGGCGGAGGGACGGTCATGGAGTGTCAAAGCGCCCTTCTTGCATTTGCCCCCTTCCAGTGAAGCAGAAATGGACCATCCTGCAGGTGGCAGGGGGAGCACCCAGTCCGTGGACACAGCAGGCGGTTTTTGCCTAATTGACTCTGGGAGGCACTCGCTGGAATGATTCCAGCTGGTGACTCACATCATGGTCCTTGCTGGCTGCCCAATGAGTGAGTGGTCCTCATACCAGACAGATACAAGACTTCCTCAGGCTTGAACATAAGCAAAAAATCCCAATCTTGCAAGACTTCAAAATGTGCCCTCCTCCTATGGACTTAGCCCAGATCAAAACAGTGCGGGTAGGTGACATCTTGTCCTTAAACGGGTAGTTGTATCTGGGTTTGGCCAGGTGTGGGTTTGGGCCTTCATCTGCCTACTGGTCACTCTGTCATGGCTGATGAGGCTTGGAAGTGTGACCCGTGACCGCAGGACCGGGGATTTTTCCCTCTGCATGAAACCTGCAGGCTTAGGTGGAAATCAGTCCCTAGATCAGCACTGTCCAGTGGAACTTTCAGCGATGATAAAAATGTTCTATGCTTGCACTGTCCAATATGGCAGCCACCGGCCACCAGTGGCTAATGGGTAATTAAAATGTGGCTACCGTGGCTGAGGAATTAAAATTTTAACTATATTTAATTTTAACTCATTTCAATTTAAACGGCCACAGGTGGCTAGAGAGTACCAGAGGGAACAACGCCGTTCTAGACTCAGGTTCCATGGCCAAGTCAGACCTCATCCCACCGGCCTCCTTCCTGACATCAGCTGTGATGCTGCAAATATGGCTGAGCTGGAAAATCCTTAGGGCCCTAGAAGAGGAAGTGGGCTGGGCAGGACCTCAGAAGAGGTAGCAAGACTCTTAGGTCTGGCCCACCTGAGCAGAGAAAGATCTCTTTCTTAAGTCGAATGACAAAGGAGGCCAAGAAGCCAAAACATCTCATGAGTGGCTTCTCCAGCATCTCATAGCCCGGTGCACAGTCTCAGATCCACAGCGAGGTACTCTGGAATTTATGAGCTGGGAGAACCTTCTGGATCGTCTCATCCATCTCATCCTCTGAGATCAGATAAAGCAATATGTGGTGACTGACCTGAACATAGTAAGACTCACCCGCATCTCTTCAACCCATCGCCTTTAAGCGTGGACCGGCTGGACACGGCTCTGGTTCGAACCCATCCTCCCCCTCCCGCGGCCCCCGCGCCTCCCCAAGTGCAAAGGTACCTGGCAGGTTGAAGTTCTTCTGCCTCGTGCACTGTGGGGAAGGGTGCAGGGGAGAAGGCGGCGTGGCACTGGGAGGGAGGGGGGGTGCTGGCGAGGAGGGCGTGGAGGACGTCGTGGATGAGGGGTTGCTGCTCGAGTCCGGCTGGTAAGGGACAGGGATGTGGTCCTGCGGAAAGAAAACAGGGCAGGGGACAGGGGCAGGCACAGATGCAGAGACACGTGAGTGAGAGTGAGCAAGCAGGAAGGAACCCCACCCCGGCATCCTTAGTCCCCCCCTTTCCTCAGCCACCAGAACCTTCCAAAGTCCCACCTGCTTCATCATCCCCACCTGCAAGCTGGGTTGCATCCAGCTGTGGAAGGAACAGTTTCTGGCATCAATTTCCTGTCCGCTGTTTGGACTCCGGACTGAAAGGTTACCACATAATGAAAGCCACGGAGGCGACAGCCAAGCTCCCTGCGCCTTTTTGATTTTGGAAAGTCCCACGCCGAGGTGCCCAGAGTACTCTTTCCATCCTAACACCTCTCCTCCCAAGTGTTTATTAAAGAATCGACAGCCTGGCCGCTCCAGAGAGAACGCGAAAGCATCTTCCCTCACGTGTCAGGCAGAGCCGGCGTGGCCTCTGCTGGGCCCCGAACCTGCTCTAAGCAAACCCGAAGACGGAACCCCCGCGTGCACCCTCAGAAGGGCCCTGGCGGCGGTGGGATCGGGAGCAGGGTAGTGGCTTGAATGGTGTCCCTCAAAAGACCTGCCCCCTGGGAAACTCAGAACATGAGCCTATCTGGGAAAAAGGTCTTTGCAGATGTCATTAAGGTACAGATCTCAAGAGGAGATCATTCTGGATTCAGGTGGGCCCTGAATCCCATTCCAGGTGCCCTTATAAGAAATGGAAAATGAGAGACACACACAGAGGAAAAGACCCCATGAAGACAGAGATAGAGACTGGATTGTCGCATCTATAAGCCAAGGAACACTTAGGATTGCCAGAGCCACCAGAGGTTAGGGAAGAGGCATGGAATGGATCCTCGCTCAGAGCCTCCAAAAGGAACCAATCCCACACTAACACCTTGTTTTCAGACTTCCGGCCTCCAGAACTGCGAGGGGGAAAAAAGGTCTGTTGTTTAAGCTGCCCAGTTTGTGGTCATTTGTTAAGGCAGCCCCAGGAAACTAAAACCAGCAGGAGCCCGAGTCAGGCAAACCCAGATTCAAATCCCATAGCCACCCCTTCCCCATACATTCTGGACAAAACGCTTAACCTCTCCAACCCTCAGTTTTGCCTCCTGTAAAGTGGGAATAATGCCAGCAAACCTCAACATCATATAAAAGGGATTCCTGCCTCTCAATCTCAGCATCGCTGGAACTGTAATCTGTCCACTCACAAGACAGTGGTCACTTGGTCCCTCTATTACTCAGAGGTCCATCACTCTGACTGGTTCCGGGTGCCTGGGGATGGTTTTGTAGGACCTGGTTATTTTACAACAGGTACGTTTACCTGCCAAACTCCAGGGTCAGTGTGAGAAACACCAACCAGCATAGGAGGGCAAGAAGGGGGACAGGAAACGGGCATTCTCCATCAGATGCCCAATGGGTGCCTATGCTGTGATGTCACCCTCCCAGAGCCCACTCACTCCCCCTGCCTCCAAGTAAGTGACTTCACTTCTGGGAATTTCAGTCTCTCCTTGTCCCTCACACGGGCTAAGAACACCCACCTGCTGGGTCCGCTGTGAAGTTTCAATGAGGTTATGAATGTACCTACACCCCTCCCACTGGGCCGAGGCACACTTTGTTGTCAACCAATGGTTGTGATTATGTTGACGACATAATTTGCAATTGAGCTTTTTATTCGGGATAACTGTGGATTCACATGCAGTTTCTTTGAAGTTTATTTATGGGGGGTGGGTGGGTAGAGAGAGAATCCCAAGCCACCTCTGCACTGTCAGCACAGAGCCCAACGTGGAGCTCGGTCTCATGAACCCTGAGATCGTGACCTGAGCCAAAACCAAGAGTTGGACGCTTGACTGAGCCACTCAGGTGCCCCCATACGCAGTTTTAAGAAGTAGTAGAGATCTGGGGTGCCTGGGTGGCTCAGTCAGTTGAGCGTCCAACTTCAGTTCAGGTCATGATCTTGGGGTTTGTGAGTTTGAGTCCCGCATCGGGCTCTGTGCTGACAGCTCAGAGCCTGGAACCTGCTTTGGATTCTGTGTCTCCCTCTCTCTGCCTCTCCCCCACTTGCATGCTGTCTCTCTCCAAAATAAATAAATTGTTTTTCAAAAAAAGAAGTAACGGAGATCTCATGCAGGCTTCACCAGCTTTCTCTGATGTTTGCATCTTGCAAAATGATAGCACGATATCACAACACAGATGGCGAGCAGATACAGTCCACATACAGAACATTTCCGCCACCCCAGGGACCCCTCATGTTGTGCTTTTATAGCTACCCCATTTCCTTCTCTGTCTCCTCACATGCCTCCCTCCCATCTTTAACCCATGGCACCACTAATCTGTTCCCCATTTCTATAATTTTGTCATTTCAAGAATGCTCTATGCATGGAATCATCCAGTATGGAACCTTTTTGTATTGGCGCTTCTTTTTCCCCACTCAGAAAAACTATCTGGAGATGCATCCAAGTTGTTGAATATATCAATAGTTTGTTCCTTTTGATGGCTGAGTAGTATTTCATCACATGGATGTACCACAGTGTGTGTGACCATTCGCCCATTGAAGGACAGCTGGGTTGTTTCCCCTCCGTGGCTACTGTGGATAAAGCTTCCATGAACATTCAGGTATAGGTTTTGTATGAACAAATTTTATTTCTCTGGGATAAATGCCCAGGAGTGCAATTTCTTGACAGCACATTAACTGCCATGCTTAGTTTCAGTTTTGTATTTTTGTATTTTTATATTTTAATGTTTATGTATTTCTGAGAGAGAGACAGAGAGTGAGTGGGGGGAGAGGCAGAGAAGAGGAGACGCAGAATCCAAAACAGGTTCCAGGCTCCGAGCTGTCAGCACAGAGCCCGACAGGAGGCTTGAACTCATGAACTGCGAGATCATGACCTGAGCCGAAGTTGACTGCCCAACTGACTAAGCCACCCAGGAACCCCAGTCATGTTTAGTTTTTAAAGAAGATGCGAAAACCATTCTCCAGAATGGGTACACTATTTTACACCAACAATGTATGAGTGACTGATTTTCTCTGCATCCGAGCCAGTGTTTGGTATTGTCACTATTTTTTTATTTTAGCCATTTTGATAGGAGTACAGTGACATTTCACAGTAGTTTTAATTTGCATTGTAATGGCTAATGATATTGAACATCTTTTCATGTGTTTACTTGCCATCTGTATATCCTCTTTGGTCTTGATTACTGTTAACTATGTAATAAGCTTTGAATTTGGGCAGACTGATTCCTCCCACGTTATTCTTTTTCAAAACTGTTTTTAGTTATTCAAGTTCCTTTGCCTTTTCATATAACATTTAGAATAATTTTGTCTTCATCTACAAAAAAAATATTTTGCTGGGATTGTGATAGGAATTGGGCATCAATTTTGAGGAGAACTGACATCCTAACTATGTTGCATCTTCCAATCCATGAACATGGTATGCGTATCAGCTTCTAAATCAGAAAAACAGGAACAGGGGTTTATGTCTTTTGCCCATTTTGAGAAGTTCTTACCCATCATTTCTTGGAGAATTTTTTCAGCCCTGCCCTCTTTATTCTTTCCTTCAGCACTCTGATGACAGCAATGTTGGACCTTTTATTATTGTCCCAAGGGTCCCTGTGGTCCTACTCATTTTTTTTTTTAGTCAATTGTCTTTCTGTTATCGAGACTGTGTAATTTCTACTGTTGTATCTTCAAGCTCACATATTCTTTCCTCTGTCTCTCCATTCTGTCACCGAGTCTCTCCACTGAGTTTTTACTTTTAATTATTGCATTTCCTAGTTATATGTTCTGAAATTTTCATATGGTTCCTCTTTATATCTTCTATTCATTTGCTGAGACTTTGTATTTCTTTGCAGTGATTTCCTACTTTTTTCGTGTGTTTCAAGAGTGTTTGTAATTGCTTGCTGAAATAGTTTTATGACTGCTCTAACAATCTCTGTCAGATAATTCTGAAATCTCACTTGTCTCAGTGTTGGCATCTATGGGTTGTCTTTTTTCATTCAGTTTGAAATCTTTCTGGCTCTTGGTGTGACAAGTGATTTTTCACTGAAGCCTGGACATCTGGGTATTAAGTTGTGAGACTCTGGGTCTTACTTAAACCTTTGGCTTTAGCTGGCTTCCCGTGATCCTGCCCTAGCAGGGAAGAGGGCGTGTGCTGTCTTATTATTCCCAGGTAGGGCCAGATGCCTAGGCCCTCTGCCTCTGTCAGCACCTGAGGACAGGAGGGGCCCCTAATTGTTGCTGGGTGGGGTGGGAATTCCAGCCCCTTCATAGGCCTCCACTGATACACACTTTCTGGGAGAGGTACTATTTCTACTAAGAGGTACTATTACCATTCCCCATGTAGCCTTCACTGACACCAAGCCCAACAGAGTAGCCTCATTATTTGGGTGGTGGTAAAAGTTCTGACTCTCCACTAGGCTTTCACTGACCCTACCTCATCAGGTAGGGGTGCTACATTATTGCTGGATGAGGGGGCTCACAGTCCCCAACACCAACCAGGCCACTTCACATCTTCAAGGCTTGGGACATGCTGTTATTTTCACTTGGAATATCTGTCCATCCCTAGTCTGCCTAGAAGACACAGTTCACAGCTCCCTTCCTCTGGGAAGTTCCCCTGACCCCCTGCTCCACCAGGTCAAGCACATCGTTCGCTCCTGGTGCTGGCTCTTCCCACTCATTTGGCTTCAGCTGTTGCTTCTACCCAGTCGCTTCTCAGCCTACTTGTCTGTTTTGCCCTCTAGGCTGGGAGCTCCATATTCCCAGCCACAGTGTGGTCCTTAAATAGACGGGTGCTAGATGAAGGAAAACAAGAAAGAAATGAAGGGAGGGAGACTTGGAGGTATGGAGAGAAGGAGAGAGGGAGGGAAAGGTATATCTTTTCCTACTAGATGGTGTCTTATTCATCTTGGAATCTGCAGAACTTAGCACAGAAACAAAAACATAAGAGGTAGTAATAAGTGTTATATGAATGAGTGAATTAACAGAAAAGAAGGAGGATTGGAATGAGGAATTGCATTTATGGAGCAAGAAAGTATCTCTACCTCCTTGAGGGAAGGATTTAGGTCTTTCTCATCTCTGTAGCTCAGGGCTGATGTGAATAAACAGAATCATCTCAAGAGACAGCTGCATATGGTGCCCACATTCCTTGGCCAAATTGCTACAACAGGAGGGGAAATTCCTTCTTTGGGTCAGACCGAGATCTATGGCCCAATGGGACCAGCAACGGGAGGTTGCATTCCATCGAGGGAAACTCAAACTCAAATCAGATCATTCCAGGAAGGGCTAGTGGCATAATTCCTCTTTCAGAGCACAGCTAAGATACAGAAACATCCTTCAGAGACCTCCCAGTCCAAATCCTTATTCTGTAGATGGGGACACTGGGACTCAGAGACGGGGAGTGACTTACTGGTGTCATACAGAGAGTTAGTGGCCTGGGTCCTTACCCCCAGCCCAGCAGCAGAAGCACAAGGTTGTCCCAAGTCACAAGAAACTCACATCTGACTCTGGGAATTGAACAAAAGCATGCTTATCTCCCATGTTCCCATTCCATTCCACCCAGTTGAGCACTGATCTGGACATGGTGGTGATGGTAACTGCCTCTCTCATGGACTTTTCCTAAGGAAACTGTCCCTACCCTCCAACCCAATAGACTGTGGTGAACAGACAGTCCTAAACAACCACACTTGTCTTGTGACCTCCACAGCCCACCCCCAACACAGGACCACAGGTCCAAACAAGATGGCAGCTGGCCCATGGCCATGATATGGAATGAAAAGATGAGCTGGCCGACAGCATCAGGCGCACAGGCAGAGACGAGATGAGGTTCAAAGAGAACAGAAGAGCCACGACAGGCCAGAAAACAAAGAAGCCAAGGTTATGAGAAATACATGGAGGCAGAAGCAATGACATGGAGAAGAGGGGAAGGTAGAGGACGAGACCAGTCAGCAGTAACAGACTGGAGCAGACCCAAGAAGAGCAGCTGAGTCACAATCATGATGGAAGAACAGGACAGTGATCCACGGTCCTGCTCGAGGTCCATGGAGCTGGCCTGAGTGCAAGACCAACCGGAAAGGGCAAGCCGGCATGCAGCCATTTCGAATAGCGTCACTACAGCAGGTGCATCTTCAGCCTTGGACACCACTGCAGATGGGGTTCTGATGCCTTGACCTGGAGGGACAAGGGCTCTAGCCTGGTCCCCCAAGGAGCTGGCAGATACTGCCGTTTCTTCTTCTCCTCTGCCTACCCCCCCTCCCCCTCCTCCCTCTTCCTCTTTCTGCCTCCTCTTCCTCCTTCCGGTCCTCTTTCCCCCATCAAGCCATTCCATGCCCTGACCATCCAGGGTCAGACTAAATCCTTGACGCCTATCACTACATCTCCTCCTTTCCACAATCCCAGTCATAGCTGCTATTGTGCTGCCCCTTTAATGGGGGAGGAGGGGAAGGAACCAAGGTAGAGAGAGCTTGCTATGAAGGAACGAAGTTCGAAGGCTGGGCCTTCTGACTCCAAAATGCACACTCTAACTAACCATTACGTCGGGAGAAAAAGCCGGGCTTTTGTGAACTTGGATTGACTGAGCCAGACAGGAGAGGAGACAGAGCAATGAAAAGGAAGCCTTCAGACCAAATTGGCTCAGAAATCTATTGCACTAACCACATCATTGCCTGACAAAAAGAATCTGTGTGAAGCCAGTGAGAAGAGAAAGAGAGGAAAAAATAACCCGGCCCTGTGATAGATCCTGTCCACCTTCAAGTCAAAGCTGCTTTCTAAATAGAGGTTAATTTATTTCTCTTATCAAATTCTCCCGCTGGCAGACAAGCAGAACAATGTCACAGTCACTGATCTAGCTGACCCGTGTTTCTGTCTCATCTGATCAAGAGGCTCAGTATGCTGGCAAAGCCAGAGAGGAAGGTCTCGAGATGCTCTGAGCAGCTCGCCCCCTAAGATGTCACAAAGAAAAGGATGGGTTCTCTAGACATGCACAGTTACTTCTTAGGAACCGTACCATTTGAGCCTCCTAAGCACCCCCAGAGGTGGGGATCCCTTCTTCTAGAGACCTATACGTATCTTATGCAAATAACAAAGAAAAAGTGGACCCGACCTAAGATCTGGATTGGAAACCCAAGATTTAAGCTGAAAACAGTATCTCGAATTTTCTGGATGCTTAACATGTGCCATGAACCGTACTAGATGCTTGTATGTGGATTACTTGATTTCATCCCCAAGACAACTCTCTGAGGCTGGTGCTCTTATTATAGCCACCGTGGACATTTTAAAACGTGGCCTCAAATTCCTCGGACTCCTCCCATCGGCAGATGGTTTCTATGCCTCTTCCCCTTGAATCTGAGCAGGAGCGCGACAGCCCCTGTCAGTATGACAGAGCAGAACTGACACTACCAATCCTTGGCTAGTGACAAGCCAAGACAACGCACCACGGTAATGCTAAGTTACAAAAGCCCAGGCAACTTCTGCCTTGTTGCTCAGTTGCTCGTCGAGCCCTGAGCTGCCAGGTGAGAAACCCGACCACCCTGAAGCCGCCACATTGTGAGGAAGCCCAAACCATAAGGCAAGTCCGCATGTAGATGCTTCCGCTGGGTCTCCGCTGAACTCGGTCTCTGATGCACCACAGGCAGACGCTAGACAGGTGACTGATGACGATTCTAGCTCAGAGGCTGGCATGTTTTTTCTTAACATGGCCAAATAGCAAATATTTTAGGCTTTGTGAGCCATGTGGTCCCTGTTGGAACCACTCAATTCTCAATCATAGTGTGAAAGCAGCCGTGGACAATATGGGTGTGGCTCATGCCAATATAACTTTATTCACATAAACAGGTGCAGGTGCTGGGCTGGTTTGGCCTGTGAGCCACAGTGTGCCAATCTCTGCTCTAGAAGATTCCAGCCCCCAGCTGTGTAAGTTTTCCCAGTTGAGTCCCCACAGTTTCCACGAGCATAATTAAAAGGCTGTCGTGCTCCACTAAGTTTGAGGGGCTTTGCTGTGCAGCGGTAGATAACTGGAACGTACCCATTTCATATACAGGAAAACTGAGGCCAAGAGAAATTAGTGGCCTGCCCTGAGGCTCACCGCTAGTAAGTGGGAGAAGCCAGGGCTGACTGCAAGGTTCGCCTGCCTTCAGAGGCCAAGCTCTCAACTGCTTAGATGATGCCACAAGGAGCCAGATGGTGAATGGCTGAGAGCTAGTAGTAAAAACGGTGGGTGATAGTGTGTGAGAGAAAGAACATATGGGCTTTGGTGGGGAGACGTACAAGGGGAGGTCAGAGACGGAGCGAGGGACCAAATTAGGCACGGTCTTGCAGGCTGCAGAAGGAGCTTGATTTGTTTTCTCAATGCAGTAAAGAGCCACTGGGTGGTTTTGAGGCAGAGGGGGATAGGATTCAAATTGCACTCATTAGGAATCACTCTGGCTGCTGTCTGGAGGATGGACTGGGGAGAAGCAATACTCTCTCCAGCCTTACGCAGAGAAGCTAGACAGAGCCTTGCCAGTGAGAGGTCACCGAGCCATCGTGACGCTCATTTGGGTCCTGAACACAGGTGGTGACCTCCCACACGCTTGGACTGATTTGCACTTTACCCACCTTCAACACGGCGCACAGAAGCACTGGGGAGTTTGAGAAATCACCTGTTGGCACGTGCAGGCTTTGCCTCCCACCATAAGGCTGCAAGTGTCCCTGGGAAGGTTCTGGTGCAGTCCAACCAACAGACCAAACACATGGAAATCACGCTGGAAATTTCCATGCCACAGTGGACAGGTGCATAGAGAGGCTGACCATCTGAGGACCAGCCAGAAGTCAATCAAACTGACTGAGGCTCAGAGCTTGCTTCCCCCCGCCCCCGCCCCCCACATATCCATCTATCTAGTCTCTAGCAGGAGCTCAAAAAACAGTCTCCCGTCCCTCGGTGGTCCAATTCAACAGATATGTCAACCCAGCCATCTGCAAGGTTAATCCCGGCAGGTTGGCAAAACATCTCACAGAGCAAAGGGAGCTGGGTCTGGATCACTCAGGAACCCTGCTTAGACTCTCCCGCATTCCCTACTGCTCCCTCCTCGACACATTCATTCATTCTCATTTCCATGTGTCCTCTCTCTAAATTAGACAGATTTCTGGCACACTCACTCTCCACGGAGGGCTGGATGCCCCCTAAGCTTTCCTTACATAAACCACATGGAGCGAGGAGAGCCCAGGTGGGCTGGGAGGTGAGGGTTTCCAGAGCAATTCGCTCAAGCCCCCCTCCCCGCCCCTCCCAGGCAGCGGCAACTCCAGCAGACCCCGACCCAGCACGACCCCGCCCTCACCTTGCTGATCTTGTTGGTTTTGGGGAGCGTCTGGCTGATGTGCAGGTCCGAATACCGGGGTGGCTTTCGTAGAGGGTTGTTGATGTCACACGGGACGGACTCTGTCCGGACCAACCTTGCTGGATCCGTAGGGGTAAAAAACAGCAATTTGGGAGTTTAAGTACCGCTTTGTGTTAAACCGTTCTGCCAGGAAAGCCTAGCTCAGACCCCATCTGGAAGGCCTGCCCCCAGGATGGGAAGGGAATCCTCCAAAAACGATAGTTGTCAGGTCATGGCGTTAAGATCGGGTGTCCTCTGTGCTTTCTAGAATGTTTATGTTGTTAAGAAATGACTTGACAACTGTACATCTTGATAAGGAAGCCGAAGCTATCCATTTGTTTTCCATACCATAATTGTTTCACGTGGGCATCATTTCAGAATTGACCCTCCTTTGAAATACAAGAGGTTCCTGATTCCTTAAGATCTACAATCAATGGATAAGCTCAGAATGACCATCCGTCCTTGCCTCCATCTAACCTTTGTGTCGGGATCCTCTTTGGTCATTTGTGGGATTTCTCAGGCCCGGGCAGCCTGCTGCGTGTCAAGACACGTTTGTCCTAAACAAGGCCACAGGGATCCCTGAAAGGAAGGCTTAGTATCTCCAGACCTCCCCTCAATGTCCTCCCTGAAGCCGCACAAAAAGCTGGGCACACAGCTGATGCTAAATAAATCCAAACGACGTCATCCAAGCTTCTCTTCCCGTCACCCCTCTCGTATTATCACTTCTTATAGGGACCATAGGGAGGGGCAAATTGAGGAGCTCAAATTCAAATCTGATGCCTGGCAGTGTGACTTGTTAGCTGTTTTGTGTTGCGGGGGGAGGGGGGGCGGTGGTGGTGGAGAAGTTAAAGTTTGGACTGACCCAGGAATTTAATCTCTCTGCTTAGCCTGAGCTGCCATCTCCATGGAAACCAACTATATTTTAAACTTCCTACCAACAAGGGTGGGGGATGGGGGGAAAGCAAGAAGCTGGAGGACTTCTGGCAAGTTCCACTGGCTTTGCATGTATGGGCACCTGCTGCCTCGGAGCAAAGGGGGCACGGCCATGAAGGCAGCACGTAGGGAGCCTTTCTTCAGGTGTCGGCTTCTGGAAGCGGGTCACCTTGCAGCAGGCTGGTTCTGGTCTCCGCATGGGAGTTGGACTCCGGCAAAGACCGCTAGGAGGTGGTTTCCCCAGTGAAGCTGACCCAAGCAAGACAAGGGGTCAAGAGCTGTGAGAATTCAGGTTTAAAAAATAGCCTCACTGAGCATATACAGTTGTGCAAGGAACAGATGGTTCTTAATTAAGGATGGGTGGGAAGGGGCAGGAGGGCTGAAGACTTTTCCTTCCCGTGCAATTTCCTCCCCTTGTGGAGGTAAGCAATGCAAAGATCATCGAAAACCAATGGCCCAATGGCTTTGGAACACATCCCAAGGCTTTCGGCAGCAATCTGCTTCCTTCTTTGAGTTTCCCTTGGGCTCATTCTAAATCAGGGCAGATTCCCCGGAGCGTGCATTGACCAAGGCCAGGGGAGCTGGGAGGGACATAGCAGGGACAAGGAGGGACTCCGTCTCACATCAGCAGGTTGTGTACCTCAACATCGGCTCCAAGGCTCTAGCCCACCTATAGATGGGAGGGCAGGGAATTGGCCAGTAAGAATTTTAAAACTGTAATAAGTTGCTAATATCTGAAAATAATACAACTATTTGGGCTTTTCTCTGAAACATGAGAAACATGAGAAAAATTCAGGTCCACGTTGTTTCTATCATTGCTGGAGTGGCTGTCCTCTCTAGATGGTTCCTGGGCTCCCCTTCCACTTTGCATGGCCCCACCTGGCCACCTTCTCTTATTTAGGATCCTGGTTTGGCCCTGCAAGGTATCTGAGTTTGCAAATGGTACCCTAGAGCCTTGCCTCTTAACTTTAAGGGGCAGAGGAACTGCCCACAGATTCGGTTAAAAATGCAGATTTTGGGGGCGCCTGGGTGGCGCAGTCGGTTAAGCGTCCGACTTCAGCCAGGTCACAATCTCGCGGTCCGTGAGTTCGAGCCCCGCGTCGGGCTCTGGGCTGATGGCTCAGAGCCTGGAGCCTGTTTCCGATTCTGTGTCTCCCTCTCTCTCTGCCCCTCCCCTGTTCATGCTCTGTCTCTCTCTGTCCCAAAAATAAATAAACGTTGAAAAAAAAAAATTAAAAAAGAAAAATGCAGATTTTGATTCAGTAGGTCTCCTATACATTGAATAGCAAAGGTCAGAGCCAGTGATATCCAACAGAACTTTCTGTGATGATGAAAGTGCTGGTTATCTGCACTATCCAATATGGTAGCCACCACCTGTGGCTACTGAGCTCTTAAAACGTGGCTGGTGTGACAGAATAATGGAATTTTTATTTTTATTTCATTTAAATTAATCTAAATCTAAATAGCCAGGTGTGGCTAGCAGCTACTGTATTGAACAGCACAGGCCCAGAGAGTCCCCTGGTGAATGAATTGTAACGTAGATAACAGAAGGCAGAGATAACTCCCCCATGAGACAAGAATCAGGGGAACTATTTTGAAAGCTGGACTACAAGGTTTCCCCAGTTGAGTCCCTGGCAGGTAGGAAAAAGCCTCTCCTTCTGGTCTTTCCTTCGCACTAAATTGGTCTTGCTTTTTGTGCAAGATACAAGGCTATCCACGGCTCTCCCAAGGGCAGCTGTTACCTCGCTGCTTGGACAGGTTGGCCAGGACACTCCCAGAGCCCCAGGGGACAGAACACAGATGGCCCAAAACCAACAGACCCAAGCCCGACCCCTCCCCATGCCCACCTCTGCAGGGCCAAATGATTGAGTCTGGAGAGCATGTGAGAGGAAACACTCAGCCAGCACTCTTTTTAAGTGGGAAGGAAAAGCAATGAGATTAGGGGGGAAAGAGAGGAGAGTGGAAATTAGGAGAGCAGACAAGAATGAGAGAAAAAGAGTTAGGAAGGGGGAGATGAATCTGGGGGCTAAAGTATCAGAGAGACGAGCAGCGGGGCAAGGAACAGGGAGAAGAGGCACAGGAAATGGATGAAGGGGACAGATGGCAGGAAGAAGAACATCAGAAAGGAAAAAATTGGCAAATATCGGGGGATTAAGAGGTACGCAGAAATGGCCTGGATGGGACAGCTATCTCAGAGGGCCTGCAGAAGCCCCTGCGCCACCCTACCCCTAGGGCATCGAGTGTTAAATACTTACCTCCTCTGTGGATGATCAGGAGATGACAGGGTGGGGCTTCTTTGGTGCATTTGTTGTGGCACTTTAACCTGAGAGAGAGAAAGACAGAGAAGGATGGAAAGATGGGTGGCTGGGAGGCTGGGTGGGTGGGTGGATGGACTGGTGGGTGAGTGGGTGGATGGGTGGATGGATGGGTGGGTGGATGGGTTGGTAAATGGGTGGATGGATGGATGGATGGATGGATGAATGGGTAGACAGATGGTGGTTGGTTGGATGGATGGAAGGGTGGGTAGATGGAATCGTGGCTGAGTGGGTGGATGGATGGGTGGGTGGATGGATGGATGGAAGGATGGATAGATGGATGAGTGGATGGACACATGGTGGTTGGATGGATGGATGGATGGATGGATAGATGAATGGATGGATGAATGGGTGGGTGGGTAGATAGATGGATGAATAGATGGATGTGATGCCTTGGTGGTTTAGAAATCTCTAGAAGCTGTGGATACAAAAATCTGAGATGAGATAGGGCAGCTAAAGTATCTCCTTGGCACCTAGGAAATCAACTCTGAAGAGAGTCTGTTGCCATTCCCCTCACAGGTCAGTCCTGGGTGGTTCAGAGTGGGTAGCAACTCTTCCACCAACCATGTCCACTTGGACTTTATGCTTTGAAATATATTTCCACTTTTGGTCTGTATTTTTAATCTTTATTGTCATCGTCATCATCCAATCCTAATAATCTTCCACTGTTTACTTGTAAATTCATCTGGCAACCATGGCACTAAACATATTACATACACTATGTCATTGGACCTTTATAACAACTTTACACAATGGATATTATTATCATTCCCATTTTACAGATGGAAAAACAGATTAACTGAGCTTTCCTGGCAGAAACCTCAGGTCAGTGGCGCCAAAGGTGGTTTCTCGTTTTTCTTAAAGCCTCAAGCAACAGGACACAGCTAACCATGGCTTCCCCTTAGGATGAGATCAGTAACGGCTATTCAGTTTTAGATGTACGAAGAGTTTATAGAGTCAAAATGTCCTACTTTGAGACAATGTCACCTTGCTCTCCCCCAAAGAGTTACCAGACTTCAAAAGGATAATAGATAATAGAAACCCCAAGTAATTTTGACCTGGCTTTGTCTTTTCCGTTTAGAGTTTTATGTCAGTAGGAAAGATATACGCTGTGGCAGATGCTGTGGGTACCCCACCTGCATCCTTTTGGGTTCCCTTATCATTTCTGTGCACGCCAGCCTAACTTCCAACAGCCAACATCTTTGCCAGAAGACACCCTTAGCCTGCTCAGAGGTTTAATATTAAAATACACAGAGAGGCAGGAGCTTTAGATTTGCCCTCGACCCTCTTCCTCTCTAGGGATTTGACAGTTCTCTTTAACAGAATGGTCTCAACACCCAGTCATAGACTCAACTTTGACTCCCCCAATTAGTCTAGCTCACTGGTTCTCAAAGTGGAGTCCTGAGACCAGTCACATCGGCACCATCCTGGAACTTTTCAGAAATGCCAATTTCTGGGACCCCCCCCACCCCCCCGGATTGATGGATCTGAGACTCCAGAGCTGAAATGCAGTTAACATGTTTGGAACAAGCCCTCCACCTGAGCGTGATATGTGCTCATGTGTGAGAACCACTGGTCTAGTTGATTGTTTTGGAACGTCTATGCACATTTGCCCAATTATTTTTTTGTCTTCAGTCTTTTGGGCCCTAATAGGGCACTGAATTCCTCTTTCATATGGAAAGGTTAGCCCTGAGGCCGCCAGGAGTGCAGGGATGAAGCGGGGCTGGGGGTGGGGGGTGGGGGGAATGCAGGCAGCATGGAACAATGCCGGATCACATCGTAAGAACATTAGTCCGTCTCCAAATCTCCTCTCTGACTGCAACGGGGAACTCTCTGGTGCTAACACATCTTTATATCTCTCTACCACATGCTAAGCCCAGTCCCAGATTTGGACAGGCAACAGTATCCACAGGACATGTAATACATTTATTTTTCCGGGGCGCTTGCGTGGCTCAGTCAGTTAAGCGTCCGACTTCGGCTCAGAGGTCATGATCTTGTGGTCTGTGAGTTCGAGCCCCGCGTCAGGCTCTGTGCTGACAGCTCAGAGCCTGGAGCCTGCTTCGGATTCTGTGTATGTCTCTCTCTCTGCCCCTCCCCTGCTTGTGCTCTGTCTCTCTCTCTCTTTCTCTCTCAAAAATAAATAAACATTAAAAAAATAAATAAATTTATTTTTCCATTTTTCCATTTTTTTCCCCTGGTTGCCTTATATTAATGGAAGTGATGCTGATTTTCCACCCATGGTAATAAGACACATTTCCATCCTTAAATAAATGTATTGAAATTTAAAAGGCCATAAATAGTAAATAAATAAAAGGAAGGCTGCTACATACATATGACAAAATCACGACAGGGTTGTGAGCGAATGATTGAATCAACTAGGGACAAATTAGCTTAGTTCAGAACTGTCAAAAAAAGTGGCAGCTCTTGGCCCCTAAAAGTCTAAGATGATTGAAAAGCATTAAGAGGTGCTACTGGGGGGCACCTGGATGGCTCGGTCAGTTGAGTGTCTGACTTCAGCTCAGGTCATGATCTCGCGGTTCATTGGTTCGAGCCCCACGTTGGGCTCACTGCGATCAGACTGTCAGCACAGAGCCTGCTTCAGCTCCTCTGTCCCCACCCCCTCTGCCCCTCCCCAACCTGCGCTCTCCCAAAAAAAAAAAAAATACTAAAAAAGAAAAAAGAGAGGTACAAGCTCTGAGAACAAGTGCTTGTGATGAGCCACGAAATGCCCCCGGGGCTTTACGCAATTTATTTAATCCTCATATCAATCCTAAAAAGGAGGAACTAGGGGCACCAGGGTGGCTCAGTCAGTTAAGCATCTGACTCTTGATTTTGGCTCAGGTCCTGATCTCACAGTCCTGGGAGAGAGCCCTGCATTGGGTTCCATGCACGGAGCCTGGTTGGGATTCTCTCTCTCTCTCTTTCTCTCTCTGCCCTTCCCCACCTCAAAAAAAAATAAATAAATAAATAAATAAATAAATAAAAAGTAGGAACGTTTGTTATCCCCATTTTACAGAGTGAAAAACTGAGGCTTGGCCAACTTGGATAACTTGCTGAAGGTCAAATAGCCAGTAACAGACAGAAGTCCCGAGCCCAGCTCTAACCTCACGCAGATGCGTGTAAAACCTTCATTCTTCTTTACGTCTTGGGGGTGGGGTGAATGAGTGGGAAGGTTCCTAGGATCTCTAACCAGCACAATCAAAATGTCCTCCTTTGAGACAAGCCTAAGATGTCACTTTGCTCTTCCCCTACAGTTGCCTGACCTCACAAGGATAATAAAAATCCCACCTTACTGCAAATTTGTCTTTTTCTTTTCTTTCTTTTTTTTTTTTTTTAATTTTTTGAATGTTTATTTTTGAGGAAGAGGGACAGAGCATGAGCAGGGGAGGGGCAGAGAGAGGGAGACACAGAATCCAAAGCAGGATCCAGGCTCCGAGCCATCAGCACAGAGCCCGACGCGGGGCTCGAACTCACAAACCGCGAGATCATGACCTGAGCCGAAGTCGGACGCTTAACCGACTGAGCCACCCAGGCACCCCATGTCTTTTTCTTTTCTAAAGCTCCCCGGACTCTCAAGTCCCAGTTCCCCTGGAGGTCATTGGTATTGCATCCAAACCCTAGTTCGAAGCTCCAGGGAATGTGCAACTAGCCCTTCATTCATTCTGCAAACACTTAACGGGGCCTACTGGGCCCCAGGTCCTGGGGACATGCCGGGAACAGGGCAGATGAAGCCGCTATGCTTACGGGGAGGGATAAAAACCACGTAAACAAATATCAGATCATGGCAGGTGTGTTGAGATGGAAGAAAAAAATCATTCAGGGAAACCGGATGGAGGGTATGGAAGTGAGAAGGAAGGGCTTCCGGCCGGTGCAAAAGTGGGGGGCAGGAACAAGCTGGTGGGTTCAGGGGTCAGAGGTTAAAGGCCGATGAGGCCGAAGAGAACCACAAAGCGATAAAGACACGAGGAAGGGGAGGAAGACACGGACAGGGCCCCCCGCAACCCTGGCGAGGCATCTGTATTTGATTCTGCAGGCCCCGGGAAGCCACTGGAGGCCGTCACAGCCGGGATAGGTCAGACTGATGCTTGGGAAGCCCTGAGCTGGGGAATCCGCTGATGCCAAATGAGAGTGGAACCGAGAAGTTTCTGCACTCACTGCTGTTGGAAATCGCTTGATTCTGCCCTGGAAGCTTCCAGAAAGAAATTTTTCCTTTCTGCCTCTCCCGCCTACGAGTCTTCTCTAACGAGCGCAGCTGGAATGGTGACGTGCAGGTGTGGAGAAGCCCGGTCGCTGTCGTGGGCAGCACTCTGAAGCAGGAGCAGGCAGTCCCCATGCCACCGCTGGACCGCGCCCGAACCAGGACGGGGCAGGCGGAGCCTCCTGTGACCTCAGCCCGTGCCCTGCCTCCCCCAGGCATGATCCCCTCCGGTATCCCTCGTTGCTTGTCTTTTGCAGTTAGAGAAAAGCCTTCCTTCATCTCTGGCCAAAAGGCGGGAGATGGAACGCTTGTCCCTCTGGCCAGCGCTTCAAAGGGCGGCCCTAGCAAGGGGGGCACAGCCACTGCTCTTGCAGAAAAGCCCAGAGAACTTTCACGCTAAGACACTTAACCCTTTGCACGGAGGTAGGTGGAGCACTGGCATCTACTAACTGAGTGGGCCGACTAGCCTAGCGCTGAAATGATACAGACCCTCAAGGGCAGGGGAAGAAGGAGCCAGAGAAGGAAATGCACAGGATTCCACCCAGATGAGACTTTTCCTTTCACTGCCCATAGAAGGGAAAACTAAGGCCGACCGCCCGCTTCCAAATCAGACCCCCAAGGCTCAACCTCCAAGGCTCTGATTTGGTCTTTGCCGGGAACATGGGTGTTCAGTGAGTGAATGCCAGAACCACTGAATGAGGAAGACACATTCTACTTCCCAAACAAGGGGTGTCCAGAAGCCTAGATCTTCCAGAATACAGGACCCTCCCCTCCAAAAAGGCAAAATGGGGTCAGGAAAATATGAAGCAGGGATCTGGGTTCAAGGTCCGGCATTATCACTTCCTGGCCGTGACAACTTGAGTAAGTCACCGACCCGCTCTGAGCCACAGTCTCGTCATCTGTAAAATGGGGACAATCATAGTATCTGTAGCTGCAAAGAAACGTAGTATCCGCAGTTGCGTAGCCGCAGAGAAAACTAATGATATGACACACGCGGGTGCCCAGGACGATTACTTGAAGTAGCAGGTGCTGTTGTTTTTGTTATAGTCATTCTTACTATTGCTAGTTTGTGTCTCAAGCCCCTGAGACAGTGGAGGACTTTCTCTTGCTGAATTGTGGGCTGACTGCAATGCCTGGAGCTTTGAAACACCCACGGGTGGGACCTGGCTGGTGACGATCCCAGTCTCCTCCCCCTTGGGTGGGACGGACACTCAGAGGTGTCAGAGGTGAGACTGGACGCCAGCTACCCAGAGCCGTTACCTGCCCAGCGAAGCACCCAGTGCTGGCTTCCTTCCTTCCCTTCCTGGTCTCACTCCCCTGCTCCCCCGCTGGCATGGTCTGGATCACCTCTTCAATACACTTGCCCTCGAATCCTTGTTTTGAGGCCTTGAGGAAGAGGCGAGCCCAAACAGGACACCATGATCATGAAAGGAGGCTTAAAACCCAATGCGGCCATCCCAAAGCTCTCACACCAAAGCCGAGCCTCTACTCCCTGTCCTTTGTGGGTCTGCGGCCCACGGTCCTTAATGAATTTGTTTCTCCAGGTGCTTCGTTCCACACAGAGAAAAGGGAGGGCTGGGGGGGCACACAGCTGACAGGACAAAGCTCCCTATCAAACTTGGCCCAGAGGAGCACCACGAGTTAGCACCGTGGCTCTGAACAACGCCAGGCACCAGGGAAAGGTCATATGGGGTTCCCGAAGCAGTTAGAAGCTTGGGTTTCCGAGTCAAGCCAACATGAGCCTGAACCACAGTTCTGCCCTCCCCACACCAAGGGGACATCCGTCCGCCTTGCTGAGATGCAGGTTCCTCGTCTGCAAAACTGTTCTGAGGATCTCACCAAAAAATGCCCGAGTGGGGTCCACCAAGGCAGCATACAGGTCAAGGTTTCCGTAGGTAGGCTGAAACAACTTGAGTGGACACAGGGAATGCCACGCGAACCTCACGCAGCCTGGAAACTTGGAAAGGATTTATTTAAGACTTTTCATTGAAGAAGGTTAAATTTTTTTTTTTTTTAAACTTTCAAAGCTAATAGGATAAGCTTCGGTTACGGAGAAAAGTTGCTTTCGTGGGATATCTTGTTCCCCAGAGGAGCTGCTGGCTAAATGAGACATCCTCTCCGTCTGACAGTTAAATGTGTGAATTTATCTTCAGGGCAAGATCTGGGTCTTCCTCATCCTCGTAGCCTCCCGTTCCTTCCCCCCTTTCAGTGCCTGGCCTGGGGGCTGGTGCATAATACGTGCTGCATAAACACTACAGACACAGAAGGAGAGAAAAGGAAAGACAAGGAAGGAAGGGCAGAAGGGAAAGCCATCGAATGCCACTGACCGCCCCCGGTGTGCGGGCGTGAATGGTCTCTATCAAAAGGCTTCTTGAAAAATGATTCCTATTTCTTATAAAAGGAATCTCTCACAGTTTGTGAAATGCAGGTGTGTCCATCTCTGCATTCTTCTCTCGAGGTCCCCTCTCCCCCACAGTGAGGTCAGGACAGGGGTTGGGCCAGAAGCACATGAACTTGCATGGACCTTGCCTGGGAACGGTGGGGGACAAATGAGCAGCTTTGCTGTTTCCTTAATGGATCTGTCATGGCCCCCAGCCTTCCTGTGGGGCAGACGAGAGCCCAGAGACCCGTGTGGCGCTGGGATCAGAAGGCTAGCCTTCCCCGAAGGGGGGCGGGCAAAATTCCTGCTGGTGAACACAGTCATGTCCATTTCAAATGGTTCACTGGGCAGTTGTAACCAATTTACAAAGTCTGCAGCCCAACTCCCTGACCCTGACTTTGTCTCGTCCACCCCAGCTTGCTTTGCAATCCACCTGAGCAGGGCACAGCCCTTCCTTACAGAGAACAAACGATGTTTTGGAAACCTGGCTCCCAGCATCTGAATGAGGGAACGTTAAAGAAACGCCTACGTCTTATATAACCTGTTTTTTCTGAACAACACAGCCATGAAGGGTGGAAACCATCATGCCCATTTCAAAGTCAGGAAGACTGAGGCTCAGGAAGCAGGCCACTCATACAGACAGTAAAGAGCAGAGTCAGGGTCATTCATTCATTCATGCACATAAAGATGTGATTGCCTTCCTCCTCGGTGCCAGGTGCGGGGTGAGGCCCCAGGGTGTGTGTAATAAAACAGGGCAAGAATTCTCTCTTTAATCATCTCTCTTGCCAAGATCCAGCACACAGTGTTCGCCATCCAGGTATGTAAACCCATCTCTGACTATTCCGATCACGAACATCTTTCCGTCCATCCCACTGCCTCAGAGTTGCCCCTTTTCTAGAAAGGATCCCCTGTGGATCGGAACTAGGTTCTCGGGGGCTTGGGTTGGCAAGAACCACTTTCCCTCCAGAAGCTCCTTTTGAGATCTACTCCGCCAACAAACATTTCCTGAGCGCTTTCTACGTGCCAAGTACCGTGCCGGCCCTGGGGGTACAGAGAGTGAAGGACACGGGCAGAGCCCTACCCTCAACTAGTTTGAAGTCCGGTCAGAGAGACGGGCAGGTACACGGGCGAAGACAACGTAGTTACATTACGTGGGATGACGGTGAAGGACCGGGTGTGGCACTTTGGACCTGAGGGGAGTCCAGGAGGGCGTTCTGCAGGAAGAGGTGACCGAGCTGAGCCTGAAAGATAAATGGGAGCTGGCCGAAGTGTGCAAGGGAGATCCAGGCAGAAGCAACACAAGGCGGTGCGAGCATGTGTTGATTGGTGGGCAGGTGGCCTACTGCCGGGGTTGAGACTTCAGTGATGCTGGAGTCCTGGGTTCAAGGAGGGAGGCAGTGAGAGGGGCGAAAGGACAGCCGAGTAAGGGACGGCACAGCGTGTCACTGGGAGCCTGGATGTACCCTGACAGCAAGGGAGAACCAAGGAAGGATTTTAAGCGGGGAGGCAAAGGCTGGATATGCATTTTGCAAAGACCCCCTTCCCCCCTCCCTGCCCCGCTCACTTCTACGGGCAGAATATGTACAATTAAAGGGCACAAAGCTCCCTCACGCATTATATTCCTGACTTCCTGCTTTCTGCTCTCCTTCTCCCAGGTCACCGCACTAAGTGTTCCTCAAGGCTTCTTGCAAAATCACAAAACCAAATCATTGCCCTCTTTATAGTGGGGCTTGTTTCACTGACTCCCCCAACTGAGCAGTTCTGTCTCATCTTGGTTCCCCTGTGGTCTCTCATTTAAGCCAATGCTTCGAGAAATGCCCCATATGCTCTCAGTGGAGGATATCAAAACACTTCTTCCCCTTCCCGCTGACAACTCAGTGAGGCTGAGCTCTTTGGCCCGCGACTGGGTAAGAAAAAAAAAACGACAACGACAACAACAACAAAAAACCCAACAACAGAGATGAACAAGGTTGGTGGGGAGTGTTAACGTATAAATCATACCGCAGGCTCCAAAAAATAATGAAAAATGATCAGGAAAACCCAGCACTTCTCTCCATAAGAAGATATACTGCAGGAAAGCTGTGGATTTATTAGCTGTTGGAGATGTCCCCCCCTCCCCATCCTGCAACTTCCCCAAGAGAGGAGAGAGTGACCACAGAGTTTTCTTGGTTCCTAGGACCCGCAGGTGTTCATCAGAACACAAAGACCCGTTTGCTATCTTCCTTTTTTTATATATATTTTAATGTTTTTATTTATTTTTGAGAGAGAGAGAGAGAGAGAGAGAGAAAGACAGAGCATGAGCGGGGGAGGGGCAGAAAGGAAGGGAGACACAGAATCCGAAACAGGCTCCATGCTCTGAGCCGTCAGCACAGAGCCCGACGCAGGGCTCGAACCCGTGAACTGCGAGATCATGACCTGAGATCAAGTCAGACGCTTAACCGACCGAGCCCCCCAGGCACTGCCCCCCACCTTCGCCATCTTTCAATTCAAGAAATAGAGCAGAGGGTAGCAGGCTCGGGGAATGAGGAGGAAAAAGATTACTAGCTCTGGTCTGAGGTCAGGTTGAGATCAGATTTGCATCTTCCATTCTGCCTGTTTAAGTCAAGGAGAAGCAGAGAGGGGGCTAGCATTTGTTGCTGGCCTACTGTGTGGCTGGCCCTTCACCCACGTAAAGTGGCTAAGAGTCTGGGATGTTGAGTCAGAGAGACCAGTGGTTTGATGAGCAGATCTACCTACTGGGAGACTTTGGATTTACTCCTGAAGGCCTCCGTTTCTTCATCTGTAAAATGGGGAGGAACAGACCCTACCTTCCAGGGTTGTTGCAAGGATTACATGAGATCATGCATGCGAGCTGTTCAGCAAAATGTCCAGCACTTAGTAAGCCCTCAATACATGATCCCATCAGCACCATCCATCACACTCAACGCCCACCTCAGCGTCTAGCAGAATTATTATTTTTTAAGTTGTTTTCTTTACTTTTTTTTTTGAGGGGGGGGCAGAGAGAGAGGGAGAGAGAGAATCCCAAACAGACTCTGCACTGTCAGCACGGAGCCCAAAGCAGGGCTTGATCTCATGAACCGTGAAATCATGACCTGAGACAAAATCGAGAGTCGGATGCTTACCTACTGGGCCACCCAGGTGCCCCTCCAGTAAAATAATCATCCTCCACAGACAACTGTGATTGGACCCAGAGTTTTGCACGTACTAGGCAAAAACGCCCATAAGGGACCGTGAATTCCCATTCTGATTGTTGCAAAAACAGAAATGTTTCTATTAATGGAAAAGTAAGTTCAGGCTTCAAGCTGGTGATCTCTGAAATGCATGCTTATAATTATATCCTGCCAATATCCTGTGTGGGGTATAAATTCCCGAAGCTTCCAGGAACTTCACGGCAGCTGCAGCATCGTGTTCATCAACTCCTCAGTCTTTCCAGGGCCAGGAAAATGAGTGCACCCCGTTGCTCAAACCAACCATGGCTTACTCCACACTTCCACCTCATCACCTGTGGCTGGAGTCACTGTGCAAAACCAGGAAATTTTCAGATAAAACACGGTATTCTGATGCAAAAACACAGGTTAGGAGAACACACAGCCCCAGAGAAGAACCAGTAAGTACACAAAATCCAAATAGAAAGATCCAATAACAGAGCCACGGCTCATTGAAATGAACATCAGTAGAGATGCCGGGGTGGCTCAGTCGGTTGAGCATCCGACTTCAGCTCAGGTCATAATCTCACGATTCACAGGTTTGAGCCCCATGTCGGGCTCTGTGCTGACAGCTCAGAGCCTGGAGACTGCTTCAGATTCTGTGTCTCCCCCTCCCTCTTTGCCCCTCCCCTGCTCATGCTCTGTCTGTCTGTCTCTCAACAATAAATAAGAACATTAACAAAAAAATTTTTTAATGAAAATTAGTAAAGTGTCAGCTTATATGGAAAGAAGTAAGTGCGAGCACATCCAGCCAAGCTACCGAAGGCAGAAGGAGAAGGAACATGTTTAAAGGGCATTCAAACACTGGAATAAATTGGAAGTCTTGGGCTAGTTAACTCAGTTTTCTAAACTCACTTTTCACCTTCCCAGGGAAATGATTATGGGTCTCACCCCTACAGAAGTGGGCAGTGACCTAAATCAGAACACAGGAAATGTTTCTATTTGCACAGACATGCCCCAACCAACATGGGTCACCTGGGACATGGGACTTCCGGTGCTAAACCCAGGAAAGTCCCAGGCAAACCGAGATGTTTGATCGCATTATTGAATATTGTAATGGCACTCCAGGGGCGCCTGCGTGGCCCAGTCGGTTGAGTGTCCGACTTCAGCTCAAGTCATGATCTCGCAGTTTGTGGGTTCGAGCCCTGCATCGGGCTCTGTACTGACAGCTCAGAGCCCGGAGCATGTTTCGGATTCTGTGTCTCCCTCTCTCTCTGCCCCTCTCCCGTGCATGCACTCTCTCTCTCAAAAATAAATAAATATTAAAGCGGCACTCTAGAACTGAATTACAAGTATACCACAGTCCCATTGGTTGGCAATGACTGTTTCACTATATAAACCAGAGGCAATTCCACCAAGGGCAATTCTGCTCCCCCTGGAAAGATCTGGCAATGTCTGGAGACATTTTTGGTTGTCACAACTTGGGATGGCGTATGTGTCTGTGTGCGCGCGCGCGCGCGTGTGTGTGTGTGTGTGTGTGTGTGTGTTGGGGGCACTCCTGGCATTTGGGGGGTGGAGGCCAGTGACGCTGCTAATTATCCTGCAATGCACAGGGCAGTTGCCCAAACAAGGAATTATCAGGCCCCAAATTTCAATGTTTCTTCAATGGTTGAGAAACCCGATTATAAATGCTTGAACATGTCTCCCAAGAAGGATGGTTCAGAATATCCTAAAAGACAAATGGGGAACAAGAACTATGGAAAAGGAGGAAATGTGCTACATTTTCCAGAACTTTCCCTCACTTCAACCCACGCAGGTGATTTAGTGAGTAGGGTTCTCTTCCTTCTTTGCATTAATAGAAAATCCGTTTCTGCAACTTAATACGTGCTGACCAACTTATTGAAAGATTCTGATTTGAGGGAATCCTCAAGTCATTAATGCGATTGGTGCACTCACAGGTCCTATGACATCCAATTCAGAGAGGTTTAGAAACTTCCCCAGAATCACACAGCCAGGATGGGGCAGAGCCAGGACCTAAACAGCTCTCTCTGCCCCCTGCTGCTGTTTTATTATGCTAAGTTGGGTTCCTTAGAAGCAGATCCTGAGATGGGTGTTCTTGTGAGTGGAGAGAGTTCTCCAAGAGAGGCTGTTTCCTTTGCAGAGGAAGCTGGATAAGGAATGGGGGAGAAGCTAAGCAAAGATGTGGTTTCAGGTGACTCTAGTCTCAGCCTGATCCCCCCCCCACCCCCCCCCACCCCCCCGGGGCTCTGGGCTGCGAACTGCACCACAGAGCGTGTCTGCCTTGAGGCAAGCAGGCTGGCCTTCTGTACCCTGCACCTGGTTCTGAGCCACTCGGAGCAGGGGGAGGCTTCTTCCTGAGCACCTTGGGGTGAGGCAGCCACAATCACCCAAGGGCAACCCCCCCCCCTCCCGGGGAGGTCTCAGGTATGAACTGTTTGCAGCAGCTCCCACAGCAACCGGTAAATGAGGTCGGTCGCCAGGAAGGTAAGCAGACCGTCGAGTCACATGGGGGTGAGGGAAGACTGTGTTCTGTGACCGCTAACTTCATCATTCTGTCTTCAAAGCAGACGAACGACTGCTCCCTGGTCTTAGAGAAAAAGGAGACTTAGCACCTGCCAGACATTCTGACTCCCAAACCCCTCGCGTCTCAGGCCATAAGAGCAGGTGACCGGGAGAACATCTGAACTCCTGGCTTCTGCCTGCTCCTACTTTCCCGCAAGAAGCAAAGGCCACCCTGATACCAGCACTGTCCTCCCCAAGGCCTTGCCCTTGGCAAGTGACCCACTCCAGCAAGATGACAGCTCCAGGGTTCAAGGAACGGGGCTGGATGGGGAGCGAGCGGTCCCTACCCAGGCTGGGAGCCACAGGGAGTAGCACCCATGAGTCACAGCGGCATGGCCTGGTGCCCTGTCTGCACAGAAGAATCGGTATTCCCCGGCCCCCAGGCCCCGCCCAGGACAAACAACTGAAAAACATGCTGGAGTCCTTCTAAGTCCTGATCCAGGCTTTGCCCGTGCCTGCGTCCTTGCCTGTGACCTCGCCCAGAACACCCTTCCCCCTGCTCCACCTGGCTACTTCCCACTCCTTCCTCAAGACTTCAAGGGCTTCTTTTTTTGTTTTCTTAATGTTTATTTATTTTTGAGAGAGAGAGGGAGAGAGAGAGACAGAATCCAAAGCAGGCTTCCGGCTCTGAGCTGTCAGCACAGAGCCCAACATGGGGCTCGAACTCACGAACCGCGAGATCGTGACCTGAGCCGAAGTCAGACACTCAACCCACTGAGCCACCCAGGTGTCCCTCCTCCCTCAAGACTTCAAAGGCCTCCGGGACAGCCCCCCTGATGTGCATCATGTATGCACCCTTTCCCAGCCTGGTGCAGCCTGGGCACATCCCCCTACAGTAATAATTACCTACCTGCTTCACCCCTCCTTCTAGAACCATGTTCCTCACTCACACCCCAGTGCAAATCTGAATCCTCTGGGAAGCTTATTAAAAATGCAGGTTTCGGGGCACCTGGGTGTCTCAGTCGGTCAAGAATCTGACTTCTTGATTTCGATTCAGGTCACAACCTCGTGGTTCGTAGGTTTGAGCCCCACATCGGGCTCTGCAGTGACAGTGTGGAGCCTGCTTGGGATTTTCTCTCTCCCTCTCTCTCTGCTCCTCCCCTGCTCTCTCTCTCTCTCTCTCTGTCAATAAATAAACAAACAAACAAAAAAACGCAGGTTTCTACGCCCTATGGCCAGAGTCTGGGCCAAGAAGTCTTGGGAGGGACTCAGATGTGATGATTTTAAGTTTTAAGCCACTAGCAGTGACCGTGAGCATCTGGGGGACAGCAACGGTGTCTCTTTCACCTTCGAACCCCAAGAGGTAGCACAGAAACGCCCCTCACAGCACACACCGAACCAGAGATGCTGACTGAACTGAACCCAACCCAAAAGAAGGAGTGGGGAGAGGGGAGGCTAAAACACGCAGGAGAGACAGATAATTCAAATGCTACTTCTCCACCGACAGTTTTGAAAGACGTCCCCCTCCCTTCCATACTCAGCCCATGCAGTAAAAGCAAACAAAACAAAAAAAACAAAAAACACACATATGCACAAAAATACCTCGGTTCAAACTCTCCCTGCCTAGAGCACAAGCCACGGAATTCACCGCTGTGCACTATCCCGTAAGAAACGCAGATAGGGGTGGACAGGTTTCCAAGGAACCAGAACTCAGCTCTGCGGAAACCTGTGGAAGGACCCCGAGGAGGAAAGATGCAGACAAGGCATGAACGAGGGCTGGGAAACCCATCAGCACGTTCCTGCAGCTGAATCTGCAGTCAGCAGACAATACGTGGATGGTGCTGACATCCGACCACTTAGAACGAAACTCCATTCCGCGCTCATGAACCTATTAGATGAAAAGTCCTCAATTCAGATAACTGCAAATTGCTTTCTGAGCATAATTTCCTATTAGTTCGCTAATCTCTCTATTCAGAACGCCAACAAGACAGCTGATGATAATTCCGGAGGAAGTGGCCATTAAGCCGAGGCAGGAGGAAAGGGGGTTAGACGTTCGCAAGTATCCTGGCTTCCTGGGTGGGGGGGGGGTACCCCAAAATTAATCCGTAAAGTTAGTAACAGTATTAGCTTTCGTTTATGAAGTTCTTATAATGTGCCAGGTACAGACTGAGCATTTTACCTTACGTATTAGCTCACTTCATTTTTGTTTTGTTTATTTGTTTGTATTTTTGTTGTTTTTTTAAACAGTCGAGTGAGGTAGATATTATTTGGACAGGAGAAGAAATGGGGCTCAGAAGTGGTCCCACAGCTATTCGTGGAAGAGTCAGGATTCAAATGCAGGCATGTGTGTCTGACCTACAGCCTGGGTTCCAGTCATGCCTTATCTGTTTGGCTTATCACACAAATATTACTGGAGAGACGATGATGAAGAAGAATCAAGTTTATAGGACTGAGGCCAAGAGATGAAACACGGCACAAAAGCCTGAAAAATAGTGAGCAAAGATCGACCAGTCTGTAAAAACAAAAAACAAAAAAACAAAACCAAAAAAAAAAAAAACAACAAAAGCCCCAAACACAAACCTCATGTGCTGAAATGTCAGGCTGGAAAAGAAAGCGTGATGTTGGCAAACTACCACTTTTTTGTAGAGCAGTGGTCCCAGGACCAGCAGCATCAGCTGCACCAGGGAACTTACCGAAATGCAAATCCTGGGGCTCCACCCCAGACCTGCTGCATCGGAGACTCTGGGGCGGGCCCGGGAATCTGTGTTTTAACACACCCTCTAGGGGATTCTGATGCACACCCGAGTTTGAGACCCGTTATCTAGACAAAGGAAATCAGCTCTAACAGGGAATTTGGAGATCACTCAGAGGAGTGCTTCTCAGACCTTAATGTGTACAAGAATCACAGGACAGTCTTAAACTGCAGAGTCTGGTGCAGCAGGTCTGGGCACGGTCTGAGAGTCTGCCTTTCTAAACAGCCCCCAGGTGCTGCTGCTGCTGGCCCAGGGACCACTGTAGAGTCACCAGGGTCCACTCCAATCCTTTTCACCCAGGGAGTTTCCAGCAACAACAGAACCAACATCGCTTTAGGTTTAAAAAACAAACAACAACAACAACGAAAAGAACAAGCAGACTAAAAAAGTCATTGCCTTCAGGGCAGATTCAAATCCATGGCTCTGGAATGCTTCCGGAGCACAGGAAATGTCCAGTGCCACAGATCACTGCTTTTCCAAAGTTCCGGTTCAAGTATAAAGTCTTCCCTGAGCACTTTATTTTTTTTTTTTTTTAATTTTTTTTTTTCAACGTTTATTTATTTTTGGGACAGAGAGAGACAGAGCATGAACGGGGGAGGGGCAGCGAGAGAGGGAGACACAGAATCGGAAACAGGCTCCAGGCTCCGAGGCATCAGCCCAGAGCCTGACGCGGGGCTCGAACTCACGGACCGCGAGATCGTGACCTGGCTGAAGTCGGATGCTTAACCGACTGCGCCACCCAGGCGCCCCTTCCCTGAGCACTTTAATTAAAATCTTAGCCCTAAGCCCGGCCCTTCCTCTCTTCCTTCACGGCTTCCTTCTTCTCTTTACTTTCTGGCACCCTCTGCACAGATGATCTGTTTTACTGGCTTGCTTACTGTCCCTCCCCTCCCCTAGCACGTAAGGTCCAGGAGGGCAGGGGTTTTGTGCGTTTTATTCACTGTGATCTCCCTGCTGCCTAGAAGAGCTCCTGGCACATTTATGGAGTAGCTGCTCATAAACAGCTGAGTAAACGAACAAGCAGTTCTGCCCATTTTTTTCTAAAAAGCTGCCTCCCCATTCTCCGTGCCCCCTCTGTGCAATGCCATCTGTCACTCTCTTTATGCATGCACTTCAGTCCCCCCGAAATCCATTTCTCTGTAGGTGCGTCTTTCCCTAAACCCCTTGACGACGGCGTCTGTGCGTTTCCCGTTTCTGTCCCCCATCCAACCCTTCTGTCAGCCCATCAGTGTGTCCCAAATTTTGCCCATCTTCAAAACCACGTAAAAACTGCAGGATTTGGTTCATGGAAGAGTGAATCCAAACTTCAGCTGGTGACAGCAGTAAAAATAAAGCCAGCTCATAATTACGTACTAGAGATAGCTCTAAGCTCTGTTGTAGTTAACACAAGTACAAAATTGTTGTCGTTACACAAGTGTCAAAAAAAAAAACACCGGAAGCATGTCGGAACTTCATAGCAACTCCGGACTCTGCTTTCACTGCTCTGACAGCTTTTCTGAGAGCTGAGCAAAGTGGTGAGATCGACGGTAAAATCCAGACATGGCTGGAATGCTGCCTCTTATCTAGCCGTCTCTGCGCAAGGTGGAGTGAGGAAGAACATTCTCTGACGAAACACCGTAATCGAGGGCAAGAACATTCCACTGGCTCCTTCCAGTAGCTCTATTGAGGGCACCAGCGTCAACCCACTTTGCAGATCAGAAAACTGAGTCGCGAGAGGACAACAAGCCTCTCGCTCAGGCTCATACAGAGAATGCAGCAATTGAGCTGGGGCTCAAACTCAGGTCTGGCTGCTTCCGAAGCCTGTGCTTCTCCCCCCGGCCCCCCCCCCCCGCCACCGCCGCCACCCCTTCCCCAGAGGCCTCCCCCAACCCTTGGCAGGGTCTGAGTCTTTGTTCATTACTTCTGGAACAGAGAACAGGAGCAAAGGCCACCTCAGAGTTCCGCCTCTAGGGCTGAAAATTAAATGGCTCAGGAGGTGTTCAGCCTCACTGACTCCTGGCTGCGTCCCTGTCACCTAATTACCTGACTTCAAAGCCTCCACTCCGCAGGTGTGAGGATGTGAGGGCTGCCGCTTCCCCTCAGAACACGGTGTGACTACGCATGGATGAGACAGCCCCCCCCCCCACCCCCACGCCGTCCCGAGCAGCTGGGGTATGGGACGCATCAGACAGCCTTCAAGTTGGACCCCACCGCCTGGCCTTGGAGTCAGAAAGCCCAGAGGCCACCATTCTGAGGGCTCACCTGAGAACCAGGGTCTAAGGAAGACCAAGGTGGGGACGTGGGCCTCCAGATGGTAATAGTCTCCCCACCTCGCCTTATGCCGCTGCTGCTGTCCCGTCCCCCCTCCCTCAAGGGACAGGATGTTGGGGGGCCTGAAGGAGCCCGAATGGGAGTTCCCAGCCTGGGCTGGACAAGGACAGAGGGACTCCTACATTCTCTGAAACTAAATGGCTCCTATAAAGCAGACGGAAAGATGCACCGAATATTACTGACAATTTTCTAGGGATTGGACCAGGGAGGTATTTCACACAGGCTTAGGGAGAGAGAGAGGGAGGCCAGGCAAAAAGGCACTTGTGACCTCTGACAGAGGACAGAGCTCAGAGGCTGGCACCGTGCTATGTCCTTTCGTGATTTACTGAATGCTTAACACCGGATCGGCCAGGTGTGACGATTATTCCTTTCGTGCAGATAAAGCGCGCGCACATACACACAGGCAGGAACAGAAAGGTGAGGTGAACTGCCCAAGGTCACACAGCAAGAGCATCACAGAGCCGGGATTTGAACCTATCTTACTCTGACTCCAGAGCCCATACTGGACATCAGCTTTATTCTGTCACCTCCCTGCCTTTTGCCAGCTGTGACCTGGAATGCGTGTGTGGAGTAGGGGAGGGTTGTGAGAGCTCGAGAGCGACATGATGCCACAGAAGGAAGGGGAGTTAGGGGGTCGGGGCCGTGTGCCCGCAGGCAGGTGACTTCCCCTTGCCGAGACTCAGCGTTCACATCTGTAAAATGGGGAGCATCAGAACACCGCCCAACCACCGGCCCCACCCCCGCCCCAACAATGCAGAGGAGAAAAAATAAAGAGGAAAAGGACTTCACAAACTCTAACTCAGGAACTGGTAAACTAACTACAGCTGAGAGCCAAAGCCAGCCGGCTGCACAGCTATGGAAATAAGGTTTTACTGGAACAAATACATTGGTCACACCCGTTTGTTTACATATGGTCTCCGGTTGATTTTGAGCTACAAGGCCTGGCTGAGTGGCTGTAACAGAGACCCCCGGGTCCACCAACTCTAAAATATTTACTATCCGGTCACCTAGAGAAAAAAACTGTGCCAACCCCTCATGTTAAATGCTGTGAATATGCAGAGTACCGCCGTGGCTCCACACACCCCGGTAAACATCTCCAGCACCATCCGTCAGCTCTGGTTTTCATTCACAATTGTGCTGCTTGACCCCTTGCCCAAAGGCAGAGGTTCATTTAGGACGCGGTTCTGAAACATAGGGCAAGCGATTCTCCCGAAAGCTAGGAAACCAAGCTTCCGCAAGCTAGTTCAAAGGCTAGCATGGCTCTAGCTGACGTCAGGCACCCTGAAAACACTTCCTGGTGCAGCCACTTACTTGCAATTTTTACACTTGAGGCCAAAAAGCATTCCTTTTCCACAGACTGTGCACGTCTGAGACATCCAGTACTTGGTGGAAAACCTGTGGAAAAGAGACAGAAAACGTTCAGGGCCAAGGTGACGGTGACCCCCAGCTGTCTCTCAGGATGAACCACGTGAAGGGTGAGTGCACAGGCCCCGGGGTCCAGCCTGGCTTCCTCCGAGGAGCGTGACTTCATCAGCTTGTTTGGGCCGCTGGAGCCTCAGTCTCCCGCTCTGTAAAGTGGGGATGGTAAGCAGGACCGGCCTCACAGGTGCTGGGAGGACGAAACGGGTTATGCACGTCGAGGGGCTTCACAGTGCCTGGCATGTCGTCAGTGCTCACTCGATTGGGCTGGGACTCTCCTGTCCCCTGGACATTCATGACAATCCTGCGTTCGTTCAACAGGTATTGCCCAGTGGTCTGCTATATGCCAAGTTCAGTTCTGGGACAGAGTGACGGGTGGGGGGCTAGAACTGTCCTCAGAGGAACACAAGGCGAGGTGGAGCCTCCTGGGAGGCTGGCAGACCTGTGCCCCCTCTCTGCCAATCAAACCATCTGGGGAGCTTTGCCGGGGGCCTCCCCCTCCCCCCTCAAAGAGCCGAGGCCTCAAACCTGAGTAGCAGAAGAGTCTCTAAAGTGAAAACTCTTTTCAGACCGTCGGCTCATCTTCTCCCCCCCCCCCCCCCCCCACCACTTGTTGCCAACAGAAGGCAGTTTGGATGCCTCTGATACACAGCTGCCAGCCAGGAACAGAGGTGCATACGATTAACTTCCAGGGGCTCCTGCGGCCGCTGGGGCGCTTTCTTCCCCCAAAAGATACCAGGCAGTGGCCGGGCTGCCCGAGAAAAGTATTGCAGGTTGCCGGGTCAGAGTTAATTTTCATTTTCAATTTTTGCCACTTTCAGCAGGAGTTGTAGCTAATCTCCACTGCCTCCGAGTGTCAAAATGAAAATCAGAAGTGATTATGTAACTTGGTGCTTGAGAATTTTGAGGGCAAGGTTGCAGCCCTCTGCTGCACCAACTTGCTTGATTTGGGTCAGTCACTCTCCAAGCCGAATGAGGCGCAGCTCAAAGCCTCCGTATGGAGGCAAATAGCAACATTCTGAACGGAGACTCTTGTGCCTAAGAAGACTCCCTCTCCAGTTCTGGACTGGGGGTTGGTTAAGCCTTTTTCTGCCCCTTCCACGGGGCCAGTGAGTTTGGCAGGGTCTACTTTATGGGATTTGGCAGCTCTTAGGAATGGTGACTGGGCTTGTGGTCCACCCCCCTGGCCAGCAGTGTGGGGATAGAGGGGAGGCGGCGTGAGCTTTGTAGCCGGGAGTTCTCTTTCCTCTCCAGTCCTCTCCCATCTCTGGGACCAGCTCTCTCTCTCTCTCTCTCTCTCTGAGCTCTGCCTGAGGTGACTTTGAGGACAGTGGATGGAATGGGATTTCAATTTCATTTCTTCACCAAGGCTGGGGTGAGTCTAGGTCTCCCCTCCTGGCATGGGGCCCGGGGTCACACCAAAGAGTAACAGGGCATCCCCGGTCCTGGCTCCACTAAGAAGACATACCTGATGCCCAAGACCATCATCCTTCCTCTGAGAATCGGCATTCGAATATGAGGTACCACCAGATCTAAATTGCTAAAGCTGGGGGATGGGGCTGCGCCACCAGGGCAAGATGGAGCTAGGGGCAGGGTCAATCCAGAGATGAAGCTTCGTCAGGGGGTGTGGCCAATCCGGAGGTGGAGCTGATCAGGAGTGAAGCCAATCCAGAGGGGGAGCTGAGTCAGGGGTGAGGCCAATTCAGGGGTGGAGCTGAGCCAGGGGTGTGGCCAACCCAGGATGGAGCTGAACCAGAAGTGGGGTCAATCCAGGTGCGGAGCTGAGCCGGGGCGTGGCCGATCCAGGGACGGGGCTGAGCCAGGGGCGTGGCCTACCCAGGTGCGGGGCTGAACCAGGGGCGTGGCCGATCCAGAGGCGGGGCTGAGCCAGGGGCGTGACCGATCCAGGGGCGGAGCTGAGCCAGGGGTGGGACCGATCCAAGGGTAGAACTGAGCCCGGGATATTGGGAAGCACACAAAAAAGGCCCTTCTTTTTGATGCCTTTCTCTCTGCGGCTCACGGCCCGACCACGGACGCGTCTATCACGTATTTCTCACTGCTTCCTCCATCGTTTTCTCATTTGGGTCTTAACAACTATTCTGTCAACATATTTCTTTGAAAACCTGTTGACAAGATGCCATTCCGGGAGACAGTGTGCTCATTCCTACCTCGGTCCCACCCGCCCATGGCGATATGTCTGCCCCTGGTACCGTCCTCCCCCACCCCCCACCTTATAGCCCCAATGCCACACACTGTCATGGTCTGTTAAGCATCTAGCCCTCGACTGCACCGCGAGCTCCCCAAGGGCTCCCGACGCCTTGCGCAGTGCTGAAACCAAGGCACGTAAATTCTCTACAAATACTAGTGCAAAGAATCCATGAATGAGTGAACGGGTCCCTCGGCTAGTTCCCAGATGCCTCTGGGTACATAGAAAGAAAACTCTGAGCAGCAGTGCCCAAAGAATACAGAGTGCCGAGGTCAATTAGCTTGTAGACCCATCCCTCAATCGTGCAGGGCCTCAGTTTCCCTATCTGTCAAATGGATATGATCACACTTGTGCTACTTACCCCAATGAGTTTGTGAAGAGACTGTGAGGGTAATGACATAAAACGTAGAAAGTTAAATCTGGAAAGTCAAAGAACTGCTTAGAAGGGATGTCTAGTAGATACAAGTGTCCTTCCTGATAGGACAGGTGTACCCCTGGTGAGGTTATTCCACGGACCCAACAGGGCTGGAGCTCTGGGCTGACCTACAGCTCACCAGAGAGTATCTCTGAGTTCAGAATTCAATCTTGTCTTCTGGGTGGGGAGACCCAAAATTAGGCTGTACAACATTTCTCTTGACAATGATACTGTTTACCGAGTGGTTATTATGAGCCCTTTGCTTAGCACTTTACATATATTATGTCATTGATCCTTATGACAGCCTAAGGGTAGGCAGAATTATCTGATGAGAAAACCGAGCCTCAGAGAGGTTAAGTAACTTCCTTCTGGTTGCAAAGCTCTATTAGCCAGGATGCGAACACAGGACAGTCTGACTCCAAATCCCTGGTTTTTAACCATTATGTGCTGGTTTTATAAGGGCCAGGTTAATAAGAAGCCGACATCTCAGTCCCCAGGGGGCACACTGAGGTCTCGCTTGGCAGAGGAGAGAGAGGCATGATGACATAGGAACTGAAGCAAAATATCTGCCTGGCCTTCCCCCACTCTGGGGGCCAGATATCTACCGGAGGTGGGTACCGGTGCCCACAAGAATCCAGCCTACCTGTGCTTAATGGAGTTGCCGAGGTCTCTACGAGGGATCTGCGGGGACCAGCGCGGCACGGACAGTGTGTCTGCAGGGAGAGAAGAGAGGAGAAGAGCCTGTTACACAGAGGATCAGAGTGGGGTGGGCTCCGGCCAAGCCCGAGAAGGAAGAGGGAGGCTCTCCAGCTTCAGGAAGGACAGCGACCTATCACCATCACTTGCTAAACCAAAGCCAAATGGAACACTGGTTTAACACGTGTCACCTTGACTTCAGCAAGGTCCCCTGGGCAGGGCAACCAGGGAATGCCTTGAAAGAAATCAGCTGTGGAAAGAATAAAAATGAGCTCTGCTTCCATTTACAGAGTGCTTAGATTGTGCCAGGCATGTGTTAAGTGACTCACAGGCTTTAGTTCGTTACATCCTCAAAACCACCCCAAAGACAGGGGGTTGTTAGCATCCCCACCTTACAGACAATGAAACCGAGGCTTGGAGAAAGGACGTCATTTGTGCAAGATCATACACCTTGGAGGCTGCACAGCAATGCGAGTCCAGATTTAAGGGACTCTAGATCATATGCCCTTGTGTGCAAAGTTCCAATGCAGTAGATTTCCAAATGCCAGGCATGCACATCCCACTTTCCCAGTCTTGTCGTGTCCCGTCCAGCCACAAAATTATTTTATTACTATTTTAAGTTAGCTCTTTTTGTTTAAACACACTTATGTTAAAAGCACACTCTATATAGAAAACTAGTATCACTTGCTGTATATTGTCAGTAACTATTTAAAACATGTCCAAACACGTACCATCTAAATAAACTCCTGTTAAAATAGGTAGATGGATTGATGAGGAGTGGATGGAAGAGGGGGTGGATGGACACATGGATGAATAGAGGGGTTGGTAAGTGAGTGGATGGATGAATGGTTGGATATGTGGGTGGATGGTCAGATGAGTGGGTAGATGGACAGATGGGTAGGTGGGTGGTTGGCTAAATGAATGGCTGGCTGGCTGGCTGAGTATCTGGATAGCTGGGTGGATGAACGGTCGGACAGGTAGGTGGACAGACAGATGAGTGTGTAGATGGACAGGTGGGTAGATGGGTGGATAGAATAGTCAGTGGGTGGGTGGGTGGATGGATGGATGGATGGATGGATGGATGGATGGATAGGTAGGTGGGTAGATGGATAGATGGATGGGTAGGTGGGTGCGTGGATGGATGGATGGATGGATAGATAGGTAGGTGGGTAGATGTATGTATGTATGTATGTATGTATGTATGTATGTATGTATGGATAGGTAGGTGGGTAGATGGATGGATGGATGGGTAGGTGGGTGGGTGGATGGATGGATGGATGGATGGATAGGTAGGTGGGTAGATGGATGGATGGATGGATAAGTGGATGGATGGATGGATGGATGGATGGATGGATGGATGGGTAGGTGGGTGGGTGGATGGATGGATGGATGGATGGATAGATAGGTAGGTGGGTAGATGTATGTATGTATGTATGTACGTATGTATGTATGTATGGATAGGTAGGTGGGTAGATGTATGTATGTATGTATGTATGTATGTATGTATGTATGGATAGGTAGGTGGGTAGATATATGTATGTATGGATGGATGGATGGATGGATGGATGGATAGGTAGGTGGGTAGATGGATGGATGGATGGATGAATAGATGGATGGATGGATGGATAGGTAGATGTATGTATGTATGTATGGATGGATGGATGGATGGATGGATGGATGGATAGGTAGGTGGGTGGATGGATGGATGGATGGATAGATAAATGAATGGATAGATAGGCTGATGGATGAATGGGAATGAGGAAGAAACAATAAATCATACAGACTTCAGACTGGGTGCTTGCCCTCATCTGGTCTTCCCTTTCATGCTTTAGGTGAAATCCCAGCGACCTCTATTATCCCCTCACCTCTGACTATGTTCTGAGACTTCTTTCGCAGATGCTGAGCACCAGCCCCCACCTTGACTCCATGACCCGGCTGCCCTGGCATCCCTCCTCCCAGACCTCAAAGGCCCCAGGACGGTGTGAAACAAAGCAGAAATGAAGCAATTCTGCCCGTGGAATCTTCGCCAGCTAGGAAGACAGGGAACGAACGGCTGACCCACACACCAGCTCTCATTTCTCAGGCCAGATAGATGGAGCCCACTTCTTATTTTCAGAGCTGCAAACACACACCTCATTTTTCACAGCGATTGCTATGGAGCGGTGTGCTCGCTGGGAGCCCGGCATGTCTGAACCGATCAGGGAGCATTTAACCCCAACCCACTCACTCCCCTCCTCTGTCTAATGACACTGCCCACAGTCCTCTGAAAGCTGTTCCCAGAAACCCCGATTCCACCCTTGTGAAACTGGGACCATTTCTAGGAGAGCTGGTGATTTTCCAAGCCCAAAGGGCAGAGAAAACCCACGAGAGAGACAGCATGATAGATCAATCAGCATCATCGCCAGTGGAATCTCCTCTAGATGGGCTAACCATTAAATGTCACCAAGTCCGAGCCATTTGACCATTTGTTTCAATTTCTGAGGGAAACAAAAAAGACAAGAAAGAAAAATGAATTTTAAAAAAGAGCGAAAGAGAGCTTTCTTTCCATTGCCACCTCCTCTGGAGACCTCATTCTGATATGGAAAGACAGACGCTCCTTGCTAACTCTCTAAAATGCATTCTCCTGCACCGGGGCAGGTACAGATGGGACAGCTGTGCTGAAGAGAGAGTGGTAGTGTGCACAGATACCCAGCCTCCTCGTGGGGAGTCTAGAAAACTAGGAGTGCCAAATGGGCTTCATCTCATGGGACATTGGTAGTGGCTGTCTAGAAAACCGTGTTAAGAAAGATCCTGAGGCCCAGTAGGAAAGAACACCATGATTGATTAGCAATGTCTGCCATGGGTGCAGAATAAGGGAGCACCAAGGAGTCTCTGTATCTGCCTCTCCCACAAGGACAGGGACCACACCTTCACCTCTGCATCACAGAGCCAAAGTAAATACTTCAGATGTGTTTGCTGAGTTCAAGAGTATTATAACGAAGTGCTGAGTTAGCTGATCGCTCAATATACATCAGGCATTATGCTGTGCAGTTTATCCCTGGAAACCACGCCCCTGTGCAGCCAGTGTTCACGTTATTCCCTACAAGGAAGACACAAGGGCTCGGAGAAATGCAGTGACTTTGCTAAAGGTCGCACAGCTCAGTACCAGCAGAACCTCAAGGAGTAATTCTGTAATGGCTCCTAAGTCCTCCAAAGGCCCTACACCAGTGTCCTCCACTAAGGTGACTTCTGCCCCGCCCAGGGGACAAGTGGCAATATCTGGAAATAATTCTGGCTGTCACACTGGGGTTGGGAGGTGCTACTGACATCCAGTGGATAGCAGCCAGGGATGCTGCTCAACATCCTGCAACGTACAAGCCAGTCCCTACACCAAAGAATCAACCAGCCCCAAGTGTTGCAAATGCCAAGGTTGAGAATCCCTGATCTGGATGTCTTCCACAACTCTAGCCACCTCGCGCCCCCCCCCACCCCTGCCCCAAAAGAAACCAAAACGGTACTTCTGAGGCTCAAGTCTGCAGAGAACAAATCCTCTTTTATTAGAAGCACATCTCACTTTTAGATTCATATCCCAGTTAGGCTGTTATTCTCAATTATAGCACCTTCTCAAGAAGTAGAAGTAATTAAGTTTAGTTGTTTGGTTTCATTTCCCAGTATCTGATGGAAGGGGTGAATTCTGTCAATTACATTACGCAGCTACAGCATCATTAGTCTCAAGCAATAATAATCTCCGTGTGGTTTCGTCCGTGGGTGTGCAGATGTGAACTTTGAGATCCCCTCTTTCCTTTCTTCGTGTGGATTTCATTAAACTTGCCAACTCAAGCCTTAAAGCAAAGAGAAACTGTTTAAAGGGAAGGGGGGGGGAGAAATCTATGAAAATCCAGGCCTTATCATAACAGAGAAGGCAAACAGCATTTACAGCAATTAAACTGATACAGAAACTTCTGTTTAACAATCAAAGCGCCTATTAAGATGTCTCCATAGCTGAACAAAGCTTCTTTTCTACTCTAATTTTCTGATAACAAGCCATGCAGACGTGGAGGCAGAATTGTGTGCCTTCAGTCCCAGGGGTAGAATAATAGAAATGTCTTCTCAGATGTTTCCATTTCTAGCGTACAGAATGGGAGTATCGCAGGGAAGGAGGGTTCTTCTCTCCTACAAGTACCTGTCTACGCTCTCTCAGAAGTTCCTCCATACAGAAAGGGGATAAACCAGGAGCCCTAGTCTTTGAAACCCCCTCAGGAGCCAGACGGACATACAGAAGCCTCGACACAAGGAACCGACATGAATGAAGCATTCGCATTATGAAGAGCTTTAAAATGAGACACTCGGGCTCTGACCTGGTGGGAAGGAACTCAGGCTAACAGAAGAGCCAGGTGTTCAAAAAACATCCATAAACATTTAACAGGTAGAGATCGAGCCCCACGTCGGGCTCTGTGCTGACAGTGCGGAGCCAGCTTGGGATTCTCTCTCCCCCTCTCTCTCTGCCTCTTCCCTGCTCGCACTCCCCCTCTCTCAAAATAAATACATTAAAAACTTTAAAAAGAAACAAAAAGAACTTAAAACCATTTAACAGGTAAAAACAGGTGATGATATAGCAAAGCAGGAGGAGGAGAAAAACATGCTGGAGACGAAGACGAAGAAGAAAAGAAATAAGAAAAAGAAAAATAAGTATGCTATTTGTTGGGCATTATCGTATGCCAAGCACTATTGTCAAATAATCCCTTGACATATATTATCTCATGTAATCCATCTACTACGATATATGGCGCGCAAGAATGCAGCAGCTGTTAGGATTAGCCTCATTTCACCAAGTAAATCAGGAAGCTATGCCATTTGCCCAAGGTCACACAGCAAATAAAGGCCAGGGCTGGGGTTTTTAATTCAGGTCACATAGCTTGGGTTCGATAAATGACAGCCAATTTCATCCCCATTTCATAGACGGGAACACTGAGGCTTAGAAGCAATAAGCAATTGTCTATAACTAAGAAGTCACTGAGTTAGGATTTGAACCACAGACAGAACAAACTGGATGTTTCTAGTCCAGACTGCTCTCCAGATACACGGAATTCAACCCACCCTGTATGTCCGTGCCTCCTCCCTCTGTCTGGAAAGAGCAAAGGAAATGGTGAACACTGACCCTTATAAGCTCAGGGAAGAGCCGCAGAGTCTCGGGAGGTGGTGTTAACAGTATGTTGTTCATTTCAGCCGTCACTCCTCCAGTTTTTCAACAATATTTTGTTGAGTAGAATTATGCCCACATCCCTCCCCCAAGATGTCCTAATCCCTGGAACCCGTAAGTATGTCACCTAACAAGCAAAAGAGATTTTGCAGATTGATTAAATTAAAGCTTATCCAGGTGAGCCCAATGTAATCATAAGAGTCGTTATATATGGAAGGAGGAGGCAGGAGGGCCCAAGTTAGAGAAGGAGATGTGACAGTTGCTGTCTTTGGGGATAGAAAGGACAACAGCCAAGGAAGCTAGAAAAGGCAAGAGAACAGATTCTTCCCTAGAGCTTCCAGAAGGAGCCAGCCCTGCTGACACACCTCGACTTCAGCCCTGTGAGTCTGATTTTGGACGTCTAATCCCCAGAACTGTAAGGTAATAAACAGGTGTTGTTTGAAGCCACCGAGTTTCTGGAAATTTGTTACGGCAGCCATAGGAAACCAATATAGCATCTGAGCCTGGAGTCCAGAGGGGGAGTCAGATAGTGAGTAAATAAATAAAAGCCCAAGGTAATTTCAGACAGCGATGCATTTCATGAGGGAAATAAAGCAGTGGGGGCTTTGGGATTTGCTTTAAAGCAAGGGGAAGGAACCCTGAAGTTCATTAGAGCAGAGTCGGGATGCTGTGCTGGGGGGGGGGGGGGGGGGGGGTCTCCTGCATTTAAGAGCTCCCTCTGGTGGCCAAGGGGAGAATAGCCCAGTCAGGCTGGGACAAAAATAGGCGCTCCCTCCAATTTCTCCTCCCCGCTCCTCCAACTCTCCACCCCACCAAGGTTCAAAACATCAGCCCTGACCCTTACAAGGCCATTTTTTTTCCCCAGCCCAGGCCTTTCCCACTTGAGCTGTCGTGATCCCACTTGCAGCCCCCAATAAAAAAAATCCACATCGCAGAATAATCAGTCCACAGAGGAGTAATGCCCGGGGCTTGGTATGTATCCCAAGTGGGGATATGGCTCTTGGAGCCATTTCTTCACTTAATCCAAACAATCCTATGAGGTTGTATTCCTAGTTTAGAAGTAAGGAAAATGAAAACTTCACTGCTCAAAGTCCCACGACCAGTATCTGGTGTACTTCAGGATTGAACTCAGTTTCCAAAAAAATTAAAGCCTTGCTATCCATCCCTGATAATGTGTCTCCTTCTGAGCCAAGTGTAAAAATTGCTTAAGCGATGCAGTCCTAGAACTGGAAAAGACCACAAGAAGCTGTCTTTTGCAGTCTCTAAGCTCTCTACCCTTTAAGACGCAAGCTACACTATCCTTAAATGTTTCCATGGAGATAAAGACCTCTGGGCACAGAAAACTAGTAATAGTCACGGCTAACATTTATTGAGCACCTACTGCATGGCAGGACTCAGATTAAGTGCTTTAGATGTATTATTTCATTTACTCGTCATAACTCCATTCTAGGTGGTACAGCTGGGGCTTGAGCAGGGGCACCAAATCCAAGAGCTCATCCTCAGAAACCACCACAAGTGAAATGGAAGCTCCAAGCTGCCTTTAAGCTTCCAGCCCAGGGACACGACAGACTAAGTGAGTTCTTAGCAACAGCGCTGTGCTCCAATCAAGTCGCAAATTCTTTGGGCTCAAAGATACCAGCAACTAATAGAACGGAGACCGTTCAACTTTTCTTGTGGGGTCACAGGCCAGTCGCCAGCTAAAATCCTCCTGATTTATCCAAGGGGCCAACCAATCCTTGGCTCAAGCTGCTCATGTTATTATTCACATAGGAGGGAACAACTCTATTTGCTTTAATATACAATTCAAATATACGAGATCTAAAAGTTTTTTTTTTTTTTTAAATTATGTGCAGTCTCTAAAGGTTACAGTTCTGTGGTGTTTCAAGGCCAAGTTGAGTTTATTTGTGTATTTGGGCATTATTTTCTCCCTGAGACAGCTACAACCCATTTCCCAAGGTCCAAATTTCATTGTTTAGGGCCCTTGATGGCTGCATCTCTGGATGCAGAGAACCACCTGGCGCTGGTCAGTATATACATAAGACTGCCTGGGTGCCTTGTCGCAGGGGAAGAAACAAGACAGGGGGCTGACATGGGTAAGAGATGGGAGGGATGAGCAAGGAGAGTGCTATTTGCTCCTGATGGAAGAGACCATTCAGGGGAGAGTCAGGGATTCCCATGGCGTTGACTCAAAACAAAGAGCAATGGCAAAGCTACCCGTTTAGAACTAATAAGAGGACTGGGATGGAATGGAGGCATCAGGGTCAAATCAATTCACATGCATTTGGGGTTTAAACTAGGGACAAGGCCCTGAACGTGGGCTTCCCGGGGAGACAGAGCGGCATACTTCATTTCCGAATGGAAAGGGCCTCTAGGTCACCAAGTTGCCCCATGGAGTGTGGGCAAGGGTTCACTGCAGAGGTCCGGTCTGCCAACTACTAGCTAGGAGATTTGGGGCACTTTGACCTCTAGGTCTCAGTTTTGTCTCGTGGGGAAAAGGAGTCATAATATCTCCCTCCCAGGCTTGTTAGGAGGACGAATGGGGTAATGTAGTTGGAAAAGTCCTGAGCTGAGTGCCTGACACATTATGGTTATTATTGTTTTTGTCATTGTCATCATCGCTCTGCCTCAAGGATTTATGCACCAGTTAGAACATGACAAAGCTATCCAAGGACCATGACTGAGTGCCTGGCTTGGCAAACTATGACCCTCAGGCCAAAACCAGCCCATCACCTGCTTTTGTACACAAAGCTTGATTGGCATACAGCCTCACCCACTCATTTAATACATCGTCTGTGACTGCTTCCTCACTACGACAGCAGAGTTAAGTCGCTGTGACAGAGATGGTATGGCCCACAAAGCCGAAAATAATTATTACCTGGCCCTTTACAGAAAAAGTGTGTCAACCCCTTTTTTAGGGCTGTGCAACTCATTTCCTTAGCTGATTAGCAGAGAGATTTTTTTCCCCTTTTTCCCTTCTAGTCTTATTGAGGTATACCTGACAAGTGGTGAGATATCCAAAGTATATAATGTGATTATTTGATATCCATATCCATTGTGGAGGGTTCCCCCACCCCCCACTCCGAAGTCAGAAGACCTAGATTGTAGACACACGTCTGCCACTTACATGGTGTGGATCCTTGGACAAATGACCTGCATTCTCCAGGCCAAAATGTGCATGGCCACTTGGTGTCGTCCCTCTGCTCACCTGATCCCAGCATCCTGTGGCTTGTTTCATTTTACAGAAGAGCGGAGCAAGGCACAGGAGGACCAGTAAGCAGTCCAGCTAAGAATCTAACCCATACGGGTCTCACCCTGAGCCTGTGTTCTTCCTAGCCCTCCCTGTCTTCCTGGTAGAATAATCCACGAGGCAATGTCTCTGATTACCTGCCACTGCTGAAATCCATGTCAGCTCGTGAAAGCAGAGAGGAAGGAAAATTAACTCTCTCCTCTCACTGCTTCTGACTGGGCTAATTAATCAGATTACCCAGCTGTCACTTTATCGACACAGAGAGAAGACCATGAGGATCCATAAGTTAGAATTGGAGGCATGGTGGTGCCGGTCTTGGCCAAAGGGAGGAGACAGAGAAAGTGCCTTCTTGAGAGGGTCTCCAGGTAGAAGTCTACCTTGGCAGGACAGATGAGCAGTCAGGGCACTGAGCAAATGGTAGGACAGATGAGCAGTCAGGGCACCGAACAAATGGTAGCACAGCGGACAGAGGGCTCATATGCGGGGCAAGAGGCAGAAAAGTGCAGACACAGGGTGACAGGGGCAGACAGGGAATCACAAAGTTCTCCACACCCATTCCTCCTGGCCCCAGGTTACAGATTTTTTTTTTTTTAAATATTGAAGCCAAACCAGAAGCACCTTCAAGATCCAGTGGACCCACTAAAATCATTCTCCCCCTTTGAAGAAGCCATTGCCACCTTGTATCTGAGTCCTGGCAGGTCCCTGCTGAGCGGGGATCCCCTGAATTCCCCACAAGTTGACGGTGATGCCCTCACTCCCTCTCCCGGGGAGCAACATGAATCCCGGAGTCATCACCTGTGATTTATTTCAGCCCCTCAGGTGGCCTCAATTAAATTTCACTGCCGGTAAAGGAAGAGAGGATGGCTGAGGCATTTAATTACATTTTATAATGTGCTCACTGCTGAATTTATTAAAGTGTATCAGGGATTTTTAACCTCGTAACCAAACAATGGGAGACCCCGTGCCACACGAGTAATTATCTTCCTTGTGGGGATGATGGATGGAGAATCCAAGATGTTAAAAGTAGGACGGGGATGCGTGCGGGGTGGAGGAGGAGCAGGGGCTCGTGGGGGGCAGGACAGGGACAGTGAGGCAATGGGGCTCTAATTCCGTGAGCTACCACCCCACAGATTGGAGTGGGGGGGGGAGTGGTATTAATGATCAGTCTTCCCTCAACTCTAAAAAGACGTATTGGGAAAGCTTTCCTCTTCTAGTATCCCTACCCGAAACTCTCCCCTCGAATTTCCCCTTGATATAATTTTACTGCTATGGTGTGAAAAGAGGCAGAGGGGGATCATCCTGAAATGTCAAAAGCTGCTTATAGAAAAAGATAATAAAATTAAAATACAAAAAGGGAATAAGATCTTATCTAGAAATCCCGAAGAGTCTCTTAGGATAATAGATCCACCTTGGTTTATTTGGGAAATAAATTTTCAATAAGGAAATGCATGCGGTGGGAGTTTGTTGGGTGCTGGGGGGGGGGCGGGTGTGGGTTCCTTAAATATGATCCTGAGAGTAGGCTTGGGGTATCCACAATCACTGCCTCAAGGACCTCTGTCATAGGTCATATCTACCACTCAAGTGACAGAGAAAGGCCCGATGGAGAGGAAGAATCTGCTGATCGTGGCCAAGGGGACAAAAATGCCCCATGCATCTGGAAGGCAGCAGAAGGTGAGGGCCAGTTGTGGGCTCCAAATTGCCCTTAGCCCCATGGCTGTCCCCAGCCCCCGCCCCAGCCCTCCCCCAGTCACATTCACACCACGGATCAGCTCTGTACCTCCCACCTTTAAAGATGCTGTTCTCTCGTCCCAGAACATGCTTCCCCTCCCCACTCCTCTTAGCCAGACTCATGCCAACTCCCCTTCCAAGATCCAGCTCAGGCATGGCTTCTCCAGGAAGCCCTCCCTGAATGCACAGGTGGGCAACGTCCCTGCCGTGACCCTCTCGGAGCATCCCGTGCTCACCCCTCCAGGCCAGCTGCCTCATCACATGGAGAGCTCTGCTTACGAACCTGTCCTCCCCACAGCCCTTGACCATGGGAGTGGGAGCCACCAATGATTCATCTTTATGTGTCCAGGGTCTCTTTCATTCCCTCCTGCCTCATTAACTGGCACAATGGTAGGCACAGAGTGGCACTTCCATAAATATTTATTAAATAAAAGAACGAAGGAATGACCAACCTGCCCTGTGAGTTAAGTACCAATGATCTCATTTTGCAAACAGGAAAACTGAGGCTGGGGGTCACCTAAGGAAAAATGTTCTTCTGGCAGCTGAACCTAGATCTCCTTAACTGCGGAGCCCCACTTGGGAGCCTTATGGTCTCTCTTCAGACAATCAGGAAGAGAGACCACTAGCAAAGTTGGTAAGGGGTCTTCTTCTGTACCCTTCCTGGGAGAGAAGCCCCCAGCATGAGAACAGACAGCCTGGAGACCCGGAGAAGCTTAGGGGCCCGGCTAGCAATCCAAAGCCAGCTCGGACCACACAGATACAGGACCTGTCTCCTTGACCTGAAGGAAAATGCTAATTGGAAGAGGCTGGCTTACTGTGCCCGGCTCAGGCTTAAATGAGGACAAAACAAGAGTTGACAGACAGAGGCCCCATGCTGCCATCACCACAAATGTCCCTGTGAAGGGAGAAAAACAGCCAGCCCTGTGCTCCATCAATTTCAATTGTAAATGGTCTCACGTTGAAATAAACCAACAGAAACGGCAGATCAGTGACAGGCGTGGGGCGGGGAGAAGCGGGGGACATGCAGACCACAGGCTGGAATCTACAAGTTGGGCTTAACATCCGGACCCAGACACGGATGACAGGACACGTTTGTGGACCGCAGTGCAGGCAACCCAGGGGCCCAAACCCCCTCTTTTTGCCTTGGAGGCAGAGGGACAAAATGGAATGAAATTTACAGGGGCAGACCTGATTCGAATTCCTAATTCTGCCCTTATGATTCTTTGTCTTCCCCTCTTCGGACTTCCTCCTCTGTAAAATGGGAGTGATAAAACCCATCCTGTAGAGTTTCCCTAAGGGCCACCCATGGATACGAAGCAAGTGCTTGGCACACAGTAGGTGTGCAATAAAAGGTGGCTTTCCCCTTGAGCAACCCAGGTGCCTGTTTGCAGCGTTGCTTAGCAGCTCTTTTCCCTGGCCTGAGAAGACAAAACCCGGGGACAAGACTAGGGAACGAGGCCATGACTCTGCGGAGAACAGCGATGAGTTATGGGGAGGGCGGAACTGTCTAGGTCCCTCTGGCCATTTATTCCTTTCCTCTCGTCCTGTTCTCCAAGCGTGTCCATAGCCCTTGCGTGCCCGAGTGTGATGGATGGGTCTTAAGTTCCTCGCACACTACATCATCAATTACTTACATATTTATTGCCTTGAACTGAGTTTATGGATCTTAAATCAGAGCCATTCTGAGTTGCTTGAGCTGAAGTTCTCCCCCAGTGGAAATGTGATGTTTTTTAATTATGCAGTCGCCCGGTAGTTAATGTTCAGTGGAAGTTAATTGTCCATAGAACAAAGGGCCGCTGAGAAGTTCCCCACAAAGAGCCATTTCATGGAATTTACTGCCTGAGTGGGCTCAGCAGGGACAGACCAGGCGAGCTTGCTGCGAAAGACCCCAGTCCGGCCTCAAGAAACCCAAAACACCAGGCATCTTCGGTCTCAACTCCAGGCAACAGACAGCCTCCCTCTCTCAGTCCCCTGATGCTCAAAGCACCATTCAGAGACGTGTCACACTGTGGTTGGCAGACTATGGGAGAGCCAGCCCCGTAACAGATCACATTCCAAGGTCAAGATGGGTACCCACTGTCCAAAGCATCCCTAGATGGGACTGAAATGCCAGAGACGTGACAGGTCCTGGTCCGGATGTGGCAGCTGTGAGAGAGGGGGCCGTGGTTTACCAATGAGAAGTGCTGTCAGTAGAGGGGGTACAGAGAACTTGAAGGTAAGGAAAGAAGCTGGACCTCGGAGAGTGAAACTAGCCCAACTCCTAACGGATCGAAGGAACTAGAAACAACACTAACTGTGGTTCTCAACAGTGGGTGATGTTGCCTCCAGGGGACATTTGGCAAAATCCGGAGACATTTTGGGCGGTAACTTCTCAGGGGGGATCTAACGGGTGGGTGCCAGGGATGCTGTAAAACGTCCTGCCACGTACAGGATAGCCCCCGCCACAAGAATTATCCAGCCACAAATGGCAATCATTTTGCAGTTGAGAATCCCTGACCAAAGAGTTAGAAGGAACCCAGATCCAGAGCCTGATACAACTGGAGTAAATATATGGACAGACCGAAGGAGGGTCTACTCCTTTCAGTGTACTATGAAAGGACCAGCAAAGGGAGTCGCAGGGGTTGGCTTGACCCTCCCAGCCCATCTGGGAGACGGGGGTCTTGCACTGGAGTCGTTCCTTCTAGTAACAGCAGCCTGGTTTTCCAGTGGGAAACTCCCTTTCTGGCGTCTCAGGGCAGGGCAGGCTGAATGTCCCTTCCGGTCCTGGGAGAGTGTGCATTTACTTAATCCAAGCGCGTGGTAAATCTAAAGCACCGCGATTTGTTCAGGGGTCAGTATGTGATCCAAAATGGGCCAATAAGAGTCCGTGAAATGCCCTGGGGGGGTTTCCCAGCCACCCGCCCCCCCGCCCCACCTTTTTCTGTTAAGACACGCTCTATTGTCCGCAGTAGCTAAGCTGGTGGGTTGCACACCTGAGGTCCAGGGGCCACCTATGGGAAGGGCTCCCTGAGAGGGAGGCCAACACACTTAAAAAGCAGAGTAGAAAGATGGCGAGAAACCAAAGCCCCTGTCATCTGAGCCCCGGGAGCTACTCCAGTCATTATCAGATCCTCATTTTTCAATATTTAAAGTTGTTTCACTTACAAGCAGGAGAATGTTGACCTCATGCAAGGTCATGAAGGCAGATGGAACTAGCAGATTTCTGATATCTACAGTCCCTAAGGCAACCCGATCATGAGATGGCTAATCATCGTAACGGTGGCGGTACCCACCATTTATGGGCCATGTACTGGGCAATAGTACCAAACACTTTGCAGGTATTGTCCCACTTTTCCCGCACAGTAGTCCTACGACATCTTCGTTATCGTCATCTCAAAAAGGGAAGCAGTTCAGAGAGGCTGAGCAACCTGCTCTAGGTCACATAGCTAGCAAGTGTCGAACTCAGGATCTAAACTTGGGTCCCTTATGCCTGAACTCTCAGTTGGCCCACCCAGAGACAGCCGGCAGTCCCAGCCTGAGGCCTTCAGATATTCCCTACAACAAACTTGCCTTCTCCCTGTTCCATGCTCCCCAGGGAGCCTCCTGAAGAAAAGCTGGTGTTCGGGAAGGGGGGGCTACAGACGAAACGGGACAATCACCGGGTCCTTGGGAAATGCAGTACCCATGACAGCAAGTTCTCCCTGTACATTAATAAACAGACGTTCCAGCTTCATACATCAGTCTCCAAAGTCGGGTTCATGTGAATCGGACTCTAAGAGAATCTGTCTTCTGAACGGGCAGAGCAAGACCCACATGTCTGGATGCTGATGAATTCCCCGTAGCAGTTTCTCAAACTTGAGTATTCACGGCAGCATTATTTAGAAGAGCCCCAGAGGAGAAATGACCCAAACGTCCATCAGTTGATGAACGGAGAAACAAAATGTAGCATGTCCCTGCAACGGAGTATTATTTGGCCATAAAAAAGGATGAAGTCCCGATTCATGCTGCAACATGGATGAGTCCTGAAATCATTGTGTTAAGTGAAAGAAGCCAGACACAAAAGGCCACTCCTGTAGGATTCCATTTAGATGAGATGTCCAGAACAGGTAAATCCATAAGAGACAGAAAGTAGATTAGTGGTTGCCAGGGGCTTGAGGGAGGGACAATAGGCAGTGACAGCCCATAGGTCTGGGTTTTCTTTTTAGGGGAGTGATAAAAACATTCTGGAGTTAGACAGGGGGGGATGGCTGCACAGCACTGTGAATATACTAAAAACCAGTGAATTGTTTTAAAAGGGTTTAAAATTCTTTAAAAGGGTGAGTTTTGCAGTATACGAACAAGCTCCAGGGACTCTGATGCCTGCCGGAGCTTTTTAAAAATAACAGCTTTATTTTTAAAACTTGAAGCATGTATCAGATTCACCTAGAGTTTGTGAAAATACAGATTTCTGGGCTGTCTGCTGCCGGGGAATCAGATTCAGTGAAACCTGAGGATCTGCATTTTAACAAGTTCCCAGGTGATGCAAGGCTGTAGGACCAGGCCCCCTGCTCTGGGGACCACAAGGGGGTGTGTGCCTCCTCTGGATCAGAGATGCCACATGTCCTGCTCCACATCAGAGATGTCGACAATACACAAGAGGAAGAGAGTCACTGAATGTGACCCCCAAACATCTTAGGGCTCTTGACCACAGTGCCAACTATTTATCAAGGGTGTGGGCTGACTGGTGAGCACGGGGGTTGGGACAGGCTGCCTACACCTGTCACTGCTGCAGGCATCGTGTGGTCAGTCAGGCACCCGCATGTTCTACCAGCCAAATGGCTCTCCGTCTTCCCAAAGTTTCCCCAAGTTCTCAGAGAAGCCACCGCACCCAGGTGAGTGACGCAGCCCAGCGACTAAGGACAGAAAGGCCAATCTTGGCCAATCACCGAAGAATGAGCCTGAGCCGGTGAAGGTGCTCGGGGCCAACGCTCAAAGTCGATCTGACTGCAAATCTCAAAGAGGAAAACAGAAATTCATAAGGCGGCCCCCGTCGCTGGTTCTCAAGCTCAGCAAACCAAATCCAAAGGTGCAATGTTCTCAGGCTTTTCACAAGCCACGTGATTGATAGTCAGTGCGGAAGGGACGAGGTGCTGAAAACTCTGAGCCTGATGGGTGGGTGGGGATGCAATCAGATGCGTTTTCAGAGCCTCTTCCCTCTGACACCTGCCCTCATTCTCCACGGCGCCGGGCTCCAAACGCACCCCTGGACCACACCCTCATCTCCTCTACCTGGCGCTCCTATTCTTGCGGGAAGGAACACAGCCTCATGATGGATGTGTTCAATGTGATCATCCTCGCTTATGCACCAAACAAAAGCAAGACTGATGAACTCCGGGGAAGCACATTCACTGGCCTGATTTACGCCTTTTACCTTGGAGCAGGCAGCACAGCCTCCAAGCGCATGTCAACATCTTTGGCATTTGTGTCAATAGGACCTTGATTCTCTAAAGGCTGAAAGGGGTTTTCATGGGTGAGCGCTCAGAGCCAGCTCGGGGTTTTTAGAGTCCCCGCTCAAAGCCTCCAGGTGACTTCTTTTGCATCTGTTGGGCTCTTTTCATCTCTAGATACCACCCTCCGGTGAGGGCAGGGGAAAAAAGACTTTCTCCACCTGCGTAAGGAAGAAATGGGATGTTAAAGGCATGGGGGTTGCGGGGAGGGGCTGCTCCCACGCGCTGGAAAGAGCAAGGTTCTGCTTCCCGAGTTCCCATCTCCGCTTTGCCCCTGGCCGAGTCTCTCGCCCTCTCTGAGATCGTTCCCTTATTTACGTCCAAGATGAGAATTTAAACAGCAGCCCTGCAAGGTGGGCTGTCAGAGTTAATAAAAGCTCCGGAGTCCGTTGTGCTGTGCCTGGTCACCATCCTGGCTCGGCTACATGTCAGCTGAAACTTTGGGCAAATTCTTGCTGTGTCTCTTTGTGCCTCACCGGTTCCTCAGAGGCTTAACCAAGCACTTAGAATGATGCTTAGCACTTAGAAGGTGCTTAATTAATATTTAATTTAGCACTTAATGAATATCCCTCTCCGCTTATTCCATTCAGCCTCAGAGTACAGCAGATAAGGCATGAATAGTCTGTGCTCGTTATTTGGAATCAAAAGTCTTGGGGGTGTCTAACTGTGCTGGGTTGAGGTGCCCCCCGCCCCCCGCCCCAGCAAGTAAATGTGTGTCCACCCAGAACACAGAGATGCACAGAAGAAGCGGGACATGGTATCACAGGCACGGAGAACGCCTGGAAGGACAGGCAGAGATTGAAGTGGGGTTATCTACAAACCAGGGAATGCCACAGAGGGCTGGCAAGCACCAAAAGCTATAGGAAGAGTCAAGGAAGGATCCTGCTCCAGACACATCAGAGAGAGGGCACCGCCTTGCCGGTAGCCTGACTTCAGACCTTTAGCCCCGGAACCAGGAGAGAATAAATAAATGTCTTTTGTTTTCAGCGCCCCAGTTTGTGGCACTTTGTTGGAGCAGCCTCGGGAAACCGCAACAGCTAATATCAACGGAAGCCCGGGTGTGCATCCCTGTACCTCCAGGCCCACGGGAGCCCGCTGACCACGCCCACCGGCCACGCCCACCGGCCACGCCCACCTCTCCATTCTTGCCTCTGACTTCAGCCACCTAGTTGAGAGGGGCCTAGAGGGGCCTAGAGGGGCCTAGAGGGGCGCCTGGGTGGCGTAGTCGGTTGAGCGTCCGACTTCAGCCAGGTCACGATCTCGCGGTCCGTGAGTTTGAGCCCTGCGTCGGGCTCTGGGCTGATGGCTCAGAGCCTGGAGCCTGTTTCCGATTCTGTGTCTCCCTCTCTCTCTGCCCCTCCCCCGTTCATGCTCTGTCTCTCTCTGTTCCCAAAAAAAAATAAATAAACGTTGAGAGGGGCCTAGAGCAGCGGTCAGCAAACTTGGTCAGTAAAGCACCAGAAAGAAATATTGCAGACTTTGTGGGCCGTTCAGTCTCTGTCGCAACTACTTAACTCTGCCGCTGTGGTGCAGAAGCATCCACGGACCATATGCCTGGCCGTTTTCCCATAAAACTGTTTATGGACGCTAAAATTAATTTCATATAATGTTCACACGTCATTAAATATTATTATTCTTTTGATTTTTACACGTATTTAAAAGTGTAAAACTACATTCTTAGCTTTTCAGCCATGCAAACACAGGCAGGGGGCCGGACTTTGTTTTTCAATGGAGGCGAAATTCACGTTAACAGAAAATGATTTTAGTATATGTGCTGCCGAAGCGAGCACAACAGAAAATGATTTTAATGTGTACGGTTCAGCGGCATTTAGTATCTCGACAGTGTTGTGCAAACGCCACGCTCTGTCTACGTCCAAACGGTAATCAGAACCCCCAAAGGAGACTGGTCAAGCAGCCGCTCCCCATTTTCTTCCCCCAGCCCCTGGCAACCACCAATCTGCTTTCTGTCTCTACCGATTCACATTTTCAGGATACTTCATATGAATGGAATCATTCTCTGTGTAGATTTTTGTCTGGCTTCTTAGAATAGTGTTGTTGTCATTTTTTTTTAGGTTTATTTATTTTGAGAGAGAGAGCGAGCGAGCAGGGGAAGGGCAGAGAGAGCGGGAGAGAGAGAGAGAGAGAGAGAGAGAGAGAGAATCCCAAGCAGGCTCTACACTTGTCAGCACAGAGCCTGATGTGGGGCTCAAACTCACGAACCGCGAGATCATGACCTGAGCTGAAATCAAGAGTTGGACGCCCAACCGACTGGGCCCCCCAGATGTCCCCCCTAGCATGGTGTTTTTGAAGCACATCCATGTTGTTTCAGGTGTCTGGGCTCCGTTCCTTTTGATGACTGAATAACAGTCCATTGTAGGGAAAGACCGCATTTCATTCATTCGTTCACCCACTGATGGGTACAAGTGGCTTCCACCTTTCGACTACTGTGAATAATGCTGTTATGAACATTTGTGTACAAGTGTTTGTTTAAAAACCTGTGTTTAGGGGTGCCTGGGTGGTTCCGTTGGTTAAGCATCTGACCCTGGTTTCAGCTCATGTCATGATCTCATGGTTCGTGGGTTCGAGCCCCATGTCGGGCTCTGTGCTGACATTGTGGAGCCTGTTCAGGATTCTCTCTCTCTCTCTCTCTCTCTCTCTCTCTCTCTCTCTCCCTCTCTGTCTCTGCTCCTCCCCTGCTCATGCTCATGCTCTCTCTCTGTCTCAAAAATAAATAAACTTAAAAAATAAATCAATAAAAATAAAACAAAAGCCTGCTTTCAGTTCTTCTGGGTGTATATGTAGCAGTGGGTTGTGTGGTCATTCTAAGGTCTCGCCTTCCGAGGAACCGTTTTCCACGGTGGCTGCACACTGTGTTGCTGTCGATGGGCCAGATCTGACCCGCAAGCCAAACCCGGTTTGCCAGTCCTCGATCTAGAGCGAGGATATGAAATCTCAGTGCCTGCAAGTCAGACAAGTGAGACAGACAAGTTAGAAAAAAACCATGGGCCCTCTCGGTTTTTCGATTGTTTTCCTAATTTTTATAGGGATATGGATGCAGGAAATTGTTCATGAACATTAATGCTACATATTATCAGTATGTATAATATAAAATCATACAGAATAGAATTAGAATAGAATAGAATAGGATAGAATAGAACAGAATATATATTACAACGGTATGTATATAGTACTAAGTGGCAGCTGACATTCTGCCTCGTTAATGGGGAGACACCAGGAATGCGAGGAACTGTAGCAAGTTGGAGACCATGTGCCAATGTAAAGGGCGATGACAACCACTGACCTCTGGTCCTCTGTGGCCAAGCAGGAACATGCGTCCTGCTTGCTGGATTTTCTGGATTCTTCCACGAGAAACCGGAAATTCAGACTTTTATATGAAATTTCCTAATTTTTAAATGCTGACCGTTAATTCAGGGAAAGATTAACTCGTTTGCAGGGACCAAGCAAAACATATCTGCAGGCCACGTTCAAGACTTCCGATCTCTCGTGTTTTCTTCTAATATCGTTGGTGGCTTCTTCTAAAGAAGGAGTCAAACACATTCGCGGGGATTTCAGTGGCTCTGCATGTTCTGAGGTTCTCCCAAGAGTCTGTTGGTGGACAGACACGTGCACCCTAACTTAGAGTGCGTGTTATCACGGCAACCTGGTTGATTTGAGTTTGAAGGACACTCTCAGCAAGCCAACGAGGTTCCTACGTCCACAAGGTTCGTCCAGTGTTGCCAATGTGGATCTCAAACTTCTTACCCCATCGCTCGGAGGCAGGGAGTCCACCGGACTAAATTACAGTGGGTTTATTTTATGTCTCACATAGATTCCAGAAATAAGCAAAAGAAGCCAAAGAAGGAACAGTGAGGCTGAAGTGAAGAGGGCTCATCCATAAAAGGAAGAAGGGCTCTGCAATGTTAAGGGAGGGCATTGGGACATCTGCAAAGAAGCTTTGCCTGTTGGCGAGAGCCCAGGGCTGGGGATCAGGCTGGGCTTTAGAGGTGCTCTGCTACTAACTAGAGCCAGTCACATCACCTCCCCGTGCCTCAGTTTCCTCAGCCGTTAAATGGGGACCATGGTAAGCATTCTTCTTGCTTCTCTGACTGCAAGTTGAAAGCATTTGGGGTTGTGAGATATAGTTCAGCTTCTTCCGGTACTTATCACATACACCACAATGACCCAAGAGATGCTCCATGAAGAAGACGGTGAATCCATGATCGTTAAGTTTTGAAAAGTCATAGTGGATATTAAGAATATTACAAGCTTGGGGCGCCTGGGTGGCGCAGTCGGTTAAGCGTCCGACTTCAGCCAGGTCACGATCTCGCGGTCCGTGAGTTCGAGCCCCGCGTCGGGCTCTGGGCTGATGGCTCAGAGCCTGGAGCCTGTTTCCGATTCTGTGTCTCCCTCTCTCTCTGCCCCTCCCCCGTTCATGCTCTGTCTCTCTCTGTCCCAAAAATAAATAAACGTTGAAAAAAAAAATTTTAAAAAAGAATATTACAAGCTTTGTAAAGCCTTGTAGGAAAAGAGACCACATTTAACTTGTTAGAACCCGGAATTTTTTTTAGAACTCAGGATCTTCAAACTTGTTTGAGCCTGGAATTCTGTCTTCTCCCCATGATGCCTATGAACATCCCATGTAACTACTCTTCAACAAACACAAGGGACACTCAGGAGTACCACTCCTTGGATGTGGCTGGTCCACTTGGCCTGTGACCACCGGAAGCTTCTAGTCAGCTTTCATTTGCCCTGCGTTGCCTTTAGTCCCCAGCTCCTGGCTCCCCCCTCCAGCCATAACCCTCATCTCTGGAAAAGGAGGAAGGGTCAGAGAGGCTCCCTTTAGGGAAGAGCAGGATGGGAAAAGTCCCCCAAATGGACCCACTAATAAGGGTGACAGCAAGAGCTCATATGTCGCTGGGGCATGATGAGCAAGTTATTTCTCTCTCTTGTTCTGTCTCCTTGTTGTGGATGGTAATGTCTTCATCCCAGGTGGTGGCCCTGGCTGGGGTGGGATGCCGCGAGGTAACTATGTGTGCAAATGGTCAGGACAGAGCCTAGCGCCCAGGAGAGCTGAACAGATAAAAGTTGAACAGTTAAGCATTTAAATAAAGCAGCAAATCCTTGGCACCCAAGCAAAACATCAATGGTCTCTACTATGGGCTGGATATGTGCTTCCCCCCCAAACCCACCCCTAAATTCATATGTTGAAACCCTAACCCAGAATGTGATGGGTTTAGGAGACAGGGCCTTTGGGAGGCAACAAGGTGGTGAGGGTGGGGCCGTCATGAATGGGATTAGTGTCTTTACAGAACGACATGAGACAGTGCTTTGTCTCTCTGCTCTCTGCCAGGTGAGGATACAAGGAGAAGCCGGTCATCTGTAAATCAGGAAGCAGGTTCTCATCAGTTCTCACGTCTGCCAGCGTCTTAATCTTGAACCCTCAGACTCCAGAACCGTGAGTGATGGATTTATGTCATTTAAGCCACCCATTCCCATTAAGCCACTGGGCTTGGATCTGGGAATATGAGGTCTCTTTCCTTAAGAAGCAAACAGTCCCTTCCGAACGTGTGTCTTCGCCACCAGGAAGCAAGGGGAAACTGATGTAGTAGTGATGAATGAACACAGGGGACAGGGGAAGACAGAGTCCCCAGCTGGGGAGGGAGAAGGTCCCTCTCTACCCACTCGGCTTCCCTGCTTGCCTCCCAGACTTCTGACCAGCCTGGAGTCCACGAGCACTTGTGTAGGTGACGGGACCCTGGGCAGCAGCCGGGCCTGTCCCAGGGCGGCACCTGCAGGCTGATGGGTCCCGTGTCACCGGGCTCAATGACCACACTCTCCTCAAGAACGAGAGATGTATCTGTTTCACCTCAGCCTCCCAGATGCTGGCCCAGGATCTGTGTGGCTCAGACTGGTCACTGCTGAAGGTCTATTTGCATTAAACTAAGGTAGGGGTTAGGTCAGTTTGCACAGAGGAAATCCCTCTAATATTAACTAATGACCGCAAGTGAGATGTGCTCAGTATACTAACAGCTTAGAACGTATGACCCCATTCGGTCTTCCCAATGGCCGCGGGGGAGGGGCACGGATATCCCCCTTCTGCAGACAACAAAACTGAGCTCAGAGAGGTGCACAGCTGGCGGAAGGCAGAGCCAGCATGAGACTCAGGGCGGAACCCTTCCAGAAGGCTCCAAACTGCAGGGTCTGTGGCAGCCTCGGGGGGGTCATGCCCCCTCCTGGTGTGAGGACCTGAGAGCCCTCACCTCTCTGAGCCCCCTGATCTCTCCCCCGGTGGAGGGGATCTCCGGGGGGATCAGGCAGAGCTCAGAGCTGCCTGGCCTCATGCTCCACCACCCGTCTTGCATCAGCAGACCTCCCTGGAAAGCAAACTTCAAAGAAGCAAAGGGCAGGCTTGATGGGCAGAGGGTGACAGTATCGGGCGTTCGGCTGACAGGAGACTAACCCATGGGTTCTGCGGATCTGAGGCCAACCGACAGGTATGACAGACGGGCACAGGGTTTCTGACACCACTGGTGCCCCTCTGGAGAGAGCAGGGCAGAGTCTGGGCACAGTGGCTGCCACTGTGGGTTGTCGCTAAGGCCCTTGAAGCGTGAGCAATGGTTCCTCAGCCTGGGTGCCCAGCCCCCAGGGACAGCACCGCGTGGGGCCAGCTCAACCCTGCAAGGGGAGCACCCCCCCCCCTGCCCAGAGAATATTATCTAACCTCCCTGAGCCTCAGTTTCTTCATCTGTACAATGGAGCTGAAAACAGTGCCTACTTCCTGGCCTCGTTAAGGGCCTACCAAGTGCCTAATGATGGCTCATGCTTGCCCGTGTTGTATTACAAGCTCTCCTGGACCACAGGCTCCTCAAAGACGTGGCTGTGTCTTGCTCCCTGCCTAGAGGTATCCGGCACATAGTAGCTGCTCAATTAAGGGAAAAATGCCCACCGAATAAAGGAATGAGCAAACGAATGAAACCTTGGGTCATTTTTTTGTCACCTCCTGATGCAGATATATGAGGTGTCACAATTACAATGTTCAAGACAAGGATGTCTCAGCTCAGAGAACAGAGATACTCGCTCAAGAATGCAAGCCTGGCAGGTGTGACCAGATCCCAGAACTCTGAGAAAACAGTGTCAGGGCTGCTACTCCAGTCGGCACAGGAAGGACAGTGCCAGGGACCCACAAAAATGCTTTTTCATCTAAATTAGAAGAAAGAGGAGTATACTAATAATGAGTCTATAATAATGAATCCAGCATGGATCCCAGCTGTCTTGAAGCCAACAAAGTCACAAAAAAACAATTTTAAAGTTAGAAACGAATTTAGAGTTAGAAAAAAAAAAAAACAATTTTAATGGAGGACAGTGCTCGTGAAAGTAAATGTGCCTTGGGCCCACCCTGGACAGTGTGGATCTCTGTGGGGACACCCCCATGAGACAGAGCATAGAGCTAAGCACTGTGAGGCCTGGGACGGACACGGCTGGCGGCCAATAGCTCGGACTGCGTGCACAGGGGATTCTAGGAGCCTCTTTCTTACCTTCCAACAGCAGGAAGCAGAGCCTTCCCTGACATTTCCCCCACACCCTGCATTTCCCCACTACTCCGTACCCCCCACCCCTCTCCCTCTTTTCCCCGCTTCTCACGTTGGTCCTGACTTCAAACAGACACCTCTAGGCCTGGGGAAGAGGCATGTGATTTGGGAGCCAAGGGGCCTATTGATTTCATGCACTGGCTCCCGAAGAGGCTGCATCTGGGTTCAAATCCCAGCTCTGCTACTCTGTAACTGAGAGAGCCCGGGCAAATGACTTCATCTTCCCCTGCCTCAAGCTGCTCATCTTTAAAATGGGTATAAAGGGGTGCCTGGGTGGCTCAGTCGGTTAAGTGTCTGACTCTTTATGTCAGTTCAAGTCATGATCTCACACTCGGGAGACCGAGCCCCGTGTCATGCTCCACACAGGGCGTGAAGCCTGCTTGAGATTCTCTCCTTCTGCCCCTCCCCAGCTTGAGCTTGTGCTCTCTCTCTCTCTCTCTCTCTTAAACAAACAAACAAATTAATTAATTAATTAAATGGGGATAAGAACATTCTACAGGGGTTATACGAGACTAAACAAGATGACAATCCAGGTACAGTGGCTGGCATATAATAAACGTTCAATACATAGTATCTGTTCCCTCTGTCTGACAAGAATCTTCGAGCAATCTTCAAACCCAGCAGTTGGCAACCTGGCTGGAAGGCCTTCTTCTAAGAATAGTCCTTACACTTTTACATGGTTAAAAGCAAACCTTTTAGGGACGCCTGGGTGGCTCAGTCGGTTAAGCGTCTGACGTCACCAGTTCGAGCCCCGCGTCGGGCTCTGGGCTGACAGCTCGGAGCCTGGAGCCTCTTTTCCCTCTCTGTGTCTCCCCCTCTCTCTGCCCCTACCCTGCTCACGCTCTCTCCCACTCTCAAAAACAAACATTAAAAACAATTAAAAACCAAACTTTTTAAAGGTTTTGTGACCTGCAAAAATTATACGAAATCCAAATTTCAGTGCCCACGAATAAAGTTTTATTGGAACACAGTCACACCTGTTCCCTTCTGCCTCGTCTGCAGCTGCCTTTGCACTGTAGTGACAGAAACCATATGGCAGCGTTTCTCAACTGTGGCACCACTGACATCTGGGGCTGGGTAAATCTTTGTGGTGACGGCCACCCTGTGCATCGTAGGATGTCGGTCTGTACCCAGGAGATGCTCCGTGGCATTCCTTCCCCACTTGTGATAACCAAAGACATAGAAAAATCACCCCAGTTGAAAACTACCGCGTACGGCCGGCAAAACCTAAGCTATTCACGATCTGGCCCTTTATGGAAAAAGTCTGCCAGCTGGAGCTAACCCAGCTTCCTGGTTGCACAAAGGAGAAAAGAGTCACGGTGACTGGGGTGGGGAGCGGGTACAGACATGCCCAGACATACCCAGCTGGACAGTGGGAGACCCAGGACGGCTTTAGTGGTTTTCTTCTTTTCGTATGTTTTTCTGAGCATTCTCTCTACTGTGTTACCCAGCCTCCTGGGTAGGAAGATTTTTAGCTTTCAGAAGAGTATAAATCAATACAATTTTCATAGGGTAATTTGGCAATATAATTCAATAGCTTTATAAACAGGCACACTCTGTGACACAGAAATTATTCCACTAAAAAATGCCTCCTAAGGAAATAATCGTGGATGTATACCAAGCTCTGGAGCTATGCAGATTCTTTTGAAATTGTACAACTAGTTCGAATGCCCCCAAATAGAACACAATCCAAACGTCAAACAATAAGGAAATGGGTAAATACAACACAGGACATATTTTGATATGACACTATGCGGTCATTAAAATTTATCGCAATCAGAAAAATTACACACACACACACACACACACACACACTCACACAATGTGCATCCACTGCAGGTCCCTGCTATCAGCAAGCAGGTTGGCGAGAGGCTGGGTCATGGCATAGGTAGGCGTCCGCAAAGCTTATGTTCAGGGGGAAGCAGAAGGGAAAGGGACACTCTCTGGCCAGGAGCAGGTGCTGAGCAGAAGTGACAGGTGAACCGGTGCTCAAAGAACACGCTGGAATGTCTTCTAATAATCACTTCCTAAACCCCTGGTCTACTGGAGAACCATGGGTAATTCTAACCAGTAATAATTCAAAATCACATGTGTATCCAGCCTTAAAAAGGAAAGAAATTCTGACATGGGCTACAACATGGGTGAACCTTGAGGACATTATGCTGAAAGAAGCCAGTCACAAAAGGATAAATCTTACATGATTCCACGGATGTGAAGTATTTAGAGTAGCCACGTTCTTAGAGACAGAAGCTATAACAGTGGTTGCCAGGGGCTGAGGGAGGGGAAAGTGGTCTTAGTCATTTAATGGGGACAGAGTTTCAGTTGGGGAAGGTGAGAAAGTTCTCAAGACGAATATTGATAATAGCTGCACAACAATGTGAATGCATTCAGTACCACAGGACCACACACTTAAAAATGGTTAAAATGGTACATTTCATGTTATGTATAATTTACCACGGTAAAAATTTTTTTAAAAAGGTCACAAATGTGTTTGACGTCGGAAGGAATGATACCATTCTTTTTGGTAGAAAGTTGTCTTTCTTTAGGCTCAATCAGGAAGCTACTTAAATGCCTCTGTACTTCACAGTAAAAGCATTCTAGAAGCTCTCTAGAAAACAGAAATTTTACTTGTTCTAAGATATACAAATGGGAAGTCACAGAAGAAAATCCAACAGCCAAGCTGTTTATGAAAAAATGCTTAACTTCTTACTAATCCTTAAATAATTGCCCATTAACACCAAACTGTTTCCACCTATCAAGCTGGAAAATGTTGATGGAGACTGATAGTTCCCAGGGCTGGTGGAGGGATAGGAAAGGACTCTCTCATGCTTTCTTGGTGGGGCTGTAAATCAGTATGACCTTATTGGAAAGCAATTTGTTGGAATCTATCAAAATTCCATATGCACACACCCTCTGGCCTAACAGTTCTACTTCAGTAGAGACTGTTGTTTGTCAGACGCATCACTGGCCAGATTCTCCCAACTCCAATGCCTCCCAGACCCTCAGCTGCTCTCTCTGCCCCAGTGGCTACCCTGCAAGCTGATTCCACACGTCAGGTGTGGTTTAGCCACATCAGGCTGATTAACTGCACATCCAGAACCTCTGGAGTCTCCCACTCTGGATGCAGAGGAGACACCAAGCCACAAAGCACGGGGCCTGGCCTCTATGAGCACCCGTTAAATGGGCTGGATGATACAACCTAAAAGTATAAGGAGATTAATGTACTCTGAGTGAACCACGACCCCTGAAGATGGATGGTGAGAAGCAGCTAGGAAGATCCATTTTCTCTCCCTTCCCTTCTTAGTGGACCGTTCTTGAGGCATGGTTGCTCTGCGACACCTGTCCTAGGACATCCTATGTGGAAGAACAGATGCACCTGCTGAATGACGGCCATGCCCCTTTGTGGCTCGCAATGCATCAGTGGCTGGGGTGGGGGTAGGTAATGCATCACCTTGCACTGCTTCTCCTGCCCTGCCTCATTTTCCATATCCCTCACTCTCAATGCCCTGGAACTGTACCTCCCTAATAAAGCATGAGCACTTAATCCTTGCCTCAGGCTCTGTGTTCAGAGGCAGGTTAAAACAAGTAGGATTGTGCTCAGAGACCTAGACACAAAACATCGTGGCACTGACACAGTGAAAAGTTGAGTAGAAGAGGGGAGCAAACAAGTTATGATGCATCAAAAGTATGAAATACTGTAATGCCATAAACATATATGTATTGATATTAAAAGATGTCCTCCATAGATTAAGTGAAAATATACACGGTGTAGGATAACACATGTTTAACTCAATCTTAAAAGTACAACACCCGTGTATAGAAAAACAATCAGGCAGAATTCACTCAAACTGGTTTAACTGGACATATTCTGGGATTGGAGTTTGATCGTTTTACTTGATACTCTTGTTTGTTGTTTAAATTTCTTGCAATAAGCATAAATGATCTTTTGCAGCTGAAACAAGTAAGCTGTAAAAATCTAGAGCAAACTTGTTCTAAGAAGGAGACACACAGAAGGAAGCACCACACATGGGTAACTGAGAATTGACTTGTTCAGGCTCGACAAAAAATGCTCTGCAACTCTGGAACACAGCTCCCTCGGTGGGCTGCTCAGAACAGTGATTCCTTATCCGACAAAATGTGAATTTAATCTCGCTATTAGGAGCAAATAATTGATCCTGTTGCAACGGGAAGCTACCAGAAGATAAAAGGGGAAGCTGTTGACATCTCCATGCGAGAAAGGCCTCTTAATATCTTGTGCCGTCCTTTTGTGCGTTCAACTGTGGGAACTTGGGGAGAGGAAAATGAATCAACATTACAGGGCTGGCTTTTCATTTACACCCATGAAATAATTTTGACGGTCGCTCATAAGTGTTTAACTAATGTTTATTCTGGAAATGTCACCACTGCCTCTGAAATTTACTTTGATATTCTCTGAGTGTTATCTCTCTATTAATAGGTGAGTATGGATAGACTTGTTCTCTGCTTCCTGTCCTGACATCTTTTTTGATGTGCTAAGACTCGGCCTGAATTTGATAGCAGTGGTGGCAGGTGAGATAAAATTTATCTTAAAAGAAAATCTGTTTAGTTCTCTTCTCCTCCCACCCCAAATACACAGTGGGGATGTCCAGGGTACCGCTGGCTCCTGTGGTGTTCCCTACGCCAGTCTCCCTGCAATGGGGCGGGGGCAGGTGGATGAATCTTGGGGTAAGAGCAGAAGTGACCACCCACTCTGTTTTCTCCTGGTGCAACACACCCAGAGTGCATGAGAACAGGAGAGAAGCATGTTCCCTTCTCTCCAGTTACACACACCCACACAGGCATCATATCCCATTTTGGTCTAGAAGAACCTGTGCCTTCAAGACATTGTAGCAGCTCAGGGACAGGGGTTGCATCCTGCTCAATGACCCAGTGACATCTGTTAACCAATATTAAATGCGTTGCTCTTCTTTGCTACGCTTCCTCCACTACCTGCCCACCACCAAAGCCTCCAGTCTTCAGGAAAACACCAGCTTATGACCATGTCCACCTTGAGAAAGCAGACTGGCAAGACCAATGCGATGTAGAGAGGTCGAGACGAGCTTGTGTGAAACTAGAGCCGCCATGGCACGAGGACACTCAAGCAGCCATAATGGAAGATTCTTGTGGGAGGACCAAAGCTGTCCTGCCAAAAGCCAGCACCAGCTTGCCAGCCATATGAGTGCACCATCTTGGAGGCGGGCCTTCCAGCCTCTGCTATGGTCACCTGTTGAGATCCCAGCCTCCAAAGGTGATAGTATTAACTAGTGGGGTCTTTGGGAAGGGCTTAAGCCTGAGGGTGGAGCCCCAATGAATGGGATTCATGCCTTATAAAAAGAGGCTCTGGGAAGCTCCCTAGCTCCTTCCACCATGTGAGGACATAGCAAGAAGGTGCTGGCTATGAACCAAGAAGAAGGTCTTCATCTGTCTATGCTGACACCATGATCCAGGACTTCCAGCCTCTAAAACTGGGAGAAGTAAGTATCTGTTGTCTACAGACTACCTAGTCTGTGTCATTTGGTGACGGCAGCCCCAATGGAGGAAGACTGTTTTTGGTCAAGACTCAGGTGAGACCACAGCCCCAACAACACCTTGAATGCACTTTCATGAAAGACCTTTATCCAAGACTGTTCAGCTCAGCTGCTCCAAAATTCCTTACAGAACTGGGAGGTAATAAACCCATGCTGTTTCAAGCTACTAAGTTTCGAGATAATGTGTCATGCAACAGATAACATACAGATTTTAAGGAGAAAGAATTCAGGGCCTGGTACAGTGCTTCAAAAGTATTTTTATAAGTATTTCAATAATGATGAATCATTAAATGAGTGAATTTTTAAAAAAAAAAAAAAAGGGAATTAAATAGTCACCAAAATCCAGATAGGTAAGTGGCCCTCCACCCCCATGCACCATAAGAGAAATGTATTTTCTTCCTTCACATAATACGAGGACTTAGGTTCTTGTATACGGGTGGAAGAAACTGGGTAACTCCAGAAGGCTATAGAATTTAGGGTGCTGGGGGGGCGCCTGGGTGGCTCAGTCGGTTAAGCGTCCGACTTCAGCTCAGATCACGATCTTGCGGTCCGTGAGTTTGAGCCCCGCGTCAGGCTCTGGGCTGATGGCTCAGAGCCTGGAGCCTGCTTCCGATTCTGTGTCTCCCTCTCTCTCTGCCCCTCCCCCGTTCATGCTCTGTCTCTCTCTGTCTCAAAAATAAATAAACATTAAAAAAATTTAAAAAAAAGAATTTAGGGTGCTGGGTTCTCAGGCCTGTCTTTGTCTATGAGAATAAGGAATGGAAGGGGTACCGGTGAGCTAATGAGTACTATGATGCAGCACTCAGATACCCATTCCCAGCAACTGCCCTTAGCTAAAGAAAGCAGCCTTGCCCAAAATCATTCTCCATCCCTGGAAACCGCCCACTAAAAGCTGGTCACATAGTGATGTCACATAAAGGGGTTCTTCAGCCCAATGCAGAACAAGTCTGCATTGCCAGCCCAACCTCTGACTACTCTGTGAATCCAACGCGGTCCTTACTGAGACTGTATCATAGCCCAACTTCCGTCCAATTTTGCATCCTTCACTCCCTCACTGCTGTTGATTCCAAGAGTGCTCCTTAAGAAACTTCCTACATGCTAATTCCCATCTCAGATTCTGCTTCCCAGGGAACAACCTATAACACATGGCAAATCAGGGAAAGAAAGCTAGGCTCCATGACTCATCTCCCTTTCTTTTTTCTCTTCCTTCCTTCTTTCCTTTCCTTCCTTTCCTTCCCCCTTCCTTCCTCCCCTCCTCTACCCTCCCCTCCCACATGCATACTTGTAATGAGCAATGGCTGAGAGCCCTCCATGAACCAAGATTTGGTTATGTAGCCCACTGGGCCTAGCAGTTTTGCAAGATGTCCTTGGGTATAGTTTTCTTTGTATTCATTCTGCTTGGGATTCAAGGCAATTCGTGAAGCTGTAACTGGATGTCTTTTGTCATTTTAGGAAAATTCTCCATTATTAGTTCTTCAAACTTTTTGTCCCAGTCTTCGTCTCCTTTCCCTCTGGAATCCCAATTATAAATATGGTAGACAATTCTGACATGTCCATAAATCTCATATGCATTCTCTTCAGTATTTTCTATCTTAATGTTCCCTTTGTGGCTCAGTCTGGATATTTTCTTCAGACTCATCTTCCAGTTCATTAATTCTCTCTTCCAGTGTGTCCGACTTGTCAAATCTGCCATGTTGAATTATTAATTTCAGTCACAATATTTTTGAGTGCTAGAATGTCCATTTGATTTGTTTACAGTTTCTAGATCTCTGCTGAAATTTTGCACCTTGTCATTGAATTTCTTATGTATCTTAATCATAGTTATTTAAAGTCCATGTCTTACCAGGAAATACGAGCTGATAACTACAACGACACAGATGAATTTCCAAAACATTATGCTGAGCGAAAGAAAAGAAGCCAGACACTAAAGAGTACATACTGTATAAGTCAATGTATATGAAACTCAAACACATAAAATAATGTACAGCGACAAAGGGAAGAGAAGTGGCTGATGGGACATGGGGAAAGGAGGGACTAACTGCAAAGGTATATGAGAGAACTTTTTGGGGCGGTGAAGATGTTCTGTTTCTTCATTGTGGTGGTGCTTACACAGGTGTGCATACACTTGTCAAAACGCATCCAATGGTAAATTTAAATGGGAGCAAATTATTATACCTCAATGGTGTTGGCTTTAGAAAACCTAAATTAGACCTAGACCATTTAGGGAGACAGCTCCTAATTCCAGCAAATCCCGTAAAAAATGAATGAAGAAATTAACTCATGCAAACTAAAAGATAAAGCCCACGTTTGATAACTCATATATCTGGATCTCCTCTGGGTCTGCCTTTTGCTCCTGGTTTTAAGTCATGTGGTTTTGTCCCCTAATATGCCTGGTAATTTATACTTTTATTGAATTCCTAAAATTGTGTATGAAAATTGAGATAATTTGAGTCTCTGGATGATGTTATTTTTCTCCAGAGAGGGTTGAAATTTTGCTTTCGGCAGGCAGTTAAGAGAGGGCAAATCACATTAATCCAATCAGGGACCGAGCAGAGTTGAAACTCAGCTTCATTTTTATAAGCACTGGCCTATTTCCATTTCTAGTTTACCCTTCCTCCTAGAGTGCAGCCCCTCAGGATTCCTACTGGACACACTGGTATTTACCAGCACCCCCTTCTGCTTATCTTGAGCTCCAACATTTGCTCCCCGGCTTCATGAGATGCAGGAAGTTTTCAGCTTCTCAGTCTTTCAGCTGCCATTTCGGAAATCAGTCATTTCAATTTCAATTTCCAAGTCAAGTCATTGCTTGGAGGGGAAAAGCAATGCCAAATGTTGGGCTCACTTCTCTGTGCTTCTTTTCTTTCTGGAACCCTCACTACTTGAGTAGGATGCTGATGCCTTCAACCAAATCTTAAAAACTGTTTTGTCAAACTTTTCTAGTTATTCTTGTGAGGAGGGTTGCTCCATGAAAGAACAGGGCACCATTGCTGAACACAGAAATTTCTGCTCGACCCTGGGGAGACACAGATCCCAAACCAGCCCCTGCCTTCAAGAAACTTACAACTTCCTTGACGAGGGGTGGGAGGGAGGGGAAAGTGGGTGATGGGCATGGAGGAGGGCACCTGTTGGGACGAGCACTGGGTGTTGTATGGAAACCAACTTGACAATAAATTTCATATTAAAAAAAAAAAAGAAACTCACAACTTTCAATTTTCATTGACCCACTACAATGATGTATGCTAGACTGCCAGGCTACCAAGCTGGTGCAATTGCTCTCTCCCAGAAACGTTTCCTGTGTGCTGTCAGCTGCGGAGAACGGTCTACTTCCAATTTTGAAAATGCTAATGATAATGCACGTGTGGACAGCATGTCATGATGTCTTAAGTGGTGCCAATTCATCATCTCGCTGGAGGCTCACAATTGAGACTTTTTTAAAACAGCTTTATTGAGGTAGAATTTACATATTGTAAAATTCACTCATTTTAAACGTACAGTTCGGTGCCTTTTGGTAAATTGGGAGCTGGGATCATCGTCACGATCCAGTTTTAGAATATTTCCATCATATTGGAAGACACCTTATGCCCACTTGCAGTCACTCCCTGCTCCTATCCCCAGCCGCAGGCGACAGCTAATCTACTACTTTCCGTCTCTACATATTTGCCTTTTCCGAGCATTTCATACAAATGAAATTGTATACTATGTGGTCTTTTACATCTGTCTTCTTTCATTCATCACAGCTGATCTTCAATGAAAGTATTGTCGTCACTTTACAGATGAGAAAATTGAGGGTCAGGGAGCTTAAGAGACTTGCCCAAAGTTGATCAGCTGGTCAGTGACATAGGCACTGGGATTTGAACCCACGTCTCAGAGCTCTGTCCCTTTACAAAACTGCAGCCTTCACATGCAAGGTGCTCTGGAGTCAGAGCTAAGGTCCCCTAGATCCTGAGCGGTGCGCGCAATATCTCGCCTATCATGGGTGCACAGTCGTTATTTGTTGAACTGGAATCAATCTGTCCTACTTGGTTTCTGCCCCCACTCATATTCACTACCTCCAGGTACCATTTTGTGTGACTTCGGGTCACCTGTCATTCACTGATATTTACCCAGGGACCACGCATTTGTGCGATGGCTGCTCAAAGGAACACAAAGGGGGAAAAAATGAGGACATTATTGAGGTACGCACAGTAGAAAGCATTTGTGGATTAACTACTGCTGAAGCTTATGCCCTCTAGAGCTCCTGGCGAGCAGGTACCTGTGTCCTGATGGAGATAAGTTAGGTCCATGATGGGATGCCGGCTCCAGTATGAGCAGCAAAGGCCGGAAAGGTGGACCCGTTCTCTGCCTACCAGCCTTAGGACGCTGGCATCATGGCAAGGCACTTCTCTGGGCCATGACAATGTGTAGGTATTTCCCATCCTTCTCTTTCTCTTCAGGCTCCTTCCTTCCTAGTTCGTGTGACTTAGATTCACCAGCAAGTTCTGAGAGAGCAGGGGGAGCCAATCTTGTCATCCTGGACCACCCTCACCTATGTTTCTAAGCCAAACCTAAGCATACGGTGAGTCCCTACCACCTGCCACCCGCTGCGGCAAAGTTAGGAAAATGCAGTCTAAGTCCCCACTTACAGGAGGCAGCACAGAAGAACAAAATTCTGAGCGCAGGCCCTGGAGCCAGATTCCGGGTTTGTCTCACAGCTGCACCACCTCCTAGCTGCATGCACTTAGGCAGATTATGTACCCTCTCTGTGCCTCAGTCTCCCCATCTCTAGAATGGGGATAAAGACAGTATCCACCTAAAAGCACTCTTTTTTTTTTTCCTCATGGAACCTTCAATTTATTTTATTTTATTATTTTTAATATATGAAATTTATTGTCAAATTGGTTTCCATACAACACCCAGTGCTCATCCCAGAAGATGCCCTCTTCAATACCCATCGCCCACCTAAAAAGCACTCTTAAAAGGGTTTGAATGATATCAGCGTGCCAAGCAGTGGGCACAGATCAAGAATTCAGTTATTGCATCCACATGTATGAGCATGTAAACACAGAGACCTTCCCTGGTGGTTGGGTTCATTGTGTCACGCCGGTGCCATTTTCCTGGTTTCGGTGATGTACTATGGTTATGTAAGATTACGTCACTGGGAGAAGCCGGGTGAAGGATCCATGGAACCCCGTACCATTTTTGCATCTTCCCATGAGTCTAAAGGTACGTCGACATTTAGAAAAAAGCTTTCTTCTAAAATTCCAAAGCCAAATATAAAAGAGTGATCATAATACGGACCTTCTCCCCACTCGTCAGCCTCTGCCTCTGACCGCCCCCTCCCCCGTCACCTATACCTCTATGTTTCAGCCTCCACAACACAAGTTTGCAAAGGGAGACGGATGAGGGACCACAGACACGCCACACACATCCTGGGGATGTATCTGCATCTATTCTATCAATTTAGGGAACTCAGGGATGATCTCATTCAGCACATGAAAGTTATATAACAGCTTTGGCCTCACAAGCAAGATGATGCCAGGGGCCAAACTCAACCATTTGATGGGAGAGTCTGAGACCATTCCCACCAACAACCTTAGGCATGTCCCCATACCTCTCTGCACTTCTGATTTAAAAGTGGGGTTGGGGGAGATGGAAAAAGAACCCAATCCTCTGGGAATCCAGGATTTGGGATGTGATTTACTCAAGATTAAATCATCATTTCCTGCATCTAATTTTACATGTTACAATCAGCCTTCCCAGCCTCTGCACCCAAAACATCTGCGAAGCAAAAGAAAGATTCTCTTGCAGAGAGCCTCTTTGATAAGACAACAAAAGTTACTTTATTCAACGAGCAGCTCCTTCGGAATGAGCCTATTTGTGCAATTTGAGGGTTGTACAATTTAGTTATCAAGATTCTTTTCTCCCTGTCCCCGACAGAAAAGGTCAAGCAGAATTAAACTCATGTTAATACCCTTCCCTGCCTCAGACAAAGGTAACAGCATGCCGAACTCATGCTGGCTGGAGAGGTTTTCTCACCGCCACAGAAAATGTCCAGCACGTTACATACTGGGAAAAGCTTCCATTAGATAGAACTCTCAGCATCCTGAATTGTTTAGAAATGTTCTTCACTCCACTTTTTGGGATAAGAGAAAACTGTGTCCTCAAACCCAGCCCAAGCTGATACCCACTCAGCAAATATTTATGGGACCTCTTTTTTATATTTCAAATATCATGCCACATGCCAGAAATACAAGAGGCAAGCCAGGAATACTGCCCTCCCGGAACTCACAGGCTGGTCTCAGAGAAAGCCAAGCCGGCAAATAATTACAGGGCCCTGAGGTAGGCCAGTGCTCCAGAGGAAGCTTAAGGCAGTGGTTCAAAGCACAGGTTTTAAAGAACAGAGCTGACATTAAAACTCGACTCTGTGCAACAACAGATGCCGGCAAGGATGCGGAGAGAGGGGAACCCCCTTGCACTGCTGGTGGGAAGGCAAACTGGTGCAGCCGCTCTGGAAAACAGTGTGGAGGTTCCTCAAAAAAGTAAAATTAGAACTACTCTACGACCCAGCAATTGCACTACTAGGTATTTATCCAAAGGATACAAAACTGCTGATTCGAAGGGACACGTGCACCCCCATGTTTCTAGCAGCACTATCCACAACAGCCAACGTATGGAAAGAGCCCAGATGTCCATCGATGGATGAACGGACAGAGAAGATGTGGTATCTGTATACAATGGAGTATTACTCGGCAATCAAAAAGAATGAAATCTTGCCATTTGCAACTACACGGATGGAACTGGAGGGTATTATGCTAAGCGAGGTAAGCCAGAGAAAGACAAATATCCTAGGATTTTATTCACGTGTGGGATTTAAGAAACAAAACAGATGAACATAGGGGAAGGGAAGCAAAAATAAGGAAAAAAAACAGAGAGAGAGAGAGAGAGAGAGAAAGCATAAGAGACTCTCAAATACACAGAACAAACTGAGGGGTGCTGGAGGGGTGCTGAGTTGGGGGGGATGGGCTAACTGGGTGGTGGGCATTAAGGGATGAGCCCTGGGTATTATATGGAAGTGATGGATCACCGAATTCTATTCCTGAAATCATTATTACGCTATATGTTAACTAACTTGGATTTAAAATAAAAAAAATAAATAAAGATATACCTTATTTGAAAACAATAAAAAAAAAAACACTAGACTCTGCCAATTGCTGGTCTGTGACACTGGGCAAGCCACCTCTTCGTGCCTCCTTTTCCTTTTCTTTAAATTTCATAGTGTAGCTTTTATTTTTTTTTAGCTTTTATTTTTTTAATTTTTTAATTTTTTTATTTTTTTCTGGTGCACAAATCATTTAATGTACAATAAATTTCATAGTGTAAATCTGGCCAAGTAGCCCAGTGCCTGGAACATAGCAGACACCCCACTGGCCCTCAGGGGTGAACCGCAGTTGAATCATGTAATGAAACCTAACACTTGCCTGTACATTTATGTCTTCCTTTAGTCTGAAAAGGATTAAAAACTACTTATGTTCATACATCATAGAGGAAAGAAAGTTGGTTTTCTTCTTTTTTTATTTTTTTCATGTTCATTTATTTTTTTTTTAATTTTTTTTTCCAACTTTTTTATTTATTTTTGGGACAGAGAGAGACAGAGCATGAACGGGGGAGGGGCAGAGAGAGAGGGAGACACAGAATCGGAAGCAGGCTCCAGGCTCTGAGCCATCAGCCCAGAGCCCGACGCGGGGCTCGAACTCACGGACCGCGAGATCGTGACCTGGCTGAAGTCGGACGCTTAACCGACTGCGCCACCCAGGCGCCCCTCATGTTCATTTATTTTTGACAGGGGGAGGGAGGGGCAGAGAGAGAGGGAGACACAGAATCTGAAGCAGGTTCTAGGCTCTGAGCTGTCAGCACAGAGCCCGACGTGGGGCTCGAACTCACAGACCGTGAGATTGTGACCTGAGCCGAAGTTGGATGCTCAACCGACTGAGCCACCCAGGCACCCCAAAGTTGGGGTTTTTTTAATGTTTACTTTTGAGAGAGCGCAAGCAGGGGAGAGTCAGAGAGGGGGGCGCAGAGGATCCAAAGTGGGCTCTATGTGGACAGCAATGAGTCTGATGTGGGGCTCGAATTCATGAACTACGAGATCATGACCTGAGCTGAAGCTGTATATTCAACTGACTGAGCCACCCAGGCGCCCCAGAAATAAAGTTTTTTGAACAAACTAACACACAAACAAAAAAAAGCTAGGCCAGAAGGAAATAGGAGAAGGAAACAAATGTGGAACTAAGAAGGAGAAGAGAAATAACACCTACACAATTCTAAGGCAGTGGTGTTACATATGCCTAATGTACCCCCATGAGTAACACCTCTCAGTATCCCCTTACAGAAACACTAATCTGCCATATTTCAGGCTGAGGGGTGACATGTATTCTGGGTGTTCAACTGATTCCAGGCTGAGTGAAGAGCATGTTCAAAAGTCCTGGGGTAGGAGAGAATATGGTGGCATGAGGGGCTGAAAGAAAATCAGTGTCGCTGGAAGAGAGGGGAGGTAAGGGAGAGAAAGAGAAACAGAGGGAGAGAGAACATATGTGCCTGTGTGCGTAGGGGGAGGAGGTGGTGGGCCAGGGGAGGTACAGAGTGAAATGAAACCCAGAGCATACAGAGCTCAGAGGCCACACTGAGGAGTGTTGTCTCTGGGGAGTCACAGAAGGGTTACAGGCAGGGAGTAACTGATCAGATCTGCCTTTCTGCACTGATCCCTTTGGCGGCAGTGTGGGGAATGAACTGGAAGAAGGTCAAGCCGGGAGGCTGGGGCCGTGGTAGTCATGGCCTTGCCCCAGCAATGGGAACGTGGCTGGAGAGAAGCAATTTGGGGACTAGCTGGGAAGTGGAAATCGGCAGGAGTTGAGGACATAAGGTTTTCTGGGAGTTGCGGTCACTGAATGGGTGGAGGAGGGTGGTACTGATGGGTGGTACCCACAGGCTGCAGAAAGGGAAGGTCGAGACTGCGTCTTCTGCAAAACGCAGGAATCCTGCGATAAAGGACAAGGAACTATTTCCCGTTGGTGTCATTTCTCCTAAGACCTGGGGACTTACAACCCAAGCCAATGGCCTCCAGGAGAAGTAAAATTACTTCCTGGGCTGACAGGAGACTGACAGTAGAACAAGGCTCCAAATAAATGTTTGCTGAATGAAAGAACAGCTGAGCCTGGGGCTGCCCAAGAGATGCCACTTTAAAACCGTAAGCCTAGGGGCACCGTGTGGCTCAGTCGGTTAAGTGTCCGACTTCAGCTCAGGCCATGATCTCATGGTTCGTGGGTTCGAGCCCTGTGTCGGGCTCTGAGCTGGCAGCTCGGAGCCTAGAGCCTGCTTCGGAGTCTGTGTGTGTGTGTGTGTGTGTGTGTGTGTGTGTGTGTGTGTCTCTTGTGTGCGTGCTCTCAAAAATAAACAAACATTAAAAAAAATTTTAAGGGGAGCCTGGGTGGCTCAGTCGGTTAAGCGGCCGACTTCGGCTCAGGTCACGATCTCACGGTCCGTGAGTTCGAGCCCCGCGTCGGGCTCTGTGCTGATGGCTCTGAGCCTGCAGCCTGTTTCAGATTCTGTGTCTCCCTCTCTCTGACCCTCCCCCGTTCATGCTTTGTCTCTCGCTGTCTCAAAAATAAATAAACGTTAAAAAAAATTTTTTTTAAACAAAAAGCAAACAAAACCTGTAAGCCTATGCTACGGCCTGACCTCCTATCCCTATTTTTGTGTTTGAAAAATATTTTAGACTCTTAACTTTATGATCAAAACACAACTTTGAGATTTTGCTTTGTGATTACTATTAATCTAGGCCTGTTTTTCTCTATCGGAAAAAAAAAAAAAGACTTGACTTTTATCTACATTTTTCATGCTTGATTATTTTTCTTCATCTATATTCCAATATGCTAAATATTGTGATAATAAATCTAGATAATCTTTGGCTGGCTCCTTTTCTAAGCATACTAAGTGTTTATTAACACCCGGAATCCAAATGAAACCTCAGTGTTTTCTATGTACTCATGAAGAAAATGAATCAAGTTACTTGGGGGTAGGATGGGGATAATTATCATTATTTATCGGATGAGATAATACACACAAAAAAGTACTTTTAAGCCAAAAAGCACTATACCAAATGTGAGCTGTTATTATCGCTCATTAAACAAAATTCCAAAGTAAAAAAGGAAGTCATTAAAGCCCTCATAAAACATTTATTTATTCTGATGGAAGGAGAAAGGCAGGATGTGCAAGATGGGGCTTTAAAGGCCCCCACAAGGCTCAGGGCCCCTGTAGAGTCTGAGAGTCCCTGCTCCTTCGACACCAAATCGGCACAGGCCAAACATGAATGCAGAGAGTTGCCAGGCCAAGATTAAAAGGAGGAGAAAGTTCCCTCCAGGCAGAAAGGGGCTAGACGGAGATGCCCTCACGATAAAGTCACAAGGGAGTTACCTCTCCCACAGGCTACCGTTCAAACGCATCAGCAAGGAGGAATTTCTATTTCAAGTCAAACGGCTGTTGCCCTGTGAACTGCCCACTGGAAGGAAGGAACTCAGGGCTGTGTCCCCTGAGACCAGCCATGCCTAGCACCCATCACCCCAGAAATGATCTGCCTCTGCCCTGAGAAATCTGTGATCGATCAGCCAGGGTTACCTCTGAGTAGATGGCATTTGTCAGTGTGGAGACAAATGATACCTATCTTCCTGGGAAACCGGAGTGGGGCCCAGAAGCAGATTCTCTGGCCATCCTGAAGTAGGGGATGTGAGAGCAGTGAGTTTGAGCCCATCCGAGGGAGGTAAGGGAGGCCCAAATACAACAGCTCCAGGCACCCAGGCCATGGATTTGCAGGAGGGGATGCCACACACAGAGCCTGCCCACGGCATTACGGACGTGGCTACTCCAGCAAAACAAACATCTCAGTCTGCCGACAGTTAACCCACAGCCTATCCTCTAGGGGTACAGGACCTCCTCCTTCACCAGAACCCAAGGCTGGGTTGCTAAAACCCAAGGCTGGAAGGAAGCAAGCCTCCTGTCTCGCCCATTCATGCGATCGCTCCTTAGTGTCTCCCCATGGCCGAGCTTTTACTGCTGCTACAGACAGGACCAAAAACGTAAAAATGTATTCATAAAGAAGCAGAGGAGGGAAGAATCATATATCTTTTTCTTAAAAGTACACCTGACATACGACAGCCTATTAGTTTCAGGTATATATCATAGTGGTTTGATATTTTTATATATTAGGAAACGAGCCTCATGATAAGTCTAGTTAGCATCTGTCGCCACGTGGAGTTATTACACTACCATTGAGTGTGTCCCCTAGGCTATAAATTACAGCCCCATGACTTATGACAGATCTTAAATAATGGAGGGTAGGTGATCATGAAGACATTAGAAAGCTGAGAGCAAATGAAAGATGAATAATTAAAAAAAAACTTAAAAATGGGTTAGAATTCCCGCCTGGGTGGCTCAGTCGGTTAAGCGTCCAACTTTGGCTCAGGTCATGGTCTCACGGTTCGTGGGTTCAAGCCCCGCGTCAGACTCTGTGCTGACAGCTGAGAGCCTGGAGCCTGTTTCGGATTCTGTGCCTCCCTCTCTCTGCCCCTTTCCCACTTGTGCTCTGTCTCTCTCTGTCTCTCTGTCTCTCTCTCTCTCTCAAAAATAAACAAACGTTAAAAAAAATTTTAATGTATTAAAAAATGAGTTAGAATTCCAATACATAGAAGACATTAAGAATTTTTACCTTGAACGGTGAGATAAAAGAAAGGAGATTATTTACAAATTGCCAAGCAGATGCAAAAATGTAAAAGATGGGCCAAAGAAATAAAATGTAAATGATTTAAACCCCAGGGATGATAAATTAACAATGTAAAAGTAAGTGATGAATTTTAAGGATTTAAGAGAAGGTGTTAATTACAGAAAAGGCAAAAAAGTTTTTTTTTTTTTAAAGAAACGAGAGAAATCTTTTTACATCAAGGTTTTACTTGGGAATATTTTTCGATTGATGGAAAAGCCACAAACAGAGCCCAGAGAGTTCCCATCTACCTTGCACCCAGTGCCTGCACCTGGGGCATCTTCCATATACGCAGTGCATCTGTCAAAGCCAAGAACCCAGTGTTGGTACGTGACCATTAAGCCAACATCAGACTTTATCTGGATTTCACTAGTGTTTTTCACCAATGTCCTTTTTCTGTTCTGGGATACCACAGCGGATTTAAAAGAGAAGTATTTTTCAAGTTTTTTTTAATGTTTATTTATTTATTTTGGGGGGTGGGAGGGCAGAGAGAGAGGGAAACAGAGAATCCCAAGAAGGCTCCACACTGTCAGCAAGGAGCCCAACGTGGGGCTCAAACTCATAACCCATAAGATACATGGCCTGAGCCAGAATCAAGAGTCGGACGCTTAACCAACTGAGCCGCTCAGGCGTGCCAAGAGAAAACGATTTTTAGAAGAAAATTAATGCAAAATTTAAAAAACGACCCAGATATCTATGGAAAAGGAAAAGCAAAGGACATAAATGAATGACAACCAGTGGAACAGAGTAAAAAGCAGAGGAATGGTCCCGATGAACTCAGACGACCTGATCAATGACCAGCTGGCACGGCAGATCAGTGCGGGCAACGGAAGGTTGTTTGATAAATGGTGTTGGGAAACTGGCTATCCGTTTAGAGGGAAAAAAAAAAAAATAATGCCCTACCTTACACCGAATACCAAAATCAATTCCAGGTGGATTAAGGACTTAAATGGGAAAGGCAAGACTTCACAACTTTTAGAGGAATATCTAGGACAATATGTTTATGACCTCAGGGCAGAAAGAATTGATTAAATACGGTTTTTTTTTAAAGCAAAACCATAAAGGGAAGAAATGATATATGTGACTACATGAATGCTAAAAACTTCTATTCATCAAAAGAGACAATAAGGAGAAGATTTGCCACACATCACAAGAAGATTTGCCACACACATAATGAAGATTTAGAATCCAGAATGTTTTTGGGTTCCTACGTATCAATAAGAAAAAAGAAAGACAACTCACCAGGAAAAAAAAAAAAAAGAGCCAAGACACGGACATTTCACAGAGGATGAAACACGAGACACCAATATACTTGGGACAAAATCTATAACCTCATCAACCATCGGGGAAATACTAACCGAACCTGAGCTAAGACGCCATTTTCTTCTCACCAGACGGGCAAAATAGTTAAACAGTTCTGGCCATAGGAAAGCTGGCAAAAATAGAGAGCAACTGGGACACCTACGTACTGCTGGTGAACATATAAATTGATGCAACCATTTTGACAACTGATTATACATCATCTAGTCCAGTGGTTCTCAGCCAGGGCTGATACCGTCCCGCAGGGGACCAGGTGGCCATGTCTGGAGATACTCCGACTTCCCTGGGGTTGAGGGAGAGGCCGCTGGCATCTCAGGGGTAGAGGCCACGGATGCTGCTATACATCCTCCATTGCACACGACGGTCCCCACCACAAAGAATCAATCAGCCCCAAATGCCAACCGTGCTCAAGTTGAGAAACTGATCTCGTCTAGGGAAGACATACAGACTCTGACCTAGCAGATGTTCTCCCAGGAATGTCTCCTTGATCAGACTTTCCAGCGCTTTCCTGATAAGCAGGAAGGGGGGCACTTGCACTGAGGACTAAGTCCCAGACTTCTCCCCAGAGAGATTCAGATGACTCAGGATGAGACCCACAAGTCAGGGTTTTTTAATAAACCCTCCACAAATAAACGATACCCCCAGAGAAGTTTGGGAAACTGTCCTAGATGCTCAAGCACGCCAGGAGAATATCCAAAAGCAAATACTTCAAGGTAAAAAACCTGGGAAAGAATCCAAATGTCCATCAGCCGAAGGAATGCATGCGTGAGTTGTGGTCTCTTCCCACAATGGAATATTGCCATATTTCATGGACTTTTAAGATGCCACTGAATGTAAGGTCATCAATTTATGAGCCACTAAGAAAGAAAGAGGCTGCCAATTAATCTATCAGGTGGTGCTTTTTTTTACAGTTAAATTTTTAAATTTAGTGTTATTTTTCAATCTCTTTTAGACTGATTTAGACATACTGGATCATGTATCACGCTGCTCTGTGCCCATGACGTTCTGTGTAGATAATAAGCATAGGAGAGGGGTTTTTTTGTCTCAAGGCCAAGGTAGAGTGTAATATTTTTGAAGACCCTTCAAACGTCAATTAAATTCAACTCACGCAAGATCAATAATGCACCATGGCTCAGAAGTGACGACATAACCAAAGTCACATCCGTGTGCACTGGAAGGGCAAAAGCAGTGACAGCTATGGCCTGACCCTGCCAGAGAGACAGCAACTGTAAGGTGCCGTGGATTGCAAATATCCACAAGCCGACTGCAGAGAGGCTCATCTGTGGGGAGATCTATGCGTTGCAGAGTTGGTAAAATGGCATGAGACAGCATAAAAATGAATGAACTACAATTATTCCCATAGACTTGAATGAATCTCACAACCAGAATATTCACTTAAAAAAGCAGACCATGTGCAGTACGATCCCACCTTTATGAAGTTCAAAAACATGCAGAACTAAACCATGCATTGTTTCCAGACAGACACAGGAGGTGTCCCACAAAGAAAAGTAAGACGTGGTCAAACAAATACTGGACAGCTCCATCTCTGGGGGGAAAGGAAGAAATGCAATCAGGAGTGCACATAAAGGGCTTTCAGAAACTTGCGATACTCTATTTCTCAAGTTGAAGTTCAGTTTCTGAGTATTTTTATCAGGGCCAGGACTAAGGGGAGGGGCTAGCCTGGGGTTGGGGTCGTTAAGGGAGTGGCCAAACACTCAGGTATCAAGGTAAAAATATTTTAATGCAATTGTTTTTTAAATCAATGCAAAAAGTCCATGATGAACAAAATATCAAACGTTTATAGGACAGAGAGAGACAGAGCATGAACGGGGGAAGGTCAGAGAGAGAGAGGGAGATACAGAATCCGAAGCAGGCTCCAGGCTCTGAGCTGTCAGCACAGAGCCCGACGCGGGGCTCAAACTCACGGACCGCGAGACGGTGACCTGAGCCAAAGTCGGACGCTTAACCGACTGAGCCACCCAGGCACCCCAAATAAAACTTTATTAACAAAAACAGGTAGCCATCCCACAGGCCATAGTTGCCATTGGATTTTTTAAAATATTGCATTAAAATTTTATTATTTGGTAAAGTGCTGTTGATTATAAACATACACATAACAGCACATATACATACATATACATATACATATGCAAATACACCATTTTTTTAATTTTTGATATGTATTTCTTTAAAAATTTTTGCAGAGAGGCACCTGAGTGGCTAAGTCAGTTAAGTATCCGACTTCCGCTCAGGTCATGATCTCACCGTTTGTGAGTTCAAGGCCCGCCAGACTCTGAGCTGACAGCCGGGGGCCTGGAGCCTGTCCGCCTGGCCTAGGAACCTTCTCAGTCAGCCTCCCCCACTGGGACAGCACTCTAGTTTAGAAGCCCTTTTGCCACTCATTTTTAAAAAAATGTTTATTTATTTTTGAGAGACAGAGCGCGGGCATGAGCAGGGGAGGGTCAGAGAGAGAGGGAGACAGAGGATCTGAAGCAGGCTCTGTGCTGTCAGTGCAGAGCCCGACGCGGGGCTCGAACCCACAAACCGTGAGATCATGACCTGAGCCGAAGTCGGATGCTTAACCGACTGAGCCACCCCTTGCCATCCATTTTTTTTTTTTTAATTTTTTTTTTCAACGTTTATTTATTTTTGGGACCGACTGAGCCACCCCTTGCCATCCATTTTTTTTTTTTTAATTTTTTTTTTCAACGTTTATTTATTTTTGGGACCGAGAGAGACAGAGCATGAACGGGGGAGGGGCAGAGAGAGGGGGAGACACAGAATCAGAAACAGGCTCCAGGCTCCGAGCCATCAGCCCAGAGCCTGACGCGGGGCTCGAACTCACGGACCGCGAGATCGTGACCTGGCTGAAGTCGGACGCTTAACCGACTGCGCCACCCAGGCGCCCCGTTGCCATCCATTTTTTAATTTAATCTTTATCTTACTGCTGTGAGGGAGGCAGAAGAATCCTCCATTTCCAGATGGGGAAACTGAGTCTCGGAGACGTTAACTAGTCCAGCCAAACATTACACAAGGGATGGCAGAATTTGGCTCATATTGGGGGTTTTGAATCCATTCAGCGCTCATCCCGTCAAATGCCAACTGACTGGTGGCCTTTCTGAATCAAGAAGTGCCTTGCCTAGTTCACTATGAAATCAGAAAGCAGGGTGACAACAGTAGCAAAGGGGATGCCGGTGAAGCTCTTTAGGCTGGGAAAATGGTTTCATCTGAAGAGCCTGTTACCACAGTGTGGCAGGCAGTATAGACCCGCGTGTCTGAGGATGGGTGACAACAGCTGTGTCTAATGGCCTCCCACCCTCTCCTCCACCAAGAGCCCCCATGGGCTGCCTGTCGAGATTCTCTTCCAAGGCAAACAGCCGTCCCGGGAGCCAGTGGGGCATTTTGGGAAGCAGCACTTAACTCTTTATGGTCACTAGGAGGCCATCTGCGAGGCGATCACTCGAACGCATGACTGATGAGCAATTTCACAGCTGAGAAGAGCTCACGGCATTTTCACAAAAGCACCCAGTTTACTCCCAGACTGATTACGCAGTCACCGGGAGACTGACTCATCAGCATGGCAGTCGCACACTCCGGGGCTGAAGACGTACCCCTTGTAGACGCTTGTTAGTTTCCTACGGCCGCCAGAACACGATCTAGGTGGCTCCAAACGGCAGAAATGCATTCTCGCTGTTACAGAGGTCGGGAGTCTGGCATCCAGGTGTCGGGTCCCTCGGAGACTCCGTGGAATCCTCCCTCGCCCCTTCCAGGGTCTGGCGCTGGCTGCCGGTCAGCCCTCGGCGTTCCTTGGCTTGTAGCGTCATCCCTCCAATCTTCACCTGCATGGTCACGGGGCATTCTCCTTGTGTGTTTCTGTCTCTATGTCCAGATTTCCCTGTACTTATAAGGACACCAGTCATAATCAGGGGCCCACATTACTCCTCTATGATCTCATCTTTAAATTCTTTTAAGTTTATTTATTTCTTTAGAGAGAGGGGCGGGGAGAGGGGCAGAGAGAGAGGGAGAGAGAATCCCAAGCAGGGTGCACGCTGTCAGCTCTGAACCCAACATGGGGCTCAAACTCACGAACCGTGAGATCGTGACCTGAGCTGAAAACAAAAGTCGGACCTTTCACTGACTGAGCCACCCAGGCATCCCTGTATGACCTCGTATTAACTTCACCAATTACATTTGCAACAACCCTGTTTCCAAATAGGAACATCCTATGGTGCGAGGAGTCAGGAACTCAACCTATCTGTTGGGGGAACTCATTCCAACTGGAAACAGATGCACCTGTCAGGTAGAACTTGCCACTGGAGGGAAATGCAGGAACCGCACAGGCAAGGTACAGCACCTGAGCCTGAGGCTTGGAAGTTTCCCCCAGCACTGCGATTAACCCCCAGATACCAAACTAAATCCCCAGATCTGGCTCCTGCTCACCTCTCCCTCTCTTCCCTGCTCCATCCAGACTCTTGTGTGCCCCAAACCTGTCCAATGCCTTCAGCACAGGGGTTCCTTCTGCCTTAAATGCACATCCACCCCTGTTGTCATCTGGCCAACCCTTCGAGTCTCAGTGTGAGGGGCGGGGTTGGGTGTCCCTGCTCCCCCATCATCACTGCTCCCGTTTTAATGTTCGTAGCATCCCAGACATGCACTCACCAACACCATAACTGGCTCAGTTCTATCTGTCTCCCTAGCAGGCTGGATGTTCCACGAGGACGGAGCTCTTGAATGTCTAGTCATCCCCATACCCTTGGAGCCCACACAGGGAGTACGCGCTCAAGAATATTTCCAGTTGGATGGATAGATGGACGGATGATTCTTGAAGACATCAACTCAAGACACCGTAAGGAAAGCCGGAGTTCCTGGACACCGATTTTCCTGCTACCCGAAAGCTCTAGGCAAAAGAAATCCCAAGAGGATTTTTGCTTTTGCAAGATCGTCATTGCTTCTTTGCTTTACACCCTTCTGGCTCCTGAAAGGTGTCACAGGAACACTTTACTTTCGGATAGCAGGAGAGCCTCTCTTTCCAAAGCTCCCTCCGAGACTTGAGAGCCGGCCCTGTAGCAGAATGAAAAGACTGCAGAAGCTCTGGACCTCAAGGTAGACATATGTGACCCCAAGCCCTTCCTCTCTCTCGGTGACCCTGAGAGAGCCACATACTCCCCTGGACCACGTTCTCCTTTCTCAAAGTAAGAAAATCAGACCCTGCCTCCTCCCAGGGCTGTTACAAGGAGATTTGCACCCCTTGGCACCTACAGGTGCTAGATCTATATTGGGGTTAGAAATGGGTCTCTTTAATTCATCAATGACACATTAGCCTCGGAATGACTGAACCCACCTAGGAATCAGGACTTTGGGAAAGTATTCTGTCTCCTCAGGGCCCCGGGTTCCCCATTCATTCACAACATTTACAGAAATGCCTAGGGTAGCAGTTTCCAAACTGAGTTTCAAAGAAGTGTTTCAGGGCCCCCACCGTCAGGGGACAGGATGAAGGGACAGGGACAGGTCATCACGCCCCCTGCTGCGCACAGGGGCATAACAACACTACTTTTATGATCTGCTGATTCAAATTTTTTTTTTTTCAACGTTTATTTATTTTTGGGACAGAGAGAGACAGAGCATGAACGGGGGAAGGGCAGAGAGAGAGGGAGACACAGAATCAGAAACAGGCTCCAGGCTCTGAGCCATCAGCCCAGAGCCTGACGCGGGGCTCGAACTCACGGACCGCGAGATCGTGACCTGGCTGAAGTCGGACGCTTAACTGACTGCGCCACCCAGGCACCCCTATCTGCTGATTCATATACTGGGGGGTTATGTACGATCCCTTTTGAAGGGGTCTGTTTCTAAATAATATTAATGATCGACCTCTAGAACTCCAATCCCAAGAAAAGGTTCCTGACTTGCATTTAATGGACCAGGAAATGTAATAAATAGGGGACTAAAGTTGGCAATGTTTACTTCCAAGGAAAGAAACTACATTAAAAAAAAAAAATCACCATTTATATAATCACCCATCATTTCATTTTAAAAAAAACATTTAACACCAAAAAGATACGAAGGATATGATCTCCAACCAAAGGGCTTTTTAGTTCATAAACATATGTGATGGAAACACTGCTTCCTGTTTTTTATTTTCACCTGGCTGGCAGCTGGGTGAAAACATCAGCAGGTCCCCAGCCTGGTCTGGGGGCTGGTCTCTGGTCCTAATTCCAAGGGAGCTTTTGTTAAATCTCTACCCTCAGAGAATGGGGTGGGAACGGGGATTCAGATGCACATAACCCATAGAGCCGGCACTTAGAACGGGCAGGGCCTTCTCTAGTCCTAAACCTTAGGAACGGGAGGGGCGCCTGGGTGGCTCAGTCTGTTAAACGTCTGACTTTAACTCAGGTCATGATCTCACGGTTTGTGGGTTTGAGCCCCTTTGAGCCCCACGTCAGCCTCTGAGCTGTCAGCACAGAAGCCTGCTTGGGATTCTGTGTCTCCCTCTCTCTCTCTCTCTCTCTCTCTGCCCTTCCCCTGCTCATGCTCTGTCTCTTTCAAAAATAAATAAATGCTAAAAAAAATGTTTTTAAACCTTAGGTATGGGGTCAGCAATTTTATTCTGACACTGCCACACAGCCCCTGACTTTGTAGGTCCTCCACGAGCAGCTGATCGATGAATGAATGACCCCTGGGGGGAGAGGGGCAGGTAGGCGCCTACCGAAGGCTCCTCATTGGCCCTGTCCCCGCGACCACAGCTCCGTCTGGATCTCACACCTGCCCGCCCACCCGCTTCCTCTACCTCTGCAAATGTGCCTTCTGGGGCTTGAGCAGATGCTCTGATGCCAGACCGGGCGAAGATGGCAGCAAGGGGACCAGATAATCTGACGGCCATCAGTGTTTCAGTAAGCACAAACAAGTGCCGGTGACATAGGGCCCCAGTGGGGCCCCAGCATCTGTAAATCACATGGGATCACATCTCAGCGCAAAGCCTGTCTCCTACTTATTTCTGGGGCTTGAGATGAGAAAAAGAAAGTTTGCATCCCCTGCACGGAGGTCGTAGGTGTTCAGAAAGTCCTGCAAGAGCCTGGCTTTGCCCATTTAGGATAGCTCTGAACACACTGGCTACTTCAGCTGGATCTTGACCCTGGCTGCACGTTCCAATCACCCAGGGATCTTTAAAAAGTACTGATGGTGGGGCGCCTGGCTGGCTCGGTCGGTTAAGCCTCGGACTCCTGGCTTCAGCTCAGGTTGTGATCTCATGGTCCATGAGTTGGAGCCCCGCATCGGGCTCTGTGCTGACAGCGTGGAGCCCGCTTGGGATTCTCTCTCTTCCGCGCGCCCCCCCTCTGCTCCTCCCCTGCTCATTCTCTCTCTCAAAAAAACAAACTTAAAAAAAGATTAAAAATAAATAAATAAGTTAAAAGTACTGATGCCTGGGCCCCACCCTCCAGCAGGTTTGATATCATTGGACTGGGTGGGGGGGGGGGGCAGCCTGGGAATCAGAATTTTGAAAAGCTACCACCCCAACCCAGGTGACCTGAGTGCACAACTAATGAAACCACCAGGCTAGAAGCAGTTCCTTCTTTCATGCCAGCTGAAAACTGACAGGGAAAGGGCAAAAAGAGATTCCTGACACTCTCTGAAATAGAAATCTCAAATAAGCAGAAAGGGTACTACTCATCACATAGGTTCCCACTCCGCTTCTGAATAAATAATCATTCACATTTCCCTCTGGCTACTCAATGCAAAGAGAAGCAGACAGCAGCATGAATCACAGGTGCGCTGCCCACAGCGGGTTCTTGTAAGGGTTAGTCGTTGATCTTGCCTGCTCAGTATCCCTACGCTGGGACTTCCATCCCCCTGGTGTTTCTTGAAGATCCATTCCCTTTAATTGCAACCTAACTGGATTCCACTCCATGGATTCGGGCCACACAAGTGTATTCTCTCCAACTGACTAGAGGGATCAGTTCAGGACACACATGTATGTGCCCCCATCAGACCAATCAGATCTAATGGTGAAACTCCTTTTCCTGATGCACTCAGGTCTGTAACGATGGAAATCTGGAACAACCAAAGGCCACCACGAATGGGGAGCCTAACTAAGAACGAAACCCACAAGGAAGAAAGCAGGACTGTGAGACAGAGAAAGAACATGCCCTGATGATACTGAGCTCCTGGATCCAGCCATTCCTGAAGCTCTTGTTTATATCTAGATTGCTTTTCTTCAGTACACAAACTAGCAACTTCCTACTTCACCACTTCAGTACTGCTGAAGCCGGTATGTGATGGGTATCTATTACTTGCACCAGAAAAAGCCCTGACAAATGCAATCTTGAAGATCTCTAAGCCAGGCACCCCTTTTTTGCCAATAACCGCCCCCCCCCACTCCTCTATCCAGGTTCTGTGGGGTTTCCAAGAGGGAGAGAAATTGGGTAAGGACAGACTGCCTCCTCTCTCTAGACCCCTGGATCCCCCACACTGTATGTCTACTTTCAGAATTAAGTTTACACACGTGCAGAGGCTATACTGTTTCTCGAGCAAACCTCTATTTCATAGTTCCAACCACTGTCCCTAAAAACAGAATCCCAGACTATTTGGAAGGGGCTGTGATGGAGCAGTCACCCCACTGCGGATAAGCTGAGCCGTGGGCATGGTGGCCCTGACAGAAGAAACAGGCCCTCGGATGAATACCTTCTCACGAGGGCCATCGGTGAAGCGGCCGCGTTAAATAAGGCGGGATGAAAAGCCTCGCCCAAAACCATCCTACCTCTGCTCTGGCAATTCCACACCCAGCACCGAAAACAGTCACATCTCCTTGAATGAATACGTCTGTGTGTGTATACGCGTACAACGCACCTGACATACACGTGTGTTAGTAACGTTATGTGAATGACAAATGCTGGGATTCAGGCCCTCCTCACCACGTGCCTGGCATTGTGCTAGAAGTGTACCCGCGTCCTCTCGTTTAATCTTGCAATCACCCCACGAGGCAAGTCTGACTATTCTCCTAGCTTTGCAGGTGAGAAACCGAGGCTCAGAGACGTCACCTACCCAAGGCCCCACGGCCTGCAGGGGGCAGAGCTGGGACCTGAAACCAGGCCTTGTTTAGCTCTGAAGTCTGAGCCAAATCCGGCCTGCCACCCGTATTTATAAATAAAGCTTTACTGAAACACAGCCCTGCCCACTCGATTGTGTAAGGCTGCCCTTTAGAGAAAAAGCAGCCAACCTCTGGCACCGGCCTAAACGGTGACACAGCGTTTTACGGCCTGGAACAGCTCACGCGTATCCATGGCTTATTGGATCCCCACTGCAGATCTGCGAGGTCAGGGAGACTTACACCGTCATTAGCCCGTTTCACAGACAGGAAAACAGGGGAGGTGGCGGCCTAAGGTGGCCTGGCTGCTCAGGGCCAGGCTGCAGCACACTGCCTCCAAACCCAGAAGGTCCTGACACGGCTTCGCCCCCCCAGAGAGAGCCGCTGTGGGAGGCAAGGTCAGGGTCTTGAGGCACTGGTGCCCCTCACGGCGGCTCCCGGAGCTCCCAGAGAACAGGGAGCCCAAAGGCTGCTGGGAAGGCCTAGGGAAACAGAAAATAAAGACTGCTGGCAGCAAGGCTGGGTATGCCGATGAACACCTAAGGGCCTCCGACGAGGGAGTGTCGTGAGGGGATCAGCAAAGGCATTCATCCGAAGGAGCATGCCAGCTCCTGCCACAGACAGGACACTTTTGCCACCTGCTCCTCAGTCCCTCTGTTCAGCACTTTAACACCAAAGGCTAGGCCTTCCTCCCACAGCTCTGGTTTCTGGGTGGGGCGGGGGGTGGTCCTCCCTCCCTCCAGCCCCCCTTCACCTGTCCAGATTCTCTCTACCAAGGAACGTGGCACTCACAGTGGCTGGCTGAGCTCAGGAGGCTGGGAAAGTTGGGTCACTGGAGGCAGGAGGGAGAAGAGAGAGAGAAAGGGATGGTGACAGGCAAAAGGAGGGACAGAGAGGAGGGGCAGACACACATGAAGACCGACAGAGGAGGAGGGCAGGGGAGAATAAACAGGGGAGAGAACGGGAGGGGGAGGGGGATGCGGGCGCCAAGTGCCCACCCGCACCTGCCTGGCGATGCCCTGACTTTCAACAGGGGGAAGGACTGCTTTACCGGCCCCGAACACAGCAGCATGGGGCCTGGTGAGACGCTTGCCACTTTTATCCCCAGCCAAGGAGAGTGTGGCCTGAGACGAAAAGCAGGTTCTCTGATCTTGCCCAGCAGCTGGCGGGGCCCGGGCATCAGAGCGAGGGTCTGTGCTGGTAATCAGCCCAGATCCCGGCCACCATCGGTGGGGGGCTGGGACAAGGCTATCTGAGGGCTGGGAAGCAGCCTGTTATTTGCAGGAAGAGGACTCTCCCCGTTCAAAAGGAGAAACAAATAAGTAAAAGGCCCAGCATGAAAATCAGTTTCCAAAGCTACACCCTAGGAGCAGAGGTGTGGCAAGGAGGATAGAATTTGTAGCATGTGGGTGACAGAGGAGGTCAGGAGGGCAGCCCAGGAGCACAGTCCTGAGGGTGGAAAGAAAGGCTGACCCCACCTCTTTTTTTTTTTTAATTTTTATTTATTTTTGAGAAAGAGAGAGAAACAGAGCATGAGCAGGGGAGGGGCAGAGAGAGAGGGAGACACAGAATCCGAAGCAGGCTCCAGGCTCTGAGCTGTCAGCACAGAGCCCGATGTGGGGCTTGAACCCACAGACCACGAGACCATGACCTGAGCCGAAGTCCGACGCTCAACCGACTGAGCCACCCAGGCGCCCCTGACCCCACCTCTTTGAAAAGTTCCTGTCACAAGAAATGGCAAAGGACATGCCACGTATGGCAGGTATGGTCACAAGTTGGTGGCATCCCATATAAATGCTGCTTAACATATGACGGAATTGTGAAGGCGTTTTCTCTGTTGCCACTAGGCTAAAAACTGTGGAACTGTCCACGAAAATCTACATGTCTGGACTCTCCTGGAAAATGTGGATAATCTGGTGACACCCTGTCCCCTTCTTATAGAGGGGCTGGAAGTGAGTGGTGGCTGCCTTCTTTAGAAGGGGTCGGTGCTCTGTGTTTTTCCACAGTCCTCACCTCTCTCTACTGCCTGACGGCAAGTGCATCCTTCACCCCTGATGTCCTCAATCGAGATTTACTGAGTAACAACCATGCCCCTAGCATGAGGCACAGGGCTTAATTTATTCACTCAAAACACACTTTTTCAGCATCTACGATGTGCCAGACCTTGAGGATACAGCAGTGAACAAGATGGACAAGTCACTGCCTTTATGGAGCACACAACCTGCTGGAGGAAGGTGACCTCAATGCAACAGCACTTCATCTCCTGTAGCCTTCACAACAACCTTGCGAGGACAATATGGTTCTACTCGCTTTACATATCAGGAAACTGAGGCTTGAAGATTTTCTTATGCTTAGTGAAGTAGGCACTTCTGTTTGGAGGCGTGGGGGGGGGCGGTCTGAGACTATTTAACAATCGTTATGGGATGGGCACTGGCCAATCAGAGCACTCGTCCAACCAATCAGAACACAGGCCCGGCCAATCAGGAGACAGGCTCAGCCAATCAGAACATGCACCCAACCAATCAGAGCAGAAGCCCAGACAATCAGATTAAATAGTGTTATAAATGCGTAACAGCTGCCTGTCTGTATTGCTTTGTACTGGGCAGGGATTATGACATTTTGTCCATCCGAACAATTCCTAGTTTTCAGACGGTGGTCACTGACCTCCCAACAATCAACATTCCTGTGAGATGAGCAGATATCACTGACATGCCCATTTGCCAGATAAAGAAACCAGGGCTCCGAACTGTTGAGCAAAATCTGACAAGGGGCACATTACCAGGGGTAGCAACCCTCAGGGAAGAAGCCAGATCTCCCAACTCCTGGCCCAGAGCTTCTGGCTGTGTCTTATGTGGCTCCTAGCCAACCAGACTACAAATTCTCCGAGGTCAGGGGCTGTAGCAGACATTTCCTTGATGCTTTCATGATACTCAGTGCTATGGTCTGCGTGTTTGTGTCCCTCCAAAATTCATATGTTGAAATCCTAACCCCCAGTGTGGTGGTTTTAGGAGGTGGGGTCTTTGGGAGGTACTTGGGTCACGAGGACAGACCTTCATGAAGGAATTGTGCACACACAAAAGGGGACCCAGAGAGCTTGCTTGCCCTCTTCCACCATGCAAGATACAGAAAGAACCAGGAGAGGGTCCTCACCAGAGGGCCATAGAGGCACCTTGATCTTGGACTTCCCAGCCTCCAGAACTAAGAGAAATAAATGTCTGTTGTTTGCCCAGCCACCCAGTCTGTGGAATTCTGTTATGGCAGCCCCAGTGGACTAAGACACTTTACATATCAGGAACTCACTCGGTACTGAGTACTCCATTCAGATATGGGGGCAGGTGTGGTGATGTCCAGCAGAAACCAATGAGGATCAAAACTGACCCAAACCCAAACACCATCCATCATACAGTAGTATTGATGGCCACAACAATGGTGGTCACCATCGTGATGACTGCCACATTATGCCCATCTTAAAGATGGGAAAACTGAGGCTACAGATGTTAAGTAGTAAAATGGCAGAGACAAGATTTCAAACCCAAGCTTATCCAATTCTCACCTTGACGCTTGGCCACTGGTGGGATGCTATCTGCCTTGGGAATGGCACTGAGCCTCTACCTGGTACCGTGGGTTAACCTCCTCTGCCAGGCTGTGTGCTGCCTAGAGACTCCCAAGGAATGTCGGAGGGATAGCAAAGCAACTGCTTGCCAGGGATCATAGAGAAATGTAGTCCAAGGGAGATGTCTGGCGAACCGCAAGCGTTTTCTGTACCATGTGGAGATGTGGCCCCACTAATTTGGCTCATGAACTAATCTGGCCAGGGGGATGCTCCTCAAAGCCCCTGAGGACAGAGACCCCCGTTACTCACTGTTACTTTAGGACACTGGTTATCAGCTTCCCTGGCATTCATTCTCCATTCTTAGGCACACCCCTCAATTTCTAAGCCCAAAGGTAAAGCTCACAGTCTAGGATTAAGCCAATAAGTTAGCATCCCACATGTTTGACCCCACTGATTGGTTTAGAGGTGAGCATACGGTCATGCTGGTTGAATCAGTGAATCTCAGACCTAAACATTCTCACTCTTCCATTCTGGACCAGAGCGGGGAAGGGACTTCTGGGATCATCTTACTGCCACATGGAGCCTAAAAGCGTAGCCATCCTGGAGAAGAACAAAGTCAAGATATACAGAGAGACTGAGGCTTGACATGAACTGAGCCCCCTGATCCAGCCATACCTGAAGCCTACATTAGTAGCCCCTGGACCTTTCAGTTACATGTGCTAATAAACGACCTTCATACTAAAAGCAACAATTCAACTTGGATTGTTTGTCACTTGTGTCAAGTTCTATGTTAGTCCTACCACCACCAGGCAGTGACAAAGACCTGCTTGTTTCTAATCAACAAAATCGTTTTTGAGAGTTTTGTTTGAGTGCCTGTTTCTTTGGCCAGTTAAGGTAGCAGACCACCCATGACATCCCAAAGACTGCATCAAAGTCCAGCAACTTCAGTTCCTGCCTCGATGATGCCAAATTCAGCCGGCTCTGCAGCTCTGGAGGGCAACAAGCAAAATCCTTTCTCCTTTGTCCTCTAGATTCTGAGTAGCTGAAGGCTCACGGTGCTGGCTGCAAGGTGAATGCTCAAAGATGTTACTGTCCTTTTAAAAATATTGATGTGTGCCAGCTCCATGCAAGGCACAGTGGAAACAGTAATGAGCAAGAGAAATGCAGTCACAGCCCTTGTGGAACTGATAATGGGGGAACGGGGCATTAAGCAAATACTCACAGAAATAAACAGATGGCTGTGGATTGCGGGAAGCGCTTCAGAAGGAAAGCGCAAGAGATGAGACGAGATGCAACTGACACCCACTTGGGGAGTTAGGAAATGCTTTCCCAAGGAAGTAGAAGTTCAGATAAAGTGACGACAATGGCAGGGTGTCCAGGAGCCCACGGGTTCAAAGCAGGAGAGAACACAGTTCACTTAAGGTCGTGGTAGAATCTTCACCCTGGTTTGGGAGCCAGATTCTCATTTGCGGCAGATCACTCTGGTGGAATGGATATGGGACTAAAATGAATATGGAAAGATCCATGTGGAGACTACTGAATCGTTTGGACCAGGGTGTTGGTGATGGAGGAGGATATGAAAAAAAAAAAAAAAAAACCCGGAAGAACAGAACTCACAGTCTACAACCTATGAGCCAAATCTGCTCCCTTGACAGTTTTTGTAAATAAAGTTTTATTGGAACACAGCCACGCCCATTCTGTTGGAAGAAAGTCTATGGCTCCACATGCTACCCGGCAGAACTGAGTAGTTGCAATGGAGACCATCTGGCCTGCAGATCTGAAAGTATTTAGTACCTGGTCCTTTACAGAAAGTTTGCCAACTATGATTTAGAAGATCAACTCAGTAAGACTTGGAAATGGGGCATCGTGGAGAGGAAGGGGCAAAGATCACACCTAGATAAAATACAGGCTTGCTCAACTGAGGAGACGTACAAGATGGGGTCACTAGAGACGAATTAGCTTTATCAGGGAAAGAAACAACTTTGATGAAAACAACCCACCAGGTCCCTGCTACCTAATGGAAATGAAGTCTGGCCAAATCATGTGCAGAGTGCACATGCAGCCTGGATGGGGTCTGAAGGTTCTAGTCTTAGCTCTGATGTGTTGTGTAACTTGCAGCCATGCATGGATTTCTCCTCCTGGAACATCAGTTTCTTCATCCGCAGAATGGGGATACAGAAGTACGAGGAAGGAATATGAATGCCTGGTGTATCCTGCATCGTTCGAGGGCAACTCTGCTTGTTACTTCTGGTCTTGTTGCTATGAAATCAGTTGAAGGACTCACCAGGGATGGCGGCGGGTTGGGGCGGGGGGGGATGTTACTGGGACAAAGGTACAGTCAGACACAGGTCCTCGTGACAGGGAACGGGACTGCCCACGCCAACAGTGTGTACCTGCCCAAGGATCAGGACTCACTCCAATAGATATAAATGACCCCCTGGCTGCTAATGCCAACCACTTACCGACCAATTTTTGCTGCTACAATTCCTGGTGGGAGCAATCATAACAAAAGGTCTAAGGTTGTCTATTGCATGCTGAGCCCAAACTGTTTGTGCTCAGGCAAGGACTGCAAAATTACAGAGAAGAAAGGGTTGATGATAAAAACCCAGAAGCTGCCTCCTCTACAACATTCATAACTACCTGCATCACACACACACACACCACCAGCCCTCCTTGCACACAAAAGGTGTCACCTTTTCAAGGAAGGCACTGTTTCCTTCCCCTAGAGCACAGTCTGTGGCAGCAGAAGGGCTAACTTTGCAGCCATCCTGGCATAACAGAGAGAGCTATCAGCTGGGCATCAGGAGATCCAAGTTCAAATCCCAGCTCTGAAACCCTGGGCAAGTTCCTTCTACTTTCTGGCCTCAGTTTCTCCATCTTTAAAATAAGGGCTTGGATTCTGTGATTTCTGAGCTCCCTATCAGTTCTGACCTCTACGCTTTTATTTATGTTTTTAAATTTTTTTAAGTTTATTTATTTATTTTGAGAGAGAGAGAATGGAGGGGAAGGGGCGGAGAAAGGGCGGGGAGAGAGAATTCTAATCTGGCTCCTCACTGGACAGCACGGAGCCTGATGTAGGGGTTCTGATCCCATGAACCACGAGGTCATGACCTGAGCTGAAACCAAGAGTCAGAAGCTTAACAGACTGAGCCACCCAGGTGCCTTTTGACCTCTACGATTTCAGAACAGAAGTTACAAACTGGGAGCTCTAAGACCAAATACAACCCGCAACCCGGTGGGATTATTTAATACCACCTCACACAGTGTTAAGAGATTTTTCATTGGATGCTAGCATTTTACAACTGGGAGATTTCTCATGAAAGTCACAGTTGCTGACTTCTTCAGAAAAATTCAAACACCTGGCAGCTCGGATGCACTGAAAAAGACACACCAGCATGTAAGTAACAGTTGTGCCCAAACCACACAGCCTGGGTCTAACACGAAGAAACACACACAGACAAGCCCCAATTGAGAAGCGTTCTGTGGAGAAGCCGGCCCCCATTCTTCAAAGGCGTCAAAGTCGCAAACAAGGAAGAAAGGCTGATGAACTATTCAAGCCTGACACAAGAACTTAATGCGATATGTGATCCTGGATCGCATCCGCACCAGAAAAATAAATTGCTATGAAATATACTATTGAGACAATTGTTGAAACAGGAATATGGGTAGATGAAAGTCTCGAGTCAATGTCAAGTTTACTGAATCCGGTACCTCTATGTGGTTATGGAACCCACTCCCAAATGGCTCATAAGAATGAAAGAGAGGAAGTGAATGCACGGAGATGTTAAAAATGAATGAATCTGGGGGCACCTGGGAGGCTCAGTCAGTTATGCGTCTGACTTCAGCTCAGGTCATGATCTCACGGTTCATGGGTTCGAGCCCCGCGTCGGGCTCTGTGCTGACGGCTCAGGGCCTGGAGCCTGCTTCGGATTCTGTGTCTCCCTCCCTCTCTGCCCCTCCCCCGCTTGTGCTCTGTCTCGCTCTGGCGTCTCTCTCTGTCTCTCTCTTTCAAAAATAAATAAACATTAAAAAAATAAATAAATAAGAATACAAATGGACGAATCTGAGTAAAGGGGGGTACAGGAGTCCTTTGCAGTGTTCTGTAAGTTTTCTGTAAGTTTGAAATTATTTCAAAATGAAAAGTTGGTTTTTTTTTTTTTTTTAAAGACTGTCATATAACCGAGCAATTCTCAAATGTTAGTGTGCGGAATCCCCTGGAGGTTTGGTGAAAATTCAGATTGCTGAACCTCCCTCAGGGCGGCTGCTGCTTCTTTTTTTTAATGTTTATTTCTTTATTATTGAGGGGGGGAGAGGGGCAGAGACAGAATCCCACGTAGGCTCCACGCTCAGCGCTGAGCCCAACGCAGGGCTTGATCCCACAACCTGAGCTGCAACCAAGAGTCGGATGCAACCGACTGAGCCACCCGGGCGCCCCTCCCCAGAGTTTCTGATACAGTAGGTCTGAAGGGGGAAAGTAAGAATGTGCATTTCTAATAAGCTCGCGTGTGATACACACGCTGCTGGCCTTGGACACACTTTGAGAAGCCCTGGGACACTAGTTTAAACGGTGAAAGTGACTGTGAAAACACAGAAGGAGTTTTTAAAAGGCAGGAGAGACAGAGGGATGGTACAGGGGACTAGTGTTTTCCATCATGAGCCTTTTTGGATCATTTTCTTTGTTTCCAGGAATACACAGCTTCATGCCTATAAAGTACCCGGACCAAGACCTGCCTGGCAAGTAGCAGGTGGTCAGTACGTGTCAGGGACCCGCTGGTATTTGGGTTTCTAAAATACAGCAAAGATGCCAGGCAATACGGGTGCTTCCTGTACCTGCTGGGGAGGGGGGAAGAAGGGATAAGGAACAGCACTTTGACCTGCTCAGTGTGGGGGAGACACATCCTTCGGGGTGCCCCAATGCGACCTACGGGGGTCCCCCCTTCAGACCGCCACCACAGAGTCAGGTCAGGCACAAATACCTCAAAAATCTCTCCTGATTCTGAGACAAGAACGTGGTTCAGGCTGCAAAGTTGTGTCAAGACACGCAGCTCCCCCTCGTCCTCTTCCGGGGGGTAATGAACCTTGGCCTCAAGCCTCATTAAACCCCATTATATAATCACCCCCATCTCGAGTCTCTTTGCAACCCTTCCAGAGGCTGGTTTCTTGGGAGCACGCAGTTCAGCTTCATCGGTTTGTACCTGCTGCCTCCCTCAACAAATCAGGCTTCTGACTCAGCCTCGAGGCACATGAGGCCAGGCCCTCAACGGAGGGTCAACTATCTGCCGCCTTGTGTCTAAGAAAAAGTGCAGGAGATGTTTGGCGAAAAGAGGAGGAGAGACAGGGCGGTGAGACAGGGCAAGGTGAGGGCCACGCCGTCTTTCAAGGCACCTCGCGCGGGGCAGCACTTTGTAAGACGGGGACCTGGTGTAAAACTCCAGCTGGTGCCATTAGGACCAAGAGGGGGAAGTGTGGGAATCATCAGTCACTTGTTCCCTTTGGTAACTGCTGCCCTCAAGGGCTAGACCCCCACAGACAGCTAATAAAGAAACACCCAGAAAACTGCAGGTGGCAAAAGTTGCCTGTTATTCCTCATCTTCTACCGGACATGCCCTGGCCGCTTTCTGCAGCTGCCTGGCCCCCACAGGGACGGCTACCACCTGGGACAATGGATCCCCTGAGTATCAACACCGGAGTCTGGCAGGGCAGTGGTTTGTCAGCCAGCGTGGGTGCTGCTCTCTGAGTGAGCACAGCATGCTCACAAACATGACGATCCTTGGAGCAAGGCTGACCCCCAACACCACAATCCCCCCAGGAGGCGGGGGTGCCGGAACAAGTTAAGGTCTCTGTCTGATGAGCAAACAGGTCTCGGCGAAGGGCGTCACAACCGCATTTCCTCTGCATTACAGAAGGAGGCATTCAGAATGGGTGCAAACTCCACTTCCTGCTTGCCCTTGTGATCTTGGGCCAGCTACTCAAATGCTCTCAGCCTCAGTTTCTTCATCTGCAAAATGGGGATAAGAAGAGAAACTACCTGATGGAGCACTGTGAGGCGTAGGCGAAACAGTACAAGTAAACTGCTTTGCCTGAATAAATGCCAATTGCTATTAGCATCACCATTTCCATCATTGTTACAAGTTACGCCATCATCTAACGAGCCCCGATAGCTGCCAAAGCTACCCTTTGTGGAGACTCAGTGCTCTAAGCACTCCCCCACCCCGACTGCGCTGGGAAATCTACACTCATTCCTCATTTTGTCCTCACTACATCCTTGCCAGGTTGAAACAGACACGGGGGGTTCGGTGATTTGCCCAACAATATGTCAGCAACCACTTAGTGGCTATACTCCCCAAGTCACTTCCACCAGCCGGTAATGAACGATGATGAGTAATTACTCCTTCCCATCCAGCCGGTATTTTTTCATTCTGAAGAGGATGCTTTATTGGGGATGAGAGCGGCAGCCTGACCCAGTTCGGCCCGAATCAGAGATACCCTACTAGGAGCCAGCAGCACCCAGCTTGTTGGACCAAAACTGGTCCATGGGTGGAGGGCATCCGATCAGACACCAGGTGGGCAACATGGCATGCCCAAATGAAATGCCGAATAAACGCAGCAAGGACGGAGAGGTAAGTCCACTGCTCTCTACTCCTTCGGGAAGTAGATTCACTCCTGAGTCACCATCTTCCACGTTGAGCAGCAGGGCTTAATAACTTGTGTTTTGTCCATCGTCAGCCTTAGAGAAAGGTTCCTCTGCAAGCTGGGGCTCCTGCCGCTCCCCTCCCTCCCCCTGCTCGTCACTCCCAAACCAGAAATGGAGGGTAAGCCCCAAGGAGGTGAAGTCCTCCTCGCAGGCCACGGGAGGAAGCTGGGCACTCTGAGGGTCTGGGTCTCGGCCACTCTACAGCCAGATCTGCCTAATGCTGTCCCCAGGCATCACCAGTAGGGGTGACAAGATGGCGATCACCATCTTCACGGTCATCTTCACCGTGTGGCCACAGACAGAACTGACAGCGACAAGATGCAGCTCTAGGGGCTCCCTCTGCTGGGTCAGAGGGGGGTTGGGCTGGCACTGGGGCCCAAAGGCAGAGAGGTCTTTTCTGAAGTTCACAGTAGGAGGAGAACAGGACTATTACAAGCCCAGGGGAACCAGTGCCTGACCAATGTGTCCTCTCAACCACCCCAGCCCAGAGTCCTCAAACCAGCATTGTGAGTCAAAAGATTTGCCCAGGAAAAGCTCACTGGGTAAGCCTTAGAAACACAGAGTTTCTAAGCTCTGGAATGGACCCTTACGGAGTCTTTTGTTGTACAACTGGGGAATCTGAGACCCAGACAGAGAGAGGAATTTGCTTTACCAAAGTGCAGGGATACAGGCTTAGGTTGGATCTGGATTCAAAACCTATGACATGGGCAAGACCATTCACCCTTCTGAGGCTCTGTTTCCTTATCTACAGAATGGGAATTATAATGCCTGCCTCAAAGTGTGTGGTGAGCCTTAACCAGGGAGGGACAGAGGTCGCACGAGCACTCGCTGGCATCCTAGAGACTGTGTTTCCTAACCTGGAGCCTGTTCCACCGGGATGCCTGTCTCTGTCATGTGTTAGCATCAGTGGAAATGGGACCGGTCCGTGGGATTCCAGCTAATATTGGAGTTGCATACTCCTTCTCCTGCTGAGACTCAGATGCTACTTTCTTCCTTTATGGAAGATCAGAGGGTGACCTCTCTGCAAACAAGGACCAGGACTGTCCAAACAGGCAACTGTGCTTCTAGGGTCTCGGTGCTAAGGGCTGATTTTAAATTAGGGACTTTGCTCATGCCCACAGAGGAGAGAAGTCTGTCTTCTCACGTGGAGACCAGGGCAGGCATGAAAAGTTGGGAGTCACGGGGAATCCTCACAAAACTTTCCAGCAGGTGGGGAGGGATCTAAATGTGCAAGTCTGTGGTTATTTAAGCACGCTGAAGATGTTTCTATTCTGGAAAGAACTCAAGTGCAGAGTTGTGGTCAAACCCCCAGAGATGGCCATGCTAACATCACTCGTGGGATGGCGATGCCCGGAGACAGATGCAACCACCCGGCGTCATGCCAAGGTAAATTCCAAGCACTCTTAGGGCCATAGGGAAGTGGGGGGAGAACTGAAAGGCATTTACCCACAGCCCTCAGATTAACCATCAAGCCAGAGGATGTCAACACTGCCTGGAAAAAGGAGCTAACAAACCTCATGATGATAGCTACCACTTATTAAGCACTTACTGTGTGCCAGGCACCGTGCAGACGACCTGACATGCAGCAGCTGATTTAGTTAATCTATTATTATTCCCATTTTACAGACGGAGACACTGAGGCTCAGAAAGGCTCTGCCCTGCTCAAGGTCAGGCATGCTGCTCAAAAGGAAACAGAGCTGGGGAGCCTGGGTGGCTCAGTCGGTTGAGCCTCCGACTTCGGCTCAGGTCACGATCTCATGGTCCATGAGTTCGAGCCCCGCGTTGGGCTCTTGGCTGATGGCTCAGAGCCTGGAGCCTGCTTCCGATTCTGTGTCTCCCTGTCTCTCTGTCCCTCCCCCGTTCATGCTCTGTCTCTGTCTCAAAAATAAATAAACGTTAAAAAAAAAAATAAAAAAAAAAAGGAAACAGAGCTGGGACTGGCACCCAGGGACCTCCCTCCAGGGCCTCTCACCCTGTTGCTACGACACATTTGATACGTCATCACCCCCTTTTCCTCATCTGAGCTCCCAAGCCACCCTCTGACTGCACACAGGCTCACCCCCATGGAGCATTTACAGCCTCTCTGACCGTGATTTCTCTCAACAAATTAATAAATTGGCCTTCTGGCGTTGATATGTGTCATGGGTGCTATTTTAGTTTGCCTGATTCGGGGCCTGCTCCCCCTGGGCACTGAAATAAGCCAGGTTCTGGAACTTCTAACTGACGTCCACACGGGCCTCTTCTGGCTCTGGACCCTCAGTGGATTCCTGCGGCGGACGCATGATGCACATGTGCAGACGGTAAACTGAGCTCACCGTTCTGCCCAGGCCCACCATCTAGCGGTGCTACGTTGACTGTGTTAAGTCTTGACCTCAAGACACCGTGTTGGAGGTTACATGTGCCATTTTCCAGGGAGAGAAAACAACAGATTGCGTGAAATTCTCAGAGGGTCCATAGCCCCCCTAAAAAAAGTCCGAAAACCCTTCTGGCAAAGGTAAAGCATAGAACCCCACATTTAGAGAAAGGCCCCCTGCTGAATATTTGGGGGATCCCGGATCAAATCGTGTGTGATGGTGAAGCGTATCCGCTCTGGAGCGAGAAGGAACCAGGTTCAAACCCTGGCTCCACTACTCAATAGCTGTGTGGCTTTCGCCAAGTTCTTTGAGGCCCCTGAGCCTCAGTTTCCTCATCTGTACAATGGGAATAACTCGTCTGCACCATGGCTTGTCGCGAGAACTAAATGAGGTCAGGCACGTGGGTGATAAGGACGCACAGGCGCTCAGTAAACACTGCTTTTCATTTATCAGACCAGCAACACGATCACCCTGTGGTTGTGCTGGGGGCCGGGGGCTTATTTCCCTCGCACTCTGGCAGCCCTCTCCTCCTCCTCAGCTCCCAGCCAATAAAAGTTGACATCTTGGCTGGAGGACTGGCTGGGCTTTTTTCAGGGGCTCCCCTCTGACTACATCTGTGCCTGTTCAGCAAAACGGGCCTCTGGGCAGAGAAGATTAAACGCCTTCTGAAACCTCCACCCTTGATCACCAGAAAGTTCCATTTCCACTCCGAGTAATAACCATTTTGTCTCCGGCAGAAATTCGTGGGAGCAGAATGTAAAACACCCCAGGCCATGCTCAGCCTAGTTTGAACCCAAATACGTCTTTGAGATGAAAGGTTATACGTGTTGACCCGAGCGGGAGGAAAAAAAAAAAAATTACAAAATTCAATCGTAGATGCCTTATCCACAGTGACCCAAGAGAAATCCTGTGACCGGGCAGCGGAGAAGCAGAGAGAAAAAGCTGATGTCTCCTTTAATGCCCTGCATGCTTGCTTCCCTCTGTTATCCCTCCACACCTGCAGACAGAAAGAGTAGGAACAGGGGGACCAATGACAACAGCCAGTCAACCCCGCAAGTGCTAATTACGCCCCTTCCCTTCAAACCATCCCAAGGGGCGTGAACGGTGCAGGTGGGAGGGAGATGAGCCTCGCGTTCCAAGCATCTTACGAGCATCTTCTCAGAACGGGGAGCATACACCTGGCAGACAAGAGGGTTCAGCAGCCCCGGCGGGGCGGGCGGGTGACTTACTTGCAGAGAAGTTGGCCTCGGTGTGGACAGGAGGGGTGGAGGGCAGGAAAGGTGCATGTCCCACAAAGAAAGAGCGGAGAGAGCGCTCCGACAGGAGCGGCGAGCGCTGCTGAGATGGAATGTTCTCGCAGCTGCCCACGCTGCTGTGAATCTTGAGGTTCAAGGGCTTGCTTTTCTTCTTGGCTCTGAAAGGGAGACAGAAGCAGACGAGAGGGCAATGTGTCCGTCATTGCACACGAACTGAGAGGGGGCGGCCCCCATGTCGTTCAGCTGGCACCAATGTCCACCTCCCATGTTGACCTGGCCCTGATGCTGTCCTATCCAGACTTCACTGAGCTCCAGTCACCAGCTGGGTGCTGTTTCTCCCCTGTGACCCTTGGCTGGTGCTGTCCGCACTGCCCAGAATACCCTCCCCGTCCCTGCCTGGCTAATCCCCATCTGTCTTCCCTGACTCCGCTCTGGTGTCCTCTCCTCCAGGAGGCCTTCCCTGATACTCCCCTTCCCTTCTTGCCTGGGTCGGGTGTTCCTCTTCCATTCTTCTACGATATTCTGTATGTATCCCTGTGGCTGTACTTGCCTATTTTCCCAAATTTGTTCTTTTAGTGTCTGTCTCCCAAGTGAACTGTGGGTCTTTGAGGGCAATGACTCTGTACTGTTTGTTTCTCTGTCCTTGGCAACTAGCACAGAACCTGGCACACAGTAGGTGCTCATTAAAAGCTTATGAAATGACCAATCTGGATTATGACTGGCACTGAGCATGCTGCCTTCTAATTCCTTGAAGGCAGGGACCCTGTCGTTTTCGTTGCTGGATCTCTCAGACCCTGGCTCGGCACCAGCTGAATGGAATGAACCTCTGGGGTTGGTTTGGAAAATTTCTCCCCTTCCCAAGGAGCTTAGATGATCAGTTTAAGAGGGTGTGATTTGGCACAGCATCCAGAACGAACCACTCTGCCCTCCCCCCACCCCCCACCACGGCCCCATTCAGGTCAGGCCCAGAGTTGGGCGCCATCTTGTGGCCAAAGTGAACCCTCCTTGCAAATTTTCTCTGTTTGTAGGTGGAGAGCCCAGGAAGGTGCCTTAATTAAAGGCTGGAGGCCTCCCACACACAGGCAGCCTAAAAGTCACCCTCTCCAGGAGGTCTGCTGCTCATCAGCTTTAAGGAATCTAAGTGCGCTCGCGGAGTCTCTCCCTCACTGCGTTGGGCTGGCAGCCTCACTTATTATCTCCCTGGGGGTCTAAAGCAAGGCCCAGGAAAGTACTTCCTGTTACAGCAGCACACGTTAGCTGGCTCTCCCTGCCCGAGAGGGAAACAAGACATTTCATTCCACAAGAGTCTCCAAATGGGGGAGATTCACAGAGTAGGCATCTACACCGAGGCAATCTAATTTTGGAGTTAAACTCGGCAAGCTTTGGGATCAGTGAGACCGGGGCTCAGGTCCTGACCGTGACCTCAGGAAAGTGATCTCCTCTCTGTGTGCCTCAGTTTCCCTACCTGGATAATGGGGAAATCAATAGCACCTACCTAAGAAGGATGTCGTGACAATTCTACGAGACGACGTGCTTGGCACGGGGCCCTGCACAGAGCGAGGTTACCTGTTGGGAACCTCACTGTGACCATGTTAAACTGGGTGTCTATATAGCATGGAATTAACCTTGAAGAAGCCAAAAGTTGAAGCCAAGCCGTGTTTTTCACCTGAAACATCCAGCAACTCTCAGCCCACCGCTACTCTCGGCAGGTGAATAGGATGCAGTCATATCCTCTGGCAAGAGATCCCATCATTAGTTCCAAAACACTGACAGGAGCTTTGAGGCACTGGGCCACCAAATGACAAGCCAGATCCCTTGTATAAGGAGAACCAAGTCTAAGCCCAAGTTTAGCAGTAGTTCAGTGACTGCAGAGAGTCAATTTGCTTTACCAACTCAGGGCCACAGATGGAGCAGAGAAGGGGTATATATAAATAAATGTTAGTTGGGTAGATGGATGGATAAAAAGGTGGATGGATGGATGGATGAAGAGATGGATAGATGGATGGATGGATGATGGATGAATGGATGGATGGGTGGATGGGTGGATGGATGGATGGATGGGTGGATGGATGGATGGGTGGATGGGTGGATGGGTGGATGGGTGGATGGGTGGATGGGTGGATGGATGGGTGGATGGGTGGATGGGTGGATGGATGGATAGATGGATGGGTGGATGGATGGATGGATGGATGGATGGGTGGATGGATGGATGGATGGATGGATGGATAGATGGATGGATGGATGGATGATGGATGAATGGATGGATGGGTGGATGGGTGGATGGATGGATGGGTGGATGAAGAGATGGATAGATGGAAGGAAGGAAGGGATGTAAGAAGGATGGATGGATGGATGGATGGATGGATGGATGGATGGATGGGTGGATGGATGGATGGGTGGATGGGTGGATGGGTGGATGGATGGGTGGATGGGTGGATGGGTGGATGGATGGATGGGTGGATGGATGGATGGGTGGATGGGTGGGTGGGTGGGTGGATGGGTAGATGGATGGATGGATGGATGGATGGATGGATGTGTGGGTGGATGGATGGATTGGTGGATGGATGGATGGACAGGTGGATGGATGAAAAGGCTGAAGAACAGAAGGCTTATGGATGGATGGAAAGGTGGATGTAATGAAGGAAGAGAGGATGGGAGGATGGAAAGACAGACAGGAGGAAGAGAGGGGAGGAGAAAGAGAACATGGAGAATGAATGGCTTCTTGATTGAAGTAGGTGGAAGGAAATCACATATCACTTCCCGCCCACTGAGGAAGCCTTCATGGACAGAATATGGGACTCACCTTTACCATTTGCCCTCATTACCCAGCACACTCAGAGGAGAAAACAGACACAAATGACTGTGTCCAATGACTGTGACTGTGTAAGATTCAGTGCATATTTTGCAGTATATCCTGCAGGTGTAATTAAAAAGAACATCCTCTCCAAGATCTCAGGATATCAGAAACCTATTGCGTAATGTCTTCCCTGGACTCGGGGCCAGTTTGGGGGAAAGCAGCAAAATGGGATGGCACAAAGCATTGGCGAGGGCAGCTCCATCCTTTGGGGCCGTATGAGCCCCGGGTGGACCATGCTGCTGTCTACACAGGCGGGCAAGTCGGAGCTCCCTGACATGGCAGCCTGTCCTGACAGCAGCCCCAGAGCCGGGTGGAGCAGAAGCTGCATGTCTCATTCAGCTCAGGGGCCATAATCTGTGCTTAGGAAAATGCATTTGTTTCAGCAGGTACCGCAAAGGATTATTCATTCCAGCGCTGGAATCGAGCAAAGTTCTTCTGACCTTCCTGGAGCCTAATCTGCATGGACTATCTAAACGAAAAGGATCCTGAGAAAACTCTGCCTCTTCGAATTGGTTCATTAGTCTCCATCTGCGGCCACACAGCTCTGGGCAAAGCCACGCTCCTCCCTCAACTCAGCTGCTGCTGCTGTGTCGGAATTAGACCCTCAATCCCACTGCTTTTTGGGGTTTTATTTTATTTTATTTTTTATGGTCTTTACCTTTTATTTATATTGAGGCAAAATTCACATCATATATAGTAACCACTTTAAAGTGAGCAATCCGGTGGCATAAAACACATTCACAATGTTGTGCAACAACCATCCCTATCCAGTTCCAAAATAGTTTCATCGCCCCCAAACAAAACCCTGTACCCACTAAGCAGTTTCTCTCCGCGCCCTGCCCTCCAGCCCACGACAACTACCGACCTGCTTGCTGTCCCTTTAGATTTGTCGATTCAGGGTATTTCGTATAAATGGATTTACACAAGATGTGAACTTCTGCATCTGGCTTCTTTCACTGAACCTAACGTTTCTGAGATTCATCCATGTGGTAACAATGTATCAAAACTTCATTCCTTTCCATGGTTGAATAATCCCATCCCACTTTTGATTCTTTATAATCTATTCTCCACCCAGGCACCGAAGGGAGGTTTTAAAGAGCCCGCATTGTAACATGTCACTCCTCCGTGCCCCCACCCCCACCCCCGCCCCCGCCCCCGTGCTTAAAAACTTCCAAAGGTTTCCTTACAAAAAGCTTCAAGAGACCCTCAGGGATCACCCTCTGGACCATCCTGTCAGTGGAGATCCACTTTAGGCATCCCTTCCTTAGAGACACAGTCCTCAACCCTCAGAACTAGCCAGATCTCCAGGTCACATGTGCTCCTAGCACTAAATGCTTTTCCTTCACACAGTGCATTCCGGTTGGAGTTCTGCTGCTGCTTGTGTGGTTACTGAGTGGATGTGCGTCTCCCCCCCAAGTTTGTGCCCACCAAACACAGGATGGACCTGTCGCCCAGCACCTAACACAAAGCAGGCAACCCACGGTTGCAGAGCTAAGACCAGAAGCCAGGCCTATGGACTCTCACCCAAGCTCATGTGCCTCAACTCGAGCAAAGACAACCTGGCACCTTCTGTCTTGGGAGGATTCTAAAGGAATGCAGCCCGGTTTCGATCTACAAGCCAGGAGCCCTGCGCTGCCAGCATCTTCTCCATTAACTCCAGCTGTGGGCTCCTCGAGGGCAGAGGCACACCTGATTTCTTGTGCCACCCCTGGCCTAGGTCCGGCAGACAGCCCTGTCCTCCAAAGGCTCTTGATCAGTGCCCACTGGTCAGCCAGTACCTCAGAGCCTTGGCTGCAAAGATCACGGAGGGGGTCCCAAACTGATGATCAGTCTGTCCACTTTTTTAAATTTTTTTTTTCCATTGGATATTCTTTCCTGCTTTGTCAAAGATCAGTTGGCCATACGTTTGTGGGTCTAGTTCTGGGGTTTCTATTCTATTCCATTGGTCTATGTGTCTGTTTTTGTGCCAATACTATGCTGTGTTGATGATGACAGCTTTGTAGTAGAGGCAAAAGTCTGGGATTGTGATGCCTCCTGCTTTGGTCTTCTTCTTCAAAATTACTTTGGCTATTCGGGGCCTTTTGTGGTTCCATATGAATTTTAGGATTGCTTGTTCCAGTTTCGAGAAGAATGCTGGTGCAATTTTGATTGGGATTGCATTGAATGTGTAGATAGCTTTGGGTAGTTTTAATTTTTTTTTTTTTTTTTTTTTAATATTAGAGGGAGAGAGCACACAAGCAGGGGAGAGGGGCAGAGAGCGAGGGAGGGAGAATCCCAAGCAGGCTCCACACTCAGCACAGAGCCCGACGCAGGGGCTTGATCCTACAGCTCTGGGATCATGACCTGAGCCGAAATCAAGAGTCGGGCGCCCAACCAACGGAGCCCCGCAGGTGCCTCTGCACTACCTTCTATTCCCAAAGTTTGATGGGTGCCAAGTCAAGCAGAGCTGCTGGCTCCTGTGGTCTCTTTACCCTCACTTCCTCGAATGTGGGGTTGTGTCTGCTTGAACTCGGATGCCTTCACCCAGCTACAAACGTCGGCGTCTCATTAACGGTGTCTGGAGCATCCGGCTCGGCCAGTTGGTAGGAAATGAGCGAGCTGGGGGCGGACGAGCTCCTCGCAAGCATGGCCGGAGGACAGGCACAGCACACATTCTCACACCCCACTCTGTGCAGCAAAGCACTTGCCCATAACCGTTTTCCCAGAGAGGAAAACAATGCCCGCTGGTCTTACACGGGGCTGCGCGAGCTGTCCCTTCTTCCCAGACGGGGCCATTTAAGTCGTCCGCAGCTGACATGATCTGATTACCCAAAAATGAAGCCTCCAGGCAAGACCCTTTTCTTTAAAAAAAAAAAAAAAAATTTTTTTTACCTTTATTTATTTTTGAGACAGAGAGAGACAGAGCATGAATGGGGGAGGGTCAGAGAGAGAGGGAGACACAGAATCTGAAACAGGCTCCAGGCTCTGAGCTGTCAGCTCAGAGCCTGACTCGGGGCTCAAACTCACAGACTGCGAGATCATGACCTGAGCCGAAGTCGGATGCTTAACCGACTGAGCCACCCAGGTGCCCCAGCAAGACCCTTTTCAAAACCAAATAATAGCACCAAGTTCTTGGGTGGGAAGGGGGCGGGGCGGTGCACAGAGCCCAGGGAAGGAGAGAGTTTGGAAAAGCAAAGGCATGTAAGTCTAACACCAGGAGAATGTTTGGTAGCATATGCTCTTGACCACAGACTACAACCCTCAATTCTGGCTCGAACACACCCCAAGCATGACACTGATCTACGAGAGCACCCGGTAAAAGGAAGCATGAGGAAGTCAATCAAACACCGTAAGCTGCATTTCCCCAGGTGTGGATGAATATGAAATGCCTTCAGACGAGGCAAGAGTGTAATTTTTGTCTTTTAACAGTTAAAATTTTAAAAATGAACTTGCACATCAACTGCATAATCTCACAGCAATGATTTCCTGGTAGACAGCTTTATGTAAAATGTACTAAGAAGAAAAAGCAGGTGAAACAGGAGAAAGGAGAAAGGGGCAGAGAAGAGGGAGAGGAAGAGACATTGATTGGAAAGCATGTGAAGTACATTCCAGAACGGGTCCCGCCAGAATGGCTAAAGAGAGAGTTTGTGGTACCAAAAGTGGGCCAGGATAGAGAGCAACCAGAAGTCCCCTCCCCCCACCGCCCCCCCCCCCCCCCCCCCCCCCCTCCCCCGCCAATTCTGGTAAAACTGTAACGTGGTACAACCATTTTGAAAACCTATCAACTAAAGTGAACATACCCTCTAAGCAAAAGATTTACCCCCTGGGTATGCACCCAACCAAAATGAGTGCCCATGTCCACAAAAGAATGCCCATGGCAACAATATTCATGTGGCCAAACACTGGAAACAGTCTCTGTGTCCATCAATAACAGAAAGGACAAAGTATAGTATGCTCCTACAATTGATCACCGCATGGCAATGAAATAGAGAAAACTACAGCTTATACTATAACGTGGCTGAATCTCAATGATAGAATGTCGGGCAAAGAAAACCACCCACAGAAACACTTGTATTGTATGACTCCATGATGATTCTATTTACATGATGTTCGAGAACAGGCCAAATTAATCCATGCTGGAGAGGCTAGAAGAGTTGATTTTTTAAAAATTCTCTAATGTTTATTCATTTATTTTTGAGGCGGGTGGGGGGTAGCAGGGGGAGGGGCAGAGAGAGAGAGAGAAAGACACAGAATCTGAAGCAGGCTCCGGGCTCCAAGCTGTCAGCGCAGACCCCGACGTGGGGCTTGAATCCACAAACCGTGAGATCCCGACCTGAGCCAAAGTCAGACACTTAATCGACTGAGCCACCAGGTACCCTAGAATATGAAGAAACCAGAATCGAAACCAGAATCCTTGCACCTTGCTGGTGGGATTGTCCAGAGGGGCAGCCACTGTGGGAAAAACACCACATGATGTGGCAATTCCACTCCTAGATACAGACCCCGGAGAACCGAAACCAGATGTTCAAACAAAAAACTGTGCACGATGGTTAGAGCACCATCATTCACGAGAGTCAAAAGGTATAAACCACCCAAAAGTCCATCAACAAATGAATGGATAAACATTCAAGTTGTGGTCGACCCATGCGAAGGAAGATGATCCAGTATTACAAAGTACTGATTCGCGCTACATTGTGGGGAAACCTCAAAAACATTAGCTAGTGCAACACACATGCACACCAAAGACCACACGTTATGACTCCATGTGTATGAAATCTCCAGAAAAGACAAATCCACAGAGACAGAAAGCAGATTAGTGGTTGTCCAGGGGGCAGGAGGGGGACTTAAAAAGTAACTGGTTAATGGGCTTGGGGTTTCCGCTTGGGGTGACGAGGAAGTTCTAGAGCTGGACGGTGGTGATCCAGCTGAACTGTACAGTTTAAACTGGTTAAAATGGGGTGTCTGGGTGGCTCAGTCGGTTAAGCGTCCGACTTCAGCTCGGGTCATGAACTTGCAGTTCGTGGGTTCGAGCCCCACGTCAGGCTCTGTGCTGATAGCTCAGAGCCTGGAGCCTGCTTCAGATTCTGTCTCTCTCTCTCTCTCTCTCTCTCTCTCTGCCCCTCCCCCACTATGCTCTGTCTCTTTCTCCCTCAAAAAGAAATAAACATTTTTTAAAAAGTTACAAAAAAATAAACAAAATAAACTGGTTAAAATGGTAAATTTTATGCTCTAAGTATTTTCCTACATTTAGAAAAATGTATAATAGTAATGCAGGACCTAGATCTTTCCCTCTTACTAGCTGTGTGACCTTCAGAAGTCATTTAACCTCTCTGAACCTCAATGTCCTCACCTGTAAAAATGCATAGTAATTCCTCTATTTCACAAGATTGTATGAAGGTCTAATGAAATAACGTACTTGGAGTGTCTGAGAGAGTGTGTGGCACCTGCTAGGTAAATCCTCTTTCCTGCACTGGTCCCTGGCCAAGATGCCTCCTTCCCTCTAGACAGACTGAGGCTCTTTATGGGCAAAGATGATGTGAAAGTCAGGCTCAAAATCAAGAGAAAACGGACAAGCATCCATGAAGAGGACCAAAGAATTCCTCTTTACCCTGGACCTCTTTCCTCAGGGGAAACACACGATGGTCTGTGGACCGCACGGACTGAGGAGGGAGGCCGCCCATCACTGGGATTCAGCGATGACCAGATTGAGCAGACATGAAACATTCCTGAAAGAGGGAAAGTTACAAACAAGGCTTCCAAAGGCCTTCCTGGGGACACAGTATTTAGGCTGAGAACTGAATGTCAAAAAGAAGCCAGAATGCAAAGATCTTGAGGGAGAGGGGACCAGGCAGTGAGGCAAAGTCGATGCTGGGGAGTCCAAGGCCAGGGCAGGTCAACTCGTTGTGAGCAAGGAGGAGAGAGGCAGAAGGCACAAGCAGGGGCCGTGGGGCCAGATCACTGCGATCGGTGGGTGCCACGTGGGTGCTTGCCACTGTAGGGAGGTGGGGTTTATTTGAGAGCAATGGGCACCTGCCAGCAGGTTTTAAGAAGGAAGAGGACAAAACCTAATTCTGTTCTGGGAAGACCACCCTGTCAGTGTGGAGAGAGTTGACTGTGGTGTGGGCAAGAATGGGATTACGGGATCCCGAGGGGAGGCTGTGGCAGTCACCCAGGCAAAAGATGATGACGGCACGGACCGAGGTCTGGGCATCAGAGGGGGAGGAAAGGGAAGCATCAGGAACACAGCTCTTCTGGGACTTGCCAGCCAAGAGTGTGGTGGGGTGAGAGAAAGAGACCTCTGACGTCTCCTAAATCAGTTGTGCCGTGTGAATGCCTGGTCTTAGCTGGACAGTCTCCCATGTAGAGAAACATTTCCTGGAAGAATTTACAAGAGGGGGTGGGCAGGCTGGCGGAGGGGAGGCAGGCTGATTTGGGGAGTAGGTACTTTGTTACTTTGAGGCTTTGAACTTAGTAGCCATTTGAACTTAGTAACAAGAGTATTCTTTGATAATAATTTAAAAAAGATAACTGTAAAATGGCATACAGTATTTTTGGCTTGAATTTTTCTCTTTGTTTTATTAAAAAAAAAACCTCTAGAAGACAGAGGAACAAACATGGAATAATGTGGTCAAACATTATTTAATATTTCACTGATGTTTCATTATTTTTTCAATAAGTTTTAAATTGAAGATCAAATTTGAGATGGATTTTGTTTCCTAAATGGCTTCTATCAGTCACTTAGTAATTGGTATCTCAGATTTAGTTGACAGATACAAAAACGTGGCTGTTTACAGATTCCTAGAAAGTAAACATATATATATGTGTGTGTCATTGTATATATAATATGTATTATATATTAACTTACATATTTATAGTACATGGCATATAATACATGTACATAACATATATAATACACTATATCACAGTATGAGTACTACATATACATATGTAAATCTATATATCCATGTATAATATATAATGTAGTACATATTATATTTATGTGTACAAATTTATATATATATACATATATATACCATATAACAGTATAATATATAGTATAGTATAATATATATTTATATATACATTTATATATGTATTATAGTATGTGGTTAAACATGTTATATATACACATACATACTTGAAAACATGTTTTCTTAAAAATAGATACACAGTATTTTATTTTTTTAATATTTATTTTTGAGAGAGAGAGACAGAACATGAGTGGCAGATAGAGAGGGAGACACAGAATCCGAAGCAGGGTCCAGGCTCTGAGCTGTCAGCACAGAGCCCAATGCAGGGCTCGAACTCACAAGCCATGAGATCATGACCTGAGTCGAAGTCGGATGCTTAACCGACTGAGCCACCCAGGTGCCCCATGTCTTTTTTTTTTTTAAGGTTAAACCTTGCTCAGTAACAGATCAGTTATCAAATAGATATCAAACAGATCTTCTACCGAGACCTGGTTGGGAAAAGAGCGTGTGTGTGTGTGTGTGTGTGTGTGTGTGTGTGTGTATACACACACACTAAGACACCACTTCACTTCTTCAGAGCCAGGACGAGTACAAGAGAGGAAGAAGGAATGAGAGAGGAAAGAAAAGATATTCTAGTGCAGAGGTTGGTGAATTCTTTCCTGTAAAAGGCCTCTGCAAGTCCTACGTTCTCTGTCACAACGCCTCAGTCCTGCCGACGCAGCATGCAGTCAGTCCGAGACCACGTGTGGGTGAACGGATGTGGCTTGTTCCAACAAAACTACCTACAGAAATAGACAGTGGGCTGAATTTGGCCCGCGGGCTCCAGCCCGCTAGCCCTGTTCTAGTAGGGTCTGGACTTACATGAAAGTCAGGAAAAGTAAAGCAAACCACCCAAAGCAACCCCTGAATCCCATTCCCCATCACGTGGCTCACCCCGAGAGCTGCTAGTCCCACCACCCGGGGTCTTTCCTTTCCTCATCCCGACCTCTCCTGGGTTAGACCGGGTCCTGCCATGGCCCCTCTACGTTCCTTCAAGGTCTGGCCACATTCTGGAGTACACCCTCGTTTTTCTGATGGATTCGATGAGCCTGAGTCCCTCCCACCCACGGAGGGATCCTGTGCAACTGGCTCCCTGTGGATCCCCAGAGTCCACGACAGGACCCAGCACAGAGCGGGAGTTGACTTAAGTAAACGAATGCATGAAAAGTCTGTGTGCTTCCGTCGCACCGGCACATGAACGCTGGCGGGCTTCTGGAGGAGGTGAGTTGGGGAGAGGGTGGCCCTCCCATGCATCCGCTTTGCCTCCATGCTATCGGGGCTAATAGGAGGCGTGTGCTGCCTCCAGTGGCTGAGGCGGGAGTGGGAGTCCACCTGCAGGGAAGGTGAAGCGCCTGTATTAGCCCACCTGGGGCTGTGAATGCCAGTAATCGCAGGACCGCTGATGTCAGCACAAGATGGGTCTGGCCGAGACGCTGGGAGCAGGTGACCTGCCTGGGACGTGCGATCTCATCTGGGGTAGGAGCAAGGATAACCTCCCTTTTGCAGCTGAGGTAACCGGTGTTCTCTATCAAGTACCCAGGTCACAACTCCATGAAGGCCTGGGGTGCGAATACAGATTTCACCGACTTCAAAGCCTGTTCCGAATTGCTCTATTAATTCCACTATAACGGCTGACTGCATACATTCCCATCTTACAGGGATGTCTGTGCACGCTTAGGGTTGTTTGGGTGGCTGACTTGAGGGCTCGCTGGCAAGAGCCAGTCTTGGGCTTGCAAACTGGGCATCTTGCCACAAAGCTGGTCCCACCCAGTTCTTGACCTGCCCATGGACAATGCTGCCTCTCTCTGCCCATTATGATGGAATAATCCAGAAGCCCGCAGCCCCCTCTCCAAGTGAATACCACTGCACAGCCTGGCCCAGCCTCCCGCTAACCCCATCTGAGCTCACCCAGACAGCCAACCTCAATTCTGCCTTCCAGGCCCGTTGATTTTCCTGCATCCCTGTGATTAGCGACTAATCTTATTTTTTTGTTCCCCAACCCATAAATCAGTTACAGACCAAATATTTACACAGGCCATCATTTCCGACTGAACCAGGGCTCTGACAGCCCTCATTATTAAAAAGGATGACTGATTTTGGGCAGAGATTTCACCAGCATGTGGCTGGATGTTTTCTTTTAGGCTTCCTTCCCCCTCCCCTTGCCTGAAGAAAGACAATTTCCGAGACAAATTGGCAGAGAGGTCTGCTCTTGCTGTCTCCCTGGGGCCAGGGGGACATGGGCAGCTTCCATCAGCCCAATAAGTGATGACCAACATTGGCTTCTGCCCCCTTTGCTCGGCCTCCCCATGGGCAGGGAGTCGTTTGACTCATAAACATCCCCTAAAATCAGAAACCCTAAAGGAGACTGAGAGGGGAGGGGCCAGGAAGGGTGAATCAGCAGCTCACTACCCTCTGCCCGTAACACCCGCCCCACTGAGTGACCCCGAGGGAGGCCATGTGTTGGGTTGATAAGATGACTGGATGAGGAAAGCAGGAGGCTGAGTTCCTGACCTGGCTCTGCTGTTACTTAGCAAGTCACGGGGGGTTTTGATGCTGGTTTCCCCTCTTGGCTAAAGCAAGGATCCTCGGGGCGCCTGGGTGGCTCAGTTGGTTGGGCATCCGACTTCGGCGCAGGTCATGATCTCACGGTTTGTGGGTTCGAGCCCAACATCGGGCTCTGTGCTGACAGCTAGGAGCCTGGAGCTGGCTTCAGATTCCGTGTCTTCTTTCTCTCTGTTCCTCCCTTACTTGCGCTCTATCTCTGCCTCTCAAAAATGAATAAACATGGGGCGCCTGGGTGGCGCAGTCGGTTAAGCGTCCGACTTCAGACAGGTCACGATCTCGCGGTCCGTGAGTTCGAGCCCCGCGTCAGGCTCTGGGCTGATGGCTCAGAGCCTGGAGCCTGTTTCTGATTCTGTGTCTCCCTCTCTCTCTGCCCTCCCCTGTTCATGCTCTGTCTCTCTCGGTCCCAAAAATAAACGTTGAAAAAAAAAATTAAAAAAAAAATTAAAAAAAAAATGAATAAACATTAAAAAAATAAATAAAACAAGGATTCTCTAATCTAGGTATAATGGTATCTTGGTTCCGATCGTGATAGCTGCCGTTCATTGAGCCCTCACTTTGTACCTGGTCATGTGCCGAGCATTTTCTATGCATTAGCTCATTTTATGTTTTAAGATGGGGATCATCTCCAGGTGAAGAAACAGAGAGTCAGAAAGGCTAAGCAACTTACCCAAGGTCACACAGCATCTAAAGGGCAGAGCCAGGAACTGAACTTGGTTCTGTCTGACCCCAATGCTCTGAGTCCTAAAACATACGGCAGCCTCCGTAGGACCTGGATTTGCTTGGGACGCTTCGGCAAGGAAGCATGCCGTCATTTGGATCCTCAACGCCCCAGCCATCTCCGTATAAAGTCATCCAGGGTCAGCATCCTAAGCAAATGCAGAATTCACGACTGTCTGCTCAAGTGTTGAGCCAGCAAAGGGCCTTCTCTCTCGGCAAGCTGGAGTCGGCTAGAAATATTTATTCAGGGGAACTGAGTATTTCGCCACCTACGGAATACTTCAAAGACGCTTCCTTTACCCCGAGGAAAGCGAACTGACAGTGAGTCTTTATGGACAGGCCTGAAGAGGCCCAGAGTTCAACCTGGTTGTTCTAGGAGATCCACGCTGAAATGCTTCCATCACAGCCTGACACACAGACGACAGCAGCTGCTGATGGCTCGGGAAGGACGCGCCATACCAGGGGTCAGCTGGGGGCTCCGGGCCAGCCGCTTAAGCTGCCATGATCTCGGCTTCCTTCCTTGTAAAATGAGGGCCTAGAGCAGACCAGCCCCCAAATCTCATCCATCTTCGCTGTGACGATTCTGCGATGCGACTCCCTCTCCTCCAGACTTAGAGCGTGACCTTGGGCGGGTCAGAATCTCTGAGGTTTTCAGCCTTCTTGTTTATCCAGTGGGGTACAACCTCTCCAGACCCTCCGTCTGCCCCTAGCTGCTGCGGGGGGCAAATGAGTCAGCATGAGCTGAACAAAAACTTCAGCTAGCGTGATCCCAGCAGTGTGGAATTTCCAATAAGTCATTCGTGATTGTCCTACAGTGACTCCAAGAAGTAAGTCTGAAACTCTTTTTTCCATAGGAGTTTGAAGAATTATTGCCTGAAATCAGTGGGGTTTTTTTTTTTCTTTTACAAACCAAGGCCTTTGACCTGCTTTCAACTTTCGCGTCCAGCAGTGACTTGTTATGATGCAAAATTTGTTCATTTGGGATGAAGTAATACCGGGGAGGGGCCCCGTTGGGAACTGTTACTTGACCTTCTAATCCCGGTGCTTCTCCCTGCCCCAAGGGCTCGTGTATTTAATGTCTTGGCCAATGACCTGTCCTGTCTCTTTGCAGTGGGTTATTTGACCGTCCAGCATTCACCCCCGTCCCTTTGAGGGAATTTTCTCTCCTCTGAGCACAGTCTTGTTAGGGGAATCGACCAAGGGACAGAGGTTACCATCCCCAAGCCACCAGGTGCCAAGTCAGACCAGTCAGACTGTCTGAAGAACAGGAACCCTGACCGGCGTAACAATGATGGAAAACCTCTCTGACGCTCAGTTCATCTCCTGGTGGCTCCCCCCAAAACTTGTCAAGCCACTCCTGCTACCTGGACTCCCTAGGATGTTCTGGATCCTGCTCCTTTCTGAACTTTCCTGTCTCTCCCAAGAGTTACCCCGGAATCTCCCACAGAAATTCATTCTCTGCTTAAACCAACCAGTTTGCAACCAAAGACCCCTAATGCAGCCTTGAGGCCACCGAGGCCACTAAAGCTGAATTTCTCTTTCAAAAAGTCTACAGCTCAATTTTTCTCTAAGTCAGACTAAGTACCCTCAGCCCCAGAGTCTCTCAAATCCTTTGGGGGCAGGGACCTGACATCTGCACTTTAACGAGCTCCCCAGAAATGCCTCCCCACTCCTGAGAACCACTGCTCTGTTCGGCAAGTCCACATACATGACGCCTGCCTGCTCCGTTACCAGCGGCTCTGGCACAGACTGATGCTCTGGAACAAAATACCCCTCCCTTTGCTAGCCTCTCCTCAGGGTCTCCGCAAACCAGACATCAGGGCTGAGCGCTTAGGCTAAATCAGGGCTGGAGCACGCCAGAAGGAGAAAGGAAATGTAGCAGCAAAGGATATTCTCTGAAACAGCCACAGGCACACGACCACATATGCTGTGAAATCCATCACCGCCCCCAGCTCTGGAAACCCAAGCTCCACCCCGCTCTGCATCAGAGAAGTGTGTAGTATTTATGATAATCCCAGGCGCCCCAGAGCCAGTCCCACCTAGCAGGTCCCCAGAGGAATATGTAGAGAGAGCAAGGCGGGAGACAACTTAAAAAGGGAGGGATTGAGTAAAACACGATGGATCCATACTTTAGAATATGATGCAGTCGTTAAAAAGAATGAGGTGGTTCAATGGCTGGAGACTGCAAACTTCTGAAAAAAAAGCCAGATGGTCAACACTGTGGACTTTGTAGTCTGTACAGTCTCCACCACAACTACTCAGTTCTGCCACTGAAGCACAAAGCCATCCGAGGCAATATATAAACATGTGGGCGTGGCTATGGCTCAATAAAACTTTATTTACAAAAACAAGGGGCGGGCCAGCTTTGGCCCAAGGGCCATGGTTTGCCAGCTCCTGCTCTCCACAAGCAGACACGTAAAACTCTACAACACACGGACTTGTGAAGAAAACTGCCAGGCAACACATATAGTATGATCTCATTTATATAAATATGTAAGCATAAATATGTATAAATATACTTACAAAATGTTTGGATGTACTTCCTATATATTCACATGATGTATCTAAGGTGTGGAAGGTGACATAAATGGGAGTCAGTAATGGCAAGGGGTTTTAACACGAAGCCGGGAGGCCATTAAGAAGGTGGGTCGTAGGTCCATCATCATCAGGCAGAACCGTGAACTTGTGAACTGGACCAAATGGCAAGTAGTCCAAGGACTCGGCTACAACTTGCAACTTGCTACAGTAAGAGACTTCGCTCAGTGGAAGCCTTAGCAACCAATTATGTTCAGCCAAAATTAGTTTTCTGCCACCAACACGAATCAAAATTCTTTGTAAACAATGCATCCAAGCATTCCTTGCTGCCTTTAAAAACCCCTGACTCGTGTTCCCTAGTGGGACACAACTGGGGTTGCTACCTGAATCCCTTGCTCCCCAAATTGCAATTCTAAGACCTCACGTAAATGCTTTTATTTCAGTTCTGCCTCTTTTCTTGTTCCACGAGGCCACAGAAAAAGAACTGGAAGGGTTTCCACTGAGAAAAACAGTGGGAGGAAGGGCGTTGGGGAAACTTCCACATTTGACTATGTGTGATCCTTTTACAATAAAATGCCTACCATCAGTGTAATGCGTGTGTAACTTGGAAGGAAGGCAAAAAGGAGAGAGAGAAGAATGAATGGAGAGAAGCAGGAAGGAGGGAGGGAGGGAAGGGAAGAAGGAATGCTGTGTTCCAATAAAACTTTATTTGCAAAACAGGCAAGGGGCCACACCTGGCCCACGGGCCCTCGTTTCTGATCCCTGATCTAGACTATCAACTTCAAGAGGGCAGGGTCATGGCAGTTTTGTTCATCTCTCCCTGCTAACCTGGAAAACGCACAATCCATCTATTACCTTATGCTTTTGACACAAGCATGTATGAAGAGAATTTGGCTGTGTGTTACTTATTTAAGCATCTTGAACTAATTGCTGCCAGCACACAGGTTAATTAAACGGCAATGATCTCAAAAAAAAAAAATTCAGTTCTCATTCTCACATTATCGCATCAAAGGGGCCTCATTCTGTGGCACTTGGCAGGCTTAAAAAAGAAAAAGAGGGCTGATGGCTTCTGCTCTGCATCTAGAGATCTGTTTTCTAGATCCCGCCAGGCACGAAAGCTGGTCTGTGGTCGTGCAGGTTCCCAGATCTGCGGGGCAGATGTTCCCATCTCCAAGGAAACCACATCTCGAAATGCCACGCAGTGTTTTCCAACCACAGGCAAACAGATTCTGATTCGGAGGAAAAGCTGCAAACCTTCTCGCGAAAATAGGAACAGGGCTTCGGGGAGGACCTGACATGGCTTGGTGATGCTGCAGAAGACTTTCAAAAGAAATCAGGGCTGTATTCTTGAGGGCATGGGAGGAAAAACGCGACGCTGTGCAAGTGGGTTTTTAGAGTAGAAAGAAAACTGCTGCACTTTGGGACACTGTTTCATGGGAATCAAGGGCAACTGGTGTCTCCACTGGCGGACTGGAGGAGCAACGTCAAAGGCAGTCTTTCAGTCGCTGGGAGATGATACAACCTGGAGTCCTACTGCCTGCAAAGAAAGACTACGGCAGTGGACACTGAGTCACTGGTCCTCACCTTGAGCCACAGGGACCTGGGGAGCTGGACAGGAGGCTCCCGTCTTGCCCCTGAATATGCCTGCCCTCCCGGTGCTAACTGCCTTCAGCGTGACTTCAGCATCAAGATGAATTATGCATCAGAGAGGTTCCGCAGGTTGACAGAGACAGACGGCTGCCCGCCAAAGGCCATGCTGGGTGCAGACACAGCCATCACATCGAGGTGTTCCAGGAGGCCCTTGCCTGCCCCTTGTTTGCTGGGGTGCAGAATCCCCATGCTGTGCGGCTGTCTCCCTCACGCTCTCGGGTCCACACCAGATCTCTTATGGACCCAAAAGCACCCAGGAAGGCAGGATGCGTCACGGGCGAAGCCATGAAGCACAAATAAAATTGAGAAGCAGGAGGAAAAAACCAAGCTACTAAGAAGCTTTACTGTCTCCTGGGGGCCTCCCCATGCTGAACACAAGGACACACGTCTCCTACATGACCTCCAATCTTCAGAGGTCTAATCTTCCTCCAATGTGGGAGGTAAAGGACCATGTCCCCATTGTACAGACTAGGAAAATGAGGCACAGAGAATGGAAGCGGCTTGCCCAAGGGCCCACAGAGGTGGCATTCTACCCAGAGTCTGTACTTATTCTCCTCTGCAGATGTCACCACGACGATCAGGCTGGTGGAGTTCAAGGGAAGGAGAGATGATGAATGTGAAACAGACAAACTACCCAATGAATATAAATGCACAAAAGACCTGGGGTGCCTGGGTGGCTCAGTCAGTTGAGCATCCGACTTCAGTTCAGGTCATGATCTTGCGGTTCATGAATTCAAGCCCCACGTCAGCCTCTGTGCTGACAGCTCAGAGGCTGGAGCCTGCTTCGGATTCTGTGTCTCCCTCTCTCTCTGCTCCTTCCCCCCACTCTGCTCTGTCTCTCTCTCTCTCTCTCTCAAAAAAATAAATAAACATTAAAAAAATTTTTTTTAATGTACAGAAGACCTGAATGGGCATTTCTTCAAAGAAGATATACAAACAGTGGCCAACAAGCCCACGAAAAGACGTTACGCATCCTTAGTGCAATGCAAATGAAAACCACAGACATAACCCTTCACACCCACTAGGATAGCTATAAATTTTTTTAAAAAATGGAAAAGAGGGGTTCCCGGATGGCTCAGTTGGTTAAGCGTCCAACTCAATTTCAGTTCAGGTCATGATCTCACGGTTTCTGGATGCGGAGCCTGGTGGGGAATTCTCCACTCCCCCCCCCCCACCCCCCACTCTCTCTCTCTCAAAAGTGATAAAAAGATTTAAAAAAATAAAATAAAATAAAACAAAATAAAATAAATAGAATAAAATAGAATAAAATAAAATATAAAATAAAATAAATGGAAGAAAACAAGTGTCTATGAGGATGTGGAGAAAAGTGAGAACAGGCATATGAGTTGATTCGGATTAAGCCAATGGGCACAGTGGGCTGGATGGTGCCCCTGACCCGCAAAGGGACCTCGCCCCGGAAGGGGACCCACATGCACGAGGGTCACGGCTCCTGCCGAACTGCATTCAGTCCCAGGTGATTCCGGGAGCAGGGACACCGTTTACTATTCGTCTGCCTGCGTCCGGAGGCTCTTGGGGCTTTACTCTGCCAAAGGAGACCAGCTGCGTCAGAAATCCCTGCAAATAACCACTGGTCCGGGCCTCGGGCAGGCAGGAAGCAACTTCACGCAGCCTCCCCGCCCCCCGCCCCCCCAAGTGGCTTCAAGGCAAAGCGTTAGTTGAGCCACCGGGATTCCGGATTCGGATTCGCAGTGCAGGCGGACAGGAAGCGGCGGGGAGAGGAAGATGGGGAAGGCTGAGAAAGGAAAGGGGAAGGGGAAGGCGAGCCGCTACCAGATGCGGGAGGCAGCCAGGTGCCGCTCTGCCGCTTACTAAGCTGTGGGCTCCGGTGAGTCACTCCAAGTGCACCGACCCTCCACTTCCTCGTCTCTACACTGGGGATGGAAATAGCGCCTGTCTCCGAGGCTAAGGAGTAAAACTGGGGATGTGCGTAAAGAGCATGTGCCTGGCACTTCGTAAGTGTTTCAAGTCCTCCCTATCTACAAACCATCCCCGGTCCCCGGAGCCCCGTATTATATTGCAAACAGCACCGTAAGCCCTCGAAAATAACACTGACTCAGGGTTTCCTATGTGCCCGGCACTGTCCTTAGAAGAATTTACTGTGTGCTCTTAATTAATTCTCCCAAACACCCTGTAAGGTAGGTACTATTGCTGTTGAACCCATTTTACAGATAAGGAAACTGAGGCAGTATCCAGTCTTCTATTCCTTCTCTGAGCAAATATTTACTGAAAGATAGGGCAGAATAACATGTCCAGGGACATGGAGTAACATATGTCAAGGCATCTGCCCTCAAGCTGCTAACAGTTAGGCTAGTTAAGGAGCCAAGACAAAGTCCCCTCTACCGCCACTGCAAAGAAGTTACACAGAACGGGGGCACGTGGGTGGCTCAGTCGGTTAAGTGTCTGACTTCGGCTCAAGTCATGATCTCACGGTTCAAGAGTTCGAGCCCTGTTTTGGTCTCTGTGCTGACAGCTCAGAGCCTGGAACCTGCTTCCGATTCAGTGTCTCCCTCTCTCTCTGCCCCTCCCCCACTCACACTCTGTCTCTCTCAAAAATAAACATTTAAAAAAATTTTTTAAAAAAAGATGTTACACAGAACAAATAAATAACAATAAAGTGTCATATAAATGCCCAGCGCCTGCTGGGCTTGGTTAATCAAAGAATACAGGAGATGCTACATAGAGTAAGAACCCACATAAAACGAAGCACCTACAGGCACTGAATGACTCCCCAATAAATGCTCTATGGAAGCCCAGAGAATGGAGCCGACTTTCTAGAACACTCCTGAACTGGAGGAGAAAGCTTGGTGTTCAAATGTTAGATTTCCAGGGGCGCCTGGGTGGCTCAGTAGGTTAAGCTTCCCACTTCAGCTCACGTCATGATCTCGGGGTTTGTGAGTTCGAGCCCCGCGTCAAGCTCTGTGCTGACAGCTCGGAGCCTGGAGCCTGCTTCGGATCCTGTGTCTCCCTCTCTCTCTGCCCCTCCCCTGCTCACGCTCTATCTCTCAAAAATAAATAAACATAAATTTTTTTAAGGGGCACCTGAGTGGCTTAGTCAGTTGAGCATCTGACTTCAGCTGGGGTTATGATCTCACAGTTCATGGGTTTGAGCCCCAGGTCAGGCTCTGTGCTGACAGCTCAGAGCTTGGAGCCTGCTTTGGATCCTGTGTCTCCCTCTCTCTCTGCCCCTCCCCCACTCCTGCTCTGCTTCTCTCTTAAAATAAACAAAAAAATATTTTTTTTTAATTTTTAATAAAAATAAGTTAGATTTCCTTCCTCAACCCCATCTCTGCTCAGGTCACTGAAGATGAGTAGCTGCTTCTAAGAATCCTTGCATGTTAAGGACCAGGTCTTGAGAAGCAAAGGTCACAACAGACAATCCGTGCCTCTGTGATAAGCAGGTGGCCGATAAATCCTGCGTAGATAAATACCTCCCGTCTTCAGTGACATTCGCAGAGTGCTTATCTCCTGTGAGGCCCCAGGCTAGATGCTTTAGAGGTACAACCTCACATCCTCCCTACTCCAGGAAGCAGGTCCTGTTTAGTGTCCCCATTGACAAGTGACACCTGAGGCTCACAGAAGACGGTCATTTGTTCAAGTCACCTGGCCCGTGAGCAATAAATGCAAGCTTCAGCTACACCATCTCTGACTCCGATGCCTTCGGGCTGAGCCACTCTGCTCTTCCTTCTCGAATTATTTACTTTCCCCAATTCCATGCTCCCTGAGCTCCACTGGCTGAAGGGTCATCACTCAGCCCTTGAACTTTGTCTGAGAGGAGGAATTAAAAGGTAACCAAGGGGCCTAAAAATGCGTGGACGGTATGCAGAAATTGGAGCCTTGGCACACTGTTGGTGGAAATCTAAGTGCTGTAGCTGCTGGAGAACGTATATAAGGCAGCTTCTCAAAAAATTAAATGCAAAATTGCCATGAGACCCAGCAATGCGACTCTAGATATATACCCCAAAAGAACTGAAAGCAAGATCTCAAAAAGATATTTATACCCCTGTGTTCACATCAGCATTATTCACAATGGCGGAAGAGTAGAAGCAGCCACCCAAGTGTTCGCCCACGGGGGAGTAGACAAACAAAATATGCTCTATCCACACAGTGGAATATTACTGAGCCTTAAAAAAAGGAAGGGGATTCTGACATCTGACCCAGCATGGATGAACCTTCAAGATATCAGGTCAAGTGAAATAAGAAAGTCACAAAAGGACAAATCTCGTTATGAGGCCACTTACATGAGGCTCGTAGACCAGTCCAAATCATAGGGACAGAGAGTGGAATCATGGTTGGCAGGGGCTGGAGAGGGAAAGAGGGTGAGGAGTTGGTGTGTAATGGCTACATTGTTTCAATCTGAGAAGACGAAACAGTTCTGGGGACGGAAGGTGGTGATGGCTGAATGTGCCTAATGCCACTGAACTAAACTAACTAACTAACTAACACCTAAAAACAACTTTCACATTATGTATATTTTATCACAATTTAAAAACACGTGTTGGTAAGTGTCTAACCCATCTTCTGATAATGAAAAGCTGATACGGGGGTGGAGAGTCCTGAGGGGGGAGAGAGAGAGAGAGAGAGAGAGAGAGAGAGAGAGACTTGGAGAGGTAACTGCTTTTCTCTGAGAAGACCCACGGGAAGGCCACGAGGCTCCCAGTACGAACAGGGCGCCCTCCCTTGGGAAAAGGAGGCCAAGCCTGTGCGAGAGGATGCTGACAGCCAGCCCAGCCGGCTGAGTCTGGTTCCCTTCCACCTTCCCTGCAGCTGTTAAATATCTTCTGCAGCTGAGTGCTCTCTCCACCTGCTCAGATCCAATTTAATTAGAGGGTCAGGGCTCCCCGAGTACCAGAGCGAATGCCAAGTTTATGACCATTAACAAAGGAGCCATAAAAGCCAGGCTGGCTGAGTGCAGAGCAGGGCCACCTGCCACCCTGGACAGGTTGCCAGGCCCCAGCGTGGACTTCTTTGGGGTCCCACCGCACCCACGATCAACACATTATCTGCATCATAAGAAAGCCAGCGGACGGTGAACCCCAAATGAGAGTGGATTTCTCAGATGCACAACTTGTACAGACTTTCAGGAGTGATCATGGCGATAACGGTCCTCGCATAACCTGAGTTGTCCTTACAGCCAAGTTGCACGGTGGACGCCAAGAAAAATGTGGATTTGGACTCAGACAGATCTGGGATTTGCTCCTTTGCACCCTGGGTTTCCCTTCCGCAAGAAGGGAGGACCTACATCCTAACACTGTTGGAGGCAGCTGACAAAGTCATCTGGGTTGTGGGCTCAGGGATCGGAATGGGAATCAGAACCCACCTCTGCAGCAGACCAGCTATGGTAGCGTAGCAAGGTTGCTTAATCTCTCTTGTAAAGAGACTGGCTTGGGTTATACAGTGCCTTTCCCAAAAAGGACCCTTCTCGCCCCAATCCTCCCTACGACTAACTAGTATGTCAACTACTGAGTGATTCCAGATGATCCAAAGACATCCGTGACCTCCCCTTGCCCCATTCAGATGATGGCCGAGACAACCCCTAAGCAACTGGACCTGGGAGGTCACCTTGCAGAGCCTCAGCCTTCACCCCTGCTCCCCTGGGTGGCTGAGAAGGTTTCCTGAGATAGTCCATGTCAGGCTGGACTCCTCAACCGTTTGAAACCTCCAGACACGGAAAGTGATACAAGGCGTGCACCGGGGTAACAGATGAGGGGGTTCCAACTGCCCTGGGCAGCCAGGGGACTGAGCTGATCGATACTTTTGGATGTACCTTTAACCACTCTGTGGGACACTGCTTGGGAAGCTTCCCTGAAAAGCACCCAGCACGGAGACCAAAGGAAGCAGCTCTCCTTCCCGGGTGATGGAAGGATCCATATCAGCTCTTTCTCCCTGGATGTCCACAGGCTAAGACTCTTTATTTTTTTTTTTAAACACACTGTGCTCTCTTTTTTTTTTTTTTAAGTTTATTTATTTATTTTGAGACAGAGAGCTCAGGAGGGGCAGAGAGAGAAGGAGAGAGAGAGAGAATCCCAGGCAGGCTCCACACCGTCAGCACAGAGCCCAATGCAGAGCTCGAACTCACGAACCATGAGATCATGACCTGAGCCAAAGTCAGACGCTTAAGCGACTGAGCCACCCAGGCACCCCAGAATGTGACCTTTTTTGGAAAGAGAGTTATTGCAAATGTAATTTGTTACATTTAGATGCAGTCATGCTAGGGTAGGTGGACCCCTAATCTACCAGGACTTGTGGCTCTTATGAAAAAGCAAAACTTGGACACAGACACACAGAGGGAAGACGATGTGAGGAGACACAGGGAGAAGCCACATGAAGATAAGGCAGAGATCAGGGTGATGCTTCCACAGGCCAAGGAACACCAAAGATGGCCAGCAAGCCACGAGAGGCTAGGCGAGAGGCGTGGTTCCCACAGAGCCCTCAGAAGGAACACAGACCTGCAGATGCCCTGACTGGGGGCTTCTGGCTCTGGAACTGTGGGACTACCGATCTCTATCACTGACGCTGCCCTGTTTCAGCCCAAAGACACTAATACGCTCCCCCGTCCCTTCCTCGGATCCTCGGTCCAGTTCCCGAGAGGTCCCCACTGTAATGACCTCCTGTGTCGTTTGTTTTCATCACTGGGTGCATCTGTCACCCCTTCTTAGCTTTGTCCACAGCTTGGCTGTGAGACGTTATGCACACCTGGATTCAGAGCTCTAGGCCCCCTTGCACAGAATGGACCCTGGCGGGGGCCTCTGGGGCAGCAACCCACAGCTGAGAGCAGCCACCCCCCTACCCCTGAGCTGAGATCACAGCCAGCATCAACACCGAAGAGTGGGAATGGCTCCACACAGCAGTTTCCAATAGCCAGCTGTCTAGAATGTGCCCAGTTTGATATCAAGATCCTCAGAGAGACCTTTTCTTGACCACCACCCACAAAAGCCTCCAGCGGCCACCCATGCTTACGTCCTGTCCCCTCACTCACCTTATTTTGCTCCTTGTTTTCTCTTACCACCACCTGACATTATGTTACTTCTTGTTTATTGATCTCCACCTGTCTCCTGACTGGGGCCATCACAGTCCTTCCTGGCTACCTCGGGGCCTTTGCACATACGATTTCCCGTAGCCTCAAATATTCTTCCTACAGAAATCCAAACGGCTTGTTCCATTATTTCACACAGTTCTGTGCCCCAGTGTGCCCTCATCAGAGAGCCCGTCCCGACCACCGCATCTAAAACGGCAGTCTGCTCCCCGAGTTCTCGGCCTCCTCACCTTGGGTCTCATTTCCTTTATGGCAGTTAGCACCACCCAACATTATGCACGTAGCTTCTACGTAAAACGTCAGCGATAATTATCACTACGCTTTTCCTGAGTATTGTTGATGCGTCATCCCGTTTAATTGTCCCAGGAGCCCAGTAAAGTAGGTACGCGTCTCCCATTCCACAGGTGGGATACAGAGTGGCTAAGTGACCGGGATGGTAGGGGTCGACCATGAGACGTCACATCCCAAAGCCCGTGGGCTAGACCATATGCCTTGCTCTCTGCACACCTCCTGTGCATTCCACATGACCGTGACCATTGTCCATCTACCACCCTGCCTCCCCAGCTGCGATGTGACCTCAGCATCAGAGGAGAGTGACGTCCTGAATGCAATGCAAACCTTAAATGCAACCAACAAGCACCAGATTGCCCTTCTCGTTTCTTTTTTCCTGCATAGGACTGTCCTGATTGTTGTAAAAATAATAATAATAATAACAAGCCACTGAAAAATAATGATGCCGCACGGATGCCATGGAGATATATGGAGATATAGAAAGCCTGCCCGAGCTTTAATTGGCTTCCTGCCACTGTGTGCACTTAAGTGGATGAGAATGCTATTAACTGCACTGAAGAAAACATTTATTCACAAGAAAGCCACATAATGAGGGAATTGTCAACACGGGAGCAAATGTCGGCATCTCCCAGATAAGGGACAATGGCTCATTCAAACAACAGAGGCGTCCTCTAACCAGGTCTTTGTACGATTCTCAACATCGGGGCCATCACGCAGGGGGACACTGGACAAATGATTCAAGCTGGTAAAAACGAGCTTCCAGTTATTTCCATCCACTCCTCAACATCATCTCCTCCACCGCTCCAGGATGAGCCCCCATCACCTCTCACCAGGTGATTGAGAAAAACACCTCTTCGCTGCACCTGAATGCTCACCGAACCCTCTCTCCGCACTAAGAGAGAAAACTTCTGAAAAGTTTAAGTCTCATCACACCACATGTCTGCTTAAAACCCCTCAGTGCCTTCCCAAGGCTCATAAGATAAATATCAAATTCTGGGGCGGCCTGGGTGGCTCAGTCGGTAACGCGTCCGACTTCGGCTCGGGTCACGATCTCGCGGTTTGTGAGTTCGAGTCCCGCGTCGGGCTCTGTGCTGACAGCTCAGAGCCTGGAGCCTGCTTTGGATTCTGTGTCTCCCCCACTCTCTCTGCCCCTCCCATGCTCATGCTCTGTCTCTGTCTCTCAATAATAAATAAACGTTAAAAAAAAAGATAAATATCAAATTCTTCACCACTGTCTCTGTGGTGGGTTGAATGGTATACACATCTTCCTCCAAATATGTATCCGCCAGGACCTGTGAATGTTGCCCTATTGGGGGGGGGGGGCGGGGAAAGGTCTGTGTAGATGTAATTACGTTAAGAATCTTTAAGTGAAATTATCCTGGACTATCCAGCTGGGCCCTATATCTAATGATAAGTGTCCTTAGAAGAGAAAGGCAGAGGGAGATGTGACACAGAAGAGGAGAAGACACAGAGGGGAAGGCCGTGTGAACAGGAGGAGAGACTGGGGTGATGCAGCCACAAGCCAGGAATGAGGTGGAGCCACCAGAAGTTGGGGGAAACCAGGAAGGATGCTCCCCTTTGGAGCCTTTGGAGGGAGCACGGCCTTGGTGATGCCTTGTGCAGACTTCTGCCCTCCAGAACGATACAGAATGAACTTCTAGTGTTTAAAGTCACCCAGTTTGGTAAAGCAGCTGCAGGAAAGTGACACAGCCTCCAAAGTCTCCACGTGATCTGGCCCCTCACACTTGCTCTCTCCTCTGCCACACTGCCCGTCTCCAGTCACTCAAATGCGACATGCTTCCCACACACCCCAGGACCTTTGCACATGCGTTGCCCCCACCCGCTCCCAGTTAATTTCTTCTACGCTTTCAGATAGCAGTGCAATTACCATTCCCCTGAGGAAGCCCTTCCTGATGTCAATGGCCAAACGTTCCCCATCGGATTCCCCATTACAGACCCCATTAAAGATCCTCCAAATACCAAGTAGCTCCTGCCAGCTGCCACTGCAAAGGTGCGGGACTCAGTCATCTCCCTCTTCAGAACTGCTCTGCAAGGGTGGGGATCACGTTCACTTCCTTCATTCCTATCTCCAGAGCTATGCACGCAATGCCTGACACGTAATGGATACCCACACACGTGAATGAGTGAAGGGAAGAGTGATTTAGAGAATCTCAAAAACAGGTGCTATAGGCAGATCTCAAATAAACCCATCAAACTAAAAAGGGAAAGACAAACAAACAAAAAAAGGTCTCTGGGGTGAGCGGGCAAGTTAGCCCAACTTGTTCTCCCAAAACCACATCAGTTTTCAAAAACAACTTCCGGAGCCTATGGATGGCGTCAAACCAAGACTCCTCGTCTTCCAGATTCCCCAGGGTTGGCAGAACTAATTTCCTCATTAAGGATCATTTTCAGCCCTGCCCGGCATGCCCCCCCCCTCCCCGAACTGGAATATTCCCAGAGAAGAAGTCGAAGGCTTCAGCCACTTGCAGAAAGATGGAAACATTCAGTGAAGTGGGCGGCCAGCACACCGTGGCCCTTTGAAAAGCTCTTCTCTGGCTAATGGGATGTTCAGCTCAAAAGGAGAACTTCCACGGCTACATTAGCACGCGTTTGGGGCCATTTTTCTCTGCTCGCAGCCGGACAATAGACTGGAAGGGAAACCAGCCAGCTCGCTGGGGGACTCGGGGAGAAGCAGGGAGGAAGGGCAGTTTTCCAGCCATTCCTTGTCTCCTTCGCATTCTCTTCACGCTCAAACTCATCAGTCCCCTACAAAAAGCCAACCCAGAAATGAAGGGGCACAGAAGAAAGCTAGGATCGAGCCGAGGTCAGGAAGAGAGAGAGAGAGAGAGACACATGGTTCAGGAGTCAGGCCTCTGTCAAGTCCCAAACTCAAGATCTGCCATGTGCCAAGTCTTGAGCAAGTTATTTAACCTGTTTTATTCTTGTTCTCTCACCCACAGAGCAGGGTTTAATGTGTCCATTCAGCAAATACTTACGGAGTACCAGCAGTGTGCCAGGTGGGGCCGGGACCCAGGTGAGGTCAGTGGATGCCTGCAGCACAGAATGAACGCACCACGGACCTCAGTCACATGCCCAACCCCAAAGTGAACACCTTGAATGTTGCTCTCCATGCTTCTATGTACCTTGCCCTGGTCCTGGTGGCTAGCTGCTGGGGGTCGCCGATGGCCACCAACAAGGCCATTTGGCTGTTCTGCATAAAGTCCACGGAGCCGAATGGGAGGACACTTGCTTGCCCCTCGTGACACTGATCCCCTGGCCACAACAACAGCAAAGAAACTGCACCTTGAAGTTCTTAAAAGGCCCACCTCCCGCTGAAAAACTACTCGTGTGTCTCAGGCTAGGCTGAATTTATTAAACACACACAGCTACCCAGCAATCTTCCCAGAGAGCGGGATTAGAGGCCAAAGGAAATGAACACAAACAGACCCCATGAAGATCAGTCTCTCCCAGATCTGCTCTGCCGGGGTGGACGTCCTCCCAATCTGAGCGCGGTGCACTCCAACCACAAGGTGGGGGAGGGTGGGTCTAGACTGCAGAGCACTGAAATTACCTCCACTCCATGCGGTGTAAATAAAACAGGCTGAAATCAGCTAGTCTCTTTACTTTGCAAAGAAACCGTGGAGAAAAAGGACAAAACAGCACATTGCTACAACCGGGATGTATTCACATAAACAGAAGGCGTTTGGGCAATTTCTGGGTAAAAGCCGAGTCTCGTTTCGGGGTATGATTTGATCTGTGCACTGCTTCATATGGGGTGTTCCAACAGAAGACCTAGAATCTTTGGGATTATCTGGATGTCGAGGAGGATAGTTCACATTCATGAGTGGAGGAAATTCACATTCGAACCTTCACGGTGAATGGTTCCTGAGCTGCAGGTGCCCCTGGAAAGATCTTTTTGCATCAATTGTTTTCAGTTATGGAAACTCAGCTTTCCACACAACTACAGCCACTAAAACCCTATCCCACCCACCACTTCCTCCAGCCAAGTGGTCAAGTGGAAAACCACATTTCCAGCACGGATGGGGAAACTGGTCACGGGTAAAGCCAAAAGAATCCAACTGCCCCCGATCTCAGATCTGACTTCAGTGTCTCTTCAACAACGGGGCCCCTGCTTGCAACCAGACCACTGGGGAGAGAAGGAATCCCCGAGGAACACTAAATTGGGTCCCTGGAAGGCCAAGAGGCAAGACTGTCAAAAAGCATGGGTTCCCCAATCACATGCTTGGGTCCAAACCCTTGGTCCACTCTTTACTAACTTAAACAAGATACTCAGTCTCTCTAGACCTCGATTTCCTCATCTGTAGGATGGGAATGAAAATGGTATCCACGTCACAGGGCCATTGTGACGATCGCATGAGATAATGCACGGAAAGCCCTCAGTGCCTCTGAGTGTATCGGCCACGTTAGCTAATGATATTTCTGAGCATGGCAGATAGCCTAACCACCTGTGTTAGTTTCCTTGGGGTGCCGTAACCAACTCCCACAAATCACGTGGCTTAAAACAACACGCATTTATTTTCTCACATTTCTGCAGGCTGAAAGCTTAAAATCCAGGTGTTGACAGGGGCCACCCTCCTTCCAAAGAACCCTTCCTGGCCTCCAGCATCTTCCAATGGCTCCTGGCGATCCCTGGTGTTTCTCAGCTTGTAGCGGCTCACTCCAGTGCCTGTCTCTGTCTTCACACAGCCTCCTCCTCGGTGCGTCTGTGTCTGACTGTCCCTCTCCTCGCTTTCCTCTTGTCTCTTATTTTTTTAAATATGATTAATGTCAAATTGGCTAACATACAGTGTGTAAAGTGTGCTCTTGGTTTTGGGGGTAGATTCCCGGATTCATTGCTTACATATGACACCCAGTGCTCATCCCAACAAGTGCCCTCCTCAATGCCCATCACCCATTTTCCCCTCTCCCCTCTATCAACCCTCAGTTTGTTCTCTGTATTTAAGAGTCTCTTATGGTTTGCCTCCCTCCCTCTCGGTTTGTAACTATTTTTTCCCCTTCCCCTCCCCCAGGCTCTTCTGTTAAATTTCTCAAGATCCACATATGAGTGAAAACATATGGTATCTGTCTTTCTCTGACTTATCTCACTCAGCATAATACCCTCCAGTTCCATCCACGTTGCTGCAAATGGCAGGATTTCATTCCTTCTCATTGCCAAGTAGTATTCCATTGTATATATAAACCACATCTTCATCCATTCATGAGTTGATGGACATTTAGGCTCTTTCCAGAATTTGGCTATTGTTGAAAGCACTGCTTGAACATTGGGGTACATGTGCCCCCTATGAATCAGCACTCCTGCATCCTTTGGATAAGTTCCTAGTAGTGCTATTGCTGGGTCGTAGGGTAGTTCTATTTTTAATTTTTTGAGGACCCTCCACCCTGTTTTCCCGGGCGGCTGCATCAGTTTGCATTCCCACCAATAGTGCAAGACCTCTCTTCGTTTTCTAAAAACACCAGTCAGCAGATTTAGGGCTGACCCTAATCCAGAATGACCTCCTCTTAACTTGATTACATCTGCAAAGTCTTGTATTCCAAATGTGGTCATATTCTGAGGTTCGGGTTGGGCATCGCTGTGGGGTGATACTACTCAACCCACTCACCACTCATGCTCTCCCTAATCCTGACAGTCACCGGGAAGAAGACCCCGGCACCTCCGTTTAGCACACATCTTTCAAGACGCCTACACGGCCCCCATCCTCCCCCGCCCGACGTCCACCACCTGCAACGGAGCTTGCGCGAAACGGACCCGCCCCCTCGGCAAGAGGTGATTGGATGAGGGCGGACGCCTGACCTAGGATGGGCCAATCAGAGTCTCTCTCTGGGGATTCCGGAGCTGGGACCCAGCGCGTCTGGTTGGCTGGCTGCAAACCCTGTGCTATGAAGGTGTGTGAACTTGGGGGCTGAGGCTGCCACACTGGCACCCACGTCCTGCTGTGTGCAGAGCCGGGGAGGCCGACCTGCAGAGGGGCAAGCGGATAAAAAGAGGCACAGAGAGGCAACAGTCTCCTGGATTCCGGGCCCTACTTAGTTCCTGGTGCAACTCCAGCCTCAGGTTCCCTTGTTCCAACAAACCTCACCTTTTTTTTTTTTTTTTTTTTTGCGTAATTATGAATTTTCTTGACAACGGGATTTCTGCTCCTTGCATGAATTAGAGCTCTGAGACACAACACTCTCTAAGCCCTTATTCCCTTACAGCCATGAATTCTTTATTTCTAACCAGAGGCCGTCTAACCTGGGTATATTTCACTTGTTCTGGCCTCAACGATGGAAGTCACTGGATAGGTCTGCTATGTTGAAAACACACACACACACACACACACACACACACACACACACACACACAGCCACCCCTTTCCAAGCCCACACACATAACCTGGATCACCTTCCTTTCCCGAGCCCAGGCTCTACAATGCCAGATCTTGCAATTTTTCAACGACAGTCCTCCACACCTGAGGTCAGCAAACTGTGGGCTTCCCGCCAAATGTGGCCACCACTTGTTTTTATAAACAAAGATCTCTTGGAACACAGCCACATTTGCTCACTGACCTATTGTCCAGGACTGCTCTCACACGGTAAGGATGGAATTTGTTGCAACAGAGACCGTATGACTTGCAAAGCCTAAAATACTTACGACCTGGCCCTTCACAGAACAAGTTGGCCGGCCTCTGCATTACACCAAGCTCGGGACACAATGGAAGAGAATCTCAAGCTCGAATGATTTTAGTCAGAAGCTACCAAGCCTAAGATTAGAGAGTAGGGCATGGTCAGAAGGGCTCATGCATCTGGGCTTTTGTTTAGTGATGAGCCCCACAAATACTCCTTATGGGCCTCCTCTGTCTGTGCCAGACCTGGGGCCAGATGCTGGCAAGAGGACTGTGAACCGGACCAGCCAGGCCCTGCCCTTCAGGGGCTCCGAGTTCATTCAAGGATGTTTAATTCCAACTACAGAAAGTGCTATGGAAGGGCAGTCCTGGGTGCTGTGGGAGCTGGTCTGGGCCATGAACCCCAGTGAAGGAAGAATGGAGGCTCCCTGAGGAAGGTAAGGCCAGTGGGGGGAGCAGAGACCAGTCAGGCAAAGGACACTCCCCTAGAGGGGGAGACCCACGTGCCAGAACCCTGCACTGAAAAACGTCAGCTTTGTCTATCTATTCCAATGCTTTTCCAGTTAGGCAATAAACCCATTTCTGCATCAAGAATTAGGGACACGGATGCAGGACACTGTGATTCAGGGAAACCATTTCTTAGCTCCTCTGGGCACAGTGGCAGGTGCTCTGATGGGGTCCCAGAGACACCAAGCAGAGGTCCCTAACCCAGTCTTTATCCTGATAACTTCAGGTCCTAAAGCCCCAGCCTCAAGCGTGGCCTCAGCTTGTGGCCTTTTGCCGCTGGGTGACAGTTCCCATCTGCTTCATTACCATCAGCCCCAGAAACCACACTTGCAGCTAAGTGCTCGCAGCCCTAATTGGTTCCTGATAGACTGGGCCATAACAAAGCACTTAGACCCCGCCAGGCAAGGCTGGGGCCAGGGATTGCCCTCCTTTGCAGGAACTCTTGCTGGGAAATCTAGGCTGCTGGTGAGGTGAGAGGGCCCAGGCCCAGGGGGAATCCACCCATCTGGAATTCATTCCCAGCACCTCCCCCCCCGCTGCTCTGAGCCTCAGTGTATTCATCTATAAAATGGGGTGGTGACACCTGCCTCCCAGAGCTGCTGCAACGTGACCGCAGTGTCTAAAAATCACTGAGCGTCTGCCATGTGCAAAGCATTAAGGTGAGTGTTTCAAGTGCGCTCACCAATTACGACTTCTAATCCTGTAAAACCATCTGCAATGATCAACCCCACTGCACAGATAAGGAGACAAGACTCAAAGAGGTGAGATCACTCGTCCACATTCTCCACATTCCCATGAGGGATAGACATTCAGAAAGTGGAACGTCTTCTAGTGGTCACTCTGCTTGGAAAACAGATTTAAAAGGGTCTCAGTTGCATATGTAGAGACAGAAAGCAGATCAGTGGTCATATGGAAGGGGGACAGAAGCAGGGATTAATGGCAAAGGGGCACAAGAGGTCTTTTTAGGGTGGTGGACATGTTCTAAAACTGGGGTATGGCGAAGGGTACATATTCCATAAATTTACTAAAATGCCTTGAGGTGTACTTAAACTGGGTGAATTTAGGGGCGCCAGCGTGGCTCAGTCAGTTAAGTGTCCAACTTCAGCTCAGGTCATGATCTCACCGTTCGTGGGTTTGAGTCCCATGTCAGGCTCTGTGCTGACAGCTCGGAGCCTGGAGCCTGTTTCAGATTCTGTATCTCCCTTTCTCTCTGCCTCTCCCCCATTCGCACTCTCTCTCTCTCTCTCTCTCTCTCAAAAGTAAATAAACATTTTAAAAAATGGGTGAATTTCACTGTATGCAAATTAACACATAAACAAATATGATTATGCTTTTAAAAAGTATCATGGTCCAATGTCATGGCTGTAGATAGGAAACAGACATTGTAATCAATAAAATGCATACGAAAACCACACAAAACCTTGTGTATCAGTGTTTACAGCAGCACTATTTAAAAACAATTTTTTTTAATGCTTATTTATTATTGCGAGAGAGACAGAGCATGAACAGGGGAGGGACAGAGAGAGGAGGAAACACAGAATCCGAAGCAGGCTCCAGGCTCCGAGCTGTCAGCACAGAGCCCGACGCGGGGCTCGAACCCACAAACTGCGAGATCATGACCTGAGCCGAAGTCGGACGCTCAACCGACTGAGCCACCCAGGCATCCCCAGAGCAGCACTATTGACAGCAGCCAAAAAGTAGAAACAACCCAAATGCCTATGTACTGATGAATGGATAACAAAATGTGGTCTATCCATACACTGGAATATTATTTAGCCATAAAAAAAAAGTACTGACTACCTACTATGCAGATGAACCTCCAAAACACTTTTCTAAATGAAAGCAGCCAGACAAGGGTCACACAGTATATGATCTGGTTTATACAAAATGACCAGAACAGGCAAATCTATAGACACAGAAAGGAGATTAATGGTTGTCAGGGGCAGCACTGGGGAGGTGGCCGGGAGCCTGCAGGGACTCCTACGGTAAGGAGCGACTGCTCACGGGCACAGAGTTTATTTTCAGGGTGACACAAATGTCCTGATATCAGATGGTGATGATGGTTACACAACACTGTGACGATACTAAAAACTACTGAATTGCACAGTTTATCAACAGGTGAACTGGATGGCATGAGAGTATTATTTCGATAAAGTTGTTAAAAACATAAAGTGAATAGGAGGGTTATTTGTAATCTTGGACAGCCACGGTTCAAAGCCGAGCTGTACCCCCTCCTAGCTATGTGACCCTGAGCTAGTTAGTGCCTTGGCCTCTCTGAGCCCTGGTTGCATCGTATACAAAAAGGATGGTATGAATAATAAGAGGTGAGGACAGCAGAGTCACCTGACTGGTCCCACAGTCACCCACCAATTGCAACTGGGATTCTGGCTCTAAAACCAGCAACAAGGAGTGACCATCTGGGAAGGGCTGGTAACAGGCCACAAATGTTCCTAAGCCCAAGTCACTCCGGATCAATGATCTCTGGCAGTATTTCCCCCCAGGATACTTCTCAGAACACTAGTTCCAATAGATCTGGATAGTTATGATATGAATAAAAAGGTCCCCAAGGCAAATTAGTCTGAGAACTTCCTAGTTTAAGTGCAGTGAAATGGGCCTCTTTACTTGCAGGCCTCATTAGGGCCTTTAATTCATATATTTGTGCACCAAATCATTACACAAGGAGATGGCACCCAGAATTTTCAAAACCAACTTGGCCACAAACCAATTTTGAGAACTTCTGGTGGTACCACACCTTGGCAAAACAAAACAAAACAAAACAAACCATTCCTTTAGGAAACAGTGGTCTACGGCTTCAGTCAAATCTCTGTGAACCTACTGTCGGGTGTTAAATCAATAGTAATTGAAAACTCAAGCCAGGACTCCATTCTCCCATTGATTCCGATGCCCGGCTCTCTCACGGGATCCTCTCGAGAACAGGGAAGTAGGGGCTGGGATTTCCCCTCCTTTCTATGGATCAGGGGGCTTGCTCAGCTGCTGAGTAGCTGTGCTAAAACTTGAACCTCCCTCAGGGGTCAGGCCACACCTGAAGACAATCGATCGCTCCAACGTGGAGCGCACTCCAGAACCAACCTCCCTGTAGGGCTGCCTACGACCTCTGCTGAGGTTCCTGTCCACTCCTGTCCACCACCACCCCGTTTCTGTTGCTGCTGTAACAATGACCACAACCTTAATGGCTTTAAACAACACAGATGTGCTATCGTGCAGTCCTGGAAGTCAGACGTCTGCTTTAGGTCTCACAGGACTAAAATCAATTCCGGCTTCTAGAGGCTGCCTGTGTCTCTTGGCTCATGACCCCTCCCTCCACCCTCTCAGAGTGCATCGCTCCGGCCTCTGCTTCTGTGGTCACACTTATGCCTCTCCTCCCCCTACCTTCCTCTTACAAGGACCCATGTCCTTATAGTCTCCCCATCACAAGAGTCTTAATCACATCTGACCAAGTCCTCTGACCACGTAAGAGTAGCCTATTCACACCCTCCAGGATGTGGACATCTTTGCGGGGGCATTATTCTGCCTCCCCCATCCATCTTGCTTTCCAACCTTTTCTTCCCCAGGTGTTGATCCCAAGAGCACTTCCTAATAAATGTCATGTTCCCTATTTTCCATCTCAGAGGCTGTTTCTCAAGGAACCTCCCCTGCCCATCTAATGATCATTGGGCTACATACTTGTTATGTTTTATCAGCTTGTGACCCAGTGGGGACTCCAAGGGGTCAAGTACCTTGTCTAAGATCATCGGGCTAGTTGGTAGCAAGTTGACTTGACCTCAAGCATCTATAGTGGGTTGAACTGTGTCCCTCAAAAAGATATGTCTGGGTCCCAACCCCCAGTACCTGTGAATGGGACCTGATTTGGAAATAAGCTTTTTGCAGATATGATTAAGTTAAGGATCTCAAGAGGAGATCACTCTGGATTTAGGGTGGGCCCCAAATCCAATGACTGACTGGTGTCTTTAAAGAGGAAGAGAGGGGCGCCTGGGTGGCGCAGTCGGTTAAGCGTCCGACTTCAGCCAGGTCACGATCTCGCGGTCCGTGGGTTCGAGCCCCGCGTCGGGCTCTGGGCTGATGGCTCAGAGCCTGGAGCCTGTTTCAGATTCTGTGTCTCCCTCTCTCTGACCCTCCCCCGTTCATGCTCTGTCTCTCTCTGTCTCAAAAATAAATAAGTGTTAGGGGCGCCTGGGTGGCGCAGTCGGTTGAGCGTCCGACTTCAGCCAGGTCACGATCTCGCGGTCCGTGAGTTCGAGCCCCGCGTCGGGCTCTGGGCTGATGGCTCAGAGCCTGGAGCCTGTTTCCGATTCTGTGTCTCCCTCTCTCTCTGCCCCTCCCCCGTTCATGCTCTGTCTCTCTCTGTCTCAAAATAAATAAACGTTGAAAAAAAAAATTAAAAAAAAAATACATAAAAATGTTAAAAATAAAGAGGAAGATCTGAGATACACAGAGGGGACACAGCCGGGGGAAAGTGGAGGGAAAGATGTGAGTGATGTGTTTACAAGTCGAGGGACCTCAAGGATTGCCAGCAACCACCAGAAGCCAGGAGACAGGCATGTGATGGATTCTCACTCAGGGCCTGCAGAAGGAAGTAACCTTGAAGCCATCTTGCTTTTGGACTCCCAGCCTCCTGAACTGTGAGAGAATCAATGTCTGTTATTTAAACCACGCACTTTGTGGGCATTTGTTATGGCGGCCAACACAGCTCCCAACTCCTAAAATGTCCGTTCTGAATCTCTATGTGATTTTTTTTTTTGCCCCTTAGGAAGAACTCTGAGGGGACGACGGTCATCAGGAATAGGAAGCCGGGTCAGGCTACGATACAGATGGGCCACTGGGGAGGCACGGGGCTGCATCTATCCACAACCTGATGGATTTCACATGGTGACGAGCACTACGACTGGGTGGGCAGAAAGTGTGATAGGGTTTGGAGGAGGGATGACGGCACACCTGGGGAAGTCAAGGAAGGCTTCCCGGAGGAGGTGACATCTGGCTTGAGTGTTAAAGAATAAAATGGGAGTTAGCCAGGGGAAAAGGACAAGAGCGAGCTCGGAGAAAGGAGCAAGTCAAGGAATTACACGTGGTTGAGGGTTGCTGGAGAGGAATGGGGAAGGAAGGGACACAAAGATGCAGAAGCAGATGTAGCTATCCCCAAACTCCTGGCTGAGAGCAGCCAAATGAGATCACTGACTCGACCAACTTTTATGGAGTTTCTACAGAGTGCAGGCACCAGACTGGGGACAAGGCAGCAGACGGGACAGCTTCCGACAGGAATCACGATCTGATGGTCTTTCAGACTCGGCGCTGTTGACATTTGGGGCCAGACAACTGTCCACTGTGAAGGGCTGTCCTGTGCATTGCAGGACATCAAGCAGCATCTCTGGTCTCTACCCATGAGATGCTGGTAGCATTTCCCTTCCCGATCGTGACAACCAAAATTGACTGTAGGCACTGCCCAGTGACTCCTGGGAGCAAATCATCCAGATGAAGAGCCCACTGGCCTGGAGCAGAGACAGACACTAAATTCATCTGACCGTAGAGAGTCTAGGTTCATACCGAGTTCTCACCCTCGGGGGAAAATAAAAGGTCATAGAGTAGGTTTGCTCCCACCTCTCAAGGGGGCAGGTTTGGATAGGACCTTGGCATCCGAAAGGTATCTGAAAAATCATCTGCAAGGCAGGCGGAATATTGAATCCCAGCCCCGCATCCAAGGAGAGAAACAAGAGAATAAACCAGAGCCAGACCCGACAGATAATGATGCCATTTGAATACGGCCTCTTGCTCCGAACCATCAAACCTCGCTTCTGTTTTGTTTAAAGAAAAAAAAAATGACCAACAGAAAAACTGGCAGGTGACATCAAGGGCCTCAGGGGCATCTGGATTTCATTATCTGCCTCTCATCTTTTATTTAACAAGCAATGGGAATGTTTCCAAGCATTTGGGGGGATGGAAATAATGGAGCATTCAAGCACATGACGAAGAAGCCTGTGTATGAAGGCTTTGGGGCGGGGGGGGGGGGGATGCTGGGTTCCTGGGGTGGATTACGGGGGAGCCTGGGGGTGCTCACACTTCCCTGTACCCCAGGTGGCCTTGGAGACTGGGGCACAGGAACCTGATACAGGAACACAGTGTAGACAGAAGCAAGTTTAAAATGAACTTGGAGTCCCAAGTTCAAAACTGATCTGCCCCTGCAGGTTGCAGGGTGGGGCTTTGGGCATGTTACCTTAACCTCTGGAGGACTCCGTTCCTTCATCTCAACCCTGAGAATAATCATACCCGTGGTTGTAAGAAGAGAAGCTGTACGGAGCTTTTAGCTCAGGGCCTAACACGTAACAGGGCGGAAAAAATGGGATGTACCATCACACTGGTCATTTTTTAACAAACGCAAGATTTGTCCCTGGCCTACCTCCCTAGCGCCATGACCCATCTCCCCCCTCACCATGCTTCATCCATGCCAACCCTCCTTCCATGAACACACTAACACTATTCCTGCCTCCAGACCTCTGCACGTGCTGTCCCCTCTGGGTAGGGCAGGCCACTCCACCTGGTACTTAGCCAATGTCTACACGTCCTTGAGAGCCTGTCTTTCTTCAACTGTCCCGCCTAAGCCAGATCCTCCTGATCTCTGGGGCCCTTTATTTCCCTTCCTATCCCTTATCACTATTTTAGGATTTATATAATTCTATGAGCAATTACCCGTTTACAGACTATTGCTGCCTCTGTGCTCTGAGAGAGCTGGGACATGGGTTGGCCGACAGGCTGACAATCAAATACATAAAATCATTTCCAAGTGCTATAAAGGAAGCACCCAGGGTGCTGATTGAGGATGATCAGGTGGTCAGGAAGACCTAAGCAGCTGAAGGATTAGAAGGAGTCAGCCCTGCAAAGAGTGGGGGCGGAGATGGAAAAGGCACTCCAGGGAGAGAGAAGGCAGGTGCAAAGGCCCTGAGGCAGGAAGCGCTTAATGCTCCAGGAACTCTCTGGAGAATGGCATGGAGAAGGACAATCATGACTGGGAGGCAGTCAGTGAGCCAACAGGAATAGCCACCTGACGGGTGGATGGAATCAAGACAGATGTTGACTTTGTCATGACCTTAAGCACTTGCAGGGATGCCCTTTGCTGCCTCCCGTCATATACAAACCAGTGGGCAATCCTGTGGTGAGGAAGAAAGCCCGAGGAGCCCCTTGTGGCGAGGGGGCAGGGGGATGAGGGACACTGACAGCTGGCCCACACCCTTTCTCTGCTCCTCCCACCACCTGCCCTGCACGGAGCAGGCAGAGCTCAGCCCACCACCCACCTCCCTTTCCATGCAGGCCGCATACGCGTGAGGCTTGCCCAGGGTGTAAGTCACCCACAGTAACCCTCCCAGGCTCACAAGAAGGCTGCCGTTGGGTTTGTGAGTGTCTTATCCCCACGTCGGCAGTGACCAGGCCTTCTCGGCGAGAGGCAGCCGGTGGGGAAGAAGCCCAAACCTTCCTTACCTTCCCGGCAGCAAAAAAAAAAAAAAAAAAAAAAATCTCGTCTCCACTCACGGGAGACTCCCAAGCTCCTCTCCAGGGGACAGGCCTTGGGAAGTGAGGGCAACTTTTCCTTCTAAGAAAGGATGAAGTCTGTGGGACAGGGTCTCAGAGTGAGACTGGGCAGGGGGGAAGGGGGGGAGGGCCACAAAGGCCACCACCAGGAACAAGACAGGGGCTCCACAGCAGACACCCTCAGAGACACCACTGGCTGGAGTCGGCAGAAGCAGCTCCCACCTGGGCTTCCTTCCTTCCACCCATAAGATGAGGCAATGAGCTTAACCTCTACCCTTGAGAGTAAGCGATACAATGCTGGCAAAGGGCTTAACACAGCACCTGCCACGTGGGAGGGAATTCGGCCTCCAGACTCCCTCCCGACCCAAGATTGCAACATCGGCTCCTGCTGAGACTGTCGGCCTGCTGCCTTGCCGTGCAGATTTGGGACTCGCCAGCCTGAACGACTGCATGAGTCAATTCCCTAAAATCTCTCGGATAGAGAAAACGATAATAAAGACAGAGAGAGAGAGATCGAGAGATTTACACACACACATCCTCTGGGTGTGTTCCTCCAGAGGACCCTGACAGACTTCGGCACGTTCCCTGTTACCCTCCAAATGCACCGTAGAGGGTTAAAAGCAGTTGCTCGGGACTACAATTAGGGCAGGAGGAAAGGGAGGCTTTCATTTCGTAGAATTTGTACGTGTTACGCCAGCACAGATTCATTACGTTTAAACACGTTATGTTAAATAGGGGAAGGTGGGGCGTCTGATAGGGTGGCTCAGTCGGCGAGGCTTAAGCGTCCCACTCTGGCTCAGGTCATGATCTCGCAGTTCGTGAGTTCGAGCCCCGCGTTGGGCTCTGCACGGACACTGAGGAACCTGCCTGGGATTCTCTCTGTCTCCTCTCTCTGCCCCTCCCCCACGTGCACACACGCACTCTCTCACTCTCTCTCAAAATAAATAAACTTAAAAAGAAAAAACGGGGGAAGGTGAGGGACAGGAACAGGAGGACAGGGCAAGGGAAGCACCTCCAGCCTCCGCAGTCATATTCTTTGCTCTCTCTTCCTTCCCATCTTCTGCAAGCCCTGATGAGCAGGTACCAGGGAAAGGGCTTCTAGAGTGGGGCGAGATGGGGCTGCTCCCCAGGGAATGAGGCAAAAACACAAATTACTCCCGGAGGCTGACTTCATTTCAAGTGCCTGCGCTCCTTGGAAGCCAGCAACCCACTGCTTCTAAGGCAGAACTAAATGAGTTCGGCACAGCATTACTTGTGATGTTTGGGGGGCTGGGGAGGGCAAATTATTCCCCAATCTTTTACTTGATGCTTCTCGCATTCATCCACGGGGCCAGAATGAAGAAGAGGAATTCTCTTTCCTGATTTGGGGACAGGGCTGGGGGGCGGGGGGGGGGGGGGGGCGGGGAGTAGCAGCTCTTCATTATCAAAGCCAGTATCGTTAAATATTCATCCACATACCTGTCACCCATCCAGGAGGACGAGCGGATTTAAGGCTCGGATCTCACTGATCTATTATTCTTTTTGGAGCCCCAGGTGGGACCCTTTCATGCAGCTGCAAATTATAAGACTGCACCATTCTCTGAAGGGAACTTTAAGTAATCAAACTCAACTTTTTCTTCACCCTGACACGTGACCTCCAGCGCTGAATCTCATGAAGAAAGGCAAGAGAAGGAGCAGGGAGAAACCTGGAGGCTGGCGTGTGCCCACTGGCCCCTAGCGACCAGCTCAGAGGGTGAAGGATTCTCAGAGTACGGGGAGAAGGGAGGAAGGGGGAAAGGAGGAGGAGGGGAGAAGGGCAGCCAGGAGAGAAGGAAATCGACACCTGCAGAGAAATCTACTTTGTGGGCACACCTCACGGACCCCATCCCACTTCATCTCTGCAACAACCTCTGAGGCGGGAGTTATGCTCTGAGCGGTTAAGTGACCTGCCCAACGTCGCACAGCTGGCTGAGCACACCCCGGTCAAGGGGACCTCTAAGCCCCGTGCCCTATAGCAGCTGTCTCCGGACTCACACAGACATCCGACGGGTCCCTCGTCACCGGTACTTCTCAACAAGGGATGATTTTGCCCTCCGGGGGACAATGGGCAATGTCAGGAGACCTCTTTTGTTGTCACAACCTGGGGAGGGGCGTGCTACTGGCATCTAGTGGGTAGCCGGTGGGGAAGCTGTTAAACACCCACCACAGAAGAACGATGTAATCCCCAAACGCCAGTGGTGTGGAGGGCACTTACCATCACCCTCGTGAATCCCAGGCTTCCGGCTTTCACCCTGAGAATCTAGAAACTCTCCCCAGCACTCAGCTTTTTGCCCAGCGCCCAGGACAACACTCACCTGGTGGCGAGCAGGTATTTGGGGGATTCTTGCCTCTCTGCGTTGCCCCTGGATACATAAATTCTCATCTAAATTCGTGTTCACGCTCACAACTTCACGGTGGCGAGAGAGGCACGACGCTCTCATTAAGGGGCCTGGTCTAAGTTTCTCTCCACCGAGAGCAGTAAGAATCTGGGCTCCTCGGAAGTGAAGCGTGGCCGAAATTAATATTAACGAAACCCCTAAGTCGGCCCACGTGCCAACGAAAGAGGGTCACCGCAGCAGGGTCTACGAGCCACAGCCACCCCCTCCTACCCGCCCCGTACAAGTAAAATGTTAACATGCAGGAAGAACGGAGGTATCCAAAGAGGAAACGTGATCTCCCATTTCAGCTGCCTAGAAACACGAAAGGTCCGCAGGAAGCACTGGACCAGGAGCTCGGAGAAGGATTTGGGGGGAATTCAGGGAAGAAAACTCAGCTCTGTTGAGAGTATACAGAGACTAGTCTCTGGGGCAGACAAGGCACATCCTCCTCTAATTTAAAACCCACAACTCTTAAAAGACGTTAATCTTGCTGTTGTCCCCATTTTATAAATAAGAAGTCAACACGCTTTTTTTCAGCAAATGGCCAGATATATATTTTTGGCTTTGTAAGCTATAGAATCTCTACTCAACTACTCAGCTCTGCCATTTTAGCACCAAAGCAACCAGAGACAACGTACAAGAAATGTACCCTCTGTCCATCCATTCATCCATCCATCTATCCGTCCAACCAACAAATATTCAGGGACAATCTACCAAGTGTCAAGCACTCTGGATATCAGGGCAAATGAGTCTCCTCCAAGCCATTCTCCAGATAGCTTTGGCCACACTGGTCTTCATTCAGCTCCCGGAACATGCAGCTGCTTTCCTGCCTCAGGGCCTTTGCACATATCTTTTCTCCCACTAAAACACCCTCTTCTTTTTTTTAATGTTTATATATTTTTATATAAACAAGCAGCGGAGAGGCAGAGAGAGGGGAACAGAGGACCCAAAGTGAGCTTTGCGCTGACAGCAGTGAGCCGATGTGGGGCTGGAACTCGCCAACCATGAGATCGTGACCCGAGCCAAAGTCAGAAGCTCAACTGACGGAAAAAACCCAGATGCCCCTAAAATACCCTCTTCTACCTTCCCCGCCCCTAACTCTTTGTGTGGCCACTCCTGTGATCCTTCTGATCTCAGCTTCAGTAGCACAGAGACACCTTCCTGACCCCCCCTATCGTTCTCAGTCTCAGTACGCTGTGTGTGTCTTTCCTAGCGCTGGGGACAATTTGAAACATTTTATGTCTTTCATTTTGAATTTGTCTTGTGGCAGCCTCCCTCATTAGAATATGAATTCCATGAAGGTGGAGACCAAGTCTTTCTCGTTTGTCATTATAACCTCAGCAGCTGGCACAAAACATATGTTCCTCAGGTAGTCACTAAACTGAAGTAGTGAGTTTGAACCCAGAAAGGCCGGGTTCCAAAGTATGGCTTCCACCCATTCAACCTAACACAGCTCAGGCTGCATCATCCAATATGGCAGCCGTCGGCCACATGTGTCTAGGGAGCACTTAAAACGTGGCTACTCTGAATTGAGATGTGCCAGAAATATAGAACCACACCAGATTTTGAAATCTGAAAAAAATAATAATAATGTAAAATACCTCAAGCTTTTATATTGATTATATGTTGAAATGAAGTTTTGGATTTAATGGGTAAAATGAAAGAAATTACTAAAATCAATTGCAGCTGTTTCTTTTTCCTTTTTTTAATGCGGCTACTACAGTATTTGCAGTTGTGTATGTGGTTTGCATGATAGGTCTGTTGAGTGTCACTGGTCTCGAACCTCTCGGATTCTATTCCCAGCCTTCTTACCAATTAGCTCTCTGATGCTGATCCAGTCAATTAACCTCAATAGGTCTTGGTTTCTTTATGCAATAAATGAGTACAAGGATTTCTGACCTGCCAACCACACGGGTTGTGGTACAGCTCAAGTAAGATAATGGGTATGAAAGTGCCCGGGGGAAAAAATCTACACTAACACAAGCTCTTCTGTAAGGAGATTTTCGGACTCTGTCTCCACCTCCCCTAGTGTGTTCTTCCCTCCCTCACTGCCACCTGGATAGGACCTAACTCCTATCTTTCCCGCCTTCGGATGCTCATGGTCCAACTTCTGGAGTCAAGATTGGTTGTTCCTCTCAAGTGACACGCTGCCCCTCCCTGCCCAGCCCTCGGGATGGGATTTCAGAACGGAAGAGTTCAGCAAGACGTACCCATTGTCAGACTCCTCAAGTTGACCAAAGTCATTGTCCACTTTCCCGCTCGACTTCAGGTGATCATTCAAGTAAGGACGGCATCACGGAAAACTCGATAATTCAGACAACTTCTTATCTTACAGCTGCACATTGCCAACTATGCCTTCAAGAGAGCCTTTTACAGTTTAGGCTGACCTGGGGTTGAGGCTTTAATTATTTTAAACATGTAGATAAGCTATATTGGTCTAGTCTGCCTACCATCCATCTCCTCTCCTTTGGCTCCCATAATGCAGGGTCATTTCACTTTCGAGGACCCACTCCTTCCTGGGTCTCCACCCACATGGTTTGTATGGAGCAGAGACAGGTGTGTGTGTACCTGTACCAATCAGCTTGTTCCACCTCCCTGGACACAGGAGTGGTTTCAAGGATGGGCATGAAACCCAAGCTGATTTAGTGAAGGCCAATCCCAGGACTTTGTAGGAACCTTCAAAAACCTTGCTTTTACCACTGAGCCTGGAAGCCTGGAACTATTTGAGGCCTGGAGCTGGGGGAAGCCGACCACCACAGGAAAGCAAAGCTTTCACGGAGAAAGAATCAAGACAGAGTCCTTTCCACATTGTTTAAGCACCTAGATCCAACTACACCTGAAGCTGGTCATCCCTCTGAAGTTCGCAGTCACAAAAGCCAACAAATTCATTGTGTGGGGAAAGCCAGTCGGAGACTTAATCACTTACGACCAAAAGAAGCCTGTCTAATGCAAAGAGAGTTCAAGTATAATGCATTTTAAAATAAATTTACTTTCATGACTTTTAATTAAGGTAGTAACTCCCTCTGGGTTAACGGAGTGTTGTTTGGAGGAGCTGCTAGGAATCTTTCATAACTAGATTATGAATTAAGTATAAAGAGGCTCTTCTGAGGTCACTGGAAATGCACAGAGGTCCTCGAGAAGGGCACTTTCTCCGGGACTATTTTACTAAAATCTGATTATTCGCTGTCCGTGGAAGAAACACCATGCTTGGCCAAACCAAACTTTAAATTAACGTGGCCTTCAGGGTTTTACTCTCATTACTTGAGAGAAACCTCCGGTCAGAAAACTCCCCAGAAAACCTCCACCTTTACCTTGAAATCCTGGCCCCAGGTCACCTGGTCAGCCAGTCCACGAGGTTAGTGAGTGGCTGGCTCATGAGTAGATGGGGAGACAGAGGGTCACACGGGCCCAGGCAGAATTAAGTGTGTGAACTTCGAAGCCCAACTTTGCCCTCCAAGCCAGACTCCCCATCATGAAGATTAATGAGGTGGCAGTCGTCAAGGGCCTGGAGGCAGTTAAAACAAAACAGCCACCCGTACACCTGAGACTATTTTTAGCCTCTTTGGCATGGGGCTTGAATACATATGTCAACAGCAGCCTTGGCAAAGCGTGGCCTTTCAGGTATGTGCTGATCTCTGCTGTATTCCCTCTGCCATATATAATTTGAATATGGAGACACTGACAAGGTCCAAGGTAATGACACAGTGTCACCATCTCCCTAAAAGAGAGGACTTCTAACCTCCTGACTAACGGCCCAACAACGGACCCAGCGGGCTTTGTATTTTGGTGGACTTCATAGAAAGCACTTATTAAATGGGTTTGTGGGGGCTCGAATGCAGTACGTAAAGGGGTGAACTGTAGAGTCAACATCTGGACAGCAGACAGATTTTATCTGGCTCTAGTGAGGCTTACGTATGGATTTGTTGGCAGCATTTTTTTTTTCAAATAGAGAAATTCCACATTAGAAATTCCATAATCTGGCTTCTCGTGATAAGTGGAAGTAATTCAGGACCTGCATTCTACAGGGCAATGGTGAACTGGAGATAAGGAGTGACCGCCTTCTGTAGGTGGGGCATGAACTTGCCCGTTTGCCCCACTCTCTACCGTGCCCTATTGTGACTCCTTGAGTCGAAGCAGGATGTCAACTGCCATTCATCACCTTACACCAGAGCCTCTTCATCCATCTGAGGTTCCTGACTGGTCCTACAAAGTGCTGGAGTTTGCAAGCTCTGCAAAACGCACATGAATTTATTGCATGGTACACTGTCTAGGTAAAATCCAGGGGTGCCTGGGTGGCTCAGTCGGTTAAGCATCCGACTTCGGCTCAGGTCGTGATCTCGCGGTTCATGAGTTCGAGTCCCGCGTCGGGCTCTGTGCTGACAGCTCGGAGCCTGGAGCCTGCTTCGCATTCTGTGTCTCCCTCTCTCTCTGCCCCTCCCCGGCTCGCGCTCTGTCTCTCTCTGCCTCTCAAAAATAAATAAACGTAAAAAAAAAATTTTTTTTAAGAAGATGTTTCTAAGGTCCTTTCTAGCTTTAGCCTTGTGTGATTATAGGAAGAGGCAGATTCAGAATAGAAGAAGTCTAAGGGCTTCTGAGGCCACCATTGAGGGGCGTGCGGGGAACAGGTGTCTCCCGCCCTTAACGTTTCTCCCCATGTGAAAGGGGGTCCCTCTGCACCCCCAATCAGTCCTTCCACGGAGGGAGGGTGACTGAGTGACACGGAGTCTGGACGTCTGGCAGAGGAGCTGGCAACACGTAACCCCTCTCCTTCCACGTTGCTCGGATGGGGAGCAAACCACCTGCGGGAAATACAGGTGCCCATGTCCCCCTCCAGGCCTGAAGTTCTACAAGTACAGGCTTCGCCCCTGCCGAGGGAGGCCTTCCCTGATCGGGCAGGTGGCTCTGATCACTCTGGGGGGCGGGCAGTGACCGCTCCTCAGGTTGTTCATCCACAGATGAGAGTCACACTGTCCAATCTCTCCGAGTAGCAAAGGGTATATTTTGAGCCCGATCCCCATCTCCATCATCCTTTAGTCCTATTTCTCAACTAACTCAGAGCTCAGGCAGAGAGTGGGGGGAAGGAGCGCTAGAGAGTGAGTGTCCCAAAGACGCCAACAAGCATCCAGGCTGACGGTCGTTATCACCTAGAGGGTTCATTACCCTTTAAAAATCTGATGAAGGCTGTGGACCCTCTACTGCCTCCCCCTCCTGAACACCCCTATCTACACCACACTTCTGTATCTAATATCAAGGTGTTTAGAGACTGTTGAAGTCAGACTTTGAAAGCCCTGATTTTGTTTCCATCCCCAAGGAGGAGTCAAAGCGAGACAAGAAAGAGGCAAGACTGATAAAAATCCCCGACATCCTGACTGGCATCCTCCCTGCTCTGCAGCCTCAGATGGAATTCTTCATACAGCAAACCCTAAACGCCCAGGTGCCAGAGGCTCACTGGGCATGCCGTGATGAGCTCCACCATCAGTCCTAACCAGGGACTCGAACATCAGCCACTTATTACACAAATAAATGTCTGAGCACACATCATGATGAAAGCTATCAGGGAAAAGAACTGTTCGTGATAAGGGAGCCTGACATTTGAAGGTGGTGAAGAAAGGAGAGATTTTGTGAAGAAAAGTGACACTTCCACCCAGATCTGAGATCTAAGGAATAAACAGGAATGAATGAAAGAGGGGGAAAGGCACAGAGAAGAGGCATCCAGACAGAGGGAAGGACGTGGGCAAAAGTCCTTGAGCAGACAGGCGGGGAAGGAGAGGGGCAGGGTATGCAGCTGGAAAGAGAAGAGGTGTATGTAATGCAGATGACATGTAGCAGTGTTGACCAGATAGCCCCCCATAGGTCCCCATGAGCCATCACAGCTGCAAGTTGGCTGTATTTCATAGGGGGAGGGGGTGCGGGGCGAGAGGGTGCTAATTTAAGCTCTGACAGAGACTGAAGAGGTTTGCAAACTCAACCCCACCTCCCACTTCCAGGAAATCTTCTCCAAAGGGAAGAAGTCATTGAGAGCAAGGAGTTACATGCACGAGCCCAAGATGTTCACAGCGTTGCTACCTGCTATCTGCATGTAACATTAAAGTTCTGGAAATCAGTGGAAACCCCCAAGTGAAAGAGGAATCATTTGAGAACCACGGGTCTCCACACAATGCAATGCTATGTGCCAATCTAAAAATGGAAACTATAGGGGCCCCTGGGTGTCTCAGTCAGCTAAGCACCCGACTTCAGCTCAGGTCATGATCTCGCAGTCTGTGGATTCGAGCCCCGCGTCGGGCTCTGTGCTGACAGCTCGGAACCTGGAGCCTGCTTCGGATTCTGTGTCTCCCTCTCTCTCTGCCCCTCCCCCCCCCAACACTCTCTCTCTCTCTCTCTCTCTCTCTCTCTCAAAAATAAATAAGCATTAAATAATTAGAAAAGAATAATAATAATAAATGGAAATTACAGTCAAAGTAGACATCTTGGGGAAATGTTTATGATAAATGAGGGCTATATATGAACGCAGACAAGAAACACTAGGTAATATCCTTCCATACATATAGGTTAAGTCTAAAAGGTTATATGGTCAGCATGATACTGTTCCTAGTATGATAGCAGATAGGATTTCTCCTATTATCCCAGAATTATGGGTATGGCCCAAAGTTAAAAATAAAAAATGTAAATAACTCCACTTACTTTTTATTGTAAATTGTATTTTTGATGTTTATTTATTTTTGAGAGAGAGAGAGACAGAACATGAGTTGGGGATGGGCAGAGAGACAGAGAGAGAGAGGGAGACACAGAATCTGAAACAGGTTCCAGGCTCTGAGCTGTCAGCACAGAGCCCGACACAGGGCTCAAACTCAGGAACGGAGAGATCATAACCTGAGTTGAAGACGGACACTTAACCAACTGAGTCACACAGGTGCCCCTAAATAACTCCGCTTTCTTAAAGAGAGCTGTCAATGAGCCAGAGTTGGGGCCAGACTCCTTCCCACAAGGGTAACAAGAGGGGGCAGAGTCAGCCCTATACCCCACCTCTCATGGTCCCCTCCTCCCCAGTCTATGTAAGAAGAGGCAGGGGGATGGGTCAAGTTTTGGTCTCCACTTTGTGAGGGCATAGGATTCGCAAAGAGAGCCCATTCCTGCTCCCCAGGAGTGCCTGCAACAAAGAACTGGTATCCCATTTCCTAGTTGTACAAGAGAATGGTTATTACGTATTTCTGGCATAGAAATACTAGTATATGCTTTAAGGAAGCTAATCATTTGAAGATCCATGAAATCCTAAATTTTTATTATCTAAGTATTTTAGACTCAAGCTGTCTCTAAAGCCTGCTCTGACTATCGATTTCAATGTATTCTGTAAAACAGAATATGTTTTGGGGATAGGATTTAACGTATATCTTTTAAACTCTACCTGGACATAAGCAGCAACACCCCTCAGATACCGAGGAATCACTACAGGCTCTGATCTATCATTTGCATATACAAAAACTGGACTTTTCCTAAATTGTGATGTGATGAGCAGGAGAACTTTTCCATTCGGTCCTGAAGAGTCATGAGACTTTAGGTGGTTTTGCTGCTGATAGCTACCCAACAAGCATCGTTTCTCTGGATCATTAGCAAAAAAAATAGCCTTGGCCCCCCCACTTCCCCTCCATGCAGTTTTGGGCTGCTAGATGCGCCATGATCCACGTCAAGCAGGCAGGGGGGCTGCAATGCCAGGACACAGCCAATGGCATCATCCCCGATGCACAAGGACATGCCAGGAATAAATGGGAGAATCAACAGAGACAAGAAACATTTTCGATCCCTTACAGAGATGGCTGTGAGTCTCCAGCCCTGGCCTGATGAGTCACTCATTAGGAAAGAAGAAACCTGACCTTTTCGTATTGATTCCAGGAAGACTTGGGGGTGGGTGGGGGGGGGGGCGAGATTTCAAGAAGTCGACAGAGTCAAAGGCCAGGGGAAGAATAAGACTTGGCCAATCTGTTTAGATATGAGGTTCTTGGGACCGTGAGAACTAAGGTGCTGACCGAAAGATAAGAACACTGGTTAACAAGAACAGGGATGCTGGGTACAGTCATTTAAAGCTTGTTACTCCTGGCTTAATCAATCAACACACATACGCGCGCGCGGCAGAAAGGGAGACAGACTGCAAAGAGGCAGGAAAGAAGAGGAAATTAGCTTGGTTTTTCTCTCCCAAATACCCAGTGGAAGGAGGGAAGTTGAGAGAGAAACAGAAGGGGTAGACAAGGAGAGAAGAGACCAGGCAGACTTCAGTAATCAAGACAGTGTGGTGCTGGTGTAAGAACAGAACAGGGTCCGGAAATAGAGTCACGTGTAAATGACCAATTCATAACTGACAAAGGTGTCAGGTAACTCAATGGGCAGCGGGTGGTCTTTTCAACAAACGGGATGAGAACTACTGGATGTCCGAATGGAAAATAATGAACCTTGACCCTTACCTCACACCATATGCAAAAGCTAACGTGACATGGATAATATGCCCATCATAAAAGCTAAAATTATAAAGCTTCTCGAAGAAAATAAGAGAGTACCTTGGTGTCTTTGGGATTTGCAAAGATTTCTTAGGCTATAAAAAGCACTAAGCATAAAAGAAAAAAATGTGATAAATTGGACTCCATTTAAAATGGAAAACTTTGCCTCTTTGAAAGATAATCGCGAGAAAGTGTTAAAGGAAGCTCCAGACCGAGAGGAAACAGCTACAATACATACACTGACAAAGGACCTACAACATGGTATTAAAAAGAAAAACAATCTGGGAGGCTCAGTGGGTTGAGTGTCCAACTTCGGCTCAGGTCATGATCTCATGGTTTGTGGGTTTGAGCCCCGTCCTGGGCTCTGTGCGGACAGCTCAGAGCCTGGAGCCTGCTTCAGATTATATGTCTCTCTCTCTCTCTCTGCCCCTTCCCCACTTACACTCTGTCTCTCTCTCTCTCTCAAAAATAAATAAAAAAAATTTTTTAAAGAAAAACAACCTAATTTATAAACAGGCAAAAGATGAACAGATCATTAAAAAGAGAGAGAGAAATGGCTAGTAAGTCCACAAAAAGACATTCACCATCTTTAGTCATCAGGGAAATGCAAATTAATGAATTAATTAAGTCAAATTAAAATACAATGAGATACCCCTTTCTATTGATATTTCTGATTGGATAATCTTTTAATGTTTATTTTGGAGAGTGAGAGAGAGAGAGAGAGCACGAGCAGGGGAGGGAGAGAGAGAGCGGAGGACAGAGAATCCAAAGTGGGCTCTGTGCTGACGGTAGAGAGCCCGATGTGGGGTTCAAACCCATGAACTGTGAGATCATGACCTAAGCCAAAGTCAGATGCCCCCCCACCCCAGGCACCTCTGGGTTGGATAATTCTTTCCTGGAGGCTGAAGGTGGGGGCTGTTCTATGCATTGTAGGATGTCTATCAGCATCCTTGGTCTCTACCCCAGGTGCTAGATGCTAATAGCACCTTCTCCCAAGTTAAGACAACCAAAAACATCTCCGGACAATGCCAAATGTCTGAGAGACAAAACTGCTCCATGCTGGGAACCATAGACGCAGAGCCATGGACTTCTCTGGTGGCTTTGTAAAATGTACAAGCACTCTGGAAAATAGTTTGCTGGTTTTTTATAAAGGTAAACACGTTATTACACTATGACCTAGAAATTCTATCGGTAGGTATTTACCCAAGAGAAATGAAAAATGTATATTGACCAAAAAAGAAAAACAAACAAACAAACAAACAAACTTGTAAAGAATGTTTGTAACAGATTCCTTCTCAATGCTCCCAGACTGGAAACACTCCAAATGTCCATCAATGTGTGTGGATGGGGCTGAACTGTGTCCTCAAAAGGGTATCCTGAAGTCCTAACCCCCCAGTACCTGTGAATGTGACCTTATTTGCAAACAGGGTCTTTACAGATCTAATCAAGTTAAGAGACTCTCATGCTGGATTAGGGCGGGCATGAAATCTAAACACTGGCATCCTTATAAGAGAGAATGTACAGAGGAAAGAGGCATAGGTAGAAAGAGGCAGAGATTGGAACAATAGAGCTATATGCCAAAAACAAAACAAAAAACAAAAAAACAAGGGCTACTGGGAGCCCCCAGAAGCTGGAAAAGGCAAGGAAGTCACTCAGAAGAAGCAAGGTTAACACTTTGATTTTGCACTTCTGGCCTCCAGAACTGTGAGATAATACATTTCTGGTTTTTTTAAGCCACCAAGTTTGTGATATGTTGTTACAGTGATCCCAGGAAACTATCCCAGGGAGGATGGGTAACTAAACCCTGGCATATTCACACAATGAAACATTATTGCTATAGAGTAATAAAGTAATACAAAGGAATGAACTACTCATATATACAATGAGATGGATTCATAGATTCTGTTGAGTGCAAAAAAGCCAGACGCAAGAGCATAAGTGATGCATGATTCCATTTATATGAAGTTCCGTACGAGATCTAAACTATGTGATAAAAATCAGAACGGTGGCTGCCTTCAAGGTGGGGAGATGATTGGACACGAGAGGCATGAGAGAACTTTCCAGAGTGCGTAGGAAATGTTCTATATGTTGACTGAGGAGGTGGGTCCCTGGGGATATACACAGACCAAAATTCATTTAAATTAAAGCCTGTTTTTATTTGTATATAAACTAATACTCAATTTTAGAAACTGCAAATCAAGAGGCTAAGAAGAGGGGTGCCTGGGTGGCTCAACTGGTTAAGCATTTGACTTTGGCTCGGGTCATGATCTCACGGCTTGTGAGCTTGAGCCCTGCGTGGGGCTTTGTGCTGACAGCTCAGAGCCTGGAGCCTGCTTCGGATTCTGTGTCTGCCTCTCTCTCTGCCCCTCCCCTGTTCACACTCTGTCTCTTTCTCCTTCAAAAATAAATAAACATTAAAAACAATTTTTTTAAAGAAGCTAAGGAGAAGAGGGAAAAAATGGGGGAGCATGTGACCCTTTCCCAATGAGAAGGGGCAGATAAGGAAAAGAGAGGGAGAAGGCACGGGGTCACATGAGAAAAAGACAAACTGCAGAACCCTGGAAACTTTGAACAGTTCCAGCAAGTTCTATCATTTTATTACACCTGCACTCACCACCATGGCTAAATGAACTCACAAATTCTCCACTGGAGGCCAAGTTTGCCCAGCCGCTCACAGCAAATTGGCCCTGGCGGACATCCCAGCTGCTGTCCATTATAACCTGGAATGCAACATTAACTTCTGAGAGGCCCCTCTGGCTCCCACAGAGCCCCTAGATGCCCCACACTTCAGGAGTATTCTTTGAAATCTAAATGGACAACTGAGGAAAAACTGGGAATGCAGTGCCTGGTGAGCAACCCATGTGCCATGTGTATCCCCCAGGCCATGAAACACTCCAAGTGGGGAGGACAGTCCTACAGCTCTCACCCTGCCCCACCCAAGCCCCCCACAGCACCAGGCTCTCATTGCATATGCAGACCCGGCCAGAGCAAGCTGCTGGCACATCAGGGCTCAGGTAAGAAGTAGCAGCCAGGGGCCAGAGGCTCCCATGCTGTCCCACTCACAGCAGAACCACACCAGAGGCTCGCTGCAAATGTGGGGGGAGGCCAACATCATTAACTTTGTCTCCAGACAGTCCGGAGTTCAAGGGCAGAGACTGTTTCTTCCCTGGGCTCTTTATGCCATCAATTCCTCAGCTGGGAATTGGGAAGAACGTTATGTGGTTTAACAGATGCGTGCATATCAGGAACGGGAGCCCACTAGCTGCTGGTATCTTTTTGTGAAATGCAGTCAGGAGCACCCTTGACATTAGGTTGCAAACTGCACACCAGTTATATCCTTCACTTATAGAAAAGTACCCTGCCGGGGACTTGCTTTTCTGGAGCCTTGGCATTTGATAAAAACACGTCTATGCACATCGCCGAGTCTGGGCTCGTCGCAGCCCTTTCAAAAAGGTGATGCTGTTTTGCCTCTCTCTGGACTTCCTTCCCGGCTGGCTTAGCAAAAGAGTACCCCTCTCGTGCAGATGTCTTGCAGCAGCTCTAGGGAAGGACCCCCATGAATTCACACTCAGGACTGTGCTTGCCATGTGACTCGGTAAGTATCGCTTGGAGACAATGGTGTTTTAGTAATGCTCAGAAAACTGAATTCCAGGTAAGGACAACTCTAAGAGGCTTGTGTCAAAAAACAGTAAAGAACGCTTCCTCTGTGGGGCGCCTGGGTGACTTAGTGGGTTAAGCATCCAACTCTTGGTTTCAGCTCAGGTCATGATCTCATGGTTCGTGGGTTCAAGCCCTATACCAGGTTCTGTGCTGACAGCTCGGAGCCTGGAGCCTGCCTCGGATTCTGTGTCTCCCTCTCTCTCTGCCCCTCCCCACTCACACTCTGTCTCTCTTAAAAATAAATAAACACTTAAAAATTTTTTTTAATTTTTAAAAAATGTTTATCTTCAAGAGAGAGAGATAGACTGTGAGTAGGGAGGGGAAGAGAGAGAGGAAGACACAAAATTCAAAGCAGGCTTCAGGCTCCAAGCTAGGGCCTGACATGGGGCCTGACCCCATAAACTGCAAGATCATGACCTGAGCCAAAGTCGGACATCTAACCAACTGAGCCACCCAGGCACCCCCAAAAATTTTTTTTAAAAAGGAGCATAACTGGAAAAGGGTCACCCTGTAACAGCTTCTCTTATATTCACTGTGCAATAGAGAAAACACTAGACTAAGTTAGGAGGGATGGCTTCCAATGAAGTGGGGGGGGGGGGGGGGCGGTGCTGAGAAAGTCATCCATCTATCCATCCATCCACACATCCATCCATCCACTTGGCAATCATCCAACCATCCAACCATCTACCCATTCACTCATCCATCCACCCATCCATCCATCCATCCATCCATCCATCCACTCATCCATCCATCCATCCATCCACTCATCCATTCATACATTCATCCACCCATCCATCCATCCACCCATCCATCCATCCACATTCATTGAGCCTTTAACTATGTACCCAATGCTGTGGGTACATTCATCCACTTACCAATCCACCCGTCCATCCATCCACTCATTCACTCATACATACATACACACACCCACCCGTCCACATTCACTGACCCTTTAACTATGTCCCCAATGCTGTGTTAAGTAAAGAAGTGACAGAAATGAGTAAGACAGGGTCTGACTGAAAGAACTCACAGGCTAGCAGTCTGGAAAACAACAGGGACTTAAAACCTGCTGGAAGAACAGACGACAGGCATGGGCACGGCAGCTATAGAGACAGCCTGCCATACATATCGTCATGAGTTCAGCCCGTGGGTCAGATTTATATCCCATTTGCCACTTCAGCTAAGGCTAGGAGTCTGAAAACATTTTCCGGAAGGGCTAGATAGCATATATTTTAGGCTGTGCCGAGCATACAGTCTAGGTTGTAACTACTCAAATGTGCCATCGCACGGTGAAAGCAGCCACAGACCGTAGGTCGATGGATGGGTGTGACCGTGTTCTAACAATACTTTATTTACAAAAACAGGCGGCGGGAGTGGGGGGGGGGGAGGGGGGCAGATTGGGTCTTCAGGTGGTTGTTTGCCAATCCCTGAGAGAGAAGGCGTGATCCTAGGTGAGTTTTATAATCTCCCTACACCTCAGTCTCTTTTACTATAAAGGAGAGTTACTGATAACAGCTACCTCACAGGGTGATATAAGCTGATACTCCATGTAAATCACAGTGCCCATAACACGGTAGAGATGCAATCGATGTTAGCTCTTCCTATTATTATTAATTGCACTGTAGCGTGATAATAGAAGCATTCAGACAGAGCCAAAGAGGAGTGGGGGGTCAGCTCCACGTGAGGGAAACCACAGCTAACAGTGTCGCCCTGAACCTCTCTCTGTTCACCTGTCAGAACAAGGTCAAAGCCCAACTAACTTTCCCGCAGGGCTGGATTGCTATTCAAAAAGCTTCCTGAAGACTGGAAAACCGTCCGGTTCTCAAACACAGGGTTTCTGCGACACGAGGATGTAAGGAAATGAACCCGTTCGTTCCCTGAGCGAAGAATATGTCTCTTACCCATCTCTCCACATCTTCCCTGAAAACTAAACATTTTAAGTCGCAACCTCTTGGAGAGTCCAGTCAAAGCTGGTACCAACCCCAGGTCCCGTGAGATGACATCCAACACAGCTCGACTCACCCCCAGATATATCCCACCCCAACTCGGTGATTAAAGCCCAAGGTGGTGAGGCGGCAACGGCTAACCCAGTGACCAATGCAGCTGACAGACACAGAAGGGTCACCTCCCCAATGTACGCATCATGACCCTGGAGCACTGCCAGGCTGCAAAGAACGATCTTGGTGACTATCTCCTAATAATCATTAAGCACCACTCTAGAAAACTAACCTGGCCTGCTCTCCTCGGAGCTTCCGGAAGCCCAGCTATGGTGGAGGGAGCCCCGGCTGGAGGCCTAGAGAGTTGTTAATACTTTTATTCTTCCTCTATTAAGTCAAGTTAATAAATACCTCCAGCCTAAGCGGAACAGGAGGAGGGGGTGGAGAGCTCATTGCTAGCGACCAGACAGCCCCTGGCCATGTTCATTTTGAATTACAGAGTCCCAGCAGGGCCCATCAGGAGCCACAGGCTGGGAGGCCACTGGAGGTGACACACATGGGGAAGCAAGCAGCACTAGAACGGGGGTCAGGGGCTCCCTTATCTGCCACCAGTCACCCAGAGCAGACGGCACTGTCTCCCGTTAACCTCTGCTCAGCCGTGTCACCAGAGCCACGCTCTCCTGTGTTCTGGAAGGCACACCGCATACCTGAGAGAATTAATTAAAGGGAAACAGGAAGAAAGGGGCTCCGAGCAACTGGCCTGAGGCCCTGAGGCCAAAACGCGCCTCCCTGGAAGTGATACACGGCAAGTCATGCCTCCTCTAGCCCTTGCAGCGGTTCCCTACTGACGGCTGCCAGGACAAACTCCAAAGTGCCCAAGAGCGCTTCCTTAAACCTCCCCTCCCTCCTTACCCCATGCCCCCCCACACACACATGCACACACACACAAACACACACACATACACACACACACACGCGCGCGCACACACACACACACACAGTCTAGCCCCAAAACTATTTTCAGTTCTCCCACCAGTCCTGGCTCCCAGGCCTTTCCACCTGCTATTGTCCTGCCTGGACACTCTCCCTCTCTTCACCCGGCCAACTCCCACGGACTCTTCAGGTCTCATCTTAGGTCAGGGGTTGGCAAACTGTAGCCTCAGGGCCAAATCTGGCCCCCCACTTGTTTTTGTAAACAAAGTTTCATTGGAAAACCACCAGGCTCATCCACTGGCAAACCACCTATGGCTGTTTCTGCTTCACTGCTGCAGAGTTAGGCGGATGTAAGACAGACTACAGGGCTGCAGAGCCTGCTGTATTTACTACCTGAGCCCTTACAGGGACAGTTTTCTCACCTCTGTCTGAGATGACACGTCCTCCAGGAAGCTGCCCCTGGCTCCCTCGAATGTTTTAGGGGCTCCTCATCGCGGCTTCCTCAGCCCTAGTCTTACTTCCTCTCCCCTAGACCTTACCTTACTGAATTAGAAATTGATGCTCCCATTTAAAAAATAAAAAATAAAAAATGATATTGAAAGAAAGAAAGAGGGGCGCCTGGGTGGCTCAGTCGGTTAAGCGGCCGACTTCAGCTCAGGTCATGATCTCGCGGTCCGTGAGTTCGAGCCCCGCGTCGGGCTCTGTGCTGACAGCTCAGAGCCTGGAGCCTGCTTCCGATTCTGTGTCTCATTCTCTCTCTGCCCCTCCCCTGCTCATGCTCTGTCTCTGCCTCAAAAATAAATAAATGTTAAAAAAAAAATTTAAAAAAAGAAAGAAAGAAAGAAAGAAAGAAAGAAAGAAAGAAAGAAAGAAAGAAATTGATGCTTCCATGCTAGCCACAGCAATCAGACAACAACAACAAGAAAAAAAAACCCAAGAGGCATCCAAATCAGCAAGGAAGAAATAAAGCTTTCACTATTTGAAGATAACATGATACTATATATAGGAAACCCAAAAGACGCCACCCCAAAACTGCTAGAACTGATAAGTGAATTCAGTAAAGTCACGGGATACAAAATCCACACACAGAATCTGTTGCGTTTCTATACACCAATGATGAAGCAGCAGAAAGAGAAATTAAGGAATCGGTCTTACAACTGCACCAAAAGCAATTAGATGCCTAGGAATAAACCTAACCAAAGAGGTAAAAGACCCGTACACTGAAAACTGTAAAACACTGATGGAAGAAACGGAAGACATCAAGAAGCAGAAAGGCATTCCACGTTCACGAATTGGAACAACAAATACTGTTAAAATGTGTATACTACCCAAAGCAACTGATACATTTCATGCAATCCCTATCAAAATATCACCAGCATTTTTCACAGAGCTAGAACAAACAATCCCAAAATGTGTATGGAACCACAGAAGAACCAGGATAGCCAAAGCAAATTTGAAAAAGAAAAACAAAGCCGGCAGCAACACAATCCCAGACTTCAAGTTGTATTAGAAAGCTGGCTGTAGTGATCAAACAGTATGGTACTGGCACAAAAACAGACACAGATCAATGGAACAGAATAGAAAACCCAGAAATGAACCTACAACTCTATGGGCAATTAATCTTTGACGAAGCAGGAAAGAATAACCAATGAGGAAAAGACCATCTCTTCAACAAAGGGTGTTCAGAAAACTGGACAGCAACATGCAAAAGAATGACACTGGACCACTTTCTTACACTACACACAAAAATAAATCCCAAAAGGATTAAAGGCCTAAATGTGGGACTCAGGTCGTGATCTCACATTTCTTGGGTTCGAGCCCTGCGTTGGGCTCCACAGTGGCTGTATGGAGCCTGCTTGGGATTCCCTCTCTCTTCCTCTCTCTCTGCTCCTCCCCCACACATTCTCTCTCTCTCTCTCTCAAAATTAATTAATTAATTAACTTAAAAAAAAAAGGAGGGCACTTCTGATTACCCCCAGGTGTTACATGGAAATGCCACATTATTGTATGCCTGAAACTAATATCATACTGCATGTTAACTAGCTGGAATTTAAATAAAAACTTAAAAATAAATAATAAACAAACGGATGCTTCCAGTCTGTCTCTCCTCTGAATTCTGAGCTCTGCAAGAGGAAGGCTGGGTTTTTTGCCACTCTGCACCCCAGATCTCTCACACATCATAAACACTGAAAACAGAGTCTGCAGAATGAAAGAATGGACAAATGAGTGAGGGTTTTGATGCGGTGCTGGAGAGCCCAAGGACACCGCTAAAGACCGTATAACTTGGGGCGCCTGGGTGGCGCAGTCGGTTAAGCGTCCGACTTCAGCCAGGTCACGATCTCGCGGTCCGTGAGTTCGAGCCCCGCATCGGGCTCTGGGCTGATGGCTCGGAGCCTGGAGCCTGCTTCCGATTCTGTGTCTCCCTCTCTCTCTGCCCTTCCCCCGTTCATGTTCTGTCTCTCTCTGTCCCAAAAATAAATAAACGTTGAAAAAAAAAAAAAAAAGACCGTATAACTGATGCACACCATTGATGCCTGATCAGGAAACCTCACGGCAGCAGTATTTCTTTGGGATGAACTGAGAAAAGAGAAGTCCCGAGCATCCGCGTGTCCAAAGAACAAAAAAAGCCCCCGAGTATCTCCTGGGGAACTGTTCCCAGAGCACACAAAGGAAGAGAGAGGGAAGGTTCGCTAACAGCTGGGGCCCGGACTATTATTCCAAGTCGGGACCCGAACTCTAAATCCTACCGTTGCTTCCACCACTGGTCCTCTTTCTCTGGCACAACACACATTACAAGCCTGCTGATAAATAGCTCTTTTTTGCTCAGTTGTCAGCTCCTGGAAAGCAGGGGTCATTTGCTCACCAGGGTCCCTGCAGGACTCTGCAGCATGTGGGCAAAAATACATGACCAATGAATGAATGAATGAATGAAATTCAATTATCAAAGCCTTCCATCTGGCATATAATGGTACAGAGTTACAGCTGGGGCCAGATTTCACTCTGGGGTGGATCCAGGCCTGGCCCCTGACCCAATAAGGAACACAGAAGAGCCCTATGTAAGGGTGGTCATGACTGGTTCGTGGCTACCCTCCAACTGGCATGCTAAGGCCACACCCTTGGCTTTGAACAGCTTCTCTCTCATGGCCCTCAGGTTCTGGATGCATTTCTGCAGTCTCAGCCATCCCCGGCCTTGCTCCTAACCTCTGCCTTGGCTTTCAAAGGCCTCACATACTGCCCACCTCGGTGTGACTGCCCCACGTGATGCTGATATCATACCTCCATCCAGGCCCCCATTATCTTAAATCAAAGTGCTGGGCAGATGCCCTCTGTGACTCAAGGTGCCATCCAGGAGCCAAAGCACAGTGGAGAAGTTGGCCCTGGAAGGAGTTTTTATGTCTCCCCATTTATCACACTAAAAGGTTCATTTCAAATTCCATCAACTAGGTCAAATATCAAGATAGAGAGCAGGGCCTTCTCTTTCCAGAAATGGCACCACTCTCTAGAGTGAGTGGATGTGGGGCATTTAATTTGGCAGCCAAATGACACTGCTTCCCAGAAGGCTGGCGCCTGCCAGGGCCGAGGAAAGCTGGAGAAGCAAAAACTCAACATGACTGCCACTAGGAGAGACAAAAGGAAACCATAAATTCTACCAGACGAATGAAGTCTCTTAGGAAACCCTGAACTGTCCTGCCCACGAGACGGGCGTTTATTCCTGGGCACCTCAAACCGAATCTAATCCTCATACTTTTCCTTTGATCAGGGTAATAACAGTAACTATAATTATGCATTCAAGATACCAGCGCCATGCAAAACATATCTTTTCACTTGTGGTTAAGCAGCCTGTGGCTTGCATAAACAACAGGCCTGGAGGATGATGCTTCTGGATGATTTGGGGATAAGTGCATCTATAACATAATCACAGTGCCATAAAACCACAGGGTGTCCTAAATCGTAGCTAAAAAATGATGTTTACCAGCTTAAGGAGGACGCTCTCCCTCCAGTTCTTTCTTACCTATCTTAGTTTCACATTCTAAGTCACATCTCCATCGAGAGAAGAACCATTTGCTCTAACCTCCAGAATGGAAGGGCCCTGGGAAAGGATGGAAATCAGATATTAGTCAAATATTGCACCTTCCACTGACCGAGAGCGACTCTCCCGGAATGTGTTAAGGATTCTGAAGTCATACCAGGGTCTGTGAAAAATGCCTGCCCGTGGAACTGGAGGGGCAACAGCCAGCCTTAGACTTACCAGACATGTGGCCACAGCTGAGCCAGGTCAAAATGGCTACCAAAATGTCTCCCCATCTCTGTGCCCAGCCAACACCTCTAACACACCTGCACAAGGTCCTGTTAAAATGTCACTTCCTCACTTCTGCTCAGAGGAAATAAACTCCCTCCGTCGTTCAAACACGACAAGGAATCAAATCTGTAAACTCTATGTCTGCCTCTACCCCAGCACTTCTGACATTGACCAGGGGAATCTGCGTCTATATCCATCTCTGTATCCCTATTCTCACCCTAGTGCCTGGTCCACGGTCAGGGCCCAGAAAATGTTTCCTGGATTCACATTCCATGGGAACAAATTCCATACATCTTTGTCTCATCCCGAGAATTTTTAACACTGATAAGGGGTACAGATATATTTCCACAAAGGGGAGACTCCAACAAGCTTGCTCCAGAGTAGGAAGGCTTCTTCCCTTCCCCCCTCCAAGGACCAGGCTCTGCAGCAGAGAGGGAAGCAGGGAAATTAACACAAAGTGGAAAACCACAGGGGAAAACCGCACACCTCCCCCACCAGTTATCCAAACCCTTCCATCTACAACTCTAGACACTGCCTCCTCCCTCTGTGAACTTGTGTGTTTCATCCACTTTAGAAAGTTAAACCTGACCTTTTGTGGTCGGAAGATAACGTTGAGGTGGTACTCCCCAAACTTCATTTGCTGTCTGAACTGCTTTCTGAAGCCATATCGAAGTACCATCGTTTTTTACTAGTTTGTTAAACTGACTTTTTATGGGGTGCCTGGGTGGCTCAGTTGGTTAAGCGTCAAACTCTGGATTTCGGCTCAGGTTGTGATCTCCCAGTTCATGAGTTTAAGCCCCACGTTGGGCTCCTCGCTGACAGAGTGGACCCCGCTTGGGATTCTCTCTCCCTCTCTCTCTGCCCTTCCCCCACTTTCTTTCTTTCTTTCTCTCTCTCTCTCTCTCTCTCTCTCTCTCTCTCTCTCAAAGTAAATATACTTAAAACAAATTAGGGGCACCTGAGTGGCTCAGTCAGTTAAGCGTGTGACTTTGGCTCAGGTCATGATCTCACAGTTCATGAGTTGAAGCCCCGCATCAGGCTCTGTGCTGACAGCTCGGAGCCTAGAGCCTGCTTCGGATTCTGTGTCTCCCTCTCTCTCTGCCCCTTCCCCGCTCGCACTCTGTCTCTCGCTCAAAAACAAATAAACATTAAAAAAATAATAATAATAAACTAAAAATAAATTGACATTTATTTATTTATTTGTTTGCTTGCTTGCCAGCCTCATCTTAAGCAACAAACAGCTTCTAGTGAATCCTGGATCTGATGTGCCAACCATACTTTTTTTGAATAGCCCTTAAATGTTGACATAATTTGACAGGTTTCAAGTTGCCCCATGGGCCTCCTGAAGTCATCTTGCCCGCCTGAGCGGCTGGAGTCCCAGAGTATCTAAATCACTGCCCTAAAGTATTGTTCCACAAACACACAGATACAACAAGGTAGCAACCTGCTGTATCCGGACTACCAACACCAGAGATTCGAACCCAAGTCTCTCTTGGGCAGAAGTCAACACTATCCAGGAAGCGGTAAGGTGCAGCAGTTAAGGGATCTGGAGTCAGGGCTGAGTCTGATCTCTCGGCTCCCACTTACTGGCTGCGACACTAAGCAGTTTCTCTACCCTCTCTGAGACTGTTTCTTCGTGCGTAATATGGGGATGATGACAATGCCCACCTCACATGGGGTGCTGTGGAATTAAACAAGAAAATGCCTGAGGCCTCACTGGCACTCAATACATCACTGATGCTGATATTGCTACTATCAACATCCATTCATTCAACAGATGCCCACCAAGTGTCTACTGAATCCTCACTAAGAACCTTGTGTTGAGAAAAGACCAGCAGGCCTCTCCCAGAGCTAAGAGTGGCGGCAAAGGCAATCTAGGGAATGAGCCAGATGGGAAACAACTGTACAGGGCGACTGGAGACCAGATGAGGTGAGCCATGGTTGGGGGGGGGCACATTCGGGGACCTGGGAGCCGACACAATCCCCCAAACCTGCCCAGGACACAGGATCAGGGAGGGAGAGAGGCACATGGTTAGATGGGCATATTTTAGATATGCCTTTTTTTTTAAATGTTTATTTATTTTTGAGACACAGAGAGAGACAGAGCACGAGCAGGGGAGGGGCAGAGAGAGAGGGAGACACAGAACTCGAAGCAGGCTCCAGGCTCCGTGCTGTCAGCACAGAGCCTGACCTGGGGCTCGAAATCAACCAACTGCGAGATCATGACCTGAGCTGAAGTCTGACACTCAACCAACTGAGCCACCCGGGCGCTCCTGACTATTTTTAATAGAACCTGGCACATTCCAGACAGATGCTAATAATGAAAGTGGTAAAAGAAAGGCAACATTAGCTCCAGGCAAACTGTCTCCCAGCAAGCTTGGCCTCCTCAGTAACTGTGCCTGGGGGCCCTCTGGGGCAGCCCCTCTCGGAGCACCTCCAGTCTGGTCATCTGTCTAGGATAAAGAGAAAGGAGTGAGGAGAGAAGCACATCGCTTCCCCTCTGGCTCTGAATACTTCCCCCCTCTGTCTCTGGTGGTCGAGAACAAGAGGCAACAGGTGCAGTACCAGCCTTCTTAGACATTTCATTTGATGGACTCCAGAAAAACCCACTGCCACTATAATGCCTGCCCCCTTCCCAGTCTTAATGCCTGAGCCTTCCTTTGATTCATTCAAAAAAAAAATTTTTTTTAACGTTTATTATTGGGAGACAGAGAGAGACAGAGCATGAGCATGGGAGGGGCAGAGACAGGGGGAGACACAGAATCGGAAGCAGGCTCCAGGCTCGGAGCTGTCACCACAGAGCCCAATGTGGGCTGGAACCCATGACCCGCGAGATCATGACCTGAGCCTAAGTCGGACGCTCAACCGACTGAGCCACCCAGGAGCCGCCCCTTTGATTCTTGAAAGCACTGCCATCTTAAAGCGATCCTCCCTCCCCTAAAATACAATTTTAATGTATTAAATACATTGGCCCAGCCATTCCACTTTGAAGGATGCCTCTTAGAGAAACACTTGCACCTGGGCACAAGGAAACACGCACTGCGGCTCCGGTGACAATGGCAAAGCCGTGGGAGCAACTGAGATATCCATCAACAGGGGACTCAGCAAACCACAGGGGACTCAGTTGTGTGTTCATACAATGGGATATTACACAGCAGATGAAAGTGAATGACTAAGAAGCTACGTGTGTATCAACATGGATGGATTTCAAACAAATCTCATCATTGTTGTTTCAGGGTAGGGGGCAGAAATGGCAGAGCAAATAGAACAAGATGTTCCTATGCGTTCATTCTGAGCAATGGTTGGGACCCAAAGGTCCATTCCATTAGTCACTGCACTTTTCTATGTACTTGGTAATTTCTCAGAAAATTACACCTCTCGGGGGACAAGCCCTGAAGACTGTATCATTGTGAGGTAAGGGTCTGGGTACCAGAAAAAAACAGATACTGCGTGTTTTCATGACACCCAGCTGTGCTCTGGCGGAGCCTGCCCGTCCACGGCTCCTAGAAAAAGATCAGGAGGTCTGAGGGTCTGTCAAGGGCTAGCACATCATCGTAAGAGTAATGATATTAACAAGAGCCAACACTTACTTTGCACCAAGCACAGCGCCAAGCTCCTTACAAACAGTATCTTATACATGAGAAAAAAAAATAAAGAACATTCACCTTCGGGTAGAAATTCCGTATCTTCTTGTGCCAGAAAATAAAGCAATGCTCAAAGAAAGAGAAGAACATGTCTTAAAGGATGCAGGAACCAGCTCGAAGGGGCTTCCACTGGCCACACTGAAGATGAGTAACTGAGCGTCAAAATAGATAATAATAACAAAGGACTATAACCTATGGAATCAAATAAGAATCCGTGAGACCACACTGATACAAACAAGGAAGGAAAAAGGGGAAGTTTTATCCTTCCGGTATAAAGCTGACCAGCAAATGTGGAAGAAATGACAGAATTAGATAATGACCATTTGGAAACCATCATAGTAATAATTAATTCAGGCAAGAATCATCAGTGGATGTTAAAATCAGTGGTGAAATCTTGAGGAGTAAACAAAATATTTACATGGTTTCCAAGTATCGCCCCACAAGATATGTATTAACTTCAATGGGTACAAGGGTAACCGTCCAGGGCAGAAATCGCACAGAGGGCGCCTTCACCAAATGATCATAATTAGCACCACCAATAATGGGTCCAATCAACAAGCGTTTCCTGCTCTGATGCACTGAGAGTGCCACCACATCTCTGCTAAAATTGTATAATCTGAATATAATCATAAAGAAACACCAGACGAACCCAAATTGAGACACGGTCTATAAAATGGAGCACGTCCCACGGACATTTCCACAGCAAGAGAAACTAAGGGGTGGTGATATTTGGATTCACTGCATGGTCTCCATTTTTCTTTTGCACGACTGGGGCACTGAAATCGGAATAAAGGCACACAACTGGGAAGTGGTAAAGTCCGGATGCAAACCCAGGCCATCTGGCTCCAGAGCCCATGCCCTTACCCCCCGCCCCATCCTCCAGTGTCCCCAGGGGCTTTGGGGGAGAACGAACTCCAACTCCAGTACTTAATTAGTCTGAATGAGCTTGGACAACGCATGTTCTCTTTTAAAGCCTATTTCCTCACCTGCAAAATGGGAGTCAATAAAATAAACCATGTAAAAAACGCCGGTATGCCAGAAGTGTTCAATAAGTGATGGTCGTCATGCATATTATTATAGTGATTATTCCATCAACAAACCTTTTCATATAGTGGAAATGCGCTGTGTATCGAGCTTAATGCAAGTATATTAATAATGACCTGTTTTAGCTTGGGTCCCCCCAAAATCAGACCCCAAGAGAAATTTTGGGGGTGCAAACAGTGTATTTGGAAGGTGATCCCAGGAAGCATGATAAAGTCGAGACGTGAGGCAGGGAAGGAAGGAAAGCCCATAAAGGATGTGACGTCGGGGGTGGGGTGGGGGTGCAGGCTGTACCATCACGGGCAACTGGGGCTCAGTCCCTCCGGACACCCTCCAAGAGAGCGTGTAGAACACAAGACTGAGTCGGGGGCCAGATAAGTAAAACTTCTTAACTTAACAGGATCAAATCTCACCAGAAGAGCATCTTCCTTGTAAATAACCAGGTACTTCTGACAAAACGCCAGGTTACCCAGCTCACAGCACACATGACCACAATAATTTCTGATACGCTAAGCACACGGCTAAGCTAATTTTTCATGACGGAACTTGAGAGCTGCGACGTCAGTGGGAGTGTGGCCATGAATGATGCCTCGCTGGTGCTTTCATAAGCCTTGGGGGCAAGGCCACCTGGGTGACTCGGTTGGTTGAGTGCCCAACTCTTGATTTTAGCTCAGGTCATGATCTCACGGTTTGTGGGTTCGAGACCCACACTGGGCTCTGTGCTGACAGTGCGGAACCTGCTTAGGATCCTCTCTCTCCCTCTCTGGGAGAGGGGGCCCTGTGTCAATGCTGATTAGGAAGACGGGGCTGCGGATATCACTTTCTTATGCAAAGTAATAGCGACACTTTAAAAAATTGATAAGCATAGATTTTACTGGAGATATTTATAAATTATATAATATAAATAAATATATATTTATAATATATTATATAATTTAATATATAATTTATTAATATATTAATTAATGTATTATAAATTAATAATATAATTTTTATAATTATATAATATATAAATATAAATAAATACATATATATACATATATATATTATATGGTAGTATATAAATTGTAAAAGATCTTGTTAAAGACCTCCCTGATTCAAAATGAGAAGAAATTCAGTGTGAATTGGTGACAAGTATACCCTACAAGACTTTTAAAGAGAAGCTACGGAAAAGAGCGAACGTAACCTCTTTGTCTTCTCTAAATGGACATTTGACCTTGAGCTGATTCTCTAGCTCTGATCCTCTGAACATCCCTAAAAGGGAAATGTCAACTGTTTTAAGACACCACACTGCTCGCGGTAGAATCGCCTCTTGTTGGCAGATTGCGTGTGCCCTGGGAGTTCTCGCCATGAACTTGAAATACCTGAGGAGGGCTCCACAGCCTCAGGGACTCCGAGCTGCATGACTGTTACGACTGGGCACATCTCCTGTGGGACCCCGGGAAGCCACATAGATGGAGCTGTTACAAGAGCTACTGCCCCCTAAGTCGGGATGGCTCCCATACCTCCTTAAATGTGGGTCTCATCACCTTGCCCTTGAGGGGGAGGTGCATGGAAGAGTAGCCCCTGAGGACCCACAGAAGAGACACCTGATGCTACCCTGCACCTTCCCAGGTCAATCTCGTGACTTATATTAATCTCGTTTGTCTGAATGCTTAATTAGACCTAAAAGGACCCTTTGCAGGAGCATGACAGAACCTTCCTTTTTAAGGAATATACGATTATGTACAAATAATCACTCCACTCTTGCCCTTACGATGGGGGCACCTGGATGGCTCACTCGGTTAAGCATCTGACTCTTGATTTTGGCTCAGGTCACGATCTCATGGCTTGTGGGACCAAGCCCGACATCTGGCTCTTCACTGACAGCGGGGAGCCTGCTTAGGATTCTCTCTCTCTGCCCCTCCTCTCTCTCTCTCTCTCTCTCTCTCTCTCTCTCTCTCTCTCTCTCTCTCCTCTCTCTCAATAAATAAATAAAGTTAAAAAAAACCTGAAAAATAAATAATTAGCACAATGATCTATAGATGCGTGTCAGGGAATTTGAGTGCTTGCATGTAATTAGTTTTCTAAGATAAACAAAAAGACCCCTCCTGAAATCGTATGCACATAATTAACTTGTTGAGCAAAGCCTGCTCATACTGGCTATAAATGATCCAACCCAGGCCACACACAGAATCTGAATTTGCGGCAACCAGGAGCGTGAGGATGAAGGTCAGTCTCATCCAGCCTGGTTCCCTCGCTCACTGGCCAGCTGAGGGTTTTCAGAAGGGCAGCAGTGGAATGTGTCACCCATAAACAGTACAGAGGCCTCTGAGCAGAGACCTGCACGATGGCACCTCCCAGATGTGCCTGGGGGAAAATAGAAGAATTTCTCAAAGGGATAAAGCATGAGAAAGTCGTAAATGGAATATTCATATTCATGCAGGGCTGACAAAGGTAAGTCACACTGGTAAAAGCATAGAGTGTGGTTCGGATTATGAAGAAAGTAAACTAAATATATTATATATGCAATACAAATATATGTGTTTATGCAAGGATTCCTATCAAAGTATTAACAGTTGGAGCCTCTCTCTATGGCAAGGGAAAGGGGGACTTTGGCCTTGTATGGCTTACACTTCCATTGCTTGTATTTTCAAAATAAAGATGTATCTGGGAGTCACTTCTGTCGTTAAAACAAAATTGTCATTGAAAATTACCTTTAAAGAGGTGCCTAGGTGGCTCAGTTGCCTAAGCGTCTGACTTATGGTTCAGGTCATGATCTCATGGTTCGTGAATTCGAGCCCCGCGTCTGACAGCTCAGAGCCTGGAGGCAGCTTCACATCCTGTGTCTCCCTCTCTCTTTCTGCCCTACCCCCACCCTGCTCACACGCTTGCTCGCTCTCTCTCTCTCTCTCTCTCTCAAAAAAATAAACATTTCAAAAATTTTTTTCAAAGAAAGAAAATTACCTTTAAAAAAGATCTGCCAAAAAGGGAAGGGGTTCACAACAGAATTCCTATGGAACACGGAGCTTCTCTCATGCATTTAAAATGTGATCAGTCTGGGGCGCCTGGGTGGCGCAGTCGGTTAAGCGTCCGACTTCAGACAGGTCACGATCTCGCGGTCCGTGAGTTCGAGCCCCGCGTTTCCGATTCTGTGTCTCCCTCTCTCTCTGCCCCTCCCCCGTTCATGCTCTGTCTCTCTCTGTCCCAAAAATAAATAAACTTTAAAAAAAAAAATGTGATCAGTTTTCAGGAATCCAAATGACCCTTTCAGATGCTCTGACAAGAGAAAGCAAGCCTTTGTATCATGGGCAAACGGAGGAATGTGAAGACATACAACTCATTCCACACATAAGAACTGTTAAGTTTTTCCTTCTTCCAACACCAATGCCATGGCACCTCTGGGCTGAAGGTCAGATGACCAGAAGAATCCCTGAGATCGCACGGATTTAATTTTCCAAATGGCTGATAAGGAATCGGTGCCAGCTGACCCATGTAAGTGTGGCCACAAAACCAGAGAGAGGAAAGACTGATAAGAATACAGGGGACCCTTGATAACTCCCAATGTATAAGCCTAACTGTATCTATAGGATTACATCCATAGAGCCATGTCAGTCTTTTTCGATCTTTTTGACATTATGAACCTTCAAGGAAACATTTTGGATTTTTGTTCTAATTGTCATCCCTAACTCCAATGAAAATTGTAATACCACACACAGATATACAATATATCTGTTTACATAAGTGGCTCTTTGGAGGGCCACAAACTATTGTAATATCAAGGGTTTTATTTTGTCTTCCTCCACTAAGAAACAATTTTTGCTCCCTTGGGGACGACTGATAAAACACACTCTGTGTGTGTATGTGTGTTTACATTCTAAAAACACATATACACATATATCGAAAACAAAGGGCCAGCACGTACTTTCCACTTTCTTCATCACACGTCCTGTGTTGTCTCAATTTCCACAATAATCAAGTACTGATTTTAGCAGGGGAGGAAAAAACAGAGTAGTTCTTTGTCCCTGCATATACATACGTGTGTACATGCGTGAGTTTTAGTAATGGCACATAAGTAAAACCACAAACTTAAATGCAAAAAAAAAAAAAAAAAAAAAAAAAGGAAAAGAAGAAAGCAAATAGGACTTTGAGAATGAATACTAAGTAAGAAAAATGGTTTTGATTAAAACCAATCACAGCAATTCTGATATTTTCCAACATACCAAGGCTCCCAATAGAGGTGAGAGATGTGTTATGGATATTTTCTTTCCCTGAGGCGCCTGGGTGCCTCAGCCGGTTGAGTGTCTGACTTCGGCTCAGGTGATGATCTCACAGTCTAAGAGTTCAAGCCCCGCATCGGGCTCTGTGCTGACAGCTCAGAGCCTGGAACCTGCTTCAGATTCTGTGTCTCCCCCTCTCTCTGCCCCTCCCCCATTCATGCTCTCTGTCTCAAAAATAAACAAATATTTAAAAAATTTTAAAAATATATTTTCTTTTCTTGCTATGCTTTTTTCTAAAAATGCCCATGGTATACTACTGGGGGCAGGATTCAAACCCAACAGACCATCTGATACTCACCACCATGGGTGTGCCAAGGATAAAGTGTCTAAAACCCAGCCTTCCTCCAAACTGAAACCTACCAGGGTGCTGGGGCTTGAAAACTTAACAAGAATCAACAGCCTTGAAAGACTCAGGTCTTAAGAAAGACCTGTCACTTCTGAAGCTCTTCTTTACCCATTAAGGAGAAATAAAGGTAGACTTAGGATGGCCAAGTTGGTAACAAAAAACCATGCCCAGCAGGGGGTACAGGGTTGAAGGAGAGAAGAAACCAGATATGAGACAGACAATAGAAACCAAAATAAGCCCAGTAATTCAGGATGAAGCGCTGGCTTCTCAAACCTTCTCACCTAATCACTGATGGGGTTTATTCTAGAATCAAAGCTGCCCAGAGTAGAAAGAGCTCCCAGAGTATGTATAATATTCATACATACATATATGTGTGTTTCACAAAACAACACTAATAATTAGGCTCACCATATGCAACACATCCTGATACCTAAGGCTACCCTATTTCATTACTTTAATGCTGGTCACAGCCCATTAAAATAGTGCCACCATCCACAAATGGGTCATGACCACAGATTAAATAGCACACACCTATTCCAAACCCTTTGGTTCACAGATGAGAAAACTAAGACTCAGGTTAAATCCAAAGTCACAAGGCTACTCCCTTGCAGAACCAGGAGGAGCTCAGACCAAAGCAAATTTTGGCTGTTAAGTCTACTTACGGGAACTCAACTCAACTAATTAGTGTCTCTCTAAAATCTCTTCCTAAATCTCACTGATTAGATTTAATCCCTTCCCCTGTTCCCTCTCCCTACATAGTCCAAGGTACCATGTCTCTGGCTTGGATTTTTTTTTAAACTCCCAAAGGCCAAGTGCCCTAATATCCCTGTAGATTTCATAGCAGGGTCCCGGGCCAAGTGGTCACCCTGCACCTTCACACCATGAATCTCAGAATCTCCTGAGGTGAGCCACCAGCAACAAGTGTTGAGCTTGCTAAACTGGATGAAAGAACCCTGATGAACAAGGCTAAACTTGGCCTGAATCCTGATAGACAATTTCCAAAACAACTGATGGTGGATGAGTCGATTTGGAAGGTCTCGAGAAAGTTGGTGATTCAACTCTATCCAAAGTAAATCCCTCAGGAGTCTGGGGAAACGCTCACATTTAAAGTGTGGTACTGGCGTAAAAATAGACACAAAGGCCAATGGAACAGAATCAAAAGTCCAGAAATAAACCCAAGTATATATGGTCAACTAATATTTGACAAGGGAGCCAAGAACACTCAATGAGGAAGGATAATCTCTTCAATAAATGGCCCTGGGGAAATGGAATATTCACACGCAGTAGAATGAAACTGGATCCCTATTTTACACCGCTCACAAGAAATTAACTTGAAATCGATTAAAGACTTAAATGGAAGACCTGAAACTATAACTCCTAGAAGAAAACATAGGGAAAGAGCCCTTGGTTGACTTCTTTAGATATGATACCGAAAGTACAAACAACAAAAGCAAAAATCAACAGATGGAATTATATCAAACTAAAAAGCTTCTGCACAGCAAAAGAAACAATTAAAAAAATGAAAAAGTAACCTAAAAAATGGGAGAAAATATTTGCAAATCTCGTAAGGCATTAATATCCAAATTATGTAAGAAACTCTTACAACTCATTCTGGACTCTTATTTGTTGGGAGTTTTTTGATAACTGATTTGATTTCTTTGCTGGTTATGGGTGTGTTCAAATTTTCTATTTCTTCCTATTTGAGTTTTCGAAGTGTGTGGGTGCTTAGGAATTTGTCCATTTCTTCCAGGTTGTCCAGTTTGTTGGCATATAATTTTTCACAGTATTCCCTGATAATTGCTTGTATTTCTGAGGGATTGGTTGTAATAATTCCATTTTCATTCATAATTTTATCTATTTGGGTCCTCTCCCTTTTCTTTTTGAGAAGCCTGGCTAAAGGTTTATCAATTTTGTTTATTTTTTTCAAAAAAACAACTCTTGGTATAACTGATCTGCTCTGTTTTTTTAGACTCTATATTGTTTATTTCTGCTCTGATCTTTATTATTTCTCTTCTTCTGCTGGGTTTGGAGTGTCTTTGCTATAGATGCTGGAGAGGATGTGGACAAACGGGAACCCTCTTGCACTGTCGGTGGGAATGCAAACTGGTGCAGCCACTCTGGAAAACAGTGTGGAGGTTCCTCAAAAAATTAAAAATAGATCTACCCTGTGACCCAGGAATAGCACTGCTAGGAATTTACCCAAGGGACACAGGAGTGCTGATGCATAGGGGCACTTATACCCCAATGTTTACAGCAGCACTTTCAACAATAACCAAATTATGGAAAGAGCCTAAATGTCCATCAACTGATGAACGGATAAAGAAGTTGTGGTTTATATATACAATGGAATACTACTTGGCAATGAGAAAGAATGAAATATGGCTTATTGTAGCAACGTGGATGGAACTGGAGAGTGTTATGCTAAGTGAAATAAGTTATACAGAGACAGACATATACCATACGTTTTCACTTTTTTTATTTTTTTTAATTTACATCCAAATTAGTTAGCATATAGTGCAACAATGATTTCAGGAGTAGATTCCTTAGTGCTCCTTACCCATTTAGCCCATCCCCCCTCCCACAACCCCTCCAGCAACCCTCAGTTTGTTCTCCATATTTATGAGTCTCTTCTGTTTGTCCCCCTCCCTGTTTTTACATGATTTTTGTTTCCCTTCCCTTATGTTCATCTGTTTTGTCTCTTCAATTCCTCAAAGGAGTGAAGTCATATAATTTTTGTCTTTCTCTAATTTCACTTAGCATAATACCCTCCAGTTCCATCCACATAGTTGCAAATGGCAAGATTCATTCTTTTTGATTGCCGAGTAATACTCCGTTGTATATATATACCACATCTTCTTTATCCATTCATCCATCGATGGACATTTGGGCTCTTTCCATACTTTGGCTATTGTTCACAGTGCTGCTATAAATATGGGGGTGCATGTGTCCCTTTGAAAGAGCACACCTGTATCCTTTGGGATAAATGCCTAGTAGTGCAGTTGCTGGGTTGTAGGGTAGTTCTATTTTTAGTTTTTTGAGGAACCTCCATACTGTTTTCCAGACTGGCTGTACCAGTTTGCATTGCCACTAACAATGCAAAAGAGATCCTCTTTCTCCGCATCCTTGCCAACATCCGTTGTTGTCGGAGTTGTTAATGTTAGCCATTCTGACAGGTGTAACGTCGTATCTCATTGTGGTTTTGGTTTGTATTTCCCTGATGATGAGTGATGTTGAGCACTTTTTCATGTGTCGGTTGGCCATCTGGATGTCTTCTTTGGAGAAGTGTCTATTCATGTCTTTTACCCATTTCTTCACTGGATTATTTGTTTTTTGGTTGTTGAGTTTGCTAAGTTCTTTATAGATTTTGGATACTAACCCTTTATCTAATATATCATTTGCAAATATCTCCTCCCATTCTGTCAGTTGCCTTTTAGTTTTGCTGATTGTTTCCTTTGCTGTGCAGAAGCTTTTTATTTTGATGAGGTCCCAGTAGTTCATTTTTGCTTTTGTTTCCCTTGCCTCTGGAGACGTGTTGAGTAAGAAGTTGCTGCAGCCAAAATCAAAGAGGTTTTTGCCTGCTTTGTCCTCTAGGATTTTGATGGCTTCCTGTCTTACATTTAGGTCTTTCATCCACTTTGAGTTTATTTTTGTGTATGATGTAAGAAAGTGGTCCAGGTTCATTCTTCTGCATGTCGCTGTCCAGTTTTCCCAGCACCACCTGCTGAAGAGACTGTCTTTATTCCATTGGCTATTCTTTACTACTTTGTCAAAGATTAGTTGGCCGTACGTTTGTGGGTCCATTTCTGGATTCTCTATTCTGTTCCATTGATCTGAATGTCTGTTCTTGTGCCAGAACCATACTGTCTTGATGATTACAACTTTGTAGTATAGGTTGAAGTCTGGGATTGTGATGCCTCCTGCTTTGGTTTTCGCTATTCGGGGTCTTTTCTGGTTCCATACAATTTTTAGGATTATTTGTTCTAGATCTGTGAAGAATGCTGGTGTTATCTTGATAGGGATTGCATTGAATATGTAGATTGCTTTGGGTAGTATCAACATGTTAACAATATTTGTTCTTCCTATCCAGGGGCATGGAATCTTTTTCTATTTTTTTGTGTCTTCTTCAATTTCTTTCATAAGCTTTCTAAAGTCTTCAGTGGATAGATTTTTCACCTCTTTGGTTAGATTTATTCCTAGGTATTTTATGGTTTTTGGTGCAACTGTAAATGGGATCGATTCCTTGATTTCTCTGTCTCTTCATTGTTGGTGTATAGGAATGCAACCAATTTCTGTGTATTGATTTTATATCCTGCAACTTTGCTGAATTCGTGAATCAATTCTAGCAGTTTTTTGGTGGAATCTTTTGGGTTTTCCATATAGCGTATCATGTCATCTGCAAAGAGTGAAAGTTTGACCTCCTCCTGGCCAATTTGGATGCCTCTTATTTCTTTGTGTTGTCTAATTGCAGAGGCTAAGACTTCCAATACTATGTTGAATAACAGTGGTGAGAGTGGACATCCCTGTCTTGTTCCTGACCATAGGGGGAAAGCTCTCAGTTTTTCCCCATTGAGGATGATATTAGCGTTTGGTCGTTCATATATGGCTTTTATGATCTCGAGGTATGCTCCTTCTATCCCTACTTTCTTAAGGGTTTTTATCAAGAAAGGATGCTGTATTTTGTCAAATGCTTTTTCTGCATCTATTGAGAGTATCATATGGTTCTTGTCCTTTCTTTTATTGATGTGATGAATCACGTTGTTTTGCAGATATTGAACTAGCCCTGCATCCCAGGTATAAATCCCACTTGGTCCTGGTGAATAATTTTTTTAATGTATTGTTGGATCCAGTTGGCTAATACCTTGTTGAGGATTTTTGCATCCATGTTCATCAGGGAAACTGGTCTATAGTTCTCCTTTCTAGTGGGATCTCTGTCTGGTTTTGGAATCAAGGTAATGCTGGCTTCACAGAAAGAGTTTGGAAGTTTTCCTTCCATTTCTATTTTTTGGAACACCTTAAAGAGAATAGGTGTTAACTCTTCCTTAAATGTTTGGTAGAATTCCCCTGGAAAGCCACGTGGCCCTGGTCGATTGTTTTTTGGCAGATTTTTGATTACTAATTCGATTTCCTTACTGGTTATGGGTCTGTTCAATTTTTTTATTTCTTCCTGTCCCAGTTTTGGTAGTGTATATGTTTCTAGGAATTTGTCCATTTCTTCCAGATTGCCCATTTTATTGGCATATAATTGCTCATGATATTCTCTTATTATTGTTTTTATTTCTGCTGTGTTGGTTGTGATCTCTCCTCTTTCATTCTTGATTTTATTTGTTTGGGTCCTTTCCTTTTTCTTTTTGATCAAACTGGCTAGTGGTTTATCATCATATGTTTTCAGTCTTACGTGGATCCTGAGAAACTTAACAGAAGACCATGGGGGAAGGGAAGGGGGAAAAAAGTTACAGAGAGGGAAGGGGGCAAACCATAAGAGACTCTTAAAAACTGAGAATAAACTTAGGGTTGATGGAGGGTAGGAGGGAGGGGAAAGTGGGTGATGGGCATTGAGGAGGGCATCTGTTGGGATGAGCACTGGGTATGGGTGTTGAATGGAAACCAATTTCACAATAAGTTTCATATTTAAAAAATAAATAAAAATAAATAAAAGAAGAAACTCTTACAACTCAATAGCAAAAAATCATCATCATCATCATCATCATCATCATCATCACCTGATTTTTAACTGGGCAGAGAACCTGAATAGACATTTTTTTTCCAAAGAAGATATACAAATGGCCACCAGGTTAATGAAAAGCGCTCAACAATGTCAGTAATCGTCAGCGAAATGCAGATCAAAACTGCAATGAGACATCCCCTCACACCCATTACAATGGTTATTATCAAAAAAGACAAGAGATGGTAAGTTCTGGTAGGGATACAGAGAAAAGGGAACCTTCGTGCACTGCTGGTTGGAATGTAAGTTGTTGCAGCCACTATGGAAAACAGTATGGAGGTTCCTCAAAATAATTAAACCGGAATTACCAGTATGATCCAGAAATTCTACTTCTCGGTGTGTATCCAAAGGAAATGAAATTCCCATCTTGAAGAGATACCTGCACCCCCATGTTTGTAGCAGCATTATTCACAGGAGCCAAGACATGGAAGCAACCTCAGTGCCTATCAATAGATGAATGGATAAAGGAAATGATACCCACATGTGTGTGTGCACAGTGGAATATTATTCAGCCCTGAAGAAGGAAGGAAATCCTGCCATTACAATATGGATGGACCTTGAGGGGGCATTATGCTGAGTGAAATAAGTCAGAGAAAGACAAATACTGCCTGATACCACTTACATGTAGAATCTAAAACCATCAAACATAGGAACAGAGTTGAATGTGGCTGCCAGAAGTTAAGGGTGAGGGAAATGGGGAAACACTGGCCAAAGGATAAAAACTTCTCATTGGAAGGTGAATAAGTTCTGGGGACCTAGTGCACAGCCTAGTGACTATAGTTAGCAACACTGTAGTATATACTTGAAAGTTGTTGAGAGAACAAATCTTAAATGTTCTCATCACAAAAAAAAAAAAATTATGTGAGGTGAGGTGATGGATGTGTTAACAAAACCTAATTGTGGTATCATTTCACAGTACCTGTGTGTGTTAGATCATCACCTTGCACACCTTAAATGTACATAAAGTTATATGTCAACCAAAGCTCAAGACAGCTGGAGAAAACCCCCAAAGGTCAGCCTCTCTCACTTCACCTGTTCAACGTAGAGCAAAGATCATGTGTCGGAACACATGATCAACGTAGAGCAAAGATCATGTGTCCAAAGAGCACAGGGAGAGGGGAGGAAGATGCACAGTTGGGAGAAACCACAGCTTCAGACTACGAGTGACCGTCACATATGATCGTGCCTTCCACCAAAATCACTTAAAGACCTTCCAGTGCCTTATAAAGGGAGAAGAATCACTGTCTACAGCATGGCTTCTGACAGGGCAAACTATAGCCTGTGACGCCAAACCCAGCCAGGCGGCTATTTTGACAAATAAAGTTTTATTGAAACATCACCATGTCCATGTATTTACCTATTGCCTATGGCTGCTTTTGCTACCATACCACATGGCCCGCACGGCCTGAAATATTCACTATCTGGCCCCTTACAGAAAAAGTGTGCCAACCTCTAGCTTTCCTGCCTAATTTTAATTTTTTAAATGTTTATTTATATTTTAGAGAGAGAGAGAGAGACAGAGCGTGAGTGGGGGAGGGGCAGAGAGAGAGGGAGACACAGAATCCGAAGCAGGCTCCAGACTCCGAGCTGTCAGCACAGAGCCCAATGAGGGGCTCAAACCCACGAGCTATAAGATCATGACCTCAGCTGAAGTCAGACGGTTGACCGGCTGAGCCACCCAGGCACCTCCCCCCGACTATTTTTTAACTTTTTTTAATGTTTATTTACATTGAGAGAAAGAGACAGAGCACACTTCCCGCCTAATTTTTTGTCATTGTTACTGTAAAATATATATAACATAAAATTTACCATTTTAGCCATTTCTAAGGCTACAGTTTCAGCGGCATTAGGTACATTCACATTTTGTGTGACCGTCATCACCATCCATCCATCTCCAGAACCTTTTCATTTCCGAAACTGCAACTCTGTACCCAGTAAACACAAACTCCCAGTAAACACAAACTCCCAGTAAACACGAACTCCCCGTTCCCCTCCCCCAGCCCCCGGCACCCACCCTTCTACTTTTCCTTTTGTGACTGGCTTCTCCTACTTAGCATACCGTGTTTGAGATGCATCCACATCGAAGCATGTGTCACAATTTCATTCCTTTTGACGGCTGAATAATATTCCACTGGGTAGAGAGGCCACATTTTGTTTCTCCACTCATCCGCCCATGGGCACCTACGCTGCTGCCACCTTGGGGCTGTTGTGAATAGTGCTGCCTCCTGCCTAACTCGAGTTGCCTCCTGCATCACATGCCTCGGTCCCGTAGCCACAGACGCCTTCTGTCACCTTCTGTCAATTCCTCAAATGTATCGTGCCCCCTCCCGCCTCTCGGTTAGAATACCCTCCACCTCTACCCCTTCATCATCTTAGCTGCGCCTTAGCCTTCAGTCTAAATGAGCACTTCCGGGAACTCGCCCTGACCAGACCCTCCCTAGTCCTCCCCCATCCACCTCCCTGCCAGTTCAAACTCGACCAGCTCTATCTGGTCATGAGCTCTGATGGTGTCCTGCCCTGCATCTTTATAGCCCGTAACACTGTGCATAAGCACTGGATACAATTTTATAATACTTCTGTGTGGTTATTTGATTAACGTCAGACTTCAAGAGGCCAAGGCTATGTCTTTTTTTGCTTCCCATTATACCCCCACCGACTAGCCCAGAGCCTAGAACAAACCACAGTTCATTAATTCTAAGAGACACGTATTTTTACATTTATAGCAGGATGCAACTGATAACCAATGTCTTACATCCACCTGCATACGGCGATGAGCACTCACGAAACACTGGCTCAATCGGTGAAGACGCTCAGAGGCAGGTGCCACTCTGAACCCCCAAAGGGGTGGCTGAGGGCAACAGAAGTGGTCAGGTGGGAGTCCAAGAGAGTCCTGGGACCATGTCAAAAAAGGAACACTTCACAGGCATGTGGGTTCTCTATTGCTTAAGACAGGAGGAAGGGAGAGGGTCTGAGATTGGGACAGGCCCCCTGAGTCTTTCTGCACACCTGCCCAGGCTGGAGAGCCAGCCTTGGATAAATGCCCGAGTCAAAGGCAAACGGGCGCAGCTAGGGAGTGGGGGTCAGGAAATCCCTGAGAGCCCTTGCAATGTCTCAAGAAGCCAAAGTGAAGGTCAGATTCAGTCAGGGCCTCTGCGCTTTGCTTCCTACAGAAGTCTGGGCCAGCCCTGCTTGCCTTTGGCTCCTCCCAGGACACTCTATGGTGTCTGTGGCTGGTCTCAGCCCTCACATGGGCCTCCACATACTAGGAATGTGAGGAAACTCTCCCCACTGCCCCCCCCCACATCCTAGCTGCAGGGATCCCGGAGCAGGGATGCAGGGCTCTTACATACACCAGGTGCCAGATTCGGACTCCTTATGGTATTTCCCGGCACGATCACAAACTATCATTTTATCTTCTATGCCTTCATGGCGATTTTGTCCAGTGTAAATTTTTAAAACATGCTACCCACTTTCGTAAGCCTGCTTAGCATGTTTTCCCATTTTTAAGACACTGAGAACCGGGGCGCCTGGGTGGCTCAGTCGGTTGAGCGTCCGACTTCGGCTCAAGTCATGATCTTGCGGTCTGTGAGTTCGAGACCCGAGTGGGGCTCTGTGCTGACAGCTCAGAGCCTGGAGCCTGTTTCAGATTCTGCGTCTCCCTCTCTCTCTGACCCTCCCCCGTTCATGCTGCCTCTTCCTGTCTCAAAAATAAATAAATATTAAAAAAAATTTTTTTTTAAAACATCACTTCTTTTTACTCTTTTTAATGCAATACTAGAAAACGGAAGGGTAGGTGTGCAGCTCACAGCCTATTTCTAGGAGCATCACTGGGATAGACTCCGCAGGGGCCGGCCAGCTTTCCCTGTCAAGGGCCCGATGGCAAACAGTTTCGGCTTTGCAGACCACACTCAACTCAGCCTTGCAGCACAAACCAGCCACAGACCACACACCGGAACGGTCTTGGCTGTGTTGCCATCAATGCAGATTTGGCCCCCAGGCTGCAGTTTGCTGACCCCAACTGAGGAGGACCCATACTGTAAAAACGGTCATTTCTGGGGCACCGGGGCGGCTCAGTCAGTTAAGCACCGGACTCTGGATTTCAGTTCAGGTCATGATCTCAGGGTCATGAAATGGAGCCCTGAATCCGGCTCTGCACCGAGCGTGGAGCCTAAGACTCTCTTTCTCTCTCTTTCTCTCTCTCTCTCTCTCTCTCTCTACCCCTCCTCTGCCTGCACCACCACGGTACGCGCTCTCTCAAAAACAAAATAAAACCTTAAATGAAAATAAAAAGTTTTTAAAGGGTCACTTCCGGGAAATGCTGTTCATCTTCTCATGGGCCCTCCATGAAAAGCCACCTTTCATTCAAGTGAAGAAGAGAAACACAAGCGCATTCGAGGCTCCCCTAACCTGGCACGGTCCTGGGGCCATGAAGCAGCCCCCAGAAGCCCCGGGGCTCAGCGGCCCCAGGGCACCCACCAAACACACTTACTTGGGCGTGTGGGCCTCGTCTACACGGTGACCCAGCTGGAATTCGTGGGACTTGCTCCGATGCAGGGCGGTGAAACCTGGAATCAAGTGGATCAGTTTCCGGGAGGAGGGCGGCGGGGTCCCTGGGGGCTTCAGCTTGTTCTTCCTCCTCATGGGTGGTGTGCCGGGAGGGGTCACGGTGGTGACGATATTAGGGGTGCGCGGCGGGGTGCGGACCGCGTGCCGCTGCCGGGGCGACGGGGGCAGGGAACGGTGGCCTGACTCCAGCGGCGGTGGCGGGCACAGGCCCGGGTAGGGGTCCACGGTAAGCCTGTCCACATGGGTGTACACGGGGGCCCCGGGCGAGGGGCTGGCGTGACAGTAGTGCTGGACGCACTTGGTCTGGACCCTGGGGCTCTGGGAGAGGTGGGTGCGGATCCACGGCGTGGGCTCCGGGGGGCACACGGGGTTGTTCTCCTTCCCCGTCTCCGTGGTGGGCCACTGGATTGTCCAGTCTTGTTTGGAAAGGTTGCCTCCTGAGTTGGAATAAAGGAGCAGAGAGACAACAGGTAAGCCTTGAGAAAGCCTGGCAAGTTACAGCACGTGCACGTTCCGGCGTATGCACGTTCCAGCGAACGTACCTTACGGCGTATGCACGTTACAGAGAACATACTTTACACATGCACGTTACCGTGAACGTATCATACGGCGTATTCACGTTACAGCGTATGCACGTTACAGCGAATGCACTTTACAGCATGTGCGCATCACGCTCTATCCACACTGTGCGTGCATGCTACGCCTTATAGACCTTACAGCCTATGTACATTACATCCTATATCCACTGCGCTGTGTATGAACACCACACCGTGTTCATACTATACTGCACACACATTTACATAAATGCATCCCCCTTTGGCTCCTCCAAAGAATGAAATCCCTTTGCTGACTCTCTCCCTATAACCCCCACTCAACAGCCTTGCCCACCAGCTCTCCTGTAGTTGTGGAGCCCACAAGTCAAATATCCAGAAAAGCAAAGGAGTGAATTCTCGCTTTTGAATTTCCAAGGATCTTAATTCCAGCAGTTTCAGGATGATTGATAGGATTTTCGAGGATAACCTTTCCCTTACGTAGCAATTTTAACAGCTAGTCCCTATATGAGATACAGGAATTCTGCAGAAGTCAAATTTGCCCTGACCTCTTTCTCAGGCACTGCACCAACTTCTCCCAGATCTGCTGTGGCTGTGTGCTTGGTCAAACCCTCATCCAACACTTTCTTTCTTTTCTTTTCTTTTCTTTTCTTTCTTTCTTTCTTTCTTTCTTTCTTTCTTTCTTTCTTTCTTTCTTTCAATGTTTATTTTTGAGAGACAGACACAGAGCACAAGCGGAGGAGGGGCAGAGAGGGACGGAGACCCAGAATCTGAAGCACGCTCCAGGCTCTGTGCCGACAGCAGAGAGCCTGATGTAGGGCTCGAACCCACAAACCATGAGATCATGACCTGAGCCAAAGTCGGACGCTTAACCACTGAGCCACCCAGGTGTCCCATCATCCAACGCTTTGTGAATGCACCAGGCACTATGCTCCAGAAAGGCATAGCAGACCACACCCAGTCCAGGCTCTCTGGTACCCTAGGTTTAATATTCCACTTAAGGAGAGACACAATAGACCAGAAAACACAGTCATGAAAGGATTTCAGAGGGTGATGAGTGCCGGGAGCGGAGACAACCAGAATGGATGTGATAAGAGAATTAGTAATGGTGAATGGTTACCAAGCTGTGGTTCCTGCCCACTGCAGAACACGACTCAGCCACAAAACGGAATGAACTACTGAGCATGCAGCAACCTGGGTGACTTTCCAGACAACTGTGCTGAGCAGAGAAAGCCAATCCCAGAAGATCCCATTCATATTCCATTTTTGAAATGACCATATTTTAGAAATGGAGGATAGATTGGTGGTTGCCAGGGTTTAGGGCTGGAGGACACAGGCAGGAGGGACACACACAAGGGACACTTAGAGCATTGGGACTGTCCAGTATCTTCACCATGGTGAAGGACACGTGATCCCACACAGGTGATAAAGTTGCATAGAACTAAATACACACACACACACACACACACACACACACACACACACACGAGTACACATAACACTGGGGAGACCCGGACAAGATCAGGAGGTTGCATCAATGCCAATAACCTGGCTGTGACATGGCACTACAATTTTACCAAAAGTTACCAATTGGGAGAAATTGAGCAAACTCGACAAGGGATCTGTTGCGGCTGAATGTTTATGTCCCTCCAAAACCCTGACATTGACATCCTAACCCCCTACAGTGATGGCCTTTGGAGGTAACTGGGTTAAGAGAGGTGGTGAAGGTGGAGCCCTTATAAGGAGATGGAGAGACAGGAAGTCCGAGGAAGGAAGGGCCGTGTGAGACCACAAAAGTGGCTGTCTATCAGCCAGGAAGAAGACTCTCCACAAGAAAACATCTGCCAGCACCTTGATCTTGGACGTCCAGCCTCTAGAACGGTAAGAAATAATGTCTGTTGGTTAAGCCACCCAGTCTGTGGTATTTGTTTTAGCATCAGGATCACTCTGTGTTATTTTTTACAACTGCATGGCTACAGTGCATAATCTACAATTAGCTCAATACAAATTTCAACTGAAAAAAACTAACAGTAAAAGGGTGGGGGGTGGGGCTTGCTTTAGGTAGAGCATTCAGCTCCCTGAGGAAGCCGCCTTTAAGCTGGCATCGAGGACAAGAAGGGGATCACCAACAGCCAAGGAAAGAGCATACAGGTAGAAAGGAGCTTTTTTTTTTTTTAAGTCCTACAGCCGTTTATTAGGGAAAGAATGGAGGCGTTAAAAAAAATCCCCACTGTCTGAATGCAGCTTGGGATTTTCAGCCCTGGTATAAGTTAAACCAAAAAATAAAAATAAAAATTCCAATTGCGCATTAACATTTTCTCACTCCTCCGCCATACTGAAAGGGTAAATATCAATGCGGTCTACGTGCACAGACTCCATGCTAAGGGGACTCCTATCTACGTTAGGGCAGGCACTTTCCTAGGTCCCTTTTCGGGGTGCCTTCTCGAAGGCAGTGTGCCCAAGGTGTGGCAACAATAGGGTGGGTGGCTCAAGGAGAGGCTGAAGGGACAGGTGAGGGACAGACCGCCAGGACCGTGCACCAAAATGCAGTGTGGGAAGCCATTGAGAGTTCTGATGGGAGGTTCCTTTCTCGAAGATCCTGCTTGGACAAGGAGAGCCCGTGAAAGGTTTTGCAGGGCTCCAGGCGAGAGCTGTCGCTGGTCCCCACGTGGGTGGTGGCTGCAAAAAGAGAAACCAGTGGGGACCGCTGCATGCAAAAGCAGGACCTGGCAGAAGGCGATCGAGTGGCCCCCCCCCCCCCGCCATCACGGGCCAAGGAAGAGATTAGGGGCAGAAATAAATTCCAGCTCGTGGCCAACTAGCAATAACGAGAATAATTACTATAAGGACCATAACAAGAGCTGATTTATAGAACACTTGACAGTTTGCAAAGTGCTTTCGTGAAGACTGACTCACTGCCCCATTTTTAATTAAAACTACCCATTTTGTTATTATATATTCATTATAGAAAAATTAGAAAATTCAGATAAGGAAAAAGGCAATGTTGGTCTACAGCCCAGCCATCATCCCTATTAACGTTTGGCTGTGGAGCCTGCCAGATGGTTTGCTGTGCATATTTTTTTAAGAAGTGCTGTAAGATCTTGTTTAATGGTTCGTCTCTGCTTTCTTCACTTGTAATATTAGGACTGCTTTACATCTTATTTAATATTCGTAACTCTGTGGGCAGAGCGCCATTTTGATCTCTACTTTGTAGATAAGGTCATGGATGTGCAGAGACGAAGATGTACCGAGGTCACACCAGAGATGGGGACTGGCAGCTGGGATTCAAACCCAGGGCCTGGGCCACCTCAACAATCGGGACCCTGGGGCATTGACACAGAGGGCTGGGATCCGCATTCACCGAAGGCCCTAGGCCATCATGGATGAGCCAGATGGGAATAGATACCAGAGCAAGGACTCATTTCTGACATGGGTCTCCCTTTTCCCTTCTCCCAGACTTTGCCAGAACATTCTACCAAAGTCACCAACACTATGGTGGTGCATAAATCTCAAAATTCAGACATAAATACTATTAGCCCAGTGACTAAGAGAGCCAGCTCTGGAGTCTTACGACTTGGCCCTATGTCTGGCTGTGCGGCCCTGGGGCACTCGCCTAACCTCTCTGAGTCAGCTTTATCACCTGCGAAATGGGACAGGAGGACCTGCCTCCAGAGAATAGTATGAGGACATATGCGATAGCACAGGACAGCACCTGACACATGGCAGGAACTCCATAAATGTCAGCTACTCGTATTGTGATTCTCAACACCGTGGTGCTAAGTTGTTACCTCCCCTTTAAAGAGTGTGCACTTGTGTGGAGACGTGTCGTGCCACAGATGTTACCACCATCCTGTGCACCTTCCAGAAGCTGACGCTCAGAGAGGCTGAAGAACTCTGAGCGCTGGAGGCAGACAGAGTCAAGCCCAGACCAGCTTCTCTGTTACCCGGAAAGCTCTGGCTTGATGTATTTGCTCAGAAAATATAAACTCGTTGTCCGATTCACCTAAATAAAATGTTTAAGACAATAAATCTATTTTTTAAATTGTCTGAATCATACACTGCGTTCTAAGGCCACAGAAAAGTACCGTGGGCGTTCTTGCTAGAGCTCTTCCCCCCGCCTCCAGGGAAATGGACAAAAATATGGGATTGGGACTCTGAGAGATCTGGTTTAGAACTCTGGTGCCACCAAGGCCCAGCTCTGTGACCTCTCTGAGCCTCAGTGTTTGGGTCTGTAAAATGAGAATGATCATGGTTCCCTTGTACAGTAAGGATTAAATGCATTCATTCATCTGAGTATTTCACAAATATATATATTTTTTTATTTTTTTTTCAATGTTTATTTATTTTTGGGACAGAGAGAGACAGAGCATGAATGGGGGAGGGGCAGAGAGAGGGGGAGACACAGAATCGGAAACAGGTTCCAGGCTCTGAGCCATCAGCCCAGAGCCTGACGCGGGGCTCGAACTCATGGACCGCGAGATCGTGACCTGGCTGAAGTCAGACGTTTAACCGACTCGCCACCCAGGCGCCCCACAAATATTTTTTTAAGTTTGTTTTTAAAATTTTGTTTTTGAGAGAGAGACAGAGCATGAGCAGGGGAGAAGCAGAGAGAGAAAGAGAGGGAGACACAGAATCTGAAGCAGGCTCCAGGCTCTGAGCTGTCAGCACAGAGCCTGATGCGGGACTCGAACCCATGGACCACAAGATCATGACCTGAGCCAAAGTCAGAAGCTTAACTGACTGAGCCACCCAGGCGCCCCTATTTCACAAATATTGGAATGCCTCTCATATACCAGCCACTGTTCTAGGCACTGTGATAGGCCAATGAATTTAAAAAGACCAAGATCCCTGTCCTCTAACAGAGCACATGTTCTTAGTGGGGAAACAGATTAAAGGGGGGATGAACAAATAAATGACATATATAATACATTGTCTATAAGATGTCATATAAAATATCTCATCTGTAAGCCAGTGGTAATAAGTGCTATGGAGGAAAAGAAAGTGGGCGTGGCCACAAAAATGTGCGGGGGGACTACTTCAGACAGACCAGGGTGAGGAGGGACAGTGGACACAAGCAAGTATCAGAGTGAGTGAGGAGTGAGTTAACGAGATAAAATGAGTCACGTCATCAGCACAGAGCCTGGACCACCACATGAGGCAGGCCAATGGGCACATGGTTGAGGGTGCTGGAGACGTCTATTCTGGATGCCTGCGACTCATCCAATTTGCTCCTCGGGTACTCACTGTGCCAGCCCCTGGGGTGGGGGGTCTGTCTTTCCCCTGCCCTCAGGATGCTCATGGTCTGGCAGGAAGACCGATAATGAAATAATCGCTGTAATTCCACTCCCAGGTACAGATCCAAAGGGAGTGAAAGCAGACACCTGAACGCTTGTATGTGAATGTTCACAGCAGCATGAAGCACAACAGGCAAAGGGTAGAAACAACCCAAATGTCCACTGATCTGACAAATGGATACACAAGATGTGGCATGCCCATGCAATGGAATGCTATTCAGCCGTGAAAAATAAAGTACTGGCATGTGCTACAGTTTGGATGAACCTCAAACACATTATGCTATGTGTAAGAAGCCACATTACATACGATCCCGTTTATGAAGTGTCCAGAACAGATCTATAGAGACAGAAAGCAGATTTGTGGCTGCCAGGGGCTGGAGGGAAGGTGGAATGGGGAGCTAGTGTTTAATGGGTCCCGGGTTTCCTCTGGGGTGACAAACATGTTTGGGAACTGGAGAGAGGTGGTGGTTGAATGCATGACATGCCACGGAATTATTCACGTTACAATGGCCATTGTTTGGGGTGCCTGGGTGGCTCAGTTAAGCGTCTGACTTCAGCTCAGGTTATGACTGGCCATTGTTCTGTGAGCTTCACCTCTATTACATAAGTAAGTAAGTACCCACCATGTGGCAGAGAATCTGACGTCAGAGGAAGTGCAGGTGGGAGCACAGGTGAGTGACCCAGCTCCTGGTGGAAGGGTAGAGATAGGCATCCCAGAGGACGTGGTACCTACACCCAAACCTTGAGGTTGAAGGAGAACTTGCTAGGAAAGGAATGGAGTTCAGGGTGGAGGAAGGAAGGTCAAGACAGAACAGCAGGGTCAAGGCCAGGAGATGATCAAACATGATGGGTTTGGAGGAAAAGCAGCTCAGTGTGGCTGGAGCTCTCTGGAGGGAGGAAGAAATTCAAGCCAAGACTGGAAATAACGACTAAGGAGGACCATGCAGGGACTTGCTCTCCTAAGCGCAGGGGGCTATTGAGAGGGAGGGGTCAACATGACGGGATCCCCTGCGGCTAGCCTCCCAAAGGAAGGTGGTCTCCTGCAGAGCTCCTTCAGACCTGCAGCAGCCGTCAAACTGGGGAACAGAGGAGGCTAACGCTCTGGTCCACCACACCACGCAGCTGTGAGCCCAAGGCCCGGACTTCAGCCCTATGCTCATGCCAAGGGAGGGGCTGGAACTTCCCCCAACCATAAACGATAGAAGCCAAGTTCCTTCCTGGCCATTCGGCTAGATCCACAAGACCTGGGCCCCCAAATCCCTGCTCATGCCAAGGGAAGGGCTGGCTTTCCCAACAGACAAATGTTGAGAAGTAGTCTGGGGCTGGAAGTCAAAGTTCTGCCCGTCATATCACTGTTATATCCCAGCCCCTGATCACACCCCAGCAGGGGCTGGTGCTTCCCCGATCATGTGGCTTAAAAATCACATAGCCCAATGGGGTCCATTTGCCATCAAGTCCTGCTGGAACCCAGTGGGATGGCCCTGTCCCTCTGTGATTAAAGCTGTCCCAGAGCCCCGGGGGCACGGCTGTGTGGCCATCCATTCTTTGTTTCTCTAATTCCAGTATAGTTAACACATGGTGTTGTATTAGGCTCAGGTGTACAATATAGTGATTCAGCAGTTATACGTCACCCTATGCTCATCATGACAAGTGTGCTTCTTAATCCCATCACCTAGTTCCCCCATCCCCCCACCCACCTCCCCTCCGGTAACCATCAGTCTGTTCTAGATAATTTAGAGTCTCTTACTTGCCTTCTCTCTCTCTGTTTCCCTTGTTCATTTATTTTGTTTCTTCAATTCCACATATGAGTGAAATCGTATGGCACTTGTCTTTCTCTTATGTCACTTAGCATTATACTCTCTAGCTCCATCATTCTTTTTTTATGGCTGAGTATTTCATTGTATATATACCACATCTCCCTCATCCATTCATCCATCCTTGGACACTTGGGCTGCTTCCATATCTTGGCTATTGTAAATAATGCTGTTATAAACAGAGGGGCGCATATAATTCCTCTGAATTCGTGTTTTTGTATTCTTTGGATAAATACCCAGTAGTGTGACTGCTGGATTGTAGGGCAGTTCTATTTTTAACTTTTTGAGGAACCTCCATACTGTTTTCCAAAGTGGCTGCACCAGTTTGCATTCCTACCAACAGTGCATGAGGGTTCCCTTTTCTTCACGTCCTCGCCATCCACCTGTTGTTTCTTGCGTGTGTCGATTTTAGCCATCCTGACAAGTGTGAGGTGATATCCCGTTGTGGTTTCGATTTGCATTTCCCTGATGATGAGTGATGATGAGCATCTTTCCATGTGTAGGCATCCATTCTTGTGGCTCAACAGGACATGATCAGGGAAGGGGAGGGAAGGGACACGATCAGATGAGCGTTAGGAAAGCTATATGGGCCAGAGTATGGAGAAAGCACCGGACAGATCAGAGGTAGCAGCAAGCCCAGCCTGAGGCCACTGAAGGCATCTAGATGGGAGATGATAAGGACCTGGGGCAGGGCTGCGAGAAGAGACGTGGATTGAATGGGCACAAGCAGAGGAGACAAAAATAGCGAACATTTATTGGAAACATACTATGTTTCTGACACTGTTGTGTAATTCACATGTAAAAGAATTATATAGCTACACAACAATTCTAGGTAGTAAGCAAAGATCACTCTATCTTATAGATGAGAAAACGGAGGCACAGAGAGGTTAAGTGACTTGTTCAAGACCACACAGCTAGAAGGAAGACAGCTGGGGCTGGAGTCCACATCTTTAAACATGACACTACACCAAGGCTGGCCTCCTGATTTCCAGCCTGGGTCACACGGTGGCTGGTGGCACTGATCACAGCGACAGGAGGTACAGGAGAGGGAAGCTGCAAAAAGGAGGTGGCGAGCTCAGGGTCACACAGGCTGAGCCTAAGGTTCCTGCAGGACATCAAGGGGAGATGCCTGGGATGTTACAGAACTTCCCGCCACCCCTTCTGCTCCCTAGGAGTCCTAAGACCGCTCCTCAGGAAGAAGTTATTTTTCTAGACTGAGAAAAATGGATCATGAGATTGTAAAACCTCCTAGGTCTGTCCGGAAGTCAGGCTCATCTTAGATTTTTTTTTTTTTTTAACAAAGACATGATATGATTGAATCATGTTCTCCCTCTGTCTCCTCTCCCACCGGATCCCCGAGTCTCCAGAGCAGACATTCCATGGCCCTGAATTACAGGTCAGGGACGGGAGGTAATGAGCACATCGCCCCACTCCCTGGCTCCCTCAGAAGACAGGGAGACAGCTCTGTGTTTGGAAGACTGGCTTTCGGAACGGAAAGAACAAGAATTAATTCTAAACAAACACCAAGCAAGGAAGCAGAACACCTCAACTTTGCAACACGATGCTTAGAAGCTAACTTGCTCTGACCTTGCCTTGCCATGACTCTGTTTCTTCAACTGTACAAGAGGAACCACGGCGGAGCTTTCCCCCTAGGCTTGCTCTGAAGATGATAAAGACAACGCAAGTAGAGCATTTAGCGTGATCTCTGGCACCCAGCCAATGTTGCATAAACGTTTATGTAAAATGGGAGTAAAACCATACATCTCACAAGACGCTGGAGAGGATTAAATAAAATAAGCATATAAATAAACTTGCATCCGGTGACTATATCCCTGCCCCTGCCCCACAGAAAACAAATCCATGAAGCCAAAGCCAATGAGTCCTTATGGTAGTTACACTGTAGCCACCAAAAAGACACGTTGAAGCCCTAACCCTCAGTACCCGTGAGTGTGACCTTCTTTGCTAATAAGTTCTCTGCAGATGTAATCAAGTTAAGATGAAGTAACACTGGGTTGGGGGTCCATAAAGGCAATGATTGGTGGCCTTATAAGAAAAGGACACAGGGGTGCCTGGGTGGCTCAGTCGGTTAAGCGTCCGACTTCAGCCAGGTCACGATCTCGCGGTCCGTGAGTTCGAGCCCCGCGTCGGGCTCTGGGCTGATGGCTCAGAGCCTGGAGCCTGTTTCCGATTCTGTGTCTCCCTCTCTCGCTGCCCCTCCCCCGTTCACGCTCTGTCTCTCTCTGTCCCAAAAATAAATAAATGTTGAAAAAAAAATTAAAAAAAAATAAATAAATAAAATAAATAAATAAATAAACGTTAAAAAAATTTTTTTTAAAAAGAAAACGACACAAAGGAGACACCATGTGAAGACAGAGGCACAGATTAAAGAGGTGAAGATACAAACCAAGGAACGCCAAAGATTACCAGCAACCCCCAGAAGCTAGGAGAGGGGTGGGGAACAGATTCTCCCCCCCAGAGACTTCCGAGGGAGCACGACCCTGCCCATACCTTGATTTTAAACTTGGAGCCCCCAGAACTGTGAGGAAAAATGTTTCTGCTGGTGTTATTTATTTATTTATTTTGAGAGAGACAGAGATAGCACGAGCAGGGGGAGGGGCAGAAAGAGAGGGAGACAGAGGATCCCAAACAGGCTCCACACTGTCAGTGTCCATGCCTGGTGCGGGGCTCGAACTCGCAAAGGGTGAGATCACGACCTGAGCCAAACCTAAGAGTCGGATGCTTAACTGACTGAGCCACCCGGGCACCCTTGTTTCTGCTGTTTTCAAGCACCTACTTTGGGTGGCTTTGTTATGGCAGCCCTAAGAAATGAATGCAGTCCTCAGCCAGGAGCCAGGGACATTCACTGACTACAGGCTGGGGAGTTAGGATATAAAAGTTAGCATTTGGAGGGCACCGGCCAGACTCAGGGGGTTCAGTGCTCATCTTACTTGCCCTGTAAGGTAGGTGTTATTGACCCATTTTATAAACAAGCTCCGGGGGGCATCTGGGGGGCTCAGTTGGTTAAACGTCTGACTTTGGCTCAGGTCACGATCTCGCAGTTCGTGAGTCTGAGCCCCGCATCGGGCCCTGTGCTGACAGCTCAGAGCCTGGAGCCTGCTTCCTCAGATTCTGTGTCTCCCTCTCGGTCTCCCCTCCCCCACTTGTGCTCTGTCTCCCCCCCCCCTCACAAATAAAAATAAACATAAAAAAATAAAAAAAAATTGAAAAGAAAATAAATGAGCTCTGGATGAGTGCTAGGATGTGGCTAATGTCCCATAGTGGATAATAAACCTAAACCTTCTTTTCCCTCTTTGTCACATGGCATCCTGCAATTGTGCTGGGACCCACCTTCCCCCGAAGCTTAAGAGTTCCTCCAAACACACACACACACACACACACACACACACACCCTCCACCAGGTTCAAGAAAGCACCGAGTTGCCCCCAAGAATCCCTGCTCTAAAGTTGTTTTAAGTCAGAAAGATGAGAAGAGAGTAAGCAAGCTTTACCCCTACCAAATTCTCCTCTCCATCAATTACTCTTCCTCTCCACCCCTGCATTTCAAAATCAGAAGTTTGGGAATGAAGAAGCCAAGTGCCTCATTTCATTATCCAAATTGCCAGCTGCTCGATTGACAGGGATGCGGCTTCTCTCTGCTGCAGCTTCAGAAGTGTGTTCACTGATGGGCTGTATTATATCAACTCTTCCCCTCTCTCCTTTGATCCTCTTTTTAATAAAGTCTGAGGGAAAAAGGTAATTTTTCATTTTAAATAGGGAAGGTGTGGTACCAAGGTGCTCCGGGGGTTATTAATCGTGGCTCTTGCTATCTTGTCATCCGTTTCTGGAAAACCGTTTTATTTCAAGTCTTGAAATGGGCGGGGAGAAGGGAATAGGTTTTAAGAAATGAAAGGTCTGAGGATTGATTAAAGACATTTCAAGGTGCAAGGGTTTTTCTTTTGACATTCTCCGATAAGGGACTAACAGAAATAAAAGCCATTCTCAAGGGAGAAAATGATTTCAGAAGGTCTAGGCAAGTGTCTAACTTCTTTGTCCCTTCCCATTAAAATTTTATAAACAGGCAAACGTGTGACTTAGAACTTGTCTGAATTTCAGAGCCGGCATCAGAATGCATATGTGCTTTAGCCCTTCAGAAGCAGAACTGGAAAAAGTCTGCTATTCCAGCCTCAACACTACTTGTAATTTTCATGACTATTTCAAAGCACTTGTTAGTTTAATCCTTACAACTTCCTAACAAGAAACACAGCTTTCAGATGTCGGCTGAATATATTAGATTGAAGTCACTGGAGGGACAACAAAAAAGTTTTTACTTTAATCCTCATAACTTTGCAGCAAGAAACAGAACTTTTAGAGGTAGTTGAAAATGTTTCACTGGAGGGGCGCTGTCTGGGTGGCTCAGTCGGTTAAGCAATCAACTCTCGGTTTCAGCTCAGGTCACGATCTCGTGGTTTCGTGAGTTCTAGCCCCGCATCGGGCTCGGCACTGACAGCGTGGAGACTGCTTGGGATTCTCTCTTTCTCCCTCTCTCTCTGCCCCTTCCCTGCTCACGCTGTCTCTGTCTCTTTCAAAATAAATAAGTATACTTTAAAAAGTTAAAAAAAGGGGCGCCTGGGTGGCGCAGTCGGTTGAGCATCTGACTTCAGCCAGGTCACGATCTCGCTGTCCGTGAGTTCGAGTCCCACGTCAGGCTCTGGGCTGATAGCTCGGAGCCTGGAGCCTGTTTCCGATTCTGTGTCTCCCTCTCTCTCTGCCCCTCCCCCGTTCATGCTCTGTCTCTCTCTGTCCCAAAAAAAATAAATAAACGTTGAAAAAAAAAAAGTTAAAAAAAGAAAATATTTCACTGGAGTCATTGGTAAAGAGAAAAAGTAACAACAGTTGTTACTGACACTGATGACAGTTACTATTTATTGAACGCTATGTGTCAGATAGTGTTCTAAGTATTTTATATGCATACCTTCACATCATCCTCGTAAGACCCTGGGAGGAAACTTCTGCCACTGTCTCCATTTCACAGTGAAGGAAGTGGCAATTATCTGAGAGGCTGAGTTACCCAAGATCACACAGCTAGTAAGTGATGGAGTGTGATTTCCAGTCCAGGTCTATACCCGTCACCATCACAACCTTCCAGGGAGCCTCTGACACCCTCTGGAAATGAGAGAACTATCCAGAAGGCCCTGGAAAGGCTGAACCGTTTTACACAGACCTTCTTGATCAGCACCAGAAGCAATGCTGTCTGACCCTCCAAAAGTCAAAGATGACACCCGTGTTAGCCACAATTCCTGAAAAAGCGAAACCTGAAGCCCAGGAAGAATGTTTGCGTTTCTGGAAGCAATTGCAAAAAGAAGCAAATAAGGACAAATGAAAAACACACAGTTGCCAAAGCAATTCAACACTGGCAAGAATCTTAATCTAAGATCTCATTAAAGAGCTTGGCGTCTAGCCAAGCCGTGGGTCCCACTGGGCACTGTTGCCTCCCTCCCCCCCACCCCCACCCCAGTGTCCCCACGTAGGAGCAAACAAATGCACAGACCCCAGTCTGGGCAAGTTATCTGGGAGAATAGACGGGGCAGGGAGCTTGGACTCTGACCCAGTAATGCCTCTCACACCTTGCTCGATACAGCATTTGCGACTTGATTACCCACCGAAAGATCCAGAGAGATGAGCCTTTCAGTTACTAACTTCAGGGAAGCTTTCCCATTCTAATGAAGTTTCTTCTCTATTTGCTAAATTTTAAACACAGAGGTGCAACTCACATCGACCATTTCAAAGTGTAGAATCCAGCGGCATCTGGTACATTTGCAATGTTGCCTCTATCAATTCCAAAAAAATTTTCATCGCCCCAAAAGAGACTCCCATACCCATGAAGCAGCCACTCCTCCTTCCCCCACCTCTTCCCAGCCCCTGGCCACCACCCATCTGTTTTCTGTCTCTCTGGATTTACCTATTCTGGATGTTTCGTGTAAATGGAATCATATAATATGCGGTCTTAGGTAACTGGCTTCTTTCACTTTGAATAAATGTTTTCATCCATGGTATAGTAGGTGTCTCAGAATCTCCATTCGTTCTCGTGGCTGAATTGTCTGGCTATACCACACACTGTTTATCCGGTCATCAGCGGACGGACACTTAAGCTGTTTCCACCTGTGGCTATTATGAACAGTGCTGCTATGAATGTTTGCATACAAGTTATTTGTTCAAACACCTAGTTTTTAATTCTTTGGGGGTATATATCCAGGAGTGGAACTGCTGGGTCCTGTGGTATTTCGACGTTTTAACCTTCTGAGAAACCACTGAACTTTTTCTATAGCAGCAAGCACCATTTCACATTCCCACCGGCAATTACAAGGTTCTGATTTCTTTTTCTTTATGTTTACTTATTTTTGAGAGCGAGCAAGCTTGCACACAAACAGGGGAGGGACAGAGAGAGAGAGAGAAAGAGAGAGAGAGAGAATCGGAAGCAGACTCCAGGCTCTGAGCTGTCAGCACAGAGCCCATTGTGGGGCTCGAACCCATGAACTGTGAGATCATGACCTGAGCTGAAGTCGGATGCTCAACCCCCTGAGCCACCCAGGCGCCCCAAGCGTTCTGACTTCTATACATCCTAGCCGACTTGTGATTTGTCTTCAATGATGATGACGGTGGTGGGGACGATTGCCATCCCAGTGAGCATTTAAGAAAGCACTTTTCATAATGACCCCATAGCTAACGTTCACCGAGTGTTCACTGTGGCCACACACCCTCTTAACCTCATGCCTCGTTACATTTAATTCTCGTTAACAACCCTGTGAGGCTGGTGAGGAGATCAGAGCTTGGAAAAGTTGAAACGCTTGCCCAAGGCCAAGATCTAAACTCTGGCAGTCTGACCCCAGAGTATGTTACCTTGGCTGCTCCATGACAATGACATACGGCGTTTCTGAATTGATCCTCACAGCCCCCTGGGCGGATACAGGTTATCAGCCCCATTTTTCAGAAGTTGAAACTGAGTCTTGGAGAAGAGCAGGGACCTTCCCCGTGTCCACCCATCTAAAAAGTTTCAGGTCTATCCTGCTCCAAACCCCACGGTGTTTCGCCTCCACTGTGTAAATACTCTTTGACAATATTTAAGTGTTTTAATTGTCAAGAACAATTAAAATTGTGACCGGGCTGCTTCCCGTCTCCAGATTGAAGAGAACAACTGCGACCATCTGTTGGACATTTGAAACTGAAAGCGAGGCTTCCTGGTTAATTTCACAGTTAGCATCTATACAGGGAATTTTGCAATAAAACACATCCCAGAGCCTCTCGCGGTTGGGACGTTTGATAGAGCCGTGAGCAGCAAGCCCTGGAAGAACTGACAGAAGCCCAAATTCACACGAGTCCAGATCTAGGGGCTCAAGGATAGAAGCAGCACTCAGGGCACCATCTTTAACATCCACGCTGGTGGTAGTAATGGGGTCTGACATTGGGTACTGCAGTCTTGTTGGAACCATGGTTCTGAACCCCAGTGACTGTCAGCATCGCACTGCAGCCCGCAACAGCCCCACGTGGACAGTGAGCGGAGTAGATTGCACAGTGCGCTAGACCAACACCCCGACTGCCGGGATCCATGCGGCCTCGGGCATGGCCCTGCCTGCCTTCCCACTGTGCTGAGCCCTCATCATCATTATTCACCACCTCCACCCTCCTTGTCTGTCGTCGTCGTCGTCCTCCTCCTCCATTTCCTCAAACCCTCACCCCTCAGTGGAATTATTATGTTGTACAATTTACATTATTCACAGTTATACAGTCAAATTTCGTTATTCTACAGGGATGCTGCAAACACTGAACCGTTGTTCCTCGTGGAAACACAAGATTAGGTTCCCACAAGCCTCTGCCCCACTTTTGTCAACTGATCCATATGTCATCTCCTTTTATGTGGGTTTCTGTTTAAAGACACCTTATTAAGTATAGATAGTTGATTCATTAACACTGAACTCATGGCCAACAGCACCATGGCTTGTGATAGGGAGCCTGAGCAAAGCTTCTGTGACAACGTATTTTTCTCCATAAGGCACCTCGCGGCTTTCTTGTGCTCAGGAACATGAGACGGCACATCAGTCCTCTGCTCAGGGGTCATTTTAAACACTGAAAACCCCAACAGAAAAAAACCACAAGAACTGTGGGAGAAGTGGCGCTAAATTTCAGACCTCAGAAAGGACTCTTGTTTGCAAACCGCTGTAAGAGCAAGCAGACAGTGTCGCCTCCTTGGACCTCAGCTGAGGGTGTGAGCAGCACGGGACTCAAAGTTTTCACCACACGAATATTGATTTGGGAGATACAAATACATTGTATTTGCAACAAGGAGAATTTGCAAATATGGACTCCAAGAATGATGAGGATTGATGGGAATGATCTGTTTATTTGCTTACCATCTGTCTTCCCTGCTAAAATACACGTTCTCAGAAGGCAGAGGCCCAGACTTTCTTACCACTGTACTGCCCAGCATCTAACACAGTGCCTGGCAATAAACAAACACAGATTTTTTTTTTTACGACATATGTGTATATCAAATCATCACATCGTACACTTTAAACCTATACACTGTTATTGGTCAATTACATCTCCACGAATCTGGGGAAAAATTAATAAATATAGATATTTTGTCATGATGCATAAATGACATGTTGCCTCAATGAATATTTGTGACATGAATCAATTGCTGAACACTCATAAATCCTAACGGCCATGACAGATACTATTATTGGTATCACCCATCCTGAATGCAGGAAACAAAGGAGGTGGGAAATGCCTTGTCAGAGCCGAAATTCCTTTCAAGCCTGGGGTTGCCCTGGGTGGATAGAGTCTTGAGAAATAAAGGTCTGGTGGGACCAAAGAAAGCAGGTGGGAAGATGTCCTTATCCCTGCAGAAGAACGGGTTGCCCCAGGGGCCTCTGAGGAAGGGGAAGGGGGTAACGCTAGGAGGCCCGTCTGGCTCCCATCAGCTCTGAGGGATACGGCAGGAGAGCGTCCACACCAGGAGAGGCCACATTCGAAAAGATAACCTCTGAGGTTCCTCGAATTCCAGCGCTCAGCCCGCCTTTGATTGACAGGCATGATGTTAGCTTCATAACCTCTTGTGTTGGCAAATTCGAGAAAGCTAAAAGCAACATTAGATCACCTTGCACGCTGCAAAGCACCTTATTTTTATCTCCGGGCAACTGACTTGGAGAACAGCTTTCCCCAATCCTTCCGTCTTCTCCCTCGCCACGTGGATCCAGCGGGGCGGGCAGCTGCCTTCCTCTCTCTCCCAATTTCGCTCTACAGGGACAGTGCCTGTGAGGGCTTTGCAGCCTGGTGCGATGGGAGGTATATCTTTTGAGGTCATCTTCACAGTCTTGACCCAGAGGCAAAGAGAAAGGCGGATGCCTCCAGGAAACGGGTGTTGGGTAAACCTTCGTTTCCTCCTCCACAGCTGTTAGCAAAGGCGGACACCACCCATGGGCACCATGGGGCTTCTCCAAGACATCTAGAATTAGTGCCTCCTGAGATAACTCCTTGCCCCAGGACAACAGAACCCAGCCAGCTTTGAATCCCAGCTATGTGACCTGAGGTACGTCGCTTGATGTCTCTGAGCGGCAGTTTGCACATCTACAACTGAATAATAACGGTACACACTTTAGAGACGCCCGGGAGGCTCAGACGGTTAAGCGTCTGACTTCGGCTCAGGTCACGATCTCGCGATTCGTGGGTTCGAGCCCCGCGTCGGGCTCTGTGCTGACAGCTCAGGGCCCGGAGCCTGCTTCGGATTCTGTGTCTCCCTCTCTCTCTCTCTCTCTCTGCCCCTCCCCTGCTCATGCTCTGTCTCCTTCTGTCTCTCAAAGATGAATAAATGTTAAAAAAAAAAAAAAAAAAGTATCCGCTTTATAGGCTTGTTTTGAGAATTCATGAAAATAAAGGTCCTTGCACACAGTAGGCCATCATTTTGTTACTATCACAGCTGCTGCTGTTTAGCCGTCATTCAGTTCCCCCTGCAGGTAGCTATGTGTATACATCTTCGGGTTAGACACCCACTGTGTACAAGGCACTCGGGTCCACAAGATGGATGGCTTCCCCAGCCACACAGAGCTTACGCCCTGCACACCACATCATAAAGGCTTCGCGTGAAAATGAAGCAAAATTGCTCATCAATAATTTTTAGATTGATTACACATTGAAATGATACCTTTCTGGAAATACTGTGTTACAGAAAATATAACGTAAAATTTAACCTCGTTCCTCAAAAGGCTAAACACAGAATTACCCCCACGATCCAGCAATCCCTAGGTATATACCCCACAAAAATAGAAAGCTGGGACTCAAACAGATACCTGTACACCCATGTTCAAAACAGCACTCATCACGATATCTAAAAGACACAACCCAAGTGTCCATCGACCGATGCATGGATAAACAAAACATAATATATCCATACGGTGGACTATTATTCAGCCATAAAAGGAAGGGCGTTTTCATACATGCTACCACATGGATGAACCTTGACATTCACGAACATTGAACATTATGCTGAGATAAGCCAGAAACAAAAAGGACACATGTTGTTATGTTTTCCACTTAAGCGTGGTACCCAGCGCAGACAACTTCACGGACGGAAGCAGAATAGAGGTTAACAGGGGCTGGGGTTGCTGAATGGGTAGAGTTCCAGTTTGAGATGACGGAAAAGATCTGGGGAGGGGCAGTGAACTTACTTAATGCCACTGAATGCACACTTAACAATAAGTTAAAATGGCAAGTTTTATGCTGTGTACATTTACCACAGTAAAAAAAAATTAATGTCACCTATTTCTTTGTGTGTTTTTTAAATGTGGTTAACTAGAAAATTTTAAGTTACATACATGGTTGGCATTATCTTCCCCTCAGACATACAGTGTCCCACGCGGGTCTAGAAGAAGACGCAGGCACTAAATGCAGAATCATACTTCAGTTACTTAGTTACGAGAGAACAGAAGAAGCTGAGGGCTGGGGAGAGGTTCCTAAGGAGTAACCTTTGAGCTGGGGTCACGTGAACCAGGTAAAGGACGAGAGCAGGTGTCCCAGCCAGAACCGGCATGTGCAAGGAGGGGACCCACAGGAGGAAGTGCAAGGGGCCAGTGGGGCCGGGGTGGGTGGAAACTGAGGCAGGGGAGGCCAGCAGGGACCTACAGGCCAAGGTGGGGATTTGAGGATTTATCCAGAGGACAACCACAGATGTTCCCATGACCCTGCAGACCACCCGCTGCACTTGAGTAGCGGGTCTGTCCACGTCTGTAGCTCGACCGTGAACTCCTGGAGGCCACGTCTTGGCATTCTCCATCTCAGCCCGTGGCACAACACTGGCACCAATAAATATTTGCTGGCTCAATCTGGAAGAGGCCCACACAAGTGGGTCCGTCCTCCTAACACCTAACCTTGCCCCGCACCCCGCCTGTCACTGGAGCCCAAACACCCTGTCGAGGATGATTCCACAGGAATCTCTGAAACCAGAAGCTGCCAAGCCCAGGGGTAAGGAACAAATGCGAAAACTAAAGATGTCCCCCCAGGTCTCAACAATAATTAAACCATCTACATTGATAAAAATCACAGACCAAGATGAAAACAAGCGAGTCTAGATATTAGCAATGGGGGTGCTCTGCCCCAGTTACTAACCCCAGGGGGCAGTCTGATGCTGACAGATAAGGCATCAAGTCTGAGCAGCTTCCTGCCAGCTCTATCTAGACCAGAAACCCCGGCTCAGATCTGGAGTAACGGCTCTTCCGTTGCAGCAGGAACTCCTGGCTATCATATTATCAAGGGTAAATAAGGACACTAACAGGGGCGCCTGGGTGGCTCAGTTGTTTGAACATCCGACTTCGGCTCAGGTCATGATCTCCAAGTTTGTGGGTTCGAGCCCCGCATCAGGCTCTGTGCTGACAGCTCAGAGCCTGGAGCCTGCTTCGGATTCTGTGTCTCCTTCTCTCTCTGCCCCTCTCCCGCTTGTACTCTCCCCCAACCTGCCTCTCAAAAATAAATAAACATTTAGGGGCGCCTGGGTGGCTCAGTCAGTTGAGCATCCGACTTCAGCTCAGGTCATGATCTCATGGTTCGGGAGTTCGAGCCCCACCTTGGGCTCTGTGCTGACAGCTCAGAGCCTGGAGCCTGCTTCGGATTCTGTGTCTCCTTCTCTCTCTGCCCCTCCCCCCTACCGCGTCTCTTTCTCTCTCTCTTAAAAATAAACATTAAAAATAAATAAACATTTAAAAAAGAGAGAAAGAAACAAACAAACATTTTTTCAGGACCCACTATCACCAGGAGCTATGCAGACACCTTGCCTGTACTATCTCATTTTACTCCTCATAGCATTATGAGGTAGAAAATCATTCACAAGGTACAGATGAGATGGGGGGGAGGGGGTCCTAAGTTTTACTTGTCTAAGCTATACAGCTACTAAATGAAAAAGCCAAAATAGGAACCCAGAGCTGCTCCTTATCCCTCTTGTGGTGGAGGGACACAGAAGTAGTTCAACTGACAAAAAATTTAAAAAAAAAAAAAGGATAAAAACAGGGAAAAAGCAGGGATGGGAACAAGCCCCCCAGTGCAAGCCTCCTCAGGGCCACCCAAGGATAGTTCAACAGCTGGGCAAAGAAACAGGGTAATGGCCAAAAAATGCCGACATATTTCTGAAAAAAGAAACGACAAAGTAAAATGCACTATGTTTTAAGGATAAAATGTTCTCAGGGCGCCTGGGTACCTCATCCGACTCTTCATTTTGGCTCAGGTCATGATCTCACAGTTTGTGAGCTCGAGCCCCCCATCGGGCTCAGCACTGACAGCACAGAGCCTGCTTGGGATTCTCCGTCTCTCCGTCTCTCTCTGCCCCTCCCCTGCTCGCACTGTCTCTGTCTCTTTCAAAATAAGTAAATAAACTTTCAAAGAAAGGGTAAAATGGTCTCACAAATGACTAAACTCCATAAATATTTCAACGAATACTTACAGAGCCTTCTGTATGCGGATTGCTGTGTTGCTTAGCACTCAGTATACAAGGAACAAATGATAACAGTGACAATGACCACAGCCACCCTTCACCAAGAGCTTCCCACTGCGTGCCAGACACGACTCTCAACACTTGCTTACATTTCCTAACCCAGTCCTTGCAATGGTGCCACAAGGGAGATGCTAAGATTTCCCCCATGCTATAGATGAAGGACAGGGGGCATGTGGCCCCTGACCCAAGAGTCCCCTAGCAGGAGAGGGAGGCAAGGGACCCAGGGAAGCAGCTTCGACACCATGTACATGCTTCAGGCAAGACCCCAGGTAGTGTGACGATGCTCAGGTGAGGGTTTAGATCCTGACTTCACCTCTCTGCACCTCTGTTTTCTCACCTCTACAATGGGGATAGCATCACCTACCTCACAGGATTGTTTTGAGGGTCTAGTGAGCCAACACGTAGAAAATACCCACCCCGGTTCTGGTTTTGGCACTGATGGAGTGTGTCCATGGTGGCACCCTATCGTCCCCACTGGGGCTCCCCAAAACTCTGGGAAAAACACAAAGGCAGCTGCCTGAAGGTTCAAAGAATGTAAGTTAACAGCAGGGTGATAGGGGACAGAGATAAAAACGTGAAGAATGACAATTATATGGCAAATGATGCGTTCCCTTCAATTCCCACCCCTGCCTTGAAAGCGGGCAGAACTGTGCATGAGGGTGGGGTGGGGAGTCAATGTTCCAGGGCAGCCCTGCCTTCCACACAGAGCAGCCCAAAACGAGTCCCTGCATGCAGAAGAATGTGAAGAGAATCTTCTTTTTTTTTTTTTTATTTCCTCTCTCTCAGCCCTGCCCCCATGTCAGCTTAGCCATAAAACTGCACCCACATGAAACAGAAACAACTCAGACACCTACGCCCCCAAGAGAAAACCCATTCCTTTGGACAGAGGAACTGGGAATAGGGGCCAATAATGGGAGGGAGAATCCACAGGGCTTTTCTCGCCCTCTTTTGTCTCAACACTTCACCGCAAGGACAGGGTCAGCCTCTTAGAACCAGGCAACAGGGCAGGAGGCGAAAGCTTTTGGCCAGAAGAACTAGAGAAAGAAGCCCCTGGGAACCAGAGAATGTGGAAAGGATCCCCAAAAGGCAAGAGCTGGAGAAGGCACTCCCTGACTCTGTAGGAGAAACACTCCATGTGCTTAGAACTAACCCAAAGAAGCCTTGCAAAAACTTCGAGAAATGATCTGGCATTGGACCACCACCCACAGAAGGCAAGACAGAATGTGCAGCCTGAACCTAACAGATTGACTACTTAAGAAAATCAAAACAAAACAAACAAACAAAAATCAGTGTTCTCCACGCTCTGGAAAACAGTGTGGAGGTTCCTCAAAAAATTAAAAATAGAACGACCCTACGACCCAGCAATAGCACGGCTAGGAATTTATCCAAAGGACACAGGAGTGCCGATGCAAAGGGGCACATGTACCCCAATGTTTATGGCAGTGCTTTCAACAGTAGCCAGATTATGGAAAGAGCCCAAATGTCTATCAAATGATAAATGGATAAAGAAGTTGTGGTTTATACATACAATGGAATACTACTTGGCAATGAGAAAGAATGAAATCTGGCCATTTGCAGCAACGTGGATGGAACTGGAGGGTATTGTGCTAAGTGAAATAAGTCAGTCAGAGAAAGACAGACATCATATGTTTTCACTCATATGTGGATCTTGAGAAACTTAAAAGAAGACCATGGGGGAGGGGAAAGGGGAAAAATAGTTACAGAGAGGGAGGGAGGCAAACCATAAGAGACTCTTAGGTACAGAGAACAAACTGAGGGTTGATCGGAGGGCAGGGGAGAGGGGAAAGTGGGTGATGGGCACGGAGGAGGGCACTTGTTGGGATGAGCACCGGGTGTTGTATGTAAGCCAACTTGACAATAAATTATATTTAAAAAAAATCAATGTTCTCCAAAGGAGACTCAGAATCTCACAACAGATATTCCAAATGCCCAGGAGATACTCCAAAAACTACTCCAATGTGTATTCATATGATACATATGACAGCTATAATATGAAGAAAGGAGAGAAAAACCACAATGCCTATGTCTTTATGCTAAGCGCAATATGAAAACTGGTTCCCCCCCTCTGGGTCCTAATAATCTAAGTCTGATTATAATGATACAAACAATCAAATAGAATCAAGAAGCCAAAAGCAATGGGTTATAGCTCCATCAGCCCTCAGTTCCGACATCAAGCATCCTTCCCTGACCACCTCACCGGGGCTGGTCTCCACCCCTTGTTACTCTCCATCCCTGCCTTCCCACTTAGCACCAATTCAAAAGGCGTTATTTGTGGGTTTTGTTTTTAATTTTATCATCGTTCTTCTCCCTATAGACCGTAAGGTCCATGCACATCAAATTGGTCTTGCTCAGCCTTGGCTCTGAAGCTCCTAGTGGAAACTTGGCAGAGAGGTATTGGAATGAATACGTGGACAAATGGAAAAAAAAAAAAAAAGGAAGTCAATCAATCAATTGATTCGTTAGCGAAAGTGAAGTGCAAATGTAGTTTAGGAACGGAAGGGTAGTGAACCACGTGGCTAGGCATAAGGAAGTTTCACAGGAGCCAAACTTCTGGACTTCACCGAAACAGGTTGACGAGAAAGGCTGTGATCTCCCCCAGATCTTTAGGCTGGACCTACTAACTGCGGTAAATAGACAGAATGGGGACAAATTACAACAGAAGAGTCTTAAACTACCTCTCTGCTCAATGATATTATCTTTGTGCTTTGTAATCACTTCTAGGACACTGCACATGGGCCAGAAGCCATTTAAAAGAAGCAATTCCAGGGGCGCCTGGGTGGCTCAGTCGGTTGGGCGTCCGACTTCGGCTCAGGTCATGATCTCGCAGTCCGTGACTTCGAGCCCCACGTCGGGCTCTGGGCTGACAGCTCAGAGCCTGGAGCCTGTTTCGGATTCTGTGTCTCCCTCTCTCTCTCTGACCTTCCCCCATTCATGCTCTGTCTCTCTCTGTCTTAAAAATGGATAAACATTAAAAACAAATTAAAAGAAGCAATTCCCCAATACTTCACTAGCTACCAAAGACAGACCATGTCCATGGAATGGGAACCATGAGAGAGGAGTCTCTGGAAGACATGGCGGATAGACAGGCAGATTTGCCTTAGTATGAGGCAAATGCTAACAGTTGCTAACAGCCCTTCTGAAAAAGAATATGAGAGGCCTCATAAAGTCAACAACTCCCTGTCTCTAGATGCCTTGGGGAAAAGGTCGCAGAATCATAAATTTAGAGATAAGATTGTCCATTGGATGGGAGATTGGACTAGATCCATCTTTCCCAAACTGTGCACCATGGAACACAAGTCCTGAAAGTAAGTTTGAGAAAGAACGTGTGCTCTACCCTCCCACTGGAGATTCACAAAGCATATTAGCATCTTAAAGGCTCTGATAAGTCCTACAGAGGAGGACTTGAGCTCTGTGACACTTTGCATCTTTCAAACTTATTTGATCATGGAACTCGAGTCACCGAGTTTCCACCACACGTGGGGGAAACTAATGTTCTACAGAGCACTTTCAAATAACCTGGACTAGAAGATAACTCTGACCTCAACCTGAACATTCTGATCCTCTCCCCATGAAAGAGAAAGACGTACTACAGGCTGGCTCTAGGCCAGTGGGTCTCAAACCTGAGTGTGCATCTGGATTCCCTGGAGGGTTGTTGAAATACTTATCACGGGGTCCACGCCCAAGGTCCCGATGCCTTGGGCCTGAGGCAGAGTCTGAGATTTTGCACCTCCAGCGAGTGTCCCCAGATGGTACCCGCGCTGCTGGTCCAGGGACTTCCATTTGGAAATCATTTATCCAGATGTCGAGATTAAGACCTTTTAGTGTCCCAACCAACCTGAAGTCAGAAAGCTTCATACATCTCACAGTTAGACTCCAAGCCCTACAATTCATTCCAAACATGGGAGGTCATGAAGGAAGGGAAAAAAAAAAAAAAAAAAAAAAAGGAATCTGATCCTTAAGGATGGAGACACAGTCTGCAAAGTCCTCTCTAGGCAGAGAAAACCCAGGTGGCATTACAGGGGGAGGCCGGTCACTGCCAGCCTGTGCTCAGACCTCTCAGGTTCTACTGCCATCATATACTTCCTCGTTCCCCCAGACTCTGTGTAGATGCTTTCACTCACGCTGCCTCATTTGCGCCAACAGCTACCACGGTTCTCTTCCTACCAGTGGCGAAACTAAGGTTCAGGAGGTAGAGTGGTTGACTAAGGTCACACGGTACAAAGATGAGGAACTGGGGTTTGAACCCAGACCATTTGAGACCGTGTTTGGGACTCTTGCTACTTCCTGACTCTCTTCTCACCAATAGGATGCCCCCCTCTTGGCTACGCTCCAATCCCTGTCTTTATGTCGGGAATGCATTCTTGAGGGAAGCCCCTCCCTTCCACTGACTTCTCCTATAATCAGTTCTGCTCACTTCCACACAAAGTTACTAAGCGTCAGGTACCCGGAGACACAGCTGTGAGAAAGACAGACGAGGCACCCGTCCCCGCTGGGGTCAAAGTCACGCGGACAGACGACTGTCACAAAGCGTGCAACGCCTCATCCACGCACAGACACGTGGCCTGTCTGGCAGCTTAGGCGGTGTTTCCGAGAGGAGATGGCATCAGCTGGAGGGGAGGGACAGTCAGCCGGGGGTTCACTCTCCCAGCGGAGCTCTGGGTGGACCCCTCCACCATCCCCCCTGGCCCCCTGCAACTCCCCCACAACTCTCCAACCCCATACACAGCACCGCCATCCACTCAGCTGCTTGCGGCCAAAATCTGAGAGCCTTCTGGACGCATCTCTGTCCCTCTCATCCCTCAGAGCGCCTGTCCATGCTACCTCTATACACATCCTGAATCCTGCTCTCTTCAGCAGTGTTGCCACTGCCTGGTCCAAAGCACCATCAGCTCATGCCTCCTGGCTGGCCTCCTTGCCTCCCCCCCAACGCCCCTCCAACACACTCTCCAACAACTGATCTGGCATGGGTCATATAACAGGCCCTCCCTCACTCCTCTACTGTAAACCTCGATGGCTCCCTGTTACGCTTAGAATTCAAATTCCTTCTGGCACCTACAAGCTTCCCTCTCATCCGCATCTCTCCCCGCTCCTCCCTGCCTCCTCCCCCACCCCCCTGCCTCCTGCCACACTGGCCTTCTTTCTCTCCTTCCAATATACTGACTCACCTCAGGGCCTTTGCACTTGCTCATCCCTGTCTGGAAAGCTCTTCCCCCCAGATCCTTCAAGAACTGGCTCCCTGTCCTGGAGCTCATTAGCTTCCATGTCTCCTTCTCCGGACGGCCTCCCCTCTCCTCCCACTCCCCCCCCCCCCCCCGCTATTATATCAAAGCTGTATTTTTTCAAAGTACTGAGTCATTCGCTGATTTCTTCTGGTTTGTTCATTTACCGTCTGTCTCCCCCAGCTGGAATAGAAGCTCCATAAAAACAGGAACTTTACCTTGTTTACTGTTCTCCCACCTAGAACTGAACTTGGCACATAATAGGTCCTCAAATAGCTACTGAATGAGTGAGCGGCCAAAAAAAACAAAAAACAAAACAAAACACCTCTGTTTGATGGGACACTGGGACTCTGTTTGATAACAGAGGGAGAGATACAGCACGCATCTTTCTCAAATGTGTTTTCCGGACCCCTATTCTATGGCACACAGTTCTGGAAACACAGATCTACGCTTATCTCCCGTCGAACGGACTGCTGGTGGAAGGCGGGTGCCCTTGATGGCAGGGAGATCCTTCTGGAGACTGGCAGCGAAGCCAGCAGAGAGACGAGGGCGGCCAGACTAGCCGCGGGTGTGGGGGAGGAGGGACGCACGTCAACTCGAGAGACATCTGGACAGAACGCGTGACGGATGGGCGTGGAGGAGGCAGGGAAGGGAGCCTCACCAATCAGAAGGCCCGCGGGCCATCCCACTGCACCGCCCAGATGTGGACGCCGTGTCCAGGCGTGGGCTCTTTGGGTCCTAGCTCAACTGTTCCTTATTGACGAACCAGACACGCCTTTTCCGTGTCCCTGTCTGTACTGCTCTCCACCCCCAGGAGATGAGCTGCCCGGTCCGGTGTCCACAGCGAGCGACCGCTTTGTAACCAGGCGGATGTTGACAGAGGGGAAGGATGTGGCGTTTCCACGATAAACCTGTGAGCAGACGCGATGCTTCAGAAGTGAGGCTCTGGGCTCAGACGCAGCCCGTGACGCTCCAGGCGACACCTCGGCAGGCTGCCGGACTCTGTGCCCCAGTGGCCGCACTCACACCAGAGATCATGGGAGTCCCTACCTCGAGGATGCTCGTGCCGAGTCCCTGGGACCCCACGTGTCGCGTGCGAGGCGCTGGGCCTGGTGCAGAGCAAGCCCTCGAGCAAGGGGGCTCTTAGCAGGGGTCCCGGTCACTCGAGTCAGATCAACAGCCACTCGCGGCCCTGCGGCCCCTCGCCCTCTCCCCTTGCCCCCGTGTCTGACTCACACCGCGTCCTTCCCCCCTCTTCACTGCTGTTGGCCGCTATTTCTCCAGAGCCGGGATATGTCATGATGTGATTGACGCGCCCAATAGTAAAAATAGCCAGTTATTTTGATGGTGGACGCGTCATCCCTAAAAATAACCGGGTGTCCTGGAAGTGAAGGCGCCACGGCAAACACTGGGTTGCATCAGGCACGCACACACACACACACACACACACACACACACTCATAACACTCACATCAACACACACGTCAATAACACACACATCAATTCTCACATCTCCACACACACAACGGTCGCTCTAAATGGGCTGGGAAGGCACACCAACTGCAACCAAGGGGCAGAAGGTCCTCTCCTCCTTTATCAAGCTCGCTGGGCCGACAATGGTGATGTTTTACTAGAGGGCTCTTGTCAGAAGGCAGCCGGACGGGGACAGAATGAGGCAGCCTAACTAAGTGGGGATCAGAGAACACCGCTGGCGAACAGCTGTCCCCCAGCCGCGGCGAAGCACTGACTTCCACTCTACCAGCCTCCCTGGACGTCATCTGCCACAAGCGAGCCCCTTGTTCTGAGCTGGTGTCAGGCTTCCTTGCTTTAGCAGAGAAATGCCCCCCAGACATATCCTTCTGGCTTGCGCTGCAAAGGGATACCGACTCATCATCCGTCAGCCACTGGAAATCCGTCCCTTGCTGTAGGAAGAGCCTGGAAAACCAGGACTGGGTGCTTCTCTCCCACACACTGCAGAGGCTATGGGCACAGAGTTGTAAAATCTCTAGTATTTTCTGGAAAATAGACGAGGCCCGGCTTGTCGGGGTGGCATCTTTCCAGCAACACCCCCCACCCTCCTGGCCTCCTTGCAACACCCACTCTGGAAAACGCTGCCACCTTTTCACACACAGATCTGCACGCCACGCGGAACGGGCTAGAACACGGGGGAGACGTGACAAGGTTTGCATTTCCAGGACACTGAGACTTTCTGGGAGTGATCCAGAAAGATCCAGATCCCCTCTGGCACCTAGAGAAAATCACCAGTCTCCAAGACGCATGGAAGAGGCCACACCAGCCTGCTGGCAGGAGAACGTGAGTTTAGGAGGAGTGGAGGTCAGGGTCAGAAGCCTGTGTTTATTTTTTTAATATTATTTTTACTTCAACTTGCTTTTTTTTTTTTTTTTGTTAATGCTTATTTTTGAGAGAAAGAGAGACAGAATGTGAGCCGGGGAGGGGCTGAGAGAGAGGCAGACACAGAATCCAAAACAGGCTCCAGGCTCTGAGCCATCAGCACAGAGCCCAATGCAGGGCCGAACTCACGAACTACGAGATCGTGACGTGAGCTGAACTGGGATGCTTAACCCACTGAGCCACCCAGGCGCCCCAAGAAGCCCGTGTTTAAATACCAGCTCTGCTTCTTGCTAGTTAAGCTTTTGCGAGCAAGAGATCGCGTGAGCCTCAGTTTACTTGTCTGTAAGTCAGGGCAAATGATATCTACCCAGTAAGGTGGTGAGTGAGGACTCAAGGACATAATGCAAGGAAATCACCTAGGATCACATAGTAAGGAGCGAGGGGCCATCCTCGTCATTCCCGACGAAACGTGGAAGAGATATAAGCTGTCCCGCACATTTCCAGACTCGTATTACACTCCTGAAAGGGCCCAGTGAAGCTGTTTACCCACAAGAGCACATTCTGTTGGGCGAGGAGCACGCTCTTCAGAGTCAAACAGATGTAGGTTCAAATCCAAGCCCTGCCATTTACCAGGCATGTGCCCTTAATTCCAAGCCTCAGTTTCCTCAGTAGTAAAATGGAGCCAGTAATGACCCCCCTTCGCTCGACTATGACCCCCTCCACAGATCTCCAATCCAACCCATTTGCCAATAGAGCCAATAGGTCACAGATCCACTGCTCAGCCCCCAAAGTGCCCGGGATCCCTCTGCACAGGAGGCTCAGCCTACGGTCCCTTTATTCAGCGCTCACTCACCGGACAAGCATTTGCGAGACGCCGTCTCTGTGTCGAGTTCAGAACCAGAAGCTGGGAACACACTAGAGAGCAGACACAAGACAGCCCCTGCTTCTCGCGGGACAAACTGCCATCGTGAAAGAAATCGTCACACAAAGACTGCATTTGGGTTCCTCGGAAAGTTAAACATAGGGTTACCACATGCCTCAGCAATTTCGCCGTGAGGTATAAGCACCAGAAATTGAAAGCAGGTATTCACACGACACCTTATGCACAAATGTTCACGGTCGTTAAAAGGGGGGAAACCACCCAAATGTCCATCGATGGCTGAATGGATAAATCAAATGTGTCTCCGTCCACACAATGGGGTTTTGAAACACTGATTCATGCTACAACGTGGATGTACCTTGAAAACACACGAAGTAAAAGAAGCCAGACCCAAAAGGGAAAATATTGTAGGATTCCACTTATGTGAAACGTCCAGAACAGACAAATCTAGAGACAGAAAGCAGACTGGTAGCTGCCAGGGACTGGGTGGGGGAGGAAATGGGGAGCGGCTGCTTAATGGGTGTGGCGTTTTGTTTGGGATTAATGAAACTGTTCTGGAATTAGAGGGAGGCGGCAGTGGCACAATATCGCGAATGTACTAAATACCACTGAATTGTTCACTTCAGTTATTTTTCATTTATTTTTTTTTTAGATTCCATTCTTTTGAAGTCATCTCGACACCCAACGTGGGGCTCGAACTCACAACCCTGAGATCAAGAGTCACGTGCTCCATGGGGTGCCTGGGTGGCTCAGGCGGCTAAGCATCCAACTTTTGATTTCGGCTCAGGTCGTGATTTCGGGGTTCGTGGGATTGAGACCCGCGTCTGGCTCTGTGCTGACGGCCCGGAGCCTGCTTGGGATTCTCTCTGTCTCTGCCCCTCACCTGCTCACGCGTGTGTGTGCTCTCTTCTCTCAATCTCTCTCTCTTAAAATAAACAAACATTAAAAAGCGGGGGAGGGGGGAACAGAGGCTCCAGCGGCCTGCTGGACACCACGTCAGATGGTCACAAGAACGAGGAACCGAGACGGCTCTTCTATAGGCATTAGTGGGCCCTCACCTGTGCCCAGCCCTGGGGGAGCAGGGACCTCTGAGGAAGGAGTTCCTGTTGGTGCCTCCTCACCTGCTATTCCTAATTAGCAAACCATAAGCCCCCAAGAGTCACAGAGGCCTGGGTGCATGTTCTTTGCGGCGCTGGGGAGGCCAAGCCTCGCTGGCCACTCAGTTGGACAAAAGCAGATCCAGCTGGATGGAGAAGAGGTGGGAAGGGTCTGGGGAGCAGGAAGTGCCGACAGCTGAGGAAAGGCCATGAGGCACCTGCATGGGACTCCTGAGAGGCCCTGGGGCTGAGGAATGTTACACAATCTGCGTTTCTTACCACGGAAATTGCCCTGGAGGAAGGTAACTGAGAAGTACAGAAGGGCTATGAGATATGCTTGCAGAAGGGGTGCTGAGCAGAGCCACCTGCCGGCCGGGTAACCTCGGACAGGCATGTCCGTCCCCAGAGGCTGCTGTAACACATCACCATAGACTCAGGGGCTCAGCGGAGCACACATCCATTATCTTAAGAGTTCTGGACAGCACAAGTCCAGAATGGGTCTTCCTGGCCTAAAGTCAAAGTGTCGCCAGAGTGGAGGTCCTAGGGAAGAATATTTCCTTGCCGTTTCCAGCTTCTGCAGGCCCCTGCGTTCCTTGACTCACGCCCCCCCCTCCACCTTCTAAACCAACCGCGTCCATCTTGCAAGCCGGCTCTCTCTTACCCTCCTGCCTTCCCCTTCCTCTTGTAGGGACCCTTGAGATGACACGGGGCCCACTGGATGAGCCAGGATAATCTCTGCATCTCAAGATCCTTAACTTAATCCCGTCGGCAAGGTCCCTTTGGCCATGGAAGATAACATATTCTCAGGGTCCAGAGATTAGGCTGTGGACATCTCTGGGAGGTGGGGGTGGGGGGCAATGTTCTGCTACCACAGCACGCAGCTACCTTCTCCACACTGAGCCTCTGTTTTCTCACCTGTAAAATGGGGATGATACGACGAATAATAGTAATAAATAGCACCAATGTCTGGGTTTGCATGAGGACAGCGGGAATGATATGATCTCTGAGCACAGCAGCTGAAACACGAGATGTGAGGGGGAGGGGGTGAGTTGGGGTCCCTCTCCTCTTTTCTCCCCCCTCCCCTACTCTTTACCAGAAAACCCCAGGAGTCTTGTTGCATGTCTGAAATCAGCGTTTGCCAACCTTCTTGTCCAGGTCTGAGGCTCAGGAAGGAGTTCCAGCTGACTCCCAGCCCCAGCTCTGACAAGAGGGTATCATTCTTCATATAAAACTGAAAAATGGATTTCACACCCTCCAATCTGGGAGCAAATGGGATTTTCTAGGCAGCCTTCATTGCAGTGTCCCGGTGCCACTCGACTGATAATTGCAATCTGAAACCGGAATTGATAAATCGCCTGTGCATTGTCATTACTAGATGTTTACCTGATCTATCTGATGAATATTAATTCACAAAAAAAAATATTTCCATTCCCGAAGCAATTCAGGGCCAAAGGATGCTTTTCTCCGCCCGCCTCCCCCTCCCACTCCTACAGCAACTGCCGAAACAAGGTACAGAGTTAAGTAATAACAAGCCCTTGTCAGGGTGATTTATTGGGCATGAAAACAAGGAGGGAAGGACTTGAGCTTCTCCTTCATTAAGCAAAACCTGGGGGAAGGAACGCCGCGTTCCTTCCCGGGGGGCGCGTCCACTGCACAGAAAGGTAGAGTCTGCAGGTTGGGGAGACAGTTTGGACAACACAGATCATCGTCCTGTCGCCGCGGCTTCTGAAGGAGGTACCAGTTCCCTCCCGTGTACCCCGTGCCACCCTGGGGAGCTTATACACAAGCACCTGCTGTGACGCAGGTCTTCTGGACGCGCGTTCATCCTCACTGCTTAATCTGTGAGACTGGGCCCATCACTGTCCCCATTTTACAGATGCGCATACTGAGGCTCAGGGAGGCCAAGGTTCCACTGCTAGAAAGCGGCAGAGCTGTATGGGGGACCCAAGTTTGACTCCCCAAGACAGTGCTCCTTCCACTACACTGGCAGTTTGGCAAACTGCAGCCTGAGACCAGGCTACCTATTTTCGTGGAGGGGATGTTTCCGGAACACGGCCACATTGGTTCGTTTACATATTGCGTATGGCCGACTTCACCAAACTGCAACGGCAGAGGTGAGGAGCTGCGACCGAGACCCCACGGCTTTGAAAACCTACAGTATTACTGTCCAGTCCTTTCAGGAAAAGCGTGCTGACCCCTGTCGGGATACCACCTGCCAGCACGCGGACAGTCCACTTGGAGCACCCCCCACTCAGCAAATAGTAGCCAGAATAATCATTGTCGTTATTACCCATTTTGTGGTTTTGTCATCATGGTTATCATTGTGCTGCTCTTACTATCTTTACCTCCTCGGGAAAGACAAATCTCTCCGACCATCCCATCACGTAACCAGCCTTCAAGATAATAAGTGTTGTGTTTCCTGCAGTAAATCAGAAGATCCTTCAACATAGTTAGCAATAGTTTAAGTCGCTCACTGCTTCTGGGTCCTTACTAGGAATCGAAACCACAGCTGTGGCCTTCAAGAGGCTCTTCCAAAAGCGTGAGCAGGGCTCTCCTTCCCATCACAGACCACATGCCAGGGGTGCCCAAAGGCACACAGTTAGAAAAGGTGAAAGCTAGTCACTGGGGCAGGCCATAGGTGGGAATGGCTCAGAGTAGGGGCATCTTCAGACATCTTGCCTCGCTGGCCTTGGCCAACCTAGCCACCTTGGAAGCTGGGAAAGAACTCTTGAATCCTGAGCTGGGGGATGGATCATCCTGGGGAGTCAAGGACTTGGGGGATGATCTCTAGGGATGCGGGACTCTCTCTGCTCAAACCAGGAAAGTCCCAGGCAAACCAGGAGGAGTTGGTCATCCACTGCTGGAGACATCAGGAGCTCACCCTCAACAGATGGGAAGCCCTGGGGTGCATGGCGGGGGCGGGGGTGGGGGCGGGAGTGGGGGTGGGGGCTCAGTTGGTTAAGCGTCCAACTCTTGATTTCAGCTCAGGTCATGATCCCATGGTTCGTGAGTTTGAGCCCCAAGTTGGGCTCTGTGCTGACAGTGCAAAACCTGCTTACGATCCTCTCTCTCCCTCTCTGCCCCTCCCTCACTTATGCTCTCTCTTGATCTCTCTCTCTCAAAAATAAGTAAACAAAAAAAAAGAAAGGAAGGAAGGAAGGAGGAAAGATGGCAAGCTCTAATGAAGCCAACTATAAACTCTTAATTTAAGGGACCCACTTGTTGAATCCTAAACCCCCCCACCCCTGCTTCCCCCCCCCCCAAAGACACACCTTTGTAAGAACTGGCTAAACTGTGCTCAATTTGAATTCTGAATATCAAAGGGCCCCCTCTGAGCCATCTTGGGCCAAGAGGAGCAGGTCTGGCCCTCCCCCTCACTCTGGGAGCAGAGACAGGGAAGAATTGAAAGTACAGAACCCCCTTCTCCCCCCCCCCCACCACTTCCACTTGCTAGTTGAACGAGTGTGGGCAAGTTACTCCTGCCTCTGAGCCCCAGAGCCCTCCTCTGCAAAACAGGGTCAATCAAAATACTTATTTCATAGAACTGGTGTCAGGATTAAATGAGTTAAAATGACCAGAGGACATACAAGAGAGCTTGATTCTCAATCAGTACCTTGTGCTAGGTGGGCTTAAAAAAGATCTCTGCACCCGAATTTGTGTCTGTGTTGATTTATTTGCATTTCAGGCCCCGGCTAAGTGTGGTCCCGGGACCAGTGGCAGCAGCATCACACAGGAGCTGGTTAAGCGTGAAGATTCTCACACCCCATCCGGAACCCGCTGAACCTGCCCCTTCCCTGGAACATGCTCCCTGAGTGATTCGTGTACACAATAGAACATGAGCGCTGTTTTAAAGTCTGGCATTTCCTGACCGTTGAAACTCAGGAGGGATGTGGGTATAAAGAAGGAACACGGGATGGGAGGGCGGGATTCAGGAGACACTTGCTCTGGCCCTGGTTTTGCTGCTCACCTGCCGACATGTTCTAAACCCCTGCTTCCTGCTGCCCTGACCCCACCAAAGACCAATTATATCAGCTCTGAGGGGTGGAGCTCAGGCAGCCAGGGTTTTAAAAGATCCCCAGGTCGTTGCATCGTAGCCTGGGGTGAGACTCCCTGCTCTAGTCCAGAATGGATCCCCAAATCTGTTCAGTTCTATGTCCCGCTGTCGACACTGACAGAGTCAGACTGAGGACTTTTTTAAATTGAGGTGAAATTCACATAACATAAAATTCACCATTTTAACGTACACACTTCAGCAGTATTTACATTCACAACACCTCTATCTAGATCCAGAACATTTCCATCACCCCCAAAGGAGAGACCATACCCATTAGCAGTCACTCCCCAACCCCCCTTCCCCAGCCCCTGGCAACCAGCCATCTGCTTTCTGCCTCTATGGGTTTATCTGTTCTGGACTTTTCACAGAAATGGAATCATACAATACGTGGCCTTTCGAGACTGGCTTCAGTCACTCAGCCTAATGTTTTTGAGGTTCACCCACATTTTAGCAGGTGTCGAAACGCCACTCCTTTTAAATCACATTCAGACTCTAGTGTTCTGTGAATCAAAACTCAAATTAATCCCTGTGGAGGCTTCAAGACATTGGCTGGACCTCAAGAACAGGCATCTTGCTTTCCAGAGTGACTGTGCCCCCACGCCTGTCACCTACCTTCCCTCCCACCGCACCCCCTCCCCGTCAGGATCCATTACAAGAGGGATGTGGGTCACGCAAACCTGTTCCGCTCAGCCCCACTCAGACTCAGCCAGAGCAACTGTGACACTTCCTTTTCATGGTGGGGAATGCGCAGTGCCACAAGGAGGCTTCGAGGCCCTGATGAAACCCGACAGCTGATCATTCTCACATGCCTGCTCCAGAAACAAAGGGAGGAGGAAACGAAGCAGATGTTTCCTGGGCCTCTCAGGGAAACTCACGGCTGCACTGTATCTTAGAAACCCTCCTCCCAATTCCACCTGACCACCAGGATGTCCCCTTGCCACCTGAAAACCACGGAGCGGGGACTTGAGTGTGACGTAGACAAAAGAGAGACGGGGGAGAAGATGCACAATAAAACCACTCTCACTGTAGAACATTCCCCAAACCGGACTCCGCCAAATAAAACTCCTCCACAATGCATCGACAGGTGCCATGGGAAAGAGAGATCCGATGCTCTAACAAGTTTGGGTATCACTGTATGTCAGCAACTCACTCTGGAGAGTCTCCAAGCAAGTTTGCAAATTAAAGGCTCTGACAAGTCCTGCAAGAAAGGAAATTATACTCATTTTATTTAATGCATCTGATCAAGGAAATATTTCTCTGTGTGAGGGAACCCTCATCTATAAATGCATCTTAGGAGTCCCTACACAGAATGAATCCTTTGTTTAACAAATGTTTCTTGAGAACCTACTATATGCCAGGCACGATTCGAGGGATTAAGGGTGTGGTGGTAGAAAAGATAGTTACAATCCTGCACCCAAAGAGCTTCCATTCTAGTAGGTGGAAATGGATAATAAAAAAGTAAATCAATAAACCAGAAAATCCTGAAATCCACTCTTTCAGTGGGAAAGAAAGATCTCTATTCAAACCTTCCCTGCCTCCTCCAATCAGGAGTAACGGCTCCCTCTTTTAGCTCCCACAATATTTGCGATCTGCACCATTCAGAAGGTAATTAATTGTGCTCTGCCTAGGACAGCACCCTAATAATTATGCTGAGATTTCATAATCTCTCGGGTTATTAAGTTTCCCTGTTTTATGTCTTGTTTTCTCTGTCACACTGTAAACTCCTTTTGGGGAAGGAAAGTAGTCTCTGCTTGCACCCTCCTGACCCCCACTGTGTGCAGTCCAAAGAAGGTGTTCTGGAAGTCTCTCTGCGTGGGGTATGATGAATCTATATGACATATACAGCCCTCTCCTAGGGCCCTCAGATCTGCCACTGCAGAACCACAGAGGTGGGGTCCCGCCGTCTGCATTTTAGCCGGCCTTCCAGATGATTCTGAGGCACACTCAAGTTCAGGAACCACTAGCCTAAGGTCTCCACCACGGCCTCTTAGAGACTGGGGTCAAATCCCGGATCCAACCTTCATTCGTTGTGTGACCATGAGCAAGTTCTACAACGTCGCTAAACCTCAGTTTTCCTCATCTCTGAAATGGGGATACAAATAGTACCGACCTCAGAGGGCTGGTATGAGGATCAGGTGAGCTTTTCACTCAAAGAGGCTTAGCCCAGGGCTGGATACACAGCTGAGGCCCAATCCCGGCTAGATCTCACTGGCCAGTATTATTACTAAGAAAACAGGGCATGTCTGTCTAATTGCATCTCGAACTGAGGTCCCTGCCCATCTCCCCTCTCCCCCAACCCCATTCCGGGGAACAACTTGCTGAGCCTCCAACACACCAGCTCATCCCCACCCTGGCTGGCCAAACACAGAAAAACTCCTCTCTTTCCTCCGACGCCAACATTACACATCATTTCCCAGACTCCTTTGCAGTTAATGCTCTGGCCAACAGAAGAGGGACAGAACTGAGACCTGGTCCCTCAAAACATCCACTGCAACCTCCGACTCCCACCCCATCGCCCACCTTCCCTCTGGGAGCCAATATCCAGGGCAGCCTGGTAGCTACATGTTGAAGACAGTGGCTCCCGGGTCCCGGGCTCTGAATGACCCTTTGGAACAGAGCACTGGCCCTACCTCCAAAGCACAAGCAACCATTTTGGATTTTACATGACTTAGAAATTAAGGGGCGCCTGGGTGGCTCATGTGGTTACACGTCTGACTTCGGCTTAGGTCATGATCTCACAGTTCATGGGTTTGAGCCCCACATCGGGCTCTGTGCTGACAGCTCAGAGCCTGGAGCCTGCTTCGGATCTGTGTCTCCCTCTCTCTCTGCCCCTCCCCCGCTCACGCTCTGTTTTTCAAAAATAAATAAACGTTATAAAGAAATTAACTCCTACTCTGTTTAGCTGCTGAGACTTACCTTCACCGAGAGCCAGCATTGCCTTAATACATCACCTTAGAGGTTTATAGTTGTTCTTCCCTTTTCCAGAAGTTTCTTCCAGGATTCTGTAGATGTTGCATGTCTACATCAACATACAACTGCAGTACTGTTGACATCTGGGGCTGGGTGATGCTTTGTGGGGGGGGCTGTCCTGTGCACAGCAGCACCCCGGGCCTGTACCCACTAGAGACCGGGAACTCTCCCATCCCCCAGCTGTGACAACCAAAACTGCGTTCCGAGATTGCCAAGTTGAGGCACTGCTGACTTCTCAGAAAGCACTTCCCTGGCTGCCCAGCCTAAACGTGATCCGCTCACCTCATCCACACCCCCCTCCATCCCCTCACCCAAACGTGCCAGTGGGTGGCACCAGGCTATTCGTTAGTTTACTTGTCTGTGGACTCTCTGCCCTGCTCCAACATGAGTCCCGTGCGAGCCCTGCCCATCCTGTTCTGCACTTTGTCCCTCCCGCTAGCTCAGCACCCCGTACCCAGTGGGGGGACTCAATACATATCTGCTGAAGGAACGACAGGTGAATGGGACGTCAAGGTGGCCAGTGGGCTGGGACGGCAGGGCTGGAACTCAGGGGAAAGATCCCATGGTTTGACCCCAGTTAACGCAATGATTCACGAAGCACAAGTTGACTCAGGTAATTGGGAAGCAAGAATCAGCATCACTGATTCGTCAGCCATGGAGCATTTGTGAGGTTCAATCCCTGTGGCTCTATCCACAGCCGCTGGAAGGAAAAGGTGTCCAGACTGCCTCTCCATCAAGGCCACGACCCCTCGGGGACTGAGCACCGGTGAGCGGCTGGCCAAGGGGACCCAACCAGCTGTCCTGGTTTTCAACCTCCCTGTCAAACAGCAAAGTCCACATCATTCAGGAGCTAGGACTCCATTAATCCAGACTCTGCAGCGTCTCGACCCAACACCGGTTTAATATGAAATGAATCATTTCTCATTTTGGAGGAGATACCTGACTGGCAATCCAACGATCACAGCTTCCCCCCCGCCCCCCCACCTTAACATTCCCAGCTAGTATGCAGAAGGAAGGAAGGGCAGATGAAAGGAAGGAAGGGCAGAAGGAAGGAAGGAAGGAAGGGCAGAAGGAAGGAAGGAAGGGCAGTCACAGCATTATGGGGATGGTCACACCACACTTAACCATCCCAGACCTTCGGCAAAGTCCTCATTTTGTTTCGGTTGTGGGGAATTATTTTTGGTTGCTTTTAGAAAAGAGAAAACAGAAAGAAAAAAACAAAACAAGCAGAGTTAATGAGCTTATAAAAACGAAGCTAAAAATAAGTGAATAAATAATGTTATGAAACAAAATAAAATTAAATCAAAATTAAGATGCGCTGGGATGTTTTTTTAAAGAGTGTCAAACTCAAGAAATTGATGAGTCCTCACAGAATCCAGCAAAGAAGGGATTTTTCTCCTGCTCTCCAACTGATGCCAGGTCTCAGCTCAAACCCTCTTGGCCCCGGGTACTTTAGAGGTCCCTCGCGTGGCGGGCAGGCCTGGCTAAGAGAAAGTTCTTCCCTGTACAAAGCCCAACTCCAGGTAAGGTGACTGCCACCCTCCTGCCCCTGCTCTGCCCTCTACACGCACACAGCACAGCCCCCCCTGCCCTGTGACAGCCCTTCTTCTCTGTGACAATGGAGTATGAGTGTGTCCCCACTTCTGCTTCAGAATAAAGCCCTTGAGTTCCTTCAACTATCCTGCAAGCGAAGCAACTTGGGGGAAAGGGTAACTTTAGCTCAGTGCTTCTCAAACTGGGGCTCCCAAACCGGCAGCATGGGCATCATGTGGGAACTCATTGACAATGCAAGCTCCCAGGCCCCACCCCAGAACTAGCGAATCAGGAATTCTTGTGGTAGAGCCCAGCAGTCTGTTTTTTTTACAGGCCCTCCTGGGAATTCCTTTTTTTTTTTTTCTTTAAGTTTATTCATTTATTTTGAGAGAGAGAGAGAGAGAGAGAGAGAGAGAGAGAGAGGGAGAGAGAGAAAGCACAAGCAGGGGAGGAGAAGAGGCAGAGAGAGACAGAGAATCCCAAGCAGGCTCCGTGCTGTCAGCGCAGAGCCTGATGCGGGGCTCGAACTCACAAACTGTGAGATCGTGACCTGAGCTGAAACCAAGAGTCAGATGCTCAACCGACTGAGCCATCCAGGCGTCCCCGCTCCTGGGAATTCTGACGCCGGCTGAAGTTTGAAAACCACTGCTTCACATCGGGACAGCTCTTAGCAAGCTACTTTAACCTCTCTCTGCCTCAGTTTCCTCTCTATAAAATGGGGATCTTAGAAGGATCCACGTCACAGGGTGGTGGGAGTATCCGTGCGATAAGGTATGTATGACGGGGTTAACACCGCGCCTGGCGCCTGGTTAGAAGGTCAGTAAAAGGTGCTTCTCGCGACTGCTATTGTCACCAGCTGTTTGCTAAGGCTGAGCAGCCACAGAGAGGAGGGGTCCTAAAGTGGCGGAGGGCGTCTTAGGTTTGCCTGTTTAGAAGAGGAGAGGCTTTGGCGATTCTGCGAGAATTGAGAGCATCTCCTGGACAGTTCACAGCCCTGCCTGGAACTTGGAAAAGGCCTTCATTATTCTCATCTCCTTCAGCAGGCCGCTGGGGGCCAGACCACTGAGTTCTGCATGAAACAGGTTAAAGTCCCCAGCGTGACAAATTTCTTGTTCATTTTCACAAACTACTTACCTTTGGAAGCTCTGAAGGCTCCCTGTCCATTAGGGAAACCACCAGCCACACACGACTACAGAGGACTTGACATGTGGCTACTTGAACTGAGATGGGCTATAAGTATAAATCTACACCAGACTGCAAAGACTTAGCAAGAAATAAAAGAATGTAAAATATCTCAATAATTTTTTATCTTCGTGACATGATACAAGTATATCTTGCAGGTAACTTTGGTTAAATAGAACATATTAATGTTACCTGTCCACAGATTTCATCGCAATCCCTATCAAAATTCAAATGCATTTTCCACAGAAATAGAAACAAGAAAGAAAACAATCTTAAAATGTATCTGAAACCACAAAAGATCCCAAAGAGCCAAAGCAGTCTTGAGAAAGGACAAAGCTGGAGGCATCATGTCTCCCGATTTCAAATTATACTACAAAATGGCATTAAAAACAGATACATAGACCAATGGAACAGAAGCGAGAGCCCAGAAATAAACCCATGCGTGTGTGGTCAACTAATATTTGACAAGGGAGCCAAGAATACACAACGGAAAAAGAACAGTCTCTTCAATACATGGTACAAAGGAATGAAATTGAGTTCCTAACTCACACCTATCACAAAAATTAACACTAAATGGATAAAGGATTTAAATGTAAAATGTGAGGGGTGCCTGGGTGGCTCAGTCAGTTAAGCGTCCAACTTTGGCTCAGGTCATGATCTCAAGGTTCATGAGTTCGAACCCCGCGTCGGGCTCTGTGCTGACAGCTCATAGCCTGGAACCTGCTTCACATTCTGTGTCTCCCTCTCTCTCTGTCCCTCCCCTGCTCATGCTCTCTCTCTCTCTCTCTCTCTCAAAGATAAATATACATTAAAAAATCTTAATGTAAAATGTGAAACGATAAAACTCCTAGAAGAAAATATAAAGGAAAAAGTCCCTTGACATTGGTCTTGGGAATGATTTTTTTGGCACCAAAATCACAAGCAACAAAGGCAAAAATCAATAGGATGACACCAAACTAAAAATCTTCTAGACAGCAAAAGAAACAATCAACAAAATGAAAAGGCAACCTATGGAACAGGAGAAAATATTTCCAAACCGAAATGTGTAAGGAACTCCTATGATGGCCAAAAAGGAAAACATCTGATTAAAAAATGGGCAGAGGACTCAGACATTCTTCCAAAGACACACAACTGGCCAATAAGTACAAGAAAGGGTGTTTCAACATCACCCATCATCTGGGAACTGCAAATCAAAACTGCACGAAGGTATTACCTCCCCCCTGTTAGAGTGGATATTACCAAAAACAACAACAACAACAACAAAACAAACAAAAAAACAAAAACAAAACAAAAAAGAGAGATAACAAGTATTAACGAGCATGTGGAGAAAAGGGAGCCCTCGTGCACTGTTGGTGGGAATGCAAACTGGTGCAGCCACTATGGAAAACAGCATGAAGGTTCCTCCAAAAAATTAAAGAGAGAACCACCCCGTGAGCCAACAATCTCCCTTTTAGGTGTACATCCAAAGGAGATGAAATCACTTCCTCAAACAGATATCTGTACCTCCACCTGCACCACAGCATTATTCGTAATAGCCAAGTTAACCTCAGTGTACATCAATGAATGGATAAAGAAAATGTGATTGATGATAGATAGATAGATAGACGACATAGAGATAAATGGAATATTATTCACCCACAAAAAAGGAAGGAAATCCTGTCATTTGCAACAACACGGATGAACCTTGAGGGCCTTATGCTAAGCGAAATAAGCCAGTCAGAGAAAGACAAACACTAAATACTGCATGAGCTCACTTTTATGTGGAATGTGGACACATCAGACTCAGGAACAGAGAGTCAAAAATGGTGGTTGCCAGGGACTCGAGGCGTGGGGGCAGTGGGGAGACGTCGGTCAGGGTATACACTTTCAGTTACAAAAGAACATGTTTCTGACATCTAACGGACGGCCTGGTGACTACGGTTTACAGCACTCCATCATATCCTCCAGTTGCTATGAGAGCAGAGCTGTGGTTTACTCACCATGGCAACAGCAACAACAAAATGGTGACTATGTGAGGTGAAGGAGGTGCTAACTAACCTTGCTGTGGTCATCATTTCCCAAGACATGTGCAGATTAAATCACCACATCATACATCCCAAACTTACGCAATGTCACATGCCGATTCTAGGTCAATAACGCTGGGAGAAAAAAACTGTTGCCTCTTTCTTTATTCTTTTTTAATGTGATGACCAGAAAATGCAGAACTGTGTTTGTGGGCAGGCCATAAGGAACACCACAGAGGAGCGAGCTGAGCTTTCTTTCAGTCAACAGCCAGCAACAATCTCCAGACATGCGAGTGTGGGTCAGCTTTTGGATGTTTCCAGCCCCTAGACATCATGGGGCAGAGACAAGCCATCCTCACTATACCCTCTCCCAGTTCCTGACCCTCAAAATCCATCCACACAATAAAAGGGTTTCGCACCACGTTTGGAGTGATTTCTTACACAGAAGGAGCAGTTACATTTTCCAAGGATCTGTGAACTGGCTTTGTCTTTTCTTAGTCATCATGGAACCTCTGGTAGATCATGATGGTTGAGGGGGCAAGTCCTGGACCACAGCAGGTGTAACTCTTCATTCTATTTAATAGTATACACATATGTCTCCTACAGAAACCTGTGTGTTCCTTAAAAGTAAGGTCCAGGGGGCACCTGGGTGGCTCAGACAGTTAAGCATCCAACTCTTGATTTTGGCTCAGGTCATGATCTCACGGCTCATGAGATCAAGCCTCGCATCGGGCTCTGCACTAACAGTACAGAGCCTGCTTGGGATTCTCTCTCTCCCTCTCTCTGCCCCTCCCTCCCCTCAAAATAAACAAACATTTAAAAAATTTTTTTTAATTTTATTTTATTTTTGAGAGAGAGAGAGAGAGAGAGAAAGACAGAGTACAAGTGGAGGAGGGGCAAAGAGAGAAAGAGGGAGACACAGAATCCAAAACAGGCTTCAGGCTCTGAGCTGTCAGCACAGAGCCTGATGCGGGGCTCAAACCCACAAACTGCGAGATCATGACCTGAGCCAAAGTCGACACTCAACCAACTGAGCCACCCACGCGCCCCATAAATAAACATGTTTGGTTTTTTTTCACAGTAAGGTTCATATCACAGACCTTCTCACATCCTCATTTCCCCGCACTCTGAACCATCGCACAACGCAGCACAAGGAAGCCTCAGGAAAAACGAATGGCCAAACGGCTCTGGCCAAATTCCCGCAATGAGTGGGTCACAGGGCAGAATGCCCTTTTGCCAAATGTTGCCAGGAATCCCCCAACTCGGCTTTCAACCACGTTCAGTTCCTATTCGTGGAAGTTTTAACAAACCATTGAAGAACTTTTGGTCTTTCCATAGAAGTTTCTATTGCTGTGGAAAAGAAAGTCTGCTGACAAAGACAAGTCCCTTAAGACCTAACTGTCCGTTCACATCTGAATTTCTAAACCATTCTAGCAAAACTTCATTAGGCTCGGAGCGTGGCATGGGAGATAATGATCTGATTTCTCCCTCCTTCAAACACCCTCCTCGCGTTCCCAAATAAGAACAGCACGGGAAATTAGACAGCTCTAATTAATGACTCAATAAACAGAGAAAAGGGGGAAAAGTTGGCACAACACTCACTCCAGATCATCAATATGCATTTTGGCCCCTGCTGAGTTCCCTTCCGACAGCAGGCTCACTGCTCTTTCAAGGCGCCCCATTCCAGATCTGAACTGGGGTTCTCGCTAATGGCTCTCTCGCAATCTTCCTTGTCTGGGTGCTAACACTGATGCTGCCCACGACGCCCAGAGTGGACCCTGGGGACTGTGGCAACGGATAAACAAAGACTCCCTTCTCCCTACAGAGGCTAGGACCTCACTCACCCAACCTCCTTTTCCTCCAGATGTTCCTTCAAAGAGGAGGTAAAACAGAACAGGGGATTAAGGGTGACCTCTGGAGTCGCACTGCTGGGGCCAACTCCCAATGTCACCATTTGGCCTTTCGTTTCGTGGGAGGCTTCCAGACACCACCGAGCCTTAATTTCCTCACCTGGAGCCACAGCAGAGGCCGTCTAGAGCATCAGGGGCTCCAACCACTGACCCGGAGGGTCTGATCCCAGCTGTGTGGCCTGGGGCAAGTTGCTTAACCTGTCTGCCTCAACTTCCTCATCTGTGAAGAGGGGATAATAAAAATAGCCACCTCGTAAGGTTGCTATAAGAATTAAGTGAGCGAAGATGCATAAACCACTCACAACAGAGCCTTCACACAGCACGTGCTGTAAAGGGCTGGCGTTTATTATATGGTCATTGGGAGTATTATCGGAACATGTGCATGGAAATGCTCAGTACAGGGAAGAGAAGCATGTGACAAATACTCCGGAGTGTTGTTGTTTCATTGTGGTTACTGTTGCTTCTAAGCTAGCCTTTGACCCTGCTGAAGATGTCCTGGGGCTGGAACAGGAACCATTAAAGCAAGGACTGGCCGCATGATTAGGCAAATCTTGTCCCCGGAGGCTGGGCATGCCAGCCTCCATGCCCTCTCGTCATGTGGGACAAAGACCATGAAGAAACAGGCAGGGGATTGAGAGGTCTGAAGGTCCAGCCCACTGAGAAATGGCCAAAGGAGCTGAAAATGTTTCGTCCAGAGAAGAGAACTGAAAAGAACCATATACGATGCTATCTTCCAACAAGCAAAAGGCAAGTTAACCATCACTTTCCATGGAGGTCCTCCCTGACCGTGGCATTTCCCACCCCACCCCCCAAGAAAGCCCAGATCCCTATTACAAGCTCTCATAGCTCACTCCAGGGGTTAAATCATTATTTACATAATTAGTTGCTGAATGTCTTTTCTCCTACCCAACTGAGCTCTACTGGGTGTGTCCCACTCATCACCTTGGTCAAACTCACATCGGCCCCAGGGAAAGATGAAAAGGGAAGCAGCAGTGGTCAGGAGGGAGGCCGGGGGTACACCCCGTGGGGTCTGGGGGTCAGAATTTCCAGAGGGCGTAAGATGTGCTGGGAGGCCACTTTGAGACTGCTCAGCGGTGGGCCAGGCACACAGCCACGGAAAGGGGCTGGCTGACTTATGTGGGAGTGAGCTCCCTGTCACTGAAGGCATTCATGGCCAGCAGCTGCCTGCACCAAGCAGGAGTTTAACTTACATTCACCAAGAAAGCATCCGCCAAGACATCTTCCATGTGCAGGACATGCCCTAGAGTGCGTTGCAGGCCCCTTGGGGGGGATCCAGAGTTGCCGAGAACATTCTGGACCACAGGAGGTCATTTAAAGTGCAGCGAGAACAAAGGTACTACTCATAGACAATTTGGAGGTGGCAGGTGCATTCACTGTCTTGATTCATGATGATGGTTCCCCATGTGGATCATATGTCAAAACTCATTAAATTGTATACTTTGTGCAGTTCATTATATGCTGATTATATCAGCTCTTTAAAAAAGACCATCTTTTATGGCTGGCTGACTCAGCCAGTAGAGCATGCGACTCTTGATCTCGGAGTCATGAGACTGGGGTGTAGAGATAACTAAAAAAAAATAAATAAAACTTAAAAAATAGACCATCTTCTTTTTTAAGTTTATTTATTTTTGAGACAGAGAGAGAGAGAGAGAGAGCACGAGCTGGAGAGGGTCAGAGACAGAGAGGGAGACACAGAATCCAAAGCAAGCTCCAGGCTCCGAGCTGTCAGCACAGAGTCCAATGTGGGGCTCAAACCCATGAACTGTGAGATCATGACCTGAGCCAATGTCAGATGCTCAACTGACTGAGCCATCCAGGCGTCCCCCAAAATAGACTATCTTTTTAAAAAGTGGAATAGCAGCAAATGATACAAAGATGTTCAGGGCGGTGAACATCACCAGAAAGCACAACATAACCAAAAGCCAACGGCTATGTAAATTCACTACATCCACAGGAAGAAATAGGGTGTAGCTATTAAATGTGATGTTTTCAAAAGCTAAATAATGACATGACCCTCCTTCATCAAAAAAAAGGGGGGGAGGAGAAAAAAGGATATAGGAGAATTTATATAATTTGATATTGTTCCTATTTTGTTAAAAATGCATTTAAAATTTTTTAATGTTTATTTTTGAGAGAGAGAGAGAGAGACAGAGAGAGAGAGAGAGGGACAGAGTGTGAGCCGGGAGGGGCAGAGAGAGAGACACACAGAATTGGAAGCAGGCTCCAGGCTCCGAGCTGTCAGCACAGAGCCTGACACGGGGCTTGCACCCACGAACCGCGAGATCATGACCTGAGCCAAAGCCGGATGCTTAACCAACTGAGCCACCCGGGTGCCCCTAAAAATGCATTTTAAAAAAAAAGCAATTAAAATGGAATCCTGTGTTACTTAGGTCATTTTGAAATCATTTTTGAATACTGAAAGGACCCACCATAAAATGCGAATCTGGACAAGATGATGAGTGATTCGGGTTTTCTTTTATACTTTTTCTTTTCCAGAATTTTTACGAATAAAAATGATTTTAGTATCAAAAAGGGAAATCAATATTACTTTAAAACAATAAATAAAGGGTAAGTAAGGTCTTCTCTGCAGTTCTCGAGGAGGGAGAATCCAGAGGACCGTTAATGTCCCAAAGACCAACCCCTACAACCCTCTCCAACCTCCAGACAGAGGTCTAGGGAGCACCGCGGTTGTGGGCAGGAGGCAGGGGATGTGCTGCCTGAAACAGATGCCGATTGGATTAGGGCCTGCTTCTGTTTTCCTCTAAGTAGATTACGCTTTTCTTGAACTTGCGCCAGTGGGTCCCGGAAATTCACCCCAGGACAGTCCTGTGGTTCATTTTCAGAGCTCACTGGAATATGTTGAAGCATGTAATAAATACATTTAAGTCTAATCGGATAAATCGCTAAATCAAATCGTTATCTTGCAATTTGAAAACCAGGCTCTGGTTCCAGATCCCGGGGGGCAGGGCGAATAGGAAGAAACGGAAGGGCTTGGGGCGGAGAACAAGGTCACCCAACACCAAGGGCAGAGAAGCATGCTACCACCGCCCCGGCCCAACCAGATGTTCAACAGCTGCACACCGCCCTCAACTTTGTGACCAAAGTTGGCAGAAGCCACAGCAGGTGGGAAAACACATCTACCTGGGCACTACCTGCCCTGGTAGGACCTTCTGAGGAAGGCCAGTGCTGGACTTCCAGGTGTGGTTCATCTGGTCTACCTCCCTGTCTTGAAGCAAAAGAGCTCTCAAGTTCTCCGCCAAGACCACCTAAAGAGCCTCGCCCTGTTTCTGGTCTGGAAACCTGTACTGAGCTTCTGTTATGTTAAAGCCCTAGAAAGCGGAGACCGAGGGCAAGAGAACTCTAGATTCAGACAGATCTGGTCCAGATCCCAGCTCAGCCATGAACTGTGTGTGAGACCAGAACAGGCTCAGCCTTCCTGTGCCTCAGTCTCTTCATCTGTAAAATGAGCACCTATCTCAGAGTGAGTGCTATGGGATTAAATGAGATAATACATACAAAGCGCTTAGCACAATGCCAGATACAGAGTAATTAATCCAAGTTAGATACTGTTATTGTCTGAATTACCTTTATAGAAAGCGCTTAGCACAATGCCAGATACAGAGTAATTAATCCAAGTTAGATACTGTTATTGTCTGAATTACCTTTATAGAATTTCCTACCTAGTATATTTTTATGCAAACTTATCATATCCTTATATGATATAAGCTCTGTGAGAACATTTTCATCTTATTTTAATAAATGTTAACTGAGAGCCAGTCTCTGGAAGAAGTGATAGGGACACAATGGTGAACAAAACAGAGATGGTTTTTGGCCTCAGGGAGTTCTACAGTACTATGATCTTAAACAAATAAGCATCCAAATATATATGTAATTAAAAACTGGGGCATGTGCTACAAAGAAAAGGAATGGGGTAGTCCAAGGGAAAACAGAGGGGTGCTCTTTTGAGCTGGGAGGGGGCGGGGACAGGAAGACTCTCCAGAGGAAATACTTTCTTTAATTTTTTTTAAGGTTTATTTATTTTTGAGAGAGAGAGAAAGAGACAGAAAGAGAGTGCAAGTGTGGTAGGGGCAGACAGAGAGAGAGACACAGAATCCAAAGCAGACTCCAGGCTCTGAGCTGTCAGCACAGAGCCCGCTGTGGGACTCAAACCACGAACCGCAAGATCATGGCCTGAGCCAAAGTCGGACGCTCAACCGACTGAACCACCCAGGTGCCCCCAGAGGAAAAACTTTTAAGCCAGACTGTAACTCCCTAGGAGTCAGCTAGGGAAAAAGAAGGGAGAGAAGGCTCCAGGCAGAGGGCACAGCATATGCAAAGGTCCTGACGTGAGAAAAGCATTCCAAGGACTGGGAAAAAAAGCTCAGTGTGACTGAACGGTTTTGAGTAAGAGAGAAAATAGAAAGAGATGGGGCCATTGAGGTAGACAGGGGGACGGAGGGTTTTAAGCAGGGGAGTCATGGAGAAGGCATTGAGGGGAGCAAGTCTGAAAGTAAGGAAACCAGATAGGAGGCTGCTACAGTCATTCAAGCAAGACTAGGGTACTGGTGGGGAAAAGCAGAAAGACTTGACATACATTTTAAGGACAAAACTAACATGACCTGGGGCCATAAAGCATGTGAGGAGGGAGGATAGGGCTGGAATCACAATGGCGCCCAGACTTGCAGCTCAAGCAACTAGAAAGATGGACCTGCCATCTTCTTCTTACTAAGAAGAAAAAACTCGAATGGAAGAGCAATTCTGGGGGAAGAGGAGTCCATTCAGTGTTAGGCACGGAAGTAAGGGACAGATAAGGTAAGAGTAAAACCAGGAGAGAGTGTGTTGTTGGTAGCCGAGAGAAGAGAATGTTTCCAAAAGGGAAAAGTGGTCAGTTGTTCATGCTGGTAGGAGATCAAGTAAGAGAAAACGGACGTGTCTGACATATAATAGGTTGTCAACGAATGTCCGTTAGATGTATAGATAGGCGGATGAGTACGTGGATGGACAGATGCATACATGAATGGGTACACGGGTACATGGGTCTGTGCATGGGTGGATGGGGCATAGATGGATAGATGACTCGAGGGATGGATGCATGGGTGCGTGGCTGTGCACACAGATGAATGGACAGATGCATAGATAGCCAGGTACGTGCTTGGATACATGCATAGGTAAACGTATGGATGCACACATCCACGGATGTGCATATGGCTGGATGGGTACATGGATGTAATAGCCTCACCCACAGAGAACTCTAGTTAGCTCCTCAAGCAGGAACCACTTCTCCCCTTCATGCAACCATTCCCTCAGTCTAGAAAATTCTTTTATGCCATTTCCTCTCCCCTTCCACCTTCTCCAAAACTCAGTTCAAGTGTTACTTACTCAGAGAGACCATCTCTGACTACTCTAGCTAACATGGCTCTCTCACTACTTTCTTCAAAGTGTTTATCAAATTTTCAAATCATCTCCTTTCTTTGTTTAAAGGTCTGTCTCCCTCATTAGAGAGTTTGGTCCACAAGAGCAGGGACTTGTTCATAATTTCTAAATCTCCAGCACTCAGCAGAGCACCTGGTGCATAGAAGGGACTGTGAGGGACTCTGTGCCCATAAAATAGATGAGGGATGGGCGGATGGAGGAGGAAGTGAATGTACAGGTGAGTAATAGACAGATGAGTGGCTGGATGGAAGATGGGTGGGTGAGGGAATTGATAGGGGAGGAATGGATGGATAGAAAGATGTGTGGAGGGATAGATGAATGTTTGGATGGATACGTGGGTGGGCTGAGTGAATGAGTGGGGGGATATATGGATGGATGGATATATGGATGGGTGGTGGATGGAAGGATGGATGGATGGATGGGTGGATGGATGGATGAGTGCATGTATGGATGGATGGATGGATGGGTGGATGAGTGGACAGATGGATGGATGGATGGATGGATGAGTGGATGGAAGGATGGATGGATGGATGGATGGATGAGTGGATGAAAGGATGGATGGATGGATGGATGGATGGAGGATGGATGGATGGATAAATGAATGGCTGGATATATGAATGGAAAGATGGATGGACAGATGGATGGATGGATGGATGGATGGAAGGAAGGAGCAAAGAAGAGGATAGAAAGAAAGAACGTTGGAGGGGGAGGGAGGAAGAATGGATGGGTGAATGGATAAACGAATGAATGTACCCCACTCCCTAACAACCTATGCTCAGGAAAACCACCCCCTTAACCTAGTCTCACCGTGAACCTGTGTTCAGCCACCTTCTGAGAAGAGGCACAACCCTTCCAGGTGCTAAAATACTAAATTCTCTCTGCCAAGGCCAATCAGCCACAGCTGCGGCAACATCCTGTCCCTGGGGGTTGACATTAGCTTTTGCTCCTGTTTTACTGTCTGAGATAAGCAAGGCAGGGTCAGGCTACCAGGCACTGGGAAGGAGGAGAAAGGGAGTTTTTAAGAGACAAGGAGGAAAAAAACATTCTAATAGGCAGACAAACAACAACAACGAAGCATTTTTAAAATATGCTGTTTCTTGGGGAAAGGGTCGGGCGCCCCACACTCAAAATATTCAGAAGATGACAAGCATGAGACACATGAACTGTAAAGGGACCTCGATAAATCACTGCCTGACATTAGCAGAGGCAGTTATTAGTACTTGGCAAGATCTTTTTAAAGATACACACACACACACACACACACACACACACACACACACGGAAATGATTAAAGTATCTGGGCTCACATTTTCTTGTGGAAAGTAGCTCTCTCTTTTACAGATCTGTTCTCAGGAGCCCTGAACTCTGCTTCTGCCTTCAGAAAGCCATCCCAAAGGCTAAAGGAGGAAGAAAGAGAATCAAGTCTGCGTCTTTGAAAAAGAGAAAGGAGAAGGTGTACCTGTTCCCAGAAGTCTGAACGCTGGACCTGGGTGGCCTCATAAATGGTAAACCGAATGCAGCAAGCCCCCTCACCAGTTCTGGGCTCCCCTCTCCATGCCCACCTGGAAGGTGACCTCTGCCTGGTGGCCATGTCCTGCCTCCAAAATAACCAGGGCAGTGTCCATTAACCAGATTTAACATTTAGTTGTTTCTTAGTTACATACCCTTGTCAGTGGCTTAACTCTAAGCCTCAGTTTTCTCATCTGTTAAATGGGGATAATAATAATACCACATAAAGTCATTGTGAGGAATAAATTAGACAATCCATGTTAAGTGCCTGGCACAGAGTAAAGAGTGGGTCAGTGTTGGCCATTATTGATATTATTGTAATTCTTACAAAGCACTTTGTATATGTCAGTGCCTTACAACTCATTGAACCCTCATAACAATCCTATGAGGTAGTCGTAGTTCGCCCTCGTTTGGTAGAAGAAAAGACAGAGATGCAGTGAGGTTAAGGTACTTGCACAAGGTCACACATGGCCGTCCCCAACCTCAGCCAACTGATTCCAGAATCTGTGCTCTTAGTTCCTGCATGATGCTTATCATGAACTCCACAGTTCAGTTTCATTAACCCCCTTCCCAAGCCAGTATCTCATACGATCTTCCAAACTCCCTAGTGAGATAAAATGCAGCAGGGGTTCCTACTGTTCCCATTTTACAGACTCTAACACTGAGGAGCAGAGCAGTTCAGGACTCTCGTGTTAGCTCTAGGAGCTATCCCCAAAGTCCGTGAGGCCAGAACTGTGTACTTTTTGTTCACTCTTGTGTCCCCAGAGCCCAGTACGGTGCCTGGCAGAGAGGAAATCCTCAGTAGATATCACCCCAATACCCACTGTTTCCTTAAACAGCATTTCCCAAAGCCTGCTTCATGAGATACTAGGTAGCCAAGTTCAGGTGGAATCACGATGTTGTAAGTAAAATCACATGCACAACAACATACAAACCACACCAAGGAGTCCTACAGAGAAGAAACCAGTTTGCTTTGTTTTTTTTTTAAGTGAAAATCCTAATATCATTTAGAAAATGCTTCCCTGGACAGTATTTATTTACTAAGTCATGTTATCGAGAGCTTACTATATACCATGCACTTGGTTTATATATTGCAACTCATTAAATTCTTAAAATAATCACAAGAAGGGAGTATTCTAATTGTCCTCATTTCACAGATGAAGAAGCACAGATCTCCAAACCTCAGTATCAAAGCAAATGTACAAACCATGGACCTGCCCTTGTGGCCAAGCTGTCCTGAGTTACAAGGGCAGCCAGCATCTGAGGTCAACTAATCTGAATCTTGCCAACTCTCGGACCTCTCAGCCCTGACCTCAGGCCCTCAAAGGGCATCCAGTATCCAGACACATGGCTGACCCTCTGGGACTTGCTCAGACATTCTATGGAACACACCAGACTGCAGGTCCTTGTCCCCTGGCCAGTCTCCCAATTGCCATCTGCACTCCATTGTGAAAACAGGAACCGTGCCTTGGATAATTCTGGTGCTAACATTTCCATTGGCCTTAGAAGGCGAGGAGTAAATTCCAAAAAGATGAAGTCATTCTGAAGGTCTGGGAGACCTTTGAGACATCTGAGATGGGTATAAAAGTGGAAAGCCAACCTGGATCCAGATCAGTCAGCAACACAGTTACCCTCAGATGAGGTCACCTTGGGGTGCCCCCCAGTCTAAGGAATTCCATCAACTACACACTGCCCATGAGCTGTGGCTTAGAGCTAAACACCATGGAACTACACAGAAGTCATCATTCCTGTCCACAGAGTGCTCCTCATGTGGCTCCTCACCTATGTCACTAATCTCATCTCTTTCCTCATCCCCCAAACCCTCCTCTGGGTTGACCTCCACTTCCTGAGCTGGACTCATTTTATCACAACTACATGCCTCACTACAGGCTACTCCCATACCTGGGAGGCATAGTCCCCCAGCCTTTTGGTAACTTTCCATTTTTATACCCAACTCAAATATCTCCTCTCTTCTATGAAGGCTTTCCCAGCTTTCTCTGGCACTCAGCCTCCAAAACATTCCCTGTTTCCTCCTTTGTGTCACCACTGCAACCATATGGTCCTCTGTGTCCTACTGCATTGCAATAATTCTTCAAAGAAAAGAAACCCCTGTACCTAACATGGAGCTTGGCACAAAGAGTTTCCTAAATGCTTGATGAATGAATAAGTGAAAGAGCCTACTTGTTTACAAGCATACATAGCCGGAAAACAACAGTCAAGGACTAGAACAGTCAAGGACTAGAACAGAGGCTGGTAAACTTTCTCTATAAAGGACGAGACAATAATCATTTCACCCTGTGAGCCACATGGCCCCTGTTATATCTCAACTCTGCCGTTATAGAGCAAAAGCACCCTCTGACCATACATTAATGAATAGGTATAGCTGTATTCCAATAAAATTTGATTTTAAAAAGTGGGAAGCTGACCAGATTTGACCTGCAGGGCACAGTCTGCCAATACCTGGATTAGATGATTTAATACATCTCGAAGTGGCATAAAGGAGACAGGCTCATCCTTACCAAATCATTCTCCATTTCCCCCCAGAGAGAGCTGGTCAGGCTAGAATAGGGAAAGGAAGGAAGGAAGGAAGGAAGGAAGGAAGGAAGGAAGGAAGGAAGGAAAGAAGGAGCGAGGGAACGAAGGAAAGAGGGAAGGAGGGAAGGAAGGAAGGAAGGAAGGAGGAAGGGAAGGAAGGAAGGTTGGAGGGAGGGAAGGAAGGTTGGAGGGAGGGAAGGAAGGAAGGCTAGAGGGAAGGAAGGGGGAGGGAAGGAAGGTTGGGGGAGGGAAGGAAAGAGGGTGGGAAGGAGAGAGGGAGGGAAGGAAGGAGAGAGGGAGGGAAGGAAGGAGAGAGGGAGGGAAGGAAGGAGGGAGGGAAGGAAAGAGGGAGGGAGGGAGGAAAGGAAGGAGGGAGGGAAGAAAGGAGGAATGGAGGGAAGGAGGAATGGAGGGAAGGAAGGTTGGAGGAAGGGAAGGAAGGTTGGAGGGAAGGAAGGAGAGAGAAGGAAGGTTGGAGGGAGGAAAGGAAAGAGGGAAGGAAGGAGGGAAGGAAAGAGGGAGGGAAGGAAAGAGGGAAGGAGGGAGGGAAGGAAAGAGGGAAAGAAGGAGGGACAGAAGGGAAGAGGGAAGAAAGAAGGGAAGGAAGGAGGAGGGAAGGAAAGAGGGAAAGAAGGAGGGACGGAAGGGAAGAGGGAAGAAAGAAGGGAAGGAAGGAGGAGGGAAGGAAAGAGGGAAAGAAGGAGGGACGGAAGGGAAGAGGGAAGAAAGAAGGGAAGGAAGGAGGAGGGAAGGAAGGAGGATATGCCAGCTCCTAAGAAAGCCTGAATAATTCCTGGATGATTAAAAAGATTTTCTCAGAACTCTCTTAGATCTCAAGCTTCAAACCCTTGAGGCAGACATGAAAATAAAATCTAAGTGAGCTTCGAGCTAACGACCGATTCCTCTGAAGAGACAGAGGCGACTTCACAGACTTAAGGTAACAGAGGATGTGGGTGCTGTTTGGGTTTTATTATCATTTTTTTCTATTATTACTAATACTGTCATTTCTATTGATAAATTCTGCCCTGACCGATGTCTTAGGAAAGAAACAAAACAGAAGAGAAAATTAGCTCCAGGGAAAAACCAAACTCAAAGGAAATTTAATTAAATAAATAGATTTCTTGACTGTAAAAGAAAAGAGATGTGACATGTCCCCAAATCTGACTTCCTCCCATGCCCCTGTCTCCAGGGGAACTGGCGGAGCCTGAGAAATCCAAATACTTGCCCCAGAGCAAGAAACTCCTTGATAGTATTGTCAATACGCCCCGGCCACATTCAATCACGTCCATTCAGACAGAACCTGTTTTCTTTTGCTCTTTCTTTCCCTTCCCAATAAATACACTTGAAAAGAAAGTTTGGGTTCATTTCTCAGCTCCTTCCTCTTCTATCCTACTTTTTGGCTGATAATCTCTCTCCACCAACACTTGGCCGCCTCTTTCCTTAGATGATAAGTTTTGTGCCAGCATCACACTGGCAGAATCCTCCAACCCGGTGCATCTCCCTAGAGGCAGGCGAGGGACCCCTCTTCTCTGCCTCTCCGAGATCAGGCGGTGTTGCTCTGACAGCTCTCCTTCTTTCTTCGTCTATAAATTGGGGCGTGAACGCCAGGCACTTAATTCACACAGAAGACAGTGTGCGAAAACGAAGGGGCATCGGAAGAGACGTCAGAGCATCCTTGGAGGACTGCCGGAAGCACTAAATGAGATCAGACGGGTGGAGAAACCTAACGGTAACAATTAGAGCTCCGTGATAATAACAGCAAGGACCAGTTACTGTAACTCTATGCCAGGCTCTGCGCTGTGCATATTTGATCTCATTTCACCCCCACAACGAGCCGAGAAGTAGGAACAACCACTGCCGAATTTTCACGCCAGGAATGATGTCTCAAAGAGATGAAATGACTCACCCAGGGCCGCATGGCTGGGAACACAGTAGGTATCTAACAAATTCTGGATACGGCCAAGTGTGCGAGCGAACTGACTCTTAAGTATCGTTGTATCTTGGGGCACCTGTCTGGCTCAGTCGGAAGGGTGTACGACTTTTTTTTTTTTTTTTAAGGTTTATTTTTGACAGACAAAAAAACAGAGCATGAGCGGGGGAGGGGCAGACAGAGACAGGGAGGCACAGAATCCGAAGCAGGCTCCAGGCTCTGAGCCGTCGGCACAGAGCCCGACGCAGGGCTCGAACCCATGAACTGCAAGATCATGACCCGAGCCGAAGTCGGACGCTCAACCGACTGAGCCACCCAGGCGCCCCAAGGGCATGCAACTCTTGATCTCAGGGTCTTGAGTTCGAGCCCCAGGTGGGGTGTAGACAGTACTTAAATAAATAACAAGTAAAATAAACAAATAAATAAATAAATAAATAAATAAATAAATAAATAAATAAAATACCATTGTCTCTTGACTGCCAAGACCTCTGTAGACAGCTAACCTGGCTCTTTTCAAGGGTATGCCATTAAAGACACTCAAGTGTGTGTCTATAAAATCTGTACTGTGTCTGCATGCACACGTTTTGGGGTCGGCAACTAGAGGTCCAAGGACTTTATTCCAACAGAGAGATTCCGCCTCTTCATTGCTAACAGCCCCGGAGAACACCGAGGCTTCAGAAGCAGCCATCTCGGCACGGTGCCTCCCGACTCCCTGCCCTTGACAGCTTGCAAAGCACTTTTGGGACCTCACCTTGTTTAGTCCTCGCCAAGGTCCCAGCAGGCAAGGAGAACGAGAATTCCAGTTCTCTTTTTTAAAGACAGTGACATGACTTCCTTTCCTGACCCGGGAAGTGGGCACAAGGGATTCAAGGTAGGTTTGGGGTCCAAATCCAGGGTTCTCTGCCCTGCCTGGAGCTGTTTTTCCACCACGGGAAGCCGTTGCCCACAGCCCAAGTCTGAGAGGATGCCAGTGAGTCAGAGAGAGAAGCAGAATCCAGGGATATTCTGTGGCCCCGAGAAGCCGTCAAACCCACAGTGCGGCCACAAGATGCAAGCAGGTGGCGAGTGGTACCCATGCTGCCCTTTGTCCCTGTGCGCCGTGACCTTGGGGCACTGTTACCCGTGTCCCCTGCCTGCTCTGCTGGGCCCTCCCCAGCTTGCAAAGCCACCAGGTGCCACCTGCTCACACAGTCCCTCCTCCACGGCCTCCCCCAAGGGCCCAGCCTCATCCCCACCGTGCAGGTGGGGACACCGAGGCCTGAAGGGACAAACCGACTCCCCGAGGTTACAAGCAAGTCCCTCGCAGGAGCCCAGACACTGAGACCAGGACCACGTGACGGCAGAGTCGGTGCTGCCCGTCTCACGGGACCGCCCAACACTTCTTCCTTTTCCTCTCCCCCTCAGCGGTGCCCACCCTAGACCCCCGCATGTACCTGGGCTCCCATCGGCTTGCCAGCGCTGAGGCACAGAGCCCTCGGGCCTCAAAACTGGCTGAAAGTTGGACTCAGCCCACTGGGAAAGGAAAATGTCACAATCAGGCAGACAAGGGCGATGCCCCCTCGCTGCATGGACCCCAGGTCTTCCCTTCACCGGATGCTTCATTTAAAGGAACGTTCCCAGGCAGTGGCCACTCTTACCTGCCCCTGGGAAACCTCTGTTTGAGCCAGAGCCCTAGAAGTAATACAGTGAAGGTGGCATCTGTCATTTATTGAGCACATGCTACACACAGCTGCAGAACCGCAAGTTCTCACATGCACCACCTCACGGTATCAGCCTTTTACGGGAGACACACAGGCACCCTGATTCTGTTTCGATCAGAGAGCCACGCCCAGGCCAGAAGCTGCCTGAAATCGCAGAGCAGGGCTCTCCTTCAGACTCCAGGCTTTGTCCCCACCTCCTCCTGGCATCACCTCGCCTCTCCCTGCTCCTCACCTCCCTCTCCCTCCAGGCCTCACTGCTGAGCTGCTCTGGTCCAGTCTACTCGTAGGGCATCAAATTACCCGCCGGGATTAGCCTGGATGTGAGCCAGCAGGTCACTGCTACGCCATGGTGCCTCTTCCCCAAGTCCTGGGTTTTCTTTCAGCAGACCTGGCGGAATCCACTCGGGTGACTTCTGTAGAGCCCCTGGGTTCTCAATAAATGCCGCCCTCTTCCGAGCTCTCCTTCAGAGCCTCGGGGTATGGTGCAAAGCAGCGGTCACGCGCCAAATGCGATGCCGGCTTCGCGACTTGTCAAAGCTGTGCAGCCCTGGGCAAATTCATCCACCGCTCCGAGGGCCACCTCATCCCTTTTTAAAGGGCAGCTCCGACCTTACAAAGTTGTGAAAAGAATGAAAGAGGGCCACCCGTGCAAAGCCCCTGCACACATCACGTCTAGCGCATCGCAAACACGGAGCGATGCCCTGCATGAAGCAGGAATGCCAGACTTCGGCACAGGGAGAGACTCGCAAAAGGCGGGCACCATGAGGGGGTAGATCCTTCTTTCCACGTGCACTGGCGCCATGAATATCTAGAAAGATCCACTGGACACCAAGCCCTTCCTTCAGAAAGAAACCTCTAATCTCCTCCACTCCAACGTTCTTGGCCCCACCATGATGACATAATGCCCCTTTGCCAAAAGCTCAGTGTCTTGTCATAGAATTAACAAGAACCTGAAACGTCCTGCTGAATAAAGCCCATGGTCAGGGGTGACAAGGGATTCCATTTAGAATTCCTCATTCACCTTCTGGTCTTTGCTACAAGGATCAAGTCCAAGTTGGGTAAGGTTTTGGCATTTTCCCTACATACTACCTTCTTCTTTCCAGAAAAGGGAAAGGAAGGGAAGGAGAAAGGAGGGAAGGGGAGAAAAAGAAAAGAAGAGGAGAGAAAAAGAAAAGAAAAGAAGAGAAGAGAAGAGAAGAGAAAAGAAAAGAAGAGAAGAGAAGAGAAGAGAAAGGAAAAGAAAAGAAAAGAAAAGAAAAGAAAAGAAAAGAAAAGAAAAGAAAAGAAAAGAAAAGAAAAGAAAAAAAGGCACATTTTCCATAGAACATGCACGTTAAGGACTTCAGCACTGAAAGTCTGCAGATAGATCTTACAACACAAAATGGTCCAAAAAGGTATTGCAAAAAAATAAATAAATAACAAAAAGATATTGCAGGGGGGAAAGAAAGAGTTTTTGAGCCATGATGATTTGAAAGAAAACAAATCCCCCCTTGGCAGATTTGAGATTGGGCATCTGGTGGGCAGTAAATCAAAATAACGCAGGAAGCAAGGAAGGAAGCCCAAACAGCCTGTCAACCTTGGCATCACATGTAGTGGGTCCTTCTTCTAGAAAGTGTCCCCTGGACTCACCTGGCTGCATTCAGGCCTTCCCCTGGGCTCTCTTGGCCCCCGTGCTTCCCCGTCTATGACAAATAATGATGGCAAAGGTAATCATACTGTGTGTTGAATGCTTCCTAAGGCATTTGAGCTGAGACTAGTGAGAAAGGGGGCAGCCCACAGCCTCTGTTGCAGGCAGAAGAAACAACGCAACATAATTTCTTATGTTCAAAGGGCCCAAAGGAGGCACCGTGGAGTTGATATGAGGGGTCAATGTTGTGCTAATATCAGTTGGAGGCCACAGTGTGAGCTGGAGAGCTGTCTATGAGCGTGAGGACATGGTTACTGCTGTCGGTTCACTGGCCTGGCATGAAGGTCAAACCTCAGAGAAGGAGTCACTGGGGAAAGATTCATTGACCATCCTTCCTCTCCCCGGGGCATTTTACAGACCAGGACACCAGGCTCAGCTAGGCCATGTGGCTCGTCCAGACTCCCCTATCCAGAGAAAGCAGGGCAGGGCTGATCCAAGCATCTGGGCTCCAGCCCTGAGCACTGTCCACAATCGTCCCCCTTCACGGAATCTCTCTTCAAGGAAGAGGATGCTTGGGAGCTGTTTACCTGCAACACTGAAGTTGTAACAAGGTCCCTAGGAAGAGAGGGGGAGATTGTGTGTGTGTGTGTGTGTGTGTGTGTGTGTGTGGCACATCAAAGCTCCTAGCTTTCATCTGGTTCCTGTAAATGTGACTAAGGACCCCTGGGAAAATCATGCTCCCAACTCAATTACGGTTTTCTGTGCTTTTACAGAACCTCAGTCCACAAAAATCTCCTGGCTTTCGTCTGGCCTCAGAATACTTACGTTGTCATCATCAGACCCGGAGCAACATCCAGGCAGTGGCTCTCAACCAGGAGCATTTGGCAATTTCTAGAGGCATTTTTGATTTTGCAGCTTAAGACTGGGGGTGGGGGGGTGGGGGTGCTACTGACATCTAGCGGTAGAGGCCAGGAATGCCACCAAACACCCTATAGTGCACAGGACAGCCCCACCACAAAGGATTATCCATCCCAGGGCATCAATGGTGCCGAGGCTGAGAAACCCTGTGCTATCCCCTTACATGCTGTGCTCCCCAAGATCTCCTACCTGGGCCCTGAGATCTGGTGACGTCCGATGGCATTAACAGACAAGGATCACATTCCTAAGCATGGCTCCCCCACCCCTCACATGGCCACTGATCTCCTGCCTAAAAGCCCCTTAGTCTAAAAGCTTACTCATTTGGGGGGAATAAATATAGTCCCATGGTTCTATAAAAGACTCTGGGAACTTTTCCAACCTCCCAAATATGCTAAGGGAAGATTGTGATTGGTCGTTACCTTTTGTCTGCTCCAAAATACTAAGAAGGTCACAAAGCCCCCCACCCAAGGGGCACCAGCTCTGTCAAATTCAGGGGCTTAACCCAACAAAGTCTTGGCAAAACCCTCAGCTGCCCACACCCATCACAGAGCAGGATGGTTCCAGCTTCTGGGCCCCGTGGCCAGTCAGCTCCTGAGGAACCTGTCTTCCAGAAGCAGGCTGGCGACAGAACAGAACAAGGAGAGAAATCTTTGACTTAGCCCATTCATTTAGGTCATATGATTTCCAATTCACTCGAACCAAAAGAACCAAAGTAAGGTCCTGCTGAAACACGGCGGGGGGGGGGGGGGGGGGGGGCGGGCAGAGAGGGGAAAGTGTACCTCATCTCACCCCTACTGACAACACCAAATGGTTAAGCATTTTTACGCCTGTTCCAAAGACAAGCTGAGAGGGGGGAGGGGGCAGGCCCAGGTTCACTACAGCCCAGGGGTCTCCCACACCAACTATGGCTGTGTCTTTTTTGATCTATATGCTCCAGGGCCAGGCACGCGCCAAAGTGAAAGTAAAACTGTTCCTCTTCATAGCCATTCTATGGACAGGCTCCAGGAAGCTTCCTGCGGCAGGAGTCACCCCACACCTGGCCCCAAGCTCTTTACAGATGTATCCCAAGGAAATGAAGCCATTGTCTCTTTGAACTCCCTTTGCATCTCCAGCAGCTATGATTTGGAGCCTGCTTTTCAAGGTTTCTTCTTTTATAGCTCATTTTCTTGTCTTAATTGGTCTTACAGCATGGCAGGGAGACCCATGAGAGAGAGAGAGAGAGAGAGAGAGAGCGAGCACACAAGCGACAGTGACATGAGCCCTGCAGGAAGGTTAGCGGGAGCAAGACCCCTGCTGAGCCGATGGGAGGCAGGAAGGAACCAGCAGCCTGTGCTGAGACCGGGCAGCTCTCTCGAGTGCAGACTAAAGGTCCCCCACCCACCTGTGTTCAGCCTGCCCAGAATGCTCTGTGGATAGCACAGAATTCACAGAATTAAGCCCACACTTGTTCCCTGCCGTGGCTGGGCCACGCCTTTCTCCTCTCGGGGACTCGGTTTTTCCCTACTTGAAAGTTGAGAGGATCAGACCGAGATTCCTCGTCGTTGGCACATCAGTGTAGATCTTTTCGGTGGCACTTGAGCCAATTCTTTGGCGGCTCGGCAAAAGGAAGATTAGCGGGCAGCACCCCCTGGTGGCCGTCGGGAACCATCACAAGGTGGTCCCGGTGGGATGGTGTTTCCAGGGCAATAAACACTGGGAGGAAAAAGCATCCAAGTGTCTGCAGCTGAGCAGCTATTTGACCCTCACTTTTTTGAGCAAGGAGTCTAGGGCTTAAAGCAAAACCACAGCCACGTGCGTCTCAAGCCCTCCAACCTCTGTGACAATAAAGGCAGAAGGTCCTCAGAAGGGAGAGCTCGAAGACCAGTGTCAGCCTCACTTCTGGAGGGCATCCCTGTATCCGGTGACACAGCCCGCCCGCCTCATTTCTCCTCCACAAAGCACCAGACAGAGGAGAAAACAAAAGCGCTAAAGAAAGCAAACGATCAGATGATAGAGCTAAACTGAGCTTGTTCCCAAGGACGGGGCTGACGTGCAGGTGTCGACACGCCCTGTGTGTGGCTGCGGGAAGGGAGGCCGTTTCGCGTTTCCTCTTCCAAGTGAGGGGTGAGGTCAGGAGGGAGATCTGGAGCATGAGGCGGCCCCACACTCAGAATCCCATTGGGCCAGCGGGATGCCTCGCGGGGCACTGGTCTGAAGGTGCTCCAGAGATAACGCGCCGTGGTCCCCACCCCCAGAGAACCCACAGTCTGGCGGAGACAGGCAAGAAAAGTCAGCATTTGGGGCGCCTGGGGGGCTCAGTCGGTTGAGCGTCCGACTTCAGCTCAGGTTATGATCTCACAGTTCGTGGGTTCGAGCCCCGCCTCGGGCTCTGTGCTGACAGCTCGGAGCCTGGAGCCTGCTTCCGATTCTGTGTCTCCCTCTCTGCTCCTCCCCCGCTCGTGCTCTCTCTCTGTTTCTCTCTCTCTCTCTCTCCCTCTCTCTCTCAAAAATAAACATTAAAAAATTTTTTCTTTAAAGAAAGAAAAGTTGGCATTTAAAACTCTGCGTGATGACAGTGCGTGCTTTGGGTGAGACTGCCATGAGTCTGACTGCAGGCAGGCTCTAACAGGTCCTAGCTGTGTGACCCTGGGCAAGTTACTTAACCTCTCTGAGCATGCCCATCCTTCACGCCCTTTCTTCCCTCCCCTGAGCACATGTTACTGTAAGGCATTCAGAAAGGATAGCTCCACGCAAAGGCTGAACCACGGTGCAAGCCGTAATTTATCCTCACCGTAGAGCTCTCCAGGGACAATGTCCCTCCTCTAGCCTGGGGACCGCTTTGCTTACTGACTCCCCTATTCCCAAAGGCGGATCCTCTTCACATCAGACCGAGACCTCTCCCAGTTTCAAGCCTGTGTGTATTTGTTTGAGCCGACAGTCATCTCCGGCCTAGTCTTTCATCGCAAAGGGGACCACATTTTTTTCCGTAAGAAGTCAGACAGTTAGTATTTCACGTTTTCTGGGCCCTACCACCCCTGCCACATAGCTCAGCTCTGCTACTATAGTGTGAAAACAGCCACAGATGTTGTCAACAAGTGGGTGTGGTGGTGTTCCAATAAAGCTTTATTTACCAAAGTAGAGGGAGAACGTGTAGACAGAATTCTCTCTCATTATCTGTTCCTCATCTCTACTGAGGGAGCCCACCGCTGACATCTAGACAGAAACTGTCTTCCGCTCACTACTCTCTCCTCGGGCAAATCTAAAAATGCTTCAACCTTCTGCTCCAAGGGCATCATTTCCATGATTAAATCGTGACGGTTCATTTGCTTGTGAATTCATTCAATGCTACTTTGCTGCCGTGAGGAAGACTTTCTAGAAAACAAAAGAAGCGCCTGTTTGTGTTACAAGTGTGTGGTCAGCAGAGCTCAAGTCCTGGCCCCTGCAGTTTACTGGCCACGTGACCTTGGACCCCTTCGTTCAGCCACTGTGCCTCCGTTCGATCATCGGAAAACAAAAAAACAAAAGTCCCTCTCTCGTGGGGAAGTTCTGAAGAGTGAGTGGAGTTTTCCCTAAAATCAGCGCAGGATAATCCCTGACACATACTATGCACTTAATCATTTCCTGTTATTATTTTTGTTGTGGCCAAGAGAGGGCACCTGCTGTCTGGGAATTTATAATCTGACATGGGAGACTTATATATTTATATATCAAAACAACTACAGGATAACTTGATAACAAGAGAAGAGCAGGGGCAATCAAGGCGGGCTTCCTGGCAGTGGTGGCATTTAAGTGGCACCTTGAGGCGTCATCAGGAGTTGTCTAAGCCATGGGAAGGTCTGCTTCAGGAACATGCAGCCAGGAAGTTTTTCTTTTGAACAGACACAAAGAGGAGAGGTTTGATGAATAGATAAAATCAGTGAACTCTACAGGGTCTGGGCAAACAGCCCCAACAGGCACCAGCAGCCGGGGGAGGCACATATGACAAGGGGGACAGAACAAGGTAAACAAACTGGGTTCAAGGAGGAGTTTTTTCCTTCAAATTTTTTTTCTAGGAAGCTACACAACTGGTTGCTTCGTGCCCAGAAAGATAGAAAATGCAGACAACCTAAAGAGAAATCATGACCACCCCTAATCCAAAACAAGGATGCTACAACATCCAAGATGCTAAAATATCCAAGCGTATCTCCTTCTGGAACTGTTTTCTATGTATCCATTTTGAAAATAATAAGTAACACGCGAGCTGGGTCCAAACGTTGCCTTGTCTTCCCCCTCCCCCCAAACAATAGCTTTGGGTTACTTCTCGTGCAAGATTGTTAAATCGGTAATCAGGGAAATAATTAAACAACGCCTTAAAAGGCCACCTGAGTGAAAAGCATGACCATAACAAACTGAGACCATCTCATTTCCAGCAATGCCATCCCAATATTGGGACACTGGGGGCGTGAGGTGGGGGTGGGTAGGGAATATGGTTCCTAAAAATCACACCCAATAACGCTTCTCTCCATCCTCCCTGCCCTCCCTGCTTCCTCCTGCATATTGACTCAGCTTTTCAAATATAATCGCATGCCCAAGGATCACATACCCACTCTCTCTCAGAACCATTGCTAAGAACAGCGCAGAAATACTCACCGAGGGAGACTGACCCTTGCTGGGAGAAAGGGGAGCCTCCCAGGGCTCTGAGGAGTCTCAAGGGACTTCGGACCCTTCCCAGCCACACCCACCACAGGGCAGTGTCCCAGCTGGGCAGCTCTGGGATTCAACCTGGAGGGGCAACGAGGTCCCGGCCAGCATCCCCAAATACCCCACAGCAGAAAGGACTCTGCACTGAGAAGCAGGAACGGGTTCCGCAGTTCCAACCCCTGCTCTGCAGCAAGTCAGTGTCCCTCTGCTGGCCTCAGTTTTCCCACCTGTGAAATGGGTGCTCATCCTGGTCTACCCACCACTGACACATCTGTGAGGATCAAATAAGATCATCGGCAGGCAGGGGCTTCCTAAAACTGAAGGGTTCTGTGGACAGGCAATGCCATTGTTATTCAGTATGTATACTGGGGGGGGGGGGGGGGGGCTCTAATAAGGCCTTTTTATCTCATTTCTGGTTTAAGCTGCTTTACCCTGCATAACCACTAGGGGGATGCACACTCAAACTGAGCAAATGGAAATATACGGACCAACCCCGCCCGCAGGCTTAAGGAGAAGCCATCTCTTAATGGCTTTCTTACGGGAGGAGACTTGGCTTAAGAGCAGCCAGACCTACCTGGGCTCCAACCCGGGCTCTGACACTCACTCAGTTGCTACGTGACCCGGGCCAAGGAGGCTACCTCTCTGGTCCTCAGTTTTCTTACCAGTAAACAGAAAGAATAATCATATGAACCTCATGAGGTTGCTGAAAGGATTAAATGAGGGGGCGCCGGGGTGGGTGGCTCAGTTGGCTGAGCGTCTGACTTCGGCCTGGGACATGATCCCGTGGTTCATGAGTTCGAGCCCCGCGTCGGGCTCTGTGCTGCCAGCTCGGAGCCTGGAGCCTGCTTCGGATTCGGTGTCTCCCTCTCTCTCTCTGCCCCTCCCCTGCTCACGCTCTGTGTCTCTCTGCCTCTCAAAATTAAATAAATATTTTTAAAAGTTGAAAGGATTAAATGAGCCCGTGCTGCATGTCAATTATCTGGCACATCACTTGTCTCTGTAAGGACCCAACCAATATCTGCTCTTAACTATTTTCATGGGTCTCCATCATTCATCTGATCACTCACTGACTACTTTTTGCTCGACAGTTCTGAGCCAGGCTCTGGAACAATTCTGGCACAGCAGCTCCCAAAGTGGCATCCCCAAACTAGCAGCACCCAGGGAACTCGTTACAAAACGCAGGTGTCTGGGTGCTTCTCCAGACCAGCTGAAACAGAAAGTCCGGGAGACCTACCGGGGAGTCTGATGCACATTCAGGTCTGAGCACCACAGCTCTGGTGAGGAGTAGAGAAACAAACAAATAAACAAAATCGTTTCAGATGTGATAGGAACCGTGAAGAAAACAAAACAGAGTAATGGGACTGTGAGTGACTGAGAAGGATGTGGGACTCTCTGGCAAGGTGGCATTTGAGCTGAGAACAAAATGACAAGGAACCAGCCACGGAAAGATGAGGGGAGAACACTTCAGGCAGAAAGGATGACCTGTGCAAAGGCCCTGCGGCAGGCTTTTCAAGGAAATGCAATTAGGTCAGGGTAGCTGGTGTGAGGAGCTAATGAAGACATCTGGAGATGGACCAACCAGGAGCCTGGGGGAAGGAGCTGGGGTCTGATTCTAAGAGTTAACAGTTTGGGTCTGATTCAGTTCATCTGGTTTAGTGGACGCGGGACCCACGATCCTCAAACATTTCGGCCCCTGCAGACTACACAGTACAAGTTCTGTGCCCAATGCTTCCGCTCTTTTACCTCCCAGGTGCAAGGAATACAGAGAAGGAGGACCATGGCTCAGATCAGAGATGACAGCCGGGAGCCAGGCCCTCTTTGTTCCCACTGGGGGGTTCCCACAAAAGCCAGAGCAGACCGCATGAAGTGGCAGGGGGCTAAAGAGAAGGGTCAAAGGTGGCCTGCAAGAAAGTGAGGTAGCAGCTATATCGGGAAGGGCAGGTTAAGCCCTGGACCAGGTTTCTCAGAGAGGGGTCTGCTTCCCTGGCTGTAAGACAAAGGCTGGCGGGCGGGGTGGGGGCTCTGACTTTCAAAATTATAATAAAGATAATCATAGCCAACTATGTAGTAAGCATGCAGTTTGCCAGACATCTGGCTATGTGTTTATTTATATTAACTCATTTCTTTTCTGGCAATAGTGTCATAATTATGGAAGATACTATCAGCGCCTCCATTTTACAGATAAGGAAGGTAAGGCAGACTCAAAGAAACAGGGCAAGTTGAGGCCAAGCCCAAGGGAAGCAGAACTAAGGGACGAAGGAGGAGAAAGGGAGATTGGCCAATGGACAAAACGTACCTAAGTTCCATCCGCCCTTGACTTAGGAGTTGAATGGAATCAAGTCAAGACAATTCCCTTTTTTTTTTTTTAATGTTTGTTTATTTTTGACAGAGAGAGAGAGACAGAGCATGAGAGGGGGAGGGGCAGAGAGAGAGGGAGACACAGAATCCGAAGCAAACTCCAGGCTCTGAGCTGTCCACACAGAGCCCGACGCGGGGCTTGAACTCACGAACCGTGAGATCACGACTTGAGCTGAAGTCGGTCACGTAACCGACTGAGCCACCCAGGCGCCCCAAGACAATCCCCTTCTTAAAACCTCTCCAACGGCTTCCCATTCTGTTCTGAAGAAACCCAAGCTTTTTGCCACGGCTCCGAGGCTCCTGAGCTGGTCCCTGCCTGTCTCTCCCCCGCACCTTCTCTCCAGCCGCCCCTGCTCCCTGCGCTAGTCTAGCGTGTTGTCAGCTTGGCTATGCTGGCACCCTCGTTTCCAGATTCCCCTTCTCTGTATGGTTCCGGGTTAAAATCGGCCAAAGTTGCACAGAATTTGGGAAGTGAAGTAAAGCTGCAGCTGTGATGCTCTGATGCGCGGGTCAGGGACAGCAGGAGACAGATGCAGGGGTGCTGGTCTGGTTTATCCTCTCTTCCTGCTCCACGGCCAGCTCTCTTCATCCTGACACTGGGCCCTGGGGACCAACAGCGACCTCAAATCCAACACCAGACACTGGCCTGCAAACTCACAGAGGCACCAGCTCCAAAGATCTAAGAAACTTCCAGAGGCGTCTACACCAGTCGTCTTCTTGGTTTCCCTCCAGATGTCCCCAGGCGGGCTTACCCGCATCAGGACAGGTTAGAGATCCTTCTCTGAATCTTCAGTCTCCCCTCAGGAACTTTTACTTCCTGAGGTCTTCCTACAGTTGTATGAGGTCTGGAGTCCCACCATAAATTCCTTTTTCCATTATACTCGCAGCGTTCCTGCTCTCCCACTGCCCCTGCTGATACAGTTACCAGCAGACGCAACACCGTACCTGTTCCAGAACTAGCTTCTAAGATACCTGGCAGCTTCCACTTGCCCCCTCTTGGAATGCTTACTCCCGCTATAAGCAGCCCAAGCCACGCGGAAAGGCAACATGTGGGTGCCCCAGCAGGCAGCCCAAACTCCACTCCCACCAGCTACCATCCATGGGCGTGAGCCGTCTTGAATGTTCCAGCCCAGCCAACAGAAAACGTGGAACCACAGAACTACCCAGCTGAGCCCAGGCAACCCAGAGAATCGTGAAGAGATAATGATGCACGTGTTGTTCTAAGCCACTAAGTTTGGGGGTCAACGGGTCACACAGCAACAAGTCACCGGAGCACAGCCTATGGTTCAGCCACGGGGGCCTCTTTTCTGCCTCTTAAAAATGCTTTGGGGGGCGCCTGGGTGGCTCCGTCGGTTGAGCGTCCGACTTCGGCTCAGGTCATGATCTCGCGGTCCGTGGGTTGGAGCCCCGCGTTGGGCTCTGTGCTGACAGTTCGGAGCCTGGAGCCTGTTTCGGATTCTGTGTCTCCCTCTCTCTGACCCTCCCCCATTCATGCTCTGTCTCTCCCTGTCTCAAAAATAAATAAACGTTAAAAAAAAATGCTTTGGAGGTTGGTATGACTCATTTGCTCTTCTCAAAATGCTCTTCTCCCCAGCTTTTCATACCTGGTAACTTCTGGTCATTCGAGACTTCGTTTCAATGGCACCTTCTCAGAGAGGCTCGCTGTGACGGTCAGTTCGCTGCGTCGACGTGGCTGTAGTCCCCACTTATTCAGTCCAACGTCAAGGTGGGTGAGGGTGTGCAGGTGTTTTGTAGATGTGATGAAAGTCAGCAGCCAGCTGACTTTATTAAGTAAGGGGGATTATCCTCAATAATCTGGATAGGCCTGATTCAGTCCTTCGCAAGGAGGGGAACACAGGGGGACAGCAATGTGGATGCCAGCCAGCCCTTCCTGAGAGTCTAACCTACCAGCCCCAACAATCCCCTAAGCCAAGCCTTTGCGATAATCTCTTCATTGTACTTATCTTACTGCTTCTGCCTCGCTGGTTTGTTCTGACACAGCCACTGTGACCACCCCATCGAAGCCAGGCCCCTGGTCACCATGATGTCACCCCACTTTAATTCTCCACGTGAAACTGGCCACCATTTGTCATTTTTCCTATTTTATCATTTCTCTCAATACATTCTAGAGCGGCCCTGTCCAGTAGAACCTTCTGCAGTGATGGGAATGCCTGACATCCGTGCTGCTCCATGGATCTCTAGAAAGGTGGCTGATGAGGGGCGCTTGGATGGCTCAGTCGGTGAAGCATCCAACTTGGGCTCAGGTCATGATCTCATGGTTCGTGAGTTCGAGCCCCGTGTCGGGCTCTGTGCTGACAGCTCAGAGCCTGGAGCCTGCTTCAGATTCTCTCTCTCTCTCTCTGTCTCTCTGCCCCTCCCCCACTCGTGCTCTGTGTCTCTCTTTCTCTCTCTCTCAAAAATAAATAGACATTAAAAAGAATTTTTAAGGTGGCTGGTGAGACGGATAAAGTGAATCTGTTCACTTTTGATTAAGTGAAAAATTGAGTGAAAATTTTTATTAAGTGAAAACTTTTTTCACTTCTTATTGACTGTACAAAATTAATTTCATTTCAATTTCATGAATGTAAGTTTCACTCATCACGTGAATCTACCTAGCCTAGAATATGAGGTCCATGAGAGCGGGAAGCCGGTGGGTTTTAGCCACCACTGTCGTCCCCGACAGCGACTCAGACAGGAAGTTAGACTGGGATGCATCCTGGGAGCGAATGAGCCATTTGCACGTAAGGTGGCATTCGGTGCCTCTCCCTTGCCCTGGAGAGACCCAGCGCGGTGCTACGTCTGTGTAAGCAGCCCCCGAGAACCTATGGATCAGGGCTGGGGAGCGAACAATGAGGGAAAGAGAGGAACTCAGGTCTGGTACACACCAGCCGCTTCGGGCTTCGGGAGGGGCCCTCTCCCTGGGCTGCCGGGCCAGCCCAAAGTTAGAAGCAAGTGCAACAATGGGGCAATCAAGACGGCTCTTAGTCTTTGTTCCAGTCTAAGGAAGGCTGTAGTGAAGGCAGGGTTCTAGTGGCCTCCGTTCAAAGCCCAAACTGGGAAGAAACAAGAGAGCATCTGAGGCTGTCCTATTTCAGGGCCATTTTGCATCCTGTTTTTCTCCTGGCTGCCAGTTCTCCCTCTGGACGTGCCCGAGGAGGAGCTGGCAGGGAGGGGAGCTGACAAAAGGGAGCTCCGAGAGGCTGCAGGGGTATGGGGGTACCCTGGCCTCTTCTCTCTCCCTGTGATGAGGGGCAGAAGCAGAAAAACATTCACCCTTAGCTCAGCAGGCTGAACTTCAGCCTGCACAGTTCCGATAAGGATCAGATACGTGCCGGTGGCTACATTCTTCAAGGGTCTCATGACTGCCTGCACATCTCACCCATAATTAACGTCAAGCTCAATGAGAAGCACGGGAAAAATCTTGTGAAAGCGGTTTTATGAGTAGAGATTCGAAGACATTTATGATCTACTATTCCCTGCACGCAGCATATAATCCCCTCGAGCACTAAGCGTATAATCACCAGCTTCGTACAGCAAAAGTGCAGCCCTTTCGGCCCACGGGTCCTGTCCGCGAGCTACTCAAATAAGCTTACAAAGTTGCACCATACAGCCTCTCAAGAATTCCTTCCTGACCTTTGCGCACCACAATCCTGCAACACCAGCACGCCCCCACCCCCAGCCTCCTCCTGCACTTCCCAAAAACTCAGTCTAGGCCACCCACCTACTCTGCAGCCAGACTGTTGGTCTGCAAACTGGACGGTGATCGTGCATCTTCTGCTCAAAACCCTGCAGTGCAAGCTCCGTGCAGTTCCACTGGGCTCTCTGAGCCTAGGATGCCACCTGCTGCCTCCTGCCCCAAGGCACTTCTGCGTGCTCCCACCGCCCCCCCCCCCCACCGAGTCATCAGGAGAATTCCTCCTCCTGCTTTTGGGTCTCAGCTCCACCCTGAAGCCTGAGAAAGTCCCCAAACCCTGGAAACTAGCACAGCGCCTGACAGACACTGAGTGCTTGATAAGGAAGTGTGGAAGAAAGGAAGGAGAAAAGCAAGGTCTTCCATCATCTGGAACCTGGGGTTTTTTCCTTGGGAAAGCAAACATGCAAATGACTGACCATTATTGGCCTGAAAGCAGCCCAGAGACCAAGAAGAATAAGGGCAAAAAGAAAACAAGAGAGAGAAAAAGCACAGCATCTGTATTCTGATATCTGAGCCTTGTCCCTTCCAGGCCCTTCTTTGATATGCAGCTGTGTGTGTGACCCAGCGAGGAAAGGAGGGAGCCTGTTGTCTTCAGGCCTGAGGTCTCCAGTCTGGGGCTGGAGGGGGTAGGGGGAGCAAAGGGCAGGAACACACTCTTCCAGAAACAAATCAATTTCACCCTAGGACCTTAGCTCTGTGGCGACCATGATGGAGAAAATGGGGCTGTGTGCCATGGAAAAATTGCTTGAGCTTGTCTGTTTAATGTTTTTGGCCAGGGGAAGGTGGGTCACCTCTAGAGAGCAATCAAGTCAAACAGAGGGGGTAAACAGGTTCTAAAGAAGCAGCAATGTTGAGGGAGACAGTGGCTCAGAGGGAAGGGAAATCAGAGAAACAAAGAATTAGAGAAAACCGAAGGCCAGGGGCCCTTTGGAGAAAAAAAAAGAGAAGGATGGAAAGAAGGTCGAGGGAAATGAGCTGGAGGCAGAAAAAGGCCAGAGGACCCTGGTGATGGTGGTGGGGGTGGGGATGGGGATGGGGACAGCGATAATGTTGGTGGAAATGCAGTACAGCTAGAAGTGATGGCAGTTACAGGGTGGGGGCAGGGGTGACGGTATGACAATGACAGTAACGGTAACAGTAAGACTTACCCTGTATCTAATCCAAGCCAGGCCCTGCGCTTTGCCCGTATCGCCTCATGCAATCCTACCAACGACCCATGGGTGAACATGCTCATCATGTTTATCCTCATACCGAGAAAACTAAGCTCCGAACCGCGAGATGCCATACTCAAAATCGTACAGCTAATAGGGGGCTGACCCAGAATGTGGCAGAACCCGGGTTCGTCTGATTCCAGACTCCATTCTGCTGGCAGACACTGAAGGACTGAGAAGGGGAAGCAGAAAGGAAAACGGAAGAGGAAGGAGGCTTGCCCTCATCATGCTATTTCATAGGACAACCTGCCCCCTTCCTGTTCCTGGAGGGCACGGCCACCCCCCCCCCAACACCGCTCCACGTTTTCTTTCCCCCGCAGCACTCATCCTAACACACTTTGTAATGTACTTGCTTATTACGATTATAATGTGTCATCTGTCTCCCCCCCCCCATAGCATGTAAACCCCTTGAGGACAGACACGAAGCGTGCACTGTCAGAGATCAGAACAGTGCCTGACATATCGCAGGCATTCAATACGTTTTGAATGGATTTATGAATGTTTTTTTTTTTTTTTGGTTTCAGGCCACATCTGATATGACAAGAAAAGATTAAGGCATTATGGCTTTGGGGTCCCCTGAACTTGTTGAAAGAACAATTGGGTATTCTTCAGTTTCAGGCTCAGGCTGATCTAACACGCTCACAGATGGGAGGTAGGGGTAGTTTTTTCCTAACTTCGAGTCTTCTTGGACACGGGGAAATAAAGAAACCCCCAACACCCAAGGAGGAAACTAAGATTAGAGTCCCAAGTCTAAAATAAAAGATGCTCGATCCTCTAAGAGAGAGACAGGCCAAGATTATACACTTTGCCAGGCATAAAGCTTCCCGCTCTCCATATGATTCCACGACTTTCTCATTCCTTCAGTCATTTAACAAACACGCATTGAATCACCACTACCCACCAGAATGTAAGATATCTGACTTCACCACTGTGAAGGACCCCAGTCCTCTGGCTGAGAGCTGGGGCCACCAAGGCCAATAAATACGGTATGATGCTTAAGTCTAAAAGTCTGGTGAGAAAGACACTAGCTTGTTCCCTAGCTTGGGACAACATTTTTGGTTAAAGTGAAGGGCAGGGAATGGTGGAACCATCCAGCTCCTGAGATCATTAGAAGTTTCTAAGGAATAATGATCGTCTCTGAGAGAATATTTAAAAGAACTGGTCGAGGATGGCTCACTGCTTCCCCCTGGTGGAGAGCGGTAGCAAGCACATCAAGCAGCTTCCTGGATCTTTCCTCCACCTGGGCAATCTGAGCCAGGAGCAAGGCTCAGATTTGATACACCCATTCAAAGGGTGACTAGCAGGGTGCCTGCCCTAGAGAAGATCACAGTCACATGAGGGAGTAAAGAGAGGAGACTGACAATCACTGTTAAGACACGGTCAGCTGGTGACAGAAGTATTCATTCATTCACCCATTCAACAAAGTGCAGAGGCTTTGAGGCAGGAGTCAGGTCTGAGGAGGGATTAACTGGGAGAACAAAGAGAAAGGGGATTCCAGGTAGTGGTGCCTGTGCCAACGTGTGAAATCCATGCATGACCTGGGGAACGCTAAGTAACCAGTAGACTTGTCCAATACATTTAAGGCTTGAGGGGGAAATGGGAATGGTGGGGCTCCAAACAGAAGCCAAGTCCTGAGCTACTTTGCAAACCATGCAAAAGACCATGCACTTTAAGCCACTGGTGATCTGCATGGGTTTCAGGTAGCAATTCAGAAATATTTACTAAGTCCCTACAGATACTGACGTCTGGCCGGGAGTAAAATGGTTCGCAAGAAGAGGTACGATCCCTGTCCTGTGGAGGGGGAGACAGGCATCCCCGGACACCCTGGTTGAGCCTCCAACTTCAGCTCAGGTCATGATCTCACAGTTCCTGAGTTCAAGCCCCACATCGGGCTCACTGCTGTCAGCCTGTCAACACAGAGCCCACTACTTGTGCTCTCTCAAAAATAAACATTTTTTTAATTAAAAAAAAAACCGGGGCACCTAGGTGGTTCAGTGGGTTAAGTGTCCAACTTCGGCTCGGGTCACGATCTCACGGTTCATGGGTTCAAGCCCCGCGTTGGGCTCTGGGCTGACAGCTCCGAGTCTGGAACCGGCTTCGGATTCTGTGTCTCCCTCTCTCTCTGCCCCGCCCCCACTTGTGCTCTGCCTCCCTCTCAAAAATAAAATTACAAAAATTAGAAAATTTAAAAAACTCACTCCCCTGCAAAAGGCTGAAATTTAAATTAAAATGTGACAAGTGTCCCTGCTGTGTACAGGAAGAGGAGAAATAAAGTAGGACATTAAGGGAACTTGGAGTTGAGTGTGTAGACAAGACAGAGTGAGGGGTCCCCAGAGAAGACAAAGCCAGGTTAGGACCCCAGCCATTTTGCGATCGACGCCTGACAGGCACCTCTTTGCACAAGCACTTTTCTTGCAGAACCCCCTGCGATACATAAAGATTGCAGAAAAACATACCTCAGTAGTTAATGACTTTAAGGGAACGAAAGAATGTACAAAACAAACAGCCACCACCAAGCTGCGACAGAGTCCAGCCGCTGCAGAGACAATAAATCAGTGGTAGAACTCCCAGTGCTGTTTCGAAAGTAAACACTGACCTAATGCCCACCCTTGTGTTGTTTTTGCAGGATTCCAGTCCCTGTGAGCACGCAGACATGGGACTCACTGGAGCCAGAGTACGGAGGATGCCGACCCTGGCCGGCCCCGTGACTTCCATCAACCAGGAGCTGGACTCTGTCTTTCGCCCCAATTCTAGACCGAAATGTCCTTTGCCAAGCCCCTCCGTGAATACGCACGCGCCCGCGGCTCCAAACTCCCCCAGTTTCGTTGTTGGGAGAGGCGATGCTTCGAGGGCTCCCCTTACTTGTAACAAGTAATAAAGAGTTCTTTGGGTTGTATTCAATGTGACGCACCCCATGCGGTACTGAGTGGAGCTGCCCCTCATGCCGACCTGTGCGCTAAGTGCCAAGGATTTGGGCAAACGCGCAGCACCTGGCCACTGCCGTCAAGGCCCCCAGTGGCCGTAAGGCCGGCATCAGAGGCAGGACCCGTAGACGGAATCTGAGCTGCCTGGGAAAGAGTTGGTAGAGGCATGGAGGGTGAAGGGGAACTGAACCGGCCACCCCAAAGCATGTCTCTTCGGCATAAGGGTTATTTTAGGCTGATCATCTTTTTTAATCGTTAATGTTTTCTATTTATTTTTGAGACAGAGACAGAACATGAGGGGAGGGGGGGGAGAGAGAGGGAGACACAGAATCGGAAGCAGGCTCTGGGCTCCGAGCTGTCAGCACAGAGCCTGATGCAGGGGTCGAATTCACGAACTGTGAGATCATCACCTGAGCCAAAGTCGGACACTTACTGAGCCACCCAGGTGCCCCTAGGCTGGTTATTTTTACGAAACAGCAGACACAGGTGAAGCTCTGAAAACGGATTAGAAGTCACGCTTTTATAAAAGATGTTGACATTTACAAGGGAAACCTCCACACGTCAGCATCAGAAACGTGACTCTAAATCTCTACAAACTCCTATCAGTGGAGACGGCAGAGACTTCTTTCACACAACCACCTTACCCTTGTTAATTGTGCTTTTCCTGGTCACGTCCCATAACTGCCTCCCACACCCCCATCTAACACCCTCTTTTGTCTTTAGCTAGAGATGGGCCACTCTGACGAGCTACTCAGTTTTCCTGGGCTCTTCCATGTATATAGAACTTCTGTTTGTTTTTCTCCTGTTAATCTGTCTTATATTATAGAGGCCCTCCCAGCCCAGTACCAAGAAGGGTAGGGGGAAAATTTTTTCTTCCCTACAAGGATCAAAGAGATCAGTGTTTCCCAAACCATGGCTCACAACCTGTAAGTGAGGTGTGACATAAAAGTGGCAGTCATTACCAGTATTTGGTAAGTGGCACAGAATAAAAAAGCAAAGAATATTAAATAGTGTGCATGGTAAGAATGAGTTTGATGGTAATTCCTTATTCCATGAGACTCATTTCAGTTACGTACCTGTGTGGGTACATTGTGTATATGTGTGTACAATGTAAATCTGATTCATTTCTGTGTATCTTTATTATTATTATTATTTTTATTTTTATTTTTTTTAATGTTCATTTATTTTTGCCAGAGAGAGAGAGAGACAGAGCATGAGCGGGGGAGGGGCAGAGAGAGAGAGGGAGACACAGAATTCGAAGCAGCTCCCGGCTCTGAGCTGTCAGCACAGAGCCTGAGGCGGGGCTCGAACTCACAGACTGCAAGATCATGACCTGAGCCGAAGTCGGACGCTCAACCGACTGACCACCCAGGTGCCCCTATTATTATTATTTTAAAGAGAGAGAATCTTAAGTAGGTTCCACGCTCAGTGCATAGCCCGACGCAGGGCTCGATCCTGCAACGCTGGGATCATGACCTGGGCCAAAATCACGAGTCGGATGCTCAACCAACTGAGCCATCCAGGCGCCCCTCATTTCTGAGCATCTAGATCAAAACTGAAAAACAGCAGATTAGAGGCCCTCTCAAGGTTTCACCCAGCCCAGGATGTCACAAAGCCTGAGTGTTCAACCCACGGAGGGCAGCTCCACTTACAAGGGCTTCTCCAAACTCAGTAGCCAACTCTGTGAGAAGATGCAAACTGAACTCTGAAAAGCAATTAAGAACCTAACCTCAGTCCTCACTCTCCTGCATTGTAGGGGGCAAGGAGGAAGGACAGGGGAGGGGCATAAATTGAGACGAACTTTCTCTAAAGCTACGTGGCAATGTTCACCAGACTATCTGGAGGCATTTTTGTTTGTCATGACCGGGACTGGGGGAAGAGAGGGTGTTCCTGGTATCTAGCAGGTAGAGGCGAGGGATGCCACCATATCCGTCAATGACAGGACAGCCCCCAACTCAGGGTCCCTTTGATTGTAGCTTGGATAAGGATCTGCTAGGAAGAAAGAATACAAAAGGGCATGCACGGGGATCTGGGCCAATAACCTGTGTCATATATGTTCTCTTTCCTTCACTGCTGTATTCCAGCCCTGCTGGAACAGAATACAGTAGTCAGTAAATACTTGTTGAATGCTCCACGTTGAGTCCAGCAAAGGCATCTGTGAATAAGCACCTGCCTGACTGCCCCAGACTAAAGTTCTACAGTGACACCTTGTGGCCGAAACGGAAACAAGCAGGCAGACGGACCAATAACCTTTGGCTGGTGTTTGCCCAGCTGACCCCTTAGGACTGCAAAGGCCCCAGAATTTGTGGGGAAATCATGAGGTTAGGGAGAAGCAGGAGGCCTCAAGAAGATGATATCTGATGTCCCGCTAATAAAGGCAAACAGGGGTCTGAGCAATTAATGGGAAAGATCAAAGAAAGAGAATGTTAAGGAAGAAAAAAAACACGCCCAAAATTGAGTCATTCTCCCAAGATAGCAAACCCGGACTTAATTAGTTTTAACCTCTCCTGAAACAATCTTCCTTTTTGTTTTGTTAAGAACTCCCTTGTCCCTCCCTCCTGCCTATAAAAACCTTCCATTTTGTACAACTTCTCTACTTGCTGGAAAGGATGCTGCCTGATTCGCAACTGATCTCCAGTTGAATTTTATTTCTTAACAGTTTGGACCCCAAACTGATGAAACAAGTCACAGAAGTTATTTCATGAGGTGAAAAAAAAAAAAACCAGGTTTCAAAATGTGCATGGATAATCCTAATTCTATTGTTTAAAAATAGTTATGTGGGGCGCCTGGGTGGCTCAGTTGGTTAAGCGTCCAACTTCGGCTCAGGTCATGATCTCACGGCTCGTGAGTTGGAGCCCTGCATCCGGCTCTGTGCTGACAGCTCAGAGCCTGGATCCCGCTTCGTTTTCTGTGTCCCTCTCTCGCTGTTCCCCTCCCTCACTCATGCTCTGTCTCTCTTTCTCTCAAAAATAAATAAAGCATTAAAAAAATTTTTTTAGGGGCGCCTGGGTGGCTCAGTCGGTTAAGCGTCCGACTTCAGCTCAGGTCAGGATCTCACGGTCCGTGAGTTCGAGCCCCGTATCAGGCTCTGGGCTGATGGCTCGGAGCCTGGAGCCTGCTTCCGATTCTGTGTCTCCCTCTCTCTCTGCCCCTCCCCCATTCGTGCTCTGTCTCTCTCAGTCTCAAAAATAAATAAACATTAAAAAAAATTTAAAAAAAATTTTTTTTAAATAGTTATGTGGGGCACCTGGGTGGCTCAGTCGGTTGAGAGTCCGACTTCAGCTCAGATCATGATCTCGCGGATCGTGAGTTCGAGCCCCACACCAGGCTCTGTGCTGACAGCTCAGAGCCTGGAGCCTGCTTCTGATTCTGTGTCTCCCCCTCTCTCTCTGCCCCTCCCATGCTCATGCTCTGTCTCTTAATAATAAATAAACATTAAAAAAATTTTTTTAAATAGTTATGCACATACCCACTTGTCTGTAACGATTACACGAAAACACTTACCAAAATGACAACAGTAAGTTCCCTAGGGGGTAGAGTTTGGGCAGTCATTTTCTTTTTATCTATTTTCTGTTTTGTTTTACAATGAATGTATATGGTTTAGGTAAAAAATAAGAAGAAGAAGAAGAAGAAGATAAAATAAGAAGTTAGATGGATACAGACCCAAATACAAAGGCATTTAAGAATGTCTCTGGTAAAAAGACCCTGTATGCCTATGCACACCCTGTATTTCCACATCTGGGCCCTTATTATCCAGATCCAAATGCTCTCTGACCTCAGCTCTTCCTTGAGCAAGAGCTTCCAAGAGTTGACCCCACCACTGCTCCTCTCTCCTCTGCTCATGAGTGGAATTTACCATCCAAAGCTGACTCCGTCTCATCCTGGCCTGCAGAGTGGGCACAGAAATCTGGAGGAACCGAGGCAGATGTGCTGGGGAGGGGTCTCCATCCCCAAGGCCCGCTCACCTGACATGTGGACGTTGCGGAGGCAGGAGAGGGAGGCATTGAGGCGGGCACACTCCTCCCGGTTGGCTCCATATTTCTCCACGGTCTCACACACCTGCTCATCTGTCATCTCCAAGAGGTCCTCCAGACTCAGCTGGCCAGGGGTGATTTCCTGCAGGAGGGAAGTAAGGAGCTCGGTGAACGTGAAGGGACCTCAAGCACCCAGAGGGAAGGAAAGTGGGCTGAGCCTCTGTGCTGCCCTCTAGTGGTACCCAGCGGAACACCCGGCCCTGTGCGGAAGGTTGGGTCTCTGACTCCTGGGTCCAACAGGCCTCCGTTTGAGGTTTGAATCTCAGCTTTGCCACTCATTGCCTCAGGCAAGTCACTTACCCTCTCTGAACCTCACTTTACTCACCTTTACAAAGGGTGTCTTAAGTGCTTGTACTTTGTAAGGTAGCGCCTATCTTTAGCACATAGCTAGCGCTCCATAGATGGTGATAGTTAATTATCTGTCCCCCTCAGTAGCTTCTGAAGTCTTTATGGGCAGGGCTCCACTTTCCTTGTCTTTGGATGGCCCTCTGTGTCTCCTGTTCAGCTTGGCTTGTCCCCAGCGCAAGGCAAACTTGGAGCAGAGCAAACTGGATAGCCCAAGTCTCTCGGTGGCTGTCCTCCCCAGCCACCCATTCGAGATTCCAGACTGGGGCTTTAGGAACCCTAAGGGGCAGTAATCTGGAACACTGTGGGTATGTGCTGGAAATGAAACTGGACTGGTGACTGAGCCCCCCAGGGCATGGGTCCGTATTCTAAGACAAAATGGTAAGGCTGGGGTATAGCACAGGGTGGGGACAGGGACACCTCTGGAGAGATCAGCTGGGAACAGAACCAGTAGGATTGCCAGCTATAAATGTCTTGGGCAGGTGTCCCTTCCCACACCCCCTTTCCCAAAATGATGTGTCCCTGGACACCATAATATAGATAGATGTACCTTTAAATTTGTCAAACTTCGATACTTATGCATCTTCATGCATTTATGCATATTTATGCATTGACATCTATACATGTGTATCAAATGGAGAGCCTTCGTTTTATAGCAGTTAATGGTATGCAATGTTTTTACATATATTATTATTTAAATAAGAATTTTAAATACCTAAAGACGGAGACTCTAGGACAACATTGTGGATTACTTCTGTCCTCTTGTGGCCATACCTGTGTATTACAACAAAATCGGACACCTACCCCGCCCCCCCGCCGCCCCACACACACATCCCCAATGCACACACATAAACTGGCAGCCAGAAGGGGGAAAACCGCATTTGTAAAAAAAAATCCACCCCCCCACACCCCCCACCCCCCACAAAACAGAGGCAGGGCAAAAGCCACGAAGCCCAGTCAGTGCCCTTCCAGCGCACGAGGTCAGGGAGCAGGAGAGAACAGTAATTGGGGTTTCTCATATAGGGACGCAGTGCACATAAACCCCACTTTAAGAAAAGTGATAGTCCAGGATCTGAAGGTACAAAATGAATCACATTTAGAAGAACTCATTCACAACATTAAAGAATTCTCCTCTTCGCTGCAGGACTCACTTGTGCACTGTAATCCCATAATTTACCCCCCAAATATCCGATTTTCACTGAAAAGTTGGGGTCGCAGAAAAAAAATCACAGAAGTAATAATGACATCAAAAATGGACAAAGCCTTAACAACCCAGACTAAAAGCGAAGATGCACATCTGTTTGATAAAAGAATAATAAGAAATGAAAATGAAGTGGATGGAGCACTGTTTAAAGTGCTTTTCCTGGATTTTCTTTTGTCACAAAGACCACATAAAGTAAGTACTTTTATCATCACCATTAGCCTGTAATTAGGATGCTAAAATTCAGAGACGTTAGTCCACTTGCCCAGGGTCACACAGGAAGAAAGGAACTCAGGCAGTTGCTTGGGAGCCTTTTCCATACTGCTGGTTCCTCCTCAGAAAGGGGACCTGGGGGGGGGGAGGGGGGGACTCACACAGGAGCTGCAGTCAGAGGGCTGGAAGCCCAGCTCCCTGCCTATCCCCCAGTTAGTGGCCTTGGACCCAGGACAGGAAAGACTACTGTAGGAGCCAGAGCTGGGGCATCTGCAGGCCAGGTAAATGTACATGAGCAAAACTGCTAACCAGTAGGGACCTGTTCAGCTCATTGCCACCAGATGGGAATTTAGGTTGGTGTGTTCAGCGATTCGGATTTTTTCAGGAGAAGTCAGAGATCTGGGTTTTTTAATGCAAACTCTTTAGCTGTTAAATATTAGCTCAAAAAAAAATTTGAGAATGCTGTATCAGACAAACAAAAAATGTCTGTGTGTCGCATACAGCTTAGGGGCCACCAGTTTTCAACCCCTGGACAAGAACACTGTGTTTCTGTATTGATCCCACTTGATAAATACATGGTCCCAAAAGCCTCCCAAAAGTGAATTGGCTCGTGCAAGTAAGATGTACTATCTGGGGGTGCCTGGGGGGGAGTCAGTCGGTTAAGCGCCTGACTCTTGGTTTCGCTGGCGTCATGATCTCACGGCTTTATGGGTTCAAGCCCCGCCTCCGGCTCTGAGGACAGCATAGAGCCTGCTTGAGATTCTCCCTCTCTCCCTCTCTCACCCACCGCCCCCACTCGTGCTTTGTCTCTCTCAAAATAAATAAATAAACTTAAAATAAAATAAGATGTTCTGCCTGTAGTTATATGTGACCTTTCATTTTAAGAATATTCACATGAAACCTCCATCCTGGGAATGAAATAACGTACAATCAAACACCATCTAGTGTGCATGCGTGAAATGGGGGGCAGGGATGGGGCAATGTGTGGGTCCTCTGTCTAGCTCAGGATCCGGTGGGTTCAGGGGAGCTGTCACAGAGGTCAAGGTCTGGAAAAAACAAAGGCCGTTTCAAGCAAGAAGTGTGCACTGAGAGAAATGGCATTTGGTCCTGCGGGGGCGGGAGGGGGGCTCTCCTTTTTATTCATGTTTATTCATTTTTGAGAGGGGGAGGGGCAGAGAGAGGGGGACAGAGGATCTGAAGCCAGCTCTGAGCTGACAGCAGTCAGCTTCCCAAACTTCCCAAGTTAGAAGCTTAACTGACTGAGCCACGCAGGGGCCCCCAGCACCCTCGCTCCTACCCAGCTCAGAGAGTCCCAGGCCAGAGGAAGAGGGAGAGAAATCACAGTGCCTCCCACATGCTCCAGAGTCCTCCCCAAGCTTCCAGACCCATCCACCCACTAGCAAGGGAAGCCGCTTCATCTCTGAGCCTCAGATTCCAGATCCGCACGATGGGGATAACGATCCCCACCTCAAAAGGTCATTGTGAGGGTCTGAACAGCCTCAACAGTTGAGGTCCTGGGTGTAAAACCCTTAGGACAATGCCTGGCCCCATGTGTTCAACGAATGTAAGTGGGTTTCACTGGGACGGGCTGGACTGGCTACTGGAAACAGCCGTGACCTGGGATCCAAGAGGGTAGGACAAAATCTCACCATCCTTGAGATTTTCGGGACGTGGTCCACTCCTATTACTACCAAAGTTTTCAACGATAATAACAAGCTGATACTTGCTGAATGCTACTAGGTGCCAGAGAGTGAGTGTAACATTTTAGATGGATCATCTCATTTTGTCATACGAGCTACTTCAGAAGAGGAGACCATCATTACCCCACTTAATAGATGAGAAAAGTAAGGCCCTCAGTCTGGGGTGCCCAATATGGTGGCCACTGGCCACACTAATGACACACGCACTGATCACAATTCAAGTGTTCAAGAGCAAACACGTGGCCATGGCTACCGTATCGGACAGCACAGGTACAAAACATTTCCACCACAGCAGAAGGTTCTTCTGGGCAGCACTGGTCTACGAGGTAACGTGATTTGGCCACGGTGACTGAGCTAATGAGTAGCAGGGCTGGAAGAGGACCCAGTTGAACGGAGAACCACACTCTTAACCATCCGGACAGCATCGAAGATCCTCTGTGCCTTCACCCAATGCATATTTACAGAGGGCCTACCGTATGCCAGGCACAGGCAAAAACCATCTCTCCGAGGTAGTAGCATCAGCCGGTAAGGGGCAGGGGACAGGGGACGGTCTCTAGTCACCTCTAGGACTTCCTTGCGCACATCGACGATCCGGAACCAGTGCCGGAGCTGGGGGAAGCCGTCCAGCTCGGCGTTGCGTTCCTGCAGGGCCACCTTCTTCTTGCAGGACAGCTGTCGGCTGAAGTATTTCACCAGCTTGCTCTGGGGAGACACAGAGGAGACCAGAGGACACATCTCAGAGACACCAGCATAGGAGAACAAGCAAGAATCTCCCCATTGCCTTCACCCTGCCCGAAAACCATCCAACTCCCATTCTATTTTTTTTAGTTTATTTACTTTGACAGACAGAGGAAGAGAGCAAGCAGGGGGAAGGGCAGAAAAAGAGAGACAGAGACAGAGAGAATCCCAAGCAGGCTCCACACTGTCAGCACATAGTCCTACGTGGGGCTCGAACTCACCAACCGCGAGATCATGACCATGAGTCGAAATCAAGAGTCAGTTACTTGACCCACTGAGCCACCCACGCGCTGCTCCCCTGCAACTCCTATTTTAAAGACTGGTGTCACAGCAGTGAGGAGGGACACGCACTGGTAGCACTTTATTGAGGGGAGCCTTTGGGCTGCAATCTTCCACATTTCCACTGCACAAATCCTTGGACCCAACAATTCCACTTCTAAGAACTCACCTAGAGACGCCATCCTGTGCAAAGTGACTGTAAAAAGAATATTTCTTACAGTTCTACTTGCAATGGGAAAAGATGGAAAACACCCTGGGTCCATCAGCAGGAGATTCATAAATGCAGGTATATGCACACAAGGAAACTCTGCAGCGATAAAATAAAGTGAGGAAGCGTGCTACCTACTCATACAGAGCAGTCTCTGAGATACATTGATAAATAAAAATAAATAGTTTCCCATGCGTGTGGGAAATGTTTACATTTACATATCTTTAAATCTTTTTTTAAACTTTTTTAATGTTTATTTATTTTTGAGAGAGAGAGAGCATGAGTGGGGAAGTGGCAGACAGAGAGGGAGACACAGAATCCGAAGCAGGCTCCAGGCTCTGAGCTGTCAGCACGGCGCCCGACACAGGGCTCGAACCCACGAACCGTAAGATCATGACCTGAGCCAAAGTCAGACGCTTCACCGACTGAGCCACCCAGGCGTCCCTACATATCTTTATACCTGCAGACACTCTCTGGGAGGATTCCTAATAGTCCAGGGAACGGAAGAGTGAGGAGTGGGAAAGAAGGGTGGGAGAAACATGTTTTTGCTTTTTTTTTTTTTTAGTTTTTAACTGAAGTATAATCAACATACAGTATTGGATTCGTTTCAATGTACACAATTCTATGCATTATGCACTATCATAAGTGGGGAAGGGCAGTGACATCTGTCACCATACAAAGTGATCACAATATTATTAACTATATTCCCAATGCTGCATTTTTCATGGGATTAAGAGGTACAAACTTCCAGGTAGAAAATAAATAAGCCACGGAGATGAAAAGTACAGCAGAGAAACGTTTCACTTAAACCCTCTTGCACTATGTGAATCTTAATTCACATGCAAATATTCACAAATTCACAAATTCTTTTTAGAAATGGATGGACGTGAACCCATGCTTATAGAGAGATGCCTTGACACAAGAAAGGAAAACTAGTTACATAAAAACTAACAACATTAACAAAAGAAAGGCAATCCACGTGCTTGTGAGCAGAGACCGGTAGGGAAGACAGGCCCCCCGGCTGCCAACGAGCGACAGGAGACTCTGTGGATGGGGTGAGGAAAAGTGGTTAAATGTAAATATATTTTTGCTTGGTTTCACTCGTTACCCAAAGCCCACTGTCATCTTTATAACTTAAAATATATTTGCAGGCTCCTGGGTGGCACAGTTAAGCATCCGACTCTTGATTTCGGCTCAAGTCATGATCTCACGGTTGGTGAGGCCCAGCCCAGCAACTCTCAATCCCTCTCTCTCTGCCCCTCCCCTGCACGTGAGCACACGTGCTCTCTCTCTCTCTCTCTCTCTCTCTCTCTGTCAAGATAAACATTTAAAAATAAAATAAGTTTAATAAAGATCATTAAATGAAATAAAAATGAAATCCGTAGGTGTGTAAATGCCTTTGGCATTTCAAAGCACTGTCAGCCAACATTTATCAGGGAGGCAATCCTGGAATTCTAAGACCACAAAATTCGGAGCGGGGGATGATGGGAGTGGGCATCCGTTGCTTCTGTTCGGCTAGTCTGCGTTCCCCTCTTGCTGAAAAGAGTATTTCAACTTTTTGGGGGGAACCTTCCTTCTTGGGATCCCAGTCCATATGGTTCCCGTAGGGCTGGTTTCACCAACCTACTTCACCCGGGTTGCAGGGTGGGCACGTGACCCAGGCCTGGCCACGGCATTTGGATCAAGGATAACGAGTGAGCCAGACTGGGTCCCCCAAGGACCCTCCCCAGCTACCCTTCCCAAGTGCTCAGGAGACAGCCCTCACTTCCCTTTTCAGTTGGGGGTGGGGAAGGGATATCATCAGAGCAGAAGGTGCCCAGGGCCAGCCCTGCTGCCATATGGGAGAGCTTGCCTGAGACTGAAGCCCATTGGAAGAAACCAGAAAACTCATTTTTCTTCAAGAGTCTTTTATTTATCTTTGGGACAACGCAAGCTGGGAAGGGGCAGAGAGAAGGGGACAGAGAATCTGAAGCGGGCTCTGCGCTGACAGGCTGACCAGCAGCGAGCCCGATGTGGGGCTAGAACTCACAAACCACAAGATCATGACCTGACCCGAAGTCAGACGCTCAACCGAGGGAGTCACCCAGGTGCCCCCTGAAAACTCATTTTTTAAGTTAATATTAATTTGATTCATCTTACTAATAAAATGAAAGTTGCCTTCTTCTTGATAAGTCTACGTTCCATTGCAACAGTGGCACAAAATTACATCAAGCTAATGTATGTATCAATGTTCCAATTCTCATTTGAAATCTCAATCTAGAGTTTTGGGAGTTTTTTAAGTTTATTTATTTTGAAAGAGAGTGTGTGCACAACAAGGAAGGGACAGAGAGAGAGCGGGGGGGGGGGGGGGGGGGGTAGAATCCCAAGCAGGCTCCACACTGTCAGCACAGAGTCCAAGGTGGGGCTTAATCTCACGAACCATCAGATCATGACCTGAGCCAAAATCAAGAGTCGAACATTTAACTGACTGAGCCATTCAGATGCCTCTCAATCTAGAGCTTTAGAATCAAAAATGCCAAAAAGAATGTTTTTTCTCTAACTTACTTCTGAATGAATAGGGTCTGATCTATCAGTACATCAGAGCAAAGCTTTCGACTAAGATATCTACAGAACTCTCCCATCTGTCTTTTTATTTTCTGACTTATTTTAACCATTTTCTTTAAACAGGTACAAAAAAACAAAACCAAAAACACTTGAAAGAAATATATTTTGATGTATACACAATCATTCTTTGATTTCCAACACAAAAATTTTCCAGCCCCAGCTATGGAATCAGCCCTCTCTCCAAGGGGGAGCACTGACTGGTTCCTCTAAGTGGGAAATGGTATTTAGAAGCCAAGATTTGGGTGCTTGGTGTGCTTACTGATGTTGGGGTATCATCGTTTCCAACCCCCTCAGTGGACAACCTAGGCAATAGATGTGTGCATGTGAAATGCATCTATGTATATGTCGATGCACAAGTTTATGCCTATATTTATTTTTTCATCTATATGCATCGATAATCAATACCTCCAATCACAATCCAACACCATAGGGTTTATTCTATCCTTTTTTCTTCCCACATCTGTATCACTCTTCTCAGGCAGTGAGAAAAACAATCCTCAGTATTTTTATTTATTTGCTCAATCTGCTGAATTTAACTTCCCAGTGCATTGGACCATTGTCCTGCTTGGATGCTCCCATCATGGGCCTCTGTTCCTGCTGGACTGACTTCTTACTCAAGCATCCCTGCCTGTCTTGTGGAGATTTTCACATATGTCTGATTTGTACAAAGTTTTCTTACTTTTTGCCTATTTACCCTAATGAATAGAATTTCCTTTTTTCCTCATCCTTTCCTGAGTTCCGTCACCTCATTTTTGAGATTAAGTTATTTTTTCAGATCCTGACACATGTCAGTGGATTCTCAGATCCTAAACCCAGACATACTCCCATCTCTGCTTTGGTTTATAAAAATTAAATTGATCTAATGTCTGTGTGAAATGTCCAAAATGGTATTTTAAATTTTATTTCACTGAAATTAAAAAATGGAAGCCAGGGGCACCTGGGTGGCTCAGTTGGTTAAGCATCCGACTTTGGCTCAGGTCATGATCTCGCAGTTCATGAGTTCAAGCCCCGCGTCGGGCTCTGTGCTGACAGCTCAGAGCCTGGAGCCTGCTTTGGATTCTGTGTCTCCCTCTCTCTCTCTGCCCCTCCCTGCTTGTGCTCTCTCAAAAATAAACATTAAAAAATTTTTTTTTCTAATAAAAAAATGGAAGCCATATAAAATATTTTTCTGCTAAATATAACTGCTATTTTAATAGACCTACACTTTACTTTAAAATGAAATTTTAGGGGTGCCTGGGTGGCTCAGTTGGGGAGTGTCTAACTCTTGATTTCAGCTCAGGTCATGATCCCAGGATGATGCAATTGAGCCCTGCGTCAGGTTCCGTGGTTAGCATGGAGCCTGCTTGGGATTCTCTCTCTGTGTCTCTCGCTCTACCCCTCCCCCACTCACATACTCACACATGCTCTCTCTCAAAAAACAAAGTAAATAAATAAATACAATTGAAATTTTAGCACCTGAATTGAGATGTGCCAAAGGTGTAAAATCCATACCACATTTCAAAGACTTAGTAGGAAAAAAAATAATGTAAAATATCCCATTAATATTTTTATACTGATTACATGTTTAAATGATAGTATTTTGCATATACCGGATTAAATAAAACACATTACTAAAATGAACTTCATCTGTTTCTTTTTAATGTTTATGTTTGAGAGAGAGAGAGAAAGAGACAAAGCATGAATGGGCGAGGGACAAAGAGAGAGGGAGACACTGAATCCGAAGCAGGCTCCAGGCTCCGAGCTGTCAGCACAGAGCCCGACGCAGGGCTCGAACTCATGGACCAAGAGGTCATGACCTGAGCCGAAGTAGAGGCTTAACCTATGGAGCCATCCAGGCTCCCCTCATCTGTTTCTTTGTTAATGTGGCTACTAGGAAATTTAAAATTACACACTTGGCACACATCTGGCACTCTCGATGTACTTCTAAACGACAGTGTTGCTGTAGGGTTTTATACTAAAGAAATAAGTAAGTATATTCATGAAGCTTTGCTCTAAGTTGATAATAGCCATGAAAGACTGGAAACAAACCAACTCTTCAACAGTAGGGGATGATGTAAATAAATTACAATGTGTCCATATGATCGCATATCATTAAAAACAATATATAAAATATGTATAATATTTATAATGTATAAATAATGCATGAATTTTATAAAACTATACATGTACAGGTGCATAGAAAGACAGGTGACTAAGATTACTAAGATTAATAACAATTATGATTAAGATCAAGATTATTAATAATGAGATTACTAATAAATATTAAGATCACTAAAATTATTATAATTAGGATTAGTAAAGATTATTAACAATGAGATTAATAAATATTAAGATTATTTATTGAGGGGCACCTGGGTGGCTCAGTCAGTTAAGTGTCCAACTTCAGCTCAGGTCATGATCTTGACCAGTTCAGAGTTCAAGCCCCGCATCAGGCTCTGTGCTGACAGCTCAGAGCCTGGAGCCTGCTTTGGATTCTGTGTCTCCCGCTCTCTCTGCCCCTCCCCCACTCACATTCTGTCTGTCTCTCTCTCAAAAGTAAACAAATATTTAAAAAGTTTTTCTAAGATGATTGATAGAGATTTCTATTTGCTTCTCTATAGCAAAATTAGAAAATACAATGTATAGGGGAGCCTGGGTGGCTCAGTCGGTTAAGCAGCTGACTTCGGCTCCGGTCAAGATCTCACAGTTCGTGAGTTCGAGCCCCGCATCAGGCTCTGAGCTGTCAGCACAGCTGAGCTGGAGCCTGCTTTGGATTCTGTGTCTCCCTCTCTCTCTGCCCCTTGCCCACCCTTGCTCATGCTCTGTGTTTCTCTCTCTTTCAAAAATAAACATTAACAAAAACACAAAGGAACTGGTGTCCTATGAGACAATGCTAAAAAAGAAAACACAGTGTATATGTATTACCTGCTTATTAATGGGAAAATGTCTAAAATGAGCAATGGTTTCTTTAGCACCTATGCTATCTAGTTCCAGCAAGAGGGGGACAAACCACTGAGAATGCCACAAGAAGGCAATTTGATTTTCGTCTCAGTTTTAATAGTCACTCACTTTGATTCAGGGATTGCACTCCTAGGAATGCACCCTACAGAAATACTCACATACATGCACACATGGAATAACGGCTGGCTTGTTACTGAAGCAGAGTTAGTCATTTTAAAACTTGAAAACAGTGTTTTAAAAAGTACATTGGTGCGCCTGGGTGGCTCGGTTGGTTAAGCGTCCAACTCTTGATCTTGGCTCAGGTCATGATCCCACAATTGTGAGATGGAACCCCACGTCGGGCTCCACATCGACAGCACAGAGCCTGCTTGGGATTCTCTCTCCCTCTCTCTCTCTGCCCCTGCCTGGCTTGTGTGCATGCACATTCTCTCTCTCTCTCTCTCTCTCTCTCTCTCTCTCTCTCTGTCTGTCTCTCTCTCTCTCAAATTAAATAAATAAACATTAAAAAAAAAAAAGGTACAGGGGTGCCTGGGTGGCTCAGTCAGTTAAACGTCCAACTTCGACTCAGGTCATGATCTCACAGTTTGTGAGTTCGAGCCCCGCGTCGGGCTCTGTGCTGACAGCTCGGACCCTGGAGCCTGCTTGGGATTCTGTGTCTCCTTCTCTCTCTGCCCCTTCCCAGCTTGCGCTCTGTCTCTCTCTCTCTCTCAAAAATAAACATTAAAGGGGCGCCTGGGTGGCGCAGTCGGTTGAGCGTCTGACTTCAGCCAGGTCACGATCTCGCGGTCCGTGGGTTCGAGCCCCGCGTCAGGCTCTGGGCTGATGGCTCGTAGCCTGGAGCCTGTTTCCGATTCTGTGTCTCCCTCTCTCTCTGCCCCTCCCCCGTTCATGCTCTGTCTCTCTCTGTCCCAAAAATAAATAAACGTTGAAAAAAAATTTTTTTTAAAAAATAAAAAAATAAAAAAAAATAAACATTAAAAAAAACAGAGAGAGAGAAAAGAAAGAGCACAGCGGATCTCTCAGACCCTGAGATCACGCTATCTCTTACTGGCAGTAAATGCACCTTGCAGACTCGCTTCCTTTGCACTGATTTGAGGGCTCAGTAATAACTGAAAAACCAGAAGAGCACAATACAGAACCAGAGGAAGATGACGCTCCTGTGCCAGTCTTTCATTTTTCATTTCATGCTAGTGTGTTGGGAGTAAGAGGCGGTGTCTTACTCCAGGGAAGAGCCAGAACCTTCGGCACCAGACCCAGGCTACCTTGAGCTCCAATCCCTGCTGCACTGCTCACAACCTCACGTATGTTTCAAAACTGCTCTAAACCTCGGTTTTTGCACCTGAAAAATGAAGATTAAAGGGCACCTACTTCACAGGATTGTGGGGAGGGTTAAAAGGGATTTTTCGTGCAAAGTGGCACTGAGGAACCACTCCGAATCATAGCGGTGGTGCTGGTTTTGTGCTACAGAAGTCACAAGCATCTTCCACAGTTACCTTGGAGGGGTTATGCCCCAAATTTACTAACTACCACCATCCCCAAAAGCATTTCCAAAAAGTTAAAATTAATCTGTTTCAAAGGTATAATCTTTTTTTAAAAGATTTTTTTAATGTTTATTTATTTGAGGGGGGGGAGGGGCAGAGAAGGGCAGGGGGTGGGGGGGACAGGGGTTCCGTGCTGATGGCACAGAGCCCAATGTAGAGCTTGAACCGTGAGATCGTGACCTGAGCTGAAGTCAGATGCTTAACCTAAGCCACCCAGGCACCTTTCAAAATGTATATTCTTTAAAGATCAAATGTATCCTTTCTCCAAAGTTTAAAACGCACAAAGTTATACTGCAAGAAAATGTGCTTTTGGTTGCGTTTAAAAAAAAAACTGTCTTCCTAATTCATCATTTAAATCTTGATTCTGAAATTCATACGATTTAAGTCCACCCAACTTACAGAAATTGCTTAAAAGTAATACATGCTTACTTTGTCTACAATATCTATAAATCTGGGATTTTTGCTAACTGGCCTTCCTCAGGCTTTTCTCCTAAATAAAGAGTTTTACTGTTTATTATTCTATGCCTATATATGCCCGTGTTGGATTTCAGATATGGCAAAAGAAATAAGAATGTGGCTTCTTGACATAAATAAAAACAATGCTATCTCAACTTCTTTTTTTTAAGTTTATTTATTTAGTTTGAGAGAGGGAGAGAGTGCACACACACATGAACAGGGAAGACAGAGACAGAGAGAACCCCAAGCAGGCTCTGCACGGTCAGCACAGAGCCCGACACAGGGCTCGGTATCACAACCCCAAGATCAAGAGTCGCGCGCTCTTCTGAGACAGCCAGATGCCCCAGGTTTCTTATACCCTTAATTAAGCATTCAGTGTCACAGAAGATTGAAAAACCAGACTAAGCCCTGATGTTGAATGGCAGGAGCTGGGGGGGGGGGGGGGGGGGGAGGGCATGTCAATACCCTGCTCAAATACCCATTCTTTTTTTTTTTTAATTTTTTTTTTCAACGTCTATTTATTTTTGGGACAGAGTGAGACAGAGCATGAACGGGGAGGGGCAGAGAGAGAGGGAGACACAGAATCGGAAACAGGCTCCAGGCTCTGAGCCATCAGCCCAGAGCCTGACGCGGGGCTCGAACTCCCGGACCGCGAGATCGTGACCTGGCTGAAGTCGGACGCTTAACCGACTGCGCCACCCAGGCGCCCCTCAAATACCCATTCTTGAATAGCGGCACCTCCCAAGTGTGGGTACCACTGATAACTTGAGGAGTTCCCCAGGCGTGACTTTGAGTAACAATGGATCCCATAGTAAGAGTGTCCGTCTCTATCCAAATCTCTCCTCACCCCTCTGACCATATAACCAGGAAGCAATCTCTACTTGGTGACACTGCATCTCTAACATTTGCTAATCTCTCTTTACAATAGAGAACAGGACACTGCCTTGGGCAGGTAACTAGTGAGCACAAAGTAATGACACTTCTGTTTTCATTGTGTTTATTTTCTTGACTGCCTTCCATTTAGGGCAAGTGGTACCAGTTTTCTATTATGCTAGTTGCATAATGTTTTCTTTTTAAATATATGTATGTTTTTAAAAATTGAGTTGGCTTGGGGTGCCTGGGTGGCTTGGTCAGTTAAGCGTTCGACTCCTGGTTTCGGCTCAGGTCATGATCTCGCGGTTCCTGAGCTCGAGCCCCACATTCGGCACCACAATGAGCATGGAGCCTGCTTGGGATTCTCTCTTTCTCTCTCTCTCTCTCTCTCTCTCTCTCTCTCTCTCTCTCAAAATAAATAAACATAAATTTCTTTTAATAAAAAGTAAAATAAAATTGAGTTGGCTTAAAGTCCATACGAAGATATGGCAAAAAGCACAATGGTGGCGTCCAACTGATGAGTTTGGGAAATACTGTTCTGTAGAATAACATTCAAATTCAGACACTATCCGGGGCTCAACTGCAGTCCATTTCTCCTTCCTCACCTCTTTCATTTCCATCCAATTCCCCAACATAGCACCTCAAATGTCACCTCTCTATGATTTTGCTCAGGCTCCCCCATCTGGAAGTCCTTTCTATGCCTCCCTGTGGAAGATTATACAGATGCCCCAATTCCTCTATGCCTCCTGCCTCCGTACCTTTGCAATGTGCCTCTACAATTAGCTCACGAGACAGGCAGAGTCTGCGCCCATAACTCTTCCATCAGTTGGCAACGCTTCTAGCCTCAGCAGGTAGAAAAAGGCGTTGCGTGTTTCTACTTGCTGTCTTAGACCTGCCATCTCCGAGAGGACGCGTCCAGGCTAATCGGTGAACCAGCTGAAGGAGGAGATACTACATAGAGCCAAGTCAAGTCTGCCCGAACATCCCAGACAAAGCCATCTCAGCTCAGGCAACAGTCAACTGTTGCCTGGCTGTTGGCTGTGAGCGAGCGCAGCCAAGATCAGAAGAACTGGGAGTCTGCAGTTGACCCCCTGAAGCATGGTCAGTGAATGTGTACGTTGTATGCAACTAAGGCTTTGTGGTTGTTTGTTACACAGCATTAGTGGGATACACAGCTAACTGAGACACCGCTCCATCCACTCATAGAAATCTGACTTTTTCTCCAGAGTCCATCTCAAATGTCACCTTCTTCAGCAAACCCTTATCAAATCTTCCCTGGCATTTTCCTTTTACCTATTCTGTCATAAAATTTATCCCAGTTTTTCTTGCATTTTAACCAGTTGATAATGGGGGTACCTGGGCGGCTCAGTCAGTTAAGCATCTAACTCTTAATTTGGCTCAGGTCATGATCTCACAGTTGTTCTGAGACTGAGCCACACTGAGTGTGGACCCTGTGCGGGATTCTCTCTCTCTGCCCCTTCCCCATTCATGTGCTGTCTCTCTCTCTCTCTCTCTCTCTCTCTCTCTCTCAAAATAAATTAATAAGCATTAAAAAAAATAACTGGTTAATAATGAAGACATTGGATATCTTAAAGGGTGAAGGAGCCCTTTCTAGATCTGGAAGTGTAAATCAAATAAGCATGAGTGTGGAAATAAAAGGCCCATTATTGTGCACTTTCACGTGCCAAGCCCCGGCTGAAGGGCTAACATGCACCCTAGCAGGATATCCACCCATTCCCAGAAGTGGATGTTGTGAAGATCTACAATTTACAGGTGGAGAAATTAGGCACAGAGAAGTTAAGTCCTCTGTTTATAATCGCACAGCTAGTAAGTGGAGAGCTGAGATTCAAACCCAAGTCTGATTCCAAAGCCGCAATATTGCAGAAAGGATAACTTTAACTTTAATTACTTAACAAGCATTTGTTTGTTTAAAAAAAAAAAAAAAGCTAGACCATTTCAGGTAAGGCCAAGCCAGGCTCCCTTTGCTCACTCAGCTAAGGCTGGCTGTCTTCTCCCTGGAGGTAATGGAGGTAACTACTGAGACTAGTTTGTCCAGCCCTTTTTCTATGCACATTCATGTGTGTGTGTGTGTGTGTGTGTGTGTGTGTGTGTGTGAACTCTGCAGCAGAACTGGGTGTGTAGGGTTGTTTTTTCTTTTTTTTCATGTAAATTGTACCTTATTTTTTGTTCTCAGTAGCAAGCCTCGAGAATCTTTCCCTGTTAGTTCATACAGATCTATCTCATTCTCTTTTAATCTTCTGCATGAAGGATTCCTTTGATAGCAGGGTCAAAAGCCCATGATGGGAGCAGTTCTGTGATGTCTGCTGGGGGCATCTTTGTCGGCTATGACAAAGCATTTTCAGGAATCATAGCCGGGAGAGCAGCCACCATTTACTAAATACTTGCGGTGAGCCTGGCGCGGTGGGGTAAGTGCTTTGAGTGTGTTTGTTCATTTTTAATCCCACGCAACAATGCTAGTGGTGAGGCTGGGGTTCTGAGCCCATTCTGTGAACAAGAAAACTGAGGTGTCCACAGGTTAAACGACTTACCCAGATCCGCACAACAATTTAAGTAAGGGAGCCACAGCATGATCTAGAGCTCCCTCCCTGAACGAGGATGCTGCACTAGGGGTTGCTCATGGGTCCTTCCCACAGAAGTGGAAATCCAAAGTCGGGCATGGACCCTTCACGCATCTCGGGAAGGTCCCCACGTGTTGTGGGAGAAGTGAGTTTCTAAATTCCAGTTCCGAGACTTTGGCAGGTCATGTCAGCTCCCTGAGCCCCTACTTTCTCATTGGTAAGATGGACATATTCCTCCCAGGCCTGCCGAGACATTGCGTGAGATACTGTCTGTGCAGAAGGCAGGCTGAGCCCTCCCCCGACACAAATACCGTGCCCTAACTCTCTGTTGAAGGAATGTTTGGATTCTGGGAGGCGTTTCCAGAGTCACCCAGAGACCAGACCCACACCTGCCCAGGACCAAGAATCCAGGGGCATCCCTCACTCTGATGCATTAGGGACGAGGCAGAGAGATGGGTTTAGGAAGCAGACAGAGTAGGGAAGAAGGGCAAGGAGGGCTGCCACAGGACCAGGGCTTCCCCTTGAGGCAAAGAGGAACACGAATACCTTGTCCTTTCAGGACAGGAGCGCAGCTCATCCAAGCAGGGGGAAATCCCAGAAACCCACCCTAAGCGTGAAGCTGGACTAGGCAGAGAGCAAACAACACTTCCCAAATGGGTGCCCTGGGAATCAGCAGCTGCCCCCACCAGGTCCCCAAGATTGGTGGTTAGAATAACAGCAGCAATCAGCCAACAGGGGTTCTCCCCGAGCCAAATGCTGCGATAAACACTCCGTATGAATTGTCTATTTAATTTTCACAGTGACACGGCCATACAGGTTCAATTGATGCCCCGTTTAAAGTTGAGAAAAGGTTACGTTGCATCTCTGGGTTATTGCGGGTGAGATTTATTTGCTTATTTCTGTGCATGTGTATCTTACAATTTTTCCATAAGCTTGAATTAATTATATGATAAGTGGCTGCATATCTCATGAAACTCAGACATTTACCAACAAGAGAGACACGGGCATTGTCAGCCATTTCATTAAGTTTTATATTTTTACTGTATTTCTGAAGATTACATGAAATCACGTGTATCAATACTTGATATCTATCTATAGATATAGATATAGATATGGATATAGACATATAGACATATGATAGGTAAAATGTCAACCATTTCATTAAATAAGTTTGCATATAAACGTTTATGGGGTGCCTGGGTGGCTTAGTCACTTAAGCGTCTGACTCTGGATTTGGGCTCAGGTCATGATCTCACGGTTCGTGGGACTGAGCCCCATGTCGGGCTCTGTGCTGACACACAGAGCCTGCTTGGGATTCTCTCTCTCTCTGTCTCTCTGCTCCACCCCACTTGCTCCCTCTCTCAAAATAAACATTAAAAAAATTTATATACAAAAATTCATATATAGGGGCGCCTGGGTGGCTCAGTCGGTTAAGCAGCCGACTTCGGCTCAGGTCATGATCTCACAGTCTGTGAGTTCGAGCCCCACGTTGGGCTCTGTGCTGACGGCTCACAGCCTGGAGCCTGTTTCAGATTCTGTGTCTCCCTCTCTCTCTGACCCTCCCCCGGTTCATGCTCTGTCTCTCTCTGTCTCAAAAATAAATAAACGTTGAAAAAATTTTTTTTAAATTCATATATATAACTCTGTTATACATGTAATAATTTATACTTTGTAGAACTATAGATGTAATTATATAACTATATATAATATATATAGTTACATATCTACTAAGCATTTCATAGACATTATTTCATTGAATCTTTACAAAGTGATATCCCATTTTACAGATGAGGAGACTGAGGGCCATAGAGTTTCTGCAGCTCTCCAAGGTATCAGATGATTTTACATATTAGCTTCCTCCTTCCCCAAGTTCCTGACCATAAGAATCATCTGGAGGTGTCTGTTCAAAAATCAACCTTCCTGGGGCGCCTGGGTGCCTCAGTCGGTTAAGCATCCGACTTCAGCTCAGGTCATGATCTCGTGGTCCGCGAGTTCGAGCCCCGCGTCAGGCTCTGTGCTGACAGCTCAGAGCCTGGAGCCTGTTTCAGATTCTGTGTCTCCCTCTCTCTCTGACCCTCCCCTGTTCATGCTGTCTCTCCCTGTCTCAAAAATAAAATAAACATTAAAAAAAAATTTTTAAAAAAAAATCAACCTTCCAGACCCATTTCCTAGAAAGTCTGATTCAGTGAATCTGGGGAAGGGCCAAGATTTCATAAAAAACACAAGCATCCCAATGACTCCGAGGGTCAGACAAGCTTAAGAGACATCCATCTACTGTCTGCATTATGTAATGAAAGCAGTTTGTTTCCCTGATACGCTTAAGCATCCGGATCCTTAGGCAATAAAACCAGGGCACAAACTGAGTTCTGGAAGACGGTGCAGCACCCTAGCCATGCAGCTCCCTTCCAGAGCTGTGGGTTCCTGTGAGCAGCAGGCATTTACAGAGCAGCACTGAGGCACACGACCCTGTCCAGGGCCCCGGGGATCCCAAGAGCAGCCTGGACCAATCCAGGCCTGAAGGAGCTCCCAGTGGGGCAGATGAGACAGACGTGCAAACACAAATCCTGAGGCCAGCTAAGAGGAGCCAGAACAGAAGAGCAGCCAGGGTTTAGCCTAGGTACCAAGGATGCAAAATTAAGAGAACAGCAAAATTAAGAGACCAACGTGCCATGATCACAGGATGATAATTATGAGAGTTCTATGTTTAGTCTAGAAGCAAGGCTTGTCATTCACTCATTTACAGTGTGTGTGTATGTGGTGGTTTTGTTTTTTTTTTTTTTTTAAGGTGCTTTCTAAATACCAAGAGCTAGGGATACAAAATCAATTATACATCCTCCCTGCCCTAAGGCAAGGCTACACCAGCTATTCTAGCTGTGGCCTGAGGACTCCTGCCCCAAGGCCAGCCGCCTGCCGATAAATACAGAAATTGAGAGCATTTAGTTACTTCGATAGCTATTTGACAGAGTGCTTTTATGTCTGTTGAATCTAATATTTTCAAAGTGAGGCTCCTACTTTGTTTGGGTATTTCGGTCCCTTTCATCTTTCCGCTAAGTCATTTTACATTTTACAAAAGCGTTGGCTACAAAGTATCGGGAAAACAAAAACGCTGATTCTTTGCCCCAGAGGGTGTGAGGGGCACTGACCTCCACACTCGGGGGTGGGAGGGGGGTGGTGGGGGTCGGGGAGGGGGGATTTCAGTGATAAAGCTTCATCCCTCTATGTCAGTAAATAAATTACTTTCCACAATGGTTTCGAGAATTCTCCCTTATAAGAGCACCACATCAATGCTGAAGTAGGCGTTAGATTGTTACTAACATGCTACAGATGGGGAACTGAGGCTCAGAGACATTGGAATCCTGCCGAGATCACACAACTGAAGAAGCACCACGTCAGAATTTAAACTCAGGGTCTGATTACCAGTCACGTGCCTTCTTCACAAGAACTCTGTGTTGAAGCAGAGGGTCCGAACAGCCTAGAGGTCAAGTTTGAGACGCGCAACTGGAAACGGTCTTTGTATGTCCTCACCCTGCCAGGTGCCCTAATTTATTTTTAGGTCGCCCTCAATCAAGTCCATGCAGAGCTGAACTGTAAAAGGTCCAAAGATTCCACCTGCAAGTGAAGAAACACAGCACTCCTGGAAATAGCACATCCATGCCGAGCCCACCACCTGCCTTTGCAGGGAGGGTGCAAAATAAGGTCTCTGGGCCTTGGGGTCCTAAGGATCCTGGGAGTCTCAAGAGAGAAGAATGCAGAGATGTAGTTCTCTATCTGCACACCAGGGGGCAGCCTGGCACCTTCCACTGCAGATGGAAAAATTTTTCAGACCCTCCTGGATCTGAGCATCGTCAGTGCCTTATTACTGTACTCTGTATTAGCATGATGGGAAATTTAGCCGCATAAACAACAAAAAAATTGTTTAAAGTCAAGACATGTGACACAGCTATAAATAATCATGTCTGAAATCTCTAATGTGAAATGGGGAACTTTTCACTTAGAATCTCAACCAAGATAAACCCTACCACCCATGGACAAGCCCCTGGGGTTTGGTTTGGTGGGGCCCAAAACCATCACTGCTTAGGTACCATTTTGTTTTGTTTTATTATTTTTTTAAGTAATCTCTACACCCAATGTGGGGTTCGAACTCACAGCCTAGAGATCAAGAGTTACATGCTCTTCCAACTGAGCCAGCCAGGTGCCCCTTAGGGGCTTTTTTTTTTTTTTTTTTTCTTTTTTTGAAAATAACTGAAGCAAGGGTGCCTGGGTGGCTCAGTCGGTTAAGCATCAGACTTCGGCTCAGGTCATGATCTCACAGTTCATGGGTTCGAGCCCTGCCTTGGGCTTTGTGCTGACAGCTCAGAGCCTGGAGCCTGCTTCAGACTCTGTGTCTCCCTGTCTCTCTGCCCCTCCCTCACTCATGCTCTCTCTCTCTCTCTCAAAAATAAATAAATGCTTAAAAATTTTTTAAATAAAATACCAAAAGCAGAGTATGTGAAAGCTGGAAGGGAGGGCAGGGCAGATTGAACATCTTCTAGTGACCCTTCACAAATCACCTTCACACAAACCTCACGGCAACACCAAGGGGAGGGTCTCATCTCCTACCCATTTTACACACGAGGAAACTGAGGCTCAGAAACGTGGCATCCCGGGCCTTAAAATCACACGGAGGGAGAGGCAGGCTCCAGAATGCTCTGTACCCCTCAGGGCTGGCTGCCGGCAAGCACCCCACTATTGCTGCCTTCTGGCTACCAGGCACCTGCCAGCAGCAGAACACTGGAGCCATGAACCCACCGCGCCCCACCTCTGCACTTCTTGCTGCTGCCCGGAGCTCCTCCAGCTGCAGGCACAAATGGCACTTTCCTACCCTTCGGGTGCCACCCCTTCCCACCCCCCACCCCCCGCGAATGTCACCATCACACCACCCTGCTTTTTTCCTCGGTAGCACTTATCGTTAGCCCACAAATGATCCTGTTGATTGGTTTCCATGGTTACGCCCCCCCATCAGCCCCATCACACACACCCATCAGAATGCCAGCTCAAAAGAGCACCACAGGCTTTGCCCCCCCCATCCCCCCCAGCAGGCAGAGCAACGCCTGGCACACAGTCAGTACTCAAGACATTTTTCTTGGTGGTTCCTTGCGAGTGAGGGCCAGGCCTCTCCCAGTGAGTCCCAACCCCTCTTCCAGCGGGCGCTGCACGTTCAGAACCAGGGCCCTGGCTCTAAGGCCAAGGCTGTGGGTTCCCAGGGCCCGCAGCAGGCTCAGCCACCCGACGCCTTCCCGCGGTTGCCAGGGCGACCATTGTCATAACATCCCCAGCGTTCTCTCTCGGTGGTGGGGCCAGCTGACAGGGGAGAGAATTATTCCACTGGATAACATCTCAAGTAACCCGCCCAATATGCATCCGCAGGCAAATTCCCTGCTGAGGGCTGGAGGCCTGGGGGATGCGCCCTTCCTCCTCTCTCCACCCCAGTTCCCAGTGACAGCAGCATCCCTCAGGCAGGAGCACACAGGACCCCCCAGTCCAGGCTGTCCACCAGGCCAGGGATGCTAACCAGGCCACCTCCTTCTGCCGGAAAATGTCCGCTGCATGCCCGCTTGGAGTCAAAACCCTCATTGCTGCTGGTGGCTTTTCCTTTTCTTTACATTATTATTGCTAACAAACATTGTAACAATAGGAGGAAAAGAGAGCTCACGGATTTAATGAGCACTTACTAGATGCCAGGCCCACTGGTAACTTTCTCACATAATCATTATTATAATTTTAACATTTATGCTATAACTCGGGATGCCTGGGTGGCTCAGTCATTGAGCATCCCACTTTGGCTCAGGCCACGATCTCGTGGTTGGTGGGTTCAAGCCCCACCTCAGGCTCTGTGCCGACAGCTTAGAGCCTGGAGCCTGCTTCCATTCTGTGTCTCCCTCTCTCTCTGCCCCTCCCCTGTTTGCACTCTGTCTCTCTCTCCCTCAAAAATAAACATTAAAAAAAATTTTTTAATATTTATGCTACAACAAAACATGCTAAAATACAGAATACAGTAGTATACATACTATATAATATAGATTTGTATATAAATCATAGATAGGAATTCATAGACCTATAATATATAATTAGAAATATAACAGTATTTATAGGATGTATTTCGAATGATAAAACTGACATTTGCTGATACTTCTTATATGCCAGCCTGAGCCTACTGTTTTGCTACATCATTATGCGAATAGTGATGCTGTTATCAATACACTATTCTGTACAACAGAGTCCCAAACGTAACCATAGCTAAGTTTTACTGAGCACTTATTATGTGCCAGGCATTGTACTAAGTGCTTCATTAATATTTTCTTGCATTCACACACTAAGGGCTAAGAGCCCAGTTTTTCCCATCATGAAAATAGAAACTGGAGGCACAGAGTGACAATGTAACTTGCCTAAAAGTCCCCTGGCAAACAAGCAGAGGCCGCAGCGGCCTCCATGCCTCCTATCCCATTCCTGATTTTCACAACACACTTGAAAATGGTCCCGCTTTACTTCCAGCGGAACCCCCTGGGGACAGTGTTAAAAATACACATGCTGAGCCCCTGCTTGCCCGACCCACACATGCAGGATTAAATGCACTCGGGGCCACAGAGGGGCTTCTCATTTCTTTTAAACAAGATCCCCAGATAGTTCCGACAAAGGCAAAAAGTCTAGAACCACTGCCTTCGGGGGTTTTTGTGTTGTTGGGTGTTTTTTTTTTTTTTTTTTAATCACTCATTACCACTGCAGTGCCAATTAGGTGATCTGATTAAATTAATGAGTCTTGAGGGGCTGAAATTCCAGAGAGGACAGTTTCGAGTGATGTATGGAGTACCTACAATCCTAAAAAGGAGAAGAAGAAGGGAGAAAAACCAGATGCAGTGCCCCCTAAGGCAATCTCGGGCTGGCGACAGGTGGAAATGCTCCCAACCTTTCTGGAACGAGGAGGGCCTGGGTGAAGAGTGATAAGTAATAACACACATTTTGTCCAGGGCTGACTTTTTAGGGGAGCAAAAAGCCAGCCATCTAAATCACCTCCCACTGCCCACCCCTCTGCCCTCTGCAATCATTCACCAGGGACCAAGCTGGGCAGAGAAACATAAGCTCTTAAGGTGGGGGCCCACCCTTGGAACCTACGTTTTTAAAAAAGTATTTATTGGGGCGCCTGGGTGGCGCAGTCGGCTAAGCGTCCGACTTCAGCCAGGTCACGATCTTGCGGTCTGTGAGTTCGAGCCCCGCATCAGGCTCTGGGCTGATGGCTCAGAGCCTGGAGCCTATTTCCGATTCTGTGTCTCCCTCTCTCTCTGCCCCTCCCCCATTCATGCTCTGTCTCTCTCTGTCCCAAAAATAAATAAACGTTGAAAAAAAAAATTAAAAAAAAAAAAGTATTTATTTATTTTGAGAGAGAGATGGTGCAAGCAGGGGAGGGACAGAGAAAAGAGCGGGGACAGAGGATCCAAAGCAGTCTCTATGTTGAGAGCAAAGGCCCAACGCGGGGCTCGAACTCACAAACCGTGAGAGCATGACCTGAGCCGAAGTCAAAAGCTTAACCGACGAGCCACCCAGGCGCCCCTGCACCTACATTTTGAACCATGAGACTTCCGGGTAACAAAGATAGATGTAAAAGAAAGAAAGAAGGAAAGGAAGGAAGGAAGGAGCAGGTATTGCATTAGAGGAAGCATGGCTGGGGAGGAATCAGGCAGAAGTTCTAGATGCCATATCTGTCATCAATGGACAGCCGGGAGACAAAGGTAGATGCAATCGGCAGCCAAGAATATCCGTGGAGGGGTTGCCCTCAGCAATATGTTGCCTTATTACCCGCTGCTTAAACTACAGGAAAAGTAGAACCAAGATCCCAGAAATAAAGACCAGAAGCATCAGGGGAAAAACACAAAACACATGGGCACTAAAAGGAAGTCTCTTTTAGGCAACAGCTTAACTTTGACCATGGAAGCCTGTTCTGTCCACAGCTGCACTGCTCAGTAGTCCAGCCAGCGACTCAACATATGTGGCTACACACAAGGAAATTAAAATGAACAAAAGTAGATAAATATTTAGCACAGTGAATAAACAGTGTCAGGGCAGCTTATGGGCACCCCTGACCAAAAATCCAGAAAGTGAGGGAAAAAAATCCAGAAAGCACCTCTCCTAGTCATTATGTGACATCAGGCAATCAGAGAATTCAATTCCCAAAGAACGTCCTTAGAATTTGAGCTTAGAATTGTGGGAGACAAACTACTTTCCAGAATGGGTTGGCATCTTTAAGTTCTGGGAAAATCTAGGATGAATAACAGACATATGAGATAATTAAACCCATAGTATTAATATTTGAATTAAAGAGTTCGAGCCTTTGGAGTATTTATTTTCTATTCCCTTAAAGTTTTAAATAATTTGGCCAGTTAGAATAAGACTTCACCTTTCTGGTTTGAAACGTGCAACTGAATAACTGACTTAGACATGCATTTTACATTGAAATTGTGTCCAATTTATGCACACTATTGGGAAGGGGCTTAAGCAAGGCCCAGCACATTTTTATAAGCTTGATATTTTAAGATTTATACATGCTATGTAAATAGTTGGGAAGGCTTGTTTGTCAACAATTAGAGCATGGCTTTTTTTTTAATTATTTATTCTTTTTTAAGTGTTTCTTTATTTTTGAGAGAGACAGAGACAGAGTATGAGCCAGGGAGGGGCAGAGAGAAAGGGAGACAGAATCTGAGGCAGGCTCCAGGCCTCGAACTCACAAACCGTGAGATCATGACATGAATGTAGGCTCCCAAGCAGGCTCCACACTGTCAGCACAGAGCCCAACGCGGGGCTCGGTCTCACGAACCATGAGATCATGACCTGAGCCAAGTTGGGATGCTTAACCAACTGAGCCACCCAGGTGCCCCTAGAGTATGTTTAAAAAAAAAAAAAAAAAATCCTGTATATTAAATTTACAAATATGGTTTAAATTGTTTGACAATGCTTAAATTCACTACAGTTGTCAGCGGAAGCAAAGATGATGCAAAATCCCCTCTATAGGACCGCCGAATTTGCTAGACTTACACAAGCAGGGTAATACTATATAGAAGCTGAACTAAAAGCATAAGGACAGTGAGAGTATGGAACTTTTCCATAAAGGGTATGGCTTTAATAAACTGTTAATTTTAAAACCAGAAAAGAATTACATAAAAGTGAACATTCAGTTCTTCAGCTGCCTTAACCACATTTCAAGCGCTCAGTAGCCACACATGGCCTGTGGCTATTGCGTTGGACCCCATAGATACAAAATATGTCCATCATCTCATGGTGGGGAGGGGGGAGGATTCTTCTAAACCACACACCCAATTTTAGCAGATCTCTTAGGAAATGAACACCCCAGAGCCCTTTCCCTTGAACACACAATATAACTCTTTCCAAGATTTGCAGGATTATCCCTATGGCAAACGCAGGCTCCTGAAGGAAATGGGGCATGGCATGGAGCAGATCTGAGTGGGAGAGGTGGAGAACAGAGCAGGGGCTGTGAAATTTACCCCAGAATGACGGGAATCTGTGAAATCCCTCAGGAGGAAGCACAAAGGCTATAAACGCATCCGCTAACCTCGTTCCCGTTTTATTTTATAAGGATTTTTGCCAAACTCTCAATATTACTCTCACCCTGACCCTTGCTTTATACTGAGCAGCTCTGGATGGGAAATCAGGGAGTGGTTTAAGTGATTTTTATGTTTTTTCCCCAGTTGGTAAATTTCACACACACAGGAAAGGATTCTGACCCCAAAATACAGCTGGAAATGTTCAAATAAGCCAGAAAATGGTCCAGCCAAGATGAACCATACAACATCACTATGCTTTTTGGGGTTTTTTAAGAGGTTTTTTATTTATTTTGAGACAGAGAGAGAGAGAGCACAGAAGGGGTAGAGAGAGAGGGAGAGAGAGTCCCAAGCAGGCTCTGCACTGCCAGCTCAGAGCCCGATGTGGGGTTTGAACCCACAAACTGTGAGATCATGACCTGAGCTGAAATCAAGAATCCAATGCTTAATGGACTGAGCCACCCAGGCACCCCTCACTAGGCTTTTTGAACACACAGGTGACAAAAGACTAACATAAAAGACAGCCCCTCCCCCCCAATTCAACTCCCTGTCCTTCAATTAAGTGGCTGTGGGACGTCTCATGGACTCATTTTTCTATTAAATGAGAGGTTAAAAAATGGCTGCTCTCCAGAGTGACTCCAAGTTCAAAAATTCCACGATCATTCCCATAGGTGACACCAACGGGGCAAGGGCAAAAGTATCCCACGTAGGTTTACACTAGTTTCGGCTCTGCTGGGCAAGGAAAAGCATTTTTCTGTGTCTCTGTGTTGCACCTGGGACCTTGGCAACAGGGTCAGTGTTCAGAGGAGAATACTTGCCAGGTGGGTGGGGCGCAGGGTTGGAGCGTGACCCCCAGGTTTTGTTCTACAAGCACACAAAGCTCCAAGCAGGGAGACTTGGACACACATGGCTACCACGGATCAGCAAAGTGAAGTCGGAGTACAAAGAGCGCCACGCCGAGAGCTGTTCCAAAGACCAGGTTCCCAGCTGGCTCTCTCCTGAACAAGCTGACAGAACCTCACTCAGCAAATCACTTAAGCCAGCACCGTCCAATAGAACTTTCTCTGCTGAGGGCAATGTTCCGTATCTGCGCTGTCCAAAATGGTAGCCAGTGGCCCCATGTGGCTGTTGAATACTTGAAATGTGGCTTTTGCGTGTAACTGAGAAGCTGAATTCAAAGTTGTATTGACTATTAATTAATTTAGCTTTCAACAGCCCTGTGCAACTAATCAGTGGCTACCATCTTGGACAGCAAGATGCAACCCTTTCTCCAAGGTATTTCTTCCCCCAACCCCCGTTTCTTCCCCCTCAGCAAAAAGCCATTCCTGTTCCTTTCCACTTTCCAGGTGTGTTTAGGGGTTGAACAAAGGGATGACTACAGAGGGCTGAGGATTTGCTGAGAGAAGGTCCCTTCAGAAGTGTGGTGCCGTCGAGCCAAGCTGGGGGCATTCTCTCACTTGCTGTGGTGGTGGACAGAGGCCCAAGGTCCTGAGGATGTCACCCACGGAAGCTTTCCGGTGGCCTACATGCTTTCCCTTTCTCCCCAAAAGATGCATTCCATAGATCCCCAACGCATGCTGATGACCATCCCAATGCCTTACCTTGGCCAGCGGGGCCCTGCCCACTTCTCCCCCATCATGAACCCCACAGCCTCTCACTCCAAGTCCACAAGAAGACCCACTGAATGAAACTCTGATGGTGACACAGCAGTGTGTCTTCTACAAGGTGATTCTGATGCACATGCTGGTTTGAGAGGTCCTGCTCTAGAACTTTCTGTGCTTCTGAAATGACATCCCTGTCCTTTGACCTTCTGCTCATCCTTCAAGTTCTAGCTCAAATGCTCACTCTCCCCAGAAGCTCTCTTTCTTCCCTACCCAGAAGTATAATCCTCATCTTACCACCCTCAACTCCTAAGGCACAATGTTTACGCCTGCCCCCTAAAACGTATTCCCTTGTATTAGAGTTATTTATATTCACGTCCTAATTCCTCCACCAGATTTTACATATCGAAGGCCAGGGGGCCTTGTCTTTTTTCATCTCTGCATTCTCCCCACTCTGAGCACAGTGGTTTCCCCCTGCTGGGAAGCCATTAATCCACAGAATGGATCCACGAATGAATAAAGGATATGACCAAATGAACAAATGAAAGGCCTTCTCCATGCAGCCACCCAATCGGTCCTGGGTTTGGATTCCCAGCCTGGACTCTGGAGTACTTTTTTTGTTTTGTTTGTTTTGGCTTGTTTGGGGGGGTGCGGCGGGGGTTTGGTGAAAAAGAGATACAAACACAACAGATTGGCAACTCCAACCATCTGCTACCAACCTAGCGATGAGGTTGTTGACAGCAAAGAGAAGTGAAAAGCTACTTTCCACAGAGAAAGAGAGAAAGAGAGAGAGAGAGAGAGAAAGAAGTTGTTTTCCTCTTGTGACCTCCTTTCATATGGTAACTGTGCTACCACACTGCTGTCCCACAGCCTCTCCTTGGACCGTGCCTCCCAACTGTCTCAGCAACTAAAATATGGCAACAGCAGGCTCCATGTTTCAGGCTCTTCATGTATACTCTCTTGAACCTACCAGGTTGGCCTCACTGTCAACATGACAAAAGCAAGAGGTCAACTGACTTGCTTGGCACGAGTCTGGCCGGACAGTAGCACAGCTGACCCCGGGGCCATTTGGCTCCGAAGCTGCAGCCCTTTCACGAGCCATGGCAGCCAGCTGAGCTGGTAAAAGAGGGAGCCAGAGGCCAAGGTTGTGATTCAAGTCCAGCAGGGTCCATTAGTGACTATGTATCTTAGAACAAGTCGTATCACTCAAGCTCGTGAGAACAGCGGGAACAGGAGACTGAATAGCTTAGGGGTCCCCACCCTCTGTACCACAGTCCTATTCAGGGACCCTCTAAGAAGATGCCATGGTGTCCTGTGCATGTTTACAGAGGACACATGTTTCCCTGAAATCTCAAAGGCAGCTACAGGCCTCAGTAGGAAAACACTGTGCAGCTGTAAGAGGCCAGACCACCTAAGGAGGAAAGAAGCTTGCAGCTACGAACAAGATCCCCCTCTCAAAGAGTTCAGAACCTAGAGAAGCGAATAGGTACGTACACAGCTCCTTCACCTGATTGTAGAGGGCAGTGGGCACTGTAGTAGAGGCATAAGCAAAGTACTCTAAGGATAGAGAGATGATGTCTGGGAGGGACAATCTGAGCTAATTCCCTGGAGGAAGTGACATCCAAACAGGTCTTGACAGATACTTATAACTTCCTGTGTTCCAAATTACCATTCATTGCCCCCTACACACCCATGAACACACCTATACTGGCTTCTTTCTACTTGAGCAGACAGGAATCACGTGGAGGCGGGAGGTTGAATTAAATGAGTCTTGATGTTCCTTTCAACGCTGGAATCCTATGATTTCAGAGATCTGGGGCCTAACCTATCTTCTATCCAGCTATCCATCCATGGAACCATCCACCCACCATTTGTCCATCCACCCATCCATCTATCCACACAACAATCCATCCAGCATCTACCCACAGACCCATCCATCCATGCAACCATCCACCCACTATCTGTCCATCCACCCATCCATGCAACCATCTATCCATCACATATGCATTTCACGCATGGTACCTGCCTAGCACCAAAAAGTGAATATACAAGGAAGCCAGGATTGGTTCCCATCTTGAAAGTGAATGACATTGGGGCGCCTGGGTGGCTCAGTCGGTTAAGCATCCAACTTCGGCTCAGGTCATGATCTCATGGTTTGTGAGTTCAAGCCCCACATCGGGCTCTGTGGTAACAGCTCAGAGCCTGGAGCCTACTTTGGATTCTGTGTCTCCCTCTCTCTGTCCTACCCCCCTTGCACTCTGACTGTATCTCTCAAAAATAAATAAACATTAAAAATTTTTTAAGAAGCCAATGACATCATAATGGGTATATCAGGCTATGTGTAGTTATTACATCTAACTGATATAAATTTCTACTACTACTCTTAATAATAAGGTTAGTTTATAACCAAACACATAGTGGAATAAGATAATATTTTCAAGTGCTTCTCATAATAACTGCCATATAGACAACAAGGAATAATAGTTGATTTCCCACAACTGCCAACCACTGTGCTAAGCCCTAGGATAACAAGGTCGACTTGATCCCTGCCCTTATGGAACTTCTATTTTTGTGAGAAAAAGTGATGACAAGTAAGCAATAAAAAAGATAACCACAGATTGTGATAAATGCAATGGTTTCAACAAAGAGCTTCGAGCACACAACAGGGAAGGATGGTTTGTGACCCGAACCAGGTAAAGAAATCTCCCTACAGAGAGGGCCGGAGGCCAAGCACAGCATGTACAAAGGTCCTGAGGTGGGAAAGCACTTGCCATGTTTCAAGAAGTTAGGGCTGGAATATCATGGGTGAAGGAAAAAGGAGATGAGGTCAAAGATACAAGCAGGGGCTAGATCATGGAGGTCCTATTATAGTCATGGCAAGGAGGCAGATTTCATGCCTATGCTGTGGGGAACTGCAGAAGCCTTGTCAAGTGTGGAGTGACATTATTTGATAAAATGAGTAAAAACCTCATCTGTCCTGAAAAGCAACTTTGTGAGAGATGCTCTCGGCCAACGTCATCATCATACCCATTTTACAAAGGCAGAGAGAGAAGCACCAGTTGACCCACCTTCACAAGACCTATAATTCTGTAATCCACCCAGCTGGCCCTCTGGGTCTCCTCCCACCTCTAAATAGTGAAGCCCTTCCAAGAGATTACACCTCGGCCCAATTCCCCAATCCCACAGCAGAACAACACGACAAAAGAGAGAAGAAAAGAAGGCATGAGACCAAGGAGGAGGAGAAATCCTGTCTCCAGCAAGGCCTCTGCACAACATTCATGAACGAATGCATGTTGACCTGGGATGGACATTTTCAGCTCCGTATCAGAGAGGCAAAACCCTCGACGATGCCAGCTACCGCCAGAACTAAAAATGGTCTTCTCAAAGGGAAATTTCTGAAATTCCATACCTTGGAATTGGTGGGTGGAAGGAGTCATCCCAGAATCCTGATGGCCAGCCAGGCCCACATATTTGGTTTCCACCAAAAGGTGATAATTGGAAGAGATGTCTGGCTCAGTCGGTTAAGCATATGACTCTGGATTTCAGCAGCTCAGGTCACGATTTCATGGTTCGTGAGTTTGAGCCCCACATCAGGCACTGCACTGACAGCTTGGAACCTGCTTGAGATTCTCTCTCCCTCTCTCTCTGCCCCTCCCCTACTCGGGCTCTCTCTCTTCCCCCCTCTCAAAAACAAACTTTAATTTTTTTAATGTTTATTTTTGAGAGACAGAGGCAGATGCAAGCAGGGGAGAGGAAGAGAGAGAGGGACAGACAGAATCAGAATCAGGCTCCAGGCTCTGCGCTGTCAGCCCAGAGCCTGACATGGGGCTCGAACCCATGAACTGTGAGATCATGACCTGAGCCGAAGTTGGATGCTCAACCAACCGAGCCACCCAGGTGCCCCATCAAAATAAGTAAACTTAAAAAAAAAAAAAAAAGAAGAAGAGGGGATGTCATCAAAAAAGCTGCCTCAAGACCAAGGAAACACATAACCTTTTATTTCTATTGGTTGTGCATCAGATGGTCAACCAATCACTGCAAGGAAGACATCATTGGCTTAGACCATTCCTGAGTGAGCTGTTTTAGGGCATGCTACTCAGACAGCAGGAACAAAATCAGATTAGGATTCGGGAAGCAAGAAGGAAGGTGCATGGCTTTGGAAAAGCAAACAAGACTGTCGGCCCCACTCAGCGCTTGACTCAAGGAAGGCTGAATCTTTGGGACCAAAATTTCGAATCATTTGCAGCCTCGTTCCAGCCCCCAAGAACTTCTGCCCTAAACCCCTATTGAGGATGATTATAAAACACCAACATTGTTTTTCTCTTTTTCAGTTTTCATTCAGATATGTGACCTTTGGCTTTTCCCCAGGGCGCATCACTTCCAAACTTTCTGCAGACCAGACTCAGCCCTGGAGGTTCCTGGGAAGACTCAAAGGGAGTCAAATACTACAAATAAAAGCTTCCACCATATCAAAATTACGTTCCCCAAAAGGACAGATATTGTATGATTCCACTTAATATAAGGTACCTAGAGTAGTCAAATTCCCAGAGGCAGAAAGTAGTTTAGAGAGTGCCAGGAGAGGGTGGGGGTAGGGAGTATTATGGACAGCCTATATCTCCCCTAAATTCATACGTTGATGCCCTAATCCTCAGTGTGATGCTATTTGGAGGGGGGCCCTTTGGGAAGTAATTAGATTCAGATGAGGTCACAAGAGCCAGGCCTCCATGATGGGATCAGCATAAGGACATAAGGATATAAGCATCCTTATAAGGATAAATGGAATATGATTCAGCCATAAAAAAGAAGGAAACCCTGCCATTTGCAACAACGTGGATGGATCTCGAGGGTGTTATACTAAGTGAAATAAGTCAAATACTATAGGATCTCACTCATATGTGGAATCTTTTTTTTTTTTTAATGTTTATTTATTTTTGAGACAGAGGGAGACAGAGTGTGAGCTGGGGAGGGCAGAGAGAAGAGGGAGACACAGAATCTGAAATAGGCTCCAGGGTCCGAGTTGTTAGCACAGAGCCAGACGCGGGACTCGGACCCATGAGCCGCAAGATCATGATCGGAGCCGAAGTCAGACACTTAACCCACTGAGCCACCCAGGCGTCCCTATACGTGGAATCTTAAAACAAAACAAAACTCATAGAAAAAAAGATCTGATTTGTGGTCACCAGAGGTTAAGGGCAGGGGGGAGTCGAGAAGGAAACCCTACATGCTCTTATCACAAAGAAAAACCATTTTCTTCTTTTGTTTGTTGTATCTACATGAGCTGATGGATGTTAACTTATTGTGTACCAGTCATTATGCTGTACAGATTAAATTTATACAGTCAATTCTATCTCAATAAAACTGAAGCAGGAGGCGTGCCTGGGTGGCTCAGTCGGACGAGTATCCGACTCTTGATTTCGGCTCGGGTCATGATCTCACGGTCTGTGGGATCAGCCCCGCATCAGGCTCTGCGCTGACAGTGAAGAGCCTGCTTGGGACTCTCTGCAAGCCAGGAAGAGGGCTCTCACCAGAACCCTGCCCTGCTGGCTCCCTGATCTCAGATTTCCAGTCTCCAGAACCGTGACAGAATAAGTGTCTGTTGCTTGAACCCCTCCCACCCCCAGCCTGTGGTATTTTAAGGCAGCCTGAGCTGACAGGGAGTGATTGTTGGTCGGGTGCAGAGCTTCAGATCAGGATGTTGCAAACGTTCTAGACATGGATGATGGTGATCGCTGCACAACACCGTGAACCTACTTAAGGCCACAGGACTGTGCACTTAAGATGGTTAAAATGGCAAATTTTATGCTACTGTATGTAACAGAATAGTTTGCCATAAAAAAAAAAAAATAAGATATGTCACAGTGCCCGTTTTACAGATGTAGACACAGAAGCACAAAGACTTGGCCGGCATCTCCTGTGCAACTTGGGCAGCAGAGGAAGAAACAGAACCCGGCTCACCCAACTCCAAGGCACGCCACGGGGACACTGCCTCCTTTCCCAGCCTCAGATGCCTGTTCAAACCCGGGTCTCGTGTGGAAGGAGAATCCAGGCAGGAGAGACAGTTCACCGGCACAGGAAGACGGATCTCTCCTGGTTATTATTAGTGAGGTGAGGCAGCCGGCTGTGGAGGGCTGTGGAGGGTTTCCACGGGAGAGGAGCCCAAGGTGAAGTGGATGGACCGTGTGCCCGCGCATCTGGGCAGCAAGCCCTGTGGTCACGGAGGCCTAAAACTTTCCACCAAAATCCCCACGCGCAGCTACTTAGCTCTTGGGGGAGAATTAACACGAGTCCCCAGGGCTGAGATTTTCCGTGGTTAGCTTCAACCCAGAGGAAAATGTTGTTAGAAAGTTTAAAGGGTGTGACTATTTTTAAATGAGACATCAGGCCACCGTGTCAGCAGCGCACAGAAGTAGGAAGGCTGGCATCTCGCCTCTTTTTTTTTTTTTTTTCTTTTTTTCCTATCACGATTCAAATGGCCAAACTGCCAAAGAAAGTAAAGATAATTAATGCTTTGAGCCTACCGGAGGCCAGGAACTCACTTTATCCTAAACTTGTGGCTCTCGACTAGGGGTGATTTGGGTCCCCAGGAGACAATGGGCCATGTCTGGAGACATTTTTGGTTGTCACAGCTTGGTGGGGAGAGGTTGTTACTGGCGTCTGGTGAGTAGAGGCCCGGCACGCTGCACACAGGACGGCATCTCCTCCCCTGCAACAAAGAATTACCCAGCCCCAAATATCTATGGTGTTGAGGTGAGAAGTCCACTCCTAGGCCAACGGTTCTCCAACTGGAGCGTGTATTAGAATTCCCTGGAGGGCCTGGTAAGATATAGATTGCGGAGGTGGGGGCACAGACAACATGGGGAACGGGAGTGGGAGACACAGACTTTCAGCCATGGAATGAACACATCACGGGGATGAGAGGTACAGCATAGAGAATATAGTCAATGGTATTTTAATAGCGTCATGTGGTGACAGCTGGTGACACACATGTGATGCACCTGTCCAATCACTATGTTGTACACTATGAAGCTAATGTAACATTGTGTGTCAACTATACTTAAATTTAAAAAAAATCTTTTCCCCCCCAAAAAAAAACTGGGGTGTCTGGGTGGTTCAGTCAGTTGAGCTACTCTTGATTTCAGCTCAGGTCATGATCCCAGGGTTGTGGGATCCAACCCTGCATCAGGCTCCATGCTGAGTATGGAGCCTGCTTAAGATTCTCTGGCGCTCTCTCTCTCTCTCGCTCTCTCTCTCTCTCTCTCAAATAAAATAATAAAAAAACTAGATTGCCGACCTCAGCCCCAGAATTGTCATTCAGCAGGTCTGGGGAGATGCCCAACTTTGCATTTCTGACAAGTTCCCAGGTGATGCTGATGCTCCCGGTCCAGGGACTACAGTGTGAGAAACAAGGTCTTGGGTTATCCTCACAACAGTCTGTTGTGAGGCATTGGCACTGTCCTTCCTATCCTCCCTTAGAGATGCGAGTCCCTAAGCCTTCAAAGGGGGACAAGTGTTGTCCAAAGTCCCTCCAGCTGTTACTGGCAGAACCAGTATTCAAACCCAGATCGGTACAACATCCAGCCATTTTGGGTGCCCACAGGCTTCAGTGTTCAGCCAAGTGTCCTAGGAGCCCAGGAGGGTACCTTTGCTATGTGTTTCCTCCAACCATGATCATCCCCTGTCAACGGAACTTGTAAGTTTCAGGCTAAGGAGCTCGACTTCAGAATTCCACAATAGAATTCGTTCTCCTGGAAACAGTGCTTACAAATCTAGTATTTTCAAGTAAGATCGCCATTTAAAAAGGTCCTCTCTGTCTTAAAGCCCTTTGCAGGTTCTAGAAACTTTTTATATAAAAAATATTTTATCCATGGTTTCACTGATTTACTTTATATGGAGACCCCGCCCCCTCATGCTTCATTCAGATCCATTTCACTGCATTTGAAGTTGTGTATATACCCATAAACCATAGTTGTGTGTGTGTGTGTTTTTTTTTTCTCTTCCCACTTGGATCCACCCTGGGACATTTTTCTGCCAAACCTTGCATCACACTTGAATGGTGTAATGGAAATAATGCTGGACCGGGAGCCAGGAGACTTGAGTTCCAACAGATGGGAAAAGGAGGTCTCAAAGTGGAATATTGCAACATCCCAACTTCTACCTCGAAGGGCTACTGGATTCCCTTGTTGATGAGGAATTACCACTGGGTCACCTTGCTACGTGGTTGAGCACAGTCATCTCTCACTTGAGAAAAGCGAAATCGTTCAAAAGTCACACGAGAAGTGTGCAGAGCAGGGGAACGGGAGATTCCTACATTCTCAGCCCTACGGTCTCAATCACTACAGCTCACTTTTTCAATTAGCAATGTCTTGTTCAAAAGCGATCTTTAAAACATTGGTCGGGGGGAATGAGGAAATGAGAAGTTGCTAATCAACAGGCATAAGATTTCAGTTATGCAAAACGAATACATCCCAGAATCTGACGCACACCCTTGTGCCTACAGATATCTAACAGCACTGTGTTGTGCCCTTAATATCTGTTAAAAGGGTGGATCTCATGTCAAATGTTCTCACCACAGTGAAATTTAAAAATAATAATTAAAAAAGGAAGATGAGAGTCAAAGGGGGGAAAAGTAGCAGCCTATATGTCCTTTTAAACATATCTGTTCTAACTCAGGTTTTTTTTTTTTCCTATTTAAAATTCAAGAATAAATTAAAAGCAACCCCCCCCCAAAAAAATTTTTTTTTAATTGGCTGGGTTTTTTTTTTTTTTTGATTTCTCATTCCTCCGCATGCCTCCCAGACTGAGGACTCTCACAACACAATATTCCCACTTCTCCCATTTCTTCCTATCTTGTTTCCTGTCTTTCAAGATTCTGTCTTCTTCATCGGCCAATTTCAGGCTCTTCCAAGCATTTTCTCCCACACTAGCTTCTATTCAAAGATACATCTTCCTCTACAGATAGCAAACTACGGCCCAAAAGCCAAATTCAGACCTCAGCCTGTTTTTACAAATAAAGTTTTATTGGAACATAGGCACACCTATTAGTTTACATACTGTCTATGGCTGCTTTTGTGCTACTACTGCAGAGTTGAGTAGCTATAAGAGACTGCGCTACCTGGTAAGCTCAAAATATTTACTACCTGGTTTTTTATAGAAAAGTTTGCGAGGGGGTCGCCCGGATAGCTCAGTCAGTTAAACATCCAACTCTTGACTCTAGCTCAGGTCATGATCTCACAGTTCACGAGATCGAGCCCTGTGTTGGGCTCCACACTAACAGTGCAGAGCCTGCTTGGGATTCTCTCTCCCTCCCTCTCTCTGCCCCTCTCTGGCTCGTGCACACTCACTCTCTCTCTCAAAATAAAAAAACAAACTAAAAAAAAAAAAAAAAAAGAAGAAGAGTTTGGGGACCCCTGCTCTACATACAAAAAAAAATCAATTTTATGACAGGTTGCTTATAAAGTGAATTTTAACAAATAGTACTACATCTCTACTCCACATGCAGGACTGTGGCTATCTGGTCCCTGCCCCAGAATCACCATAAGACAGGACACACAGCTGGGCTCAATAATTATTTGCTGAGCCAAGTCAATGAATTGCTAATGAAATTTAAGGAAAAACTGGAATGAGATTCTATGTAAACCGAAAAAGCCTTTGCAAAAATAGTGAGCAAGTGTCTAATGAATTAGGGACTCAGGCTCAGTGTTCTCATCTTTGTCCTTTGGAAGGGTTGGTTGAGGCTTGTGAACTTGAACATGTCCCATAATGTGCGAAAAGCATCATCTCTGGGCTCAAAATCTGGGTCCAAATCTAGGTTCACCACATACTAGCTGAGTGATTTGGGTTATGTCACATGGTGTCTCTGAACCTTGTATCTTCATCTATAAACTGAGGATTCTACCATCTACATTCAAATGGATTGTTACAAGAATTAGGTGTAATACAATGAGATCACAAACAATAACTAAAAGTACCCAAACCATAGTGGGGGAAGCAGGAAAAGGCAGGGCCAGTAGAAGAGGTGACAACAATGAGGAATTCACCCCCAGGTGCAAAACTGAACGAAGCACACACACACACACACACAAAAATCAACCAATAATCAAGATGAATTCTATTTTAATGCAATTAATTTTGTAAATCAAAATTAATATTCCCCTCTGGGGCGCCTGGGTGGCTCAGTCGGTTAAGTGTCCTGCTTTGGCTCAGGTCATGATCTCACGGTTCATGGGTTCGAGCCCTGTGACAGCTCACAGCCTGGAGCTGCTTTGGATTCTGTGTTTCTCTCTCTCTGCCCCTCCCCCACTCTCTCTCTCTCTCAAAAACAAACAAACATTAAAAAAACTTTTTTAATCAATACTCCCCCCAAAAATCCATGGAGAACAAACTTTCACAATTTTAAATAAAAGCAGGATCAAACTGTGCCAGGTCTAGGGTAAGGAGAGAGACATTAAATCATACAAACGCTGGGTCGTGGCTGTCTTTATAGAAAATGTTATCTTATTTATCATGACTTCTTGCAATAATTTTTTTTAAAAAATTTTGAGATAACAAGCACAAGCGAGGGAGGGGCAGAGAGAGAGAGAATCTTAAGCAGGCTCCGTGCCCAGCATGCAGCCCGACTCAGGGCTCGATCTCACATCTGTGAGATGGTGACCTGAGCCAAAATCAAGAGTTGGACGCTTAACCGAGCCAGCTACCCAGACGCCCCAATTTTGATTTTTAAATATTGCATTAAAAAAGGATATGCCTTGATCACTCACTTTTTTTTTTTTTTCCTCTGCCCCTTACACTTTGCACCCAAGGGTGGTGCCTAGTCCCAGCCCTGGGTAGAGGCCTACGAACTATCTCATCGGCCCAGTGGTTCTCAGACCTGGCTGTACATAAGACGCAACCAGGGGAATTAAAAATATAGTAATAACAAAAGCAATGCCTACAACCTATCCCCAAACCAGTTAATCAGAAGTAGAGAGGTGGTGGTATTTTTAAAAAGTTCTCCAAACTACTTCACACCCACTAGGTTGTCTATAATCAAAAAGAGAGACAGTCACAAGTTCTGGCAAGGACGTGGTGAACCGGAACCCTCGTACCCTCCTGGCGGGAAAGTAATAGGGCACCAGCCACGGCAGAACACAGCTTGGCAGTCCCTCCAAAGCTAAACATAGAGTTACCGCACAACCCAGAAACGCCACTCATAGGTATATGCTAAGAAAATTGAAAACGCACGTGCATACAGAAACTCATACACAAATGAACACAGACAGCAGCACTATTCGCAATCACCAAAAAGCAGAAAGAGCCAAAATGTCCATCCACCGCGAAATGTATGAATGAAATGTGCACATCCATACAATGGAGTATTATTTGCTCATGAAATAGGACTGAAGCACTGATACGTGCTACCACATGGATGAACCTTGAAAATGTCATGCCAAGTGAGAGGAGTCAGAGGCAAAAAGCCACATACTATATGTTTCCATTTTACGAGACATCCAGAATAGGCAAACAGAGAGGGCCAGAAAGTTGATTAGTGGCTGCCAAGGGCTGGTGAGAGGGAGGTAGGGGAGCGACTGCCAATGGGCAGCGTGTTTCTTCTGGGGTGAGGGAAGTTCTGGAATTGGATAGCGGTGATGGTTATACAACCCTGTGAATATACTAAAACCATTGAACTGTATGCTTTTAAAGGGGGGATTTTATAGGATGTAAACTATACCTCAATTTATTTTTTCTTAAAGTAGGCGCGACACCCAGTGTGGAGCCCAAGGCGGGGCTCGAACTCATGACCTCGAGATCAAGACCCGAGCTGAGATCAAGAGTCAGACACTGAGGGGCGCCTCAGTGGCTCAGTCAGTTAAGCAACCAACTCTTGATCTCAGCTCAGGTCATGATCTCACAGTTCATGGGTCAGAGCCCTGAGTCAGTCTCCATGCTGACAGGAAAGAGCCTGCTTGGGATTCTCTCTCTCTCTCTCTCTCTCTCTCTCTCTCTCTTTCAAGATAAATACACTTAAAAAAAAAAAAAAGAGAAAGAGACACTTAACCCACTGAGCCACCCAGGTGTCCCGAATTATACCTCAATTAAAACAAAGCTCAGGTGTGATTCAAACACACAGCCGAGGAATTCGGTCTCCATCTCTACAAAATGGGTACTCTGGTAGCTGGCTTCCTGTCAGCAAGGTCAAGGCTCTGCTAGGGTTCAGACGCAGAGAGCTTGACAAGGCAGGTGCAGTGCCAAGCAGGGCTGAGACACTTCCCCCAGAGAACCATGAGGTGCCACAGGGGAGTGGTTTCCTCCCCTCTGCCCTGTTCCTCTTTGCCCAGGTCAACAGAGATTGGTGCTCAGCTCGGAAGGCATCCAGCACCCACGCTTTCGTTATCAGGAATTAATGCCTCATTAGTATCTACCTCCCGAGCTGTGGCAAAAGCCAGTTTCAAGCCACATGATGCACAGCAGGAACGATCTGGAGGAAAAAAAAATACCAAGGTATGGGTGCCAAGGAAATACACATGAACTAAGAATAGCTCTGGCACTCAGCATACTGTGCAGAAGAAAGGTGAGGAGGTTGCTCTCCCTGACCCAGCGAGTCTGAGATCTCGGCTTCTTTTAGGAGAAAAAGAAAGCACTCCAGTCCATCCAGCAGTTTCCATTATCAGGTGGCATGAAAGGTTGACTAGGAAACCACACCAGCTTTGCAGTGTCCAAAAATACAATCAAAGCCTTGCTGGCACCTCCTGTGAGTCCCATACAAGGGGCTGCATTCTGGTTTCCTTCTGTCTTCATGCCGTCCCCATTACCTGGCTGAACAGACATGCCTTTGAGGTAGAACGGCCTTCAGAGGGGAGGAAAATTCTCCCCCCGTGGAAATCCCCTTTGGTACAAAAATAAGCACTCGGTTGGTAATTTTCCTATTTTTTTTTTAACATGAGCTAGGTGACTTGGGTGCTAGCTTTGTGCAGTGCAAAGATACACAGTGATGCCAGATCATTAATGCAGCAGAAACCACCAAGCAGATGCCCTACAAATATAATGGGCTCAAGTCCCCAAATTGTTGGGAATACTGTTTTATTTTGCAGTCTCCTATGAAAACACCCCCGCAGAAGTTTCAGTTGGCTTGAGACTATGTCCACCCACACAAAAAGGTTGGCAGTCTGTTGTGCACACCGTGTGTGTGTGTGTGTGTGTGTGTGCGCGCGCGCACTCACGCTTGCAAACACTCATATATTACACTCCACTCAGCAACCTGACACCTCTCCCGGGTCGCTTCCTGCGGATCCTCCCTTCTGCACATCAGCCGCTTGCAACCTGTTCCCCCACACCCCCACCCGCATCTTGAGGGTTGGGAGACTCAAATGCACTTCAAAAGGGTGACGGATTGTGAACACAGACAATGATGGCCAAACTCCCACCTCTCCACAACTGTCTTAGCAGAGAGCCAAATGCAATCACACTTCAAAAGTCCTCCAGCTTGAGAAGGGGTTAGTGAAGCTTTTCTTTTTCCCCTTTCTTGAAGAAAACAGTAGGCGGTTTTTAAGGGGCTGTTTGGTCTCCTGGATTCTTTTTGTTTGGGAAGGGTAAGTTCCATCTAAAGTAAATCCCTGCTAGGAGGCAGAAAGCAGGACCAGATGAGCCCAGGCTATGTAAACTCTTGTTAAAAGTCCTTCCTTTCAGGTTCCTCAGAAAGCTAAGAACAGAACTACTCTGCCATCCAGCAACTGCACTACTGGGTATTTACCCAAAGAATCCAAAACACGAATTCAAAGGGATACATGCACCTCTATGTTTATAGCAGCATTATTTACAGTGGCCAAACTATGGAAGCAGCCCAAGTGTCCATCAATAGAGGGATGGATAAAGAAGATATATATTCACAATGGAATGTTACTCAGCCATAAGAAATAATGAAACCTTGCCATTTGCAATGACACGGATGGAACTAAAGAGTATAATGCTAAGCGCAGTCAGTCAGAGAAAGACAAAAACCATATGATTACACTCGTATGTGGAATTTAAGAAACAAAACAAATGAGCAAAGGGGGAAAAAGAGAGACAGTGGGGCAAACCAAGAAACAGACTCTTAACTACAGAGAATAAACTGATGGTTACGAGGGAGGTGGTGGGGGGTACGGGGGAAATAGGTGATGGGGATTAAGGAGTGCACCTGTCGTGATGAGCACTGGGTGTGACAGAAGTGCTGAATCACTATATTGTATACCTGAAACTAATATTACACTGTAGGTTAACTAACTGGAATTTAAATTAAAACTTAAAAAAAAAAAGTCCTTCCCTTTTACAGGACCTCGACACTATTGATCCCCAGCATCTTGCAAGCACAGACTATCTCAACAATTTCACGAATGCGATTGGTACATCATGAACACTCAGCATGTGATAAAAACACAAATCTCTACTTATCCCAAGGCTACACTTCCATCAACTCCCCACCCCTTTGAGACACAATCACAAAATAAATTGTAAATAAAGTCTTATGAGAGGTTAAAGAAAGCCAACACACTAACATCAAAGTGTTTTCTCCAAGGAGGCCATGGTAAGCAGAATTCTAAGGTGGCCTCATGATCTGTTATGATCTTGTACAAGCCTTGCCCTTCATGGGTTGACATGGTGGCAGAACACGTGACTTGCTTTCTAATCAAAAGAATAGGGCAAAAGTGATGGAATGTCATTGCCATAATTAGGACTCATTATATAAAACTGCATCTTAGCAGATTGGAGAGAAAGGCTTCCCTGCTGGTCTTGAAGAAGCAAACAGCCATACTGTAAACTGCCTACAGAGATAACCATATGGTCAGGGAACAATGAGCAACCTCTAGGATGTGAGGGTGGCCTTCAGGCAACAGTCAGCAAGAAGGTGGGGCCCTCCATCCCAAAGATGCAAGGCAATCCATTCTGCCAACAATGTGAATGAGCTCGGGACCAGATTCTTCTCCAGTCCAACCTTCAGAGGAGAATGCAGCCCAGTCAACACCGTAACTGCAGCCCCGCGAGATTCTGAGCACAGAACTCAGCCAAACTGTGCCTGGACTTACAGCCCATGGAAACTGAGATAATAAATGTGTATTGTTTTAAGCCACTAAGTTTGTGACAATTTGTAGGCAGCAATATAAAAGTAATACAAAATTCCTTCCCTACTTATTCAGAGGCTTACTGACTCTTACCTAATATCCAATACAGAGGCTTATTAGTTCTTATTCAATACCTAAATTTGTGTGTATATTTTTCTGGAACACAACGAGTAAGAAATGTAGTACTAAAAACACATACCCATTAAGAACAGACCCTCTACTGGGGCGCCTGGGTGACGCAGTCGGTTAAGCGTCCGACTTCAGCCAGGTCACGATCTCGCGGTCTGTGAGTTCGAGCCCTGCATCAGGCTCTGGGCTGATGGCTCAGAGCCTGGAGCCTATTTCCGATTCTGTGTCTCCCTCTCTCTCTGCCCCTCCCCCGTTCATGCTCTGTCTCTCTCTGTCCCAAAAATAAATAAACGTTGAAAAAAAAAATTTTTTTTAAAGAACAGACCCTCTATGAAAGAGACTCTGCCTGTAGGCAAGGTGCTATAATTAGTCTTTGACACACGGTGGGTACTCAAAGAACATTTAATGGATGCATCAAAAAAAGGTGAGAAAAACAGAAAATACATATAAAATTCAAAATAATAGTGACTACCATTATTGAAAACTCAGCACGCACCAGGCACAGTGCTAGGGAGTTTATATACATGTATGTTTCCTCTTCACTGTAGGTATAACAAGCTGGTTATTTTCATTATTATTGATTGGGTTTTTGAGATATCACAGATAGGCAAGCCCAACCTACAACTTGTAACCCACTGCTTTTTTTTTTTAATGTTTATTTATTTTTGAGACAGAGAGAGCCAGAGCATGAGCAGAGGAAGGGCAGAGACAAGGAGTCACAGAACCCAAAGCAGATTCTGCTCCAGACTCCGAGCTGTCAGCACAGAACCCACTGCAGGGCTCAAACCCACGAACTATGAGATCGTGACCTGAGCCAAAGTCAGACATTTAACCAACTGAGCCACCCAGGCACCCCTGTAACCCACTGCATTTTATTATCTTTCATATCATTAGAATATCGGCATCATGACTGAAACCCATATTTAAGAACGTACCCAACACTGCTAAGGTGTTCAGTCAACTGGTATTAGACCCTACTATTAACTGTGAAAAGCAAATGTGACGGGCCAGAGTGAGAGGAGGATGAGCTCTGAGCTGCACGGATGCCTGATGTGACACCACAAATTCACATGCCTCCAAACCACCAGTGATTCTGGCAAAGGCACCTTTTCTCTTCAAAGTGCTTAGCACAGCATGGCAACACATCAAATCACTGAGACCAAAAGGTGGTTTCATCTTTCCCAGCAAAGAACCCAGTGGCATAATAAATTCAGAAACATGAAGGGCTCTTCCAAAAAAGTCAGCTTCTGAGGAGATCATCATTGTGACAAATGTTCAAGAAGGAGAGAGTGCGTGAGGGGGTCGCTAAGTGGGGGGACCAGGGCTGGGGTAAGGTAAGTGAGGCAGTTACCTTGGTTGCAAAGTTTAAGGGGTGCCAAAAAATTTAGGACTAGAATAGATAAGTAATAAAACATAAATAAAATACACATTAAATATTCAATGCAATAACAAATATATACAAAAGACATAAATAAAATTACAGTATTTTAATGCAATGCTTTCCAAAATCAATGTGAAAAAATTCATGGTAAACAAAATACTCTAAAAAAAAAAAAAAAAAAACAAGCTGTGGTTGATTGTTCATTTCGAGACCCTGTGTCACTGTGCAATAGGAATTATCCCTCCTGGTCAGCCCGCAGTTCCTACACCCACAGGGTCATCACGTCCCCCAGCGGGCTGGTTAATGAGGGTTGACGATGGCCTGCAAACAGACTGGACAATGCAGAGCTTTTACTAACTCTCCCACTTGGCTCAGGATATGGGAAGATAGTTTGATAAGGGCATATAGGGGCACACATTTTTCCTTTTTCCGATATGGCTCTGATCCTCGCGAAGAGAAACTGTCACAACTACCTTTTCCCCGGGCCAGCATGTCATTCGTGATCAAAGACTTCTATCTTCCAGGTGCCTGGGTGGCTCAGTCAGTTGAGCATCCGACTTTGGCTCAGGTGATGATCTTGCTGTCTGTGAGTTCGAGCCCCATGTCGGGCTCTGTGCAGACAGTTCAGAGCCTGGAGCCTACTTCCAATTCTGTGTCTCCCTCTCTCTCTGCCCCTCCCCTGCTTGTACTCCATCTTTCTCTCTCTCAAAAATAAATAAACATTGAAAAAAAGTTTTTTTAATTTCTATCTTCATAAACACTGAATGGCCAAACATAATGAACATAATTTTGAGCTTGGTTTGAAAATTTGAAAATTCTGCAATGTAACAAATGTCTACACTTGCTAAAGGTAATGTACCAGGAAATGTACCAGGAAAGGAAAAAGGGGATTTTCAGTATAAAGGTCAACAAATTCCCATTATAAAATGTCTCTGTTAAGCCAGCCCTGATAAAAAAAAAAAAAAAAAAAAAGTTCCTCCAAAGTTTCCACACGTTTTATTTACAAGTTCATCACACATATATACTGAACAATGCGGAGAGGTCAAAACTGTCTGCAGTCAGACCGCTTGGATTCAAACCCTGACTACCACGTATGAGCTGTGTGACCTTGGGCAAGTGCCTTAACTTTCCTGAGCTGAGAAACAGAGGATGATCATCATCTCTACTTCACAGTGTTGTCATAAGGAGGACCCAATGAACAGATAGGCTTGAAGCACTCAGGACAGAGCCCAACACAGAGCGAGCCCCTGACAAATGTGAGCCGTGTTGACAAGGGCAAGAGTTTGGTCTCCATACTTAACACATATTTAGAAAGACTTTTCCCTTTGATTTTCTTTTCAGTTACATTTGTCACCACTTTGGACAAAATCACGGTTGAGAAAGGCTACAATTTATAAATAAAGCACCTCTAAAAATAAGGGTTTGACTTACATCTTACGATTCTCTGGGGTCATAAAACAGGCTGGCCAGCAGCTGACCCTGGTTTAGATAGCTAAAGTACAGGAAAGTGTGCTTTCTATCCAAAAGCACAGTGGCAAATATTGTAGGGCTACAGAGTTGCCAGATTTAGCAAATCAAAATAGAGGACATCTAGTCAAATGTGAGTTTTGGATAAATGAATCGGGTTTTGTTTTTTTTTTTTAGCATATGTCCCAAATATTGCATGGGACATCCTTAAACTAGAAAATATCATTCATTGTGGCACCTGGGTGGCTCAGTCAGTTGAGCGTCCAACTCTTGGTTTCGGCTCAGGTCGTGATCTCACTGTTTGTGAGTTTGAGCCCCAAGTCAAGCCCCACGACGACATCAGAGCACCTGCTTGGGATTCTCTTCCTCTTTCTCTGCCCCTCGCCTGCTCGTTCTCACTCTCTCGCTCTCAAATAAATAAACCTTAAAAAAAATTTAGGGGTGCCTGGGTGGCTCAGTTGGTTAAACGTCTGACTTTGGCTCAGGTCATGATCTCACATCTCGTGAGTTTGAGCCCCACGTCGGGCTCTGTGCGGACAGCTCAGAGCCTGGAGCCTATTTCAGATTCTGTGTCTCCCTCTCTCTGCCCCTCCCCTGCTTGCACTCTGTCTCCCTCTCTGTCCCTCTCTGCCGTGCTCTCTCTTTCTCTCAAAAATAAACATTTAAAAAAATTTTTTTTTTAATTTTTAATCTTTTAAAAAACTGTAGACTGTCTTTTAAAAACTAGAAAACAGACTCTAGTGGCATCATAATCCCCTTCCTCTACTAAACGTACAGAGCTTCCATATACTGGGAGGAGGGAAAAATTATTAGTCACATTTTATGAACGAGAAAACAGTTGTTTAAGGATGTCAAATGGCTTAGCCAAGGTCACAGAGCTGGTAAATGGCAGATCCTGAACTCAAACCCAGCTGTGTTGAACCCTAAAGATTAATGCTCCCAGGCCCTGGACCAGTGTTTTTTCCAACCTTGCTACCTGCTTACCACTTTTCTGACCTTTGCCCCAGCCACTGCTGTTTATTTAAAATCAGTGATTTTCGGTGTGCCTGGGTGGCTCAGTCGGTTGTGTTCAATTTCAGCTCAGGTCATGATCTCACGGTTTGTGAGCTGGAGCCCCACTTCAGGCTCTGAGCTGTCACACAGAGCCTGGAGCTTGCTTCAGATTCTGTGTCTCCCTCTCCCGCTCTCTGCCCTCCCCTGCATGTGCTCTCTCTCTCTCTCTACGATAAATACATAAACTTTAAAAAATTAAATAAATAAAATCAGTGATTTTTACATCTGTCAAATTTGTATTCAAGCTAATGAAGACCTGCTATCACGACTCATGTTAGCGCTATCCTACAACTGAACAGCCATAATTTTGATGTGCTAGTTATGTATTTTCTAACACAAATAAAATGGAACACATAGCTATTAAAATGCAAAATGTTTTGCTCACATGCCACACGCAGCCCCAAATCACCGTGTGCGCACCAGTGGTCAATGCAACGTACTCTGGGACGCTCAGAACTCCAGAAGCAGCAAAAGCGATGCAGGAGGGCAGGTGTTCAGAGGAGGAAGGAGAAAAGGCTTCTTCACAGGCTACGTACCATAGCTACGGTACACGAGCAATGGAAAATTAGGCAGAACCGAGAACTACTGTGAATGTATTCTCCTCCCAAAAAGGACAGCACCTTGTAGCAGAAAAACACATAATGCGGAAGAGCATAATGGTCGGAATCACAGCGCTGCCTTATGCCTGGGGACGAGACACGGAGCCATAATGAAAGGAAAATACTAAATAAAATAACCACAAAGGACAAACCATACACCCTTGTCTTTCTGAAGAGATTTGGACTAAATTACACCAAGTTTCCCTTTTTCTGATCTGATCCCATGATTTAAAAAGTAGGAAGATAGTATGTCCTAATTAGTAATAAAAAAGCAATAGGGTGACCATGATCATAATTAACATTCATTCATTCATTCCACAAATATTTAACATTCATTCATTCATTCCACAAATATTTACTGAGTACCTACAATGTGCCAGGCACTGTTCCAGGATGATACATATTTAAAAATCAATTGCCTTCAACTTATAGAATTATTGAATCATTGTATCACCCACCGGAAACTAATATAACACTGTATGTTAATTATACTGGAATTAAACTTTTTAAAAATCACTTGCCTTCACACAGCTTCTACCTTGGGCAGGGATAAGCTTTGGGTGTGTCCACCATCATCTCACTGACTCTTACAGCAGTGGTTCTCAAAGGTTAGGGCAGACCAAATCCCTTGGAGGACTGGTTAAAACACAGATCGCCGGGCCCCACTCTAGAGTTGCTGATTCAGTAAGTCTGGGGTGGGATCTGAAAAATCTGTGTTTCTAACAAGTGCCCAGCTGATACTAATTCACGCTGCTGGCCGGGGACCTCCCTCAGAGAGCCACTGCCCTTCCACAATTCTATGAGGCAGGTACTTTTATTTTCCTCGTTGGGCAGATAGGGAAACTGAGGCTCAGAGAGGTTAAATTACCCGCTCAGCTTAACACAGGAAGTGACCACACCAAGATTCATGCTTGGTTCTTTCTGACTCCATCTATGAGATTAGCCACCATGATTTGTCTTTGTTCAGGATGGGGAGCCCTGCCACACTGATGCAGCAGAGACTGAACAGGTGTGCTTTCTTTAGCCAGAATTTCTAAAATTCAAAGAAATGAGTTCTCCGCCCTGTGAAGCTGGATGTGCCTGGTCTGGGAGCTCAAGACGGCGCTCGCCAGGCACCTCAGGTGAGAGCTGGTCTCCAGGTAAATGCACAACAGCTGCACCTCTCTCCCAACACCCTCTGCTAACTAATCTGCAGGGCTGGACTGACGTCAGCCCCAATGGAAACTGCTCTCCTGCCCTGACCTGTTTAGAGATTAAGAGAACACAGAACACAGAGAGAGAGAGAAAATATCAGAAAAAGTGAATGGAAAAATCTGCAAGCAAACCAGCCACCTCTAAGAGGGCAAGGTTAAAGTAAGTTGACCTCACAGGGTTTCGTCACGAAATTCAAAGGAAGAGAAATTAATGTGATAGCTTTCCAGAAGTATCTGGAGGGGGGATTTTAGCCACATCTTTCCTGCATTAAAAAAAAAAAAAAAAAAAAAAAAACATGTTTCCTTTTGTCTTCCTATAAAACGATATAATGCTGGCATTATAATCATCCTTTCACTGACCCTCTTTGGGAGCTGATGGCTTACTGAGAAGGTATTCAATATAATCATACTACTTGTCTTCTAGAGAGAAAGAATCAGGTGGAAGCTCCTGGTGAGACCCGGAAAACACTGAAGATTCAGGTTGGGTAAAAGTGAAGTGACAACTAGTTCCCAAGAAAGAAGAAGGTAATAAGAAAAAAAAACAAAAACAAAGCAAGACATCGGGGGTGGGTATTTGCAAGACAGTGGCTGACAGCAATCAATCTACAGCGTGTCTTCAATACCTTCAATTCTATTACGTGTGGAAATGAAAGCAATTCATCAATGGAAAAGCGAAGCACAGAACAGATTTCTGTGAGCTTGTCGTATATCCATTTACACACATTTCCAAATAAACATCGGGAACAAATAACTAGAAGACTCGTGAACTTTGGCTCTGTTCACGCTTGTTTGCGAGACTCATTATCTACCGAGTTGAGCTTTCTTCTGGATTACATTTTCGAATCCACTGGCAGGTTTTCTGAGCGAGGCTGCTTTGTGAGAAAAACAAGGCTTCTAAAATCTGAACAAATGAGAAATACACACCCACCTTCACCTTTAAGGGAAATCATCAAGGCAAAATATTCCCAAGCACCCAGCCTCAGTAGTAGAACCGTAAACGGAAGCACGATTCATGAAATTTGCCCTACCTGGAGAATGTCTACGGTATAGCTCTTAAGTATCACTATGACGCAAATACATAAAGACAGGACTCAATCTTTGGGATCTGAATAGAGAATGCATAGAATTCTGAGGCCAAAGAGACTTCGATGTCTGCTCTGATTCACACAGGAACGGAGGATCCTACTGTCTTAAGTCATACACTACCATACACAAACAAACCTTCCAACACCACCCGGAGAAAAGCTATCTACTCTGAATAAGTCACACTCGGGTTTCCACACCGAGTTGCAGGCCATTCATTCGAGCTGTTCAGGCAATGAGGCAGTTGAGCAATGAAACGTCCTGTGCAATTCCAGTATTTAATTCACTGTGGCCTTCGATATTTAGAATATCGAAACGAAAAGTGAGCCAACCCAATTTTGCAGGTAAGGAAAGTAAGACGTGGAGGAGGGGCATGACGTGCAAAGCCAAGAAGCAAGTTAGTCTCAGCATCAAGACTCAAACGTGGTTTTGACTCTCAAGACCAAGAAGCAGGGCCTTCTACTCATGGTTTTCAAACTGGGTTCCATGGGCCCCTCAGGGGTTCCATGCAGAGTCTAAAAGGCAGGATTCCAGTATCCTAGTAGTGGTACTCTACCTACTTTCTACGTTCGAATCTTTGTAAGATCTCACTTAGAAAGAGGGACTCCACCGCCCGAACAAGATCTGGACATCACTACCCCTACTGTTGTCTTTTATCAAACAAATTTCCTCCCTACCAGGTCTAAGTTACCTGACCTCGTTTACCAAAAGGACAGTGGCAAAGCCACTCCAGGTCCCCTTCCACTGCCCCCAAACCCGGCTCCTATGTTTTTTTTAACTGGCTTTATCCTCCAGCACAATTACCTGAGATGCCATTTCCCAAAGTGTAGTATGTGTGCACCTGTTAATATCAGGGAATACTGCTGCTGGAATGTGCACATGGCATTAAATAATCCCGAATCACGTGGCGTGAAAGTCACTCCCTTTTCTAATTCTTTTGCCCTTACATCAAGTTTATACCAAGAAAGCCTCGGTTTAGTGCTATTATACCCTTAACAACTCCCCAGTGGTTGCTTTGTACTTATTCCTGCAAAAGGCTCAGGAAGGCAGGTTTGAATAATGCTCCTGCCCTCAGAGGGCATACCCCAGCCATGGCAATATTTTCTACGTTATCACAATTTAAACTTCCGTCGCTTTTAGAAAAGCTTCAAGATTTTACAAGATCCCTTAGAGACAACTAGAGGAATGAATGCTCTGAGTGCCACGGGCAGGGCCAAAGCTTCACCTGTATCCTCTTATTATGGGACACAGTGTTATATAGCACCATGGGATTCTTGAAAGGAGGCTCTGAAGTGTGTTTCTTTGGGAAATCTTCCTTCTTCAAATGTCAGTTTAAAAGGCAGGCATGAGTTGGGCAGGAAGCACACCACAGTGTGATCCGAAGAAAACAGGTGGGCACCTGTCTGCTCATCTCTGCTGCTTCGTCCCTAGCTAAGGGAAGGATATCAGTCACAAAGACCAGAGGGCACACTGCCTCCTATAACTGATCAGGTTTGAAATTCACTACCGACACTCCTGCCACATAGGCCCCATAGGCCCCACTAGACGAAGCGGTTGTGGTAGTCACGACTTTGTCTTTAACATGCCATGTGTTTCTACACTTCCATGAATCGGTCATGCCTGATGAACTTCTATGCATCCTTCAAAACCCAGTTGAAGGTTATCTCCTCTGTTAAATCTTCTCTATGGTAGATTATTGATTGGCAGACATTCTCTCTCTCTCTCTCTACTCTCTCTCTCTTTTATACACACAAACGGAGAACAATCCCCCTACCCCATTAATGACGGGTTTGGTCACGTGACTTGCTCTGGCCAATGGAATGTGAATTGATACGATGTTTGCCACACTGAGCATACACCTAGCTCGGTTCGGCCTCTTGTACCCCTGTGATCTGTCATGAGAAGATGCCCAGGTAGCTGCTGTTCATACAACCTGGGTCCCAGAAGGAGAGTCCCATGAAGCAGACTTGAACCCAAGCCACAGCCTTCCAGCACGGCTGCTGTACTGACTCACAGACTAATGAGCAAGAAATGAGAGTGTCTGTTGTAGTAATCACTGAAACTGCAGACTGTTTGTTTCTGCAGCAAAAGCTGACTAATACATTCTCCAAGCAAGACCTCCCTCCTCTGCTTATCACAGTTCTTGAATGTAGAACTCTCAAGAACTTGGTTGGAGAACCAAGGACTTCTTATCACACTTTAAATTTTTTTCTTTACAAGTCCATGTCCTCATGAGCTAGTTAATTCCTTGAAGACAGGAACCATATCTCTTCCAGAAATACGCTATTCAATACACTTGCTGAATACATTGTAGTACTGACCAGACAAATACGATTCACAGCGATCGCAAATTCTCCATCACTACAACCATAAGTAGCACACACAGGAAATTTTAAAACCCACCAGATTGCTTGGCAAGAAGCCAGGGCTTGGGGCACCTGGGTGGCTCAGTCAGTTAAGCATCTGACTCTTGATTTTGGCTCAGGTCATGATCTCACAGTTAGTGAGTTCAAGCCCCACATGGGGCTCTGCACGGGCAGCATGGAGTCTGCTTGGGATTCCCTCTCTCCCTCTCCTTCTGCCCCTCCCCCGCTTGCTCTCTCTCTCTGTCTCTCCCTCAAAAATAAATAAACATAAAAAAAAAAAAAAAAAGCTAGGGCTTATGCTTCTTAGACCAAGAGGACCAACTGTCCAGAGCCTTGAAGCCAGAAATGATGAGCTCAGACATCTGATGCCATCTCAAAAGGCCGTGTGAATCGTTAGTCACTGTATCGTATGTGATAAACATGTTGCTTTTCTAAGTGAAAACATTTAAAATATACACCCAATTTGCATAATTCTGTTTGGGCCTTTCCTAACGAAAAGAACAGAAGTGGGCTAGGCCTCTCTCAACCCCTGGGAGGTGACGCAATAAACAACACTCTTAGATTTCTGATGCCGTTATGTACTGAATATGAAAATTAACTTCTCCCAAGATCTAATTAAGCAGCCAGGTTGAGTGGGAAAAGCTACTTTGCTGGTATTTAGCTGTTTGGATCTTGAACCTTGCTTGGTCCTGTACCTTGGCTTCCTCGTTAAAATAAAAGTAGAGATTAATATTATTCAAATGATGGTACATTATATTGTTCTGGGAAACAAAAAAATATACCTGTGGCCTTCAGACCATTTGGAACCCTGGACACTTACGGCAAAAACTTGTCAGTATAGAGGGATTGCGTTCTAATGAATGACCTTATGGAAAACTGTCGTCCTGTTTGTCCACAGGGATTTAAAGTTGTCTGAGAGGGTTTTTTTAATGTTTATTTATTTTTGAGACAGAGAGAGAGCACAAGTGAGGGGCGGGCAGAGAGAGAGGGAAACAGAATCGGAAGCAGGCTCCAGGCTCTGAGCTGTCAGCGCAGAGCCCGATGTGGGGCTCAAATCCATGAACTGTGACATCATGACCTGAGCCGAAGCAGGATGCTTAACTGACCAAGCCACCCAGGTGCCCCACTGTCTGCGAGTTTTGAAATGATACAGAAATGCTAATAAGGTAAGGTCAAGCCAGAAAAACCAGATACAAAGCATTGAATGTAGATGACCCCGATACATAAAGAGAAAAAAACAAATACCAAAACTGGTTCAGTGAAGGCTTTCGGGTGGTGGGATTATGGAACTGTTTTGTACTTCTTAACACTTTTGCATACTGTCTAAATGTTCGACAAGGAGCCAGATTTTAAAACACAAAGTAGAGAGAAAAGCTCAACACTCCAGAGGACAGAATTTTCTCTGATCGCGGCTCTTTGAATGTTGTATTTCAGGAAGAGAGCAATCGGGGCCTGTAAAGATAGTGAAATGACAGCTAGGGAGGCTTACCTAGTTAAAAAAAATTCATTGGCAGTCAGTCCCCTCAGGGCAGACACTGTTTCCAGCAGTTCTGAAAACAGTTTGTTCCAAATTAACCTTTTGATGAGAGTCTCCAGCGGGCCCAGAGGTGAGAGGCCCTACCCAGGGCAGGGGAGCCGAGCCCGGGAATAAAGATGGGGTGCCTGTGACATCTTTGACTAGACAATGAATGGCATCTCTTGACCCCTCGCTGAGGCAGCTTCAGAAGCAGAGTGCTTGATCCCCAGGGGGCCCGAAAGGAGAAACATCCCTGGGATTCGTACAGTGAGTTTCTAGACCAGGACGCAGGGACCTGGTTTCTTTCTGCTGTGAGCCGCTCACATGTCAGGGGGTTGGGGGAGCTTCGAAATCCCCCCAAGGAAGCAGTCACCACCACCAAGAGCCACGCCGCCCCCCACGGGTCTTCCACTTAAATCTGTCTGTCCTACTGCAGTGGGTTGAATAGTGTCTCCCCAAAATTCACGTCCCCCTGGGACCTCAGGATGTGACCTTCTTTGGAAATAGGATCTCTGCAGATGTAACTAAGGTAAGACTTGAGAGGAGGTCATATTAAATTGGAGTGGGCCCTAAATCCGATGAGAGTGTCCTTATAAAAGACAAAAGTAGGACACACAGAGGGAAGAAGGCCATATGAAGATGGAAGGGGGGAGGGGAGGGAGACTACGGCCACCAACCACGGGAGCCACCAGGAGCCGGAAGGGGCAAGGAAGGATCCTCCCTCTACAGCTTCTAGAAGGAGGCAGGCCCTGCTGACAGCCGGCATCAGCCTTCTGGCCTCCAGAACCATGAGAGAACACATTTCCATTGTATTCACCACCTGGTCTGTGGAATTTTGTTTTGGCAGCCCCAGGAAACTAATACACCTACCTTCACCCATGTTCTCCGCCCCTGCCTCTTGAAACTGGCTCTTAACCACCTGTGACCATCTCCTGTGACTTTTCTTCTTTGTCCCTCTTTTTACTCTCAGTGGGGCCACCGGCTCCAAAAAGGTCCTGAGCCGGTCCTGCCACTTACTGGCCGTGTGGCTCTGGACTTCAGACTCTCGGTGCATCAGATCTCCCATCTGCAAACTGGGATGAATGGGATACTGGCATTCACTGTCACTGGGGGGGAGCGGGCGGGGGGGTTGGGGAGTCAAAGAAGTAATCCATGCAAAGCACTTCGGCACACTGGACACTTGGGAAACACTCAACTGACTTTACCTGTGGGAATCTGCAGTGCTTTTCCTCAGCTGCTTATGGCCCTTTTATCGGCACTCCCTCCTGGGTCCATCTGCACAGCCGTGGACAAAAGCAGAACCGAGAGAACAGTGAAGGCTTCTGGGCTCCCCGGAAGGATGTAGAGAAATTCACGGGTATTAAATGCCAAATCCCAGAGATGCTACCCACGTTAGAGTTTGCAAACCACTTCCACTCTGTGTGATCTGTTTGATTCTCGTCATGACTTCGTGGAGTAGAAGTCTTCACCCCCGTCGTATGGATAAAGATAACAGAAGCTCAGATTGTTGAATTCACGCTCAACTAACGTTTATGGCCATTCCTCTGCTTTCTTGCAAATCGGATTTGTAATATCACAAAGAGATTATAAGATCTCTGATTTCTCTCCCCTTCCATCCCTGCGCCTGTCTCCGTGGCTGGCAATACCAAGTGCTTTGCTATTTAGTAGTCGTGCTTTGACACTGCTTCGATGAAAGTGGCAGGTGAGCCACGTTCATACGCGTAAGCTAAATACAGTGTGGAGTTAGGGATGGTTCCACGTGTGGAGGGCTGTGGGTCAGCAGAACATCTCAGAGAGACAAGACCATGCGGTGAGAATCGGCGACATCCCATGTCAGCTGGGGTACAAGGTCATACAAAACCACTACTGTCCCAGGAATAGTCTGTGCCTGCAGTGAATTTCTTCCTCCCCCAGAACCAAGATTCCGGGTCTGACAAGCCCCTCAAGGAGACATGAGGGCAGGGAACTTTGAGCCAAGATGACCACGCATTCATTCTTCTAAGCAATATACAATGACATGCTTGCATGTATTGTGTATGCATACCTGCCAGGCAGGAGGGGGAATAGTGGTAACCAACACTGATGCGACCACTGCTGTGAGGCTGACCTCACAGGCTAAACTTTCCCCAGGGAATCCGAGGAAAACTGTCATATCTGCGTGTTCATGGATCCTGACAAATTTAGAAGCTTTGGCCTGCGATATATCCGTAAAAGTTTTCCTGTTTTTATTTTCGAGACCTGATTCAAAGATCTCTTCCTCCTTGAAGCTTCTCCAAGACTTGAAGATCAACGATCTCTCACCTACACACCCAGAACACCCTCCCGCCATCTAAACGCCCCCCACCCCTGCAGAATTACCAAAACCTTCCCTATCACTAAGCAGACTTTGAGGAAATGGCCAATTTATGACTTTGCCAGGTGAATGATTAGCAAGTAATTCCACTTCCCACTTCTTTTTCCCCCAACCCCACGTATCCTGATACTGTCCACGTTAGTGCTGCTCAACCTAGGATAGGTGGAAACTTGAGGGTCCTCAGGTGAATTCTCAGAATTCTCCATAAGTTCCACACAAGAAGTTTTTGAGTTTTCACTTCAAAGGTAATTTTTAAAAACGGAACATAGAATACACACCTGCTGGATGATCTGGAGGCCCACTTTATAAACCAGTCCTCCCCGGCAAGTTTAATGCCTGTAATTTATGAGCCTTTGGTGCCGGGTTGTTTTACTTTAATTATTCCAAGCTAATGAAAACAGATAATGAGTCCCCCCCCCCACCCCCGCCAGTAAAAGCCAAATGAGGTCATGCCTACCGCTCCTCCTTCCTTGTACCAAAGGAGCACAAAGCCACCAAGGGCACACACACGAGGCTCACCAAAGACAAAACAACCTGTGTGAGGGTAGGTGATGTCTTGTGCAAGTTTTACTGAGCGACTGACTTTCAGTAAAATATCATTGACGTTATCCATTGGAATGTACTGGGCTTGCAAAATAGTTTGCATTTAATTTTTGCAAATTTCTTTTGCCTTCATAACTGTTTAACATCTATAAACAAAAGGCTTTTATACATAAGTTTCTGTAGGGATTCTCCATATGGGCACTACTGATATTTGGGGCCAGACAATTCTTTTTTTTTTTTTTTAATTTTTTAATGTTTATTTTTGAGAGAGAGAGAGAGATTGGGGGAGGGGCAGAGAGAGAGAGGAGGAGACACAGAATCCAAAGCAGGCTCCAGGCTCTGAGCTGTCAGCACAGAGCCCAACGTGGGGCTGGAACTCACCAACCACAAGACCATGACCTGAGCCGAAGTCAGACATTAATCAACTGACCTACATGCCCACACGCCCCTGGGCCAGACAATTCTTCGTTGTGGGGGCCATCCTATGCATTACAGGGTGTTGGTCAGCATCCCCTGGCCTTTACTCTCTAGATGCTGGTGGCACAACATGGTCCCCAAAATCGTAACAACAAAAAATGTCTCCAGACATTGCCAAATGACCTCTGGGAGGGAGCAGGAGCAGATTCATTGCTGGTTGAGAACCAGTCTGATGTTGGAAGAGATTTGAGTAGCATTAAAATAATTAAGTCTATATAACATATCTAAAAGTCTTTTTTTTTTTTCCTTTATAAGAGGAATATTCTTTGGGTTTGAGAAACCCCAACTGACACGGTAGCAGCACCCACGGATGAACATATCTGTGGGTCTACCGAAATATAATCAATACACTGAATCCTTATATCCTTATATGGCCTGTGTCCTTCTCTCCCCAGCAGCAGAGAATAAAAAGGGACCATTCACAGGCCATATCCAGCCCACAAAAGTGTTCTTTCAATTTTGCATTGGTTTGCAACCTTTAAAATTTGGGAGAAATTGGGGTGCCTGGGTGGCCCAGTCAGTTAAGCATCTGACTCTTGATTTTGGCTCAGGCCATGATCTCACCGCTCCAGAGTTCGAGTCCCGGTTGGGGAGTTCAAGCCCCGTGTCGGGCTCTGCACGGAGCATGGAGCCTGCTTAGGACTCTCTCTCTCCCTCTATCTCTCTCCCTCTCTGCCCTTCTCCTGCTCATGCTCTCTCTCTCTCTCTCTCAAAATAAATAAGTAAACTTACAAAAATTAGCAGGAATCCCCTAAAATCTGAATGTTTGGCCTCTCTTGAAAGACAACAGAAGATCTGGCAATTCGGAGCCTGCATTTCTGCACAGAAACCTCAGGGGGCCCATGGTAGTGGCTGTCCTCCTCTCCCAGCGTGTCCCATCTCCTCCCCACACCCTCACTCCTTATCATCTTACACCCAGTCCAGGGCAACTCCATTAGGAATGGCTTCCTGACTGAAAGAGGAGGACTGACAATTGACTCGTGCTGCCCTGGCCTAGCAGGCAAAAGCTACTGTTATTCAGACTGTAGGTTTATCTCCAGCAACACTGCCCCGTTCATTATCATGGCCTCTTTGGCACCTCTAAAAATCTGACTTTGCAAACGGAAGCCCTACGTGGTGGCTTGGGCAGCATCCTAAGACACACTTGTGATCATGCCAATATCCTGTTCATGAACTTTCAGTGGCTCCCCATGCCCATCCCACGAAGTATTTAAAGCGCTTGACAATGGGGCCCCGGTCTTGACGATCAACTCCCACGCAATCCAGCTACAAACCCTGCACTCCCTTGCCCTGTTTCTTGCTTGCGACCTCTATTCTTTCCCCCTTATCATCTCCTAACGACCTTTCAATACCCATTTCAAATACTGTTTCTTATCAACCTTCTCTGGTCCTTCAAACCAGGCATGCTCCTGCCCCTGCACTGAACAACCCCTGTGCTCTAACTGTAGCTTATTGGTAAACAAGTCCCGGAGGCCCAGGCTGCTCAGCCCCCAACAGTGAAGAGAGATTTGGGATTGCTACCTTGGTCCTAGGCACAGAATTGCTTTGCAGGGCCTTTGGGTCTCTTTGTGGCTATCAACTGCCTTAAACAGAGTAACAGGTGAGAGGAACATTCCAAGGAATGGGTCAGGGTACCCATCAGCCTTAAACGCAATGTGGCGGAAGGCAAACCCTCAGGTAGGCATGTACCAGGCTACCTGTTGCAGCACTGTGTACAATAACAAAACAATTAGAAACGTCCTAAACGGGGGCGCCTGGGTGGCTCGGTCAGGTAAGTGCCCAACTCTTGATCTCAGATCTTGATCTCGGGGTTGTGAGTTCAAGCCTCACATTGGGCTCACAGTGGGCGTGGAGCCTACTTAAAAACAAATAAATAAATAAACCTCGTAAATGACTTTTAATAGGAAAATGGTTAAATAAGCTATTGAACATCCATATGATGGTTGCCATTAGTGCTACTCACTAATTCCTTGTTCATTTCTCATAAAAGACTATACACCTCTCCATGTCCTTTAAAGTAAGGCACGGCCATATGACCTGCTCTAGCCAATGAAACAAGAGTAGAAATGACAGATAACACATCCAAATAGAAGCTTTCAAGAGTCAGTGTGGGAGTTTCTGCCTCAGTGACTGAGAGGCTGAAGCCCCCACCAGCCTAAGCCCACGAGCTCTTGTTACCAGAGACCCCTGCTGACCTGCACTGAACCTACACCATGAGAGGAAAACACACTGTTATTGTGTTAGGCTACTGAAACTTGAGGGTTGTTTGTTACTGCATACCCTCACCCCTGCTGACTGGTATACATTCCACAGAGTATAATGCAGCACTCTAAAGATGGGACTAACGCCTATAAACATATACGTGCCTAACAACAAAGCCCCAAAATACATGAAATAAAAAACTCTCAGAACTGGTGGGAGAAACAATTTAATAATAGTAGTTGAAAACCCTTTTTTTTTTTTTTATGTTTATCTATTTTTGAGACAGAGAGAGACAGAACATGACCAGGGGAGCGGCAGAGAGAGAGAAGGAGACACAGAATCCAAAGCAGTCTCCAGGTTCTGAGCTGTCAGCACAGAGCCCGATGCGGGGCTTGACTCGTCAACTGTGAGATCATGACCTCAGCCGAAGTCAAACGCTCAACCAACTGAGCCACCCAGGCACCCCAGTAGTTGGATACTCTTTATACTCTAAATATTTAATAATACTTTAACATTCCACTCTCAATAAACAATAGAAGAAATACACAAAATCAGCAAAAACAGAGATTCTTGAAAAAGAAGGAATCATAGGGAATATTACTAAGTGAAAAAAGAGAATTACAGAATGACATATATAGTAAATGTGTAAAATATATATTTTTACACAAAACAATGATGTGTATGCAAATACACAGAAAACAGTCTAGAAGGATACACAGCAAACTGGCAATGCTGGTTAATTTAGGGGAGCGGGGAGTAAGCCCCCAGAATTCGAAGCGTGGTCAAGGATATTTTAGTGCTTGCTTTCTGTAATATTCTAATTTTCAACCAGGACAATGATGCATTCTATCAGTATTTCTTAACGACTTAAATGATAAAAAATAATAAAGGAGGTTCTATGACAATGGATTTGACTTGGAATCAAGAATAATAACAGGCACCTGGGCGGCTCAGTCGGTTGAGCGGCCAACTTCGGCTCAGGTCATGATCTCGCGGTCTGTGAGTTCTAGCCCCGCGTCGGGCTCTGCGCTGACAGCTCGGAGCCTGGAGCCTGCTTCCGAGTCTGTGTCTCCCCACCTCTCTCTGCCCCTCCCCTGCCAGTGCTCTCTCTCTCTCTCTGTCAAAAATAAATAAACATTAAAAAAAAAAAAATAATAATAAGCGCATTGCCTATACTGAAATAGAACAGATCAATAATAGTAATGCATTGGTGCCATTTACTGAGCACTTACTATAGGCCAGGCACTAAACCAACTACTTCCTATGCGTTTAACTTGAAACCTCACAAGAGCCTCCTGAGACAGGTGCAGTTATGATTTTCAATTTTTAAATAAAGAGCATCTCAGGGAGGTGAAATGCCTTTCCTATACTTACATCCTATAATGCAGTCTCTTAACTTTAGTAAATAAACTCGGTGCTTAGGGTGGGCATGGCAGGTTCCCAGAGGGGCTGCTCACAGTACACAACGGGGTGGAGGGGAGGAAGGACTGGAGCACAGAGCAGCAGTGTTTCTGGGGAGCCTGGGTGGCTCAGCCGGGGAGCGTCTGACTTCGGCTCAGGTCACGATCTCACGGTTCATGAGTTCAAGCCCCACACTGGGCTTGCTGCTGTGAGCCTGTCAGTGCAGAGCCTGCTTCAGATCCTCTGTCCCACATCTCTCTCCCCCTCCCCCACTTGCATTCCCCCCAAAATTAAATATTAAAGAGGGAAAAAAATAGAAGCAGAGTTTCTGAATTTAGGGCCGACCTGGCTTCAAAACGGATTTTCAGACAACAGGTAGCAAAGTGCTAGGAGGGCAAACTTATGAAACTGTGGACGCACCGCAGGGGGACACACAACAACCCTTCTCATTTAATTACAGCTACTTAGGTCCTGTCCTTACTCCTGATGCCACTGTTTTATTTCTCTTTGAGAGGCAGTTAACAGTGGAGTGGTCTAGCTCAGAGACCCTGGTGCCGGAGTATGAATCCTGGCTGCTATTCATTCACTGTGTGACTTTAACTTCTGATTTAACCTCTCTGGGCCTCAGTTTCCTCCTCTGTAAAATGAGTATGACAATCAGGCCTCCCTCAAATGGTGGCTGTGATGATTACATGAGCCAATATGTGTAAAATCTTCAGAACAGCACTGGGTACATTAAATACTAAGTGCTGGCTGCTGCCACTGCTATTCTCAATTGCACAAATGCCACCCGTGATGTCTGGCACATGATAAATGCTCAGAAATATTAAGCAAGTTGAATGAGGCTGTCATTGAGGCCACACAGTGAGACCTTATCACAAAGAAACTTTTAGAGGCACTTCTAACCAAGGCGGTTAGCGCACAGGCTTTAGAGTCAGGAAGTCCTAGACTCTGCCACTAACAGGCTGTGTGCCTCTGGGTAGGTTGCTTCACCTCTCTGAACCTCAGCTTACTCATCTGCAAAATGGAGATGTTGATACGATCTGCTCAGAACTGCTGTGAGGGCTAAATTCGATCAATGTCAAGCTCTTTGCACCATGCCTAGCACGTGGCACATACTCATTAAGTGACAGTAATTATTATCAATCACTAAGTCAATACACTGGACTCACTTGACCCTATGCCTTTCCATCACAAATAATGTTGTAACGGCATCCACAGAGGAATGCACAGCTAGTAAAGTAGTTTGAACCTTTGAAAATAAGAAGTAATCAGTAAATAGTAGATGCTCTTCTTACATATACGAATGCAAATCCCTGAAGAGTTTAGCAAATGTATGTTTGTGTGACAGCTATTTATGGAGGCTGTATACTTTTATTTGCCTAGAATTTGATGCACTAAATGTAAACAAAGTATGATGGAGACTCTAATAGAAGCACTCCCCAGACAGCAGCCAGGGCTCCTTCCCAAGCTCCTTGGAAGCTTAGCTCCTCTGCAGGCATGTTGATGTGGTATATTTAGGCTGTTAATCACACCCAGAAATGTTCCCACCTATCTGAAGACAGGGCAAACCCAGCGAGTCTCAAATTAGCAACATCCTACAAAATCTCATCAGCCAATCTAATGCAAATGCTTTAACTTCTGCTCAGAGAAATTCTGTGAGAAATTCTCCCGAACCGGCTAAAGTTCATGGCTCAATATCAGCTATGAGGACGATGGAACGAGCCTGTTGGTCAGAGTCTCTGTGGCTGAAGGAGGACACGTCAGTCACCTTCGGGTGAATGAAAGCACAGTTTGCACAGACTAGTAGAGTTCTCTAGTTAAAAAAAAATCCAAGCAGATCATGTGGTAGGGTGAACAACAGTCCCAAATAAAGAACTTGGGGGAATTTCACATGAGTTTGACTTTGTGTACGTCATTTCTAAAGACCCAGAATTAACAGAGTTCATAGATGTGATGACTGTTGTGCCCGACCAGTGTCTTATTGACAAAGAACTACTATTTCAGAAGCATGGAAACACAAATTAAACACAAGTATTTAGAGCTATAAGAGTATAAAATATCCATTCTCACCTGGGGAGTCATTCATCCGTCATTATTAAGCCTCCCCCGTCTACCAGACACACACAAGCATGGTCTCTCCCCTCATGGGGCTTACAATTTTTTGGAGAGGGAGGGGGAAAAAAAAAGTGAAGATCAACAAATAAAATACAATTCATCCTTGTTATTCATGGATTTCCTATTGCATATTTTCCCACTTGCTAAAATGTGTTTGTAACCCCAAAATCAATGCACATGGTGTTTTCAGTCATTTGGGGACATACGCAGAGCAAATAAACAATTTGAGTTGCTCACTGAGGTCAGAGAAAGTGACGATCTGGCCTCCCGTTTCAGCTCTCTTTCTGTGGTCTATTTAGAGACACATTTTTGTGCTTTTTTTGTGATTTCACTGTTTAAAAATGGTCCCCAAGCATAGTGGTGACGTGCTGTCTAGTGTTCCTAAGCACAAGAAGGCTGTGATGTGCCTTACAGAGAAAATTTGTGTTACAGAAGCTTCGTTCAAGCATGAGTAACAGTAGTGTTGGCCATGAGTTCAACATTAATGTACATTAAATAAGGTGTCTTTAAGCAGAAACACACATAAAACAAGGCTGTGTGTTGATCAGTTGGTGAAAATGTGACCAGATTGTTGCAGGAACCCACCACTGGACCCCCTGGAGCAATGGTTCAGTGCTCATTAATTCAGTGATGACTTTATAGAACATAACGACTATGAATAACGAGAATCGACTGCAACCCAAATCTATAAATGCAATGATGCAAATAACTAAGGTGAAGTAGAAGTAAGCAAGGGGTGCCCTACTTTAGATTATTAGAGTATGTAGTGCATAATGGACTCTAGCTTTCGTGTAAGAAAGAGGTACTATTAATACGTTTTAATATATATATTTGTTTTGTTGACAAAGGCTAAAACTAAAATTTAAAACCTCAGCAAATGAACCTATCTGTATGACAAGTTGGTGACACAGCTAAAGAGAGGAAAAAAAGGTGTTCTTTTAAAACAGTGTTTTGAGTGTACAGGTATCTAGCAGGAAGTATCCTAATGACCAAAAAAATTGCAAAATTATTAATTCTATTAAGTATTACTAAGTATTCCTATTTAAATAGTAACAGTATAAATATCACTATTTTGAAACATATGTAAGTATCCAGGTCAATGTAGTTAGAAACCAAGATGCTTAGCTTAAGAGAAATGAGATACAAACATAAAATCAAAAGTTAAGTAAAATCATAATAATCTTACATTTAAGTTGAAAATATCATTATGATGGGGCACCTGGGTGGCGCAGTCGGTTAAGCGTCCGACTTCAGCCAGGTCACGATCTCGCGGTCGTGAGTTCGAGCCCCGCGTCAGGCTCTGGGCTGATGGCTCAGAGCCTGGAGCCTGTTTCCGATTCTGTGTCTCCCTCTCTCTCTGCCCCTCCCCCATTCATGCTCTGTCTCTCTCTGTCCCAAAAATAAATAAACGTTGAAAAAAAAATTAAAAAAAAAAAAAAAGAAAATATCATTATGATTCATTTTTCCCTTTCTAAAAAAATATGTCTGGAAAAGACATATCTACTACTATCTACATATCTATCTACTGGAATGATAACCCACTAGCAATGAGCACCACTGATGCCCAACTGTGGTTTCTAAATACCATTCTCTCTAAAAAGAATCAGGGCTTCTTCAAGAAACAGCTGATTCCAGAGGTAAGGGGAACAAAATAATCCTGGGACAACTTATTGTACCCAAAGGCATGGAAACCATTCAAGACAACTGAGATGATATCCAAAGAACTTTGGAGGTAACTTAAAGTGGTTCCCAGTAGCCAAAAATGTATATTTTGAGCTTCAAAAAGAGTAATGTCTGTAATGGGTCGAAACATATCAAGTCAATTTTTTTCAATCCATTAACTTATAATAATACTCTTAAGAATCACTGGTCATCTTTGGATGTTGCTGGTGTACCAACTCTATATTTGAAATTTTGGTAGGTAAAGGGAAAGAATAGGCATGTATCCTGCCTTTACATATAAACTGGATTTCAGGGTAATCACAGGTAACCACGAAGGTGATAAACAAAAGTTATTTATAAAGTAATTATAGCTTAAAATACAGAAGGAATGATAGAATTTGGAAAGCATCATACCACAACCCCTAATGGAATAAGAGATTTAGATACAGTTGTCAGTGGATGCAGTCATTGGGTAAAAGCCTATAGGGACACATTATAATGGGTAGATCGGGCTGACAACACCTGATCCCGTAGGATCAATCTCAGCATCACTAAAAGTGCAATTTGTGTGCCTTCTGGTGTAAGCATTACAAATACCAGGATTCTTGCAAAAGAAAAATAAATAAATATGCCTGAACCTAATCAACCATTTCTAGATTTAACTATTGTTTGGCAGGAAATATGGGGATACAGGAACAAGGTGAACCATAGACCAAGGAGGCATGGAAACGCTATGGGACAAATGACTCCGTTTCTTCAACAAATAATTGATGTGGGGAAAATAGATGGGACATGTGAAGATTAAGAATTTAAGAGACATATCAACCAAATGCAATGTGACCTCCTCTTATGGATCCTCATCTAAACCAATCACCTGCAAAAGACATTTAAAAAGTCTCTGGAGAAATTTGGACATGGGTTGTGTGTTAAATTATATTAAGAAGTTAGGCTTTTTTATTTTGTAAGCTGGGGTAACAGCTTTGTGTTTATATAAAAGTTCTTATCTGAGATGCAGGCTGAAGTATTTACAGATAAAAGTCTATAATCATAGGGATTTGCTTTAAAATTCTCTCTCAGGGCGCCTGGGTGGTTCAGTTGGTTAAGTGACTGACTCTTGGTTTCTGCTCAGGTCATGATCTCAGGGCTCATGAGTCCGAGCCCTGCATCAGGCTCTACTCTGACAGTGCAGAGCCTGCTTGGGATTTTCTCTCTCTCCCTCTCTCTCTGCCCCTCTCACACTCACTTGCTCTCTCTTTCTCTCAAAATAAATACACTTAAAAAATATGTTTATAAATAAAATAGGGGTGCCTGATGGCTCAGTCAGTTAAGCATCTGACTTTGGCTCAGGCCATGATCTCATGGCTCGTGAGTTCAAGCCCCGTGTTGGACTCTGTGCTGACAGCTCAGAGCCTGGAGCCTGCTTCAGATTCTGTCTCAGTCTCTCTCTGCCCCTTCCCCCACCTCTCTCAAATATAAATAAACATTTAAAAAATAAAACAAAAATAAAAAAATAAAATTCTCTCTCTCTCTCTCTCTCTCTCTCTCACACACACACACACACACACACACACACACACACACACACACAGTGCGATGAAGACAAGTGAAACAAGATTGCCAGCTATTAAGTATTGTTAAATCTGGGTGATACACAAAAGCTCATTCTACTATTTTTTCCTTTTATGTTAAAATTTTCTGTTAAAAAGGACTTCAAAACTAATAAATTGTAGGGGTGCCTGGGTAGCTCAGTCTGTTAAGCTCCAACTCTGGATTTCAGCTCAGGTCATGATCTCACAGTTCATGAGACTGATCCCCACATGGGGCTGATAGTGTGGAGCCTGCTTGGGATTCTCTGTCTCCCTCTCTCTCTGCCCCTCCCCCTGCTCATGCTCTCTCTCTCAAAATAAACAAATAAACAGGGGCGCCTGGGTGGCTCAGTCAGTTAAGCGTCCAACTTTGGCTCAGGTCATGATCTCCCAGTTTGTGAGTTCAAGCCCCGCATTGGATTCTGTGCTGACAGCTCAGAGCCTGGAGCCTGCTTTGGATTCTGTATCTTCCCCTCTCTCTCTCTTTCTCTCTCTCTCTCTCTCAAAAATAAACATTTTAAAATTTTTAAATAAATATTAAAATAATAATAATAATAATAGTCTATTGACCTTACTCCTTAAAGGGGAGGAGAGTTCATGCTAATAATTTTTAATGGAGTGGCATATTACATAATAACTACATAATACTGGCAGCAGCCATAAGCTATTCATATCATTGCTTCCTCCATGCCTGGTAGAGGGCTAAGCATTTTATATGTATTATCTCATTAAATCCTAACCCTGAGAGGTAGGTCCTGTGATTATCTGCATTCTACAGATGGAAAAACTGAGACACGGGGCTGTTCATAGACACACAACAAATAAAGAACAAATCTGAGATCCGGACGCAGGCCCGATTCCAAAGTGTGCGCTGATCTACCGTGCGACGTGGGCCAACGCAGCCTTTTCAGAAACGAAGTAATGGCCGCCTGGTGATCTTTCTCGTGTGCGTGTGGAATCGAACAACAGAGAAAAGGGAAGAAAAACCAGCTCTCTCCCCATCCTCGCCTTGGTTTCGTACTTAGGGAACCGCGCAAAGCTTCACCGGCCCATCATATTTTCTGGAACAAAAACAGGAGTCTTGATAACTTGTTGACAGGGGTGTTATAAGCACTGAACATGGTGTGCAGTGCATGCCCAAGGATGACGAGCACTCCATAATTCCTAATTAGCATCTCTCAATTAGGAGTCTGGAAGCTGCTGCTTTGGAGGTGAATTACAAGTTTGATTTGCATATGTCAGGGCTGCTTTCGATGGAGGAAACGGGTGGGTCTCTCCCAGAAGGGACCCTAATGGTGCCGTTTCCAAGAGCACTTTGTGGCACTGAGGAAGTTTCCCTGAACATCCGTTCTCCTCATCATGTGTTTATACCAACCCAGAGGAGAAAAATCGCTTAGCAGCCACTGGCAGCGAAAGCCACAGATGGCCTTGCTTTTGGCAGAGGTGGCCCAGTGACCTTCACCACCCACCCTTCCCCAGCAATGTGGAGGCATAATTAAGATCAAAGAGTGCCCCTGGTAACCCGCCCATGGGCAGGCATCCCAGGAGGGACCACAGGGTGGCCTGCAGGAGAGCACATCCCAAGGCTCTAAAATTCTGCTCCCACCAATGATTACCCAAAAAACGTACTTCGTCTCTCAACTGTGGCACCTAGCTCACGATGGCACCTAGCTCACGGGCTACTGCGTGGAGGAAAACAGGGTAACATACGGGAAGCGTTTTACCCAGTCTCCGACACATGGTCAGCATCAAATAACAACACTGATCACTTATGGGTGATGATTTTATCACCATTATATTATTAAAAAAAAAAAAAAGAACCAGGCCTTTCTCAGGCACCAAACACTGGTGGTAAAGGCAAGGTAATCAATGCAGTCCCATACAAAAGAAGTACCTGGAAAAAGTCATTCTTCCCTTCTTTCAGTCTCCTTATTTTTGTGCTGTAGTAAAAGATACCTAACATAAAATGTACAGTTTTGACCATTTGTAAGTGGACCTTTCAGTGGCATTACGTACATTCACATCGTTGCGTGACCATCACCACCATGCATCTCCAGAAATTTCCAACTTCCCAACCTGAAACTCTGTCCCCAGGAAAACACGGACTCCTCATCGCCCCCTCCGGCAGCCCCGGGGAAACCACAGTGTTGCCTCTATGACTTTGATCACGCTAGCTTTCTCATGTAAACAGAATAATACAGTACAGCTGCCCCTAAAACAACATGGCTTTGAACTGTATGGGTCCACTGATACATGGAGTTTTTTGCAATAAATACAGTACTGACAATGTATTTTCTCTTCCTTGTGATTTTCTCAGTAGCGTTTTTTTCTAGCCTTTGTTATAAGAATGTGGTATACAATACACAAAACATACAAAATATTATTAATTGACTTCTTATGTTACCGATACGGCTTCTGGTCAACAGTAGGCTATTAGTAGTTAAGTCTGGGGGGAGTCAAAAGTTATATGTGAGTTTTGAAATGCGTGGTGGGGGGGAGGGGTCAGTTTCCCTAACCTCTGTGTTGTTCAAGGATCTACCGTATTTGTCTTTTGGTGTCTGACTTACTTAACTTAGCTTAATATTTTCTTGGGTCATCATGTTGTAGCCTCCTCCTGTTCGTGGCTGAATACTACTCTACTGTGTGTATGTATCACATTTTATTTATCCATTTGTCCATCAATGGACATTTGGGTTGTTTTCACACTTTGGCTCCTGGAAATAATGCTGCTATAAACAGTTGTGTACAAATATCTGTTCAAGTCCCTGCTTTCAATTCTTCTGGGTATATACCCAGAAGTGAAGCTGCTGGATCATATGGTACCTCTGTGTATAACTGTTTTTGTTTTTTTTTTTTTAGGAACTTCCTCATTTCTTTTTTTTTTTTTTTTAACGTTTATTTTTGAGACAGAGAGAGACAGAGCATGAACGGGGGAGGGGCAGAGAGAGAGGGAGACACAGAATCGGAAGCAGGCTCCAGGCTCTGAGCTATCAGCACAGAGCCCGACGCGGGGCTCGAACCCACGGACTGTGAGATCATGACCTAAGCTGAAGTCAGACGCCTAACCAACTGAGCCACCCAGGCGCCCCTGGAACTTCCTTATTTCTACTAGCATGCAGAATTATTCTACTTGCTGAATACTTGTAAGTCAGGCACTTGGATTATTTTTCCCCTCATTTAATCCTCACAGAAATTGCCGTAGGCACATTATCTCAATTTTATACATGAGAAAATGGACCTCAGGACCTACCTGAAATTGGGTAGGTAATGTGTGCATGATACCAAACTTAGCCAGGGCAAGTGCTGGGATCTGAACTCAGATCTGGAAGACTCTGAAGCCCAAGATTTCCCAGAAGGCTGTGCTGTCACCACTAGAAAGGAAGAAAAACATCCAACCTTCTCTTTAAAGTGCACGTGCCTGGGGCCTTGGGGGTCAAGAAGAGGGACCACGGAAATGCAGAAACTCAGCATCGCTACCAAACCGCTGTGTTATTCCAGACAAGTCCTTGTCATTTTGCATCTCAATCTCTTCATAGGCAAAGGGAATTAATACTCCTAGGAGTGCACCCAAAAGAACTGAAATCAAGGACTCAACAGATACATGTACACTCATGTTCATAACAGCATTATTCCCAAATCAAGAAAGTGGAACCAACCCAAATGTCCATCAACAGATGAGCGGATAAACAAAATGTGGTCTGTTCGTACAATGGAATGTTATTCAGCCATAAAAGGGAATAAGGTGATGATAAATGCTAGAACCACACAGCTGAACTTTGAAAACAGCATGCTACGGGGGCGCCTGGGTGGCTCAGTCGGTTAAGCGTCCAACTTTGGCTCAGGTCATGATCTCGTGGTCGGTAAGTTCAAGCCCCGCATTGGGCTCCGTGCTGACAGCTCAGAGCCTGGGGCCTGCTCCAGATTCTGTCTCCCTTTCTCTCTGCCCCTCCCTGGCTCATACTCTATCTCTGTCTCTCTCAAAAATAAATAAGCATTAAAATTAAAAAAAAAAAAAAAGCATGCTATGTTTAATATGCCAGATGAAAGGACAAATACTGTATGATTCTACTTATACAAGGTACCTAGAATGTACAAGCGCATAAAGACAGAAAGTACAGGTCACCAGGCACTGGAGGAAGAAGGAGAAGGGTGTTATTTCACAGGTACAGAGTTTGTGCGGGGGATGATAAAAACGTTTTGGGTATAGGGGCGCCTGGGTGGTTCAGTCGGTTGAGCATCCAACTATTGATTTCAGCTGAGTTCATGATCTCATGGTTTGTGAGATCGAGCCCCACATTGGGCTCACTGCTGACAACATGGAACCTGCTTAGAATTCTCTCTCTCTGTCTCTCTCTCTCCCTCTCTCTCTGCCCCTACCCTGCTCTCTCCCTCTCGCTCTCTTGCTCTCTCTCAAAATCAATAAATAAACATTTATTTTAAAAAACACTTTGGTTACAGCCAGTGATAATGATTATACCACACTGTCAATGTACTTAACATCACTGAATCATATACTTACCAATGGTTAAAACGATAAATAGTATGTATGTTTTACCACAATAAAAATTTTAATGGAGGGGCGCCTGTGTGGCTCAGTCGGTTAAGTGTCTGACTTCAGCTCAGGTCACAATCTCGCGGTTTGTGAGTTCGAGCTCCATGTCGGGCTCTGTGCTGACAGCTCAGAGCCTGGAGCCCGCTTCGGATTCTGTGTCTCCCTCTCTCTCTGCCCCTCCCCCACTCACACTCTGTCTCTCTCAAAAATAAACATTAAAAAAATTTTTTTAATAAAAATAAATAAAAATAAAAATTTTAATGCAATGCGTAACACTGGGCTGTTCAGAGGGTTCAATCGGTGTTCCTCAAACTTTACTGTGCACACAAATCACCTGGCTGTATTAAGATGCGATTCGATGAGTCTGAGCCCGGTTCTGAGGCTCTGTGTGTCACCAGCTCCCGGTGGCACCAGTGCCACGCCCTCACGGACCACACTTTGGGCAGCCACGCACAGAAAGGGCAGGCAAGTACCCAGGATTCAGTAGGAGCCAAGCAAATGCTAGCTATGGTTACAAGATTAACACTGAAGTCGATCCAGACTTTTCAAACAACTTGGTCTTTCACTGGTAAAATGCTCATTTCAAGAAAAAAGCAGCACATTTTGACCTGCCTCTTGAAATGTCATAACCCCCAAGCACCTTCTTTTTACAGAAGCTATGAGAGTCTTGCAGAACAGAGACTTCAGCGGCTGTGTCTCCCACAGTCCTCTAAAAACATTTCTCTCTCTAAGCAGCATACGGATAAAAACACCGAGCTTGAAAAACATTTCCATTTTAAATGATCTCAAGCAAAAGGAAGCATATGTAACACACAGGGTGAACCTTGGGCTAGCCCCGTCTACCCCTGTTCTTGGGCAACCCCTAGACATCATTCATTTTTACCTATCCCCAGCATCTGCTCAGGGCTCAGGGCCTCCAAGTGCGGAGGAAGAGATGGAAATAGTTAGGGACCAGGGCTGAAGACATTGGCTCAAAGGGGGACACGTGTCCATGGCTCGGCTTAAAGGCAGGCTTCGATGTCCATCCCCCTTGCTAACCACCGCATGCCTGTTTGGACCTGGGGCAGAATGTACAGTCAAGACCGACAAAATCACGCCCACCAAACCTAAAGGCAACAGTCCTCCCCTTCCTTCCTTCTCCCCCCAGTTTGGAGCTGAAGGTTTCCCATACGTGTCAAGTTCAACACTGCATCCTGTTATTCTGCTTTAGGGGTTCAACCTGCTAAGCACAAGCCCAAACCATAGGAACGATTCAACCAGAAAACTTCCAAAGAGAGCTGAGAAGTTAATTTGGAACACCGATTATAGAGCAGCCAGATTCATCTCTACAGGTTTACTATACCTGCAGCAGCTAACACTTAAGAGCACAGTCATGTGCCAGATGCTGAGCTAAGCACTCTACACATATTAGCTAACCCTCATGACCACATTATGAGGTAGGCACTGTCATTATCCTATGTGTACAGATGGGGAAACTGAGATGCTGAGGGGAGTAAGACAAAAGTTATGGCTCGAAACTGGAAGAGCCAAGGGGTGCCTGGGTGGCTCAGTCAGTTAACAGTCTGACTTTGGCTCAGGTCATGATCTCACCGTTTGTGACTTTGAGCCCCGTGTCGGGCTCTGTGCTGAAAGCTCAGAGCCTGGAGCCTGCTTCGGATTCTGTGTCTCCCTCTCTCTCTGCTCCTCCCCTGCTCACACTCTATCTCTCTCTCATACAAAAATAAATAACATTCAAAGAAAAAATAAAAGAAAAAAAACCTGGAAGACCCAACACTGTTACCCAAAACTTAAACCTATCTCAAAATGAAGAAATTCTTTAATGTTTATTTATTTTTGGGAAAGAGAGAGAACACAGGGGAGGGGCAGAGAAAGAGAGAGGGATAGACGATCTGAAGCGGGCTCTGCACTGACAGCAGAGAGAGCCTGATGCAGTGTTCGAACTCACCAACTGTGACATCATGACCTGTGCCGAAGTTGGATGCTTAATTGACTGAGCCACCGAGAGCCACCAAGGTGTCCCTCAAATGGAAAATTTTTAAATGTGATATTATAGGACTGACATATGTATACAGTCAAATTTGAGAATCCAGACTTGGCCATAAACCTGTAGTCAAAAGACAGTACAAGACATTCATTCACATCCAACATAAAAACATTAATGATGCAGGCGCCTGGGTGGCTCAGTCAGTTAAGCATCGGACTTCGGCTCAGGTCATGATCTCACAGTCCGTGAGTTCGAGCCCCGTGTCAGGCTGTGTGCTGACAGCTCAGAGCCTGGAGCCTGCTTCAGATTCTATGTCTCCTTCTCTCTCTGCCCCTCCCCCATTCATGCTCTGTCTCTCTCTGTCTCAAAAATAAATTTAAAAATATTTAAAAAATTAAAAAAAAAACCATTAATGATGTCTACACTCTGAAGTCCCATCGTTCCTGGTCCTACCTAGCATGAAGTGGTTATCACGGAGCAGTCATGAGTGATTGGTAACAATAACACATCTCCCTTGTTATGATCATCTTGTGCCATCAGATTTGGCAAATAAAGGGCATTCATGTAGATCTGAGTTTCAGATAAATAAAAATAATATTTTCGTGTAAGTATGTCCTATGCAATATTTGGGTATACTTATATTGAAATAGTATTCATTATTTACCTGGCACTCAAGTTTAACTGAGCATCCTGTATCTTCTCTGGAAACCCTAACTCTGGTTAGCGAATGTTAAGCGTTCATTAACCAGAAGCAACGCAGTCAGGCCCTGCCTTGTGGGTCCACAGTCTCCCAAGCACTTTTTTTTTCTTAAAACATTTATTTATTTATTTATTTTTGAGAGAGAAAGAGCACAAGCAGGGAGGGGCAGAGAGAGGGTGACACAGAATCTGAAGCAGGCTTCAGGCTCTGAGCCATCAGCACAGAGCCCGATGTGGGGCTCAAACTCACGAACTGTGAGATCATGACCTGAGCTGAAAGTTTAACCCAATGCTTAACCGGCTGGGCCATCCAGGAGCCCCTCCCGAGCACTTTTTAAAAACACTTTTTTCAAAAAAAAAAAAAAAAAAAAAAAAAAAAAAACCTTTTTCCAGGCACCTGTGTGGCTCAGTTGGTTAAGCTTCTGACTTGGGCTCAGGTCATGATCTCACGGTTCATGGGTTTGAGCCCCCATCAGGCTCTCTGCTGCCAGCTCAGGGCCTGGAGCCTGCTTTGGATTCTGTGTCTCCCTCTCTCTCTGCTCCTCCGCCACTCATGTGCTCGCTCTCTCTCTCTCTCTCTCTCTCTCCCTCAAAACTAAACAAACAAAAACAAAAATCCTTTTTTCCCTAGATTCTCCCAGTATCCTCTGTGACTCAGTAAAGTTATGTGACTTGCAAAGCCAGATAGTGGCGAGAGGCTGGTGGGGCTGGGACTTGGGCACCATGTCCCAGTCCTCCAGACAATTACTATCCCAACAAAGACACATGGCCCATCTTGGGAGGCCAGACAGGAGAACACGCTGGAAGCAAAGGTTTCTTGCTCCTGGAATGGACTTGTGGTGTGAGTCTATTATGTAAATCCAGCTGACTTTGTGAATGCTGAGTTGAAAGGTCTCTGAAATACCCCACTTTGAACTTCCAGACATCCCCGGGATATGCTTTACGCTTTCGATCCTTACACCCTGCTTCGACTTTCCTGCATTTGCTGGAATTCTGGGTTAAGAATTCCAGCTATGCTGGGATGACAAAATCTATTGTTTCCTCCGACCAAGCTGATTACTTTTTGGATACAACATCCCAGCTTTTATTTGGAGAACCTCCCTGCTCAGTCCACAGGAACTTGGGAAGAGCTGATCTCCCTCCAGAACTGAACTGGAGAACACAGCAGTGCCCTCCTGACTACAGGAGTAGAGAAATGAACCACGCATGACCGACAAAAAGGACATCTATCAGAGTCACCAGAAAATAGTCATGATCAGGGCACCTGAGTGGCTCAGTCGGTTAAAGCGTCTGACTTGGGCTCAGGCCATGATCTCACAGTTCTCGAGTTTGAGCCCCACATTGGGCTCTGTGCTGACAGCTCGGAGCCTGGAGCCTGCTTTGGATACCGTGTCTCCCTCTTTCTCTGCCCCTCCCCTGCTCATGCTCTGTCTCTCTCTCTCTCAAAAATAAACATTAAAAAAAATTATTTTAAACACAAAAAAAGAAAACAGTCATGCTCTTCCTCCACAGCAGCTAAGGTGATAAGATGTAGGAGTCGCATTTCCAGTGGCCATCCTGCTACCACCAGGAAAGGCCACCTGAAAGAAAGTAGCACAGCGAGAGAGCTGAGCTCAGGGACAGAGAGAAGCATCCCTGTCTTTAAGTACCTGGATCCAGCCATGTGGAAGCGAGTGCTACCCATAAACTTCTCAATTGTATAAGGAAGGAGAATTCCTTCTCTTTGCAAAAGCAATCTGAGGTACGTTTCTGTTACTTGCGACCAAGAGTTCGGGTTCATGCAACCAGTAAATACCATCATTTTTCACATCGATCAACAGGCAAGGTGAAAGAAGCATCTGGAAATCCTTACAGCATGGGGAATATAGTCAATGTATTGTAAGAGCATCGTATGCGGACAGATAGCAGCTATACTTGTGGTTGGCACGGCATAACGTACAGAAATGACGAATCGCTGTGCTGTATACCTGAAACTAGCGTAATGTCGTGTGTCGACTATACACAAATATAAATTTTTTTTAATCTGGAAATCCTGTTTGCTGTAATTTCAGAATATATCCAAAATCCAACCATGGCTCACCAGTTTGGTGTGAGACACCTTCATCTCTCACGTACATAGTCTTCTAACTCCTCTGTCTGCTTCTACTACACAATCTATTCTCAACCATGAGCTAAATGAGTAATATTTGTTTAAGTTTATTTATTTTGAGAGAGAGAGAGAGAGAGCTCACGTGCACACAAGCAGGGGAGTGGCAGAGAAAGAAGGACAGAGAAAATCCTAAGCAGGCTCTGCACTGTCAGCACAGAGTCCAACATAGCGCTCGATCCCACGAACCGTGAGATCATGGTCTGAACCTAAATCAAGAGTCAGATGTTTAACCGACAGAGTCATCCAGGCGCCCCTAGAAGGATAACATTAAAACTCAAGTCAGGGGCGCCTGGGTGGCGCTGTCGGTTAAGCGTCCGACTTCAGCCAGGTCACGATCTCGCGGTCCGTGAGTTCGAGCCCCGCGTCAGGCTCTGGGCTGATGGCTCAGAGCCTGGGGCCTGTTTCCGATTCTGTGTCTCCCTCTCTCTCTGCCCCTCCCCCGTTCATGCTCTGTCTCTCTCTGTCCCAAAAATAAATAAACGTTGAAAAATAAATAAATAAATAAATAAAACTCAAGTCAGATCATGTTACTACTCTGTGCAAAGACCTTCAACGCACCTCATTTCACTTAGTAAAGCTCTCTACACTGGTCTTACTTCGCTGCTCTGACCTGATCCTCAATGCTCCACTCTGGTCACACAAGCTTCCTGGCTGTTCCTCCAAGACCTCAGGACCTTTGCATGAGCTGTTGCCTTACTCTGAATGTTCTTCTGCCTGCCCTGGATATCTTCACCTGCTCACTTCCTTTCAATCTTTGCTCAAATGTCACCTTTTCCATGAAGCCTGCTTTATTTTGTTTGGGGTTTTTTTGCTATAATACTTACCACCTTCGATTAGTTTTTCTTCTTCTTATGTTTATTTATTGTCTGTCTCCCCTGAGTAGGCACAACAGCATGACTCTGCCTGTTTTACTCAAAGGATATATCCCCTGCACCTAGAAAGCTGTATGGCACGCTGTGGGTGCTCAACGCTGGGATATTGTACTTGGGATGAAGCAGACCCAGGAAGAAGGAAAGGGGTCTGGAAAAGAGAAGAGCAGTGTCAGGGAGACGAGGCAAAAGCTGGAGCCCAGGGACTCTTGCTCCATCGGACCCTGGTTTCAAGATCGTATCTGGGCTCAGCGCACCCTTGGCCGGCCCGGTTCCACCTTTGCAAAAAGCCCCTCGTTCCCATCTTAGCAGACAACTAGGGGCAACTGGCTGTGAGAAAATGTGATGATACACATATGACTGAACAGTAAGGGGGAGAGTCCTCCTCTTAATCTGAGTTAATTTAAGACTGCTCTCATTAGCGTTAATCTGATCAAATAATGACCAGCATCTCAGACCTGTAGCATGCTACTAATGAATTTTTCATAACTCTGTAGAGACATTTTCTGCCCCGCTGTTAATAATAAACCACAAAGCATGGGGTTTTAAACGTATTTCCATTTCGCCACCTCTTTCCTCCCGGCTTTAGGCTCCCTCCCCCTCCCCCCTGCCCGGCTGGAGGTCTTGCCCATGTGCCATTATTAAGGGATGGCTTGTGTTGTTGCGGTGTTCAAGGACCTGCCTCCACCTTGGGGGACCAATAAATTCATGTTATGCTTTCAAATCGTATTTCAGAAATGGAGATCATAGATTAGACTTTTATTCAATTTGGCAAATGAGACCGCCTCATTTTTCTATAATGAGGAGGAGAGGAGGCAGGGAAAGGATGCAAAGGAACCCAGTTTAGAGAAAGGAAGCAGAGCTGTCCCATTCCCTCGCCTACAAATGGGCCTGAATTACTCCATAATCCAGCCACGCTGGACTTACGTGGTCCTTCAAGCACCCCGTGATCTTTCTACCCCTTGGCTTTTGCACACACCATCCTTCTGCCTGGAACAGCCTGTCCTCATCTCCAGTTAATTCCATCATCCTTCAAGTCTTATCTTTACTCTCGCATCCCTGGAACCTTGAGCAAATACTGTGTCCCCGTACCTAGCACAGTACCTAGTACTCAGCACCTAGCACAGCGCCTGACACACGAAACATGTATTTGTACATTGTAAGCCCCACGTGGGCAGGATGGTTTTGTAGGTCTAACGCATGTAACGCAAAGCGGGATGATTGAAGAAGAGAGTGGATGTGTGCTGGAGCTAACCGACCAGGTGCCCTTTTGGAGCAGACACTAGAAATGGCTGAAGATGTACCCCAGGGCCAAAGCCATGACTCTCCTCTTGGAGTTTCCCTTCAGACACCGTGCCCAGGACATTGTCATGACTGCAGATGCCATGGCAACACATCTTGTTCGTGGAGAGCAGGTTTGAATATTTTCATGTTTTAAACACACAAAAGTCATTGGGAATCAAACAGCCACCATCAAGGCCACTACTGGGGATAAAGAAAAAATCAAGAGACTTGCTTTCTTGTAAAGTGACTCGAAAGATGACTTTCAACGATGTCTTTAAGGAATGCCAGCAGAATTAGGACAAGGCAATGCCTTCCACTGTGGCTGCTTCAAAAGTGCAGCCCTCTTGGGGCACTTGGGTGGCTCAGTGGGTTAAGCGTCCAACTTTGGCTCAAGTCATGATCTCACGGTTCGTGGGTTCGAGCCCCACGTCATGCTCTGTGCTGACAGCCTGGAGCCTGCTTCAGATTCTATGTCTCCCTCTCTCTCACCCCTCCCCCACTTGTGCGTGCTCTCTCTCTCTCTCTCTCTCTCAAAAAATGAATAAAGATTAACAAAAATTAAAAAAAATTTTTTTTTCAACGTTTATTTATTTTTGGGACAGAGAGAGACAGAGCATGAACGGGGGAGGGGCAGAGAGAGAGGGAGACACAGAATCGGAAACAGGCTCCAGGCTCTGAGCCACCAGCCCAGAGCCCGACGCGGGGCTCAAACTCCCGGACCGCGAGATCGTGACCTGGCTGAAGTCGGACGCTTAACCGACTGCGCCACCCAGGCGCCCCTAACAAAAAATTTTTTAAAGTACACCTCTCTTTTGTGTATAAGTATTTTGATCTGTGGCTTAGGAAAATAAGTGACTAAGGAATTATTAATGCAATAATAGTTATATGGTTATGTTTAAAACAGAGTACTTGGTATTTATTAGAAATATACATTGAGGGTGCCTGGAGGCTCAGTCAGTTCAGCAGCTGACTCTTGGTTTCAGCTCAGGTCATATCTCATGGTTCATGAGTTCAAGCCCTGCATTAGGCTCTGTGCTGATGGTGCAGAGTCTGCTTGGGATTCTCTCTCTCAATCTCTCTCTCTGCCCCTCCTATACCCTCTCTCTCTCAAAATGAATAAATATACTTAAAAGAAAAAGAAATACACATTGAAATATTTGAGGATGCAATGCTGTGATGGTTTAGGAATTGCTTCAAAGTAATCTAGGCATGATGGGGGGAGGAGTTATTGGCTATAATTTGATATTATTGAGTTTGTGTGATGGGTACATAAGGGTCCATTATGCTCTTCTCCCTACTTTTGTACAGGTGTGAAGTGTGTGTATGTGTGGCCCCAGTCACCTCTCTTACTCTGCCATCATTATAGACTGAAAATAAGCAAACATCATCAAATCAACAGGTAACTGGTCATCCCACCTTCTCCAGGCTAAGCGGTATAACCTTCATTTTTTTCAAACCATGAATGGGTGGGACTGGGAGAAAAACATCTGAAATAGCAATTAACAAACCATTGGTGTTCACAAATTATTTCAGTAGTGTTGATTATCTGTACCTCCCTTTTCCTCACTCAGTATTATTTAAACGTATACACACACATGTGAATTAAAGACGGGAATGGTGAAGGTCTCGATCAGATAACAACGAGGCAATGTCTGCTTTTTATTCATAGTTTTGATTCTGGGGTTCCATAGGAAAATGGAAACATCCAAAAATATTAGGTCTAAATACTATCCATTGGCAATGTTGACATATGTAGATGTGACACAGGCTCTCCAATTAACCATGGCCCTTATATGCCACCTCCCAAATATCCTACCCCCGGCCTATTTTCCTTTCCTGCCCGGTCCCAGAAACTGACCGACTGTGTGATCCCTGGAAATCAGAAGCCTCCTCTATAAAACCTGCATCCCTTCATGATGTCGTTGCAGAAAAATCTCATCTCACATGAGGCTTCCTTGTCATTGACATGATTCTAACTGTATTTATTTCAAAGGAAAGTGTGGATTTTTAAAAACCAGGCCCACCTCAAGCCTCTCGGCTCATTACAAGTTGACTCACAGATGCAGTAAAGTGACTTTATATGTTTTTTATTAAGTTGAAGATTTGTTGGAAATACTTCCCTCTCGCCGTTGTCATTCCTGAAGATACAAAGCTACAGGCTACTCTCCTCAACTCTTATACGTAGGCTATATAAACAGGTATCCTTCTAAAGGACCATTGGGCCCAAGAGGGAAAAGAAAAAGCCTTATAAGCACACAGTAATTCTACCTTACGTGTACTTGTTAGGGAAACCGATGAAAGAGCTTCACAAAGATTTCATTTCCAAAGTAGTCACTAAGGCTGTGTTTATGAGAGTAAAAACAAACAAACAAACAAACAAAATCCCCAAATAAGTCACCAAAGGTGGGCAGTCAACTCAATTATGCTCTATCTTTATGCTGGAATATTACGAGTCATTTGAAATGCTTTTGACAGGGAAAGACATTCATGTCTTAAACCAACTTTAAGATGAAAAGAGGAGACTATGAAATATGTAAAGTATAGTTATTCTTAACTAAAACATAAAAACACAAGTTTGTGTGAGGTACAGTCTGTAAGACTCCATAACAAGATGTTAACAAATGTTCATCTATGGGTGGTGGGAGGAGTGAGTTCATTTTTCTTTTTAATTAAGCACATATTCTATTTTTCCCATAATGAATATGATTTGCTTTCATGTCTATAAAAGTCTTTAAAATGACATTTTTGTTTAATGACTTCTATTTCTGAAGTCTGTGTAAACAATTCATAACCTGGTATATAGAACCTAAATAGCCAACCAAGAACCTATAAAGTGTCCAGGAAAGTGTCGTACAATCACAAAAAAGTAGGAACTTCTGACTCTGGAGTTCCTTCCTGCGTTCCAGCCAGAACCTGGGAACATTTCTTTAGTTTCTGGCAGAGGCAAAACAGTTCACTCCCAAAGTGCCCCATGCCCCTGGCCAAACAAATGTTCACAGCGCCACTATTCACATTAGCTACAAGATGGAAACAACCCAAATGTCCACTGATGGGTGGATAAACCCATACAATGGGATTTTATTCAGCCACAAAGAGGGATGAAGTACCGATACACGATTCAAATAGATGAACTACGAAGATATTATGCTAAGTGAAAAAAAGCCAGACAGAGAAGGTCACATATTGTATAATTCCATATACGTGAAATACCCAGAAAAGAAGAAAAATGTAGCGACAGAAAATAGATGAATGGTTGCCAGGGGATGGAGGGCAAGGAAACTGTGGTTGATTGCTAACAAATAGGTATGAGCACACTTCATTTTGTTGCGCTTCACAGGTGTTGTATGTAGTTGTGTTTGTTTGTTTGTTTGTTTGTTTGTTTGTTTGTTTGTTACAAATTAAAGGTGTAGCCATCCTGTATTGAGGAAGTCTATCGGCGCCATTTTTCAAACAGCATTTGCCCACTTGGTGTCTCTGGGTCACATTTTGGAAACTCTCACGATATTTCAAAGTTTTTCATAATTATTATATTTGTCATGATGATCTGTGATCAGTGATCTTTGATGTTCCTAGTGTAATTGTTTTGGTGTGCCACAAAACGTACCCACGTAAGATGGCAAAATAATTGGTAAATGAGTATGTTCTGACTGCCCCACTGACGGCCATTCCCCCGTCTCTCTCCCTCTCCTCAGGCCTGCCTATTCCCTGAGACACCACAATACTGAAATTAGGCCAATTAACAACCCTACAGTGGCCTCTAAGTGTTCAAGTAAAAGGAAGAGCTGCACATCTCTCACTTTAAGTCAAAAGCTAGAAATGATTAAGCGTAGTCAGGAAGGCACATCAAAAGCTGAACAAGGCCAAAAGCTAGGCCTCTTGCACCAACCATCAGCCAAGGGGTGGATTCAGAGGAAGAGATCTTGAAGGAAATGACAAGTGCTACTCCAGTGAACACACGAATGATAAGGAAAGAAACAGCCTTATTGCTGATCTGGAGAAAGTTTCAGCGGTCTGGATGGCAGAACAAACCTGGCACAACACTCCCTTAAGCCAAAGCTAATCCAGAGCAAGGCTCGAACTGTCTTCAGTTCCGTGAAGGCTGAGAGAGGTGAGGAAGCCGCAGAAGAAACGTGTGGCACTAGCAGAGGTTGGTTCACGGGGCTTAAGGAAAGAAGCCATCTCCATAACACAGAAGTGCAGGGTGAAGCGGCAGGTGCTCGTGTAGAAGCTGCAGCAAGTTATCCAGAAGATCTAGCTCAGGTCATTCATGAAGGTGGCTACACTAAACCGCAGATGTTCAGTCCAGGTGGAAGCGCCGGTCGGGGGGAAGATGCCGTGGAGGGCTTTGGTAGCCAGAGAGGAGAAGTCAATGCCTGACCTCAAAGCTTCAAGGGACAGGCTGACTCCCTTGTTAGGGGCTAGTGCAGCTGGTGTCTTTGAGTGGAAGCCACTGCTCATTTACTGTTCTGAAAATCCGAGGGTCCCTAAGAGTTATGCTAAGCCTACTCTGCCCGTGCTCTGCAGATGGAACAACAAAGCCTGGAAGACAGCACATCTGTTTACAACATGGTTTGTTGAATATCTTAAGCCAGCTGTGGAGACCCACCGCTCAGAAAAAAAAGATTCCTTTCAAAACATTAGTGCTCACTGGCAGTGCACCTGGTCACCCAAGAGCTCTGATGGCGTGGAGATGTACGACGAGATGAATGCTGTTTTCATAACGTCCACTCTGCAGCCCGTGGACCAAGGAGTCATTTCCACATTCAGGTCTTACTATTGAAGAAATACATCTGGCTAGATGAGCTGCCGTAGACAGTGAGTTGTCTGACGGATCTGGGCCAAGTCAACTGGAAACCTTCACCATTCTAGAGAACACTGAGAACATTCCTGATTCACGGGAGAGGTCAAGATAGTGACGTTAACAGGAGTGTGGGAAAAGTGGATTCCAACCTTCATGGAGGAGTGGGGAGGGTTCTAGACTTGAGTGGGGGAAGGAGCTGCAGATGGGGTGGAGACAGCGGGTGAGCTGGGATTGGAAATGGAGCCTGAAGATGGGACTGAATTGCTAGAAACTCGTGGTAAATTTGAACAGAGGAGGAGTTGCTTCTCATGGAAAGAGAGTGGCTCCTGGAGATGGAATCTGCTCCTGGTGCAGATGCCGTGAAGACTGCTGACATGACAACGAAGCACTCAGAACGTTCTGTACACTTAAGTGAGAAAGCAGCGGTGGGGTTTGGGAGCACGGACTCCAATTCTGAAAGAGGTTCCACTGTGGCTAAAATGCTATCGACCAGCATCACCTGCTGCAGAGAAACTGCTCATGAAAGGGAGAGTCAATCAATGGAGCCAACTTCATTGTTGTCTTATTTTAAGAAACTGCCACAGCCACCCCCAACTCAGCGACCCCCACCCTGATCAGTCAGCAGCCACCACCATCGAGGCAAGACCCTCCTCCAGCAAAGAGGCTGCTGAAAGCTCAGATGAGTATCAGCATTTTTTAGCAATAAACTCTTTATTTTAATTTTTTTAAGTTGATTTATTTTGAGAGAGAGACAGAGAGTGAGAGAGAGAGGGCATTAGCTGGGGAGGAGCAGGGGGTGTGGGGGGGACAAAGGATATAAAGCGGGCCCCACACCTTCAGCACAGAGCCCGATGTGGGGCTTGAGCTCATGAACCTCGAGATCATGACCTGAGCCGAAATCAAGAGTCGGACACTCAACCGACTGAGCCACTCAGGTGCCCGGACAATAAACTATTTTTTAATTAAGGGGCATATACATTGCTCGCTTAGACATAATGCTATTGCACGCTTAAACTGTAGTGTAGTGTAAACATAACTTTTATGTGCACTGGAAAACCCAAAAAATCATTTGACCCACTTTATTGCAATATTCACTTTATTGCAGTGGTCTGGAACTGAAACCCACAATATGTCTGAGGTGTACCTGTATAAGGTAAGGAGTGTGTGTGTATGTGGTGATGGAAATGTTCTAGAATTAGATATGGGTGATGGCTGTACAACAGTTAGCATATACTAAAAAAACATTCCATTGTATACTATAAAGTAGTTAACATGTTGAATTTGATGTTATATGAATTTTACATTAATTTTTATTTTTTTTAATTTTTAAAGTTTATTTATTTATGTATTTATTTTGAGAGAGAAAGAGAGAGCATGAGCTGGGGAGAGGCAGAGAGAGAGGGCGACAGAGAGAATTCCAAGCAGGCGCAATGCTGTCGGCACAGAGCCCGATGCAGGACTCGAACCCACAAACCGTGAGATCATGACCTGAGCCGAGATCAAGAGTCAAATGCTCAACCGACTGAGCCACCCAGGCACCCCTTCCCTCAATTTTTAAAAACCTAAAAAAATAAAAGCTAGGGTGGTTATATTATTATCAGAGAAAATAGTTTCCAGAGCAAGAAAAAGTACTAGGAATAAATGGTAACTTTACACAATGAAAAGGGGCAAGTCACTAAGAAAACAAGTATATACACTGAACAAAACAGCTCAAAATACATGAAGCGAAAACTGATGGATCTGCAAGAAGAATTGGGACAAATCCACCATGACGGGAGGAGCCATCAACACTCCTCTCAGTGTAATAGGTAAAACAACTTGAGAGAAAATCAACAAGGATATAGAGGATCTCAACAATACCATCAACCAACTGGATCCAATTGGTGGTTCTACAACACTGTACCCGTCAACGGCAGGACGCACATTCTTTGCACGGGCACACGTGACATTCACCAAGACAGAAGATATTCTGGGCCATAAAATAAACCCTAAGCATTTTAAAATAACTGAAACCACATAAAATGTCCTCATGGACCATAAATGAATTAAACACCAGAAGTCAAGAACAGAAAATATCCACAATCCTTGAAAACTGAGCAACGGTCTGAAAAATATACATGCATCGGAGAGGAAGAAATGAAAATACAACGTATCAAAATTTGTGGGATGCGGTTAAAGCAGTCCTTCAAGGGAAAGTGGTGGCAATAAATACTCAGAGAAGGAGAAAGGTCTCACATCAACAGTCTAAGCATCTCAGGAAAACAGAAAAAGGAAAGCAAAATAAAGCCAAAACAGGCAGAAGGCAATAATAATGAAAACAAAAATTAATCAAATTGAATGCAGAACAACAGAGACAATAAATAAAGCCAAAACCTGGTTTTCTGAAAAGGTGACTAAAACTGATAAACCAGACTGGCAAAGAATAAAAGAGAAAAAACACACATTACTGACATCAGCAATGAAAGATCCCACAGACACTAAAAGGATAATAAGGGAATACTAGGAGCAACTCTAGGCATGTAAATTCACCAATTTAGATAAAATGTGCCAATTCCTTAAGAGCCACAAACTTCCGAAATTCACCCAAGAATAAATTAAAAAAAAAAATGTTTCATGTTTATTTATTTTTGACAGAGACAGACAGAGCGCAAGTGGGGGAGGGGCAGAGAGAGAGGGAGGCAACAGAATCCGACGCAGGCTCCAGGCTCCGAGCTGTCAGCACAGAGCCCAGCATGGGGTTCAAACCCACGAACCATGAGATCATAACCTGAGCAAAAGTCAAATGCTTAACCGACTGAGCCACCCAGGCGCCCCAAGAATAAATTTTTTTAATTTAATTTATAGTTCAAAAACTTCCACACCCCCCAAAATAGCAAGGATAATCTCTAGGTCCACATAGTTTCCCTGCTGAATTCTACCAGCATTTAAAATATGTTAAGATGAAATAAAATCAATTGTACACAATGTCTTCCAGAAGACAGAAGTATAGGGAACGCTTCCCAATTCATTTTATGAGGCCAGTGTTACCCAATACAGAAACTAAACAAACATGGTACAAAAAAAGGAAACCACAGCAACAGCCTTCATAAACATGGACACAAAAACCCTCAACAAAATATTAATGGGTTAAATCCAGCAACATATTAAAAGAGTAATATTGCTTTTAGGGTTTATCACAAAGTTCTGTTTCCCCAAGCCAGATAAAGGTAAAAATACAAAAAGCGGCATCTAAATGTGCTCTGTCTCCTAACTAATAAAGTCCCAGAATGCCCTCACTTGATTGATGAGTTCTTTCCTATACCTATTTCCCTTACTGCTGGAGTCCAAGCCACCCAACCCCGCCCAAGCACCACGCCAGTGCCTTTGAGGATGAGCACACAGAGAAACATTCACAACTACTTCTTAGAAGCATGATTCTCTGGCTAGGAGAGGCGCACACGCAAAGGGGGAAATTCGCCATTGCCAATGACTCCAGATTCTGGAATTTTGTAATGGAACTAACAGAGGATACAGCAGAGAGGTGGTGGCTGCAGAATTTGGGCCAGAGACTTGTCAGAAGTCTGTGCACACAGCTATCTCTTGTCTCTACCTGGTGGGTTCCAGATCTTAGATGCAGACTCTTCTTGAGGCTGTTTTCTCAGCCAAAAGAAGGAGTGGCCTCATTCTCTCTGCTCCAGAGACCAGAGCCACAGGATCTAAGTCATCAGAGAGCAGACTCAACTCAAAAGACGGAGAATAATTCTAACCACTATAACTCACCCCAATCAAAAGGCTGCCCTTGTGAAAGAATTTGAATTTTTCCCAAGAAGACATACAAATGGCCAATATGCACATGAAAAGATGCCTAACATCATTAGTCATCAGGAAACTATAAATCAAAACCACAATGAGATACCACTTCATACCCAGTAGGAAAGCTATAATTTAAAAAAAATTAATGAAAAAATAATCAGAAATAGGAGGTGTTGGCAACGATGTAGGGAAATTGGAACCCTGGTACCTTGCCAATGGAAATGTAAAATGGTGTAGCCACTGTGGAAAATAGTACGGCAGTTCCTCAAAAAATGAAACAGAGATTCACCATATGACCCAACAATTCCACTCCTAGATATAAACCCAAAAGAATTCAAAGGGGGGACTCAAACAGATACTTGTACATCGAAGTTTCTAAGCAGCGTTACTCACAATAGTCAAAAGGTGAAAGCGACTCAAAAGTGTCTATCAACAGATGACTGGATAAACAATGTGGACTATACATACAATGGAATATTAGTCAACCATGTAAAGAAATGAAGAACTGACACCTACTACAATGTGTATGAACCTTAGAAACATAATGCCAGGGGAAAGAAGCCAGACACAAAAGGTACAGGGCATACGATTCAACTCACACGAGATACTCAATAGTCAAATTCGTACAGACAGGAAAGCAGGGTTACCATGCAGCTGGGGAGAGTCATTCATTGCTCAGTGGCACAGGATTTCTATCTGCGATGATGAAAAGGTTCTGCAGATAAATAGCGATGATGGTTGCACGACACTGTAAATGTATTTTGTGCCACCAAGTTGCACACTTTAAAATGGTTACAATGGTAAATTTTATGCTATGTGTATTTTACCGCCATTAAAAACTGAGTTTTTTAAGAGGCCACCGTAGGAGGTAGTGCTCACCCCAAATCACCACGCTGGACACTGGCCAAAAGGTTAGCCTAGCCAACCCCTTAAGCATCCTTCTATCTTGAGAGAATATAGAGAATATGATTTTCGAGCAATTGGATACCACCGTTCTCTTCACTTCATAAGCTTAAGAGAAGTTCAGGAGCTACAAGGCCCAACCCCGTAACTGTTATCCAGCTTGGAGGTGAGCTGAGCACACAGTTTAAAGACTAAAGCCTGCCAGGCACTGATGGGGAGTGAGTCATCTGTGGGCGAATTCAAAGATCCATACCTAGTATCAGAATGTTGTTCCCTTACGTCACCTGCAGCCCAGCAGGTGTGCCGTCATCCCATGGAAGGATGGAAGGCTTCTACGGGTTTCTTCTCACTCCTTGCTCTCACACATTGGGAGTTCAGGTAGATCCACTGAATAAATGAAGGATACACTCAAGGGTGGCACCTCCCTGGATACCTGAGATCCCCTAACCTCCCCAAGCCAATCTATTGGCGGGGATGGGGGGATGATCATGAAACCCATCAAAGTTAACAACCTTTAAGCATTTGCCTTGTGCCAGGCGCTCCGCTCAACTCCTTAATGCAAGATCCCATGTAATCAGAACAATCCTATGCAAAGTGATCCCAATTTTATAAGCCAGGAAACTGAAGCTCAGAAAGGAGAGCTCATTTGCCCAAGGCTACTTAGCTAGTGTACCTTGAACTCAGGCTGGAATCCAAGCAATCTTACTGTGGATCCCAAGCCGTCCTAACCGCTAAGTTATACTACTTCAAGAATCCATGAAAATTTCTAGAGACTCAATTAAGTTATTATTTCTGAGCCTTCATATCACTTTCCTACTGATCCAGGGAAACTCAGGGCATGTGTCTTTGGAATGCATCCACTGCTCTAATCAATGGCTGACTAGTAACCCTGGGGGGAGGGGGGCCATATTCTCAGTCTTTATCAAGAACAAGATTTCTACTACAGCAAAACAGAGAAACCACCTCAATGGCCAAAAGCAGCACTGTCCAGCTGAAATATACAGTGAGCCACCTGTGTAATTTAAAATTTTGTAGTAGCCTCAGGGGAAAAAAGAGGGATAAGATACAGTCGAAATTCATTTTAAGAAATTTTACTTAACCCAATCTCTCTGAAATAGTATCATGGCAGCATGTCGTCAATATAAAAAATTATTAATGGTGAAGCTCCTGAGTGGCTCAGTCAGTGGAACATCCAACTTCAGCTCAGGTCATGCTCTTGCAGTTCACGAGTTCAAGCCCCACATCAGGCTCTCTGCTCTGGGCACGGAGCCTGCTTCAGATCCTCTCTCCCCCCACCTCTCTCTGCCCCTCCCCTGCTCACTCTCTCTGTCTCTCTCAAAATTAATAAAGAAACTTAAAAACATTATTAATGAGGGGCGCCTGGGTGGCACAGTCGGTTAAGCATCCGACTTCAGCCAGGTCACAATCTCGCGGTCCATGAGTTCGAGCCCCGTGTCAGGCTCTGGGCTGATGGCTCAGAGCCTGGAGCCTGCTTCCGATTCTGCGTCTCCCTCTCTCTCTGCCCCTCCCCCATTCATGCTCTGTCTCTCTCTGTCCCCAAAATAAATAAACATTAAAAAAAAATTAAAAAAAAAACAACATTATTAATGAGATCTTCCACACTCTTTTCTTCATACTAAGAGGTCAGAAATTGGTGTGTATTTTATACCAATATAGTCACACCATTTATACCATTTCAGTCAGAAGTCACCACATTTCAACTGGTCAAAAGCCAAGTGGCAAGTGGCTACTGTACTGGACATCTCAGGTCTGTTTCCCTCTCTTTTTCTCATTCCTCCTTGTCTCTGTGGATGCCCTACTCTGTCTCCATTGGTTCTATGTTTCTCTCCAATAGTTTTCATCTATAAAGTCACCCATGAACTCAAAGTATATGAGCAGCAGAGGGAGCCACCATGATGATTCTCATTAACTCGATCACCAGCACTTCCCCTTTGCCCTCTGTTTGCTCTCGTCTTCCCTTCTAGGCCATGCCACCTTTGGGGAGTCCACAGTAGAGCAGTAAACCTCTTCCTGTATCTGGGGCTGTCTTAACCTCCACATTGGGTCACCCTGGGTCACATCAGTGACTCTAAACCTCAGTAAACTCACTTGTAAAACAGGAACAACCACTGTTGCAGCCACTGCCCACTGGAGAGATGTTGCAAAGGTCACAGAAACCCTGAAGACAATGGGTCCCTGCTTTGACTTTCTCCTCCCCATCCCTCAGCTTCTCCATCCTCTGTCGCAGCTGCCCTGTGTCCCTTGTCTTCCTCAGCTTCTGGACACCTCCCCATTCCCCAGCTCCAAAGCAGCACTCTGAGGGCAAGGAGGAAGGCCAGGTCCCAAGACTTGGGGCCCAGAGGGTGGGAGCCCAGAAAATGACCGATTCTCTGGAGGGAGGAGGAAGACTCCTCAGTATTCTGCCCATTCGAGGACGAAAAATCACAAGCTCCCTAACGGGATCCGTTCCAAAAACCCAGATGGGATAGTGAACCCTTCCGAAATAACTTCTGCCCCTAACTCGGAGCTGTGAGACCACTTCCTGCCATATCTTTATGAGAACAAGGCAGAAGGGGGCAAGGCTGGGCCACTTTGTATGGAAAACCAAGTATTCCTCTTATGTCCACAGGTCCCCAGCTCCTTCCCAACTAGAAACAGGAAGAATGAGATTCTAACCTGAAGCAACTGCCTCCTTAAACCCTGAGCTCTCAGTCATCAAAACATAGGCAACCAAAAAAATAAAGCATAAACCCATACTGAGGATGGGGGGGGGGGGGAACAAGGCCCTTTTCACACGGCTGGGGGAAGGTAATTTGGCAAAACCTACCAAAAGTCCTGAAACTTGGCATAGCCTTGGATTCAGCAATTGGGCTGGAATCAAAGGACCGCAACAAACCACAAGGATATCTACTGTGGCATTATTTATAATGACAGAAAGTTGTAAATGTACACGATCTGACAATAGGATTTGTTAAATTATGGTACGTCCATAGAATAGCACGCAGCCACTAATAATATTTAATAATATGAAAAGCTGTTCCTGACATTTTAAGTGCATTTTGTATCTCCAGCATTCCTCAAGAGTTGTAGGATGGAATATCCAACTGCCTACTTGACAAATGGAACATGTCCAAACAGGACCTGACCATCAAGCCCAACCTATCCCACTTCTAGTCCTCATGTTTCAAATAAAGGCACCACCATTCGCTCAGTTCGTAAGCCAAACACCCAGGGATAACCCTCCCTTCTTTATTTTCCCCATATCTGATTCATGAACGCCTCGTGCACACCTGACCTTCTGAATCCAGCCGCCGGCCCCATCCCGCCAACCACCTTAATAGTCCCAAGCACAGTGACTCCTGGTTTTGGTTTCCACACCAATCTCCCAAACTGTCTCCCTGCCCCCATTCTTAATCCCTGCAGTCTATTTTCCCTGAAGCAATCAGAAGGATCTTTTAAAAATCTAAGTCAGTCACCTCCCCGTTCACACTCAGGACAAAATCCAAGTATCTTATCAAAGCTCTCTATCACCAGGGCCCTGACTCTGTCTCCCACTGTGTCCCTCACCCCTTGCCCGTCCACCCACTCAACTCCAACCACAGTGGTCTTCTTGCTGTTCTAACGACACTCCAAGGACGTTCCCACCCAAGAAATTTGCTCTTCCCTCTGCCTGGTCCCTTCCCCAGATACGTCTTGGTTTGCTTCCTCAAGTCAGTAAAACCTCAAGGGGGCCTCTGCTGACCATCCCATGACCCTCCCTCTTTCCCATGCTCTTTTGGTTTTATTTTGGGGTTTGGGGTTTTTTTTTTCTTCCATAGCTGTTACATTATTATAGGAGATTGTTCATTGGCTTCCGATGAACCACACCTCCTAGAATCCATACCCTTAGATAGACATTTCCACATTGATTTTGGGCTTATCCACTTAATGTGCTTTGGCATATGGGACACTGGCAAAGGTTACAGAAGCAGAGGCCTCAGAGGGGCTGTGCAAAGGGGCTTGTTCTCTTGGAACATGGCTGCTTCCACGAGGTACGGAATCCAGCTGTCCTGTTGGAAAGCCACGTGCAGAAAAACTGACATCCCCCCACCAACCACCAGCCATGTGAGCTAGGCCACCTTGGGCCGTCCAGCCCAGCTGAGCCATCTGATGATCACACAACCACATGAGTGATGTGGGCAAGATCAGCAGAACCGCATTATCCACCCTAGAGGTCAGAGATCAGGAAGCTAGCCCTTGGGCCAAATCTGACCCACCACCTGTTTTCATAAGGCCCCACAACCTAAGAATAGTTTTTACATTTTTAAACGTAAAAAAAGGGGGGGTGGGGGGTAATAGTATTTTGTGACATGTGAAAATTACATCGCATTTCAATTTCAGGGGCCATAAATGAAGCTGCAGTGGAAAACTGTCCGTCTGTGGCTGCTACGTGCTACAACGGCAGAGCTGAGAGGCTGTGATGGAGTCTGTATGACCCACAAAGCCTAAACTATTTACTACCTGTCCCTTTACAGAAAGAGTTTGCTGGCCCTTGCTGAAGGCTGCTGGCAGGCTAACCTTTAAACAACTTTTTATTGTGTTCACTCCAAAACCTTTGAAGACTTCTATCTCCTTCCTCAAAGGAGTGAAACTTTGTCAGTCTGGCTCCCTTGTCCTTAGTCAGATCTCAAGAGTTTGTGACCTAAATTCATTTCCTATGACATTCTATCAGGTACTCTCCATTCTAGACCAACTGGTCTCTCAGCTGCCCCACGAAGGCATGAACTGGTATGAAATACCTTTATCTGGTTAGCTGTTCTTGCTGAGCGAGCTCTCTCCACCTGCCAGCTCTCCCCATCCTTTTCTGCGCTCAGGGTCCCCAGCTCCCCAACCAAGAGAGCTACCCTAACTGCTTTGCCAAATGTTTCCCTGGGTGTATTCTATGGAACATCAATCCCAAGGGATATCCTTGGAAAAAGGAAACACTGCAGACTCCACGCTCTCTCGGAGTCACCGTGCACATAGATGATATCGTTAACAGCTCTGAGAAGTCTCTGCAGTAAAGATGCCTGTTTCCCTTTGTTTAGCTCAACCTTTGCCAAATTCTCCAAGGAATTCGTTTTGTCTACAGAGTACTTGTTGACCACCAGCATGTAGTACAGGGCCCGGATTTCAGTACTCGCCGGAAGAATGAAAAATGCTAATTTTTCAGACCAAGGGACCCACAGAACACACTTCGGAAATGCTGTTCAAACTCTTCCCTTTCTACCCCTGATCTGAGCTGTTCCCTTCCATGTCATCTATTCCACACCACGTAATGTTAATCATACCACCATCATCATCATGACTATCAATTATTCAGCACCTGCAGCTGTGTTACAAATGGCACCAGGCCCTTGAAAATGTCCTCCCTTTCGATCTTCATAACTACTGAAATAGGTAATGTTATTCTTTTATTGCCACTTTGCCAAAAATTAAACCATGGGTCAGAAAATTTAAATCACTAGCCCAAGATAAAGTAAGTAGAAAAGCTACAATTTACAACTTTACTTGTCTAACTCCAAAGGTCATGGTCTTTCTTCTCTGCTAGACTACCTCCTGATAACATGCCATGGCCCTTGTTGTTGGCTATCCACCCAATATCCCTTCATGCTTTCTTCCATGCCAGCAAGTATGGGGTGGCAACCAGTCAACCCAGGCGATGGACCATGACTCATCTAAACCACTTACCATGGTGTCCCCACGTCCCCACCTCCCAGCATTGAGGCAAGGACTGGCCATCTGACCAAGTTTTGGCCAAGAAGACATAATTCAACATCATCTGTGGGGTAGGTAGCGAAACAAAGACATGAACCCTTTATCCCTGCTTGCTCCTCGCCCGGTCCCCCTCCTCCCTGCCTTGAACCTGAGTGAGACAGCTAAAGCTTTAGAAGACATCTTGCAACCAAAAGGAAGAGGCCATTGAGAACTCAAAGAGACAACGGTCCCGAGCTTACTAACTTGCTGACCCAACTCAAGCAGCCATATACCCCCATACTTCTTGCGATACAAGAAAAAGAAGCCATCATTTGCTTTAAAACTGCGCTTGGATTTTCCATTTCGTGTAGCTTGAACACGTTCCTAATGGACCTACATGCTGTCTCCCATATTATTTGCTGTTTGGATTTCATCATTATTTCACACATATATTATTATTAGCCTTGTCTCCCTAACCATGCAGTACACATCTTGAAGGCTAAGTCCATGCTGTATATGGGGTGATATGCACGCTACTAAATTTTGCTTATTATCACGGTTTTCAGGATGGTCTGTTCAATTCACTACTTACTCCAGTGTTTGTGAGCAGGGAGTCCTTACCATCAAAGAGCAGAAATATGCCACCTATCTCCTATTACGTTGGTATTTTTCAAAGTGTCGATGTGAAAACATGCATCAGAAACACCTGGACTGTTTATGAAATGCAGATTCCTGGGCCTCCTGCCAGTCCCACCTGAATTAGAGTCTCTGGGGTTACAGGCTGAGAATGTGCATTTTCAATGAGCTCCGTCAGACGGTTTTAACATACAAAATGTGACAGTTTGGGGGATAAAAAAAAAAAAACCTCGGGTCCAAAGCCTAGATGAGGTTTGGCAGGACTTGGCTGCACCAAGGATCTTCAGCCCCTCCTCAGTGTCCCCACCCCAGCCCCAGAGACCTGAGAAGCAAGAAGCTGGCCTGACTGCTGGAGACCCTTCCCTGAGCAATCTCGAAACCAGGGATCTGTGGCATCCGGAACCAGGAAACTAACACCCAGATGCACTCCCAATAACTCTAACCTCCAGCAACTCCATCCCCCAGTTTGCAAAGAAAACCTCTATGCAGAAAAGAAGCCACGGAGTCCAGGATACGCTGTGACCATCACCATCATCAAGGAGTTATCAGAGGATGGGGCATGTTGAAAAGAGGAAAAGAAAACAGGAGAAACGCTCACAGTAATACATGAACTAGCACCTGGGACTCCTGACTCCAAGGGCCAGAAGAGAACTCAGGTGGCCCTTTTGAGTTATTTAGTTACTCACCACCCGCAGTTCTGAACAGAATCTTATCCTGGGCACTGCTCACACCAAGACAGAAATTTTCCCAGATGACAGGGGCACACAGACATGCCTTCTAGGGTAGCAAACAGCATATTACACACACACACACACACACACACACACACACACACACACACCACTTTCAAACTGATGACCTTTCTGTGTGCTGACAACCAGAGTTAAAATCATGGAGAAAAAAAAAAAGACTTAAAAGTAAATCAGACAGCGGTGCTCATCCATGCTGGAACCCAGGCACAGGGCTCCAAAATTCAGTAGGGGCTGAAGAGTTCAGGCCTTGGAAACTCGTGGGCTGGAAACAGGGAACCTCCCCAGCACTGCACATGCCTGCTTCGCCAGAGGGAGAACCCCTTTACTTTGCTTCCAGCCCCACAGCCACCACCCTCAGCAAATGCCAGCTAATAGGAGTTCCCAAATTTAATCAAGCCGTGTGTACAGCTGGTTTGAAGAAGTGAGTGGAACCCTTCGGATGTTTCCAACAAATGTAGATGCCCAGTGATTACGTGCACACCAGACATTTTCTACGGCTCTTGAAACCTTCTTCCTTTGACCAAATGGCCTTGGGAAGAAATAATTTCTGCCATCTTCTTTCTGAGTAACTTTGCATCAAACCCCACCCCCCAAACTGCTTCAAACTCCCCCTCAAGTTCTGTTGGAGACAATGTTACAACTCGCCAGCGATGACTCCTCCTCCGACCCCTCTCCTCACCGTCCTATGGAGATTCAAGAGTATTTTCCTACACCACTTGTGTGTGCTGATCCAGGCATATTTTTTTGTTATCTTTTTACACGTTTCAGGCCTGCAACAGCTCCCTGCATCAAACGATTTGATTTGGAAACGGGTAGCTCAAAGGGGATTTTTTTTTTTTTAATGCATCTTGCCTCCTGACATGTATATCACTGAAATAAAACAAAAACAAATTCCAGGGAGCAATCGCGGAGTTGCGAAGGAGGCCCAGAGCAGAAGAGGTCTATATTTATAGGCAGCCCCGTTCTGGGAGCAAAAACCACCTTTTGACCACCTGCAGAATGCGCAAGGTCACGTGGGTTCTCTGCAGCGCCTTAATGTCTTACCCAGCACACAAGCCCCCGTGGCATATAAACAAATCCACAAGCGGAAAAAAGAGAGAACTCACTCCTCGGAGAGGAAGCAAATGATAATAACAGCCGCAGGAATAATAATACATAAAGAATAACAATTACTACTACTACTACCAACATCCAGCCAAGCGTAGATGACAGCGGTACAGTCAAGGGACATCAAGTGCAGGCTTTGCAAAGAAGATAAATCACAGAAAACCAAATCGTGCCGCCCTGCCACCCTCCCACACCCTCCCCCCCACCAAACAAACAGAATCAAAGGAAAGGGGGTGGTGGGGAGCAAGGAAAGGGAAGGAAAGATTGCCTTTTCCCCCCATAGGCGACACCTACCTCCAGGGTCCGGATCTCTTTTTGTGTGAGGTCGTTGGAGGTGGCACATTTGGTCCTAAGCCCTTCCAGGTTGGAGATGCTCAGGTCTATCATGTTTTGGACCAACTCGCACTGCTGTAAGGCTTTTTGCAAACTCAGAGGCTGCTGCTCCTCGCTTTTCGTCATGTTTTCCTCATCCATCGCTTGCTCGGCAAGCCCCCTTCCCCTCCTCCTCCTCCCAGAGAGAAAAAAGAGGGGGGGGGGGGAGTAGAGGTAGTCTACCCCCTACGCTCTCCAACCACTGCGACTTCTCAACAATGTCTCATGAAGAAGAAACCCAACATCTCACACAGGGCTGAGGGGGTGGGGTGGGAGGAGGGGACAAGAGCCAAAATTTATTATTTTATTTTGGGGTATCAAGCAGACTCCATTAGAATGTCTCCTCTCTCTGAGTCTCTGGTCCCTGAAAAGGAGAGATGCTGTTTCTCAGAAGCAAACCAGGTGATGTGATGCTGTCTGTACACTTAGGGAGGAGGGGGAGGAGGAGGAGGAGGAGGAGGAGGAGGAGGAGGAGGAGAAGGAGGAGGAGGAGGAGGAAAAAGAGGAGAAGGGGGGGAGGAGAGGAGGAGGAGAGGAGGAGGCGAAGGAAAACAGCGCTCACTCTTTACACACCGGCTCCGTGAAGGGCAAATTTATATATTTTTGGCTGGCTGGCTTTTATGTCAAAAAAAATCTGCTTTGCCCCCCTCCCAGTTGCAGTGACACGGCATTGTCCACCGTTTGGGGTGCTTTAGCGCGTCCTCAAGATGCTGTCTGCATTGCTCCCGCGGCTGCGGCGGCGACTGCGGCTGGCTGCTGTCTCCTCCTCGCGCTGCTGCTGCTGCTGCTGCTGCTGCCGCCGCCGGGCTCCGGGGGTGACGGCTGCTGCATTCGCTCCTGCCTCGCTCCACACCGACATCTTGCCTGTCAATCAAAGGGCGGGGGGGGGGGGGGGGGAGCGAGCGCCGGCGAGGGATGGAGAGCGAGAGAGGGACCTGCGGGGAGCGGGTTGGTGGAGCGGCGCCGTGCGCGCAGCCGCCCCGGCCCGGCGCGCCAGGGACCCGCGGGAGGAGGCGGCCGCGGCGCGCGCAGGCTCGCGCACCTGCCCGCGGAGGGGCCGGCTCCCGGCGCGGGCCGGGGCGCGGTGGGGCTGGGGGCGGGCTTCGCGGGGCTGCGGAGCTCGCGTGGAAATTACTACCGGGCGTGCGTGCGTGCGGGCCGGCGGGCGGGGGCGCGGGGGAGGAGCGCGCGGCGGGGGAGCCGGCGAGGAGTGCCCCCGGCCTCGGGGGCTGGGCGCGGGAGCGGGAGGGGGAGGGGGAGGGGCGGGGGTGGAGGCCACTACTACGGCACGCTCTCGCGAGACGAGGCCGGAGTACCGCTCAGCAGGTGCGCTGGGGCTGGGAGCAGGTGTGCACCCAACTTTGAAACCTTTAGTGCGTGCCGGAGAAACGTCAGCGTGAACCTGTTCACGTCCTCTCTGGCTTTCTGGCTCGGGGGTGGGGGGGGGGGGGGGGGGATGGGTGTGTGTGTGTGTGTGTGTGTGTGTGTGTTGAAACAAACCTGATCGTCTTCCTTGACCCTTGTGTGCGTCTGTCTGTCTGCCTGTCTTTTTGTTCGTTTGTTCTTTCTCGTTAATGGGAAAAAATAAAACAAACCTGATCATCTTCCATGAGCTGTAGGAAGCTGCATCCCCGCTTTGGTACCCTGGCCTGCAGTTACCCTGACGAGTGGCTTTCCATTTGGAGGGGGAAAGGGGCTTGGCCTTAACCTGATTGTTACCATGTCTGAAATGTCCTCCACCATCTGATACCAGCCTACCTAAATGACCTTATACCAGCAAACTATGGCCCCAGAGTTAAGAATGGTTTTTATATTTTTAAATGGTTGGGGGAAGAAAATCAAAGGAAGGTTTTGTGACGTGTGAAAATTAGAAGAAATTCTACATTTCAGTGCCCATAAAGTTTTATTGGACAACTGCCACCCATTCCTTTTATGTCAGTGTTTACTGTTGTAACAGCAAAAGTGAGTAGTTGCAGGAGGAACTGTGTGACTTGAAAGCCTAAAATATGTGCTATCTGGCCCTTTCCAGAAAAGCTTGTCCACCCCTGACTGATCACCAAACATATTCTTGCCTCAGAGTTCTTTACTCTCTCTGTCCGCTCTGCCCAGACCGCATTTCCTAGTTCTCTCCTGGTTGGTTCCTTGTCACTTGGTGTCAACTCAAATGTCATCCCAGAGAGGCTTCAACTTCTTGGACATCTTAACTACAGTATTCCCAACACACATTGCTCGAAGGATGTATTTAGGATAATTAGCAAAAGGCTCCTCTTTCTCCAGGTAAACAGAGCTCCATGCCAGGCAACTGAGTTTATGGAGCGGAGTGACTCAGAACACATTGTACAATACGTGTCCCTTAAAGGAAGCCACTTGAGAGGTACAGAGAATGACAGCCAGTGATGGCAGACTTTTTTTTCCCCCTCAGACTCTGGGCCATAAGGTTTTCCAGCTCATACAGATCTGAATCAGCATTTTCAAAATCCCTCTGCTGGTGAGGAGCTCAAATGCGTTCTCTATATTCTCAGTCTCTTGGACTATGAAGTTCATGGATTCCAATTCTCTAGTAAAATTCTCTTTTCATCTATTTTCTCCTTCTCTTGCTTTGTTTCTCTTAAATATATTAATCATGGTTATTTTAAAGCCCTGGTTTACTTCCAGTACTTTAGTCACCTGCACAGTCTGTTTCTATTGCCTGTTTTTCTACTTGTTTTCAGTCATTTGGTCCTGTCTCTTGTCAGGCCTTGTAATTTTTGTTGAATGCCATACAACATCTGTGTATGAAAAAATATATATAAAGTCTCCAGGTAATATCTAACTCTGGAGAGGGCTCCCCACCCTCTGGAAGCAGATGGCAAGGGGACTGAGCATCTTAGCTAAGCTGGGTGGAGGCTGAGTTGTGGTTTTGATAAGATATCATCTAACTTTGGCTCCTGCGTCTAAGGCTTTGCCTTTTAGAGATTCCAACTAAGGTCTTTAGGTGTTCACCGAGGCCCCTCCCGCCCCCCCCCCCCCAGCCCTGTGTTCTAACCTTATAGCCATAACATGACAAGACTGCAGGACACTCTCCTCTGTTTTTCAGCGGCTTTCTGTTTGGCTTCTAGCCTCTTGGCCTGCACAGTTTCAGAATTTGCCAAATGTCTTAAGGGGAAAACCACCATCTATCAAGCTCACTTTACTACCCTTCCCTTTGCTCTAGGATAGTCCCTAATTTTGTCTCTCCAGCCCTAGGACACTGCCAAAATTCTGCTGGTTTCTCTGTCCTCCAGCAGCAGCAGCCTTACCTGGGAAAAGTCTAGATTCCAAGTCCCCCAATTTGCAAGTTCCACAAGGGGAGAAGTGGCTGCAGTATACATCAGCTCACCTCAACATTGTTTCAGAATCTTGGCCCCTCTAGTCCCGGTGGCTGCAGCAGCAATGTGAATGCCTCTAAATAGGTGATGATGATAATGATGATGATGATGATGATGATGATGATGATGATGATGATTTGATTTGGCTTTTCTAGTTGTCCTCAGAGCAAGTAGAAATTGCAAAAAATGAAAGTAGCCCATAGTTCAGAAGTCATCCACTGGCAGGGCTGTAAGCAGCACACAAATGCGTTGTTTGACATCCCCCCACACACAACCACCACCCCTCCTTTGCAATTAATTGTTATAGTGGACATTTATTATACTTTGCATCCATCCAGCCCTTCTCAAGAGAAACCAAAGCACTCTTCCAGAACCTTCCTTGCAACTGAGTTTCATGTGACCTAAGCACTTCTATTAAACATGTCACATGAGATTTATACTTGGAAATGAGCAACAAAGAGGAGTCTATCTGATATAAGCATGACAGCCAGTGCACCTTGCTTCCAGGTGTCCTGCCCCTGTGTAAGCTTGGGGTCTGTGCTGAAAGGCATGGCACGGTATTCACAGGGGTGGTTTGGGCATCATTCCTAGCTGTGCAGCCCGAGCCTACAACTCTTGTCCTTCTGGAGATTCTACAGGCTTTCTAACTACCTGTCTTAGTCTGTCTTGGCTGACATAACAAAATTCCACTGATGGGTGGCTTCAACAAAATAAATTGGGGCTTCTGGGTGACTCAGTCGATTGAGCATTCGACTCTTGATTTCGGCTCAGGTCATGATCTCTCAGTTCGTGGGTTCGAGCCCTGTGTCGGGCTCTGTGCTGACAGCATGGAACCTGCTTTGGATCCTCTCTCTCCTTCTTTCTCTGCCCCTCCCCCCGCTGTCATGCATTCTCTCTCTCTCAAAATAAGTAATTAAAAAAAAACCTTTTAAAAAACACAGATATGTGTTTTTCTCACAGTTCTGGAGGCTGGAGATCACAGTGCCAGCATGTTCAGGTTCTGGTGAGAGACCTCTTCCTGGATTCAGAGGGCGTCTTCTTGCTGTGTCCTCACATACAGGCATGGTTCACATGGCTTTCTCTTCTTATTAGGCTATCCCCCTTTTGAATTAGGACCTCACCCTTTGGCTTCCCCTAGCCCTGATTACCTCCTAAACATCGCAAAGGTACATTAAGGAGAAGAGCTGAAACATATGAATTTGGGCGTGGGGGGGGGGGGATGCAATTCAGTCCATAGCACCACTCTGTTAAAGCACTTTTGCTTGAACTATCTGGAGTAGATTGTATCATTGTAACAAAGAACCTTGACTGATAATCTTACCAAAAATTCCAAAATCAGGAGACACTACCAAAAATGGAGATTTCTGGCATTTCTAGGAAATCAGGAAGATCTGGCCTCATTGGGCAACAACTGGCTGGATGTGAGAGACAGCAACCCCTTTCAGATGGGACACAGCTCACTCCAGTTCACCATGACCTCCGCTAAGCCCCTTCATTCATTATTTATATTTCTTGCCTAGCCCCTGAAGGCATTTGCATTTGCTGCCCCTGGGATAGCTTAAGGTAGTTTGCACCTTGGATCCATAGGAATCCCACCAATTCCAACTAGTTTCAACTGTAAGACTAGTCTCATATTAGAAGTCCAGTCCAATCAAAACTCTATTCTCATATCCAGTTTAATACCTCTTCCCCACCTGGGCCCTGGTCTGACCCAAAGATGGCTCGGGAATCTGCAACAGGGACTAGGGCAGGTGTGTCCTCTCCTGCCCCTTCCTGGCTCTGCCGGAGTATGGGAGCAGGGGAGTGTGTGGAAAAGGGAAAGCGTTCTCTGCTGAGAACAGGTGACTTCGGGGATAGTTCTCTCTGGTGTTAGATGACCCCCCCCACCACCACCACCACCATGTCCTGGCAAGCACTCACATGGTTCTTTTACTTGGGCACACTGGGGGATCACTGGAGACCTCTGTGGGGACCTTGTGGGGACTCAGTGTGCATACTGGGTGACCTCTTGCACACCCTCTTTTTCATTCATACCCCAGGAAGTACCCCACATTCTCTTTTGAGGTCCTGGAGGCCACCCTCTTGGGTGAGTCTTTTCAGGATGACTCAGACCTCCAGACATACACCCTGGCCCATGGGAAATAGGATACACCTCTGCCCTTTGCCCTCGCTCCTTGCCCTGCTGTCATGGACAGCCCCAGGCAGCCTTCAGCTAGCAGTGAGATGCCAGCCACCCCCTGCTTGCTGCCCCCAGTCTCTCAAGTGATTCTTTGAGCTCTTCTCTCTTGGCTTAGAGATCAGAGGGGAGAAGAAAACCCCCTACAAAGACCTGTCAGAGAAACCTGGATAAAATCTGCCCTGGATAAAATCTGACCTTGTTTTATATAGGCTGGAGGCTGATGGTTATTGATGGTCAGGGGACCAGTCTGGCCACCTCTTGACAGGAGGAAGTATTGTTACCCATTGCCCTTAGCTTTGAAGCTTTAGCTGAAGTTCTGGGTCAACAGGAAAAGTCTCATTCCACATCTTGTTATATTAACGATAAGCTGTCCCCAATATTTTCTAAGTTGCCTTGTGAATAGGGACCCAAACTGGAAAGTAGGGGGGTGACCGATACCCCTGGCACTGAACAAAACTAACACTGACTCCTTGAAGGGCTCAACACACTGTGTTCCCAGGGCATTTCTTTTTTTTTTTTTTTTTTTTTTCTTTTTTCTTTTTCCTACTGATTCTGAGGTGGGGAAGAAATCTCAGAATGCGAGCCCCCAGGACACAACCAAATCTTCTAGTTGTGAGAGGAGTATTACTGTTCTGTTCTCATTGATCCCCAAAGCATAAATGGCTTTAAAAAAAAAAATACCTTTTATGAGTGCAGGCAGAACTCTCCTAGCTTTAACCTTGTGAAGTTTTTCCAACATCAGAAAACTGACTTTTCTAGAGTTCTTCTCCTTTTGGCCTTTTGCCTCTTTGTCTCTTAATTTTCCACTGCAAGCGAAGCAACCAGATCACTCTTGTGATGGCAAGATAACTTCGGCTCACGATAATGGACAATTTAGTCCAGTGATTTATGCCAGCTTTACCCAGTAAGCACTCAATGCCACACTGTGAATTTTCAGTTACAGCAGCACCCTCAGGATGGGAGAGGATGTGTGCTGTGGCACGCACTGACTACTTCGGGCACGGTGAAGGAGCAGCGTCGAAAATTGCAGTGAGGTCGTGCCATCAACCAAACTGGCTTCCTTCTTATACCATCTGGTCTAGGAAGCTCTGCATTAGGCTGAATGGTAAGGAGAAGAAAGGCATCTGCCCTGCACAGGTCCCAGGGGTCATGGCTCGTGGGGCAGAGCACAGTCTGGGCACCTGATAAAGGACACACCCCACATGGCATTCATCTGTGGCAGCCTGGATGAAGGTCCTGATTCTTCTGTTTTGTTTTGACTGCAGTACAATGCACATAAGGTTGACCACTAAGTGACATCTATTACACTCACAGCGCCGTGGGATCATCACCACTCTATAGAGTCCCAGAATTTTTTCATCACCCCAGAGGGAAGTCCCGTACATATTTAGCAACTACTCCACATTCCCTCCTTCTCCCAGCCTCTCACGACCACTAATCTACTTTTTGTCTCTACAGATTTACCTGTTCCGGATGTTCCATACAAGTGGAACCTTACAGTACCTGCCCTTCTGTGTCTGGCTTCTTTCGCTGTAGCATAATGTGTTTGAGGGTTGTCCATGTCATAGCAGGTGTCAGTTCTTCATTCCTTTTTATGGCTGAGTAATATTCCATTGTGTAGATAAACCGCATTGATTACCCATTCATCTGCTGGTACATGTTTGAGTTTTTCCACCCAAATATGCTTGGCTATTGGGAATAGTGCTGCTGCGGACATTTGTGTACGATGGGTTGTTTCAACACCTGTTATCTATTCTTTGAGGCATACAAGTGTACCTTGGGGGCATTGCAGTTTTGGTTCCAGACCAGCAAGTATTGAAATAAAGCCAGTCAAATGAATTTTGTGGTTTCCCAGTGCATATAAAAGTTATATTTACACAATACTGTGGTGTATTAAGTGTGCAATAGCATTGTGTCTTAAAAAAAAGCAATGGACATACTTTAATTAAAAACTACTTTCTTGCTAAAACATGCCAGCCATCATCTGAGCTTTCAGTGTGGTGTAATCACTGATCACATTCCCCATGACAAATATAATGATAATGAAAGAGTCGAAAATATTGCAAGAATTACCCAGATGTGACACAGAGACACAAAGTGAGCAAATGTGTTGGGAAAATGGCACCCGCAGACTTGCTTGATGTAGAGTTGCCACAAACCATCAATTTGTTACAAACACAGTATCTGCAAAGCTCGGTGAAGGGAAGTGCAATAAAACGAGGTATGCCTGTACACCCAGGAGTGGGATTCATGGGTCATACGATAATTCTGTTTAACTTTTCGAGAAACTGCCAAACTGCTTTCCATAGCTGTTTGCCCCATTTAATGTTCCCGCCAGCCATGTGGGAGGCCTCCAACTTCTCCACAACCCCCCTTCCTGACTCTTCTTGCATCGATATTATTTCATTACGAAAACAACCTAGTGACGGTATACTTCCGAAAGTCTGCATTGACACGCACATTTCTTGAGTGCCTAGGATGTGCTAGGACGATGCTATAGTATGGGACTTAAACATTAATACAACACAGTGCATTCTTCAGTTTTCTTTTCACTGCAAGAGATGAAAACCCACAGCAAGCCAGTTTGAGCAAAAAAAAGTGATTCATATAACCAGGAAGTCCAAGGGAGGAAACTCACAGCAGCCCGGCACCATCCCTTTCGCTCTCTGTCCCTCTGTTCTGTTTTCTTCTGTGCTGGCTGCACTTTTAGGTGGCTTTCCCCTAGGATGTGGCACAGGTGGCCACAGAGAGCTTAGCAACCCTATCACAAATAGAGTTCCTTCCTGCTTAGTTCCAATGTAGTTCCGACCAGCTCCAGCATAAACTGCAGAGTTGGTTTCACACTAACCTGCTGTAGGCCGCCTGTTCCTGAGCCAGTTGTGTGAGCCAAGGGGATGGAATATGAGGACAGGCGAGGTCTAGGTTGTGGGGAAGTGGTATCAACTCTATCCAAACTGTGTTGTAGGAGATTAGGGGAGGGCTTTCCCCTCGGGAAGGGGAATTCCTTTGGGAACTCCCAAAGGAAAGGGGGAATGCTATTGTCAGAAGAGGAGTTGGATGTTGGGCCAACCAAACCATCAGCAACATTCCACCATCCTTGAGGGAGTCCTGGTCTAATGGGGAGACCCATGCACATGCATCCGGTAACTATAACTATGCTCTGGGAGTAAAGAAGGGGAGTTCTTTACTCCCGTGCAAGGGAAGGGGCTCTGGGAAGGCTCTGCTGAGGAGGTAATTCTGAAGCTGAGACTAAAGGAATGGAATCCTCCAGGCGCACGTAAAAGAGCTGGCTTGTACCAAAGCACAGCGTCCTGAAATCATTGTGATTGCAGACACCTGCAAGAAACCCATACTTGTCACAATGATTTCTGAAGTCACAGTCAAAATATGAAAACCATTAGGCCTTGCCTTGAGAAGACTGCCACTGGTGGACAAGTTGAGGCACTGCCAGACCTCCCTCTACTGATTTACTGGATGTGGGGCTTTCAGTGCCAAAACCGGGACAATCAAAGGCAAAGCGGGACAATTCGGTCCCCCTATAGTTAAGTCCCCGACTCGTGAATACCTTTTAGTGTGCACAGAATTGGGATAAGTGGTATGGGGGCATCTGTTATGTAAGGATGATCCCTCTGTTGAAACAAAACTGTGCCCACAAAGGTTCACAGCAGCACTATTCACAACAGCCAAAAGGTGGAAACCACCCAACTACCCATCATCTAATGAGTGGATAAACAAAATGTGGCATATCCATACAATGGAATTGTATTCAGCCTTAAAAAGGAATGAAGCACTGAGGCGTGCTCCAGCTCCAGCTCCGACATGGATGAGCTTGAAAACATTATGCAAAGGGAAAGAAGCCAGACATAAAAGGCCATGGTCTGTAGGATTCCATCGATAAGAAATATCCAGAATAGGCAAATCCATAGAGATGGAAAGCAGATTGGTGGTTGCCAGGGGGCCGGAGGAGGGAATTAATACGTGTGGGGTTTCCAACTGGGGTAATGGAAAAGTTCTAGAACTAGGCAGAGGTGACGGGTGCAAAACACCATGAATGTACTTACTGCCAATGAATTGCACACGTGAAAATGGTTTAAAATAGGGGCGCCTGGGTGGCTCGGTAGGTTAGGTGTCCGACTTCAGCTCAGGTCATGATCTCACGGTTCGTGGGTTTGAGCCCCAAGTAGGGGTCTTTCTATCAGCACAGAGTCCACTTCTGATCCTCTGTCCCTCTCTCTCTCTGCCCCTCCCCCGCTCATGGTCTCTCCCTCCCTCTCTCTCTCTCTCTCTCTCTCTCTCAAAAATAAAAATAAACATTAAAAAATAATAAAATAGGGGCGCCTGGGTGGCGCAGTCGGTTAAGCGTCCGACTTCAGCCAGGTCACGATCTCATGGTCCGTGAGTTCGAGCCCCGCATCAGGCTCTGGGTTGATGGCTCAGAGCCTGGAGCCTGTTTCCGATTCTGTGTCTCCCTCTCTCTCTGCCCCTCCCCCGTTCATGCTCTGTCTCTCTCTGTCCCAAAAATAAATAAACGTTGAAAAAAATAATAATAATAATAAAATAAAATAAAATAAAATGGTTAAGACGGTAAATCTTATGGCAAGTGTATTTTACCACAATAATATAAAGAAGAAGAATCCCGGCTCCCTAAAAGGCGTATAAACCAGGTGAATTGGAAGGCAGCCAAATTTGGCTTGTACATGAGTTTCACTGGGCTGCATGGAGTTTAAAAAATTTTTTTTTAAATCTGTGGCTAACATATCTAAAATGGGATATTTCACATACAAAAATTCTGATGAGCAATTTATTTGGAAATCAAAAACCCTGGCCCCCACTTGAGCTGTGTCTGCCCCCCCCCCCACCCCGCCCCCCCCCCCACGTCAGGAGGAGAGCAGGGCTGCTACTCAACTTTGGGGCTCACACTGTCTGATCCCCTCCAGTCCCCTTTCCCCCAATCTTCCCTTGGGATCTTCATCTGCTCTGTTTGGTCCCCATTGGCACTAAAGTGCAGGATTTCCAATACTCACATAAAACAATTAGAAACGAGGCAGAAAATAAAATGCGGAAATTAGGCAAATGGTATGGTGATTTCTGTTTTCATTCCCTTGTAAATGAGATGTCAATGGATACTGTTTTCCCCAAAAGTGTTACTCCACTTTCAAAACAGTAAGGAAATGTCCCCTTAAAGCAGTGATGCATAACCTCAACTGCACATGAGAATCCACTGGGAAACTTTTAGAACTATTGCTGCCTAGGTCCTACCCCCCACCTTGGAGATTCTGATTTGTTTGGTCTGGAGTGTGGCCCCCTGGGTAATTCTGGTGTGGAGCCAAAGTTGAGAACTCCTGCTTTACATTTTCCCTTTAGAGACATGCCTTCTTCTGGCCTCAGATGTCACAGATCAAACTGCACACACGTTGAGAATCTTTAAAGTTTTTAAAGTCAATATCTTTTGTTGTTCTTGGTAACTACCCCTACAAATATATGCTATCTTCAGCTGCTCAACAGGTATCTTGACAGATACAAGAAACACAGGAATAAAAAATCTGTTTTTTGTAGGGGAGTCCACTGCTTCATTACCAAAAACAGCATCGAAAGCTCCTCATAGAAAACTGAAAAGTTAACCCCGTGTTTGTTCAATTGGTGTGAAGGGCCCTAACCTGTAGCACGCCATACACTAAGGAGGCCATCTGATAAAGAACACCCGCTGTTTACCCAGGCTGGAGTCTTAATGGATTGTCATGTGAATGCGTGTGCGTTGTTCAAAGTGATCACCCCTTTCCAGAGTGCAACCGTGACGTGATTGCTGACATCCTGGCCGTGTATTTTCCATGTGCTCCTATGTGCTGGTTCTTCCACCAAGCCCTTCAACACTACAAAAAAGCATCTGCTGGCAGAAAAAAACAAAACCTGTTCCACAGTCCGGGGCATATTCAAGGCACGCTATCCTACCCTGGCGCATACCTTCCCCACAGACAGCCCAGGTCAGAAACGAAGTCCACACCTGCCTTCTGGCTCACGATTGGAACGTCTGTCTGGTCAGTTTCATCAGGCACATTCTGTGCCTCCTCTCCATACCCCACCACAGCTGTCTGCACCTCAGGGCACGGTGTCGGCTCGGCTTCCAGCACCCATCTGTGATTTGGCGAGGAGGGGAAGGAAGAAAAGAAAAAGAAAAAAGAAATTCATGTGGTGAGTGGGCAAAATTGCCCACGTTGTCCCGGATGAGCCTCAAATCATCCACAATTTGATTGACTTCTGAAAGGCCAGACCCTGAGGTTATTGAACCTCTTTTTGCATTTGAGTCTGAAAGATAGAACGGATGGTCCTTTACAAGTCTCTTCTGTAATTTTTAAGACTTTCCTTTCCTTTGAAGAAATGGGGAAAAAATTAGAAATGCTGAGTGGGACAGATCACAGGTTTTCCCCTGTCTTGTGCTTCTGTGCACAGAATCAGATAAATCAGTACCAGTTTAGTTTACCTGGTAAATTGAGAACACTTTTTATTTTCGTCATAGGAAGTACAGATGTTGGCTTTTAGTTTTTGAAGACAGGCCTAGTCCACCATTTCAACTGAGCTGGAATGTCAGTAGTCCTCAGCCCATCTCAGATCTACCTACCAAGGCTCTTTTGTTAAAGTCCTGGGAATCTGCATTTATAGCAAGCGTCCCAGGAGCACCTGGGTGGCTCAGTCGGTTGAGCATCTGACTTCGGCTCAGTCATGATCTCACAGTTCGTGGTTCAAGCCACGCGTCAGGCTCTGTGCTGACAGCTCGGAGCCTGGAGCCTGCTTCAGATTCTCTGTCTCCCTCTCTCTCTCTGTCCCTCCTCTGCTCATGCACTATCTCTTTCTCTCTCTCTTAAAAATAAATAAACATTGGGGCGCCTGGGTGGCGCAGTCGGTTAAGCGTCCGACTTCAGCCAGGTCACGATCTCGCCGTCCGTGAGTTCGAGCCCCGCGTCGGGCTCTGGGCTGATGGCTCAGAGCCTGGAGCCTGTTTCCGATTCTGTGTCTCCCTCTCTCTCTGCCCCTCCCCCGTTCATGCTCTGTCTCTCTCTGTTCCAAAAATAAATAAACGTTGAAAAAAAAAAATAATAAATAAATAAATAAATAAACATTAAAAAACTTTAAAAAAAAGTTTATAACAAGCATCCCATGTGATATAATGTATCCAGTCAGGCAAGTATGAATAGAGTTAACAAATAGTGACACCCATGGAGCTTAGATATTGCTCTTATGAACCCAGGGAGCAGTGTCTCCAAAACTTCACTCAAGTGTTACCTTTATTCACAATTTTGTCCAGTTATTTTATAATTGGTAACAGTGTATGCTTACAATTTTCTGTAAAGTGAGTCACTATTTTTACAAAAGTAAATTCATTTTAAAAGAGAAATTTGCTTTATTAGTTCAAATGAGAAACAGACATCTTGCCACAATGAGATGATGAATGTAAAAGTAAACATCATTTTTTTAAAAATGCTATGAAATTCTACCTAGACATTAGTACCTGCTGAAGCACTGAATCTGTGGCAGCATTTGGTGAAAAGACAACATCAGCAAACGCCAAAGAGGTGTTACAGACTTGGGAGCACCACGTGGAGACTCTCTCCTTGATGAGATGATTGAGAGGGACAGAACGGAGAATAACTTCCTCACTGAGTGATTCAGTCCCATTGAATGTTGCCTAAGCACCACCTAAAGTCATTTCCCAGTGAATCACGGCACACACTTTAGCAGAACTGCAATAAAGTCCTCTCCCGAAAGTCTACTGACTCTGGATTTGCAAAAACAAAACAAAACAAAACAAAAAAACAAACACACACAAGAACAAAAACAAAAGCAAAGGCCTGTACTATTTGGGACACTGGTAAGCATAGTACACGTGGTCCATGAGTCTCCAGGACCTCCCTCAGATGTCACTCTCAAAGGGTGAGGGTGTCACCAATTTGGATTAGGACCCAACTACCCACTCACTGCGGTTTGTGACCTTGGGCAAGTCTCCAGAAACCTTCCTTTCTACAACATAAAATGACACTATACTTGTTCAAGCCAAGATGAAATAAAATGATGTTTGAAAAGCCTTAACACAGAGGATGACGCATGGTTGATGTTCAATAAATGGCAGCTTTTAAAAATTACTAAGACTTCATATTTTTAACCGTTTTTGATAGAACTCTTTGTAGAACACTATTCTACTTCCTAAATGCAGTGTAACTTGATGACTCAAGGTGATCATCTTGAATGTCTCTGCAGTCATTTTATTGTCATTGGATGCATTTCTAACACTTTCCCATATTCCTCTTCTTGTTTGGCCATTCCACATATGCAGTGGGTTGACAAGCCAAAGGTCCTCAGACAGAGACCTGATTAAAACACAGCGAAATTACACGGGTAGCCAATAAAAATGCAAAAAAGATACTCTAATGGTAATCAGAAAAATACAAATTTATGCAATGAGATATTTTTGGCCCATCAGCATAACAAATTTTAAAGAGTGCAGTTATCTAAGGTTGGTGAGAATATGGCAGATAAGCACTTTCATATACCAAGAGTGGTGATGTCAATACAACTCTTCTGGAGGGCATATATCCTTTGGCCTGGCAATTCTATTTCTAAAAATCTGTGCAACAGAATCTCTTCCTTATGGACCCAGGATTGGATGTGCAAAACCCCTAGTGGTGGTGAGGATGGGGAGAAGTTATAACCCCGGTGCACTGCTGCAGAAAACAGTATAGCGGCTCCTCAAAAAATTAAACGTAGAATTACCACGCGATCCAGCAATTTCACTTTTGGTTATACACCCAAAAGAATCGAAAGCAAGGACTCAAACAGACATCTGTACCTGCATGTATCATAGCAACATTATGCATGATAGCCAAGAGGGGAAATAACCCAAGTGTCCGCTGATGGATGAATAACAAAATAGTGCGATGGAGTGTTATTTGGCCGTGAAAAAGAATAAAGTTTGGAGAGATGCTACAACATGGGTGAAAACATTATGTTAAGTTTATTGAACTTAGTCAGACATAAAATGACAAACACCACTTATATGATATACCCATCACAGTCAAATTCATAGAAGCAGAAAGTAGAATTGTGGCTGCCCATGGCTGGGGGAGTGGGCCATGGGGAGTTAGTGTTTAAGGGGGATGGAGTCTCAGTGTGGGAAGATGAAAAGTTCTGGAGAAGGATGGTGATGGTCACACAGCAATGGGAATGTGCTACATGCCACTCAACTAAACATGGTTAAAATGGTAAATCTTATGTTAAGTATATTTTACCACAATTTTATTTTTTGTAAGTAATCTCTATATCCAACCTGGGGCTCAAACTCCTAACCCTGAGATCAAGAGTCCCATGCTCTACTGACTGAGCCAGTCAGACACACCTACCACGGTTAAATAAAACAATGCAGAGCTAAACAAAAAAAGTGTCACTTGTGAACAGAACTTTGATGTCCTGGCGACTTCCTTCTTCTTATTTCACATTCAAGACTATGTGTAATAAGGGGACAGAGGATATCACAGATCTGGCCTCAAAGTAAGCAGAATGTTACTGAGTTTGCCTTTTTTTTTCATTCTCTTTCTCCTATTCATCTTCATGCCCATAAAAATACTGATAGAAAACCGCTGATGTTTATTAAATAATTAGTAATTAAACAATTAGGCATTGTGATGTCTACTCTTCACAAAATTTACAGATTATGAAGATTCAGTAAGATAATATGTACAAAATGCTCAGCACAGTTCCTTAATTGTTATGGTTCTGATTTTTATCTCAATTAATTCTCAAATCATTCCTATGACATAGGTATTATTGATAACCACATTGTATGGCAATAAAAATCAAGGTTCAGAGAAGTTAAGTGATTTATCTAAGGTCACATAGCACATGGCAGAGTTAAGGCTAAAAAGCAAACTGTCAGACCCCAAAGTCTATGTTCTTGACCACTATTCTGAGAATATTTTCTCAAGTCTTCATTTTTATGAGAAGATTCTAACTGTTTCTAAAAGTGCACCAAAGCAAGTTTTAATTAATGTTTTAAATTTCAAAATATCTTTTTTTTTTTAATATAACTTATTGTCAAGTTGGCTAACATACAGTGTATACAGTGTGCTCTTAGTTTTGGGGGTAGATTCCCGTGATTCATCACTTATATACAACACTCAGTGCTCATCCCATCAAGTACCCTCCTCAATGCCCATCTTCCCCTCTCCCCCCCGCCCCCCCGCCACCCATCAACCCTCAGTTTGTTCTCTATATTTAAAGGGTCTCTTATGGTTTGCCTCCCTCTCTGTTTGAAACTATTTTTCCCCTTCTCTTCCCCCATGGTCTTCTGTTAAGTTTCTCAAGTTCCAAATGTGAGTGAAAACGTATATCTGTCTTTCTCTGACTGACTTATTATTATAGTCTAATATAGTATATATTGCTATCTTCAATATCTAATGATTTATTCAAAATAATATAGTTGAAAAGCACATAATTTAAAAGAACCCCTCTATCCTACCCTTCCCCATCTTAGTTTTCATGTCCTATTCTCCAGAGGCAACCATCCCCAAACCTTAAACATTTTTCCCTGGTACTTATTACCATCCTTCTAAATAAGAAACTTAAACTACTATTTCTTGATTTATCAATTTTAGAATGTCTATCGGTTCATTTCCCCCACACTAACACCACTCCTTACTTGGCCTCTCCTATCTCTCCAACATCATTACACAGCAATTTGGGGGTAGCAAATGTTTATATTATGACCATATAAATATTGTTTTCTACCAAACCAAGTAGATGCTCTATGAGCATGCTTCCTCTCTTATAAAACCCTTTGCTTTTCCTAGAGTTAATTATTGACTTGGTTTTTTTATTTCTCTGGTTTTCTAAGTATTGTTTCTAAGTAATTTTCCAAGGGCTCCAACATTTCTGTCATAAGTTTATCAACAATATGTTCTCTACATTCAAAGAATCAGTTCCGTGTTTTTCCAAGATCTCTCAGATTTTGTTTTCTTACTCCAATCAGGACACGTTATTCTCTAGGGCCTAGTGCACAGCTGTCATTTTGAATCATCCCTTTGCCATTGTCCTCTGAATTTCCTTTGCCTCTTCCTCACTTTGAATCTCTTCTTCCTTAGAGTCTTATCTCACTCTTTCTTATTTTACTCACATTTTGTTGGAGTACATTTCCAAAAGTTTATTGAAAGAGGGTAAATGGGAGATAGTTTTTTTACGTCCTTGCATGTCTGAAAATATCTTTGCTCTGTTACTCTGGTGACAGCTTGGCTGGGTATAAAATTCTAGATGGAAAGCTGGTGACTGCTCTCCCCTCAGGTGTGGCACATCTATATCTAATACATAGATTTTTTATTCCTTTATGTTGTTTTATTTTTTTTAATTAAAAAAAATTTTTTAAGTAATCTCTACACCCAATGTGGGGCTCAAACTTACAACCTTGAGATCAAGAGTCGTATGTTCTACTGATGGGGCTGGCAAGATGCCCCAATATATTTTTTAAGTAAGTTCTATGCCAAATGTGGAGCCTGAACTCATGACCCCAAGATCAAGAGCAATGTGCTCTACTGACTGAGCCAGCAAAGTGCCCCTCCTTCTTGTTGTTTTAGTGGGGTTTCTGGAAGAAGCAAAGACAAAAGTAGAGTATTAGTTTACCATGTTTACCAGAAATCCCCCCAACAACTCTTTGTCTTCCAGTATTTGTTGAAATCTCTTATCCACTATTGTCTCTTCTCCCACTCTCTTTGTCCTTGTGAGTTAGTACTTTCTCATCCCTTTATTGTCTTTCAGTCAGATTTTGGGAGGAAGAGGAAATAAAGGTGTCTCCCAATATACTGGCTTTAACTGGAAATTTCACAATGGTTTATTAAATAAAACTCAAATGTCTTGAATCAGGTAATAAAATATCCATACATATGAACAGAGGGTGAGCCCTCCAAAGGATGAATTTTGTGCCCTCTTTTGCATCTGAGGAGACAAGACCACTTTATACTTTCCTATGAGATCTCTACTCCTCAGCTCAACTTGGCTAGCACCTAAACACTGCAAATTACTTCCCGCACACATAAAATTACAAATGCAATTATACTTGGCTTTCCTATTTACAACATGAGCAGGTTATGTTATCCCCAGATCTAAATAAGATTTTTTTAATGTTTACTTATTTTTGAGAGAGAGAGAGTCCAAGTCAGGGAGGAGCAGAGAGAGGGAGACACAGAATCCAAAGCAGGTTCCAGGCTCTGAGCTGTCAGCACAGAGTCTGACATGGGACTTGAACTAACAAACTGCAAGATCATGACCTGAGCCAAAGTCAGACACTTAACTGAACCACCCAGGTGCCCCTCTAACTCAGATTTTTGCTTTTATTTCTATTTCATTTATGTTATGTTACGTTACCTTATGTTATGTTATGTTATGTTATGTTATGTTATGTTATGTTATGTTATGTTATGTTATGTTACATTATGCTACATTATGTTATTTTATGTTTTAAGAAAGGGACAGAAGAGCAGTGAAACACACTGGTGAAAGAATTATGGATGAAATACTACTATTCTCTATTTTTAAAGAAATTTAAAAGTTTTAAAAAATCCAGACAGTTAAATAGTGACCTACAATCTCAAAGATATAGTTCTTCCCTGTCAGATGGGTTTCTGATACAGGTTGATTTTCCTGGAAGTAGAATACCGAAACAGAGTTTGAAGTACAACAGTTAGGACTCAACATCTGTGAAAACAAGTGGAAGGAAGCATGTGGGATAATTGGAAATATAAAAGCTGGTCTCTTCCTTAGCTCCTGACACAGGGCTCCTGAAACCCTTGTAAATTCCTAAGCTATGAGAGCTCCGGGAGCATCTTTTGATCCAAAGAGGCGACTCTGTGTAGCCTCCCAGATGGGTTCCTGGATGGGGGCTGGTCACTAGAAAGACCAAGCCAGGATTAGAAGCTTGGAATTTTCAGCCCCACTCCCTGTTCTCTAGAGAGGGCAGAGGGGCTAGAAATGGAGTTAATAATTAAGCATGCTACATGAGGAAGCGTCCATAAAATCCCACTATTCTGGGGTTTGGAAAGCTTACAGTTTGGTGTGCACATCCACATGCTGGGAGTCTGACACACCCCAGCTCCTCAAGGACAGAAGCTCCTGCACTCAGGACACTCCCAGACCTCGCCCTATGTATCTCTCCATCTGCCTGCTCATCTGTATCCTTTATCACGTCCTTTCATAAGCTGGTAAATGTAAGTAACTATTTTCCTGAGTTCTGTGAGATGCTCTAGCAAATTAATTGAACCTGAGAAGGGGATTGCAAGAACTCTGATTTACAGCCAGTCAGTCAGAAGTATAGGTGACGAGCTGGACTTGTAGCAGGCATCTTGGGTGGCGGTTGAGGGGGCAGTCTGGCAAGACTGAGCGCTGAACCCGTGGGATGTGATGCTATCTGCATATAGTGTCAGAATTGAGTTGAATTGTAGGACACCCAGCTGGTGTTGCAGAATTGCTTGGTGCGGGGAAAACCCCCATGTATCTGGTGTCAGAAGTGTTGTGAGTGTGGTAGTATGAGAGTAAAGGAGAAACACAGGAGGGAGAACTGTTTTTTTTTTTTTTTTTTTTTTTTTTCTAAACAAAGCAGAACTGGGCAGAGAGAAAAGCCCAACCATGGTGCACATCCAACAAAGCCTCCGCCAAACCCACAGGAAGCTCTGTGGCAATGATTGCCTGTCAGAGTTTCTGAGTTGAGCCAAAGTAACAGGCTTGCACAGCCCCATCCTACTCTTGCCTCCCTCAGTCACCCGGTGTGAGCTGCCCCAAAAAGGACATGACCTTGGATGAACAGCTCTCCGCAGCTAAGGCGGAAGCCAAAGGAGCCGACAGCAGAGGCCATCTCTTGATTGTGTTCCCGGCAACGGGACAGCAAGTCTTTCCTTGAATACGGTCTGGGCAGCCCATCTCTTTGTCCGTCATTACTGTATGAGTCTCCTATGGCTGCTGTAACAAATTAGCATAAAGATAGTGGCTCAAAGCAACACAAATTATCTTACAATTCTGGAGGTCAGGAGTCCAAAATCATCTTGTTGGGCTAAAGTCAAGGTATTGGCTCTAGGGGAGAATCCATTGCTTTGCCTTTCCCATCTTCTAAAGACTGTTCACAATTCTTGACCTGTGACCTCCGGCCAGCAACACAGCACTCCAACCTCTGCTTCCACCGCCATACCTTTCTCTGATTTCCCTGCCTCCCTCTTTCACTTATAAAGACTCTCATGATGACACAGGACCCACTGGATAACCCAGAATAATCTCTGCATCTCAAGATCCTTAACTTAATCCCATCTGCAAAGACTCTTTTGCCATGGAAGGTAACATATTCTCAGGATCCAGGGATTAGGCTATGAACATCTTTGGGGGACCATTATTCTCCCTACCAAAGTTACCAAAGAGATATTCTAGAGTAACTGGCAAGAGTAGCACCAAGCAGATACACTCATCTGAGCCCTACATTTGTCTACAGTAATATCTCATGTGAACCGAGAGCTTACTCTGTCCCAAGGACTGTGCTAAGTGCACAACATGAATATCTCATTTCTGTCTCTCAACATTCTGAGGTGGGCACTATTATCATAATCTTTATTTTGCAGATAAGGAAGTGGAGGACCAAAGAGGTTAAGCTGTTTATGTTTGGTCAAACCGCTGGTCAGTGGAAGAATCCTAATTTAAACCCCAGTCTGCCTAACTCCAAAGCTGGTAGGTACCCTTGACCATGTCTTTCTAATCCTCCTTTGCTTGTTGCTAAGGTTAGGACTTTAAGCTGCTAGACACAACCGCCTCCCCTCACCCTACATGCCAGCTCAGGGTGGCACACGACAAAGGCTTGATAAATATGTGAACTGAACTCCCCAAAATGTAATCTCTGGCCAGTTTCTGCATAACCTTTAGGGCATTCCCAAATTCCCATATTCTTATTCTCACATCCAATAAACTTTTATTGGGCATTTACATGCCAGGGACTGGGGAAATTCAAAGATGAATAAAACATGTGGCTTATTTCCAGGAAGCTCACTTTCCAGTGAGGGAGTCATGATTTTGACCTTGGAGCAATTTTGAGTTTTCCTCCTTTTTCATTCCTTTAGACAATCAGCAGTGAATTTGAAAACAGGAAGCATCGTTGTTATTGTTTTCAACACCTATCCACAATAGGAGCCTGAAGAATAAGAAGAGGGGGCTGGAAGTTTTTGAGCTTTTCTTTCATATTAATATATATTTTTTACTGCACACACACATGTATGCAGGGATGACTTTAGGTTTTATTTCTCTTTGTAAAAATGGAAGTGTGTTCTATATATTATTCTTATGCTTGTCTTTGCATTTAGGAATGCACAGTGGATGTATTTCCAAGCTTACATCCTCTTAACTGTTTTATTCCCCCACTGATGCTTATCAAAATAGTTCAAGTATTTTCCCCCAAAACTTGGAGGATAAGAACTTCCTTTTGTTGTGGTTACAACAACCTTGAGGAATGATGGGTCTACCTTTTTCTAAACCATCTAGCCCCTCATCCCCAGAAAGGTCTTTTCCAAAGCCTAAATTTGACGGGTCTTTTCTCTCCCAAATTTCCCCAGTGCCTGCAGGATAAATCCAAATCTGAACTGGTTGGCCTAGCATATAATGATATTCAGAATATGGCCCCTAGAGCTATTCAGCCTCACATGGTGACTCTACACATACACCTTACGCCCCCACTGGTTTTTTCATTCCACCTTAGTGGCCTTCTTGCAGACTCTCAAAGGCACCAGCCTATCTTGAATCCAGGCCTTCCAACATCCTCTCCTCTCTGCTTAGACAGCTTCCTCTACTCCCTCCATCAGGATAAATTCTACTCATCCTTTGGATTTCTGCTGAAGCATCATTTCCTTAGGGTTTTCCTAGGCCCCTCCTAGCCTGGGTCTTTGTTTTCTTCCCTTCATCCTGGGTACATGCATCACGCTAGAAATTAATTTAAATGTCTGTTTTGCCTGCAATTCTCTCTGCCCCTCTGGAGAGTCTGTCTCCTTCACCTGCTGAACACTCCCCACGCCCCCATTCCAGGCCCTGCACAATTGGTGGCACATTGCAGATATTGATAAATGTTTGCTAAATGAGTGACAATGGATGACTCATGGGGAAACTTTACTGCTTCTGGTTAATATACAATGCGTAGGTGCAGTCTCATGTTGAATATTTGGTTCCACTGACAATGATAAAGGGAAAAATCGCTTACCAAGGTGAAGGCACCCTAGTTTCTTTTTCAAAACTACTGTAAGAGTCGTTCTTTTCTCGTGTTTATTCATTTATTTGTGGCTTTAATCATTGTCAACCAATGTATTTTAAATGGGTCTTTAATAAACCAATTATCTGAACTGTTTGGGATCTGATCTTGTTGTTGGTTGTTTCTGTTGACTCTCGCTCATGGTGGACTGTTTCCTTGTGTGTTTTGTAATTTTGAACAAATAGATCTTTGTTTATGGGCATCTGGTACATCTAGGCTGAAGGTTTGTCCTTTCAGAGTTTGTTTAGCTCATTTACCCATTGTATAAATTTGAACTCTAAACCTATGTTAGTATAGTCCTGTTGTGATGAATTCAGAGGGGGCATTTCTTTCCTACTCAGGGTCCAGAAAAAAAAGAGATAAGCTTCCTTATTATCTATGTTGGCTGGATGAGTTTTTCTAGTCCCTCCACCCTTTCCCTAAGGGTGTAGCTCTTTGAGGGTCCTTGTCTATGTGGAGGCCACAGTTCCATCCCCCGAGTCTTGTTCCCTGTCCTTTGGGACTTTTACAACCGAAACTCCTCCCCAGCTCCATGAAGATAATCCTTACCAGTTTGGTTTTCACCCTCTGTTTTGCTGACTCCTAAAGATTATCCCCTTTTTTCTGGTGTCATTATATTTTATCCAGCATTATCTAGACGACTATCAAATGTGGGAAAAGTTTTTACATGATCTAATCCAAAATATTAACCAAAAATGGAAACCCAGTAGACTAGTTTATAGATCTTTCCTTCATTCTGTGTGCATGCGTCTGGTTTTCTAAAAACTCACTTTGTTCTCTTCTTATTTTCTGTATATTTACCACTTTTCTCCTATCCTCTTCCTACATTTACAACAGTTACATTACAGAACAAAATGCCTTATGCTAATAATGTCTTATGTATAAACTAGACTTTTCTTCCCTTTAGTATTTGGCTCCTTTTACTGGTTCTTTTTCACCTCCTTTCCTGACTATCCTTTTATGTAATTTTCTAGTGAACAGGCACCAAATATAGCTAGTATCTGATCCATATGTCACCTGCTAATTTAAATGTTCTTTTCTTAAAAAAAAAATCTATCCCAATTTTGCAGATAAAAAAAAAAATCTCGAGGTCGACAAAACTGCTAGCAATGTTTCCACACACACCATTGTCAAAAGGCTGGCAAATTTGGTAACGTGAGGTGGCCAAGTTTTTAAAAATTCAGTACTAGTATTGCAAGTCATATTTATAATTTGAATAACAATTCTGACTCGCTTAAAGCATGTTCTAGCCCTAGATAAATTGCTTTTGGTCTTAGGTCCAGGTATACGTGCACACAAGTATTTCTATTAATATACGTGTGTGTCGGGTGTGCTCTATAGAGATAACATTTGCAGCCTCAGAGTGCTTAGTAGAGGGCCCAGTTTGTAATGCTGTTTTTCATTATTCCCACCTTCCTTGGAATTTTGCATTTACATAACACCAAGTGAAAATGAAGTGAGTATCAAAGTAACTACTCTTGTCATTGCTATGGTCAAGGTTACACATTAGCTAACTTACAAACAAATCCCTCTCGGTGACAGAAATATTAGCAACTGAGATAGTTTATAAACACAGCCACAAACTTTTTCAAAAGGACTTTTAAAAAATTCCCTTAGTTATGACAGCTTTGGCTAATGAATATTCTACTAGCCTTTTCCTTTCAGCCTCCGAAATGTTTTAAGATTTAGTAAACCCCAATTTTAAGGATTTAGAAAGTTGTCGCTGTGCGGTTATCTACTGGGATGTAACAGACAGACCACATCTAAATGTGATGGCTTAAAATAACAACCATTTTATTTGCTCATGAGTGTGTGGGTCAGGAATTAGGGCCGGGCACAGAGGGACAGTTCTTCTGTGTTCCATGTGGTGTTAGCTGGGGTGGGCTCACGAGGGGCTGAAAGACCCACGATGGCCTCACTCACAGGGCTGGCGCTTTAGCCGAAATGGCTTGAACAACTGGGGACTGCATAGGACAGCTGGGCCTCTTTTCTTGTGGTGTTGGCTGGACTCCCTCATGTCTCCGGGGCCTTCTGGCTGTCAGCTGAGTTCCTGGAGTCCCCTCCCATTGGCTTCTTTCTCCAGCAGGAATCCCTGGACTTCTTGACACAGCAGATGGTATTCCCTCTAGCTAAAGTGTAAACTTCCAGGCCTCAGCTTGGAAGTTCCGGGATAGTATTGCCACCATGTTCTCGTGGTCAAAGCAAGTCAAAGGCCAGCCTTCGAGAAGTGAGGAAATAGACTCCATCTCTTGAGAGGAGGAGCTTCATGCACCCATAGGGATGGGAGGAATGGCCAGCAACCATCTTTGCAGACAATCTACCACGGTCACTTTATTTATGTGTTTGTAAATAATTGGCATCCATTTTGTTTATACAGTTGCTACAAATCAAAGGAGAAGTGAATTAACTATAGCTCAATAATAGTATTGGGATAGTTTATAGTACTTGGACTAAAGATGTCAAGGTATTTTTCCAATATAAATATACTTAGGGCACGGTTTGAATGTCACTGTTATTTTTTCAGCGCTCACAATTTCAGGTGAGAAGCTCTCATTTGGTTAACAGTAAAACTTAAGCTAACGTCACCTAGTCCTCAGAATCTGGGGGGTTACCTTTAGTTCATAACTTCTGTGTGCACCTTCTCCCTGGCGGTCACACAGGAGTACAGGGAGACGTGAATAAAGGATCTTGTTTTCTTGTTCTCATAACACCATATTGCAGGCTTGGACCAACTTTCTAATCCCACTAATTGTTTTTTAAGGAAATAACACGATTTTGATTTTGCAAATTTTATCACACCAAGTTCTCCACAATTGGGTACACCAAGATCTTACCATTGAAACCCTTCCTGGTGTTGAGCAGATGGATAATTTTGAAATATGTACGTATGGAATTAAGTTCCATGACTATCCAAATACGCCAACCATTTCCATGGCATTTGGAATTATGCAATGGAAAATGTTTCCAGTGATGCCCTTTTATGTGTTAATTTTGTGAAATTTATTCTCAATTATAATTTCAAATCACCTGAGAAACAGAAGAAAATTAGACGTTGTATCAAAACCAAGAACTTATTTGAATTTAGCATTAACAAAACATTTTAAATTAATTAATTGGCACAAACTGAAGATAACCCATGTTTAACAAGCCAGTTCTGGTTGACATTTGCCAAAATATGACATACTGAGCATGTTGTTTTTGTCCAACATCCCTTAAATTTAAGAACAAAATTAAAGCAGAGGGCACAAAATCAGTCACTCCCATGAGATTCGTGAAAATTTAATTAGATACCCCTTTAAGAAAGAAATTTGCTTTCCTTAAATTTTTTTCAAATCTGTACCTTTAAATGGCCTTTAAATGTTATGACTTTTTCAAGACACGACTGTCCAATCCTCATATTAATGAACATGCCAGATATTTTAATTTCCTGCACATCTGCCAAGTATTTTCAGTTTGGAACACGACTGAATTCTAAGGTGCCTCCCTTTAAAAAAAATACACTTTCTCTTAAGTTGAAAGAAGTTTTTAAAATATATTTTGAACCCTATATCTTCGAAACACTTAAAATATCTTCAGGCTTAAAACTTCTCCTCCACGTTGACTTGGGGCAAGCCTGGCTCTTCAATTTTCAGTACTGCTCTCTCGTTTGATTTTTTGGCACTGCATGTATTTGAAGTAAATGCATTTGTCTTATCACATTGCCATTGAACTTGGGCCAAATGCTTTGAAAGAGTGGGTTTAGGGGGATTGGAGGAACAGGACAAAATGTCTATAAATAGCAGTTCTTTGTGTAGCATCTACTGTATAATAAAGTGTTGTGTAACTCTGCCATGCAACGTAAGTAATGACAGTAATTTGCATTTTCTTATTACTATTCATCCTCGAATTGAATCTACGGTCTTTTGCCAATATTAAGGTCTATTTCTCACATCCTTACATCCCCCAGGGTCCCTGCTATGACGAGAGAGGGGAGATAAACAGTCCCCTCATTCTGCACACAGATTGTGCGACAGGTACGCACCAACTGCTTTTGGCCTCTGCGTTTCCATCTCATAGACCCAAAGGCGGTGTGGTCCATGGGCGGACCAGCACCAAACAGAGCCAGCATAATGTAACTACACTGCCAGCCCCTCCTTATTAACTAACGTCTGTTCCTCTTTTTGTAATCATGATGACCCCAGAGATTCTAGCCCAGGGCAATTAGGCGGGTCTCAAACTTGAGAGAATCAGGAAAGACTCCAGAAGAAGAAATATTTTTAAAACTTCACCAGCCTGAAGGGCCTGTTACAAAATAATGTATGTGACAAAATAATGTGACTGGGAAATTAACTGGACTTAACTTTCTACTGTAGACTCATCACAGAAGACTAAGGGTTTTTGTTTTTGTTTTTTTTCTTCCCCCCCACCCCCACCCCCACCCCGAGCAGTTAAGCCTCAGAGTCCTGGGGGTAGGTTTTGGGTTTGCCTGGCTCAGGGGAGCTTGGATGCCTAGGAACTTTGGGATTGGGAGTTGAATTATCAAAATGTGAGGAGGTGGGAGTGTTACTTGAGAGAGCAGAGTTCTGACTCCCTGAATTCCACGCTAGAGATGCAGAACGGTGGCAGTGAGGAGCACAATGGTGGGAGAGAGATACATTATGTGGTATCTGGGGCTTCTCGGCGAAAATCTGCACACCAGCTGCTTGGAGACCTGGTTAAAATGCAACTCTGATTCAGGAGCTCTGGAGTGGGTCCAGAGACCCTGCATTTCTAACAAATTCCCAAAAAGTGTTGCTACTGTTGGTTCCGGGACCTCGCTTTGAGTTAGTAGGCGAGGAGGAGAAGGTGGGAGAATTTTGAAGGAGGGGTACAGGGAAGCCTGAACCTCAAATCTGTGGCAAGGAGCATCTATTCCGATAGACTGCAGAAAAAAATAAACACTAGAAAGCCCTCACTCAAATTTCCTGGCCTCTTTCCCCACAACCTCCTAGGCTTTTAGAATGATCCCAGGAAAGTCAAGGAACCCAACAACTCCAACCGAATGCGTTTCCAAACTCCCTTGACTTGAGGCAGAAACAGTGGAGGAACTTGTGCCAGGTTATATTTAATTAGAAAAAATTCAGAAACGTGAAATTTTTTGAGCCCATGGAGCAAACTCATATGAATCACCCTTTCAATCTCAAAGAGAATCAGATTTAGGAATCGATAAATAACCATTCCTTAGTTACTCAATTAACACATGTTAGGGGGTGATGAGTGGTTTTCCTAAACCCTGATGTGGGGCGTTTGGGGGCTTCTGACAAGAGAAACTCATTGAAGGGAACAAGTGCCCCCAAAAGATCTGAGGATTCACATTCCTCATCAGTCGATGATTTTGCCGTGGTCACCAAAGAAGACGGCCCTTCCTCTACACACACTCTTCAACAGCCCTTGGGAGATCTTTCCCTCCTTCAAGTCCTTGCTCTTCATTTAAACATGATTTCACCAGTATAAACATGTTCAGAAGAAAGACCCAGTTTGATTTTCTTCTGCCAGCATCTTCCAAAGATAGCCTCGCAGCCCATTCTCTCATAAGAACAAATCTTAAAAATAAACTAAGGCAGTAAGTACTGTGTCCAAAGCCAAGTTTGTTCCAAAGCTGAGAGTAATAAAATCCAGGGCTCCCTTTCCCTAATTCAATTTTAAGAGCAAATGCCTTTCGTTGCTAATTTTGTTTGTAACTTCTGATCCTGCCATCTCTAGGAGCTGCTCTTTTACAAAGCACTCCCACATCTGGTTCTGATTACATAAGAAAAGGGTTCTGTTGTTGTTGTTGTTTGTTTTGTCTTTTATTTTTTAAATACTTATTTATTTTTGAGAGGGAGAGAGACAGAGACAGAGACAGACAGAGCACAAGCAGGGGAGGGGCAGAGAGAGATAGACACAGTATCAGAAGCAGGCTCCAGGCTCCCTGCTGGCAGCACAGAGCCCCGCCAGGGGCTCAAACGAACGCACCAACCTCAAGATCATGACCTGAGCCGAAGTCGGACACGCAACCGACTGAGCCACCCAGGTGTCCCTACCTAAGAAAAGTTTGTGGCTATGCTCATCAACGTCATAATTCACAGGGAGATACCAGTATGACTTACCCTTAATCCTCCCAGAATGTCTACAATCTAGGCATAGCGTAAGGAGTGACTGCATCTTTTGCCTGATCATCTGTCCACAAGAAATAAAAAGTCATAAAGTAATCCAACATTTTTGCTTGACCAGGTGTCTTTTTTTTTTTTTTTTTTTTTAATTAGTTGCCTGGGCGCCTGGGTGGCTCAGTCGGTTAAGCCGTTAAGCGTCCGACTTCGGCTCAGGTCATGATCTCCCCATTTGTGAGTGGGAGCCCCGCGACCCGCTCTGTGCTGACAGCTCAGAGCCTGGAGCCTGCTTCCGATTCTGTGTGTCCCTCTCTTTCTGCCCCTCCCATGCCCATGCTCTGTCTCTCTTGTCTCTCAATAATAAATAAACGTTAAAAAAAAAAAAAAGAAATTTAATTAGTTGCCCATGTTTACAGTAATTTCACATAAACATCTAAATTTCTGATTTCCCTAAAAAAATCAGAAGTGCTGGCAACATTTGGAGGCCGTCCCTCGTGGCCAAATACTGGCAGAGTGGACGTTTGTGTGGACGTTTATGATCTGTTGGCCACCGGTATCTGCACCCTTCCCCTATATTCAAGGATGTCCTCAGTTTACAAGTCCTGGTGGGAGGCGGGGTCATTTCCCGACATTCAAGCTACATACCAGGGATTCATTAGCATGTGACCTGGGCCTGGACAATTACGCATGTCTCCCCCAGGCTTTTAATGGGGCGCTAGCTTTAGTTAGCATCCAGTGCAGGAGACAATTGGTGAATTCTCTCTGACAGCAGAATTGGTGAAAGCGACATCCAGTTTCTAGCGGCAGCGGGGGTAGTAGCCTCCGAAGGTCCGCAGTAGCTGCACTTTCCTTACTGGCTTGGTTCCGTGGCCTACTTTTGACCTTGGTTTCAGTTCCTTGGGCCGTCTTTGCCCCATTTGCGAAGTCGGGGTCTCCAGTCTTGTGACTGATGGTGAGCCATCCAGTACTTCCCTCCTACAGTCCTTTCCTGCTTAAATCTTTCATCTACAAACTCTGCCACCCTAGACGCAGGCCGTAGTTAACTCCCAGGCTGCTTAGAGACATGTGAGTTTGTAATTTTGGTCTTTATCTCTTTCTCTTTAAAGCTAAAGATCACCCAGGGCAAGGATCCACAAAGTTCAAACGGGGAAAATTTTCCCACAGGGACCTCTTCCCACCCCCACCCCCTGCCACGTTGCCATTTTCCCTTACATCTCATTGGGCAGAACTGGGTCACATGCTCACCTTTACGCCAATCAGGGGACGAAGATTGCTGTGATTGGTTTAGGATAGGCCCTAGTTCAACTTTGGCTGTTAGAACCACCTCGGAAGCTTTTTAAAATGCCAATCCCTGGTGTCACCCCACACCGAGGCCAAATTTAATGGGTCTGGCTGGACTTCAGGTACTGGAATTTTGTAAAATCTTCAGATGCTTTTAATGCCATCCTTGTCTCTAGTCCAGCCCCCTACCCCTGCCCATTTTACAAATGCCAAGACTGAGGTCCAAAGGCATTAAGTAACTTGCCCAAAGTTACTATACCTTCAATTAATAACAAAAACAAACACAAACACACTCACAACATTAAATGGACACCTTTGTTCTTCCAGCGTACGCACGTGAGTGGCATTCTCTTTCTTAGAAAGTGAAGTGATCAGATGTTCAGGAACTGAAAAGCAGTAGAGGGGAGGGCAGTGGTTCTCAAACTTGAGTGCATCAGAATTCCCTGGAGGGCCTGTTACAACACAGATGGCTGGGCCCACCCCCAGAGTTGCACATTCAGTGGGTTTGGGTGGGGAGAAGAATAATTACCATTTCTAACAAGTTCCCAGGGGGATGCTGCTGCTGGTCCCAGGACCATACAAGCTTAGCAGCTAAGAGTTCGGGCTATAGAATCACACTGTCCTGGCAAGATCCAGTTGTGCCCCTTATACCGAGCCACAAAACCTACTAAACTTTTGGGCAAGTGACTCAACACGTCTATGAAATGGGGCCAACGGTAGTTGCTTTGGCTTATCACAACAACTGAGTGGGTATGATAAATGTAAAGCACTTAGAACACTGTCTGGCCCATAGTAACTGTCTAATGGATAGTAGCTATTATCATTCATTCATTCATTCATTCATGGAACAATGATTAATTGAGTGCTTCCTTTGAGGCATGCACAATTCTAGGCACCAGGAATACAGTGCTGAATAAATCAAAGCGTTGCCTCCCAATGAGCTTACGATCCACCGGGGAGGCACACAATACTTGACCTCATAACTATATAATATTACTCAGAAGAATTCTGCATTCCAAGCAAACTGAACAACAGTGCACACAGCGTTTTATGAGAACTCAGTCCAGTCTCATTCATGTCTTCCAGCTCGAGATGGTAGCATCATTTTTCTAATGCAAAGGCCCCTTAGCAGAATGGCTAACTATGTGTAATTTATATCTATATTTATGTAGATTTAAAAAACATATATGACATCATATGTACTATTTATATATTATATATTACATCGATAACATTTAGAGTCAATATTATATATTTTTATGTTTTTATGTTCCATATTTTTATACTCATATTTATATTTTATATACCACAGGGGTAGGCTTACGTGATTCTGGAGGCCAAGAAGTCCCACGATCTGCTGTCTTCCAGCTGAAAACCCAGGAAAGCTGGTGGTATAATTCAGTCTGAATCCAAAGGCCTGAAAATCAAGAGCGCCGATGTCTGAGGGCTAGAGAAGATGGATGTCCCAGCTCAAAAGAGAGCAAATTCACCCTTCCTCTGCCTTTTTGTTCCATTCAGGGCCCCAGTGGATTGCGGGATACCAACCCGCACTGGTGAGGTAATCTTCTTTACTCAGTCCACCCGTTCAAATGCCAATGTCTTTCAGAAATGCCCTCAGAGACACACCCCCCAAAATAATATTTTACCACCTTTCTGGGCGTCCAGACTCCAGTCACGTAACCCATAAAATGAACCCTCACAGGCATACTCAGACCAGCCAATTCTTGAGGAGGTTTGGCTTGAGAGGAAGCTTTTGAAACAAGAACAGGGTGGGTGGAGAGTGTGCTAGAAGGGAAGGAGAGAGTAAGGTGGCAATGTACTGGATGCTTTACATGTGTTCCTTAATCCTCACAGACACCTTTGGAGTAGAGATTATTGGACAAGGAGAGAAGCAAGCTGGCCAAAGCTCAGTGGCGGAGTGAACACGAAGGAACTGAACAAAGTTAAGAGTTGGCTGGGGACGAAGCAGAGAATATGGGCACTGTCATATCACAAGCCACATCTGACCAGATTCAGATGAATCCCCAGGCAGGCGCTAGAGTAAAGCATAACTGCCATCATGTATTTGCCCCAGTGTCCCTCTACTGTGTTCCTAGAGCAGGTGTCAGTGATGTAATAAGGTGGAAGGAGTGGCTACTTCTGAATCAGAACACTTCTGGGGCCCCTGGGTGGCTCAGTCGGTTGGGCGTCCCGCTTCCGCTCAGGTCATGTTCTCACGGTTCGCGGTTCGAGCCCCTGGTGGGCTCTGGGCTGACAGCTCAGAGCCTGGAGGCTGCTTCTGATTCTGTGTCTCCCTCTTTCTGGCCCTCCCCCGCTCACGCTCTCACTCTCTCTCTCAAGAATAAACAATAAAAATAAATAAATTAAAAAAAAAAAAAAAAGAACACTTCTGACTCCAGGCCAGCCTCATCTTGTCTCCATATTGTCTTTCTCAAACGTTAATAAACAAAACAACCAAACAAACAAAACCACTTATTATGGATGTAATACATACTCATTGCTGGGAAATACAGATCAGCAGGAGAGAAGAAAATAAAAGTGATCTATAATCACCTGTCAGAAAAAACAAAAACAAAAAAACAATACGCACCCCCCCCCCCCCCAACTAAAATTTTAGTACTGATTCTCTGATCTTCAGATCAGGGACCCTGCCCTCTGTGCTTAATAACTAGCCCTTTCTAGGTACACATATTCACCTAGCTGGAAGTTTATTTCTTGTTTTCACTGTGGACTTGTTTCTGGAGCTTGGTTCTCTAGATTTTGTTGGGCGAGGGACATGGATTTGGGCGGTAGATTGGAAATGTATGTGTTTGGAGTCGTTTATCAATTCAAAGTACTCACCTCCCAGCTTTGGGGCCAAAAGGTATTTCAAGCCTTTTTTCCTAGGGCATCTATATTCAAGAACTGGCCCCATCATTTGGGGTTGTTTTTTCCTCCGGATTTTTTTTTTTTTTTTTTTTTAGCGCCGGCGGCTTTCTGTTCCTTTGAACGGTAGGTGTTTGAACTTTGGTGGTGGCTGGAATTGGCACTGACCGTGAGACTTTAGTTTGTAACGTTGACTGGCGGCTGCAAGGGGTGGCCCTGCCTCTCCAGCTCCCCCACATCCCGGGGCTCAGGAAGCCCAGCCGCACCGGCTAGAGAGCAGCGCCGGTCTAAAAGGGCGGACCCGGAGGGAGGCTGGCAGCCGGCGCCTACCGGTAACGTGGTAACCGGCGCCTTGGCAACGGAGAGGGGGCGGGACTCAGGGAGGAAGTCGGAAGCTGGCGCTAAATCTCGCGGGAGTTGCTTTTGCGCGCGAACTCTAAGTGCCAGGGTCCCGGGGTCCGCTTGTGGCTGGCTAGTGGCTGTGCAGGCCTCCGGGGGACGCGACGACTCCAGCGGACCCGGACACCTTCTTCACCCCGCCATGGAGACCTCAGCGAAGAAGGAGCAGCAGCAGCCCGCGGAGGCCAAGATCAGAAACCTGCCCTGGTAGGAGGAGGCCCGGCTGCCGCGGGGAAGGGGATCCGTGGCCTGGGTGGTCAAGTGGAGCGGCCGCAGCCCGACTTCGCTCCACCGTCCCCGACCTGCAGCCGAACGGAGCCCCAGAAGTTCGCCTTGGCAGCCGCAACTCCCCAGTCCCATCCGTTCTTTTAGGACTTTTGTCATGTCTTCCGCTGCCCTAATCCCACCGCCCCCATCCCTTTTACGCGGTGCGTGACAGCGTAGCGGTTCAGTCCCTTACGACTTTGCATCGGCTTCCGTGCCAAAATGCCCTCTACTCTTGCGTAATCTTCAATGCAGTTATTGTTCAAATTCTAAACTGAAATAATGATGATGATAACACTCCCTAGTTAAGTGGTATTTAAACGGCTTCCTGTTAGATCACCAAGGACCCTGTTAGATGTTTGATCTTTACAAGGACCCTAGGAGGTATGTGCTGTTATTATTCCAGTTGTAATACTGCAAGGTTAAATGACTTGCTTAAGGTCCAGAGCTTGAAAATAGGTTTGGATTTGAACCCCGGTGAATTCAGAGCTTGCACTCCAAACCGTCTTACTTTCACAGCTGCATCTGAATGATGGTTTAGAAACTGATAGGATTTGGCTTGATTTCGGAAAGCACCAAGTTGGTCTTGTCTAGTAAGGAGTTCAGTTTGTTTCTATCGTGGAAAAAACACACAACGTACAGTTTGCAGTTGTGAACATTTTAAAGTGTATAGTTCAGTGACATTAAGTACACTGAGGATGTCGTGCTACCATCTCACTGCCTGGTTCCAAAACTTTTCATCACCCCAAATGGAAACTCCATACCCGTTGGCAGTGACTCCACCATTACCACCCCTGGCACCCACTGATCCACTTTCTCTCTCTGAATTTGCTTATTGTGGATATTCATATAAATAGAATCAATCTGTGGCCTTTTGTGACTGGCTGCTTTCACTTAGCACCATGTTTTCGAGGTTCATCCATGTTGTCGCAGGTATCAGTGCATCAGTCGTTTTTATGGCTGAATAGCCTTCCCTTGTATGGATAGACCGCCATTTATCTATCCATTCATCTTTGATGTGTATTTGGGAACGAGTTCAGTTTTTAATTTACTTTGAAATGATAGGTGCCCATCCAGGTTGAGATTATTTATAGGCAGACAGCTGGAGAGGGGAAATCAGAGCAGGGTTTATCAACCTCAGCACTATTGGTATTTTGGGCTAGATATTTGGTGGGTGTGCGCATGGTGACTATCCTGTGCATCGTAGGATGTTTAGTGACATCCGTGGGGCCTGTCCATTGGAGGCCCGTAGCACCCTCTACGCAGTTGTGACAACTGAAAATGTCTCCAGATATCACCGAGTGTTTCCTGGAGGACAAAATTGCCCCTGGTTGAGAACCAGGGGTCTGTATTCAAACTTAAAGGATTTTGCTTCTCTTCCTCTTTTTGTTAGGATATGAAAGGATTCTTTTGCACGTAACAGCATGTCCTTGCATTTGTATATGTTATAATCCATGCTAAATTGTATTTCAGGGTTGAAAAATACCGGCCACAGACACTGAATGATCTGATTTCTCATCAGGACATTTTGAGTACCAGTAAGCATCCATGTGTCATTTGCTGTTAGTCTGGTTGGAGGACTTGTATGAATTTCTTGGTGATGTCTCTGCTGAGTAATAACCTTGAAAGATCTGATTGAGCTTTATGGAATGTTGCTCTAAGAGCTGAGTCCTTCCCATTTTTCATTCCTGCATCTGCCTCTGAGTTGGATGTGAGGCTGATGTGCATTCAGCCCAACTCAAGGGTCCACAGCAAATGAGGCAACTCCCGGAAACTGATGGGGTCTCTCTTTCCTCCCAATCCTCAGTTCAGAAATTTATTAGCGAAGACCGACTGCCGCACCTGCTTCTCTATGGTCCTCCAGGGACAGGAAAGACCTCTACCATCCTAGCCTGTGCTAAACAGCTATACAAAGATAAGGAATTTGGCTCCATGGTCTTGGAGGTAAATAGGATTATTCTTAGTCTACAAAGGAGAGTCTCTTAGATTTGTTGTTGTTTGTTTGTTTTTCTCTTAGATTTGTTTTACTTTACAAGTAAGTTGCTTTGCTGGACATAAAATATTTCGAGTCACTTTTCCTGGAATTGATGTTTCGGTCTGGATTGGCATTAGATAGGGGCAGCTGTAGGGCTAGATAAATATCTCTGCCGTTGCCAACTTCTACTCAAACACTCAGTGGTCACTCAGGGAGTGGTCGCTCAGTAGCTTGCTGTCCAGATTTGTTCTTCATGTTGTTCCACCCTGTTCTTGCCCTGGAAGGCCAAGCTATATTGACTGCAGGCTGCCTGGTCCTCGGGCTCCTGGTTAGGTTTGGCTAATAGGGGTCTTGGCTGGAGTCAGAGGAGAACGATGCCTGGTTCTGCCCTGGGGGCCACCACAGGCTGACAGCATCCTGAACCACAGAGCAAGTCACACTGCCTTCTCCAGATGCCAGCACCACTCCCCAACTCATTTCTGAGGACCTGGGGCTGGTAACGGGCCCCGATAGTCCCAGAGAGATTGTGTAGCCCTCGTGGTTTCCCCACACCCCACCATTACCTTTTAAAATCTCTCTTCACGGAATTCTCTTCAAACCACTGAGTTCTGAGTCTGCCATCTGTCTGCTGCTGAGATTTGACTGATAGACTTAGATCACAGAATTCTAAATATTGTCTATTCCAAAAAAAAAATGTTTAACTTTTTTTGTTGTCAGAGATGTTAGAACCTTGCTGCCACCAGTGTTCTTAATTCCATGCATTAAAGACTTGGTAACTTCGGGGTTGCTCTGGATTGCGGTAGCTAAAACTGAACACGATTCTGCTCGTGCCAGAGGTGTTCACTGTGACCAGGCCAATTAGTTATTCCTCCAGAGTATGTCGGTGATTGTCCTCAAAAGGGGGAGGAAACACAGTTGTTGGCCTTTCAGAATGTAATGAACCAATCTAGTGAGTTGTGAGTTTTAAATACAATTGTGATCTTGGTTTTTTAATAGTGTTTATCTCTTAGCTGTTGTTAGACCTAGAGACCTAGCTTGCCGAGCTGGACTGATGAAAAGATAAATTAATTCATAGATAATTCACCAACATGTGTCTAATTTATTTCGGCTTCTGTCTTCCACATTCAGCTGAATGCTTCAGACGACCGAGGAATAGATATCGTTCGGGGACCAATCCTGAGCTTTGCCAGCACAAGGACAATATTTAAGTAAGAATTATTTGTATAATTTCTCTCCCTAGAGGTTTTGATCAGTGAGATGACAGAGCTTAATGTTTTAAATCCTCCCCCTCTGCCAGTCTATAAAGGTAAACAATGCCTTTGTCAAAAGTAGCCATTAAAAAGAGATAAAGTACAAGGATGGTGGTAAGATATAATGCAAATGTGAAAATAAAACGTCATCTCAGAACTTGCTATATTAGCAAGTTCCTTGGGGAAGCGTTAACTTTGTTTTAGTAGTTAACTGAAGACCGATTACATCCTAGGACCAGGTGAGCTCGTTCGAATTTATTATTATTTTTTTATTTAATTTATTTCCTTTTGAGAGAGAGAGGACAAGCAGGGGAGCGTCAGAGAGAGAGGGGGAGACACAGAATCCGAAGCAGGCTCCAGGCTCTGAGCTGTCAGCACAGAGCCTGACGTGAGGCTTGAACTCACGAACCGTGAGATCATGACCTGAGCCAAAGTCAGATGCTTACCCGACTAAGCCACCCAGGTGCCCCTAAGCTAGTTTGAATTTAAACAAAAATAAATTGTGATGAGGATGGATAAAAAGGGAAAGGTGAAGGCAGGCAGGAGTGGAGGTGGTGGAAAAAAGCAAGGCCAGAGCAACAGGACACGGAGTGGAGACAAAGGTGAAGGTGCCAGAGGCAGCAGCGTAACAAAAAATGCCAAAGTCAGACCTCAGTTCCCTTTAAGAGTTGAAAGAGTGATGGGCATGTCCTCTGCACAGCCACACTTGTTTGCTTCACTCAGAGGTCAAGGAGGAGTGGACTCTCTGAGGCCCGGCCTGATGGCACAAATGTGAACATGTAGGTTTCGGCCTGGAGATTGAAGGGAGATTAAAGACATCTTCGGGGGCGCCTGGATGGTTCTGTTGGTTGAGCGTCTGATTCTTCATTTTTGCTCAGATCATGATCCCAGAGTCGTGGGGTCGAGCCCCGTGTCAGGCTCAGTGCCGAGTGTGGAGCCTGCCTGGGATTCTCTCTCTCCCTCCACCCCCTCCTCCACTTGCACAGGTGCACACAGTCTCTGTCTAAAATAAAAAAATAATAATAAATCTTCATATGGTACCATTTGTTTTCCTAGGAAAGGCTTCAAACTAGTGATCTTGGATGAAGCTGACGCCATGACTCAAGACGCCCAGAACGCCTTGAGGAGAGGTAGGAAGACCTGTCAGGTATAGTGTGTTGGCTCACGAGTGCATTAGAAGGAGAATTAGGCACTTTGGACATGAGATAATGACATGGGCTGTTGACAATTTTTGTTCATCTTCTGGCCCAGAGAAATCGGTTTCCCTTTCTCTGTGTATCCCACCCGACGGTCTAGAACAAAAATCTCCCTGTATTGGGGGTTTCCCCTTGCAGCAGCTTAAAGGGAGAAGCCCTGTTGGGACTTTCAAGTCCGACCAGACACAGGTGTTGCATCCTCCTTTTCCACTGGGTTCATTTTGGGGCTGCATTCTTCGAAGAATTCTTCTTCGAAGAAGAATTTGCATTCTTCGATGAGGAGAGGGGGTACGGAAAGTCTTGTATTCCTCAGCTGCTAGGTAGACCTTTCTACTCTCAGTACCCCGAGATACACAGTAGCCAAGAAAATAATACTGGAAATGTTGTCGCATTCAGAAAGCTGACATGACTTCTCTATTTGCCAAGGGAATGATTTGGCAGGGAAGGAGAGTATCACGCTGGTTGTCTGTCTTAAGGGGCCTGGTGCAGTTGATTTCTCTGAAAGGACATTGGTAATCTCTGGCATTAAGATTCTGAGGTAACTGGGGCACCTGGATGGCTCAGTCTGTTGAGTGTCTGGCTTCGGCTCAGGTCATGATCTCCCGGTTTGTGGGTTCGAGCCCCACATCAGGCTCTGTGTTGACTGTTTGCTCAGAGCCTGGAGGCTGCTTCAGATTCTGTGTCTCCTTCCCTCTCTGCCCTTCCCCTTCTCCCTCTCTGTCTCACTCTGTCTCTCAAAAATAAATAAATGTAAAAAAAAAAAAAAAAAGATTCTGAGGTAACCAACTAGGAGAGAAGAACAATCTTTTGGAGTTCTGGGGGAGAAGGAGTGGATTGCAGCCCATGTTTGGGAGGAGGAGGAGGACAGTTAGAGTATCTTCTGATCTTAAAAGCCTTGGCAGCCTTTCTTCAGCATTTGCTCCGTGGAATGGCTGTCAGTCTGGGCAGATCCCCATGCGAGAGCACTGGGAAACTGCAGAGTGAAACTGATGTTTCATAAGCCTCTCTGAATTCATCACTCTCTCGAATGCTCTAAGGCTTCGAGACAAAGTGCACCGGACAGTCCACACGGAGGTACCCCCGGCCCCGCCATTAGAAGGTGGGGCATCACCAACCTGCCATAGAATTTTATGCAAAAGGACAGGGGTGCTCTGGAGGGGGATGGCAGGGGTGCTGGGGAGGGGGATGGCAGGGGCAGGGTGCTATGGAGGGGGATGGCAGGGACGGGGTTGCTATGGAGGGGGATGGCAGGGACAGGGTTGCTCTGGAGGGGGATGGCAGGGGTGCTGGGGAGGGGGATGGCAGGGGTGCTGGGGAGGGCGATGGCAGGGGCAGGGTGCTATGGAGGGGGATGGCAGGGGCAGGGGTGCTATGGAGGGGGATGGCAGGGGTGCTGGGGAGGGCGATGGCAGGGACAGGGTTGCTATGGAGGGGGATGGCAGGGGCAGGGGTGCTATGGAGGGGGATGGCAGGGGCAGGGTGCTATGGAGGGCGATGGCAGGGGTGCCAGAATCAGGGCAAGTCATCAAAAAGGAAGCATTTTATAAAATCCTGTAGAGATGACCGGTTCACCAGCTTTTGGGAAGAGAGTGGCCGGTGCCCCCGTTCTGACCACCACGGGGACCACCTCTCTTGTTACAGTAGCATCCCCTCCATGCTTGCAATCTGCACCCCTTGTTTCCTGTACCCCTCAGGTGACCATGGAAGAGTTCAGGGTTTCCAGGTCTTTTGAAGAATCCGAATGGACACGAGGTTGTTTTCTTTTCCCTTGCCAGTGATTGAGAAATTTACCGAAAATACCCGCTTTTGCCTCATCTGTAACTATCTGTCAAAGATCATCCCCGCCTTGCAGTCCCGCTGTACGAGGTTCCGATTCGGTCCTCTGACTCCTGAACTCATGGTTCCCCGCCTGGAACATGTTGTAGAAGAAGAGAAGTAAGTACATGGGAAAGCAGGGAATGTGAGGGCCCTGGGGACTGAGCGGCGTAGGCCGGGTTCTGGGATGGCTGGCCGGTTGACATTTACAGGTGATCGTGTGTGTAGACAACGAAGTAGGGTGCCGGGCACAGAGGAAGCATCGGGCTGTCAGCTGTCGTCATCCTCTCTGGTATCTCCTGGACTTTCTTCGTAAACGGCACTTGGTTCTTCTCCTGATTCCATCCTCCTCCCCCGTGGAAGCTGTCCCGATTTCCTCCTACTCTCCTTTTGTCATTGGAGACTGCATGCTGCCAGGTCCCTTCTGCTAAGATGCCTCTAGCCTTTTTTGACTAGAAGGGAAGGTACCGAGACTTTGCCTTCTGTAGAATCAATCGGTTGCCAAGTAGCCAACCCCAGCTGCTGCCTGTTGAAGGGGGTGCTCTGGCTTCGTGCTCCGGGCCTCGCCGGTGCTCTTTCCTCTCAGAACAGAACTCAAAGCCCGTCACTCAGCATGGCGATGCCTGGTCTTAAATAAGGATCTTTCTAGACTCTGAGTGGGCTGTGACTGCTAATGCGAAGCCCACACTCCTTAAAACCAGAGTGAATTCTGGGTCCTATAGATCAGGAGAGTTCTGCTCCCTCCGTCCTTCCCTTTCTTTCGTTACTTCAAAGCCTTAATCATTCCAGGCCATCTCGTTCCCTTGGTGAACGCTCACGCTTTCCAGGCCCCTGAGGTCCTCCTGCCTCTCTCCTTTCAGGGTGGACATAAGTGAGGACGGGATGAAAGCACTTGTGACTCTTTCCAGCGGAGATATGCGAAGGGCTCTGAACATTCTGCAGGTATGGTACTACTCCTAGCAAATCTTTAGGCACTGCTTTGGAATAGTTTCTCAAGGAAGAAGCAGCAGCACAGCCAACCTAGAAATTCAGAAATCTACACCTGGTAAGATCTCCGTCTCACAACGTACCGGAGATTTCCCCCTAACCTTTGTGTTTTGAAAAATTGCAAGAATAATTTGCTGGAGACAAGGGAAAGCTAGGGAAGGACGCTGCAGCTGTAATACCACAGTGGCATCTTCTCACGAGGCCAGGTCTTCCCAGGGTACACCGTGCGGGGTTCGAGCTGCCCTGCACCCACATAACATTACTGCCTACCTGTATCGCTGCCTCCGGTGTCCTCCTGACCCGCCGCGGTGACGGCCACCATGATTCTTCCCCTCTATCTGCACAGAGCACCAATATGGCCTTTGGGAAGGTGACAGAGGAGACCGTCTACACCTGCACTGGGCACCCACTCAAGTCAGACATCGCCAACATTCTGGACTGGATGTTGAATCAAGACTTCACGACAGCCTACAGAAGTATCCTTTCTCACGTCCTGCCGATGGCGCATTAGGTACCTCAGGCCAGAACTTGGCCCAGGAGCCCAGGCTGCAGCCGGTGTCTACACCCTACTGGCAAAAGGCAGTTGGCTGTGTATGTATCTGGTCAGCTTTTAGTGGGAACAACAGGTCTCTGGGTGGAGTGGCTCCCTGTCTTTAAAGCCCTTCCTCCTGAAGGGCTCTGACCTGGGTATGGCTTGAAGCCACTTTCCTCACGGATGAGAGAAGCAGTTAGACTTTGGGGTGGCAGATGTGATCATTTTCAAGCGGCCACTGTTACTCTCATTTTGCGGTGAAATGGAAAGCTAGGGGTAGCCTTCTGGGAGATGCATTTAGCTCTGTTCTCTACGAGACAGAAGGAAGCTCTTGTTGAAGATAAAAACAATTTTTTAGAAGGGGGGGAGTGGCATCTGGGTGGCTCAGTCGCTGGAGTGTCTGACTCTTGATTTCGGTTCAGGTCATGACTCCAGGGTCATGGGATCAAGCCCCGTGTCAGGCTCTGAGCTGAGCAGGTGGCCTGCTTGGGATTCTCTCTCCGTCTCCTTCTGCCCTTCTCCCTTACACACTCTCACTCTACAATAAAATAAAGATAAGAATTGGGGTCCAACATATGCAGGTTCAAATCGAAAGAAACAGCCGTGTCAGGATTAAAAACCCTACTTCCCAAAGTCACTGTGACCAGAGTCTGGCTTCAAAATTGTGTGCAGCGGGTTTCTCCTGGAATTTGTGCCTTTTGCCGTAACCGTTCCTCTCTAGATATTACAGAGTTGAAAACGCTGAAGGGGTTGGCGTTACAGGACATCCTGACAGAGATACACTTGTTTGTGCACAGAGGTAAGTCAGGCTCTTCCTAGCTGAGAAGCTGAGGGGGAGGCGTGTGGCGGGCTTTAAGGGTGGTGGGGAGGGAACACGAGGCTCCACTTTGGAAGCCAAGAAACAGGAATGAAGTATGAACCTGACCCCTCAGTTTTAGTTTTGTCTTGTTGCTATTTGAAACTTTGTTCCCCAACTACTCTCTCAACCTCTAAAACTGCTGGGGAAAGAAACTCTTGAGGGCCAACTTTCATTCCTCCAAGGGTTTGTACTTTATAGCAGCAAATAGTATGCTGTAATTCACGCTGTAATTTCTAAGGGTATCTTCCCCCAAAAGGAGGGGAGGAGGAACATCTGTCTTCAGTGTAAACCAAAGCAGTCTGAAGCGAACCACGTGAAGTTCCACACTTGGTCGTGACTTCTGTACAGAGAAGTGGTTCTCCTCCTTGGCAGTGTATAGGAAGCCCCCCAGACCAATTCACTTGGCCTTTTGGAGGGAACTGGGCATTAGGATTTTCTCAGGCGCTCCAGGCCATCTGCTGTGTGGCCTTTTCGGGCAAACCCTTCCTTCCGCGACAGCCAACTACAGACACTCGTCCTGCCGGTCCGCCATCGTTCTGCCGGGGACTCACCGGGCCAACCGGCACGACCGCTGCCCAAGAACATGGTCCACTCAAGCCCAGCTCTGCACTTTGTGGGAAATGAGTGTGAATAGACGTTTAAAATTCAGTTGATTACATTTGTTCGTAAAACTGGGACAGCAAGTGAGAACTGGGCTTTCCAGTTCCCTTCTAGAGCTGCCCCCTTGCTAAAGCAGTGCTGCTGATCTTGTGTCCTAGTGACCACTTTGGAACCTGCTCACAAAATGGGTAAAAACTGAAAACCTGTAGTGTTCACTTCTTCAGAAGTGTGGTCCCTGGTGATCTGAGGCCTCCAGACAAGTTTAGTGTCACCTGATGTTTAAATTCCTAATCATGGTGTAATTTTTTTTTTTTTTTTTTTTTTGGTAGCAGCGAGTGGCAGACCTCACTCAGTTGATTTTGTTTTTTCCCCCAGTTGACTTTCCATCTTCAGTTCGAGTACATTTATTGACCAAAATGGCAGACATTGAGTGAGTATTTCCCAATTTTCTTTTCCTTTTTTTACCCTGTAGTGTTTTTTTTCCCTCCGACCTGCGTGGTTGCAATTTTGTCTACATCATTCATAAATGGCACAATCTCGTTTGTGGTGAGATCGCTGAAAGAAACATGGGGAAGGGCATGATTTGCGTATCTAAAAAACATATAAATAAACATAAGGACAGGTTCAGCTCAGTTACATATTTGAGATAAAGGCTTCTCCTTAGGCCTCAGAGGCCTGGTCCACGTCGGTTCTAGAAATGCTGTTATTTGGAAGGCCTGCTTCGGTTCCGACATCCAGGTCACTTGGGGACAAGCGGCTATCCAGCTGTTATTAAAGCATTTTGGCATAGCAAAGCATATTGGGGGGAAAAGTAAACATAAACTCAATTTTCCACTTTGCCTGGCTCCATAAACACAGTTATTAGCCCCCAGTGAAGCTGGCAGCTATCATTTAAGTAGACAAAAGCATTGGGTTCAAGACAGAGGCCAACACAGGGCCAGCTCTAATTTGCTATCTCTGGCTTTCCACATGCGCACTTTAGGTCCCTTAGCCCCATGCTGTGAATGTCGTGATTTTGCCTTCGCTGGCTGGGCGCCTGAAAGGTGGCAAGATAGACTGCCGGTGTCCTGCTTTATCTTTTACTAGAGCACAGAACCACAGTCAGCCATACTTGCCAGTGAATTAAGAGGAAGGGAATCTGAATGATAATTTCTCTCAATTCATTTTGTGAGTGAAGAAGTAATCCTTAGTCATGTAAATTCTGCATACCCCTGTACAGCTAGAACAAAGTTAAGTTCAGGACGCTGCCGTTGACAACTAACAATTTTTTTATTTAATTTTTCCTCACCAGTTTGGATCGAATTATAAATGAGTGTTCAGGGCATAGAAGAAAATGTTAGGGGACACATTCAAGAGGACTGTTCACGATAAAGTTTTACTGCCTCCTTTCCTCCTTCAGCAGATGTTCCGTCTTTGATCTCTACTGTTCTCTTGTCAAAAGGTAGCTGTCCGTGATATTCTCTATTCTTACCTTGTTTGATTTCTTTTAGGTACAGACTTTCTGTTGGCACCAACGAGAAGATTCAGCTGAGTTCCCTCATAGCCGCTTTCCAGGTCACCAGGGACCTGATCGTCACAGAGGCCTAAATGCTGAGGACCATTCTCCACCATTCGCGGGCCCCACAGTGACTGGAGGAGAGGGGACTCTGTCACGGGATGAACTGCTGTGCGGGCTTGGGGATGAAGCCACAGTCACCCCAAGTTTTGGAAAACTGTTCCAGACACGGGTGGGCAAAGGTTTAAAAAGTACCATTTTTGTGTTTGGAGCAGGTATATACAAAACAGTTTTAATATACAGCTCTCTTATTGCACTGCCCATTTGTGTTTTACAGGAAAAAAGAGTAAAATGCTTTCTTTTAGCCTTAAGGCTTTTTACCATTCAATTGCTTAGATGGCAGGAAATTGGCCTACCCCATTTTGGTCTAGAACAAAAGGCTTCCAAATCTCATGTGGTACCAGTGTCTTCTATCACTCAAGGTAAACTGAACATCTCCAGAATCAAGTGTGTAAATCTAATCTGTGGCACCATCTCCATATCTACTTTATAAAGGTGTTAATGAAGAAAAAAATAGGTGTTAATGGATTTCTGGCCCATTAACCTGAGGCACAGGGCCTCAGGTTCCCTTACGTGAAAAGTGTCTATTTCTCCTCTTAAAGTAGGTTCCTAACTGCGGTGTGGACAGTGAAGAGTCACTTTGTGCCTGTGGGGGCCAGGCCTAGGACTCCCTCCTTAATGCAAGGAGGGCAGGCAAGTGTGGGCCGGACTCGAAGCCGCAAGGACAAGGCCCTGTGCAGTGTGGCAGTTTATTTTAGAGCAAACAGGCTGCATTTATGATAGTGTTCTTCTCAATAAAAATAAAGCAGCTTGTGTGTTGGCTGTGTTACGAGTGACTCCTTCGTCGATTATAAACACGCGGTCATTCAACTTGCGTCTATGTGAAAAGCCTCCCCCATCTCTGGTATCACAGAATAAGCTCTCCTCGGAGGCTATGCTTTACAAAGGTGTCAGGTTCTTATACTATTCAAAAGGGAGAAGTTGGTTACTTCATCATTCGCGTTCAACCCGCTCCCCGAGGACACCAAGCAAAGTTTGCAGCTAATGGCAAAGTGGGGCCTCGGGGAAGCCGCCCAGAGCCTCTCAGACTACGCTGTGACATTTGAAGATAACCACAAAATTGAAAATTGGCCCAGCCATTCCCCGCTGTCCTGCTGTACTCACTTGGTTTGAGAGGTGGTATTTTTTTCTTAGTGGAAAAAATGAAACGGTGAGCCAAAAGCTTTTCAACTTTCCCTTCAATGGAAGCCTCTCATCTTGAAAAGAAATGTTTTTCTTCGGCAACAAAGGTGGTAGGGGGGACTCTCGTACTTTTGCAACAAGTTTTATAATGTTACACTGGCCTCCAAAAAGCACCTAGTAAGAAAGCCAAAGGATAAGGTGTTGTGTTTCTTTTAAAATAATTTAAAATATATTAAATTTTCCAAAGGCAGATTTCATTGGAATGAGGTGTCTTGATCAGATAATGACACGCCACTGAAGGAAGGAGAACAGTACTTTCAAGGAGCTATTTCTGTGAAGGGGCGGAGGTGACACCGGCTGAGGAGTCCGATGAGGTGACGCAGCAGAGGCAGACCGCGTACACGAGAATCAGCCGAAGGGGCGGCCACACCAATTCTCTACACAATCAAGAAGAGACATCTTCACAACTGGTCGGCTTAACAACTATGGTTTTTAGATACCGTGGAGGGAAACACAGTTGTACCTTAACATCTGCTGAGAAAATACAAATAAATATGCTACAAATGGCAAACACCTGCCAACGCGGTGGCCATCTGAACAGTCATGCAGTTTAGGGGGACATCTGTGTGGGACCGGACATACACATCTGTCATCGCCTGCACATGCACACCACTGTTTATAAAAAAAAAAAAAAAAAAAGCCATTTATAGTGTATCAGTCGGGAGCACGGCCTCTGAGTCAGCTGCAATTTAGTCAATACCTCACGGCACACGGCTCCGTGAAAACTTTGTCCTGCTGGTCAGAGGGGAGCCAGAGGAAGGACGGCACTTGCCAACATCAAAGCCACTCTGACACAGCAGGAGAGAACTTCAGAACAGTGTCACCACTGTGTGTGAAACACGACAACGCTTAAGTACGGGGCAGAAGCCACGCTTGCCAGTCGAGGGACCCAACACCGCCCCGACACAGAGGCTCCTGAGGCCTGCTGACCCTTCTTACCGAATCAACATGAGTAACTGCGCTTGAATCAAAACCATGACTTTAAAAGGTGTTGGGTGCTGCCGTCTGTAAGTGGACTCAGGGTTTAAGGGAAGGCTCAGCTGTTGCGGAGCCGGAGTCCCCCTCTGTGACTGAGCTCCTCATGTCACGGAGAAAATCCCTGGTGACTAGTCCACTGGTATCTGGTTTCCCTACATTCTGTTCACAGTCCCAAAAAGAAATGATCTTCGGAGCCAAGACCTGATGACTGGCCCCTGGTTCCAGCTGCTCCCCTGCCAGGGAGGTTTATCCTGCTACCAAGAAAACAAGTATAAGACTATGGGGCGTGGCTTAAAAAGTCCTGTATGTGAGGAACTCTTTCATTTTCTTGGGGATCGGCAGTGCTAGCACTTGGTAGGTGGTTAGGAAACTTCGAAGGGCTTTCCGGCATAAGTGCTTCAGTGAGGACAGGACCCTCGGAGCTGTCCAGAACTGGACGTGGCCATCTCTTGTCCTGAAACAAAACAGAGACGGACGCTTTAAGGCCGACCTCAGAAATACACGTTTTCACTGTGACGGGTATTCACTCTGACTTGCATCGGCAGGAGACACCCAGAGAGTGAACTGCCATGCTTAAGTGCAACCCTGATGGTTGGAATCGATGTGAAGGCTGTAATGCTGAATAATTAAGGCTGCGGGGAGGATTAGAAGAACTCAAGACCCCTTTGGGACCAAAGGTGAGCTACCAAAGGGGTACCTTTGGTACCAAAGGTGGGGTACCAAAGGGCTATCTGGGAGCACAGCCCTTCTAGATCACACCGTGAGTTCAAATGTAACGGAGGGAAGAGTGCCACCTCCTGAATTATGGACGTTCCCTGTAAGGTGGTCTCTGCCCTAAATGGTTTCCCATATAAATTTCTGCATCATCTCAATTTCTGCTTCCTTGTGAACTTGGCCCATTAAGGGGCATGAATCACAGCTCTTTAATTACATTTAGATTGAACATTAAGAGTAAATGATAACCTGTATTGGCAGAAAAGAATATTAGAATTTTGTGCCCTCTTGGATTTTTTTAAAGGCTTCACCGTAGGCAAGAAAATTCTAGAGGCTTTCTTCCCTTAAAAAGCTGCATAGTACACTCAGCAGAAACTGCTACCCATCTATTCAGCTATCAGATACATACCCTGTGGCAATAACTCCACCATGTGGAAAAAATGTGCAGCAAAGACCATTGGTCATAGGAGCAAATGCGATTGGAGTTTTCAGTTCCAGGGCCCAGATCCTGAGGAGTCTGGACGGAGAGAGAAATGACACGTTTGCGCATCAGCAGACCTGAGGCCAGGCCAGAGGGTAATGCTACAATTACTCGCAGGGACTTGCTCCGAGGCCCCGTACAGAGGTGTCTCTTTGTTACCTGTCATCCGCCACCGTGGCGAGGTACAAGCCTTCGGGAGAGAAGCACACGGACCTCAGGGAGCTAATGTGGACATCGCTGTCGTCCATGGGGGGGTCAAGCTGGGTGTGGCTGAGGAGAAAGGAACAGGATGACAGGCCTGGAGTGATGGGCCGCTCTCCACCCTTCATCTTCTTTCCCAGGCAGGAGGCCAAAATGGTGCGACTGGGAAAGGCTCAAGACCCATCTTGTTCCCCATCTGGAAAACCTCAGGATACGCAGACCGGGGGGAAAAAGCGCATTTCCTAAGGCTCCAGGTGCCTTGTGGAAGGGGCTGAAGGGTTAGTCGCGCTCCCTGCGCTGATTTCCTTATGCAAAGTAGGTCAGCCCTCACTTTAATACCACAGTACAAACTGAAAGCCTTTTTTAGGTTAAGATACATGATAATTATAGGACTGCCTATTATTTGCTTCAGAAAACAACAGAGACAAAGAGAAAAAGACCAAGTTTGTGAGAACATGAAAATTCATTTTGGAAATACCAGTTTCAGTAAGAAGACTGTTCTGAATTTGCTACTACAGTTATTAGTAAATGGAAAGAAAGAGTCATTTTGAGGTTTCGTTAACGCTGAATCCAGAGTACACACCGCCTCCTGTATCAGGAGCCCTGAAGCCCTCGGGTCTAATTTGAGAACGGAACTGACGGCGAGATGCCCCTGCAAGCCAACGCCTGAGAAACACCGAACCCACTGTGCCTTTTACCCAGACTGTTCCCTCCCATGCCCTGGACTCTGCGAGGGACGTGCCTAACCCAAGGCAGCTTTCTCATCAGTCACCCCCCCCCCCCAAAGAAAGTCCTAAGCAGGGAGTCCGTCCTTACTGGAGTGACCTCAGCCTCTCGCCAGTATAGGGGTCCCACATGATCACGTTGGTATCGTAAGAAGCCGTGACGAGCAAGGCGGAGTCAGGTGAGAAGTCACAAGAGACAACACTGCTTTGGTGGCCCTCGAGCTTCCGGATTAACGTGTAGGACCGCATGCTCCACAGAAAGACCTGTGGAAAGGAACAGGTGCCTGGTCAGGGGTGGCAGCAAACTGCTGAGAATGTGAACGGTGAGCGAGCGACACAGCGATGCCCACGTCAGGCCCCGTGGCCAGGTGAAGCCAAGCTCTCCACTCCCGCTTTGTACAGCTCTTCCAGAACGCATCGTAAAGGTTTAAGTAAAGAAACAGGTCTGAATTCTGGAGGCACTCAACCAACGTACACGTTCGAGGAGCTTACTGTAAGGGAGAATAAACCCAGCCAAGCTCAGGAAGACCACCAGCTAAATGTTCTCTGAGTTCTGCTTCTGAACCCTGTCTGCAAGATCACAGTATATGCTAATGCAGACCTAAGCCAAGAATTATCTTGTCCTTTCACTTAAAACCAAACAGCAGAGTCCGAGGTGAACGCCAGGGCTCCCGACAAAGCGATCGTACCCTGTCGAGCCATTTTTACACCACGAGTTCACAGAATGGTGGAAATCTGCCCCACGATCGTGCGTACGTCTGACACAGTTCATCACTTTAAACCTTTAATCGTTAAAAACGGGATTTTATTTTCTTCCCTTTAAGAAAACTTGGTTTCACGTAGTTCCAAACCCCAAACGAATGATTAACCACTTGGGCTGTACCATATAGTGAACTCTTAACTTTTGGTTGAGCATAGCAAATAGCTCAATACAGATCTAAACTTCAAACAAAACGTTTCCAAACTGTTCTTGGGTTTCTAATACTTTCTGAAATAACGGACAGGATTTCAGGACAAAGTTCCACACGTAACTGTCCATTCTGATTTGAAATGGCATTCCCAATTCTGTAGATTCAAGTTAAATGGTTCAAAGGAAATTAGACCCATACATGGGCTGCAACTTTTAAATTCTTAAGACTCTGGGGAGGGGAAAGAAATTTAAAAAGCACACCTTTACCATTTTGTGAAGGTAGACAGCCCTCATCCAGTGGTGAGAGCAACCACCCACTTCAAACATCTCCTCTCTTCTGGTTTGTGTCAAAGTGCATATCAGAAGAGAGGTGTGCAAGAGGAGGTCACGGCCCACAAGCATGCCTTCTGTTGGGGCTGGTTTGCACATGAATCTTGAGGCACTGGGCCTACTTTCCCTCTCACGCGAGGCCCATTCAGACCTCCAGGTCTCGCAGAACTCAGGCAGCAGAGAAAATGGTACCCGACGTTTGAGACTTACCGACTTCTCTCCAGCTGCAGAGCACAGCATGCTGCAGTCCGGGGAGACAGAGCAGCAGTAAACCCACTGCAGGTGGCCCGATAACACCTGGATCTGTTTACCTGGCACAGAAAAGGAGCGAATGGTGAGCCAGTTCCCGAAACCACAAAGTCAGAAGACCAGAGAGCTGGTAGTCACCCACCTGCCCAGTACACCCATCTGGTTCTCTGTCAGCTGAGCCCAAAGGCCCACTTTTCTCACACAGAGGAAGAAGACAGGATTTGTCATTAAACACTGAAATCGATTCATACGATATTCTGATCCCCAAGGAAATTACTACTTTCTGTTTCACCAAAACCCACCAGATCAGTGGGAGAAAGGCTATATACACAGATCAGATCTGACAGATCCCTTTGACATGAGAGAACATTCTTTTTAGGTCCCTCAACCACCTCTAGAACTTTGAAGCATCCTCCCGAATTTGAGACTGTTTTATCTGTACTTCCGTCATTTACACTCTGTAATGGCTTCCCCCTCTCCTGCTCTCTCAGCCTCCCCAGAGTGTCTGGATGAGCAACGGTGCAGAGTAATGAGGGCCACGTGCTCTGCTGTCAGGCGAACTTGGGTCTGAACCCTGACTCCACGGTTTCCTCAGCACATAAGGCCCACTTACATAACCTCTCCAGTTCTGTTTTGGGGAAAAACTAAAATGTCCATCCATAAGCATAAAAGAATGGGTAAATATATGGAATACATCTACCCCGTTAATTCAGATGGCATTAGGGACCTAGAATTTCCACGGAAGGGGCGCCTGGGTGGCTCAGTCAGTTGAGCGTCTGAGCGTCTGACTTTGGCTCAGGTCACATGATCTTGCGGTTCATGAATTCGAGCCCCATGTCGGGCTCTGTGCTGGCAGCTTAGGGCCTGAAGCCTGCTTCGGATTCTGTGTGTCCCTCTCCCTCTACCCCTCCCCTGCTCACGCTCTGTTTCTCTCTCAAAGACAAATAAACATTAAGAAAAAAAAATTAGAATTTCCATGGAGTACTATTTTGCAGAAAACATGCGAAAAGCATGAATCTTTTTGTGGAACGATGACTCCCAAATCCATAACTGACCCCTGATTCCAAGCAGGAATATGCAAGTAAGTATACAGGGAAATGCGGAAGGCTGAGAGCATGGGCCAGGAGGTTGCCGGGGGAATACAGGGAAGGATGCAATGGGAGGGGAGGAGGAGATGGGGAAAGAGACGGGGTAGGAGGAGGTACCAAGACGAACTCGGGTTTGAAAGGGGAAAAAGGGGGAAAAAAAGTTTACATGAACACATAGAGTCATGCATTGAAGAGTTTACATATATGTATGTGGGTCCATATAATTTTTTTTTTTAGGTAAGTCATGGTTTCTTCAGCTGTCATATCAGAGCAGCACCTATCCCCAGGGTGGCTGTGAGTGTTGAACAAATTCAGGCAGAAGGGTAGGGCCAGGCCCAGGACCTGGGAACACGACTTCATCCCCTCCCCTCCTGGGAATGCCCTAGTGCACTGGCCTGCTCCCAGTCCCCTTCAGCTAGTCCTGCCTTCCCAACCACTGAAAGGTTTTATTATTTAAAAGAAATTTTTTTTCTAATTTTTTTTTTTATTTTTGAGAGAGAGAGACAGAATGTGAGCAGGGGAGGGGCAGAGAAAGAGAGGGAGACACAGAATCCGAAGCAGGCTCCAGCCTCTGAGCACAGAGCCCGAGGCGGGGCTCGACCTCACAAACCGCGAGATCATGACCTCAGCCGAAGTCGGATGCTCAACCCACAAAGCCACCCAGGAGCCCCTAACCACCGAAAGACTTTCAAGTCGCTTCAAGAACCTTCCTTACATGGTGGCAACAAGCTGCCTCAGGATGCATTAACAATGGCGCCACCTTGGAGGAGCCTTCCCAGGCAGCAGACCTATCTTATGACTTCACGTTCCACAGCCAAGGGCAGAAACTGCCAGAGTTCTCTTGGTGACCAGATGCCCCTGGATAAGGACACCACAAGCACCTCCTTGGCTGTTTGACAAGTCAGTGGGCTCGTTTCTTTTCTTTAATGTTTTTATTTTTGACAGAGAGAGAGAGAGACAGAGCATGAGCAGGGGAGGGGCAGAGAGAGAGGGAGACAACAGAATCTGAAACAAGCTCCGCGGGGCTCGAACTCACAGACCGCGAGATCATGACCTGAGCTGAAGTCGGACGCTCAACCGACTGAGCCACCGAGGCGCCCCCAGCAGGCTTGTTTCTAAGAGGGCAGGAGTAGCTCATGGTTGTGGGGAGCTGGCCCCGTCACGGCTGAGGCAGGAATACCGGTCCCTCTGCGTTATCAGGGATGAACGCCCTCTTCATCAACTGTCCACGTCGCCATTTCCTCCCTCCAGCCCCCGAGTCCCTGCCCATGTGGGGAAGAAGTGGCCTGGAGATAAATTCCCCTTCCCTACGTCACCTTTCCAGTTAAAGCTCAATACTGGAGATGTATGGAATTCTTTGCTGGGCCACCTCTGTATGCGGTTCTGCTCACAGCAAAATTCCACACAAGTTGACCCTCTCAAGTCTAAGAGATTTCCTCTAGGCAAAGATTTCGCTTCACAGAGAAACATGATTTCTGACAGGAAGTATCCCACACGGAGGACTTCTAGATCTGTGGTTCCTAACCTGGGGAGACTCTGCCCTTCACATGGACAGGGCGTGGTGTCTGGAGACATTTTGGTTGTCAGAACAAGAAAAGGTGCACCTGGTATGTAATGGGTAGGGGTCAGGGGTGCTGCTCAACTCCCAGAACGCACAGGACGGCCTGGAACAAAGAATTATCATGCACAGGGGCGCCTGGGTGGCTAAGTCAGTTAAGCGTCCAACTTAGGCTCAGGTCATGATCTCGCAGTTCATGGGTTCGAGCCCTAAGTCAGGCTCTGTGCTGACAGCTCAGAGCCTGGAGCCTGCAGCCTGCTTTGGATTCTGTGTCTCCCTCTCTCTCTTCCTCTCTGCCCCTCTCCTGCTTGTGCTCTCTCTCTCTCTCAAAAATAAACATTGAAAAAAAAACAAAACCGAAAGAATTACTGTGCCCAAAATGTCAACGATGCCGTGGTTGAGAAAACCTATGCTCTATCATGTATTTTCAATAGGGGTGGAGTCTTACTTTTTTTATGTGCACAGATACGCAGTCAGTGCCTAAGTAAATGGTATATTCTCAATACTAGTATCTCATGGGGATAAGAAGGTTGGGAAAAAATGTCTTAAAAGACCCCTTAGGAAAACTGGTTGAGAAACACTGTTCTAGATAAAGGTGACATGGGTCACGTGGAGAATGGGGCAAATATGGTTATCTGCGGAGCCGCCCGGTGGTGCCATCACCTCCATACCATGTTTGTTCAGGTCCCAGATGCGAAGAGTCTTATCCCGAGATGCTGACACCAAAATCAAACTGCCGCTGGGCGTGAAGCTTAGATCTCTCACAACATCTTGGTGGCCGGAAAGATTCAAAAGCAGGAGCCCTGGCGTGGGAGCAGAAGCAGTCAGTCAGTGGGAAGGAGGAGGCACCCGGTCTGCTGGTCACAGCCACACCCCTCAGCCGGCTGGGGGCCTGGCGGCCCCCGTGATCCCTGATGAGAACATGCACCCCCAGACCCTGTCGCGGGCAGAAATGACCTACCTGTCTGCACCTCCCAAATCTTGATCTGCCCATCATTGAGTCCTGTAGCGAGGATCAGGCAAGAGATGTCTGGCACCTGGGGATGGTGGCGTGCCCAGAGCTTCCTGCTGGGTGGAGAAGGCCACGGGCTGAAGGCCAAACCCCAGACAATCTGCCCACAGTCCAGAGTCTTCTCCTTTGGGCTGCCTCGCCCTTTTGTGTCATTTTTGCTGCTCCGGCTTTTGGCTTCAAACCCTTTAGGGATGCTGGAGGAAGGAGAGATCCCTTCATGAGTCTAAAATTGTCACCAAGGCAACCAACCAACTTCTCATTTTAGGGTATCTGAGACATTAAAGTTCTAGAAACAAATTGGCCTTCCGTGAATTCTGGCATGACTTTTCATTTCTTTTTAGAATCCATGTAACAGAGACTTCATTAGCCTTGGTTCATCGCCTTTGTGATAGCCCTGCAACGGGGTGACCCGCCTTGTGGGATAACTAGATCACAGAAGCCCCAGGGAGCCATACGCTTCCTCAGAAAGTTCTCTCGGGTTTGGTGCATGGAAGGAAAGAGGCACTCAGTGTTTCCCATGAGGAAGAAGGCATCCCGTAGCTTTGGAACTAGGACAGATCTTAGAACTTGAATACCCATCTGCTGCTCCCCTGCCTGATGAGCCCCTTTATCTCGAGCTTAGAAAGCCCCAAGGAGCGGGAAAATAAACCCTCTTCCGACCAACACAGTTTGCTTGGTACACGCCGATTTCCACCTTCACTCGCTTTGTGTTCCAACCAATCAGTGAGGCTCTTTCGCTTACCTCTCTGACGGTATGTCCAGCACAGGAACCGACCAGTGAGGTGATCAAGGAGAGAAAGAGCCCACCGAATTGTGCAGAACTGCACTGACCTCAAAGATCCCGTGGCCGGACCCCCTGCTTTTACCTTCTACTTGACGGTAAAACACAGGCCCAGATGAGTCACAGAAGACGCAGGCCCCACCCACCATTCCCCCCAGTAGACACCACCTCACGGGCTTGAGAAGTTGGACAGCCCCGGGGGTTCAGCCCCCAACATCAAAGTTTCCCATCTGCAGTATACTTTATCAGTGCAAGTGTTAAGTCCTACCTTTCTGGGTGGCCCTGACCATACTCCGGGCATACCAAACTGGGGGAAATGGAGATGAGGAAGCTGGAACTCCATTCCATGAAAAATCCCATACTCAGCGTATACATAACAGGACGTCTTTATGTATTAGATTTGTTCCCCCAAAGCTGTAAGTAAATCATATTTTTGCGAAGTGTGTGGTTGAAATCTATTACAAAATTTTCACTAAGCTCACCTGTAAAATTAGAAGGGAGGAGATGGAATTGAGGCAAACATAGGCTCCTCCAGCTCTAAAACTCTATTAGTTGAAATCAGACGTTGGCAAACTATGCTCAGGCCAGCAATCTATTTTCAGAGACGAAGTTTTATCGGAAACCACCACATTCATTCCTTCACATACCATCAATGGCTGCTTTCCGCTGTTAATGGCAGAGCTGAGTAGTCTCGACAGAGACCGTATGGACCCCAAAGCCAAAAATATTTAACATCTGCGCCTTCACAGTAAAAGTCTGCTGACTCCAGGTCTCAATGGCCAATGCAGTTTGAAAACCTGTCGTCCTGAAAACATCTGAATGTGATAATGTCTTTTCGACTGACCCTGCTCAACCCACACGCTTTGTAGACCTGTCTGGCCCGCACAGGGGCCTGAGTCTGCCATCCAGGGAAGAAGCACAGAAAAGGCAAGACGCAGGGAAAGCTTTATAGGACACCCAGGAACCACCGAAGTTCCATTTGTTTTATTTTTTTATAGAATCCTAATTTTTGCCTTTGAATTAAGGAATAATCTGTAGTAGCTATTTTGTTCCAAAGGAATTAAGGCATATCTGCACATTTTTTAAAAAATGTTTATTTTTTGAGAGAGAGGAAAACAGAGTGTGAACAGGGGAGGGTCAGAGAGAGAGGGAGACATAGAATCCAAAGCGGGATCCAGGGCTCAAACTCAGGACCATGAGATCATGACCTGGGCCGAAGTCGGACACTTAAACTGACTGAGCCACCCAGGCGCCCCAAGGCATATCTGCAGATTAATTCATTTAAGTATCATAAATTTACTTTCTTTTTTTTTTAAATGTACTTTCTCTAGAAAGAGATACTGGGGCGCCTGGATGGCTCAGTTGGTTAAGCATCCGACTTGGCTCAGGTCATGATCTCGCAGTTTGTGTGTTCGAGCCCCACCTCAGGCTTTGGGCTGGCAGCTCGGAGCCTGGAGCTTGCTTCGGATTCTGTGTTCCTCCTCTCTCTGCCTCTCCCATGCTCATGCTCTGTCTCTCTCTGTCTCTCAATAATAAATAAAACGTTAAAAAATTTTTTTTTACATTAAAAAAAGAATGAGGATAGATTTTCCAGGTAAAGGAGCTTGGGACAGGGTCTTCTGTGGAGAACAGGAAGGAACACAGTGGTGTTGAGAGGTGTGATCGGTACACACTGAGGGCGGGGGGCCGCACAGTGGAGAGCAAGCACCCTCCTGTGCATCCCTGTCAGTGCCTGGCCACGTTGTTCGACTCTCATCCCACTACCGTGAGGACCCACTGGAATTGTGTAAGCAGCTACGGGACCTAATCAGACCTCTGTTTCAGAAGAATGGAGGAGGAGAGCTGAAGACAGGGAGAGACCATTCATCTGCCAGACCTGTTCTGGAGTCCCGTGGTACAGCAGGGAACATGCCCTCAAGGACCTGACATTTTAGTTGAGAGAGAATGAAAAAAAAATTATATATATACACATGAATGTATGTATATATATGTGTGTGTGCGCGTATGTATGTATACATACGTACATACACACGCACGCATACGGCATATGTCAGATTTTGAGAGGTACAAGAGAAAAAGGCCAGGATAGAAGAATGAATTGCTGAGTAAATAAAAGGGGGCTTAATCCTGGGTATGGGCAGACGCTAAAGTCAGGAGCAAGGAGGAAGTATCCTCAGGGATGGGGGAGACAGGAAACAGAGCTAAGAAGTCCTAAACTGGGCCTTAGAGCTTTATCATTCAAAAAAAAATTTTTTTAAGAGAGCACGTGCACATGGGTGAGTGGCAGAGGGAGGGAGGGGAAGAGAGAGAGGGAGGGAATCTTAAGCAGGCTCCATGGTCAGCACTGAGATCGACACGGGGCAATATCCTACAACCCTTGGCTCATGACCTGAGCTGAAATTAAGAGTTGGACACTCGGGGTGCCTGGGTGGCTTAGTCGGTTGTGCGACCGACTTTGGCCCAGGTCGTGATCTCACAGTTCGTGAGTTCGAGCCCTACGTCAGGCTCTGTGCTGACAGCTCAGAGCCTAGAGCCTGCTTCGGGTTCTGTGTCTCCTCCTCTCTCTGCGTCTCCCATGCTCATGCTCTGTCTCTCTCTGTCTCTTAATAATAAATAAAATGTTGGGGTACCTGGGTGGCTCAGTCGGTTAAGCGGCCGACTTCGGCTCAGGTCATGATCTTGCGGTCCGTGAGTTCGAGCCCTGCGTCGGGCTCTGTGCTGACAGCTCAGAGCCTGGAGCCTGTTTCAGATTCTGTGTCTCCCTCTCTCTGACCCTCCCCCGTTCATGCTCTGTCTCTCTCTGTCTCAAAAATAAATAAAGGTTAAAAAAAAAATTTTTTTTTAAATAATAAATAAAATGTTAAAAAAAAAACTTAGAAAGAGATACTAAGACCTCTATCATGGGGTCACAAAATCTGGGGCAGAACTAGAACTTAAGTCTTGGGTATCCAAGCCTACTACTCAACAGATCCCCTGGACTTTGGAGTTTGCCACTGAATCAACTCCCTTGAGTTACGTGGGGGGCGGAGGGGGTGGGGGGGGAGGTGGAGGTGGTGCATGCATAGGGAGGGGATGGCTAGCGGCAAGGGAGGGTCATAGGGGGAATTGAACTTCACTGCAATTTAAGCTTCTAAAAACTTTATTTCTAAAATTATTAAAATACAATTCTCTGGTTAGTATCGATTATTTGCTCAATACCAAAGGTGCTATTAATTTTTTTTAATGTGTAACAATCCAAACAAGAATATAAAGACCTCAGAGTTCCCCTTTTAAAGGACTTTAAGAATATCAATTATTTTAAATTATAAAAATAATAGAGAACTATGGGAAAAATTTGGAAGGGAGACAAATAAAATAAAAATTACCCATAATCCTAACACCACTCTAACCAGAGTAAACATTTCAGATCAGTTTTTTTATTTACGTGTATGTACATACATTAAAAAAAATTTTTTTTCTTTAATGTTTATTCATTTTTGACAGAGAGAGACAGAGTTTAAGTGGGGGAGGGACAGAGAGAGGGAGAGGGAGACACGGAATCCAAAGCAAGCTCCGGCTCTGAGCTGTCAGCACAGAGTCCGACACGGGGCTCAAACTCACAAACTGCGAGATCACGACCTGAGCCGAAGTTGGCTGCTTAACCGACTGAGCCACCCAGCCACACCCACATTTTTTAAAGACAAATTTGGGACCATATTACATATATGGTTTTATAGCTTACTTTTTTCAGTAAGCCTTCCTTATATTATTAAGCATTATCCTAAGTTACTATTCTTCACAATGTGTGATTTTTCCCTAAAACAAGTAACTTCTCATTTAACATACTAAACAATAACATTTCTCTCGTTATATTTGAAGAACAGAGACACAAAAAGGATTAATACTCCAGCTTCCGTTTTCCTAAGTTCATACTAGAAGGATATATTTACCTGTGGTAATGTAGATGTTTGGATAGGAGTGATTTTTGGAAAAAGTTTCCATTTTTATGCTTTTTTTAAAAATTCTTTTTCTGACTAAATTCGTACCGGACTGGATACACAGTTGAGTCTCTTACATTTACAGTAGGAGCTCAATAAGAAAAAAGAATGGCTTTGGCATTCTCATGAAACGGATTACACCGAAGAAACTGAGTATCATGATTAAAGCAAAAAAATCTCTCATGGCTGCAAAAAATACCCTATAGCAACGCCGTAAGTTCCTGTACCATCCTCTCATCACTGGATTTTAAGGGATTCCTGTTTTGTCACTACTACAGAACCAACTCCGTGACAAAATTCAGCGTATGTAAATAAAAAGAGATGACCCCATATCCCAGATCCCTGGTAGCCGGAGAACAGTTTCAAGGTCCTTGATGCATCCTGCCAAACAGCGAAACGGACATCCCTCAAACCCAGCAGCGTGCAGAGGACCGTCTCAGCCAGTTCTCTTCGGCGGTGCCTGTCATCAAGGCAAGGAGCTTCAGACTTCACTTAGGAAACATTAAACGTTAAATCTAACGCGCGATGTGAAGAAACGCCTAATACAAAACAAATGAGACCCTCAAGGGCAGGGGCCTTGCTGGGTTTCTTTCAGGATTCTCAGACCCTGGCTCGGTGTGAGGCCAAAAAAGATTTCCAACAATACTGGCTGAATAAATAAAGGCAGACATGGAACTGCCCTGCCACAAATGAGAAAATGCAGATGCTGGGCCCTTTGACCAGGCGCTCACAGCATTCGGATGCTGGGACCTGTCCAACCCCACAGAAAGAAACTAGTTAATATCAGAAAAAAACCAAACACCCAATTTAAAAATGGGCAGGGACACCTGGGTGGCTCACTCGGTTGAGCAACAGACTTCAGCTCAAGTCATGATCCCAGAGTCATGAGTTCGAGCCCCACATCGGGCTCACTGCTGTCGGCACAAAGCCCGCTTCAGGTTCTCTGTCCCCCTTTGTCTGCCCCTCCCCCACTTGCACTCTCTCAAAAATAAATAAACATCTCAAAGCAAAATGGGCAAAGAATGTGTATGGACATTTCTCCAAAGAAGATTTTCGATGGACCAAGAGGCATAAGGAAAAAAAAAAAAAGCATAAGTAAAGGTGCTTGGCGTCAGAAGCCATCAGGAAATGCAAATCCAAACAATGAGTTGCCACTTCCTGCCCCGCCAGGACGGCTATGCCACAATCAGAAAGACAGACAACAAGTGTTGGTGAGGATGGGGAAATAACACATTGTTGGTGGGACTGCAGAACGCTACAGCCCCCCTGCTCAACAGTCTGTTTCTCATGCAGCGAAACACTGAAAGCATACGTCCACGCCAAAACCTACACATAAATGTTCACAGCAGCATCATTCCTAATAGCCAGAAAGGGAAAGCCACCTAAGTGTCTACCAATGGACAGATTATACACAAAATGTGCCGTCTCCACATTATGGAGTATTATCTGGCAATAAAAGGAAAGGAAGTACGGATACGTGCTGTAACATGGATAACTGAAAAAACAAGATCCTAAATGCGAGAAAGCAGTCAGAAAAGACTACACGGTGTACAATTCAATTTATGTGAGATGTCCAGGAGAAGCAAACGTGTGAAGACAGAAAGTGGATTAGCGGCTGCTCGGGGCTGGAGAACAGAGTGAGACTGGAGGATGACAACTAAGGGATGTGGGCTCTCTCTCTGGGGCAAGGACAGTGGTTTTGAGATTGATAGTGGTGATGGTTGCACAACTCCGTCAATCTACTGGAAGCCACTGAACTGTACTCTTTAAATGGGCAGATTGTATGCCGGGTAAATTACAGCTCACTAAAGCTGTTAAAAAATGACAGTACGGATAACATCATCTCCACTGGATTGATTTTCACACATACCAAACGTGAGGGGGCTCCAGAAACCCCAATGATCAATTCCTGGTTTTCAGCCACTCCCTCTCTCCTGCTCCTGGGCAGGGAGACCCACAAAGGGTAGGGAGTAATCTGGGAAAGCACTCTCAAGTTCCCCACTGTGAGGACTCCCTCGCTCCTCTGGGTCTGGATACGACAGAACTTACAAGTGCTCCTCCAGCGGCCAGGGGATCAGCTTGACGATGCAGTGTCCTTGAGACCACGCGAACCACGAACCATCTGGGGAGAAGGCCACGCTCCAGGTTTCGCAGCTCGACTTCCAATCGAACTGGTGGGGACGCCCGGGCTTGAGCTCAGCCAGCAGCAGCGGTTCCTCTGAGACGGGAGACAGCATGCTTCAGACAAACACCCTCACTTCCCCAGGAAAGTGGGGAGCCGGGCTCCGGACCGCCCTGCTGACTCAGACCCAGGAAAGCCGCGGTCTCCCCAAGGCAATGGGTGATATTCTGGATTCCGGGAGGGAGTTGTCATTTAAATGACCTGCGGCAATAGCAGTAGCCACAGGCCACATTCCAGTGCGGTTACTCAGTTCTGGCACTGGCCACCGCTGGTTAACCGTGACTCACAGTAACCTTTGTGCCAGTGAACCCAGTGAATGGAGGCCTCGTTTTCCTATGAATGCTTGAAGAGGAAGAAAGAGGAGAGATGGACCAGGCTGGACCACGCTAGCTAGACAGTGCAGATCAGGAGGCCTTCAAATGTATTTAAAGTCTCCTTCAAAGAACCTGCCACTGGGAAGCAGGTGAAAGAAGGAATATCCGACACGAGAAGGTTCCCTCTCATTCACCAGCATCCTCCCCATCGCGGAGGCTAAAATGTTCAGTGCTTGCCCAGCTTCCTGCCACTCAGGCCTCTTGATCTGGCCTTCCATTTCCATCTCCAGTCTGTTCTGATTTTAAACCTTCATCCCATCTTGCCCAGATCTTTTACAAGACTCTCCTGATTTTCCTCCCCGCCCCAGGGAACTCCGCTAAAGCTGAAACACACATCACATCAGGACATTTCTCTCAAACACATTCCAGGCTCCCACCTGTGTACACAGAACAGCAGCGGAGCCTGGGCCTTGAACCCCAGACCACCGGCCCCGCCTCCTTTCCATGACCTCTGGCCACACGAGTCTCACCTGGCCAGGCCCCACACAGCTCACTGGTATGCACACCTGAGCTTCTGAGAATCCCTAGCACACATCCCTATCTCTATGATCTCTACTAGAGTGGAAGTGAGTCCCACCCTGCTGACTTCATTCTCTCCTATAGTTTACTACTTTCCTTCTGGTCCACCCTCCACCAGGATTTAAGCGCCCTTGTTCAAACACCAAAAGGAGTTCATTTTCATTTCTCTCAGGGCCCCAGCACAGTGCCTTGTGAACAGCACGTGCTGCGCTGGTATTTCTTCCTCCACCTGAAGGGCATTTCCTAGTTCAAGCCTCTACTCCAGAGGAAGGTTCTCAATGGAAGCTCGTAAGCTAAAGGCATTCAGAATTGATTTTCTGACTACTAATTATGATTATGATATATACTAATATAAAAACTGGCTTCCACTCCGAATGAGGTCATTTCCTGATGTCTATGTTCCACTTCACTAGTTTCAAGACCTTGACCCTTTTTATACCTGTTACCAGATAGATACTGATTTAAACTGCCCCTATTTCATATATTCTAGGAGACATCTTTATAGGTCTTTTCACATCTATGACCACTGAAATCAGGATATATCCTACAAACAGTGAATTTTTATAGCTAAATAGGCAGCATTTTTTCTCAGTGATACATATGAACCTTGGTATCTTGTGTTCAATGAAACGGGTGGTAAACATGTATACATAGAGAGATGCATGTCTGTATACATAGAATATCTCCTGGTATATGCATTATAGATGTGGGTATGATCTTATGTTATAAAATAAATGTGCTGCTGAAGATTCTCTCTTTAAATAGCATTTTAATCATATCAAGCCTTTGGTGGCTTTGCTATTTAAAGAAAATTTAAGAAGTTTCCTTTGCAAAGAGAATAGTCATTTCCTGAGGTTCTATGTATAAATCTAGGTTTTAACACATTGGGTCTGTCTAAACTGTTATTTGTATAGGTAATTCCTCCTAGAAATCTGTACGTGAGATCTTTTCATCTACACGGGAGCATATTCCTTTGGATGGGACTATCTGCATGGTAAGAAGTTACTTTATATTTTAAATCCCAAACCGGTCTCTCAATGTTACCTAGCCACCCCCTGTGGTGTTGTCTTCATTCTCGTTATTCCTGGATATTTTCTTGTGGTGGCCTGGCCCTAATCTCTGTCAATGCTTCCTTCCCGTAATCCAGTGGTTCTCGACGGATTTTGCCCCCTGGGGACACGTGGCGCTGTCTGGAGACATTTTGGCTGTCGTGATTGGGGGTGGTGCTACTGGTATCTGATGAACAGAAGCCGCGGAGGCTGCCAAGCATCCTACGGTGCACAAGACAGCCCCACAACTAAGGACTATCTCGCTTAAAATGTCGGGAGAGCGAAGGTGAAGCAACTTGGATGTCATTGACTGATGCGGAGGCACATTCTTTCCTGTTAGACGGAAATGTCTCTATCCCACCCTGAGAATATTCACACTTGGGTCACTTCTCCCACAACCTGCACTGTGGAGGCTTTGCACAATATAAAAAGGGGTCCCCCTTGACTCCTTTTCTTTCCTTCCCAAAGCAAATCCATTAACTAGTTTTATCAGGGCTGTTTCCAAAACACTTGGCAAACCTAACTTCTCTATCTCCATGGCTACTATTCTAATCTATGCAAACCATTTCATCAACATCACCTCTCACTGAGCAGTCTTCCAACTGCTCTCCTAGCTTCCACTCTGGCCCCTGCCATCCATTCTCCTCACTTCCTAGAGTGATCAGTTTCAGCCACTCTTAAAAATTCAAACTCCTTACTGTGCCCTTAAAGTCCTACATAACCTGGCCCCTTGCCTTCAACCCCACCTGGGCTTATGACTCTCCTCTCCCTGCCCCTGACTCCAGCCTTCACTCACCCCTTCACAGTGCCCAATTAGTTCCGAACTCAGGGCCTTTGCACCAGCTGGTCTCTTCGCCTGGAATGCCCTTCCATGACTGGCCCTTCTCTTCATTCAGTCTTGGCTCAAATAACAACTCCTTAGAGTGCTCTTCTCTGCCCCAAGTCAATCTCCTTCACAACTCCTCAACATCGTGTTCTTTATAGCACAATCACCACGATGAGGAGTATCTGTCTCCCCTCAACCAGGACACCAACTCCATGCTAAAAGGGACCTTGTATGTTTCTCTTCAGTGCGTAGCGGAGTTCCTGGTAGAGAGTAGGCAGTCAGTCAGTATTTGCTGAAAAAAATATATGTGGTATACCTCTTTAAATATAAACAAAATGAAGCCCCTTAAAGTATTATGACGCTTGTGCCAAACATTTCATACGAAATGCTTCTTAAACATGAGCCATACCCAGATTTCACACTCTATTTCTGTGATATGGAGATTTAATCTCCTGCTATTTCAGGCTCAGGAATCCAGGAGCCAAAAGAAGAAAAGAACTCACTGACTCCTATCTCTTCGTTTCTAGAGTTAAAGAAATTCTGAAGGGGAGTCTGAACCCAAACTAAACTTGGCTGCTGGGGGGGAAAAGCCATAATTAGTGCAGAACTTAAAAAGCAAAACAAAACAAAAAGACCCCCACAAAAACAAAAAACAGAGCCGAGAGGATCCAGCTCTCATCAGGGATTGCACCTGCCGTGGCCCTTCTTAGTGAAAAGGCCCACGGATCAGGGTTTTTGTACATCCCATCACTGGGATGTACTTGGACAAACAGACTGAATGGAAAGATACTTATTATGGGCTGCTTCTGTGCAAGGAGATTCACCTGAGCACAGACAAGAAAGCTAGGACTCCAGCCAGAGGGAAGCTTGCTGGTTTGTCCAGCCTTGCGATCTTGACATTAGCTGTTCCCTGGGCCTGGAAAACAGCCTGGCAGGCCCCAGATCTTTGCCTGCTGCATCCTACCATTCAGGGGCTCAGTGTCAATGTCACATTCTGAGACCTTCCTGGTCTTACTATCGGTCAGTCTCTTTCCGTTCACCCCATTTAATTTTATGGGCACCACTCACTCATCTTTTCTTGATTGTTTACTTGTTTTCATGTATTCACTGCCTCTCTCTTCCCCACCCACACCCCAAACTTGCCTATCTGCTCGCTATTGAGCCGTACTGTACAATACAGTAACTACTAGCCACAGTTGACCACTGACCATCTGAAATATGCCAAGTCTGAATTAAGATGGGCTGTTAAGCATATAACATATACCAGATTTTGAACTTAGTACCAAAAAAAAAAAAAACCTAAAATAAATCAATAATCATGTTGACATGATATATTTTAGATATGCTGGATTGACACATACAATTTTAAAATTGGTTTCACTTTTTTTTCACGCAGCTACTAGAACATTCTAAATTACAGATGTGGCATTATATTTCTATCGGTCAGTGCTGGCCTAGAGAATGCCTGGCACACAGTAGATACTCAATAAATATTTGTCGAAAGAATAAGTGAATTCTAACCACTGCTCTGAAGATATCTACTGTTGTCCATTGTAATCCCATTACAATGGGCTTTATTCAGTTTCAAAAGAACATAAAACTCTCTGGCTTTTTTTTTTTTTTTTTTAACAGTAACTTGGCAGCTCTCAACAGCTCTGCCCACACCCCAAAACACAGTCGTCAATCATCAGGAAAAACTCAGAACTGGAAACAGATTCCAGCTAAAAAGGGAGACTAACTACAGATCGCTTTCAGTTTTAAGTATAAGGAGTCAATGGAAACAACAGCGGAAGCTATAAAAAGATTCACATAAGATTCAGACAAACAGTAGGGGCCATTTAAAAAGTGGTAACACACTCACTGAAAAGAAAGCCCTTATCTGGATGGGAAGGCAGAGAGAGCTGCCTCTACACCTTTTACTGAATGCCTGACTGTGGCAAACAAAGAAATGTCATTTCCCAAATTAAAAAAAGTTACACCACCCCAGGGAATACCCTGATTTGAACCTACCCACCCACAATCCCTGGCTCCATCAAACAAGCCTGGGAAACACAAACATCAACAATCAGAATTCTCCAGACCAAGAAGAAGCGTGAACTTCACTGGAAGAATACCAAGAGGTTCTGGAACAAATTCTGAACCCTAGGCCTTGACCCCTTCTGAGAATTTTCTCTAAAGACACTGCCTTTAAGCACGGGGGTATATATTCAAGAGTTGGAACTCCCAGAATAAACCCCAAGCCCACCCCAAATTTCTGTACAAGTGGGGTTTAAAGGCAAGGTGGGTGGAAGGGAGGAGACGGAGGGATAACCTGGAGGTTTTGCCTTCGCGTCACAAGCACACATAACAAGCACTCCGAGATTACATGTTCATTTGGACTGACTCTCCAAGTGTATCTGATATTCTCAGACTTCCACACCGTCTTCTGATGACAGCTGTTAACAAGGGTAGAAGCATGAACCTCACCCATCAGTATTTCCTACACTTGCCCTATCAAACACGCCAGCAAGGATCAACATCCCCAGCCCCACCCCACCTCTACCAATCAGTCTCCACCGGGAGAGGCTCGCAATAGATTTTTTTAATAGGGACCCCAGACCCCATTCTTATGACTATGCAAGTTTGGGAAGCTCCCAACCACCCGCTGGGGCACGTGCTATTATTACCCCATTTTGCAGATACAAAACAGACTCGAGTTATGCGGTCCGTCCAAGAGCACACTGCTCGTAAGGGGCAGAGCGGACTCCCATCCAGACCTGCGTCACCTGGCACCTGGGCACCCACCCCCCTGGGTATCACCCCCCCCAGGGCCTGGCGAACCCCCGCGTTCTCCCTGGGCGTAGGCGTCGGGCCTCGGGAGCCCCCCACTGTCCTGGGGGACGGGGATCCCCGGCACGCAACAGCCCGTGCTCCTCGGGTCGCTTCGGCGGCGGGCGGGAGACCGGGTGGCGGCCGCTGACAGCGAAAGTGAAACAAAGCTGGGCGCCGGGCGCGCCCCCAGCCGCCTGCCCGCGCGGACCGCCCAGGCCCCGCGCCCCCCGCCGCGCCCCTCCCACGGCCGAGCCCGCGCCCCCGCCCGCCCCCGGGGAGAACGGCCCCGGCCCCGCCCGGCGGGAAGCCGCGCACCCCAACCCCGCTCACCTCCGGCCTCCATGGAGGACGCGTGCGGCCCCGCGGCAGGCGGCGGGCGCCTCAGCCCCCCGGGCCGCCGGCCCTCATACCGCCCCCACGCCGCCCGCCCCGGCCCCGGCCCTGGCCCCGGCCCCGCCGCCGCCGCGCCCGCCGCCGCCGCCGCCGCCGCCGCCGCCGCCGCCCGGAGAGGCCATCAGCTGCTTCCCGTCACATGGCGGCGGGCGCGGGCGGGGACGCGCGGGGGGCGGGGCGACGGGAGGCGGGACCTGGGGGAAAACTGTGGAGTGGGGGCAAGATAAAACCGAAGGGGGACCTAAAGGAAACCGGGGTGCAAGATAAAACAGAGGGGAGGGTTACGCGGCTGAGAGGAAAGCGGGGTGGGGCGCAGACAGGACAAAACGGGGGGGCGGGGCCTGAGGGAAAGCGGGGAGGGGGGACCGGGCAGGTGAACGCTGACCGGATACAAACCGGGGGGCGGGGTTGAGGGAAAGCGGGGGGGCGGGGGGGCAGGTGAGCGGAGCAGGCTAAAACCTGGGGGCAGCGGGGATGAAGAGAAGAGAGGGAGGGGTAGGAACGGAGTGGGAAGGAATGGGGCGGAAGGGAAACCGGGAGCGGAAGGAATGCGGCTGGTGACAATGGGGGGGGGGGAGGGCGGGGGGATAGTGAAGGGGTTACAGGAGGTGTGGGTAGAAAAGGGGGTGCGGCAAGGAGATGGGGCGGGAAGAAAACCGGAGAGGGTGGGAACCAGGTGAAGAGGAAGGGGGAGCGAATGGACAGGAGACTGTCGCGTGAAAACGAGGACCTGAAGGCACCGGGGATCAGGGATACTGGGGGGAAGGGAGACAAAAAGCGAAGGCCTGGGACAGAATTGGGGGAGGGGGTCCGGGAATTCCCGGGCGGTTAAGAAGGTGGCAGGGAAGGAACGAGCCTGGAGAATAAAGTGGGGGCGCTGAGGCCCGGAGCTCAAAGCTTAAATGGGAGCCCAGGTAGAGGAGCTGAGCCTAGGGGGCGGGAGGAAAGCCGAGGGCCAGAGGAAGGCGTAAGCCGCAGGTTTTTAAAAATGGGAATCAAAGACAAGCCCAGTGGACAGTTGGGGCGTGTGTGTGTGTGTGTGTGTGTGTGTGTGTGTGAAAACGACCAGGTCAAGATTAAAATGGGCGGTGAGAAAGGGGCAGCCGGCCAGAAAAAAAGGGGGTTCCAAGAAGAGTGGGGGTCCAAAAATGGACAAGCTGGGTGAAAATGGCTGTGACCTAGGAGGACTGAAGGTCATGAAAGGGAGTGCTCAGGAGCAGCAGGAGAGAAGTGAAACAGCCAGAAGTCCAAGTGGGGGCTCAGAAATCAGCTCTGATTAAACCCATACATATTAAAATGGAGTGGCTGGGGATGCCTGGGTGGCTCAGTCCATTAGTGAAGCATGCGACTTTGGCTCAGGTCATGATGTAAGTTGTTGAGATCGAGCCCCGAGCCCCACATTGGGCTGTGCTGACAGCTCAGAGCCTGGGACCTGTTTCAAATTCTGTCTCCCGGCGCTCTCTCTGCCTCTCTGCTTGTGTTCTCTCTCTCAAAAACAAGTAAACATTAAAAAAAAATAGAGGGGGGAGGGGCTGGGTTGTTAGGAACATGGGGATACTGGGGTTAAGGTAGGAAGCATGGGTTCGGTTAGCAAGGAAGTTAAGGTGGGACAGCTGTGATAAAGAGCTGGGCAATGGGGAGGGAGCCTGGGGGGCAGTGAAGAAAGGGAGTGTGAGGGGTTGGAGGAGGGATGACCTAAGAAGGAGACTGACATGAAGCTTCCTCTAAGAACTTGGGGGGGAGGGGGTAGTCTGGGCCTAGAATAGGAAAGGGGTGTGAGTGGTGCCACCTCAAGTGTGAGGTAAAGTGAGACACTATGGGGGCTCCAGTTAGCTGAGCCCGGTGAAGAAATCCAAGACCAGCCACAACTACAGGGACAGCTGATACAAGTCATCTTTTCAGACAGTCCAGCAGATCTGTGGTCTCCACGATGATTGCTCCTCTCATGTTAGGGTGCATGCAATCTGACCAAAACAAAGGTGTATACAGGGAGAAAAAAAAATAATGGAAGAACAAGTTTCTCAGGGAGGGTGGGAAAGGTGATGGTGTCTCAGTAAGCATAAGAGAGTACCTATAAGGAGAGGAATAAAATGGCAAAGAGACCGCTATTGTTACCAATATGGGGAAAGCTAGTAAAAAAATAAATAAATAAAACAAAAAAACTGGGGGAGGTAAACCCATTTGTCCAAATCTCTCAGTTTTATTAATCAGGTCTAAATCAAGACCATTAAAATATTTATTTAAAAATAACTTTATTCCATAATCTTTTTTAAAAAATCCACATTATAACCTCAGAATAAATTTCTCTTACCCATTCCCCCCCCAACACACACACCAAATATTAAAATGTAAATAACGCAGAGGGATCTGCTAATTTTTCTTTGCAGCAGTTCCTGGTCAGTCCCATGGCGGGAACTACCAGTCGGAACTTACTGCATCATGATAGACTTTACCCGGCAGGAATGATTTTCCAGGTGTTGGTGCATGGGTTCTGGAGTTTTCCATCACGGGCTTTCTGCAGTAATAGGGCCTGCGTGTACTTGTGAGAATTAGGACTAATATCAAAGCCACAGGAATGCCAGAGCCCTTCCCCAGTGTCCCCTGCTGAAATGTCAGTTGTGATAGCCCTTCAGTATTTATCTTCCTGCTTCTGATAAGGAGATCTTGGAGTTCACAATACATTCAGTTAAGATTGTGTAACAGCGCAATGTAACAACTTGGACTTTGCCACACAGATTTTGTAACCCACTGTTAACATGCTTGTAATTTTGGGGGTGGGGGTCGACTTAAAATAAAAGCAAGCCCTAATTCTGTAAAAATCCTTAAAGCTTGAAGAACCCCAGTACCTGCGCTCTTAATTGACCCAGCTATATTAATGTGCACCTAGGGCTCAGATATAAGTGACAGAAGTCATGGGTCAGCTAATCTAGGCTTTATAGTGTTTGAAGCCCCCTACTGATAGTGGAACAACCCCTCCCCGAAGATTTTCGATCATCAAGTGTGTGTGCAAGAGAAGAGGGAAGTTCTGGAAAGCATCTCAGTGATCTTACAAATCATTCTCTGTGTTCCTACCTAAGGATTTTTTTTTCCTGTTTCTTTTCTTATTCTCTTTTTAAACATGGTTGCCTCTGCAGAGTGGGCTCCTCAGGAATTTAATGACAGAAGATTCTAAAGGGAGACAAGCTCAGTGTTCAGTGACTTTAGCGGCAACTCAACTCAAGTCTCCTGTGCTGAAACAATGCTAACTCAGGCTGGCCAGAGTGGTTAAGTACTGAAATACAATGCAGCAAAAGACCCAGCACACAAGAACTGTTAGCAGGTCACAGCTATTCCTGAGGGGTAGAAATTGCAGCCAGCTCCTGTGATTGCCAGGGCTCTGAGCTGGGAACAGGGCTCACTTCTAGTGATTTTCTCAGTTCAGTCTTTTCATCCAAGAAAGTAGACCTGTCCCAACCACACCTCCAGGGTAATCCTGCAGATAACCAGCTTCTCATCCCACAGGAGTCCCAGTCCCTATTGCTGGAGAAAGGAAGTTCTCCATGAACCCCACATCTTGCCCATTAGGCAGGATATGAACAGTAAAGAGTGCAAACTCAAGTCATCAGATTTTCAGGTTTAGCACACATCTTTTGCACCCTTAGTAGGTCCCTGACGTTTAAGAGATTTGGATGAAATCAGAGAAACAAAAATCTCTGAACTGTCCAGGGATCTGGAAACAGCAGCTTAAACTCATCATATGTTATTTTCAGTCCAAACTTCGCATTATTGATCAACGTAGCCTCGTAATCTATTTCCTTAGGAAGTGGGAAGGAAACAAGTTTTCTCATTCCCATTTCTAAGATCTAGAAACTGAGACCAGATGAACTTGTGTGCCCAAGGAGTACTTCTCACCAGATACTCCCCTGCAAAACATTTCTCCTGCCTTCTTTCAAAGCCACAGGAGAAAGGAAGAATGGGAAATTCTGAAAACCAATAGGGTGTCACCTAAGAGGCTTTTGTATAAATATGAAGCTCTGCAAAATGAGAGGTTCTAGTGAAAGGCACTTCCTCTTATGGGCCCCTACCTCTTTTGAAAAGAACTATACCTCCGGGGAAGCAAATACCATCAGGAGAGCTCTCATCTGAAACCATTCAACAAAGAACGGGAGGCCAAGGTGGCAGCTTGTAATTTACAGTTGACCTTGTTTCTTCCACCAGGGAGGGCAAAAGAGAAGATAACCAACATCTACTGAACACCTCCTGGGCACTTTCACACCCACAAGTACCTCATTTAGGACCCACCGTACCCTGTACGGCCAGTATGATTCCACCTATTTGGTAGATGAGGAAAACTGAGGTCCCGGGGAGAGGTAAAGCAACGTGCCCAAGCCCATGAAACAAGAAACAGGGCCCAGATTCAAGCCTCCAAAACCTGAGCCAAACTGCCTCCCTCTGACTAGCATCGGCAACTGACATCTCCTCACCTTTTCCAGGGAGGTGACGTCCACCTGGATCTCCAGCTTACCTGGGCCATGACCCCACATTATTCCCTTGTGTGTGGGGCAAGCTGATCACTGACCTTTCATGGTGCACTGAGAGCCCTGAGCACAGAGCTCAAGTGCCTCCCCCCAGATCAGCATCAGTCAAGCTGGATAAAGCCAGAAGTCACAGTGAAAAGGGGCACCTCAGATGCCGAACGCACCTTTCCCCCCCCATACTGCCCGTTCCTGATACTTTTTAACGTCAATGAGAAAACTTACAGCAAGTCAACCGATTTAGGGAAAAAAAGGGAGGGGGGCAGGAAATATACGTGTGTGTGTTTTTCTTTTTTGCTGAGAGTCCCAAACCATTTTAAGTCCTCAGGCAGGGGTGCGAGTCAAGTCAAAGCTTTCAAGACAGGATAATGAAGGACAGTTCTCTTCTTCAAACTGGCCTATCTTCTTGAACGATGTCACTCTGCTCCTCGCTGCTGTCATCTGTACAGGAGGGAAAAGCCAATCTGAGTCTGAGTGAGGTCGACAAGAGGGGACTCCATTTCCACCGTCAGGTTTCAGTCATTGCCATTTCTAGTCCTTTACTGGAGAGCCTCAGAACTGGATTTCATGGGGGAGCAGGTGGGGCAGGGTATGTGTTCCCCTTTTTCTCCTGTTCTTTTCTTTTTTTAAATGCTTTTATTTATGTATTTAGAGAGGAGAGGAGGGGCAGAGAGAGAGGAGAGAGAGAATCTCTCTTGATGTGGGGCTTGATCTCACGAACCGTGAGATCATGATCTGAGTCGACATCAAGAGTCAGACGCTCAACCAACTGAGCCACCCAGGCGCCCTCTCCCGTTCTTTTCACTGTCTACCCCGCATAAACTTGGGTATGCTGTCTAACCTGCATAACCTTGTTCTCTTCACCCGGAATACTCTCTCCTTTCTGCTTATTCAAACACTGCCCTGAAAGACTTGCCTCATATCCTACTTGTGCCATTAAGCTCTTCTTAACTAACGTGCCGCTCAAGGCACTCGACTCTCTCTGAGGTCCTGTTATTTTTAAACCTATCATCCATCTGGCAAAATTAACCCAATTCCTCCTCTGCTACTCTCTCAAAATGATGGTTAAATCTTGCTTCCATTTTTGGGTGCCTGGGGTGGCTCAGTCAGTTAAGCAACTGACTCTCGATTGGGGCTCAGGTCATGATCTCACAGTTCGTAAGATCGAGCCCCGCGTCCGACTCTGTGCTGACAGCTCAGAGCCTGCTTGGGATTCTCTCTCCCTCTCTCTCTGCCTTTCCCCCAATTGTGCATGCTCTCTTTCTCTCTCTCAGAATAAATCAATGTTAAAAAAAAAAAAAACAAAAATCTTGCTTCCATTTTAAATCTTCCCCAGCTTTCACTCTGTGCACCCTAACTGGTCTTGCAAAGCTCCCAGCTTACAGTTATCATCGGTGCTTTGTATTCCTCTAAACAGGGCCGATATCGCACCTTCCCCAGAGTAGGTCTTTGATAAATGTTTGGCAGTTTAATTGTGGTGTCAGGAGTTGATAGCAGATGCTAGATTAAACTTTAACTGTCTTCCCCACCCTTGGAAAAACCCACACTCAAAGATTCTTACCGGGAATCTCACTGCAACCTAGCAAGGTGGTTTTAAGGAAAAAGAGCTTACCTTGCAGAGCCTGGAGTCCATTCCCCATCCAGTCTACATTCCCATTCACCAGTGCGGTCACTCTATGGATGTGGCCATGCTTATGTATTTCTTTTGGCGACTCCTCCCTCTCATCTGCTTCCTCCTCCTCTTCTTCCTCCTCTTCGGCCACATCTTCCTCCTCTACTTCCTCTTCTTCTGAATCCACCAAAACCATGACATCACCCACGTCTTGCCCCCTAATTTCCAAAGGGGGAGAAATAATCAAGAAGATACCTTTTTCCAATATCAGCCCTTACCGAATACAAAACACTAGATTTATCGCAACCTCTTTTGTAATGTGGAAAAATCTTTGTGCGTTCCACACACGAATCTCTCAAAGCGATGCTGCCATAGATTCTTACAGACAATCACATATTCCTGGGTGGGCTTTATTATCTCCCCCTGCTCCTTGGGTAGGTGACTCTTTGTCCCAGGAACCTACCATCCGAGTACCTCTCACAGCACATACACGAATGCTACTACGTTCCTTTCCTGAAATGCCCTTTATTTCTGCTCTACTTCCTGAAATTTCTCCTCCTACTCGTTATTCAAGGCCCAGGTAAAGTCCTCTTCCTCCCTGGAAGCCCTGAACCACGACTGCACTTGGGAATGCCCAGCGGTTTGGCATTTAATTGTTGTCTGATTCATTACTGGCTCTGCCTACCCGGCTGGACTGTACGTTTCTCATTCGTGCCATGGGCCAGTCACAGTGCTGGGAGCATTACATTGTCATCTGATCTTTTCAGTCTCCCTCTGGGAAACAGATGAGGAGACAGGGGCTCAGAGAGGGTCAAGGATTTTCCACGAGCACAGGGCTTGAGAACGGCAGAGTTGCAATTTGAACCCAAGCCCACTAATTCCAAAGCGTTTTGCCGCTGTGCCTTGCTGTCTCCTCCTATGAGAAAATAAGCCCAGGGAATGAGAGTGAGTCTTTCACGGCCCTCAAATATAGGGCAGTAAAGGTGACGTTTCCCCAGGAAAGATCACCCCAGAACAGTAATACCACCGGTTGAGAGGAACAAAGAGAAGAGTTCTTTGCTCCCACCCAGAATCTCCTTAGGAAATGAAATACCCAAGTTCCATTTAGTTGCTTTGTCCCGAATGAGGTTTCCTTTTGGGAGGGGCTTCTGGGCAAGCTCAGACCAGTCTCCCGAAACATGCTGTAAGATCAGGACTTAGGCTTCCTTTTAGCTCTTTTTAGAAAATGACATGAAATAAATGCACAAACGGCCGGGCTTCATGCATACACACCGTCTTTACGCTTCAGTAACAGCCCAGCAATGTGCCCCACCCTGAGACCGGGCCTTGTAAAACGAGCACAGACTTTGGAATCGGTCAGACCGGGATCTGAATGCAGGCGCAGCCCTCCGTTTCCTGGACGAGCTTGCAGACATTACTTCACCGAGGGTCCATCTCCTTATCTGGACGATGGCGATGCCACCACCATCCAGAAGAGTTTACGACAGAGTTTATAATCACACCTAATGAAGCCCCTCACCCAGTGTCCGGCACATGGCGGGTCCTCAACCGTGGCTGCTATTATTGCTCTTACGAGAGAAAACAAAAACCGCAGTGAAGACAGATCACAGAAATGGCTTTTTGACTCAATGCTAGGAACACTCACCTGAAAGTGTTTCCTACTGAAGGGAGAAAGGAAAAAAATTAATATCCAATAACATCTACTTCGGCCTCAAAAAACGTTTTTTTTAAATATTTGTATAATCTTTTTTTTTAATTATGAAATTTATTGTCAAATTGGTTTCCATACAACACCCAGTGCTCATCCCAACAGGTGCCCTCCTCAATGCCCATCACCCACCCTCCCCTCCCTCCCACCCCCCATCAACCCTCAGTTTGTTCTCAGTTTTTAAGAGTCTCTTATGCTTTGGCTCTCTCCCTCTCTAACTTTTTTTTCCTTCCCCTCCCCCATGGTCTTCTGTTAAGTTTCTCAGGATCTGCATAAGATTGAAAACATATGGTATCTGTCTTTCAAAAAATGTTTTTGATCTAACATTTACAAAAGGACAGAGAAATGAGAAGACTGACCCAACGTGAGAGGTGACAGGGTATTCAGGAATGGTACTTAGGATATTCATTATTGCACATCATCTGGACCCAAGGAAGAAGCCTACAGAATGGGACCTCAGGTGGGAGCACAGTTAGGGCCTCCTTTCCCCACCCACACCCTTTTTTTTTTTTTAAGTTTCTTTATTTTGAGAGAAAGAGAGAGAGACAGAGAGAGAGAGAGAATGCATGCACGTAAGCAGGAGAGTGGGAAGAGAGGGAGGGAGAGAGAGAATCCCAGGTAGGCTTCACGCTGTCAGGGCAGAGCTGTTCCTGGCAAGCCATGAGATCATGACCTGAGCAGATACCAAGAGTCAGATGTTTAACCAACTGAGCCACCCAGGTGACCCCCACCCACACCCTTTCGAGAAACCTAAAAGGTAAGCAAAAGGACCCAAGAAATCCTTACCTTTCCAGCAGAACACAGGGCTGTAATACAACATAAGCCCTGAGATAATGGCCAGTCCCAGCAGAAGGAGGCTCACGATGGTGCCCACAATCCCACCAATATTCCAAGGTTCTACAAAGACAAATCACACTGTTGAGTCTTCCACTGGATACACCTGTAGGTAGTGCTCACTTGGGCAGCATGTATTAAAATTGATACACAGGCAGGTGAAAGAGCGACATCGCCCTTCCTCTGCCTGGGTCCTAGTCTTCCTTTGGTTCCATAAGCTTGGGCAAAGCATGTGACCTCTCCATAAGGCAAGATAAATATCTCATTTCCTCAATTTGTGGGAATCAAATGAAGCACGTGATACAAAAGAACACTGGAAAGTTGGGGCGCCTGGGTGGCTCAGTCAGTTAGGCGTCCAACTTTGACTCAGGTCATGATCTCGAGTTTCATGAGTTTGAGCCCTGTGTCGGGCTCCATGCTGACAGCTTAGAGCCTGAAGCCTGCTTTGGATTCTGTGTCTCCCTGTCTGTCTGACCCTTACCCACTTGCACTCTTTCTCCCTCAAAAATAAATAAACATTAAAAAAAAAAAAAAAAAAAAAAAACACTGGAAAGTTAACATCTCCGTCTACCAGACATCAAGACTGTTTATAACGTCACAGAAATTAAGAGTATGAGTTATTAGTGCTGTCATAAACAGTGATGAATGGAACAGAATCAAGAATCTAAGAACAGACCTACACATAAAAGAAAATTTGATTTATGACAGATTAGTGGGTAAAAGAGGAATTATTCAAGAATGGTGCTGGAATAAATGGCTATCCAAATTTGGGTGGTGTTGGGTGGGGGAGAAACTGGACCCTTACCTCACACCATTCACAAAAATCAATTCTAGATGGATTAAAGATTTAACTGTGAAAGGCAAAACATTAAAACTTTTTAGAAGAAAATATAGGATAGGACTTTTGCAGCCATGGAGGAGACAGGATGTCTCAAGACATAAAAAATTGCTAATGATACAAGACTCATAAAATTAACTACTAAAAGAACGCTCATGAAAGGATAGCATAAAGAAAGAAAAAAAAAGACAAACTAAAAGGAGATATTTGTAACATGTAAACCTAATAAGGATTAGTAAGCAGAATTTCTAAAGAACTTGTACATATCTATAAGAAAGGAGGAAATGTCAAAAGACACACGTGTATTTCGCAGAAGAAACACAAATAGCAAAAACACATATGAAATAATGCTCAATCTTCTTAGAAACCAGAGAAAGGCAAATTAGAATAACAGTGAGATTCCACCCCACACATACTTGATGGGCAAAAATCACAAAGCCTGATAGCGAAAATGTAGAACAACTCAATACTCCTACATACTGCTGTTGTGAATGGAAATCAGTACAACCACTTTGGAAAATAATTTGGTATTATCCAATAAAGATACAAATGCACATGCCCTATAACCCTTCATTTCTACTCCTTCTACATATATCCCAGAGAAGTATTTGCCTGGGGACCTGCTGTGAAAGTACAGGAGAAACTGGGTAAAAGATTGTCATAGTAACACTTCTGTTCATCACAACAACAAAAAATCAGAAACAATACAAAGGTCCATCGCAGGAAAATTAGTGACTTAGTTGTGTAATCGTGACACAACAGAAAATCCTACAGCAGTGAGGAGGTATGAAGTATAATCACACATATTGGCATGAATAAATCCTAGGAACAAAAACGTGGAGTGAAAAAAGCAGGCGTTTCACTTATGTAGTTAAATTTTTCTTGAATAGTGATTACATTTTTCAGGAGGCCCAGGATGAGACTGGAAAGGAGTCTACAGGTAGAGTCACCTGATGCCCACTTAAATTTGGATTTCAGGTAAAAAATGAATCATGTTTTAGAATAGGCATCTCCCATGCAAAATGTGGGACATGCTTACGCTAAAAAAATTCTGTTTTTCTGACATGCAAATTTAAGAGGGCATCCTAGGTTTTTTAGCTTTGTTCTAATTTCCTAAATCTAGCCACACTACCTACAAGTAACTTCTGCATTGTTGGCGCTGCTCTGTATCTTAAGCAGGCTGGTAGTTTCTTGGGTGTTCATTTTGCTCTTATGCGTCACAACTTACACTTTTTGTATTTTTAAAATATATTTTATAATATATATTCTTAGGGATGTAACAGATTATTTTTTTAAGCTTCATTTTATATCTTCTTTACTAATCTCTTTGCCAACGTGGGGCTTGAACTCACAACCCCGAGATCAAGAGTCACGTGCTCTTCCAACTGAGCCTGCCACGTGCCTCAACATAAATTACTTTTTTCTCCCCATGCAATGTTGGAAATGTAGGACTGGATAATAATTTTTCCACCTTGTCAGGTCGTAGGCAAGCAGACAGGCGTTCTCCCAGATGGCAGTGACCACCTGGTCATATATGGAAGCACCGAACTGTCCTCGTGCTAGTGGAAGGTCCTCTGAAGCTCTCAACCATCCTCCTTTGGGGCCACTCACCTTTCACACTCAGCCAGATGTCCACCTCCCGCACCCCCACGGGGTTCTTGGCCTGACAGACGTAGTAGCCCTCATCCAGGACCTGGGAGCAGTTGCGGATGGTGAGTGTGGAGCTCTGGCCATTCTGGGTGATGAGATAGTGGCCATTGGGCTGGATGACCACCTCGGGCTGGGTGAGGTTCCTCAGCCACAGGATCTTGGCAGGGGGGTAGGCTCCAGACACTTGGCAGGTGAGCGTCACATTGCCCCCCACGAAGCAAGTCTTCATGGGCTCAGAGACAAGGGAGGCACTCCCTGGCGAGCAGAAGGTAAAGAAAGAACACAAATGTTCAAGGAGACTCAAGCAGTGGCCTGAGATTTTCAAGAATATTATTACCTTCCTAATGAAACAACTACAGGAAGTTCTGTACCACACTTGGTCTCATGTGATAATAAAAGCTAACATTTATTTAGCATCTACTATGGGATAGGCACGGTTACGCTTATTAATCCAATTAGTTCTCACAAAAACCCTGTCCTTATCCCCATTTTGCAGATGAGGAAATGGAGGCCCAGAGAAGGTTAAGTAACTTGCTCAAAGTCACACAATGAGTTAAGTGGTGCAGCTAGGATTAGGATGAATAAGAGTCCTGGTTTGCTCGACTGAGGGGGTTCCTAGGACATGGGGCTTTCAGGGAGAAACAGGGGAAAGTCTTGGGCAAACCAGGATGAGTTGGGCAAACCAGCCAAGTTGCCAGGCTTTTGTAGCCCATGCTCCTTATGTCTATGCTATAGGCTTCTATGCGTAATAACCAGATTGCTCATATGAAAAATGGGCACGCAGCCTGCCAAGAGTATTTGAGGGGACAGTAAAGCAGCTGTCATTTCCTATCGCCGCGGTTAACAAATTGCTACAAACTGCGTGGTTTAAAACACCACAAATTGGTTCTTTTATAGTTCTGGAGGCCAGAAGTTGTAAATGATCTTATGGGGTTCAAATCAAGCTGTTGGCTGAGCGCATTCCTTCTGGAGGCTCTGGGGGGCCAAATCCACATCCTTTTCAGCTTTTTGAAGCCATCTGCATTCCGTGGCTCGTGGCCCCTCCTTGACCCGCTCTTACACCTGTCGTCACATCTCCTGCTGCTGACTCTGACCCTCCTGTCTCCTTTTCAGAAGGTCCGTGTCATCACAATGGCCCCACCCCGATAATCCAGGATGATCTCCCCATCCCAAGATCTTAAATCACAGCTTCAAAGTCTCTCTTGCCACGTAAGGTAACAGTCACAGGGATGAGGACACGGACATCTTGGGGGGAGCATCAGTCTATCACAAGTGTGTTGTAGACAACTCAGAATGCGGCGTCCCTGTGGCCTCAGGGTCTGACTTGAGTGGGCCGTGGGGAACTCTAAGGTGCACCCTAGCAATCCATTTCTTTCCTTTTGTAAAATTTTTTTGAGACAGAGAGACACAGTGTGAGCGGGGGAGGGGCAGAGAGAGAGGGAGACACAGAATCCGAAGCGGGCTCCAGGCATTGATCTGTCAGCACAGAACCCGACGCAAGGCTCAAACTCACGGACCGCGAGATCATGACCTGAGCCGAAGTCTTAACTGATTGAGCCACCCAGGTGCCCCCGATCCATTTACTTTCTTTGCAGCAGAAAGCCTTTCCCAAAATGCACACTATCCTGGAAAGGGTGGCAAATTCATCTTGGGTGATATATTAAGCCCTTATTTTCAGCAGCTGAAAGGCACAGACTGGCACACTGGGTTCCTGCCTGGGAGAGTGAAACCACACGCTTCCCACAGGCGGTTGTCCCAAGAGAGAATCTAGGGTTTCAGTGCTGGCGCCCTGGGGAGACGGAAGGGGTGATGTACACGGGGGACAGGGTGGGGGTATAGAGCAGCCCAAAGGCTCTCCCTCTAAATTAGGTCAGCAAAAGAGACCCAAACGTAGGTTTCCTCAGGAAACTCAGGTGCTCCACCCCCTTCTGGATCAATTGTCAGGTTCCTGCCATGTTGCCAAATTGTGCTTTCCCCTTCTCTGTGGTTAACTCCTGTGTCCTTTGGGGTCACAAAGCCAGCAGCAGTGACATGCCTCATCTGTATGTTGCAATTCAGGGGCCCCCAAACCTAAGTCTGAGACACAGCCTCCTCATCCTGCATAAAAAGCAAAGCAAACAGTCCCCCTAGTGCCCCCTTCCCCAGCAAACAGAGGTCATGTACGTAAATCCGCTTCTGCCAAACAGCATTTGCCCCTCAAAAAGCTGAGCCACCCAAACAGTGAGTGTGGTACCTATAAATTCAGAGTTTCTTTCACCTAAGAGGATGCTGTGTGCAGGGGTGGGGTCAGGGGCGGGGGTGAGGGGATGCAGGGCCCTCAGAGATCTGCGAGAGATGGAATAGACACCAGGGCCTTCACATAATGGGCTGGTTAGTGCTTCAGCTTATCACGATTTGAGTGGATTTCTTCCGTGTAGGGGCCTACAAGCAATTTAAAGAGATGTGGGCAGCAGGAATCCCCAAAAGTATCACTTTTCATCATTTGGGGAGCTATGCCGTTCTGTACCCAAAAGGTGAGCATTAACATTACTTTTCAATGACTTACTAGTCCTCCCAAGGGCAATGATCCAGAGACTTCTTCTCCCCCAAGGGCACTGCTATTCAAAGTATGTTCTCAGGACCAGCAGCAACAGCACTTTCTAGGATCTGGTCAGAAATGCAGAGTCTTGGGCCCACCCCAAGCCCAGAGAGACAGAATTTGCCTTTTAACCAGACCCGCAGGTGACCTGTATGGACATCAAGGCTGAGAAGCTCTGGGCTCAAATGACCAAGAGGAAAGAGGGGAGAATTGGACAATGTCAGAGTCAGTCAGGAAGGTTCTAGGCCCTTGTGCCTGCTTCCCTATGCTCCTGGAATTGGGAAAACGTCCACCCAGTTCTCTTCTCCAGACACATTTCTTAATCCTGAGCACATATTTAGACTCAAATTACTGGCCAGGACTCAGGGGCCACAAGAATGATGAGTCAGACAAGATCTGCAGGAAAAATACGAAGGGGTGGGGGAAAAACAACACCAAACCTGTCAGCTGCCTCTGCCATTTTCACCCTGTCTCAGGGTCAGTCCATAATTTAGCCACTTCCTGGGAGTTGCCGTCCACGGCACACTTTGGGAGTCTTCATTACCCGCCACTCGGAAGGCGTGCCCTGCTTCCGGCTGCAGGAATCGGGTCAAGCCCATTGCTTCTGCTTCATCATCCATAACAGGGAGTGCAGTGGATTGAAAAGCGTCCACCCGGGGCGCCTGGGTGGCGCAGTCGGTTAAGCATCCGACTTCAGCCAGGTCACGATCTCGTGGTCCGTGAGTTTGAGCCCCGCGTCAGGCTCTGGGCTGATGGCTCAGAGCCTGGAGCCTGTTTCCGATTCTGTGTCTCCCTCTCTCTCTGCCCCTCCCCCGTTCATGCTCTGTCTCTCTCTGTCCCAAAAAAAATAAATAAAACGTTGAAAAAAAAAATTAAAAAGAAAAAAAAAAAAAAAAGAAAAGCGTCCGCCCAAAATTCACGTGGGACCCCAGAACGTGACCTTATTTGGAAACAGGATCTTTGCAGATGTAACTAGTTCAGGATCTCAAGATGTAATCATCCTGGATTCAGGGTGGGCCCTAAGCCCACCAGCAGGTGTCTTACAAGAGGAGTGGACCCAGAGAGACACAGACACAGAGAAGACATGAAGACAGAGGCAGAGACTGGAGGAACGTAGCCACAAGCCAAGGAACGCCTGGCAGCACTAGAAGCCAGGAGAGGCACGGAAGGACTCTCCCCTGGAGCCTTGGACGGGAACATGACACACCAACCCCTCAATTTCAAACTTCCAGCCTCCAGAGCTAGGAGAGAATACATTTCTGTTTTATTTATTTATTTTTCGTTTGTCTTAACGTTTATTTATTTTTGAGACAGAGAGAGACAGAGCACGAAAAGGTGAGGGGCAGAGAGAGAGGGGGACACAGAATCGGAAGCAGGCCCCAGGCTCTGAGCTGTCAGCACAGAGCCCGACGCGGGGCTCGAACTCACAAACTGCGAGTTCAGGACCTGAGCCAAAGTCGGATGCTCAACCGACTGAACCACCCAGGCGCCCCAATATCTGTTGCTTTAAAACACCAAGTTTGAGGTGCTTTGTTATGGCAGCCCCAAGAAATGAATGTATGAGGATAACATGAACACCTAGCTCCCAGGGTGATCGTGAGCACTAAGCAAGGTACTGTGTGGAAAACACCCAGCACAGCACCTTGTACACGGTTTGTGCTCAACAAATATCGAGGTCACTACTGCGATATTGCCAGTTCCCTACTTCACGTTTCTATGACTTATCTTTCCGAGGAAATTTTAAGTCCTTGGAAGGTTAAGGACTCGGTACTCCTACAGTGCCTGATACCATGCTGAGTATGTAACTCTTCCCCGAAAGGACTTGCTGGGTTAAGTGCGGAAGGGGTTCCTGAGGGAGGCAAGGGTTCTGGAGTCAGATCAGCCTGGGCCAGGTGCCAGCTCAGTCACTTACAAGCGGGGTGATCGTGGGTAAGTTAGTTCACACGATGTCCCCTCTGCAACTTACAAACTGTCGTGTCTAATCTGCGGGCTACTGTGAGGGTTCAAACGTCGTGTCAGCAATTTGGAAACAGGAAAAGAACTTCTGAGCCCAGAAACCTAAAAGTACAGGACTGACACAGGTAGGTGACCCCTTCACAATCAGAAACTGCTGGTAACTAGCAGAAATGAAGCACAAATGCAGTTTAGGAGCCAAGTAGGACAGAAAAATATCCATGGCATGCAATGACAGTTCTCTGAAATTAACTGACTAGGTGAATATAAAATACTCTTAGGGAATAATAAGAAAAGATGAACCCAGTAGAAAAATGGACAAGACAGTGGGTGTCGTATGGAAACAAATTTGACAATAAATTTCGTATTAAAAAAAAAAAGAAAGACAAATGGACAAGATATGAACAGACAATTCGCAGAAAATATATAGGAACCAATTAGTACATAGTATTATGTACCAATTAGTATATAAAAATTGTCAACTCCCCTAGGATCAAAGAAACCCAAATTAAAAATTATGCCATGTCTTAACAAACAAATAGGAAAAGTCTAAAAAATTAAAGATAACACTCAGGGGCGCCTGGGTGGCGCAGTCGGTTAAGCGTCCGACTTCAGCCAGGTCACAATCTCGCGGTCCGTGAGTTCGAGCCCCGCGTCGGGCTCTGGGCTGATGGCTCAGAGCCTGGAGCCTGTTTCCGATTCTGTGTCTCCCTCTCTCTCTGCCCCTCCCCCGTTCATGCTCTGTCTCTCTCTGTCCCAAAAATAAATAAACGTTGGGAAAAAAAAAAAAAAAAAAAAAGATAACACTCAATGTCAGTGGAAATCCCACCCCAGTCTTCCTAGAGGGGACTTGCCAGTGGGTACAGGGATTCTTTGTGGAACGATGGAAACGTTCTGGAAGTAGACAGTGCTGATGATAGTACAACATTGTGAATATACTAAACACCACCATTATACGCTTTAAAATAATGAAGTTTACGCTGTGTGAATTATATCTCATTAAAAATAAAATTGTGAGGCGCCTGGGTGGCTTAGCCAGTTGAGTGTCCGACTTCGGCTCAGGTCATGATCTCACGGTTTGTGGGTTCAAGCCAGGCGACAGGCTCTGTGCTGACAGCTCAGAGCCTGGAGCCTGCTTCTGATTCTGTGTCTCCCTCTCTCTCTGTCCCTCCCCTGTTCATGCTCTGTCTGTTTCTCTCAAAAATAAATAAACACTAAAAAAAAAATTTTTTTAATAAAATTGCAAAAAACCAGTGGGGCCGGGTGTAGCCCACGGGCCATCGTTTGCCAACCCCTGTTCTAATGTAGAAAGTGAGTCTTGGTCCCTTCTGTTGCCCAGGGCCAGCCAGGTACCGGACACAGATGAGCCACTCGGGGCATGTTTGCTGAATGAGTCACTGGGGAAGGGTCAACCATGGGAATGCCGCTTGCCTGGGAAAACACGCATCTCCTGGCATAACAGCGCTCACTTCTCAGCAGGTCAGCCCTCCGTGGCCGCACCTCTGAGGATCGTCCTGACACACTAGGAGGAAAATCTTCACCATGGCCAACAAAGCCCAACACCCTCAGGTCCTTGCTTCCAGTGGTATTCGTTTCCTGGGGCTGCTCTCACAAAGTACCACAAAGTGGGTAGCCTAAAACAACAGAGATCCTTTCTCTCACAGTGCAGAAACTCAGAGGTCTGAAATTCAGGTGTCAGCAGGCTTGAGGCCTCTGGAGGATCCCCAGGGAGAAACCATCCCGTGCCTCTCTCTTAGCTTCTGGCAGTCACCGGCAACCATGGACATTCTCGGCTTGTAGATGGACCACTACAGTCCCTGCCTCCATCATCACGTGACATTCTCCTCGCGTGTCTGTGTCCAAATGTCCCTCTTCTTGTAAGGATACCGGTCACTGGAATAGAGCCCACCCTACTCCAGCATGGCCTTATCTTAACTTAATCACACCCACAAAGGCTCTTAGCCCAAATATGGTCACATCCACTGGGACCCAGGATTAGGACTTGAACATACCTTTTTTGGGAGACACAATTCAACCCACAATAGCCATCTAGCCTAGTCACTGCCTCATGCACAGTGGTCTACTCTCAGTTCCTCAAGTGCCAGATAAGTTACTACCTCAGGGCCTTAGCATTTGCTATTCCCTCTGCCAGGAATACTCAGCCCACCTAGCTAGCTCCTTCTCATCCTACAAGTCTCTGCTCAAAATACTACTACCACAGGAGACCTCCCTACCCCCTAGGAAGAGTAGCCCTCTTCCTATGATAGACTCTTTAAAACACCCCATTTTATTCTCTTCATAGCTATTATCACTGGGGTGCTTGGGTGGCTCAGTTGATTAAGCATCCGACTTCAACTCAGGTCATGATCTCACAGTGTGTGGGTTCGAGCCCTGCGTCAGGCTCGTACTGACAGCTCAGAGCCTGGAGCCGCTTCGGATTCTGTGTTTCCCTCTCTCTCTGCCCCTCCCCTGCTCATGAGCACATGCATAATCTCTCTCAAAATTAAAATAAAAACATTAAAAAAATAATTATTATTATCCCTATCTGAACCTATCTTACCTGTTTTTGGATTTTCTATCTTCCTCTGACCCCCACCCCCACACAGAAAAATTTAAGCCCTAGGAAAGAGGAATGGTCGTGATTTCAAAAACGTTACCAGAAATCATTTGACACTCTTCCCTTCAGAAAGTGGAACCTAATTCCACCCACTCCCCCTGTGAAAGTGGAGCCAGACTGAGTGACTCACTTCTAATGAACAGAATATGGCAGAAGGGATGCCGTGCGACTTGTGAGGCTAGGCAGGTCAGAGGAAGGATTGCAATTGTCTGGCTTGCTCCCTCTTGCATCACTTGCTCTGGGGAAAGCCAGTGCCATGTTGCAAAGACAGTCAAGGGGCTCTGTAGAGAGGCCCCCATGGAGAGGAAGCAAACCTGCCAAGCATATGGGTGAGCACCTTGGAAGTAGATCCTTCAGACAATTCAGCCCTCCCAACAAAGTCTTGCAGCTGAGACCCAGGTATCACGGAGCCAAGACAGACCATCCCCACTGTGCCCTGTCCGAATTCCTGGCCCACAGAAATCGTAAGATAAATAAATGATTTGTTGTTTTAAGCCATTAGGTCTGGGTGTGTTTGTTACATCACAGGAGATAGCTAATAAATGAACCACGTACTTCTTGTTCACTGTTCCACCTCCAGTACCTAGAAACTGTGCCTGGCACACAACAGGTGCTTAGTTAGGATGCATCAGGTAGAAAACGGCTTGGATGAGAACCAAGAAGGTTGGTGAAGCATCTTTAAAGTTTGAAAGGAAGGAGATACAAAGCAAAAGAAAGGAAGAAACAGAACTCGGTTCACTACGACATCTTGGGATTTCTTTCCTAGACCTTCTTGCAGAAGGTTCTCTTGGAATAAAGGAAGATGGGTGGACCCCAACCCGGGACAAGGCAGGCCAGACTCACTGATCTGTACCACACAGCTGGCTCCCAACTCCGGTCCCACTATGTGGCTCCCGACACACTTGAACTTCTTGCCATCTGACAGCTGGGACTGGTTCAGCATCTCCACCCCCAGCTTGGACGTCCCCACGGCCACACCTCCTGGCTCTTCTGTCCACAGGAAGTCCGGGTCTGGGTACCCCCCGTCCCAGCGACAGGTGAGCTGCAGCGTGAGCTGTCCTTGTGACATCTCTGCCCGGCACTGAGGGGCTGACGGAGGGGGTGCTGCAAAACAGCAGAGGATGCGGGCTTAATCAGAGACTCCAAAATCAGCCACTGAGCTGGCCCTAAGGATTACAGAACCAGTGTATCAGAGAAACAGTCATGCTCAGTTAGTGTGCCCTGAAATAGCTCCTTAGCACAAATTAGTGCATGACAGTAGTCTGGGTTTCCTCTGCGGAGTGTCCAGTCTCCAAGGACGTGGGCCTCATTCGTCTTTGCAATTCTCACTAGCCACGATGACCTTTACATGTGCCTATTTAAGGGCTCAGTAACTATATGCGGTGGGTGGCTACTGTATTGGACCACAAAGAATAGAACATTTCGATCATCATTAAAAGCTCTACTGGACAGTGCTGGTCCCCAGGGGGCGTGACAGGTGGGATTCGCCCCCACCCTTAACATATACTTCCTTTTTACTCTGTGCAGGCATTACTAAGAACACACAGACATTTAACAAGTTACAAACGTGTAAATCCTATGTAACCCATGTGTTAACAGCTATATGTGAAAATTCACATATATATGTATATTGTGCATATGTTCTATATGTATATTATGTATGTATTAAACGTATTGTACATGCTTTATAGATTTTATATAATACACACAAATAGAATTTGGATCTTACATGGATGGGTAGGTACATGTCATCTACAAGAAAAATTATCAATAATATGCCAAAATGACGGTGAGAATATTCTTTTCTTTCCGCTCATGTTTCCTCTCATAAGCACATATGACTTCGTCTACAATAAATGCCATTTTATGAGAGAACACAGAGACTTATAAAGGCTCTGAATAACGTATGAATTAAGTAAGGTGTTATTATCCTGTTCAGTAATTTGCTGTTCTGATGCCTCCTGTCGTTAGCATGGGTTATGAGCACACTCTATGTGTCTACAGTGGTTTTCACCCAAGGAATTTGTTTTCTCACTCCCGCAAGAAAGGTTCACAAACTGCTGGTTCCTAACGGTGCTAAAGGGCCCAAGTTCATGCATAGAATGAGGATGGTCAAATGCATACACAAATTTTGGTCTTTCCATGCAGTGGGATTATTAACTCCATCACAAAATGGAGGAACCTTGAATACGTAATGCCCAGCAGAAGAAGCTGGTCATGAAAGGCCACATTGGTAGGAATCCATTGATAGGACACATCCAGAATAAGCAAGTGCATAGAGATAGAACACAGATTGGTGGTTGCCAGGGGGTGGAGAAGACAGGAGGGAGTGACTGCTCGATGGGGATGGGATTTCCGTTTGGGGTGATGAAAACGTTTGAAACTATACAGAGGTGATGTGATGGTCGCACAACGCTGTGAATGTATCAAATGCCACGGAGTCGTGCATCTTTAAGTGGCTGTTCTGTACTTTCACCTCAATTAAAAAAAAAGAAAAGCAAGCATTAGGCTCGGCATTAATTTCCTTCTGTGGCTCACAGGGACTCTCCCGTGTCCCCCGCTTAGCAGCAAGCTCCTAGAAGTGACTCCTGTCCGACACAGAGCCCTGGGTATGTACGTGTGTGTTGAGGGAACCGCAGAAGCATGTTCGGGCCCGGGCAGCAGGCATGCCTTTGTAGACAGGAGGAAGAGGCACAAACATGCAGCTCACGAAGGGTCGAGGTGAGGACATGGGGGAGGGGAGCGCCTCTTACGCACAGTAGACCAGGAGCTCGGTGGTCACCTCCCGCTGTCTCCCACTGAGCGTGTTCGTGGCCAAACACGTGTAGTTCCCTTGGAGGTTTTGCGACATGAGCAGCAGAATGAAGCTGCTGACCGTCAGGTTGTTTCCGAAGGGCTCAGTGCTGGAATCGGGGGCCCGGAACTGCCACTCAACCACTGGTGGAGGCCAAGAGCGACTGCTGCAGCTGAAGTCCACCTGGGAGCCTTTGGCTGCATAGAGGGTGCCATTGGGGAGCGTGCCGGTGCTGGAGATGTTGACCTCAACCTCATAGGGACCGCCTGAGAATGACAGGGGGAATGGGGAAAGTATTCATTACTTAAGAGTTAACTTGAGCTCCTTACCAGATCTAACAGACGCAGAAATGATCAGGAAGCAACAATGAGGATGTCAGTATCTATCGAATACTTACTATATGACAAATGCTATGCTTAAATGCCCTTATGCGTTCTAATCCTGAGATAAACGTTGATTTATTGGGGGAGGGGTTCAATCCTTATAGGAAAGGGGAAACTGCAAACCGCTCCTTTTCAGAAACACTGGTGAGGGGATAGGCTACCTGTGCATTAGAGCTAACACGGCAGGCCCAAGTGCTTTCCTTAAAAAGGCCTGCTTGTAAGGTTGGCCTTGGCTGGCGACTGGAACTTGGATTTCACGAGGGTTTCGCCATTTCTAGACCTGACAAGAGGGAGGCTCATGGGCCTGAACCATTTGCACAAACAGTGTGGTTTACGCTGTACAGCTGCTTCCCCTGAAAGTCTGGAATTTGGGTACGTGCTAGGCGAGGGCGCCCACGTGATTAGCCCCCAGTAAAAATCCAGGGTGCTGGGTGTCTCGTGGGCTTCCTAACACATTTCACCCATGTTGCCACAACTTGTTCCTGGAGGAATTAAGAGTGTTCCATGGGACTCCCCTGGAAAAGGAGTCTTGGAGGCTTGCTCCTGGTTTTCCGCGGACTTAACCCCATGTGCCTTTTGCCCTTTGCTGATTTTGCTTTGTATCCTTTCACTGTAATAAATCAAATTACAAATGCTGAGTCCTGTGAGTTCTCCCAGAGAAATCACTGAGCCTGGGGGTGGGCTGGGGGACTCCTAGCACAACTTCACACTGAAACACAAGAAACACTGGTTCCAGGCCCAACTATGGCCTCTATTCACTAGCTGTGTGACCTTGGGAAAATTACTTAACCTCTCTTAGCCTCCACTTCCACATCTGTAAAATGGGGGCAAAGCTAGAACCCACTGCAAGGAGCTATGGTGATACTCAAGTAGTACAGCAGAACAGTACTGGTCAGGTTGGAAGCATGGCAAGTGCTGGGTCTTCTCCGGATCCCCCTTACGTTTCCGAACTTCTTTCTTATCCCCAGAAATGCCATCCCATGGCTGGTGGCCAGTGCATCCAAGCTGAGGCATCTCTTTTGATGAAAAGAATATGTTTAACACCTATTTATACCAAAGTCATTTAGTGTGTTACCTCTGCCCTTTCAGAAAGAAGAATCCGGGAAGGGCAACACTTAGCCAAAGGAATAAATCTGTGACTGTAGAATTTGAACAGAAATAGGCCAGTGGGAAAAATTATTCAGGGGAGGAAAAGGCTTTCCCAGAGCCCCTCAAAGTACAGCATCTATTTCATCTATGTCTGAGGCTATTTATAGGACTCTAGAAATTGTGCATTTCCAGGGCACCTGGGTGGCTCGCTCTTTTGGGTGTCCGACTTCGGCTCAGGTCATGATCTCTCAGATCGCAGGTTTGAGCCCCGTGTTGGACTCTGTGCTGACAGCTCAGAGCCTGGAGCCTGCTTCAGATTCTGTGTCTCCCTCTCTCTCTCTCTCTCTGTCCCTCCCCACTCACGCTCTCTCTCTCTCAAAAATAAATAAACATTTTAAAAAAGAAAGAAAAAAAAAAGAAATTGTGCATTTCCCAGGTCAGAATTCTTAACATATCCTTCTCAGGTTGGGGCTGGTTCCCAACAGTTGCATTGATCTGTGGAACCATGTCACCTGCCATAGAGGGTCTGTTTTTAAAATGATGCCATTAGTATGGGAGGTACCACTTACTGTTGCTGGCTGGCTGGTTAGGTATGCAGACCAACAGGTAACAGGGCGTGCCCACAGTTGGCGGGCATCCAGTTAAACAGAGGGTACCTCTGCGGCACTGACAGCCAAAGCCCAGGCCAGCAAAGAGGTAGTGTGTTAGATCGGCCAGCCTGAGTCTTCTGACTTGTGGTCTGGAGGGCCATTAGTGGCCTAGAATGGATACTGTGGACCCCCAGAAACTGGGTGGGAGGGGCTTCTGACCAGTACAATTCTCATCAAGAAACAGGGTTGGATACAGGGAATGGATGAGAAGGAACAGGTGGAAGGATTAGAAAAAGAAATCAAATGAAAGAACCTGAGAGGCCTCCTGAATGAAGTGTTCAGAGGTTACATCTCATCAATAAAGCCCTTGGGTTGAGTCTGCTTTCTTTTTTTTTTTAATTTTTTAATGTTTATTTATTTTTGAAGGAGAGAAAGAGAGAGAGAGACAAAGCGTGGGCAGGGGAGGGGCAGAGAGAGGGAGACACAGAATCCGAAGCAGGCTCCAGGCTCCGAGCTGTCAGCACAGAGCCCAACACGGGGCTCGAACCCAAAACCATGAGATCATGACCTGAGCCGAAGGTGGACACTCAACCCACTGAGCCACCCAGGTGCCCTGAGTCTGCTTTCTTAATTAAAGCTGACGCCATCTCGAGTCCCTGGGGTTCTTCCCTTGCTCTGACTTTACTACACAGGAGAAGGTGCCCACTTCCTTCCCTTCCACTGCTCTCTCCACCCACTTGATAATTTATCCCCAAACAGAAACTACCAGCCCTTTTTGCCTGCAGGGTGATGGTGACAATCACTCAAAGAGAAAGAGAGATGGGGAACAAAAATAAAACAGCCAATAAATAAAAATATAAAGTGGTTACAAAGGCTCAGCATCTTACTGAGGCCTTGGTCATTGGAGTTTGAGTTTTCAGCTCTATCTTGGATGGGTGCCTTTGCCTGGGGGCCATGAGCTTGTCCTCTGAATTCAGAGACCTGGGTGTAAATCCTACTGCCGCTTACAGATAGACAACCCTGGGTAAGTGCCCATCCTTCTCATTCTCTCCTGCCTTTCCTATGAAACGAAAAGAACAGTAAAAACATCTATCACTAGGTTACTGAAGGACCCAATAAGAAAATACAAGCAGCACACTTAGCCTGGTGTTTGACCTTGGTCAATGTTCTATAAATGTTACCTGACATTATTATCGGTAGTATCCTTGTTGATTGATTCAATAGGCATCAGCAAACCGTGGCCTACTATCTGTTTTTGTACAGCTCACAGGCTAAAAATGGTTTTCACAGATGAATATTCGCAATCGATTTGATGAGAGAGAACGCTAACTTTGAATCACAATTAAGTGAAATGTTATCCCCCCAAAAAAGGAATTCTATTTTTCTCATTACACTATACTATAAAAAAAAGTATTCATTTATTATTATACTTTGAATTTTGTCAATTAAAAAAATGTGGTAATGCGTTTACACTCTTGTTTTGGACGAGTTTAACCTTATCAGTTGGGCCAGAACATCTGAAATATTTATCATCTGGCCCTCTACAGAAAAAGTTCGATTCCTGTTCTAGAACAACGTACCAGTGCCACTGTCTTCCTCTTCTCTGCTAACACCCATTTTTTTTTTTAATGTTTATTTTTGAGAGAGAGAGAGCAAAAGAGTGTGAGTGGGGGAGGGTCAGAGAAAAGGGGACAGAGGATCTGCCATGGGCTCTGCACTGATAGCAGTGAGCCCGACGTGGGGCTCAAACTCACGAACTGTGAGATCATGACCCGAGCCGAAGTTGGACGCTCAACTGAGCCACCCAGATGCCCCTCTGCCAACATTCTTGATGTTGGAACTCACTTCTTTCCTTCCCCACCCCCCGACCCCTATAACCATAGTTTGGCCAGTCAAAGGTCTCGAAGAGTTGACTTACGACTCAGGGACCCACAAAATGGGAGATTTCCACCTCAGTATCTTGGGTTCCCTGCCAATTAGAAGAGTTATCTTCAGGCATTTCTCTTTATACCAGCATTTTGATTTAAAAATGACCTAAGAATAGGGGCGCCTGGGTGGCTCAGTTGGCTAAGCAACTGACTCCAGCTCAGGTCATGATCTCACAGTTCGTGGGTTCGAGCCCTGCGTCAGGCTCTGTACTGACAGCTCAGAGCCTGGAGCCTACTTCGGATTCTGTGTCTCCCTGTCTCTGCCCCTCCCCTGCTCACTCTCGGTCTCTCTCTCTCTCTCTCTCTCTCTCAAAAATAATAAAAAACATTAAAAAAAATGACCTAAGAATATATCAGGTAGTCTCTGCTAATCAGTGGGCATACCCATGATTCTAGAGTGAGATAAGATCCTTGGGAAAATTCACAGAGACTGTTCTGATACCACTTTTAGAGACTGAATATAGAGACATATGTGACGACCCCACTGCCTCCCGATTTCCCTAGTGCTTGCCAATCCCATCCACAAAGCCGGAACCCAGAGATCTTCAGCTTCTTATAGGGACGCATCTCTGCTTCAGATGAGTTTGGCGAAACTCAAATTAATCGCGCTCCGGGCAAGGATCCTCCATTTTCTGAAAGGGGCCAACAATGCTTCTTCAACTTGCCCAACACACTCTTTCCCTAGGACCTTATGTTATCATGAGGCAGAGTGTCACCGCCAGCATCATAGAATGAGTGCAAATAGATTAGCTCAATTAGCCAGGGAACATGGGACTTTCCTGAGGCCCCTTTCCTGGAAGTCTGGAATGGTGGCCACATCACTTGCTAGACAAAAGTGCTCCCCATCTCCCAAACCCCAGCTGATTCCAAAGAGAGTCTCGGAGGTTGATACAAACCAGCTTCCTCGCTGTCCATGTGCCATCCGGCTCAAATGTTCCCTCAACACTTGCTTGGCCTGAGAAAAACAGACACAGGGAGTTTGGCACCACGTGCCATGAGATCTGACTGTGGCTTTCATGGGCTTATCTGATTGCTCAGCTCCCCCGTGCGTGAGAGATGATATCTTTCAAGAAGAACAAAGTCTAGTGGAATGCGTTAAGGTCTCTGCTACCTTGCCCATCCCTCCAGCAGGGAACACACAGGAGTTCTACCCTCATACCCACCCCAATTTGGAGGCAGAAGAGGATGGGTAAGTCAATGAAATAAACAGCCTTGGCAGCCCTGAACTGCTCCGGACTAAGGGATTTCTGTATTTTCGGGAGCACCGGTCCCAATCTGGAGGGCAAGGCTTTTCAACTGCACCATTAAATTAACAAGTAATAGTACAGTCTTTCATTCTGAGACAAACGACAAAATCACATTGCAATCCCCATTCCTGGCACATTAAATCACTCCAGGCTTGTAAAAAACCTGACTCCCTGGAAGGCAGAGGTACAAAACGCCCCCTGATCAATAGGCAGACGTCCAAACAGTAAGGAGGGAGAGGCTACTGGCTTCATAGTCAGCTTGTGTCTCTACAGCATCTCTGTCCGTTCACGCACTCAAACTCACAGATAACAACTTGTCACATCTCAGAATTTGTTTTCCTAGCTTCCAAGGCCATGTTGAAATGTTTCCAAACTTTTCTCTTAAGAGACTAAGTTATCAACCATGTCAGTGAAAAGACGGGAAAAGCAAGATCTAGACACACGGAGTCCCTGACCCACAGAAGGTCCTGTTCAAAAGGCTTCGATATGAACAGATTCCAGGGAACCTGAGATGCAGTTTTCCCACAGGAATCCCATCACCTGCTTGACCAGTTGGTCAAGATAACATAAACCAAGTGGGTTAGCGTGCCCAGTTCTGTGCTGAGGGCTGTGCATGTTAATGTCACGAATGTGTGCAGTGAATCTGTGCCTCGGTTCCACCGTTATCCCTGATTCACACACGACAAAACTGAAGTGAGAGATGTTCAAGTGATTTCCCCAAGGTCACAAGGACAATAGCCAGCAACACCTGGATTTGAACTTAGGCAGCTGGACCTCAGTGTATGCTCGTAGCCACTCAGCAATACCATGGCCCTCCCAGAAATAGTAATTGGATCAGACCTAATCCGTATTCCAAAATCTTCCATGCAAAATGAGGGCTGAGTCCAATCTGAGATGTCAAGGCTTCTCCTTCAGCCACTGTCTGAGGAGGAGCAGGGAGAGGCTCCCTGATGCCCAGAGGGGTCTGGTGTTTGTCTGGACTTCTCCTAGAAAGGGAGCAAGACCTGAGATTCTGGAGGGCTCCGGTATACGCGGAACCAGAGGACATCTGTGCTACAGACCGAATGTTTGTAACCCTTCCAAGATTCATGCTGAAACCTAATCCTCAGTATGATGGTTTTTGGAGGTGGGGCCTTTGGGGGAGGTGATAAGGCCCTAAGAGTCGAGTCCTCATGAATGGGACTGGCGCCTTCTGAGGAGAGACCCCGGAGAGATTGCTTCCTCTCTCTCTCTCCCCTCTGCCAAGTGAGGACACAATGAGAAGACTTTATCTACAAACCAAGAAGCATGCCTCACCGGACACTGGGTCTGCTGGCACCTTGATCTTCGACTTCCCAGCCTCCGGAATTGCCAGAAGTATTTGTTGTTGAAACCATCCAGCCTAGGTTACTTTTGTTACAGTAGCCCAAACTAAGACAGTCGGTGTCCTGTTTTCACAAACGAGCCTACACCAGTTGAGGACACTGAATAAGTGTCCATACTATGAATCACATCACAGTAACTCAGGAAGCCCCAAAAGCTATTTGCATTTAGGGATTCTTTTTTTTTTTTTTTTTTTTTTTAATTTTTATTCAGTTTTTAGAGACAGAGACACAGCGCAAACAGGGGAGGGACAGAGAGAGAGGGAGACACAGAATCTGAAGCAGCCTCCAGGCTCTGTCAGCAGCCCGGACGCAGGGCTCGAACTCACGAACATTGAGATCATGACCTGAGCTGAAGTCGGATGCTTAACCGACTGAGCCGCCCAGGCGCGCCTTTAGGGATTCTTTTAAAATTAAGTTCACATTCATCATAAAAAGGCCTTGCGTTTATCTCCCTACAGGGCAATAATGAAACTAATCCACCCTCCAGTAAACTTAGCCAATGATTAATCAATGTCAGATAAAGTCATCATAAACTGGAGGGAGTGATGATAATTTTTTAAAAAGTAATAAGCTGTATTGCCATCTTACTCGGGGGTCAGAAGAGAAGATATGTATTGAGCAGACTGACATGAGGAGTTATGAATGACCGGCAGTTGGAGTGACCTGCCCATGGGAGCACAGTCTGAATAGAGCTGGGCCAAGGTGGGCGACATTTTTAATACACCCACATTCATCCCAGGCAATTCAGCAGTTCAACTACGGCATCTCCAGACACGAAAACACTGTACTCCAAAATCCTATAAGCCTCAAGGGTTGGGGGCAACCTTGGAGACCATCGAAAAACCTAGAAGTGTCCTTGAAGCCTTGCTTTTCCTCATCCTCCACTTCCAATCCCCCCCAACAGGTCTTACTGGCCAGCTCCAAAATAGTCTGAAGCTGTGCATTGTCACCAAGGACACTGCCACCACCGTGGTTCTGGCCACCAACATCTTGTGTGCCTCCAAGTGGCTTCCCTATTTGCATCAGTCCTTCTGGAGATCACGCACAGACATTCTGCATGTGTTAGTGAAATAATGCCACACACACGCTTAAAGTTACAGGAGTTTCCTCTGGCATCCAGAACAACCATAACAACAAAAATCTCAATTCCTTGCCAGGTATATTAGTTTCTTGGGGCCGCCTTACCAAGTGCCATGAACTTGGTGGCTTAAAACCATACAAGTGAGTTCTCTCACAGAAGTCTGAAATTGAGGAGTCAGGAGGGCAACTCTTGTTCCAAAGGGCTCAAGGGACCAAGAGAGACTCCTTCCTTGCTTTTTTCCAGGGAGGTGGCCATGGGTCCCTGGTATTCCTTCCAGCTGCATCCCCCACTTCCTGCCTCTGTCATCAGATGATGTTTTCCTTGTGTGTCTCTGCATTTTCCTCTTTAAAAAAAAAAAACAACTTTTTTTACATCTATTTATTTATTTATTTATTTATTTTTTCAACGTTTATTTATTTATTTTTGGGACAGAGAGAGACAGAGCATGAACGGGGGAGGGGCAGAGAGAGAGGGAGACACAGAATCGGAAACAGGCTCCAGGCTCTGAGCCATCAGCCCAGAGCCCGACGCGGGGCTCGAACTCACAGACCGCGAGATCGTGACCTGGCTGAAGTCGGATGCTTAACCGACTGCGCCACCCAGGCGCCCCAGCATCTATTTATTTTTGAGGCAGGGCACAAGTGGGGGAGGAGCAGAGAGAGAGGGAGGCACAGAATCCGAAGCAGGCTCCAGGCTCTGAGCTGTCAGCACAGAGCCCGACATGGGGCTTGAACTTACAAACAGTGAGATCATGACCTGAGCGGAAGTTGGACACTTAACCAACTCGGCCACCCAGGCGCCCCAGCATTTTCCTCTCCTTAGGATAATACCAGTCAGTTTGAATTAGGGCCCACCCCAATGACTTCATCTCAACACGATTTCATCTGCAAAGACCCTATTTCCAAATAAGACCATGTTCACAGATACCAGGAGTTAGGACTTCAATATTGGAGGGGGGGGTGGCAAGGGGGGAAGGACAAGGATATAATTCAACCCATAACACAAGTCCTACCGGGCCCTACCTCACACGTCCCACGCCCTCACACACTGGGCTCGCACCACACCGCCTTGTCTCGTGAGCACACACACCACACTCAACTCACCTTGCACTGGATATCGTTCTGCCTGGATCACTCTTATCTTTGCATGACTGGTTCCTACTTATCATTCAGCTTAAATGCCATTTCCTCTAAAAGGTTCTCTCTGACCCCCCTAATTTTTTTTTAATGTTTTGTTTATTTTTGAGAGAGAGACAGACACAGAGAGATGGAGTGTGAGTGGGGGAGGGGCACAGAGAGGGGGAGACACAGAATCTGAAGCGGGCTCCAGGCCCCGAGCTGTCAGCACAGCGCCCGACGTGGAGCTCGAACCCACGATCTGCAAGATCATGACCTGAGCCGAAGTCCGTCGCTTAACCAACTGAGCCACCCTAGAGCCCTGACCCCCCTAATTTAAAGTATTTCGGGGTGCCTGAGTGGCTCAGTCAGTTAAGCGGCCAGCTTCAGCTCAGGTCATGATTTTGCGGTTCACAAGTTCAAGCCCCTTTGTGCTGACAGCTCAGAGCCTGGAGCCTGCTTCGGGATCTGTGTCTCCCCCTCTCTCTGCCCCTCTCCCACTCGCACTCTGTCTCTCTCTCTCCTCTCTCAAAAAAATAAACATTAAAAAATAAGTAGATAGATAGATAGATAAAAATAAAATGTTTTGGAGAATCACCCAGACTCAATGCTCTGCATAGCCCTCATCACTGTGATATCTCCTGATGCATTTATGTGCTTGCTTATTGTCTACCTTTCTTCCCCCACCAGAGTGTCAGCTCCACGAGGGCAGGGACCTTGTCTGTCCTATTCACTCCTGTGGCCGGGGCCTTGAACGGTACCTGGCATTGGGCTTTCAATCAATCTGTGTTGAATAAAGAAATAAGTAAATCATTTTACAGATGAGGAAACGAGGGAGCAGTGATCACACGTATATTTCTACACGGATACCCGTCGAAACCAGTAAGCAGCACACTGTCTTTGTAAAGGGCTATCGAGCGCGTATTTTAGGCTCTGCAGGCCATACGATCTGCATCGCTGCCACTCAAGTCTGCCGTGGCAGCACCAGAGGCAGTCAGAGATAAGATGTACATGGATGAGTGTGGCTGTGTTCCAATAAAACTCCATTTATGGCCACTGGAATTTCATATAATTTTTACATGTCACAAATATTCTTCTTTTGGTTTTGTTTTCCCCAACCATTTAAAAATGTAAAAAATACTCACAGCCTGCAGGCCAGATACGGCCCACAGATATGGCTATAGTTTGCCACCCCCATTCTAAATTCATGCGTGTATATCAACAGATAAGACGGTGTTTTTGGAACGTGCACTATGTAATATAATAGCAGCTCATGTCAAGCCCCGTGGTCAGCACTATGCCATAAGAGCACTAGGCCTTACAAGGGACGTAATGCATTATCCCCAATTAACAAATAAGAAAAACTAGTGCTCAGAGATATTAAGCTACTTCCTCAAGGTGACATAACTTTAGGATTGGAACTCAGGCAAGACTGACTCCATCATGTTACACTCTGACTCTGGTGCACAATCAAACGATATTAAACAGCAAGGATGATACTAACTAGCCGAAAGTAATCGCTAACTATTCTGCCAGGAGCCATTATCGGCACTTTATCTAGATAAACCAGAATCTAGTTTTCACAGGAATTCTAGGACGCAAGAATTCTTTCTGTCCCCATTTTACAGATAAGGAAATCCAGGCGTGAGAGGTCACTCGGCGAGCAGGAAGCAGAGCCAGGGATGAAACCCAGGCATCAACTCCAAAGCCCTCCTCCCTCCAGTCCAAGGCTCCGAGCGCCCGGCCAGCCGACCCCAGTGTCCCGCCACCGCACTTACGGGCCACCCGCAGCCACACTCGGAACCACCGCGTCTCATTCAGGACCTCCCGGCAGGTGTAGTTCCCCTCATCCTGCAGCCTCAGTGCCTTGATGTGCAGCGAGCTGGCATTGGCCAGAGAGAAGCGCGGCTCAGCCGGCCGGAAGCTGGAATTGGAGGACAGGAGGAAGACAGGCTCCGAGTCATTCCGGTACCAGGTCACGAGGCCCCTTGGTCCCGAGATGTTGCCACAGTGCAGAGTAACGTTCTCGTGAACCTCTCCGATGACCGGAGCCTCTAATCCTGCACAAGGAAAGGTCAGTCCGTTACTACATTTCTTCATCTCGGAACACCCTCCCTTGTGCACAATGTCTCTGCATTAGGATTTTTAAAAAATCAGGTGTGTGTTTTTAAGACCCTCCACTCTGGGGGGGGGGGGGTAATTACTGGCCAGTGCTGATTTTAATGAACGTGTGGTAAATGGCAATTGCAGAGACAGCCCCAATGTCCCCCTCCCCCACTACCCGGGCCCCTCACCGCCCTTCACCGCCTGACCGCACTGCCCTCCCACCCTGACGCTTGCTCTGGCCAATAAGATGTTAGCAAATGTGATGCAAACACAGGCTTAAAAAGCACTTGTGTAATTGGGCTTGCTCACTGTCACTCCTGCCGACACCTTGAGAAGGAGGTGCCCAGGTTAGATCCCAGGAGGAAGATGGAAGCTAGGTGTGCAGACCCCAGTGGTCCCAATCACCTGAGCTGAGGCCATTCCAGATCAGCCTTCAGCCGCTGAGTCGATGCCCCAACATGCCAGTGAGCCCAGGCAAGATCAGCAGAGCTGATTAACCCCAGCCCTTGAGCAATGAGCACTTACTGTCATTTTGTGATTATTATGCAGCACCTTTGTGGCAATAAATAACCGATACAGAACCCAAGTGGTTTTATTTGCCTAGAAATCCAGAAGGGATGAAAGGAAGAGGGCCTGGGCTTTGTTCCCACAGTCCTTTCTCCATCTGAGGTGCGAATGATCCTGGAGTCAAAGCTCTCTTGCAGCTCCGACTTTGGGCATGCCCTATGCTAGGTACTGGGGAGCCAAGGATGGGCAAAACAGGGGGAGCCAAGGATAAGCAATACAGAGGGAGACGTCCGGGATCTCCCAGGCTAGTGGGGAAAACAGACAATACACTGGCAATTACAATACAGTGTGATAAGTACTATGACAGGGCCTCCGAGAAGAGGCTCCTAAGTCCAGCTGGGGTGGCCGCCAGGGAAGGTTTCCTCCAGGAGGCCACACTGAGATCTGATGGACAGGTAGGAATTAGCCAGGTAGAGGGAACAGCAAGTTCATAAACCCAGACCAGCAGCAGCAGCCGCAGGGCGGTGGCTCTGTTAGAAATGCAAATGATCAGGTCCCACCCCAGAACATTTAAATCAGATAAATCACCCATCTGGGCGTGGCAGTGGAAGGTAGGCTGCATTTAACAAACCTCCAGGTGATTCTGATGCTCACTCACCACTGACAGTTGGCTAAGGGCCACTGATCTGGCACAGACTGTCACCAGGTAACAAGAAGCAAACGCAGCCCATTTTGCTGAGAAGTGTGGAAATTTTCCAGCCCCCCCGCCCCAGCCTGCCCCCCACAGTCAACAACCAAATACAAAGAGGCCACAGGCACAGGAATAATCGGCAGAACCTGTGAGGAGTCTTTGACTCATGCTGTCACACTCAGTAGAGGAGAAAAGTGTGATGCCAAGAAGGAGAGTGGGCTAACTCCAAGTCCTGCAGTGAGAAGGCAGCAGGGTGGGACCAGAAGCTAGACTTCTTGCCATCCTCCGGCACGTTCTCTTTCCGCCACCTCAGAAGCTTCCAAAGTATGTGAATCTACGGGATTTGCGAAAGGTGGTATTTGATCACAAAATAAATTGCCTTTGACAACAGTACTGGGACAACTGAATGAAGGTGGACCCCTTACCTCACACCATATGTGAGAAATTAACTCAACTGGACCACAGATCTAAATGTAAGAGCTAAAACTATACAGTGCTTAGGAAAAAAAAATAAAAGAATAAATCTTTGTCACTTTGGGTTAAGCAATGGTTTCTCAGGACACCAAAAGCACAAGCGAGGAAAGAAAAACGGATAAATTGGACTTTGTCAGAATTAAACACTTCTGTGCATCCAATGACACCATCAAGAAAGTGAAAAGACAATGTACAGACTGGGAGAAAATACCTGCAAATCACTTATCTGATGAGGGGTTTGTACCCAGAACATATAAAGAACTCTCAGAATTCAACAATAAAAAGATAAATAATACAGCTTAAAAATGGGCAAAGGATCTGAACACGTGTCTCCAAAAAGATCTACAAAAGGCCAGTAAGCACATGAGAAGATGCTCATCATAAGTCACTAAAGAAATGCAAATCAGAACCACAGTAAGGGACCTACCACGGTATACCTACTAGAATGGCTGGAATCAAAGAGAATAGCAAATTAACAAATACTGGAAAAGATGCAGAGACTGGAACCCTTCTGCATTGTCAGTAGGGTTCTTAAACGGTGTGGCGACTTTGGAAAACAGGTTGGCATTTCCTGACAAGGTTAAAGTAACAGGATGACTCAGCAATGCGACTCCTGGGTGGACATCCAGGAGAAAGGAAAACGTGTCTACACAAAGACTTCACACGTACATTCACAGCAGTATTATTCATAATGGCCAAAAGATGGAAATGTCCATCAAATGCCCATCAGCTGATGAGTAGATAAATGGTAGATCCATATGGTGGGAACATTATTTGGCCATAAAAAGGGATGAATGAATGGCATGGATGGATCCTGAAAACATTATAGTAAGTGAAAGAACGCAGTCATAAAAGACTACATATCGTGAGTCCGTTTATATGAAATGTCCGAAATGAGCAAGTCTACAAAGATAAAAAGTAGGGTAGCAGGTGTCTAGGGCTGAGGAAAGTGGCCTGGCGGGGGTGGAGGGGGTGGGGGGAAGAAGGAGGTAGTGAGGCGTTAACTGCTAACACTCAAGCCTGATGCTTCTTCTTAGAGTGATGAAAACATTCTGGACTTAATTAGTGGTGATGGTTGCATAATCCTGTGAATATACTCAAAACCACTGACTGACATAGTTTAAAAGGGTGCATTTTATCGTAGGTAAGTTATATCTCAATAAAGTGGTAGAAAAATAAATAAACTGCCACCTGCCTCTGACAACCCTTCCGGATAATAAAAGAAACAGTAACAGTGATTTGTCTTTGGCCCTTTGTATGGTTAGAAGGGGCTCCCTTTGAAAGACTGGAAGCCAGCCTGGAGCCACGGGACGTTCCAACTCTCCCTCATCCTAGCTGCACCACTCCCACATGCCGGGACAGCACGGAAAAAATAAACAAAACAAAACAAAAAAAACTCTAAGTCAGTCGCTGGAAGGCGGAGAATGTCGTCTAATGATAGAGATGCCAAAACAGCAAGAAATCTTTCTGAAAGATCACTTGGAAAGGCAGGTAAGAATGAGTTTAAGTGATTAGGCCTGAGGACCCAGGTCCTCAGTGGCAATCCCCACAGAGGAGAGAAGACGGGCTGTAGCATTACAGACGCAGTAGGTGTTCATGAGACCTGCAGACCTGCCCCTTCCTGGGCTCCCTGGCAAAGGAAGAAAGAAAGAACTTGGAAAAACCTCGGCAAAACTTGAATCTCGGAACTTGAGCTAACATTGTCTTCTCCTCCAAGGAGCAGAATGACACAATCACAAAAGAGACCATTTGGAAGCATTCCCCTTCTCCTGGCTTCGCTCACTCCATTCTTTTTAACCACTGAAGCTGAAGGTGACCTTGGAGGTCATCTCAATCCTGAGATGCGGCAGTCCTGAGTGCTGGGGTCAAGATGAGGTGGGCCAAGTCCTCATTTTACAGATGAGAAAACTGAGGTTCACAAAGCTTCTGTGATTTACTTAAGGGCCCACACAAGTCACTGGGAGAGCTGGGACTGCCATTGAGGTCTTCATACTTCTGGTCACCCAACCAGACAAGATGAGACAATGAGACAACTGTTTGTGTCACTAGAAGCTGTCCCCACGGTATCTAGAGGGTCCTCGAATGCCCCCCCTCCCCGCCCCGGGCCACCAACCTTAAATTCAGAATATGGACCCAAAAGCAACATGAGCAACCACTTCCCAGTGCTGCCCTCATATTATCATCATCTACAGAGTTGGGGGATTGTACCCACTGATTTTCCTACCAACTTCTCCCCAAGAATGACCTGAGATTGATAAGCTCAGGTGACAGGGCAGGCATGAAGACTGTCTAGAGTTAGGTGACAGGAGAAAGTTTTTTTTTTTTCCCCTAAGATAACTCCCAATTTGAAAGATAAACAACAAAAATACACCAAGCTACGGAAGCCCTCCTGGCACTACACACGAAGATGAACTTAGCCTGGGTATCAAAATGACTGGGCATGGCGGTTGAGAAAGTGTCCCTGTGTGGTGAGCTGCAGACAGCCTAAAAGCTGGTTCATTCCAGTACGATGATATCAACGCAGAGGTCTGATGTCCCCAGGTCCCTGATATTCACAGAGCAGTAAACACCGCAGACAGCCAGAGAGAAGGGAACAATCACCTTTAACATAATCAGTTGGAGACTGTCTGGCCTCTCCTTTTCTCCATTAGCACAGTGGCCATTAAGTCCAAAGCCTGCAGGGGTCAGCACATAAGGTCCATCACTGAAGGGGGTTAGGGGTAACTACAACAGGAGAGATGGGACAAATTTGGGGTCACATGCCCTAGAGAGAAGGGGTGACCACTGCTCAGTTCCAGGTGGAAAAGTAGGCCCTGTGCTGCCAGATCATCTGATTTTTCCAGATAAACCAGAAACCTAGACTATGGGAAATTTTACTGCTTTTAAATGATTGCTGAAAACAAAACAAAATAAAATCTTTTTTTAATGTTTATTTATTTTTGAGAGAGACAGAGAGAGAGAGACTATGAGAGCGTGAGTGGGGGAGGGGCAGAGAGAGAGGGAGACACAGAATCTGAAGCAGGCTCCAGGCTCCGAGCTGTCAGCAAAGAGCCCGACGCAGGGCTCCAACTCACGAACCGTGAGATTGTGACCTGAGCTGAAGTTGGATGCTCAACCGACTGAATCACCCAAGCGCCCCAAAACAAAAAATCTTATGAGAGCCTGACCGTTAGGAACTTTTGGCACTTGCTGCTAGGAAGCTCAAAGTGCAATTCCTCTAAGAACCTACAAGAGGAGATCAGCAGTGTGAGCTGCACTGGGCAACACAGAAAATAAGGCTCCAAGTATTCTGGCAAATTACATCACCTCCTGGGCCCATCTCCTTTCCCTCTACCTGAGCCCTCACTCTCACTGCTCATCACCCTGCCCTGCACACAAAAGACATGCATTCACTGGTGAATTAATTCAAAAATGCGTTTTTAATGTTTTTTTACCCTATATATTTTCTCAAGCAACATCTAATCTTATTATTACAAGGGAGAGCACAGATGGAGCATTTAAGACTTTCTGCCAATCAAGTCAAGTGGAAGAGGTCATGTCAAGTGCAAGGGCAAGTTTTTTGTAAGTGAAATTACGTCAAAATAAAACAGTTTTGTTTGTTTTTTAGGTGAAGGAGGAAGGCAGGGTTCTGAATGTGCTAGTCTGCACAGGTCGGCTTGCAGGGGTGTGTAGGGAAAGCCACAGGTTACAAGTGCAAGGCGAGTTCAACCTTGGGCAGAGGAAGGAGAGAAAAATAAAGGAGCCTAGAGTTTGAGCCCCAACACAGCAGGTAAAACCAGAATGCAAATTTACATCCGACGCCTTAAAAAAACAAAACAAACAAAAAAAAACAAAACAAAACACCACTCTGCCCCCTACACGTGTCTCTTCAATTTTCCTATCTTCAAAATTTCCCTCTTCAAATTCCCCAATTTTCCCATCACCTCTCCGCAGGCCCTCCGCAGCCTCGCTGGCTGCCCACTCCAAGGGACTGGGGCTATCTTGCCCTCCATCAGGCGCCCGGGAAAATTCCTTCCTGCAAAGAGAGCCGAGCAGCGAGCAGGAAACTCAAGACCCTCCCAGGGCGGCTGCGGGGCCGCGGCCACAACGGGCTCCCGCGGAGTCGGTGGGAATTGGGTCCCCGGCTCTCCCCTCCCCTCCCGTGGCCCGGCGAAGCTCAACTTCTCCCTCGGGATCGCGGCCCCTTACCTGCGGCGACCCAGCGGGCCAGCAGCACCCCGAGGCAGACGAGGACCTGCGGCCGGGACGCCCGGACGCCCGCGGCCATCTCGCCCCCGATGCCGGCCGGGGGCTCCTCAGGAAGCGCAGGCGCCGGCTGGGTGGACGTGCGCCCCCGCCCCAAGGGCCCCGGCCCCCGGGGTACTGAGCGCTCCTCCCGAGTCCTCGGAACGACCGAGTAGCTCCGCTTTCCGCAGCCCCCAGGAAGGATGCTTGGGCTGAGCCCGAAGTCCGGGGCTGGGAGCTGCGCCGGGCTCCCGGCGCGGTTCTGGCCCCGGAGCGCCCGGCCCGGGGTGGGAGGGCGCACTCCGCCCTCTGCGCCCGCCACCCACTCCCGCTCGCGGAAAACAACAGGAGCCGGACTCCCTCCCGCCTCCCTTCCAGGCGGGAGCCCAACTTCCTCTACCTTGGCCGGGGAGGAGGGCTTTATGCAAAGGGCGCGCGCCCGGGCGCGCCGAGCCGAGTCCGGCCCGGTCGGGGGTGGAGACGGAGGCCGGTCCCTCCCCGAGCCCACTGCGCCCGGGACGGCAGCCTGGAGTCGCGGGGACCGCTGGGCCGTGCAGAGCCCTGCGGCTGCCGCAGGACGGCACCCCGGTCCCCGGCCCCCGGCCCGCCGGGCGCTCCGGCTGCAGCACCCGGAGAGGCGGGCCGCCCGGCTGCAGGATTCAGGGTCCCCCTCGGCGTCCCAGCTTAGCTCTTCCAGGGTGCTCCCGTGCTCTCCTGTGCTCCCGGCGGACGCCAGGACCGCCATGGCTGTCCCCGCCTACCCTTTGCAGAATGAAGGCAAGTCTACAGCAGGAGAAAGATGATCCCTTAGACCTCCAGCCAAAAGCGGCCACGAGACTCCTGTTCTCCTGTTAACTAGCTGAGACCACACAGCGAGAGCTGGGGTCAGCAGAACTTGTTCTCGGAAGCTTTCTGCCCCCCCCCCTCCGCCCCCCACCACGCTCAACCGCATCCAGTGTGATTCCCAGAGAGCTGAAATCCCTCTTCCCTGCCACATCCTCATCCCATCCCGTCCTAGGAAAACCAAGGTTTCTATATCCTCAGGAAGAGCTGACACTTGAAACTGCCCTAGGAGGAAGCCCCTTTAAAAAAAATTGTGGGGTGCCTGGGTGGCTCAGTGGGTTAAGCGTGGACTCTTGGTTCTGGCTCAGGTCATGATCTCACAGTTGGTGAGTTCCAGCCCCGCCTGGGTCTCTGCACTGACAGCTCTGAGCCTACATGGGATTTCTCTCCCCCTCTTTCTCTGCCCCTCCCTGGCTTGCTCTCTCTCTTTCTAAGTAAACACAATTTTTTTTTTTAATTGCAATTAGTACAGTAAAATATTACTCTAGACTCTAGGAGGGGGGTATATGGGTGCCTGCCTTCCTGCAACTTTTCTGTGTTTGAAAATGTTCATCATAAAATATTGGGACAAAACCCAGGAGTTCCTATTGATAAAAATCATTTGTTCTGTTGCCCAAAGGCCCCTTACTGAAATACTTCTTCCATGATGAAATCCTCTTGAAACTAATGAAACGTGTGCTTTGCCTGATGAACTGAGCCATAAAGTTGTACAGCTCTTCCCTTTCCCCTCTTTCCCGCAGTGATTTAACTCTTCAGCCAGCTCCTGACAGTTTTCTTCCTTTCCCTTCAGTTTTGTTGGTTCATCTTCTACCTTGTGATGGAAAGTAAATTTCATCCTCATTGACCTCTTCCTGTTTCCTCAGCGCCTGGCACCTCTTAACCACCCACTATGTATTTGTTAAATAAACAAAGGAGAGGTTCATTGGTTTTGGTCTTGGAGCTCTGCAGGCTTTTCTGACAAACTCCTGACCTCACATTCCTGACCCGAAGCTAACAAGATAGAGGTAAAATCAATAGCTGGCAAGTTTCCAGCTGAGGCTCTGGAATTTTCTGTGACCCTGGTGGTACCTCAAGAGAGGAATTGCACAGAGCCGGCCCTCCTGATATATTTGCTGAGTCAAAGGTGAGGTTCTCCTGACCAGTTAGTTCTCCACCCCCACAAGGATCAACTTCCTTCAGGATGGTTGACAATGCTGAGTAGTTTGCATGGCTGGGGACTTTTTCCAAAGCCACTTTAGAAACTTCATCTCATTGGGCCCTCCCTACAACCCTTGTACAAGCAATCCCACTTAATAGATGAGATACCTAGAGATCCAGGAGGGTAAGCTCCAAGTCACAAAGCTGGTTGGTGGCAAAGCCAGGACTGGAGCCCATCTTTGTCCCACACCAAGTCCTGCCAAGCAAAATTCAATTTTGTCACTTATGCATGAGCTGCCATGGTCCAGATGCTTTGGGTGTTACCGGGCCAGCCGACATGGGCACGTCCCTGAACGGGTCTCAAGACAGCTCTGTAGCCCAGGAAACCCCCCACCCTCCCTGGTCTGGGTACAGGTTGTGGCCAACCCTGAGACAGGAGCTGTCAGGAAATGCCCTGCCCTGGTGTCCCATAGCATTTCAGGTGGCTCTGGACAGGAGAAAGCTCCCTGTCTAGAACAGTGACCAGTGACGTGGGGGTTCACTGTGGGGTCCTTAACAAGGTAGGGACCTTTCAGAGCCTTCGTTTTATGATCTGCACCTCGTGGGTCATTGGAAAGATAGAGTCGACTTGTAGGAAGGGACTCAATGAAGTGTCGTTAAGGCATCGACCCCCATCTACAGTCACATGTTAATCCTAAATCCCACAATCACATATTTTTTTTTTTAATTTTTTTTTTCAACGTTTATTTATTTTTGGGACAGAGAGAGACAGAGCATGAACAGGGGAGGGGCAGAGAGAGAGGGAGACACAGAATCGGAAACAGGCTCCAGGCTCTGAGCCATCAGCCCAGAGCCCGACGCGGGGCTCGAACCCACGGACTGCGAGATCGTGACCTGGCTGAAGTCGGACGCTTAACCGACTGCGCCACCCAGGCGCCCCCACAATCACATATTAAACATGAGACTATAACACCTCTCTGCTCAGGCTGCTACACATGGCTGGTTTTGTTTTGCTTCCTTTTCACCTCCTGTGAATTGAAAAGTTACTGTGGCTAAGCGCTTTACTTACATTAATTCATTGACTCCTTAGCACAACCCTGAGAGGTAGGCATTCTCACTCAGGATTTACACAGAAGGCTCAGCGAGGCCAGGTAGCCTAACAAATGAATGGAGGGGGGCTGATCTGAACCCAGGTCTGAGGCACAGTTGTCTTGTTTGGTGTCTGAGGGAGAGACAGGATGCCTGACTCCATAGCCAGCCCTCCTGCAGCCTGGGTCTCTGAAGCCATCAGGTTACCTATTATTTCTGCCTCACTACTCCTCCTCTGTCCTCTCCCTGGAGGCAATGCTGAAAGGTTTCTTAGCAACAATCTGCTTCTCTGTTCCACCTCGAGATATTCTCCTGGGGGCTTCAGAGAGGGCAGGCCAGTCGGGAGGGAGCAGCTCAGGTAGCAGCCTGGCCCTTCAGTCAGCTGGGCACCCCTCACTTCAACAGGTATAAACAGGTGGATGACAGAATCCCACCCACACCCACTTGGATGGGCCTGGGACCCACAGGCTGGCACCTCAGGGGAAAAGGAACAACAAAAGCAACCCGGCTTGTTCTCCGGGAAAGAAAGCCTGATAAACCTTCCCCAGACACTCCCTCCTCCCATTTCCCCTCTTGCCTTCTGCCCAGAAGAAAAGAATTGGAACACAGAGCCTGTAGCAAGAAAGTTCCTGAAACCTGGAGAAGTTCTAAGAAGAGGCTGGCAGGATGAAATGAGAAAATGGAAACATGGAGAGCCGTCAAATGAGTCTACTATGGTTGTTTTTTTTTTTTCAGTTTATTTATTTTGAGAGAGAGAGGGAGAGAGAGCATGAGTAGGGGAGGGGCAGAAAGAAAGGGAGAGAGAGAGAGAGAGAGAGAGAGAGAGAGAGAGAGAGAATCCCAAGCTGACTCTGCACTGTCAGTGTGGAGCCCGACACGGGGCTCGAACTCACAAACTGTGACATCATGACCTGAGCTGAAATCAAGAGTTGGCCCCTTAACTGACTGAGCCACCCAAGCACCCTGATGAGTCTATTTTTTTTTTTAATGTTTATTTTTGAGAGAGACAGAGACAGAGAGACAGAGACAGAGAGACAGAGACAGAGTGTGAGTCAGGGAGGGGCAGAGAGAGAGGGAGACACAGAATCCAAAGCAGAGCAGGCTCCAGGCTCTGAGCTGTCAGCACAGAGCCCGACGCGGGGCTCGAACCCATGAACTGTGCGATCCTGACGCGACCCGAAGTCGGACGCTTAACCGACTGAGCCCCCCTGGCGCCCTAGAGTCTACTATTTTTTTTTTTTTAATTTTTTTTTTTTTTCAACGTTTATTTATTTTTGGGACAGAGAGAGACAGAGCATGAACGGGGGAGGGGCAGAGAGAGAGAGGGAGACACAGAATCGGAAACAGGCTCCAGGCTCTGAGCCATCAGCCCAGAGCCCGACGCGGGGCTCGAACTCACAGACCGCGAGATCGTGACCTGGCTGAAGTCGGACGCTTAACCGACTGCGCCACCCAGGCGCCCCTAGAGTCTACTATTTTTGACGGAGCCCAGCCTCTCCTCTCTGGACTCGAGACAGGAGGGTGAAGCTTGGTGTCTCTGAGAGGCAAAGAACCACAGAACGTGGAAGCCTGATCCAAACACAGAAAGCAAAATGGTGCTAACAGATGGATCAAGGAAATGGCCATCTGGTGCCCTGAGAAACAAGCAGCCAGGGACTGAAGGGAAGGGGAATGGCTCACCCACCTGAGACAGGTGTGTTTGCACCTAGCAGTACCTGGCAAATATTTCACCACAGATTCTCTAGCTGGTAGTCACTTGGGGAGGGGAGGCCGGGGCAGGGGCGAGGGTTGACTTGTAGTGTTTGCCAGTTTCCATGATGTAAATACCTCCGCCGTAACCAATTCCAGGCTGTCACTGTGACGTCACTACACTGTATCTACAATCAGCTCTCCCGGGAGCCAGTACCCCTGGAAGTCACCACTTTCCCCCAGTGACACAACGTCAGACTTCTGGCTGGATTTCCCAGGAGCCAAACAGATGACTCGGGTAGAAAAGACTCTTTGATCGGTCTCTTGTTCTCTGATCTCACACTCACCGATTGAATGCCATTTGTTGGCCAAAATCAATGTGATGTTCCTAACTTCCAATTGGGACATGTAGATTCATGGCTGCAAGTATACTTAATTTGTGGCAATAGAAGAACTTAGTAAACTCAGGGTTTCCAGAGAAAACTTGGACGAAACATTTTTCCAAAGTTGACATACCTGTTTCTTAGATGGCATTTGCTTTTTCCTGATTATAAGCCTGTCGGTCTCATCATGGAACAATGAAAAACAGAAAAATAGGAAATAAAATGTAACTATGACCCATCTATAAATAGTCACTAACGTCACTAGAAACTTCCAGTTGTTTCTGCTGAGTTCCAACGTGTGTGATTTTTTTTCCCCCACAAAGCTGTCATGACATTTTACACTAAGTTTTGATTTCTGCTTTTTCCTTTAGTCTTATAAGTCGACATTGTGATTTTTTTTGACAAGTAATTACTAGTCTTTTTAACTGGAAAAGTAATAAAACATTAATGGTACAAAAAAGAAAATTCAAATGAACCTTGCTGACATTGTGCTAAATGAAATAAGCCAGTCACAAAAAAACAAATACTGTTTCCACTTACCTGAGATGCCTAGTGCACTCACATTCCTAAGAAAGAGTTAGAAAGGTGGTTGCCAGGGGCTGGGGAAGGAAGTGGGGGTTAGTGTTCACTGGGTATGGGTTTCAGTTTTGCAAGATGAAAAGCGTTCTGGAGACAGATGGTGGTGATGGTTGCCTGACAGGGTGAATGTACTTAATGCCATTGAACTGCATACTTAAATAGGTTAAGATGGTTAAGTTTTATGTTATGTATATTGTACACAATTTAAAAAATGTTTAAATGCAGGGGTGGCTCAGTCAGTTAAGCATCTGACTTCAGCTCAGGTCATGATCTCGGAGTTCGTGAATTCAAGCCCAGCATCAGGCTCTGCACTGACAACTCGGAGCCCCCTTCGGATCCTGTCTCCCTCTCTGTCTGCCCCACCCCTGCTTGCTCTCTCTCTCTCTCTCTCTCTGTCTCTCAATAAACAAACATAAAAGAAATTTAATGCAGGAAAAAATGGGAAAGTGGGAGAACGATGAGAAAAAAATAATATACACATGGGATAGAGAACAGAGATATTTCATTGGTCATTTGTGAATTACCCAAAAAAATCCAAACAATTTTATAGTGAAATTGTATCTTATGAGTAAGTCTTCTGCCCACCTTCCCCTGTTCCCAGTCTGCTTCCCGTGAGAAGAGTGGAGATACCACATTTTTATTTATCCATTCAGCAGGTGATGGACATTCAATAAACATTTAAGCCACTAAGTGACTCAGAGAACTCAGGGCACCTCTTTCCTAGTTTCTTCTCTATCTTACTTATCCATCACTCCATGTATGTCTTCTGGAAAGAAAATGTTCTTCCTTCCCTCGCTGCTCTACTGTGAGCAGACCGGCCTTTACACAAGCCTGTGTCTCTTTACTTAGTTTGGTCTCTGCATTTGCCAAGGCACCTGAATGTGAATTCGATCAGGCAGAATTTCATGCCATTATTTTTCCTTTTCCTTAAGATTTCAGTCAAACTCCTTTGGGGGTATAGAAGCAGAAATTCCCAACTTTTTAGGGTTCCAGCATCTGAGTATTGTTTGTGTCAGGTCCGTCTCCCCAACCTGTAAACGTTCCATCCCATTTCTCGACACCAAATGTGTTAACCTTAATTCAACCTTAAGATTCTTGCATTCCATGTCCAGGAGAACTTAGTCTTGCTAAACTGGTAAATACATGGTCACCTCTCACATCCTTTCTTTCCCAGTGGATGGCTGGCTTCCTGTCAGATTTCCAGAAAGTTCCCTCATAATATATACTATTTGCTCCTGCCATGTCCAATCTTCATTGGAATGTCTCCTTCCATCCTCTGCACAGACTTCTGAAGTGGGTACTATTCTTACCTACATTTTACTAGTGAGCAAGCTAAGGCTCGGAGAGGTGAAATAACTTTCCAAATAAAGTCACGGCCTCAAGCCCATATTTATAAAATGAATCACTTCTGTTCTGGGCCTCACATCTACTCAGAGTAGTAAAAACTTGGATTGGGTGGGGGAATGCTTCAAGGATTAAGAAATTTGTGATGAGGGGCGCCTGGCTGGCTCAGTCAGAAGAGCATGCAACTCTTGACATTGGGGTTGTGAGTTCGAGCCCCACACCGGGTGTAGAGATTACTTAAAAATAAAATCTTTTTTTTTTAATTTTTTTTTTAACGTTTATATTTGAGACAGAGAGAGACAGAGCATGAACGGAGGAGGGTCAGAGAGAGAGGGAGACACAGAATCGGAAACAGGCTCTGACAGCTCAGAGCCCGACGCGGAGCTCGAACTCACGGACCGTGAGATCATGACCTGAGCCGAAGTCGGACGTTCAACCGACTGAGCCACCCAGGTGCCCCAAAAATAAAATCTTTTTAAAAAAAGAACAAAAAGAACCTTGTGGTGAAAACTTTGTACCTTCTTCCTAGGAAAATGCACATGTTTCCAACATTTAAAAGCAAATGCAAGGGGTTAGGAAAAGAGCAAAACAGAATATCTCTTAGTTTTAACCTGGAATTGTTGGCTGGGCCCAGGAGGAAGGGGAAAATCTCACTTAGGAACTTGAATCACCAGGTGGCGCTCTCAGCCCTGAATGGACTTTGGGTCCCACAGCCAAGGTCTTCTAAAAGATAAGAGTTGGTCCAAGCTGCGTGGAACTCAAAGAATTTCAGAGATTATTGGTTCCAACAATAACCCTCACCATCTAGAGGAGGAGAGGAGGCCCAGCGTTGTCAAGGAGCTTGCTCAAGGTCACAGCTCATGGACAAAGCCAGGACTCACCCACTTATCCAAGTTCACATATTTCTGAAATGTATCACATAGTTCCCTTACTCTGAACAGGGTCCAGTGGACACAATGCAGTATTTTCTCATGACGGTTCAAGCAATGAGCTTTTGTGTGTGTGGACATTCTGAACACTGGGTCCTGTCCTGTGCTATCTGTAAAAACTAGAGGGACTTATCACCCACACAAAATGGCCCCAGATTGCTCGCTTTTTTTTTTTTTTTTAATGTGTATTTATTTATTTTGAGAGAGAGCATGTGAGTAGGGGAGGGGCGGAGAGAGAGAAAAAAAAATCCCAAGCAGGCTCTGTGCTGTCAGCACAGAGCCCCACTCGGAGCTCGAACTCACAAACTGTGAGATAATGACCTGAGCCGTAATCAAGAGCCGGACTTTAACTGACTGAGATACCCAATGCACCCCACCAGACTGCTGTTTCTCTGTTTATGCTGCTTGTGGGTGAGGCACTGAATACAGATTTCAGTCTTCCTACGCATCAGATTTGCTGATGTTTCTATGTGTCCCTATCCTCTCCTTTCTGAGCCTCAGTTTCCGGAAGTTACTGGGTGGATTTCATGAGGCATGTGCCAGTGAAGCCCCCAGCATGTAGTAGATATCCGATTATTGGTAACTATTAATATGATCGTGCTGCTTTCTCCAGTCAATATGCTACTTTAATTGCTACTTATATACAATCTTCCTTGGAACCCAGATGACTAAATTTGTTACAACACTCTGTAAAACCAGAACACATAGGCACTGAAAGAGAAAAGTGCCCATCCCTTCATGGGCTCTGGGACAGTGGTTCTGTGACTTGGCAGTCCTGGCTCTCAGCTGGTTCTGGAGAGGCAGGGTGCCAGCTGGGTGCTTTCAAAGGATAGAGGGCATTTGTGGAAACAGAAGGGAGATGGAACATTAGACTCTTGGAAAAGTAAGTTGCCCTGAGGTTCAATATCCCTAGATCCCCTTTTTCTTTTCAACATGTATTTCTGCCCATTCCAAGGGTAAAAATAGTAGTGACATTGTATTTTTACAAATATGAAACCTCCGGGGTGCCTGGGTGGCTCAGTTGTTTAAGCTCCTGACTCTTGGTTTCAACTCAGGTCATGATTTCATGGTTTGTGAGTTCTATCCCCTCATGGGGCTCTCTGCTGACAGTGCGGAGCCTGCTTGGGATTCTCTCTCTCTCCTTCTCTCTCTGCCCTTCCCCAGCTCTCCCCACCTCTCTCTATCTCTGAAAACAAATAAATAAACTTAAATAAATAAAAAAATAAAATGAGACCACCAAAAGGCAAAACCCCAAGGAATGTGACATTTCACCTTTCAGCAGAGTTGTTCGTTCTTTTAGAGATGCATGCCCTTCAGGGACACACACTCCAGCCCTGGAGGCCATCCCCTCCCCTCTGTTCCCTGTCTTTACTGGAATTCTGACCTTGACCGGATACCAGGCACTGTGCTGGATACTGGGGAACAAACACAGCGTGGCCTCTGTTTCGTGGAACTCCTCCTTATCCCCAAACTCCAGCCACATCAGACAACAGCTGTTTCAACCAAACCATGTTCTCTCTCATCTCCCTAGCCCCCGACCTTGTTCTTGCTCTATCCACTACAAGGGATGCCCTTTGCTCCCTTCTTCATCTGGATAGTTACCAGCAATTCTTCAAGCTCACGGGGTCACCTCTTCCTGGAAGTGTTCCATGGTGTATACAGGAGGGGCAGGTACCCTTCCCCTGCGTTCCCCTAGCACCCTGCAGAAATTTATATCTGAATTGTAATCATTGCTTTCCATGTCTGTCTTCCTGCTCCAGCCTGAGGCCTCCTTGAAGGTACGGACAGTGTCTCATCTATTCCTGCATCCCCAGAATCTAGCACAAGACTTGGCACATAATAGATGGTCAGTAAATGGCAAGTGAACAAATTGAAAGCTGGCCCCAGCCCAAGAGGACACCGAATGTAGAACTGGGAGAGGATTTGTTTTGGCAACTCTTGCTCACAAAACTCTCGAATCTTGGGGCACCTGGGTGGCTCAGTTGGCTAAGTGACTGGCTTCGGCTCAGGTCGTGATCTCATGGTTTATGGGTTTGAGCCCCACATCCGGCTCTGTACTGAATGCTTGCTCAGAGCCTGGAGCTTATTTCAGATTCTGTGTCTCCTTCTCTCTCTGCCCCTCTTCCGCTCGTGGTCTGTCTCACTTTGTCTCTCAAAAGTAAATAAATGTAAAGAAAAACAAAACAACTCTCGAATCTTGCAGATGGTTCTTATTTGACAGAAACTATCTTCTTGGTAATCAATTTACTTTCTCTTTCCAGGGGACATCTGGTCTCCCTTCAGTTGCTTATCTTCTCTGCCTCAGGGTACAGTCTGTCTTTTGGGAGCCATCTTTTTTTTAATGTTTATTTATTTTGGAGAGAGAGAGAGAGAGAGAGAGAGAGAGAGAGAGAGCGCAACTGGGAGAGGGGCAGAGAGAGAGGGAGACACAGAATCCGAAGCGGGCTCCAGGCTCTGAGCTGTCAGCACAGAGCCCGTCGTGGGGCTCGAACTCATGAACAGTGAGAGACCAAGACCTGAGCTAAAGTCAAAAGCTTAACCAACTGAGCCAGCCACCCAGGCGCCCCAGCGGCCATCTTTCCTGGGCATCTTCACCTAAGTATATATCAAGTCACCAATTTCACTGCTCTTGTCCTCAACATCTACCTCCTTAGTGACTTCTTCATTTTCTCATGCTCTCTGTTTCCCATACCACATTCCACTCTTTTCTGACTGACTACAGGAGAAAGCCCTGGGTTCTCGTATCAAACGCACTTGGATTTATAGCTAGCCCACTGCTTCTAAGCTACAAGATCTCTCTGAGCCTCCGTTTCCTCCATTTTTAAATGGGAATAACTGTTGCCCTTACCTCTTAGCATGGAAGCTGGCAAAGAAGAAAACCGGGTAAATACCATCATGCCATCTGGGAATGCAGAATATGTATCCGTATTATTTTATTTTATGATTTATTATATTATAATCATATGAAAATATATTAATACAATATAATGTACTAATTATATTATGTAAATTATATTATAGCTCGTTATAATGTATAGTCTTTTATGATTATAATTATAAAAATTATAATTTCTCTACACTTGATATATCAAATAATCAATTAGCCATGCTAATTATCTGGCTTACTTTAGTCTCCTAGCTTTTATTGTTATTTATTTTGAGAGAGAGAGTGTGTGTGAATGAAGAAGGGGCAGAGAGAAAGAAAGAGAGAGAGAGAGGATGCCAAGCAGTCTCCATGTTCTGTGAGGAGCCCGATACCAGGCTCGGTCTCACAACCATGAGATCGTGACCTGAGCAAGAGTGAGATGCTTAACCAACTGAGCCACCAGATGCCCCTAGTCTCCTACCTTTTAAAACCCTTTCTGGGGGCGCCTGGGTGGCGCAGTCGGTTAAGCGTCCGACTTCAGCCAGGTCACTATCTCGCGGTCCGTGAGTTTGAGCCCCGCATCGGGCTCTGGGCTGATGGCTCAGAGCCTGGAGCCTGTTTCTGATTCTGTGTCTCCCTCTCTCTGCCCCTCCCCCGTTCATGCTCTGTCTCTCTCTGTCCCAAAAATAAATAAACGTTGAAAAAAAAAAAAAAAAAAAAAAAAACCCTTTCTGCTAGTCAAGTTAGAAGAAGTTAAGTTCGTTGTTTTCAAAGGAATATTTGTGAAAATATAATTTAAAACAATTGAGTCCATTTGAGGGAAGTGAAAGTCCCTGTAACAAGTCTTCTTAAATTCTGTATTCCTCCCTAAAGAAAACCACAGTAAACCATTTGTTGTTTATCCTTTCAGCTATGCATTTACATACGTATGCATTATAGACGGCATATAAAGATACAACTTTAAAAAAGCTATGTATTTTTAACACTATATATTTTTAAGTTACTTGCTTAAAAAAACGCTTTTGCATCAACTGTACAGTTCAGTGGGTTTTGGTATATTGTGCACTCATCGCCACTAGCCAATTCCAGATTATTTTTATCCCCTCAAGAAGAGCCCCATACCCATTGATAGTCACCTCCCAATTCCCCTCCTCATACACCCCAACCCCTGGCAACCATTTCCTGTCTCTATGGATCTGCCTCTTCTGGACGTGTCATATACGTGGAATCATACAACATTGGCCTTTTGCATCTGGCTTCTTTCCCTTAACATTTTCAAGATTCAGCCACCTCGTAGCATGTATCAGTACCTCATTCCTTTTTTTGTTGTTCATGTAAAAATATTTAAAAACTTTTTTTTTAATTTTATTTATTTATTTTTTTTTTAATTTTTTTTTCAACGTTTATTTATTTTTGGGACAGAGAGAGACAGAGCATGAACGGGGGAGGGTCAGAGAGAGGGAGACACAGAATCGGAAACAGGCTCCAGGCTCTGAGCCATCAGCCCAGAGCCCGACGCGGGGCTCGAACTCACGGACCGTGAGATCGTGACCTGGCTGAAGTCGGACGCTTAACCGACTGCGCCACCCAGGCGCCCCTTAAAAACTTTTTTAATGTCTATTTATTTTTGAGAGAGAGAGAGACAGAGTGTGTGAGTGGGGGAGGGGCAGAGAGAGGGAGACACAGAATCTGAAGCAGGCTCCAGGCTCCGAGCTGTCAGCACAGAGCCCGATGCGGGGCTCGAACCCATGAGCTGTGAGATCATGACCTGAGCCAAAGTCACACATTCAACTGCCTGGGCCACCCAGGCGCCCCTAAAAATTTTTTTAATTGTAGTAAAAAACATATAAAATTTACCATTTTAACTGTTTTTTAAGTGCATGGTTCAGTAGTAGTTAGGCATATTCACATTGTCATGCACACTAAAAGAAGCTTACCATCACAAATCATCAGGGAAATGCAAATCAAAATCACAATGCGGTATCACCTCGCCCATTAGGATGGCTATTCCAAACCACCCCCCCCCCAACCACCACCAAAAATAGCCAAGTAGTGGTGATGATGTGGAGAAATTGGAACCCTCATACAGTGTTGCTGGAACTGTATAAGGATGCCATTGCTATGAAAAACAATTTGGCAGTTCATTCAGCAATTAAAAATAGTAGAACTACTGGGGGGGCGCCTGGGTGGCGCAATCGGTTAAGCGTCCGACTTCAGCCAGGTCACGATCTCGCGGTCCGTGAGTTCGAGCCCCGCATCGGGCTCTGGGCTGATGGCTCAGAGCCTGGAGCCTGTTTCCGATTCTGTGTCTCCCTCTCTCTCTGCCCCTCCCCCGTTCATGCTCTGTCTCTCTCTGTCCCAAAAATAAATAAACGTTGAAAAAAAAAATTAAAAAAAAAAAAATAGTAGAACTACTGGGGATCCTGGCTGGCTCAGCTGGTAGAGCATCAGACCCTTGATCCCAGGGTCATGTGTTCAAGCCCCATGTTGGGCATGGAGCCTACTTAAAAAAAAAAAAAAAATAGTAGAACTACCATGTGAACCAGTAACCCTACTTCTGGGTATATATCCACAATAATTGGAAGCATGGTCTCGAGAAGATATTTGCACACCCATGTCCATAGAAGGGTTATTCACAGTAGCCAAGAGGTGGGAAACCCCCCCCCCCCAATGTCCACTGACAATGCAGTATATACATACAGTGGCCTAGTATTCAGACTTAGAAAGGAAGGAAGTTCTGTCACATGCTACCACGTGAGTGAGCCTTGAGGACATTATGCTAAGTAAAATATGCTAGTCATAAAAAGACGAATACTGTATGCTTCCACTTCCAAGAGGTATCTAAAGTAGTCAAACTCAGAGCGCCTGAGTGGCTCAGTCAGTTAAACATCTGACTTTGGCTCAGGTCATGATCTGGTGGTTTGTGAGTTCGAGCCCCCTGTCGAGCTCTGTGCTGACAGCTCCAAGCCTGGAGTCTGCTTCTGATTCTGCGTCTCCTCCTCTCTCTGCCCCTCCCATGCTCATGCTCTGTCTCTCAATAATAAATAAATGTTAAAAAAAATTTTTTTAAATAAAATAAAATAAAGTAGTCAAACTCACAGGAATAGAATGTAGAATGGTGGTGGTCACCAGGGGCTGCAGGGAGAGGGAGACGGGAGTTAGTGTTTAATGGGTATAGAGTTTTAGTTCTGCAAGAATGAAAAAGTTCCAGAGATTGGTTGAACAATGGGAATATACATTTTTGAAAGTTTTTATTTATTTGTGTTTTTAGTAATCTCTACACCCAACATGGGTCTTGAACTCACGACCCCAAGATCAAGGGCTGCACGCTCCTTTGACTGAGCCAGCCAGGCACCCACAATGTGAATATACTTAACACTCCTGAACTGTACAGTTGAAACAGTTAAGATGGTGTTATATGTTTTTTACCACAGTTAATTTAATTATTTTCTGTTAATTGATTAATTAATTAATTTTTTACTATTTCTATGTGTTTGAAGCAGGAGAAGGCCTGCATTAGTTCAGTATGCCCATGTGACTGATATGATTCTAAATTGGATTTTTAATATCTGAGATATCTGAGTTTTATTTTTATTTTTTAATGTTTTTTATTTATTTTTGAGAGACAGTATGCAGAGGAGAGGTGAAGAGAGGGAGACAGAGGATCTGAAACAGCCTCCACGCTGTGAGTGCAGAGCCCGATGTGGGGCTCAAACCCACGAACCGTGAGATCATGACCTAAGCTGAAATCAAGAGTCAGCTGCTTAACCAGCTGAGCCACCCAGGTGCCCCTCTGAGTTTTGAAACTAGAGAGACCTTTCTTTGCCTGAGAAATGTTCCATATGTTAACCCTATCTCGTCTGCAGTCTATTTTCAATAGTTTTTAAAGATTTGTTATTATTTTTAAGTAATCTCCACACCCATCATGGGGCTCGAACTCACAACCCCCGAGATCAAAAGTCACACGCTCTGCCGACTGAGCCAGCCAGGTGCCCCTATTTTGGGTACTGTTTACTGTGCAATGGAGATACATCATCTACATATATAACTTAGGTGAATTCCACTATATTCACTTAGAAAAGAGAGAGAAATTTAAGTTTACTTAAACAGAAACGTGCTTTTCAAATGTACATTGACTACAATTTAAACAGGTTAGGGGAGCTCCACCTGCTATTGGCCTCATGCACTGACATTGGATCCTAACTTCTATGTAAGATACGGTGCACTGTTCTCAGATGCCTATGAGATTCCATGACTGTGCTTTTACTTAATTTTTCAAATGTTTATTTATTTTTGAGAGAGAGAGCGAGAGAATGCACGTGCGAGTGGGGGAGGAGCAGAGAGAGGGAGAGACAAAACCAGAAGCAGGCACCAGGCTCCGAGCTGTCAGCACAGAGCCCGACATGGGGCTTGAACTCATGAACCTTGAGATCCTGACCCGAGCCAAAGTTGGACGCTTAACTGAGTGAGCCACCCAGGCGCCCCCCTTGACTGTGAATTTATATCTCAAGTCACTACAAAGGCAAGTAAGATGCTATATTTTCACTGAAATGTCTTCCATTTCTCACACTCAACCCCTTCCACCACAAAAAGTGCGAATAAACTCCCAAGTCATCAACACCCTAGTGTTCAAAGCAGCTAGTATCCCCGACTGGATTCATCTAATGGTAAAACAGATGACGATGAAAGATAGATATACAGATACATTTCTATGCATGTGACATTTGCCCTTCTGGGACTTTGACTCAACCACAGGGAAGTGGTTTAGGACCCTTTTGTTACCTATTCTCTCTGTTCACTTTCCTTGGACCTCTAGACAGCAAAAACTAATTCAAATGGGTTGAGGAAGTCAAAATAAATTCTAGGCTCGTGTGTGATAATAAATGTATTCATTTCTGGAGCAGGCAGAAAGTTCTAGTAAGCTCATAAAATGTCAGTAAGTAGGGATGGAGTCGACTAAAGTGACCAAAATTATATGTAATTAGTATTAGATGTGTATTCATGCAAGGCACTTGTCAACACAGGGCCTCCTGTGGCTCTGTTGACCTGGTGACCAGAATCTCTGTGCAGGTGTGAACAATACTCATTTGCTCCTCATAGAGGAAGTCTCTTGCTTTTGCTTTTCTTGTCTCTATTTCTCTTCTTGCTGGTATCAGCACAATTGTTTTCCTTTGGAGAGCTGCCCCAACCCTAAGAAAGCACGATTGGGATCGAGCTATGGGGATGGGTGAGAACCCAGGCATGGTGGGAGTTGAGTTGATGAGGGCTGGGTGCACAACCTTGTCTGGATTGGTGAGAAGCAGTCCCTGGATGTTGCTAGATGTGCTGAACAATGGAAGCCTCCTTTCTGCTGGGGTTGCTAACCCGAGTCAGTGTGAGCCTGAAGCTGTTGGTGGCTATTACTGGTTATCCATTCCTGCAGAACAAATGGCCACTAACTTTGTGGCATACAACAGTATACATAGGGGCGCCTGGGTGGCTCAGTCGGTTAACCGTCCAGCTTTAGCTCAGGTCATGATCTCATGGTTCATGAGTTCAAGCACCGCATCAGTCTCTGTGCTGACAGCTCGGAGCCTGGAACCTGTTTCGGATTCTGCGTCTCCCTCTCTCTCTGCCCCTTCCCTCCCCAAATAAATACACATTTAAAAAAGAAAAATAAATAAAACAACGTACATTTATTATCTCACAATTTCTGTGGATTAGGGGCTTGGGTGTGACTGAGCTGGGAACTGTGAATCAGGGTGTCTCAAGGTGTCAGACAAGGCTGGGTCTCGTTTTCAGGAGCTCAGTCAAGCGCTGAAGTGTCAGGCCAAAAATGAAAGCATCAAGCCTCTACTCTTGGCGTGATGGTGTAAGCAAGAGGCTGAACCTGGCGAAAGTACCTTGTCTCCCTGTTGCATTTTCCCCCATGGAATGCCACAGGGGGATCAGCACAGACGTGGGGGTCATCTTGCTGTTGAAAGAACCTGAATGAAAGGTTCCAGTTGTTTTATGGATCTTAGAGTTTGGGAGGTGGGAGTGCAGAGGGTGAGAGAGCAGGGCTGGAGGTGGAAAATTACTGGTACTGACTCACGGTGGAGGAAGTGTCTGCAAGGTCCTGTCCTGCCTCCAGAAGGAGGTCTTGGCACAGATATCTGAAAAGGACCTCTGCCCAAGAACTCAGATGAAGAGACCTAGGAATGAAGGCACCAGGCCTAGGAATGACTGCAGACATGTGCAAGAGCACGACTGGTCAGAGGGGTGTGGTCCCTGATGCATCTCCCTTCAGAGACTGCCGTGTGCCTGCTGTGCACCAGGGCTGGTGTGGGGAGGGCAGCTTTCCCCTGTGAGACCTGCCAGGTGAAGGCTTTGTCACTGCCTCTGGGCAGGCCTGAGAAGTCACACGTAGGTTTTTAACCAGGAGCTGGACACCCTATTCATCAGAAGCCTTGACTGGAGAATCATTGGCATCCAATCTCTCTTGGTGGTTATTGTAGGAGTCAGTTCCTTGTGGGCTGTTGGACAGAGGACCTCAGCTCCTCGCTGGCTGTTGGCCAGAGGCTGCCTTCAGTTCCTTGCCATATGCCTTTCCACGTGGCAGTTTATTTCATGAAAGCCTGCAAGCTGAGAAGGCAATATAGAAAGTGTGCTGGCAAGCCGTAAGTCACAATCTCATGTAACCTGATCACAGAAGTGCCATTCCATTAACATTGCTGTATGCTATTGGTTAAGCTTGGGTTGCTCAAGGGGAAGGGACTATACAAGGCCATGAATGCCAGGAGGTGGGAATCTCCAGGGCCTTCTTAGAAGCTGCCATCACAATGGTTTTCTGGCAACATAAAGGGAGAGTCTACTTGAGATTGAAACAAGCCCAGAGGCAAACAAAGCTGAGAAATAGGAGGGAGACAGGTACTTATGGCACCACTTAAGCCCCTGGATCCAGACACTTCCGAAGCCAAGCACCTATTGGCGAGGGGGACAGAGGATCTGAAGTGGGCTCTGTGCTGACGGCAGAGAGCCCGATGTGGGGCTCGAATTCACCAACTATGAGGTCATGACCTGAGCCGCGTCTGACGCTTAACCGACTGAGCCACCCAGGCGCCCCTAAAGATTCCAGTTTGCACTTGATTCCAGTTTTAGTCGCTTGAGTCTTGAGACTTGAAAAGACTTTTCAGTTTTATGTTTTCCTGATTAACATAAAAATAAGTTGGCCAGATTCTTTGGGTGTCTTGGGATACAGATGTGCTGAGGTCACGTCAAGGACAAAGTGTTTGCTGAAGGGATGCTGGTGGTCCGGCACCCACCTGGAGCCCTGTTGTGGAGTAGGTCAGTTTTGGAGCTCAGAGGTCTCTGTCTCTCCAGGTGCCTCTTTCTCTCTGTGAATCTGTTGTTTTTGCACTGGTGATGAGCCATTTCTCCTCTATTCTCTGTATGTTTTTACCCAAACTCCCTGCTGCCTCTGATTTTTAGCCTTTGCAAGACTCTCAATGGACCCTTTACACCCTCTGTACAGCTTCTTTCTGCATTAGCTCTGCCATTTACACCTGCCTGTTTCTCCTCATATACCAGTGCAGATTCAAGAGGTCAAATCTGATTGGTCCAGGTCATCCTGTGGAGCAAGTCTGTTCCGTAGGTGATTTGTTTGACAAGTTTGTGGACTGGTGGTCAGGTGGGTTGGGTTGGACTCCTGGGGCTTCCTAGGAGCTGTGGGCATGGCAGGCACAAAGACACAAAGCAAGCTGTTTTTCATGAAGATGGTCGAGATTCCAGTTTGAATAATCACTAATTTGATAGCACTAAAACCTGAATGAATGAGGCTTCACTGAGTTTTAGCATGATTTGGGAGAACTGGTTTCTATTTCTAGCTCCTTTTTAATAAGGAGATTATCTGCATTAACTAAGGACTCTTTCTGTTGCAAATGAACAACATCCAATTTAAACAGGCACAGATCCAACATGGAATTTGCTGGCTCATGTATCTGCAAAGTCCAAGGGTAATTCTTGCTTCAGGCTTCGTGCCATCCAGAGGTCAAACAGTGTCAATGTCATCATGTCATGATGTCTCTCTCTCTCTCTCTCTCTCTAGGAGCTACCTTCCTCTGTGTTGGCTCATTCTCAAGCAGCCTCTTTTGTCTTGGGGACAAGATGATCCCCTGCAGCCCCAGGCTGACATCCTCTCTCCTCGGCAGCACTGGCTGGAAGAGAGATTCCTTCTTCCCAGTGGTCCTACCCAAGGTTCCCAAATAGAGTCTCATTGGCCTGGCTTGGTCACCTGTGTATCCCAGAACCAATGGCTAGAGGAGAGGGATGCAATGCTTTGATTGGCCAGTCTCTGGTCACAAGACCATCCCCATGCCTGCCACCTAAACCGTAAGCAATGAGAGTGACAGAGGAGTGGGCTGTTAGTAGTACTTGAAAGAGAAATGAATGCTAGCAAAAACAACACTAGTGTCTACACCTGCTAATCTGTCCGTTTCTGCCTCCCAGTCTCTAAAACGTGTGTTGTTTGTGGACGGATCCTGCTAACATCCTCTGAGCCTACGAACATGTTTGCAGGTGACTTCTAGAACTTGTTCTTTCTTTTTTTTAAATTGAAGTGAGCTTCACATAACCTAAAATTTACCATTTTAGAGTCAACAAAGTGGTGGCACTCAGTGTGCAACTACCACCTCTGTCTAGTTCCAGAACATTTTTCATCCTCTCAAAATAAAGCCCCATGCCCATTAAACAGTTGCTCCTCAGTCATTCCTCCTTGCACTCCTGGTGACCACCAGTCTGCATTCTGTGTCTACCTATTCTGGGTGTTTCGTATAAATGGAGTCATAAAATATATGGCCTTTGTTTGGTGTGTGGCTTCTTTCACTTAGCATAATGTTTTCAAAGATTTTTTTTAAATAATGTTTTTATTTATTTTGAGAGAGGCAGAGAGAAGGAGAGACAGAATCCTAAGCAAGGTCCGTGCTGTCAGCACAGAGCCTGACGCAGGGCTTGATCTCACAAACCACGAGATCATGACCTGAGCTGAAATCGAGAGTTGGATGCTTAACCGACTGACACACACCCAATGCCCTGAGCATAATGTTTTCAAGGTTCATCTACATTGTAGCAAAGTATGGGTGCTTCACTCCTTTTTATGGGCCGAGTAATATTCCATTGTGTGTATATCCAGAATTTGCTTGGTTCTTATTTTATCTTATTTTTTTATGCTTAATTGTGGTAAAACACACATCACATAAAATTTGCCATCTTAACCATTTTTAAGCACAGCTATGTGGCATTAAATACATTTGCACTGTTGGGTAACCATTGCCATCATCCATCTCTAGAACTTTCCTCATTCTCTCCCCTGCCCCCTCCCCTGGCCCTGGCAGCACCATTCTACTTCCTGTCTCTAGGAATTTGACTACTTTAGATATTTCATGTAAATGGCATCATACAGTAGTTGTCCTTCTGAGACTGACTTATTTCATTTGGCATGATGTCCTTGAGATCATCCATGTTATAGCTTGTGACAGGGTTTCCTTCTTTTTTTTTAACTTAAAAAAATTTTTTTAAATGTTTATTTATTTTTGAGAAAGAGAGACAGAGCTTGATCAGGGGAGGGGCAGAGAGAGAGGGAGACACAGAATGTGAAGCAGGCTCCAGGCTCTGAGCTGTCAGCACAGAGCCCTACGCAGGGCTTGAACTCATAAACCATGTGATCATGACCTGAGCTGAACTTAGATGCTCAACTGACTGAGCCACTCAGGCACCAAAGGCTTCCTCCTTTTTAAAGGCTGAATAATATTGCAGGTAGGGATACACCACATTTTGCTTATCCATTCATTCATGAGTGCACATTTGGGGTTGTTTCCACCTCTTGGCTACTGTGAATAATGCTGCTGTGAAAATGATGTGCAAATATCTCTTCAAGATCCTGCTTTCAGTTCTTTTGGATATAGACTCAAAAGTAGGATTGCTGGGTCATATAGTAAGCCTACTTTCAATTTTTAGAGGAAATAGACTTGCTTTTTTTTATTAAAAAAATTTTTTTTAAATGTTTTTATTTATGTTTGAGACAGAGAGAGACAAAGTATGAGCAGGGGAGGGGCAGAGAGAGGGAGACACAGAATCTGAAGCAGGCTCCAGGGTCCGAGCTGTCAGCAGAGAGCCCGATGCGGGGCTCAAACTCACAAACCGTGAGATCATGACCTGAGCTGAAGTCAGATACTTAACTGACTGAGCCACCCATGAGCCCCAAGACTTGCTCATTTTTAAAATTAATTTTCTGTCTAATTTTTTCCTAAAGATATTTTACGTAGAAGATGACAGCGTGAACGTAAAGAGTATCTTAAAATGCTTTGAGACACCTGGCTGGCTCAGTTGGTAAAGCAGGCGACTTGACTCTTGATCTCGGGGTTTTAAGTTCGAGCTCCATGTTGGGTGTAGAGATTACTTCAAAATAAAATCTTTAAAAATAAAATAAAATGCTTTGAAATTCTCATAGCAGAAAAGCAAAAATCTCAGTATAAAAAACCTAACAAGTGGCATGCTGGAGACCAAGATCTCGGTCAACTTCCAGAACAATGTCTCAGCCCAGCTTCCATGGCCAACAGCCTGTGCCTGGATCCTCTGATGTCACAATCCCAAATCAAGCATGGTCTCAACAAGTTTCTGAATCACAGCCACAGGACAGAGGGTTGTTTTTCTTTTTTTTTTTTTTTTTGCCTTAGGCCTGCCTGGTAAAACTCTTTCTCTAGCAGAAGCACAATGAGTAAACTGGAATGAAGCCACTCCACCAAATAACCACATCAGTGAATTTCCTCCCCTCACTCAACAAACAAAAACAACCTGCGGTTTCTCAGACTCATTCATTTGAGGCTACCCAAGGACAGCACCTACGGAAACTCTCTGCCTAGACACACACACACATACACAGACACACACACATACAGACACACACACACAGACACACACACACTCACACAGACACACACACACAGACGCACAGACACACACACACACACACACACACTACAATCCAGAAAGGCAAGTATATAGCGGATGTGTGTCAATAAATATAACATTTGTTTTTCTTTTCTTCCTTTTTAAAAATTGCTTTCCCCACCTCCTTTAATACGTGAACAGTGCTCTGAGTAATCAGTAAATATTGAGCACCTCTGCTGTATGCCAGGAGCCTCCGTACTTCTCCGGGGCTGGGGTTTTAACCTGGATTTCTGGGGCACTTCTTGGTTTCTGGGTGAAAACAAACACTTACTGTGGACATTTGCAGGAGTGCTTGGCTCCTTCTGCTCTGGCTGGCAGAACTGCCTCTCTGCCCAGACCTGCTTTGGACTCTGCAGACCACTCAGCACAGACCAAGTGGCTTTCTTCTCAGCTGGTTGTCAGCCTTCAGCAAGTCCCTGAAATTTCTGAACTTCCACTTTCCTCAGTTGTCTGACAAGGGAGAAAATGAAAAGCCATGATTGCATGATTAAGTAATTCATGACCCCATTGTGTTAGCCATTTTATTTTATTTTATTTTATTAAAAAAATTTTTTTAACGTTTATTTTTGAGACAGAGAGAGACAGAGCATGAACGGGGGAGGGTCAGAGAGAGAGAGAGGGAGGCACAGAATCCGAAACAGGCTCCAGGCTCTGAGCTGTCAGCACAGAGCCCGACGCGGGGCTCGAACCCACGAACCGTGAGATCGTGACCTGAGCTGAAGTCAGACGCCCAACCGACTGAGCCACCCAGGCGCCCCTGTGTCAGCCATTTTAAAGAAAACATTTTTGGAAATGTATTTAACATCAGGAAATGTTCAAAATAAAATATTAAAAGAGGGCTAATGCAGAATTATGTATGTATTCTTATGTGGATCACATACTCTGCATATATTGTTAAAAGCATGAATATAGAACTTCGTGGAGGTTGAAACATTTGAAATAAATGACAGGGTAATAAAAGCGTTAGGTACCCTTTTCACTTAAAAATTGACCACAGAGGCCCAACCCAATCTGGAACATAGTATCTCAAACTTAAAATGTAAATTTTCTTTGACCCACTTTTAGGATTTTTTTTATCCTCAAGAGAAAACAACCAACCCAATAAGGGCCTCATGCAAAAGGGTAAGTATTGCAGAGATGTTTCTAGAGCATAATAGTGAGAATGCCTCCCATGTTTCCAAAGCGGGGGGGGGGGGGGGGTTGTGTTTATAAACAAGTGATGATCCATACAATGGAATCTTGTGCAGCTATTAAAAATGTTGCTGTAGGGGCATGTGGGTGGCTCAGTCGGTTAAGTCTCTGACTTTGGCTCAGGTCATGATCTTACAGTTTGTGAGTTCCAGTCCCTACATCGGACTCTGCTGTCAGCACAAAGCCTGCCTTGGATCCTCTGTCTCCTTCTCTTCCTGCCTCTACCCTGCTGGTGCTCTCTCTCTCTCTCTCAAAAATAAACATTTGGGGCGCCTGGGTAGTTCAGTTGGCTGAGCATCTGACTCTTGGTTTCTGCTTGGTTTGTGAGTTCAAGCCCCAAATTAGGCTGTATGCTGGCAGTGAGGGGCCTGCTTGGGATTCTCTCTCTCTCTCTCTCTCTCTCTCTCTCTCTGCCCCTTCCCATTAGCTCTGTCTCTCTCTCAAAACTAAATAAACTTAAAAAATTAAAAAATAAAATAAACATTAAAGAAAATGTTGCTGGGCACCTGAGTGGCTCAGTCGTTAAGCATCTGACTTCAGCTCAGGTCATGATCTCAGAGTTCATGAGTTCAAGTCCCACATCAGGTGAGCTCGAGCCCCACTAAAGCCCTGGGTGAGCCTCACTTGTCTCTCTCTCTCTCTCTCTCTCTCTCTCTCTCTTTCTGCCCCTTGCTCACTTATGCTCTCTGTCTCTCTCAAAAAATAAAATAAAATAAAATAATAAAAAGCCAGGTTAAAAAAAGTGTGGCTGTATTTATTTATAGACATGACCGGAGAAAGCCAAAGAGAGGCAAATTACACAACAGCATGTATGTCATATTGAAATCATATTTTCATATATGCATATTCACATTTATATGCATAGAAAGAAGTCTGGAAGGAAATACAGCAACATGTTCATTGACTTGGGTGGTAGGATTACTAAAGGATGTTACTTAACTAATTAATTTTATGTTTGCTTATTTTTATATATGAGTTTTATGCAATGAATGTCTAATAAAGTAATAGCTTCCTACTTGGAGGTGCCAGGCTGTGTGTGAAGCACATCAGATGAGTTGCATGGAATCCTCACAATGATCATTTCAGGGGTGTTGGTAAACCCAGTTTAAATTTTTTTTTTAACGTTTTATTTATTTTTGAGACAGAGAGAGACAGAGCATGAACGGGGAAGGGGCAGAGAGAGAGGGAGACACAGAACCAGAAGCAGGCTCCAGGCTCTGAGCCATCAGCCCAGAGCCTGACGCGGGGCTCGAACTCACGGACCGCGAGATCGTGACCTGAGCTGAAGTCGGACGCCTAACCGACTGAGCCACCCAGGCACCCCGGTAAACCCAGTTTAGAGAGGGAGAAACTAAGGCCTCGTGAGGATAAGTCACGTGCTGTATGAGTTTCCTGTTGCTACTGTACCAAATGACCACAAACTTAGTGGCTTAAGACAACACAGATGTATTATTTTATAGTTCTGGATGCTAGAAGTCTGAAGTCTCATCGAGCTAAAAATCAAAAGTGTCAGCACAGCTATGTACACTCTGGAGGCTCTAGGGGAGAATCTGTTTCCTTGTCTTCTCTAGCTTCTAGAGGCTACCTGCACTCTTTGTCTCATGGTCCCTTCCTCCATCTTCAAGGCCAGCAATGGCTGGTTGAGTCTTTCTCACATGGCATCACTCTGGTTTTGACAATCCTGCCTTCCCCCTCCGATTTAAGGACCTTTGAAATTACCTTGGGCCCACCCAGATAATCCAGGATAATCTCCTGATTTTAAGGGCATCTGATTAGCAACCTTAATTCCATTTGCAACCATAATTCCCCTTTGCCATGCAATATTCACAGATTCTGAGGTTAGGATGTGGACATGTTTGACAGGCCATTTTTCTGCCTGTCACACATGCCCAAGGTTTCATAGGTATTGGGTGAGTGATTTGGAATATGAACTCATTCTGTTTCCTATACCCATGCTCTTAGATTATGCTATGTGGCTGGGTATTTGTATACTGAAGAAAATTTTAAACTTTTCCTAGGTTAAAAAATAAAAGGATATGCCTTTTTGTGTCTCTTCAGCCTTATTCAGCCTTATTGCTATGCCATCCACCTGCCCCTACCCAAATGCCCCATTCCAGCAAAATCCATCTGCCCACTGTTCCAAGACCTAACACTCCAAGCTCACTTCCACTTCAGGTTGTCCTCATACTGTCTTTTAAACTTGGGAGTGTCACTCTTGGTCATCTGAGAAGCTGTGCAAAAAACTTACTAGGGGAAATGGCCGTGCAAATAAGTGGGAGGGAGTGAAGAGGCTGGGAGAGCTGTCTGACCTGTGCAGGAAGCATCTACCTGAGGAGCAGTTTCAAAGAAAGCAGGCAAGTCCATCCTGACTACAGAGGAGCCCGTCTCCAGGCTCTGCTATAGTATCTCTGCAGAGCTCAGTCATTGCCAGTGGGGGAAGTCTGCCAAAGCACGGCCTTGGCTTAAAAGCAGAGAGAGCATAGCAGCTGGGACCCAAATTCTCTCCTAGCAGTCAGATCTAAGAGGCACATTCTCATGGTTGCCAAGTGGGCTCTTCGTGGTGACACCCTTCCTAGAGGAAGCTTTCTGGAGGCCAGATCATGACTGCCTCACCTCTACAACCCCCCGCCCCCCTCGCCCTTGCACTCCCAGCTAGGGTGTGCCTAAGGGCTTTGCGTCTGGCTTTTGTAGCCAGGCAGGCTTACACCTTTCCAAGCCTCAGTTTATTTATCTATGGAATGGGGTAACAGCAGTGCCTTCCACTTTGGGTTGGTGTGATGATGTAATGAGACTCTGAGTTTCAAGGCCTCCCTTCAGTTAGGGCCTGGCATAGGGTAGTGCCGACCGTCAGTAAATGACAGTCCTCATTGGAGTACTCTTTGGCCTAGTACATCCCTAATAAAATTTTCCTGAAACTACCTACCAAGTTTTTTTTTTTTTTAATGTTTATTTTTGAGAGCCACACAGAATTTGAGCAGGGGAGGGGCAGAGAGAGAGAGAGGGGTACACAGAAGCCAAAGCAGGCTCCAGGCTCTGAGCTGTCAGCACAGAGACCAATGTGGGGCTCAAACTCACGAGCAGCGAGATCATGACCTGAGCCGAAGTCCAACGCTTAACCAACTAAGCCACCCAGGCGCCCCTCATTAATATATGTGTATAAAGATGTTCATTTCCTTGATGTTTGTAAAAGGAAAAAACAACAAAAACATAAATGTCCAACATCAAGAGGATTGTTGAATAAATTATGGTGCATCTAGAACAGAATAAGCCATTATATAATGATTTATTTTTGATTTGATATTTTTGATATATACTTTGATACCTTTTTGATATATTCCATAATGTTGGAGGTTAATGCAATTTTTATATTAATGAATAAACAGAACGAAATTATTGTTAACTGATGTTTATATCCATGTAGTGTAATAGAAATGATTTTAATTTAATTCATTAGGTTTTTTTTCCTCCGAATTTTCTACAATGAACTTGTATTCTTACCATTAAGAAAACAACAGACGGGGCGCCTGGGTGGCGCAGTCGGTTAAGCATCCGACTTCAGCCAGGTCACGATCTCGCGGTCTGTGAGTTCGAGCCCCGCGCCAGGCTCTGGGCTGATGGCTCAGAGCCTGGAGCCTATTTCAGATTCTGTGTCTCCCTCTCTCTCTGCCCCTCCCCCATTCATGCTCTGTCTCTCTCTGTCCCAAAAATAAATAAACGTTGGAAAAAAAAATTAAAAAAAGAAAACAACAGACAATTTTTAATTACCTGGGGGTGAGGAGAGAGGTGGTAATCAATGTCAAAAACGGTCCTAAGGTCAAATTGGTTAAGGACTGTTAAATAGTGCCCATTACATTTAGTAAAAAGAAAGCATTTGGTGGCCACCATGAAAGCAGTTCTGGCAGAGGCAGAGCCCATTGTCAGCAACACAGGAATCATTATGGTTTTTTTAAAAAGTTAAAAAAGAAAATCACTTCCCAGGAATCTTGTTTGCACCAAGTGGGTACAGGGGAATCAAATACATGTGCAAATATATTTGTCCGTTTAGAAAAATGCACACTAGTTCGATCTCAGGCCCTCTCACTTGGTAGTCACCAAAACGTGAGCATGCGCAAAAAGTACAGGGCGGTGAGGGCAACCAGGTTTGCTGTAAGAAGTGGGAAAAGAAGCAAGGCCTTATCATTTCTGTATTTAAAAAATAGAGCAAGAATCATGCAAAATGGTAAAAAATACTTATATATACATATATATGTATATATATATACACACATATATAAATAAATATAAATATATATATATATACATATATATATATATATATATGTATATATATAAAAGCTAGTTTGATTGCATTTCTTGATACAACAGTCTTGCAAATCGAGGCACAGCAACTTGGAAATCCGCTACTGCAGCAGGTTAGCAACTACCCTGTGCAAAAAGAAAGGCAAAACCTACTGCATTGACCTGGGACCGCGAGACGCCCCGTGCTACCGGCTTTGACCAATTAGAGAGCAGAGTAGGCCGGGCCTCGCCTGTGATTGGAGAATAGGGGAAGGGCAAGGCTGTGGCACCGGCGCATGCGTCTCCACGGCTGCTGGTCCCGCGCCTCCTCCCTTCAGCTCGCCGACTGCTGGGAGTTGCTGTTGCAGGCCTGTGCCCTTACCTCCCGCGACTCTTCTCCGCTGTCTGCCCACCTCGGCTCAGCGATGCCGGTTGACCTCAGCAAGTGGTCCGGGCCTTTGAGCCTGCAGGAAGTGGACGAGCGGCCTCAGCATCCGCTGCAGGTCAAATACACGGGGGCGGAGGTCGACGAGCTGGGCAAAGTGCTGACGCCCACCCAGGTACCCGAGGGCGGCGGGCGTGTCTCTGCTCCAGGCCTGGAGGCCTCCGGGGAGGGGACCCGGCGGAGGTGGGAAGGATGTTCCGGCCTCTGTGCGCCGGATCCTCAGAGGGAAGGGGGTCGCGGTGCCCACGCTGCAGGCCTGCAGACACCTGCGGGCACCAGGACCGCAGCACGTGGCGGGCGGGGCTCCGCCTAAAGGAGAAAGTGATCTACTTTACTTCGTGGCGTTGACCGGGGCCTAGGCCCAGAAACTGCTTGGGCCTTGGGGGCAGGGGCGGGGAGGGGGCGGTGCCCGGGAAGTGATGGCCGAGGTCGCCCCGGCTGCCCCAGAGCCTCCCCTCGGGTCCCAGAATTTTAGGCCACAGTTTGGGTGGCAGAGGCCCCACCCGAGGCCATGTGACGCATTATGTAACCGGTGACCAGTATCGCCCCCGGATTCCTCCGTTTGTCTTAGCGGGCAAGAGCAAGAAGCCACCCGAAGGTAAGTTCTAAGTTCGTTCTGCAGCTGGAATGCTCGAGGGCAACAGCCTGCAGTGTTCTACCGTTGGGCCTCCAACGCCCCGGCCCGAGACCAGACCAGGCCCTGGCTGCTGCAAGCGGAGAAACGAGTGTCAGACACTTGCTAGTTATCGGTCATGAAGCTCCGGGGCAATGGTGTGAATAAACTGTTCTGACAGTGTACTGTGTTGGATGTTTACAGAGCTTATTGTTTTAAATAAAGTGCCTCTCTGCAGCCCACGTTTTCCCAGACTCACTATGCAGTTGGGCCACCTGGACTTTCTCATTTTCTGTGCACTTTTAAGTGTCCAGTTAATTCAGATTGCACTTCAGCAAGCCCCAGCTAAGCTCCTGGTCACAAAATCTAGAGGACCTGTCATTCCAGACCATGTGAGGTTGCAGTTTAGAGGACTCAGTCAGCGGCAGGGTTTAAATTCGGACCCCACCTCTTTCTGTTAATAACATGCTAGGGTAACAGCCCTGTAGTGTGGTTGGGACTAAAATAAATAATGTATATTAGTAAGCTCCTGGCTTTCAGCAGAGTCAATAAACTTTAGCTTTTATTAATAATCTACTGTGTGTTACCTTTGAGGAACCTGAAATCAAAGAGTGTTGGCTTCTGCATTTCCGACTTTTTAACTCCACACTGCTTCCTTCCTACAGGTTAAAAACCGGCCCACCAGTATTGCATGGGATGGCCTTGATCCAGGTAAACTCTACACCTTGGTCATGACAGATCCAGATGCTCCCAGCAGGAAGGACCCCAAATACAGGCAAGTTGGGGAAAGACGGGGAACACCAGGAACACCAGGTCATCCAAATATGACCTAGTGCTTTCTGGCATGCTGTGCCAGGAGAATAGACCCAGTTTGGGATGTCCACACCCATGCTTAAGCCAGAGTGTGCATTTCCTACCTCTCAGTCCCTAGTGCAGCAGTCTAGAAACTGTAGCCCAGAGCCACATCTGTCTGATACCTATTTTTGTATAGCCCCATGAGCCAAGAATGGTTTTTACATTTTTAAGTGATTGAAATTGAAAGAATAATGCTTTGTAACATGTGAAAGCTACAAGAAATTCAAATTTCAGTGTTCATATATTAAGTTTTGTTGGGACACGGCCACGATAACTTATTTATGTCTTGTTAATGGCAGCTTTCACACTATCGCCACAGAATTGGATAGTGACAGAGACAGTATGAACGGCAAAGCCTGAAACATTTACTGTCTGGCCCTTTCCAGAAAGTGTTTGCAGATACTGCCTAGAAAATCTCAGAGGGAGGTATTGGGCCCTCTCTTCTGCAGAGTGGTGAGGTTTGTGCTGGCCAAGAAAGCAGGACTGTCTGTGTCATCGCTGCATCCTGGCCCAGAGCCTGTGCTTCGTGCACACTTGCTGACTGTGCAGTGAGTGTGTACTAATTTCCTGTATGTTGACTGTCCTGTGTTCCTCATTATAGGGAATGGCACCATTTTCTGGTGGTCAACATGAAGGGCAACGACATTAGCAGCGGCACAGTCCTCTCTGATTACGTCGGCTCTGGGCCTCCCAAGGGCACAGGTCAGTAAAAGCTGCTTTGGGGGGTGAGGCAGGCGGGGGTAGTGGGTGCACATTAGGAGTGGCCCAAAGGGCTGCAAGTTTTAGTTTGGTTCTCAGAGATCCCTTAGCCTAGTGGGGCTTTCAGGCAGTGCAGTTCAACCTCCAAGGCAGTTGCCTGCCAGAGACATTGAGACCTGCAGTGACATCAGGTGGCTAGAACCTTGGGTTCTGGTCAGATGGCACCTCTGTTAATGATTGCCTCTCAGCCACTAGGCCATCATACGCAGGGAAGTCGGTGGGAGCATTCCGAGGAAGCAGTGTTGCAGAAAGCTTGGAACAGTTTCCGGGGGTGGGCAGTGGGGGTGGCAGTGCCATGCCGCTGCATGTGGATGGAACACAGTTAACCCATCTGAGTTCTACATTCAGCCTTCGCCGGTTCCCATGGAAGACCTCAGAAGTTATCATAGTTGCCAAATTCGTTATAAAGAACTGGCTTCTTTATCTCTTTATAGCTCCTTTCTGTTGCAAGTGTAGGGTGGTATCCTCTTGAAAAGACTTGGAAGCAAGAAGTATACTAAAGATACGCACACATGTTGTGTGGTGTTATGTTACAGAGTACATGTGCCGTGTTACAAAGAGAGGGAGAATACTATACTGAAACTTCCCCAAGTCAGATGTTACACCTGTTGTGCATTACAGGGTGCTTTCATTTGCTGGAGTAAGGAAGTCAGGTGGTTGGAAACATTGTCCAGCCGTGTTAGTCTGAAGAGGTACAGGAAGGTTCCCGACAAGAACAGTTGGCCATAGGCTCATGCTTTATCTGTAGACCCTGAAGCTTCAGATGGCTCAGGCCCTCTCATGTATTCGTAAGAGGAAAGTAAAGGTACATCTTTTCCAGGGATTGATTAAGTTCTCTAGGGCAGTTACATAATTAGGCAGTTTAATTATGGGAAGTACACACAGGAGAATAAAGCAATTCTCTCGAGTAGGAGCTGTGTTCTCATTAGCAAAAAAAGCTTCAGTGACTGACTTTTTTTTCCCCTTTTGCTTTTTAAAAAATACTCTTTTAGTAAAGTACAATATGCATAGCAAAAAATGCCCAGACCATAGTTGTTTTAGTCCATGAATATTGACTGACAGATGAAGGTGACCCTGTAAGCACCTTTGAACACTAGTTGTTTTTCAGCATCTTTGCTACTTAGTTGGTTGCAGTGAGTTTTACCAGGCACTAGGGTAGGTCCTGCAGTGAAGACGGTCAACTAGACAAACAGCATAGCTTTATGGAGCTCTTTACTAGTGAGGAGACTAAACTGAAAAGTAAGACTCTTAGAGGAGCGTTACTATGGCAGAAGTGAAGTGGGTGTTCAGATGGGGGTGGTGGAAGATGACTTGCAATCGGGTCCCAGTGGAGATGGGCTGGGAGCCCAGAATGAGATGAGTGGGGGGCAGAGGTGGTAGGAGGGGTGAGCAAGGGCCAGGCCCAGGCCCTGCTGCCAGCTGTGGGCTTCATGCCAGTTGCAGTGGGTTTTCAGCAGGTGAGTGTCCTGACTCCTACCTCTGCGGGTCCTCAGTGTCCCTCTTGTCAGTGGGGTGGCTGGGTCCCTCCCAGTTGGCACGTTGAACATGAACATGGGTGACCTCTCCATCCTTGATGCCTAGCTGTGTATGCATGTTCCCTCCAGGCCTTCACCGCTACGTCTGGCTGGTTTACGAGCAGAACGGGCCGCTGAAGTGTGACGAGCCCATTCTCAGCAACCGATCTGGAGACCACCGTGGCAAATTCAAAGTGGCATCTTTCCGCAAAAAGTACGAGCTTGGGCCCCCGGTGGCCGGTACATGTTACCAAGCTGAATGGGATGACTATGTGCCCAAACTCTATGAGCAGCTGTCTGGGAAGTAGGGAAATGCTAGGAGACAGAAAGCATCCTGGAGGTCTGGAGCAGTGTTCTCAAGTTGAGTGTTGCATGTAGATTTCTCTGCTTTCCCGTGTCCCATCCTCACAGGTGAGGCCTGAGCAATCAGATAGTGGTTTAGAGTGACTTTTCCTTCTGCCTGTCCTTTTATAATTTCAGAGAGTCACATCCCAGTTTATGTTTTGATCAAATTTGAACTCCTTTGTGAGGGATATATTGGTACCAGGATGGGGTCATCACATTGTTAATATGAGAGTAGCAACCCAGAATTTAAGAAAGAAAAAATTCAGGTAAAAAGACCAGGTCTTCTAGTAATAGAGCAGAGCATCAAAGACTCTTGAAGGGAGGTTTAAAAAAAAAAAAAAAAAAAAGATTCGTTGACTCTGCCTTTGTGAGCGGAGTCTGGAATTGTGCATGATGGCACTTCTGGGTCATGTTTCCACGGCCATGTCTCTCACCAAGAAAGCCAGAGGCTGGTGTGTCCACTAACCCCCAACATCTCAGACTATTTACTAGGAGTAAGTGTCCTGCTCTGCCTCCTTGAAATAGCAGTATTGGAAAAAGCAATAGGGAGAGTTGCTTTGCGGTTAAGGCACTGCCATTTAGATGAACTACAGGGCTGAGTGAGTTTGTCAAAAATCCCTAAGTTGTCTACCTGTTGAACTGGTCACTCTTCGTCTGTGTAAGAAAAGCCGATCTGGGGTTGCGGACTATTGTGTTAATTATGCTGTTTGCTTATAGTTGAATAAAAGTAAAAACATTGTGTGGATGAATCAGGTCTCTAGATATTTTGCCCTTTTGGGTATGGGGTTTCATAAATGTGGGAAGTCAAGAGACAGCCCCTTTCCCTGACCAGCATTGATGACCGGGACTTGATTCAGGGACCATACAGAGAATCCACGCTGTATATGTGCCATCAGACTACAGCAGAAGTAACCATTCCATGGGCATGGGCTCCTGGGTGGCTCAGTTGGTTAAGTGTCGAACTTTGGCTCAGGTCATGATCTCACGGTTTGTGAGTTCGAGCCCCACATCGGGCTCTGTGCTGACAGCTCAGAGCCTGGAGCCTGCTTCGGATTCTGTGTCTCCCCCCTCTCTCTGCCCCTCCCCTGCTCACACTGTCTCTTCCTCCCAAAAATAAATAAACATTAAAAAAAAAAAAGTAACCATTCCAACTTGAGGGTTTAAAAAGAAATAAATCACAAAGCTTTAGGCCAACTCTTGCCCAAAAAGTACCTTTGTTTTTCAAAAGGACTTCTCTCCACCTGAGTGAAACCAGTGGCACACCTTCTCCCTTGGTACTGTTGGGCACAGGAACAATGACCAAAAAATAGGCTACACCTCTCACTGTTCTGACTTGTGATCCATACGGAATCTGTACCCAAAAGGTGGGAGGGTGGGTTGGGGGAAGGTTACAGTTGACCCTTGAACAATTCAGGGTTTGCGGCACCCCGCCCCACCCCGTGGTTAAAAATCTGTGTATAACTTTTCAGTCTCTATAACCTTAACTACTAATAGTCTGCTGTTGACTGGAAGCCTTACCAATAACATAAATAATTGCTTAACACATTTTGTGTCTTCTATGCACTATATACCATATTATTACAATGAACGAAGCTAGAGAAAAGAATGTCCTTAAGAAAATTATAAGGAAGAGAAAATAGATTTACGGTACCATACCGTCTTGAAAAAAGTCCACATGTAAGTGGACCCATGCAGTTTTGAAACCCATTTGTTCAAGGGTCACCTGTACTTGGACACCACTTAATGTACCAAAAAGAAAGGAAAGGAGATACTTGAAGGTCCACATCACTGACCTGGTTTGTGATGGAGAAGGGGTCGTGATTGGGCCTGGCATGTGCTAAGCGCAGCTGGGTCTTTCCCTCACCTTTTGCTGCAGTTCCTTCTCTGAAAAAACTTGGAAATGCTGCTTTGTGTCCTCTCTGGAGGGGTGGGGGAAGGAAGAAGGTAATTATTTTCTAACTTCAGGGTTTTAAAATTCAATTTTTAAATTGCAAAACGGGCACCTAGGTGGTTCAGTCGATTAAGTGTCCAACTCTTGGTTTCGGCTCAGGTCATGATCTCACGGTTCCTAGGTGCGAGCCCCGCAGCAGTCTCTGTGCTTGATAGTGTGGAGCCTGCTTGAGATTCTCAATCTCCCTCTCTCTCTGTCCTTCCACAACCCCCCTCTCTCAAAATAAATAAGCTTTTAAAATATAAATAAGGGGCACCTGGGTGGCTCAGTTAAGCATCCAACTTAGGCTCAGGTCATAATCTTAGGGTTCATTGGTTTGAGCCCTGGGTTGGTCTCTGTGCTGATGGCTCAGAACCTGGAGCCTGCTTCAGATTTGTGTCTCCCTCTCTCTGCCCCTCCCCCACTCATGCTCGCAAACTCTGTCTCAAAAATAAACGTTTAAAAAAATTAAAAAATATATAAATAAATAATTTGCAAAACAAAAAGTCCTATAAAGAAAACAACTATCCTGTTGACCTTAAAAATAAATGTGCAAAATAACGCACACCCATGGTTAGACGAGGAACACAGCGTGGGAAGAAGTGCCTTCCACCTTCCTGGTTCTTCAGGAGCAGTTAGCAGTCTGTGCTTTCTTCAGAAACCTAAATCTCCAGGTCAGCCATATATCTACATATCTCCTCTTTTTTTTTTTTTTTTATTTAAAAAAAAAAAAATTTTTTTTTCAACGTTTATTTTATTTTTGGGACAGAGAGAGACAGAGCATGAACGGGGGAGGGGCAGCGAGAGAGGGAGACACAGAATCGGAAACAGGCTCCAGGCTCTGAGCCATCAGCCCAGAGCCCGATGCGGGGCTCGAACTCCCGGACCGCGAGATCGTGACCTGGCTGAAGTCGGACGCTTAACCGACTGCGCCACCCAGGCGCCCCACTACATATCTCCTCTTTAAAAATTAGGGTCTTTCTACCCATGTTAGCATACATTGTTAGGCACTGTTTCTTCCCCAACTAATGCACCCCTGTGCAGTATATCTTTAGTTAAAAGGTGCCTACAATTCACACCTATATTTTGAACAAATATTCTATTGTTATGGGAGTTCTGTAAAGAACCAGTCTAGTTCCCCTACTGTGATTAGATTATTTCTGGTAGTTTGCTATTATAAACGGTGCGTCCACAAACATTTTTCTAGATGTATAAATGCTTTTGCAAGTAATTTAGTAAATTTCTACCACTGAAATAGGTCAAAGGGTATATACATTTTTAGTCCTGATCCTGACAAACCACCCTCCAAAAATGTCATGCTTATACTCCACGTCAACGGTACATGAAAGTACCTTTTTCTCCCTGTGCCCTTAACTGATTTTCTCAAACTTTAAACATTTTAATAATTTGGTATTTATGTGTATTTAAGATGAGGGGAGCCTGGGTGGCTCAGTCTGTTCAGCGTCTGACTTCAGATCAGGTCATGATTTCACGGTTTGAGGGTTCAAGCCCCATGTCAGACTCTGAGCTAACAGCTCGGAACCTGGAGCCTGCTTCACATTCTGTGTCTTCCTCTCTCTGGGCCCCTCCCCTGCTCATGCTCTGTCTCTCTCAGTCTCTCAAAAATAAATGTTTAAAAAAATTTGTTTTAATAATTTACTCTTTTCTCTCTAAACTCCTGTTTTCTTTGAGACTTCTCTGCTAACCACAGTAGTTTCTCACTCATAGAGACTGAAAAATCAATGAGGAATTATGGTAGTATGTTAGTTTCCTGGTCTAGGACAGGTATAGACTCAAAAATGATTCAGAAAAAGGTCAACAACCCAACCAAAGAAGGTCAAGTGTATGCGCAAGAAGATCACATGAAAAGAATACATAGGAAAAGATATAACCTTAGAAATAGGGGGATAGCCTCCCTCAGTCTGTTTTTAATATTTATTTATTTTGAAAGAGACAGAGAGTGAGATAGAGCATGAGTGGGGGAGGGGCAGAAAGAGAGGGAGACACAGATTCTGAAGCAGACTCCAGGCTCTGAGCTGTCAGCACAGAGCCTGATGTGGGGCTCTAAATCATGGACCAGTGATCATGACCTGAGCTGAAGTCGGAAACTCAACTGACTGAGCCACCCAGGCGCCCCTCCTGCTATTCTTAATTTGCTGGGAGTTCTTGGTTTTTATCTTTTTAATGAATGGATGTAGAACTTTTTCCAAATGCTTTTTCTGCTTCTACTGAAATGATTTCATGAGTTTCCCACTTATTTTGTTAATATAGTGATTACATTGATTTTCAAGTGTTAAATCAACTTTGTATTTATGAGATAAACCTTTCTTGTTCATTGTGTACTGCCAATCTTTTTTTTTTTTAATGTTTATTTTTGAGAGAGAGAGGAAGAGAGAGCACGTGAGTTGGGGAGGGGCAGAGAGAGGAGGAGAGAATACAAAGCAGGCTCTGCACAGTCAGCACAGAGCCCTATGCAGGGCTCAAACCCATGAACCATGAGATCATGACCTGAGCCGAAACCAAGAGTCAGAATCTCAACTGACTGAGCCACCCAGGTGTCCTGTAGTACAAATCTTTTAAAGTATTGCTAGTTTCCATCTGCTAATATTTTATTAAGTAATTTTATATCCATATTTATAAGGTACATTCATTTATATTTTGCTTTTTTTTGATAAAGTCTTTCCAGATTTTTTATTATTGAAGTATAGTTGATATACAATGTCATATTAGGTTTAGGTGTACGTGATTCCACAATTCTATACATTACTCGGTGCTTACCACAAGTGTAGTCACCATCTGTTGTGTTTCTTATGTTGTACTTTTTATCTCCATGACTTACTTATAACTGGAAGTTTGTACCTTTTAATTCCCTTCACCTATTTTGTCTGTCCCTCTCCCCTTGTCAGGTTTTGATATTACATATACACACAACAAGTTGGATAGTGATCCTGTCTTCTTTATGTCTTGAAAAAAATTGTGTAAGGTTTGTGTTACTTCTTCCTTGAATGTTGATAGAATTCACTAGTGAAACTGTCTGGAATTGAAGTTTTTTCTTTGAGAAACTTTTTATGACAAATTCAAAAATTTTAAAGATATAGGGCTATTAAGTTTCTATTTCTACTTGTGTCAATTTTGGTTAAGTTGGTTTTTTAAGAAATAAGTGTATTTCATTCAGGTGTCAAATTTGTTGCTATGAAGTTATTCATAGTTTTCTCTCATTATCCTTTTCATATCTGTGGGATCTGTGATGATAACTCCCCTATTCACCCCTGATACTGGCAATTTGTTTTTTCTTGGTAATTCTAGCCAGGAATTTGTCAATTTGGTTGCTCTTTTCAAAGAATAAGCTTTTGGCTTGGATGGGTCCTTTGTTGTTTATCCTCTATTTTATTTATTTATTTTTTATTTAATATATGAAATTTATTGTCAAATTGGTTTCCATATAACACCCAGTGCTCATCCCAAAAGATGCCCTCTTCAATACCCATCACTCACCCTCTCCTCCCTCCCACCCCCCATCAACCCTCAGTTTGTTCTCAGTTTTTTTTTTTTTTTTTTCAACGTTTATTTATTTTTGGGACAGAGAGAGACAGAGCATGAACGGGGGAGGGGCAGAGAGAGAGGGAGACACAGAAGCGGAAACAGGCTCCAGGCTCCGAGCCATCAGCCCAGAGCCCGATGCGGGGCTCGAACTCACGAACCGCGAGATCGTGACCTGGCTGAAGTCGGACGCTTAACCGACTGCGCCACCCAGGCGCCCCTGTTCTCAGTTTTTAAGAGTCTCTTATGCTTTGGGTCTCTCTCCCACTCTAACCTCTTTTTTTTTTTTTTTCCTTCCCCTCCCCCATGGGTTTCTGTTAAGTTTCTCAGGATCCACATAAGAGTGAAAACATATGGTATCTGTCTTTCTCTGTATGGCTTATTTCACTTAGCATCACACTCTCCAGTTCCATCCACGTTGCTACAAAGGGCCACATTTCATTCTTTCTCATTGCCATGTAGTACTCCATTGTGTATATAAACCATAATTTCTTTATCCATTCATCAGTTGATGGACATTTAGGCTCTTTCCATAATTTGGATATTGTTGAGAGTGCTACTATAAACATTGGGGTACAAGTGCCCCTATGCATCAGTACTCCTGTATCCCTTGGGTAAATTCCTAGCAGCGCTACTGCTGGGTCATAGGGTAGGTCTATTTTTAATTTTTTGAGGAACCTCCATACTGTTTTCCAGAGTGGCTGCACCAGTTTGCATTCCCACCAACAATGCAAAAGAGATCCTCTTTCTCTGCATCCTCACCAACATCTGTCATTGCCTGAATTGTTAATGTTAGCCATTCTGACAGGTGTGAGGTGGTATCTCATGTGGTTTTACTTGTATTTCCCTGATGATGACTGATGTTGAGCATTTTTTAATGTGTCTGTCAGCCATCTGGATGTCTTCTTTGGAGAAGTGTCTATTCATGTCTTTTGCCCATTTCTTCACTAGATTATTTGTTTTTTGGGTGTTGAGTTTCATAAGTTCTCTATAATTTTGGATACTAACCCTTTATCTGATATGTCATTTGCAAATATCTTGTCCCATTCCATCCGTTGCCTTTTAGTTTCACTGATTGTTTCCTTCGCTGTGCAGAAGATTTTTGTTTTGATGAGGTCCCAATAGTTCATTTTTGCTTTTGTTTCCCTTTCCTCTGGAGATGTGCTGAGTAAGAAATTGCTGTGGCCGAGGTCAAAGAGGTTTTTGCCTGCTTTCTCCCCTAGGATTTTGATGGCCTCCTGTCTTACATTTAGATCTTTCATCCATTTTGAGTTTATTTTTGTGTATGGTGTAAAGAAGTGGTCCAGGTTCATTCTTCTGCATGCTACTGTCCAGTTTTCCCAGCACCACTTGCTGAAGAGACTGTCTTTATTCCATTGGATATTCTTTCCTGCTTTGTCAAAGATTAGTTGGCCATATGTTTGTTGGTCCGTTTCTGGGTTCTCTATTCTGTTCCATTGATCTGAGTGTCTGTTCTTGTGCCAGTACCATACTGTCTTGATGATTACAGCTTTGTAATACATCTTGAAGTCCGGGATTGTGATGCCTCTAGCTTTGTTTTTCTTTTTCAGGATTGCTTTAACTATTTGGGGTCTTTTCAGGTTCCATACAAATTTTAGGGTTGTTTGTTCTAGCTCTGTGAGGAATGCTGGTGTTATTTTGATAGGGATTGCATTGAATATGTAGATTGCTTTGGGTAATTTTAACAATATTTCTTCTTCCTGTCCAGGAGCAGAAAATCTTTTTCCATTTTTTTGTGTCTTCTTCAATTTATTTCATAAGCTTTCTATAGTTTTCAGTGTACAGATTTTTCATCTCTTTGGTTAGGTTTATTCCTAGGTATTTTATGGTTTTTGGTGCAATTGTAAATGGGATTGATTCCTTGATTTTCTGTGGCTTCATTATTGGTATATAGGAATGCAACTGATTTCTGTGCATTGATTTTATATCCTGTGACTTTGTTGAAATCATGGATCAGTTCTAGCAGTTTTTTGGTGTAATCTTTTGGGTTTTCCATAAAGAGTATCATGTCATCTGCAAAGAGTGAAAGTCTGACTTCCTCCTTGCCAATTTGGATGCCTTTTATTCCTTTGTGTTGTCTGACTGGAGGCTAAGACTATGTTGAATAACTGTTGAGAGTGAACATCCCTGTCATGTTCTTGAGCTTAGGGGGAAAGCTCTCAGTTTTTAGAGGAAATTAAAAAGTACATGGAAGTCCATGAAAATGGTAACACCACAGCCCGACGCCTCTGGGACACAGCAAAGGCGGTCATAAGAGAGAAGTATATAGCAATCCAGGCCTTCCTAAAGAAGGAAGAAAGGTCTCAGATACACAACCTAACCTTACACCTTAAAGAACTGGAAAAATAACAGCAAATAAAACACAAAGCCAGCATAAAGGCAGAAAGTAGAGCAGAAATCGAAACCAACCAACCAAACAACAACAACAACAAGAAAAAACCAGAACAGATCAATGAAACCAGGAGCTTGTTCTTTGAAAGAATTAACAAAACTGATAAATCCCTCACCAGTTTGATCAAAAAGAAAAAGGAAAGGAACCAAATAAATAAAATCAAGAATGAAAGAGGAAAGATCACAACCAACATAGCAGAAATACAAACAATAATAAGAGAATATCATGAGCAATTATATGCCAATAAAATGACAATCTGGAAGAAATGGGCAAATTCCTAGAAACATTTAAACTACCAAAACTGAAACAAGAATAGAAAAGTTGAACAGACCCATAACCAGTAAAGAAATCGAATTGGTAATCAAAAATCTCCCAGAAAACACGACTCCAGGGCCCAATCATTTACTTTCACCTTATCTGTGTCTTTAATATTTAGTTTGTCTCTTATAGATAGCATACAGTCCTTTTAAAAATTCACTCTGTCAATTTTAACTGGATTATTTAGAGACCGTTAATATATATATTTTTAAGTTTATTTTGAGAGAGAGCACACAAGCAGGGGAGGGACAGAGAGAGAGGGAGACATAGAGAATCCCAAGCAGGCTCCACTCCGTCAGTGCAGAGCCTAATGTGAGGCTCAAACTCATGAACCGTGAGATCATGACCTGAGCCGAGATCAAGAGATGGCTGCTTAACTGACTGAGCCACCCAGGCACCCCGTAGACTGCTAATATTTAATGTAATTACTGCTAATGGTGGGATTTAGGTTGACCCTGTTATGTTTTCTGTTTGCTCCTCTTTATATATCTCTGTTTTCCCTTTCCTGCCTTCTTTTGGATTATTTGAATATTTTACCTATTGGAATTTGGTCTGTTATGCCTCTTTAGGTTTTCTTTTTGTTTTTGGTAGTTACTCCAGGAATTACAGTATACATACCTAATTTTTCATAATCTGCTTAGAGGAAAAATACAAAATTCTTCATTTTGTAACAAGTAGAAGCTTCACATAATAAGTAGAAGCATGGCAACCATATGGGTCCTTGATCCCCAAATTTTGTTATAGTTGTCACATGAATTGCATTTACATACATCAAAACCCTCCGTAGATGATGTTAAAATTTTTGCTTTCAAATATATATATATATATATATATATATATATATATATATATATATATATATCCAAGTTTTTCCTTCTGGTATCATTTTCCTTCACTATGAGGAACTTCCTTTAGCATTTCTTGTAGAGTAGGCCTGCTGACAATAAATTCTCTTAATTTTTCTTCATCTGAGGATGATTTTATTTTACCTTCATTCCTCTGTCTAGGTGACTCTTCCACAATCCACACGCTTTTTTTTTTTTCCCCCTAGTGTCCTCAGATAGTTTCTTTTGTGTTTGGTCTAGTTTTTAGTTGTAATCAGTGGAAAAGACTTGCATGCGACTATGCCAAACTATGCCAAACTATAATAAAAATATATTTTTTATACCTTATCCTTTCTTTGACAAAATACATTACTCCATTAAAATTGGAGGGGGATGTGGTGTTCTTACATGGGCATGTTTCCACTTGCCCCAGAATATGTTTTTGTTTTTTTAACTCCAAGGATTTTTAAAGTTTATTTATTCTTCAGAGAAAGAGAAAGCAAGCCAGGGAGGAGCAGAGAGAGGGAGGAGAGAGATCCCCAAGCAGGCTCTGTTCTGCACTGTCAGCATAGATCCCAAAGCATGGCTCCAGCTCACAAACTGTGAGATCCTGAGCTGAAATCAAGACAGTCAGACCCTTAACTGACTGAGCCACCCAAGCACCCCTGGAATATGCTTTTTCAACAGATACATAATTACAGATGGTGGCAAATTCAAGAAAAAAAATTTTTTTTTTTTTTTTACTCAATTCAACATCACTGGTAAGTGTTGTCTGGTATTCCCTATGACTGTAATTGTTTCAGTTCAACTCCTGGTGGTACCTACCACTTGAATTGTCATGGCTTGTCTTAGTCCACTATTGATTAACCTAGTCCCTTGACTTACTTGTTTCAGTGGAGATTTAAACCATGAGCTCCTACAGAGTAGGGACCTATTTACTGCCACACCCTCCAGGCACACAGATGTTCGATCACTATTTCTTGAGTGAATGAGCAAAATATGATCTTGGCACTTCTAACACCCCCTTATCATTCCCCTTTTCCTTTATCTATGGCACTTATGACCGTGTAAGGTAATTTATTATAATTATTGTGTTATCATTTTCCTCCTACCCCTTAATGTAAACTCCAGGAGGGCAAGCATCTTTACCTTTTTAAGAGACACTGATGCTATGACGTTATGTTTTCTGGCATTGTACCGGACCTATAAGGTACTCATTGAATGAATAGTTGCAAGTCAAACATAAGCAGTCCTTACCATACATATGACGAACCGGCAATACCTTCTTCTTTCCAGAGAGATTAGTATATGCTGGAAGAATACAGGACACAGGCTCTCCACTGCTGCCCTAGCACCACTTTTGTTCCTGTTCTCTTGCTGCCGTTCTGCTTCCTGTCTCTTCTCACTGCCTCCTCATGTAGGTCCTAGGAGGTGGAAGACTCAGTCTATTCCAGGTCTGAGGAGCAGGGACTCACATTCCTTCTTTCTGGTGACTCTACCTTGGGGCACATCACAGACAAACTTGTGGAGGAGGAACTTTTATAAAGATCAGCACTTACAATGTCATGGAAATAAGCCCCTTCACAGGCTAGCTAGATGGCTTTTTTTTTTTTTTTTTTTCCACTCCAGAGGGACATGAAACAAACCATGGGAAGTTTTTCTGCCTTACTAATGATATAATATGTCCTTCTGAGTGGCAGCGTGACCTATGCTTAGGAGTGTGGGTTCTGGAATCAGACAGGTCTCAGTTCATACTCCACGGCCACCACTTTCCCTTGGTCTGAGCTTATTTCCTCATCTGTAAAATGCTTAATGTAGTGTCCCATCAAATAGTAAGCAGAAGCATGCAATACAGGTTATCTGTTTTTCATGGACAATTATGAGTATTCTTTCCAGCCCTTTCCAGTGTTATTTTCTGAGGTGCCTAATATAGAAACTTAAATGAACGAAGCTGCTAGGAAACTGGGTGATAATTATCAAAGGTTTTATGGTTGATAATTATTTTATAATTTTTTGAGTATATCTCTCTGCTTTAGTCTGTCAGAGTGAACATGACTGGTCACATTTGTTAATGATGACTGAACATTCTGTAGGACACAAGGATGATCTTCAGGTCATCATGCTAAAGATAAATTTTCAACGTCCAGGACTTAGGACCATAAAAATAAGAGATTTTCCTGAAAATGTCTTGACCCCAAAACTGTATATTAGAAGTTGTATATTTTAGGGGCGCCTGGGTGGCTCAGTTGCTTAAGCATCTGATTTCAGCTCAGGTCAAGATCTCATGGTCCGTAGGTTCAAATCCCACGTCAGGCTATGTGCTGACAGCTCAGAGCCTGGAGCCTGCTTTGGATTCTGTGTCTCCCTCTCTCTGCCTCTTCCCTGCCTGTGTCTCTCTCTTTTTCTCAAAAAATAAATAAGCATTACAAAAAAAGTTATATATTTTATCACCTCATTGTTATGTACATAAAATTATTCTAATGAAATCAGAATTTGAGGGGATCTACTATTACAGTGGGATCATTTCACATGTTTGGTCATAATCTCTCCTTAATAACTTGCTTCTTTCTCTGCAGTGTATGTGCCTAAGTATGACTGGCACATTGGTGTGTGTGTGTGTGTGTGTGTGTGTGTGTGTGTGTGTGCCTTTTTCTAAAAGGCAAAAAGGAGCAATTGACCACTTCAAACAGTGCAACATTATCTTCATCCCCGTAGAAGAACTTGGAAGATACAGCTTTACCTGAAAGTCTTGGATGGCTCTTCTTCAAGAAGCAACCAGGGCTACGGAGAATGATTTCTGGAGGGCAGGTCTCCCTCTGAATTACAAACTGGTGAACCTAGAAGGGAAACTTCCTGCTACAATAACACAGCAAGGCGATGTGATGAACACTTTTATTTACAAATATAATTAAAAGCTCTGACAGTTATCATGCTCTTCCTTGGAACCTGAAAAATGTTTTGTTTTGTTTTTTTTAAAGTGCATGCAAAAGAAGTAAAGCCTTTTTTTTTTCATCATTTTTTATTGTAAGAAAATACACAGTTTGAAAGTGTGAATAATGCAATATTTATGACCAAGTTATGGGACTCAGGGAGGGGAAGGGAAATAAAGAAAAAGATCAAGATGATCTGATTGAGAGACAGTGTTGAACTCCAAATACTGAATTGGAAAAGGAGGAAGGTGGGGAGGAATAGGAGGAGGAAGTAAAAAAATTTGATCAGAGAAACAGTTAAAATACAATATGAAAATAAGTAATACCTCTCCTTAAATTCCTTCTATACACAAAATACACGATTTGCCAAAGCCCAATTTGTGCTACTGGGATTCTGTGAGCTCCTTAAGTGTATTCACATCCTCTGCAACAGCAGAAAATGATTATGATACAATCAGAATATGCTGAAGACAAGTTAAACTCTTGCCAGCAGGTTCTTAAAAATCACAAGATCTCTTCACCCCGCCCACCCCCCCGTCCCCAAAAAAGTAATAATATGTCACCACTGATATGTACATCACAATTAGTTTCTGTAAAATGTATCAAATTTTCAATCTTTAATAAAACTTTGTTTTTTTTTTATTCCTGATGAATAAATACCAAAAAAATAAAATAAAATAAAATAATGCAGCAGCTAGTTAAGGTGTAAGGCTGCGGATATTGTGTCTCTCTCCCCCTTGGCATTTATTATTATTATTATTATTATTATTATTATTATTTTTATTTTTTTGCTTTACTTTCACAGATTGGTGGTAATGAGTGATTGCTTAAAGCAATATATACCCACTTTTTTGTTGTTGTTGTTGGTTTATTGTTTTGTTAGAACTGTCTCCAAAGTTTTCACTGAAACATTTTGAATCACATCAATACTGTGACGTGTACTATGAATAGAAGAGATGGCCAGGTTTTGGCCAGCACTGAAAGTTGACACGGGGGGAGGAAGGGGCCCCTGATGGAGTAAGAATAAACAGGCACTAGTCCGACACGATGTCAGTAAGAGTAAGAGAGAGAGAGAGTGAGAGCAACGCCCGTTAAAATGGGGAATGTGGTTTTGCAGGGTCTGAATTTTTTTCTGTTTTCTTTTTTTTTTCTTTTTTTTTCTTTTTTTTTTTGTAAATGGCAAAAAAATTTAATCTCATCTATAGTCCTCCTTAGGAAAATCTAATGTAACCAAATTCCCAAATCCCATTCTGAGGCTCTCCATGTCAAAAGTTTCAATCTCTCGCTCTTGCCTTTCCAATAGGTACTTTATTCTCTCGCTGCGTTCCTTCTGAAGGGCAGCCAGCTCTTCTTCAATCTGAAAAAAGCACAAGCAAGGAGCCGCTCTTAGTGGCAGGGGTCTCCCTGCAGGCGCTCACAAACACACACATCCACACACATGCACACGTGTGACGAACGCACACCCAGGAACTAAGCGTAAACTAGACTGGGGAAGGCTGGGAGAATCCTGGGATAAACGTCTTGTATCTAGTCCATTATATTCACAATCTGCTCACAAGAGTAACAATGTTTGGGGCCCGCCTGGGGCGAGCCAGCGCTATCATTCTAGCAGACCAAGCAGCTTGGCTGATCCGGGTCAGTGTCCTGTCTCAGCAGGAGATGGCTCAGGAGAAGCTAAAAGACACTCAAGCACAATTAGACTGTGCTGCTTTCCCATAGAGAGCCAAATGCCCCCTGGGTCATTAGCAATTCAGTTCTAGAACAGGAGCTGTGAAAATAGTCTCTTACGTTGGTCTCAGGGAAGTATCAGAAGAAGGTACAGATAACTGGTTAAGCAAATAAATGCTTAACAGCTTTTAGACGCTTTATGAAATCTTTTCTACTTCCTATTCCTCAGCAATATTTACAGCAATGACTATTTCACTTCTGATAACATTTATTATGCGGGGCAATATCAGCTTCTCTTCCTTTTAATTTCTTTTAAAGAGCCCTGCTGGTGATTTCTTTCGGTTTAGAAATAGCTGGAAATAAAAAAACAAATCCGCATCTGGCTTCCTCGTACCATTCAGCAGCCATGCTATCCGCTCATTGTGCCTTTCGCATGTGTCCTATCAACTACCGGGTGACCCATGTTGTTCTCCTGGCTGTGAAGCCAGAGGGTTTCCTAGCAGGGTAATAGAAAGAGCTTACTTAGGCTGTGGGGTCAGACTTAGGCGGGTAACTTCAGCATTTGGAGCCTTAGTATCCTGCCTGTGGGATGGAGATCAGGCCTAGCTCTCAGGGGTCCTAGGAGTGTAACAGCAGATAATGAGTGAACAGCGCCCGGTTTAGGTGCAGGGGCCGGGCTCCGCGAAGGGCAGCTCCCTGGGCCAGGGCCCGTCCTCCGCGCAGCTGTGCGCGACCCAGAGTAGTGCTTTCGTACCTTCTGCTCAAGATGTGCCCGGCGCAGAGACACCCTCTGCTCCAGCTTCTGGAGCTCTCGCTCGTGCTGTGCCTCTGTCTGCATCTTGATCTTGCTCTGGTAGGCGTTGAGCAGCTCCATCTCCTGCTGTAGCTGTAGCCTCAAGGCCTGGCACTCAGCTTCTTGCGCCTCATCGAGCCGCAACTGTGGGGCACAAAAGACACACGCTGTAATTCATCCCTGGCTCACAGTGCCTGCTGCCTGCCGGAAGATGCTTCCTTGTGTAGAGTGGAACAGACCCCCTCAGAACACCAGAGGCCCCGGGGACATTCAGAGTTAGAAATCAGAAATAGTGCGTTCTGCCCCATGGGCTACAAAGTTCTACAAACACATTCCTAAAGCATTCTTTCTTAAGAAAACAAACACATTCTTTTCTTAAGAAAAACTGGTTTTCTTAAAACCACAGTAGCAGGAGTCAGGAGGGCTACGTGCCCCAGTGATGAAGCCGGTGGGTTTTGGATGTAGACTCCCGAGCTTGAGGTCTAGCTCCACGATTCGCTCGGGTGTGTTACCTTGAGAAGTTACCTCTCTGGGTCCCGTTTTGTTCCTCTCAAGAAAATATCAGTAATAGTTCCTACTGTCTAAGATTGGTATGAACATTAAATGAAGGAATTCACACGACATCCTAGGCATGGTTCTAGATGCATACCAAGCGCTTAGTAAATAGTAGCTGTTATCATCATTTTGGTTTTGACTAACCATTTTCATACTTATGTATCTTTAACTCTCAAACCACCATACATTGAGATATCCTTAGCTCTAAAAAAGGAGTCAAATCTCCATTACACTTGGGGCCTATCCCACAGTACACTTATGATCCTAGCAAGTGATGGCAGTCCCTACTGCTGGCCATACAAGTTGTCCTGCCGGCCAGCCAATCTAAAACTCTTCCCCACAGAAGATAGCCAAGGTTCAAAATCTCTTCCCCACAGAAGATAGCCATGATGATCTCAAGGAGCACATTTGGGTTTGAAACGGCAAAGCCCAGATTATAAAGTAGGCCGATAGAGTGCCCCTTGCTCCCTCTAGCTCCTGAACTTTGTATTATTATGCCATGCTACTGATCCTGTATGGGGAATGGGCCAAGTCAGCCAGCACAAATGCCAACCTTTCAATGAGCATAACTGAAGGTTTGGGGCTATTAGTGGGACTATGTTTTGAGATTGATGATCCTCCTGTCTTAGGCTTGGTTTTGTCTAAATCTAGCAGGCCCTCAGTTTAGCTGGGAAGTTAAGAGATTAGAATCCTTGAATTAGGTAGTTCTGCCAACACTGAATTTATCCACATGTTTCTACACAGACCACTTCGCCAAGACACTTATTCTCCATTTTACACTCCCTTCCCTAATTGGTGCAATTTTTGACAATTAGCAATATATTTCAATATCTTAAGAAACTTTTGGTATGTTGTTAGAATAGTTTTAGGAAGTTATATGCAGTGTCTTCTTTAGTACTTTAGAGAAGTATATCACATGAACATAAAATAAACAATAATCACATCTCCATGGTATTTTCTAGTAATTAATCCTACCCAGCTTTCACTAAAATCCGCTGAAGAGGAAACCTCTTTTCTTATTTTCCCAAATGAAGGGAGAAGAGACACAAGATACGACAGTCTGCAGCAGGAGCAGCCTTACAGATAAATGCCAAAGGGTTTACTGGCTCCCAATAAAATGTATCAATTCCCTCTCAATATGGGAGTTTCCTCACCAATAAAGGGAATGAAAGTCTGTTCTTTTCTACTTGTTTCTGTTAATTGTTATGAGGCCTGGCCCAGTGGGTGAGAGGTTCGTCCTATGGGCAGTTTAGACCATTGGAAGTCTCCATCTTCTCTTCTTTCTGGCGTTCTATTATTAATGCCCGTAACTATGTTATTCCGTCCCAGCTCTGCTCTGTAAAAGTGCCAGCCTAGAAATCAGAGAGATTATTCCAGTATCTGCTGTTCATCATCCCAAAGTTCCACATATCAAACTCATTAAAATGTTTTAATGAATTGTAGGTAAATACCACGTCTGTTTCCTGAGGCGGATTAATGTGAATGAAAGGAGGTGATGGCAGCTTCATAACGTAATATGGCCAGGCTTACGAACTCCTCCCGAAATGGGGTCAAATCCCAGCTTCATCACTACTCAGCTAACTACCACTGTGTGAGCCCCAAAGCCAGGAGCTGGCACATTATAGCCCAAGGGCCAAATCTGACTTGCTGCCTATTTTTGTCAATAAGGTTTATTGGAACACAGACATGCTCATTCATTTATGTACCACCCAGGACTGCTTTTGCACTACAACAGCAGAGTTGAGTAGTTGTGACAGCGACCCTGTGGTTCACAAAGACTAAAATATTTATTACCTGCCCCTCTACAGAAACAGTTTGCCAACTCTTGCCCTAAGCAAGTGGCTTTACTTCAATAAACCTCAGTTTCCTTGCGGGTAAATTGGGGTTGAAACAGTAACTACTTCAAAGGTGAAAGGGGTTTCACAAGAATGAAATAACACTTAAAAATATCCAAAATAGTGGCTGGCACATGGTAAGGAGTCAGTAAAGGATAGCAGCATTTATCATGCCTACTTGTATCTCCTCCCCGTCCTCAGAAGAAAGGGCATTTCCTTCCTTTTATTCAAGGGCAACCGTGAACCTATATTCTTGGAGCCCATTCCGTCCATCTTCTGTAACAATCATTCATCAAGCACTTGGTGGATGCCAACCAGGAATTGTTGCAGATGCTAATAACACGAAGATGAACAAGACGAAAATCCTACCGGCCTTTACGTCCCTAGCAACTCTCTCTCCCCTCTCCTACCCCTGAACCTCTCCCTGTACTCTCTCATCCTGCTCCTTACTTCTATGGCAAGGGGTCTTTATCTCACCTGACTCCCAGCAGCATTTAATACCACGGATTGCCTTTTCCTTCTGGAAATCTCTCTCTTGTCTTCTGAGATACCACAGCTTCTTGGTTTTCCCCTCCCTCCTCTCCTTTCCAGCTACTCCCTCCCTTCCAGCCATTATACATGGGCTCACGTCTTCCTCTAACCTCTCTTCCTAAGGAATCTCATCTATTCCCAAGGCTGCCATTACCATCTCTATGCGGATGACTCCCACCTCTACACCTCTATTTCAGACTTGTCTCCTGAGGCCCAGACTAGCTTATCTGGTCTGCTAGAGACATCTTCACCTGGATGGTGCCCAGGCCCTCAAGCTCAGCATGACTAATATTAGCTAATGATCATTCCCTTCCCTCTTCCCCAAGCTGCTCAACTTCCCTCTTTACCACAGAGATAAGTGGCACCACCATCTACTGTTTTGCTCAAACTAGAGACTGGGAGTCATCCTTAATCTACTTCATTCTCTGGGTCCACTCTGTTACTAAATGCTTTCACTTCCACCTCCTGCTTCTCTCTCAAATTTCATCACTTTCTCCATCCCATCCCCCCTGCCGGTCTAGCCACCACTTGCTCCTGCCCAGGTAAAAGCAGCAAGTATATGTACACCATCCCCTGAGACCCATCTGACCATCTTCCAGGCCATTCTCTGCCTGTCACTGGACTGATTGTTTAAAAATGCAAATCTGATGTCAGTCTCCCTTCCCTCCCCCCGCCACTTAATGCTATTCTATGGCCTCCCATTGCTTTTAGGATAAAGAACAAAATCCTTAAGAAAACTTACAGGCCCCTGTGTGATCTGGCCCCTATTTACCCCTCCAGTCTTACTCTCATTTGGTCTTTGACTCGTTCTCTATATTCCAAACATAATGGACTCTGAGCTCTTCAGAAGCTCCTATCTTTACAAATACAGTTCCTTTTGCCTAGATGTGCTCCCTACACCTCAGTTGAAATACTCATTGTATCTGTGAGGCCTTTCCTGACTCTCCAGACGAGCCTATGCTCCTGATTACATTGTTGGCACGTTGCGCTTACTCTGCCGTTACACAGAGAGGACTCTTTCGACCTGCTTCCTCACTCCTCCATAAATTCCAAGAAGACGTGATTGATGACTGTCTTACTGCAGTACCCCAGGATGCCTAGGGCACGGTAGGGCACTCAAGAAACACTTACTGGACGGATGGACGGATGGATGGATGGATGGATGGATGGATGGATGAATGAATGCACTCTTACCCTCAACCTCACATTTAAGCCTTTCCCAAATAACAGAAGTCCTCTTTCAACTGTCTCTTCCTCTAGCTACAGTTCTTTCTCCTGTCCTTCACTGATGAGCAGCTGGCAAAAGTAATCTCATTCGTTATAAAGTTTCTATCTCACTTTATAATCACGTTCTTCAACGCACTATAATGTCTTTCACTCCCACCCCTCCACTGATTGTCTGTGACACTCACTGGACAAATCCACTGCTAGGTCTGGCTGGTCTCTCTGCCACGTTTGAAATGATCAGCTAGAAGCTTCTGTTCTGGTGTCTATGACATGCTCTCTCCAGTTCCCCTCCCACAATGACTGTTCACCTTCTTTGGTCTGCTTCTACTCTGCTCTCAAATGGTGGTGTCCACAACTCTTCCCTTGGTCCTCTTCCTAATAAAAATCTCCTGTCGCTAGAAGGACAGGGTATTCCCAACAGCTGCAACTTCCCCATCTAACATAACACGGATGCCTAGTTATTTGTTTTGCCTACTAACACTCTCTTGAACTATAGATTTCTATCTCTGTACCTCTCTACCTGGATACCCATCTAGCTCAGATAACACGTCCACAACTTGGTCAATTATCTGCCCAGCATCCAAACTCACCCTTCCTTTCTATTTTTCTATCTTGCTAAAATCATGACCCATTCCACTGTTATTAAACCTACCTCCCAAATTAGTCACTGAGCTCCATCTATTCTAACTTCTAAATATTCCTCAAATCCTTCTGCCTCCTCACCATCTCCAGGAGCATGTTCTCAGTTCAGGCTTTCAATAGTTTTGTTCCTGGGTTACAATGGTTTCCTAATGTCTCTTTATACCTACAGTTGCCACGTTATTGCCAGTATGTTTCTAGACCATAAATCTGATCCTGTCACTTTCCTTCTTAAAATAGCCTTCAGCAGCTCTCCACTGTTAATAGAATGATGTCCGAACTCCTGACTTTTGAGGGTCTGATCCCCAACTATTCACCTGCTTCCCTTTATACTCCTGCCATAACAACTACTCATTGTTCTTCAAACGTGCTGTCCTCTTTGAGGCTTTGCATCTTTGCATTTACTGTTTCCTCTGCTGGGAATAACTTTTTCCTTTTCCGCCTGTTTGACAAACGATTACTCTTTAAGACTCATCTCATTGGGAAAACTTCACTGAATCACAGGCAAGCTCCCATCCTTGGGTTACCAAGACCTTTACGACCTCTCCAGTTTGGGCTCCCACCATCCTCCTTGAACTCTGTATTCAAACCGAAGTTCTTTCAGTCCCCAAATGCACACTTTCCTTCTTTTGGGTCTTTGCCCACGTAGGCCCCTTTCCATGGCGCCTGTTTCCTTCAGTACATTCCTCCAAGCTCCTTGGCTCTTGCTGGGAAGGTTTCCCTAGACCAGATTGGCTGTTCTTACTCATCCTCCCATAGCTCCCCATAGCTCCCCATACCTCCCACTGCAAAGCATTTATTATGCTTTTTTATTATCGCTTAATTATCTGACTTTTTTGACTAACAAATAGTGTGAAGACAAGAACCAACTGTTGTTTCTCTAGCTTATGACTCTCTCTGAGCCCAGCAGAGTGCTGAACACAGATGCTTAGTAAAAGTGTATTGAATGTGTCTGTGTGAGTGTGTCCTATTCATTCGTGTGTGACACTAGTTGCACAATCTTTGATGAGTGAAAAAATGATATTATGTGCAGTATCTATCCCATCTTGCCCTCAAAGTCCCTATGTGCCACGGGTCTGATTTAGCATGTTATTCCTTGAGCTCTGTCTTACAAGACACACTCCAGCAAGTATCCACATTGGCTTGGCTTTATTCAGCGTCGTCACTTCCTCGGTTCTTTGGGCAGAAAAAACGCCAATATCCTAAATTTGTGCAAGAATCATCTTGGGAACAAAAGGCTGGATCTTGAATTTTCTTGATTCCCAAAGCTCTTGAAGGTGTGGCACCAAACCTAACCACTTACCGCTTGAGAAGCCATCATTTCATTTATACTCTGTTCATACTGCTCTGCCAAAATGGCAAGTTTTCGTGTCTGCTCATCTTTCAGTGTCTTTAAGATTGTTTTGTGCTCATTCTTTGGAGTAACTTCCAACTGGTGATTCTTGAGTGCTTTATACTGTTTGGTCTGTACTTTGCAAGTGTCCTGAAACTGTTTTTTGATTTGCATTTCCATGGCCTGTGCAGACAAAAACGCAAATACATTAGTAAATACAGAAAACTTCCATTGTAACAATACAATACAGGTGCTGGGACCCATTGTCTTTTGGTGCAGGGACCCACATTGCTAGTCAGTAATGATGAAAATAATACATACGACACAGATAAGAGTTAACTGCCAGTACTTTCGGTCTTATATTAAATACATAGAAGTAATTTTGAATTTACAGACGGATTTAAAAAAATGAACCACTACAAGGAGATCACAACTCTAAGCAGATTGTAGAACTACTGAACTAAACTACGAAGCTTAGTTTGTTGAAAGCCTGCTCGTTATTTTAATGGCTTCCTAGTCAAAATCTTCGGTGTCTTCTATTGTTTGTTGTTTTCTCCCCCTGTGATTTTTGGTCATCTCCCCCCGCCCAACCCAACCCATTTCCAGGTGAGAAAGGGGGTGGCAATGTACAAGCTGGCTGCCACTGCTCTGCATTTCCTTGACAAATCAACAAAGAACATCTGGATAATACCTCACATCATAATCCAATGCCACTGGATTTCAGCCTAAGTGTAAAGGGAAAAGTGATTTTAGATTTCTTCCCCCATGAAGAAGTTAGACTTTCACGTGGCAATATCAAATATGCATTTTGGCAAGGAGGAGGTAGGCCGTGTTACTTGAGTCCCGAAGGTGTTCATCAGGTTGCCTCATGGTCACATGTGCATATCACGAACACTTGGAGTTGTGATGACAGAGATCACTAATTAGACAGGTTAGCATTTGGCAGGTTAGGCAGGAGCATGGCCACTGTGAGGCTGGCCTTGTATCTCTGTCAACACTGACAGCGACCCCCTTGACATACAGCAGTGGCTTAGTCCACAGAGCCTGTGAATCAGCAGTCAGCTAAAATTATCTGCAGGCAGTGAGGCCCAAAGGAATTCCAAATCTCTAGTGCAGGGTCTGGCACATGCAGATGCACTCTTCACTCCCATGCAGATGTCACTACTCAACCATACTCTTTCCTACCAAGCTTGGATGTAGCTTTAGTCTTTCTCGATATAGAAGCACTCAATGTAGTTACTACGAATAATCCAGCATGACAGATGAAATCTCTCTGCCATACACCTGCTAGGTAACTTCCTCATCTCCTGGGATTAGAACCACGGGCTGCTGTTTGTCCGCAATTTACCATTTTAAAGAGGGCAGGACATGAAGGGGTCAGAGAAACTGCAGGCCGTTATACAAAGAAAAATGGAGAGATCATCCAGTACAATGGTTTCCAAAGCAGCATCTCCTCAGGCGTTTGTTATATACGGCCTCTGTGCTTCACTTCTGGAGATTCTGATTCCGTGGGTGTGGGGCCCAGAAATTCGTAATTTTGAGGAGTTGCCCAGGCACATCTGACAGTCCTCTAGGCGCAGGGACTACGTAATCCAGCACAACTGTATCCTGGAGCACAAATAGGGAACCACTTCCGTTTCCTCTTACCTTTAAGTTTTTTGGCTGTTGCCGAAGTTCCATGACATGCTTTCTGTGCAGTTCCCTTTCTCGCCTCTTATTGTACTCCAGCTGGTTTTCCAGTTCAGTCTGGTGCTGTAGACGGATCAGGTCCATGCGTAGCTTCTGTAACGTGTGCAGCTGCCTGTACTCCAGCTCTCGCGTAGACTCGTCATGTCGGATTAGCATGGCATGTTCCATCTCCTTCTGGGTCCTCTTTTTATTTAGTTCCTGCATTCAGGAGCAAAAGATACATGGCGAGAGGTGACTGGAGGTGAATTAGAAGGAATGCACCACTAAGTGAGAGATGGCCAGGAATGGCACTACTAACGGTCTCTTAATTAAGCCCATTAGTGCTCGGCAGCACGACTCAGCGAGATTAGATTAACTGTCCCTGGAGGTTTAGGTTCTGTTTGTGGGTCCATCACTTTACAAGATGGGCAACTTCACAGCCATCACAACTACACCAGCTGTAAAGTGGGATTAATTCCACCTGACCCCTTCTTATCTCCTAGAGCTGCCATGAACCCTCCTCAGGTGAGGTCTCCTGGAGAGATCTAAGTACATTTTTCTTCAGTTACGCCACTGTTTCTCAATATGGGCTGCCCATTAAAATCATGTGAAGAACCTTTGCAAGCTTAAGATGCCTCAATCCTACAACCTGAAGTTCTGATAACTGTCTGGGGTGGGACCCTGACATCACTATATTTAAGAGTTCTCTAGGTGAATCTAACGTGTAGTCAGACTTGAAAATCACAGACTTAAACTGGCAATGTCTGCAATATTCTTAGTTTTCTTGGAAAAAAAAAAACCTCGTTTTTGCATGTATTAGAAGTAGGCCAATGATCTGTTTTTTAAAATCTCAGATTAGGGGCACCTGGGTGACTCAGGTGGTTAAACATCCAACTTCGACTCAGGTCATGATCTCACGGCTAGTGAGTTCGAGTCCCACGTTGGGCTCTGTGCTGAGTGTGGAGCCTGCTTTGGATTCTGTGTCTCCCTCTCTCTCTGCCCCTTCCTTGCTCATGCTCTGCCTCTGTCTCTCAAAAATAAGTAAACATTAAAAAAAAAAAAAAGATCTCAGAGTAAGGGCAGGCTGGGAAAAAACAGATGAGATCTCTCGTCTTCCATTTTTTCCATTAGTCTGTTTAATGATTTCTGGATCAAATCATTCTGTTCTTTCCAGTTCTACTCATGTCTGTCTGTCTTTCTTTTCTTTTACTTTTTGTCCTGCCTGTACGTTTGTTTTTCTGTCTTTAAGGGGGGAAAGAAAGAAAACTAGAAAAAAAAAAAAAAAGAGTGAGAGGTAGTCGGGTGATACCTTGTCACTCACCAGTTCAAGAATATTTCCTAAATGGCACCATATCCAAGATCTGAACCCTGTGCTCTGGGTACTTAAAAATGTTTACTAAGCCATGATTCTGTCCTCAACTTGCTAACACTCTAGTAGGGAACTGTACTACACAGTTGTTGAAGTGCTATATGCTCAACTCACAGCCAAGTGAATCAATCCGTTTTCTCTCCTGGGAATTTGGAATTGGGATGCAGAGACAGTTAACCTCTAAGTGTGGCTGGAACTGAGGGGCATATAAAAACTACATATGTGGTAGCCACCCACTGCTATGTGGGCTGAGGGTTAGAGAAAGCTGGACTTCAGAACATAAAGAATGAAAGAGAAGACAGACATACAGGGAATATAATGATGCCCATATTCCTAACTGGTAAGCTGTCCTGTACACCAGCTATATTATTGCTATTGGGTTTTACAAAATATTTCTATATTTCTGTAATGAATTCCCTGGTTTTGGCTTAAACGAGCTCAAATAAATTTTACTAACATACAGACAAAAGAACCTTAATTAACACAAGGAAGTAGGTTTTATGTATAAATTAAAAAAAAGAGAAAGAACAATGTTGAAAGTGGTAAGTGCTATAAAATAGCAAACTTTATGCTGTAAGATTTCTGCAGAGGTTGGTATTACTATTAGTTAAGAAGATCAAGGAAAGAAGAAGGCTTGTGAGTTGGACTTTCAGTTAGAACAAGAGTGCCTCTCTTCTCTGATGGCATCCACTATGGGAGAAAATGCAAGTCATATATTTTCACACAATATCAATAACATATGTATATTGGTGTTGGTGAGAATATCTTGCATACTTGGGCCTTGTATGCATTTGAAGAGAAGTCCTTTAAACAGCACAGCATCTATTACTGGAGCAAAGTCACTAATCATTCATTTGTTTATTCAACAAATATGTGTTGCACACGTCCTATGTGTCAGGCACTGCTGTAGGCACTAGGGATAGAGCCATGAACAAGTACATCCCCTCAGGGAGCATGTTTGCTAGTGGGGAAACATCTAAAGTATAAATGCAATTTGTATTTGTTTTAAGGGAAAAAGATAATCTCCTAGAGCATCACTCCCCATTCCCTCCTGCATTTTGCTTTCCCTTGTTTTATTTTTCCTCTACCTGGACCATCAAACGGTCTTCTTTTAAAAATCAATAACTGGCCCCTAGGTGGCACCAAAGGATGGCGAGGCCTCAGAGACTAAAGCTATTCTAGGCCAGTGACCAAGAGAAAAGCCAAGGAAAGCCCTTTCAATTGGTAGAGGTCCTGTTCCTAGATTACTATTTCATTTTTAACCTTTGAGTACCAGGTCTCCCAATACTGGTCATTTATTTCATTACATGTTTTCCTACACTGAGAAGTCCAAACTGAGTCTGGGCTGCCCAGAACCCCGAAACATATGGGGGGGACAAAATACAAGACAAAGCAAACAACACTTTCAGAAGAAATCAATCGGTTTCCTTTATGTCTAACGGGATGTTTCAGGATGCTAGCCACAGGATATCTGCATCCGAAATGCCAGGGCTACAGGTGACTGGTTTTAATAACATGCCACCCAGCTAATTCTGATGCATTGTAAAGTTTGAGAATCGACAGAAAAATATTCAGGGTGTGTGAGTCAGTCATTATGTATGATGTTGGGCACGCCTTTTAATATATGTTTTAGTTTCCTCAGGTGTAAAGTGAGGATAATAGTACCTACACCATGAACTGTGATTCTTTGTGAAGAAATGAAAGATCATAAGAACATGCTTTGGAACATATTAACGTATCATTATTATTTTTCTGTATTCAGAAGTGAAAATTTGCATATAATATCTCAAATCTAGTGTTTATAAATGATTTAAAAAGTGAGAGAAACACGATAATGAAATGGTTTTCCTGTCAACAATTTTAAGTTATTCCCTTTACCTTTAATTCATACATCTGGGTTGCTGAGACATAAGTTGATAAGCTGCCATTATTATTATTATTATTATTATTATTATTTTGACTTTTTATGAGCCTATTGCTGTGCCTACGTAAAAACGTGTAATGTGCTTTCAGTTTTTAAAGGTGATTTCTTGCATCTCATTCCATGCCCACTGCAACCCTATGAGGTGTTAAGATTGCAAGGACTTACCCCTTTTACATATGACAGTAAAACATTTGGGAATTGAGAGACTAACATAAGATCATTCAATTTCCATAAAGCAGAACTAAGGCTAAAGCTCAGGTTTGGGGATTTTCAACAGTTCCCATTAAAAGATGTCCCAGAGAATGGTTTACGTTTTCCTGCGTTACACTGTCTTTCAGCCTGTGACGCAATATTCTGAAGAATCCCTCTGTTCTGGCTAGACACGATGCAGTGGTTGTTTCATCTGTACAAATGACACAACGTACCGTGCGCCTGTGTGCACACCTTTAGCTCATACCAATTAAATAAAGTGAGCTGAACAAAAACAAAAGCAGATTTAATGTACAAGTGATTTTGCCCACCAACGCACTCCACGCCTATATGCCCTGGAGGCGGTTTAAGCTGAGAGACACAAGGGCCCCCTTTCCCTTGGCTCACATCACACGCTGTGTGTATCTCCCCAAGCTGAGAGAGAGCTTAGTGTCAAAACACATGTACTTTTCATACACCACGGGCCCTGAACACATCACCATACTATATAAGACCCTACGTCCTGTGTAAGCTGTGAATCCAGGCCGTGTCCATAATAAACCCTTCCCAGCCACGATCCAAGTGCGACTGACTTCTTTAAAACGAGTTGATCTCGCTCAAGTCAAACATTTTGTCCTCGTGCCCGATGAGGTTGAGTAAGAACTAGAGTTCAGACTTTTAATGGAGAGGTTGTTAGCCTATGACATTTAATGCTTTCTTAGTTTCAGTTCTTGGTTTCATAACTGGTTGGAAAATAGCGAGCATCTGTAATGATAGAGGAAGAGGCTCAACTCAGTCTATGGTGGTCCTTTTAAACGTTTCCGTTAACTAAAAGGATTGCTCATACTCAGTTTTGGCAAAGAAATAGAAAGACAAGTGCTCTTTTTGGTGGGAGTAAAACCCATAGAGGGCAGTTTGGCAATATCTATTAAAAATTTACACATATACACTGTGACTCCACTTCTGAGGATATATCCTACAAAATATTTGCATACATGTAAAAAGATCTGTGTACAAAGAGGCTCCCTGTGGCACTGTTAGTAATATTATAAAACGTCAACAAAATATCCACTGAGAAGTATGTCATTAAATAAATAATTTTATAGCCATACCCCCCAAGTTTATGATTAATGGTTAAAAAGAACCACATAGGGCTGTATGTCCTAGAGAGTAAATGAGAAAAAGAAAGAGAAGAGTTACAAAACAGTATACTAGACATTTTTGTAAGTTCAGTATCCATTTCCCTTCTCTTGTTAACAGGCTCCTCTTTTTGCTTGAGAAACTCCTCCACCCTATCTGTAATCAGAGAGTAGCCCTCCTAGGAATTTGAATCTGAAGCTGAAATGATACAAAGATTAAATATGGTGGGGGGAAATACAACCAAATGGCAGTGCTCTGAGGAATGTCCATTAGGCTCTTGCCCTCTAGGTCACAGAAATTGCCTTTCCAGCTTGATTCTTCATCTTTTCCAGCTTGGTTCTTCATCGCTGTTATCTACCGCATATCCTTCCAACAAATTCCTTTCCACGCTCATGCAGCCAGAATTTGTTTCTATGGCTTGCAAATCAAATAAACCCACTGATACTAATGTAACCTTATTTGTGTAAAGTTAAAGTTTTATATAAGCTGAATGTATGAGTACATACATACAAGGAAAAAGAAATCTGGAAATACAGATGCCAAATTAATGGTAGTCAGGGTAGAGACTGGGCGGCGTGGGATTATCAAGAACTTTCACTACTCAACTATGTATTTTTCTGTGTTTGTCTTTTGTTTTAATGTTCTTGCATTACTTTTGTACATGAAAACTTAGACTCTTAAAAAAGTACCCTGATAAGAGTTATTCTTCACTCAGTTGATTAGAACCTGGTTCTAGTGAAGTCACAAATAATAGTTTCTATAACTTTTGAGGAATAATTGTCTTCTACAGCTTTTATTGGCACTGATTGTTCCCTTGGCTTTACACTTCTTCCAAATATGTGCCATCAGAATGGAAATAACTGCCAGATGAAAAGAATCCCAAACATCTTATTTCCAAATGGCTACTGGGCTTTTTCATTTGGGCTTTTTTGCCTTCTAACAAATATGGCAACATGTCTAATATGGAATTAATCAGTTTCTTACTGACACCTCTCTCTAGGCTTCTCTGTCTCTGACCAAATTTACATGTAACTAAGCCTTGAACCCTAGAAATAACTTTGATTCTACCCTCATCTTTCCTCTCATACCCTACAGTATGCCAAATCCTGCTTATTTTATATTCAAAATACGTTTCAAATCTGCCTGTTTGACAGGTGCCACCACCATCTTTGTCTATACCCTATTTCCTACCACCTGATCACTTTGCTTCTAGTTTCTTCCCCCTAACCCAATGTTTCGCAACCTTCTTCTTCTTCTTCTTTTTTTTTTTTTTTCTTTTTCCATTATCATCATTTTTATGTTTTCATCACCAGGAGCTTTCTAGATTTTCCCCTCCCCTAAAAGGTGAATGAATACTACCTGATACACTGTATATCCCTTTATGTACTGTGGCCATTGTAATATCTGAGACCCCTCTCCCACAAGAGCCTATGCTTACTCCCCCGGGGGCAGTACCACCCCCCACTGAGAATGCGTGCTAGAATCAATCTGTGAACTGCCACCAACCAAACTGGGCTAATCTCTCTAATGCACAGTATTAGCATATCACTCACTGCCTGGCTCAGAAATGTGCAGCGGTTTGTTTCTCTTCCAATGAGACAAGACAACACAGACAAAGGGCTTGGGCCTGGCTCATTGCATGTATTTGATAAATTTTAGTTTGCACCATCCTTTTTCCCTCCCAGTTGAATGCTGCCCCCCCAGGAGCTCAGAATGTACCGATGCTCATTCCGTAAACGTGCCTTTGGTGCTTCTTTCCCTCGCACAGACGAGCACTGGGTTTTTCGCAGACTTTGATCTTTTTACCATGCTAGCTCATTTGTGAGGGTTTCCCTGATTACTCCAGGTCACAACGATTTCTTACTGAACTTTGTATCTGCGACTGAGTCACATTCTGTGCTCATCTCAGTGAATAATGTCTTATTCATCCAGTTTCCCAAATTAGAAACTTTGAAGCCATTTTTGACCCCTCTCTCTCCTGAAATTCTTATGCCGTTTGGTTGGAATTACTGTCAGTTCTGCTTCAGAAATGTCACTCAGATCCACTCTCCCCCCACTGCCTCTTCCAGGTGGACCTAGAGAAGGAACGCCCTGGCTGACCTCACTGTACTTGGCTTCTTCCTGCTGTAGCCTAGCCTCACACTGGTGCACTAGGTCTTTCAAAGAAAACTCTCTTCACTCCCCTGCTGAAACACCTAGGATGGTGATGCAACTGCCTTCAGGCTAAAATGGAAATAACATGTCTTAACAAGGAAGGCACTCTGCATTCTGCTTCTGACTCCCCTTGTTCTGACATTCCACTTCGTACACCCCAAACACTCAGCTTCTCATCAGGCCCTGAGCCCTCTCAGCCCTTTCATGACTATATTCCCAGGACACTTCATTTATAGGTCCACTGTTGTACCTGACCTGTTACGTTGGAACCAGCCTGTTACATGTCTGTTTCTCCTCGGACTTAGGCTGCTGGAAGGCGGGATGTATACACAACAACTCCGCAGTCCTGGCATCACCAGCACAACGCCTGGCACTAAGGTGGCACCGGATGCCTGAATGACTTAACTGTAGAGCATCATACCGTCACTTTGTGTTTCATGTGGAGCCACAAAAACACAACTGTTTGACATGCAGGCTGAAAGCAGAAATTCTCTATTTTACTTCTTTTGATTCTCCACCGCATACTACAGCTTATAATAGGTGTTCGATAAAACTGTGACATTTATTTGGAAAATGTTGATTCCTCGTTCTGTAAATGGGCTTTCTTCTTCTACTCAGTGGTGAATTCATTCCCTGACTACTTTTGCATACCTGCTTTGGGTCAGGCACGGCAATAAAGACTATAAACATGGGATGCCTGGGTGGCTCAGTCGGTTGAGCGTCCGACTTCGGCTCAGGTCATGATCTCGCAGTTTGTGGGTTCGAGCCCCACGTCAGGCTTTGTGCTGACAACTCGGAGCCTGGAACCTGCTTCGGGTTCCGTGTCTCCCTCTCTCTCTCCGCCCCTCCCCAGCTTGCACTCTGTTTTTCTGTCTCTCAAAAATAAGTAAACATTAAAAACAAAACAAAACAAAACAAAACAAAACTATAAACGTGAAGGATATAAGGCCGGACAAACAGACAGGGATGATCCTCACAAAGCTTACTGTCTCGTAAGTCAGGGATGGCGGTTATGAATGTAATAAATACCTCCCGAATGTTCTGCTGCTCCACCTCGTGCCGCTTGATCATTATTTTCCGCTTGAAGAAACGACAGTTTTTGTCGTAGTACAGTCTCTGCTGGGTGAGAAGGTGGGCTTCCTCTTCAGCCTGTGTGTGCTGCAAGTTCTCTTTATGCTTGGATATCCGCTCTTGCTTTTCTTTCTTGGGTGTGCTATGGTCCTCATTCATCTCCTTCACAAAAAGAGGAACAAAACAAAACAAAACAAAAAACTTGCTGGTCTCATCGAGCAAAGGAACTGATAGTTTCTTACAATATGGTAGATGAAATTGCTGGGAGAGCAACTGAGAACAAGGACAGGAATACTTGCTGCTCCAATCCTTCTCTCCCAACTTGTGTTTACTGATTATTTAAGTGCCAGGGAGGCCTGCTACTTCCCAGGTCTCTGGCTTCTCAGCCTCGGAAATAACCGGCTCCCTCATTCAATCAACGTACACTTACTGAGTTCTCATCATGTGACAGGCACTGTGCAAGGCGCAAGGATGCAACGGTGAGCAAAAGAACACGATAACCACCATCGTGGGGCGCCACAATGTGGAATCAGTAATTAATCAAAGAACCAGAGAAATGAACCGAAAATTACTGCCACAGCTGCCGTGCAGGTGGAGGACTTGGTTCTACCAGGATGTTTATTTAAAAGAACCTATTTGAGGGGCGCCTGCGTGGCTCAGTCGGCTAAGCGCCAGACTTCGGTTCAGATCACGATCTCACGGTCTGTGAGTTCGAGCCCCGCGTCGGGCTCTGTGCTGACAGCTCGGAGCCTGGAGCCTGCTTGGGATTCTGTGTCTCCCTCTCTCTCTGCTTGCACTCTGTCTCCATCTCTGTCTCTCAAAAAATGAACACACATTAAAAGATTTTTTTTTTAAAGAATATATTGGATCTCGGTAACAACTAAACTGAAATTCGAAAAACTTGTAGGAGCTAACCAATGAAAGAGGAGAAGGGAGAAAACTCTGGGCAGAGGAAACGGCATGTGCTAAATCAGGTGGGTTATTTGAAACATGGTGCAACTGAGGAGCGGAGAGAAGGCCCGGGGTGGTGGGTGCAGTGTGACATGAGATGAAGCAGGACCCTCAGAGGCCTCATAGGCCAAGTTAAGGACACTGATCTGTAGCACAGGAGAAAAGGATTTTATACATGTGGGAGTCACAGGATGAGATGCATCTCGAAAAGATAACCTGCTGCCATGTGGAGCAAGAGTAAAGAAGACAAGGCTGGGAGAAGCAGACAGATTTCACAGACAGGAGGTAACTCTGCAAATGTCTCCAGTGTGAATTTCAGAAAGCACTCCTTTTTTTGTTAAGTTTGTTTGTTTGTTTATTTTGAGAGAAAGAGAGCAAATGCACACATGCACGGGGGAGGAGCAAAGAGAAAGAGAGAGAGAGAATCCCAAGCAGGCTCTGCACTGTCAGCACAGAGCCCAATGCAGGGCTTGAACCCACGAACTGTGAGATCATGATCTGAGCCAAAGTCAGATGCTTAACCGACTGAGCCTCCCAGGTGCCCCAGGGAAAAAGTATCCTTTACTTGGTATGAGTGGGTAAATGAACCATTTCCAAAAGGACAAAATTCGTAACTACTCTGGACCATAAGGGTAAAGAGAAGAAAGCGGGGAATTGGAACCCTTAAGATGTTACTTTACTCTATGGAGGAAGCAAGAAGACCATTTTTAGAGAAAGCACAGTGCACTCTTTTTTGTTCATATTGTTCATACTGACAGCTTGATCTATAAGATTTGGCTGACTGCTCAGTGCAAATCTCCTTCAAATGCTAATATCTATTTTACCTGATGTTTTGTGATATGGACATCAACACTATTTACAGTATGCTTGCCCTTAAACAAGAAGTCCTTGTAAATCAATTTTCAACTTTCCTGTTCTAGTGAAGTCTTGAGTGAAATAGCAGAGTCAACAAGACAGCAGGCTGCATGGAGCATGGAGTAAACTGGGATCACATCAGTGAGGCTGGGTGACTCGTCTCCTGATGCCATGACTTCACTACTAGGTTTGGCATTAACCACTACATTGCACACCCAAATCCAATTGTGACCGTGAAAACGCACTCCCGGGGCACTTGCGTGGCTCAGTCGGTTGGGTGTATGACTCTTGAGTTTGGCTCAGGTCATCATGTCACAACTGTGGGATTGAGTCCTGTGTCAGTCTGTGTGCTGAGTGTGGAGCCAGCTTGGAATTCTCTCCCTCTCCCTCTGCCCCTCCCTCACTTGGGCTTGCTTTTTTGCTCACTCGAGCACTCTCTCTCTCTCTCAAAAACAAAAACAAAACAAAAAAACAAAAAACAAAAACAAGCAAACCTCACTCTAAAATCAAGAATAAATTCTTTCTGTAGGGAAGTGAGGGTGGCTTTAACATACAACATGAGGGATCCCTGTGGTGATAGAAATGTTCTGTGTCTTGACTATCAATGTCAATGTCTTGTTTGTGATATTGCATTACACTTGAGCAAGATATTACAGTGGGGGAAACTGGGTAATCGGTATACTGGATCTCTCTGCATTGTTTCTTGCAACTGCATGTGAATCTATAATTGTCTCAACATAAAAAGTTTACAAATTTCTATTTTACAAATACTGGAAACTGTTATTATAAAATGTTATTGTTTATCAAAAAAAAAAAGAATAAATTATTTCTGGACCATCTGTCATCCTGTATCGCTCACACCCCTGTCATCTATCAAACAGTGAGGATAATGGAGATTGTTCTGTCACTCCGAGGGCAATACCTTTAATATATCAATATCTAAATATACGTGCCACCTTACATAGAACTAAGCTTTACTTCATAAGGGGGATTAGTCTTGCACAGAAAGGCTTATTGAGGCTATCTCAAACTGAGTTTAGGCTTGTTTTTCTTCATGAGCATGTTGAAAGACTTATAAGTTTAGGCCTGTGGTTTCCTGCACTCATAAATCTGAATACCAAAAATAGCCTATGCCTGAGGACTGAGTGAGGATTCTCAAATGCTGTTCTGTGGGAGAATCTTCTACAGGCTGAGTTCATGCAATCTCCAAATACCTTAGTGTTATAAAAGTTCAAAATGGTGGCTGCAGTCACAAAGTGTGGCCGCAGAAAGTGAGTAAACGCATAGTGTTAGACATCAGAATGTAACTGCAAATGAGAACATTTTAAATTTCTTAGGGAAAAGTCAATGTTATCCTGTGATCCAGTAACATCTTTCCATCAAGATGTAATAATTAGACTCAAGCAATAACTCAGAGGAAATAGACAGAATATGAACCTTCTTAGTTAGGCTATTTCTCCCTACAGCCTGGTTTTCTTTTCTTTTTCTTTTTCTTTTTTTTTAAATTTTTTAATGTTTATTGTTGAGAGAGAGAGAGAGACAGACAGACCATGAGCAGGGTAAGGGCAGAGAGAGACACACACATAGAATCTGAAGCAGGTTCCAGGCTCCATGCTGTTAGTACAGAGCCTGATGCGGGGCTCAAACCCATGAACCGGAAGATCATGACCTGAGCTGAAGTTGGACGCTTAACTGACTGAGCCACCCAGGCACCCCCAGTCTGGTTTTCTAGACCTTATAGTGTCAGAGATTTTTCCCAGTTAGGCAGTGGGGATTAAATACAAAATTCTGTCAGTCCCAACAATCACCAGTGGCTCATCTGGGCAGGACTAAAGATCCTGAGGCTCACCCCCACCCACTTGCTTTCACTTCCTAATTAAAAAAGAATTGGAGAGGAGCCTTGCTAAGTCCCATATTGTTAATGGAGACTATGAGCTCAAATAAATTATTTTACAAACTGAAAGAATGTCCCATACTGAACTTTATTAAACCTTAATACACCAGTAGTCTACAAATCAGAAATCCTAAGTCTTATGAGAAGGAAAGTCTAGGGAATTGTAGGCAATTCACCCATAAGCACTGGTGGGAGAACTGAAGAAATGTGAGCTTTCAGGTCACAATGCAGTTCCCCAGGAGGACTCTCCATGTCCACTAATGGTCCACAACCAAACTTTCAGGAATCAATCCTTCATTTATCAGAGCTTCACATGTACCAGGTGCAGGGATACAATCATGGGCAAAAAAAAAAAAAAAAGGATAACTGAAAACTAGTGTTATGAAATCAGAGGCACCTGTCTCGGTTGAGGCAGTCAGGAAACGCTTCCCTGGGGAAATGATGTTTAAGTTAAGGTATTAATAAACAATCCTAAGTCTTACAAGGAGGGGATTAAGAATTAACAGCGGAGGGAAAGACTGGGGGTCAAGGGTGGGGGTGGAGAGAACATCCTGGTAGAAGAAACAGTCTTCTCCAAAGATCTTGGAGAAAAGTGGAACTTGATACATCTGAAGAACCAAAAGGTGACCATAGTGGCAGGGGCAGTGAAGAGTCAGGGGTAGAGAAAACAGGTGGGGGAACAGCGGTGTGAGACGACACTGGAGGGGAGGCTAGCAGCCGATCACTTCGGGATTTCTAGTGTTTTGATCTATCCTAAGAGCAACGGGAAGCCAACGGACTGTTACAATCATGAGGTTGTATGATGAGACTTATGGTTTGAAAAGATCACTCTGGCTGAAGTGGCTGAAGAATAAACTGGAAGTCGGCAAGAATGGTTTAGAGTTAGATCAATGATTCTTAAAATCTGATGCCTGGGGGAGCCTGGTTGGTTCAGTCAGTTAAGCATCTGACTTCGTCTTCGATTCAGGTCATGGTCTCAAGGTTTGTGGGTTAGAGCCCCATGTCAGGCTCTGTGCTGACAGCTCAGAGCCTGGAGCCTGCTTTCGATTCTGTCTCTCTCTCTCTCTCTGCCCCTCCCCCACTTGTGCGCGCGCGCGCTCTCTCTCTCAAAAATAAATAAACAAACATAAAAAAAAATCTGATGCCTGGACTAGCAGCATCAGCATCACTTGGGAATTTGTTAGAAATGCACGTCTCAAATTCCACCCAGACCTACTGAATCAGAAAATCTAGGGGTGAGTTAGCAATCCATTTTAATAATCCCTTTAGGAGATAAAAGTTTGAGAATCAGGGGCTCCTGGGTGGCTCAGTCGGTTAAAGGTCCGACTTTGGGTCAGGTCATGATCTCACAGTTCGTGGGCTCGAGCCCCACATCAGGCTCTGTGCTGACAGCTCACAGCCTGGAACCTGCTTCGGATCCTGTGTCTCCCTCTCTCTCTGCCCCTCCCCCACTCACGCTTTGTCTCTCTCTCAAAAATAAATAAACACTAAAAAAATTATTGAAAAAAAGACTCAATGATTTAGACTGTTGATCACAATGTAAGGTTAATCAATTTTAAGTTCCAACCATTCTTTTTTTTTTTTTTAAATATTTTATTTTTAAGTAATCTCTACACCCAACATGGGGTGTGAATTTATAACCCAGAGATCAAGAATCACATATTCCACCGACTGAGCCAGCCAGGAGGCCCTTAAATTCAAAGCACTCTAATGGCAAATTGGTGATGACAATTATTGGTACTCTTACCTCTTTTATTTTTTCCTTACAAATCTTATACTGTTTCTTCTGACTTTCCAAGAAAGTTGTCAAATCTTTCTTCTGCTGGGCCAAGATCTGTTGCTGGAACTTCTTTTCATCTGCTGCAGCTACCTTTGCCTGATAAAATGATATATACAATCTAGGATAAATTGTTCTTCACACAGAATTCAGTTGTCTATATTCTCCAATGCATGAAAAGAGTCCATAAGCGCTGAATAATGTAATGTTTTTTGATCAAAGAATAAAAAACAAAATAAGGAAATGCCTGCTCTGATTCTCTTGTATCTTAAAAAAAATTGAAATGTTTACCATTGAAAAACATTCCCAACTATGGGAAAAATATGAAGGTAAGCCATAGACATGTTTTATTGAACACACACAAAATACATGGGATGAAAAGTGAACTAAGGATTATAATAAAAGTTGTTTTTTTTTTTTTCTTTTTGTATTGTAGGTAGCTCACAGGTTAAATTATAAAAATGGGTAAGTAACTATGGCCAGTTTTCTTCCAAGAACCTAACTCTAATTGATTAATTATTTCAACTATTGGATTTCTGGGTAGAGTCATCTCTAGTACAATAGGCAAAGCTAATAATACTTTGTTTTCTTAGGTACCTGCTACAATCCACAACAGTCAGACACTGGGACATTTTGAGGGCTCCCAAATGGATAGAACACAGACCAAATAAAAGATAACCCAAAACACGTTGGCTCCTGAAAGTTACCAAATCTGTGTGTCAGGGGACCATTATATCAGCACATACATAAGATGAGGTACTTAGGAGACAGAGAAGGGATTATGCTTCATGGTTCTTTTTATGTATCTTTTCACCTTTAGCTTCCATTATCAACAGTTTTCCCATTATTAACAACTCTCTCTACATCTTTACCAAACCAAATCCCTAAGAAAGAGTCTGACTGGTTTATTTAACCAATATCATCCCTGTTTGGGCAGAGGTTTTTCAGGCCAGGCTGCCTCACAGCTTGATGGCTGTTGTGGGAAAGCTGCTTCTGCAGTTCTGATGTTCCCTTCCATGTGGAGAAGAGCTTAATTACTGAGACACCCCTGGCACTCTGTCCCCAGTCACTCCATTCCCAGAGAGCACATGTTCACCCCTGCTTTCCCACACTGTGTAAGGCTTACAGGGGGTGGCATGGAAGGTGACTGGTTTAGTGCTTCCAGTGCCTAGATAGGTGAGTCTGTTTAGTTTTGTCCAGTATTATTAATGCATTTCCCTTCAGACATAAATCACTTCTCCCATTTAACACTTAGCAGTAATCAAAGTCATATTTTGATTCTCTGCCTTACTCTCTCCTCTGTTTTAAAAATTGGTTTAGGACCTGGATGGGGAAGAGAGATGTTTCCTAGAAGATGTAAGCAATAGCCAGGTTAATTACTCGCTGCCATTGGTCAGGTGCCCGTTCCTAGTCCAGTGAAGCCAGGGACTGTCACCACTAAAAGGGACTATTTGTAGGGCAGTTTTCTTTTGAAGAGGACTGTGGATGTGGCAGGCACAGTGGCAGGTCTTAACTCTGCAAGTTTCTGTAGGACAGAAGTCCCTTGTTTCTTTTTATTTGTACCCAGACCCCCTCAAGGGATTGACTCCCAGAATGCATTTGCATAGACAAGAACGTAACATATACCTGCAGTAACTGTTCTAACTTTTATTGACGATTTTAAGTAGCCCCACAAAACCTAACTCCTCTTAACTATCACCACAAAGCAACATTGTCCCTCCAACACCAAAAAGCACACCTCTCCTGCCTCCTGCTCGCGTGATGCCACTGGAGCAGGCTTGGCCCGGTTACAGCACAAGGCACGAGCGTGCACACTGACCTCCTTCTCTATGATAGCCACTTGCTTCTTGGCCAGCTTCTCCAGCTCGATGGACGAGTTGTTGGCATGCGTCTCCACCTCCTTCTGTAGCTTGAGGCGGTGCTCGTCCATCTCAGCCTTCAGCTTGTTCTCCAGGGCGATCAGCTGCTTCTGGTGCTGGCGCCGCATCCGCTTATAACCTGACATCTGTTCCCGCAACTCGTTCTCCTGCTCATGCTCATGGATCTGTCGTGTAACCTGATTTGGGTCGGGGAACAGAACTCAGGTAACCAGATTCATGGAACACAAACTTTCAGGCAAAGTAGAGGAGCCCTCTGGCATAATTCTATCACTGCCACCATCAACTTACCTATTGGCTGAATGCTCACCTGTACCAGGTGCTATTTTGTATGCTCTTTATATTCTTGATCCCTAATCCTGAAAACCATCTCATTCACACACTCATTTTACTCATTAATGAGGTAGGTGTTACCACCCCCAATTTGTAGATGAAGAAATTGAGACTTGAGGGAGTTCGTTTATTCGTTCAGCTGAACTATATTTACATATTTTTGATATATCATGATATGTACCCTCAAGGTCATATAGCTAGTAAGGCACAGAGCTGGGATTCAGACCCAGGTCTGTCAGGTTCCAGAGTTATGCTATTTCTACTACACCAGGATTCCTCAACCTCAACACTATTGACAATGAGCTGGATGATTCTTTGAAGGGCTATCCTTGCATTGTAAGATATTTAACAGCATCTCTGGCCTACCCACTAGATGCCAGCACACCTCCCAAGTCAAGACAATCAAAAATGTCTGTAGACATTGACAAATGTCCCTTGGGGGGCAAAATCCCTCTGGTTGAGAACCACTGCATTATATCCGACTGCTTGTTTTTAAAGATCATGTCTCTAATAGGAATTTTGAGTATATTCCTAAAGTTGAACAAGATTTATTCCTGATTCTTAATATGAATGAGGGAGACATGGAAGGTGAAAGGAGAGAGAGGGAGCGAAAGAGAGGAAGAGGAAGAGAGAGAGAGAGAGAGAGAGAGAGAGAGAGAACACTCTCTTCTTTTAAATCCTCTGTCTTCCACCTCCCCTTCCCCCAGAAGAGATGTTAGCAAATTACAATATATTTATTTACTTGCTCTCCTAAAGAAGAGAAAGCATTTCTATAATTTTTAGGTGGCTACTTTTCTTAGTAATTTTTCCTTCACTCAAGTGAATATTCAAGAAACTCAAGATTGCAAATATAAGTTTGGGCATCTCTTATTTCTTTCTATTAAACCTTTTCTGATTTTCCACTCCTTCCTTCAATATGTCACCCCTCTTTATTTTCCTGTTAGATTCTCTGCTCACTTCATTCTCATCTTCCCTGTTTTAGGGAAAAAAATTAATTACAAAATTATAACTTCAGCTTTGTTTTTCACTGGTAATTTAGTCACTCCTATCTACTATAAGCCAATTCTCCCCAACCTAACCCTTAAACAAGTTTTACTAGAAATTTTTGTGCTATTAATTCTCTTTACTATTTTCAGTTTATAGGTCAAAGTGCATTTTGTACAAAGAACAGTTTGTTTCTTTGCTCCTTTCAGAAGGTGTCCCTGCATACCAGACTGAGTCCTTACTATCAAGAGAGTGCTGTTCTGTAACTGGATAGTATTATCAAAGTATACCATTAAACATTAGCCGAACTTTGAAACCTTTCCAGCTGAAACTAACACTAGGTTTCATATTCATTTCTCTTTTCTAAAGGACAACCCTCTTTAAAGTATGAAGAACGTAAGAGCAGAAGATATTTCAAGACCAAAAAAAAAAAAAAAAAAAGGACAGCATCACCAAAGGGGCACCTAACACTCTAAAGGAAATTTATTTTGTCATCACAATATCATGTTTCTTTTTAATGGACTATTTCATGATAAAAGGAAAGAAAGAAGTCACTTGGAATATATGTGTATATTTCACTTCCTCGTGTTTGTGCCTTTCTGAAGTTCAACTATCAGGAAACAACAATTCCAATCAACAGAAAGGATCCCATTTAGTCCTTTCTGAATTTACTTGTTTTTCATACAACTATGGCAGTAAAGTGTCTGTTCTAGGGTAATTTGCATTTGAGATATGTATTATCCCTAAACTTATTTTTTCGCGTTAGTATTCCTTCTTTAATCAGATTCCCAAAGCTGAGGCATGGCACACCCTAAAGCTATCATGACACATTTAAAACTTGCCAGCAGGAGGTCTGACTAGTTTGTGGTCAAATAGTCTCAGGATGGGTGTTTCCCTAAACCAGGCACCTAAAGATAAAACGGAAATGAGTTGTGTCGGGAACATTTTCTATCCTAACTGGTGAGTGACTGCCTGTGAAAAGGGTGGCCACACTGCACACCAGATCACACAAGTATGTGGCAAAGACAAATTACAAAGCTCAACATGCTATCATTTACATCACTGAGGTTCTGGAGAAACACATTGCTTCTAAGTGCTTCCTGAAATTTGGATAATCACCTTCTTAAAATCCTAACATCGCCTTCCATTTGTTGCAACAAAACTTTCTACGTTTCGACGTGACTGCCTTCTTAGGCACATAGAGAGATACTGAGTTTTAGAATTCCATACTGAAGCAAAGTAGACAAATTTAAATAAAAGTATGGCCAGATGTTTTATGTATGAAGTCTAATGTGATACACAAAAATATTTTTATCTACAGTTATGTACACCTGCATGTTTTAAGTTTATACTGGGTGTCTTACGAATATACTATTTGATCAGAACAAAAAATCCCTCATAATTTTAAATTTTATCATGCTATACAGTTTACAATGTCCTTTCACATGCAACTTGCCTCTTTAATTTTTATAAAGCCTAGGATTTGAACTGAGATCCTATGGTTCTTGAATTGCCTGAGGAAATCTACCTCATCAAGGCAGAAAAGAATGAACTTTCTGTTATTAAGTAATGGAAGGAATCAACACCCCCAAAAGTCAAAGCTGGAGAGAGTGGTAAGTCTAAGTTACAAGCTGAATAAGTCTGAAAATGAAAGAAAGTTATAGGAATGTAGTGACTGTAGTAGTTTTTATAATGCTAGTTTCAAAACTGTGATTGACTAATAGTGGGCAGTAGCATCTTGCCATGCCCAGTAGGGTCCTTGGACACAAATCTCATTCTCTCCCTTACTATATAACTGACCTTGGCCAAATTACTTAACATCTTGAAGTCTCCCAAGAGGAGCCACTGCTATGATGAGATCACTAGTGGGATAACACTTGTGCCCAGCAAGGTGTCTGACACACAGATGTCTGATATATGCTGATTCTCTTTCTTGTCCTGCCAGGGTCTGAGCGGTATGTCTCTGTTTCCCTCCACCAAGCATTTCCAGTGATGCGGACATAGATCAGAACAAGTAGATCCAAGAGAAAGGGGAAGTCTAACAATAAAACTGTACTGGTTTTATCCAATTGTGGCTTACAAAATAAGTATGTATAATATATGAAACTGAATTATTAACCATTTCACGTACCTGGAGTAATATATAAAAGTTAAGAGCCATAAAGTTAGACTGCACTTTTTCCGGAAAATTTCTACAGTCATTCCATCTACCTTATTTAATTCCAGCAAAAATTTGGACCTAAAACACACTACTTCATCCAAAGTGTGCTATCTGCCTACCAAGTTCAGAACACTGCACTAGAGGGCTAATAAACAACTTACTGAACATAAAAGAGAAGCACGGTGGCTGGTAATGTTACCCTCTTAAGAGATCAAAGCCAACTTATGCAATCAAAATAATACATATGATATTTATGATAAAAACTGGTCACCTCAGCTCTTAGAATAAATGAAATTTATAGCAAATTCTTAAAAAATAATACAACGGGTCACATTTTGACATTAGAAATTTGACACCCCCTGTTTAGAATACCTAGGGAAAAAACGTTTTAAGTTCATACCAAAATTGATGATGGATAATAGGCAATTCTGCCTTATACATAAACACTGGCATGAAGAACTTTGAAATGTACACCTGCAAATCCAAATTCTCCTGTGATAGCAGAACTAGAAGAGACTTCACTCATTCACTTGTTCATTCATTCATTCAACATGTTTATTCAGAGAGTTTGGTCATGGGAGTTGGGCATATAGACTGGGCAGCATAAGTGAAAAATGGTATCAGTAATGATCTTAGTGAGATTAAGAAGCCGAGAGAAAGGAAAGAGGAGCTACACAACATTCTGATAAGCATCCTCTGGTACACTTATACTATCCAGGAAGAGGACACATCTTCAAGCATTTAGAAACAGAACAGTGGGGCTGATGAAAGGTGAAACAGCATTTACTGCAGAGGCGCTAATATTTTTATGCTCGTCTATCAAACTCATTCAGGTATCCAATTCTATAATTAGCTGAAAATTAGGTTGCGTTTTTAAAATCAAAATGAAAACTCCATTTTTATAAGAGCTTTTCTATTAAATCTGGTAAAACTGAAGTAAAAGAATCCATATTTGTTTGCATGGATAGAACAATAATCATTTCTGTCTACACGCTTTCCTAGAGATTAGAAACTAAGAGTTTTGTGCCCCTGTCCCTAATGTGTATTCTTCTTCTTCTTTTTTTTTTTTTTTTAAAGTAGGCTCTACGCCCAACATGGGGCTTGATCTCACGACTCCAAGATCAAGAGTCACATCCTCTACCAACTGAGCTAGCCAGGCACCCCGGCCCCCGGCCCAAATGTGTATTCTAACATACATTTACCTGTGTAGTAAGACCACTCATTCCAGTGAGAATTCCTTCAGAAGATCAAAATCTGAATTGTTTGATAGATATGGGCTTGGTGCTCTTTATATTAACATCGACTATGGGAAGGAACTACCATATGACCCAGGACATTATGAAATTTTAAGAAATGACATCAGCTGTAACAACAGCTGAAAACACTCTCATGGGTTACTAATCCAATTAAAATATTAGGATCTCCAATCACCAGTAACAAAAACTTAAGGAAGGCACATTTCAAAGGCCCAATAAATCAGATGAGAAATTCTGAAGAACTATACAAACAACTCCTTTCTCCAGATAATGAATCAGTCCAATATGAACTTTCTTACAGGAGAAGAAAAAGAAAGGATGAAATAAAAAAGGTTCCATGATATGCCCTTCTTTTTCCTAGTTTTTCAAAATAAGGTCAATCATCTCTGCCCTTCAATGATTATAATACAAATATACCTGATTCTAAAGTTTCCTCAGGGTTTCTTCTGCTGTCTAGGTTCACAGTCCTTGCTTTTCCTTTGTTACAAACGTAATTGTGCAGCGGTGCATAAGAACACAAAAATCTCAGTGTTAAGGGGCCCAAATGGTACAAACATCTAGCAGTAAAAGCCTGTGGCCCATGGACTGCACACACTGGTCAATAACCCCATTCAAAAGCACAATGTACAAAAAAATGCCAAGGGCAAAAACCACAGGTGTAGGCCTCTTTTAGGTTTAGGTAGAAGAGGTAGGCTGATAAAACAAATTTAATAAATATAAAATTTTTTGTCAGTTTGCAAGTCTGTCTGAAATATAAACTCATTATCTGTTTATTTATGTATTAATTGAAAAAATAATTTCTAAATTCCTTTTTCTTTTTGCTGTTCACTTTTGAATCACTCTGTGACTTGCCAGCACTTCTATTTAGAAGACTGTAAAGAGTTAAACCAAAATCAATCAATCAACATAGTATTGCTACCAATCATGGGAAGTGAAGGGAGGTTTCAACAATGACTTGATTGTTCGTTATACTGGACTTTGATTTTCTCAGCATCTTGCTCCTACCTTTATGTCATTTAAGTAACTTTAGTCTTTTTCCTTTGAGCTGAGATCCATGAAAAGCAGTAGGGTTCATGATCTACTCTTAAAATTTGGATACTTCTTTTTGATATTCCAGTGTCCTGACTTATATATTCCTATTGGACTATTGGAATTAACCTTTAAAACAACATAGGTCGTAGAACTGTAGTACTTGGTAAGATACATTGAAATATCCATACCAATAATTAGATTGTCCAAAATGAGACATGGAACTGTGTAACCACTTTCATATCACTTTCCCCTTCTAATCATTCATTTTTCTTCTTTAAAAACCATTGGATGCAAATACCACTGACCTCTAATAAACTTCCATCAATCCCACCATGACTCCCAAAGCATTACATTTGGAGAGGGCTTTCTGCATACAACAACTTATCTTGCGGCTACTCCAACAGCCTACCAGCTACTCAGTTTTTCACTTAATATAGGGGCAGGGCAGGGAGCCTTTTAGCAAATCCAAAGTCCATCAGAGACTGATTTCAGCTGTTCTCTGTCTGGGTACTAGGAAGCCTATAGGATTCAGAGGGGTTCCTGAGGACTTTGCCCATAGTCCTGAGGTGGCCTAGTAGGGAAGCAGAGAAGACGACTGCGATGGCTGATAGGCACAAATGTGAACTTCAGATCACTGTGGCATGGCAGTAGTAACATCACACTCGGAGGTAGGAGAGGTCATGAATATGTGATGTGAGAATGAGGGTGTGGCAGGTGACAAAAGGAGAGAATCTGTCCCAGACAGGGGGAAATCCACTTGGTATAATGTTTGTTTCATATTCAAAACCTGCTTCTGGTGCTCTGAGTCTCAGTGGCTGTTCACCATTTCTCCTCTTATTTCAACATGAGCATGTCTGGATAGACATACAAGTCTCACTAGAGTCGGTGGTAAGTAATAATATTACATAAATAACATATTTTTTTGGTCAGGTATCATAACATGACGCTATTTATTAATAAATTCACGATGCTTTATGTAGACTCAAAAGCATGTCTTTTAGGTGCTTAGCAATCATTAGCAAACACAGAATGGACATTTTTAGATCTCTATTACACAGTATAACATTCATTTAAATGAAAAATTGCCCATTAAGGAGATTACAAGAAACTTCTACACAAAGGAACTTAAAGGCAGGCTTACTGATAAGGAGTCTCAATTAAATTGCTTGCTTTTAGACAGCAGCAGGCACAGCCATATGTAGGTGCTTTAACTTCCATTTTCCTTATATTTATTTATTTATTTATTTTAAGATGATAATCCATTATCCATTCCAAAGATAATCGAAGCTTTTGAAAGACTTGAGAGATAAAAGTGGAAATCAGGTTTAAAAAATAGGACAAGAAAAACAATTTCTGGGTCGGCCTCGGATGATGTCATCATAGGTTCTAAATGTAATAGCCAGGCAGTACACACTAACTCTTTCTGCCCATGTGACCTCTAGCATCAATCTGGGCAAAACAATGAATATTTCAGTAATTTTTTGGCCGTGAAGTGAGATTCAGAAGCAAAAGATTAAAGAGAGTTTCGAGTGCCAAGGGTGAAGCGGTGTGTGTGTGTGTGAGTATGTGAGCGCGCACGCGCACGCGTGGGGGGCCAAGGGGAGGAGGCATGAAAACTAACTCTTCCAGCACACACCCCTTTTGCTACTACAAGGGCATCCAGCAATCACATTTGCAATAGTAAAAATGCTGAAGGATCCTACAGTATCCCTTCTTCCACAACCACCCCTATCCTCTCCTACAAAGCCCTTCTTGCTTTATTGGTGCCACGGAATTCTTCAGGGGTTAAATGGGGAAGTGCAGCCACTACCATTGTTGCAATAAATAAATGAATGAACCAGAACGAACCAGCAACTCGGCCCTGGGAAGCTAGTATCTTATTTTCTACAATTACATCCATTAACCAGCAATGATACATTTGAAAAAATATATTGTGTTTTATCTTTTGATGTGTGTGTATACATTACAGACACACATGCATCTATACAAAAAGAAGCATAGTGCCCTGCATACACATACATCAAACACCTTTAAAAAATTTTTTAGCGTTATTATTTCAATGAAAAGACAAATAGCTTTTAAAAAATTGGATAGGTTAGCAACTTCATCTCAAAGGCCTTTTATTTTGCATATACAGCATATATAAATACACACACACACACACACACACACACACACACAGGTTTTTTTTTTTTTTTCCATGCCGTAGACAATGCTAAAATATCTGAGATCAGGTTGCCATGCCAACAGATTTTTTCTAAAATGAATAAAATTATTAGGAGGGAGAAAACATTCTTGACTCCTTTCCTCCCATCCATGAAGCCGAGAGAGGCTCAGGGAGGGCGAGAGGCTGCCAGATGGGGAGGAGGGGAAGGAAGGGAAGGTGGGTAGAGGGGTGTTTGCTTACCAAAGATGCTGATTTGATCGTGGCAAAGCGCTCTCTGTTCCGGTAGTGGAGGGCCTGGCTCTGAACTGACTGGGTAGGCCGCGGCTCAGGCCTGGGATCGCCGTGGCCCGCCTCATCCCTTATGAATACATGATCCTGCAGAAATGGATAAAAACAAGGAGAAAGTCCAGCTGTGCTCTTTCCTCGCCGGCTGCCTCTCTCTCACCCCTCTTTCTGCACAAGCACTGCTGTTTGAAATGCATAGTTTAGCTCTCTGCTAGTCCCCGCAGCTCCCACGGTACAAAATGAATAAGCAACACATTGCAGCCTTCAGTTAGGAATGTCAGCTGATCGCTAGTGGGATGCCTTCTGAATCCCTGGCAGGCTTTTTCTTTACCTCCAGAATTACATATATGCAAAAGAAAAAAAGAATAGAAAAAACAATGCAATGTACAGACTCCTTAGAACGGTTTGCTTAAAACGCTGTAACCAAATAATTCCTTTAAAAATGTCATGTCCATGTCTAGCAAGGAGGATGCTGGTTGCTTTTAACATAAAAGCGAGCCTCCGCCTCATTCCCTTGAAAGATCTGCTTTCTCAATTTAATTTTATTTGAGATCTGTTCGGTAGGATCATCGTTCTGCCTAGAACCAGTGTAGGCTTGTGCTGAACTGCCTCTCTATCTTGTGCTGGGAAGATTCGGCAGTCACTGAGGGATCCTGCTTTCCAGTCATGATCGTACACAGTTCTAGCACCTTCTCTCTACAGCTTCTGAAAGGATTTTTTTTTAGATTTAAAGAGACAGGCATGCAATTTCAACCAAATGATACTTTCACAAATTCTTCCTCAACTCAGTCTCGGTATGGTCACCAGAGTGAGTGAGGCTGGGATTTAATGCCCTTGGCTGATTTAATCAAATCTGTGCTTCTTGATAGGCAGAGATGATTAATCTTGGTGTAACGCCCAGTGAAAAATAACATTCCCTGGAAGGGTAATAATGGATGTTTCTTAAATGTAATTTAAATGAGTTTTAAAGGGGAAAATGCTTTCAAAGGGTGATGCTTTTCTCTATAAAAGATGGAGTGGTCAGTCAGTAAGTAGCTCTAACCCTTCAGGGAAAAAGATACTATAATAATAGCTCAAAAACATGTACAACCATGGGGGATTTTTAAATAGCACATGTTCAGGAGGGGAAGGAGAAATTAATTCCCTTATTGTCCTAGGGTTTTAAGAGAATCCACTTCTCTTTTGTGAGAAGTCGGTTTTGCATTTTGTCTGTGACTATTTGAATTTTTTTTTTTTAATAATTCCTCTTTCAACAGAAAACAAAAATCAAAGAGGTTTAGAAAACATGAAATTTTATTATATAGTCTAAAATTTTGAAAAGTCAAGACACATATATTCTTGAGGGAAATTAAATTTTATATCCAGGTTTTTATGTAAAAGCCAAGAGCCAAGATTAAATTTACCATTGGGCTGATTTTCTTTTTCCTTTTATAAATTTAGAATGCTCCAGAATGTTGGGAAGGTATCTGCCATTACATCTATATCTAGAGATTTTTTTTTTTTTCAATGTACTGTATTGAGGTCTAGTTTGTTTTTAAATAATGAAGGGACCTGTAAGGCCATTGGGGACATATACGTCAAATTCAAGGATATGCTACCATTGTGCTGTCCTATAAGATATGTAAAGTTCAGTTCCCAGGTCACACCAGTTATATTTCAAGGTAGCCACTAACTATGGCTACCATACTGAACAGTGCAGATACAGTTCCTTTCCATCACTGCAAGAAGTTCTATTAGATAGTACTATAGGTTAAAAATATATCTCAACCCATATTTTTGAAATTTATATGAAAAAAACCTTGAAAGGCCAATTAAAATTTTTCTATATTACTTCCCAGGAAATCTAACCTCTTATTTTATAGGGCAAAGAGAGATCAGGTGTGAGACTGGGATGTACGCATTAGGTTTAAGGTTCTAGAGAGGAAGGCACTGAGATCTACTGCCATTCACATTGCTGACTGTTTATTAATAAGTTACGTGTATCCTAATATTACAGTCCCAGAAAAACAAGGAGCTTCTAACTGCCACTAAGCAGATGAGACAGATGAGGTGGAGTCCTGTGGTTTTACAGGAGGGCTTAAGAAGTCAAAGTTTTGGTGATTATTAATTAGCTAACATTAAGTAAACTGACTGAGATGTAGCAGCTAAGTTTCAAATTGTAATAACCTGATTTACAAAGGTAAAGAGCGACACCAGAATCTACACTGTTTGCTGAACAGAATAAAGTGAAACATATTCACGCACAAATGTGTATAATTTTACTACTATTAGTCTATCTTCTCTCAGATAAAAATTAACACGTGTGGGTTAGGACCTTGCTTATTAGAAAATTAGAAGTCACATTATATTTCTTTTTTTTAATTAAAAAATTTTTTTAATGTTTATTTTTGAGAGAGAGAGAGAGAGCGTGCACGCGCAAGCAGGGGAGGGGCAGAGAGAGACAGACACACAAAATCTGAAGCAGGCTCCAGGCTCTGAACTGTCAGCACAGAGCCCGATGTGGGGCTCGAACCCACGAACCACAAGATCATGACTTGAGCTGAAGTCGGATGCTTAACCGAATGAGCCACCCAGGCGCCTCTTAAATTTTTTTTTTAATATTTATTTTTGGGAGAGAGAGAGAGAGAGACAGAGTGCAAGGAGGAGAGGGGCAGAGAGAGAGGGAGACACAGAATCCAAAGCAGGCTCCAGGCTCTGAGCTGTCTGCACAAAGCCCAACGCGGGGCTTGGACTCACAAACTGTGAGATCATGACTTGAGCCGAGGTGGAACGTCTGCCTAACCGACTGAGCCACCCAGGCACCCCTCACATTATATTTTCTAAGTTTTTAAACTGGATACACCAGGAAAGTTAAGACTTGAAATCATAGTGATTTTAGTTAAAATGTAGCCAATTCAATAACCCACTAAGGTATATTTTAAACATAATACTATTTTTAAAGCTAGTCTGAGAATAGGTCTAAAATTTTAATCTACTTCAAATATAGTGAATAATGTCAACAGTATAATTCTTTATTTCAGCTTAAAATTTTTTTCATTTTTAAAAGTATTCTTAGTTTTTCACAGCAGCTTCATAACATATCACCACACTAAAAGTCTTCAAATGTTATGCAAGAGACCACGAAATGAGGTAAAATTTTAGCCTACTAGTGGATATCCATTTCAAATGCATAAGAAAATGAATTTAAATCATTTTTTTTAAGATTTTATTTTTACATTATCTCTATACCCAACATGGGTCTCGAACTCACAACCCTGAGACCAAGAGTTACATGCTCCACGGACTGAGTCCCAATGAATGAATAAATGAATTTTAAAATATTCAGTTACATTGCATAAAACAAGTTTAAAATTCTGAAGACAACTTAAACAATGAAGCAATTTTGAAATGAGGGAAATGTGACCTGAGAAGCAAGTACAAATAAATTAAACTATCAACTTTACTGGGTGTATTGTCTGTCGGTTATACTGTCCCTGCAAATCGCAGTCCCTTGGAAAATGACCACCGTATCTGACTCCCAAACTTTCTGAACTGAACACGTTTTAAGATTAATAATGGAAAGGGACAATTTGCTAATTAATGCAGTTAGGCACTGATGTATATTATTTACAAATAACATGAGGGGCAACATCTTTGATGTTGAATAATGATTTTTAGAAGATTAAGAACAAATGTCAGAGCACCTGGCTGGCTCAGTCGGTAGAGCATGTGATTCTTTTTTTTTTTTTACTTTTTTTTTTCAACGTTTATTTATTTTTGGGACAGAGAGAGACAGAGCACGAATGGGGGAGGGGCAGCGAGAGAGGGAGACACAGAATCGGAAACAGGCTCCAGGCTCCGAGCCATCAGCCCAGAGCCCGACGCGGGGCTGGAACTCACGGACCGCGAGATCGTGACCTGGCTGAAGTCGGACGCTTAACCGACTGCACCACCCAGGCGTCCCTAGAGCATGTGATTCTTGATCATGGGGTTGTAAATTTGAGCCCCATGTTGAGGGAAGAGACTACTTAAAAATAAAATCTTAAAAAAAAAAAAAAAGAACAAATATCATATTCTATTTTACCAAGACAAATAAATCATAGGCCTTGTTTATAATTTATCTTTAACACAGTATCATCTGGGAATAAACAAAATTGCTCTTTGAAATACCAATATGGGTGAGGACCAGTTTTAAATAAATCTGTGTTAACCAGGTAAATTTATAACGTTCTTTCACTGTAAAAAAAATAAATAAAACTTTTTCAGATTAAAAAAAAAAAGCTGTCATAACGTTTGTTCGAAATCATTAGTAAAAAGAATTGAACTTTTATACAATATAGTCAAGTATATGAAGCATGAAGCACAAACTTTGCTATTATACCCTGGACAGAGGGCTCTACTTTTAAATTTTTTTTTTTTTCAACGTTTATTTATTTTTGGGACAGAGAGAGACAGAGCATGAACGGGGGAGGGGCAGAGAGAGAGGGAGACACAGAATCGGAAACAGGCTCCAGGCTCTGAGCCATCAGCCCAGAGCCTGACGCGGGGCTCGAACTCACGGACCGCGAGATCGTGACCTGGCTGAAGTCGGACGCTTAACCGACTGCGCCACCCAGGCGCCCCTGGAGGGCTCTACTTTTATTGAAAAGTTTTTCTCTAAGTTATCTATTTATGCTTCTGAAATTAAGATTCATGGTGTAGTCACTTGTTTAGAGTTTCCAGGTTAACTTGAAATCAACTCTTGGAGACCACTGTTCTGGACTCTTGTATTTTGGGTATATCTTTATCATACTATCACATACTTACTTGTGTGTCTGTGTGTGAGGCTGTGAACTTTCTGAAGACAGCAAATGTGGTTTGAAAACTCTGTCTCCCTAGCAGCTCCTTAGTGCTTGACACTTAGTAGGCATTCAGGAAATGTCTGCTGAATAAATGAGCTCAAGAATATAGGTCTGAGAAGAAATCAGGTCTGAGAAGATTCTGAGAAAATGACATTTTCTCTTATATTATTTAACAGAATTCGAATCTGTATTTCGTAAAAACCTGCCACTCTGTACTCTAAGGAAGTCATAAAATAGTGACACACAAGCATACCTTGACATGGGGGCAGGAAGAGGATCTAAAAATGGCTTTTATCGGATGATGAGAAGCTTTTTTATAGACTCCCACACTTTTTACGCTGTGCAGAAGGGATCAGCAAACCTACTATGCCTTTTGTTTCTGTTCATTTCAAAATTATTCAATTACTACATGAGCAGTTGCAGCTATCAACAGCCGGGGCTGGAGGAAGGGAAGAAGATGGACGAGGCTCCCCTCAACCTGGGAGGGTGGCTACTAAGGAGCAAAAATGACTAGCATGCTGAGGATAAAGATGTTACCATAGAGATTGGTCTGTATGACTGCCCTGCTTAAGAAACATTACCTTCATATGTTAATTTACTTTTACTTTGCCAAATGTGAGTTGAAGAGTCAAAGAACCCGCCCCTCTCCTCAGCAAAAATAATAGGAAAGGCCACTGAAGCAAGTGAAAATTAAACTAGAACATCCTATCCCCTCAAGGACATTTCTTTTTTTTTTTTTTTCCCTCCCACAAAAATGGTGAAAGCTGTTCTTTTTTTAAAAAAGAGGAAAAAAGGAAAAAAAAGAACTACCATCGACTAATAGGAAAAAGGGCAAATAAAACTTTAGGAATTAAGATAGAATGATCTTTTAAAATAATACCTAAAAGGGGGCCATGATGACTAGAGTTCATTAGGCATGTCTAATATAATAAATTGAAAACGAATACTTTAATATATTAAAATCTTATGATCTATATTAATAGAAGGCGGCAGCAGGCAAAGGTAAGTGACTTTAGACTTTAACAAAATAAAAGTGTACCTTTTAATTGGAAAACTGAATAGATTTTGTTGGTTAGAATGCTATTAAAATCTGTTTGCTACTGCTACATACACAATGATTTTAAGGAGTGGGGTAGAGGCCGAGAAGCAGGCTAGGTGACAGCGAAACACCTAATCTGGATTGAGAGTTTGTCCTGGAGCCATTTAGGAATAACTGAAAACTGAGGTGTACGTAGAGGTGTGTCCTGTAAAAGTTCACAAACCATTTATTGAATGCTTCCTGTGTAACAGACACTGTGCTGGGTGGTAGGCGAAGAGAGAGATGCCCTTGAGGAGCTAACAGTCTAGGATACGGTGATTATTCTGTTTTTCTTTTTAATTTTTTAAAATGTTTATTTATTTTTGATAGAGACAGAGCACGAGTGGGGGAGGAGCAGAGAGAGAGGGAGACACAGAATCCGAAGCAGGCTTCAGGCTCCAAGCTGTCAGCACAGAGCCCAACGCGGGGCTCGAACTCACGAACCCTGAGACCATGACACGAGCCAAAGTCGGACGCTCAACCGATGGAGCCACCCAGGCGCCCCAGTGATTATTCTTGTTATTGGAAAGAGCAGGGTGGCAACATTAGCAAGGGAAAACGAAAGAAATGCTTAAAGTTTATTTTGTCAGAATATACTTTTAGACTTATCAAATCATTTGTGCTCAAAGGGAAGATTAGATTAGGGTCCCTTCAGGGCCTGGGAAAGACCAGATTCAAGGTGAGGACTGGAGAGAAAGAAGTAACCTGGAATTCTAACGTCAAAGGAAATTTTTCGGTGTCCCACTTTACATTTTTTGGGGCTTGATGTGTGATAGAACCGTCCTGCTAAAATCAGGGCATCTTTATTCTGGAGGCAGAGCAGTTAATTGCAAGTCATACTCTTATTGGTTGCACATGGCCTTTAAAAGTAAATTTACTTCCTATATAAAACGGTAATCTGTTCCATGTCTACAGTTTGACTAATTTAGGATAATGCCTGCTTGATTGTAACAATCAAAGTGGGGGGAGCACACAAATGTGTATTTTGATATTTATTAAGTTTGTTCTAATTACTGGAGTATAATTATTGGAGAAATGCTCTTCACTCAAGTCTTTTAAACCATAAAGATAATACTTAAGATTATTTAACCCTTTTAATCCATATGTTCAATGAACCAAAATAGCATGATGTTTAGTCTCTGGCAATTAATTCATTCCCTGTGTGTATGTGTGTGTTTTTATTTTATTTTATTTTATTTTTTTTTGCATTTATTCATTTTTGAGACACAGACAGAGAGCACAAGCTGGGGAGAGGAAGAGAGTGAGGGAGACAGAGAATCCGAAGCAGGCTCATCACCTGAGCTGAAGTCAGATGTTTAACTGACTGAACCACCCAGGTGCCCCTGTTTTTTTTTTTTATTTGTTCATTCTTGCATTCTGTAGTTATTTACTGAGTGCCTGTGCTGTGCCAGGCACTGTTCTAGGTGTTGAGATACATTGGGGAGCAAGGCAGGCACAGTCTTTGCCCTAATGAAATTTATATTCTACTAATGAAATAATAGATAAAAAATTTAATACATAATATTAGATAGTGACAAATATTAAAAAGAAAAGAAAATAGGATAATGAGGTAATGGGTAAAACACTGTAATATGGTAATTTAGTGATATATAGGTTTTTCTAAGATTCTGGTCACAAACCCAAACAAAACTGGTAAATGTTTTGTAAGACAAGTTTGACCGCTTCCTTTCAAAAACATTCTTTGTGGTCACAAATTATGGTGGACTCCGAAATGCACCACCTAGATTCCCCTCTAAGAAAAGACTTGCTGCCAGAATCCTCTTGGGCTGTCAGTCCATTTAGGGGCTGCCTTGGCTGCAGAGAGCGGCCTTGTGCAAGTTCATACCCTTCCCAGGGCGCTCACGTTCAATGACTGATCTGCGTGAGGGTAACAAGGCACAGCCATTCTGGCTTAGTTTGGACAACTCTGAAGGGTCATTTTAGCCCCAGAGCTCCTTGGGAGCCATCTCACTTCAACTTTGCCCTCTGGCCAATGCTGCTCCCTTCTCTCTCTTCCACAGGTGTTGATCCCCAAGGAAACTCCTAATAAGCAAATGAATTGCTGCATGAAATGGTCTCAGCTCTGCTTCCCAGAGAATCCAACCTGTGACCTAAATGTTACCTGTACCTACGTGTCACCACTATGCCATCTGCATGAAGAAGGAGGGACTGATCAGAACAGTGGCTTTTAGAAAAATCCTCCTTTTCAAAAAAAAAGAAAAAGAAAAAGAAAAATCCTCCTTTTCAAGTGAAATCCAAACATAAAATGTAAGATATAAAAGCAGGCCTTGTCCTGGGGGAGGTATGGATGAGGCTTGTTCCTGAGGCACCTCTTTACAAAATAGCTTAAAAGTCACATTAGAGATCTGCTTCTTTAAAGATTACCAGAAAAGAAACATAGAATTTAAGACCTGGAAGGGATCTCTGAAACCACACAGAACAACTCCTAATTTTACAGATGGAGAAACTGAGGCCCAGAGAGGTTTGCGACATAAAATAACACTAACAGTTGCAGACAGAATTATAAACTAGTTTCCTTATTCCTGTAATCCATTACATAAAATTTTCTATTGAGAACTTAAAATCCTATTTCATTTATGTTCCCAAGTGGAAAACTTTTAGGAATTCAAGCATACCAACAAATATAAAGTTTCTGAATACTTTATTTCTATTGTGTTTAAAATGATATACATATTAAAATTTTTTAATGTTTATCTACTTTTGAGAGAGAGAGACAGAGAATGAATGGGAAGGAGCAGAGAGAGAGGGAGACACAGCATCCCAAGCAGGTTCCAGGCTCCGAGCTGTCAGCACAGAGCCCAGCATGGGGCTTGGACCCACCAACCGCGAGATCATGACCTGAGCCAAAGTCGGACTCTTAACCAACCGAGCCACCCAGATGCCCCTAAAATGATGTATTTTTAAGCCCAGGTATAGGATTTAAATGGGTCTCATGAAGAAATATCATATTTAACACTAAGTTTTCATATATAATATATTCTACTTTTATTGTCTGCTTATATTTTCCCCCTTTTTTATTGTGGTAAAATACACATAAATTCACCATCTTAATTATTTTTAAGTATACAGTTCGGGGCTCTTAAATACACTTCTAATGTTGTACAACCATCACCACCATCCATCCCCATAACTCTTTCATCTTGTAAAACTGAAGCTTGTCCCCATTAAACAACTCTCCTTTTCTCCCTTCAGCCCAGCCTCTGGCACCCACCAATCTACTTTCTGTCTTTATGATTTTAGCTACTCTAAATACCTCATATGAGTAGAATCATACAGTGTTTGTCTTTTCATTACTGGCAAATTGCACTCAGTATAATGTCCTCATGGTTCATCCATGTTATAGCATGTGACACAATTTCTTTCCTCATTCAGGTGGGATAATGGTCCACTGTATGCATGTATCATATTTTGCTTATCTCTTCATTCGTCAATGAACGCTGGGTTGCTTCCATGTTTTAGCTATTATAAATAATGTTGCTATGAACATGGATACAGACATTTCTTTTAGATACTACTTTCATATTTTGGGAGGATATATACCCAGAAGCAGAATTGCTGGATCATGTGGTAATTATGTTTTTAATTTTTTGAGGAACCACCATACTATTTTCCACAGCAGCTACACCATTTTACATTCCCATCAACAGTGCACAAGGATTCCAATTTTTCCACATTCTTGTCCATTCCTGTCATTTTTTGTTTTGTTGATAGCAGCCATCCTAATGGGTATGAGGTGGTATCTTATTGTAGTTTTGATTCGCATTTCCCTAATAATTAATGATGTTGAGCATCTTTTCATGTGCTATGGTTTTTATTTTCTTTGGAAAAATGTCTATTCAAGTCCTTGCTCATTTTTGATTTGGGCTGTTCGTTTTTTGGCTGTTGAATTTTTTTGTTTTTGTTTTTTTCATTTTAAGTATTTATTTTGAGAGAGAGAGGGAGGGGAAGAGAGAGGGAGAGAGGGAGAGGGGGAGAGGGGGAGGGAGAGAGAGGCAGAGAGAGAGAGAGAGAGAGAGAGAATGAATATGAATCTAAAGCAGGCACAGCACTATCAGTGCAGAGCCCCATGCGGGGCTCAAACTCACAAACCTGTGAGATCATGACCTGAGCTGACATCAAGAGTCGAGCACCACCCAGGTGCCCCTGGTTGGTGAGTTTTAGGAGCTCTCTATTATAGATATCAATCCCTTATTAGATATGCAAATATTAGATATGCAAACATTAGATTTGCAAATATAATCTGCAAATATTTTGTTATATTCTGTGGGTTGCTTTTTTACTCTGTTCATGTTGTCTTTTGATTAGCCTGCTTATATTTTCAAGTTAATTCATTCAGTTTTATTTGCAAATGTTTTTTAAATTTCTTCCATCACACTTTCTCTATATATTTATTTCATAATAAAATGGAAATGCATTATATAACTTAAATTATTCCTGACAAACATTTCGTATGGATCAAATACAACTACCATCTATTTCAGAATATAAATTAACATCTATCCTTAAGTGATTATATCATGCAAGAGAAAAAAATATTGAAAAACCTGTATTATCATAAGACAGCTCTGTACCATCACACAAAAATTAAAATTAAAATCCCCAATAAATTCAAGACTAGGGTTTTCCTTCTTGTTGACTATGCTAGTAGTATCTTCTAATTCTGTTCTCATTTGAGGGGTCCTGGATCCAGTGGAAATCCTTTTCCTTTCATCCCTGTACCCATGGAGCCCCAGAGGGAACAGAAGGGAGAGAGCCAAATCTGTCAGCATTCATGATAGCTCCTTCCAAAAAGAGATTCCAGCAAAACCTTCTTTTCTACCCTTCAAATATAGGATCACTTGCCCATGTTCAAAGAGAGCTGGCTGCCAATGCTGAACTCTTAGTGGATTTCTACTTTGGTCTGGTATCACTCCTTTCTTCAAAATGCTTCCATGGCTTTCTGATAATCAGGGTCCTTGCTGTCTCTCTGGACTCCATTCACTCTTTACATAGCTCACCAAGCTCTAACCTCTCTGATCTTTTCCCTCTTCCTTGAATATACAAAGTTCTTTTTGTCTCAGGGCCTTTGCGCTTGTTACTTTCTGACTCACCTCCTTGTCTCACCCCAAGTTAGCTAGCTTCTACTTATCTTTGAAATTTTAGCTTAAATGTCACTTCATAAGGTAGTCTTTCCACTACTCCCTGATAGACTAAATCCTTTTACCCAGAGCAGAAGTTTCATAATTACATGATATAGTTATTTGCACAGTTATTTTCCTAATCTCCCCCAGAGACAATAAGTTTCATGAAAGCACCATGTCTGTTTTATTTCCTATACATCCACAGGACCTACCATAGTTCCTAGCACATAGTAGAGGTCCTCACCAATTTTTGTCAGATAAATGAATAAGTTAATCAGTTTATTAAAAAAGTTTTTTTAATGTTTATTTATTTTTGAGAGAGAGAGAGAGAGACAGACAAAGTGTGAGCAGGGGAGGGGAGAGAGAGAGGGAGACACAGAATCCAAAACAGGCTCCAGGCTCCGAACTTCCAGCACAGAGCCCGATGCGGGGCTCGAACTCACAAACTGCGGGATCATGACCTGAGCCGAAGCTGGACGCTTCACTGACTGAGCCACCCAGGCGCCCCAAGTTAATCAGTTTAGAAAACAGATGTGTATCCTTTCACTACTTACGACCAGGGACCAATGTATTTTCTCCTGCCCTTCATCCTTACCTGTTCAATTTCCTTTTCCTTCCCAGGAAAATGCACCAATTGAAGTCTAAGTACACTGGAATTAGGGTGTAATTATTGAGATTTATTAAAATAAGTACATACACACCTTACAAGGAAAAATAAAAAAGGATTCTTTTTTATAATTCTACACTATGGACTATTTACCTAAAGTCACACAAAACATTTTTGGGACTCGGTCCAAAGAATTATTGGTAATTCTGTGAAATACTCATAGAAAATGCTCCAAAAGGAACTTTATGTTTTTTTTTTATGAAGTGCTTCAACTTATGAAACATGATAATCCTGTATGAAATGAGAATCTTTAATTGGAAAAGTAAAAATACAAAAACAGAATTATTCACTGAAAAGTCAGAATATTTCAGCTGACAGAACCAGTTTTAGAATTAGAAATAAATCTGAGAACAACAGAAAAGAAGAGAAACTGTATCTAAAACAAATGGTATCTTGGGAATATACATTAAGAAACATACTTATTAAAAAACTTTTTTTTTTTTTCAATTTTTATAGAGAAAGAGAGAGGGAGAGTGCAAGCAGGGGAGAGAGGCAGTGGGAGAGAGAGAGAATCTCAAACAGGCTCCATGTTGAGCATGGAGCTCTATCCCATGACCCTGGGATCATGACCCAAGCCAAAATGAAGAGTTGGACGCTCAACAGGCTGAGTCATCCAGGCACCCCAAGAAACATACTTCCGTGAGCATACTTCTGAAAGGGTACAACCAACGGATTATACTCAGGAAACTGTTAAGATTTGCAGTTTTAGGGGCCCCTGGGTGGCCCAGTCCATTGAGCGTCCGACTTTGGGTCAGGCCGTGATCTCACGGCTTGTGAGTTCGAGCCCTGCGTTAGGCTCTGTGCTGATGGCTCAGAGCCTAGAGCCTGCTTCGGATTCTGTGTCTCCCTGTCTCTGCCCCTCCGTCGCTCATGCTCTCTCTCTCCTTCAACAATAAATAAACATTAAAACAATTTTTAAAAAGATGTACAGCATTAAAGTTATTGGTTTAGAGGGGATTTTATCAATTTCTTTGACTTGGAGGCTATGGATTTATTTATTTTTATTTATTGATGATGGTAGACATCAGAGCAGCAAGAGGAAGATGAAGAAAATAGGCCCAGCTATAGCTTGCAGAGTCCTTTGTTACCTTTTTACTATAAGAGAACTATCAAGGGCTTGGTCTAGTCCCATATTTCAGTTGTAGAAAGAGAACACTGACATGTCTGGATGCTAATGGCCTGAGCTGGCTTCACTACGATTGGTAAAGCCTAGAGCTGCGGAGGGTACCACGGAACCGAAACCTACCTTCTTGGGCACAACAGAGGAACTGGAATTGACTGGGCTTTCATCATCGTGCATCAAGACAGGCTCAGAGCTGTTCTCCTCCATGACCTCCTGCATGCTGTTCACACTGCTGCTCTGGCTGCCTGTACTCACAGACACACTTGGGATGGAATGATTGCTGCCCAGGCTGTCCATTTCCCTGATCAGGCTGGTTCCATGTTCGCTGTCCTATAAAAATGGGGCATGGGGGTTAAAAAAAAAAAAATGACTAGAGATAAAGTCCCAATTCATTGACTAAGCTATTAAGCACACTCAATTCTGCAGTGCCAAGTTGCTCTTCTGCCAAATCTGCCAAGATAAGCTTTTTATGCAGTGACTCCACTACTCCCCCCCATTTTCAGACATCTCAAATTCACTTCTATGCCTTCCTCAGGGGCCATTATGGACATGGGTCATAAGGCCCCAAATGCTGCTATCCCAGGGCTTTCCCCTGTCAGATGCAATGATCATATTATTGTATGGCTAATCAGCAAGCAGAAATCAGGCCAGGTTTGTAAGAGACTTTCAGGGACAATCAAGGTGCTAGATAAAGACTGTACATATTTACAAATAGGGTGGTGGTCTTTGGAAACTAAGACAGAGTGGAAAGAGTTTCCAGAGAATCGACAAGCAATATACTCCTTGGCAAATCACTATTGAGTAAGTTCATGCCTAAGCAGGGATACTATTTCTACTGTCCTGGATAGGTAATTAAATTCTGCCTCCCTCAAGCAATTCTATCGTGCTTACCTCTGTAATCTTATTAAATATATCTGTTAAATAATACTGGTATTCATTACTGCTATTCCAAAGACTACTATTTGAGAAGTGGTAAAATAATCAGCACATATAATTTACTCATGACAGTGGGATATCTTTTGATATAAGATTAAATAATATAATTAGAGCACCTTAGTTCCCCAAAAAAATCTTATTTTCAAAGAGTCATACTGTGTGTATCTAACTTTAATGAACTGTTACTTAGCCATGGCAATATAAGGAATCACTGGCATAGGTAATTTGGGTAATTTAATATGGTAGATAACACATTACATGTTTAATACATTTATTTTCCCAATTAAAGGGGAACATTGGTATATGTGCAATCAAGAGATTTTATAGTCCAATTCAGTTTTCTGAATTTCATTTTTATAATTGTTATTTTTTCTTTCACATCAAAAAGGTAAAATAAAATTCATTGTTCATTTCTTTCCTCTTTTCTATCTAGTTTTAAAGGAAGAAGAAGATTTTTTTTTTTTTTTTTTAGTTTACCTATCCATTTGAGATACAGCAAGAGCGAGCGTGCATGCGTGCATGAGGGAGGGGCAGAGAGAGAGAATCCCAAGCAGTCTCCACACTGTCAGTGCAAAGTCTGACATGGGGCTCAGTCTCACAAACACGAGACCATGACCTGAGCTGAACTCAACAGTCAGATGCTTAACCGACTGAGCCAACCAGGCGCCCGAGGAGTCCTTTCTTTTTGTTCAAGACTCTAATATTCCTGCTCCTATCTCATGCACTTCCTGAGATCCTGCTTCTTTAACTATGTCTGTTTCTTCTAATTTCCATGCCTCTGTCCTGACTTCTTCCACTCTGCCTGTAAACATGAAGACGCCTGCCCCATGCTCGCATACCTCTCTACATACTGCCCTTTGTCATTTTTCTCTCTCAGCCAAATTTATGAATCTTAACATAACCAGCTTTCCCTGTTTCTACTTTCCCCCTTTCCCATTTATTCTACAAACCCACAGTTATCTATTATTCATCCTAACTATTCCTGTAAAACTGCTCTTATGAAGGGCATCAAGAATGCCTTACTTGTAAAACCCAGTTAACGTGTTTTTTGTTTGTTTGTTTTTGGTCCTTGTCTAACATGACCTCTCTGTAGCATCCGATACACTGGCTGCTTGAAGTTGTGGACTCTCAGAACACCTGTGATGTCTGTTCCTTAGGGTCTCTTATATGGCACGGCTCTCTTGTCATTCATTATTATTATAATGCTCTTGACCCCCAGCTAAGCACCCTTTACCTAGACCTCTTTCTTATGTTCTGGGTTTGAATTTCCCAACCAACTGCTGGACATCACTATTCAGGCATCCCAACTGTCCTTACCCTGGCCTCAACAAATCCTTCTTAAGTTATCTGATGAGAAACCAGAAAGTCACCTCTCCTTTGAAAACTTCATCTGTATACTAGGTCAGCAGCATATGATGCTGGGACCTTAAACTCAACATCACCAAACTGAAATCACCCTAAATCCATTCTTTCTCCTTGGTTCTTTTTCTCTGTTCTTGGTATTGCCATAGTCTATTCACCCAGGCTAAAATGTTCAGAGTCACCTCAAACTCCTCATCTGTCACAGTCACTTTCAGTGAGAAGCACTGTATTTTCTAATCTACCTTTACAGTGTTTCTCAAAAGTCTTCCTTCCCCCTCCCCCCCCACCAACATTGCCCTTATTGCCTCTTGCATGGACTAGTCTACAGAATGTAACACATTCAAGCCCATCTTACACTCTGTTGCCAGGATAATCTCCCTAAAGTACAGCACTTTCCTGAGTCTAAAATGCCCTATGCCTGTCTCTCAAAAACCACCCATGTCGTGTCCTTCATACAACCTTCACTAATTCTCCCCAGCAGGCTTATTTTCTCCCCACTATGACCCTTGCATGGTGACATATCTCGGTAACGTTTTTCATATTTTGTCTTATTTAAGACTTATTTTACGAATGTCTCTTTTGCAGTTCTGCATGTTTCTTGAGGCACGGGGCACCGATTACATTTTTATCGCCTAAAGTAGTTTACAAAGTGCCCAGTCCAGAACTTTCCCACTCTTAGAGCACCTGCTATAATAAACTGGACCTACTTCTTCATCCTCCTGTGACTCATTCAAGGGTCCATTTCGTGTCTCTTGGAAAAGGATTTTTTTCATTTTTCGGTACTGTAGGTTATCTAATTCACGAACAGCATCTTTTGTCCTCTGTATGAGGTCAATCAGGACACGTAGAGGCCGGTCTCGTCGAACAAAATCATGCTGATTGAGGGAGGAGAAAAAACAGAAACTGATAGTGAGAAAACAGATTTGGGGGCACAAGATTTACATTATAAAGCTAAACAGACATAACCAGGTCTGTTGATTTTGCAGAAATAACAAGATATGACTTTCATTTCGCACAACCTCTCAATTTGTATAAATCTTATAAAGAGATAACTACGCTTTTCTCTTCTTCCTCAAGCCCCATTTTGTGGACTTTGTCCTGGAGTCTACTTGAGAATTCTTGAGATTTACTTTAACACGTAACCGATAATGACTAGTACTTTAGACGCTTGTAACTTTCAAGTCTGAAGCTATATAATAAGTAGAAGTGATGTAGAGTTCAAGAATATCATTGTTATAATCTGCCTCAATTCGCCTACCCACTCCACAATACCCCTTTTAAACGACTGTGTGTATTTTGTTTTCTATTTTGGTGGTCGTGTAGAGTATATGCGTGAAAATATGGCAGCTTTATTTAGGGGTCATAATTCTGGCAGCTTCATTTTCCCTTTACAGAACTGCACAACCAGAAATAAGGGAAAAGGGCCTCTGAAGAGTGAAAAGAACTACCCCAAAGTCCATAAATTTTTCCTGGTATAAACAGCCTTCACTTACAATATTATCAGTGATCTTTACACATATTATGGTTTCCTGGTTTCTCAGTCTGTAGCAGTTTGGAAAGAGGGAATAAAAGTGGGAGAATAGAGGAGGGAGAGCTGTTAGAACTAGGGTTGTTTGTTGTAAAAAAGAACGGTCTTTGAAAGTTCTTGGGCAGCCTGACAATAAAAAGAGAGAAATTCCACGACTAACACACCTACCAACCAACCACATAAAAATGAACAAAGGTTTGTGGGCTATTTTGCAAAGGGGAAAATGCTCCTCAGGCAGTCCTTTTATATGCCACGAGTTGACGAAACACTACTGCTTCTGAGCCGTCAAGAAGTGAAATTACGTTCATTATGCTTTCTTTAAGAAGGCAGAAAAGTACATCATGGATTCTGACGAGATTACACAGAAAATGATCAAAAGTGGGGGGAGGAAGTTTTGTTTTTTTCAAGGAAAAGTTTCAGTTACACGGAAAATACACTTATGTGAAATTGTAATTTGAAGATATTGGGTAAATGGGATATAATGTGCTAGGCCCTAGATGATGGAACGGATTTCATTTCTTCCTAAGTTAAACAGGTATGAAAGAGAAGTAGGGCCATTGTGAGAAAAACACGTACATGTCCTGTGGTTCTTCACCCCGACTTTGCTGTCAGGGGAACTGTGGCTTTTGCTCTTGCTTTTATAAAACATCTCTTCCTCTGCCAAGAGTCCTTTCTGAAAATGAAACACCATTCCCAGAAGCAAGAGTAGCCCGCATATTTCAAGATGAGAGTGAAAGGGAGAAAGTAAATTATTTTGCTCCTCTACTACGTGCAATTATACAAGAGCAAATCGGTTTTGACTAAACTTCAAGCTAGTATTTAGGATCAGTGAATTTTAGAACAGGAATAGCTGTTAGAAGTTCTTTCATTTTCAAGGTGTGAAAATTCAGGCACAGAGAGGTTAGGTGACTTACACAGCTAGCTACTGCAAGAGCTAGGGCTACAACTCGGGTTTGCTCATTTGGTGTTCGTTTTCTGGTGGGCTATCACCACTATCATCTTTCTAAAACATGGGTTTGATTGTGTCACTCATTGTAACAGACACTGGTGTCCCATTTATCTCCCATTCCAACCTCTTTTCCTTGCCTTCATCTACTGTGAACACTAGAAAGTAAAAGGGTTGCTTGAACTCCAGCCTTTTTTATACTTAAAAAATAACAACATGACAGAGTTCTGGCAAATGAGACGCTGTCTAGGCACAGAAGTCTCTGAGGGCAGTCTTGTTTTCTAGAAGAAAAAGGCAAGGCGCCTGAAGAAAGGGTGTTTTCCCCTCTGCCCTTCCTTCTTTCTCCTCTTGGGATAAAGACTTTTCCTAGAGATGCAGGAGCCATTTTGTGACCAAGAAGATAAAACCCACCTGCTGAAGATGATAAAGTAGGAAGATAGAAAGAGCCTGGATCCATGATGACATTGGTGAGCTGCTTACAGCTCTGGACTCTGCTTATAACATCTTCTTTCTCAATGCCCTGCACTTGTTGCACGAGGTAATTAAGCCCTTAACCTGTTCAAGCCTTTTAAAACCGATATACTCAAAGTCTTCAAAACATGCCTCCAGGGGCACCTGGGTGGCTCAATGGGCTAAGCATCTGACTCTTGATCTCGGCTCAGGTCATGATCTCACCGTTCGTGAGTTGGAGCCTCCAGTCAGGCTCTGCGCTGCCGGCAGAAGTCTGCTTGGGATTCTGTCTCTCCCTCTCTCTCCCTGCCCCTCCTCTGCTCATGCTCACTCTTTCACTCTCTCAAAAAACAAACAAACAAAAAAAATATGCCTTGATGATGAAGTCTAGCCTTTTACAGCCAGGTTCATGGTTGTAATTGTAGGCTCAAACCTAGTCACTCCTAGACCTCTTTCCCATCCAATGCATATAGTACAGTCTACATAGTTATTGACTCATGACATGTGTTTCATACCTGTATACCTTTGCTCATGTTCTCTCTGCCTGCAACCCCATCTCCTCCTGTTCTCCAAAGTCCATTACTCTTGACACCCTTACAACTAAAAGGTCCCCAGATCCTTTAAAAAGAATGCTTTCATTGTTCTTGAAAGTATATTTCCTTGCAATGTTTAAATACAGAAAAACTCATAAAAGACAGTAAAAGAAAAACATCCCAAATTCCATCATCCAGAAATAAAGAATGTTATTTTACATGTTCTCGCACAGGATAATGGATATCTAGAAACAATTTTACATGGGAAGATTATGCATGCTAATTTTAAGAAAATCTGTGAAATTAAGGTATACTTAAATGTAGCAGAATTAGAAAACAATGAAGTAAAGTAATTGCTTAACTTCAGTTATAATTTCTTCACCAATAGTTACCAGTTCTTAAAAAATCCTCTAAAGTTAAGGAAATAAAAAAAAAGATGACAGAGATTAGAATTACTTTTTTTTAAATTATGCATTTCAACTTAAGAATTATTATCGACCAGCTACTCTGAAAAAGAGGAAAATTAGTACACTTATCTTTCTTTCCTACCCCTAGGTTGTTCTAGTTACATTAGTATTTTTACACTGTCAGTGCCTATAGCATTTACATTCTGCTCTTTAACCATATAAATGATTTTACCTTGATTCTATATTGAAATGGATTCAATGTGAAGGTGACGTTTTAATGTCAGGAAGAAAATGTGAAGAAAAAATGGATTAAGAATATTTAGGAATAGGATAGCCAACTGAGGGGGGGGGGGGAAGTTGACTTCCTTACAACAAATTTTTATATCACCTCTCAAAAGAAGCCCACCATAAACAACACCAAAAGAGGAATAGGGAAAAAATATTTGCAAGACCTACTACAAATTAATAATAATAATAAAGCCCAATGATCAGACAAATGGGTAAAGATCACAAAGAGTTTACAGAAAAGGAAACCAATGGCTTTTCAACGTATGAAAGATGCATCAACTTAGCTCATAATGAGAAATACAAATTAAAACTATGAGTTTTTCACTCATCTGAGAGCCAAGTTGAAAATTTGATGGTCCTCATCTTTGTTAGTGGGACTATAAATTGGTACAACTTCTTTGGAGGACGATTTGTCAGTATCCGTTTAAATTTAAAATCTATATTCCCTCTGATTAGCAATTCCACTTCCATGATTTTATTCTTTAGATATCCGTATACAGTACACGATGACACGTGTACACAAACTCACTGCAGCAGTTTGTAATAGCAAAACATCGCAAACCCCATAAAGAAGTTGGTTAAAAAAAGCATGGTCGTTCTGAGAATGTTACAGAGCCACTCATAAGAATGAGGTACCCAAAACATACTATAAAGTAAAACAGACAATCAAGTTAGAACAATGTTTAGAGCTAGCTCCCACTGGTGCAAAAATAAAATAAGAATATTTACTTCCATATGCATAAAATATCTCTAGAAAAATATGCACAAGATTGGTGATAGTGGTTGCTGCCTCTAGAGAGGGGCTCAGAATAGGAAGAAGATTTACTTTTCTCACTCTGTCTTCCTAAATTCGTATTACCTACCAATATGAAGAATGCAGTCCCTTTTTTTAAAAAAAACTTTTTTTTTTTTTTTTTTAAACATTTATTTATTATTGAGAGACAGAGAGACACAGAGCCTGAGCAGGGGAGGGGCAGAGACAGGCGTAGACATAGAATCTGAAGCAGGCTCCAGGCTCTGAGCTGTCAGCACAGCCGGACACGAACTGAGCCGGGCTCGAACTCACAAACCGTGAGATCATGACCTGAGCCGAAGTCGGACACTGAGCCACCCAGGAGCCCCGAAGAATGTAGTCCCTTTAACCAAGCAAAAGAAATATATAAAAAGTTCTGGGGCCAATTTAAATTCAGTGTTTGTTGGGGCGCCTGGGTGGCGCAGTCGGTTGAGCCTCCGACTTCAGCCAGGTCACGATCTCGCGGTCCGGGAGTTCGAGCCCCGCGTCACGCTCTGGGCTGATGGCTCAGAGCCTGGAGTCTGTTTCTGATTCTGTGTCTCCCTCTCTCTCTGCCCCTCCCCCGTTCATGCTCTGTCTCTCTCTGTCCCAAAAATAAATAAACGTTGAAAAAAAAAAATTAAAAAAAATAAATAAATAAATTCAGTGTTTGCTGCCAGTCCTTGTACCACTTTCTTCAGTTCCTAATTTATTTTTTCTTCCTTTTTCCTTTCCTCCCTCCCTCCCTCTTTTTCTTTTTCTTTTCTTTTCTTTTCTTTTCTTTTCTTTTCTTTCCCTCTCTCTCTCTCTCTCTCTCTCTCTTTCTTTCTTTCTTGTTTTATCACTAGATTGGCTGGATTTTGCTATTGAGCCATTGTTTAAAAAGCTATTAAGAAAAAAAATTTGAGGGGCGCCTGGGTGGCGCAGTCGGTTGAGCGTCCGACTTCAGCCAGGTCACGATCTCGCGGTCTGTGAGTTCGAGCCCTGTGTCAGTCTCTGGGCTGATGGCTCAGAGCCTGGAGCCTGTTTCCGATTCTGTGTCTCCCTCTCTCTCTGCCCCTCCCCCGTTCATGCTCTGTCTCTCTCTGTCCCAAAAATAAATAAACGTTGAAAAAAAAAATTTTTTAAAAAGAAAAAAAAGAAAAAAAAATTGATTCAATTTGTAAGGCTTGAAAATCTAAGCTGCATTTATAACTGAAGAGCACCTTAGCTAGGACAAAGATCCACCCCCAAATATTTTTTTCAACCTATTTGTATAAGTCTTTCTTTACCCTTGGAGTTTAAGGAATTTTATCAGGTTACTGCAAATCAGTTCCATGGTGTCTTTCTTCAGGCCTCTGCTTAAAAGTCACCTCTCTAGTAAGGCCTTTCCTAACTCCTCATCTAAAAAGTTAGCTCCTGAGACACCTGCATGGTTCAGTCAGTTAAGTGTCTGACTTCAGCTCAGGTCATAATCTCATGTTTCATGAGTTTGAGCCTCGCATCTGACTCTGCTGACAGTGAGGAGCCTGCTTGGGATTCTCTTTCTCTCCCTCTCTCTCTGCCCCTCCCAGCATCTCTCTTTCTCTTTCTCAAAATAGATAAATTTAGGGGGGAAAAAACCCCACCCAAACATTAGGTCCTGGGGCAGCTGGCTTAGTTGGAAGAGCATGCAACTCTTTAAACTGGGGGTGTGTGTTTGAGCCCCATGTTGTGGGTAGAGTTAATTAAACAAACAAACAAACAAACCAACCACCAGCTCCTGCTCCAGCTTTATTTTTTCTGCAAAGAATTTACTACCAACTGATATATATTTACTTTATCATATATTTACTTGTTAGTGTTTGGAACAGTGCTTGGGCATGTAGTAGACAATCAGTAACTGTTGAGTAAATGGTGGGCTTGTTTGATTTGGCCACCAAATCAAATTAAGATGAAAGCAAGTCAAATAAAGATCCAAAGAGTTATTTCCAATAAAGTTTTCTTCAGGTATATCTTTAAGTATCTTCTACTAGATGTGTTTTGCTTTCTTCTTCAGGAGTCATAGGTTGGCATATAATTAGGTCTCCTGTCTTCCACAGATGCCATCTTCATTATAATCATCTTTAGAATTTTTTCCCTTGCATTTAACTTTTATTTCCCTACAACTTTCCATCCTTGGGAATACCCTAAATGGGTTGGTTTATTACATTCGTTTATTGCTTATGATTCTGTGTCTTAATTTTTCTCTTCTGTGTCTTTTCTTACCTCTGCCCACTTGCTTTTTATATCCTTTTGTTGTCTGTGCCCTAAAATTTGTCTTTGAATCCTGGAATTCAAAAAATCCTTGAATTCTTTGAGGTGCTTCTCCCCCTTAGTTTTTTTAAATATTTTTTATTTTTCTTCGCCCCCTTAATTTTAATACAGCCCCAAATTATCCTTTTTTTCCCCTTTATGGTAGGGCTTTCTATGTCCCATTTTTTTTTTTTTTTTAATCTTCACCTACTTCAAAGTAATAAAGATGTTACTTTATCTTGGGTTATCTGGTGTTTTGTTCTGGTTGTCATTTTTCCCTGAAGACATGTGGAGCTGTTGCTGAGACACACAGAGTAGAGCACATGTCTAGAACGCATGATGGCTCTACACCAAAGGGAATGGGAGTCCTTTGTCCTATTGTTTCTGCCACCGTGTTCCTGTGGGCTGCTATTTACAAGATGAAAACACTTAATTTTCCATGGAAAAATTAGCTGCCTTCAGATCTACCTCTTCAGAAACACTTACAGCCAGAGAAAATAATACGATAATATTTACAGAGTTGTAAGAAGAAGAAAACATAAACCAAGAATTTGTGACCTACACAAGGTGCTCTTCAATTCTAAAGGCAGCTGACAGTTTTAAGCTTTCAAATTTAGGCAATATAATCTTTCTGAGTTTTCCTTAAAACCAACCAGCCAACAAAAGAGTTGAAAAATATACGTCCAGAAAGAGGTTAAATAAATCTGGCCCCGTCTGTGCCAAATAAAAGATCTTTATATTGTAAAAAGTCTCCACATACTTCACTGATATTGAGGGAACCTACATATAAAGCTTATAATAAAATGCTACATGAAGAGATGCTCAAAACCACGATGCTTAAATCAAACGAATAAAGTTAACATGATACTCTTGTCACCAACATGTATGATGTAAGGCGATATAAATGTATGCTTTGTATATTTATTGTGTATCTCCACTGCCTGATGATTTGTCAACAACCTAACTGAAAATCCCAGGGTTGGCATGTGGACCATTGGCAGACTGTCCTGAGAGCACCGTATTAAAGTGCATGCAGATATTAGTCACAGGAACATCCAAGTGATGACCAGAGCAAAGAGAAATACTCTTTGTCATAAGGCAAAAAGAGGGAGGGGGAAGCAGAGAGGATGGAAAAGATTGGGAAAAGACTACCCAGGGGAATGTACAGCACATCCATTGTGATAATCTTGCCGTTTCTATGCCTTGCTGTTATCTCTGGATAAATGACAAGGCCGCATGTTCTAATCTAGTTTGTCATGATGAGGTGCCATAGGAATGATTTACCATATTCCACTACAACATGACTTCAAATCCCCCTTCTCAAATACAAATTTGAAAAATTACCCGTAATAGTTCCGCTGACGTTGGCCTTTCCTGAGGTATTTTCTGCAAGCAGTAATCAACAAATCTCCTAAAGGAATCTGTCCTGCATGTGCAAATACATTGACAGAAAAGAAAATGAGGGTCTGTGGAATACACTGATTACTTAAAATAATTCTCACTCAAGGGAAAATTTTACATTTTAAGAGCTTTTTAATAAAATATATGGAATATTAGAAGTGGACCATTTTCAAGTTTATAGTATCTAAAAATTCATATTTGGATAATGAATGTGGAGAATTTAAAGTTAGTCAACACATAAACATATCTTAATATATAAGCAAAGTCAAAACATAATTTATATAAGAAAATGAAAAACACTATTATTTACACATATTATAGTTTTATGCACATTTTTCTTTCCCAAGATAACAACTCTCCTAAATCTCAAGTCTATATTCTTCATGGCCAGTTGGCAACCTCTCCAACACCCACCACCTATAACCAGGTAGGAATATTTGAAGCATAAGGGAAGAGAACTTCGGAATATGCCTTCTGGATGAAAAAACGTTCTTCTCTTGAGAATCCCATTTTGTCCAGTCTCTTTAAAACTGTCCTTCTTCTATAACTCTTGTGGCCCAAACAGTTATTAAAGTGCCATAATTTTCTATATGGAATGATACATCTTCTGATAGTGTATGGTCTGATAGTATATGTTCAACATATTTAAATAGACATATAATAAAAGAAATGACAAGTGGAAAAATAATGACATCAGAGAAGGTACTTTATCTCTGCTGAGAAGTGATAAGAGCTAAGATGATCAATACGAGACTGTCAGGATTTAAAAGACAAGACTTATTAGGAAGATAACAGGGTATGTTCCCTATAGAATTTCAGTTCCTATACGCAGTTTAAGAACACAGTACAAGTGACAGTGAGAAATAAATACATAAAAATGTGTGTGTGTGTGTGTGTGTGTGTGTGTGCATGCATCACCAGTTCACGCCTGTAAAGCATCACTGCACCTCCTCTAACATACAATGAAGGAATGACATGGTTTCTAGGTCAGATGTTTAAAATGTAATTTAATGCGTGCCAAATACATATGGTGATTTCCTTAGAGATTTAAAATGAGAGCAGAGTCTTACCATTCATTAGACTGTAGCGTTGGGGAGTCATTCTGGGCAATGTGGTATAAGGCACTCATGGCATTCATGTTGAAAAGGGGGGGCTTCCGTTCCGCTGAAAGAAAAGAAACGATAAAGTACTTCTTGAAAGAAATCAGGCAGAGAGAGAAATAAGGATCTGTGGGCAAAGCTTTGCTGCTAAATCAACGGCTCATTACTGTCATCATGCAACATAATCCACTTATTTGAATCTCTAAAGTCAGCCCAGGACAGTCCTTCAGAAGAAGCTGCTGGTCATCTTAATGTACACTGGCAAAGCTCCTAACAAGCCCATTTCAAAAAAGACAAAGAAAAATTTCTTTCTTTTTCACGTATCTTCAAAAGGCTGGTCTTGGCTTGTGTTTCCACAACAGGTATGAACATCTTCGTGTGTATGTATATTGGTTTAAAAATATGTATTTATTGGAAATGAAACCCATACGGCACAGAAAAATAGAATGAGAAGCATTATTATAGAATGGAACATCTTAAGCATTACTAACATAGCATGTGAGATAAAATAATTCAATTCAATAAACACTGTTTGAAGGCTCATCCGGGCCAAATAAATGATACAGGTGGTAGTGGTGACAGGATACGGGAGGAAGGGGAAGATAAATAATAAGGAAGGTTTGGTTCACTCCCCTTTATTTTTATTTATCTATTTAAAAAATTTTAAGTTTATTTATTTATTTTGAGAGAGAGAGAGAGAGAGAGAGGAAAAAAAAAAAGAAAACACAAGCAGGGGAGGGTCACAAAGAAGCAGAGGCCAAATCCCAAGCAGGCTCCACACCATCAGCGCAGAGCCTGATGTGGGGCCCAAACCCACCAACCATGAGATCATGACCCCAGCCAAGGTCAAGAGGTGGACGCCTGACTGTGCCATCCAGGTGCCCCAAGATTCACCCCCTTTAAAGAGAAACTCAGTGCAATTAGATATTTGTTAATAGATTTATTCCAACCCAGCCCATCATGGTCTCTTTTTGGGAATTTCTATAGCTCTGTTTTAGTATACTGCCTACTTGGCCTGTGCTCTCTTATTGCACTGACATAAACATACAAATCATTTCTCTCAAGAAACAAAAAAATCATTAGCTCTAAGAGGAAGATCTTATAACCCTAATACTCTTTAGCTTTTATTTATTCCTCAAGCAACATGTAATAAAATGTTATTCACATATAAGGTGCTCAGTTTGTTGACCAAAGGAAAGAAACAAGGTTCTAGTTCTGAGCACTTAATTTTATATTAGTTACTAGTTATTATGCCCTAGAAGATAAATCACAATCTCATTCTACTGTGCTTATCCTAATGGATTCCTTACACAGTCCCCCCCTTGTAATTCATAATCTAATTCTCAGGTTTTATCAGAGTAACTTGGTTTTTAAGCAAAGATTCTTCTATCAACCTCTTTTAAAATGGAAAACAGGGCTTATTCTTTGCAATTCTAAGAAACAAGAACTTAGGGCAGAAGTAATATGAAAGACATTTTCACTCACAGAAGGATGAACTTGTAAAAAGCCAGGGTGAGAAAACAAAAGCAAGCAACCCCTCCCCCCCAAATTTGGAAAGAACAATGTTAAGAGCAGTAAACTTTAGGGGGCGCCTAGGTGGCTCAGTGGGTTAAGCGTAGGACTTAGGACTTTGGCTCAGGTCATGATCTTGCTTTATGTGAGTTTGAGCCTTGCATTGCGTTCTGTGCTGACAGCTCAGAGCCTGGAACCTGCTTCGGATTCTGTGTCTCCCTCTCTCTTTCTGCCCCTCCCCTGCTCACGTTCTGCCTCTTTCTTTCTCTCAAAAATAAACAAACATTAAAGGCCAGGTGTGTTAAGACTGGACTTGTCCTACAAATGCATTCGTCTCAATTTGGCTATCTCTGGCTATCTCTCTTTAGATTCTGTCTCCTCTCTTTCTGCCCCTCCCCCACTTGCTCCACTGCTCTCTCTCTCTCTCTCAAAAATAAACGTTAAAAAAAAAAAGAGTAGTGAACTTTAAGCCATTGACAGTATTCCCACAGAAGACAACTATGGTTATTCATTCATGATACTTTGGAGGGGCCTCTTACAGTCTTGACTAAATGTTCTCTGATACCTTTAAAATGTGGCAGTCTACTATTCTACAAATATTTTTTCTTAACCTCTCAACAGGATACTATACACTCATGAAATAGATACTAGTATTACAGGGGCATGAACTGATAATAAGTAGAAATTTGAAAGTTATAGTGTGGAGGCGCCTAGGTGGCTCAGTCAGTGAAGCATCCAGCTTCAGCTCAGGTCATGATATCATAGTTTGTGGATTCCAGCCCTGTGTTGGGCTCTGTGCTGACAGCTCAGAGGCTGGAGCCTGTTTCCGATTATGCTTCTCCCTCACTCTCTGCCCCTCCCCCGCTCATGGTTTGTCTCTCTCTCTCTCTCAAAAATAAACAAACATTAAAAAAAAAAAAGTTGTCATGTGGACAAATGGATTTGTATCTGTTTCAAATGTACAAGAGTTCAGGTTTAGATTCAGGTTTATTTTTTTTTGTTTTTCAGCAGGGACACGCTGGAAAGCTTGGCCTTCTGCCAACTTCAAGTATTTAAAGTCAGGTGGAACTAGGAACTCATCGTGTAACCATCAATGATTTCCCATCATTCTTAGGACAAAGTCCGGATCCGTAAACCATAGCCAGTTTACCTTTATCAACATGACCGTAGATGAGGTGCCTAAGTGGCTCAGTCAGTGAAGCATCTGACTTCAGCTCAGGTCATGATCTCACAGTTTGTGAGTTCAAGCCCCATGTCAGGCTCTGTACTGACAGCTTGGAACCTGGAGCCTGCCTTGGATTCTTTGTGTCTCCCTCTCTCTCTCTCTCTCTCTCTCTCTCTCTCTCTCTCTTTCTTTCTCTCTGCCCCTCCCCTATTTGTTCTCTGTCTCTTTCAAAAATAAACAAACATTAAAAAAATTAAACATTAAAAAAATTAAACAAACATGACCCTGGCGACCTCTAGCATTTCATTCTGAGAAGTAATGCCTCCACCCACTTCTTTTGCTTCACTGAGAGAACCAGTTTTAGAACCTTTCACACATACTGCCTCCTCTGTCTGGACTCCCCTCTCACTTTCATTCCCTCAACTTTATCTGGTTAATTGTTGCCAACCTTTCAGACTTCACCTTAAATATAACTGCATTTTGCATTCATTTCATAAATATTTATTCAGGGATTATTATACGCTTGTAAGCACTTCCTCAGGGAAGCCTTCTCTGACTTCTCAGACTATTAGATTCTGTTACTGCAAATTATGTTTTTCCTTTCTACTATGGACCACAACCATAATTATTTGTGTAATTCTTTATGTAATGTCGGTCCTTTCTGCTAAGCTTCATGAGGACAAGGACAATGCCTACTATATTCATCTTCACATTCCCACTGCTAAGCATAGCACCTGGTATCTATTTTTGGTGGTTCAAAAATACCCATAGAATAAATAAATGAAGGTAAGGCAAATTAAAGCAAGGAAGAAACTTTGTCAGCAAATAATCTTGGGCAGCAAGAAGTCACAAAAATGACTGAGGAGCGACTAAGTCTTGGGGCTTCCATCAGACGCTATGTGATGGCTTCATTCACTGCCAGAAGGATAGGAACCTTCTCACTAAATGGCAAAAGATATAAAATTCAAGCTGCTAAGAAGAACACTGAATTGCACAGGAGAAAGAGCCAGGAAGGGGGACTAAAGAAAGAACAGGAATTTGGAAAGAGGATGAAGGAACAAAAAACAACAACAAAACCCAATCCAGCAATGACAAGAAAGGCAGTAGCTTGGAAATGAAGAGGGAATGGTGAGGCCATAAGTAGCCAACACTCCATTGTGAACAACACAAGACAACACCCAGCCACACAATGGTAGAATAGCTTTAGTAGTTAGAAGCACATGACCACAGGTACTCTAAACACACAACATAGTTCCATGGTCTGAGAAGCATTTGCTAAATACTAGTTTCAAATGGCCTCAGCTATGCTCAAGTCCTTTGCTAGATGTGCTACATAAATCCTCTGGGCCATGGTGACAGGATTCATTGCTAAGCCAGCATACTATAGAGCAAGGGTTGGGAAACTATGGCCTGCGGGCCAGATTCACCTAGAAGCCTGTTTATGTAGTTTTATTGAACTACAGCCACATTCATTTATAAACATATTGTCTATGGCTGTTATTATGCTCAACAGCAGAGTTGAGTTGTTATGACAGAGAATGTATGGTCTGCAAAGCCTAAAACACTTATTATCTGGTCCTCTACAGAAAGTCTGTCAACCCTTTACTATAGAATATAATAGTCTGCATACGATCTTCCACATAAGCAGCAAAATAGGAATTAGGAGTGCTTTTGAAGCCACCTTGTGATATGTAATTCATATCTTCTCAAAAGAAGGGAGGAGGGTGGAATCCTAAAAAAGGTGTATTAACTAAAAGAAAAAAATAGTGATTTCTATTTAAAGACAATGGTCAAGCTTTTGTGGCAACAGGTTTCTTACAAACCAATGTGCCTGAAAAACATAATAATTAGTGATAACAATAGTTACTACCACTTACTGAACCCCTACTACATGTCAGGCACTCATTGCTGTCGGTCGTAATTCTCACGATAGCTCGGCAAGGTAAGCGTGATCATTCCAAGCATTATTTTCCAACTAAAGAAACTGAGGTTCAGCTAGTCTGAATAATGAAACTAAGTCACATAGTAAGTGGCTAAATTGGGATTTCAACCCACCTTGTAAGAATCCAAGAAATGTGTTATTTTCACTAGGTCTCAGTGTCTTTTTGACAACCTGGTGCATTTTATGATAGATTGTACTGGGATTAAAAAAAAAAAAAAAGGTGGGAGGGGTCCTGGCTGGCTTGGTCAGAGGAGTCTGTGGCTCTCGATCTCAAAGTTGTGAGTTCATGCCCGACACTGGGTGTGAAGATTACTTAAAAATGGATAAACTTAACTAAATAAATAAACTTTAAAATTAAAAAAAAAAAAAAAAAGCAGCAGCAACAGCTTCAGAAGAGTAAATATGCCTGCCTTCCCCTAACAGCCATCACAACATTCATTTATCAACAGATAAACAATGAGTGGCTAACATGGAAGAAGAAAAGTCCAGGCAAAAAACCTACATAAAGACATGTTTTGGGGGTTTGTTTTGTTTTGTTTTCCTGGAGAATTCATTTCTGAGCACAATAAATGCCCTGACGAGGCTAATGGACCATTTGCCAGCTTCTATCATAACCTCTATAGGTAAACTAAGTTAAGCATCTGTAGGTTAAACAAATGAACATCATATTAACTTCTCTTGAAATAATCTTGAAAAATAAAATTTTTGCTGACTGGCCAATTTCAGTGTCCAAGGTTTTCAGAAGATTCTTGCATGTAACTAGTTCTCTCAGTGGAAAATTAATTTAGCAAAAGATAATTTATAGAATAGGCTTCACCACTATGGAACTGTAGAGCTTGATCCAGGAAAAAGGGACAGTGCCGGTAACATTATCATCTTCCTCCTTTGTGATGTTACCCTAGCAATTTAAATTACAAATTAGGGAGCTTTGAAAAAAAAATGCAGTATTATAGAAGTAATGTCATAAGGAAAGGGTACAACATTATCCACAAGTTTCAAGGTAATTTCAATATTAAAAGTACAATTTAAAGTATTGCAAACATACAGAAAACTTGGAAAAATCATTAGCTTCCAGTTTTATATGCAGCAATTTGGTCTTTTTTTTTTCATGTAAAAAAATACTCTTCTTTTATATATGCATTAACAAGATTAATGCTAAGGAGATATATAGCAAAGCTGTCAAAAAGGTACTTGAATGGTCTATTGCACTAGCAATATAATACATTTTGAATAATTGTTGATAAGTTAAATGTCCTTGGTAACAATTCTACTTAATGAATATTAACTGAGCAGGTACTACCATTTTTCTCTGAATCTAAGATGCTACTGACTATAAAACGTACACTGTTTTATGTATAACTTGGGGAAAAATGTTGCCAATTATAATTATAAAATGCGATTACCTGTAAAATAACCACCAGTTTTAAAGAGATGTTAAAATGTCAATTAAAATCTTGGATGAAATATGACATATATCATGATTGCGTTGATAATGGCCAACATTTATTGAGTACAGTATATACAGATTATAATAAGAAGAACTTTAAATTCAGATTTTCATTTAATCCAGACAATTCTAGTAAGGTAGGAGATCTTATTACACAAATTTCATAGAGAGTTCAAACAATTTGACCAAAGTCACGCAACTAAGAAATGGCAGAGCTAGAATTAGAACTCAAGTTTGTCTGACCAAAGTCTATGCTTGTAAGTGTAGTTCATTTTATAAAAGGCAATCAAAGTTAGGCTGATACAGAGACAGTGTTTTCATACATACTTTAATTCATTTTTATAAAAAAATAAAATCAAAAATTAAGCACAAACCAGGGCCTCTCTCAAGAGAGAAAGTACTAGAAGCATCTCCTGGGATGACTATTTGTTTCACCCAGTGTGAACTTCTGTTTGAAACTTCAGTCATTACTACATCTACATAGTACAAAAACTGATGTAATGGTGATCCTGAATTATCATAAAAGGGTATATTCTGTTTGCTTTATTTAAGAAGGCTGGAAAGGGTAGAATCTATACTACATTTAGAAAGGTTATGGTAAGAAAAAAAATTGTAAAAACAATGGGTGGACGCTAATAAGCTGTGAAATTCAACTTGGGTAGTACATCCTCTTAAATTTTCATAACTGAGGAGATGCTGCTACGGTTTCAGTGTTTTATTTTTTTTTAATTTTTTTTTCAACGTTTATTTATTTTTGGGACAGAGAGAGACAGAGCATGAACGGGAGAGGGGCAGAGAGAGAGGGAGACACAGAATCGGAAACAGGCTCCAGGCTCTGAGCCATCAGCCCAGAGCCTGACACGGGGCTTGAACTCCCGGACCGCGAGATCGTGACCTGGCTGAAGTCGGACGCTTAACCGACTGCGCCACCCAGGCGCCCCCGGTTTCAGTGTTTTAAGTATAATTTTGGTTCACTTTGGACTATAAATGACAAAAAAAGGAATAATCCTACGTACGAATGCCATTAGCTGTTATTGAGCATTTGCTATGTGCCAGGCATTATGCTAAACACTTTACATGTGTTACTTTACTCAAGTCCTGCAACATCTATTGATAAATATTGTTATTTTCACTTACATGAGAAACTGAGGCTCAAGGAAGTTAAGAAAGCTGTTCAGGCTCTCACACTCAGGATGAACACGTTATGCAACTCCGAAAGGTGTCATCCACATCCTAGACTATGTGAATGCCCGCTGGTGTTATGTGTAGCACATGGGGTGGTCCTGCCCACTAAGTGTTGGCGAAGCCAAAATTCAAATCCAGGGTGTCTAATTTTGAAATGTACTCTATACTGCTAACTCCATGCTAGGCAGAGGGTAGGGTTGTTGTTGTTGTTTAATCAAAGGAATTTAATTTCTCGTTTTTAAAAAGTTAAATTCTTTAATATTTCAAATATGTAAAAACATGCAGATTATGACACCTACCATTTAGATTTATCAGTATTTTGCCATATTTGTTTTTTTTTCCAAATAAAGTAAGAAAGTAGATATATCTTTATTCTCCCTCCTCCTTCCAGAGAATTTTCTATTCTCAAGTTACATTTTACATCTATGTTCTTATGTTTTATTAGTATATGTATACTAATACACACTCATAAACAATATAAAGTGTTTATAAAACTTTCATAATTGGCATCATACTGTACCTATACTTCTGCAACTTTGTTTGTTAAATATTCAATGTTATGATTTTGAGATTTATCTATGATGATACATGTAGATCCAGTTCATCCTTAACTGTGATAGAGCATTCCATAATTAATTTATCCATTCCTCACTGGGTAAGAATTCAGAATTAGTGTCAACATTTTCTAGCTTCTACACCAGCTTGCATTATCGTACACATTTCCAGTGCACGTGCGTAAATATTTATTTAAGGAATATGCTTAGAAGTGAAATGTTGGGTCACTGAGACTGCCCCTCATCAACTTTACTAGATGTTGCCAATTTATATTCCAAAGTCATTATACCAATTTACATTTCTACCAATAGTGTGTGCGTTGCTGTTTCCTTAGCAGCTTCCCCAAATTTATTATCCTCAGACTCAAGAACTTTTGCCAGTCTGATAAATGTGAAAGGGTTTTAACTTGCATCTCCCTTATTACTAGTGAGTCTCAGTACCTTTGAAGGTTTGATGTCCATTTAGATTTCCTTTTCAATGAACTGGCTGATTATGTTCTTTGCCCATTTTTCTACTGGCTGTTTGTCCTTTTATTTATTCATTTATTTTATGTTTATTAATTTTTGAGAGAGAGAGGAAGGGGGAGAGAGACACAAGAGGATCTGAAATGGGCTCTCAGCTGACAGCAGAGAGCCTGATGTAGGGCTTGAACTCACAAACTGTGAGGTCATAACCTGAGCTGAAGTCAGATGCTTCACTGACTGAGCCACCCAGGTGCCCCTTTTTTATTTTTGATAAAGAAATGTGATAAAGAAATTATAAGAGGTCTTTATATGTTCTGGACCAATACTCTGTTGGTTAGATATGTTTTAACTACTTTCTATTAGCCTCTGGCTTGTCTTTTAATTTTTGTACCTTACATAGCTTTGTATTTCAAAGTACTAAAAGTTATCATATTTGTCACTGTTTTCAAAATACTTTTAGAAAAATTATTCCCACACCCATAAAGGTGTATACTCCTATAGTAACAACAGTAACAATAATTACATTTATATAGTGCTTATTTAAATTTTTTTTTTTTTTACATTTATTTATTTTTGAGAGACAGAGAGAGACAGAGCATGAGCAGGGGAGGGGCAGAGGGAGAGGGAGACACAGAATCAGAAGCAGGCTCCAGGCTCCGAGCTGTCAGCACAGAACCCGATGCGGGGCTCGAACCCACGAACCGTGAGATCATGACCTGAGCCGAAGTTGGACGCCCAACCGACTGAGCCAGTCAGGCGCCCCTAGATAGTGCTTATTGTATGACATGCCATGTTTTAAGTATTTCATGTATCTATACTTTTTGAGTATAGTTGACATACTAATTTATATAATTAGGTTTTATTGTCTGTTCTATTGGATATTAGTCTCTCCCTACATTGACACTGTATTGATTTAATTATGATGGTATGGGGGCGCCTGGGTGGCGCAGTCGGTTAAGCGTCCAACTTCAGGCTTCACGTCACGCGTGGCGTGAAAGTCACTCCCTTTTCTAATTCTTTTGCCCTTACATCAAGTTTATACCAAGAAAGCCTCGGTTTAGTGCTATTATACCCTTAACAACTCCCCAGTGGTTGCTTTGTACTTATTCCTGCAAAAGGCTCAGGAAGGCAGGTTTGAATAATGCTCCTGCCCTCAGAGGGCATACCCCAGCCATGGCAATATTTTCTACGTTATCACAATTTAAACTTCCGTCGCTTTTAGAAAAGCTTCAAGATTTTACAAGATCCCTTAGAGACAACTAGAGGAATGAATGCTCTGAGTGCCACGGGCAGGGCCAAAGCTTCACCTGTATCCTCTTATTATGGGACACAGTGTTATATAGCACCATGGGATTCTTGAAAGGAGGCTCTGAAGTGTGTTTCTTTGGGAAATCTTCCTTCTTCAAATGTCAGTTTAAAAGGCAGGCATGAGGGGCGCCTGGGTGGCGCAGTCGGTTGAGCGTCCGACTTCAGCCAGGTCACGATCTCGCGGTCCGTGAGTTCGAGCCCCGCGTCGGGCTCTGGGCTGATGGCTCAGAGCCTGGAGCCTGTTTCCGATTCTGTGTCTCCCTCTCTCTCTGCCCCTCCCCCGTTCATGCTCTGTCTCTCTCTGTCCCAAAAATAAATAAACGTTGAAAAAAAAAAAACTTAAAAAAAAACTTAAAAAAAAAATAATTATGATGGTATGGATTTTGGCACAGTGATTTTTCTGTCCAAATTCTACGTCTTCAAAATTGTCTAGGCTAGTTTTGGCCCTATGACTTTGAGGACTACTTTGTCAAGTTCTACATACTATTGTTGGAAGTGCATCAGGTGTCCCATTTAAAGTATGCATACATTTCTGAGTCCCCCCTTGCCATCATTGTGAATAAATTAGGTTAATTTCCCTTTCAGTGGAAGAGAGAATAACACAATACTAGAATGTAAAGAAGAAATATATTTCCTCAATATCCTTTAACAGAGGACCAGTCAAATTGACTATGGTATATCCTTAATAGTGGAGTAAGATGATACAGTGAAAAATGAAAAACAGGTTTAAGTTACTAATATAAAACAGATCTCCAAGATGTCGTTAAGTGAAAAATCAAAGTACCACTCATATGTTAATTTGGGTGGGAAAAGGAATATAATAGATGTATATCTATATTTGTTTGTACATTTGTAAAGAAACTCTGGAAAGATATACAAGAAATTAGTAACGGTGTCCCGTGTGTACTGGCAGAGGTGGGAAAGGAAATGGGGAAATAGGGCCAGAGGTTGAAGAAGTTCTTTCACTGCATGTCTTTATATATTTTTTGATTTACAAACCATGTGAATGTTACGTATTTTTTCAAAATTAAGTACATATTCTCTCTTCCATGATTCAGTTTTTTAAAAAAATTAATATTTCCTTAAGGTTAAAAAAAAGAGACAAGTCATGTATATTTATCATATGTTTCTTTTTTCAAGGAAGGGGTCAATGAAGCAGTTGGGACATGGAATACCAAGTATCTCAAGTTGTCTTCACAAGCCAAACATTTTAGGAAAAATAAAACTATAGTCTGAGAATCAAACTGGAACTCAGAAATTCTTACAGGATCAATTTGGATACCAGAATGGAGGAAAATAACCAAAACCAAAAACCAAAACAAAACAAAACTAGATGAAGAAATTTTTAAAAACAAATGTTAAAAAAGTAAAGGTATTTATATAAATTTTAAATTAAAAAAATCTAGATAAAGTCAGTCTTGTGCTGGAGCCAGCTCTCACTGGTCTCCCGAAGGTCAAATGGGCATACCTTTCTCCAACTCCACAGTAACCCAATCTCCCCCTCCCCCACCACCTGAGAACCATTGGTTAAATTTGCCAGTATAGGACAGCAACATGCAGAAGAATGAAACCAGACCACTTTCTTGCACCATTCACAAAAATTAACTCAAAATGGACAAAGGACTTGAATGTGAGACAGGAAACCATCAAAACCCTAGAGAAGAAAGCAGGAAAAGACCCCTCTGACCTCAGCCACAGCAATTTCTTACTTGACACATCCCCAAAGGCAAGGGAATTAAAAGCAAAAATGAATTATTGGGACCTCATGAAGATAAAAAGCTTCTGCACAGCAAAGGAAACAATCAACAAAACTAAAAGGCAACCAACGGAATGGGAAAAGATATTTGCAAATGATATATCGGACAAAGGGCTAGTATCCAAAATCTATAAAGAGCTCACCAAACTCCACACCCGAAAAACAAATAATCCAGTGAAGAAGTGGGCGGAAAACATGAATAGACACTTCTCTAAAGAAGACATCCGGATGGCCAACAGGCACATGAAAAGATGCTCAACGTCGTTCCTCATCAGGGAAATACAAATCAAAACCACACTCAGATATCACCTCACGCCAGTCCGAGTGGCCAAAATGAACAAATCAGGATACTACAGATGCTGGAGAGGATGTGGAGAAACGGGAACCCTCTTGCACTGTTGGTGGGAATGCAAACTGGTGCAGCCACTCTGGAAAACAGTGTGGAGGTTCCTCAAAAAATTAAAAATAGACCTACCTTATGACCCAGCAGTAGCACTGCTAGGAATTTACCCAAGGGATACAGGAGTACTGATGCATAGGGGCACTTGTACCCCAATGTTTATAGCAGCACTCTCAACAATAGCCAAATTGTGGAAAGAGCCTAAATGTCCATCAACTGATGAATGGATAAAGAAATTGTGGTTTATATACACAATGGAGTACTACGTGGCAATGAGAAAGAATGAAATATGGCCCTTTGTAGCAACGTGGATGGAACTGGAGAATGTGATGCTAAGTGAAATAAGCCATACAGAGAAAGACAGATACCATGTGTTTTCACTCTTACGTGGATCCTGAGAAACTTAACAGAAACCCATGAGGGAGGGGAAGGAAAAAAAAAGAAAAAAAAGAGGTTAGAGTGGAAAGAGAGACCCAAAGCATAAGAGACTCTTAAAAACTGAGAACAAACTGAGGGTTGATGGGGGATGGGTTGATGGGGGATGGGGGTAGGGTAGGTGATGGGCATTGAAGAGGCCATCTTTTGGGATGAGCACTGGGTGTTGTATGGAAACTAATTTGACAATAAATTTCATACAATAAAAAAAAAAAATAAATAAATAAATAAATTTGCCAGTATACCTTTGGATAAGGGTGACTTTAAGATACACTAAAGTTCAAAATACACAATCAGAAAAATAAGAATCTGTGGCATGTTAGAAAATTTTAGATAAATGGATAAATGCAACAATGTTTGGGGAACAACTTTAAAGCCGAGGGCATCTGAGTTTCTAACTTCTATCTAACATGAAGTCTCTGAGGTTGCTCTTTAAATGGGTCAAATATAGATTTTATAGTCAGATCTTTGATAAGCCTGCTATTACTTTTTCAGATTTCCTCTTTACAAGTTGGACTGTAAATTACTACTGGGAAGGAGGACATAAATTATCATTCATGATATGGAGAATGGATATTTTTCAAATATTAACACTTATTACTATTGTATATTCCCACATTTGTTACTTGCTATGTATGCTCAAACTCTTTTATTTATTTGTGTATTTATTTATGTATTTATTTTGTAATTAAATTTTTTTGAGGTTTATCTTTGAAAGAGAGACAGAGCATGAGTGCGAGAGGGGCAGAAAGAGAGGGAGACACAGAATTCAAAGCAGGCTCCAAGCTCTGAGCTGTCAGCACAGAGCCAGGACTCGAATTCATGAACCGCGAGATCATGACCTGAACCAAAGTTGGTTAACCAACTGAGCCACCCAGGCATCCCTCAAACTCTTTTAAGTTAATAATCAAATGTAGCAGAGAGAAAGCAATCTTCTGATGTTATACAAAAGCATAGGAAAAAATATAACAATTCACAGTGCCTGGCCCACATATAACAGTAGCCTATTAAATCATACATAGATGGATGAATGAATTCATAATCATAATCAGGAGTGTTTCTCAAAAGTATAATACAAACAACTCTTTTACTCACCCAATTCAATACAGGTGATTCCAAGTGACCAAATATCAACTTTCCCATCATACTGTCCTTCGTCCATAGCTAAGATCACCTCTGGAGCCATCCTGGCAAATGCAACGTACAAAATTCATATTGCAAATTAAAAACAAAATTCGTCTAATAAAGTGAAACAGCTGTTTGAGCATATTCTAAAGTTTTATCTGATAAGGATATTATTTCCTTACACAAATCATTAGGAAAAACACTGTTCAAAATATAGCCAATATACTCAATGATTTACATGAAAGAACACATTATTTTTAAAAAATCCTGGTTCCACCATTAACTATCATTTTATCTCAGCGAAATTACATAACCTTCCTGTATATCACTTTTTCCATCTGTAATGTGGAGAGAATTCTAGTAGCTACCTCAGAAAGATTTGTAAAGGATTAATATGTATGAAACACTTAAAGAAATAACTATAGACAACAGGAAAAATACTTATGGAGCTATTTAAAACAATATAATCAGCTATTTCAAAGATACTACAATGTAGAAAATAAACAAACAGGCTACTGTAATGGATACTGTTTGTCCATAATGGATTTTCATAGGAGGGGAGGGGCCTTATCAGTTTAAAATGTTTTGTTTTCTGTTAGTGTAAGTGGCTGCTTAGTAAATGCTACTTGATGATCATTGACAGAAAAAAAATTCAAATAGTAGCTGACTTTTTTTAGTAGGTAAGTAATTATCCAGGGATATAAGTCATTCTCCAAGGTACAATGAAATTCCAATGTATCTGTGGAAGGAAGAAAAGGAATCTTGAATAGATGGGGGTGAAATTTTAAGTCAGAATGACAAGTTAGGTAAAGTTTCAGGAAACTTAACAAAGTTCTTTAGAGATGTTGGATAGAAATGGGCAGAAGACATGTCTTCTTTCCAAAGACCTTTCTTTGGCTAACAGATGGCTAACAGACACCATGAAAAGATGCTCAACATCACTCATCATCAACATCATTCATCATCAGATCAAACCTACAATGAGATACCACATCTGTCAGAATGGCTAATATTAACACCTCAGGAAACAACAGATGTTGGTGAGGATGCAGAGAAAGGGGAACACTTTGGCACTGTTGGTGGGAATGCAAACTGGTGCAGCCACTCTGCAACACAGTATGGAGGCTCCTCAAAAAACTAAAAATAGAACTACCCTATGACCCAGCAACCGCACTATTAGGTATTTATCCAAAGGATACAAAAATGCTGATTCAAAGGGGTACATGTACCCCAGTGTTTATACCAGCACTGTCAATGGCCAAATTATGGAAAGAGCCCAAATGTTCATGAATGGATAAAGAAGATATGGTGTGTATGGAATATTACTTGGGGATTAAAAAGAATGAAATCTTGCCATTTGCAGCAACATGGATGGAACTACAGGGTATTAGGCCAAGCGAAATAAGTCAGTTAGGGAAAGACAAATATCACATGACTTCACTCATGTGGAATTTAAGAAACAAAACAGATCAACATCGGGGAAGAGAAGGAAAAATAAGATAAAAAGAGAGAGAGAGACAAACCATAACAGATTCTTAAATACAGAGAACAAACTGAGGGTTGCTGGAGGGGAGGAGAGTGGGGGGATGGGCTAAATATGATGGGCATTAAGGAGGGCACTTGCTGGGATGAATCACTGGGTTCTACTCCTGAAACCGATACTACACCATATGTTAGCTAACTTGAATTTAAATAAATTAATTCAAAACAAAACAAAAACAAGAACCTGGATTTCTTTCATTAGAAAGTAATATTTCTACTTATTGGCTAGTTAGAGGTTAAAGAGAATACCTTGTCCTTGTCTAGACATTCTGCCTCAAGAGAAAAGTTCAAAAGAAACTTAAATGAAATCTAAAACCTGAGCTTGGCCAGTGAGTTGATAATCCTGCTCAGTTTACACCCAGTGACATCAACCTTATTTGAACAAGTTAAAGTCACTGGAAATTTTATACTAAAAGTGTTTCTTTTTTTGCTAGTGAGTTTTCTATCCTTCTTTAATGAAATCTCATTTGGGGCACATGGTGAGACATTGTCAAAAAACCAAACCAAAACAAACCAGTGCTATGAGTCCATCTTGTTCATGTATGCACGTTTTAAAATTCTAGTTTTAAAATTCTACGTACCAGTAAGGTGTGCCCACAAAGGAGTTGGCAGGAGAGGCCATTGAGGCAGATCCAAAATCAGCTAGTTTCACCTGACCTGGCTCTGTTAGAAGAATATTTCCAGCTTTAATATCCCTGTAGGAAAAAATAAGAGGGTTAGAAAATTACTTTTCAACTCTGATTATGGAATAGGTCAGAGCATGCAATTAGTAAGACAAAAAGTTTATTTAAAAAAAGCTTGCTCAGATTGTCAGAAGGGCATTTAGTAATTATTGCATGTTATAAGGGGGCCCAGATTCCTGGGTATACTTACAGGTAGGTCATAGTAATTACTAAAAGGTAGAGCTTTCTTTAGAGGGAGGGAATGCAAAGAGAAAAGGGAGACATGGCAGACAAGGAAATCCATTCAATTACTACACTCAAAAAAGCATATTCTCAGATGCTGATCCAGTCGTCAACAGTATTCCTTATGCTGGGAAAATTGGCACCATTTGTAACTGCCTTTTTTTTTTTTTTTTTCCAAATTACATAAGGTTTTTAGAGTCTAAACAAACCTTCAATAACTCTATTATCTACCTACCAATAAACCTCAACTACACACATACCTTTTCTTTCTTGCCTGTGACCCTTTCTCTCTGCCTTAATTGTAACTGCAACTCTAAGGCATTTGAGGGTACATGTTATATAGAAGGTGTTATTTTAAAAATAACACTGTACAGTAAAAAGAAGACCCTGAAAGATCAAAACAAACAAGGATTAGGGATTAGGAAATTGCATTTCTATTGTATTATGACAAAGAATCGCAAGTAGTTATTACTAAATCTATTAGATATTTTACACAGCAAAAAGTTTTTGAAATATGATTTAAAAAATTCATTGTTTAGGATGATAATTTAGAATGAAAACATGTGGATGTACTCTCTATTCTCTTCAAAAAAAAGCATGAGGTGTGATGACTATTAGGAACCAAGAGTTATAAATCAATGGGCCGTGGAAAGACAAAGCAGAGAGAATGAGGACAACTTATGTCAAGGTGAAAATGATAAGGTTCCAATGTTTGAAAACAATGTCTCCAAAAATCTTCTCTTGAAAATTCAGTTTCTTTACTCACGATGACATTAGACGTTGGCAGAGAAAACTAAAAAAAACATTATTTCTCTAACAGCAGAAAAAATATCTTTTCTCTATTACTTTCAGTTATAACACTGACTTGTCTTTTAAAGTTTATTTATTTTTGAGAGATAGAGACAGAGCATGAGGGGAGGGGCAGAGAGAGAGGGAGACACAGAATCTGAAGCAGGCTCCAGGCTCTACGCTGTCAGCACAGAGCCTGACACAGGGCTCGAACTCAAGAACTATAAGATCATGACCTGAGCTGACGTTGGAGGCTCTTAACAGACTGGACCACACAGGTGCTCCTGACTTGTCTTTAAATCAAAATAATAAAGAATCTGAGACATGGTATTTAAACAGGAAGCATATTTTAAAAGGCTTTTTTGTTTTTTCAACTTCTTTTATATGTTAAGGAAGATAAAGTATAATATAAAATAAAACATTAAATTAATGTGCAGATTTTGGTAACACAGGCACAAAAAAAAAAAAAAAATGAACCATGGCTTTAAATGGGAACCGGCAAAAGCACATATAGACAAGTTGGCATTCAGTAATGACATTTTGGTACCAAAGATATATATTAAAAACATTTTTTTTGGTCAAATCCATGGATGTGATGGCTAAATCTATTTCACCAATATTTTTTAGGTGTGGTTAAGTTCATTCTTCGCTTCTAAAAATAAGCCAACTTCATAGCAGGGATTTTGGTCTGCCTATATTGAGGAAGTTCTGCTTTTGTGGTACCAGTAACTGGTAACGGCTACTCTAGGGTGATTAAAACAGGCAAAAGGGGAACCTATGATGTAATAGTCTCATTTCTTCCTAGTAAATGTCAAAGCGTTTTCTTTTGCTTTTGAGCCATCTGAGATTCTTTACACCTACCTCATATTTCACTACTTCTTCCACTCTTCATTAAAGTAACTGTACTAGAAATTCTTTACTGAGAGAAGGAAAGATTAAGAACAACATCTTTAGTTAGGAGAAGTTAGTGGCAGGAAGTACACTGGAGGGAGGACAGGGGGATTGTGGTAGAGAAAATACAAGGTAGAGGAAAGCCTTGGATTAAGAGTTAGGAAATCTGAGCTTCAATCTTTATTGTATAAAACCTGTGAAACTATGGGCAGTTATTTAAATCTCTCAGAGTTACAGTTTCTGCCAAGGTAAAGACTATAATATCTTTCTACATATCTATATGGAGTATCGAAATGCACAATATTTTAAAGTGGTGAAACAGCACATAATTATTTAAGATTGACTTGTTAATTTGCAATAGGAAAAGGAGAAGGAAGGGCCCCTGGGTGGCTTACTGGGTTAATCGTCTGAGTCTTGGTTTTGGCTCAGGTCATGATCTTACAGTTTGTGAGTTTGAGTCCTGCACTGGGGCACTGGGAGTGAAGAGGCTGCTTAGGATTCATATTCTCTCTCTCTCTCTCCCCTCCTCTCTGTCCCTCCCCCACTCTCTCTTAAAATATAAATAAAGGAAGGGAGGAAGGGAGGAAGGGAGGAAGGGAGGAAGGAAGGAGGGAAACAAACTCAGGTAGGAAATAAATATATGCAAGGAAGGCTAATTTTTTTTCTTGGCATAGTATCAAACAATTACTGTGCCCTTCCTCAAATTTCCCCCCAACATCCTGCCTGGAGAACAGTTAATTATAGAACAGAGGTGAGGCAAGTCTTTGGGTAAACCTGGGAGAGACCCAGAGATAGAAGCTAAATTCTGGCAACTTCTCACATCCAGAAGCAGCAGCAATCTCTTTGCTTCCTATAAATCCACAGACACCCTACAAAGGGGAGCATGTGCTAATTTTCAAGATTCCCTGAATAGGCAGTCCTGTAACTGGTCTCCAATCTTACCTATGAATCAGTGCATGAGAATGCAGGTAGGCCAGCCCCTGCAAGGCACCATGAGTAATGGCAGCGATTTCCACTTCTTGAAGTGGTTTCTTATGAACTGAGGAAGGAAAGAAAAATTTAGAAGCAGTAATGAGTTTCATTCTTCTTAGTATCTTGTACTCTCAAATGACAATTTAGGAACACATTCACCTAAATATACGGGATATATATCTCCTATAGAACTGCAGTAAGTAATTGGATAACAGGAAACCCAAGTACAAAAACAAACAAATGAACTGCTTAAAATAAAATAAAACGAAGACTAATAGTCATCGTAATGAATTAATTGATGTGTCAGTTGAAGTCAAAGCCACCACTGATTCCAACTGGCCAGGCCCAAATTTACCAGTCCTTTCTGACATGTTAAATGCCTGGAGTGTTTTAGGTTGTATTATTCTCCTCTCCACAGAGCTTCTATAATTACCTCTTCTAACTACAGGTTTTCATTATTTGTGAAAGCAGCTAATAAGCAATTTCTATTCGGAGATCAAGGATGATATAAGAATAAAGTTTTCTTTTTTAATGTAAATTTTTAACACAGTCTCTGTGTTACAATAGCATTTGCAGAAGAGAACTAAGCCAAGATATTTGAAAGAGTTAAATATCAGTATAATTTGATACCATTTACCTCTCTTTCATACACACATATGAATTTGATGCTTTCGGCTACATTTATTACATCACATTAGCTGAACATTTTAGTAAGTACCTGCCCTGGATGGGCCATGAACTAAAGAGTAGGAGGTCGCTAATCATTACTGAGATACTTTGAGCTACTGTGGAGATAAAGTTTGCACAGCTTATCCACACAATCCTTAAGTCTAAGTCATCCATCCATTTGCTTTGCCCAAACTGCACTTCTTTTTAAGTTTATTTATTTATTTTGAGAGCAAGCAAGAGAGAGAATGAGCAAGGGGGGGGGGAGAGGGAGGATGGGAGGAAGGAAAGAACAGAGCAGGGGAGAGAGAGAGAGAGAGAGAGAATGAATGAATGAATGAATATATCCCAAACAGGCTCCAAGGCTCCACTCTTTCAGCACAAAGTGCAATGCGGGGCTCAATCCCATTAACCCAGAGATCATGACCTGAGCAGAAATCAAGAGTTGGCCGCTTGACTGAGCCACCCAGGCAACCCCAAACTGTTCTTTAACATAGGAGTAGATAATATTCTTGTCAAGGCAAAACAGAAAGGAGGGGATAATGCTTTTATTCTTACCTTCTAACAAATCAGAGGCTGAGCCTAAGCAATATTCCATCACCAACTGTAATAGATTAAAATAATAACCAGAATAATCACAGTTAATAAGAAACTGCTAAAACCAACCAAGTAACCATGAAACTAAGACTACTAGAAGAATAAGTATTCTGACCTAATTGAACCTGGATTAAATTTTGGTCATCTGACACTAACTCATTTTTATAACTTTTACCATATAGTTTTGTTATTTCCTCCTTCGAACTGCAATGTTCTAACACTATAAGTGTACTGGACATGAAATGGTCAAGCTAAGATTGCCACTTATTTACTAGTTTCCAAACTACCTTGTTGCAAAATGTTTTAAGGTAGCTAGGTTGCAGTATAAGTTAAATTTTGTAACTTGGGGAAAGTGGCAACCAAATATATGAGCCAATATAACCTATGCTGGGAAATACTAATTAAATAGAATAAACCAGTAAGTAGTAAATTTCTTATTTTCACATTTAAAACAGTTCTAAACAAGAAAATATTGTTTAGAACTCAATCTAAAGACGTAGCCTGCTATGTATCGTTACCTTATCTTGCAAGTCTGACATGGAATATTTAAATTTTTATCTTAAAACATTTCTTTTTTAAAAAAGCTTTTTATTGTTTATTTTTGAAAGAGACTGAGAGTGAGCAGGCAAGGGGCAGAGAGAGAAGGAGATATAGAATCCGAAGCAGGCGCCAAGCTGCAAACTGTCAGCACAGAGCCTGATGCGAATTCACGAACTGTGAGATCATGACCTGAGCCGAAGTCAGATGCTTCACCAACTGAGCCACCCAGGCGCACCTCACTTAAAACATTTCTGGAACAATATTATTAAAATACTATTGATACTTTTTGGGTTTGCAATCTTGGGAGGCTTTTTAAAAGCAAAAAGGAGAAAATTCTTTTATTCTCATCTTAGATTTTTTTTTTTATGTGTCCCAGACTACTGATTTATAAACAAGATCAGACCTATGAGTGCTCAGTGACCAATCTCTACACATGTGCACACACACTCCTACAAATTATTTTCTTATTCTCAAAAACACCATATTTTCCTTTTGAAATACAAATTTCCTATCATCAACTACACATAAGCAATATTAACATATTAGCTCTTTTCATTTAAAAAATTAAGGTAAAAACATAATCATGTATTATGTACTTTGTACATAATTTAGAAGAATAAGAGATAAAATTATATACTACATGATACGTAATGTTATAATCATAATATTATATATTATTACAGTATATAATCATATATTACATATGATTAATATATTGGTATTCTTCTGTATAATTCCAGTAATTCCAGGTACATAATACATATCATACATATTACATATTATTATGTATAATAGTTATATGTTTATATCTAAATTATTAAATTTTTATATACCTATATGTAATTAAATATATAACTATACATAATAGGTTAACATTATTCCATTACAGAATAATTTAAAACAACATGAGAAATGTAGGTGTTTAAAGTTTTGACATATTATAGTTTTCTGCTTGACATTAAAATAAGCAGAATCAGAAACATTAATTTTATTTATTTTTTAAAGAAGTATAGTTGATGTACAATATTGTACTGGTTTCAGGTATACTTCACAGTGATTCAACAATTATATACATTATGAAATGCTCACCACCCTAAATGTAGTTACTATTTGTCACCATATGAAGTTACTATAATATTATGGACTATATTGCCTATGCTGTACTTTTTATCACCATTATTTTATAACTGGAAGTTCGTACTTCTTTCTTTTTTTTTAATGTTTATTTTTATTTCTGAGAGATCGAGAGTGTGTGAGTGGGGAGGGGCAGAGAGAAAGAGGGGGACACAGAATCTGAAGCAGGCTCCAGGCTCTGAGCTGTCAGCACAGAGCCCGCTGCGGGGCTCGAACTCACAAGCTGTGAGATTGTGACCTGAGCCGAAGTCGAGCTGACTGAGCTTCTGTTTCTTAAACTAAGTATATTAGTATGCATATCTAACTTCCTTTAACTAAGTATGTAGAATATTAACATAAAACTTTAAAACCAAATGGAGAGAAAATGTTTACAGTTACAGTTATATTTTTTAAAATTCCATGTTAAGTCTATATTTTTGTCACGTACATTCTTTTCCCTACTATTCGGTAACACGAGGACATCTGAACTGTGGCTGGTTGTTTGCTCCTGACATTAAACAGCTCTAGTTGCTCTACTTTTAAATGATTAGGTCTGCTTTCTAACTTCCTTATTTCTTCCTTCTGGTCACATTAGTCTTGTGGCTGTTTGTAGGCATGTCTCCAGCAGTTTAGTTCCTATGAGCTCCTTCTATTTAGCCTATCAAATCCACTGTGGACAGAGACTAGTTAACCAAGCTTACTAGCACTCTATGTAATCTCAGAGTAAATAGGCTTTAAATAAGAGCTCAGAGGATTTTCTGAAGACTCGAAACACATGAGATTTACCACTTAATTTTGTAACATTTATTCTGCATGTTTAAAATCCCTTTCTTGACTCCTTCAAGATGGTGGAGATTGCCAGAGAACTGATTTCCAGATAATGAGATACTCCTCTGACTAATTTCTTCTGCTCAGAACAGAAGCAATGGCTCTAGATATCTTAAAAGCTTCTTGAAAAGAAATGTTTAAGTATTTTGTTGGATAGTTGATCTAGGAACAAAAATTCCATTCCCTAACTGGAGAGCACGTATAGGAAAGCACTTATACATGGTAACTTCTCAACAAATGAATCTCAGTAAATGTTAGGTTGGACTTTAAACTGGAAGATGCAGTTTGCTAAAGCACAAAGTGTAGCTTCTTGATGGACTCAACAGTGCCTAAGGTGTTAACCTAAAAACAGAAGCGCGATCGTGTAAAAATATACTCAACGGACAGAGTGGAACAAAAGACTTATTTCATTTTACTCATATGCTAGGCCATGTTTGAAAATACTTAGACAGTGATGGTAACACCAAGCACGATTCCAAATTTTGGGGGAATTGGAGTAGGGGGGTGAGAAATAACGAAGATAAAAATTCTAGGATGAGAATAAAAGGCTCTTTTACTTTTGCAAATAAACCATTATGAGAGGATATTAAAATTTCACTGTTTGTTGATTATAGAATAAAATTTCCCATAGGCTAGGCATCATATTGATCTTATAGAATGTATACCACATGGTACACTCTGAGGTACTAACACATGTTGAATACTGATAACAAAAGTCAATGGGACAAAAATGAGACTGACAATTTTACAGATCAAAAAGATAATAGAAAAAATAGAAAAAAAATTTTAACAGGAAATAAACAACACAGGTCCTCTGACTTACCCAAGCAGTGTGTTCTTTCAAGTAACAACCTTTATACTCAATGGTATTAGGATGCTTTAATTGTTGTAAAAATTTGACTTCCTTAAGAATATCTTGCCATTTCTATTGAAGTAATAAAGCAAATGATACAATGTTTAGACTGAAAATAGTATTTTATTATCAACTATACGTATATAATATTCTTTTTGTTATTTTAAATGCACAAAGTAAATGTTTAATAAATGAAGACGCGGTTTAAACTTGTGTTATTTAATTTTAGTACCTGTAAATGGAAATCTATTAGCAAATATAATAAATCTATTATACTAACTTATGTTCTATTCCACAAATTAGTTGACTGAGTTAGAATATTAAGAATATTTATTATATGCTCTACAAAAAGGAATAAAAAAGATATGATAAAGTAACGTTTAAAGAACTTTGTTTCTACTGTCAATTTCATACTAACTAGATTATGTCAGTTTAGGTACACAACTGTCTTTAACATACCTCATTTGCCTGCTTCCCACTATAGGACATTTTCTTAACTGCCACCACCTCATTGGTGTAAGCATTTGTGGCCTGTGTTGAGAGAGTAGAAGAAAAAAAAATAAAATAAAAAGAATGAATGATGTTTCAGCCACTTTAACATTTGATTAACTTCATTATCACAATTTAAAGACGCTGTAACTTTTAGGCTAGAGAGACATTTCCACCCCACCGTAAGGTACAACTTTTCTTCATCCTTATCTATATACATGCAAATACTATAACATAAAAAAGGATTAGGGTTTAACAAAATATATCCAATCAAACAAAAACAAGGCAAATTTCCAAAACGTCCACACTGGCTTCACCATGTGAAACGTCCATCAATGGACAATCAATTAAATAAATGTGGTAGGATCATATAATAAGGTAAACATTAAAAGAATGAGGTAATCTATATGAATATAGAGTAAAATGGAAAGATGTAAAAAATACAATGACAAAAAACAAGCTGTATACTATCTTACTTTTGCCAAAGAATAATAATGTGATGTATGTGAAGAAAAAATATGAAAGAATTTATACCAGAATATATATCAGTGATAATCCCTGGAGGAGTGCTGTCTGATAGAACTTTCTGTCATGATGGAAATGTTTTGTATCTACATTGTATAGGATAGCATGTGAAATGTGGCTAGAGTGACTGAGGAAATGAAGTTTAAATTTTAATTAATTTAAATCTAAATAGTCTACTACATTGAACAATGCAGAAGATAAATCTTAAAAGGGACTTTCACTTCCAAAGGCACTTATATTTTATAATGAGAACGTATTACGTATATACATACATATGTGTGTGTGTATTCATCTACAAAGATTGCCTTGGCTCATGATATCTCTCTTTATCTTTTCTACACCCAAAATACAATAGTTCACTGAAAGCACACATGAAAATAACAGGTCAAGTAATAGTCTTCCTCCTACTTAAGAGATTTAAAATAAATAATTTCCTTAAAATTTTCAGAAAAATAAATGTCAGACATTCAAAGATTATCTAATTTTGGCTTTCTTTTAATAACAGGGCTCTATATCAGTGACACACTCCTGATATAAGTGAGCTATTCTGGTGCTATGATATTATTATTGTAAACCAATAAAGCTATAGTGGTGTTTCTGAGGTAAGAGATTAGAAATACACTCCCTGATAAAATCAGGTCATCAATTTTAGAGAAAAATGCATAATCAGTTTCTTAAATACACTTAAAGAAGCTCCTCAAATAAAACTGAATTTCTAATTAAAAAAAATTTTAAATCAAAAAATAAACAATAACTTATTTATGTAAAAAGAATTCAACCCCAGAGTCTTACTGAATGACAAACTGCTGACAAAATGAACACTTACTGAAAAAAAAAAAAAAATTTTTTTTTATAAGCTCTAAAGGTAAAAGTACCTATTATAAAAACAAGGTGTCTACTAGTTAGAGTTTTCAAATCAGCAGGCCTCTACAAAGGCACTTTTTTTAGATATTTTGTTAATTTATAAGGTACAGATGGACTTTTGTTGAAAACAAAATCTCTCACATTTTGCTGGCTTTTAAAATTTAACACTAAGACAGTGCTTATATGACAGCAACAAAGAAAAGTTGATGCGAATTCAGTATTTCAATAAAGGTTAGAGTGATTGTATCTGAAAAGCGGATATTTTGGGGATGAATCTATCTACTGTGCAGCTTAAGCAGCCTGGGAAAGGCTTAAGAAATGCTTAAGCAATGAGTAATTTTAACTTGCAGGGTTTTTTTTTTTTTTTTTTAAACCAAATCTTTAACCTTTATAAAAAGAAAAAAAGAAGGACAAAAATGGAATCAGATGGTATTATCTAATTGCTTATTAAGCTTATTTATAATCAATGCTTATTTGGAACCAGAGACTTTTGAAAAAAGAATCTCTCTAGAATAAAAATACATTTCTTTACATTTACAGAGTAATCATTACTTAGAACTTTGTAAGTATACTTGCTTACACAATCTGTCTACTGGAGCACAGACTTGAAAATTGAAAAACATTTCCATGTTGATTTTTCTTAGATGTGAAATTTATTTTTCAAGTTTTTATTTAAACTCCAGTTAAACATACAGTGTAATATTACTTTCAGATGTACAATTTAATGATTCAACAATTCCATACATCACCCGGTGCTCATCAAAACAAGTGCACTCCTTAATCCCCATCACCTATTTCCCCCACCATCTGACACCCTTCCCCTCTGGAAACCATCCATTTGTTCTCTATTGTTAAGAGTCTGTTTAGATGTGAAGTTTTTAATGCAATTTTATACTGGTTAAAATTCACAAATGAAACTTCAAGGAAAAATCAATGTTTTAGTACACAGAAAGGAAACTATCAGTGGGGTCTCAGCTTTCTAGTACCTCATATAATATTATGAATGACTACCACTTCTACACATCTCAAGTGTTATTCTTTCTAAAAAAATTTTTACTGTCTGTTTATTTATTTAATTTTGAGAGAGAGAGAGAGGATGAATCCCAAGCAGGCTCTGCGCTGTGAGTGCAGAGCCCGATTCAGGGCTCCATCCCATGAACTGTGAGATCATGACCTGAGCTGAAATTAAGAATTGGATGTTTAACTAACTGAGCCATCCAGGTGTCCCCTTTTTAAAAAATTCATTTCAAGTGTTATTCTTAAAACTTATTATTCATATTTAACACTTCCAATAGTCTTAATGATCTCAGGGAGTTTAAGCAAGATCATTGATTCAAAAAATATTTAGAGTACTGTTTCTGATATTTTCTTAACCATTTCCAGCTACAATTAGATTACTGTCCACTTGTTGCTAATTTATAGAGAAACATAAGCATTAAAAATAAGTTTTTCTTTTTGCCTTAGTTATTAAGTCTCAACTAAAACTGAAAGGTAATAAGTATACCCAGAAGAACAGAACTTAATCATCAGCTTTAGGTGGATTATAGAAGATATGTTAAGTTCAACAAGGCAACAGTGGAAACGTAGAAGCTTCGTAGTTGTGTTTAAGTGAATACAAAAATAATCACACCCAGCCTGTTTCTATTTTCCTTTAATATAGAATTTCTTACTGTCTGATGTGTTAATACTACTAATTTCTGCATTACTTATGTAAATCCAAACACACAGATATTTTACCAAGTTAATAGCTTCCATTTTTTTTCTGAAAATATTCTCAGTTGATTGATTCTATGAGAGCTGTGCCAGCTTACAATTCACTTTAAACATATTTCTTGGCAACATTCTGTGTAAAAGCTGTAAACTACAAAAAGTCTAACACAATTATAGTGTTTAGGTATAAAAATGTTGGTTGCTGGAATCTGATCTTAATGGCTTGCTAGCATGGCTAGGATTCATGAAAAGTACTAATTAGCAGTACCAACTTCTCTGAGTTCTTTATGATTCATTTGTTCATTCAACAAATACTTAATAGGCATTCAAAAATTGTCAGGTATGGGGCTAAGAAGTGAGTAAATATGCCCAGTACCTATCTCTTGTATAGTGGCATAGAGAGTAATGAAAATATCATAACAAACAAATGTGAAATTGCAACTGTGACGGTTGCTAGGAAGAAGGGTATGTGTTACTCTGAGAAACAAAAATGGGAGGATGTGACTCTGGCAGGTCAGGCAAGGCTTCCCTGAGGAAATGAGGTTTCAGCTGAGAGCTAAAAGAGGAACAGGAGTTAAGAAGGAGAAGGGGAAGGGGAAACATTTTGGAGAGAACACTTTATGTGAAGATCCTATGACAATGGTCAAAAGAAAGCTATTACATTATAGCAAGGGCAATGAGAATGAGTGGGAATATGTCTCAAGTACAGACAGGGACCACATCATGGAAGACCCTGAAGGCTGGCTACAGTAAGGGTTTTGATCTCAGTCTAAGAACAGAGAGCTTTACAGAAAAAGATGATGTGATCAGACTCACTTCTTTTTCCCCTAAGCTCACTACAGTGTGGACAGCAGCCTAAACAGAGACCAGAATGGATGCACAGAGATGGGCTGGGATGCTACTGCAATTGCCCAAAGAAGAGATGATGGGCTTCTTGGTCATCACGGTATGAGTGACAAGAGGAAGAATCTATTAACAGTGAAGGAGGAACTACACATAAACATTGTGGCCAGTGAGAAATCTGTTTTTTTAAGGTGTTACCACATGACCATTATAGATAAAAAATTAAAGTTTTTCTAAATTTTACAGTAAAGTGTAAGTTAATTCTTCTTTAATCTGTTTTTTAGTGCCTTACGGGTATATATGGGCCTGTACTACTCACTTTTGTAGACAGGCAATACAATATACAATATAGTTAATGATTACATTTTCAAAACCACCCAAATATCTTCATTATTTCTCCCATCTATCATATCAACAAATAACATATATTTAGTGCCTACTGTAAACGGGCATTGGCTAGCCTTTAGAGTTGTAAAGAAATAGAAACAGTCCTCATTTTCAAAAGGCATATACTCTGGCTAAAGAGACAGGCCTTAGCTCAAACAGCAAATGAATGAGTAGGTCTTCTGTGGCCTATTATAAAGTAGGTCCCTAGTCCAAAGCTTTGCTAGTAAGTTTCAAAACATGCTTGGCTTATTGTAGTCATTCTAAAGGAGAACTTTGAGAGGGGTTTAGCTGCTTTTTAAAATATGAGTCAAACAGAGATTGGAACTACCTTCTGACTCTGGCCAAGAGAGACTCTGAGAGGATGAAGGAGTTATAAATAGAAGGAAAGTAAGAAAAGGTGGCTGAGGAAAGTGTCTTGGAGCAGAATAAATAGGCCACCAACAAACATATACAGAAGGTTTCCACTTTTAAACAGTTCAAAACCAGGCAAAACCAAATTATATTGTGGGTTACATATAAAGAAAAACTAGAGGGGTGCCTGGGTGGCTCAGTTGGTTAAGCATCCAACTCCTGGTATCAGCTCAGGTCTTGATCTCAGGATCATGAGTTCAAGCCCCGCACTGGGCTCCACGCTGGGTGTGAAGCCTGCTTTTAAAAAAAAAAAAAAAAAAAAAAAAAAAAGATAAACTAGAAAATAATCACCATAAAATTCAAAATAGTGGACTCTCCTAATATGAGTGGGGCCTCCAGAGTGATGGAAATATTCTATTTCTTGGTGTTTATAAAACACCAAGACTGGTGTTTATAAAAGGATTTACCTTTAAATTGTATATTAAGATATATGGGTATGTATTTATGCACACTTCTGTATGTATATTTGTAATTTAAAAGTCCTTTTTAAAAAAAAAAAAAAAAAAGCATCCCTGGGGTGCCTGGCTGGCTCAGTTGGTAGAGCATGTGACTCCTGATGTTGAGGTCATGAGTTCGAGCCCCACATTAAGAGTAGAGATTACTTTAAGTAAATAAATAAGCAAATAAATAAATAGACTTAAAATAAAAGCATCCCTGTGACTGAGGAAGACAGGACTTTGGGCCTTAAATACTATTCTTAGCCTAAAGACTAACAGAGAAGTGTTGACTAGAAAATTAGCACCCTCTTCAGCCATGGACGGTCACTCAAAGATAAAATGTACTTGAGTGGAAGCCAAGTATTAGAGGGGGGTCAAGGAGAAATGTAGTAGTGCTGAGCGCAGACATGAAGGGATGAGAAAGAGTTCAGGGAAAACCCAGGCTGAAGATTTGGCCAGAAGCAAAAAGAGGAGCTAAACATGCAATTAATAAAATCTCATTTGGAAGGACAACTGAAGATAAGCCCTACCTAGATGTCAAAACATAAAGGATCACCTAAAAGTCAAAGAGTTAAAACAAAACAAAACAAAACAAGATTCGATAACAGGTTGAGAGGAGAAACAAGCAATAAGTAGTACTTAAATATTACTTTGCTTTTATGTATTACTGTGCTCTCAAGGAAGTTTTTGTGACTTTGAGGAGGCAAACTTCTAAGGTTAAATAAGTAAATGACCAACTAAATTTTCTGTAATGAATTTCAGGTGATGAGCTAAGGTAACATTTCAGCCACTTCTCATTATTCTCATCAGAAGATAATCACATTCTGGGAATTCAAACTGACTTTAGGGGGCTAAGCCTTGTACCCTTTAACCTAAAACACTGACTTGACATGAAACGTTACTAAAAATCTTTGTTAGGCCATCTGTCGGTGTGGCCATAATGTTCATCCATCCATCTGCCCATCTGTCCATCATTTATTGAGTTCCTATTACTATCAGACATTATACAGGATACTGGGCATATAGCAATGAATAAGATAGACAGAACCCCTGTCCTCATGGTGCTTATGTCGGGGTAGAGACATACATGACTCAAAAATTCTCACACATAATTATTTAATTATAACCATGATAAACGCAACAATGTGTAAGCACAGGGTGCCATGAGGTCATAAAGGTCTTAATTTAGTGCTGGAAAGTTGAACGGGAAAGGCAATCTTGTGGATGTAATGTGACTTAATCTGAAATCTGTAGGATAAGCAAGAGTTAGGCAGGGATGGGGATGCAATGTGCTGAGTTTTCTAGGTGGAGGAATAGTATATAGGAAGGCCCTGAGGCAAAAAAGAGCTTGGCATATAGAGAAAATGCATAGGGCTCAAATTCAAGCTTAGAACATTTTTTGGAGTACCCTGATAGCAGAATCAGTTGATATAGATGCCACTGACTTTAATAATGCCTAGAATTCTAGGACTGGATTTTCAGCAATGACTGTTTGCCTCCACTGTAGACATTTAATTTGTAGAATAAACATTAAAACTAAGTATATTTTACAAGTAATAGAATGTGTAGAACTCAAACTTCCCTAATTTAATCTCTCTAAACCATTCTAAAATTACTTACAAAATAAACTGCTCCAAAACTTCCATGTCCGATTTCATGCAAACCAATAAAAAGTTCTTCAGGATCATCTTTGTAGAAGAGATCAGCAATCTCTGGGTCCTTTGGCACCCCTTTAGGCATGGTGACCAGTATTTGCAAACGTTTTGCTTTTGATATCCCACTCAGCCTTATCTCTCATTTATAAAATTTTTGGGTGGTAAGTTTTTAGTACCTGTAGAAAAAGAAGATTTGATATTAACTTATTTCTAAAACATCTTGGTTGGCTGCAATACAAATTAATATTAGAAAGCATCTTGGTCTTACAACTTCATAATAAAAAGACAAATAACTCAAAAGAAAAACAGGTAAAGGATCTGAATAGACATTTCTCCAAAGATACAAAAGTGACCACTAACACATGAAAAGATATTCCAGTTATTCTTTAGATAAATAAAAATTAAAACCACAGTAATATATAATATACCATTTTATACCCACTATGATGACTACTATCAAAAACTTAAATAACTATTGGCAAGGATGTGGAGAAATTAGAGCCTCCAACACTACTGGTGGGAATGCAAAATGGTGAAACCATTGGGAAACAGACTGGCAGTTCACCAAAAACTTAAACATCAAGTTACCATTTGATCCAGAAATTCTATTCCTTGGTATGAGCCCAAAACGTAAACACATATGTCCACACAAAAACGTGTGCATGGATATTGGTAGCAGTATGATTCATAGTAGCCAGAGGTGAAAACAACCCAAATGTCCATTTGGTGAATGATTAAACAAAATGTGGTACATCTATACAGTGGAATATTATTCAGGCATAGAAAGAAATGAACTACCGATATATGCTACAACATGAATGAAACTTGTAAGCACAATGTCAGGTTAACGAAGCCAGTCACAAAAGATGACATGTTGCACAATTACATTTATATAATACACCCAGAAGAACTAAATCTATAGAGACAGAAAGTAGATTATTGGTTGCCTGGGGCTGGGGGAAGGAGAGTTTGGGGGTGATAGCTAAAAGGGATGGGCTCTCTTTTTAGAGTGATGAACATGTTCTAAAACTGTGAAAAAAAGAAAACTGCGGTGATGGCTGCACAATGGTTAATATACTAAAAACCACTGAATTGTTATATTATTTTTTTTGAATTGTACACTTTAAATGAGTGAATTGCATGGTATTAAAATTGTACCTCAATAAATCTATTTTTAAAAGCATTTTGGTCTCATTAACATTTAACTAATAACAGCTAACATTCATTAAGCACTATTATGTGTCAGGCAACACTAAATTCCATATATGTATATGTTACTTTCTTTAATCTCTACAACAGCTTCATAATGCAGGACTTTATTATTTTGATTTTATACAACAAACTAAGGAAGACTGAAAGGCAAAACTACCCCCCCCATTATCAGGCAGGTAGTATTTGTCAGACTGGGGCTCAAACCCAGATCAAACTGTAAAGCCCATGCTCTTAATATACAATATGTACATACAGATCAGGTAATTAAGTAACAAATTGCCATAATTTGGAGACTATGCTAAATGTTCACTTAAAGAGGCAGGTTATTTGACTGCTATACAAAACATTCTGAGTTCAAAGTTTCTATTAATAAAAGCACATTATTTTGACATTCTTACATGTTGGTTGTTAATAGTTACACTTAGTTGGCATACATCCTTTGTATTTTTTGAAAAATATTGAAATATTAACTTTCACCTATATTTTTTATTATGAATACCACCTCCCAAGAGAATCAATCATTCCAACACACGGGACAGTTTCTGTTTCTTCCTTGACCCATCAGATTACTATGCTAGAAATTTAGTTATTGGCCAATAAAATTGTACTTTTAAAAACGTGAGTCAATAGGCTTCGTTCAAGGAGAAGAGAAAAGAGAGGGTCATTAACAAAGAAGTACAACTAGTTAGTGCTAAGAAGAATTTTTCTCTTGTGATATGACAGCCTTAGGTGACACTGTATATTACTTCGTATGGTTAGTCTAGTTAGAGCATTAGAATATGTAGGTCATCACCCTAAGTATCCATCTATCCAGTCAACCCTTTCCCTGACTCAACACATATTTGTCAAATGCCTAGTATGCCAGGCACATACTGGGTGTTGGTCCCAGATCAAATGGGATGTTGTCCCTGTCCTTAAAGGGCTTAGTTAGAGTCCAGTGGGGGAATAAATATTACACTATAATGATACAAATAACAAAATGGTTATAAATGATTGCTATGATAAAAAAGGAAAAAAAAACAATTAATAGAAGCATATAATTGGGTGACCCAGTCTCTTTTTTCTTGGATATGAAAAAGCATGCTTTTTTTAAGGAAAAATAAAAGTAGTTCTTTCAATATGGACGTATGGTAGAGTTGGAAGGAGAAAATATGAAGCTGGCGTTAAGCCAAGGAAAATCACAGTAAACCTTTTAAACAATATTAAGAAATTTGTACTTCATCCTAAGTATACTGGGGGGCCACTGAAGGTTTTAAACAGGAAAAAGGGATTCCCCTGCAGCACTATGCCTGTAATGGTGGAAGGTCATCTTGTCAATCCATGAATGCTGATAATCAAGCTTAAAGTCAATATATCAATACTATTGAAAAAGTGACTTAAGTCTAGTTATCAATCAAGTGACTAATACACAAAATATTCAAAAAGTGCTACTGCCACCACTGCTTATGTTTGAGAAAAGAAAAGAGAAACAATGCATTATGTCAAAGATATCCCTTTTGAAGACTGAAAAAAAAAAAGAAGTTATGAGATTGTTTTTAAGAAAAACAAAAAGATCTACGAACTAAACTTATGAGAAGTAAAATCTTTTCAATCGTCAAAATATATTCTAAACTTTTGAATATTTTGGCATCAGTGTGAATAAAGCTAAGTACTATGGATAATCATTTGGAGGAAACACATAAATCACTATGTCATACTATAGATTAAATTAATTCTCAAAAGAAAAGAATATTTAAATATAAAAAAATGAGAGCATAAAAACTTCTAAAATAAATTGCAGGTGAATATTTAATTAATAAGCAAGATATCAGAGGCAAAAGTTGTTAACTAAAATCAGTAAGTCTGACTACATACAATTAATAACTTCTAGAACTTAAAAAATATAATGAATGAACTTCTGCTTCCAGCCAAGATGGAGTAATGGGGACTGGATTTATTATCTGTCACCAGAAACAACTAACATTACAATAAAGAAAACAGATCAAAATTCTTCGTATATATAATTTTAAAAAAATGTTTATTTATTTTTGAGAGAGACACAGAGAGAAAGTACACAAGTGGGGTAGGGGCAGAGAGAGAGAGGGAGACAGAATCCAAAGCAGGCTCCAGGCTCTGAGCTGTCAGCACAGAGCCCAACGGGGGGGGTTCAAACTCACAAAAAGAACTGTGAGATCATGACCTGAGCTGAAATTGGATGCCCAACCAACTGAGCCACCCAGGTGCCCCCAAATTCTTGACAGATATAGATGCAAAAACTTGTAACAAAATTACAGCAAATAAAATTCAATAACATATAAAATGGATAATATATCACGAGTAGGTGGGATTCATCCCAGAAATGCAAAGTTGGTTTAACACTCAAAAATCAATGTAATTCACCAAATCAACAATCTGAAAAAAATGCAAAATGATCATCTCTATAGATGCAGAAAAATCATTTGACAAAATCCAATATTCAAACCTGATAAAAACTCTGAGCCAACCTGGAATAAAAGGTAATATCCCCAGCCTGATAAAAGAAATCTATGAAATATTTATAGGTAATATCAAAGACCAAATGATTTCCTCCTAAGATCAGGAATGAGGCAAGGAAGTCTGCTCTCAAGACTTGTCTGCAATATTGTGCTGGATGGTATATAAGTGTAATAAGGCAAGAAAAAAGAAATTTAAAAAGCATCAAGATTGGAAAGGAAGACGTTAGACTTTTACTGACAAATAACGTGATCACCTATGTAGAAAATTCAATGCAATCTACAAAAAGCTACTAGAATAAGTGATTTTATCAAAGTGGCAGAATACAAGATCAATGTTTAAAACTCAGTTTTACTTTTATATATGAATGGAAATCAAATCTTTTTTTTTTTTTTTTTTAATTTTTTTTTCAACGTTTATTTATTTTTGGGACAGAGAGAGACAGAGCATGAACGGGGGAGGGGCAGAGAGAGAGGGAGACACAGAATCGGAAACAGGCTCCAGGCTCTGAGCCATCAGCCCAGAGCCTGACGCGGGGCTCGAACTCCCGGACCGCGAGATCGTGACCTGGCTGAAGTCGGACGCTTAACCGACTGCGCCACCCAGGCGCCCCGGAAATCAAATCTTTAAAACATCACAATAGCATCAAAAATATGAATCCATAGGGATAAATCTGACAAAGAATGTGCAAGATCTATACATTGAAAATTACAAAATAAAGGTGATAGAAATTAAAGACTGAAAAGAGAAATAACTGTGATTATAGGTCAGAAGAATCAATATTAATTGTTCTTTAGAAAAAGAAATTGAGAGGTTGATTCTAAAATGCATATGAAAATGCTAAAGGACATAAAGTAAGCAAAACAACTTTGAAAAAGGACGACAAATTTGGAGGGCTGACATAATCTAATTGCAAGATTTATCATAAGGCTATGGTTATCAAGGCAGGGTGATACTGTTATATATAGACAAACAAATCAGTGTAACAAAACGAAGTCCAGAAGAGACCCTCACATTTGTGAACAAATGATTTTGGACAAAGGTGTGAAGGTAACTCAGTGAAGAAAGTCTTCGATGAATGGTGCTGGGAAAACTGTATAAACATATACAAAGAAAGGGATCTTTTTTGATCCATGCCTACCCATCACAAAAATTAACTCCAAACGGATTATAAAACTAAATGTAAAACATACAGTTAAAAATATCCTTGAAGAAAACATAGAAAAATCTTTCTGATGTTGGGTCAGGCAAAGATTTCTTAGACATATAAAAAGAGCATAATCCATAAAAGAAGTAATTGATAAATTAGGCTTCATCAAGATTAAAAACATACTTTTTTAAAAGACCTCCGTTCAGAGAATGAAGCCAAGCCACAGATTGGAAGAAATTCTTGCAAAATATGTCTCATAATGGAATTGTATCCAGAAACTATGAAGAATCCTCAAAACTCAATAAAAAGAAAGTAAACAACCCAATTTTTTAAATGGGAAAAAGATTAGAGGCGCCTGGGTGGCTCAGTCAGTTAAGTGTCTGACTCTTGGTTTCGGCTGAGGTCACGATCTCACAGCTTCGTGGGTTTGAGCCCCATGTTAGGCTCTGCACTGGCAGTGTGGAGCCTGTGTAGGATTCTCTTTCTCTCACCCTCTCTCTCTGCCCCTCTCCCACTTGTGCTGTCTCTGTCTCTCTCACAATAAATAAAAAAACTTAAATTTTTTTTTCATGGGAAAAAGATTAAAATAGACACTTCACCAAGGAAGATATATGGATGGCAACTAAACAAAACAAAAGATGCTTAATATCACTATTCATTAGGGAGATACAAATTAAAACCTGAGGTTCTACTACATGCCTATTAGAATGGCTAACATGAAAAAGAATGGGCATACCAGGTGTTGGCAAGGGTGTCAAATACCTTTTTCACATACTGCTTGAGAGAATGTAAAAATGATAGAGTTTGGAAAAGTTTGGCAGCTTCTTAAAAAGCTAAACCTATATCTACCATATGATGTAGCCATTCCACTCCTTGGTATTTACCCAAGAAAAATGAAAGCATATGACCATACAAAGCCAGGTACACAAATGTTCATGGCAGCTTTATTTTTAATAGCCCCCAAATGCCCATCAACAAAGGAACAGATAAACAATTTGTGGTACATGCAGATAATAGAATGCATCACAGTGAGAAAATGAACTTCTGGCACATGCTACAATGTGAATGAAACTCAATTACATTGAGTGAAAAGAAGACAGACCCCCCACCCCCCGCCAAAAAGGAGTACATACTTTATGATTTCATGTCTATAAAATTCTGGAAAATGCAAACTAATCTAAAGTAACAGAAAGCACATCAGTGGTTTCTTGGGGATAGGGTTGAATGAGAAGATGTAGGATGGAGGGATTAAAAAGGGGTATTAAGAAGCTTTTGGGAATGGTGGATAGATTTACTATCTTCATAGATACATATTTTGGTAAAAGATATTATATTCATTAAATATGTTCAGATTATTGTATGTCACTTATACATGAGTAAGGTTGTTTCAGAATGATTCAATAAACAAAACTGAAAGGCAAATAAAGTAGAAATAATTCTTGCAAAATATATGCTGGTTAAAAGTTATTCTTAATATCAGACAGGTGACTATATAAATTGATGAAAGATATTGAAGATGATGCAAACAAATGGAAAGAGATTCCATATTAATGAAATGGAAGAACCATATTATTAAAATATCCACACTACTCAAAGAAATCTATACATTTAATGCAATCCCTATCAAAATACCAACAACATTTTTCACAGAACTAGAACAAATAATACTAAAATTTGTATGAGACCAAAAAAGACCCCGAATAGCCAAAGCAATCTTGAAGAAGAAGAACAAAGCTGGAATTATCACAATCTCAGATTTCAAGATACACTGCAAAGCTGTAGTAATCAAAACAGAATTGTACTGACACAAAAAAAGACAAGATCAATAAAACAGGAGAAAACACCCAGGAATAAACCCACGCTTACATAGCCAATTAATCTACTACAAAGGAGGCAACATTATACAATGGGAAAAAGACAGTCTCTTCAACAAATGGTGCTGGGAAAACTGGACAGCTACATGCAAAAGAATGAAACTATACCACTTTCTTACACCATACACAGAAATAAAATCAAAATGGATTAAAGACCTAAATGTGAGGCCCCAAACCATTAAACTCCTAGAAGAAAACATACAGGCAATACTTCCTTTGACATTGGCCATAAAAACATTTTTCTAGACAGGTCTTCTCAGGCAAGAGAAAAAAAAAAAAAAAAAAAGCAAAATTAAACTATTGGGACTACACCAAAAAAAAAGCTTTTGCACAGAGAAGGAAACCATCAACAAAATGACAAGGCAGTCTATTGAATGGGTAAAGATATTTGTGAATGATATATCTGATAAGGAGTTAATATCCAAAATATATAAAGAACTTATAGGACTCAACACCCATAAAACTCAAATAGCCCAAGTAAAAAATGAGCAGAGAACCTGAAAAGACATTTTTCCAAAGAAGATATCCAGATGGCCAACAGACACATGAAAAGATGCTCAATATCTCTCATCACCAGGGAAATGCAAATCAAAACCACAATGAAATATCACCTTATACCTGTCAGAATGGCTAAAATCAAAACACAAGAAATAACAAGTATTGGTGAGGATGTGGATAAAAAGAAACACTCATGCACTGTTGGTGGGAATGCAAATTGGGGCAGTCACTGTTGAAAACAGTATAGAGATTCCTCAAGAAACTGAAACAGAATAACTCTATGCTCCAGTAATGTCATTACTGGGTATTTACCCACTGAAGATAAAAAACTAATTCAATAAAATATATGCACGCCTATGTTTATTGAACCATTACCTACAATAGTCAAGATACGGAAGCAACTAAAGTGTCCACAGATGAATGGATAAAGATGTGATGTGTGTACACACACACACACACACACACACACACACACACAGGAATGTTACTCAGCTGTAAAAGTAAGAATGAGATCTTGCCATTCACAACAACATGGATGGACCTAGTGGGTATAATGCAAAATGAAATAAGTCAGAGAAAGAAATTTACCATACAATTTCACTCATATGTGGAATTTAAGAAACAAATGAACAAAGGAAAAAAGAGACAAACGAACAAAACGTTCTTAAATACAAAGAACAAACTGGTGGTTGTTGCTATAGGGGAGATGGGTGAGCGGAGGGGTTAAATAGATAAACACGGGATTAAGAGCACACTTATCTTGATGCCTACTTAGTAATGTATTGAATCATTATATTGTACATACTTGAAACTAATATAACACTGTATGTTAATTATACTTCAATGAAAACATATATATAAGTGAGCACAAACATATATGTACATCCACCCACATAGTCAAAGGACACAGATAGGAAATTTAAAAAATAATTAGTGGCTACTAACGATATGAAATACATATAGTTTCACTAGTAATCAAAGAAGCAAAAACTAAAATAATAAGACAACTAATTTCATCTACTAAACTGACAAAGTAATAGAGAAAAGACATAGTTTTGGGTGAGGGTATAAGGAAACAGTCATTTTTACACATTGCCAGAAGAACAGAATGGGTACATTCTCGGACCAAGTAATATCCTTCTAGGAACTTATATAAGGCAATGTCCTTTTTGTTTTGTTTTAGCAAAAGAGGCAGGATGTAAGCAGGTAGAGGGATTTCCAAGTTTCGATTTCCGTACAGGCTTGTTTTATCTGAAGTGGGTGTAGGGATTTCAGGTCATTTTAAAGTTTCTTCTTTCTGTTTATCTGTATTTTCTAAATTTTCTGCAAAGCCTATTACTTCTGTAATTAGAGTAAAAGTGATATGAAAAATCTTATGTTACTTCAAAGTCTAATCATAAAGCTCTACAACAAAAAAAGCAGTATATATTTCCAGAAGATAATTTGATAATGGGAACCAAGAAAATTTAGGTAAGCATACTTCTTTCAAACAAATATTTCTCCAAATTGTAAGCTATAACTGAGAATGATGAAAATCTGTAAAAAAAAGAATTTGAAAGTAAAAAAATTTTATTCCAATTCAATATTTTTACTTTCCCATTTTTGTTAAAAATATAATAAATATTAACTATAGAAAAACCAGAAGACATAATCTCTTCCCGTTTTATAGAAGAAAGCTGTATCATGGATCTATGGATAATACCTTTTTGTGAATGGCACAAAATATACCGTATTGCTCAGATTCATCTTAGCAGCAAACCCTTTGTCCTCTTTTAAAACTTCAGTCTTTTGCATTTATGATGCACCTATGGAAAAAGAAGAATAAAACACATAATTGTAGAAGCAAAATTAAAGAGGCAACAATTGATCATATGGTAGTTTTAAGTATTTGCAAATGTAATATTATGAAGTTAAAACTTTTATCTTCATCTGTTTGTGATTATAAATGCAAAAGTAAGATTTTTCACATCAAAGGCTTAGGCTACACTTTCACAAGCAATCCCAGGGAAATAAATGTGTCCTTAGATTTCAGAATCTATATTGAGACTTCCATTAGTTTGAGTCCAGGGAAACTCAATAGAGGCTACCAGTAGACAGGACTAATCTGACAGCATGTGGTGATGCTACTGATTGTCAGTAAGGCTTATATTCTAAATTGCTTTTTCAGTAGCCATGATGATTTACATTGACTCATCTATCTTCCCGTTCTTTGGCTCTCCTATAGCTGATCTTCTGCATTTGGGGGGTAATGATAATTCTTTATTTTCTATTAAAAAAGTACATGCCCAGGGGCGCCTGGGTGGCGCAGTCGGTTAAGCGTCCGACTTCAGCCAGGTCACGATCTCGCGGTCCGTGAGTTCGAGCCCCACGTCAGGCTCTGGGCTGATGGCTCGGAGCCTGGAGCCTGTTTCCGATTCTGTGTCTCCCTCTCTCCCTGCCCCTCCCCCGTTCATGCTCTGTCTCTCTCTGTCCCAAAAATAAATAAACGTTGGAAAAAAAAAAAAAAAAGTACATGCCCAATGTAGAAAATCTGGGAAAAATATACTATTATGAAGAAAAGCCCATAATCCTACCCAGGACAAAGTCCATTAACAATTTGGCATACTTTTCTCCATGCTTATGTTTATTTCTTCATGCTCATATTTATTTTATTATATATAGCTGAGATCATTTATACATATAATTCCATAGTCTATCTTTTATTTATTTATTTATTTATTTTTAATGTTTATTTTTGAGAGAGAGACAGACACACAGAGTACAAGCAGGGGAGGGGCAGAGAGAGAGAGGGGGACACAGAATCCGAAGTAGGGTCCAGGCTCTGAGCTGTCAGCACAGAGCTCAATGTGGGGCTCAAACTCACGGAGAATGAGATCATGACTTGAGCCAAAGTTGGATGCGTAACCAACTGAGCCACCCAGGCGCCCCCAACAGTCTACCTCTTTTATCTAATTCTGCATTATAAACATTTTGCCATTTTGTCACTGTTCAGAAAGATCACTTTAATGACTGCTCAGTGTATCTCATTATTCATTCACAACTCTTTCTCCGCAATTGGAAGCCAAGACTGTATTCAACTCTTTGTTGAACTATTAAATATTACTGTGTTTTGAAGATCTTTGAGCGTATTATTCATCTATATTTTAGGGCTTTCTTTGGAATGGGTTCCTAGAACTAGAGCTATTTGGTCAAAGAATGTAACAATTTAAAACATATAACATGTATAATGAAATAATTTTTAGGTAAGCGGACTGGCTTTGGAGATGAAGGCCTTATAGAGGGGAAAAAAATAGGAAAAAAGGTATTGACCTCCATTTTCACATTTTTCCTGTTCAGGATATCCCAATCTCCTCTCATGTCTATATTTACAAACTAAACCTTCTCATTATTTTTATTATTCCCTCTGATTCTATAGCTGTGGAATGTTTTAGGTTAAGTGGTAGGTAAAACTTGCCTGAGTTCTGTATCACATTTTACCTAACCATCAAACCAATCAAACACTGCCATGTCTGCATATCTACCTGCTGATATAGCCTGACTATAGCTTCAATAAGCTAAAATATTCATTAAGATATTAAAAGAACACTAGTTGCAAGATTTCATTCTTTTTAATTTTTTAATTATTTTATTTTTTTGAGACAGATCATGAGCTGGGGGGGGGGGGGGGGGGGGGAGGGGCAGAGAGAGAAGGAGACACAGAATCCGAAGCAGGTTCCAGGCTCCAAGCTGTCAGCACAGAGCCTGATGCGGGGCTCGGGCTCGAACTCACGGACTGTGAGACATGACCTGAGCTGAAGTCAGACGCTTAACCGACTGAGCCACCCAGGCGCCCCACCAGTTGCAAGATTTCTAAGTAAGTAATTTAAAATAAGGCATTTACTAACATCCTCATGTCCTAATTTCAGATGCAGGAGGAACTGTTCACTGGCATTTGGACATGCAATCGACACACATGGTTAGTATTTTTTTTTCCTCTAAATACTCCTTCATTCTTACATAGTTTTCTCAAAATGTGTTCTTTATCTTCAGTTGCATAGCTCTATAAATATAATAAACTCTATGACTTCTAGAAATGAAACTTTCTTGTTGTTTTTTTTTTTCCCCCTGCTGGAAGACTGCATACGCTGTTGAGCCTGAAAACTATACTCAAGTTTGTCCATTACACCTAAGGGATGTTTCTCAGCTTTCTTCCATTTCACAAGCTCCCTTCTTTATAAATATCTCTTGAATTCCATAAAACTGTCTTGTTTTTCCAAATTATTCCTCCTATAGTTTCTCTTCTTTTCTCTGATCTCTAAATGAATGTTCCTCCAAGTATTCGCCCGAAGCTCCTGTGTGTGACTGCAAGCTGCTATCCTAATTTCTGTGCATTCAATGGGTCCCAGTAACTCTATGGCATCAGACTGTGCCGACCTCCTTTCCCAGCCCCATGCCCATATTTTCAAGTATGTTTTTGGTTTCTCCCCTCACATACACTTCAGGTTAACTTTGACCCTTCCCTATTCCCTGTCTCAGTTAATTTATAATTCTGCTTCAAATATTTCTTTTAATCTGTTCTTCACTTTCCATTTCTGTTATCTCTTTCCTCTGCCTCTTCTTGGTGAGATTCTATTCTATCTTTTCTGGAATTCATCTTAAAAACATTATTATCATAATCATCTTCCTGAAGCAAAGTTCAGATAATATCACATCTCTGCTCAAAATCTTTCAATGTCTCCCTACGGCCTACAGTATAAAGAATAGCTTTACCTAACTAAGATTCAAAGCTGGCCTCATTTTGTAGCAATGTGGATGGAACTGGAGAGTGTTATGCTAAGTGAAATAAGTCATACAGAGAAAGACAGATACCATGTTTTCACTCTTATGTGGATACTGAGAAACTTAACAGAAGACCATGGGGGAGGGGAAGGAAAAAAAAAAAAGGTGGAGATGGAGGGAACCAAACCATAAGAGACTCTTAAAAACTGAGAATAAACTGAGGATTGATGGGGGGTGGGAGGGAGGGGAGCATGGGTGATGGGCATTGAGGAGGGCACCTGTTGGGATGAGCACTGGGTGTTGTATGGAAACCAATTTGACAATAAATTCCATATTAATAAAAAAACAAAAACAAAAACAAAAGAAAACAAAACAAAGCTGGCCTCAAACCACTTTTCTAACCAAAATTCTTCAACTCCATAATCAGGAAAAAATGAATTACTATTCAGTTACATTTTCACACCTTTGTCTTTGCTTATGCTATTCCCTCTAACTAGAATATCCAAACTCCAAAACCACTTTCACAGCCCAGCTGAACATCACCCCTGGTATAAGACCTACTATTTTCTCCCTTTGCTTTGGTTTTAAATATATATATATATTATTTATATATAAAAATATATAAATATATATTATATATAATATATATATTTATATTATATATTTATACATATAAATATTTAAATATACACATAATAAGTATATATATATAGTGTGTATATATATATATATATATGGAGTGTGTGTGTATATATATATGTGTGTGTATATATATATATATATATACATATATATATACACATATACTCTAACTGGATGGCAAGTGCTTCTTCAGAGGTGGATACGTGTCTAAATCTGTTTTGATTAATCATTGTATCCCATGACATCTTTTAAAAAAGTGGGTTTTTTTAAAGATATAATTCACATAAAGATATGCAATTCAACCATTTAAAGTGTACAATTCAATGTTGTTGTTGTTTTTTAGCACATTCACAGGTATGTGCAATCATCACCATGGTCAATTTTAGAATACTTTCATCACCACATAAAGAAGTCCCATATCCATTAGCTATTACCCTCCCACCCTTCCATTCCTGAGCAACCACTAGTCTACTTTCAGTCTCTATAGATTTCCCTGTTCTGGACATTTCCTTTGAATCATCTTTTGTGACTGACTTCTTTCACTTGGCATGCTGTTTTGAAGGTTTATCCATGTTGTAGCATGAATCAGTATTTAATTTCTTTTATTGCTGAATAAAACTCCATTATATAAATATACCACATTTTGTTTATCCACTTATAAGCAGATGGACATTTCAGGTTGTTTCTACATTTTGGCTACTATGAATAATGCTGTTATAATCACTTGCGTACAATTTTTTGGGTGGACATACATTTTCATTTGTCCTGATTATATACCTAAGGGTCGAATTGCTGGGCCCTGTGACATCTTTACAGAGCAAGTACTCTACAAAAATCTGCTGATATCTCTTTCCCTTTCCCATCCCAATCTTACTCTAAAAATGGTCTTTAAATTCATCCTTCCCTCCAAACATGAACAAGGACATTTTTCCTTCCAAGAGGATGGCATTTTAAGAATTAACTGAAGATGAAATGCTAGGCATGGAATTACTGTCTCCCTCTTCCTTGACCTCCTGCAACCTCAGGTACTGCATTTATAGTGAGAACTGAGAACTGTGCCAAGAATGCAGTATTTCTGGTCTTAGGCCCTTGGGCCAACAGAACCGTCCAGCTTGCTGAGAGTAGATGATTTCATCAGAGATGCGCAACTGAAATGATTTTCTTCACTCTTTAAGAAATGGAAATCTTTCAACAATGGCAATCAAATAAATTATTTTTCTACAGACACCCTAATTTAATGTAAGTAAGAACACTTGATAGAGAGTAGAAATAGAATTATTTTTCAGAAGTTCCCTTTTCTCAGAAACTTTCAAGAAAGATCATTCTCAGAAGGTCTTAGTTGACTTTCAACATTGTAATCACACTACATGAACAATAAACCTGAAACCAACTAGTTTGAACAACAACAACAACAAAAAACTACAATATTTCAGCATTAGGGAATAAGAATCAGAATGTTTCATATTGGAAAGATTTTGAAGATCAGACCCTTCAACTTTTTTTTTTTTTTTAAACTAAATCTCAGACAAGTGTCAAATCACACCTATGCAGTAGTGTGACCCAGAATTAAAACCCAGGTCTTCTGATTCCCCATTCCAGAAAATTTCCTTCTAAATCAAGCTGCCCAAGGCAGACTTCAAAACACCAAAAAGTTTTCCGATTTTGCTATATAGTGGAGGGTAATTAAACATAAAATTGGACTTCTGTGTTATTATTTCTCCAAAAGACCTCATAACACTTGAGTATGCAGTGGTGGATTTAGTTTTTATATAGACTGAAGTGTAAACAAACTTAGGGATCTATTTAAGAAAACATTTTACAAAACAGGGGTGCACGGATGGCTCAGTCAGTTAAGCATTAGACTCTTGATCTCAGCTCAGGTCTTGATCTCAGGGTTGTGAGTTCAAGCCTCGCATTGGGCTCCACACTGGGCATGAAGCCTGCTTTTGAAAAAAAAAAAAAAAAGAAAAGAAAAGAAAGAAAAAAACATTTTACGAAATTCCCATACAGAAATAGATATTAGGGCCTTAGAAGGGGCTGGTGCATACGAGGGGCTCTGAAACTTAAGCCTCACTGTAAATTAGCCTGTGTAAATTCTTTAAAAAAAAAAAAAAAGTTCATTTATTTGAGAGAGTGCGAGCATATGAGCGGGTGGGGGGTGGGGGGTATGTGGCAGAGAGAGAGGGAGAGAGAATCCCAAGCAGGCTTCATGCTGTCAGCACAGAGCCCAACATGGGGCTCGACCTCACCAGCCATGATATCATAACCTGAGCCAAAACCAAGAGTTGGATGCTTAACTGACTGAGGTGGTTTACAAAGGTGCCACCCAGACACCCCAGCCAGCCTGTGTAAAATCCTATTATTTCATTCATTAGCTTGCTCCCAGAGGGAGACAGAGGCAGGTAAAATCTTCATTTTACAGCAATGAAAAATGAAGTACAATTAGGTGATGGGATGTTTTCAAAGTCAAGACTAGACCAGTTTTCTCCCTTTTTTATACTACAACTATCTTTATAGACTTGAAGAAAATTGTTTTTAAAGAAAGAAACAGAAAACTGTTTTGGTTAGTTGCTGCTACTGTCTGCCACTAATATTTACTTGTTATTCTGAAGTAAGAAACCTTTTTTATGATACTTTTACTTTGAAAATAAAACTAGATGCTAGTTGCTTTTTATGCCATTGTGATCATATATCATAACTGGAAAGGGACTTTAAAGTCATCTAATTTCTACTTAGCAAATAATGCAGAAGTGGCTGGAGTTTATTATCATAACAATGATAAATTTTAGTCTACTCTTGGGTCAAATGATATTAAATATTGTAAAGAAGCCTCTTCCAAGTCACCCTTTAAGAGCTTATGTGTGCTAAAAAGTAATTATATCAATTATTTTGGTTTCTTAATAGATATTATTTTCTCCTTCTGTAAAAAAAGATGTTTAGATTGAGAGAGGAAAGGAGAAGCTCCTTTGGATTTCTTAAATTTATTGAAATTATTGTTCTGATACTTTGATACAAGGCTGGCAACTTGAAATCAAGGATGCATCAATTTGGGGGAAAATGGTACTTAACAGGAGTCAAGACCAGTACAAAAATGGTGCTGATATGTCTCCACAAATCCCAAACTATTCTAAATTTTTTTTTAATGTTTATTTATTTTTGACAGAAAAGAGACAGAATGCGAGTGGGTTAGGGGCAGAGAGAGAGGGAGACACAGAAGCAGAAGCAGGCTCCAGGCTCTGAGCTGTCAGCACAGAGCCCGACGTGGAGCTCGAACCCACGAGCTGTGAGATCATGACCTGAGCCGAAGTCGGACGCTCAACCGACTGAGCCACCCAGGCGCCCCCCAAACTATTCTAAAAGATTTGACTAGGCTTGAAGTTTTCACTTTGCCCTATATCTTAACCATATGTATGGCTTTACATCATTGTAATGCATAATGATAATTTACTCTTTCAAAGAGTTTCTTAAACTTGTTGGATATTCAAGTCCTTTAAAAAAGTTCTTACAGATCTCTAACATCTGCTTAGTTTTAGTCATCCACTTCATTCATTTATTTATTTATTTATTTATTTATTTATTTATTTATTTATTTATTTTTTCAACGTTTATTTATTTTTTTTGGGACAGAGAGAGACAGAGCATGAACGGGGGAGGGGCAGAGAGAGAGGGAGACACAGAATCGGAAACAGGCTCCAGGCTCTGAGCCATCAGCCCAGAGCCCGACGCGGGGCTCGAACTCACGGACCGCGAGATCGTGACCTGGCTGAAGTCGGACGCTTAACCGACTGCGCCACCCAGGCGCCCCTTCATTTATTTATTCATCGATTCATTCATTCAGTGAATATTTATTAAGGACCTAACACATGTCCTGTACTGAACAAGGCTTTAGGTTCTTCTCTCTACTCAGAGAGCTTATACTCTAGTGGAGAGAGACACATGAATATTGATACTTCAAGTACTAATAAATATTATAAAGAAAAAATAAAGCCAAGGTCAGTGGTCAGGGTAGCTCTCTCAGATAACTTAAAAGCTGACGGAGGCCTAAAGGCTAAAGGAAGTGAAGTAAAAGCCGTAAAGATACGTGGCAAAAAGGGCAATCCAGGCAGAGGGCCTAGCAAGACTGCTTGGTGTATTCCAAGAAAAGTCAGGCTGGTGTGGCTAGAACAGAGTGAGCCATGGGGAGTGTGACAGGGGAGGAGACAAGGTCTTCATAACATGATTAAGACTTTGGATTTTATCAAAGGACCACTCTGACTACTGTGTGGAAAACAGATTATATGGGAGCGTGGTTAAAAACGGAGCCCTGGAAAAATCATTACAAAGTCCAAACAAGAAATGGTGGTAGTTGGTACCAAGGTGGAGGAGATGGTGGTGGAGATAGTGAGAAGTGGCTTAATTCTGGAATAACTTCTGGAATAGACAATGGGCTTTGGTGCTTTAGCTGAGTAAGAAAGAGGAGAGAAAGAAAGGAAGAGAGACTTCAAAGTTTGTGGCCTGAGCTACTGAAACTACCCATTTACAAAACTGTAATAAACTTCTTACAGCTTTTGTACAACTTCTAAAACAAGTTTACAAACATTCCACAAATCAAAGTTAACAACACTGATTTAATATAATAGATGTTATTATTTTGTTGATACAGTAGCCCCCCAAACAAATACGGTCTTTTGTTTATTGACCATGTGATGGCTTAATTCTCCCACCACTTGTCTCTACCTGTGCTCCTGGGGAAAATTCATTTACACAGCTTGACTTTACATCATCTGGTCTTCCCAAGTCAAGAATCCAACATCTATGCATTAATTCCATTTCCATACTTTTCTTATTACTCTGAGAGTAGTACCACTTGGCACTGGGGCTATGGCAAACATAAACTCACATCCAGAAATAATAGCAAATCATAGAAGTTTGGCAATAAGGTGGCTATCTACATGCTCCACTATGCATTTTTTAAAGGAGATAATCGTCAAAATGAAAACATAACAAAAAAACCTCACAGAGAATTTTTAGAGCTATTTTCAAGTCTTCCAATTCCCAGGAGTCAATGGATCTACTTGAAATCACTTTACAATGGAGTCATATCTTACCCAAGGTGGTTGAGTTCAAAGGTGGACATTTAAGGCCAAAACTGCATATAGTGCAAATTATCCTTGAAAATGCCAGTATACAGTTGGTCTTTTAACAACTCAGGGGTTAGGGGTTCTGACCCCCCGATGCTGCCAAAAATCTGTGTATAGCTTTTGACTGCCCCCAAACTTAACTATTAATAGCCTACTGTTGAGTAGAAGCTTTACTGATAACAAAACAGTTGATTTTGTATATGTACTATATACTGTATTCTTTTGATAAAGCTAGAGGAAAGAAAATGTTATTAATCATAAGGAAGTGAAAATACACTTATAGTACTCTACTGTTTTGCTTTTTTATTTACGTAGTATGAGAGAGAGAGAGAGAGAGAGAGAGAGAGAGAGAGGACACACGCATGTGAGGGGCAGAGAGAAGGAGAGATAGAACCCCAAGCAGGTTCCGTGTCATCAGCGCAGAGCCTGATGCAGGGCTTGAACTCATGAACCATGACATCATGACCTGAGCCAAGATCAAGAGACAGATGCTCAACCAATCGCACCACCCAGGTGCCCCTCTACTGTTTTTATCTAATTAATTAATTAATTAATTTTTAATTTTTTTAATGTTTTTATTTATTTTTGAAGGAGAGACAGACAGAGCATGAGCGGGGGAGGAGCAGAGAGAGAGGGAGACACAGAATTCGAAGCACGCTCCAGGCTCTAAGCTGTCAGCACAGAGCCCGATGTGGGGTTTGAACCCACAAACTGTGAGATCATGACCTGAGCCGAAGCCGGATGGTCAACCGACTGAGCTACCCAGGCACCCCTCTACTGTTTTTATTTTAAAAATCTGCAGATAAGTGGAGCCATGCAGTTCAAACGTATGTTGTTCAAGGGCCAACTATATATGGTTTTGTTTATAAAATACTTTAAATTAATGCTTGTGCACAGGTAAGTGTGGGAGTCATTGAGCTAGTCTAAAGGAGAACAAGAAAAGTTTATAAAAATAAATCTTTAGAAAAAAATTCTTTGTTTTGAAATTTTAAAAAAATTTTTGATTTTTAATTTACTTCAATTCCAGTATAGTTAACATACAGTGTTATATTAGTTTCAGTATGAAAATAATTCTTAGGAAGTCTAGTGAAGCCTATGGATACCTTCTCAGAACAATGTTTTAAATGAAAAAAAATTAGCCACTTAGAATTACAAAGGAAACCAGTTATATTGAAATAATCTTATCAAAATATTTTAAAAAATTGTGATATAGTAATATGTATGCTTCTTTATTAATTCATTTAGTAGGTTGTCTAATAACTGTAACCATTTCAAAAAGCAATATCAACATAAATAATATTTTGAGATTTCTGTAACTGTAATATGTTTTAAAATACCTACTGGTGGCTGATGACAAAGTCCCAGATATTGTTAATACTTGTGTGGTTTGTTGCTAACATTAATAAATTAGAGGTTAGGGGCGCCTGGGGTGGCTCCGTGTCGGTTAAGCGTCCAACTTCAGCTCAGGTCATGATCTCCGTGGTCCGTGAGTTCAAGCCCCGTGTTGGGATCTGTTGCTGACAGTTCAGAGCCTGGAGCCTGCTTCAGATTCTGTGTATCTCTCTCTGTGCCCCTCTCCCCACTCACACCCTGTCTCTCTCTCTCTCAAAAACAAATAAATGTTAAAAAAAAATTAGAGGTTAGTAAAAACAAAACTGAATGTTTTCTAACACATTCCTCGAACTACAGAAATCTGGGTATTCAAACCATTCTCTCTTCAAAAGAAAACCAGTATAAATGGGTACTGCTGAGGAATTCTAAAGAGTTCCTGACTATCTACAGAGTTTAATCCATTCTGTTTCCTATCAAGCTTCCATAACTTCTATTAGTAGAAATTAACAGAATGTTGTGAGGATTAAATAACATATGCTGAGCACACAGTGGATGCAGGAAAAAGATTTGCTAGATGTGAACATAATTCTTGCTTGATCACATTTGTATCACATGCATTGTTATTTGAAAAGTTGTGGAGAGGAACCTGGCATTTCCCCCTGCGGTTCCACTAAATAGCCCTCACTCCTCTACCTTTTGGCATTAGTAGTCCCATTTCTATAGAATTACTTCATTATGTTTTAGGAGTTGAAATGCATGTATGATGCTACGCCACCAGAAGTCTCTATCAGGGCTTTTGGTTGCAAATGACAGAAACCGACTCTAGTCAACTTAGGCCAGACATTTGTTTATAGGTGTGATATTTTGATTTGTAATAAGATGTGTGTGTGTGTGTATTATATTATATTATATTATATTATATTATATTATATTAGGTCTTCATCTGGCATAGAATCCCTAAAACCCTTAGAATTTCCTAAGTGACAAGAGCAATAAAGGTAGAAAGCCTGTTGTTATTCATAAGAAGCCCCTTTCAACCACACCTGAGTTTCTGTTAATGAAGCGACTTTTGGAAAGCCCCTATGGATGGGAAGTAGTTGTCAGGGCAACCAACCCTGATTAGAAGGTGGGAAATTTTCAGCCACATCTCCTGACCTCAGGGAGGAGGGCGGGGCTGGAGATAAAGAATTCAGTCACCAATGACATAGGATTTAATCAATCATGCTTATGGAATAAGGTCTCCATAAAACTCCCAAAAGGGAGTCTGGAGAGCTGTCAGGTTGGTGAACGCATCCACGTCTGGGAGAGTGGCACACCCCAGTTCCATGGGGACAGAAGTTCCTGCACAGGGGATCCTTCCAGACCTCACCCTATGGGCGTCTTCATCTGGCTATTTGTATCCTTTATAATATTCTTTACAACAAACCAGTAAATATAAGTGGATGTTTCTGTGAGTTCTGTGAGCCAATTGGCCAATTAATTGAACCTGAGGAGGGGGTTGTGGGAAGCTCCAATATGTAGCTGGTCAGTCAGAAGCAGTGGTAACAACTCAGACTTGCAGCAGGCATCTTAAGTGGGGGGAAGGGAGGCAGTCTGGTAGGATTGAGCTCTTGACCTGCGGGATCTGACGCTGTCTCCAGGTAGGCAGTGTCAGAATTGAGTTAAGTGTTTGGTGGTTTTGGAAAACACACATCGGAATAGGCTATCTCAGGATGAACCAGAAAGCTCAGAAAATGGGCAGGCCCCTAAAAGGGCAAATGCATATTCAAGATCATGCCACAGTAAATGTCTGAGATGCTACTGCTACTTTGCTTTACTATACTCTTGACTCCTTTGCAACTGCCACAAACCATACCTATCTATTGTGCCCCGAGCTCTCAAGATTCAGAGTCCTGGGTTGGGGCATCTGATTGACTGAGGTCACATGTCCATATGCCAGCTGCCAGGCAACTGGGAAAGGAATATCTACCTGTACTTCCTCCATATCCATAGCAGAAGGACTAACATTGCCTCCTTTCTATAAAAAAAATCTTTTAAAAAAATTTTTTTTGAGAGACAGAGAGACAGGGGAGGGAGGGGAGGGAGACACACAGGGGAGGGAGACACAGAATCTGAAGTAGGCTCCAGGCTCCGAGAGGTCAGCACAGAGTTGTGAGATCATGACCTGAGCTGAAGTAGGACACTTAACCAACTGAGCCACACAGGCGCCCCACCTCCTTTCTATTCAAAACAGGATAATGTTCAAGCAATGGGCAACCCACCCTATAAGCATCTACTCATTAATGATCAAAAGCCAAATCACAACTCAGAAGCTAAGTGACAAACTTGGATTTGCAGCATTCCAATATTTAATTGTCTCCTTAATCAATTTCCTTTAACCTAAGTAAGTTTTATTTATTTATTTTTAAGTTTTATTTCTTTAAGCTTCTTCTGTATCTACAAAATCTTACTCTTCTCATGAGTTTAATAAGAGGTGTAGTGACCCCAGAGTAGTGCTCAACTATTCATTCATTCATTTATTCATTCAACATCTACTAGATATTCATTATCCTTAAGACATCATGCTAGGGGTTGAAAAATATGTAACACAGAAACTAATTTTCTAGAACCAGTGATTGTTGCAAGTAGTGTGGAGGTTCAAAGGAGGTAAAAAGAACCAACTCTCTAAAGAATAGGGGATAGGGGTGGGCAGGTGATTGATGGGTTCATGGAAGAGTGACATTTGGATTGCTCTGTAAAGAACAGGTAGAATTTTCAGAAAATGCTATGAGCATATGATGGGAGGTTGTAGCATGTTAGGAAATGGCAAGTAACTTAAGTTCTGCAGATCTGGGGTAAGAATCCTTTAGAAACAAAGGTGGAAGAGTCTTAAATATCATGCAAAGGATTTTAAGCTTTTTTCTGCAATGATGAAAAACCATTATTAGACTCAGTCTTCAAGAATAATACTGTAGTTGTCTGGCAGTAATACACAGGCTGAACTAGGAAGATTTTGTTTAAAAGCATTATACACACATCATAGAAAAAATTGGAAGAATATAGACTGAAATGTTAATAGTGGTTATATTTGAGTATTGGGAATATAGGCATTTTCTGTTTTCTTTTTACTTTTCTGTATTTTCTATATTTTCTCCATTGAACTTATGTTATTTTGTAATGAAACATTAAGTAAAAAATATTTTTAAAAGATTGAATTGGAATAGAAGGAGACTAGATCAGGAAGGTCAGGTTAGGGCTACCAAACAAGAAAGAATAATAATCTTATCCTAGAATGTTGGCAATGAAATTGAAAGCAGAAGGCAGATACCATGACTCTGGATGCAAGAATAACACAATGATAACATGACTTAGAGTCAGCAATTGACTGGCTGAATAGCCTGGAAAAGACATGGAAATCAAAGTTAGCTCTGAGGCTCTGAGAACAAGTGACAGAGGAGGCAACTGTTCTGTGAACAAAAATAGGGAATTTAGTAGAAGGGACAAGTTCAATGGTAGTAAGATGAGTGTTTTCTTGCCAAATGGACTTTTAAGTGCTAGACGCACATCCAAGGAGAGATATACAGAAAGCAGTAAGAAATGAAGGTTGGAATTCGGGGGAAATGTTGGAGCTAGACATTCAGATCTGGAACTATTTGTATAAGGTAGATGAGAACTCAAGAAGGAACTATGGTAACTCAGGTAAAGAATGGAGAGAAAAGAGAAGGCTGAGAATGAAATCTTGGAAAAATATTTTGAAGTTGAAATCTTAGTGAACGTTAGATAAATGCTAAGTCAATATTATATTTCTATAATCAGGCATTCTCTCCATTATACTCAATTTAATCAAAAGGCTTAAAATGACTTCCCTAAGTCTAACAAAGTGAGATGAACAGTCAAAAAAAAAAATACTATCAGAAATAAAATTTAGATTTTTGTATGACTGGCTTTTGCTTCATGTTAATTATATAAAAAAAAGTCCCCTGTCGTTAGAAATGTATTTTTTGCAAAGAAAATATGTGCAGTATAGCAATAAAGTGAACCAACTGATATATTAATTAACTTATATGTTTAATTTTTTTTACTATCTTTTTGTAGTCAGAATTTTAGATTTAGAATGTATCTAAGGTGGGCTCAAAGAAGTTAAGTTGCTTTTAACTTTAATATTAATGACTTGGTACTCGTGCCATTATAGTCTAGATTGAATTCCTGATCAGAGAATACTTGCTGGTTATGATGGGGAACAGCATCATGGTATAGTCGAAGAACTCTGCACTGGAAGACAGGAGCTGTAGATCCTAGTCCCGTATTGGTCTCTAAATGGCTCTGTGGCACTGATCAAGTTCTTTAATTTCTCTAAGCCTCACTTTCCCGGTCTTGGGCCTAGTTGAGACAATTTCTAAGTTCTATTCCAACTCTAAAATTGTATGATTTTGGCAGGTTTCTCGATTTAAAATCTTGAATTCAGATTCACACACATAAAAATGCCCTGAGTTCAATATAACTAAAGTTCCCTGCAATCTTCACTTTAATTGTTCCAAAGTCAAATAAAAGAAAAACCCAAGATGTAAACGCTTTTAGTGTCTGCAAATTTTACCTGCCACTGATCACCAAATACATGAAGGCACTGTGAGAGCCCTGTATTTATACCTTTTGACTCCCTGCTACAGGATTACAATGGCAGACATTGGAGATAATAGAACATGCAGAAATAAGAGCTTTGAAAATAAACCTTCTTACAGCTAATGAAGGATTATCTGGCATGCAATTTTTCTAAAATGTCACAGCTATTAGCAAGTCCCTTTTGTGTTTGTTTGGGACTATTTCTCTTCTGTCTCCACTTTACTGCCCTGAAAATAGAAGTTTTCTTGAAGCACAATCAGATTTAGGGACCCCAAAACTTCAAAATTAAACTTCTATTTACTTCTTGGAAAAGGTCTACTTGGCCTCTGCTATGAACTGAATTGTGTCCCTCCCCCCACCCCCAAATTCATATTTTCAAATTCCAGCATCTAAAATGGACTGCAGGGGCGCCTGGGTGGCGCAGTCGGTTAAGCGTCCGACTTCAGCCAGGTCACGATCTCGCGGTCCGTGAGTTCGAGCCCCGCGTCAGGCTCTGGGCTGATGGCTCAGAGCCTGGAGCCTGTTTCTGATTCTGTGTCTCCCTCTCTCTCTGCCCCTCCCCCGTTCATGCTCTGTCTCTCTCTGTCCCAAAAATAAATAAACGTTGAAAAAAAAATAAAAAAAATATAAAAAAAAAAATAAAATTGACTGCATATGGAGACAGGGCTTTTGGGAGGTAATTAAGGTTAAATGAAGTCATAAGGGTGGGACCCTAATTCAATGGGACTGGCGGCTTTATAAGAAGAGGAAAAGAGAATGGTCTCAAATCTCTCTCTCTTTCCACCCCGCTCCCTGCCCCTCTCCCTCCCTTCCTGTCTCTCTCCCCCTCCCTCCCTTCCTCTCCCTCCCTCTCTCTCTCTCCATGTTTCACTCCCTTCCTCTCTCCCTTCCTTCCTCCCTTACACTGGCAAGGAGGGAAGTCCATTTGAATATAGCTCCAGAAGGTGGTCATTCTGCAGGCCAGGAAGAGAGATGTCACCAGAAACTTAATCTGTTGGCACCTTGATTGCAGACTTCCTAGACTCCAGAACTGTGAGAAAATTGATTTCTCTTTTTTAAGCTACCCAGTGTGTGGTATTTTGTTATAGCAGCCTGAGCAGACTATGAAATCCTTCTTCTTTTTTTCCCTACATGTTTGTTTATTTATTTTTTTTCCCTACATGTTTGAGGGAGGGAGGGAGGGGGGGAGAGTGAGAGAGAGAGAGAGAGAGAGAGAGAGAGAGAGAGAGAAACCCAAACAGGCTCCATGCTGACAGCATGGAGCCTGATGTGGGGCTCCAGTCTCAATCTCAGGAACCTTGAGATCATGACCTGAGCTGAAATCGAAAGTCCTAAGCTTAGATGACTGAGCCACCCAGGCACCACATATAACAGAGCATTCTTTAAGAATTTTTGGGGTAAGATTTGGGCAATATTCAAATGGCTACTAAATTAATAGTGAAAATGCATTCTTTTTCAGGTAGCTAGAGACACTGATCCTTTCATAATCCTTTTCCTTTTAAAAATATATCTTGATAATTCAAAGAACTGGGTAGAAATACTATTCTTTGAACCAGAAGAAAAGGTTCACAATGATTTCATTATAATAGTAACGTAAAAAACACACAAGTCAGTAATTAGAGTATGCATACTTGATTAAGCATAAAATCCTGACCTAAAATCTGTTTCGAAAGAGTCTTTACATTTATTTGATCTTTCAACAATACTGCCTCTGAATACGAACTTTGAATGTGTAAGTTCCACAAGCTATAAGTGATTACAAGTACTTTCTTGTTCAAGTATTTAAAGTAACTTCTTCATGATTGAGTCGGACTTGAAATTCAGAAACTGAATGAACTCTGTCCGTTCTCTACATATCACCTGATTTCAAAAACTCTTTAAAGCTGTTTATGAATGGAATCCATCCCCTATACTACTGCCAGCCATTATCAGCCTGATAGTAAAGTCTGACCATGCCACTCTCCAGCTTAAAACCCTTTAATCCCGTCATGTCCAGGATATAAAATCCAAGCTCCTTGTAGATAGATGGCAAGTGAAATCCTCTGTGATCTGCTTCTTGTCTGCTCTTGCCCTTGTCCTTAGTAACTGCAGGTCCTCACATGGGGTGCCCCAACTATTTCTAACTACTTCGTTGGGACATCAAGAAGTTACCCATTGGTGGCAGCCCTGGGTGGCTCAGTCAGTTAAATGCCCGACTTCGGCTCAGGTCGTGATCTTGCGGTTTGTGGGTTCGAGCCCCATGTCGGGCTCTGTGCTGACAGCTCGGAGCCTGGAGCCCGCTTCAGTTTCTGTGTCCCCCTCTCTCTCTCCCCTGCTCCTGCCCGTCTCTCTGTCTCTCAAAAATAAACATTAAAAAATTAAAAAAAAAAAAAAAGGAAAAGAAAAAGTAGTACCTGTTGGCAACCTGTTTCTTCTCCTTTTTCCTAGACAACTAGAAAGCATTCAAGAATCTGCTCAGATAGTACCACTTCAGGGTAACGTTCCTGATTGTCCCCTAAGCTGGGGTGGGTTTTTTCCCACAGAAGGATGTGGTAACCATTTCTCATATACATGGTATAAACACAAGATTTAGATTATCTTAGGTAAATGTCTCCCATTAGGACCATAAACTGCTAAAGGACTGAGATAATATTTATATCATCAGTGTCTAAAATACTGGCTGGTACCATGCAGGTGCTGTTGAATTATATGAATTCATGTATCAAATATATTAAAACATTTTTTTAAGGAATATTATAGCAGATATTTTTGTTAAGCAAGTAACCATCACTACTTAATGTGTTTTTTTTTTTTTTTTTTTTTTTTTTTTTTTTTTTTTTTTTTTTTTAAGAGAGAGAGCGAGCAGGGGAGAGGGCAGAAGGAGAAAGAGAGAATCTTAAGCAGGCTCCACATGTGGAGCCTGATGCGGAGCTCGATCCCATGATCCTGGGATCATGACTTGAGCCGAAATCAAGAGTTGGATGCTCAACTGACTGAGCCACCCAGACACCCCCTTAATGTGTTTTTTATTTTTTTTAAGTTTATTTATTTTTGAGAGAGACAGAGAGAGTGTGAGCAGGGGGGAGGGCAGAGAGAGACAGGGAGAGAGGGAGAATCCCAAGCAGGCTCTGGGTGGTCAATGAATGGGGCTCAAACCCACCAAACCGCGAGATCATGACCTGAGCCAAAATCAAGAGTTGGACGTTCAACCGACTGAGCCACCCCAGTGCCCCAATATGTTTTTTAAATTATTATTTCTACAGGTCGCTTAACCTAAATGAATCTGACCCTTATTGTGGAAATTTAGTATTTTACTGAACAACATGGTACCCAAATGTTAATAATTTCAGAATTATCAGTACTCTCAACTTACTTGTTCAAAAACCTATCTATTTTAATGGATGTCTTAAAAAAACCTGGCAGTTGATATTATCCCATTTTAACATCTAGAAAACTCTTTGGAGTCCAAGTCTATACATATTCATTTTTAAAAAGTGAAATAACAGCTATATTACATGTTAAAAACTTAATTCTGCTCTGCAATATTTTTTCCTCATGGACAGTCATAATACATGATATCCATACATTAAGTAGTTTACAATCTAACAATTAGGCCTGCCTTCAGTCAGCAAGTCCAAATTATCATTTACACTGGTTTACAGGACATCATTCAGTCTTTTATTAGGATTTTAAAATATTCATTCATTGTTGCCTTTATAAATGACCTAACTTTAGGACAAATATAATAGAGAAAATCAACAAGCATTTATTTTAGACTACTATAGGCCCTAAAGATAGAAAAGTTACTTTCATTAGCAGGACCCAGTTTAATGTAATCAACAATATCATCAATATAAATAACATTGATTCAATGCGTAGTATGGGCCAGGCACTGTACATTATCTCATTCAAACCTTAACACAATACTATGAAAGAGGTACTATTATTGATCTCATTTTACAGATAAAAATCTGAGGTCAAACTTCACAGAATTAGTGTATGATAGAGCTGGGATTCAAATCTAGACGGTCTAACCTCTTAAGCCCACTCTCTTAACCACTATGGCAATTTTCAGTTAAATCACTGTATGAGAGATTTCAGAAATTAATGACTTGATAAATTATAAAGGATTCTATCTAGTCTACAATATTCCTGAATGCTAACTGCTTAATTATTTTGATTTGCTTTCCCCATGGCCAAACCAAAAGATCAAGGCCCTCCCATCTAAAACTTTCTTTTGGGGGCACTTGGCTGGCTCAGTTGATCTCCGGGTCATGAGTTCAAGGCCCATGTTGGGTGTAGAGATTACATAAGGAAAAAATTTTTTTTAAACCCAAATCTTTCTTTTCATTTTTTGCCTTAAAGAAAAAGGCAGTATCATCATTGAGAATTTCTGTTCAGTAAAAAGTAGTATGCCAATTAAAGACGAGAGAGGCCTGAGTATCTAAAATCTTCTGAGGTAATCCTGTCCTGAGACTTTCAGAGATGCATTTATACCCTAGAAAGTTAGCATTTAGAACTTGAAGCTCTTGCCTAATTTCCAATGTTGAAAGGATAACTCAGCATTCTTAGTCACTTTTAATTTTGCCTTGCCACTGGCAGGTAGGGCAAAGCATCCGTATACGTTGACAGAATACATGTTAGAGCAGTTTCCTCCTGTTGCGAGCTGCCTGTCTCGCAGAACTGCCTTCAGAAGTATACAAATCTCTAGCTATTCTAGCTCATGTACAAGGCAACACCAAAATTCAATATGAAATTGCTTTTTAAAAGTAAACATTCCTACAACAACTGACTTTGGGTATCTCCAAGTTAACTTTGAGGGGTGGAGAAAGTGTACCAGGAACCCAACTTAATATTTAGAGGACTGTTAGCAATACATAGTAAACTTTTATCCTTCATCTGTTTTAGATGTAGAAGGCAAGATGAGCCACATAAGCAAATAATGCCACCTATGGTAAGTTCAATCATCTCCTACATTTTCTGGCCTCCAAACTCACCTATACATGGTCTGAAATGTCCTTTTCCTGAGACAAGGTCCTAATAGTATCACACTGCTATTCAAATACCTTTGATGAAGACACCCAAACTCCATAAAAAAATACCCAAGGCTGCTAAGATACACTTCCAATCTAAGTTTACCAGTTTCTAGTTATTTCTGAAATGTGCTAGATACTTTCAGTGTCCACACTGCTTGTGCCTTTTGCTTAGCGTGGAGTATCTTTTTGTTCCTTTTCAAGCCAAAATTCTACAGCTTCTTCAAGACCCAGTTAAACTCCACCTCTCTTCCTTACTCTGAGAACTAAAATTCAAAATTATCACGGCACATTATGTGTACTCTTGTTATAACACATATCATCTACAGCAGGTATTAAATTAAGTGTTCTGTGAACATACTTGCTTCCTCCACTGGCAAGTAAGTTCTTTGATCTTTTCCTCCATATAGCCATGGTTGTTCTCTTCTGCTCTTTAGCAGCTCTGTGTCATTTTTCAATGTGCAGATGTAAACAGGCTGACCTGAGTTGCAGTTTCAATTTAATTCATTATCTACTAATAATATTTATTTAGTGCCCTGACCATGTGCCAGTCTAAGCACTTGGAGAAACAAAATAAAGCTCCCTAACCTGTTGGTGGAGAGAAATAGACAATTAACAATGAGCATAATGAAGTAAATTAGCAATTAAAAGAATGATAAGTGCTTTGGAAGAAGAAAAATGTAGAGCAGCACAGGATGGGAATCAGGAATGCCAAGGGGATGGCTTTAAGATCTCTGCTCAAACGTGACCATGTCAGAGAGGCCCTCCTGGAGCACCCTTATTAAAGTGTTTTTTCACCCTTTTAGGGACTATTGTCATTATGTTTATATTGTTACTGTTTCTCTCCTGTCTGTCCTGCTCATATGTACATTCTCTCATACATAATAGGCACTCAACAAACATTTGCTAGAATAAAAGGAGATACTCAAATTATATCATTATAGTGAAATCAATCACATGATAAAAAGTGATCTGCTAAATCCTACTAAGAATCCAAAAGAACTAATGTCTTTTCAGATAAAACACACTGTTGAAAGTATAACAAAAATGCAATAACATTTGGGAATGTGGATAACACAACTGGTAATGCCAGGGTATATACCCAAATATAAGGTGCTTTTTGATTTTAACCCGAACTATTTCTCAGAAACAGGAAGTCACTCTGTATTTCAACCCTTCCTTATAAAGTCTCTCAAATTCCAAGGTACTCTCACAATTTCTTTTGAACAGTAAATTATTAATTGGGAAAGCCATATTAGTCTGAAATTACTCAGTTAATGCTACTTTTACATGCTTACAGAGGTCACTAAAAATAAAATAGAAATTTAGCAACTATTCTTGAGATTTTCAGCCCAAATTGCAAATCCTAGATCAGTAATTCTCAAACCTGGATGGGCATCCATCACCCGGGTATTTTGTTAAAATGCAGATTCTGAGTGTCAGTAGGACTAAGGCCAGAGAACCTATATTTCTTTTTTTTTTTTTTAATACATTTATTTATTTTTGAGAAACAGAGTGAGACAAAGTGTGAGCGGGGGAGGGGCAGAGAGAGGAGACAGAATCTGAGGCAGGCTCCAGGCTCTGAGCTGTCAGCACAGAGCCTGATGTGGGGCTCGAACCCACGAACTGTGAGATCATGACCTGAGCTGAAGCTAGACGCTCAACCAACTGAGCCACCCAGGCGCCCCTCTTTTTTTTTTTTAAGTTTATTTATTTTTGAGAGAGAGAGTGTGCAAGACAGCAGGGGAGGGGCAGAGAGAGAGTCCCAAGCAGGATCTGCACTGACAGCGCGGAGCCAGATGCAGGGCTGGAACTCACAAACTTTGAGATAATCACCTGAGCTGAAATGAAGCAGGCACTTAAGTCGACTGAGCCACCCAGGCACCCGAGAATCTGTATTTCTAACAAGCTCCCAGGCTATTATTGCTGGTCCATGGACTATGTTTTGAATTGCAAGGCACAAAATAAAGTTGTAAAAACAAAGCTCTTCTGTCACTATATTTTTATGATTTAAAAATGTATATTTATATTCATAGGAAAGGAAGAGACCATGCTAGGCAGCTGAAAGCTGCAAAGGGGATGTGAGTTTTTCTAAAGCCATTCCTACTAATTTCCCTTCATCCATCTTATTGCCCCATAAATTCATGTCCATGTTTATAGAACCAGATTTTTTTCAAGGCAACACCTTGAAAAAACTATACACTGAAATGTTAAAGATAGAAAGAGAGCACTCATTTTGGTAGTTTAGTTTGGGTGATTTTACTAGTCAAAAATGGTTTTCTCTTCTTTTAAAATCTTTCCATCTCCCAGTAGGTCATTAACACATACTACATCTTTTAAAGTGTTTATTCTTCATGGCTGGCAACTAGGGCTAAAAACAGTTATGATAGGGGTGCTTGGGTGGCTCAGTTGGTTAAGTGTCCAACTTTTGGTTTCACCTCAGGTCATGCATGATCCCACGGTTTGTGAGATCGAGCCCCGAGTCGGGCTCTGTGCTGACAGTGGGGAGCCTGCTCAGGATTCTCTCTCTGCCCTCCCCCCGCTCATTCTCTCTGTCTCTCTCTCTCAAATAAACAAACAGTTATGATATAAATGTATTCCTGTATTCTGTTGAGGGAGTCAAGCTGATTTGATAGAGCTCATTTGGAGGCAGTGGGTATTTTTTTGCTTTCTTCTCCATCCATCCTCTTAACCCTGTAATTAAAGCCTAATATGTTCAAATCAAGCAGGATTACTGGGCAAGAGCCATTTCATGAGGGTATGAACTGCTTCTGTGCTAGTTAGTTCTAGAATATCAGCCGGGAAACATCATCAAAGGAAATCAAGGCGATTCCTTTGCTGATAAGGAAACTGTAAAGAATCTCTTTAGAACTAGAAACAGCAAGCTCAGTAAAGCAAATGTACTCGTGTTCATCTGAACAACAATCTCCCCATTTACTATTTAGCAGAGATTGAAAGAGCAGGACCAAAGCTCAAAAGACGGAAGGTGTAAAAAAGAGTCTCTTTTCTGCACATTTTGGCAGGCATAATACTGAATTTGCATCTGTCTGAGTGGTAACTTCCAAAAGTCTGAGTAAGTAAATGTGAGCTGAATTTCAAGTGAAAAAAGAGATAATTCTCAGAGACTCTGCGTTTGTGTGTCCGGGTGGGGGGTTGAGTACCAAAGAGGGGAGGATTAAGCAGAGTGAAGCCAGCTCACAAACCCTAAGACTCACCCTAAGCAAAAATGAGCTCAGAGCTAGTTTTCTAAATAGCCTCCCCACAGTAAATACCCGCACACTGAAGAATCTTTAGTTGTACTGAAGGATATCTTGCCAAGTGCTTTTCTCTTTCTGAATTTCTGGTATTCTTTCAGTTCCTCAACAGCTGTAAGTGCCCATGGTCTAATAATTATTTCCTCATTCTCTACTCATCTTCTTTTGTTTTTAAGGACCACCCTCCCTTTCCTCTTTTATACCTCCTTCATATAGTTAGAAACGACCAAATCCAGGTCTCCTTCCAGTATGGATGTTTTAGTCCGTTTTACAGTTTTGTTTCCTCTTCACCAGTACTCATCCCTGCCTGGGTTTCCTTGGCACTCGAGAAACGTTAGTTAGTATAATGCCACAAGTAGAAGCAAATGTCATCAGCAGGAAGGCTTGATTACAGTGGCAAAGAGTGGAGACATCAAAGCAAAACAGCTGATAGAAGCTGGGAAAAAAAAAAAAAATCTAGCACTTAGCAGAATGCTTGGTCCAGAAGGAACTTGGTAATACGTGTGCTTAAGTGTTTTGTTGAAGTTTTAAGGATCTTTCTCACCACAACTAACCTTGTACTTTGTAACTAGACTCCTCCCCAAAACAAGAATTCATGAAATTCTTCATGATTCAGCAAAGATGCTTTTTGTTTTCATTCAAATTTGCAATTATTAAAGCCTTAAGCTGTGGTCAGAATAGGTCACAGTTCAAACCATGACAAGAATGAGTGCATCAAAAGTAAGAGAGGAGATGAGATTTATTTCTTCTCAGACGAATTCCCTTTCACAGAATTATATTACATATGGACAAAAATACCTCTTTTAGAATATTTGTGTGCTTTCTGATGTTTTTCTAGATGTCTTTTGTCACTCTGTCTCTATTCACTCATTTCTAACTGGGAAAAAGAAAACATGACTTTCTGCACAGATCAAGGAAGGAAGCTAGAGTGACCAGTATCATTTATCCAGTTACGTAAGATTCTGGAAAAGCAGTTTCCAATAAATAAAAAATTTCCAACAGCTCTTAGTTTTTTCACGGTATGTTTCTAAAATGATAGAGAACAATAAGTAAGTTGTTAACTAAAGGGAAGTAATAAAGACACTTCTCAGATCGACTTTCCTACCTGTGGCAGACATGTGTAAGGATTACTCATGTATTTGTGTATCCCTTGGGAATAACCCAGTGTCAGTTGATGCGAGTTAGGATAAGAAAATGCAAAAAGAAAGAAGTTAAAGATGTTCAAGTCTGAGTGATTAGGATGATGAGAATGTCACTGACTAAACCACTAAAAGGGAGTACCACCTGAGGTAACAGGGATGAAGTCTGTTTTAAACAGCTTGAGTTCAACATAATAGCAAGACAGCACGGAGCAAGTGGTTGGAGAAACGGGATAGCACATCGATTCCTAAAGGCATCCATTTCGATGGCACTGGCATACTGAAATGAGGAGAATTGGTAGATTCCCTTAAGGGAAGAATATAAAGAAAGGGCAGAGCGCTAATACTCGAGTCCTCTAGAGCAACCTCAATTAGATTAACTGGTGGTTTCACCATGCATGTACTAGTTAATTGGGTGAGGCGGTAAGTCATGTAAGAGTTCTAAGTCTCATTTTCCTCATCTGTAAAAGAGAAATAACTACCATATCGATTGGGTGTGAGAATTAAATGACACGATGAATATTACGCCTTTAGTACAATGACGAATATATAAGTTCTTAAACATATGTTTGAGGTGAAAGAGGAAGAAGAACCATGCAAAGAGACAGGGAAGTAACAGGCTCATGCATTCATTCATACACAAAACAAATACAAAGTGCACGGAGTATCTACAATGCATAAATCATTGGGCTGGAAGAGAATTAAGACAGTACAGAATCGTATTCAGTTCAGATTCACCCAACATTTGTTGAGTACTTTCTTGTGTCAGGCATTGTGTATGCTTTCATTTTATCCCACTTAAGGGATATAATGCAAGGTGGGAGATTCTCTAAAAGGGTCAAGTGGTAAAGTTAAATAAAGATTTAGAAAAGACCATGAGAGTTGGCAAAATGGAACTTCTGATGATCTTTGAGAAGACTATTTCAGTTAGCTGGAATGGGGTTTGTTTGGGACCATGGTGGGGAGTGAGGGAAATGAAGGCAGGGGGAAATTTTTAGAGGCACACTAGTGTAAAACAAAATAGAGTAGTAGGGTCAAGTACAGGTTTCTGTAGATACGTAGAGATCTGTGCTTGCCTAAAGGGAAGAGGGAAGGGGTCAGTGGAAAGGAAGAGACAAGGACAGCTAATACTTAGTCATTTTTGTAAAACTGTGACAAAACAAGAAATATTTAGATACGCTTGGAAAAGAAAACATCTTCTGTACATTACCCACTCAATGAATGAACACTGCCAAGAACTCAATGCCAATACCTTGAAAGACTTGGTTTTATAGAGACATGGAAACAGGCAGATGGATTTTAACTAGGATTACTTCTCAAGATTTTAAGAGGATAGAGCAAAATTTTTTCTGTAAGTGAAAATCTCATTTTCAGAAATATCATTCCATATTAGTATTCTTCAGAACTGTACCTGTGTGTGCAGAGATCTCAGGGGATGATGAGTGGACCTGTGGTCTACTATCAGGGATAATATTAAGACCACTGCCCAATTTTATCTAAAGGGCCAACTGACCCACCAAAAAGCCAAATATACTTCTAAAATGGCCAAACAAATAAAAGAACAAATCCAGAATCAACAAAAGGATAAACAAAGTACCTGACACCATTCTCATTTCTTCACTGAACTCCTTTCACTTCTTCCTTCAGGAGGGAGAAGGGGTTGGCCCAGTTTCAACTTGAGCCTCCACAGACTACCACGACTTTAATAAAAAGATGTGTTACAGCCTCTAACTACCCTTCTTGAAACTGCAACCTCCCCCATTGCCTCTTCTCTGCTTTTTTATTCCATAGCATTTATCACCTTCTAAAATACTATGTACTTTGCCTAATTTATACATTTTCTGTCTCCCCTCCTAGTATGTAAACTCTATAAGGGCAGGTTTTTTGGGCCTGTTTGGTTCACTACTGCATTTCTCATACCTGAAACAATGTTTGACAGATAGTACTTCTGCAAGATAGTTGATGAAAGACGGAATCAATCAATCCCAATACAACAAAATGATGATGTAAAAATTTTCTTTTGCACTGACTTTTACCTATGTATCATTTTCCTATGTTATTGTTAGTTTACAAATCTCCCATTATTTCATATAGATTGGTTTCTCTCAGACTATAATTTTCAGGAAGATGCTCTATATATTATTTCTTGATCATTTCTTTATTGCTTTCATATTTTATTAAAAAAATTTTAATTTTTTTAATGTTTATTTTTGAGAGAGGGACAGAGCATGAGGTGGGGGACAGAGAGAGAGAGTGAGGGAGACAGAATCCGAAGCAGGCCCCAGGCTCCGAGCTGTCAGCACAGAGCCCGACGCGGGGCTGCAACGCACGAACTGTGAGATCATGACCTGAGCTGAAGTCAGATGCTCAACCGACTGAGCCACCCAGGGGCCCCTATTGCTTTCATATTTTAAATGCTAGCTAATAAAAAAAGTATAGTTAACTCTTCTTTACTTTCCTGGTCCTGCCCTTCCCTTCTGCTGTTTCATGCCAACTCCGCTTTGCTAAAGAGAGTCTGACACCATTTCAGTGAAGTCATTCTCCACACTACTTTGTTATGAGGTGATTGAATGGACTATCGGTTTAAGTTGTTGAAAATGGCAGGCTGTGTTTTTCGAATGAAATTCTTTTATGAGTTCCAATGCAATAAAAGAGTTCGGTGATTCAACTGGCTGAATTAGATTTCATTCACTTTGAGGGGAATTCCAGTAAAGAAAACTGATTTTTACTCTTCAGAAATTTCACATCTCATGATATTTCTCATGCTGAATGCTAGAACCCTCAAAGTTCTCAGGTAACCGACATGGGACTGTTTGGACGACAAAATGTATTAACTAAAAAGAGGCCTCTACTACCTGGTCTTGAATTATTAATTGCCTCCTCCTAGACTTCTTGGTATGATATTTGATTATTTCTTCATAACCCAGTTTAGGAAAATTATCATAATTTATGTTTACAAGTAAGAAACTCCCTAAATATTCTTCACCAAGTTTGCATGGTTGTAATGTTCTCTAAAAATGAATGTAATCTGAAATTAAGACAATGTTAAAATAAGGGTATGGTAAATATCATCACCGTTACATTAAGGCTTTTGTTTTTTTTTTTTTTGTTTTTTTTTTTTTGAGAGAGAGCTAGAGCAGGGGAGGGCCAGAGGGAGAAGGAGAGAATCTTTTTAAGTTTATTTATTTTGAAAAGAGAAAGTGGGGGAGGGGCAGAGAGAGAATCCCAAGCAGGCTCCTTGCTGTCAGTGTGTGCCCGACATAGGGCTTGAGCTCACGAACTATGAGATCGCGACCTGAGCAGAAATTAAGAGTCAGAGGCTTAACCGACTGAGCCACCCAGGCACCCCTTGTTTAGCAAATCTTGATATGTAGTAAATTTAGGAAAACTGTCCTTATAGGGACTTCAAGAATTCCCATTAAATATTATAAAATTGGGGTGCCTGGGTGGCTCAGTCAGTTGAGTGTCCGACTTCAGCTCAGGTCATGATCTTGCAGTTCGTGGGTTCCAGTCCTGCATCAGGCTCTGTGCTGACAGCTCGGAGCCTGGAGCCTGCTTTGGATTCTGTGTCTCCCTCTCTCTCTCTGCTCCTCCCTTGCTCATGCTCTATCTCAAAAATAAACATTAAAAAATAAATTTAAAAGTACATATAAAATTATGGCCATTTCCTCTTTATTTTCAGTTCATATGAGAGGCATATGGCAAACTAGAAAGAACATCACACCTAGAATTAGAAAGGCATGTGTTTAAATCCTACTCTGTTGCTTACTACTGTGGTCTTCAGCCTGGTCCTTGGAAAGGCAACCACAGTTAAGATCGCAGGGTTTTGATTAAAGCAAAATTGCATTCAAATCCAAGTCTATCCCTAGGTAGCCATATCATCATGAGCAAGTATTAAAACTATCTAAGGTTCAGTTTCCTTATCCATAAAATGGACATAATTAATGTTTTTAACTCACAGAATTGTTTACTGTGAGAATTTAATAAGACAGTGCATGTAAAGTGCTAAAGAAGGTGGCTGGCACAGAACACACATTCAATAAACTTCGTCTAATACTACTAATGAAATAATTAAATGTGAAGTCTGTGTAGAGCATATCTATAAATTACAAAGTACTTAACTGTTCATTTTTTACTATTCGATTTATGTCCAAAAAATGGGCTCATTTGCCATTTGATTATCCCCTCCCCCCCCCACTGCTCTGGATATAGTAATAACATTCATTACTATATTAGAACAAGGATTAGATCAGTCTTCTTCCTTTATAGACGCTTAAGTTTTGTTATAGGAACCACTTTTAAGATATATTCAAGAAGACATCATATTTTCATAAAACAGGAATGTATAAAGTATCCTGTGTGATTGTTTGAATTAGGTTTTTCATGTTTTATTCTTTATTTACCAATAACATTAATTATATCAATACCTTCTCTCATCTTGACTTATCCTGCAGGGTTTTGAGTGGAATGAATTCCTTCATTATCCATACCTGTTTCCCTCAAGTCCATGAGTCTAAAATTAACATGTATTTGTTCTTTCTTAGTGGACACTAATCATTCATTTCAGAAATCTTATTATTTATGCCTAGAATAACCAAGCTACAATGGTAGGCTCCATCTCTAAAAGGTAATTATTTTACATACATACTTTGGACTTTAATCGTTTGACTGTAAACTAGATATACTTAACATTATACATTTGCTCTCAGAGTATGTTCTAGATCAGTGCTTTCAAATAGAATGTTTCATCATGATGGAAATAGTGTACCTTTGCACTGTCCCATAGGGTAGCCACTCACCATATATAGCCATGAAGCACTTGAAATGTGGCTAGTATGACTGAGGAACTGAATTTCTAATTTTGTTACATTTTAATTTAAATAACTACATGCCTAGCAGCTACTATGTTGGACAGCACACTTCTAGATAGTTTAAAAAAACATCGGTAATTATGATGAAAATGAATAATAATGATTCTTATAACAAAACTATAAAAGTTGTATCATTGCCTCAGGAACTGAAGACACATCTCTTGACTAATTGAGCAAGAAGTGCTGAGGTTTCAGCCCTGTTTTACCAATTTATGAATCGACCTTCCACCAGCCTTCCCCTCTGCCTTCCTGCCATCCTTGGTGGCCTCATACTCTCTTTTTGAAATCATTTGCAGAACAAAAAGCTAAGATCTAAAAACTAGTAGTTCAAGAACACCTTCGTGGCTCAGTCGGTTAAGCACCTAACTTTGGCTCAGGTCATGATTTCACGCTTTATGAGTTCGAGCCCCACATCAGGCTCTCTGCTCTCGGCACAGAGCCTGCTTCAAATCCTGTTTCCCTCTCTCTCTACCCCTCCCCCGCTGATTCTCCCCCCGCCTCTCTCAAAATAAAAAAATAAACCTTAAAAATAAAGAAAGAAAGAAAGAAAATCTAACTAGTAGTCTAATGCTAAGAAGGCTCCTATGGGGATTCAGTTATTTTTGCCGGCCTAACCTCTGAGGGATGGGGGTATTGTCACTGATGCCCTTTCTTTCTCTCTCCAGTTTCTTCCTCAGGCTGGTTACATTTAGTTAGCTCCCTGACCAGCTGTCTCCATTTTAAACAGGAATGAAAGAGAACCACCATGGGAAACGGGAACTGCTCCATTTAGTTATCGTCTAGCAATGGGAAGGATGAGCGTGTGTAGGAATCTGTGTTTTCACAGGGACAGTGGCCGTGGCTCCTCCTTCCTTCTGTGAGACAAATTTCCAAGCGCTCAACAGTCCACTAGCTAGAGGTAATGGTTTCCTCCCTAAACCAGTAAGGAGTTTCAGGGAGTTTTGCCTTAAGTGATTTCCAAAGTGCTGAGCTCTCTGCCCAAGGAGATGATATCTCATTACTTCAACACTATAGAGGTTAGGCTGCATACTGCTCCAGTGAGTATTTTTAAGACTTGTTACCATCTTCACTGGTCATAGTATAAAAGAGTTTGGCACTACAGTATAGAAGCTGGTACTTGTTCTCAACAGCTGACTCAAAGAGGCTGCTAGAATCAAATTGGGTCTCCTGCACGTTTTGACAAACAACATTAAAGCTTACGTTCGTATAAAGTGCTTTCACATACCTAGTCACATTTAATGTTAACATCTTGGTAAGACAGAAAAGATCAGTTGTTACTCTGATGTTTTATTAGTATCTGATTTCCAGTTTTTCATGTTTTCAGGCACACCAATACCTCTACATGACAAGGGTGCTACCCGAAAAATGACTCTCGGGAAAGCGGACACTGTAGAAAAAGTCTATAATCTACTTCTTTATGATATCTGGATGCTCCTAATTGAGCTCTCTAATTTAATTCCTGAAACTTTTCCTTTCCCTTTTTTGTATTGTATTAAAATGGAAATATGAAAACTATCCATAGTTTTGCTCATATTTCTATTGTCTATTTAATATAGATTTCAAATAATCTGTTCTATGTTTATAATTGCCCTTCTATTGTACTATTGCTAGTCATATAAATAGGTTTACCATACCTGCTTAGTGAAGTTGGTAGCTTTTTTTTCCTATTATAGGAGAGACTATGGAGGAGGGATTTAAAGTATGGGACAGAAAGCAGTCAAGAGTGTGTAAACTCTACAATGAAGATAACCTTAATACGTTCTGAATTTAGAGTTTTAGGGCAGTGGGAAAACTAATTGCATTTATACAACATTTCACGACTGCATTACTTCCTCAGTCCATCTGTAAACAATAGCTACTGGCTATATCCACAAAATGTGTGTAGATATTCACAGATTGTCTAGAACTTTGCTTTTTCTTATAAATGTTTCATGGATATTTATGCAGGAACTTTTAAACTTTTTTTAAGTTTATTTATTTTGAGAGAGAGAGGCAGAGAGAGAGAGAGAGAGAGCAAGCATGAGCAAATGAGGGACAAAGAGAGAGGGAGAGAGAGAATTCCAAGCAGGCTCCACACTGTCAACACAGAGCTCGATGCAGAGCTCAAACCCACGAACTGTGAGATCATGATCCGAGCCGGGATCAAGAGACAGTCACTTAACCGACTGAGCCACCCAGGTGCTCCAGAAACTTTTTAATTTTTAAGTACAACTAATGAGCTGTGTCCAGAAGAGGTTTATATTGGCCCTGTCTTCAAAATCAATGCAATAAAATTGCAAATCCATGTCTCAGTAAAAGTAAAGACTGAAGAATTCACAAATAAGTTTGTTACAAGGATTCTAATCACTAAGTTGGGAAAACTCTTGGCTGGCTTAAAACATGGCCTTGGACCCTTCCCCAAAGGAATCCTACAAGACCAAGGAGAATTCATCTCATTTAGAGATGAAAATGATAAAAAGGAAACAGCATCAGATCTACATCAAGATATGGTAAAAACAAAAACAAAGAAAAACCATAGGGAAATAGGGAAAAGAAATGGCAGGTGAAGAACTCTATTCAGGAAAAAAAAAAAAGTCATATATCAGATGTAAGTTATGTCAAAACATATTGCCAATGAATTAAAAAAGAGAAAATAACTCAATGAAGTAGTTGAATAAAGTAGGAGCTCATAGCAGGGACAGAAGAGTTAAGAGATAAAGAGCAGGGATATGGTGAGCCGAAAGAGAATGAAAAATGAGTTGGCACAACTCAAGAGAGATGTGGGTAAAAAAACACTACAGAAATGAAGGCTCTACTGAAAGCAGAATGAAGAAGAAACTGTAGTGTTAAAGAAAACACAGTAACAGACATAGAGTATAGAATTGAGAAAAGTAACAAAAGGGCCCTGAAAAAAGAAAAAAAAAGAATTAGAGAAAATTGTAGATATGACAGATGAACATATTCATAATCGGTATCCTTGAAAAAGAGAATGGAAATATAAAATTTGAAAATTAGTAACATTTTTTAAAACTTTCTAGGAATAAAAAAAAAAAAAAAAGACTTTAAAGCTACAGGTTGAAAGGGCTCACAGTATGCCAGAGAAAATGATCATAAACACTGAAACATGTCGTAATTAAGCTACTAAATTCCAAAAATTAAAAATATTCTTTAGGCAATCAGGCAAAAAAGTCTCAAGAAGAAATTTGAGAATGTTTGCTACCTGGAGACTACCATAATTACTGGCTTAAAAATTAATAGTCTTCAACAAAATAATTTTTCATGTGTGTATTCCTTATTTCCCATAAGAAACAGTAGACAAAAATTATAGCTATAGAAAATTAAAACAGATGAGTTGAATAAAATTGTAAAAGCTAAGTGATTTCCCCCATATTAAGGTTTAAAATTTTAAGAAAATCTAGTCATGTAACATATAATTTAACATTTGTTAGGACTAGTTAAAAACCATAGAGGAAACATAGTTAAATTATATAAGCAGTTGTGATTTTGTAAATAAGCAACAATACCATAATAATGGATTATAGTTTGATAGAGTTGCCTATGTTTCTAAAACCTACTACTAGTCATGCCCTTGGACAATCACAAGAAAGCAAGATATTTTTCTTGGGAATAGGGAATTGGATAGTGCTGAGGGAATAGCTTCTTAAAATAATTTGTTTGTTAAAGGTTGATTGCTAATATCCAAATTCAATAGGCATCACAATTTACAAATGTTTGGTAAGTGGAATTATTCACAAAGCCCGTAACACAGCTTATGTGTCATTTTACAAATGAAGAAATGAAAGCAAAGCTAAATGAAGCCAAGTACCCAAAGTTGCATATTGAATCAGCAGAAGAAGAGTATCACTTCTACCACGATTTTTTTTTGTTTGCCTCTAACAGCATTTGTCACAACCTTGCACTCTCACGTTATTTTTGGGTACTGAGTAACACCAATCTTAACCAGAGGCCTGTAGTATCATGATCTAGCACAACAAAATCAAGATGGGAGTGTTGAAAGGCTGTGGAGGAAAAAATACATTTGGGGAAACACAACAGATGTGAATTCCATCAATCAAAAGTGCTTATCTGCTGAGGCTCTTTTCTGCTGAGCCTTGTATTAAAAACTGGAGTGAAAATGAAACTAACAAAAAAAAAAAATCCCTATCATTAAAGACAGGAAAAAAATGCAGAGAAGAGGCTGAACAGCTATTTAAAAATAGAAAGAATTAAAAGCAAACAAAATGAAATCTGTAAAAAGTGATAGTTTACAACCTAAAGAAAAAGATAGCCAACCAATTAGAGGTAATACTGGATCCTAGCAAAAAGGTCAGGCAAGACATCACAGGAAGAAAAGGTGTTTTTGGCTGTATTACCAAGAAAGAAAGGCTGTCTCTCAGAACTTCACCTGAGACTTGGGGCATTCTAACATCTGAAAAGTTACTGTCAATAGTAATTGTAAGGGTTTATTCGATACTTCAATAGTAAACTTATATACAACAGAAATGTCAAACTGCCCCCGTAATCTAATGCTAAAAAATTTAGAGAAATAAAACCAAACCTTTTACGTTAAAGGAAACCCAGGACAACTTCTTATGAAGAATTCAAATTGGAATAAGTAATTACCACTCTACCTTATTTGGTGACTTAGCTAAAGAAGTTATTTACTATAACTGCCCTTGAAGTTGTCTCATTGCCCTTTGGCCAAGTACTGATAAAAGTTTCTCCTTTCCATGCCTTTAAGTTTGCGTGCCTTTATCCTGGAATAGTAAAATGAATGATAGTGCTAGTAGAGAAAACAAAGCCTAACCCAGAAGTTCCAGGTCCTTCCAAGCTGACATAATGCAAATCTTTTAGCAGTGACATTTTAATTTCCATCACAGTACACATCATCTATTTATCTTCTAGAGTAATAACTGAATATTTGCCTAGGATTTCCTGAGACTGACATTACAAGAAGTCTCCAAGTTGCAAAAAAGTTGCGTTCCAAATGTTCACTTCCAAGTTACGTATCTATCTATAAATGAACATGATTACATCCACAAATCAATGTTTGGTATAGAATTTAGGTTTTTAGTTTAGTCCACAGAGTATATTACCTATAATGCAAATCTAAAACCTTATTTTGCATTTAAAAATATCTTTTAAAAGTACTGTTGAGGGGTGCCTGGTGGCTCAGTCGGTTAAGCGTCCGACTTCAGCTCAGGTCATGGTCTCATGGTTCATAAGTTCAAGCCCCATGTCGGGCTCTGTGCTGACAGCATGGAGCCTACTTGGGATTCTCTCTCTCCCTCTCTCTCTGCCTCTTCCATGCTTGTGTTTTCTTTTTCTCTCTCTCCTCCTCTCAAAATAAATAAACTTAGAAAAAATTAATTCTGGGACATAGGTTCATAGATATTAATTATATTCTGCATGTTTGAAATATTTTAACTTTTTTAAAAAAAGAAAATAATCCTCTTTTCCCTAAAAAGGAGGATCTAAATATGGAAGAGACTAGATTGAACAGTTATTTGAGAATCTGGGGAAACAAGTGAATACGTAATATGTATATGCACATGAGAAAAAAAAACTGGAGGTAAAATTAACTAAATTGTTAATAAACTACTTAAGTGTAAATCACAATGGAAAACTGATAGAAAAGGTAAATAAAGGACACTGTGATATTTGAATTGGATAATTCTCCAAATTCACTATGAGCTGGTGGTATTGATACAAGACAGGTTGCTGCTGGAATATTTTTAGAATGGTGCAGTGAAAGAGGGGTTATGATGAAGTTTAGATGTCATCAAGGGCACTTACAAAGATTGCGTGGGAGATGGGACATCACATGTATGTGACTTAGAGACTGTTTCTAATTATTTGATTCCTTAGATATCTCCTCAAATTATTCCTAATGCTAATGGGTGATGCTGCCTTCTTTTATTCCTCCAGCTTTACTGAAAGAGAATTGGCAAAACATTGTGCAAGTTTAAAGTGTACAACATGATGATTTGATACATGTGTATGCGTGAAATAATTAACCAAAATAAGGTTAATCATAGATCCATCACCTCACCTAATTTGTGTGTGTGTGTGTGTGTGTGTGTGTGTATGTTCAGAACATTTAAGATTTACTCTTAGCAACTTCAAGTATATAATACAGTATTGTTAATTATAGTTACCATGTTAAATAGTAGATTGCCACAATTTTTTCCTCTTATAACTAGAAGTTTGTACCCTTTGACCAACATCTCCAAATTTCCTTTATCTCTCAGCCCCTTCTTAGCACCATTCTACTCCGTTTCTATGAGTTTGGCTTTTTTAGATTCCACATGTGAGAACATACAGTGTTTATCTTTCTCTTTTCACTATGCATGATGCCCTCAAGGTCCATCCATGTTGTTGCAGATGGCAGGATTTCCTCCCCCCCCTCCTTTTTTTTTTGTATTTGCGTGTGTGTGTTTATGTGTTATGTCACATTTTCTTTATCCACTTATCCATCAGTGGGCACTTAGCTTGTTTCCATGTCTTAACCTATTGTGAATAATGCTGCCCATTAACATGGAGGTACAGATGACTGACTTCTTGATCCATTCAAATGCAGTACCAAGTTTTAAATTAAAACGATCAGTTAAAGGAATCTAAATAAAGACTGATCATGGATTTGCCTGTATAAATGTTATATTTTTAACAACTCTTTTAATGTTCTCTTTAACTATACAGTGTACCTGCTACACAAAACAATCTGGCTAAATGCACTCATTTACTGGTTGTCCTTTAGAAATTTTACGTTTACTACAAGTGTTCCTTTTTAGAAAATAGAAAAAAAAATGGCTCCCCATTCAAAACAAAACAAAACAAAACAAAACAACACAACACATAACTGAAGAGTTCTACTCATTTGGCATAAATTATGTTTTCTGGTCTTATAAGGAAAAGGTGGGATGTTAAAAAAATTTCTTTCTCGATGATATGATCTTATATCTAGAAAACCCCAAAGAACACACACACAAAAACCTGTTGATGCTAATAAAAGATGCAGCAAATTTGCAGGATACAAAATCAACACACAAAATCAGTTGTATATCTATGCACTAGCAATGAATAATATGAAAAGGAAATTAAGAAAACAATTACATTTACAGTGCCATCAAAAAAATAAAATACTCAGGAATAAATTTAATTGAGGCAGCAGACTTGTACACTGAAAACTACAAAACACTGCTGAAAGAAATTTTAAAAGACCTAAATAAACAGAAAAGCACTTTGTATTCAAGAACTGGAAGACTTAATATTGTCAAAATGACAATGCTACCCAAGCAACACACAAATTACATGCAATTCCTATCAAAATCCCAATAGTGTTTTGTGCAGAAATAGGAAAACCCATCTTAAAGCTTCTATGGAATTTTAAGGGACCCAGAACAGCCAAAATAATCTTGAAGAAAACAAATACAGTTGGAAGGCTTACATTTCCTGATTTCAAAACTTACCATGAAACTATAGTAATCAAACCAGTATGGTACTGGCCTAACAACAGACATTTACAGGTCGACAGAATAGATGTGAGAGCACAGAAATAAACCTTCTTAGGTATATGTATACCTAACTGATTTTCAACAAGAGTGCCAAAACAATACAATGGAGAAAAGAGTGGTTTATCAAAAAACAGTGCTGAGATAATTGTATATCCACAGGCAAAAGAATGAAGTTAGATCTTTATCTTATACCATACACAAAGATTAACTCAAAACAGATCAAAGCTCTAAATTTAAGAGCTAAAACTATAATACTCTTTAAAAAATTTTTTTTAATTTATTTTTGAGAGAGAGAGAGAGAGAGAGCAAGACCACGTGAGCAGGGGAGGCAGAGAGAGAGAGGAAGAACACAGAATCCAAAGCAGACTCCAGGCTCTGAGCTGTTAGCACAGAGCCCTATGCAGGCCTCGAACTCACGAACCACGAGATCACAACCTGAGCCGAAGGCAGATGCTTAACTGACTGAACCACCGAGGCGCCCCTAAAACTATAATACTCTTAAAGAAAATATGGGAGCAATCTGCATTACCACGGATTCGGCAAGGTTTCTTAAATATAACACCCAAAGCACAATGAAAGAAAAATAGATAAAAAGGACTTCATTAAAAATGTATGTGCAAAGGATACAATTATGATTGAAATAACGACCCACAGAATGGAAGAAAATATTTGCAAATTATATATCTGATAAAGGTTTAACGTCTAGAATAAAGAATTCCTACAACCCAACAACAGAAAAAACAATCTGATTTTAAAATGGGCAAGGGACTTGAATAGACAATTGTCCAAAGAAGATAAACAAATGGCCAATAAACACTTGAAAAAATGTTCCACACTATGAATTATCAGGAAAATGTAAATCAAGGCCACAGTAAGATACCACTTCATACCCATTGGGATGGCCATAATTTAAAAAATGGGAAATAACAAGTGTTGAGGAGGCTGTGAAGACTTTGGATCTCTCTCATGTTGCTGGTGGGAATGTAAAATGGCATAGCCATGTGGAAAACAATTTGGAGGTTCTGGAAAAAGTTAAACATAGAACTACTGGATGTTCCATTAACTGTGCTCTGAGGTATACATCCAGCAGAATTGAAAACAGGGACTCAAGCAGGCACTTGTATACCAATGTTCGTAACAGTATTATTCACAACTGCCAAAAGGTAGAAACAACCTAAGTGTCCATCAACAGATGAACGGATAAACAAAATATGGTATTATACATACAATAGAACATTATTCAGCCATAGAAAGGAATGAAGTTCTGGTACATGCTACAACGTGGATAAACCTAATTGAAATAAGCCAGACACAAAAGGACAAATATTATGATTCCACTCGTATAAAGTATCTAGAATAGGCAAATTCATAAAGATAAAGTAGATGAGAGGTTACTACCAGCCGGGCAAAGACAGGGGAACAGAGATTAGTGCTTAATAGGTACAGAGTTTCTGTCTGGGATGACAAAAAGTTTCTGGAAGTAGATAGTAGTGATGTAGCCATCATTATTTCCTTAGGATAAATTTCTACAAGTGCAATTGATTTGTCAAAAGGTATGCAATCATTAAGATACTTAACATTAACTCTAATTTACATTTTTCTATTATTAATAAAGCTTAAACATTTTTTTCACTTAATATGAATTATTGGTAATCTCTTTTAATCACATGTCCTAGTGAAGTGTAGGATCAGAGGTCTAGTGAAATCTTGAGATTTAATAAAGGTTTATGACAATTATATATTTAAAAATAGGTATACATTATTTCAACCATTACTTCTTGAAGCTGATGCTGCTAGCACATGAATAATGAAACAAGATAGCATATTGGGAATATCCCTTTGGGTACCCTGGATTTTTTTTCCCTTTCTCTCTTCCCTTTGTTAAAATATGTATTTTAGCCTAGTTTATGAGAGATCTGTTTCGGCACTAGCCCAATAGACAGCATTCTGCTACGATTTCATATATGCTTTGTTTCATACACTGGATTAATCAACCCCTGCCCCTGCAATCTGGTTAGAAGCCCAAGGCAAATAAGTTTGTCAGCTCATAGTCATGACTGACATTTTATGAACATAATTAATCACAGTTATGATTGAGTGGGTACTCACTGGACAACCCTATTAGACTGTAAGCTTACTGCTGCAAAGGCTGTTTTATTATCAAAGAAACAAAAAACACTGGTTAGCACACTGCTTTAAAGTAAAGGGGCCCTTACCCTGCAGGGAGTTCAAGAAAAAAGAGGGTCCTCAAGCTGGAATATTTTAGAGTCAGAGTAGATGAACTGAAAATGAATCACTCTGCCATTTATAATGATAATTACAGCATGGTTTGTAATAGAAAACATTTGGAAAAACCCAAATGTCCATCAAAGAAGAACTGGTACAATTACATACTTGACTACTATGTAGCTACTACAACCAAAAGCAGATCTATAGGAAAGACGGCTGATTAAAATATCAAGTAAATAGTAATATGCATAATATGATTACACTTTAAAATAACATTAATAATATGAACAAACTTAAGAAGGATAAAGGAGAAATATAGAAGAATATGCTTGAGACTGTTTACAGTGACTATATCTGTTAGAAGAAAGGTTGGCATGTTGGGGGCTTTTACTTGACTGGGGACATCTACTTTCTATATTGTGCATTATGGAATTTAAAATGTAAGCAAATATATACATATGGCAGGTTTTTTTTTTTAATTTTGTTTAAATCCAAGTTATTTAACATATAGTGTAATAGTGGTTTCAGGAGAATTTAATGATTCATTACTTACATAGAACACCCAGTGCTCATCCCAAAAAGTGCCCTCCTTAGTACCCATCACCCATTTAGCCCATCCCCTCACCTGCTATCTCTCCAGCAGCCCTCAGTTTGTTCTCTGCATTTAAGAGTTTATGGTTTGGCTCTCTCTCCACTTTTATTTTATTTTCCCTTCCCTTCCCCTATGTTTATCTGTTTCATTTCTTAATTACACATATGAGTGAAATCATATGGTATTTGTCTTTCTCTGACTTATAAGTATATTATTAATTAAAAATAACTTTAAACCAAAAAATTAGTAATTTTGTTTTAACTCATAATTAAAGCATGTACTATAGAAACTAGGTTAGGTCACAAAATATTTTTACAAAATGATAATGTAAAATTCCAGGAAAATAATTTTTTACCATCCCCTATAATTTTACTAAGTAAATCATTTCTATCCTTGTTGTCTCACTTATTGACTGAGATAGCAATATTGCTCTTAATCAGTGATGACCTTATGATAGGTCTTCACAATTTCATGAGTAAATATTATGTATCTAAGTTTTTATAAAGAAAATAGGCTGGAGGAAAATATCCCATTAACAACTGTATTTACAACAACAACCCACAAAATCCAGGAATAAACTTAAGTAATGTACAGGAACTAAATGGAAAAAATTATAAAACATTACTAAGAGATATCAGTAAAAAATCTAAGTAAATGAAAGACATATCTTTTTATTTGATAGTAAGATTCAGTTTATTTGACGGTAAGATATTGTTTCTCTTTAAATTAATCTGTATATGGGGCGCCTGGGTGGCTCAGTCGGTTGGGTGTCCGACTTGGGATCAGGTCACGATCCCACAGTCTATGAGTTCGAGCACCGCGTCAGGCTCTGTGCTGACAGCTCAGAGCCTGGAGCCTGCTTCAGATGCTGTGTCTCCCTCTCTCTCTGCCCCTCCCCTTCTCATGCTCTGTCTCTCTCTGTCTCAAAAATAAATAAAAACATTAAAAAATTTTTAAAAATTAATCTGCATATAGGGGTGCCTTGGTGGTTCAAGTCGGTTAAGTGTCTGACTCTTGATTTTAGCTCAGGTCATGATCTCACAGTTTGGGAGTTCAAGCCCCGAGTCAGGCTCCATGCTGACAGTGCAGAGCCTGCTTGGGATTCTCTCTCTCTCTCCTTCTCTCTCTGTCCCTCCCTTGCTTGCACGCTCTCTCTCAAAATAAATAAACTTAAAAAAATTAATCTGTACATTACATGAAATTTCAATAGATTTCCCTTTTGAACGGTTTAAAATCTGATCTAGAACAGGGTCAGCAAACTTTCTCCTGTAACGTATCTGTAATATTTCAGGCTTTGTGAGCCATACAGTCTCTGATGTAACTACTCAATCTTGTCTTGTGCTGTGAAAGAAACCATGGATAATAAATAATAAATGAGCACATGTGCCAATAAAACTTTATTGGACACTGAGATTTGAATTTCATGTCAAGAAATTTAAATTTCATTTCCCCCCCAACCATTAAAAATTTTAAAGACCATTAGTTTGCTGTTTATACAAAAACAAGTAGCAGGGCAGATTCAGTCTGTGGGATAGCATTTGCAAAATCCTAATCTAGAAAAACAAACATCTGATAAACAGCCAGGGAAATTTAGGAAGAAGAAAGAGTAATGAAAGAGCACTTGTGCAATTAGGTATTAAAACAAATTATAAAACTACAACAAATCGAATATTGAGATCTAGCACTGTAATAGGACAGAAAGGTCAGGGAAACTGAAGGAGGGTCTCAAAAGAACAGAACAAAATACGTATGGATATTTAACATATGATACAGGTGGCATTTCAAATCAGTGTGGGAAGATGAATTACTTATTCAATAAAATGACACAAGGACAAGTGGCTAGTCATTCAAAGAAAAAAACCCAAGTAACCTTCTACCTCATTCATTACACCAAAATAATTTAGACATATACATATAAAAAATAAAGCCATTAAGGCATTAAAATTATGGATGAATATTTGTATGATCTCAGGTTTTAAGCATGACACAAAATATAGAAATTCAGAGACACACTTATTCATTTTGCTAAATAAAAAATGTAAATCTCCAGGATGAGGTTGAAGGAATCTCTCAGGATAACTGTGAACTAGAGAACAACCAGCCCAGATTGGAGTAGAAGGACATAGGGATCCTCTAGGGAAGTCTTCAAGAAAAAGATGAAATTGACAGTTACCTGATATATATATATATATTATATATAATAATTATATTATTATAATTATAATATTAAATAAATTAATTAAATTTAATAATTTTAATATTTAATAATTTTAAATTAAAATTAAATAAATTTTAATTATAAATAATAAATATATTTATAATAAATTTTATTTATTATATATAAATAAACATTTATTTATAAATAGGGAAATCAAAATATTATAATGGAGTAAGCAGATTTACTCAGAGTTCATGAAAAATTACAGCTGCAGGAGTGCCTGGCTGGCTTAATTGGTAGAGCATGCAACTCTTGATCTCAGGGTTTTGAGTTCGAGCTCCACACTGGGCAGAGAGATTACTTAAAAAAAAAGTCACAGCTGTATGGGAGCATGGTCTTTGAGCTAACCAAAAATTATGATATAACTATATCTGGAAGATGAGGGTAAGACGTGTGTGTGTGTGAAAGCTAACTTCTCATCTTTCATCTAAAACTGAAATACTGAGATGGCAGTATAAATACATTCTTCAGAAATATGGATAAGAAAAATCAGAGAAAACCCCTATAAAACTTTAAAGTGGTTGCTTCTGAGAAGCAGGATTTGAAAGTGGGAACAGAGGTGCGAGGCAGGAGACAAGTTTTTCATTACAGGATTTGAAGAAAACTTTTACTTTTTAAACTATATAAATGTATAATCTCGATAAAAATAAAATTATGTAAAACTTAATGCTTCTTTTGCATAATATGCTAGTAAGAGACAGACATAGTAAATGGGGAAAAATACTTGTCTATATACTACAAGGTAACCATTCTCCAAAATGTATAAAGAGTACCTACAAACAAAAAGTGAAAAAAGGTATCAGAATGGGCAAAAGGAGGTGAATAGCCAATTTACAGACTTGTAAGGGCTAATGAACATGTGAAGAGAATTTCAAGCACAATAATAATCAAAGAAATGCAAAATAAATTATATTTATTTATATCAGGGAAGCATTGTGTTAGAAGGGGTAAAATAGGAAACATATCAAAACCTGTGGGTGGGTGGTTGTGTAAGTTGGTTTAATAAGAGAACTTCATTGGTGGTCAAGCTAGCAATGTCTATCAAATTTTAGAATGGGGATCTCTTGTCATCCCAGTAATCCTGCATCTAGGGATCTGCTCTATTGAAGTATACAAGTGGAATAGGAAGGTTCAGTGTAGAAAGGCAACACAAACAACTTTAAGTTTCATCAATCACATTTATTAGAGAAATTACGGTACAATAAGTTAGTGGTTAAAAGAAGGAAAGTGTATATGCACACTGGTCTTATATATTAAGTGAGAAAAGCATGTTACATAACAGTGCATGTAATAACATTCCACTTTTATTTAACAAATACATGCATATGATAATTTTATGTGGGCTTATGGATGCCCAAGGGAAAAATTTCAGAAAAATATACACCAAATGATTACCAATAAATTTCAGTGGCGGTGTCACTATAGAGGAATTTCAACTTTTGTTGTTCTCATTTTTAACAGAAATTACTCTGAACTAAAATTATTGAACATGCATCTTTAAGGTATCTAGCACTGTGTTAGTTTGGATTAATTAACCGTAATTTTTAAAAATGTTTATTTATTTTTGAGAGAGAGAGAGTACGAGCAGGGGAGGGGCAGAGAAAGAGGGAGACACAGAATCTGAAGCAGGCTCCAGGCTCTGAGCTGTCAGCACAGGCCCGACACGGAGCTGGAACCCACAAACTGCCAGATTATGACCTGAGCCGAAGTCGGATGCTTAACTGATTGAGCCACCCAGATGCCCCTAATTAACCATAATTTTAACACCAACCTCTGAATGTCACTTCATTTTTATAATCATGGACATAATTCTACTGAAGTTATTAGTTATGATATAAAATTACTCTTAGATTTCACCAGCACATTAGGCAGTCACATGGTGACTGCAAAATACTCCTTACTGGCATTTCATATTTAAAAAACATGGTGATCAAAACAAGCAAACATAACACCTAACTGCCTCTGGCTTTAGCAAGGCAAACTATCGATTCCACCCTATCACTATCTACAACATCCATACTTAGTGCAAGTTTTATGTATATTAATTAAATCCCAGAAGAATTCTAAGAGTTAGGCACTATTATCCCAATCTCACAGATGAGAAAGCTGATGTTCTGAAAAGGTTAAGAACCAGGACTAGAGTAAGTCTATTTGTTATTTTTCTAATCATAGGATGAAAGCTCAAGTCTAAACAAGTTTGACCCACTTGCTCATGTAACATAAGCATATACCACTCTGAAAGAAAAGCACTCATGTATGTTGAGAAATAGTGAAGGAAAATGTGCAAACATTCACATAAATGCTATGTCTGAGCTATTTTGATCTTGTGCCAAAAATAATAAAATCAATCCATGTCAGAAAAAGAGTTAAGTTCATTCAATATTATCAAGCCCTTGGAGACTGATTCTCAAAGTCAAGTTTCCCTTCTGGCAGAAGACAAACTTTTATAAAAATCCTAAAACATAATGTTTACAAATAAGCCTCAGGATTATTGGCATTTAGAGTTTCCATTTTATGTCTTCTTGAATAAGGATCTACTTAGGCGACAAATACTATCCTTCTCAACTTCTATTGCTAGATAAAATTTGAAAAGTCCATTTGCTCTTTGTGGATTAATTTTAGACCCACTTTTCCTGAAAGAGTGACAATATTATATAAAACTGACTATAAAGTTGCGATTTTCCTAATCCAAATGGATTTTTCGCTTACTTTCAGAAAGTATATTATACTTAGACAGTAAGTTCTACTTTTTTTTTTTTTTAAGTTTATTTTTGAGAGAGAGAGAGAGAGAGAGAGAGAGAGAGAGAGAGAACGGGGGAGGGGCAGAGGGAGAGAAAGACACAGAACCTGAAGCAGGCTCCAGGCTCTGAGCTGTCATCACAGAGCTTGACGCGGGGCTCAAACTCCCAAACCTTGAGATCATGACCTGAGCCGAAGTTGGACGCTTAACCAACTGAGCCACCCAAGCGCCCCTAAGTTCTACTTTTTACATTGGGCAATTACATTCTACCACTGGGTTCACACAAAGAACTGAGATCTTCCCTGTAATGTTCCCTCATTCATGAATTTATTCAACAAATTGTGAGTTCCTAAAATGACCAGTTTGTGCTAGGTACTAGACATAAATATGGCTGACAAAAACCCTACTTTCAGGGAGGTTGCAGCCTATAGAAGAAATAATTAAATATTCTACCCACTCACATGGGGATGCAGAGCCCAATTCTACACCCACTCAAGCTCAGAGCTCTGTACTAGAGTATAGCAAATTCTGTAGCTTACTATTAATAAAAACCAAAAAATCCAGCTATTTCAGAAATGCACATTAATGGGTAAGATGTTATACTATTTCCTCTGGGTACGAGAGCTACAATTTTTTTTCTTCAAGGGAAACTGGAGATCTCTCACTGAGGAATCCATTTTGCGAGTCCCAAATTTAAAATGTAAGTAAATAATTGAAACTTTCCACTTATATAACAAAGTGTAGCATTAATCGAGATAACAAATATCTTGGTATAAGGGATTTATAATGGTTTTTTTTAATACGAAAGAAATATGAAATTAAATGACTATTTTTTCCTGTAATTTTATTCATTTATTCAGCAAATACTTATTTAATACCTATTATGTGCCAGACTTCATGCCATGTAATAAAGATATAATCATGAACATGTTAAAAATCTCTGTCCTCAACAAGATTATATTTGGTGAGAAAAGCCAGCCTGAAGTACAGGCAATAATAGAACAGGATAGCACGCGTAAAGGATATCTAACCCAGTCTCTTGATGAAAGGGGGCAAAGGAGTCCCAGAGAAACCAGAAAATATCTGAGGCAGGAGTAGTTAACACAAATGCCTGGAGGCAAGAAAGCATGACAGAGTTAATAACTAAGCAACACAATCAATAGACTGGATAACAGAATATAGATGTTTGGGCAGTGAAACCTGCTTAAACACTATGTGATATTTCTGAAAGAAATTATGTGGTAGTCTCTTGTACTGGGAATGGTGGTTTGATTCTTGGATTGGGTTTTATTTTCTCCAGAACAAACATGGGAATTCACCAGGACTCTTGTTTGGAAAGACTTAACTCCAAAACAATTAAAAAATTTTTTTTAATGTTTATTATTTTTTATTTTTATTAAAGAAAATTTTTTTTAACATTTAGTTTTGAGAGAGTGGGGAGAGAGAGTGTAGTGTGAGTGGGAGAGGTGCACAGAGAGAGGGGGACAGAGTATCTGAAGCAGACTCCAGGCTCTGAGCTGTCAGCACAGAGCCCAATGAGGGGCTCAAACTTGTGAACTGTGAGATCATGACCTGAGCTGAAGTCAGATGCCCAACCGACTGAACCACCCAGGCACCCCTTTAATGTTTATTTTTGAGAGGAGAGAGGGAGGGAGGGGAGGAGGGAGGAGCAAAGACAAAGACACACACACACACACACACACACACACACACACACACACACACACACTCCTAGGCAGGCTCCAGGCTCTGAGCTTTTAGCACAGAGCCCAAAGCGGGGCTTGAACTAACGAACTCTGAGATCATGACCTGAGCTGAAGTTGGATGCTTAACTGACTGAGCCGCCCAGGCGCCCCAAATTCCAAAACAATTTAAATTGACTTTCAACAACCTCTTAAAACCCAGCAAAATACCAAAAATACTATAAATTATTTCTTTCAGAGTATAATAAGGAAAAGTAAAAGGAAGAAAAGGAAGATAGTGCGTTAAGAATGTTAAACATTTGCCAGAACCATAAATAGCAGAAAGACTATATTCTTATACCATGAGTCATTCTTCTATACATCCCATATTTATAGGGGTTTGAGGAACAAGATTTAAAAAAAAATTTTTTTATTTAAGTAGACTTCACACCCAGCACGGAGTCCAACACAGGGCCTGAAGTCACGACCCTGAGATCAAGACCTGAGCTGAAATCAAGAGTTGGTTGCTTTAACTGACTGAGCCCCCCAGGAGTCCCAAGATTTTTATATCAATATAAAAAGCTAGTTATATCCTATGACTTTGGCTTACATTAGGAAGGTCATTCTCTCTGCCCTTCTTTTTTTTAATTTTTATTTATTTTCTGCCTATTTTATTTTATTTAAAAAAATTTTTTTAATGTTCTTATTTATTTTTGAAGGAGAGAGAGAGAGAGAGAGAGAGACAGACAGACAGACAGAGAGCATGAGCCGGGGAGGAGCAGAGAGAGAGGGAGACACAGAGTCCGAAGCAGGTTCCAGGCTCTCAGCTGTCAGCACAGAGCCTGATGCAGGGCTTGAACTCATGAACTGTGAGATCATGACCTGAGCTGGAGTTGGACACTCAACCGACTGAGCCACCCAGGTGCCCCTATTTTCTGTCTATTTTAAATGGGAGTGGCATTCATTTAATTGCTACAGAGCTAAATAAAAACCAAAGGACAGGGGCGCCTGGGTGGCTCAGTCGGTTAAGTGGCCGACTTCGGCTCAGGTCATGATCTCACGGTCCGTGAGTTCGAGCCCCACGTCGGGCTCTGTGCTGACAGCTCGGAGCCTGGAGCCCGTTTCAGATTCTGTGTCTCCCTCTCTCTGACCCTCCCCCATTCATGCTCTGTCTCTCTCTGTCTCAAAAAAATAAATAAACATTAAAAAAAAAAAAAAAAACCAAAGGACAAGTAAACACAAATATCTCCTCAATTCTGACATTTTACATATGGATCCAAGATGACTTCTCTGACAGGATGTTGGTACAAAATTAATCAGGATTGGTATAAAGTGGTTATATAATGCTACTTCTGCCATGACTTTAACATGGAACTCTGGAATGTGGCTGACCAGAAACATAAGGCAGAGCAATAGATTATTTTTTTTTTAATTCTCATAAGCAATGACAGAATGGCAACAAGTGATCAATCTTCAATATGAAGTTAGAACTGTCATCAACAACAAAAAAGATAATTTGGATATCTTCAATATTTACAGGGAAAAATACATTAGGGGGTTCGGGAATGGTGTGTACTTTCTACAAAATGACAAAAGTCCTAACTCTCATTTCCTGTCCTTTTTTTAAGAAAAATTATTTATATCTAGAGATGTCAGGATAGGAAACAAAAAGCAAAGCCCTCAGTATAAAAAGCAAAAATGAAAGTTGAGAAAATAAATGTAAAGATTATATTCAAATCTATGAATGAAATTGTTTGAAAGTAGTTTAAGTTATATTAGAATAGTGAGGTCTGGTAAGTTTTTATCCACTTCTTTTGTCTGCAAAGAACAGCTACATGTGTTTTTAGAAAGCCAATATAAACCTATCTATTGGTAATTAAAAAAAAAAAAAAAAAAAAAGGTCCCATTGCTGAATGAATTTTAAAATATGCCAAAGTAGCTCTGTGTAATTTTAGGTGGTGTTCACATTCTTGACCCAAACTCCGTTATCACAATTCAGGCCCTAGGCACCCTCCAGATAGTTAAGATACCATGTCTGTGTATATCTGGTCCCTGCTGATAGTGGGGCAAAGAGGAAGCTATCACAAAGAGGAAGTATACTGCACTGTAGTTCCTTTGGATTACAAAAGAAGGCAGTTGCTAATTAAACCCTAAATGTGTTGGTTGATAATAAGCAAGAAAAGAAAAAGAAACCAAGGTGGGGGGGGGGGGGGGAAGAAAAGAGGCCAAAACAAGAAAAGAGAAAAAGAAGAAAGTAGAAAAAAATTAAAAGAATAATGAAGGGAAAAAGAAGGAAGAAAGACCCAGAAGTGGGCAGAAAGGTGCAGAAGGCAATCTTGGTGAGCAACGATCCTTTGGTTTGACAGTACTCATTTATCTTTATGAGGTTCATAAGTCTGAAACTGTCATAAACCTTATGAAAATGTGAGACATCTGTTTCCTTTGGTGTGAAGAATAAGAATATTGAACTCATCTATGCCTAACTGCCACCTACCAAAAACAATCAAAGGACAAACAAGCAATATAAAACTCTAGCTATGGTACACACAGGTCATAATCTCATTTCATGTGGGGAGGACAGAGGATTTCTTGAAATATACATACAGATGATTAGTGGCTTTTAAGAGAGAATAATTATTAAGAATATAAATGTAACTTGGAATTCAATTTCATTTCCTTTAGAACAAGGTCTATAATAACATTTAACGTTTGATTTTTTAATTGATGTAAAGAGGGAATGAACATAAGAGGTAGATAGCATTGGCTTCCACAAAATGATTGTACAGGCTAAATTAGAAAGCAAAGAGCTGGATTCTGCCCTGGCCACACACTAGCCTTGTACTTTGGGTCAGTCATTCACTCCAAAGTAAGGATACTAATACTAATACTAATACTACTACTAATAATAAAAAGGATAATAATATCTAACCTTCTGATAGTCTTGGGATCAAGTAAAATAATGAATATAAAGAAAGGCATATTATAAACTCCTATAAAATATCACGTACTACTAGTAAGTTAAAATCTGTTGAAACCTACAAAAGTAAAGTATGATTATCACATTACAAATAAATTTATTCTTAATAACTATAATAGCTATGAATAACGAAAGAAAATTAGGGAAAAATCTAGTGTTTATACTAATTATTTTTTAGGAACTAAGGATAGTCTTTCCTTATGTATTTTCTTCTTGTTATCTAATGCCTGCCCTGTCCCTCCCTCCCCCACATCCACCCTTCAGCTTCTGTTACATGATTTTATTTTCTCACACTTGGGTCATATACAAAGTTATCTATCTATCTATCTATCTATTTATTTATTTATTTTAATGTTTACTTATTTTTGACAGAGAGAGAGAGACAGAGCATGAGCAGGGGAGGGGCAGAGAAAGAGGGAGACACAGAATCTGAAGCAGGCTCCAGGCTCTGAGCTGTCAGCACAGAGCCCGAGGCGGGGCTCGAACTCACAGACTGCGAGATCATGACCTGGGCCAAAGTCGGACGCCCAACCGACTGAGCCACCTAGGCGCCCCACAAAGCTATCTTTTTAAAGACACTCTTCTCTTGTTCCACTTCTTTTTTTCTATTAATAAACCTATCTTGTAGGATTCTCTTTTCCTTGTTTTTTAAATTAATTATTTTTTAAGAGTACCACTACAGAGGGGTGCCTGGGGAGCTCAAGTTGGTTAAGCATCTGACTCTTGATTTCGGCTCAGATCATGATCTCATGGTTCAGGGGTTCAAGCCTTGCGTCAGACTCTGTGCTGACAGCATGGAGTCTGCTTGAGATTCTCTCTCTCCTTCTTTCCACCCGCTCACCCCCATATGCTCTCTCTCTCTCTCTCTCTCTCTCTCAAAAATAAAATAAGCTTAAAAATGAAATTAAATTAAAAAAATAAATAAAAAGTGCCACTACAGAAAATTTTTTCCTCTGTTTGTAGGCCAACTGACATCTCTGTAGCACCTATATATCTTATACTTCTTTTCCAGTACAAGAATAAAGAAAGTGCCTTCATTAGACAATTTCTTTTTTACTGCATTCCTTCCTTAGGATAGACACAAAGAAACTATGCTATTGTCCTGTCATTAAATCAATTAGTCATTCTCCACTGCTTGATGATATAATTTTCTATAAAGAGAACTGCACACACAGTCTCTTACACAATGGTGTGGGTAGGTGGTAGAATTAGATCATGTAATCAGCAAGCAGTTTTTAAATTTATATTAAACATTTGAAATCATGTAAAAATAGACTAAATTCTCATTTGTCCTAATCCAAAATAAGATTTAAAAAATTGAAATCAGGGGCGCCTGGGTGGCGCAGTCGGTTAAGCGTCCGACTTCAGCCAGGTCACGATCTCGCGGTCCGTGAGTTCGAGCCCCGCGTCAGGCTCTGGGCTGATGGCTCAGAGCCTGGAGCCTGTTTCCGATTCCGTGTCTCCCACTCTCTCTCTGTCCCTCCCCCGTTCATGCTCTGTCTCTCTCTGTCCCAAAAATAAATAAACGTTAAAAAAAAAATTAAAAAAAAAATTGAAATCTACTTTTATAAAATGGAGACAAATACTAAATAAGCTAATATTACAGACTTACCAATTATGTCACTTAGTAATCACATATTTAACCCAAGCTCCTACTCTTTACTATACATTAAAAATGATATTCAGGGGCTTCATGCCTGTGAAGGTCCCAGAAGCATCCCCAACTTTCATGACACCTGCAATGCTAGCCAGCCTGCTCCACCTCTGCTTAAAGAGAAAGAAGTGAGACCCCTGAAGAACCTCATGTTTGTTATCACAAAAACTGAGAAATCATGGTTATCTTAGGATAAAAAAAAATGGTAAACTATTTTCTATGCTGTTTAAAAAAAAAAAAACTATACTTTGCAACAGAGATACATCATCAGAAATTCAGTTATGTTCAGTATTGCTTTAGGGCTCTTTGTACAATATTTCTCTTTAAAAATCCATGTAGGTTTCTGGTTCTGGGACAAGAGATGGCTCATTTCTCCTGGTTCTTCCCCTCTAAATATAACTATACAACTTGGAAATAATTCAATAGGCAACCATAGGGGCGCCTGGGTGGCTCAGTGGGTTAAGCGTCCGACTTCAGCTCAGATCATGATCTCATGGTTTGTGAGTTCGAGCCCTGTGTCAGGTTCTCTGCTGTCAGCGCAGAGCCTGGAGCCTGTTTCAGAATCCGTGTCTCCCTCTCTCTGCCCCTTCCCTACTCGGGCTTTGTCTCTCTTCCTCTCTCTCAAAAAACAAAAACAAAAAGACAACCATAAAGGACTCTGAACAGTAGAAAGAAGAAGGCAGATGGCTGGGGACTTTAGGATTTAAAGAGCACCTTGACCGCTTCCCTGAGGTTGGGTTTTATCTCCCTTCTATCCCAGACTGAACATGGGAAAGGTCTATATACTGAACCACCAACAAGCATACAAAGTCAAAACCAAACCAACCAAACAACCCTGTTCTCTCTGGCCAAAGGATTGGGAAAGGGGAAGCAGATCAGGGATTTAACAGGCAGATCCATATCCAGTAGTAGCAGCAAAACCAATCTTCCACATTTGTGGCCACAGCGGAACCCAAGCAGACTGATCCATTCTTGTCCCATAACAGGTGGCAGCAGGTGTGCACTTCCATATACTCTAGTGACCCAAGGAGGCCTGATGTCTCTCAGCCTCTACCCAGTGGTTTTCTACCCAGTGGCACAGAATACTGGTGGTTCCTAGCCATCTACACAGTGGCAGAAGACAACCCAGGCCAAGCATCTTCCAGTCCTTCATCCAACAGCACAAAGTGAACTAGGCCTGGAGTCTCCTGCCCTCAACCAAGGAACAGAGAGATACCTAGACCCTTTGGCTCCTGGCCCTCCATCAGCAGCAGAATGTGGCCCAGGGTAGGTGCTTCCCTCTCCAGAAGCACCATGGGAGACAGAGTGGAAACAGCAGGGGAAATGTTCCTCATCCTGGGGATCCAGTATCTCATACCCCCTACCTAATGACAATGGGAAGCCCACAGAGGACCAGGGAAGTGTCATCTATCCCCACAGGTGGTACCAGCAGGGATCCAGTGGGGAGCTCAAGTGGAGTCAGAAGAATGAAGCAGACCAAGATAACACTGAAAGGACAACAAGTAAATTATCAGTGAAACTACCACCTGCAGGGTGGGGGGTATGGGTGAGATAAGTAAAGGAGATTAAGAGTATATTTGACCTTGATGAACAATGAGTAATATATACAATTGTTGACTCACTATACTATACACCTGAAACAAATATAACACTGCATATTAACTACACTGGAATTAAAATAAAAAAAAGAAACCACCACCTACAAAAGTAGGACAGAACTTACACAATGAACCTAAACAGGGCAACTGCCTGGTAAAATAGAAGATTTAAACAGGATCCACAGTTCCAAACATAATATCCACAATGTTCAGCATACAACACAAAAATCAGTTGTCATAACAAGAACCAGGGAAATCACAACTTGAATGGAAAGAGATAGTCAACTGATGCCAGTATTAAAATGAACCAGAAGTTGAAATTATTTGACAAAGATTTTAAAGTAGCCACCATCAAAGACAGAGACTGACAGAATGGATAAAATACATGACCCAACAATACGATGATTATAAGAAACTCAGTTCAAATATCCCATCATACGTAGGATGAAAATAAAAGCATGGAAAAAGATATATCATGCTATCCTGAATCTAAAAAGGTAGAACTAGCTATATTAATATCAGATAAAATAGGCTTCTGAGAAAAGAAAATGACTAGGGACAAAGAAGGACATTACATAGCAATACAAGGATGAATCCACCAAAAAGACAGCAATTCTAAATGTACAAGCACCAGATAGCAGCTTTAAAATATACTAACCATGGGCACCTGGATGGTCTGATAGTTAAGTGTCCGACTCTTGATTTTGGCTCAGGTAATAATCTTAGGATTTCAGCTCAGGTCATAGTCTCACAGTCAGGAGATCCAGCCCCATGTTCTGCAGGGCATGGAGCCTGCTTAAGATTCTCTCTCTCCTTCTCCCTCTGCCTCACCCCTGCTCATGCTTGCTCTCTCTCTCAAAGAAAATATATATACAAAACAAAAATTGATAAAGCTACAAGGAGAAAACAGACAAACCGACAGTTATCATTGCGGTCTTTAACACCCTACTTTCAGCAATTGATAAAATTACTAAATAGAAAATTAGCAAAGATAGAAAAGAACTGAAGAATACCATCAAGGGATATAATCTAATTGACATTTATAGAACGCTCCACCCAACAACAGAAGAATACACATTCTTTTTAAGTGCCCATGGAACATTCGCCATATCCTGGGACAGAAAACACATTGCAATAAATCTAAAATAACTAAAATCATATAGAGTATGTTTTCTGACCATAATGAAATCAAACTAGAAATTAATAATAGAAAGACAACAGGGAAATCTTCAAACATTTGGAAATTAAACATCACATTACTAAACAAAGCATGGCTTTTTATTTCTCAAAGGAAATAAAAGAATACATAGACCTAATTGAAAATGAAAACACAGCGTATCAAAATTTGTGGGATGCAAATAAAGGAGTGCTCTGAGGGAAACTTATAATACTAAATGCTTATATCAGCAGAGAGGAAAGGTCTTCAAGTAGTGATCCAAGTTTCCACCTCAAAAACTTAGAAAAATATAGGCAAAATAAACTCTAAGTTGATGGAAGAAAATAATAATAGCAGAAATCTATGACACTGAAAATGGGAAAAGTAAGAAAAATTAATGAAATTTAAAGCCGATTTTTGGGAAAAAGATCAGTAAGATTGATAAATATCTAGCAAGACTAACAATGGAAAAATGAAAGAAGAGATAAATCACTAATATTGGATATGAGACAGAAGATATTATAACAGATCCTGTAGTCATTAAAAGTATAACAAGGGACGGGGCGCCTGGGTGGCTCAGTTGGTTAAGCATCCGACTTCAGCTCAGGTCATGATCTCACAGTCTTTGAGTTCAAGCCCCACGTCAGGCTCTGTACTGACCGCTCAGAGCCTGGAGTTTGCTTCAGATTCTGTGTCTCCCTCTCTCTCTGCCCCTCCCCTGCTCATGCTCTGTCTCTCTCTGTCTCAAAAATAAATAAAAACTTAAAAAAAAAAAAGTATAACAAGGGATATCCCACACTGGGTATAGAGATTACTTAAAAAAAAGTTTAATAATATTGTAAAATGTATTCATAAAAAGTTTTTAAAAATACTCAACAAAACATTTGCAAATTGAGTCTATCAATGTAGAAAAAGAATTATACACTATGAACAAGAGGAATTTATTTAAGATATGCAAAGTTGATTCAACACTTGAATATAATCTACTTCATGAATAGGCTAAAGAAAAATCATATGATTGTGCCAATTGATGCAGAAAAAACATCTGGTAAAATCCAAAACTTACTTATGACTTAAAAAAAAAAAAAACAAAACCAAAAAACCTTAGTAAGTTAGGAATAGAGGAGAAACTACCTCAACTTAGTAAAGAGCATCTGGTGAGTTGAACCAGGTCACAAAGATATGAGTTCAGTCCATAAAAATCTATTTCTATATACCAATACTAATCATGTGGAAACTGACATTAAAAAACAGTATCATTTATAATCACTCCAAAGAAAATGAAATACTTAAGGATATACTTGGCACAACATGTATAGAATCTGCATGCTCACAACTGCAAAATGTAGATAAGTGAAATCAAAGATGTAAGTAAATAAAGAGACATACTATGTTCAATGGAGCCTAAGACTCAATGTAGAAAATAAGTCAATTCTTTCCAAATTGATGTACAGGTTTAATGCAATTTCTATCAGAATCCCAGCAAAGTTTCTTGTAGACATAGGCAAACTTATTCTAAAATTTACAAGAAAAGGCGAAAGAACTAGAATAGCTTAACACTCTTGAAAAAGAATAGATATCACTTTACCCAATATTAAGGCTTAGGATATCGCTATAACCATCAAGAAATTTGGTACTGGTGAAGAGATAGACACATCAATTGAGCAGAATAGAGAACCCAGAGATATACACATACAAGCATGCCCAAATGATTTTTGACAAACTCGCAAAAGTACTTCAATGGAAGAAGAATACTTTTCAACAAATGGTGCTGAAGCAATTGAACATCCATAGGCTAAACCTTGTATCTTATATAAAAGTTAACTCAAAATGGATTACAGATTTAAATGTATACACAAAACTATAAAATGTTTAGATAAAAAGCATAGGTGAAAATCTTTGGGATCCAGCAACAGGCAGAGTTCTTAGATTTAACACCAAAAGCACGACCCATAAATGGAAAAATTGATAAATTGTACCTAACCAAAATTTAAAACCTTTGTCCTAGAAAAGATCCCAATTAAAATGATGAAAAGACAAGCTACAGAGTGAGAGAAACTATTTGCAAACCATGGATCCAACAAGAGCTGTATGTAGAGTTTATCAAGAACTGTCAAAACTCAACAGTAAAAAAGACAAAAATGCAATTAGAAAATGGGAAAAAGACAAGTGGAAATTTCACTGAAGAGGATATATAAATGGCAAATAAGCATATGAAAAGATGCTCAACTTTACTAGGGATTAGGGAAATGCAAATAAAACCATAAAGAGGTATTACTATTTATGTATCAGAATGGCTAAAATAAAAAATAGTGACATAACCAAATGCTGGTGAGAACATGGAGAAACTGGATCTCTCTTACACTGCTCTCATATATATACAACTGTACAGCCCTCTGGAAAACAGTGTGGCATTTTCTTATAAAACTAAACATTCAATTTTCCGTATGACCCAGCAATTGCATTCCTGGGCATTTATCCCAGAGAAATGGAAATTTATGTGGAATTTATACACAAATGTTCACAGTAGCATTATCTGCAATAGCCCCAAACTGGAAAACAACCCAGATGTCCTCCAACAGATAAATGATAAAATAAACTGTAATACATCCATACCATGGAATTCTATTTAGCAATAAAAGGGAATGAACCACATTCAACAACTTCAAGAATCCCTGGAGAATTATACCAAGCGGAAAAAAGGCCAATCTACAAAGGTTACATACTACAGGATTTCACTCATATAGCTTTCTTGAAATGATGCAGAACAGATCAGTGGTTGCCAGGGATTAAGGACAGGGGGTGGGGAAATGGGGATGGGAGAAGATGTGGTGATACGGCCTTGTGGTGATACAACTGTCTATCTTGATTGTGGTGGTATATACACAAACATACACATGTGAAAAATTGCATAGATCTAAATACACACACATACACATATACACATAGACAAGGACCAGTAAACAGGAAAATCTGGACAATATCAATATCCTAGTGTGTTACTGTATTACAGTTTGGTAAGATGTTATCTATTATTTCTTACAACTGTGTCAGTCTACAAAATCTCAATAAAGTTTAACCTGATAAATCCACGTATTTCATGTATAGTTATAAGTTCATCACTCCTGTAAGCATTTATTGAGCTGCTTCTATGTATGACGTGTCAGCTTTTGTGTGGGTGGGTGGAGGTGGGAAGACAGAGTGGGCAATCTACAAAGGGGTACTGAATAGAAACCCCATCTTCCCTGATGTCACAACTCTAAATACATAATGTATTAGTGATTTTTTTTTTAACACGTGTCCTTCACTACAGACTGTGACTGTTTTAACCACTCTACCTCCAGTGCCAAAACATCTGGAACATAGTAACTTTTTAATTAATACTTGAAGGAAAATGGGGCACCTGGGTGGCTCGGTGGGTTAAGCGTCTGACTTTAGCTCAGGTCATGATCTCACGGTTGGAGTCGAACCCCGCGTGGGGCTCTGTGCTGACAGCTCAGAGCCTGGAGCCTGCCTCAGGTTCTGTGTCTCCCTCTCTCTCTGTCCCTCCCCTGCTCATGCTTTGTCTCTCTCTGTCTCAAAAATAAATAAACATAAAAAAAAATACTTGAAGGAATGATTAAATGAAAATAATCAATCAATAGAAAGGGGGATAAACACCACCAAATGGTTAGAATATAGTACAAAAAATAGTGACATGATGAAAAGTGCTTATGAAAACAGAAGGGAATACTAAGTGTTGTCTGGGAGAATTAAGGGGAGGAATCTTTCAATTGGGTCTCACAAGAGGAGATGGGGGAAGGGAAAACCAGGCCAGGCAGAAGGAACTGAGCATTCAAAAGCACAGTCCTATCAGAAGAGCATAGGATTCCCTGGCACCAGCAGAGACTTTGTTGTGCTTGAGCTTAGAGTTCTTTCCTGGGAGAAGCCAAAAAAGGATGAGGCCAGGAGTGACTGTGGATGCTACGTGAAGGCAGTTCGGGCTCTTGCATGAACAATGTGGGGACGCTGGAGTCTTTGAAGCCACTAGATGATGCTCAGATTTGTCTTTTAGAAAGTTAATTTGGATGGCAGTGAGGAGGATGCACAGCAGGGAGGAGGGAGAGAGGCTGAGAAACCAAGACAAGGGCTTGAAGTGAATGAAAATTCTCAGTTCTTCATTGGATTCAATTTACCAAAAACCTCAGTTCCCAAAGGTACTGAGTTTGTGGAAGCTAAGTCTTCATAATTACTGGCGTGAATGGTTTACAGCCTTGTTATCCTTAAATCTGTGTAATGAATCCTATCATAGGACTGTGAAGTGGAGACATTTATTGAGAACTTTAGTTGTTCTTTTCTGCAGATTCTTCCAATACAAACATGCTACTTAGTTGATTTGAAACTCCCCCTTTTCCCAATTTCTAAAACTTTGAAATAATAGACTATTCTTCATATTTCACAAAACCTTGCATGTCGTGGTCGATTTATTAATATTTTGACCATCAACAATGATCATTTCCACATGCTATTGAGGAATGGCCCCTATTTCTCTTAAAACACAAAGTGACCATTTTAGCAACAGGTAGTAACTTTGGTAACTAAAATATTGATCTTTGTAGAGAATAAATTATAAGTCTGAATTATGGAGAATAAGTACTTTTCACACAATTTCTGTGCACACATATATTTGTGATAACATGTAGATACAGTTGAATGGTCTTAGGGGAGAAAAAAAAGTAAGGGGAAGGGTTGATTTCAGTTTTGCCTGTTTTCAAAACATTTCCTTCTTTGCTCTTAGTTTTAACTACAAAACTGCCTATAATAATGGTTATAAGATTTTTATCAAGGAAGTCCACTAAACCGTGCTAACAAAACTCTTTTGTAATCCCTCATTTGCTTGTTTTAACATTTTCACTGTTTTACTTTAGCTAAAGACTTCCTCCTTCATTTGAAATTAGCTTGAAATCACAGGATTTCAGAGTTGGGAGGGACCATGTGGCTTCCTCATCTCAGAGAGTCGGCGGCTTTGATATTATTATAATATTGGTGTTGCCAGTGAGAAGCTAGCTTGGGGAATCAAACTGCTGATAGTTACAGACTATATTCTAATTTGTTAAAAGACACTACCCTGTAAAAATGGTAAATAAAAGTTTCATTAGCACAACATAAAATAACTTTGAATTTTATTCTCTTAGAAAGCTTGGTAAAGTTAATATTTTCTCCAGTGTGTTGAAAAGATCTTTTTATACAAGAAGAAAGTACATTTAGTTCAAATTTTGAAAGAATAAAGGTTAGAATAAAGGTTCTCATCCTGAGAAGCCTGCAGAAATGAACATAGTAAATGCCAGACTCTTCCCTCAGATAACATAACAAAGAATTATAAACGTGTGTGCTATCGGTAAACAAAATATGTAATACATATATCAGATGGTACTCTGTTGTGAGACATTGTAAAACCCAATTAGAAATTATTAGGTCTTCAAAAATTTGGATATCAAGTTCTATTCATATTTCTCAGGTTTAAAAAGTAAACACACACACACACACACACACACACACACACACACACACATGCTGGTCCCTTCCACATGCATTGGTAAAATCTAGATAGCACTTCAGGGTGGAGTAAATTCATTCATCAAAAACAAATATTTGTTGTAGAAATTCAGGATTCTCAGTGTACTCCATATATGTGACATTTCACACTAAACCTAGGACTTAGAATACCCAGAAATAATTTTAAATACTTATTGTTTGATATGTACAGGGAACTGCATTAGGTGTGTTAGTAAACCACAGAATAAAATGTCAGAATGATACCAAATTAAACTAGCAATACATTTAATTTAAAGAAAGTACTTAACGACAGTAATTTAGAGATGGCAATTTTGGAGATTTAGTGTTGTCTTTTAAACTCAGAGAGTCTTGTAAAAATTCCCTAGAACTTATTTGTTCCAAGTTCTACAACATAAGAAACCCTGTATACACTTACACATTTAGAACATTGACAATGGCCTGACTTCTGATCCTGTTTATTTTCATTTTTTCTTTAATGTTTATTTATTCTTGAGAGAGAGAAAGACAGACAGACAGAGCATGAGTGAGGGATGGGGCAGAACGAGAGAGGGACACAGAATCCAAAGCAGGCTCCAGGCTCTGAGCTGTGAGCACAGAGCTCCACACGGGTCTCGAACTCACTCGAGCTGTGAGATCATGACCTGAAGTCAGACACCTAACCGACTGAGCCACCCAGGTGCCCCTATTTTTAATATTTATATTGACTTCACTTATTTCCCCCTGGAGTCCCTAATGTACTAATGGCCCTTTATCCTGTGTGCATTCCCATTTTTTTCTTCTCATTTGCCAAAATACAAAAACTCAAGCTCTTGATTCTTTCAAAACAAAGTAAAAGCAAGTGTCATAGTAAATATAATCCACTAGATTCAGGTAAGGCAATTATACAGCTGATTTGTTCAGTTACTATACAAAGAGCAGGTGTAAATCTCTGTTAATATATAGAGCAGACGGAACACCACATTCTAACACAACCATCCATCTTACCTGGGTCACAAGGGAGAAGCAGTGTTCACATCAATACCTATTCATACTTTGACAATGATGGAACTTCCGTCTGAGAAATGTGGTATCAGTACTATCACTTTACAGTATGTTCAATAATATGAAAGATATGTGGCAATTAGAACTTTTTTTTTTTTTAATTTTTTTTTTCAACGTTTATTCATTTTTGGGACAGAGAGAGACAGAGCATGAACGGGGGAGGGGCAGAGAGAGAGGGAGACACAGAATCGGAAACAGGCTCCAGGCTCTGAGCCATCAGCCCAGAGCCCGACGCGGGGCTCGAACCCACGGACCGCGAGATCGTGACCTGGCTGAAGTCGGACACCTAACCGACTGCACCACCCAGGCGCCCCTAGAACTTTTTGATCTCACAGTCCTATTTTTTTTTATCACTTGCATGCATCTGTCTCTCTCTCTCTCAATACATATCAGAAACTAGTGAAAATAACCAAAAAAAAATTTTTTTCTTAACTGCAAAAGAAATCATGCTTTATTAATACTACTAACAGTATTATAGCCTTTTAAATGGTAACAGTAGTTTACTTTCCCACACTTAACAATACTATATCTAGTAAGGCTATTTCTCTTTCTATCGTGCTTTCTGAAAGTCTGGAGGCCCCTGTTATAGTTTCACATTTTTTTTTTCAGTCCTTCATTGAATCACTTGGTTAACTTCTAAGTCCTCTTGTTAACTTCTCATTAATACCCAGGCACCCCTTCACCTTGTCAAGGACAATTAACAATTTTAATTTGTTTTTTTCTAAAATGCTAGCCAGTTAAGGATCACTTGGCAAATTTTATAAGCTTGGTCTACTCAATCACCTAGCCATTACATAAAATGTTGAAAACCAAGCCTACTGAACCTACTAAAAACCTTCTACACTTGTATTCATATTTACTGTAGTGATATAAATTTGAAGTAGAACTTTCAGTATGGTGAGAATAAAAATATCTATTTTTTAGGGTCAGATCAGAGTACAGTTTTTTTTTTAATTTTTTTAAATGATTATTTATTTTTGAGACAGAGAGAGACAAAGCATGAATGGGGGAGGGTCAGAGAGAGAGGAAGACACAGAATCCGAAGCAGGCTCCAGGCTCCGAGCTGTCGGCACAGAGCCCGCTGCGGGGATCGAGCTTCCAGACCACGAGATCACGACCTGAGCTGAGGTCGGACACTCAACCAACGGAGCCACCCAGGTGCCCCATGGATACAGTTTTTTTTTTTTTTTAAATACAAAATAGAATAAATTAAGGTGGCTGAAATATAGCCTTTATAATAATGGGAACAAAATATTCATTAATTAAAAGACTGTAGTAATTGACTACTTTGGACAAATCCAAAGTCTCTCTTTTAATGATGATCCTAGCTTAGAACCAAGAGGTTTGAATGAAAAAATTGCACAACAGCAAAAAAATCCTGAATAGGCAGAAATATAAGAGGAAGGAAGGTTGGTGATAGTCTAAGGGAAGGAGAGCTGGAGTTCCTCTGGAGCAGATGAGGGCCAAGGAAAAAGCCATGTGTTCAGGGAGATAAGTGTGCATCCTTTCAAACCCTTGTTGGTTGACAGAATTGTCGACATTATTAGCTTGTGCTTCTAAGTGGGTGGGGAAAGAGGACATATTCTTTAGCAATGGGAGCCTTTGTCGGGACATAGAGTAGAATATGCTATTCCCCCACCCGTTTTGAAAACGAAACAAAACGTGATCTTGGAAACCATGTTGTGATGGTCCATCTGCTGTAGAATCTTCTGACTGGAAAAACTAGAGTTGTACTGGGGATAGAATAACTAAGGAGCCATTTAGAACAATTTGTAAGAATAAAAACTAACCCCCCCAAAATCCACCTTGAATATCCATAAAGCAATGCTGGCTTGAAATGATGTGGAGGCAGTACATTTAGGCACAGAAATTTGAATGTGTTTATACATTATTATGACATACTGCTGTTAAAATAAAAAAAAAAACAGCTTATAAAAACAATAATGCCATATAACCTTCATAATCACTATTTTTATTTTTTAAATGTTTATTTTGAGAGAGAGAGAGCATGAGCCAGGGAGGGGCAGAGAGAGAGAGAGAGAGAGAGAGAGAGAGAGAGAGAGAGAGAGAGAGAACATCCCAAGCAGGCTCTGTGCTGTCAGCACGGAGCTTGACTGATGGAGAGGTGGGGAGGTGTTCAACCTCATGAACCATGAAATCATGACCTGAGCCAAAATCAAGAGTTGGAACGCTTAACTGACTGAGCCACCCAGGCAACCCCCAATCGCTATTAAAAAAAAAAAAAATTGTAAAAAAGCCTGGGAAGTTATATGTCAAAATACATTTAGGTATAGAAGACAACTTTTATTTTCTTCTAATTACTCATCTACATTTTCTATTTATTAAAATGAAAAGCACATATTGCTTATAGAGTTATTAAAAATTACTGACGAGCTCTCTTGGGTCAAGGGTTTCCCACCATTTTGTGGAGAATAGGAGAAAACATTAAAGGGAACAAGGGAGACATCTGCTTCCATTTCTACTCATTTACCAACAAGTGTTCTTGCTGGGAACTCCGAACTTCAGGACTCACAAGGAAGTGATTTCATAACATCTTACAACAGGGAAATTTATAATTTCAAAGTGACATATAGTCATCATTGTTACTTTTAACCAAATATTGTGCAGATTACAATGTTTCCACAGTGCCTGTTACCCCATAATGAATTGCTAACAAATTTCTATTCTACAGAAAACACAATAATGATCAGTTCGGGGCATCTTTTAGAGAAAAAAAAATATTTATATTAAAAACTTCAAACAGATTTATGAACTAATTTTTAAGCAAAATACTGTACTTGAGTTGCCAATATTATTAGCACTCAAAAGACACACCTTGAATAATTAGCAGAAAAATGGACTCAGCAAGGCATAACTGATAGTCTATGTATTACATCATACTGCTATGCTTTGGAGAGGAAAAGGCATTTAAAAGCAATGGCAAAGATGTGCAGCACACAGCTAAGAGAGTGAAATATTTATATAGGATGGAAAGACAGAATGTCATCTTTCTATATATGCCTGAGGTAAGTCATGGTATTTTCTAATTCTAACTGTCTATATTGCTACTAATTAGCAATAATACTATGAATTCTATGTTGAGGCCATTCAATGTAAGCTTCCTCCATTTTTCTCCATTCCGTCTTAAAATTTCTCTATATACTCGGTTGACTTCATTCTTTAGTCTTCCTTTTACAGGTTAACCACCTCTCCCCTAACAACACCAAAAAATGGCCTTTTAATTCTGTATCCTACTACCTTCTCATTTCATTAATCCACTCTTCTTACTTTTCTTAAATCTTCCACTTCTCTTCACTGACTCCTTTTGGCCTACGATATGCTCAAGGTATCATTTACTGAGAAGACAGGAAATTTTCCCGAGGATCCATGAGCTCTCAACTCCTAATCTCCAAATCCAACAGAATCCTTCTCAGGTCGTTATCCTTCCATATCACAACCTTCATGGAACGTCTTGTTTCTTGGCTTGTGTGGCACCTTCCTCCAGAAGCTCTTTTCCAAGTCACCTCTCCTGGCTCATCTTCTTTCGCTTGCCTCTTAACACAAGGGTCTGTAGTAGACCCCTTCTCTTCTCTCTGCACTTCCTCTTATTTATCGGATTCACTCTTATGCTTTCAGCTATCTCTCCTAAAATGCCAACGTCCTCAATAAATCTCACACGCTGCTTTTCTTCTTTGCATTGGGGCTGTCCTAGTTCCAGAACCTCATTACCAGTCCAGGTTCTCATTCCTAATCTCTTTCTTTAAGTTGCTTTACCAACTTCTGATGGAGTCATCTTTCAGAGGCTCTGGTTGCATCAGTCTCTTCTATTCAAGCACCTTAAATGGCTCCCCACTATCTACTGTTCAAAGTTCAAACCTTTTTGTACATGATTCAAGGGCCTTTGATTTTCCACTGTCCCTAGATATCCTCTATTTATTCACAATGCCTGAGCCAGGCAAAAAAATACACCGTGTCTCACCACACCTGCTGAAAAGCTACCTAGTGTTCAAGACTCAGCTCAAATTCTATCTCCAAGTTACCCCATCTCCCTAGTGCAGAAGCGATCTCTTCCTTCCTCTTGTATAGGTAATTAACTTCTTGTGGCATTGATGCCACGTTGCCTTACTTTTAAAGAACACGGACATTTCTTGATTCTGTTAAGTGAATATGACTAGCAATAGAAATATTATTGACTTATTTGTACTCCACAGTATCTTGAATATAGCAGGCAGTGTTGGACTCAGATTACATTCACTTAGAATTAGAGACTTCTTGGGGCACCTGGGTGGCTCAGTCAGTTAAGCGTCTGACTTCGGCTCAGGTCACGATCTTGCGGTGTGTGAGTTCGAGCCCCGCGTCGGGCTCTGTGCTGACTGCTCAGAGCCTGGAGCCTGTTTCAGATTCTGTGTCTCCCTCTCTCTCTGACCCTCTCCCGTTCATGCTCTGTCTCTCTGTCTCAAAAATAAACGTTGAAAAAAAAATTAAAAAAAAAAAAAAAAGAATTAGAGACTTCTTATCCAGGATCTGAACTAAATCTTGCCTCTGCCTTACTTCTGCAGAACAGATGTGGGAAACAAATTAGCCAAATAAACACTACTGTGTGTGTGTGTGTGTGTGTGTGTGTGTGATGGTTGTGAATAAATGACTCAAAAGAAATAATTTCCAAGTACTTCCATTTGAATTATTTTACAAAAATAATTATGAGAAATTCTACTCCTAGGTATATATACAAGAGAACTGAAAACACATATTCACACAAAAACTTGCATAAGAATGTTCATAATAGCCCCAAAGTGGAAACAACTCAAATGTCCATCAACTGATGAATGGATAAACTGGTCTATCCATCTGATGGAATATCATTCACCCATAAAAAAGAATGAAGCATTGACACATGCTATAGCACAGATGACCCTTGAAAACATTATGCTGAATGGAGAAGTCAGATCCAACAATTCACATGTTATGATCCCACTTATATTAAGTGTTCAGAGTAGGCAAATCCATAAAGACAGAAAATTAGTGGTTGCCAAGGGATGGGGGTAATGGAGATAGGATGCTTTTTAGAGTGATGGAAATGTTCTGAAATTAGTGATGATGGTTGCATAACATTGTGAATATACTAAAAACTTGAATTTTACACTTGAAAATGACAAATTTTATGTTATGTGAATTTTATCTTAACTGGAAAGAGGAAAAATGTGTGAGTTTCACACACTCACTCACTCACACACACACACACCCCTCCAAATAATTCAATTTGGATCTGTGGTATAAAGAAAAAGAGGTCTCACTTTTAAGTCTGCAAATCTGGGTTTAAGTCAACTCTGCCACTTACCTACTAGCTGTGTGATCTTAAGTATATCACTTACCTTCTCTCATCCTCAATGGTCTCATCTATAAAGTGAGAACAATAATGCCTCACAAAGCTGTGAGACTCATGAAATAATGTGAAATCATTACATAAATTCTAAAGCCCCTTATAAATGAAAAATATTATTGTGCATGCTTAAAATTATTTTTAAAAATCCTAAACTGTATTGAATAGTCCATAATTTCAACTTTTTATCATTGGTATGTTATCTAAGCAGCTTTTCTTGTTATACGTGGATGGCATCTTGGACTTATAGCACTTATCCTGTGGACACTAATGGTACTTTACAGAGTTATTTAACCTTGACCTCTGCGACAAAAGGTAGTATACAAAACCAAGCATCAGCACAAAATCCAAAGCACTGACTAGACATTTCCAAGTATCCATACTTTCACAAATGTAAAATATTCTGTATTTTAAAAGTTGACATCTCGGTGTCCTTTATGCTCAATACAAAGGGAGGCATGTATAAAAAATAGTGGGAGGGTAAACTGGTGCAGCCACTATAGAAAACAATACGTAGGTTCCTCAAAAGATTAAAGATAGAGTACCATATGATCCAGCAATGCCACTCCTGGATACATATCCAAAGGAAATGAAATCACTACCTTGAAAAGATATCTGCACTCTCATGTTCATTGCAGCATTATTTACAATAGCCAAGACATGGAAATAATTCAAGGGTTCATCAATGAATGAATGGATAAAGAAAATGCAGTATCTGTATACAGTGGATTATTATTCAGCCTTAAAAAAGAAGGAAATCCTGCCATCTGTGACAACATGGATGAACCTTTAGGGCATTACGCTAAGTAAAATAAGCCAGAGAAAAAAACACTGTATGATCTCACTTACATGTGGAATCTAAAAAAAAGTGAACTCATAGACACAGAGAATATATTGGTGGTGGCCAGAGGCAGGTGGTAGAGGGTGGGGAAAAATGAGAGAAGGTGGTGGAAAGGTAAACACTTATAAGATAAACATGTTCTGGGGATGTAATGTACAGTCTGGTGATTATAGTTAATAATATTGTATATTTGAAAGATGCTAAGAGTAAATCTTAAAAGTTCTCATCACAAAGGAAAAAAAGTTTATGTGAGGTGAATGGTGTCAGTTACTTATTGTGGCGATCATTTCACAATAGATACATAACTCATATCATTATGCTGTACACCTTGGACTAATAGAATGTTACAGGTCAATTATACCTCAATAAAACTGGAAAAACAACAATGGGAGTTTGCTTAAAAATTTTTTTTCATTTGTTTGTCCTATATGCTCTTTGGCATCAATACAAGGAAGGCACGTATTATTTCAAAAGAGAGGAGACTCATTGAGAATTAAAACACCAGACATCCAAATGAAGTAACAAGTATTGTTATGTTTAAGCTTTGAGTATATATTTTGTTTTCCCTAATAGAATTCCTTAACAGTTTTTGAGGTTAGGGATCATATATAAGTAACTTCAATATCCCTTCACAGAGCCTAACGTTATACACAGCAGGCATTTATACTTAGGTTACTTAATGAATTGGGTAAGAATACTCCGATTACATAAAACTTATTGATCATATTTAATCTACAGTGACAGGATGGAAAGTTGTTAATATCAAAACTAAACCTCTCCAAGGGCAGCTGGCTATTTATTAATGAAGGAAATAAAATCATACATACACACACACACACACCGTTTCTCATAAAGGAAACGTGTCAATCTATATTCAGTTATAAAACTGTCTTCATTTGCCTCACATTTTTCTTTAAGTGAGGTGACAGACCTGACCCAAATTGGAAAAACATTCATGTCTCTTCAATATTAGGATTGTTGACTTTACTTTAGATAGGCAGGATGAAACAGATTTACTTTCTTTTCCTTCACATCAAGGTCAGGTGCCTCAGAATTCTTCGAGGGACCGTGTAATATTTAAGTGTAAGATGTGGTCCTCGTACTCAAAATGTTTGCATCATTAGTGAAGGTAAAACTGAATGATTTAAGATACTATGCACATTTTCTTTCACTGGTTTGCTAACTTAAACATCTGGGATTCTGCAGCAAAATTGAGTTTACTTCAAACAGGAAGTGAAACTTTACACAGAGTCTTGAAGAAAAGGTAAAATTTGAATAGGCAGAGAGAAGGAGGGCTTTTTGAGTGAAGTAGATACAGTACAGGAGGCAGACTCTGAGGACTATGGCGTGTTGCAGAGACAGACTGACCTCAATAGAGCAGAAAGAGCGAAGAACATAGGAAATGAAGCTGGATAAGTAGTGTGGGACAGATTAGCAAGGGCGTTGAAAGTCGGGCAGAAGAGGTTAGATTTAATGTGGTGGAAAACATGGAACGAGTGAAGCTTTCTCAAAAGGGGAGGAGTAGCATTTAAAGAAGGTTAATCAGGATGAGCTGGAAAAAAACAGATGGAAATGAAGGAAGGCAGCTATGGTAGTCCAGGAATGAGGCCATAAGGGTCTGAGTAAAACAGGTGCACAGAGATACACAGATCTTCCAGTGGCAACGTGCTGGGCCTCGAGACTGTAAAATTAGGGGGTACCAGAAGCGAGGATGAGACACAGACTAATGTAACGGCTGCCTACTAGGTCAAGAAGTTGCACGACAGATTAAGACTTGGATATTTCCAACACTAAAAATATATTCACAAAGCTTAAATGTCTTTCAAATACCCTATAAGTAGTTTCATTGCTTTCTTTGGTGAATTTACCGTAGGTGCCCCCAGATTTCACATCTGCTTTGTTAACAGCCCTATGAAAGTCTGCTTATGTAACAATTGGTTGTTTTTCAATACATAAAGTTAACCGACCCATTACAGGATATGAACCCCCCGACACTAAGACAGTGAAAACAAAAACATTCTTCTTTATATTCAAGTGTATATATTCTTTATTGTCTGGTTCCCACCCAAATAAAGCCAAACCAAACCAACACCCCTAAAAAACCTAACTTTTTTTGAGTTGATCTAAAATCTTGAGACACAGTTTTAACTTTATGATAGTGATCCAGTCAGAAGAAAACAAATTCTGTTGAGAAAATAAATTAAGAAATCAACACTTTGCCATGTTGCTTTCCTAAGCTGAGCTATATCAAATTGGGAGGAAATTCTCAGAAGTGAAAAACAACAACAGGGGTGCCTGGGTGGCTCAGCAGGTTAAGCCTCTGACTTCAGCTCAGGTCATGATCTCACAGTTTGTGAGTTCAAGCCCTACTTTGGGCTCTATGCTGACAGCTCAGAGCCTGGAACCTGCTTTGGATTCTGTGTCTCTCTCTCTCTCTCTCTCTCTGCCCCTCCCCACCCCATGCTCTGTTTCTCTCTCAAAAGTAAACAAACATTAAAAAAGTTAAAAAAAACAAAACAAACAAAACCCTCCACCTGTTGGGATGAGCACTGGGTGTTGTATGGAAACCAATTTGACAATAAATTTCATATTAAAAAACCCCACGTTTTTTTAGTAACAGTCACATGTTATTAAAGCTAAATTTGGCACATTCACTAATTTTTTATACTAATAATTACTTAAATCTACAGTCAACTCTTCCCCTGCTTCCCCTCTCTCCTTAGGATGGGCAGTATATAACGTGGTAAGAGGAGTAGCGTAAACAGGTAAGATATGTAGATTTCATTCATGTGTTCCCATGGTACTCCCTAAATACTTCTACTATGGTAAGACTGACTCTATTATCTATACATTATTGTATGTACTGTTTTATTTATCTTCCCACGACCATTTTCTGGTAGAACTGTGAAAAAGAACTGAAATGTCCAAAAACAGCAAAAGTAACCATATCTACTATCATTCGCCGAGCTCTTCTTTTACAACGTGCAGTCAAACTTGTTCCTTTAATACATAATTTCACTTGATCCTCACAACAATCCCTAAAGTAGGTACTATGATTGTGTCCATTTTACAGTTGAAGAAACCAAGGCTTCAAGAGTTAAGGGATTTGTATAAGGTCACAAAGTTAGTGAGCTGCATGTGGCAGACATGCTCATCTGATATGCTCTTGTTAATTATTATACTGCAAACCCCAAACATATGTTACTGAAACCAAAAGTAACAGATATAAGGAACCTGGACATGTTACTCACTGTATAAAAGAGTTAGGGAGGAACATTTAATAACTGTCAGTGATACAAGTGGACAGGTTCCTTGACTCACTTCTAAGCTTTCCTTATACTGAAAACAGTGCACTCTATTCCTGAAGGACAGGGGGACACTGCTAGGGAATGAAGTTAACTGGCCTCTCTCTTAGAAGGACACTTATATTACATTGCTATTTGATGGTATTCACAGCATCTCAATATATTCTCAATTGGGTTACATTTTTTAAAAATGCTATCACTGAGATCAGCCAGATCAAGACTAACTAGGCTGGTTGGTGACATCAAAATGCTTTTAAAAGTAATTTTTAATTAGACTATCCAACTGAGCAACCTATTTAACTTCTGCCAGTGACCCTGAAATAGAAACTAAACTTTGAGAGATACTTCTCAGTACATAAAATATATTCATAAGAAGACCCCTCTAATAATAACTCCCCACTGTTAATTCCCTCTTTATGCATCTGGGCAAAGATGTCATGTTTCCTCTACAAAGCTTCCTTTTATGTTGCAACAGTAGGAATCTCAATTTCAAACCAAACCAATACAATCGAAAACTACAAACTCATTCACAAGGCACGATTGTTTTTATTAGGATTTTATATAAATTGCCTAAGCATGATGGGACACCTTACATTTTAACCCTGCAACACTTTAACTAGAGAGTAAAGCAGTTATCGTTTAAAGTTCTGTGCGCCCCTCCCCTTTTTTCTGCTAACACACGGTCTTCCGCAAAATGGTCAGTGTGATCTTGGCAGACTGTGCAAGGAATACGACCAAGGTAAACTAAAGAACCGAACATTAAGCAGATGTCAAGTGATTCAAAGCTTAACATTTGTCACCTGTGTATGAAACCAGCAGTTTTAAATGGTTACAAATAAAACATGTACAAATTAATAGATGCAGTTAGTAACTTCCACTCTTCCAACCAGTGGCGTTTTGGCAGGCAGCCATATAATCTGCAATAATCTGTCACTACCGTGAAGCCCCACCTACTTCCTCTGCCCCACCCCTATGCAAGCGATGACTGGGATATTTGTGGAGCGCTGATATAACAATCTATAAAAGGCCTCCCTATCTATAAAAGCTGAAACATAAACTGTAAAGTGTTTAACGTTCATAAATTAAAAAAAACCCACATGCTCTATACCATCACATTTCAAAGATTATTTGAAAGTTTTAATTTCCTTATTTATATATCAGAAGGCTAGAGGCCTCAAATTGGTCACATCCACGGCAATGCTTCTCGGATGAAAATGCATCCTTACGTACAATTGTTAGACTTTAATTTACACATCTAACACGTACAGTATTAAGAGTTTGGAAGTCAGGATTATATACATTTCATTTAAACCTTGTTCTAAGAGCCCAGTGAAATTGGTAAAGAAATTATTAAAGTAGCTTTCCTGGCTTATAAAATATTTTGCATTAACTTTTCAACATAAAAACCACGAGCTGTTAAAAAAAAATTATTTACTTTCCTACTTCATCTAATTTCATTTTATGGACTAGAGTAGTCCCATAAATTATTACCTCATGGATATTTTTATACTTTAATAAGTAAATAACCTTATGTACTAAAACAAAACAAAAAAATTATAAAACAAGGTAAATGTGATCAAATCTTCTGACTCTTCTGTCTGTAAATCTGGTATAACATTCAAGAAATTGCTCTGCTTTCTATCCTATTTTCCCTTGCTGGGAAAGAAGAAAATTAGGACATGGCCTTGATCTTTTTTAAGATCTCTAGGATGAATAGGGTGCCATTTTGAGTAGCTTCATTTTGAAATACTGTTTTACAGGAATATCAATCACAAGCACAAACTACACCCATTTAACAAAAATAGCCTTCATTGTATTTAAAATTTTTGTTTAAAAGACTCTTCTGACAAGATTTTGATATTTTGTTTGCAGCTCAGCATTTACCTCACTTATCTAGAAGAAAAAAAAAAAACAATTTCTGAAAAAAATTCCCACTATTTATTTGTAGAATATCAAACTACAAATTAAAATAAATAGAGCACAGGAATCCAGTGATATTTGAGGTTGATTACTCTCAGCTGGACGTTGAGCTAAGGCCATAAATATTCACACGAAACTCAAGAAATAGTTTACGAACAACGTTTAGACACAAACCATATTTATAATAAAACGCTAAATGTAAAACAAAACATGAAGCTTACTCACGGTAGATCTTCTCAAATGCACGTCCTGCATCTCCAATCCGACACATTAAATACTTTAAAAATTCTTTATTTAGCTCCAACAGTAAGTTAAGATTGCCCCAGAGATGGCTCTCTTTAAAAAGCTGCCACTTTTTCATTAGGAAAAATAAAACTGAGCTCAGCTTAAGTTGTAAGAACACCACCACGCTATCAGCACCTTCATTCCGAGAAAGGAAGTTATTATAGACACAGTTTTATACATGAGGCTTAAAGAAAGTACTTCCTGGTCAGATAGCTAACGTTAACAGCATTACATTAATGTATACAGCTTTATGTTTTGACATTTTGGGAAGAAGTTTCTAAAAACTTTTCCTGACATTTTTTCCCCAGTCCCTACAAAAGAGGAAAACTCGCTCAAGCTAAACAAATCTTAGGTAAAAATCTATGAAATTCTATCAATACCTACCATTATGGTATCCTGTAAATATTAGAACTGCCCATTATTATTGATAATAATACTAGTGTAAGTTTTAATTACACTTATGTACTCTCCATTCCCCCTCTCCCCATGTGCTAGAGGAACATTTCAGGGGACACAAGATTAGAAGGTAAAGAACTCAAAGGAGGACAACTCACCAATTCCTTGATAATGAGGAAGAGGAAAATAACCATTCACATTTTATTCCTCAAATTTAAAGATCATTCTCTTTTAAACATAAATTTAAAAACTTCAAGAAGCGTTGTACAGTCCTAATAAGGAACTGCAGATAAAAACAGCATGACCTGGGTGCTGCACATTACTATGGGTATTGCAAGCTGAAAGCATTTCCTGTTAGGACGCCCATTGGTTCCCACAGGTGCAAGTGCCTATGGGTGTTGCCGATTTACTCTTCCTTTTGCAAGTGAACCACTAAGGGAGATTTCAGGTTGGCACAATCAATGCTAAGAGCTGTTAGGGCAGAACTACCTTGGGCTAATTCAAGAGCCTCCCAAACCTGGTTGACTGTAATTGACGATTAGCTAATTCAACAGGGCTGGAGAAAATTTACATCAACAGACTTTCATTATTTTTCTAAGATGTGCTATCATTAAGAATATATGTAACTTCACTCAACGAATATGTAAATTGCTTTCTCTGTACAAAGCACTGTTCTAGGCACCAGGAACACAATAATGAAGAAAACAGGGTTGCCTGGGTGGCTCAGTCAGTTAAGCGTCCAACTTCGGCTCAGGTCATGATCTCACGGTTCGTGGATTCAAGCCATGCGTCAGGGTCTGTGCTGACAGCTCAGCACCTGGAGCCTGCTTCAGATTCTATGTCTCCCTCTCTTGCTGCCCTTCCCCTACTTGTGCTCTCTCTCTCAAAAATAAACAAACACGAAAATAATTATTAAAAAAAATAATGAACAAAACAAAGTCCTTGTGGTCATTCACACACTATCTAGTAGACTTTTGACAATTTCATATATGAGAAAATTCCCATAAAGTAAAAAAATTGTACAGATATTTGGAAAGTCAATGGTAGTGCTCGTTATTAAAAAATATTGTCACTAAGGCCACCACCTTAAACCTAGAGGAACTTTTCCAGAACCTAGTACATAAAAGTAGGATTCTTTATATTTTCAAGGTTTCAAAAAAGCCAGGTTGGAGGCAATGGCATATGTTCCAGCAGGGAAAAGGAAAAACTTCTCACCATGAGTCACCAGTGACTAAGTACTTTTAATTCAGGCTTAAAACACATTTCAAATCGAATTACTTGTACATGCAGAAAACTGATAACCCCAAATCAATATCAGAAGCTCGATCTGACCAATTTTCAAGGTTAAAATTAGCACCTAAGACAAACAAACAAAGTGAAGTGCTTTTAATGAGCTAATGCCCCTGTAATGAATTTTATTATAATTTTGGTCTTATTACCCTCCGACGCTTAAGAGGTATGCCAGCAAGCTTCCACTAGACTTTGTTACGATCAACAGTTTTCTTAGATTTTAGCCAGACTGAGACACAATCATATGGTGTGGTGGTAGGAATGGCTTTTGCTTGCGTTCAATAAAACACAAATATATTAAAATCATGTCTGCTCAAAGACAAATGTAAAACCCAGAGACAGTAAAACATACAGGTAAACTCTACTCTTCCAAGCTATGCCTTACACTTCCTCAGGATTTTACTTCCTATATTTAAAATAACAAAACCTTCTAAATTTTAGCCAACAAATTGGAGGAATTCCCAAAGACAAACTGATCTACTTAGTCATTGAACAAATATCTATTGAGCACCTACTACATGGTAGGCACTCTTCTACAGGCAGGGATATGGCAATGAACAAAATCAAAATCTCTGCCTTCATAGTCTACATTGTAGGGTAGAAAGATAAGATAAACAAAATACTTGGTATGTCAGAAGGTAGTAAGCACTGTGGAGAAGAATACAATATGGAAGGTAGACATAACAATAAGCACTTGCTCACAGTTGCAAATTATATTGCAAAGTAAGGAACTATGCTCTGGAAGAGCAGAGTATTAGATCTCTCCCAGACTCTACCTCCGACTCAAATTGAACAACCTCCAACCGCCTCCTGTTGCAAATGAAAGGGAATCTTATTTTATTTGTTGCTAATACCCAGAGAAAGGAAAACAAACTTCCAAAGACAGGAAGTTAGAACTCATTCCTTATAGATGAAAACATCATCAGGAAACAAAAGTAACAAATCCTAAATACCCAGAGTCAAAGGTCACTTTAGGGAATATTATCAAGCTGCATGTGAACATACAAGTTTCCAAATACTTGCTAGCACTGGCACTGAGTTTACCAAGTGCCAGGGTCAGAAGTGAATTCTTCACTTAAGAATTATTTCTGGGGCGCCTGGGTGGCTCAGTCAGTTAAGTGTCCAACTCTTGATTTTGGCTCATGTCATGATCTCAAAGTTTGTGAGTTCGAGCCCTCTGTCAGGCTCTGTGCTGACAGCGTGGAGCCTGCTTGGGATCTCTGTCTCCCTTTCTCTCTACCCCTTCTTGCTCTCTTTCTCTCTCAAGACAAACATTTAAAAAAGGAATTATTTCTGTTCTCTTCACCGGCAGCAATAATTATATTTAAGTATTACTTTTGAACCTGAACTAAGTATTTAAATTTAATACAATTCAACAAATATTTATTGAGCAGATACTAGTTGCAAGATACTTGGTTAGATGTGTAAGACACTGTCCTTTTAAGATTAAAAAGATGGACACCTAGAAGAGATAAGTATGAACCCTATCATAAAATCAGAGAGAATATTAATGTAATAAGAAAATACACAAAGTACTTAAGGAATTTAAAGGGAAGAGTAGCAAGGAGGATGATCAGAAAAGTCCTCACGGAAGATGACCTGAGAGGTAGGTCTGGAAAAGGAAAAGCAGAAGGCATTCTAGGGAAGAGAAATGTCAGCAACAAAAGACCTGAAGATGTCAAGTCAGTAAATGCTCAGTTAGTAAGTAGGCTGGTCTGGTGGGGGCATAGGATACACATGCTCTCGTGCGTGCGTGCGCGCGGCGCGCACACACACACACACACACACACACACACACACACACGGATTATGGAGCAATAGAAACTGAAAGACAGTTTGATAAATCTGGCCACGGGGAATTACTAAAGGTTTTGAACATGTGAATGACAAAATCAGAGCTGTGCTTTAGGAAGAGTGAGAAAGCCACAGTGTGTATCAGAAGGATGAAAAGGAGACTGGAAGACTGTCACAGCAGTCCTTCCCTAGCACCTTATGAAGGACCTCGTTAGTTCCTTCTTGGAACACTGAGAGGTATGAAGTGGAAAGTGTAGTGAGTTGAAAAATCAGATCTAGGTCACGGGGGTCAAGTCTGCACTGTCTGTCTGACCATGGGAAGTCATTTACCCTGTCTCAATTTCCCTATATGAGAATCTATTAATTATTCTTTTTGGAGTCAGGAGCCATCAGATTTAGCAACTGATTAGATGCTGGGAGTAGAGCAAAAACAACAAAAAAATTGTTTCGAGTGATTAAATGAACAGGCAGCTACCATTTATTAAACACTTTCATGTGCTTGTCAGTGTGCTTGGCGCTTTACGTAAACTGCTTCACTTATTCCTTATAAGAAGACTGTGAAGTATGTATTCTTATTTGGCAGATGAGAGAATTGAGAGCTTTAAGACTTAAGTAACTTACCCAGGGCAAACCAGCTGGCATAGTGACAAAGCCAAAGTAGATGCCTAGGTCTGCCTGAGCGTGAGGCCCTTTCTCCTTCCAATGTATCATGCTGTTTCTTATCCGAGAGATAGATAATGCTAACATTCACTCACGTGTTCCAACTGAATCCCTGTCTCTTTCGGTGTGTAAGAAAAAAAGCATGAACATAAACATAATCTGCTAATTTGCTCATCATTAATCCATTCACTCATTCAATTCACGTTTATAGAGCATCCTTCATACTTTGTGCCTGGTACTAAACTTGGAATGGGGAAGGGATGAGCAAGACCTAGCAGTTCACTGCCTCGAAGGGCTCACTGGCTGCTAAAAGACAAGCAGGTGTCAACAAGGAACTGGTATGCAATGACAGAAGAGAACTTTTACACAAGAGACAATAGAAACATAAGGGTACAGGAAGCATAATATTGTAATTTTGTATCTGTGCTATTAATTCTTGACCTAGATCATTTAAAAACTACATGTGGTTTTACACAAGAGACTCTTAAATACGGAGAACAAACTGAAGGTGGATGGTGGGGGGGGGGGAGGGAAAGTGGGTGATGGGCATTGAGGAGGGCACTTGTTGGGATGAGCACTGGGTGTTGGATATAACCCAATTTGACAATAAGTTATATTTTAAAAAATAAAATAAATGAAAACTATATGTGGTTTTTGCAAATATTTGAGTATTTACACACATACCCTTCAAAAAGTAAAGGTGAATGTTCACAACAGAATGGAAAATTGGCCATGAACTACAATTCTATTTTGTGTGTCTACTGCCAAACTACTTAGATTATTAGTTTATTTAAGAAAGCATTCTGGGGGCGCCTGGGTGGCTTGCTCGGTTAAGCATCTGACTTCGGCTCAGGTCATGATCTCACGGTCCGTGAGTTCGAGCCCCGCGTCGGGCTCTGTGCTGACAGCTCAGAGCCTGGAGCCTGTTTCGGATTCTGTGTCTCCCTCTCTCTCTGCCCTTCCCCCGTTCATGCTCTGTCTCTGTCTCAAAAATAAATAAACGTTAAAAAAAAAAATTTTAAGAAAGCATTCTGCCTTGGTTAGTGACATCTATTGTAATGGGTAAACAAAATCTATTTGAATTGTCCTGAGCCTTGATTGTTGTGGACATAAGCCAGTGTCATTAGAAGCTAAAACATATGAAAATAAATGCATAGTGCCCAGACTCTTACTTTGATCTGGAAATAAAGGTTTATCCCATTGTCCATCAGAAATAGTGGATGGAAATAAAACTGAAATCTTCCAGTGGGCACTTTGATAATTCACTATAATATTAAATGTAACAAAATGTACATTGTGTGGTTGAATTTGCTATCCATTATTTCACTGAGGCTACAGGTGAAGTGGAAAGGGTCCCAAAGACTAGACTCCAGCATGTCAATTCTCGGTATTAGTACCTAATGCTACATGGGCCACACCTCTTTGTTTAATGGGAACAGGTTTTCCTAGGAATAAAATGTCCATTCCAAGGCATATTCTCTTTCTCACTCGCTCTGGGGATGAAAAATGTGTCTGTGTGGAATAGCTGACAATGGACAGGAAGTTGATCTGTGTTAACAAATCAAGAAACGGGACTCTACATCATTCTCTTGTAAGATAGAAATAATTGAGATTCGATGTCTTTATCAAATCTCAGGTCAGATGGGAAAAAAAAAAAAACACGTTAGGTTGATTTATAAAATGTTTAGGTAAGGGGCGCCTGATGGCTCAGTCAGTTGAGCATCCAACTTCGGCTACCGTTGTGATTGCTCAGTTCATGAGTTCGAGCCTCATGTCGGGCTCTGTGTTGGCTGCTTGGAGCCTGGAGCCTGCTTCAGATTCTGTGTCTCCCTCTCTCTCTGCCCTCCCCCACTCACGCTCTGTCTCTGTCTCTCTCTCTCTAAAATAATTAACATTAAAAAAAATTTTGGGGCGCCTGGGTGGCTCAGTCGGTTAAGCGTCCGACTTCGGCTCAGGTCATGATCTCACGGTCTGTGAGTTCGAGCCCCGCATCGGGCTCTGTGCTGACAGCTCGGAGCCTGGAGCCTGTTTCGGATTCTGTGTCTCCCTCTCTCTGACCCTCCCCCATTCATGCTCTGTCTCTCTCTGTCTCAAAAATAAACAAACATTAAAAAATTAAAAAAAAATTTTAGGTAAATTTAACATAAAGCTGGAATGATAATTTATCAATGTAATCCCTGTTGGTTATCCTAAAAATTCTAAATAGTTGTTGCTTTTAATTCGATGCCTATAGCTTAGAAAGGAGATAGATCACATTTTGGCCCATAAACTCAATATATCTTTAATGATAGCTAGACTGATAGATACCACTTGTTTTGTTTTTTTTTCTCAGTCTGAGTTTACTAAATGGTAACAAATTTTTAATATATTCTCATAAATAACAAAGCAACCAATTAAATGGATGATAAAGCTAAATAATCACAACCTAAACTCCCTAAGCTCAAATGCAACTGCACAGTATCTCACAACTCAAAAATACTAATTCAAAACTGTCCTCTCTGGTTGACGGGATCATGGAAGAGGAGCTCATTGAATCTCATTGAAGACTGAAAAGAAGTCTTCCTCTAGGGGAGTCACAAAAAAAACTTTTAGAGAGAAACTTTCTTTCTGCCTGTCAATCTGTTTTCTTTTTGCAGGGAGGGAAGAAACAAAGACTAGAGGAAAAGATTATGAAGGAAAGAGGCTTTTAACTGAGACTCTAAAATAAAAGTATCAATAGTTTTTGTTCTCCTGTGCTACTGAAACCAACAAATATGAAGGCCGGCAAGCAATGAGAATTTTTCAGGTTGGCTTAAACATGAAAACAAATTAGATGTCAAGGCAGACTCTGAGATGACAATGGTTTGACTGTGTACTCTCAAGTGGTAAAGAAAAGTGTAAAGTGGGTATTGTACTTAGTGGGTAGTCCTTGAATCCTGCCGAAGAGTAAGAACAGTTTGAGAACTGCAGACCAACAAGGACTTGAATTATGTGGTTGCTATAACCACAGTTCACATGGAAGTGGAAGGCTCCTTCTTAATTTCTTCTTTTCAGTACATGTGTATTTTTAATTTTTATTTATTTCTTTTTATCTCAGAGAAAGCGAGAGCACGTGAGCTGGGGAGAGAGACAGAGACGGGCAGGGGGAGACAGACGGAGAGACTCTTAAGCAGGATCCACACTCAGCGTGGATCCCACGACCCTGGGATCATGACCTGAGTCAAAATCAAGAGTCAGATGCTCAACTGACCGAGCCACCCAGGTGCCCCTAATTAAAAAGAAACAGTATAAATGAACATAGGTGTAATGACTTCACATATTTATAGTTTCTCGTAGTGTAGTTTTATTTTGTGAAATTAATGAAAACAAATTCCCACAGAATTCCTACCCACCCACTCATCACCCCAAGGAATAAAAAGTCATTATAGGCCCTTTCTATCATTAAAAACTCTGTTACAATGAATCTCTCTTCGTGGTTTCTGGATCAGCACCATAATGTAATGTGGCTGAAATGACTGCTTTGGTCATCACTCAGGGGAGTATCAGAACACTTTCTTCTCTTATAAGGAATTAAATGTTTTGTCTTAAGAGGCTACCATTTGTACCAGTCAGAAATGAGCTAACAAGTATGATCAAAGAGCTTATCTGCGCAGACATTTCTATTACTTTGTAGAATTATTGGTACTGAGATTCCCAGTCCTTCCACAGACCATGTCATAAGTTATGTGCGCTACATAATGAAGACATTGCCCCTTGTAAATAACCTCTTGCATTAATGAACTTTATTTTTTACTTGAATTTGGCTGAGAGTTCTGGAGAAATAAATTTAACATGAAATAATCCTACTTAACACACCTTAGGTCCTCTATTTACTATCACCCTGATGACAGTGACTTCAGTAATTTCTGGCTTGGATTTATTTATTTATTTATTTATTTATTTTCAACGTTTATTTATTTTTGGGACAGAGAGAGACAGAGCATGAACGGGGGAGGGGCAGAGAGAGAGGGAGACACAGAATCGGAAACAGGCTCCAGGCTCTGAGCCATCAGCCCAGAGCCCGACGCGGGGCTCGAACTCACGGACCGCGAGATCGCGACCCGGCTGAAGTCGGACGCTCAACCGACTGCGCCACCCAGGCGCCCCATGGCTTGGATTTAAATAGGCAGTTCTATGTAAGCCTTCTCCATTATGTCTTTGGGAAATAAGGTCTTCCCCCTCCGTTGAAACAGCCAATTATTACACACAGCAAAAGCTTCCTTTTTTAAAAAAAATTTTTTTTAGTGTTTATTTATTTTTGAGAGAGAGAGAACGCGCGGGCATGAGCACACGCATGAGCGCAAGTGGGGGAGGGGCAGAGAGAGAGAGAGAGAGAGAGAGAGAGAGAGGCAGACAGACAGACAAAATCTGAAACAGGCTCCAGGCTCTGAGCTGTTAGCACAGAGCCTGACGCGGGGCTCGAACTCGGGATGGACAAGATCATGAGCTGAGCTGAAGTCTGACGCTTAACTGGCTGAGCCACCCAGGTGCCCCTGAAAGCTTCTAATAAGACATATTCTAAACCATAAACAAAGAAAATATCTAACCGTGAGATGATGACATTCCCCATTATTTCCCCCAAACCATCCCGTTTCTAAGTCTGCTCCTGTAAAAACAGAAATCAGTCGCAAAGAGAAGGGGTGAGGAGGAACAACACCCAGAGAAAAAGATTAAAAATTTCAAATGCGAAACTACTGGGTACAACTGTAACAAGTCGTGTGCGTTCAAGGGAACACGTGAAAGGTAGTCAGGGCAGTATTAACATAGCCGAAGTATTGTGAACGACTAGCCTGGTCATTAGTTTAACTTTCACATCCGTCAAAGTAGGAGGCTGCCCCCCAATTTCCACCCCCTCTGGCTCTCGGCTATTGGTTTCAGCATTTTAATAGGTACGCCCTTGCCTCCTACCAGGGCAGTTTCTGGTTTAAATAGGCTTATCTCTCTCCTTAGCTAGTCCTGGAACTGTGCCTGAAGCTCAGTCTTGGTGGCTTCTTCTGGATGAGAAATCTCATTGCAAAGTGCCGTTAGCTTAGCGACTCCAATACCTCGTTTCAAAATTTAGTTTGACCTTCCCACTGCCTCCAGCACAGCAAAGTTAAACAGTCAAAACTTAGTGTCTGGTTCCTTTGAACCTGCATTGTAAACAGTGATACCAAAGTGCTGCTAAACCTAAAAACGTTTCCTCGCTCCTTGAGCTAAAATGAGACATGCAGGGTCTATCACCATCACCATCCCACACGGGGCTCCAAAAGGATCTCTTTCCCTTTCAACTGGTTGGTAGTGAGTTGGAGAAGCCCTCTCCAACTTTTCACGTCCTGGTTTTAAGGTTACCAAGGTCAGGGAGCCCCTCGCTTTCAAGGCATCCACGCCAAGCTCGGAGAAACAAATGGGAAGCCAAGGGGCCAACGAGAGGTCGGGCAGGCGGCCTCTGGCTCTCGCCAACATCTGTGCGCTTCTGCCAGACCCTCCGGCCCTTGCGTTCTACTTGGGAGAGGTGTCATTACATAATCCCTGCTCCACGGACTCACTAGGGCTCGGGCTGTCCCACGTCTCACACACCACCCTCGAGGAGGTCGGCTGACTGCAGACCCTGCGGGTGGCACGCGTCCCCTCGCTCTGCGCTGCCCGCAGTCCCTGACTCAGCGCGGCGACCCCGACCCAGGCTCGGTCCCCTCTCCCACGTCCACTCGCGCGCTCCGAAGCTCGTCTCCGGGTCCTCCTCACACCCGCTGTCCCGGCCCCTCCCGGGGGTCCCTCCCGTCAGACCTGCTTTTGCAAGCCCTCTCGGGAGCCCCTCCTCCCCCCCCCCCCAAGACCCTCCGTCCCGGCCCCTCTAGGGGGTCCCTTCCATCAAACCTGCTTTTGCAAGCCCTCTCGGAGACACCCCCCCGCCCCAGGCCCTCTGTCCCTGCCCCTTTCGGGGGTCCCTCCCATCAGACCCGCTGCCCCAAGCCCTCTCGGGGACCCCCCCCTCACCGGACCCGCTGTCCCAAGCAGTCTCGGGGCTCCCCTGAGACCCGCTGTCCCGGTCCCTCTCGGAGTCCCCTCCCTTCACACCCGAGGTCCCAAGCCCTCTGGGGGACCTCCCCCCTCCACTGGACCCGCTGTCCCAAGCCCTCTCGGGGTCCCCGCTGAGACCCGCGCTGCGCGCTCCTCTCCGAGTCCCCTCTCCCCAGTCCCGACAAACCCGCTCCCGAACTCTCCTCGCTCGAGTCCTCCCGACCTCACTCCGCCCAGGGTCCCCTCACCTCGGCTCACTCTGTCACCGTCCCGCGCCCCGGTGCTCTCACCTCAGACCTGCTGTCACCACTCCCGGGCCCGGCGTCGCCACCGCCGCTTCCTCTCGCACACTTGTTCCCGAGTCGCTCTTCTGCCGCTCGTCCCCCGGAGGATCCCCGGGTCGCGCCGCTCAGTGCCGGGTACGGCCGCGCGGACCTCCGCCCGCGGTCTCGGTGTCTGGTCCCACTCTTGTCACGCAGGACCCCGCCGCCTTCGCCGCCGGGCGCCACACGGACCCTCCCGCGGCTGCCGCTGCTGCTGTCCGAGGTGCGGCTCCTGCCAGGGGTGGCCAATCGCACCCGACTGCGCAGAGCGCGCTCCGCCCCGTGGTCTCAGTCCGCCCGCCCCCTGCCCCCGACCACGCCCCCAGCTTGGCTCCGATAGGCTCTCTACTGACCTCCCCTGACCGCGGGGCCCAGGCCCCGGGCCGGATATAGGTGCTTGATTGGAGGTGCCTGGGTAGCCGAGCGGTCGATGGCGCCTGAGGATTGGCGGAGCTGGCAGTGGGCGGGGCGGAGCGGGGCGGGGTTTCCTCAGACGCGGAAGACCTCGCAACTTCAGCTACCCTGCTGGCCCGCCTGGGGTGCGGTCAACCTTGTTTGTGCTGGTTGGGGTCAAAGTTCATGGCACTCCTCTGCGCCTTTGCTTTTCTTGGGAGTCTCCCAGAGGCCAAGGACCCCTGGGATTCCCAGGAACCACCAGGGAAGAGCCTTTGAGGAGGTCCTCTTTCTTCCATTATTGCTCAGCTTCCTAAGAAATTCCGCCATTGGTTAATATTAACATTTATTCACCCAGGACTTGTAAATAGTTCCTGGATTTAAATTGTTTTCATATCCTTGGCAAGGGAGTTGCCCTTATGTTGCGTTCGACAGACGTCAGTTTAAAGCTGTTGGGAAAAAAAAAAAATCTTTATACTGGATGTATACTGTGAGCAAGTAAGCATTCAATACTGATGGGGCCCATTTTGAGAGATACAAGGACAAAACTTTAGAAATAATCAGTTTGTGGGTTTTGATAATCGTTTTGACTGTGGGAACAGGAACTGCGCGGTAGGCTTCAGCAAGCTTAGCATATTCGTTTTCGGGGGCCACATGTTTTAATGATTCCGTGTGAACTAATGGTCAAAGTGCAACCTGTGGTAATCACAGACTCCTTTCACCTGCCGGGGGTAAAAGTGCATCGTGCTACTTGGAGCCGTTCTTTATATTTTTTGAAGCTGGATATGTTGATTAAATCGACACCGCTAACTGAAAACCGCTACCTTAACTCATAAACCCCAAAGTGTATGGACTTTGACAATTCAGCATTTTGTGAAGAAATTGTTTCATTTCAGGAACAATTTGATCCTAAGCGTTGTCAGATGTATACAGGACTTTGTTCTCAGGAAACTCGCCAACATAACTCTTTTTTGACTTTCACTCCTGACAAAATTTGTGTTCTAAACACTGTACAGATTTTCCCTAGTGTTTTAAAATCATACTCCATTCCAATTACAATGCTCCCCTTTAAATTGGGATGCTGGGATATACAGAGAGGGCCTGTGGAAAGGAGGCTGGCAAGACTCCGTTTAAGATGAATTCTGAAGTAGGTGCCTCCTGATCAGTGTGACTGGCATTTTGGAAATGCCAAAAATGCATGGTGGTTCCGAGGGAACTTGATTTTTCAGGCCTAGAGAAACTGTCCAAAATTATTTAACTTATGTTAGGTAAGACTAAAGTCATGAGAACTTTTTCTTAAAGAGTATATGTTGGTTAAGAGCTCATCCCACCAATTCTACAGTTGGCAAAATGGATTGAAAAAATGGAGTAAGATTTCACTACCAGTGTTCAGTTGTGTCTATCCGTATAAAAAAAGAAATGCATGACCATTAGCAGATGTTATTTGCAATCAAGAAGATAGAAAACATAAGCGAGATAAATATTCCAGTGTCTTGAAACCGATTAGCAATGAAGTCAAATCTTTTCTTTTTTTTTGATTCATTATATCAGTGAACTCTAATTTCTAAAATGTTGGTGCTTTTTCTGGTCTATGATTATTGCTACTGATGGAAACCTAAGTTGCTCAATATAGTTGATTACAAATAATTTAGATGTGATCTAAAATAAAAATAGACTATGACTTCATCCTTTGGACAAGAGACAGTTCTAAAAACCTAGTTTAAATATAGATGGCGGATATATAGTGAGCCCTGAGAATGACTTTTATTTAGAAGGAGCTTCAGAAGATCTCTGAAGTCATGGAAAGACACTGCAACATTCTATTTTAGAAATTCTGGAGTTTTCTTGGGAGGAAAAATCTACAACAGAGCTAAGATTTTCATTAAGGTAGGAAATAAGAAATGTCAAAATAAATAGGATGAGAATACATTTTTTTCACTTTGAGGACACTCTTTAGGGTCCCATTCAGAGATGAATTTGGTCACAATGGAGCTGAGAATCAGGATATGGGATTCTATCCTGGGTTTTACATCTGCGTTCAACCTGACTACTTGTAAGTTACTTACTCTTTGGAGACTTGGGTGTAACATAAGGGGCAGGGTTACTTTGTACAAATAAACATCTCTGGGCCAGCTTCTTTAACCATTTTCCTGCTACCCACAACTAGACAAAGGACATCCTAAATTTGTTCGTTAAGCAAAGCTTATAACACAGTATCTCCTACTCAGAAGGAATCACACCAATTAATTCAAGCAGGTATTCAGCTGTCTTTGTTTTCTAAGTTTCCACACATCATGTTCCTTACGTTAGCCTAATTAACTTCCTGCAGGCAAATGTTCCACTTGCTCAGTTGAGAATTGGTTAGCAAGTCATTGGACGGGGAAAAGAACCTTTTAAAAAATTAATATTCTAAGAAATTGAGGCAGCAGTAATGTACAGACATACCGTGCTTGGGTGTGCTCGTGTAAACAAGGCAGCCTGGACGCTGCCACTTTTTAGGCAAACGTTCTTTCCTCATCTGTAAAATCGGGAGAATACCTTATTGAGCATACCCACACAAACAGAAAGGACTCCTACAGACTGGGAAAACGCCATTTTGCTGACCCCAGGATGGAATATCAGCATCCTTGTCTTTTAGTTCTTTTAATAAAGCTCCAATTAGGGGAGGAGCTAGGCTCGGGGCGGGGGGCGGATGATCACGAAAATTCTAGATGTCAACGTTTCTCGACCTATAAATGGGATGGTTCACGTCGTTAACCTGTTTCAATTAAAGAGACCACCTCCACCTGACAAGAGGTTTCAACCCTTCTGTCTCTCAGGTCGCCAGAGGACCGTCGCTTTAGGTCTAGCTCCTTGCGCCGCCTGGCGGCTACTTCTGGAAACAGAGCGCCTTCCAGCTTCGGGGTCCTGGCTGCGGCCAGGCCTGTCCAAGGATTTGCCTAATTCTAGAGAACTTGTCTCCGCCCCTCCCCACTACCCAGTGAGGATTTTAGGACGGCGATGAAAGGGCTGAGGTTAAGGCGAAGGGGGCAGCCCGTCCACCCCCTCAAGGATGATGGAGTCAGGCGGTTCTCGGACAGCTTGCGACCCGGAAGTCACCGCCGGCGCGAGGTCCCCGTTGCCGAGCGCGGGCGCGCGGGGCGGAGCTTGGCGGAGACGGGGAAGGGGTCGCCGCGGCTGCCGCTCTTCGAGTTGGCGGCTCCCTCGGGGGCCGGTAGGCGGGCGTCGAGTCGGCAGGGCGCGCGGCTGCGGTCCCCGGGTGACACGCTCAGCAGCGGCCAGTGGCGACATGAGTGCCGCGGGGCTGTTGGCTCCGGCTCCGGCCCCGGCTGGAGCGCCGCCGGCCCCGGAGTACTACCCGGAGGAGGACGAAGAGCTGGAGAGCGCCGAGGACGACGAGCGCAGCTGCCGGGGCCGAGAGTCCGACGAAGGTGCGTCCTCCGGCTGGCTCAGCAGCCCGCGGCGGGCGTGGGACCGCTGCGCGGGTGGGTGGGGTGCACGGGAGAGGGGCGGGGCGACCTCCGGGGCTGGGGGAGGTGAAGGGGCCGCCGGGAGGAAGTTCCCCCCACCTGCGCTGGGGTAGAGGCCGTGGTGGAGACGTCGTACCCTGACAGTTATGGGACTGGGGGACTTGGGGAGCTGGTGTCAGAGCTGGAGGTCCATTTAAGACTCTGCTCCTCTCCTTCCGACCGCCTCTGGTGAGCCTCAAGTCTTTACTGGTGGGAATGAGGAAGATTTCCGTGGGGTACCTTGAGCTGCCCTCCGCATTTTAGTTCCCGAGAGACCACAGCAAAGCCCAGTTGGGCTTCCAGGTTCCCAAGTTGCTCCCTCTGACGCTCCACCCTCGGGGAAATGCTTTAGCCAGCCCTCCTTTGGGTCGCGCAGTGCAGGTTGAGAGTCCAGTTTGCTTACAAGAACGGGACCTGGAATCCGCCGGATCTTAGGTGTAAATTTGGCTCACGGAACCCAGCTTTGTAACCTAAAAGGACTGACTTAAGCTTTCCGCCTCAGTTTCTCCAGCTGTAACGGGGCTTCCTATTATAGGTGTGAGGATTAAAGGAGATCTGTGCATAAAGTACTTGGCCTGGTACTCGGTGGGCGTTTTCATCACTGGGCAGGCACAGGTGTAAGTGGGGATTTGCTTGATGGTGCCCAGGTGCCGTTGTGTTTTCAGTTCCACGCTCTTTTGCATTATCATTACTGCTTCTCAGAGCCTTGCTTTTCAAACGGGGCTTTGCACTTCGGTAAGTGTTTGGAAGACTGTTTTGGAGGGAATTGAGGAAGGACGTCCTGGAGGAGAAAGGGGAACAAAAGAAAAAGGAGGGAGAAAAAAGAGACCGTCGTATGGGTGGAATATTCTGGCACCAAACAGGGCTGTGGAGCAAAAGGTTGAACCAGCTGTCTGGAATGAGGAATGTGTTTTATTCATCTCACTGTGCCACGTGCCAACTACAGTGGCTGGCATATGACAGGAATTCCGTGAAGGTCTCTTGACTGAAAGAGTGGAGAATGCTTTGTGGAGAGTTGGATGGGCAGCGGCCTTAAAAAAGGCAGCGACATGTGCAGGTAATAAAGTTGAAGCAACTAATTGCATTTGGTTAAACTACATTTGAAGGAGGGCCTTAAGGAGAGATTTTGAATGTGAATCACTTGTAACTGCTGTTAAGGCCCACAAGGGGGAGCAGTGAAGCCAGAATTGATTTCCCCCTCAAATTGGACTGTTGAAATTATTTAGACAGTTCACTATTTACTTATTCTAAGAACAGTGTTTAATATGTTCTGAAGCAGTTTCTGTTGTTTATCTTGTCTCCTTTCTTTTCCCTTTAGCTGTGACTTTGAAAATAGTTCAGTTCTTAGAGTTCGTTGGTTTGTGTTCTCTTTTGTATATGATGTGAAATGCGTTACAGGGCTCACACCAGGCATAGACCAGAAGAGCGTGTACTTACTAGGTTGGAGTACTGAGCAAGGCCTGGCTGCCTGTAGTTTTCCCATCTGACACATCTCCTTTTCCTGGCCTGCCAGTGTGGCTTCTGCAGAAGTAGCAGACTTGACCGTGACTGCCAACATCCGATGCACCCTGTTCTCTGTTTGCACTTTGCATAAAGGCAGCTCTTTGCGTAAATCCGGCCACGTATACGTTGGAGATGGTATTTTCTTTTCTGAAGTAACTAATATTTTCCACTGATGGTTTCTTGCAGGCCTGCATCCATTTTATAGAAGTTTGTTACTGTGTCAGGTGATGCCATCTTTATGAACTGATTTTAACAAGCTTTTCTTCCTTGGTTTTACTTAGACACTGAGGACGCTAGTGAAACTGACCTGGCAAAGCATGATGAAGAAGACTACGTAGAAATGAAGGAACAGTGAGTATGGATCTTTTATTTCTTGTTTGGAATACAGGACTGACCAGGAAATCTTTATAGTGACGTTGCATATGGTTTTGACCATAGAGCTTCCAAAGACTGTGTGCGCACATGCGCGTGTGCAATTTCCCCCTTTAAATTTGTCATATTTAATCAGTCCTGTTAAAAGAATCTTCTGCGGGTTGGAAGAACCTTGGGGATGGGCCATGTAGCAGGAGAGAACGTTTTCTACGTCTTTTTTTTTTTTTTTTTTCGTTTAAAAAAAATTTTAAGTTTGTTTTTGAGGGTAGGGGGAGGAGCAGAGAGAGAGGGAGACACAGAATCCGAAGCAGGCTCCAGGGTCTGAGCTGTCGGCACAGAGCCCGATGTGGGGCTTGAACCCACGAACCGTGAGATCATGGCTTGAGCTGAAGTTGGATGCTTAACCGACTGAGCCACCCAGGCTCCCCTTTTTGTTTTTTTTAAATGTGAAAACCATAACTCAGCATCAAGGGTGTGTCCTGTTTATTCCACCTAGAGCTGAAGGTGTGCTGGGTGCCGGGAGGGCACGGCCCCTGACTCCTGCTCCAGTGCTCTTTCCACTTGTCCCACATCCACACTCAAGCCTTCTCTAAATGTGCCCAGAGAAACTGAAACCACTCGTTTTAATGTAAACACAGATGGAAGACTGTATAAAATATATCCCATAAGTATTTGTTGAATGTACTTTGAGGATCTTGATTTGACTTTAGATTCTTAATCTTTAAACCAGATGATCCACATTCTTTTCTTTTATAGGTCCTATTTGCAAATGGTTCATGACCATCATCTGGATTCTGTTACCCTTTTCACGATTTGGAACCCAAAGGGGTAGCTCAGCTAAATTCCACCCACCCGTGCTGAATAAAGAAGGATTACTTTTTTTTTTATTGTTTGTTTATTTTGAGAGACCACGTGGGCTGTGCTTGCTTTTTATTTTTATTCTTTCCAAACTTTTTACCGATTTATTTTGAACCATTTTCACCTTAAACCATTTCAGTCAGTTTAGTGTACCTTTTCCCAAATCTGCATTTATTTTGCTTTTCAGTCTGTTAATATTCCCTTTCAAAGACGGATTCAGAACTCAAAGGCATTGTTAACTGCACTCTGCGGTGGAAAATTTAGTACGCTGGGCTCCAAATACTGCGTGCAGTTTACGCATTTGTTTCCTCTCCTGTACTCACCATATATAAGCATTCTTTTGAGACCATATTTTAATTCAGTGTGCCCCTTAATATTGGATACAGGGGGTGCCTGGGTGGCTTAGTCAGTTTAGCGTCCAACTTCAGCTCAGGTCCTGATCTTATAGTTTGTGAGTTTGAGCCCCATGTCAGGGTCACTGCTGTCAACTTGGAGCCTGCTTTGCATCCCCTATCCCCCACTCCGTCCCTTTCTTTCTGACTCATGCTCTCTCTCGAAAATAAACATTTGGAATATATTGGATACATAAACATTTTTGATTAAAATTTAATGCCTTGTATGATTCAAGGTGAGCCTTGAGAGTGCATCAGAATTCTCCTGGATCTTTTGATCAGCTCTCCTGTGGAATTCCTAGATTGTGTTTCACTCTTCCCCCAACCTATACAAATAGTGGGGTTGTATTTACAGCCCTCACTCGAGCAATCAAAAAGCTAGTGTGCTGCTTCTCTTGGACAGTGTTCATGTTGCAAATCTTATTTTTGTCAGTGTCAAAGTGGGGGTGTTTTTCAGATAGAAGCAAAAATATTGTTAAAATATGATTTACTTGTGGAATCCACCATTCAAACAGACTTGGCGGAGTGAATAATTGCCTATAATCCATTCGGTGTGAGGGGGAAAAATAGCACGCTAGGCTGTTGGTGTGTGTTACGTGTTCTTATCCAGCTGGGGCTGCAAACAAATCCTACATTTTAACTTTGTTACTGATTTACTATTATTTCTCTGATCCTGGAAGGTAGTGCTTTTAAAAATGACGGGAAGGTTTATTAACTTGGTGTTTGTACCAACTATGTTATCTACATAGAAAAACATGCCAAAGGCATAACCTGACTTGTTTGGAACTTAGAATGTAATTGTAGAGTTGATATAAGGTCTGTGTTTAGGCCTCTGCTGCATTTGTGTGTGTATTTATACCTCTAAATCCACAAGAAAATGGCATCACACTTTTCAATTTCTCTTTATAACTTCTTGCCTATTTATTGTTGCTTATTTATTAAAATTTGTGGGTCTTCATGTTTGTGGGTTTCAGACTGATTCTCTAAGGGTGGGATAGAGAACACAGGAAACTACAACACTGAGTCAGGATTCCAGAACACAGAATCCTTGTCCTTTTCTGATCCCTTTAGCTGCTGGTACATTTTAAACCAGCTGGCAGACTCCCGTTTTCTCTGTTCACTAAAGGACGTTTATGACATTCCCATAACAATCCAGGTAATTCCTGTATGTAGATTATTTTGGAATTCAACATTAATGTTTTTCAGTGTCGCTTTTTTTTTTTTTAACAGGATGTATCAGGATAAACTGGCTTCTCTCAAGAGACAGTTGCAACAACTTCAGGAAGGTTGGTGTGTTTAACCCTTCACTTCTAAGTATGCTTAGTATTGCAAACTTTTGAAATCTTTCACTCCTCTGTGGGAGTGATTTAAAATTTGGTCTGCCTGATTTTAGCTGTCCAGTATGCATTTTGCTTACTTCTGTCAGTAAAGCAGTAATTTTCACCTTTTCAAAATCTCAGACCCTTTGGAAGAGCATGAACTGAAAAACACTGTGCGCCTAAAGCTAGACATTTTTGGGAGAGACGTTGTTACCAAAGAATACATGAAATGGTACAGTTCTTTCTAAACTAATTGCTGGCGAACTGTGGGTTATCCCTACTGTGTGTGTTTTCTCTTGTTTGGTAAATTAGAAGTGGATTGTATCTTGTGCTGTTTCTTGCTAAAGACAGTTCGGCATCAGGTTAAGAGCATAGGCTCTCAAGTGCCATCACGGGTTTGAATCCCAGCTTCAGTGCTTTCTGGAAATTTGACCTTAGGCACCCCACTTAATCTTGTTTAAATTTGTTTTCCAGTCTTCAAAATGCAGAAGGTCCAAGTAGATGAGATTACCCATGAGGGATGGCTAGCACCATGGGGACAGTGGGTTTCTTGTGGGGCAAGAAATATATTCTCCTCTAGCAAGGCTATAAGGCATACCTGGCATGGTTGAGTGAGGGATTTTGAAAAAGATGCCATTAACATACCCTGCAAATATGTCATGATTGGGAAAATATTTTCCATGATAATAGTGACCCGTGTAATTGGCTGCTTTAGGGAAAAGCAATGATACGAATAGATATTTGGTGAAAATCTATACCCAAGCTATCCAGAATTGTCAATGGCCATGTGTGGCTATTTAAATTTAATGAACTGAAATTAATAATTCTGTTCCTCAGTTGGGCCAGCTACATTCCAAGTGCTCAATAGCTACATATGACTAGTGGCTACCATATTGGACAGTGCAACATAGGATGTTTCCACCATTGTAGGGAAAGTTCTACTGGATGGTCTCTACTGAAAGTTCTAGGCCTTACTGAAGAAGAATGAGCTTTTTTTCAGGAAAGGGAAGCCCATTGACTCAAACTGGCAGCAGGTGATCAGAATCATTTCAATCCTGCACCTTTTGACTTCCTCTCACTTGATAGAGAGTCTTAATCCACTAGGTGGGGTGATTTCTGTTGTTGGCCTTGGTTGAGAGCCAGAGCAGTTAGCTCTGTTTGCCTCTGCCTTTCCTTGGTTTATGTTTTACTTTGAAGTTATTAAAACAGTCACTGCGGGTACTATAAGATAATTTTAGGAACTAAAATGTAAAACAGATTGATCTTCCAAGTAACGTTTTATCTTGTACATCTTAAAATCAGGTACGTTACAGGAATATCAGAAGAGGATGAAAAAACTAGATCAGCAGTACAAAGAGAGGATTCGAAACGCAGGTGAGGCTCTGTCTTAGGTGGAAGTAAATCATCTTCAAGTGTTCCTCCTTTTGCTGATTATTGATGTAATGTCATGAGAGCTGCTGTCCAGCATGCATCTCAGATAATCCTTGGGTATGGTGGAGGGGTTGGGGAAGAGAGACTCCAGAGGTGCAGTTGGGTAAAGCTGGGACATCTTTTTTCCAGTGGCCAACGAACAACCTGTAGTTAAGCTTATTAGTGTTGGCTCCTTTCGGTCGGTTATACTCCCTGGAACCCCTAGCTGGCTCCTTGAAGTCAGTTATGCTCCCTGGCGCCCCCAGGTTAAGCAGTCTTACACGTTCTGTCTCACGTCTGCTTGGCTGGCTGAATGTACCATGAGAGGAGCTGACATGGGAAAGAATCGTAGCTTGTTTCACTCTTGTTTGAAGTTTGCTTCTTTTGGCATTCCCTGCTCCGGGAGGAAGGGGTGTCCTCTGTTTTTTTTCCCCTTGAGTGTTACAAGCATTTACAGGAAGAGTACACCTTGGTTCGTTATAGTACACGGCACGTGTGTTCGTTAAGTAAGAATTTGTGGAGCACCTGCTACATTCAAGCTCTGAGTAAAAAAGTAGTGGAACACCTTGTCCTTGACTTTAGGAAATGTGCTATCTCATTGACAAAAGACGTCCAAACATGGATAAGTTAAGGAACATTCTGAGGTCAATAAAGAACCATGCAAAAAGTAAGATGTGATGATTGTTGAAAGTGTGTAAACACAGATTCCTGGTCCTATGGGAAATGTTTTGTAAGCATTCAATTTCGAGCGCCCACGTAGTGCCTGTTCCTGCTCGGGGGGTCTGGGGGGACCTAATGCTGGGTCTGCAGATGCTGTCTGGGTGCTGCTCCTCAGTCTGCTGTCCTCTTGCTTTCTGTTCCATTGTCTTTCCGGCTTTCTGTTGGTGGAACTTTTCCCTCTCTCCAGGGAGTAGATGTCCCGCGTACACCCAACAGCAGAAAGGTAGCGGAGGGGTGCAAGGGGCGCGGGGAAAATGGAAGTACAGCCATTAGCCTTCTGTGCGCCCACATCCGCCTGCCTGCCCCTGTGGTTGTCCCCACTGCACTCTGACTTCTTGAGGCATCTCCTTGGGACATCTTTGAGATCCTCAGCCCTCTTCCCGGTGTTCCGCATTAGGGAAAGGAGGTGAGGCATGAGGCCCTAGGTTTAGGTCTTCCTCTTTGCACTTTAGGTCTTGAGACTTTAAGCAGATAATTTGCTCTTGGAGCCCCAATTTCCCCATCTGTAGGGGGGATACGAATACCTCATGGAATTGGTTTAAGATGCAAGTAAGGAAAGGAAATGGATGTGAGCCACTTTTCTGAAGCTAGAACTGCAGCATGAGTATTGAGCTGTTTTCCTTAATTCCACGTTCAATCCTGTCCTCGTGTGTCCTTTCAGAAACATCTCTCTCCCCTGCCCCCGGGTACACATGCAGAAGAGCTCCCAGATCAGTCATAGCTTGAGCCTTAAAGAGCACATTCTGTGCAGAGATAATCCACCTGCTCTAGTTGTGTTGGTGCATGGCTGTTTTAACTAAAACAACCATCACCGACCCCGAAAGCTGATTGCCAGTTTGACTTGGTTCGGGTGTGATTTCTGAGAAGGGCGCAGACTTGCTGTGTCAGGTTGTTTGTGCATCTAAAGCCGTTGGGGCCAGCACGTTGGGCTGCGTGTGCTTTGGCTCACGTGCTCGGTGATCCCAGGACCAAAGTGATCAGGGCTTCTGGAGAAGTTAGAAAATAATGAGTGGCTCATCTCTTTCCTTGTTGAAATTTTCTTTTTGTTTTTTTTTTTTTTTACATTTTAAGTAGGCTCCACACTCAGCGTGGGGCTTGAACTCATGACCCTGAGATTGAGTTGTGTGCTTCACTGACTGAGCCAGCCAGGCACCCCTCTTCATTTAAACTTCCTATTCAATATCTATTGAGGTTTGAATTGTTAATCTGGAGTCCTGAAACTCCAGATTCTAGGAAATTATGTGTTGATGTGTGTATATGCTTTTCTATGGGCAAGTGGATCCATAGGATTCATCATGTTCACGAAGGAGACCGTGGTAAAATATGAACAGCACCCCCTGGCGTTGTTGGTTCACTGGCAGTCTTTGTGACCTATGCAGCAGCGCCACTGTCGCCCAGAAAAGATTAGGTGCCATGGACCTGTTTTGTTTAAAGAGCTGGCTTTGTCAAGGGCCTTCTGATGTAGTGGGGGGGGTGGGGGCTGCTGGTAAACAGTTGCTAATGGCCCGGCACATAGTGGGTGGTGAGTAAGCTGTCGAATACTCTTGGGTGGAGACTCGTAGGTGCCTGAGGGGGGTGGGGTTGGTAAGTGAGGTGGAGCTGCCAGTGCAGAGGTCGCATGAGGTCTGGAGCTTGGAAGTGCAGCAGAGACCCACAGGGTGTTGCCGTGGAGGCACAGCCACACACACAGGCATGGTGACCCGTGAAGAAAGCCCTGGAAGGGCTCAGAACCTCTGCCCTGACTTCTCAGGGGAATATCCTTCCTTGCCATGCAGAGCACCTCACACGTGCTTTAAAAACGTCAGTGTTGATTCTGCTTCTGGAGAAACGGCATTGTTCCTTCCTGCCCCATCCTGCCCTGTGGGGTACCTGCCCTGTGTAGGTACCCTGTTGGAGGGTACCTACCGAGTGAAAGAAGGGGTAACTTTCAGTTTTATTTTTGCCAGGGGAGTTTGGTTCCCACTGCTTGTTTTTGCCCTTGGGGAGAACTGCCAGAAGTGATTTTGTTCAGGGCCAGATTTTAACTAGAGAGTTTCTGCATCCTACCCCTTCACGTCGATCAACACTTTACTGACGGAAACAGTTGCTCTGTGTAACGGTGCTTTCAGAAAGCAATTACTGCTTCTAAATGAATCCTACCATCACTGTCTGGAAAGGTGACACAGCCTAGCGAATCTAATTGCATGTTTTTTCTCTTTCAGAACTCTTCCTCCAGCTGGAAGTAAGTACCTTGGATCTTCTGGGTTTGCAGGCCCTCTCTGAGACTGGAATCTTGCTCTCCCAATCTGGAGAACCTTTCCTTTTATCACCAAGTGGATAGTTGAGAAGCCCCCAGCTGCAAGCTTTCATCACGGCTGAGTTTGACTAGAGGACATTTTGGGTTTCCGTTTAGAAATTCCCATCTGTTCGTTTATAGGTCAGGCAGCTTCTGCTTATCACAGGGGATGAGGGGTACTCATCCCCCACTGCTTTCTCGTTGACTTTCACCTGATGTTAGTGCCATGTGGGAGTATGTCTAAGTTACAATGGTCTAATAATTTGTTATGTTGCTCCTTGACACAGCCCAGTCTCTGAAGTGGCTCAGGGGCTGTTTTATAGCGGAACCCCTCTAGGTCACTAGGAAAGGCAGATTGAACATTTTTTCTTTCCTTCAGCAGATGTCTGAGTGTCGGTTCTTTGTGAAGCACAGCGCTGTGGTACAGAGCTGAGAGCCTACATCTTGGATGTTGATCTGTTCCTGGGGTGGCTAGTGTGTATGTGTGGGGGGAGTCCTGACTTTGACAGCCACACCTGAGTGTGAGGTCATGGTTTAACAGAGCCACGTTATCAGAAACCATTTTACTACTGAGGTCAGTGGAACACACATAGTCAGTCTGCAGGATGATGTGACCCACAGCCGTAGCCCACCATAAGCTCCCTTGTTCTTCACTTAATGTGATGGCGAGACTTAAAAAATGAACACTTTTAAATTTAGTATTATTTCGGTGTTTGAGTGCTTGAGGATTCAGATACCTAAAAAATGATCTGATGACCTAGTTGATTTTATCTTGGTATAAATGTCAACAAATCAAGAAACTCGTGTCATTTTGACTCTGCGCAATTAATTTTGAACGTAGATGTTTTATCCAGAATGTACTTTTTTCCTTAGAAATTAAGGCTTTAAAAGAATTTGTTATCTGTGAGAATCTTGACGTTTTACTTTAAGCTGCAAGCCATGCGATATAAGATGTGAAAGAGAAGAAATGACCGAGTAGTCAGTGAGGTATGCTCGTAGGCCAGAGTTGTATGGGTCGACTTCATGCATTTGTTGGAGAACTTGCAGGTGTCCCGCTCCTGCCTGTGCAGGCGGGTGCAGCTGAGCTTGTGTTTCCTGGGGAGGTGTTTACTGGGCTCCCGCGTCCAGAGCTGGAGCCCGAACTTGTGTTTCTCTTTTGCTCAGACTGAACAGGTGGAAAGAAACTACATCAAAGAAAAGAAGGCCGCGGTGAAAGAATTTGAAGACAAGAAGGTGGAGCTGAAAGAGAACTTGATTGCTGAGCTGGAAGAGAAGAAGAAAATGATCGAAAACGAAAAGCTAACGATGGAGCTGACTGGAGGTACGAAGGCACCACAGGGCAGGGGCGGGGGGGGGGGGGGTTGTGCAGTCACTCTCCTGTCTTCCCTCAGCTCCTCGTTCAGGCAGAGTGAGCTGAAAGGAGGGTGGGCTTTGACAGGACGGCTCAGACTTCTAGCTCTGTCTCATACTGGCTGTGTGATTTTGGCCACCGAGCATCTCTGAGCCTATTTCCCTCTCTCTGAAATGGGGCTGATCAGACCTTGTGTCACAGGATTGTGGTTGGAAACGTGAGTGCCTGGCACAGTGGCCTGCGTGTGTAACAGGCATTCAGTAAGTGGTAGTCCTTTAGTAGTGACTGCAGCTTCTGGTGTGTGCTTTATTTAATTTAATTCCTGGGTCAGCCGCACATCTAGTTTATGTTCACGAATTACTTACGCAGCTCTGTGGTGGTGGGAATCTGTTTTTTTAGTTCACCTTAATGACAGGAGAGACATTTCCTTCGACCTAGATAGGAGAACAAAGGCATTTGGCTGTATCATCTGTGCTCTTAGATCCCTTCCCCAGGTGTTACTGTGAATGTTTCAGAAAGAGTTGGTACAAAGTTGGCAGGAGTAGCCAAAGTGAACTAGTTTCCTGTAGAGGTAGTCAAGTTACTTAGACCCTGAGCCAATCCCTCCCTTGTCTTCTAGGCTTTAGTAATCCGCATACGGGAAGTCTGCAGTTGTAGGCAAGCGGAAGGGAGAAGCAGCGGGGGCTGTTGTTCTGTCGCTGTATGTATACCGAGGAATCTTAGAATATGGGGCGGGAATTGACTTGAACTAGATATTTTGGAACTTGGCAAAATTTCTGTCAGCAAATACTGCAGGACAAGTCAGTGGTGAGTTCGTCACCTGGATGGGTAAGAGGCATGCCTTCTGCACACCCCCATATTTAACTCTTGCCATGTACAGAAGGTGCTGGGGCTCTGGCATGTCTGACGTTAGTAGGGGTCTATAAGAAATGCGTTGTTTTCATGTTAAGTCCTTGGGGCAGAGTTTAGAAGTAACTGTTAAGAAGTAGTATTTCTCTTTCTGTATTTCTGGTGCTGTGACCCAGTGGGGCCCTTCGACTGACATAAACTTCTGGCCCCAACCCCCATGATACACCCACGAGAATGTGGTGTATCTGAAGTGAGGGTCTGGTTCTTCAGAAATCTCTCCCCTGGTACACTTCCTTATTGAAAGACTCAGCAGAAGGAATTATGTCCTTGAAGGCCTCTGGAAGTGTCTCAAATGTTTTTTCGGTAAGAATGCGTGCTAAAATAGCATCTTCAGACAGTACCATCTTGTTCTTGTGGACATGCTTTGTTGATTAGACTGCCAGCCCTGTGCTGCCGTGTTCAATACCAGTCTGTCTGTTTTCTGACCTGTGTACCATTTTCTTTGACGGTGGCCGTTTCTGGCATTGATGCCTCATCGCTCTCTGCTAGAGCCACCAGATGTTCGGGAGTCTTCATTAGGCTAGTGGGAAATATCGTCAGTTTATAGCTGCTCCCTTTCCATCTGCAGGGAAGGATATCATCACCTTACCTGTGATTTGGCATCCTGATTATTGACAAGCAGTAGACATTGTTTGGCCAGGCCGTTTCGCAGTCAGAATCTTAACTGGGACAGGAGGTGTCCCCAGTGACTTGAGGCTGAACCTGCCAGGGTAGAAAAGACAAATAAATGTGGGGAAGTCATTTGTAACGCAGTAAAATAGATTGCACAAGTGCTTAAAGCTAGCCATGGGCATTAAAGCTACTGATGTCCTTCCTCAAGCCGTTTGGTACCCTTGGTATGGAAAAGCTCTGCCAAGGTAATGATAGAGCGTCGGAAGAAAAGGCAGTGGAGCTAGAAGGATAATTAGTGTTCCCACAGATGGTGCCGCTATGGTGCTGGATGAAAGGCCTGATCTCACTCCTCTCATTGAGTGACTCATTTCACCTTTGTGGATTGATGCCCAGTATCAGCATTGGCTGGCTCTGCCTGGAAAAGATAGTTTTTTAAAATCTCCTCTTCTGGTCCAACGTGAAGATCTCTCGAAAAACAAGGCTGGAATGAGAGGCCGATGGGAAGCTTGGACCGAATAACCTGTTGGGAACGGGGAGAGCCAGTGACCTGCTCTGCCTGAACAGGCCTGAAAGCTTTGCAGTCTCTGTGGGGGTTAGTGGGAGGTTCTCCACTGCCCAAGCTGCTCTTGAAGAACTTAGGACAGCAGGCTGTGCGGGCGGAGAGATGTGCTATCGGTAAGGAAACCGGGATAACCGAGGATCAGCGCTCCTCCAGCTTGGCTGTGTGCATGGGCCACCTGGGGGTCTTGATAGGTGCAGCTCCTGCCTCAGGTGTGGGGGGGGAGCCTGCGATCCTGTATTTGTAACCACCTCCCAGGGGCTGCTAATGCTGTTGGCTGGACCACACTTTTTGAGTAATGAGGACGTGGGTGGGGTTACCTGAGTGTGAGTTTTCTCTGCAGTTGAGGCCAAGGTTATGAGTAACCCAGATAATCAGTGAGAATTTAATGAGCTTTAAAATGTGGGGCGCTCGATCGTTTTTCATCCATTTGTCCACTTCCTGTCTTGAGGATAGCTGCCTTTTCTCCTTTCTCTTAACAGCCTATCTCCTTGGTCTCAACAGCCACCACCCGCCACTTCATTTTTTTTGTAATTTTTGCCTTGCCAGGGGCATGTTCCAACCCTCAGGTCCCTGTGGATGCTACTCGTGACCCCATTAAGCCTGGGAGTTTCCTTTAGAAGATAACTGGATTTGTAGGTGGAGCCTACGAGTTAAATTTTTTTATAATAATAAAATTAAAATATTAAGATATGCTAAAGTACTGTCTCCTGAGTACTTATGTCGAGCCAGGTATTACATAAAAACACTGGAATTCCTCATTAGGCTGACAGATGTGGACGAATCCTGGCCCTCTCCTGAACTTGGTTCTCTGGTGGGGTTTTCTCATTTAAGAAGGCGATGGGAGAACCTATGTTTAGGAAGGAGAATGGGAGGTTTGGTGCGAAGGTCGGATGATATAACGCCTAGGAGGTGCTTCAGAGCGTGGCTGGGGGCTGCACACAGAGCCAGCACTTAGGGATTGGGAACTTGTAGCAGTTTTCAGTTCCTGCAGCTCCCTTCGGTGGACTTGGCGGAGCAGCCTCAGAGGGACGGAGACACTTGCTCAAAGCTCCCCAGTGGGATAGTGCTTACGCCACAACTGGTCTTAACCACCGCATTGTCCCAACTTCCTACCATGGAGATACCGTGGATTCACGCGGTGCTGAGTGATTCGTACAGTGAGGCTAATACTGGTCCTCAAGGAGCTTGTATTCTGGTAGTGACAAGACTGACACAGCTCCTTTGTCCTGCCCAGAGTAAGGCGGTGTCCAGAGAGTAGGCTTCTAAATGAAGGTAAATGTTTGTCAGGCTTGTTTTTAGGGATTGTAAGACCTTGCAAGGGTATGTACATGTGGTTGTACTGATGCGGGCGTGGTTTCAACCACGAGGAACAGATGCCAGTGAGCAGGGAACCTTGGAAGCCCCGGCAAGGAGATGAGGCCTCACACAAATATCTGGGCAGGGGGAATGCCGGAGGTGACCTGGATTTGGGGTGGAGCGGGCTCGGTGCCCAGAAGCTCTTTGCTGGCACTGCCTTTGTGGGATCCAGGTGTTTTCAGTGGTTGAGGGTGCAGAGGACGGCTTGATTGGTTCACTCTTGTAATACCATCCCTGTGCTCCTGACAGCTTTGGCCTAAGGGGGATGGGGCCCTTCACCCTTCATTCCTACCCTGATTGGTTGGTCACCGAAGACCAACCTTCGACCGAAGACCGAAGATTCTTCTCTCACCTTCCCTTCCTGCCCCCATCTCCTTGATTTGTGATGCTGATGAGCTGGCCAGCCCCTTAGAGAGGGGCCAGGATATGCTGGACTTTGCTCTGGGCCTCTAGGTTTGCCCTATGTTGCACTGCCCCCTGGTTTGTAGCCAGTCTGTTACAGTGGTTACCCTGCAGTGGCTTGTTTTTCTGCCACTTAATGTTCTTTTTCTTAAGGATACTCCTTTGAGTCACTGCAGCTGTGGCTAAACAAGTATGGTTTTGTTTTTATTTATTTTTTATTATTTTTTTTATTTAACGTTTATTTATTTTTGAGACAGACAGAGAGCATGAACGGGGGGAGGGGCAGAGAGAGAGGGAGACACAGAATCGGAAGCAGGCTCCAGGCTCCGAGCCATCAGCCCAGAGCCTGACTTGGGGCTCGAACTCACGGACCGCGAGATCGTGACCTGAGCCGAAGTCGGACGCTCAACCGACTGAGCCACCCAGGCGCCCCTGTTTTTAAAGTTAAAGTACGTTCCAGTGAAGCTTTTGCTGCATTTATGGGCTGTAGGCAAGTGTGCTGTTGGAGTGAATGATGAGGCCTGGAGAAGTAAGGAACCCAAGGCCAGTGGGGAAGTGGTAATTGCCGGTGATTAATGTTATCAGGAATATCTCTCCATAGGGACTGGTGCTGCAAAGGCTCTGCCCAGCACTGATTCAGTCTAAGCTGCCACTTCTTAGCCAGCATACCTGGTGCTACTTGGAGAGTGTCTGTGTCTGTCAGATACGGCCATTCGTGCTCTCCTTGCTGGTGGGTAGAGCAGGAGGAGTTATGCTGTTAAATGTCATATGTACAAGGTGGTTTGGAGAGGAGCTGCGTACCTGGTCTCAGCCCTTGTCCAGTGTTTCTGCCTCCTGTACTCTCCTGCCTCGGTGTGTTTGGTATTCAGTTAGGTCACAGAGAGTATTGCCATGGAAGCAAACCTACGAAGGGTCCTGGGTGTTCTGAGAGGCTTTCTGATTTAAGCCAGGTAGAGTAGTGTTGGGCTCGTCTGAGAGGAAGACTGATTTCCTGCTCAAGTGCTTTCTCCAGGGCTGCCAGGCTCCAACATCTGAGTGTCACTTCCGGAAGTCTGACTTTTATGGTGTCCCCAGATTGAGCCCCTTGGGCCTCTTACTGGCCAAACTCACAGGAGACTGCTGTTACAAACTCAGTACGCCAGCCTGTTGCTTCTTGTGAGAAGTGGAACTTCTAGGTGGATTCAGACCTGGGTCAGTCAGATATCCTTTCTTTCCCTCTGTGAAAAATCTACCTCAGACGGCTGGAGCGACATGAGTGGAGTCCATAACGTAGCTTCGGAACTACAGCGCGTGGTACTTACGTGTTGATCTTCTCCACGAGTCACGTGGCCAGGCCTGCTCCCTGCTCACTCTCCTGGCTGGTGTTGGGGATGGCCTACTACATCTTGGAGGCTTTTTTGGAGCACCTTCCTTCTGCTGAAGCAGTCTTTTGGATGAAAATTGATTAGGTTATTGTGGTGGCTAGGCTAATAAAATGGATTGATTTTTGCCATTTCATAAGAAGAATTTGATTATATTTTCTGATTTGTGAGTGATGCAGTTATGATTTTCTGAGCCTATTGGCCATGATTAGACCGGGTTATTCCCACATTCTCTCAGCTGTGCCTTGACTGGCTCATTTCCATCATGTGTGGCCCACCCTCCCCATGCCTTAGACTCGGCAGCCCAGAGGGCAGGGCACAGTCAGCCATTGTCTTTGGTGGACCATTCATTGGTGTTCATGTGCTAGGTACTCTTTCTCTAGTGTTCTTTGGGTTGGGCGAGCTCCCTTCACACCTTGATTTTTGAATTAGGTGTGAATATTGCACAGCCTCACAGTTGACATTGGTTGTCTTCAAGCGTGTAACTTCTATTTCATTCAGCTGTTTGTACCTTGACTTTAAAAAAAAAATTTTTTTAATGTTTGTTTATTTTTGAGAGGGAGAGAGAGTGCAAGCAGGGGAGGGGCAGAGAGAGAGAGACACACACAGAATCTGAAGCAGGCTCTGGGCTCTGAGCTGTCAGCACAGAGTCCGACGTGGGGCTCAAACTCACGAACTGTGAGATCATGACTTGAGCTAAAGTCGGATGCTTAACCAGCTGAGCTACCCAGGTGCCCCTGATTTTTTTTAAAAAGATTTTTTTGTACAGTGCTTTCCTGGCTGCAGATGGCATAGTAAAAACTAGCATTGATTGAGCTCTCGACGCCAGGCACCATGTTTTAGGGCTTTACTCGTATCTCACGTAAGCCTCGCAGCATCCTGTGAGGGAAGTATTACTGATAATTCCATTTTATAGATGAAGTAACTTGACACAGAGGATTTACCTAGCCCACCTGAGGTCCCACAGCCACGGCAGGGATTCACATGTACCAGCCAGTAAGTAACTGGAGGAGTGCACCCTCTCGGTAGAGGGGGAGCCGTTTCCAGTAGAGAGGACTCCCCTCCCCGCTGTCTCCTGGGGCGGGTGTGTGAGTCCTCCTTCCTTCTACCCCCCACTCCACGCACACCTGTACACACACTTATCAGGACTGCACTTCCCCTTCACTTAAAGGGGCGAGAAGTCAGCGTTGCCCGTTTCCCTTCTTAAGAGCAACACGCAGAAATATCTTTTGGCTTTGTGCTCGCGACTATTAACTTGGCAGCTCCTGCACAGTGGAAGAGGTACGCTTGAATTCCTTGCCACAGTGGAAGGGCTGGCTACACTTGAATTCCGTGAGGCTGTCCGTCTGCCGTGCCGAGGGGATGCGTGGTCGTGGATGAATGGTCTCCTCATGTCGTCGTTGTGCAGGAAACTCTGTGACACCCCTGCCACAACTATGGCTTAGGTGCTGGGGTGGAATTCAGGTGTCTCTGGGGAAAACGTGCCATACGGTGTGGCACTTGGTAGCAGAGGTTTGTCCAGAGGTTTGCTCTGGTTGTTTGGAAGGCGGTGTGACTCTGGAAGATCATGTAATGGGGAGCGTGGCGCTGGCTCTCAAGGGGTGTCGTGCAGGAGTTTGCCGGGCTGAAAAGAGGGGGCCAGGCAGAGAGGACAGAGGGCAAAGGCTTGAAGGCATAGTAAGGCGTGTGCCCTTGGGTGACAGACGAGCTAAAAGCTCTCACATGGTGTATGTGGGAAGGAAGGAGAAGGGGCAAGACCAGAAAGTGACCCGGGCTTTTTTCCATAGAATGTGGCAAGCCATAGAAGCATTGAATAAGAAAGGGGATGTGTTGTAGAAGGATCTGATGTGCGTCTTAGGGAAATTGCTCTGACGGAGATAAGAATAGGATGAGGGAATGGAGTTGAGAAGTGGTTTAATGGCAGAACTGCCCACGACCTGGTGAATATGATGCTTGGGTGAGGGAAGATAAGTCACAATGACAGAGTGCCCTGACCAAGAGGGATGGACAGATGTGATGTCCCCAAGACTCGGGAGAAGAGGCAGCCATGGGAGGTGAGACAAAAAGTGAGAGTGGATGGTGTTCCCGGGCATAGGTTGCCATTCAGAAGGGTGGGGAAGCTGGTATTGGTGACAGAGGCTCACTGGGACACAGGCTGAGAACTGACTGGACTCTAGAGGTCACCAGCAGAAAGGAGCCCAAGGAGGCAGGTCAGGTGAGGGGAGATCTGGGTGGTGATGGCAAGGGGAGGAGAGATTTTAAGGTAAGGAGAGTCAACAGCAGTGTCAGACTGCAGAGAAAAGTCAAGAAGAATGAAAAAGGCCTTTATTATGAGCCTTCATTAGATCATTCTTGATAGTTAAGTAGCTAGAAAACGTTACAGAATAAAATGAAACTGAAGAGTCTAAGTTTGTAAATGAAGATGTCCTATAAAGATGTTGGTGCTGAGACCAGTGACCTTTCACAGAGCCTTGTGCACGCATGTGCTTCAGTTTCCCTCCCTCCGTGGGCACTGCAAGAATTAGTTGACCGAGATGACCCGAAGGTTCCTTCTGATCCCAAGAGCTACCACTCCGTGGCTTCTTAATTTGAGGGAAGAGGAGGAAAATTCTAGTTTTTGGGGTGCTGGAGAGATGCCTGCAGTGACTCTACAGGTAGACCGCAGGGTGGGGCTGCATTTTGGTGGGGGGCGGGGCAGCGTGCACTTAGGCCATCCAGTCTGAGTCTTCAGGATAGCCCTCCTCTGAAGTCTGAAATGGATGTCTGGCTTGGGCCATGTCCGGATGTCCCCAGTAAAACAGTTCTGATTGGGTGGCTCTGGGGCAGATATTTGTACAGTACAGCAATTCTTACTGACTTCAAGTGGTAGTCGGATAGATTTACCCATTCAATTCTTGCCACAGATTCTATGGAAGTGAAACCCATCATGACCAGAAAGTTGCGGAGGCGACCAAATGATCCTGTCCCCATCCCAGACAAGAGGAGAAAACCTGCTCCTGATATCCATTTGCATCAAGCCTTAATTTTTCATCAAGCTGTTTTTCTTTAGACTGAATCTTTTGCTTATCTGTTTGCTAGAATATATATGGCCACTGTCTTACAGAAATTGTCGTGATTGGCAAGCGTGTGTATTTACCCATGAGCTAGGGAATGGCCGTTTTACTGTTGAGTCCTTAGTTGCTGCTGCTTCCAGTGGGAGGGGTTTATAGATAGCAGTTTTTGGAAAGGCACTTGGTGTTGGGAGTTCAGCCTGGTGTTAACACTTGGAGATTCAGGGCGACCTCAGATTACACGTGCCTTAATTTTTCTACCTGTAAGACAAGGACAGTGATACCTATCTTTTGTACCTCTGTTATCTACATCCTGAAACCAGTGCAATGCAAATTGTTAAAGCGAATGAGATTTCAGTCTCATAAAAAAGCCCTTTAGTCATAAAAATGGGAGTGGGAAGAGAGCACGCATGGCAAAGTTCTGTTTCTTTGTTCTTGGAGAGGATAAGTGGCCATTGCACAGAATGATTCAGTTGTTTGCCACCAAGAAAGGGTTTTGACTTCAGGTACCTTTGTCTTCACAACCGAGGGTTTAAGTTACGTGGGAAGGACAAGCCCACGCCTGTGTGTGTGTGTGTGTGTGTGTGTGTGTGTGTGTGTGTGTGTGTGTGCGCGCACGTGCAAGGCTTCGGATCTTTAGAACAAGAGCACTTCATAAACTGAGCAGGAAGTTCTCCTGGTACCGTGTCCTGTGCTCTCAATCTTGTAGTTTCTGAACGACTTAGAGACGCTTGGAAGAAATTTGTGAATTTATTTACATACCTGGGCACCACGACATTTAGTAGAATCAGCAACTTCCGAGAGGCACACTGTTTTAGAAACAGCACCCGACACAGTCACACTGTAAATTCTAAAGTTCTGGTACTGTTTTGTTGATTTCTGCTTGCTTGGAAGCCATGGCCCTTGGACATGTTCCTTTAACTCTCAACACCCCAGCTAAACTATTTGTTAACAGATGAACAGATCATGGAGGATCTGAGAACGTTAAATAAGGTACGGTTTGATTTTTTGATTTATTTGAAAGCTTAGGCTTGGTAATGGCTTTGTGCTTCATGTTGTTCGTGTGTTACTTGTTAAATCAGTTTGATACCTTTGACACATGAAGTTGCATCTGAAATGATTTGTTCTAAGATTTCTTGTTGTTCTTCCTACAGCTTAAGTCACCCAAGAGACCAGGTAAGTGCACAGTGTTACTGGCATTTGTGCAATCTTTTTATCATGTTGTTGGAAAAGCATGCTTCTATCTCACAGGCATTTGTTGCACTTTTCAAAAATAAAATGTTATTTGCCTAAGAGCAGTCATCATGAAGACTGAAGGGAACCTTAAGTGCACCCTCCCCTGATTTTTTTTTTTTTTTTTTTTTTCTAGCCCCGCTATGTTGAAGCTATTTTTGCCTTTACCTTAGGATTTATTGTAAAAGAGACAGTTGATTGATTGGCTGGTGAAGGTTTCCTTCTGTGTAGGCCTCAAGGTACAAGATTTAAGTCTGCCTCCATTTCTGGAAATGAAACCAGAAGGATTTTTCAGCATTACTTTCTGGAATTGAGTGCTAGGCAGTGCTGTTCCAGTGCCTTTTCACAGCCTGGCTCTGGTAAGGGACTCAGAGTCCTAGTTTATAGAAGAGGCCAGCCCAGTGTTCATGGTGGTTCCTTTCAGAGTGGCACTCGAGAGTCTGTGCTAGGCTGCAAGATAGAATTCTGAACGGGCAAGGCATTGTTACGTTTTAAGCACTGTGATTACTCACACATCTCTCTGCTCACCAAGTCTTGTGGAAGGAAACAAGATTCTTTTTTCTCTTAGTAATTTCCTTCTGAGGGCCACCATTGTCTGCAGAGAGGTCCTGATTTTCTAAAGGCATGGTGGGGAGGGGTTTGTATAAAGTGTATGAATTTAGATCCTTTGAACCACCGGCAGTTATGACCACTATGTTAACTTGACTCTGTACACACATGGTGGCCTGCTCTACCTAGTAAGTAAAAAATCATTCGAGAAATGAGTTCAGTTTTATAAAGAGATTTTTCTAATTTTTGCCGTTCAGGGCTTCTGATCACTGGGGTTTTAGTCCTTCTCTTAGGGACCTTGGGCAAATCCCTTAGACTGCATCTCTGGTTTCTCCTCTGTTCAGTGAGGTTAACCTGTGCCTCGCCTACCTCACAGGGTTGCCTTGAGGAGCAAGTCAGGCATAATACACAAAAATTTTGTTGAATTCTCATTTTTACACCCCTGAGGAGTTAATGATCGAGTTTATTACCACTTTTAGTAGCATTTCAGTTAAAGCATGTTAGCTGGTGGACCCACATGCTTGTTACATGCTTGGTCACTGAAATATCTTTGCTTCCTCCAGCATCCCCGTCCTCTCCTGAACACTTGCCTGCCACGCCGGCAGAGTCTCCAGCCCAGAGATTTGAAGCTCGGATAGAAGATGGGAAACTGTACTATGACAAAAGATGGTATGTTGTGGAAGATCACAGATTACTTGCAGGAGTCTCAAAAGAACATCTTGGAAGAGGGCTGGGGCTCTCGTTATCGCTGAGCATGGCTGCTGCTTAACTTACATACTACTGAAGTGGAATAACATTTAAAAGTGTGTCAGGAGTGGGGCACCTGACTGGCTCAGTCGGTGGATCAACAGCGTGGGACTCTTGATCTTGGGTCATGTGTTTGAGCCCCACATTGGGCGTAGAGCTCACTTAAAAAAAAAAATGTGTCAGGAGTCATTTGATCATTAGATCTGTGAACACAGCGTTCCCCAAAAACGTGTTCTGATAGGGACCCCTTGTCCGTGCTACTATCATCGTGCTAGAATTTGCAGGCCTCTGTCTCTGGTGCTACCCCTGTGGACTGAGGCCAGGTCCCTCTCTGCCTTCTCTTAACTCTGCCCTTGTGCACTAAAATTAATAGGTATTCTGTGGAAAAAAGGATTTTGTGGTCAGATGAGTTTGGGGTATGACCATGTTAATTAAGGTAATTGGGTTTCTTCATTGTCGTGCTTTTTTGGGTTATCTGATATGCTAATGTGCATTGTCAGTTTCTGAGATGTTATCAGATATTACTTGACCCCAGGTACTGTTTTTGCATGCATCATTTTGCTATACGAATGTTCTAGGAAACATACTTGGGGGAGTTGAATCCTAAAACATTACCAGTTTAGACACCATTTTTTTTTTAAACCGTTATTTGCATAATTTTCTTAGCTGCATGTGAGAGTATAGGTATGATTACCTTAGCTTTTTAATACGCCAGAAATAATTTCAGAATAAAGACCATTTGACACCTTCAGACCACCAGCATTTCTATCGGAGAGGAGAGAGTAAAGCAATATGAAAGGGCTTACAAAGTCGTTCACTTACTCCTTCAACAAATGTTACTATCTGTTCTGTAACTAGGCATTCTACTAGGTGTTAAGCCACCCTGGATCCCTCCTCGTATCACAGCTCCTTTATTCTGATAGATCCCTTTTATTCACTGTCCATATGCAGGCACACTTAGTTTATGTCATGGTGGACACAAATTTGCATTCTGAATTTTCACTCGTTTGTGTGGAGAATGTTTATCTGGGGTTATTGCATACTTTCTGTACTTATCATTTATAATCGCTATCATTTATAACCTTTTGAGTTTCAGTGTATTTAACCTAAAGTTCCAAAATTAGAGTAATGGCTATTTAGAATTTTTTGAGCTTTGTTAAAAAAAGTGCCCAAGATTGTTAGTTGATTACAATATAATATCACACTTATGAAGTTGGCAGAAATGCTTAGAAATGTAGTCATGGTTGAAATAATCCCGTTCCACCAAAATATCAGGTTACAGTAAGTTAATTACCCAGTAGATGGTGAAGGCCTCTGTGAGCCTGATCTTAGTGACTTCTGCCGCTCTCATTTGACTATTCTCTGGCTTTCTTCAAAAAGTCCAGTTATATTGTATCTTAATATTGCTTATGAGAACATTACCACTAGGTGGCAGGCCCCAACAGGTCAACACGCTGAGGGGCAAAATAAGATGAAAAATGTTTCTAATAATGAAAACCAAATAACCTTTAAAGATCAAGCCCGCACATAAGAACTGTCCTCAAAAATGATGAGATTTATCACTAACGTTTTTACGGATCTATGAGTCTTGAAGCCATGTGATATTTCAAATGATGTTCATTTTGTAATTGCGTTGCTTCAGATCTTCTTTCTAAGGCTTAAGTCTCAGACTTTATGAGACTTGTCTTGAGGGTGAAATGCAGTAAAATAAAATTCTTGCTTTTCTAAAGAAGGGATCCATGGTGCCTGGCATTTCATAACATAAACAGAGTGGTGAGGTTAGATGTGCTAGACCTCCTGAGCATTTTGAATGAATTTTGCTGTCTTTCTCATGGTTGCTGCAGAAATTTTTAAAAGAAGGTCTCGGGGCGGGGGCGGCGGGGGGTGGTGGCACCTGGGTGACAGTCCTTTAAGCTTCTGGTTATTCATTTTGGCTCAGGTCATGATCTCAGAGTTGTGACATCGAGCCCTGCGTTGGGCTCTGTGCTGAGTGTGGAGCCTGCTTGGGATTCTCTTTCCCTCTCTCTCTGCCCCCTGCTCAAATAAATAAATAAACTTTAAAAAAATTAATTAAAAAAAAAGGTTTCTGGGAGCATTTTCCTTCTTCAGTGAATTTAAAGTTGCTTGTGGTTAAATATTGAGATTATTTTCATCTGTATTCTGTTTTTCACTTCTTTGGCTTTGGCAGTCAGAGTTGATGACATGTTTGTTGGAAGGTGGGTCTCTCCTTTTCCTGCCGTATCATGTGAGTCCTGGCCAATGCTCTTGACCAGCGTGTAGCTGGCCTCCTCTCTCCCCAGGCTCTTGATGTCTGGCCTTTGTCAGGTTGGGGGCTGTCATCCTTCCTTCTTCTGCACCAGTCCTGAATCTGAGAGGTCAGCACACTGCTTTATGCTCTTTGCAGTGGTGTGGAGTATTTTGGTGCGACAGTATTTCTGGCAAAACCTGTTTCATTGAGTTTTCAATGACTTCAGCAAAATGAGTGTGATTCAGGCTTCCCATCTCTGCGTGAACACTTATCAAGCAAGCTACGTGTCGTTTTGAAAGATAAGCATCTTTGCTTTGCCTTGGTCCGGTAGTGCTTTTAAGGCATTTTATGTCCTGCTGTAAGTCTTCCTCACATTTTGATTTGGACTAATGATCCTTCTTAGCAAGTACCACGAAAGTGGCTGATATTTTAAGATAACTAACTGATGGTGCCGGCGGACTGGTTTATCTCTCTTTACTTTAAATCTGGGGCTGCTGATGTGAATCAGGAACGAAGTCCCCCTGCTTCCTCCAGTCTTTGACTGACAAAGACTGTTGAGACGGTGAAGATTTACACCTGGCATCGGGGCTCCTTGAGGTTCCAGAGCTGTAACATGGCATTTAGTTTTTTTGGGAAATGAAATGTTAATATCAGGGTTCCCTGTAGGATACAAAATTAAATTATTTCTACCTCCTCCTTTTTGACCTATGTTTTAAGGAAATTGCTTTCTTCCATGATGGTAGTGTTGATTCTAGTTCATTGGGTTTAACAGTAGAAGCAAAGCCTTATGAGCTCATTTGTCAGGATTCCCAGGTCAGGATTTCCACTAGTAATAAAGTGATAAAGTCAATTTGACTTTTGGGGCTTGTTCTCTGAGGCTATTTCAAGTGTTTTTTCCATCCGAGATGAAGGCAGCTTGTAAAATGGGTTAATTGGCAAAAAAGTGATAATGTACGTTTTTACTGATTTAGCTCTATTGTTGCTGCTTTTTTAACAGTTTTTATGTCTAAGTTTATTTTCAGTTTTCTCCCTCTGTTTTATTGGTCTTTAGGCATTGAAAAGTAAATTTGTATGTTAAGGTTGTCATATACTTTTTAGTTTCATTTTGAAAATATAAACACTAATTTCTGAGGACTTGCCCCCCCACCTCCCCGATAATTCAGATCATTGAATAGATTTGATATCCAGGGATAATGGTTCCTCAAGACCATGGTGCGGTGTGTGAGATCTGGTTCAGGAGGACCTGGAAACCCAGTTGGCTCGGAAGTGGGCTGTTTTGGGAAACGCACGGGCCAGCTCTACTGTGGAGCAAATGGTGACCATTGGTGGACACTCAAGCCACCACCAGTTGGTGATCCCAGAGCAGGCAGACTTGGGAGGTGGCCAGATGCTCAAGTCCCAGATCACTTCTGGGATGGGGGATGGCGGTGGTAATAGGCCTCATAGACCTCATTGTTAAAGCCGGTCAGCAGTGTTGGGGTTTGCATCCTGTGCACATCTGAAGGAAAGCAACACATCTCCCAGAGTTAGCTGTTGTCTTTAATAGACATTAAGATGTTAATTTTAACACTACGTTTCGTTTTTACCCATCTTTGTTGTTCAGGTATTTTCCAGAAGCATGATTTACTTGATTTTTAACATAAATAACACTTGATTATTTCAGAAAAAAGAAAGCCATGCAATAAAAGGAATACCATTCTTTTTATTATTAGTATTATTTATTTTCAAGTTCATTACCATACACTATAGTCTTGGTTTCAGGAGTAGAACTCAGGGATTCTTCTTTTACATATGACGCCCGGTGTTCATCCCAAAAAGTACCCTCCTTAATGCCCATCACCCGTTTAACACCCCCTCCTCCCCAGCCACCCTTAGTTCTCTGTATTTAAGAGTCTGTTATGGTTTGCCTCCCTCTCTGTTTTATTTTTCTTTCCCTTCCCCTATGTTCATCTGTTGAGTTTCTCAAATTCCACGAGTGAAATCATGTGTCTTTCTCTGACTGACTTCACTTAGCATAATACCTTCCATCCACTTGTTGCAAATGGCAAGATTTCATTCTTTTTCATTGCTGAGTAGTAGTATGTATATATAAACCACATCATCTTTATCCACTTATCAGTTGATGGACACTTGGGCTCTTTCCATAAATTGGCTGTTGTTGATGGCGCTGCTATGTATATAATACCACTCTTAATTTAGATTCACATTTCTATAAAATCGTAATATACATTTTATTATGCATCTTAACTACAGATTTACCCAGTTTTTTTCTGTGTGTGTGTGTGTGTATGTGTATGATACACATGCAACATGCATCTGTTTTATGTGCACAGGAACATAATGGACATAATGGACATAGTTTTTCCCCCCTCCACTTAGCAGTATATTAAGTACCTTTCCACACTAGTAACCTACTTCTTCACACTGTGACCTTTCTTTATTAAAGTGTTTAGAAAATAGTATCAGAATGACTTGGGGCTAGGTGCATGTTGTTTTGTGTCTTTGTCCCTTTTATAACTCATAATCCCTGTAGAACATCCAAATGTTCCCCTCTCTCTGTATTTTTATTCTGACCATCACTTGAGATGTTACTATTTATGTAGGAAAGTTGGCTTAGATGTGGGAGGGAAACTGGAGTTTTTGAGTGATGCTGTGAGTTAATTCTGCCTTTCCTCATGCGCTGTATACTTCAGACCTTGTGATATTACATATTTAGCATAATGAAGGTCCCCTGACCCAGTTTACCAACTGATCTCTGGCCAAAAGCAACTTTAAAGCTGAGTCTAAACCAATCTTGCTGTTCTAATTGCATTTATGATTCGATTTCTTTTAACAGTGTTTTCAGGAAGTAAATTGAGTTAGAAACCCGAGTTTCAGCTTCTAAGTAGCAGGTTAAAGAGTGCTTAGAACCTCGATTGGAAAAAGCTCGTTGTGGGAGTGAAGTCCATCTCTCACTGTGATATCTTGGCAGTAGATTATTTCATTATACCGTTATACCAGCAAAGCAGTCTGCCTCTCCCTCCCCCCCCCCCCAAGGAATAGGATGCAGTGCTTTGCTGGGAGATGTGTTTTGGTAGAATTTACATGAGTTAGTGGGTTTGGCCAGATCTCTGCAGCCAGAATGAACCAAAGGTTAGATTTTTGACTAACTGGGGCTGGCCCAGGCCAGGGCTCCCAGCCGCAGCTCAGCTGATGTTTCCAACTCTTGCAGTCCAGCAGCTGCTCTGTCCTCCTGTGGCAGCTGCTGCTGTCTCATTTGGGCTTTGGCCCTGGCTTCATCACTTTCATCCTCGGCCTTGTCCCTGAACTTGTAGAAGTTGAAGGTGGTCCTGTGCTGCAGGCCAAGAGGATAGCTACTGGGGCTGAAATGGAATGTCTGTCTTGTCAGCTTCATGCAAGGCAGCTCTCTTGACTGATGGGGCCGAATTAAATCCCCGTTGGTACATACCCTGATGCTCAGAACTTCGCCTGGTTTATGCCTGCCAGGGTGAGTACTCAGTGTTTTTCATGGCCACTGTATTTGAAGCTGTGTGACAGCAGAGACCTTGTGGCCCTGTTGACTGTCCACCTCCAACCTCCAGCGTACTCACTGGTATGCGGTAAGTGATTAATGAGTCATCTGAGTGACCAAAGTAAGGGCTGAATTTGGCCTCCTTCTTATGGATGACTTATTTGGACACATTGAAAATAGGTTTGAACAAGTGTTCTATTATTTGTGTATTTTATCCACTGAACCTTCAGTGATTTGAGATGGGCTTGCCCGGGGGAATAGGTTGGTTTTTTGTTTGTTTTTTTTTTTTTTTAGAGCTGGGGAGGGACAGAGACAGAGGGGGACAGAGGATCCAAAGCAGGCTATGCACTGACAGCAGTGAGCCCGATGTGAGGCTTGAACTCATGAATCACCATGACATCATGACCTGAGCTAAAGTCGATGCTCAACTGACTGAGTCACTGAGGTGCGCCAGAATAGGTTTTCTTTGAAAAATTGTAATGTACTTTTTGAAATGGGTTTTATAGTCCAAATAAAAAGTAAATACATGGTGTTAGTTTCCCAGCCTTTCCTCAGCCCCCTTTTCCCCTCTGCAGAAGGCCCAAGGAATAGAAGTTTCAGATTTAGAAGATTAAGAGGCCGTCTGGTCTAATCCAAGGATGGAAGCCTTTAAATTAAACCTGAAATCCGGGCTCTTCCTCAAATGTAAAATAAGACTCTTAATTATATTTTTTGTGGTGGTGTTTTTCTGTCTTCCCTTTTTTCCTTCCTTTTTTAATTGGTGCCTGTAACAGTATTATTAAAATTTGTTAAGCATGTAGCTCTTATGTGAAGTGTTCTTTCTACAAAAGGAAAAACAGCAACAACAATTAACTCTAAAGAAGAGGGCAGGAGGAAACGTTGGGAGGAGATGGGTATGTTCGTGGTGGTGATGATTTCATGGGTGTATACTTACCCCAAACTCCTCGAGTTACAAACAGTAAATATGTATAGCTTTTTAACATGTCCGTGATACCTTAGTACAGTGGTTAAAAATATAAACAAATTTGTGTCTTGTTTTTGGCAGGTACCACAAGAGCCAAGCCATCTATCTGGAGTCAAAGGACAACCAGAAGCTGAGCTGTGTGATCAGCTCAGTCGGAGCCAATGAGGTAGGGACTGAACTCCCTAATCCTGCAGGAGAGGAGAGCACAGTGCGATAAGCGTGCAGGCGCCGCCCAGAGAGTGCGGTGGAACCTGGTGTGCTGTGCGGGTTAGGAGGGAAGTCAGCACTTCAGGCAGAAACTGCACGTAGTCACAGTGCCCCCTGAAAATTCCTTGCTTTGCTGGACTAACAACATATGTGGATTTGTATATTCCTGGTGGTATTTGTGAGCTCCACATACAGTAATTGAGTTGGGAGCCACTGAGAGAGACCACAGGAAAGAACAGAAGGCAAGTCTGTGTGATGTCTTTGTGTTCGTATCCTGCTGCTTTGTAAGGTAACCGTGTACTGAGAATGGAACTTGCTTGTGGAGCATACTCCATCTTTGTAATTTCGCTAGAGCTTTCATGTTTACTGAGACGCAGGGTCTGGCATACAGTAAGTGCTCAGTAAATGGATGCTGGCCTGATCTGAGCCACACGCTACTCCTTGCCTGTTGTCTTTACGATCTGACGTGTCCTCTTGCACCTCTCAGCAGTGAGCTACCAGGCTCTTGTCCTTAGGTATTGGTTTCCTAGAGTCTCTCCTGTAGGAGAGGGACTGGTTCCAAAGTCAGCTCAGAGGGTTATGCCCGCGGATGGTATGATTGACGATGTGAGTTCTCCGACTGGCCCTTCATTAGAGGGATGTCAGCAATGTGTAACTTGTATTGTTAGTAGTTTTAAAAAAGTTTAAAACTTTAATAGCTCGATTGGCTTGATCTTTTATCAGTCCACAAACGTCTGCAAAGAAATTGATTTTTAGGTGTCTACCCTCTGTAACTTATTCGTGCCAGTGCACAGTAAATCTAATGAAACTGGATTATGAAATAACTTAAGCCTCTTCCATTCTCCCAGCTTCCTGAATTGAAAATGCCCTCAAATGTGACTAGTTTGCAAAATGATTGTTTACTCAGAAGTCAGGGAGAACCTTCCAGATAAATGAATGTCCTTTTTCTCTAGGCTTGGGGTCTGTGAGTCACCCCAAGCCACGTCAGAACCAGAACAGAGGGATCTGATGAAGAGACCTGCTGTTCGTTGGCAAGAGACATTGTGACTTCGCAGCAGCCCTTGTGCCCTGCCCTGTGGCCTCTTGGGACCTAAATGTCACTTCACAACCAGTGCGTTGTCCTCCTCTGGGACACCTCGAGATTTTTCAGGAAAATAGCAACGCAGGTTACATTTTTTACTCTCTCTGTTAAAGATGGTCATCCTTTGACACAGTAGAGTGTCAGTGAGGTGACCAGAAAACGGTGACACTGAGACATGTCACCTGGAGGGGAGAAGCCTCAGTGTATCAGAGAGGCATGTGACTCTGATGATGAGGAAATATTTCTCACCTCGTGGAAGTATTCTAGCTCATTTTTCAGGTCAGATCCAAAGTGACACTGGAGCCACGTGGCCTTTGCATAAGTTGACTCCAGGCACATTTGGTGAGGGAGTCTGAGCCTTTTGGTGACTCCCCATTTCAGCCCTTCTGGGGGTCATTTTTCAGTTTAAAGTGCTTTTGCAAGGTCCTTAGGGGCTCAACTCCATGTGAAATCTTTAACTTGAGTTAAAAAAAAATTTTTTTTTAACATTTATTCATTTTTAAGAGAGAGAGAGAGTGTGCGCAAGCACGCAAGCAGGGGTGGGGCAGAGAGAGAGGGAGACAGAATCCGAAGCAGGCTCCAGGCTCCGAGCTGTCAGCACAGAGCCCAAAGAGGGGCACAAAGCCCAAAGAGGGGCTCACATGAACTGTGAGATCATGACCTGAGCTGAAGTCGGACACTGAACCGACTGAGCCACCCGGTGCCCCTAGTTTTAAACCAGCATATTTGACTGTAAAGTCTCTTGTTGATACATAAACTAAAGAGACTGAAATGAGACCAGGAACACTTTAAACCCTTGAAGCTGGCAGGGGGGGAAGGGAAAGATGGGCTTGGAGATGCATGTGGGGGAGAAGCATAACTTGAAGAACTTGAGCAGAATCCTGCGTCAGGCCCCATCTGGTGCATATCAGTTAAAACGGATGAGGAACGGGTGAGAAGCAGAGTCCGGGCTGGTTTTGGGGACAGAAGCAAGGAGTTTCGATAGCAGGTGTCAGCAACAAGGGGACTCAGCCTTCCTCTTCCATAAAATGGGGGTGAGGACAGGACTTCGTAGGGTTGTTCTGAAGATGAGAAAGCTCAGGTGTGTCGGGTGACCGAGGAGGTGGCTTTCTTCCCAGTGCTGGTGCAGAGGATGACACTTGCTGAGTGCCCCCGTCTGCCCTGGCCTCCCCCCGCTGCCCAAGTTCATCCTTGATGCCGCACAAGAACGCCTCTGCATGGTGAAATGGCAGTCATCTGCTGCGATCTGTGGGGGAAGGATGTGGCCAGGAGGGAAGGACTGTTTCAAGCTCATTGAGCCTTCTGATGATCCTGATTGGGCCTTAGCTCACTCATGGGCTTTTGTTCCTCTTCTTGTTCTTTTTTTTTTTTTCTTTCTTTTTTTTTACCCCCTGCCTTAATTGCCAGGAAACCAGAGTAGCGAAAAGCTATAATATGGAAGTCCCTTGGCAAGGAAAATATTTCCAAATTTGATTGACAGTTTATATTTGTGAACACATATATTTTGAATGTTGATAATGCTGTAATCAAACCAAATCAAAAAATGTCATTCCTTAAGATCAAGGCAAAAACAGAACCCAAGATCACTGTGCTTTCCATTTTCTTAATTTTTTTTTTTAATGTTTGTTTATTTCTGCGACAGAGACCGAGCATGAGTGGGGGAGGGGCAAAGAGAGAGGGAGACACAGAATGTGAAGCAGGCTCCATGCTCTGAGCTGTCAGCACAGAACCCGACGCGGGGCTTGAACTCACAAACCATGAGATCATGACCTGAGTCGAAGTCCGTCACTCAACCGACTGAGCCACCCAGGTGTCCCTGTGCTTTCCATTTTCTGAATCAGAGGTGTGAGAGAGGGAGAAGGGCGGTCCAGGGCTGCCGCCTGCTGTCTCGGGTGGTGGTTTCCGGGAGCAGGGCCACAGGTCAAGGAGGTGGGTTGAAGACCTCACAGGTAGACAGGAAGAGGTTGCCAGTGTTCTTCCCACACCCCATTCATGCAGATATTTTGAGGCTCTGGAAGATTTGCCCCTCGGTATTTGCTGTCAGCCCCTCTCATCTTGTTCCCTTTCCTTCTTGCCTGCAGATCTGGGTGAGGAAGACCAGTGACAGCACCAAGATGAGGATCTATTTGGGCCAGCTTCAGCGCGGGCTCTTCGTGATCCGCCGGAGGTCAGCGGCTTGACTTTCTACAGTGTTCTTCTTCCCTTGACCTTTTTTCTGGAGTGGTTTTTGGTTTTGTTTTCTTCCAAATAGAAAGTTTTTAACCCGGGAATTGCTCCCTTGGCCTTGGAAAATGGGGAGCGCTGTTGTGGATTCCGCGAGGCGCTTTGGTGGCAGCTGCTTCGGTCTTTGCGTTGCTCCTTCCTGCCTCAACCTCTTCCAGCCGTCAGTCACCATGAACTCTTACTTTTGGGAGTATTGGGAGTTTGGTTTACTCATTTCTTTATTTTTTTTGCTTATACTTTGTCTTTTTTTTTTTTTTTTTAAAGGCTCCTTTGAGTTTGAAGGAACATTTTTTTTTTTTTTTTTTTTAATTAATTATCTTTAGGTCTTTCTACCAGGAAGGGATACAGTCTACACGGCATTTTCATGAATCTGATTAGTGGATCACATAGCTCTTTCTGTTGTCGAGCCCAATTCTGTTTCTCCAGAAGCTTGGGGCAGAGGTCCTAGCAGAAGGAGATTAAGTCTCCTGGCTCTCAGCCTTCTCTGAGAAATAAATGCCTCGTGTAACATCTGGCGTATGCCATCCATTCCACTGGCTGAGCGACAGAAAAATTTGCCTGGGTGACTACGTGCACTGAGTAAATGGGGTTGGGGGAGGGGGCATTTTCACGCTTATAATGTGCTGAAGGTCCTGCATTTTAAATGTTATTTAATGCAAGTGGTATATTCAGACATGTTTGTTCTAGCTCAAGCTGGAACGAGTGGTCATTTCAGAAGTTTTTATTTCTAATTCATTTCTGTCCCCTGCTTCAAGTCGATGGAATGGTACCTCGCCCAGGCTGATTATCCAGGTTATCTATTGTAGGTGGGGAGATAAGACTGATAGTGGCAGTAATCAGTGGTCTGTAGATGCTCACTCATAACTCAGATTACACTCTTGTTGCTCATGCCACTGTTGCCCCGACCATTTCAAGCCCGTGGGGCCTTGTTGTCGGCGCCCCCTGCCTCCCAGGAGGTCTGGTCCAGCCTGAAGACAAAGAAAACTCTGCCGTGGCTGCCGCTAAACCTGCGCTCTTCCTAATGATTCCTGGTGAAACGGCCTTCCCCGTACTCTCTGCCCCACCTTCCCATCATTGGAGGAGTGATTCCCTGGCACGTGGGGTTTTCTGGATGATAGCTGTCACCTTAGGATATTTAATGAATTTGGGGTTAGAGCAACTGTTAGCATCTCTCTGGGAAATCAGTCGACCTTACACATCCTAAGACATCTTTGTATGTAGTACCCCTCGTCTCGGGTGATTCTCCTCGTGTTGTCTTTTGATGTCCACACCCCAAAGCAAGTTGGGGGCCATGAAAACCAGTGAATCACCTTCTCTTGTAAGTCCTGGCTTCAACAGAGACCAAACCTTACTGACTCAGAGTAAAGACTTGTACAGATTCATTTTTGTTTTAATTTGTAATTCATTTCTCTTTTTTTTCCTCCCTGGTATTGGAGTCTCATTTAGAAAACAGGGTAGATGATGCTTGTTTACTTAGAGTTGGCTCGGTGTTCTGTGCTGCTTCTCTGCCCCCAGCCCCTATTATGATGTTTGCTTTGGTGAACCAAGTCCATAGTAAACAGAGGCTTCATCTTTTGTTTCTTCTTGACAGCCTTTGCTCTCTTGCTTGAGTTGTCACTGTGGGTATGTAACATCCCATAATATCAGGCGGCTATCTGTTATCCTCTAGTGCCCTTGTGATGGAAATATATCTAGATGTAGTGTGTGTGGTCATCAAAGTTGTGGGGTTTTTTGTTTGTTTCTGAATGATTGTCTTACTTGGCTTTCTAGCAGTACACCAAAGTTTGGTTTTTTGAAAAGGACTGTATTGATAACTGGGATTCTGCATCAAAGCAACAAGTTGCCTTTTTTTTTTTTTTTTTTTCTTCCTTGTCTGGTGGCACCTTTGTGCTTTTGTGAATGAACTATTTATTTGAAGACCAGGGTATGGGCACTTTGGCCTTGCCTCTTCTGTAAATTTGAGGGTGACGAGGTAGTGCTCTGGCCTTGGCCACATCACTGCCTTCTGCTTCTCTCTTGTCCTCACAACCCTTAATCATAGTGTGGTGAAAACAGGGGCAGAAGGGGAATAGACCTGAGACACAGCACAGTAAATCGTACTCTTAGTCCCAGAAGATTTAGTTTTTTATTTCATTACCCCAGAGATGACAAGCCAGCAGTTCAGCCCCTCTGACAGGCAGAGAGCCTTGTTAGGAGATGGAGGTGCTTTTGTGATGGGCAAAACAGACTTTGAGGTTCCTGGACTAAGAAGGGGCTGGCTTTTAGCCCAGGTGGCCATTCTTATTCAAGAAGCTCTTTCGCTCTCCCTAAATTCAGACTATTTCTTGCAACTCATACTTTGAAAAAGGTTGATCTAGACAACTCTTAACAAGAACCTGTATGTGCGTTAATCTGATCAAGAACCTGCACTTGTGTTATTCGGATCAAGAACCTATATGTGTATTTTGTTTGAGGCACCTGCCTCAGTATTATACACGGTGTTTGCTATGGATGCGTCCCAATTATTTATTTTACCTATGCTTAGAGCCTTTGTGTTGCCTTCCCCACCACCTGACTCCCTCTCTCCCAAAGCCAGTGTCCTCTTGAACAGTTTCCAGTTTTCCGTAGCCATACCAAAGCCGGGATGTTTTCATTCGTTTGGATACCAGTATTTATGGATCTCTAACTACATAATTTCTCTCTTCTTTCTTTCTTTCTTTCTTTCTTTCTTTCTTTCTTTCTTTCTTTCTTTCTTTCTTTCTTTCTTTCTTTCTTTCTTTCTCTCTCTCTCTCTCTCTCTCTCTCTTTCTTTCTCTCTTTCTCTCTTTCTCTCTCCCTCTCCCTCCCTCCCTCCTTCCCTTCCTCCCTTCCTCCCTCCCTTCCTCCCTTCCTCCCTTCCTCCCTTCCTCCCTTCCTCCCTTCCTTTCTTCCTTCCTTCCTTCCTCTAACTGGGGCCAGTATAAGATCCCAGAGGCTGATCTGCAAATCAAGCTATTTGTCTTTGTGTGTGAGACCCTGTATTCAGGGTTGGGTGACTTTTCTAAGAGAAATACTGGGAGCGGGGAGGGGGTTGGTCGCATTTCTTTTTTTTTTTTTTTTTAACCTACCTTGGGGTAGCAGGGGAAATCCTATTTTTTACAATATTTTAGTTTTTGTTTTTCTATTAACCTTTCCTTTTGTCCTTGAATTTTTACTGAATTTCCTCCTGACTTAAAAATCTTGTTTCTAATTTGGGAATTTGAAATCTTGGTACTTAATGTTATGCCATTTTTTCCAAAGAGTTCAAACCACTTTAATACCAGAACATGGTAAAATATTTGCAGCCATTTGAAGCAGCTGGTGGTCTTTTTATATATCCTCATTAACTGGTACCATTAAATGTTCTGAGAGGTGAATGTAAAATGTAAAAAGTTATAGGGTTGTTTTTTTTTTTTTTAAATAACAATAAACTTTCAAAGAGAAAACCAGCATGTAGTCTGTGTTATATCCATTGACTTGATAAATGATTGAAATTTATTTTAGGTTTTCCCTCCAGCGTTTGTGGGAGAAGGAAATTGGGAGAGAGGGAGGGATATACTAGATACTTGCTCGTTGTGAAGAGGAAGATACGGAGTGATGTCAAAGATAGGCTCTCAGTTTTGTAAAGAGCAGTCTAGAGGTGTTGACCCATCAATGTGATATACTCTCCTTGTTGGAGATGATAAAACAATTTCATGGAAAGTTGAGTCAATGCAATTGACCTTAGATAGGAAAAACCTTAAGGTAGACTCGTATGATTGAAGAAGATGCTGCCATTTTGTACTCTAGAGCACTGCTTCCCAGTTTTACCAAAGGGGGAAAAAATGCTGGTATTTCTACAGCTCCCTGGTGGGTAAACTGAGGAGGCTGCTAACTGCCACAGGTGACAGACCTGGTGTGCTCACGACCCGGGTGTGGCATGCCCAGCAGGAAGGGCTGCTCTGTGCTTTGGATGTTGGAGAAGGGTGGTCACTATTTTTAAAATTTTTTATTGTAACATTTGTACAGAAAAGTACACAAATCTTATTTGTACAAGTTGAATCTTCTCAACGTGAATGCGTCCATGTAACCCGTCATCTAGATTGGGAAATAGCACTACCAGCACCCACAGCCTGAGCAGGCTTCCTTCCGGTTGCCAGTCCTCGCAGGGGTAAGGGCTAGCTCGACCGGTTTTCTCTATTTTCGTCATCTTAACCTTCAAGCTCTTGAGCACCTGGGTCTTTCTAGAGTTGTAGAAGAGCCAAGTCCCTGGTGGAGGCTAGGGGTTCGCCAGGGACGTGAAAGCTAGTAGTGAAGCATGTGGCGACACAGGGGTGGTAAAAAAAACAACAAAAAAAAAAAAACATTCAGGTTAACTCTGTCACCCTCCCGCTTGTCGCCAAGGCAAACAGAACTTGCCCTTGATGTCAGCATCCGCTTTTGTGAGAGTTCTTTGTCTAGGTCAGGCACTATACTAAACGCTGCAAGCCAGGCATTTTCTGTTTCAGTCCTTGTAATCTGTGAAAGAGTGCTGATACTCCCAATGCAGTTGTTAATATAATTTGTTAATACATTTGTTATATTGTTGATGTATTTGTTAACATAGTCTAAGACTTGGCTTAATTCTCCCCTGAAACCCAGAGTTCATCACAGTGCCTAGTCCTAGTGAGTGCTCCGTAAATGTTGTCAGATACTGTTAGTGCAAAATGATGTGCAAAGACAGGTGGGCTGGTGAATAATAATAGCTCCAGCCCTCACTACTGTGCCCTTCACTTTTATTATCTCATCGAAGCCTCATAACAACCCTGGAGAGAAGACGCTATTGTTATCACCAGTTTTCAGAGGAGGAAACATTCCTTTATCACAGGGGGTGGTTAGGTAATTTCTCCAAGGTCACACACACCAGCTTGCACAGTCCCAGCTCTTTCAGATTCTAAGCCAGGGTTCCTAAGCGCTGCCCTGTGCAGCCTTTTCCCAGCCCCCTTTGTTCACAGTGCATTCAGCATTTCCACCTTTCTCCAGCCCTTCTCTGGGAGTTTGTTTTTATCTGCTCTCACCTCTTATAGAGCAAATTTCAGAAGTAAAAACGCTATAATTTGCTAGGACCCTTTCCCCTGCTAGATAACTCCGGGCTTCTTCCTTGGTAATCGAGTTGTGAGAGTCACAGTTACTAGCCGAGAGGTCCCTTTGCTCTGAAACAGTGTGGGCAGGTGTGTAACGGAAAACAGGGAACCATTTAGAATGTAAAGAGTGAATGACCTTGATGGAGCCGACTTTAATAAGCAACATGAGAACCTTTGGAGGAAAACACTTACCTTTTTTTTTTTTTTTCCCCAGATCACTCTCTTCCTGCCTGCCTTTCTTGTCATCTCTGAAGTAAGCAGGGAAGGGTAGGAGCCATTGAACTGGTTTCTAAAAATGTAGATGGAGAGCTGGACACGCTACGTCTTGCTGCTCTCTGGATGTCGGTGGACCTTTTCATGTCGTGTCCTGCTGTAGAGCCACTGAATGAAAGAACACACCAGTTCAATGTCACCTGCTTCAGACTGTCTGCTCAGCTCCAACCAGCAGCCTGCATAACCACCAAAGCCAGGGTTTGCAGTCTTTGGAGAGAGGCAGGAATGAAACCAATTTCTGGTCTCTTCTGCTAGTGTTAGAGATGCCCCACATCTATCTTTGGTAAAGCTAAGCACCTTCTCTGCTTTTAAAAAGACAGTAGATGGAATGCTCTAGAAACATGGGCACCAGCTCACTCTCTTTGGACATAATGACATGATGAGAAATATATTAGCTTTAGGAATTTTAGTGTTTACCAGAGTAGGTATTTTTGTGAATAGCTATGATTATTAAGACGAAAAGATATGTATGTTCAGAAGGATCCCTGGGGGAGAGAGGGAGATAAGATACAGCATAGGTACCTAGACACTTAATCCCTTTACCCATTTTCCCTAAACTGTGTTTGCTCAATTCTCTGAAAGATACAGATCTCTAAAATGACAAAATTCACTTTACTGATACGAGAAGACCAATAATCAGAATCTGAAAGATTCTCTCCCGTTTCTCAAAAGTTGGAGACTCAGCGGTGTGCTCTGTTTTTCTGCAGCCTGATGCTCCTGTCTGTTGGCATCACCTGTCTGCCTGCTGATGGGGTGAATGGATGTGGGGTCAAAGTAAGTGAGATTAGGGGCACCTGGGTGGCTCAGTCGGTTAAAGCATCCGACTTCGGCTCAGGTCATGATCTCATGGTCCATGAGTTCCAGCCCCGTGTCGGGCTCTGTGCTGACGGCTCAGAGCCTGGAGCCTGCTTCAGATTCGGTCTCCCTCTCTTTCTGCTCCTCCTCTGCTACTGGTCTGTCTCTCTCGCTCTCAAAAATAAATGAACATTTGGGGCACCTGGGTGGCTCAGTCTGTAGAGCAACCGACTTCAGCTCAGGTCATGATCTCGCGGTTTGTGGGTTTGAGCCCCGTGTCGGGCTCTGTGCTGACAGCTCAGAGCCTGGAGCCGCTTCGGATTCTGTGTTTCCCTCTCTCTCTGCCCCTCCCCCACTCACACTCTGTCTCTCTCTGTCTCAGAAATAAATAAACATAAAAATAAATAAACATAAAAATAAACATTAAAAAAGGTTCTAGAGCCAGCTAGGAAAGCAGTGCTCATAGAGAATAAGCAGTTATTGCAGGTAGGAGTACAGTGGCCTCAGGTTGGCAAGTCCCTGCATATAATTAAGAATCACTTTTTTTTCAACATTGATTCTTTCGGTAAGTATTTGAGTGTTTACTGAGATGCAGTGTGGCATAGTGGCAGTGTGGCAAGAGCAAAAGAGTTGGAATCAGTATTTGAATCCAGCTTTAACTAGCTGCAATGTGAGGCACATAGGTTAAATAGTAATATCCATCCCAGAGTGATTTTGAGGATTCTAATAATGTTAATGTATATAGCACTTACTATATCCTAAGCACTTTACCCATATTAACTTACTGAATCCTTGTAATGACCCCGTGAGGTAGCCACTATTACAAATCCTCACTCTGTAGTTGAAGAAATTGAGAAACAGAGGTTAAGTACCTTGCCCAAGGTCACGTAGCTAGTAAATGGTGAGCCAGGATTCTGAGCCCAGTTTCTCCAGACCCCTTGCTCTCATTCACCATACTCTGCTTTGAGGGGGACATAACACAGGGCTGGATTCAGGGAGTGCCCAGTCTCTGGAAACTGTCGCCTCCATTGTCACTACTGCTGCCCTCTATCTGTCTCTGTCCTTGGATGTTAATCTGCCAAATCCTGTGAGACCAGAAGCTAGTTTAGTGCCAAGAGACAATGAAGGTAAAGTTGGCAGCTTCAGAGATCATGGTAAGTGTCACTTCCTACAAGTGGGTTGGAATGAATGCCCAGCACATTGGGTTGAGGAGGATTCAGAAGCCCAAGTTGGGCAGAATGGGAGGAGTGGCTTAATCAATTAGTTTTGTCTGCTGATTTAGTTTGACCCCTTATTTTGAAGATGAAAACATCTAAGGCCCAGAGATGATAAATGATGTGCCTAAGTTCATATGGCCAGCTACAGGCAGAGAGGTGGTGGGGGTCCTGTATTCTGGTATGGCCACTCATTAACCCAGGGCTTTTTACTTAATGGCTTGATAGTTAGGGCACACTCATCCTATTGTGCCTCGGACTTTTCTGGTTTTAGCATTGATAATCTTGCATCCCAGGAACTGTGTCAGACCCAGGCAAACCGAGACAGTTGGTCACCCTGCTCAGTTTCCTCCTCTGTAAAGTGGGGATAAGAATTGGCATTTTTCCATGGATTAAGTGATTTCTCATAGATTAGATAAAGCACTCAGAAGTAGTGTTTGGGACGTAGTAAGTCCTCAATACGTGTTGGTGATTTATTGTTCTTGTGTTCATTATTATTGGAACAGAGGGTTCCAGCCCCAAAATGGGATCCTGGAGAACTTCACAATCATCCCAGCCAAGACAGGGGACCTTGCCAGGATCATCTGGTCACCTGGAGCTGACTGTTGGGGATGTTTTTTCTTCTACTTGAAATAGTAGTAAACTATCATGAGCTCGAGGATTGACATTAGTGCATTCAATCCACATGCTGTTTGTGGAGTATTGCATGTTAGGTAGTCTAGGTTCTTTGGGGGGATTTAGAGATAAATAAAAGCATGGTTCCCTTCCTCTGGGACAGTGAGGATGGGCAGCCGTGCTTGTCAGTAATTCTGGTTCAGTGGGATAGGAGCTACATTCGAGGCCTGGAGAAAACTGGACAGGAAAATACTAGCAGTTGACATTTATCAGGCAGGTGGTTGAACACTTCACGTGTATTATCTCATTAATTATTTGTTGTCTGTGAATTTGTTGTTACGTATCTGGGGTTTACAGACTGGGAAACTGAGGTTTAGAAAGAGTAAGAAACTTGCCTCAAGTTCACCCAGCATGATTCCAAAGCAGGTCTTGCTGACCCAGAGTCTGAATTTTCATGAAGCAGGAATGCTTTACAATTACTTCGGAAAGAAAAGAAAATTTGAGCTTGGCCTGAAAACTGAGGCAGGCCTTAAGCAGTGTCCATGGCCAGGAATGGGAACTGCATGCAGAGGAAATGGCTCGGTTGAAAGCGGAAGTAGAGGGTGGGACATGTTTAAAAAGTCAAATGAGAGTGTGTGCTGAACAGTAACTCTGGACGAATGGGCTTTGAACTTTAAAATCTGTTTGTTTGTTTTTTTTTCCCAGACCCATACCTTTTTGTCCTTCCACGCTTTAGGTTCACCTTCCTTTCCTTCCTGCCTCTGTCCTTTTCTCCCTTCCCCCTTTTATATCGCCAGTGCGGTGGCTCGTGGCAGTCTTGGAGTGACGCTTTCCAATTTCACACTTACATGCTCCTGAAAGTATTCGTAAACTAACTCATATGTAAAACCAATAAAGGGCAACAGCACACATTCCTGTTAGGCAGTAATTTTGTTTGACTCCCTTTCTTCTGTTTTGATCACTCATCTTCCTGCAAACATGGTGCTTTGACCTTACCGGAAGTGGAAGTTTCAGGAAGCCAAGCATGGTGGAGCTCTGTCAGCATATGAGTAATAGGAATGAAGAAGAGCTCGTGTTTATTGAGCACTTACTACGTGCCTGGACAAGGGCTAAGTACTTTTCGTGCATTATCTTTTTTAGTGCACTCAACAGTCATGTGAGGTAGGTCTGCCTGATTCCCATTTTTAACAGATGAGGAAATTGAGACTCAGAGGAGAAGAGGATTCACCTCTGCGCCGCATTCCTACGTTTCCTTTTCCTGTTGGCTTCTTCCATCGTAGCATGTAGTGCCAAAGTACAAAGGACCAACGCCCTCCATTTTCCACGCCTGGAACAGACACTGGGAAGGGAAGCAACTTGCCTGAGATCACACCGCCGATGAATGGGAGAGCAGAAACTAAATCCAGGTCTTGTAACTCTTAATCCAACAGTTGGGGGAAATCCCAGGCTGAAGCCGAAGGGCATGGATTTAAGATTTGGGTTTGAATTTTAGCCCTGTGACTTACAAACTGTGTGACCTTAGGCACGTCTCATAACCTATCTGGGCTCCAGTCTAGAAAGTGGAGACGATGATGATAGCCACCTCAGCAAGCTTATTGTGAGGGTTGAGTGAGGTCACACAAGCCAAGCAGCCCCAGCAGTGACCCTTGTGCCTGAAACAAGCCAGGTCCCTCTAGCGTGTTAGATACATCTCTCCCACCTTGCCAGCTGCCCGTTGTTACTTCAGGAGTTGTCTGCCCCATCTGCTCAGGTCCCAGCATGCCTTCAGGCTAAGCCCACAGCAACCTTGCAAGGGGAACCCCTGCCACTAGCCACGAACCTTGAAATTCAAGACAACAGATGCCCAGCATCTGTTCACCTTATTAGCGCCTCACTAGAGAAGAGTTTGAAATCCTCCCTCACCTCCCACCAGCTGTGTTGAGAAACCCACTGGACTGTGGGGGAGGACAGGGACTGGGTCCCCCCCTCCCCCTATCCCCAGGGATTTGCATACTGTAGGTACACATTAAATGCTTACTGAATGAATGGTTAGCTAATTATCTCATTTCTCAGCACAGCATATTAATCTCTAAGATCACAGTAATAACATAATGCAGTTTAGAAATGAAAGGATTTTACAAAGTTGGCCACAAAATACAGTAGTCTTTTATTTTCTACCTCATTTCCCCTCCCAGAAGCAATCATCCCACCTCTTTTAGCTGATTGTTTCAGTACATTTCTAAGAATTCTCTTAAATTCTGACCATGGAAATCCTTCCCTCCTCTCTCAGTATAGTTATTTCATAATTTTGATGAGGTCAGTATTTAGTGTTTACATTATTACGGCTATGTAAATGCTAGTCACAGCTGAGCCCTGTTGTAAAGTATGATTGCCTTTATTTTTTTTCCCCTTGACAGTGTTCCCCCAGGAGTTAATAATTGTCTTGTATTTTTGTTATAAGCCTGGTTTCCTAGGTGCTTATTAGAATTCAACCTCAAGGCCTTCACCAAGTGTTTAAATTCCCTTTAAGACACTCAGATGCACCAGAATTCCATTGATTTCATCACCCTGAAGAAGCCTTCCCCCTGGGGACTTCTGGACTGGTTGCCTACTCTAGACTGGTGGCCCCCCATATGGCACATAGCTGTCTCCCTGGAGTCTTCCTTTACCTCCGTACTGGGGGCTCCGCTTTGTCACTCTTTGCGTTTGGATCTCCCATTCTCGTTTCCTTTGTTTTCCTTTTTCTCTACCTCCCCATTTTGGCAAAACGCATCTTGCAGTAACTTACCAAGCATGATTAAAAATGCTCTCATTCTGTTCTCTTACTTCATCGATGGTTTGGCTGGTGTAACTACATTTTTAATTCCCAGAATTAAAGCCCATACATTTCCAGAATTGAAAAGGCCCACAAAGCACTTAGCACTTAACTATATTTCAGCCAGCCCCTTCCTTCCTCAACCTTCGTTTTGAGAGGTTCCTTGTGCTGCTAAATTCATTATTCTCCGGTTTCTCTGCTGTCAGTTTTAAAATTCAGGTTTTGTTTTGTTTTAATTTACTTTACAGCTTCTAAAATTTGGTTGTTTCCTCTCTAGTGTTTTCCATTCTGGTGGGTTTAATTCTAGCTTGGAAATCATTTCCCTTCAAGATTCTGAAGGTATTCTTTATTGCTGTCTAGCTTCTGATGTTGTCCTTGAGAAGCCTGAAACCATTCTGATTATTTATTCTCTGATCACCACCCCCCCCACCTTTATCGAGATATAATTGACATAGCATTGCATAGGTTTAAGGTGTACAGTTTGTACCATTTTGATAAACGTGCGTATTGTGAACTGATTACCACAGTAAGGTTATTTAACCTGTCTGTCATTTCAGTAGGTGTGCCATTTTTTGTGCGAATGTAGTGAGTACTTTTAAGATCTCTCCTAGCATCTTTCAAGTGTACAGTCCAGTATTATTAACTGTAGTTACCATGCTGTCCATTACATCCCCAGGAATTGTCTGTCACTGGAAATTTGTACCCCTTGACCGCCTACACTCTTTTTCCCACCCCCCAGCTCCCTCCTCTGGCAACTACCAATCTACTCTCTCGTTGGATGAGTTTGATTTTTTGTAGATTCCATTTCTAAGTGAGAATACATAGTACTTGTCTCTCTTTGACTTATTTCACTTAGCATAATGCTCTTGGGGTTCATCCATATTGTTGCAAAGAGTAAGATTTCCTTCTTTTTATGGGTGAATGTTTTTTTTTTTTTTTTATCCAGCCATCCGTCAGTGGACATTTAGGTTGCTTCCATGTCTTGGTTATTATGAATAATGCTGTGGTGAACATGGGGGTGCAGATGTCTCTTTGAGACAGTGATTTCATCTCCTTTGGATATATACCCAGAAGTAGAATTACTGGGTAGTTCTTTTTTTTTTTTTTTAAGGAACCCCCATATCTCTATACTGGCTGCACCAGCTTGGATTCCCACCAACAGTGCACAAGCGTTTTCTATTCTCCATATGTTTGCCCGTACTTGTCAAATTATATCTTTTTGACAGTAACCATTTTAACAGGTGTGAGGTGATACCTCATTGTGGTTTTGGTTTTCATTTCATTTCCTTGATAGAGTGATGTTGAGCAACTTTTCATGTACTTGTTGGCTGTTTGTGTATCTTTGGTGATTTGACTTTTTTTTTTTTGAAATGTTTATTTATTTTTGAGGGTGGGGGAAGGGGCAGAGAGAGAGAGGGACAGAGGATCAGCACTGACAGCACTGACAGCAGTGAGCTCAAGGCAACACGGGGCTCAAGCTCAAGGACTGCAAGATCATGACCTGAGCCGAAGTGGGACACTCAACTGACTGAACCACCCAGGTGCCCCTGGTTATCTGACTTTTTAACATCTCTAGAAGCTTGTAGGATCTGTGGCATTTTGAAAGTTCAAGATGACAGGCCTTGTTGTGGGCCCATTGTTCCTAGCAGTTAGCTTTTTCAATTCTGGAAACGTATGTCCTTAAATTCTGAGAATTAAAATAATACATCTACATAAATATGCGCGCGCACACACACACACACACACACACATATTTTACGGATGTAGTAGCAAGCTTCCATGATCCTTGCCTCCTGATAGTCATACCCCTGTGCAGTTCACTGTCATTATTGGACCACGATTGGTCTCTGTGACTAGTAGCATATAGCAGAAGTGATAGTAATTCATTTCTGAGATTGGAGTATAAAAGACACAGTACAGTGACTTCTTTTTGGTTGTGCTCTCTTTCTCTTGAATCACTTGCTTTGGGGAAAGCCAGTTACCATGTGAAGCAGCCATACGGGGAAGGCCATGTGGCAAAGAACTGAGGCCTTCTGCCAACAGCCAGCTAGTCACTGAGGCTTCTGCCAATGGCCATGTGAGTGAGTCACTTTGGAAGACATCCTCCAGCCCCAGTCTAGCCTTCAGATGAGATTGCAGTCACCACTGACTGCTTGACTGTAGCCTTGTGGGAGACCCTGAGCCAGAATCACCCAATTAAGTGCTCCCAGATTCCTGACTCTCAGAAACTGGGTAAGAGAATAAATGTTATAGGCTGCTGAGTATTGGGGATAATTTGTTATGCAGCAATAGGTAACTAATATAATGAGTAATTTTTTCCCCTCTTTTTTTTTTTTTTTTTTTTTTTTTTTTTCTTCTAGCATTCAGGGACTCCTTTTACTTAGTGGACTTCCTATGGCAGTCTTCAACTTTTCTTGTGTTTCCCATTTTCTTTTTGTCTTTTTATTTTCTGGGAGGTTTCCTTAAATTTGTCTTTTAATCTTTCTCATTAAAAATATTTTTCATTAAAAAAATTTTTTTAATGTTTATTTTTGAGACAGAGCGTGTGTGCAACCCAGCAGGGGAGGAGCAGAGAGAGAGGGAGACATAGAATCTGAAGCAGTCTCCAGGCTCTGAGCTGTCAGCACAGAACTGGCATGGGTCTTGAACCCACAAGCTGTGAGACTGTGACCTGAGCCGAAGTTGGACACTCAGCTGACTGAGCCACTCAGGTGTCCCCGCAAAAAAATTCTAAGAGCTATTTTTATCTTCTGATTTTGTATCCTTTTTTTTTTTTTTTTTTTTAATTTTTTTCAACATTTATTTACTTTTGAGAGACAGAGCATGAGCAGGGAAGGGCAGAGAGAGAGGGAGACACAGAATCCGAAGCAGGCTCCATGCTGAGCTTTCAGCACAGAGCCCGACGTGGGGCTCGAACCCATGAACCATGAAATCATGACCTGAGCTGAAGTTGGACGCTTGATCAACTGAGACACCCAGGCCCCCCTATCCTTTCTTCTTTTTAAAGTGTCGTACCCATTTCTAGAGTCCTTTCATCCAGAGACTGTTGTATCTTGTCTAGAGAAGAAACTTCTGGTCTTTTGCCAGGTTGGTCTCTAGGCAATCTTGCTGTATGAAGTAGGGAAGCAGATCTGATGAACTGACAGCTTTTTTTTTTTTTTTTTCGTTTAAATTATAGTTAACACACAGTGTAATATTAGTTTCAGGTATACAGTTCAGTGATTCAACACTTCCATACATCACCCAGTGCTCATTGCAGTAAGTGCGCTTCTTAATCCCCATCACCAATTTCCCCCATCCCCCCACAACCTCCCTTCTGGTAACCATCAGTTTGTTCTCTATAGTTAAGAGTCTGTTTCTTGGTTTGCCTCTCTGTCTTTTTTTCCCCCCTATGTTCATTTGTTTGTCTGTTTGTTTTTTTAATTCCACATATGAGTGAAATTGTATGGTATTCGTCATTCTCTCACTGACTTATTTTGCTTAGCATAATACTCTCGCTCCATCCACATCCTTGCAAATGGCAAGATTTCATTCTTTTTTCATGGCTGAGTAATACCCCATTGTATCTGTATACCACGTATTCTTTATCCATTCATCAGTTGATGGACACTTGGGCTGTTTCCATAGTTTGGCTCTTGTAGATAGTGCTGCTATAAACATTGGTACACGTATCCCCTTGAGTCAGTATTTTTGTATTTTGGGGGTATATACCTAGTAATGCAGTTGCTGGAAACTGACAGCTTCTTAAACTGGATTTCAGCCAGTCTCACTGCCTTAACCTTCATTTTTAGAGGTACCTTAATTTTTTATTAGGTGCTGCTAATCTATGAGTCTCCACTGTTGGCTTAAGATTTTGAGGCATTTTTCATATACATTTAGCTTCTACAGTTTGGTTTTTCCCCCCACCTATTCTCCATTCTGGTGGGTTTAAGTCCTTAAAAACAGAGGAAAACAAAACACCTTTATAGTTGTTTCAGTGGGATTTCATGGGAAAAAGAAAAACGTGTTATTTAGCCAACTCTCTTTACCTCAACCCTTCATGCCTTGCCTGCTCCCACCTCCCTCTGGGACCTTCTGTGACTTATGCAGCATTGTCAATGAAGGATGACACTGAAGGGGACACTGGCTAGCTCACTGTCACTGTGGGTTCTGAGGCCATAATCTATGAATCACTGCAGTGGGAACGTTAGTAGGTCATTTCCAAATAATCAGTACATTCTTACTTATCACAAAGCTGCTGGTTTGTGTCTGAAGACATGTCAGTGGCCTTTAACTGCAGGCTTTGACTTTAGAACTCAGTGTCAAGATTTAAAAGGAAGAATTTACATACATGCACCTTGAAGGTCTGAACGTGTGTATATAATACAGTGCCCATGGGTTTGTATGCCTATATGTGCACAAACACACATCTCGAAAATGAGCCTTCTTGACAACCGGAACCCACCTTTGGACTGTAGGTGAGTTGAGAAGCATGAAAAATGTTTAGCCTTAAGTATGTTTAAATATTCATGACGTCTTCAAAGCGAAGCTTTTGGGAAGACTAAGCCACCTGGAACACAGCTGTGATAGTACAATAAGGCATCTTGAAAAATCACAGAGTGTCACGCAGGGCTGGGAAGAATATTCCGGTGACCTAGGCCAGTCCCCTGCTGCCCACTGTACTAAAAACTATTTTGGATATGTCCATTGTTAGCAAGATCAGGTTAATATTTAGAGCATAGTAGTATCTTACCAGCTTGAAGATGATTATATTTTGGATTACATAACTTATTTGGGGTAACAAATTCCGTTTATTTATTGTCTATTCTTCCTCATGTGGTGGGGTTTTCAGGACGGCAGCTGTTGGCACATTCATCATCGCTTTCCCCTTGTACCCATGGAAGACGTTACTCATCAGTCTTGGCCCGTTGTCTTGAGGCCCAGATGTGAGGACTCAGAATCCTTTCTACACGGGGCTGCTTGCAGCTGCTAGCAATTGATTGGGAATGGGGTGTTGTGGCAGGCTCACCAGATGAAACATGTAAGCGATTTCTGGTTGGTCTTTTATCACCCGTCTCAGTTGAACACGCTCTGGTTCACATTACTTTGCCCAGAACCAGTCTGGGCATGATCCCTCCAGAGCAGACTAGGATAGAATTTTCACTTTCGTGGGCTCAAATCACTTTCAAAATTTTGCTTTTGTTTTTGGGATCTCACCGACCATGATCGTCCTGAGTTGTGATTTTAATTCCAAGGACCTAAGTAACTCTGTGCTCGGTTTCTTCAACTGAATAGCACCCTTTGTGCTACTGCGTGCCATCATCTTATTACTCTAAACCAGGGCTCAGCAAACCACGACCCATCGGCCAAATCCAGCCCGCCACCTGTTTTGGTAACATTTTATTGGAACACAGCCACACCTATAAGTTTATGTCATATCCATGAGTGTCTTTGCACTAAAAGGGTAGAGTTGAGTAGTTCCCACAGCAACTCTATTGCCCACAAAGCCAAAAATATTTGCTATCTTGCCTTTTACAGAAAATCTTTCCTGAACTGGTTCTGAATGCTTACGCGGGATTCTTTTGGCTCTCAACTGTTGTCTAATATTTTCTCCATGGTATATTCAACTCTTTTGCAAACCTACTTCATTGTGGTCTCATCCAGCCCACACTTATCTATTATGCTCACAAGGCTCTCCTGAGTGATGTTTAGTGCTTGTTGCTATTCAAATATGCTGATTATAACCCTCCCTGCTATTTGTTGAGCACTTACTATAGCCCAGGCAGTGCTAAGCACTCTACATAAATTAAGTGAACAGAAGTAAGCAAATGGCTTGGCATAGTGCATGGCATAGGGTAGATGCTCAATTATATTTAATTTTTACAACAGCCCTATGAAGGTAGCATTAAAGAGTCACTTAGGGTAGCCAGGCTGGTAATTGGCAGAACTAGAATCCAACTCAGTTTGCACTGATTCCAAAACTTGTGACCTTTCCTTTAAACCTCATCTCTTTCTACTACATATTCTCTCTCTCTTCCTCCCTCCCTCTCTTAATGTTTTATTTATTTTGGGAGAGATGGCATGAGCAGGGAAGGGACAGAGAGAGAGGGAGAGAGAGAATCCCAAGCAGGTTCTACGGAGCCTGACATAGGGCTCGATCTCACGAACTGTGAGATTATGACCTGAGCTGAAATCAAGAGTCAGATGCCTAACTGACTGAGCCACCCAGGTGCCTCTCTACTACATTTTCCTGACTTGCCAGTCTGGCAAATCTGTCAACTAATTAGAATAACGGGCATTATATAGATAAAATGCATGTATGTGATTGGTGTGGTATGTTATCTCAGATCCTCTTAACAAACATGCAGGTTTGGTATTATTTGCAATTTACAGATGAAGACACTGAGGCTGGGAGAATGTCATACAGGTAGGAAGCTGTTGGTACAGTTCTAAGTTGGTATGATTCCAGATCTTTACACTGTACTGCTATGATACACAACCATGGTATGTGGCTGAGCTGACATTCATTCAACAGTTTCTACCATACCTTTTCATAGAGCAGAGCACCCACTCTATACCAGGTACTGTGCTCAATCCATATGCTTTTTTCTGCAGTGAATTCCTTTCCTGAGTGCTCACAAACTGTTTAATTGTCTAGTGTTTGTTTTTAATTTAGTGCCCTTGGTAGTAGGTATTTGGGGTTGCTTTCTCAACTCTTGGGGAAAAGAATTGAAATCTAAGACATTTTGTGCCTTGATTTCCCCATCTGTGAAATGGGAAAGAAAGTGTTTTTATATCTTCCAATTTCCTAAGATTCTAAAATTTCAAGCATGAGAGTTGGCATTGAACAGAGATTGCAAAGCAGGAGTCTGTGGGTAGGATCCAACCTTTTGGTTCACACTGTAGATTTTAAAAATTGAGTTAATTAAAACATGTTTAAATTAAGAGATTTTTGAGCTTCTCCTAAGTAATTAGATAACTTTGCAAGACTGAGTTCGTTGTCCCACACGAATACATGGCTGGAGCTGAGTAGAAGCTTCTCCCTTTAGGGGTGCCTGGGTGGCTCAGTCAGTTAAGCGACCGACTCTTGATTTCGGCTCAGCTCATGATCCCAGGGTCATAGGATTGAGCCCCACATCTTGCTTTGTGCTGAGCATGAAGCCTGTTTAAGATTCTCTCTTTCTCTCTCTCTCTCTCTCCCTCCCTCCCTCCCTCCCTCTCTCCCTCCCTCCCTCCCCATGTCCCTCCCCCCAGTTCGTGCATGCACATGCTTTCTCTCTCAAAAATAAAAATAAAAGTAAATAAAATGGGATATTTAAGTAGCAACTGGAATGCCTTCAGTGTTGGGGAAACAATAAGCATGATGGGGACTGATTACCAAGACACCAATTGTTCTGTCCAAAGGGAGAATCTTTTATTCTTAAAATTTTTAAAAATGTTGATTTATCTAGAGAGAGCAAGTGGGGAAGGGGCAGAAAGAGAGGGAAAGAGAATCCCAAGCATGCTCTGCTCCATCAGCACAGAGCCCCAAGCCGCCTAGGGGCTAAATGTCCCATTTTAATCATTTACTTTTTGCCCTCTGATATTTGTAGACAGTTGAATATATAACTTTCACATTTAGGCAGGAGAGATTCCAGCCGCGTATAAGAAAGAATATCATCTACAAGATGAAATGTGCTTTAGAACCTTGATTGAACTGAATCGATAGAACCCGTAACTCCCTGATTCTATGTATTTTAAAGGAATTTATTTTTAAATCCAAATAGGACATTTAAAATGAGCATAAGTGAAAGGAAAGCTATTTTTAATCCACACACATATGTAACTATAGATTGTGATGCCCACCTACTTATTAGGGCAAAATATTACCTTTGTAAAGTTATGAGGGAATCATAATTATGTTCAAATCCCAGCTAGGTGAACTGAGAAGCCACTGGTACCTTGGACAGCACCATCTCAATTCTTCCATGCAAATTTGTGTTTTGCAGGGGAAAAAGGACTTAGCTCTCTCTCTTTTAAATTCTAGCTAACTCTGGACTCTTTTAAAATGATTTTCGTTTCCTGTAAAAGGAAACAATAAGTAAGAGATTAGGTAACTACCAAAATGTCTGTTCTTTAGGACAGTTTAATTATTTCCTTTCTGTACTTTTTTGGCTTATTTACTGCTTGTTTTAAAGGACTGAATGGTGGCAGGGTGTTACCCCCCTCTCCCTCCCCCCCCCCCCCCCCCCCCGCCCCGTCTTGAAAGTTACAAAGCATTTGGTCTTTGCTTTCTGCACTGCTGTTTCAGTAGTGCCTGGAACATAGTGAGTGGTCAATAATGTCCATAGAATGAATGCTTGCTTCTCCTACGGTGACATTTATAGTTGCTCATCTCAGTCACAAAAGGCATGGTGTTAATGAGAAAGGGGTAGAGTGTTTGATCTCTTTCTGGAAAGTATGTTTTGTTTGTGCTCTCTGAGAAATAGGCTACATTACCTCCCCACTGCCAGCTTTGTTCACAAGGAGCATGAGTGAACTAGGAGAATCAGATCCTGGCATCCCCCCCGCACTCCCAACACACACACACACACACACACACACACACACACACACACACACTGTAATCAAAATGTCCTTCCCACAAAATACACAGCACATATCATCAGCACCAAAGTCATTCCTTGAGTCTAGGTCCTTGCTCAAACTTCACATCTGACAACTCATTCTTTGGCAGTAAACTGGCAGCACTTGGATCTTGTGGTGCCAAGCAGAAATCTCCTTCCCCAACCACACTACTCCATATTAATATCATTTCTCCTTCAAGCTCTTAGCACTTAACTCTCTTACTACTCACTTGGCAGGTAATCATGCACATCCCTTGTTCTCTTATTTAAATCTGGTATTTAACCTTTCCTGTGTTGGTTTCTTTCTCTTCTGGGTCATATTGGAAATCAAGTAGAAGGAAAGGGTATGTATTAGTATGGTTCTCTATACATAGTAAGTCTGTGTCTTACTTTACCCCAGAAGCATGCTTTGAGACAAATTTGGGTCCAGTTACTTTGTCAGGTGATCCCATGGAAGTCAGTGAGGGAGTAGGAACGTGAGAGAGGCAAAGGAAGAAAAACAGGCAAAGGAGTGTGGTAGCTAGTGGGTTCCCAGTGGGCAACTGCGCCGTCCTGCTGGGGACCTTCTATGATAGTATGGTCCAGTAGAAATATAATGCAGGCCACAAATACCAGCTACATGTGTAATTTTAAATTTTCTAGTAGCCACATTAAAAAGAGAAACTGAGGGGCGCCTGGGTGGCGCAGTCAGTTAAGCGTCCGACTTCAGCCAGGTCACGATCTCGCGGTCCGTGAGTTCGAGCCCCGCGTCAGGCTCTGGGCTGATGGCTCAGAGCCTGGAACCTGTTTCCGATTCTGTGTCTCCCTCTCTCTCTGCCCCTCCCCCGTTCATGCTCTGTCTCTCTCTGTCCCAAAAATAAATAAACGTTGAAAAAAATAAAATAAAATAAAAAAAATAAAAAGAGAAACTGATAAAATTAATGTGTTTCATTTAACCCAATATATCCAAAATAGCACTTCAGTATATAATCGGTGTAAAAACTTCTGTTAGTTGATTGAAAATCTCTGGATTCTGGCTATGGCAGCCTTTTCACCTTAGTTTTGCTGTTAACATTAAGGATTGCCATATGTAGTTGTACAGGTTGAGCACTGCATAACTCTAGGGGGCAACACTCACCTAGGTTTCCGTACACTGCAATATGCATGGCACCCCTAAAGTTGTACAATGTCCAACCTGCATATCTCCTCATGTGAAGGCTGTCAGCCTGTTACCTCTTGATCATTACTATTCTCATCACTTTGGGGAAAAGAATGAAAGATTGTTAGAGCAGACTTACTTGGGCTTAGCTACAATATTCTGTCTTTTAAGGGTCACTAAACATTTTGTGCACCTGACAGTGTTTCCTTGCAAGCCAGCCTCATGACTAATCAGCAGAAGCCAGCACCTCCAGGGCCCTGCAATCACTCTGAGAGAGTCAGCTTCACACGCACTGCTAATTTTAGCATGCAGTCTGCAGAGGTACCAGTGAGTCTCTTTGCCAAGTACCCTTACAGACATGGCTTGGAAGTAAGTCGCCCACACTGAGTCTGGGCGGGAGCTGGGAAAGAGCAAAGTCTGTGGCCCAGAGTTTCCTCCCCAGTGGTAGGCTTCCCCACTATCTCTTGCCCGGACCTCCTTTTCTCTGCTGGGTTTCCTCACCTCAGTCACCCATGAGGTGTCTGGCTGCAAGAGTGTGTGAACTCTAGATGCCAAAGTCAATTGCTCAGTCACAGAGGGGCTCTGAGTTTATTTCATTGCTCTCTTTTATTTGTTCCTCTGTGGTGGGCAACAAGCCATGCAAGGCGAATCAAATGGGTCTGATTGGTAGTTATCTAGAAAAAGAAAGTGCTCAAAGCAGTTTATAGGAAGGAAGTCATGGACTTAATTGAATACAGAATTGGAAAGCAATTCAGAAATCAAGGATCCCAGCCATTTCCTGTTACAGATGATGAGCAGGAGAATCTGAGAGGTTGAGGAGCTTCTTCAGGGTCACACAGGGGGTTAGTGGGGGAAGAGTAGCGTCCTTTGTGAAGAGATTGTGTCTTATTTACCTCCTCAATGCATTGTGTCTGGCACGTGGTTAGCTGAATGCAAATTTTTGTGGAATTAGTGCATTTTTATAATCAGACTACTAGAGGCCAGAAATATATACATTTTCCCCCATGTGTCTGTGTAGTGCGTGCTTGTTGATGTTTGCAAATTGATCATCCATTACGCTTCCTGCTTATAGTACCTCTGTTCCCTGTGCTGGAAGAGCCTTGTGATCCAAATGTGGCCAATCAGAGCATTCTACTCCCAGAGCCACAGTGATCCAAGCCAGACCAGTCAAAGCTGATGAGAACACAGTTCTGGGATTTTGTTTTGGCCTCTCACCAAGAGGGGAGAGCCAGCCAGGAAAATCTGAGGGGTTGAGGAGCTTTGGTGATGGCATTTGACCACCAATATCTGTGTGTATCTGAAGTCAGTGTCCATCCCTGGAATTTTCAGTTATCTGAGCTGATAATTCCTTTCTTAAACAAAACAAGTTTTTTATCATTTGCATCTGAAACCAGATGACAAGTAAACTATCTTTGAAGCACCAGTGAAGCACCCTACAGATTAGTTAATACCTTCAACATCTCCTAGCTCGTGAAAGGTGATGCCTCTCCAGCTTTAGGGGATAAACTTTGCTGAGCCTAAACTTAATGTGGTGGTTTTATTCTTTTTGCCAGTGATTACTTTAGGGATGACCAGGTGATGAAACTCTGGTGAATGAGACCCAGGGGGAGGTTTGCTGTCTGGATGCTGGTATAGGTTTTCCTCTTTGTATGTGGCCGGGTGAGGATGTGATGACTGGGTATGTGGCAGTCAGCTTGAGGCCATGAAGAGACCAATCTGAGGATAGGAGCCAGCAAGCCAAGGATGGTAAAACAGAGAGATGGAAAAAGCCTATGTCCTTGGTGGTATTATTGAACTACTAAACTTCATTATTTCTATACCTTAAAAATCTGAGGTGTCATTATTTTTTTTAGCCACTTTTCATTTGGTATTGTTACTTGCAGCCCAAACCAACCTGATGGAAATAACTGTTTTTAAAATATATTTTTAAGTAGAAAATAGAAGTGAGAACAACTGAAAGGAATCTTATTGGGAAGACCAATATGCTAAATAATTTTATGAGGACTTATGACAGCTAAAAATGTTTCCAGATATTGTCAAATGTTTCTTTGGCAGGCAAAGTTGTCCCTAGTGGAGTGAGAATCACTAAAGGAGCATTACTTGCTTGTCAGCTGTTCTAGAACAGTAAGTTTGCCGCATTGTTGGGACAGTCGTGAGATGTTCTTAAAAACCATTGAGTTACAGAAGATAACAAGAGATGGAGAGAATGTGGAGAAATTGGAACTCTTGTACACTGCTGCTGGGATGAAAAATGGCACGGCCACTGTGGAAAACAGTTTGATGTTTCTTTACAAAGTTAAGCATAAAATTATCCTGTGATTCAGCACTTCCGTTCTGAGGTTTGTACCCCAAAGAATTGAAAGCAGGAATTCAAACAGATCTTTCTACTCTAATGTTTATAGCGTTGTTTACCATAAATAAAAGGTGGAAGCGACCCAAGTGTCTGCTGACATGAATGGATAAGCAAAATGAGGCATATCTGTGCAGTAGAATATTACTTGGCCATAAAAAGGGATGAAGTTCTGATATAGTCTATAATAAGTGAATTTCAGTATGGACCTTGACAACATTATGCTATGTGAAAGAAGCCAGATACAAAAGGACAAATATCACATGATTCCATTTACAGCAACTTCCCCTTATTCCACAGTTTCGCTTTCTGTGGTTTCAGTTCCCCACGGTCAGCTGCGGTCCAGAAGCAGATGATCTCCCTCCTCACATATGGTCAGAAGGTCAGTGAGTGTAGCCTAATGCTCATTCACCATGCCCAGGCCATGCACGTCACTCCCATCTCATCACACAGGCATGTTACCATCTCACATTGTCACAGGAAGCAGATGAGTTCAGTACAGTAAGGTACTTTGAGAGAAAGTGATCATATTCACATGATGTTTATTGTGGCATATTGTTGTAATTGTCCTATTTTATTTTATTTTATTTTATTTTTTTATTTTTTTAGCATTTATTTTTGAGAGCGAGAGAGACAGAGTGTGAATGGGGGAGGGGCAGAGAGAGAGGGAGACACAGAATCCGAAGCAGACTCCAGGCTCTGAGCTGTCAGCACAGAGCCCGACGCTGGGCTCGAACTCACAAGCCGTGAGATCATGACCCGAGCCAAAGTCGGACACCCAACCAACTGAGCCACCCAGGTGCCCCTAATTGTTCTATTTTATTATCAGTTAGTGTTGTTAATCTCTTACTCTGCCTGACTTATAAATCACACTAACACAGGTATATATGTACAGGAGAAAGCATATATAGGGTCTGGTAATACTTGTGGTTTCAGGCATCCTCTGGGGGTCTTGGAACATAAGATAAGGGAACATAAGGTAAGTGAACTGTTAGGCCAATTCAGAGACAGAAAGGGGAGTAAAGGTTACCAGGGGCTAGGGGAGAAGAGAATGGGGAGTTACTGCTTAATGGGTACAGAGATTCTATTTGGGGTGGTGAAAAATTTTGGAAATAGTGGTGATGGTTACACAACATTGTGAATGTAATTAATACCATCATATTGTATGTTTAAATCTGGTTAAAATAGCAAATTTTATATGTATATTTTATAAAACATACAAAAATATATAGAAGTTAAAATTCGCTTACATTTTATAAATATAATATATCCCTGCAATAAAAAAATTTTTTAAAGCCCCAAATGAGTTAAAGTCATCAACTTTTGCCAAGTCCTGTAGTGTTTGGTGCAGGACATCAACCCAAGTGCTCTGGCACATGATAGCACATTTGAGGGGAAGGGATAGGTGGGATTTGGGGACTTTTTCTGTGTTCTGGCCACCAAGACTGGAGTCCGTGGACTTCCAAGACCTCTGTGTCGCACTTACAGGTGCTGCCGAGCCCTTGCCGTGTACCAGGTTCTGTGCTAAGATCTTTGCATGCATCACCTCATCTAACTCAGGACGGCTCCACAGAGTAGGTGCACGTATTGCCCCCTTCTCTGTCTGAATAAACTGAGGCTCAGAGAAAAGGGGTAGAGCAGGTATTCAGGCAAACCCAGGGAGTCGGCACCACATGAGTTCCATGCTTTTAACCCCTGGAACTCTCTTTTCTGTTGCCCAAATGCCTCCTTTGGATTAAAAAAGCCATTTTGAGTAACATGAAGTTGTTAGTAGCTTCCAGGCAGCTGTGGTCTTTCTGACGTCACAGTTTTGTTTCATTTCATTTTGTTTTCTAACTACATTCCACAAAAGATGTGTTTTCCGCTGAACAGTATCCGTTAGATCAGGAGGAAGGCCAGAGCACATGGGCTTTTCAGGATGTGAATTTACTGTTTCCTGCTGGGCTTTAGATGGCTATGTCTAAATTTTCCTGTCTGTCTTTCTGCTTTACTGAGGGTAGATTATGGCACTTGATGGTTTAATCTGCGTAATCTCTAGACAAAACATGTCTCCACTTGCCTGCCAGGGAAATGTTAATTTATTCTGCTTCTGGATCTAGAGAGGTAAATGAAGTAAGTGAAAATGCAGTGTGTGCATGTGTGTGTGTGTGCACGCACGCACATGCATGCATGCACCTGTGTATGGGTACATAAGGATCTGTATGAAGAGAAACAGACAAACCTTAAATCTAGAGATTTGAAGTGAAAGATTCTGCAGTCTCTTTTAAAAGGATTGAAAGCCTTCTTTCTCTGACATTGTATGTAAAACTTTTTGTCTGTGGTATGATTATGTTTTTGGAGGGTGCACAATATAGTGTTCATCAGCGTCTCATAGGGGTTTTGGAGAATGTCAGTCTATAATTTTGTGGTGCCTGTTACCTGGCACGTCTGTCTTTTTGAAGAGCTACAGTCATCTTCGGTATGAGAGGTCCTTGATATTTAAGAAGCACCTTTATTTAGGTAAGGAGCTGGACGCAGAAGGCAGCAGTGGGAATTATTATTTCGAGCTTGTTAAATTGGAAGCTTGAAAAAAAAAAAAAAAAACCCAGCCGGATTGAAATAAACTTTGGCAAAAGGAGTTCTAGCACACCAATCTACTCCTTTAACCGTCTCCTCCTCCTCCTAGTTCTTTCCCCCACCTTCTGTTCCACCGCTCTAGCCCTTGCCCACCTGATGCTTTGCAGGCCTGGCACCAACATGGGGAATGTAAAGACCAGACATTTTCACTTTATTCAGCTTGTGTCTGACACATAGTAGGAATTCAATAAATGGTAGCTTAAAAAAAAGCACATCCAGATCTCTCTGAAAAAGGAATTTGGCCTAGACATAGAATAAAAAGAGATTCCCGGTCTTTTCTTTTAACCTAGGTGGAACCTGTAGACAGGCTTAGAGGTTGCACATTCCTGACAAATGGGAAGCCATCTGAGTGTGAGTTTCTGTCCTTAAAACCAAATATGATTTGCTAAGTATTCATCCATCGCATGTCCGTGATCCTTCATGTACGTGTCTCTCCACCAGTCATCACAGCGGTCCAGGACCTTGATGCTCTCAAAGCCAGGTTAGAGTTGAGGAAACAGAAGTCAGGATTTCAAAGCGTGCCGTTTCCCTGATGCTGCGCCTTTCATGTGAACCTAGCGTTTCCTCATTTGACCAGGAAAGACTTCTTGTGTGAGAAAGACCATGAACTGAATGTTAACGAGTGGTGTGATGTATTCAGTGCCTGGGTCTGTCTGTAATTCATTTGGGATTGAGCAGTCCTTCGCAAACTTTACTGCATATACAAATCGCTTAGAGATTTGTATAAAATAGAGATTCTGATTCCGCAGTTGGGTGAAGACAGTGTGGAGCCAGAGCTCACATATCTAACCGGTTCCCAGGTGTTGCTTGCTGCTGCTGATCTCGGACATTTTGAATAGCAGGGGGTACACTTAGGTTTATAAAGGACTTGCTCATATGTGATCCTGTTTACTCCTCACCCAAGCCCTGTGAGGGATCCATTATTATTTCTACCTTTGAGATGAGAAAACTGAGTCTGATTACAAATAGCTACCATTTTCAAGGGTAAGGCACACTAGAGACACAATAATAAACAAGACAGATACAGCTGTTATTTAAAGATGTTGAAAATCCGTGAAGGAAGACTCTGAATAATTAAATTTAAAAAGGCTCTGAGTTCCTCAATGAATGTTTGTAAAATGGATGAATTGCTTGAGCTCTGGGTGTTGGCATTTATCACAGGAGGAAGAGAAACAGTCCAGGAGCAGGGGAAGATGATGTATTCTTTCCTGGACACGGTGGTGACCTCCTGGTGTAGCTGTCTGGTGGGTAGTTCTGGGTCTGGAGTTTAGGAGAGATATCGAGGGTGAGGAGAATTGAAAGTTTGAGAACCGTCAGTGCAAGGGTGGTAATTGAAGTTACAGAAGATTAGATTCAGGATCCAAAGCACAATGGAGGGCAGTTTAGAGAGTGAAGAGTCTAGAATAGGCTCCTAGCATGGGAACCTGTCTGGCCATCAGTTATGGGTTCGCAGAGGAAGAGGAGCCCGTGAAAAAAGACCAAGAAACACCTGCCCAGGAAGTAGAAGGAAAGCCATAGAAGCCAAGGGAAGAGAGACCTTCAAGGAAGGGGTTCATCATCAATGATGGGCTAAGCCAGTGTCAGTCACGCGCCTCCTGATGTCACTTACTGAGAAGGACATATGTCTTCTCTGATGTTTCTGCCCTAAGAGTACATCCAGAATCCAATCAGGAGGAGATACCAGACAAACCCAAATTGAGGGGTGTTCTACAAAACTGGGCTATACTTGACACAAATATTTGTACCTTGAAAGACTAGGGCAGACTAAGGAACTGTTCCAGGTAACACTAAACAGACATGAGAGCTAAATGCAGAAGGTGGTTTTAGATTTGATCTTAAATCAGAAAAAATCAGTGTAAAAGACATTACAGGAACAATTTACAAAATTAAAAAAAAATTTTTTTAATGTTTATTTATTTTTGAGAGAGAGACAGAGTGTGAGCGGGGGAGGGGCAGAGAGAAAGGGAGACAGAATCTGGAGCGGCCTCCAGGCTCTGAGCAAGCTGTCAGCACAGAGCCTGATGAGGGGCAGGGCTCAAACTCAAACTGTGAAATCATGACCTGAGCCGAAGTTGGATGCTCGACCGACTGAGCCAGGTGCCCACAATTTACAAAATTTTAAAATGAGTTATCACATAAGAGTTGCTATTGACTCAATGTTTGTGCCCTCCCAAATTCACATGTTAAATGCTAACACCCAATGAATGGTATTTGGAGGTGGCACCTTTGGGAGGTGATTATAGGTCATGAAGGTGGAGCCCTCATGAACAGGATCAGTGCCCTTATAAAAGAGACCCCAGAGACCTCCCTTGCCCCCATCCCTCATGTGAGGACACAGTAGGAAGATAGTGGGCTAAGAGCCAGAAGTGGCTCTTTCCAGACACTGAGTTTGTGAGCACCTTGATCCTGGACTTCCCAGTATCCAGAACTATAAGGAATAAATTTCTATTGTTTACAAGCCACCTGGTCTATGACACTCTGTTACAACAGCCTGAACATACTAAGACAGTAGTAGTGCATTAATGTTTTTTTTTTTTTTTTTTGGAATCTGATCATTGTGTTATGATGATGTAACAGAAATATATATATTTTTTTGTTCTTAGGAAACCTGAAGTATTTAGGAGTAAAGCGAAGTATTTAGGAGTAAAGTGTTGTGATATCTGTAACTTACATTTCCATGGTCCAGAAAAACAAAAGCAGGGGATAAACACATGTGACAAAAAAAGATTAATTGGATATTCTGGGTGAAGGACATACAGGTATTCATTATATCTTCTTAACTTTTCTGTAGAAACATTTCAAATTAAAATATTAAAGGAAAGGAGTGGAATATACATTATCAAGTTCTGTGGAGAGGTCAGGAAACATAAAAGGTCACAAGTGTCCCTTGGATTTAGCCCCATGTATTTAACCTTGAATTCATGGCACTTAAATTCTAGAAGGAAACTCCCAGATGAATATTTAATTACAAATTGGAACAGGGAGTGGAAAACAAGAACAGGGTGTGATGTGAGAGAATAACGTGCATGTAATTAGTGCTTTGGTCAAGCCAAGAATATAAAGGAACCGTCGCTAGAGGGAGAGGTGGGGTCCACGTGGACACAGGAATCAAGGTTTGGGAGCAGTTACGTTTACACAGTATATGGAATGATGGGCAGGGGTTCCTAGGGAGGTAGAGTATGCATATTATTTTTTTAAAAAATTTTTTAATGTTTATTTATTTTTGAGACAGAGACAGAACGCGAATGGGTTAGGAGTAGAGAGAGAGGGAGACACAGAATCCGAAGCAGGCTCCAGGCTCTGAGCTGGCAGCACAGAGCCCGACACGGGGCTCGAACTCACAAGCTGTGACATCACAACCTGAGCTGAAGTCGAACGCTCAATTGACTGAGCCACTCAGGTGCCCCCATGTTCTATATAGGGGGAGCAAGGATGAGCACTGAAACATCAGCTGTGTCCAGAGCATGGGATGTGGGGGTGGGTGATGGAAGGAGCAGCTGTGAAGGCAAGTAGGGAGTAGATTTAGAAAAACCTTGTTTTCCGGGCTGAGCACTTTGACCTTTACCTGAAGAGGTTATACCTCTTGTCTACTTCTGGAAGCCAGAAGATGGCTTCCAAAGTTTCTCTACACATAGGAAAATAGGTTTCGTTAAGTGCTTCTAGGTACTCAAGCCAGAAGCCAGTGTACCATTCTTGCCATCCAACGCCTTCAGCCCCCACACCCAAACACCAGCAAAGCCTGTCAGTTCTATCTTCTAAGTATGTGTCTGTTGATAGTTCTCCACCTCTACTGCTACCAGCCTGGTCCAAAGACCATCACTGCTCTTCTAGTTGAGCCCCTTGCCGCAACGCCCCTCTACTGCCCGGAGAAAACGATATTTAACCATGTGTCGAACCACATCACCACCTCCTCCCCCTTCTCCAAAACTATTAAATGTCAGGATCCTTAACATGGCCTGGTGGGTCCTGTACATTCTGGCTTCTGCCCCTGTTTCCAGTCATACTTTGTCCCATCCTTCCTTGTCTTTACTCAACCTCAAACATGTTTATGGGGTTTTCAGTTCTTTTTTTTTTTTTTTTAATTTTAATTAAAATTTTTTTTTCCACATTTACTTATTTTTGAGAGAGAGAGAGAAAGAGTGTGAGCAGGGGAGGGGCAGAGAGAGAGGGAGACACAGAATCCCAAGCAGCTCCAGGCTCTGAGCTGTCAGCACAGAGCCCGATGCGGGGCTTGAACTCATGGAGTGTGAGATCATGACCTGAGCTGAAGTCAGACACTTAGCCTACTAAGCCATCCAGGCGCCCCGGGTTTTCAATTCTTTGTTGAAGCAAGGCTCTTTTCTGACTCTGGGTTTTTGCTTGCTTTCTTTCTCCTCCCTCTGCCTGAACCTCTCTCTTCTTCACCCCAGTCTTTACCTGGTTAACCCTTGTATTTGTTAGGGCTGCCATGATAAAGTCCCACAGCTCAACTGACTTAAAAAATTTATTTTCTTATAGTTGTGGAGGCTAGAAGTCTGAGTTCAATGTGTTAGCAGAGCTGATTTCTTCTGAGGCCTCTCTCCTTGGCTTGTAGATGGCCGTCTCCTTGTGTCCTCATGTGGTCTTTCCTCTGTGTACGTGCCTGTGTCCAAATATCCTTTTATAAGGACACAGCCCTATTGGATTACAGCCCATCCTAATGACCTCATTTTAACTCAGCTACCTCTTTCAAGACCCTGTCTCTACATACAGTCACATTCCGAGGTCCTGACAGGGGGTTAGAACTTCAGCATATGACTTTGGGGGGGACATAGTTTGGCCCATAACTAGTCTTCTCAGTGTTTAGGTTGGAGGGTAAATGTTACTTCTTCAGGAAAGCATTCGCTTACTCCACTCCACCCAATCCAAATTAGATTTCCTGTTATTTTTGTATATAGCACCCAGTTTGCTTTCCCCTCTAATAGCCATTCCACTTTATGATTGCATGTTCATTTGTGGATCTCCACCTAGAATTTAAGTGCCACGATTTCAGGGACCATATCTTTTCTGGTCACTGCTGTATCCCCCGTGTCTAGCACAGTTCCTGGCCCATAGTAAGGAATCAGTGCAAATTTGTTGAGTTAGTGAATTAATGAAAAGTCCAGAGACTGCACAGAATCTAGCAAGTTTGTGTCTAGTTAAACTGAGACCAAAACCATTGAAAGGAAAGATGATTCTCACCCATGTTTGAAGATGTGCACAAGTGATTTCACACCAGCCCTTGGCACCCCCCCCCCCCCTCACTGCAGCCTTTTGGCATGAAATGCGCAAACTGTGGTTGGAAATTGATTCAAGCTCAGAGGTAGGCAGCTGGGGAGAACACATTTATAAAATTATTGCTGATGTGTGCTGTGACATAGCCCAGCGTGACACCACAAGCCAGTGTATGACCAAAACTAATGACATTGGGCTTTTTGCTTAAAAGATAAGAAAATTCTACCTTAAGTAGGGACTCAGAACAAATTTCATTCTTGTTCAATTGTTTTAGTTGTTTGGATTTAGACTTGATTTAAATTGGTTTTCTAGGTGGATCCGTTTTTAAATTTTAATATTTGGTAAGGTTTAGCGCGTCAGTGAGATTTTCCTCCAGCTTCTGGTTCACAGTCTCTGGAAGATCACTGTGAGTCTCAGACATTCTCAGGAAAGACCGTACATTCCAAGAATATTGTTGTTAGAAGGTTCTAGAGAATTCTTTAATTCAGTCCTCTGCCGGCAAAAGGTCGTTTGATTTTGTCCGGGATAGATTGTTCATTTATTTTTATTTATCTAGCAAACATTTATTGAGTGTTCTCTGCTAAGCACCATGGGTTAACAAAGAATAATGAGTTATAATATTCACTCTCAAATTTGCTCCTTGAGGGCAAGGGCCAAATCTTGGTCTTGTTTTCTCTAATGTGGTGCCTGGTTTACTGCATGGTGACATTTGTCAGTTTTTGCTGCCCAATGTCAGAATCTCCAATCTCTTTAGAAAATTTCCCACCGCATGAGTCTTAGTGGGAGGCAGGGCCCTCCTCCCACCATAGGAACCCCAAACATGAGGTCATTGCTGTCCTAGTGTCCTTTGCATCTCCCATATGAGATGTGACCCAGACTTGGCCAATCAGATGCACATGTGTAAGGCTTTGAACTGGGAGTGGTGTTCTGCCGAATAGGAGCAGTGGAGGATCTCTTTTGGAGATGGCAGGAGGAGCAGTGGGCTTCTGGAGGCCAGTGATGGTGCCAGTGTCTGCACTCAGTGCCCAGGGGCAGGAGGGGCCGAAGTCTAGGCTGTAGCCCCTCGGGTCAGTGGCTGTTGCAGTCCTGTCCTCTGTGCACGGCTCTTGTCACCTGGGTTTGGCAGTGGTGGTGGCTGCTGGCCAGCCTGCCTTTCTGCCTGTCCACGTGCCAGGCCTGGCTCTCCAGCCTTCCTGGTGGTTCTGTGAGCTCCCCACCATCCCCAGAATGCTTGAAGGATCCAGAATTGATTTCTGTTGCTTACAACGTGACTTGTGTAACTCTTGGTCCAGTAACCCAGAAACAGCAGTAACTTCCTCACTTTTCCATAATTCACTTTAATTTTTATTCTGAACTCCCCATTATATTGGGTGGCAGATACTTAATCTCAGTCAATTCAGGATTTCTTTCCCCCACCCATCTTTTTTTAAGATAACATCTAAAAGTAATTTTTAATATTATAAAAGCACAGAAAGATAAAAAATAGAGAAAAATGCTGCAAACAATCGCAACTACTCTATTCAGCAATGTTACTTAAACTTTCTTCTTCATGTGCAATAATGCAAACCATTCTCTATGCTGCCTAAAACATTTTAAATACTATTGAATCATTTTCCTTGTGATTTCTAGCATTTATAATTACAATTATGAATTCTGTTATAAAAATTTTATTTTAAAAGTGTAGACATTATTAAAAATTAAAGCTATAGAAGAGCTGAAACCATAGTATAGTGAACACTGTGTACCCCTCCTTCTAGATCAGTGTTAATGTTTTGCTAGATTTGCTTTCTCTCTCTTGTGTACCTGTATGTTTTGCCTGCTGAATTATTTGAAAATAAGTTGCAGAAATTCAGGTATTTCATCTCTTAATAGTTCACGCTTTTTCCTAAAACGTCTTTCTCCGGCATAATTGCAATACCATTATCAGTTCAGGAAATTAACAGTAATTTCACAATATCATCTAAAATCTAGTCCATATTCAGAATTGCCCCAAGAATGTCTCTTATAGCTGGGTTCTAAGAGCATCTTTTCTTTTTTAAGTGTCAGGGGCTCAAATAAGTATCTGAGTATTGGAGGTTGTTGGGGGCTGAGGCTTGCAGTCCTCTAGGAGGAAGTCTTTAAGATGGTTTCATGTACCTGGATCCTAACCATTTCCCTCCTGAGTTCTTGGCTGGTTTCTTGGGTGAACACTCAAAGCACAGATCCTAGTACTTCCAATTTCCAATTGGGGTCTCCAATGATAGTGCCCACTAGTGGGGCTGGGGGGCAGGTGCTCCCCTGTGCCCAAACTCCTCTATTTTTTCTTTTTATCTTGTCTTGAAGGCAGGAAACCCTGGACTGCCTCTTTGTGTTTATTTTCCTTTGGCCCAAGTCCCTTCGAGGTTCCTTTTGAAATTTAAAAGCCTTTTTTTCTGCTTGCATGGTCTGACCCCTTAAATAGAGAATGGTCATGGGATAATAGGGAGGACACACTGGTGGTAGGAGAAAAGAACATCAGTTCATCTATTACCCTGCCTTATTTGTTCTGTGCAGACATTAGCACATATATTTAGCTGTTATGCCCCCAAGGGGGCCATACTTGTTAAAACATTAAGATACTCTGACCTGGACCACTAACCCCATCACCCTACAAGACAAGTTTTGCTGGTGTGTATTGTCTTCATGTTTTTCCTATGTCTATTTTTAGATCTTTATGACTATAATTAATGTGGTGACAAATTAATGCTATACAGTGATAAACAGCCACTGTCCTCAGCCCTCGTCCCCCAGGCAGTCCAGCCTCTCCCTCCGGACATTTCAGAGACCTTCAGCAGTGAATGATTGCATGCCCAGAATGGCAGGGCATCTTTAGGACCCCGTCTGAATCCATTTGATGGGTCAGCACCAAGACTTCCAGTCTGTTTTGAATATTCCCGTGGAGAAAATGTAAATTGGATCAAATCACCCTCCTACTTAAAACTCTTCATTGGCTCCCCATTTCTCTCTGCATTAAGTTCCAGCTGCTTCAAAGGGCACACAGGCATTGTAAGGCCGGCCCTTGCTTTCCTCATTAGCTTCTTCTCTTATTAGTTTCCCCACCTGCTTCCTATCTTGCCTCCTGCTACCCACGTCCTAGCCAAACTGAACCCATTTGTTCCTTAAAGATCCCGTGCCCTTTTTGGATTCTGGGTCTTCTCACAGTTTCCCCTGCCTGGAGTTGCCTCACTAATTACTGCCAACCTTTAGGTCTTAGGTTAAAATGTCATTTCTCCTGGGAAGTGGTCCATGAACCTTCCCGGTCTCGGTTCAGGTTTCCTGTAGCTCTTTGAACCTTTATTGTAGAACTTACGACAATTTCTTATTCTTTCCGCTAGGACTCTGAGCTCCAGCATCCATGCTTATCTTGCTCATCATTTTACCCCAACTGCCTGGCCTTGTACTAAGTGTACATTGGAAGAAATAATAAAGTTTGCATGTGCATTCATAAACGTGTATGTGTCTATATGTTTACTCACACACACACACAAGTAGGAGAGCATGAACAGATGGGAATCAGAATGGGGAGGATTTGGAATACAGCTAAGAATGTAATAATGTCACTGCAAGGGTGCAAATGGGAACACTGGTGTTTGTAGATAACTCAAAATCTAGTAGCTTGGTGCAAGGAAGCTAGCATAGCTGACACAGACTGGGGCAGGAGATTGTTTTACCAAAAATTTGTATCGTGGGTGCATCATCATGGCATCTTAAGGCCTCTTAGAAATAAAAGCTTACAGAAAACTTGGGTTGCCTATGCCTTTACAGTGTGAAGGAAGCAAGAAATTAAATGTGCGACATCTGCCCTCCACGCCCAGGACAGAGCAAAGAGAATCCTTTCTTGTTTCTATTGGGAAGCAAGGCATTCAAGATCAATATTTGATCCTATGGCCATTAGAAACATGATAATGAGGGGTGCCTGGGTGGCTTGGTCAGTTAAGTGTCTGACTTCGGCCCAGGTCATGATCTCACAGTTTGTGAGTTCGAGCCCTGCATCGGGCTCTGTGCTCACAACTCAGAGCCTGGAGCCTACTTCAGATTCTGTGTCTCCCTCTCTCTCTGCCTCACCCCTGCTTGTGCTCTGTCACTCAAAAATGAATAAACGTTAAAAAAAAAAAAATTAAATAAAAGGAAACATAATAACGAGGCTGCACCCCAATACAATTTTCCACCTGTCCGTGCTTCCTGCCTACCATAGACACCAGCTCCTCATTCTGCCAGGTGCCATCTGTTTTGTAAATGTTGGCCAGCCTGCTGTGAGTAATAGCTGCCCAGTCACCTAGGGGGCAAATGTCCCCTTTGTGATGCAATCGTGGGACGTCTGCATGGGAGGTGTTGTCCACCTCTGGCCAGCCAACAAAGTGCTCACCGGAGGTGGAGCTAGTCCAGACAGGGTGTCCCAAGAAAGGCAGTGACCGACTAGCTAGGGCTTGGCATGAGAGTTTGCTTCTCAAGGAGCTGGTTTTCATTTGTGCCATAATATATAGAGAGGTTTGTTCCTATATTCATTTATTTGCTCTTTGACCCTCTAGTGAGTACAAGCCTAAATTCCAACAAGGAATGAATGTGACGTCTGAAGAGTTAGGAAGGAAGAGAGGTGTGTGTCACACTAGAGTCTGTGTCCCGTCTAAAGGAGGCTGCTGCTTCTCAGCTCCGGCCAGTTGTTTCTCTGAGATAGATTTGTATGACTGCTTTCCAGATGCTCCATTTTCTCTCCTGCAGTGGCCCTTCCTGCACGGGGATTAAAGATCCCCACCCTGTTGACTGGCTTTGGCCAATGCAACGTGGATGTAAGAGGCACATGTCTCTTCTGGGTGAAAGGTGCAGGCACGGTTTGTTGTGTCTCCTTTTCCTTTGGCCACAGTGACTCTCAGTGTTTCACATGGAACTCAGGGAGAGACAGCGAGCAGAGCCACAGCCTACCCACAATGGACGTGTGGTGTGAGTGAGTAACCAGTTTGAGATTTTGGTGTTTTTACTGTAGCATTGCTCATCTATCCTGACTATATACACAGTATTCCAGATCTTTGGAATTTTTTTTTCATGAGAAGCCATAAATCCATATTTTTGTAAAATATATCTATTTTAAATTTTATAATGAACTAATTCTATGTATAACATATATGTATATGAACAAAATTGGGAGTGTGAGCCAAAAAATATGTGCGGACCATTGGTTTCCTACCTCTAGGCAAGACACAAGGTACATTGTGATATACAAAACAGACACGCTCCTTACCTTATAGGGCTTACAGAAAATAAATGCTAGGAAGAAAAAAAGGTAATTATTGAGGTGTCCTTGTGATAAACACTAAAAGAGAAATACAGGGTACAGTGAGAGCTATCTAAGAGGAATTAATCTAGATGAAGGTCAGGAAAGGTTTCACTAGGAGATAGGAAGGACTGGCTAGGCCAAGGGTATAGCACTGGGGTTGGGGGCAGGTGAGAAAGGCCGTGAGTTGGGGAAGTAGGAACTCTGACCCTAACCCTAACTTGAAAGTTGAGGAGCTGAAAGAATTTCAGTATAGCTGGAGCTCCAAGCGACAAGAGGTGACGACTCAAGTGATAAGGGGTCCTCGTAGGCAGGCCATAAAGAATAATTTGTGCTTGAGCCCAAGGGTAATAGGGAGCCACCAAATGAATCTTAGCAAAGGATTGTCCTATTCTGAAGTTGTGGGAAAGTGCCATTTAATCATTAATTTTTTTATTGGTTTGTTTGACATATCTTTGTCCACTCTGTGGCAGGCATTGTGCTAAACCCAGGAAATGCAAGAAGAAACCCTGTCCTCGAGGAACACACAGCTTAATAAGGTTTCTGACACACAGACACAACTATAAGTAAAAGGAGAGAGTAGTATATGCCATTATCTATTCATTTACTTATTTATTCAACAGACATGTTTTGAGCACTTATGTATGTGTGCCAGACAATTTTTGTACACATTGGGTGTATAGTAAGACATTATGGATCTTACAGTTTAGGTCACCTTGTAAGGCAAAGTTTCTTTATTACTAAAATGGAAAAAGTATTTGTATCAAAACAAAATCGTTGTGATGTTTACATGAGAGAAAATGCTTAGCATAACGTCTGGAAGATAAGTGGTCTATAAAAGACAGCTATTTACTACTGCTATTATTATTATTAATTATTATTTACCTCAATAAGGGAACAGTTCCTAAGATCAATATCATTAGAGGTATTGGATGTGAAAGGAGTCAACCCAGGGAAAAGTGAATGGCTCCAGCGAGGTTAGAACTAATTAGGGCTGGCAGGAGTGTGTGTGTGTGTATCTGTGTGCATGCACATCTGTGTGCACATGCATGTTGGGAGGGTCATTGTAGCATGCCTTTGACAAGTAGAAGTATCAAGATTGTGATTGACAGATAGCATGACCTTCCCTGAGGTAGGAGAGGAAAGGAGAATATGGGGAATGAGGCTGAATCATAAAGCTGATGCACGGAGAGATTTATAGAGAACACAGGAGGTAGATACGCAGGCATTTCCTGCCTGATTCAGGATGTGTGGTCATTTGGAGTGCATAACCATTGGCAGGAAGACCATAATCCTTTCTGAATAAGTTAAGAAAATAAATAAAACATTTACAGGGCATTTGTCACCTCTGCTAAGGCCCTGCAACATTAAACTAAGGCAAGCAGATGTGTATACTAAGGCTGAGTCAAAAGGCACTCTCTGCATTGGAAGTAGGGGTGTTGGGGGGGGGGCAGCCATTTCAACATTGAACAAATCTTTCTAAGTGTTGGGTAATAATATGGTGATAGATGCTACATAAAGATGCTGTATTACCAGCCAGATTATGAGTATGTCATGTATACACACGTATATTTTGCTAAAACATACAGAGCAGCATTGTCCAACAGGCATATAATAACAACCACATATATAATTAAAATTTTTCTAGTATCTACGTTATAACAGTAAAAAGAAACATGTGAAATTCATTTTAGTATTTTATTTAACAGAATCTACCCCAAAGGAAATGCTTATAGTTCAACATGTAATCAATATAACAATTATTTATCAGATTTTCTACATTCTTTTTTCATCTTTAGTCTTGGAAATTCAGTATGCATTTTATACTTAATAGCACATGTCTGTTTTGACCAACCTCATTTCAAGTCCTCAATAGCCACATGTGCTAATGGCTACCAATATAGGACAGCACAGAATATAGAACAATGACTTTCAAATGGTTTTTCACCAGAGTAAGAAACACACACACACAGACACACACACAAATGAAGCAAAACTTCTATGAAGTAATAATCACAGTATGAAACTTACACTCCAGTGTTTTCTATTCGATTCTATTGAATTTTTTTAAAAAATGCTGGTCATGACCCACTAAATTGATTTTATGACCACCTGTGGGCAGAGGCCTGCAGTTTGAAAACCATGGGTATGGAAAGCCTGTAGGGTTACATCTTGAATGGGAGGTTAGAGGTATAGGTTCTAGTGTTGGTGCTGAAGGCAAAAATCTTGTGTGGCCAAAATTACCTTAAATTGCCCTGGGCCTTTACAAGGGCAAAAGATAAGAATTAACTTCTCTTATTTCTCTTTGCATTTTGATTGTGACCTTCCTTCTCTGAGGCACTGGAGCCAAATTCTAGTGTGATTGGTTTTAAGAGCTGCAGGATAAATTTTTTTCTTTCTCATAATTGAATTCAGATAAGGTAAATGTGTGTGTGTGTTGCCAACACCCTGGATACAATAGATGTGCAATTGATTTACATATAATTCTCCTATATGTGTAAAGTCTTATAGGATCCAAGAAATGGCCCTGGGATGAGGGCCATGAACCACCCTGAAATGATATGCAACTTAAAATTGTTGTATCTTGTCTTCCAAAGGGTTTTTGTTCCAACAAATGCTAAGGAAACACATTGGTCTAGTGTGCTTGTAAGAATGTGGGGTAGACTTTCCACCTGACCTGACCACACCTCCCTCTTTGGAGGCATGGGGGCAGTGAGTGGGGGGCACCTGCAGAAGGTGTGGAACCTGTGGCTCCCATGCTCATTCTCCTAGGTGCCTCTTCTCTCCTGGTCACGGCTGATTGGACGGGAGGTGGTCTCTTGACTGTATAGTTCAGCCAGTCAGAGTCTTTGTTTCTTGAGAATCTGCATAAAGAGAACTAGAAGTCAGCTATGTGGGGGCTGGAGCCATTAAGGGTGTGGGCATGTGTGAGGGCCAGGGTTGGTATCATGGCAAGCTAAAGCCCAGATAGACTTAAGTTACAGGGAAGCAAGAGGGTAAAACTTGCAGAGGAAGCTGATTTGCAGAGCAATTTCAGAAGTAGAATGAAGCCAGGGCACCTGAGTGGCTCAGTTGGTTGAGCGTCCAACTTCGGCTCAGGTCATGATCTCATGGTTTGTGAGTTCGAGCCCCGCGTCGGGCTCTCTGCTGACAGCTTGGAGCCGAAAGCCTGTATCAGATTCTGTGTCTTCCTCCATCTTTGCCCCTCCCCCGCTCGTGCTGTGTCTCTCTCTCTCTCTCAAAAATAAATAAACATTAAAAAAAAATTTTTTTTAAGTAGAATGAAGCCAAGAGGCTAGAGCGGTATGGGCCTGCAATTTTCTGGGTCCTGTGAGGGTAACTCAGTGGTTCTCAACAGGAAGTGATTTTTGTACCCAGAACCACCTCCCCACCCCCAACAAGGGGATATTGGGCAGTATCTGGAGACATTTTTGATAGTCACAACTGGATGAGGGGAATTGCTATTGGCATTTAGTGGGTAGAGGCCAGAGAGATGCTGCTTAAATATTCTAGAATGCTCAGAACCAGCTCCCACAACAAAGAATGATCTAGCCCCAAATGTCAGTAATGCCCGGTTGAGAAACCTCTATGGTAGTATTATTTTTCTGCCTGGATCTTTCTAATAAATTCCACCGTATTTAAACTATCTTGAATATATTCTCTCCTTCCCCCACTTCTGTCTCTCTGATAATAATACTAGCTAATGTTTATTGAATACTTACTATGTGCTAGTCCCACGTTAAGCATTTCCCAGAGATTATCACATTTAATCTTCCAAATCAACCTTATGACAGGAACTATTATTAGCTCATTTTATGGATGGAGAAACTGAGGCTTAACTCAGTTAAGTTGCCCAAGACAGGAGTCAGCTTGGCTTCAGAGTTTAAGCTCTTAATTATTATGCATAGGGACTAAGGCCAAAAAGTTATAAACAGCTGCCATGAGAACTCAAAAGGCTCAGTAGCTTTGGGAGGGGAGCATTTAATTTAGGAGCAAAAACCTAACATGCTCAATAGCAACTGAAGATAATACCATCTTAGAGTCTAGTAATCCTAATAATTAACATTTTCAAGTGTTTACTGTGTTCAGTACTTCTCTGCTTTGCAAATGTTGGCTTATGAGGCTGGCTTTATTATTATCCCTATTTTACAGATGAGGAAACCATGGTACAGTGTAGTGAAGTAAATGTCACAGAACTAGTAAGTGGCAGCTGAAATTTCATCCCAGGTGTTCTGGCTTAAAAATCTGTGCATTTTCCAACATACTAGGCTCTTTCTCAGTACAAGCAAAAAGAAACATTTACAGTATTGAATATAAGTCAAGACCCTTGTATTTTACAAGATGCAAATTAAAAGAAGGGGCACGGGGAAGGAGAGAACAGTGTGAGTTGAGATTTAAAGGTATAAAAATACAGGTTCAGATTCAAGATTCCATTAATGCTGCTGTGTCTGGGATGGGGGACTGGGGTGGATGCCTTGGATGCTTGACTTAAGCCTGAAATGGCAAAGTGGACCTAAAGCGAAGGAATCTTAAAGTCCTTGGTGAAAGTTTGAGGCTTATTCTGTTAGTCCAGGAGAGCCACTGGTTTGGGGGCAAAGGAATGAAGATTATGGTTAGGTAAGTTAGAAAGAGTCCCCTTAGAGGGAGCCTGGGTGGCTCAGTTGGTTAAGTGTCTGACTCTTGGTTTTGGCTCAGGTCATAATCACACTGTTTGTGAGTTTGAGCCCCATGTCGGGCTCTGTGCTGCCAGTGTGGGGCCTGCTTGAGATTCTCTCTCTCCCTCTCAAAAGAAAGAAATAAACTTTAAAAAATTAAAAGAAGAGTCCTCTATGGCAGAACGTACATTGGAACAGTGGGGAAGTGGAGTCGGAGACCTGCCAGGTGAGACTGACCTTGGCCAGAGGGAAGGGTGTGCTGAGGATATGAGAAATGTTTCAGAAGTAGAAAGGTTTGGCTCAGTATATGGCTGGATTTAGGGCTGCGAGAGAGAAGAGGTAAAAATGACAATAAGATCTTAGATGGGGATTTGGTGGTTGGTGAATCTGGAAAAGGACTATAGCACATGGGACAAAACATTTATTTTTTAAAAGTAAAAGCAATACAGGGTGCCTGGCTGCTTAGTTGGTAGAGTGTGCGACTCAATCTTGGGGTTATGAGTTCAAGCCAAAAATTGGGTGCAGAGATTACTTAAAAATCTTAAAAAAAAAAAAAGTAAAAGCAATACACCTTGACTTTTGAACACGGTAGAGGGAGTACAGTTCTCTAATCCTAACCCCTAGATATAACCCACTTTTATTTATGGTATTTATATGTTTTTATAAACCTGTGTGTGTGTGTGTATTAACCTTGGGTTATATTATTTCTTCATTTCCCCCACAATATATTATTTACTTCTTTCCAAATCAATTCTTCTACATTTATAACATTACTATTAATGGCTATCTAGTATTCTACTGTTTGGGTATATTAAGATTCAGTTATAAAAATTTGGGTTGTTTCCTGTTTTCTGTTTCTTTGTTTGTTTGTTTGTTATTACCAACAAAGCAACAGATATCTTTGCCTTTCAATTTTTGTGCCAGTAGATTTATGCAATAAATTTTTCACAGAATTCCTGGGTCAAAGGTTAAGCACATTTAAAATTTTGATGAATTCTTCTAAATTGCCGGATAACCAGGTTTTTAGGAGAGGTTAATGAGTTCTGGTTTGGTCGAGTTAAGGTCAAGGTGCCAAAGGCCAAAGATCACTGTGGATGCCCCCAAATCAGTAACCTAGGTTAGGACCATGAACAAAAGCGACATCTAGAGATATGCTGGAGGCAGATCTATGAGAATTCTAAGCTCTCCTAATGATTTAAGATAATAAATTATGCTTCAAATCTAAATATACACTAGACACATTAATTATAAAAGGTTCTCAATGTACTGTGAAAGTGTATACACAGCATATGAAAACACAATTCCATCTAAAATTTACCATAAAACTAAGACATTAACTGTGATAAATATTAATTAAACATCCAAATGATCTTTCTTGCTTCTATATTTAAATTTAGAAATGCTTTTGGAAGAGGATGGTTTGGATTCCTCAGATCTCTTAAAAGCATTTACCAAATGTCCGTGTCCTTTAGCTAAAGACCACCAGAAACCTACTTTCCATCGAACAAGCTGGGATTATTCTTCATTGCAGCACTGAGAGGAAATGTGCTATGGGAACTGTGGGACATCTTGGTAGGAGTGTGTTAGGAAGGACTTAGTATAGGATGTGGACTTAGGCTGATTAAGTATTATTTCTGGTTATGTCTGGGTATTTCTGGAAGAGATTAGCATTTGAATTGGTGAACTTAAGTAAAACAGATAGTAGCCCCAATTTGGTGACGGCCTGCATAGAACAAAAAGGTGGAAGAAGTTTGAATGAACTCTGTGTGACTATTTGAGCTGCTCCTGCCCTTGGCATTCCTGGTTTCAGGCCTTTGGGCTTAGACTGGAATCTACACCATTAACCCTTTGGCTCTGGGACCTTGAACTATGTGGCTGACTTTCCTGGGTCTCCACTTTACAGAAGGCAAGTTGTGGGACTTCTCAGCCTTGATAACCACATGAGCTAATACCTTATAATAAATCTCTTCATGTAGAAGAGATCTGTATCTCCCATTGGTTCTGTTTGTCTGGACAACCCTGACTAAATCATGGGTTAATGGCCTAATTCTTTTCCATTCATTTAATTCTGTGCAAGAAATCATTCCAGTGGCTTTAGAGTTATCCCAAATAATTGGGTATGTTCGATGCAAATGTAGTCGGTGGCTCAAGTGTGTGGAGTGGTTAGCTGAAAACTATTCTGTAAAATATTTGACCCGAATTTTCTCCTTTTTGCCACACACACCTTTTTTAATCTATCAGCAGCTCTGCACAGTCTCAGATCAAATAAAGGCCCTCAAGAAACCAGTGATGGCTATCAGAGCTCGGCACACTTCATTGGAAAGCCATAAACACAATTACTAGATCATTAAGGATTGTAAAACAGAAGCTTTGAAGCAACATGCACAGAACTGCCTTGTTGGGCATGAACGGTGTCCCACACATGCCAACGCCTCCCTGTTGGAAGCTACCTGGGAAAAGACAAAAGATTGTGAACAGAAATGTCTTAGAGGCATAAGGAAATCTGATAAGGAAGACCTGGATTCTACTCTCAACTCTGATGCCCCTTGGGTGATACATTAATTGAACTCTCAGAGCCTCTGTTTCTTCTTCCGGAAAATAGGGTATTAAGGACTGATTTCATCAACACCTTAATTCTTTACCCCCTCTGTTAGGTACCTGGGGCTGCCTTAACAAAGTGCCATACACTGGCCAGCTTAAACAGCAGAAATTTATCGTCTTACAGGTTTAGAGGCTAGAGGTCCAAGATGGAGTTGTCAGTATAGTTGGTTCTTTCTAAGGGATGGTGGGGGGTGAAGGGGATCTGTTCCATGCTTCTGTCCTTGGCTTATCATTGGCGGTTCCCCCTGCCCTGTTTCTTCACCTTGTCTTCCCTCTGGGTTTCTGTGTCCAGATTTCCCCTTCTAAGGATGCAAGTCAGACTGGATTAGGACCCACTTTAATGACTTCGTTTGAACTCAATTACCTTTATAAAGACCCTGTCTGCAAATAGTGTCACGTTCTGAGATACTGGGAGTTAGGGCTTCATCATATGAGTCTTGGGAAGACAGTTCAACTCATAATAGCACCCCTGTAACCACAGCCTTACCAGTTCGTCTCACAAAAGAGGCTGAGGTTCTTTGAACCTGTGCTAGCCACATGACTTGGATTGGCCAATGGGATATTAGCAGTGGTAATGCAAGCAGAGGTCTGAAAAAGCATGCATTTCTACGTTCACTAATTTTTCTGCAATTGCCATGGGAAAATTCCCAGGCCAGCCTGCTGGAGGATGAGAGGCCTGTGTTGTGGAGCCAGGTCAACCCAGGCATTTTAGATGAGGCCATCTTAGATCAGCCAACAGCCAGCCAAAACTCAGACATGTGAGTGAGTCCAGCCAAGATCAGCAGAGCATCTGGGTAACTGTCACTTAACCACAAACGTGTGAGCAAGGCAGCAAAATCAGATGAGACCAGCCCAGGTCAACTGAACCCCACGTAAATGTTTATTACTATATGCCCTGGAGTTTTTGTAGTTGTTTGTTCTGCCATATTATTGGGAGACTATATGACTGATACAGAATTAGTCACATCTACTGAGGACCTATGAGAAAGTACATAGTGTGAAATGAATTGTAGCCATGGTATTCTAGTGTTTTACAACTGTTGAATATTACATAGAAGTAAAGAGTCACCAATATACAGTAACATGCTGTGTAATAATAGTGATAAAAGGTTTGGAATGAACAAAGCTAACAAATTGGGCATTGGGTATAAAGTGTAAACATGGGTGTATACTTACACACATAAGTCATTCATAATATTATATGATGTCTGCTCTGTGTGGATTCTTAGAGACTACCTGTGAGAAAAATGAGGCTCAGAGAATCAAACTGACTTATTCCAGGTCATATAGCTAGTAAGCGGCAGAGCTTTCACCAGAATTTGAGATACTTATGATTTGTCTAACATGGGATAACATGGTATTTTCATATCTTTTCCTGAGGAAGCTGTTGGCCTTAAAAAATAAATAGGGATGATCACTTTATCTCTAGAAATCTTCTGTCTTGTTTTGAAGTTTGAAGTTGGGGCAGAAAAGGGGATTAGACATTCACCCGTCCATCCATCCACCAATCTTTCCACCCATGCGTCCACCCATCCATCCACTCATCCACCCATCCACCACCTGTCCGTTTGTCCATCCATCCATCCATCCATCCATCCATCCTCCATCCATCCAGTTATCCACTCATTCAACAAATAAGGATTGAGGACCTGCTGTGCATCAGACACTATACTAGGCACTCTCCTTCCATCGGCTTTCCTTTCTCCTGCTGTCCCATTCTTTTTCTCATCAATGCCTCCTCTTTTGTTCTCTTCTGTAAATGTTAACAAGAATGGATAAAAAACGCCTTGCTTGTTAGAGCAAGTGTGTATAAGGTTGATGCTGATGGTTTTAGTTCAGTTGCAGTGTTAACTGCTGTGAGTGCACCTTGACACACCTCAGCTTTGTTTCGCTTTATTTTGTGTTTCTGAAAGACCATGCGGTGGAGAGCATGCCGATAAGCACAAACACGCCACTGCAGCTTTGCAGATGCCCACATTGGAAGCTGGAAATGACATGTTTCTGAAGTTGACAGTTGTTTCCAACCATTGTGCATCCATTCATCCATTCTTTTCACCACTTTTTATCCTCCACCAGCTCAGGCGCTGTATTACTGCCCTTAACCTTCAGTGGTGGACATCAGTTGTACAGTGGTGAACACGGAGCTTCTTATATGCCGACACTGTTCTAAATACTTTCACACTTGTTCGTTTCCACAACAGCCCTGCGAGGTTTGTACTGGTACAAACCACAGATGATGAAACTGAGGCACGGGGCGGCGAGGTTTACCCAAAGTCTCATGGATGCTTAAATGGTAAGTGACAGAGCTCTGACCTCTAGATCCAGAGTCTCTCTTCAGCATTGCCTTTCTAAAACCTCTGCTGGCATTACCACTGAAGGCCATGTTCTCCTCTGGACCACTTTTGGGTGGGTCTGCACGGCCACCACTCTTGAGCATGCCAAATGGTGATGCCGATGGGGATGTGAAAGACAGTGCTTTCTTCAGAGTGAAGCTGCTACATATTTCAGCCTAATTTGTTTTTATTTATTTATTTATTTATTTATTTTTTCAACGTTTATTTATTTTTGGGACAGAGAGAGACAGAGCATGAACGGGGGAGGGGCAGAGTGAGAGGGAGACACAGAATCGGAAACAGGCTCCTGGCTCTGAGCCATCAGCCCAGAGCCCGACGCGGGGCTCGAACTCCCGGACCGCGAGATCGTGACCTGGCTGAAGTCGGACGCTTAACCGACTGCGCCACCCAGGCGCCCCTATTTCAGCCTAATTTGAATCCAGATCCTTCCCACTCATGGACTCATGTTGTCAATCCAACAGTCTTTCCAGGCTCACCTTTCTTCTGAAACTGACCCTCAGCAGAACATCAGTTAGTGCCCATCTTCAGAACAGAAGACAGTAGAGAGAGGAGGAAGAAAGGCATCTCATTTAAGCCTCAGTCTCCTCATCTGTGAACTGGGAATAAGTGAGTAGCGTAACATTAGGCTCTGACTTTTATTTTTTATTGACAACTTAGTATGTGTAAGCATTGTGCTAAATGCTTTGTCATTTGTACTCTCTCATTTAATCCTTAAAGCAACACTATGAATAAGGCAGGCTCAGAGCAGTTCAGTAACTTGTCCAAAGTGACACAGCTTATAAGTAGGAGGCAGAGTCTGGATTCAAACCCAGGCTGTAGAACATCAAAAGATTTCACTCTAATATACCACCATTGGTCCTTACAGGGACAGTGTTGCCCCTTACGCCTCTCTCCAGTGTTTGTGGGCATGACTTTGGTAATTACACTGATGGGGAGGTATTAAATCATGATGACATGATTTGCTTTAGGGGAATAGGCAAGCTAGACATTCAACAGGGGAAGACCTGTTCTTTGTCCTGCTTGGCTTTCTAGTGTCCTACCAGCCCTTCATGTAATTGAAAAACTCATACTGTCATCTGAGCCTGTTCTATATATGAACACATAGAATATTTTGCATATATTGGTTTTAGCATACTTTGATTTTTCTAGGAATGCAGTTTACAGTGTGCATCAAGGGATGGTGGTAGTTTATTTTTCTCAAAACTTTATTCACAGTTTTATACCATTTCAGAAAAATCATGTCAACAATGTCAACACTGTTCAAATTATTTGAGGGACCCACACCTCTGACTCAGCTTGCATTTGTAGCTGTTACATACACAATGGTTCTTGGTTTGTGTGCCAACACGAGACTACCTTACCGTGCTTCTAGAATTCACATTGATTTTTGAAAATTGTACATGTAGAGGTTATATTATTTCTGAATTTCATTTCAGGATAGTAAAGGGCACATTACAATATATATTTTTCTTTTACAAAAGGGTGGGTAGAATGGATCATTGCTCCCAATTCTTCATTCTCTCTCAATGGTATTACACACCAGTACCTTTTACCATGTAACTTTGCAGCAGCTTCCACTAGAGTGGATGGAGAACATTTCTGTGCTTCATTAATTTGGGGCTTAGCCACGAGACTTGCTTTGACCAATGAAATGTGGACAGAAATGGAAATGTGCCAGTCTGGAGCCTGGTCCTCAAAGGCATCATGAGTTTTCACTAATTCTCTTGTTCACCTGCCATTTGATATGAGAAAATCATGCTTCAGATGGCCACTGCTCTGTGGGGAGTAGGGAGACCCTTGGAACAGATCTGAACCCAACCTAAAGCCTGGAGCCAGAATTCATCACCAAATCCCAGATGAGCTCGGCAGAACCACAGCCAACCACAGACTCATGAGTGAAATATTAAGTTTTTTTTTTTTTTTTGTAACTCATTGAGATTTGGAAATTACATGTTACTCTGCAGAAACTGACTGATACAAGCAGGTGTTGGCTCTGATAAGGTTGATAAGCACTGCATTCTGGTATTCCTCCTTTAAGCAAAGCAGTTTGCTCAGGTCTTGGCACACACCCATGAATGCCTTATAAACAGGAGTTCTATTAGCATCGAATAATGGCTAAGTGATATTCTGATACCATATTAAAGGGGATTATAGATACACAGTTTTCAAATCCTTAGGTTTAGGGGCTCTGCAGTTAGTCTTAAATGCTCTGACCACCAGCACAAGTGCTGGTGCTTTGGATGGGTGTAAATTCAAAGAGCAAGCAGGTCAGAGATAATTGACGAGTTCTCTTCTTTAAAAGGGAATCTGGCGCCATGGAAACGACAAGCATGTTCAGGTTTGTGACTGTGGATTATAATTACTAAGTTATTAACCAGAGCATTATGTGAAAGATTGATGGTTCTTGCTCAATGTAATGTGTCCTTTAAATGCTAAATAATAAGTTAAATCCAAGGAATAAATAAGTTTGATGGCTTATTTATGGGGTAATTATGAGATATTTTCAGCCCATAAACTAGGGCATCTGTAGAAACCCAATGCTATGGAGGAAAAAGAGCCCTGAATTAGAGATCGGGAGACCTGGATTCTCTGCCACCTGCCAGCTAGTGACCTTGAACCAGTTATGTCATTGCTCTGAGCCCCAGTTTCTTCATTTGGAAAATTGGGGTGAGGGCATGCATAAAAATGCCCATCTCATCGGGTGGTTGTGAGGAGTCGTTGTCAATGACATGATTATATAAGGTGCTGAGCACAGTGCCTGACACATAATAAGTGGTTACAAATGTTAGCTATCATTTTACCATCATATATGAGATAAGAGATTTGGCCGTTCTAGGAAGAGATTTCCTATTTTATGTGTTCAGTCAGGAAGTAATTGGTACGATTTGCAGTAGACCATCAATGGATTCCAATTTTAAAAACAACCTTTAATTGTCCTTCTCTGCTTAAAGAATTATCGGAAATGTGGGTAAACACAGGCAAGAACAAAGAAGAAAATATATACCATCCATCTAACCCTCCATCTAAATATAACCACTGTTAACATTTTAATGTAGATTCCTAGTCCTTTTTCTCACCCATGTATAGAATTTCTTTTTTAAATCTGAAATTGGAATCATGCTGTACATGCTGATTTGCCACCTGCTTTTGAGATGTTTTCAATGTCATTAAATATTCTCCTAAAACACACTTTTTAATAGCTGCAGAGTAGGGTGTTCTTGAGGAACATTGTCTAAATGGAAGAGTTATTCACAGAAGCCTACTTAGCGCATTCACTCAAATTATACTTTCAGACTTTCTGAAATCTTCGTTTCAAATTGGTCTTAAATGGGCAGGGGCTTGGCTTTAAAATTCCTCGCCACCTCCTCCTTCCTCCCCTAGCTGCCCCCAGGTTCTCTGTCAAGTAGTTAATGATGGTACTAGGCACTTATTCAGTAGGGGTGCTCTCAGTTTAAAGGGTCTCCGTGGTGAGCCATTTTGTAAAAGGGAAGAATGTCATTCAAATAACTGCCCTCTAATTTCTCTGCTCAGAGTTTTTATTTTTATTTTTTTTTTAAATCGGGCTCTCTCTTTAGAGTAAGGTCCATCTACAGGTAAACACTTCCCTAATCGCCTTCTTAAACTACCTTACTTGATGCCAACTGGCACTTTTCCCCTGCACAAAAAGAAGAAATACTTCCTTTCTGTCCCCTGTACCTCCCACAATCTTTTTGGATGGTTTATTGTCTCCTACTGGTAGCATTCGAGTTGAGCTTCAGGGACTTGTATATAAACATTTTAAAAATCAATAGTTATGTACTTATTTTAATGTGACTTAGAAATGTATGTAACATGATATACAGTATATCAATATATGATATGTAATATATCATCTGTATGTATCTTGCAAATCAGCTTTGGGAGTCCATGAATATTATTGCTTAAGGGTCAGGCAGGATTTATTTATGGACAAAACCAATTTATGTGAAAATAACATGGCAAAAAGTCAGATATAGTACACGGGAATTTGGGCAACTTTGGTGATTGCCATGTTGCCACTGACATTTGATAGTTGACATTGGGTAAATGTCCTGATTCAAGCCACCGTCATCTGCCTGGACTTCTTTTTTTAATGTTTATTTTTGAGAGAGAGAGAGCGTGGGTGGGGACATGTGGGAGGGGCAGAGAGAGAGGGAGACAGAGGATTCAAAGTTAGCTGTGCACTGTCAGCACAGAGCCCTATGTGGGGCTCGAACTCATGAACCGTGAGATCATGACCTGAGCCAAAATCCAGAGTTGCATGCTCAACCAGCAGAGCCACCCAGGTGCCCTGTCTGCCTGGACTTCTAAAGCCCCCCTCCTAACAGCTCTCTCTGCTTTCATTCTTGCCCTCCTCTCAGCCATTCTGTACATAACAGCCAAAGCGATTTTTCCCCCCAAGACACATTGAAGAACTCTCCTTATTAATGCTTGTCAGGGGCTTCCCACCGTTGTTAAAAGTGAAAAATTTTGGGGCGCCTGGGTGGCGCAGTCGGTTAAGCGTCCGACTTCAGCCAGGTCACGATCTCGCGGTCCGTGAGTTCGAGCCCCGCGTCGGGCTCTGGGCTGATGGCTCAGAGCCTGGAGCCTGTTTCCGATTCTGTGTCTCCCTCTCTCTCTGCCCCTCCCCCGTTCATGCTCTGTCTCTCTCTGTCCCCAAAATAAATAAACGTTGAAAAAAAAAATTAAAGAAAAAAAAAAGTGAAAAATTTTAACATTTGATTCTCACAATGAGGCTGAGATTGGTGACAGGTAAGGAAACTGAAGTTCAGAAAGAGTGAGTGCCTGGCTCAAGGTCATGTAACTAGTAAGGGGAGGAAGGATTCAAACCCAGATCTTCTGATTCTAGATTTCTATTTAAGTCATCTCTCAATGCACATGACTGAAAGATGTCCTTTGTTCAGCTGATTAGAAGAAGCCAGTTGTATTGATTAATAATGTTTGGAAGTCAGAGAAGAAACACAACTCAAACTGGGTTAAGCAAAGAAGAGACTTTATTGCCTCAAATAACTGAAAAGTCCAGAGGTAGGTCAGGTGCCTCTGGATCCAGAGCCTAAATGATATCATCAGGGTGCATCTGTTTTTTCTCTATCTCTGTGTTCTGCTTTCTTTGAGTTGATCCCATTCATAGGCTGGTTTTCCCTCTGTGGTCTTAAAATGACTGCCGGAAGCCCCCAGGAGTATATCCCTCCCGATCTACACACAACAGGAAAAGTGAGATAGTCTTTGTGCCAACTTCCCAGCAAAAGTCTTGTTATGTGTCATGGGCTCTCATTGGCTCATGTGATTATCCCTGAACCAGTCATTTTGGCCAGAGGATTTAATGTTTAATGTGCTGATTTGGTTGGACCTGGGTCCTATGTTCTGACCCTGGGCCAGGGACGGAGCCTTACCTGTAGCACACTGGATGAGACTGAAAAGGTGATATTCCCAGAGATAATTCAGGATACTGTGTCAGGAGAAGAGTGAATGGATGCAAGCTGGCAAATACTACAGAGGTCCAACACTTTGGTCCTACTTGGGTGCATGATCTTGAGCATTAGTATAGAAAATTCAAAGCCTTGTGTAGGAAAGGAGAGAAGTGAGTGGGTTTTGTGCATCTGAAGGATAGCCACATGGGACAATGGTGAGTGGCCACATGAGGTTATGGTAGTTCTAGTCCTGGGCAGAAGCAAAGCTTAGTTCCCCACTTAGTCACTTTTTTTAAGGCCCCCGTAGTGGTCACATCTCATGTGCAATGGGCTCAAGTCAAGTGCAAACAACAGTTCAGATTTAGAGGAGCAGGAGGAAGCTGGTATTTCATTTCATTTCTAGAAATCACTTTTTACTCCTTTAAAATGAACATGTATTTCTCTTTTCTAATTACAAAAATAAAACATGTTCATAAAAAGGGACATAAAGAAAATACTTTGTAGGTACACAATAATTATGAGGTGACTGAAGGAATAAAAATTAAAATTACCCAGAATTTTGTAACTCGGAGGTAATCTTTTTTGCATTTTTTTCTGACCCCTTTCTATACATGTGAATATATTGTACATGCATACACACACAAATATTTTAAACAAAAATTTGGATCTTATATGAAGTACTCTTTAGAATTTTTTTCCCCATTTAACAGTGGACCATAGTCATTTTCCTACTCATTAAACAGTTTTGAGTTTAATATGAGTTTTAATGACTGCATAGTTTTCCATTATATGTATGTAGCATAATTAATTTAACCAGTGCCCTATTATTAGATATTGGTAGTTTGAAATTTGCCCATATTATAAATAATATTGAGACAGACATCCATATGCACAAACAGCTCTATTAATTTGTCTCAAGCACAGTTTTATTTTTATTTATTTTATTTTATTTTTATTTGAGAGAGAGAGAGAGACAGCAAGCTGGGGAAGGGGACAGAGGAAGAGGGAGAAAGAATCTTAAGCAGGCTCTATACCCAGTGCAGAGCCTGACCCATGACCCTGGGACATGACCTGAGCTGAAATCAAGAGTGTAACACTCAACGAACTGAAGCCACCCAGGCGCCCCTCAAGCACAGTTTTAAAATACGTGATACATATCACCAATTTGCTTGAGGGCTTTTATTTTAAAATGTAAGTAAAACCATGGTTTGCGAACATAATTCGTTCTGGAAACATCCTTGTAATCCAAAGCACTTGTATATCAAAGCGAATTTCCCCATAAGAAATCCATAGGAAATAATGGAAACTCAGATGATTTGTTCCACAACTGAAAAATACTCATTTAAGTGATTACAATTCTGTAATATAATACAAAATAATAAAGAAAATACAAAATATAATGAAAAACAAACAAATTAACCTGCACTTACCTGTGAAAACCTTCGTGGTTGGTGTGAGGGAGACGAGAGAGGAGGGTCATTGTATAGCACGACTTTCATGATCATTAACGGAATCACTGCTATCTATTGGTTCAATGGAAATCTTTTCTTTTTGTGCAACTTTAACAAGGAACCTATCCAATAACACTTGCTTTTGCCTCCTTTTGAGGATTTTGCGGAAATGTGACATTGCATTGTCATTAAACAGATTCATTGTTTGCACTGCTACAACCTCATTCGGGTGGTGCTTTTCTACAAAATTTTGCAATTTCCCACATTTTACACATCTTCCTAATCTCACGTGAAGTGAGGGATTCCTCTGCCTTTTTCTCCTCCTCTGCAGATGAGATGCACACATAGACTTCTTAGAAAATCTCGGAATTTTGGCCACTTGCCTACCTCATTCATACTTTTCGATGATTTTCTTCTTTTTTTTTTTAAGTTTATTTTTATTTATTTTGAGAGAGAGACCAAGTGGGAGGGGCAGAGGGAAAGGGAGACCCCAAGCACGCTCTGCACTGCCACGCAAAGCCCAATGTGGAGCTTCAACTCACAGACCATGAGATCATCACCTGAGCTGAAATCAAGAGTCAGACGGTTAACCGACTGAGACACCCAGGTGCCCCTTGATTATTTCCTTCTTAACTTCTACTGTAATCATCTTCTTACCACCTTTCTTTTCAACCTTTTTCTGCATGGGGGCCATTGTATACACTCACAATACCCGTATTGACTACAATACAGTATTATTAATGCCGGTCATATACTGTATTTAATATAACTGACAATAAGGAAGCAGAGGAAAGGGTCTATATCTGCAGGCAAACTGACCTAGAATGAAGCAAAGCATTCCTAAGCTTACTCTTGTATGGAAAAGCAAAGGTGCTTTGAAGTGACAAAAAATACCCTTGGGGCGCCTGGGTGGCGCAGTCGGTTAAGCGGCCGACTTCAGCCAGGTCACGATCTCGCAGTCCGGGAGTTCGAGCCCCGCGTCAGGCTCTGGGCTGATGGCTCAGAGCCTGGAGCCTGTTTCCAATTCTGTGTCTCCCTCTCTCTCTGCCCCTCTCCCGTTCATGCTCTGTCTCTCTCTGTCCCAAAAATAAATAAATGTTGAAAAAAATACCCTAGTGCCAGTTGTGAGCACCTTTCAATGTTCTGAAAAATCCCTGATTTCTGCCAAACAGTGGCCTGAGACTGAGCATCTGAGCATGGGAGACAATCACCCACAATCCCACAATGAGAGAGAGAGAGAGAGAGAGAGAAGAACCATTGGCTCAGTTGTAATCATGTGACATTCCGTATCACGTACTACTCGTATTGCAAGGCATCGCTTGTTTATCAAGTTAAAATTTATTAGAAATGTTTGCTTGTCTTGTGAAACACTCAAGAATAAATTACTCACAATCCAAGGTTTTCCTGTATTTTTACATGCTCTTTAAAATATTTTATAGTTAGGACTTGGAAGAAGATGGCGGTGTAGGAGGACGCTGGGATCACCGCGCGTCCTGCTGATCAATTAGATTCCACCTACACCTGCCTAAATAACCCAGAAAACCGCCAGAGGATTAGCAGAACGGAGTCGCCGGAGCCAAGCGCAGACGAGAGGCCCACGGAAGAGGGTAGGAAGGGCGGTGAGGCGGTGCATGCTCCACGGACTGGCGGGAGGGAGCCGGGGCGGAGGGGCGGCTCGCCGGCCAAGCAGAGCCCCGGAGTCTGGCCTGCAAAAGCGGAGGGGCCTGACGGACTGTGTTTCGACAGCAAGCGCGACTTAGCGTCTGGGAGGTCATAAGTTAACAGCTCTGCTCGGAAAGCGGGAAGGCTGGAGGACAAAGGGAGGGAGAGCTGCTGAGCCCCCGGACGACAGAGCTCAGTTTGGTGGGGAACAAAGGCGCTCGCCAGCGCCATCTCCCCCGCCCATCCCCCAGCCAAAATCCCAAAGAGAACCAGTTCCTGCCAGGGAACTTCCTCGCTCCCCGCAAACACCCAACTCTGTGCTTCTGCGGAGCCAAACCTCCGGCAGCGGATCTGACTCCCTCCCGCTGCCACAGGGCCCCTCCTGAAGTGGATCACCTAAGGAGAAGCGAGCTAAGCCTGCCCCTCCAGCCCCTGTGCACCTTGCCTACCCACCCCAGCTAATACGCCAGATCCCCAGCATCACAAGCCTGGCAGTGTGCAAGTAGCCCAGACGGGCCACGCCACCCCACAGTGAATCCCGCCCCTAGGGGAGGGGAAGAGAAGGCACACACCAGTTTGACTGTGGCCCCAGCAGTGGGCTGGGGGCAGACATCAGGCCGGACTGCGGCTCCGCCCACCAACTCCAGTTATACACCACAGCACAGGGGAAGTGCCCTGCAGGTCCTCACCACGCCAGGGACTATCCAAAATGACCAAGTGGAAGAATTCCCCTCAGAAGAATCTCCAGGAAATAACAACAGCTAATGAGCTGATCAAAAAGGATTTAAATAATATAACAGAAAGTGAATTTAGAATAATAGTCATAAAATTAATCGCCGGGCTTGAAAACAGTATACAGGACAGCAGAGAATCCCTTGCTACAGAGATCAAGGGACTAAGGAACAGTCATGAGGAGCTGAAAAACGCTTTAAATGAAATGCAAAACAAAATGGAGACCACCACAGCTCGGATTGAAGAGGCAGAGGAGAGAATAGGTGAACTAGAAGATAAAGTTATGGAAAAAGAGGAAGCTGAGAGAAAGAGAGATAAAAAAATCCAGGAGTATGAGGGGAAAATTAGAGAACTAAGTGATACACTAAAAAGAAATAATATACGCATAATTGGTATCCCAGAGGAGGAAGAGAGAGGGAAAGGTGCTGAAGGGGTACTTGAAGAAATAATAGCTGAGAACTTCCCTGAACTGGGGAAGGAAAAAGGCATTGAAATCCAAGAGGCACAGAGAACTCCCTTCAGACGGAACCTGAATCGATCTTCTGCACGACATATCATAGTGAAACTGGCAAAATACAAGGATAAAGAGAAAATTCTGAAAGCAGCAAGGGGTAAACGTGCCCTCACATATAAAGGGAGACCTATAAGACTCGTGACTGATCTCTCATTTGAAACTTGGCAGGCCAGAAAGAATTGGCACGAGATTTTCAGTGTGCTAGACAGAAAAAATATGCAGCCGAGAATCCTTTATCCAGCAAGTCTGTCATTTAGAATAGAAGGAGAGATAAAGGTCTTCCCAAACAAACAAAAACTGAAGGAATTTGTCACCACTAAACCAGCCCTACAAGAGATCCTAAGGGGGACCCTGTGAGACAAAATACCAGAGACATCACTACAAGCATAAAACATACAGACATCACAATGACTCTAAACCCATATCTTTCTATAATAACACTGAATGTAAATGGATTAAATGCGCCAACCAAAAGACATAGGGTATCAGAATGGATACAAAAACAAGACCCATCTATTTGCTGTCTACAAGAGACTCATTTTAGACCTGAGGACACCTTTAGATTGAGAGTGAGGGGATGGAGAACTATTTATCATGCTACTGGAAGCCAAAAGAAAGCTGGAGTAGCCATACTTATATCAGACAAACTAGACTTTAAATTAAAGGCTGTAACAAGAGATGAAGAAGGACATTATATAATAGTTACAGGGTCTATCCATCAGGAAGAGCTAACAATTATAAATGTCTATGCGCCGAATACCGGAGCCCCCAAATATATAAAACAACTACTCATAAACATAAGCAACCTTATTGATAAGAATGTGGTAATTGCAGGGGACTTTAACACCCCACTTACAGAAATGGATAGATCATCTAGACACACGGTCAATAAAGAAACAAGGGCCCTGAATGAGACATTGGATCAGATGGACTTGACAGATATATTTAGAACTCTGCATCCCAAAGCAACAGAATATACTTTCTTCTCGAGTGCACATGGAACATTCTCCAAGATAGATCATATACTGGGTCACAAAACAGCCCTCCATAAGTTTACCAGAATTGAAATTATACCATGCATACTTTCAGACCACAATGCTATGAAGCTTGAAATCAACCACAGAAAAAACTCTGGAAAACCTCCAAAAGCATGGAGGTTAAAGAACACCCTACTAACGAATGAGTGGGTCAACCAGGCAATTAGAGAAGAAATAAAAAAATATATGGAAACAAACGAAAATGAAAATACAACAATCCAAACGCTTTGGGACGCAGCGAAGGCAGTCCTGAGAGGAAAATACATTGCAATCCAGGCCTATCTCAAGAAACAAGAAAAATCCCAAATACAAAATCTAACAGCACACCTAAAGGAAATAGAAGCAGAACAGCAAAGGCAGCCTAAACCCAGCAGAAGAAGAGAAATAATAAAGATCAGAGCAGAAATAAACAATATAGAGTCTAAAAAAACTGTAGAGCAGATCAACGAAACCAAGAGTTGGTTTTTTGAAAAAATAAACAAAATTGACAAACCTCTAGCCAGGCTTCTCAAAAAGAAAAGGGAGATGACCCAAATAGATAAAATCATGAATGAAAATGGAATGATTACAACCAATCCCTCAGAGATACAAACAATTATCAGGGAATACTATGAAAAATTATACGCCAACAAATTGGACAACCTGGAAGAAATGGACAAATTCCTGAACACCCACACTCCTCCAAAACTCAATCAGGAGGAAATAGAAAGCTTGAACAGACCCATAACCAGCGAAGAAATTGAATCGGTTATCAAAAATCTCCCAACAAATAAGAGTCCAGGACCAGATGGCTTCCCAGGGGAGTTCTACCAGACATTTAAAGCAGAGATAATACCTATCCTTCTCAAGCTATTCCAAGAAATAGAAAGGGAAGGAAAACTTCCAGACTCATTCTATGAAGCCAGTATTACTTTGATTCCTAAACCAGACAGAGACCCAGTAAAAAAAGAGAACTACCGGCCAATATCCCTGATGAATATGGATGCAAAAATTCTCAATAAGATACTAGCAAATCGAATTCAACGGCATATAAAAAGAATTATTCACCATGATCAAGTGGGATTCATTCCTGGGATGCAGGGCTGGTTCAACATTCGCAAATCAATCAACGTGATCCATCACATTAACAAAAAAAAAGAGAAGAACCATATGATCCTGTCAATCGATGCAGAAAAGGCCTTTGACAAAATCCAGCACCCTTTCTTAATAAAAACCCTTGAGAGAGTCGGGATAGAAGGAACATACTTAAAGATCATAAAAGCCATTTATGAAAAGCCCACAGCTAACATCATCCTCAACGGGGAAAAACTGAGAGCTTTTTCCCTGAGATCAGGAACACGACAGGGATGCCCACTCTCACCGCTGTTGTTTAACATAGTGCTGGAAGTTCTAGCATCAGCAATCAGACAACAAAAGGAAATCAAAGGCATAAAAATTGGCAAAGATGAAGTCAAGCTTTCGCTCTTTGCAGATGACATGATATTATACATGGAAAATCCGATAGACTCCACCAAAAGTCTGCTAGAACTGATACATGAATTCAGCAAAGTTGCAGGATACAAAATCAATGTACAGAAATCAGTTGCATTCTTATACACTAACAATGAAGCAACAGAAAGACAAATAAAGAAACTGATCCCATTCACAATTGCACCAAGAAGCATAAAATACCTAGGAATAAATCTAACCAAAGATGTAAAGGATCTATATGCTGAAAACTATAGAAAGCTTACGAAGGAAATTGAAGAAGATTTAAAGAAATGGAAAGACATTCCCTGCTCATGGATTGGAAAAATAAATATTGTCAAAATGTCAATACTACCCAAAGCTATCTACACATTCAATGCAATCCCAATCAAAATTGCACCAGCATTCTTCTCGAAACTAGAACAAGCAATCCTAAAATTCATATGGAACCACAAAAGGCCCCGAATAGCCAAAGGAATTTTGAAGAAGAAGACCAAAGCAGGAGGCATCACAATCCCAGACTTTAGCCTCTACTACAAAGCTGTCATCATCAAGACAGCATGGTATTGGCACAAAAACAGACACATAGACCAATGGAATAGAATAGAAACCCCAGAACTAGACCCACAAACGTATGGCCAACTCATCTTTGACAAAGCAGGAAAGAACATCCAATGGAAAAAAGACAGCCTCTTTAACAAATGGTGCTGGGAGAACTGGACAGCAACATGCAGAAGGTTGAAACTAGACCACTTTCTCACACCATTCACAAAAATAAACTCAAAATGGATAAAGGACCTGAATGTGAGACAGGAAACCATCAAAAACCTAGAGGAGAAAGCAGGAAAAGACCTCTCTGACCTCAGCCGTAGCAATCTCTTACTCGACACATCCCCAAAGGCAAGGGAATTAAAAGCAAACGTGAATTACTGGGACCTTATGAAGATAAAAAGCTTCTGCACAGCAAAGGAAACAACCAACAAAACTAAAAGGCAACCAACGGAATGGGAAAAGATATTTGCAAATGACATATCGGACAAAGGGCTAGTATCCAAAATCTATAAAGAGCTCACCAAACTCCACACCTGAAAAACAAATAACCCAGTGAAGAAATGGGCAGAAAACATGAATAGACACTTCTCTAAAGAAGACATCCGGATGGCCAACAGGCACATGAAAAGATGTTCAGCGTCGCTCCTTATCAGGGAAATACAAATCAAAACCACACTCAGGTATCACCTCACGCCAGTCAGAGTGGCCAAAATGAACAAATCAGGAGACTATAGATGCTGGCGAGGATGTGGAGAAACGGGAACCCTCTTGCACTGTTGGTGGGAATGCAAATTGGTGCAGCCGCTCTGGAAAACAGTGTGGAGGTTCCTCAGAAAATTAAAAATAGACCTACCCTATGACCCAGCAATAGCACTGCTGGGAATTTATCCAAGGGATACAGGAGTACTGATGCATAGGGGCACTTGTACCCCAATGTTCATAGCAGCACTCTCAACAATAGCCAAATTATGGAAAGAGCCTAAATGTCCATCAACTGATGAATGGATAAAGAAATTGTGGTTTATATACACAATGGAATACTACGTGGCAATGAGAAAAAATGAAATATGGCCTTTTGTAGCAACGTGGATGGAACTGGAGAGTGTGATGCTAAGTGAAATAAGCCATACAGAGAAAGACAGATACCATATGGTTTCACTCTTATGTGGATCCTGAGAAACGTAACAGGAACCCATGGGGGAGGGGGAGGAAAAAAGAAAAAAAAAACAAAAAACAAAAAACAAAGAGGTTAGAGTGGGAGAGAGCCAAAGCATAAGAGTCTGTTAAAAACTGAGAACAAACTGAGGGTTGATGGGGGGTGGGAGGGAGGAGAGGGTGGGTGAAGGGTATTGAGGAGGGCACCTTTTGGGATGAGCACTGGGTGTTTTATGGAAACCAATTTGGACAATAAATTTCATATATTATAAAAAAAAAAATATTTTATAGTTACAAAAGGGTTTTAAAGTAGATAGTGAAAGATACTAACCGCTCCCCCTTCCACTCCCTAAAGGTAATTTTTAGTAATCTTAACATATTCTTGCAGACCTTTTTCCATGTGCACCCACATCAAGTATACACCCAGGTTTGTTCATTTCTTTTTCTTCCCTCCCTCTCTCCCACAAATATTTTTTGAGTGCCAATCTTGGCCAAACATGGTACCAAGACATTGAGTGGTTGTTTCTAGGAATTTCCAGTGGACAGAACTAATAAGTATGTACTTAAAAAACACAAAACACATGATAAATTCATATTGATGATTCCTTTTCAAATCATGGCTACATGGTTTATTTTTAAGACTTTATTTTGTTAGGGTAGTTTTAGGTTTACAACAAAATTGAGAGAGACACAATAGAGATTTCTTATATACTTCATGCCTCCATAATGCATACCTCCCACATTATCAATATCACTCACCAGAATGGTAGATGTTTTTTTGTTTTTGTTCTTACCAAAGATGAACCTACGCTAACATATCAAAATTACCCTAAAGTCAGTAGTTTACCTTAGGGTGCGTTCTTGGTGGTTGTACCTTCTGTAGGCTTAGAGGCATGTATAATGACAAATATCTGTCATTATAGAGTATTTTTCTCTGCCCTAAAGAGTCCTCTGTGCCCCACCTGTATTCATTTCTCCCCTCATGCCCCTCAGACCCCTGGCTATCACTGATCTTTTTATTGCCTTTTCTTGCATAAAGTTTTGCCTTTTCCAGAATGTCATATAGTTGGAATTACACAGTATGTGGCCTTTTCAGATTGGCTTCTTTTACTTAGCAATATGCAGTTAAGGTTCTCTGTGTCTTTCATGGCTTGATATCTAATTTCTCTTTAGTGCTCAATAGTATTCCTTTGTGTGGATGGACCATTCACCTACTGAAGGACATCTTGGTTGCGTCCAGGTGTTGGTAATTACAAGTAAAACTTCTGTAAACATCTGTGTACAATTTTTGTGTGGACATAACTTTTCAGCTCCTCTGGGTAAATACCAAGGACTTTGACTGCTGGATCGTATGGTAAGAGCATGTTTCGTTTTGTAAGAAATAGGGTTTCTGTTTAACCTCAGCCCCCTTTTTTTTCTTCCCAAGATTTTTTTAAAATTCAAGTTAGTTAACATGTAGTGTAGTTTTGGTTTTAGGAATAAAATCTTACGATTCATCACTTACATATAACATCCAGTGCTCATCCCAACAAGTGCCCTCCTTAATGCCCATCACCCATTTAGCCCTCCCCCCCCCTCCAGCAACTCTCAGTTTGTTCTTTAGAGTTAAGAGTGTCTTATGGTTTGCCTCCCTCTCTGTTTTTATTATTTTTTTCATGTCCCTTCCCCTATGTTCATCCGGTTTGTTTCTTAAATTCCACATATGAGTGAAATCATAGGTATTCGTCTTTTTCTCATTGACTTATTTCACTTAGGTCAATATTCTCTAGTTCTATCCACCTCAACATCCTTAGCTCTGTATTTCCTTTCCCCAATGCTGAGAATCTTGGGTCCAAAAGATACCAACATAATTATTTTTTTGCTTCGAAATCCCTCAATACACACACACACACACCAGTCAGCAATATCATCATTTGCACCATCAATTTGATTAATAAAAATAGTTTAGGGTTTTTTTTTTAGTTTAAAGTGAAATGCATTACAGAAAAATCATGTTTACCCATTTTTTATATATTTTTTGCATTTCTTTTTTACCTATTTGAAAAAGTGCAATTCAGTGGATTTAATTATACTCACAATGTTGTCCAAATATCACCACTATTGAATTGAAAATCGTTTTCATCATCTCAGTAAGAAATCCTATACCCATTCAGCAGTGACTGCCTATTCTCTCCCCTGCCCATCCCTGGGCAATCACTAATCTACTTCCTGTCTCTATGGAGTTGTCTATTCTGAACATTTCCTCTAAAGTGAATCCTGCATTATGTGGCCTTTTGTGCCTAGCTTCTTTCCCTTAGCGTATTTTCAAGTTCGTTTATGTTGTAGTATGGATCAGTACTGCATTCATTTTTATGGCTGAGTAATATTCCATTGCATGCAGAGACCACATTTCTTATCTGTTCCTTGATGGACACTTGGGTTGTTTCCATATTTGGCTCTTGTGGATAATGCTGCTATGAACATTGTTGTACACATTTTGTTTGAACATTTTGTCTTCAATTCTTGTGTGCATATTGTTTTTTGCAGTCTTTTTTCATTCTTGGTGTATACTCCACGAGGGGTATCTAGTCAAATTTTATATTTTAAAGTTAGTTAAAAAAATTCTTCTCTGTGTGGTTATAATACTAAGTGAATACAAATTTAGTTTCATTTATTTTATTTTGCTTTGAATTTTTAGGAATTGCTTTTAAATTTAATTTTGTTGGAAGGTCAGTTTAGGATAGAAATTCCTGGCCCACATTTTCTTTCCTTGAAGATTCTAAATATGATTCTTTGTTTCTTCTAGCATACAGTGCTACTGTTAAAAAGCCTAATGACCATCTGATTTTACTTATCTTATAAGTTACTTGATCTTTTTGGCTTGGTGTCCAGAGCATAATCTTTTTTTTTTTTTTTTCTTTTTCCTGTTAAGTCCAGTAATTTTCTTGGATCTGTTTCAGTGTTGGTTATTTTGGGTTGATTTTCTTGAATTTGGTTCTGTTTTTTCTATTTCATTGCTTTAGATTTCTTTCTGAGGGACTTGTATGAATATTCTATAGCTATTACTTTCTTAATTTCTTTTATCCCATTTTTCGATATCAGGTTATAGTGGGGGTTATTTCCTTCCATTTTTGGTGAGCATGTATTTCTGGCACATTTTCCTTGTCTATAAATTCTCTGTTTTCTTATGATTGTGAATCATACTTGACAGCGATACTTTTTTGTTAGTTACTCAGTGAAATGAGTTTTCGTATATTTTTATTTGGAAAAATCAATCTAGGATGGCTTCTCAAGCTTCCCGTTCCTAGAGCTCCACCTTTAGTTGTCCTTTGTGATAAAAAATACGGCCCCATACTTTCAGCTGTGTATTTTCTCTACCCTTTACTTCTGCTTACATCTGGGCATTCTCTTTCCTTTGCCCCTGTTGCCCCTGCCCTGTTGGATTCTACTCCTAGCAGGTTCTCAGTATAGGGCTTTGCCCTGGAAGAGAGCGTTGGTTTGCTTTGAGACCAGTATCCAGACCTTCCTTATCCCATGCTGGTCCCAATGCTTACTTGAGTTGGAACCTGCAGACCCCCTCCCATTTCCAGCTGATGTTCTCAGGTCAGCCTGCCTTGCTTTCCTGTGAGCCTCAGTTGGTTTAGCAGTCTCAGAAGGACTCCCCCCCCCCACCTTTCCTTCCCTCTGTTTCATCTTGCAAAGGTGGTATTAACCATGTGGGTCCAATAGCTGCTGATGGTTTGTCCCCACCCCCTCATATTTTGGGATTTGTGGGGATACCTGTCACCTAGGTTTGTTGTAGACCTTGCCTAGTTTTGCTTTCTGTTTTGGATCAGGTTTCCTAGAGGCAGAGCCTGAGATGGGGACTCTGGTACATGCGATGGATTGACTGGGGGAAGTGCTCTCAGAAGAAAAGGAGGGAGAGAAGCAGGAGACAGCAGAGAAGGGCGTAAGCAAAGATGAGATTTCAGCTGGAGAAGAGCATCCGCCTGATCCCATGGGATGTTCTGGGGTGTGACAAGCATAACAGAGTTGTGCTGCCTTATGTAAGGGGGGGTTACCTTTCTACCCCCCATGTCCAGCTATTGGCTTCAGGTTGCCACTGAGAGGCACAACTTCCTGAACAAGGGGCTTCCACTGGCCTGAGAGCAATTCTCCAGAGAAGGGGGCAGGGCAGCTGTGAGCTGTTAGTGTAGGGGATGGGTGCATCAGCCCAGTAAAGGGGTTTGGGGGGCACCGTTCGCATCAACTACACTCTCCCAACTAATCTCTCTGTTTTTATGGGGAGACATTCTAAAACATGTCACAGTCTCTGTCACCTTCTCAGAATCTGAGTTATCCTTTATATATGTGGTCTTTCTTCCTCCAGCAAGCACCTGATCCCCTCTTTACACAGAGCCTTTGTCTGAAAGAAACAATCCTACAATAATAAATTAAGGATTATATCAAGATTTCCCTGAGGCAAGAGTTGATATCTTTTTAGTTCCAAATCCCAGGTGCCTTGCAAAGTGTGTATGGTGGGTATTATGAATTCCTTGGGTGGGTTCGACGTGGTGCAGTATACATAGAGGGAAGGAGTATACTGCCGGTGGACTTGATCTTTCCTGGTCTTGCAAGAAATATCTGGCAGGTCCCATGGCTTTGGAGAACTATTCAGTTACAAGGACAGGCTGCTTTTAGTAACTACACAGCCTTGTCTCTTTTCTAACTTAAATCTCCTCCTCCTCCCTTTGAAGGAGCAGAGCTGGGGGAGGGCACATGGGCTGACTTCACTAGTTCTGCAGTCTGTTTTCTTCTTTGTGGCAACCTATGGTTTCTGCTTCTCCCAGCCCCAGGTTGGAGGAGAGTGGGTGGAAGGAGAGATTGGGGTAGGGGATGGGACGGCAGTGAAGAAGCTATCGTGCAGCTGATGCCGTTGATAGCTTCTCAGAACTGTGAGAAATAAATTTCTGTTGAGATTGCTATCCTGTGGGCAGAGTGGAAGTCAAAGCTGATTCTCCCATGGGGTACTTTTGTTGGTTCCCAAGAGAGCCTGCCTCTTGGGTCTTTGCCTATAAACCCTACTTGCTTGCAGCTCTCTCACTGTGCTTTGGTCCCTGCATACGTCCAAGTGGTTCTCTTGGACAGGATACTCTTAAAGCATGATGCCAGCCAGCTTCCTTCTGTGGGAACCATATTAATGTCCAGGAAATTCATTCCTTTGTCTCCCTCTGCCAGTGGAGGGGAAGCTTATTCCCAGTGAAGTCCTCTCTTTATTCCACTCCCCAACACAGAAATCTCCAAACATAGCCTCTTGTCCTGTTGGACTTTTGGTGAGGACCCAACACTGTGCCCTGAGTTCACCAGACTCCAGGAGGCACATATCAAGCTCTCTGAGGCTGCCTGTGTTTGGCCTGAGATGAGAGGGTATCCTCCCCTGCCCCTGTTACAGTGAGTGGGGGAGGAGGGCTGTGAAGTACAGCCCTCCAACAAGTACATGGCCATCACAGAATCCTCACTCCAGTTCCTTCCAAACCCCAGCCTCGCTTTTGTAGCCCAGAGATAGGGGATGCATGAATGCCTGCCAATCCGGTTTAATACTCCCTTGGCATGTCCTGTACAGGTAGGATGGTACCTTAATTTAGGAGGTGGGGGTGTTGGTCCAGCTCCAAGAGAAAATTATTTTAATATCCTCTTCTATACCTGTTCGATAAATATTTGTTTGTTGGCTTACTTGTGGAGGATTATGGTTTTGTTTTTAACTGAGAGAAGCTAATCTTCTTTGTTCTGTGTTAGGCAAATGTAGGGTGCTAGCTGACCATTGCCCTGGGATTTGTGTATCAGAAAAACTCTCGGGGGGCGCCTGGGTGGCGCAGTCGGTTAAGCGTCCGACTTCAGCTCAGGTCACGATCTCGCGGTCCGTGAGTTCGAGCCCCGCGTCGGGCTCTGGGCTGATGGCTCAGAGCCTGGAGCCTGCTTCCGATTCTGTGTCTCCCTCTCTCTCTGACCCTCCCCCGTTCATGCTCTGTCTCTCTCTGTCTCAAAAATAAATAAAAACGTTAAAAAAAAATTTTTAAAAAAGAAAAACTCTCGGGACTCTGTCAAGGTAGCCTCCCCAGTTGCTTGGTGTGCAAAGCCCACCAGAGGGGTAGAGATGGATCAATTTGAGTCAGGCTTCTGGGGCTTCCTGGGAGGACAGAATTAATACACCAATCTCTAATCTCCCAAATTAATAGGGAGTCCTGGTAGGAGGGACTTGTGGGGATCTTGACCCAAATTCAGTGGCATAGAGAAGAATCATGGGAACCATGAAATAAAATCAAGTTGAAGAAAAGGAGAGTAGAGGCCGATGACCCAGACTCAACATGGAGCTCTCCTCAGGTACTGAAAGCAGGGACTCACATAGATACTGGTGCACTGATGTTCCCAGTGGCATCAAAGGTGGAAACCACCCAAGTGTCCATTAGCAGATGAATAAACACATGTGGTGTTTCCATATAATGGATCATGAAAAGGAATAACATTTTGGTACATGGTACAGCAGGGACGAACTTTGAAAACATCATGGTGAGTGAAATAAGCCAGACACAAAAGCAAATATACTGTGTGTTTTGCTTATGCAGGGGACCTAGAATAGGCAGATTCTTAGAGACAGAAAGTAGAATAGAGGTTGCCAGGGTCTGGGAGGAGGGGTTATGGGGGTTCTTTCTTAATGAGTACAGACTTTCTGTCCGGGGTGATAAAATACTAGATCTAGAGATGGATGGTATGCTTGTATCCATTCCCCTCAATCCATATGTTGAAGTCCTAATGCCCAGTGTGATGGCATGAGGAAGTGGGGCCTTTGGGGGGTGACTAGGTCGCGAGGGTTAAGCCCTTATGAATGAGATTGGTGCCCTTAGAACAGAGGTCCCAGAAAGCTTGCCAACCCCCTTCTGCCATGTGAGGATATCACAATAAGGCTGAAATCTGGAAGAGGTTTTCTTACTAGAATGTAACTATGCTGGTGCCTTGATCTTGGACTTCCCAGTCTCAGAACTGTAAGAAATAAATTTTTGTTGTTTATAAGCCACCTTATCTGTAGTATCTTGTTATAGCGGCAGCTTAAATGGATTAAGACAGTGGAGTTGGTTACACAGTATTGTGAGTGTACTTAATGCCATCTGGCTGAAAGTGGTTAAAATGGTAAGTTTTATGTTATATATATTTTACCACATTAAAAATGTTTTTCCCTCTCAACCTACGTACCTTATTGTCCCTAGAAAACACTGGTCTGAGATTAGGTGAGCAATTAAAGAGGGAGCCCACAGGTGGTGTACTCAGCCAGATTGGTATGGTGGAGGGATAATAGCCAAGTCCAGGAGCTGGCCCAACAAGAAGCCATTGCAGAGTGACCCAGGATGGCCAGACACAGCATGGCGTTGCATTTTCTCCTTGGGATGTCAATCAACAGAGTCAACCAGCACCCATCCCATTGAGTAACAGCTTCCTCTTATTTCCCCTCCTGCCCCCTATTGAGATGTGAATGTTAGACAAGATGCTTCCCTGGACCGCCTATGTCCCTGGGTGTCGTGGGCTGATTGTGTACCCTCCAACACCCCACATTCATAGGTTGAAGTTGTAACTCCCAGTCTCTGAGAATGTGACTATGTTTGACATAGGGTCTTTTAGGAAGTAACTGAGGTGAAATGAGGTCATTGGGGTGGGCCCGAATCCAATATGGCTGGTGTGTTTATTTAAAAAAATTGTTTTTAACATTTATTCATTTTTGAGAGATGGAGAGGGAGCGTGAGTGGGGGAGGGGCAGAGAGAGAAGGAGACACAGAATCAAGAGCAGTCTCAAGGCTCTGAGCTGTCAGCACAGAGCCCAATGCAGGGCTCGAACCCACAGACCATGAGATCATGACCTGAACTGAAGTCGGACTCCCAACCAACTGAATGACCCAGGTGCCCCGAGGTGCATTTATTTATAAGAAGAGATTGGGACACAGACAGGTATAAAGGGAAGACCTTGACTTTGGACGTTTAGCCTCCAGAACTGGGAAAAGTGGTACTTTGTGATGGTAACCCTAGCAAACTAATACACTGGGTAACTTTGAATAATTTATAGGCCAAAGGAAGTTTCCATAGGGATATATGGACTCTTCCTAGTCAAGCCTGTGGAATTCTTGAATATTATTTAAAAAGACACCATCAGGTCTCAAGCGGGTAATGTTGCTCATGGGAGAATTTCAAGGAAAGATTGCGAAGGTTCTGACTTGGGGTGGGGCTTTGTTTTATAGTACTGTATTTCGCCTCCTCTGGCCCTATACATGGCTCTCTGGTGTGTGTGTGTGTGTGTGTGTGTGTGTGTGTGTGTGTGTGTGTGTGTCTATTTTCAAGACACAGGGAAAGGAGGAGGGGTAGAAGAAAAAGAAAGTACAGACCCAACTCTTCTGTCCATGGTTGCCTTTAATAAGGAAGAGTGACCCAACTGGGATTTTTTAAGACTGAATGTCTGTTTGAACTCCACTGGACAGGAATCATCTTTCAAAACCATTCTGAGTTGCCTTTACCTCCCTCTCTGGAACAGCAACGGCAGCAGCCGGAGCTTTGGCAGGTCAGACCAACTCTGTTGCCTTGACAATAAGATCATCCTGTGTAGACCCAGGTACTGCTAACCAAGTTAGGTACAGAATAATTTAAAGCCTCAGCACTCTGGATTTGGGAATCAGCTGAAGGAATGACAGGTTAAAGGCTGACTTTATGCCTTATTTGTCTTGAAGGGGTAAAGGGAAGAATAATTGAGCTCACGAGTCTGGGACAAAATTGGTATGTATGAAGGCATATTGGAGAGGATTGTTATATTTCCTGAATCTCATGATGTTACAGACTCTGCCATCATTACCCGGACAATATGTTAATATTTATTCTGGTTACTGTTAGTAAAAATGTTTATCCTACGCATAAAATGCTTCACGCAAGTGTATTAGGAACGTCTGAAGAGCTGTTTTCTTCTCATTTATAATCAACCCATCCACGTATCCACCCACCCACTCATCACATCACCCACCTATCCGTTCACGTATGTACTCACCTCCCCATCCATCCTCCTTCCTGTCCATCTACATCCCCATCTATCCATCCCTCCATCTGTCCATTCCCCACACACCTACCCACCTAATCACCTACCTTCTTCAGGGTGATCTGATCTAGTAACTTCTCTCCATCCCAGTTTTCTTCCCTGCATGTCTGCAACAGCTCCTCCCTGGTCTCCTTGCCTCCAGCCTTTCCCGCGTTGCATCTTTTGTTCACATGGCAGCCTGAATGATTTCTCTACACTTCAGCTTGTGAAATCAAGGTAATAATATTTCTTTCTCTGGATTATTGTACATGGATCATCATTTACTCCCCCAGCAATGGTGCATGGAGCTCCTGCTTTGTGCATCAGTCTCCTTTACAGGCACCGGGGATATAGCAGCAAGCAAGGCAAACAGGTCTTGGCCTCACAGAGCTTTCTTTCTAGCGGGAGAGACACATAGTGCATGATGCAGTTTCAGAGAACAACACACGTTTAGAAGTAAGACAGTGATGTACATGAAGGGCTTAGCACCATCTCTAGCACATATAGATGTTAAATTAATGGCAGTTGTCATATTAACAGTAATTAATATTATGTGATTAGTCTTCCACAAGCCTTTCAATAATAATTATGATCATCGAACATTTATTGAGCATTTAATATGAACCAACTGTTATGCCAAGCATTTAATCTCACAGCAACCCTATGAGGTGGATACGATTATTTCCCTCATTTGAGATGTGGGAACTGAAGCACGAGCCCCTCATTGTTTTCAAGGAAATGTCCAGACTCCTCGCACTTGGGTACTCCAGGCCTTTCATGATCTGGCCCTGCTTGTCTCTCCATCCTCATGCCTTGCTGACCTTGTTGTCCCCTGCCTTTTTACCCTCATCCTTCAAGGCTCAGCTCAGGCATCACCTCCACCAGGAGGTTTTCCTTGACCCTGATCCTCCCCTTTCCCTGACACGCCCCAGGCAGGGCCACGTGCTTTGCCTATGTGTTCCTGTCATCCCCCTCTCATGGTTCTTACCACACAGGACTGCAGCCATCCACTCTTTGCTGTCCATGAGAGAATGTGAGTGCTATGGCGGGAGGTGGGTGCATCTTGGCTTTTTCTCTTTGACTGCAGGATCCAGCCCAGTGATGGGCACATAATAAGTGCTCAATATACGATTCCCTGAAGATGTTCTGCTTTAATCCTTTGTCTCTCTTGGGGAAAGGCTCCTTTTCTGAGAGGTTGTTGTAGATCAGACAGGAGTTTCCTTGGAACCAGGGTGGATTAAAACCCCAGGAAGGGGTGACTCATGCTCGTTACTCAACCTCCCTTTGTTCCCACTAGATGGTACAAACAGATACAAGGTTGGTAGGAAAGTATTTTGTAGATAAACAAGGGCCAAACAGAGAACCTGTAGATAAAAGCATATTTGTTTAGGTCTGAATTTAATGCCCTGGCTTGACATGTTTGCCACAGGGGGGGAAAAAAGTCCCACAGGGTATGGAGCCTGCTTGGGATTCTCTCCCTGCCCCCCTTCCCCTCCCCACCTGCTCACCAGCTTCTGCTATATCTCAAAAAAAAAAAAAAAAAAAAAAAAAAAAAAGGATGAAAGGAAAAAGACTTCTTGACCTTTCTAAATAACAACTTTCCTACAACAATTGAGTATGCCAAGAGCATAGCTTTTGTAACTAAATTGTCCGGTTTAAATTCCCTTTATGCCACTTACCAATGTGAGACCCCAAGCACAGTTTTAACTACTCCGTGGTCCTCAGTGTTACCATCTGTGAAATGAAGAAATAAAAGTTCTTGGTTCATATTCTTGTTGTCAGGATTAAATTAGAAAATAATGTACGTGCGGTGCCTGGCAATCCTTGTTTCTTTGTACTTATTTAAAAAAAATGTTTTTTTAACATTTATTTATTTTTGAGAGAGAGAGACAGAGCATGAATGAGCAAGGGAGGGGAAGAGAGAGAGGGAGACACAGAATTGGAAGCAGCTCCAGGCTCTAAGCTGTCAGCACAGAGCCTGATGTGGGGCTCGAACCCACAAACTGTGAGATCATGACCTGAGCTGAAGTTGGACACTTAGCTGACTGAGCCACCCATACTTAACTGACTGTACTTATTTTCATGTGACTACCAGAAACTTCCAAATTGCAAGTGTGGCTTCTGTTTCAATTATACTGGACAGCTTTGTTCAAGACTGGCTGCTTTGAGCATACAGACTTTACTTTCCTCATCCCTGTCTGTAGAATCTAGCACTTGGTTGGGACATGTGTGCAGAATATGTTCTTGATGACATGTTTGGCTTCACTGTGATCTTGCTTGCAGCTTGTTTAATGCAGAAACATCATTTGATTGATATTTGCCTTGTTGTGGTTCAAATGGAGGGACCCCCCCTTTTCTGGAGCCCCAGCCTGGAGAGGGTGGGTTGGAAACAGCAGAGGCAAAAAGCTCACGCCATGACCCTCCACCCTGTAAGGATAGCCTGGAAACCCAGATGGTGGCCCTCAGAGGGATACCTCCAGGACAGATTTGCCTCCAGGAGGCAAATGGTTTGGCTTCAGGAAAGAGAATCTATTCCAGAGGAAGTCAGAGAGTAGATTTTGTTCCAGGGAGGAGTGTTGCCCTAGGCGCTCCCAGAAAAGACTGGAGAAGCAGCAGATGGGGAATGAATATTGGCCATGATACGACGGTTCTCATTCAATTAAAATATCAAATGGGAAAGTAATAGGAACAGGGCGTTTAGTGGTGGGCTAAAGACCAGGCTGAGCAGGGAAAATGAAAGCAACATTATCTCAGGTGGGAAAGACATGGCCTTGAATTTTTTTCCACTTAAAAAAAGTTTTTTCGCTTCTTAGTCTTTTGTAAGAGTTGATACTGACTTATATTTGACAAGTCTAGTAACCATTTATAGTTGCTATTAAAAGAAACCCTTAAAATAACTATGAAAAGTCAGGTACCATTTTCCTTCCTGGGTTTCTTAGTTTTTAAGTCTTGAATGTTCTGTCAGGCCTCTGGGTCTCCTCAATTTCCTGCCAAGTGGGTCAGGAATCTCTGGGTAACTGGGATGGAAGGAGCGAAGAGGAACCAGTCAACCCAGTGGGCGAATATTTACCCTGCCCCTGAGGCAATAGGGAGCAGGAACTGGAAAGGGTGTCCCGTGATCCAAGAGGTCTTGTCTTTCTCAGAAATCCTTTGGTGCCAAGGGCCAAAAAACCCAATTAAATTTGTGAGGGAAAAGGACTTATTGGACAGACTTTGTAAAATCTCAAAGGACCCCAGGGCATTATGGGGCAGGATTGTTGTCAGGTCGCCATTTTTCTGGAGATGCTTCCTCATCCATCCCGTGATTCTCTCTGTTGAGGAACTTCCTCTCATAGGAGAACTGTAGTCTGTTTGACTCAGAAATTTCCTCTTCTCCATTTTCCTCTCCCTTGATTCCGGCATTGTTTTGGCCTGCCACAGAGGCCTGACTCAGACTTCGTGGGCTCAGAACCCACCAGTCCCTGATAATCATTTCTATTTGTGGTAGGAGTTGAATGAAGGAAAATCTTGATATTTTTGGTGGTGGTGGTGGGGATTGGATGTTTCGCCACCTCTCACCAACTTCAGAACTGTGAAAACCTAAGTTCCCAGTTTTTGTAATAAGTCTTTTATGTGGAAATAAAGTTTTGTTGGAAAAGCCTCTGCAGAGAGCTGTGCCCCATGGTATGACCTCTAAAAACAGAATTATCTTGGTAGTGGTTACTGTGTGTTACTTCCCAATATCATTTTTTTCTCCTTCTGCTCGATAAACCCTAATTTTGTTTGCAAATTCTTCTAACTACAGCTTTCAGGGTAGACCTAGATCAGGGATCAGCACACTTTTCCAGAAAAAGGCCAGAGTAAATACTTGAAGCATTTGGTGGTGGGGGTCTGAATACGGGCTCTGTCACAACTCGTTGTGTGACAGCTCTCTGCTGCAGTGTAGAAGCAGCCATGGACGGTGTGGCTGTGTCCCGGTAAAACTTCAGTTATACAATCAGGCAGTGGACCAAATTGTGACCTGCAGGTTGTAGTTTGCCAACCCTGCTCTGGGTAATCCAAGGCAGGGCTTCTGAGTGTCAGCACTGATGACATTTTGGACCAGATAATCCTTTGTTGTGGAGGATTGTTTTGTGTGTCATAGTATGTTATAGCAGCACCCCTGGCCTCTACATCTCCCCCCGCAGTGTGACAGCTAGAAATGTTTCTGAGCATTGCCAAATGTCCCTGGGGGCATTTCCCTGGTGACTGTTACTGCTCTGGGGTAGTTACATGAACTGGAGCTAATCCAAATAGGCCAACGGGAAGGGCTTTTATGGTCCATAATATGGAGAGAGGTTCTGTCTGTCTCCTCTTAGACGTAAACGAGAAAGCACCAGCACCAAATGGTATCCACAACCGTCTTACAACTGTCTTACGATGACGGGCATCGGACTCTGGATGGCAGAGCAGAGAGAGACTAAGAATCCAAGACCTCTTTGAGTAGCTTTGAATCAACCGGACCTGAAGCCCTCCTTACGTATGGTCTTCCTGTTGGAGAAGATGACGCGTTTCCTTATTGTTTTAGATGGAGTTTGTCAGGGATATTCAAGGAGGTAATTTGTCAGTGTGCACAGAAAGATTTCAGTAGGTTACCCTCCGGTATGCCTGTGTTTGTATGTAATGGCTGGATATCAGTCATGAGGCAGGCAGGGCAGCAGGGCCTGTGACTGGCGTCTCAGCATCATCATGTTTCCTTTTGGCCCCACAGAGGCCTTGGAGCATTTATCTTGCTACCTGCCCCCCACCCCACCCCCAGCCAGCACAGTGGTACATGGCTTCTTTCTGGCTCCATTGCAGTTGGAGTTCTCTGTGAACTTGTTCGGCAGTGTGGGTCTTTTAGAGGCACTTAAGCTGCCTGGTAGGTTACAGAGAATTTTTTAACGGTGTCTTCCTAGGAAGGAGATTTGATCAGAAAACAGTGGCAGCATTTGGCCTGATACATGGGCATCGGGTCCCAAATTGCAAACGTAGTGGCTACAAAGATAACAGGAAACCAATTTCTACTCAATTCAAATCACAGTTCCTCTTGGGATCGTGCCCTTTATTGCTTTCAAGTCTCCCTGGTCACTCCCTTCCCCACCCTCCCCTTCCAGTTCTTGGCTGCTACTGAGGTGGGAAAAAGGCCTGTAGAACAGAATCCATAAAAAGAAGACTTCTAAGAAGGTTTTCACAGCAAGCTTATTGAGCAGTGTTGGAAAGGCAACCGGTCTTAAGCGGAGAGGCCCTGGCTTCAGAATTTGGCTCTGAACTTGCAGGTCATTTCACTTGGCTGAGCCTCAGTTGTACTCATCTGTGGGAATGGGTAGAATGGTATGTGCCCATCAGTCGAATGAGATAATGTATGTGAGTGAGTGTGATGAGTCAGGAGATCGGAGGAGAGCTGCTTGGACAGAACAGGGGTGTGATCAGTGGATACTTCGGGCCCACAGTCTTCTCCCTTTTTGGTGGTACCCATTGTTTGATTGTGGTTGAGGTTTCCTTAGTCTGGGCTGAGATTAATGGGACGTACAGAACGGGGTGTTTGTGGGGGTATTGGGGAACGCCATGGCTCTAGGCAGTGGTCTCAGAGCCAGGTGTCAGGGGCATCTCCAGGCATCTTCCCAGGCCTCACAGACAACTACTGGCAGTCCTGAGGAACTCAGGGCCCACAAAAAGAAAGTATCACCACCGGTCCTCCAAATGGGGAGCAGTGAGGTGGGAATTGGCTTTGTAATTTGCCAGTCCTGAGTCTGAACCCTCCCCTGCCATTGATTCGCTGTGTAACCCTTAGGATAATTAGTTAACCTCTCTAAGCTCCATCGGTAAAATGGTGACAATAATAGACTTTTTACCAGAGGGTATTGGAGGGAATTGCGTGAAGCATATGCCTGGCCCATAATGCGTGTGTAAACATTACCAGCTGCGGTTTGTACTTTTATTGTTTGGAGGCTTGTTCCTTCCATCTTTCCTAAAATGCCCCAACGGCTTATTATGGAATGTGGTTGTTTCAGGAAAGCGAGGGCTTGGGAAAGATGGCGTCTTGAGGACAAACTGTCAGGATAGAATTGTGAAAGCTGCCAGGCTTGGGTCAGGCTTGAGACATTTCATCACCCGCTCCTGAAAACCAGCTCAGATTCCTCCACCTCCTTCAGCCCTTACACTCAACCCATCGCTAAGCTCTTGGTTTTCCCCTAAATGTATCCTGAACGGGGCCCGCCTCTCCATCTCCCCCGCTCCCAGCCCTGTTGGAGCCCCCGTATCTCACCTAAACCCTGGTAGCAGCCTCCTCCCTGGTCTCTGCTCCCGCTCCTGTCTCCCTGCCACCCACACCCCCTGCAGCAGCTGGAGAGGAGGCTTGAAAATGTAAATCAGAACACATCTTCAGCTCCTTGAAACCCTCCAGTGCCTTCCGACTGCACCTAGAATAACAGCCAACATTTCCCACGGTCTGGTGGAGAATGTTCTCTACCCGCCCCTTCAGGGTGGCTGAATTTTTCTCCTTTTTTCAGGTCTTCATTTAAATGTTGTCTGTGGCCTGTTTGAGTCAGGTGCTTCCCATCCCTTCTGTCTACAGTATTTACAGCTGGTCATCACAGACCTACTTGTGTGTTGATTCATGCAGCACCTATAAGCCTTGGGAGGGCAGTGATGCTGTCTGTCTTATTTACCACTCTGTCCTTGTACCTGGCACATAGTAGGTACTGTATAATATCTGGTCTGGCGAATGAATGCCATCAGGCCAGTGATTCTGTTTGTCTTTCATCACTTCGTGCCTTCTGAGGGGGAGAAACTCTGTATACAGGTGCTGTGAAGCTCTTAATAATTGGAATCTCACTCCAGTGTGGTAAGAGGTGGGAGAGCTTAGTGGTTAGTTATGCACACTCTGATGCCAGACTTTCTGGGTTCAAATCCCAGTTCTGCCCCTGTTACCTGTGTGCCCTTCAGCAAGTTACTTAGACTCTCTTTGACTCAGTCTCCCCCTTTGTCAAATGGGGATAACATCGGTATCTACTTACGGGGGCTAATTAAGGTGATCTTTGTGAAACCATTGGTACACTGTGTGTGCTGAGCCATGGTGGCTGCGATTACCCAATTAACATGTGTTGAACATTTCCCTTTCTGGGTGAGTTTTACACCTTCTCTCTTTTTCTAATTTTTTGAGGTCAACGCACTATTTATGTGACTCTTTGAGCATCTATTTCATGCTCTACCCTGGGAATACAGAAATGATCCCACAGATTTAGTTCCTGTTCTCATAGGGCTTACATATCAGCGGGGAATACAGGCTTCAAACACATAATTGCAGGTGAGATGAATGAACTGAAAAAGAAAGAGTGTGCAGGGGGAATACATTCCAGGGAAATGAAAACTTTGTGTGTGTATAGGGGCAGTCAAAGAAGTTCTACCCAAGAATGTAGACCTAAGCTGAAGAGAGAGCTCAAGGTAGAGTAAGATCCATTCAGGAGATAGAAGGTGCTGGGGTGGGGGGGAGGGGAGAGGATGCTGAGCAGAGGGAACAGCTTGTGCAAAGGTCCTGAGGCTGCAGAGAACATGGCACATTCACGACTAATAGGTGCAGTGACTAATAAGTACATAGCTGGATAACCTGGTTATGGAAAATAATTGCTTGAATTTTCAGGGATCTCTGCAGACAAGACCGAGAGATAAAAATTTGAATATAAGAGCTTTATCTGGGAGGTGATTCTGAATACCAGTTGAGGAATGAGAAGGTGAGAGAGGGAAGGGAAGGAGCTGGGAAAGGACGCATAATCAAAGAAGCTACCACTGTGGGCAAGTAGGGAACTGTAGGGGCCAGTGTCAAACATGCATCTCAGTTATCCCACCCAATAGATTATGGAGCTGGGGAATTTACACACCATCTACCATTAGTCACTGTTGGAGGGCTGCTCTTGGTAGGGACCAGGGGTCCTTAATTCCCTGGCATCTCCATCCTGCCATGCATGTGAGCAAAAGTAGAGTCCAGTCACCAGAGAAAGCTGTCAAGCAAATGAGAGCAGGTGTTGGCTCTTGGAAGTTGGGCCAATATGGTGACGGCGAGGGGACCCCGCAGGGAAGCAGTGAATCTGCTACACACCCCGACCTGCCTTGACGCTTGACACTATTGGGGTCAGGCAGGAACAACTTGCGAAGGCCCTTGTGAGCTGTCGTGAAAGATTTTGGATTCTATCCTTTAGGGAGCCGCTGTTGGCTTTTAAGCTGAAGCGAGGCTTCATCAGACCTGCAACTTAGACCACTCTGGTCCTTGGGTGGAGAATGAACTGTTGTGGCCGAGGAGCAAATGGAGAATTCGGGAGGTAGTCGCGGCTCTCTGGGTCAGAGCAGGTGGAGTTGGGATGGAGAGCAAGCTGGGGAGACGTATAGGAGCCGGAATGGACCAGATTGAGTGAAAGCCTGCATCTGAGGAAGGTGGTGGCCCTTTTCCATAATACCGTCCTTATGCTAAATTAGACACAGGTGTCTCCGAGACTTGGCAAGTGGGGCTGTAATTTTCCCAAGCCCCCCACCCTCCTCCCCTTACCTGATAAAGCTCTGTCATCTGCTGCAGTCTCGCTGCCCACTTTTCACAGCACTTCCCAGGCTGCTGGGACCAGCATAAAATGAAAAGCCCCTATTTCCCACCTTGCCAGCTTTCCTTCTGCCTGGCCCACCCTGCTGTGCCTAGCAAGGGTTGGCTGCAATGCCAGCGTCTGAACCAGCATTATTGTCAAGGAATGTGGAAGCAGCCGGGCCAGGGAGCAAGGGGCGGGGATGAGCATTCCATTTGCCATCTGTGGCTCGAGCGAGAGCTGTGTTGATGAGATCCAGGACCGTTTCTATGTGATCCGGAGAAATGCATTTCAACTGAGCTGGCAAGGGGGGTCATCATCTCTAGGCTCATGTGGGTGTCCTGTGGGGTCACTGTGTTCTCTGCGTGTGGGGCTGGGATGCGGGGTATAGAAGTCTGCTTTGTCCCCAAACCTAAGTCCTCTGTTGGGCCCTGCTGGGCACAAAATGCTGCCTTGCTCTTCTGGCGGCTGTAGAATGGTACCAGCCCTGGCTGAACACATCCTCGTTAAAAATCACTCAATTACCATTCGACCATAAACACTTTATCTTAAGATTTTTCCGAATTTAAAGGGGTCTTCAGGGTCATTCATTTAACAAATCTTTATTTCCGGAAAATTTCACTTTGCTTCTGAATAAAGCCTACCCCTCCTCAATTCAGTACTCTGATCACAGGGGTACCAAGAGAGCTGTTGTTGCAATGAGGCTCGCCTTTGGCCTCTGATGATACACCCCAGACCCAAGCTGGGACCATTAGAATGCTCCTCTGAGGGTGTGGACCGAGAATAGAGACAGGAAAGGTAGTCCTTCGTATCTGAAATTGTAATGTACGGAAGATGGTGCATGGCTGGATGTTGTTTTGTTTTGTTTTGTTTTTTTGCCCAAGAGACAAAACTGTTTCGGGAGGAGAGGGGAGAGAGAGAGACAGATTCTTTTTGGCCCAGCTATTTCCTGTTCTTTTAGTTCCACGTAACTCCCCAATATTCCTATAATGAATTTGTCTTTTTTGCTTATGCTGGCCAAAGTGAGTGTCTTTGATGTGGAGGAGAGGGGGCTAAAAAAAGGCTCTGCCCACAGACTGGCAACGTTTTGGAGGCCTTTAAAGGGTTAGAGAGAAAGTTTGTTTCAACTCCCAATACTGGACATTTTTAGAGTCACCCTGAAAAGAGACCCTGTGCCCATGAGCAGCTTGTCCCCACTCCTCCCTACAGCATGGCCGACCCAGGCCCTGGTAGCCGCTAATCTACTCTCTGCCTCTGTAGATTTGCCTAGTCATATAAATGGCACCACATGCTGTGTGGCCTTTCGTGTCTGCCTTCTGTCCCTTAGTGTAATGTGTTCAAGGTTCATCCGTGTCGGAGCACATATCAGAGCTTTGTTCCTTTTATCCTGAATCCTATTCCGTTGAATTGGGAGACTGCATTGTGTTTATCCATTCATCAGACGATGGACATCTGAGTTGGGTATTGGACATTTTTGGTTATTGTGACTAGTACTGCTGTGAGCATTTAAAATAGCAGGTCAGAGCATGTCGCTCCAGTGCTGACTCTATCATGCCTCCCAAACTCCAAATAAACGCACAGGCTCTCACCATGGCCCAGCGGGCCCCATCCGACCTGGCTGCTGCCTCCCTCTCAGACTCCTCTCTTCTCTGCTTTTCCTTGGACACACCAAGATTCGAATGTTCTGTCCCCAGGCATTCCCAGGATTCTCCTTTACTTTGCTGACATCTCTGATCAGATATCACTTCCTCAGAGAGGCTTGCTCATCCATCACTTCTGACCCTGCTGTATCCTTCTTCATAGGATTTTCTGTAACAGAAGTTGTATTACTTATGTGCTTGCTTTTTTTCCCCCTAGAAGGTAAATTCAGTGATAGGTGGGACTTTTTCACTGCTGTATTCTCTGTGTTTGGCTCATACTAGGAACTTAACCAGTAGTTGTTGAATGAATGAGTGAATGAATGAAAGAAAGAAAAGATGGGACCTTGCAGACGACACATGAGAAGCTGAGGCCCAAAGAGGGATAGGGCCTGGCCAAGTTTACATGGCTCATTTGCTCTCTCAACTCCATTCCTGTGTTGCTCCTCCAAACTTTCCTTCCCTCAGATGTTTGGATGCTGGGTAGCTTGTGCTAATTCCAGTCACCATTACTTGGGACTACTTCCTGCTAAACCAGTTAGCAAATCAGAATCTCAAACCCTTCAGATTGGGCACCTCTCACCATTTCCTTACTTCTCCAGCCACCCGTCCCATCATTTCCCAACACACATCCTACCTTTCGACCCTCCTGAAGGACTTACAGTTCCTTGAGCACCCGGATGCTCCTTCTTGCCTCTTACCATTGCCCATGCTGTTCCCTTTGTCTGGAATACTCTTCCCACAAACTGCCTACTATAGATGGCCAACTCAGACTCATTTTCATGGCTCAGGTGGCCTTTTATACCATTAGGAAGACTTTCCTACCATGGTGTTCCACCCAGACTGAGCAAGATGCCTCTCCACTGCATATTGAAGGCCTCCATTATAACAATATCACTCTACTGAGGTTGACTGGGTCTCCTCCATAATGTAGATGCTGTGAGTCTGCAGTGACAGGGTCATGCCTTTCAAGCTTGAGACTTTATTCCCTATCCCCTGCACAGTGCCTGGCCCAGTGAAGGCACTTGGCAACCATGGCTTATGTGGGTTTCTTTGTTTTGATCAAAGGAGGAGAAGTGGATGCAGCAGTGACCCGTAGCTCTCCTACCTTTCAGCGTGCTTCAGCCAGTTGCCACCTGCTGGGATCCACGTCTATGCCAGAACTGCCAGGATTCAAACTGTCTATGAGAAGCAGTTCGGAGGGTCAAGGAATTAATACCTTCTGCTTCAAGAGCAGCCCTTAACCAGTGGTTCTTGGGAGTTGATGTATAAATACCCCAGCTCTCCTTTTCTTTTTTTTTTTTTTTTTTTTTTTCAACGTTTATTTATTTTTGGGACAGAGAGAGACAGAGCATGAACGGGGGAGGGGCAGAGAGAGAGGGAGACACAGAATCGGAAACAGGCTCCAGGCTCTGAGCCATCAGCCCAGAGCCCGACGCGGGGCTCGAACTCACGGACTGCGAGATCGTGACCTGGCTGAAGTCGGACGCTTAACCGACTGCGCCACCCAGGCGCCCCCCCAGCTCTCCTTTTCTTTGGATGGGCTATTCCATCTGAGACCTGAATGGTAAGGAGGAGGGAAAAGATGTGTTTTGCACCTGTCCTCAGGGTTCCTCATGGAGAGACAATGGGATTAGGCTCCTGTTGCCCTCTGTGGTAGCTCGCTATTTCCTCGCTTGTATACTGGTGTTTCCTCCACTTCATAAATGGACCACTTTCACTCAATTCCTTGTCCAATCCAATGGAATTGTCAGAATGCCAACACCCTCGCCAAAGGCCCCAGCATGTGTGGGTTCCTTTTTTTTCTTCAAGACCATGATGACACCAACTGGAATGTATCAGCCAACCAAACAAGCTCATAAATGCCAATTAGTTACATTGATGAGCAATGTTTATGGGATCCTGCAGATCAATTCATAAATATTATAAATTGCAACAATTTCTAAATAATGCCCTGTGACTAATGGCTCTGGTTGTAGTGGATTTTATCACTCTGTTGAGTACCTAATCGTCCTCAGCATCACTGAATGTTTTTGTGACCTGCAACAACACGACAATGACTCGAAGTCCAGCAGCTCCAAGGTCAAAGAGACTGCTTTTCTAGCTTCCGTCCTAGTTGATGAGGGCCTTGGTATTTCACTTTTTAGTGGTCTAATCTTTTGTGCATGTGCATATGTGTGTGCACATGCATGTGGGTCTGTGTGTGTGTGTGTGTGTGTGTGTGTGTGTGTGTGTGTTTGGTGGTGGAAAGCTGTCCTTTTCTACCACTTAGGAAATATCATGTATTCTGGTCTTTACCTGTTATTTCAGAGGCTCATTCATTCACTCATTCATTCAAAAGATATTTATTTATGGAGCACTTTCTATGTGCCCCACACTCTGTGAATGCTGGGAATAGAGCGGTGTGTTGGTCAGGATAGGCTATGTTGTGCTGCTGTAACAAGTTAACTTTGAAATCCCGGAAGCTTCCAATGACAGAGGTGTTTTTCCTCATTCATGCTGTTCATCCAGTGTGGATCAACCAGAGATGAGCCTCCATGTAGTCACTCAGGGACCCAGGCCGATGGAACCTTGCCAGTCACTGTGGCTGGGGAGCTGATAACTAGAGAATTACTGTACCTGCTTTTCTGTGTGTAAGCCCAGAAGTGACATGTCTCACTTCTGCACTCAGCCTGTGAGCCAGAATTAGTCACTTGGCCCTAATTAACTGCAAAGGAGGCTGGGGAATGTGGAAGGAGCATTACTTAACTCCTTAGCTTGTGTTGTAGCCCACATTGTAGGAGACGGTAGGGGTCAAATAAATTTATTGCATAAATAATTGTTTAACAGTAAGTGGGGTAAAGGCTACAAAAGAGAATTTGGGATGCTATGAGAGTATGAAATAGGAGACCCAGTGCCTTCTAGATGGTCTAGGATGCTTCCCCAGGGAAGGGGTGGTGTTTCAGCTGAGACCTGAGGGTGAATAGGAGCTGGTCAGAGGGAGCGAGGGACCCCACTGTCTCACAAAGACAGATCACCTCAGGCTGTACTCTCAGAGAACTTACAGTGTAGCTTGGGAGATGAGAAATAGAGAGAAATAATGATAATACCAGTTAGCCAGCAATGGCAGCCCACGTGGTTGGATATGTGCTGTGTTAAGTGCTTTCTGTGCATTATCTCACTTAATCTTGCAAACGTTTAGAAATGTACTGCCCAGCAAGTGTCTGGGCAGGGCCTGAGCTCACGTGTGCACCTCAAGTTCATGTTCTTTACCGCTGTGTGCCACTCCCTCCAGGGTGATTGCCCAGTGACTGACCAGTCTAGCTCAGTGCTCACTGAATGCTGGGGTATAAGAGAAGGAGCTCTCCCTTCTAAGCTGATCTTCCTCTGCCTCTCCAATAAGTCACTGAATCTCCCCAGACCTCAGTTCATCATGAAAATGAGAGCATGTGGCTAGATCAGAGCTTTTAAAAAATGTTGTAATGTAGTGGGATATTTTTTTTTTTTTTGTAGTGGAATATTTTTAAAAATGCAATCCAGTATTTAAAGCAGGCAGGTTAGTAACCTAGGGAAGATCCCTAAGCCTCACCCCTACATTTTCCCATCTTGTTTAACAGCCCCTGGGTCCCCCCTGGAGGGGCCTGGCATTCAGCAAGTGCTCAACAAACTACTGAACCGTCTAAAGTTACTTCCAGTCCTCAAGTCTGCTGAGTGTTCCCAGTATTATGATTAGCTGTGGCTATTCGATTATACCAATGGACTCCCTTCTTGTCTCTTGTGGTAGGTAGAGTAAGGGCTCCCCCCAGCCCCTGAAGGATATCCACACCCCAATCCTGGAAACCTGTAAATATGTTACCTTACGTGGTAAAAGAGACTTTGCAGATAAGGTAAAGTTAAGGATCTTGAATACAGAGGATTGTTTATAGATGATCTGGGTGGGCCCAATGTCATGTAACCTCAAGGGTCCTTATAAGAGGGGACAGGTAAGTTAGAGAAGATGTGGGGATGGAAGCAGAGGTCAGAGAGAGAGGTTAGAAGATGCTACACTGCCGTTTGTGAAGATGGAGAAAGGGGCCACAACCTAAGGAATGTGGGCAGTTTTTTCGAGAAGCTAGTGCCTCCAGAAGGGATAAAACCCTGCTGACACCTTGAATTTAGCCCTGCCAAGTTTCATTTCGGACTTCTTCCCTCCATAACTGTCAGATAATAAATTTGAGTTGTTTTAAGCCACTAGGTGCGTGATACTTTGTTACAGCGGCAACAGGAAACTCCGATATCCCTCGAAACAACAACGTAACCTATACTGCAAGTTGCTTGTATCTGTGCTTAATGGCCAGACTATTAATCGTAGCTGCCATGTGCCAGCCACTATGCTTAGTGCTCTTCTCTTATTTAATTCTCCAAACAGCCCTGTGCGTAGAGACTGTCATGTCCATTCAGTAAAGATGAGGAAACTGGGGCTCTGGAGAGGTTATAGCCCCAGCTCAAGGGCACGCAGGTGTGCATCTTTATGACTGTCACTTTGAACAGGTAAATTGCTTATCTTTGTTTAATTAAGTTTTTTTTCCTTGAGGGTTTATTTTATTTCTTCATTTGGAAGATGTTCTTCTTTCTTAATTTTACTTGACTTTCTGTGTTGGTGTCTGTGCGTTAGATAAAGCAGCCACCTCTCCCAGTCTTGAAGGAGTGGTCTCGTGTAGGAGGTGAACCTCATTCAACCCTGCCCTAGCTCTTGGTTATCTCTCAAACCTCTGTGACTGTCCAAGTAGCCTGTTTTATTTTTATGGCTCCCAGTAGTTGAGGGTGTGCTGAGAACTGTCTGTGTCCCAAGGGCAGGAATCTTGGTCTGCACCTAGAGTCAGTCAGGCTGATTAGAAGCCAGACCCTCAGGTAGCAGCTGTTAAGGTATGCAGCATATACAGTCCCAGTAAGCCCCATGGGCCATCAGAATCAGGTGATGTAAAGGTGTCTCCATAGTAGATGTGAACATTGGGGCCCCAGACTAGGGTATAAAAAGCATTTCCAGAAGATACCAGCTAGTGGAGGCAGAGGGAGAGAGCACAAAAGTGATGTCCATCAGTCTCTGTTCCCTGAGAGCCCCTCCCTAGGCTCTTAGCTGTGTCCCAGACCAGTAGCCCCTGGGCCAGAGCTCCTGCACAAGCAAGACTCAGAAAGACCTGGGGTGTGTTTGGCTGCTGTCTGTGCAGTGCTCTGGGGGTGAGAGCCTGCCAAGGAGTCTCTCTCTGATTGGTATAGTCCTGTGGGACCCAGGCTGGCAAGCTCTCCTGGCCTCCAGAGTCAGGTGATAAAGGGGTGTCCCCTTGGGCAGCCAGAAATACCACGTAAAAGCTCCATCTGGGAGATACTGGAACTCTGGAATGTGGCAGAGGCAGAGCTGAAGACGGTGTCACCCAGCCAGCAGGCCTCTAGGTATGTGCCAAATTAGATGTGTGGCCCTCAGGCCGCCTCTGTGAGATGAGCAAATGAGCCTCATTCAGAAAAGTCTGGGCACCTCTCCATTGGCTTCCTGTGTGCTGGGCTTGGGGAGGCAGGTCCACCAGCCAGTTCTCAGATCCCTGGAGTCTTGTGGACCTAAGGGACATCAGTTTCCAAAGCTAGATGTTGTGGGGGCTTGTCCCTCTGCTGCAGGGTCTGCAGAGTTGGGGTGCCGACATGTGCTTCAAACTCTTTGCTTCTCAGGGAGCAGCTCTGGGTTTTGAGTTCCCTCCTGAGTACGGGTAGCTGTGCTGGGGATGGGGTTTGTGGCAATATCAGGTCCCGGCCTTTCCTAACCACCTGGATGAAGGAAGGTCTTCTCTTATTCACAGATGAGTAGGTTTTTTCCCTACAAGTGAACCCACCTGTGTTCTTCAACATACCTCTAGGCACCGCCTTCCAAGGTCTCATCCAAGAATTTGCCCCATTCCCTGGGCATCTTGGGGCTCTGCCTCTTCACAGATTCTTTGTCCACAATATCTCTCCATAGAGAGGGAGAGACCTATCTCTCTATCTCTAAGATTGTAGACAGATTTATCTATCTATTGTAGATAGATCTATCTATTTATATATATCCTTTTTTTTTAATGTTTATTTTTGAGAGAGAGAGGCAGAAACAGAGTGCAAGCAGGGGAGGGGCAGAGAGAGAGAGGGAGACACAAACCTGAAGCAGGCTCCAGGCTCTGAGCTGTCAGCACAGAGCCTGATGCATGGCTCAAATTCACTAACCGTGAGATCATGACCTGAGCCAAAGTCGGACGCTTCACCGACTGAGCCACCCAGGCGGCCCTGTATATATTTCCTTTAAAAAAGATCCTTTCCATGAGATGTGTTTTCCTTTTTGGCTACCTTATTCCCATGTTTCTTTTTTTCCCCTTCTTCTCCAAAAATATCTGCGGCCTCCATTTCACTGCCCACTCAACCCCACCCCCCAGCAAGTTTGTGTCCCCACACCACCCCACCGGCATACTCTGTCTCTTCCAAACTTTCACAGGCCACCCAAGATCTAGCAGATATGACTCTCCATTCTCCTTCTCCTTGCTTCTCAACTTTCTTCACGCCCTCAGCACGTTCCAGCTTTTCCTTTTCAAAATTCTTTCCCTAGTTTTGATGGCGCTGTTCTGCCGTCTGTATAACCTTTATTCATCTTTCCCTTTCAAAACTCACTTCCCCTGCTCTTCCAAGAGCAAGTTCTCTTCAGGATTTCATGGTTTTCACTCTTCTTGCTGGCTACAGCTGTTCTTCTCAAGCCTGATTCTACCTTAGAGTCACCTGGGAGTTTCAAGAAATACTGATGCCCATAGTTTTAGGGCAGGGAAACTATTCTGTGTGATACTCCAACGGCAGATACATGTCTTTCCTTTTTTTACTGAAGTATAATTGACATACGGTATGATATTAGTTTCAGGGGTACAACACAGTGATTTGATATTTATATGCATTATGAAATGATCGCCATGGTAAGTATAGTTGCCATCTGTCACCATACAGTTTTTACAATATTGCTGTGTTCCCTGTGCTGCACGTCACATCCCTGTGTCTTATTTATTTTATAACTGGAAGACTGTGCCTCTAATTTCTTGCATCTGTTGGCCCATCCCTGCAACCCTCCTCCCCTCTGGCAGCCATCAGTGTGTTTTCTGTGTCTGTGAATCTGTTTTGTTTGTTCCTTTGTTTTTCTTTTCAGATTCCACGTGTAAGTGAAATCATACAGTAATTTTCTTTCTCTGACTTACTTCACTTAGCATAATATCTGCTACATTCAATGACAAGGTTTCATTTTATGGCTGAGTAATATTCCATTGTGTGTGCGTATGTATGTGTGTGATACACACACATCTTCTTTATTCATCTATCGATGGACTCTTAAATTGCTTCCATATCTTGGCTAATGTAAATAATGCTGGGGCGCCTGGGTGGCTAAGTCGGTTGGGCATCCGACTTCAGCTCAGGTCGCGATCTCGCGGTCCGTGAGTTCGAGCCCCGCGTCGGGTTCTGGGCTGATGGCTCGGAGCCTGGAGCCTGCTTCCGATTCTGGGTCTCCCTCTCTCTCTGTCCCTCCCCCATTCATGCTCTGTCTCTCTCTGTCTCAAAAATAAATAAATGTTGGGGCGCCTGGGTGGCGCAGTCGGTTAAGCGTCCGACTTCAGCCAGGTCACGATCTCGCGGTCCGTGAGTTCGAGCCCCGCGTCAGGCTCTGGGCTGATGGCTCAGAGCCTGGAGCCTGTTTCCGATTCTGTGTCTCCCTCTCTCTCTGCCCCTCCCCCGTTCATACTCTGTCTCTCTCTGTCCCAAAAAAATAAAAATAAACGTTGAAAAAAAAAAAATTAAAAAATAAATAAATGTTAAAAAAAAAAATAATGCTGTGTGATGAACATAGGAGTGCATATGTCCTTTCAAATTGGCATTTTCTTTTGCTTCGGATAAATACCCAGAATGCAAATTGCTGGATCCTATGGTAGTTCTATTTTTAATTTTTAAAGGAACCTCCATACTCCCAGAGTTGGCTGTACCAGTTTACATTCCCGCTGACAATGCACGAGGGTTCCCTTTTCTCCATTTCCTTGCCAATACTTGTTATTTCTTACCTTTTGATTTTATATTTTTAATGTTTATTTTTGAGAGAGAGAGATACAGAGCACAAGTGGGGGAGAGGCAGAGAGACAGAGGGAGACACAGAATCTGAGGCAGGCTCCAGGCTCTGAGCTGTCAGCACAGAGCCCGACGCGGGGCTCGAACTCACAGACCATGACCTGAGCTGAAGTCGGATGCTTAACCGACTGAACCACCCAGGCGCCCCATCTTATCTTTTGATTTTAGTCATCCTCACAGGTGTGAGGTGATCTCTCATTGTGGTTTTGATTTGTATTTCCCTGATGGTAAGTGATGGTGAGCATCTTTTCATGTGTCTGTTGGCCATCTGAATATCGTCTTTGAAAAAATGTCTATTCAGGTCCTCTGCCCATTTTTAATTACATTGCTTTTTTTTCTTTTTTGATATTGAGTTGTATGAGTTCTTTATAGATTTTGGATGTTAACCCCTTACCAGATATGTCATTTACAAATATCATCTCCCATTCTGTAGTTGCCTTGTCAAAAAAGCATTTTAGTTTGATATAGTCCCTTTTTTTTTCTCTCTCTCTCTCTCTTCCTTCCTTCCTTTCTCCCTTTCTTTGTTTCTTTTCTTTCTTTCTTTCTTTCTTTCTTTCTTTCTTTCTTTCTTTCTTTCTTTCTTTCTTTCTTAAAGTAGGCTCCATGCCCAACATGATGCTTGAACTTACAACCCTGAGATTAAGAGTCGTATGCCCTACCCACTGAGCCAGCCAGGCGCCTCGATGTGGTCCCATTTTAAAACTTTTACTTCTGTAGTTCCTGCCTGCAGAAATAGATCTAAAAAAGTATTGCTAAGATTGACGTCAAAGAGCTTACTGCCTATGTTTTCTTCTAGGAGTCTTATGGTTTCAGGCCTCACATTTAGGTCTTTAATCCATTTTGAGTTTATTTCTGTGCATGGTGTAAGAAAGGGGTGCATTCTTTTGCATGTAGCTGACCAGTTTTCCCAACACCATTTGTTGAAGAGACTGTCTTTTCCCCATTGTATATTCTTGCCTTCCTACTCATAGATTAATTGGCCACATAAGCCTGGGTTTACTTCTGGGCTCTGTCTTCCTTTGATCTGTGTGTCCGCTAATGTGCCAGTATCATACTGGTTTTTTGTTTGTGTTCTTATGTTAGACTCTACTGTTTTGATTACCATGGTTTTGTAGTATAGTTTAAAATCTGGGCGTATGATACCTTCAGTTTTGTTCTACCTCAGGACTGCTTTGGCTGTATGGGGCCTTTTGTGGTTCCATACAGATTTTAGGATTTAGTTCGGTGAAAAATGCGGTTGGTGTTTTGATAGGGATTGCGTTGAATCTGAGGTACATGTCTTTATACATCTGTCAAAACCATAGAACGTGCAATACCAAGAGTGAACCCTTATGTAAACTATGTGCTTTGTGCAATAACGATGTCAATGTGGATTCATCAACTGTCACAAACGGGCTGTTCTGGTGGGGGATGTTGATGGTAGTGGTGGCTGTATGTGTGGCCAGAGGGCATGTGGAAATGCTCTGTACTTTTGGCTCAGTTTTGCTTGTGAACCTGAAACTGTTCTTAAAAATAAAGTCTGTTAATTAAAAATTGCTGATGCCAGGCCCCATGATCAAAAAATTTGGCTCACTTGTCACATTTGATGCTGAGACGCAGTGAGATTGTGCAATGCCAGGCAGGACTCTCTCCCCGAGGGGTTTTCTATCCAGCTCCACTGGTCACTTTAAGGAAATCCCCAGATTTAACTTTCCAGCTCTGCTCTTTTGCCTGATTCTCAGGTAGACCCCCTCCAGCTGTATGGATGTGTGATGTCACACTCAGCATCTTTTTCGGGTCCCTGTCTGTTGTTCCACGTTTTGATCGGCACACCCGACCTTGGCGTGGCCGCTCAGGTTCTAGAAACCTCAGAGTCCCAGCATCAGGGATTCCGTGAGTTCAAATCTCCAACCTGTCTTCCAAGCCGAGCCCCCTCACCCTATCTTCCTGCCTCTGCACGAACCTTGCTAACCATGGAAGCTCTATCCTTGGCTAGGGTCATCTCCTTTTCAAAAACACCTTTATTTTTTATTACACAACTGATACATGTGGATCGTAGGGGAAAAAAAATATTGGAAAGCATAAAGGAGAAAATAAAAACCTCTCTTAATACTATCACCCACCAACTACTGTTAATGTTTAAGTATATAAAAGTAAAGAAAAAGGGTTACATTGTGAAGGTTGCCATTTTTCACCTAACATGACATCACAAATATTCCCCTATCACAAATACCCTTTCAAACCCTTTAAAATAATTTTTATATTATTTTGTCTGCAAAAGTAGTACATGTTCATTGTCCCAAAATCAAACAGTTGGGAAGTGTGTGGAATGGAAAAATAGAAGTGTTTCCACGTCTGGACTATCCAAAGAGCAGTCTAAAGGGGTTGGGGGGTGAGAGAGTCTTTTCATTCTTCCTGTTGTTGTTGAGACAGATAATTTGATATTCGAAGAAAGGATTTGTTGGCATTCTTTATGCCTGTTTTCTGGAATCTTAAAAATGGAATTATGTAATTTTCCCAGAGCTCAGGGCATTTAGAAGTTTTAAGCTGGCACTTTAGGGCCACTGCTCCCCAGTCCCCACCTCCCTGAGGCTGGCTGCACTTAATAATTCCAACACTCTCCTAATGGCCAAGGCAGCCTTTCTTTTTCGGGTTGTCCTCATGGTTGGAAAGCTCTTCTCTGTGTCATGTTGGAAACTGCTTCCTTGTCCCTTTAGCTCTTGGCCCCAGGCTTTCTTTATGGAGCTAGTAAAAACAAACTGAAAGAAGCAAAAAGGCAAAACAAAAACCCAAACAGTCAACACCCACTCTCTTTTTGACTTGCCTTCTGGCCTGTCTCCACTGAGGATTGATCCCTGGCTGCCTTTGGAGGCAGGATAAGGTTAAGAACACTGTGGCAGTGGGGTGCCCAGGTGGCTCAGTTGATTAAGCCTCCGACTTCGGCTCAGGTCATGATCTCATGGTCTGTGGGCTTGAGCCCCGCATCGAGCTCTGTGCTGACAGCTCAGAGCCTGGAACCTGCTTCAGATTCTGTGTCTCCCACTCTCTCTGCCCCTCCCCTACTCTCTCCTTCTCTCAAAGATAAATAAACTTAAAAAAAAACAAAAAAGAACACTACTGCAGAGTCAGACATCTTGGGCTCCTGCAGCAGGCTTCTTAATTCTCTATGAGGCTCAGTGTGCTCACCTGTGAAATGGGGCTACTACCACAACCTACTTATTGGGTTGCTGTGGGGATTAAATGAGTTACATGTGTGAAGTCCTTAGACCAGGCCTGGCATGTACCATCATCAGGTATCCACAGGGTCTGGATTCTCCACAGAGGAGGGGAAAGTGGTGAGCTTATCAGGTTCTGAAACTCTCACCTGGAAAACTCACCTGGCTGCAGGGTCCGGTCTTTTTCGCATCTTCGATTTGGAATTCATTTCTGTGATTAGCGTTGTGTGTCTCCCTCTGGCTGCAGGGACCGGAACTTGAAATTTTGAGATTGGTGGGAAGAACACGGGGGTGGGGGGTGGGGGGATACACACAGGGGAGCAGGAGAGGGGAGGTGCGTCGCCATGGGGTGGAAAACCGCAAGAAGTAAGTGATCCTGACCTGACAGCTGCTGGCCCCAGTGCTTAGGAGCTGGGTGCACTTGGACAAGCTCTTTAAGCCTCCATTTTCTCATCTGCAGAATGGGTTCATTAATGTGTGATGGGGAATAATAATATGCCTAACCTTGCTGATTCAGTTTATTGGGCGCCACCCACCTTCACTCCTCATAACAACCCCCTGAGGCAAGAATTTAACATCCTTATTCTACAGATGAAGACAGCGAGGCTGAGTTGCTTTCTCAAATCCGAACACGTGGAACATGGCAGGGCTGGGACTGGAATCCAGGCAGGTTCCAGAGTCTGGGCTCTTCGTGATCTCGTTTTGCTGCTAAAGCGGGTAGTGACAAGCCCACTGCTTACTGAACCTCGTGTTTGGTGCCTTCTTTCCTCTCATCCTTGTTAACAGCCTTGGTTACATAACCGGCCCCCCAAAGTCACATAGTAGGCACACAAGGACTCTTCCCGTGGGTGAGAGATGGCTTTGTTGTAGAGCAGGGTCCCTATCCCTGCCTGCACATTGGGTTCATGCAGGGAACTTGTACAAAATGATGATGCCTGACTCCACACCAGAGCTTCTAGTGTCTTCACTCTGGGCTGGGGACCCAGCATGGGGAATTTTTAAAAACCCTGCATGGTTCCAGTGTGTGGGTGGCATTGAGAACCATGGTGTGAGGGGTTCTGTCTTCCTCCGGGCATGGTTCTGAACCTCGGCTGCATGTTGGAACCGTCTAAGAGCTTCTAGATTCTAATCTCATTGGCTTGAGCATCACTCATTGAGCTAATTAATGCCTATCAGACCTTGTTAGGTGCTGTCCACTGCATTAATTAATTGAAGCCTTGAGTGACGAGCTCGCCCTAGTTTGCTGGGGATTTTCCATCCCAAGAACTCCCACTCATCAGATGTGAGCAAACCAGGGGGCTTTTTTTTTAATTTATTAATTTTGAGATTGAGGGGTGGGGAGAGTGAGCACAGGCGAGGGGCAGAGAGAGAGGGAGAGAGCCCAATCACAGAGCCCAACGTGGAGCTTGAATTCATGAACCGTGAGATCACGACCTGAGCCGAAAGCAAGGGTCAGGCGCTTAACCGAATGAGCCAGCCAGGTGCCCCATGCTCAGTCACCCTATTTAATCCTTCTCTAAAGTCGTATTTCTTACTGACCTCATTCACTTATTTCACAACAAATCTCCAAGGAAAGTTCTGCTGTTAAACCCATGTTGCAGATGAAGAAACTGAGGCACAGAGAGTATTGGTCACACAGCAGATGATGGTTACAAAATACTAGCACGACCAGTATTTCATTTTCTCTCAGGATACGCTGGAAGGTTTGGTTTCCACTTTGCCGACAGGGAAGTGAGTTTCATGGAGGGTAATGACACCCCACAGTCGGTGGCCACTGTGTTAGGTGGGAAGTCTGATCCTCTGATCCCTAGTGCCTTGCACGGCTTCTGTTATGCTGTGTGTGAGGATGAAGCATACGCCCTTGAGGAGGCTTGAGGTTCATCGGCTCTGACACTCCTTTGCATCTGTCAGCAGATCTTGGGCCTCCCAGCCTCCCCTCCTGCATGAGCAGCGAGTAGACTCCTTTCCCCTGGGGCCGTGGGGTCTGTGAGTAGAAAAGGCCAAGATGATTACTGGCAGTTGGGTGCTGTTCGTTTTGAACATCTGCCCTCAGGTCCCCAAGGCCAGATCCGTCAAAGGACACACACCTGTGCCAGGCATTGCCAGACACAGAAAACAGCCTCTTTCCTCTGGGGAGAGATCTGGGCAGGGCTGATCAGGCTGCTGACATGTCATCTGAGGTGCGGAGTAATGGGGGACACGCAGGCAGAGAGGCAAGCTTGTACAAAGGATTGTTTCAGCGTAAGCCGGTGTTCTTGGGGTAAGTTCAGAGAGAAGTGTGAAATATGAGTGTCTTGTTTCTCAAGTCAGCCAGATATTTCCCCTCCCTGGAAAGGGACCAGTTGAGTGGTTCGGGAGAGGGATGAGGCGCTTCCTGCCCTACAGCAGTTCAGCAGCCAATTTTGCAGGAACATTTGCGGTTTGAAGCATCAATACGGGCATTCTGGTAGTACACGAGCTGATTCTAAGAGGTACAAGGACACATGTAAAAATGTTCATTGTTTAATTATATTAATATAATTAGAAAAATGTAACAGGCCGTTAAAATAGAAGTTCAAGAGGGCAGAGACTTTTGTCTGTTTTGTTCATGGCTGTAGACTCAGCTCCTGGGACAGCTGCTAGCACATAGTTGGTTCCCAATGAATGAATGAAGACTCTCCCAGCATCTGTATGGTTTTATCAGAACATGGAATTTGAACTTAGGCTTATGGGATGGATAGGATTTAGTTAGGAAGAAATAGGTGAGACTGGGGGCAGGGGACGATCTTGTGAGGCTAAGATACGGGACGAACAAGGCCCGTGGCAATATAAGCTAACGTCTATCGAAGCTTCCTGTACACCAGGCACTCTGTGAAGTGCCTTCACTTATGAACTAATTAAATCCTCTAACAATCCTCAGATTATCTCCACTTTGCAGATGGGGAAACCGAGGCCCCAAGCAGTAAGGCATCTTGCACAAGGACAGGCTGTAGCCGCGGCTTGGCCGTGTTCAAGAGTCCTGCAAGGCTGCAGGGTCTCAGGCCCCTCCGGGGTCTGTGGCAGGTGGAGCATGTGTCCCAGCCTGCAGGAGCCCGCTGCTGCTTTAGCTCCGGTGTCCGGAGCCTGGTGTCCTTTCTGCTCTCGGCCCCCGCAGGAGCCCGCTCTTCGCACACCAGGCCCGCTCTCTTTTTAACCCAGCTGCTGTTTTCACAGCTTTCCATTTTTAGCTCCCTGGACTGGAACGCAGTGTTCAATGCACTGTAAACCTCAGTGTCAGTTTGATTATAAGAGAGGCGTGTGTGGGCTCTGACTCTCTCGTTTCCATGTGTAATAATAACCCTCCGGATCTCTCGCCCCTTTTCTTCCGAGTCCCTCAAAGCATTTCTAGGTAGTGTCCCATTTAAGTCTTCAGTTCCCCAGGGAGTCAGCTGGAGGATATTATGTGAAAGGACTTTGGCAGTATTCGGAAAGGGTTCCAGTCATCTCTGTCTTAAATTCTCAGGAGAGTAGGGAAAATGCAAAAGGGGGCTGGTGTTTGATGAATGCTTACTGTATGCATCTTATCTTATCAACCCTGGGAGGTGCATATGTGAATTGCCCTTTCTTATGGATGAGAGAAATGGCTCAGAGAGGCCAAGTGACTTGCTCAAGGTCACACAGTTAGTAATTGGCAGATTATGGATTTGACCCCAGATTTACCTCCGAGGCCTTTGGTTTTTCCCTTGCGTCATTAAGTGGGATGTTGTAGAAATAAAGGCACAGTCAGATCTTTAATTCTCTTGGCTTCCACACCAAGTCAGCTCCAGTCCCTTTCCTTAGAGCTTCAAGTGAGGAATAAGCTATTAGGTTGGAAGGATTATTTCTCATCAGTTAGGACTATCTCTCACCTTCTTAAAAGTATGGAAAGTAGGGGGCACCTGGGTGGCCCAGTTGGCTAAGCATCCAACTCTTGGTTTCGGCTCCGGTCATGATCTCATGGTTTGTGGGTTTGAGCCCATATCAGGCTCTGCACTGACAGTGTGGAGTCTGCTTGGGATTCTCTCTCTCCCCCTCTCTCTGCCCCTCCCCCACTTGCATTCTCTCTCTCTCTCTCTCTCTCTCTCTCTCTTTCTTTCAGAGATAAATAAATAAGCATTTAAAAGATATTGAAAGGAATTTGTTTCTTCTTCCATCCTCCTTATTCATTCAGTCCTTCACTCATTCATTCATGCATGCAGCAAGCATTTATTATTCCCTTCTCTTTTTTGTATTTTTAAAATTTATTCATTTATTTTGAGAGACAGAGAGAGAGATTGAGAGAGAGTGCATGAGTGGGAGAGGGACAGAGAGAGAGAATTCCAAGCAGGCTCTGCATCATCAGCACAAAACCTGATGCAGGGCTTGAACCCACGAACCATGAGATCATGACCTGAGCTGAGGTCAGGAGTTGGACACAACCCACAGAGCTGCCCAAGCACCCCTGTTCTCTTTTCTCTGAGCATGAATAGGAGAAGTTACAGTCCCACTGAGTTTCTTTCCCCCGGGGTCTTGATTTCTGCTAAAGCTCCTATGTGATCTGGAACAAGTGACTTCATCTCCCCAAACCCCAGTGTCTTCATCTGAAGAATGGGGATATAATCGTTCTTATTTCATAGGGGTTGTGTAAGGAGCCAATAGCATTTGAGAGTCAAGGAGTGGATGAACCTCCAGGGTGGACATGTGGGCCCTGAGGGGAGTGTTTGGGGAGATGTTTTGGGGACAAAAGGATATGTCTAGTTCAATGTTGTGGGCATGGTTTCATGACCACGGTGACCTCCGGTTCTAGGCAGCCCAAATTACTACATCCATGTGCCACACATTGGCTGTTTGGGGGAGGTTGGAAAGCTGAGTTTATTTAAGCCAAAAAGCATTGATTAAGCACTTGTTAGACAGGCTCTGAGGACTTGGATTCGAGTCCCAGCTCTGCCACATGACAGTCGTGTGACTTTGGGACAGTTGATGCACTTCTCTGGACTCCAGTTCCTGCTTCTGTGAATGGGAAATGGTAATGTCTACAGCATTCTTGTGAGGATTAGAAATGACTGGTAGAAAGCATTTAGCATAGCACCTGGCACTTGTTGGTGCCCAGTAAATAGATGTTGTTACTAATGCTGTCGGTGCCGGTTGAGATTCTGCAGAATCAAAAAACTTAAAAATCCATGGCTTAGGTCTTCAGGTACAGCTGGATCCAGGTGCTCTTAGGATGTCATGCCCTGGTCCCATTCCATATACTTATCAGCTCTGCTTTCATTCGTGTTGGCTTGGCTCCCAGGAAGTTCCTCTCCTAGTGGCAAGATGGTCCCCAGTAGCTCAAGATTGATATACTACCCACAAACCCAATGGAACAAGATCTTTTTCCCTATAGCTACAGCAAAGTCCATGGCCTTGAGTCCCATTGGATCAATGTGGGTTATGTCCCATCTTGAACCAAACATTGAGGTTATGGTGGACAAAGTAAGTTGATTGTCCAGGTCAGGGGCATGTCCCTCCCTCATGCTGGGGGATGGGGTCATCAGCTTTAAACAAACTGCGGGAACTAAAACTGAGAGAGGGCATTTCTTCTAAGGGAATGGATGCTAGATGTGTAAGGCTGAGTTCTCCCAGGAGCAGACTAGAGATGAGGATTTGTGTGCAAGTAATTGATTAGTAAATGCATATGGGAGAAAGTGGTAAGGGAGTAGAGGGAGTAGGCTAAGGAAAGGGGAGGGAGTCTAGTAAGGGTGTGATTTCAGATGAAGTCCCAGCCTTATTCAGATCCTACCAGGAGCTCTGGAGTGTAATTTACACCTCAGGGTATGTCCTACCTCAAGGCATGGGGACTGGCCATTAGTACCCATGAACCAGTCACTGGTTCACAGGGACTCCTGGGTCTCCAGATGGGGGACACAGCTCCAGTAGTTCAAGGACAGTACTCTGAAGAAGATCACGGTTATAGGCTTTGGCAGCCATGCACACAGATGCTCGGGATGTAAGAGGGATGCAGGGCGTCTGGCACCCACTAGAGTGGAGAAAATCCACACCTGTCTGCAATGGAAGGGGATGAAGGAGGAGGGGGAGCCAAGGGACAGAATGGGCACCAGTGAGAAGATGGGGCAGATGAGAAGCTCTGTCATCCTGGTGTGGGTCGAGGAGGAGAAACCAAGAAGCAGCCCCTCCTGGCTCCCCTGTCTTTCTGCTGCACTGTCACTGACAATTGCCACCCATACAGTGTCCCGTATAGTCCTCAGCAACATGCTGAGAACTCACTGTGCACAAATAAGCGGGGATGTGATTCAGCAAAGGACACAGGCAGCAGAGAAGCCCGAGGGGTTGTCTCAGTTCCCTGCTAGATGGATGAAGTTGGCATGAGGTCACTGGGCCCAGGGAGCCTGGGGTACCTGCCCATGCCAAGGCTGAACCTCCAGCAGCTGGAGGTCTGGAGGTTCAGAAATCCTTTGGGCTCATTTAGCCTTTAACTGCCTCCTTCCTACCCACCTCTCACCCTTTCCAAAGGCCTCTCTGTATATTGGGAGCAGCCACCACCCTTGCTGCACCAGCTTTCAGCTGTCACTTTCTTCCCCAAGCCATCTGGCACTGGAGCTTTCTGCAGAGGGAGCCGAGAGGCAGTGAGGGAGAAGTAAGTGAATGTGCCAGGCCAAGTCAGCAGCTTCATCCTCGGGGTCACGGCCACTACTCTGCTAATTATTTTGAGGGCGATGAGGTGGTTCAGGCTGGGGATGACAAAGAGAGCCGTTTATTGACTGCTTGCTATGTGCCAGGCTCTGTGCTGAGTGCCCCACAGTAGGATCTTATGTCATCACATCCAATAGCCATAGGAACAGGCATACTAGGATTCTTCCGGTCATGAGTAGTAGAAACGCAGTCCAATCTGGCTTGAGGAGAGGAAAGACTTTTTGGCTCACGAAATGGCAAAGTCAGGGGGAATTAGGCACAGCTGGATCCAGGAGTTTAAATAATGCCACCAGTCCCTTGCCATCATTCTACTGTGCCTTCTTCCATGCTGGCTTCACTCTCAGGCAACTTCTCTGTTCTCTGCCATTCAGTGATGGCAAGTTGGCCTCTAGCAATGATAGGGGTGCCGGTAACCAGCTCAGCAAACCCACTGGGAAGAGTGGGTCTCTCTTCTATGGTTCATACCATTATGGTGTCTCATTGGACCAAGTTGGGTCTTATGTTAATTTCTGAACCAGTCATCGTGGCTGGGGATGGAATACTCTGATCGACCTAATTCCCATTTCATCATTGTGACAGTGTCCATCTCTGAATGATGACCTCAGCCATGAAATGAGGCTAACAGTGTCTGTCTGTAGTGTGTGCGGAAGCCCCCAGCACCGCTCCAGGCCCATGGCAGGCGCTCAGGAAGTGCGGCTGTCAGCGCAGGGGTACATTACTGCGTCCACTCTGCATCAGGAAGCAGATACTGCATAAGGAAGTAAGCCAGGCACCAGGAAAAGAAAATTCAAACGATAGCAGAGAGGGGAGGCTTGAGGAAATGGCTCAGCTGATGCAGTGCCAGGACCTCATGAAAAGCAATGCATCAGAAATGCTTTGGTTACTTGAGTGAAAAATCAAATTAAACTTTGCATCCGGGAGTAAGGATGCTGAAGCCAGGAAACAATGTCAGCCTCACCGAAAAGGGCTGTGGCTCTTTTATTTTTTATTATTTTTTTTTTCAACGTTTATTTATTTTTGGGACAGAGAGAGACAGAGCATGAACGGGGGAGGGGCAGAGAGAGAGGGAGACACAGAATTGGAAGCAGGCTCCAGGCTCCGAGCCATCAGCCCAGAGCCCGACGCGGGGCTCGAACTCACGGACCACGAGATCGTGACCTGAGCTGAAGTCGGACGCTTAACTGACTGAGCCACCCAGGCACCCCGGGCTGTGGCTCTTTTAGCCTGAGGAAAGCCGGCCTGCTTTGTTGTCCAGGGGCCAGTCTCTCTCCAGGATGAGGTGTTTCAGCATCTCAGGTGGTTCCTCAGGATAGCTGTTGTCCCTGCTCCATCTCTGGGTGAAACCCCGTTACCCAGAAGGGGGCCTTGTTTATAACAGCCTTCCCTCACTCCCCAGAGAAAGCCAGGGGCATGGAGAAGGAGGGAGTTGCAGGGAAGCAGCAAAGAAGGGCTGTGATTTTTAAAAATGTTTGTTTATTTTTGAGAAAGAGAGAATGCGTCTGCGTGAGCTGGGGAGAGGCAGACAGAGAGGGAGAAAGGGTCTGAAGCAGGCTCTGCACTGTGAAAGCAGAGCCCTATGCCAGGCTCGAATTCATGAACCGTGAGATCATGACCTGAGCCAAAGTCAGACACTCAACCGAGCCACCTAGGAGCCCCAAGGGGCTGTGACTTAAAAAAAAAACAGAGGGGGGGCTACCTGGGTGGCTCAGTCAACAATTAGGCATCTGACTTTGACTCAGGTCATGATCTTGTGGTTTGTGAGTTGGAGCCCCACATGGGGCTCTGTGCTGACAGCTCAGAGCCTGGAGCCTGCTTCAGATTCTGTGTCTTCCTCTTTCTCTGCCCCTCTGCCACTCTCTATCCCTCTCAAAAATAAATAAACATTAAAAAAAGAAAAGAAAAATGTGTAGCTGCCCAATACTTTGGTCAAATGGAATCTTACTGTGAGCTCTAACATGGAGAGTGGATCTGTCGAGGAAACGCTTAGTGGAAACTCTTTGGGTAGCATTTTTGCAATATTTAGTAAAGCTCAATAAACATGGGCACATTCTATGGCCCAGCAATTCCACTCGTTGGTATGTGCGTAAAGAACCAAGTCTCGAACTTCTGTGGGCAGATGAGGCACTGAGGATCTTATTAAAATGAGGATTCTGATTCAGTAGGTCCTGTAGGGGCCTGAGATTCTGCATTTCTGGCTGGCTCCCAGGTGATGCTTGGACCACAGTCTGACTAGTAAGGCCCAAGGGAATTGTTTCCTAAACTTTCTTTTGGCTCTCACTGCTAGTAAGAAATAAATTCTAGATGGCAACCCACGATACACTTATCTATAATTGAAACAATAGTTTTATGAAGCAACAGTTACCTTTCCTATATGATGCACTCCTCATATTTCCTCTTCTCTTCTGTCAGAAACAAAAGAAAACACAAAAAACACAGCATTGACCACAAAGCCACTGAAATGATTTCATTATTCACCAGTCTCATACCACACTTTGAGAAACAGAACCCTAGAGAAATTCTTACATACAGACCAGGAAACAGGGAGGCTCACTGATGCATTGTTTGTAATAACAACAACAACCAAAACAAAAAGGGAAAAAAAGAAAGCAAAAGAAAAAAAACAACCTGCAAGGTCTGTCCACAGGAAAATGTATTAGGACATTTGTGGTATATGCACACAGTGGAACTGTGAAAATAAGTGAATTTGAACCACATGCATCAGCATGCATCTCAAAAGCAAAAGTCCAGTAAAAATACAAGTGGAGGAAAGATACACGTTCTACAGTACCATTTATATACAGTTTAGAAACAGGCAAAAGAATTCTATTTGTTATTTAGGAATTCATACATATGTAGTAAAGGTATAAAAGCTCATAAGGGAATGATTAACACTGAATTCAGGAGAGTGATTGCCTCTTGGGGGAGAGAGTGGGTTAGGATGGGCGTGCCTTTGGGGCTTCATTAGTATATGTAAAGCTTCATTTCCCAAGATGGGTGGTGAGTCCACAGTGCTCATTATATTAGTCTCTCTCTCTCTCTCTCTCTCTCTCTTTTTTTTTTTTTTACAGGCTTGAGGCATTTCGTAGTAATTAAAATTTTAAAAAGAAGGAAAAAGAAAGGAGAGGGGTTTCTAGAGTGTAAATTCGTAGGGGGTTGTATTAATTTCCTAGGGCTTCCACAACAAATTATTTAAGATCTGGTGACTTAAAACCACAGAAATGTATTCTTGCACAGTCCTAAAGACCAGAAGTCTGAAGCCAAGGTGTCCGTTGGGTGTGTCCTCTCTGGAGGCTCTGAGGGAGAATATATATTCTACGCCTCTGTCGCCTACTTTTTGATGACTACTGGTAACCCTTAGCATTCCTTTGGTGGTGGGGCTTTGTTACTTCAGTTTCTGCCTCCACATGGTCTTCTCTCCGTGCCTCAGATTTCCTTCTCCTTTCTCTTATAAGAATACCGATCATTGGACTTAGGGCTCACTGTAAATCCAGGATGATCTCATCTCGAGATGCTTAACTCAGTGACTTCTGCCAAGACCCCACTTCCAAATAAACTCAGAAGTATCAAGTGCTAGACTTGGGCATATCTTTCTGGGGGCTAAAATTCAACCCACTCTATGGGTATAAAACCCTGTCCATTCAACCCTTTCCTCTTGAATATTATGATGATATTGCTTATTGCAGGGTTTTCAGCCTCAGCACTGTTAACATATTGGGATTTGGGGTTGGATAAGTCTTGTCCTGGAGGGCTTTTCTGTGCCTTGAGAGATGTTCAGTAGCATCCTTTTTTTCTACCTGGTAGGTGCAAACTGTAACTCCAGACATTGCGAAATGTCTCCTGGGGGGTAGGGTTGCAAGATAAAACACAGGGCCCCACACCTGGGTGGCTCAGTCGGTTGAGTGTCCGACTTTGGCTCAGGTCATAATCTCACAGTTCGTGAGTTCAAGCCCTGCATCAAGCTTACTACTGTCAGTTCCGAGCCTGCTTCATATCCTCTGTCCCCCTCTCTGTCTGCCCCTCCCCTGCTCATGCTCTCTCTCTCTCTTGCAAATGAATAAACATTAAAAACAAACAAAACAAAACAAACAAACCACAGGGCCCCGGTTAAATATTACTTTCAGATAAACAATAAAGTTTTAGCATAAGTATATCCCAAATATTGCATGGGACATACTTCTATTAAAAGATTATTATTGTTTATACTGGGCATCCTAAGATACCCCAACTCCCACCCCCACCACCAAATCAGGCAACTCTACCTAGGGAGAAAAATTACCCCTGGTTTAGAACAACTGATTGAGGACTGGCATTATAAATTCGTATTCATTGAGTGCTTACTCTGGGCCCACCACCGTGCTAAAGCCATGTTCATGCATTACATTTACTCCTCAAAACAACCCTGAGCAATAGATCTTATAATTACCCCCACAAATAAGCAGTTCCAGCTTTGAACCCAGATTCATGCTTTCACAGACACTGTGAGTTGGGTAGGAGGGTGACTGCTTGGCAGGTTGTGAACGCCTCATGTGCTTAGGGGAAAATGGTGCTGATGTCCAGCCCCTCGTGGTGACAGTACTGGGGTTGCCAGAACAAGAACTGAAGAACAAGTTGGCCAGAGAGGCTATAGGAGGATGGGATGTTATGGATGATCCTGGGACATGGGATCATTTGCCAAGAAGAGAAGCAGCTGAGTAGCAGTAGTTAGCAGACCTCGGTTTAAATGTCAGTTTCACCACTAGGCGTGGCCTTGAGTAGATGCTAGAGTGACATTTATTCTCCACTTCGTGTGTGCCGGGCACTGCTCAAGGGCCGGCCCTCCAGGATCTCACTTAACCCTCAAATGACTCTCCTGGGGCAGGTCATCTCACAGATGAGGATCCTGAGGCTTAAGACAGATGAAGAAACTTGCCGCCTGTCATGAGTGAGGGGCAGAGCTGGGACTCCCACCAGGGACAGCTGGACTCCAGTGGTCTTCCATGGATGTCTCTTTAAGGCTCAGCTTCCTCCTCTTTCCAATGGAGGTACCATTCCCAGTCTCTTAGGTTTGATCTTAGGGTGAAATGGGTTAGTGTGCCTAAAGCACTTAGCATAGTGCATGGCACACAGTAACGAGCAGTTCTTGTTATTAGGGGAGGGGAGTGAAGCCTGAGGCAGGGGTCTCTCCTGCCCTCCTCACAGGCTGTGTGTGTGTAGCAGGGATTGTGTCTCATGTTATGTTCATTTCATTAAAAACATTTTTTTTAATGTTTATTCATTTTTGAGAGACAGAGACAGAGCATGAGTGGGGGAGGGGCAGAGAGAGAGGGAGACACAGAATCCGAAGCAGGCTCCAGGCTCTGAGCTGTCAGCACAGAGCCTGACGCGGGGCTCGAACTCACGAGCCGTGAGATCATGACCCGAGCCGAAGTCGGTCGCTTAACCGACTGAGCTACCCAGGCACCCCTTTTATAATTAAAAAAAAATCTTTTTAATGTTTATTCATTTTTGAGAGACAGAGACAAAGCATTAGTGGGAGAGGGGCAGAGAGAGAAGGAGACACAGAATCTGAAGCAGGCTCGAGGCTCTGAGCTGTCAGCACAGAGCCCGACGCGGGGCTCGAACTCACAGACTGCGAGATCATGACCTGAGCTGAAGTCAGGCACTTAACCGACTGAGCTACCCAGGTGCCCCCACTCCCATTTTAAAATCAATGTGTGTTAAACACTTACTCTGTGCCAGGCACTGTTCTGGGCCCTAAGCACGCAGCTAAAACTAAGACACAATCTTTGTCCTCAGAGTTTAGCATTTCCCCACCAAACCCAGAGGCCATAGTAGGTCCTCAAGAAATGGCTGCTGAATGAATGACTGCTTGAATGAACGAATGAATGAATGAATGCAGAGAACAAGTGAGTCCTGCCTTCTAACAGAGTCATCGATTCAGCTACAACCACCATGGCTAATCCTGGGATAATGGATTAGCACTGTCTTCTAATAAAGGTGGTTTCATCCATCTGAAGGATAGGGATAATAATATATTCCTTACAAAGCTGTTGGGTGGCTTAATTAGCTAATATTTATAAAGTGCCTCCAAAGCCACAGATAAAAGCAAGGTAAAAAACACCTTGTGCTATTGGTATTAATAATTTACTGTTCCCCTGCACCGGGCCTTTCAGATGTGTTTCTTGAAACAGGAAGAGGTAGAGCGTAGTTTTGTGCTAATTAAACCCTGGATAAAAATCAGCTTCTCTTTTATTAGAGCAAAAACAAGCCCTTCTTCCTCTTTGCAGAATCTCTCCATTTTCCTCATACTCAGGTGAGCTGCCTTGTTTGAGAAAAATATCTGTTGTTGAGACAGTGACTTTCTCCCCCTGTAGCTATTATTTAATGCAGGCATGTCCAACTGGAGTCTTCTTGGGGCCTCATCCAGGCCCATAAAATAGTTAGAAGGGCCACAAGTGCATTTGCATAACTAATCGATGGTTCACATACAATTTGAATAAGTTCTTAGTCTGTGCAGTTATATCTTACTTGATTTCCAAAAGTGTCATCACTTCTGTTCATATAATCATAAAAGTGGCAAAGATTTCAGACCCTACCAGGGCCTCATTCCCTCTTAAGTCATTTGAGGGGTAGAAGGAAGGGACATTTATTGAGTATCTACTGTGTGCTTACAAATTCATTTAATCATTGAGATTGCCCAGGGAACTAAAAAAGTACTGATGCCTGGTCCCCACGCTCTGAGATTATGATGTAATTGAGAGTAACTGTTGGGCGGACAGCTTAGTGTCAGGATCTTTGAATCCTTCCTAGGTGATTCTAAGATGCAGCAAAGACAGAGAACTACTTGTGTAATCCTCGTAAAAAACCCATGAACACCACCTCACTTGCCCCCCCTCCCACCACCATGTTAAAGGTGTGGGGACTGAGGCTTGGGGCATTGGAAGGACATTCATGATAATATTCCTAATGTTAATAGCTGACCATTTTGGTACTTACTATGTACCAGACTCTGTGCTGACCACATTAAATGTGTGGGTGTCTTTTAAAAAATTTTTTAATGTTTATTTATTTTTGAGAGAGAGAGAGAGAGACCACAAAGAGAGGAGGCGCAGAGAGAGTGGGAGACGCAGAATCCGAAGCAGGCTCCAGGCTCTGAGCTGTCAGCACAGAGCCTGACGTGGGGCTTGAACTCACGAGCAGTGAGATCATGACCTGAGCTGAAGTTGGACATTTAACCGACTGAGCCACCCAGGTGCCCTGTGTGTGTGTGTCTTCTAATGTTTGTTTATTTTTGAGAGAGAGAGAGAGAGAGAGAGAGAGAGAGAGAGAGAGAGAGAATGAGTGGTAGAGGGGCAGAGAGAGAGGGAAAGAGAGGATCCAAGCAGGCTCTGTGCTGTCAGACCTGAGCCGAAGTCAGACACTTAACCAACTGAGCCACTGAGGCCCCCTATGTGTGTCTTTTAAATTCTTGTGATGATTCTTTGAAACAGGGATCAATAATATCCTTCATTTATAGATGAACAAACTGAGGCTCAAAAAATATGTCATCTTCCCAAGTCTCCTGAATTAGCAAGAGATCAGCCACAGGGGAGACATGAGTGTGCTTAGATTAGGATCAGATTCTGTCAGGATTTGAATTTGGATGCTAACCTCTGGTTTCTGCAAGATCCAACTTGTATGTTCCTTCAGAATCCTATCTTTGTCTTCTCCCATGTTCCCCTGGGCTTAGCATAGTGCTGGGCTCTTAAAGGCACCTGGAGAATACTGAGGGTTGTCATGGAGCAGTTAGGGCCAAGGAATAAACTTTCCAAGCATTAAAGAGCAAGGCTTTTCGACCTGATAGATCAGTTCTTCCTTCCTTCCTCATCCTCTCCAATATTTTTTGAGGTCTATGCCTAAGATAGACAAGGGCTGTTATATAGCATCCAGCATTTGTCAGCCAGTATGGGAGCTTTGAATTAACCAGCAGAAGGAGGGCTGTGCTTTTTTTCCTCCCTGTAAAATGAACTGTAGCTGATCTGAGAAAATAGTTTTGGCACACCAAAGGGAAAAATGGTGACTGTCTACTTATTTATTTGGAGTTTTTTTTTTTCCCTCTCACCTGGAAAGTGGCAAGAGGAAAGAAATTTTATCGCATTCATTCAGCCCAGTGTGCTCCTGAACAGTGAGTCATTTGGTGCTGCGATATTCAAATATAAATTCATTCATTCACTCAGTGCTTTTTGAGGTCCTGCCATGTGCTTGCCACTGTCCTAGGTGATGGAGACACATTATAAAATGCGGCAAAGTCCCTTTATCCATGGCGACCTGAATGAAGAGAATAGGCAAGTCATGTGTAGATGTAGAGGACTAGTGTAGGCAGAGGGAATCGTAAGTGTGGAACCCTGGGATCCGAATGGGCTTGGTGGGTTTAAAGAATAGTAGGCCAGAATGTGGCTCACAGTGGACCAAGAGGGGAAGAGGGCCCGGGGTGAGTAGAGGCCAGGTCATGCAATGCCCTGTAGCCATGATGAGGCATTTGAATGTTACTCTGTATGAGATACGAAGGCTTTGGATGGTTTTAAGCAGAGAAGTGACATTTATATTATACCCAGCTTACCTTTCCTAGGGATCACTCTGGATGCTGTTGGGAGGATAGACTGTAGGGAAGAGTGGAAGCCTACAGTGCAGTTAGGAAGCGTGGAAACAACCTAGGGGAGAGATGATAGTGGTTTGAATTTTAGGGGCCGGGTAGCAATAGAAGGTGGTTACAAGTGGTTGCACCTTGGCATTTATTTTAAAAGTTGAGCCTACAGGACTTGCTGATTACTTCATTTGTGTTGGGTGAGGAGAAAAGAACAATCAAGGTTGACTCTGTCTTTTTGGCCTGAATGAATTAAGGTCCTATTTCCTGAGATGAGAAGGACTGAAGGAGAAGTCCATAGTCCACCAAATTTGAAAAACTTCATCTGTTTTCTTTTTAGCAAATTCACTGTAGCATATTAAAGGTTCTGAGATGGCCTGCAATAAAGACATCTGCTTTAACTTTGGTTAACTTAGAATTTCCCAGACTTATTTTTATCAAGTAATTTTGTCTGTTATGCCACAGAACATGTGGTAAGAGTCTTCAGACTTTCCTTGAGTAACACCAGGGTTTTAGTGTGTAGAATCTTGTGTGTGTGTGTGTGTGTGTGTGTGTGTGTGTGTGTGTGTGTCTGCGTCTGCTCAGGTTGGGGAAGTGACTTGCACTGGTGTGGTGTTCTAGATTTTGATGGATCTGCTCTGTGCTTCCTTTCTTTCCACCTTCAAATACTTCCCTCCCATCCTCTTCCATGTAACTGGCGTTCCTGCTTCCCATCCAAGTGAACCATGTCTCCACACCAGATTAGAGAGTGCCATACCTCTGCCTGAAACTGTAAATGGCTCCCCATTGCCTCTAGGATGAAGACCAAATACTTTACTGTGGCTGCGCTGCAGGCTTTACGATATGCTCTTCTGCCTATCTTCCCAGCCACCTCGTCACTCTGGCTAAGCTGGCCTTTTTAAAGCTTCCTTGTTCTCTCTCACCTCTGTGCTTTTCCACATGTTCTTCTCTCTACCTGGAATACTCTCCAGGCTCCTTTTACTCACCTTTTGGGCGTCATCTGGGATGGCACCCCTCTAGGAGCTATCGCCTGACTTCTCATGCTTGGGTTCGGCCTCTCTTCTTTGCAGTCACGATTCCCCTAGTTTCCCCCACCGAGCTTTATTGAGGCGTAACTAACAAATAGAAATATGTATTTAGATGTACAGCTTGATGTTTAGGTATACATCTACATTGTGAAATAATCACCACAGTCAAGCTGATATCTAGGCAATGATATTTTGGATATAACACCAAAACAAAGGCATGAAGCAAAAGCTGAAATAGACAGGTGGGGTTGCATCAAAGCTAAAAAAGCTCCTGGACAGCAAAGGGAAGAAGGCAACCTCCAGAATGGGAGAAAATATTTGCAAACCATGTATCTGATTAGGGGTTAATATTCCAACATGTATGAGGAACTCATACAACTCAGTAGCAAAAAAACATGTAACCTGATTAAAAAAATGGGTAGAGAAATATCTGAGTAGATATTTCTCAAAAGAAGACATACAAATGGCCGACAGATGTATGAAAAAGTATTCAGTCATCATCACCAATCCTCAGGGAAATGCAAATCAGAACCACAGTGAGATATCACTTCACACCTGTCAGGATATCTATTATCAAAAAGACCAAAGATAACAAGTGTTGGGGAGGATGTGGAGAAAAGGGAACCTGTCTTTGTCCAGTATTGGTATGGAATGGAAATTGGTGCAGCCACTATGCAAAACAGTATGGAAGTTCCTCCAAAAATAAACAATAGAACTACCATATGATCCAGCAATCCTACTTCTGGGTATGACTAGCTTTTTATACCATTTGTCACATGGTATTTTTGTCTCTTTCCCACTAAGGGTGGAGTTTCATGAAGGCTTGACCAATTGTCTTGTTTCCCATTATAACCCTGGTGCCTAACACAACGCCTGATACAGAGTACTAAATGCACAGTAAATCTTTATTGAGATGAATAGATAAATGAGTGAGGCTGGAGGTCATGGACAATGCCTAAGACATTGATTCGACTCTGTAAAACTTTGCTGGGAATTCAAAGATTCCCAGGAATCTAGAAACTAAAAGCTAGGAACACAGCTCTTGTGTGAGATAGACTCATAGATTTCAGGAAATAGAGGACTGAAATGGGGATTTTTGGAGCATTTTATGGGAATATGGATGAGGGAGCAATTAAGTTGGCCGGGAGTTGGGGATTGAAGAAACTACAGGAGATAAAGTAATACTTAACCTGGACTTTCAGGGGTGACTAAGCATTTGCCAGCCAGGAATCTAAGGATGGGGGAGTGGAGGAAGGATGCTTGACACAGAAGAACATGAAGATGAGGGTGTTGGTGGCACATTTGGGGACCAGTGAGTTGAATGCCTGCTGGGGTGAGACGAAGTCGGTATCAGTTAGGGTGCTTTGGCCTCTGAGTAAAACAAAGTCCTGACAGTAGTGGTTCAAATATCAGGAAAAAATTACGTGGCATCACGAGAAGTGAGGAGGAGGTGGTTCCAGAGTGGCTCATCTGGCAGCAGAGTGTCACCAAGGAATTGTTTTTCCCATATTCCCATGTTGTCATTCCATTGAATGAATTTGAGGCTGTGTTCTCCTCAGTTGACTTAAATCTCTGTTTTTAATCAGCAAGGGAAGTATTGCCCAGAAGCCCCATCCTAGGTCCCATTGGCCAGGCTTGTATCGTGTGCCTGATCAAGTTCCTGGAGAGGGACACATGCCCACCACAACTGACGTAGGCCCAGCAAGATTTACACCTGCTGAGATTTACCCACGACTGAGGAGGGGCATATGGCTGCTCAACACAGGAGCAAAATCAGGGTTCTTTTCACAAGAGATGGGAGGGTCAGGCAGTCAGTTTTGGCCACTGTGGGGGCCAGGAGCACCTGTGCTCTGTCGAGAGTCTCAACTACGACTCCGCTCTAGCGCCAAGGGTGGAGGCCTCGTGGGGCTAGAACTCGCAATGGAGAAAAAATTCCAGAACTGGAGATTACGTGGAATCTTATGATTTTTAAATGTTGGCAGCTAAGTTATTTTTTGTTTTTTAGTGTTTTTATTTATTTGAGAGATAGCGCGTGCTCATACAAGCGAGCGGGGGAGGGGCAGAGGGAGAGAAGGAGAGAGGGAGCGAGAATCCAAAGCAGGTTTCATGCCCAACACGGAACCCTGTGTGTCCAGGTATTTGTGTCCAGATGTGTATTCAGGTGTGTGTGTCCAGCTCTATGACTAAAGGCTTCCGGCTTCCTCAGGATACTCACATTGCTAATACCAGAGGCAACAGGAATCTTCATGGGTTTCCCACGTTCTTAGATCGTTCTCTTTCTGACTGCCTTTCTGAGGACTTCAAGCTCCAGCATCAGATGTGAAGACAATAGCCTTACAGCAACTGCTTAATCAGCCCTCACAATTGCATGAAGCTAATTCCTTGCAACAGATCCCTTTTGTTTTACATATATTTACATATAGCATGTACACATATAAAATATGTATTATTATGTACATTTAAAATATACGTTATATATACACATGTTTTAAAAATATGAGAAAATTTATCTATCATCTTCTAATGGTTTTGCTTCCCTGGTTGATCTCTTGGTAGAGGAGGATTTCCATTAGAATAACAACAGCAACTACAACAACAAAAAGAAATACAGAGTGGTTTTTTTTTAACTTTATTTTATTTATTTTGAGAGAGAGAGAGGAAGCAGGAGAGGAGCAGAGAGAGAGAGAGAGAGATACAAAATCCCAAACAGCTCTGCACTGTCAGCACAAAGCCTGATGTGGGGCTTGAACTCACAAACCATGAGATCAAGCTGAAGTCAAGAGTTGGATGCTTAAACCACTGAGCCACCCAGGCACCAGAATTGTGGAGTGGCTTTTTTTTTAAATGTTTGTTTATTTTTGAGACACAAAGAGAGAGCACAAGTGGGGGAGGAACAGAGGGAGAGGGAGACACAGAATCCGAAGCAGGCTCCGGGCTCTGAGCTGTCAGCACAGAGCCCAACGCAGGGCTTGAACCCGTGAACGTGTGAGATCATGACCTGAGCTGAAGTCTGACGTTGAACCGACTGAGCCACCCAGGCTCAGTGCTTTTTAAATGTTAGTATTGTGCAAAGTACTTTATGTATATTGTCTTATTTAATCCTCACAATCATTCTACAAGCAAGGGCTATAATTCCCATTTTACATGCAAGGGGCATGGGTTTAGCAAAGTCGAGTCACTTGACTGCCATCATAGAGCTACAGGCAGAACATGATGCTAATCTGGGTTTGTCTGACTCCAAAGCCTGGGCTTTAAACCATTGTACCATACTGCTTCTGTTAAATACAAATTCTAGTCAGACTTCACAGTAGTAATATAGTTTATGGATATTCTAAAGTGTGAACATTGGCATCCCCTCAACTGCAGAGGAAAAGAAGAGAGTGTGCTTGCTTTGGAAATAGGATGTGCCTTGAAGGTCATGATGTCTTTGAGAGTCTGGTTTAGAGGCAAGTGTGGTGTTTTGTTCACTCATAAAAATAGGCCCCCTGCTTGATCTCCTTCTGGAAGCCACTCACGTTCTTTGAACAAACTATGGTATGTGCACCACTGGTTATGCACAGGATGACTTTAGGTATCACTGAACATTGCATACAGTTAAATCACGTAGTTATTCTCCTTTCAAATGACTTGCCTACTGATTATAGAGGCAAGAAAATATTAACACAGTACTAATATGTTTCTAACACCTCTCTAACATTGGCTAGTCTACCTTTGAACAGGAAAAGAAAGCAGGGCGTAGCCTGAGAGTCTCCAGTGGACAACCCTACCTATAGAGAATTTACTAGCATCAGTTACATTTGCTTTATCTTTTTGCAGTTACCTTATAAGAATGGCAAGGAATAGTGGTTTGTTTTTTTTTATGTCATATGCTAGAATTTTTAAGTTAGAATTTTACTAAAAAGATGTGAGTCAATTTAAGGAAATACTGTAATAGTGCCCGTGGTTTCTGGTGAGCATTAAGGTGGTAAAAAGACTGTGCAGTGGTTGGCTCAACATGGACAACCAATCCAGTGATATTGTTTTTATTGTTCTATTCTTATTGATGTGTCTAGGCCCACTTCAAATCCATCATAGTAGCTGCTCAATTAAGTATTTGTGGAATGAATGAATGAATGAATGAATGAATGCATAAGTCCTTCAAGAAGTCTTCTCATCCCCTGCCAGCTTTAGGGATTCTTCCCATCTGATAACTCACAACACTTATGGGGCTTGTACTCATTCAGTGAGCATTCAGTGTGTAGGTGTGCCTGGTAACAAAAATGTCACAGCTGAATACTGGGCATTTTAATGAGTATATCATGTGACAATGCTTATATATTTTATTATAAAATTTGTATGGTAATATGTACTTTTTCATGTGTAGGCTCTATTTTCCATATTCTAACCATAAAGCCAAGGTCCAAATGACGTACTGAGAACATTAGAGAAAATAGACTGAGAAAAGAAAAATAAAACAAAAATGAAATGGTGATACAGCTAGACCTGTCCAGTATGGTAGCCACTAGTCACATGTGGCAGTTGAACACATGAGATGCAGGTAGTCTCAATTAAGATGTGCCTTGAATGTAAGTTGCACACTGGGTTTCGAAGATAGTATGAACAAAGAATGTAAGATACCTCATTTATACTTCTATGTATTGTAACATGTTGTAATTATATTTGGGATGTATTGGGGTAAATGAAATTATTATTATTAAAATGAATCCCATTTATTTCTTTTTACTTCTTTAACCTGGCCGGTAGAAAATGTATAATTACACGGGGCGCCTGGGTGGCGCAGTCGGTTAAGCGTCCGACTTCAGCCAGGTCACGATCTCGCGGTCCGTGAGTTCGAGCGGTCCGTGAGTTCGAGCCCCGCGTCGGGCTCTGGGCTGATGGCTCAGAGCCTGGAGCCTGTTTCCGATTCTGTGTCTCCCTCTCTCTCTGCCCCTCCCCCGTTCATGCTCTGTTTCTCTCTGTCCCAAAAATAAATAAACGTTGAAAAAAAAATTAAAAAAAAAATGTATAATTACAGATGTGGCTCACATTCACTTCCTGTTGGACAGTGCTAATAGCTAGACTGCTAGGCCCAAAAGGGTAGACTGCTTCTTTTCTTGTTTTACCGCTGTGTTCCCAGAATCTAGCACAATACCTGGACATAGCCAGTGTTTAGGAAGCTTTTATTAAGCCACACTGGACATGTGAATAATGTAATGGGGTGATATTGTGATTCATAACAGCAAATATTTATTTGGTCTTGGTCCCAGTTGCCAGCACTGAGCTCCTAAAAACCCTTGCAATTTGCTAAGAGGAAAGCCATTATGGCGTCTTTTGTTATGTTAATAAGTGACTTGGGACCCTGCCTAAGGATGAGGGCTGGTTGCTGGGAGAACCAACCTAGTGATTGGCGGGTCCTAAGTTTAAGAGTCTCACCCCCACCTCTGGGCGTGGGAGAAGAAAGGGGCAGGAGGTTGAATCAGTTGCCAGTGGCAATGATTTCATCAATCTTGACTATGTTATTAAGCCTCCATAAAGACTCAGAAGGACAGGGCTCAGAGAACTTCTGGGTTGGTGAACATGTGGATATTCGTGGAGAATGGTGCCCTTGGAGAGGGCATGGAAGCTCCTCGACCTCTCCCCGTACCTTGCCATATGCATCTCTTCTATCTGGCCGTTTCTGAGTTACATCCTTTCATAATAAACTGGTAATCCAGGGGCGCCTGGGTGGCGCAGTCGGTTAAGCGTCCGACTTCAGCCAGGTCACGATCTCACGGTCCGTGAGTTCGAGCCCCGCATCAGGCTCTGGGCTGATGGCTCAGAGCCTGGAGCCTGTTTCCGATTCTGTGTCTCCCTCTCTCTCTGCCCCTCCCCCGTTCATGCTCTGTCTCTCTCTGTCCCAAAAATAAATAAACGTTGAAAAAAAAAATTTTTAAACTGGTAATCCAGTAAGTAAAATGTTTCTCTGAGTTCTGTGAGCTGCTCTTGCAAGTTAGTTGAACTTCTGATTTATAGCCAGTGGGTTGGAAGTACAGGTAACAATCTGGGCTAGTGACTGGTGTCTGAAGTGGCTGGGGGCAGTGAACCCTTAACTTCCAGGTCCCAGGAATCCTTTTTAAAAGACATAGGGGCTTCTGGGGAGCCTGGGTGGCTCAGTCAGTTAAGTGACCGACTTCAGCTCAGGTCATGATCTCACAGTTCCTTAGCTCCGCGTTGGGCTCTGTGCTGACAGCTTGGAGCCTGGAGCCTGCTTTAGTCAGATTCTGTGTCTCCCTCTCTCTCTGCCCCTCCCTCACTTGTTCTCTCTCTCTCTCCCTCAAAAATAAGTAAACATTAAAAAAAAAAAAGTCACAAAGGCTTCTTCAACAATTAGTTTAGTATACAACTATCATTGCTATTTTTCACACTTATTTTTTTCTGCAAGTCTTCAAGAACTCTACTTTTTTTTAAGTGCCTCAGATAATGATTTAATTTAGATTTAACAAGCCAGTTATTGCAGGTCAATTAAGTGCCACTTTATGATTTAAAACCTATTTATTCAGATTAACAACCATTAAATGGTTTTATTACACCTCTTTTTGGTTAATATTATTTAAAACTGTTTTCAGTTATTTAAAACATCATTTCACATTCATGGGCACTTAAAATAAATCTTTTAAAGTCAAGATGATCTTTTTTTTTAATCTCTTTGGTCATTTGTAACCTGATTTATTACAGAAGAAGGCACAGATATAATTTACTAAGAAGCGAAATAAGCAAAATATATGTAAGGGTTCTACAGACAATTAATATAAGGTGACTAACAAGTAGACAGAGTTGACTGAGCAGTGAGCTCATATTTAAATATTAGTATTTTTTAAATAACAGCTTTATTAAGCATCCTTTCAAAGTATACAATTCAGTGGTTTTTAGTATGTTATGGAGTTATGCAACACTTACCATTTTCAATTCCAGAGCATTCCCTTCACTCCCAAAAAGGAAATCCCTTATCTATTCTGGACATTTCATATAGTTGGAACTGTACAATATGTGACCTTCTGTGTCTGGCTTCTTCACCAAGCATAATGTTGTAGCATGGGTCAGTATTTCCTTTGGATTTCTGAAGAATATTTTGTCGTGTGGGTATACCACATTTGTTTATCCACTCATCAGCTAATGAACATTTGGGTTGTCAAAAAGTAATGCTTTTTAAAAATTACACACTTTATAACAAAAATTTCACATGATGTATATGTGTACTAATAATGATCACTAATATTTGTCAAGCATTTATGTACCACCTGTTCTAAATGCTTATATGTTTTAGCATATTTTATATTCATAAAACCCTATGGAGGGTGGTGGTCACCATGACCTCCATTATTCTTATGGGGAAATTGGGAAGTAGGAAGATTAAGTTATCTGTCTCAAGATAAACACCTAGTCTGTTATTCAAACCCAAGGAAGTCTGACTGCAAAGCCTGTACTTTACTTTTCATTGACAAAATTATTATACAACAAAGCTGACTTTTTTGGGAGGGGTGCACAGTTTCATGAATGTTAATACATATAAATTTGTGTAACCACCACCACAGTCAGAGAACTATTCCATAATCCGAAAATACTCTTGTGTCCCATCCTGACCCATCCTAACAGGTAGAAGACGTGACCACTAGTTGACCTGAGAACTAGATCTGGGCAACTGGAGACCCCTTACCTCTTCCTCTGTCCTTGAAATGTGAGTTCCACCCACCATTCCCACAGTAAAAGCCATTTTGAAAAACATAGACTATGTGGACCAAATCTGTCACTGAATCTTATAGTTAAGGCCTCTGTATAAACTTTTAAGGTTTTAGTGGCTAGTGTAGGGATCTACTTGGCTTGGGGCCACCCAGAACAAGCCTCCTAAGGGAGTTCCCTCACTTACTAAACATGCCACCTGCCAATCTAGAGTGTCTGCCTCTTTAGCCTCTCCTTGTCCCCTGTGTCCAGGGACCAGTTTGCCAACCAAAACTAAAACTAACCCCATGGCACCCACTGATCTGTCCTCCATTCTGTAGTTTGTTGGTTTGTTTGTTTGTTTTCAGAGACTGTCATGCAAATGGAATCATATACTAGGTAACTTTTGAGACTGTCTTGTTTCACTCACCATAATGCCCTTTAGATTCATGCAAGTTGTTACACATACCAATAGTTCATTCCTTTTTCATTGCTGAGTAGGATTCCATTGTATGTCTGTGCCACGGTTTGTTTATCCAGCCACTTAAAAACAATTTTTAATTGAGGTGTAACATTCAAACAGAAAGTACACAAATATATGGATATAGATTGGTGAATTCATGAACCCACCCACGTAATCACCTCCCATATTAAGAGCTAGAATCTTGCCTGTGCCCTAGCCATGCCTCTGTGCCCTCTTCCAGGTAACTTTCTGTTTTTACTTATGTTTTTGTCTCCATAGGCTATTTTGGCCCGTTTTTGAACTTTATAGAAATGGACTCCTATGAAATTTGCTCTTTTATCTGGGTTCTTTTGGCCAATATTATGTTTGTGAATCTTATTCATGTAGCTTTGGTTTATTCTCTTTTTTTCTAGAAAAATATAGAGGTTTATTTATAATTGTTATAAAGTTGAACTGCTGAAACGTGTTAACTGAAACATTTTGACTTACATTAATGCTTTATGTCCCTGCATTTATATTAAAAAGTCACGGAAAATGAAAATGGAAAAACTGCCAATACCTGATTTCTCTCCCCTATTTTTCCACTTGGAATCATATACTTTGGTACCTTTTGACTCCATGGGAAAAAAATATCTAACGTTCAGAACTACCAATAACTGGAAGAAGAGAATTTTTTTTTTTTTTTTAAAGAATGAAATGTTTTCCATCATAGTGGATTCTTAAGCATGTTCTCCATGTATGTGGCATGCTACCTGCGTGGCTTTGGGCATAATTGTTACATGTTTGGCATGGGTGGCACACAGGTTGGTGTCTTCAAAAAGGCCCACCAGAAGGCCTCACTTGCCTCCTATAAAGCACCAATAGCTGTGCTTTGGAAGAGCAGATCTGTTTTGAAGTCCTGAGCAATTTCTTGCACCAGATGCTGGAAAGGATGTTTGCAGAGCAGAAGTTCAGTGGACTTCTGATAATGTCTTATTTTGTGGAGTGCCACAGTACCAGGCCAGTTACGATGAGGTTTCTTCACCCCTCCAGTAGAGGGTGCACACTTACGAGTGGCTTTTGTAGCTAGTTGCTTCCTCGGTGCTTTATCACCAGTAGATTTATAGGCAGACTGCTTTGTACAAGCCCTGGTATAGAGACCTTACCCTCTTTTTTGTCTGGAGCTCGGTGAGCTAGAGGCGCTGGCATTAGATAACCATGGCAGTGTGGTGGTGTCAGTTAACCGCTATAATTTATTCTTAATGCTCCATAATATTCCGTTTTAGAATATATCACAATGTATTTCTTCATGCTGCTGCTGCTGGACATTTGGGTTGTTTCTGGTTTGGGGCTATTTTGAGGAGTGGATTTGCTGGATGATAGGGTATGTGTATTTTCAGCTATTTTAGATGAGACCAAACACTTTTCCAAAGTGAATGTATCAATTTTCATTACACTTATAGTGAAGGAGAATTGTAGTTACTCTGTTTCTTTAACAACACTTGATATTGTCATTTTAAAAGGATTAAACTATTTTGGCATGTATACAGTGGTGTCTTATTGAAATTTTCATTTGCATTTTCCTAATGAATAATGATATTGAGCACTTTGTATTTCCTGATTATATATTCTTTGTGAGGTGCCTGTTCAAGTTTTTTGCCCATTTAAAAACTGGGCTGTCTCTTTTGTCAATTTGTATATTTGTGTATATTCTGGCTATGAGGCTTTTGTAGTTATGGGTATTGCAGATATCTTCCCCTACTCTGTTTGCCCCTTCATTTTCTTCTTGTTGAGGTGTTTTGTTTTGTTTTTTTAATTGTGGTAAAATACAAATACATATAATTTATTATTTTTACTGTTTTAAAGCATACAGTTGAGTGTCTTCATGTGCATTTATTATGTTGCTTAAGCATATCACCACCATCTGGTTCTAGAACTTTTCTTCACTCCAAGAGGAAATCTATTAAGCAGCCACTCCACATTCTTCATCTCCCCCCCCCCCCCCCCCACCAATCACTAATCTACTTTCTGTCTGTATAGATTGTCTGTTTTGTACATTTCCTATAAATAGAATCATACAATATGTGACCTAGTGTGTCCGGCTGCTTTCACTTAGCATACTGGTTTTTAGGTTTATCTAAGTTGTAGCATGGATTAGTACTCAGTTCTTTTGTGAGTCATTAGGGAAATGTGAATCAAAACCATAAGGAGATACCATTGCGCATCCACTTGGATGACCATAATAGAAAGAAAGAAAAACAAATAGTGAAAGGGAAGAACAAGTGCTGGTGAGGATGTGAAGAAATTGGAAACTTTGTATATTCCTGGTAGGCACAGCCACTGAGGAAAACAGTTTAGCAGTTCCTCGATATCTTATTGGTGAATTTAATGAACAGAAGTTCTTAATTTTAATGACATCAAATTTAAGGATAATTTAAATTGGAAAGTGTTTTATAGGTCCTGTGGAAACAATCTTCACCTATTCTAGGTTTGTCTTTCAGAAGCTTTATTGTTGTACCTCTACATTTAAGTCTACCATCCACCTGGAATTTATTATTGTATGTAATTTGTGAGGCAAGATTCTTCCCCCCACCCCAGTGTGGATTTCCATCAACTGAGTTTTCAAAAATAATGTCTTTCCCTATTGCACTTCAATAATGTCTCTTGTAAATCAGGGTAAATCAGGGTAAATCTTGGAGTGATGAAAAGTTCCAGAAACATATTATAGGTATGTTTCTGGACTCTGTATTCTCTTCCACTGAGCTCTTTGTTTCACCTTGCACCATTACCCCACTGTCTTAATTATTGTAGCTTTATCATAATTGTTTTCTAAAGTTTTTATTTATTTATTTAATCTCTACACCCAACATGGTGCGTGAACTCACAAACCTGAGATCAGGAGTCATGGACTCTTCCAACTGAGCCTGCCAGGCACCCCTATCATAATTCTTAACATCTGGAAGCTTGAATTTTCCAATCTTGACATCATCAAGATTGTCACGGATATTCTTGGACCCTTGTTATTTCCATGTAAATTATAGAATTAACATATCAATTCCAACAAAAAAAGAAACCTGTTGGGATTTTGACTGGGGTTTTGTTAAATCTGTAGCTTAATTTAGGGAGAATGACTTTACAATGTTGAGTCTTCTAATCCATGAACATTATTTATTTCTGCATTTATTTACGTCTCGTATCAGTCAGGGTTCAGTGAAGAGACAGAAACCAGGCCAGTAATTTGAACAGGGGAAAGTTAATATGAAAATGTGTTAGCTAGTACAACTAGTGAAAAGGTGGGTAGCTAGTTCAGAGGGTAGAGGGTAACTCTAAAGAGTACAGAAGAGCGACTGGAGAAAGCAGTGAATAAGTGAAGACACTTGGAAACTTAGAAGGACCCCCCCTCCTCATTGCCAAGGCTGAGATTCGGACCCTTTGGAGGTGTGGCTGCCATGGAAACATACAGTCCATTAATGATGGAGAACAGGAAGGTGTGGCTGCAGCCGACCTGCAGGAGTGGTTTTAACTGGGTAGAGGGAAGGAGGAGGAAGTTGCCAGAGGCATGGGCTGAACAGCTGGTTCTGCAGGACTTGTGATGTGGTGGGTAGCAGTGGTGGAAATGGGCATCCTTAACTCATTCCCAGCCTCAGAGAAGACATTTTCAATATGTCACCATTATGTATGATGGCTTTGGTTGTTTTGTAGCTATTCCTTATCAAAACTGACTTAGATTGTTAAAATTAAGCAATAAGTGAGTATTTGACTCTTTTCAAATGCTTTTCCTCAACTATTGAGAGGAACCTTTTTTTTTAATTTTTTTTTTTTTTTTTTTTGGTCCTTCATTCCATTAATATTGAGGGTCTTAGTGATTTCAGACATAAAACAAACTTTGTACTCTTGGGGTAAACCAAAGTTGGTCACGATATAACATCCTTTTTATGTAAGTACTGCATTTGATTTCACAATATTTTGTTTAGGAGTTTTGTATCCGGGTATGTGAAAGAGATTGGACTGTAATTTTCTTTTCTTGTAATTTACTTGTCAGGTTTTGGTATCTGGGTGTTTGTAGCAAGGTCATGCTGCCCTCAAAAAATGAATCGAGAAATGTTTCATCTTTTTATATTTCCTAGTAGAGGTTGTGTATGTCAGTGTTACATCTTTTTTAAACGCTTGGAAGAACTCACCAGTGAAGATACCTGGGCCTGGAGATTTCTTTGTGGGGGTGTTAATTACAGATTCAATGTCTTTAATAGATACAGAAGTATTCAGATTTTTTATTTTTCTTTGTGTCAGTTTTGGTAGCGTGTGTTCTTCTAGCTTGTATGGTCCCATCTAAATTGTCAAATTCTTTTGGCATAATGTTGTTAATAGTACTCTATCCTTAATATTAACGATGGTAAGATTAAAAACAATATTATCTTTTCAATGCCCATAAGATCTTACTTGGCACTTATCAGTTTTTATTAGCCTTTTTGAAGAACCAATTTTGAGTTTTCTTGATTTTCTCTATTGTAAGTTTTCTTTTTATTTCATTGATTTTTGCTTTTATCTCCATTATTTTCTTCCTCCTAGTTTCTTGAGTTGATTTATTGTTCTTTCTTTAACTTCTTGAGGTGGATGTTTATATTATTGATTAACATCCTTGTTTCTTTTCTGGGAGATCCATCTCAAGCCTTAAGTGTTTGTTTAACAAGGGCATTAGCTACCTTCCATACTTTCTGCTATCTTATTCCTAATAAAGTATTCCTAATTTCCTTTGTGATTTTTTTCCTTTTTAAAAAATATTCATTTTTGAGAGAGAGAGAGAGAGAGAGAATGAGGCAGGGGGCAGGGAGAGAGGGGGAGGGAGGATCCAAATGGGCTCTCTGCTGACACCAGAGGGCCTGATGTGAGGCTTGAACTCACAAACCCCGAGGTCATGCCTTGAGCTGAAGTTGGACACTTAACTGATGGAGCCACCCAGGTGCCCCTTGTGACTTTTTTTCTTAATTTCCGAGCAGCCTTTGAAAGATTTTTAAGTTATCATTATTGATTCCTCCATAATTACATTGTAGTAAGAATATATATTCTGAATGATATTCATCTTTGCTATTTGTTTACATTTGTTTTATGACCCAGTGTTCTAGTCATTTTGGGCCAATGTTCCATGTGCACTTGAAAGAATGTGTCTTCTATTATCATTGGGTGCAGTGGATGTTTTCCACTGACTTATCCCGTTTCATTAATCCCTTTTTTTAAAAATATTTATTTATTTTTGGGAGACAGACAGAGTGCAAGCAGGGGAGGGGCAGAGAGAGAGACACACACACAGAATCTGAAGCAGGCTCCAGGCTCTGAGCTGTTAGCACAGAGCCCGCCGAGGGGCTCAAACCCACAAAGCGAGAATCACGACCTGGATTGAAGTCAAATGTTCAACCGACTGAGCCACCCGGGTGCTCCCCCACCCCATGTTTTTTTTAAAGCTGTGTCCAGTCTCTTGCTAAACAGTCCAATGTCAAACAAGTCAAGTTCATTAATCATGTTGCTTAGATCTTTATATTCCTACCAATTTTTTTGTCTGCTTGTTTTATTAGCTTCTGAGAGAGGTTGTTAAAATATTCCACTATTATGGATTTGTCTACTTTTCTTTTTAGATTTTTGATTTGTACATTTTGAAAGTATGCTATTACGTGCTTACGAATATAAAATTGTCATATCTTCCTGGTGGATTAACCTTTTTACTGGAGTTTTCCTCTTTATATCTAGTTATGCATCTTGCCTTCAAGTTCACTTGATTTGATATTAGTATAACTATATTGCCTTTCTTTTAGTTAGTGTTTTATTTTTTCTTCCTTTTACTTTCAACCTTTTTGTGTCCTTATGTTTAGGGTGTATCTCATATGAGCAGCATATAACCGTTTCATTCTGATATAGTCTGACACAGTAGGTCTATTAATTGGAATATTTGGTCTATTTACATGTAATATAATCACTGATACATTTGGTTTTATATCTATAATATTACTATTCTTTCTATTTCTACTCCCCTTCCCCCTTTTTAATCTTAATTTGGACCAATCAAAAAAAACTTTTAAATTAAACCAGTTTTTCTTTTATTAACTTATTACTTATACCTTATTTTAGTAATTACTCTGGAAATTAAGACATTCCTTCTTTGTTTATTTGAGTCTAATGTAAATTAGTATTTTTACCACTTGCCAGAAATTCTAGGGCTTATTATACTCTAATTTATCTTCTTTCTGCCTTTTGTGTTTTTAATTGTATTCACTTAAATGTGCATGCACTTAAGAAACCATAGGATGGGCACCTGGGTGGCTCAGTTAGTTGAGTGTCCCCACTTTTGATTTTGGCTCAAGTCATGATCCCAGGGTTGTGGGATTGAGCCCTGCATTGGGCTCTGTGCTGAACCTGGAGCCTGTTTGAGATTCTCCCCCCCCCCCCCAGCTCCCTCCCCCTCTCCCTCTGCCCCTTCCCTGCTCATGCTCACTCTCTCTAAAATAAATAAAATGGGAAATAAATCCCACAGGGAATTCTTGTTAATATTTTCCATATTCATTTAGATTTACCTCATACATATTTTTTCTGTTGCTCCTTAGTCTTTCCTACATTTCTGTCTGGGATCATATTCCTTTTGCCTATAGAACCCTCTTTAGTATTGTTTATTTCACTTGTATCTTCTGGTGGCAAATTCTGTCCTTTTTAATGTGTTTGAAAATATCTTTATTTCACTTTCCTCCTCGAAGGTTATTTTCAGGATGTGTAGAATTCTAACTTGGACATCATCTCCTTTCATTGCCTTTTTGCTTCTATCAAATCCGTTGAGAAGTCAGGTCTCGTATCGTTGCTTTCATTCTAGACTGCTTACCTAATACAGCACAAATGGGGGAAAATTGGCACAGTGTTTTTGGATCACTTCCCATTACTTCCTTTCCTGGGAAGGAATTGTTTTGGACCTTCAACTCCTAGCTGTTCTGACATCCCCAAATACTAGTTTTTGTCTCCTGCCCTCCTGAAGCATCCTAACCACTCTGATGGCTTCTATGCCTTTTAGCAGCTGCCCTCTGCCCTGCTTCTGAGCTTCTCTCCCCATGATGCTTAAGAGTCATCAGTACCCCAAGGGAAAAGGTGATGTGCCCAACGTCAGGTGCATCTCACTGAACTTCCTTTCTTTCCGGGATTTTTGTACAGCAAGTCTTGGAGGCACCCTGGGGCTTTCAAATAGAATTTTTGTGTGTTTGTGTTCGATCTGGCTTTTCTGGTTTTATGTGGTGGGAATGTTGGTCTGCTCTATTACTCCATCACAGGTGCACTTGAAGGTTCCATAATTGTTTTCTTCTGAATGCTTTCTCTTACACACTCTGCATTTTATTTATGGTTTCTCTTTTCTGCATGTTGCTTCCCAAGGCTGCTGGTCTTGCAAAACAGGCTGTGTGTTCAGTTAATTGGTGTCTCCCGTGGTTGTGCAACATGGTGGCCCTGCAGTTTACCCTGTAAAGCCCAGCATGACTTGGGCCCTAGCTTACCGCCTCAGTGCCACTTTCTGTCCTGTCACCATTAGGAAATATGCTTACAACCCAGAATGGGCAAGAGAGAGAGATCTTCTTCAGGGAGGCCTTGCTTAATGCCTCGGCCAGGTGGTTTTAGAGAACTCTCATTAATGCCCTACATCATTTCTTTTTTTTTTTTTTTTTTAATTTTTTTTTTCAACGTTTATTTATTTTTGGGACAGAGAGAGACAGAGCATGAACGGGGGAGGGGCAGAGAGAGAGGGAGACACAGAATCGGAAACAGGCTCCAGGCTCTGAGCCATCAGCCCAGAGTCCGACGCGGGGCTCGAACTCACGGACCGCGAGATCGTGACCTGGCTGAAGTCGGACGCTTAACCAACTGCGCCACCCAGGCGCCCCAATGCCCTACATCATTTCTTTTTAGCTCTCCTTACAAATGTAACTTTCCATTGATTTGTGGGATTGGCTGAGTAATTTATCTTTTCCCCTCCAGAATGTGGTTGGAGCCATGAAGACAGTGACCTTGTCAGTGTCATTTACACGGTATCACCAGTGTCCATCATAGTGCCCAATACACATTTACTGAATTAACTTGAAGCTTGTAATGATAGGAGATGAGAAGGAGGGGATGAGAATTAACAGTCACTAAAGTTTGACTATTTATCACCTTACTTAGTTTTGACCTTACCTCCTGGAGGCAGACAGTGTTGCTGTCTTGCATTGAGTAAACCATGGCTCAGAAATTCTGTTATTTTCCTAAAGTCACACCTTTGCTAAGTGCCTGATCTCGATTTCAATCTCAGGACTTACTGGTTCAAAAGGAACCTTGACTCTGGATTGTTAAATACTTCTCAGCCTTCCATCCTTTTTGTATTTCTTTACTGACTTTTCAATCTTTATCTGATACTCATAGAATGCTAGGTTATGTCAAGGGCTTTTTTCTGAAAATACAGGAAAACATCAAGAAGAGAAGCTGACAGTTTTTTTCTGTTACTTCAAAAACAGAATGGCATGCCTTTTATATTTCCCTGGAAAGATTATGTGGGTCAGTCTAGATTGGTGGGTAAACTTCCCTCAAATGGCCCACTTGAGGAGGAAACATTAATTTGTTTAACTTCAGTTACAAAGAAGTACCTAGAGTCATAGCAATAACTATTATTTATTGAGCACCTATTGTGTGCTATGCACTACAATGGGCACAACCCATACCTTCTCTTCAATCACTAAAACAGCCCTGGAAGGTAGTTATTGTTATTTCATATTGTACAGATTTGGAAACTGAGACTCAGAGAAGTAAGGAAACTTGCCTTTACGAAGTTTTAGATCTAGAATTTGGACTCCTTTGTGGACTTCCATAAAGACTGCTTATCATTGCATACGCTGCTCAAGGCATCAAGCCTGGAACACAGAAGGGGCTTAATAAATGTTTGCTTTTTTCAGGTTAGTAATGATATGGTGAGCCTCTGAGGAAAAGGTCACAAAGTATTATAATGAAGCTTCCTTGTGTCTTGCCAGGGAATGTGAACAGCATCTCCAAACTGACCCCTTGGAAAGCCCCAGAGCTTCTGAGTCATGACAGCTTCCAAGTGTCAGGTAAGGATCATACTGGTCTCAACTTCAGGCTGTACTCTGCTATTTGCCACCAATATTTTCTGGTTGCAGATGTTATTGATCTGACAGTTTATTTCCCGAGACACATTAGTTCAAACTGATGTGATATGAAAGTCTCATCCTAAGGAAATTGGCCTTGTGAACGGTTATCCTCTGGGAAGAGCATGCTGCACTTATGACTTGACTAATATGATGAAGAAGCTGCAAATACAATTAGCGGGCCTGGTTGGTGATTCTCCAATAATGATGTTTGGGGTATATTATTGGTTTAGCTGTAATTGAGCTTAAGATGATCTGAAAAGCTCTAAACTGGTGTGAAAGTCATTCACAGCTTTGGCTCAGTGTAATGTTCATGCACGAGAGTGGTGAGGGGGGCTGTTGATGACATTTGGGTGTGCAGAGACTGGGGGGTGCGTCCCTGGACAACTGTGGCTTGTCTTTCAAATTCTGTTTTCTTTTAGTCTATCACTAGTAAGATGAAGACTTCTTCATAATCTTCTGCCCACTCCCAAATCCCATCCCCATCCTTATCATTTGGAACTTACTACATATTATCTAACTCTCTTCTTTCTCATGCAAGTATAATTTGTCTGGTGTACATTAAAGTCATCTTCATTAGTCAAGATAGTTAACCTTAGCTGCCATAATAGACAAGACCAAGTGGTTGAGCATCACGGAAGTATATTTCTTGGTAAGAGAAAGCCTTGGTCATGGGTTGGGGAAGGCTATCCTCCATCTGGTGACTCAGGAATCTAGATTTCTTCCCTGCATCATCTCAACATGTATTTGTTGGGGGACAATTCTCCCTGGATTTCTTGGGTTCTCAAATGGTCTTTGTTTAGCAATGATTGAATAGCAAACCAAAGGTAGAGACCTTCTCTCTTCCTGGAGACATCCCAGGATGAGTAAGTTCTGTCCTCTTCCTGGAAGATATTTGCTTATATTCGGAGGTGGTAAACCTAGAGATAAGCTCCATGTGCCAGAGACATTTACTTCCTTTCCAGGGTAAGGAGTAATCTCTCTCCAGAGAGGAGGACAGGCAGGTTACCAGCAGCTTGATAGAAACTCAGAGTCAAAACTCAGATAGAAACCCGAAGTTCAGTGTTCTTCTCCAGTGGTGCAGTAATCCAAGTACAGCAAGGTCACACTGCCCACTCCATGCTGTTATCCAGTGTCATAAATACACATTCTCCTCTTTTCCCATCCAAACCCCTTTCACAAGGGGCTGTAATGGGCGCCAAGTAGTTCCATGTTGCAACAGAGAATTATAATGCAGTTGATGGGTAAAGAAGGGGCCAGTTACAGGTCAGCTAATGGTGAGGGGACCCACTTGAGAGTTTCTTCTCTGAGTTATTAGACATTGCTAAAATTAATACTTGGCTGCTCTATGATTATCAATGTAACTCTTCAACAGTGAATGCAGATATAATACTATGCCAAATCCACTATTTAAAGGATGTCTATATTGAACCATAAAGTGCAAAAGATTTCTTAGTAAGCTCATCCAAGTCCACAAATATTTTTTGTGTGCCTGTTTCATGCTGGGCACCAGAGCTACAGTGCATCTGAATGAGACAATATTGCTGTCTTCGAGAAGTCTATGGCTTAGTGAAGAACTCCTTGTCTCAACTACCATGCAGAGTCAAATTTTCTTACATTAGGCTAGGTTAAAGGAATATACATCTGTTATTAAATCTACCCTGATTCCTGCATTTAATGGTTATGGTTACCTGCCTAATTTCTGTAAATATTCCTCTACTTTCCAGCTCTGTTCCTCAGTCCTCTCCCATTCTATTTACTTGGGCTCTACAAGCTCCTTAATAATTGAGTAGGGGCTAAGGCACCTGGGTGGCTTAATTGGTTAAGTGTCCGACTTCAGCGCAGCTCGTGATCTCATGGTTTGTGAGTTTGAGCCCCACATTGGGCTCTCTGCTGTCAGCACGGAGCCACTTTGGATCTTCTGTCTCCCTCTCCATGCTCCTTCCCCGCCCCTTCAAAAATAAATAAACATTAAAAAAAATAAGTAGGGGGCATGCATGTCAAGACTTCTTTGGTTGCAAGTGATAGAAACTCAACTCCCAACTGGCTCAAGCCACAAGAGCGGATTTTAGTGGGTTCTGGGAGTGAACTGTCAAAGGGAGCTCTAGGTGCAGCAGGATCCAGAGGCTCAGATGATTTCAGGACTCAGTCTTTCTCTTTCCATTTCTCTTTTATGTTTTCTTCTATGTTGACCTTTTCCACATGGTGACCACAGCAGCTCCATTCCACGTTGTCTTTGCAACACTCACCTTGAAGATGAAGAAATTCTCTGTACTTAAGTTTAAAAAAGTGTCTAGGATTGAATCAGTCATTCTGATTAGGGGGAGGAAAGTTTTCTGGCCAGATCTAGGTCACAAGTTATTATGGCAGAATTGTGACTCCCCCAAATTCATAGGTTGAGATCCTGAGCCCTAGGACCTCTTAAGGTGAATGTATTTGGAGACAGGGCCTTTAAAGAGGTAATTAAGGTTAAAGGAGGTCATTTGAGCGGCCCCTAATCCAGCATGACTGGAGTCCTCATTAGAAGAGGAAATTATGACACAGACCCACAGAGGGTAGACCCCGTAAAGACACAGGGAGAGGAAGTATATCAGCAAGTCAGGGAGAGAAGTCTCAGGAGAGCTCAGCCCTGCCACTGCCGTGACCTCAGACTTCCAAAACCATGAGAAAGTCTCCGTTGTTAAGCTACCTAGTCTATGCAGCCCTAGAAAATTCATACAGATTCAGCCTTGAACTCACGGTGGATTTATTTAGTACCCCTTGAACCACGCTAGAGAGGAGGAGTGGTTACTCATAGGAAACCCAAAGAACTATTACTACAGGGAAGAATAATGAACATTTGGTAGGGGGAAAAAAAGGATTGTCTACCACTGGGTCAGATTCATAATTTTTGGACATATGTGATGTGTCAGGCCTTAGGAGCACCTCATACCTAATACAACAACCCCATGAGATAGATGCTATTATTTTCCTCATTTTACAGATGAGAAAACTGAGGTCCACACAGGCGAAGTGCATTTATCCAAGAACACGCGATTAGCAGGGAACAGAACCAAGACTGATATCCATATTTGTCTAGCTGCAAAACCTCAGCTTTTTGTCACTATGCTGGAGAGCCAGTGACCACTAGATCCTCCTGCTTTTCTATTTCCAAGACTGAAAAACTCTGGCTTGAGGCATGGGAAGGAAGTATGTTAATATGTTAATTAAGGAAAATTCACAGTCTGCAGAATTCACAAGTCCATTTTCGGAACTGTTTCTGATCTGGGTGAGCCTTTGACCCATTCCAGTTAATTAACATTGCAGAACATGAAGTAATTGCTGTTGTTCCTCAAAATTGGGGGCAGAAAAACACCCAGCAGCCTGGGCCCACCCCAGCCCTGACTCCTGAGGCTAAGGATCAGAACGCCAAAGTCTCACAAGAGGACACAGTCAAGAAATTCCTCAGTTCATTTGCTTCTCCACTCCTGTGTGTTCATGACGTGTTCTGTTCTGCGATTAGCAAGGCAAGCCTGCTATCTGAATTGGGGGCATAAAGTCTACCGCTGAGTAAGAGATCTGTCCTGAATTTTACAAATAGGATTTCTAGTTTGAAATGCAGGCTGATATTTGAATGTTTCATTAGGAGACAGATTCAGAAAGTATCAGACTAATACATGGTCATCGTATTTTTTCCATGTAGTTCTGATAGTTCTGTTGAAACCAGTGGTGACCCAAACTTGTAAATCCTGCTGGTCTTTGTTAGGACTCCGTGGGTGCAAGAAAGGGCAATCCATTCAAGCCAGTTCACAAATAGAATTCAGGGGTCTTTGTCACTGAGTGTCTATCATCTGAGTCCATGAGGTGATGAAGTTGTGTAGAAAAGCAGAAGTTTGTCATTTCATTTTTTTTTCAATAATTATACAATTTCAGTTATTAACGCTTTTTTAATGATTAAGTTATCATCCCTAGCATGAATCCTTTTCTGCCATGGCAGCTTCCTGGTGGTTCAGTCTCTCTGAAGGACCCCCTGAATTTTGAATGCCCTTGAATGGATTGCTGGTTCTTCCAACCAAGAAATACTGTCAAAGAGAATCAGTCTTTCACCAAATGTCTGACCCTGGTGCATATGCAGTGTAATCCAGCAGCAAGTGGTCAATTGAAAATCTTGCCCAAGATGCGGGATTCCTGATCAAAGTGGTGCTGAGACATGCTTAAAGAACAGAAGAATCACAGACGACCCGAGAGAATCAGGTGGTCTTAGAGCCATATTCAGCTGGACCTCCCAGGGTCCACCACACCGGCTGTTGTGGCCACTGTTCTGGTCGGTTGATGCCTGTATCACACTGGTTATTCAATATTTTGAATATCATATCAACCCCAAAAGAGTTAACAGTTGAAGAAAAAAAAAACGACAAGGAAAGTGACTCGGTGAGCACTTCAAAAGAGAAAGATTTAAATATCAAAAGATTCTAGCAGGCCTTAGGAAAAAATTGGTGAAGCCCTTGAATATTTTTTAAATGACCTTTTTGCTATCATACTGTGAAAACCAAACCTGAAGTGAAGGATTTTGTCACAAAAATTACACGAAAAAAACTCACTACTTAATACATTTTTTGTTCTTCACAAGAATTCATGCATAGTTGAAATGGTAGCCTAAATTTTGTTATGTTGGTAAGCTCAGTTTCGTTTTTCAAGCTAAAGTTCCAAATCAAAGCCCTTTTTTCTCCCATGATTTGCTATGAAAATTTGGGCTCAGTATTAAGTGAGTCATTCTACAGGTCTTCTAAGACCAGGATCGATTTTCTTCTGGGGGCGAAGGGCAGGGAGAGTCCCCCCTGTCTCTCATGGAGCTGCACAGTCTTCCCTTATGCTTCTTGCCATGATGACTCCATTTCCCTGCTTGTTGTCACATCCGTGTTCCCTGCTCACTCATGGTGTACCTGCTAAGTTAGCCATGTTTTATGCCATGCGTCTTCTTTTCCCAACCATCGGTTATTAGACTGGTGGTGGCCCACGACGCAGGGGTAGCTGTTCCGTAGCCTGGCCAAGGATGTAGACTTTATTAAAAGGACATGAGGTATACTAATCAGATTCACTCTCAGGAATCTCTAGGGAATATAGTCAGATTTAGTCAGATACCATGATGACCCGATAGTAAATTGACACAACATAGAATCCCTGAGGTCATGATGGGCCAAATGCAAGCTTCAGGAGCAAGAGTGAGTCATCCAGCAGGACAAAGGTGATAACTCAGATTCCAGACTCCTCACCTAATGGTCTTCCACCATGTCATGTACACTGGGCAGCTATTTGTCCTTCTTGTGGTAACAGTACCCCACATTTTCTCAATCCATACAATTTGGGTCGAACTGATCCCATCAGATCTAGAGTCATCATGTGACCCAGGCTCTGGCCAGGCAGCTCATTATGTGCTCTCAAGCCATAAGGGTTGGTTAAGGGATGGGCACATTGCCCAACTTGGGCCAGTAACATTGAGGAGAAGGACCTCTGGGTAAAGAGTTAGGGAAAGCACACCCAGCAAGATGTGCACCTGAAGCTGCTTGCAACTCTCTTGTTGAGAAATGAAGCAGCCTACAGGAGATCAGGCAGGTCCTGCTGATGATGTTTGAGCTGCTGGATCCTGCCATGCCTGAAACTGGCAAGACTCCCTCAGACTCCCAGCCAGCATTTCTCCTGTTTGCTAAGCTAGTTTAAATTGGGTTTTATGTCACTTGTTACCAAAACAACCATAGCTGACACAACATGCTTATTTGATTATGATAACAGTAATCCCTGGTAACCACTTCAAGGTACTATTCCAGTTCTCATCGCAACTGATTCTTTCAACAACCCTGTGAGGCACACAGGGCAAGGATCTTTTTATTTATTTATTTTTATTTTTTTTTTTATTAAAAAAAAATTTTTTTAACGTTTATTTTATTTTTGAGACAGAGACAGAGCATGAACGGGGGAGGGGCAGAGAGAGAGGGAGACACAGAATCGGAAGCAGGCTCCAGGCTCTGAGCCATCAGCCCAGAGCCCGACGCGGGGCTCGAACTCATGGACCGTGAGATCGTGACCTGAGCTGAAGTCGGGCGCCTAACCGACTGAGCCACCCAGGCGCCCCATGGGCAAGGATCTTGATGAAGATTGATGCCAGGTGTAGGGGGCTACAGCAATGTTTTCTCGAGCACTTGGAAAGTATAGGGAGTGAAGATTGCTTTTTGAGAGTTACACCATGAAGTCAATATATTATAGATCGAAGCAGAGCAATGCAAAGTCATGTTAAAGAGATAGGATGGCTAGGCCTGCAGACTTGTCTGTCATGTGATTGAACTTATTAACATATTTGAAGAAAGACTGTGCCCATCACGATCTGCCACAGAAGCCTGGAGGACAGAGTTGCAAATGCCAACCTTGAATGCAATCACTACAGCTTGTTTCAGTGGAGAGGGAGTCTTGATCTTTGAATATCTCTTGTTCCAGGGGCAAGGCTAGGTTTAGAGAAATGCTTTCAGCTGCAAGTTGTGGAAAATCAGAGTGATAACTATGGTCAATTAAAGGTGGCTGAAACTTTCTTTCCATCCTCCCATTAAGAGGCAGGGTCTCTTTCCCCTTGAGTCCAGGCTCACCCGGTGACTTGTTTCAAGAAGACGGAATGAAGTAGAAGTGGTATTGTGTAATTTCCAAATGCTCAGCTGTGAAAGATGTGCAGCTTCTACTTTTGCACACTTGGAAGACTCCCTTTTGGAACCCAGCTGCCATGCTGTGGAAAACCCAAGCCATAGGGAGAGAGGCTGAGCTGTTAGCCGACTGCCAGTCATGCAAATGGGCTGCTTTGAGCATTCCTTCCAGTTGAGCCTCCAGATGGTTGCCGCCACAGTCAGCCCCAAATGGAGGAGAATAGCCACCCTGCTGAGGCTGGTCAACTCACAGAATCATGACAAGTAATAAATGGTGGTTGTTTTAAGCCACTAACTTCTTGGGTGATTTGTAATAGTGCAACAGAGAACTGAAACAATAATGGCTTAAGCAATAAAGACATTTAATGAACTTCCTTAATAGAAATTCTGGATGTAGGAAGTTTCAGTTTTGGTGTAGTAGGTCAACAGCATTGTCAATGATCTAACTCTCTTTCTTCCTTTTTATTCTATAATCCTTAGTAAATTGGCTTTTCGTCTTCCTCATGGATACAAGATGGCTGCTGCAGCCCCAAATATCACATCCACATTTAAAGCAGAAAGAGGGGGAAAGAGTTAGTACTTGTGAGCTCTTCTCTTGCCTCTGTACCTTTCACTAAGAAGCCAGATACCTTTCCAGAAGCCCCCCAGATGACTTACCATTATGTCTCATTAGCCAGAGTTGATTACCCTTAGTTCCAAGGAAAGTGAATGTATGTTTATCCAATCTCTATAGTGTGAAACAGCCATGGGGAAGGAGGTTGACAGTGGCCTTTTGGGAGCAACCAAAAATCTTTACCACAAGATAGATACAGGTATTGTTGCCAGTCGACTTGTGATAGTGACGATTCCATCTGAATTATCCTTTCCATGAGATGCTTGTTTCCAGCCATTTCAGTCTATTGCCACTAAAGACTAAATGAATGCATCCATCTCTCCTTGTCCCAATTTTATTCATCAAGAAACCATATTCTTATTTATTTCCCCAGGCTGGTCTTCTTACCAGGAGAGAAAATACTGGTTGCATAGCTTTTCAGAACCAATCTCTACAATAGTAATCTCTCTTTGCAAATGAATACGTTGTCATCTGGTTTATACATCACTCTCAAAGTGTGGCTAATGTGAGTCTAACCCAGAGGGATGATACCTCTCTCGGTGTGTTGAAAGAGCCAGGTTTCCATTGTTTGTAAGGATCTGGATACAATCACTTAACCTTCATGCTATCACATGAATCTCTTTGGGAGACAGCTTGATGATGGGGACAGCTTCTGATGAGGACACAACTGACACCTGAGCAAAGATATCTGGAATTGTTACAGAGATGAGAACGAATATGGCTGAGTGGTCATTGGTTCTGCTCCCTACAGAAACACAGAAACCCTGGTGACTTCAGGCTGATGGAGATGTTGAGCTCACCACCCTGATTTTATGATTCTATGCTGAATTAAAGCAATCTGTCTCATTAGCCCCAAAAGATCAGTGTCATGGTTAAGAACATCATCAGCTCAAGTGTGCCTATTAGCTCTACCTCATATTGACTGTGTAACTTTGGGCAAATGTTTTCCCCTCTTTGAGCCTCAGTTTCTTTATCTGTAAAATGGAGACAATATTCAAGCCTCTACCTTGCAAGGCTGCCATAATAATTGACAGGTGCGATGTATGCAAAGTGCTTGGCGTAGTATCTGGTTGGACATGGTACTCACCAAGCAATAGCTATTTTTATTTTTACAGATCTTATGTCCAAACCAGAGGTTAGAAAACCTGGTTACCCACAGCCATGCTGTCTTCATGCTTAAAGGCCCTTTTCATATACTCAGTAATGGTTCAGGGGATGACAGTGGTACCCAAACCACCATGGTTACATTGAATTGGATAAAGAAAAGATATGTAAGATGTGCTCCCTAGGCTCAGAGTTCTAATGTGGTTGGAGAGGCAATATATAAAAACATGAAATGGTGGGGCACCTGGGTGGCTCAGTCAGTTAAACCTCTGACTTTGGCTCAGGTCATGATCTCATGGTTCATAGTTCAAGCCCCATGTCGGGCTCTGTGCTGACAGCTCAGAGCCTGGAGCCTGCTTTGGATTCTGTGTCTCCTTCTCACTGCCCTTCCTCTGCTCATACTCTGTCTGTCTCTCACACAAATAAATAAAACATTAAAAATTTTTTGATAAAAACATGAAATGGTTAAGTACCATGTGCAACATACCAAGATGAGGGGGTAGCCCTGAGTGCAATAAAGGCTGAATCTGTCTTGCTCGTCCTGTCGTGGTATAAGTGGAAATAGCAGCAGACTCGGAGTCAGACAGCTTTCCGTGGACACTCCCCACCCCAGGCTTGGTTAGATACCACCCACTGACCTAGGATATCAGCAGTACTCACCACTGAAATGTAATTGTTCACTTGTTCAGTCTCTCCTGTTAAACTGGGAGCGATGGAGGACGTTCATTCATTCATTTACTAATTGATTAAGCAAATATTTACTGGGTATCTGCTATGTGCCAAGAACTGTTCCAGGAAATGAGAACAAGACAGCCATTGCCTGTATCCTTGAACACCTCATGGAAAGCTGCACAGAGAGACAAGAGACAAGTAAATATGTGGTTATATACAATGTTGGGTGGTGGTAAGCACTGGGAAAAAATAGAAAGCAGGATAAAGGGTGTTGTAGACATGGAGATGTACCACCCACGTGTCCCATCGAGGAAGGACTTGCTGAGCAGCTGCAGGGAGAGTGGTCAGCAGATCGCCCCCACCTGTTCCTCCTCAGGGTCTGCCTGAGCTGCAGAGAGCCACCTTGCCCAAGCTCACACATTTCCCAGGGCAACCTGCATCCTGTGCCTCAGTGAGGTGTGGGGTCCAAAGGCCTGGCCATTGCCTCCTGACTCCAGACGCACTGGTGGGCGATATTGCTCGCAGAGCTTGTCGCCCGGGTGGATGAAGCTATGTTGAACTGATGTCATAGTTTCTCTTCCGTCTTTTATCCGCACCTGCTTTCCCCTCTACACGACACACTCCGTCTCTGTGTTTGCTTTAGGAGAATCCAACACGTGACAAGGTGATGGAGTGTCATGGCAGGGGAGGGGCTTGCAAATTTGGATAAGGTGAGTAGGGAAGTCCTGTCTGAGAAGGTGACATTTGAGCAGAGGCAGGAGGTTGAGGGGTCAGCTGTGTAAAAATCTGGAGGAACAGTGTTTCAGGCAGAAGGAACAGCAAGTCAGAAGCCCTGAGATAGGAATATACTTGGCACATTTGCGCATCATCAGCAAGGCAGGCTTGTGGGCTGAAGCCCAGTCATAAGGACAGCCATTGATACTGCAGCAGGAGAGGCAGTCAGCAGTCCCATACTGCTGTCCCATAGAGATGTGGGGACAGTCCCATAGAGATGTGGGGACATCTCTACTCTGTGTCCCTAGTACCAGTACATAGTAGGTCCTGAATAAATGTCTGTCGAGCCTAACTGGGCTGTCATTCCAGCTCCTCTCCTCTCTCCATGTGTGATCTGGGACAAGTAGTTGCTCAACCTTTTTGTGCCTCAGTTTCCCTGCCTGTAATCAGTGGCAAAGGCGGGACCCTTGAGCTCTGGTTTAGAGCTTTTGTTACCATACCGTTTTCTCTTCTTACATTCCCTTCTTCTCTCTCCTCTCTTCCTCCAGGGATCTGGAGCACACCTGGTCCCACCCTCAGCTTCTCAACAGATGGCTCCCACTAGAAGGGCGGTTGCTCTTGGCAGCTCGTCCCCATATCCCAGAGCCCCTGAGCTCAGAAGCAGCCATACCGGGGTGGTGGGTGGGTGGGTGGGTGGGGCGCGGTGGCAGAGTCGAGAGAGAGTTAGATTTCTCTCCTCTGATAATAAATAAACCCGATTAAGGCATCCTCGAACCCATGGGGCAGGGTGCTCCTTTGGTGGGCCTTATTGCTTTGATAAAAGCCGCAATATCTGATAATTGTCTCCGGCACCCGAGAACTCCCATTTTATGACTTGCACGTGCCTGGGATAAATTGCTTTTGCTGCTTTGTTATATATAATTCAGGTCCTTATGGATGCTAGTGGGATGCATAGTGCTCTCCTGTAATGATTTATTCATTTGGGAGAAGCCGAGTGCACCCACTGGGTTCTGCCCAGCCTGCCTGACAGCTCGAAGGGTTGGCACTGCAGGCACGTGTTGGATTCGTCTTCAGAGAGGAGCTGATTTGGGCTGTTTGGCTTTCCTGGAAAGCAGACCTGGCTGCGTGAGGACCCCTTGTCAGTATGAAGCTTCCTCTAAGGATGTGGCTGGCTGAGCTAGGGGCTTTGCGGGGGTAATTTCAAGCTTCCTCACCACTACCGTGGGGATATACTCATATGCTCACTTTACAGATGAGGAAGCAAGGTCAGGGAACTTATGTGACTTGCCCAAGGTCGCTGGCCAAGCAGGTGAACGTCTTTTCCTAACAGATGGGTCAGCCTTCATTTTGCCCACTTGTGCCTGAGCCAGGTGCTTAACACACACAGATTCATATCCTCTGCAGCATCCACCTGTGGGATACAAGTGATCCACTTCCCCATTTTATAAATGGGGAGGGGACTGACTAGTTTACCCCCTAGAAATGGAAAGTGTGGGATTTTAACATAGGTCAACATTCATTCATTCATTCATTCATTCACCATTCATTCATTTATCCCTCTGTGCCTCAGTTCCCTCATTTGTCAGTTGGGAGGAATATCAGTACTTACCTTGTGGGGTCATCGTGAGGATTAAATGAGGTATGGGGAAAACGAGTTCTCACGCACAAAACGCATTGAACAGTGTCTGGCCCACAGACAGATGGGCAGGAAATTTTAGCTGCAATGGTAAAGATTTTATCATTCACTTATTCTTTCACTCCACAAGTGTTTTTAAGTAGCCCACTGTCTGCAGGATGTCTCCTAGATGCCCTGCGCGCACGGGCTTGTTTTTGATCTCGCCATTATCTGCATCTCACAGATGGGGAAATGGCTCAGAGACATGAACAGTTTGGTGGTGCTCCCCAAGCGGGAGGCGAGTGAGTTTTAATTTCCAAAATAGGTCAGCATGCATTCGTTCGTGTATTTCGTGTGGGCTAGGCACTTCGTGTATTTCTGTTGACTTGACTGTATTTGGTGAATTTGAAGATACATGTTTTTTTGTTTTTTGGGTTTTTTTTTTTTTTTCACATATTAACCTCTCTGAGATCTAGATGGATCTTAAGTTCAATGGTGTAAAATCACTGTTGACCAGCAGCAGTCAGGGTGAGGTGAGCCTTGGCTGGAGATAGCAGTGGGGCTATATCTTTTAAGAATTCTTGCATCTCTTACGTGCTTCACGGCACAGGGGATGATATCTTACAGGAGAACTTGGACTTTGGCAACCATGATTGAAAAAAAAAATGGTTTAGAAGGTCTGGACTTTATATTGAAGACATTTTTTTTGAATATTTTAGCCAATATACTTTGCTTCTGTTTTTTTTTTTTAAGTATGTGCCAGTGTGATATGTGATAAAACATTCATGTCTCAATAAGTCTAAAAGCACTTTTTAAAAGAGTAGAAAGAAAGGTTCTCAGTGATAAGAAAGCACTGTGACTCTTAGGTATAGACCCAAGAGAAATGAAAACGTGTCTGCATAGAAGCATGTACACCAATGTTTATAAACAGCATTATTCACAATCAACCCCCATGTCCATCAACTGTTGAATGGATAAATAAAATGTGCTGTCTCCCTACAATGGAATATTATTTTGCCCATAAAAAGGAATAAAGTTCTGGTACCTGCTGTAGTGTGGAGGACCCTTGAAAATGTTATGCTAAGTGAAAGAAACCAGCCATGTAAGCCAACATATTATATGGTTCCTTTCATACCAAAAATAGAGAATAGAGAAATAGAATAGAGAAACAGAGAAATCTGTAGAGACAGGAAGAAGATTAGTGGTTGCTTATGACCAGATAGAGGTGAAGGGGTAGAGGGAAGGGGGTGCTAGCTAATGGGTTTCCTTTAGAGGTGATGAAAATGATCTAACATCCACTGTGGTGATGGTCGCACAGGTGTGTAACTGTACTAAAACCCATTGAATTGTACACCTTCAGTGGGCTACTTGTATGGCATGTGAATTATATCTTAGCAAAGCCGTTAATGAGAAAAAGGGAAAAGCATCGTGCCACAGTCTTTCGTAGGGTTGCACACAATGATGATGGTGGCTTAGATTTGATGAAATGTGGTATAATGTCATGTGGTCAGTGTTACATCGGGGGGTTGAGTTGGGGCCGTGGAGGTGCTGGTGGAGGCACCTGGGCTCAGCTGGGGGAGCAGGGAAGGCCCCCTGTGGGCGGTGGTGGTGGTGATGGTAATGCCAGCACCAAGCCTGTGAGGATAACTAGGGGAGAGGAGGCAGTGATCCGGGCACATACAATGGCTGGGAGGTGGGACTCCATCCTTTTCTTCAGGGACATGGCTTTTTCCCAGTGCAGATGCCTGTCCCTGACCCCTGGGGCTGGGAGGGTCATAGAGGTGAGTAAGTTGTGGTCTGTGCTTTCCAGGCATTTATGTTCTGGCACTGAAGATAAAGCACATACACCCAGTCTCCCTGGTCACCCTCAGTAAATGGCTTATCAGCATGTTCAGGGAAAGAATAGAGAGAAGGTGGCTGGAGAGTCCCTTCTCACTGAGATTTTATTTATTTACATTTTTTATCTTATTTTAGAGAGAGCACATGAGCAGGGAAGAGGGGCAGAGAGAGAGAGAGAGAGAGAGAGAGAGAATCTTAAGCAGGTTCCACACTCAGCTCAGAGCCCAATGTGGGGCTCGATCCCATAACCCTGGCATCATGACTTTAGCTGAAACCAAGAGTTGGATGCTCAACTGACTGAGCCACCCAGGAGCCCCTGGCTGAGGTTTTAAAATAAGAAGGAGTGGTAAAGGCAGACCATTTCCACGCTGCTGGTGGGAGAGTAAGTGACACAGCCTTTCCAGAGGGGAGGTAATTTGGTAGGGGGCTTACCTTTCCACCCAGCTATCTCACAACGAGGCATTTATCTTAAGGAAATGGGCTTTCTGACCCCTCAGTTATCTATTCACAAGAGTGTTCTTTTTTAAAAAAATTTTCTTAATGTTTATTATTTTTGAGAGACAGAGTGTGAGCGGGGGAGGGACAGAGAGAGAGAGGGAGACACAGAATCTGAAGCAGGCCCCAGGCTCCGAGCTGTCAGCACAGAGCCCGACATGGGGCCCAAACACACGAACCGCGAGATCATGACGTGAGCCCAAGTTGGACGCTTAACCGACTGAGCCACCCAGGCGCCCCACAAGGATGTTCTTAAACCCAGCTGTATACTGAATAGCAAAACACATTATCAATCTGGATTTATGATGAGGGGCCCTCCGACTCAAGACACTGCAACCCCTTCATCCTGAGGCTGGCAAATGTGCTGGTAAAGGGCAGACCTGGATGTCAGACGAACCTGCGTTGAAGACAGGGCTGTATCCTGACCTTGGGCAAAGCCTCAGTATCCTGTGTGTAAAATGAGGATGATGATAATAGAATTTACCTCTTAGGGATGAAATGAGGATTAAAGTCTCAAAAACATGAGAAGCGCTTAGAATGGTGTGCAGGGAATGAATTCTGGCATTATCAATTATTATGTTATTACGGAGCTACTAAAACAGATGTACTTGAAGTCTATTAAATGACACTGGAAGATAGTCAAGATCAGTTATTAAGTGAAAAAAGGCAGTCGAGAAGGGACTCCATTTGTGTGTGTGTGTATAATGTATTTATTATATATCTATAATTTATTTTTTTTCTTGATGCTTTAAAAACTTTCTAAAATTTTAACTTTATTTTTTTTTTAGTTTATTTATTTATTTTGAGAGAGGGAGAGAGCACGAGCAGGGGAGGGGTGGAGACAGAGACAGAATCCCAAGCAGGCTTCACAGAGTCAGTGCAGTGCCTGACGTGGGCCTTGAACTCACGAACCCTAAGAACATGACCTGAGCTGAAATCAAGAGTCGGAAGCTGAATGGACTGAGCCACCCTCGTGCCTAAGTTTCCTAAAATTTTTAAAGAGACGTGGAAGACGCATATCTTACTGCAAGAGCTCAGAGCACCTCCCAGCCCATCGTCCACTGGCCTGTGGGAACCCTTTCTGGGGGCTTCCCCAAGCAACAGGGCTCCAACCTGTAGCTGTTTGGCTGTGACACAGAACAAACGCAGTGCAGGCTGCTGGGTCTAAAAACAGGCAGAAGGAGTCGAGTCTGATGCTCTGGCTCTTCTGGTTCTGATGTGGCTCCGAGGTCGACAGAGATCAAACACTGTTTAAAACCAGGCAGGGTTTTCTTTTGTCCCCAGCAGATCTAGACTTCTCGGTTCACTGGCAGGGATAGAAGACCCTGGGCTCACCATTCTGGACCTCTTGCCGGAGATTTCCAGTACTCTTGGGGAATCCCATCCCTAGGGGCTGTGGTGCCGCTGAGCCTCCCCTAGTTTGGCCCACAGCCTCCGCTCTGGGAGACAGCCCTGCTCACAAGTCATGCAATCAGTCGAGCTGCCAGTGGCCCCAGGAGGCCAGTTTCACTTCCAAAATGCCAAGGGAGGGCCCACACCTGTTGAGTTCATTCACTGCCAGCCTGAACCACTCTGTCCGTTTTTTCTTTTGTGTGTGTGTGTGTGTGTGTGTGTGTGTGTGTGTGTGTGGTTTATATATTTATTAGGGTTAAAATTTGTGCATTACTGAAATATTTCATGTGGATTTGTGGCTTGGAGAGAATGGAACGGAACTAGGAGTCAGGAGACTTAGATTCTGCTTTATATAGTTGAGGAACATTTTCTTTTTCCTTTTTATATGTCCTTTAAAATTGAGGTATAACACATACAGTAAGGAGCATAGATTTTCAATACACAGCTAGGTGGATCTTACATACCAACATGCTTCTAGAACCACCACAGAATTCAAGATAGACAGCATTTCTCCCACCCCAACTGGCTCTCATGCTGCCTCCAAGTCAGTATCACCCCAGGGGTGACTCCTCCCCAGCCCCCATTACCACAGGTTAATGCTGCCTGTACTGACTCCCTGTAAGTGAAATCAAACAGAATGTATGGTTCTGCCTGGCTTCCCAACATCATGTTGAGGAAATTCACCCATGTTCTTGTGGGTAGGACTCGGTCTTCCTTTTTCATTGCTGTGCAGTATTCCACCATATGAACATCCTACATTTGTTCAAACTTTCTTTTGCGGATGGATGTGGGGCTTGTTTCCAGTTTGTGGCTATTGTGGATAATGCTGCTAAGGGCATTCCTGTACATGTCTTTTGGTGGACGTGAGCCCTTACTTTTGTACCATCATTTCTTGCACTAACAACTTCAGGAGTCTCATTACTGATAACCCAGCTTCCGGTCTTCCCCTCGATTAATCTGTGCTCTACGTGGCAGTCAGAGTGATCTTAAGTAGGATTGGGTGACTTAACTGCTGAAGCCTCCAAAGGCTTCAGATGCACTTGGAGCAAACCCCAGACTGTTTATTCTGGCCTACCTGGCTCCCTCCTGCCATTCCTGATTTTTCTGGAACCACTCTTCCTCTCCCTGGGCTGCAGTCCCCCAGGCCTTCTCTCTGTCCCTTGAATATGCTAGGCCCATTTCCCTGCATGGTCCTTGGCACTAGCTGCTCCCTCCTTCTGCAATCCTGCCCCTGAAGCCTTCTCCTACCATTGATCCCTTCTTCCCGCTTATGTCTCCTCTTCTGAGAGATCTGCCTTGACTGTCAGAAAGAGCCCTCATATCCATTTGTTCTTGGTAGTGTTTTCCATCCTCGAATCTTCTTGTCTTTCTCTCTCCATGAGAGCAGGGAACCTGTCCAAGTTGTTCACCAGCCTGGTACCTGGTATGTCATCTCTGCTTGTTTGATGTCAATGAACATTTGTTCAGTGAATGAATCAAGGCACCAGCCTTACACATCCAGATCCTTTTTGAAAACAATTTTTTAATGTTTATTTATTTTTGAGAGAGAGAGAGCACACGAATGCAGGGGAGGGGCAGAGAGAGAGGGAGACAGAGAATCCAAAGCAGGTTCCAGGCTCCGAGCTGTCAGTGCAGAGCCCAACGCAGGGTTCAAACCCACGAACCATGAGATCATGACCTGAGCCAAAGTCAGATGCTCCACCGACTGAGCCACCCAGGTGCCCCTCCCAGATCCTTTTTTTTTTTTTAATTTTTTTTAAATGTTTTTATTTATTTTTGAGACAGAGAGAGACAGAGCATGAGCAGGGCAGGGGGAGAGAGAGAGGGAGACACAGAATCCGAAGCAGGCTCCAGGCTCTGAGCTGTCGGCACAGAGCCCGACCCGGGGCTCGAACTCACAGACCGTGAGATCATGACCCGAGCCGAAGTCGGACACTCAACCGACTGAGCCACCCAGGCGCCCCCCCCAGATCCTTTTTTAAAGGGAGGTGGTGTAGCTTAGTGTGATCAGACTTCCTGAGTTTGAGGCAAGTCTTCGCCTCTTCTAGCTGCGTGATCATAATCATCCCTACATCCCTGTGCCTCAGTTTCTCCATCCAAAAGTGGGGATAGTGGGTTGTCACAGGGACCTGGGACCCACTGTTGTCATTTACAGAACATATGTTTTGCCACTTCCAGGGGCGTTGTGCTATCCCTATTTTATAAACATGGAGCGAAAAATTTTATTGAGTACAGAAAATGAGGTCCAGAGACTCCTCGGACCACACAGGTACCAAGTGGTAGCACTGAGACTTGAGCTCGAGTCTGGCTCCACTGCAGCACCCGTGCAGACTCCTGTGGAAAGCACCTACTCTGGGAGTGACACAGCTCTGGTCAGGTTGTGGCACCTAGAGTGTTCATGAGGTAACAGAATTCCGCCTCCATGTCAATAGCTAAGTCACTTGGTTCTCACAGAGGACCTGGGGGGCAGGACCAGGAGGGATTCTAGGTGATCCCAGGATTACAGGTGAGTGACCTGGGACTCTGTACTCACCCTGAGTCCCTCTTTGGCCCCCGGGCCCACTGCTGTCATGGCTGCCCATAACCTCAGATCCTCTTGGTGGTGCTATCTGGTGGTTTAAGCATTTTCACATCTATTATCTGGTGGTCCCCCAGACTTCGGGCTTTTGCGTGCCACCTCATCATTCGTCAACTCTGCTCACTTAGGGGCACCTGCGTGGTTCAGCCGGTTGAGTGTCCCACTTTGGCTCAGGTCATGATCTCTTGCAGTTTGTTGGTTCGAGCCCCGTGTCATGCTCTGTGCTGACAGCTCAGAGCCTGGATCCCTCTCTTGCTCTGGATTCTGTGTCTCCCTCTCTCGCTCTGCCCCTCTCCTGTGTGTATTCTGTCATTCTCTGTCTCTCTCTCAAGAATAAACATTAAAAAAGATTTTCAAAAATCTACTCACTTAAAAACCAAAGCAGAAAACAAAAAATAACTTGACCGGACCCAACCCTAAGCAACAGTTGTCAGTGAACTCCTGGTTAGATATTCAGTCAACAAACATTTACTGAGCACCTGCTATATACCAGGCACTATTTGGGGGCACTAGGAGTACATCAATCTCATAGTGGTGGGAGACACACAATTAATGAATTAATAAATTTATACAATGTCAGGTGGTGATATGTGATTTGAGGTAAAATAAAGCAGAGGAAATAGAGATAAACAAAGTAACACACACACACACACACACACACACACACACACACACACACACTTTCCTGCTGCACATAAAATCAGCACGCAACTGTTAGAATAAAAATGTCTCCCTTCATGTACCATCTAGATTTGCCTAATGAAACCAGGTCCATGCAAAATACATACTGCCATTTGGAAAACCTTCAAACAACACCAGGAGAAAGATCAGCCAAGACTGCCTCCTTTTTACTGAGGAAGAAACTGAGGCTGTGTGCAGACTCACACAGCCAGAATGTGCTAGAATAAGCCCTCTGGTTCCATCTGTTACCTCCATCATTTTTCAAACCGGATACAGATTGTACCCTGAGAAAGACTTTGAACCTGCAGCTCCTCTAATTTCCCTGAGGGGCTGGGCCGCGCATCCATACCTGACTAGGTGCTCAGCCCCACCAGGCGTGGGCTGGGGGTGCCTCTAGCACCCTTGGAGAGCAGAAAGCGTTAGAATTGATCACCCTGTTGCCTTTGCTCCCCTGCCCAGGCTGCGTCACTGCCAGAGATAAACTGGCCGATATTTCAGGGAGATAGCATCTCTCTGGCCATTTCTCCTTAATAAGCTTCTAGTCATTGGGGATGGCGCAGACCTTATCTCCTTCTGCAGACGTGCTTACCTGCTTTCCAGCCCCTCACACAGTTGTATTCCCTGGGAAGCAAAATTCCACCCACCTGCTCAGGATTAAAAACAAAACAGGACCCCCCACCCTCAGAACAAGCATTTGTAACATGCTGTGTCTTCAGGGATGTGGCCTCCACTTCATGTCAAAATGTTTTCTTGTGATGTGAGGTATCCAGGGATGAGCTTTACGCTCAGGTTTCAGTTGGGAAATATGAAGCTCAGAGAGGTCAGGTGACTTGCCTCAGGTTGTACAACATCGGCGGGGAATGGGCTTGAATTAAGGTAGGCAGGAGAAGCAGGAATCAAGAGTCCTGAGAGAGACTCAAATATGAATTTTGACTGCTTCACTAGCTGTATTGGTCTTGAAAAAGCCACTTAAATTTTTTTGTACCTCTTGCATCACCTATGAAATGAGAATAACAGAAGTTGCTAAGACACACGGTTATTACGAAGTGTAAAAGAGCTGATATATTGAAAGTATATTCAGCATTGACTTTGGCACATAGTAGCTGTTCAGTAAATGGGGTTATTACTGCCATTCTTCTAGTTTCCCTCTTACTCTAGGAAACGCCTAAGGTAACTTTGGCAGGCAGGGTTAATAAGACAGGACATGCAGCAGGTTCTTTTCTTAAAAAAATTTTTTTTAATGTTTATTTTTGAGAGAGACAGTGTGAACAGGGGAGGGGCAGAGAGAGAGAGGGAGACACAGAATCTGAAGCAGGCTTCAGGCTCTGAGCTGTCAGCATAGAACCCAATGCGGGGCTGGAGCTCACAAACTGTGAGATCATGACTGGAGCCGAAGTCGGATGCTTAACCGACTGAGTCACCCAGGCGCCCCAGCAGGTTCATTTCTTGGTGCTCAGAGTGTGGTCTGTGCACCCAGCAGCAGCATTATTGGGAGCTTGTTAGAAATGTAGTCCTGGGTCCTCCCCAGACCTGCTGAACCAGAAGCTGCATTTTAACAAGACATCCAGAGGATCCATGTACAACTTTTATGCACATCTGGATCTAGACATTCTTCTCAGCTTTCCTTGTGCATCAGGGTCCCCTGGGGGGTGTTGAAAAAAATTCAGATGTGTGGGCCCCTCTCCCACAGATTTTGAGCCATTGGTCTGGGCTAGAGTCTGGGTATCACTTTCTTTTTTTTGTGGAGTAGGGGGTAGAGGGGGTTAGGGGTGAATTTTATTTTCTTTTTCTTTCTTTCTTTTTTTTTCCTTCTAGATCTAGACGAGTTTATTTTGGAGAGGAACCATTTTCTTTTTATTTTTCTACATCAGAAAAACATTATTTGAAAATAAGATACTTATTCTGAAACTTTCGGTCAAATGATCTAAAAATTTATATGTATTTGCCATATGGCAAAATATTAATTGTTGTATCATCTCTGTGGAAAGAATATGGGTCTTCTTTTTTTTTCTTTTATTGAAGTATAATTACCATACAGTGTTCTATTAGTTTCAGGTGTACAGTATAGTGATTCAGCAATTCTGTACATTAGCGTGTTCACCATGCTAAGTGTAGGTGCCATCTGTCACCAAACAATGTTATGATAGTCTTACTGACTGTATTCCCTATGCTGTACTTTTCACCTCCATGACTTACTTATTTTATAAGTTGGCACCTCTGAATCCCCTTTGGGCATGATTATTTTAAAAAGTCTCTCAGGTGACTCTGATGCATAGCAAGAGTTGGGACTCCTGAGGGTGGTGGGGGCTGGCTTGCTTTGGAATTGGCCAGAATTAAGTTTGAAGCTAAGGCCTTTCCATGTCCTAGCTGTGTGACCTTAGGCAAGTTGTTTAACTTCTCTGGTTCTCAGTTTCTTCATTGTAACATGAGAAGAAGGATCCTCTGTCCTCCCTCTCTGGGTTGTTATGAGGATGAAATTAACAGTGATCACACACAACCACCTCGCAACAAGGTGAGTGTTCCCTAAATGTGAATGCACTCACTCTCTTCTGGGATTCCCACTGTGCCAAGCCCAGACATGCTATACTGTTACTGCTATCAGTGTTAATGTGATTAGTAGCAGTGCTACTATCTTTAAGAAAGATGGGGTGCATGGCAGGAAATATCTGTGGATGGATTGACAAAATAGCCCTGGCAAGGTCAAGGAAGTCTTTATCAAGTGCTAACTATGCACTGGGCACTGCTGAAGCACCTTATAAAAGAAGTTTAAAAATTAAAGTCACACGCATACTTCATTTATTTTATTTATTTTTAATTTTTTAATGTTTATTTTATTAATTTTTTTTAATGTTTATTTATTTTTGAGAGAGAGAGAGAGAGAGAGAGCAAGAGGGGAGGGGCAGAGAGTGAGGGAGACACAGAATCCGAAGCAGGCTCCAGGCTCTGAGCTGTCAGCACAGAGCCCAGCGCGGGGCTCGAATCCACGAACTGTGAGATCATGACCTCAGCTGAAGTCGGACACTTAACCAACTGAGCCACCCAGGCGCCCCTATTTATTTTTGAAGGAGAGAGACAGAGTGTGAGCTGGGAGGGGCAGAAGAGAGGGAGACACAGAATCTGAAGCAGGCTCCAGGCTCCGAGCTGTCAGCACAGAGCCCAGTGCAAGGCTTGAACTCATGAACCACAAGATCATGACGCTTCACTGACTGAGCCACCCAGGCGCCCCACATGTACTTCATTTAAATCGGTGGTTCTCAGTGGGAGAGGGAAGGTGATTTGCCCCCAAGTGAACATCTGGAAGTGTCTGGAGACATTATTGGTTGTCACACTGGAATTGATGGTGGGGGTGGTAAGTTTGGTACTGGCATCAGGTAGGTAGGAGCCGGGGATGCTGCTGAAACATCTTATGGTGCACAGAACAGCTCCCAGCACAAAGCATTATCTGGTCCCTAATGTCAGTGGAGCTGAGGTTGAGAAAACCTGGTTTAGATTCACGCACTTTTGCAAAACGTGCTGTACCAAACAGCAGTCCCTCTGCCCCCTTTCTCCCCTCTCCCTCCCCAGAAGCAACCACCTCTGCCCTTTGAGTGGATCATTTTGTTTACCTACACTGTCTCTAAATAGCCTGCTTGTATTGTAACTTTGTGCTGACTCCATTCCAGACTGTATCCCTTGGCTTCTCTCCATGGAAGGCCAGGACTTGCCTTTCTCTTCCTCTCTCTGCCTCCACCTGGGTCTGCCTTTAAACGTGACACCCTCCTCCTCCCCCAGATCCTTTGTAATTTCTGTTGGATCAATATTCAGCGTTTGTATTACCCTAACTGTAGATGGGGTGTGCTGCTGACTCTGCAGTCGACTCCGATTGCTTTCCCCTTTTGCAACACCTTTCCTTCTCTCTGAAGTTAATAATTGCCTTGTTTTCTCCTTGGCTTTGTTATCTGTGTGCTTTCCCCAAACCCAGCCCTCAACTCTTTGCCAGTTGTCTAAATCTCCTTTCAAGATATTCAGACCCAGCAGGGAGGAGATCTCTCAAGTCTGCCTTTCGCCAGCGGCCTCTTCCAGATCAGGCTAAGTGTTTCTGCAGGCATCCATCTTTTTGCAAGACTCACAACAGCCCTGTGAAGTAGGTGTGGTCATCTTTGACACCTGAGGAAAGTGGCTCTCCGAAAGGTTACTTGGGTGCCCCAAGATCACACAGCAGTATGTGGAGGGGTCAGGACTTGACCACAGGGGTGCACGACCCCATGGCTCTGGGATTCCTCATGTCCCAGAAGGTCACTGCAGGAGAAGGCCCTCTGAGATACCTCCTGTACCGGGCCTGGAAGCTGCCTCCGTGAAACTTCAGCGGCTCATTCCGGCTCATTCATTTCCGCATCCGTAGCGCTCCTCAGAGGCGGGCACACAGCCGGAGTCTGAGTACTGTTTGTTGAATGAATAAATAAAGAATTTCTAGAGGCAGTGCTCCTGGGCAGGAGATCAGAGGAGCTGGGGTTTGGGTGGGTAACCGAGGGCTGCTCACTCACCCCAAGCCTCAGTGTCCTCATCTGGAAGATGGAGCTGAGAATACGTGCTTCAGGGGGCTGTTTGTGAGCAGTCAGAGGAAGCTGATCAACTAACTGCAGATGCTCAGGAACCTGTAAGGACTACACAGGCGGTGCTGGGCGCATGCTTCGCTATCTCACTACGTCACTACGTCACTAGTCACTAGTGGGGAGAGGATTTCCGCAAAGCTCTTCCCTCCCCTCCCTTCCTTCCCTCCCTCTTTCCTTCCCTCTTTCTCTCCCTCTCCCTCCCTCCCCCTCTCTCCCTTCCTTCCTCTCTCTCCTTCTTTCCTTCCCTCCTCTCTCCCTCCCTCTTTCCTTCCCTTCTTCCCTCCCTCTCTCGCCACTCCCCCCCCCGCCTCCTCCCTCCCCCCCTGCCCTCCTTCCCTCCCTCCCTCCCCCTTTCCTTCCTTCCTTCCTTCCTTCCTTCCTTCCTTCCTTCCTTCCTTCCAGTGAGGCATGGCATAGTTAATTTACAAGAGAGAAAGAAATGCCTTACAGTTGAGAAAAACCCCAAGCTAGTTTCAATATGATAAAATATTTATATTAATGTGTCATAAAAATTGATTTGCCCTTCTGTTGCCTGCTATCATTAATGGGCAGATATGTAACATCTTATTTTCTTGGCTTCTCTCTCTCTCTCTCTCTCTCTCTCTCTCGCATGGCAGCAAGGCACAGTTTCAAACGACTGCGAGGAAACCATTTTCAATGAATAACAATAATAATAATAATAGATATTTATTTAGTGCTCACTGTGTACCAGTCACCACTGCAAACCCTTAGACATTTTAACTCGTTTGATCCTTACACAACCCTAGGAGGTGGTGACTATCATTAATCCCATTTGGCAGATGAGGGGACTCAGGTGCACACCGCTCACTGGTTCAGACCTGTCCGTTCTGACCTCAGTGCCCTTGCTCCCGGCCACTCCTGCTGCCTGTCTGTGCCGTGCGTCTCCACATGGAAGCGGCGTCCCAGGGCCTTTTCCTGGGGACAGCACCTAGTACACGCAGTCCTTGACTTTGCATGGTTCAGCTTCGGGTTTTTCAACTTTATGATGGTGCCAAAGCAATCAATACACATTCCGTTGAAACCGTACTTTGAATTTTGGATTTGGATCTTTTCCCAGGCTGGCGATACGTGGTGCCCTACACTCTCTGTTGTGCTGCTGGGCGGCCGGCCACAGCTCCCAGTCAGCCACCCGAGCATGAGGATAAACGGCCGATGCGCTCACAGCCACTGTGCACCTGCTCGACCCGCACAACCATTCTGTTGCTGACTTTCAGTAAAGTAGTCAATAGGTTATAGGAGCTAGTCAACACTTGGTTGTCAAATAGGCTTTGTGTTAGATGATTTCACCCAACTGTAGGCTACTGTAAGTGTTCTGAGCAAATTTAAGGTAGGCGAGGCTAAGCCATGATGTTCAGTAGGTTAGGTGTATTAAAGGCATTTCCGGCTTAGGATATTTTAAACTTACAATGACTTTATCAGAAGGTAACTCCATCACAAGTCCAGGAAGATCTGTATTCAAGTCCTTTTCAGTTTGCACTGAATAGATGGACCAATCACTCTGAATTTCTGCAGGTCAGATTTTGGGTGATAAAGTAGGGTTTCTAGGCAGGCGTGCAGAAATGTTGGGATTCCTCTTCCAGCAGGGTTTTGGGTCCTGGCAATGTGGTGCTGGCTGTCAACAATGGTGGAGAGAAGACCCTCCTGAGGAGGGCGTGGGACAGCCTGTCCCTGGTAAGCCACTTTGCATGGTAGGACCACGAGGACTTTTCAGTTCCTGGACCTTCACTCCCTGGCATCTTCCTTCGCTGCCCTGCAGCTTCAGGATCAGTTGTTCCTAACCATGTGTACACTGTGCCCCCAAGCTCTTCAGAGTCAGGTTCTTATGAAGAAGAGCCTACGATGGGGCTCCCAGCCCACGGCTGCTCCGAGGGTCAACACATGCTTGCACATGTGCACACACACACACATACACACACACAGACCCACAGACACGCACAGGCACCCAGACCTACATAGACACACACAAAGACACACACACACACACACATGCACACACACACACACCCCTGCCCCTGTTCCATTCACTCTTTGTTGCATCACCCCTAGTTTCCAGTCCTGGCACACAGCAGGTGTCCAGCAGGTGCCTATGGGATGAGTAAGGGCACCAATGATTTACTTATTCTCTCCCTGCCCCCTTCCTGAGTTGTTTTGGTCTTTGGTGTCTTGGCTTGCCTGGATACACATGGAAAATAAAACTAGACGGGAATCTGTTCCTGCCAACTTCTGCCTCATTCCTCATAATCCTCTGGTGTGTCCATTTCCACTTGCAGTGGTTTATAATTTTTTCCAAGCCGTGGAATTCTCTGAGGATCTGATGAAATTCGCAGACCCACTTCTTCTCCAACATGTAGACATCTGCACACTCAAACGATGTTCTGACTGTAATTTCTGGGGATCCCTGTGTCCCATTCATGGATCTCTTGAGTGCACAGCACCACTGTGGATGACCTCGGCATTGTAGGGTAAGGGAGACCCTTGCCTGGGGTCTCAGAACCAGTTGGAGCCGAGACCCAGGTCTCTGGGTCTCAAGATGGGGAGACCCTGTCAACATCCTGTGTTGATGAATGAACACCATGTAATTAGTTGATACAAGAAAAAATTAAATCAGACATTCTTCTCGGTCTTCTCCATCCATCAAATCCTCATCACTGGTAGTTCTGTCAGGTACCCAAATACCAGTGGTTTTTGGAGTACAGCATTCTTCCTTGTAGTTTGGTATTTTCCTGATGATTATAAATGGGAATGATTACAGCAGAGTCCTGTTTCTGTTCCAGTGAGCATCTGTCTGCCACATAACTGAGAAAGCTCATCCTTAAGCTTGCAAACAGGAGAGCACCCCAAATAACAGCTATTCGTCCCAACTGTTGTGACCTGCCAAGTTCAGAACTTTGGGACAGAGACATGTGGTCAGCCCGTTCTTTGGACTCTCATGTGTCACTTAATGGGTCTACCAGTTCCGCAATTTCCCAAGCCAGAACCCAAGACATGGCCTGACATACCCTTCTTCTCATCCCCCCTTGTCTGATCTGTCACCAAGACTTAACCGGTCCACCCACTTCTGTCACCTTTGCTGCCACCACTTTTATAAACCAGCTGCCATTTTTTGTAGCCTGGAGAATGTCCCTAGTCTCCCTTAGATGGGTGACCTGTGGAGATATTAGCTAGGGACTGCTTTTCTTTCCACCTTTGCCATCCTCAGTTTGGGCCAGAACCATGGTGTGTTAGGATAGGCAACACGTTACTTCTGTAACAGAAAACTGGTGGGTTCAAAACAGAAACCCACATTGCACTCATGCAGGGTCAGCTACAGTCTTGGTGATGCTCCGGGGCTGTTCTCCCAGCGGCTTTGATCTTAGGGATCTTCCATGGCAACACAAGCAAACGTGCTTCCGTGATCGCTAGAGTCGGGGACTTGCTCAGGGGCTCTGACGTGCCTTCATCAGGACTGCCAGGTGTCACTCCTGCTTACCTGTTACAGGCCACGGCCAGTTGTAGGACCATGTCTGATTCATGGGAGCAGAGGAACAGTGAAAGAAGAGGAACTGGAAATATCTTTGAGCAGGACTCCCATCCTTCCCCCAGGGAGTGGGTGGTGGAATCAGAGCTGATAATAAGGTTGGTGATTTATCACCTCTTCAATCCAAAATATTGATCCGGCTGTGAGACAGAAAGATTCAGGAAATCAACATCAGCCAGATCTAGGTCCCCTCCTGCCACCCCAGGGTGAGTTTGAAGAGGAAGGGGAGAGAATTTCACATAAGTGTGCTCACTCCCCCTCCTTGGAGTCACCACTCTAAGTACAAGGATCCAAGTGTCAGAGGACATCTGTGTCTTATTTGTCCCCGCTGCTACTCTGATAATCAGCAGCTTTGCCCTCTTCAGTGGCAAGAGAGCTAAAGGTCAGGGGTGGCTGGGAGGAGTGCTGGGCAGAGGGACGCAGGCCCAGAGCAGGTGGTTGTGTGTGGCTGTGGGAAAGGGGGATGGGAAAGGAGCCAGCCCCGGGGGAGGAGGCGGTAGGGGGAGGGAAGCCTGGGCCCAGGATGATGTGACTTGTGCACCATTGAACAGCTGAGGACCAGGAGAGGCTGCAGGACTGAAGATGAGTTCCAGGACTGGAAGTGGCAAGTTCCAGCTCAGACAGGAAGGGGCGCTGGGTGGAGGCAGATACAGATCAAATGAGCAGCCCCTTCCCTGCCAGGACCTTCGGGGCTGCAGTGTGCATGAGCTCCATGGCACGTGGCAGAGAGGAGGAGGGCGAGGAGGGGGGAGAATAAACACTGAAATATATATGAGCAGTAACCTGCAGGTTTGCTCAGAAGGCCTGAGACTGTTACCTACATGAGGTGGAACGGACCAGGTTCTAGAAAACAAAGTTGTTTTCTATTTGGGCACCTGAGCCTGTGTGGGGGACCTCATTCATGCTCCACCAGTGCTACTCAAAACTGTCATGTAGGTACTAGTGACAGTCAGCAAACTGTTACTGGTTCACAATGAGTAAGTCAACAAATTGGGAGTGGTTTGTAACTTTTATAGCAATTTGATATTGCTGTGACATCCAAAGTGAATTTTTGTTGTATTTTACAAAAGCAAAGGTTTATGATGGATTGGGGAAAAGTGGTTGTTCCCTGCAGATCGTCTGCAAAACACTGTTTGGGGTTCCTTTTTAAAATTTTAAATGTTTTTTTTTTAATTTTGAGAGAGAGAGAGAGAGCATGTGAACAAGCAGGGGAGGGGCAGAGAGAGGGGGGACAGAGGATCTGAAGAGCAGGCTCCGTGCTAACAGCATGACAGCTCAGGAACTGGTGAGATCATGACCCAAGTCAAAGTCGCCGACGTTGGATGCTTAACTGACTGAGCCACCCAGGTGCCCCACTGTTCTGGGCTCTTAAATGGCTTTTCTCATTCCATGTCGGTCCTCTCCTAATCTGTTTTCCTCAATGTTCTTCCTAGAATGCAAGTAGGATCCTGACATACCTTTGTCCATAATCTTCCAATGATTTTCTCAAGTTGTTTTGGGTGAAGACCAACTTCTTTTTTTTTTTTTTTTTTTTACATTTATTTATTTTTGAGAGACAGAAAGAGACAGCGTGAGCAGGGGAGGGGCAGAGAGAGAGGGAGACACAGAATCAGAAGCAGGCTCCAGGCTCCGAGCTGTCAGCACAGAGCCGGATGTAGGGCTCGAACCCACGAACTGGGAGATCATGACCTGAGCCAAAGTTGGGCGCTTAACCGACTGAGCCACCCAGGCGCCCCTAAAGACCAATTTCTTTACAAAGCCTGTGAGGCTGTGCATCATTGGGTCCCCGCTTGGCTCCCCGGTCTCCTCCTCTTTCCTTCCACACTCCTCTCTGCTTCCTGGCCACACTTACAGATCCTCGTGAACACCAAGCTCCTTCTGACCTCAGGGCCTTTGCTTGTGCTATCTTCTCCACCTGACATGCTTTTTCCTCCATCTTGGTGGACTTGACTCCTGTTTTGTCTTCAGATCACAGCTCAAGAATAATCACCTCCTCAGAGAGGCCTTCTCCACCCCTAGGCTAGTTGAGGCTCTGCTTCTTGCCCTAGTAACACCACCTGCTTCCTTGAATGTACCTGTAAGGGACTTGTACCCTACCTGCCTTCCCCCAGGTCTGTGAACTCTATGAGGGCAGAGATTTCACCTCCTTTGTTTATCACCCTGTCTCACAGGCCTCACTCAGCTCTGGGTCCTCAATAAATACTTGTTGAGTGAATGAATGAATGAATGAATGAATGCAACTTCCAGAACCTGTGGGAAAGGCATTTGAGATTATGAAGTGTGACCTTTGGGGGCCAGCTCTTTATTTCATAAAGCAGTTCCCATGCCTCCTTCCTCTGCCCAGAACCTGGCAGCCTGTCCTGACCTCCTGCTGATAAATCATTTTATTGGCACAGCCAGACAGGAAAGGACAGAGTGAGTAATGGGAGTCGGGCACCGTGTCGTGGACAAAGGCTCTAGTTGACATGGTAACAACAGGCAGACCGATGTGGCCCGGGCAGTAGCCTGGGCCCTGGACATGTCTGAGAACAGGCCCTGGGCCATTTTTCCTCTGTGCTACGGAGCGTGAAAAGGCGAGCAAGAGGAAGTGTGGAGGGGCCGGTGGACCCCTGCCTTTCCCTATCGCAGGATGGGCTAGAAGCCCTATGTTTTTGGACATGAGAATGCCTGTTAATATATAGATAGATAGATAGATAGATAGATAGATAGATAGATAGATGTATGAAATATATTCATATACTATTAATTAAAATATTTTAGATTTTAGATTACATTGTATTTTAGATACATTGTATTTTTAAATTGCAGAAGTAATTCAGTTGCTTTTAATAGGATCCATAATGGGTGGCTGTATATGTAGTGGTTGGATATGGAGGCTTAGAGACCTGCCTGGGTTCAAAACCAGTCTCTGTCTTCTCTCAGTTTGGAGAACATGGACAAGTTACTTAATCTCTGTTTTTCCCTCATAGGCAAACTGGGGATAAATATGGTTCCTACTAATAGGGTTTCTATGAGGGTTACAGGAGACCATGCATGTCAGGCACTTAGTGTGTAGTAAACGGTAATACCTGATTTTTGAGAACAAACAATTTAGAAGTGACTACAGACCAAATAAAGTCTGTAACCCCTAACCCATTTTCCAGATGTCAGTTTACCTAGCAGTGTCTGCCCAGATATTTAAACCTCTGCAAATATATAGAGATCAGGACTGGGATAAAGGCGAGGCAGGTGAGGGGTTGGGTACACGGTAGAAGGATGTATTTGCTCTCAGGAACCAGCCCGGGTTTGTGTGGACCTGAGAGTGAGCATATCCTTCAGTGCTGCACCCTAGTTATAGTGCCTCGCTTGCCTCACCTTAGCCAGGTCCTGACACAGGTAATGAGGAGACTTCTGCTTCTAATAATGACAGACGAGGTAATTTGGACCAGTCCTCCCACCAGGCAGACATAATATGTTTACTATATTTTCTATATATAATATGTGTACATACACACATATGCACACACACATACAAATACACTGCTTCGAGGCATTGGAGAGCTAAGTGGAAATGGGACAGATCTGGGAAGGCTAGAGGTGGGCCAGGTGACCAGTATCTGGCAATTCCAAGTGTGATTCGCAGTAAAGGGGCTAAGTGGGAATTTTAGCACCCTTGTAGGGTCAGGGCATGGGGATTGGAACTCTGCACTAGTCCAGGGAAGGAGGCCTTGGTGAACCTTCCTTACTTTGGTTTGGACTCCCAAAAGGCTGCATCTGGAGGTAAAGGTGGAACAGAAGTGGACAGGCTCTTGCGGGGACTGTGGTTCAGCAACCGCTCATGTCAGTCCCTGCATTTGAATCGAGGTGGCCCCAGACTGCTAGTTCCTACAGGAGCCTACAAGAAGCAAATATACATTTGTCCCTGGAGAAAAATAACATCATCCCAAGGCCTCAGATTATTTCCACAAACGGGTTTACAAACACAATGTCTGGCATGCGATAAAACCATAATCAGGCACATGAGGACATGAGCAAAATAAATAACAACTAGTGGAAATGGCAAATGAAACAGACCCCTGGAACCTCCAAATATTGAAGTTATCAAAGACTTAAGAATAGCTCTGCTTACCATGCATGTGATGAGTCAGAAGAAAATACTGCGAATTAAGAATAAGGAGACAAAAGGGTGGTGAGTACAGAAGAAAAGGAAGGTGAGAAGGTCTAACTGGAGTCCCAAGGAGAGAGAAAGAGAATGTGGCAGAAGGAGATATTTGTAGAAATACTAAGACTTTCCTCAAGACTGATGAAAGGTATCAAGCCATCATAAGATGCCCTACAAACTCTAAGCAGGATAAACATAAAGAAATCAATACTGTAGGCATATTCTAGAAAACTTAAAGGAAACCAAAAAACAGAGAAAAATCTGTCCTTCATTGACCTCAGAGTGGACAAAAATGCCTGCAGCACCTCACATTGTAGGTAGGATTGGGAGTCACCTGTCATCACTCACCATACTGTGGCTGCCTTCTTTTATAAACTGAGAGAGTTGGTGGGTTGTGGGGCCAGGTTGTTCTTCTCTCGGTGAGCCTCTGAGGTCGGCATCTGACCTCAAAATTCAGTAGCTCATTTTAAAACATGGAGGCTCTCTAGACCTCTTTGGTATCAGCTGTAATCCCAGCCACCATTTGGGAACATTTGTTCATTCATTCAATATATATTTATGGAGGACCCACTATGTACAAGTCCCTTGGAATACATCAGCAAACAAAACAGACTATAATCTTTGTCTTCATGGCACTTACATTGTAATGAGGTTAGACAACAATAAACAGAAGAAATAAGCTGTTCTGTATCTTGGATGATTATCGGTGATGGAGTGAAAAGCAAGCAGGGAAGGGGTGTAGGGAGTGTTGCAATTCTGTTTTGCTGAAAAGATACCTTTGGAGCAAGGATCTGAAGGAAGTGAGGGGAGTGAGCTGGGAAGATATCTGGGGGAAGATTGCGGCTCCTACATTTTGTTCTAAGTGTATAGTTTAATTAAATATTACAAATCACAGATGAATACCAGAGTTGAAAGAGAGGAGTTGTTTCTATGAACACTAAGTTAAATGCTTTGAAAAGACTTGAAAAGTCGAGTTAAAAAGAAATGCTGTCAAACCAGGGGATGAAAACTAAGAGATTAGCCAAAAAAAAAAAAAAAAAAAAAAACCAACAAAAAAAGGAAAATCATGAAAATCTGGAAGCGTGCAATACTCAGTTCACTTCATGTATGCCTTCTTTAAAAGTCCACCACTCCAAAGAGATTGGAATTGGATATCAAAAGTAATATATTATGGTTGTGATTTATACCAAAAAAAGAGAAGGGAATTTCATTAAAGCTCCTGTGCTCCAAGACAAGACCTCTCCTACCTCAAAAGATTGGCAAACAAATGACATTGCTTTGTTTGAGGTTAAACTAAAACATGTAAGGTATGAATGCATTATGTTTTATGATTCTTCACTTTGGCTTTCTTGAATAACCCACCAACTACCAGTTCTGATATTGGAAGCATGCCAGTTTCTGAACATCCATGAGTAGAAAGCTATTTTTCTGGAAATCAGTGTGTCCGACTGGCATTCCCCCTGCTTACTTAAATCCATCCAGCTTTTTTCTTGGAGATCATTGCAGAGAACCGGCAAGAGAGAGAAAGAGGGAAACTATGAGAAAAAGGAGATAGTGTGAAATAGATGAACCAAATTCAGGAGACTTAGCCTGGGTTCAGAACACAGCTTACCGTGAGAACTTGGACAAGTCATTTTATCTCTTGGAACCTCACTGTCTTCGTGTATAACATGGACATAATAATAGACCCTACCTTATAGAGGTAACCCTTCTTGTAAGGGTTAAATGAGATGGTACATTTCAGGTGCTTGGTGGACTCCCTGGCATATTGGAAGTGCTAAGGAATGAGGTGACTATAATGATTTTGCTATGGACATGCATTGAAGCTCTAATTGCTCTAACAGCATTTGGTGGCAGTTCATCTCTCATAGAACCTGGAGTAGATGAACTAGAGCAGACTCAACGGGGAAAAGGGCCCTCTACCATGGGAGCAGAATAAACCCTAGGAGGAGACAGGGAAGCATTGACTTCAATCGTGGATGTAATGGTGGTCCTTGGCTCTGAAAGTCCCATGTGGTGTTCTTCAGGAGATCCTCATTTTGAACAAAGAAAGGTCAGCTTCAAACCTTGTAAGTCTAAGCTGGGATTGGAGCTTGTTAAGGAGAAGGCTCCGACACCAGGACTTTGAAGGTGGATCTGGGAGGTTGGCACCACTTCCATATATACCATTTTGGATTTTTTTTTAAGTTTACTTATTATTTATTTTGAGGTGGGGAGGGGCAGATAGGGGGAGAGAGAATCCCAAGCAAGCTCTACACTGTGAATGCAGAGCCCGACACAGGGTTTAAACTCACGAACCATGAGATCATGACCTGAGCTGAAGTCAGATGCTTAACTAACTGAGCCACCCAGGCACCCTGGCATTTTAGATTTGGAAAGGTGGATAGAGAGATCACATTCATGATGTTGAGCCCTTGGTGCACCCCCTTTGGGTCCTCAAACTCTCCCATGTTCTTTCATCATCATAGGATGTCATCTTCATAGGATGCCTTCTTACTTAGTATTTCCCAAACTTGATTCTGCAATGTTCCTTGAGGTATTAATGCACATTCTGTGATAAAAGGTTCCTGTGCCATATAAATCTGAGAAATATACCATGCTATAGTAGTGATGATAAATGGCTCATATTTTTGGAGGGGAGATAACCCATGTATTCCAGGAACCCTACTAAATATTTTCTAGAGTTCATCTCACTTAATTCTTTCAATGCCCCAATAAAGTAGCTATTATTATAATCCCCATTTCACATGTGAGGAAATGGAACATCAAAAAGTGATATTCAGGGAGATTAGTTAATTTACCCAAGGTTGCACAGCAGATAAGTATAAGAACAAGAATTTGAGCTCAGGTCTTTTGGCTCCAAATTTGCTATTCTTATCTTAGTAGAATTTAGAGGTTTGGTTTTTTGTTTTTTTTTTTTCAGACACTTGACTTACAATGGGTGATGAGGGAATGTATCCAGTATCCCATTTAGGAATATTTTGAGCAGAGCTGAGGGCTTTGCTTTTCAAACTCAGAAGTATGAAATATATAGGTAAATGCAAAGTATGCTCACTTCCTGTAGGTGTCATACGCCCATTTGTAAGGTTAAGAGCGGTTTCCATCTGTAGGGTCAACCTGTGCCTTCTCTTCAGTATTCGATGCAAAATTAGCATATAAAACGTTCTGAAAGTCCTGCAGTAAAGAAGCTTCTTTATCTTTCTTTAACCCAGTTTGTCCCCACCCTATTTTCCTTCCAGAATCCTTTCTTTGCTTCCTGTTTTCTTTCAGAACATATATTAGCATCCACAGGGAGAGTATTCCCTGAAACACAGTTTGAGTAATCCCCTTTGCAGGAGAGGCATTTAAGGCTATGTGTAATTTATTACTCAAATGGGTAAACAAAAAACAAAAAACCCACCCTAGGTCATGTGCATCCCCTGCTGGTAGGGACTAGGGCAAGAGTTCTTTCTTTATATAAAGGGCAATGTAAATAAACCCAGACATACCAGGAAAATCTTCTGAAAGATATTGTTCTAGGGATTAGCTACTTGGAATTTCACAACAGGGAAGGCTTTGGAGGGAAATGGCAAATCATGATTTATTGATGTACCCTAAAATTTTCAACGTGTCATAAAGAGAAACTTGACAAGAGGGAACCTCTTAAGAGTCTTGGATGACATTTGCTTGAAATTGGCTTATGGTATTTTCATATCTCCTTTGCAAACCTAGCCCTGGATGACTACATGAGTAATATCTTCCTTTTGAAAGCTTTTCATTCTTTATATCGTTTTCTTAGTCCTTGGCAAGATTGCATAGGGGGCTGTATTCATTTCTAACCCATGGAAAAGAAAGCAGGTCTCTCCCTGAGACTCCAACCTCTGTGAAGCATGCAAGATAATGATAGTGTCAAATGGTTATACAGACTTTAAATAGCTATCAATGTAAATATAAAACTGTAAGGCACATGAATAAAAGCTCTTTGAATGATCCAGAAGGGAAGGTAAGCTTCAGTGAACTTTTGCAAGTACTCAAAAGATACAACCAGAATAAATGGATTTATTGGGAAGCAGTATGGCAGGGGTACTGGCTGATCACCAAATTTCTTTTCTTTCTAGGCACACAGACCCCATTTCCCAGCTTCCCTTGCACTAGACATCAGCATGTGACTGAGTTGTAGCTAATTGAATATAAATAGAAATGATGTGGCCCGCCTCTTATGTGGCCCATAAAAACCTCCCACCCACAATCCTTCGCCTTGGTACCTTGGAAGCCATTTTGTTTCTGAAGATGGTGAAGCCGGGAGATAGAAAGGCTCTAGGTTCTTGAATTACTGTTTGGCAAGAGCCAAACTATTTGGGAAAACTGCTTTGGAATATCACACAAGTGACAAATATAAACTTCTGTTGCATTCAAGCTAAAATACCTTTGGGGTGTGGTTTGCTATTGTGGCTGGAAGTCTGGACAGGGAGTTTGCACTTGGTGGTTGTTTGTAGTGCTTTCTGGGAGAGAGCATTGTGTAGCTGGAAGACCAGGAACTGTAGAATGAGACAGTGCGTGGGATAAAGTCTTGGCTCTGCCATTCACTCAACTGTTTGATCTTGGGCAGCTCAATCTCCATCAACCTTAGTGTTTTCCTTTAGAAAATGGAACTAATATTTACCCAGCAGGCTTGTTTTGAAAGTTAAAGAAAACACATTTAATATGTCTGGCACAGTGGTAAGCACATAGTAGGTGCTTATTCAACGACAGCTGTTGTTATTGACGTTTCCAGTCACTTTTTATTCTATTCTCCTGGTTGGGCTCTTCACTCCTTGATAGCAAAGGTAGGAGGAGCAGGAGGCTTTGGCGCCAGAAGCACCCAGGATGGTATAGGAGCCAGTTACACAGGCCATCCCCAAGGTCGTGCAGAAACAGGAGGTGGGGGAGGCAGAAGAGATGGGGTGCCACCAGCAAGGCTGGAGGTGGATAAAAGCCTAGAGGGCAAGGAAAGAGGACTCCTGCTTCTGAAGCTCATCACCTTGGATGAGCCAAAAATATGTTGCCGTTGTTTTTTCCCCCACCAACAAGTAAAAATATGCAGTCCATATCAGGACAGAGAAGACAGGGAAATTCCTCAAAACAAAAGGAGTTTCGGCAGGGGCTTGAGATTATTCCTTAAAGTCCCCATTCCAAAGTAGACCAACTAGAGACAACCGGCTCCAATTATCATAGCCATTAACCCAGGAAATGAATGAGGGAGAAGCCCCCACATTCAACAAGAGTAACCTGGGTCTACTAGGAGGAGGAACAGTGAGAGTCAGTGTCCCCCTTTGTCAGAGATGGCCTGTGTTTCCTCCAGCAACCTGGGTTTATTAGGAGGAGGCCTATTTATATAATCATCATCCAAGGGACACCGGGATGGCTCTGTCAGTTGAGCCACTCTTGATTTTGGCTCAGGTCGTGATCTCACAGTTTGTGAGTTTAAGCCCCACATCAGGCCCTGAACTGACAGCATGGAGCCTGCTTGGGATTCTCTTGCTCCCTCTCTCTTTCCCCTCCCCTGCTCATGCTCTCTCTCTCTCTCTTTCTCTCTCTCTCTCTAAATAAATAAACTTAAAAAAAATCATCATCCAGTATGTCAGGAGAGGGTTTATTGGCCTGGTTAGTAGCAAATCACATTTTGTAAAAGGCCCTTAGGTTGGGGTCCTAATTTAGGACCATGAAAGCCTGGACTTAGGGTACCTCTGTCCATTTGCCCTGTTTCCTGCAGAAGAGCTCTAACTGATAGATTGTATTGAAGCTTAGTGTCTCATTAATGGGCCATTTTTCCTTGTCTCCTAAGGAGTACCGAGGCCATGCAGTGTTATAGAAGATCAGTCTTTTCTTAAACCTTGCAATCCAAATTGTTTCCAGTGGGTTAAAAGGCATTCCAAGGGGGAGTCCTTGGGGACTGAGAGAAGGTGATCCCATGCTTCTAGGAAAGTAGAGAAGGTCCATTACCAAGAAAATCTCCTGATTCCCAGGTAGTGTCCCATGATGGATATGTCAGAGGTTCCTAGTGTCAAAGCGACTGGAAGTGTCCCTCAAATGAAATTGCTATGAACACTGCCTTGCCCTGTAGGAGCAAGTGTCCCTCCTGCTTCCCCATTGCATTCTAGACTACAAATGGGTGCCAATGAATGGACCGAAATACCATGCCATGCCATGAAGAACATGCCGTTTTTAACCTACAGAAAACACTAGAAAAGTTTCACAAGGGGAAATTACCCAATGTTGTAATTTAAGTAGTTAGTGGGATACGTTGACAAAGAGTAGTAAAGATAGAAATCCATCATGTTTCAGGTGACGTTACAAACACATGTAGTCTTTATATCTGACTTCCCTAGGAAACAATCCCTGGTTGGGTTTTAATTTAATCAGGTACTGGTTTCAGCTGACTGACTGGAGGTCTTGTGGCCAGAAGTGGCTAGACCAGAGATGTGGAAGAGATCACATTAGACCAATTAGGAAGAAACCTCACACAAGAGTCTTAAGATTGGCAGCCTTCCTAGTGACTTAGGTGGCTGTCTTGTACCCAAGACAGACAGCTTTGTGTAAGGAGAGAAATGAAGAGAGGGCATCAAGTTTCTGGGTCTATTACCATTCTGACGAGGGTACTAGCTTCCAGCCAAAAGGCAGTCTTTTATTCCTCCCCACTCAGTGGCCACAGGTTAGAGGATTGCAGCCTGAGCAATCGACGTGAAAGTGTTCCAATAAGACCACACTCTTTGAAAAGCCCCTGAAATGAAAGTAAAGGAAGAGAAGAGGAATTAGTCACCAAGTTTGCAGTGATACTTGGAGTCCAGTTGAGAAGACTCAGGCCCCATGGTGGGCTCCAAAACAATAGTGACCCCTCAATGTAGCTCTGTCTTCAAATAAACTAAACAAAAATACCCCAAAAATCGAGAGAGGAAGAATTTGCCCCTGTACTGTTTTCAGCTTGCCATAGTTGTTATTAAATATTTATTTGGAATAATGATGAATTTAATCTCTCTCTCCTTTTCCAGGCTCCTTGAGGGCAGGCTGATGTCTGGTGGTTTTTTGTTTTGTTTTGTTTTGTTTTGTTTGTCTCATGTGTGCCCAGCTTAGCATAAAACATCGCACAGAATGGTGGTTCAGTAAATACTTGAATGCATGAATTGAAAAGGATGTGAATCCTCCACGTGTAAATCTTTGCAGGGTTCCATAAACAGCGAACCCACAGCTAGGCAGAGAGGAAATACCACAAGGCCAGCCATCTCAAAGGTGTCTTTATCACTGGCCTGCCTGCAATGATACTATCAGAGTCACTCCTTGGGTCGTGAGTAGAGGTGATAAGCTAGAGGTCTCCATGGCACATCCAGCTCATCAGTGTATTTTGTTTGTTTTGCGCTGTGTTTTAAAAGTTTAATTATGACCAACATTTAAAACTTGGGAGATTTCACATGAAAATCCGCATTTTTCTGCTTCTTTTGGAAAATTAGAAGGTTGCACAACTCTGGGCCTGGCAAGAGTTGGCTGGAATTGGGTGGCAGTGCCTTCATGTAGGACATGTGCCCTCCAGTTCACCCCAGCAGGTCCGTTCTTGCCCTCACTCATGTTAGCAGCCTGGCCTTGGTTTTCAATTTCTATTATTAGCCTTTAGTCCATTTGTTCATTCAACAGAAATGGACTCTCACTTTCATTCACGTTTATGAAAGTGGGGATCCAAAAAAATATTACCTGTGTTTCCTGATCTCAAGGAGTGTATGGGGGTGGATGAGTATTAAGAGATATACAGAGTCAAATCTTTAAAAATATGAATTACTTGATAACTTAGTATAATTGTAGTAGGTTAGTGTCCCGCCAGAGGTGTATCTACTCTAAGCCTCATAATGTAATCTTATTTAGAAATAGGGTCTTTGTGCAGTGCCTGGGTGGCTCAGTCGGTTAAGCATTTAACTTTGGCTCGGTCTTGATCTCATGGTTCATGAGTTTGAGCCCCATGTTGGACTCTATGCTGACAATTCAGGGCCTGGATCCTGCTTCAGATTCTGTTGTGTCCCTCTCTCTGCCCCTTCTCCTCTCTCATTTTGTCTCTCTCTCTCTCTCAAAAATAAATAAACATTAAAAAAAAAGAAATAGGGTCTTTGTAGATATAATTAGTAATCTTCATATCTTTTATTTCTGAGGGTCATGATATCTTTCTGAAGTAGGTAGGATCCTCATTTTACCAACAAGGAGACTGATGTTCTAAAGGGCTAGCCAACTTGTCCAAAGTCAATCCTTTGCCTTCAAGTCTGTTATTCTTGGTACCATATGTCACTGACTGGGTCTGCCTTGGTCACTGCTATATATTTAAACGTAGTGCCTGGCATAGAGGAGGTGCTCAGTTAATACTTCATGAACTGAATGAAACAAAGGATCTGAAAGCAAGATCTTGTGGGGCGTCTGGTGGCTCAGTCGGTTAAGCGTCCTACTTCAGCTCAGGTCATGATCTCACAGTCTGTGAGTTCGAGCCCCATGTCGGGCTCTGTGCTGACAGCTCAGAGCCTGGAGCCTGCCTCAGATTCTGTGTTTCCCTCTCTCTGCCCCTCCCCTGCTCATGCTCTGTCTCTCTCTGTCTCAAAAATAAATAAAAACATTAAAAAAAATTTTGAAAGCATGATCTTGCCGGAATGGGACAGAAGATGGGGGAGGTGCTCCCCAATGGAGGGAGTCTGGGCTGGCCTCCAGCACAATGCCTAGGGGCATAGTAGATGCTCAGTAAGTATTTGGTAAGCGCTGAATGAATGAATAGGATTTTGGAGAAGGGCCCTCCTGGGGCACCATTGCAATGACCTATGAGCACTGGGTGTTTGATGTAGGGAGTCTTCAGAAGGAAACTGCCAGACATATACTCTACTTCCCAGTTCCACCAGACCATACCTCGCCTTTTCTACTCCACCACTCCCCAGATCAGAGAACCTGGCCAAGTCAAACTGTGCTAACTTCATCCCTGCCTGGCTTTCTGCCTACTCCTTGACACCTGTGCCATGTTAAAAATAGATACCGGTTTGTAAATGTTAAACAGCTGGCTCTGCGTGAGGCTGGCAGCTGGTGGCTAACAGGACTGAGGTCTGTAGCATGAGAGTTGCCTCCTGGGAATTTGAATCCCCATGGAGGCACCACTATGGACTTCTGATTGTGAAGCATAGAGTCACGCAGTGCTCCATTAGCTGCAATTTCTCTGGAAACATGAAAGAGTGGTGGAGGGATGGGTGTCAACCTCATCTCATCTTTTTTTTTTTTTTGCTATAAAATGGGTCTTTCTTGGGCCACATACACCAGGAGGCCTTCTCACACTGCTGCTGGGGTGACACTTCATATTTTTGTTAAGCAGATACTCCCTTGATGCCAAAAGTCCCTCGGCCTGATAAATAACATCTCCTTCAACCTGACCAGACTCTGTGTGCCTTTCATGTCTCCCTGGGTCCCCTGTGGAGCTGCCTGCCTGGCTTCTCATCACGGTGACAGCTGACACAGAGTGACTTAATTTCAAATTTCAAGGTCACTCCCCCTTTGTTACCGCTGTCACTCACCCCTGCACGTACATACACCATTGAGACTGGTTCAGCCTCAAAAACTCAGAAACCCCTCCAGAGATTGCCTACACACCAGCTCCTAAAGATACCCAAACCTTCCAAGAGAACTGGCATTGGCTCTAAGAGTATGCCCTACAGAAGGTGTGAGAGGGGGGTGGGACTGGAGTCCCAGGCAGTGCAGGATGATTAAGAGCATGGAGTTACACTTGTTTGGGTTTGCTCTTCCTAAATGCAACACCTTGGTCTTGGAGCCTCAAGTTTCTTACCTGCCAGATGAGGATAATAGCACCAAGTCATAAAGTTACATTGGAAAGTAAATGAGATGAAGCATGTGTAGTGTGTTGCGTATAGTAACTGCTCAATAAATATAAGCTATATTATTATTAGTCATAAAAATAATGATGAAGCCATTCCCCCAAACATTAGACCAGGGGGAGCATTGAAATTGACGATGGTACTGTGCATGTTACCCTTGGCTCACAGTCTTGGAGGAAGAGTTATGCCCAGCAACCAGGTCGGGAGACTATAGAAAGAGTCAGAGACTTGGGTTGTATGAGTCAGGGTTCAAATAAGGAGAACAGATACCTTCTGAGACTTTAATACCAAAGGAATTTAATGCAGGGAATAGCTTACACAGATAAGCAAAGAACAGAGAAGCCTAAGAAAGTGAAATGGTGAGGCAACTCAGAGATTGACAACAGCAGGAAGCCCCTCCTATACTTGGCCTTTGGAACAGAGAAGATGGTGTGACCAGGAGCCAGGTCACCCTTTGGAAGCTGGGACCACAGAGAGCCTTCTGGCAGGAGCTGGACTCACAGAAGTGACACGGCTACTACTAGAGGTGCTGGCTGAGGCTGAGAAGAAGGGAGAGAAAGACTGACTTCTCTCTGTCACCCACCACTCTCTTACCTGTGTCTTTCACTGGCCAGCCCTAGATGACAGCTAGCAAAGTGTTCTGGGAAATGTAGCCCACAGAGGTCAGCCACCAGTGATAGGTAAGCAGAAGGCGGGAAATGGGGCTGAGACAAATAAGTCCAGTTTTGAAGGGGCTGATGTATGGTTGCCACCTAAAGCACAGGATTCCCAGGTAAATTTGAATACAGATAAGCAGTGATTTTTTAAAAGAATAACTATGCCGGAATGACATTGTTACTGTTCATTTTCACATAGTAAACTTTTTCATTGCTTATATGAAGTTCAAATTTAACTGGATACCTTGTGTTTCATTTGCTACATTTGGTTACCCTAGATTGAAGGCAATTTTGGACCCACTGGAGGGTCCCAATTCTCAGACCAAACTAGGTAGGTGACAGATTAGGAAGAGGAAGGAGAGAGGAATGGGGATATATCAAGCAACTCTGAAGTTTGCCAAATGGATTAAAGCTGCCTCTGCTTGTCTTAAAGGGATTCATTCATTTATTCATTCAGTTGTCTATCCATCCTACATCCATCTTTCTGCTCATTTGTTCATTCCCTACTTATTGAACCTCTCTGTGCCTTGCATTATGTTGGGCATTGGGAATTAGTGAGGAGACAGATAGTTTCTTCTCTTGGGCAGCTTACATGCCAGATGAGAATACAGATTTTAAACCATAAAACACATGAAAAAGTATCTGGTAACAATTTTAACCAAGTCTATAAATGGTTGTACAGGAAGTCTGGACAGTCAGGGAAGGCTTTCTTGAGGAAGTGTTCAAACTGAGACATGGGAGATTAGTAGGTATTACTTAAGTGAAGGTGGAATTGAGGGTAAGTGTACCTAAAAGACAGAACAACATAGATAAAGTTGGGAAGGATGTTTGGTGTGTTTGAGGGCTAAGAGAAGGTCCATGTGGGTCCAATGTGGTGAGCAAAGGGAAAAATTGGTACAGATGAGGCTGGAGAAGTTATCAGGAGCAGGGCTGCTGTGTATGGACAGACAGGGTTGTACAGGGCACAGCTCCACAGTATAATAGACCATAGTCTAGAGACTCATGTGCCCTAAAGTCACTTAGGATGGCCATATATGGTATTCACCAGCCAGAAAATGCAGGAACTTATGAGTCACGGTAAGGACTTAAGACATTATTTGTTAGAACCATGAGGAGGCATAACTAGATTTACATTATAGAAGGATCCTTTCCTTGGCAGGTGGAAAATGGATGATAGTGAGCCTAGAAGAGATTGGGATAGACCTGTAAGGATACCTTTGTAGTCCTCAAAGTAAGCAGTCATGGTAGTTTATATTGGAATATTTGTGATTAAGGGAGAGGGGTAGGCAGATAGATATTCAAATGAATGGAGGGATGCCTTTTAAAGATCCCAATCCCTGGATTGGATGTGGGAGGGGGGTCATGAGCAAGGAAGATACCACTTAAGTTTCTGGCTTGGGAAGTTGGGTGGATAGATGGTGTTCCATGTGATGGTGAACACTACTATGAAATCATTAGAGAAATAAAACATAAGCATCAAAGAATTTCTTTAGTGAAAATTTAAATCAATTCAGTCAAATCCACCTTATACTTAATTTTATATTTAAACTAGAATAAGATTCTCAATTTTTTTTTTTTTTGCCCAAATATTTTCTTGATATTCTGAATTGTTCCTTTCTGGTTGTGTGCTTTTTCCCTTCCTATCTTAGGAAGTAGAGTCCTACCACATGACCATTTTTTACTGTATGTGAAAGCAAGATAAATACATTAAAAAACTATTGCATTTCATTGTTTCTAAAATACACATTAAATAACATTATGTCATCTCAAAAATTGGGATGCATCCGGGAGTCAATGGCCTCTTACAATACTGTCAGCTGGACAGCCATTTTTTATGTGGTTGTCATTGTGTTGAGTATTTGCACACTTGGTTCTTATTCCTGGTGGCCTTGGCTCCAGAATGCTTCAGTCACCCAACCATTAAAGACCACTGAAGTATGGACTATGAATTCTGGTTGTTGTCTACTGCTACTTCTGGTAAGAAAGTTCCAGCATCCAACTTTGCAGGGTGAGATCATCAGCTTGGGAGGAGAACTCTGGGGACAATAGTGGAACACTCTGAAGAAAAACTGTGTCACCAATGCAATGACATGCTGAATGTCATTGTGTGAAGAAAGAAATGGAGAGCTTTGATTGTGAGTCAAGAGTGATTCAGAAGAATTGGATTCTGAACACATAGGAGTTTTAGGAACACCCTACCAATACCTTTTGCTTATATTTTCCCTTTTTTATGAGTGCAGAAGAATAATATGTGATAAAAGTCCAAACAAATAAATCTAAAATAGCTCTTTAAGTAGGTATAAAATAAAAATTATAAGTGATAAGAAAGCTTTGTGCCCTAGTTTAATTGGTAATGTTTTTTCTTTCTTAGGGCTACATAAAATAGTGGTGAGTCAAGGATGAGTCTTACAAATATAATGTTGAATGATTGAAGTCATAAACAAAAGAATATATAATGTATGATACCACTTACATAAAGCTTAAAAAACCAGGCAAAACCAAGATATAGTGTTATAAGTCAAGGCAGTTGTTACCTTTGAGAGGATAGAGGGAACATAAGCAGGGCAGGCGGGGGACTTCTGAAAGGCTGGCGTCGCTCTATTTCTTGACCCAGCAGGCGGTCACACAGGTGTTTGCTTTGTGATTATTCATTGAGCTATGCATTTATGTCTATACACTTTTCTCTCTGTATGCTATGCTTCAATAAAAATTTTTAAAATGGTGTCTTGTAATTGCTAGCATCTTGAATATGATGAAATGCAGAAATTGTGTGTGTGTGTGTCTGTGTGTGTGTGCGCGCACATGTGTGTAGTATTTTCTTTTCTCTTTTTCCTAGTATCCTTTTTTAATTAGTCAGAGGCATATATCTTGCCTTGACAAGAATTAGGATGGATATAGCAGGAACATAATGACACATTTTTATTTTGGTTTACAAAATAGGCTTATGATAATCCAAAGGGAAGAGAGGAGCAGGGCATAGTTTATGCCATAACTGCACACGTGACATAGAATAGAGAATAAACTGCAAAATAAAATGCATACTGTCAACCAGAGATGGGAGTCACCATACTGGAGGGAAGTGGACATGGTGGTGGGCGTGGAAGGGGCACTGAGGAGAGAATCACACCTGGCAGAAACCATGTGGAACAGAGTTGAATTCACATGAAGTTATAGCTAAGCACTCTCTGAGACCAGTGCCAGGATTGGTATATAAAAGCCTGGAAGGAGTTATGGTGTTTATTTCTAGGCACTAGTATCACATGTATTTAAAAAAATTATGCTTCCCATATTTTTGAAATCTTCCACAATTCACATATATTATGCTTCTACTAAGAAAAAAGTTATTTTTAATTAAACAAGGATCTCCCCCCATCTCCACCATGTGTATGGTACTAGCACCTAGTGGTGCCTGTGGATGCTCTTAAGTCCTGAGAATGTATTTATAGCATCTTAAATCCTCTACCCTGCATGCAGTATTCTGAACACTGAAGGCAGGGCAGGCACCTGAAGCTTCCAGTTGAGAGAGCTATGTGTGTAGACCCATCATTCTAAATGGTCCAAGCTTTCAGTTGCCCAGACTCCTACTTAGTGCCTTTTGTCTTCTGTAGCATAAGTATAGTACTTTGGACAGATGCAATCTGTTGGAGGCAAACATGAATTTGGTTTAAAATGCTCCTTTTTCGCCAGTGGCAGCAGCTTTTCTTTCAACTGCTACCCAACGGAGCATATCACCATATGGCACCCACCTCTATCCCTCTGTGAGTGCCTTGAGGACACCTAGATGTATAGAAAAATAAAACACAGTTCATGCCCTCAGGGAGTTCACAGTCTCCTAAGGGAAGCAGATTATATACATCTAGTCAAAATACAGTGTGATGATTATTATGACAGAGGAGTGGAGGGAACATATTTTTCTCCCTCCACTCCCATCTTCCTGTGACATATACCAAGGAGATAGATATCTTTGAGCATAATAATGAGTAGGGAATGAGATTGTGGAGGACATTAATCTTGGCAGTGTGATAGATCAGATTACTTTTTGATAATCCACTGTGAGGGAGGCCAGGCTGAGCACACCTCTTCTTCTCCTCAAAGATCTGGGCCCCTTCCTCGTGCCCCAGTCCCCAGCCCAAGAGTGGAACAAAAGGAGGATCCAGATGGCTGAAAAACTGCACTGGAAACTAAGCACAAGAAGATTGAGCAGTGGCTTGAATAAGCTAAGGGTTCCTGGAGGGAAGGGAAGTAGAGGATCAGGGTCCAAGTGGAGGAGGTTTCCAAATTGGTAATTCCTCATGGGATATCATTCTTGAGGGGGGAAAATCGCTGGATCTACTGGAGTAGCTTGTAATCATTGGCAGAGTGGTATAATAGAATAAGGATACGACTTCAAAATCTTTATTCTCTTTGGAGTCTATAGGGATTGTAATATACCACCCAAATCCCAGTAAGGGACTGCTCATAATCTTCTGAATTTGGTATAGGGGATTGATGGGCTGCACATATTTGTTTATGGACTTTATAAACACCCTTCTGGATAAAGAATATAGTTATAGAGGTATAGTAAATATTTTTCTCTCTTTCTCTATATTTCAACCTCTGTATCAAGCATTTGTCATGTTCAGGGTGCTGTCCTAGGTGCTGACAGTGAAGCTGGGAACAAAATAGAAATCCCTGCCCTCTTGGAGTTTATACTCTGTGGACGAGACATAATCTTATGGCAGCATGAGGGAGAAAGTGATTATTAGTGCCTGAGAGAGGAGGGATCAGCAAGGATTTCCACTGAGTAAACATTTGAGCTAGATCTTGGAGGATGAGGAAGGCATTGCCATGGGAAAAGGTGGCAGAAGACAGGCTTAAGGCAAAGGCTTAGGAGCATGTTGTCAGGTGTGTCTAGAGACTGTGGGTGGTTGAGTATGGGCAGACCTGAAGAGACTGATAATTGATCACACATGGGCTGAATTGGGCCAGCAGTCATGTTTGGTTGGGTGAGCACAGACTTTTTAAAATCTGAATTTAAATGTCTTTAGAGGAGCTTGGCTCCCTATTCACTCAGTCCCTACCACTTCCTTGTTTTCCTCATACTTTGCCCTCTGACCCATGTCTCTCACATACATTGTTAAATACACACAGTGTCCTCTGAAGACGTTTGAGTTTGTAAGTTATTTGGCTAGAATTATTTTTAAATTGAAAATAAAAATTAAGAATAACCTAAACATAGCAAAAAGCACAGATCATAAGCACATGTAGTACAATGAATGTTTGCAATCTGAACATGTCCATGTAACCATACCCAGATCAAGAGCTGGATCTTTGCTAGTGTTCCACAATATCCACCATCACGCCTTCTGGTCACTACCAAGGGTATCTACTCCCTGTCTTCTAACAGAATAGATTATTTTGCTTATTTTTGAACTTTATATAAATTGAATCAGACACCGGTATCCTTGTGTCTGGCTTATTTCATTCAACATTATAATTGTCATATTCACCCACATTGTTGCTTGTAGTTTGTTGATTCTCATTACCATAGTCCATTGTTTGATCATACCCCAACATATTTACCTATCCTATCCATTCTAGCATTGATGGGCCTCTCAGTAGTTTCCAGTTTGGGCCCATTGTGAATAGTGATGCTATGAACATTTCCATGAATGTCTTTGGGTTAATATATGTATGTATTTCTACAGAGCACATACCTAGAAATGGGATTTTTAGGTTGTCGTATATGTATATATTCAACGCTAGTAGATTCTGCCAAATAGTTTTTCAGAGTACTTGTACAAATTTAAATTTTCATCATCAGTGGAGGAGAGCTTCAGCTCCTCCACATTTTTGCCTTGGCTAGAGGCTCGATTGTATCGTAGAGAAGGGAGAGACACAAAACTGGAGAATTGGCAGCAATAAGATGTTGCAAGATTTTAAGAGAAAGTGTTAGAGCATTTCATTATTTATTCATTCACTCTTTCAACAAATATTTGATGAAGATTTGCTACATTTCTGGCACTATGCTAGACTCAGGATGCATCTATAAAGAGATGGACAGAATTCCTGTCCCCATGAAGTTTATAGTCTATTGGAAAAGGAAGCATCCCTTGTCAGGAGAATTGTAGTACCAATTGTAGTACCCTTATTTTCTGATTTTCATTCCATATCCAGCCTGCAAATGGATTTCCTTTAGGCCCTGTCCAATTTCTCTCAGGCCATGTCTGCTGGGACCCAGCTAACTTGACTGGCTTCCCCGGGGATTATCGATTGCTTGGACATCTAGATGCATTTACATTCCAAAACTACAATGTCACTTCTGGAGGTCAATTAGTGTGTGGACTGGATCTTTGCAACTTGGAAATGATTCCAGGTTTCTGATTCATCATCTCCTTTTTTCTTGCTGAGGGCAGTTATAAAGATGACGTCTGCACCTCAACCACTGCAGAGTCCTCATTAAATCCGTGCTTCTTGTTGATTAACCAAGCCATTATCCTTTGTAGGAACTTCTATTCCTTCACACACCTCACTTCCATAATTGGAAGTTGTAAAAGCCTTTCCTTACTTGAATTATTGTGTCCTTCCTCTTACATGCCAAATGTCAGTTTTCTCATAATCGCAACGCATGAAAAGTAATGATCCCTTTGGCAGAAGGGTAGATCAGACAGCGAAGGCTTCCTTCTAACCCACAGTGAAGAAGTTGTCCAAATTGCTTCAAAGTGGTTGTTGGAGCTGGAACTGGACCAAATTGGGAGGGATTTGGGGCATCATGCATTGTAGGTGTGGGGCAAATTTTGCTCCACACTTATCCACCACAATTTATTGAGTAGCTACCTTGTGCCAGGCATTTGTGCTGGGCACTGACAGCATACTGGTGAGCAAGTTATGGTCTCTACCCTTCAAAACTCAGTCTAGTGAGGGAGACAGATATGTCAACCAAAAAAATATAATGCAGTATATAAACACTACCGATGGGGAAATTCAGCATGCTAGGGGATTGTAAGGAGGGGCCATCCACCCAATCTGTGGTGGAAGAAAGGCTTCCTGGAAGAAGCACCACTAAACAGAGACCTGATGGAGCTACAGGAATGTGGGAAAGTGAAGAGGGGTATTACAAGCAAAGGGAACAGCACATACAAAGTCCTGAAAGGAAGAGAACGTGGTGAATTTGAGGGACACAAATCAGTGCGGTCTAACTGGGTGGGTTGTGGAAGGTAAAGTGAGGTAAGGTCATGCTTTGAAAGTGGGCCTTTAAAGCCAGAGTGAGAAATTTGGAATTTTTCTGATAACAGAGGGGGAGGCAGGATGGGCTTTTAAGCAGAGAGTGTGACATGTTCAATTTTGTGCTTTAGGGAGACCATTCTAATTGCACTTTGGCAGAAGGATGGTTCTGTGATAATTGGGCAGTTGAGAAGAGGGGTTAGAGCTGTCTTGTGTGGCAGAAAAACTCTTTTAGGATTGTCCTTGGTTAATAATTTAGTGCTTTAATATATATGCTTGGAGCCCCGCCCATCTGCCCATGACACTATTTTATGCATACTCAGCCCAAGGCTTCCAAAGGGCTGACAGTGATTCTGCGTGATGACTTTCTCTGGTAACTGGAGCCCCGTGAGCCTGTGTCCAGGATGTTAATGCTCCATGGGATTAGCTCTCAACCAGTGACTGATGTGAGTTGGTAAATGAATACCCTGGTTCCCTTGCTATCCCAGGTGAGATAACTGATTCCCCCAGTGGTAACCTCTTCAGTAACGTACTGTTTATTGACTTATTTCCTTTCATTGTCTCACTTACTCCACCCCCTACTATATTGGACACTTGTGATATAACATGCAGATGTCCGTTCATTGAAGGACTTCCTGCCTAGAGTGCTGTTAGCCGATGACCTTCAACTGTCAGTCCCTTTAGGGATCATCTAGCTGCAGACAGCTGCTGTGACCAAGGAAACACCTTATTCTGGAGAAGCCCGCACCTCATGACTGATTCATATGTGTTTATAAAAGCTCAGCCATCCCCGCCGAGTTTTGGACTACTTGTAAGTGTTGTTCCAGCTTCAGAGCTCTCTGTAGGGTTGGTGCAGGTATTACTGGGCCTGCATTGTGGCTAACCTCCTCTGCTTCCCATCCTCTATTCCTTCTTCCTTTTATAGGTGTTGATTCCAAGGGCATTCTGTAACTAACATCCTGCATGCTAACCCCATCTCAGAGTCCACTTTCTGAGGAACTCAACCACTGACATCTCCTTTCCTGGGGTCACCTCTCAAACTCCTTGAATCATTGTCTTTCTGGCTTTTTCTGGGAGAACCAAACCCAAGACATTATTAAATCTTGCTAAGAAGCTGGGTAAACAAAGTTGGCTCAGTCTGAGTTCTAGGGCAGAAAGAAAAACACGTGAGAACCCAATGGTTTTGGAAGAAAATGATTAAGGACAGGGGATGTTTCTTTAGATATCAACACAAACCCTGTATCAACTATTTTCCCCTAGACTTGACTGTTGGAATATGTAACCATTTGTACAAAATAAATCTCTCTGCATGTTCTCTCAAGTACACTAAAGTACCTAGAGTTGCTCATGTGGGAAGCAATAATGCTATATTTTGTAGTGTCTACCCTTATGACTTTCATTTAGGGGCTCATTTTTGAAACCACTGTGTGTTTTCTCTGTCCACAGTTTTGTAATATAGCACATCCAGACAGTCACTAACTTCTCGTACTGCACTGTTGCCTACAGAAGGGCAAGTGACCATTGATGTCCCCCTACGTATCCCCCCTCAGTGCATCTGGACTCACTTGCAGCTATGGACAGTTCCCACATGCGTCTCCCTTTTCTGCCCTTCAGCTTCCTCTGGTACCTGGGAGAATGGTGTTAGATCTTAATGCCCTAGGTGAAACCCTCAACCACCGGAGCATGGAAATCATCAAATGAATGACCCAGCCTCCTCATCATCCAGAGAGACCTTTTAGAGGAATGTTTCATATGATTTCTCATAAGACTTCTAATAGGAGTGAGTCCTTATTTCCCCTGGTGGTATTCAGCTCATCAGAATGCTTTGTTGGCTCTTACCCTTCTCTGGCTCACATTTCCCATTTCCTCACTTGTTCTTCCTGGGGTCACTTCCCAAATAAACTACCTGCATTCAAGTCTAGCCCCTGATTTTAGGGAAACCCAAAGTCAAACAACTGCCTATCTGCAAGGTAAAATTCATCAACTTCACATAACCTCTATTTTTTTAGTTGATTGACCCAAATATACTTTCCAAATTTAGTGAAAGCCTGCTATGCCTTCTTTTTTTAGATAAACAGAAAAAAAATCCTTAATTTTACTTAAGTAGATTTTAAAAAGGGGTATACATGAAGCTAAGTCCTTCTCTGAGTCAGAAGTCCAGACTTTGGACTGGACACTGGGGCCCATGGAAACCTCCTTCTGCCCACAGACCGATTTTCCAATCCAGGAGAAAAGAATCGAGTTTTGGAGTTTGTACCTTGTCTTGCTTATATTGACAAGGAAGCCTCTGGCCATGACTGGGTTTGGAAGGAAGTCTGTGCAGAAAATCATCAGCTTTTCTTTTCCTCTGCACTTTGATGGGCTACTTTTTCATTCCACGTCACAAATTTGGGAAGGCCCATCTGCCTGTGTGATTAATGAGCCCTCTCTGCAAAAGCAACAGAGATAAATGTCCTCTAGGAACCCAGCAAAGAGAAATGAAGAAATAGGATGGCTAATTTTCAGCCATTATTTTGGAGTCTGAACTCCTTCCCCACATCAATTTAGCTATTATTTCAAAAACTAATTAATCTTCACTCAGGCAGCTCCAAGGGACCCGTGTTTAGATAATTAACAACCCGTGGATTATGAAAAGTCTCACTTGCAAATTTGGCTACAGCATTTGGGTAGAAGAACACTTTTTGTATTATTCCATTTAAACCCTCTTCCATCCATCCTTCATTTCCTGACAATTAAGAGCAAATAATTAACCGTGATGGATTTTGCTTGCCTACTTGCTGCTCAAATAATGTTCTCCCTTCCTCTTTGTTCTGAAACCACCTCCATCTGAGCATTTTTGACCAGCTTTGTAGATAATTGCGTTGAACCAGGTAACAGTAGGCTTCATTCGCAATTAACACGCATCAAGAACATTTGGATTTTGCCTTGGATGGGGAGTGGGAGGAAATTCCCAGGGCTCCATCACAGAAGCAGCTTGTAATTTCTCCTTGGCCCTCCAAAGACTATCGCATTCAGGTATAACTCTATTTGTAAAATGTTTTCTCTGCCAAACGTGAGGAGGAATTGAGGCTAGACATTAGGGATGATTTTGTGACTGAAAAGGCTGAAACACCCTAGAACAAATTACCAAAAGACATGTTAGCTTCTATGGAATTTCAAAACCACCCCCTCCTGGAAATGTCACTCATTCAACAAACTGGGTGCCTACTGTGTGCCAGGCAGTAGAGAAATTTCTGGAAACACAATGGCAAGGAAATCAAATGCTATTCCTGCCCTCATGAAACGTACAGTCTAGGGAGGAGGTCAGACGGTAATGAATTGATCCCCCAAATTTAAATAAAATTACCTCTGGAGAAACAGAATAAAATGGAAGTATTTAATAGGAAGATGTGACGTATAGTGGAAGTGCTGGAATGGGTTGGAAAGGCTTCCCTGAACAAGGAACATTTAAGCTGAGCTATGAAGGGTGAGTAGTTATGAACTCTTGCAGGAAGAGCATTACTTCTAGAGAACTGCATGTACAAAACCTCTGACATTTTGAAGGAGCTTGAGTGGATAGAAATCTGAAGATTTCTAAAATAAAAAATATCCTGTGGATTTGGAATATATTTTTTTATAAAGATATATTTTATTTTCAAAGCTTATATAAATGTTTCCTCATTTAAAAATTAATATTCAGAAAATTAAAAGCTAGAAAAGTTGGTAGCGGGAGGAGTGGAACACAATCACAGAAAATTCAGCTGCCTAAACCCCTCTGTGGAACTGCAGAATCATAGACCTCTAGAGGTCAGCTGGGTGGGGAAACTGACGATCAGAGAGTGTAAGTGACATGCTAAAGGCACACAGCTAATTAGTAGTAGGCATCCTTCCAGGAGTGTACGTGTCATTGGGGTACTCATGAAGGTTTGGGGAAGTATATCTACAAATATTTTCTATTAGAATGGTTAATACTTGATTGAATGTATCAGGAATAATATAACTGGTTCATCATATTTGGATCTCCTGGATGGTATTGTTTAGAATGAGGTTATGTGGGGAAAAGTGACTTGGTTTAAACAAAAGCTTAATAATTACTACAGTTGATACACAAATATGGCAAAACCTGCTGACATTAACGAAGCAGAAGACAGATAGGAATGGGTGCACCACACCGTGCTACCCAGAATACTTTAGGGTAAATTATTTAGGGATAAGGGATTTTCCAGCAGACCTTACAAACCCTTCAGGGCTTCTGGTTCCAAAGCACTTAGGGTTCTTTTCATCTTGTTCCATTCTTTGGTTTCCTTTCCGTGAACGTATCCCCTTGGTGTGGCACCTGGGTGGCCCAGTCAGTTGAGCATCTGACGTTAGCTCAGGTCGTGATCTCATGGTTCATGAGTTTGACATCCACATTGGGCTTACTGCTGTCAGCCAGAGCCAGCTTCAGATCCTCTGTCCCCCTCCTCCTCTACCCCTCCCCCACTTGTGCATGCTGTCTCTCTCTCTCTCAAATGTATAAACGTTAAAAAAGAAGAAAATATCCCCGTGGTTCATCTTTCTTCAAGCTATGGGAGAAGAAAGTAAAAGGTTACCGACTTCACTTCATGTAATCTTAAAAATAATAGCCTTGAATATAACGTTGGTTATGGCAAGTGAGAGATTTGTGAAGGGAGTTATCAGCACCTTTCCAAGACTGGGCAGTTAAGGAATGTGAACTTTGGAAGCAGATTAAGGCACTTTGGCAGTTAAACCTTTTAGCAGGAAGATTATACTCATTAAGAAGCCTTTAATTTCTGGGGCATTTAAGTGGCTCAGTTGGTTAAATGTCCAACTTGGGCTCAGGTCATGATCTCAAGGTTTGTGGGTTCAAGCCCTGCGTCGGGCTGTGTGCTGACAGCTTTGAGCCTGCAGCCTGCTTCCGATTCTGTCTCCTTATTCTCTGTCCCTCCCCACTTGCTCTCTGTCTCTGTCTCTCAACAATAAATATAAAAACCTTTAAAAAAAAAAAAAAGAAGAAGAAGAAGAAACCCTTAATTTCCTTGGCTCCCCTTTTCTCCAGGTTAGTTCTTCAGGAAAATTGGCTGTCCCCCCTCATGAGCTCTCAGGATGGGCCGGAGGATGGTGTGGAAGGCAGACACAGGAATACTCGCTCATCAGTGGGCACAAGTTTCTGCTGAAAATGGTTTCATCTGAGAGCAGGTGTGGTCAGGGCTGATTTATTCATTAGCACAGTAGGTGCAATACCTAGGGCCCTCAAAAATATTTTAATTTCCTTTAAAAGCAGAAGAAAACCATGAATATAATCAAGCCAGGGTTATATTTGTTTTTATTACCAACACAGTCATAATATATGTATATTATATATAATCTATTTATTTGTCTATATCTATGCATACATTTTATATTTTTTGAGGAAGGGATTCCTAGAGGTGCCTAAGACCCATAAAAATCATAATGTGGCCTGGGGTACAGTGGACATCTTTATTTTTGTCTTCTCCCCATCTATTCCCCCATCTTCTAGTCATAGAACCGTAGTTCTCCTGCAGGAAACTACTCCTCCTATATTCTTCTTTCTGTAGGATTCAGATGGGTTTTGTCAGTCCTTGCTCCAGAAATGGTCATGTGATTCAGGCCCAGCCCATCAGAAGCCCACATCCCTTATGATTGGTTCAGGATGAGGCAGTGACCTAAGTGGGGCCAGTCAGGGCCAACAAAGCTCAATTAATTGTGGGAAGTGAGGAACTGAATGTATGTAGGCTGGAGATGCTGGTCACCATCTTTATCTCTGTGTGTGGAGAGTTGGGAAAGAGGCTATCAGTAGAATAGCTGTGGGGTGTCCAGCAGTAGGAGTTTGCGGTCTTTAACTTAAGGGTTGGGACACCTCTCTACCCCAGACTCTCTCTGGAAAGAATCTGACTGGCTCATCAGACAGGTGTTTACTTCTGATCCAATCAGCTGTGGCTAAGGGGTGGGTGGCAAAGTTCTACAAATATGATTGTGAAGATTCAGTGCCCTGTGGGAGTCCTGGGCACAGCAGACGGTGTCAAGTGTAGGTTATTTGCTAGAAGGATTTTTTTTTCAGGTTAGAAGGCTATGGAATGTCAGGTAATATGGCTTGGCTTCTAATTTTGAATGGGGAACTTCAGGAAGCTTTGACCTAATTCGGAATTTCTGAATTCATGTTTCTGTGATACTAGTGTCAGTGGGGATATTCAAAAGGATTTTATGGTCAAGTATATTTGGGAAATAACAGTTTAAAATAACATCATTTGAACTCCTTTCTTGTAGGACTTCTTGGATCTTTAATATATTTATGTACATTATGAATTTCCAGGGGAGGAGGAAATTGGAGGTCCAATATTTCTTAAACTTGTATGACCACCAAATTAGGGGTTTCAAGGAATTCCTAGCTTTGAGGAAAGCTACTGTGTTGAGGAATACAGTTTAAGAAATACTGGTCCAAGTTGATTAACCTTGAGAGCATTAAATGCTATAAAGGAAAAACATTTAAAAATCTAAAACCTTTTAAAAAGCCTCTTTTTATGAGGATGCACCCAGCATCTGACAGGTTCACAGTTTTCCCTACTAAGAGATGTAGAATCCTGTACCAGCTCCATCAATATTAAAAATAATAAAAAGCAACCTTTATCTAATGCTAATTCTAAGCCCTAGGGAACTGTGCTAAGGGATTTATGTGCACTGTCTCATTTACTCCTCACCACAATAAAGGAGGTAGATGCTATGATTAGTCCTGTTTTACAGCTGAGAAAACTGAGGCACAGAGAGAGAAAGTAACTTGCATGTGGTGGAGGTAGAATCTGAAGCCAGGCAGTCTGACTGCAACATCCTGCCCCCAGCTCAACCTAACGCTAAAATACTTTGCATATTACATTGGGCAAGTCTCTTCTCTTATTGAATCTCAGTTTCTCGATCTGTAAATTGAGTGCATTAGACTAGAGACCTTTTGTTTGTTTTGAGAGTGAGAGAGAGAGAGAGAGAGAGAGAGAGAGAGAGAGAAAGAGCTTGAGAGTGTGCATAAACAGGGAAGGGGCCGAGGGAGAGGGAGAGAGAGAACCTTGCATGCTCCAAGCTCAGCTTAGATCCCACAACTGTGAGATCACAACCTGAGCCAAAATCAAGAGTCAGATGTTTAACTGACTGAGCCACCAGGCAGCCCAGACTAGAGACTTTTAAAGCGGTCTGGCTCTACATACATTGCATGATTTGATATCTGTAACTCCACCTTGAGGAAAGTGGCATCAATAAAATGATTTCCTTGCTGCAAGATGGAATGACTTAAGACATGGAAGAAAGCGGAGGTAGAAGGGGGGAACTTCAGATGATTGCTTAGGAACAGGGGCAAAGCCCTGAATGTAGGCTTCAGCACTGTAGAAGGACACGCGAGTGAGGTAAGAACCTGTGAAAATGAGGCCTCTGGAGAGGTCTCTATTGATTGCCAGTCTAAATTTAGCTAACATATCAGACGTCCAGACAGACATCAATGGCTGCATGAGAAGCCTCTGCTTTTTTCCTGGCATGCGGCAGACAGGCGTTCAAGCCAGACTCAGCAGTTCACTGGTTTGCCATCCATCAACCTATGGCAGGTGGGCCTTGAGTCATCTCACGTTCTTCTGGCTCTGCGTTGCTCACATGGGACAGATGTCATGTGCCAGAATTGATGCTTCCTTCCAGAGGAAGAGGACAGAATGGAAGAGGCCTGTTAAGCAAACCCTTGATGACACTATGTATCTCTAGACCACTTGATGCCTTCCATCTCATGAGGGCCTCACAATGACCCTGAGAGATGGGTAATAATAAATGCAGCCTGAATTTATTGAGCACATACTGTGTTTCAGGCATGGGCATAAATGCTTTAAATACATTATTTCATTGTATCATTTCATGGAGATCCATACAGCTAGAGTGACCATATATTCTGGTTTACAAGGGACAGTCCTGATTCATAGTTGTTAGTCTGGCCTTATTATTAATAGCACCCATTTCACCCTCAAAAAATGAAGTTTTACAGTTATAAAATAAGTAAGTCATGGGGATGTCATGTACAGCTTGGGGAATACAGTCAATAATATTGTATTGACTTTGTATGGTGACAGATGGTAACTAGACTTAACTTATTGTGGTGATCAGTTTGCGATGTATAGCAAGTGTCAGATCACTACATTGTACACTTGAAACTGATATAATATTGTATGTCAGTTATACCTCAATAAAAATGCTTTTTTACACAGGAAATTATATGGTCCTCTTAGGTATGGTCAGACCATGTGGGTTAAATTCTAGGACTTCTATTAAGAGCTACGTACTACTTGCCTCAACTTCAACATATAAAACGAGACTAATAACGGACATATCTCTCTCTAAATTGTTTTAATCCAAATTCAAGAACATACTACATAGTAAAATATATCTGTAGAAATTCATAGGATTGTGTATGTGGGGGAAACATATGTATTTAAGCTACATATAATCTATCTATAGCTTAGCAGACTAACAGCATTTAACAAGTCTTCCATAATGGGTAGCTTTTTACTCCTCTGTTTTTCCATCTGTAAAATGGCAACAATATCATATGCTAATGCCACATATCTGGTGTTCAGTGGTTGGGATTATTGTCTTAATCTTGGTAAAAAGCTCCCTCTGTGGAGGATTGCCATATTTTAGGTTAAAGAAATGGCTGTCTTACTCCACCAGTATTTTGTTTTGTTTTTTCTTGTTTTTTGTTTTTTTGGGGTTTTTTTTCCTGGTTAATAATGCCAAGAAGAGGTAATGTCATGACTTGGATTGTAGAAGAGGTCTTGGAGAAATTGACCTTGCGTTGACCTGGAAGGTTGCTGGACAGGTGCTCTCCAAGGTCCTGAGGGGTATTTTGTAACTATCTCATTTGTAACCAGAAGGGCATTTTGAGACACTTGGGTGTATTTTGTGGTAGATGAATAGATGGTCTGTGTTCAATGAGTATCATGGCCCTGCAATTGAAAAATGAACTGAAATATTAATAGGTCTTACCAACTGCTGGGTGATTGCAGAGTTGAAAAGGCACAGGAAGCCTTTGGGACAGAATTGCTATGTGCTAGAACAGAAATGATAGGAAAGGAAAAATGCTATGGGCTGGGGAGAGTGACTGCCCAAATTGAGCAGAGCTATTATTTGAGGGCAAGGACCACATATTCTGTATGCTGTTAGGTGAATTTTGCCCCCTTAGGATTATCAGTAAACTACTTGTATCTGTGCTTGGGAAATTCACCAAAGACTGGGTCGAATTAGATGACAGTCATAGGTAAAATGATGAAGTAGGAGAATGGTTTAGTTTCAGTACCCTCTTCACATCCTTCATACCATACCTACACCCTGAATACAAGAACATATCCCCATGTCTTGGAAACTGCTATCTGGACCTGCCTGGCACAGCTCCATATTCTTCAGAAGGACCTGTATAGTTAGGGATGTATTTAGCTGCAAGTAAAACTCATCTGTAGTAGCTTATAACAAGAAGTCAGGAAATAAATGGCTACTGGTGTTGGTTCAGTGAGTGGCTTGAGAATGTCAGGGCCACTGTATCTGTTCTTGCTTCAGTCTTTCCTTTATGCTTGTTATCTTAAGATCATGTGACAGCTGCTTTAGTTTCAGACATCACATATATGTTCAAGAAAGGAAGATGGGCAGGGAAAAAGGCAGTCGCCACACCGGCTGCTTCTCTCTCCTCTTAATAGGAAAGCAAATGCTTTTCACAGGACTGCTGCCTCAGCTTTTGGCTTACATTTGTCCCCTGTGCCTGGATCACATAACCATCCTTAGCTGCAAGAGAGGCTGGGAAGAGGGAACAAGATTGTCATGATCAAATTAGACCAGGCACAACCAATTTTCTGGCATTGGCACTCATTTTTCCAAATAAAATTTGGTTTTGTTATCAAGAAAGAAGGAGGAATAGATATTGCTGAGGCAATGAACAGTGTCTTCCACTGTCCTTTTTCTTTACCATCTGAGATAGTAATCTGGGGAAACTGATTTCTATTATGTTTTTATACCTTAAGAGTCTTGAACTGTGCTTATAGCTTCACAGAAAATGTTTAAATGGATAAATGACTAGTGTATTTCTGCTGAATTATAAAACAGGCCAAGTAGTCTCATTTCCTGTTAATATATTTTGGTTTGGGGCTAGGATTTTTATGAAAACACATCACAATTTAAAGATGTGGTTCTAATAATGAGAATTTCAGCTAACAGCAGGTCAGAAAGGGCAAGTCATAGAACATTGGACTGTGCAGTATCCCTTCGTTCAGTTTCCACTGCTTTTTAGTTTTCTGAGGAGAGTCCTAATTTATCAGCCCTGGAAGGAGTCTTTGATGATGATAATCAATAGGTAGAATTTTTGAACACTCACCACTTGCTAGGTACTCTACTAGGACTTTCAAATTATCAATTCGTTTCATCCTTGTGAGGAACCTATGAGGTAGATACTATTATAATCCTTATTTCATAGAGGTGGGAAATTAAGACCCAGAAAGACTTAGTAACCCACCTGTGTTTATACACACTGCAAGAGGGGGAGCTTGGGTTCAGATCCAGACTGCTGGCTGCAGAGCACATATTCATACTCCTTAGGCAAAGTGGCCTCTCTGGTAATAATAGCTGCCCTTGGTTGAGAGTCTATTTATGTATCTGCTGTACAGCATACATTTACATAAGCATGTTACATATGTTTTCTCATTTGATTTTCACAGCAACCCGATGACATAATTACAGTTGTTATCCTCATTTTACAGTGAAAGAAACAAAGCACAGAGAGGTTAAGTGACTTGGCCCCGAATTAGTCTGTGTAGGGTGAACTCTGGCTTCTCTGGGCACTAAACTCAGGATCTTTGCTTGTATTGTTCTATATTTCTTGAGATCAGTCTTTTTATTTATTTATTTATTTATTTATTTATTTATTTATTTATTTTTAATTAAATTTGTTTTAATGTTTATTAATTTTTGAGACAGAGAGAAAGAGAGAACAAGTGGGGGAGAGGCGGAGAGAGAGAGGGAGACACAGAATCCAAAGCAGGCTCCAGGCTCTGAGCTGTCAGCACAGAGCCCAATGTGGGGCTTGAACCCATGAACCTGAGCTGAAGTCGGATGCTTAACCGACTGAGCCACCCAGGTGCCCCCAAGATCATTCTTTTTAAATCCCTCATTCTGGAGATGAGATTCAACAAAAACAGGATGAGGAAAGCTCATTGAGTGTGGTTAGAAAGTTCCTAGATGTTAGGAAGTCTGTGAGGTAAGGGTTATTATCTTCACTTTACATGTATTGGTTATGTTACGTGCTAACATGCTATATCCAAGAGGCCCCCAAATAGAGTGGCTTAAACAAGGTAGAAGCTTATTCTTTCCTCGTGTACTGGTGGAGTTGGGTGGTTTGAAGCAGCCTTCCATTATTAGATTCAAGGCAGCTGTTCCACTTGTAATTTCTTAGCAGAAAGGAGAAAGGGAATGTGGAGGGAAAATAGCTTGCTTTTAAGGGTGCAATATAGAACTTACACATACCATTGCAGTTTCTCCCGTTTACATTTCATTGGTGAGACTGTGGTCACATGTCCTCATGCTGCAAAGCAGGCTGGGAAATACCTAGATGGGTGGGTGGCCTTATGTTCCGGGAAAGGAAGGAGGGAATGATGGGTAGTGGAGGCCAGTCAACAGCCTGTGCCACATCAAAAGTGAGGAAATGGAGGCTCGGAAGGGTAAATCTGTGTCTGGTACCATAGAGTGGCAAACACGGAACGTGCACATTTTGAGGAAGACTAGATGTGGGAGAAATATCAGGATGTGGGGAAATAGCTCAGTAGGTTGGGTGGGGGTGGGGCAGAGAAAGCACACTGCAAAGCCCTGAGTGGCAGAAACAGGCCACAGTGAAAGACTCAGGTACCTGGAGCAGCCAATCCTGGAGGCTGGTAGAGTGGATATCTGGGTGCACATGAATGCATGCTTATGATTGGGTGCTGTGATTGGAGGCACTGACAGGAAGCAGGGCTTTAGGACTGTACAACTCTAGGGAATACCATTTCCAAATAGCACTGTGGAAATGGTGCCCTGGAGTTATGCAACACTTTGACTCTGCCAGGAAGGCCTTTCTCCTCTTGCACTGTCATAGGTTGGAGTTCTTAGGGAAGTGGACTTTGAGATGGGGATTGGCATGCAGAGGGGTTGTTAAGGAGAGCTCTTGGGATCAACACCTATGGGGGTAAGAGAAGGAAGTAAGATTGAAAAGAGGAGGAAATTGAGCTGTAATTTGGTCTCAACAGAAACTTCAGCCAGCGTTAGGGAGAGTTCCAAAGAGGAGGCAGTCTTCCAAACTAGTCTCAGAAGTTGTCTGTTAATTAGTAGTTGGGGACAGTCTGCCCAGGAAAGGCGGCATGACCTTGGGCATGACCTTAGATGAGATAGCTCTCTCCAGCTGAGGCAATCCCTGAAAGGAGCTGATTGTAAAGGGCTCTCTTTTAAAAGTACTTCAGGAGTTGAGCTATTACATCCTTCATTTCTGAAACACCTCACAGTATCCTCTGCATTCCTCAACCAACACACTGCCTGCTCTTCCTTTATCACAGAGTGTGTTTTGAAGAGCTCCCTTTGTCAAATCCCAAATATCCTTAGATTGGTGGGCCAGGGTATCTACAGCTTAGATTTCATTATGAACTAATTAACTGTTAGTCTATCAGCCCCTCCTGGAGGTCTGCTACTAGCATCAGAGAACACTAAAGGGACAGGTCACACCAAGACTAGATGGGACAAGTGACAGGAAGCCTACAGGAAGCAGAAGCGGAAGCTGAGAGGGAGGCATAACCAAGTTCTTCCTTTCCTCACCTCGCTCAAGGCAGATTCTGCCAGCGGTGGGAATCAAGGGGAGAATGGGATGCCACGTGGTTCTGAAGTCAGACTTCACAATTTTCCCCAAAGCCAAGCCTACCCAGACATTCCTTCTTTCTTTTGTTTGAATTTCTAATTTGCTCTTTACCAAGATGGCTGCCTGTTCAGGAGGATGAAAGATCACAGTTTGATCCTGTTCAGAGTTTGATTTTTTTCTCTCTCCCGCTCAGCATAACAGCTCACGCATCCGAGGGCTACAGCTAAAAAGTGATTTTTAAAGGCTTCTCATTGGCAAAGAAATCAATGGAAAGAAATCTCTCCCCCCCACCTTACATTCTGCTCTTAATTATTTTACTTTCCAATCCCCTGCTAGGAAAGTTTTGTCTGAGGCCATCTGTCATACTTTGTCAGAAAGTTGCATTGTTAAGGATGGGGGTCCTGCTGGTTGAACTGAGGAGCTGGTGAGATTTCCCCATAGTCTTGGCAGTTAACTCAGTTTGAGAAAGGGGCGGAATCAAAGAACTCCATCAGGAAGATGGAATCCCAAGGCAAAGTCATCTTTCAAGGGCAGGGTTATTGCTGAAATATCTTCACGGCAGCCTCCAAGGAACAAGTTTCAGAGATGGTGGTGTTGATGAAAGGGACAGGTCAGAGAGGGATGACCTTTTAAAAGATATGGAAGAGAGGACTTGGATGTCCCAGAAGGTCTCCCTCCAAGGCTCCTCTGTTGCTCAAAGGTTGTGTCACCTTGGGTAAGTTGGCTACTTCTCTGAGCCTCCGTTTCCTTATCTCTGAAATGGGTGAATACTCTCTACATATTTTAGTGAGATGAGGCAGTGAGGGAACTTGGAGGGACCATAGGCCAGGATAAATAACAGAGACTTTAACAAAATTGTGGTGAGAACACTTAGCGTGAAAGATACTCTATTAAGTTTTTTACATGAATGCTACAGTATTTTTAGCTATACGCACAATGTTGTATAGCAGATTTCCAGAACTTGTTCATTTGCATAAATGAAACTTTATCCTCATCGAATGACAACTCCTCATTTCCTCCTCCCCCCAGTCCCTGGCTACCACCATTCAACTCTCTGTTTCACTATTTTAATACTTCATGTAAGTGAAATCATGCAGTATTTGTCCTTCTGTGACTGGCTTATTTCACTTTGCATAACGTCCCCTAGGTTCTCCATATTCTGACATATGGCAAGATTTCCTTCTTTTAAAAGGCTAAAAAGTACTCCATTATATATATATATATATATATATATATATATATATATATATATATACACCACATTTTCCCTATCTGTAGCAAAAACAAAAAACCTGAATGAAAGGTGGGCAAAGGACTTAACAAATAGACATTTCTCTAAAGAAGACAGGCAAATGGCCAAGCAGTATGTAAAAAGATTCTCGGTGTTACTAATCACCAGGGAAATGTAAAACTAAGCCACAAATGACATATCACCTCGAACCTGTCAGGATGGACAAAAGATAATAGGTGTTGATGAGGATGTGGAGAAAAGGGAACCCTGTACGTTGTTGGTGGGAGTGTAAAATGGTACAGCTTACTATGGAAAACAGTATGAAGGTTTCTCAAAAAATTAAAAATGGAATTATTGTATGATTCAGCAATCCCCACTCTGGGGACAAAAGGGGCTTAATCATCAAGTCCTTGGAACTGGAATGAAAAGTTACCAGAATCTAAAATATCTCTAATGACCTTCTTCTCTTTCCTTTCCTAACTCATGGTCTCTGTCTTTACTTCGGGATTCTTCTATTCTCCTTTCTACAGACCTACCTCATCTGTAATGCATGGTTTCTGCTTACCAAAATAGCAGCCGGGACGAGCCTTTTGCAGTGTCTCCATCCTTACTCTCCGTTATGAACTTTCAGCTTCCATTCCCAAGAACAGATACCTCCTCCTGTTTCTTAGCTCACATTCCTGTGAGAGAAAATCTGTTTGGTTCAGCTCATCTTTATGCACTAGGACTCCGGATGGCTGCCTCAGGTCAGGTGATTAAACCTATGCCAGTCAGCTGTCCCTGAAAGGGTGGGCTCACATCACATTACATCACAGGGAAGCTTATTGCCTAAGGAATTTTTACATTTATGAATGAGTGGTTGAAGCTGACCATAGTATTTGTGGTATTCTCTGGTGCTGCCCCCACTGCCTTTCTCAGAACTGCCTCCTGCAAATGACCACATGAAGAAAACAGTCGAAGCTGCCCAAGCCAGCAGATTCACACAGAGAATCCAAACCAGTTTAAAGTGGATATGAAATCAGTGCAATGTCTTATGGGGTTCCTGACTTGGCTTTCTTTAGCTTTAATCTGATTAAAAGGGAGATAACTAATTAAGGTAGAGTGTTTTCCTTGGAGGGTAAAGGCTGGGGTAGGGGCGGGGTGGTTAGGAAGTTGCTAAGTATGGCAGAATATATTTTCCAGTGATGCTCACACCAATATCTCCAATCCAACATGCTTCTCTGGAGCCTTGATACTCCCCATTAAGTATCCATGCCACTTCCCCGCCAACCTTATGACTACCTTGAGCAATAGACTATCATGGAAATGGTGTTAAATGATGTCCCAGACTAGTTCACAAAAATGCAGTGAACCTCCTCCTTGTTCTATTAGGATGTTCTCTTTTGGGACATAGCCACCATGTTGTGAGGAGGCCCAAGTAGCCTCTGGAGGGGAACCAAGCTCTTCAACCCATAGCTTTGGCTGGATTCCCAGCTTAAAACCAGCACCAACTAGCTGGCATGTGATGAGCCATCTTGAAAGATCTTCCAGCTCCCAGTTCAGCTGCCTCACCTAATGCTGCATGGAGCAGAGAATAATCATCTCTGCCAAGTCTTACCCAAATTGCAGATTTGTGGGCAAGATAAATGATTGTGCTTGTGTCAGGCCACTAAAGTGTGGGATGCTTTGTTAGATAGCAATTAATAGCAGATACAGCATTAAATAAACACTCTTACAAACTTTCCTAGTTTCGTGTGTGAATGGGGAGTTAAGAGGGTTAAAAGCCAAATAGAAGAGGGTTGAAAATGGACAAGGGGAGGTCAGAGGTCATTGGCTGCACAGGAAGGAGAACGCCCCAACTCTTAAGAATCACCACTTACTGAGTACTTACTATGCACCAGACTCTGAGCTAAGGGTTTTAAACTAATCCCTTATACCTCTTCTGAGAGGTGGTGACTATTACTGACATCATTTGACTGCTGAGGAAACTGGTTTTTGGAGAGTTTAAGCCTCTCACTCATGGTCATGAAGCCAGTATATTGTAGGGTTCACATTTGAACCCAGGTCTGACATCAGATTAATTCATTCTTGACCAGAGATCAGGAATCAGGAATAAGATCAGAGATAAGCCTATTCTTAACAAATGTGTAAGCATTTAACAGGGAAATTTTTCTCATCCCCTTTGTGATTCATGGTGAGTTTCACAGTTCCTTCTAATATGTATTTAGCGCTTACCATGTGTCAGGCACTGTTCTAAGCCCCTTACTTACATATTGCACTTAATCCTTAACATAACCCTCATTTTTCAGATGAAGAACCCAAGATCCTCAGGGGTTAAACACTTGCTCAAGGTCACATGGGTCATAAATGGCAGGGCTGAGTCTGATACCAGTTCCCTACCCGTTAGCCACTTCTGCTCCCTAATTTTGTGGATGAGGATGGAGAAAGAAGGAAGCAACAGGGGGAAGAAGGAAAGAGTTGGAAACAGGAGGGAAGGGGAAAATCCTAAAGTGAGACACAGAGGAGGGAAGGAGATAGACTCAAGGCAGCTGGGTTTTGTTGATCACAGAGCTGGTCATTTTCAGATGGAGACATCTTGGTGGGGGAGGGGGACAAAGCTGTCACACCACTGTGAGGAAGAAACCAAGTCTGGGTGGGGGTGGGGGACATTGGCAGGCTGACTGTAGAGCCTGCCTCTTACAGAGCTATTCTTCCAGTAATGTTGTAGAAATATATAGAGTGAAGGAGGAGAGTATGTTGGAATGAAATACTGTATAATTCATTTGTCTTCTTTACTGAGGAGATCTCCCTATAATTTATCAGTAGGAAAGGTTTAAGTGAGTTCTGTAGTTCTTTTTATATGCCCTTAAGAGGCAGGCTCCACTTTGCCAATGGGGGCTTTTTTATCATTCCCTGAACCACAAGTGAGGATCATGCTTTAGAAAAAGGAGAGGAGTTCTAAGAAAAACAAACAAGCAAGAATTTTTGCAACCAAAAGCTACATGATCAAATGCAAAGAGAATGCAAATTGTGACCCAGAATGTAAATTTCCTTCTCTCTACCCTATACAGTATGAGCATGAACACACATACGCGCACACACACACACACACACACACACACACACACACACACGTTGTATGTGCATAGTCATGCACAGACATGCACACAGACACGGACACACACACACACACATACACACAAACTGCTATGATTCCCTGAACACTGTGTTTACATGTCTCCTAAAATTCTGTGGAGTTCCTGAGGCTAGTTGGCCTGAATTCAAATTCTGTTTCTGCCCCCTGCTGGCTTTGTATCTTTGGTCAAGATACTTAACCTCTCTGTGCCTCAGTTTCCTCATGTATAAAATGGACATAATAGTATGTCTAATTCATAGAGTTGCTGTGATAATTAAGTCATTTATTGCGTGTATAGTGCTTAGAAAAGTGTCTGGCACATAGTGGCTCTCCATAAATGTTGGTGATTATTGTGGCTATGAATTGGGTAGATTTCACCACTATCATCACTATTGTCATCATCATCTGTCATCATCAAGACCTCCCTTTTATTGAGCCCTGCTATTCTGGGCCCTGTGTCAAGGGTTTTGCTTGTATTATCTCATTTAATACTCAAAATAGCTGAGTAAGGTAGATACTATTTGGATAGAAAGGGAAATTGAAGCCTGGAAAGATTCAGTAGTTTGCCCGAGGTCACACATGTGGGAAATGGCCAAACTAGAACTTGAACCTAGGTCTGTTTAATTCCCAGCTCTAGTTGTTAGCTATGTACAACATATGATTTCCCTTACGAGAGAGTGAATCAGAGGGGAGGAGAAAGAGGGAGAGGAAGAATCCAGTGGGATGCAGGGGCCTGGAAGAAAGCAGAGGAGACCACGGAAGAGAGAACGAAGTGAATTAGTCATATTACATGCAGCAGATAGAGCTGGGCTGAGAATTGTGGTTCCATAGGGTAGGCTAATAATTTTGCACCCTTCAAACTGGTGCTCTTTAAATATTTGCTTGGCATTCATTTGGAGGAAATCCTGAGCCTGGTGTGGGGCAAAGCCCTCTCCCCTACTGACCTTAAGCAATTAGCTTTATCTCCAGGCTTGCATTTCATATTCAGGAAAACAAAAGCCCTGCCGTTAAAGAGATCAACCCTCAGAGGAGGGCAGTGGGAAAGCATTTGTTGTTACTCAAGCGTGCCTCCTGGGGAGATGTCACTGTCTTCCCCTGTAACTTATCAAAGTTTACTTTCCAACTGCACAAGGTACTATCCCTAAGAGGAGTTCTGGTAAACACAGTTGTCTTCATGTTGTTACCTTTCCAGTGATGTTTTAGAGTCCCATATAGACTTGGGCCCTGGGTAGCTGCCTGGCTACCCTACTAATTAGGTCTAGGAGGAGGGAAGGGATTCTGTGGGTTATTGCCGATAACCTTGGGCAGAGCAAGCCAGCGGGGAGGTGGGGGAGGATGCTAGATGAAACAAAGAGTAGCTAAATGTGTGCTGAGGAAGTGGAATCAGCAAGTGTGAAGAGGTGCTTTTGAGAAGTTTGATAGATTGAGGAGACTGCAGGGTGAAAGGAAATGGCTCTCATTTTTCTTCAGTTATAGGGGAGATCAGAAGATGTTGCTCAGCAGAGGGAAAGGGTCTGTTACACAGGGAGAATTCTATGTAAAAGAGAAGGAGCCATTGAGGGGCAAAAAAATGTCAAGAGGAGGCAGGAGTGAGAAGGATCAAGAGGGATCTAGAAGCTTGGGCTTTGGAGTTGGACATATACAGGTTTGAATCCTGACTCTACCTCTCTAGCTGTGCATCGCTAGGCAAATTGCTTAACCTCTCTGGGCCTTGGTTTTCTCAACTCCAGAATAGGTATAACAATGCTTACTTCACAGACTTGTTCTAAGGCTAAATAAGAAAATGTTTGTAGAGTGCTTAGCAGAGTGCCTAGTACTTAGGAATACGTAGTAAATGCTGCAACAATGAAAAACAAAATCAGAGGTGAGGCTAGGGGAAGATCTGGTGACATTTAGGAATGAAACAGATGTTACATGCTTGATTAAGTTTTACTCTGAGAAGCTTAAGAACTTTCCAGGACAGTGAAATCTGACAGAAATTTTTCTGGGTGCAGAAAAGCCTGTGAAAGGTTTTTCTCCTTCATGAAAACTGAATTGAGAAGATCAAGTCCTCTTTGGAATACCTTTGGATGCTGTTGAGGGAGTTGTGATGTCTGGAGCTGTTGCAGCCATTTTGCCACCTGGGGAGAGGTATGGGAGTGTTAAGCCTGAGACTAAAGGTCAACAGGAAGATGGTGGAGTGGAAAGGTGGAAAGAATGTCCATGATAGAGAGTCACCCAGTCTTGGGGAATAGGGGAGGGGAGGGAAGAAGGGAAGTAATAGAAGGTCCATGACATTGTTGAGCTGCTGAACAAACTACTTTAAGTTCCTTATTGTTTAAGCTCTTTTTAGTTGGGTATTTTGTTAACGGTGGTCAAATGTACTGTGAATGGTAAAGTGTCCCTGGAAGAGGGCGTGGTATTTGCAAAAATTAAGGAGGCTGGAGGCACATGCTCAGAGAACTATAAATAGTTTGGCTGCAGAATAGGGTGGAAGGCAGGAAAGAGAATTCAAACACAGTCAGGGAAGTGAGAAACAGTGCAGTGTAAATGGAATATTCCCAAACATTTAAAATATTAAATGTCTTGATGCTCAAGTACAAAGTAAGACCCGTGAAATAGCTAGTGACAAGGGCGGAGATGCTTTCAGGGGACAGATCACAAATAGTTGGGAACTTTCCTAGAACTTTACAGTGGAGAGCCATTGAACAATTTTCAACATGAAGGGCTTTTGTGAGCATTAGGAAGTAGTGTAGTGAGGGGGAAAGATTGACCTCTTACCGCTTTTTATTGTCTGTTCCAGTGGTGCCTGTGTTCCTCGTTCTTCCTTTGGGATGAAATTTTTACTTACGTTACATCAATGAGCCGCTTACTTCTCTCATTCAGTCTAGGTCACAGATTCCAGGATAAATGGGGGCACTGGTTTTATGATGAGAATAGGCCAGAACATGTGTTCATCTTCAGCAATGTGATATTTCTCATGTACTTTCATTTAGCAGCCTTGTCTCTTATTAAATCTAATTAGTTTCTCTGCTGCTAAGAGATCGAGGGCCTCCTCAAAATGAAAATGTGTAGCCTGACTCAGATTTAGCAGAGGACCTCATCCAGGGTTTTCTGTCACCCTTTCCAGAGGTCCTGAGCTTTTATACTCAACATTGCTACCCCCTACCCATTGTCAGTTGTTTCAAGGATAATAGACATTTAGAAGTTGCAAGATCTGGGAATGTGCACAGTCCTGCCATTGTACTATTGAAGAGCGCAAATGACATTCCTGCCCAATGTTACACAGCACATCGGGAACACAGGTAGAGATCTTCTGACTCCCAATCTGTTGCCTTAATGGCTATATCAAGGCGAACATCATCTGTAGACTTTTGAATGCCACCAATGCATGAAAATATTCACTAATGAATTGTCCACTTAACACATCAATCCCCATTCATATACTTTCACTCAACACTCGTTTATCCCCACTCTCCGTGATCTGAGATTGTAAAAAGCTCCACTGGTGTGAAGGGAATATAGTGCAAACTGGCTGCAAAGAAAATGTTGCATGGAATGCAGGGTTTCATGAAGCTGACGACCGTGATCCCTGGTGAGCTTCTCACATCTCATGCAAAGCCCATGACAACTGAGTACTTGGCAGAGTTAGGCAGTTAAAAAAGACAAAAAATCTGCAAGGATGATCCCACGGTGGGAGCTGCAAAAGGGAGAGAGAAGACGAGCAGGGGATTAAAAGAGATTCCTGGGAAAATTGATGTAGCTCATCTTTATGAACTTGTTGTAAAAGTCCAGCATGAGGTAAAGCATCTCCACATTATGTTGGGATGTAAACTGGCTACAAGAATTATGCTCTGTACCAAATAAATCACTAATACATACTTGGTTTTAAGAATGAACACATGGAGGTCCACCTTGGTGGCTTAGTCGGTTGAGCATCTTACTCCTGATTTTGGCTCAGGTCATGATCCCAAAGTAATGGAATCGAGTCCCTCATTGGGCTCTGTGCTGAGCACGGAACCTGCTTAAGATTCATTCTCTCCCTTCCTCCCTCTCTCCCTCCCTGTCTCTGCCCCTCTCTCCCACTCATATGCTCTCTGTATTAAAAAAAAAAAAAAAAAGAGAATGAGCACATGGAATGATAGAGCAACTTAATTACAACTTCAGTTTGTTTTAATATGAGATGTAAACATTTTCATAATGTCAGGTTTGATTTTAACAATAAAGTCCCAATCAAACGCTTTTTTCCCAACTGTTTTTATCAGGATTTTATTATTTTTTTAATGTTTATTTATTTTAGAGAGAGAGTGGAGTGGGGGAGGGGCAGAGAGAGAGGGAAACACAGAACCTGAAGCAGGATCCAAGCTCTGAGCTGTCAGCACAGAGCCTGATGTGGGGCTTGGACCCACAAACCACAAGATCATGACCTGATCCAAAGTCGGATGCTTAACTGACTGAGCGACTCAGGCACCCCTATCAGGATTTTATTCTGCTGCAGGTAGCAAAAACCTGACTACATTGATATATTTTGTTTTTTTTTTATCATAACATGAAGTTGAGGAAAGGTGGTTTCTGGCTCTGGTGTATTGGCTCAATAATTCTCGAATGATGCCTTTGTAATTTTCTTGTATTTTCCCTCAAGGTTACAAGATGGCTGTTGCTGTTCCAGCCTTCACATCTGCACTCAATTCAAGAAGGGAGTGGGGAGACAGTTGTGCTAGTCTTATCTGACTCTGCATTAAATCAGAAAATCAAAGCCTTTCCCAGAAGTCTCATTAAAGATTTCTGCTTATATTTTGTAGGCGATATCTCTCCTAGCTTCAAGGGCATCTGGAAATTTAGTACAGTATTTCGTTTTCCAGTCTTCAAGTAGAGGGACGTAGCAAGGGATAATGATATTGTGAATGACCAGTGTCTACTACAGTGTTTCAAGTGGCCTTTTAAACAACTCTAATATTAATTTTCTAAGATGGTAAAATTCACCTGTACCTGGAAATTTACTTTCAAGGCCCCAGAAGCTCCCAGAGGTTAGACTTTGGCACATCTTTTAGCAGGAGCTGAAACTGAAATGGAAATTGCTTTGGGCAGTGTCAACTTCACATGATCCTTGCTTTTAGAAACAGCAATGACCATGATGTGCAAGTGGCTTACCTTCCATGTGTAGTATCTTATTTGATTCTATCACAACCCCCGTGAGGTACGTAAAAGAGATGTTATGATATTTCACATATCACAAATGAAGAAACTGAGGCCCAGAGAGATGAAGCAGCTTGTCCAAGCACCCCAGCTGAAAAGTGGTAAAGTTGAGATTTGAACCTTGGTTTTGTCTGATTCTAGATTTCTTCTTGCTCTTTCCACTATGCTGAAATACCACACATCAGCGTTTTCCAAAGCATGTCCCATAGAAATAACAGTTAAGGAATTTCAAAAAACGTGGGATATAACATATGTTGAAATAAATTTGAGACCTTCTGTGATAAACAGAGTCAGACAGAAGCTTCTTGGATATTACATTGTAATTCTCCAAGGACAGGTGAGGATCTGCATCCTTCCCACAATTACTCCACTGTGGCACCTTTGAAATACAACATCCCATAGGACTATCCATTCATTTGTTCATCTAACAAAAATTATTGAGTGCTGACCATATTGCAGGCATTTTTCTAGCTCTTAGGGAACATTGGTGATCAACATAGACTTGGTCCCTGCCCTCAAAGAGCCTCTAGTCCAGCTTGCAGAATACTTCTCTAAATACACTTTGGGGAAAACTGTGATACTTAGTTGGGTTTGCCTATTCCCAGAGAGGAGGTATCCCAAGGGCAGCCAATGACTAGATTCAGGTTTTAGTGGTGACCCAACTCGATTTGCTACCTGAAGTCTGCCTGTTGGCTTTCCAGGTATGAAAGGGGATATTTTCTTTCTTTCTCATCCCACATGAGATGAGAGATAGGTGGGCTAGCAGAGGCAGAATGTTCTAGAACGAAGATAAATAGGCGAAGAGAGGTTGACCAGATGTTCTGGTAATGTTTCTGTCTCACTGGCTTAGAGCCTATGATGGCAGGTACCCCAAGATCCTCAGCTCTCACCGTGGGATTGTCTGTTTCTCCCTCTCTACTCATTGCTTTACCCCCTTCCCTATTGCTTCCCTTTTCTCTTGTTGCTTTGAGTTGTTTGTTTTCCCTGATGACAGCTGACCTCTCTGTTTTCAATCCATTTCTAGAGTGAGAGAATGACTATGAAATATTAAATCCTAGTAAACATTAATGCCCCATCACTGTCACATTAATTCAGCCTTGGGAATTGAGAGGTCAGGATTGGGCTGATGAATCAGTTTCACCTTGTTTACCCATTACCACCACTGCCATCACCTCTGCCACCTGCACTGCCTTCACTGCCACAAATGCCACCACCGGCAACTTTACAAGGTCTTCAGCAGCCAAGAAACCATCCCTTTGTGAGCCTCAGGGACTTTTCGCTCTGCTTATTTTCTTCACCAGCTACTTCCTAAGGCTCAGAAGGCATACCCATACCCAGTAGGGCCATTACATTTTAAAGACTTGTTGCTGAAGGGGGCATCTTGAAGACACCAAGGCAAATTCTAATCTGGATGGTGTCTAAACATGTCACCTCTCTCTACTTCATCCTTGTTTTACTTCTCATCATTGTCCACATGGTCAACATAATTCCTAATAGTAATGGTGTGATGAACTGGTCAACTTAAAAACCATTTTCCTCAATGTTGAGAGAAGTTGCTACATTTCCAGCTGCTTTTATATCTAGAGGTGGAGACTTGGCTTGAGTGTTTTATGTACACAGCAAAACAAGTAAGTACTCATTGTGCCAGGGGAGGAACACACAGCAGGTATGTTCTGGGACAGATAAAGCCTTTTTCTCCCTCTATCCCTTGTTCTATGGACCTTGATGTCTTATGTGGAGGAGTTAGATACATTTGCATAGGGAACCTCAGGAATTCTTGGGAGAAAACAGATTGAAGTTCTGAATGTTAACCTTTTGAAGTTGAATATTATTAGAACATCTTTGATGGACTAAGAACTTTACCTAACATCAGCTGATTGGACTCTGGGGGCCCGGAGGGGAAACTCATTATGAGGGAGGAAGGAAGAGGCTGGGGTGGTGACTTGGCTCTCTTTCAGGGCTGAGTTCTTCCTAGGAAATATAGTAGCGTATGGATGATGTTGACAGAACTTCCACCCTAGCTGTACTGGCACTGTGGGTGTGCCATAGGACTTCTCTCTGTGTGTTTTTGAATGTGTTTAAAGCAATTTTATGATTAATATCCTTAACATGTATCTCTGTATACAAAATATCCTCCAACGTGTATATCCATGTGTGCAGGTGTTTCCTTATAATTCTAGAGATGGGCATGCTTGGTCAAAGAGTGTATCAGTCAGCGTAGGTCGGATATGCAGCAGTAACAAACAACTCTAAAAATCTTAAACCAACGATGGCCTATTTCCCTCTCATCCTGTGTATCTGAGTTATGCTTGTGTCTTCTTACTCTGGGACCAAGGCTGGTGGAGCTGCCACTATTTCAGACATTGCTAGTCACCAGGAAAGAAGAAAAAAGTGCCCTGGGTGTTACCTGGGTGTTACATTGACAATTCAATGCTCTGGCCTGGAAGTGGTACTCATCATTTTTTTGTTTAATAACTCATTAGTCAGAACCAATCACATGGTTAATGACTAGGTGGATAATAACTAGGAGACCATGAAGTTCAGTTCTACCCCATGTCTGGAAGGTGGAGAGCCAGAAACGTTGTGAACAGCATTAGAAACATTGTGAACAGCATTAGTGACTATTTCAAGTGGTATGAACATTTTTAAGACTTTTGATGCATATTGCCAGATTATCCTCTGAAACAGTGTGTCTGTTTATCCTCTTACTTGTTAAACTGACCAAGACTTGTTTTAATAACCATGCCATGCTCCACTGCATGGATGTATCATAAATTGTTTCATCAATCTGAAAAGCAGGCTCCAGACTCTGAGCTGTCAGCACAGAGCCCGACATGGGGCTCGAACTCGTTAACCGCAAGATCATGACCTGAGCTGAAGTCGGACGCTTAACCGACTGAGCCACTCAGGCACTCCAGCACTAATCTCTTCTACTGCAATAATGTGATGAACATTGTTGTACACACATATATTTGTCCCCTTATTTCTTCAGAATAAATTCATAGAAATGGGACTGTTGAATCAAAATGTATGAATACTGTTAAGACTTTTGATACAAACTCTCATACTGTGCCTTTTTATATTCCTCCTGTCAGAATGGAGGAGTGCCCGTTTCAGTGATTTGGAGAGAGTGATAGTAACAGCCGTGTCTTTTAAGTTTCTTGATTCCAGTCTCCAAGTCCAGATGCTCCTGACCTTGGGTGGTTAGAGACTGAGTTCAGACATTTGGATTTGCATCAGGTGAGGAATGAAGAGAGAGAGCTTAGCTGCAAGAACCATTTACAGGCTGGCAGACACTGAGCGTTCTAACTTGCTTTTGTCTTAACGTTGAGTGTCTGCCCGGTAGGTTTACCTTGAAACCTCGTCTCAAGTCAGCCAAGCTAATGGATGAGGCTCACCAGATGATAGAAAAACTAATGGGGCACTTGTTTGACACACTACATCAGCAGACTACTCAGCTTTCTCTGTGATAGCGGCCAAGTCAGCCCCACCCTGCTGATCACAGTGTAAGGGGAGAGGGCAACTGGCAAATTGAAGCCATTAATGGAGTAACTGAGGAAGGACAGATGAAGGGGAGAGTGAGAACAAGGGCTTGTATCTGACATTGGATTTATAACTTTGGGGAAAGGTAAAGAGCTACATGCATGGAGACAGATCTGAGTCTTGCTGTTTGAGACAGTAGTGAAAACGTAGGGTGTGGGCATAAGGGATGCCCACATAGCTCTGCCTTAAAGATTCACGACACATTTGGGAGAAGATGAATTCTCGGATTATAATGTTACTGTTTGTTTCTCTCTCGTGTTCTTTTTGTTTCCACAATAATGGTGTTTACTAAGGAGGGAAGAAGAGGAAGCATGGACAATTTTAGGTAAAGGTTACTGGCAAGCATCTGTTCTAAGCTTTAGTATAGCCGGCATGCACTTGTGTGCATGCATAAGTGTACACACATAGGTGCACATGCACCCTTTGTACCTCTTTCTAGCCCTGTATTAAAAAAAAATTTTTTTTAACGTTTATTTATTTTTGAATGAGAGAGAAAGAGACAGAGCATGAGCGGGGGAGGGGCAGAGAGAGAGGGAGACACAGAATCTGAAGCAGGCTCCAGGCTCTGAGCTTGAACTCATGAATGTGAGATCATGACCTGAGCTGAAGTCGGATGCTTAACCGACTGAGCCACCCAGGCACCCCTAGCCCTGGATTAATTAGGATATTTTGATTGCATAGAATAAACCCAACTCAAAGTGACTTAAGGAATAAGGATATTTATCAGTAGGGAGACCATATCATTTATCATTCAAGCCAGGAAGCTGTTGTTTAGGACAAATGCTAAAGCAGACAGCACACTGGCACAAATGTAAACTGGAATAGTTCCAGGAAAACCAGGATTGTTATGAACGGAATGTTTGTGCCCCTCTGCCCCAACCAATTCACATGTTGAAATTTAATCCCCAATATAATGGTATTTGGAAGTAGTTTTGAGGAGGTAATTAGGTCATGAGGGTGGAGCCCTTATGAATGGCATTAGTGCTCCCCCCATAAGAAGACACCAGAGGGCTAACTAGTCCATCTAAGGATACAAGGGGAATTCAGCCTTCTGCGACCTGGCAGGAGAGGTTTTTCACCAGAACCTGATCCTGCTGACTCTCTGATCTCAGACTTCCAGCCTCCAGAACTGTGAGTAATGAATTTTTACTATTTAAGCCACTCAGTCTATGCCAATTTATTATATCAGCCCAAGCTGACAAAGACAAGGTTGTATGAGCACCAGAATTATCCTACATATCAAGATATCTCTAGGCAGGACAGCTCTAGAGTCAACTTCAAGGACCAAAGACACTGAGGCTCTCAAAGTCTCACTGGCTAGCTTTTGCCCTTATGCTTTTCTCTTGGAGCTCAGAGGTGGCTGCAACAGCTCTAAGCATCAAAACATCAGCATTCTCCAAAGCACTGACTTTGTAAGAGCAAGGAATGCATTTCCCAGAGCCGCACCAGGCTTCCCATCATGTCCACTGGTCACAATCATGTCACATGTCCATGCTCCAGCCAATCACTGAAGGGGCAATGGATTGCCATGGTTGGTTTTGACCAGTCAAGGCTCACCCCTCCCTTGGATCTGAGAGGGGTACAGTACAACTTTAAGCCCTTGGCTGTTAGGAGATTGAATAAAATCAGAGTTCTATTGGGAAGGAGGAGGAGGAGGGTAAGTGGTTGTTGGGTGGACAGTCAAGGGAGCCTGCCACTCACCTACTCTGACCAGACCTCCTATGTGGGATCAGTTGAGAAGCAGAGCAGGGAGACAGACGTAAGTGATCAATGGAATGCATAAGCCATTTATAAATAACCAAGGTCTTACAGTATCTGTGCGTAGAATGATTTAATGTACAAAGAGCCTTTGTTTCTTTCATCTCCCTAGCTCTCCACAACAATCCTCTGAGATTGGCAGTGCGGATAGTAGGGTCCTCCTTTCTCAGCAGCATCCAGGGCCCAGAGGCTGAGGTGTCAACAGCTGTATCCAGTGGGGAGGAAAACTGGGGCTCAGAGTAGTTAGTAACTTGCTATTGATCCCAGAGCTACAACTGTCCAGGAAAGGGTTAGAACTCAGAACTATCTGATTCCACTGTCCATTGTCATACTATGCTATGCTGATCTCAAAGGCAAACCAGTTTTCTTTGGTGGGGGGTGAAGGATATAGGAAGTACATTAGGACAAACATCATTTATAATGGGTTGGGAAGACGAGATTGGTTGGAGTTGTGTGCCGTCTCTGGAACTCGGTATATTTTCTCTCCCGTGTAAGACAGGACACTGGAATATAAGTGCCAGAAAATGACATTATTAGTGAGACAACCTGAACTTAGGGAAGGAAATCTCAGTTCTTTCAAAAATACCCCATCTTGGAGGGTACCATGTATGTGGGCAACCCATCATCTCTCTTTCTCTTCTTCCGTGCCCTACCTCCTCCCATCTCTCTTCTAATTAAGGCTACTCAGGACCCATTTCTAACAAGGGGTGATGTGAGTGCTTCTTGATGAATTCATTTTCAACATGTCATGAGTCAGGAGGCAGCTGGGAGCAGAGCAGCTCAGATATGAGCATTCCTGGCTAATTAGGTTCCTCGCTGCCTTTTTCCTGTACCACCACCCTACCAGTCTGCCGCCCTGTCACGCCCTCTGTTGGATTTCATTCTGTTGGTTGTTTCAGCTAATTTGCAGATCTCACACAGCACTGCACCATCTTCTACATTTATGAAACGTTTCTCCGCTGGGACTGATAATGTCAGAAATAATTAGCAAATCCATCATCCCCTGGGGGTATCTCCTCAGTGGGTGACCTTGTAGTGGTCAGGGAGGGTGGACACTGTGAAAGGTACATTTGCAACGTGTGGGGGAACGTTTGATGAACAAAATGACTGGAGGAGGGGTACTAGCATCTAGTTGAGGGGGCCAAAAATGCTAAACTTCTTGCAAAGTCAGTCCTGCACAATGAAGAATTGTCCCCAATATGCCAATAGAGACCCACTGAAAAGCATTGCAAAGTACAGAACAAGAGAGATTTTTAGCTTGAACCGCTGTCCTTAAAGAGCCTCCTGAGGTAGGTATGGGAGTGAGAGAAAGGGAGTTCTGCTCTCTATCCGAAGGTGCTTTGGGCACTCTTGGCTTGTTTCTGGTTCATTTCTGGGCCTCTAGGACCCCACACAATGCCAGGCACATAATAGATGCTCAGTCATGCAATGTTGATCTGATTGGCTTATGTAATTTTCTGACCACAGAATGGTTCCTGGATTCAGTGAACTTTAACTGAATGTCCACTATATTATTAGGAAGATGTAAATCACGTTAGGTATTTTAACAGAGAGAGTTTAATATGGGGAATTGGGTGGAAAGCTTGAGGGATGAAAAAGCAAAAGCAGAACAACGAGATAGTTCCGGTATAACAACTGAAGGAAGTAGCTACTTCCCCCATAGCTGGGAGGAGAGGCCCATGGATCTGGGACTTAGAACTCTGGTTAGAGGACACTGCTGGTTGCTGCTGGTCCTTGTGAAAGACTGAAGGCTGATTCAGGGAGTTCTGAAAGCAACTGGAGACTAGAACCACTTGCCAGTGTGGGGTGGGGGTGGGGAAAGGGGGTTGGGAGGTATTGCTTTGCTGGGGAGATGCTTAAAGGGACAGGACACCAACAGGGAGATGGACCAAGTCCCTTCTCCCTATTCCAGCCTTCATTGTCTCCCCCTGTTGATGGAACTGATAAAGAAATCTGGCTGGCAAAGGAGAAAAGTAGTTTCCAGGTGTATTAGCAGCAGCAACACAAGATAGAAAACTAAAGGGTCAATACAGAGCTGAGACACAAGAGCTGAATAGTAGCAAACCTATTTCATACCAGAGTCCATGTTAGGTCTTGGGAACTCAGAGGTGAGCAAAACAGACAGTGCAGCATTTACAGTCCCTGGACATTACATGAATAATTACATGCACAGTTTCTATTACAACATGTATTTTTAAAGCACAAGTACAGGGCACAGGGTGGGGGGGGGCATATAATAGGGGACAGGAACTTGCGTGGGGCTGAGACGCTTCTCCTGAGGAAGAGTCACTTAAGATGTAGACTGAGAGGTGAGGAGGAGAACTTAGCAAAGTGGGAGCGGAGGAACCAGCAGGAGCAAAGGGTGGGAGATGAGAGGGACTTTGGAGCATTTTGGGAACTGAAAGGAACATAGCATGTGAGGGGCACCAGCATTGTTCAGGGCTCCAGTCACTGCCCAGGCCTTCCTCCTCTCGACTCCCCTCTCCTCTTCCTCCTTCCTCTCCTCTCCCCTCTCCTCTCCTCTTCTTCCCTCCACTCCCCTCCCCTCTCCTCTCCTCTTCTTCCCTCCTCTACCCTGCCTCTCTTCTTCATCCCTTCTCTCCTCCTCCCCTCCCCTGCTTCCTCTCCTCCCTCTCCCATCCGCTCCTCCTCCTCCTTTCCCTTACCTTGGTCTTCCTTCTCATCCTGGAGGTCTCCCTTCCAGCTCCAGGACAGCCACTGAGCCCTTTCCTCCTGAACTCAACCTTGACCTCCTCTAGCACTTAGTTCTGTATCAACTCCCGCTGCCTCCTGGCTTGCTGTCTCCTACTGTGTGGTCCTTGTGTTGATAAATGATTTCCTAGGTGTTACTCACCACTTCTCTCAACTCGCCTTCTCTTTGCTGAGCTCAGAGCAGTTACTCAATAGGTGATTGATTTAACCTCACTTATAATAAAAATTGCAAATTCAACTATCCTTGAAACGTCATTTCTCATCTCTCAAATTGAAAGATATGTAAAAAATTACAGTACTCAGTGAAGGTACAAATGTGAAGAAGTGAAAGTCTTGTACAGTGGTGTGGGAGGTTAGATTCACACGAATTTTATAGGAAGGAAATGGACAACATGCATCAAAAGCCATATATATATATATGCGCAAAGCCAAATATATATGTATATTTAATGCATCACAAGCCTTCTATATATGCAAAGCTCCCACCCAACACTAAACTTTCACTTATGGGAATCTATTCTAGGGAAATTATCACGAATGCACTTGAAGATGTAGCTCTGAAGATGTTCACAGCAGCATTTTTTATACTACTGAACTAGCTAAGTGTTTAACAACAGCTAGGACAGGGTAAACAAAATGTGGCATGCACATATAGTCGCTTTTGTTGGAGCCTTCAAAATGATGTTATAGAAGAATATGTAATGTTCAGAAAATATATTTATTATGTATTTTTTAGTGAAATGAGAAAATTTTAGAACACGATCGTAATGTAAAAAATTGCTTATTGGAAAAATATGTATGTGTATAGGATATGTATATGTGCATGATATATAGCCTATGTATATGTATATGATATGCACACACATATGCACATGAGATATACTTGACATGTGTTATATACAGTACATATGTAATATATGTGTGCACGCACAAGATACACACATGTATATGAATAGGAATATATTAGCACGTGTATAAGAATATCTATTTATGGCCTGCATGTGATATACACATGTGACCTGAATGTGTCATGTCATGTGTCACGCATATGTGTGTGTTATTGTATGTGTGGGTGTACGTGTATGTATAGGTATATATGTGTGTGTGTAGCACCTGGGAAGTGAATGCCACAGTAGTTAGGGTGAGTATTTCTTATTTTATTATTTTTATTTTATTTTTTATTTTATTTTACGAGAGAGAGAGAGGGAGAGAGCATGAGCTTGGGAGGGGCAGAGAGAGCGGGGGAGAGAGAATCTTAAGCAGATTCCACACTTAGTGCAGAGCCTGATGAGGAACCTGACCTGGGACTTGATCCTATGGTCCTGGGGTCATGACTTGAGTCAAAATCAAGACACTTAACTGACTGAGCCACCTAGGCACCCCAGGGTGAATATTTCTTAATGATGGGATTAAGGGTGGCTTTTCTCTTCTGTGTTTTGCTTATTAGCATTTTTTCCAATTTCACACCATGTATGGTGTATTGACTAAGAAGAAAGAAAAATGGCATATTATTGTAACAAAAAAGATATTTGAGAAAATGGAACAAACCAGCCAACTCTATCCCTGCTGCATTTAGGGCTCAGGATTCTACCCTACTTTTGCTCGTGAAGGTTAATTCAACACCCATGGGAGGTAGACACTCCTTGTCCACAGGATACTGACAATAACAGGACCCTTTTTCATAGATGAGAAATAGTTTGCAAGGTTGGCAGGAGTGTCCATCTCATAGTCTGTTGTAAGATTCAAAACCTAGGTTAAGTGCCTAGGCCAGGACCTGGCACAGAGTAGGCTCTCAGAACATGTGAGGCCCCTTCTCCTTTCCTAGCAGTAACTTATGTCTGGGTTCCTGTCCAAGTCTGGGTATATTCTCATCTACTTTGTCTCCTTTTATATCAGCCATTCTTGAAGCTTTTAGTGATCACTTTTGATGTCTCTGTATTGCTGAGAGTCTTGGGAGCACAGAACTGTCCAAATCTTTGAGATACTCTGGAGTCTTCACCCTGTATCTCTAGGTTGTGTAATTGATGGGAACTGAAAACCCTTCATCAATTTACTGATAACCTACTCTGTACCAGGACCTGTGTGGGGCTACTAACAGTCTGCAAACTAACAGTCTGCACCTTGGTCACCCTGAGGCACTAAGATTTTGAGGGAGAGAGGGGCTCTGGCTTGCTCCTTGTTCTGTCCCAAGTTTCTAGAACAGAGCCTTGTACATAGTAGAGTTCACAATATTTTGAATAAGATAATGGGGGCCAAAGAAGGAGGAAGGGGCAACGGAGAAAAGCTAAGAGGCGCCGGAAGAGTGGACCTTCTGAATTCCACGTCAACAGAAGGTGCCTGGTAAGCGTGCACAGCTGAGCATTCTCTGTGCCACATATCCTCATGCGTGGTCCAACCCCCAGAAGACAGTCTCAAACTCTGGATAGCTCTGTACTGGGACCAGTTTTTACACTATTTGAGTAGACCAAAAAAATAAAAATAAAAAACACAGGCTAGTTTCTGCTCCCACAAGAGAGGTTAGTGATTCCCCAGAAACTCAGAACTGAATCCAAATTCTCATTCAGCAACTTGTCAGTTTCACTTTTTTTCTGGAGTAGCCCCTGAATTTTCTGGAGCCTCTGATCCCTTGTACAAAGGGAAGGACTGTGTCTTCCTCAGTGGGGCTGCTGTGATGTTGAATGTGATGATGTGGATGTGGATGAAGAGTGAAGCTTCCACCTTTGTGGGGTTTTTTGGTCCCTGAAATATTCAAGGTCACCTTTTATGCTAGACTCTCTTTAGATCAGGACTTAGTCTCCATTGTCATAAAGGAAAAAGGGAATACAGTGACATCTGCTGCTTTGGAAGTCCAAAAGGCTAAGGTCTTGATAGGAACCAAAGTTTGGGAAGATTTCCTAGGGAGCCATTTATCCCCAAACTCGCCAAACTCTAGACTGGAAGAAGGGAGGAGAGTTAAACACTGACACCCATGTGGGACTCTGAGCAGTGCCTCCCCGAGGGTGAAGCTCTGGAGGGGTGTGAGGGAGCAGGGCCCCACATATAGTTTTGGATTCTGTGGGTGTCTCATTGCCCTGGTGAAGCCTGTATGGGTCGGTCCCACTTCTTGATGGCTGCATGACCTTACACAGGGGACTTACACTTTTGGATTTCAGTTTCTACGTCTGTGATAGGGGGATAATAGTGGATCTTACCATGCTCAGCTGTGATGTGAGTGATGAAGCACATCTTATAAGGTACCTAGAACAGTGCCTGAGAAGAGCTCAATATGTTGTGAGAGGGAGGGAGGGAGGGAGGGAGGAAGGAAGGAAGGAAGGAAGGAAGGAAGGAAGACAGGCAGAGAGGGAGGGAAGGGAAGAAGGAAAGGAGGAAGGAAGAGGGAGGGAAGGAAGGAGGGGAGGAAGGAAGGAAAGGAGGGAGGGAGGGAAGAAGGAAGGAGGGAGGAAGGAAGGAAAGAAGAAAGGATGAAGGAAGGAAGGAGGGGAAGTAGGAAGGAGAGAAGGAAGGGAGGGAGGGAGAAAGGGATGGAGGAAGGAAGAAAAGAAGAAAAGAAGGAAGGGAAAGAAGGAAAGAAAGAAGGAAGGGAGGGAGGGAGATGGCAGATCTCACGAAGGTGGCAAGAGAGCACCAGTGCCCTCGTGGCATCATGGTGCACTAGTTGGACAGAGCATAGACATGGTGAGCGATATGGCCAGGCATGTGAAGTCCAGAGACAGAGTGTCTTGCCAGTGGCCTTGGAGTGTCATGGCCCGTGGCCCCCTAACTGGGTCTTGGAAATTAGGAGGAAGGGAGGGAAAGAATAAGAAAGCAGTTTTGCAAAGTTTCCCTTGGCCTGGACACAGGTACTGCAGCGAAGGATGTGAGGACTGGATGAGGTGTGTCCCATCCCAGGGGTCAGCCAGTGTAGAGGGTGACACTGTGGCATGGGTCACGTATCAGTGGATGCCCTCGAGGACACAGACAGATGAAAATACAGACCTGGCCACCCCTGCCCACTGATGGCTTGGGACATTTGCACACCCCCTGGAACTTGGCATCTTCCCCACTGAGAGGAAAGGAGTGAGAACATCTAAAATCTGACTTGGTTTAACCTGAAATCAATAAGAAAAATAAAAATCACTAAAATGACTGTGGTGTTTAGCTGGAAGTGACAAGATTAAATGTTCTGCTTCAGAGAGTTTGCGGGGCTCAAGACAGAAGTTAAGTTCAGTGGGAGAACACATCCGCATCCACACGCACAGAAGTTAGCATGTTTTCACTCCTGAGAGGATGCTAGGGAATTCATAGTTGCTACATTTGCAAAGGGCTCGGTGCATGGTCAGTGCTCCACAAACGGGAAGCAAATACATAAGTACTAACGTAAAACAGTCTGCCCATGGCGATGGCTGCCATGTCCAGGTGACAGAAGGCATGGGGGCTGAGAATCAGACTCTGTTCTCCCTCCTTCCTCCTGACTAGTCCCAGTATCGGGCCGCACCTCCTCCTCGCCCAGTGTTGAGAGCGGAGCACAGCAAAGGCAGTGAACTTGGAGTGTATGCCATCCCATAAATACTTCCAGTGGGAAGAGAGATTTATGGTGTTATAAATGCCAGCGGCAGGCCCAGTTTGTGTTAATAGCCTTATTAGTTACATTGCTGTAAAATCCAGATCTCCACACTGTTTAACAGCTACCGTTCTGCTCAGCAGCATTAATTCAATAAATCGAGGCCTCTTGACATAAATCTTAAAGCCCCTGGAACCTGATTAGGAAATCCCTCCTGAATGGGTTAGAGATGGACATATGGAGGGAGGCCGACGAGTTCTAGCAGGAACAGAGTCTCATGACATAGCTCTCTCCTGAGGCCATCACTGTGGGTCGTTTCCTGTCTCTGAGCCCCATGTGCTCCACTTTGACCTTGAACATGGAGTGGCTGAGAGGGATTGCTGACCACCCATGGGAGGTTAACTCAGAGCCCTCGTTAGCCTTTGTTCAAATTAGAAAAAGATGCCCCCTTCAGGTGGCTGTAGCCTCACAGGTTCGTGGCCTGGCTGGGGAATGGTGCCTTTGTGCTGATTAGAAAAAGGCCAGAGGAGGAAAGTCTGGGTGGCTCAGTCAGTTGGGTGTCCAACTTTGGCTCAGGTCATAATCTTATAGTTCGTAAATTCGAGCCCCACGTCAGGCTCTGTGCTGACAGCTCAGAGCCTGGAGCCTGCTTTGCATTCTGTGTTTGCCCTCTCTCTGCCCCTCCCCCACTCGTGCTCTGTTTGTCTCTCTCTCTCTCTCTCTCTCAAAAATAAATAAAACATTAAAAAAAAAGGGGGGGGGGAGCTGCAGGCTGAATTCCAGCCCCCACCTGCAGTTGGAGCCCTAGTGCACCAAAGAGCCCACACAACAAGGTGGCCTGGGTGAACTTATAAAATTCAACTACATTAAAAAGAAGTGAGAGCCTATAATTGAAAGACCTAGAAATTAGAAAGTTAAAGGCAAGCAGAACTACATAATTTATTTATTGTTAGGCATATATATATGAAAACATGAAAGAAAAAATCAATGGAATGATTAATACAACATTGAGTATCATGGTACCTTTAAGAAAAAGGCGGGAGATGGGATAGGAAGGAGCACATGGTTAGATGGAATTATTGCTAATAACATTTAGGTTCTTGGTTTGGGTGGTGAGTTCGTGGTATTCATTATACCATGTAACAAATAATAAATAAAAGGGTAATCATTAGCTGGTGATTAATCTGAATCTGTATACTTGAGGAGGGAGGCAGGCACAACAGAGAGAGTGGAGACTAGACCTGATATTGTCCCCATTTCTCTGTCTCCCTCTCTTACCCCTAAGGACAAGCCATACTTACTGGCACCATCATCCTATTCCGTCCTTATAACCACCCTACATGCTGGCAGAGTACTGGGGTCAAATCCTGACTCAACCACTTAAAAGCTGTGTGATCCTGAGCGAGTTACCTAATTACTTTGTGCTTTAGTTTCTTCATCTACGAATTTTTTTTTTAAATAACTGAACTGCAAAGATCAAAATGAAACAAAGTTAGGGTGAGCTTTGGGCATAAATATAGGCAATAAAATTAAACAAAGTGCGTATAGCTAGGAGTAGCTAGCTACTTTTTAGGCTATAAGGATTAAATGATACTGCATTTGGACCTGGGTTTGACACATAGTAAGTACTCAGTAAATGCTAGTGATCAGAATGTCATTACGCCCATTTTACAGATAAGGAAGAGAGATGCTTTCAAAGGTTAAGTAACTTGCCCAAGACTGCATAACTGGCACCAAAAGGCCATTTCTTTCCTCCCTTTATATCCAGTCTATTCTCTTTACTCTCTTTCTAGCTCATATACAAATTACTTGATCGTTGAATGTGAGCCAGGAAATGTGCTGAGTTCTGAGGTGCAGAACTAAGAAGATAATGCACATAATCCTTACCTTTAAGGATCCTTCAGGCTATGAGGTTTGGGTTTGGTGAGGGTCTGAGGGGTGCCTCGAGGACGTGGGGTTCCCCAAGAGACAGTGGAGGAGCAGTCTGGCCCAGAGGCACTGGCTGCCTTGAACTCTTTACCATCAGGTGTCCTTATACTGGGGCAAATCTGTCCTTGCTTTACCTCGTGACTAAGCTGCAGACATGGGAGAAGAATGGGGTTCCAAAGGCCCTTAGGAAGAGAAGAACTCATACTCTTGCCACATGTGCATGGTGTACAGGCTTGAGTGGAGACATGGTTTCCCAGGTGTTTGAAGCAATCTCAGTTGTCCTGAGAGCTCACCAGTGTGACCTCCAGCCCAACACATCCAAAATGGCAGAGTTCCCATTGGTTTCTTGAGTGAAACACCACCCTAGTCCTCCATGGTGGCCCCAAAGAAAATCAACAAACCTTTTATGGAGAGAGAAGTGTGGTTGGACCTTATAGTCAGAGTTCTCTGACCTTCATCTCCTCCTGAAGGATCTCTCCTTAAGTACTGCTGTCAGCCCATGTGATAAACAGTGATACAAGGGGATCTCAGCAGAGGGGTTAAGAGTCCAACAGAACTTGTTCCCAGTGTGGCCTGGCCATAGACTTAGAGCAGTCACTTAAAAAAATTTTTTTAATGTTTTATTTATTTTTGAGAGACAGAGACAGAGACAGAGATGGAACATGAGCCGGGGTGTGGGGGAACAGAGAGAGAGGGAGACATAGAATCCGAAGCAGGCTGCAGGCTCTGAGCTGTCAGCAGAGTCCCACAGGGGGCTCGAACCCATGAACTGTGAGATCATGACCTGAGCCGAAGTCCGACACTTAACCGACTGAGCCACCCAGGCACCCTTAAAGCAGTCACTTTGCTTCTCTGAACCTCAGTGTCTTCTTCTTTAAAATGGAGAAAACAAAAGAACTTCACCGTGGTGTTGTTCAGGACAGTGAGTGAGTTCGTGTGTGGTATGCTGAAAAAAGACCACCAAAGATGCTCACACCCTAACCCCTAGAACCTCCAATTGTCACTCTCTATGGCAAAAGGGACTCTGCAGATGTGATTGAGTTAAGGATCTCCTGAGGTGGGGAGATTTTCTTGGATTATCTGGGTGAATCTAATTGTAATCACAAGTGACTTTAAAAAGGGGAGACAGAAGGAGCTGTGAGTACAGAGGAGGCAGTAGGGGATGGAAGGATGGTTGCAGTGTTATGAGGGGGGCCCTGAGCCCAGGATGCAGCTGGCCTCCAGGAGCTGCTAGATGCAAGGAAGGGGATTCTCCCCTAGAGCCTCCAGACAGAATCAGAATTGCTGACGCCTTGAGTTGAGCACTGCGAGACTCGTTTGGGTTTCTGGCCTCCAGAACTGTAAGAGAATAAATTTGCATGGTTTTAAGCCACCAAATTTGTGGTAATTTGTTACAACAGCCCTTGGAAACTTATACAGGTTGTTGGCACACTTCCAGGCATGTATTTAACATGCAGTGGATGTTCATGGGTTTATTATAACTTTTAAATTTAATTTTATTGTTTATTATTTTTGAGAGAGAGAGAGAGAGAGAGAGAGAGAGAGAGAGAGAGAGCGCATGAGGGTGGGAGGGGCAGAGAGAGAGGGAACAGAGGATCCCAAGAGGGCTCTGTGCTGACAGCAGCAAGCCCAATGCAGGGCTCAGACTCATGAACTGTGAGATCATGACCTGAGCCAAAGCTGGATACTCAATGGACTGAGCCACCCAGCGGCCCTATTGTAATTTTTTAAAGATAAAGGCACCCAAAACTTCCTTCGTAAAAAAAAAGTCCAGATTATCCGAAGGAGCCAGTGATTGAGTAAATATGGGGAAGGGAAGAGGGAAAGCCTGGGTAAATAGGTCTAGTCACTTCTTGCCATGTGGGAATTCACCCTTCCCTGGCAACCTTGACAGATGGCTTGGCTTTATTAAGGGAGGTAGTGGATCTGCTTAGAGTATCCCTGTCTTGACTGATTGTATTATTAACAAATACTTAATAAGCATCTACCATCGGCCAGGCCCTGGAGAGGTGGTGCTTAACAAGACACAGCTTAGCTCTTTTCCTCCTGATGCTAATGTGTATGTGGATGGTGGAGGTGGAGGAGGTAAGCAAGCAACCATGAAGCAAGCAACCAATAAAGTGGAGGCCATGCAGAAGAGATAGGGAGGTGCTGTGGGAGCTAATAGGAGGGGCATTTTATCAGTTATCTGTTGCTATATAACAGAGCATTCCAAGATACAAGGGCTTAAAACAAATAGTTTATGAATCACAACTGTGTGGGTTGGGAATTCAGGCAGGGCTCAGAAGGATGGTTTGTTGCTATTCCATGTGGCCTTGGCTTGGGCAACTGGAGGATCTAGACGGCCTGTCACATATATAGTACTTCAGAGGGATGGTTTGACTATCCCAGGACTTGGTGGGGTGACTGAGCCATTCTTCTCATGGTGTCGGTTCTCACTCCTAATCTGGGACCTTGGTTCTCCTCCCCATGGTGTTTCTGTCTCCTGGACTTCTGACTGAAAGCAGAAGAGGCTTTGTAGCCTCTTAAGGTCTAGAATCTGAAGCTCTAGAAAATCACTTCTGATGCCCTCTAATTGGTTAAAGCAAATCAACAGCCAGCCTGACGCAAAGACTGGGGGGAACCTTGCATCTCGTGTTGGGAAGAGCACTGTGGGCACACATGGAGACGGAGGAATTATTTGGTGTCATGTTTGCGCAATCCGCCATAGGCATCTCACCAAGTCTTGAGGGATGGTGGTCAGGGAAGGCTTCCTGGATTAAGCAACATCTAACTGATCACCTACAGTTTAAGTAAGAGTAGACTAGAGACTGTGGAATATTGAGCACAGAGGAATAGCATGTGTGTGCTGTTCAGAGGCAAAAGGGAGCATGGAACCTTCAGAGAATAAAGGAAGTTCAGTAAGGAAAGTAATGGGAGTGGTAAGAAATGAGGCTGGAGAGTTGGGCAAGGGCAGCTAATGAAGGACCTTGCAGCCATAGTTCTTTATCTCCAGGACAGTGAGGCGCAGTTGGAAGAGTTTGAATGCGGGGGTGATGGACCTGAATTAAGTTTTAAGAAGGTCCCTCTGGCTGTTCTAAGGAGAATAGGTTGCAGGAAGCCAGAGTGGATGTTCTGAGATCAGCAAGAAGGCTGTAGAGTTATCCAAGCAAGAAGTGATGATAGTGGCTATGGACGGTTGTGGGTGGTTGGGGAAGATTCTTACCAAGTCAACATCATGGCTGGATAGGGACAGGACATCATCCATCCAGTGCCCCTCGGCTCGAACTGAAAGGAGTTGCCTTCTCCTTTATGCTCTGGTCTCATCAGTTCCCGCGTGTACGCAAAACTTCCTCCCTCTGTACCTTCCTTTCCTTTTGGGGGCAACCACCCACCCTCCCCACCCCATGGCTGGGTGGTTCCAACCAAGAAGCTATTAATTAGTCTCCCTGTATTCTGGGTTTCCCCCTTCTAATCCATCTTGCATACTCTCACTAAAGTGAGTCTTCTAAAATACAGCTTTACATCATGTCAGCTCTCTTGGGAAAACAACAGAACCACGGCAGGGCTCCTGATCCTTATAGGAGAAAATAACAAGTCTTTTATGTGGCATTACGGGTATTCCTCAGGGTGGTCTTCTAAACTGTATCCCCCACTGTTGTTCAATAGTATGCCACCTGCCAGATATAAAAATATTGCTGGTGGTTAGGGAATTCTTTCATGTCAATGATAACAGCGACAATCCTGAGGTATGGCTGTAGTTATCAAAATTCATTGTTTGCCTTTTGACTTGGGTTGGTGCACAGAGAGATGTGCTGTTCAGATTCCCCTTCAAGGGAGGACATGCCACCCTACTGTGGGGAGTGTGGTCAGCAGATGGCTTCCAACTGTCAGCTCCTTTGACAGCTGCAGAGAGCTCCCTCACCCAAGGTCACGGCTTTCTGGAGCAGTCAACATCCAGTAACTGAGCAAGACAGGGTAGGAGGCTTGGCTATTTGGGCTCAGTCATTCTCTGCCTGGTTGAGTGGCTTTGTTGGGCTGCATTGCAGTTTAGGCTCTTTTGTTTGCCCGATCCTGCTGCTTCTTCCTTCCCTTCAATATTTTTTTGGACAACTTTCTTGAAATATAATGTACACTCCACATGATTTACCTATTTAAAGTGAACAGTTTAATTTTCAGTGTATTCACAGAATTGTGAATCACAATTTTAGAGCATTCTCATCACCCCAAAGGAAACCTCATACCCATTGGCACTCATTTTTCATCCCCCGCCCCCAACCTTCCAGCTCTAGGCAAGCACAAATATACTTTAAATTTCTAAAGAATTGCCTATTCTGGACACTTCAGATAAATGGAATCATTCAGTCCTTTGTGTCTGATTTATTTTATTTAGCATATTGTTTTTAGTGTTTATTCATATTGTAGCATGTGTCAGTAGCCCATTCCTTTTCATTGTCAAACACTATTCTATTGGATGGTTGTGCCATTTATTCATCCATCCATCAGTTGATGTACACTTGGATTTATTTCCATTTTTTTTGGCTATTAATCAATAAGGTTGCTGTGAATAGTCACTTGTAAATTTTTGTGTGGACATATGTTCCTAACAAACACTTTGCAGCCCAAACTATCTTAGTGTCTCTTCTAAAAAAAAATCCATCTTGTGACACCTGGCAGTCTCCCCTTTAGGAATTCATCCTTCAGATACACTTGCCTGATACAGAGTGACATGTGTACAGTGTGATTTACAGCGTTATTTGTTTTGGCAAAATGTTAGAAACAACAGGACTAAAAGAAGATTAGCTCAGAGGGATCAGAGAAATTAAGTGACCTGTTAAGTAACACAGAAAGTGAGTTGGATGCAGGGTTTGAACCCAAGCTCTTGACTGCATAGCATGTCCTCATTTGGCTGTCCTCCTTCCCTCCCAAATGGATTCTACATGGATTTTGTACACAAACTGGATGCCCTCAGTCTAGAAATAGCTTGCCCATGCATGTATTTAGTTTGAACTGTACAAGTGTGAAATGTTTAAAAAATCTGGAGATTGCACATGAAAATACAGGTCAGGAGTTTCTTTTTTGGAAACAAGAGGGTACAGTCTGCCAGCATTTGACTTGTACATCAACAGAGCAAGGCTGGCTGATGTTGAGATGTGTCTGTGTGCTTTTCGTGGGGCTCTCAGTTCCCACCTCTCCCTTGTGTGCAACAGCCAACACATTTCACTCACTTCAGCTCACTGCCTGGCTCCTTGATGCATTTAAGTTTGAGACCCTTGCAATTTCAGGGTTTCACTCATTTTGGGTATGTGTCATTCTGAGAGGTCATCTCTGGCTGGTGACCTAGTCTTCATGCTAGGGAAACCCAGCTCGTAAGCTTTCCCTTTGCTGATTTTCTTCTTTTGCTGGGAGAGGGGGAAGGAAAGAAGGGGAGAGAAAGAGAGAAAAAGGGAGATGGTGTTTCAGTTAGCTTGGGCTTCCATAAAAAAATACCATAGACTGGATGACTTAAACAACAGAAATTTATTTTCTCATGGTTTTGGAGGCTAGAAGTCCAACATCAAGGTCTGGCAGGGTTTTGTTCCTGGTGAGGGCTCTCTTCTTGGCTAGCAGACAGCTGCCTTCCTGTTGTGTCTCTTCCTCTTCTTATACGGGCATCAGCCCAACAAATTAGGGCCTGACCCTTATGATTTCATTTAACCATTATCATCTTCTTACTGGTTCTATCTCCAAATAGTGTCATATTGGGGATTAGGGCTTCATTGTATAAATTTTGGGAGGTACACAAACATTCAATCCATAACGGACAGCTGCCCTTTTGGTTCCTATGGCAAAACTGCATCTAGTTCTAGATGATTCCTGCAGTCCAGCTAATTCCTTGCCTATGGATTCTGGAACACCCTGATATCCTTCCTTGTAACAACCCCCCTTGTTCTTAAGGTAGTAGCTTCAGTGGGCTCCTGTAACTTGCTACCAAGGCTGACCACAAGCACTATGAATGACAGGCACTAATGCATGGCACTTATAAGCAAGGATGTAGGAGTCAGTTGGCTTCTGACACTCAATTGTTCCCTACCCACAGGCAGTGACTTAGACTCTGGGATCCTCAGTTGCCTTATCTGTAAAGTGGGGGTGAAGTAGTACCTAATAGGGTGGGTTATTGTGGGGATTTAATGACATGATGTATGTAAAGTCTTAGCAGAGTACATAGTAAGTACTGAATAGACAGTTGCTCTTCTAATCATGATAATTATTGTTATTATTTAGTAGTCCAGCTGGGTCAGATAATTTCCAATATTTCTTTCAGTCTTGATGTTCTCATCCCTTGGTTTTAACCTAGCCTCCGAATGGGGTTTTTGTGTATACCATGCTCCCCAAAGATACTTTCTCCTGGCTAGAAGGGTCCAGGCCTTTCCTTCATGTTCTTAAAAGGGTCTGTGACAAACTCCCCCAAGTAGTTATGGCTCACTCTTCTAGAATGTAAGGATTCCACACATGTCAGGGTGACCCCAAGGAGGTAGAAGTGGATCCTCCTGAGGATTAGGTCGGTACTAAGACAGATTTTAGTTCAAAGCCTTAATGTAACTTCCAAAAGCTCAGTAATGTGGTCCATAATCAACTTTATCAAAGCAATTTAGCAGGGATGTAGCTATCTCCCCATAGTGTGCGGCCCCATGGGGAAATAAAAATTTCACGGGAGCAGTGAGGATTCTGGTGTCCTTGGGAAAGGTCAGCCTGACGTGTGAAGAAGCCTTGAGTATGAGTGAATGAGTGGGGTGCCTGGAACATTCCAGAATGAGGTCACAGCCTGGACCTCTTATCAAGGTTCACATGGGATGTAAGGGGTATTTGCTGCAACCCTGAGCCTGGAAATTATGGACAAAAGGTATCGTGGCCCAGAGTTATGTTCTAAACCTACAGTTAAGGTCAGGTTATGCCACTCCACAAAAACCTCTGTGTCTGCCTCTTATTTAAAGCCATATTTCTTAAACTGGGACACCTGAAGCCCTGAAGATGGGTGACAGTGAACCAGGAGAGACAGAAAGCCATGTATGTATGTGTATGTGTGTGTGTATATGTGTGTGTGTATTTGTGTGTATGTATATATGTACATATATTTGTGTGTGTGTGTGTGTATATATATATACACACACACACACACAAATAAACAAATAGTTTTGTTTGTATTTGTATAAGCAAATAATCAAAATACACATGCATGTACATAAGCTAAGACACATGTTGCTGGGGAAATTTTGTAGTTCAGTTCACGAGCTCAGCACTTCAGAATGGACAGCTATTGAATTTGTTCTCAGTTGTATATAGATGCTTTGGTGAAAAAATTGGAGATGCCCTCAACTTCATAGCAGAGCATCAAAGGCTCTTTACAATTTAACCCATATTGCAAGAAGCATGATGCCCTCCAGCAGCTGTAGGCTTATAGTCTACTGGCTGAGTTGTACAATGGAAGGGAACATCATGCCCCAGTGGTTTCAGTCAACATCCCAGGGTTGGTGTGCATTGACATTAATTAGGTCATGTGTACATCCCAAAACAAATTACTGTGATTTTGATTGGCTAAGCATGGATTGGCGGGGGTGGTGGGGGGGTGGTCATCAGCTCCATCTGAACATCAAGGGCTGAGAATGTATGTGTGTGCGTGTGAGGGGGGGTGGTTCCTTAAAAAAAATCAGAATACTGGGGTGCCTGGGTGGCTAAATCTGTTATGCATCTGACTTTGGCTCAGGTTATGATCTCAGGGTTCATGAGTTCAAGCCCTGTGTCGCGCTTGCTTTGGATTCTCTGTCTTCTTCTCTCTCTCTGCCCCTCCCCTGCTCATGCTCTCCCTTTCTCTCTCCCTTTCTCAAAAATAAATAAATATATACACATTTAAAGAAAATCAGGTACTGTTCTTAGAAGAGGGTGCTAATAAGACCCAACCTCATTTACTGTATGAGGTCTGCTTGACCCCAACACCCACACTTTCTTAATCGACACTCTTCTCGTCCCTTTTTTTTTTTTTTTTTTTAATTTTTTTTTTTTCAACGTTTATTTATTTTTGGGACAGAGAGAGACAGAGCATGAATGGGGGAGGGGCAGAGAGAGAGGGAGACACAGAATCGGAAACAGGCTCCAGGCTCTGAGCCATCAACCCAGAGCCCGACGCGGGGCTCGAACTCACGGACGGCGAGATCGTGACCTGGCTGAAGTCGGACGCTTAACCGACTGCGCCACCCAGGCGCCCCTTCTCGTCCCTTTTATAGAGGCAGGAGCCGAGGTCAGAGAATGGCAGGGCCTTCCTCATATCGCACATCACTTTAGCAGCAGACGTGGGTTTGGGTCTCTGGTGTCCTGATTCTCGGTCAAGCCTACGCTGTGTGTTGTGAAGAAGACCCAGGAGCTAATTCGCTTGGCAAGCATGGGGGATGGTCATGATGCATGGCACCATAATCCTGTCTGTTATGAGTGGACGAGAAGCTCCCGGAAAATTTGTGAGCCTGGTGCAGTACAATATCTATAGACATCCTCTTTCCCCTGTTGCTCTAATGTGTCCCTAAGGACACAGCTTCCCCCAGAGCCCTCTCAGGTGGTGGCCGCTTTTTCTTGCACATACCTCCTACTCCTTGAGGAAAGGTAGGCATGCTGCTTGCTCATACATGCTACTTCCTACCCTTCCCAACACCCCCCATGCCCTGCCCAAGCTCTGCATCTCCTGTCATCTCTCCATCACCCGCTACCCCACCTTGTTGTAATTCATCACTTGATGATTTAATGGCCTACTCACCATCAACACTTGGATGTCTAGTAAGCAACTCAAGTTTACCAGGTTCAAAACTGAACTTCTGGGCACCTTGGTGGCTTAGTTGGTTAAGTGTCTGACTCTTGATCTTGGCTCAGATCATGATCTCATGGTTTGTGGGCTCAAGCCCTACATGGGGCTCTGTGCTGACAGTGCAGAGCCTGCTTGGGATTCTCTCTCTCACCCTCTCTCTCTGACCCTCCCCTGCTCATTTGCTGTCTCTCTCAGAATAAAGAAATAAACTTAAAAAAAAAAAACCCGTGCTCCTGATCTTTATCTTCTGCCCACCTCCCCCAGGGTAATCCATGTCAGGTTAATGGCAACTCCATCTTGCAGTGACACAGAAGAAAAGCCCCAAACCCTCTCCTTCCATGCCCCATCAGCAAACCCTATGGGTTTCATCTTGATACAATAGAATACTACACAGCAATAAAAAAGAACAAAGTATGAATACATTCAGCAATATGGATGAACCTCACAGATGTAATGACAGGGGAGAGAAGCCCAATGTGAAAAAAAATTCTGTCTGTATGCGGTTCAAAAACATTCACACCTATAAAAGTCAAAATATACAAGGATTTTTAAGAATCTGAGAACACCTAAATGTATAAATATCAAAATGGTTACCTTTATGCAGACATTAGAATGGGTACAAGGAAACCTTCTGGGATGCTGATCATGTTATATAGGGTACTCTGCATGGTTGGCATATGGGTGAATACAAATGTAAAGATTCATCAAGCTGTGTATGGAAGCTTTGCATATTTACTATATGTATGTGATGCTCCAAAAAGAAATTAAAAATATGTATATATTCAGAATCTAGGCTTAGCCCTTAGACCTTCTGGGTCTCTTTCCTATTTCAGTGACCTGAGGAAGGAGTCTTCTCTTTTGTTCATCCTCCACATTCAAAACGTAAGTCTGATCAGCTCTACTGTCAGAACCATCTAGAATTTGTTCCCTTTGTTCAGTCTCCACTTCTAACTCTCCAGGGCAAGTCATGACCACCTGTCACTGAGCAACGCAATAGCTTTGTTCCTTTTGATGACTGCCTTGTAGTCCTCATATACTGTATGTCGTGAGCTGAATGGTGGCCCAAAGATATGTGCATATCCTAATGCCTGGAACCTTCTCTTAGTCTGCCTGAGCTGCCATAACAAAACATCACAGACAGATGGCTTAAACAACAGGAATTTATTTCTCACAGTTCTCAAAGCTAGGAAGTCCAAAATCAAAGTGCCAGCAAGGTGGGTTTCATTCGGGGGGCTCTTCTCTTTGTTCTAGGTAGCTGTTTATTTGCTGTGATCTCTTCTTGATGTGCACTTGGAGGGGAGAGTGAGCAAGCTTTCTGGTGTGTCTCCTTATAAGGGCACTATCCTATCACGAGGGCTCCACCCTCATCTAACACTAATTACCTCCCCATCTGGAAATCCCATCACATGCTGAGGGTGGCTAGGATTTCGACCTATGGATTTGTGGGGTCGGGGGTATGACATTCAGTCCATAACAAGCCTGTAAATGTTCCCTTATTTGGAAAAAGGGACTTGTAGATGTGGTTAAATTAAGGATCTTGAGATGTGGAGAGCATGCTGAATTATCATTGGGCCCTAAACGTAATCCCATGTATCCTTGTAAGGGGGATGCAAAAGATTTTACACACAGACACAGGGAAGGCACGTGTGGAGATGAAGCAGAGAGAGATGTGGCCACAAACCAAGAAATGCTGATGGCCACCAGAAACTGGACTCCTGGCCACCAGGAACGGACTCTCTCCGAGAGCCTATGGAGGGGAGCCTGGTCCTGCGGACTCCTTGCTTTCAGACTTCTGGCCACCAGCTGTGAGGGAATAAATGTCTGTTGTTTTTGGCACCCGGCTTGTGGTAATTTGTTACAGCAGCCCCAGGAAATGAATGCCCAGTACTGTGATTTGTGTGACCATCCCTGGTTGATGGACACGTAGGTTACTATAAAGTTTTCCGTTTCAAACGGCATTGCAGTGAACATTCTTGCTCATTGTCCTCTTACAGGCATGCAAACTTTTCTATTGGAGAAACTCCTGGAAGTGGGATTACTGGGAATTAATGGGCATGAGCAGTTAAAGTTTGGGTAAGTGGAGGGGGGGCCCGGGCTCTCTTTAAAAACGTTGCTGCTATGCTGTGCACTTCGCAGACACATTGGTATTATTATTGTGTGCTCCTCTCACAGATTAGGAAACCGAGGCCCAGAGAGGTTAAATCTTTGCCCAAAGTTATTCGTTTGGGAAATGGCTGTTAGGATATAAATCCTATCTCTCTGACCTTTCGTTTAAGATGATGAATGTAAATCACTTAGCATCCTATTTGGGACTGACTCAGTATTGACTGTATTTTTTTCAAGGTATGTTGTGAAAGTAGTATCATGTATGATGAAATCAGTGGGTATTTATTGAGCACTTACTGTGGACAACACATAGGGCATGATGCTGGAGGTACATCCATGAATAAGTCCAATATGATCCCTGCTCTCCCAGAACGTATATTCTATCAGAGGAGACAGATTTTGGCCTAATATTCCAAATGTGATGAGTTTATGGGGGAGAAGTGCCAAACTGAGGAGGCATTTGGGGGGTGCCTCATAGGTGAGGCAAGTTTGGCTCTCCCCAGTGGCTTGTAGCAATCTTCAAACATCCACATTAAGTGGAATAGTACTGAGAAATGGTGATTTGTCACTATCAGGCCTTGGGGGCCCTTCCTAGGGTCTAAATCAAATTCAGAAGCTTGAAGAGCCAGCCCTGAGTTTAGTGTGGATTTTACAGGTCAGTGAGGCTGAACAGCAGCTCCCCAGCTGGTGATAAATGTGTTGAGATCTCTCTATGGCTCTGCCAAGGCCACTGTCAACTAAGTGTCTTCATTCCCCAGACTGTCATGGAGAGGCTGCAAATAGTCATTCAGCTGCATTCCTGTCATCTGCCAGGGGTCTTTAGGAGAACTCTAATGGGTTGGGCACCTGCTTCTGGTCTGGGTCCAGGGTAGTCTGGGATATCCTCTATCCTGGGAAGTGGCTGAGATAGAGGGATATGAGGATGGGCTTCTCAGTGTAGGGACCACATATTGCCATTCCTGTGTCCCTTTGCCAAGAATTGTGCCCAGCACAAGAACATATCTGTTGAATTACCTAAAAATGGGCTTGTCAGAGACAAAAGACAGCAGAGTCTTAGGAGAGGAGAGGATATGTGGTGGGTAGGGGGTTTTGGAGGTTTGGATGAATCCTCAGTAGTGAGAAATGTGCTGACAAGGTATGGGGAGAGTTGGTGTGTCAGACAAAAGGGTCCTTTAAAGAGTGTTTCAGTAGATCACGAATCGGATGCTCGTTATTTCTGACCAAGAGCTGCAAAAATACTGGACTGGTGTGGTTTTGTTTGCCGGGCTGAGTTCCTTCAAGTTCTGCAGTGCTCCAGGCGTGATCACATGCTCACTGGCGAGGGTTACGTGAGCATGCTCAGGCCACTTCTGGCTTCTAATAGCAGCTGGCCTTAACCATTCTGAGACCCACCCTGGGATTGTGGGTGATCTTGACTCTTTTGCCCAATAATTTCAATGGCTATCAAATAGCAAGAGATTAGTAAGTGCCAGGTATTTCTAGGCTTATTAATGCTCATGACAGTATTTCAAGGTAGATATTATTATTATTATTTCCACTTTATAGAGGAAGAAACTGATGAGAGATTAAGTAATCATCAGGCCCAAGGTCACAGAGGTGGTAGGCGTGAGGTATACACTTAAGCAGTCTGATTCCAGAACCAGAACTCTCACCCTCTTCTGTGTAGCTCTCTGGGCTCTTGATTTTCACACTGTCATGGGAGCTCAGTATCTGTTGTGAAGGGAGAAGACAAATTGGTCGTCCTTTCTATACTCAAGTTGAGATTTTACATCACTATTTCTTAAAGCTCTTTTTCTCCCTAGGGCACACACACACGCTCACACACACATATATCCCATCATTTGGGTTATGCTTAGTTCCAGCTGGTGCATGTTCCCTAAACCTCCTGCTTCCCTCCGCCCTTCAGATTTTGTTGTTAAGTCTCCTCTGGGCCAGTCTCCTTTTCCTATTACGATGAAATTTCTCTCAGGACCTAAGCCATCCCTCCTTAGAACTGGGTTTCTGTTACCTGCTCCCCTTTGTCCATTTATCTGTCAGACAGTGTTTGAACATGTATACATCCCCACTACAGATAGGATTCATATTTCTCCCCACCCCCCACCCCCGCCCCTGTCTTATATTTTAGTTGGATGTAAATAAATACTTGGGGGAATGAGCATTACTCATCTCCACAGGCAGAAGTCTGTAAATCCCAGCCCTGACCCTGCTGGGTTCCCCATGAGATTTTAAGTAAGTTATATGTCACACTGTAAGCAGCCTACAAGTGGAATTATTAATAATGCATGTATTTTTGTAAATAACAATGATGATCAATCTGGATGTTTGAGGTGGAGCTTCAAGGCTTCATAAATGGAAGACCCTTGGGTACCCAGTGCCTAAACCCCCTTCCTTCTTGATATTGGAACATTTTATGTTTAAACAGGCAGTGGTACACCCAGTTCTAGGCTGTGAGTCATGATGAGTGGAATCCAATTATGACACTCTTGTTCCTTCCTTTGCCGGTGTGCCTTGCAGGGAGAAGTGACACAAATCAGGTCAATGGGATCTAAATGGAAGTCTGCTGTGGGTACTTCTGGGAACAAGGGTATCTCCCAGTAAAAGGGAAAACATAGAGCTGGCACCATCCCCCGTCCCTTTTTCTGCTTGGATGCAGCATTTTCAGACGCAGTGGCCACCCTAAGACCATGAAGTGAAAAGCATAGTGATAAACACTGATGTGCTAAGAATGGCCAATGGCTCTGGGTCCCTGATGACTGAATAGCAGCCACCTACTTTGACATCTTGTTAAGAGACATCCTGCCCCCCCCCCTTTTTTTTGGTCTAAGCCACTGTGAAGATTTTTCTGTTACTTGCAGCCAAATGTATTCTCAGCTGATACAGAAGTGATGTCTTTTTCTTTCTTGTTAACAAATAATAAATGCTCATTTTAGAAAAATTTAAAAATGGGTAAGCCAAAAGAAATCTGTAATCACCACTGACATCCTTTTGAAACTTTTCTGTGATTAAAAGATATTTGGCAAGGGGCGCCTGGGTGGCTCAGCTGGTTAAGTGTCCAACTCTAGATTTTGGCTCAGGTCATGATCTCATGGTGGTGAGATCGAGCCCTGTGTCAGGCTCCGTGCTGGATGTGGAGACTGCTTAAGATTCTCTTTCTCTCTCTTTCACTCTCAAAAAAAATTATTTAAGGAACATTTGTTGAATGTGCCTATAATGACAGGCATGTGTTAAGTATTTTACTTCCTTTATTCCATTTTATTTTCACAACAGTCTATTAGGTATGAAGCATTACAATTCAGAAAAAAATATGTACCTGTCCCTCTGAATTCCCCTCTCCTTATTAAAGTTAACCATTGTTATTGATTTGTTCTTTGATACCTGATATTTTTCCTATGCAATTACATACACACTGAGAAGGTTTTTGTATTTTGCATAATAATTAGATCATACCAGGCATGTAGTTCTTTAACTTGCTTTTTGTGCTTCCTAATTTTTCTTGGAGATTTTTCTGTATCAGTTCAAATAGATCTATCTCAGAATTCTCAACAGGCTGTGTAGTAAGTAAGGCAGTTCAAAGTGTCAGAACTGCCCCACGATGGAGTGGGCAGCTTGAGAGCTAATGATCTCCCTGTTCTTGGAGGAATCCAAGTAGGACTATGGTGACCACTTGGAGAGAGAGGTTACATCAGAGGGTAGGTGGGACTGGGGTGGCCTTTAACGGACATACTTACCCTGAGATCTTGTGACTCTCTGGCTCGACAATCTGTATTTAGTGACAGGAAAGAGGTTTCTAAGTTTTCGGGTATCATAGAATAGTGGCTAAAAGCACAATTGTCTAGGTGTGTGACCCTGAGTAAGTCATTTTACCTTTGTGAGCCTCAGTTACTTTACAAGCAAAATAAGGCATTAGACACACCTGGTTGCATGGTTCTGCCCCTTTGCTGCATATTCGAATCACCTGGGAGGCTCTTTAATCTGCAGGCAACAAATGGATCAGCTGAAAACAAATCTTTGAGAGTGGAGCCTGGGCATCCTTACCCAGGAGAGAAAACCCCCAGATGATTCTAGTACAAAGTTAGAGTGGAAAGCCATTGACCTGGCCCAGTGCGTGGGTCACCTGGAAGTCATAGTTAATTTCATCAGAAGCCTCCGAGGATAAGCGGTATCTGTGTCACAGATGAGAAAACTGAGGCATGGAGAAATGAATTGACTTGGCTCAAGAGGTGACACCAAGATTCCCACCTAACTCTGGGGTTTGGTGATTGATTATGATAATTCTTGGAATCACCTGGAGGAACTTTTTACACATCCTGATGCCCGGGTCATATCTCAGACCATTCACATGAGACCTGGCCATGGATAGTTTCTAAAACATCCAGCTGATTCTTCTGTGTAATCAAGGCTGACAGTCTCTGGTGTAGACACAGTGAACAAAGCACTTGTCATACTCCTTCTATGACAGGTGAATGACCCTTGCTGTTAGTATTGCTTATCTTTTAGAGAGGAAATGCAGCAGTTTGGTTGATTGTATGAGCTTTGGAATCAACCAGACCCACCTGGCATCATTCTGAGATTATTCTGGTGCTTTCTAGCTGAAAGGCGTGGGCCAGTACTGCTCTCTGAGCCTCAGCTGCATGGTCTATAAAGTGGGCATAAAAATATATGCCTCTAAACATGGTGACTGTGGTATAAGAATATTTGAAATGCACTGTGTACAGGGTTGGGCAAACAGCAGGTACTACAATGTTTTGGGCAATAATTACCATAATTCATAATAGTTGAGCCAAGCCCATTGATTTTTCAAAGCCTCTGTTTTTTCATCAGTGACATGGACCCTGTTTATCTTAGAAGCTTCTTGTGAAACAAAGTGCGTAATATAGAGAAAACTGCACAAAGTATATGTTTAATAAATGACTACTTCAGTGATGGCATACACATGGCAGAGGCTCATCCGTCCTTCTGGTTTCTCCATCAAATACATCTAGTGTTAAAGCTGAGATCATAGTCAGGCTACATTGAATCAAAAGATGTGATTCTGTGGCCTGAATAGTGTTTATAGAAATATATGTATTCAATCCACTTTATTTGTAGAGGAGTTTTAGGTTCACCAGTGAAATTGAGTAGGAAGTACAAAGAGTTCCCATAGACCCCTTGTCCCCATCCATGCAGAGCACCCTCCCCCCACTAATCAACATCCCCACCAGAGAGGTGTACTTATTATAGTCGATGAACCTGCACTAACACATTGTTATCACCCAAGGACTGTAGTTTACTTTCGGGTTCTCTCTTGGTGTGCTATATCCCGTGGGTCTGGACAAATGCATAATGACACATATCTACCATTATAGTATTGTGCAGAATAGTTTCCCTGCCCTAAATATCCTCTGTGCTCTGGCTATTCATCCTCCCTTCATCCAAATCTCTGACACCACTGATCTTTTCAATGTGTGTTTATATTTAAAAATTGGTGCCATTTCTCTAAGAATTGGGAGCTTGCACGTATATTTCTGGATGCCTAGTTTCTCTTGAAATATGGAGAGATCGGATAGTAATTGTGCCCAGATCCACAGGGCATACTTTCTAAAGCTCAGTAGTAGCATTTAGATGACATCAGTCTTCAGTCAGACTCCGTGCCCCTTTTTATAAAAGAAAAAAATTTTTTTATAACATGCTCTTTACTACCCAGAAATGAATTTCACAGATAGTAGAATCTATATATACACATAACTTCAAGAAGTCAATATAATGTCCTAACAATATTATAACAGAATAAACTAAAAGGAGTAATAAGGTAGTATATATTTCAATATGTAAATGCTTAGATATGACTCTACTATAAAACATAATGATAAGAGTCGGATAATTGCTTCTATATATAATCACTGTGACTTGTCACAGCTATGAAGGCAGACTTGTACAGACGTGTGGTGTCACCACCAACAACAAAAATACCATCCACAGTGTTGCCGCCCACGACCCAGTTTCCTGAAATGGTGCACTTTGGTGAAGTTCTGGACAAAGCAAAGAACAACCTTAGCTCAACTTACCCAGTGGTTATATTCCTTTAAAATTCGGTATATGCTTGAACCATGCAGGAAATAATTTTTTGTTTACCTGTACAAAGAAGTTAGAGTTTGGCTCACATGATGTTTATTTTTCATGGAGTAAGTGTCTGGCAGGACATTTATGTGCGAGCTTAGTGGCAATCTGAAACATGCCCCCGACCCACATTTCCAGATACTTCACTAGGGGGCAGCACCACCCCCACTGAGAACTGGTGCTTCAGGACAAAGGGTGCTTTGGAGCTCCAGGGGTTATGTGGAGCTGCTTTGCTGGAGCTGTTTAACTGGACCTTACATTTCCACTTAGCAAGTGCTTGCAGTGGGAAGGTTGTGCGTTTGTTTGCTTTTGTTTTGTTTTTTGTCTTTTTTATTAAACTTGGGATTCCAGAGAGCTTTTTATATTATTCCATCTGTTTCACCCAAAGTATTTATTATTATTGTTATTATTATTTTAATGTTTATTTGTTTTTGAGAGAGAGAGAGAGAGCGAGCATGAGCAGGGGAGGGACAGAGAGAGAGGGAGACACAGAATCCGAAGCAGGCTCCAGGCTCTGAGCTGTCAGCGCAGAGCCCGACGCGGGGCTCGAACTCACGAACTGGGAGATGATGACCTGAGCAGAAGTCAGATGCTTAGCCGACTGAACCACCCAGGCACTTCTGTTTGCTTTTGTTTTAACGATGACAGACATTTCTCTGGGTTGAAAGAACTTTTGTCTTCTGGAGTTAACTGAGGGAGCAGAGTTTCTTGTCCCCAAGCAAGGAAAGCCATAAAAATAAAAGATCTGTCAAGACGTGCAATTTTTTATAGAACAATTATTCAATTGTGATAGCTGCGATGGCTTATTCTCTTAATTTTCAGTGAGGTATGATTGACATATGACATTGTGAAAGTCTAAGGTGCAGATTTGATACATTTACATATGTCCCCCCATCCTGCTCTGCCTTCTTGTTTTCCCATAGCGTTTCTTACCTTCTAAAATACCAGATAATGTACTTATTTATTAGGATTATTGCGTGTCTCCTTCCTGGTGTGTAAGCAACTCAGGGACAGGATTCTTCTACTGTTTTGCTCATCGATATGCATCTTGGCATCACGTGCCTAGAATGGCACCTGGCACGCATGGTGGACGCTTCATAAGTGTTTATTGGATGAATGAGTAAATTTCATGTAATCCTCCCATCACCCTCCTGGTGAAGCTGTTGTAATTTCCGCTGTACAGTTGAGGGTGGGTCAGACACGTACAGAGGTCTGCCTGAGTCACACAACGAGTGGCTGAACAGTACTTGGGCCTGGTCTCCTGACTCTCCTGCCTTGCTTGTGCGATTGTGGAAGCTTATTGGGATGTTTATAAGCGTAGGAGCTGAGGTCAAACTGCTAGGGATCAAAGGCCTGGGTCAGACTGGTCCAAGCTGAGTGGTTATTTCTCTACGTGATTTATAGGATTGCTTTAGGCCTGTTTCCAAACCTGTAAAAATCAAATAAAAAGACTGACTCGTTAAACATGGTATGATCATAACTTGGGTGTCCCATTAACTCCTTCCCCTCCTTCAGCTCAGCTTCAAATATGAGGTCAGGTCTTGACTGTTCTACCTTCAGAGTGTGCCAGAACACCTCTCAAATCTGTCCCCTTTTCTCCATGTTCACATGGAGCACTGTAGTCTAAGCTATGAGCATCTCTTGCCCGGACTGTTATAGCAGCCTCCCAGCTGGCCTCTGCTTCTGTTCCTCATCTGTGAATCATCCTCTACATATCAGCCAGAGTCACATATATATAAATAATATATATATATATATATATATATATATATATATATATATATATATATAAAATAAATCAGATCATGTTATTTCCATGCTTAACACCCTTCATTACCTTTCCATCAGCCTTAGGATAAAATCTGGCCTCCTTACCTGCCCTACACAGCACTGTATGACCTGGGCCCCATTATTCTCCCTGTCCTCAATGCTTTCCTCCCTCCCTCAATACACATCAGTTCCTCCAGCCTCTGTCACTGTCTAGGACCCACCAGAATTTTCTGCCACAGGGCCTTTGCACTTGCTGCTCCCTCTACCCAGAATACTCTTTCTTTGTCATTTATAGCATGGCTCAGATGCAACCTCCTCAGAAGGATTCTGTTGTATTCTGCAATAATGCTTGGTGATAGTGGTGGGCATCACAGCAGGTGATGGGATTGCCCACTTCACCTTCCTCGCCAACTTTTTAAGCATCTCAGACCAATCCAGTGTCTTCTCACCATGTGTAGGGTCCCATCCAACTAGGGCGTTAGACCTTGGTCAGGTGACAGATTTGGCTCCACATCTGCCTACAGACAAAACTGCTCCCTTTCTTCCCTCCCAGAGAGTTTGTCTTGTTTCACTGATGTTCTGCTCCGTGGTTGTCATTTTAATACCTGTTTAATCAGAAGGCAATTAAACATGCATTTCCCTTTTCAGTGAATCCAGTCTAGGGCAGGTAAGATAGAGCTTGGTGCCCCTCACAGGGGGCTCTGGCACAGATTCAGGCGAAGGGCGTCACCTGATGTGAGGGATCAATCACCAAAGATCTGATGGAGCCCAGCAGTGGACTCTGCTTTGGGTCAGGTCATGTGGACAGAGAAAGCCTCCCCTGCTGCATCATTCCCAGCGGCTCCCACAGATGTGCCCTGGTCCTCAGCTGCTCTGCAGTCAATGCTGTGTATTCTGCCTGGGAGGCTTCCCCTTCTGTCCACCTGGAAAATGTCTTCACAGGCTCCAAGGTTCAGCTCAAGAGTCATCTCCTCCTGGAAGCCTTCCAGGGCCTTCAACTGCATTCCTATATGTACTTCCTTAGTTCTTTTTATGGGCCTTTGCTATTCTAGAATTTTCTCTTATTATAATATAGGTTGTTTTCAGCCAGTGACTCAGTCCTCCCATTTATTCATTTATTCATTCATCACATTTGTACTGAACATTTGTTATGTGCCAGGCAATGTTCTAGAACAGTGTTTCTCAACAGTGTTTTTGGAGAGCTGCCTGCTTCAGAATCAACCACACCCTGTAACATGCTCCTCCTTACTCTAACTGCACCTGTAACACACTCCCCCTTGCTCTCTGCCTTAGCCACACAAATCACTTTTAGTCCCTGCTGCTTCTGTATTCCCTCCTGCCACAGGGCCCTTACATATGCTCTTTTCTCTACTTGAAATGGCTTTCCTTCCATTCTTCATGTTGATAATCACTATTATTAGCCATACCCTAGCCCAGTCATCACCTCCTTAGAAATGCCTTCCCTGATCTCCTTCCGTGGTCAGTTCCTCCCATGTTGGCCCTCTGAACACTAACATCACTCCTTCTAAGCACATGTATAGCCACAATTACACATGTACATGACTCTTAGATAAATATCTGCATCCCTTGCTAAACTGAGTTCCATAAGGTAAGAGGCCAAGTCTGTCATGCTCATCACTGTGTTCTCAAAACCTTAGTGCATGGCACAATAAATACGTGGCGAATAAAGAAATGAGCAAAGAAACCCTGACTTGACTTCTCTGTGCCTACAGCTCACTTGCGTGTGTGACAAAACTAAGCCAATGGAAGAGTGATAGAAGGCCTATAGAGGACAAAGGGCTTGACCTTCCCCTCTCCCCAAGGCTGAGGGTACCATGACCCCTGGTAATATGACAATATGAATGGTACAGGGCCCAGGACTGGAGTATAAACAATGTAGATTCCAGTCTAGTGTCTGAACCTGTTAGCTGTGTGGTATTGGGCAAGGCATTCTATGTGCATGAGCCTTAGTATCCTCATCTGCAGAATGGGTTGATGATACCTACTTCACAGTGTCATTGGATTAATGCATGCTAATGTTTATGGAGCATTAACCACATGCTCACCTCACCCTTATAATAACCCTTCAAAAACGGTCCTACTAATAATCTAATCCTTGTTTAGATAGATAAGGAAACTGAGGCCCAAGGTCATATAAGCAGTGAGTGGTAGAGCCAGGGTTTAAGGCAGTGTGGATCTAGAGCCTGTGCATTTAATCACTGAGCTTAACTCTCAGGTGGCCTCAGCAGGTCTCATTTTGTCCAGTAAAGCACTGGCACAGCACCTGGCACATATAAGCACTCACTAAATGTGGTTTTTCCTTCTCTTTGTTTCCTTGGCTTGAATTGGGGGTGAGAGAGGACCGCCCTGGCATTGATTCATGGCCTGGCTCAGTCCAGGAGATAAGGTAAGGACTGAGTGAACCTCAGCCTTTGAGAGGCTCGGCACGCTCCTGTCAGCCTCCCAGCTCCACATCAAAAGGCATTTTGACAAGCATCTTTATTACCAACATGAAAGAGACCCTTTTGTGCCTGGAGATTGGCGCTCAGAGCCTGGCTTTCCCGCTGTCTTTACTGGTGACCTGGAGTGGGGCATTTAGCCCCTTCTTCAGCACTTCTGTGATCCTTTTCACATTTTCCATCATCTCGGCAGATATGCGTTCAGCAGCTACCGCACGGACAGCACAATGCTGGGTGTCACGAGGGATGTCAAAGAAATGGTGGATGCAGCCCGTGCTCACCAGGAGAGACCAGTCTTACAGGGTGGGCTTTGGATCCAGGTCGATCTGGAGACGTCAGACATGTGGCGTAACCTCCCAAAACCCGTTTCCTCATCTGTAAAATAGAGATGGTAACAATATCTCTTCAAAGTCTTGTCATGTGCTAACCTGTACAGTGCTCAAAGAGTGACTGAATGGTAACAAGTTAAATTTCACTTGTGTTAATGGAGAGGAATCACTGGAATGAATTATTTTAGAGACTTTTATTTATGAGAGCATGGGCGTGTGCCACTGTCTAGACTATGTATCCTTTATAGCATTTTCTGTGGCGATCACCAATTATCCTTCAAGAATTAACTCAGTCATAAAAAAAAGGATTAACTCAATGAAATTTGATCACTTCCTCCTTTAAGTCAAGAATGTGCCCAATAACCCATCTCAATTTGGGGACTTTTCATATGATTGCAATTGTAGTAGTTTATCTGTTTCAACTATCAAACTATGGCCATCTTCTTGAGGGTAAAGATTGTTTCTTAACTCTGTCTATATCAACTACCATCGAGTAGGACGCTAAATAAATGATAGCTGATCTTAAAAAAATCAAACAAACAAACAAGCAGTGACTGAATGGAATTGCTAAATAAGTGTTAGCCATTAGGGCAATAGTGATGGCGATAATGAGGAGGATGGTGATGATGGTGATGGATAATGATGGTAATGGTGATGAAGAAGGTGGTGAGGTGATGATCACGATGGTTATGATAGTGATAGTGATGACGGTGCAGGTGATGAGGAGGAGGAGGAGGATGGTGATCATGATAGTTTTAATAATGATAGTGATGATGATGATGGTGGTTTTGATGAAGGGCATGAGGATGCTGATGATGATGGTGACAGTGATGATGAAGATGGTGATGATGAGGATGGTGGTGATGATGATGAAGGTGATGAGGAGAGTGATGAGGACGGTGATGATTATGATAGTTATGATAGTAACAGTAATGATGGTGATGACAGTGGTGATTGTGAGGTTGACAGTGATGATGAGGATGGTGATGGTGATGACAGTGATATAGAAATGATGATGGTGACCACAGTGATGATAAGGGGTGGTGATGGGAAGGGGATAATGGGGAGGTGGATGGGTGATTTGATGGTGGTGGTGGAGATGATTATTGATGATGCAGCAGAGACCTTGAGTTAATCCCCAATTTGTTAATACCAGATTTCTGAAAAAACTTACATGAGTTCAGACAGACCTGGGTTCGAATGTGAGCTCCACCGTGTTTTCAGCTGTGTGACCTTGTTAACCTCTCTGAGCTTTAAGTGCTCCCTGTGTAAAGTTTTGGTGATTGTCCCTATTTCACTGAGATGTCTCACATCCAGATGGTGATGTGAGAGAGCACCAGGCAGAGGGGATGATACCCAATGGGTGTTCATTAAGTGGTATTTTTGTCCCTTTCCTTTCCTTCTTCATAGAATCCCTCATTAAGTACTAAGGAATAGCATATTCCCAAGAAAAGAGTTTTGAACCTGGAGTCTCTGCTTTCCTCTCAAAACCCTTTTCTCCAAATAAGAGAGATCTCAGACTAGCTCAGGGAAAGAGTGGGATTTGTTGAAAGTGACAGGGCTGTCTCAGGAGCCGGTGGGGGAACAGATGCAGCCAGGTCTTCCAGGACCCTGGAACCATGAACCAGAAAGGGTCTAAAACTAAAGCAAATTATCTCATTCTCTCCCCCGGTAGCCAGACCTGGAGACACCTTTCTCCACATACTCTTTCTCTGCTTCCTTGGTTACATGGTAGAAGATGGCATCCTCTTGGCTCCTGAATTTATACTCTTCAGTTGAAACAGCCAGCGGAGTCTGACTAGCTCCTTTAGTTGCACCCTTGGTGTCTGGAGAGAGAATCTGATTGGTCGAGTTTGGGTGAGCGTTCCTTCCTGGTCTAACCACCGTTGGCAGAGAACTCTGGAGGGGGCGTGGTTACGGCTTCCAAGGGTAAACTAGGTCGTGGAGTGAAGGATACTTTTAGAGAAGGGTGACCACCAGACAAATTGCCTACTATAGCCCAGCTAAGATTTCCGCACCCTTCCCATGAGCTGGGCGCTGTGCTAAGTGCTTCCCATGTGTTGTTATTTAATGCTGTTAGTCCTCTGAATTGGGTCCTGCTTTTGTCCTCATTCCAAAAATGGGAAACTGAGGCTCAGAGCAGCAGCAACACGGCTAAAGTTAGGCAGGAGGTAGTGGCAGAGTCTTCACCCAGCCTCCCCCCTAGTGCTGCAGTTTTCCCCAGGAGCTGCTTCCAGATCGATATGTTCTTCTTGCTCTTCGAATCTTGGAGGACAAGAGGTTCCATCCCTTGGTAAAACGCTGACTGCCTGATGATGATTCTTATAAAGTTAGAGCACCTGAGTTTTGATCACTCAGCATTAGTTATGCTGGTCATATCCCGTATTCCAGAACTGTGTTGAGAAATGCAATTTGTAGCATCCCAGGTGGAAAATTTCTGATTCTCTCTGACGGAGGATGCCAAGGAGAATTGGTCTCTATCCTGGTGGAAACATAAACATCAATTCTGAAAATGAAGGAGGGAAAATGAGGTCCTGGAAATTGATGGAAAGCTGGCTGTTTGGCATCTTGAAATTAACCAGGACTCTCCCTGTTGCTGGTTTCTTGGGCTCTGGCTATGGGTTTCTGAGACACATTTTTTTAAATCCTCTTGTCATTTCATTTGACCTGGAAAAGAATATAGATTGTTAGGTGCTCGGGCTGTAGAATTTACACAGAGGGAGAATTGACCCGGTGGAGACTGATGTGGCTGTTCACTCACCGACCACACAGCTTCATGCGCAGCTGATGGACGTGTCCAGGACATTGGCCAGCACACAACGTGGACTCCATACATGTACGTTTTCTTCCTTTGCTTTCCTTCAGAGAAAATCACATGCTGACTTTGGGAGGTTATTTGTTGCTACTGCCAGCTAATAGAGGGTGCCGTGAATGTAGTTGGTGCAAATTGAAGAGAGGTCATTCTATGAAAGAGGAAGTAGTGCCATATAATGAAATATTGCACACGACATGGTAAATAGATTGACTGTGTCTCCAGGGGCACATTCTTCCAGAGTTTCAGCCACTAGGTATTAAACACCTACTATGTACTTGACCCCGGGCCGTATGCCGGTAAGGGTATGATAAACCAAATTATTCTCTCTCTCCACCAGATATAGTGAAGCAGAGCCTACAGTTTATAAAGGTTAAAGGAGACAAGGATAATAAAAGCTATGAAGTCATAGCTATCACTTATCAAGCACTCACCATGTGCCGAGCATTGTACCAAATGCTTTTGCATATAATCTCATTTAAGCCATTCTTCCACTCCAGAAAGTAGGTGTTCTACAGAAGAGGAAACTGAGGTTTAGAAAAAGAGGTTAAGTAAATATATTTTTGAATGGCAGGATGGGGGGTTTGAACACAGGTATGTATGGCTTCAAGGTCCATGTGTTAAGTGGCTTGGACAAGTATTTTCGGCAGTAGAGAGCTGTGATACAGAGAATGAGGAAGAGGAAGAGTGCCTGTTCTTTCATCCTGTTGCTTTAAGTGCCCTAGGTGTTTAAAAAAAATTTTTTTTTCAACGTTTATTTATTTTTGGGACAGAGAGAGACAGAGCATGAACGGGGGAGGGGCAGAGAGAGAGGGAGACACAGAATCGGAAACAGGCTCCAGGCTCTGAGCCATCAGCCCAGAGCCTGACGCGGGGCTCGAACTCACGGACCACGAGATCGTGACCTGGCTGAAGTCGGACGCTTAACCGACTGCGCCACCCAGGCGCCCTGAGTGCCCTAGGTGTTTAATGTTAAACTATGTGCCTCTGGGCCTGCTGATTTAGGTTGCTTTAAGGGAATATCAGGTCTGTGAGAGCGTATGCAAAGCAGGGAATCAAGGACACACACACACACACACACACACACTTACCTTTCTTAGGTCTCTCAGAGCAAGAAGAACAGGGTGGATGTTTGAAAAGAAATGATGGTCTTACTCCAATCCCCCAATAAACATGATCTGGGGCACCCCCATCCCCAACATTTGCACATGAATTAGATATTAAAAAGCCTGAACAATGCTTCACATTCATCTGGATATTAGTTACCTATCTGTTTATTTATACCAAGTTTATTCCCCCAAATATTCAAGGAGGCTTATAAATACGCACAAAAAGCAACAGAATAAAATAAATGAAAACTAAGATAAATAAAACAAAGGAGGGAAATAACAGAGAAACAGAAAAATTAGATGGATTCAGGAAAGAGGCTAGTGCATGAATTATAAGGCAAGTAGTGCTTTCCTGGTCTGTCGACTTCCTATAGCCATTGCAAAGAGGGAACTATGTCAGTTACAGAGTGCCCAAGGTTCATAAGGCAGAAAAAAATCTGGTGGCTTCAGAAAGACACATCCATTATTGATTCTAAGATCAAGGAGGCATATTTCCCCCCCTACCAGAGCCTCATAGAGAAGGCACTATGTAAAATAATGAACAATATCCTCAACATTGTTCTTACAGTAAATACAGTTTCATTTGACTGCTTCATATTATGTCCCACCAAAGTGTAATTCAGAAAAGGAAGAGAGTCCTAGAGAGAGGAGGCAATATGATAAGACACAAGTTGTCTGCTCCATGATGACACAGGATGCTATTAAGATCATGTTGTTAGGGACATAAGGAGGCACTAGCTCAGGAGATTATTATAATCATGAAGGCTATGCAGGTGGTGTGAATATCTAGGTCAGGGCTTGAAAGTGTGTTTAATCTTGCATGGCACCCCCAACCAATTAGTAGTGACTTTATTCAATCAATGGGATGAAAAGGTGTGTCTGGGGTGAATGTGTGCTGTAATTGATTAGTGATGTATGCTGTGAGTTTAGGTACATCATTTACACTGGGAATTTGTTGTTGGCATTTATGCTAGGACTGTCGTTGATGCTTGTTACAGATCCTGGGTCTGAGGGAGGTCACAGGTCACCATAGTCACCATAGCCCATTGCTTCATGAGAGTTTTGTTCCTAATTGACCCCAGGCAGATGGGTGCCCTGATTTTGATATTCTTCCTAAATTAGCCAAATGTAATGTTCCCCAAAGCACTGGAGGAGAGTCAATAAATCCATGCTTGTATGTACATCCCATTTTGCCTTCAACTGTCTGGGACCACAAGAGAAATCTCAAGTCACTGAACTTTATCCCGTCACAACACAGAGCTGGGAGAAGGGTGGCTAGCAGAGTGCTTTGGGCAAGGGAAGTGGCTTGAAGAGAGCCGGGTTTCTGGAACTCGGGTATCTCCCAGTTGGGAGGAACCTTTCCTTCTCCAGGGTTTTCATCCCATCCACAGCGGCTTCCTACTGTAGGGATTGCCTTTGGAGTGCTCATCATCACAGATGATCAGAATTGTTCAGTCCTCGTGACTGACAGCAAGGACCCCTGGCTTTCTCAAATCATCTCCCACAGCAACATCCAGGAGAGAAAACCATGCTATTCAAGTACCAAAGGCCCTTAGGAAGAAAAGCAGAATCATGGGTATTCACTCATTCAGATAGTTCGTTCGTTCATTCATTCATTCATTCATTCAACACTGTGCATCTACCACATGCGAGGGTTATTTATGTTTAGTGAAAGATAAATATATAACTAAGATGTCTTCTCTGTTCCCCACACTCAGAGCCTAACAGGGAAGATAGGTATAATTCCAGTGCAAAATGGTAAGTGCTAAGGATATGTTCAGTGTGAAGGGGGGAGAATAATGAAAAATAATAATGGTAGGCATTTACTTACCTGTGCTAGGCACTGTGTGGAGTGAATACACACATATCAGAGTAATGTTACTAAGTATTCCTAACAACCAATGAGTTAGGTAGGCACTATAATTGTTGCCATTGCCCAGATGAAGAAATTGAGGCTTCTGCTGGAGGTGCCCAAGGTACCGAGCAGCAGAGCCAGTATTTGATGGAAAACTATCTTTTTTTAAGTGTTTTTGAAATGTTTATTTATTTTTAAGAGAGAGAGAGAGAATGATCAGGGGAGGGGCAGAGAGAGAGAGGGAGACACAGAATCTGAAGTAGGCTCCAGGCTCCAAGCTGTCAGCACAGAGCCCAATGTGGGCCTCGAACCCATGAACCATGAGACCATCACCTGAGCTGAAGTCGGTCACTCAACTGACTGAGCCTCCCTGGTGCCCCTGATGGCAAGCTATCTGTAGAGACAGTGGTAGGACAGGCACAGAATAATCACTGTAGACATTCTTGTTCACAAAGGGGAAAATGTGTGAAGCACACAGGGTCCCTGGCCCATAGAAATTCTGCAACCCAGCTGGTCACAAGTTGGCCGTTCCTTGATTCTAACACAGGGCTTGGGAGTAACATTCCATGGCTCTTGGATCCACCTTCTAGTTCCACCACCTGACTCATCCTTTGTTTTACATATGGTATGTGTTTGCACCAAGGAGTTTTCTCAGCTTGGCTCCTGCTTGAAGAAATTTGGTGATCTGAGTTTTTTTTTTCACCCCTATTCTCTCTGTCCCTTTCATTTCAAGATGACAGTGTTTCTTCACATACAGTTTTGTTACAAACTTTATATGTTTCCAGTGAATCTTACCTAGTTTAACCCCTTGGCACGTGTGCATAAAATACTGTGTGTTACATTACAAAGTGAGCAACTTCGCCTAAAAGGGCAAAGGTGTCAGGGAAGAAGCCACAGAAGAAAAAAGAGAGAGAGAGACCTGTATTCTCTCCTTTTGTGATGTCCGGAGCAATTGGAGTCATCTTACAACCATGAGGGGAGGGTGAAGAGACTGCAGACAGGTTGATCCAAGATGCTTGCATGTTTGATCTATGGAAATAACTCTGGATCATCTACCCCTGTACTCCTTTTCTATAAGAGGGGGGAATCTCTCCCCCCACAAAACCCAAAACAGCCACCCTGTTTTTAAAGCTAAAACAGGGTACAGGTGAAAACATCCTGAGTATTCACATTTTTCTTTTTTTCTTTTTTCTTTTTCTTTTGGCTTGCTTGGCATGCTGTACCTACTTGAACTTCTCTTGCCTGGCTAATTTCTCTTTGCCTTATAAGACTCAGATTCATCCCTTTCCTGACCCTTCTTGACCATCTTCACCCCCCCAAGGAGACAAGAGGCCCTTTCTCTGGGCTTTCATGGGCCCGTGCTCACTTTTCTTACAATACCTATCACAGTGCATTAGCTCCTCAGGTCTTTTCTACAGAAAGCCAGGGTTGAAATGAATAATAGTCATTAGATGGTATCATAATTGGGAGATTAGTTATTTGCATAATCTTATCCATCCCATAGAATGGGTTGTGTTTTTTCATTTTGTTCAAAGCCCACTGGTTGACACATGGAAAGATCTTAAAATGTCTTTCAAATCGAAGGGTGGATGAAAACGGTGATTACACTAACCTCTCCCACAGCCAAGACATGCACTTTGTCTGTTATTGTCCATGACACCTGGAAGGAAAGAAAGGACCAGGGTTCCTGGTAGCTGAACTAAAGTCACTAACTATCTACCTCTGGACTTCTTGTAATGTGATTAGAACCCATATTTATCTACTGTTACTTGCAGTAGTCAGATACACTCTGAGCTAAAACAGGAGTGTGCTCTTTTCTTATCTGTGATTAATAAATGTTCACCATAGGAATATTTTTTTAAAAACCCAACCTACGTTGTAAAAGAGCCATGTAAAAGAGTACACAAACTAAAGCTGATAGCAGCTGAGACAGTTACCTGTCCTAAGTTTGCCCCCTCATCCATTATTTATGGAAGAAGAAGGTCTCTGGGCCCAGGCTTAGAGGTCAAGTGGGTAGTTGAAGAGGAGGGCCCTGGAGTGAGACAAATGGGGCCCAATCCCTGACTCCCACACACATTTGGGCAAATGGCTTACCTTCTCTTAGTTTCTAATTCCTCCTCGCAATGGGGATCCCAGTAGTGCTTACTTCATAGAGGTCAGCGGAATAATTAAATAAGATGGTGCATGTAAAACTCTTGGCCCATAGTAATGGGGAAATAGATATTTGCTCTTGTTATTAATGATTGCTGTGTGTCCGATCAGGAGATAAATACCGGAGGATAGTTTCTCGAACAGAGGTTTCTCTTGGGAGACACTGCACTGTATCCCTCTCTTGGAGACTCACAGTGCCTGTGGAGGGCTCTGAGAGCTCCTGAAGTAAACTTGATTCTCTATATTTTAAAATAGGTAACATTAAAAGTTTGAAGAAACAGTGTTGTAATAGATGGTCTAGAGCAACGTCACTTGGGGGCTGGTTAGAAATGTAGAGTCTTATTAAAAAAAAAAAAGAAAAGAAATGTAGAGTCTTAGACCCAACCCAAGATGTACAGAATCAGAATCATCATTTCACAAGATTTCTAGGGGGCTACATGAAACATATGAGCCAGTCTCATATGTCTCAGCTCTCAAGGGGTCTCTAAATCTCATAGACCTAAATCCAGTGATGCGTAATGTTAAAAGAGGAGGCTAGATTGTTTGCTGAAGACTGTGTCATGGGGACATAGAGATGAGAAAAAGAATATGTAGCTTGCAAATGCCTAGGAAGATTTCCTGGAGGAGGTGAGCCTAACGCTGAAAATCAGAGGTCAGGGATGGTGAGAAGGGGTCCCGGAGAGGGCACTGAGAGTTTGCAGAGGAGTACAAAGAAAGGCTGGTCCAGGGTAGACTCACAGACTTGGAGAGGTTCACCCTGACCTCCACTCTCTGGGCAGGAGGCTCTACTCTGGCCTCTCAATGAGGTAGTTAACTTAGGACCATCCTGTGTTGGTCCTTTTGATCTTAGATGCCCTTACAGACATGTCCAGGAGCTGCAAATGTTGTAGCTCTGAAGCCTCCACTGTGGCTGAGTGCAGAAACTCCTTTGGTGCCAAGATACTCCAGATCCTGGGCTGAGAAGCCTCTTTCTTCAGGTCTCTGCTGTTAAAGGCACCAGTGTGCATTTTGCATCATCACAACATTTACCATTTACTGAACACCTGCTATGTGCTGGCAATTTTCACATATTATCTCTGATATTCACAATAACTGTAAAAGTCTTACTTATTCATTATGTGCAGCTCACCAGAGGCTTATCCTTTAGCCTTCCCAGACCCTCTGACTAATGCTGAGGAAGATAGGACAAAATTCCTTCATTTGGGGCATCCCTAGCTATCTCCCTTGGCAACCATGAAGTAAATCCTAGTTCTTCAGAGGGCACTGTCCCCTTCTAACATTGTTTGAGGCTCAGTGTGATGAAACTTGGGACTGATCTGTCTTGATGCTTTCTGTTATCTGTAACCTCATCTCTACTTTATTCTGGGTAAAAGAATAGTGAGACCAGGGACGTTGTGGGTTTTTAGTGGCCTCCTAAAGGTCATTAATTTGCATCAGTTTATTAGGAGCTGGGTACTAAGAATCCCTTTAAAGGATTATTTGCAAGAGCTGTTTTTATTAGCATGCTGGTTTTAGGCTTCTGTTAAAGAATGCCCTGGTGAGTGAGCTGGAGGGAGACATCACTGTGTACAGGAAAACATGTTAATCAAGGGTACTGGTGCAGACAGAGTTGGATTAAGAAGCAGGTAATCAGGGCAGTGGTCCAGTTTCAAGAGGGGCTAAAACATCACTGGACAGAGAATAAGACAGAAAATTGTGTTGGCCAGAACGTCTCTCAGAAAGATTCCAGCACTTGGTTGGAAGGAATCCTTGGCCAAGTTGCTTTGATGGGGTTTGGGGGCATACTGCCATAGCAGTAGAAACTCACTGAATTGCCTTCTGGGTAAGTGGGGTCTCATTGCCTGGTGGAACTTTGCCTAGTGGAGCTGAGTTCCCTGAATGATAGGGAAGAGGCTTCAGTGATGTAGACAGGGCTCTTAATAAACTTGTTCACTTATTTATTCATTGCATTAGTCATTCATTCAATCATGTGTGCAGTAAGTCTTTATCAGGCTCCTACTTGAGCCATGTACTATTATTAGAGATGCTGGGGATTAAAAAATGACCATAACAGATAAAGTTCCAGTCTCACAGGAACATTCTAGTGGGGTTGGAGGCAGACAATAAACAAATACATGAACAAGTTATGTAATTTGGGGTTTCACTAAGGGGTGCGCTGGCCAATGGCCTATGAGCTGTCCTTTTATGGAGACTCTGCTCAAACAGAGATGAAGATGAGTCCCTGAACCAATCAGGTCCTTTCTCATGGGAATTTGAACTACAGACATGGGCAAAACTGGTCAGTGAGGAGCTGCAGGAAAAGTAATCCTCTCCCTCTCCTGTCTAGTCCACCATGGTCCATTAAAATAACTTCCACCATTTTGGAAGTACTGGAGAGGGCTTCAGCCCATCTCTCCCCTCCCTTTCTTACTCTATCCAGTGGAAGTGAATAGTGGATAGGTCTCCATGTGGCCCTCTCCACTGCTTCTTCAAGTTCTGGTTTCAGAGTTGCCCTGCTGGAAGGCTCTTGCTTGGCATAGTGCAGTGACCTGTTCCCCATCCCTCCGGGGCCTCTTCTTGCACAGCAAGTGAGGGGCAGCTTGGCAGGGGAGCCCATATTCTGCTCCAGGAAACTCCACCATGAGACTTGGGGGAAAGGAGTAGAATTCCTGCTTCTTGTGACAAGTCTGTGCTGTGCTCTCCAGTCCTGCTTTACCACCTCTGAGGCTGGTACCTTCATACCAGCTTGACTTGTGTGACTATTTCTCATTTGGATCACAACCCTCAGAGGGAAGAGATATGACTGGAAAGAAACTAGGACACCTCAGTGAAACCAGAAAATTGGGCAAAGAGAGGCAGGGGAGAAAGAGAGAAAGAGAGAGAGGGAGAGAGAGAGAAATGAGATGAGATGAGATGAGTCACGATAGCAATAGATCTCTAGAGGGAAGATAGAAGAACATTCTGCACTTGGGGGGGGGGTGACAAGATAACCCAGTCGCTAGGGCTGTTCTTGGAACCGGAACCACCTCCCTATTCCCCATTATGCTCCTGCCTTGGTATGGTCTGCCTGGCTGGTTGCTCTACAGTTCCCTAGAGATGCCTGTCTCTGTTCCTGTAGGCACCTCCTTGAAACAAGCTTCCTTACTTGTGTTAGCTTGAGTGAATTTTTGGCAACCAAAAGAACCTAACACAGAATGAAAAGGCTTAATATACAGCCCTCCTCCATTCCTGGAGATTCAGTGTGTTTCAACCAACAAACATTTTTTGAAGCCCTCGCATATGCCAGGTCCTCTGCTAGACCTTGAGAATTAAAGACCTAATATTTATAGTGTTTTCTGTAATGCAGACACTTTTTCCACATACAATGTAGCACACCTCTTCCTCATAATACAATCCCATAAATAAAATTATTCCCACTTACAGATGAGGAAACTGAGGGACAGAGCATTTAAGTAACATGCCCAAGCTCTCGCAGCTAGAAGGGTAATGCGTCTCCATTTGGATCCCCCCAGAAGCAGCCCCTGAGATAAGAATTTAAGTGCAAGTGAGGGAGTGGAGGTGAGGGAGTGGAGGAAGGCAACTGTTGAAGATGCATTATCAAGTACAGTTGTTAATTTTGTGTGTCTGCGCTAGGCTGGGCTGAGGGATGCCCAGACAGAGGGTAAAACATTAGTTCTGGGTGTTTCCAGAAGAGATTAGCATTTGAATCTATAGACTGAGTAACGATGTGCTCACTGGTGTGGGTGGGCATCATCCAATCCTTTGAGGGCTCAAATGGTACAAAAAGGTGGAGGAAGGGCTAATTTGCTGTCTTTCTGCCTGAGTTAGAACATCTGACTTCTGTCCTTGGACATCGGCACTCCTGGTTCTTGGACTTTTGGACTCAGACTGAATTACACCCTTGGCTCCCCTGAGTCTGCAGCTTGTAGATGGCAGATGGTGGAACTTTTCAGCCTCCATAATCATATGAGCCTGTTCCTATAATAAATATCCCCATATAGATATAGACAGAGATTGATAAAGATATATATCTGTATCTATAGACTATTTCTATCCCTATCTATCTATAGACATAGACACATAGATCTACATCTATCTGTCCCATTGGCTCTGTTTCTCTGGAGAACTCTGATACGTCAAGCCAGCTGCCCCTGTGGGCAAGTGGGGCTTGATCCCGCTGAGGAAGCTCCAGGAGCCGGGTGGAATACACACTTCAGAGATATCCCACCCAGGAGATGAGAGAATTAGGGATCTCTTTACTCACTTCTGGCAGCTGTTGGTTGAGTGCTGCTCCTGGGTGAGGGTGTGGGGGTCAAGAGGGGGACATTTGTTCCCTGATACTTCTGGCCAGCCCTGCAGGCAGCAAAGCAGACTCTGTGATGAGACAAAGACCCTCAACTCAAGACATGCAGGTATCGCAGGAGAAAGTGGCAAAGGCAGGAATGTGTGGGTGGGACACCAGAGGTAGCTGCTTACAGGTGGACCTAGAATTTGAACCCAGGTGTCCTGGCACGAGATCTGCATCCTTAACCACTCTGCTGTGTGAATAAGATTCTGCATTTCCCTTGAGGAGCTCACGGTCAGGGAGCCAGGTAGAAGCCCCGCTTCCTCCTTGCAACATGGTTGGTTCAGACTTTGACGGAGAGGGAGGGAGCACTGGGCAGGAGGAGGCGAAATCTGCCGGGATCCGGTGAGGGGCTCCAGAAGGCTTCTCTGGGGAAGTGACCATGGGGCTGGGCTTTGAAGGATGAACAGGATGGGCTAGGAAGTGGGAAAGGTGCAGAGAAAAATACCCCAGCCTCAGAAGAAAGGTAAGAAGGGACATTGTAGTGTAGGGGCATGGGGGTATGGCCAGAGCTGGGAAGAGCAGAGAGGTGAGGTTGAAATGCAGGTTAGCACCGGAGACGACAGAATGACAGCAATAGCAACAGCAGCAGCGCTGAGTACATTACCTGAGGACTCACTCTGGGCCAGGATTTCCAGTAGACAATCTCTCTTAAGCCTCCCCACCTCCAGCTGCAGACCACTCTTTAATTCCCTTTCTGCAGATGAGGAAGGGGAGGCTCAGAGGGAGAGCAGGTGATTTCTGAGGTCCTGCCGCCAACAGGTGGCGCCGTCACAGCTTGAACCCAGATGGGCTGACCTGTGAGCTCACCTTCTTCTTTTTTTTTTTTTTTTTAAATTTTTTTTTTCAACGTTTATTTATTTTTTTTGGGACAGAGAGAGACAGAGCATGAACGGGGGAGGGGCAGAGAGAGAGGGAGACACAGAATCGGAAACAGGCTCCAGGCTCTGAGCCATCAGCCCAGAGCCCGACGCGGGGCTCGAACTCACGGACCGCGAGATCGTGACCTGGCTGAAGTCTGACGCTCAACCGACTGCGCCACCCAGGCGCCCCGCTCACCTTCCTCTTAACCATAGTGATGCTGCCTTGAAGGGCCTTGTAGTTCATGAAAGAGATCTGAACATGACTTTTGAGGGCAGCGGACTGATCTAAGACACTTTCCAGAGGTGGAGGCAAAAGACATTGTGACCAACTAAATGTGGGGTAAGAATGGGTGACCCCGAGGTCTACAGGCATGTTCAGCACAGAGAAAGGAAGAAGATGTGGGGTTTAGAATTAGACCCATCTGTAATGTTGATGTTTATTTGTTTTCAAATTCTGTCTTGGCCCAGTTTTGAGGCCCTGGCTAGAGGCTGGTCAGTTTCTCTTCTTGAGCAGATAATTAAGTTCCCACTGCAACTAGTTGCCTTATCGAGCTTCACGCCCCAGGGTCACCATGCACCTGCCCTAATCAAGCCAGGGCCAGGTACCAGACAACTAGGGACAGTTTCTATGCCCCAAAGCCCACCACAAATTATTCAAATCCACCAACCCACAGGGAGCCCAAGAAACCAAGATAACCCCTTTTTGCTTGCCATATGGATGATGCCCCCTACAGCATCTCCCTTGCCCTGTTCCTGGGCACAACCCTTATGTGCCCCTGCATGGTGGATTCCTCCCATTTGGAGCTCTGCCTGTCATCTGAGTGTTGGTATGTTGTGTCCTGCCATCAGGAGAATGGTGAAATCTGGGCTTGAATTCCTGGTTCTGCCTCTTAATCACTGAGCGATCCTGGGAAAATTGCCTCACCTCTCTGGACCTCAGTGTTCTCATCCATGAAGTGGGGCCAACAATCCGTGCTGTGAGGGGGCTGAGGAGAGGAGTAGATGAACTAATGCAGACACAGTCTCCGGCATGGATTCACTCCTTTTAAGGGGCAACTGGGGCATTAGAAAGCAGGTCTGAGGAGGTGTTTGGGCTGGGAGTTTGGTGTGGGCAGGGAGACTTCCCAATGACCTGGAAATCCCAGAATAAACATATCATCTGTTTCATCCATCAGGAAGACCCTGGCATCTTCCTGCCTTGTAAACATCAGCAAATGAGATTCTCTGGAGGGTGGGGGATGTCTTGGGAGGCTCCAGGGAGACCCTTAGATAAACAAATAAGCTATTTGTGCTGTGTGTGTCCATTGCTTTCTTGGCACCTGCACGTATATTTCCTCTCAGCCCACAAATTCCAGAACACAATTAAGTGTGCCTGTTCAACTTCAGAGATGCTTATGCTACAGGACAGGAAGCACAACACCTCTGAATGGCTGTTGAGGGGGGCAGAAAGACTGCAAACGAGAGCCCTGAGCCCCCTCCACCTTCACCTCACTGTCTCCTTCCCCCACGCAAGCTGTGCCAGGAGAGCCCCGTGAGACCATCAAAATGAAAAACACCAGCCTGTTTTCCACGCATGGGGGGATGTCGATGTGTCCGGAATCAGCTATTTTGCAACCTGTTTGTCCGGGATCTTATATCTAAATTATGTTCCTCAGAATTTAATAAATGAGGTTTAATAGAATGCACTCAGGCGGCACTGATGAAATCTGTCACGGAAAATATTACGATTTCATTGTTTTTATATAACCTCCTTGGAACCTGCTTCTTCTCATTTCTGCGCCTCCCCCTTTCCTTCCCATTTTCAGGTTTTTAAGTTTTTAGCTTAGCTGTGGAGGCCGGGGAGGCCCTTGAGAGTGATATTCTCTCTCTCTCTCTCTCTCTCTCTCTCTCTCTCTCTCTCCCCTCCATTACCTACAGCAAGGAGGGGCTGGATGCCTTGGTCTAACCCTTGCCAGGAGTAAACGAAGTTGTAAACAGTTGTTTTTAAAAATAGTTGGTTTCAGATGAAAAATTTCTGTATTCAATTTCTCCCGTTCCTAGAAAGCCACAGGAGCACATTTTCTCTGGGGAATAACATTGGATATTTCAGCATTGGTAAGGAACCAGTCCCCAATGTCTTCGCAGTCCTGTGCTAGAAGGGAGAGATGAGATTATCTCTCAGCCACAGAAGCTGCCTGCTCTGTGCTGGGCACTGTGCTAACAGCTTTCCTTGATGTTTAATCCTTATGACAACCCTATGAGGTAGGTTCTCTCGGGGACAGTAGTTCTTGAGGGAGAAATTGGACCTCAGAGAGGTTTAGTTACTTGCTCCAATCACACAACAGCAGGTGGTAGATAGGTAGGATTTGAACTGAAGTCCGTCTCAATTGTTCAAAGCCTTAGAACTTTTACTGTCTTCTACTGTCCTGTTTTACAGAGAGGGAACCTGAGGCTCAGGAAGGTGAAGCATGCTTTGTGATTAAGAGCCTAAGTTCTAATTCACACTGTATCCATCACCTTGAGTACCTGACCCTCTCTGCTCCTCAATTTTTACATTTGTGAAATGGGCTGTTGTGAGGAATGGGATATAATCAGTGTAATAGTGCTCAGCTGCTTGCCACGGGTAGATGCTCGGTTAATATTTATTTTAAAAAGAAATGGCTGCAAGTGACTGAAGACCTGACAAACCTGTCAGGGGCCAGGAAAGAGGAGGCTCGCTGTCAGTCTCAACATTTTATGTGGAAGCATGTCTTTGGGGACCCAGGCTCCTTCTCTCTTCCTGCTCTGCCACTTGCCGTCTCATGGCAGGTCTTCCTCATGGTTGCATAATGGCTGCTGCTGCGCCTTCAAGCATCTTTTCCATGATCCAGGCAATAGGGGAAACCAAGGCCCCTGAAGGGGAGCTGATAGACTCATTGTCATGGGGACACAAGTGAGAGCTGGAGCCGGTTTTCTGACTTCCAGTCCAGCCTTTCTATTGTGCCCAGTGATCTTGCCAATGAGGATTTTATGTTTACATAAATTGAAAGCCTCTGGTTTTAAACTCCAGAACTTATCTTCAGAGAAATAGGCCAGAGGATGTGACAGAGGCTGGAGGACAAAGTCATTGCAGGGGCAGTGCCAGCCTCAGGCAAAATCATTAGATAACCCTGCTCTATCTTCCTGTTTTTCATACCCAGAGCCCTGCAGTTACCCCCTTAAATGCCCCAGACCATCCTCTACCCCCACGCACATTCTAGGGTCCCACAGCCCAATGAAGTGTCATCCATCCTCCTGTGTCCTCATCCTGTGGAATTCTGCCTGCTGCTCTCCAAGGGGACACTCTTGTCACAAGGTATTCTCAGTCCTGCACCCCTGTAGGCATGAGTGATGCTGAGTGAATCAGTACATGAGCTCATTTGATAAGTGAACTTTGCAAATCCATAGGAAGGGCTCTCCTCTGAAACAGCATTTTAACAGGGGTCTTCTGCAGACAGTTCCTTCATCCGAGGACTGATTCTGCTAAAGGAAGGTTCTGATCCAGTGACAGGTGTCTGGGGTGGGGGAGACCTTTGGGGAAGTTTCTCTGGATTTTCAGAGTCTCCTGGTTAATTGCAACTTGTTGCCCTGTTCTGGCTGGGAGATTGGGACAAGATGTGTAGGGGCTTGTTCCCCAAGGGGCACCTGATCTGAAAAGGGGCTTTGGGGACAGGGTGGAGCTAGAGATATTGCCTCAAATGGTCTCCAGGGCTGTGTGGGACCAAGGGGAGATGATGTAAGGGTGGATGACAGGCTGGGAGATTTTAATGGAGGCCTCAGCCACACTGAGCACCCAGGCGGGTTGGGGGACTGAGATGTGGATTGATGTGGTTGTGCCTGTCAAGACAGTATTGTGTCTTAAGTGCCCCCACCACTAGCACATGGGAGGATTGTTACCTGCATACCTTCGTTCCCCGCAGCTGCTCAGACACTTCTAGTGGGAGTCCTGTCAGGAGGATCTGGGATATTTGGTGGAGTGGGATCTTTAAAATAGTTCACTGTTTATTTCTTAGTGTAGCAGTTACCAGTGAGGGCTCTAGAATCTCCTCCCTTGGCTCAAATCCCTTTTACACCATTTACCGCATGGCCTCAGGGACAATTATAAAAATAATCTCCTCTGACTGTTGCAGGTTTTGAATGAGATAATATACATCTTTTAGCACTTAATACACACTGCGTGCATCATGTTGGTTTGTAATAGCGGCTAGCAATGGCTTCTTCTGTCACACGAGGTATGTTATGCCAGAAACTGCTTTCCCCTCTATTTGCACCTACTGGTTTGCACTAGAGGCTTCCAGAAAAAACAACTCCATCAGCCCCAGTGACGGGTGTTCAGACACTACCAGCATGCATACATGATGGCATGGGAGGGGGAGAGGACGCTTAATGAAAAGAGATTGTAAGGTGACAAATAGGTATGTTCCAGTGAATGGACAGTAGGGAAAAAATTCAATAGGAATAGGGATCCAGTCCCACCCCAAATCCTGGGAGCCAGAGGAAAGAGTAGTTCTGGGAAAAACAACAACAACAACAACAACAACAAAACCAACAAATATGCTCTTAGTTTTGTCATCCTGAACTCGGCACTGTTGAGAGAAAAGGGCTGTGTAATAATGCAGAGTGGAGCAGTGCTGTGGTCCCAAGCGTGGGGTCCTCCTGTGTGGCAGGGTTTGGGGTAAGTTCTGCACAGCAATGCCTGCCAGGCAAGGGACCTCAGAGTCCCACAGCTGGGATCAGTGCCGAGGCAGCAGGGGTGGGGAGTGGGGGTGGGGAAACAGCATCTGCCTAGAGTGCCAAATACAAATGAGATGCCATCCCCTGGGGACTCCCTAGCTTCTAGATAGGGACAGGGGCCTTGAAGAAGGTTGAAGGTCTTCCCCCGGCCGGGAGAAGGGGCTGTGGAGCTGGAGAACCGCAGGTCCCCTCCCATGTGATTGTGTTTGTACACACCAGTTGGAGAGTCTTGGTGATGCTTAGGTCCCCCTGCCCCAGTACCACGCAGCATATCATTACAAGCAAAGTTAACACAGAACAGCCTGAGCAGAGGAATACCAGGGGGATTTATAGCAAAGGAATCACAGAGACAGCAGCGGGCTCAGCCTTGCTGCCTGAGGACACCAGGAGATGGATTGTGGCTCTAAAACATTGTAACAACACCCAGCTGGTGGGGTCCCTTCACTTCTCTTTCTTCCTTGCTTGAAACTGTCTTTTCAGACCTCGCTGTCAACTCCCTTCCCCTGCCATCTCCCTACAGGAAATCGCAGCCCTCATCCAGCACGGGTGTTCCTTCTCTCACCAATTTTTTAGCTGCTTTGAATGTGAACAGATAGGAAAAATGCAATTTAAAAAAAATACGTGGCTGTAACTGATTTATTAATAGCCCATAATGCTGGTAATAGGCAATCTATAAGTCTGTTCTTAAGAATTTATAGGGCAAATATTCCAGAACCATATTAAAGACACCACTCATAAATGCCTGCAAGCCTCAATCTATTAACTTAGGTGGTGGGAGAATACCATTATCTGTAGGAAAACAGAGATCCAGCCCCCAGCTTTGATTTCCTCAGATGCTCCAAAAAGCGCACAGTAAGTAAGCAAATTGTGTGACATGCCAGAGGCAAAGTATCCTGTGCATAGAAATCAGATGTTGACTTTCTTAATATGTGTGTGTGCTTTTCAGAAAGAGCCCAGGCTTGGGGGAGGGCAGGAAGAGGGGGGGGTCGTAAAGTCTTAGCGGGTGGGGGTGGGGCTGGAGAGAAGCAGAGACTGGGAATCAGGTGAGGCATTGGGGCCTTTTCCTTTTTTCTCTATTCATTGATATTTCAAATAATCCTGAATATAAAAGTAAAACGTGCTCACTGTTGAATATTTGGTAAATATTGGCAAGTGTTAAAAAATAGGGGAAAAAAATGACCCATAATTCAACCATGGATGACCTCCTTTTAAATCACTGTGCCTTCTGGAACGGTAGATAGGCCACCTGCATCCCAGTTCCTAGGGATGAGAGGCAGGGGCCTCATTAAAAATTATTTCCAGGCCCCACACAAATCTACTGAATCAAGAACATGTGTTGGGGCGCCTGGGTGGCGCAGTCGGTTAAGCGTCCGACTTCAGCCAGGTCACGATCTCGCGGTCCATGAGTTCGAGCCCCGCGTCGGGCTCTGGGCTGATGGCTCAGAGCCTGGAGCCTGTTTCCGATTCTGTGTCTCCCTCTCTCTCTGCCCCTCCCCCGTTCATGCTCTGTCTCTCTCTGTCCCAAAAACAAATAAACGTTGAAAAAAAAAAAAAAAAAGAATATGTGGAGGAGGGGCTTTGGCATCTATATCTTTTAGCAAGCTCTCCAGGTGATTGTGAGTGAGGCATGCTGAAGCTTGAGAACTGTGGCCTTTTTAAGTGATTATAACCTGAGTACAGTTCCCAAAAGGCAATTTTCCAAATTACCTAGGGACAGCACTATTCACAGTCAGCAATAGGTGAGAACAATCTGAATGTCCACCATTCAGATAAACAAAATGTGGTCTGTTCATGCAGTGTCATATTATTCAGTCATAACAAGGAATGAAGCACGGATTCGTGTTCCAACATGGATGGACCTTGAAAACGTCACGCTAACTAAAAGAAGACGGACACAAAAGGATGACTGTTGTAGGTTCCATTTACACAAAATAACCAGAGCAGGCAGACCCATAGAATCAGAAAGCCAGGGGCTGGGGAGGGTGGAGGCAATGGGATATGGGTTTCCTTTTAATGGGTAGGGAGTGTCCTTTTGGGGTGATGAATATATTCTGGCACTAAACAGAGGTGGTGGTTGCATAACATTGTGAATGTGCTAAGTGCCACTCAACTGTATATTTTAAAATGGTCAATTTCATGTTATGTGATTTTACTTCAATAAAAAACAATCCCTTGTGGAAATGAAAAAAAAAAAATCCAGATTTCCTGGCTCTGTCCCAGGAGATTCTACTTTAGTCTATCTGGGGCAGAGCCCAGGATTCTGAGTTGGAAAAGGAAATAGAAGCAGGTAATTAATTCTTTAAAAATTTTTTTTAAAGTTTATTCATTTATTTTGAGAGGGTGCAGGCAGGGGAGGGGCAGAGAGGTGGGGGGAGAGAGAGAATCCCAAACAGGCTCTGCACAGTTAGTGCAGAGCCCAATGTGGGGCTTGAACCCAAGAACCGTGAGATCGTGACCTGAATTGAAGTTGGATGCTCAGCCGACTGAGTCACCCAGGCACCCCTGGAAGTAGGTACTTCTAATACAAAACCACGTTTGTGTGCCCCTAGCTGAGCTAGAATTACAGCCCATAAAAGTCCCAAGTGAAGACAGAACCTAGTAAAAATGGAAGCCACTTGCAAAACTATAGTCTCCCTTTTTGCTCCCTTGCCCAAGGGTCTCTGGTGTGGACTAAGTGTCTGTGTCCCTCCCCACAAATTAACGTGTTGAAGCTTTAACCGCCAGTGCGACAGTATTTGGAGATGTGGCCCTTGGTAGGTAATTAGGTTCAGATGAGATCTTGAGGGTGGGGCCCCCATAATGGGATCGATGTATCCTTAGAAGAAGAGGAAGAGACATGAGTTCATTCTCCGTGTGACATATGAGGACCTAGTAAGATGGCCAGCTATCTGCACACCAGGAAGAGAGTCCTTACCAGGAACTGAATCGACGGATGCCTTGATCTTAGACTTCCCAGCCTCCAGAACTGTGAGGAATGAATGTCTGTTGTTGAAGCCACCCAGCCTATGGTATTTGTCAAAGGGGGCCAAGGAGGCTAAGAGTTTTTTAAGGCTTAACTTTGCAACTTCACACCCCCTGCCTGGAGTGCCCTCCTTCTTGATCTTTCCAGATATATCTTAAACCTCATCTCAAGTTCCAACTTGTGAAGACTTCTGGAACAGTCTTTTCCCTTCCCTAGGGCTTGGGCATTTCCCCACCATCCTCAGAATTTAGTGAGTTGAATAAGTCAGTCCCTGACTACACTTGCTTTTGCTTCTTCTTCGTCTGGTTCTGGCTGCATACGATTTTCATCATACGTTAGTTTCACTTTTGTTCATCTTTTAAAAATGTGACTTTTGGATGAGAATTCATCCTGTCTCCCTCACTCCCCTTCCTAGTTTCTCTAGAGCAGGGTCCTTACCTTGTTCATCTAGGAGTCCCCCATTGAGCTCTCACATATCTCAGTAACCCCTTCTCCATAAGGCTCTCATGCTCAGTTGGCAGATCATTTTTCTTCCCCTCACCTCCTGCAGTGATAAAACCAAAAGAGTATTAATGGAGTGTTAATATTAACAGAGTGTTAAGTATTAACATGCATGTCCCAGGCATTGTATCAGTTCTATACACAAAACTTCTTCTTGGATCCTTACAACAAACTTACAAAGCTGTCCTTACAGTAAGGAAACTGAAGCCTAGGAAGCACTTTAGTCAAAGTCAAAGATAGCCAAATCAGAAATGAGGCCGAGCTCAAACTTGAACTCAACTCTGACTCCCAAGTCTGTTTCTCCCCTCCCTGCCTCCCATGGTCATTCCTTGTGCCTCACTTGGGGCCCTTAGCACTACTTGCCTTGAAGGCTATGGTTTCTCCATGATCCATCCATCCATCCATCCATCCATCCATCCATCCATCCATCGAACTTTACAAGGCACTGAGTAAAGTCTTAGAGACTCAGAGGGGAATGATTGAGATGAAATCCAGTCCCTGCCTACATTTGAGATCAGTTTCTGTTGTTGGTTTCTATACCTGTTGTTTGTTCTGTTGTTCATGGCTAGCACCCGCTTTTACTTCATAAGTCACTTCTGTTATTGGAGTAACCTCTCTCCATTGGAAACAGTATGGTGTGGCCATAATTGGTGGCTCTGTTTTACCCTGGCCAGGGGTGGACCTGTGCCTTAGCAAGGCTACTCCATCATCTGCTCCCTGGAATTTGATTCTGAGCAGAGGGACAAAGCGCCTGAAAGGTCAAGGCCCTATTTCCATCCCAGCAGTGGCTTCATGCCCAGATTCTATTCCTCAGCTCCCTGGAGCATCTTTAGTTCATTCTCGAGGCCCAGTCTCCAACCTCACATTGATTTCTTGAGCTCTGACATCCTTCCAATAAACTCCCTTGTTGCTTAAGTTATCCAGAGGCTGTCTCTGTCACTCACAACCAACAAGCCCTGACCTAGACAGAGAAGTAGTATGTAAACTGGGTGCACATAGCAGAGACACCCAATTCAGTTTGAAGGTGTCAGGGAACATCTTGGGAGAGGTAACATCTGAACTGAATCTTGGAGGATGAGCAGGAATGAGTGAGATATAGAAGGAAATGGGGGGGGGGAGGAGACAGAGAGCACAGGCAGAGGGGAAAATATGCTCACAAATAGTGACAATCAGCGGCTCTTATTGGGTGCTTTCTCACTTAGCTCCCACAATGATCCCTTGAGGCTGGCTCTGCTTCCATTTTATAATTGAAGCTCAGAGAAGCAGTGTGATTTCCCAAGGCCACCCAGCTAGCTAGTGAATGGTAGAAATGGGATTTGAACCTAAATCTTCAAGAGACCTGATTTCACATCAGGGGGTTAGCAGCTGGTCCCCAGAGAGCCTGTCAAGAGGCCATTCTTTCTCATCTGCTAGTCTCATCCCTTCTGGGGCAGCCTTCTGGTCATGTGATTCCTATCTTTGGCAATTCCTGGGTCTTCCTAAAGGAGGCCTGCTCTGCATACATGTGGTTCTTCTTTTTTTTTTTTTAATGTTTTATTTATTTTTAAGAGAGAGCACAACAAATGGGACAGGGGCAGAGAGAGAGGGGGACAGACCCACTCAGTGCAAACAAGCCCAGTGCAGGGCTTGAAGTCGAAGTCATGAACCACAAGATCATGATCCAAGCAGAAGCTGGATGCTCAACCAACTGAGCCACCCAGGCAGGTGCCCCTGCATACATGTGGTTCCAATGGCTGAGATGTTTTTATTCTGCTCAGAAAGAGTCATCACTTACTTCTTTTCAGGCGTGTGGGCAATTAGAGGAGCCAGGGCCTTGTTAATTGCCTTTGTTTGTGGGTTTGAATGCAGCCTCCCCTGTGGCTGGGGCGCAGGGCATTGGCCTCTGGGAGGATGTGAGGTTGCTGCCAAGAGCAGAGAGAGTGTGGAATGCAGCTAAGGGTAGGGCCAGTAAAGGGAAGGAGGGCTTCCGTGTGTGTGTGTGTGTGTGTGTGTGTGTGTGTGTGTGTGTGTGTAAGAGATGGAGAATGGATGTTGGGGATAACATGGTCTCGGATTCCACAGGCTGAATTAATCTCTTCTCTTCCCAGCTCCTTCCTTTCTTCTTTCCCAATTCTTACCCAATTTCTTCATTTACATTTCTCCTTTCTTATACAAATATCACAAGCTCTTTTAGGGGGGGATATTCAGTTACAAAAACAGGAAAAAAATGGGGTCCAAATTCACTACCCAAACCAACCACAGTGAACAATTTGTGATCACCTAGTTACATATACTCTTTTGTAATCAGCCTTTAAAAATACAAGCCAACTAAGTAATACATCATAAATGTCTTTCTATGGCAGGAATTTTTGTTGGCCGCATAGTATTTATTTATTTTTACAACTGTTTATTGAGTGCCTACAGCCAGTGTTTTTTTTTTTTTTTTTCAACGTTTATTTATTTTTTTGGGGACAGAGAGAGACAGAGCATGAATGGGGGAGGGGCAGAGAGAGGGAGACACAGAATCAGAAGCAGGCTCCAGGCTCTGAGCCATCAGCCCAGAGCCCAACGCGGGGCTCGAACTCACGGACCGCGAGATCGTGACCTGGCTGAAGTCGGACGCTTAACCGACTGCGCCACCCAGGCGCCCCCAGCCAGTGTTTTAGATGTTGAAGATGCATCAGTGAACAAAAAAGGCAAAAATCCCTGCTCTCCAACTAAAAGCCAAAGTCGTCACTGTGACCTATGATGATCTGTCCCTGATCCTTATCCAGTAGCTGACTTTCTCTCTCAGTTCTGCTTGATAGCAGTTGGAGGAGGGATTTACCACCTATTTGGATTGGCCAATAAGCTGGAGGCCAAGGACCATTTGAATCCTTCTCTTTCCTTTCTAATCTAGCTAGACTCTGACTCAAACTGAGAAATTAGGGACCCAACATGGGGGTGGCAAAATGGACACAGTTCTTGTCCTTAAGGAGCTCACAGACATTTAGACAGCTTTACAACCTCCCTGTGATTAACATGCTTCAGTGAACACTAGAGAATCATGTTGGCGGAAGGTGGGAGATGCTCCCCTTGGTTTGGGAAGATGTGGGAAGATGGGCGGCATGTTATTCTGGGGTAGGGAAACAGCCTGGGAACATTTCTTCAAGAGGAAAGAAATCAGGATGTGGCTGCTTGTTCAGCCTCCAATCCTGAAGTCCTGGGAGCATTTTGAGCAAAGCATTCTACCTTTCCGGTGCCTCCCAAGCCTTCTCTGTAAAATGGGAATGCTGACACGAAGTGTACTTATCAGGATAATTTTCTCCAAGTGGCATGGATTTTCCCTCTGGATGACTGCTTCCCATTTAGGAGGATGTGATGTCTTTCCCCACCATCTGTTTTGTTCTAGTTATCATTTATCGAGCACCTACTAAGCACCTGGCATTGTCCCAGATACTTTACATAAGCTATCTCATTCAGTCCTGTGAGGTAGGAATGATTATATGTCTTCCTTTAAAGACATGGAATCCAAACTTAAGAGAGTTTGAATGACTCACACAAGGTCACTGCCAAGAAAGGGCAAAGCCAAAATACCTACACAGGTCTGCTGAGTGCAGAGCAGGTGTGCTTTCATTTTCGTAGATCTACTGAAATAACAGGTTCCTTTTTTTCAACAACTCTCTCAGGATGAAGTACAAAACTCTGTAGAAAGAGCTTAGCATTGCAAAACCAAGCATCCTGGAATGAAACAGTACAAAAAAATTTTTTTTTCAAAAGAACATAACAAGGTTTTTAAAATATGTATCTCTTTTCATTGTTTTTCTTTTTTTCCTCGTTATGAAAGCAATTCATATTCACTGTGGAAATTTGGAAAATACTGAAAAGTATAAAGAAGAATATAAAAATCACCCTAATCTTATTACAGGAAGAAAATTGCTGTTAACATTTGTTTTATATCCTCCCAGTATTTTTTTCATATGCCTAAATGTACATATATATATTTTAACATAATTGGGATTGTCCTGCCAAATTGCTTTCCAGAAAGGTTGAACTAATTTACAGTCCCACCAGCAGTGTTTGAGAGTGCTTTCTTCACTCTGGCCAGCATAGAGGTTTTTCTTTTTTGTCTTTTTTTGTGTTAAAGCTAATTTAATACATTTAAAAGGCAGTATCTTGTTTCTTCTTGCATTTCTTTGATTACCGAAATGGCTGCATTTTTGAAAAATTTCACAAGCTTATTGGGCACGTGTGTTTATTCTACTGAGAATTGTTTTTCATGTTTTTTGTTCACTTTCTTTCATTGGACCTCAGCTTTGTATTTCTTATTGATTTGTAAGAACTCTTTATATATGACAGTTTTAAAACTTGTCTGGGGGTAAGTGGAGGCATGCATACTTTCCTCTTGGGCTTCTATATTTTAGTTTCTTTCTAAGAAGTTGGCTTTTTGACTTCCTCATTTGGCTTGTGATTGGGGGTAGGGAGCAAAAAACATTTTTTTAAAAAAAATCATGGTCAGATACGTCATTCTTTTCTTTATGATATAATTTTAAAAGATGGATGTAAGGCTTTACCCTATCACTGTCAATCATTCACTAGCCCTAATTTCTCTAGCTTAGTGGTCCTCAAAGATAACTGCAAATCAGGATTGCTTAGGGTTTTTTTTTTTTAATAATTCTCAATGGCTAAGCCACACCCCAAACCAATTAAATCAGAACCTTAGTGGGGGTGGGCGCCTGGGTGGCTCAGTCACTTAAGTGTCTGACTCGGTTTCAGCTCAGGTCATGATCTCACGGTTCATGGGTTGGAGTCCCACATCGGGCTGTATGCCAGCAGTGCGGAATCAGCTTGAGATTCTCTGTCTCCCACTCTCTCTCCCCCTCCCTTGCTCAGGCACTCTCTCTCTCTTAAAATAAATAAAATAAACTTAAAAAGGAGGGGGGCGGTGCCTGGGTAGCTCAGTCAGTTAAGTGTCTTTGGCTCAAGTTATGTGTTAAGACTTAAGTTAAGACTTAAGTCTTAAGTGACTTTGGCTCAAGTTATGATATCACGGTTCCTGAGTTAGAGCCCCGCGTCAGGCTCTGTGCTTACAGCTCAGAGCCTGGAGCCTGCTTCAGATTCTGTGTCTCCCTCTTACTCTGCCTCTCTCCCACTCATGCACTGCCTCTCTGTCTCTTAAAAATAAATAAACATTAAAAAACATTAATAACATTAAAAAATTAAAAAAAAAAAAGAACTTTAAGGGAGGGGTTGAGCCTGGGTATCAACACTTTAAAATCTTTGCAGTTGAGTGCAAAGGGTAGCCACACTTAAGGACCATTGCTTTATTCTCATATTTCCCACGATGGGAAAGTTCATTGGAGGTAGTGATGTAACCAGTACAAATCAGTCATAATGCAAAGTCTGCCCACCACCCTCATGTACTGAACATGCAATACCAAAATGGACCTCTTTCTACTGGGGTGCCTGGGTGGCTCAGTCAGTTGAGCATCTGACTCCTGATTTCACCTCAGGTTGTGATCTCAAGGTCATGAGATTGAGCCCCTCATTGAGCCCTGCATCTAGCTCCATGCTGAGTGTGGAGCCTGCTTGAGATTATCTCTTTGTCCCTCTGCCCCTCCCCTGCTTGCACACGTGTGTTAAGCCAGTTGCCCAAAGTCAGCCAGCAGTTTGCAGGCCAAGTCATATGTTCTGATTTTTGATGAAGGACATTCAGTGGGAATTGTGCCATCCATCCACCCTGGGAGGGGGACTTGATGGGAGTCCTTCCTTCCAGAGTCTTGCCTGCATTTTGAACAACTGATGCTGGATAAGTTGGATCTCCTTTCTCATTTTTCATGTGGGGTAGGGAAGTTCATGAAAACAGCTAAAATCAATATGCTATTTTTGGTTACTTTCGTCTAGGATTGCCCAAGCCACCAATTTTTTTCTGATGATGCAAGTAGTTGGAAGTTGGTTATGGGCCATCGTGTTCCATTTTTTTTTTTAAGATGTGGATGTCTACAGCCACGTGGCAGAGGTGAAGGTGACCTTCCTGAGGTTTTATAGAACCTCAAGCACACTGTCCTATCAGTTGAAAGCTGACTCCAAGCTTGTTGGGGTGCATGCACTGTAATAAGACTTTATTCAATTTCCATAACAGCTCAAAGAAGCAGGTAGTACCCTTATTCCCATTTTACAGGTAAGGAAACTGAGGCACACAGTGTAACCTGCACACAGTTCAAGGTCACCCATGCCAGCAAAGACTGGAACAGTCTCCTTCCCCAGCCCAATAGCAGCAGATCCCCAACTGTATATCTGTCACCACCTTTTTCCCCTTTTTGTCACCTTCCTACCACCCTATACCTGGGATACCTGCCTTTAAAGCCTGTTCCTCATCAGAGGGTGACAGTGTTTCTCTCCAGAGCAGCTCTTGGCTTGTAATTACTAATCAGATGTAGGCAATCAAGCTGCATTTCCATCCCCCCGTTTTCCTCCCCTCCTCCCCTCAAGGGACACCTTTCTGGGGGGAAGGTGACTCCTTCAGGAATTCAGATTAACATCAACCACAGGGGTGGGGAGTGGGGAGAGGATGAAGAAAGGCATCAAACTCGTTTGCAAATTGCAAATGACAAGGCATCTTCTGCCATGGTTTGCTCTCTGCTATTTTAAGGGGCCTCATTTAGCATAATATTTGCATCGTTTGTGTCTTACCCGATAATTAGGAGTAGAGACAAATTCTTCTTGTTCTCAGACTAAGGGCATTGGGGTGGAGAATTAAGGCAGTTCTGGAAATGGCATTCTGCAGTAAAGCCTTTAAAAGTTATTCCCTTACTGCACCGCCTCCCCCACCCGCTGTCTTGCTAAAATTCCCTGAACACCAAGACTTCTGAACCGGGGTCATTGCTCATGGTTTGGCTCCAGGGAGCCTATGACCTCCCTGAAACTCTAAGCAGAATTCTGTGTTTATGAAATTGTTTGCAGTTCTTTTCCTGTGTGCGGGGGGTGAGGTCCCTAGCTCCCCTCAGTCCCGGCTATCTGTAACTCTCAAATTAAGAATGACTCACAGTGGGCATCAGTTTTGCTTCCCCAGCATCCATCCACCCTTCTTTGGGTCCTAGCATCTTGATGTTCCTTTGGGAAACTAACTCTCCTCCATCTTCACTCCATTTTAGGGCTGTCCAGTAGAACTGTTTGTGACGATGGAAACGTACAATATAGCCCATTTCTCCACTCAAGAGGGCTAAGGAGCTATATGCTGGCTGCGGCAGCCATGAAGGTCCCTGGTGGTCCACATCTTAGCCTGATTTCTCGCCAAGGTTGACAAATTCTTCCTCCCCTTCTGATTCACTTGTCTTTCTGATGGCTACTGCAGTAATGAGTCAGTGGCTGAGCATATTTAAATGCAAAACGCCATTATCCTTCATTAAAAGGCCTGTCACCACTGGCCTTCCTGGGAGAGAGTGATTATGCTATTAAGGGCCCCTTGACATATGGCCCAGGAGTGACCAGCCCATCCCAGGGCTCCTGCCTCCCTTCCTAGGATGATCCTCTTCTGACTCAGCTGCTTATGCTGACGAGGGCAAGGCAAAGCCCTGTGAAGCCAAACTCATAGTCAGGGAAGGATGCCAAGGACTAGGGTGATGCTGCCTCACTTTCACCATCCGGCCAGGTGTCTGGGAAGCACCCTGTTGCCTTCTTGAGGAGATCCATTTACTGTCTCTCATCACTGGACCCTCTAGCCTGACTTGAAATTTTTGTGCCCTTTCAATATCCTCTTAGGAAATGTGACTCCCTTTAAACTGTCCACCATTCGACTTTTAAAGGTCTAACTCGTGCCAAAGTTGGGACTTGATAGTAGTTAAGAGCACAGGCTTTGCGGTTGGGCATGACCTTGCTTATTGTTCTGCCACTTACTCACTGTGTGACAGTGGACAAGTTACTTAACCTCTCTAAGCCCCAGTTTTATTAATTTCAAATGGGTATAAGTAAGTGTGGCAGACACTGTTGCTTCCCCAGCCAATAGCGTGCCTCATTTTTTTCTCATGCTCACTTCCTACTCTAGAGGTTGAAAAAGCCAGATGCTTTCATAGCCTCCTTTATAGTCAGGGTGACCATGTGACTTGAGTTTTGGCCAATGACATAAAAAGGAAGTTGGTGGGGCACCTGGGTGGCTCAGTTGGCTAAGCGACTGACTTGGGCTCAGGTAGTGATCTCGCGGTCTGTGGGTTCGAGCTCCACATTGGGTTCTGCTGACAGCTTACAGCCTGGAGCCTGCTTCAGATTTTGTGTCTCCCTTTCTCTCTGCCCCTCTCCTGCTCATGCTCTGTCTCTCTCTCTCTCTCAAAAATAAATAAACATTAAAAAAATTAAAAAATAAAAGGAAGTTGGTGTAGAGGATTCTGGGAGTGATTTTTTCTCCAGTGAAAAAGCAGTACCTGAGGATAGATCTCCTTCCTGCTCCCTTTCCTCCTTTCTGCTTTGAATGTTGTTGCATGGGGTTATAATGTCTGGAGCCATAGTTGCCATCTTGTGACCATGAGGCAACAAACCTGTGAATGAAGAACCAGAACTCTGAGGATGATGGAAGAGAAGGATATAAGAGCTTAGATTCTTGGTAATATCGTTGAGATGCTCAACCAATGGTGGGATGTCCAGTTTCCTTGTTAAATATGTTCTTATGACTTATGCCATTGGTAGTCATTTACTGGCAGCTGAAAGGATCTATAAATGATACATCAAACTCAGGCTCACAGGTTGTTGTGAGGAATAAATAAGATAGTGTATGGAGAGTTTCCTGCATAGTTCCAGGAACACAATGAGCCTACAATAAAACAGCATTTATTATTGGCAGGAATAACTATACCCAGAGATCCACAGGTGATATTTGAGGAAGCATTGGGAAATCTGTCATGTGTAAAATTTGGCCCTTCCTTCCTGCCTGGGTGGATATTAGAATCATAAAATGTTAGCACCAGAAGGGAATCTTTGATCTTAAATTCAGCTTAACCTTTTTCATTTTAAAGACAAGGACGTTGGTTCTCAGAATGGGGAAGATACCATCCCCAGGTCACATAACAAATTGGTGGCAAATCATGGCAAAAGCAGGGTGAGAGCTTAACATTTCTTGGACTTAAAGACTGAAGCTCTTTCGTCCACATTCAATTGCTGTCTGTTCCTATTTCAATAAACTCAAAGGTTGTTGTGGGGGAGGGGAGAATAAAATGAGACATCATGTAGGGAAAAATCTTGAAAATTGGGAAGCACTCCACCTGAAGAGTTATGAATCTTAGTGTATATGGCTGAGCATTTTGCTGCTTCGCCAAATGGGCAGGAGATGTCCTGGTAGTGGGGGCCTCTGTGCCCAGCTAGGTGGTACACCTATATTCATTGGTTCATTAATCCATTGAATGATCCATTTATTCAAGAAATAGTTACTGAGTAACTACTATCATCCAGACACTGGGTAGATTTTGTTTAACATTTGTGGAAATGACTTGGGGCAGAGAGTGCCAAGTGAAACTCCTACCTCTGCTCCTGGAGCAGAGCCCTGCAGTTTGCTGAATTAAATGATCACATGTAAGGATTGACTTAGGATCCACCTGTCACAGTAGATTCTCTTCTGTTTGGACACTCAAAGATCTATTCAAAACCTGATGATTTAAAACCTGTGTTTAAAACCTCATTTCCAGGATCACTGTTTTTGGACATGTCTTGAGAAAGTCTTAGTTACTTAGTAACTTAGTAGTTTTGGGAATGTTCATACTGATTTACTGGCCTCTTCTTTTTCAGGGCAAGGGGCTACACTGAGATGGGGCCTGGGGCCTGGCATTTTTCTTGCAGGGAGGAAAAAGCTCAGAGAATGGAGATGGGTAGTTCTAGACTCAGGGCAGATGGTAGCGGGTGAAGTGTGGATAGAATTATAAGAACCTATCAGAGAGGTTGCTTGCTCTGCTCATTCCTGGCTGTGTAATCACTGGTGAGTCACTTACCCTCTCTGTGCCTTGGATGTCTGTAAAATGAGAAAATCACTTGTTGTGGAGATCAAATGAGATTTTACACACACACACACACACACACACACACACACACACACGCATATATAAGAGAGAGAACAAGAACAGAGAGAGAGCTCTCTGGCATAGTAGCCTACACACAGTATCCCAAGACAAGGATTAGAATACCAGTAGTTTAATTGGGAGATGATTTTAAGAACTACTAATAGGAGAATGAGGAAGTGACACAGGGAAGGGAAAAAAGGCAATAAATTCTTGTTATTGAGCATGTTAACACCGTGGGCAATTGGAACTCAATCTCACTGGGGACTCCTGGGAGATGTGTAGAGCATACATTAGAACTATCCCACTTGAGAAGTAAAGAAGCTGGGGTAATTATCATCTAGCTCCCACCCATCACTGGGTAAGTGCCATTATTGGGGGAGTTAGCTCCCAGAACTCCTAGTATGTCCTGAGTGGACCGGGAGAAAGCCCGTGGGTGGAGACCTGGCAATAGAACACTCTCAAGCATATGTTGGAATAGTGAATGCCAAGGGGATATGGACAGGTTGATCTAAGTTCAGAGTCATGTTCTACCACTAATGACTAGCTATGTTTTCTTGAGCAAATCATCTAATCTCCTGGCTATGCAGAGTATAGTCCATGGGAGCATGGGCACCACCTGGGAGCTGTTAGAAATGCAGATTTTAGGTCCCACCCCAGGTGTATTAGTTACCTATTGCTGCATAACAAATAACCCTAAAACTTAGCAGTTTTTATAAACACATATACTGTTTTTGCTAGTGTCTGCTTGCTTTCACGACATGCACAGGGGCTGCTGCTTTGTGGTTAAGGTGAAGGAAGATTGGGGCCAGAGAGGGCTGGGGAAGGAAAAATAGAGTGGTAAGTATAGTCAAGTGCCTGTCTCTTCTCTTACCCATACCCACCTCCACACCCAGTTAATGGCCTCACTTTGAGCTCCAGTGAAGTTCGCAGGTAAGATGAAAAGTCAAAGCTGTCATGTTCAAGACATACGTGAGATTCTGGAACTAAGCGGGGCTTCTTAGGGATAAGGACCAAGCCTGATTTAAGGAAAACTCCATTTCTACAACTCTGTCTGAGGTCTCAGCACTGCTCTAGTGGTCCGTGGTGCCTCTAGTGGATATATCCAAGGGCAGATGCTTTGAGCAACTATGAGACTCAGCTTTCTGCTTACTGCCCTCCTCTAGTCAATGGCTCAGGACCTATGTCAGCACGTGCAGGCTTGCATGGTAACTATTTATAGCACTGTTTTAAGCCCCTTAGGTTTATTAAGACATTTAATTCTATAATAACCTCATGGGTTAGGTTTCTATTAGTATCTTCATATATTATATAAGAAAGGCAAAGTTCAGAGTGGTTAAGTAATTTGCCTAAGGTCACTCAGCCAGGGAGTAGCAAATCCAAGCTGCTAATGTGACCTCAGGTTTACTTAGGAGCTGCAGTTTTGACACAGGTTGCATACCTATAGATTGTAAAGCACTTGATGATTACACTTCAGGGTTTATATATATATTTTTTTATGTTTTTGCCACAGTTATCTTCTAGACATTTTTAGTGATGCAAAATTTTATACTTCTGTTGACTCATTTGTTCACTAAATGTTTATTGAGCACTTACTATGTGCTAGGCATTATATAAAGGACCAGGGAAACAGCAGAGAACGAAACATACAGAAATCTCTGTCTTTGTGGTATTCATGTACTAGTTGTCTAGTAATGGACAAATGAGTTATCCAGTATATTAAAAGGTGACAAATGTTATAGAAAAAATAGATCAGGTAAGAGTGACTGGTAGTGTTTGTTGCAATTTTAAATAAGGGGGTCAGGAGGTGAGGGAATAAGCCAGGTAGCTACCTGGAAGAAAAGCATTCCAATTGGAGGGAATAGCCCATGCAAAGAAGATGGCCAGAGTATGCTGGGAACATTCTAGGAGCAGCAAGGAGACCAGTTTGATTGGAACAGGGCAAGCAAGGGGAGAGTAATAAGAGATGTGCTCATAGAGGTAGCAGGGGCCAAACAGGTGGGGCCATGTTGTTACTTTGAATGATTTGGGGAACTATTGGATGGTTGTGGAAAGAGGAGTGACTTGAATCCATTTGTTTCTAAAGGAACACAACAATGTGACAATGTTACTGTACTGAGAATGGGCTATAGGGGATTGAGGACAGAATAGGGGAGACCAGTGAGAAGGCCACTACAGTATTCCAGGTAAGGCATGATGAGGGGCTTGTCCAGGTGGAGGTAGTGAGGAGTAGTCAGATTCTGGATACAGATACTAAGAGTTTTCAGCAAGAGGCACCTGGGTGGCTCAGTCGGTTAAGTGTCTAACTTCAGCTCAAGTCATGATCTCACGGTTTGTGAGTTCAAGCTCTGCATCAGTCTCTCTGCTATCAATGCAGAGCCCACTTCAAATCCTCTGTCCTGCTACTTCCTGTGCCCCCCACACTCATGTTCTCACTGTCTCTCTCAAAAATAAATAAATATTAAAAATATTTTAAAAAACAGAGTTCAGCAAACATGAGATTCAGGATTTATCTGCCTTACCTTTCACAGATGGTCAGGTCATGGGAGCTTGTGTAACTGGGATCCTTTGGTTCTGAAGACAGCTAAGACCCTTGACTCCTCCATGGGGCTGCACATATAAGACATGTCAGCATCAGGAGTTATTGCTGGCAACATCTTTTGTCTCTCCAGCAGGAAGATCAACGGAAGCTTTTATCTTAATTAGGTTACACAGGGCGCCATCATCCATCCGTCTTCCCCAATTAACTTGGGGGAGAATATGAGGGTGATGGTGGAAGGGAAGACAGCCCCAAGCTGATAAATATGAATCAGAACAGACTGGCTGGAGTGTCTGAGGACTCATCAGAAAGGAGGAGGGAGAGGAATAGGATTTGTCAAAGATGTTTTGGAGGAGAGAGAGTGCAGAAAGCTGTTGTATGGTGGGGGGTTGATTTAGGAATTGCCCCAGTGGGCTACGCCTGCCTTAATGAGAGAACTCCACCTCCATCTCCCAGACTGTTTATGTCACTAGGATCATTAGAATATCAAGATTCTGGAAACTCTACTGATGGCTGCAGTAGGAGTGGCTTGTGTAGGCTGCCACAGCTGGATGTAACATGATGTCTCATCATGGATGCACATTAGATTCATCAGTGGAGAATTAGAAAGAAGGAAGGAAGGGTTGCCTGGGTGGCTCAATCAGTTAAGCATCCAACTCTTGATTTCCGCTCAGTCACAGTCATGGAATCAAGCCCTGCTTCAGCCTCTGGGCTGGGTGTGGAACCTGCTTGGGATTCTGATTCTGTTTCTCCCTCTCCTTCTGCCCCTCTCTGTCTCCCACTTGCATGCACGCACACTCTCTCTGAATCAATCAATCAATCAATTGATCAATAGTTTTTTTTTTAATTTTTTTTTCAACGTTTCAACGTTTATTTATTTTTGGGGGGACAGAGAGAGACAGAGCATGAACGGGGGAGGGGCAGAGAGACAGGGAGACACAGAATCGGAAACAGGCTCCAGGCTCTGAGCCATCAGCCCAGAGCCTGACGCGGGGCTCGAACTCCCGGACTGCGAGATCGTGACCTGGCTGAAGTCGGACGCTTAACCTGCGCCACCCAGGCGCCCCAGTAGTTTTTTTTTTTTTTTTTTAATAAAACGGAGGGGGGAAGGAAGGAGGGAGGAATTGAGGCCCCTATCCAAGTCAACTCAATTGCCATCTATCAGGCAACCAGGGATGGAGATCCCAAACAGTGGATCTCTGTCCGAGGTGCTGAATTCTCCTAGCACTCTTCCCTGATACCCCTTCTTGCTTTATTCATTCAAAATTTCACACATCTTTATTGAGCACCCAAGTTCTGTTATCATATCCCAGGCCCTGTTATAGAGCCCAAAATTCAACAAGGAAGAAAACTGACAAAAATACCTTCCCTTTTGGAGCTTATGTTCTAGTGGGTGGAGTTAGACAAGTTAAAAAAAAAGACAAATTCAATATTAGAAGGTGAAGATGCTATGGAAAAAATAAAGCAGGGAAATGGAACAGGAGGGGCAAAATTTTCACTGCAGCTGTAAATAGGGTGGTCATCTAAGTCCTTGAAGAGATGATGGCATTTGAATAAACAGTTGAAAGAAATGAGGGAGCGAGCTATTCAGATTTGCCTATAGTTTCATACTAACCAAGTGGTATTGCTTCATGTCTCCCATCAGATTTCTCTTCTTTCTCACATCAGTGCTTTTGCTTATGTGTTCATTCTTCCTGGAATTCTTTTCCCTCCAACACCCATCAAAACTGTGTTCAAATCCTGACCTTTTTAGGAAGACTCTATAGGGGCGCCTGGGTGGCTCAGTCAGTTGGGCATCCAACTTTGGCTGAGGTTATGATCTCTTGGTTCGTGGGCTCGAGCCCTATGCCAAGCTGTCAGCATAGAGCCTGGAGCCTCCTTTGGATTCTGTCTGTTCCTCTCTCTCTGCCCTTTCCCCCACTTGTGCTCTCTCTCTCTCTCTCAAAAATAAATAACACTAAAAATTTTTTAAGAAGACTCTATATAAATATCACCTCCTTTAAGAAGCCTGCCAGGGTTGTCCATTGACAGGAAGTGATCTTGCTTCCCTACTAACCTTTACAACACCTGAAATAGATTGCTCTCTGGTTCTTTTTATTTTTTATGGTGTTTCTGTGACTGTTTAGGTCCCCAGTTGGCTCTTTCACTACTCTTGGAGTTACACAGGATAAGCACTGGCATCCCTGGTTATGATTATAGTGTCTGGAATCAAGAAGACCTGCATTACATGCCAGTTCCTCTGCTTGCTATCTGTGAGGCTTAGGACAATTGAGATTTGGGGCAAGTTACTTCACCTCTGTGGACTTGAGTTTACTCATCTATAATATGGAGATAATATTACCTGACTTGGGGCTTGTTGTGATAAATAAGCATTAATAAACATAAAACATTAAGCAACACACCTGGAATATGGTTATCATTCAGGTAATAATAGCCAGTATTAATTATCTGGGCTCTCTAGCCCTCCTGAACTCCAGAAGGCAGGGACCCAGGATTCTGATTTTTAAATAATTCCCTGGGTGAGTCTTTTACACATGAAGAGTTGAGAATCCCTGATGATAATTATATTAGTTATGGCATAGAGTTTTGGCAATATGTGTGTGTGTATATATTTATACATATATATTTATACACACACATACATATACACACAGAGAATATATGTATATATACATGCATACATGTACACACACAAACTAATTTGATATATATAAAATACAAATAGGGCACCTGGGTGGCTCAGTCAAACGTCCTTCTTCGGCTCAGGTCATGATCTTGTGGTCTGTGAGTTTGGGCCCTGCATCAGGCTCTGTGCTGACAGCTCAGAGCCTAGAGCCTGCTTTGGATTCTGTGACTTCCCGCCGCCCCTCCGCCCCTCCCCTGCTCATGCTTTATCTCTCTCTCAAAAATAAACATTAAAAAATTTTAAAAATATAAATATGAATGAAACATATAAATGAAATATATATGTATATAGTTTAGAAGACTGCCTGGCATACAGTGAGTCTTTGCTATCATTTTGTGTTTGTGAGCAACCTCTGTGAATAGTCAGTTCACATGAATTTGACCAGAGGGCTCCTGAGCTTGCTTCAGAGGCCTACTTGCCTTACAGTCTTGTTTTGCTCTGTGTGCACAGCTGTTCTAAAGACATGAACCTCAGAGAGGGAACAAACCCAAAATGAGCCTCAAGCACTTGCCCTGCTGTTGCTACTGCTGGTAGAAAAATAGCATCATCTCTGCTCTTTAAAGAATTCCTCCGGCAGATGTGCACACAGCTGCTCCACCCCCTTCCTGCAGGCAGAGAGCAGGCATGTACTGCCAAGAGTTCAGGGAACCATGCTATAACCAGCTCATGCAAATGAGACCCACCGTGGCTTTCCCGTCTCCTTACTAGTCTCCCCTCCTCCTTCTTCCCCTTCTTCCAAGAATACTATGGGATGGGAGACATCTCTTAGTTCTAGCTGCTTCTAGAAGAGGAAATTGAGGGGGAGAAGTCTCATGGTGGGGGTGGAGGGACTTCCAGAAAAGGAGACGGAGAAGAGGAAGTCTGGGTGCAGCAAGGTGTGTTAGTTGAGTTTAATCCCAGCAACACTGTCTTGCTGTGTTACCTTGGGCAAGTCACTTCCCTTCTCAGATTCTTACCCCAAGCCAAACAGCACATTACAGTGGAATGAGCATAAGCTTTGGAGCCCAATCTATGTAGGTCAGAATCCTGGCTTCACCTGTACCAGCTGTGTGACTTTGGGTAAGTCTGTTTACTCTTTTGCATCCTTAGATTTCTTTTAAGAGAGAGAAAAGTTTGGAAATATTTGTCCTGTGTGCCCAACAGGTTTACCATAAGAATGAAACAACTCAGGAGGTGTCAGAACCCATCCTAAGATGTGAAACGCTTATGTGAGGTGTCATTCATTCCATCTATGGAAATTTGACTCCTTTATCCCCCCAAGTTCAGGGTAACATTGTGCTAGACCAGAAAGTTTAAGACATGCTGCCAAGAGAGGGGTTACTTTGCCAAGGGTGCTGTCTGCAGGATGATCAACTTTCAACATGCAGCACTGCACTTGCTAACATAGCTCCAGGCATTGGCAGAGGGGATGGACGTACCTTTCACCCATCAGGTCAAGGCTCTCCGTTGGGAGCATTTGGAAGAGAGGCAGTTTGGTGGAATGGTTAAGCACAAGAGGCATAAGATGGCTCTGGTTTCAGATTTCAGGTCTTACACCTGCCAGCTGTGTGACTTTGGGTAAATCACTTAACCTCTCTGAACTTCAGCTTCTTCCGCATTTAAATGGGGGATAATCATTACTATCTCACAGTGTCATTAAGGATTAAAAGAGATAAAGCATATATTAAGTATTTTTCTTAATGCTTAGTACGTAACAAGTGTTCAGTGATCAAATTCTAGCTCTTATTTATTTATTTTGGAGTCTGAGGGAAGGACAGCTTTCTCAGGTTTGCCAAGTGATCTTTCAGGCACTGAGGCAGAGGGTGTATCAGCTAGAAGGGTGAGATGTGTTGCAAAGGGCCCCAGACTTGGGATCACCATGGCTGGGGTTGTCTGAGACCTGCTGGGCTGTGTGACTTTAGATATGTCCCTTCCTCTAAATTTAAATTTTTCTCATTTGTAAAATGGGAAGCAGCCTTTATCTGTCTGCCTCACAGGATTGTAGTAAGGCTCAGATGAGTGAATTCATGAGAAAATGTCTTGTCAATCTGAAAGTGCTGGGTGGCTGAAAAGAGGGAGATTTCGTGTATGAGATCTGGGAACCGTCCCACCACCCTTGGCTGTTTCCTCTTTACCATACTGCAGCTCGCTGTGAGCCAGGCAGACTAGGCCAGATGGAATTTGGCTTGTCACAGCCCAAATACCACAGAAATAGACTGCCCTTGCCACCAAGTTCCATTGTTCTGTGACAGCATCACATGGGGCATCACCAACCGCTGGCAATTCCTTAAAGCTCCTCCCACTGGCAGTTTATCTGAATAGCTGAGCCAAGACAGTCCAACATCTCAAGAACATATTACAATCTGACCTCTCCCCCTCCAAAAAAAAAAAAAAAAAAAATCAGCCCCTCAATACTTAGAGCCCCACGAGGAAACAGAAAGGTGGGAGTTTGAAGGACATTTAATGAAAGGCTTACACACAGGAGAGTGGGTCAGGTTAGTGGGATGGATGAGGATGTTGAGACACCCAGAGACTTGCCTTAGCTGGAAGCAGTTACCCCTGGCTTGAATATACAAGGAGAAGAGTGTGGTTCCAGAACCTGATAAGAGGCAGAGCCAGGGAGGGGGGTTAGAAGGAGCTGCAGTCATGGAAGAACATCTGGAACCATAACACTGAGTTGGGGAGTGTCTGGGAGAGGCAATGGGGAGAAGTACCTCCAACTCTTTCTTCTTGCTCTTTGACCTCTCCCAGTGCTTCCCTTTGACCAAACCTCCTGGGAAGCTAGAGGTCAGGGAGCCTACCGAAGCCATCCATATGGGTCACCCCCTGAGGCATAGAGCAGTGCAGAGAAGGGCAGAGTGGATCTGGCTGGGGTGGGGAGGGGGTAATCACAAGCAGAGATTAACCAGCCCACTTTCACATGCTCCTTCTTGGTTGCCCTGTTGGGCCCCAGACTCTTGGTGAAAGGCTTTATCTCCACTCCTCTGAAGCCATTTTCAGAGCAGCATTGTCTCCTGTGAGATCAGGACCCCTACCTAGAGGGCTGACACAGAAGGAAATGGAAAATTCTGAGACAGGCCAGGATGTCAACGGCAAAATCCCAGAAGAGCTGGTGTCAGAATGGTTCAGCCATAGGCTGGGTGGTGAGCTCCATGAAGTCCCAACTCTTCCAGGAACGGTTCTTGCTTTCCTGTTTTCACGCAGCTGGAGGGGTAGCTGATTTTCTCAGCTACAGCCTAGCGGTTAGGAGCATGGATTTGGCACTAGACAGACCTGGCCTTTCCACTTCTGGCTGTTTAAGCTTGGACGTGTTTGTTAACCTTGCTGAGCTTCAGTTCTCTCATCCACAAACTAGGAATAAATCTACTTCATAGAGTTCATATGAATGAGAGGCTGAAAGCAAAGAATCTGACCAAGCAGGAGACTGTCAGGATAGGATAGCTAGAATATTCTCCCGTCACTGGCATATGTCCTTTCTCTGGTGGGGCTCCCATGGCTGGGGTGCAGCCCTTTCTCAGCCTCTGCCTCAGCATCCGTGCCTCCGTCAGATGCTCACTGCTGGCCCTGAGCCCCAGGGAAGGGTCTGTCTGGCTCAGCCTGCACAGCGCCGGGCGGGAAAGGCTGGGGAATGCAAATGTGGCCTTATCTGAGTGTGTGCAGCTGCTCCCTTCCTTGAGTCCACCGCCAGGAACAAGGGCAGACTCTGGGCCCCCCAGGGTGCCCCAGGCTTCTTCTGGACCCTCTGAGACTATCATATCAGCAACAATAATAATACCCAGCAATACCTCAGGCTTTCCTATTTGCAGTGCACTTTGATTTTTATGCTCTCGTTGTACCTTCACTATGACTCAGATTACGATTACCCACCACGTTGTACAGAAGGCGAAAACCAAGGCTTACAAGGGTCAGGAGATTTGCCCAAGGTTATGTGGCTAATTGGCAGTGGAGTGGGGGTATAGAACCCATGCAGTTTGACACCAAAATTTAAGGTTCATTGTATTAGTGGGGGTGCATCTGGCTGCAAGTAATAGAAAACCTTGACTTGATGTACTTAAGCAAGAAAGTCTTTTATAATGTCCCTAACAGGCATTTTGGAGGACATTTGGTTCTGTGGTTAGTCAGCATTTTGACAATGTCATCTAACCTGGATTCTTTTCATCTCTCAGCTCATGGGAATTGCCCTCAGCCTGGTTCCTCTCAAAGTCACAAAATGGCTGCTGTGGTTCTGGGTATCACATCCAGATATAACATCCAGGGAAGATGAGAGGGCTTCTCTTGATGTGATGTCTCTTTTAGAGCTAGGAAACATTTCCCAGGAGCCACTGGCCACAAACTAAGTCCCATTCCCAAATGAATCTCTGGCAAGGGAGTAGGAATGGCTTAGACCAATTAGACTTTGCTTCTGAGTCAAGAGTGGGGAGAGAGAAGTGGCCATGATGGGCAACCATCTGTCTTCAGCCCTCATGCTTGTGATTACTATACTGTTAATTCTGGCCCTGTGGCTCATCCTTGGCCTATGCAAAGTAGGCTTCATGGTATAGAAGATATGTCTGGCATTAGGATTCTAGGGTGTGGTCTCAGCCTGTCACTGACTTGGAGAATAACTCGAACAAGAAACTTTCCCTCTCTGGAGATTGTAAATTGTAGTGAGTGGGCACCCTATCTCTAGGGTCGGAAAGCTCTGGTTCCCAATTCTGGCCACTTGGCTCTGAGCAAGTTTTCCTGAGCTCCACCCTTTTTTACTAAAAGGTGCCTAAGAACGGTCTATGTCTCTAGACTATAGTGGGGATTATAGAGAAAACAGTGCCAAAGCACCTGGCACAGTGCCTAGTACATAGTAGGTGCTCAATAAAGATGAGCTGGTATATGGAGATGTTAAGTTCCCTACCTCTTGAGAGTTAAGGAGTTTGTGAAATGTCCCTTTGAGACTCTACAGTCTATGAATCCTGTCTGACCCTGGGGACCCTGGCTTTGCATTTAACCCCTGTGGCCATTTTAGATCTCCTTGTTCCCCTGGAAGTGGAACTCCAGAGGGAAATTTTCCAGGTGGCCATAATGTTCAGCCCTGTCTCTACCAAACTATTCCACAGTCTATGAACCACGCAGAAAACCCAGCTGGCATTCCCTTCTGCCCGGTCAGTCTAGCTGAAGCTGGTGTCAAGGGGCCTAGGGACCACAGCATTTCTCCACAGCAGCAGAGAGCTGGTGGCGTTTCCTTTCCCTCTGAGGGGGCTGGGGACAGCGAGTGACACAGGAGTCAGCTGAGCTTGCCCTGTGGCTGGTGAGTGACTCATGTGGTTGTCATCCTGGAGCTGGCACAAAAGTGGCAGACTGGGAAGAGCATGTTATCAGCTGAAGCTTCCAGCATCACGGATCCAGGCAGGAAATGTCTGTGGCATGTCAGCTCCGCAAGGAAGCGCCATCGGTCAGCAGGCCAAAGTCCAGTTCACACCCCGGCTCTGAAGATTTGCCCTGCATGATCATACTCAGAACACCATCTTACCGAGCCTCAGTCTTCCCACCCAGAGCAGTGGTTCAAAGTATGGGTTCTAGATGTTGCCCCTAGAAATCACTCAAATCCCAGCCTTACCACCTCCTGTGTGACCTTTGGCCTTAGACTTAACCCATCTGGGGGCTTCATCTTTAAAGCAGGGATGCAGACCCTGGGTAATCTCCCCAACTCCAAGGCCTTCACTTAATCATGCCCACAAAGTCCCTTTTGCCATACAAGGTGACACATGAGAGATCGTGGCGACTAGTACATGGGGCGTCTTGGCAGGGGGTGTCATTATTCTGCCTCTAATAATACTGTATGATTCCATTTATATGAACTTCCAAACTAGCTGATCTAACCTAATCAGGAAAGCGGTTGGCCTTGGACCGACATGTGGGGGGGCCTCTGATCTGGATGCTGGTCCCACAGCTGTGATGATGTTCCAAAAATTTGTTGACTTAGGCAGTTATAGGTGCACTTTTCTGAATATATGTTATACTTCAGTAAAATAATTTACTTAAAAGGAAAAAAAATCCCTGCAATCCAAATGGTAACGATTTCATTAGGAGGTTGGGGGCTTAAATGTGGTATGACTTATTAAACGCTTCTTCTTAGGACAAGGGACGGAAGGCATAATAATATAATGATGAATATATTATATTATAATGACAAATGCTCATAAGGAACAGAGGGCATTATCAGCTGTGCAACTTGTTCATTCAGCATACATTTGTGTGTGTGTGTGTGTGTGTGTGTGTGTGTGTGTGTGTGTGTGGAAAATAGCTCATGCACAAAAAATTACATAGGATACATTTTCATAATTCAAAGCTTCACGGGCATTCAATTATTGAAGAAACTAAAGGGAAAAAAAGAAATTCTCTTCTTTAAAATGGTTTTATTTTATTTGTATATGTTTATATGGCACAAAACAAAAGTGGTGAGAAACAGTTGAATGAACATGTGGTTTTAAAAATGTTATATAATAAAAGAGAATACACACAGAAAAAGTAGAATAAGGCATGTGATGGAGGAAGTCCAGGTCCTTCAGTTATTTAAAGAAAATCCATAAATGTTGACACTCATGCAGTGAGGAATTGGGGCCAGTTATCATTGCGTGTTAAGTGACAGCACTTTACAAAACTACCTTCTCTGTTAGCTGTTATCTTCAAGACCGCCCTATAAGGGAGGGATTTTATTTTTTAAATATTTTTTTAATAGTTAAAAAAATGTTTATTTATTAATTTTGAGAGAGCGAGAGAGAGACCGAGAGACTGAGCATGAGTGGTTGGGGGGCACAGAGAGAGGGAGAGAGAGAGAATCCCAAGCAGGCTCCGTGCTGTCAGTGCAGAGCCAGACGTGGGGCTTGAACTCACAAACTGTGAGATCATGACCTGAGCCAAAATCAAGAGTCAGATGCCTAACCTACTGAGCCACCCAGAGGCCCCAGGGAGGGATTTTATTATGCCAGTTTTGCAGATGAGGAACTGGAGGTTCAGAGAGGTGAAGTCACTTACCTAAGGTCTTTCAGGTAAACACTGGCAGCACTGGTATTTGAATGTCTGGCTGACTCCCAAACCCCCTGCGCTTCCCTGCCCTGCTGGCCTGGTCCTCTGAACTCTAGGTGTGCATCTCCCACACAGGCCTCCCACCTGGCTTCTGTTGTCAAGTAGAAACGTGGTAATTGGGAGTTGAAGGTGATCGAGAGTCTAAATTCTTCCCTTCTCAGCCCAGGCGGAGCTCCCACCAGATGCTCTTGATTTATCAAGGATGCAGGTGTCCCCACCTGTCTGGGCTGTGATTTCTCAGAATTTTGTGAGAACCTCTTGGGAGGGGCACCCGGGTGCCTGTCTGGGCTCAGCTGGCCGCTCTCTGTCCGTGGAAAATCTGCTGTTTGACTTTCTGTTTGTGCTTGACAAGTAGGGGCAGACTCAGGTTCTCTCTCTTTTTTAAGCCAATGTGAGTGCTGGGAGTTTGGCAATGGGTTTCTGAGGTGTGGGGATCGGGTGCTGAGGGGCTTGTCGGGGAGAAGCCTTACCTGCCTCCACAGCTGTTCAAAGGAGGGAGAACCTATGCTCATGGTAACCATGGCAGGTAACAGCTAGTATTCATCGCACCTTTCCCAAGTGCAGGTACTGAGGTCCAGAGTGTGGCTTGAGCATCAGGAATTTTAAAGCTTCCCAAGAAATCCTAATGGGCATCCAGAGTTGAAAACCACCGGTCTAGGGGAATGGCGCAAACAGGGGGCACATGCAGCCAGACAGAGGTGGGTGGGACCACAGAGTCTTATTCTGAAGGGGCTGGTTCCAAATTAGCTAGCTCCCTTCCCCTGCCTTTGTTAATTGCCATCAACATCAGGGTCATCTTCCTTCTCATTCTCATTGCAGCTCTGCCTTCATTTAGCACTTGCTGCACCCCACACGCGTGAGCTTTGAATGTATCATCTCATTTTATCCTCAAAAAGTCCCATGTTAGCCACTATTATCACCTCCCATTTTGTTGAAGAAAATAATTGAGTCTCAGAGAGGTTAAGTCGTGTGTCCAAGGTCACACAGCTGGTAGAGACAGGCAAAGAATTCAAATTCTGTCTTTCATTTCCCTTGTCCTTCCCATTTTCTTTCTTATTTCCTTCAAGTTGCCTCCCTGCATTCCTTCTCATTTTCTTCCCTTCTTTCTCTCCTTCCCTTTGCTCTTCTCCTTTCTTGCCGTTTTCTTTCCTGCATTCCCATGAACTGCAAAAGCACAGTGGGAAAGACAAAGGAAATAAAGCCCATGTCCTCAAGACATTTTTAATCCTGCCGTGGAAGCCAGACCTTCATTTATTTGTTCCCTTATTCATTTATTCCACAGTTTTTATCCAGCCCTTACTATGTGGCAGACACTGTGCTACATACTAGGGCTCCAGGAATAAATAAACAAACAGAAATCGCTGCCTCACGGACCTCTCTAGCAGCATGTAGTCAGTCTTCTTGGGCTACCATAAAAAATACCATAGACTGTGCGGCTTAACCAACAGACTTTTCCTCAGTGTTCTGGAGGCTGGCAGTCTGAGAAGAGGGTACCTGCAAGGTTGGTTTCTGGCTAAGGCTGTCTTCCTGGCTTGTGAATGGCCACCATCTTGCTGGGTACTCACAGTGGGGTGGGGTAGAAAACCATCTCTACTGTCTCTTCTTATAAGGGACTTAATCCCATGTGGGCCCCACCCTCATGACCTCATCTAAACCTCCTAAAGGCCCCACCTCCAAATACCATCACATGGGGGTGGTTAGGGCTTCAACATAGGAATTTTAGAGGGACCTAATTCAGTCCATAGCAACTATGTGGCAGTGGAAGACTGTATTACAAGAGCTGCCTCGGTATGACAGTGAGGACCAGACAAGGGCATACAGAGTTAACTGAAGGTGCTCAAAGAAAGGAAACCTGGGGAGAGAAGGGCTGTTGAGGCAGAGTGAAGTCAGTCTGTTGAATAGGCTGTCTTTCTGCATTGTGGTCATGCATCTTTTTCTGCTCTCCACAATATCAGAAACTGGAGTCATGGCTACCATTGGGTACAAACTCTTAGATAGCCTACTACTTCCTTCTTCCTGGGGAGGGTTCTTGTCATCAGAGTCAAATGTTCCTAGTCTTTTGAGGTCTAGGCCTACATGGAAGACCTGGGACTTACTGGACCATTCAAGTTTTTTTTTAATGTTTATTTTTGAGAGAGTGAGAGAGAGACAGAGTGTGAGCAGGGGAGGGGCAGAGAGAGAGGGAGACACAGAGCCTGAAGCAGGCCGCAACCTCTGAGCTGTCCACACAGAGCCTGACGTGGGACTCGAACCCACAAGCCATGGGATCATGACCTGAGCCGAAGTTGGACACTGAACTGACTGAGAAGGCTGCAGTGAGACCAAAAAGCATGCACCAGTGCCCATGTGTTCATTTTTGTGTGGGAGTATGTGGACATGTGAATATATCAATAGAGGAATGTATGAGTGATGTGGAACATCGTATGTGTGCCTTTGTGTGGTGATATCTTAGGGGAGTGTGTGTGTGTGCACTTATATATAAGTCCATGTGCGGATCTGTGTGTGAAAGTGTGTGTGGGCACACGTGTATATACAGATCGTGGAAGTGCTTGTGTCTGATGTCTGTGTCTAAATTTATGAGATGAAACATGAATGCCTATAGGTCCATGGGAACAAAAATCCCTGGCAGTGAGAAAATATCTGAATTGTATTTATTCATATGAATTAATCAGCTGCTGCCACAATAATGCTGTGCAACAAACTACCCAAAACTCAATGCCTTACAACAACTTGCATCTATTCTAGGGATTGGAAAACTTTTTCAACGAGGGAAGGGACAGATGGTATATATTTTTGGCTTTGTTGACCACACAGTATGTGTTGCAACTGTTCAACTCTACCTTTGTAGGGCAAAAGCAGCATAGATAGTACGTAAATGAATGAGTATGGCTGTGTTCTAATAAATCTTTATTTACAAAAACAAGCATAGATCCAATCTGGCCCATGGGATAGTTTTCCAACCTCTAATACGGTCTGAGACTTATAGGTCTGTAGGTCAACCATGGTGTGGCTGATCTAGACTGGACTCAGCTGGGTAGTTCTACTTTAGGCTGTGGATCCAGCTGGGCTGAGCTACCAGTGCATAAAGTTCATACCTGCTCCATGTTCATCCTAGGGCCAGGCTGGAGAGGCATGCTCTACTTCTGGCAGATCCCTGGGGATTCAGAGAGCAATCCAAGGGGCATGCTCTACTTCTGGCAGATCCCTGGGGATTCAGAGAGCAATCCAAGGGGCATGCTCTACTTCTGCAGATCCCTGGGGATTCAGAGAGCAATCCAAGGGGCATGCTCTACTTCTGGCAGATCCCTGGAGATTCAGAGAACAATCCAAGGCTCACAAGCATATCTGAACCCTTCTGTGTCACATCTGCTAACATTCCATTGGCCAAAACAAATCATGTGGCCAAGTCCACCATCGGTGGGTGGGGAAAGAAGCTAAGTCCGTAGTAAGAGGAAGTTAAGCAACAGAGGGCATGGATGTTTGGTTTTAATACAAGGAGGGTGTGAAGAACTTCAAACACTGATTTAAGATACTGCAAAATGTATGAAGGCCATGTGTGAGACTGTGTGTGTGATGATATGCATGTAGGAGGGTGTTTAATGTGTGAGGGGTCCTCAGGATTAATTTGTGGCTGCATGTGTAATAAATTGTCTGCGGGGCATTTAGAAGATGGGATGTGTGTGAGAGATAGTGTATGTGCGTGAACCTTTATGGGTGTATGTATATGTGTGTGTCTAGGTGTATATGCTTGGCTGTGAAGGCATCTGTGGGTGCATATATGTGGGGGTGGTGAGTACGTGTGTGGGTTATGTGTTGTGTGTGTGTCAGGGTGCATCTGGGTGTATGTGCATGGCTATGCAAAAAATGTCTCTGTGTGTGTGTGTGTGTGGACTGGTATGTGTGTGGGGTGTATGTGTTGGGGTGTGAGTGTGTCAGGGGTTTATGCGGGAGCATGCTGCCCAGGATGCATAGGCATACACTGGCTGAGGGGAGAGTAAAAGCAGAGAGCGGGGAGGGGAGGTGGTATACACTCCCTTTGCCCTGGCACAGACTCAAAACCATTCCCGTCTCTCAACGTGAGTTCTTTGTAGCTAAGATTAATTTTCTTATTTACCATTTATGTGGCATTTTGGATCTGCAAAGTGCTTTACAATCAGTTTTATTAGTTGTGCTTGTGTGTTATATATAGCAGCGACCTCAGCTGCACCCAGAGAGTCTCTTCAGAGATGTGAACCGAGCAAGGCAAACTTTACCCTCTTCCTCAAGCTTTGCCAATTTCCCAGGACAGTGTCTGCCCTCATGTGTTCAAGTGGGTGGTTGGTGATGCTGATGCTGTGGGGAGGGGCGCTCCTTTGGAGGTGCCCCCAAAGGCTTTCCCTTTTCCATGAGAAATCAGTGAATCTAATCACTAGAGTACTTGCCTGGCTCAGCTCATTTATGTTCCTGGACCAGTAGAAGAGGACCTATTTGCAGACTGGCTTAAACCTCCTTCCATTTCTTGCAATGCTCTTTGTGTTTACTATCTGCACTTTGTCCCCTATGGCTACTGGCCCATCTTTATGTGAGTTTTCCTCCATCAAAGCAGACCTGAATCAAGGATACATGGGTGCAAACAACTTTTTAGGGAAGTAATCCCAGGAAGCATGAGTGAGAGAATGGACAGGTGAGGTGGGGAAGGGGGAAGAGCCAAGAAGTGTGTTATTGAGCAGATTAATGCTGTGGGTCAGTGGAGCTTCATTCTACTGGGAAACCATGCTGCAGAACCACTCCCCCTGTGGAACTAAGGACTGGGATATTTATCCACTCCCACACTAGTTTGGTTAAGAGTTGCCCCTCTTCTCCCTGCGTGTTAACTCCCCTACATTTCTGGGTTGAGACTACGTAAGGCCAAGCAAAGTCCTCTGCTGCTGGAGGAAATCTTCAAGTTGAGGACAGACATACATAGATCCTCAAGGTAAGAAGCTTGTACATGGGAGAATACTTGGATATGGCTGCAGGTGAATTCAGGTGGGCCAATGGTGTATGGGACTGGAAATCAGATGTCTGCTACACACCCCTGGACTCTTGTAAAACCTTTATTTCAAGGTCACCAGTGACCTTCAAGGTCATAAATTCCATTGGCAAGTTCTTGGCTTATTGTCCATATCTCCTCTAGCAGTTGGCTGTCCCATGATTCTGCACTGTCCTGGTTTCTTTGTCTTCCCAACTCCTCACCTCTCTCCTGCTCCTTCTCTATTTCTCTTTTTCCTTCTCCCAAATGTGTACATCCCCCAGTATCTTTGTTGTTGTTTTTTTTCCTGGCCCATACTTAAGCTCACCCACGTCCTATGTGGCATGCCATATCAGAAGGCGTGGCCTCTACCTCTCTGTCCAAGTCCTGACCCTGTGTGTACAACCACCTCATCAAAATGTTCATTTGAGACTCACTTCAGCAACTCAAACTCAGCATTGCAAATCTAACTCATCATCTTTGACCTCCTGCTCAAATGAACTGCATTCTTTCTTCTCAAGCTCATTCAAGGACCAGCCACCTTGGTATCATCCTGGAGCTTGTGGATGCAAGAATCTCAAGTCCTGCCACAGACCAACTGAATCAGGATGTGCATTTTTAACAAGGCCCAGGTGACTTGTGTCACCATTAATGTTTGATAAGCATTGGTTTACACTATTGATTCTCTGGAGTTCTATTAATGGGCCTAGCATTTTACCAATTACCCATCTGAAAACTGCAATTATTTGAATCCTAGGGATAAATATCCACTAGCTTTCTTGAAACCAGGATTTCTGTAGGACTGAGGTATCAGATAAACAACAAGTGATAATAATAATGTAACCTATATTAATATGTTCAGTTGAATAAGTCTGTGACAATACCATTACACATATAATTTCACTTCAATAAATATTTATGGAGCTCTGGCTCCATGGTAAACTGAAATGATGTAACATTGAACTACGTTTAGTCCTTATCCTCAAGGAGTTCATACCTCAGACAAAGGAGACAAAAATAGATGCCAAATGATAGAGGATGTCTTGGAAACCAAAAGAGGGGTCCTAACACAGTGCAGGGGTTGGAGAAGTCCTCTTGAAGAAGAAGGAAACTGATGGATGGGCAGACCCTTCCAGTGAAGGCAGGAAAAACAAAGGAGGGAAATTCGGGTGTGTTTGGGGATTCTGCCCTATTCCTTGGTTTAGAAATTGGGGGATATTCACTTCATCTCTTCTGCCTCATTGTCCTCAACTTAAAAAATGGGAAAAACACATTCTGCCTTCTCAGAGTCATTATAAAAATTAAATAAAAGTGAGCAGGCTCCACAACTGGTAACTACCTGGTCTTTATAAATATTGACTGAATATAAATTGTCAACAACCAGAGCTTGGACTTTAATTACAGAAAAAAAAATAATCATAGTGTCTCGGGTAGAATGGTGTGGCACCCTCCACCCCAGAAGATATGTCCATGTCAAATTATTGGAACTGGTGAATATGACTTTCTTTGGAAAAAAGAGGGTCTGCAGGTGTAAATAAGGATCTTGAGACGAGATCATCCTGGATTTTCTGGGTGGGCTCTAGATCTAACCACAGGGTCCTTAGAAGCTACAGAATGGGGAAGACAGCCATGTGAAGATGGAGTGATACAGCCACAGCCAAGATCTGAAAGAGGCAAGGGAAGATTCTTCCCTAGAGCCTTTGGAGGATGGCTCTGTTTGCACCATGATTCTGATTTCTGTGGCAATTTGTTACAACAATCATAGGCAACTAAAACGCATGGTTACCAATTTGTGAGCATTCTCTACATGCCAGGTGTGCATTCCTCCTCATCGATTCTTTGAAGTGATGCTATTATTCCTGTTTTCTGCATAAGATGTTCTAAGGCACATGCAGGTGAAGCAAGTCTTGCTAGCTCATTCCCTCACTAAACAGCGACTGACTTCTTAACTGCCCAGGCACTGTGGGCACTGGGAGCCAGAGTGGTGAGCAAAGTAAATGCCTTTGCTGAGGTCACAGGGATTAATAACCATCTGCACTGGGTTGAATAGTTTCCCCTTCCCTCCCCAAATTCATGTTCACCTTGAACCTTGAAATGTGACCTTATTTGGAAATAGATTCTTTGCAGATATCACCAAGTTATGATGAGGACATTCTGGATTAGGATGGGCCCTAATCCAATGACTATTGTCCTTGTGAGAGAAATTTGGACAGAGAGACACAGGGAGAATGCCATGTGACAGTGGACACAGAGATCAGAGTCTAGGAGCCAAGGAACAGCGAGGAGTGCTGGGAGACATCAGAAGCCAGGAAGAGGCAAGAATTCTCCCTAGAGCCTTTAGAGAGCATGGCCTTGCTGGCATCTTGATTTCAAACTCCTGGCCTCCAGAACTGTGAGACAGTAAATGTCTGTTGTTTGAAGCTGTCTGGTTTGTAGTACTTTGCTACAGCAGCCCTAGGAATCTCATATGCCACTCAGAAAATTATAATTGCACGCGTGGATGACACAACATAGGGAGCTGTGGTAGCCAGTGAAGAAGGTGGAGAAGGCTTCAACCCAAAAGGATGCTTGAGCTTGGCATCTGAAGGTGGGGTACGAGTTGAGTATGCAAAGAGAAGGAAGATTTGGGCTAGAGGGAACAGAACATGTGCTGGTTCTGTGGCTTGAGGATGACCTAGGTAGGCACTGAAGGCACAGAAGGAAGGTCAGAGCCCAGAGGGGCACATAGCCAGCAGTGGGGCAGTCGGGGCCACTGCCTTCCCCAGACTTCTGGCCTGCGATGTGTCTCCTAGGGGCTGTTGGGTCAGTATATCTTTTGGTCAATCTGCCCCACACTCCCCTCCCCTCTCCCCTTTACCACCACCCTGCTTGCTGGTGTCAGAGCATGAGTTTGGAGATCTCCATGTCCTTGAGTACAGCAGAGGATGGGGGTGGAGTGGGGAGGTGGGGAGGGGCGCCCAGGAGGCACAAAGGCGCTTTGTGTGGTAGCTCCCAACAGCTTCAGGGTTAGGGAGCCGGCTGCGCAGTGAATGGGCTGCAGACAAAGGCATTGCTGCCTGAGTACCTGTAATTGGAGCATCCACGTGCAATGCAAGGGACAAAAGGGAGACGAATGGCCATGTCTTAGGCTGCCCGTTGCTATGGTTTCACCGCGGCTGCTGGGGAGGGCCGTTACCAGGCAACAGGAGAGGGACCAAGACAAAGGGAGCCAGTGTGAGGGAGAGGTTTGGGGCAGGTGTGAGTGTGTGGGGTGAGGTGGGGAGGAGACAGAGAGGAAGAGGGAGAGATGGGGGCAAACACTAGAGAAGGAGACTAGAGAGAGGAGGAGACCAATAGAGATAAGAGAAAGACAAGATGGGGCGCCTGGGTGGCTCAGTCGGTTGAGCATCCAACTTCAGCTCAGGTCATAATCTCAAAGTTCGTGAGTTCAAGCCCCGCGTTGGGCTCTGTGCTGACAGGGTGGAGCCTGGAGCCTGCTTTGGATTCTGTGTCTCCCTCCCTCTCTGACCCTCCCCCCACTTGTGCTCTGTCTCTGTCTCAAAAATAAATAAATGTAAAAAATTTTTTTAAAAAAAGAGAGAGACAAGATGCAGTGGGGAAGGGAGAAGCAGAGAGATGTAGCACAGAAAAAGAGACAGAGACATTAAAACAGAGGTAGAGACAGAGAAAAACAGAGATATTCATCCACCCATGAGCACCTGCTGTGTGCCAGGCCCTGTGCCCTCTGGAGAGAGGACTGTTGGCAAGACAACCACCATCCTACCCTTAGAGCTCACAGATACAGAGGGAGAAATGGAAGCTTAAATGGAACCAGAGAGAGAGATGCTTCCTTCCCCCTTGGAGTGGCTGGGGCTTATTCTCCAGCCTGGTGTTTCCTCAAAGCTGGTGACCTCTGGACAGAGCCATTGCACCCTTCATTCCCAGGCAGCTCCATTGCTAGGAGGCTGTTTGTACAAAGTGACTCGTGGTTGAGTGACACTCAGTCTCTCCCTAGTAGCACTCCCTTTGACGTCCCATCATGATGCCCAAATCTTCTACCATTAGGATGACCTGGGACAAGTTATTTCACTTAATAATTATGTAGCTACGAAATGCTGTTACATACACTACTCCTTTGACCCTGTGTGGTAGGCACCATCACTACTACACTTACAGGAGAGGGAACAGAGGTCTGAAGGAATGAAATGCTTTTCTGGAAGTCTTGTGGTCACTCAGTGGCAAAGCCACTTAAGGTCTTCTGATTCCCAGCCCAATGTTCTTCCTTCTTCTTACATCTCCATCTGGACCAAGGCTTGTATGTTCACAAGGAACAGAAACCTACACAAAGGAACTCTAGTAAGGGGAGATTAATTGAATGGACAGTAAAGGTACTCCTGAGACCCAAAGGCAGAACTCAGAGCTGGTTCTCACAAGAAACTTCATCCAGGCACTGAACAGAGATCAGAAACCAAGAAGGCCATTCTTTTTCTTTCTCTCTTTCTGAAACCATCTAGTAGCCCCCCTCTCTGATTTTCTCTGCACAGTCTCAATTTACAATTAAAAAGTGGCAAAAAAAAAGCTCAAGGAAATTCTTTCTTTTTCAATTAAAATTCTCAAGAGAGAACCTTATTGGGTCACTTAAATCCCGTGTACATCCCAGGTGCAGACAACTGTGGGCAGCGGGGAGCTTCTAGCATATAACACGACTGGCTACTTGTGGATAACTTGTTCACAAGGGCTATCAAAACAAGGGGTATGGATAAAACAGGCACCCTTAATTATCTGCATAAACATACTCACTTCCATCACAGGGATACCAAGATTAACCTTGCCTGCCTTCTAGGGCTGTTGTACTTATGGAAGGAGTTTGCAAACTATCAAGTGTGGCAAAAGGGACAGTTGTTATTTAAGTTAAAGGGGGTATCTTTGAGGCAAAATATCCGCCCCTCACCTCCTTGGCCAAGATCACAGCGCTGACCCAATGAGCAGCATGCAAAAAACTTTTATTGATTAGGGAGCAAAGGAGAATAGGAAGAATTCAGAGGATGGGTGGGCCAAGATGTGTACCATGGTGGAGTGAGGATGAGGAGGGAGATGCCATTCATTCATTAACTTATTCACTCACTTCTTTAATAAGCCCTGTAAGCCTACAGTGTGCCAGGTGGTGTGGGCTCAGTGGTGAAAATGTCATAGCCTCTGTTTTCCAAGGATGCACAGGAGGGTTGGGTGATGGGTACATAACCCGCCAGTTACTAAATATCTTGAAATGTGCTGGAAGAGACAATGGGATCAGAAGGGGTGACTTAACTCAGCCAGAAGCACCAAGAAAGGCCAAGTACAGGTGAATCCAGAAGCGTGTTTGAAGTATGAGTAGGAGTCTGGAGAGGCCACCAAGGATAGTGTTAGGGTGGGTGGTAGGTAGAGACATTCTGGAAGAAATGTAGATGCATGAGTGAACATGGAGAAGGTTAAGAGTTTCCCATGTTAGGGGTGCACGGAGTGTGGTGGGGGTTTTAGGAGCAATGACAAATAAAGCTGGAGATCATTAATGAGCTGAAATCGTTGGACTCTATTCTAAGGATACTGGGAAACCATTGGAAAATTTTAAGAGGACTGCCACTTCAGATTTGTCTTCCAGAAAGATCTCTCTGGCTGTATGCAGAGTAGATTGAATGGGGAAGATGGAAGCAGGGAGGCCCCAAAGGAGGCTGTTTTCTATGAGGGGGTGGGTGTTGGGCAGTGCCTCTCAAATTTTAATGTTGTAGCATACTTTTCGGGGAAGTTGGCTAAAAATACTGACTATGGAGGCCTGCCCACCAGAGATCAATGTAATCTGAGATGGGGCCCATGAATCTGCATTTCTAAACAGTACACTGAGTGATAGTTAAAAATGATTCCCAAACCACTCTTTAAGACACTTTGGTCTCAGGAGCAGGAGGGTACAGACATGAATCAGGAAGTACCTTAGAAATGTCTTCCCAGTTACCACTTTAAAACCAAAGACCATTTTATGGCTGTCATGGATTTTCACAAGAGTGGTTATAATTGGTTCATCTTTATCATTTTAAATGGGTATCATGCTGCCCACTCAACTACCAACATCTATTGCTTGTAAGCAGGGACAGCAGGATGAAACTTTGATGGTTCTTCATTCTCCCCATTTCTTCTATGCCTTCCCATAGCCTGGATGTGGTGGGGGTGGTGGGGGGAAAGCTCACTTATTGAATACTTGCTGAAATTTTGCAGTGTCATGGAACTGGCCTGACACTCCAGGTCCCCCTCTTAGAAGCTGTGTGAATTTGGGTGAGAGTCTTTACCTCTCTGAGCCTGAATTTCTTTTGTGACAAAGAGGCCAATTAGATCTTCCTTCTTTGGGTATTAAAGTGAGGATTAAATGAAAGAACTGAATTAGTTGTTTTTACCATTACAAATTCAAAGATCTTTAACATATGTGGTGTACTTAGCTCCATTACATTATTATTATTGATACTCAAATTATCTCATCTGTGGCTAGTGGGAGACTTGAGTCCTTTGGAAATGACCTTAATGTATCAATAGCGTTCCTACACTCTGGTATGATAATACTGTCTGGTTCATCTCATATATTTTCTGCCCAAGGCCAGGAGTCAGCCATTTCTCCAAAGAGTTTGGATTTCTTTGAATAGGAAAATGGTATGTGAGACCATAGTCTAGGTGCTAGAAGTGCTCATTGCTCCTGGATTAGTTACTGTTTCTAGGCATTTTAAGAGGACAGTTAGGAAATGCATATTTTTTTGGGGAGAAACTACATCATGAATTCATACTGATATTTATTTTTTTTTTTAATTTTTTTAATGTTTATTTATTTTTTAGAGAGAGGGAGACAGAGTGTGGTGGGGAGGGGCAGAGAGAAAGGGAGACACAGAATCCAAAGCAGGCTCTAGGCTCTGAGCTGTCAGCACAGAGCCCAACATGGGGCTTGAACTCATGAACTGCGAGATCATGACCTGGGCCAAAGTCAGACACTTAACCAACTGAGCCATCCAGGTGCCCCCATACTGATATTTCTAATTCAAACTGAGGGCGCACTGTTTTTTATTTTGTGTTTATATTTGTATCTCTTTTAAACTGAAAACGTTGATTCCTAATGACAAGAAGTTAGCTGTTTATTTGCTTTATTTTATAACACAAATGTATTGTTTCAGAATTACAATAACAAGCCATGAGTATTCAAAAACTTTTATTTTGAGAAGATTACCAGGTAACATTTATTTGGGTGCGCACTCTTTGCCAGGCACTTAATCTCAAAATGAACCAGAGAGGGAGGTGTGATTATTATCCCCCCCTTTTTTTGATGAAATTGAGGCTCAAGAGGTCATAGAGTCAGAAGTCAGTAGGTGACGAAGGCAGTACTTGAACCCCCCATGTCTCTGGTTCCATCCTCTCCATTGCTTTGGGTTTCAGTTTTTTCCTTGCCTTTTGGAATGAATGATTTATCTACTCTCCAACTGCATTGGCCACTTGGGTATTTAATAGTCCTAAAGATGAGTTGACATTCATTATTTGGAAATGTACAGATGAGAGAGAGAGAGAGAAGCAAGCAGTTTACTAGTCCAATGTTATTGCTAGAATAGAAAGCTTCTTGACAAGCATGTTGGTTCATACTTTCAAAGTGACAGGTTATTGCTTCCAGTTTTATTAGCTGATGGGTTCTATTAAAAAGGTTGGTAATTTCTCTTCTGCCGCCAGATCATTTTAAGTGGGGCAAACAAATGGGAGGGGTCATCAGGGCACCAGTCTCATCTGTAAAATGGTTGTACTGGGTCATGTTGTGTCCCCTCAAAATTCATGTCTACTTGGAAACCTCAGAATCTGACCGTATCTGGAAATAGGGTCTTTGCAGATGTAATTAGCTCAGTAAGGTCATACCAGTGTAGATTGGGCCCTAAGTCCAGTGATTGGTGTCCTTAGAAGAAGAGGAGAGGAGATACGGTGAAGAAGACCAGTTGAAGACAGAGCAGAGGTTGGCGTGATGTGGCCACAAACCAAGGACTGCCAAGGAACACCTGGAACACCAGAAGCTGGGACAGACAAGTGAGGAATCTCCCCCAGTAACTTTGAGGGAGTGTGGCCCTGCTGACGCCTTGATTTCAGATTTCCAGCCTTCAGAGCTGTGAAAGAATACATTTCTGTTTTGATCCACTGGTGTGTGGTAATTGGGTTACAGCAGTCCTAGGTAATTGGGTACATACGGCACCTAACTCCCCACTGGGGAGGGAAGCAACAGCTGGGAAGCCTGAGGAGGATCTGGAAGGTTGTTTAGGGTCATCCTGGTGAAACTGGAGGATGGGAGGGGACAAAGGAGATTCCTAGGCAGAGGGACAGCTGGGCAAGTCTAGGAGAAGAGAAGCAGCCTGCGGTAGGCAGGGAGTTGCATGCTAGAACAGTATTTCTTTTTTTTTTTTTTTAATGTTTTATTCATTTTTGAGACAGAGAGAGACAGAGCATGAACGGGGGAGGGGCAGAGACAGAGGGAGACACAGAATCGGAAACAGGCTCCAGGCTCTGAGCCATCAGCCCAGAGCCCGACGCGGGGCTCGAACTCACGGACCGCGAGATGGTGACCTGGCTGAAGTCGGACGCTTAACCGACTGCGCCACCCAGGCGCCCCTAGAACAGTATTTCTTGAATGATTCAAAGACAGCTGTGATAAGAGCTGGGAAGGTGGGAGGTCCCTCAGGGTCTTGCAGGCCACCAAAAATGTCAAGAGAGCCATTTGAAGCCTAAGAAGAGGAGAGACGCTGCAGTAACAAATTGTCAGCGTGAACAGGTCTGGAGGTTTTAGAGGGTGAACTGACTTCTCCCCAAAACTGGAATCCAGTCCAGCACCTTCAGGAGACATGACATTTCATCCCTGAGTGAGGCCCTGCCTCTGGGCCACCCCCAGGCAGGCCTTACATGAAGGGCAGGGAGATGTTAATGGAGGCAAGAGTACCTCCAGCTCTTGGCCTGACTCTCTCAGACTCTGCCTGGAAGTCCATCTAGCCTGCAGCCTCTGACCTTTATTTTGTCATTTCAGAAGGTTTTGCTTTAATAAATCTAGCCAAGGAAGCCAAGGAGGGACCTCCCCAGCAGAGGTCCCCACTGCTGCCCTGTTAGGAGGGATGGAGGGAGGCGTGGAGCTGGAGATAGTTGCCCAGTCTCCAAGGAGACCAAGGGATCTTCCTGAGTCTGCTTTAATTGGCATTTCCAAGACCTGCAAGACACAGCTGGGATAGTCCTGGAATTCTTCTTCTCTGAGGAGGAGGAGAGAGACAGAGAGGGGACAGAGACAGGGAGGGCTGGTCCAGTCCATTGGTCTGGCTTTCTGTCCATCACTTTTAGCTCTAACATTGCCCCTCCCTCAGCCATCTTCCCTTTTCTTTCCAGCTCCTTAGTGATTGCCCCCCACCCATCTCCCTCTCAGGACTACCCAGACATTGGTCAAAGGAAATGAAAGGACCTGGAATTTTCATGGCAGGTGACAAAGCGTCCCTCTTTGACCAAACTCTGTTCAAGCTCCTCTGAACTCTCTTCTCAGCTAGGCCCTGGATTTTGGACTTCTGTGTTCCTCTTCACATTTGGCAAGAATCCTGCTCCGTTAGGTTAGTCATCCTTGGTATTGGATCAGATCATCCTGACTGCCTCATCGGGTACCTCATCCTCCACCATCCCCCAAGTGGTGTCTCATCATCCTGGCCTGCCTCCAGCAAGAATTCCAATTGGTCTGTTTAGCCAGAATTCCCTCTCTTAGTAGTTTTCCCTCCAGTGAGCTGCTCCTTGGCTACGAAGTCCCACTTTTCCTTGTATTGACCCCACTCTCTCTTCCCTACTGTAAAATCCCACTGCAGCAGTCCCTATACCTATGGCAATAGTTCCCCTGAATAAGGTCTGCTTTACCATTCTTTGGCAAATGTCAGGAGTAATTTTTTCTTTAACACAGGTCAGAGATATTTGTTGAATAGATATTCTATAGCTCAGTGGAACTTAGGCCAAGCAGGCTCTGGAGTCAGGATGGTTGGGTTTATATCCCAGCTCTGCCACTTTCTAGCTGTGTGGCCTTGGACGTGTGGCCAACCTCTCTGTGCCTCAGTGTTCTACTCTGTCAAGTGGGGATAAGTATTCACCTCCTGCAGCTGTTGTGATAAGAAAATGCCTGGGAAGTGCTTAGTGTCTTGCATATCTTAAATGCCAAATACATGTTAATTAGCCTTAACGAGGGCGACTATTTTTGTTTCTGGGAATAAAGATAAACAGACCTAGTCTTGAATTCCCACTCTGCTGCTTACTTGCTCAGTGACCCAACGTTAGCTAATTTGACTCTTCAAGCCTCAGTTTCTCATCTTTAAAATGGAAACAAGCATACCTGTCCAAGCTGTGCAGGTGAGGATGAGAGAAGATGTGTATAAACTCCTGGGTACTTACCAGGAGTTCAACGACTGGTTGGCCCCACCACTTACTGTGATTTGCGCAAATGCTTCCTCTCCTGCCTTAGTTTCCTCATCTAGAAAACGGGACAATAATAGTACCTATTTCATAAGCTCACTGTGAGGGTTATAGGATTTATTTTAAGCAAAACTCTCAGAATAGCATCTGGCACTGTTAAATATTATAATAATTATTTATTATTCTTCTTCCCTGTAGTAATAAAAGTTAACGGCTGCCATTTACTAAGCACTTACTATGTGCCAGGCATTGTGCATGACTGCCCTATGACCTAGGAGCTCCTACCAGCCCCTCTTCACCAAAGAACAAACTAAGGCTTAGAGAGGTAAGATCACTTGCCCAAGGTCACCCCATCCCTGTAAGTGGCAGAGTTATTGTCACTATCATCCCAAGCATGAATACAGTGGTCTTGGATATGTAGGAACAGCCACCAGAAACCAACAGAATAGTCATCCTTATGGTTCTGTGCTCCACAGCCCCTCTCCCCACCCAACACCCCTGGAGAAAACTGGACTGCGGGTGAAGTCTGGTAGGGGTGATGGATGAGCAGAGACAGCTCCTGCTGCAGTGTAAACACATAGAAATATAGGTCAGTTCCCGCAGCCAAGCCCCCCTGTGTGTTTTACCCCAAAGCCAATCTTGTCAACTTGATCTTCTGCCCTGAACTTCAGCTGTCCTCGGGATGTTCTTGTGTTTCATGAATTATGCAGGCTTAACAAAATGTGTGCTCCACAGATTAAAGACTCTGTTCTCCTGACTGGAAGGCCTTTCTTTCCTCCACCAGAGTTTTTTTCCTTCCTCTTAACTCTCACAGCCTGTTTTTTTGTTTTTTGTTTTTTTTTAGCTATCCTGTAGAGCACCTTCTCTCTTCTTGCCCTTAACAGTTCAACTTGTGATGCCCTGCTTTGTGCTAGTCTCACTACAGATTCTCTGTTATCAACTAGGAACACTTTTGGGAATCCCAAGGGGTCCTGGGTAAGTTTAGTGGATTAGAACTCAGCATGGCTGGCTCTGATAATATGGATCCAATCTTGTGGTAAATTGGCTCGTCTATCAAAAAGAAAAGCCCTGATTTGTAGCATTTGCCAATTTCCATGGTGTAAATCCTCCCACTGTGGTGGATTTCAAGGTAACCAGTGTAACCTCACTGGAAATGAATGTGGGAAGAGATGCCCAGAATCAGCTCTTGGTGCAGGTAGGGTCTGGCACACTGCTGGTTCAGTTCCCATGAGTGGTGGAGGCAATTATTTGTGGTCTAGATTTGGGTCCCGATCATGCCCCTTATGAGCTATATTAAGTTGGGCAATGCACTTAACTAACTTCTTGGAGCCCCAGTTTCCTCATCTGTGAATGGGTATGCTAATAGGAGTTTTGTCTGGAGTTGTAATTGGGGGTAAATGGGTTGAAGTAGATAATAAAGTGGTTATAGCACTTCATCTGACACACAGAGTTCAGTGAATGGTACCTATAGTACATCAGATTGGGAAGGGCCTGTGTCAGTCAAGATAGGCTAGGTATTGCCATAGTAACAGATAACCCCAAATGTCAGAGTCTTTTTTTTTAATATGAAATTTATTGTCAGATTGGTTTCCATACAACACCCACTGCTCATCCCAAAAGGTGCCCTCCTCAATACCCATCACCCACCCTTCCCTCCCTCCCACCCCCATCAGCCCTCAGTTTGTTCTCAGTTTGCCAGAGTCTTAACATAGCCAAACTTTATTTCTCATTCATGTAGTGTGACAAAAGCATATTGGCCCAGAAGTCTTTGTTTATCCTAATTTTTCAGAAAAGCAGGTTAATGGAGGCCCATGTTGATATGTGCTCATGGGAACCACAGCGTGAAGAAGAAAAACATACTGAATTGCCTGCTCTCTTTTAAACCTCTTGCCCAGAAGTGGCACACATCACTCCCACTCATTTTATTAGCTGAAGCAAACAAATACCTAAATTCAAGAGAGTGGAGAAAAGTAATCCTACTATGGGCCTGGAAAGAGAACCCAAAGTTCTTGGTAAGTGGCCTTAAAGATTTGCATAATCTCCTAAATAATGATTTTCTCTAGTGGCTCTTACTTTTTTTTCCCCATTAAACAGCCGATGTTAAAACTGAGCAGAGAATGTGCGGGAAGCCCAGTCCTCACGATTTACCAGATGGGTGACCTTGGGCAAGTTACTGAACCTCTCTGGCTCCGGTTTCCTCATCTGTCAAGTGGGGAGAATAGATCCTTCATCTCCCAGAGTTGTAGTGAGGATTGCCTGTGTTAATATACACAGTCACTGGGGCGCCTGGGTGGCGCAGTCGGTTAAGCGTCCGACTTCAGCCAGGTCACGATCTCGCGGTCCGTGAGTTCGAGCCCCGCGTCGGGCTCTGGGCTGATGGCTCAGAGCCTGGAGCCTGTTTCCGATTCTGTGTCTCCCTCTCTCTCTGCCCCTCCCCCGTTCATGCTCTGTCTCTCTCTGTCCCAAAAATAAATAAACGTTGAATATACACAGTCACTGTAAGCACTGTGTCAGGTAGAAACCACCATTATTATTAATCTACCACAATCCTATCAGGTTGGTGCAATGATCACCTTTTTTTGCAGATGAAGACACCAAGTCTCCAAGGAGTGATTTCACTCATCCAGGGTCACACAGTTGGGAGTTAACAGCATCAGGGTTGGAGTTTATACCTGTCTGATCCCCAAAAGTCCACTTTTGAGGGTCCTGGCACTTTTCTGAGAGGGAGCCAGCAGCCCCTCCCCTACCTGTTGTATCTAGACCCAGAGGGATGTGCCTGGCTTGGTCTTGGGGTTCTTCTGCAGATCAGGACTGTGGTAGCTGAACAAAGCAAAAAAGGAAACCTCATTACAATGCCAACACATACACGTGGGGTTCCTGCCTCGCTTAAAGTAAATGTCTCAATTAACACAGAAGACCTTTTCCTTTCCTATAGCTGCAGGCGAGTTCATCTTTTGGATCAATTAAATTGTTGACAGTCAGCATAGGAGGCCACATACAAATCAACAGCCAAGGTGCCTTTGGGTGCAGGGTTGTCTGTGCCGTGTGAGCCAGGCATGGAATGGAGTCAGGTTCGAATATTTTGATGCCATCGTCAGTAAGAAATACATTTTCTATCACACCCAGCACATGGCACATATGCACATACACATGCCCATGCGTGCACGCATGCTCGCACACACAGAACTATGTTACTGGGATATTTTCCACTCTATTTCAACTCCAGAAAAAATTCTGGTTTCCCAACCTAAATTAATTTTATGGCACGATGAATAGGATGTAGCCCACATTTTGAAAAACGTTGAACTACACTGTGGTCACCCAAGTCGTGTGTTGGGACCCTTGGATGGTGCCCTTGATGTGTTGCCACGGGGTTGAGGACAGGTCTGTCCACAGGAGTGAGAGAGACCCCAGCACTAAATATCCATGTCATATATTGTGAAATGTCTATAGCAGTTCACAAGCTCTGCCTTCCTCTCTGACCCTCTCCCACCATTGCTCTCCTTACTAACCTCATGAGAGCTACATTGACCTCTTTGCTCTTTGTGCTACATCTAGACATCTCCATCTTGAAGTCTTGGGACTCGGCTGATCCTACTTCTCTGAACTTCTCCCTCCTGGGCCTACCTTCTTTCAGCTCTATCAGAAAAACTTTCCCTGACCCACCCCCTGTAAATGGCAGCCCTCCACATTTTCCACTTTGTTTTTCTTATTAACACTTAACCACCACTCAGTGTATATGTATTTATTGTCTACTTCTCTCCCTTCAAAAGTAAGTTGCATAAAGGCAGGGAATTTGTTTAGTTCGCTGTTGTATCTCAGAGTCTAGAGAAGTGTCTGCTGCATAGTAAGTACTTTATAAGCTTTTTCCAAATGGCGCAATGCCCAGCACAAAACAAACACTTGGGAAATATTGGAGGTTATTTTATCTTCTAGGCTTCATTTTTTTGTATATCCCTCAAAAAAAAATTTAATAACAGCTATGTCGAGAAGTCACATAGCATACAAACTCACCCATCTAAAGTGTACAATTAAATAGTTATTAGTATATTCGGGGATGTGTGCAACCATACCACAGTCAATTGTAGAACGTTTTTATCACCTCAAGAAATCTCACACTCTTTAACTATCACCTCCCCAACCTCCCCAGCCATGAGAAACCACTGTTCTGCTTTTTATCTCTATAGATTTGCCTATTCTGTTCATTTTATGTAAAAGGAATCATCTTTTCATGTGTCTGTGGGCCATCTGGATGTCTTCTTTGTAGAAATGTCTGTTCATGCCTTCTGACCATTTTTTTAATTGGATTATTTATTTTTGGGGTGCTGAGATGTATCAGTTCTGTGTTTTGGATACTAACCCTTTACCAGATATGTCATTTGTAAATATCTTCTCCCATTCCATAGGTTGCCTTTTAGTTTTGTTGATTGTCTCCTTCATTGTGCAGAAACTTTTTATTTGAGGTAGTCCCAATAGTTTATTTTTGCTTTTGTTTCTCCTGCCTCTGGAGACATATCTAGGAAGAAGTTGCTATGGCTGATGTCAAAGAGATTACTGCCTGTGCTGTCTTCTAGAATTTTTATAGTTTCAAATCTTACATTTAGGTCTTTAATCCATTTTGACTTTATTTTTTTGTATGGTATAAGAAAGCGATCCAGTTTCATTCATTTGCATGTTGCTGTCCAGTTTTCCCAGCACCATTTGCTGAAGAGACTTTTTTCCCATTGGATATTCTTTCCTGCTTTGTCAAAGACTAATTGACCATATAGTTGTGGGTTTGTTTCTGGGTTTTCTGTTCTGTTCTATTGATTTATGTGTCTGTTTTTCGTGCCAGTACCATCCTGTTTTGATCACTAAAGCTTTGTAATAGAATTTGAAATATGGAATTGTGATGCCTCCAGCTTTGCTTTTCTTTTTCAAGATCGCCATGGCTATTCAGGGTTTTTTGTGGTTCCATACAAATTTTAGGATTGTTTGCTCTATGTTTTTATATAAAAGTTTGTTTTCAGGTATATTATTTGATTTTTTTCCCATCCATTCTGTGATTTGTGACAGTCACTTAAACCACCGAGCCACCCACATGCCCCCAAGGTTTTGAATTTTGACGAAGTTCTATTTATTTAGTTTTTTGTTGTTGCTGCTTGTGCTTCTGACATCATATCTAAAAGTCCATTGCCAAATCCAAGGTTATAAAGATTTACTCTCTTTTCTTCTAAGAGTCTTATAGTTTTAGCTCTTACATGATCCATCTGGAGTTAATTTTTTTAATGTCTATTTATTGTTTAGAGAGAGAGAGAGAGAGACCGAGTAAGCATGAGCAGGGGAGGGGTAGAGAGAGAGAGGGAGACACAGAATCTGAAGCAGGCTCCAGGCTCCAAGCTGTCAGCACAGAGCCCGACACAGGGCTCGAACTCACAAATTGAGAGATCACGACCTGAGCCGAAGTCGGATGCTTAACCGACTGAACCACCCAGGCACCCCTTGAGTTAATTTTTATGTATGGTGTGAGGTAACTCACATCTCATTCTTTTGCATGTGGCTACCTAGTCATCCAAGCACATTTGTTGTTTGCTTGTTTACCTGTTCAGTGACTGGCTGGATTATTTTAACGAAGTCTATTCCCCTCCCTGTTGCAGTGCAAAGTCTCTGATCTTGATTCTCCGAGAGGGCAGCCTGGAATAAGCCCAGAGTCACACTCGAATGACAGGGCTTTTGGCAGAACTCTCTTTGGTTGTTTCTTTCCCTGACCACACTAAATATTAAACTACCTCAGTCGTTCCATTTAAGGAATCTTCAACAGTGCCCTAGGGCATAAATTGCTTCACAAACTGATACAATAAAATCTGGGCTCTTTGGAAGAGATGCTTCCTGAAGACAGTGTTTGAGGTTTGTGATGACAAAATCCTCCCACTCGTCTTTTCCTTTTCTGTCTCTGGCAAGCTAGCTGGCCTACAGTAGGTTAGCCTGTATCTCCAATGAATCGATCAATAGCCCATTAAAGCCCAGTAGCCCTTCACCATCTGTACTGTTTCTTGAAAACACCCTTAGGCTTGAACTTCACACTCTGTTGTAAATGGACTTGGTTGCTTTGGGAAGGGATGAAGAGCCCCATTAGCTCTGGTCTACTTCTGTCCCCCAGATAAAACCTCTGAGACTGTAACTGTGATACTGGGGGTAGGCAATGGCATACTTCTCTCTGGGTGACACTCCTGCTTTAGGAGAGAGGGGTGCTCTGGAGGTCCCAGGTCTCCTTGGTTTGCCTCTCCCACTGTGGAACCCCCTCCCTCACCTCATGAGCTCGGGCAGGGGCTCTCAGGATGTCAGTATTCTCAGTAGTGCTATGCTCAAGGTGGAGCCTCTGTGGGGCTGGGCAGAAGGGATCCCCCACCTCTCAGCTGTACTTCATTAGAACCTAGCATCAGCAACGTGTAGCTGGGGACCAGAGGAGAAATGCTGATGTCCTGCTCCTTCCAGGAAGATAGCCCTCTAACTGGGAGTTGGGGAGAAAAGGAAGCCTGTGTTCTTGACTATACCAGTCTAGAGTGGAATTTCCATTTTGAATCTAAGTTCAAATACCACTGACTATCCTTTTTGTTTCCTACTTTTAGTAGAATTTCTTGAATAACTAGGGGTGCCTGGGTGGCTCAGTCAGTTAAATGTCCGACTTTAGCTCAGGTCATGATCTCGCAGTTTGTGAGTTCGAGCCCCGCTTCGGGCTCTGTGCTGATAGCCCAGAGCCTGGAGCTTGCTTCAGATTCTGTGTCTCCCCCTCTCTCTGCCCCTCCCATGCTCATGCTCTGTCTTTCTCTGTCTCTCAATAATAAATAAACGTTAAAAAAAAAGAATTTCTTGAATAACTATTTCTTTTTTTTAATTTTTTTTAATGTTTATTTATTTTTGAGAGCCAGAAAGGGACAGAGTGTGAGTGGGTGAGGGGCAGAGAGAGAGGGAAACACAGAATCCGGAGCAGTCTCTGGTCTCTGACAGCACAGAGTCCAATGTGGGACTCAAACTCATGAACCGTGAGTTCATGACCTGAGCTGAACCGACGCTTAACCGACTGAGCCACCCAGGTGCCCCTGAATAACTGTTTCTTTATTTGGTGTATGGCCCGTTTCCAGAAGCTTAATTTTTTTTAAATAAATAATTTCCACCCATCTTTCAGGGAAGTGGGTCCACAGATCTGCTCACACGGTCATGCTAATATTGGAATCCTCTAGGTTAAACTTAAACCTTGCTTCATTCTGCCTAAAATTCTCTCCTTCTCCAACCAACTAGAAAACTCTCATCATTTTTCAAGTCTCAGTTTAATATTTCCTTCTCCCTCCCACCCTCCTCTTCCCTACATAGGGCTCTATCATTCTTCCCATTGTGTTATTTTTACATCTGTTCACCATATTATCTTGCAGTTGCTTGCCTCATATGTGACTTCTCCACTAGACTCTTTGCTCCTCAAGGGCATGTATTGGTAATCACTGCACAGCCATTCCTAGCATGGGGGTTCGCATGCACTATGTACCCAACTAATGAATCTTAAACAAATTTCATATGGTTTTTGTGTTGGCCACTTTCTTTGCATCTCGTTTGTGTATATGCATGTTTATGTGTATCTGTGTGCTTCTGCATCTGTGGTCCATGAGAAGAGCATCATTAATAAAAAATAGCTGTCATTTATATGTAGCAGGTCCTGTTTAAGCATTCTTTACGTGTATTACTTCATAATGTAATCCTCACAGTAACCCCATTATACATCATTTATTGTGCTTAACCCTATTATGCCTCATTTACACTGAGAAAATTGAGACGCAGGTTTTAAGTCATTTGCCCAAGGTTACATACTAATAAGCTGTAGGGTCAGTATTTAAGTCCAAGAAATCTGACCCCAAAACTGTTCTGCTAAATTGTCTAAGGTGTATACCAGGTGCATAGTAAGTAGTCCCTAATAGAAATTAGTAAACACAGGTATCAGTGAACCCAGCCTCCAATTAAAGAAAAGAGTTTATCTTGTATTTCATTTTCTTGCTTATGAACGAGTCTACCTCTGATCATTGCCTTCCTCCTTAAATGAGGTCTGAGACAACACCTTAAAGTATTATCTGCCTGCTACCTGGCTGATCACCTTCCTCCTAAGAAGACAGGTACCAGGCCTATCCAGACTCATTTTGCCACCAGTAAACCCAAAATGCAGAGCCCTTCCAAGGTCAATAACCACCCTGTTTTATTGGCACTTGCACCCTTCTTTTTTTTTAAAGGTAGTTTCATTTTTATTGCTCTGTCATCTTTATGGAGAGCACTCGCTCTGTCATGGCTTTGCATTCATTTCCTATGGACATATTTGCATATATATCGAATCCTTTCACAGGTGGGCTCCAGTAAGGTCCCACTTCCTTTAATGAGGGTGGTGGGTTCTTCTCATTTAGGAAACTGCTGTTATCTTGGTGAGCTAGTTGAGTTCTGAAGCCTCACACCTTCCTGGCAAAGTCACAAGCGTTATTGTCATTTCTCAACTACCTGCAGGATGCCCACCTTCATGGACAATGATCGAAATCATGACCCACAGGCCATCCCAGTATTTTGGTATTTATTTTCTATGATGCTAAAGCACTGATATTTTATTTTTTTTAAATGTGAGGCAGCGTTGCCATGATTTTTATAATTTTTTTAAATTGAGGGATAACATAATTAGAGTGTACAAGTCTTAAACATATATTCACTCTCCGATGAAGATAAAGAACATTCGCAGCACCCTGGAAGACCCCTTCATGACTCTTTCCAGTTGATACTCAACTCAGAGGTGATCACCTCTTTGGACTTCTATCACTACAGATTTATTTTCCCTGTTTTTGAACTGCATATCAAATGGAATCATACTTATGTATTCTATTGTATCTGTCTTCTCTTGGACATTATGTCAGTGAGAGTCACCCATTTGGTTAATGGAACAGCAATCTATTCCTTCTTATTACTGTATCATGTCCTATTGTATGGATGTACACAGTTTATTTACCTGTTCATCTACGAATAGACACTTGGGCCATTCCCAACTTTTGGTTATTATAAATAAAATATGTGTGGTAAATAAAGTCTTTGTGCAAATGTATGTTTTAATTTTGGGGGTAAGTTGCTAAAAATTGGTTTCCTTGGATTAAGGAGTACATGTATGTGTAATTTTATAAAACACTTATAGCTTTTTCTTCAAAATGGTTGTATATTTTTTCCTGTCTCCTTTCAAAATGTTTGAAACTGTTGGTTGTTCTACATCCTAGCTGAAATTTTATGTTGGCTAGATTTTTAGAAACCATTCTGATGGCCATATAGTGTTTTTTTCAATCTGGTTTTAGTTTGCATTTCCCTGATGGCTAGTAGCATTGGTACATTTTCACATACTCATTAGTTATTTGTGTATCTTCCTTTGTGGAGGGTCTCTTCAAGATTTCTGACCATTTTTACTAGACTGTTTTTCTTTTTATTATTGAGTTGTAAGAGTTTCTTTTAGGGGCGCCTGGGTGGCGCAGTCGGTTAAGCGTCCGACTTCAGCCAGGTCACGATCTCACGGTCCGTGAGTTCGAGCCCCGCGTCAGGCTCTGGGCTGGTGGCTCAGAGCCTGGAGCCTGTTTCCGATTCTGTGTCTCCCTCTCTCTCTGCCCCTCCCCTGTTCATGCTCTGTCTCTCTCTGTCCCAAAAATAAATAAACGTTGAAAAAAAAAAAATTAAAAAAAAAAAAAAAAAAAAAAGAGTTTCTTTTATATTCTGGAAGCAAGTACTTTATCAGATATATGTATTATGACTATTTTCTTCCAGTTTATGGCTTCCCTATTAATTTCCTTAATGGTGTCTTTTGAATGAACAGAAGTTTTAAATTTTTGTGGCAACCAATTTATAAATTAAAAAAAAATTTATGGTTAGTGCTTTCTGTGCCCTAAGAAAGTTGGCTTATTACAACATTCTTCCATGTTTCCTTCTAGGAGCTTTATAGTTTTAACTCTTATGTTTAGGTCTATGAGTCATCTTGAGTTAATTTTTTGATATGTGGGATATAGAGATTGAGATTCTTTTTTTTTTTTTTAATCTGCGTATCTAGTTATTCCAGCACCATTTGTCAAGACTCCTTTTTCCATAGAATTGCTTTGCTGCTTTTGTAGAGAACCAATTGACTATAACATGTGGGTCTATTTCTAGAGTCTTTATTATGTCCCAGTTATGTGTTTTATCTGTTTTTATATCACTCTAGCACACTATCTTCATTACTGTTATTTTATAGTAATCAGGTAATGTAAGATCTTCTTTAAAATTGTCTTGGCTTTGCTAGGTTGTCATGTCTCAAAATTTGTATGTTGAAGTACCTCAGAATGTGACTTTATTTGGAGATGGGGTCTTTATAGAAGTTTTCAAGTTGAAATGAGTTCTGGAGGTACATCCTAAATTATCATGACTTGTGTCCTTTTAAAAAGGGGACGTTTAGGGGCGCCTGGGTGGCTCAGTCAGTTAAGCGCCCGACTTTGGCTCAGGTCATGATATCACCATTCGTGAGTTCAAGCCCTGTGTCGGGCTCTGTGCTGACAGCCCAGAGCCTGGAGCCTGTTTGAGATTCTGTGTCTCTCTCTCTGTCTGCCCCTCCCCCACTCATGCTTTCTCCCTCTCTCTCTCTCTCTCTCTTTCTCTCTCTCTCTCTCTCTCTCAAAAATAAATAAACATAAACAAATTAAAATTTTAAAAAAAGGAAACTTGGACACAGACATGCACACAGGGAGAACCTGTGAATATGAAGGCAGAGATCAGAGTGATGCTTCTACAAACCAAGGAACATCAAGGATTGCTAGCAAACTACTAGAAGCTAGGGAAGACATATGGAACAGAGTTTTTTCACAGCTCTCACAAGGAACCAGTCCTGGCAACATCTCAGTCTTGGACTTCTAGCCTCTAGAACCTTGAGACAATAAATTTTAAGCCACACAGTGTTTGTTATGGCAGCCCTAGCAAAGTATTCATAGGTCTTTTGCTTTTTCCTGAACTTTTAGAATTAGCTTCTTAGCTCTTTCAGTCTGATTTTGATTGGGATTGCATTCAGTTTGGGGGAGAATGGGCATCTTCACATTAAGTCTTCTGATCCATGAACATGGTATATCATTCCATTTATTCAGGCCTTTAATTTCTTTTAGCATTCTTCTTTGGTTTTCAGTAAACTGATCTTATACATTTTTTCATTAAATGTATTCCTAATTATTGCATCTTTGATGATACTTTTGTAAATTCTATTGTTTTCCTAACTTTGTTTTTTAAATTGTTGCCACTAAAAATGAAACTTATTTGAATTACATATTGACTTGTATTTTGTGATTTTGCTAAATTCACTTATTCTAGTAGATGTGTGCATGTGTGTGTGTGTGTGTGTGTGTGTGTGTGTGTGTGTGTGTATGAATTCATTAGGACTTTCTACATACATAAGCCTGTTGTCAGTCAGGCTTATGTAATTTGTTTAAAGTAATTTGCAGTACGATATAACAGTGACTCTTTCTATGACCTTGGTCAGGCATTTAATTTCTCTGAACTTTTAGTGGTTCTTCTTATAGAGAGAGACTGTTATATAGACTTGTCTTTGAGATTCCTTTCAGATCTAAGATGGTAAGAGATCCAGCTCTGTTATTTGCTTATTTTGTGACCCTGGGCAAAATATTCCATCTCTCTGAGTCTCTGTTCATTTGTAAAATGGACATAATGTTCATTTGTTCATAATGTTCATAATGTTCATTTGTAAATGAAATAATAATAATGATAATAATATATTCATGTCATAAAGTTGTTATGATGAATCAATGCAATAAAGCATGTGAAGTATTTATCAGGGCACTTAGAAGATTGTAGGCACTCAGTAGCTGTTGTGGTATAATAAAATATATATTTGGTCTTTGTCCCTGGTTTCTGGTACAGAACTTCTAAAACCCTTGGAATTTCCAGAATGATAGGAATGCCTTTTGTTATTCATAACTTTCTACTCCTTTCTAGACACTTGAGTTTATGACAGTTAGTTGACTCAGGGTGGAGCCCCTAGATAGCCTCAGGATGGGTCTGGTCACTTTCAGCTTCCCCTATCTCTGGAAAGGGGAAGAGAGCTGGAGAGTAGGTTATAAACACTCTTGAGCAAGATTTGGAGAGCTTCCCAGTTGGTGAACACATCTACATGCAGCAAGGGTGGGACATCCCAACCTCATGGACACAGAGGTTTCTGTGCTTCTTCTGGACCTCACCCTAAGTACTTCTTCATCTGGATGTTTATTTGTCTCTTTTATAATAAACTGTGGCCATAAGTATAGCACTTTCCTGGGTTCTATGAGCCATTCTAGAAAATTATCAAATCCAAGGAGGGAGTCACAGGAGCCCTTGAATTTATAGTTGGGTTGGCTGGACAGAAGAAGTGTGGGTACCCTGGGCACCCCATTTGTGGCTGTTGTCTAAAGTGGGGGCAGTTTGTGGGCTGAGCCCTTAATTTTTAGAATCTGCACTAACTCTGAATAGTGTCAGAGTTGAATTGTTGGATATTCAGTTGGTATCAGAGAATTGGGGAATTGGTTGTTGATGTTGGAAAAAGACATCGCACCTATTAATAATTGTGATGCTGTTAATAATAATAATAAATGATAGCACTGTAATGCTTTCTAGCTCACAAAGCAGATTTACATTTTATATCTCATTTGGTTACCACAAGGGCCTGTTGGCTAGGCAGAGCTGAGATTATTAACCTAACTGTATTGATGAGTAATGAAAGGCTCAGAGAAGTTAAACAACATGTCTAGAGCCATTCAGCATGTAGGAGACAGTACTGTGACCTGGTTTTCTGACCTTGAATCTTGCCATTTCCACAAATAAGGACGGGTTGGGCAAGGGAAGTTTTATAAAGACCAGCCCTAGTACCTAGGGACACTGTAAGGACACTGTCACCAAACATACTCTGAGGGGTGTGTGGGGGGGGGCGGGGGGGGGTGGTTTCCCTAAAGCCACCAGACCAGGACATTTATCAAACTGAATTATGCCTCAGAATCCCCAGAGAAGCATACAAAAGTACAGGTTCCTAGGCTCCACACTCATAGGTTTGATTCAGAGCTCTGGAAGGGCTCAAGAGCCAAGGATTTTTTTTTAATGTTTGTTTATTTATTTTGGGAGAGAGAGAGAGCCAGAGAGAGAGAGAAGGAGGGGCAGAGAGAGAGGGGCAGAGGAAGATGGAGAGAGAGAATCCCAGGCAGGCTCTGAGCTGTGACTGCAGAGTCCAATGCGGGGCTCAAATCCATGAACCATGAGATCCTGACTTGAACCTAAACCAAGAGTCTGACACTTAACTAACTGAGCCACCCAGAAGCCCCTAAGAGCCAAGGATATTTTTTTAGCAAACACCCCAAATAACTCCGATACAGTTCTTCTACTGACCAAAACCCTTGCTTTAAGCAGTGGTTCTCAATCCAGGCTGCACATGAGAGTCACCCAGGAAGCTTTTAAAACTTAAGGTGCCCAGGCTCTCCCCAGGGCTACAGAATCAAAATTTCTAGCAAGTACAAAGAGCTGTTCCAGATGAGCTGACCCACAGGGTTACCTGCTCACCCTGTCCCTCTGTCCCTTACCTTTCCTCCACTCTTCACCTTGTGTACCTCTTGTTTGGTGTCCCTGATTTACTTTGTTTTAATCTCCTAGGTTTCTCTCCATCTCTGTCTTTCTGTGTTTGTCCTTCTTTAGTCCATCTGTGTCTCTCTGAGACACTCTCTCATCTCTGTCATCTCTGTCTCTCTATTTTGTGTTGTCTCATTGGGTGAATATCTCCGAGACTCTACCTCCCTGTGTTTCTCTTCTATATTTCCCTTTTCCTGGGTCTGTGGCTACGTGTCTTTCTGTGAGTTCCTGCCTCTGATTCTTTACAGTCCTGGCTCTTGCTTTGACTCTGGGTCTTTTGTTTCTCCTGTCCTGCCCACTGTGCATCTCTCTGTGCATCTGAGCCCGTGTGCACGCGTGTGTGTGTGTGTGTGTGTGTGTGTCTCCATTACTCTCTTTCCATCTCTGGTCTTTTTCTTCTTCTCTCTCCCTGCTACCTCCCAGCCTCTCATCTCTGCAACTTTATGTGAAATCCAAAGAGACTCTTCTATAGAGAAGTCTGAAATGCCCTGGGCCAGACCCCAGACCCCTGCAAACCTCAGAATGTTCACCTCTAATCAGGAGCCCCATCTGGGACTGTCCCACTCACCTGCAGGGCTTATCTGGAGCCCTCAGCTCCCTGTGCTGCCAGAGATAAGGTGCCCTTTGTGGCAATTGCCTTGGGCATGGCCCTCAAAAAGACTAGATAATAGATAAGTAGCCTGGCCTTTGGGATCCTGGAGCACCTTCCACTTCTCCCCAGGCTGAAAACTGACCTTCCTATCACTGACCCTAAGTATCCCAGAATATTCTCAGGGGCTTTATGGCTGATCCAAACTGCCCTTAGGAAAATCAGACTAACTTTTATCTCTGAGCTAATGTTGTTAATTCCTCATTAATTGAATAATTTATTTACCTGGTATTTGTTAAACACTGTGTACCAAATTCTGTGCTGAAGGCATAGCAGTGAAGGTAACAGGTATAATATTGCCAGTCTCAGCCCTCCTAACTATTGTAGCATGCATTGAGCATCTATTGTGTTCCAGGAGTTTCCTTTATATAAAAAAGTTTATACTAGAATTCCCTGATGCAAGAGAACAGCCACTTTTAGTGCAAAATACTTTAATTATCTGCTCGTAATCATTATAGATATTAATTAATTATAGCTGTTAATGCACTGGGCATTTAAGTCTTCTGTATTCAGGGGTGATATTTAAAATGTTTAACAAATGACCAGTTAACCAATGAATGCATTTGCCCCACTCCTCATTTCTATTGCAGTTAGTTGCATAAACATGAAATCTTCTGTCATTCATCCATCCATTCATTCATGTTTTCACTCACATTCATTTATTCTTTCTTTCAGCATATTGTTAAGGACCCTCTGGGTATCATGCACTGTGTTAGGACTTGGGGATGCAACAAGTAACAGGACACCATAAGGAACTCAGAAGAAGGGAATAAAGACATTAGCCAAGTTCATAGAATGGGACAAAGGAAAAGTTCGGGAGTGTAGACTTAGAAGTCTAACCTAGTTAGAGCAATTAGGGAGGGCTTTGTGGAGGGAGGGATTTTAATACTAAGACTTTAAATAGTGAACAAGGGTTAGCCAGATGAGGTCTCTTTCTTGACAGTTTTTTATGTTCCATAGGACAGAACATGGTGCCCTGAGCATAGTAGGATTCCACCAAATCAATAGGTAAATAAAACACGATGACTCTGAAAGCAGTTTTCTGGCCAGGTGGTAATTAGCTAGGGAAGCCATAATGAAAATGCATTATCTTTTCCAGAAACACTTACTGTTAGCACATCTTTTGTCATTACATGCACCCAGCTCCTGGCCAAGCATCAAAGGCAGTTTTCTCCACTCAAAATTCATGGTGACATCAGAGCTTTCAACAGACTCTTTTCCTGCTCACTCTCCCAGACCAAGAAGACAAATTAAGAGCCCAGGGAAGTAAGCCTTGGAAACAAAACTTGATGAGAGAGAACATTATCAGCTACTAGTTCTCAAACTCCTGCCTATAGGGGCCATGTTTCTAGAGCTGTGGTCTGGGTTTCTAGAGTTTCTTCTATTCTTTTAGAAGAAACCAGAAATCTGAATTTTCATGTGAAACCTTCTGATTTTTATGTTGGAATCTAATTTAAAACTTAAAAAAAAAGTCATTGCATGTAGCAAACCAAACATTGATGTGCTGCTGCCTCAGTCTGTTCTGGCTGCTATAACAAAAGTGCCATAGACTGTGTGGCTTAAACAACAAACATTTGTCACGGTTCCAGAGGCTGAGAAGTCCTGGGAAGTGAGACCTACTTCTTGGTTCATAGGTGACTGACTTCTCTCTATGTTGTCACATGATGGAAGGAGTGAGGGAGCTCTTTGGGGTCCCTTTTATAAGAGCAGTAATCCTATTCATGAGGGCTCTACCCTCCAAAGTCCTCACTTCCTAATACCATTACATTGGGGGTTAGGATTTCAAAGCATATGGATTTTGGAGTGACAAACAGCTCATAACAGCTGCCATTCCTAATTTAGAAGCTATTTCCTCAGACTGAGAAGGACTGAGAGGGACTTCTATTTACCATGCAGCGTGTTGTTCTGAACATTGTACTACATGTTCTATGGATCTTCATTGTGAATATTCATTGCATGAATATCTCTATTATCTTATTTAATCTTTGTAACAACCTCATGGGGCTGGTATTATCATCTCTTTTGAGGAAGATTGCCAAATTAAGTCTGCAGGGACCCAATATTAACCATAAGGAAGCTTAATATTCAAACAGAATTGGATATGAACTAAGAAGAGGAGAAAGTTGTTGAATCAGGGACCTGATTTTGTAAGACATTCCCTCCCCCAGGTGCTAAGAGCCTTGAATAACCAGCTGTTTGTCTAAAAACTGTCATTTTGTTGGTTGGATGTCTTCACTAATTGCTCTAAATACTGCTGCTCTTTTCTGCAACTTTCTTGCGTAGAGAGTTTTAACATGTTGGTATGGGAACCCAGCTCCCTGTTATGTAAAATATATGTAGCCTACAAAGTGATTCACCATTAATTAATATCATGTCTGTGGTATTTGAGATCCACCCAGCTAAGCAACACTGTTAGACTTTCAGGTTCTGATTTTTCACGCCTCTGAAATAGTTCAATCCTTTCATATGATAGGAGTTGCATCTTAGAAAAGGCAATCAGAAAACATTTCCTTTTACCTGGGCTTCTGGAATTTTTTCCTTCGATGGGAGCACCCTGTAACCCTAGAGTATTAGGGCCCCTGTACCAGAGAGGATTTTGCTAGATGAACTCCCAAGATCCCTCTAGGTATCTCCAAGTGGGATTTAGCAAGGTCATGGATCTTCAAGCCAGCCCTGTGGAGAGATTGTCTGTTCCAAGATGTGAACCCCATGAACAATCAGATAAAAGGGCTTATCTATCTCAGAGTCATTGGGAAGTCAGACACTGAATGGAGTAGCTGTGTTGCTTAGCAGAGTGGGTCTTAAATTCTGGCATGCATGAAGCCATCAGTTTGCTTGTTTGTAGATTCTTGACCCCCCAGCTTCCATTCTGATTCACTGTATTTGTCATGGCAGAAGGCTAAGGTGTTGTAGCAAAAGGCCCAATAATAACATGGCTTATAGAACACCGAACTTATTTCTCCCACACACATTACAATCCAAAGTGAGTGTTCCTGATTGGTGGATATCTTTGTTTCATGAGATGTGGCAGGTTAAGGATGGCCATGTATTATTTGACATTCTTCTCATTGAGAAATGAGGTTGATGTCCCCTCCTCTTGCTTTGACCAACAGAATGTTTTAGAAGTGACCCTATACTAGTGTCTGGGCACAGCCCTTAAGAGACTATAGGATTCCACTTTTTTCTCTTGGAACACTCACTCTTTGAACCCAGCTACCATGCCATGTGGGAGCCCAAAAGCCTGTGAGGAGGCACATGTGCAAGAAGAAGAGGGACACGTGGTAGTCAGCCCCAGTTAAGCTTTCAGCTGAGAGCTAGAATCAACTTTCCCACCATGGGCATGAATTACTATGGAAGTGGACCCTCTGGTCCAGTGGAACCTTCCCACCTGGTGCCATCCCCATCCCCATCCCCTTCCCACCAGGGATCCCCTGGTGCCTGCCCAAATCATAGATTCATGTGCCTGATAAATGACTGATAATTTGAAGTGACTAAGATTAGGATGGTTGCAGAGACCCAGGTTTCTTCCATCATGAGGCTCCTCTACCTTCTATAAACTTGTCATCATCTGCTCAGTCAAGATTGAGTTCCTGCCATGTCTAGATTCTAGTCAGTGGGAGTGGCTGGAGAAGATGCATCTGTTTCTTACTCACCTTGGCTTCGAGCTGGCACCTGTTACTTCTGCTCACATTGCACTGGCAAGAACTTGTCACACAACTGCATCTAATTACAAAGCAGACAGGGAAATCGGGTCTCTAGCTATGCAGCCATATTCTCAGCCACAAGAAGAAAGATGAAAATGGGTTCTGTTGGAAGTCTGGACTGGGGCACAGAGATCTGCATTTCTGCAATTGCCACCCTCAGGTGATTTTGATGTTGGTGGTCCACATATAGCAGTGAAGAGTATGAGTTTCAAACTCAGTGAGATATGAGTTTAAAACTAAATTCTACCATTTACCAGCTGGGTGACACCTCTGAGTTCCAGGTTCCTTGTGTATATAAAAATGCAGAAAATAGTAATTCTAACCTCAGGGGGTGGTTGTGCAGATTTGATAATGGCCTGCATGAAAAGTGCGAGCATAGAACTTGGTGCACAGCAAGCTCTAAAAAGAAAAAGGAGAAAATTTGTATTGTTAACTGAAGCAAATGGTCCATTCTGTCTTTTAAAACCAGCACATCAATGCACTCAGTCATTATACTTAAAATATCCCTTTTATCCTCCAACTGACCCTAGTCTTATCCCCATTTTACAGACAAGGAAACTGAGACTCAGACGAGTAGACCAAAACCACTGAATTCGTAAGTGCTGGTGTCAGAATTTGAGCCAAGATTTATTTCTAATGGAATTTGATTACAAATACTATATAAATACTTTCTAATGTTTATTTTTGAGAGACAGAGTGAGCAGGGGAAGTGCACAGAGAGAGGGAGACAGGGATCCGAAGTGGACTCTGCGCTGACAGCACAGAGCCTGATGTGGGGCTTGAACTCACGAACCATGAAATCACAACGGAGCTAAAGTCAGATGCTCAATGGACTGAGCCACCCAGGAGCCCCTAAATACTATATTTTTTAAAAAGTAAAGACCTGTTGATGGTCTGGGGCAAGGAAGTTACATATCACAGCTCTGTTGTAGACAGATAAATCTGAAAGTGTTGCCATGATCTGTGTGAAATCAGGGAAAACTGGAGACCAGGAGGACCAATTTAAGAATCAGGGAGCAGATTCTCAATCAGGCTAATTGGAGTGAAGGCTGAGCATGCTCCTGCCCTCATCCTCTGCAATTACTTCTTTTTCTTTTAAAACTTTTTAAATCTTTATTTAACTTTGAGAGAGAGGGAGAGAGAGCAAGCGTGCGAGAGCACACAAGTGGGGGAGGGGTAGAGAGAGACACACACACACAAATCCAAAATAGGCTCCAGGCTCTGAGCTCCAGGCTCCAAGCTGTCAGCAGAGCCCGACACGGGGCTCGAACTCATGAACTGTGAGATGATGACCTGAGCCGAATTCAGACACTTAACTGACGAGCCTCTCAGGCACCCTGCATTTACTTACTTCTAAGGAAGAAATCTCAAATATATTAATACCATTCTTCACTTGAGCATGCCTCTACAAAACCAAATAGCTAACTCTTCCACTCATGCTGGATGTGGCTTATAATGTTTAGCATGGGTTCCAGCCCCTGATAGGAGCTTTTTGCATTCCTCACCTTATCCATTTGGAAAATGGGAATTACAATGCCAGGCATAGCTATTTCATAGAGATTCTATAAGGAAATGCATGGGAATATATTTTGTAAAGTTTAAGTTATCAAATTGTTAAATTTTACTGTAAATTAAACAAAACAATACAGTGGGAAACATTCACTTCAACATTTCTTGATTGATTCTTTGTGTCTTAATTTTGTAAATTAAAAAATTTAGATATTAAAGGATGAAGTAGTAGAGAGAGATTAGAAGGTAGATTTTCTTGTGTTGTGGTTTCCATGGTGACAGATTTGCAGGCACCAACCACTGGCTGAAATAGAGATAAATAAGAGAATGATGCAAAGTGTTTTGCACAGTGCCTGGCACAGAGTCAACAATCACTATATATGATATTAGAGTCACTGCCTCTATAAAAGTAGCCTAGACATAGATGCTTCCCATGTAGAGCACCATGGGAAATTCCCTCCTACTCTGGAATGCTTCAGCCTGAACATTCTGAGATTTTTAAAATGTTCTAAGGCAGTGAAACTTTAAAGGAGAAAACTTAGACAAGGACTTTGATTTGTGGGTTTTCTTATTCTGAACCAACTGCACAATGAGGCTTCACCTTTTGCAGTTCCTTTGTGTCCTGTTTAAGATATCTTTGCCTACCTCAAGCTCAAGATATTTTCCTATATTGTCTTCTAGAAGGTTTATCATTTTTCCCTTTCACATTTAGATCTACAATCCACTGGAATTGATTTTTGTGTGTAGTATGAGATAGAGGTAAAGATTCAGATTTTTCCTTATGGATGGCCAATTGACCTAGCACCGTTTATTGAAAAAGCCATTGTTTCTCCATTCCTCTTCAGTGGCACCTTTATTATAAATCAAGTGTCTTTACGTGTGTGGATTTGTTTCTGAGTTCTCAATGCTATTTTACTGGTCTATTTATCTTTCTTGTATCAAAGTATGCTCCCTTAATTACTCTGGCTTTATAATAACCCCTGATATCTAGTAGTGAAAATCATCTGACTTTGTTCTTCTCTGTGATAATCTTGGGTCTTTGATTTTCCATGCATATTTAAAATTACCATATAAATTTCCACCCAAACAAAAACTTGCTGGGATTTTGATCAGGATTACAGTCTCTAGATCGATTTGAGGAGAGAGGACATCCTTACAGTATTGATTTATTTTTTCACAGTAACTCTATGAGGTAGGTTCTATTGTTATCAGATGCACCCTCCCTTTTGTAGGTGGTGCCCGTATAGAAATGTGAATTAATCCAGTGGCCTACCTAGGAGGAGGGATGGGCATAGTCTGCCCCATCCAGAGGTGTATTGTATCATGGACATCATTTGAAATTACTGGTTCATGGTAATAATTAAAGCAGAGTGATTGAAGTCAGTTTTATTATTATTTATTGCTTTTAAATTCTCTGTTAATCCTGCACTCTCTTGCTCTTTGCACCAAGGGCAGACCCCTCTCACTGCCCTTGGCATGCCTCTGACTTAATCCCACCAATCTGATTCACCTATGCAAAAATTCGATGGTAAAAAATTTGATGGTAAGTGATGCTGGCTGGCAGGTACAGGTGGAATCCATTTTTGAATGAGCATGATGGCAGACACACCACCCAATCTTTTAGGGGTAACAGTGGCAGAGGGTGATGTTTCAAACCCAGAGTTACTAATAGTAGTTGAGGTGTCTGTGACAAATAGGGGTAGCAGTCGTCTTTGCTGAAGGGATATAATTCAGGTTTCATTCCTAGAAATATACTCCCTGATCAAGATTCTTTGACCCTCATTGGGGATTCCAGGAACTTCCTGATATTATTAAAAATTTTTCTTCTGTTAAACTTGGTAGAGGTACTTTGGTGATTTGCAACTAAAGGTCCTGATGGATAGCGTTATTATTATAATTATTATTATTATTATTATTATTATTATTATTATTATTACTAGTCGTGCCTCTTCTGCCCAGTTCATAAACTGCCATCTTTCTACACAGCATGCTATCCCAGACTTCCAGAACACCAAATCTTTCCTACCCCATACAGGCAAGACACCTGCTTGTCCAAAGCCAAGGATTAGACAAATACCAATTAGGACTTATGTTGTCAAGCTGGAGGGTAATGAATGGTGTCTCTGTTTGTCGTGGACCCATATTAGGAACAACTCCACGTGTTGGGGAACCCTCCAACTCCCCTCCATTTGGCAAGAGTTAAATGACATCATGCAGAAGGAGCCAGCATGCTGCTGGCTGGAGGACCAATAAATCATGCTGTGGATGTAGGGAAATAGTTAGGCCTTCCCCGGAAAGGCTTCCTCGTCCAAGGTACCATTAGTAATGCCACTATTTGCAATCATAATAAAAATAAAAGTAATAGGAAAACCACATTGAGGCAATTCCACTGCCTACTGGATTTTTAATTTTCTTGAGGATGCCAGAGGCAATCTTGAGCCCATTATGTCTAAATGAGGCACATTATAAAAGGCTTACAAAGTCCAAACTGCTTTTACAGCCATTAATTAGCCAGACTTCTAAAGAGGCCCATAAGATTAAGCTTGGGTATGGTCTCTGGTTTCTGGAATAGGGTTGGAGTAGGCAGAGAAGTCAAATACCATTGGTCCAGTCATGGCTCTCCTGCCCTCCTCTCTTGTCTCAGCTCTAACAGATGTTGCCTTTGGGGGGAGGTGGAAAGGGAGGGTAATATATCACCAAGCACCTGATGAGAATGCTCTGAACTCTGTGAGGCTGTGGACAACTCGAGCACAGAGACTACTGGTGTCTTTAGTTTCTATACCCACAGCACCTTGTGCACAGCAGATGTAATGAGGCAGCCTTCTTGGTGACAAGACGCAGAAACCTGGCTCTGGCTTTCTTCCACTAAAAGAGAATATATTAGAAGGATATGGGCGGGGTGGGGGGGACACGTGGAATGAATAACGGGCTAGAGGAGCAGGCTTGTAAGGGAATGAGCACCAGGAATTATAGCAAACATCCAACAGCAGAAATTGGTTCGTAACTTCAACCATTCTCTATGTCCTTCAGTCACAGGCTCGAGATTCCAAGTCCCCAAGAAGGCATGTGGCTAGAGGGACCTGAGTTATTCTCCCCTTACACCTTCCATAGTAGCTATGGGCACTCATTTTAGAGCCACTCTCAATGGGAATTTGATGGGAAAAAAATGAAAATCAGTGTGCCAACAGGAAGAGATGTAGTGTACCAGATAGCTCCCGGTGGCAAATGTCTGTAATGTGGTCAGTGAATATTACATGTTGAACTGAATTTGCTACCCTTCCTCTTTGGGGTAGACTAAACACCTCCCCAAGAAGGAAAATGTGATCACCCCCGAAAAAGCATGGACCAGACAGAGTCTTAATGATGTAACAGAACTATGCGAAACATTGCCCATACATTATCCTCATAACCTGTGAGGTAGGAACTATTAATATCCCCATTTTACAGATGAGGAAAACAAGGCTCAAAAAAGTGAAATCACTTGCCCAAGCACTCACAGTTGGAGCACAGATTCAAGCCAAGGTTTCTTAGATTTCAGAATCCATTCTCTGAACCATTCCATGTAGTTCCTCCTCCCACTTCTGGTTTTGGGCGGGGCACATCCTAAAAGGACAAAAGGGCCTCCAGGACTACAAACTTGATCAAGACCTGGCAGTGTATGAACATATCTAAACATAATAAAGTGCTATCCTAGGGGAACAATGGCCTGGGAAACAGAGGAAGGGGTGGGTGAGAGGCAGGTGTTGGTCAAGTCCATTCAATACAGTTCAGAGGATGGGAGACCATGGGCCACAAAGCTGAGCCTCTGGCTGGCAGGTGCACATTGGATGTATCGTTCTGCAACTTGCTTTTTTGAATTCAAAGGAAAACAATATGTTTTTAAAATTCCTTGGAAAGCAGTGTGACTTTTGGAGCTGGATGGCCTGAGTTTAAATGCCTTGTGTATTTGTGTGATCCTAGGCACATTATTTAATGTCTTGCCGCTTTAGTTACCCTGTGAGAACAGTTAGAGAATCTTCTCAAGGACTATTTTAAGGATTCAAAGGGTCAAAGTGTTGAGGCACTTGGAAGAGTTTCTGGAACGTCTTAACTCCTGGGCAGGTGAGTGTGGATATTGTTGTCTGTCCTGCTTAGGGCATAGCCTCTTTGCACAGTCTTCCACAGTCTGACTGTTCCCCTGTAGATGAGTATTAGATCATTTTCCACCTTTTGGTTATTACATGCAACCCTGTTGAAAATCTCTGTGCATCCTTTCTTGTGCACATTACATCCATTTGCGTCTTTCTCTAGGATAGATGCCAAGAAGAGGTATATCTGTGTCCTAGTGCACGTGCATGTTTTAGTTTTAATAAGCACTGCCAAATAGCCCTCTCCAAAGTGGCTGAACCGAGGTGCACCCATCAGCAGTGTGTGATGATCTACTTCTTACCAGGTTGAATCTGCCTTTTTAGAGAAACCCAACCTGTCTCTTGCTCATTAAGTCATGTCTATTTTCAGAGCTCAGCTGACATCTCTGGCTGCTCCCCTCTTGGTGATTCCAGCTTTGAGTCCTCCAGCAGTTCCTTGCTATTGTTGTCCTTCCTGACTCTTATTTAATGCAGCCAAGTGCTTTTGGAATCCTGGGTAATAATGGCAGACAAAGCGCTGAATGGAATGTGGAATTGGAGGTGCTGAATGTGGCTTTTGTAAGGACACCTTGGCGTGATTTCAGCCTGAAATGGAGCACTTTGCACTCAGCCTAAATTGCCTCAATCCTACCTGGCGTGCTGGGTGTGTAGCCCAGACAGGCGGTTTCGCAGGAAGATACAGGCTGCCTTCCCTGGCTTTGGAAACAGGACACCAGCTCACTACGCAGGAATGGATTTAAACCTAGCATTGCGCCTCAAACACTTTCCTCTCAGATCTTAAGGATTTCCAAATGGCCTTTTCTAGTAACCTCAGGGAGGTAACTTCTCAACATAAAGAAAAGAGGCATCTATCTGATCACTTGGGACCTAAACTGACCATCATAAAATCCTTTTTATTTATTTACTATTATTGTTTTGGTGGTGTAATATTTGCAAAGCACAGCTTGAAAGATCCCCTAAAAATACAAATAAACATCTTAACAGCTCCCCAGAGATGATGGATTTAAAGCTACCTTATACTTTCCCATTGCTTCTGAAAGTTTGTCCCCCACCCGTCTTCACGATTTTTTTTTCATTTGGTCAACTATCTGCCGGGGCAACTATTTGCTCAATTTGCTTTCTCTGCCTGGGGAAAGAAAAGATTTTGAAATAAATGTCTGCAGTGGTGCTGTGCACCAATGCTAATGAGATGGTGAGGCCGAGTGTTGGACACTAAGTGTTTGCATTAAAATGGAAATATGTAATCGATTTTTCAAAGAGGGTCTCCCATTCACTTTTAAAATACACTTCACAGGACGAAAACAAAATGAAAAACATCACTGTCTTTAAGTAATATTGGCTGAGACAGCAACTTCTGGGGAGCTAAGTGTAGAGATAATTGTTTCCAATAATGCATCGGTACGCCATTGTCTTTGTTATAATAAACAGAGAGGATTTATTTCTTAGCAAGGTGTGACGTTATTATCATTTCAGATACTTTTTCTCATGGTGGCAATTCCTCAGTAAAGTAATGCTTCCTCTTCAGGTGACAAATTTCTTAAGAGCTGGTGTTTCAAAATGAATAAAGTTGAAGTTCTATTCATTATTCGCTTGGTCATTGCTAGATGGTTTGAGAAAAAGTGGATGACACACTGGTGTTTTGGGGTCTGAGAGATGTGAGTTGGCATCCAAGCTCTGCCATTTACTAGCTGTATGGCTTAGGGGCCCTTTGAATCTCCAAGTCCACATCAAAAGTGCTGCCCAGGCTGAAAGAAGGGCTGAGTTACCAGAAAATGTGGAGAAAAAACCCATTTCAGGTAATAATTCCAAGTATCTTCCTATTATGGGGATAACTATTAATAATAAGATCAACTCATATTTCTTGAGTGCTTATTACGTGCCAAGCACTGTTTAAGATCTTTGTTTGCATTGGAGTGCCTGGGTGGTTCAGTCAGTTAAGCATCCAACTTGGGCTCAGGTCATGATCTCACAGTTCATGAGTTTGAGCCCCGCATTGGGCTCTATGCTGACAGCTCAGAGCCTGGAGCCTGCTTCGGATTCTGTGTCTCTCTCTCTGCCCTTTCCCTGCTCATTCTCTCTCTCTATCTCTGTCTCTCTCTCAAAAATAAGTAGACATTAAAAATTTTAAAAAAATCTTTATTTGCATCAACACTGTTATTCTCCTAATAACTTTATTAGGTAAGTACTATTATTAAGTAGGTGCTAGTATTCTCATAGTTTTAAAGATATTGGTTAATTCATTCAACAAAAATTTACTGAATGTGTTTGTGTTTCTCGGTAAAATGGGGTTAGTTGATTTATCCATGATATATTTATTGGTTAACTACTGTGTACCAGGCAATGTGCTACCTTCCAGAGCTGCATTGGTGAGTGGAATAGCCATGGTCCTTGCATTCATGGAAGTTAAGAGCCCACAGGGAGGCAGACCACCATCAAATAATCTCAGAACTCGGTAAATTGTTACAAAGTGAAGAAAATGTAGAGGACAGGACGTGCTCCAATGAGCACATCCAGCAAAGCAATCTACTCTAGACTTGGGGAAGTGACCTGTGCTGTAATCTGAAGGAGGTGTTGGAATTAAGTGAGGAGAGAGAGGGATTGGGTGTGCTTCATACAGAGGGAACAACCCTTGCAGAGGCCAGGTAGTGGGAGGAACATGTCATATGAGTGAGCCTCCCCTTTACCCATTTCCATCTGTCTCTGTGGTCCTGGAAAGTGATAAGGATCAGGGCATTTTTCCAGCACTTGGCCAAGTTTTTAATTAAGTGGGTTGCTGTGCTTTGTTGGGGAAGAGGAAAGGTTTGCTATATAGCTGGGATCAAGACCATAAAAACCCTTGCTCTTGTTAGAAGACTTTTTCTTGGGGGCCTTGCCAATCTTTCTATGCATCTCTACAAACTGTGACACCTAAGTTAGAATGAAGAAACGAAACAACTGTGGATAAAGCCTAGAGAACCAATATGGCAGCCCATTGGCCACTGGTGACACAGAAAGCCTTGAAAGGAGTTGTTGTCTCAACCTTTGTGGAACAGTCATGACACTGTTCAGGAATGCTTGAGACAGGACCACATGACCGTCTGACAGATGCCCTGGGATCTTATTGTGCCGTATCAGACGTGGGCGGGAGCACCTCATAATTGCTGTTCCTCTCACAGGTGGCGAGTATGTATGCCCATGCTAATGAATTAAAGTCTGCCAAGCGTTTTAAACCTCCTGAAACAAAAATGGAACAGAAGTGTGAGATTCTGTAATTGTGACTGTTGCTGATACTCTGCTTCTCAGCAGAGCCGGAGAATATTCTTATTAAAATGCCGTGTTCTGACAGTAAGATGAGGACTTGTGTTAGAGGTTGCCAGTCACAGAGGTTTTACTCAGCAGTGTGTGCTCTGTGTTGTGTGCGTGTGCGTGTGCACATGCACTTGTGCATACATAAGGGTAAACATTAGGCATAAGAACAAGGGAGAATTGATGTAATTTGTAGAAAGATCCTAGAAACTTCCCCTGGAGCCTATCTGAGAGGTCTCCTTTCACTGAGGAATAAACATGAAATTGCTTTACTTGTCCAAGTTATTACAATGAGCCAGTCTCTGTTACACCTCCCACCCACCTCCCACCTTCCTGCTACCTGGTAAGTCAGTTGGATTCCATAACTTTTCAGTCTCCGGGGGCCATTAAAAGAGCCTAGACACTAGGCCATTTTTCAATTCCAGTCTTAGGTTTCATTCAGAGCTTCCCTTTCTGTTTCCTGGCCTTGGCTGTATGTGGGCCTGCTCTCCCACTCCCCTGCACTCCACACTTTCTTGTTCCTTTTTCTGCTGGTGGAAATGAGAAGGAGAGAGAAGAGGACATTTGTTTTGTTTTGTTTTGTTTTGTTTAATAGGCTTTATTTTTTAGAGCATTTTTAAGTTTATAGGAAAATGAAGCAGAAAGTAAAGAGAGTCTCCATATTTCTCCTGTCTCCATACCTGTGCATCCTCCCCCGCTATTCACATCCCTGGCCAGAGTGATATATTTGTTATAATCAATGAACCTACATTGACACATCATTATAAACCAAAGTCCATGGTTTACATTAGGGTGCACTCTTGGTGTTATACATGCTTTGGGCTTGGAAAAATGTATAACAACCTGTATCCACCATTTCAGAATCACAAGGACAGTTTCCCTGCCCTAAATATCCCCTCGTGCTCTGCCTATTCATCCCTCCCCCAACTCAACCCCTGGAAACTACTGCTCTTCTTACTGTCTCCACAGTTTTGCCTTTTCCATAATGTCATACAGTTGGAATCATACAGCACGTAGCCTGGTCAAGTTGCCTTCTTTTACACTCTTAGTAACCATCAAGGTTCCTCTATGTCTTTTCATGGATCGATAGCTCAGTTCTATTTACCACTGAATAAATATTCCATCGTGTGGATGAACCACAGTTTATTTTCCCATCTCCTACTGGAGGGCATCTTGGTTGCTTCTGGGTTTTTGCAGTTAATAAATAAAAGCTGCTGTAAACATCTGTGTGCAGTTTCTGTGTGGACATAAGTGTTCGACTCATTTTGGTAACTATCAAGGAGCGTGTTTGTTGCATTGTATGGCAAGAGTACATTCAGCTTCCTAAGAAGCTGCCAAACTGCTTCCCAAAGTGGCTGTGCTATTTTGCATCCCCACCAACAATGAATGAGAGTTCCTGTTGTGCATCTTCCCTGGCGTTTGGTGTTGTCAGTCTTTTGGATTTTTGCTCTTCTGATAGGTGTGTAATGATCCTTCATTGTTGGGGCATTTTTTGAGACGTGTTCTTGGTGAGCTCACTGTCCTCGCCTCTGTTCATTCTAACTGCTGTATCCCCACACTAGGGACTGGGGCTAGCCTCTTTCTGTTGGTCATCTCCATTTGTTTGGCTCATGGTCCGTGGACTCCGTGCGGATGGTTGGAAGCCCCAGCAGACCTTCCTGGCAACAGATTCCATGTTTATTTATATGGTATTTTTGCTTTTGTTCCTCCTGGGCCTCGAGAGCTTCGAAATCCAGATTTATATTTATGTTAATTTCTTGGCTGAGAATTTCTGTGTCACGTGGGAAGTATAAAACCCAGACACTCATGCCATGGTGCATGGATGCTTGGGTTTGCAATTTCTTACCAGAGACGTTTTCCCCATTGTAGTAGATGCCCCGCCCTGTATCCCTTTTATCCGCCAGAGTTTTTCTTTACTTGCAGACATTCCCTAGCGCACTGCTGGCAGGTTTTTATCCCAATTGCCTTTCTTCTTCTCTGCCTAAGACCTTGTCTGGCTGGGCTCTAGAATAACCTATAAGCGCAAGAGAGGTTAACGTTCTCAGAGTAACCTCAATGATTGGGGGACATGAGTTGGTGGACAAGTGTGTCATCCCCTATTCTCTGTGGGATAATTTCTGACATGTCTTCTACAGTCTTTCAGAGGTCTCCAGCTGGACCAAGCCTCAGTTTCCCCCAGTAGTAATGTGCTTCTTATGCAACTGTTACTGGCTTTTCTCCTTTTTCTATCTTACTTCTACTACTTCTTTTATGCTTTCTGGGATCACCTCTTCAATAAACTGCCTGATCCCAAGTCCTTGTTTCAGGATCTGCTTTGGAGGAGCTCAGGCTAAGAGGCCATCAAGAGCCCAGGCAGATAGCACATTTGTCTATAGGGTTCCTGGGCTGCTGGGAAGGTTCTCTGCTGTCTTTGAGAGTATGTCTTTATGGAGGAGTCTCACACCCAGCTCTCCTCCTTGCAGAGGCCCCAGACCATGTCTCCTGTCACCCTGGTGACACAAGAATGCCAGCCCCCACCTCTCAGGGCCTGTGTTCTGTGTCTGATACCTCCTGGTGGCCCTACTCTCATCTGGAGCTTACTCCTAGAATGTCTAGGAGTTTTCGCTTCTGACCTCTCTGGACGTCTTTTATTTAACTTTGAGTCTGGCTCTGTATGATTTTTTTTTTCCCTAATACCATGTTTGTGGCACAGGGATTGTCCACACCAGTCAATACACCATGTTGCTGGAAGTCGTAATCTTTCAATCAACAACATGGTCAGACACTTCTATTCATTGGGGTTATGACAGTGAAAAAGCAGAAGTCTCTGCCCTCTTGGGGCTCACATTCCAATGGAGGGAGACAAATTATAAATCGTTAAATATGGTCAGGTGGTGGTTGGTGTTACAGAGAAAAATAAAACAGAGCAAGGTGGGATGGAGTGGTAGGAGAAGATGGGGATTGGTGAAGGGCTGTCATCTTACATAGGGTGGCCAGTGGAGTCCTCACTCATAAGTATGATGGAGCAGTAGGAGAAGATAGGGATTGGTAAGGGGGTGCCTCCTACATAGGGTGGCCAGTGGAGCCCTCAATAGAAGAAGGAACTACCTGGCTTTCTGGAGGAAGAGCATTCCAGGCAGGGGCAATACCAAGAACACAGACCATAAGGCAGGAGTAGGGGGCCCTGGGTGGCTCAGTATGGTTGAACACCCAACTTCAACTCAGGTCATGTTCTCACAGTTCATGGGTTTGAGCCCCGCATTGGGCTCTATGCTAACAGCTCAGAGCCTGGAGCCTATGTCTCCCTCTCTCTCTGCTCCTCCGCCTGCTCACACTCTGTATCTCTTTCTCTCTCAAAAATAAATAAACATTAAAAAACTTAAAAAAAAAAAAAAGGCAGGAGTATGTGTGGCATGTTCCAGGTCAGTAGGGAGGCCAGAGTGGCTGGATGGAATGAAGGATGGGGACCTGGAGAAAGTGAGGACAGAAGGTAACTGGGGTCAGATCCTGTCAGAATGTGGTGGGGCACCTGGGTGGCTCAGTCGAGTAAGCATCTGACTCTTGATTTTGATATCAGGGCTGTGGGATCAAACTCCATGTTGGGCTCAGCACTGACAGCATAGAGCGTGCTTGGGATTCTCTCTCTCTCTCTCTCTCTCTCTCTCTCTCTCTCTGCCCCTTCCCTACTTGCCTGCACATGCCATCCCTCTCTCTCTCTCTCTCCCTCAAAATAAATAAATATTAAAAAAAAAGAATGTGGGGAAGACTTTGGTTTGTGAGTCAGATGGGGGGATATAAGCAGATGTTTCTTTTAAGAGGATTCCTCTGGCTGCTGTATTAGAAATAGAATTTAGAGAAGCAAAGGTAGATCAGTGAGGCCAGTTGGGAGCCCGTTGCAATAATCTGGGTGAGGGGTGGTGGTGGCTCAGATCTACTCAACACTGAGGTGTTGGGAAGTGCCAGACTCTGTAAAAATCTTGAAAGGTAAATTGATGATGGATAAGATGTGGGATGTGATGAAAAGAGAGGAGTTAGGGTTGACTCCAAGGTTTCTGGTATGAGCAATTAAATGGATAAAGTTGGCATTTGTTGAGGTGGAAGGGCCAGTTTGGGAGAGGGAATTGGGGGTTCATTACTGGACGTGTTAAATCTGACGTGTTCATAGGCATACAAGTGAAGATGACAAGTAGGCAGTTGGTCATATGACTGTGGAACTCAGAGGAGAAGCCATGTAGCTCACAGATTAGTGGGGGATACTGACAGGTAGATAGGCAGTCTGTTCCAAAGCAACATGTAAGTGTGGTCATATAGTGAGTACAGTGGACTGTAGTTGTCCAAAGAAGGAGTTCAGATTGGTGGTGTTGGGTCCTGCTATTGGAGTGCTTGATTTTTAAGCTGTGACCTGAAGATTAAGTAGAACAAGCCAAGTGAAAATAGGGGGAGAACATATTTTAGGCAAAGGGAACAAACAACCTATGCAAATGCCCTGAGGGATGAGGGAGCATGTTGCCACCTTGGAACTGAAAGTAGGTCCATCTCACTCAAAGAAGATGGTGGTCATGGGGAAGGGTGGAGACAGACACATGGAATAGTCAGATCATGCTGGACCTTAGAAGACATGTGAAGGAGTTTGGACTACTTCATGAGCATACAAGGGTCTCATTGAAAATTTTCAGACAGGGTGCTGATGTGGTCAGGTTTAACAGATGCTTCTCCCCTAGAGAGACCTTCCCCCAGAAACATTTTGAGCTAAGTTCTGCAAGAACATCTCCCTTAGGCCACCCAACATGCCTTCTTGTCCATCCCCATCAGCTTCATCAGGCTGACATATTTAAATAGGTCATCAGGCATGACATATTTAAATAGGTCAGGTCAGGCAGAGAAGCTTCATAGGGACTTTGTCTTCTAATGACCGAGCCCAGACTCAGGGGGAAATAATCTGCATGGACAGCCTGACTTCTTGCACTGAACAGAGAGCACCCAGGGGAAAGGCAGACTGGGTGCTTCCCAGGACAATATGAACAGAGTGGGTTTCTTTCTATTGTGACCCATGAGTTTTCTCAAAAAACCTCAGGCATTAATGGGTAAGACTGATAAAAATCTGAGGGTCCAGTTTGATGCTGATGAAGGTGATTTTTACCCTGGACAGTTCTTTTTCCCTAAGTCCCTAGCTTATGCCAAATACTGGAGCATTTGGGCATTTAAAATGCATGTGTATGCCATTTTTGGAAAGATCCTTGGACAGTGTCCCTGAAGTAGGATAAATCCGTATGCTATAGATTGGGAGCAATTGACTGAGCCTCTGAAGACCTGAGTTCCTATCTAAGCTTTAATTTCTTTACCTTTTAAGTGAATGGGTTGAGTTTGACAACTCAGATAAAATGTATAAATTCCTTGAAGAATATAACATATCAAAATGAACAGGAGTAGAAATAGAAAATCTAAATAGCCCTGTATCTATTTAAGAAATTGAACTCACAATTTCAGTTGTGACCTTGACTTCCCTCCCCTACAGCTACAGGCCCATTTTATCAAATATTTAAGGATGACATAATGCTAAGACTATACAAACTCTTTAAGAGAATAAAGAAGAGAATTTGTTTCCCACTTGTATCATTGGGCCAGCATAACTCTGATAAGAAAATCTGATGACATTATAAAGAAAGAAAATAATAGACCAATATCTTTCATTAACATAGACACAAAATTCTTTAGCAAAATATTATCAAATAGAATTCGGTAGTACATAAAAAGGAAGACTTGAGATCAGAACCATGGGCATGTTGCATTCCACTCTCCCATATCAAATCCTTGGCAAACATCACTAATTGATCTCTTTTCCAGCTGAATCATTCTGACCCTACCTCTTCATGCAGCTACTACCAATCAGTTAAAGTTGGCATGTGAGAAGAAATCTATTTTACATCAGTGAATTTAATGGATCCTACAAATATAAGGCTGAGATACTATAGTTTTGTTATCATCTTAAAATTTTGAGGTTTTTTTTTTTTTCAATTTTTTTTCAACGTTTATTTATTTTTGGGACAGAGAGAGACAGAGTATGAACGGGGGAGGGGCAGAGAGAGAGGGAGACACAGAATCGGAAACAGGCTCCAGGCTCTGAGCCATCAGCCCAGAGCCCGACGCGGGGCTCAAACTCACGGACCGCAAGATCGTGACCTGGCTGAAGTCGGACGCTTAACCGACTGCGCCACCCAGGCGCCCCAAAATTTTGAGGTTTTTAAAAAAATGTTTGTTTATTTTGTGAGAGAGGTGGGGGAGGGGTAGAGAGAGAGGGAGACATAGAATCCAAAGGAAGCTTCAGGATCTGAGCTGTCAGCACAGAGCCCAAAGTGGGGCTCAAACTCACGAACCGTGAGATCATGACCTGAGCCAAAGTCAGTCGTTTAACCAACTGAGCCACCCAAGCATCCCTGATTTTGAGGTTGTTTTACAGGCATTTTCCTCAGTGTGGGATGATATACTCCAAACTGGACATGAACAAACAAGGGTCAGTTGTTTTGAGCAGTCCATACAAAGGAAGAAGTCATAAAATATTAAATGTCTGGAAGGACCATAACCTTGTTTGTTCTCATTTACTGCTGTATCATCAGCCCCCAAGGACAAAGTCTAGTATACAATAACATCCAAGACTGTTTGTTGAATGAATGAATGAATGAATTCTGAGGGAAGCAGCTAAGTGGTTTTATCTTCATAGAGTTGTTATGGCTACTGCCATTGAATCAAGGATAACCAGTCAGAAATGATGAGATATAAAACTGTTGAATGAATGATTGAATTCTGAGGGAAGCAGACAAGTGGTTCTATTTTTATAGAGTTGTTATAGTTACTGCCATTTAGTCAAGGATAAGAAGCCACAAATGATGAAGCCAAGGATTGGGGTCCAAGTCAAAGGCTGCAATGTAAGGGTTGAATGTATGTAGTCTGAGGATTCTTATATGAATAACTTCAGCCTCGTCTCTCCTCTGAGTCACGGACATGTATGTCCAGCTACCTTCTTGATATGTTTACCTGGCTGCTTCAAAGACAACTTAAGCTAATGTTCTGTTATAGAGTGTATTGTCTTCCTGCTCCCCTGCCCCTAAACCTAGTTCTTCTCCAGTGTTTCCTATTTCAGTGAACACCATGACCATCCATCTGGTTATACAGGCTAGAAATTTAGAAGACAATCTGAATACCTTTCCCTCCTTCATATCTCACATGCTAATTAGCTCTCAGATATATTCATTTTTTTTCTCTGTCTTCCCCACCATCCCCTTTGTGGATCCCTCACCATCTCTCACCTGGACAATGATAACACCTGGGTCACCTCTACGCCCCGTCGATGCCATCCTCTACATTGCAGTTTGAGTGAACTATTCAAAATGCAAAGTGGATAATTCATTCCCTGCTGAAACCCTGTTGGTGGCTTCTCACTACTCATAAGAGAAAAACAAAATTCTCTAAACTGGTCTACATACAAAGCCCTGGATAATCTGGTCTCTGATGTCCTTGTAAACTACATCATACACCACTCACCCTTACATTCTATGTGTTCATCCCACTGACCTTTCAGTTCCTCCAACAAAATGCTCCTTTCTATGTCTATGCCTAGAACTCCCTCACCCTCTTTATCTAGTTAACTCCTACACATCCTTCAGAATTCTTGTCACTTTGTGGGAAAGACTCCCCTAATCTCTCTCATAGAATAAACTCTCAGAGAATCTGTTCCATTCTATCATTTATCTTAGTTTGTCATGAAACACTCATTAGTGTGATTATTTGATTAATGTCTGCCTCTCCAAGTGGACTATACAATCCATTTGAGCAGGAATTGTATTTATGTTTTACTTCTGTTTTATCCCCAGGGACTAGCACAGTATCTGACACTCAATAGATGTTCAATAAATCTCTGATGAAGGTGAATGAATGAATGAGTGAATGAATGAATAGAAGAGCCTAGTTGCCTCTTGTGGTAGATTAGGGTTTATCAATCTCAGCACTATTGACAGTTGGGGTGGGATAATTCTTTGTTCTGGGGGACTTTCCTATGCACTGTGGAATGTGTAGCAACATTCTTGGCCTCTGTGAACTAAATGCCAGTAGCATCTTCTCTATTGTGATGCCAAAAATGCCCCCAGGCATTGTCAGATGTTCCTTGGGGAACAACATTGAGAACTATGGTGTTAGATTATATTAAGCATTTAAAATATTTGCTTGGCATTTGGGGCTATATAATTCTTTGTTGTCCTGTGCATTGTAAGATGTTTGGCAATGTCTCTGGCCACTACCCACGAGATGCTAGAATCCTTCTCTAGTTGATAGACCTATCCCTACATCCCTTTCTTGTGGTCCTTCCAGTGGGATGAGTACCCTCCCTGCCCTACTGATGTCATACATGGCTGTGTGACTTTCTTTGGCCAATGGAATTTCAGCAGACGTGAATGTCATGCCTGAGAAGAAATTTTTAGATCCAACAGTAATTCCACTTGCTCTTTTCCTTCTAACTCATGACTGAGGATGGGACTGCCATTCATTTGGGCCTGGAATAAAGAAGATATTGGCAGAGCTAAAACCAATTTGCAGATGACGTGTATATCAGCAACAAATGAATATCTGTTACTGTAAGCCATTTTGGAATTGTTTGTGATGACAGCATTACTTAGTGAAAGCTGGATGTTAAAACTCTGAAGTGGTTTGCCCGAAAGGGCTCATTATTGGACGGTAATTGATCCAGTTGTGTTTTCTGTTTTAGGATATATGAAGGGTAGGTGAACAAAAGAAAGATCACTTAGGTTCAGACTTTTGATGTATTTATTCAGGTTCCTAATGAGGCTTCAGGAGTTCTGGGCCCAGCATAATTGCTGAGATAATTTTATCTTATTTTGCACATCTTTGTGTATCCTTTCAATAATCTCTGCTACCAGACCTAACTCATGCTCTTTTTCTCTGCAACCCGAAGCAGCACCCTAAAGGAAGAGTGTAAGCGCTATTTTGGCAGGGACAAAATCTGTTTTATTCACGGAGATATAACCCCAGCATCAGTATGCTGTTGACTGGAATAGGTACTCCTTCAGTGTTGGTTGAGTGACTGAATGACCAGTAGGGACTGCAAATACTCCATGTGTTCTCCTATATTTCCCACCCTTCCTTCCTTGCAGTTAGGCTGTGGCCAATGGCCTATGAACATAAGCAACATGTCCCTTCTGGTCTGAGAAAGTTAAGAAGGGGTGTAGGTTCTCCATTCTCAATCTCTTTCATTTGCAGGGCAGGAGGCAAAGAACTTTGAGAAGGCAGAGTTGTAGATGCAAACGTCTCAGGACCTTGCTGCACCACTGCAGGGGAACTTCTCAGGGAGAGCTCATGACCCATATTCAAATTCTCATGAATGAGAAATAAACTTTGTTGTCTTAATCCAGCCGTTCTCAACCAGGGGTGCTTTTGTCCCTAAGCGTACATTTGGCAATTTCTAGAAATAGTAGGGAAATGCTACTGGGATCTAGTGGGTGGGGACCAGAGATGCTGCTGAACATCCTATAATGCACCGGATAACTAAGAATTATTTAGCTCAAAGTATCAATATGCCACTGAGATCTTGGGTTTATTGTTAGTGTAGCATAGAAGCTCCTTTCTTCACTAATAAAAGGAATAATTGAAATATTTTATACATCTTGCTTCTTAAACTAGCAGGATCTCAGTATTTTCCTTAAAGCTGGTGCCTTCAAGAACTCAATGAAGGAATTGTAAGTGAGTTGAATAAATTAAATAACTCCATGAAGAGCCAGGACATTTTCTATGTGGAAGCAGATGAGTGGAGGAAACCACAAAGTCCAAATGTAGAGAGTTAGTGCCATCTGACTGTTAAGAGTAGAGCTTGTCCAGGGTCGCCTGGGTGGCTCAGTCGGTTGAGCGTCCAACGTCAGCTCAGGTAATGATCTCACAGTTTGTGAGTTTGAGCCCGGCGTCAGGCTCTGTGCTGACAGCTCAGGGCCTGGAGCCTACTTCAGATTCTGTGTCTCTCCATCTCTCGGCCCCTCCCCTGCTCATGCTCCATGTCTCTCTGTGTCTCAATAATAAATAAACATTAAAATAAGGGTTTTTTTTAATAAAAAAAAGAGTAGAGCTTGTCCATCAACCAAATCTGGCCCTCTGCCTATTTGTGTAAATAAAGTTTTATTGGAACACAGCCTTGTACATTTGTTTATGCACTATCTATGACTGCTTTTGCACTGCAAGGACACAGGTGAGTAATTGCAATAGAGATGGTATGGTCTACAAAACCTACACTGTTTACTATTTGGTCCTTTACAGATAAAGTTTGCTGATTCCTGTTAAGAGCAGGGGTTTGAGTCTGAGCTCCAATACTTACTAGCTGTGTGAACTTGAGAAAGTCATGTTACCTCTCTGAGTTTTAAGTTTTCATCAGTCAGATGGAGAGAGTAATAAGACCTGTCTCATATGGTTGTTTAAGGACTTAATGAGCTCAGATGCTTTGCACATTTCCTGGCACATGGAATATGCTTAATCAATGATAGCTGTTATTAATGAGTTAGTACTATGAACAGTGAATAATAATACTAAAACAAAACCACCTTTTGTGCCTTGGGCAGAAGTAGATACTTCCCTCAGGCCTGGCAGTAAGTTTTCTTCCTTCATCACAGACGTTCTGGCAGCCCATAAGGAAACGTGTTTATCTTGAAAGCACCTGGCAGAGACGGCACGGATGGAGCTGAGCTGGTGGAAAGACCCCATTTCTCAAACCCAGCTTTCTACATGGAATTATTCAAAGGGAACCCTTATCAAGCAGCCTTCCAGCTCCGGTGCCATCCATCTTCTAAAGGTAATTCAATAGCCCTTGGTAGCTGATGATTTATGGGGCGGGTGGCTGCGGGGAGGTTGCTTTTTGTATTACAGCCTGTTTTTTATCAATGACCAGCAACCCGCTGTCTGGGGCCAGAAGCAACAGGCTCTTTGTTTAATCCTATTAATAAGGTCTTGGTTACAGCCAGCTCTGGGCCAGCAGAGGGCCACTGGCCACCGGGCAGATGAAGGATTTGGATCATTCTGAATTGAAAACACCAATTGTTAAAGTAAGACTCCTGTAGTAGAGCTCTGTCTCCTCTACAAAGCTGCTTCAAGCCTCCGAACCTCATTTGATTAATGCTATAGTCCTGGGAGGGAGAGATTGTCATTCTTGCTTTACAGATGAGATGTTGAAACTAGGAGGTGGTTACTCATCTTGTGCCTGGATTAAGAACACCAAGACAAGTGCCACTATCCCAACAGGATGCAAGTGTCCCTGATGAGGAAGCCTGGGGTATGAGCTGACCCCAATGTACCAGTCCTAGTGTTTGTGTCATTGCCGCCTGATTCTGAACATGGGAGTAGAAATTCTCATTCATATTTTCATTCTTAGGACCTGGTACCAAACCTGACACATAGTAAGTGCTTAATAAATATATTTAAACACTGGAATGGTGGCCAGGCCTTTGCATGTATGTTTCCTCTTCCTGAAACACTCTCCTCATCCTCTTTGCCAATGAACTCCCACTTGTCTTTAAGGTCACATCTTATATCTCATCCTGTGCCACTTGGTGTCAAATCAAGACAAAGAAATTATATTCCTTAATGTTACCGAGAGAATTTAATAGGGAGTTGGTTAAGTACTTACTGAAACAGAGAAAAAGTAAAAAGGGTACCTTGTGTATAACCAAAGTGCATTAGTTAGTCACTGCCACATAACAGAGTAGCCCACAACTTAGTAACTGAAAACAACTGTTCGTTATCTCCTCTTTTCTGTGAGTCAGGAATCTAGGCATGGCTGAGCTTCATCTCCTGCCTCAAGGTTTCTCCCAAGACACCAGTAAATGTGGCAGCTCAGGCTGAGGTCTCATCCAAAGGCATGGCTGGAAATATGTGTTCATGGTTGTTGGCAGGATTCAGTTCCTCATGGAGTATTGGGCCAATGCCTTCAGCTTATCTGTGCCTCTTGGCTGGAGACCTCCCTCAGTTTCTTGCCACGTGGGCCTCTCCATAGGGCAGCTCACAACTTGGCAGCTGGCTTCATCAGAACAAGTGAACAAGACAGAACACTCACGTTGGAGGTTACAATCTCATTATTTAATCTCTCAGGTGACATTCCATCACCTCTGCTGTTTTTTTTTAATTATTTATTTTGAGAGAGAGAGAGAGGGAGAGAGAGAGAGGGAAGGAGAGAGGCAGAGAGAGAGAATATAGGGGAGGGGCAGAGAGAGAGGAAGAAAGAGAGAATCCCAAGCAGGCCCCTTACTGTCAGCATGGAGCCCAATGTGGGGGTCGAACTCACAAACCATGAGATCATGACCTGAGCCAAAGTTGGACTCTTAACCAAATGAACCACCCAGGTGCCCCCAGCTGCTTCTATTTTCTCATATAAGTGAGCCACTGAGTCCATCCTGCACTCCTGGGGAAGGGATCACACAACAATATGAATACCAGGAGCAGTGCCACAGGCTGCCCGTCACAGGCTGGAGGGACAAAGGAAAGAGCTTGGGGCTTTAGAATCTAGATATTTGGAGGAGGGTTCCCCATGGGGTCTGAGAGGGTGGCCCTGTCCAGCTGATTCTGGTGACTCTGATGGGACACAGTGAAGCTGTTTCCAGGAGTGCAAGAAAAAAAAAAAAAAAAAGGAAATGAGGCTAGCTGCTGTTTCTGGAACCAACCAATACTGCTCAGGTTTGGGAAAAATCACTGGTGCCAACAGCAATGGGGATATAGACCGGATGGATGGAAGGAACGGTCCCTTTTTCCTCTGTAATGGGTCGAATCCCCACCCCCTCCCATTCCTATGATGAAATCCTAGCCTCTGGGACCACAGACCATGACCTTATTTGGAAATAGGGTCATTGCAGACATAATTAGTTAAGATGAGGTCATACTGAAGTAGGATGGGCCCTTCATCCAATATGGCGGGTATCCTTATAAAAAGAGGCAATTTGAACACAGATACAGTCACACAGTCCATGAGAACACAAAGGCAGAGATTCCTTCTACAAGCCAAGGAATGGCAATGATTGCCAGCAAACCACCAGAAGCTAGGAGAGAGTCATGGAGCAGATTTTCCTTCACAGCCTTCAGAAGGGACCACCCCTGCTGACACCTTGATCTTGGACTTGTAGCAACCACATGCGTGAGACAATGTTTGTATGCTGGTCAAGCTGCCTGTGGTACTTTCATGGTACTTGGTTCCGAGTAGCCCTTGGAAACTACCGCAGCTTCCTTCAGCCTTGCTGTCTCCTCTGGCACCGTCCATCTTGCAGGGCCCACTAAGGGTGCAGGTGGCAAAGCTGGGTTGTAGTTGCAGCCCCCGTGGCTGATGGAAGGCTGGGTGTGAAGCTGGGTGATGGGAATGGCCAGCACACACCTCTTTGGCAGGGCGAGCTTTCAGTGACCCCACCACACAAGCTCCAGCTGGTGTCCCGCCCTCCGTGTGTCCCCTCGGTCCTCCGTACTACCTTCTGTCATAGAACTTACCACTCACTTGTGGGAACTATTTGTCCGTATCATCCTCTAGACCATGAACTTCGTAAGGGCAGGCACTCTGTTCTGTGTTCTCCACCATTTCACCTGTGCCACTATGGACAGCTATCCTATCATACATATAATCTCATTTAATCCTGAAAATAACCTGGAAGTGAAGATATTTTCATCCCTACTTTGCTTCTGAGAACACCAGAGATCAAAGAGCTAAAATGGCAAAGCCAGGGCTTGATTCTCCTTTATACTTTCCTACTCCACTCCCCTCTACCCAGAGTTTTAAAGCTACTATGCGTTAAAGATTTACAGTGTACCAGGAACTGGGTTAAATGCTCTCTGCATATCTTCCTCTGTCTCCGTATTTATATTAGCTACATTACCATTTAATCCTCATTTCATAGAGTAAGTAGTGCTGATGGAAGCTAGAAACCAAACAGAATATTCCAGTTAAACCCATTTCCACTGTGCAGCCAGACAGCTGAAAATCAACCAGTGTCCCTCCACTAAGAGCAGATTAATAGGTTGTTGATACATCTAATGGTTTGTTTAATTGATGGCTTTTGCCATTATTAGGGGAGAGTTTAGAGGGGTTTTTATGATTATAAGGCCCACATCAATTAGCCCTGGAAACAAGAATGTAAATATAAAATGTTATTTGTTCTGTTGCCAAGCAAAATAAGCACCTATACTGGGAGCCAGAGATTTAAGAATTTATTCAGCAAATATTGGAGCATGTATTATGTGTTTGGCACTGTTCTTGCAGCTGTGTAGGATGTAACAGTGTAAGATGCATTTCCTGTCCCCAGGGACCTTGCCATGTAGTTAAGGAAAGGAGATATGCACACATCAGATGTTAATTAACAAAACAATGCCGTAGGGGTAAAGAGCAAATTAATGGAATGGACAATAGGAAAATAGTGCTTATGGAAATTCAGAGGAGGGAGTGATAATGATGATGGTGATGAAGAAACTTGCCACCATTTTCTTGAGCATCCATTGCATTCCAGGCACAGTGCGAAGTGTTTGTGTGCATTAGCATTTTACAGGTGAGGAAGCGGAGGCTTGAAGAAGTTGAATGACTTGCACGAGGTCACACAGCCAGTGAGGGATGCGATGAGAATTTGATCGTGGGTTATCTTACACAGGAAGTAGCTCTTAACTATATTGAGAGAGTGGATCTTACTCTGTATGTCCACAGAAAGCAGTTACTTCATGAAGGGCTGGGGAATTTTATGCAAATCTTAAAGAGTTGGTGACTTTTAAACTGGGTTTTGAAGCATGAATAAGAGTTCGGTAGTTGGAGAAAGAGAGAAGACATTCCAGGCAGAAGGAACAACTTATGCAGAATAAGTAGGTGTGTTCCTTATTTTATTGCCTCTGCCTCTAGCTATGCTTGCCACACTTACTTTTTTTTTTTTTTTTTTTTGGCAGTGGCCACTATAAGTCTTGCTCAGTCTCTAATGCCTCTTTCTTCTGGGAAGGGTTTGGAGTTTCAGAACACTTATCCTTTGACTCTGCTGGCACTGAGGCTTGGTTCTTTGGGAGAGAGAAGCTTCTGTGATTCTACAGCAGATCCAGATATCATCAGTTATTTGGAGCACTTGGAAGAAAAGGTGGTGGGACATCCTTTCTCTTCTCAGCACACATACCTATTAGAAACGTTAGGAACATGTTGAGTGAACAATCCTTGGGAGGGCTCAAGTGCTTATTGCCAATTTAAAAAAGGCATTCTGAGAGAAAACTAACACAGATGGAAATAAATTGAATTTTCTGCCCTAGGAGATCTTAAGCAATGAAACCCATGTAATTGACCACTGGTTTTCAGAGGAGGTTGGATCTGAGAAGTGCGAAGGTAGGGGGAGGGAAGAGGAGGAGTTCAGAAAAACATTTAAAAATGTAGGAAAAGATCGTTTTGTAGAGTGAGGGGTGCAATCCCCTGGAAGATCTGTGTTCCTTCCATGAGGCTAGAAGAAATGTGTTTAGGATGCCACACATAATAATGTCTGAGGGCTTCAGTTTTCTCATCTGTTAAATGGAAGTAATGGCACTGAACCTTTGAAATCCTACAAGGCAAGGTACAGAAAGGGCTTCCCACATTGTCTGGCACGTCATAGGAGCTCAACAAGTTAGTTATTATTAATGATAGTATTGTGCTAGGGAGTGAAGTGTAAGGTTGATATCTTAGGATGGGTTCTCTAGAAGCAGAATATGACACAGGAGTTCTCATGCATGTGATCTATTGAGCTCTCAGAAGCAAGGGAGTGGGGAAGGAAGGAAAGGATAGGAGGAGGATGTGGTTCTATTTGGAGACTAGCTACAGTCTGATCCCACAGAAAGCTCTCAGGTATGAACTATGCTGCAGAATTGATCCCATCTCAAGGCAAAGGGGGTGAGCTTTTTTTGACCACTGTGTCAGGTACTCATTGTTTATAGGATGACCTGGGGGAGGGAATGTACCTAAAGTGGGCTTTCTGGGTGAGGTGGCTCCTGTCTGAGAGAAGATCCTCCCTAGGGCAGCTATGAGCATGGTGGCCAATACAGCCTCTGGGGATGGATGATGCATTGAGCTAGTAAAGGGCATCAGGGTTGGGTGCCCCCAGTGGTCTCTATTTCAGTTGTCAGGGTGAAGGATGTGGAATGGAAACTCTGGATAAAGTGGGTATGTCAAGAATCTTTTTATGTAGTGTGAGGGCAAACGTCTGGATACAAAGATGCAAGGCAGACCCAACTTGATGTAACCCCAGGTATTTCCAACTAATTCCTCATGGAGATCAACACAATTTCTAGAATCCCAGCTTTGCACCAGCGCCTATCTTAATTATGCTGCTGTTCAAAGATAGGGTGCTTGCTCTTCTCATCTGTGAGCCTTCAGAGTCAACTGAGGAGATGATGATATCTCCAGGACAGAAATTACATTTGTATCCCCCATGGTGCCAAGTATGGTGCTTTGTATACAGTTGATACTCGGAAAGTAAAGTTGATCGAAGAGCATCTCTGCCAGGCATTCTTGGGGATCCCAAGCTGCTGACTTTTTTGGGGGTGATTACAAAAGTGCCTCCAGTTACAGAAGTCCAGACTTCTTGTTTTGGCATTTAAGGCTCCCACACCTTCTTGATCTGGCCTTCATGATTATTGCCAATGACCCTCTCACCTACCTTCATAAGCCTCATGCTGTTGTCCAATCATTTCCAACCGCTTCTTATTTCTTCATGCAATGGTATCATCATCTACCCAATGGTCCAGGCTGAAATCCTAGGAGTAGTTTTTTATTCCTTTTTCCCTGATCCCTAACCATCAAATCTATGAGCATGTCTGGTTTATTCTACTGTCAAAATAAGCCCCAATCTGGCCACTGCGCATCCTTTCCTTTGCTACCATCCTTGTCCAGTCTCTACATCATCCCTCACCCAGCTTACAACATCTTACTCATTGGTCTTTCTCCCTGTCCCGAGTCTTGCTTACCAAAGCAGATTGTGTCTAGCATAGTACCTAGCATATAATGGGCTCTCAATAAATATTTGTTAAATGAATGAAAGGAGAGGGAATCATGAGGTTCCCTTTTGACATAAAAATTTTTTTTCAAAGGGGAGCCTGGGTGGCTCAGTCGGTTGAGCGTCCAACTTGGGCCCAGGTCATGATCTCACAGTTCGTGAGTTCGAGCGCCGTGTCAGGCTCTGTGCTGACAGCTCGGAGCCTGGAGCCTGCTTCAGATTCTGTGTCTCCCTCTCTCTCTGCCCCTTCCCCGCTCATGCTCTGTCTCTCTCTGTTTCTCAAAAATGAATAAACGTTAAAAAAAAAACTTTTAATAAAATAAAAAATTAAATTAAAAAAATTTTTTTCATGGATTCCCAAAATAACAGTTGCTATTTTAGCATATTTTGCTTGAGAAATCATTTGTTGACCAGGTGCATCTATGAATTCAGTAATACTTTTGAATAAATAGATCTAAAGACTTAAAAAGTAGTTGTACTAGGAGTGAGACATTGGCAAATGGGCTTGAAAATTGGCAGATACCTTGCAATACCTCTGGATCCCTCTAGGAGGCAGTGGCTTACAGGTTGGAATTTACTGTGTACTCTGGTAAAAGTAGGTCTTTGCTTATTTCTACAGCATGACTTATTCTGGGATTCTGTTCCCACCCCTATGCCTCTGTTCTTGCTGTGTCCTCCACTTGGATTGCCCTTTTGAATCTACCTCAAACTCTAAGTTTACAAAGCCCATCCATCTTTAAAGTCTCAGCCCAAATGTCAACTCCTTTGAAGCTTTTCTTGATTTCACCCAAGTGAGAAGGTATCTTGCCCTCCTTGCCGAGCTCCCATTGAGCTTTATCTGTATTGCCTTTATTTATAGCCATGGGTGCCTGATTTAGAGATTTCATGAACGAATAATATTTTTTAAAGGGAGGGGGTAGGAACTGCCATGGATTTGACAACTATTAACTTCAAATTTTGTCAACACCATCATTTCATAAAAGAAACTTTTTAAATACAAAAAGAGAAGAATGTAAGGAAAGAAGAGAGGGAGAGAAGGAGGGCATTATTTCAAAATAAGGAAGCATTTTCACAATGAAATAAATTTTATTCTATAAAAAATCCATACAAGGATGGCTTTTATTTTTGTCTTGTTTCTGAGTCCTAGTAAAGAATTCATCACAAATAAGCCCTGGACTAGACAGGGATGTTTAAAAACTGTCTTCTAATTCTTCATATCCCTACCCCATTACCACTTCTAGCCTTAGCTTTTCATGGGCAGAGAATGTGTCTGATTCAACACTATCTCCCCAACAAAGCCTGACTCACAGTGACTGATGTAAGGCTGGTTGATTGAGCATCATAAAGGGCAGAGACCCTGATCCGTCTCTAGGATAGTTTTGGCTCCTGATCCTTTGGCCCTGTACCACTGATGGTTAAAGAAAACCCTTGCAGTAGAATTATCCTTTCTGGAAAGCAAGGGCAATGTAGAACCCCTTGGATTTTTGTCTGCTAACTCAGCACTGAAAGTATTCATTTAGCCTCCCAGGAAGGCATTGCCCATGCAATGTCGGGAGAAGAGGCCATGATGTTCTTGATTTGCAGTGTCATAGTAGGTGCTCAATAGGTATATACTTGCCAGATCTCTGCGGATCTTGAACTCTATGATGGTGATTCTCTTTTGGTCCTGGGACCTTTTCCAACAGAAAACATGAGTCCTACCATGCTTGGCTTTATCTTCCAAAGTACAGTGCTCCTTTAAACAATGACAAGATGTAATGAAGACCAAAGGTGGCTGGATTCTGGGTTCCTTCCAGTCACAGAACAGAGGGAGGTCTTGGGGCTTACTCTGTGCTGGTTTTGATCATCATTCTTTTGAGAACCCTTGGGAGAACTGGACCAATGATAAACAGCATCTTCCTGGGTCAAGGCACTAACCATAGACACCCCAGGAATTTAGGGGACAGAGCTGTCCCAAGGAGGCTGAATGCCTAGTACCCAGACTCTCTGTCTGTGGAATAATGAATTCTCTTTTGATCATCTGCTGTGTAAATCACTGACGATGGGGAGTTAATCATGCATAGGAAATGAATCTTTTCTCTGAGTTAATGAGCAGAGAGCTCAGAGCAACATCTGTTTATTCCCCCTACTTTCAAATCTCTGGCAGTTTGAACAATTAATTGTACCCAATAATGTCTCTTTGTTTTTAGGCATTAGGGGAAAAAAACCCAGTTCTCCCCAAAACACATATACTACCAGGTAGTGGGTAAAGAGGCATCTAGGCAGCTTCTTTACCCACTTAAAAGTGACGTTCTAAGAACCAAAGCATATATATAAGTGTAGGGGGGAGGGGAGAAGGGAAGGAAGGAGTAGAGGGGAGGGGAGGGGATGGGAAAGGAGAGGTGAAGACAGGAGGGAACCAGGAGGAAGGAATAATTTTGGCTATTTTTTACGAGCGCTGCATAATGTACCAGTCAGTGTACCACTTACAGGATCATCATATTGTAATTACAGGCAGAGGTATTATTATTCCCATTTTATAGAGGAGAAGTGCAAGGTTCAGAGAGGTTGTCACTTGCGCATGCTACCCAGCTGGGAGGTGGCTCGGGAGGGACTGACACTCAGATTGTCTAGGCTCTAAGGCTCAAGCCCTAACTGCTCCACTACACTACACTTGCCCTTTCCTTTCAGTGGGAAACCTCACTCACCTTCAAGCCCTGAGCCTAATGCCCCTCTCTGATTCCTCCTGAACAGCCCATAGGCAGAGGCTCTGAGGCTGAGCTCTCTAGGTATCCATCTTGGCTCTTGCCTCTTTGCAGTGATGGGCAAGTGACTTCACTTATCAGAGCTTGAATTTCCTTATCTGTCAACTGAGAATAATTACAGTGGCTTCACCTATGTTTTTGCAAGGATTAAATGAAATGATATACAGAGAGAGAGCACAGAGCCCTGTATCAGTTATGTTTGTATTACTGTCCTTTATGGGGCACTTTCTATGTGTCAGGAGACATGTTATATACCATGTGCATCTCCATGTCTCACATTCAACACAAAAAGTACATATTAATAACCAATCCATCATGTAGCAAATATTTACTGAACATCTATTACATGCAGTCGTGTCTTGATGCTGGGGATGGAACCTAGTTGGGAAGAGAAACACTGAGCAGCAATTATGCAATTAAATGATGACGGGATTTACTGAGAGGAAGTATATGGTGCTAAAGAATGCTTAATGAGGGTCAAGGACATGACCAACTTTTAGAGAAGGTGGTCTCAGAGATGTCTTTTTGGAGAAAGTGACATTTCAGCTAAGCCCAGAAGGTTGACTAAGAGGAAGTCAGTCAAGGAAAAAGATGAGGGGAGAACATTTGGAGCAGAGGATGAGATTGTACTATTCTTAATTATCTAGGATCTTTCATGTTTTAGTCCAAAAGAGTGATCAGGCATGGGCTCTTTTCAGATCTGTTGCAGACTCTTGGAGCTGGGGGGATGGGGGAAGTTGAGACAGAGGTATGTCCTATTCAGATCATTTGGAACATTTCCATGCAAACGATTAATGATGTCCTCGGTTGATTTCATTGAGTGAATATTCTACTCTTACCAGACCCTAGACGGTCCAAGCTGGAAGGAAACTTTGAGGTCATCTGGGGCTCAGAGATTGAAAATTGCAAAAAGATTGTACTTAGGGGAGGTGGGGGCAGCTATTATTCACTGGGAATGTTTGCTTACAGTTCTCTGTTGGGAAGAGACCTGATTAATGGCAAATAGTGGTGAGATTGATTAGTGATATCTGTTTCAGGAATAGCATTAGGAAGTTATGGCAGGTATGTGGGTAGGGGTCAGAAAAGCTATACGCATTTGGCATCAGAACTCCTCTTAGAGAGAAAACTGTCTTTGTCTTAGAACGTATTTTTTATCAGCTGTTTTAGGTATTGAAGATGGGACCCAAAGGACATAAACTGTAAGAAAACAGCAAAACAAAGACAGAACTAAGTTGTCCTGCTTAAGTTATATGAATTCAGGGTTGTGAATGAGCAAGATGGGGGTGAGGAGCTTGTAGGAGAGGGGAGGCTGAGCCACATGATGGGTAGCTGAGCCCAAAAGGCCAGAGAAGACAGCATGGGGACTTCCTGAAGTTAGAATGGCTCAAAATTTCAAAGATTGGGATACCTCATTTCCAATTTTAAGTAGTTTGCTTCACTCCAGTGCACAGTTTGTCAACCCAAACTGACAATAAACATCTGTTTCATGTACTAAGACTTGTGCTGGTGACATTTGGGCGGGAGTAGAGGAATAGTGGCAGTGTCCAGGATGAGATGATATAATATGGGAAAAGAAGAGAACACGGGGAAGGCTGAATAGATGACCCATAAACTGAACCAACTCAGGAAAATAAAGAAGCCAGAGACAGAGAAATGCATGCCCCATGTCTTCCCTCAAACATTCCTGGACCAAGAAGAAAGCAGAGTCTGTTATTGTACATGGGATAAAGGTCTGGGATCATTTCTTTTGGGTTTCGGAGAATGAGATATGTGTGAGATATATACCTATCTTCTTCCCTGTTTTAGTCTATCCTCCTAATTTTACAGATGGAAAAACTGAGGCCCCTGTAGGGGGAAGGAACCTAATGGTGGTCTCCTTCAGTGGCTGCCCAATGAGCCTTCTTTTCTGAGACTGTGGTAGGAGACACTAGGCAAGGGTAATGAGCCAGTAATGATGTCTGCCATCATTCTGGTCTGCAGCACTCAGCTCAGTTTGGGCGAACGATCACAGACTGTCAGATGCACTTTTATTTTTAAAGGGAAAATTATCAGAACTTAAATGAAGGCTGCCTAGTCACATGCATGTGTGCATGTGTTGGGGTGTTTGGGCAGGTTATGGGGTGCAGTTGGGAATTTGGACCTGACATGAAGATGACAGGGAAAGGAAAAGGGTTTCCCTTGGCTCCATATCCTGCTTTGAGGCCCTGCTATACCTCTCCGCCTTGGAGGGGTCATTTCAAGAGAAAGCTGTGAAACTCAGGTCTTGCACATAAGCAGTGGGTGGTCACTTAGCTAATAATGGTAATCCACTGGAGCCAGAAGGGATGCCTGGTGAAAAGCTGGTTTCTCCCTTTGTCTCCCTACAATGCCCAATATTTCCACCATTAGTTACCCCTTTGGGGTGAAGCATGGATATGTCGATGTCTTTGCCAAGAAGGGAGCCAATTTTGTAATCCCCACCAATGCCCTAGAAAGGATCCACCAGTGATAATCCCTCAAAATGTACTACTGTTTTCCAAATCTTTTCATGTAGACATTGTCACTTGTGTCTCATCACACTTTGGTATGCCCTCATTTTTCAGAAGAATAGACTGACACTGAGAGATTTTGACTTGGCTGACCAACTGAGGAGGAGAGGTGAGAATTCAGGTCTCCACATAACGACTCTCAGCATCTTAGGTGATTAGTTGTTTTACCTCCAAATAGGAGTACATTAAAAGTTTTTTAAATTAGATTTTGATTGTCCAGTGATAAATTTTCATTATGTAAAAAATTAGAACATGGAGAAAAGCCAAAGAAGAAACGAAACTGTAGCCGTAACCCCATGAGGCAAAGGTGATCTCATTTTCAATTTGGGGCATATTTTTCTTTTCCATTAGTGTTATGGATTTTTAACAAAAATAGGGTAAGAATATGTAGAATTCTGTGACATGCGTGTATCATTTATTTAACAAGCTCTATGATAGTAAGCATTTATTGAGCTTATTTGTTAAAAAGCAAAATGACACAATAATGAATAAAGCATGGTTCTTATAATCTGGATTAATATACTACCGAGCAAGGTAGGGGCATACAATTCACCTATTTGCTCAACAACTAGATTGAGTGCCTACTATGTCCTAGGCACTGACTATGGCATAATGGATAGAGCTGAAATCAGGATAGAAAAGGTTTCATGAAACTTAAGAACAGATAATCAAAAAATACATTTGAGTAAGGGTGTGTGTGTGTGTGTGTGTGTGTGTGTGTGTGTGTGTGTATCTATAATATAATGAGACAGTGAAGGAGGTATGAAGGACAAGACTGAGTCGGTACAGAGAGTAGGAATCATGAGAAACTATTTAAAATACCCTCTGAAGGAGTAACATTTGAGCAAAGACCTGAAGTAGGTAGTGAACTATGTGAATGTCTGAGTGAAGAATGGACCAGCAACAAGTTCAGTGACAGGGAGGTAGGAAGGAACTTAGTGTTGGAGACAGAAACACTTGACAGCATTGTGAGCAGGGAGAATGTGAGGAAACGCAGTTGGAGAGGTCACTGGGGACCAAATCCTGTAGACCCTTGAAGGCCACAGGAGTGTCTGGATGGTGGGTGGTGAGCTTTGTGAGGTCTCCAATAGGTGAATGACACCAGCTGATGTGTATTTCCAAAGCCTCACTTTGGCCTTTGTATGGAGGCTGACTATGGTAGGGGACAAGAAGCAAAGTCAGAAGATCAGTTTGGAGGATTCTTTAATTATGCAGGAGAGAGTTGATGGTGGCTTGGACTGTGGTAGCAGCAGAGGGGCTGTAAGAAAGGGTCAGTTTTAAGATATATTGTGAAGGTTGAGCTTTCTGGACTTCCTGTAGAATTGGCTCTGGGAGTAACAGAAGGGACGTGGTCAGGCATGCCTGGGCGACTGGGCAAATGGTGGTAACACAACTGAGGTGGGGGGCAGCGGGGGGACAGTAGAGGAGAGTTAGAGGTTTGGTTTTAGATATATTAAATTGAAGATTCCTGTTAGAGTCCCAAGTGGAGATCCTAACCACACAGGTGTATATGCAAGCCTGGAGGTCAGGGGATGAGTTGAAATGGAAGATATAAATTTCAGAATCATCAGTGCATTGGTGTGTGAAAGCCATGTGACTGGATAAGAAAACGGCTATTTGGTGAGGGGTTGAGAGAAAAGGTAGCTTGAGTTCCAGTGGGGCTGGAGGCTGATGGGAATCTGAGGACCACCTTCATTTAATTCATGGTTGCACTTAAGACTGGATCTGTGGTCCTAATGGTGGTAGGATGGGTCTTAATGAGAAAGTGTTCCCAAATTTACCTTTAAGGAAGGGAGGAAGTGGGGAGCACAGAACCTTGAAAAGAGGTTCTAAGACCCTGGGGAATAAGACAGAAAGGAAGACAGGAAATTGAGATAAAGAGAAGGTAGGTCAGGAAGGAGAGCGGGAGAAGAAGAGACTCAAGTTTATGGGTAAATACCAAGCTCTAGGAGCCCCCGCCTTGATCCCTCCTTCCTTTCTTCCTTCCTCCTTACATGTATGCAAGCATGCATCTATCCATCCACCATCCATTTCTCAATTCATTTAGTGAGTCAGTAACTCTTATTAAGCCCTTGCTTTTTGGCAGGTATTGGACTTTGGTGTCAAGGACATAAAATAAGAAGCAGTTACTTTGTGGAGGAAGCAGGAAGCACAAGAATTGCTCTGATCAGCTCTAGACAGACAGTGACATCTTAATCTGTAATTTCCCAAAGCAAGTCAGTCCACATACTAGTTGCATCACAATTGCTTGAGGGCCTTTGAGAAATATGTACTCCTGAACCCACCTAAAAATCGAAATCTTCCAGGGAGTATGTTTTGAAAAGGTCCCCAGGTGATTCTGATGTGCAACCAGGTCTGGGAATTCAGCTGATTGAGGTTCAGGTCGGATGAAAAGTTGGAATGATTTTTAAATAATTCCACTTTATAGCATTGTTACGGTTAAATGAGATCAAGGCAAAGCAAGTTCTTGGTGCAGAAATGCTTCCTGGACATGTCTGTGTGGCTTAAGACCTTCTCACTACCCAAAGCATCAAGTAGCATCTTGGTTAGAGGGGCAGGCTCCCGGCCACATCCCAGATGTCCTGAATCAGAATCTCCTGAGTGATTCACATGCACATTAAAGTTGGCTGGTAGAAGGGGGACACAGATAGTCCAACCTGTCACTGAGGCGGTCACACCTGGAGGCAGATCGTCTCTATTAAGGAGCACTAATGAAACGTAAAAATGATTTCCTCGGTGTAATTATATGATGCTGCTCTGCAGTTGTAACCCTGGGCTGCTCTGTTTGCAGGTGATTTAAGTGCCCATTACACAGCACAGCGATGTATGTTGGGAAACCAGGGGTGATAGAGAGGCAGTGGGGATGCTGGCTCCTTGTGTCTCCCTGGACAAAGTCCGTCTGTTCTTGACAAGGGCTGCACCAGTGGTCCTCTCCTCTCTGTTTCTGGAGAGAAACACCTGCCCTTCCCCAAGACTGACCACTCCTCCATAACAGAGAGTGCTATAAGGCACAGAGCTATGCTGCCCAGGACAGTAGCTGGCTTCAGGGGAGTCCCTGAATCTCAGTACTTCTTGAATTTGAATGTGCACGTGAATCATCTAGGGATCATGTGAAAATGCACATTCGAATTCAGCAAGTCTGGAGTGGGCCTGAGATCCTGTATTTCTAGCAAGCTCCCAGGTAATGCTGATGCTGCATACTTTTATTAGGACCGTACTTTTACTAGGAAGACACCAGTACTTCTCAGTGGTTCTCAGAGAATACCAATGATTCCTCCCACCCAAGTTGAATTAAATTGGAATTTCTGGAAGTAGAATTTGGGCTTCACTATTTCTCAGAAATTTCATAGCTTATAGTCAGGGTTGAAAACTGGTTTAGGAGACATTTTCCCCTCTCCTGCTCACTCTCCCTTTCTCTCTCTCTCTCTCTCTCTCTCTCTCTCTCTCTCTCTCTCTCTCCCTTCCTCCCTTCCTCCCTCCCTTCCTTCCTTCCTTCCATCCTCCTTCCCTGTACTCTTCGCCCCTCCCCTTCCCTCTACTCTTCACCCTTCCCCTTCTCTCTCTCTCTCTCTCTCTCTCTCTCTTTCTCTCTCTCTTTGCAGGGTAGGGAGGAAGGTAGAGGAGAGATCAGCTGGGATCCAGAGGAGACAGTTAAATTGAGAGAGAGATGTGTGCTCCAATGAAGAGAATGATCATGGGGAGGCTATTGGCAGGAAGGATATTATCTTTAAACAGAATCCTGTAGCTGGACAACTCTTTCCAGGAGTTTTGCTCAACTCATGCCTGTGCCAGTTGTATCATGCTGTTCTCTTATTCCTTTTCCCATTCATGGAAATTCTGACTCTCCTGTTACCCATGTCTAAAGAGGGACAGCCAACATAGACATTCCTTGGCAGGACCCACCTCCATCTTGTTCACTTCTAACACTTGCTGAGCCTGTGCAGTGGGAGCTGGAGGTCACAGGGAGAATGCACCTGCAAGAGTTGGGACTTTGAGTGCCAGAACACAGAGACACAATTCAAAGACAATTGGGCAAAAAAAAAAAGATATTTTATTCATTCATATAACTGAAACATTGGTTGTTCCAGTGGAGACATCCTCTAGAGTCTCCCTCTTTGACAAGAAGGCCACCAGCAGGCTCACATCCCATCCTTTCAGCAAATCCATTAAAAAAAAAGGGTACCTCTCTTGCAAGTATTCGCCCAGAAGTCAAAGAATAGAGCCCCTTTGGTTCTGAATGAACCATGTGTTCTGAAAACATATGGCATCTGTCTTTCTCTGTATGACTTATTTCACTTACCATAACACTCTCCAGTTCCATCCACGTTGCTACAAAAGGCCATATTTAATTCTTTCTCATTGCCAAGTACTATTCCATTTTATACATAAACCACAACTTCTTTATCCATTCATCAGTTGGTGGACATTTAGGCTCTTTCCATAATTTGGCTATTGTTTTAAAAAAATTTTTTTTAATGTTTATTATTTTTGAGAGAGTGGCAGAGACAGAAACAGAGAGCAAGCAGGGGAGGGGCAGAGAGAGAGGAAGACACAGAATCGGAAGCAGGCTTATAAATTGGCTATTGTTGAAAATGCTGCTATAAACATTGGGGTACAAGTGCCCCGATGCATCAGCACTCCTGTATCCCTTGGGTAAATTCCTAGCAGTGCTATTGCTGGGTCATAGGGTAGATCTATTTTTAATTTTTTGAGGAACCTCCACACTGTTTTCCAGAGTGGCTGCACCAGTTTGCATTCCCACCAACATGCAAGAGGGTTCCCGTTTCTCCACATCCTCTCCAGCATGTATGTCTGCTGATTTGTTCATTTTAGCCACTCTGACCGGCGTGAGGTGATATCTCAGTGTTGTTTTGATTTCTGTTTCCCTGATGAGGAGTGATGATGAGCATCTTTTCATGCGCCTGTTGGCCATCTGGATGTCTTCTTTAGAGAAGTGTCTATTCATGTCTTCTGCCCATTTCTTCACTGGATTATTTGTTTTTCAGGTGTGGAGTTTGGTGAGTTCTTTATAGATTTTGGATACTAGCCCTTTGTCTGATATGTCATTTGCAAATATCTTTTCCCATTCCATCAGTTGCCTTTTAGTTTTGTTGATTGTTTCCTTTGCTGTGCAGAACTTTTTATCTTCATGAGGTCCCAATAGTTCATTTTTGCTTTTAGTTCCCTGCCTTTAGAGATGTGTCAAGTAAGAAATTTCTGTGGCTGAGGTCAAAGAGGTTTTTCCTGCTTTCTCCTCTAGGGTTTTGATGGTTTCCTGTCTCACATTCAGGTCCTTTATACATTTTGAGTTTATGTTTGTGAATGATGTAAGAAAGTGGTCCAGTTTCATTCTTCTGCATGTTGCTGTCCAGTTCTCCCAGCACCATTTGCTAAAGAGACTGTCTTTTTTCCATTGGATATTCTTTCCTGCTTTGTCAAAGATTAGTTGGCCATACTTTTGTGGGTCCAATTCTGGGTTCTCTATTCTATTCCATTGGTCTATGTGTCTGTTTTTGTGCCAATGCCATGCTGTCTTGATGATTACAGCTTTGTAGTAGAGGCTAAAATCTGGGATTGTGATGCCTCCCACTTTGGTCTTCTTCTTCAATATGACTTTGGCTATTCAGGGTCTTTTGTGGTTCCATACAGATTTTAGGATTGCTTGTTCTAGCTTTGAGAAGAATGCTGGTGCAATTTTGATTGGAATTGCATTGAATGTGTAGATAGCTTTGGGTAGTATTGACATTTTGACAATATTTATTCTTCCAATCCATGAGCATGGAATGTTTTTCCATTTCTTTATATCTTCTTCAATTTCCTTCATAAACTTTCTATAGTTTTCAGCATACAGATCTTTTACATCTTTGGTTAGGTTTATTCCTAGGTATTTTATGATTCTTGGTGCAGTTGTGAATGGGATCGGTTTCTTTATTTGTCTTTCTGTTGCTTCATTATTACTGTATAAGAATGCATCTGATTTCTGTACATTAATTTTGTATCCTGCGACTTTGCTGAATTCATGTATCAGTTCTAGCAGACTTTTGGTGGAGTCTGTCGGGTTTTCCATGTATAATATCATGTCATCTGCAAAAAGTGAAAGCTTGACTTCATCTTTGCCAATTTTGATGCCTTTGATTTCCTTTTGTTTTCTGATTGCTGATGCTAGAACTTCCAACACTATGTCAAACAGCAGTGGTGAGAGTGGACATCCCTGTTGTGTTCCTGATCTCAGGCGGAAAGCTCTCAGTTTTTCCCCATTGAGGATGATATTAGCCATGGGCTTTTTTTTTTTTTTTTTTTTTTTCCAACGTTTATTTATTTTTGGGACAGAGAGAGACAGAGCATGAATGGGGGAGGGGCAGAGAGAGAGGGAGACACAGAATTGGAAACAGGCTCCAGGCTCTGAGCCATCAGCCCAGATCCTGACGCGGGGCTCGAACTCCCGGACCGCGAGATCGTGACCTGGCTGAAGTCGGACGCTTAACCGACTGCGCCACCCAGGCGCCCCAGCCATGGGCTTTTCATAAATGACTTTTATGATGTTCAAGTATGTTCCTTCTATCCCGACTTTCTCGAGGGTTTTTATTAAGAAACGATGCTGAATTTTGTCAAATGCTTTTTATGCATCGATTGACAGGATCATATGGTTCTTATCTTTTCTTTTATTAATGTGATGTATCACATTGATTGATTTGCGAATATTGAACCAGCCCTGAAGCCCAGGAATGAATCCCACTTGATCATGGTGAATAATTATTTTTATATGCTGTTGAATTCAATTTGGTAGTATCTTGTTGAGAATTTTTGTATCCATATTCATCAGGGATATTGGCCTGTAGTTCTCTTTCTTTGATGGGTCAACCAGGCAATTAGAGAAGAAATTTAAAAAATATATGGAAACGAATGAAAATGAAAATACAACAATCCAAATGCTTTGGGATGCAGCGAAGGCAGTCCTGAAAGGAAAATACATTGCAATCCAGGCCTATCTCAAGAAACAAGAAAAATCCCAAATACAAAATCTAACAGCACACCTAAAGGAAATAGAAGCAGAACAGCAAAGGCACCCCAAACCCAGCAGAAGAAGAGAAATAATAAATATCAAAGCAGAAATAAACAATATAGTATCTTCAAAAACTGTTCAGCAGATCAATGAAACCAAGAGTTGGTTTTTTGAAAAAATAAACAAAATTGACAAACCTCTAGCCAGGCTTCTCAAAAAGAAAAGGGAGATGACCCAAATAGACAAAATCATAAATGAAAATGGAATTATTACATCCAATCCTTCAGAAATGCAAACAATTATCAGGGAATACTACGAAAAATTATATGCCAACAAACTGGACAACTTGGAAGAAATGGACAAATTCCTAAGCACCCACACACTTCCAAAACTCAAACGGGAAGGAATAGAAAACTTGAACAGACCCATAACCAGCAAAGAAATTGAATCAGTTATCAAAAATCTCCCAACAAATAAGAGTCCAGGACCAGATGACTTCCCTGGGGAATTCTACCAGACATTTAAAGCAGAGATAATACCTATCCTTCTCAAGCTGTTCCAAAAAATAGAAAGGGAAGGAAAACTTCCAGACTCATTCTATGAAGCCAGCATTACTTTGATTCCCAAACCAGACAGAGATCCACTGGCCTTTGTTCTGTTCTTCAGGACCTCCCTGCCTCCAGCCTTAGGGTCTTCACATTTGCAATTCTCACCTGAATTATCACCCCTCCCTACCTCTCTTCCTGGTTTACACTTGATCTTTTCAGTCCCCATTAAAATGGCCAGCTATCCCCAATCTAAATTAGGCTATCACAGTTCTCTGTTCTTTTTTATACAACACATATAATTAACCTGTAAGCTTCTTGGACTGTTTATGTCACTTGCATTGATCCCATGTGATTCTAGACTCCATGGAGATAGGGACCCTGTCTGATTTTGTTCCTCATATGTCTCTAAGGCTTACTTTGACCCTGGTGCATAGTAAGTGCTCAGTGAATAATTGTTGGATGAATGAATTAGTTTGCTGAGGTTCCCTGTGTCCCTCAAACCTAGGTACGTGTAAAAGTCAACTGGGAAATCATTAAAAATGCAGGTTTCCAAGGGCACCTGGGTGGTTCAGTCAGTTAAGCATCCGACTTCGGCTCAGGTCATGATCTCACAGTTCATGAGTTTGAGCCCCACATTGGATTGTCTGCTGTCAGCATAGAGCCCACTTCAGATCTTCTGTTCCCCTTTCTCTGTCCCTCCCCTGCTCGTGGTCTCTCTCAAAAATAAATAAGCATTAAAAATATATATACAAGTTCCCCTAACCTTCCTTTGGTCTTTAGGTTCAAAATGTGTGGTTGGATCCTGGGAAAACCACTAGGAAATTTGGAAATGGTTTGCCAGGATTGTCAATGGACAAGGTGCCCAGAGTCTTTTGTTTTAATTTGGTTTTCAGTGAATCACAGCGGACTGAAAGAGACGTGGCCAAATGTATTATAAATTGAATGTGGAAGGAGGGAGAAAAATGTATGTTCCTAAGAATGCAGAGTTGTGGTTTCCATCAATACAAGCAGAACACTGGCCAAGGAGACAGTTCAATTTGAGTTAATACTAACTGCTTGTAGTGTTTGTTTTTCTTTTCTATCTTGATGACAGTTTGGTGGTTTCCATACACTGTGAGACAACTTGTAGATCCGTAAATGTTCTTTTGCTAGTTGCATCACATTTCTGATGGGATCCTCCTCCTTGGTTCCCAGATGCTTGGTTCTCATAGTCTAACATAGCCCCTCCTCCCTGCTGGTTAGAATATTCTCATCCCCTTTGCCCACTTTCTGACAGAGTGGATTTAAGGAATTCAGACACATGTTAGCATCCTTCGACTTTGTACATGGATAATTGAAAGTCCACTAGCCTTATATGCTGATAGCAGCATGAATTATTTTGACATGTCCTTTTTGTAACTCACTTCTGAAAAAAAAAAACCACCCTTTTTCTCAGTTACTGAACTGCCAGCTTCCTGAGATCAGCCACTGTGTCTTTTTTCTCAGCTATTATGCTCTTTAGAACCTAGCACACATTCACTGATGCTTCAGCATTGGCAGTGGTTTGTTACTGTTAATAATAATAAAATGGGTTACTATTAAAATTGTACTTTATAGCATTTTTACAGCACTTTGCAGTTTACTAATGCTTTCCTTCATTATGTCATATAACTCTAAGAAGTCACTTTTGGTGAATGACTGATAATCAGAATCACCTTGGATGTATCTCAAGCGTATACATTCCTGGGACCTACTCAAGACCAGCTCTAAGTGTGAAATTTAGAAGTCTGAATGTCTAGCACTCTCCTAGGTGATGTTTCTGATTATCCAGACAGGTGAGCCATGAGTGTGGTAGCTACGTACGTGGGCTTGGAAGTCACACTGACCTGGGATGGAATCCTGGCCTCTGTGGGACCATGTGCACCTGACTACAGGTCTCCAGGGCCTAGTGCTTCCTCACCTGCATGATGGGGCTGATGAGACCAATAAATGAGAGCACATGGGTATAATATGTACTTAGCAAACAGCAGCCGTCACAACAATTTCATTTCTCCTCGTGGCAGCATAAAATAGTAGCTAAGAGCGTAATTTGGGGTTCAAGTCATTCCTCTTACGTATAACATGAGTTTACAATAGTCTCAGTCTTCTCATCTGTAAAATGGGAATAATGGTGGACACATCTATCCCCTGAGACTGTTTTCAGGATTAAACTAATTAATTATGAAAAGTGGCACTTTAGACCAAGACCTGCCACATGTTGGGTGATACATCCATGTTAGATGTGGCCAATTTTATATCCATTTTACAGAGGAGGGTACATGTGGCTGCTAAAAGGAGAAAAAAAAGAGTTTAAACCTTGTCTTCTATGCCTAAACTCTGGGCTTTTCCCACTTTACAAAGCTAACTCTTCATGCCAATCCTTCCTAGTACTTATAACCAGGTCAGTGAATGCTCATCTCATTTTTTTGCCTTGATGGGGAAAGGATCAAATCGCCACCTATAACCCAGCTTTCCTTTCCTCCTGCTGCCCTTCCTTGTTCTCTCTTTCCAGACCCAGGCCCTATGGCCATTTTTCAGAAATGTCATTTTACTGGGGCACCACACTCAGAGGCCCTAAAACAGACTGATTTGGGATTCCTGTCTCATCCCCATCTGTCTGCTGGAGTCTGGGCAGATACCAGAACAGACTCATCTAATTAGTGGACTCCTCTCCCCTGGGGCTTGGGGCTACTGGTGCATGGCTTCCCCATTTCCCAGAAAGAGACGAGATACTCGTCAGATAGGCCAGCAGTGAAGGTTTCCCCGCAAGAGCTTGGGAGGGAAGGGATTTTCTAGCTTCTGGAGCAGCAGGGCAGGAAACTGGGCCATGGGGACCCAGGGCTGGTGTTTACATGGATGTGACTGTTGAGAAGGACATCACCTCACCACTCTGAGTCTCACTGTTCTTAACCATAAAATGGAATGATAATCATACCTACCTTGCAAACTTGTTGAGATTATGTCTCCAAAGTGATAATTTCAAGATCACCTGACCTCTACCCCATTCCTCACTCTTGCTTTTCCTTCCCTCTCTCCAAACTCTTCAATGATTTGGTTAGAGGGAGAGAATGTAGTAGCAATTAAGTGCACACTGAAGTTACCTGCTTAGGTATTAATCCTGCTCCTGCCTTTATTCACTTGAGCAAATTATTCTCTAAGCCCAGTTTCCTCTTCTGTAAATTGAAGATGATAAGTCTGGACCTGCCTTGTATGTTTGTTGGGATTGTAAAGTGAGGTCAATTATGTTGGTGCATAGTAAGTGCTTAATAAATATCCAGTATTATCATGAAGCAAGCATGGGGGTGGATTCCTTGTTCATCTCAATGTTACCCTTTTTCATGTGTATGATAAAGCAATTTTTTTTCTGTCAGGAACCTCATTACCCATGTGCGTTTACAACTTCAGGACTTAGCTCATGGGGACCCTTCTCTGCAAAGCATTCCCTGAGGTTTCTCTTGCATAGGCTTTCCCTTCAGCCTCCAGGGTTCCTCCCCCCATAGCTCTTTGCAGAAGGCATTGTTTGGGTCTGCTCCTCTGTTGGACTTGGATTCCTTGGGGGAGGTGCCTGTGTTAATAGTTGTGTTTCTAGTACATTGGACAGCACCACAGACAGCAACGTGTACCTACTTGGAATTTTGTTTCTGTTGAAAGGAATGAATTAGGACACTGAGACCTTAAAGCAGTGTTTCTCAAAACTTCTTTGAAACCTGGTGATGCACATATTCACACACACTGTAAGAAGCACAGGTTCATATTTGTTTGATATTCGCTTCATATTTCACTATACACACTGCATTCTGATGATTTATCTTCTCTTTTTCTCCCCTCTCTTTATTCAGTTTCTAAAATTTTGCCCATAATCTAAACATTCACTTCACAACTAATTGTTCTGTGTTGAGAAGCAGTATCTTGTAACGATAGGAGCATGGAAATAGATGCATCAAGAATTCCAATCTACACCTTACTGCTTGTGTATAATGAGAATGTCACCTGACCTCTCTAAGCCTCAATTTCTTCATATGTAAAATGAGTTAATAATTTTACCCACTTCTTGGGTTCCTTGTGAGATTTTAATGAGGTAATATAGGTAAAGGATTAAACACTTAGGCTGGCATCTAGTAAGTGCTTAACAAATGATGGTTTCTTTCTTTCTTCTTTTTTTTTTTTAAATCAGAACCACTCTTTAAATCCTTGTATGCCTCTATCCCTTTCTCTCCCAATCTTCCTAAGTCTGCTTATTCTCATAATCTTTTGGTTCAGTCATATTTACCTCTCCAAGGCCTACCTCACTGACTATGATCTCCAGAAACATAAGAATGAGCCCCAGTTCATAGCATTGTAGCTGACTTCATAGCACATGGAGAAGGTGATTTGATGGGAGACAGTAGAAGCCCCATCACTTTGACACAAGGGATGAAGGAAATAATTACCATTCAGGGCAAGAAATAAAACACTGCCAAACTCCAGGAGCTCCCTATATGTACCTCTCTCCTCCTTAGAGTTAACTACTGTACTGTCTTTGAATCTTCTGTCTCTCTTATCCCTTCTGATGCTGGTCTTAATTGTTACACTTAATCCAGTCCCTTCTCCAGGGACTTGACAGGACCCAAGAATTTCCCTTCTACCCTGTCTACCCTCAACAATTTCAACATACAAGAACTTAGCCAATCTGAAGGAGAGGGTGGAGATTACTATATAAATTACAATTCCAGCAGGAATGCAGTCACCTGTCTCTAGGACCTCAAGATGCTTGGCCATCCCCCTACACCCCACAATCATTGTTAGAGAGTGAGCTTCTCAAAGCAGCTCAACAGCACTCCAGTTCTGCCCTGCTGCACTACCCCTTTGGCCTGGAGATCCCCTCATTCACAAACTAATGGTTCTGGAGTGAGCAGAGCCTGGCAAAATGGCGAAGGTTCCCTCATGGAGGATGGACCTGCCCCATGGCTGTGTTCACGTGGTACCTCTTAGACAGTTCTTGAGTCAGGAGGACCTGATTCTAACACAAACTTTGCCACCAACCTGCTGTGTGACCTTGATTAAGTAGCTTTCCTTATCCCTTCCTCAGTTTGCTCATTAGTACAATGGGCATGTTGATAATATTTTAAAACACTATTTGTTGTGTGAGAAAATGAAATAATACAAGTTAAGTATCTGACCCTTCAAGTCCTTAATAAATTTCATAATCATCATCCTCATTGTTGCTGCTGCTGCTGTTGTTTTTAACTGATGATAATCACAAATGAACACTTCAGCTTCTTTTTTTTTTCTTCTTTCTTTTTTTTTCTTTTTTTTTCTTTTTTCTTTTTTATTTTTTTTTTAAATTTTTTTTTCAACGTTTATTTCTTTTTGGGACAGAGAGAGACAGAGCATGAACGGGGGAGGGGCAGAGAGAGAGGGAGACACAGAATCGGAAACAGGCTCCAGGCTCTGAGCCATCAGCCCAGAGCCTGACGCGGGGCTCGAACTCACGGACCGCGAGATCGTGACCTGACTGAAGTCAGACGCTCAACCGACTGCGCCACCCAGGCGCCCCAACACTTCAGCTTCTGAATCAGATGCAGAATATCTTTAACATGAAGAAGGCTTGAGCTACCACATCCTCCGAATAAGAGAGGGCCGGTTGTTCCTGTGGACTGGCAGTCTTGTTGCCTCCTAGCAGAAAGTTCTAGATGCACTGACTTGTGCTTGAATTTAGGCACTTAATCAGGAAGAAGGAAGTGGTTCTTTCATTCCGGGTGGTTCCTAACTCCTGTTGAATTGGGCTGGAATAGAAATAATGGCTCAGAGAGAAGAAACACAGACACTAATTTCCTTTTTTCTTATATGGCCTCAAACTTTCATCCCCCAAAGTGGACTGATTTCAGTCTATCTTGCCTCCTCCCCTTGCATGATGAGTTTCTAAGACCAATTCTTATTCTACTCCAATGTCCAGCACAGTTTTTAAAAAAAATTTTTTTTAATGTTTATTTATTTCTGAGACAGAGAGAGACAGAGCATGAGTGGGGGAGGAGCAGAGAGCGAGGGAGACACAGAATCCGAAGCAGGCTCTGAGCTGTCAGCACAGAGCCCCACGCGAGGCTTGAACTCACAAACCGTGAGATCATGACCTGAGCCGAAGTCAGATGCTCAACCAACTGAGCCACCCAGGTGCCCCAATGTCCAGCACAGTTTTTAGCACTAGCAGAGATCTGTGTTTCAGGGCTGAATCTATGACTCCCTGGTTATCTGGCATTTGCTTTCTCTCCTCCACCACAGTCCCTGAATCAGCCACATTTTTATTTAAATGATTAGTTTAAGGAGCAGAACTTTAGCAAGCTGTATCAGCCATGGTCATTATCTCTTTCTGTCTCTCTACTCTCCGTACTCCCTCTTTCCCTCCTCCCCCTCCTCCTCCTTCTCCTCTCTCCTCCCTCCCTCTCTCTCTCTCTCTCTCTCTGTCTCTGATGCCAAATTTCAGCAAATTCAGACATGTGGTGTTCCTATTATCTTCCAGGACTGTCCTATCAAAGTAGGGCCAATTTAGATCTTCTAAAGGTCAGAGAGGAGAAACCTTAAAGACAAATTATTCATGCTACGCTTGTTAGAATCTTTAGATACAAATGGCCAAACTTTGCTCTGTGTGGTTCTATCATAAACTTTGAAGGAAAAAAATCTCATTTCCTCATCTTGGTTAGCAGTGAAAGGACCAGGATAGGGAAAATACAGCATAAAGGATGACAGCAATTTGAACACACACATAATTGCCACTCAGGGCAAGAAATAAAACATTGCCAAATTCCAGGAGCTCCGTACCTCCCTCCTCCCTAGAGTTAACTACTATATTGCCTTTTATTGAAACCACTTTACTGTTTTTCCTTAGAGTCTTCCATTTGTGTTTGTATCTCTAAGCAATATATAGTTTAAGTTTGCCCATTTCTGAGTTTTCCATAATGGGCTCATCCTGTATGTATTCTTTTCTTCTCTCATTTGATATTATGTTTGAAAGACTTAGCCATGTTGTTGAATGTAGTACAAATCTGTTCATTTTTCAGTGCTGTATAATTTATTGTATGAATATACACAATGTATTTTCTATTCTTCTATTGATGGGCAGTGTCATAATTTCTTTACACATTAAGGTTGTTACGGACATTTCCTATTATAGACAATGATATGATGAATATCTTTACAGACATCCATCACAATTCACCCAGCACAAATTCCTAAATGTAGAATTTTTGGACCAAAGACTATGGCTCCTTTTTAAGCTTCTGCCAGAATGGTTGTAACAATTTGTATTTCTACCAGAAAAGTACATTCCTGTCTATGTCCTCACACTCTTCCCAGTACTAGCTTAGTTTAGTCACTAAGCACTTAGTTTAGCACTCTTCCCAGTGCTAGCATTTGTTTAGTCATGCCAATTTGATTGGGAAAATATGTTTTCTCAAGATTTTAGAAATTTCCCATTTCTTTGAGTATAGTGAGTATTCCATTTCTTTCAGTATGGGTGGGCATCCCACCTCCTTTATGGTGTTTTTGTTTTGTTTTGTTTTGTTTTGTTTTGTTTTGTTATTCATATTTATTCTCTTGTGGATTGCTTTTTCATATCTTTTGCCAGTTTTAAAAATGGGTATATGAGGCGCCTGGGTGGCTCAGTTTGGTTGAGCATCTGACTCTTGATTTTGGCTCAGATCATGATCCCAGGGTCGTGGGATTGAGCTCCACATCGTGGAGACTGCTTAGAATTCTCTGTCTCTTTCCCTCTGGTCCTCTGCCCCACTCGCTCTCTCTCTAAAAAAAAAAATTTTTGGTATGTGTGGATTTTAACAACAATTCACACTAGGGTTCAGCCCTGATGAAGTGTCAATTAGACACATTTTAAGTTGGAGATCAGGCTAAATGGGGGAGAGGGAAGGGACTTCTTAGTGCCCCTAAATCTGAGGAGAGTAATTTGGTAGCTTATTGTTCACAAACCAAAGAGGACAGTTGTGCATTCAGCCCCTTGCTGGGGAGAAAACAATGCTTCCTACACCTGAGGCCGTTGGAGAACAAGAGATCCTGCTTTCATTGAATCTGCCTCTACCTCCTTTGTGCCCGAGGAATCTCTTTATGGTTATGACTGCCTGGGCTCCAGGAGTGAGATGGGGATGTAGAAAAGGAAGAAATCTGTTTCATTGGCTTGCAGCTTAGGATTTGTATTCCCCAACTGAATTTACACTTTTTTCTTTTGTTCTCCCTGTCCTCATCCTTTCTTCAGCAAACATTTATCGAGCTCCTACTATGTGCCAGCTGTGTTAGAGGTCTCCTACCTCCCCAGACCTTCAGTGTTTCCCATCTCAAGCCGTTGGCAATTCCACCTTCTCAGTTCAAGTGAAGAAGCTGGGAGTTACCTATGGGTCTGTTCTTTCTGTAGCAGCCTCTCCTCCAGCAAATTCTTTCAGCCCTACCTTCAAAATACACCCAGAATCTGGAAAATAACCCAAACACCCATAAGCAGGTAAATGGATAAACAAACTGTGGTATCTCCATAGGGTGGAATACTACTCAAGAACAGAAAGGAATAAGCTATTGGTGTATGCAACATGAATGGATTTCAAAATACACCAAGTGAAAGAAGCCAAATATAAAATAGTACTGTATGATGCCATTTATATACAATTCCAGAATATTCATACTCATCTGTAGTGACAGAAAGCACATCAGTGGTTGCCTAGGGATGAGAGGAGGTGGGAGAGATTGCCTGGGAGCATGAGGAGATGTTTTTGGGGGGTAGGTGTGTTTGTTACCCATCGTGGTGATGGTTTCACAAGTATATACAGATCCCTAAGTGTATCAAATTGTATTTTCAAGTACATACAGTTTGTTGTATGCTGATTCCACCTCAATAATGCTATAAAAAAGCATATCCAGGGGCACCTGGGTGACTTAGTGGTTTGAGCATCTGACTCTTGATTTTGGCTCAGGTCATGATCTCACAGTTCACGAGTTTGAGCCCTGCACTGTAAGTGTAGGACCTGCTTGGGATTCTCTTCCTCTCTCCCATCTGCCCTCTCCCTCCCTCATTCTCTCGCTCTCTCAAAATAAATAAATAAACTTAAGAAACACAAGCACACTGAGAATTAGACCACTCATCACCATCTCTGTTGCTACCATTTTATCTGAACCCCTATCAGCTCCTACCTGGTTAACTGAAGCAGCTGCATAACATGCCCTCTGGCACATGTCCTTACTCCCTTACACTCTCTTCTTAACACAGAGACCGCAGTGGTGCCTCTCAAAGGGAAGTGAGGTCATTTTACTCCTCTATTGAAAACCATCCCATGCCTTCCCATCACACCAAGAGCACTTATCACTGTCTGACATAATGTGTACTTTACAAGTTTATTGCCTGTCCAACCACCGCGGTGACAGAAGCTCCAACAGAGCAGGTCCATTTATCTTCACTGCTGTATCCCCAGTGTCTAGAGAAGTATGTGTTACATAGAAGGTGATCAATAGATATTTGTGGAATGAATCAATGAGTATGTTAGCAGACTCAGAGAGTTCCCAGACTACTGAGGGAGACGTACATAAATACAGTTAAAATAGAGGGCAATAGATTGTAGGATAAATGGAGGCATCTAAACTATCTTGGGATGAAGTCAAGGATGGCTTCTTGGAGTAAGATGCTATGGGAAAGAAGACACAATTCCTGCCGTCATGGAGTTCTATTGGATGAGCAAATATATAGGCCTACGTCATACCATGTGATAAGTGCTTTATAGGGGTAAGCATGAGGGGTGAGAAGCAGAGAAGTGGTAGTCTCACCCAGCCTGGGGGAAGCTCTGGCAAAGCGGATAAAGTTTCTCACAATGAAGCACTTCCTGCCTGAGATCTATTTACATCCTTTCACCCAGTCTCCAGACTTGGGGAGGCTGTTTTCTGGATACAGACTGTCGCCACTGGACCAAGGAATTGATCCAAGATTTGGGATATATCTAATCATCACATCTTCCCGTCATGCTTACTTCCTTTTTTATGTAAGTTGTACTGCACCAATGTCCATCTAAGAAAGTCATTCTCCACCTTCCCTATACATTAGAATTGCTGGTGAGCTTAAAAAGGAACACATGATTGGGTCCTACTCTAGGCTGATCAAATCTAAGTCTCTGGGAGAGGAGCCTAAATATGGATATTTTAAAAACCTCACTGTGCAGCTAGAACCTGGAAATGACAAATGTGATTCAAGGGTCAGGAACCATTGTCCTATTTGGAGTTTAGTCATTCATTTAGTCTTCATTTCATTCCTGCCTCAGGGCCTTTGCACTTCCCTTTCCCTTTGCCTTGAATGTTTTTCCCTTAGGATTTTTGCATAGCTAGTTGGTTCTCATTCTGTAAGTCTCTTACAGAAGTCTCTGTAAATGTTGAGTCTTCAGAGGAACTCTCTCTGACACTCTCCCCTCTCCATCTAAAATAGTTCTCATCCACTCTTGCCATCCTGGCTGTTATCTATCACATCACCTGATCGATTTCCTTCAGAGCACTTATTACAACTTGAAATGATCTTATTTACTGTTGTATCGCTGACATTAAAGAAATGAACCATTTAAAAGAGTGAAAAGATCTGACATGTGTAAAGCACAGTGCCTTGCACGTGGCAAAGATTAGGAAATGTTGCAATTAATATGATGAATTAATTACTTGGGATAATATACAAGGCCTAGGATGAAAAGAATTAGCTCTCTGGCAGCATGGGAAATGTTGTGAACTACTACCTCATTTTTTAATCTTATAGATGCTAAGCTCTTTGAAGGAAGGGGCTATTTCTTATTCATCATTGTATGTTTGGAGCTTAACACAGTAACTGGCTGTGTTAAGAAGATGTTCTTATTATGGAGAACTGTTTGCACATAACAATCTCACTCAAGCTAGTGTAACAGAAAAATGAATTTATTGGAAGGATAAAAGGGTCCTATAGAACCCAAGGTTGGGGAAGAAAGTTGGGCCAGCAAAGAACTTGAACCTTGAAAAAGAAAGGTACCAGAAACTAGCAATTTTCCTCAGTGTCTTCCCAACGTGGCATGATGTCTCTTTCCTTTTCTCTGCAAATTGGCTTTCTCTGCTTCGTGGGCATGTCGATGTCCCCAGCCTGAGTTTTACAAAGCTCACTTTGAACATCACACAGAGCTTGATTCTGAATCCCCAGCGAAGAGGAAATTTGATTGGCTTTAACTCCTGCCAGGCGTTCACTCGTGGGCCAATCAACTGAAGGCAGAGGCGGGGGACTGGGGTCACATGGGCCGCTGTTCTTGCGATTGGGAGTATCTCTTTGCAGTAAGGAGGGCTTAGCCCAGATTCTCCCCTTGAAAACAGAGCTTGACAGAATGGCTCGCTTACAGGTAGTTTGGTCAGGAAGAGATGCCAGGGAACAGGAGATGAAGGACTTGGAAGAGTGAACTAGAGGAGGAGAGAAAGCCACTCCAAACGTGTGTTATTGAGCTGATGTGGGCAAGTGAGGCTCATGCTCAACAGAGATCCTCTGAGAACTAAGTAGAATGCACGTCAGAAATGCCCTCCTGATAACAAGAGATGGAAGAATCTTTCCGTCGGCTCCTGTCCTCTGCTGGTCAAGGGTTGCCCCAAAGGGTGTTACCTCCATCTCACTTCAGTTTTGTACACACACGAGAATGGCTATCAAGCTTTGAAGCAGAAAGCAAGAGGTACACGGTGCCGCCAGCTAAAGCAAGGTGCCAGCAGACTACCCCTGTGAGCAGGTGGTTTGCTGTGGCAGGGGCTAGAGCCCAAAGGTGGGCCAAGGGGATGTGAGCTGCTGGCAGGAGGTGCGGGCAGATTGTCTAAGAAGAGAGGGTAAGTGTGGGTGGAAATAATTTATATCTTTAGTATCTGCCCAATGAGTGTTTTCTGAATGAACAATAAAATGCAAAATGAAGGAAAGGTTCTTGGAAGAAGCAAGATTTAAAATCCCTTTTGGTGTTGAAGGCTCAGCCTGGGGAGCATGTGGGTAATGATCATCTATTCTCAAGTATTTTTCTACTGAGGACTATCAATTTTATTGAGAAGTCTGTGATATCGTAAGGAAGGTAGAAGATATTTCCCCCACTTGGGGATGAAGAACAAACCTGGAGATGCTGAGCACTTTGGTACATGATGCCAACATCAGGACGAAGTTTTGGTTTTCTGTCTGCTTTACCCCATTGAAAGTTATATGGCTGTAGTTAGACCACAAATGTGTGCAAAGTACCAACTTCCCTCCGTTTGCATCCTCTCTCCTCTGTGTATAATTCAGCACGGTGAATATAGTGGTTGTTAAGACCTAAAGCAAGTTTCTAATTTTGTTTCATTATGAGTATGAATGCAACCCTGAGGACCCATCCCTACGGCCTTAACTAAACTTGGTCTCTCAAGCTGGGAATTGACAAGATAAAGATCTGAATGGAAACTCCAGTTGGCGGAGGGCTGGGCTGACTCAGCCCCGATAAACCTGCAGTCAAGAAATCAATAGAGCTTTTTCAGAGTTGCCATTATCCAACAAGGAAAAAATTTCAAAAATAAATTGCGACCTGGCATAAAATCAGATTAAGTAGATAACAGGTTTTGCTGACTTCAGGGCCGTGCTAGGGATGGCACAGGAGAGAGAGAATTAGAGATTTAATGAGCTGGAGTTCTCTCTCGGCTTGTGCTATTCAAGTGTTTACTCTCTGAACAAGAGAGGGAGGACAAAGGTGAGAAAACAGATCCCAGCTTCCGTTTGAATTTCACCCCAAAGCTGACCCAGCCCTGCAATCTAGTGCTCGCTCACCGTTTTTGGTGGTAGACTTGCAGAGCAGGTAACTGCTCCAGCCTTGAAGTCATGGGTTTTAGCCAGGCTTCGCCATGCCATATGGCACTGGGCTGGTTAGTTCACCTGCCCCTAAGCCCCGGTTTTCTGGTCTTGAATCAGGCCCCCCACTGACTGAGGCTGGGGCAGAGTTGTTCCACCAGGGAAATGGGTACAATGCTTGGAAAACAAAATAGAATGGATGTTGCAAGGCAAGGACAAGCCCCAAGTGGGCACCACTTGTAAGTGCAGCTCTGTCTTTCTGCCTGGACTCTGACATTTCCAGAGCCCTTAAAAATGTCCCCACAGGCGCCTGGGTGGCGCAGTCGGTTAAGCGTCCGACTTCAGCCAGGTCACGATCTCGCGGTCCGTGAGTTCGAGCCCCGCGTCGGGCTCTGGGCTGATGGCTCAGAGCCTGGAGCCTGTTTCCGATTCTGTGTCTCCCTCTCTCTCTGCCCCTCCCCCGTTCATGCTCTGTCTCTCTCTGTCCCAAAAATAAATAAACGTTGAAAAAAAAAATTTAAAAAAAAAATGTCCCCACAGAGGTCCTCTGTGGGTAAAGTTAAGGTAAGTATTCCCAGAGCCAGGCAGCCTCATTGATTTGGGAGAATAAGGGCAGGAGCAAACTGGAGCTTACCCTCGGGGTGTACCTACCTGCCTCTCTGCTCCTTCAGGCTCTGCTCCCTACCCGGCTTCAGAGTCAGGTATTTCTTCCTGCCTGTCTTAGGATACCTCTTTGGATTTCGTCTCTTGCCTGTGTATACTACTATTACTTCCCAGACCCACCTGTCTGTCCCCCCTTTTAGTTCAACCCCACCCTTCCAGTTAGTCCACTCTTGTTTATGGTATTCTAATTGTTGGCCAAGATATGGCTCCCTCCCCTGGCGTCAAATCAATATGGGATGCTTCATATGGGCTGGGGAACTTCTTGTAAAATGTGCTCCCCCTTGTCATCAGCTGAAGCTCTTGTGGGCGGGTGTGGTTGCAAGGCCCAGCTCAAGGGGGCACCATTCACATCATAATCCATTGAATATAGCAATCTAGAATTGTTCAGTGCACAACCCTACTGACTGTATGCAGCGGCTTTGCCTTCAGCAGCTGAGAATGAAGAAGCTGCTTTTTTTTTTTTTTCTTACAATGTTGGCAAGTCATGGTGAGACATTTCCAAGTATAGTTGGTCCTGAGGTCAAGTCTTACCCAATTCTGATGTTTTATAATGCAGGAACCCCTCACTTACTGTGGTGGCTTTGTAAAGTGTCACCTTGGCCAGGCTGAGCTACATTTCCCAGAATCCCTTCCTTGCTATGTTTCCAGAGCCACAGGCAAGACTTCTGTGAGAGATTTGAAAGATGTGAGGGAGACTGTGGACATTTTGTGCTTTGTTCTCTTGGTCAGGTAAAACAGTTTTGTAGCTCACACCTGTTGTGTTGGGTTCACCTCATTGATGTGGGACTACCTTCCCATGGATCCTCCTTGGAGGAGCTTCTTGGTCTCCTGGGCCAGGTGTATGTTTGGACCCTTGATGAAGGGCACCAACTTCTCCTTGAAGACACCCACATCATCAAGTCAGAGACAGAAAGAACTGGCATGGGTTCAAGTCTGTGTCCTTATGGGTTCTAGTGTGTGCTCATGGATTCCAGTTTGTCCTTGCTCTGCCCCACTTGACATCTGTCTGCCCTTCTGGACTTCCTGGCCTGCAGATTTCAAACTTTAGCATCAAATACAAAGACAACAACCTTACAGAGACTTTAATCAATCATAGTTGAGTGAGGGCACATGCTTGGGAAATTCTTTAATACACCGCCCAGTGGGCCTACTTCTTTGGTTGAACTGGACTAATGCACCTACCATGGGATTACATTTCTGAAAGATGCAGGTTTGGGGTCTTATTTGGGATGCTCCCAAAGAAGAACTCACTGCAAGTACCCGGGGGCAAGTAATTTATCTGGGAGCTGGTCCCAGGAAACAGAAGTAAAGAGGTAGAGAAAGTGAAATCAAGAAATGATGAAAAACCTGTAGACAGTGAGACTCAACTCCACTCTGGCATTTGAGAAGTGTGCACATAGCCTCCCAGAAGTCTTTGTGTAAAGCATGGGAGGCAGGAAAGCTGAGGTCTTTATCTACTGGCTCTGGCCGCCCATTCGAGGGTTGCTCTGTGCTATGCTTTTGGGATTCACCTGGCTGAGAATGAGCAGGTTCTTGCAGCATCAGAGAAAGCACTGAGGCAGAGAAGCAGAGAAGGTTCTGGGTTCTGGGTTCTGGGCAGGTGTTTGAATCTGGGTGGTGTTAGGTTGCTTAGGCTATTTCCCTGATAATGAGTGATGCTGAACATCTTTTCAGGTGTCTGTTAGGCATCTGGATGTCTTCTTTGGAAAAGTGTCTTTTCACGTCTTCTACCCATTTCTTCACTGGATTATTTGTTTTTTTGGGTGTTGAGTTTGTTAAGTTCTTTATAGATTTTGGATACTAACCCTTTATCTAATATGTCATTTGCAGATATCTTCTCCCATTCCAGCAGTTGCTGGGTGTTGAGTTTGATAAGTTCTTTATAGATTTTGGATTCTAACCCTTTATCCGATATGTCATTTGCAAATATCTTCTCCTATTCCATCAGTTGCTGGGTGTTGAATTTGATAAGCTCTTTATAGATTTTGGATTCTAACCCTTTATCTGATATGTCATTTGCAAATATCTTCTCCCATTCTGTCAGTTGCCTTTAGTTTTATTGTTTCCTTTTCTGCACAGAAGCTTTTTATCTTGATGAGGTCCCAATAGTTCATTTTTACTTTTACTTCCCTTGCCTCTGGAGACATGTCTGGTACAAAGTTGTTGGGACTAAGGTTGCTCCCTGTCCAGCAATTGCTATACTAGGTATTTATCCAAGGTAAACAAAAATGCTGATTCGAAGGGGCACAAGCGCCCCAATGTTTATAGCAGTGCTATTAACAATAGCCAAATTATGGAAAGAGTCCAAATGTCCATCACCTGATGAATGGATAGAGAGGATGTGGTATATACATACAATGGAACATTACTCAGCAATCAAAAAGAATGAAATCTTGCCATTTGTAACAACGTGGATGTAACTAGACTGCATTATACTAAGCGAACAAAGTCAGGTGGAGGAAGACAAATATATGATTTCACTTATACGTGTAATTTAAGAAACACAACAGATGAACATAAGGGAAGGGAAGGAAAAATAAGATAAAAACAGAGAGGGAGGCAAACCATAAGAGACTTAAATTCAGAGAACAAACTGAGGGTTCCTGGAGGAGAGGTGTGAAGGGGATGGGCTAAATGGGTGATGGGCATTAAGGAGGGCACTTGGGATGAACACTGGGTGTTATATGTAAGTTATGAATCACTGGGTTCTACTTCAGAAATCAATACTACGCTGTATGTTAACTAACTTGAATTTAAATTAAAAGAAAAAGGTGCTTAGGCTTTTGAGGCCACAGTCAAGGATGAGCTGTAGGGCTGTGACTTGGGCACCAGAAGTATCTGTTGTTGCCAGCAACGCCACTGTTTGCAAGATCAGGTGTCATAGATGTTACTGGGTCAGGAAGAAACAATTAGAATGCCACTAAAGGTACATTTAAAAACCAAAACAAATACAAGTCAGAGAGCTTTCTAATGTTAAAGAGCTATTACGACAACAGACACACACACACACACACACACACACACACACACACTCACTTCCCCAACTCTTACTCTACCACTTGTTTGCCTCCTAAATTACTTTCTTCCATTCACTTATTCAGGGGAAAAAATTGTTTTTCTGCAGCCTTGTGCTCTGCTGCAGTAGATGCTTCTCAAGCTTTCCAAGAAGCCCTTACTAGCAACCCAAGTGAGGCCTATAAAAGAGCCCATCCACAGTTCCTTTAAAATGAAAATAACCCTTCATGTTAAAAAAAAAAATTAAAACCTTGGACTACACAAGTGAAAACATGGTAGCTCAGCATTTTGGAAGCCAGACTCTGACCACCAAAGGGTTATTGAGGGTCTCTTCATGGGGATGGGTCAGAGGCCTGATGGTTTGGGCCATACCTGTTGGGTTTTTTTTATTTTTTTAATGTTTTATTTATTTTTGAGACAGAGCATGAGCAGGGGAGGGGCAGAGAGACAGAGACACAGAAGTCAAAGCAGGCTCTAGGCCCCAAGCTGTCAGCACGGAGCCCAATGAGGGGCTCAAACCCACAAACTGCGAGATCATGACCCGAGCTGAAGTCGGATGCTCAACCAACTGAGCCACCCAGGCACCCTGCCATGCCTGTTGTTTAATGCCTACATCTGGTTATCATCACGTCAACTGCAATATCTCATTTCCATTTTCCCAACCCTTGGGCTTCATGTTTTGTTTCCTGCAGGATCAGTGACACATCAGATAATCTGTCCTCATCGCAGCTTGAAACCGTGATGTCCATCTGTGTCAGGATTGTGCTGGCTGCTAGGCAGGACAGCATTCTCAGTGAGAAAGACGCTGAGAGGGATAACTTCTTAGAAACACAGACTTTCCATTTTCCAAATGGAAGCTGACTTGGATACCAGTCACTATCACTGGATATTCAGACCCTCCCTCCTAGATAAGATCATCAGCGGTAACTCTCCATGTGGTGGATAAAAAAGCTGAGACCCTGAGAGAGGAAATAAATTACCCAACACAGCATTTATGACCCAGCCCATGGTAGGCCCTCAATAATCATTTGGTTATCATGAGAGGTAGTTGGGTGTCATGATTAAGCACACAGGCTTTGAGGTCAGACAGATTGAGGTCCTGCCCTAACTCTGCCTCTCACTAGGTAAGTGCTGTCAGGCAGGTGACTTAACCTGTCTGGGCCTCAGTGTTCCTGACTGTAAAATGGGAATAACAGTACTCATGTGTATGATGTTGAGAGGATGCCATAAGATCATGTGCTGTGTAGAATGTTTGGCACATAGTAGAAGTAACTAATGAGGACGATGAAGAAGAAGCAGGCCAACTTGGGCTCTTGTGAGCTTAGGTCATTCTTCAGCTGCCTGATCTCTGACAGCTTAACAACCTTCCCACCCACTGGCAGGTAGACAGGAGCAGAGGGCTTCCAATGCTGTTTTTCTGGCTTGCTGATAATTGTTTCTTATACAAGCCAGTGTTTTATTGATTCACAATTGATCTTTGCATGGGGCCAGGGGAATTCTTGGGGCATGAAGACAGAGGCAGCATTTTCCAGCCCAGGGGTCCCCCCATGGGTGTCAGGGGCATCACCTGCAGGCTTGAATGACTGGCCTCTGCCCTGCTTGGGACAACTTCTTAATCAGAACCAACCCCCTCCAACACGTGCCCCTTTATTGTTTCCACCCACCCTCCCCCCACTGGCTCCGTTTGACCTTTAATAAGCACCACTTCTGTGCAGAGCTGCCGATGAGTTATTGCTGTGTGAGCAGCTCCCCAGGGCAGGCCACCTCCCCAGCCCCTGGCCTCCCCGCAGCTTGTAAGGGAAAATTACATTTTGATCTACATTCCCCATTTCCATTCTCTGTCACCTGGCTTTGGAGACGAAAGGAAGAAAACAATGTTTTCTTCCCACCCCCCGCCACCCTGGTCTCCTCCTAGATTAGACCTGTGTGTTGTTTCTTCCCTTTCTTTCCTCTTTCCTGCTTCTGTCTGGATGGTCAGCTGGAGAAGATAAAACAGCTTGGCCCGAAGTGTTTACCTGGGTTCGTCCATCTTGGGATACATGGGTCATCTAAGCCCCAGAGGTCAGGGCAAGATTGTACCCAAAAGTCAGCAGATGGACCAGATGAGGCAAAGCTTTCCTGCAAATTGTCCTCACCACATCCTGCACCTCTTCTTTCTCCTCCCCCTTTTTAAATTGAGACAAAATTCACATAGCACACAAGTATGCAAGTCAGTGGGTTTTAGTATATTTGTAGTGTTGTGTAACCATTACCAATATCCATTTCCAGAACATTCTCATCGCTCCAAAAATAAACTGTGCCCATTAAGCAGTCACTACCCATTCTCTCCTCCCCACAGCCCTTGGCAACCACTATTCCACTTTCTGTCTCCATGAATTCTGGACATTGCATATAAATGGAACCATACAATATGTTGTTCTTTTGTGACCACCTGCTTTCATTTAGCATAATAGTTTCATGTTGTATTAAGTGTCAGCACTTTTTTTCTTTTTTATGACCAAATAATATTCCATTGTATGAAATACCACATTTTGTTGATCCGTTCATCCATTGTTGGGCTTTTGGGTTGTTTCCATATCTTGGCAATTATGAATAATGCTGCTGTGGACATTGTGTACAAACCTTAGTTTGAACATATGGTTTTCAGTTCTCTTGGGTATAAAGCTAGGAATAGAATTACTGAATCATATGGTAGTTCTTTGTTTAGCTCTTTAAGCAGTAGCTGAACTGAGTTCCATAATGACTGAACCATTTTACATTCTTGTTAGTGATGTACATGGGTTCCAATTTTTCCACATCCCTTCCAACACTTGACAGTTTCCATTTTTTATATCCTAGTGGGTGTGAAGTGGAATCTCTTCTGGTTTTGATTTGTATTTCCCTAATGACTAATGATGTCTAGAATCTTTTCATGTGTCTGTTGGCCATTTGTATATGTTCTGTGGAGAAATGGGTGAACAATTCCTTCAGCCACTTTTAAATTGGTGCTTTGGTGTTGCTGGTGTTGTTGAATTGTAAAAGTTCTTTATATATGTAGATACTAGACCCTTGTCAGATTTGCAAATGATGATTTGTAAATATTTTCAACCAATCTATGGGTTTTGATTGCTGTAGCTTTGTAATAAGCTTTAAAATCAGGAAGTGAGAGGCCTCCAACTTTGTTCTTCTTTTTCGAGGTTGTTTTATCTAGTCTTTGTTTCAAAGCCCCCTATTAGGCTTATGGAGAGTTTATCAGATCTGTGTTGAGATCTAATGCCTCTTCATGCCCAATCTAGCTTCCTCCCTGTCCCCTTCACATGGGTAACTCCCCAGTCACCTGTTTGCATTCCTAACTCTGTCCTGGTGTCTGATTCCTGGGGAACCCCATTTGCAGAAACTAATAGTGTCTGGAACATTGGTCAGCACATCATTAGAGTCCTAGAAACATTTCCAAACAGAGAGAAGAAAGTTATTCTTGACTTGGACACACAAGGAGATTCCAGTCTTATTGTTGCCATCAGGGTATAACTTCTCATCATTGATCCAAATAGCATAGTGGCCAACAATAGAAATTAATGAGGCATTACCCTTTTAAGAAGTTTAGGTCCAACAGAACCTTTGGGTAGTGGATCAGAGTGGCAAAATAATCTAGAATTATTTCATCTTCAGAAAAAGGATGTTACTTTGGAAGAAGAGAAATCCTCAATGTGGACCAGAGTGGCCAGAGAAGGGTGAGAGAATAGGTAATAGGAAATGAGGTCAGAGAGCTGACTCCAAACGTTTAGAAAGTAAAAACCTTTTCTCTGCTGTTCTTCAACGAAAAACTTGAATGCCAACTCCGTCTGATCCTCCAGGCCTCAGCTTAAATGTCACTTCCTCCAGGAAGCCTTCTCTGAACCTCCTCCTCCCTACCCCCAAGACTGAATAAGGTCATCACGCATTCTTGTTTCACTGCGCCCTTCTCCTTTGGAAGCTTTTGTGCGGGCACGTTCTGGTCTGATTCAGTTCCTGGTGTTTTCTCAGCACCAAGAACAGTTCCAGGCTCATAGGAGGTACCTAGGGTCCCTTTCCTGAATCAAAGAAGCAAATGAGCCAGTAGGTAGAAGTTAAAAAAGGAAGAGATATGGATTCCATTAAATCATTACATACTGTTGAGCCATGTCCAGCAGTGCTACCTGCACAGAACAGGGACACAAATCCAAGTGCTTTGCCTTTGGGTCCCATGAATTTCCATTGCACCAAAGTTCCCTTGAGCCAGTGGCTTCAACCCTCCGGCATTCCTTTTGCTTCTCTCTGGATCTTCCTCTACTAAAAGGGACTTGAATTGTTTTCTGAAGGGGAACCGCATGGAGTAGAATTGGTTTTCTGTCTGCTATAAAAACAAATACAAGTCAGAATATTTAGGAGATACCCAGAAGAATAGATTTTTGGCTCCTTTCAAGTGCTCAGGTATTTTATTTCGTTATTAACAATTACCATTTCTTGAGCATGTACTAAGCATATGACACTGGATTATGTACATGACCTATAAATTGAAAATTCTCGAAACAGCTCTGGCTAGGTGAGAATTGTTATCTCCCAAACATGAAAACTCCCTAGTTTCCCCAAACGCCTTGGATCAGAGTTAATATCCAACTTCTAAGGGAGCCAATCTAGGCATTTAACCATTTTGGTGGAGGTAGAATCAGTAGACTGACCCCAGGCAAAGATAGCTGAGTGTCTTCTCACATTGCTCATTGTGACTCAGATGATTTTGATAAGCAGCCCAAGAAACCAGATGTGACATTTATGTTTGGCTTAGTCCTGCAACCATGTAATACCCAGAAAGCTCCAACAAGCAAAGGTAAGGGTTTAATTTTATTATCCAGATTTTTTTTTACGGGCTTGAATAAAGGGGAGTGACATTCAAAAGTACCTCCTAAATCATCAGAGAGAGATTCAATTATGTTTTCTGTCATTTGTGTTAACTGTACTTTGAAGAATGCTAATTTTCAAAAAATTGGTTACCTATGATTTAAGAAAAAAAGCTGTCCCTAATCAAGCAAGCATTCGTTCTCTGAAAATTTCAGTGGTGGGAAAATTCAAGGCCTTGAAGCTCGGGATCTTCTCTGGGAAATTGGGTTATGTTGTTTTTAGGTCACAAGTGAAAGTGTGGGAGTCGTGGTAAATGTTCTTTTACATAAAATTAAGCAAACGTGGCATCTAAATAAGGAAACCATCACAGATAAGTTATGCATATTAAATTATTGCTAATGGATGAAATATAATTAATCTTCATGCATCCTCCTCAGCTCCTTAGAAGATGTGTGCACCTGCCTTCTCTAATTTCCAGGCATTCAGTCAGAATGGTGGGCATGAGTGGTGTTCTTAAAAGGAAGTCCAGTCTCTGGTCAGGAGCATGTTTAAATTACAGGTGAGCCTACGTGCTTCAGTTAGGTACCCTTTGATAGGAGTCCAGAGAAACCCACTCCAGCCAGCTCAAGTACAATTAAGGCTTTGCAGTGAGATACAGAAAGGTCTCATGGGAATTGAGAGAATGCAGAACAGTGAGTTTAGAAGAGCAAGGAGAATACCAGGAACTACTAGGATGACAGTTGCAAACAGATTTCTCCAGTTGCTGTGTGATTTCTGCTGAGTTACTTCACTTTTCTATGCCCCAGTCTTAACAAGGGGATGATATAGCATGTACTTCTCTACCAGCCATTAAGTGGGTTAATGATTGTGACAAGTTTAGCACATACTATCTCAATAAATGCTAGCTGTTGTGATAGTCACTATCATTAATGTATTATTATTATATTTTTCTACATTACTTTGTGCAATGGCTCCATCTTCCTTTTGTTTCCATATAGCTTCAGTATTCACAGTGGCCCCTGAGTCATCATGATTTTCTAAGTTCTAGTGCCTATAACTCCCTAGACACTGTCTTCTTCTCTTGGTTCAAGTTGCTTAAAGAGAGAATCGGATGGCCTTATCTCACTCAGATTATAGACTCCTGCCAGCCCATGGCTGGGATCCCTCTGGGTCAGAGACCTTCCTTGCTCCCCATGTCAGGGGATAGTGTCCATGCAGCAGGGCTGTGGGTGAGGAGTCTGCCATTAGGGGGTGAGCATCAGATATCTGCAGCTTGCTTAGAAGCACAGGTGAAACCACTTCTGGCTGGGAAATAAAAAGAGGCCTGCAACAGCTGTGTGAACAGGATTATGTGTGGGGCAGTGTAAACTGATTATGTGTGATTATCAGTGTAAACTTGATAAGTAGTTAGGGATGAGCCATCATGGTGGTTGCAAGGTAATTAGAAATGGAATAAAAAGAAGTGTGTGTGTGTGTGTGTGTGTGTGTGTGTGTGTGTGTGTGTTCCTTCTGAGAGAGAAAGCAAGAGCAATTTATCTAGGTGAAGAATATTTGGGTGTTCAGTAAACTATTCTTTTTCTTTTTTTAAATGTTTATTTATTTATTTTGAGAGAGACAGAGAGTGTGCACGCCCTCGTGAGCAGGGGAGGGGCCAATAGGGAGGGAGAGAAAGAGAATTCCAAGCAGGCTCCATGCTGTCAGTGCAGAGCCCAACTCAGGGCCTAATCTCACAAATCGTGAGGTTGTGATTTGAGCTGAAATCAAGAGTCAGACACTTAACTGACTGAGTCAACCAGGTGCCTGCCCCTCAGTCAACTAGTCTTTTAACTTTACTGTAGATTTGAAATTTTTCAAATTTAAAAAAATGGGGAAAAATTGCAGCTAAGACATTTACCAAATAAGTATTTTCACCATAAATACATAAATATGCAAAAAGAGTAGTAAGCAAGCAAGCTCAGGACTCAGCAAATCCCAGATCTGCTTACCTCCTCTGTGAGTGATTTTCTCTCTCTAAACCTCCATTTCCACGTCTGTGAAATGGACCCATAATATTGCCCCCTAGCCTATTTAAGAGTTTCATTAACTGATATATTTGCCAAACAGGGCAGACAGTCTGCTGGCAGGCATCGGGGTGGCTGTGCCAACTATTTGTAGTGAGCATATCTCCTCTGACTGGTTCTTGGTACCTAGCATGTAGTAGAAATTTGGATGCTGGTTTTCGTACCATCATCTTTATCATTATCTTCAGCACCATTCCTGAGACCCGTTGACCTCCCCACCCTAGAGACATGTAAAAACTGAGACTTTAGGAATAACTGCTAGATTGGGGGTGGGGGGCAAGTGACTGCAACATTGGGTGTTCTCAGCACCTGGGGGAACAGTGTCATTCCGGTAGATGTGGTAGATGAAGAGATTTTAGTAGCATTTCGGGCTGGGGCAAAGCGTGCTCCCCTGGCTCAGAAGGGATTAGCTGTGTTTGCAAACTAAACACTGGTATAGGCTGAGAGAGGAGGGCCCAGGCTGCAGGGAGCTGAAGGGATGGACCTTGGATCTTGGGGCTGTGTCTCTGGGGCGAAGCAGGGGATGTTGAGGGTGTGGGGACAGGGACACATTCTTGGGGGCCCCCGGGCATAATGGGGTTGGGTTCAGCAGGATGTTTAAACATGCTGGTGCTGTTATAATCTCATGCTTCTAGTCTTTCTATCATTGCCTCAGCATCCTTTATAATAAGTTTGGTAAATGTTTGTTTAAACCACAGATGGATAAGTGGACATATGGGGGTGGATGGATTCCGTGGATGGGTAGAAGTGTGAACCATGAAAGAATGAGAAAATAACTGAAAACTGAACAGAAAAATGGATGAACATTTGTTTTTCCCCCCAGCTTTATTGAGATATAATTGACATATAATCTTGTGTTAAGATGCACAGTGTGATGATTCGATACACCTATATATCGTAAAATGTTTACCACAATAAGATTAGTTAGCACATCCTTCATTTAACATTATTATCTTTTTTTTTTTTTTGGTTGTTGTGTTGGTGATGAGAACATTTAAGATCTACTCTCTTAGCAACTTTCAAGTATATAATGTGATATTGTTAATTGGATTCCCTAGAACTTACTCATCTTATAGCTGCAAGTTTATATTCTTTAACCAACATTTCCCCATTTTCCTAACCCTCAGCTCCTGGTAACCATCAATCTACTCTGTTTCTCAGTTTGGCTTGCTTAGATTCCACATATAAGTGATATCATGCAGTATTTGTCTTTTTCTGTCTGACTTATGTCACTTAGCATAATGCCCTCAAGATCCATCGATTGTTACAAATGGTAGGATTTCCTTTTATTTCCTTTTTTTTTTTTTTTTTGGTGGCTGAAAAATATTCCATTGTGTATATATGCTACATTTTTCTTTATCCATTTATTCATCAATAAATGGATAGTCAATAGTTTCCATGTCTTGGCTGTTGTAAATAATGCTGCAGTGAACATAGGGGTGCAGATACGATATTTACTTGTGATATATACCCAGAAATGGGATTGCTGGATGATATGGTAGTTCTACTTTTAACTTTTTGGGGGAACCTCCATATTGTTTCTATTTCTATTCCGTTCCATACCAACAGTGCACGAGGGTTCCCTTTTCTCTACACCCTCACCAACACTTGTTATCTTTTTGATGATAGCCATTCTAACAAGTGTGAAGTGATATCTCATTGTAGTTCTGATTTGCATTTCCCTGGATGATTAGTGTTGTTGAGCATATTTTCATGTACTTGTTGGGCACTTGTATGTTTTCTTTATAAAAATGTCTTCATTTTTACAGGTCCTTTGCCCATTTTAATCAGATGATGTGATGGTGATGGTGATGGTGATGGTGATTTGCCATTGAGTTATATGAGTTCCTTACATATTTTGGATCCTTATCAGATATATGGTTTGCAAATATCTTCTCCCATTCTGTAGGTTGCCTTTTCATTTTGTTGGTTGTTGTTCTTGCTATGAGAATCTTTTGAGTTTGATGTAGTCCCACTTACTGATTTTTGCTTTTGTGCTATGCTTTTGGTGTCATATCAAAATAACTCTTGCCAAGACCAATGTCTAGGGGCTTTCCCCCTACATCTTCTCCTAGGAGTACTATGATTCCAGTTCCTTTACATTTAAGTCCTTAACCCATTTCGAGTTAATTTTTGTGAATAGTATAACATAGGGGTCCAGTTGCATTCTTTTGGATGTGAACATGCAGTTTTCCAAGCACCATTTATTGAAGAGACTATCCTTTCCTCATTGAGTGTTCTTGTTTCCTTTGTCAAATATTAGTTGACTGTGTTTGGTTTGTTTTGGGGCTCTTCATTCTGTTCTATTGGTCTATGTCTGTTTTTATGCCAGTACCGTGTTGTTTTGGTTACTACAACTTTGTAATTACAGTTTGAAGTCAGGAAGTGGGAAGTTTTGTTCTTTTTCAAGATTGCTTTGGCTATTAGAAGGCTTCTGGGGTTCCATAGAAATTTTAGGATTGTTTTTTCTGCATCTGTGAAAAATGCCATTGGAATTTTGATAGGAGTTGCATTGAATCTATAGATGGCTTTGAGTAGATGGACATTTTGATAATATTAACTCTGTGGATGAATATTTGAATGAATAAATGACTGAAATACTTAAAAGGGAGAATGATTTAATGAATTAATTGGTGACTAATAAGGAACAGCTTTTCTTGAGGGCTTCCTAAGTACCACTCTACTAAGCAACTTAATTACACTTCTCATTTGATTCTTACAGCTACCCTATAATGTAGTTGTCATTGTCCTTCCCATTTTATATATGGTAAATTGAGACTTCTGGAGGTCATATAACTTGCCCAAGGTCCCGCAGCCAGGAAGTGATGCAGCTAGAATCCCAATGAATGCTTTAACCACTGCCTTTAACTTCTATGGTATGTCAAGGATCAGGACTGTGTGAACTTACTTTGTTCCGTAGATGTTGGTCCCAGCACCTCAGGCCAGCTTAGAGATTCATTCATTCATTCTAAAGATATATAATGAGCACCAACATTAATGATCAAGCAGCCACTGCTCCACCATATATAGCTTATGCTTGAGTAGGGAAGACTGACAAAAAAGAAATGCATGTATACTTCCGCGTAGAAGTAAATGGTATGAAGAAAAACAAAACTTGTGAGGGGTTATAGAGTGATGGTGGTACAGAGGGGAGCTATGTTAGAGAGGGTGATCAGGAAAGACCTTTCAGAGGAGGTATAAGGACCTGCCTCATGAACAGTGTATTATGAAAAGATGTAGAGGAGAGAATTCCAGACACAGGGAACAGCCAATGCAATGATCCTGAGGCAGGAATGAACATTGCAAGTATGAAGACTAGTGAGGAAGCCAGCATGGGGAGAGTGATAAGAGATGCAGTCAGGGAGGGAGACAGGTGCCAGGTTTTTATCCTAGACTTTGCAGTTCAGGATAAAGGGAATGGATTTAAGGGAGAAAGTATGTCTGACTTACATTTTAAAATATCATTCTAGCTGCTATCGGTTGTTCCATCACCCTTGTCTCCAACCCAGTGAAACGGTTTGGTCAGTTAGTGTAAAAATGAAAAACACTTGTTTGTCCTCCTTTGAGTGGTCCCAACTGTCATCCTCTCTTCTCTTCCTTCCTTCTTGGGAGCTCATGTGTCATTGGCACTGCCCCTGTTGGCACCAGGACATTTGCTAGAAGTATCCATTCTTCTTGTGCTCTCTCTTCTCCCGGGGACCCTTGCCATGGCGACTCATCCCAAAGCCCCACCCAACAAAAAAGAAAAATGACAATAATGTGTATGTCCAACACTAGGGGATTGGGTAAGCAAATCCACTCATTATCATACTTTTGACCATCAGAAATGAGGTTGAGTAGAAGTAATTGCTGTTATACCAGTAATAATGATAGCAACTCAGATATCTATTATGCAACAGGCTCAGTGTTAATAACTTATATATTTTACTTCATTTAATTTTCTCGACACAGAGAGATCGATTCCACTTTTCTCCCCCCCTCCCCCCAAGTTTATAGATGAGGAAATTAAGGTTTTAAGCGTTTTGCCAAAAGAGCTAAATAGTATATGGTTCAGCAAGAGTAAAATTCAGGTCTCTCTGATTACAAAGTCTATGTTTTTAACTGATGCCATCTGCCTCCCATTGGAATATAATCATGTTGTATTGCTAAGTGAAGAAAGCTGGCTATTAAATAATAAGTGCAGCCTCCAGCCCATCTTTTTCAGTACCAAAAGGGCATGCAGCTAAATATTAAAAGTTGTTATCTCTGGGTGGTTAATTATGGGAGATTTTTGCATGTGTTTATGATTTTTGTAATTGGAGTTAAACAAAAGCAATAAAAGGTCTCCATGTGTTTTTCTCCCCTACTCAGCTCCTCTCCTCCTCCCCTGTGGTTTCCAGACCTGCTCTGGGTTCTCTATGGATATAAAGCTAGCATGGCCTCTTCCCCTTGGCCTCTTCCCCTTGGCCTCCTGCTTGCAATTTCAGCACAATTCTCTAGATTGCTTCAAATTTTGTTAGCATTCTAGATGCTGAGTTAGTTGCATTTTTTTTTTCACCTTAGCTAGAGGCTTAAATAATACATTTGCAAAATATCCAAGTCTCTAGCGTTTTTTTGCCGGTTAGGGTGTGGACTTGGTAATGGCCTCAGCTCCTGGGGACAAGCCACAGGTCTTTGGTGATCAGAAGAGCACTTAATCCACTCAGTGAGGGGATGGACCTGGAGAAGAAGGGGGCGAATGAGGCTCTGCTGCCAACACTGAGACCGGAAGTCACCCATGTGTCCTAGAACACTGTCTCAGGGGATAGAGATGTCTGTCCTGTGTTGAGAGGTAATTTCAGTGGGAGATAACTCGTGGGCTCTGCTATTCATGTCTGCATGCATTCATTCATAAAAGCAATATTTATTGAGCACTGACTCCAGCACTGTACTAAATGCTGGGAACTCAGGCCTCAGGATGAAAGACCATCCTCACCTTGGTGGAGTTCATGAAGTGGAGTCTACAGAGAAGACAAACACTGAACAAATGTTCAAATGCTTAAATGTGGCAGAAGGTGGAAAGGCAGGATGCTATGGAGAAATGTAAGAAGGGAGCTAGCTGAGCCTCAGAATTCAGGATAGGCCCCCCACCCCCCAGGAAGTAGTGTTCAAGCTGAGAGAGAAGCATGCCCAGGAACTAACCAGGCAAAGAAAGGAAGAAGAAGAAGGGGTATTTCAGGATGAGAGGGTACATATAGAAAGAACTGAAAGTGGGGGAAAGCAGGGTACTACTGTCATGCTGAAGAATGTTTGATGCCCAAATATAAGACAGAAAGGGGCACAGGATAGTCCAGAGGGGGAACCTTGGCCAAAACCAGAGGGTCCAATAAACCACCTCACAAAATGTATGTCATCCTAGGGATGATGAGAAAAAAGCTGTTGAGAAATGTAACTAGAAATAGTGGTTTTATTTTTAAGTGACATCACTAAACGAAGGCACTTAGTACTGAGAATGAAGTTGCTCCTTGGAGTAGAGAACACTTCTGTGCCAATACGTTGTTCTTTCATTCAACAATTTATGCAGTGTCTACGATGTAGCAGGCACAACCCTGGATGTTGGGGAATGGAAGAGAACAAAGGTCTCTAGCTTACAGTCTAGTGGGGAGAGAAAGGCAATAAACAAAAGGGCAAATAGGGAAATAGTTTAATATTGGGTATCACTAAGAGTCATGAAGAAAGGCAAAAGAAAGGACAGGGGTGTAGAAGCCCAGACAGGCAGGATGAGGCCATGCTATTCCCAGTGGGAGGTCAGAGAAGTTCTTCAGAAGTTGACACAGAACAGAGAATAGGAGGAAGAGAAGGAACAAGATGGACCTCCAATCCACCAAACCTTATGGGATCTCCCCTCCACGGACTTTTTGGGTGGCCAGATAGGGTTGGAAGGCAAGTGAGGCTTTCAAACAGTAAGGAAGGTTGGCTCCCTTGGTCAGTTGGACCCATGACCTTGGACCTCGGATGTCTTAACCTTCCCTGTCTAGCTGACCGTAAATGAAATGCCCAACACAGTTCACATTACAATGCTGAGCTGAACCCCACTAATTATGTAACATTTGCTTTAACTTCATCTCCCCTGATCACTGGTTACTCTACTGGATGCATGTACTCATTGACCTTTTTATTTAAAAACAGAGATGAGCCCGATCAAACACAGGGCTGCCTGAGTACGTTATAGAAGTGTATTGCTGAGATGGAAATCTCCTGGTGATATAACAGGCATCTATTAGGAAGCAGAGTCCGGCGCTTTGCTCATTAATCAGAGCCTCCTGATAAAGTCTGCTGCAGCCAGAGTGGTGGTGCGTTCTTGCTTTTAAGAGATATAAAACAGTATCATTGTCTTTATTGATCTCTACTACTATTATTGTCAGAACTTACTCTTTCAAAGTCACTTTCTACAGCTTCCCCTCACACACCTTGTCCTGTGGTCTTGCATTCAAAGGGCCAGCGGCTCGTGGTGGGTAAAACCAAAGGTTCAATGTCTTATGTTATGTGTTCAAATCATAGCTCCTCGACCTACAGGCTAGATGACATGTAGAGTTGAGGGGATTAAATGAAATGGTGAGCTTGGTACTTTTTTGGAAATAGTTTCCAAAATGTAGCTCCTAAGAATGACTTAGGGAGTCTGTTAGAATTGAGATTCATCAGCCTTACCAACAGAGATTCTCACCCAGTAGGCTAGGGATGGTGATTCCCAGATGGTTTTATGTATAAGGTTCCTTAGGATACATTTGAAGAAGCACTGCTCTACCTTTGTGTTTTGCTGAAGTTTTCCCTTGTTTCCTCAGCCTGTATTATGCAGTGTCCTTGCTGTCTGTATTCTGCCTGTGCTTTGAGTGTTAGATGTCTCCTCTTCCATAATATCTTTCCCAATTTCCCCAGGTTTGAAGACATTTCTCTTTCTTCTGATTGCCCACACAATTTTATCTCTTTTGCATCTTATGGTATCTGGCGTATAGATTACAGACTAAATATTACAGATGAAATGTTGTCTTTGAGAACCATAAGAGTAATGCAGATACACTACATGTAAATTATACACTATATATTACTTTCACAGTAATGAAGGTAACATGCTACATCATAATAAAGATAGGTATTATGCTTTGGGGATGTCTTCATGCATCCACTCAACTATATTCTGAGCATCTACTATGTGCCAGGCACTGTGCTAGCTACTGGGGATACAGCAGCAAGAAAGAGTAACAGGATCTCTAGGCACAGAGCCTGGAATTTTTTTTTTTTTTTTTTTTTTTTGTCTCTCCTTCCCAAGACTAAACTCCTTGGCTCCTAACCCCCACAGTAATCCAGTCACCAGAACAACATCAAGGTTTCTGAAGCACACAGGCTAAGGCACAGACCACCCTCACCATCTCTGCATGATCCAACTTACACCTGTGGCTGATGATCAAACACTTTCTCCTTGAAATTGAGCTAAGTCCCTGTGGATTTTCCTTCTTTAGCAGCCAAGTCATTAACCCCTTCCCCTGGGTTTGTGCTTTGTCACATTTGCAGCAGCTGGACTACCATCTCTGAGGTTTCGCCATATATTCATCTCTTCTAGCTAATTTCCTTTGGATTTGATTGCTTTTTGAAAATTCAGTTTTTAAAAGAGGAAGCATTATGGATTCCTTAGTGACTCGCAATATACAGACTTCCATTACTCCATCCATTCATTCATTCAGCAAGAATTTATTTCATCCCTTCTCATGCACTAGGAGACGTACTCACCTAAGCCTCAGCCCTATAGGTGCTCAATAAATGTTGGTAGAATTGGTGTTGTACTGGCATATATTCTCTGGTTCTGGTTCTGGGACTTTTCTCTGTCTTTACTGGGTACTGGGTGTCTGAGTGTTGTTAATCCAGTCATTTCTGTCATCCAAGTTGATGCCACTGGTGCATTGACCGGCTTTGATGCAGAGCCATCAGACACATTAGAGCTCTATTATCTTCAATGCTACAGGACGTGCTGTGCAAGACCAAAACATCTATGTGCCAAAACAGGAAGAAAGTGATGCAGATTTTTACATTTGCAATAAAACTCCCATCAATCACACCACCAAGACTCGGAGCAACTGAACTAATATCTGAGCTGTAAGATTGCACTTTCTCTGACTTTCCTGTCAATAGGAAATGTTTGTGCATAGCAAATTACCAGCTGATAAAAATACTAAAAGACAAGGGGGAAGGAACATAAACAAGGACACAGAAACATGCTGTCAACCTGCCCAAAAGATGCTAATTATGTTTAAGCCAGTATTGGGTACCAGATATATATTGGGTCCATATCCTTTCTTCATCTTGTTTGGACTATTTCCTAGGCAATTAATACTCTCCAAGAATGAAACAGGTGAAGTATCTTTGTATCATTGATGATGTCATCTTCAATGTGATCATTATCATTATCATCATAGCAAACACTCACATAAGTCTGCCATGTACCTCAAAGACTATATATGTTTATTTTTTCTCTGTAATTCCTTACAACTACTCTGTAGAGGAGGTACTATTATTATCCCCATGTTATAGATGAAAAAACTGAAACACAAAGAGTAAGCAACTTTCTTAAGTAAGTTACATGACTGAGATTTGAGGCCCATTCTGTTCTTGGATACTTAGGGTGGGTGAACTGCCAGCGGGGTCATTTGCTTTAGTCAATCGAATTGGTGAGACCAAAGCTGGTAATTGATTTGGGGGTGTTGGTCTGAATCAAACTGGTGGTTAGCTCTGTGGAAGCTAAAGGAATGCTGAACTGACCCACAAGTGTGGGCCTGACTCATAGGTTAATATTCCCATAAGCTCTGAGGACCAGCAAACACTGATATTAACAAGACGTAGCACATGCCTTCAAGAAGCTCATAGTCTGATAATGGGGAGAGGGAGTAGAAACAGACTGTGGGAGAGGGTCTGCCTCTAGCCTCCACAAGGTCTGTGGGGGATAGAGGAGGAACCCCAAACCTATTCTTAGCAGGATTAGACAAAATTCTATTCTACGGGTAATCTTACTCAACAGGTTGGACACCTGTCTTCTTACCAGTTGTGTATTCATTAATTGCTTCTTTTTATAAAGCAGTCAGGGAAAGCTTCAGAACTCCTAGAAGCAGAAATCAATCAGTACAGATTTTTCCCCCCAAGAAACCCTTTTATTGTCTACTCAAGGTACCATTAAGAAATAACCAGATATTACCCCATTGGTTTTTCAACTCTCTGCTCAGGAGGCTCTCCCTTAAATGATTTCAAGGGTCTAACTGAAATGAAAGCACCTCCATCTCCCCTCCCCTGTCTCAGTCTTAGGAAAGTAGGACAGAACAAGATTTGTCCTTGACCACCACCTGGTCACTACTTTACTATTCCTTCCCTACAAAAACTGACCTGCCCTCCAATATGTACCCAAGGTGATTGACAGTGGTGACATCCAATTACAATTTTTTATTTATATTTGGGCACTGAGGGGCAGGCTTCCTATTTACTGTGGTAGAAATAACTGGCAAGCATGCAAAATTTTTTATGATCTAAAGCAAGATGAATTTAAAGGTCATGGTTTTGTTTCTTCCCTTGTTGTAACTCATAGAAATTATTTCATGGGCATGGAATGACCCAAGCCTTATGGTACTATGGTCCCCAAGTGACAATTTATCCAGCTCTGTATCTTCAAGAGGAGGAAGCAATGATGCATAGAAAATGCCCAGGATTTCTCTACCTGCTGAAATACAACTGTCCAAGAACTGACACAAGTTCTAGGAGAAGAGGACATCTCAGCTGAGACATGAAGGATGAGTAGGAATTATCTAGGAAGACACAAGGGACAAGAAGGTCCAAGATAGAGAAAATGTATCTGTACAAACGCAGAGAGGGGAATTAACCCAGTCTCCCCCAAGGTGGAATAATGGCTGGAAGGTAAGGTGTAAGAAGAGGAGTGTTAGGGAATGGGGTTGGTAGGGGTAAGCAGGGGCCAGAATATGGAGAAATGCCCTTTTATTCATAATTCTGACTATGTTAAGAGTTAGGGAATAGAGATAGATTTGAGGAGGAAAGATTTCTACTTAGGGAAACATTTCAAGCATTTCTAATGTGTTCAGATTCCCATTTTGTGATCAGTTTATGACTAACCATATTACAATTACCATGAGAAGAAACCAATTCAGTAAATTGTGCCTTCACTGGGATAACAGGAGCCCTGTGCATCATGTTCAGTTGGCTTTGGTAGGACAAAGGCTTATCTCTCCACTGGCCCTTGAGTGACTGAACACCTTGGCATCTTCAAGAAGGAATTGCTGGCAGACAGCCTCTCCTCAGCATTCAATACACTTCCATCTCTTAAAAAAAAAAAAAAAAAAAAAAAAAAGGAGGAAGAGGAGGTATTGATGTTGTCTGAGCCCTTGGGTAGGCTTTTCACATTAACCAAGAATCTTACCATATTCTAAAGAGCCAAACAACAACACCCCTTTCAATTTGGGGTCACAATTAAAGTTATATGTGGGGCAGTCAGGGGAGACGTGTGTTATGTAGATGGTCATGGTATGTTATACCACATATGGACTTCATATCAGTTTTGTTGCATAACAAACTACCTCAAAGATCAGTGCCTTCAAATGAAAAATATTTATTTTTGCTAGTCTGTGAGTCACCTGGGCCGTTCTACTGATCTAGGACAAGATAGGCTGATCTCAGCTGGACTTACCCATGAATCTATGGTCAGATGTTAGTTGACTGTAGGCTGACTAGTCTAGGATAGCCTAATTCACATCTAGAAGTTAGCTGGTTATTGGATGGAGTAACTGATGGATGGTACCTGGGCCATGTAGCTTTCATCATCCAGTAGAGTAACCTAAGCTTGTTACGAGAAAGTGAAGTGTACAAGATCTCTTGAGCCTTAACCTTGGAACCAGGACATACTCACTTCCGCTGCATTCAATCAGCCAAAGCAAGTCACAAGACCATCCCATATCAAGGATTAGGAAGAATCTCTGCCTCTCTATGACAGGAGTTGCAAAGTCATATGGCAAGGGGCATGGACATGGGGAGGGATGAAAAATTGTGGATGATTTTGCAATTGATCTACCACACACAGACCTTGTGGAAACAAAAGGTTTCTGAGAAATGTAAAAGCTGTGAAGTGAGTTTTATAACCTGTATGACTGACCTGGATTTTTGACAGACCTGTCACATTTCTGAAAGTTACAAGAGATTTTTTTGCACCTCTGAGAAGACAGAGTAGGAGAGTAGAGCACATGCTCCCTCCCTACCTCTCCCACCTTCCCAGTGCTGTGATGATCCCCACCCTTGTTTCAGACACATTTAATCCTTGATTCTCTCTCCGTGTGTGTGTGTGTGTGTGTGTGTGTGTGTGTGTGTGTGTGTGTGTGTTTAATGTTCCTTGGAAAATTATTTGTGAGTCTTCACTGAAGTCTAGGATGAAGGTAGTTTCTCTAGTTGGGACTTTGACTGGCTTCTAGCATGTGCCCAGGGGCACTTACAAGGCAAGTAGCTATACCTATGTTTGACAAGTCAATGGGATGAAGTCACCCTGATGGAAGGAAGATTTGGGGATGTGTATGAGGCAGCAGAGAAACAAACCCAGACTCTTTCTCTGCTTCCTGACTCTGCCAGCTGCTCATCCCCCCTCCAGATGGATGAATCAGAGCCTTTCCAGAGAGCTCAGCTCAGGCTGCCATTGCCATGCAGGTATTTAATATGGGAAAATTTTAATCACGTTTGTTTTCCCATGTTTCGCCCTAACGACAAATCATTTTTAATGGGAGACTAGGGGGCGGAAAAAAAGATGTAGCAAATCTTGGCTGACGGTTTTATCACCAGTCTCAGATCTCTGGTCCCAGGGCTGAATTTGCCACCAACTGCAAATCATTCTGAGTGAGTGAGAAACACAGAAAATGGGGAGAGGGACCTATCTAAGGTTCTCCTGGAGGGCCAGTAGTGCTCCCTGTGTCGCATTTGTCCACCATACCCCAGTAAGAATTTGGAACTGTCTACTGTGTTCCAGGTGTGTCCACATTTTAATCTTCTCATAACCCTGTAGGGTAAGGAATTGCTCTCCCATTTTGGCAATATATAGAAATTGACTCTGAAGCCCCTAGTGACTTGTCAAAGCTCACCTAGCTAGTAAGTCATGGAGCAGGCGACTGACTTACTCATGGTGTTCACTATGGCACCATACTGCCTTTCTTTACAAATAACAAAACATTTCAAATTTCTTATAGTTATAATTTCTAAGCTTTGAGAGATCCAAAATTGATTTCCCTTGGAAAAGTGTATTTTTCTAAAGTATACTCACATATATGGAGAGACTCACTCTTTAGCATGGATAAATATGCCATTCAAGGTCCCATGTGTGGATCCTGGCAGAGTGAAACCTAGAACTCAGGTCTCCTGAAAATATTTCCATAGTACATGCTTCCTCCATCATAACATACACACCATGGACCCTTGTCTCCTTTATATAAGGCAGAACACTATGAGCCCTTGCTCAGACCACGACCTCACCTGGATCACCTCAAGTATGTTGATCTTTGTGGTTAGAAAGACCATTGGTTTTAGGACTCCAAAGGAGTCTTCATAAGATGAAAAGATGGAATCATGGTGGTGAATCATATAACTTTTCTTTTTCTTTTTCTTTTTTTTTTTTACTTCTGTAAATCCAAGTTAATCAACATATAGTGTAGTATTGGTTTCAGAAGTAGAACTTAGTGATTCATCACTTACATATAACACCCAGTGCTCATTGTAACAAGTGCCCTCCCTAATGCCCATCACCCATTTAGCCCATTCCCCAACCCACCTCTCTTTTAGCAAGTCTCAGTTTGTTTTCTGTATATAAGAGTCTCTTATGGTTTGCCTCGCTCTCTGTTTTTATATTATTTTTCTTTCCTTTCCCCTATGCTCATCTGTTGTGTTTCTTAAATTCCACATATGAGTGAAATCATATGATATTTGTCTTTCTCTGACTGATTTATTTAGCTTAGCATAATACACTCTAGTTCTATGCACATTGTTGCATATGGCAAGATTTCATTATTTTTCATTGCTGAGTAATATTCCATTATATTCTTTATCCATTCATCAGTTAATGGACCTTTGGACTCTTTCCATAATTTGGCTATTGTTGATACTGCTGCTATAAACGTTGAAGTGCATGTGCTCCTTCAAATCACCATTTTTGTATCCTTTGGATAAATACCTTTTAATTACACTAATAATATTTGACTACATCTGTAATATTTTAAAGCATTCCAAGATATGGTATTATTTCACTCAAAAGTACTTTAGTGACTATTTCCAACAGATGAAGACTTTTGAGAAAAGCTTACTCGTGATCATATGGCTTATTATAATTTTAGTTTATTCATCTGTGAAATGGCATGAAAACCCCTGAAAACTCATTACAAGGTAATAAATGAAAAATAACAGCTAATGATGTAAGTGAAGAGCCAGGAAATATTACTATAATAATTAAGGGATAGGAGAGCTTCAAACAGGAGGCAGGTAGTCAACAGCATCAAATGTTACTGAGGTGTCAGGTAGAACAAAGACTGAACAGTGACCACTGAACTTGGCATTGAGAGGTCTCCAGGGCTCTTTAGAGCTATCTCAGTGGAACTGTAGAACTGGACGCCAGGTGGTAAAGGAAATAAGGTGTGAAGAATATAAAGAGTGTATAGGCTACATTTTCTATAAGTTTGATGAACAGTAGAAGCTTAGGGGCTACTTCTACCCTTGGGAGAAGCTAGGGTTGAATGAAGGTGCTCCTTAGGATAAGGCATTTCTTGTAAGCAAGGATCTAGTTAAGAGGATGAGCTTGAAATGTATGAGAGAGAAGAGACAATTGATAGACAGGGTCTTGCTGAAGTAGCAGGAGTTGGGATCAACAGCATGAGAGGAGGGGTTGACATTAGAAAGAAGGGATAGCTCTTCAATCATCCAACATATATTTACTGAGCTCTTCTTGTGTGCCAGCCATTATATGGGGTCCTAGAGGATGTAATGGAAAACAAAGCCTGGTCTTGTCTTCAAGGTTTTTCCAGTCTACTGGTTGCTAAAATCCAACTAAGCAGGCAGTTGTAGTTGTTGTGATACATGGTCTCCTAGCCAGTTGTTTAGAGAGGGTCTCAGAAGAATTCCCAAAGGAAAAACTCTGAGCAGAGATATGGAAATTGAGTATAAGTTGGCTGGGTGAAGGGGATGGGGACAGGATGTTCTTAGCAGAAGGAACAATGTGTGTGAAGGTCTGGAGGCTGAAACAAACATGGTCTGTCTTTTACCCACTGGAGGATCAGCCAGGTAATGTTGGGGTAAAGATGCAGGTAAGTTTGGAAGTGGAAGCCAGAATTGCCAAAGAGTATATTGAAGGACTTGCCTTCTTGGAGGCTGGAAATGGTAATGCAGGTGATGGAGACATTGAGCAAGGGCTGTGAGACTGGAGATGAGATTAGCCAATTTATTATGTGTTTAAAGGGCAGGTATTGACTTCTACATTGTAGAAGGTGTTTCTGCTTTGCACCTCTGCTGTCATCACTGAGTCCAGGTTGTCCTCCCCTGTCCCCTAGACCACAGACACAGCCCCCTCCTTGGTCTCTGCCCATCCACTCTTGCTTCCCCCATTCCCTTCTCTGTGCATCAGTCTTTTAAATGGATCACATAACCTCCCTGCTTGAACCCTCTGATAGCTTCCCATTGCACATAGAAAAAGAACTCTAGGTCCTTTGCCATTCTACAAAGTTCTGTGTGACTTCTCTGCACAAATCTCCAGGCTCATCTTGAGTTTCCTCATCTCTTTGCTCTAGCTGCTCTGCCTCATTTCAACCCTTCCTCAGATCTGCCATGCTTCCTCTTCCTTCCAGCCTTTGCATATATGGCCTCCTGTGGTTGGATCATTATTCTGTCTGTCCCAGCTCCCAACCCCTCTCTCTACCTCCCACATGGCTCACTCCTTAGACCTTAGCTCAAATCATCACCACCTCTTGGAAGCTCTCCCTGACCTCCCAGAATAGGTCACATCTCCCTCTTTACAGCACTCAGAACATTATAAGCTTATGTAATGTGGGCATTTAATATGGGAGCAATTTTACTTATAATTGCTTAGTTTTTTGACTAACATTCTGCTCTACCATTATTGTAAGCGCCATGACAACAGAAATGATCCTGTCTCCCCCTCTAATCTTTATGACCCCAGGGTCCAACACAGGGTCTGACACACCATAGGCACTCAATACATACTTTGAGTGAGTGAATGAATGAATGAATGAATACGTGGATATTAGTACTCCCTAAAAAAACATTGCATCTGAGCAAATCCTTATAGAGATGTTGATTCAGTCCAGTTTCATCTGAACATGAGCAGCCTTTTTCTACCATCATGCCCATTTGATTATTTTCATCTTTTTTACAACTATGTCAACTCTCTGCATGCTCACGCATGTATATTGGTGGCGCAACCCCCACCCCAGTAAACACATCGTTTAGACAAGAGACAGCAAACGCGCTCTCATCAAATCCATGCCTGCGACCAGGAGGTGAAACAGCCTTCATTGCTTTAGCACACATGTTTATTGATGATGCAGATTAAACTTTAATCATATTGCACAGTTTCAATTTCCAATTGAAATTGAAAGTCTGAGCCACGTATGGGTTTTTATTACTTTCCACTTATGCTGCTGATGGAAGCGATCGGAGGGGAGCCATCTTCTCAGGCCTCAGGTGGGGTGTCTGGGCCATAAATCAAATTAATGCTGCAATGTAGCCGAGGTGGTAATGCACAATAGGAGATGAGAAGGGTTAGGAGCAATTTAGCAGGTGTGGGGTTCGTCATTGGGGCCGGATGGTACCTAATATGAGGGGACTCCAAAGTGGAGAGAGGGGCTTCTGCCTCCAGTTATCTTTCTGGCATGTGCCAGAGGCAGGCGTGTTCATAAGCAAAGGAAAATGCTATTCAACTATGCAATCAAAAACAGCTACTGTAGCAAAATCTCCTCTTGAGGAAGGATACAGCTTTTGCGTGTGAGTGTTTTAACATGTGAATCCCTAAGGGCAGCAGACACTGCTGAAAGGGATGACAGTCGGTGTTTATCTCACATTAGACCAGAAGGATTTTTTGCAAATGTATTTAGTATTACTGTAAAAACACCTGTTGCTAAGAATGTGGATGTCAGTATCATCATAAATGCAGAACACCAATGCCCATGATTTGTAGTTGAGCTTTTATTCTCTACTGGAAAGATCATTCATCTATTTGGGGTAGATGGCAGTGGCTGTGAAGTTGTCTTAGGTATCAGGCTGGTGGTGGACCAAAAAGGAGAAGTGAAGCCTTCAAGCCCCAATGGGAGAATGGTAACAGCTATAAGTAGCATTTATTGAGCAATGATTGTGTGCTGGTCCCTGTGCTGAGCACTGAGCTAACCTTCATATCAGTTGTATGAAGTAGGTACCGTTAATAATGCATATGTGTGAAGTACTCATTCAGCACGTGGCATATGGTACATTCCCAATGTATTTTACTGTTTGTAATTATTCCTTTGTCCACTTGGGTAAATGAAGATCCAGAGAGGTAAAATGACATGGCCAAAATCACAGAGCTAGGAAGTGGCACAGCTATGATTTGACATTGAGATGTCTGACTTCAGTACCTGGATTACTGACTACTATCTACAGTAGCCTCTCATCTAAAAACCCTCCTCTGAAGAACAGATCTGTGAGAAAAAAAAAACCCACGTGTGTGTGTGTGTGTGTGTGTGTGTGTGTGTGTGTGTGTGTTTGGGGAGGGGAGTCCAAGCTTGAGTCAATAACTGGGGAATTCAATGTGGGTGAACAGTTGAAGAATTTCAGAGCTCATGAGAAATTGGAGGGCTGGGTAAATAGCTAGCTGGCCAGATCAGTGATTTGATAACTGTTTACAAGACGTCCACTTAGGGACGCCTTGGTGGCTCAGTCTACTCTTCATTTTGTCTCAGGTCATGATCTCATAGTTGGTGAGATTGAGATCTCTCACCCTCTCTCTATACCCCTTTCCCGCTCACACACACTCTCTCTCTCTCAAAATATATAAACTTAAAAAAAAAAAGACCTACCCTTAGTGGTAGCTTTTGAGATACAAGGATGAAAAGATGTAGCCCAGTCCTCAGGAGTCTTAGTCTATAGGGAGATCTACTGTTTCAAATGGGTTTTGCTGGCACCCAAGTTTGGTCCACTGCAAACCTTGGTTTGCTCACATTCCTTTCCCAACGTGAATACTTACATGAGGAAGGCATCCTGGCTTCCTGATACATGACCTTTGCCCTGTGTGGCATCATTTTTGCTGAGCTCCACGAAAAACACTGTAGGGGAGGCTGCCTGAGTTTTATTTCGTACATCTTTAAAGATCCTGGCTCTCTTCCTTCACCAAAGACAAATGCTTAACAACTCAGCACTGGAAAATCCCCATGCCACTAGCAGGTAGAGGAGGGGAAATCTGAGCTAAACCATCTACAATCCCAGCAGGATAAAAAAAAGATAATAGCTCCACTGGCTTGCATTATTGAGATCATAGTTCCCATTGTGTGGTAGGTATTTCACTGGGTACATCACATACAGTATCACAACAACCCTTCAAAGCAGGTGGTATAATTCCCTTTTATAGAAAAAAAACAAAAAAAAATCCCCATGAAATAACAGGCTCTGAGAGGTTACAACACCTACCTGGAACACACAGCTAGAATCTGTAGGCACAGGTATACATGTCTGATTCCCAACGGTATGCTTTTCTAACTATGCAACATTGCCTCCCCTTGTTATTATTAATTTTAATTTCTTCTACCTTTTTGAATAAGTAATATCTGCAGATGTTACAAAAATCCAAAGGTACAGCAGTATATAGCATAAAACTCCCTTCCACCTCTGTCTTCTGGTCCTAAAGTTTGACAGTGAACATCCCCCAGAAAGGAAGAGATGAGAGGTCCATGGACCTTGCCCTCAAAGAGTTTCTGGGCAAGTGGAGTAGTGTAAAGGAACCCTAGAGGCAAACTTATTGGACAAAGCAGAACAGTGTGACAGTTCCTTCTAAGATGGATATAAATGCTTTAGGAGAATAGTTGGAGTATTTCCAAACATTGGGGAAAAAATATTGGATGCCTGCACGGATGAGGTGATATTTGACCTGTCATTTGAAGTATGAGATGTGCATAAGAGACTAGAGAGGAAGATGTGAGAATAATGTTATCAAGTGTGTGGGTTTTCTGCCCAGGGTCTTCCCAAAGGCTGTTTTCAGTTTCTGGAGCATGATTCCTTCCCCTTTTACCCAATCGGTTCTTTTTTATCCTTTCAATCACAGCTCGTCTGTCCCAACCTTAAGGAAACTTTTCTTGACAAGCCATACTTAGGTTAGACACCCCTCTTACTTGGATGTCTGTCCTCCTTTAGACTGGACATCCAGTGCTAACAGGGGCTGTGTCCATCTGGTCAATGCTTCATCTCAAAGCACACAGATGAGAATTAGTGAATACAGTTTGGATTCAGCCCCTAGTCTGGCCCTCACTAGCTGAATGACCTTGGGCAAGTGACTTAAACTCTCATTGTTATATTTATTTCTTATAATAATAGCAAGCACTTTTATAACACTTCTATATACCATGCTCCAATCTAGGTACTTTTGCATATAATAACTCATCTAATATACATAACAACCTTACAAAGTAAGAACTAGTATTCCCATTTTACAGATGAGGATACTGAGACCCGGTATGGAAGGCCAACTTCTAAGATAGGCTTTCAGTGATCCCCATCTCCTGGAATTTATGCCTTTGTGTTATCCCCTCTCCTTGAGAGTGGATTGGATTAATGGCTTGCTTCTAACTAGTAGAATATGGCAAAGATGATGGCATGCCATTTCCCTAGTTAGGTTAAAAAAACTGAGACTTCCACTTTGCTAGAAGACTGCTTCATTTGCTCTCTCAGCTTGCAGGCTTTGGTGAAGCAAATTGCCATACTGGAACTGAGACCAACAATCCAACATTACTCAAGAAATTGAATCCTGCCAGGCTTAAGTGAACTTTGGAAGCAGATACTACCCCAGTTAGGTATGGAGATGACTGAGCCCTGGCTGACACCTTGAGTATAGCCTAGTGAAAGAACCTAAATAAGAAGAGTCAGTTAGGCCATGTCCAAAACTGTGAGATCATAAATGAATGTTGTTTTAAGCCACTAAGTTGTGGAATTGTTTGTTAAACAGCAATAGATGACTAATACAACCAGAAAGTTTAAGTCACTTGCCCAAGATCACATAGCTAGTAAGTAGGGGACCTGGGTCTGAACTCAGGGAATCAGGCTCTGGAGTTCATGCTTTTAAGGACTGGAATCTACTGCCTTACTGTAAATACAGGGATACTTCTTATACCAACTTCAGAAGTGTTCTGGAGATTAAGTGATAACCATTGAAGGTAAAATGCTTAGCTGAGCACATGGAACATAGTAAGGACTTAATAAATGTCAGATATAATTATCTTTATTGTTGTTTGGTATTTTCAAGACATGAGCAAGGAAAAGGGTCAGTCTCCTAAACGTGAAGCCTGCAAGATGCTCATAGTAGCCTTAAAGAGAGTAGCTCTTAGCCTTCATTAAGAACCATCCCAAGGAGGGTATTTAATAAAACATTCATGAGCCACCACTGCTGGGGAGCTTGAAATGGCAGCCCCCAGGTGACCCATAACTGCAGGCAGATGCACCTCACTAGCCTCTCCCCCTCCTTTATAGCATCTCCACAGAAGCCCTGAGAGCAAGAAGGGAAGGGATTGTCTGAAACTAAGCCATCGTTATAGTTGGACAGCAACAACTTTGAGAATTCTAAACAAACACTTTCAGGAAACCATTTTCCTTAAGAGTCAGGGCATTGTGAGCAGAACTTGCCTGAGCTTCTTAAGGCAGCTTCCCTCCCCATTTTTTCAGGGAGCCATAGGGCAGAGGATGTTTCTGGAGGCTGTATCCTGGGCAAGCAGCCTCCATCATTCTGTGCTCTTCAGTCCTTCCTCGAGTTCAGAATCAGGGAATTGCACAGGCCTATCTAGAAGATAAGGATGCTGTGTGCTGATATCCGTGACTTGGGGACCCAAAAGAAGTGGGGAGGACATGTGTCTAACTCAGAGGTCTGTCTTTCATCCCCCTAATCATAGTGGACTCTGTTGATAGAAAAGGCATAACTTTCTGAAAAAGAAGACTTAATATTCAAACAGAATTGTAATGCATTCTTCTGAAGGGCAGAAAAATGTGAAATAAATTCTGGCTTTCTTTTTATCTACCCCATCAGCAATTTGCATAAAGCTAAATTATCTATGTTTACACAACAGCCTTTATTAGCTTTTCTCTAGTTAATTTTTAGTGTATCTCTCACCTCTGATTCTATATTTTTTGCCTCTCCTGATACAGACTGAGTTTTCTCCTTGGTTTGTATATATACTCTAAATAATTTAAAATTCTTGATATGTGACTACTGGCCTTTAGGAAAACACAAATACATTTGCTGTAGCATGTGAATCCAAGAAATTCAGAATATTTGAAGACATCGATGACGAGTCTGTTAGTAGCATAACTTGAAATGTCAAAACTTATATCCAAAAAACTCAATGCCTGAATTCTTCCCTTATTTGTTATTGCTTCCACTTTTTCATTATAGAGTATGGGTTGTTATGGTGATGGGCAGCTGGGATGTTGAGAGGCTCTTGGAGAAAATATATTATCTATGTGAAATGATCCATTTCTAAGTCAGGTTAGGGATGGCAAATTGTCTCCTCCTGTGGTCCAATCAGTCAAGCGTCATAAGGTTAATAAAATACCTAAATGTTACTTGACTCACACAGCTTTGTCTTCTTTAAGGCTCTTGCTTAATAGGTCATAGCTATGAGAGGGGGAGGGTCCTTCAAATACACGGGGATTTACTAGGGGTTGGCAAACTATGGCCCACAAGCAAAACCCATCAACCATTTTTTTTTGTAAATAAAGTTTTATTGGAACACAACCATACCTGTTTGCATCATATCCAAAGTCGCTCTTATGCTATAACAGCAGAGTTGAGTAGTCATGATAGAGACTGAAAATGGCCAGCAAAGCTTAAAATATTTACTGTCTGGCCCTATAAGAAAAAGTCTGCCAGGGGCACTTAGGTGCCTCAGTCAGTTAAGCCTCCAACTCTTGGTTTCTGCTCAGGTCATGATCTCCAATTCAAAGGTTCTAGCCCTGCATTGGGGTCCACAGCTGTCAGCGTGGAGCCTGCTTGGGATTCTCTCTCTGCCCCTCCCCTACTTGCACTGTCTCTGTCTCTTTCAGGATAAATAAATAAACTTAAAAAAAAAAAAAAAGAGGAAAAGTGTAAAAATCCCTGGTGGTGTCATGGCTATGAGAGAAGTAGGATCCTGTTACAACAGAAGTGTCATCTCCTTGACTAACTAGTTGGTTACACCTGTGTGTACCTGTGCCCTATCTTGGTCTGTCTCCTCATTTCTAAAATGCAGATATCTCTGTCCACAGCTGGCATCCTCCTCTAGGACAGGGGCCATCGTCCTTTGGCCTTTCTTTCCTTCCTCCATTCACTCCCAGAAGAGTGCCAGTGATATATGCAGCAGGAGCTGAACAAATGTTTGTTGAATGAATATGTGTCCAACATTATTATCTTGCAGAGTTGTCATAAGGCTCAAATGGGATAGGAGAGCACACAGTCTGAGAAACATAACATGCTCCAGCACAAGACGCTATTTTAGGCAGATCCATTTCTGGCCATAGAAAAGTGGAATTAGCTCACTTGTTCTTGACATCAGCCTTTGTGTGCTGGATTCCCTTTGTTTCAGTTTGGTTCTTCCAGTTGCAAGAAACAGACGCCTTCAACTTACCTCAGAAAAACAGAGGTGTATCATTAGGATAGCTGTGAACTACAATTAGAACCAGAAAGCTGTCAGGACTTGCGACTGCTTTAGGAACTAGTCTCTCCGATTCTTTCTCTCTCTCTTCGTCTCTCTATTCTCTGTAATCATCTGTTCAGTTCTCCTTTCTGTCTGTTGGCTAGTTTCCTCACACTCCATCTTTTCTGCTCATGCAGAAGTTTGGTTTTTTGACGGTTTGTCTTCTGTAGCTCAAAGTGTCTTTTCATCCTCTGATACTGTGCCATCTTGGTTTCCCAGCTTTATAACTGTCAACACCTCAGAACAGTCTGGTTGGCCAAATGTATCTTTTCATCCCAGGTCATGGGGGCCATAAGTCATTGACCATATTTTGGATCCGTTGTTCTTGGGTCACATAGTGCACATGTGGCCCAATTAGCTGGCAGGTGGGAGGAGGTCATTGAAGCGATGGGGATGTAGGGGCAGACACTAAATGACATCCCAAATGTGACCCTCTCTGTGCTCTCCCTTCCTTTTATAGACTCTGCCTAATACTCAATTCTGTAAAATAACTTAATACTACCATTGTGGCACATGACTGGCAGCAATTAAAGATGGAAGGCCAATTTCATAAGCCTCCAGTTTGTTTACTGACATATGGACCATTGGAAAACCATGTTTTCAGATGTGGTGTCCCCACAATGTATGTCCTTGAGGTTTTCCTTCTGTGAAGCCTGTGAGGTTGGACCATGATGTAGAGATAAAGTAGGGATCCCACGGTTAGATGTCTGGACTCACTGGGAAGTGAGACAGAGAAACTGGGATCAAGGGGGACTTATATCAGGAAAACCTTTTGAGTTCTATTATTTACACAGAATCCCTGTCTTCATATTTACACAGAATCCCTGTCTTCATACCTGAAGCTAAATTGATTAGGATCTTTTCATTTACTTGAGGTTGAAGCCAAGCAAATAGACAAAAATAAAAATGGTTGTCTTAGAAAACCTCTCCTATTGGCTTCTTACCACCACCAAATCCATCATGAAGATTTGTTATCCTCATGATTCTACCCTATTATTTCTTTTCCTCCTCGCATTCACTAGTTATTGAATGCATTCGGGCTATTTTCCTTGGAAGAAGCCAGCTAATAAATGTGATAAATTACATGTGTAACTGGAGAGAGTTTGGAAGCCCAAATGAGGGCTTCCTCTTACCCTCACTGCTTTCTCTCCAGCCCCCAAATACAAGTTAGAGATCTTGGATTATAAGATGTTCAAATAGACTCAAGCTAATTTAAGCAGAAAACAAATTTAGTAGTAGGATATTGGATCATCGAATCAATGAGAAGGCTGGGGAACCCAGTTCAGAAAGGGAAAGGAGTGCTCTGGTATCTTGGCAGTGTGAAGTCAACAACATCCTTGAAAATGTGTCACTCTGGAGGAAGTGATGTCATCTACTTTGTCTCCTTATGACTCTACTCAAGATTCAAGGTCACAATAGGAAAGGGCCAATCTGCCACACTTGAGTCATATACCCTTGGGTGGGAGGTATCATTAAGACTACACACAATGAGTGAGAGGAAATTCTCCCAAAGGAAATTAAGGAGATGTTACTAAAGCTACAGGGAATGGATCCTAGGTTACCAAAAGCCAACAAATGTCCTTTACTGCAAAGCAGAGACTATGACAGTAGGGATCTCAAGGAAAAAAAATGGAGGAGTGGAGGACCCTTTGGGTAGAAGGCTGCCTCATTCAGATCACATCTTATCAGAATCAGATTGTATTTTGTCAGACACTTCACACATTGTGAGAATGGAGTGGTGTTCTTTGCTTCTAAGACAGTTTCTGTTCACTGAAGCCAGACCAGCATGTAATCAGAGCAGATAGACATCTACAAGCTGTGATTTGATGAGTTCTTGGAAGCCTCCCTTCCCAACACTATCCCTTTAGCCCCCAGCCACTTCTTGATGCCTGGAATCACACCGTGCTTCAGCTATCTCTTTGGATTCAGTATCGCTATCTCCATCCCCCCTATTCAACTGGCAAATGGCTCTAGAAAGGACAGCATTGTGAATCCTTAACATCTAATACTGAACAGTTTTTTTGCTCATTTACATTAAATCAATTCAAGACAACAAACACTGAACACCTATTGTATAACAGAAACTATGCTGTATGCTAGCTTAGCATGATAAACAAGATAGAAGCAATCTCTAAACTCATGGACCTTATAGACCAGCAGGAAAGGTAGGTTCATTACAGTTAAATGATGACAAAGTGATTTTGAGAGCAATAAGGCCCTGGGGGAAGAGGGAGAAATAGGGATGAGACAAGGAGGGTGAGGGAAGAAAAGGTGAGCTCTGTGACTTTTTTGGAGTGTGGGACAGTTCTTCCAGGACCCATCTTCTGTTGTTGGCTCTCCGGGTCACATGGGCTGCTTTTTGCCTTTCCCTTCCGTCAGAGTTGAGTGCAAGGGTCCTGACAGAGAGTGCAGACCTGAGACCCGCAATGAACGCTTCTGAAAGATGCATGTGCTTGAAGACAAGGTAAGGAAATCTGTGGCCTGTCGTGAGGCCACCAACCAGCACAGGGTGAGATGGCCCAGGCTGCTTCATCCAGCTGTTTGCTCCATATATTACAATAACATATCATGTGAGTATTCTTTGTCTTTCTGCCACATCATCAGTTCTCATTACTTTGTCATCTAAACATTTTTGCATGAATATCAGCTGAGTTTTGGGGCGAGTGGCTTCAAAGAATGAATCTGTCAAGGCTATGATATATGATTTTAAGTCTTTTATTGCCTGCAATTTTTCTTTTTATTTTAAGGGGTCTGTTTCCCCTTTTTATATTCCTCCAAGTATGAGGCTAATGTGGTTACAATAACGAAATTAGCTCATCACTTACTAACTGTTAATTTAATTTTTAATTGTCCATTAAATCAGGCACTGGGCTGTTTATATTTTAATTTTTAATGTCAGAGAGTTAAATTGCTTTCCAAATGAAGGTTAACAAGGGAGGGCTTTTCCTGACTCTGGAAACACGCGAAATCATGTGGAATCATAAACACGATGCTGCTATTAGGAATATGGACAAAGCCTGAAGAATTAAGATAATCATAAGTATTTATTGGTACTCGCTATGTGCTAGACTCTGTGCTAAGTGCTTTAGATGCATTATCTCATTGATTCCATAAAAAGTCTGCTGTAGTTCTGTTCTTACTGCCATTTTATATATGGCAAAGCTGAGGCTCAGAGAGGGCAAGACATGAGCTTAAGGCTTCACAGCTCATAATTGGATGACCCAGGATGGAACCAAAGTCTCTCTAGCTGCACTTCTAGCACTCTGAGCTGAAATGCTACACTGCCCTGTTCAAGGAAGTAATAGGGAAAGACATGAGAATAGAAAGACAGTATAGTATAATGAGAAGGGTCCGGCTGTGGAGAGACACTAACAGATTCCCCAAAATTAAGATTCAGAATTCTTGGGCAGGATGATCTAACAGGTCCCTTTAGGCTATTGCATTCTCAGATTCTGTGACATTTCACCTGCAGCTATGTGCTATTAGTAGCTGAGGTTCTCGTGGCCAGAGAGCTATTGGAGCTATGGGCATTCCTTCTGCCAAAAACACAGAGAGGTCAGAGTGATGCCCCCTCTTGGGTCCATTCTGTTTTCTTTGTAAACAAGAAAGAATAGCAGAACATGGCATCTTGTGTCTTAACTATTTGGACAAACAGCGTTCTGTAGGGGTGTGTGTGTGTGTGTGTGTGTGTGTGTGTGTGCGCTCACGCGCACATATGCATGTATGTGTGTGAGTGTATGCATGCATGTGCTTGTGTGAGTGTGCATCATGTACATGTGTGTTTGTGTGTGCATTTATGTGTGTGAGTGCATGCATGCATGTGCTTGTGTGAGTGTGAATGCATGTACTTGTGTGTGCCAAGTATATGAGCGTGTATGCATGTTCTTGTGTGTGCATGTGTGTGCATGTGCACTTGTATGTGCATGTGTACATGTATGCATGGTCGTGTGTGTGTGTGTGTGTGTGTGTGTGTGTGTGTATTGTTCAGTGGTAACTAAGGAGTCTGGAAAGCCAGGAGGAATATACCAGAGAAGAAAGAGCCAGAGGGACAAAAGCCACAGCAGTTGCAGAAATTACTTATTTTGAGAGTATCTTTAAACATCCCTACCAAGAGCAACACTTCAGGCTCTCCTCAGCTAACCCCTAACTGGAGATAAGCTGATGGATAACTGAGAACCAAATAGCTCCTTCATTCCTTCCTTCTTACTTTTTCCCTCCCTCTCACCCTCTCTCCCTTCCTCCCTGGCTCCCCCTACACTTCCTTCCTTCCCTTTGTCTGACAAATACTCACTAGAATTCTCTGATTCAGACACCGCACTAGGTGCTATGAAGACAGTACTGCACAGAGTGGCTCTCTTTCTTGCATATTGAGAGTTCACAGTCTAGAAGTTTCCCAGGGGCATAGAATATGGGAAAAGGGTATTGCATTCAACCTTTACCTCGTGGGGGGGGGGGGGAAGGTGGGATCTTCCCCCTCTCATTTTGAGTGGAATCAAACTGGAAGAGAAACTATGCCATTTTCAGAGACAATCAATTTCAATTTCTGCTGAGGTCTGATTCTTCCATGACCCCTGGAAGCATCATGGCATAGAATTAGAGTATGGACTCTGGAGGCAGACTTCTGGGGTCCAAATCCCGCCTTCTCTATGTCTGGCTTCTAGACCTGCGACAAGTTACTTAACCCCTTTGGGCCTCAGTTCCCTCATCTGTAAAATGGGGATAACAAGAATTTCTACTCCAGGGAGTTGTTGCCAGCGTTAAATAAGAATACTCACAAAGTACTTAGAAAGGTGTCTGGTCTATACTAAATGCCGGATAAAGGTTTGTTAAGTAGATGAAACTTCCACTGCATGTCCCTACGTAGCTCCTGGACTAATAACCTGGCCAAGACTTAGCTGATTTCCTCTGGGGCTTTGTTGTATGTGATCCTGGGGCTCTAATGGTAAGGTAGCAAGACATCGACACGGACTTAAACCTTTCTCTCCTCCCCCCTCATGAGCAGACTCCAGGCACCACCAACCTTTACTTTGTCTCAGGAGAGCCCAAGGACATTTGTTTTGTAGAATTCTTGGAAACCTTGCCAGGTAGTCAGGTTGCCTGGGTGACATGGGCAGTTTCTTTGTATGTTTGATACCTGTGGCCCAGATTTTAGCTCCTGAGAATAAAATGTTTATGTGTTGAACTGTGCCCCTAAGGAGCAAGTTGTGTATGTGTAGAATGTACATGTTTAGGAATACCTGGGTCCCTAGATGTTCCTCTCTTTCCTAAGAAGAATATGAGACAAGACCCCAAAGAACAAAAAGCCTAAGTAAAGCTAACATTCTGATCCTGGCCCCCAGAGCACTGCCAGACCCATCCAAGAGCTTCTGAAAAACAATTGAGTTCTAAAAGGAAACAAGAGGAACAGTCAATGGGGCTTGGTGATACTGGCTAAATTCCCACTGTGATTAAATTTCATATTTTACCCTGGGCTGGGATGGTTTCCAGAGACCAGTTTATGAAAACAGCTATATTGAGCCAGCTCTGTTTTCCTAAATAACTATGAAATTTAGAGCCCTTTTCTGAATTGGCAGGGTCTCAGAGAGGAAAGGGCTCTCATCAGTGAAAGACACACCAGCTTGGAGTCTGGTAATACCCAATTTCCCAGATTACTCTAGGAGATATGCAAAAGCAGACATTGTTCTTAACCAGAATAATCTAGCAGAGTGACATGGTTTGGGGGGTGAGACATCCTGAGTTTTAGTCCTGGCTCTGCTACTTATTAGGTGGTTACCTTTAGAAAAATCACCAATCTTTTTAAGCCTTAGATCCTTCATCTGTAAAATGGGTGTGTTAGTCAGTTGTTAGTTATTCTGCAGTAACAAATAGTCCCCCAAATCTTGGCGGCTTACGGCAACAGAGATTTATTTCTCATGTTTCAGCTGTGGTTAACTCTCACCTATGGTTCTATGGATCATCTCCATGTAGATTCTTCATTTCAAGATCTAAAATAAAGAATCATCCACTTTCCTATGGATGCATATGGGTTAAGGAGTGATGGTAGAGTCATGCAATGTCTCTTTCACTCAGATGTCCCCTTTCTTCACTTTTGCTCATGTTCCATTTGCCATGGGGGCAGGGATATTATACTTCTCCCACAGAGAGGCAGTGCAAATCACATGTTGGCTAACAGGGTCGTATAACCCTCTTACAGGCAGGACAACAAATAATTTGGTATATTGTACCTACCATAATGAGATAATAATACTCTCTTCTTCACAGGATAGTTATGTAGCCCAAATGAAATCATACACATGAAAGTTTATTACAAACTATTAAGTTCTGTGTTCAAGCTAATTATTACCCTTTAATGCCAAATTCTCTATGGGTCTCATAGAGGTTGAGTGGAGACATATTTTGTGCATTTCTGTATTTATTTAGAAATCTGTTTGTCTTCAAATATATTCCCCATGTTCTTTGAGGACTGTCTTGGTGATTTCAATATCAACTTCTCTCCATCCAGCCCTTCTTATAGAACCATAGAATTCAAAGAGTTTAGTTAGTTTTACATGCACATAAATGTCTGGCCCAGTATTTTGGAAACTTGTGATAAAGAATTGTGGCATTACCTGGCCTTGTGTCACTAAGAATGACAGATTCTCCTGAATGGAGCTGGGCTTTGTCAGATGAGATATGACCCTTCATTGTCAACTACTCGTTGATTGACTCTATTCTTACTGCTGGAGAAGACATTTACAGAATCACGTCAGAGACTGGAAAAAATCTCCATGGACAATTGATTAGGAAACTGGAGATCTGGAATCTTGAGAAGGGGATTAAGAAACATGAAAATGCCAGGAAAAAGCTCATTCAGACTTAGAAGAAGCCTTCACTAGTTAATTAATTTATTCAATAAAGTATATTGAGTGCCTATTCTGTGCTAGGCACTTGGTATTCAAATAATTTGCTCATTCATTTATCATTTTATTTGATAAATATTTATTGGACATCTACTACACTCAACACACTGTTTTAGGCACTGGGAGTCTATCAGTGAACAGAACACTCAAAATTCCTTGTCATTAGGGAGCTTATCTTTGAGAGATGGGGGGACCACTCAGGAGACACACAACAAATAAAAAAGCAAGTGAAATAGATGGTATAATGGCACAAAATTAAGAAAATAAGTAAAGAATATAGAAAGTATTGAAGATAGGGATATTTTAAACAGGGTATCTTGGAAGGTGTGACTGAAATAGTGACATTTGAGAAAAGGCTTTAAGGAGGGTGAGGGAGCAAGACTTGTAGAAGAACGAGCCATGCAGAGGGAATAGTGTGGGCTCTGTAGGGCAGGAGCATGCCTGGTGTGTTTGAGAGACTGCAAGAAGGCCACTGCGGGCTGGTGTGGCATGAGCTGGGAGGATAATAACGAAAGATGATGTCAGATAGGAACAGGGGCCAAATCATGTAGATCCTTGTAGACCATTGTAAGCATTTGAACTTTTTTCTGGGTGAAAGAGAAACTCAACTGAAGGTTTTTAAGCAGAGGACCAAGAACTGAATGACAGTTTTTCAAGGTTCATTGTGACTGTGCTCTTGACAATGGACTATGTCTTAACTACCTAAAAGGTAGTTAGGACAGAATCAAGAGAGACCTGGTGGAAGGCCAATGCAACAATGTAAGTGAGAAGTGGTGGGGGCTCAGAGCAAGCCAATATGTGGTAGTGATAACAGGTGGTTGGATTTAGAATATATTGGTATATATTTTTTTATTATTTTTTTATATTGCTATATTTTAAAGGTAGAGCTGGCAATATTTGCATGTGAATTAGATAGAAAAGAAAACAGGGCCCTTGCTCTCGTGGGGTAACAGACACCAAGCATACGATTACAGGGCAGATAGAGGTGTGGTGGTAGGGGTACACACAAGTCCTTCTTGGGTACCTGGCATAGAAGTAATGAGATATCTTACCTGAATTTTACAGGATGGGTGAGATTTTTTTCCAAGAGAAGAAGAGGCTCTAAAAATGGTACATTGAGATAGAAGCCATCCAATGTTGGTGGAATGCAAATTGTAAAGAGTGGTGAGAGATGAGACTAGAAGACTGTAAGGAGCCAAGCTTTGGAGGGCTTATAGGCTAACTTGAGGAATGGAGCTCCCCCCTCCCATCACTTTTTTTCAGGTGATATGCCTTGGTTTCCACAACAAGTGACATTGTCAGATTTGGGCTCCTCCGTGCAGGGTCCTCCATGCATTGGAGGTGGAGGCAGACTTGGAGGCAGGCATGCAAGTTAGGTGGGTCTGAAAGTTGGGCGGGGACACGGTAGATAAGCCATGATTCAAGGAAGCAGAATTAGGTTGACAGACTCTGACCTCTCAATCACAGTCACAGTCCTGAGGAGCATGACAATAATGAAGCATTGCTCCAAAGATTGTACCTACTGGTTGTACCACTTCCTTCCATGTGGTATAGGCTTCCTGCCCTTTTCTAGAACCTGCAGGGAGACTTTTTAGCATTCAGGTAAATGCTGGAGGAAAATGACCCTTGGGAGGGCAAGGGACAGAAATCCAATTTAAGTTACAAAAGCATGTAGCATAGAAGGATACTGGGGCAGCCCTAGATTCATGTTTTCTGCTGGTTACTCAACAGTATGGAAAAAAATCCAACTTTCTTCCAATATATCTTTTTTTAAACAAATAATCACATATTTCTTTTTTTTTTAATTTTTTAATGTTTATTATTTATTTTTGGGAGACAGAAAGAGAGACAGAGTGCAAGCAGGGGAGGGGCAGAGAGAGAGGGAGACACAGAATCTGAAGCAGGCTCCAGAACCCACAAACCATAAGATCACCACCTGAACCGCAGGCCACTTAACTGACTGAGCTACCCAGGCACCCCCAAATATATCTTTATAAAAAGATGAGATACAATTGGCTGTGTCTGGGTCACATGATCACCCCTAGGCCAATCACCCTGAACAGGATAATATAGAACCTGATTGGCTCAGCTTGGGTCATATAATAATAACCCCTGTGCACCTGGAGGAAGTGGTTGAGGAACTTTATTGGACAGACACAAAGCAACAGTGTTCATAGTCCATTCTCTTGTGCAGAACACTCTCTGGAGAGGTGTTGGAGAAGAAGTGGCTTGCAGGTCTGGAGTCCAACGTAGCTCCAGCATTCTGCAACTCTATCTCTTGCCTGACTCTACAGGCTGCATTTGAATCACATAGCTATCATTTGCTTCCAAATTAAGCCATGCACTCTCAAACGGAAGAATTGTCTTAGGTAGTTCTCAATGCCAGGATAACCTGCCCTTCTCAAACTTGGCCTCTTCCCAAACTCAATACAAACGTTTCTTCCTCTGTGTAGTGTTTCTGTCATGACCAAGGGAGAATGAATGATCCAGTCTGTGTGCCTGTGGCAGTTTTTTCGTACCTCTGCTATAATGTCTAGAATATTCCCTTGTACCCAGCTGCTTACTGTCTGCCTCAGATCTTTGCTTCCCAGACCATGATCTTCTGGAAGACAATGACTAGATCTCATTCATCTTTGTATCCAAGTTCCATGAACAGTAACAGGAACATGATAGATATTCAAAAATGGTAGCTCAAAATGGTGATTTCTTTTTCCTCTGGCGAGACTGAGTTTGTATAAAATCAGCATTTCTTTTCTTTTTTTAAAAAAATTTAAATTCAAATTAGTTAACATAGAGTGTAGTATTGGTATCAGGAGTGGGATTTAGTGATCCTTACATATAACACTCAGTGCTCATCCCAACAAGTGCCCTCCTTAATGCCCATCACTCATTTAGCCCGTCCCCCCACCCACCTCCCCTCCAGCAACCCTCAGTTTATTCTCTGTATTAAGAGTCTCTTATGGTTTGCCTCCCTGTTTTATCTTGTTTTATTTTTCCTTCCTTCCCCCTATGTTCATCTGTTTTGTTTCTTTAAAAAAAAAATTTTAAAGTTTATTTATTCTTGAGAGAGAGACAGAGAGAGCCAGTTGAGAGGGGCAGAGAGAGAGGGAGAGGGAGAGAATCCCAAGCAGGCTCTGTACTGACAACAAGGAGCCCGTTGTGGGGCTCGAACCCACTGTGTGATCAACCGAGCTGAAACCAAATCAGTCGCTTAACCAACTGAGCCACCCAAGCACCCCATCTGTTTTTTTTTCTTAAATTCCACATATGAGTGAAATCATATATTTGTCTTTCTATGACTGTAAAGTCAGCATTTCTTAAAGAATACTAGCCCAGTAAGATGAAATGCTAAATATTCAGAGTAGATACGTAGTCTTTGTCTTCATGACAACTCTTCTTTTGGGGAAATGCCTTTCCCCCTCTCCCATGCTTAGTTTATTTTCAGAGCCTACTTCATATCCCAGGACACTGAAATTGAATTGGACATGGGTCCATGATCCAAAAAAGGTAAATTGTGGAAAAAATTATTTCCTTCTGTATCATAGATTGTCAGCTTGAGACTTCCATGGAGCAATATCACTGTCCAATGCAAAAGCCAAGAGATGTTCAAATACATGAGAAGAAAATACAGGGGAAAGAAAAAGTGAAAGAGGGACTGAAGGGAGGAAGGAGGGGGAGAGAGAGATAGAGATAAAGAGAGAGAGGGAGAAGAGAGGGAGAGAAAAAGAGACTGGTTGATTGATTAGATGGCATAATTTGAACCCCTGGATCCAGTTATCCTAAAGTATATACAATCCTAGGATTTGGAGTTATATGAACCAATGCATTCTTTTTCATTTAAACTAGATTTAGTTGGGCTTCTCCCATTTGCAGCCAAAAATTGCAGCCAAGATTAATACAATATTATATTTGCCTCTTAGAGAGACAGAAATCCTACTGGAACATAAAAGACTCTGACAAGTTTTGTAGGAAAGAAATCTGTCTCACTTTGTAGCTGTTTTTTTTAAGTTTATTTACTTATTTTGAGAGAGAGAGATTGTAAGCTGGGGAGGGGCAGAGAAAGAGGGAGAGAGAGAATCCCAAGCAGTCTCCATGCTGCCAGGGCAGAGCCAGATGCAGGGCTCGATCTCACAAACTGTGAGATCATGACCTGAGTTGAAATTGTGAGCCAGACACTCAACTGACTGAGCCACCCAGGTGCCCCTGTTTCAGTTTGTTTAACCAAGTCTCTCCCAAACGTGTTTGATCACCAATGCCTTTTGTCTAGTAACAAGTATTAATATTTGTAAGCCTACTGTTTCTACACTTTGTGAAATATGGGACTGAAACATTTGCTAATTAGGCTAAGAGAGCATACATTTAATAAGAGAAAATGAAGGTAATTAGTGTGCACAAGGATCAGATCCATGACTTGGGTCAACATAATGGGGAGAGGGCTAATACACTGAGTTAGGAGAATTCTCTGGCTCCAGAAGACTTTGCAGCACTTTAGTTAATAATACTAGCAGTAGAGTAATAGTATTAATTCTACTACTAGTAGTAATTAAGATGATTAATATTGATCATGCACTTACTGTGTGCCAGGAACAGTGCAAAAGCTCAGAGAAGTTGAATAACTTTTCCAAGGTAACAAAGCGGGGAGGTGGAGGGATCAATATTTGAACCCAGGTCTGGCTGACATGGAGACCCAGGCTCTTTGCCACTAAATGTTCATCCTTGAAAACTTGAAAATAAGTCATCTAACTAGATATATTGCATGTTTAAAAAAATGTTTAATGTTTATTTATTTTTGAGTGAGAGACAGAGTGCCAGTGGGAGAGGGGCAGAGAGAGAGGGAGACACAGAATCTGAAGCAGGCTCCAGGCTCCGAGCTGTCCACACAGAGCCTGACATGGGGCTCAAACCCACAAACCACAAAATCATGACCTGAGCCAAAGTCGGACACTTAACTCACTGAGCCACCCAGGCGGCCCAATGCACTAGACGTTTCTGATAACTACTGGCACATTTACATTTCACCAAGGAATCCAGTCAAAGAAGCTCCTCGTGTTTTCCCAAGCCTGTTTTCTGCTACACCCTAGCTGAAGCCACTCATGTGAATTGTAAATACATGCTAATATCATTATATTGTCATTGTCTCCGCGCTCCTTTAATGGGCCCAGTGTTTTTAGCTCCATAGAGGTACAGTGCGTACCATCTGCATGCTGCTGTTTGGGGACTGTGATTGTGACGTGAGCACAAGAGAAAGAAGGTGTCTGTAGGTGGATGCTGGCCATTTTGCCCCAACGTGCGACAACTCTGAAGGACCATTCTGCTTCAGAGCACCCCACAGGATTAGCCATGGCCATCTTGGGGGATGCCTTACCCCATCCTGCTTTCCCTTCCTTCCTTCCCCAGGTGTTGATCCCAACAGTGCCCCTAATAAGTCTCTTGCACACTGAAGTCTGTCTCAGAGGTGGCTTCATTTTAAGTATTCATATTTAAATGTGCATTTTAAATGTTATCAACTTTTCAAATTCAGACCTTCAATCTCCCCTAGAAAGTCTTGCCTGGCTCCCTTACACCATCATATATCCCTCTCTGCTCCCTTGAGTCCTTGTATACAACTCAATTAGAGCATGCATCACATTGCACTGGATTATTTACTTTTGTGTTTATCTTTCACTAGACTATGGGCCGCTTAAGTGTTTTATTTGTATTTGTCCCTCCAACCCCATTCATAGCTCAGGGTCTGGCACAGAATAGTTTCATAGTAAATGTTTGCTAGAGGATTCCGACCTCTTAAACTTTATAAATGCTTTAATAGAAGGATTTTTTTGTTTTGTTTTTTAGATGACTGAAACCAGCTTGAGGGGATACAAAAATATATTCACACACAGAAATTAAAAATTTCAGTGAAAATAACTTTAAGAACATCTGGATCAAGAGGTCCAAGTGATGGGGTGTCTGGGTGGCTCAGTCGGTTAAGTGTCCAACTCTTGATCTTGGCTCAGGCCACGATCTCATAGTTCATGAGATTGAGCCCCACGTAGGGCTCTGTGCCGACAGCACAGAGCCTATTTGGGATTCTCTCTCTCCCTCTCTCTCTCTGCCCCTCTCCTGCTCACATTCTTTCTCTCTCTCTCAAAATAAATAAATCAACTTAAAAAAAAAAGAGGTCCAAGTGAATGATATATACTCAGTTTTTCCATCTCTCAGCCTGTTTTGCCCTCTTTTGTCTTCTTTCTCAGCTGGGCTCTCTGGAATGGCAGCTCTGAGCATACATCCCATTAAATAAACAAACCCAAGGGAAAAAGAATGAATATCTCTTGATCCCAGTAAAAACCCAGAGCTGAAATCTCACTGGACCAGCCTGGGTCATGTGCCCATGTGTGAACCAATCATTGTGGCTAGCAGACTGACTACACTCGGGTTTTTTGCTCATCCTTGGAAGGCAGAGGGTGTCAGTCCTACCAGAATCCACAGCCTGAGGATGGGAGAGGGGTGGATAACCAAGGTAACTTACTGGTGTTTTTATCAGAAGAAGGGGAATGGATCAGGTCAGGCCAAACAAAAGATGTCCACATTGCATGTTAGGATTCTATGTTGGGGATGTTAGCAAAGACAAGAGGAGTATAACCCACTGAGGAAAAATGCTGTAGCAAACAGCAGATCCTAGAAGCCAGGTAAATGAGAGTGACTCTTCACTTTATACAGTTAATCATGAAGCTTCCCCCTTCTTCCTTTGGTATAGTACCCTATTACATTTTAGTGTTTTCCCCCAGATTATCAGATGCACACCTGTATGTGAAGCCATGTATGCCTTTGCCATGAGAAAGTATGCAAAGTCTGGTTTATCTGACAGGCTAACCTGGAGACATGCAAAACCCCCACCACCCCAGAGGGATGCAGGATAAGTGTCCATCAAAACAGGTTATTTGTGAGATTAATCAGGAAGATTTCTGTGATGGGAATTTGGGAACACTGAACTCAAAAATTTTCAATGGGTGTCTTTCCTGCAAGACTTCTCAGCAACTTTAATGTGCTAATGATCATTGAGATTTTCCATGAGGGGGAACAGATGGCAGAATTTCCTGACTCTTCCACATGGAACCATTTTTGGGACGTGCATATCACAAGGCTAGTGTTACAGAGAAAACATTTCGGATTGGCTCCACAATACCATCTTTCAAAAACATTTGCAAAATTCTAATAATGGAATTTGATTGTTACATAGTCAGAGCTATCAAACATGAAATAGATTCGTATGTTTATGGGGCAGACCATTGAACATAGGTATAGCTATTAAACAGCTTCTCTATTTTAAAAGGAATTTCATTGGGTTCTTGCAGACATAAACATCACCTCAGAAGGTCATGAATCCCTTTTCCCCACCAGATTCTTTATCCAAGAACATGACATTAAATCCCTTTGCTATCACACCACAACCTTGTTAAGTTCTAGTGTCCCTTCAATCATCCTTTCAATCCCAGGCCACCATTTTGTCCATTCTTTACATTTTCTGTGCCTGTTCTTACCTCCAGGCCTTTGTTCTGGCAGTTCCCCCTGCCTGAAGTGCCTTCTTCAGCACCCTGTTCTATGGCATCCAATTGGGTACAGCCTGCTAGGCTCTCCTCCCCAAAGCTGAGTCCTATTTGCCAGATTATAGTTGTGTTTTGGAAGTCACAGCTGTTGCGGGGAGAGGAAGAGTGTCTAGCTGCGTGTATACATGTGTGCACACGTATGCTGGGAGGGTCAGTGCTTGGGACTCAATGATAGAGATTTCTGGTTGTAGAATGGTTGTGGAGGAGATGAACGTCCCTCTTCCCTCTATGGTCTAGGGACACACTGAAACAGCCTGGAAAAGCAAGGAGTTGTAAGGAGAATGAACAGGGAGCTGCAGAGAACTTAAGTCTTAATCCTCTTTTGGCACTTCTTGGATCTGTGATTTTTGGGTGAATCACTTTCCTGTCTGTGTCTTGATTTCTTCCTCACTGAAATGATAGGATTGGAATAGACTGGTGGTTATCATACTTCACTGATCACTGGAGTCACGTGGAAAGCTGGTTAAAAAACAGTTTTCTGGGCTCCAGTCCCTGGAGAAAGGTTTATAACTTTGGGGGATGCCCGAGAATTTGAATTTTAACAAGCTCATCCAGGTGTGGGAGACATTGAGCTAGATTATTTGTAAGACGTTTTTCCAAAACAAAGCATTGATTGATAAAATCTGTCCTTCTGGAGTGGTGGATTAGTCAAAGTCTCTCTCCACACCACTACCATGGTTCTAATGGAGCTGTCAATCTCAGGACACCATCCAAGACTCAAGTCTATCCAATCATAGGACCACAGCCCTCTGGTCACTAAGAAGAACGTTTGGAAGTCATGTGACCAAGCCAAGCCAATCAGAGCTCTTCCCTTAGACATTTTGCTTGGAGCTAGAGGAGAAATAGTCTGTTCCCTTCGGTCATGGAACTCGGAAGGTCCTTATCCAGGACTGCCAGGTGCCATATGCTCTGCCTTATGAAAAAGACCTGTCTGTTGCAGGAGAGTGTGATGCTGGGCAGAAAACAGCTGGAGTGAGATGAGCAGAGTCAGAGACAATCCCACTGGCCTCGTTTCTCTGGTCCCAGTAGCTGCCCTAATGACTTCTGTCTATTCTGTGAACTAACCCCTCCTCTGTGAAACAGGAAAGCCCCCTTTTGCATAAGCCAGCTGAAGTTGGTCTCTGTCACTTTCAACTAAGAGAATCCTGTGGTAAATTCAGGATTCAAACCTCAGTCTGTCTCTGAAATCTGTGTTTCTTCTCACTGCTGTTCAACCTTGTCTTCTTCAATGGTGGCAAACAGCTTTTTTCATTAATGCTCCTCTGCTCCCTGCAGAAAATCTCTGCTCCTCCACCAGCTCCAGCAGTTTTTAAAGCTTAGCCCTCCTGCATGAATCTCACTGTGCTCTTTTCTTCCTCCTTTCTGTTCTGGTACTTCTTTTTGCACAAGTCATTTGCTAATGATCATTTACTGCCATGGACCATAATTTCTCATATCTATATTAAGCCTTTGTAACTTTTTTGCTCTATCTCCTCAATTAAATTATAAGCTCCTGGAGGGCAGAGGACATAAACTATATTTTTAAACACATTCTCCACCACTATGGGCACAGGGATGATCAAGGCAACTCCAGTTTTGTTGATTTGTAAGTGGAGGGGCTGGGATTCAAACCCGGGTAGGGTAGCCTCAGAACCTTTGCTTGTAGGTACTATGTCATCCAGAGCCACAGATGTGATGGATTGGGGGACTCTAAGGAGAGGACACCCAGAGGAACCTGCCTGTTCATTTGGGTTGATTTGGAGAAAGGCACCTCACTCTGCAAAAGCAGCCACATCTGCCCAGCAGCAGGCAGGATTCCCAAAGGAAACAGAAGCCTCCTTTATAAATCTGGCAGACATGATGTAAGTGCAAGTCGTTAACCTTGGTTCCCTCACCTCACTTCCTTCGAACACTGGGAATGATGGAAGCTGCCCTCGTAAGATCCAGAGCTCAGGCTCCCAAATGATGTGAGACTCACAGCTCTCCAGAGCCACTGCCTGGGGAGAATCATTCAGCCTCTGCCCCAGCCAAAGATGAGCCCTCACCCTGAGGGGCTGCACCTCGTACTGGGAGAGTCAGAAACAGAGACCCACAGGAAACCTGGGACCTGGTCCCTGCCCTCAGAGAGTCTGGAATTTATTTGAGGACACAGCTCACATCCACACATGAAAACCAGTTTGGAATATTTATGAGGCCGTCCAGCATCCCATGTAAACAAACAGTGCATGCTGCGTACCGGTAGAGCTAGGCTGTTTTGGAGCAGAGAGGGGCGTTGCAAATTATCTAGTTCCGGGGTCACTGAATGGTAGCCCATGAACTGAATTGGCTTGTAGATGTGTGTGTTTGACTCATACGGTGTTTTGTGTTACTTTTATATCCTTTGAGCCAACTTTTAAATTTGTGAAGAATTCATATAAAATACAGGTCTGGGCTTCTGTTAAAAAAAAGTAGGTGATCTGCCAGCCCTAGGCTTTTATTTGTGCATAGAATGTACCTGGGTGGAGCTAAGAAGAAGACCTTCTCAAGCAAGGACACAGGGTTTTCAATTTGCCAGAGTCGTGACGGGTTCCTATTGCCTCCCCCACTCCGAGGTCCAGTGTCATTCACTATGTATTGTTGCACGTGTACTCTTGTTTTCCTTATAGTAGAAAAATCACCCTTATTGACCTGCTTTTCTCATTTAAATCATCAGCCTTGTGCATTAAGCTTTCTGAACGTGTCAGATCTGGTTTCTTCCATACTCTACATTAATGAAATTGAGACTCAGAGACAAGAAAAGACTGAAGCCTGACATCACAGAACCCATCTCTGAGCTCAGTCCTAGTCAAGAGGACTGGAGGCCTGGGTCTCAAACCCTCACTAGCGCCTGTTGACTATATGTTCCTGGGAAGGTTGCCTCAGCATTCTGAGCCTCAGTTGGCCCATCCATAAAATAGGCACAAGAATAACCACTCTACGGGCTTATTTTGAAGATAAAAAGAGATAACTCTAGCACTTTGTAGATTTTATAAAGTGCAGGGAACCCTAATAACACATCTGTTTATACAGTGATCTGAATATTCCAGTCTTCATAGTCTGTGTTTAATCTGGGCCTCACAGTTCCTGCCATTGGCTTACTTAAATCTTGGCAGTGCTGGAAAGAACCTTCAGCCTTTTAGACTTTGATTTGCCTCATCTTCCATCTTTTTAGTTTGGATAACAGAAATGTTATATTCTTGGCCCTGTATCATATGTGCTTTAAGTAATTTATTGATCCCTCTCCCAGTGCATAGTTTTACAGGCCTACCCCCTGCACCCTGAATCAAAATCAGAGAAAAAAATCAAATAATTCCTTTTATGGCCCAAAAGAGCAATAACAAATGGTATTTCCTGAGCTATGGTCCAAGCCCTGTGCAAGGCAGATCCTTCACGTGCATTTAAAGTACACAGTGACCCTAGGAGCACCTGGGTGGCTCAGTCAGTTAAGCGTCCAACTTCAGCTCAGGTCATGATCTCACAATTCATGAGTTCAAGCCCCGTGTCGGGCTCTTTGCTGACAGCTCAGAGCCTGGAGCCTGCTTCGGCTTCTGTGTCTCCCTCTCTCTCTGCCCCTACTCCACTTGTGTTCTCTCTCTCTCTTTCTCTCTCTCTCTCTCTCTCTCTCTCTCTCTAAACTAAACAAACATTTAAAAAAATAAAGTTCACAGTGGCCCTATAAGGTGAGTGTGCTAGGTGTCTATTGCTATGTAACAAACCACACCAAAACTTCACATCTTAGAATGGCAATAAACACTTACTACCTCACATATAGTGTCTGAAGTCAGGAAGTTGGAAGTGATTTGGCTGAGTGGTTCTAGTTCAAGGTGGCCCATTTGGTTGTAGTCTTATCTGAAGGTTTGACTGGGGCTGGAGGATCCTCTTCCAAGGTGTTTCACTCACATGGCTGGCAAGTTGGTGCTGGCTACTGGCAGGAAGCCTTGTTCCTTTCCATGAGGACCTCTCTGGGTACAACTGCTGAGTATCCTCATGACATGATGACTGGCTTTCCCCAGACCAACTGATTCAAGAAAGAGCAATTCTCCAAGACAGAGGCTACAGGGTCCTTTATGGCAGGCTCAGAAGCTAGGTGCTATTATCTCAGCAATATCTTGTTGGTTGTCTGAATCAGCCCTATTCACTTTCAACGGGCCACATACAAACTTGAATATCAGGAGCAAGGATCACTGGGGCCATCTTGGAGGCTGGCTAGCACAGCAAGGAGTCCTATCATTCTCATATTAAAAACAGCAACTAAGGCTTGGAAGGGTTGTATAACTTGTCTACAATTACATGCACAGTATTGGCCGAGCTAAGATTCACACTGAGATCTATCTACTTGTAAACATGCAAATATATACTCTAAACCAACAACCATACTGCATCCCAAGTATTTTCAAAACTGTAAAGCATTCTGAAAGCCCATTCTATTAGTTGATAGGATTTTCTAGGAATAGGTGTAATTTCGCTGATGAGAAAGAGATCATTCAATCACTCATTCACTCAATCATTTATTCATTTATCTATTTAACAAATATCCATGGAATATTCGCCAAATTATTTGTTAAATAGATGAATGAATGGCTTGACCAAAAAAAAAAAAAAAAACCACACAGCTAATAAATGCAGAGCAGGATACAAACTGGGATCTGTAGGACTCCTAGTACAGTGATCTTTCCACCACCTATAAGGTTGTCTTGAATTTATTTTATGTGTCTTCAGAGCATCTTGATGAGGCTGAGAGAAATGAATTGACTTTCCACAGCTGAAAAAGGCACCAGCTTCCTTCCTCTAAATAGCTCTGAGCCTTGGAGCAGACAAGCATTCAGACCTGCACGAAAGATTTAGCTGGAGTCATGATTTGTATCTTACAGAATTTGTAATTATGGGATCAAGCCTCAGCCCCGAACATGTTCCAGGCACTAATCAAAAGTATTGTTGTAGATGGCTAACAAGCACATGAAAAGATGTTCAACATCACTAATCACCATGGAAATATAAGTCAAAACCGCAATGAGAAAACCACTTCACATCCATTAGGATAGCTAGTATGAGAAAACCAAAAGAGCAAGTGCTGATGAAGATATAGGGAAATTAAAACTCTAGTGTACTGTTAATGGGAATGTAAAATGGTGCAGTCGCTAATGAAAACAATAAGATGGTTCCTTAAAAAATTAAAAATTAAATTACCATGTGATTCAGCAGTTGCACTCCTAGGAGCATACTCTAAAGAATTGAAAGCAGGGACTCAAAGAGCTGTTTGTACAACCATGTTCATAGCATTATCCATGATGATTAAAATGGAAAAGAAACCCAAATATCAATCAATGGATGAATGGATAAATAAATGTATAGTGTATACACACAATGGAATATTACTCAGCCCTGAAGAGGAAGAAAATTCTGACATCTGCTACCATATAGATGAAACTTAAAGCCATCATTCTAAGTGAAATAGGCCTATCACAAAAGGATAAATACTGTATGACTCCACTTATATGAGGTGCCTATGTAGTCAAATTTGTAGGGATGGAAAGTAGAATGGTGGTTAGGGGGCAGTGAGGAATGGGGAGTTGTTTAATAGGCAGAGTTTCAGTTACACAGGTGAAAATGGTTCTGTACAAGGATGGTGTGATGCTTGCATCAACAGTGTGAATGTATTTAATACCACAAAACTGTACACTTAAAAATGGTTATGATGGCAAATTTTATGTTCTATATATTTTACTACAATTAAAAAAAATATATTGTCATTCTGTAATTACATCCTGAAGACAAACCCAATGACAACTCATCTTAGGGAAGAAGAAACAGAGGTTCTGAGATGCTAAGTCACTTGTTCAGAATCACATGGCTAAGAAGAGAAAGAGCTGGAAGATTTCAACCCAAGTCCTTTCCATTAAAGTACACAGCCTCTCTTTCGCCTGCTCCTGGGTTTGCTGCCCTAGGGAGGCATGGTAACCGTTTCACCATTACTGGGCAGCGATTTGTCAGTCAGCGAGTGCCTTGGGGAGGCAGTTGGCTTTTATGGTCTGAGAGCAGGCTGGGGAAGAGAACGAGGCACTGGGGCCCTTGACTGGGGACAGCTGGGATCAGAGCAGCATGTCTGCTATGAGCTTGTTCCTTCGAAAACATCTCGGGTGGTCCTTGGCTGCACAGCTAGGATAATTAGCTATCCCAGAAACACCAAGAAAGACATTTACAGGTCCAACTGCTGTCATTGGATATTTTCCTACACCAACTGGGCCAAATACCCTCAGTTTTTAAAAATCCTCAACATACTGGGACTCATTTTTGTTTAACTTGCAGGTGGGAGGGGGGTGCTAAGCATGACAGCATCACTTCAGCTCTAGGAAAGAGAGTGGGAGCTGACTGGGCGCTGTCCCCTCTTCCCTCCCTTATTTTCCAAGCTTTGTGCCTATATTTTCCACCTGCAGCCCCTTGCTGGGAAAAGTGACACTTTAATTCAGAACAAGTGAAAAGGAGGCTACACTCGGCTTAATGAGAAGTGACCGGGGAACACGCTGGATTAACCAAGGGAGACTGTAAAGTGCTGTGTAAATATCAGCTGCTGGACTGCTGGGGGTGGGAAGGGATCTGAGCCAGCCTGGAAACAGCCACAGCTCCCGGAGGTGAGACTGAGCAGGCAGATTTGCAACTCACTGAAACTTGGGATTTGCTGGGTGCTCTGAGACAGATGAGCTGGTTCTGAAAAGAGCTTCTGGGCCTTTCTGTGCCTGGCAGGAGCGTCTTACTGGTTACGATTCTGACACCAATTCCAACATGTGGGTTTTCCCCTCGCCACAGCAAGCAGTTCTCCGACACCAGCTGGGTGTCCGAGAATTCAATTCAATTCTGGCATCATCTACCTGGTGGTAGCATCAGAGCCCACAGGGTAAGGGCTCAGTAACACAAGACTCCCCAACTTCAGATGCCAATGGCAGGTCTAGGTTGTCAGCTGTGTTTCTGGCTGGCTGGCTATAGACGGGAAGTTCCAAGGACCCTCTCCTTGGGTTCAATTAAACTGCTAGAGCAGCTCACAGAGCTCAGAGAAGGTTTTACTTACTGGATTACCCATTTATTATCAGAGGATATAACTCAGTAACAGCCAGATGGAAGAGATGCAAATGGGGAAAGGGCGAAAAGCTTCCAATGTTCCCTCCAAGCAGGCCACTCTCCCCTGAATCTCCACGTGTTCACCAGCCGAACCAGAAGCTCCTAGAAGCTGTCCTTTTGGGTTTTCATGGAGTCCTCACTACATAGGCAAAATTGATTAACTCATTAGCTACTGGTGATTTAATTTAATCTCCAGACCCTGTCCCCTCCCTAGAGGTTATGGGGGTAGGACTGAAAGTTTCAATGCTCTAACCCCATGGTTTGCTCCCCTGGCCACTAGTCCTCATCCTTAGTTTACCTAGGGGCTTTCCAAACATTTCTAAAACAAGACACCGTCATCCTTTCATCACTTAGGAAATTCCAAGGGTTTTGCAAGCCCTGTGCCAGGAATGAAGACGAAGACTAAATATATATATTTTATTACAAATCCCAGCATCATGCTCATCATCCCTTATCATCAGGGAAATGGAACAAATCAAAGCTACAATGAAATATCACCTCACACCTGTCAGAATGACTAAAATCAACAACACAAGAAACAACAGGTATTGGCGAGGTTGTGGAGGAAAGGGAACCCTCATGCGATGTTGACGGGAATGCAAACTGGTGCAGCCATTGTGGAAAAGAGTATGGAGGTTCCTCAAAAAGTTAAACATAGAACTACCTTACAATCCAGCAGTCGCACTACTGGTATTTACCCAAAGAATCCAAAGCATGAATTCAAAAGGATACATGCACCCCTATGTTTATAGCAGCATTGTTTACAATAGCGATGATGTGGCAGCAGCCCAAGTGTCCATCAGTTGATGAATTGGTAAGAAATATAAGAATATTATTCAGCCATAAAAAAGAATGAAATCTTGTCATTTGCAATGATGTGGATATAGATAGGAATTATAATGCTAAGTGAAATAAGTCAGAGAAAGATGAATACCCTATGATTTCACTCATATGTGGAATTTAAGAAACAAAACAGACAAGCAAAAGTAAAACAATAGAGAGAAGCAAAAAACAAAGCAAGAAAGAGACTCAATTACAGAAAACAGACCAGTGGTTACCAGAGGGGAGGTGGGTGAGGGATGGAAGAAATAGGTGATGGGGATTAAGAGGTGTACTTGTATGATGAGCACAAGGTGATGTATGGAGCTGTTGAATTACTATATTGTACACCTGAAACTAATATTGTTATATTATGTATATGTTATGTTAACGTATGTATGTTAACTGTATGTTAACTAATTGGAGTTAAAAATAAACTTTTGAAAAAATCAGAGTATCACACTGGTTTATAAGCGTGGGAGACCTGGTCAAGGAAGAAAAGAAGAAGAAAACCTTATTTAGGGAAAACTTTTCAGAGTTTCTGACTCAGCAGAGCCAGGGCTCATGCTGAGTGATTTCACATGCAGGTGGCTAAAAGCTTTGGAGCTGTACATGTCCACCTTTGGACCCTGCTTCTGTCCCTTGATAGCTAATTGAACTTGGATTTGCCTCTTGACCTTTCTGAGCTTCATGTTCATCATGTATAAAAGGGATTAATGAGACCCATCTGATGGGTTTGTTGAGGGAGCTGGAGAGGATTAGGTCTGTGAGTGGCGCACAGTCAGCATCCAGTACATGGAATTTGTTAATGTCATTGCTGCTACTATCATATCCATGGCTCATCATCCCAATGTTTATGAAGAACAGTCAATCACTGATGGGTCTAGAAAGAAGCACAGAGGGCAGGCAATTTTTAATATTGGTTATCTCTCTTTCCTCCTACAGCAGGGACCAGCAAAGTTTTTCTGCAAAGGACCACATAGTAAATATTTTTGGCTTTGCCAGCCGGGTGGTCTCTGTAGCAAGTATTTAACTCAAAAGCATCTATAAGCACTGTCAATAAATTGGCATGGCCGTATGCCACAGGCTGGATTTGGCCCCTAGAAAACACTTGATAAGTGTTAGCAGAAGGGTCAGATCCATTAACAAGAACCAAGATATACAAGATACCCAATAAGTATTTGTGGAATGCCATTCGTGAAGCCTGAAGGAAAATTATCTTTCTTTCTCTGGTCCTCAGTTTCCTCATCTGTAAAATGGGAATAAGAAGATGTGTTTCAGGGATGTCATGAAGTTCCAGTGAACAGTGTGGTTGAGAACACTTGGTAAATCATTCAGCTTCTTTAACAATAGAGCTGTTTTTACAAGTATCATCTTCAGTATCCTCCTCCTGCTTCTTATCTCCTTAGTAAGTTCCCAGCCCTCAGGTCTCCCTCCCTTAATCCTTTTATTTTTTTAATTTTTTAAAAAAATGTTTATTTATTTTTGAAAGAGAGAGAGAGAATGGGGGAGGGGCAGAGAGAGGGAGACAGATGATCCCAAGCAGGCTCTCCGCAGGGCCTGATGCAGGGCTTGATGCAGGGCTTGATGCAGGACTTGAACTCATGAACCATGAGATCATGACCTGAGCGGGAGTTGGACACTTAACCAAGTGAGCCACCCAAGTGCCCCACCTCTAATCCTTTTAGACAGGGGCTTATCAACCTTGGCATTTCTTACATCTTGGGCCAAGTAGTTCTCTATTATGAGGGGCCGTCCTGTGCATTGTAGGATGGCTAGAAGCATTCCTGACTCCTACCCATTAGAGTAGATGCCAGATGGCCCCCTCACTCCCCACCAATTGTGGCAACCAAAAATGTCTAGAGCCATTGTCACATATCCCCTGGGAGGCAAAATTGTCCCCTGGTTAAAAGCCACTGCATTAGAACAAGCCTAACACATATAGCAAGGCAAAATTTTGGATGAAGAAAAGACCTATGGCAGTGTCTGGGGCATTCTGTGCTGTGGGAGATGCATGGGAAAATGATTACTCTTCCTGCAGAGACTCTAACATACTAAAGTATGACCTTGGACAAATGACTTAACCTCTATGAATCTCAGTTTCCTCCTAAGTTAGGGTAAAAATTCCTACATCCCCAGGGTTGTGGGGGAAGACTCAATGGAGTAATATAAACAAATTGCTTAGCACACAGTAAGCACTAAACAAATCATAACTGTTCTCTTTTACTGTGTGTTTTTTTTTTTTGTGGTAATTGATAATATATTAAAATTCCCTTCTGCCTCTGAAATTTCACATTTCTTTTCAGCAATCATAACAGTTTGCAAACTGGAATGAGTGGACTAGATCTGATCTTTAGACGTGTTTTATTTGACTTGCAATGTGATTTTAAAATGTTTGAATCCAGGGGCGCCTGGGTGGCTTAGTTGGTTAAGCAATCGACTTCAGCTCAGGTCATGACCTCATGGTTTGTGGGTTCGAGCCCCGCATTGGGCTTTGTGCTAACAGCTAGGAGCCTGGAGCCTGCTTCAGATTCTGTGTCTCCCTCTCTCTCTGCCCCTCCCCCGCTTGCACTGTGTTCTCTCTCTCAAAAATAATAAAACATTAAAAAAAATTTTTTAAATGTTTGAATCCATACCTTACATGTAAATGTCAGGAGATTTCACCTGAAGTTTCAGATTTGGTGCTTTTCCTAAAGAAGTAGGTAATTGGCTCATGCTGGGACTGGAGACCCACATGGCAGCCAGTAGCTGGAACTGGTTGCCACCACCTTCCTTAGACGAGGAGCTTGCTTTTATGTTCCCCTAACACCTCACCAAGCTCTTTCAGCTTCACTTAACGGTGTTTTCCTCTTGGTATCCATAGATGTTTGAGTTTGAAACTCCTGTATCTGGAATTTTTTTCAAGGCCCTTAGAACTGAAGATTCTTATCCAGGTGTTTTAGTTCCTTACTTAACACCAAACCTCCTTCCAACCTGAGAGAGTGAGTCACTTACAACTCACCTTGTCTAATTTCACTGTCCTTTTAACTGTCTCATTCTTGACAAGGAGTCAGACAGGACTGTCTCCAAACTGTCATCTCAGTTTGGGGTGCTGTTCAAGTTTAAGGCTCCAGGACCCCCATCCTGTCATCTCTTCCCATTCTCCTGACCCACATCCTCCCCGAGTCCAATATCCCCCAGCGAAACCAGAACTGGCAGCTTCTCGACAACCGTTTATCAGAAGCAAGGAAATAACAGCTTTTAAACACAGTTCTTATGCTTGAAGACTGTGATCAGATTCCGAACCATTTCCAGAAGTGCCCCTTGGGGCCCAGAGGGAGACGTGGTTTCCATGCTAACAACTCCTTGCTGGCTCAGTCACCAGTCCCTCAGAAGGGAAGGTGGATCTTACCCCCCAATGGCACTGGAGGAAATTTAAATACAAATACCCACCAGGAATAACACATACAGAAACACCAGCATCCTCCCCCCTTGATGGGAATGTGTAATCAAAAGTGTTGTGGGTGAATGCAGCTATAAACCGAGAGCCTTATGGCACTCTTCCTTCCAGACACCCTTTCCAGTTTGCCCAGACCAGTGGGCCAACTGGAGGGACAAGGGGAGCTATGGATGGGGAAAGACACAGTTCTTTCCCGACAGGGTAATAGCCTCTCCCTCAGATTGTCTTGGGCCTTAAGTGCTTTCCTGGGAGTGATAAAACACTAAGTAGACAAAAGAGAAACCAGAAAATTAAACCAGGACAGGCTGGGGTGGTCAGAAAGATGCCTCATAGATATACAATTATAATATATGCAAATTACTTAGAGTTCTCTGGTATCAAGAAAGCACTCCATATTAGTGATCATATTTATTATCACATGATTGGCTCTGCTTCAGAGGCTGGAGTGAAAAGTGGAACAAACATCTATGGAGTACTTCTGATTTATGTCCATGCTTTCAATTGTCATAACAATCATACATGGGTATTGTTATTGTCTTTTAGAGATAAACTGAGGTTCTGACTGGTTAAATAGTTTGCCCCAGGGCCACACAACCCCACTAATGGTAGAGCATGGACCCATACCCAGGCCTGTCTGATTCCACAGTCCGTGATCATATCTACTACACAACACAGCACTCCCTTATTTGAGTCTGGGTAGAGAACACTGTTGGGTCTCTAGGGAGGGGTATAGGAGTTTGTGAACTTCTAGAGGCAACAGATATGTCTACCTTATCTATCATTTTATGCCCCGTGTCTAGTGTAGCCCCAGAAATATAGTAGGGTGCTCAACAAATATTTGTCAGATTAATGAGAGAGCAAAGATTAATGCAGATGTATATATCTCTAGTAGTGGACTTCTAGGCAAGGCAAAGGGATATGTTTGTATTATCATTGTCTGTTTAATTTTCCTTCTCTGTCTGTGATTGTGAACACCTGTTTCTGTGAGGGTGTCTGTGTTAGCTTGCCAGAGCTGCCATGGCAAAATAAACCACAGACTGAGTGGCTTAAACAACAGAAAATTTTTTCCCAGTTCTGGAGGCTAGAAGTCTGAGACCAATGTCAGCAAGTTTGGCTTCTTCTGAGGTCTCTCTCCTTGGCTTTCAGAAGGCTGCCTTCTCATGTTGTGTTCACGTGGTCATCTCTCTGTGCATACATGTGTCCAGTCTGTGTCCAGTCTCAGTCCAGTCTCAGTCTGGGTCCTAATTTCCTCTTCTTAGAAGGATACCAGTCATTATGGCAGTAACCTGCCATAATGACACCATTTTATCCTAATCTTCTCTTTAAAGGTCTTATCTCTAAATAAAGTCACACTCTGAGGCACTGGGGGCTAGAACTTCAATTTAAGAATTTGAAAGAAGACATAATTAATTCCATAATAGTGTCTGTTTTGTTCATTTTCATATCTTCAGAACTTCATAGGGGGTCTAGCACACAGTTGGCTAAGTAGGTTGGATAAATGTAGGGAGGAAGAAAAGAATAGAATATGGAAGAATGGATAGAGGATGGGTATATGGGTAGGTGGATGGGTGGATAGGTAGATGGATGGATGGATGATGGGTAAGTGGATGGCTAAGTGGGTGGATGGGTGGGTGGATGGATGGATGATGGGTGGATGGATGGCTAAATGGGTGGTTGGGTGGATGGGTGGGTGGGTGGGCAGATGGCTAGATGGGTGGATGGATGGGTAGATACATCTTGGCTGTGATGCTTCACCATTATGAGAGGCCTCCTGCCAAGGTCTGACCATTAGACAGGCCCTTGTACTTGTATAATATCATCTGATATCCAAATTTGAATCATGTTTCTACCAAAGGTCTCTGCTTTGTTTTTCTCATCAGTGTTTATCACCATCTTACAAGCTAAGTATTTTGCTTATGCATTTTGTTTATTGTGTGCCTCCCCCAACTAGATCCATGGGGACAGAGGGTTTTCTCTGTCTTCCTTGTGTTCTGTTCTTGGTGTCTAGTACAAAGCTGGCACATGGTAGATGTTCAGGAAATATGTGGTGAATGAATAAATAAATGAGTTAATCTCCTCCCTTGGCCCCCATCTAGATACCTTAAAATCCAGCAGAAGGCCAGCTCTATTCCTCTGAGAAACCTTCCCTGACCATTCAAATTTTCAGTGATCGTCATGCTTCTCCAGAGGTGGAAGGTGTATTGGGCTACTCTCACCAGCTGCAAACTATGCTTCCTCAGTATTCATATGCCTTGATTAAGTGAATCACATAAAATAAATCAGCTTGTAGCTTTGCAAAATACAAATTCCCTAACCCTAACCCCAAATGGACTGAATTCAAGTGTCTGGGCGTAAGGCCCAATAACCAACATTTCAACATCCCTCTTTCAGCATATTCTGAATTACATGATCCTTGAATCAACTTTGAGAAACGGGCAAAGTTAAACCCTAGGAACCCAAGGTCAAAACTGCTTGGGAATGTAGCCCAGTCTCCTGCATTTCTTTATTTCTTGTAAATAGCTAGCTTTTAACTTTCCCTCCATCTATCTTGGAGGGGCTGGCATTTCTTCTGACAGATGTGTACAAACTATGCCACATGGAGATATTTTCTGATTATAGATGCTGGATCTGGGGGAGGGACACAAACCCCAACAAGTGTGATGAAGTCCAGACCCTTTGGTGTTTCTGTCACAAGGTCCCAAGTGCTCCCAGGACGTGGGCAAGAGAACTGGTTCTCAGGGCAAAGGTTGCAGATCCAAGGGCAAAGGTCCCAGGGACCAACTGATTTATTTCCTTGCTTTTGTTCACGTGTTCCTTCTTAGCCTCTCAGCTCTCACCCTGTGTCCATGGGCTTACGATGTGGGTGGTCACGGTATTATGTTGGAAGGAAGCTAAAGCTGTAGGGGGAGGGGGTGGTAAAGAAAGAGGATTTTTTGTTTCGTTTTGTTTTGACCCTTGTTAGGCCTTAGATGTGTTTGGAAACCAACTAGGAGCTCGTATTTCCCTCCTGCCCTTCCTCCTTCCCCTCTTTGTCCTCTTCCTCTTGCTTTTCTATCACCTCTTCCTCCATTTTCCCCATCTTCCCTCATTTCTTTCCAACAGCTATCATCTATTGGGCACTTGCCATAAGCCTGGCTCTATATCAAGACTCTTACATTGTTCTATGGAGTCCTTGCAACATTCTGGGGTCTATTCTATCACTTCTCCACTTAGGAGGAAGCTGAGGCTCTCAGAGTTAAAGTCATTTGTTCAAGGTCACACAGCTTGTTACAAGGCAAAAATGGGATTGAGACCCAGGTTGTAGGATACCAAACAAAGCTCATGCTTTAGAAACATGACACAAGGACAAATAAAACCAAATGCCTGCATGAGACATTTAGACCATAGGGCATGGTGGGGAGTGTGGCAAACTGAAGAACCCTGGTGCTGAATAAAGGAGGCTGCTGCTACTCATCTCCATCTGAATGTTGTCAGGTGGGGTCTTCTGATTTCTCAATAGAAGCTGGAAATCCATATTTTGATGTGAAATCTTTTGATTTTTAAACGCCAGCAACTAATTATTTTTCATTGTATAAGTCAAGAATGCCTACAGTTTGAATTTAGCCTGTAGATCACCAATCTGTGACCTCTGCTTGAAACATCCACTAGATTGCAGCTTCCATGGGCATGTAGCATCATGACATCCATCCATGACCCTGGGTTCTGTGAGTCAGATGGATCTTTGTCCTCTTGGGCATTATTCCATGACTCTCAAAGAACTATGGCAGTTATGAAAAAGGAAGGTCCAGATAACCTCAAATAACATGTTGTAGAGCTGGACTGTTCAGTACAGTAGCCACTAGTCACATGTAGCTGTTTATATTTAAATTATTAAAGTTAAATAAAATTAATACTTCAATTCCCTAGTCACAGTAGCCACATTTCATGTAGTTTTATAGCTCCTATATCAGATAGTGTGGATATAGAACATTTCCATCATCACAGAACATTCTACAGGACAACACTATTGGCAATCAGGCTCTGAGCCTACCCTCTTCTCTGCCCCCTTCCTCTTTCTGTTTCCTAATTCCCTAGGGAAATCCCCATGGGTGACAAGAGAGCTTATCTGGATGGAGAAAAGAAAATCATTTTGTATGTATTAATGGGAGAAAGCTATTTGATCAATTCGCCTTCCTCTCAATAAACATGTATATCGCTAATGTTCTTCTGAAAACATTTGCCTAAATTCTTGGAAAGTATTTCAGAACAGACAGAGGAGCAGCAAGCCCTGGGAAGAGATGTTTTGAAGGCTCACAGTACCAGCAGTCTACACCTGGGAACCCGCCCCCCACCCCTACCCCAATGCTGTCTACTGCTGCTTCTCAAGGACATTATTGGTGCAAGTTAGTCCAAACTAGTCTTCACTCAGTAATGGGAAAGAAAATTAAATGGGGGCTTTCAAACGCATCAAGGAGGAAAGAGTTCTCGATGGGAATGTAGGACAGCTAATAAGATAAGACAAGCTTGAAATTAATGATGATTCAAAAATGCCAGAGTTACCAAGTTTCTTTTCTTTTTTTTTCTTCTTAAGGATTCAGTGAGAAAGACAAAGTGGAGAAATTGAAACATTTACCAGACATGAAGAAATTGCTAGAGTAGTTATCAGCCAAGAAGTAATTAGAAATGACTTGGATACGTTGAAACGTCTGTAGGGTTGGCAGAGGGGAAGGCATAGGTATAAAGTGAATCTGCCAAATTGTTCCATGATTCAGGACCTGGGTGGGTGGGGAACAAGAATATCAGGGAGAAGAAAGCCAAAGGAAGAGCTATCTTTGCAGAATGGATAGCCATCTGGAATCGTGACAAGGAAACTTAATGAAGGATTGGAATGAGCAAAATAAAGAGAGAGGAGTGAACATTTTCAAGGTGGTATCAAACTAATTACAAGAGACAGGAAAGAGGCAGTCAAGAAGTGGCAGCTTTATTACTGATTTAAAAAAAAAAAAAAAACCTTTTGGAGGACATAGATTGCTAATACTCTTTTGAATTGAACTTAACCCCCAACCCAACCTCAAGCAAACCAATAGGACAAAGCTTGCTCTACTAAGCCCAAAATGTATCTTTTCTTCAGGTAGGCAGATCCCAGAAGAGAATAATGATGCACCAATCAGGTGGGGCAAGAGCCAGGAGTGTCACTCTCCTGGAGGTCCCTCTCCAGGGAAACATGAAGAGTAGGGAATAAATGTTCCCTCTTCCATACTCCATCACCTCCAACAATATGAGATTGTCTGAAGAAAATCGTATATTGGCTTTAAGGATATAAGGTATTCAGAACTGCAAAGTTATCAGAATCTGAGGAAAATGTGTGGGACCGCCTGTTCTATTCCACTCTTTTCCAGGTTCCTTGTTATTAGATTTTTACATGGACAGATTTACTGAAGCCTGTCAACTGCATGGCATATTTTCTCCTTTATTGCTTCTGCCTTCTGTGGATTATCACACTGATTCTACTGAGTTAGTTGCTATTATCATCTCTTCATTTAATGATGAAAAGTGGGGGGTCAGGGATGTTTAATACCTTGCCCAAAGTCACTCAGCTAGTAGGTGGGGAAGCCAGGATTTGGACCTAGGCCTGTGCCTTTATCCACTGCCCTCCATTACTGCCCTAGGACAGACAAGAAACCTGACTGACCCAGCCTTATCTCTTTGTTTGCATACCAAACTATGAAAGGCATGTGTGGGTCCACAGGCATTTAGAAACTTGTCCTATCTAGCAGAAACTGAGGCCTCTCCCTTGTGCATCGCCTGTTATAAATGCAACACAGGTAGTGGATGGTTGAGAGGACAACTCTAGAGTCAGGCAGATCAATATTCAAATCCAAGCTTAGCCACTGACTTGCTCTGTGACCTTGAACAAGACACTTCTATTCTCTGAGCCTCAGTTTCCTCACATGTAAATGGAGATTTTCCATCTCATAGAATGTTACAAGAATTCAGTGAGATACTGAGTGTTAAAATGTAACAGAGTGAACATTGAATAAAGCCATATTGTTCTTTTTGTTATAGAAGAGTCAGAATAGGAAATGCTGAACTTTTCTTTTCTTTTTTTCCTTACCCAACATGATAAGCCTCCTCATGCTGTTCCATCTTTGCTCACGGTGTTCCTTTGCCTGGAATTCTCTTCCCTCCCCTTGACCCAACTCTCCCAATTTGGTGACCTCCCGTTTGTGTTCCAAGACCTAGCTCCTTGTTGGAGCCTTCTCATATTCAAGCAGAATAAGCTTCTGACTCTACAAGTATCTACTAAATCTCTACTTCTTTTCTCTATTAAAACTCTTAAAAATGATATGATATGATATGATATGACTGTTCTTATGACTTGTCTCTCTTCCCAACTCCCAATAAGGCTGGAGATTTTTAAAACTAGAGAACCATTATGGGTGATGGGCATCGAGGAGGGCACCTGTTGGGATGAGCACTGGGTGTTGTATGGAAACCAATTTGACAATAAATTATATTTAATTAATAAATAAACAAACAAAAAACTAGAGAACCATGCCTGAGTCATCAAAACGTCCCCTTATTTAACAAGAACACCATGTTAAATCCCCAACAAATGTTGGAGTAAAGGAACATTTAGTGTATTTTGTTATCTATTGCTGCTTGACAATTCACCCTCTTGAAACAACATGCTTACTCTCTCATAGTTTCTGTGGATTAGGAGTCTGGGCATGGATTAGGTAAGTCTTCTGGCCCTGGGTCTCTCACAGGGCTGCCATCAAGGTATGGCCCAAGGCTGTAGTCAACTCAAGGCTCAACTGGGAAGGATCCACTTCCAAGTCTGCGTATGTAGTTGTTGGCAGGATTTAGTTCCTTTCAGATTGTTGGATTGAGACCTCACTTCTTCATGAGCTGTTGGCTGGAGGCATTCTTTTGATTCTTTGCCATATAGGCCTCTCCATAGAGCATTTCACAACATGGAACTGCCTTCATTAGAGCAAGCCAGAGAAAGGACAAGAGTGCCAGCAAGAGAGCGCTAACAAGAGATAGTCTCCTGTAATCTAATCATGGAAGTGACATACCATTACCCTTGCTGTGTTGTGTTCATTAGAAGCAAGCCACTAGGCACGGCCCCTCACCAAGGGGAGGGGATTACACAAGGCTGTGAATATCAGGAGTCAGAGATCATTGGGAGCCATGTCAGTGGCTGCCTACCGCACTTAAAAATGCAGAGGGGAGCAGAGGGGAGGGAAGAGAAGGGAAGGAGATGCCAAAAGGAGAGAATGGGGAGAAGATAGGGAAGAAGAAATAAGAAAGAAGAGAAAGGAAGAGGAGGAAGGGGTTGAGTTATCAAACACTGATTTGAACGTCTACTTGTTCCTAGTAAGGTGACACAAAGGCATGCATGCCATAACATGGCTGCACCCTGTGGGTGTCCATCAAGCTGGGGAAATGAAACACCCACATGAGGGATGAGTACATGGCAACTCGGGGTTATCTGCCAGGTGGGCAGCAGACCCCAAGTGTTAGGAGATTTAGATTAAGGTGAGCTCATTGGGTCTGGTATGCTGGGAAAGGTGACACTGGAGCTGGGCTTGTGATGTGGTAATTTGGGAGGAGGCAATAGCACAATATGGTGAAAGGCTCAGAGGTGAGAGGCTTCTTAAGTAAAAGGAACTCCAAAATTCCTGCCCTGGAGGATTCTAGGAGAGCCTTAGCGGGAGACGAGGCTGTGGAAATGGATGGTGACCAGGCCTTGGAGGGTCCTAACAGCCCACAGAACATTTGAGTCGCATTTTTTGGACCAGTAGGAGTCCTTGATGGTGGCTGAGTGGAGCCTGTATCAAGTAACGTTAAGCACAGAAGTCTGGAATGAGAAACACTGGCTTTCCAATCCCTGTTTACCATCCGAGAGACACTCCTTGGGCAAGTGATTTAAGTTCTCTGAACCTCAGTTTCTTCTTCTTTAACATGGTACCATTTGTTGTGAAGATGAAATGGAGTAACGCTATATAGTGCTTATTAGCATACTGCCTGTTATATGATGAGCTTTCAACAAGAAGTTAGTTACTGTTGTTGTTGTTGTTGTTGTTGTTGTTTCTGCATTGGGGGTGGGGGACATGACTACCCTGACATAGAGGATTTAAAAATGTCAAAGTCTTCCTCTTAGTGGCAAAACATTCTTCTGGCCTTTTCCCTTTTCTCTTCTTGGTTGTGGAGCATGACAGATGAGCAATGAGGACTTAAAAGTGACAGATGTGTCCATCTAGGATAGCACAAAAAGGGGAGGGACAGGGGGAGGCAGGACTGAGGAATGACCTAACAATGCCTGGAATCATGGTCAATGGTGCTACAGAGATTTAAGGAACTATCTTTATAGAAATGTAATTCAGAGGCCAAGGCAAGGGCAAGTTCCCAGAATTTGCCTGGGGCACTGGCACAGAGGGTCTCATTCAGAGGGAGGGGTCTGACTTGGGTTCCAAAGACCAGAGGGTCCTTGGAGGTCATGTGCTGGACATCCTTCCTTGTACTGTGTTGTTATTCTTTGAAGGAGTTTGTTGACCTGAGCAACTGGAGAAGGGATGATTGGGAGGGTCTCAGACTCAAAGTAAATTAAGATCCTGAACTCTGGGATGGTGGGGTTTTGTCCTAGGGATGTGGGGAAAATTTGTTTGCTTTTTTCACCCATCATTTTCCACCCCTAGACTCTGTTAAGCATATTTATTCAGATAAAATGCACCTCCCTGGCCATCTCCTGTTGTAGTCTTTTCCTTTTCCTCCATCCCATCAAAACTTACCAGTCATGGGTTGTAGTCCCTCCAGTACCTTTTACTCTCTTATCTCATAAAGTGGTGTTTCTCAGAATTTGAGCTAAGTAGCAGTGCATTTTCAATGTTGAAACTTCCTTGTTGAAATAGAGATGCAAATAGAGATACAGAGATATGAATATATCTCACCGCGGAGGTTGCTAACTATTTTGTCAAATATCTTTTAAAACTTATTCCATAAATGACAAGTTATGGGGTTTTTTGTTGTTTTTTGGTTTTTTGCTCCAAAGAAGAAAGGCTAGACTCAAAAGGCAATTCTTTCAATGAAATATGTTTAGCTTTTTGAGAAACTCCCCTCTACTGCTTGTGTGTGTGTGTGTGTGTGTGTGTGTGTGTGTGCGCGCGCGCGTGCATGCACGCATATATACTGAACTATCATTTGGAAACTGCAGTCATAGGCAATTTATGCTAAGATGTTAATGACTTAATAACATGTTCATTCATGAAATATCAAGTTCCTTCTATGTGTTAAGTCCTGGACTAAATGCTGGACTTACAGAGATGAAGGAAACTTGGTATCTGAGACAAGAGGATTCATTCTTGATTAGGAAGACATTTGTGAACAGTGATGTTGACTCCAATTCAGTATGTCAGAACGACAGGGGCATTTCTTGAAGGTTAGATAAAATGCTATGGGTGCAACAAAGAAGAGTGTGGAGAAAGCTTCACAGGGAGGAGGAAATGGGGGGAGGACAAGATAGTAAGAGCTGCATTTATGGATTTACAGGATGCTAGATACTTTTTTTTATAATTAAAAAAAATTTTTTCAGAGAGAGGGAGAAGGGAAGAGGGGCAGGGGGGACAGAGAGAGAGAGAGAGAGAGAAGGAGGGAGACAGGGAGGGAGGAAGAGAGGGAAAGAAAATCTCAAGCAGGCTCTGCACTCAGCCCTGAGCCTGACATGGGGCTTGATCTCACAACCCTAGGATCATGACCTGAGCCAAAATCAAGAGTCAGATGCCCAACTGACTGAGCCACCCAGGTACCCCAAGGCACTTTAATGTCACCTCATTGTAATCTCCACAACAACTTGTAAGGTGGATGTTATGATTCTCGTTTTACCATAAAGAAAGGAAGCTCAGTTGGGAAAGTCCCTTGCTAGAGATCACCTAGTAAGAGTCAGGTATGGGGTTTGAATCAAGCCCTGCCTGATTCCAAACCCATGGATATAACCACCCCAGGAACTTCCTCAGAAAACCTCTGATGTCTGTCTGCTCTTGTCCATAGTCCTGATACTATTGACAAGGACATGAGACAGGGAATGCAAACTGGAGTTACCTTGTCAGGTGAACTGGCCAAATAAAATAGAAGATGTCCCGTTAAATTTGAATTTCAAATAAACAATGAAACTTTTTCTAATTTATTTTTGAGAGAGAGAGAGCGAGTGGGAGAGGGGCAGAGAGAGAGAGAGAGAGGGAGACACAGAATCTGGAACAGGCTCCAGGCCCTGAGCTGTCAGCACACAGCCCAACGTGGGGCTCAAACTCACGAGCCATAAGATGACCTGAGTCGATGAAGTCAGACGCTCAACCCACTGAGCCACCCAGGCACCCCTGAAACGTTTTTAATTTAAGTATGTCCCAAACATTACATGGGACGTACTTAAAAAATTCATTGTTCACCTGAGATTCATATTTGACTGGGTGTCCTATATCTTTATTTGTACGTCTGTCCACCATATCAACAGACCAATTCATTTCCATTTATCTTCTAACTAGAGCTTTGAGAACCTAAAAGTTCTCCCACTGCCACGTTGAAATTGGATTTCAGCGAAGCAAGATGGATTTAGGTGAGCCCCCGCCAACACTCAAAACTTTCTGAGCTGTCTATTTGTTTCACTCAAGCATATGACTTGTATGGAGAGAATGTCATGGAACAGACTGGTTTCCAACAGTCTCTAAAAGAAAGGCAGGGGCAGAAGAGTTCTAGACCTTTCCAATTTGAGGATTCCATGATCCTATGGGGCTTTTTAGGGCTTCCCACCCCATTCTCACATTCTCTCCTCTTGCGGGCAGCTGCACCTCAGCTTTTGCCTCCTGTTTCAAGAATCTCTTTGTAGGCATTGGTGCACCTAACCAGTGGGAGCTGGGAGGGAGTACACTTTCAGAGCACTTAACAGCGACAAGAGCTTTCCTTTCTTCTCTTCTCCCTGCTATTTGACAAACAAGAGGGTTGTTTAATCACAGAAAGCAGACTGAAGTGGAGTTTTTATCTTGAGCCATTCACTAAAGGGATCAAATTTGTGTTGCCTTTGAAGAAATGAAAAAGAATGGCTTCTTTCCCTTCTTCTTTCCTGTTCCATCAGCTTAAAAAAAATTGACAGTTTGAAGGGAAAATGCTTGCTGCATGGAAAAGGCATAGAAAGTTCCCTGTTGGTTAAAGATGCATAATCAAACCTTTCAGCGTAATGAAACATAACACTGTCCTATAGAGTTCTTTCTTTTTTGTTCTACCATATTTCTGCAAACCCTCTGACCCACAGCTTCACATTTTTGCCCTCTGTATTGCTAGGACTGCCTAAAATTTGGGGTCTGATAGTTATGTTAATCTTAAGATTGCTAGGAAGTGTGGGCTACTGTATGGGGAGAAGGAAATATAGAGGCAAACCCTTTGCATACATTATCTCATTTAATCCTCCCAACAATCCTATCAGATAAATACTGTTCTGCCTGCTTTGCAGATCAGGAAACTGAGGCTCAGGGAAGCTCTGGCCAGATGAGGTAAGATGAAGGTTTGGGGAATCATGGTCATCAGGTGAGAGTCAGAACACAGAGGCTCACGCTGCAAATCTGACACCCACTGAAAGACTTTGTTGACTCACCCTCCTTGCTCTTTGCCTTCAGGGTTACTCACCCTTACTCTAATAATATTAAACCCAAAGCCACTCTTATAATGTAGGTGTTTTTCTTCTCTTCTCTTCTCTTCACATGGGATAATGTAGAACAAGTCAAAGTCTTCCCACCTTCCTGACAGTTCAGAAGGAATAATCCAAATAAGGGCAACTTGCTCATTAGAAAACAGATATCGGGATTTTCCAAATACAGGTGTGAGTGGCATGCTGGTGCTGGTCAGTGATGGGGTTTGCTGACCACTTTGGAAAAGTCCCTGGATTCTAGCCTATAGACTGCATCCATTCACTAAGTGATTAAAAGCATCGATATATAGCCACTAGGGCAGGCTTCAGAAATATCCCTGGTATGGTCAATTCTCTGCTGCAATTTTTTTTCTACTGTGTAATGGGCAACGATCTGGTTATCAAGGGTCAGAGCTTAAAATACACAATGAAGAGTTGGAGGAGGGTTGGGATTAGGGCTGAGAAGGGAAAGAATTCAGGTAGTAATGATTAACCATGTCAGTCCACTCATTCATTCATTCATTCAAATATTTGGGCAATCGGTAATCTTTATTCAGTCCCCACTGTGTGCCAAGACTTGTTGAGAGTGTTGGCATTACAGCTGTGAACACAAACAGATGCTATCTTCCAACAAAAAGTGTGTATTCTAGTAGGTGGGAGGGATACAGATAGCTTTGAGTGATGAATTACATTATTCATTATGTAATTAAACATGTGGCAACTGTTTCAAAGGAGTTATGAGTGTATAATGGGAGGGGGCTGACTTCATGGGAGAAATCAAGCTAGTCTTCTCCAAGGAGGGGAGATTTTGAGTTGAAATCTTAAAGATGAATAAGAATTAATTAGGTGAGACATGGGTGGCAGCAGGGGTGAGAAAGAGTGTCCCAGGCAGAAAGAGTTGATGTGCAAAGATTTAAGGGAGAAGAAAAGAACAGGGTGGTAAGCTCTTCCTCTATCATTGGACCCTCCATCCCAGGATTTGGGACATTTCCTTGCCAAACAGAGCTAGCGCTAACCAACAGGAGGCTTAGAGCCCATCTATAGCTCCCAGGATTCTTACCCATCTGGAGCTCTAGAATCCATTGGAGTCTGATGGAAACCCAATAAATAGTTTTATCCCAGGATATTGCACACAGACACATAAACACAAACTTTGCAGAGAGCTTCAGGGGCTTCAGTGACCCCATAGACCTCTGGCTTCAAATACCTTAGTGTGACATTCAAGTCCTCTCTACATCTCTAGGTTCTTTTCTGGCTGCATCCCCAGCCCCAGTACCCATAAACTAAGCTGCTTCTGGGAAGAGGCTCTGTTCTCTCCTACCTACCTGCTTTAGCCTAGGCTCTCTCTTCTGTCTGGGACCTTATCTGCTCCCACCTCCACTCTTGAATAATTCTTATTTATCTTTCATGACTGAGCCATTGCTTCCTCTAGGAATCTTTCCATAACTCCCTTGAGCTGAGCCAAGGACCCCTCTCAAAACTTTTCCCATTAGAACATCACTTATTCTGAGGGGCGCCTGGCTCAGTCAGTTAAGTGTCTGACTTTGGCTCAAGTCGTGATCTCACTGTTCATGAGTTTGAGCCCCGCATCAGGCCGTGTGCTGACAGCTCAGAACCTGGAGTCTGCTTTGGATTCTGTGCCTCCTTCTCTCTCTGCCCCTCCCCTGCTCGCGCTCTCTCTCTCTCTCTCAAGAATAAATAAACATAAAAAAAAGAACATCAATTATTCTGATATTTGGATATTGCCTGTTTAATGGTTTGGTTTCCTCCTACTGGATTGTGAGTTCCTTGAAAGCAGGAGCTATAGTTATAGTTAGACCCCCAGTGCCTAGTACAGCACCTTGCATTAGTAGATACTCAGTAAAAATTTCCTGAATAAATTAGTAAGGTGCCCTAACTTGTCCCCAGAAGTTCACTTCCTAGCCTCGTAGCTTTGATTCCTGTGGACCTGAACCTCCTTGGGTAAACACAGACTCCAGCTGACTTCTAAGAAAGGGACGCTGGTTCACAATTATCATACACTCAGGCCTTACAACCCCCATCTCTCTGAGCAACAGGAGCCACTCTAAAGAGTTACTCACTTCAAATAAGCCCCACACTGAAGCACCAGACCCCTTGCATCTTCCAGGAGTCTTTAGACTTACTCCTACTGCTGGATCACTCCCCATGACTCCAGAACTCACTAAATATCATTATACTTATGAGCTGACATTTACCAAAGCACTTAATGTGGATGAGACCACACTAGACTAGGCTTTTTTTTTTTTTTTTTTTTTGAGAGAGAGAGAGACAGTGTGAGTGGGGGAGAGATAGAGAAAGAGGAAGAGAGAGAAAATCCCAAGCAAACTGCACTATTAGCGCAGAGCATGATGCCGGGCTTGAACTCACAAACCAAACTGTGAGATCATGACCTGAGCTGAAATCAAGACTGGGATGCTTAACTGACTGAGCCACGCAGGTGCCCCTAGACTAGACTTTCTTAAACCTTGCTAGCTAGTCAAAGGTCTGTAGACCAGCATCCATGGCATCACCTGGGGGCTGGTTAGAAATGCAGAATCTCTGGTCCTACCTCAGACCTACTGAATCAGAATCTGAATTTTAATGAGATCCCCAGGGGATTCTTGATAAGCACTGGAACATAGTTTTTTAATTTTGGTTGCACATTAGAATCCCCTGGGGATCTTAAAAAAAGGTGGGGGAGGGGACCGGACACCATCTCAGACTAATGGAATCAGAATTTGGGGGAGTGGGGCCAGCCCAAGCATCAGGAATTTTAAGAAGTGTCCCAGTGATTCTAGTGTGCAGCCAGGGTCACCAGGGATAGAGGACCCAGCTGCAGAAGCAGCATCACCATTATTATATCAATTCCCAGTGAGTGTTTTGCCCCACTTTACAGATGTGTAAACTGAGGCTAAGAGAGAGGTTATCTTTTACCAGAAGTCACAAACTTGGTAAGTGGAAGAGCCAAGAATTTGTATCCAGGTCTTCAGGCTCTATCCCCAACTTGCATTTAAACAAAGAAGCTTTTCTATTTCTTGCTGTACTAATGTGTGAGTTTGTCTCATGGGTGGGGATCTTGTTCCCCAAAATTTGGCTTTTAATTTGTTTAGGAGCAAGCCTTTCTTTTACATAAACAACCCAGAGTTCTAAAGCCAGGATCTTCACATCAGTTCTCTTTGTTTCCTAACTTTTCCCTAAATGTAGGAGCTTTCCCCCAAGCACTTGAGTGAAACTGCTTTATTTGCTGTCCATTCATGACCTCCTTTCTTCTGCAACATACTGCTTACCCAGACTCTTAGGCATACAGTTGTAGACTCTTAACTGTGTGTGCTGTTGGCTCAGTATCAGAAAAACTGGCTGCCAAAGGGTAGACTCTTCTTCCCAGAGGATACCCAGCACCTGTCACTCTCCCTGGTGGTGGCCTGGTGGTTTCTCCCCTGCCTTGGTTAATGCCCATGGTCTGGAGTTGGTAGACAGTTCAGGAGTCCAGTTACAACTCTTAACACCTCCTCAATGTATGGCCTTGGGCAGATCCTGAACCCACTCCAGCCTTCTTCAGTTCCTTGACATGTAAAATGAGAGGTTTCTAAAAACATGAAACATAGAATTCCCATATGATCTTAGCAATGCCAGCAACTTCCTAACTCTGTTCCTAGGCATATACCCAAAATAACTCAAGCAGGGGTTCAAGCAGATGTGTGTATACCAACATTCATAGTGGCATTATTGATAGTAGCCAAAAGGTAGAAACAACCCAAGCATCCACTGATGAGTGAATGGATAAGCCAAAGGTAGTGTGTATATACAATGGAATATTATTCTGCCTTGAAAAGAAATGAAATTCTGACACATGCTACTACATGAACTCCAAAAATACCATGTAAGTGAAATAAGTGAGGCAGAAAAAGATAAATAGTGCATGTTTCCACTTATAAGAGGTACCTAAATTCATAGGGACAGAAAGGAGAAGATAGGCTATCGGGGTTGTTGGGGAATGGAAGAGAGGGACTTAGTGTTTAATGGGTACAGAGTTTCTGTTTGGGATGATGAAAAAGTTCTGGAAATGGATATTGGTGATAGTTATACAAGATTGTGAATGTTCTTAATGCCGCTGAGTTGTATACTTAAAAATGATAAAAATGGCAAATTTTAGGTTATGTATATTTTATCACAATACAAAATGCAAAAACAGTTGGGGGAGGGGGATTGGACAGGTGGGTCTGTAAGGTTAGTGATTCTGTGAACTTAACTTCAACTTTCTAGCCTTGGTAAGAAGCCATTGATTTTACTATTTATTTTAAATACATGCATTTTGCTGTGCCTGGGTGGCTCAGTTGGTTAAGCCTCTGACTTCAGCTCAGGTCTCGATCTCATGGTTTGTGAGTTCAAGCCCTGCGTCAGGCTCTATGCTGACAGCTCAGAGCCTGGACCCTGCTTCAGATCCTGTGTCTCCCTCTCTCTCTGCCCCTCCTCCGCTCTCACTCTGTCTCTCTCTGTCTCTCAAAAATGAATAAATGTTTAAAAAATAAAAAATAATAAATACATGCATTTAATCCACATTCCAACCTCCTTTTGGCAGCTGGCTATAGAGCATCTAGGGCTCTGTTCCTGATGCTTAATCCTGATCTGATGTGGGTCTTTTCCACCAATCTGTGGCAAAAGGAGTAAAAACCCACTATGGACAATACTGTGTGTTTTTTAACAAGTGAGATTTATCAATTCAGGAGTAAATTCTTTATTCTGAGATATTTTCCTGTCTCCTACATTTTGGATATAAAGTATACTTAATTTTGTGAAATGATCATAATTATTTGCACCTGACCAAAAAAACCTGGCAGCCTCTATTTATTTTGCTTATTTATATTCTTAAAGTTATATTTGCTTGTGGAAATCCAATATCTAGGAACACTCACTTCTAACTTAGAAGAGGTCAATAGTCTGGGTGTGATGGATGGACAGAGGGACAGATGGCTCAGTGGTACCTGGAGTGGTGGTTGAGAAGGGACACTCATCCGTGGTCTTAGAGTTCATGAAGATCCCCTCCTCTCCTCATACCTGCCTTCCTGCTCCCGCCCACACTTTCTAACACACTTAACTCGCTTGGACTCCTTGCCTTCAACTGGCTTTTTTTTTTTTTTTTTTTTTTTTTTTTTGCTTCTGACTTCATTCTGGGTTTTCTTTCTGTATTGCTTTCTTCCTTTTCCTCTTCACCTTACTTTATTGTCCTGAAGAAAATTAAAAGCCTATTACCTGGAAGCTATTCCAAGTAAACCCACCTGGCTGAGCCTTCCTCTCCTCTGAGCTCTCTCAGTGTTTGTATATATATTTTTTAATTTTTTTAATGTTTATTTTTGAGAGAGAGAGAGCGAGGGCGAGCAGGGGAGGGGCAGAGAGAGAGGGAGACACTGAATCTGAAGCTGGCTCCAGGCTCCACACTGTCAGCTCAGAGCCCAATGTGCACTCGAACCGTGAACCATGAGATCATGACCTGAGCTGAAGTTGGGACGCTTAACCAACTGAGCCACCCAGGCACCCCTCAGTGTCTGTATATTTTGATGACCATTGGGGGAATTTCACGGTGGGAGTTGTCATGGTCTTTGTGTGTCTTTTATTCTCTGAGTTTAGTTACTGAAAGCACTGCACAGGGTGAGGGTGGCAGGTTGCACAGGAGTGAACAAGGCAGACTGGTTTCCTCCTTTCTGGAGCTGTGTTTTAGCAGAGGGAGACAGGGAAGAAAAAACACATAATAAACAAGATGATTGCAGGTGGAGATAAGAGCTGTAAAAAAAAATAAAACAAGCTGATTGGGGAAATGAGAGCAGGAGAACTGCTTACTGTGTGGTCAGAGGAGACTAGCATTTGAACTGAGATCTGAATAAGGAGGAGTTAGTACTTTTAAAAAATGTAGGGGTAGAATGTTCCAGGCAAATGGAACAGTGAATGCAAAGGCTTAAAAGTATGAACCAGCTCTGTTGTTTTGAGGAACACTTAAGAAGGTAACAGTCATGTCCTGCTTTTCTTAAAGTTCCTCGAAAGCTCCTTATTACCCTGAAGATAGAGCCTTGATCATATAAGGTTTTTTGGAACCTTGCCTCACCCTCCTATCCAGGCATACTCTGGTCACTCATCCACAAAATCCTGTTCTCAGTGTTTCCCAAAGATAAACTTAAATCAGTCACCTGGAAGGCTTGTCAAAACACAGCCCTCTGGGTCCCACCTCTTAGAATGTGCAATTCTGTAAGTCTGGGGTGGGGTGGGGGGGGCTGAGAATTTGCATTTCTATCAAGTTCCAGGAGATGCCCTTTCTGCACTTTGAACCCCTGGTGTGCTCTAAGCTCTGTCTTATTTCTAGGTCTTCTTACAGGAGGGTTCTCTCCCAGGAATGTTCTTTCCCTCTCCCTGCCTCCTTCCCCTGGATACGTCAAACTTTGGCTCTCATTTTTCCCTGATTGCCCCAACGCAGAGAAGAGTGCTCCTTCCCTGTGTATCTTCAGTTCTCTGAGTCTAGCCCATGATATCACACCACAGAGTCACGGCCAGTTGACTTGTCTGTCCCCCACCCCGGATTGTGAGCCTATCGAAGGCAGAGATTTTCTTCTTATTGAAACCTCAGCATTTGGTACAATCTCTGGCATGTAGTCTGTGCCCAATAAATTTTATAAGTGTGTTATAATAATTAGAAGGGTCATGTGATGTGAATCACTTTTCTAAGAGTCGGCCATACTCTCCGTGATTTGGGGCCAGAGCCACATTAAATAGTCCATTTAATATTAATTCTGGCTTCCTTCAGCTCATGTAGAAACCCACAGAACTGTCTTTCAGGTCTTCCTTCCTTATTTCTTCTTTCTCCCTTCCTTATTTCTAAGTTTCTGAAAGCAGGGAGTCTGGCTTTTGTTTCTGAGTTTCCCCACCTCCCCACGTCTCAGGAGACCTGGCCACCCCCAAAATCACCTGGCATGGGTCTAGTCAGCACCATGTTCTTTGTGTTCAGTGAACACAGGTTCTAAAGATTGTTCAGGGCCTCTGACTCAGCAAGATTCGTGAGTGGAATGGTTAAGAGCAGTCCCACCACTCAGCCAGAAAGCACATTTATAGCCACATTAGACATTTCATATTGAAGTACTTTTACTCAGCTCAGTAAATGACTGCTCCTCTGATCCCTCTCCAGGGCCCACTGTCTGCACTGTCCTGGCCACCAGAGCCATATCCTTGGTACCCAGACTGCCCTATACCTAACATCTATCTGATCAGTCAGCTCCATGCTGTGCCAGTTAAGTATATTGAATATCACCCCTGGTTAAGAGCATGGGCTTTGGGATTGGAAAAACCTAGACCTAAATCCCAGCCCTTGTACTAACCATCACCTGTGTTTCTTTTCAAGCCTCACTTTCCTCCTACCCGAAAGGTGGATTACAATAATAGTTTCCCTCTTGGATTGTTATAAGGAGGGAACGAGATGATGTGTTAATTAATTGATTGGTTTATTAATTAATGCTTAATCCAAAGCGAGGCAGATAGTAATTGCTCAACAAATGCTAACTTCTGCTATTATTAAAATTGTGGTTATGAATAGTCTAAGCAGAGAAAAACATAAAGAGACTATAGAATGTCACCTCTGTGGGGGGGGGGGGGAGGGGTGTTGCTGATTGGTGCTTAAGCCTCAGAGCTGCTACAGAGGTCAGGTGGGAAATATATACGCATGAAGAAGCTGGATGAGATGCAATTAGGAGTGGTGGGGTCTGTGGCAAAAAGGAGAGCATCTGCCTTTGACCTGTCATCATTCAAATTTCCTATTTTCACATATTATGCAGAAATCCATCTGTAGGATAGAACACATCTGTAGGCCATATTTATTCTGTGAGCTGCCAGTTTGAGATCTCCAGGAGCCCAACCCCTAAATTTCACAGATGGGGAAGCTGAGGCCAGAGTTAGGTGCAAGAGTTGCTCAAGTTCAGTGAGGACAGGAGTCTTGGCCCTTCAAGCCCTCTATGCATTGCCCAACCTCACGTAAAGATCCCTTGAAGGATATGGATGGGGCTGGGAGTGATAAGCTGTGATTCAAATTCCCAAATAATAAACCTAGTGAATTCTCCATAAAGTCTAGTTGGGAGGGATTTCTTAAACAATAGCATTTATCACTTTTCTAAACACAAAATTCTAAGACACATGTATTTAATCAGCTTCCTTTCCAGAGAAAAATGGCACCCTAGCCATTCTGGCTATATACTCTCAGACAAGTGCCTTCACTTCTACAGAGCCTGCTTCAGAGTGTCACTGCAAGAGGTAAATGCTCTTAAAGCGCTTGTCCAGAGAGAAAAGATTAAATACACCAGAAGTTATTCTGGGCTTTTGGGTTGTCAGGAGCTTGTGTAGAATCCAGCTTGCCTATAAGGCAAACTAAGTTTCCAGAAGGAAAATGATGCATTAACAACCGTGGTCACATCACTAAACTGACTGTCTATTTGTTTGGTAATTATTTCTGCAACATCCAATCCAGGGGCAAAGTGGGAGGAAGGGTGCTGCTGCAGAGAGGTATCCCCAAAGCCCTTGGCTGCAGAAGATGCCTGACTCCGGCTCAGCCTCCACATCTGCAGTGTATAGGGGCGTATGAACAGACTTTGCTTTTCTCTTTCTTGTTCTTTTCTTTTTTTTTTTTTCTCTCCAAACCAAAGGTCAGTTGCCTTTGTCTTCTGCTTCAAAACATTCCAAGAGAGAATTCTGTATTCCTTTCAGTAGAAAAGAAGTAGCAGACAAGACAAAGTGAGCCACATTCAGAAGTTGCAGCCTATCTTTAAAAACAGAAGGCACTGAGGCAATGTAACACCACATACACACACACACACACACACACACACACACACACACACGCGTGCACGTGCGCACACACACACACACAATAAGGTGAGCCATGGCAGATGGAAGGCTGCTTTTAGATGCAAAACTGGATTCTTTCAGCCAAGTTCTCTTTCCAGCTTCCTGTTTAGAAGAACGTGGATTTGTATGTCCACATACAAATCTAAATAAGACATCAGCTTAGTGTAGTAGATGTGATGCCCAGTGTGTACATGACAAATACGCGTTGCTTGTAAATAAAGGAGCTATGCTCTACACCTCTGCACGAAAGGCTGTTGCATCAGGGGCGCTTGGGTGGCCCTGTGGGTTAAGCATCCAACTCTTGATTTTGGCTCAGGTCATGATTTTGCGGTTTGTGGGTTTGAGCCCCGCATTGGGTTCTGTGCTGAGAGCGCAGAGCCTGTTTTGGATCCTCTCTGTCCCTCCCCTGCTTGCCCTCTCTCTCTTACAAAATAAATACACTTAATGAAAAAAAAGGTTGTTGAACCAGACGCTAGCAGTGCCCCTTCCCAGGCCAGGAAAAGGTAGTGTCAGGCTTTTCCACAGAGAAATAATCCAGTGTGCCCTGAACATTAGTTGTGTAAATACAACTTCAGAATTTCTGTAGCATTTTGTCTCACCTGTGCTCTTATGATTTGCACTGTTAAAAAATTAAATAATTCTGAATGAGAAATATTATTTTAAGTGGAAGGATAAAGCATAAAAGGTTTTAAAATTATATATGGAAGGGGAAAATGGGAGTAGGTAGATAGGGTGTCTAGACTTGTCCCACTATACCTTTTTGGCATTTTTGACTCTAGAAACATGTAAATATTTGACATAATTTTTAAAAAGTTGTATTAACATATAATCCCTAAAAATCCAAAGTAAAAGTAAATAAATAAAACTTAATGTGATTCTATTCCAATTGACTTAATACATAGTAAGTTGACAGGTTAAAAAACTCTTAAACTGGGTCACCTGGGTTGCTCAGTCAGTTAAGTATCCAGCTCTTGATTTCCACTCAGGTCATGATCTTGTGGTCATAAGATCGACCCCTGCATCAGGTTCCATGCTAAGCATGGAGCCTGCTTGAGATTTTTTCCCTCCCTCTCTCTCTTTCTCTCTCTTTTTGCCTTTCCCCTGTTTGCACACACACACACACACACACACACTCTCTCTCTCTCTCTCTCTCTCTCTCTCAAAATAAATAAATAAACTTAAAAAAAAATCTTGAACTGATTTTAGTAATCATATTATAGGTGGCAATGTAAGTCTGAGTGTTCCAAAATAGGCCTGTGTGGTATTTGGGGAGAAAGGAAATGAGTAATTATGTTGGTGTTGCTAAACTTGGATTTCTGGCATATCAACAAGGAAATACAAATGTAAGATTTATGGTTTATAAGAAAAACCTTCAGCTCTTATTTGAGCTAGACATGTCAGTAGAAACTTGATATATTTTTTGTCTAAAAATAAAACTTCCTAGGTCTCTACGCTAAAAAGTCCTAGAAACAATGACTGACTAACTCTGTCAGGATGAATAACCCTGGAGCCCACTAAAAGGAAGAGGAGCCCTCCAAAAGCCATTTGGAGAAATGGCTGATTCCAGATCTGGGCAGTTGAGTTTGGGACATCTTGATATATCAGAAAGCAACAGAGGGCCAAAGGCTTCTAGGGTCATATCAAAGGACTCAGAACCCAACTGAATACTCTCCTGACTAAAGGTGGGACAATTATAGCATTATTGAGAATACTAATAGAAATTAATTGAAACATATTAAGTATATTTAAATTTGTAAGTTCATCCTAAGGGAAAAAAATGACACTCAATAATACCTTAATGAGGTTGGTTAGTACACCAACCCATTATTTTTTTAACTAGTAAATAAAGGGAAAGGATCAAGTATTTATTCTGCCTTTTCTATACAAGGGTGCCCTGAGTTGCCCAGATAGTTGATGAGAGGATACTTCTCTATAGAAGTATTATAGCTAATACATGACAATTAAATGATAGAACACCACCACCATTTTGCAACTTCTAATAGGTTAATAAATTAGGCAAAGATTTCAATGTCAGTTAGCATGACAAGAGAAAAAAATCACAGATTATTAACTGGGTGGAATTCTTTTGAACATAAATCTGATTAAATTTCTAGGTCCTACCATCACTTAACAGGGAATAGAGGGCACAGAGAAACGTTATCAATGCTACAGGTATGCAATCAGAAACATACAGATTATGGGAAAGTTTGCTAGACAAACAACCAAGTTTCTTATCAAAAATAAAGAAAAAAAGAAAAATGGAATGTATATATGTGGGAGGTGGGGAATGGGTTTACAGATTAAAGGATACTTAAGGAGGCTGCATCAACCAAGCAAATTAATGGGCCTTATTTGAATCTCAGTTCAAACAAATAAATAAACAGTGAAAGACAATTGCAGGAAAAATGGACATTAATGAGGAAATTAAGGAGCTATTGTTAATTTTGTCTGATAAGATGATATTGCAGTTACGCTAAAAAAAAAAAGCAGTTTCTATCTTTTAGAGATACAGCCTGTAGTATTTCCAACTGGAATAACACAGCGTCTTGGATTTGCTTCAAAATAATTTAGAAGTATAGAAAGTGGGTTAGAGTAAAAAAAATCAACTATGGGGCGCTTGGGTAGCTCAGTCGTTTGAGCATCCGACTTCTGCTCAGGTCATGATCTCACAGTTCGTGAGTTCGAGCCCCGTGTCGGGCTCTGTGCTGACGGCTCAGAGCCTGGAGCCTGCTTTGGATTCTGTGTCTCCCTCTCTCTCTGCTCCTCCCCTGCTCGCACTGCTATCTCTCTCTCAAAAATAAATAAAACGTTAAAAAAAACAAGTATGTACCAATAGTTGTTGAAATTAGAAGTGGATACAGGGGATCATCATGCTAGTTCCTTTACTTTTCTATCTGTTTGAAATTATCTGTAGTAAAAGGTTTTTTGAAAAGTGAGTCACCTCTTTACCTAACAAGTTTATTTAAGAGGACATTTTAGGAAATGAAAAACCAGAAAAAAAAAAAAAAAAGAAATGAAAAACCAGTATCACATGCCCATAGTGGAAGATAACTATAAAAATAAATTCAACGAAAACAAAACTATGTTACTAAATTTTAGTTGTCCAAGCTTCTGAATCTGAAGTCAGTTTTTCATTGTTGAAAAGTAGGTACTAATAGATGTGTTCAAGACGTTTCAAGGTATGGAGATTTACCTAAAATTTCTAGGAAGAAAATTGATAAAAAGGAATATTTTCTCACCACATATGACCACACACTCCAATGGTAGTTAAAGCTCCCATCTGCCTTCGTACCACCTAAAACTTTCTCAGGGAGTACCACCAGGGTTCCAAGGAACATCACTTTGAGAAATAATGGCGTAATTATCATTGGCTTTTGAAACTGGGCAGAATAATTGCATAGAACACACTCTTCCATCACTATTTTCTCTGGTCTTCAGCCTCTTCCTTGAGTATATGCAACTCTTTTTCAATGGGAGGTCATTGCACATTCCAAATCTTCTTACCATCCTGAGATTCAGTTTCCAAATCTGCAAAATTCAGATAATGGTAGTTCGTTGCGAAGATTAAATGGTGATTATAACATCCAACATAGTAACATATATATGATAAGTGCAGCTATTATTATTATTATCTGAGACAGCAATGAATGTGTTTGTCTTATAGACTTTTGGGAACTATCTGTGTTAGTCTAGTGGCATTGGAAGCAGTGTATATCTATGTACTAGAAATGTACAATCGACAGCAAAGGTGGGATTCAGATTAGCCATAAGGTGAAACTTTCCAGCAGTGAGGATTAGTAAACCCTGAGTAGTGCAATCATTCTTTCCTCCCCAAAAGTCTATGTGAAGAAGTACAGAATCTTATAATTCACATAGTTTAGAACAAAGTTTAAAGGCACAAGGACAGATGAATTGGTCTCATTATCATATTTCCTATTATCTCAGAAATTATTTGAATCATTCATTGTTCATTGGACATCTGGAAATGGGAACAGACTGTCAAGTACCCTGATGTCCCTTGATGCTGGTGGATAATGGTTAGTTTCATTATACTCAGAGAAGTCATGGGCACAGAGAGAGTAAGGGTTTTACCTAAGGTAACACAGTAACATTAGTGAAGTGGGGTGCAAACTGCTTCAGAATGAGGGGTAGCTATTTTTCTGAGCTGCAGATGCTGCCCTTCTTGAATCACTAAGAGGAAAGATACATAAAAATCTCTTAAGCTCATGTCCTAAAGTGCCTGGATTTGCAAATCATGGAATCACTTCTCCCTGTTTTCCCCTTTCTCTAATGAAAGAACAATACCAAAAGGCAAAGAAGCACCTTTTGGACATGGATGGCAAGTTGATTTTATCTGGAAGGCCAACTTTGGCCAATTAGTGGTAACTTTTTTTTAATTTTTTTTTACATTTATTTATTTTTGAGAAACAGTGAGACAAAATGTGAGCAGGGGAGGGGCAGAGAGAGAAGGAGACATAGAATCTGAAGCAGACTCCAGGCTCTGAGCAAGCAGTCAGCACAGAGCCTGATGCGGGGTTCGAACCCACGAACTGTGAGATCATGACCTGAGCGGAAGTTGGACGCTCAACCGAGCCACCCAGGCGCCCCAAGTGGTAACTCTTCTTTTTTTTTTTCAATTTTAGCTGAATTTTTATCCCATTTTATGGATATACTACAATTTATGTTAATCCTTTCTTTTTTTTTTTCAATATATGAAATTTATTGTCAAATTGGTTTCCATACAACACCCGGTGCTCATCCCAAAAGGTGCCCTGCTGTAACTCTTCAAAGAATGTGTTGAGAAGGATTCTGAGGTCTTGTCACAGAAAGAGTGCTGTGATGGACTGACTGGTAGACTGCTGGTTGGTGTCTGCCCCAGCCCACCACAGAGGATAGGCAGCAATTGTGCACATATTTGTTTTCACTAACCGGCATATCGACAGGTCTCAATTTATGAGGTGGACTGCTTGCACCTGGGAAAACAAAGCACTTCCCTGAGGGAATGAGAACAAGATGGTTATTTTTTTTTTATTTGTTAATGTTTATTTTTTTGAGAAAGAGACAGAGACAGAGTGTGAGTGGGAGGTGGGGGGAGGGGCAGAGAAAGAGGGAGGACACAGAATCCGAAGCAGGCTCCAGGCTCTGAGCTGTCAGCACAGACCCCGATGTGGGGCTCAAACTCACAGACCAGGAGATTATGACCTGAGCCAAAGTCAGACACTTAACAGACTCAGCCACCCAGGTGCCCCTAAGATGGTTATATTTTGAGAAACTGATAGAAGACTGGAGTTTATGTCATACTAGAGAAGCCACACCTTCAGTCTAAGTCACATGTGGCATAATCGCTGCCTATCTCTGTGCTCTGCTGGTGGCTGAGATCACTAATCCATCATAGTACTCTTTCTGGGACAGGACTTCAGAATCTTTTTTTTTTTTGTTTTTAATTTACATCCAAATTAGTTAGCATATAGTGCAACAGTGATTTCAGGAGTAGATTCCTTAGTGCCCTTTACCCATTTAGCCCATCCCCCCTCCCACAACCCCTCCAGTAACCCTCCGTTTGTTCTCCATATTTATGAGTCTCTTCTGTTTTGTCCCCCTCCCTGTTTTTATATTATTTTTGTTTCCCTTCCCTTATGTTCATCTGTTTTGTCTCTTAAAGTCCTTATATGAGTGAAGTCATGATTTTTGTCTTTCTCTGACTAATTTCACTGAGAATAGTACCCTCTAGTTCCATCCATGTATTGCAAATGGCAAGATTTCATTCTTTTTGATTGCCGAGTAATACTCCACTGTGTATATATACCACATCTTCTTTATCCATTCATTCATTGATGGACATTTTGGCTGTTTCCATACTTTGGCTATTGTTGAAAATGCTGCTATAAACATGGGGTGCATGTGTCCCTTCGAAACAGCACACCTGTATCCCGTGGATAAATGCCTAGTAGTGCAATTGCTGGGTCGTAGGGTAGTTCTATTTTTAGTTTTTTGAGGAACCTCCATACTGTTTTCCAGAGTAGCTGCACCAGCCTACATTTCCAAGGACTTCAGAATCTTTCTCAACACATTGTTTAGATAGCCACTACAAGTCGGTTGGTGTTGGCATTCCGGACTTGGTAAGGTGGAAAGAGGACAAATGTTAGGCAAGGAGGCCCCAGAATGTGAGTTAGACTGTGTACCCCTTCAGGGAAGGCACCATGTCTTCTGTACCATTGAACCCTCCATGCCCAGGATTATACCTAACCAATGTAGGTATTGATGAATGATTATCAAGCCAAAAATGGGCTGACTTACGATGCTAACAGGTAATGATTCCAACAGCAGCAGCAACAATACTTCCCATTTAATGGGTATTTGCTAGGAACCAGACACTGTGCTAAATCCTTTACAGGTAATATTTCACCTAATCCCCACAAAAACCATCGAAATACGGGTTAATATCTCCATTTTGCAGATGGAGAAGCTCTGGCAGAGATTTGTAACTAGCCCAGCGCCATCCAGCAAAACTGTGGCAGAGCCAGACTTCATACCCTAGTTCTGTCTGACTCTGGAGGCTGTGCTCTTAACAATGCAAATAATAACTTCCTTTGTAGTAAACTATGTTCCAAATGCTGTTCTATACCCTGCACGTGCATGAGTTCCTTTAATCCTTACATTTAAACACACGATAGTTACACTCTATGGAACCTTCATTTTACTGATGAGAAAATTTAAGCACAGACATGTGAAGTCACTTCTCCGCGATCATGTAGTTAGGAAAGGGCCGAGCTGGAATTTGAACCCAAGCAGCCTGGCTTTCAGGCCCTGAATTTATCTACCCAAGACTCTCAATTTAGAAGCCTCACCACCATGGGTTATCTGATTGTTTTGGAATGCCTGGTATCCCAAGGACCCCCAAGCAAAAACAGAAGCTATTTTTCGCAGACATGCTTTGATCCCGACAGAGTCACTGTGGGTAAGTCACTTGACCATCCTACACCTCAACTTTTTCACCTTTAAAAGAGAGTAAAAGCAGCTTTCCTTCCCACCTCCTGCTACAGTTCCAGGGTCAAAAGAGGCAATGTTATGCAAATGGCACTTTATCAGCATTCTGGGAACTTAGAACTGGAACGGGCTGAGAGATGTTGATTGATCTTGTGGGGGTAGGATCCCAGCTACATCTCCCCTGCAAGTGATTCAGTTCAGACCCCAAATGTCATGACTAAAGATGGTTTTAAATATCCCAGGCTACTTAAGGGGCCAGCCCTCAGTGGCATTTAAAATGACAGTCAACTTCAGGGTGGGCAGTTGGGCCTGAGAGTAATAGCAGAGTGGGGTTGGGCTGGAGGGAGGGCAGGAGACCTGTAGAGCCTACTCTCCACTTTCCTCCACCTCCAAGCTCCCCAGCCGGAACCCCACCTCCTGGCTGCCGCAACCCACTTCAAGAAGCCGGCAAATGCATAGCTAGTTGTCGACCAGAAGGGGTCGCTGGAGAGCGAGCAGCGCTCTCAGTCTCCCTCATAAGCGGGCTCACAAATCTCCAAATACACACATATCCAAAGCTATATACATTTCTGAAGCCATACTTGGTTTCTCCAGGGTTCTTTCTTCCTTCTTCTCTCCCATCTTATTCTCTTTGCCTTCCTTCTCCCCTTTCTCTCCCATTCCCCACCTGTTCCTTTCAAAGAATTTCTGAAGTTCACATGGGTGTCCAGGTCTCTTGGTTCCTGTCCTTACCAGCATCAGCAAGAAGCATGGGTTTATCCTGGCTGTGATTCAGACTTGGTGTCAGGCGCTTGGAGACCTTTAGGACTTGGCAAGGCTTCCTTCCAGGAATTTGCAACCTGGGTAGGGGGAGTAGTAACTCTGCTGAAATTAAAGGGTTCCAAGGGAGAGATGCACCGAGGGGTCCTGCTACTGTCTCTTTTTCTTAATGAAAACCCTGGAGGTGAAACTAGGGAAATTTTGGCCATACCCTCTCCTCTAAGGGTTTATTTGTGATTCTAGATTCTTATTTTCTGGGATTAGTGTTGAATTGGGATGGGGTAGAAGATGGGGAGAGAGATCTAAAAGTAACTCCCCCTGTAATCCTGATTTCCCCCTCAAATCCCTCTCCCTACCGGCTTTACTTTTCCCAAAGGGACTCCTCTCCTGAGACAAGCTATTTTAATTTCTTAACATTTCTTAACCACTTTTCAGTGGTTACAGCTGAATTCCCCAGGAGTGGATGGGATGGGGTGGGGTGGGGTGGGGACACTTTTTCCTTTGGACGGGTTTGGCAAAGGAGACATTGGGCTGGCTGGCTGTGAGGCACAAAAGAAATCTGCCTTACAGCGCCACATGCACAGATGTATCGCTGCGCCCCTCTGCGGGCGGGGACCCGGCTTGGCAGATGGCGAGAAGCCGAACTGGGTAGGGATTGTCCATCAAATGGCACTTTCTGGGTGGCGGGGATCTCGCCGCGTCCAGGCGCAAAGAGGAATACAAGGGACCCCCTTTGCTGGCCTAGGCAGTGCCTCCCAGAAGTGAGGGGGTCATGTTGGTTTGGGCGGATAGGTTAAGTTTTTTTTTTACTTCCCTCTTCAATAAAAGATCCGCTACAAGACTTGCGAAGGGGCTGAGAAGGGAGGTGGCCGGGCCCAGAGGGCACCTGCTATGGTTGGCGAGGAGAGCAGGCTGGGAAGCAAGATCTCCTGCACGGTTCAGTTCGGGGGTGCCGGGATTGCTTCTCTGAGGGGTCAGCGCTGCAACTCTGTCGCCTCGGGGCAGCGGTGACAGGCACACGCCCCGCCCTTTCTCCTCCCAAGACCTGCGGGCTTTTGTTATGCAGATGGCGGCAGGAGGCTGTGCCGGAGGAGGAGGGGGTTGGTGGGGAGGAGGAGAGACGGAGAGGGGGGAGGAAAGTACAGCTCGCGCGACCAGCCTCCTCTTCCAACGTCACATTGTGCGAGAGACAAAACCCGGGCGCGCCTGAGCTCACACGCGCACGCACACACAGACGACCCTGTCGCCTCTTCTCTCCTGGCGCTGCCGAGAAAGCCAGCCCTGCCTTCCCTTCCTGGGGCGCGGAGGCTCAGCAAGCTCAGAGCTCAGCCCAGAGACAACACAGAAGGCGAAGAAAGACGGTGGATAAGCCTTCTTTCTCCCCTGCCTGCCCGGGCTGAGGCGCCCCATCCCCCGCCCTGAACCCCGATCTCTCCCACCCCACCCCTCTCGCTTTCACGCGAACTGAGCCCGGAGCCCGGTGTGCCCCCGTTTGGAATCCACGTTTCAGCACTTCGGACAGCGCCCGGGCGCCCCGGGCCCCTTTGGGTTGGCTATGGCGAGCGTTCAGCAAGGCGAGAAGCAGCTTTTTGAGAAGTTCTGGCGAGGAACCTTTAAAGCTGTGGCCACCCCGCGTCCCGAGAGCATCATTGTCGCCAGTATCACGGCCCGCAAGCCGCTGCCAAGGTAATGACCTCCTTCTTAAGAGGAAAGAGACCCTGATGGTCCTTCCTTCTGGCCTGTGTGCCCCAGAGCCCTGAAGGGTGGATGCAGGCGGCTGGGCCAGGGCGCCTGTCTTTTCCCGTCACTACTCGGTATCTCCCGCTGGAACATGGGAACTAATTGCCTGTGTGAGGTGGCGGCTGGTGAGAAGGGACAGGGAGTCTTCAGGGGGAGCAACACTCAATGGTCTGCTGACCTGGCAACTGCTATTTGAGAGATTTTGCTTTCTTAGGGTGGGCAGTGTAGGTGAGATAGGACTTAACTAAGAAACTTTTCTTGGTATCAGAGCCCAGAGGATGGGGGGAGGGGGCGGGCAAAGGAATGGTGGTTCAGGGTGGTCGGGGGTGTTGTACAAGAAGAGAAAAAGAGGGCTGAACGAGCTCTCAGCAGTGTTCAGAGGTAACGGCACATTTCTATACTCAGCTCAGAAACTAGCGAGCTCTGAACATTCGACAAAAGCCCATGTGCTGTTCCCTCAAATACACCCTAAACAGCACCCTCCTCCACGCCTTTCTGGCTGCCACCGTTGCTGAATCCTCTCCTCTCCTGCTTCCAAAACCAGTACTCTGAGCTCTGGAGTCAGGGGGGAGACTTCCAGGATCATGAAGATGATCTTGGAAGAGTTTTATTTGGTTTTCAAAAAGGATGTGATTGCTTTGAACTCAAGGAGGAGAACAGACCCTTAGATGGTGAAAACAGTGTGATGGGAGGAATAAGGGAAGAAAAGAAAGGCAGAAAGAAGGAGAAGAGGTTGTGGGGTGAAACGGAGAGGAGGTGGGGAAGAACATTCCAAGACAGAGAAAACCCAATCCTTTTCATAAAGCATCCAGTTTAGAGGAGTTTGAGAATGAAAGGAAGACTGTGCCCTCTGTCAGGGAAAATCAAGGCAGTAGGAAAACTCATCTTTTGCTGGTGTTGGATGAGTGGTTCAGTGGGAGAAAAAGAAAGAAGTGGACACAGGGGAGACCACTTGGAGGATTTATTGATCCTGGCTACATTAGAGAGTAGATTGAAAACATGTCTGTGAGAGTGGTTCAGAGAGAATGCCTGTTCTGGCACCACTGGATCTGAACTTTCCAGTGGGTGTGGGGTGGATGACAGGGAATCATATCTAAAGAAGCAAACTCGGACTGGAGAACTTTTCACAGTCTGATAGGAACCTAGCTCATACAGGTCTTTAGAAAAATGGGTACCTCATGTTGGGAATGGGTGGACTAGAGTCCGGATGTGGCAGGCTTCAAGCAGCAGCAGCAGCCAGTATTTGTGGATTGGGGAGGGCGGGGGGACACCTTGTGACACAGTCTGGAGAAAAGGAATCGTAGCAGCAAAGGCCATCAAAACCTGGTGTTTCTCTGCTTGAAGAAAGGTTCTTTGTAGAGAGTTTTGACGTCAGCAGTTTTATCTTCCTGGGTTTCAGCCATCCATTCCACCTTTGGGGTGAACCTATGTTGGCAAATCCATTGCTGTGTTAGCCAAAGAATATGCCCTTGTAGAAGAAACTAAAGACCATTTCATTGAAAACTACAAGTGTGACATTTGGTCCGGAGTCTTCCATATATTTAAGGGATACAGGAAGAGGAGAGGAGATTCCTGGTGGTATTTTAATACAGAAAATACCTAAGTCCACCTGACCTGGCACGTTCACCCTTTCCCTGTCTGTCTGTGACACTGCCATGCCCCTTTCTTAGTCATATTCTCAATCATATGAATTGCCCAAAGTCTCCAAACCCTCATGCTTTCTGTAGCAAATCTTAATATCATGCATCTGATACTCTTATAATAGCCAACCCTCCTCCCCCAGGTATCATTTTTCTCTAGGTATCATTTAATGTCCTGCCTGGGTCTCCTTTCCCCTGGAAACCACCCCTGGAGTGAAAGTCTGAGTCATAAGCCCCTGATTTATGTCATGCTGGGAAGGATCCCCTTCAATACTTCTGTAACAGGTGTGGCCTCTCTGTAGGATAGATTTGTTTTATAGCTGTTACTCCTGGTTTGGGGTGGAAAGTGAGTAGGGAGCTTTTGTATCCAAGTCTTCATGGAAGGCTGGGCTTGAGTGGTCTTTTAACAGACTGTCTATAAAACTGGAATCATCCCCATTCTCATTGAAGCCAGCCACATCCAGTGCGGAGGTCAATTTCTACCTCCTTTCTAATGTTGCATGCTTACTTAACAGTGGAAGTACCATGTTTCCAAAGCTGAGTTCTCAGGAAGGAAAGAGACAGAGACACTGGCATAGCATCAGCTGAGCGCCAGTGGCTTCATCTAGAGGCAAGCTAGGGACTTGGTCTCATCAGAAATGTCTTTTTGTTCCATGAGTCAAGCCCAGCACATAGTTAGCAGATCTGTAGGGAGATGGGGGAAGGGAGTGGACGAAAACACCAGACAGTTCTGTTGGTTACACACTTAATATGTGTTTATAGATAAGGGTTACCCTTCATCTGAATGAACTTCCCCAGGATATTTTCAGTGTATCTCTGAGGATAATTTAGTACCAGGATAGAAGCTTACATTCAATTGGTTGATTTCATAGCACTATGCATACATCATACAATTGCACTCCAAGCAAAACCTCTCCTTACCTCCCCCCTTCCACTCCCCCACCCTCCATGAGGCATACTTGATGAGGCAATAGCTTTATATGTATCAAATTGCAAGCAGATGTCTGACTCAAATGTCAGAACAGTATAGCAGAGTGGGAGGCAGTATATCATAGTGGTTAAGGGCTCAGACTTGAGTTTCAGACAAACCTGGATTCCTGTTCTGGCTCTCCCATTTAGCTGAGTGTCTTAGACAAGTTTCTTTACCTTGCTGAGTCTGTTTTGTCAGCTGGAAAATAGAAATAATAATAGTAGCCATCTCAGCCATTGAGTTATGAGGATTGAGTCAGGTAAAACACTTCCCACAGTGTGTGGTACATAGTGATTGCTTAACAGACATTGCTTCTAAAACAAACAGTTCAGAGTTTATAATGGCCAAAGGAAATGAACATTTTCTTCCAGTATTGTGTTCTTCAGGCCTACCTGTTTCTCCCCCAAATAATGCTGGCAGTAAACATTATGGGATTTCAGCTTCTGACAGGCAATGCATTGAGATGGAATTAGCACACAGGAGGTGGGTTGGGAGTGGTCCCATAATTCTCTTCCCTGAGGGAAGATTAGCTGCTTTCTGATATGACTTTTTTAGTTATTGGGTGGAGGGCTGCTGAAGAATCATCTAGATTCTGAATGGATTGGTATAACATCGCACAGAGTATTCTTTTCATTTGTGTAGCAATGACCAGGTACTATTGTCAATCTAAAGAAGGCTCAAACTCCTTGAAAATCACAGTTTGAACCCCTAGTTCCAATATAATTTATTATTCATATCAAGAGTGAAAAGGTTTGCCGTGAGTGGTTATCCAATGGAAGACCTAACAGGGACTACCCCAGAGGAACCAGGACGTTATGGTTGCCATAGTGAAGCCTCACCCTATACCAGCTGGAAGACAGTCAGCATGAATCAGTAAGACACTTGGAGAGTAAGAGACCCCTCTTTTGTCTCCACCAAAGAAGTATAGTCATTTTTCCTGACATTAATTAATTCTCTTTGTTAATTATTTGGTCCAGAAAAGTTTGCACCCAAAAAGTTTAGGCTCAAAGTGGAAAACTTAAGTGTTTGAGGCTAACTCCAACTGTAATAATCGTATCACCAAACAGTAGCTGAGGACTTAATGAATAAGTAAAAAACCCATTTGAAATTAGCGTATCAATTGTTTGTAGATGCAGGAGTGTTTGCAAAGGGCTAGAAAGGCGGCCCTCTTAAACAGCATAAGCAATTCTCTTTACAATTCTTTTGGCACGCTATTAATTTTCTTCGAAAATCCTTTCTATGCAGAATAGTCCAGAAGCAGACTTCAGCCCAGGTCTGTCTAAAGGATCATAAATTCCGAACTATTGGAGATTTTACTGCATAAAGGGAAAGATGGCCAAATTGTAAGGCAGGAAAAATGCCTTTGAACCGTTTAATTCCAGACTCCCCCTTTGTGCCAAGAGATCAGTTAGCACATTTGTGCTGACTCTGTCCTCGGGAGCAGAGTGAGGGGCAGCTGGGAGGTGATTTCCTGACAGCCTGTGGTTAAAAACCAAGGTACCAAGGGTTGTGGAGAATGCTTGCCCTGGCGATGAATGATCGTTTTTCCCTGGAAAGGGAGTGTTATTGTTTGGGTCGAACCTTTCTCCTTCTGAAAGGTGAAATTTGCTGAATGGTGTACAGGGGTCAGTGGGGGTGTGGGGGCGTATTATTTCTGACACGGCTGTTTTCACTTAGCAACTGTGCTGTCTTAGAGACTCGGGCTGCGGTAGATGCTGAATGAAAGTTGGACGCATTAATTGAATGAGTCCACACGGTCCAAATCCGTATCAGATTCGCTCTCTCCCAGCCCACCCCCACTCCTGACGGGCTGGGGATTCTGATCAATGCAGCCTGAGACACACACTCTGCAGATAGATTTGACTCTGACTAGTGTCAGAAGGAAGCTCTCTGGATATAGATGTCTGGCTGGCTGAGTGCGTAGACACGTTGGCTGGTGTGGGTACAGGAGGTTGGACTAAATACCACCCGGAAGTGTTTTCCAGGCCTGTGTGAACCTCTGTTAACTCCATCCCCACTCCAGGCCACCAGAAAAAAAGAAAAAAAGAGGGGGGAACACCCCTAAAAGCCTAACTCCTCTGATAAGGAAAGAAGCCTGGGTCACGCGCCTTCCCACACTGTGAGCACCTCCAGCATGCCGCAGGGGCACAATAAATTTTTAAAAATATCCTTTCTTCCAGAGTGGCTGGATTTACCTTCCTGTGAGGTGGAAAGGCTTTCAGGGGCTTAACAAAACCAGAGTTTCTTAATTGCTCGTTACCAAGACTTATCTGAGATGTGACAGAACAGCTCTGAAGGGGAGAATGTGGAACAGTTAGGAATTTGGGCTCTGAAGGGGCGCCTGGGTGGCTCAGTCAGTTAAGCATCCAACTTCAGCTCAGGTCATGATCTTGTGGTTTGTGAGTTCGAACCCCGCATAGAGCTCTGTGCTGACAGCTCAGAGCCTGGAGCCTGCTCTGGATCCTGTGTCTCCCTCTCTTCTCTGCCCCTCCTCCACTCACACTCTGTCTCTGTCTCTGTCTCTGTCTCTGTCTCTCTCTCTCTCTCATAAATAAACATGGAGAAACAAAAAAGAATTTGGGCTCTGAAGTCAGATCTGCTCAGGCTGAAATCCTGCTGTGCAATTCGTACCTTTGGAATCTGCTAATCACTTCAGCTCTCTATGCCTCAGTTTGCCCGGCTATGAAAGACTGATCTCATGGGGTCATAGTGAAGGGTGGATGAGATCATTTATATAAAGAACATGACGCAGTGCCTGGCCAAGACCTCCATTTAACGTGCTCTTGTTACCAAGACATGAGTTACCTAATGAGATGTCGGGAGAGAGTGCTAAGCCCCTCACCACCTGAGCTGGGTGGGCTCTTGGTGGTGATGGTTGGGATTCCTTGGCCTTACCACTGGACCATCCCAGTGCTCTGTATAAGTTTTTGATGTGGTTTTAGGATTCCCTAAAGAGCCACTGGAGATGTGTAGAGCTGTTTTTAAAACATCTGACAGGGGCGCCTGGGTGGCGCAGTCGGTTGAGCGTCCGACTTCAGCCAGGTCACGATCTCGCGGTCCGTGAGTTCGAGCCCCGCGTCGGGCTCTGGGCGATGGCTCAGAGCCTGGAGCCTGTTTCCGATTCTGTGTCTCCCTCTCTCTCTGGCCCTCCCCCGTTCATGCTCTCTCTCTGTCCCCAAAATAAATAAACCTTGAAAAAAAAAAAAATAAAACATCTGACAAACCCCAATGGCAAACTAACCAAAACCCATGTTTCCTTTTACTACTTTCAGACACTTAATAGCTCCATGACTTTTGGCCAGAACTTGACCTTCTTGGTTTCCTCATCCATAAAATGGGGCTAATATTAGCAGCCCCCTCCAATAGCTGTTGGGAATATTGACTGGGCTAATTTATGGAAAGTGTTGTTTGGCACACAGTAAGGGCTCCATCAATGTTACGTCTTACCATGAGTAATGAATTGCAGTTTTCATTATTACTATGCGCCAGGCCCATCAAGGAGGAACAGATGAATGAAAGGCAGTCTCTCCCTTGGAGGGCCTCAGAGTTTAGCAACAAAGGTGGGCACAGACACCAGTATATATGACATGAGGCAGATTGTCTTAAGTACTGTAATATAGGTAGCAATAAAGAAAAGGAGATGTGGAAAACCAGAGGAAGGAGGCACCCTCCTTGAGGCATGAAGTCTTTTGCTGGTAGTCACACAGTTAGCCTTTGTTGTCTGACCTGTGAAATGGGAATGATTCTTTTATATTGTCAATTTTACCTACAAATGCAAGGAACATCAGAATGATTCAGGTATTTGTCGCTAGTAGAGTCTCAAAAAAGACCTTCTCCCCACCCCCCCCCCAGAAGAAAAAGCAATTTACACTTTCTGGAGGGGACACTATCTGTTGTGGGGGAGGTGGTCATAGTGAGTGCTATTAAAGGAGGATTGTGGAAAGGAACTGCCCTTATATAAAATTTCCAACTCCTCTGTCATTGGCTCAAGCATGCAGACTCTGGTGTGGGCCATTAGGTTTCTTGTCCTTCATGGTCTAGCTCTGGCTGAAACAAAATCCAGTCTGCATTCCTTGAGCAGCCACCAATGGTGGGGGGATTGGAGTGAGCCCACACATGTTAAAGAGAAACTAACCCAGAGGGAATGAATCACCGAAGTGAAGAGGCCACATGTGGCTAAAAAATAAAGTTATGCTTCCATTAATTGGACACTTTTATTGAGCTCCTACTTGATATAGCCGTGAACAACACCAGTCCCTGCTGTCATGAGGGAGAAAGGTAATAAATGAAGGAACAAACAAACAAACAAATCATATAAGGTCAGGTTGCAATGAGTGCTATAAAGAAGAATAAAGCAGGGGAATGGGACAGCAGGTGAGGATGGGGCTGCTTTGTTGGATGGAGTGGTCCAGGGACCTGGATGCAAGGAGGGAGCAAGCCATGAGGATAACTGAGGGGAAAGTGTTTGAGACAGAGGGAACACCAAGTGCAAAGGCCCTGAGGTGGAAGCATGCTTGGTGTATTTAAAGATAGCAAGGAAGTCATTGTGGCTGGAGCAGAGTGAGTGACGGGAAGACTAACAGGGATGACTCCCTAGATGCAGGCAGGAAACATATCAAGCAATTAACATTGTAAGCCAGTTAAGGACTTCCCAGACCCTCAGCTTCTAGACTGGGAGCGGGAAGAGGGTAACAGGGGTGCTCCTGCCCTCTCCCTCAGGGTCCTGGGTCTGATCTGCTTCTCTTGGCTCCTCTCACTGACTCGAATGCAGCCAGGATGACTTTGAATAGCAGTGTTAGAAGCTTAGCTGGGCCCCTGCATGTGTTATGGACAAGCATGAAATTTACAATCTCTCTGATTGTGATCAATCAGATTAGGAAATTGAAAAACACACTGTTTAGACTTCCAAATAGCAGTGGCAAATCTTGTTCCCATGACGGTGAGGGTTCGGTCTATCTCTCATATCCATGCGTGCAAATTTAGACTATCCCTCTCACCCAGCCGCCCCCCTTCACTGCACACCTTTGAAGCTACAGTCTGCTTACTCTCAGTCTCTCCCTCTCTCTCCCTCCTCCCCCCCCCCCATCTTCATTTGAGATTTTGCTGAGGGAGCTCCCATATGTCACAGCCTGTGTGCGGAGCTCCGTGAAATAAAACACAGAATTAAGATGTCATAGAGACAAAGCCAAACCAAATACAGGAACAATGCCGAACCCTAAAACAGTCATTAAGTAATTCACGTCTACATGTGTCTGTTCAAAACAACTATTAAGATCCTCTGGACGCAAATGTTTCTCATCAGGAGAATCCCCTCGTCGCCGGATTCCCTGGGCTTACATCCCGCTGACAGCTTCGCTGAGCAGAAACACCAGTGGATCACTGTTCTCTGGCTTCATTAAAAGTTGAGCTTATGCAAGTGAGCTGGAATTTTACAAGACAGTCACCACTCCTGCGGGAAGAGAGGTGCCATCTGGGCCTGAAGTGTGTATTCCTGGTGTGTGTGTGCACACTCACTCATGGGAGAAAGTGTGTTTTGGGCTCCTTATGGCATCATGGGCCCAGCCCTGTGCTAAGCAAGCATGTTTGCTCTGTTAGCTAATTCTGTCTTCACAGTAACTCTGGGAGAGATGTATTTTTAAGACTGTCTTAGAGATGAGGAAACTGAGGCTCAGAGAGTGGCAGTGACCTGCTCAAGGATGAATGGCTGGTAAGAGTCAGAACTGTACATCCTGTCACTGTGGTTTGGCTTTTAAGGTTGTGGGTGTTTTTGTTTCATCTTGCTCATCTTGTTTTATGTCCAGTCGGCTTAGGCAATAGCTACTGTTACAATCCCAACTCACGCCACTCTCTAGAACGCTGCCTTGCCCTCCTTACCCATTCTCCACATCAAGCCAGAAGAACCTCTTTGAAAAGCAAGTCAGACCATATATACCCCCTCCACCCATCTAAAGCCCTCATCACTGACCCTTGGTTTGCAGAATACAGAGCTGATCCCCTGCTAAGGCCTAAATATTCTCCATGGTCTAGCTTCTGCCCACCTCCCCAAGATTGTTTCTGAAATGCTTACCCTCATTCCTTCTGTTCGGCCATATCCCTCTCTTTTGAGTCATCCAAATTTCCCATGCCCTTTCTACCACAGGGCCTTTGCACATGATGCCAGGAAAGCCCCCCCCCCTCCCCTGGTGGCTAATTTATATCTACCGCACTTTCTGATCTCAGCTCAAATGCCATTTCCTCAGGGATTCCTTCCACAATGCTGTCTGAGTTACAGACTTTCTTATCATCCCAGTACCTCTCGTGATTCTCAACATGCCTGTAATTTTATATTGATTTGTGAGATCATTGTTAAAGTGTACCTCTCCTAAGAGACTGAAAGCATCATGGGGACAGGGACTACGTCTATGTGCTCATTGGTGATGTCTCTCATCTGACACAGGGCAGGAGGCTAAGCAAGTGCTTGTTGAATGCATGAATTGTATAACACTTTACCCTCATCAAGTCACTTTCACACCTAATAGTCAAGCATATGGAATTGCCAGTACTAAAAAACAGCAATATTAATTCCTTTGATTTGCAAGAGAAACATTGGAACTGCTGAGGACAGGACCACGTCTGTCTCTTTCCTGGCTGTATCTCAGCACCTAGGACAGTGGTCCACAGTTGAGGATCTTTGTTGAATGAACAAATAATGAGGACGTGCAGGAATAAACACATGGTACTGAAGGGGAAACCCAGAAACTTACAGAGGTATGGCATCAGAATTTTAAAAAAACTTTTTTTTAACATTTATTTAGTTTTGAGAGACAGCGTGAGCGAGGGAGGGGCAGAGAGAGAGGGAGACACAGAATATGAAGCAGGCTCCAGGCTCTGAGCTGTCAGTGCAGAGCCCAACGCAGGGCTCAAACTCACAAACCATGAGATCATGACCTGAGTTGAAGCTGGACGCATAACTGACTGAGCCACCCAGGAGCCCCCAACATCAGAATTTGAGAGCTAAAGAGACTTTCAAGATCATCCAATCTCCTCCATGAGGAGGTCTGAGGGCTGTGTTTTATACTATGTGTAATGTATTGGAACCACAGTGTGCATGTATTTCTTACTGAGATCGATGTAACATCAAAAGATCTTTAGGAACAGGGTGCCTGGGTGGCTCAGTTGGTTAAGCATCTGACTCTGGTTTCAGCTCAGATCGTGATCTCACCATTTGTGGGTTGAAGCCCTGCATCCAGCTTTGTGCTGGCAGCACGGAGCTTGCTTGGGATTCTCTGTCTCCCTCTCTCTGTCCCTCTCTGCCCCTCCCCCACTGGCACTGTCTCTTGTCACTCTCAAAATAAATAAATAAACTTTTTTTTAAGTGCTTAAAAAAAAGATCTTTAGGACTCACTGCTCTAATTCAGATCTTCATTTTGCAGATGGGGGACTGAGACCCACAAAGGGAGAAGGATTTGCCCAAGTTTCATAGCCTGAGTCAGCCTGGGTGAGCTCTGGGTTCAGTGAAGTGGTGTTTGCCCAATGTCGTGTTTGTGTTTGAACTTCCCTGCTGTGATCAGGTGACCAGACACTGCTCTCTCTTGCCACCCTATCCCCTACTGTGAGATAAGGCATCCTGCCCCATAAAGACCTCCTGTGGCATATGCTGCCTGAAGCCTGGTCTGGGAATCCTGATGAGATGTCCATCTGTAACCATCCTGTGCCTAACAGAGCAGGTGAGCAGCTCTGGCTGTTTCTGGGATCATGTTTCAGAGCTTCCAGCTGATAAGGAGGATTTTGTTTGGCCAGCTTCCCTTGCACAGCCAGGTGGCAGGTGATTCTGGGGCTCAGCCCACTCCCATAAGGGGTAGGTGTCTGCGCAGTGGTGCAGGATGGGCTCAGGGCCACTGTTCACCATGTGGAGAGCTGTTTCCAGCAGGAACCCACCATCATAACAGCACCTTCTATTGGTCAGCTCCTTACAAACCAGTGTCGCGTTGCTGCGGCATTCAGCCTGCAGTCAGGATGGGAGGGCCAGAGGGCATCTTTGAGGAACTCAAAGATGGGGAAGCTTCACGGAGCATCAGAAGGTCACTTGCGCAGTTATAGCTGAGATATGGGCCACTTGACACCCAATCCTAAGATATCAGAGTGCTCAGAGTTCCTTGGGGAAGAAGGCAGAAAAACGAATTTATTCCCATTTTACAAATAGGATGAGTGAGGCTCAGAGATGTGAAATGACTTGTCTGAAGTCATATCATGAAATAAAGCTGCATCATCATTGTTCATTCTCATTTGGCCCTCACAACAGTAAGTGCCAGTTTTGTGTCCATTTTGCAAATGAATAACTGAGGCTCAAGGTCTCCAGGAACAAACCCCGGTCTCTTGACTCCAAGTTCAGGGTCTCCATCCCACCGTGGGACAATATCTCCGACCCCACGAGCTTCTGCACTGAGAATGGATCCAAATTCATTCCTATCAGAAACAAAGAATCGCGATTGCCAGGATCCCTTTTTTAACTTATGCAAAGGATTTTATAACTCCCTTCTGATTGTTCATTCATACCTCCATCCAGCAGAGAACTTCTACTCAGGCAAAGCATAATAATGAATAAAATTTTCTCTTACTCTCAATTTGTTTACCTGTCTATAAATGTATAAAAAAAGACATGTCTATAAATAACAAGCAATTAGCAGGAAGGGCAAGAGTTAATGTCATCAAAAAGTGAATCAAAGTCCAAACAGGTAAAGCGACTTGCCCAAGATCATACAAGTTAGCTGTGATGCCGTGCAATTTTAGATCTCTCCTATTCAATAAACCAAGATCTATGCTAGGCAGTTTGTAGATATTATTTCACTTTATCCTCATGCCAACCCTATGCAGTAGATACCCTTGTCCCCATTTTGTAGGTGGTAGAAGTGAGGTTCAGAGGATGTAAGCAATTTGGCCAGGGCTCTCACCTTGTGGGGGGTCTGAGTTAGAATTACAGCCCAGATGTACTGCTCCAGACTTCTCTCTTACCCAACATTTTCTTCCCCAGAGGCGAGATATGGAGCACAAAATGTCACTTGTGAGACCTAGCTATTCTCCTGCTTTTAAGTTTCTAGATGATCACGCTGGTGGAGGCTTACTCCAAGACTGGGCTCAGGCAGAAGGGCGTGGGCCTGTCCAGCAGTGACACTGACCTCACGGGGGTGGATGAGGGCTTGCCCCAGGGTATTGATGGTTCCCTCCCACACTGGGCAATCACTCAGAAGGAGAATCAGCCAGTGGGAAGTGCCTTTCACGGTAGAAGTGCTCTTCCCAGCAAGAGGATTATTGAACCATCCCTGAAGAGGGATAACCCTTTAAGACAAGGAGACAAGAGATATTGATAGTTAACCATGTGTTTTCTTGACCAGAACTAAACTCAGAGACGGCAGTGAAGAGGACCACAAGCTGAATCATTGGTGTTGAGGAAGAGGGTGGGATAATAGATATTTGTTAAGCACCAGGATTTCCTACTTCCTTGCGCTAACTTGGAGGGTGATTAAAAATAGCCTTCCTTACATTATAAGTGAGAACACAGGTCCAGAAAGGTTATTTTACTTGTCCAAGTTTGCCCGGTTTGGCAGAGCTCGGACTATTGGCCATCGGTTCACACGTTACCATGGAGACATCCATCATTCCTGCCTGCATGGCACCTTTCTGTTCTTGTGGGTTCCCCCACCTTCATTCTGTCTCTCCTCTCCCTAGCCTGGAGGCAGTCTCTTTCTACTCTGGAGAAATCTTTCTTCCCTTTGTGTTTCTTCAAGACTCTCTCCTAAGTCCATAAATCCCCCTTCCTCTACAGGCTTTGACTTTTTCAAAAAGAAAAAGCTAAAAACACTCTCATATTCTTCCTGTTTTCAACCCATGATGTGCTTAAATGATAAAAAAAAAAAAAAAAAAAAAAAAGGAGAAAATACAGGGAGAAAAAAGCCACACAGGTCAGTATCTCAAAATATTATCCCATTGCATATCTCCTTAAATCCCTTAAGCTTTTGAGATGGTAATGTTATTATCTCTAATTAATAAGAGAGGAAGCTAAAGTTCAGGAGGATTATGTGACTTCTCCAAGGTAACACTTAGATCCAGGATTCAAACCCAAGCTTGTAAGGCTCCAGTAGTCAAGATTTTAACCACCGTGTCCCACTAATGCACTACTTGTGAGAAAAAAAAAAAAAAAAAAAAAAATCAAAATTGGCCGGAGACAAGGAGTGACTTCCCAAAGATCCTTCAGCAAGTCAGCAGAACGGGAACCCAGTTTGCTGATTACAGGCACATCAATGAGTACTGACATTTAATGGGCATCCCCTGCTTGCATCTGACCTATGCTCCCATCCTCCAGTCTCTAAGGAGGTTATACTCAACTGAGCCCTAGAATAAAGTTCAGAGAGGAAAAAGACATTCCTTAGAGCGTCAACCAAACTATAGACCTATGTACCCGAGTGGGTAAGGACAGGATGGTGAAAAAATGTTTCATAGAAAGTGTCAACAGCTTCAGCTTCAACTAATTGGTAGTAGTTGCCTGAAGCACTGTGTTAAGATGACTTCTGGGGCTGAATCAGTAGCAAAGAGTCTTTTGATTGATTAGTGATGTCTGTCATTAGTGCAGGAAAGGGAGGTGACAGTATGCATGCCATATATTTATCTTTCCCGGGATGGGAATGCTACAGTTCTTGGAAGGAGCAGATCAAGTACCAACCATTGAATACTTACTCTGCTGCCATGCTTTTTACATTCATTGTTTCGATGACTGTTGATCTCAGGACACCCTCCTTCCCCCATTTTACAAGTGAGAAAACAGAACCTCAGAAAGATGAAGTCATTTTCCCAAGGCTAAAGAAGCTAGTCAGTGGTTAACCAGCTCTGATAACTGCTGGTAAATACATAAGGTATTAGAGTGATGAATAGACTATCAATAGGTGAGCAATCCCAGAACTTGTTAATTAGTGTGTAAATGTATATATTTGACCAGAGAGCTTTGTCTTGTTTATCTCCATACACTCAGTAGCTAGCACAGGGCCCAGGACACCCAACATGTTGGACAGCCAGCACCCAATGCATAGTTACTTAGAACTACGGACAGGCACTGTGCTAGACACCCTTAAAGGGGTGGTTCAGAGAGTAAAGAGATTTGGCTATGCATATATTGACAGGGAAGACAGGATCAAGGGCCAGCCTGCCCACTGCTGATTCGCAAGATGCCAAGCTAAGCGGACACATTTCATGATCTCCTCAGGCAAGTCAGGGAGCTGAAGCAGGACAAGGGGGAGGAAACGGGTGTCCTGTACCAAGGGAGCTATTTCTGGCTTTGTGTTCTGCTAGCAGGATGCTGGGAGGCTGTAGGAGCCGGATCTGCTGCTGGGGCTTACTCAGAGTCAGGACAATGCCAGCTTCGTCTTGCCTGGAACACCTGAATGCCATGTAAGAGGGGGACGGCAGTGGGGAGGGTTGGCTCCTCATGGAGCCCAATCTTCTTCCGCCACATCTTCTCCCAGCTGTGTCCAGCCTCTGTCAAGTTTGGGGGTGATTTATCTTATCTGCAGAGTTGGCATATTACATTTTTAAAGAGTTTCAAATTATGAAGCATTATGAGATGAGTAGAATGATTTTTTTTTCTGTTTCACAGATGAGAAAACTAAGACTAATCGAGTTATTTATAACAGCAGTAACAACTACAACAGTATAAGTCAGACATTATGCTAAGCATTTCATACATGGTGACTCATTAAAGCTTCACAATATTGAGCTTTATTCCCTGTGAGACAGGGAATATTGTCTCTGTTTTGCAGATGGGGAAACTGAGGTCCAAAGAGGTCAAGACTTCATTAGGCTCAAGTCCCATCTGATTCCAGAGCCCATGTGGCTTAATCTCCGTGCTGTACTGCCTCCTTGTCAAGCAACTAATTCACTTATTAATTAAGAATTTGCATTTATGTAGTGTTTTATGTTTTCTGCATACTTTATGTATATTTGTGTCTTTGAGTTATACTGTGGTTGAACTCTCATACTATAAAGGTAGATGGAAGAGGTATTCTTTTTTGCTTCGCATCCTTTGACACATCAGAAATGGTGCCCTGAGTCGGAAAGATGCTTCTACTCTGCTCTGTACCGTGCTTTGTACGGCACATTTGATATACATGATACCTTGAATAGTACAGCAACGTAATCCCTGCACTGTACTGTGTTTCTCTTCCCCAGGCCTCAATTTTGTTATCTCTAAAATGGGAGAGAGAACCTTCTTCCAAGGTTACTGTGAGCATTGGAGACGATAAACTAGAAAGAAGAGCCTAATATACCTGATACATCAAAGAAGCACCCAGTTATGTACTGTGGAGTCTGCCATTTTATAGGAGTGAGCAACTACTTCCCTTGCTGGTTCTCTTTAAAGATGGGGATGAACAATTATGAGGTGACTGGCTGGAGTTAGCCTGGTCATCTGTAACTGAGAAGTTGCACCAAGTTTATTCTTAGCATCCTCTTCTCTCCCCTGTGATCCCCTGATCACCAGAAATGAAGGGACTCGGGCCCAGGAGCCATGAAATCTCCGATATGTTTAACCCCAGTGGATGGATGCAGCATTTCCAGTGATGGGTCCTGTGTTCAAGACCTTGGTGGTGTTGGTTTCCACCTGAACAGTGCCAGGCCAGAGCTTTAGTCAGGATTGGGTTAAACTGTTTCTAGGTGCAAGAGGCACCTCTGAAAAAGTACAGGCAAAAAGAACACAGAAAATGTATTTACCATTGGAACATAGATTTTGTGATTACAAGTCATCTAGCCACGCACAGCCCTATCCTCGGGCTGTAATTATGCTTGTTCTGAGGTTTCTCAAGAAAGCTAGAGATGGAGGCATTTCACCAGAGCCTAACCTAAGTGAAACCTTAGCGCTCTCTGGAGTCATTGGGTTGTTTGACCATTGGAACCTGGGAATCAGTGCCACTGGAGAGATGAGGACTTCCACTCCTCCCTTTCTTTCTTATGAATCACTCAGACCGCTGCAATCAATTCCTAGCACTCCTTTCTCCAAGAAACATACTCTCTGACCCTGTCTGCTGGCTGCTGATACCATTTGGCCTCAAAAAATAAGCAGAATAGATATCACCTTGGATGCTGCAAGGTCATTAAATGAGGAAAATGTAGTTAGGGTAGGCGAGAATGACAGCTATAACAGATAAAGCTTGGGATCTCAGTGGCTTAATATGATCCAATCATGTCCTGCTCATATCTCTGTCCTATGTGGGTTGAAGAAGGGTTTTTCTTCATGTAGCCATACAGGGACCCATTTCCATGGCATGGCTTCAAGTTTCTATGGCATGATCCAAATGAAAGATGAGGAAAATGAACCAAGGTGGAGAGATCCCACTTGCTCTTAACTGCTTCAACCTGGAAGTAACCCAGCACTTTCATTTACATTTCATTGGTGGAAGCTAGTCACAAGATCCCATCTAGGTGCCGAGACAACTGGGAAGTGTAATCTAGTAACATGTCTGGGTGGAAAGGGAAGGGAGTTTGGTACCATCCTCTCTCATAATGGGAGTTGCCTGACATTCCTGAAATCACATACCAGTGTGAGCATCTGAGGTCTGCCTGATAAGTTTTTTCTCCCTATGAGAAGAGGGAAAGAAAAATAAGTTACTGTCCATTGAGCATTTACTACGACTCAGGTACTGTGCTAAACTCTTCACAGGCATTAGCATGTTTAATGTACATATTTTTTTTTCAAGTATATGCTGTTGTTCCCATTTTACAGACAAAGGGAGTCCCAAAGAAAGGAAGAGAATGATTAAAATCACACAGCTAGAAACCTCTGGTGCCAGGATTTGAAGATAGATCTTAACCATTTGACCACACTGCCCACATGAAGTGCAGCTTTCCAGATGTTTGGGGGAGGATAAAACATGGTGACAGACAAAGCAATTAGCCAGTGCATGGGCCACCATTACTGTTTATTTAACACTGGTTACAAAAAAGAAAACAAGAGAAGAACTTAGCCTCTAGAAGGTTCCTTTTTGATCTTTGGGAAGTAATCTCCCCTGATTGTTTTTTCCTTTGCAAAACCATTTATTCACTTGAATGTTCAGTAACTTATTTGTTCAGTGTGTTTTATGTGACAGGCCTGGTGCCGGATGCTTGGGAAGTAACGATGAACTAGACACAGTCTCTTCTCTCAAGGAGGAGAGGTAGGGTATCGGATGGATTCATTCTCCCCAAATTCTTAGAGATTATGAGAAAGGACACCAGCGTTGCCGGAAACTTGGGTTCTGATTGGCCGTTGGGATGGGATAGAAACCCAATTGACTGGAAGGGTCTCTTTCCCATTCATGGGACAAACCAAGTAAGAAGGCAGATATAAAGGACTGTATTATTTAGGTCTTTCCAGAACGTTTTCCTTTTCTTGATAGTGACAGTACCTTACTTCCATACCATTCAGGGCCACAATAGACACAATTATATTTCTCAATTACCATAGACACTCTATTGATATAGAGCTAGCATATGATACTAGGAGAGCCAGTCTCAGCCCTTCTCTGGGATCAAGTGCAAGGGAGGGGCTCTCATTGGACTCAGGTGGTGAGAAAGGCCAAGCTGGATAGCAGTAGTAAGAGTAACGCCTAGCATTTATTGAGTGTTTACCCCAATGCCAGGCACCATGCTAAGCATTATATGTGAACTATGTTGCTTAATCCTCACAACCACCCTATAAGGTGGGTACTTTTTCATCATCCTCATTTTACCATTGAGAAACCTGGAGCTCAGAGAAGTGATAGCACTGATTCAAGGTCACACATTTAGTAAGAAATAAAACAGGGATTTGAACCCCAGACCCTGTGCTCATAGCCACTCTACAATATTGCTGTATTATGTCTGTATAGTTATATCTGGGTCCTAGGGAAGAAAGGTATGTGAGAAAGCTCTGTTAGCCTTGGGGTACAGCCTGATCAAGGACCATGGGTGAGTGGATTGAACTCATTCACTTGGGCTACACTCCTCTGCCTCCCCTTATTCCCCAAGAACTGTGTCATCCGATCAAACCCCCAAACTGCAGGGCTCTTTACCCTCATTGTCTCTAGCCTGCCTGAGCCCTGGTCCCCAGGGTTCTGTGACATCCTTGAATTTCTGATGCTCTCGGGGACAGGCTGCAAAAGATTGAAGTCAGCAATTGTGTAGATCGCTGACTGTCAAAAATGAGGGCAATTTTATATATTTTCTCGGTTCCTATTTCTTCTACTTGCTTTCCCTCAAGGGTTTGAGATTGTTAAGCAGGTGAGCTGGTAAAGGTTACAAGGGGAGGTCACCAACTAAAAGTGAGATATCTCCAATGCATGGATATCCAGACATAGCTAAGATACCACTCCCAGCATGGCCCCAAAAGGAAGTCCTTTTAATGGGCAGTAGAAAGATTGGAGGACAGGAAGGTCCCTGTCCTCTCATATCTCAGTGGGATCTTTGGACCTGTCAACCACACACCACAAAGTCTTCCTAAGCAAACCATCATAGAGAAAATGCTGAATTATCTTTGTATTCTCTCTAGGGATGACAATATTACAAAATTGTCATATGAAGAGGCGATCAGAATATACAGCCAAAAATTCTAGGGAATGAAGTATGATAGATGTGTTTCAGAATGTTAATCACTAAAAAAAAAACTGCTATACTCTGGATTTGGCATGTTGGTAGGTTTTCCTGGCTTTTAACTTTTTATCATGTGTTACCTTCTCATTCTAAATAAATATTCACATAAGGACCTAACTTCATTTTTGAGATTTCATACCCTTTCTCTTTAAAAAACGGCTCCCAAACTGTGTAAGCTTCAGGCCTCACACACTTGGTTATGCTCCTGGTTTAAAGATTCCAAAACCATAGGATTCTGTCTTGTTGTTGTTGTTGTTGTTAAGTTTATCTATTTATTTTGAGAGAGAGAGAGGAGGGTGGAGGGACAGAAAATCCCAAGCAGGATCCACGCTGTCCGTGCAAAGCCTGATGCAGGGGCTTGAACTCACCAAGCATGAAATCATGACCTGAGCCAAAATCAAGAGTTGGATACTTAACCCACTGAGCCACCCGGACACTCCTAGGATATTGTGGTTTTTATGCCACATGGATCCAGTGTTTGTCATCAGCTGAGCCCTTTGGGGTTATTCCTACCCTCTAGGAGACAATGTCCATTAGGACCTTTGGTTCCTAGACCTCACAGTCCTAGAAGTTCCCCCTTTGTGCCCCAAATATTTGTGAACCAGGACGGTGAACGCCAAGGGGTTCAGCAAAGCCCTGCAGTGTCGATGGCATCTGCTTCTCAATGGAGGAGGGGCGAATGAGGCAGAGAGCTCTCCGAGGAGGCCTGCTTTCCACTGGATTTCTACATTCATTGGGGTTTTTCTATTTTCCATCCCACACTGACAGATCGAGTGAGAGAACTAGGTAGGTCAGAGTGAGGAGAGGCTCCAGCCCCAAGCAAATAGGCCGAAGTGTGGCAGCCTACTCAACAAGTCGGCCAAGAGCCAGGACTCAAACCCGGGGAAGAGACCAGCTTTCCTGCATGCTCTGCTCCCCCAGATGCAGAGAAGGCTCTTTGCTTCCTGCTGGGGAAGAAGTGGAGACAGTTTCCAGAGCCTGGAGAATAAGTATGTCCCAGATGCCACCAAGCCACAGGCTCTGCTTCAGGAGCTATTTTCCTTCGTTCTGTTGGCAATACCCCAGGCTTCCTCCTCCATTATGATTTCACTATAGTTTGGGGGCACCCAACTGGTTTCCCCAGAGAAGATGGAAAAAAAAAAAAAAAAAAACGCCGCTAAGCCGTATCACAGTCCCTGTGGCTGCAGATTCCAGTGTCTATAGTTGCACAAAAGCCTAATTTGAAATAAACAGAATGAAAGTTGTACAACAGGCTTGGTCCTGGGTATAGACTCCCCAAGCCCTAGCTGACTGTGGGGGAGAGGGGAAGGACATGGGGGGACCATTCCCCCTTCTGAAGTTCTCCACACGAAGTTCTAGGAGTGGGGGGGGGGGGGGGCTGGTGGTTAACCGTTTCCTAGCCTGAGCCTAGAGAGGCTGGATCCTAATCTCTCAAAGCTGAATGGGCTCCATTTTGCAGATGGAGAAACAGAAACTCAGGAGCCCTTCTGAGATGTTAAGTGGAATTGTCCCCAGGGAGATTGTAATATGGCAGTTGCCAACCTTGGCCGCACGGTAGTATCCCCTGGGGATCTTTACAAAATACGGATGCCTGGACCCCACATCCAGACATTCTGATTTAATTGATTCGAGGTGATATCTGAGCATCAGGAGTTTTTAAATGCTCTTCAGGGTATTCTAATGTGCAATGATGATTGTGAACCGATGGAGCAACTGTGAAGGAACAGAGAGATCTGTGTTTGAATCTTAGCTCCACTATTTTATAACTGTGTCCTTGAGCAAACGATTTCATTCGTGTGCACCTAAGTGTCCTTCATCTGTAAATTGGAGCTAATGGTAATATCTACGCCATATAGGGTCAAAGTAGGAACTAAATGAGATAATAGACACTAAGTGCTTAAAGCAGCACCTATCACATTGTAAGTGATCAACACTTGTTGGTTTTATCATTGTCATTATTGTTGAGATTGTATTACTAATATACATCATTACCCCAAGCCCCCATGTTGGGAAATGGAGGCTCAGATTGCTAGTCCGTTGATGGAGGGATTGGAATTCAAGAGACCCGATTCTCTTGTTCTGACAGCAAACGAGCTGTGTGACCTTGGGCAGATCTCTTAACCTCTCTGAGTTTAGTCGCCTCATCTTGCCAGATGGATCTCACAGCCCTTGGCCATCTACCATCCAGAGAAGTTGTGAGATTCCAATAAGATAATGGATTTGAATGAGCTTTGAAAACGGGAATGCACCAGAGGAATTTCAGATATTATGATTATGACGGCCATTTCATCCCCCTCGTGCCCTGGCTGGCCCATCTGTTCTGGGAGCTTTTGGGTCTCTCTCTGCCTCCTTTGGCCGCCAGTCCTGAACTGCTCAGTCTGACATTTGGGCAGGTTCCAGGGAGGATTCTGCCCCTCCTCCATCTGCCCCTCAAGTTAACTCTTTTCTCTCTCCTCATTTGGCCTACCAGGCCCAATATCTGACTCCAAAGTGTGTGGTGATGGTATGTGAGGAGAGGTGCTCATCTTATTCTCGCCCTGGGGTTAGGAAGGAGCCAAAGATCTTGGATTTCAGCCAGTGGAAGAGTTGGAAGTTTCCTGAGATCTTCTAGATGGAACAGCAGGTTCCAGGCAGAGTGGAGAGGTAGAGTGGGGATTTGAACCCAGTGCCCTGAGCCCCCATCTAGTGTTCTTGTGCTATACCATCCCCACCCCATGGCTCTGAATGCTGAGTGCTTGGCTTTGGAACATGGGTCTCCTCTAGTCCCTCAACTTCTCTTGGAAGAGTTAGTGCCTGTGGCAGAATATCAGAGATCAGAGCAGGGATGTGGGAGGCGGGGTGGGGGGGGGAGTTGGGGGGGTGGGAGGTGGGAGTTGCTGCTTGCCCCAGGAGCCTGGGCTGTCTCCCTAGGGGAATTCGTGACCTTGATGATCTTAGCCAAATCATGTAACTCCTCTGAGATGCAGGTTCCTCAGCCACGCGATGGGAAAACCACCACCTGTAGATCTACTGGTCAAATGAGACCATTAGTGAGGAGGTTTGTAACCTCTCTTCCTCTCTTGCCTCTGATGCCAATACTACTGCTGGAGATGAGGGAGATGAGCTGATTCCGCCAGCCCCATCCCCTGGCCAGAGAGCAGAATGGGGTGGGGGATGGGGGGGGGGAACCAGGCACAGGCATCTGGGCTGCTCAGAGCTGTGTGGGCTGGGAGGAGCCTGGGAGAAGGCAGGGCCTGCCTGGGATTGGCAGCTGCAGACCTGCCGGCAGATGGTCTCCTAAGTGGGCCACCCCAGGGTCAGCTTTATGGATTTGTGCATTAACCCTTCCCTCTCCAGCAGCCCTCAGACACTAGTTAGTTTTGACTTTGACCTGACCCACAGAAGCTACCAGGTCTCTGAGCTGTAGACTAGACCCTGGCCTGCATCTTACCACTCCCTTCCCCCCACCAAGGGACGAACCATTCCTTGCATGTATGGGACACTTAACAGTATGCAGAGCCAGATTCTTTGGATCCTCACGATACTCAGGGCTGGGCAAGACTGATGATTGAACATACTTTTAATATTTGTCATTTGTCTTAATACCAATTTTGGTAAATATTAAGTACAAAAAAGAACGTATCACTACACACTGTGAATATTTTGGAGTTTAGTCTTGTGGATTCACTAACTCACTCTTATTCTTTCCCCCTCTCTCGTTTTCTTATCTTACTACTTCTTTCACTATGTCTTACTCAACATGGGATAATATTGGGTATGTTTTTTTCACTTCATATTTGTTTTCTAATTTAACAATATAGTCTGAGTATGTTCCCATGCCAGTAAATACCCATCCACCTCATCATTTTTAATGCCTGCATAGTCTTCCATGGCAGATATTTATCAAAAGTAACTTACTCATCTCCCATTGTTGGGTGACATCGTAGGATAGAGGAGGAAACAAATTCAGAGAGGGTCAGTAACTAGCCCAAAATCACACAGCTTGTAAATAAGAGCTTGAACTTGAACTTGGGTCTTGGGACTTGAAATTCGGTTCTCTTTTTTAGGGTAAAAGAAGTGAAGGTTTAAGAGTGCTAGTGCTCTACACCAATATGGAACCAACCTCACACCAAGGGGGAATCCAGACAAGCCTTGCTTATTGATTTTTCAGTTCACTCAATTCTGGGTTAGAGTCTCAGTCCGATCTCTATTGGCTGTGTGACTTTGGGCAGCCTCACTCCCCTCTCCGAGCTTCAATTTCTTCGTCCATAAAAAAAGGACTATTAAAATCTAGCTTATCAGGCCATCGGGGGGATTAGAGTAGACAAGAAATTGCTTGCCAAGTATGTGACACATAGTGGGTGCCTGATGGTGAAGCTAATACTATTCCATTGTTGCTAGAATTTTTGGTATTATTACTTACAAGAATATGAATAATATTAATATAATCTAATATCTATTAGCATTTTCTAATATCTATTATTATCTCATGCTACCTAATATCTAATAATGTCAGAGCTCTACTAGTAGTATTAGCCCCAGTCCAGGGGCTGTAAGACTTCCAGCAAGTCTCCTTACCTCCGCTGACCTCAGTTTACCTGTCTGAAAGCAGGATGCTTCCCTTGATGATTTCTGAGGGTGATTCTATTCTCACTCCCAGCTCCCTATGAGAATGCATGTTAACCCTTGCAGGCCTGGTCTGGCTCCTCTCCTCCATCAATGATTTTTTCTCTTCCCCCACCAGCCAGAGCCAACTGGCCTCCCCTCCCCCACCAGCTCTCTGGGCCTTTGACACTAATTGATACGGAGTATTCCCTCTAATCCTGCCTCTGCCTCGGGGGCCCTTGTTCCTAGGGCATCTGCTTGGTGAGAGGAGGAGGAGGCAGGGCCTACCGCCACCCGCCTGTCTGCCATCTGGTCCCCTTCCCCTCCCTCTTCTCAGAGCCACCAAGAAAAATCTGTAATGAATCTGTGGCCCCCCGCCCAAGGGGGTGGGGTGAGACCAGGCACATGCTGGCCGCAAACACGAGTTCGAGCTGGAACACACACACACACACACACACACACACACACACACACACACGCTTATAGACACAATTATTAGCAAAGCTTTTGTGCAGCTCTCTCTGGCCTGCTCCGGCTGAACAGCTGCTAGGAGGGCTCAGGAGCGAAATGCTAACAGGAGGGGAACTTTAATTATCCTACCGAATGGCATCTTTGGCAGCCCCCAGGGACTGGACGAAATGGGGAAGAGGGAAAGCAGGGGAGAGAAAGACAATTAAATAAGAGAATCCATCCGGGGGCAAGAAGGGATGCGCTAGCTAGCTAATGGAGAGGAGTGACGGGGAGATTCACGTGGCTCCTCGCCACAAAGAGCCAGACCTTTCTCAAATCCAGGGGTTGAAGAAAAGATCTGGAGAAGTTGTAGGTTCCCTCTCTCTTCCTGGGTCCATCTGCCCTGCATGGCTTTCTCTCACACAGGCGACAGGTCTGCCTTCCAAAGCTTGGTGTCAAGGGCAGGACTTTGGACTCTGCACATCTGGGTTCTAATTCAGCTCTGCTCCTTGCTGGCTCTGTGACCTTGAGCCAACTGCTTCACCCCTCTGAGCCTTGGGGTTCCTCTGTGTGAAATGGAAATAGCAGTAATACCTACTCATGGGGTTGTTGAAGCAGATAAGATCATTCATGCAAAGAGCAATGTTTATGGAGGGCCTGTGGTGTACCAGACCCTATGCTAGTCAGAGTTACAAGAGAACATAAGAGAGACTGGGGAGGAGGGGAGGTGCAAACAATGCACAAGGAAACCAACTAATAAAAAAAAGTAAATTGTGACTAGGGCCCCAATGCCAGTTACTTCACGGAACTTTTCCTTCCTCTCCTGTCAGCCGCAACAGTTTTTCCCCTTTCTTTCTTAGTTTCTGAGCTGGTGTGTGGCACTTCTGTAAGGGGATATTCTAATGTTTCATGACTGTTTGCCAATGCAAGTATATTTTCCCTGTGTCAAACAGCATCAAGCTCAGCGCCTGGTACGTAGCAGGTGCTCAGAAAATATTTTCAGACACACCTACGTATCTTAAGCGGTGGGGGGTGGAAAGGACCAGCCCTTACATGGGAGGCCAAGAGGGGATTATGCACTTCAAAAATCCTCTTTGTTCTTTTAGAGTTAAAAACTAGACATTTTGCACCCTCCAGATTGGCATAAACTAAAATGTGTGATAACAGCATATTTTGATGAAGAACAGGTATACCCGTACATTCCTGGTGGGAGTATAAACTTGTATGATAGTTTGGCATTTGTCAAAGAAAAAAAAAAGTTGCCTACTCTACGTCCAGCTTTTGATATCATTTCTAGAGGAAAAAAGGAAGTGAGTTCGAGAGTGTTCATTGCAGCCAGGTTTGTTGCGGAAGAAAGACCACCAACAGCCCAAATACCCTTCAGTAGGAGAAATCGTTAAAGAAACACTGCGTAACTGTGAAATACAGTGCAACACTTGAAAAGGATGTATCAGTATAGATTTCTAAGAGATTGCGAGAGAAAAAAGCAATTTGCAACATGATGATAATATTTTGTACGCTGTGCATACACAAAAGCGTTCTAGGTGTCTGTATAAGTAACATACCAAAGGACACCATATACTGTATATAAATATCTATGCATAGAAAAATTTCTCAAAGGATGTACACCAAACTGCAGGTGACATGTCACTGCTGGAGAAGGGGCCTGGGACTTGGTGGGTTTTTAGCTTGATCTCAGTGGCTTATGTATTTAATGAGAATGTTTTCATAAATGTCAAGATTCTTCTCTGTTTTAGTTTTGTACACAAACATTAATTTTAAAAAAGAATGGGTAGAGGGCAAATAAATAGCAAAACAAACAAACAAGTCCTACAAAGAAGCTTAGGATTTCCATAGTCAGGTTTTTCAACCTTGGTGCTGTGGACATTTGAGGCCAGATCATTCTTTATTGTGGGGACCCTCCCTGTGCACCCTACAGCCTAGGATGTTTAGCAGCATCCGTAGAATCTCCCTTGCCCCCTAGTGTGACAACCAGAAATGTCTCCAGAGATTGCCAAATGTCCCCTGGGGAGCTAAATTGCCACTGGTTGGCACCCACTTATCCAGTCCTGGAAGTCCAAAATGGCTGGACAATCAGGACTTTAAGGCAACTGCTACAGATCAAAAGATGTCTGAAAGCTTTGGAAATTAAAAAACAAAAAAACCCACATTGAGTGGTCTCTTGCCTTCCTATGGGACTAGGGAGGAGCAGTTGCTTAGTGGAAGGAGCCCAGTTGGAGTCTGACAGTCTGACCTACAGCTTCCCGGGTAGCCATCTTCACATTTATGAAATGGGGAGACTAGCATCTCTTTTATGTGGGTCACTGTAGGTCTTGGGCATCTTGATACAAATGGCGTGGGTGGAAATCAACATACCTAGTTTCAAATCCCAAGTGAGTAACCTTGGGCAGGCCACTTCACCATCCTAAGTCTCTGAAAGGGGGATGATGACAATACCAATCTTGTGGGTTGGGTTTGAAGATTAAATGAGATGATGTCTGCAGGCACTTACCAGTGCTCTGGTATGGTTGAGTGCTCGGTAAATGGTGGCCATAATGCTTTGGACGGCAATGTTGTTGATTGAACATTAGCCACTGACCTGATATAAGGCAGTAGGATTTCCATGGGGAAGGGCATCAGAGTTTTTCTTTTCCACCTCCCCCCGAAGGCCAGATGTCTGCCCTAAAGTGAATGGGCACCGTTCATTCATTCATTACCACGTGCTCACTGTGGACCACTTCCTTTGGACAGAGATGAATCACACAGGGTTCCACCCACAGAGAGCTCCAGTGCTCCAGTATACCCTGGCATCTGAGCTGGGACTCACCTGGGTGTCTTTCTAATCAAGGTTCCCATGACACAATTCCCAGGAGGACATCCCCTGACTCAGCAACACTGCTTGGAGACAAAGCTTTCTGTGAACCATTCTCTACCACCCGTCTTCCTTGCCTCCATAGTCAGCCTTTTCTACCTGTCTTCCTTTTCCCGTTTCGGAATTGGAGGGCAAAATGATGGCAACCTTAATAATATAGTTTTCTGTTATTTTTCCTGTTTTTCAACTTGTCTGTCTCCCCTCTTCTTTTAATCAACCCAGTGATTATCTTTGTCTGCGACAGTGGCCCTCTCTCTTTTTTCAGCGTCACTCTAGCTGACTCAACCGACTTCTCCCTTCAATGCCACGTGGCCTCCATCTTTGGTCTTTAAACCATGGTTCTTTGCTATTTTTTCTGCAAAGACCCTGCAGATTTCCTTTATTGTTTTTTGTCAGTTACCCCTTACCTAAGCATTTCTAGTTTTCCTGTCCCAATTGATAATACCACCCCTGCTTAGTGATTTTCTCTGTTGACATTTCTTATGTCTCTGTTTACTCCTACCCAAGACAGAGTCTGACCCAATTACCTTCTCAACCTTAGGGAAGGCAGGAGAGAAAAATCTCACCAGGTGTTTTACATCAACCCGGGAGATAATGCTATTTACTCCCAGCATGCACTGGGCTACAGGTGTAATTAACAGAAGGATAGGTGAAAATTGGATCCCCCTCTAATGTCTCCAGATATGCCTGCACAATGGGGAAGCATCGTTATTATTTCTTTAACTAAGTGACATGAACTCCAAAAATATCAGATCGATGTTTGCACATGAGTAATAGACAAAACAAATTTTGGAGTTAAACAATTAAGCTGCTTACTTTTCTGTACCAATTTATCCCTCCAGCAGCGTAAAGAACATCAGCAATGACAACACCACTAAAGGACTCCTAGTATCTCTAGTTCAGTGATGAGAAAATTGGGCCCAGAGAGGTTGAGCAGTTAACTCAGTGTAACATAGGTGTAAATAGAACATGAGCTGGGGTGAGTATTCATACTGATTTCTAGATTTTAAGGGCAGTACTGAATCATCAGCTTTCTCCTATTTTTAAAACAAGTTTTAATCATGAAAGTAACACATGGCAATAGTTTATCAAAAATACTACAAAAGTAGTGAAAGGCGTTTCACTACTCATATCTGCTAGAGACAATTACTATTTTGCTTTCTTATACATCTTTCTAGAAATGTTTCCTATGAGAATACTATATACTGCATCAGGAAATGTGTCTCTTCTTCTTAACTTTGTATCTTGGGTTTTAAAATATATCACAACAGGGGCGCTTGGGTGGCTCAGTTAAGCATCCGACTTCAGCTCAGGTCATGATCTTGCGGTTCGTGGTTCGAGCCCTGTGTTGGGCTCTGTGCTGACCGCTCGGAGCCTGGCGCCTGCTTTGGATTCTGTGTCTCCCTCTCTCTCTCTGCCCCTCCCCCGCTCACACTCTGTCTTTCTCTCAAAAATAAACATTAAAAAAAATTTTTTTTTTTAATCACTACATTTGGAGCTTCCATGTTCTTTGTTAGAAGTAGCTACATTGTGGGGCGCCTGGGTGGCGCAGTCGGTTAGGCGTCCGACTTCAGCCAGGTCACGATCTTGCGGTCCGTGTGTTCGAGCCCCGCGTCAGGCTCTGGGCTGATGGCTCGGAGCCTGGAGCCTGTTTCCGATTCTGTGTCTCCCTCTCTCTCTGCCCCTTCCCCGTTCATGCTCTGTCTCTCTGTCCCAAAAATAAATAAACGTTGAAAAAAAAAAAAAAAAAAGTAGCTACATTGTATTCTTTTGTGTGGATGTACTATTTTTTATTTAATCAATGCCCTGTGACTCACAATCAGGTTGTTTTCAGGATTTTTGCTACAACAACAACAAAAAAAAATACTACAATAAGCATTTGGGTACATCTTTGTTATACACTTTGGGAGTAAGTGTATATGCTAAAAATTCATAGAAGTTGAATTGTTAGAAATTCCCAGAAGATACTGCCCAATTGCTCTCCCCACAGTTTGCAACCCCTGCCCCTCCCAAGGGCATGGTCTTTTTCCTTGACCTTTGTGAGACTGCGGGGGGGGGGGGGGGGGGGGGGGGAGTGCGGGGCCGTGGGGAACAGGGAGGATTATCAATCTCTTTCCTCCGTGCCCTTCTGAGAGTTAGAAGTAGTGTCTGCCTATTTAAGTTCCCTTACTTTAATAATGAATAAAAGCACACATCTTCACATATTTGTTGGTCATTTTGTATTTTTCTGTGATTGCTTTACCTCTGATGTCCTTCATCCATTTGGTAGAATTGAGTTGATCTTTTTTTTTTTTTTTTTTTTAGTTTGTAAGAGCTCTTTGCATATTAAGGGAATTATTCTTCTATCTGTCATGTGTGTTGCCTCAAATTTTATTTTGTTGCTGATGAGAATAGAGATTCAGAACAGACCAAAAAAAAATCATAGGTGGCTTTTAGAGAAAAGATAGAAAGTGAAGCTGGATTCTGTCTCCCTCCCAAGTCCTACTCACTCTCTACCAACAATGATTTGCTGTAACAGGTAGAGAGCCATGAGCCAGAACAGGTATGAGGACTTAATCTCCTCTCCTCCTACTGGACCTGGGTTCAAATGAGGGCATGTATTAGGACAAAGAAAAGCCATCTGCAAGGAGGATCCTGCTATTTCCCAGATCCAAGCTACAGTTAGCAGCCTGGCCCCCATTCCCAAAATGCCACTCCCATGTTTTTAAAGACCAGACATAAGGTAGCATGTGGCCTACAGGAACTCCATAGATTTTAAATTTAGGAAGGCACAGGAAGTGAAGAGGTGGGGGTTCCTCTGGGACTATTCAGCTTCAGAAGGTGGGGAAGGGATGTGCTTTCTCTGCTCAGTGAGGGACCAGCGCATCAATGGCCACTGAACCCATGGGAATATATTTTGGCAAAAACCTAAATCCCATTAGAATGAGAATTTCCTACAACCCAGTTACACTAGCCTAGAGAAATCCTCAGATGTGTCCAAATTCTGTTCAAGAAATTGGTTGAAGACATGACTGATTGGGTTAATGTTTCTTACTGTAGGATTGATGCAACTGTGAGAAATTAGAAACAACCTAAGTGTCCAACAAAGGAGGAATTTATAAATGGTAAATCACCATCTACCCAAACTATGGAATTCAACGAAGCAGTTGAAAGGACTGAAATGTTAAGTTTGGGCATGGAAAGAGGGCCCGAGGGTGTTTTGTCGGGTGAAAAATGCCAGCTGCAGGTGGACAGATGGATAGGAGAATAACTAGGACTGAAGGATCCTCCTTTGCTTCCCCAACACAGAATCGATTCATCAGCAAGTCTATCAGTTCTATACGTAGCCTGAACTCCTCTCCCCAGAGCTTCTGAACTAGTCAGAGTTGCCATCATCTCTCTCCTGGGCTCTTAGGGACCGTCTTCCAAATCTCTGTGTCTGTTTACATTGTTTACCCACACCAAGATGTGCTGTCTATAGTCACTGGAGTGGTCATTGAGAAACCAAGCCAGTGCCTGTCACTCCTCTGCTCAAAACCTGCTCTCCTGTACTGTGATGAAATCCCAATGGCAATGACCTCAGCTTCTTTCTACCCTTACTCCCTATCCCCATCTGCCCCCGACCGTTCCTTCCTCCACATGCTGCTGCATCCACAGGGGTCTCCTTGCTGGCCCTCCTGCATACCATGTTCCTCCCAGACTTAGAGCCTGCACACTTTGCCCTGGACTGTTCCTCCACCAGATTTGTGCATGGCCAGGTCCTCCCTATTCTTTAGATCTTAGCAAACACGTCACCTGCTCTGAGAGGCCCTCTCTGGCCATCTGTTGTGAGTGGAAAATGTCTCCTCTCAAATTCATGTCTACTCGGAACCTCTGAATGTCACATTAATTGGAAATAGAGTCACTGGAGTTGCAATTTAAGATGAGGCTGTACTACCCAGGGACACAGGAGTGCTGATGCATAGGGGCACTTGTACCCCAATGTTTATAGCAGCACTTTCAACAACAGCCAAATTATGGAAAGAGCCTAAATGTCCATCAACTGATGAATGGGTAAAGAAATTGTGGTTTATATACACAATGGAATACTACATGGTGATGAGAAAGAATGAAATATGGTCCTTTGTAGCAACGTGGATGGAACTGGAAGAGTGTTATGTTAAGTGAAATAAGTCATACAGAGAAAGACAGATACCCTATGTTTTCACTCTTATGTGTATCCTGAGAAACTTAGCAGAAGACCATGGGGGAGAGGAAGGAAAAAAAAAGAGGTTAAAGAGGGAGGGAGCCAAAACATAGGAGACTTTTAAGAACTGAGAACAAACTGAGGGTTGATGGGGGGTGGGAGGGAGGGGAGGGTGGGTGATGGGTATTGAGGAGGGCATCTGTTGGGATGAGCACTGGGTGTTGTATGGAAACCAATTTAACAATAAATTTCATATTAAAAAAAAAGATGAGGCTGTACTAGATAGAGTACAGCGGACCCTTAAGCTAGTATGACTGGTGTCCTTATTAGAATAGAAGAGTCACAGATATACAGGAAACAGCCATGTGAAGTCAGAGGCAGAGGTGGAGTGACATAGCCACAAGCCAAGGAACACCTGGGCCACTAGAAGCTAGAAGAGGTGAAGAGAGACCCTCTCCTGAGTCCTTGGAGGGAGCATGGTTCTGACAACACCTCGATTTTGGACTTCTGGCCTCCGGAACTGTGACAGAGTCAATATCCATTATTATAAGCCACCTGGTTCATGATGCATTGTTGTGGCAGCCCTAGGAAATGAATACACCCCTGCCCCAATCAACCCTTGCCCCCAAACACCTTCCACATCACTCTATCAAGGGATCCTCCCTAGAAATGCATAGGCTGTGGTCTTTGCCCTCAAGAATTCAGGGGCCAGTAATATATGATTTTTAAGAAAAACAAAAGGCTATTGCACTTCTCCAAAAGAACTAGTTTTCTAATCAAGAATTATGCAAATCCTATAACTCAAACTTTGTAATTTTCCTCTTTGTCTGCCAGGAGACTCACATCCCAATTGTGGATGAACACTCGTGACCCTGGGAAAGATTGTACCTTACAAATCCTTGCTGTTTTCCCTTCATTACCCTTGACTTCTGAGTGTCATTTATTTCTCTTAATTCTGATTTTGCATCCTTTATTTGTGTGTTTACCTATTTTACTGTGGCTTGAAGAGCATATTGGTAGTTTTTTTTTTTTTTTCTTTTACACCATCATGCTATGAAAGTGCTTGAGAATGGCAAGGGGACATAATGTAGCCAGGCAGCCTGAGTCTGAATCCCAGCTCCAACACTTACTGGCTCGGTGGCCTCACTGAGTCAGGTTAGTTCACATCTCTGTACCTCAGTTTTTTTCATCTGCAAGCTGGGAATAAAGTAATACCTACCTTATAGGATTGTGGTGAGGACTGAATTAGATAATATTTATAAATACCGTGGGGTCTGGAACATGGTAAATACTATTATGCTTGTTAAGTAGCCAACTTCAATATCTTCGTGAAAAAACCTCTCCTGAAGTGGGAGCTGCATTGTCCATCTGCAGCCTGGGCTACAAGCTCCTTGATGTTCTTTATTCCATTTTGTATTTCCAGCTCCTATGGCTGGCACTGATAGCTGCTTGAGAAATCTTGGTTGGATGAGTGAATGAATGAGTGAATGAATGGATGAAACCTAGTTCTTTCACCCATCAGGAGCACCATGGTAGACAAGTCATTGTCCCCTTCTGGACTTCACTCTCCTCAGCGTGAAACTGATGTACCTTAAGGTTTCTTCCAGTTCTAAAGTTTCCCTGATTCTATGCCTAAAGTGGCACACTGTGCACTAAAGGGTCCTTGGGTGAGACATTGCCCTGTCTCTGGATACTTTCTTCTGCAGTTTTCCCCTACAGACCATGGGCCTGGGTGTCTGGGCTGCCCGTGAAGCACGTGCTCAGTGGGCAGGCAGCTGCTGTGCTCCCTGAGCTGGGGAAGCCAGGAGGAAAGCAGGAGGAGGTGAGGGTGGCAGGATTAGAAGGGTCTTGGGAAGCAGGGGTGGAGACATGTGTGGGTGAGTAGGACTATGCAGAGGACACTGGGAGACTAGAATCTTGGGGACTTGGAGATTCCTAAAAGCAGGAAATAGGAGTGAGTTCTTTACACTGAAGGAGGTGAAGAATGAAAGCGATCCAGAGTGAAGGTTTTCTGGCATCCTTTGGAGAGGGGTCCATCTCATTTTTTTTTTTTTTTTTACATTTTTATTTATTTTTGAGAGACAGAGCACAAGCAGGGAAGGGGCAGAGAGGGAGGGAGACATAGAATCCAAAGCAGGCTCCAGGCTCTGAACTGTCAGCACAGAGCCAGATGCAGGGCTCGAACCCATGAACCGTGAGATCATGACCTGAGCTGAAGTCAGACGCTTAACCGACTGAGCCACCCAGGCACCCGTCATTTTAACTCCAGCATAGACCCTCCCTCAACCCCCTCTTTCCCACCCTCGACAAGTGCAGCTCTGTCTCACTCCTCCCAGCCCTCTGCTCCCACCCGCCAGCTGCTCTCTGTCCCATCCTCTGGACTCAGACTGCCCTGTGTTCAATTCCTGCCTCTGCCACTTAGTGGCCCTGTGATGTTGGGTAAGTTACTTAACCCATGTGAACCTCAATTTCCTCATCACTGATGGGGGGAGGATAACTTAGTAGTTGTTGTGAGTGTTAGGTGAAATATTGTAAACAGAAGACTTAGCACAGCGTTAGGACATAGTATGAGCTCACAACATGCTAGCCATTATAATTATCAGAAGAAGAAGAGAAGCAGAGAGAGAGAGAGAGAGAGAAATGGGGAGGGAGAGAGAAATGCATTTGTTCAGGCACCTGAAGAAAGAAGACCGAGATGAATGGGTTTAATTGAAAATACTGGGTAGCACTCACACTGAAGAAGAATCCCATGGCCAGTACTCCAGAGTAACAGAGGGAATTACTCTGTCCACTTTTCTTTGTTATAAGTTGAAGTTTGATATCCTGGATTTATTTAAAGTGGGGCGTATCCACTCTCAAGCCCCCTAGGAGTCATGAGGACCCCACTGAAGATTCTAGAGCATCCATCCTGCCATCATTCCTAGTGGTGGCTGAAGTTTGTGTCTCCCTTAGGATGCTTTGGTTGCAAGAATCCCAGACTCACTCAGTAGAAAGGGGTTTATCACAGAGAGATTCCCCCAGAACACAACTGCTCCAAATTGCCAGATTCAGCCCTCGCTCTCCATCACCTCCTAATCTGCTCCCCACAACCAGCAGACTGAGTCTCCTTGTCCTCAGTTCCACATTCCCTGAAGAGAGGACCTGATTGTCAGATGCGACGTGCAAATCAATTTGACGTAAATCAAATCCTAATTTAAATGCTCTAGGGGCTGGCTCCTTAAATATTTTAAGAGAGGCTTAAAAAAAGGAAGTTGAACACAAAATCCTTTGTGCAATATCAACAACGAAGCCCTAATCCAAGACATGTCGACCATCCCTGGGTTAAAATCACCAATTTTCTGCAGGCGGAAGCTGCCTGCAGACCCAAGCCTACTGTCTCCTTTCCCGCAACCAGCATGGGATTCCCGCAACCAGCAGTCCCTGCAGATCCCTGGGATTTAAGTTCCCCCAAGCATTTTCCCACCACCCACCCACCTCAGCTACGTTTGTTTTCATTTTTTCACTTGCAGCCCGAAACCCCAAACAACAGCAGCATTTTGCCTTCTGTGACAGCAGCTGCCACTTCACCCTGTTACCTCCCCAAATAACACATTATTCATTTTTAACCCCACGCTTCAGAAAAGCCCCTTTCTCTGTCCACACAGACATCCTGCCTCAGTCTCCCTGAAGTCAAACTGTCTCCCTGAGAAATGCAATCTATGGCCCCGGCCACACATCCCTTCTCCAGCTATTTTATTTGAAGAGTAGGGCTCTGTGAGTATTGAGCATTTCAGAGCGGGAAGGGGGGTGTTTGAAAGGGAAAGGAAATACCAGCAAATTCATAGAATGGCAGGGAATCAAAGGGTCCAAGAGGCTACATGAACTAACGGTTTTGAATCCTGCAGACTAGGATGTTTCGTGCAGCTGGAAAGGCATTTTTCCCAGAAAAAAACCACACACATATCACAGCACCAGGGCTGCTGCATAGCCACAAGGTGCCTTTGTGAATTAGAGAAGGGGGTCCCCTTCTCTGGATGGACTTCAGCCTCCATTTACCCCCTGAATAGGGTATCCCTGGGCAGATAGCCACTTGTACAATTGAGGGTGGTTGCCCTGTGTGAACTCCCTGCTAGGGCTTTCCCTCTCCAGTTTAGTGCATACTCTCATGTTGCTGATGGAGCGCTGAGTTCTCAGGGTGGGGAAGTGACATTCTCAAGGTCGCACACGGAGTCAGTTACCTAGGCTGAGAGTCTTGACTCTGCGCCCTTCTTGTGTTATCCCCCTCACCCCACATACACAGACCCTCCCACCTACCTCCTGATTAAATAGCCAATTGATTATCCTCACTCTACTCCGAGGCAAAGCCACCAGTGTAGCAGATAAAAATCTGTTGTCTAAATATCTAAATTAAATCCTTGTAGAAGATGCTTACATTGAAGTGTTGGTAAACCCAGTGGCCCCAGGCAGGGAAGAGCTATTCGCCTTATCAGTACAGTCTGGGTTGAATGATCCGTTTCCAACAGCGCAGGGAATGAAATCATGAAAAGGATAAGAGTCAGGATGGAGGGGGCGTGAGTCGGGGCCGGTGGCACTGAAAAGGTGCCATTCAGAAGGGGGAGGCTGTCCTGAAGAGGGTTGTTCAGGTGTGTTAAAGACAGGCCCAGTGTGAAGGCACAAATGAATCGCCCAAAATAGATGAGATTTCTCTCAGTGGTAATTGCGGAGCCGGCGAAATGTTTTATATCGAGAGCACAGGAAGGAAAGAGCTGGGGAAATAAAGAGGATCTTATTTTGGAGCCAAGAATGAGGAAGGGCTCTTTTTTTTTTTTTTTTTTTTTTTGAAAAGGGGTGAAGGTGGTCTTTTCCAAAGAAAATGTGGTCCTGTTGGATGGATGCTGATTGCCCTGCAAAAGGGCACTATCGTGGCAACAGGTGAGTGACTCAGAGGCAATGGAGAGGAACCCTGGGTTCCATTGGTTGCCTGACTGACTTTGCTTGTACTTGCTACTTCTCAGCCTTAGTTTCTTCAATGAGTGAATTACTCTGTTAGACAACAGCAGTTGCAAACTTAGTGTTGAACCAAGGAAACTAGGCATGAAGAGCACCTACTGTGTGATTCCATTTACATTTAAGCGCAAAAACAAGCAAAACTCATCTAGAAGTTAGAACAGTCAGCAAAGAGAGATGAGAGAGTGACCAGAAAGAAGTGAGCACGGGAGAGTGTTTCCAGGTATTGGGAATATTCTGTTTCTTAATCTGGTGGAATTCATTGAGCTCTGCCTTGATAATCTGGGGACTCTTCTGTTAAGTCTGTATCTTTTTCTTAAAAGTTTGCCTAAACAAAGAAAAGGAGCTGACCCTGTATTCAGAGTCTCTCTGAGGAAATAGAATCTGTAGGGAAAGGGCCACCTGGAATTCAAGGCAGACAACTAAAGAGTTATGGCAAAGAGGCACAGTGACAGTCAGGAGAGATCAGCTGATTTGTAGGTAGGGCAACGTATGGTTTCATCAAGAGAATAAGGACTCTTGGGACACCTTGGGTCACCTGCGCAGGCAGGAGCCTGGGCAGACCAGAGAAGGACCTATGAGGGGATATGCACACCACTGCCCCCCAGTGGCCGCTGAGGCCAGAATCCCTCTCCTACAGGGCTGTGAATTCAGGCTTTTGTTCTATCCCACCAAGGGTCCTATGCCTGAACTGAAGTTAGTAGACTTGGATGTGTTTATGTCTCAATCAGAAGAGGAGAATGCTTGTTTTCTTCCTCTAACAGAGGAACCTCCACTCCACCCTCTGATGCGGGCTTCATGTTTGTGTGTTCATTTCAACACTCTGTGCTGGTCACTGGTCTAAATGCTAGGGATATAACCACGGCCAAGGCGATCACCCCAAGGGCCAAGATTCTAGGTGGCTGTTGAAGGCAAAGAGAGGATCTCCACAGGATTTTCTTCACAGACAAAGAGCTCCTAAGTCAGCAGTAAAAATTTAAGCCAGGTGCCAAGCAGAACTTCCTGACTGCTGGATATGAAGGAGGGAAGCTTTACTGGACATAGATTTCACATATCATGGAGCTGAGTTGCAGGCCATAGCCTACCCAGTACTGGCAGAGGGATTGTGAAATTTGTAAATCATTATATACACCTCAAATTGAGGCCCAGACCACTGCACCAATTAGAGTGTTTTCAGTCACTGCCCTACCCCTCCCCCAAACTATAATGGAAAATGGCTTAAATAATAAGGAAAATGTATTCTCCCACTTACAGGAAGCCCTGCAGGAAGACTGGTTAACTCAGCAACTCAACTAGATCTCAGGTTTGGTTCTGCCATTCTCAGGGTGTTAAAGATGTTTCCCCTCACCATGACGTGAAGGCCACAGTACCTCCTTCCATTATGTGCAGACACAGTAAGACAGGGCATACTTTCTCATGTCCTCTTGTAGAATTCTATCACGTGCTGTACCTAAGCCAATTACTGCTGAGGAGAATGGGCCTCCATGATTGGTTTCAATCAATCAAAATTCATTCTCTGGTACGGTGGGAGAGCCCAGCCTCCCCCCAGTGAGGCACGCTGTCTTGCCCCAGCCCAAATGCCTGAACAGAATCAGGATTCTGGTTAACAAGGACTCATTCCTGGATCACTTGGCAAAGGGATGAACACTGTGACTGGCTTACCACTTGAGTGGTAAGGTATCTTTATTCTTCCCTCACTCCTTCTAGACCAGGTGTTAGGGGGACTATGACAGCTGAGATCCCAAAAGGTGTAGCAATTCCTTTGGTCCCAGTCGAGAGCCATATGACAAAGAAAGAGGCCACAGGTCTCAGGTCACATGGCCAAGGGCCACCTGTTGTGTCTTGGGGGAGCAGAGCTAGGCAAGTCCTTAATATCATCCCAACAGCAGCCCACAGGCACTGAGCCCTCAGTGCATACCAGGCTCTGGTCTCCTGAAAGCATCCAGTGTGATCTCACATGCAGATCAGATCATGTCACCAAGCTGCTTAAGACCTTCCAACATCTTTTTCTCTTATTATTCCGAGAGGAAAACTCCAAATCCTTAACTTACCCTCCACAGTGCTGAATGATTTGCTTCTCTGTAAACTCACACCATTCTGCCTCTCCTCCATTTGCTCGACTTCTTTCCCTTTCTTCATTGCCCCAGACCCAATACATAATAGGTGCTTAATAAATATTTGTTGCATGGATAATTGCTTTTCCCCAGCCAAAAATCTTACTTCCCCTCTTCCACATTCTAGTTAACTCCTATTTATGCTTCTTCCTTAATGATTCCTTCTCTTCTTGCAAATGAAACCCTCGCTGCAATTCTCTCACAGAATGCTAGACTTTTCTTCACTGTGCTTATCACAATTGTTTTTGGTGTATTTATGTGGTTATTTATTTAATGTCTGTTTTCTCCATCTATTTGTGCATTTCAAGAGGACTGTCTGTCTTTCTGTCTTCCCTGTATTCCCAGTGCCTGACACATAATGGGGCTTAAAAATACTAGCTGAAGCCCTGGGAATAGGGTGGTCTGGCATCATCCAGCATATTAGGGGCTGATGAGGGCCAGAACCTAATTCTGCTGGCTTCCAGCCCTAAGTTCTTTCCTGGAGCCTGGGAGGCTCATGGTGCATTTCTGTGTGATTACCAAAGGTGCCCTCTCTGGGTGGTTGAGTTCTGGCTGATGCAGCCTGATAGCAGGGCACACAGGGTGGTGGAGGGAATGTGGGCTGGGTTCAGCCTCTACAAGTCCTGTAGGCTGGACGCCTTTGTGCAACTCATCAATTGCACACACACACACACACACACACACACACACATACACACACACACAGAAACCCTGCTCTTCACAAGTCCCTGCGCTGTGTGTATTCTACTCTAAACGTTTCCTTATATGTCCTGGCTGGCCCCCTCCTCCAACAGGCAGCTTGTCAGCTTTGATCTTTTAATCCAGGATTCGCCAGAGCATGATTGACGTGCTTTTAAACTGAGCCTCCCTGGGGCTGAGAGCTGCTCCCATGGAAGCACAGGGACAGACAGTCTGGCCAGGTCTCTAAGCTGGATCTTGGGGCCTTAAGACATCTTCTGGTCCCTCTACATTCCAACCAGGCCAATGTGGGGGGCATAACATACATGTCTTTCAGAGCTCTATCAGGAATTCTATGTGTCTCCCCAGCCTTGTATTGGGGCTATAAGAGGAGAAGGAGACCATCAATTGATAAGCATCTATTGTGTGTCAGGTACCGTTCTGGGTACTGGGCGAATAGGAAAAATGAGAGAACATGCTTCTGCCCTGCACAGAGCTTGCATTGTATGTGGGGAGGCACCTGAGTTAAAAAAAAAATACAACATAGACTAAGGAGTGCCTTGACAGGGGTCTGGGAAGACTGTTCTGGGTATCCAGAGCAAAGACATGGAACCTCAGTGTGGGTGTGTGTGTGTGTGTGTGTGTGTGTGTGTACACAAAGGATAAAGATCTCCACAAGCAATGACACTTGTACTGTGACGTTAGCCAAACATGGAGTGTAGGAGTGGGATAGTGTTGGGGCAGAGGAGCAGTGCGTACAAAGACTAGGAAATAAGGGGGAGTTATCTGTATTTCAGGGTGGTCAGTGTATCTAATGCAAGATGTAAGCAGTGAGAGCTGAGGCTAGACATGTAGACAGAATCCAGATTATAGAGGTGTTAGCTCTGTGAATCCAAGTTTTCTAGAAGCAGTTGCCAAGACAGGATTACACATGGAAGGGTTTTACTAGGGGAACTGCCTGAGAGATAAATGGGGGTGGGGGGAGGGAGACTGGGAAGGCTGGGAGAGCATCAGACCTTGGAAAGAGGGAAAGGAGGAGGAAGAAAGCTTAAGTGGAAGCATCGTAGCCAGCTGTGCAGTCTGTGGAAATTTCAGCAAGGTTCTTGGGGAGTCCTCAAGCCAAAGTTGGCCATTAGAGGAGTTGTGTGTGTCCCTGCTTTGGTATCCAGCTAGTATTCCAGCTTCTGACTGGAAGCAGCCAGTGGGAAGTATGACCTTCCCTTCTACAGAGGTCAGAGCTCAGCATTGCAGGTCTTGGGTCAGTTATGCTGCCCGTGGTTGGAGATATGGGAGATACACGCTTATGACTGTCACATCTGAGTTTGATTTTCTTCTGGGGAGAATGGGAAGCCACAGAAGGCTTTAAGCAATTTATGTTATTTTTTAAAAACATCACTCTAGTGGTGAGGATAGGTAGGGAAAGATCAGTCATAGAATAAGTTCAAAACCAACAATTATGGGGTGGAGTTGTTGTAGAAACACAGGGAAGAGATGATGTTGACCTGGACTTGAGGGTTATGAGTCAGTCACATGCAGAAATGGACAAATTGAAGTTATATTCAGGAGACAAATAATTAGAACTTGGTGGCTGTATGTGAGAGGTGAAACCAAGGACTCAAAGAGACAGAGACAGAATGAGGAGAACATCCATCACATATCATTGGTGTGCTAAATATAGTATGTGGTACAACAATTTCGTTTAATTGTCACAACAACCTGGTAAATGTTATTGTTCTAGATAGTGGCATTGGTTCCCCCCAGTCCATCCACACCACACCAAGTGATCAGCCTAAGCTAATTGTGGACATCCCATTCTCTTACCTGCAGTTGTTTTAGGAATGAGTGTGTGACCCAATTTATGACAATAAGACATAAAGAGAAGTCTGCTGGGAGACTCTGGAAAGATCTCTCCTTTGTAAGAAAAAGTCATATTTAGAGATGGTCTTTTCCTTTCTCTGGACATTCTGGTAATTTGCGTATGATGTCTGGGACTGTCAGCCAATTTGAAATCATGACAGAGCAGTCTGAGAGCACAGCCCTCACATCAAGGATGGGAAAGCAAAAAGATGGAAGGAACCTGGGCTCTCAGTGACATCACTAAGTCAGTTGATAAACCTACCCTGTAGTCCACCTGACCAACTGGACTTCGTGGAGTTAAGATCATATATATTTACTTATGGTTTGCGGCAGTTTGAGCCAGAGCGTTCTGTTTCTAAACACATACAAAGTATAATCCCTGTTTTATAGATAAGTAAATGGAATCTTAAAGTTATCTATCATGGATGATAGATGTCAGAGTCTGAACACAATCCCAGGTCTTCTGACAAGGTCACTTTCTTTTGTCAATGACATTTTTCCTCTTTGTTGTTTTTTTAATGTTTATTATTTACTTTGAGAGAGAGTGGGGGAGGAGCAGAGAAAGAGGGAGAGAGAGAGAATCTCATGCAGGCTCTATGCTGTCAGCACAGAGCCAGACATTGGGCTCAAACCCACAAGCCACAAGATAATGACCTGAGCCGAAATCAAGAGTTGGACACTTAATCGACTGAGCCAACTAGGTACCCTGACAACTTTCCTCTTTGATGTCAACTCAAATCAATTAATAAGGATAAAGCTAGATCTCTTGCCCTGTATGATCTTAAAATACAGGGCAATGAAAGTCAGATCTACAAGCACTAATTGTGCCCTTACTGTATACTCTGCATGATGCAAATCATTGGGGAGGACATAGATGACCTAGTTATTAGCCCTGCTTTTGAAGTTTATGATATAACTGAGGAGAAATGAACATAACTGGAGACTAGAATAGTAGATCATTTTTAAAGAGCACTTATTGTGTACTAGAAAATGGGATACGTATTCAATACATCTTATAGTTTATTCCTCATGACAGACAACAGAGTATTTATTATAACTATTATTACTATTATTTATTATTAATAAATTACTATTTATTATTTATTATTACTATTTATTATTACTATTATTGCTATTTACTATTGCTATTATTATTATTACTATTATAATAATATCAGATATAGAGGCACAGAGAGGCTATTAAGTCACCCAAGATCACAAAACTGGTATAAATGGAATTTAGGGCAGCCTGACTCCAGAGCCTGTACTCTTAACCACTATGCTATACTGCCTCTCCTAACAGAGATCGATTCATGCAAGATAGAATGAAGCCAAATGGTGTACATACAGGTTGATAATAGCTAAAATTCTTAAACACGTATGTGTAGGTACTTTGCACATGTTATTGCTAATCCTCAGTGGTTCTCAAACTTAAGCATGCATTAGAAACACCTGAAAGGATTGTTAAGGAAAAAATTGCTGGATCTTACCCCCAGTTTCTGATTAAGCAGGTATGGGATGGGAAGGGGAGTCTTGGGATTTACATTTCTAACAAGTTTCCAGGTGATACTGAATGCACTGTGAAAGCCACTGCCTTAGAATAACTCTGTAAAGGAGAGATTACTACCCCACCCCCCGTTTTGCAAGCGGGGAAACTGGCTTATAGTAAACAAATCATCTGCCCATACCTCACAGTGGGTAAGTGCCAGACCCAGGATTTGAACTTGGTTCAGCCTGACTCCAAAGTCCATGTTCTATCTATTGCACCACAATACCTCAAGATAGAAATGCACCACAAATTTGGGAGAGAAGACTGTGGGCTGCTCAGGGAAGGTTTCCTGGAGGAGGAGGAGACCTTGAAGGAAAATGAATTTAAATTAGCCATTTCCAGCTATAGACATGACCAGAGGAACACTGGTCTTGCCACATTATAGCATGCAAACACTCCTGCTTGGATTTCTACTTAGTGGGAGGCATTGTGGTGAGGACACACAGTAAGAGCTGCTCCATAAAAGGGAGGTATGGGCAGATTACATATCCTGGAGAAGGATAATAGCAGGGATCTCAGAGGCAGGAAGGGACTGATTAAGGAAACCACTTAAAAGGTAGACACAGGTGGGAAAGTAAGTACTATGCCCCATACCCAAAGGTGAGGAACAACTTGCAATATCTTCATTCGTGAGAGGGGATGAGTAGCCTTTACACCACCCCTATTCATTCCCTCAAGTAAGAATGAAGAACGTGGCTTGGATATGTGCCCATCAGAATCTGCTCCCTTATTCCCATACTAATTTCCTCAATCAAAGCCAAGGACAAGGGCAGTGATTTCTCCTTTGTCATTGAATGAAAAGTGATAATATTCTGTGACTGAAGGCACTGCAATTGTTAAGCCTCAAGGAAACAATCAATGAAGACAGAGACACAAGTGTGAGCAAACACTTCAAAAACTATACACCGAAGAGAGAAGGTTTATGCTGTGTGGTCATCAAGGTTAGAAATTGGACCAATAGGTGGAAATCCCAAACTAAGAACGTGCTAATAATTCTTGATGTCATCTATCAATCCGGTCATCGAGCCATTCACCAACCAGCCGTTTCTAAGTTTGGGATTTATTTTTTTATAAACGATCTGCCAATATTCCGCTCTGTGCCAGGGATGGTCCTAAGAGCTTGTTGTGTCAAACAGAAATGGTTGTTGCCTTCATCGTTGGTCTAAGTCCATCTTGTTACAACTTAGGCTTAGTTTTGAAGTTAAAATATTTTAAGCTATTTTTCAGTGAGAGAAAATGTGTATAGTCACAACTAACCCTTGTCCTATATCCCCGCTTCTTCCTGCAGTAATAATACACGCTTTGGTTGTAATGAAACTTGCTGAATATGCCAAAAGTCACATCACTCCTAGTCCTTTCTCCTCCAGGGAGCGAGAGCCTTGGATTAAATGCAGACATGACATGGTCAGGGACACATTAAGCAGGCTGCACCACATAAACGTGATAGGAGTGCATTCCGATGTAGGAGAATGCGTTTCTCCATGAGGACGACCTCCCAGCTAATGGCCCATCCCTCAGGGACCCACACAGCTGTCCCAAGGCATTTCTGGGGTCTGAGAGAGAAGATCCATCAGCCATTCACGACGAAGCTGGGGAGCGCTTCAGCTCTCTAATAGGGTCATTAGCTGGGTAACAGATGAATCTGAACAGCGACAGAAGGGCGGAGGTAACTGAAACACGAGAGAAAAATACACAGTGAGCTTCCATATTTTCTCAGAACACATGTTGTCTTCAGAATTCCCTCTACTGCCCAGCATCATGAAATGTCAGAAACCAAGGGATTTGTAAAGAGCAACTCAGAGAACCTGGGGTATGCCACAGGATGAGAAAGAACCTAACCGCAAGGGAGGGATGACAGATTTCCAGAAAACAGCAAGCTAATCCGGCAGAGCTGTTGATGATATCATAGGGCACTTATAAATGCACTCTTAGTGATTCTGTAAGCCCAGGAAATCAGGCAGAATGATTTGTGAGAAACCAGGGACCGTGTTCTAAGCAGAAAGTTTAGTTCTGGCTTAGGAATTTATTCCATTGTTGACTTGTATTAATTAAGCCTGCTTTCTGACTATAAAAAAATGATACGTGTTCACTGGGGAAAGTACAGCAAAAAAGAAAATAAAAATTACCTCAAATCCCATAATTTAAAGATAAATACTGTTAACTTTTTATTGATATCCCTGCAGTCTTTGGTCTATGCATACGCATACATCTCTCTGTTTTGCGAAATTAAAATCATATTTATAAATTCATAGTTTTAGAAACTGTCTTTTTCACAGTTACCAATATATCATGAAATTTTCATGAGTTCCCCCCCATATTGAAAACTATTTCTCATGAATACTATTTTAATGCCTATATTGTATAAATACATCTGGTTGAAACATACAATAAGTGATATTCAACTGGTTTTAACCTAAAAAATGGCAATTTCATATGGTTCACTGGTATTATAATTGATTTCTCCAGCCTTATATTCATTGACATTTAGACTGTTCCCAAATGTTCTCAATTACAAAAATTTTGCAGTGAACTTCATGTGTCCAGATCTTTGCACACATCCATGATTATTTCCTTCTGGTAAATCCTTATGTGCAAGTTATATATTGCTGTGTAACAAATTAACTCTATACAAACTAGCAGCTCAGACAACACACATTTTTGGCTTAGTTTTCATGGATCAGGTTTAACTGGGTCTTCTGCTTCAGGATCTCTCATAAGGCTGAAATCTAGAGGTGGGCAGAGCTGAGGTCTCCTCTGAAGGCTCAGCTGGGGTAGGATCTGCTTCCAAGTTCACTGAGGTGGTTGAAGGCAGGATTCAGGCCTTTGTCAGCCATTGACCTGAGACCTCCCTCAGGTCCATGCCAAGTGGCTTCTCCTTAGAAAAGCTCACAACATGGTAGCTGTCTTTGTTAAAGCCAGCAAGTGAAAGAGTCTGCTAGCAAGATGGAAGTTATAATCTTAATGTAACTGAATCACAGAAGAGACAGCCCATCACTTTTGCCATTTTCTTTCGGTTAGAAGCAAGTCATAGGTCTCAGGGGGAGGGGGTTACACAAGGAGATGGAGATTTGGTGGGGAGGGTATAGTCATCTTAGAGTCTGGCTATCACATTCCAGAAGTGACTGCTAGGTAAAATTGTAAGAACAATTTTTAGTGTTTTGAGATTTATGGATGAATTTCCCCTTGCCATAGTTGCATTAATTTGTCTTCCCGCCAGCAGTAAACAAGAGGACCTAGCTGTCTGCAGTCTCACCAATGCTGCCTATTTTCATTTTTAAAAAAAGTCCTTTCAATTTGATAGGGAAAAGATGTTATCCTGTTTTTATTTGTATTTTTTCCATAACATTTTTTTTCATGTATTAATTGGTCATTGTATTTCTTCTTTTATAAATTTCCAATTCATGTCCCTTGCCCATTTTTTTTTAAAGGCTGTTCACAGTTCTAATATAATAAGGGTCTCAATAACTATCTGTAATGCATGTTTTAGATGTTTTTCAGGTTTTGTCATTTATTTTAAAATCTTGGTTGAGAAGTTTACAAAAATATTTAATATTCTACATGGTCAAATCCAACAATCATGTGCTTTGTGATTTCTTCTTTTACCTTTATTTCCACCCCCAAATCAGGTATGTTAGCATCTAAAGTTTATTTTTTATAATTATTTTATTGTTGCCTTATTTATCTTCAACTCTACAAACCAGTGGTTCATCTTTTCTCTCCTGTCTCAGCTGGGTGATGGTGTGATAGCACCTCACTAGTGTGGATTTCTGACTGAGAGCAAGGGGCCCCAAGTAGGGTGTCAGAATCTATCTCAGTGGCATGGAGGAAAAGGATGGAGGGTGGAGACACTAGTCCTGTTATTTCAGGAGGGTTGTTTTTTGTTTTGTTGTTGTTGTTGTTGTTGTTTTGCTTTCTTGCATTGATTATAGCCTTTGACGGAAATTGTAAAATAAAAGAGATAGTAGCAGGTGTCTTTGTCAAAAATGTTCCTAGTGTTTCGTCACGAAGCATGATGTTCTTTTGTTCATTTGAAATTGATATTCTTTATCAAATTTATTCCCAGTTCAGAAACATTTCAAAATTATCTATAATGAGTGTTGGTTTTTAAGGGGGCATTAACTTAAGCAACCCCAATATTTTTTCTTATTTGACTTATTGGGATAAATCTTATGGGTTATGGCCCTTTTATCTCAATAAACTTCTAGTTTCCATTGGGTGTTATTTGATGTAAGATTGGCATTTGCATTTACAGTGAGATAATTGGTTGTTATTATTATTATTATTGTTACTATTATTTTGGTACTAGGTTTATATTAATCTTTTTAAATACTTTGGGAAACTTTCTCCTTTTTCTATGTTTCATTACATTTTATAAGACATGGGATTGCTGATTTTTGGAAGTTTGAAAGATCTTTCTCTAGAGCTATCTGGGTCCAAGACTCTTAACAGAGTTAACTATGTAACAAACTGTTCAGATTCTCTGCCATCACTGGTCTAGTCAGTTTTTCTGCCTCTTGTGCTAATATGGTAATTTATATTTCCCCTATAAGTTGACTATTTCATTGAAAGTGTTTAAAACATATCAGCTAAAAGTTATAATTATAGTCCTGTCATAAGTCTTGATCTGTAATTATGTTCCTAATTATATATATATACATATATATATGTATATATATATACATATATATATTTTCATTTGTTCTTTTATCCTTGATTAGATATGACGAATTATCTATTTTAGAATGAAGTTTTGTATTTAAATATCAATTCTATTAGCTTTTAGTTTTTTTCTAATTCATTAATGTCTTTATTTATTTGTATTCCTTTCTTCTCTTGTATTTGCTGACATATTTTAAAGAAAACCCTAGAAATCATTTCATTTAATCACTGCATACTTCAGAATGCATCTCTTAAAAAATATTTTTTCTAATTTCCTTAGATACATTTTGTGGTTCTTCTTCTACTTTATTAGATTGCTTTTTCTTAATTGATTTTTTATTCTTTCTTAAAAGAAAAGCATTTAAGACTATGAATTTACTTCTGAGTACAGAACTAGCAGCATGTATTAATAAATTTGATGTGTAATATTCTCAATACCACAGTTTTCAAAGTTAGCTACAGTTAAAGTTTTGGTTCTTAGTCTAATAACTATATGGAATTAATACATATGTTCATATATATCCCTCTAGCTTTCTTGTTTAAGTATTTTAGAAGCAATTCTAGTTTTATTGCAGTGTGACCTGTTTTGCAGGTTGCTTTCCCTGGGAAGCAGGTTCTGAGGAGATTAGCATGCAAGGAATTTATGACAAGGGATTCTGGGGTCAAGTGACACCTGTGGTAGGGAAGGGAAGGAAGGGGAACAAGTTGAGCTGCAAGAGAGTCTCCATGGAAGCCTCAACTAACCCCACAGAGAGCTTTGAAGTTGGGAGAACGCTTCAGAGTTGCCTGGAGTTGGGGCAACTGTGAGGGAAGGCATTTATTACCCGCATCAATCACTGAATGCAGGCTGCCTCTGAAAGGGGCAAAGCTTTGGACTCTTGCAGTAGGAGCAGTCTCTGAAGGGTCTGACAGCTGAATGCTGTCTGCTGGCAGGACTCCCAGGGGCTGGGAGAATACACTCTTCATTATTGAAAATGGATCTGGGCAGGATATCCTAGTCTCCACTACAGTTGCAGAAATTTCTAACTTTGGGATTTATTTTTTTATAAATTATCTGCCAATATTCCAGAATCATGTTTATTCTTAAGAAGGCTAAATGTCTAACATATATAATCTATATAATTCAGACTCACTCGTTTTTATCTACTTGGTTTGTTGAGGAATATTAAAGTATTCTCAAGTAATTATGAGTTGACTGTTTCTCCTTGTATTTTTTATTTAATTAATTTATTTATTCGTTTATTATAATTTTTGCTTTATACCTTTTGAAGTTGTGCCATTCAATACATAAATACCCACAATATTGTATCTTCATTATGGCATGAATCTCCTGCCCATGAAACCCCCTCTTTGAATATTGTTTTCCTTTGGTTTGGATTCTGTGTTCATTGATATTTTCACCCCTTGTTTCCTTTCACTTGTCTGATATATCTTTGGCCATACCTTTATTTTCAAGCATTTTGTGTTATTTTCAAGGTATGTCCCTTATAAAAAGCATATAGTAAAGTTTAATTTTTGGTTTTTAATTTTTGACACACAACTGAGAATACTGGTGTTTTGATAATGGAATTTAACCCCTTTATAATTATAGTCATAACCAATATAACATCTTACTTTATGTCTTATTTTAATATTTGCTTCATTTTCTGTTTTCTAATGTATGAACTATAGAATTCATTATGTTGATTAATTTCTTACTGGGCCGCACTATATTCTTGAATTTTTTTCAGAATATATAAATTACAACATTTAATACTTACCTTTTTAAAAAATTTTTATTTGTCTTTAAAATTTTTTAAATGTTTATATCTGGTGGCAGGTGGAGGTAAGGGGAAGAGAGAGATGGAGACACAGAATCCGAAGCAGGTTCCAGACTCTGAGCTGTCAGCACAGAGTCTGATGTGGGGCTCAAACTTACGAACTGTGAGATCATGACATGAGCTGAAGTCAGACGGTCAACTGACTGAGCCACACAGGTGCCTCAATACTTACCTTTTTAAAATGTGGACTTTTTACTCTTCAGTTGGAACATTGACTTCATTAAGTACGTAATCTCTGGATCATGATATTTCCCCTCAAAACTGTACTGTTCATTACATTTGTTGGTGTAGAAGTTTGAGGACTGCCTGATTTGGGATTTTTCCCCCCTTAATATTAACCTTTCTTCCTGCTTTGCTGGTAAAATTGCTTCGTTATCATTGAAACTGAGAAAATTTCACCAAGATATATAGTTGTTTGTCTTTCTTCATTTTTTTTTTCCTGTAACTTGCTAAGTCTGTTTGATCTGTAGATAAAAGTAATTATTCAGCTCAGCAAAGTTTTCTTTATTATTTATTGGTGCTCTTGCCTCTCCTCATTCCACAATGTTGGATGTTGTGGATCCATTCTCTGTGTCTTTTATTTTTCTTTTTTCCTTTACATGTTTCTGAATCAGGGGATATTTTCTTGAACTTATCTATACATTTTTCTTTTAATGCTCTGTAATATGCAACCTACTGTTTAATGCTTCTATTGCAATTTTATTTTGAATTCAACCAACATGATTTTCATTTCCCTGGAATTTTCCAGATTTCATGGGTACCACTCTCTGATCCTCTATTCCAGCTATATAGATGCAATGCTCTCTTTTATCAAGAGGGCATTTATATTAACTCTTCATGGTTGAGTCTTCTTATTCCCCTCTTCTAAACTTTGAGTCTTTTCATATGGCCAAACATTATTCTCTGTTTGCCCATGCTTACAGAGTAAGGTCCAAGCTTGTTATAAATTGGAAGCCTGTGTGGGTTCTAAGAGGGATTTAGTAGATCTTTGGTAGGATATTTCAGGCCAGATGGAGAGAAAAGGGAAACATTTAGATTTATTGTAATTTTCCTTTTCCTTTTCATAGATTCAGCTGCTTGGAGAGATAAGAGAGGTAGCTGGAGCCAAAGATATCTTTGGCAAGGAGCTTTGCCTGTACAAAAGATTTTCTTTTTCTTATTTGTACGGAAACCAGAAGTGGCCTCAGTTTTGGTCAGCAAGATCACAGCAGTGCCCTGACTTTCTTCATGACCCAAGTATGAATCAGTGCCATAGTGAATTCCATCTGGTGTGGCCATTGGCTTCACTTCACTTTCCAGAGATACTGGTGGGTTCCAAAATTGTCCCTTGATGACTTCATAGCCCACCCTGGCTTCTTGCCAGGTGTTTATAAGGTTCAGCTATTGTCTCTTCCATTTATTTCTAGGCCCTTTGTTTTCAGCACACAGTGGCTTAAAACTGAGCTTGGGCCTTTCTTCGTGTCAACCCTATACCTTGCTGATAATTTTGAATGTTCTTCTGTCTTGTGAGAGTTGCTCTTCTTCAGCTTTTAGCACAAACAGAGCGTCTTATGGTCGAATAAAGGAACAACACTGTTTTCTCTCTATGTTTATGGTCTGTTAGTCATTTCAGATGGCATTTTGGGGGCCACAAGGGGAGCAAGGTGGATAACACCCCTGGGGAGTTCTTGATTGCTTGACAGCAATTATGAGTAGTGCCTTGGAGAATAACTGTCCAAGTTTAAGGGAGAAAGAAAGGGGAAAAGAAGAAGTTGAGTGCAGGAAGGTAAGGAAGTGAGGGGTAAAGAAAGAAGACGCAGGACAGAGAGGAGAATGAACCTACAAGGTGGTCTGTGGTGCCCACTTGAACCTTATGGTATCTTCCACTGCTCTAGCTAACTATGTCGAGGGTCCCCAGATCCTCTGGTGGTGTTTGAGGAGAATGATGATGCTAAGGGTACTGTTTTGGGTGAACTCCTTGCCAGTCTTCTTCACTTCTGCTACCTGCTGCTCGAGGGAAAGAGAGCACCCAGAGGAATTTTTTTTTGTCTTGTTTCCAACAGATCTTAAAAATAGGTTGTGATGGGAGCAACAGGGGATGCTGAAGGTAAGGCAGATGTCCACACCCCCTGCTGGTAAAAGCAAGCAGTAACACCATCTCTTTTCCTCCAGGTCTGGGGTAGATCACTGGTTTGGCCTCTCTTGCTCAGATGGGGACAGGAGGAGGATGGGGGCAGAAGGGGAAAGGGAGAGAGGGAAACAGAGAGAGAGAGAAATCTCAGAATGAATGCCATCTAGACTGCACAGTGCCATACCATATGAGAAAGGAAATGCCCTAGGAGTTAAGGACTGTTATTGGAAAATAGACTTTCCTGTTTAGAATGCAAGAGAGTGAGGCCATGTGGTTGGAGCTGGAGGGGACACTAGAAGACAAGATGAGAGACAGGGCACCACTAACCCTTCAGAATAAGGATTGGACTTCTCTTAAATTTATATAGATGTCTTTGTGCTTCTCCATCACATTACAGTCTGGGTGAAAAATTATCCCAGGCCTACCAAGGAAAATAGTTCTGTGTGAATCAAGGTTTTGTTGCCAAGGGCCACGTTAGCACACGGAATTGCTTTATGGGTCAACATGGCTGATTTATTTATATGTGTACCCTGTGGGTGTCCATTAGGCCTCTCAGACTGTGATCACCACAGGGACAGCTGGCTTATATATATGTTGCCTGAGCACGTGGTAAAATCCCTGTAACACATTTGCTAAAGATAAGGAGAAGGAAGGCATGAAAATGTATCTGGGCTGCCTCTGAGTCCAGGGCTGCTCCCCAAGACACCTGGGTTCTTCTTCAGACCCCTTAATTGCTGGGCACATAAATGGTAAATAGCATCATCTGGCTGAATTTCAGTTTCCTCAACTGTAAAATGGGGGTAGCAATATTCCCTGCTGGTCTAGAATGTCAGCGAGGTTTCATTGTGGCTGAAAGACTATAGGAATGACTAAGTTTAAATATATAGGAATGGAGGCACTTGCGTGGCTCAGTTGGTTAAGCGTTCGACTCTTGATCTCGGCCCAGGTCATGATCTCACGATTCATGAGACTGAGCCCCACTTTGGGATCTGTGCTGACAACGGGGAGCCTGCTCGGGATTCTCTCTCCCCCTCTCTGCCCCTCCCCTGCTCACGCTGTCTCTCTCTCTTTCCCTCTCTCAAAAATAAATAAATAAACTTTAAAAAGAGTACTGTAGGAATACTACAGCAGGAAGCAATAATACTATTATATCCATCTAGTTATTCATTCAGCAAAACCGTTATTGAGCAACTACTATGGGCCATGCCCTTTGGTAGGTGCTGGGGACACAGCCATGATCAAAGTAGGCACCATCACTGTCTTCACTATGCTCACAGCCCAGTGGCTGAACGCATAACTAATCCTTCTTCCCTGTCTTGCTTGTAGACTTGCTTCTTTATCTTTGAAAGTCGAAACATTTACCAAGATTTTTAGGTGTTTGTCTTTTCTCATTATTTGTTCCCAGAACTTGCTAAGTCTATTTGATTTGCCGATAGAAGTCATTCTTCACTTGGCAAAGTTTTCCTTGTTTTTCTGCCTGATCTTTTTTCTCCTTCTTATTAGACAATATCGAGTGTCCTGCATTCATGCTCCCAATCTCTCTTTTTTTTTATCCTCCTCTTTTCCACATCTTCATGGAATGTTACAAGGATATAGTGTCCCCAGGAACTTGCTAATGAGTACTCTCACTGCCCACGTAGACCCAGGTTATTTTCAGCTCTTCCTGGAAAGCTTAGGATTCTCCCTCACTGTCCCTCACCTTCCATGAGGATGGGAGGCAAGGGGGTGGGAAAGAGTTGGATTGGCCTCTTGATGTCCAGCTGATCTCTTGGTATCTGGCACCACTTACTAAGAGCAGATTTGCCTGCCTCAGTCCTTCGTGTCAACACTGTTTAAATACAAGAAGCCACAAGAATTAAGGAAGTCAGGGATGGGACTTGGCTCAAACACAACAGGCATCATTTCAACCTTTATTTTTCAGAGCACTCTAACAGTTGAATCAAATGAGTTCTCATCACCAACAAGCACTGACATATGATGTTCTGCCATAGAGCTTTCTGGTGCTCCCCTTAGTACACAAGACCATGATGCTGTGGTTGGTGTTGACATATTGCACAGTGCCAAGAAGGCGTGTTTACACTGTAGCCCGTGTAAAGGGCATGTCCTTGAGCACACAGGAATGTCTCCAGGTGCACCTGGCTGCAGTAGTCCCCTAGTGATAGGATTAGGGGTGACTTCAGTTTCCTCCTCCTCTTCTTCCCCCTCCTCCCTCTTCTCCTTCTTTTGTTGCATGTTTCACATGTTCTATAATTTTCATGTTTTAGCACTAGTATCACCAATATTATTATTATTTGTTTCGGGAACTTAGCATATCACTCCTCACATCAAAGTTTGAACCAATGTGCAGGGTGATCAGTTGGTGCTCATTTGCTCACGACTTTCCTGGTTTTAGCACTGAAAGTCCTGTATCTCAGGAGTGCCCCCCACCCCGAGTCCTGGATAAACCAAGATGGCTGGACATCTTACCAATGTAATATATAAACAATGTGGCAGCTGAATAATGAAACAAAAAAGAAAATACTGACATGGATATTCAGTGCTGGACTTGGGAAAGCTGGAATAGAAAATGTGACCTGGAACTGAGGCTGAATTATGACATTTGCCTTTGATACCTGAATGAAATACTGGAACTTGACATCCACATTTTCAGAAGTGGCTGGAGATCGAGAAAGCTTTCCTCACCCACCTAGACGTGGGGACAGGAGACAGTGTGTAGAGCATGTGCACTGCCTTTGTATGCAATGCCCTCACACACTGATTAAACATGACCTAGTTATTTCCATACTCTGACCAATTGGACTGACGATGTTCACCTGGCAGAAGAGGCCAGAAATTCTCCTAATAACCTTCCCAGAATGGAGAGAGAATGGGGGGAAGTCACCTCCGCTAAGTGGCAAGGTATGAATGTGAGGGAAGGAGGAAAGAGGCACCTGTCCCAACATCAATGGCAATGAGAACAACAGTAGTAATAGAGGCTACACTTTGCTGATTGTTCATTATGATCCAGGCATCATATTAAGCTTCTTACCTATACTAACTTATTTGATCTTCATAATAATCCTTACTGTCTAAGACATGTTACCCCCATCATTCAAGTGATGAAACTGAGGCACAGACAGGTGAAGCCATTTGCCTAAGACACCCAGCTGATAGGTGCGCATCTGGGATTCAAATCCAGTTCCATCTGAGCCTAATAAGCTGATCTGGTCATGAAACCACAGACCTCAGAATCTAGGAATGACCTTGGAAATCACATGGCCGAATGTCTTCAAATCGGAAGATGAAAAGAGCCTCAGAAAGACCCCAGGGCTTTCCCAAGAACATAAAGCCAGTTAGTGACAGAGCCAAAAGCCAGAGATCAAGCCTCCCGACTCCCAGGTCAGTGCTCTTTCCATCTGACCAGCAGTCCATGATGTAGTTAGAATCCCAGGTTGGCGAAGTAGGTTGTGCAGTGGGGTGAGTGGGCGTAGGAGCTGCAGGCAGGCTTGGTGGGAGAGAGAAATGAGGAAGAAGCTGAGGGTACAGGATAAAGAAAGAGCCAAGAGGGAAAGGGGTGAGAAGAGGGGAGATGGGGAAGGAACAGGAGGAGGCATGATGTTAGAGAAACAAGATCTGCAATAAATAGGAGGGATGCTACAGAAATTACTTTTTGAATGGCATTCAATTGGTTTATTAGTGTCATTCAGTTGTGGTTTGATTTGATTCAAGCCTCTGATGTGTGTGGTCCACTGCCCACTGAGGACACTGCTTCACAAACAGGCTTCACAAACAGCCACAAATGGCAGACGTGAGAGGAGGAGGCGGGGGGATGACAGAAGATGGGAGAGAGGAAAAGCAGGGTGGTGTGGAGAGGTAGGATGGATGGAGGTGAGGAAAGGGGATAGAGACAGAGAAGGAGGGGAAGGGAAAAGAAATGTGGAGGGTGGGAGAGAAGACAGAAGAAAACCAATGCAGCAAAGAGGAATTCAGGATCAATGGAGACCAAGGGGGTCAGAAAGCTACAGAGTATGGATGCTCAAAGGGGCAAAAGCAAAGAAAAGGCAAACAAGAGGGATAGGATGCAGGGAAGGAAGAAAAAATTTCAGGGGCACCTGGGTGGCTTAGTGGGTTAAGCGTCTGACTCTTGATTTTGCCTCAGGTCATGATCTCATGGTTTGTGGGTTCAACCCCCGCATTGGGCTCCATGCTGAGCAGGGAGTCTGCTTGAGATTCTCTCTCTCTCTCTCTCTCTCTCTCTCTCTCTCTCTCTCTCTTCTCTCTCTCCTGCTCTCTCCCCTCCCCTGCTCTCTCTTTCTCTTTCTCAAAATAAATAAATAAACTTAAAAAAAATTCAGGCACACCTCAGAGATATTGCAGGTTCAGTTCCAGACCGCAGCAATAAAACAAGTCAAATGAATTTTTTAGTTTCCCAGTGCATATACAAGTTATATTTGCACCATAGTGTTGTCTATTAAGTGTGCAATCATATTATGTCTAAAAAGAAAACCCGATGTCCATAACTTAATTTCAAAATACTTTATTATTAAATTCTACCCATCATCTGTGCTTTCAGTCATTATCACTGATCATGAATCACTATAACAAATATAATGATAATTAAAAAAGCTTTAAATATTGTGAGAGTTACCAAAATGTGACACAGAGACACAAAGTGAGCAATCCTGTTGGGAAAAAAAATGGTGCCAATAGACTTCTTTAATGCAGGGTGGCCACAAACCTTCAATTTGTGGAAAATGCAGTCTCTAACAAGCTCACTAAAATGAAGTACAGTAAAATGAGGTATGCCTGTGTAAGGGGAATAATGAGTTATAAACACACACACACACACACACACAGCTATGTCCCAGGCATCTCCTGAGGACTCACTGGCTAGACATTCTCTGGACTAGCGGGCACCAGGGGTCTGCCTGCCATGGTCCAGGCTATTCTCCAGTCTCCTGCAAAGGAAGCCCTCCTTTGTCATCAGTGCTCTGTCCATCCGAATGATGGATGCGCATATAGATGAGCAGCTCCCTGTGGATACCTCTGGAGACAAGGAGATCCAGCTGGGAGCTACAGACTGGTAGCATCTCAGATCTGCAAAGACATAGTCTTTTTCACAGATAGGGAGATGGGGGCCCAAAGAAGGGAATGGAATCAGAAGTGAAGTTTCCAAAGCTGCTTGTTCTGCCTCCTAGATCAGAGCTGGAACCCCAATATCGGGTTGTTGGGATAATTTCATGCAGTGGTTGTGGGTGCAGGTGTTGGACCCACACAGATCCAGCTGTGCAGCCTTGGCCAGGTTAATTTACCTCTCTGAGCTGCACTTTCTTTTTTTAAATATTTTTTTTTTCAACGTTTATTTATTTTTGGGACAGAGAGAGACAGAGCATGAACGGGGGAGGGGCAGAGAGAGAGGGAGACACAGAATCGGAAACAGGCTCCAGGCTCTGAGCCATCAGCCCAGAGCCCGACGCGGGGCTCGAACTCACGGACCGCGAGATCGTGACCTGGCTGAAGTCGGACGCTTAACCGACTGCGCCACCCAGGCGCCCCTGAGCTGCACTTTCTGTAAAACATAGATCAAGGTTGCTATAAGGCACCAGGGAGATAAAAATATATCAGAAGTATTTGGAAAAAGCCTGGCACATGCAAAGTACTTGATATATTATGATTTTTATTATTAATAAAAGAAGGCACTGAGACACCCAGAAGAGTCAGGCAGATTCTCCTTAGCTAGGACTTGAGAAGGGCTATATGGCATTGTGATTATGAAAATGAATCCTATAAACCAGAATGGCTGTGTTTCAATTCCAGTTCTGCTACTGAATGACCTTGGTCAAGTTAATAACCTTGTCGTGCCTCAGTTTCTTCATCTGCGAACAGGGATGACACTAGTTCCTACCGCACTGGATTGTTCACCAGGATCCAATGAGTAATACGGAGGAAATGCTTAGAGCAAGGTCTGATCTGATCCCTAGTAGGTATTAGATACCTGTTAGATCTCATTATTAGTATTACTGGGGTATATGGATGTGGGGACCAAGGACCAAAAGGTGGATACACCCAGAGGCACATGCAGTTGATGCAGAGCTGAGATTTGACCCCAGACCTGACCATTGGCTTAGGATTTCCCAAGACTCCAGAATCCCTGTTCAAGAGTCTTCGCACATTGCCACACTTTCCAAAGGTGGTGACCCTCCACTCCAACCCTTCCCCGTTGCCAGCAATGTGTAGCTTCTCAAGCCTTAGCCACATCGTTGATGCAGATGCCTTCTTATGAGGAGAGACAGCAGAGAGTGTTGTGACCCAGACTTTGGAACTCCCAGGCCTTTCTCTACCGCCTCTCACCCCCCCAGCACACATAGGCATCCACACCCAGATACACACATGGACACGCCTCCCTCTCCAAGTGTAATTACAAAAGCTAAGTCAACGTGGCTGATAGTAACCGACTGGGAACATGGCTGGATGTGCCTCCAGTGCTGATTCCAGGGGCCAGTAATTTTCATATTCATCTGTGAAATGGGGGTGACATGACTTTTTATGGAACAGAAAAAATGCGTGTGTAGCTAATGAGCTGTAATTCGGGAGAGCTCCTGTCTTGATTGGGACTAACTCTTTTTATAAAGAAAATAATTAACAATCTCAGTGATTCACTGGTGGAGAAAAGAGGTCTGCTTTGGGCACCATTAATTATCCCAGAGCTGGTGTTCTGGGCCTTTTTATCTCTTCTTAGACTGGCCTGGACAGAATGGGAGGGAAGCAGAGATCCTGCTTTACCCCCATCAAAAAGCCTTTGCCACAGCCCCTGTGAGGGTGGGAGGGAGAGGAAATCACAAGTGTAACCTCTTAGCCAGGGTAAGATCTCTTGGCTCCTGTCCACACTGAAGCTCACCCAGGGAATCTTGGAGCTGGAAGGGACTCTGAACTTTGGGTTAAGTCTGGAGGTCTGTGTTTGAATTCCAGCTCTGTGGCCTTTATCGAGTTACTTAACTTCTCTGAGTCTCAGATTGCCAGCAGGACCTGGAAGGGTCATTGTGTGGATTAATTGAGAAAACCTCTGAAACATTGTGGAGCTTAGCGGACATTGTATAAATTATTTTCGTGAAGGATTCAGAGTTCAGTCTCATCATTGTGCAGTTAAGGCCCGGAGAAGCAAGAGAACTTGACCAAGGACCCACTGTTTGTGGTAAATCTGGGATAAGAACCCAGGTTTCTTTTGGACCTGTTGTTACTGTCTTTTGTGTCTCACTTCACCATGGTGTACCTGAACTGTTCATTATCTAATCTCTCTTGATTAGATATATCCAGATATATCCAGAACACTGATGTGACATTGCTTCAGCCTGAATTATCTGAATACAATTTGGCTTCTATTTCACAGGTATAAGGAAGTAGGGCCTGAAGTAGAACATGGGAGGATTCTGCACTCACAAAGTTCAGTGTTTTATGGCTTGGTTCTTCCATTTCCTTACTGGATGGCATAAGCAAACCTCTCAAACTGGCTGTTCTTGTTTCCTTATCTTTAAAATGGAGATAGTCGGGGCGCCTGGGTGGCGCAGTCGGTTAAGCGTCCGACTTCAGCCAGGTCATGATCTCGCGGTCCGTGAGTTCGAGCCCCGCGTCGGGCTCTGGGCTGATGGCTCAGAGCCTGGAGCCTGTTTCCGATTCTGTGTCTCCCTCTCTCTCTGCCCCTCCCCCGTTCATGCTCTGTCTCTCTCTGTCCCAAAAATAAATAAACGTTGAAAAAAAAAATTTAAAAATAAATAAATAAATAAAAATTTAAAAAATAAAATAAAATGGAGATAGTCATTGAATCTATGACATAGTTCAGGAGATAATGTCCATAAAGTAACATTTAGCAAATATGTTTATTAGCTATTGCCACAATAGTACTATGTAACAAATCACCCCAGGATGTCCTTTTAAAAAATTTTTTTAATGTTTATTTATTTTTGAGAGAGAGAGTGTGGGGGCGGGGAGCAGCAGAGAGAGAGGGGGACACAGAATCCGAAGCAGGCTCCAGGCTCTGAGCTGTCAGCACAGAGCCCAACGTGGGCTTGAACTCACAAGCCACAAGATCATGACCCAAGCCAAAGTTGGACACTTAACCAACGAGTCGCCCAGGCGCCCCTCACCCCAAGATGTCTTAAAGCATTAATCATTTATTCTTATTGATGCATCGGCAGGTTTAGGTTGAGTCTAGCTGGGTTTGGGTTTAGATCATTCATTTCTTTGGGTCAAGTGACTACCCAGGACAAGTTCTCATGGGATAGTAGAAGCGTAAGAGAGACAAGCAAGAGCACACGATGTCTCTTCAGGCCCAAATTTGGAACTGACGCTGTCATTTCCACCCACACTCCATTGGCCAAAGCAAGTCATATGGCCTCCCCAACCTTAGTGGGGTAGAGAAATAAACCTACTCCTAGTGGGAGGAACTCCAGAGTCACATGAAAAAGGGTGTGGACGGAAGGAAGCAGGAAGAACAGAGAACAATAATACAATCTACCACAATATACAGTAGATGCTGGCAGTTCTTACAAGAGGCAAATATTTGAACTCAGTAGTTTGAAAACTAATACTGCCTTATGTATGCATGACATTTTACAGTTTTCAAAGTTTCCCTTTCTCAAATGTTCTCATATATTGCCTTCACCACAACACAAGAATTAGAACATCTGTTTTACAGTTTGGGAAACTGGATCTCAAGAGTAGTAATGGGGAGGGGGTGGTTGGGGAACTGGGTCTCACCTCCCAGATCACAGAGCTGGCCTAAACCTGGGTCCCTTTACCTCAGCCCCATATCAGAGCTGGATCCAGGATCTCATATGGAAGGAGATGGTTCCCAGTCTCTCTTACCTTCCTTCTTTTTTTCTAGAATCAAATCATCAAGACATATTCAGTCTGCCCATGTGATGGGGAAGAAGGAGCTAGACAGAGCAGGCAGAATAAGCATAAATCATATGCTGTGGGGTTTATTCTCACTCTCTTCCTATGGTAGAGTTCTCTAAATGCCACCTGGTGTTGAAGGGCATGGAAAAGAGAACTGGGTTCAAATCCTACCTCCAGCTCTTATTTGTAATTTGATCTTGGGTGTGTGAATTGATTTCTTTGAGCCTCAGTTTCCTTACTTGTGAAATGGGGATAATAATAATAGCTATTGCAGAAAGAGGTTGTGAGGACCCATTCCTTAATTCAAGAAATATTTATTGAGTACCTACTATGTGCCAGACACTATTCTAAATGTTAGAGGTATAGCCATAAATATAAGAAAGTCTTTGCCCTGTGGAGCCTAAATGTTAGTGGAAATAAAGAGGCTATCGGCAGATGTACCAGAAAATACACAGTATGATAGATGGTGATAAATGCCACGGGAACAATAAATCAGGGTATGGGGGTAGGGAAAGCCTGGAACTGGATGGGGGTCCCAGGTGCCTTTTATATCATGTTTAAGGAAGGCCTCACTGATGAAGGGACATTTGAGCAAAGATTTGAAGGAAATGTGGGAACAGTCCAGGTGACATCTGGGGATGCTTTCCCAGGCAGGGATGTGCAAATGCAGGATGGTTGGGGAAAGTTGAGAGAAGAGGAGAATGAGAAAATTGGAGAGTCAACAGGGGGCCAGTTTGCACAATGATTTTGGGTGATTTATAAGGACTTTGATGTATACTCTTTATATTGGAGTGAGATGGGCAGCCTTGGTTTGAGAAGAACAGGGACACAGTCTGACTTCCATTAGAAAGGGTCGTCCCTTAAGAGAACAGACTTACGGGGACTAGGGCAAGGATTTAATGAGGTACTACATGTGAACTACTTAATACAGAGCCTGATATGTTTTAAATGATCAGGAGTGCATAAGTTGGCTTGGGCTGAGGGCTTTGGTAACAAGACCACAGAGCAGATGGTTTAAACTCTAGTTTATTTTCTCACATTTCTGGAGCCTGGAAGGCCAAGATCAAGGTGTTAGCAAGTTCAAGTTTCTCTGAGGCCTCTCTCTCCTTGGCTTAGAAATGTCTGCATTTTCTCTGTGTCCTCACATGGTCCTCCATCAGTCTCTGAATTGTCTGTGTTCTAGTCTCTGCTTCTTAAAAGGATACCAATCATATTAGATTAAGGCCCACCCATAAAACCTCATTTTACCTGAATTACCTCTTTAAAGATCTTATCTCCAAATGCAGTCACATTCTGAGGTACTGGGGGTTAGGACTTTAGCATTGAATTTTGGGGAGACATAGTCAATTCAGTTTATAATACATAGTAATAACAAATGCACTAGTAAATTGGGGTGCTGGGGTGGCTCAGTCAGTTAAGTGTCTGACTTTGGCTCAGGTTATGATCTCACTATTCATGGGTTTGAGCCCTGCATTGGGCTCTGTGCTGACAGCTTGAAGCATGGAGCCTACTTCAGATTCTGTTTCTCCCTTTCTCTCTGCCCCTTTCCCACTCTCTCTCTCTCTCTCTCTCTAAAATAAATAAACATTAAAAATTTTTAATACAAAAATAAAATAAATTTTTAAAAACCTAATTGTAAATTATTGTTACTATCTTTATGCCCCATTTAGGACGTCTCTTGTCTCAGCCAATTACACACTCTTCTGTCTGAGCAATACCACCCAAGGACTGACACACACTTTGAGCCTTTTCCTACCCCCTTCCCCACACTCTTTAGTCAACAAATATTTATTAAGCACAGACTCTGTTCCAGGTAGTGGGATACTGTACTAAGCAAGTACAGTCAGGCTGTTCAGTTGTTCTTGACATGACATGGTTTTGAGAACCTTCAGCATATTTAACAGACTGTTCTGAATCTTGTCTGGATCTCCTTTCAGGAAGTACTCGCTGGGGAGCCTGGGTGGTTCATTCAGCTAAACATCTAACTCTTTTTTTTTTTTTTTTAATTTACATCCAAGTTAGTTAGCATATAGTGCCACAATGATTTCAGGAGTAGATTCCTTAGTGCCCCTTACCCATTTAGCCCATCCCCCTTCCCACAACCCCTCCAGCAACCCTCAGTTTGTTCTGCATATTTATGAGTCTCTTCTGTTTTGTTGCCCTCCCTGTTTTTATATTATTTTTGTTTCCCTTCCCTTATGTTCATCTGTTTTGTCTCTTAAAGTCCTCATATGAATGAAGTCATATGATTTTTGTCTTTCTCTGACTGACTAATTTCACTCAGCATAATACCCTCCAGTTCCATCCACATAGTTGCAAATGGCAAGATTTCATTCTTTTTTTTTTAATGTTTTTACTGATTTTTGAAGGAGAGAGAGAGACAGAGCATGAGTGGGAGAGGAGCAGAGAGAGAGGGAGACACAGAATTCGAAGCAGGCTCCAGGCTCTAAGCTGTCGGCACAGAGCCTGATATAGGGCTTGAACCCACAAACTGTGACATCATGACCTGAGCATCCTGAAGCCGGACGCTCAACTGACTGAGCCACCCAGGCGCCCCAAGATTTCATTCTTTTTGATTGCCAAGTAATACTCCATTGTGTATATATATATATATACCACATTTTCTTTATCCACTCATCCATCGATGGACATTTGGGATCTTTCCATACTTTGGCTATTGTTGATAGTGCTGCTATAAACATGGGGGTGCATGTGTCCTTTCGAAACAGCACACCTGTATCCCATGGGTAAATGCCTAGTAGTGCACTTGCTGGGTTGTAGGGTAGTTCTGTTTTTAGTTTTTTGAGGAACCTCCATACGGTTTTCCAGAGTGGCTGCACCAGCTTGCATTCCCATAAGCATCCGACTCTTGATCTCAGCTCTGGTCATGATCTCACGGCCCCTGCTTGGGATTCTCTCTCTCCCTCTCTTTCTACCCCTCCCCCACCCTCTCAAAATAAATTAACTTAAAAAAATAAACACAAAAGAAGTACTTGCTGATTACTTACATGTGCCAGACACTGTGCCAGGCTCTGGTGATGATAATGCTGAGCAGGACAGGGCTGTACTTTCGGGAAGCTCCTAGAGATTTGTTCAGGGTATCCAATCACATAAACAAACCCATCCTGATAAGTCAATGGGTGCTAATGAATGTTCCTCTTTTAGAGACCTTGCAGTTCTTTGGAACCTGAAGCATATGTTGTCTTGGATGCTAGCTCACTTGTTGGCATCTACTAGTTGTTAAGGACAGGCGTCATGGCTCTCGTTTTTCACTACATATCCAGTATGTAGCATCATGGTTGGCATACAGTGGGTGCTCAGCAAATACTTGCAGAATGAATAGATGGACCTCAAGGTGCACTATCTGATATGGTAACCACTCACCACCTGTGCCTCTGTCTGTGTAAATTAAAAATTAAACAAAATTAAGTTTCATTATTCAGTGTATTATTTACTTAAGATTAAAGTTATTACTGAAATTAAAAAGGCATTTTCTCCGTCACCCTAGCCACATTTCCAGTGTTCAGTAGCCACGTGTGTTAGTGATTACCCTAAGGACAGCGCAGATACAAGATACACAGCGTTTCCATCAGTACAGAAAGATCGCTGATCTGGAACACTGCTTCTCAACCGGGAGTGATTTTCTCTCCCAAGGGACATTTGGCCACATTTGGAGATGTTTCTGGTTGCCACAACTGAGGGGTTGCTACTGGCATCTAGAGAGAGAGGCCAGGGATGCTACTCAACATCCTGTATCCACAGGACAACAACCCCCTGCAACAGTATCAAGATTAGGAAACCTGTCCTGAATTATCTGTCTCCATGAGGGCTAGTCCAAAGGGTGTCCACCTGGGGCACTTTGTATCTACATGAGGTTGTGCTGCTACTTGGTGGATGACAGCTCACATATCTATAACACTTGACAGTTTACAAAGTTGAGCTGTCCTATGTAATTCTCTAGGGCTAGAATCACTCCCACTTTATGAGAAAAAGAGAGCGAGGCTCAGAGATGTGATGTCTCAGGAGGGAGCAGAAATGGAACTCAAGGGTGCAAGTTAAAAGGAGGCTAGGTTTTCTCAGTTAAGGAAGAGTTTTCAAGCCATCAGAGTTTTCTTCAAGTAGGAGTGAGTTTCATATCATTGAAGGTATTCTGACTGAGATTTCTCCATGGGGCTGTGTTGCCCATAGTACTCCATGGAATACTAGCCCGCAAGATTACAAAACAAAGGCTCTATTGCACAGATTTTTGAGAAAGGCTGCATAATAACCCATTCCCTTCTGGGCTTTCATATTGCAGTGAATACATTACAGGCTCTGATAAGTCCCAGCAACAAAACTTGATTTTTTTTGTTTAACCCAGTGTTTCTCAATCCCATTTAAGTAGATGGTCCCATTCTCATGCCATATAGGGGAGCAAGCAACCATTAACATAGAGCCAGTGTTCAGTGCAGCACTTTTCGGTAAATGCAGCTTTATAGCTTAGTCAAGCATGGAATGAATTATCAAACAATCCCCCTGTCCCTTGGGTCTGTGTATACTTCTGTTACTGTCTGTGTGACCACAGGCAAGTCTTGGTGTTCGGCGAGTCATCTGGTGTGTCTGGATCTGGGCTAAATGACTTATCCAGGGCCACACAAGTAGCATGTACATTTCAAAGCTTGGCAGGCATTTATTTATCATTTTCCTCCTTCTGACTCTTGGGAGTATATTTGATTCAATGCGAAGTCTTTCTGCTCCAGAGCCTAAATCAGACGCAGTGGGTCCCTATCATCTCTCTGATGCCACATTCCCAAGGAGAATTACATCACCTGCCTTGTTTAAAATATATCACCGTGGCAACAGCGGCTGTTCTTGTGTGGATGTGGATGGCTCCCATGTAGCATTGGATGTGGGTGGGTGCTGGCTTTTCCAAAAGAGAGAAGTAGGGCATGAGTTTCATCTGATAAGGACCATGTGTGTCTGTCAGGTGGAAATTGGGTGGATGTATATGTCAGCATGCAATGCAATGTTTGCAGGACGCACCTGGGGTAAGATCCTTGGGAATTGAAGACTTTTGTTTTTAGTTTAGCTTAATTCCAACCAAGTACCAACATAGAGATAATCTAGGGTGCCCAACTGATGAGAGAGAGTGACAGAGAGAGAAGACATGGTAGAACATAGAAAGAAAAGGTCCTTAGAGGATAGATAGAGTTTGGGGATAGATAGAGGATAGATAGAGTTTGTGTTTTCCAGGGTACTGGACCCCTATTATATTTTGTCTGAGGTATTTTAAGTGGCCTCATGGACACAGCTTGAAATAACATGTAATAAACAAGGAGAGAAAGTAACTGCCCTTTCAGTATGCTTTCTATCCTTCCCTGTCGTCAAAGAGTTGTCTCAGTTTGGGACTACCATGTTTTTAACACCTCTCAACACTCGCTAATCTTCCTTTCTTAACAAAAGAGGGAGCAGGTGTCAGGCTCAGAGCCTGGGGCGGGTAGCAGTAGATAGCTAGAATTTAATAATGTTCCTTTGTTTTCATCATATCTATTTTTAGGGCTATCTTCTGTTTCTGAACAGGACACTGGTTTAACAGTTTCAGATATGAGATGAGGTTTCTTTTGAAACTAAATGTATTAGGTCAAAAAGCAAGTCAATTTCAAAACTAATATTAAACAAACGCGGGTATAAGAAATACATGCATAAATGGACAGAAATCACGACTGGCCTTGTGTGAGCAGCTGAGGTTTAGGAAATGTTTCGAGTGATACGTGGCTTTGGAGAAACCAGGTCTGGGTTATGGGCCAGCTCCCTCATGTACTAACTGTGTTGTTTTGAGCAAGGTTTTGAGTCTCAGTTTTATAGTCAATTAAGTAGGGATAGAAAATTACCTATCTTACATGGCTAATGTGAAATAATCATATAAGATACATAGTAAGGGCTCAAAAAGGGATAACTCCCACTATACATATTTTGTGATTAACATTAGTTTGTATACATAGTACCTGTAAAGGTATCAGGTTTGGGGTAAAACAAACTTCTCTCTGGGGCACCCGGGTGGTTCAGTCGGTTGAGTGACTGTCTTCGGCTCAGGTCTTGATCTCACAGTTTGCGAGTTCGAGCCCCGTGTCGGGCTCTGTGCTGATAGCTCAGAGCCTGGAGCCTGCTTCTGATTCTGTGTCTCCCTCTCTCTCTGCCCCTACCCCCTCTCATGCATGCTCTGTCTCTCTCTGTCTCAGAAATAAATAAACATTTAAAAAAAAAAACTTTTAAAAACTTGCTGCTCAACGTCCTATAATAGGAATATTTATTGAGTACTAACTCTGTGCCAAGCCCTGTGCTAAGCCTTAGACATGTCTAATCTCATTTAACATTCCCAGTGATTCCACAAAGTTAGGGGATATTAGTATCCCACTTTACAGGTAAGGCACAGGTAAGTAAAGTAACTTACCAAAAGTCACACAGCTAAAAGGCGGCAGAGGCAGGCCTCAAAACCAGGCAGCCTGATTCTAGCATGCATGCTCTTAACTACTCTCATGGAGGGGCGCCTGGGTGGATCAGTCAGTTAAGCATCTGACTTCGGCTTGGGTCATGATCTCACAGTTCATGAGTTTAAGCCCTGCATCAGGCTCTGTGCTGATAGCTCAGAAACTGGAGTCTGTTTCAGATTCTGTGTCTCCCTCTCTCTCTCTCTCTGCTCCTCCCCCACTCATGCTGTCTCTCTCCCTCTCTCAAAAATAAACATGAAAAAACAATTTTTAACTACTCTTGTGGATACCAGAAGCCCCTATATTTTGTAGATGCACAGTAAATTTTTTTGTTGATGATGAGAGAGATTGTATTAGTTAGGAGTCCTTTGGTTTCCAGGGACATAACCACACCAAGGTAGCTCCAGTAATGAAGAGAAGTGTTGATTCTCATAACTTAAAAGTTGAAAGGCTACAGGTCTAGCTGGATCCAGGAGCTTAAAGACTTGTCCCCCTATTGATTTCTTAGGCAAGCTCTCTTCTTGGAGTGACAAGAAGGCTTTCATTAGCTCCAAACTTTCATCTTATCCTTTTTAACAACTCCTAGCAAAGGAAGGTCCCTTCCCAATGGTTTCACTAGAAGTCCCAGAATTGAGTCTTACTGGGTCTAATTGGCCTGGTTTAGATAGGTGCCTACCTACGAGCCAATCACTGTGGCCTGGAGCTGGCCTGAAAACACCTTTGCCTGAGTCAGGTGGACTGAAAATGAAAAGGGGTGGACCCTCAGAGAAGAACCCAGTGCTTATGTTATAACTTCAGCAAATGGATGCTCAGCAGGGCAAACTTTGCTGCCTGCAAAATCTTATAATCTTCATTGAGAAGATTCATGGGCTGGGGGCCTGCATCAGGAAGGAGCAGACTGGGGTTTCATGACCTTTCTTCTGCAGATTTGCTCTGTGACCTTGGACAGCCCTGTAAGCCCTCGTGGGTCTCTGTGTCTTTGGTTGTTCAGTGACTTCTTGTCATCATGCCTCCCAAGATTATTTTAAAGAGCACATGAAATAGTGTTATTTATAAATCTGATTAACATTGCAGCTTTTCTTCCTCCATGGTTTCTATAAAAAACACACTTTAGTCCAGGTTTTGGGGGTTCTTTTCCCAAATAGCTAATAATCCTCTCCCAATCCCCTTGTTACCAGTCCCTGCTGGATTTTTAAGGCTTGCCTTTATCAAGAATAAAGTACCACAAGAATAAAGGGCCACAACATTCAGTATGCACTTTGAAATAAACAGTTTCAAAGAGCACAAGTGAAATCAAGTGACATCTTACCAAGATGTCTACATGCCAAGATACTACAGGGCAAAAGCTGTGCTGAGTATTTTGCAAGCACCACCTCCTTCTGTTGCCCTGACAACTGTTTTGTCATGGGTATCAAGAGGCAGGGAGAACAACACAGGAGAGCCGAGTTCGAATAACACCAAGTTCAAATAACACAAATAATGCCGGAGAACTGAGTTCAAATCTGCCTCTAAAATAGAAGCAGGACCCACCGCAAGCCTGAGCTTCAGTTTCCTCATCTGTAAAATGGGAACAACACAGAAGCTATGTCGTAAGGTTATTGGAAGGACACAATAAGCTGTAGGACATAAGGTGCTTAGCAACATGCCTAGCACCTAGTGGACACCTGCCCAAGGTCACAGGGCGGGTGGGCTCCAATTCCAGCCCTGTCTGCCTCCAGACTCAGGCCAAACTGCCTTACAACAGAAACACATCTCTTCTGGGGTCATCTTTAGCTTCCAGCGATTCAGGGTCTCTGGCCCCTCCAGTCTGTCCAGATTTGCTCTGTATACTCAGGCTACAAATTGCTGCTGCAATGTCCTGAAATAACTCTGCTCTTCCGGCCAGCCCCCCTCCCAGGCTCCCTCCCACTAGGCCCAGAATAGCCACATACATCATGGCTCCAAAACAGCCTGCAGGATGCTTCCTCCCCTTTGATAATAGCTCAGCCCTGTCTAAATGCTGGCATAACCAGGGCCACAGTGCCTGATGCAGCCACAATTAGGCTTAGGTATGCTATGCCATCATGTAGGGATACACTTTGATTTCACTTGTGAGGAAAAGTCACACCTGTCATTATACTTGGCTGGGGATGGAGGCTGGACAGATGATGTTATCTCACTGCCTTGATAGAGAAACCAAAAGGCTAGTTACAGGTCCATAACCATGGTCTTATGTGACATTTCCACGTGGCTTTCCCATTTATTAAGAAAGCCAACATCCCTGTCTCGCTTATAATTTCTATGCTGTGGCCTGTAAGGTTTTGCCAGACCCGATTCCAGTGCCCACCTTTCTGACATGATCTTACTCCTCTCTTCCTTTTTTTCCATTTTGCTCATGCCTGTCTCTCCTTTTTTTAGGTCTTCAGACTCCCTAAGCACTCTCTCTCCTGCCTCAGGGCCTTTGCTCATGCTGCTGTCTCTGCCTGGATGCTCTTACCTAGCCCTCTTTTGAATGGCTATTTCCGGGGCGCCTGGGTGGCGCAGTCGGTTAAGCGTCCGACTTCAGCCAGGTCACGATCTCGCGGTCCGTGAGTTCGAGCCCCGCGTCGGGCTCTGTGCTGGCAGCTCAGAGCCTGGAGCCTGCTTCCGATTCTGTGTCTCCCTCTCTCTGACCCTCCCCCGTTCATGCTCTATCTCTCTCTGTCCCAAAAATAAATAAACGTTGAAAAAAAAAAAAAAAAGAATGGCTATTTCCTTCTTGCCATTCAAATTTCAATCAAGTCTTTCCTAGTCCCTCTCAACCCTGCTTTCCTTTGTTGCACGTACTGCAAATTATAATTATATTTTTTCAGAACATTTATTTCTTTAATGTCTGTCTCCCATACTAAATTGTGAGCTCCATTACAGTAGAGACCTTACCTGTCTTGTTCACGAAGTTTTCTCCAGATCACAGTGTGTGCCTGACCCCTAAGAGCAGCTCCATAAATATTACTGAAGGAGAGATAATGTTGACCACAATGTTATATGGGAAGCATCACCACCCCCCATTCAACAGATGAAAAGACAGAGGCACAAAGTATGGAGGAGTTTTCCAAGGTAACCTTCAAGGCTAGGAACAGAACAGAAATCAAAACTCATTTCAGACTCTCAATCCAGGGTTCTTTCTACCCCTCACAGCTGCTTTTAGAACAGTGATGCAACCATGATTTTCCCCAAGTGATGCGAGGACAGTCTCCTCCGAGCAAACAGACTGAACTAAATCTTAACTCATGGATACTTGATCACTGAAAAAGAAGAATGGGGGATGGTGGTCCCAGCAGAGGGAACAGGAAATGCAAGGCATGTAAGTGCCTCATAGCAAGCACTGAGCATATAACAAATATTTCCTTAACTTACTCATCCATCCATTCATTTATTTGTGCCATATTTCCTTGAGATCTACTATGTGCCAGGCATTTGGGGGGCACTAGAAATACATAGGTAAATAATAACACAAGACACCTATAATATTAGTTAATATTTATCGAGCCCATATTGTTTTAGACACTGTTTTAAGTGCCTTATGTGGACTATCTCATTTTTTTAAAAATGTTTATCTACTTATTTTGAGAGAGAGAGTGAATCCCAAGCACACTCCATCCTGTCAGCACAGAGCCTGACGCAGGGCTCGACCTCACGAACTGTGAGATCATGACCTGAGCCAAAATCAAGAGTCAGACACTTAACCGGCTGAGCCATCCAGGCACCCCTGGACTATCTCATTACATTACCATCCTAAGAATGAGATCTACTCCCTAAGACTGGTACAGGAGTCATGCCCATTTTACAGAGGGGTAGGTGGAGGCTTAAAGACATTAAGTAACTTTCTAGGGGCGCCTGGGTGGCTCAGTCAGTTAAACGTCCGACTTCGGCTCAGGTCATGATCTCACGGTTCGTGGGTTCAAGCCCCGCGTTGGGCTCTGTGCTGACAGCTCGGAGCCTGGAACCTGCTTCCGATTCTGTGTCTCCCTCTCTCTCTGCTCCTCCCCTGCTCTCACTCTCTCTCTCTCTCTCTCTCTCTCTCAAAAATAAATAAAGATTAAAAAGATTTTTTAAAAAGACATTAAGTAACTTTCTCAGGTCACTCAGGTAGGTAGAAAAGCTGGAACTGAAATCCAGACAACAGAAGTCAAACACTCAAGTCCATAACTCAAGTGGTCATGTCGCCCCTCCTGTAACTCTTCTTTGGAAGAGCGTCCATCATGTTACAGAAGATTTCCAGAAATAATGGCAGGAGCATTCTTGAGAAGTATGAGCCGCTTGCATAATCCCTCTCCACCTCTTCTGATACTCCCTACAGTTGGAGACCCGCCAGCCACTGTGTTGTTCCTGGAGCACACCCTCTGGCCCCATTCTTCTGACCCTCCCCCACTCCCTTTTCTCGCAGACACTTGTCCCCTTAACACCCTTCACCTTCTCTCTAAGGTTGTCCCTGCCCATGGTGGCCAAATTCAGTACCACCCACCCCACCTGCCGCTGTCTCTGATACTCAGTGGACTCTCCAGTTGAGAGGTCTGTGATCAGTTATTCCCCTGAGCAAAGCCAGACATGGAAAAAGTTGCCTTCAAATCCTGCAATTACCTCTCCCTGGATTGCAGCTATTTAGCCGGAGACACCTCCGCCCGGCCCTCCTGCGTGCCCAGCAAGCATAAGACCTGTGAATAACAGAAGAGCGTTTTAGGGCTCCTAGGGCAGTTCCCAGCCCTGAAATCACTTCTGTGTGCATCTTGGCTTAAGAAACATTGATTCTAGGGGCGTCTGGGTGGCGCAGTCGGTTAAGCGTCCGACTTCAGCCAGGTCACGATCTCGCGGCCCGTGAGTTCGAGCCCCGCGTCAGGCTCTGGGCTGATGGCTCAGAGCCTGGAGCCTGTTTCCGATTCTGTGTTTCCCTCTCTCTCTGCCCCTCCCCCGTTCATGCTCTGTCTCTCTCTGTCCCAAAAATAAATAAACGTTGAAAAAAAAAATTAAAAAAAAAAAAAAAAAGAAAGAAACATTGATTCTACCAATTAAATGCCCTCTCCCCTACCCCCTCCTCAGGACTTCTACTTCACCCTTAGTCCCTTGCCTACTCTGCTGAAGAGGCTCAGTAATGTTCACCCATTCATTCATTCATTCATTCATTCATTCATTGTGAAAGGCACTGAACTAGACTCTGGGGGCATAACACTGAGCCAACCAGATACAGACACCTGATAAGAACTTACCTTTTCTCTCTCCCTGGGTGATGGGGCTACAGAAGATGGACACTTATCAAGGGCTTGGGTAGCCAAGGACAGCTTCTGGAGGAGGTAATGACTAGGACAAATAGGACAATGGATGACTAGGATATAAACAAGACAGAAACTGAGATATAAATAGGAGTTGGCTAGGAAAGAGAAGTAGTGGAAGGTGAACCCAATATGTGCAGACTGAGTTGAGAAAGCCAGGCCCACCTAGGGAAATGGCTACAATGTAGCGTGGTAGTTGGGAGTTGAAAGAGAGGGAGATGGTGAGTATAGGGAGGGATTGAATTCTCCTGAGCATCACAGAGTCAGGATCTTACCTTAAAGGCAATGGGAAGCCTCAGAAGGTTTTAGGCAGTTACGTCTTCTGTGGCTCTCATGTCAGTACTAAGCTGGTTCTTGACCTCTCTTTTGTATCTCTCCTAGGAAATCTTTGTCCAGGGCCACATCAGATCCTGGTAGCCCAGAGCAGGCTATATATCAAGACCCAAGTGTTCAGCACCTCTGGGGAAAGGAGAGAGGGTGCACGATCACTTCGTGTTGGAGATAGATGGAGGTTTGAGCTGATTGGCTCATTAGGCAGTTCTCTGCTTGATGCCAATGCAATCCCTTGGTGCTGAGGAGCATGACTAGTAGAGAGGAAGTAGCCTTAGGGTGGGCTGAGTCCAGGCACTGACCTTGACCGCTGTGTGACTTTGTGTAGATTTAACTTACATTTCTGGACCTTGGTTTTTCCATTTATAAAAGGCAGCGATTGGAGGACCTTTCAACTTTAACATTCCATGAGTATAGTGGGTATCGAAGAAAAGGAAAATGATATTGGAGACAACTGAGACCTGAAAACATCTCATATGTCAGTCCATGATGCAAAATCCCCCTTTTTAACCACTTTGGCAGACACATGGACAAAACAACAAAACAAAACAAAAACAAAATTAAAGAGAATGATGGGTCCCAAGGAGAAATGGCTATTGATGTGCTGATGTGACACTCCTGTCCCACACTGCTAAACATTCATGGGCATTTCCACGTGTGTCCATGCAAGCATTCCCATATATTCACACATACATGACATGGATGACTAGATGTGTGTACATGCACATGCATGCACACACATGCACACTCATACACACCCTCATCCATTTACCCAAACTCCCTGAGTACCCCAAATATTCTTTACAGGGGTCAGATCTCTGTAAATGTTCTACCGTTGTACCTGAGTTTGGTACACACACACACACACACACACACACACACAAAGAATAAGTTCTTGTATTTTTTAGAGCCTACACAAGCAGAATATCCCAGGCCCTAAGATGTTCAGCCAAGTTTTAGTGGAAACAAAGGAGGTGAGGTCTGAGTTAGTTGATTGGGAATTAGTCAACCCCTCCATGCATTGTTTGTATGTATTTTTTTATTTTTATTTTTAATCTTTATTTTTGAGACAGAGAGAGAGACAGAGTGAGAGCAGGGGAGGGGCAGAGAGAGAGAGGGAGACACAGAATCTGAAGCAGGCTCCAGGCTCCGAGCTGTCAGCACAGAGCCCAATGCAGGGCTCGAACCCATGAACCGTGAGATCATGACCTGAGCCAAAGTTGGACGCTTAACCGACTGAGCCACCCAGGTGCCCCTGTTTGTATGTCTTTGACAAGAATCTCTCCCAAGTATGGCCCAGAGAAGTATAAGGACAGAGACTTCAGCTCCATTGCACTCAACTTCCCATTCCATCTAAACGTTGTATAACAATTTCCATATGCTGGATTCTCTGCATCTCAAATTCTAGGTCTTCCAACTTACTAAAGACATAATGACATCCAAAAACAGGCTTCTGAGATGAGATCCGCTCACTCCTGTTCTTATCAAGCATCTTATCAACCTTAGCTCATAGTCTGAGATGGGAGGGCCGAACATAATCCTCACCAGTCAACCAAATTCTGGTCACTGGCTAGTTTAATAATGAAGCCCTAGACTCCATCACTTTATTCCCCACCTCCTCCTTTAGGACACCCTACTTCCTGGTTTCATCTGAACATGCCTGCTCCCTCCCTGCACCTCTTAATGTGGAGTGTGTGTGTGTGTGTGTGTGTGTGTGTATCAGCATGTGTGGCAGGGCTGTGTACACAGTGGCAGAAAAGTCCTTGAAGGTTGAAAGAATGAATAATGGAAGGGAAACAATCCCCCTTGTCAAGCCCCAGACCGAAAATTCTTCAAGATGGACTCAAAAATAGCAATGTTTCCCGCATGTTAATTAATCTGTTCCAAAGGTGGGGACAATGTCCTTGAGATTGTAGGCTAGAAAAGAAAAAGGTGTAGCCCTGTGTGTGCACTTGGCGTGTAGGCAGAACTTCTGTTCAAACTCAGGGGCTTTGCTGATTCGTGTCCCTGAGAGCCCAACAGTGGTTCAGCACCGGGGACAGCGGTCATTGATTAAACAATTTAAAGATGCAGTGAATACAACCGTGGAACACTTAACCTGGCTGCAATTCTAACCATCCTTACCTATTGAACCTACTAGTTACATCACCTTTCAGATGTCTCTTTATGAGAAATGTGTGGTCCTGAAAAATTCTATGTAAATCTATATTTTATAATGTGATCCGTTCAGAAACACATTTATATATTTCCAATAAATCTTCCAGGAGGATAGTGTAGGAGTTTTGAAGCTTTAGTCGCCCCGATTTCTTAAAAGATAGATGTGTCTAGAGGATATAGTATGACTTAGTGGTTAAGAGCATTGTAGGAATATATCAGGGTTTGTTGTCATTATTGGCATTTTGGCCCAGATAATTCTTTGTCTGGGGAAGTGCCCTGTACATTGTAGAATGTTTGCAACATCTGCAGCCTGTACACACATGCCTGTTATACTTCCTCAGTTGTGACAACCAGAAGTGTCTCCAGATATTGTCAAATGCCCTCTGAGGCCAAAATCTCCGGCATTTATTGAGAATGTATGGAATAGATGTATCGGATCTGAATCCTGGTTCTGCCACTTATTAATGGCCTTGGGCAATTGTTTTTTGTGCTCCATGGTTCTTTCTCATATGCAAAATGATGGCAACATTTGTATTTACCTTATGGGGCTACTGTAAGGACTGAATAAGCTATCGTTTGTCAACTTGTTCAGCATAGTGCTAAGGCACAGTAAGCCTTCAATAGATACTAGTATCATCAATAAAGTGGTTGTCTTCTTCTCCTTCCTTCTCCTTCTCCTTCTCCTTCTTCATCACCATCTCAGCCATTTAACTCCAGAGATCATGCTGTCATATTTATAAATCATTCATCCAGAAAGCATTGCTGTTATCTATTAAATAGTTGATACTCTGCTAGGCAGTGAGTGTTCAAAGATGAATAAGGTACTGTCTCTTTCCCCAAAGAACCAGAAGTCCCAGATTTTATCTCATGGTCATAAGTGCATGTGACTCCCACGGTAAGTATGCATGAAACTTTATCCTGCATGTATCAGTAAGGATAGGCTTAGTCTTCCTGCAGCAGCAACCAACCCCCAAATGTCAGGCTTATGACAACAAAGGTTTCTTTTTATGGTCACACTACATGTTCATCATGAGTTTACAGGAATCTCTGCTCCATGTTGTCCTCTGTCAAGAGCCCAGATCAAATGAACCTCTACCACCTGGAATGTCTGTAGTTACTAGGGCAGGGGTAAAGGGAAAATGGTGAACTGTACACTTGCCTTAAAGGCTTCTATCCAGAGGTTACACACAAAAATCCCTTTCACACTTCATAATTCAAAGCAAGTCATGGCATCATACTTAAATTTGAGGGGGAGGGTAAGTATAATCCTACTATGTGCCTGAAAGCAGAACTGAGATATTGATTAATGGCCTTAATAACTACTACACAGCCATTTTATAAAAGCTAGCCATTTGGCTTGTGGGGGGATATTGTGAGCAAAAATGAAGGATTCGATCTAAAGCGCTCCCCAGAAACAACCCAATAGTTCCATCCTTCTAGTGATGAGTAAGAAGCATCACCCCACACAAAAAAATATGGCACCCTGTTCTCTTGAGCGTGAAGAGGAGAGAGCAGACAGGAGAAAACGAGGGAGGAAGATGGAGAGAAATTAATGGAAGCCATGAGTCTGGTGTTCCACCTCTATTCCTAAGCCACAACATCGGATTCCCAGTATTTAACATGCAGTGATATTAGACTACATTCTTAAAACATCATAAAAGGGCTCATGCTTTTCAGAAGAAAATAAGAAACAAAACAATACCCCCACATCTGGTTGTTCTTGTTATCTTCTGAAAATAATTATAAGGAAATTTTAATTGGAGTGGGGTAAAACCAACTCCATTGATTTATAGCTCAAATAGGGATAATCCACATCAAGGCTCCATTGGCCATTTCATTTTGGCTTCCAAAGTCTCCATTATTAATTCATTTCTAAAGTGATCTCTCTCACTCCCAAGGGGTATATCCCAGTAACTACGTGCTTACAATACTCTATTTGATTAAAATTTAACAAGCTATGTTATTGGCAAATAAACTATTTATTTCAGTGCTGTTGCCAATGCCAAAAGGAATGTTTCGAACAAAGAAATGGAATTGACACACTAAAGAGATTGTCATTAATAATTCACAATAGCCAAAAATGCACGCATATACATATTTTTTTCAGTGATGGCATTAGAGTATAAAAAAAGCAGAGGAGTCAGCCAAAGTCCTCTGGTTTCCTATTTATTAAAAGGGGGAAAACCAAGAAATTGAACTTAGGTTGTTATGTGGTGTAGTGGAAAGAATATTTAAGAAAACTAGGCAGAGCCCTGCTATTAACTTGCTGTGTGACCATAGGCAGGCCACTTAACCTCCCTAGGCTTGTTTTCTTCTTTTTGAAAAATGGGACTAAGAAAACTTTGTTTATTTAAAACTTGGGGTTTTGGTCAGGATGCAATGAGAGAAAAAGATATAAACATGCTTTGAAAATGCAGCAAGTGCTTTATAAATATCAGAATTAGATTGATAACTCTTCCTTGTTCCTTAAATAAGACACTGATTTATCTGGCAGAAAGTTGTGGGAAAGGGTTGGGGGAGCCTGTTTGTCCCTTTGGGAGTTTTTATATAGTCTCGGGAAAACCCCAAGCTAAGTTTAGCTTCTGCTGATGAAGTCATTGATCTGAGCAGATTTCTCCATCAACCCATATGTCCCCTGTTCTATTGCTAGCATTAATAGTTATCATTTATTTAGCATTTAATTAATATACACCAGGAAATCGTGCCAACCTCTTTATATATATTATCTCACATCCACCCCCATGAGATGGGCACTATTAGCACTCCCCTTTTCTAGAGAAGAAAACTGGGGCTCACACATGTCCAAGGCTACTGGACTGATAAGTGGTAGAGAATCAGGAATCTACCTTGGATCTGTCTCTGGGGGCTCAATTCTTAATCACCTCTCTCCTTTGGTTTTCATGTTGGTTGAGGACACGCTATTCTTTTTTGCCTCCTGCTTACCTCCACCAGGGTGTAGTCTGCTCTGGGTAAGTCAGATCCCCTGAATGAAACATGGAAATGTGAGATGGTTGGAATGCCAGAAGAGCACAAATCGTAGACGCACTTGAGTAAGGGTTGTTCTCCGTTGAACTTCAGAGTAGCTAGAACAGTTTTTCATCCAAAGTAGGGGTTTAGAAAAATCTATAGGTAGGTAGTTGGATGGATAGATGATGAATGGATAGATGGACGGATGGATAGATAGATAGAAAAATGGTGGAGGATGGATGGATGGATGGATGGATGGATGGATGGATGGATTTCACACTTAATAGATGGATAAAGAGATAGACCAGCTGATTTAGGATCCACGAAGAAGTAGCCTTTGTTTCCTGTTTACCTTTGAAGTCTTGCTTGACAGAGAGTAATCCCTCAATATGTGTTACCAAATTGTCATTACTATTCACCGGTATTAGCTACCCATCACTTCAGTGGCCCCAGGTTTTGAGTGCTCACTGAAGATATCATTTTTTTCAGTCCCAGTCATAATGTGTCATTGGCTAAGTGCTGGTTTAAGCTTTTCCCCTGAGTAATAACAATAACAACAGCTATTATTTATTGAGCCTTCTTTATGTGCCAAGCACTGTAATAAGGCTTTTACCTGATTTACTATAAACATACAACAAACTCACAATGTTGATAATGCTGGCCCCATCTTACAGATGAAAAATACTGACTGTTGGAGAGGCAGTCCAGGTCTATCCAGGCTAAACAGGGGCAGAAATTGGATTCAACTCTAAATGAGTGCAGCTGCAAAGTGGGTGCTTTTTACTCCACTCTCCTGGTTCTCAAAATGTGGTCCCCACATCAGCAGAAGCAGCATCACCTGGGAGCTTGTTAGAAACGCAAATTCTTGGGACCCATCCCAGACCTACCAAATCAGAGACTCCAGGAGGGGGCCCCCAGCAATCTATGCCACAAAAAAAAAAAAAAACCTTCAGATGTTTCTGATACCCACCCCATCTTGAGAACCACTGCTCTAATCCAGAAAAGTTGCTTCCCTAGATTTCACAGCTGCATTTATCCTAAATTATCTACACTCCTTCACCGACTGGATTTAGGGAAGGAATTTGTGCCAGGGAACAAGTTATATAAACCGCCCCCTCTTTCCTCAACCTACTGTCATCTCTTGTCAGAATCCCTTCAGGGGCCTCCTGCCTGCCTTCCTACCACTGGCTCTGGCCATTCTCCACACTATTCATACATGCATGCACACATACATATTCGTAATATCATGCATACACTGAAGCCAGAGGGGTCTTTCCAAAGAGTGGACCTGACCATGTCACTCTCCTGCCTAATGACCATCAATAGCTCCCCACTGCCCGCAGGATAAAGTCCACACAGGACTATGGCCAACCATGCTCTGCAAAGTCGGCTCCTGCTGGCCTTTCCAGTCTCATTTCTCTTCTTGCTCCCTCCTTCTGCTCCAGCCACCCCTACTGCATGGCCACCCAGTACTGTCCACTGTCCACTGCCTTCATAGTTCTTTGGTTTAATTATGTACCTTTGGCATTTCCACAGGACTGTAATCTCCATGAGGGCAGGAATCATATTGGTTTTTCTCAACAGCCTATCCCCAGAGCCTAGAACCATGCCTGACACATAGTAGGTGCTCAATAATTTGTACAGATAATACCTTGGAGCCCTGTGCTTTCCATCACAGCATACCATATCATAACCACCCTAGTATAGTTTGTTACATTTTTGTGAATCTGTCGGGTCAGAGCTTGGGCTCTAAAAGCCAACAAGCGTAGATTTGAATCCTGGCTCCTCTACTCACAGCCTCTGTGAACTGGAGTATGTGATTTAATCTCTTTGAACCTCAGTTTCCTTACCTGTTAAGTGGGGATAATAGAGTAGTTGGGGAGATTAGATGAAGTGTTGCGCATAAAACTCTTAGCCCAGTGCCCGGCAGATGTGGGCTAGCAATTGGTTTTTATTAAATCAGGTCTTCCCAGCTATCAAATAGTGGTGGCATAACCCTACCTTGAGGATGTTCACAAAATGCAAGTCAACTGGGGACGTCCATCCAGGTGGGGACAGAGCCTGGGACCATAGCCACATAACCTAGCACTTAAGTGTCAGGCTCCTGATTCAGAATGAGAAATGCCTTGCTCCTCAACCTCCCAGCTTCATGAGCTTGGGCAAGTTTCAGGGCTTTCCATGCCTCAGTTTTCTCATCTGTAATCCAGCAATGGTAACACAGGACCTATGTCATAACTGTTGCAAGAATCCAATGCAAATAGAGCACATAGAACAGTGCTGGGCTTAAGCCAGCACGTGGCAAGCACTGAATTACTGCTGGCTATCATCCTCATCACAACCACCATCATTGCTATTGTGATCCAGCCTGGGAGCTGGAGAAAAAGCAGCCTTTGTGCAGACTGCTTACCCCACAGCCGAATCCTCTGTTCTGCCTCTTTCTCCTTTCCTCCCCTTCCTAAACTGGTCCCTCCGACCAGCAAAGAGAAAGGCTGGGTAGATGCAGTGGGGGTGGGGGAACTCCACTGGCTTTTCCTTTTGTGTATGTGCAAAATCACCTTGAAGAGCTGCTGTTTCCATGGCTTTGGGAGTTTTAGATATTTATCTCCCATCCATGGTGGACCCCTGGGCGCGGTAATCCACACTCGGTATGCCACGGAGCTTCTACTGCCCTTGCTCAGAGCTGACTCCTTCCGAATACCCGCCATGGAGGTGTCGGGAACAGCTGATGGGTCTCCAAAGCCTAGAGATAAAATGACACTAGTTCCCATTAACTGATCCTAAAAAGAAGGCAAGGCTTAGAAATGGAGAGGGATGGTGGGGAGAAGGAACAAGAAGGCCTGGGGTCTGGGAGAAATCCCCATGCAAGGCTTCGGGTGGGGGTAGGGCAGTGCCTCTCCATGAAGATACTGTTCTGGGTGTCCTTTTTCCCTGCCTGTGTAGCACTGTGGAACTGGGCATTTGGGGGTTTGAGCTAAGCCCAAAGGATGTAATTCAGCGGGCTGAGGGAGAAAATGAAGGAAAGAGCCATCAGGCTTAGGGAGATATTCTTGAGGGAAGTTCAAGGTGAGGCAAAAATAGAAACAGGAGAGCCCCACATAGTACAGTCAACATTTAAAGAGATGGAAAGCAGAGCAGGTAGAATAAAGTGAGTGGTCTGGCCTGTTATCTATGGTTCACACCCCTGGCTGGGCACTAGAATCACTCGCCTGGAGAGCTTTCTATAAATATAGATACTAGAGTTTACCCCTCCCCAACCCGAGAATGGGGCCCAGGATTGTGCATTTACCGAAAGTGCCTTCCGTGATTCTGAAGTAGCCCAATGAGCACAGGCTGCAGACACACATTTGGGAACCATAGATTTTGATAATTGAAATATAACGCCAGCAGCCAGAAACCACAGCGTCAGCTTCATGGCGCACTCCAAACCTGATCAGGGCTGAGCCTGTATTTTGGAACCTGGGGAAAAGAAGCCTGTGAGAAAAAGGAGCAGGTGGGGGACTGATTGTGTATTTCCTACCAGGGAAATGAGGACGCAGATGCTGAGCTAAGGTGGGCAGCTCCTGGAGCACTCTTAGCCAATGGGATGGATACACACCCACCCTCTTGCTTCCTGGATGGAAGAGAAAAGGATGGGCCTCTATCTTCTGGGCCAGCCTTACAGAGGCCAGTTTGTTTCTTAGAAGGTGCCTGGAATCACCACCAGCTTACCAACTATCACCTAAGTAATGGCTGCTTGGTAAGGTTGGACCCAGATGTGGCCAGCTTTGTGTGTTCCCAGAACTTTTGAGGATAACAGTGGCGGGGGGGGGGGGACACTGGGGTACCACTGGGACCACTGCTAGATGAGTTGGGGGGGACCACTGGGACCACTGTTAGATCTGGCCAGTGGCTTCCTCAGGAGAGGAATTCAGATCCTTTGTCTCCAATCATGATTTAAAACTAAAATGTGTACACAAAATGCCTAATTTGGAAATGTTAGCAATAAATTTGAGTGTTTGGCAAGTACTGTGCAGTACAACCAAAACACGTCCATGGGCTCATTCCTTCCAGGAGCTTCTTCACACAGGGGATTTTTTTTTTTCAAATAAAAATAAAAATAAAAAAGCATCTGACCACTTTTTACCTGGCCTCTAAATGAAAAGAGTTTCGAATCACCTGCCTACTCAACATCTCTTTACTGGGGCCACGTTCTAGGCTTGGAGGGTTCAATAATGAATGAGACAGACCACAGCCCCCTGATTTCGTCATATTTTAGAACTAGAAAATCTTAGAGTTCACCTATGTCTGTAGCTTCCAAACTGCACTCTGGCACTATCTCAGGGCTTGCCTTGAGTGGTCAGGTATCCAAATTACCAACACTGCTTCAAGCAGAAGGGCTCTGTTTTTATCTGTCTTATGGGGGAAGGTTTTAGCTGGCCATCACATCCACAAATGGAAAGACTAAGGATCACACAGAAATCGGTCACCAAGCCAGCAAGAAAAGCTTCATTTCCTGGCCACACAAGAGCTAGAATGGACTGAGAATTTGCTTTAATTCCTTTTCAGGCTGTCCTTTTTTCTGGTCCCAAGACCACCCTTCCACTATCCCCCTAGGGTGTGACTGGACAATATCCAAACCTGAGTTTCTTCATCTGCATAATGGGTACTAATTATAGCACCCTTCCTCCTCAGGTTGTTGTGAGATCAGGAGGTAACTCTTTGCAGGCACAAGAGGAAGAATTCAATCAAAGTTAACCATGAGAAAGTGTTATTACTCTTCAGTCCGGCTATTTTTAAAAATTTTTTTAAATGTTTATTTTTTTTTAATTTTTTTTAACATTTATTTATTTTTGAGACAGAGAGAGACAGATCATGAACAGGGGAGGGTCAGAGAGAGAGGGAGACACAGAATCTGAAACAGGCTCCAGGCTCTGAGCAGTCAGCACAGAGCCCGACGTGGGGCTCGAACTCACGGACCGCAAGATCATGACCTGAGCCGAAGTCGGCCCCTTAACCGACTGAGCCACCGAGGCGCCCCATAAAATGTTTATTTATTTTTGAGACAGATACAGAGCATACGCAGGTAAGGGGCAGGGAGAGAGGGAGACACAGAATCTGAAGCAGGCTCCAGGCTCTGAGCTATTGGCACAGAGCCTGACGCGGGGCTCGAACTCACCAACTGTGAGATCATGCACTGAGCCCAAGTTGGACGCTTAACCGACTGAGCCACCCAGGCGCCCCCAGCTATTCTTTAAGAAAAGTGGGGTCCTTTCCCCCTCTACTTACTCCAAACTAAAATAGCAAATGGACTTACTAGAGGGTAGAGGGAGAGAGTGGCAGCTGTCACAAAACCAGAGAGGCAACGGATTTGAAGAAAGATCCCTCCTGTCTGCCTCCTTCCCTACCTGCTCCCCAGACAGCCCTTCCCATGCCTTCTTAGTCCCCGATCTCGATCTCACATCTGAGGGAAGTGTGAACAAGGGAGGCAGAAAGAAGACTTGTTTTCTCCCCCCAGGCTGTTGGGGAAGGGAGGGCAGAGCTGCCCTCTCTGAGTTGATTGATGTCGCGCTTGGGGATCTGAATTCTCTGATGTAATTACACTGTGTGCTCCGTGTGATAAGGAGATTAATCAGTCCATTACGCAGGGGCTGTTTTACCCACAGATGGAGGTAATTGAACAGAGACGTCGGACATCTCCGGGTCCCAGCCAGCCAGTCTGCTCCGGTTACAGGCAGGTGGCCGGCCTCTGGGCAGCTAGACCATCTTCCCCTAAGAGGAACAGTAACTGCTGTTGCTACCACTTACCTAGCTTGTTTTGAGCCCCCACCCCCTTAGATTCAAGGTACTTTGTTACATCATCCTCAAGGTCACCCAGCGAACTGGCTACTCTCATTAGCTCCATTATACAGAAGGAATAACTGAGGCTCAGCTGCTTTAAGACACTAGCCCAAGAGTCACAGAGCGAGTCAAGGTTCTGATGCGAATCTAGCTCAAGTGGATTCAGATGTGCCCACAGTCACTCTTGCCTCTGAAAGTGAAAAAATAAATGAGGCCAACACCTAACAGCCAACTTGTCCATTGTCTGGCGATGTGAGTGAACCACTGGGACAAGAGGCCTGTGTCATCTCAGCTGGACACACAAAGAAGGAAAGAATATGACTCTCCAAGGAAAGAGCTGGAGCTAGTTTGCAGAATGAATTGCCTGTCCCTGCAAAATAGGGAAGGGCAGTGATGAATATGCAAGAGGGCTTGACTCTGGCATTACCACTTCATTGTGTGACCTTGGGCAAGTTGTGTAACCTTTCAGAGCCTTGTGGAGCCATTTTCTCATCTGAAAGCCAGCATCATACTACCTATTTTGTAGTGTTGTCATGGCTTAAAAGAACAATACAGGTAAAGTGTTTTTATTTTTTTCTTAAGAGCCTGCACAGAGTGTGGTCTCATTAATAATGCTGTGGCTGATGGTGACGTTGGTGGTGGTGAGCTGTGGCCATTTCGGGTATTGGGTACATTTCCCCCTTAGGTTAAACACTGCTTCTTACCTTCCTTTCCTCTGCTTTCCATGGGACTTACTAAAGGGAAAAGAAAAAGCCAAATCATGTTTTGTGGGCATTTCTGACGTTCCTGGCTCCATCTAGGCACTTGGCCAACATCATCCTTGTTCGTTACTCACCATAAATCGCTCCAAGAAATAGACGTTATTTTCACCCCCAACATAGAGGCGGGAAACTGAGACTCAGAGGTTGCATGGATCAGAAACCCCATCTTCACAAACCAGCAAGGGTCATTGTGTTTAGTATGGAAGATTACCGCCACTTAATTCAGTAAATATTAAGTGCTTATTAATCCCTCTGGTAAGGCTGCAGATACAAAACCAGTAAGATCCGTTCCCATTGAGAGCCCAGCCAGGCGGGCTAGAAAATCATATATATAAACATTATTTAAATGCTCTAAAGCAGTGGTTATCACCTCTGGCTGTATATGGGAATAAATTTCTGGGAGGAAGGGAGTGCTTTTAAGAAATGTAAGTGCCCAGGTGCCTGTCCTAGAGATTGTGTTTACTTGATGGGAGATGGACCTAGAAACACCATGTTTAAAAAGCTTCTCTGGTGACTCTGTGTGAGGCACAGGTCTAGAGGGCAGGGGTGCTAGATGGGCTATCGCTGGCTACGAATGAGCCAGTGAATTTACCCCATCTAGTGTATGTGACACACTAGAGTTATCATGCTCGTCCTTAGGATACCTCAGACACAGGGAGAATGGAAATAATGAACCCTCATGGGGTATGGAGGAAGATCCCAGGGGGAGGGGGGATTTGAGTGAGTCTTTCTTGAAAGAGGAACCATGATAGAGGCCAGTGTCCCTTCTATAGGGCTGATGATTTGTGTGAGGTTAATCAGTGGCTGTCATCCCTAATCTCCAATTGAAATAAATGTTAAGCTGGTCAAAACCTTGAGGTTAGTAATTTTGGATCTTTCTTATTCATTCCTAAAACATCTAACCCATTTTTATTGAACGCTTAATGATGTTGCTTACCAGGCATTGTTTCTTCTTATTTAAAAAAAAAAAAAATGTGAGCAGGATAAAAAAAATCAATGAAAGTTTTATATTAATAACCACTCATTGCGTGAGCGTGTGTTCTGGACCACCTGATGACGATGAGGATGATGGTGACCGGCTGCCATTTATTGAGGGTTTACTATGTACCAGCCACTGTTTTTAGCACTTTGCATGGATTAACTCAGTCTTCACAATGCCCTTTGAGGTAGCATTTTTGACTCTCCCCGTCTTACAGATGAGAAAACCAAGACCCAGAGAGGTTTAGTAACTTCCATAAGGTTGTCGTAAGCTATGGGTAGAGATCTGAATTCCAGGAGGAGCAGCCTGGTCTGATCAGATGACCCCTGGGCTCAGGGGCAGGATGCTTGGGTTCTGGACCCAAGCACTGCGACTCGCGTGCTCTTTGTCAATTCAGATGAGTGATTCCTCACCCCACTCTGTGCCTCAGTTTCCTTATATGTGAATTAAGTCTTTGAACCTCTCAGGTCTTAAGATTTTATGACTCAAAGGTGTAAAATACAAAAATATAAGAGAGATTGGGGAGAAGGAAGTGGGGACTGGCCCCCCGGGATGGAAGATTTATTTTGAGAAGTTGTCGAGGTCTGGTATTCAACCACCCCCCCCCCCAAGGAAGTCAGAGTACAGCTGGCACTTTGCTGATTCAGAGGAACGGCTGGCAGGGGAGATGGGAGCCAAATACACTGAGAATCTGTGTAATCAGAGGAAATGTCTCCATGATTTGCCATTATAATTCTCGATAACAAACTCAGGACTCCAGCATCAATACTAATAACTAGTTGAAGGAGGTGGGGTTAGGAATGAATTAAATTTTTTTTGAAAAACTGTTTTTTGGTAAAGCAGTGGGGAATGTTCTGGGCTCCTAAATTTAAAGGGGGTATTTTTAGCACCTGTAATCAAACCGACTTGCGTAAACACATCTGCTGGAGTATTGGCATCAAAATGTCTTTGCCGTCTTCATCGTCTTCATTTTATATCTCTTGCAGCCCTCCTGGGACCCAGGGAGAGTTTCACTGATTTTTTTTTTTTCCTTTCATGATGTTTTTCCAAATCAACTGAGTGAGAAAGTCAAATGGAATATTTTCCTTTCTGTTGAAAGCTGCTGGGTCGCTACCTGAAGAGTGGCAACAAAATTCTCAAGCGTCAGTGAGTGTAGGAATCGCCTGGGAACTTTGTAGAAAATGCTGATTCCTGGGCCTTGGCCTCAGATTCCGGGGCTCTGTGTGGGCTCAGGATTCTTCATTTTACACAAACATCCCCAGTGATCCTGATGCGGGTGATCCACAGACCACCCTGAGACATACTGGAGAAGGGAGTCAAGCAGCCCTAAGATAAGATTCCGGCTCTGTCATGTTGCAGTTACTATCTCTGAGTAATTTACTTCACCTTTTTTAATACCAATCACCTCCTTTATAAAATGGGATATTAATGGCACCTACCCTGTAACTCTGTTGTGAGAATTACATTCAATGTAATAGCTCAGCACAGTGCCAGGCATGTGATGAATGATCCACAAATGTTAACTATTATCATTATTGTTAATTATAACTACCTGGGAAAGTTATTTTCCTTTCTGACTCCAGGTTCCACATATGCAAAGTGTGAATAATTATAATGATACCTAAAAATCAGCTTTAATTCAAGGGTTGTGTATTACACGAGAAAATGTCTGCAAAGCTCTTAGCACACTGCCTGGCTCATGGTAGGTGCCACATATGTATTTATTGAATGGATGGATGGATGGGTGGATGGATAGATGGATTGATAGATGAATGAATGAATGAATGAATGAATGAATGAATGAATGAGTTCAGTGAGTGGTTCAACATTTGCCTTCCATGAACCACAGACTAGAGTGATTTTGAGAGACCTTCCCCTCTCCAACACTGTAAGGTATACCTGTAACAAACACACCCAGTGCATGGGGCTCTTGATCTCTAGACCCTTACTTCTTGGAGTCATTGTGGCTGTCACAACCCTAATCTTCATGTCACTCTAAACCCCACCCACTCCCAAATGCATCCATCTGAGGGATGGCTCCACAGGATCTGACTTATTTGGTGGCTCTGAAGATTCTCCCCCGCCTCAAGAAAACATGGGGATCTTGGGGGGGGGGCAGGTGGGATGAATGATATTCAAACATCTGCTGGGTATCATATTTGTGATCCTGGGAAAGCCATTGCACATCTCTGTGCCTCAGTCCTCTGCTCTGTAAAAGGAACCGCTGCAAGGATCTATCCCTCGCTTACACCCTGGTATCGTGAGCATTTGCACACCTGTTGTGCATGAATTGTGAGTTATTGTAGGTTCCTGATCTCACCGTAGCTTTCTCAGTCCCCGTGTACCTCCTGCAGAAGTATAGTAAATGGGGGCTGGTTGACTGAATGACTGATAACTGAATCATGATATCCCCAATAGCTCTTGTCACTGCTGCCCACATCCTAACAGGGCCAGAAAAGCAAACAAACATTAAGCCTTATCACACTCACTCATAGTCAAAGAGGCAAGAAAGCCTCCCAGATGAGAGATGGTGGTTTTGATGTTTTGTTTTGCAAGGAGGCTGCAAATCACCCACATTATCACAACAGTTATTGTGAAGTCGATGCCCACTCATTCAACAACATCTTTAAGGAGGGCTAGACACTGTGCTAGGTTCTGGGGACAAAAGGAATCAACAGACTTAAGCCCCTGCCCTCCCTGCGCTCACAGACAATTACCATTTCAGGTAATGCTTGGCATCACAGGAGAAAGTGTGGCTATTCTGACAGCATTGAAGAGGGGATGCAGGGCCAACCAGACACTGAGGGAGTGGCTCGGGAATATGTGATGACGGGACTTAGGCGGGGAGGGGAGGGAAGTGTGTTTCAGGTAGAGGGAACTGCGTATGCACAGGCATGAAATCATGAGCACATGAAAGGTTTGGGGAAACTCCACTGGTTTGATGTGCTTGGAACAAAGAATTCAGGCAGGAGAGGGAATCAAGGGCTGGAAAATGATGGTCTGAGACCAGATCATGTCTGGTCTTCTGATCCGTGGTAGGGAGTCTGGGCTGCTCTGACATCAACAGGAATCCAATGATGGATTTTAATCAAGGAAGTGACTTAATGAGATGTGCTTTATAAAGATGCCCCTAGCTGCCGCAGACAGAGATTGGAAGGGCAGAGAAGGGAGACGGGGAGACCAATTAGAAGGCTATAATCCAGCATCTGAACTGCAGAGATACTCGTCAGAGTAATTTCTTTGAGGCATTTGGTCACTGATTGCCGGCGATCTTCCCCAGCCCCGTGTGTTGCAACAACTCTGAACGGTGCAGAGAAAAGCCATTTAATCATGCCCGCCTGCTGCATTGCACACTCAGCCCTGACCAGTGGACGCATTCTTTGTCGGAAGCATTGTGAGTTGTACTGCCAGGAAAGGGGACCTTGGGGTCGGCTATCCCCCAGTAAACCCCGAAGTATCCTGTGTTGTTGCATCCTCAAAAAGCTCTGTCTGTTATGCCTGATCATTTCCACCCGTGAAACTGTCAGGATCGCCTAGTCAATTACTAGTCAAGTGGGGTAATGTGCATTAGGAGCCTCTCATTTCAAATACACAAGGCCATATATGAAATGAAACATTCTGGAGTTATTTTTTTTTCAGCCAGTGATTAGGTGCTGTAATTAAGAAGGCATTGTGCCTGATTTCCAATCTTTTTTCTTTATTTAAATTTAATTGATTTTCTCCTTGATTTAATCAACCCAAATTCAGCTACCTGGGTGCCCTTCTCTACTCGGATGCTTAGGAGAACTCTGGCGCTTAAAGATGTAGGGCCATGTCCAGAAGATGTAGGGTGTCGGTTTAGGATCCCCAACCTTGGTTAGCTGGTGTGAGAGGTGTCAGGGTGTTGAGGAGCCAGGTGGTTCTATTCAGGGCTAGAGAGGGAAGAGAGAGGAAGGGCTGGTTTTAGACTTTGAAACCTGGCTCTGCTTTGTGACGTTGGGTGACTTATTTAACCACTCTGTGTCTCAGTTTCCTCATCTTCAAAATAGGAGGAATAATAATGTCACCCTCATAGCCTTGTCATGAGGATTAAATGAGTTATATATAAAAGATTTAGAACAGTGACTGGAATAGAAATGCTAAAAATATCGCTGAGATGTTATTATTTCTGTATCATTGTCCAGTGACTCACTTAATCCTCTATATTGCTGTGGGATTGGGTTATTCCCATTCAAGGTATAGAAAAGGAAGCTCACAGCTAGTGAGTGGCTGAGCCAAGATTCAAGTCCCCATCTCAATTCCAAAGCTGACACTCACATATGCCGCCCCTCCTACCTAGTGGCTTCTTTCTTCCCGTGTTGAACATGAGCCTCTATTTATAGCTTCTTTAGTCAAGGTCACCCGGCTAGTGGTGGCAGAATTGGGACCCGAGCCAAAGTGCTCTGAGTGCAGTAATGGTCCCATTGTTCCTCAGCTATGTCTCAGAGAGGGCGGGCAACTTCTTTAAAGTCACACAGCAATTAAGGGCTATACCATACCCTAAAGCTGCTCCTTAATCCTATTTTTCTCAACATTCTTCCCCCAACAGTCCATACATATAACAGATGACGTTCACCTACACATCACATACCCCTGCATAGACCCCAGATCACATAATGATAACAATTCAGCTCACAAACTGAATTCCACACCTTTCTTTCCTGCTCTAGGAAGCATCTCAGAACACAACTCAGGGTAAAGGATTCTATTATAGGAGGAATTTTGAGTCCATTCGCTTTTTCATTTAACAGATATGAACAGGACCCTAAATGTGTACAAGCACTCTTCAAGAGTCTAGGGAAACACAACGGACAAAAAAAAAAATCCCTGCCTTCATGAAACTTAGATTCTGGAAGGGCGGGGGGTGGGGAACACATACCTAAACAAAACAAACACGTAAATGGTTATGTTACAGTACAAAATGTACTAGAGAGGGAAGTAAAGCAGGAAGAGATCAGCATACAATGGTTGTATTGTATTGAGAGGTTGTATTGTATTGAGAGGTTGTGATTCTAAATAGTGCTTGTATAGGGTTGTCAAGGAAGAAATGTCACTGAGAAGGTGACATTTAAGCAAAGACTTGAAGGAGGTGAGGGAGGAAGTCATGTGGATGTTTGGGGGAAGGATGTCTCAGGCAGTAGGATGTCTCAGGGAATAGCATATGCAAAGGTCCTGAGGCAAGATTATGACTGACATGTTGGAGAAACAGCCCAGAAGCCAGTGGGGCAGGAGCAAAGAGTAGTAAGTGAGATCAGAGTGACAACAGAGGCCAGACTGTGTGGGCCTTGTAATTATATTGGCTTTAGGGAAGCCACTGGAGGGTTTTGAAGGGAGGAGTGCCTGATGTGGCTTGAATTTCAGCAGGATCCCTCCAGCTGCCTTCTGGGGAATAGACTGCAGGAAGACAAGACGGAAGCAGGGAGATCCATTATGAGGTTCTTGCAAAAACAGAGGTGAGGATGATGGGGTGGAAGCCACCTGGGAGCAAAGACATGATTGGATGCAGGATATATTTTGAAGACAGTGTCTAGACTGCTGATAGGTCAGACCTGGGCCTTGCGAGAGAAAAGTCAAGGACAACTCCAAGGTTACCTCCTGAAAGGAGAGGATTAACTTAATAACTGAGATGATGAAGATCCATATATTTATACATCTATTTTAATTGGAAACTGTTCCCAGATTTTTGACCTTCATAACCATTAGGAGCAAACCCATGACAGAGTATACAGTTGATCGTGATGGATCCACGTGTCATGCTATGCTTGACAAGCGTGCAGTCGTTCTGCAGGGACACATTTCTCCCATGAGTTGGTAGCATCCCTGGCTCTGGCGTGTGGGTCTCAGGATCCATGAGTGACGGAGAGTGGACTGATCTCTCAGTGGGGGGTCTCTGGAGGGCTTTGCACCTCTCCCGAATGCAAGCCGAGACTCTCCACAAAGAGAAGGAGCCCTACACCCTGTCCAGTCTCTGTCCCCGCCCCTCCTGTCCTCTGCTAGGTGTGAAGACGGACAGTAGAACCCCTTCCCTCCACTCCAGTGTGGCTAATTCCACCACCACCACCCTCACCCCTGCCTCATGGCCCCTTCCTCTGTCTCTCCCATCTTCCTTTCAGCTGAGGTAATTTGGGAAAATGTGGGCTTGTACAGGCTTTGGTTGAAAACATTTGATTGATCTTCTCAAATGGGCCATTCTCTGGCGAGAGGGAAGAATGTGTTTGTGATTTCCCCCCTTCTTTTAAATTGCAACAAAAGGAAAAATCCTATTTTCTTCCTGAGACTGTTCCAGTACATAAGGATGCGTTTGAAATGCTGAGCCATGCCAGCCTGGCTGAGGTGGGAGGACGGCTTCGTCCACTGCCAGCCCTGCACCCAGCAGCCCGGCCTGACCTCCTCTCCCTCCCCCTCCTCCCCCTCCTCCTCCCCCTCTCCTTCCTCCTCCTCCCCCTCCTCATGCTCCTCCCCCTCCTCATGCTCCCCCCCTCCTCATACTCCTCCCCCTCCCCCTCCTCCTCACCCTCCTCCTCCTCCTCATGCCGGCCCTGCCCTGGGCCTCCAGCCAGAGGAAGCAGCTCTGGCCGAACAGGCGGGCAGGGATGCAGTTTCCAGGAAGAGCATCAGCAGGGTAGCCTGCAGTACAGGGCTGGTGTCTGCCCCTCACTGGAGCAGGCCGGGTCCCCTGTCTGTGCTCTTTTGGAAGAAGGGTTTGGGCTGGGGGAACCTTAGCATCCTGTCCAATCTTTGCACCCTAAAAATGCTTGGAAGAGCGTATGCTGGGGAATGTCTGGGGAAGGAAAGTGAAAGTGGAAAGGAAAGGGGAGCAGGAAAGGGAGGGTATGACAAGAGAAGTGAAGCCTAGCGTTTCTCCGAGTTCAGGACTCCTTTGTGAAGGTTCCAGAGACGTCAGGCATTTGCCTAGTGGCACGCCTCACTTGGTGCCTAGGCATGGCTGAAGCAGGGGTGCCGCGATTGCCCTGCCCGTATACCCACAGTGACCACTGAGTTCCTGAGCATGCCAGCCTGACTTCCAGCCAACAGACCTGTGTCGCTTCACCTGAGGGCTCTCTCTGGCCACCGAGCCCACTCCGCCCAGACACAGGGCAGGAATTAGTGCCCCTTGGGAGCGGGCCTTCAGTCGTGGCTGCTAAGAGTTGAAGAATAAAGCCTCGAGGTGCCTCAGGTGTTGTGTGGTCTGCGGGTTCCGGGGTTCCCCAGCGGGATTATTCTCCTGGTGCCCACAGTGGGCTTGATATCACACTCATCGGTGGCTCCTTGCTTCCAGATCTTCCCTCCCCACGCCCCTGCCAGAGCTTCCCGGCATCACATCACAGATAAATGACTTGCCCCTTCGTCTTTCTCGCTAAGGCTGGACGTAAGAGAAAGGGAATGGTCCCATGCCCAAAGGCCAGGGACATTTATTGGTCAGCTGATGCTTCAGAAAAGGGCTCAAACCCACTGTGTTCAGACAGAGCCAAGGGGACAGTGCAGCTGCCCACATATTGCCAGGTGTCTGACGTGACCCTGGATCTTCGCTAGAGGATGTAAAAGCAGGTGGGGGGTCCAGACGCACAGGGGAAATCCACCCAACAGGACCTGGCTATGCAGGGACGCAGGGAGAAGACTTCAGAAGTGGGGAGAACAGCACGAACAAGACATGGAATTTGCAAGCATTATTTTTAAAAAAAAGTCTTGAAAAGCACTGTTGCACTCTTGCCATGTACTGGACACATCACAAAATGTGGACCTCTCTGTGTTCATTGACACAGAGACATTGGCACACTTACGTTGGCCCTGTGACGTCGGCACTGTTACACGTTCCGCTTTACAGATGGAGAAGCCAAGGCACAGAGAGGTGCATTTGTTTGCCCGAGGCCATATAGCCAGTATGTGGCAAAGCTGGGATCCAAACCCAGGCCTCTGGGTTCAGAAAGTCTGACCGGCGGGAGGGGAACACCTGGAGGAGAGAAGAGGGAGGCCAGTGGGGGTGGGGGCTCCTGGACACCAAGTGCTGGAATTCAGTTCGGCCTCTGCACCCTGGAGCTGAGGAGCTGGTTTTCTGGCAGGTGGAACGGATGACACCTGCAGCAGGCAGCCAGGGGGAGAGCCACACGCCTTTTCTGCGTGCAGTGTCCTCAGGGGAAACCTGGCCGCCCTTCTGTGCCTGCCCACCTTGGAGAAACATCTGTTACTCAGGTCAGTGTCCCGGGACTCAGAAACTGTCCCTAGAAGGTTGTCTGTAGCCACTGGCTTGATTAGGCTATTTATCCATTCAGTTTTCCCATCCAACCAATATTTATTGAAGATACACGATGGGCCTGGCACCTTCCTAGGTGCTGAGGATGCAGTGCAGCAAAAGGCTCAGACTTGGCCTCAAAGGACTCATAGTCTTGTGGTGGGGAACAGAGAATTAGACAATCGCAGTGGAGGGGTATTGTGAGAATAGAGAAGGCACACAACAGACTTAGCAGTCTGGGAAGGCTTCCTAGAGGAGGTAACATTCTGAGTCGCAATCTGAAAAATGGGCAGGAGGTCCTCAAGTCGAAGAAGGCAGGGTAAGAGACATCATTTCTTAATTAGTAAACACAGAGCACTTACTGTGTGCCAGGCACTGTTCCAGGAGCTTTACGTCTATTCACTATTAATCCACGAAAGAACCCTGTGAGGTAGGTACTCTTACTGTCCACATCTTATAGATCTTATCGATGAACAACTAAGGTGGAGCACAATGGCTGAGAAGCCTCAGAGGATGGCAAACATGGCAAGCACCTCTGGGGCCATGGACCTTGAAGGCCACCACCAGAGCCATGTCAAGAAGGCGGGGCTTGCTCCTCGGGGCTCTGCAGAAGGGAGTGACATGCTCAGACCTTTGCTTGGGAAATGACCCCACCTGCTGCACGGAGGGTGGGCTGGACAGGGCCAGGGGGACGGAGGACGCTGCCACTGTTGTCTTGGGGAGAGATGAAGGGGGGCTTGGACTAGGGGCGTGGCAGAGGAGGTGAAGAGAAGGAGATGGATGTTGGGGTTCTCTGAAATGAGGATGCTCAATCTGCTGATGCAGATGTGAGAGAGAGAGAGAGGGTCCAGGGTGATGGCCAGGTCACCGCTTGGATGAGGAGGTAGAAGGCGGAGCTAGAGGAAAGTGGTGGGGCCAGTGAGGTTTGCACAGGTGAGGGGTGAGGTGCCAGAGGCCCTTCAGGAGGAGAGGTAGAAGGGACAGTTGACACTCCAGTCTCAAAGTCAGAGACAGGAAATAACTAGGGTGACTATACCCCCCTAGGACACTTACCATCAGTGGCCCCCTTTTAATCCCCAGTGTCCCGGCGGACTATGAATTACATGGTCACTCTGGACATAACTGACCCTGCTCCATGACGTGCCTTGACATTGAGAACATCTGGGTCCAGGCTCCACCTGCCTTATACACACACATATCTGGACACATGTTGTATGTTCCTGTGAATAGTCATAAAAAAGTGTGGCCATGAGTATGCACTTCCTAGGGAGGCAGCATCGTTATGGCTGAGGAGTACTGGACTCGTCTAAAGATCTGTGCTTCAACCCTGCCAGGCGCCCACACTTGTCTCAGCCCTCAGGTCCCACACCAGGGACTGAGAAATTTGTTGAGGGAACCAAGGCTCTGTCTACACTCCACCAGCCTAATGGGCAATTGGTAGGATCAAGCTATTTCAATGATTTTGTTTTAAGTTTTATTTATTTGGTAATCTCTACACCCAACGTGGAGCTTGAACCCACAATCCTGAGATCACGAGTCACATGGTGTCCTGACTGAGCCAGCCAGATGCCCCTCAATGATTTTTTTTTTTTAATGGCATAGCTTTCTGTCCCACTCAAACTATATTCTAAAGCAATCTGAGTGGCCAGTATCTCCCTCCATGAAAAGGGAGATGCCCTACCAGAAATCTACAAAGGCAAGTCCACTCGGGGCTTATGCAAAAGGATGCCACAGGGCCTTTGCACAGGAAAGGTATGAGTAGGACAGCATATAGCTTTCTAGCTGTGTGTTTCTCATCTCTACCGCCAGCATATAGCAAAATATCTATAGGAAGAAACCAAAGCTTTAGCTCAATGGTGGCTCCCTAAGGGTCATCAACACTCTCAAACAGGATTTTGAACCTAGGAAATATCCTTCTCAAACTCTTTGCCACCGGTTTCTTTTGAAGGCTCTGTGTCTCTCAGTTCTGCCCATGGTGATGGAGTCAGGAGGCAGCTTTTCCACGACTGCCAAGCCCCGGCTCTAGATATGGATCACACAGCTGTGGGACACAAAGCTTTCTTGGCTCATTGCATGATGCTCTCAGAAGCCCAAAGCAGGAGACACTTTGGGTTTCACGGGGTCCACAAGCAGCCCCCATGGTGCCCAGCCCCAAAGGCACCATGCTGTAGGGGTTAAGAGCATGGATTCGAGAGGCAGACGGTCTGTCTCTCCCACCTGTTAGCAGTTTCTCCTCTTGCCTTGGTTTCTTCACTGGTGAAACAGGGTTGATAACTGTAGCAGTCTCAAATAATTGTGGTGAAGATTTGCCAGAATAAACAAATGCAACATAAAAATGGATGCCGGTGGAAGAAATTAGGAGCGGGAACAAAGAGGAAGAAGTGGCAAAAGGGCCTTTTGGCTGCCGAGGCCTTGCTCAGAAACCCCCAGGGGTTCATGTGATGACATTTCATTCAGACTGTTTTTTGCCAGAATGAGAAATGCAGGTTCTGTGTCAGAAATCATTGCAAATTCCAAATTAGTGAGGTTTCATGGTCCGCGGAAAGGCGCTGGAGGGGAAATTGGTCGACGGGGTGTTTTTTAGCTGTCGGAGCAAGCTGGCTGATTGATTGAGTGTCTCGGTCAATAGACTGTGCAGACAGCAGCCGGGGAACCGGGTGCAGGCGAGGAAATAGGAAGAAGACAGAACGCCAGTCAGCATGGGGGAGGCGAAGACATGGTCAGCAGCAGAGAGGGACACAGTTACACCAAAAGCTGGGGAGACACAGTCTGGACTGTGTAGCCCTTCTCGGTCTGGAGACCAGGGACACCCAGGCACAGTTCCTTGAGAACTCTTGAGGTCCCTCACTGGCTCGCTGTATGTCCTAAGGCAAGTCACTAGACCTCTCTGAACCTCTGTTTTCTGACCCAAAACCAACCCTTACAACACCATCTCAAGGGTTTATTATAGCACTTAAATGGAAGAATGAGTTTTAAATGTCTGATGAACTGCCTGGCACATGGTGGGTACTCAGTAAATGTGAGGTGCCATTACTTTAACACCGTGAGTTAGTCAGTATACCTGTGCTTCAGCTTATGGACTCAGAAAATATGTTTGTAGGTGACAACTCTCATCCTTAAATAGGGGGCTAATGGGCCATGTTGGTAGGTTCTGAGCCCTCCTGTGGCATTCCCAATGTGTTCAGAAAAAGGTCAGAAGATGGAGATGATCTAGACCCAAAGAAGCCTCTGACTTAACGAAAATCTTGGAATTAGGCTCTTCCGAAGTCATTGGCGCTGGCCTTCAGGGTCCCAAGCTATTCTAGGCAGATTGGAAGCCATGAACTCCTCAAAGATGAGGGGAAATGGATAATCCACAAAACTCCTCACCAGGCAGAAATTCCTTCTCACATTGGAGCTATCAAGCCCCTTTCAATAAGAGTTGAAATTATAATTACAATAATCAGATATTGTGCTTAGTTTAATAAGTGTATATTTTCCACCACCACTACGGGTGCCTGAGTGGCTCAGTTGGTTAAGCGTTCAACTTCCACTCAGGTTGTGATCTCATGGTTGGTGGGTTCGAGCCCCGCGACGGGCTCTGGGCTGACAGCTCGGGGGCCTGGAGCTACTTCGGATTCTGCTTCTCCCTCTGTCTGCCCCTCTGCTGCTTGCACTCTGTCTCTCGCATTGTCTCAAAAATAAATAAACATTAAAAAAAATTTTTTAATAAGTAAAAAATAAATATATATTTTCCACCGCCACCTCAATGAAGTATTGTTCCCATTTTAAAAATGAGAAAACTGGGGCGCCTGGGTGGCGCAGTCGGTTAAGCATCCGACTTCAGCCAGGTCACGATCTCGCGGTCCGTGAGTTCGAGCCCCGCGTCGGGCTCTGGGCTGATGGCTCAGAGCCTGGAGCCTGTTTCCGATTCTGTGTCTCCCTCTCTCTCTGCCCCTCCCCCGTTCATGCTCTGTCTCTCTCTGTCCCAAAAATAAAAAATAAACGTTGAAAAAAAAAAAAAATTTAAAAAAAAAAATGAGAAAACTGAGGTTAAAATCTAGGAGAGCTCTTCCTCAAGGTCATGCTGTAATATCTTAGAGGGATTTGCAGAGTTTCTGGAGCCTGGTGGAGTAAAGAATGTGCTCCTTATAGGGCTACGGGCAGGGACGGGGGGGTGGTCAGAAAAGGAGGGTATGATTATTGAGCTGAACCTTGAAGGATGGGTGGGTTTCTTTTTACAGAGAAAGAAAGAGGGGGCGCCGCAGGCAGAAGGATCAGCTTGAGCAAAGACAGGGAAGTTGGGCGCCTGTGTCCCAAAGGCTATTTACAATGAATAATTACAATTACAATGACAGCTAACATTGATTAAGTGCTTACTCTGCACCGGGAACGGTGTTAAGCACTTCATGTGCGTCGTCTCTACGAGCCGGACAATATCATTAACCCTGTAGCCGGACAATATCATTAACCCTGTTCGGCAGAAGAGAAATGAAGTGACTCGTCCAAGATCACAGCTTGAAAACGGCAAAACCAGCTTCCCAGCTCCAGTTTGTCTGATTCCAAAGGTCTGGGTGGCTCCTGGGTGCTCCCCAGGGTACACAGAGATACCTCGGAGCTTAAAAAGACCTCTGCCCATATGCTAGGGAGGGGTTTGTCCCAAGATCCCCTGGCATCTCCCGTGATGTCTGTGTCCCTGCCACAACTCACTCCTGCTCCCAAGTCCTCCTAGAGCCGAGAGGAACCCATCAAAGTTGGTGGGCAATAATCACGAAGCTGACTGCCTAATAAAGATAAAGCTCTCTAATAAACCCGCAATCCTGCGGTAATGGGTTTGACTTTTAAAAGGCAGATAAAAGTCCCAGTGGAGGGACAGACCTTTCCCATCAACTCCTTAATCAGAATTACTGTGGAGGAGCCATTTCCTACAGGTGGGACAGCTGGATGCCTGGGCTGGCATTGAGAAATAACCACTTCTGTGTAAAGCCAGACGTCTGCTCCTTCCAGAGATCCCTCTCTCCCACAGGGAATCCTTTGTCAGGAGAGAACCCTGATGGCAAAGGATGGGGCCTCTGGGACAAGCCTAAGGGAGGGCGGGGAGGCTGGAGAGGGCGTGGTTTGAGAAGTCGCTGGTGATTTGTGCTGAAGTTGCGGGGGCGGAGTCTTCTGAGAGCTTCCCGCTGATTGGTGGAGTTCTGATGGACCAACCTCTCCATTTATTCTGGTTCCACCGTCGTTGTCATCATCATCATCAAATAACATATACTGAGCGTTTCTTATGTATCTGGGAAATGTGCTAAACATTTTACAACCACCTTATGAGGCAGGTAATACTAACAACCCCATTAACATTTCCCATCCTCAGATGGGAAAACTAAGGCTTGTTGATAATAAATTTAACATCCTGTGGGTCACACAGCCCAGAAGTAGCAAAGTGGAGATTCAAACCTATGTCTGCCTGACTCCGGAAATTACAGTACTTAACTAACCATTGTTTCTGCATTTAGTAGTTTGATAGAGGAAACACTTGTTTGGGTCTGGGTCTTTGATGGAATTCACAAGAAATAAAGCCCGAGACAGAGACTGGGGTGCACATGACTTGTTGAGGTTGTGCTCTCAGGAGAAAGGAAGTGAGGGAGCAGGCTAGGGCAGGGGCAGAAAGCTAAGGGAAGATGTAGTTTCTACTGGAGTGTAGCCTCAGCCTGATGCCAGGGGGAGCTCTGGAGTGTGAACTAAACCTTAGAGTTGGTCCTACTTTGAGGCAAGTGGGCAGGTCTTTTGTACTTTAAGACAGTTAGTCAGTCATCAGCTATGGACTGCCTCTCTGCCCCACCCAGGGGTGGACATAACCTTCTGGAAAGGGGCGCCTGTGAGGCATTTGCAGCCAATATTCACATCAGCCTAGGACCTGACCAACAGCATCCACTACAGCAGCAAAGGAACTGAGTGGTGGTCCCTGCACAGCCCCTAATTTGTCAAGTGTCTTTGAATGTAGCCCTTGCCCCCTCTGGACATCAGCTTCTCCAGGCTTGGGTTCAAAGTCCTCCCGGGCCTGGCCTAGCTCTGACAGGTTCTGACTCTGTGATCTGGCCCACTGCCCCAGCTGGCAGTCTGTGTTTCTGTAACCCAGGAGGAGAGACGGGGCCCCTCGGGTGGTTCCAACAGCGTGAGGCGAGGTGTCTGACAGCTTTCCCCCACTGAAGCCCTTTATCTCACTGCTCTGCTGTGTTATTTTAAAACTAACGAGCCCAGACCTCAGGAGCTCACCGCCTGCTCGCCGCCTGCCATCGAGATTTGTGGCTTGTCTGTTCTGTCCTCTCTGCAGATTTCAGTGGCAGCTTACTCTCTGCTTGTTAGGAATTTTCTTCCAAACCTCAGCATCAGGAAGGAGGCGTATGTGCACGTGTGTATATGTGTCTACAGGAATACGAAGTCCAAATTGCACCATACTCTCAGAAGCCTCAACTGTAGTTCTAGATGATGAAAGAGTCTATTGGGTGGCTCTGGGACGACAAGGAGAAACAAATTCATCCCTGAGTTATTGAAAAAGAAAGAAGGCAGGACACAGAAGGGAATGGGGCAAGGGCCATTGCTAGGTTCTGAGGTAGCCACTCGGCTTGGTGGTGGAGTGCCACGGTCCCGGTGTAGGGAGGAGCTCCTGAGACACTCAAGGGCACACCAACCTCCCTGCGCTCCCACTCTGCAGAATCCCTTGCCTTGGGCTCTTTGGGGAAAGGGGCTCAGAATCAGCAGTGAGGCTAGAGAACAACGTGACCTATCCTGAGAAGTGTGGCTGATATTTAAAATGCCGCCATGGAAGTGCTGGGTGTGCATCGTGCCATTTTATTCTCATTCCAGCCCTATGAGGGTCATAGGATTTGTGTTTCACCAGAGAGGTGAAGAGGTTTTCCCAAAGCCACCCAGTTGGTGAATGGCCGGGCAGAATCTGTTTGATGAGTCTGATCACCATGCTCTACCGAACCCTCCGCAGACCAATCAGTCTTCCCCGTCTATACGGCCTGTCTTGTTCCTCCAACCTTGTCCTCTTTCCTTAGGGCTTCTCCTTTCCTGGGTCACTTTCATTCATGAGAGTTTATGTACCTGACCCATGTCTTCCTCTGAATTGTAAGGAAAGCCTTCTTGGGGGAAGGAGCATGTCTGGAGCATCTTAAAATGACCCTCCACCAGGAGTAAAACAAGGCGTAACAGATGAATGAATGAATGAATGAATGGGAGGAGTCAAACACTTTATAGTGCAGCTGACCCAGGTTTGAATGGCACAGGATCCCCTTATGGGTGGATTCTTTTCCATAAATACGGCACAGGACTGTAAATGTATTTTCTCTTCCTTATGATTTTCTGAATAACATTTTCTTTCCTCTAGCTTACTTTGTTGTAAGAATACAGTGCATAATACAGATAACATACAAAAAATGTGTTAACCTACTGTTTACGTATCAGAAAGGCTGACTGGTCAACAGTAGGCTCTTAGTAGTTAAGTTTGGGGGGGAGTCAAAAGTTATACATGAATCTTTGACTGCACAGGGGTCGGTGCCCCTAACCCCTGTGCTGTTCAATGGTCCATTGTATGTTTTAAGAGCCAGTCCACCAGGCTGGGGCACTCCTGTTGAGCCATCTTGTTATTCGAAAACCTCACTGGCACAGAGCTTAACCGACTTCCTCAGTTTCCCACCTCACTGTGGCGAGGTGCCCTATCTAACCCCAAGAAGATCCAATCTCATGGCCTTAAATACCATCTAAATGCCAACATCCCTCAAATGCACTTCATCAGCGCTAATGTCTTCTTTGAACTCCAGTCTTGGGCACTCAGCTGCCTACCTGCCATTTCCACATAGATCTCTAATTGGCATCTCAAAACTGGCATGTCCCAAATGCCCTTCTCCACCTGCAGCCACCCCAGCTTAGTAACCAGCAGCTCCATCCTCTTGGTTTCTCAGAGGAAAACCTAGGAGTCACCCTTGACCCCTTTTGTTCACACTTCCATGTCCAATCCATGAGCAAACTCCATGGATTCCAGCTTCAACCTGTGTCCAGAATCTGACCACTTCTCACCACTACGGCAGCGATAACCCTGACCCCAGCCACCATCTTCTGTCAGGTGTGTGATTGCAATAATCCCAACTCGTCTTCCTGTATTTATCCTGGCTTGCTTGCCCACTACACTCAGCATGCCTCCAGGGAGACCCTGTAAAGCCTAAGTCAGATCTCATTGTTCCCCTTCTTGGAACCCTCCAATGGCTTCCTGTCTCACTCAGAGAAAAAGTCAAGTTCTTGCAAAAGTCCACCAGACAGTCCATGATCTGGTCCCTCATTACCTCTCTGATGCTCCCTCCTAATTTTTGTCCCCCTTAGTCAGCTCTAGCCTCATTGTGTCTAGTGTGTTCCTACGTCAGGGCCTTTGCATTGACAGTGCCCTCTGCCTATCATGCTCTTCTCCCGGGCATGCATGAGGTTCCCTCCCTCAGTGCCTTCAAGTCTTGCTCAGATGTTACCTTTGAAGGGAGGCCTTCTCTGGTCACATTTAAAATTCCAGCCCCCTCCCAGTAGCATTCCCAGCTTTCCTTATCCTCTGTTTCTCTTCTGTATGCACTTTCCAATAGCCTACGTATTTCCCACTTAATTATGTGTATTTTCTGCTCTCCTCCTCCCTCTGCCCATCCCAGTAGAATGCAAGCTCTGCCAAGCAGGGATGGTTGTTTTCTGTTGTGTCTCCGGTGCCTAGAACATGGCCTACGTATAGTAGGTGCTCAATAAATATTTGTTGAGTCAGTGACTGAGCAAAGAATAAGCGAACAGTCCCTGGCAGCACTTATTGGAACCAGTCTTTACTCTCTTGGCTCTTGAACCAAGGCTCCTCCCTACCCTGGACTGGAGGCTTCTGTCCTGTTCCCAGAAGATCCTGCTTGCTTGGTGCCTCCTCCAGTAGTGGCTGTAACGATGCCCAAAGGGACTCACCTAGCACAGCCCCTCCCACGGCAGGAAAATATAGTCAGCCACTCATGCTCCGTGGAGAAACCTAAACCCTGTCTGCAATTCCAGCTGGTAGAAAGGTCCTGAGGGTGCCCTGGGCTGAAGCCAGAGATGTGATTCTTGCCTGTGGTGACACAGCTTGGAGGAATCAGGGCTTGAACCCAGGTCACTAGGACCCCAGGACCGTTGTACTTTCTCAGCATCACCTAATTACTTTTTGCAACCCGTTCAAGTGGAAAACCACAGCACTTTGGAACTTAGCCATTTCCCAAGTTACAGGCAGCCTATATTCCAGGCAGTCCCAAGAATCCAATCCAATCCAATCCCCCTTTCAGTCACTTGCCCTCTCCCTAGGCAAATAGGCAATCGACAGGCCAGCCTGGGGAGGGAGAAATGACTGGCTGAATTTGGGGTTGATGGGAGGGCAGAGGATGGATGTGTTCAGTGATGAGAGTCCACAACCCAGGCATGTCGGGGCCTGACCTGCTTGGCTGAGCTGGGTAAGAAATGCTGAGCTGATTTTTCTCCATATGGTTCTTTTGTCCTTTGACCTGAACTTGGGAACTGGACAATTTTTGATATACAAGCGTGTTTACCACACACACATACACATGTTCCCACACTCAAATGCTCTCAGCCGTGAGAGCTGAACTAAACCATTGTCATCTTGCCCGAAGAGCGAGTGTGCTGGAGGGCTGTGCTTGTCTATATAGGCAAGCCTTCAGGGTCGGGTCCAAATCCTTTGTGAAATCTACAATCTGATTACTCCAAGTGTGGGTTCCTGGGGCCACAGCAGCACCTGAGAACTGGTTAGAAGTGTAGACTCTCAGGCCCTAACCCAGACATGCTGAGTCAGCATCTCCAGCCTAACAAGATCCCCAGGAGATTCATGTGCACGTGAGGGTGTGAGAAGCACCTGTCTGTCCTCCATATGACCCTCAAGGACCCAGTCCCTGCCTTCCTCCCCGGTATCAGCTTCTTTTTTTCCTGCAGCCCATGTCCATTGCAACATTATTTACAATAGCCAAGACATGGAAACAACCTAAATGTCCATCAGTGGGTAAATGGAAAAATAAATTATTTTACGTAAACACAACAGAATACTATTCAGCCATGAAAAGATGGATGTCCTGCTATTTGTGACAACACAGATGGACCTTAAGGGTATTTTGCTGAAGTGAAATAAACCAGGCTCAACTGTTGCTTTCCACCCTCCACCCCACTGTCTCATTCAGCCTACTGCCTCCTCTGCAGTTACGTGAAGTTCACTGCTGTGTCCTGATGTCGGGCCTTTGCACATGCCACTCTACTCTCCTGACCAATTTCCATATATCTTTAGGAAGCCTTCCATGGCCACCTGCCCACGTTCCCATGGCTGAATTAAGTGTTTTCTCTCTCTCTCTCTCTCTCTCTCTCTCTCTCTCTCTCTCTGTCTCTCTCTGTGGTTCCATGGCCCTCTGAGATTACTATACCATATTTCCAGTTGAGGGATCTGTCTTCCCCCTGCAGGCTGAAGGCAGACACAAGTCTTAATTACTATACAGTCCCTGAAATCTGATACTAAGTAGGTGTTCAGCAGACAGCTATTGAACAAATGAATTAAATAATGAGGGAGATGCCAGCTTCATAAAATTTCTTATTTCTCATTCGGTTCCTAGTGGCATGAGCATTACTGACCCTGAGCCCAGCTATGTCTCCCTCAGTGGCTCTCTGGAATCCCCAGTCTTCCCCCAAGCCCCCTATACTTTTTCTAGCCATGGTAGCAAACTCAAAGAGTCACAGCTCCTGCAGATTATCCCCAACCAGGCTTAGTTAACCTTGAAAAGGACTTGGTACCAAGACCTCAGGCCAGGATATTAATAGGGCCCAGACTGAAGCCCCAGGAACCAAGGCACAGATTAGCCCAATCCATCTTGTCCGTAGGCTGAGTCAGCCCCGTGATAAGGCTTGAGCTTTCTAGTGGACTCGTGAGCTGAGGGTGTGGGCCTTCACTCTTACTGAAACAGGCAGACTGTAGGTATCTGGTCGGCGTGGGGACAAGGACGGACCATCCACAGGCCTGAATGCACGTGTAGAATAAGAACCTGGGGTGTGAACCTTGGATGGAAAGCAAGAGCCTTTTCCTCTCCAGGTCTCAGTGTCTTCATCTGTGTAATGGGGATAAGCTCACTACACTGGGCACCTAACAGAGGGTTGTCAATTTCAGTTGAGATGCTGGACTAGTGCTCTACACCCAGGAGAAGCCGTTAAGGGGATGAAGGCAGTAAGCGTCCCCAGTCTAATGACCAAATGCCATTCCTCTTTGTGGAATATAACATCCAAGCCAAACTTGAGATACAGCCCCTTCTCCAAACACATAAAACAAGTCCCTGTCTTATGATGAAATGACCAAGATTCACCCTATACCCCCACGTATGACTTCCTTACATTTTCAAAGTGTTTTCCAGATTTCTCTCCTTTTTCCTCAGTTGATTCTTATAAACAGGCAGGGCAGCTACTGTTCTTGCCTCTTACTATCCCCGGGTCTCAGTTTTTCCACCTGTACAGTAGGGACGACCATGCCTGTTCCTGGGTTTCTGTGGAAGCTTGAATGAGATGGTGCATGGCCCCCGTGTCTGGCACAGAGTAGGTGCTTGATAAATGCTGTCTCTGCTGCTGTGATTTAGTGACACGGAAGGAGCACCAGACTGGGGGTCAAAAGGCCATGGTTCAGCCACAGCTCTGACATGAGTCACTCATTGTGCAGCCTTGGGCAAGTCCCTTGCTTCTTGGGGCCTCAGTCTCCCCACTCAGTACAGAGGAGAGCCAGGGTGGGGGGCCCTTCCTACTCCCCTCCAACATTATTTGTCTCTTATTCCCCAGTCGGTGTTTAACTCAATCTAGTTCTTGGGGCACGGGGATCTGTACCCAACCCAGGGCCTGGTGAGCACTTTGCTGGGAGCAGGGTGCTTTGATGTGAGAAGCAGGGAAGCAGCTAGGGAGCCGGGCATCTCGGAGAGTTTTGTAGAAAGTTCAGGCCTGACTTTTATCGGAGGCTGGGAATCTGCTGGTTGCCATGACTACAGAGAGCAGCATCTAAGCTCCAGGTCGTTGATTAGCAGGAACAGAGCGGGGAAGGCCTTGAGGAATTCAGCACGCACGGCCCCCTCCCTCCCTCTGTGAAGTGGAGTGTGCCGGCCCTTGACTTCACTGTTTTAGCTGTCCCCTGAAGATCTCGCCTCCTTTTAAGTGCTTTTTTATGCAACATCGAAGGGCCCTGTGGTAAAAATGAGGCAGCTGCCAGGACTCCTCAGCAAAGACAGAACACGGAATTTTTCTTAAAGCCCTGCAAGGCTGCAGAGCGGGAGGTGGGGAAGGAAGCTGGCGGGGGGTGGCTTGGGGGAGAGGGCCTCCACGGCTGAGGTCTGAGTCCGCTGAGATGCTGTCTCAACTGAGGCGGGCCCTTCTCCTTGGACCACTGCTTCTTTATACTAAGGAGAGTTTGCCTCTGATCTGTGGTTCCCACCTGAGATCAGTCATCATTTATCTATCCATCCATCAGTCATTCATTCGACAAATGTTTATTGAGCAAAAAAGGGCACACTATGCCAGGCACCATATCCCTGGGGATTCCGTGGTGAGAAAAGAGGCTAGTTCCCACTCTCGTGAAGCTAGCATTGGAGTCTAGTAGACAAGTGGTTAGCAAACAAACATATAAAATAGTCATTTCAAATAGTAACAAGTGCCCTGAGGGGAGAGGCAGCAGACTTCTGTGCTGGCGGCAGGTGAAGAGAGGGGCAAAATCACTTAAGGGGGTCAGAGAGGGTCTCTCTGAGAAGGTGACTTCTGAACCAAAGGAAGGAACTGGCCATGCAAAGAACTGGAGGAACAGCATGCCAGATGGATGGAACAGAAGGGCAAAGCCTCTGAGCAAAGGCCCTTTTCCACATGAGGGACGACAGTAAGGAAGCCATGTGGATAGAGCAGAGTGAGGGATGGACAGAAGGGTAAGAGATGGGGTCTAGGGTCGGGGCAGACGCCGGATCATGCAGAGTCTTTTAGTTCTGGCAATCAGTTTGGATTTACTCTTAATCCAAAGGAGGCGAAATTACCAGGGATGTTTCTTTAAGATGCGGATTTCCTAGTTTCACCCCTTTGAGACTATTTATTATGGCTAGGTTGGGACTGAGAAGTCTGTACTTTTAAAATCTCCTTGGGAGCCTCTGATACTGTGCCAGGTTTGGGAAGCCTGGGACTGCATGGTCTCGGAGCCTCTTTCAGTTTTCAGGAAGCAGAGAAGCCAAGTGTCAGAACATCTTGAAAAAAGATCTTAAAAGTTGTATGATATTATGGAGAATTCCTTTCTTCCTTCCCTCACAACTCCCTATCCACCTGGTAGAATTAATTCAGGTTTTGTTTGTTTTTTTAGCTTGTTTGCAAAAATCGCAGATGGGGTACCTAACACAAGGAAGGTGAAGCCAGCGTTATGGGGGGAAAAGACAATCGACCGTATCACGGGTTATAACAGCAGCAACCCCACCAAAACATCATCAGGATTTGCCAGTCCCTGATGCTGGCGATGATGGATGAGGGTTGTCCTCACCCTAAGCCTGGTCCACCAGAGCCTGGCAGTAGCATTCCCTATCTGTCCCTGTGCTACAGATAACCCATGCCTCCTCTCCCTCCAGCAGCAGGAAGTCACTGAGACCTTCCACACAATGCCAGCTCTTACTCATCGTCTATTTATTCACTGCCACATTGCTTACATCAGTTATTGTTGTTTATTTTTCCCTTTTGAGGGCTTGCCTCGGATACAGATTTGGGTCATGGTTTCCTATAATGCCCCAGAGTCCAAAACCCCATTCTTGTGTGTTCAGCTCAAGGCAACACACATCCATTGATAAGTTCGCTGATCACTTTTCTAGGAGAAATATGGGGTACAATAGAAAATGCATCAACTGAGCCATCGGAGTTGACTGAGGCATTGGCTGGTTTATTTCCACCAACTGTGACGTGAAGGGATTAACTCAAAGCATCTCAAAATCCCTTTCTAACTCTTTGAAACAAATGCGTGTTCTCTTTAGCCAATGCATGTGCTCTTTCATTTATTCATTGCACAAATGTTGAGTGTTTACCACGCAGTGGGCTCTGGGGCAGTGAGACACAGTCCCACTCCCAGGGAACTCATAGTCTGGTGTGAGGAAAGATAATGAAATGGCAACAGCTCATATCAGGAGTTGCAGTCATAGTAGCAAAAGGACTGTTATATCCTAGAATAGGGCTTAGATCTCCCCCTAAGTCTGCCCCCGGCATCACCATCTCTACCTCATCAGTGGGGACCCATCCTGCCGGTTGCTCAGGCTCAAAACCTTGGAGTCATCCTTGACCCCTCCCCTTCTCTTATTCTCTCCCACCCACCTTTAGCCAGCAGCAAATGATGCTAGAGTCCCACTTTCAAATATCAGAATCTGACCACATCTCATCACCTCCGTCACCAACCCACCGATCCGAACCTGGACAGTTGCATGCACCTCCCTCCCTGTTGTTCCTCCCTTGTGTCTAGTGTCTTCAGCCACTGGGCTGATCCTTCTAAAATGTGAGGTAGACCATGTGAGTCAGTCCTCTGTTCAAAAGCCATGCCATCTCAGCCGCAGAGTCCCATGACCTACAAGACGCGAACTCTGGTCTCCCCTCTTACCACACCCTAGCCCTGCTTGCTCTTTCTTGTGAATATATGCCAAGGGTCTTTGAACCTGCCATTCCTTCCGCCTAGAGCACATTTTCCAACTTCCCATGGATAACTTGTGTAGAATCTGTACATCGCCAGGCAATGGATTACCCACCCCCACCCCCCCAAATCTTATAGCTTAAAACAACAACAAACAGTTCTGATGTCTCCCCGTCAGGAATTTGGCTGGGCCACTCTGGCTGGGCATCTCGCGTGAGACTGTGGGCAGGTGTCAGCCCGGGCTGTAGTGTCATCTGATGAGTCACGACTGGGGCTGGAGGGTCCACTTCCAAGTTGGCGTGTGCACGTGGCTGGTGGCCGGAAGCCTCGGCTGTTCTGCAAGCGGGCTTCCCCATAGCGCTGCCTGAGGGTTCTCACCCCATGGTGACGGCTTCCCTCAGAGTGATCAGTCCAAAGGGAGCGAGGCAGAAGCCGCCTTTGTGACCTGGTCTCGGAAGTCACGTGTTATCACTTGCACTGCCTTCGAGTCATTAAAAGCGAATCGCTAAGCCCTGCCAGCATTCAAGGGGAAGGAAATTAGGTTGCATCTTTTCATGGCAGGGCTGTCAAAGACTCTGTGAACACATTTTAAAACCACCACTCACTGCAAGGTGAGTTCCTATTCCTTTAAGCCCCCATCCCCCGGTTACTTCCAGAGTGGCCTTCTTCCCTGATACTCTGTACAAAAGAACAGTCACCCCCTCCCATTACAGAATACTGTTTCATTCTCTCCATGATTTATTGCCATCCAATAAGCCACGTTATTACTTGTGTATGCGCTTAGACCTGCTCCCACCCCCACCCCACCCCCCACCCCCCCGTCTGGAATGTAAACTCCGTTATCACAGGGGACACCTCTCTCTTCTTCACTGCAGCCCCACACTTAGAACTGGCCTGGATGCAGGTTAGCCTAGGCCCGGTCAAGTATGACAGGAGGCAAGTGTTGCTGGGCACTGGGCAGAAATTGTAAGCTCTGAGTTGTTTGAGCAGAATCAGGACAGAGTTCCATATGAAGAGACTGGAGGCATGGGAATGGAGCCCTCAGAGTAGGAGAAGCAGAGCAGACAGGTGTAGGGAACACCGGAGTTCTGGAAGCCTGGCGTGGGCAGTGAGGAGGGCTGGACGGCCCCGACAAGAATCTCCATCCCTCCTGGGCTTGCCGCATCTCTCAGCTCTGCTTCTAAAGATGCACTGATAAGCGGCTGACAGAGACAGATGTGTTTTGCTGCCCTTCCTTCAGTATTGACTGGGTTTGGCCTGCTCTCTGGGCAGCCCTAAGGAGCAGGGGGCTTATCAGATGCATTCATCCTGAGTCATAAAACCAGTCTTGACGCACTGGCTGCAGGTGCTCGGTGCAGGAGAAATGCTATTGCCTGTGGTCAGCGCTTGACCCGGACTCTGCAGGCAGGGTGAGGAGGGAGGGGCACTCGCTGGATGATGCCAAATCCACCTGTTCCTCCCAAACTCCTGAGGTTGGGGGCCAGGAGATATGAGTGGCAGTGTCTTCAAAGACTGAGTACCTAGGTGACTTCCTTCTCCTTTCTGGGTCCCAAAGAAGGAAGTGGGACTCAGGTGGTTTTCCTAGAGTTGTCTGGGGCTCTTCTCAGAGGCAGAGGGATGAGCTTCAGGCCTTCATGGGAATTGCATCCCAGGTAGGTGGCCTCATACCTGCCAAGGACACCAAAGTGGAGCAAAGGGGAATGGAACAGACACTTTTTAAGGCCGTTTTGTTTGCTTTATGTTATCTCATTTTCATAACCATCCAGCAATATAAGGACTAGTGTTACTCCCCATCTGATCACTGGGGAAACTGCAAAACAGAGAGATGGAGTCTTCTATCTACTAAGTGGTGGAAACAGTGTTTGAATCCAACCATGTACACCTCTTCCATCCAGAGATAAGGCAGGGAAATGGACAGAAATGGCCAAGGGGCGTTGGAACGGATTCTCTCATGCTTTGGCCTCTACTGAATGTTTTGAGCAAGGATGTGGAACACTGGTTTCCAGCCTCTCCCTGTGGTTTAGTCAGGATAGGATAGGATAAGCAATGCCACAGTAACAAATAAGCCCCTAAATCCCAGTGGCTCAACCCGACTAAGGCTTATTTCTATCATGCAAAGTCCGATGTGGCTCAGGCATCTCTCCTCCGTCAAGTAGCTTCACCTTTTGGGGTTTGTGACCTCCAAGGTCACTGCAACAGAGGGAGAGAGAGCTGGAGAAGGCACACAGACCTTGCTGGCTCAAACCGGAAATGACACACGTCACTTCCACCGAGAGACCAGTGGCCAAAGATAATCTCTCACGGTGCCAACCTAACTGCAAGGAAAGTTGGGCCATATTAGGATGTCTCTGAATGTCTGATGAACGCGAAGACCTTGTCATATCCTAACAATTTCAGCCTCTTTATTTGTTCCCCTGTAGGACAGAACCCCAGAGCAGCCCTGTGGTTCCAGCTCAGGATGGACCCTCGGAAAAGCTGAGCCAGCATCTGGCCACCGAGGCCTTGGGCACCAACAGCTGGGAGAGAGACAAGGCCTGCCGGGAGCTCAGCCCTGCCAGAGCACGCAGGTGACATGCTGACCCAGCCCTCTCTGGGTTCCAGTGAGGAGGTTCAAGTTGAGAATGCAGAAGTGAAGTTTGTCTTTCTGGCCACTCTTCCTCTCCTTCTGTTTGCAAACTCCTCTTTCAGACCCTTAAACCCAATCAAAAGTCAGCACGCTTTTTTTTTTTTTTTTCCTGTAGAGGACCAGATAGCAAATATTTTGAGGACCAGATGGACTTGGCCACAGCTACTCAATCCTGCCCTTGTAGCACAGAAACAGCCACAGACTCTACGTAAATAAGGTGTATAGATGCATTTCAATAAAACTTTATTTATAAAGACAGGCTAGATACAGTCTGGGGGTCAAAGTTTGTTGCCTTTGCCTTAGATGATCGAGCTAGTTCCTGTCCATTTTAATGACTCTATAAGCAACTTATTCCCAAGTCATGACTTCAGCCCAGATCTGTCTCCTGAGATCCAGATCTTTGCATTTATTCCTTAAATTCAGTTATTCAACCAGGATCTCTTGAGCACCCATTGGTGACAGGCACTGTGCTGACATCTGAGGACACACCGTTTTACTGAGGTTCGGAGAGGTAATGTAACTTGCCAAAAATATGGCAGCCCGTAAGTGGCAAGAAGTTTTGAAATATGGTCTCTCTGATCTTAAATCCTAGACTAACACCTACCACGTTATACTTTGATGCTAATGAAAAAGCTAATCTATCCCCCTGACTTCTATTTTCAAGTTTTGCATCCTGCACATATAAAGCCTAGTCTGTCTTTGGCCTCTGGAGAATCAATTTTGTTGACAACATCATCCTCATTATCTGGTTTTATCAGCTGGTTGAAACTAACTCACCACTCTCTCACTACCCTGGGCTTGTACCTACCCCCTCAGTGACACGTGGAAAATGAACCTAGTGTCCTTGCCAATGGTGTGCCCTAGATATAATCCCTACCTCTTGCATCAGAGGGTGTCGAAGCCATTTTACAGGTGTGGAAACTGAGGACAGTAGGTGGCAGGATCAAGATTAGCCTGAGGACCCCTGATCTGGTCCAGATTCTCTCTTTATGTCCTGGAGTTGTTGGTTTCCTAAGGTACAGACTCTAAACTATATTAGGCACCCATCTGAGAATTACATGGAAGCTATGAGTGCTGCCACCAGGGAAAGTGTGGATATGCTCCAAGAAAACTCCCCAAATTCCACGTACCATTTCAGAGGATTCATAGACTCCCAAGGCCCATGAGCAGGGCTGTCTAGTTAAGAATCTGAATTCTGAAGAAGTGGTTTGGGAAGCCAGAATATCACTCACAGGTGAAGTCCACTTCTCTATCCAGCCTACCGTCTTGGCCACGGGGTTTATTTAGGCTCTGATGTCAATGGGGGAGAAAGAGTGAAGTCCTATCAGCTTGGAGAAGTGAAGGTCAACATCAGATCTGGAGAATTCTCTCCAGGAAACAGGAAAAAAGCTGTTTCCATAAGAGGCTGAGGGAGATGGAGAGAGGGGAGAGAAAGGGCGTTTCTATACTTCGAAAACACTGTCTCTCAGACAATCCAAGGGAGAGACTGTGTCATAGAGATAGACATGTACTAACTGAGCAACTTTGGGCACTTAGTTTTCCTTCCCAGGCCTCAGTTTTCACAACTATAAAATGGGAATATTGAGATATATATCTCCTAATAAGAGTGAGGATTAAATCAGATATGCATGTACAGATCTTGACCGTGAGCCTAGAATGTGGGGGGCGCTGCAAATGCCGGTGGGGGTGCCATGGGGCCCGAAGAGCAGGCTCCAGGCATGAAAATCTCAACAGGGATACCATGCTGTCACTTTGGCTGCGGAGAGTCCCTTTGACTGTGGAGCGTGTTGCTCCCTTCTCTTATCTGAGACCCGCTCTCTGACATGCTAAAAAAAAAAAAAAATACAGTAATAGAAAGTACATTTTTACATGAACTTGCTGAAGACCAGGGCGCATTGCATGAGTGAGGGCCTCATTGCTTGTGACAAACGTGGGACACGGGTATCATGTTTTATTCCCATCTCACAGATGATGCACGTGATACCCGGAGAGGTAGCTGAGCTAGGAGGTAATGGAGCGGGAGTGTGTCAGCGTCTATAGCCAGCGTTCTTTATGGTTGCAGAGTCTGCATGTTTGACCATTGTGAACGGAGCCACTCCATGTGTAATCACTAAACACTTAACTGCTGCACATTTCGTGGCTGCTTCTGTGACTGCGGTGTACTTACTTAACCACTAGTCTGGCCCCTCCAGCCCTGCTGTGAGGGCACACCTAGGCACACAGGTACAGGAGGAAGAAAAAGGATTTGCAGAAGGGGTTGATTTTCCCCTCACAGACCTCAAATCCAAAGTCAAGGCCTTTCTCCGTTTGACCCCATCGCTCACATAGGAGGGTAAGTGGTTCCCAAGCCTGCTTCCCTGGGACCCTGGGGTTCCAGAAAAAGAAGTGAGAATAATTGTCTGAAACATTGAGATCTTTCTCTATTTTATAAGACACAGCTTTAAGGATTTTTTTCCTTTTTAAGCATTTCTTCCTTAAATGTTTAGGGTTTGTTTTTTTTTTCTTTCAAATTCCTGGCAATGGTTACACTGCAAAGTGTTTATGTGAAACAAGATAATTTAACAAGTGGCTAAATTATTGCATCCATTCACCCCTCATTAGGTCACCCAACAAATATTTATTAGGTCTTACTCTGTGTCAAGCACTTGTTGCCGGAAAAATTTGGAAGTGGTCTACCACAGTTACACAAGCAGCCCATCTGCTTCCTGGACATGTGTACTGTGCTTTGTGCTTTATAACACATAAGTGTAGTTAAGTAGTGAGGTACTTAATCCTGTGATATTTGATTTAAGCCTGCTTAAAGTGACTCTCTTGAAAATGTTCTAGATATAAGTATACAATTTTTATTTATTGGCAATGCAGAGACCTTAACAGATAGTCTAGTCGCTTGGTCATTTTTTCTACTACCCATAATGATCCAGATTCTTAGAATGGAATTCAATATGGCAGCATTTGATGATGGCCTTTAAAGAGTTGGGTGACTTCCAAAAGAAATGTCCACATAAACCAGTTTGAGAAGGCAGTTGGTTTTGTGGGAAAGCTCTCTGGGTGGGAATTACACAGGACTTGACTGCAATCCCACCTCAGATGCAGCCATGGGCAAGCCAGTTCATGATTTTGTGCTTTATGGTCTGTGCCTGTAAAATGAGACCCTAAAAGTCATGCCACCCTCAAAGTGTTTTCGTATATGTAAAACGGTTGGCACATAATAAGGGGATCAATGATAGTGGTCTTAACGCTAACAACGACAATAGTATTCTTATTGATACTACATTTTCCCGGTAACGTTCAACGGAGTGGGCATGTTTCAGTCCCCAAGCAGTTTTTCTTCCCAAACCCATCTCCTTTTGCCACAGGATAGTGTTTTAAAAAAAATCCCTGGAGCCTGCCCCAATTATAAAAGGAGATAAGTTGACTTCATTCAGCTGCAGCCAGAGCATTTGAATTTAATTGAATGGGAAATAATTATTCCTGAAGAGCAGAGGTTTTTGAGGTTCTGTGAAGCGATATAAGATATGTATCTCATTACATTAGACCTCGGCAAATATACTTTTAATAATCAGCTGCTACTTAACATAACTTCCTCCTCCTATTAAATTTCCGGCAAGAACGATGGACATGAAGTACTGGGGAAGGGGGGGGGGGGTGCTGAACTGCTGATTAATTATTTAAAAAGTGATTTATTTACCAAGGTGAGCCATTTGCAAATTCAATAATAAATCTATTAAGGAGCAGTTAACCTCTATAACTCTGTTTTAAATAATCAATTGGTGTTTGGGTAACAGTACAACGTCTGTCTCATTAGGTCGGCATTAACTCCTTATTTGAAGTGCTTAATCTGCAGTATGACCAAATCAACCATGAGGTGGTAATTAGGTATTCGCCATGGGTCCTTCATCCTCCAAGGAACTGGGTCCTCCTTCCTCGGCAGCAGCAGCCCTGGTTGGGGCTTGGGGCGTCCTGGGTTCTCTAATACCTGACTCTGTGCTCCCCACAGTGCCTCCTGTGACAAAGACCTGACGCCACCAACTTCCTCCAGGGGGAAGAAGAAAAAGAAGAAATCCACCCGGAAGAAGAGAAGGAGGTGAGCGTCCCAAGGGGAGATGAAATCTTAAAGATGGGAGAAAGGATGAAGTAGGGGTAAAATGGGTTTCAGAGTCAAACAGTGACTCCCCTTGGGTTTGAATCTCTCTTATCTAGCTGTGTGACTTAGGCAAGACCCTTCACCTCTCTGTGCCTGTTTCCACTTGTATAAAATACTGATTACACCTGGCGTTTGTGAGAATCAGATGGAGAAAAATGGCTGTGGAAGGAGCTGTCATAGTGTCTGGCACACAACAAATGACCAGTGAATCAGCAGAATCATGACCATGAATATGATTTTTTTTTTTTTTTCGAGAACTTACTCTGTGTGGAGGGCTATGCTCTAAGCACTGTGATCTCCATGTTGTCTTTTCCCTTTGACCACAATTTACCAAACATTATTGTACCCATTTCAGAGATGAGAAAAAAAAGGCAGGGGACAGAGGGTGACAGATTTACAGGGATCCCAGGCCCCTCAGTTGATTCTACTACTCCCACCTAGCAGATGAATGCCAAGGAAAATGAAGTTTATATTTTTGGCCAGCAATTAGTCTTTTGTGCCCCATGGATTTTTTTTCTTTGTAAAATCTCTTCTATTTTTTTTTTTAATTTAAAAGTACTTCCAGATTTTCTTCAAGACGACAATTATGTCCAGTGTTCCAGAACCAGAGGGGGTCAGGTTGAAAATCTCGCCAAACCTCAGAGGCAGTGTTTGAAGAGGCCTGCAGGGGGCAGCAGAGAGCAGTGTCTGGATGACTCGGGCCCCAACTCCAGATTTTCCGGGTTCTTGCTATGCCCTTTTAGCCTTGTTCTAAGGCCCAAAGAAGACCCAGAGGGGAGTGTGAATGAAGACCCTACATCGTGGGGGGGGGGAATTGAGGCAAGTGGCTTTGAGGTTCCTGATTTTAGGGGTGGGCAGAACACTTCAAAGAAGGAAATCAGGCTTCACTAATTCAATTGTTCATCCAATAAATGTCCCCTGGGCATGTGTTTGGGGGACAGGTGCTGTGGTCCCCTAAGAGAAGTTGTTCTCAACCCTGCATTTCCCCCCCAAAGACATGTTCTGTTTGACCTACAAGGGCTTATTTTGTCTTTTTTTTTTTTTAAGTTTATTTATTTATTTAGAGAAAGAGAGAAAGCAGGGGAGGGGCAGAGGAAAAGAGAGGGAGAGAGGGAATCCCAAGCAGGCTCCACGCTGTCAGCACAGAGCCCAATACAGGGCTCGATCACAGGAGCCATGAGATCATGACCCAAGCCAAAATCAAGAGTCAGGGCACTTAACCAACTGAACCACCCAAGTGCTCCTCTTTTGTCTTTTTAATTGGTGGCCATCATTTAAAAACCAGATTTCACACGAAGATGTGTTTTTCTGGTGACTTGTGTTGAAAAGGCAGGCGTTCCAGAAGCCCAGGGCTGCATGCCCACATAAGACCTCCGGCCGATCTGAGAAGCAGATGCTCTCTGGTTCACCACAGTCCTCACCACTCTCTATTGTCTTACACCCCTCCTGCTGAGAGGCCCCTGTTGGCATTGACTTTGAAACTCCTAATCTGTTTCAGCCTTGATATTTTGTCAGTGGTGAAATGAAAGATGCAGAGATGAGCAGTGACATGTCCAAGGTGACTTCATGGGCCGGGGGTACAGTCAAGCTTGGAACTCAGGTCACTTGAACTTCAGTCTTGAGTCATAGTCAGGTTCCTGGGGTGGCTCTGTTTCTTGGGTAATCCCTGAGAGGACCACCCGTGCCGACCACAGCCTGATGAGGTCTCCTCCAAGGGCTCGGCCCTACCGGGGAGACAGGGTGAGGCACAAGAGAGACCTCAAGTATCTGAGAGGAAGGGCAGAGCTGAGGGGAGAACAGCAGACAAAAAACGGATTGAGAGCAAGGCCCCTGCTCTCAGTGAGGCTTCAGTTTGAAGCTCAGCTCGTGCACGTCCTAGCTGTGTGTCTTTGGACGAGTCACTTTACCTCTCTGAACCTCACTTTCCTTGTCTGAAAAAGGAAGGTAGCAATTGTCCCTACCTAAGGAGCGTGTGGAAAGATTAGATGAGGTAATGCCTATAAAGCACATGGTGACATTGAAAACAAATGCAGACTTGATTATATCAAATAGATAAATGCAAGTACTGTTAATATCAGTGTCACTATTATCCTTGTGTGTGTTACCGAAAGAGCTGAGACCCTGTGTGGGGACCGGAGAAGGGTCTCTGAAAGCCCATGCTGGCCCTTAAGAACATCCCTCTGAAGGTGTCTCCTCCCCCGGCAGGTCCCCATCATACAGTCCATCGCCTGTCAAGAAAAAGAAGAAGAAAGGTTCCAAGAAACATAAGCGACACAGGTATTGTCCTTCTTCCTCCTCGGCAAACACCCTCCTCCTCCTCCGGGTGGGGTGGGGGTTGGGGTGGGAGTGGGTGGCGCCCAAAGTTCACTGGGAAACTTATCATTTCACTTATGTACAATACTCACCTGTGTGTTATTTCCTTTTTCTTGTCTAACTTGGAACTTGGTTGCAAGGACCCGAGGCCCACTAAAGCCAACTCCGGCCCGTAGGGATGTGTGATGATAAGGAGGCAGGAGTGTCTCAGGAACCAGTCAGACCTCAGTGAGGGGCTGGGACCAGGGCGTGGAGAGCTGGTAGCACCCAAGCAGGATACACAGTCCCTGTTCCACACGGGGAGACACGGCTGCACCCTGTTCCCATGTCTTCGTGTGGCGGACCCAGCCACAAGAAGACACAGGAGCCCTCTGGCTTGTTCCTTATTCCAGATTCCCAAGGAAGGGCCTCTCTGGTGGGTCCCACTTGTCCTAGAGGATGGAACATGTAAAACATGGCTTCCGGGATTGTCTACCCTTGTGGACGTTGTTAAGGGGCATTGTGAGCTGGACACACATTCCGAAAGGTGCCCGCTACTCACACACGTACACACACACATGTGTGTGGGGGGGGGGGGAGAATTAAAGAACTGTAAGGATGTACACCAGAGGACTCAAATCTGTGGCTCATGGGCCAACTCAGCATTTTATAATTGGGAGATTGCATAATAAAACAAAAAAATCAAGTTTTCCAGTTCCTCCGTTAAATCAGCAGCTCTGCCTTCACTGGGCCACTTTTCCCACAGGAGGCCACCAGCTAGGGTTGGGGGATTGCTGTGCATTTAGACAGAGTGCTTTCGTGTGCTACAGGCCCCACTTAGCGCCCCCTCACACACATTTACGCAGCCCGCTTGGCCCCGGGGGGCAGGGAGTTTGAAATTCCCAGTGTAAGTTCTTTGCTATGTTTGGCTGCGGACGGTACGAAAAGAGCGGTATATATCCTTTTTTGCTTATCCCTCTCTTCCAATCTGCCTACGTCAGTGGTGGATTACTTGTGCAATTAAACAATCACAGTGGAACAAAGGAGAAGAGTGCATGTGGGTTTCCCCCCTGCATCCCACCCTTGGCTCAAAGTTGCCCCCAAAGTGGCTTTTTCCAAGCCAGGGGTGTGGCCACATCTCAGCCCTTGTTGCCAGAATGGTCTCAACTCAGTCTGGTGTCACCAGCCATGTCCACTGCCTGCCCAGACATTTCGACTGTTGAGTCCACGCTTAGCACAACATGTGGGAAAGCTGATTAGCAAAACGTTGTTAATTTGGTGTTAGAAACCTTTCCCGACGTGGGGTCCCCTGTGGCGGCAATGCTGCCTTCCTCCGCTGACCAATCTGTCTTATTTTGGGGGACCTTTCCATATCAGGATCTTAGAAGTCAAATGGCTTCTCACTCAAGGGTTTCTCCTCATTGAGAAAGAGACTGTGCCAGAAAGTTAGGAATGGCTTTTTCTGCCAGCCACGCTTAGCCCAGGAGGTGGAGATTAAGAGGGGAAGATGCTATTGCTGGTATTTTCCAAACCACCTGCTAAGCACCACCCTACTTCTGGCCTTGCTTCTCCAAGCTCTTGAGATGTTGGGTTAATGATAGTGGACTTTTTTGGAGATAGGAGCTAGGGGTGGGGGATGCAGAGAGATTTTTCTTTCTCTCCCCTCCATGAACATGGCTTCAGGGCTAAAATAACAACAACAACAAAAAAAAAAATCCCATTTTTCACATCTATTTATTGAATACCCAGTATATGCCATGAATAAGATTCTGGGCTTTGGGAACAGAACAGTGACCAAAACCCAGCCCTGGACCTCAAGTGGCTCACCTTCTAGTGGGGAAGATGAGTCATTATAATGTGCAGAGGGTAGTATAAGACTAAGCTCAGAAGCTCACCCAAGCTTGGGGCACCCAACCAGCCTGAGGGGATCAGAAAATGCTACAAGGAGGTGATATCTGAGCGGAGCTCTGAAGAATCCCTAGGACTTACGTGGGTGGAGCTGTGTGACCTTGGGCAACGTAACTAACTTCTCTGAGCTTCAGTGTCTACAAAATGGTTGTTACTAGAACTTCCCAGGGTTTGGGTGAAGACTGAGTGTGTGGGAGACGCTTAGCATGGAGCCTGGCGCAGTTAAGTTCCACACGTGGGAGCTGGTTGTCCTGTGATGATGAGGAGGAGGAGGATGAAGAGTCCACCGCTAGGCTCACCCCACCCGGGGGTAGGGGAGGAGGCAGAGGACTCTTGTGTATCCCCTTCATCCACCCCCAACTGAGACAGGCTCGCTGACAATTTTGGGGTGAGGACTGAAGCTCCGGTGGGTTTGACTGAAATTCAAAATGCAAACCAGTATCTCCCATGTGGTGTCCATTGTCCAAAATCCGTGACAGAAGGAGGATTCGCCAGGTGTCCTGACCCCCCTGTAGCATGACCATAAATGCACTGATACGTTTGTCCCAGGAAAACAAACCTCACACTCACCTGTATTTATTTTCTTCCTTCCTCCCTCCTCTCTCCCTTCCCTCCCTCCCTGTCTCTCTTCCTTTTAATTCCTTTAATCAGGTCATTCTCCAAGAAGAGAAGGCACAGGTAAGAACCTTGTCATTTCTGGCTGCTTGCTTCTGCTTCCTGCTTTCCTAACAAGGTTTTAGGCAGCTTCTAGAGTCAGTTCTCCGTCTCCATCTCTGTGCTCTTGAGCACACCCCCTGCATCTTCCTGGGCCTCAGTTTCCTCCAAAATGAGGGCCTTGGGCTGGTTTCCCTGAAACTTCCAAGCCAGCTTTTGCCTTCCATCAGGCTGGATGGTTGCTCCTGGACCAGCCCCCACCAATACCCCTCCCTGGAAAGTCTGGCTACCCTGGTCAGAGTCTGTTTGTTTTATCACGTTGAAATCCCAGGTTGGGGCATATAGGGAACCATCGGCCCCAGCCACCCCACCAAAGCCTTCCCAGATCTTAGCCAAGGGACAGAGGCCAAGTCCTACTGGACTGGAACACTAGGTGAGCACAGATCGAGCTGTCACCTACAGGGTAGCCACTATAAATTGGATCCTGCACTAAGCCCCTGCCATGTGTGTGCGTATTTAACCTCCACTGATCTCCATCATAACCCTGTACCGTGGATGTATTTATTCTTCCCATTTTACAGATGAGGAAACTGAGATTTAGACAGATGTGACAGGCATGTCCACAGACACAGAGTCAGGTGACAGAGCCAAAATTCAAACCCACGTCTGTCAGACACAGGATCAGGACACCCTACAGTGGCTTCTTAAATAACAGCCACACCTAGAGCAGTTGGCAGAGTGCAAAGTTCTTTTGTTTATCCAGTTAACAGGTAGAGAGCGATTACCAATGTCAGCCAGCCTCCCAGCCCAGCAGCCTGAGCAATGGCCCCACCTCACGGTCAAGGAAACTGGGTCTTCCAGAGGACAGGTAACTTGCCTGATGTCACACAGCGACTGAGCAGCAAAGCTGGGACGTGAACCTGGACCTTTCAGTGAGGTCCTGGGCTCTTCCACTGCCCAGGCTGAGTCTCAAACACGGAGATAAATCACACGGCTGACGTCAAGGTGCAACAGCAGTTGTATAAGGTTTTCCCTTTATCCAGGACCTAGGCCGGTCCTGCATTCCTGGTGACCCCCCTGAAGCCAGTCTGGCTTGAACTACCAAATAGCATTCACCCTCCCTCTGGGGCCTCTAGTTGGTAATGCTGGGAACCTGCCTCATCACTGTCCACCGGACCCGTGCATACCCTAGCCCTCTGACTTAAAAAAACAACAACAGATACTTAGATAATCACGGGCAGTACGTTACAGAACCGGCCAAGCTTCATGAAGCTTCAGAGTGTCTCCCTATATATTCCATTCTTTGCTCTTAGAAACTGACTGAACATCAACCAATAGCCTAGGCTCTGAGGACCCATGGTCTGGGGCCACATCCTAGCTCACCTGTGTGATCCCGGCCAAGTTTCTCAGCCTAGCTGAGGCTCAGTTTCCACATCTGTAAAATGAGTACGTATTAAGTAAATGTGCCTCTGGCCACAGATTGCAGGGAGAGTAAGACTGTTGACGAAAAGTATTTAGCAGTGTTTGCTTACAATAAATCCTTGACACATGGCAGGTATTATTATTACCTTTATTTACGACTGTATTATTAAGCTCCCAGAGCTGGCCATGGCCCCCTGCGTCACCTCATTCTCAGTCTGTGTGTGGGTCACTGTCTCTAGCTGAACCTGCTGGGTGAAAAGATAGCAGTGACTGCTCTCCTCTTGGAAATGATTAGCGTCTGTCCCCAGACTGCCTGGGTCTTGTAACCCCGGTGTGTAAAGCATCTTAATTACTGTTTCTTTTTATCTGGAACTGGGATTCTGCATCTTTTAATTAATTGGCCATTTCTCCATTAGCTCCTCCAGCCCAAAAAGCAAAAGAAGGGACGAGAAGAGGCACAAAAAACAGTAAGTAGGGAGCACCTGGAACATTCTTTTCTCCAGTTTCCGGGGTGGGGGGGAGGAGGCGGGGAACCTGACCTCTGCAAAGCCAGAGTGTGGGCGTGGCCAAATAAACGTGAGGTGGGGGTGGGTGAGAGGAAGGAAAGCAGGGAAAGGCAGAACCGGCTGATGAAGGGCAGTTGTGGGTTTGGGTATGTGTAAGTGCACGAGATTGTGTATGTGACGTGCGTGTGTTTGTGTGTGCGTGAAAGTGAATGATGTGCGTCTGTGTGCCTGCAGTGCCTTGTGGATACATTTCTATGAAAGGCGTGTATGTATAGTATGCACATTGTTTGCAAACGTCTGTACGTTTTTCCATCCTGCAAACATTTGTGTGGAAGGCGTGTACAAACGTATGCAATGGGGATAGTCTGTGTGTGGTGTATATTTGTGTCCACACGGAAGCATTCTGTATGCTTCTGCTTACGTAAGCACGAACGCGAACAGTGTGCACGTGGGTGCAGTCTGCCCGCGTGCTGATTTTCTGCACTCGGCGTGTGCACCGCTTATCTACCCGCGTGCATTACACGTATGGAGGGTGTGGGGTGGGTTTTACCTGTGCACACAGGTGTGCCGTGTGTGCGTGAGTGGTCATGGGGGCACGATCACGTGCAAGCACACGCGTGAGTGTGCTTGTGAGTCCGAGCCTTGGCTGCGGGGGCTTACGTCATGGAGATTGCAGCGAAGCTCCTACCCGCGGTCTCGGGGCCCCAGCTGGTTCACGGTGTATAGCTGGTGGTAGAAATTCAAATCAGCTAGTGCTGCCTGCGGAGTTCAGTTCCCAGACAAATTAAAAGTAAATGTGGTTACAACCCACCTACTTTATACCCTGCAAATGTTAGCACGTGTGTTTTCCAATCAACTAATATTTTATCTCCCGCCAAGAAGCTTCTAAAGTGAGGACCAAATGCAATAGGATGAAAGGCGGTTGGCTGTTGGGGAGGGAAAAGAGGAGGCAGGGACGCAGAGGGAGGGCACCTCGCTTTGCTGCCTGAGGGGTCACTTCATCCAAGGTCAGTGCAAAGGAGGGCATTTGAGCCACCCCCACAGGGGCCTGGGGAATGCTCCAGAAGGAAACAGTAGAGCTTTGAATTAGCTCAGGGAACAACTTCCCGATCATCAAGCTTGTTCAGTTCAAGTCAAAAGGCATTCACACTAAGCGCAGACCAAGCACATACTCTGAGAGACCTCGGTATCACTTGTCCAGTGGGGCTGCAGTATAGACACACAGAGCCAGGGGCTGGACCGAGACTCTAAGAGCACTGGTGGGGATTGTGGGGGTGGTCATCACTGAGGCTGACTGCTTGAGGGCAGCAAGGGGGCCACCCTCCCTGGTGCCAAGAGCTGGATGAGCCCCAGAAATTGCTAGGTGATGCAAAAGACAAGCATCATCAGGAGAGGGAGAAGCAAGAAAAACAAGGCGCCCCTAAGATAAAGGATGGTTCTTCTTGCCAGGTTCTATGGTCGGGGATGCTTCTAAACAAGTGATCTCTGGAGAGATTTAGCCTCCTTGTATTCAACATCCCTTAGTAAGGCCCTAATACATGGCAGGCCCTGGGCTGGTACTGAGGACAGAGCTTAGCCAAATATTCTTCCACACTCAAGATGCTCACAGTTCCCAGCGGAACACAGGAGCCAGACAAGGGACAGGTCACAGCACAGTGATGGCGGCTAGGAGCCCAGGGCATGGCGGCAGGCTTGGCAGTGAGCAGGGGCTTCCTACAGGAGGAAGTGTCTAGACTGACTGGAGTGAGGACGGAGGTAACCATTCTAGGCTACTGGTTAGGGACATGGTTTAAACTCTCTGCCTCGGTTTCTTCATCTGAGAGGTAAGAGAAGCTACTTCATACTTTGTTGTTGTGAAGGCAGAGATGGGTCCATTTAGACTATGGTGCCCGGCAGGCAATATGTGTTAAATATGGGCCACCTGTCATCATCATCCTCAGAAGGACATCATGAGCTGGGACATACATGAGCCAGAGTATAAGCGGTTGGAGTTCCTTGAGCCTGCCCAGCCAGAGCAGGAGACACCACACAAGGAAGCTAGAGAGCTTGGCAGGGGCTGACTCCTCAAGGTGCTCGGGGTTCAGGATCAGAATGTGTACTTGACATGAGGGCAATGGGAAGGGTTAACCAGGGCAGGGATATGTCTGATTATCACATTAGCAAGAATCCCTGAGTCCTTTGTTGGAATAAGCAGGCTACCTCCCGATAGAGCCCTCTCTAACTCCCACTGACATCGTGCCTTGGCCCAAACCACTGACATTCCTTGTACATACTCAGTGACCATTGTCTCTGCTGCTATTACTTCTGGGTCATTATTATCATTTAGGGGGAACTGAAGTAACCTGTAATAATACCACTATTAGTGGTAGTGGTGGTTGTTGATTGTTTGTTGTAATTTCTGTTGCCAGTGATGTTTCTAACTCTGAAAGTGGGTCTTTGACTCCATGTGAAGAATCTGGACTTAATTTTCCAGATCTGAGGTTATAAATTGGCAGCCCAAAGGCCTAATTTACTCTGCAAATGTGCGTTCTTTGCCCCCAGTGTCTTGTTAAAAAATGACCTTCCACTTAAAAATAGGAATCTTTTGCATAAAAATCTGTATTTCTACATTCACTTGAAAAATTAGAAGATCCAACAGCACGCCAATATTCTGGAGGCAAGGCCACTTCTTTCTTTAGCTCTTGCCCGACTGATTCACACAGTACAGTGGCTGGCTGAGATTGAGATCCCTGTCTTAGGTGGGAGAGAGGTGACGAGGGGACGTGACACTCCTGGCAGATGTGGTCTGGTTCAGGGCGGGTGGGTGCAGCGGGGTGGGAACCCGAGACCCAGGCTGAGTCCCAGGCTGGCTCCTCCAGAGGAAGCCTTGCCACTCACTTGTGTTCAGTATGGCTGGCTGGAGAGGCCAACCGCCCGCCGAAGAGCTGGGGTGATGGGGAGTGGGGCGTGGGTAGGGGGAGATGCCTAACTTTGGGAGGGACAGTGACTCTGGTGCAAGAGGATGATGTATGTCACAAGATCAAAATCTCTCTCTCCCTCCCTCTCTCTTCCCCCTTCCCCACTCTCTTCCCTCTCCTGCTCCCCCACCCTCTCCTTCCCTCTTTCTTTCTCCTTCCTTCCCCCTCCCTCTCTCCCCTCTCTGACTCACTCCTTTTCACCGCCCCCAAGATCACGAAGCCGGCCCCGAAAGTCTCACCGTCACCGCCATCACCATTGCCCCTCCAGGTCCCAGAGTTCGGAGACTCGCTCCTCAAGCTGTGAGAGCAGGTAACCCCTCTCCCCAGGGAGCCTCCCCCGACACTGTCAGCACCTCCCTGTAGAGAAAAGGGACGGGCTGCCTCCAGGTACAGGAACAACAGTAAGCACACGTGTGTGTTTCCTAAGGGCCAGTGACCACTGCCACTGCCATGGTGTGAGGTGCTGAGCCCTCTCCCTGAAGTAACTACACGATCCCCTCTGCTACCCCATGAGGTAGCTACTGTTCTTATCCCCCGTTTTAAAGATGAGGAAACGGAGGCACAGAGGGGTTAAGGAACTTGTTAATCAGCTACTAAGTGACGGAGCTAGGAATGAACTGCGGAGTCTGGCTTTGGACTTGGTGCACTCTCTAAGCGTTGCTCTAGGCACAGAGAAGCTGAACAGCCTATGAAAGCACCAAGTACCTAGTTCTGCGGCCCTTGCGAGTCGGGTTTCTCCCAACCAGGACCCTCTCTGTGCTGACACATTAGCTGTCCCGGCCTCAGAAAGGGGAGGAGGGCTCTCTTGTGGGTGAGAAGAAACGGAGCGCGGCTTTGTTGCTGTTGATGTTTGGAACTGTTGATGGCCAGAGGATGCACCAAGGCCTCCGGCTTCTGGATGTCACAGGCTGCTTTGTTCATCCCTGTGGGCTTCCCACACACTTGGCGACACGCTCAGGTCACCCAGGGAGATTTTAAAGTGTCACTGTCCTGGGGGCGCTGGGGGGCTCAGTCAGTTAAGCGTCCAACTTTGGCTCAGGTCACGACCTCATGGTTTGTGAGTTCAAACCCCATGTTAGGCTGTCACTGACAGCGTGGAGGCTGCTTGGAATTCTCCCTCCCTCTCTCCCTGCCCCTCACTGCTCACATGCCCCTGCATGCTCACTCTCTAAATAAATACATACATACATACATAAACTCTTTTAAAAAATAAAATAAAATAGGGGCACCTGGGTGGCTCAGACGGTTAAGCGTCCGACTTCGGCTCAGGTCATGATCTTGCAGCTTGAGAGTTCAAGTCCCACGTCAGGCTCTGTGCTGACAGCTCAGAGCCTGGAGCCTGCTTCGGATTCTGTGTCTCCCTCTCTGTTCCTCGCCTGCTCGTGCTCTGTCTCTCTCTCTCAAAAATAAATAAACATTAAAAAAAATTTTTTTTAATAAAATAAAATAAAATTAAATTAAATTAAATTAAATTAAATTAAGTTAAAAAGTCACTGTCCAGTCCCACCTCATCCCACTTAATGTCTAGAGGAAAAAGGAGAAAGAGGAGAGGGGGAATATTTTCTAGTTTTTACAGGCAGTGTGCTACAGTTTCAAATACATTGTCTCTCTTTTTTTTTTATTTTTTTTAATGTTTTTTTTTATTTTTGAGAGAGACAGAGAGGGACAGCAAGAGCAGGGGAAGAGCAGAGACACACACACACACACACACACACACACACACACACACAGAATCCGAAGCAGGCTCCAGGCTCCAAGCTGTCAGGACAGAGCCTGACACAGGGCTTGAACCCACAAACCATGAGCTCATGCCCTGAGCCGAAGTCAGACGCTTAACCGGCTGAACCACCCATTTTCTCTCTTGATCATCCCAGTCACACCATCAACTAGACCAGGGCTTCTCCACTTTGGCTGTACTTTACGGTCACCTTGGAAAATTCTTGAAATGCCAAATTCCTGGATCTTACCCTCTTGATGTTCCGATCTAGTTCAGAGGAGGTGGGGCCAGGTCAGTGAGATTTTTAAATCTTCCTTCACGAGGCAGATGTGGAGCCGAGCGTGAGAAGCATTTGAGGAAGGAAACGCAGACCCTGACGTGTGCTGCCGTCACCAAGTCTTGGTGTTTCCCCTAAACACCAAAAACCGTAAAGAGCATCGGCATCAGACAAGGTTGCTCTGTGACCCTGAGTGGCCAGAAAAAAACAAGGCCCCTCTGTTGTCAGGCTGGAGCCCAGATAAAACAGGAACTTTGTCCAAGACCCAAAAGTGACCCAGCGTCTCCCTATCCTGGCTAGCATGAGGGACTGTTGTTCCTTTTCCAGTTTTAGCCTTGGCCTTGGTCTGGGCTCCAAGATTTATGAAGAGATCCGGCCAGAGGATCACCTCCACTTAATGACAGCATCCAATCCAGAACAAAGCCCCAGTTCCTTGAAGTCACCTGCCGCCCGCCCAGAACACTCCCGTACGGGGACAGCCTACACGTCCCCATGGTGTGTGTTCTCCCTCACTGCAGGGAGCAGTAAACATGCTTATTCAGCCACAGGCGTGCTCTTGGTGGCCTTTGTCCGGAGGGCATTGGTGCACTGAGCTCAGGTGCATTACTGACGTGGAAATGCAGAAAACTCCACCGTGGTGAACAAAGGCATCTGAGCAAGGTCACAGTGACTGGCAGAGTTGGGACAGAGACCCGGGTCCGGAGGTGACCCAGCCTGCGCCCTTGACCCCAGGCCCAGGCTGAATCGGCTCTCGGCGGCTAAGCCCTGCTGGCCTGGGTCAGAGGACAGTGCAGAGAGCTTGCCCTCAGCATGCTGCCCTCTACCTCACCTCTTAGCGAAATGGCTACCTCTGCAGACCCTGGCCTCGGCCCCCTTCTGCGGTCACCGCTCCTGGCGATGGTGCTGTCTGAGCTCCCCAGTGCCTGTTGGGCTGAGGGGCGCTCCAGTAGGCACTGGCCACACACCCAGTGAAAATGATCGGGAGGTCCCAGAGTACAGAGGGACATTTCAGAGCATGACCAAGAGGCATTGCTTCCTAGTGGGGTGGAAAAGTCTGCCCTGGCCCTGGTGCTGCCACTTTCAAGCTGTGTGACTTCAGGCAGGTTCCCAAACAGCACTGAGCCCCAACTTCCTCGTCTGTAAAATGGGAACTACCTGCCGTGTTTGTGTTGTGTCTTCAAGTTGCAAAAAATGCCCTAAGAGGGCAAGTGCCATGCAAATCAGTAAGGTGTTACTTTTATTACTACTGTGGCCCAGAGCTAACAGGCTAGCAGAATCTAAATATGCCCTTTCTAAAGAGTCAGAGATTCCTTTGGGTTCCGCTGCAGACAGGATAGCCAGGTCTGACGAGCTTATGCAAGGCATCTTTGCATTTTTGTCAGCTAAGTTTTTTTCAAAAGTTTTGGGTGGCAGTCAATATAGGATGTGTCTGTGTCACAGATGGCAAAGTCACGCACAAAGACATACGGATGTGTCCGGTCATATTTATAGGCAAACACAGTGGGACACACCCAGGCATACACACGGTCACATACAACCACACTGACAATCACACACGCAAAGGACACTAAACCAATCAGGCTAGGGATGTTTTCTATCCTCCCAGCTACATTCCCAGCCCCAAAGACAGTGTCAGGTACGTGAAGAAACATTTTTGGAATGAACAAATGAGAGAGTGAGTGAATGAATGGGCAGGTGCAGGGGGCAGATGGGCAGATGGACGGACGGGAGAACGGCAGCACACGTGGTTCACACAAACATACCCAAACACATTCCACAGTCCTCAGATCCTACTGGCTCTGCAGCCACCCCTCTGCCATGCTCCCCTTCAAAAGACCCTCACGCCTGTCTCCCCTGCCCCCCCAGGCACCGCGGCAGGTCCCCCGAGGAAGGGCGGAAGTCCCGCCGAAGGCACTCCCGCCGCTGCTCCAAGACCCTCGGCAAGGCCAGCCCCGAGGCCCGCTCCAGCCACCCGCCCAGCCAGCCCCTCCAGATGCTCAGCCTCCTGTCGGCCAGGGGTGTAGTAAGTATTCCACACAGCCTCCTCGGCCAGTCTCGGCCATGACACTGGGGGGAGGTGGAGACACAAGTTCAGGGCAGTGTACGGCACATTTTAATTCGGTTTTGGGCAAATACCCCACTGTTTTTCAGACCTCAGTATTGCTTAACCAAAGGGTCATTCACCAGCCTTTAGCAGCACTCGGTTGGGGGAGGAAGTGAAGCTAAAACACCCAGGCTTCTTATCAGGGAAACACTGAAAACTACATGTCGGTCTCCAGAGTGACATCTGCAGGAATGCATGTGGGAGACACTGGAGGAGGTTTCTTTGGGGAGGAAGGAAAAGAGGGGGTCTTTGATGTATCAGAGGCATTCCAGCATTTCAGTGAAGTCTGCATCTTTGACACCAGCTCGCCTGCAGCATTGATTAGCAGCTGGGATTTGATTTCACCTATATAAACACGGCCTTGACTGTATATGAGAATTTTCCTTCAAGGAGCTCATAGCACTTGATCTGTGTCCTCTCATGTGTCTACACAAGGTCTCAGGGAATTGGGGGTATGGCTGCTCTCACTGGTGCCTTTCACAGATGGGACAGAAAAACCAAGGCTCAGAGAGGTTACGGTCTGAGGTAAAGCCACAGAGCAAAGCAAGAGTGAATCCGATTGAGCAACCCCACATTGAATGGAATCCTGGAACGCTCCCCTCAGGTCAATAAGGAGGAGCTGGAATGTGGCTTCAGACAGTCTGACACCAGGAAGTTTCCCCGGGCAAGGGCTTTAGAGTTGGATCTGAACTCAGGTCCTAGCGTTGCTATTTGCTGGTTGTGTGGCTTTGGGAAAGTTGCTTAACTTCTTTGAAACTCAGCATTCTCATTGGCAAACTTGAAATAATACCACCTGCATATGGGGTTGTTGGGGACATCCAGTAAGATAAAGTATGCGAAGGCCTTTTGTCGATGCTCAGGGGATAGAGACACAAACGGGAGGAGATGCAATGTTGACACAGACTCCAGTCGCAGCTGACAGCTATGAGTGTCTTCTAGCTATGAGTGAATCTGAAAATTTCAGATGAGGTGAAAGAAAGGAGAAGTTCAGGGTGCTTGCAGGAAGGTCAAGGAAGGGAAGGCCATGGTAAACACTAGCTGGGCCTGGTTGACGCAAGTTATCACCTGCAGTGCATTCTGGGAAACTCTTCTTTACCAGGCAAGGCACCCTGGCTCACCAAGGTCTCGTTTTGTCCACATCCTCTGCCTAGCTAGAACCATCCACAACTTTCCCAGCTCCCTCCCCTCTTTGTAGAAGGGCCTTGTGGTTGCTGAGTAGTTTGCAGATGGAAAATGCCCACCTGCATTCCGCGCCCCCGCCCCCCCGGCCCACCACCACTGATGTGTTATAAAATGTCTTCCCAGCATGGCAGAGAGTCTGTGGAGGCCTAGGTGGGTGCAAGTCTTGGCTTAGCTGGACAATTCCTTCTACTCCTCTCAGCCTTGGCTTCCAAACCTGGAAAATGGGCATGCCAAGCTCATCTGTCTCCCAGGGGAATTGTTGCCAAGTTAGAAATAAATTTACAATAGCAGCAAGAAGAGGCAGAAGAATTTAAATGAGTAAAACTCACCCTGTCTTTCTGGTCCTGGTGTTTGTGGCAGCCCAATTGGTGGCCCCAACTGACTCTCGCTAAAAAGTGCCATTGGGAAAAACTGGCCTGTTTGATCCCCTTCCTGGGATGGTTTCCTAACAGGCCAGGTCTGTCCAGATGTTGAAAAAGGCTGGATGTTACTAAAAACAAAAAACAAAAGAGTGTGGTCCTCCCACACCAGCTGGTAAGGAACCAGTTTGGCTATTGGTTCTTGAAGTCTCAGTGCCTCCCATGGGTCCAACCCCTCTCAGAAGACCTGAAGGCCCATCTGTACCTAGAAGGGACAGGCATTAAGAGCTCACCCAGCTCAGTGCCCTGATTCCAAGAAGAGAAAACTGAGACTCAGAGAAGAGAAATGACTTCCGTGGGCTGTGGCAAGTTAGAGTTGTTCAAAACATGGGGCTGTGCTTATGCCGTCAAATACTGGCCCTGAGCTAGGGAGAGTTACTTAAACCTTTTCGGGCCACAGTTTCCTCATCTGTTTAAAAAAAATGCACATAATAAGTCTTTTCTTCAAAAACCCTGCTGTTAGGACAAAAGCAAACTAGTATGACAAACTGTTCGGCTCGGTGCTTGGCCCAGGGGAAAACTCAGCAAATATTAGTGGGTGTTATGACTACAGCTTTCCAGGTACTGCTTGTGCACTTAGCAACTGTGGGACCTTGAGCAAGTTGCATAAACTTTCTGTGCTTCAGTCTTCTCTAAATCTGCAAAATGAGGGGAACGGTGAGACCTGCCTTGTAAGAGGGATGTTACGAGGATTCGATGAGTTAATGTAAGTAAACGTTCCAGACTGTAACACACAGAGACAGCCCTATGAGCCAGGCACTTTTGTTAGAACAAAAGTAGAGGAAGAAATGCTACTTAACGGTCGCTGCCAACAATAGTGGAAATAGTAATGGGGCAATGACAATAGCAGCAGCACTGGTAGCAGCAGGAGCTGTAGCAGCAGGAATGAGAGTGTGGCTCCAGGCCCAGGCTAGTCCTTGCAGGACTTGGGAGCAGAGCCGGGGCCTCTGTTTCCTCTGTTTTCAGTTTCCTCCATCCTAAATAGCAGCTGCAGCCCCAGGGGCTAGCCCCGCCCTACTCACGGTTGTCTGACTTCTGGGGGCATCAGACACCCCCAAGTCTAGCCCTCCGAGTGCCCTCCATGCTAGACCCTTTCTCCTCTTCTCTCTTGCAAAAAGGCAGAGATGGATGAAGGTGCCAGGTTGGACCACAGGTTTCCTGAGCTCCCTATTAAAGAGAACAGCGAAGGCACTGCCCTTGGAGAATCCTTTCAATCACTCATTCAAATCTACCAAATATCCACAAAATAATCCATCAAGGGTGTGCAGTGCCATGGCTCCCAGGATCCGGTGAACATAGAACAGTCTGTGCTTTCTTACAAGGGAGACAGACAAGGTAAAGACTGTAAAAGACAATGCACAACAACGAAGCAGAGATGCTGAGATGTGGGGGGGAGGTAGCAGGCAGGGCAAGGAATTAGGGCTAGCATTAGGTTAGGGCAGAGAAAGTAACAACTAACTGAGAAACTGGTGGTGAGCAAGAATCAGCCAAAGGAAGCAGGAAGCAAAGATTGGAGTCAGGGATGGAGGCAGAATTCCAGGCCAAGAGATGGGGTTCTGGGGATAAGCAGGAACCTGAATATGAAGGGTCTTCTATGCCATGGTTCCTGCCACACTCCACTGCAGGTATTTCCTATGCATGGCTCGTTAAAAAATCAAGGACTGGCACATTACATCAAGGGGGGCCTATCTGCATACATGAATATGCAAATTCAGGGCTCTGTCTTATTGAAATCCTAGTTGGTGAGCTAAAGATAACCTGAAGCCCTCTTGCTCAGTCAGAGTCCAAATCCAAATGTAGGGTCCCAAGGAGATGATTTAGGGACCCTTCACAGTCTCATTCACATTCTTTATCTCCACTCAACCATCTCTGTCCAAGGCATCAGGGAGACAGAGATGAATAAAACACTCTTCCTGAACTCCAGAGCTCAGTCTGGTAGTCAACAGCAGGCTGCAGTGCAGCGAAATAAGTGTTGTGATTAGGGCTGAGACTGAGTCAGTGAGCACCAGTTCCCCCTTTAGTTGCCAGAATATTCAAAAACTTGCACAATAGTTGGTTAATAGACCCTCTCACCACACTACCCCCAAGTCACCAAAGGTATCCCCTCCCTCCCGTAGTACCTCTGGACCTTCTCACAAGTTCAGCAACTAAAGAGTGATACCTGATAGCCTTAGTACCAAGGCCAGCTACCTTTGGATGAGACAGTATCCACACTCAACCAGTTACTGACTATTGTGACTATCAACCATGGTGGTGATGGAAGTAAGTATAATAGGTAGTAAGACCACAGAGAAAGGACCAGACGGTGTTGCCTTGGTGCCTGACGGGGCTTTACAAATAAAGGAACATTTGAGCTGAGCTTTGAAAGATGGGTTCCCCAAACTGAGATGGCTGATGAATAAAGGGAGGGGGAGATATTGCTATGTGCCAGGCACTTTTGTTAGAACAAAAGTAAAGTAACATTATAAACTATCCCATATTTTGCACAGCTGTTGGGGTTTTTTTGGTCTCAAAAACACTTCTTTGAGGTAGATGCAACTATTATCACCATTTTTCAGAGAGAAAAACAGGCTCACAGAGCCAAAGAGACTTAGGTAGGTGGCCCAGCTGGGAGGAAGGGGAGCTGGTATGTATCATGGCTTGTGTCTCAGAAGCTTACTTTCATAGCCAGAGGACCGACTGGATGGCAGAGAGGTTGGTGGTGCGAAGCCTTGGCCAAGCCCTTTCCCTGTTGGCATGGGGCTCTCTGTTAAATCTGCCCTCACTGGAGAGGGAATCTGGAAGAGGGCTGATCTCTAGGACGCTAGACCAAGGAGAAGGACAGGCTCCCTTCCTCCTTCGGCCTCCAGCTTTGGCCAACAGTTGCCATGTATTCCTTGCCAACAAAAACCTGCAGACGCCATAAGAAAAAGAGAAATAGAAGGAGAGGGAGAAGGAGGTGAAGGAGAAGGAAGAGAAGGGGAAGAAGAAGAAAAGGAAGAAGAAGAGAAAGAAGAAGGAGGAGAAGGAAGAGAAGAAGGAGAAGGAAAGGAACAGGAAGAGGGAAAGGAAGAAGAGGAAGAGGAAGAAGAGGAGGAAGGAGAAGGTAGAATGGTAGCAGAAAGAACCTGAGATCCATAAAAGAGGGCCTCATGAAATTTGTTAACAGGAGGAGGCAGGAGAGGGCAGTGATGAAGACACGGGCTTTGGAGCAGATCTGTAGACTCTGGGGTCATGATCTTGTCTCCCTGGGAGACCCTGGGTAACAACAACCAACGGAGCCAACTGAGCACCAACTATGTGCCAGTTGCTAGGCTGAATTCTCCACACGTGCCACCTCATCTGTTTCTTATAAGAGCCCTTTAAGAGAGCCCATTTTACATTGAGGAAACCATGGCCTACAACAATTAAGTGAAAAGGAGCTACAGGAAATGGAGAAACCAGGATCCAAACCCAGAAAGTCTGACCTCAGAGTCCATGTGTTTCGTTATAAGACTTTTCTTGTGTCATTTCACTTCCCTGGGCCTCGGTGTCCTCATCTGTACCTTGGGCTAATAATCATACCTACTTCATAGGGCGGCTGTGAGGATGGAGTGAGTTGAGGTGTTCATTCATTTAAAAAATATGCATTCGGCACCTACTGTGTGCCAGGCACCGTTCCAGGCAATGGCTGAACAGCAGTGAACAAGACAGACAAGGATCCTACCCTCATGCACTTTCAGTTCTGTATGAGAAACTTAGCCCAATGCTTGGGACATAAGCGACACTCAATATGCAATCATTGCTAGTGTGATTATTTGTCATCGTAGTGGTGTTATTAAGCTTACTCCTAATAAACCCAGATGTGATGGGTTCAAAAAGCTTAATCATATCCACGGTCTGAGGTGACCTTCAGAACAAGCCAAGAAGAAAGGCAGGATGGAGGTATACATCCCACTTTGCAGGCAGGGAAAAGGAGGCTAAGGGAAAGCATATGGCAGCCCTGGTCTTCGGACCCCTGGTCCAGGCTCTCACACATCCTTGCAAAAGCCTTTCGAGCTCTCACTCAGCTGAGAGACTCCACATGCCACACCATTTCACCGCAGTATAGAGAAGAAAAGGACCAGAATGCGGAGGAAGGGCAGTATGAAATGGGAATTTGCAGGACCTGTTCTGGTTGTTGTTGTTGCCGTTGCTGTTTTTTAACGGAAAGTGGCATGAGGTTGTCAACTTCCACCACGTCAGCTCAGAATAAAAGAAAACCACCATTTTCTATCACGTAAATGACATCTTACCACCAGAAGATGTAGTACTGACCTGCCCTCTGAAGAAAGGATGAGCCCTTGAATCAAACACATTCAGCCGGATGAAAAACTCATTACAGTGAACTTATTTTCCTCCAGTTCAATTTGGGCTGGTGCAAAATTTGCCTGACTGAATCCATATAGAGAGTTTTGAGAGCCGGTGGGCTGGGGGCCAGCAGGAGGGGCTTCAGAGGCATGATGGGACTGAAATTGCGATTCTCTCTCAGCTTCCTGTGGTGGGGAGGGGGTGGGGGAGACAGGAGGCTGGACCACCTCCTTGGGTCCAAGGTCAATTGCAGCGTATCACTCTGAGGGATCACCCAGTCCTGAAAGACTTTGTCATCTTCCCGCCGTCCCCACATCCCGCCTGCTCTCACACGAACTCCCAAAGGTCAATGAACCCATTCTTTTCCTGTCTTCCTAATTAGTGTACAAAGGAAGATGTACAACAGCAAGGAAAATAAACTTAATGTCTTTGTGAAACAAAAGGATTTTTTTTAAAGGAATAACCAGAACCCTGTAGCTAAAAGCTCTGCCACACAGCTCTATATTCACATGAGAATTCCCAGTCCCCCATATGGCAGGGAGGGGAAAAAAAATTTATAGCCATTTCTCTCCATGGGGCCATTTGAAGCTCAGTAAATGGACTTGTTCAGTTTAATTGGAATTCTCTTCTTGATTGTATTTTTGTAACCTATTAGGCCGTGCTGCCTCTTGATCTCAGAATTCAGCTGAAATTAAATTTTGAAGTGTAAGTGAGAGGTTGCCTTTTTTCCCCCGTTCTTGATTAAATAATGATTTGAAACAAAAACAATAAATAACAGTGCCAGCTTCCCTGGAGGGCTGAGAGAGACTCCAGTGAAACGCCAGGAGCTGGGGTTTGTGGTGGGGGGATTTAATTACTTATTAGAAAAACCCAAGTGTTAATGTGGAGTATGTTAAGGAACAAGGAGATGAGTCAAACTTGTGAGTTCAAGAGAAAAAAAAAATCAGAGCTTCACATTGGAGGGGGCCGAGGGAGAGTAAAGGGGAAACACTTGTTTGCTTTCTCCCAATGGTCATAGATTTTTGAAATACAGTTTGTTCTTAGGAAAAAAAAAAAAAAAATCTGAGCTTGGCAATTTTGACCCAGGAGGGAATAGCTTGTAATAGCTCCAGGGTCTGGATATGACTTAATGGCTTTGGTCTCCTAGTTCCTTCCATTGACAAAAGCCTAAGAAGGATGCAAAGGATGGAGATGGGGAAGACAGTGAGATCTATTTCATGGTTCTGGCAGGGAGAAATGGAGCATACAGGATGCACGGTCAAGGTAGCAGCAAACAGAACACAGGGTCACAAACCTAGATGTCTCAGGGGCCAGGTAGTTAATTGATATAACCAACTGGAACCCCATGGGGTTGGGGGCCAGAAAAACTCATGCCCCCCCCCCCCACCTAAAATGGGCAGCTGCAATTCTCTCAAGCCAATTATTAGTGAGCAGGAATGTGGACCCAATGTTGTCAGATCTTAGTCTTTGGCACAAACCAGAGACAGAGTTGTTAATGTGAAACTGTCTCATTCTACAATGTTGGCAGTTAATTCAGATTTACTGTTGAGCAGGCTCCCTACTAAGCACATATATACTAAGTGGGCTCAAGAAAACATAGCTGAAACAAAACATCACTTGGCCTGCCAGTTTTCCAGTGGTGATGTAGGGTGTTGAAGCAGACGCTGTTCATTTATATCCCTTCACCCTCTCCACTTCAGGGCACACAGCTAACTTCCAGCTTCCAGAAGATGCTCTCTGGCCGCCAAAGACCATTTTGCTTGGCCATGTGGCAGTTTGGATGTATTAGAGAAATGACACCCCTTGGGTGCAGCCTTCAACTTGTGAGTGGTGGGGAATAGGTACATTAATACCCCAGCTCCCTCCTTGGCTGAGATCAACTCTGGAGTCGGTTCCTCACTGGCTCCCACAGTGTCCTCCAGCTGCTCACCGTGGCTGCCGGTTTGTGATAACCCGTCTTTCATTGGTTCCTCCTCTCCCTCACCTCATTTCCCCACTCTCCTACGGAAGTTCCCTGTCCTCTCAAGATAAACTACCAGCATTCAAATTCCTGTCTCAATTTTGGGGATAATCCATATTAAGACAGATGTTTTTTCACCTAGTAATTAAGCAGATCTTACAGGGGCTGAGTTTTTAAAAAAAAATTTTTTTTTAACGTTTATTTATTTTTGAGACAGAGAGAGACAGAGCATGAACGGGGGAGGGGCAGAGAGAGAGGGAGACACAGAATCGGAAGCAGGCTCCAGGCTCTGAGCCATCAGCCCAGAGCCCGATGCGGGGCTCGAACTCACAGACCGTGAGATCGTGACCTGAGCTGAAGTCGGACGCCCAACCGACTGCGCCACCCAGGCGCCACAGGGGCTGAGTTTTTATGCCAAGCCTTAAAGAGTTTTATGCCAGGTCCTGTGAGGGCATTGTTACTGGATCACGGTGGGTCTAGAATGACTCTTCCTAGAAAGTATCTTGAGCACCATTTTTTAGCCTAGCTACAAGGACAGGGGCAAAGATCAGTTAATACACAGAAGAGAAATTCCAAAGAGAAGAACCCTTCAAAGATGAATTTTGCGAAGGCTGTTATCTAAATGAGGAGCAAGTAGGAGGCATCTTGTCATATCAGTGTCAAGTGGACAACTGTTTGCATCTTATATGAGTATTTGTCTAGAAAAGGAGCCACTCCGAGATGAGAGGACAGAGACAAGAACACAGAGGCCTCTGTTGTCTGTCATGATGTCCATGACTTGAAGGTCTCCTTTGCATGATCATGGCTGTCACACACCTCCAACACACACACATCCTACCTTCGGCTTGGCTCCCCTCCATATCTTTCCTGTTCTTTGTGTAGGGTGAATGGAGAGCTCTGGAAAAGGGAGAGTCTGAAACTACGAGGCCATTAAACTATCCAGACATCTCTAATGAGTTTATTAAAATGTTCCCTTCACCTGGAAATATAGACAGAGCCCATCAAGGCTTGTAAAAACAAAACCAAATAGGGTTAAGCCAAAAGAAGCAGAAATGAAGGTCTTTGGGCTCCCACCTCTTACGGCATCCACAGAGTAACCCTTTAAGCAAGTCAATTGGAATAAGAAGATTTGTATGTCCAGTGCCTGCTAGGGATGCTATGGAACGCTGGTTGTGCCCCATATGCAAGTGACTCATCTTGGAATTAAACCCCACCTACCCTCCATTCACCAAGGCAACCGTGAATACTGACCTGAGCTGCTTCAGCCTAGAGAAAGGTATATCTTTTTCCTAATCTGTCTGGCCAGAGGAAACACCTGTTTCTAACTCCTGACCCAGGAGGAGCACCTTTTTGTAATCTGAACAAAGTCACTGTATGGGCTAACAGCCCCATTATGTGCAAATGGCCAGCCCCAGTCCATTTTGTAAACTGATCTCCCAGAGTAGTAGAAGATGGAAAGGAATTAAGGAGACCAAGCAAGCATAACTTGTCTGGAAGGCTTCTCAGATCCAGAGCTTCTCACCTTAGCATGGAACTTGATGCCACTGAAATATGTGGACAGAGCCTCTGTGTGCTTTCTCCAAGGGTCCTGGGTCCGAGGAGGGCCAAGAAGGAGAGGAAGAACAGAAGGTGATTCCTTCTCCGCCATAGGCCTGGACCTAGAACTCAGTTCTAGAGGTTATCTCTTGATCACAGAGCCAGCCCTGAGCTGGTCTTGAGACATCAACCTTCAGCTAAGAATCAACCTAGTTTTTTAGAACTGTTTTGAATATGATGGAGGCCAGTCCCTCTTTTAAAAAGCCATCAAGTAAGTTCCCAAAGTTGGCAGTTACCCAGTTGGGCCTCACCAGGGCCTGATCACTCAGCCATCTTCACCACTGAATTAAGTTAGGAAGGGCCCAGGCTTCTGAGCTCAGGCTTCTAAAGGACTATGGAGCAGCTTCATTCATTCAGCCAGATTTAGTGAGCACCTACTCTGCGCCAGGCACTGGTAGTTACTTGGGTACAACGCTGAACTAGTCATGCGTGGCCTCTGTCTCCAACAAACTCCCACTCAGATGGAGAGACAGGCAATAAAACAAGAAATTACCCCACTGAGTAACAGTGCTGTGACACACAGAAGCCACTCATTTTTGAAGGAGTAAATGAATGAAAGAGCGAATGAATGAGTGAACTATGGACTGTTGTGCTATGGACTATGGACTGGGGGATTAGAGAAGGCTTTCTAGAAAGTGATTTGTAACCTAAAGGATGTATAAATTTAGCCATGTGAAATGGAGTAATGGGGAAGAGTACTCTAGGCAGAGGAAATGGCATGTGCAAATGGCCTGGGCTCGGGAGGGCAAGATGTGGTGGCAAAGCCAAGAAAATTCTAACATATCGGCATAGGTTGTGGGGGTCACACGGTGGGGGTATGTGGAAGAGATAAGGTCTGTGAAGTACTCAGGGGTGGGTTGCAAAGGATACTGTCATCCATTTTGAAGAATTTATATTCATCCGAAGAAATGGGACGTTTAAACAAGCTGGAGATGTTGGTATTTTCAGGCACCAGAGTCAACCCAATGAGAACATTTCAGAGGACCTTTATCTCTGTTTTCTGGAAGGATGGAAAAGCATGATGCCTTATACAGTTCTCAGTTCTAATTACACAAGTTACATGTGCATAATAGTCATGGTCAGGTGGAGACAAGCTGAGCGTCTTTGTGAGCTCAGAGTGTGGGGTTGAGAAGGCGAACAGGGCAAAGTCCCCTTCTGTATCCACTAGCCTGGAGGGGCCTCACACTCAGGAAATCCTTGCCTATGGGGACCCATGATGCACCAGGGCAAATGCATTGGAAGTGGTAGCCAGGGCTGGGAACAAGTACCTGGGAAGAGAAAGGCTAGCCTGGATGCCCCAGGGTAGCAAGCCAGTTACAATGGATAGATAATGGAAGCTGTTATACTCACAGGCCCCTTCGTTTGAGTTACCTTCTAGCCTTGTTCTCCCCAAAAAGGGCTTGCCTGATTCCCTGCACCCATCCTGGAACCAAGCTCCAGTCTGAGAGCCCATCAGTTTTCTCATTCCTGACAGAGGTGGTAGAAATACACATGTTGCCAATGAACTCCTAGAGGTGGGAAAGATACAGCATCCGCAACTGCAAATGGGAAGACAAAAAGGAGGCGCTGAATGGGAACAGGGCCTTTACCTTCTTTTTAAAGAAGTCTCACTCAACAAAACTCCACTTGAGCAACATTATTTTAAGGTCCCTTGTCCCAAAGCAAAGCTTGCCAGATCACCAAGCAGATAAAGATGACAGGGACGGCTGTGCTGGGGAGAACTTGGTAACGCTGGACCATCACCCTGTCTGTGTGCAAAGCCTCCTGGGAGAATCCACAAAGGAAGTTCCGCCTCCCCAGTCCAGAAGCTGACATCCTGAGCCGCCAGAGTTTGCTGTGATTCTCGCAGTTCTGGGGTCTCTGTGCCTCACCCTCGTGACCAATTGCTGAGAAGGCAGACATGGTCCTTTAAGAAAGCCCAAAAGTCCCACTCCTTTAGGACCAAGTTACCTGTAATAAGGGGTGGGAGGGAAGCAGGCTCTTGACGGTGAGGTCTCACTGATATTGGTGGCCCCAGGACAAGAGTATAGAAGGAGGCCTACATACTGGATGTCTAAATGTTTATAAGTCAAGCCAGCAAACCTAAACAAAATATGTTCTCCTATCCTGGCAAACATACCTCCAAAATGATCTGGAAAGTCAGGTTTGAATTTAGAACCTCAGACCCCTCAGAGTGGCCGGCCACAACATGGCAGTGGGGGGTGGGGGCGGTGTCCCTGCCTCAATGCCCTGGTCCCTGCCTTTCTCCTCCTGCCTCTTACACCAACCAACACCGTGATGGGCCTCCCACACATGCACATAGACACCCCAGCCTGAACATCTAAGCTCTGTACAAATAGTCACCCTTGGACTTAAGAGTGTGCACACCTAAAGCATGGTTATGCCCCCAGGAGAACAGATCCATGGATGAGCCTGCAGAGATCCTGAAAGGGGTCCCAAGGGCCATTTAAACAGAGAACAGAGAATTCTGGGATCTCAGGTATCCATGAACTGGTAGTGCCCTCCTGGCCTCACAGATCTCTTGCCCCATGAGGATAGTTACTGCTGGAAGAGGTCCAGGGCAAAGATTCCTCTTGCCCACAGCTAAAGAAGCACAGTAGTATTGGCAGGGGCCAGACCAAACCCACTGTGTCAATCACAGCTGGGACACTGGTCTGAACGTTTTAAGAAAACCACCCACTGTGCTTCTAAACACAGACACCATTGCTTTCCCAAGGGCTGGCTCAACCTCCTTTCCTCCTTCATCTGTCCCAGTTCAGGCCCAAACAGGACTCTGGGAAACCCTCCCCATTCCCATTCACCCCAAATCCAAATGTCCAAGCCCCTCCCAAAGCCCTTTGTCACAAGCACACCCTCGTGATCTGGATACCCAGACAGAGGCAAGCTCTAGCCCCTACTGCATTTTCAGCAAGGGTTTCTTGATCCAACTTGGGCATTAAGGGACTGATGAGGTTAGTGTTGATGGCCTTGAGGTCCCCTTGCTGAGAAAACCAAACAGATCTGATGCCTCACCCGTTAGGAACACTGAAAAACCAAAACTCAAAGCTGAGGGCCAAGTGTGAGGGTGTGCAGAAAGGTGTGTGTTTTTTCTTGTCATTTTCGACTCTAATGATGGACTCACGTTGCCCGCTCTTCCCTTTCTCTTACACCTTACCTACCTACTAAAGGAGGAGCTCTTGCTTGGTAAGTGGATATAATCCGCAAAGACATGAGAGAATTTATTAGAAGCCACTCGAGAGCCTTAGCTACCTTCTCCAGGGGGAAAAGGACACACACAAATAATCGTAGAGAGCTTTTTTTTCGTTTGTTTTCAGTCAGACTATTTGACTTCCATTTTTTTTGTCCCCCTTTCTTTTCCCCTTTAGTTGAAAACTACTAAAATGTCATTTTGTGACCTTGACTTTATATTTAAAAAAAAAAAAAACTTCTCTTTATTTCATTTCTTTTCCCCTTGCAATATTTGTTTAGGGTTCTATTCAGGGAACTTTTTTCTTTAAAAAAAAAAAAAAAAAAAAAAGGTCAAATTCGTTGAGGATTTGGTTGAAGTTTAAAATTTTGGCTTTATCTTTTTTTTTTTTTAAGTTCCAAGATATGTTTTTCATGTCCATTGCCCCATTTCTTTTCCCCTCCCCCTTCCTTTATTTTTATTATTGTTTTAGCTTAAGGGTGTTTATACACCCCCCCCCCTTTCGATTGAGTTGTCTGTTTTGTTTGAGTTAATTCATTAGAAATTAAATTTTGTATAATTTCCTTTTTCTTTTGTTTAATCTGGATCGCATGCTTTTTCTCTGCATGATACCTAAATCTTCCAGTTATTCTAGCAGGGGGTAAAAAAAAAAAATATCTCCTTTCTGTGGTATTCTTTCAGGAATTTGTGCTTTTGTTTTTTGGCGTCTCTTCTTTCCTCTTCTCTCTCTCTTTCCTTTCGTTACAGTGCATCATGACGGTAAACATTTCTTGGTTATTTAGACACAGTGCACAGGCCCGGCGATCAGCAGTGTCCAACGGGTGTTTTTGCTTTCAGATCACTGGGTCGGGGTCTGCAGCTGACCTCTTTACCAAAACAGCCAGCCCGCTCACCACCTCCAGAGGACGCTCCCAGGAGTATGACTCAGGCAATGACACCTCCTCGCCACCCTCCACGCAAATCAGCTCAGCCAGGTCACGGGGTCAAGAGAAGGGGAGCCCCGGTGGGGGCCTAAACAAGAGCCGGGAACTCAACTGTGGAAACACCTCTGATTCAGGGAACTCCTTCACCACCTCCTCACCCCAGAACAAGGGGGCCACTTTGGAGAATCTCTCCCCCACCAGCAGGGGCAGAGAGTCAAGGTCAGTGCACTTAGGCTGGGTGGGGGTGGGGGGTGGGGGGTCCTGCCTTAGCTCCACCTTCTCAGTCTCTCACCTTAGCCCTCTACCCACCCACTCCCCACTCCTAACCCAGGACTCTTTGATTTGCAAGAGAGAGAAAACTCAACTCAAACTGGCATAATTTAAAAAATATATATCCAAGGATATCAGCTTCGGGTACAGCTGGATCCAGGGGCTGAAAAGTACATCATTGAGAATCTATCTTTCCCATTACATCTCTGAGCTCTGCTTCCCTCTCTATTGGCTTCATTCTCAAGCAGACCCTCCCAAACATGGGCACATATGCCAACCATTCTGCAGGTTAGCCAGCCAATGGAAGCAGAATGCCTCTTTCCCAAAAGTTTCAGCAAAATACCAAGGCAGATTCTCATTGCTTCTGCTTGGCCCATCTTGGTTCATCTGCCCACCCTTGGATCAATCACTCTGGCCCAGGAGATGCTGTGCTTTTGGCAAGAATTTGTCACACGCTACCATCAGGGCTAATGAGTAGTCTTCCCACATACACAAAACTTGGGGGAGGTCTGGTTCTCTGAAGGAAAAGTCAGGGTACTGATATCAGGAGGGACAGAGGCAGGTGCACCCGGGTGTCTCATTCAGTGAAACCTCCGACTTCGGCTCAGTTCAGCTCAGGTCTTGATCACATCGTTCATGAGTTCAGCCCTGCATCAGGCTCTGCAATGACAGCATGGAGCCTGCTTCGAATCCTCTGTTTCCCTCTTTCTGCCCCTCCCCCACTCTCGCTCTCATGCTCGCTCGCTCTCAAAAAAAATATTTTTTTTGAAAAAATTTTGCTAAAGGAAGGACAGAGTCTGGGCAGGCAAAAACAAATGTCAGTTTTACCATTAATCTCAGGAGAAAGTCTAACATTAAATCCACTGAAAGTCAACTGTCATTTTAAAAAGTTCAAATGCATTGAAAATCTGTGGCAACAGAAAAACCTGCTCCTGGATGTTTGTAGCAGCTTTATTCATAATTGCCCAAACTTGCAATCAACCGAGACATCTTTCAGTACATGAATAAATAAACAAACTGTGGTCCATCCAGACAATGGAATATTATTCAGCAATAAAAAGAAATGAGCTATCAAGCAATGAAAAGACAGGGAGGAGCCTGAAATGTATACTGCTGAATGAAAGAAGCCAATCTAAAAAAGGATGTAGCCTGTATGATTCCAACTATATGACATTCTGGAAAAGGCAAAACTGTGAAAAATAGTAAACAGATCAGTGGTGGGGGGGGGGTGGTTAGGGGGTAGGAGGGATGAACAGGTGGAGCACAGATTCTGTGTGACATTGCAGTGGTGGATACGTATTTTACATTTGTCAAAACTCACTGGGTTCACAAGAGTGAACCCTAATATAAACTCTGGGCTTCGGGGGATAATGATGTCAGCGGCGGTTCACTGATTATAACAGATGTATCACTCTGGTGTGGGCTATTGAAAGGCGGGGGAGGTTGTGGGTGTGGAAAGTACGGAGGGTTCCCATATACCTGCAGAGTATGTCTGTGTGTGCACGCACGTGTGCACACATGTGTATCTTAACCCACTTGCTAGATGCAGTTTTTCTGCAGAAAACCCTTTCATGCAGTTGCTTATGAGCCAGCTGTAATTCTAGTTCATTACCCCCTTACTCTCTCATTCAAGAAATCACAGCAAAATGCTAATCACTGAGGATAATGTCACAATAATAGCTAGTAAAAATCGCTGATCATTTACTCTATATCATTCACTCAGTTACTTATCCCTCTCCTAGTTTTCAGGCACCTCCTGAATGCCAGCCACTCAGCTTGGTGCTGGAGATACAAAAATGGCATGGTCCCTTTCCTCGGGAGCATGTAATTAATGGGGCGGATGCAGAGATACAAGAGGGGTGGAAAAGGTTTGCGGGTATATTCTGCCATGCTAACAGTGGGGTCTTCTTTCTTCTGGGGGTGGGAGTCTGCTTTTGTTCAGAGTGGCCAAGATTTCAGAATGATAGCCGAAGCCCTAGCAGTGAAGCTGTTAATGGCTTCTTCAAGGACAGAGCACCCTTTTGTCCCCAGCACACACAGCCCACTTCAGTCCTGGACAAACAACTTGGCATCCACACGTAGCCTCTGGTTTGCCAGCCCCAGGACATCTCTGGCCTCAGTTCACGCCCAAGACTGCCTGGGAGCAGGGCTCCCAGGGCTGGGTCAGAACAAATGTCAACATCTCAAAGAAAAGGGAGTGATGTCCCCAGATGAGACGAAGGACATACTTCAGGGCAGAAGAAAATAGAATAGCACTAACAACCACAATAATGATAATGGCTGCTAACATTTGTGGAGCCCTAATTATATGCCAGGGGCCATGCCAAGTGCTTGCCATGGACAATCTTCCTTGATTCCTCCTTGAACCTTTATGGCATAGGCATTACGATAGACCTTTTTTAGCTGATGGGGAAACTGAGACTCAGAGTAGTTGAGAAACTCAGTTCATAAGGGCCAACACCAGGATTCAAACACGTATCTGTCATAGAGCTGAAGCTAAAGCCTGAGTGGCATCCAGCAGTTCCCTGTTTAGTTTGATCTTATGTGGACAGCCAAATTAAATAATTTAGACCCAGCCTTTCATTTTGAAATTAACTGATCTCTAAAGTCATGGCTGTGTATGTCATATCAGCAATGAGCAGAGGGCTGAATGGAAGAGGTATCATTGGCTCTAAATCAAGGGAACCTTCAACAGTGAAGGTAGGAGACTGATGAAGTGGAGGGGGCATGGGCTTTGGAGCTGGACAGATCAGGGTTTGAGACTCTGAGTGGCCTTGAGGAAGTAATTAACCCTTCTGAAGAGAATAGTGCCAGTTCCATAAGGTCATTGGGAGGACCAGACAAGATGATTCTTGTTTAGCACCCAGGACACTAAGAGGCTCAAATGTTTACTTCACAACTATTTATTCATGACCTAGGCCAGATGAATCAGGCTCTGTCCAAGGTGCTGGGATACAGTATCCAGAGACATGAGTCCTCTCCCTCAAGCTCAGTGACTGGAGGAGGAAGAGACAATTTTAAGACCAAGTGAGGTCTTCTAGGGACGGGGGCATGAGGGGTGGAGGGGAAGTGGGGGTGGTGCCTAGGGGCTGGGGGCTGTGGCAGCACATTGGAGGTCACCCAACTAGACTTAGGGGGATGTCAAGAAAGGCTTCCCAAAAAAGGTGAGGTCAAACTAAAACCTGAACCATGAGTAGTTATTGTTAGGTGAGGAGGGGAGGAAAGAGGGTTGCAGGCAGTGTGAATGTTCTGAGGCCTGGAGACAGGGAAGGAGCAGGGGGATTTCAGGAGGAACTAGTAGTCCATTATGGCTGGAGTCAAGAGAGGAAAATGCCAAGAGCTGAGATTGGAGGGGTGAGCAGGGGTTGGGTCATTATGAGCCTGGAAACTCTATTAATGTGATTTGAACTTGACTCTTGGCACAAGCCAAATGAACATGCCCTTACTGAGAATCCAACAGGAGCTTTATATGGCCCTAGGCAGGGTGGAAATACAGAAGACAGGGCCCTGCCACTGGGTGATTTTGAACAAGCCATCACTCTTCTTTGGGTCTCAATTCCCCCATCTGCAAAATGGGCTACACCGAAAGTTTCCCAAACTTAAACCACCTACATGGCACCTGCTTGATTTTAATCATATCCCTGTACTACTGGTACTCGTATTTAACTTGACAAACTCACTTTTTTTTATATAAGGAAACTTATACTACTGTCTTACATAGAAAATTTATAGCATTCATCCTAAATAGAAAGCACCTGCAAAAATACATGATTTTTTATATGAAAATACATAAAGACAGTGGATTTAATTCTTGTTAGTAACAGTTGCCTGCCCAAGGCTCTTGAGCACCAGGTCTGGGAGACTGCCAGTGTTCCAGAAATGGTGGAAAACCCACTAGTACCCAATCCAGTGTCTCTAATGTACTCAGATGGGCTGAAAAAGACTCAAAAGGGAATAAATCTCTCACTATGTGATTTGATGTTATTTACCATTATGCCCGTGCCCACTGACCTACTCTGAAGTGCCCCCTCTGGAATGCATCCCCCTCTGTCCCTATTCCTCTACCAGCTGTGGCCTAGAAAGTCTTTCCAGAGGTAGTAAGATGGGACTAGGTGGAAAGGGGTTTCTGAGGGCACCACAGCCTGGGCAAAGGTAGGGAGAGGAGTGTTACCTAGAGATGCCTCCAGGCTGGCGGTCAGGCCAGTGCTAACAGGTGTTCTCCCCACATCTGCAGAGGATTTCAGTCGCCATGTCTGGAATGTGCGGAGGTGAAGAAATCTGGTTTGGTCCCAGCCACAGCCCGGAGCTCCCCCATGAGAGGATGCTCCCGCAGCCCTTCCTATGCCAGCACCCGCTCTTCCAGTCACTCCTCCCGATCCCCAAACCCCAGGGCCTCCCCCAGGTACACCCGAAGCCGATCCACCTCCTCCGGGAAAAGGTGAGTGCAGTTTTGATCTCTGTTCTGCAGCGCTTTCGTCCTTAGGGAGCTAGTTAAGGTAACTGGACATGTCCTTTGACCCACCGGTGAAAGAAGTCAGATTTGAGTTTGAATGCCCACTACTCCCATTCCTAGCTGGTGGCCTTGGGCCACAGATAACCTCTCCAAGGCTCAGTCTCGTCATCTGTAAAATGAAAACATTAACCTCTCGTACCTCGGTTTCCCGACTTACAGAATGGGCTTAATAGTACCTAACCCTAGGATCTGTTGAGGATTAAATGAGATAATGCACAAAAAGCATTAGTTCAATGTCTGACACATAATAAAATACATAACAATCATAGCTAACATTTCCTGTGTGCTGGCTCTGTGCAGTATGTGATTTGCCCTAATTTACTCATTTACAATTCTATAGGGTAAGTTCGATTATTTACTCCCTTGTATAAATGAGAAAACAGAGGCCCAGAGAAGTGAAATCACCTGCCAAGGTCACACAGCTAGTAAGTAGCCTTAGATAGTAAGAATTCAGTCAGAGGAAGTGGTCGATATTATTATTGATTGCCCAGGAAAGGGCCAGCCAGGTTCCTCTGCCTGGCGTCCAGAAAGAAAAAGGTCACCCCCTGAAGACCAGCTGAATAAAACCCTACACTTCCGGGGCGACCCCGGCGAAGCCCAGCAGGCCCCTCGGAGACTGTTTACTCTCCCGCAGGTCCTACTCTCGCTCTTCCAGCTATTCCTCCAAGTCTGGCAAGAGGAGCCCCCCCAACAGAAACTCTCGATCGCGCCGCAGCCCCAGCTATTCGCGGTACAGCCCGAGCAGGTACAGGCCCCGCCCCCCAGGCACAGGCCACGCCTCCCAGCTCCCGTCTGGGGAGCGTCACCCAAGCCCGCCCCGCTTACCCCTTTGTCCAGCACGGCACGAGTAGGGATGGGAAGATGACCCAGCATCCTCGTCTTCGCTGGAGTTATTTTTGGGGGCCCTAATGCACCCGCTATACCCACCCCCCCGGCCTCTTCACACACCTAATACTCCCCTTCCCCATATTCAGAGCCCCCAGTTCTTATGCACGCACCAGAGCCCTCTTGGCGTTCACGTCCTCGCCCCCGTGGCAGCCGCGCCCCTGTTATGCCCACCCTCGAAGGCTGACACCCCTGCAACGTGCCCAGCCTCACCCCCAGTACACACCCACAGCCCCCTGGGGCCCCGGGAGGAAGCCACCACCTGCCCCAGGGCACAGGTGAGAGGCAGTGAGTGCCCCTGTCCCACGCGTTCACGCGGGAAAGCCAGCCGCAATAACCCCCGCACCCCTTCAGGGAGCGGGACCCCAAGTACAACGAGAAGGACTCGCAGCAGCGGGAGCGCGAGCGAGCGCGTCGGAGACGGCGGTCCTACTCGCCCATGCGGAAGCGCCGGAGAGACTCCCCGAGCCACCTGGAGGCGCGGAGGATAACCAGGTGAGGCCAGGAGGGCCGGGGGTGCCCATCTCCACCCTCATTCCCACCCCTCCTACCGTTGGGGCCTCGGGCCCTCCCCGTGTCCCCTTGGAGCTGGAATTCAGGACTGTGGGAGCTCAGGGACGCTGCGGGCCCTGCAAGGAGGGGGCAGGGCCTCCGGGGCGGGGCCAGGGTGGGTGCCTGGGACAGGGGCGGGGCCAGCCTGAGGAATCTGTTGGGCCGAGGGGGTGTGGCCAGGGTCTGTGGAGCGAGCTGGGGTAGCGTCGAGGCAATGCGGGCCAAAGCAGTGGGGCAGGGCCTTTGTCTGGGGGTGGAGCCGGCCACTGGAGGCCCAGCACCCTCAGACCCACATGCCAGGCTTTAGTAGACTCTGATCATACCCTGCACCAACTGAGGAGAGGGCAAAAGGATCGTCTGGGTGCCAGAGGGACTTAAGAGGGGGAGAGCACTGAATCTGGAGTGCATTCTTGGCTGTGCCACTTTCCAGATGAGCAGGGAAAGTCTCTTCACTTTCCAAACGCTGTGTTTTCACCCATGAAATATTGAAGGCAATAACTCCCAGGAGTATCATGAAAATGAAATGAAAGGGGGCAAAGAGATGTGAACACACTTTGTAAACTTAAATGCAGAACACTGAAACACCAATGCGTGCCATTGCTATTGATTGCATAGACAGACTAGGTGGATATGGTTTCTAACCAGTAAGCTCTTCACAGAGAAAGGCCATAGAAGAGAAGCCTGAGGTCTGAGTGGACCCAAATTCCTTAGGCCTTGAAACCGGGACGAGTGGCTGAGAGCTGCCCTAAAACTGGCTCCTGGCAATCGGTTGGGCTCCTCCTCCTGGCCCTCCAAGGGTCAGCTACTCCTTCCAGAGACCCACAGGATGGGGCTGCGGCGGGGTTTGGGTGCCTGGTTCCTCCTCCCCAGAGATGACCTGGAGGAGGAAAAAGAACCTGTGCCCCAAACAATAAAATGGGGGTAACGGCATCACCTTCTCAGATATCCCACAGATCACCGTGGTACACAGGGACTCCTACACCCTTGACCAAAGGTGACCAAAGGTGTCCTTGGGGTTGACTTGGAGGGAGACAAAGTGGCATTTCTAAAAGGCTCTCTCGTTCCCTTAATCGGTCTCAAACAGTCCATCTTGATGAACCCATTCAGTGTTTCCCAAACTTCAGTCACCCAGCAGCATCTTTTGATTCGTCTGTTTAGGAAGTGTACTACTGTTTACTTAATGTCTGGAAATAGATATGCCCTTTCTTAGAGGTCTATACATCTAATTCAAAAGGAATACACCACAGTATACTATAGTAAATGGAAAATCAGCCTCTCTTACCATAAATAGAAGGTTCTAGTAAAAGTAAAAATAGCAAAACAAAACTGCCATTAAAGTCTAGACGTAGATTCCTTCACCAGCTGGAGGCTCTGAGCCCCCGGCTTGCTTTGTTAAAAAGTGAGGTTATCACTTCTCAAGACACCAGCGCTAGGGCTGAGACCTTGCCCTGGACGGTCTGAGGGCAGCGAGAGGGGCTTAAAAAGAGTGTTTCCGCTAAGGGCCTGGGAAGTGGAAGGCCATGCCGCTCTCCCGGGGGACCGGGCTGGCGCGGTCCGGGTCGAGGCTGGGCGGAGTCTGGCCCTCGAGCAAGCTCCCTCTGGTCTCCGCAGTGCCCGGAAGCGCCCCATCCCCTACTACCGGCCCAGCCCGTCTTCATCCAGCAGCCTCAGCAGCACCTCCTCCTGGTACAGCGGCAGCAGCGGCCGCTCTGCCAGCCGCAGCTATTCCCGCAGCCGCAGCCGGAGCCGCAGCCGCAGCCGCAGCCGCAGCCGCAGCCGGAGCCGCAGCCGCAGCCGCAGCCACAGCCGCAGCCGGAGCCGCACCCGGAGCAGGACCCGCACTAGCAGCAGCTCGGGCTCCCGCAGCCCCAGCCTGGGCTCCCGGAGCCGGAGCCGGAGCTACAGCTCAGCAGACAGCTACTCCAGCACGAGGCGCTAAACGAGGGCCCTCCCTTGAGCCGGCTGCCTGGGGGGTGGGGGGCCCTTTCCCTCTGCCGGCCTCCCCCGCTCCCTGCCCACCCTGCCTTCTCCTTGGTGACAGACATTGAGGGCTCCTGGACCCTGTCCTTCCTGCTCTCCTGGGGGGTAGGAAACGAAAGTACAGGGGCTTCGGCCTCTATGTCAAGCTGCTAGGAGCCTCCACCAGCACCACCCTGGGGCTCAGCACAGGCCTGGTCATATGGAGAGAACCATCCTCTGTTGGCACAAAAACCCTCCAGGTTTTGTAAGAAGCGATGGGTTCGTGACTCAACAGTTTGGGCCTGGCCAGGAAAAACAGAGTTTTGCTAACCCACTGCTCACAGGATGCATATGGGAGGCTAGGAGTCATTTGTCACACCTGCCCTCATTCTCCTCTCATCCCGTCGTGTGTGGACCCTCACGGGGTGGGAGGGGATGAGAGGAAACCAAGAGCAGTGAGGCCCAGGAGAGGGTGTCGCGCCTTTCACCTCCCCAAACAGGCCCAAGCAAAGGCCCGGAGGATGCTTGAGGGGGATAGAAGGGGACCTATCTGAGTGGGGAATGTGGATGTTTCAGTTGGTAAGAAGTGTCAGGAGGTAGGAGATGGGTTCTCTGCCTGTGAATATAGCAGCAAAGGGCAAGGGTCATTCTGCCGCTCCCAAGATCTCAGCACAGTCAGGAAGAGCAGTCCAGTAGATTCTAGCAACGGAGAGGCCACCACATGGCTTAGACAGCCTCTTGGCTGTTCACAGGGCCCCTGAACCTCACTGAGAAAAGACACAGTGGACAGTCAGGACAGCTTGGTGTGCAGCCCCACATCCCAAGTTTGCCTCAGCCCCCACTGGCTGGCACCAGCTTAATTCCACAGGACCATCTGCTGAACATTCCCCAGGGCCGTGGCCGGCTGCCAGTCCCCAGCGCCAGCCAGTCTGGCCTTACCCTCCAGTTGGAGCCCGCCTGCCCCCTCCCCACCGCCCAGACTGCCACACCCTGGATCCCACCCAGTGTGGCTGAACCATCTAAACCCGCCCTCAGCCTAAGCTACCCCCTTTGCCTCTCAGGAATGTTGCTGGGATGGGGCATAGTAGCTCAGGTTTTGGGGCAAGACCCAAGTCCAGAGAGTCTGGGGGGGACAGGGGCTTGGGAACTCCATGGCTTCCGAGGCTTCCTGTCAGCCAGAGCCCACCTTTATTTCTGCCCTCTCCCTGTCTTCCCCCTGCCCAGGGCCGGGCAGCATGGGTAAGCTGATCTCTGACACACAAACACCACCAGCTGCTTCACCCACAGAAGGCACTGAGAACAGGGGTGTGAGGGAGAAGGTCCTTAAAATAAACTCCTGGGCATCCCCCTCACCAGCTGACCGGCCTTCCGGAGCCCTGTGGGTGAATGTCAAGTTTGCGGTGGCAACAGCGGCAGGGCAGGGCATGGAGGGAGATAGTGAGGGGGGACAGTCAACAGCTCTGGATACTGGGGGGCGAGCTATGGGGAAGCAGGGACCAAACACTCTTCTTCCTCCACACCCCAGGGACAGCATTTGGGAAAAAATCCCTTTTCTTGACATCAGTGACCCGTCTCCCCGACACCTTGTCTTTCCCAGTCCATCAGCCCGTGGGGCCAGAAACTGCCCTGCAAACTCCCACAAGTCCTTCTTCCACCAGGAGAGCAGCGAGAGGTGCCCCAGACAGCGTGGGGTGACCTGGCCTTCCCCCGATGCCCTCTGGCCCAGCCCTGGGCCCCACCCGCCAAGACTGACAGATGCCAGTGCTGTCACCACAGAAGGCCGGATGGCAGGTGCCTGGGACAGGGGCAGGTGCCCTGGGAGGGCATGTACAGCAACTGTAAATAACCCTCTTCCCTGCCCGGGAAACCAGCCTGGGCTCCAGTCTCCCATCACGGAGACAAAGTCTTCTCCGAGCCGCAGAACCTCTGGAGCCACAGACCCTCCTTAGCAGGACAGCAGTGAGAGAGGCCTGGGAGCCTCCCGTCAGACTGCCTTCAGACAACTCTAGGGGACCATTTTGCCTGGGGCTCCTAGCAAACCTATTATTTATTTTATTTATGTTTATTTATTTATTTATGTGATGATCTCTCTCTCTCTCTCTCTCTCTCTCTCCCCCTTGGTTGCCATTAGCAGTATTCAACTATTTATTTATTTATATGGAGAGGTGTGTGTGTGTGTGTGTGTATGTGTGTGTGTGTTGGCAGGGGGCGGGGTGCTTCTGAATTATTTTTGTGCATCTCTTTTTTTCCCTCGTGTCTTTGTGGATGAGATCTGAGAGGCCGGATGTGGCTAGGGATTTTGGCTTTGTTCCCGCAGGTGAGACCCACAGAGCTCTAAGTCCAAACAGCCTGGAATTGGCCTGGGGAGGGGGACACCTCAGACCTAAGGTTCGTTATGTCAGTGAGGTTCAGGCTTGCTCCCCAGCTCCCTGCCCACCAGCTACCTCACTGAGGTATCAGAAAAATGAAAACATTCACAAGGCTTGTGAGCTAAAGGCCTGAAATGATACACTGGAGTCACAGCTCACATGGGGGTTGGAGTCTAAAGTTAGCATAAGCTAAGGTAAAACTTGCAGCGTCAAAATCGTCGGTGTGAGTGCTTTAGGGAGGCACCTGCTGGGAGACGGATGTACCGTATGTCGCCCACTGATGAGGCTTCTTCGTCAGTACTGCAGGAGCTGTCTTGCGTTTGGGGGGCCATGGTGGTTGAACTGGCATCTGGTTTAGCACTGGGATCGAACTTTGAGTGGACAAAGAGAAAGCAAGGCAGGAATTGGGCTGAGGGAGTGGAGAGAAGATGCACATGGGGTCTCACCCTTACTCCAGCAGAGACAATAGTGGGCAGGATCACTCCCTAAGCGACTCTGAGCATCCTGGTGGGTTTCGTGTAAATTACACATCCTTCTGCTTCCATTGTAGCTAATTTCTCCCCAAGCACTGAGGCTTTTCCAGGCTGCTCTCTTCCTTCTGCAGGAGGCCCACTGCTTCCTGGAGTGGTATCAACCTCCCCAGGAGAGATACACAGACCCAAAGTAGAAGCCTTTTGCTGGGATCTCCTGCTTTCCATCAGGGAAGAGCACAACGCTATTTCAGAAATTAGAGAACGGAAAAAAAAAAAAAAAAAAAAAAAAAAAAAAGACAAGATGAAAGGAGCAGCCGGAAGTTCCCCCAAGAAGGTCATTGAGGGTCACATCAAGCCAGGATCTAGAGGCCTTTCTTTACCAGTCCTGCCCCTCTGACTGGCAGTGTCTTCCTGCTGCCTGCCAGAGAGGCCCCGCCCCCACCCTCTTTCCAAAGTCATTCACTGCTTTGAAATTGCCAGATTCTCTGGTCCAGCTTTGAGTTTGGTGAGACTTTTGCAACATCCCTGGTCGTTTCCCTGGCAATGTGACTTTACCCTGCTCTATCCCAAGCAAGAAGTACCTCCAGCCAGGGGAAAGTTGCAAGAAGGCTGCTTAAATGCCTCCAGGGGGAAAACCTCTGTGCCTCCCTCTTGCCCAATGTGATTCTCTAATTACCTTTACATTTCCTTTCTTTTGCATCCAAAATTAAACAGCTTCTTGGGATGCTGGTGACCTTGCTTAACCAAAGGCCCCAGCCCCCCCCCCTCCCCCGGGCCCCCACACTTCCACATCCCTATTTCTCTGCCTATTTTGCCCACATTACCTCTGCTTCCAGGGAATGAGAAAAATCGGCTGAAATCTGCTGGTGGCAAGCATTCATTTAAAAAAATTTTTTTTTTTAAAAGCCAGTATTGGGGGGTGTGACTTGAGGCCCAGAAACATACAGCCCACCTGCAGCCTTTCTGGATGAATGAACCTGGACAGATCGCTTCATTCCTCTGGGCCAAAGATTCCCCCTTTTTAGGCAAGTTTTTGAGATACAATCCAGAATGTTGACCTGAGGGTTGGGAAATTGTCTAAAGACAGAGTGAGTTCACCAGGACTGAGAAGCAAAAAGGAGAACACCCTCAAACATTTTCAGGAGGTTCTCAATCATTAGAATAAAACGTATGTGAATTCCTTCAATTAAGAAAAGCTAACTCACTCAAAGCCCCCTCGAGGTCTGACCGCACGCATTCCTCTCTCTGTCTCTTTCTTTGTGAAGGAAAGTCAGTCTTTCAGAAAAACAAAATTGAGATGTTTGAAAGACACAAGGGTCTCAGTCTCAGAGAGCCCCCATCATTTCATTAGCTCAGAACCGTCCTCTTTCCCAAAGGCTTTCCTTGAAGAGAGCCAACATTTGGGTACTCCTAAAGGTTCCAAAGCCCTTTTTTTTTTTTTAAGTCTCACTCCCATCATGTCTCCTGCTATATTCTTTTCCATGAATATTCACAATCGTCTCACAAGCATCTGTCTTGCCTTGCTTGGCTCTCCAGCTAAACCGAAAAGTTTGATTAAAAAACAAACCAGGATTCCTCAAAATGTTCCCTCCTCCATCAGCCAGCTGCATCCAGTTGAGGAACTTCTGCTTAGATACAGTGTCATCAAGCAATGCTTTCCTGAAACCTCTTCCTTGTCATCTCTGCACACATGAGCCAGTGGTACTGAGACTTGGCATCTCCCTTCTGTCTGTGGCTATTGTTTTGTTTTTTATATTTATTGAGGGTTTTGGGTTTTGGGTTTTGCATTGTAAATACCATGATGGGGGCCCCCTCATCAGATCATGGCTTATTTAATAATTTATTCCCTATTTATTAAATGGTATTGAGAGAGGAGAGGGACCCCTCTTCCCCTAAATTGCTATTGGAAATCGATCCATCAATCAGCTCTGGGTGTGGCTGTCTGCAGCAGGGGCATTATCCCCCAGGTAATGAGTGCTAGAATCACCCAGCAAATTGGAATTGGCAGAAACGGAGTCTTCAGTCATACAAACTAAACTCAAATGGAACTAAAACACTGGTTATCTCCGGGAAAACCTCATTTTGATGGAAATTAATTGAGGAATAAAATGCCTGTGCACGAACCAACTTCTATTAAAAAGTCACAACTCCTTGAAAAAAGAGAGAGAGAGAGAGACAAAATTGTAATTCCTTTTCTCTGGCCAAGAAAAGATATGCCTCATCTTCTAATGAGTTGAGCCAAAGAGGCTGGAACAGGATTCCTTTGTGATTCTCTGGCCCGTGTGTGTCTGTCTGGATGAAACGGAGTGGGTCTCAGGCCTCAGTGTTACCATCTGTAAAATGGGATTTGGCCAAAGTGTTCTTGGCAGGGTGGAGGGAAGGGGTTCTAACTCTGATGTCATGAGCTCCAAACTGTCAGATGTATGGTCCATATGTCTTCTGCCGACTATAGGTTGAAGGATGTCTCCCAAGGAAGGAAATAAAACCCCAAGCATGGACTTCATTTGCAGGGTAAGGTTGTAGTAGCTGAGTCCCGCAGTCAAAAGTGGGAGGCCTTCTAGTGCTGCCACCTTATATAACTCTTATATCCTGGGTTAAAGAAGCCCTCTCTCTTAGCTTGAACTTCTCTCCAAGCCCAGACATCCAGAGATATCAAAGGAGAGACCAAGAAGGCTTCAGCGTTCGCTGGATTTAATCACTGTTTACGTGTCAGGACATATTTTGTATGGTTGTTCTAACAAGCCAGTGACATAGGTCATGTTGCCATTTTCCAGATGAGAAAACTGAGGCCTGGGAAGGGGGAGCTGGCATGCCTAAACTCCCTGGAGTTCAGATCCACCTGGCTCCGTGTCCCACTCTCTCGGTAGCTCTTTCTTGCCAGGTGCATGTTTGAGAACTCTCTGCAGGGTCATTTCTCTCCCAAGTCTTGGCTGCTCGCTCAAGCAGCCATTGGCCAAGGACCTAGCAGGATCCACTATATCAGCCCAGTAGGCTTGGTGCACCCCAAGGCCACCTCTCCACACCGGGGGCTGGAATTCTCATCCGGAAGACCCCAAACAAGGGGACCCGGTACCAGCCCGGCTCGGCCTGAGAAGCCAGCCTCTGCCTGGGACATCCACATCAGAGGGAGGAAGCTCCTGTGTCCTCCAGCATCCTGGGACCCTGTCCTCCACCTAGTGATACCGTGGCCATGGCTTGTTTGATTTCTGGTGTCCACAGCTAAGCATAACCTTTCCGGGGTTTCTGATTTTTCAGCCTGTACGAAACATGTCTCTGTTATAATAAAAGGTTCCATGGTATGGTGTTCTCATATGTGGCCCAGCATCCTCTGTCTATGGGGGGTGCCCAGAAGCAGAGAGGGAGGTAGGGTGGCAGGGAGACGGGGACAGAGAACATCTAAGCAGTATCTGCTGCATGCACACATTGTCACGTTGCTCAACACATTTCTTTAATCTTCAAAACAAACCTGTAGGCACTGTGTTGCCCTAAGCATTTTACATGCAGTATCTTAGTCATCACAACCCTAGGAGGTAGGCGTTAGAGTCTCCTTCCTACAAAGAAGGAGACTGAGGCCCCAGAAAAGCAAAGTCACTTGCCCAAGGCCACAGATTCAATGATAGGATCCAGGCAGGCCGACCCCAGATCCCAGACTGTTCACTGCTCTGCCCCACAAGACTTCAGCTCATGCAAAGGGTCATCAGTTCTCTTAGGTAGAAGAATTTTTCTCCCATGCATTAACGGTCAGGAGGAAGTTCAGTGCAGGGCACAGATTTGGGGCCCCAAAGATCTGGATTCTAATATAGACCCTGCCGTTACTAGCTGTGTGGCACTGAACAAGGACGACACCCTGTTGGGACTTGGTTTGCTCATCTATGAAATGGAAACGACAGTAGCTCCCTCCCTGGGCTGCTGTGGGAATTAAATGGATGGCAGCTCTAAAAAATCATGTGTGTGGGAAGTGCTCAGTGAAAGTGAGCGTGACTACCATTCCCTAAACCGAGACTGAGCCGTGGGAGTGGGGCTCGTGGCGACAGCCATAAGTGGCCAACTGGGAACAGTGGGGTTCCTGCAAGGCCCTGTGGAGGCCTCCAGAAATGTTCTCGGTGTCCGACTTTGGAGCTTCCTGCCGTAGAGAACAGAGGCTGAAAACACCCATGGGGACAGGCAGGTGAGGGAAGGCGGCAGGGTTAGGACTGTGGGGGCCCGGGGAATCCAGAACACCATTGCCAGATCGCTAGCTCAGCTCAGGATTGCCAGATCTCCCCATTTCTCAAGAGAATGTGAATTTTTATTTTTCATTATTTTTTAAATTTTTAGTGTTTATTTATTTTTGAGAGAGAGAGAGGGAAAGAGAGAACGAGTGGGGGCGGGGCAGAGAGAGAGGGAGACACAGAATCCAAAGCAAGCTCCAGGCTCCAAGCTGACAGCACAGAGCCCGACGTGGGGCTCGAACTCGCAAACCCTGAGATCATGACCTGAGCCGAAGTCGGACGCTTAACTGACTGAGCCACCCAGGTAACCCGAGAATGTGAATTTTTAGACAAAATTTCCTGATTTTCAAAACGTGCGTTAACTCAATCTTTTTTCAAACATTATGCAAAGGCAAAAAAAAAAAAAAAAAAGTTATGCAAACACACATACGGATAATGTGTATCATCCCAGGGGCCAGACAGGTCCCCCGTCCTCAGGAATACAGCCCCTTGTCTACAGCAGAATGTCTACACCCGACTAGGGTATCAGCTGGGGGAGAAAGAGCAAACAAAATAGGTTACCTACTGTCCCCTCCCCTTGTAGCTTGCCCCTCTAGAAATCTCCCTTGAAGATCAACTGGTGGGATTAACCTCGCTGGGGTACATCCATTGCTCTCTGCCACAACCGCCATGACACCACCACACACATGGATTTCTCTCTTCCCAAACAGGCTGTCGTAAGGCAGCAACCAGAGTCCCCTTATGAGGCTTCACTGATAAATAATAGTGGTCATAATAATAATAGTTACCTTTAATGGATCGATGATCATGCACGCACCGAACCTTATCAGGCATTACCTTCCTTAATTGTCATAACAACCCTGTTTAGCCCCATTTGACAGATAAGAAAGTTGAGAGTCACAGAGGGAGTGCCACGGAGCCGGTGGGTATTTGAACCTCGGTCTGTGGGCCCCAGGACCGTTTCTTCTGTACCTCTTTACCCCTGAAGGCAGGAGCCCCATAACTCAGAGCTAGCCCTCCGTAAGGGCCCCTGATGACTTTTTCTGGAAAATGTGTCTGCCGGGAAGCTGTCCCTGTGATGCCAGTCATCCCTCAGTGACTCACGGAAGAGGCCTTCCCCTTTCTGTGTCCTGCTCTGGCTCCTGGTTGCAGGAATCAGGTGTTCTTCTGGCTAGGCTATCGGTCTGAAGAGGCACCCCTCCCCCTCCCAGCCTCCACCGTCCTGGCTGCTAGAGAGGGAGAGCGGCTTCTGGAGATGGCTCTCTTTCAGGCCAGATTAGCAGCTGCCCAGGGGTGCAGCTGAGGTAGCATGCAGCCAGCACCCTTAGCGTCTGTAGTCCCAGGGACACACACAGCCCCTCCTCACGGTGAAGGCCATCAGACAAACAGGGGTTCTGGAGGACATCAGAAGATCCAACTTCCCAAGAGGCAGGGGCCAAGGAGTCTTGTGACCTAAGCAAATCAAGCCCCTCTCTGAGTGCTAGTTACTTCACCTGAAGAAACTGGGTCAGGCCAGTGGTTCTTAATGCTGGCTACACATCAGAATGAGCTGTGAACTTTACAAAGCCACCCACACTTGAGTCCCACCCACCCCCAATCGCTTGGGGCGCCTGGGTGGCTCAGTCTGTTAAGCATCCGGCTTCAGCTCAGGTCATGATCTCACGGTTCCTGGGTTCGAGCCCCGCGTCGGGTTCTGTGCTGACAGCTCAGAGCCTGGAGCCTGCTTTGGATTCTGTGTCTCCCTCTCTGCCCTTCCTCCACTCACACTCTGTCTCTCTCGCTGTCAAAAGTAAACATTTAAAAAGAATTGCTGAGGGTAGGTGCCAGGCAGTGGTGTTTTTTAAAATGTTTAGGGGCACCTGGGTGGCTCAGTCAGTTAAGCGGCCGACTTTGGCTCAGGTCATGATCTCACGGTCCGTGAGTTCGAGCCCCGCGTCGGGCTCTGTGCTGACAGCTCAGAGCCTGGAGCCTGTTTCCGATTCTGTGTCTCCCTCTCTCTCTGCCCCTCCCCCGTTCATGCTCTGTCTCTCTCTGTCCCAAAAATAAATAAACGTTGAAAAAAAAAAAAAAAAAAAGAGGTGTGGCGTGTTGGGGCACCTGGGTGGCACAGTCGGTTGGGCGTCCGACTTCAGCCAGGTCACGATCTCGCGGTCCGTGAGTTCGAGCCCCGCGTCGGGCTCTGTGCTGACAGCTCAGAGCCTGGAGCCTGTTTCTGATTCTGTGTCTCCCTCTCTCTCTGCCCCTCCCCCGTTCATGCTCTGTCTCTCTCTGTCCCAAAAATAAATAAACGTTGAAAAAAAAAAAAAAAAAAAAAGGTGTGGCGTGTTACCAGCCGCCACAAAGGTACTGATAACGCCAGCAACAATGCCACCCAACACTTACCTAAGACCCACTGTGTGCCGGGCATGATTCCAAGCACTTCACATATATCAACATAAATTACTTACATTATTTCATCCTCACAGGGTCCTTAGGAGGCAGGTACTATTTTGATGCTGATTTCACAGACGCAGGAAACTGAGGCACAGACCGGTCGCCCCATTAACATAGCTAGTCAGGGGGGCACCGCTGGACCCCAGGATGTGGGTAAGTTCAAAGGGACTCCCCAAGCAGCCTAGGAGGTTCAAGGAAGGCATCGCAGGAAAACTGACTGATGGCCCGGGAAATGAGCAGAGTGGGTCAGACCAGGAAAGGGAGCTCAGGAAAGGGGAGGAGGACAGGGGATCCCAGGCAGGAACAAGTATGTGCGTACAGGAACAGAGCAATGGCTTCCACCTGCCAAAAGTAGGCTCTTGGTCCCCCGCCTACCCTGGGCACTCCTTCCACAGTTCCATGTAACTGGTTTACTTGTTCATGTCCTCATTGCCCATCTCCAAGAGGACAGAAGCCTTGTCTGCTGCCTCATTCATCTCCCCCCTCCCCGCCCGCCCCCCCCCCCCCGTCCCTGTGTGCCCAGCAGGGGCAGCTGTCAAATGATTAAATCTGCTGGGTTACCAGCTCTGCTTCCCTCCCAGTCCCATGCATTTTTGAGCTGGTTGATTTTTACTTTAGGTCGAGGTTGGGGAGTATGGTTAGGAGACTCTGGCAAAGCAGTGATATGTCCCACACAGGGACCCTAAGGATCTCTCACGCACACATTCTTCCAACGAGGGCCTGTGTCCCTCCCTGGAAGTGAGAGAAGGCAGCGTGGGGGATGAGGCAGACACACGTGAGCACCTACTATTCACCCAGCACTGACTGAGTGTAGTCCCTAGGATAAGAGGATGGTGTGATCTTTAGAAGGCAGTGTCTGAGAGCAAGCACTTGGGAGTCAGCAGACCTGGGTTTGAACCTGACTGCTGCTTCCTAGCTGTGTGTCTGTGTGTAAGTGGCTTAACCTCTCTGAGCCTCAGGCTCCTCATCTTTCCAGTGGGGATACTAAAAGTATCAATCTCATAAGGGTCTCATGAAGATTAGCCAAGGTGGTAAACCGTAAAGCAGAGGTGATACACTTTGCCCAGCACCTGAGTTAGTATCATTGTTGCTGATACCAAAAAAGTGGGGGGTGGGGGGCAGGTAGGCTCAGTTGCCCAGGTGAGCTCATAAGTTTCTGGAAGGGTTTCAGGTCACCTTGGCAAAAGTCCCACAGCCTCTCCTCTCACCTTTCATCACCTCGAATACCAAATTCTCAAGAGAGGCACTCCCAGCCGCCGCCCTCCATGAGTATCTTCTCTCAGAAGAATCTAGAGTCTCCTAAGTAAGAACTTGGCGATCTCCCTGGGTATATCTCCACCCTGATATTTGATCATCTTCAATCAGAGTAATTATTTTTTTAATGCTTATTTATTTGGGGGGAGGGTACAGAAGATCCAAAGCAAGCTCTGTGCTGACAGCAGCAACCCAATGCGGGGCTGGAACTCATGAACCGTGAGATCGTGACCTGAGCTGAAGTCGGATGCTCAACCAACAGAGCCACCCAGGTGCCCCTCAACCAGATTAATTCTAACATCAATCTACTAGAGGAATGACACGGGGCACCGTTCAGGCGTTTCCTCCCACAGCCACAGGGTTTCCACTGCCTCTGAATCCTGGCTCTAACGCATCCTATATCATGGCCCACCAGTGATGAGATGACTCACAGCAGTTTTTCTTTGGGTCTTTTTTTGACCCATTGCCAGTGAAACTAGTCAAATGCTTTCTCAAGGTGTAACACTGGGTCCCTTTGACAATCTGCTCTCAAATCTAAACCCCAAATAAACAACACCAATCACATCGAATATATTCATGTTGCCAAATGGAAAGGGGTTGGAACAGGTACACACATGCGCACACACAGTTTGTTTTTTTCCTTCACTTTGAAGCCCATTTCTAGCTTAAGGCTCCATGACCTCCCGTGCTTGGGCTTCAGAGAATCTGTGAATCCTTTGAAATCACGGGCAAACTTTTAATGTATGAAAATACCAGCATTTAGGTGCAGAGAAGCACATATTCCCCACTATTTTCCAGAGGAGCCCAACTTGAAGCCTTTAGGATGCTTCAGCAAAATCTGTCATTACTCTCGTGGGTATGGCAGTTTCTAGTTGCCGCCCAGCAGTCACTTACCTTTTATCCACGGTAGTAAAACCCCTGTTTTAACGAGCTTCATAGCCACCCAGAATAAAGACTGCATTTCCCCATGTTCCTTGCAGCTGGTATAGCCACGTGACTAATTTGGGCCAATGAGATACAGGCAGAATTTCCTCACATTTCAATAAAAGAAATTGTTATATGCTTCTCCCCTTCTTCTTCACCCCTTTTTTCTTCCTGCTGGCTGGGATGTAGACGTGATGTCTGGAACTCAAGTGGCTCCCTGGTCCATGAGGTGGCTTTGGGAATTGAGCCCATATAAGCAGAGCAAGAAGACGGAAGATTCCCAGTCTCTGAGGGCTTTGCAGAACAGGGGTAGCATGTCAGTAACAAGACAGAATGTCTCTGAGCTTTATTGAGAAGAAATAAATTTCTGGGGCGCCTGGGTGGCGCAGTCGGTTAAGCGTCCGACTTCAGCCAGGTCACGATCTCGCGGTCCGTGAGTTCGAGCCCCGCGTCGGGCTCTGGGCTGATGGCTCAGAGCCTGGAGCCTGTTTCCGATTCTGTGTCTCCCTCTCTCGCTGCCCCTCCCCCGTTCATGCTCTGTCTCTCTCTGTCCCAAAAATAAATAAACGTTGAAAAAAAAAATTTAAAAAAGAAGAAATAAATTTCTCTTCTCTTTCGGCCACGGTTATTTTGAGCCTCTGTTTTTCACAGCTAAAATGAATCTTAATTCATACTCAGGGTGAGGCTAAGAGAGTGCTCGGAAGGAGGTATCTTGCTTATCCTTGTCCTTCTCTATACGTCCTCCTCATCTCCTCCAGCCTTCCTCCCCTCCCAGCACAAACCGTGAGAACCCTTTCAGGCCAAACCCTCCGAGGAGCTGTCATTCCCAGACCTAAAAACAACACAAAACAAACTTTCCAAAGCAGTTGCCTGGTGTCATGTCACCAACTGGTCAAACCAGCTCCTGCTCTGACCTCAGAGATGAAAAAGGGGGCCTCAAGATCACAGGCTCTCCAGCTCTCCTTCCCTGGAAGGATCTCAGAGCCACCCCTCTGCATTTGTGCCTCCAATGGCACTTGACCTAAAGGTCTCAAACTGAGAGGAATAGGTACCACTTTCCCAGCAAAGGCTCTTGGCAGAGAAGCAGATAGACTGGTTTATTAGAACGATATTCACATTGAGGAAGTTCTTTTGAAGCAATACCAACAACCACAAAAACACAGAATTGGGAGGTCGATCCATCAGAATTGTCTGCATCATGATGGAGCAAACGAACAAATCCAAAATTTCAGTCTTAAGGGAACAAAGGTTCATCTGTCCGCCATGTCCATTGTGGACCAGCAGGGACACCCTACCCATCAGAGATGTTGGTGACCATAGTGCAGAAGGAAGAGAAATCAACCAAGGGTCCTCCCGTCATGGAGCAGAGGTCTCCCATGGGGTACTCACATGCTTGGAACTGACAGTGACAGATATCACCTCTGCTCACCACTCATTGGCCACAACTAGTTACATGGCTCTTACCAACCACAACGGCATCAGGAAGTGTGTTGCTTCCTATCACGTGCCCTGAATTTTACTGAATCCCAACTACGTGCTGGGTACTGTTCTAGGTGCCCATGACACAGCCCTAAACAATCAGACCACAGTCCCTACCCTCGGCCCCCACGGAGCTTAGGTTCTAATGGAAGGGGCAGACAACAATCGAGGCCTAAAATATAACTCAGTTCGCAGCCGGCGCTAGGAAGAAAAACCAGCTGATGTCAGAGAACATGACTTCAGATCAAATGGTTGGAGAAGGTTTCTCTGAGTAGGTGAAATTTAAGCAGAGACACAAATGAAGTGAGAGACCAGTCCTGAGGAAATCTGGGGGAACAGTGTCATAGGCAGTGGGAACGGCATGAGGGAAGTCCTCAGACAGGAATATGTGTGGCTCTTCTGTCCAAAGGACAGAAAGAAGGCCACCAAGACTCCAGCACAGTGAGCAAGGGGTGGATGACAGCAGGGAATCAGATCAGAAAGGTAGCCAGGAGCCTCAATTTGCTTCATGAAACTTTTGTAGCATCTAAAATTGTTTTAACTGTTGACTGATAATTTGCTTATCGGTAGGCGTGAGAACACAGACTTGTGTCTCATGTCTAGCCCCTAGTCTAGTGCTTTGCACATAAGAACTTAGTAAATATGTGATGAATCAACACATGAGTAAATGAATGAATGGAGTCTCCCCACTCCCCTGTGTCTGCTCCTCCACACACGGTCAACGATCGCCATCACCAACTCGCGGTTGCCCATGTCTTACAACCAGACGGGGAGTCTGATGTGCCCTCTCCTCTCCTCCAGTCCAATCCCTCAGCCAAAATGTTTCTGCTTCTTTAATACATCATGGATTATGTCCACCCTTTATCTCTCCTCAGCCAACAGCCCAGCCCAAGCCACCATCTTCCCAGGACCCTACAACAGCCTCTTCTCTGGTCTCCCTGGAGTTTTGTCCCCCAGTGCCCTCTCCACAAGTAGCAGGTGATTTTCCTAGAACTCATCATACCACTCTCCTTCTCCAAATAGTTCAATGGGTCCTCAAAATGCTCAGGACAAAGCCTAACTCTTAAATGGGGTCCAGAAGGCCCTACATCATCTGGCCCATGCCCACCTCCCCAACCATTTCCCCCTTCATGACCCATGCCAATTATCCAGTGAGATAGGTAGGTACTTCTGACATCCCCCTTTTACAGATGACAAGGCAGAGGTTCAGAGAGGCTAGGCCACTGGCCCAGAGCAGCCGATCTGGGTCTGTTCAGGTTCCTACCCCCCAGGCTTCACTATCTTTCTTAAGCAGTAAGTACCAACACTGTTACTTCTTTAAAAAAAACAAAAAACAAAAAACAAAAAGCCTGGTTAGTTGAGATACTATTTCCCTGGCTGCAGAATGACTATTCGGGCTGTGAAAGGGGACTTCAAAAGCCCTGATAAAGGCCCAGGAATAAGTAGAGGGCCCCTGAGAGCCCTTGGCTAGGGATGTCCCTCTTTGAAGATGGGTGGAGAGGGGGTTGCGTGAAGCCTCTCCTCCCACAGCTGACCCCTGACTCCCTTCTCCCAGGGACATATGCCGCTAAGAGGAGCTCCCATTGAGTCCACTGAGCCCTTGGCTCCGAGAAGCTTTCACACTGGTAACACATAAGGATCTCTCTGGTTGACACAGTGATGGCTTGTCCCAGGCAGCCACCAGGCTTCCAAATATCAGTGAGTTCCTGGCGTCAATTGTTCTACCGAGAACGTCTGGAAGGGCCCAAAGAAGTTTCCAGAGAAGGAGGCCCAACGAGAAGGTGGAGGGAGAGGTGGGCTGGTGAACTGTGGTCTTTCGGGTCCCTTATGGGTTTGGACAGCGCTTGCTCTGGCCATTCAGTGGGGACCACATAGCATAGCCCACTGGACAGCGAAGCATACAGGCTTAGCAATCAGCACACATCTGCCTCTGTGCCTTTAGTTTTCAACAGAAAACAGTTAACAATATACTACTATCTCATAGGGTTGTCATAAGGAATGACAGAGGTAACGTAGGGTCTTTAGTGGAGCTTGGCACCTAAGAGTTCTCCAGCAACGGTGGAGATCATTACTATTTTGTTGTTTGGGGAGCTGTTATCCACAGGCTGCGGAGCACAGACTCTGGAGCCAGACTGTCTGAATTTGAGTATCAGCTCTGCTACTTTGTAGCTGTGTGAGCTGGTGCGAGTAATTTAACCTCTCTGTGCCTCAATATTGGTGCCTCAATATTGTCGTCTGTGAACAGGGATAATAGTACCTATCTTAAAGCAATTTGGCTGAGGATTAAATAAATCAGTTTATGCAAAAGACAACTATTACAAAATGTTAAATAAGTATTATTATTATTACTTGCAGAGGTGGTCAGAGGAAGTGATCCCTGTGTTCTGTATAGAGCGTGTTCGTGAGACTTGTCATGCATTTCTGCCCAGAGCCACACATACACCGTCATGGGGGGCTTAGTTGGCTTGTGCTCCGTATCTGGCCTCGGGATCAGAATTGGCCCTTCTGTTCCTGACGCCAAGGGGGATTAACTTGCCTCACCTTCTCAAGCCCAGACCAGGCTGGTCCCCTGGAATGGATCAGGGCAGGAGGAGAAACGTGCACAGGCCCAGGCTCCTAAGATTGTGAGATAGGATAAGAGACACAGAAAAAACCCAGGTTGCTCAGGACTGCACTTAGGCAAACTTCATGACTAACCAGAGATCACACATGGGTAGTGTATATATTGCCCTGGCGGGAATAGTTGGAAGCCTCACCCGAGGGGAGGATATTCTGCCCAGGACCTTCAGTCGGGACTCCAGAGGGGGCTGTTCACCGAGGGGCTCCCCCAGCCAGAGGTTAGATGTTGCGAGTACCTGATTTGATGTGTTAACCCTTCTCTGTTCTTCTCTATACTCTCCCCCTCTTTATGTTTACTCGAATTATTTAATTCCATATATTCCCTTTCCTGTATAATTAATAAAACTTTCCTCCACAAAACAGAAAGCGTGGCTATTGTGAATTACTGTTATTCAGAACATTCTGGAAAGAATTTTGGACATAATAGTAGCAGGAAGCTAGAGCTGAATAAATAAGCATTAGCTGTGTAGGATTATGAGGGCACTGACTTGGGTAGGGAGGGACCACGTGGGTTGTTTACTTCATTTATTAATCATCTTGTTTTTGCCCAGGCATTTGGCCAAGGAAAGAGCACGGGGCTTGAAGTTCAGGGTTTAGAACCCACAAGCTGGTGGCCCTCCCGTGTTGAACCTCAGTCAGTGTCCTCATCTGTCAGATGGAGATGATGATGGTATGAACTTCTGGGAGGGGGGCTGTGGTGAGGAATAAATAAATAGCACGCTTGGAAAGCATTCCACTGGGTGCTGGCACCTTCTAGGCACTCTGGAAATTTTAGCCCTATTCTAATGCTGTTACTGCGTGCAGGGTCTGCCACATGTGAGCCAGGCAATTGTGACACTGGGTCGCTAATGGGACATCACCTGCTTGGCAAGACCTGCTGAGCTCCGACAACGTACCAGGCACCCTTCCAGGCACCGGGGATGCTGCTGCGAGCAAGACACCGAGGGTCCTGCCCCCGTGGAGCCGAACGTGCTGGAAATTCCATCGGGGGTCTGAGAAAGGGAATGGAAAAAGACACGAACATACACCTCTCCTATTTGCTGCAGACGTGCTGGGCTCCTGGGGTGTCCAACGGAGGGAACTCTGACGTGGGTCTTTCTCCATCTGGAGCCTGAATGCGGCAGGCCACCAGGATCTGCGCCCACGCCTGGAACAAGAGCTCCAGACCCCTATAATTGTAGAGAAAACACTAAGCAAAAATGACATCCAGAAAGTCAGGCCTTTGAGGGAGCCACAGGGGCCCCCCCCTGCAGGCCCTACAGACCCAGCCCCCCGTAGAGTTAGGGCTCAGGGGTGGTGAGGCTGGGTGGGACGGTGTGGTGGGGGAGCTGGAAATACCTAGGGGAGCACGGAACATGGAGTCTTGCTGCCACGGAAAGGCAGCACAGGAAGAGCACAGAATTGTGTCTGCGTCCTGGCACTTCCCATGTGACTTGAGGCAGCTACTGCTCCTTCCTGGGCCCCTGTTTCCGGGCTGCAGGGTGATGTCACCCTCCCCCTGGGCTGTTTGAGAATTAACTGCAGTCCTTCCCATGTGAAAGCTCTAAGAGGAAAGTAGCCAAGAAAACACTTGTTCTGGGACCCGGGGTCGAATATTGCCCCCAACCCCTGCCCCAATACTCACACACGTGTGCACACACACACACACACACACACTCCACAGGGTCTTTCCTTCCCAGAGAGAGCCAGCCTGGGGGCCCCCTCCCCTACCTGGCTTCTCCTGGTCCTGGCCCCATGTTTTCATCTGGCTGATGACAGCCTGTAGGGCTTACTGACTCCTCTCCAGGAGGCTAGGTCAGCAGGATGAGCAGCTGCCTCCCTCCTCAGCTTCCCAAAACAGAAGGCTGGCCTGACCCAGAAACGTAGTGAGAATCTGGGGGCGGGGGCTGGGGGAGGGAGCACATACAGCAGGCATGTGGGAGGATCACTGGACAAGACCAGGGGTTCCCAAGTCCCACTGTGTGGCCTTCGGCAAGGGGCTTCACCTCTCTGAGCCATGAGGGTCCACTGAGGTCATGAATAAAGTGCTGGGCACATGGTCTGGTACACAGTCAGTGCTCAGCTAAATGTAAGCCATGACGGTGATTATAAACCGTAGTACAGCAGAGGGGTCAAGAGCCAAACTGCCTAGGTTCGAATCCCAGCTCTGCCACTTAACTGGGTGCGTAGACAAGGGTGAGTCGTGCAATCTCACTGAGCCTTGGTTCTCTCAGCAATAAAATAGGGATGATAAAAGTCCTTTCCTTATAGGGCTATAGGGGGATCGCATGTGTTAATATACATAAATTTTAAGTGCTTAGAACAGAACCTGGAGTGTGGAAAGTGCTGGATAAATGCTAATGTTTGCTATTTCTGTTTTCTAGCTGCACACCCTCCCTCCTCTCCTGCTGGCAGCATCCTTGAAATGAGAAGGTGGATGAAGGCTCTGTGGGGTTGTGGGAAGGAGGCCTAGAGAGGAAGGAGTAGGAGGGTCTTCTAGAACGCACCCATCAGCAGACTCACCCATAAATAAACACATAAACACACTAAGCGCTCCACCCGCTCAAATCCACACACGAACTGCTGGGGACCAAGCCACCTACCCAGAAACCTCACCCTGGCCCCGGCCCAGGTCCCAGGCAGCTCCGGCTTTCTTCTCTGGGTCATACAGTGATTCTCCCCGTTCTGGCTTCAGAGCCAGCCAGCCAGCCTCGCCCCTGCTGTAATTATAGGTGCGCTGAGGCTTCTGTGCCCAGCCATGACGTCAGCCTCAAGCTTCTAGCCTGATGATCTCACCAGAGTCAAGTGGGGACCCAGTCACTCAGGATGGGGGAGCGGGGGCACCTCAGCCTTCCTTTCTCTGCTAGTGGGGGAAGGAGGGTGGGGTCTCTACCAGTCAGCTCAGCACAGACCCTGGCCACCCCCCCCCCCCAAGCCCTGTCTCTTGGCAGCTGTGTGCATACCTGCAAAATGGGGGTGATGATAACATCCCCGATGTTGTGACGGTTCAACGGGTTGGCACGTGCTCGCCACAGAAGCATAAGAGGAGGCCAAAAATGATGGTAACTGTTGCTCTCCATAGAATTATTTTTAGCAAACGGCCTCATGCAGGCACTGCTGAACATCAAAACGATTTCTCAACCAATGACTCATTGAATTCCTTAACACCCCCACCCCACCCCACCCCACCCCAGGAGGAAGGCAGGGCTGAGACCCTGAAGCCCACGGGGGGAGGGAGGGAGGTGGGGGAGAACGGCATGCCCAACTGCCCACCTGTTGTTGGGGCAGATCAAAGTTAGAACCCAAGCTCAAGGGGCTGTTAGGTAGAAGGACGGTTTACAAATTCATTCTCCAAGCTATGTGGGAGGGGCAGGGAAGTCTAGAACAGGTCCTCTGTGGGCTCCCTGTGTCAAACCAGACCGCCTGCCCGGGTACAGCACCTTCTGATAATTATCATCATTAACAGTCATGCAGGGCTACGATTGGCTAACACTTCCTGTGGTAGTTTCCTCATCTGTAAAATGGCACAGTGGCACTCCCCTTACCTCCCGGGATTGGTGGTGCCGTTGAAGCCGGTTTAATATTTGGAAAGCACTCAGAGCAGGACCCAGCATACAGCAAGCATCATGTAATGGAGAGCTCCAAACTGAATATGCGAGAGTGTCAGTCTGCTAAATGTTTAAGGATGGTTACCTCATGTGTTCCTCGTGACACATCCATGCAGTGGCTACTATGGGGTCCATTTTACAGCTGGGAAAACTGACAGCTCACAGGTGGCTGGGGAATAATGTTAGTGCTCTCAGAGGACACTGAAGGCAAGTGTCCACGCCGGGTTGTAAGTGGGTATTGCGGCCCAAAGCCACCTGCCTTCAAATGCACGGGGCTCCCAACCCTCTCCCCTCCTTCTGCAGGAGGCAGCACGCTCTGGGGAAGGTATTACCGAGGGTGACCTGAGCCCTCAGCAGGCAGAGGGTTATTAATAGCCGGCCTTTGCACTGAGAGTGGGGAGGCGGCTCCGGAGCGAGCCCTGGGAGAGGGGGCGGAGCTGTGCCCAGCCGGGAGGGGGGGCGGGGAGGAGAGTGTCCGACTGGCTGGCTGAACTCGGCCCCTCCCCTACCCCTGGGAGCCCAGCTGTTCCCTCAGCGGATTCTCAGGGGCTGGTTCATCACCTCCGAATACTCCTGTGACAGGAGGCGCTCGAAAAACCCGCCTCCAGCCCCAAGCAGCAATAAATAGAAGGCTCTCAGCCCTGAAGAAGCCAGGAGAAGTTTCTAGGCCTGCGTCCCTGGGTTTATTAAGCTCCTGACTCTCCTCTAGACATCTCACTGGCTCTGGCTGAGAGCCTGGACAGTCTGGGAGGACAGTGACTGGCGGATCTCTGGTGAGGCAGAGCGGAGAGGGGCCCTCTGGAATTCTGCTGGACCAGCTGGTGGTAGCCTTTGGAGTGTCTTTGGGGGCTGGGATCCCAGCCGGGTGCACACCCTCTGTCCTTGGCAGTGGATGGTTCAGCATTTTCTGAAGCAGAAAAATAAGCTTGGAGGGCCAACCCACCCACATCACCTTGCTGTGTGACCTTGGGCAGGTGGCTCCCTCTCTCTGAGCCTCCGTTTCCCCTCCAGCTCAGCAGCCATGGCTGATGGTCAGATGCCCTTCTCCTGCCACCTCCCAAGCCGCCTGCGCAGAGACCCCTTCCGAGACTCATCCCTCCCTTCGCGCCTGCTGGATGATGACTTTGGCATGGACCCCTTCCCGGATGACTTGACTGCCTCTTGGCACAACTGGGCCCTGCCTCGATTCTCCCCAGCATGGCCTGGAACCCTAAGGTCAGGCATGGTGCCTCGGGGGCCCACGGCTGCAGCCAGGTTCGGGGTACCTGCTCAGGGCAGAAGCCCCCCACCCTTCCCTGGGGAGCCCTGGAAAGTGTGTGTTAACGTGCACAGCTTTAAGCCAGAGGAGCTGATGGTGAAGACCAAGGACGGATACGTGGAGGTGTCTGGTGAGTGAGGGGCAGGAGTGAGAGAGAACCCGGGAGAAGGATATAGGCCTCAGCCCCGGGAATGGCCAAGAGAATGTTTGTTCCCTTAGAGGGTGAGCTGTGACAGCGTGACACAGGTGACTTCAGGGCTCAGGAATGCAGGCCACAGAAGTTATCTTTGTGGAAAAGCTGTGCTCTCCCTGGCTTCCAGGAGACACCTCAACCTGACCCAGTGGCTGGGGCCTTTGAGGGCTGTATCTATCAGTCAGAGCACAGAGAAGTAGAAACCACGTCACAGGTTTTGACAGAAAAAAAAAAAAATTAATAGAAAGGGTAAGTCAAACAGACAGAGAAGAAATACAAAGACAAGGACGAGATGGGGCACAGTGTCCCAGCACAGTCTAGAAGAGTGTGTTAAGTGCTGTGCCACGATAGAGCTAATGATCAGCGCAGGTTTCAAGAGGAATGGGGCCCCTTGTTCCAGATAAGGGCGCTGAGGCCTGACAGTCACTATGAGGATACTAATTGGGACCTTGAATGAACATTTACTCTCTGCTAGGCACCACACTCCACCCTTTACCTGTAGCATCTCAGTGAAGGCAACCAGAGGAGGTGGGGCCTGTTTGTCTCCTCTTTTCACAGATGAGGAAACTGAGGCACAGAAAGCTGAAAGTAACTTGTCCAAGGCCGCCCAGATTCAAACTCAGGCTGTCTTGGGAATTGGGAGGCCAGAAGAGATTTGATGATTTATTGAGCACCTACTAGGTACCAAAAACTGGACTAAGACTCTTAGATTCCTTCTTCCAAGTAATCCTCACTCCGGCCCTGAGAAGCAGGGCTGTCTGCTCCCATTTCAGAGCTGAGGAGGCTGAGGCCCAAGCGGAACTTGTCCGAGGTCACGCCATGAGTCAGCAGCAGGAAGAGTCTAGGCCTGCCCAGGACGCCAGGCCCGGGGTCCTTGCCGCCACATCCCAGCCTGGGAGAAAGGAGGAGGAGACAGGAGACTCACTCCCTGCTGGGCAGGGGAACAGCTTTCTCTCTCTTCCCTCCCAATTAACGCTCCATTAAAGAGTGTGTTCCTGGCACAGGCTGGCAGGCCAGAGAATCAATAAAAGCCATTGCGAGGCAGGCTGGGCAGATACAAGCCCTGGCGGGGCAGGCGGCGTGTAGGGGGAGTTTTCAAAGCCTCCCAGGGCAGAATTGTAAACATCAGAGGCTCTGCCAGGGGTGGTGGGCCAGGAGACACGCTGGGGCCATGTGCGGATGGAGGGGTTCAGCCAGGGCATTCCGAGTTGGCTGGTGGCCAGGCCTGAGTTCTGAAAGTGGCTGTGCCACACTAACCAGCAGGATGCACAGAATGTTTATCTTTTCCGTGCTGTGTTTCCTTATCTGGAAATCGGGGTTCTGGTGCATGAGGATTGTTGTATTAAATGAGCTGACGGGGGTCAAGTGCGGACAAGGGTTCAGTATTGTTATTGCTGTGATGCTGCTGTTATTAAAATGCTGGGCACAGAGCAAGGCCCCAATACACCATAGATCGTAGATGTTCTTTGAGACCTGGGTTCAAATCCCGACACTGCCCGATGGAAGACTGCTCAGAAAGTCTTCTCACTGTTCTGAGCCTCAGTTGTCTTATCTGCAGAATGGGGATCATGATAATATCTCTCCTGCAAATCTGTAGGGAAGATTAAATGTGAGCTGACAATATATGATAATAAATGCAGAGAGTCTGTAAAATGGAGCTAATAGTGTCTGCCTGGCACTCTGTACACGATCATTATCACCACCTCTCCCGTCTCTGGTTTTCATTCGGATTCCAGAGTCTTCCACCCTTGGTTGGAGGTGTCCCCGTGCCCTCTGGCCCCTCCAGGAGACCCCTGAAGTATATCTCCCCCATTCTCTTCCTTTCTACGTGCTTCTTTAAAAAAAAATTTTTTTAAATATTTATTTATTTTTGAGAGAGACAGAGTGTGGGAGGGGGAGGGGCAGAGAGAGAGGAGACACAGAGTCAGAAGCAGGCTCCAGGTTCTGAGCCGTCAGCACAGAGCCCGATGCGGGGCTCGAATTCATGAACCGTGAGATCATGACCTGAGCTCAAGTCAGATGCTTAACTGACTGAGCCACCCAGGTGCCCTTCTAGATGCTTCTTAACAGGTGGGTTCTGGCAGCTCCAGGCTGAGATCTCAGCTAAGCACCTTACTAATGCAGTGGCACTGAATGAGGCTTTGAGTGAATCATGGAGCCTCAGTTTCCATATTTGTAAAATGGGGTGGTTGGGTGCTTCAATAAGACAGACAAAGCCTTTTTAGGTTGTAAAATGCCTCATAGGTATGTACTTAGCACCCTCCGCTTGACAGAATCCAAGTCCCCTGAAAGTACATATAGAGACTCTCATAAAGTGGATATGAAATCAGATTGATATCAGGGCTCCATTTAAAATCAGCTCCAATCTTTTATCTTCTATCTCATAATGACAGACCTATTCTTCTTCAAGCACTCGGTGTAGGCACTGTGCTAAATGCCTACAAATGTTGGCTCCCAGGTTCCTCATGTGGACTTGCAAGGAAATATAGGTAGGTTTGTGACACCCACTTTACAAGGAGGAAATTGAGGCTCAGAGAGAGTAACTCACCTGAGATCCCCTGGTCCTCCATGGCAACGTCTGAAATTCAAAGCCAGGCCTGCTGAGACAGTTCCGAGTCAGGATGGCTGCATTTTCTTCTGATTGTGCGGCCTTGGGCAAATCCTCCCACGTCTTGGGCTTCAGTTTTACTGTTGGCCTTAGGTCTTAGGAGGAGTTGAACTAAATCAGTATTTGCCAAACAGTACATTTTAAGATATCACGAGGCACCTGAGAAATGGAAGGAAGGCGGTACAGATTTTTAAAAGGTGTCAGAGGAAACAAAATGATAAACAGGTCTCCTTACTGCAGGACTTATCAGAGCTTTGATTTGCTACATTAATGTAGTTTATGGCTCTCTGGAGACAGCCCTGTCTTATCTGACCATATATGAGTGTATAGTTCCCGGCAAGTGTTTGGAAAATGCTAGACTAGATGCTTTCCATGATGCTTATACACCCCAACTCGCACCCTGCAGCCCGCAGCCAAGAAATGTTCTCTTCATGGGCCACTGGGCCCAGCCCTGGCCAAGAAGAAACTGGAAAACCCAGAAGCCTTATTCCCACCCCCTCTCCTTAATCCCAGGGCCTCTGCCTCCCCTGGAAACAGCACCTTCTTTCTTTAGCTGGGCCAATGGCTTTCCCTGCGGTGCTGATCCCTGCTTCTTGGCACCTACACTTCTCTGAGGCATGTTGAAAAAATAGCAGCTGTGAGGGGCCTCTGGCTTGCCCTGCCTCCAGATGAGTTCTTTTTTTTAAAAAAAGAATCATAATTACTTTTTTCTGTTTACGAAAATAAAATATTTCCACGGTAGAAAACATAGCTAGGAAAGCAAAATAAGAAATTAAAAATCACTCATAATCCTTAAGCTGCCCCAATAAATAGATATTCAAATAATATGCAAATTAAGCTTCAAGATGAGCCTCTGGTAGCAGCATCCACTTTCAACCAGGCTCCTCTTTATGGAAATCTTGGAGCTGCCCCTGCTCAGAGATCCTCCCCTCCCCAACCCCAATACCCTATTTTCAGGGCCTGGACAGGGAAGCTTAGCCTTTCAGGAGTAGTCCTTTCTCCAAACATCAAAAGAAGCCACAAGCCTTCGCCTTCACTCAATATTTTTACCACTTACAAAGCAGTCCTGTGACTCATTTTCATTTGCTGCTCACAGCAACCCCCAAATTAGGAAGCTATTGTCACCCCCATTTTAGAGAAGAATAAACTGAGGCTCAGAGAAGAGTAGAGATGGGCTAGAAAGTGTTAGAGCAGAGGCTGAAATCCAAAACCCAAATACCTTTGCTCCAGCACTCCAAGCTGTGTGACCTTGGGCATATCACTTAACCTCTCTGAACTTCCGTTCCCCATCCACAAAATGGTAATAATGAGAGTCCCTGCTTTCTAAGGTTGTCACGAAAATTAAAGGAGTCGCTATTAGTAAGGGGCTGGGACAGTGGCTCACACCAAGAAAGCGCTGTATAAGAGTTCGTTATTGCTTATTATTCCCAGGACACCAGCGGTGCAAAAGGGCTGAGTCAGAGGCACTGGCCAGTCCCCAGGGGAAGCAGGCCTCTCTGGAGGCCCAGGCTCTGGGGGGAGGGTGTCAGAGAACAGACAGTGCTCCTGGGCCACAGGCCCGGTTAGGGCTGGACAGTTGGCACTCACGGATTTGGCGGGCCCAAATCAACTCTCCCGGGGGCAGCGCGTTCAAAGCATAGCATGTTCTGGGTAACCAGACAGGGGACCCCTTTCCACCCAGCCCGTGAGAGAATAAATTGATGCAACCTTTCCTAAGGGCAATCTGGCAATACAGAGCAAGTCTCAGAAATTCTAGAACTTAGAATTTATCCTAAAGATGTCATCAGGCCAGATGCAAAGATCCAGCTGTAAGAATGTGTGGTTCTCTCTAAGGTCAGATACCGTCTCACTGCCCAAAAAGCCAGGGATTGGCTAAATGAACTTAGGGATCCCTACAGCGGAACGCTGCGCAGCCGTTAAAGAAATCACGTTGCCGAAGAATATTTGGCAAGACGTGGAGACATGATTATAATGTGTTGGCAAGAGATAACAGTTTTGAGCATAATGCGCAATATGATCCCATTTCCTAAAATCTGCGATATGTATCTATCCTATATAACACTTATGTCCATAGAAAGAAAAGTCTGGAGCGTATACAAAAAATGTGGTCTTGTCGCAGTGATGGGAGGACAGGTAGTTTTGATCATTTATTTCGGCATTTTCTACATTTTCTAGCATACACATGTATTATCTTACAGTCAGAGCAAAGTCAGTAATAAAGAAATTAGGAATAATGAAAAAGCAACTGATAACATAATCGCCTATAAATCGTCAGTTTTTTTAAGACTGGGGCTGCCAAAAAAAAAAAAAAAAAAAAAAAAATCCCACGAGGTGATTTACACTCTGGATTCCACAGCTTCTCAGAAGGGTGTCCCCGTGGAAATGAGGGTTCTTGGCCTGGGAATGTGGCCCCACAGATGAGGAACAAATAAAGATAGGAGCTGAAAGGCTCCACCCTGCCCTAATGCGGTTTGTTTAAAGAGAAGTTAGAGACTCTCCCCATTAAAAAAATTAATAAAAAAGGAGTAAGGAGCAGTCAATAGGCTCAGAAGTTGCTATGTAAATTGAAGGTGATAGCCAGTTTGGGCCCAAACCTTCTTATCTTTTCTCTTCCTAAGGAAACAAAACAGCCCCACCCCTGCTACCTTCTAGAAGGTGGGGCAGGTGGAATTTCAAATCTGTGGTGTCTAAGGTGTCATTTCTTAAAGAAAGCCCTCTTTCGAGAGTCTGGGTGGGTTTTTTCTGTTTTGTTTGTTTGTTTGTTTTAGCAGATTGAAACATTATTTCCAGGCAGTTCATCCAGTTTTAGGTAGAGATAATGTGGCTCAAAGAGCTAATTTCAGGCTGGAACAGGCAGAGGGGCATCAGACCCGCAGCCCTCGGTGTAGACTCAGAGGGAGCTGGTTCAGAGCTCAGGCCTGCCATACACCTGCTGGGTGACCTTGGACCCATCACTGGGCCTCAGTTTCCACATCAGTAACCAAGGGGGAAAGAAGCCCACCTTCAGAGCTAGGAAAGACTCTGTGCGTCGTAAAGTCAACTGGGTGGCAGACTAGGGCTCAGCATGTGACCCCACTTCTTTTCTATCACCCCTCCTGGGATGTTAGCTTCAGGGTTCGACTGGCTGGTTAGGGGAAAGGGCTCAGAGGCAAGACTTAAAAGATACAACATGTGGTTCAGTTTCCGTGATTTCCTAAATCTAACTTGTAATTGCCTACAAACCACCGTCTAGGCCTCCTGTCTGGTCCGTCGTCTTAGTTCATCTTTACGACAGCCTCGGCTCAGGGGGGTCCGTTTAGTAGACGAGGGACTAGAGAGGCTCAGAAAACTGGTGTCTCCGACCCCAAGTCAAACGGCGAGGGGCAGGGGCAGGATTCGAACCCAAGTCTGAGTCCTGACCAAAGTCTGGGGGACATCGATGCTTACGCGTGGCATTCCGCTCTCTTCTAGGCAAACATGAAGAGAAGCAGCAAGAAGGTGGCATCGTTTCCAAGAACTTCACGAAGAAGATCCAGTAAGTGTCCTGGCGGCGTGGGTTCCAGGGTGAGGGCGGAGGAGTGGGTAGGGCCTGGGACCCAAGACCTGGAGCGTCTCCGTCTTGGGCATCTCTCTTTCCAGACGAGCCCCAGTGAGGGAATCGAACCCTCGCACCTAAAGGGGAGAAAGTGTCACAGCAAACCTGCCGTAGGGTCCCGGAAGAGGTTACGTAGATCATGCCGTCACACCTGGGCTCAGTGCCCCGCGAGGCGGGAAGTTAACAATGTCACTTTACAGATGGAGAGCCCGAGAATTAGAGAAGCAAAATGATTTGTCTGTGATTCGGTGAAAATCGAGGCACTCACCCCGTGGCACGCTTGAGGGAGGATCTCCACCACCATCAAGAAAGACCCTCCCTTGGTGCCCGAGTGCCCAGTGGATTCTTTCGAAGGGTGCCTGCTCTAAGTGTCCCACCGCGGGAGAGCGTGCGCCTTCCCTACGGTATCCACAAGAATGAAGGTGGAACTTGTCCTGACATTGCTGTTTCCTCCTGGGAGGGGCTTGGAGGCTGAGAGGTTGGGACACGTGAAGGGTGGGTTTTGCTGAGGGCTGTGGGAAGGGCTGAGCCGGGGGAATCATGGGAGCGGCCGGAAGACCACCAGGCTGGGCCAGTGAATCGAAGCCACACCGGGGCCCTAAGGACGATGCCTGCAGGGAGAGAGACGACAGCCGGGTGCTGCTGGTAAACACCTCTTCCCTGTACTCAGCAGTTGTCCACTGCGTGCACTCTGGCTCCAAAGCCCTGTCCCAGTCAATGCCTTTAATCTTTGCAGCGGGCAGAAGAGACATTACCCTCCTTGTTTGCCGGGGAAACTAAATTCCCAGAGGTGTAAGGGGCTACCTAAGGTCCTTACAGTTAGAATTTAGCCCCAAACTGATCCCTGAACTCGGTTCAGTGCTCGTGCCCCGGAGCAAAGGGTGCCCTTTCTTCACCTGTAAAAGGGATGGGGGTGGATCTTGATTCCGGAATCCGCCGACTGAAAATGAAATGAGATCAGAGCACAGCCACCAGCACCCAGCTGGTCCTCATAAGTGGCAGGCTATTATTACTATCATTGGTGTGGTTATGGAGTCTCAACTCCACCCTCGGCCCTGGCAAAAAATGTCCTGGTCTGGAGAGATTGCACCAGCTGAATTCTGAGGCTTCCTTCAGCTTTGGGATTCTGCAGTCCTGTCTCTCCTGCCGTGCGCCCATTCCTGACCCGCCCCGGCACCTCTGAGTTCTTAGAAGCCCATGGACGCTTCCCAGTAAGGCAAACAGCTAACTGTTTCTCTTTACGCTCGCTGGCTCGCTTGCCATCCCCAAGACCCACACCTCTTCCTGGTACAGCGGCCAGACCACACGCTGCTGAGAGGGAGAGGGGGGAAAAGAAGGGGGGACAAGGGCGGGGGAGCTGATGTTTCTTTGAAGAGACTCAAATAAGGTCTCAGGATGGAGTCACCGACAGGGCAACTCCGTGGAAGGGATTGAGCTGGAAAGAAGTCAGCGGGTTAATCATCTTTTAAAAACGTGGATTTCCCCATCTCTGATGCCTCCTGGAAAACAGCTTGCTGGGGTGATTTGACCAATAGAAATGTTTAAAGTTTCTCAAGGCACAGGCTGCTATTCGGCTGGGGTCCAGCAGCCGAGCTGAGCTTCTTGTTATAATATTGGGCTAGCCATTGTCTTGAGCCCCATGAGTGCCCTCCCTAGCCAACCTGGCCTTCCTGACCCCGTCTCTGGGATCCTCTGAGCCTCCCCACATGCCAACAAGAGGGGGTCCCCAGGACCCTCCTCCATCCCTATGCCCTGTATCCATCCATTCTGTCTGGTCATTGTCCAGCTGTGCCAGTTGCTAGATATTTTGAAGCTCACCTCTGGGTATAGGGAGACCTGACTCCACGATAAAGAAAGTGGGTAACTTAGAACAACCAGCTGAACTGCTCTGAGCTTCTGTCCCCACGTTTCCTCTGGACCAAGTTGTGATGGGGAATGAGAACATGTGTGTCAAACATTCAGCACAGGGTAAAGACTCAGTGTTCAGTCTGTGAGGACTAATATTATTTTAAAAACTCTGCAAGGCTGGAGTCACATGAGAGCAGCTGGGACCTCCCGGGACCCCCTGGCTCTGCCCAGGCTCTAGACACCAAAGATGGCCCTGGCCCACTCTCAGGAGGCTCCATTGACTCTCCCCGGAAAAACTCTGGTCATCAGAGAACAGGGGGAAGTTCCTTCAGCCAGAATGAGATCCTTGGAGTTTTCCACCTAGGCAGGATGCTACAGCTGTTTGCCTTAGCCATGACTAGGAAATTTGTCCCAACACATCCATACCCGTGTGAAAGGCGCCATGTTGATTGGATGAGGGGGTGCAGGAGAGATCTTGTGGGTTGGGAGCAGGGCAAGACCGTAGATGGGATCTTTCCATAGCCAACTTGAATGTAAGGACAGGAAGCAGGGGACACAGGAAGTCATTGATGGAGGATGCTCAGAGTCAAAGCAAACTTTAGGTCCCTGCTCTCCATCTTCCCAGGTACCTGGTTTGCTATTTACTGACACCTGTAATGTGTCAAGAGCCATAAGAGGGGTATAGGTGTAATATTATTTCACCTGTAAAAGAATCCTGTGGAGCCAGTGTTATTAAGTCCATCTTGCGGATGAGAAAACTGACATTCAGAGGGATGTTGGAATTCCACAAAGGTCACACAGCTAGTGATGAGCCAGGTCTGGGATTCAAACACAGATCTCCCCACCTTCAAAGCCTATGACCTTCCTGCCCGGGTAGGGGAAACTGGATTGCAGTCATTTGAAGACCATCTTCAACTACTCTCTGCTTTATGTGTTTACATTCCCATATTATTAGTTGCTTAAGACTTCTTTCCTTTTTGATCAGGTTGCTTTTTTAATTTTTTTTTTTCAACGTTTATTTATTTTTGGGACAGAGAGAGACAGAGCATGAACAGGGGAGGGGCAGAGAGAGAGGGAGACACAGAATCAGAAACAGGCTCCAGGCGCCCCTGAGAAAGTTAAAGTACCACTACTAATATGTTCACTGGGGGCGCCTGGGTGGCGCAGTCGGTTAAGCGTCCGACTTCAGCCAGGTCACGATCTCGCGGTCCGTGAGTTCGAGCCCCGCGTCGGGCTCTGGGCTGATGGCTCGGAGCCTGGAGCCTGTTTCTGATTCTGTGTCTCCCTCTCTCTCTGCCCCTCCCCTGTTCATGCTCTGTCTCTCTCTGTCCCAAAAATAAATAAACGTTGAAAAAAAAAATTAAAAAAAATATGTTCACTGAAGAAGGCAGTCATAAAACAAACCCAATGAAAGAAAAATGTGGATAAGTTCCAACTAGATAGCATTACCTGCTTAAGGGTTTAAGCTTTAGATCAGCTCTGTCTCTGTTAAAAAGCGACAATAGCAAGGGATAGAGGCTAACAGCTTTAAAGATCATGGTAACACTTAGCTGAGATGTTCATTTGGATGCAAATGGAAGGATTGAGAGAAAATGGAAGAAGAATAATTTTCCCACCATGGTGGTTCAACATATAGGTCACCTGGTGAGAGACCTTGAACAAGTCTATTTTTATCTCTGGGTCTCAGTTTCCCCATATGTAATATGAGAGCACTGTCCTGAACAATCAAGAAGATTCTTTTAGGCTCAGACATTTTTTAGTTTGGTGATACCACAATGTGTGCTAAAATATTCACAGCCATCCAGGTTCCCATTTAAATGGTCAATGACCATAGTAACAATGTAGAGGCTAACATTTATTGAGCACTTAGGGTATGCCAGGCACTGGGCTAAGCCCTTTGCTTTCATTATCCCATGTAATTCTCCCAGACAGAAACTGTTAACCCACTTTTCATATAAGGACGTAGGTTCAGAGAGGCTAGATCACCAGTCCAAGTTCACACAGTCAGCAAGAGTCAGAATTCAAACTCAGATCTGCCTGCCTGCAAGGGCCATGCTCTAGACCATGGCTGCCCTGCCCCATTGCACCAGGTATGCTACGGGTTAGCATGTAAATAGTTAAACGGAGTCGGCCCATCCCCAGCAGTGGGAGGGAGGTCCAGACTTTTGGCCTTGTCTGTTCTTCAAGTTTGACTTGGTGCCTGCCCAAGTTCCCTCTTTTTCTTCCATCCTTCCCAGAAGGCCCCTTGTTAATCTCCGTGGCTCTAACTTGGCAGGAGTCTCCTCGGTAGATTCCACTCATGTGGCGACATGTTGCTACTCACAGAGAAAACTCCCCAGCCCCTTCAGGAAGGATCCTGCCCTGGCCAGGAATGGATCTGCCTCATTTCTTGGTTCTGTCGTCAAAACCCCTGCATTTATAACAGGCAGAGTCATCAAAACCCCTGCGTTTATAACAGGCAGAGTCATCCTGGACCAATGGAAAGATCTATGCTGATTGACCCTCCTAGCTTCCCTACCATAATCCTTTTCTCAAAAGTCTGGTGCCAGAAGACGCAGTAGAGCAGAGCATCATGGGTTTGGAGACCAAGATTCCAATTCCATTTCCATATGCTTCTTACCAGCAGCGTGACCTCGGGCAAATCGCTTCACGTCTCTGTCCTCAATTTCCTTGTCTGTAAATCGGGACAGTGAGGGAACTTGCCTGGTGGGATTATTGTTAACAACTAAATGAGATGATATGCAGGTGAAGGTCATAGTTTCCATCATCTTTATTTATAATGGCATCCCAGTGAGGCCATGAACATGTTCTCACAATACCAGTAGTTTGATGAAGGAACCATGTCTCAAGATTGCCTCATTTACCCAAAACGATCCAAAAAATTATAATATATAGCTTCAGAACTGGAACCAGAGTTGGATTCAGAAATCCTGTCTTTGATGTTCTCACTCACTGAACATGTCACTTGATCTCCCCAAGTCTCTGTTAAATGTTTTATGCAACAGGCATATTAATGCCTACCTATTAGCCATTGGAGGATCATTATAAAGTTCTAGCCAGGTAATGCCTATAAATGTGTTTTGACAACAAAGCAATTATGACCTGCCAAGAGCTACTTCAGATGTGACCCAAATCAAGGCTCATTCTTTTTTTTTTTAAGTTTATTTATTTACTTTGAGACAGAGAGAGAGAGCACAAGCAGGTGAGGGGCAGAGAGAAGAAAAGACAGAATCCCAAGTAGGCTTCCCACTATCAGCACAGAGTCCAATGCGTGGCTTGAACTTACAAACTGTGAGATCATGACCTGAGCTGAGATCAAGAGTCAGACGCTTAACCAACTGAGCCACCCAGGCGCCCCTCAAGACTCATTCTAAGCATCATAGAGTAGCTGACTGTGCGACCATCCTGTTCCATCATTAATTCACCAATAACGCGTTCTCAGCAGGCACATGGCAGATGCAAATGTGTTGCCTGCTGTGACACCTTACCTATGTTCTACAAAGGGAGGGGAGTGGTGGCCATTTCTGCCAGCAGCCGGTCCAGTGAGAGTAGAGAGATCTCAACCAAGGATCAAATATCTGGGCCCCAGGGACCTTTTAAGTTACTGTTCGAACACCACTTTACCGTTTGCAAAGCATGTTCAGACTCTGTCTCACTTCAAATACTATACAATTTTAATATTACTATCTCCCTTTGCAGATGAGGAAATTAACTCAGAACAATTGAGTGACCTTCCCAAGATCATACAGCTAGAAAAGGGCAGAGCCAGGATTCAAACCCAGCGTTGTGTGCCCTAAGAGCCCAAATTCATATCAGAAACATTTTCTTTTGGGGCGTCTGGGTGGCTCAGTCGGTTAAGCATCCGACTCTTGGTTTCAACTTAGGTCATGATCTCACGGTTCGTGAGTTTGAGCCCCACGTGGGGCTCTGAGCTGACAGTGCGGAACCTGCTTGGGATTCTCTCTCCCCCTCGGCCCCTCCCCTGCTCACGCTGTCTCTCTCTCTCTCTCTCAAAATAAATAAAGTTAAGAAAACTTTTCTTTCAAGTGAAAAAAAGAATGTTTAAGCTATAGTAACAATAATACATGAATAGTATCTTGTGTTTCTTTCTCCTAGGCTTCCTGCAGAGGTGGATCCTGTGACAGTTTTTGCCTCGCTTTCCCCAGAGGGCCTGCTGATCATCGAAGCCCCCCAGGTCCCCCCTTACTCACCATTTGGAGAGAGCAGTTTCAACAACGAGCTTCCCCAAGACAGCCAGGAAGTCACCTGTTCCTGAGACCCCAGTCTTGGCCCATCTTTATCCCTCCCCAACTGCAGGGCTTCTCTGTATTCCAGAGTACATTACTTTAGCTGAATTCATAGATTTAGTGACTAAAATGTTAGGGGTGGGGGTGGACTGACCACGGACTCCCTGGATAGTGTAGTAGTAGGTTTTTCCACAGGACGGTACAATTGGCAGGGTCCTGCTCAATTGCATTAGGCCAAAATGCTGGGAGATTGTTTCTTTACCTTTTCTACCATGATGAAAACGTTGCACATTCTATAGTTGCAGAACAGATAGAAGGGGACATGACATTTCACACTGTATCTTACCTTGCAGCTAATGCAAAAGGTTGCTTTTCTCTGGGGACCTCCCTGTCACCCAGATTCCTATTCTGGGCTCCTGGTTTCCATGCCTGCTCCATGGTTTGGTTGATGGAGCCCACTGGCTCACCCCACTGTGTTTCGGCAGCCCTGGTCTACAAAGGGGTATAGATAGGTCTTACATCCCCATATGGGATTTATCCAACAGCCACATGAAAACAGTGCTTTCTGCTCTTCACCCAGGCATTTATAGCATGTTCCCAAGTTGGCACTCCCTGAGGACTCTGGAAACCGATGTATTCTCTGGCTAGAGTCTCCCCTTTCTCGTGCCTCCTATGTCCAATTTGGGATTTTTACAGAGGGGGCTGTCTCCAAACAGCTCCACCAGGAACCAAGCAAAGGCCAGACAGACTGGCAGGCAGGCTAGTGGTATTGTGTATATGAGTGAGATGTGTGTGTCATTGTTATTTGAATTGTGCTGTTGTTTAGGGGGGAATTAACAGTAAATAATAATAATAATAAAAAAAAGGAGCTGATGTTCTTAGCTTTGTGTGCTTCTTTTGATGACAAACTAAATGCTATGCCACTTAGATACCCAATGTTAGGAATGCTTGTGGCTGCAAGCAGTGATACTCAACGAGGAATGGTTTAAATGACATAAACATCTGTGTCTAACTTTGTAAGAAGTCTAGGGGTGAGTGATTTCAGAGCTATTTTTTCAGTTCTTATGCCACCAAGAGCCCAGAGATCTTCTTCCTCTGCCATCTCTGACAGGTCTACAAGATCTGTCCTCATGTTTGCAAGATGGCTGCAGCAGCTCCAGTCATCTCATCTTCGCATGACAACACATAGAAAGAAAAGGTGGGGGTAAAAAAAAAAGGCCTTCTCCTCTGACTTTCTTTTTTATAAGTGCACAAGATGTTTTCCAGAAGCTCTTAGAAGACTTTTTTTTTAATCTCATTGACCAAAACTGGGCCACATGCTCTATCCTTGGAGCCAATCCCATTTAATCCCCATGACAACCCTGAGAAGTAGACATCCAGTTTGCAATGAAAAAGCTGATGCTAAGTGGCTTTGGTAAGTCACAGGATAACAACAGAACTCGAACCTAGATGTTTGCTTTCGGAAGAGTTAACGAGGCGCTCCTGGGCTGATTTTCAAGGGCATCTCTAAACCCACAAATGACAGCGGAAGTCAGTGAACATTTCCCGAGCACCTACTTGCTGAGTCCTGTGCTAGGAGCCAAGCATATAGTAAACAACGAGCCACAATTTCTGCCCATAGGAGCTCACAGATCCGTAACAAACAGGCAGATAAAAGCATGCCTGTCCCTCACTTAACTCCTTGTGTACCAGACACCATGTTAGTGCCTCCTGTGTGTAATCGGGTGTTCTTGCTCAGCAACTCTATACGGCATGTTCAACCCTCCTCTCCACTTTACAGATAAGGGAGCCGAGGCACAGAAGGGTTAAGGGCGCTGCCCCAGATCACACACCTGGTAAGTAGGGGGCCCAGGCAATCTGACTCCAGACTTACTATGAAATATTACCTCGTGCTGCCTTTCTCTCGACAAAGAAAATGTTAAGGGTGGCTTCAGTGAGTCTGTCACCTTGTGGGAAGAGGAGAGAGATGATATTTCAAGTTGGGGCTTTGCAGGGGGAGGAGAAGAGGGATGACGGGTAATCATAAGAGGGGGAGAACCTGTCAGACTTGAATACGGGCAGGGTTGCACGACTTGGGCAGGTAGGGGTAGGGGTGGGGGGAGAGGCCTCACCAGCAGAACACACGAGCCCAGATGAAAGGCATGCCCCTTTTAAAATCCTTTTATGGTTCCCCATTGTTGGACGGATTGAGTACCAGCCACTAGGTGAGGCTTGCAAGGCATTATGGGATCTGTCCTTGGGCTATCTCTCTCTGCCCTACCTTAACCCCTTACCCACACCCTCCAGCCCCACCTAACTTCCCCTCTGTTCCTCCAACCAGACAAGCCCTCTCTTTGCTACTAGAACCTTGGATACACTGTTCTCTCTCTCTCCATGATTCCTTTCTGGCTAATTCACCCTCCTCACTGGCTAATTCTTTAGGGTCTCAGCTCAGACTACCACCAGGCTGGCCAGAGCCCCCTCTCACTTACCCCTATCCGCACACAGCACACCATATAACAGCTTGGGTGTCTGTGCAGCGGGAGAAGTAATAACAATCATAAAAACCAAAAGTAACCCTAACTGTCCTACTTTCAAGGATGGGAGGAGGAACATTTCTACTCCGTTGATGTTTGTTCAACAAATATTTACTGGGCACCTACCACGAGGGACACAGCATAGTGGGTGCCTTTATACTGTGAGGGTCTGGTGACGGAGGGAGGAAAACGAAGCCATTATTTCCACAGTTGCCGCTTCCGGGCTCATGAACGGGGGGACCCCGAGTGGGGAGAGTGGGAAGCCCACCCTCTGTGTCTGCTGTGCTAAGTGCAATGTTCGGGACATCAAGTAATAAATGTGTAGTGAGCAAATGAATGGCGAGGGTAGGTCACCCTGGAAAATTGGGCCAAAGGCATGATCTCAGTTCTGAGAGCTTCCAGCTTAAAGACACAAGCCTTGACATCAAGCTAGATGACTCGGCCCTTTGCAGGAGATCTCCAGCGAAATGAAAGAGTGTTGTTCCTGAGCCCTCGCTTCGATGATGATGCTGGGACAGGAGGTGCCCGGAGCCTGCTTCCCCACCGGACTCCCTTGACCTGGCTCTCAGGAGGCCTTATTCTCAGCCCCCACCTCTGCCCCCTCCCAACTGCCTGCCAGCCAGCGGCTGCCAATGGTGATATATGGAGATGCCTTGATTTGACCTTGAAGGGAAGAAACAAATTAATGTGTCTTGAAATAAATTCCCGGAATCAGCGCTGGCTTCTCTCTCCCCCCACCCCCCACCCGGGGCCTCACGAGTTGTGCATCATAATGTGAAAATCAATACTGTCTCTTAAATGAGCCAACACCTGGAGCTGGCAGGGGGTGGGGCTGCTGGGAGGTCCCTTCCCACACAATGTCCGGAGCCCGGGAGTTGTCGAAGGGGTGGAAGGCTCAAGGCCTGCTGGGGGACCTGCTGTCTGGTTGCTGAGGGCTGGCTGAGTCACCTTGTCTGCAGCAAGGCTAATAATGCTCCTGATCGCCAGCTCCAAGCCTTCCTGGGTGCAAGCAGAGGTGCTCTACCTGGAGATTCCTGAGGGAAAGGGAAGGGTAGCCGCGTGCAACAGCATTGCCGTGGCTATTCTCCAAGGATAACTGAGATATGGGGAAAGGGAGACACTCCAGGCCCAGCCCCCCAATTCAGCGATTCAAGGTCTATTCACTGAGTGCCCTTCTTCAAGGTCGGCACCAGTTCAACTGTATGCCCAGGTAGGGCGGCAACAGGTGTCCGAATATTGAAATACTTCAGTACCGCTTGATAAGCAACACTGCCTGAGCCTCTAAGGTGACCCCATTGTCCTAGCCTGTCTCAAGCATGTCTTTTTATTCTGATGCTTTGACCACTTGGGGACTTGCTTGGGGACTCCCCCCCCCCCAAGCTTGGCTAATTCCCAGAGGTAGTAAAGGGCATACCTGCAGGCACACTTTTTGTATGAAAACCAGTGAATCCAGAGCCCATACCAACCGCATTCTTCATCCCAGCCTTACGCTCTGAACCACTATCCACCGGCCGTTCACTGCCGTTCATCATCCAAGGTCAGGTTCCAGACACTGAGAGACAGCCCCTGCTCCCCAAAGCTGGCTGAAAACATTCAGTCGAGCCGATCCTAAGCATGTCTACCCTGCCTCACCTGTTCCTTCCTGCAGAGACCACAGGGAAAACTCCTGCTCACATTTCCCCATTCCTTCTGCCTCTTAACGGACTCTGGTGCTTCTCCACACGGCCCCCTGCAATGTGACAAGCCATCTCCTCTTGGGACCTGTGAGCATAACGAGCAACTTTTTCAACAGTCCATCATCTCCTGATCTTGTGGCTTTGCCATAACCAAATAATCACAAAACCTCCATTCTAAAACACAGATATCTCCCCTGCCCTTCGAGTCCCTCTGGGAATAAGCAACTGCCTTGGGAGCCGTGGTCATTCTGACAAGTCAGTGCCCGGCCCTGCCAGTTGTTAAAGGTTTGGAGTATCACCCCGCCCTGCCCAGCCTACTCTGTATCAGGGACAGTGCTAGACCCTGGAGAACAGGACAGATGTGGGAATCCGCCCTCATGGGTGTAATGGGGTTTCAGGCAATAAATGAGCGAGCAAAGAAAACAGCAGGTTCCAGGGCAGGACTGAGCAGGGGCTCTGAGATCAGGAAGCAATAGGGCCGGAAGGGATCTGCGTTCAGACACCACTGTGTGTGTCGCCTTGTCACTTGACCTCTGCAAGTGTTTTGTTTCTTCACCCACGAGAATGGAGGGTCGTGATGGCGAGGCTGATATGAGGATCCAAGGTGTGTGTGAAAGGCTGAGCCTACAGGTGCTAGCGCAGGGCAAGGCCACAGTAAGGAAGAAGCAGCAGGTGGCCTCAGCCTGGGCCCTCCTGAGAAACTGAGTCCAGGGTCTTCCCGGGACCCATGGTGGGTTACTGAACCACTGGAGACCCTAAAGTCTGCACCTTCAGCTGACACTTTCCCAGCATCTGCCTCCCACTGCTCAAGGTCTCCATTTGGGAGAAGAAAAGCAGAAATTAGGGGCATTGGAGGGACATCAGCTTCCATTGTCCGAGCTCTAGAAGAAAGCAGACACCACACCTCCACAACCTCAGTGGCCAAGCGCACTCCCTGCCTAAGAATGAACCTGTTATTGTACATCAGGAGAAAACGGCATTTTTCATGAAAGAGGAGGAGGGTTGGAGCCCCTTCAGCCGTCAGCACAGTCCTTAGGGCACGGCAAAGGCTCAGAACATGGCCTGTTGTCAGCACCATTGTTAGTGTTGGTTATCTTGCAAAACTGTGGAGAGGGTTCATTTAAAAAGAGAACACAGAGGGAGGGACAGAGGGAAGGGGCTGAGAACACACTGAGGGTTTGGCCGTAGCTTTTTCCTCCCTGGAGGACTTGGAAGCAGGTTCCCTCAGAACCCTGCTTGGCTGGCTTCACACTTTTCCCCCTCCAGGTCCCAAGCGGAGGTGCTGAGATTCTCTCCTTGGCTGGAGCCCAGACACCCAGCCTCCAGCACCTCTCACTGGCCCAAGGGAAGGGTAAGGGTGAGCTCATGCTCTAGAAACATTTCGAGAAATTCTGGTGTTAGTGGTCTGGGGCGGGGGGGGGGGGGGGGGGGAATGCAGCCTGGGCATGGATATGTTTTTGTAAATTTTTTTTACATTTATTTATTGTTAGACAGAGTACAAGTGGGGGGGGGGCAGAGAAAGAAGGAGACACAGAATCCAAAGCAGGCTCCAGGCTGTCAGCACAGAGCCCGACGCGGGGCTTGAACTCACAAACCGTGAGATCATGACCTGAGCCAAAGTCGGATGCTCAACTGATTGAGCCACCCAGGTGCCTGGCGTGGATATTTTTTAAAAGCTCCCCTGGGGGATTCGAACTGGCTGCCAGGGTTAGGAACCACTGGAGAACAAGGTGCTGGGACGGGGGCCTCACAGGAGGAGCCCAGAGGAAGCTTGGATTCTGTCCACAGAGGTTGGGAGGGTTATCAGGGGCTAACAGGAAGAACTGATGTCAAAGGTGGAAACCCCAAGGATTAGTATTAACAACAATAGCAATTACCAAATGGGTGTTGTCTGTGCCCTTCACCTCCCGTTTTCCATTTAATCTATAGCCAGACTGCAACGATCCAGAAATGTGCCCAAGGTCCTGCAGCTGGGAAGTGGCCCAGAAGCTAAGACCATTTTAAACTCCGGCAGACTGGTGCCAAATCACTGTGTTACCTGAGCCAGGGAGCAGGTGTTGGGCGAAGGGGTAAGAGTTTCTGGCGTCCAAGTAGACGTGTATCTTGGAAAAGACAGAACCCTTAATCCTCTGTATCTTCATCTGTAAAGTGGGACTCCTTTGTTGCCACTCTGAATATCCCCCAGAAGGTGGCTGGGAAGATAAGCAAAAAGTTTATTAACTACAAAGGACACTACCTCGGCAGCTCAGGAGAGCAGGGAGAGCAGAGGAAAGGCAGTGGCCAGCTGTCTTGGAAACGATGCCTCGTGACCTGATACCACGGGACGATTTCATTTTTCCTATGCCTGTTTGTGCTCTGTCAGAGCTGCGTGACAGATGGGCTTGTTCTGGTCCTGACAGTGACAGCTTCTAAAATCCACAGCAGACAGGATGACAGAACTTCCTGCCGATAGCTGTGCATGCTTGTGCGCACACACGCGCCCGTCAGACCCTCAGATCCGAGCCGGCACAGACGCGGTTGTTGGAGGGCAAATAATGTCTTTGCAGAAGTGACAGAAATTGAGAATCTCTGGGTACGTCCAAGATTTCACACTAGATTGGCAGCTCCCCAAGTGAGTTCCGTAAAAAGAAAAAGAAATGGGGTGTGTTCAACTGCCATAGAATTTTGGAAAGTGCTGGGGTAGACCAACTTAAATGTCTTTCTTTAGGGGCGCGTGGGTGGCTCAGTCGGTTGGGCGGCCGACTTAGGCTCAGGTCATGATCTCATAGTTCGTGGGTTCGAGCCCTGTGTCGGGCTCTGTGCTGACAGCTCGGAGCCTGGAGCCTGCTTCAGATTCTGTGTCTCCCTCTCTCTCTGCCCCTCCCCTGCTCGTGCTCTGTCTCTCACTCTCTCAAAAATAAATAAACATTTTTTAAAAATTTGTTTAAATGTCCTTCTTTAATCTGGCAATGTGCATTGGGAGCTGCGAAAGGCAAGAACAGCCCGTAGCTCTTGATGGATAACAGATTAGCCCTCAAACGTACTGACCTAAAACAATCAACATTGCACAGTCTCTAAGGTTCAGGTATTTGGCTGAGGTTCAGCCGGGTGGTTCTTGTCTGTGTCTCATTACATTAAGTCAACATGTCAGCCGGGGCCGCCATCATCTGGAGGTTTGACTGGGGCCGGAGGGTCTGCTTCTGAGCTCGCTGTAATGGCTGTTGGCCAGAGACCTCTGTCCCTCACCATGTGGGCCTTCCCATGGGGCTGGTTGAGTGTCCTCAAGGCACGGCAGTTAGCTTCCCTCGGAGCAAGTGGCCCCAGAGGGAGCATGAGGCAGGGAGGCCTGACATGTCTTTTGTGATCTCTGTAGCCTTGAATATGGCATGCTGTCACTTCTGCTGTAGGCTACTTCTGGGACCCATTGTAAAGGAACCTAGAACAGATCAGAGTCTGTTTCAACCTGAGTCAAGGGATCTGGGCTTTAATTCTTGCATGCCAACACTCATTGGCTAAGGTCTGCTCCAGGATGGGAGTGGAGTGTGCAGACATCAGGCTCCTTGAGCCTGTGAGCAAAGTGGTCCTAGTAGCCCCAGGACAGTTCTGCAAAGAGTCACAGATGCAAATCTGTGTCTCAAGGGTACCCAGCAGCCTGGCGAGGTGTGCACAGACAGAAAAAGGTGTAGAGGAAATCCGAGCAGACCGCTGGCAGTGTCTGCTGCATTTATACTCACGAAGAATTGGAAATGACAAAACGGCTCAAGGTACGGGGCTCGGTAGACAGATGATGGTCCTTCCATACATTGGGAACAAGTACGCAGCCATTAACTCTCACGCTCCTGAAGATGATTTAGTGTTGTGGAAACAGCACACGGGGAAAGCTGGCCTCAGATAATCAGTACGGAGGATAGTCCATTTAAAAGAAAAAGAAAATTGCAGCTGCTTTTTAGTTATTTAGTTGTTATACATTTGTGTAAAAGTTGTTATTTTGGGGGGCCTCTGGGTGGCTTCATTTGGTTAAGCAGCCGACTTCAGTTCAGGTCATGACCTCACGGCTTGTGAGTTGGAGCCCCGCGTCGGGCTTTGTGCTGACAGCTCAGAGCCTGGAGCCGGCTTTGGATCCTGTGTCTCCCTCTCTCCCTGCCCCTCCCCTGTTTTTGCGCTCTCTCTCTCTCTCTCTCTCTCTCTCAAAATTAAATAAACATTAAAAATAAGGTGTTTTGGTTTTTTTTTGAAGAAGGTGGATGTTCAAGTTATTTTTTTTTTCCTTTGTGCGTTTTTGGGTTTTCCAAATATTCTGCATAGAGAATGTATTGCCTTTGAGACAACGAAAAGCAAACCGAGTGGTTAAATCTCTAAGACTCGATTCTTGTAAGGGATGCTTTGATGTAATGCATCACCTGATACAGATTTCACTTCCTCTCCTACAACATGGCATTTGCAGACCATATGGAGAAATCATTATGTACACAGTCTGCATACAGGGACTGCCCTAGTTTGAATTCTGCTCCACCATTTACTGGGTGACCCTGGGAGAAGATCTTAACTTCTCTGTGCCTCTGGCTTGCAGGCAACGACATAGGGGTGATGAAAGAATGTCCTGTAGAGCTGCGGTGGGGAATAAATGAGTTAAGATATGTAAAATACTAGAGCAATTCCTGGCAATATAGACGCCTTCCCCTACCCGGCCCTCGATCAAATGACTAGTCTGCACGGCTGAGGTCTTGTTTTGTGCTTCCTCCTCTTGTTAAAGCTACGCTGTCCCGCCTTTGGGGCCCTGCCAGGCCTAGGTGGGTAGTGATGAATGAATCACGTTGCCCCATCACATGCATCTGTGCTCAAGTCTCCAGGGATGCCCTTTAAGCTCCGTACTGGAGCAGGTCCCTGGGGTGCTTACCTAGGGCTTCTGCCTGGCAGCATCTGTGACCCTTTCCTCTGGTCTCAGCCCCTCGATAGCTCATGATTATGTGTAGCTTTGCAGGGACTTTCCATCAAAGAGCTCTGTCCCAAGCTAAACCTATCAAGGCCTTTCTCGTGGGAATGCGACATTTTTGCAAAGATTCTGGGATGGGAAGTAGCTGAAGCTGATTCATCCCAGTGACAGTCCCCTGAAGAGATGTTCATTTTTCTTACTTCCTAGATCCCTGGAGTGGCCCCCTTCCTGGCCTTCCTGGGCTCCAGTGCTTAGCTTTCCTGTCAATTATTTGAGCTACACCACATCCTTTTCCCCCGAATTAGGCGGAGTCTATTTCTTTCACTTGAAAATGACAAACATCAGCTGCTATTATAGTGAGAGAGGGAGAGGGACAGAGAGAAGGAGAGGGACAGAGAGAGGGAGAAGGATAGAGAGAGGGAGAGGGACGGACGGCGGGTGAGGGGCATTTCCACTGCAAGGTGAAACCCGGACATCTAGTCCAGATCGATGACTGACTCCTTCCGTGACGCTGGGCAAGTCCTCCCGCCTCTTCCGTTGAGCCTCTGTCTCCTGGAACCATCCCACGGATCCAGTGACGCTGGGAACCCTGTCCTAAGCTCCCTGTGAGTCTCCCTGGGATTATTCTACACACTCCGTAGCCCCACCAGCCATCTCGTCTAAGCTAGCACACCCAATCCCTCTTTCTGGCCCAGATCACCTCTCCGGAGCTCCAAATGCCTCCTGGACATTTCCGTGCAGGGGCTTCTCAAACTCCCCACCTGCAAAAAAGAATTCAGTGTCTCTTCTTGCAGACCACTCCCTCCCTTCCTCTGCCACTTTAGAACAAGGCATTAACACACACCCCTTCTTATCGGCCGGTCACCAGGCATTGTACATACTCTGACGTCCTCTGTCACATGAGTCTTCTCTGTCCAGGTGTGGTCACTTTACAACATTCATCCACCTGCTTATCACTTAGTCCTTAGAAGTCCCAGAGGTGGGTAGTATCCTCAACTGGAGGAAAATGGGGAATCAGAAGAGAAGCAATCTGCCCAAAGTCACACAGGAAGTAGGAAGCAGAGCTGGAATTTGAACGTGGGACTGTCTGAGCCCATAACCCATGCTCAGTTCTCCCAGGAGCCCCTGTCCATGTGCCCGAATTCAGGAGGAACAAGATTTGGGCCAAGCGCTTTCTGGCCGGTTACTAAGGTCCCCCGTGCAAACAGCAACAGTGTTGTCCGTGAGCTCATCTGATCCACTTTGCTCCACCCAGTTCCTAATCTGGGCTAATCTCCTAGACAACCAGAGTGATGCAACAAACAGAGGGGACCTGCCAACTCCTAGATAGCTTCCAGGGCAGGACTGGTGCGAGTCCAGGATGTGGTGGTGGTTGGGGGCCACTGACGTCCGCAAGGGCTCCAGCCCAGAACCTCTCCTCTACGTAGTTACCACTATGTGCCCCGAAAGGACCCAGAGCCATCCAACGTCCAGTCTTGGCAGGGCGACCAGGAGTGGAAAGCCTTGGGAGGCTGGGCGCGTGTGACCTGCAGTGAGCACAAAACACTCGCCGTGTGGTCCTGGGATCCTAGGGAAGGTTCCGGAGACCCGGGTTCCAGCACGGCCCTGGGAATCACTAGCTCTATCTGGAACCTGTCAGGAAACATGTAAGTCCCAAGTGTGCGGGCATCTGAACACCTCTGACCTGCCTCCACCGTGATCTGAGCCCACAGATGCTACAGCATCTTCCACCCTTGTCCCCACAATTTTTAAAAAATATTTTCATGGTTAAATTTGCCATTTAACCCAAGTGCACAATCCAGTGGCATCAATGCACAGAATTAATAATGCAAGCGTCATGGGGCACCTGGGTGGCTCCATCGGTTAACCTCCGACTCTTGATTTCGGCTCAGGTCATGATCTCACGGTTTCGAGAGTTCGAGCCCCGTGCCGGGCTCTGCGTTGGCAGCCCGAAGCCTGCTTGGGAATCTCTCTCCCTCGCTCTCTGCCCCTCCCCTACTCGCACTGTCTCTGTCTCTCTCAAAACAAATAAATAAACTTTAAAAAAAAAAATAACGCAACCATCACCACTATCTAGTTCCAAAACCTCTTCATCACTGCAAATGGAACTCTGTAGGTGTTAAGCGATTGGCTCTCCATTCTCCTTCCTCCGGTCCCTGGTAATCTCTAACCTACTTTCTATCTCTGTGAATGAGCTTCCTCTAGATAGCTCATAGAAGTGGAATCCTGTAATAGTTGTCCTTTTGTGTATGACTGCTGTCACCTCACGTCATGTCTTCAAGTTCGTCCCTGCCGTAGCGGGTGCCAGAACTTCATTCCTTCCTATGACTGGATAATATCTCATTGTATGGATACACCACATTTTGTTTATACATCCCTCTGCTGCTGGATACCCCACGGTCAATTCATCCACGACAGTCAGAGTGATCTTGGGAAAATATTACTCAGACCATGACTCAACTTTATTCAAACCCTCCTAAACTCCTTAATTCATTCAGAATAAAAGCTGTAGTCCTTATTATGGCTACAAAGCCCTAAAGGATTCTCTGCACACACATTGCATTACCTCTGTGCCCCTCCAACCTCACCCCTTCCCACTTTCCCCACTCCACCCCTCGCTCTTCCGTGAACACCTCAGGCACACTGCTGCCTCAGGGCCTTTGCATATGCTCTTCTCTCTTCCTGGAATGCTCTTCCTCCTTCTGCGTGGCTGGCACTCTCATCTCCTTCAAGCCTTTGCTCTGCTGTCACCTTCTTCTTGAGGCTCATCCTGGACTCCCTCTTTAAAACTACAGTCCACCTCTCCTTCACCCATCATTCCTGAGCCCCCTCATCAGGATCTATTTTTTCCATAAGACTTGTCATTTTCTTTTTTTTTTTTATTAAAAAAAATTTTTTAATGTTTTTATTTATTTTTGAGACAGAGAGAGAGACAGAGTATGAGCAGGGGAGGGGCAGAGAGAGAGAGGGAGACAGAGAATCCAAAGCAGGCTCTAGGCTCCGAGCTGTGAGCACTGAGCCCAACGGGGGGCTCGAACTCACGGACTGTGAGATCATGACCTGAGCTGAAGTCAGACGCTTAACCGACTGAGCCACCCAGGCACCCAAGACTTGTCATTTTCTAACATGTTATCTAATTTATGCATTTATTATTTCCATTGTTTGTTGTCTGTGTTGCACCCCTAGAATGTAAGCTCTATGAAGATAAGGATATTTTTTGCCTGTTTTGTTCACTGACATATCAGAAGCTGGTATGCAGCAGACACTCCATAAATATTTGTTAAATAAATGAATGAATACGAGTTGGGACAATTGGCCTCACTTCCCTGAGCCCCTGAGCTTCCATGAGTCAGGGATTATGATCCATCCATGGGGCTCCAGTGTCTCGGTGGGAATCACATAATGACTATCACACCCTTTGTAAACTGTAAAGCATTTTGCAAGGTAGAAGAAAATGGATCTTCGTGAAATGCCCCTGAGGCCGGATACTTTCCATGACGTAGCTCATTTTATTATTCCCATTTTACAGATGGGGAACACGGAGGCTCAGAGTACCTTGCCTCAAGGTCTCACACAGATAAGGGGCACCTGAGTGGCTCAGTCAGTTGAGTATCCAACTCTTGGTTTCGGCTCAGCTCATGATCTCGAGGTTGGTGAGTTTGAGCCCTGTGTTGGGGCTCTGCACTGACTGTGGAATCTGCTTGGGATTCTCTCTCTCTCTCTCTCTCTCTTTCTCTCTCCTTCCTCTCTGCCCCCCCCTCTCTCTCAAAATAAAAATAAACTTAAAAAAAAAAAAGATCTCACGTAGAGAAAGTATAGGGAGTCAGATCTTCAACCCAGTTATCCCGCTTGTCCTGTAAGTTGCTTCCTGCTCTGGTATGTCAAACGCCTAAAGGAAACACTCCCTTTTCTCCAGGGACCAGCTGTGAGCCCAGGGGAATAATAATGAGGATACAGATAGGAATAATAGGTGCCTTTTATTAAGAGCTTCCTACATATGTCAGGCTCACTTTACTGTGTGTCAGGTGCTTTAGGTATTCTATCCTCACGAGATAGAGGGAAATGGGTATTATTATTCCCTCATAACGGACGAGGAATTCAAGGATCAGAGAGGTCAGGCCATTTGCTTGAGGCCACACAACTAATAAATAGCAGAGACAGTATTTGAGCCCAGAGCAATCTGACGCCTGTCGCATCTTAAAAAGGTCCACGATTGTAAGATGTGGTTTCTCTAATGCCACGGATGCCCTCCACCTCCAGCACCACCCCAGGGACCTCCCCACCCGAAGCAGACCCAAGAGGGTGCGTCTGCCGGTGGGGAGGCAAACCTACCACGAGCACCTCGTGCCTACCCCCTCTGTGTGAGCAGCGAGATCCAGAAGGAATAAGGCGTTGGCAGGAGCTGAGATGGGGATCCCACGGGGCCTGCACTGCCAACAAAGACAAATGAACGAACCAGTCAGCAAACCAGGGCAGTTCTACCCCTGAGCAGAACTGTCACCGGTAAATAAATCATCGAGGCCCCACACCGGACATGCCAATTTCAGCAGGAGAGGAGGAGCACATTTATCTGCCTGGTGACGCCCTGGCTGTCTTCAGGCGGTGAGGGGGTACGAAAACACTCCCCAGCCAGCACCCTGCCGGGGGCTGGTTCCAGCGGGTGGGGGGAGGGGCAGGGGGTGGGAGGGGAGAGAGGGTCTCTTTGCAGAATAGTGTTTGCCTCACACTTGCCACCGATGCCCAGAAGCAAAGTCCTCATGCTTTCTCTGCCTTTAAAAATGATCAAGGGGCTCTGGGTGGCTCAGCGGGTTAAGTGTCCGACTCTTGATCTGGGCTCAGGTCATGATCTCAAGGTTTGTGAGTTCGAGCCCCGAGTCAGGCTCTGTGCTGACAGTGCTGAGCCCGCTTGGGATTCTTTGTCTCCCTCTCTCTGCCCCTCCCCCCCCCAACCCCAAATAAATAAACTTTTTTCAAAAGAATGATCAGACTTCTAGTAATAGCACATACGGAGTGCTTCCTATGTGCCAGGCATTGTGGAGAGTTTTTAAAGTAAACATTCTCTCACTAACAGGCTAGAAATAAGTTACTGTCCAGGACTTTCTTTTGCATAGGAAAATGACTACTTCGAGGATGTCTATTTTTTTTTTTTTAAGTTTTTTAAAATTAATTTATTTTGAGAAAGAGAGAGTATAAGTAGAGGAGGGCCAGAGAGAGAGAGAGAGGGCGAGAGAGAGAATCCCAAGCAGACTCTGTACTGACTAAGTAGAGCATGATTCCGGGCTCGAGCCCGTGAACTGCGAGACCACGACCTCCGTGGGGAGAGAAAGGATGCTGAGGTCCAGGGTACCAGGGTCTCAGAGCCAAGCTCCCGCTGTTCAGAGGAGCCTGGTCACGCTGCCTTGCCAAGTTCTGCCGCATGCTGCCAAACTCTACTAAAATCCCATTGTCCTTGGGAGGGGCTTGCACACTCTCCAGCATCACTGGAGATGTCTGTGTTTGATCTCAGAGGGAGAAGGGGCTCGCACTGGGTTTGTTACATACAATTCTCCAAATGGCCCCATTAGACAGAGGAGCCTAAGAAGGTGAGGGCACCTGCCCACAGCCTCAAGCCACTGGCGGAATATTATTGTAAGGGCTCCCAGACTTTCTCCATAGGAAGACTCCTGAGCCCCGACTAGCCAGGGACACAATGCAAGTGGCCCCTCCTTAAAGACCCACCCACTAAACCCTCTTAAGTCCCATCTGAGGGTCCCTGACTCTGTCAGCCAACACCCCAGGTAAGTCCTCATCGCCACGTCTCTCACCTCTTTGGGGACAGAGAATAAAATCATCAACAATCGGAAATCTGCAATTAATAAAAATGAAGCAAAGTTGGGATTTGTTTTGTTTTTGTTTTTTTGAACAGGATCATAATAATGAAAGAATCAGGTTACAAAATAACATGTGCAATGCGATCCCATTTGAAAATTGCATAAAAACAAAAGCCCTGGGGAAAATATATCCATTATTAACAATGATTTTTTGGAGTAGGGGAGGGAAGATTTATTGGTGATTTCTGTTTTATTATTTTAGCTTATATGTATCTTGTTTGTTTATCAGCAATATATAGGCAATGTGTGTCTTACTTGGATAATAAAGAACAAAATAAAAGGGCTTTTTTCCCCCTTGAAAGAATGCGGTGAGTATTTTGGAAAACTGTAACGTGGCTGCTTGAAGCATTGCAAGCTTCTATGCCAGTGGCTAACATTGGTCTCCCATGGTTCTCTGCTTAGCTTTTTCCTATGTCTCAGGGAACATAATATAGCTGAATCTAAGCTCTGAGTGACAATGGGACAAATAAATAGACAAGTAGATCATCAGACTTTCCATCATCTTCATTTCTAGATGGCAAAGAGAAAGGAAAGGGGGCTTGTCCATGTAACTCATAAGTTCCTTCTCCGGCTTTCTCTCTTGGTTCCTCCAACATCCAAATGGACATGCCATCAAATGCCCTTACGGCTCCCAAATTCCTTCATTGCAAAGCCCCATGCCTCCATACATTTGTTTCTCTGTTCACTGATTCTTTTTCATCTTTGTGGAAGAATGTGCAGTCCAATGGCCCAGGCCCCTGGTTCTGAAATCCCAGTGCCTGAGTTCAAATCCCCTACTCCATCTGAGTTCGTAACCCCCACTCTCTCTGAGTTCATATCCCCTACTCTGCCTGAGTTCAAATCCCTACTCTGCCTTTGTTCATATCTTCCACGTCTGAATTCCTATCGTCTACTCTGCCTGAGTTCATGTGCCCCCTCTGCCTGAGTTCAAATCCCTACTCTGCCTGAATTCATATCCTCTATTCCACCTGAATTCATATCCCCTACTCTGCCTGAGTTCAAATCCCCACTCCACCTGAGTTCATACTCCCATTCTGCCCTTGAGTAAGTGGAGAATGTTGAGAAAGTCACTTCTCGTGTCTGAGGCTCAGTGTTCTCACTAGGAAAAAGGGTAATTTTCATTTCAACTCCTTGGGTTGATTAAAAGAAATAACGTTTACAAAGTCCTTGACAGTATGTTGCAGCCACCATGAACGCCTCTCTCTCCTTTTCTCTTCTGTATCTTTCCCTCTCACGGAGGTGAAGGTGGTGTTTGGGGGCATAATGTTCTCTTATCCTTGTAACAGGACTTGTCCCTCCCACGTCTTCCCAGAATCGAGAGATGCACAGTCTCAGACGGGCAGAAGAGCCTCGGACCATTACATGCTCAAAGCCAGATCACCAACTCACCAGCTTGCTAAATTTACCAAACATGCCTTGAAGACTAGCTTTCTTGAAGATGTTCAGTGACTATGAATATGGCCTTCTTAATAAATTGGTCTTAAATATATTCTCAGCAGCTCACTTTGTCTAAAAGCTAAATATCATGGGAGCTGTTTAACTCTCTTATGACTATCTTCTAATGAAGAATATATTCTTGAATATCTTAGAGTCTTGAATATAATTAAAATATCTTGAATAAATTTTTTGGTAAGAGTATTCGAGAAGTATAAATTCACTGAAGATTATCAGTGAGCATATTAAAATACCGTATGTAGAAGAATGTAGTCATTGGCTACATTCAAGAGGAGTATGTTGATATTCGTTAACAATACTTGATGAGAATTCTCCTAAATAAAGTTTAGAAAAATTGGAAAATTTGATTTGAACAATTGGCCGTTAGCATTTTGATTTTTCAGAGAACTACATATCATAGATTTGATTTTTTGTGGATTTTTGGTGGAATTTTTGGTGGATTGGCCTCAGCGCATCTCTTATGAGATCTGAGGGAAGTCCACCAAGATTCACCTCCAACTTTGGCCAGAGTCCTGACCCTCCAGCTCTGCCCTTGACCCTCTGGGGTATTCCTCCCCATTCTGGGCTTTGAGGGAAGGCTACATTTTGAGAGAAGCCTGCCGTCTTTATTTTTTTCAACTCACAAGCTTTTAGTTATGTTCCCGGAATGTGGATAATGGACTGAGCCAAAACTCAAACACAGAACTCTGGGTTTGAATTCCAGTTTCTACTCCTAGCCAGCTGTGTGATCTTGGGCAACTGACATAACCTCTCTGAGCATTTCGTGGGCCTATTATTGTTTTTAAATGGATTTATAAATACATATTTTAAAAATCTATCAGTTTTAATTTCTAACATGGTACATAATGGCAGATATAACCACACAAGCACACTCTTTGGGGGTCCCCAGTGATTTTTAAGAGTGTCAAGGGATCCAGAGACCAATGAGTCTGGTAACTGTTAGATTAGATTATTTCAGAAAGTCCAAGAATCTGGGGTTGTTGTGGGCCAAGCACTCATGAGTTCCTCATTCATCTTCATTTATTCTATAACACATATTTAATGAGTGCTTCCTATATGCCAGACTTTTCTAGATCTTGGGGATAAAATGAGGAGCAAGACACAGTTCCTGGCAGGGAGCAAATCAACTCAAGGGTCCACTGAGTGACACAGGCACGCACATCTAATGATGGTCGTGAGGCAAGAGCAGGGAGAGACTTGTGTGGAGTGGGGAGAGGGGGCAGGAAGGGGATGGCACCCCGGTCGAGAGACCAGCGTTTGCAAAACAAGGCAGCAGTGAGAATGGTTTGCCAGCACACCCTTGGCGTGAAGAGGGAGACTCAAGTGAAGAAGGTGAGCAGGGGGCAGCAGAGGGGATGAGGGTCCAAACATCTCGGGCGTTGATCAGGAACAATGATCTCTGCCTTCAGGCCAGGAGAAATCTCAGGGTCTCAGAGAGGCAGCCAGAACAGATGCGCGGTTACCCAGAATGCCACAGACTGGTGATTTAAACACTGGAAATTTAGTGCTCACGGCTCTGGAGGCTGGAAGTCCGAGATCAAGGTGCTGCTGATTTGGTGTCTGGTGAGACCTGCCTTCTTTGCTTGCAGACAGCCGTGTCCTCACACAGCCTTTCCTGCGTGCATGTGTGTGTGCATGTGTGTGCACCCACACAGTGAGCTTATAAAGACACCAATCCTATCAGATCCGGGCCCCACCCTTTTGACCCCACTTAACTATAGTTACTTCCTTGGAAGCCCCACGTGCAAACACAGCCAACCTGGGGGTTGGGGCCCCAACATATGAGTGTTGTGGGGAACACAAACCTTCCAGTTCTCACCACCTCCCTGCTGCATTCTCCTACGCACACCCACTGAGAAAGAAATTGCTGGTGGCCAAAACAAAAGCTTCCTCCCTCCTACAGGGGATGGAGAGGAAAGGCAAAAGAAAGAAATATTCATCCAAGCAGGGAGTATTTACAAACTTGGCAAGTGGGCAAAGCCCTCCCTGACGTCCCCCCCAAATGCAAACAGTCACCCGAGGCTTCCATTACCGCAGCCTTAGTTTACCAAACTAAACGTATTTGCCACCAAAATGCTTTTATTAGTGGTATGATGAGGATTTTTTTCAGCAGACAAAGTCATTACTGGAATAGGAGCCTGTGGACATTTAAAGAGACGTCACAGAGGAAGCCTTCGCTGGCGGCTTGTCTTCATTTCCTCTCACAGGATTTACATCAATTCCTTTTTTGCCCCCTCTCCTTATTATTTTTTAACTCTATAAAAATATTTTTTTTTACTTTATTTTTTATTTTTTTGTTAGCGTTTTATTTATTTTTGAGACAGAGAGAGACAGAGCATGAACGGGGAAGGGGCAGAGAGAGAGGGAGACACAGAATCAGAAGCAGGCTCCCGGCTCTGAGCCATCAGCCCAGAGCCCGACGCGGGGCTCGAACTCACGGACCGCGAGATCGTGACCTGAGCTGAAGTCGGACGCTTAACCGACTGAGCCACCCAGGCGCCCCTATAAAAATATTTTTTTAATGTTTATTCTTGAGAGAGAGAGACAGAACGCAAGTGGGGGAGGGGCAGAGAGAGAGGGAGACACAGAATCCGAAGCAGGCTCCAGGCTCTGAGCTGTCAGCACAGAGCCCGACGCAGGGCTCAAACCCACAAACTGTGAGATCAGGACCTGAGCCGAAGTCGAACGTTTAAACCCACTGAGCCACCCAGGCGCCCCTATATAAAAATGTGTTTTTAAGGAGAATTAGAAACTCAGAAGAAAATAATCACTCACACTCCCCCCTTTCAAAGAAGGTAACTACTATTATAATTCATTTGTTTTCTCTTCCACATTCATATTTTGAATAGACAGAGACCTTATCATTATTATTACTACCACTATGACAATTACTATTTTACAAAAGTGGTATCAAGCTTGGCTTGTATCCTCTTTATTATTATACATCACGAGTACCTTTCCACGCCAAGAAACACTGACTTCGTTCTGGATGTCTGCCGACTCCTCTATTCCATTATATGGATGTCTTATATTTACTTAAGTTGTCTCCTATTGACGCACATGTAAATGATTTCTTGTGTTTCATTCTTATAAACAAAGCTGAGGTAAGCATCCCAGCAACTAAATACTTGCAGTCACTCCAGCTTTCTTACTCAGGATAAATTTCTAGGATCTGTAATATTTGCACTCCCTCCAGCTTTCTTTCTCAGGACAAATTCCTAGGATCCGTATTTCTGAATTAATGGAAATACACAGCTTTGCTGATTATTGTTGCACGTCCACAAAACACATGCGTATATATTTTGGTATCAGAACGAAGGGATTCTTCTCCCCCTTTCCTACCTCTTGTTGGGAGACATTTTCAGAAAGACAGAAGGAAGAGTTTAGATGTGTTGAGAAACATAGCAACACTTCAATGTTAGAGTATGGGATTTCTTTGATTATGAAAGTGGAACTGCATCACAGAAATTTAACTAATTTGAGTTCAACTGTCTTTCATTAAATCCATCATTGATTTTTTTTTTTAGTTTACTGTTATTTTTTTCCTGTTCTTTTTGTTTTGTTTTGTTTTTTAATGTTTATTTATTTTTGAGAGACGGAGAGAGACAGAGTGCGAGCAGGGGAGGGACAGACAGAGAGGGAGACACAGATTCTGAAACAGGCTCCAGGCTCTGAACTGTCAGCACAGAGCCCGACACGGGGCTCGAACTCACCAACCGTGAGATCATGACCTGAGCCGAAGTCGGACGCTCAACCAACTGAGCCACCCAGGTGCCCCTATTATTATTATTATTTAGTCACCTCTACACCCATTGTGAGGCTCAAACTCACGACTCGGAGATCAAGAATCTCATGCCCTTCCAACTGAGCCAGCCACGCACTCCCATCATTGATCTCGATGCACCATTATTTTTCATAAAATTAAGAAATTTTTTTATAAACTCTTGCAATTCCGTTACCACTCAATGCCTTAATAGTCTTTTTCAACACCTTAGTTGGTCACGCCATGCCTCCTCTGAAATTCCCTTCATCTCTTCTGAGGGATGTGACACTTTCTCTTGGATCTTGTTTCCTGACTCGGTATGTGACAAGAAATCCTTCGGCAGCTATCTCGGTGACAAAATGCAATACAACCTCATCTACTGTGGTTTCTTACTTTTTAGCGGCGCAGTAAAATTTGATTGTTACCTTGCAAAAGGATATAAGACTGGAGTCATTCCCCCAAAGACAAGCATTTGCTTCACTAATGTGCAACCTCTACCCCATTGTTCTGCTTGGAGGCCTTTTTGTGTATAGGGAAACTTTCCACTTCAATGCCAAAACATATCACAGTGTAATCTTTTGGAAGACATTTTAAGCAGCAACTAAAATCAGCCTGTGGGGGCACCTGGGTGGCTTAGTTGATTAAGTTTCCGACTTTGGCTCAGGTCATGATCTCACGGTCCGTGGATTCGAGCCCCGAGTCGGGCTCTGTGCTGACAGCTCGGAGCCTGGAGCCTGCTTCGGATTCTGTGTCTCCCTCTCTCTCTGCCCCTTCCCTGCTCATGCTCTGTCTCTCTCTCTCTCTCTCTCTCTCAAAAGTAAATATTTAAAAAAAATTTTTTTTTAATAAAAAAATCAACCTGTGAAGGACCCGCAGTGTGCATAACTCAGCGGAAGTGACGATAGTTTGAACAGCCATGACCAAGTTTGCTTGGACACAAGGAATGGACCACATCATGCATCTCAACTGCAGAGAGGTTAAAATTAGAAAAAGTGTGCCTCTTAGAACTGATGAAATATGATTAATGGGAGGCTCAAAAGTTAAGATAAAAAGAGGAATATCAGCACAAGTGTGCTGTTAATTATGCTTCTTTATTCTACTCAGTAAGTGTATGCCCCAGAACAGGCATGAGATGGGAAACATGAATTCATCAAATTCCCAGTTGGTGTCATTTCCCAGTTGTCTGTCAGGGTGAAGACATCTTTGACACACTGAGCATGGTTTTAGAGTTTAAAGATACACTGGTTTGGGGCACCTGGGTGGCTGAGTCAGTTAAGCTGCTGACTTTGGCTCAGGTCATGAGTTGGTTCGTGAGTTCGAGCCCCAGGTCAGGCTCTGTGCTGACAGCTTGGAGCCTGGAGCCTGCTTCAGATTCTGTGTCTCCCTCTCTCTTTGCCCCTTTCCTGCTTGTTCTCTCTCTCTCTCTCTTTCTCTCTCTCTCTCTCTCTCTCTCTCACACACACACACACACACACACACACACACACAAATCTTCTGTTAAGTTAACAAATACTGGAACTAGAATCCAAACCCAGATTTGAAGGCTCTAAAGGCCATGTTCTAGATCATCGTACTTTTGAAGAAATATTAGAAAATCTAGAATAAGCAAAGAAAGAAAAAGCATTCCCATTCAAAATCCCAGCAAGTTATGAGGCTATTGAGAAACTGATTCTAAAGCTTATGTGGAGAGGCAAGAGACCCAGAATAGCGAACACAATTTTGATGGAGAAGGTCAAAGTTGGAGGATGGACATTACCTGACACCAAGACTTACTATAAAGCCACTATAATCAAGACAGTGTAGTATTGGGGAAAGAATAGACAAAGGATCAATGCAACAGAATAGAGAGCCAGAAATAAACTCACACAAGTATAGTCCACTGATCTTTGACAAAGAGGCAGAAGCAATTCAATGGAGAATGGCTAGTCTTTCCAACAAATGATGCTAGAATAACTGGACATCCACATGTCAAAAAGCAAAAACAAAAAAGATTCTAAACATAGGTAATATACCCTTCACAAAAATTCACGCAAAACGGATCATAGACCTAACTGCAAAATGCAGAATTCTAAAACTTCTGGAAGACAATAGGAAAAATCTGGATGACCTTGGGTTGGTGATGATGTGTTAGATTCAATATCAAAAGCATGACCCACAAAAGAAATAAATTGCTAAGTTGGACTCCGTTAAAATTAAAAACCTCCACTCTGTGAAAGACATTGTTAAGAGAAAGAAAAAATAAACCACAGATGGGATAAAAATCTTCGAAGGCTCATATCTGATAAGGAACTGGTATCCAGAATATACAAATAGCCTTTAAAGCTCAACAATATGAACACAGTAATTCACATAAAAAAAAAGACAAAAGATCTGAATAGATGCCTCACCAAAGAAGATATATAGATGGCATCTCAGTATATGAAAAGATGCTCAACATCATGGGTTATTAGAGGACTGCAGATCAAAACAATAATTAGATGCCACTGCATACCTATTAGAATGGCTAAAACCCAGAACACTGACAGCACCATATGCTGATGAAGATGTCGAACAGTTAGGAATGCTTATTCATTGCTGGTGAAGATACAAAATGGTACAACCATTTAGGGGAGACAGTCCTGAAGGTTTCTTACAAAACTAAACATATTCTTACCATACAATCCAGCAATTGACTCCTTGATATTTACTCGAGTGAATTGAAAACCCATCTCTACGAAACAAAAACAAAAACAAAAAAGGCTGCACTTGAATGTTTGCAGAATCTTTATTCTCTATTGCCAAATCTTGGAAACAACCAAGATGTCCTTTAACAGGTGAATGGATAAACAAACTGTGGTCCACCCAGGCGACGGAATATTATTCGGTGCTAAAAAGAAATGAACTATCAAGCCATGAAAAGACATAGGGGAACCTTAAACGTGTATTGCAAAGTGAAAGAAGCCAATCTGAAAACGGGTCATACTGTATGGTTCAAGCTATATGTCATTCTGGGAAAGGCAAAACTATGGATACAATAAAGAGATCGGTGGTTGCCAGGGGTTTGGAAGGAGGGAGGGAGGAAGGGAATGGTGAGTTGGTTGAGAATAGGGGATTTTCAGGGCAGTGAAACTATTCTGTATGACACTGTAATAGTAGATACATGTCACTATTCTTTTGTCAAACCCATAGAACGTACACCAAGAGTGAACCCTATGTAAACTGTGGCCTTCACTTATCAATAATGTACCAATATTGGTTCGTCAGTAGGAACAAATGTACCACACCAATGCAAGATGCTAATAATAAGGGAAACTGGGGGGGGGGGGGCAGTACTGGAAACTCTGTACGTTCTGCTCAATTTTGCAGTAAATCTAAAATTGCTTTAAAAAACACCCATTAATTTTGAAATACATATCCATAAGAACCCACCACACAAAACAACCACTGTTCACTGTTCCGTGGTTAAACCTCCAGTCTCCTTCCCATGTAAATACATTTATATATTTAACGAGAGCAGCATCCACAGGAACATTTTCAAGAGTCTCAATGCAAGTGGCCAAAATTCTCCTCCAGAAAGGTATCTATTTCCACCACCCACAGAAAATACGAGTGCCCTTCTCCCTGAACCCTGACCAACACAGAAACTCCAACCAGGTTCACAAGCGACCATGTGGCTCCTTGTGTTAGTTTTCCTTCCCACCGCGAAGTGTTAAGTCCTCAGGGACCCTCCGCCTGCTGCCTGCTGTACCTAGCTGTGCGGGCAGGAAGCAAGAGCGGACCTGGCTGTCTCCTGAGGCTTCAGCTGCAGAGAATCTAAGAGGCAGAGAGTCCAGGGAAACTTGAGGCACGATGAGATCTGGCTGTTTGCCAGGCTAAGATTGGTCGATAACGGTTGAAAAGTTTTGTTAGGGTCAAGTCAGGACCTCCCCGACACGTCCGCTCCAAACTCTGGCCCTTTTGGGACAATACCAAAGTACATTCTACGGAGTCCTACACACGATTCCAGTCCAAGGGCAAGACAGCGTAGAGGACAGGAGAGCAAGCTGAGCATCGGACTGACATTTGGAAGTTACAAACCTAATTGTATGGGACCTTGGATAAATAATCTCCCCCTAAACCGTAAGGTTAAAAATTGTCTAAACCATTAAGAGTGTGGCTAGCAAAGCTAAAACAGAGGGATTTAGACTGTAAGCTCCGTTGCTGGCATTCAAATCCTGACCCAACACCAAATAGCTGTGTCCCCTGGAACAAGTAACTTACCCTCTTTGAGCCGTAGTATCCTCACTTGTCAGATGAACATTAAAATGGTTACCTCATAGTATTCTTGTAAGGATTAAATGAGATAATCCTTATAAAGTGCTCTGCACATCGTAAGCCCTCCCTAAAAGGAAAATGTTCTGAATATTCAAGAGCCATTAGGGACCAATGAATGTCCTCCTTTCTCCACTCGTTTGTATATGGGGTGACTGAAGCCCAAGAAAGAAATGTCTTGCCCGAAGCCACGCAGTGAGTCACTATTCCTGCCTCAAAGTTTGGGTTTTGAAGCCCCAATCCAACGACGTTTTTGCTGAACCACAAAGAACTCTTGCAGAATGTAAAGTGCTCAGACCATGACCTCTCCCCATTCATTGGGCTCTGTTTTGCCTTGGGAGCCCCAATGAAATACAGGACAGATGCATTTGGCATCTCAGGCAGTGGGTCTCTTACAGAGACATTATTTAGGACCCGAGTCTGTTCAGCACAAAATGTAATCACTCCATCAATACTGAGACACAGCTTACCAGAAAACTGGGGACTAGCTGCGAGGCACCCGGTTGCCAAGAATGCGTATGTTGGTTTGCTTTGTCTTTGGATCTTAAAGAGCCAGCCTCAGAGTGTGGGGACCAGGGAGCTTCATTCCCTGGATGGGGCATCTAGTTTCCAACTAACAGCAAAGCCCCCAAACCTTCATTTGCATGCATCTCATTGTTCCCTGGGAGGAAGGGTAGCTCTTCACAATCCATGAAGACCCCCTGTGCGGTCCCACCTCTGTACCTTCCGTCACTAGGGATCCCCACCACGCCCAACCTGGAAGATCATAACCCACCAGGTGTTTCTGGCTTGTCTCTCTGTTTCTGTGCCGACTCCTTCTTCATCTGATCCACAGAATGACTCCAGTAGGGGGCACTATGCTACACTTATCAGACCCCCCCTTCAAGCTTACTTCCCAAGCTCTGGAGGAGAGTACACTGCCCAATGTCTCATTCCCTTTCCAAGACAGCTGGCATAGACACTGGTCGCTGTAAGAGCCTAAGACCCAGTGTCTTAACCCTAGTCTGGTATGCTCTGAAGGCATGGACATGTGGATCTAACAAAAATCCCTGCCCTCTGTTGCTCACATCCTAATGGTGAGGACAGCCAGATGTGCATACACATGCCACAAACACATATACACATACATTATATATGATGTATGTAGTGTGATGGTAAGTACTGTGGAGAAAAATCAGAGGAAGAGAGTTAAAGAGAATCATTTTAAATGGAGCGGGGTCAGTCAGGGAAGGCCTGGATGAGAAGGTGGCATTTGAGTGAAGTCTTGAGGAGGTAAGGGGATGAACCACATGGATATCTTGGGAAAGGGTGTTTCAGGCAGATGGTTCAGCAAGAGCAAAGGTCCTGAGGTAGGAGCATGCCTGACATTTTTTAAGAAGACAGCACATAGTGTGGCTGGAGGGAGGCATTAGAAGATGAAGTTAGAACTGGGTAGGATTTAGGAATTAGGATTAGGGCTTAGTAAGCAATTCCAAGGACTTTGGCTTTTACTCAGAACATACGAGAGACCACTGGAGATTTTTGAGCAGAGAATAACATATTTTTCCAGGACTTGTAGCTGTTGCTTTCAGAATAGACTGAACAGAGCTAGAGTGCAAGTGGGAGACTATTACAACAACGCAGGTAAGGAGCTCTGGTGATTCAGACCCGGACTAAGACTGCAACAGATATTGTCAGTTTCTAACAAATTCCATTCTCCCTTTGTTCCATAGTAAGAGCAGAGCACATGGCTGCTCAGTTGAAGACTACATTTCCCAGCCTCCCCTGGGGCATCACAGGACCACGTGACTAAGTTTTAACCAATGGAATGTGCCTGGCAGTGATATGTTTAGCATTGCCACATTTGCTTAAAAGAAAATTGTGCATCATGTTCTTTTTACTTTCTTCCCCTTTATACAAAGGCCTAAGGATGTGCTTGGATGCAACCGAACCACATGGATGACAATGCTAGGGAAGGAAGCTGGGTCCCTGAGTGAGGGTGTGGAGGAAAGCCTGACATATTCCAGTTACCGCTCACCTCAGGACAGTTTCACGAATAAGAAATAAACTTCTGTCTTCCTTAATCCACTGCATTGGGGGGTTCTTTGTTACAGCAGCTTAACCTTTACCTCAACTAATACGCAGACTTTTATGGAAGGTTTAGTGATATCAGGAGTGAATTACAGTTCAGTGCAGAACAGGAAACAACCAAAAATGTAACACTCAACATCTCCATTCTTAAATCTCCTTAAAGTCTCACGGACTGTCTTTCCTATTAGGTCCCTGCCTGATACCTTTTCTGTTTATGGCTTCTCATTCCCCTCGCCTACATCCTCCTCCAACTTCCCTGTGCCAGGGGACATCTATAAAATCTTATTCTATTTTGCAAAGCAAATGAATATTTTCCCGATCTCCATCGCAGACAACTCCAGGACTTTCCGTGGCATTATTCAAAATTCTTGGTGGCACGTCCTCAGAGAAGAAAGATCCACCTTACCCAGGTCTCCATCTTGATCCTAAGAATTAGCAGAAATTTTGAAATCATGTTTTCCTTTCACTCTGTTAAGCAGAAGGGAGGGGGCTGGTGGTGCAGAGGAAAATATTATTTTCCTCGAGCCTGAGAAAACCTGAGTTTGCTCCTGGGGTTTTAGAGTCCCTCTCCCCTATCCTCAGATAAAAATACACACACAACGGGCACCTATACATATGCATCCACATGGTTCTTTCTCATGTACACATGCTCGGGCACACAGACAGCAGAGTCGTGAGGGAAGACCCTGGGTTTGTTCCTTTCTGTCCCTTTCTGCTTTCAAACCCCAGCTCCCAACAACACTTCCCTGGCTGACGGCTCTGTGACCTTCCCGTTCACCGATTCTTTGGGTGTCTCACCAAAATTCACAGTGGGGACATTCTGCTCTCTCATTTCCTCCCTGCTTTTATGGTCTGTTATATTCGTTAATAGCACCATAAAGTGAGTTGTAAAATGAATTAGAAACAAGGTCTCATCTCAAGGCCCCCAGAAGCCAAGCAGTCAGGCTTCGTTATCATGTCAGAAGGGCCAGCTTTTCCCCCAGAACAAAACGAGATGTCTAACAGGGCTACCTACCCGTGGGATGGCTGTGGTTGGCTGAGTGTCCACACCACCTCTCCATCGGGCAAGTCAATGGCAGAAACACCTCCAGGATCTGACCAGGATTAGCCCCCCTGCTCCTGGGCGTGAGGGCAATGGAGGGGAATCAGTGAGGGGAATTCTGGGTGTCTTTTTGTGTCTCTGTATGGACACTTGTGGATGTATACTATCTGTTAACTGGGTGAGTTGTGCACATCCAAGTGTACGTTATAGACACGTAGTGATCTCTATGCACATGTGCATATGTTTATATGTTATTGGTCCCTGCTTATCCCTCTGGGCTGTTTCATACCATTCTTCATTCTCTGTGCTAAATACAGGTGCTTCTAAAATTCCTTAATTCTTTCCAATCTCTCTGGTCCTCTCTGTATGCTTCTTTCTTTCACTGTCTCTGTTCTATTTTTCCCTTTTTCTCTTACCCGCCTCCTCCTCCTCCCCCACTCCCTTCTTCCCTCTCTCCCCCTCCTCCACACCCATCTCACCTGGCTGACTCCTACCTCCCCCTTGCTCCTCAGTTTAACCTCACTTCTTTCTGCCCCAGCTCACTGTTGGCTAAGCACCCACAGACCCCCTCCCTCCGCCTTCCAGAACTCTCATCAATGGTATTGCCAATTCCCTTGTCTTCCCTGTCTGCAGTGGCTGTGCATGGTGTCTTCTTAGTTAAGTGCCAACCTTTTCCCCAAATTACCTTCCCTGTAGGGTTCTGCATTCGAGTAGGAGAGATTTGGGGGAGCTTTGAAAGGTGGATATTATTAAAGTCAAACACAGAGGCCACACTTGAGAACTCCCTGAGCAGACAAAGCAGTTAGTCATACAAGCACAGCTTAATACGGCTTATTTTGTAAGACAAGTGGGGTTAACTTGACCTGGGTCATTTCTTGCTTATGCCTCTGAAAATCCTAAGCGACCCTTAAATATTTCCCCAAAACTGGTATGAGGTAACCACTAACCAACTCCCTTTAAGAGAATTCTAATATTGTAACCAGTCACTGTATAGAATAAACACTCACTGTTTGCACACTAGATAAGGTGCATTATAGCAATGTATCCCTGAACATCATTCCATGTTTTGGTTTGAGTGCTCCAGGCTTGCAAACTGTCTTTTTGGTGAGTGCACAAGAAGCTGTTAGTAATTACAGGTAAGTAACTCATTGGTTTTCCTTTTTTTTTTTTTTAATAAACTTTAACAACATGAAGCGGCAGCCATCTGTGTTTGTGCTAGGAGCGTCAGTGTAAAGCTCAGTGCTGTTGTAACTCCCACCCACAGTCATGGAGCTGGTGGCTGATCTCATTAGGGGCTTGCGGCAGAAGATGGGCCCGTGGCCCCTCCATTTCCTGCCAGCTCTTCTCTTCCACCTTCTACAAATCCCAGGCCAGATTTGGATGCGGCTCCATGGTCTTCCTAAGGATCACAGCATCACCGAAGTCTGGACGCACCGAGAGCCGTACGTGGGTCTCAGAGAAAGACCGGTGGGGATTCTAGCTCATCTTCGTGGGTTTGACTTTGCTCTTGCCATCTTGCATTTCACATACATATGTTCTGATCAGCAGCCCTGCTGACTTCAGGCTCAGCATCCATGCAGGAGCAACGGATTTACATCCATGCAGGGGCAACCATAATGCATAATGGTTTTGCTTTTCCAACCTGCTGGAGAGCCTGGAACCTCTCTGGGGACAAGACTCCAGCTCTCAACTTTTAGGTTAACGCAGTCGTTCACGGCTGAATCCCCAGGGCTGAGAGCCCGCCCACCACTTGAAAATAGCTCAGGAGGAAAGCTCCACACTCAGTCTTACAGTATCGGTGTCTTCACACGGTGATGCATGTGTATGTGCACACGCATGGATTTCTACATCGTTCTGACTAGATCAGCGGTCACAAACTGGCAGCCCTGGATTAAGTACGTCACACTATGGGTTTTACTGGGTCCTCGGTGCTTCAACATTTAGAAGTCGGGTGACAACATACCAAACCCAAGTTTTAAGCTTCTCTTAAAAGATCAAAAGATCAGGCAGTACTGAGACTAGGCGATGCCCCATGGCAGCAATTGGGTGAATCTCGGTAACCACTGCCCCCCTTTAGATGGGACTTGTTTGCATTATTTTCTGGTTCCCGTAGAACTTGGAGTTTGGACTCTTCTCCCCCTGGGCTTCTTTTTTTGTGAAAGGACATAAACTTCTAACTTGTGTCTGTTTCTTGCAGCTGAATGGGATCCTAAATGATACAACAGGCAGCACCATGTTGCACACTTAAGAGTAGAAGGGGAGCAGGGTACGTGGGTGGCGAAGTGGGTTAAGTGTCTGACTTCGGCTCCAATCACAATCTCATGGTTCGTGAGTTCGAGCCCGGCGTCCGGCTCTGTGCTGACAGCTCAGAGCCTGGAGCCTGCTTCGGATTCTGTGTCTCCCTCTCTCTGCTCCTCCCCCGCTCGGGCTCTGTCTCTCTCTCCCTCTCAAAAATAAATTTAAAAATGTTAACAAATAATTTTTTAAAAACAGTGGAAGGGCAGGGATATATACTACACTATCAAATGCCTTCCTGTGAGTCAATCACACATATACCCTGAATGCAAACACACACAACAGTCCTTTTCATTAGGCTTCAGTAAAGCGTCTCCACCAGACAGAGTCCCCTAAGGGTGGGGAATTGGGGTGGCTATCGTCTATTTAAAGTCATTCTCCCACTCCCTAATTGCCATGGGATCTTCACTACAGACTCTTGGAGCTTCCCATCACCGCTTTGGAGACCTCTCTCTCTCTTGTACCTAAAGCAGATGATGCTAGTACTCTGCCCATCCCCTCATCACACACCAACACCTCCCCACCCCCCGCCATCTATCACATATCATTGACTCACCACGAAGATGCCTCCACCATAACCTGGCTTCAGGATGAGCAGATCCAAGATAACTGAGCCAGTGGTGTAGCCACACTGAATCCCTCGTAGCATCCCAATCCAGAGGATTAACTCTGCCTTGAGTTATTTTATCGAGACCCCCCCCTTTGGTTAGCACAGCTTTAACGAAGTACCTGATACTGTTTCTGTATGCATATTTAGGTGTGCATTCATTTCTATTTGCATACTTCCTTCTCTAAACACATATGGGTCGGTGTTTCCCATACTAGGTGCATCACGTGATTTTAAATCCATTGAGTGTATGTGTGTGACACTGTGTGTATGTGGATATATTTACCAGGGGCTGTCTGCATACTGAAGTGCTTCGTATAGACCTGCAACCATACAGGATTCCTTAGGATCTCGTTCAATTTGCACAGCCTCTTACAATAAGATGGTGCTTTCCTCAATTTATGCAGACAAAATTCATGCTTAGAGGAGAAAGTCTTTCAGCCAGGACAGAGCTACAAATTGTAAGCTTGTTGTGTCTGCTGATGATGCCACCCTCCTCTCCACACACACCCCATCACCAACCACTGCAAATGTTGGCCGCGAACAGCTCACACCTGCACACCTTGATCAGAGATGCCTGGAAGGTTGCATCCTTTTTGTTGGGGGAGATTCCGAGGCCACCGACTGGCCGATGCGGGCGTACAAGAGCCCGCCAGTTACTTTACAGGAGAAGGAGAGTGAGAGAAGCAGATCTGGGCAGAGCAAGGAGCTAGGCACATGTGATTTCAGGAGAAATCTAGTCTGAATCCCCATCTCTGGTTTGGCTTTTTGGGATCCTGATCCAGACATCGCTGGACAGAGTTGGAAGCTAGGTTCTGTCTAACTAAGAGCCTGGGGATTTTCCTCCCCAACACACTGCCTCCTCCCTTGATGTTCGTGTTACAATTCATGCTCATCTGGGTTGATTTTCCCATACCTTTCTCCAGAGGTAGTCATGAATAGGAATTGTTTGTTTGTCTAAAAGCAGAGTGGAAGCTAACTGTTTTAGACTGTGAAACAGTGTAATGGACACTGAGCCTGTTACATTACATTTTATGGTTTTATAGCAATTACACTGCATTTTATGGTGTCATAACATATTACATTTTATGGCTTAATATCAGCTTTAATACAAGACACCATGGCCCAGAATTTTAACAAGGGGAAGCTTCTCCTGGTGGGATGGTAATGGGCTTTCCGCATGACCACAAGCCTTCCAGCAGGAAGCCAGGGAAGGTGCAGCCCAGACTAGGTCTCCCTCAAGCCTCGATAGCCACCCCATCCTGTGCTTCCTCGGTCAAGTTTGGCTTTCTTGCTAGGGGTCCTTGTGCAAACTAGGAGAACAGCTGTTTCCCTGGGCTTCCAGCCCCACGCCCCATCTCTCCGTTACCCCCATTTTCTTGTTCACATAGTAAACAGGATGATCCTTCTGGAGCACAAAGCTGATCATGTTACTGCCCTGCTTAAAACCCATCTATATCGGGGCACTTGGGTGGCTCAGTAGTTTAAACATCCAACTTCGGCTCAGGTCATGATCTCACGGTCTGTGGGTTCGAGCCCTGCATCGGGCTCTGTGCTGCCACTCTCCTCCTGGAGACTGCTTCAGATTCTGTGTCTCCCTCTCTCTGTATGCCACTCCCCTACTCATGTTCTGCCTCTCTCTCTCTCTCTCTCTCTCTCAAAAATAAGTAAACATTTAAAATAAATTTTCTTTGAAAACCCGTCTATATCTTCCCATTGCCTTCAAGGCCAAGTCTATACTCAGGTCCAAACTCAGCCTATGGTTCAAAGACCTTTCTACTCTGATCCACAGCCTTGACTCACCCATCCCCCACCCCCCTCCTGCCACGTACCCAATGCTAAAGCCACAGTGACCTTCCTGCCATTCCCAAATGTGTTGTGTCCTTTTGCACTCTCCTGCCTTTGCACATGCTGATCCTCCTGTCTGGAATCCCTTCCTGGATCTTTATTTTTCTATGTAGTCATTCACCAGATATTTATCCAGCACCTGCAATGCTGGGCATCGTTGTGCCCGCTAGGGATGCACTCAAAACGTCTACTCTCATAGAGCTCACTTTCTAGTGGGAAGAGATGACATTGTATTAGTCCTTCAAAAGTCAACTCTGCGGGAATACAGAGGACAGAGAGATAAAAAGTAAGTAAGGCAAGAGCAGTCTGTGCTGAACGCAGCACATGCTGAACAAAGTAGCTGCTCAACCAAGGGGAAAACAAGACACACCGAAAACAGAAGTGCTTTTCCTTCCAAGATGAAATACTTAGGTTACTAAGGAATGTTGAGCCCACCCTTACCCCTTACTTCACCTCTTACCCCGCCCCCATGCATTCTTCCTGAGTTTGCTATCATAGATGCATAAGGGGTCACTTACGTAGAGACATGGTGTCTCTCGTAACTTATTTTTCTGCTTTCGTTTCCACATTCTATTGTTCAAGTCCCAGTAAATACAAGAGAGCTACCCAGGTCGGGGAGTTGCTTAAGGGAGGTTTTCTTGGTGGAGTCCCCTCTGGGCCTCTCATTGTTCCAAACCATTTGGACTCTCAGTAATTCTTTTGTCTCACGTGGCACAGAGCTGCGCGAGACAACTCAGGTCACCTCCTCCTGGAAGCCTGCCCTGATGGACCCAAGTAGCGAGATAGGCAGTCCATCCTGTGTCATAACACTTACCACAATTGTAGTCATCTCTTCCTTTCCCCACCTTCCCCAAAGGCAGGGATGATGCCCTACCCATGTTTACTTTCTTATTGCCAAATACCAAGCCCCTTGGAAGTGCCCAGAAAGATAACCAAAAAAAGTGAACGAATAAAGTAAGAGAGAATGAACGATTAGTGTGATTTAGGGGTGCCAGTGAGATTGCATGCCCATCACAAAACGTCTCCAGCACAGATGCCTCAAATCCTGCCACCCGGAAATTCATTACTTTAGGTTAAGAATTGTTCACTCCCAGCCATGCTTTTGAATGCAAATGGCCCTGAAAGTAAGATGTTTGCATGAATTATTCCATTAAGGCTCTTGGAAGCTGGCTGGAGAAGACAGGACATAAGTGAGCTGCTTACTGCACTGGAAGATAAAGAGTGAAGAAAAGGAAGGACGATTTGCCAAGGGCTCCAGCCTGAGCTCAGGAAATTGGTTGCAGATATTGACAAGTATATTGACTAAGAAGGCTTGGGAATCATAGCACTATTAGAGGGCTCCTAGAGGGGAATGAAACCAGCTCTGGGCGAGGCGTGGGATTCTAGCCCTGGTTTGCTGTGCAACTTCTGGTAAGAAGCCTCAGCCTCTCTGGGCCTCAGTTTCATGAACTATAAAACAAGGAGGTTGGGCCAGATGTGATCAGAGCCTCTGAGGCGCTGACAGAGCTAACTCTCTTCCACCAGCTGTGGCCTTAGGCAAGCTACTTAACCCTGTGTGCCTCAATTTTCTCATCTATAAAATGGAGACGGGTGTAAAAAATACACACTCCTCAGAGGTTGGTGTCAGTACGTAAGTTAATACAAATAAAGCAATGAGCATAGAACCTGAGCTATTGTAAACACCCAATAAATGTCAGTTATTATTAAATGAACCAAAGGATCAACACTGGAATCTCTGCAAACCACGGAAGGCCAGCACTGGCAAAGACTTTACTGCGATAATAACAGACCAGTAATAGGGGCTCACCGTGGGCCAGGCACTTGGCAAGTGCTTCGTAAACTGCATCTCCCTGGGGCCTCACAGTGACCCTGTGAGGTGTGCTCCTCAGTGAATCCAGACTCACCACAAAGCTCAGAGCAGGTGCGAATGTGCCCAGGCTCACACAGTCGGCAAGGGGCATACTTGGCATCTTGAACCAGGATATACTTGATGCCAAAGCTTTTCATCTAACATGGCAAATTTTCAGCCCTTCTTTCTGCGTATTTTTCAATAATTCTCTTCTTTCCGTCAAGGCCTCCGATGAAACATATGTCGGGCCGTTTGAAGTCATGCCACGGCTCACTGATGCTCTGTTTGGGTTTTAAAATTTCTTTTTCGGGGCGCCTGGGTGGCGCAGTCGGTTAAGCGTCCGACTTCAGCTCAGGTCACGAACTCGCGGTCCGTGAGTTCGAGCCCTGCGTCAGGCTCTGGGCTGATGGCTCGGAGCCTGGAGCCTGTTTCCCATTCTGTGTCTCCCTCTCTCTCTGCCCCTCCCCCGTTCATGCTCTGCCTCTCTCTGTCCCAAAATAAATAAATAAACGTTGAAAAAAAAAATTAAAAAAAAAAAAAATTTCTTTTTCCTCTGTGTGTTCAACTTTGGATCATTTCTGTTGCTAAAGTCTTCAACGTCGTGAATCTTTTCTTCTGCAACATCTAATCTGCAGTGCTTTCCACTCGGTGTATTTTTCCTCTCACACGTTGTAGTTTTCATCTGTAAAAGTTCAGCGTGGGCCTTTTTGATGTCTTTCATATTCCTACCTAACATCTGAGACTCGTGGAATACAGTTAGAAGGCCTGTTTTAATGTCCTCGTTCGTTAATTCCAACATATGTGTCTGCTCTGGGTCCATTTCAATTGATTGATTTTTCTCCTCATCATGAATTGTGTTTTCAGGTGAAAATTTTGTCAGGGGGGGTCATGCGACCCACTGGTCTGGGCCAATAACAGATGTTCTGTTCCTCTACAAGTGACTGGGCCAGGAATGTGAAGGGAACCCAGGTCTGACCAATGGACCATGAGGGAAAGTCTGCATGCAGGGAGACTCTTGGCAAAGGCTTCCTCACTCTCAGGAAAGAAACCAGTTGCCCTGGATGTGACCATTTCTCGATGGAACACCAGGAACTGTTATGTTTATTGGACACTCACAGTGTGCCAGGCCCTGTGCTAAATGCATTAAGGCATGTGATTCTAACCACACACCTTTGCAGCATTTATTATCGTGAGGATCATTTTACAGATAAGGACACTGAGGGTCAGAGTAGCAAACGCTCTTTCCCAAGGTCACAAGGGGTAGCAAAGGGCAGAGATGGAATTGGAAGTCAGGTCTCTCTGACTGCAAAACTAGTGACCTTAAAATCCTACTCTGCACTCTCTCTGTGTTTAAAAAAACAAAAAAAACCCACCCTAATCCACATGATCCCATTCCTCTCTGATCCATATTCATGATGCTCAGAGCCAAGTAACTGGGGCTGCCAAAGGGTGCCGAGAAACCATCCTAATGAGCTTGCTCAGCTCCTCTTCCGAAACCGCATCCCCTGCTAGGCAGTGAGGCCTCTTCTGTCAATATTGACGCCTCTCTGAGACACTCAGAACCCGCCATGGACGGAGGAGCAGCTGCTGCTGAGATTTAAAAAGAGAAAGGAAAAGAAAAAAAAAATACAAATCCCCTCAACAGAGCTACTGCTTGGCATTGCAGACCCAGCAAACCCCCGTGCATCTGGGGATCCTGGGGTAGAAAGGGCCAGATCACGAGCCAGCTGACCGGCAAGGTGCGTGGCCGGGCCCCTGCGTCCGGGGTCTGCTCACCTGCTGATTCTGCAGCACCACGGAGCACTGGGGAAATCTGCTCTGGCAAAGGGATGATGCCTCCTTGCTAGACGTGCCCCGGGGGCAGCTGTGGTTTTAATTCCTGGACCTCCTCATGGGCACCACCTGGCCTGCAGCCTGCTGGAGAGCCAAAGTCATGCTCCAGGAGGACATGTTTCTGGGAGGGGAGGAATCAGGTTGGAAAAATAAAGGCTTTTTGAGAAGGACGATGCGATGCAAGAAGCGCCAGCTGTGGATTCAGACAGTCCTGGGTTTGAATCCCACGGTACGCGAGTTACCCTCTCTGGCAAATGGGGTTTGTTCACCCAACAAATATCCATGCATCCGGAGACGACAGTCCAAGGTCATGGGGACATAGGTAAAATGCCAAGCACACAGCCTGGCACCTCGTATGTCCTTAGGAAATGCAAATGGATCATGCCAGGGTCACCAGCCCGTGACTGTCGTGTCCAAAGGGACAGTACCATGCCTGCGGGACACAGTTTGTAATCCAGCTCTGTTACCGACTGTCATGCCACCTTGCCATTACTCCACGTGATGCTTAATTGTATGTGTCTACTTGACTGGGCCACTGGGTGCCAGGACATTTCGCCAGACATTATTCCAGGTGTGACAATTAACATTTGAATCAGTAGACTCAGTTAGGCAGATGGCCCTCCCCAGTGTGGGTGGGCCTCATGCAGTCAACCGAAGACCTGAACAGAATTAAGTCTGTATTAGAGGGAACTTCTCCTTCCCGACTGTTCGAACTGGGATGTTAGTCTTTTCCAGCCTTCAAACTTGGATGGAATCATCGGCTTTTCTTGGATCTCCAGCCTCGCAACTTTCAGGCTAGATATATATCATTGGCTCTCCTGATTCTCGGGCCTTGGGACTCAGACTGGAGCTATGCATTGGCTCTCCTGGGTCCCCAGCTTGCCAACTGCAGATCCTGGGATTTCTCAGCCTCCATAATTCATTCATGTGATCCCGTTCCTTGTGTTATCTATCTGTCTATCTCCTTCTGGTTGTTTTTCCGGAGAACACTGACTAATACACTCCACCTTCCCAATTCTCTTTCTTCCTCTGGAAAGTGATGATAATCAGTCCTACTTAGTGGAGTTATGAGAACAGGTAATTACAGTGTATGTTACAATATATTTTGCCAAGTGCTATGAAATGGATAATTACAGCTTACTGGGGAACCCAAAGGAACACATGATCCAGTCTTAAAAGAATATCTTCTTGGGGCGCCTGGGTGGCTCAGTTGGTCAACTGTAAGGCTTCACCTCAGGTCATGATCTCGCGGTTTGTGGGTTCAAGCCCCACGTCAGGCTCTGTGCTGACAGCGCAGAGCCTGGAGCCTGCTTCAGATTCTGTGTCTCCCTCTCTCTCTGCCCCTCCTCAGCTCGCGTTCCATCTCTCTCTCTCTCTCTCTCTCTCAAAAATGAATAAATGTTAAAAAAATAAATTAAAGAAAAGAATATCTTCTTAGAGGAAGAGAGTTAGTTGATACCGGAAAAGGGTATGGAACAGAATTTCAGGAAGGGGGAACAGCACATGCAAAGGCCAGGAGGCCAAATAGTATGTGGCCTTATTGGAACACTGAACATAGCTCAATATGACTAGTGTTGAAGCACAGGGCTGTTTTGTATCACATTACTAGCTTGGTGCTTAACTGGAAGGCAGTGAAGAGCCATTGAAAATTTCTTAGGCACAATAGTGCCATAAATGTATGGGACTTTAAACAATTCATCTTAACCTCTTGGAATACCAGTCTCCTAGGACTAACATCAAATAGCTCCACCTGCCTCACTGCATTTTTGCAAGGCTCAGATGAAGCTATGTACCCTAAAGGGCCTTGTAAATCATTGAGTGCTTGGCAAATAGAAGGCAGGGTTATCAGCCAATAAGTCAATATTGTTATATCAAGTTCAAGGCTTTTGCGTCCCCACCAGTTTTCTGTAACCAAAGCCACAAGTCAAATAAAATATGGGGGAAGAACTTATTGGACAAACCCGAGAACTTTTGATTAAAGGTAGAGATTTGTTAGTTGCCTCCCTGGCACCTGTGTTAATCCAGGTCTTCCAAAAAAAAAAAAAAAAAAAAAAAAAAGCTAGGAATGGGCCTGCCTTAGTATTCCTCCTACACTTAGCCACTGGCTGGAAGCCACCCCAGGGAAACACGACCTTGGCACAGACAGTGGATTTCAGAGCACGGCCGCTGATCCACTGTGCTCCCTGCAGCCAGAGGTCTGAGAGGTGCATGCTTATAGTCGCCACAGTCTCCAAGGCCTTTCTTGTGACCACAGTCCTGAACTGTTTTAAAAATATGTCTCCTTCCTGTTCTCACTCCACGGGACTCCGATCTGAGACATCATAGTCCCCTGGCTGTGACTACACGGTTGATACGTTCATGGGCATGTGACCTAAGTGGTCCAATTAGAGTTTCTGAGTTGCAGGAGGCCCAACCCTCGGGGAAAACACACTGATTTCTTTTCTCTGGATCTGAATGTACAAGGATGAAGTCCAGGAGTCGTGGCAGCCCCGTTGGCCACAAGAGGTGGGCCCCTCTGGGAGAGGCCACAAACCAGAGAATGGAAAATTACACAAAGAAGATATCATGTGAGCTCGTGGTTTGTTTGTTTTTTTTCTTTCAGACACTCTTGGAGCCAGAATTTCTCCCTTGACTGTTCAATTTTTTAAAAATCTATGCATTCACATTTTTTTCTTTTTTTAATTTAAGGGTTCCATTGAGGTATAATATGCAATAAACAGCGCAGATTTAAAGAGTACAATTTGATATTTTAATATATGTGTACACCAGTGAAATCATTACCACAATCAAGGTAAGAGCATTATCCATCACCCCCCAAGTTTCTTTCCACCTCTCTTAATCCTTCCCTCCCGCCCCTTGCCTTGGGCAATCACTGATCTGCTTTCTGTCACTAAAGATAAGCTTTATGTTTCCTGAATTTTATATAAAGAATCACACGGTATATACCTTTGTTTTTTTCGTCTCACTTCTCCCATCCAGCATAATTATTTTGAGATTCATTGCTGTTATGTGCATTAACACGTCATTCCTTTCTATGGTTAAGTACTACACCATCATATGGATGTCTCAGTTTGCTTATCCATTCACCTGTTGATGGGCACTTGGGTTGGTTCCTGTTCAAGGCTATTACAAATAAAGTTGCTACAAGCATTATGTGCCGGGCTCTATATGGACATATGCTTTCATTTCTCTTAGGTAAATGCCTAGAAGTGCAAGAGCTGAATCGTAGAATAGGTATAATTTACTTTTTTTTTAAGAATGCCCAACTTATTTCCAAAACAAGCTGTATTATGTGACATTCCCACCAGCAGCAGCATCTAAGAGTCACAATTCCTTCACTCCTTGTCAGGGCTTGGTAGGGTCAGTCGTTGGAATTTTAGCCATTGCAATGGTTGTGTAACGATATCTCATTGTTTTCCTGGCTGGCTTTTTCCTAACGACTAGTGACGTCGAGCATATTTTGCTGAACATATTTGCCGTACCCATAGCTTCTTTGGTGGACTGTCTGTTCAAATACAGTCCTACACATGTACAGCCTCTCTTTCTCTTCCTTTTGTCCCTCTGCGGAAGAGGACCCCTCCCCTCTGTGCCTACGCCGCCCACGTTATCTCTCCCACTTTGCAATCATGCACTCAGGGCCCACCAGGTTGTCCCCGTGGGCCCCTGGAGACATCTCGGTCACTCTGCAGCCTGGACACTTGGAATTCAAAGTCCTTTGGCCTCAACACTGCTGTGTTTGAGGGACAAGGGAACTTCGGGTCCCCCTACTTCTCTGCCATGTTGGATCCCCTGCTCAAATAGTTTGTCCAGAGGCACCTGGGTAGCTCAGTCAGTTAAGCGTCCAACTCTTGGTTTTGGCTCAGGTCATGATCTCATGGTTCATGAGTTGGAGTCCTGAATCTGTGCCATGTTGACAGTGCAGAGCCTCCTTGGGATTCTCTCCCTCCCAATCTCTCTCTGCCCCTTGCTCTCTCTGTCTCCAAAATAAATAAACTTAAAAGTAATAAAAATAATTTTAAAAATTAATTAAAAACTAGTCTGTCCATTTTTTAAATTGGATTATTTATTATTGAATTTTGAGAGTTCTTTATATATTCTGGTTACAAATCCTGTATCAGATGTACTATTTGCAAATATTGTCTTACAGTCTGTGGCTTGTCTTTTCCTTCTCTTAACAGTGTCTTTGAATGGCATGCAATGAACTGAATGTTTACGTCCCCCTAAAATTCATAGGTTGAAATCCTAACCACTGAGGTAATGGCATTGGAGGTGATGAAGTCATGAGGACAGAACCCTGATGAATGAGATTAGTGCCCTTCTATAAGAGAGCCCAGAGAGCTCCCCCTCCCCTCCCACTGTGTGAGGACACAATGAGAAGGTCCAGTCTATGAAACAGGAAGTGGGTCCTCACCAGACACTGACTCTGTTGGCACCTTGATCTTGGACTTCCAGACTCCAGAACTGTGAGAAATCAATTTCTGTTGTTTATAAGTCCCCCAGTCTGTAGTATTTTGTTATGATATCCCCATCAGACTACGCGCAGCAGATTTTAATTTTGATGAAGTCTAATTTGTTCACTTGTTTTTATAGACTATGCTTTTGATGTCATGTCTAAGAAACTTTTTGCTTAAACCAAGGTCACAAAAGTTTCCTCTTATATATTCTTCTAGAACAGAATTTCCCCACCTTCATGCTACGGACATGTTGAGCCAGATAATTCTTTGGTGTTATTAATAGGTCTTTGCTAAACTCACTTATTAATATAGTAGCGTTTTTGCAGATTCCATAGGATTTTCTACATAGATGATCTGGTTGTCTGCAAATGAAGATCATCGTTTCTTCTGTTCCAATTAGATTGTCTTTTATTTCTTTGTCTTGCCTTATTTCACTGGCAAGGACGTTGTTAAATAGAAAAGGTGATAGTAACATCCTTGTCTTGTTTCTGATATTAGGTGAAAGAATGCAGTCTTTTATTATTAAATATGCCAGCTGTGGGGATCCCACTTTACAGATAGATTTTTTTTTTATGGGCAACATGTTCAGTCAAGGGGTAATTATTCCCCACCAATGAGGCCAGACCCTTCTGCACTCTCTCCGGTGCCCTGAGATTCACGAGGTGTTCCATTCAGTCTGGTGGGAACCGTCACTGTCTCAGCCCAATGTGAACTCTCAGCACTGTTATCTCCGCTCCTTGCAGATGGTTCTTTTCCAGCCTTGGGCAGTTACCTTGCACTCATGGGCTGATCAGTAACCCTCTCTCATCTCTGAAGTTCTCTGCGTGGCCTGTGTCTCTCCAGTACCTTAGCTAGGAACTCTCCCCACTACAGATTCCCCAGACTCTCAGCTCTGTCTTCTCAATTCTGGTCCATCGGGCTCCCCCTTCCCATCCTGCAGCCTGGAAACCCTGTCATGGCAGAACACCGGGGGCACACCTAGGGCTCACGTCACTTGTTTCCTGCCTCCCACAGGTCACTGTCCTTTGTTTCTTGAGCTCCAATAGCTGGAACATCATTGTAGCATATTTTGTACCATTTTGTTTGTTTGTTTGTTCCAGGCAGGAAGTTAAATCCCATCCCTGTGACCCCATCCTCACTAGAAGCAGAAGGCTGCCCAATGGTTGAACTACTGAGTCCCGGTTCGTGTTGGACTCCTATCATCTGTTAACGAAAAGTGTTGCAATTATTACAGTTCTGTGGCTTGTCCGGTCTGGGGCAAATGGAGCCAGAGAGCCTGATCTTGCTCTGGATAAAAAGCCAGAAGGGTCAAGAGGTGGCAACGGTTATTGTTAATTATTCCAAAAGAAGGAATTGGAACAGACATTATTTGGGTAGTATCGAGGGGTAGTGACAGCTGCAGGATTTGAAATGAGAAAAGGCTTGGGCTTGAATTTGGATCCAGCTACACCTGAGGAAAATTACTTAAACTTCCCGACCTCCAGTTTCCTCATCTATGAGACAACTAACAGGAGTACCGAGCTTGCGAGGTTGCTTGAAGACTCACGAGGATGACGCCTGTGAAGTTCGGTGCTTGGCATGTCGTGAACTACATGCCATGGGACAAAAGTGGTGCTGTTAGTATTATTAACGTGAATGCTCTAATTCCTCTGATCGCGATCGAATTGCGATGTTTGCCTCGTCCGCATCTATCGCTTGAATAAAGCCTCGGTCAGATCTTTGTACCGCAGGTCCTAGACCCCTGGCCACCCCCACCCCAACCACATTGTATGAGCTATGATGTCAGTCCAGAGATCATCGGGATCAACAATGGTTTAGTTTAGTTGGTCAAAGCAGAGCACGGAGACAAAGGATCTGGTTCCCATGTGGATATGTGGGCTCTGAATTATTCAAGTTCTTCGACTGGACGTTGTGCAGAAGATGCCTATCACTATGGCTGCCCAGCCACAGAGCCTCATAAAGGGAAATGCCTCTCCCCCCTCCCCTGGTTAAGACCCCAGGCAACCTTGATCTGCTGATTGGACCACACCTGATTAGACGGACTCCACCTGACCATATATACAGACTGGCTGGTGACACAGGACCACAGCCTGCTGAAAAGCAGATGAGCGGGGCCACTCAACAGCCTCTCTCTTTGAAATGTGGACTAAGGTATATCCAGAGACTGAAATAGTCCGACGTTGGCCTTGAAATAGTGGGGTGGGTCTCTCGCTAGGGAGGCTCTGATGGACCAGGAGCAGGAAGAGGCTTTGAGGAAGCAGAACGATGGGTAAGCGGAAGGCACAGTGAGAGCAGAACACAGAGCAAAGAAGCCATGCTGGAACAGGACTCAGCTAGCTCCCAAATGGCTTCAATTCCCAAATGTCCTCATTCCATTTCTGGCTGCAATTCACACGTATCCCTTTTGGAAATAACTTTTTCTTTTCAGAACAGGGGGAAAAAAAAAGTCAGAACAGAAAAAGCTCAGGAAAGAATGTAAAAATAACCCTCATTCTCATAGTGGCACTATATATATATATATATATTCCCCTCCCCCCCATAAAACTGAGGTCATACTATCTGCTATCCTGTTGGGTTTCTCTCACCTAACAATGTGTCATAGACTTCTTGCCATTCGATACAAACTCTTCTCAAATATGCTTTTAAATGATTTTATTCTAAGGATATGCCATCATTAATTTATGTAATTCCTCGTCAGTGACAATTAGTTTTTTCAAGGTTTTTTTTTTTTTATCTTTTGCTTTTATAAATAATGTTGCAAAGAACACAGCTTGTAGTTAAATCTTCAAACGTGTAGTGATTATCCTCTTATAGTAAATGATTAGAAGGCTAATTGCTGGGTGAACAGGCATGCATATCTCTTAAATCTTTTGATAGGTATTGTTAACTTACACTCCAGGAAGTTTGCAAAAATTTATATTCCCACCAGTAGTATATGAAATGTGTCTGATCCAAAGAATTTTTTTTGATTGATTCTACCAGATCTTGGAGACCATATCTCCACTGTCTGGCATTGTGTCTTGGTATACAGCAGGCACTCAATACATGTTTGTTGACCCAAACGGAAGTCACCTGGAGTGACTGAAGAGTCTTCTTTCTTCTGAGCTCAGTTGACGGCTGTTGTGTTCTTTGCAGCCATCACAACCCCTAACATACTTCCCTGCAAGGTCTTCTCTGGGAAAAACACTTCTAATTTCCTCAGAGAACCACAGAACCCCTGGCTGGCAGCTGCAAGTCTGAGACCCTCCCATCTTGAGTCCATGACTTCCCAAGAGGGGAGCCTGTCCTTTCTTCTCTCTGAAACCCTCTACCGAGTAGAGAAAGACAGAAGAAAATAAGACAGATGGAGGGCTCATTAAAACAATCAATTATTTTGATGCATTTGGACATGATAAAGTACACCAGGGCATGTGGGTTTTAATAAGGCCTGTGCCGGGAGAGCAGCCGCGGGACCGAGAACGGCAGAGAATGAGACATTGCTTTCTAGAAGGCACCTACTGTGATAATGTTACCTGCGGTTTATGCCATGGCAGAAAATAGACTCGGAATCAGAGAACGTTAAATCTGAGATAATGGGTTTTTTAATTGTTTTCAAATTTTGGATGAGCATTTTAATTGAGGTGGTTGGGAGGTTGATATAACTTTTGTATTTGATTATCTGGCAAAAGGAGAGGGGAAATGAAGACAAGTGGGGAAACGGAGGTAGCACGTTTTTTGAAAAAAACCAAACCACTCATAACACATAGCATGATAAATTCCATCTCTGTACAATCGTTTTTATTACACGTGGCAGAAACAAAATGATTTCTGTACATAATTAGTACCAAGATTAGAGAAATGTTAACAGCCTGGGGTTGTAAGTTAACCCTCTGCATGCCGGGAAGGGGAAATCTTCATTCTCTCAATCCATTTGTGTTAAGTGTTGAGAAGGATCTAGTGTTTTGGAGGTGGCCGCTGTTGACAGATATGACACCAGGCACCTTCCATATTTTCTTTTTCCTTCTCTCACCAACTCGATGGGATGTTTTATTGTCCTTATTCCACGGATGAAGGAAATACAGCTCAGAAAGGGTAAGTGACTTGCTGAAGGTCACACAGCAGAGAAGAGAAGGCTGGAGGTCTGACCCAAACCCAGTTGAAGCCAAGGTCAACACCCTATCAGAATAACAGAAGGGAGAGCCACAAATCTGGGTTCAGATCCCCCCCTCTAAGACCTCTGTGACTTTGGACTTCATTTACTCAACTTTCCTGAGCCCCCAATTTTATCTTCTATAAAATGGTAATAATAATATAAAATAATAATAGCACTTACCATCTGGGCTTTGTTTTTCATTTTGTTTCTGAGGATTTACTGAGGTAATGATTACTAAAGCACTTAGCGTGGTTCCCGGAATATGGCAAGTGCTCAATAAACATTAGCTGTTAGTATTAACAGGAATCCGCCTGTCTCTGTATAAAGCTTCTAACTATTTTCAAGGTCCTGTAGGGAAAAGAAGTTTCTGAAGGAGTCATTTCCAACCTCGGGGAGTTTACAGTCTGCTGAGATGATGGATCAGAATCCCCCACCTTCCAGGCAGCTCCAGTCTGCTGAGTGGACAGAAGCGACCAAACATCTCTCTCCCAGCTTTCTAGGATGTCAAAGATTCTGTTTTATTGTCAAAACATGCCTGTCCCTACCCTACCTCCACGAACTGCATGGATTTCAATTCTTTATTTTGGAACATATGATCCTTTTCCAGGTGACTCAAGGCTGGCTTACTCTAATGAGATACAGACACAGCACGTCCAAGGCGGCAAATGCAAACATTCAATGTTGAATATTCTATTAGCAAATCATATTGTGCCATTTTGGACCTGGGGGGGGGGATGGGTACTGTGGGGCTGGGGTCTTTAGGTTGCAAAGGAAAAGGGAGTCCTAGGGGACTTGAATGCACAAGAAATGGCCTCGGGCAAATCACTCAGCCTTTCTGAGCTTGTCAATTCACCTGTAAACTGGCTCCCAACACACCAGGCATCTCTCTCTTTCCCTTCTCTCTCTCCCTCCCTCTTTTTCTCTCTGCTGTCCTCCAGAATCTGTTTTGGCTGCACCCAGGGAAGCAGGATGAGCTTAGCTGCGGAGGAGGAGGGAGAAGATGGCCAGGGGTCTGGTCCCTGCCGGAACCTGAGGCCAGAAGCTGATGGAAACATTGATAAAAGTGTCTGTGCTATGTGAGCACAGGCGGAATAGCTGAAAAGCCCAGAGGCCTTTCTCCCCATCTCTGCATGGCACACGGTGCCGTCCTAGCATCCCCAAGACCACAAGCTTGGAGGTGCCTCCCTGGCATGGATGTTGGTGTTCTCATAATGAGCACATTGGGGGCGTGTCACCACACCGGGTGGCATTGGTGACTAAGGGCATGTGGAGCCAGAACAGAAGAGAACAGCCTGTGTTGAGTGAATCTGCCTTTCGGGCTTCTGGGCACAGGTAAGAGCTGGAGAACACGGCTCAGGGGCTTTCTATCCTGTGTGAGTCCGCTGGGACTCACGTCAACCCATGATGGGTATGGAATCCCACCACTGCTCCCGCGATCAGCCCCACTGTGGCCACCTGGTCTGAGCCACCATTGTCTGTCACCTGGATTCTGCAGCAGCCCCCTGCTTCCTCTTTTGCCCCCCCCCCCCACAGACTACTCTCGACACAGCAGCCAGATTTGTTAAAACCTAAGTCAGACGGAATGACTTCTCAGCTGCAGATTCTGCGGCAGATCAACATTTCATTCAGAATAAAAGCCAGAGTCCTTTCAGTGGCCATGAGGCCCACACATGTGCCTTTTCTGCCCCCACCTACCACTACTCTCCCCCTCACTCACTATGTTCCTGAACACTGGCTTTGTTTCTAGTCCCCAAACACACCACAGGGCTTTTGCACCTGCTTTTCTTCTCTTTCTGTTATACTCTTCTCCAAAATTTGCCCATGGCTCACTTTTTGCCTTTATAATAAGAAATACATACATTTGGTCTTCATCCTCATTTCTGGCACAGAGCTCCTAAGACCCTTGGAATTTCCTAAGTAATGAGAGTGATACAGGTACCTTTTTTATGTTAATAAGGTGCCTTTTGGACCCCCACCTGAGGATGGGGGCTCGATGCCAGGAGAACCAACCGTGTGATTGAAGGGCTGGACTTTCAGTCCCACCTGTGACCTCCAGAGAGGACAGGCCAATCGCCAATGGCCAAAGAGTTGATCAATCGTGTCTATGTAGTGAGGCCTCTATAAAAACCCAAAAGAAGGGCTTCAGAACACTGCCAGGTTGGTGAACATGTGGAGATTTAGAGAGAGTGGCATGCCCAGAAAGAGCATGCAAACTCCACCCCCTCTCTCTATCCCTTGCCGTATGTATCGCTTCCGTCTGGCTATTCCTGCTTATTATATCTATAATAATCCAGTGGTCTAGTAGTAAAATGTTTCTCTGAGCCACTCTAGCAAATTACTCAAACCCAAGGAGGGGGCCAGTCCGTCGGAAGTAAGGGGAACCAGCTGGAGTCAAAAGAAGGGGTGGGGGGGGCAGTCTCATAGAACTAAACTTTTAACCTGTGGGATCTGATGCTACCTCATGATAGATAGTGTCACAACTGAGTTGAATTCTCAGACAACCTTTCTGCTGTGTCCCCAGTATCTAGAACAGTGCCTGCCATATGCTAGGTGCTTAGTAAATGTTTGTGGAATGAATAAATGAATGTATGAATGAATACAGAAAGTGTGATCTTTTTTATCATCCACAGATTGATGAGGACTGACACATACGGGCTATGTGGCCTCATAGGGTCACCAGGAGCATCGGCTGGGCAGTAGGCACTCTGTCAGTGGCAACTATAATTATTGTTATTGCCATTGTTGTTGTTGCATTCTCTCCGCCCCTCTCTGATCCTCTGTCTCCTCTGCACAATATTCCCACCCCCTTTTGTCCCCCGATTTTGTTCTCAATGGGTCTCCTCTCCTCATTTATCAGCTCCTATCAGCCCCTCAATTTTCCTCTCTTGCTGCTACTCAGGGAAGCAGTCTAGCCCAGCGGGCCCCTGGGACCTCATTCTGTGTCTCCACTGGGTCTGCCTCGCTCCCTGGAAAAGCGAATCATCGTGAATCACTTCCTCCCTGGGCCAAAAACCCAAAGCATCCTTGACAACATGCACCGGTGCTGGCTACCGACAGACCTTTTCAGATGGGACAAGCCTCAAATCAATTTTCATTTCTTCCAGGTGAGAGAGAAGGGCTGTTTGGTGACCCGGGGGGCCTCTATGAATCTCCAGCAAGAAATCACTCTGGTTTCTACTTTTCTGCTTAGGTGAGCTGCGGGCCTCTCTGCAAACTCGGATCTTTCTCCAAATGATTCACAGAAACAAATGCTCCCCGGAGGCAGAGGCGGGCCCACGCCTGTGTGCTGTGCTGGCGTCCCGCAACATTATTAATTAAATCTGAGACAATATCAAAGTAGTGATAATAATCATTAAGGCTCATAAATACTAACCAGGTGCCAGGCCCTCGACTGGCTAATAGTAGTTTATTTAACCCTTAACACAACCCTTTGTGGGAGATACTCTCCCCATTTTATAGAGGAGGAAAATAAGGCACAGAGAGGTTCAGTAATTTGCCTAAGGTCACACAGCTCGTGAATGGAGAAGCCAGGATTTCGACTCAGGCAGTCTGGCTCCATTACTGAACACATACCATAGGGCCAGACACTGCTGGGTGCTGGGAATACAGAAAGGAACGACAGAAGACACAGTCTCCGCCTTCACAGAGTTTATGGTCTACCAGAAGGCAGGGGCATTAAACCATGAAATGTATAGCTACAGGTTGCAATGAGGCCAGGAAAAGAAAAGAGTGTGACAATCCCTTTGGATTCCTCTTGGAATAAATGATATCTTTAGAATTCACTTTCACCAGGGCCCACTGGTAGCTTTTAGTCCAGTAAAACCTGGGTTTAGAGAAGCCAAGTGGCTATTCTTTCTTGGGCACTAGGTAATAAATGGCATGATTTATATCCAAACTTCCTTCAATCATTCCATTTTCATCCCCTTTGACAGGTGGGAAACAGACTCAAAGAAGTCAAGGGACTTGCTCAAGGTTCTCTGCCAGCAACAGCCAGAGCCAGGACTGAACTCGGTGGAGTCCGATTCTTTCTTCCACATTGTAGATCCAATTTCTCAACCTCAGCCCCATTGACATCTTAGGCCACATAATTCTCCATTTGGGAGACTGTCCTATGCACGATAGGATGTTGAGCAGCAACCCAGGCCTCCACCCAATAGATGTCAGTAGCGGGCCCTCTCCAGCTGTGATGGCTGAAGATGCCTCCGAACATTTCCCAGTGTGGGGGGTGAGGGATCAGTCCTGTTCGAAAGCCATGGCAATGGGTGCCCACCCATCCCCATCCCCAGGCTGTCTTATTCATCTCTGACTACCTAACACCCAGCACGGTACCTGGCCCGTAACTGGTGCTCAACTAAAGTTTGTTAAATATAAGGAAGGAAGTGAGGCGGAGAGGAAGAAAGGGATGGAAGGAGGAAAGTTCACCCAGTATGCGTACTACTGAAAGTCTGTAGATAAGTCAACCCAAATTGATTTTGTAACCCAAATTCTATTTGAAGTACCCTGGGGGAAAGACAAGGTTTTAGGGAATCTTGTGAGAAATTCTTACATAAAATGAGCAGTCTTTCTGTGATAGGATTCAGGGTACACATACAACCACGTGCACACACACACACACACAAGTAAAACTCTTCTGCAGATTTGGCTTTTCTGCATGGTTTACCCAGAGAATACCACCCTTGGCTCAAAGTGGGACGAACCAAGCTACTGTTGCTCTTTTCCATGGGAATTCAATTACCCATTTGGCAAAACACCCCAGGGCTCCTCCAAACTCCTTCACAGAACAGTATTTATCAGCGATTGACTGTTATTATGACCAAGAGGGTCCCAGCTGGCTCTTCACCACCCAGTTTCTCCCACTTTCAGCCTTGCAGGATAGGGCTGACAATACCATAATCTCAGCTCAGAATTTCCCTGGCTTCAAGGACAGCTTTTCTATTTGTACGTTTCAATCAACAGAAGCTCCAGTGTTTCCAGGGCAGATGTTTCCTGTCTGTTCTCTCTGTGTCCTGAGCAGAAAGGCCCGTTAAGGCTGCACTGTTGGACAAGCCTTTCAATCAAAGGTTTTATTCCTGGATATGAGTGATGGACAACAGGAAAGGGAGTTCTGGATGTGAAATCCAGGCAGGAGAGAATTGTGCAACCAGCCGTCTTCTGCGTGCTTCCAAATGAGACCAAGATATGTCCTTGTATTGGGCGCCTGATGACGAGCAGAGCATATGGGAACCACTTACATCCAACCTTCAACACTCAGAAGTGGAGTGACTCTGAGATCACGGAAAATGCATATATATTGGCCTCTGCCCCTGGCTCCTGACACAGGAGGTCCTAAAACCGTTGCAATTTCCTAAGTGCTAACAGCACCAGGAGCATCTTTTGCTCTAATAAGGTGACTCTGGATGGGCTCCTGGATGGCGGCTGGTCCCCAGAAAGACCAAGCCATGATTAGAAGCTTAGAATTTTTAGCCCCAACCCCTCATTGTCTAGCAAAGGGAGAGGATCTGGAAATGGAGTCGATGATCAATCATTACCTGCGTGCCTGCGTGAGGAAGCCTCCGAAAAATCCCATGGGGCTTGGGGAGCTTCCAGGTTGGAAGGATGAGTTTCCAGACGTGAACCTATCACACACTGGGGTGATGCAACTCAACCCCACAGGAACAGAAGTTCCTGTGCTTAGAATGCTCGCCACCTCGCCCTGCGTCTCTCTTCATCTGGCTTTTCATGTAGCACCCTTTATCATGTCCTTTCATGAGCTGGTAAACGTGTTTCCCCAAGTTCTGGGAGCTGCTCTAGCAACTTATGGGAACTTCCTACTTACAGCCAAGCCCAGCAGAGATCGTGGGTAACCTGGGGACCTACTGTTTGTGGTCAGCATCTGAAGTAGGTTGGGGGCAGTCTCCTGGGACTGTACCCTTAACCTGTGGGATCTGACACCAAATCTAGGTAGTTGTGTTACAATTGAGTTAAATCCCAGACACCCCACCAGTGTCATAGAGAAATGCTTGGCAATGGGGAAAAACCTCCACACATTTGGTGACCAACAGTGTCTGAGGTGAAGTGCTCTGTGTGGGTAGTAAAAGAAACACACAGGACGCAAAAACCGGGTTTGTCTTAAGGAAGTGATTTTGGAGGAGCTATTATAGGTCTCTGGGTCACAGTGCCATCATTTGCAAAATAGAGGTGCTAATATTACCTACCTCATAGGTATCTAGATGTCTTGTTAGCCAGTTCCAGGCACTGTAGGCATAAGCGATTGTTGCGGAGAAGAATTGGAATCCTGGAAAAAGCAGTGTGGCCAGGGAGGGGGAAGTGGTAGGTAGTCATAGTGATTTGATTTGTGATGTAAGAATTCACTTGTGCCACCTTAAACCTGAGTCAACTTGACTTAGAAGTTTAGAAGGGTGTGGGGCCTTCAACAAAATACCTGGAACTTGCATTCATACTACTTCCCATGACAACGCTGGAATTCCTATGCACTCAAGACAATGCCAAGTAGCAGATCACTTCCTTTACTATCTGGAGCTTGGGCTCTATGTTCCGAATGGGCACGGACAGGAAGTTCCTGGCTCAGAATGACGGTCACCAGTTTTCCAGTGTTGTTTTTAAGAACAGAGCTAGTAGAGAAGTGTGAAGGATAGTTGGATAATTCTTCAGGTTTCTAGAGAAGCCTGGTGTTTATGGCATCAGATGTGAGACCAAAACCTGAATTTGTATCTTAGTCCCAAAAGTCAGAGTCTGTGTGACTTTGGACACACCTCCTAACCTCTCCGAGCTACCGTGTCATGGATACTTTGTTTTGTTTCTCCAGATCACTTCTCCCTTTTCCACCAAAGCACTCAGCATCTTTTTGTGAGTAACTTCACCCCCACTATCTTCAGCTCTGTTGTTTCCAATGAGATTGATCCCACTCTCAGCTCTACCGTGGGCCCTGATTGGCTTGAGTCAATGAGTGCATACTACCTGTCCACCTACTATGATCGACTGATGCATAGACCTCTGACCCAGTTCCCACCAATAGGACATGAGCAGAGGTTTTCTGAGGGTTGGGGGGCAGACGAGTGCTCTGCCCTGCAGGAGACTTACCAGAAGAACTCATTTGTGTCCCTTTTGGGCATTGCCATGTGAGGATATGAGAATAAGAGGCTGCAATGAATCAACTTGAGAAAGAAGCCAGCAAGGCAGCAAAGAGAGTCATCCAGAAAAAAGAAAGAGCCTTAATGACAGCATGAGTCCCTGGATCAAACCATTCTTGAATCAGACTGTCCCAGGGCAATTCAGTTATGTGAGCCAGCAATCTTCCCATCCCCACTCCCCAGTGTCTTTCTTCCCCAAGCTAGTGTAGGTTGGACTTTTCTGTTGCCTGCAACCACAATATTCCCAACTAGTACACTCTGTTTTCTCTCCCTTACTCCCTCCCCAAATTTCTGGAAGAACAAAATAAGATAATAAGGTATGTGAAAATGACAGGTAAACTGTAAAGCACCAGTACCAATGAGATGTGACGAAAATCAGAATAATTAATGACCCTGCCTCAAGGACTTCCTAGCCCAGGATAATCCAATTTGCCGCAGATGTGGAATATTTCCTTCCATTACTCTGAAATATATTAGTTTCATTATGTTGAAATTATTAGATCACACATTGATAATGGTGTTTAATGGGGCTAACAGTATTATTCTCCCGTAAACAGAAATGTATATAACAGAAATTAACAATTCTGTTAAGGCTTCTTCTATTCACGGTTACTAACCACAGCCTAGCTCTTATCGGTGTGAGTCCACTCTGTGTAGAGTCTGCATGAAAATGGACACCCCATCCCCGAGGAGAGAAACATGAAGCCTCCACTTTTGCATCAACTGCCAGTTCGCAGCCTTGTCTGAACAGGACAGCATGACGCTGTTCCAGCTCTGCCACCGAATCTCTCTGTGACCTTGGGCACGTCACTTAACCTCTGTAGACCTCAGTTCCCCATCTACAGAATAAGGCAGTCAGACTTACCAGAGATTTTTAACTTTTGGTGAACGCCTGTGAGAAGCTGCTAAGAATTCTGGGTCTTCTCCAGAGGAATGCACTCCTACTTTTTATAGCTGGAATAGCGTATAACTTCTTGCAGAAGGCCCATAGAAAGCTTAATAAGCTTTTCCCTTTTCTTTTTTTATTTTTATTTAAAAAAAAAAATTTTTTTTTTCAACGTTTATTTATTTCTGGGACAGAGAGAGACAGAGCATGAACGGGGGAGGGACAGAGAGAGAGGGAGACACAGAATCGGAAACAGGCTCCAGGCTCTGAGCCATCAGCCCAGAGCCCAACGCGGGGCTCGAACTCACGGACCGCGAAATCGTGACCTGGCTGAAGTCGGACGCTTAACCGACTGCGCCACCCAGGCGCCCCTAAGCTTTTCCCTTTTCATGAAGCCAAACCAACAAGTAAGAAACCTAGATTAAATGACCTCTAAGGGCCCTTTGAGCTCTATATATTAAGTGTCCATAATTCCATGAGTCCCTGGAAGTAACACAGTCATATTTGAGTTTCAGAAAGATTACTTAACCAAAAAATGGAAATTCTTTGGGCATAGGTAGCAGTGAAGAGAGGCTAAAAGCAGGGAGTCAGTGAAGAGGCTCTTGCAGTCATTCTGGTAAGAGATAATGTGGCTCAGACCAGACTAAGAAAAGGGGATGGGTTAGAGAGAGAGCCAGAAGTCAGGACTTGGTATAAGATTAGATATAGGGAAGAAGTCCCAGGGTTCTGGCTATCACTTAGGATGAAGTTCAGCTACAAGAAACAGGAAACCCAAAATTTTAGTGGCTTAAACAAGAAGACTCTTCCTCAGCTCCCTCTCTCTCTGGGGGTAGACAGTCCAAGGCTTTTTGACAGCTCTTCAATATTTAGAGAATTTGGCTCTTTCTACCTGTTTCACCACCCTGTCACATTAGTTCTATCCTCGGGCTCCAAAATGGCTGCGGGAGTTCCAGCCATCACACCTGCGTTTCAGGGTATATGAAGGAGAACAGGTGGAAGCGCAAAATGGAGCCCCCTTAAAGAGCTTTCCTGGAAGCAAAGTTTCCACTTGTATCTTCGCCAACTAGAACGTAGTCACTTGGCCACACCTACCTGTCAGGTAGGCAGGGAAATGTAATAAGTTGAAATTTGCTAGGCATATTGCTCAAGATTCTGTTACTAACGAGGAAGGGAGAACAGGTGTTGGGAGGCAGCTAGCAGTTTCTTCCATGGTTTCCACTGACAAAGAGACACCAGGAGGTGAAGGAAGATAGAGGAGAGTTGGATTCTGGGGAGGAAAATAAAGAATTTGGTCTGGGCTATGCTAAGTTTCAGTGCCTGGGGAACAACCATGAGAATTATAGGATAGCTGGATACACAAGCATGAAACTGAGGGAAAAGGCTTGGACCAGAGCTAAAGATTTGAAAGTCACTAGGGTATAAAGGACATGTGGAATGAGCCATCTCATCTCCCTGCCCACGGCCCTTGTGGGTGTTCGCTGACCACCTACTTCCATCGCCACGTTTAGCTCTCACAGTCTACTGAATTACCTCTGTTGACCTTGACAAGCCTTACAATGTTGGAAAATGAGAATACTCACCCCATTTGACGGGAAGCGTAATACCAGCTCAAAGAGTGACGTGATATCTGTAAGGTCACGCAACTAGTAAGTGGCAGAATCAGAAATGAGAGCCGAGTCTCCTTGCCAGTGATACCCTGGTCTTTCCACTCAGCATGCCAGCCTGCTACCATTGGGTGGCTCTCTGTTCTCCAGCAAGAAAAGGTGGATAGAGGGGTTGGGGGAGAAAGACAGAAAGACAGAAAGAGAGAGAAACCCAAGAGTCTCAAAGAACTGACTCCAGTGAAAGGCTTATGAAATCAGTCTGGACAAAAGCCTGCCTCCTCAGTCTCTTCCCCCTGCCCTCCCACCTTTCCTTCCCACTTCCTAGAAAAACTTGATTAATCCATTAGGTTTAACCTCTCTTTAACTTCCTGATTAGTTGCATTTATAAACTCCATTTGTTTTTGCTTTCTCATCAAGCCAAACCAACACCCCCAGAAAAAAAAAAAATAGGCCAATTTTCAGTGCCACTGATTTACTGCAATTTCGGAAAATCAGACCGAACTGAGGAGAGACACGACTGGAATTTCAATTCCTTCTGTTAATATGGCAGGGATCTTTGGTGAATGAGAGGGAAGTGTAATGCAGAAGGAAACTCAGTGATGGCAGGACCCCAGATTTGACCAAGGCGGCAGGGTAGCCCGCCTGTTCACAATGCAAATTAATAAGTTCTGTAATTTCCACCTCCTGGTTGAGGGACAAAGCTACAACATACAATAATAACAACAACAGCAACTAAAGGTAAGAGAGTGTATGTTTTTATTGGCAAAGACTCAAAGTGATGGTGTTAGTTTCTCTGCTTCCATTTTTCCCTCCCTATAGCCGGAGGCTCCCACAGCAGCTAGAGGGGATATTGAAACATTACATTGACTTTTATTTAAACAAAAATAATGCATGTACACAAAGTCCAATTTTATTATAAAATTGATGACAAACTTTCAGGAGTCCCTTCTACTTCCTCATACACCATCACGCCCCTGTCCTGCTCCACCAAAGTAAAACTACATTTGATACTTTGGGCTGTCTTTTCTGGTACTTATCTCCATATTTTAACATACCAATACTGCTATTTGTTGGGTTTTCAACCGTAAGCATTGGCTATTATACTTCTATTATGAAAGATGAGAATTGTCTTACATCATGACCACCCCTCACATCTCTCTCCCTATAAAATACACTGATGTATTGATTTCAATCTTCCAATATCGCTGTTAGCTGACATCCTATTTGGATTCTTGCATGCAACCATGCTTTAAAAAAAAAATTTTCCCCCCTCTGGATGCTTTTATGATATTCCTTTTATCCCTTCAGTTTTATTTTTTTTTTTAATTTTTTAAAATGTTTTACTTATTTTTGAGACTGAGCGAGACAGAGCGCAAGCAGGGAAGGGCAGAGAGAGAGAGGGAGACACAAAATCCGAAGCAGGTTCCAGGCTCTGAGCTGTCAGCACAGAGCCCCATGCAGGGCTCAAACCTACGAACTGTGAAATCTTGACCCGAGCCGAAGTCAGATGCTTAATTGACTGAGCCACCCAGGCACCCATCGTTCCCTTCAGTTTTAAAACAGCACAGTGTCTGGTGCATAGTTGATTCTCAACAATTATTTGTTGAGGACTATCGATTCCTGTATTGTTTATATTAGTGAAAAAACTGGAACTCTAAAGCCTCTAACTTTTTATTACGGAGATTTCAAAGATTCATAAAAGAAGAATGTAATGATACCCCACATACTCATCATATTTGGCCAAATTTGTTTCATCTATCTCCCACCCTCTGGAGGATTTTCCATTCATCTGGAGGAAGGAAGCCCTTTTTGACACATTGCCTTTGCACATGGGAGTAATCTCTGTGGTTGGAACTCAAGATTATGGGGGTTTTCATTCTCCAGTTCCCCTTGGTTTCAGAAGCAGCTCTTTGTCTCCCTCTATAATGCTGGGTCAAACCCACCAATGGCTTTGGGCTCAACTCAATGAACATTCTTTGGAATAGTAGCCCCAAGGAAACAATAATCAGTTTTAGCAGAATCCAGACCTGTCCTTACCAGGTCTTGCTCTTTGACAAATGAGGACACAGGCAAACCTATTAGCACAACTTTAGGAAGTTTTATTGTCCTCAGGAAAGCCTATGGTATCATGGCAGCAGGCGATGAGATGTTTAAATCTAAACTCCCACAAGGAAAGCCATGTTTTGTGAAGCTTAATCGGCAATACCACCTTGAACAATCCCTTTTACTTCTCCTGTCACTATAGCAACCCATAATAAGTAGTAAGGACATTCTCAGAAGAGACAAAAGGAGTTAGCCTGAGAATCCAGACTTCATTTCCAATCATTCTCAATTCCTTGATGCTTTCTTCCTGTGGGTCCTTGGTATCCTGTGATCACAACATCTACCTATTGGTGTCTGGAAACAGCTCTGGATGAGTCAGGATGCTCATAACATCTTGGCATTAGGCTCATTCAAACCCAAATTTCTAATGTCCTGCACCAATCAGTATTATACGAGTCTTAGGAATTTCAGCCAAGACTTTCCAACCTGCTAAAAGACTGGTCAACCCATGAGGCGAAGTTTCTAAATCAGTGCTTCTAAAATTATTGTGAAAGATTCATTCATTTTCCTAATTCTTCATAAGCCAATACTTGTGGTCTCTACTTTGTTCAACACAATGAGTCTACTTATCACACACTTGAGTATTGTAAAAAAAAAAAAAAATGTTAAATTGCTCTATATGTTTCTAAATGCTTACCCTTGATTTCTGTGTTTATCTCGTCATGGCAAATAACAAACAGTTCACGAACCAATGTAGCCTCTATCAGTGTTTTCTGCCATTCGTGGATGGAGTGGGCATCCATCATGTGGCCATGCTGTCTTAGCACCTACTTCTTCCTCTCACTTCTTTCCAACTGCTTTTAATTCCCCATCTGGGTGCCCATGTTTCTCTGGGGAGGATGATACCATTCCCAGCTATAGGCACGGGTCATGTGACGTAAGGGAAGCCAATCACTGAATTCCATCCCACTGGCCTCAGAGATTGATTCCAGGGTTGACATGTGACCTAAGATGGTCCAATTGGCCGACTGGAGTGAATCTCAAAATATTTCTTCCCCTGGGCTTGTGGTGTGTGGGTATGAGACCTGGTTCTGCAGCAGCTAATTTTACTGTAATGAGGTAAGCCTTCTTGAGGACAAGGACATGAAGGATGGCAGACCTGAGAAAATTGTAGAGAAATGAAGTCATAGCTTGGATCACACTATGAACTTATGGACCAAAACATGCCACAGTCCACCTTACTTCTGAACACTCTTCTTTTTTGTTCAGCCAGATTGAGGTAGATGGTCTATCCTTAGTAACTGAAAGCTTCTTTTTATTTTAAATATAATTTATTGTCAAATTGGCTTACATGCAACACCCGGTGCTCATCCCAACAAGTGCCCTTCTTAATGCCCATCACCCATTTTCCCCTCTCCCCCACCGTCCCCCATCCATCCTCAGTTTGTTCTCTGTATTTAAGAGTCTTTTGTTGTTTGCCTCCCTCCCTCTCTATTTGTTACTATTTTTTGCCCTTCCCTTCCCCCATGGTCTTCTGTTAAGTTTCTCAAGATCCACATATGAGTGAAAACGTATGATATCTGTCTTCCTCTGACTGATTTCTTTCACTCAGCATAATACCTTCCAGTTCCATCCATGCTGCTGCAAATGGCATGATTTCATTCTTTCTCATTGCCAAGTGGTATTTCATTGTATATATAAACCACATCTTCTTTATCCATTCGTCAGTTGATGGACACTTAGGCTCTTTCCATAATTTGGCTATTGTTGAGAGCACTGCTATAAACACTGGGGGTACATGTGCCCCTATGCATCAGCACTCCTGTATCTCTTGGGTAAATTCCTAGTAGTGTAAATGCTGGGTCATAGGGTAGTTCTATTTTTAATTTTTTGAGGAACCTCCACACTGTTTTCCAGAGTGGCTGCACCAGTTTGCATTCCCACCAACAGTGCAAGAGGGTTCCCGTTTCTCCACATCCTCACAAACATCTGTTGTTTCCTGAGTTGTTCATTTTAGCCACTCTGACCAGTGTGAGGTGGTATCTCAGTGTGGCTTTGATTTGTATTTCCTTGATGATGAGCGACATCGAACACCTTTTCATCTGTTTGTTGGCCATCTGGATGTCTTCTTTGGAAAAGTGTCTATTCATTTCTTCACTGGATTATTTGTTTTTCAGGTGTTCAGTTTGGTAAGTTCTTTATAGATTTTGGATACGAGCCTTTTATCTGATATGTCATTTGCAAATATCTTTTCCCATTCCATCAGTCGTCTTTTAGTTTTGTCAATTGTTTCCTTTACAGTACAGAAGTGAAAGCTTCTTTTTTGATCCCTGGGTTCCACGCATTTTTTCTAACAGGTGCTTATTAAGCATCTACTGTGTGCCAAGTGCTGTGTTAGGTCTAGCTCTACTTCTGACAAAAAAAGATTGTGAATGAGCCCAGTAAGGGATGGGTGGCTAATATAGCTAGAAGCATTCACGGATAGAATCTGGCTCACTTCAAGAGTCCTATGGAATTTTAAGATAATATTTAAAGCACAGGCGTTTGCATTTTATTTGCAAATTATTAACTTTGAAATTAAAAAATAGAGCAATTTTAAGGTCATCCCTAGAAGGGACAGCCTGACTTCCTTATATTACAATATCTGTTAATTTTATGATCTTTCCCACTTTTGCATACCACCTATTCATTTTATTTTAATAGTTTTAAATTCAATTCACATACAGAACTTACATAAATGTGTTTGAAGAGGAAACTTCTATAATCTTCTATAAATGGAAACCCAGTACACTTTACATGAATAGAAGGTGAGCATAAAATAAATACAATGAAATTATAGAATGTTAATAAACTCTGAGTATTGTAATGCCCTGACTCTGTGGACTCCTCTGTCTTTCATGAAAGGAGAAATGAGCAAGTGTTTAAAAGATGTTAAAGATGGGGCGCCTGGGTGGCGCAGTCGGTTAAGCGTCCAACTTCAGCCAGGTCACGATCTCGCGGTCCGTGAGTTCGAGCCCCACGTCAGGCTCTGGGCTGATGGCTCAGAGCCTGGAGCCTGTTTCCGATTCTGTGTCTCCCTCTCTCTCTGCCCCTCCCCCGTTCATGCTCTGTCTCTCTCTGTCCCAAAAATAAATAAACGTTGAAAAAAAAATTAAAAAAAAATAAAAAATAAAAATAAAAATAAAAGATGTTAAAGACATGTAAGCACCAAAGCTGAGATTTTTCCTTTTTGTGTTTAGATGGATTGAAAGGAATTTTAGAAGGGGGATTTAGGGGCGCCTGGGTGGCGCAGTCGGTTAGGCGTCCGACTTCAGCCAGGTCACGATCTCGCGGTCCGTGAGTTCGAGCCCCGCGTCGGGCTCTGGGCTGATGGCTCGGAGCCTGGAGCCTGTTTCCGATTCTGTGTCTCCCTCTCTCTCTGCCCCTCCCCCGTTCATGCTCTGTCTCTCTCTGTCCCAAAAATAAATAAACGTTGAAAAAAAAAAAAGGGGGGGGGGATTTAATGGGGCACCTGGGTGGCTAGGGTTAAGCGTCCGGCTCTTGATTTCAACTCAGGTCTTGATCTAAGAGATCTGGGACCCAGTGCCACGTTGGGCTCTGCGCTAACAGCATGCGCGATGCTGCTCACGCACACTCTCCCTCCCAAAATAGATGAATAAACTTTAAAAAGAATAAAAATTAAAAAGGGGGCTAATTTCTCACCAAGCAATTCATTGCTATTTAATACCGTCTCCGTGTATAACCACAAATTATCTCCTCTGCACAAAATGTTTTATCCTTACCACTTTTGGGGAAACGCTATTCTGGCCAAATCCCTTTTTATAGCTGAGCACACTGATGCCCAGGATGGCAGTGGGGCTCTCCCAGGGCTTTCTGGTTCCCAGCCTGCTCAGCCCCCCAATATTCAATACTATTTGATTACTTTCATTGGATTCATATTGTTATTACCTTCCAATCATGACAAGTGACTCTGGGTTTACTTGTTTTTTATGATAATGATATCAAATCTCCTTCTCTACTAAGCTTTGGTTGCTGTTAAAACTTCCCACAGTTGAGGCCAACTTGAAACAAACAAGGCCCTTAACAATGATGCCAGCTCTGTGTCCACCCCACCCCCACCATCACCATTACTCCCTGAAGCCAGCAGATGCAGAGGATTTCACTGTCCGCCACTGCCCCTTGCTGGAATCGCCAGAGATGCCCCATGATTTCAGTCCTTCCTCCCCACCCCCAAAGCCTATACAGAAAACTAGAAGCTGACATGTAGAAATTCCTCTAAAGCATTGTCTCTCATTGTTGACATTTGGGACTGGACAATCCTTTGTTATGGAGCCCGTCTTGTTCATTGTAGGATATTTAGCAGCATCCCTGACCTCAACCCACTAGATGCCTACAGAACCTCCATTTGGTTCCAAAAATGTCTCCAGACACTGACAAACGTCCCCCAGGAGCAAAGCCATCTGTCCTTGAACCACGGGTTACTCTGGATGACTGACACATTCTTATCCCAGCCCTACAAAATTTCCCAATAAATTTGAAATGGAGAGCATCCCTTTGCCACTAACCCTGGGATAACTGGAGTCATTTTTTAAAAATGTTTATTTATTTATTTTGAGACAGAAAGAGAGAGCATGAGCAGGGGAGGGGCAGAGAGAGAGAGGAAGAGAGAGAGAATCCCAAGCAGGTTCTGAGCTGTCAGCACAGAGCCCAACATGGAGCTTGATCTCATGAACCACGAGATCGTGGCCTGAGCCCAAATCAAGAGTCGGACGCCTAACTGACTGTGTCACCCAGGTATCCCTGGAGTCATTATTTCAAAGACCAGGATATTTTCTAAGAAAAAAAGGAAGTAATAGCAACTCCCCATGAAGTTCACTCTTTTTAGACAACTCATCTGCATTGTCCCAAGTGAAGGAAGCTTAGAACCCTTTGCATCTTGACTTTTGACATTTAAAACCAGGGACATTTTTTGTGCCTCATCCTGGCATTCGGAATCTGTTCTTGATGATTGTGTTAATGTCTAAATGCTGTACATGAGAAAGTTTGAGTAGGTCTTAGGGTCCCAGAGAGCTGTCTACTCTTCTTAGGGGAATCATAGGTGTTAAAATACACGTACCAAGGTATAGCATGACTGACTAACTGACTGACTGAATGTATATGGATATTTCTCCATTCATTATAAAACACCATTGTCTTATTTTGGGTTTCTCTGACAAGAGACCCTGAGATGAAAAGTTGAGTATAAGGAGTTGATTTGAGAGTGATCCCAGGAGGTACAATGAGAGAGGAGGGACATGAGCAAAGGAAGGGAAGACAGCAACATGAAGCACATTAATGAGCACATTAATGAGTCCACTACTGTGGACTGCTGGGGCTCAGTCCTTCTGGGGAGTTCTAGAAGGCAGGGTAGAACATGTTGCAAGACTGTCCCACTGAGGGGCAAGGAAGCTGGACTATCTGTCTATCTCTTCTTGTTGAGGGACACCACTGAGGTGTCACTCCTCTGGCTTTTCCTGCCTCCTCTGAGGGGTACCCAGAACACTGCCATAGCCAGAGGCACAGAAAGTCATCAGAGCACACAGGATGGCACCAGAGCACACAGGATGGCATCAGAGGGAACAGGAGGTCATCAGAGCACATAGGGAGTCATCAGAGCATACAGAAACTGCACAGTCTCAGGGGCAGGCCTAGGGGACATGGGTAGACACCAACAGTATCTGCCTGGTATCTACCTGGTAGACACCAACAGTATCTACCCACCTGCCTGGGTAGACACCAACAGTATCTTGCAAGCACAGAAGGCTGCAAAACTTTGGGGAGGCTCTTGCACCTGGACCACCGTCCCATCCAGGCCACAGTCTCTGGAATTATTGTAACAACCTCCTTGTCCTCATGTATCCACTTGCCTACTCTGCACCCAGCAGCCAGCGGCAATCCTCCTAAAACACAAGTTTGGTCACTCACCCCTCCCCACTTAAAACTCCTCAGGGGCTTTAAAATGAAGCCCAAACCTTTCAACAATCCAATCTCACTTATCTCTGTGGACCACACCTTCTGGACTGAACTCCTTGAAAGCCCCCCACAGAGCACCTATTAATCCCCAGAACTGGAGATGAAGAAGAAGTACCATCCACCCGCTGCCCTCTGCCCTCGGTGATATCCTGAGGTCGATGGAACAGTCTATCAGGGTGGCGGGGGCCAGGGAGACCAAGATGGAAACAAGGAATTCTAATGCTGTGTATGCCCAAGGAAGCTACCATGGACAGAGCACATCACTTAGATGTAATCCACAAACAGAGATTCACTTATTTTAGGATTAACCCTTTCTCCCCTGGAGTTACCTAACAGAAAGGCAGAGGACGGGGACACAGGACAGCTACGTTTGAAAAGAGAGTCTGTCCCAATGGGAGCCACAGATGGCACATGGGCACAGGGAGCAGTGTCATGGTGGCTGTGCTGGAGGGAACCGAGAGGGATGAACAGAGGGCGCAGAGTTTTGCCTCTCTTTGCAGCCTCCGTGGCCCCAGATGACAGCCCCTCCGGTCAGGATCTCTTGGGATCCTTGGAGCTCAGCAGCCGCACAGACCTTCAATCTCTGAGGCTAATCAGAGCCTCAGAGGTGGCTGGGCAGCTCCAGGAAGCCAGAAGCAGAAGCAGAGCAAACGGGGGGAAGTGGGAGGGTGGATGGGTCTAATTATGCAGGAACCATTTTCTGTTTACATAAAATATCTTGAGTAATCAGCAGTGATGAGCAAAAGGAGGAAAGAGCCTGCCTGAGAGTCTGAGGATGTTATGATCAATTAAATACCATCTCTGCAAGCATTTGCAGAGGGAAATTTTAAGGTGGAACTGACTTTAATTTGGCAAAGAAGATTTGAAGTGCTTCTCCTTCGGGCTCCAAAACTCATGCATATCTGCCTAGCCTATGTCACTAGCTTCATAAGGGTATATACTCCCTGAGTGTTATCACCCTTGTATTTTTAGAATGAGAAAAAAAAAAAACCAAAACCCTGTAAATTATGAGTGCCATCTCTGTGCCAGGTGTTGCAAATATTATTGCTGGCCTCGTGAAAACCCCATAAAGATGACCATTGGAACTCCACTTTGCAGGTAAAGAAACTGAGGCTTTGAGAGGTAAAGTGATTACTCTCAAGGGACCCAGCAAGGTGAAGAGGTAGGATCCAGGTTCACAGTTATGCAAAGTTGGTATTACTACCATGACTGCATTTCCAAAATCAAAGACACGGCTGGAGAGCTGCAAATGTACCGCTGCCCCAGAGGATAGAGGCTGGGCTCCACATAAGGACACTAAGATCCCACACCAGACGCTTCCTCCTGCTCCACTGCACAGCAAGGCTGGACTCGATGAGAAACAGCTCCGACCAGACTCCTGGCCCTCTGCTGGTCTGTGGGTTTGGCCACCGCCTTGTTGCTAAGGAGAAGTAGACATTCTGAACAATAGAGCAAGGTGGAGATTAAGCGCATTTTGGAGCCACACAGGCTCCCCTTGAAAGCTGGGTGACCTCAAGGAAGTTATTCAACCTCTCTGAGCTTCAATTTTTACATAGGTGAGTGGGAGGTAAAACTTACTCCGAATAACCAGTGCAAAATTCATGTGATGATGTACATTAAGTGCCTGGCACGGGGTGGGTGCTTGTCAAAGTTAGGCCCCTTCTGGCCCCTTCTCCTTCATCCTTCTAGCCAGCCCCATGCTTGGGGTCCTTATCCCTTCATGCAGTAATACATGCCTCATGGAGCTGGGCTATGTTCAGAATGGGTCAGTTCTGCAAGCTTCACACAGCCACACGCACAGAACTCATGGTAAGAGTGCGATGATAAGAATTACTATCATATCATAAGCACTTTAAAGTTTTTTTTAATGTTTGTTTATTTTTGAGAGAGAGAGACACACACAGCGCGAGTGGGGGAGGCACAGAGAGAGGGAGACACAGAATCCGAAGCAGGCTCCAGGCTCCAAGCTGTCAGCACACAGCCCAACGCGGGGCTCGATCTCACGAACCATGAGATCATGACCTGAGCTGAAGTCAGATGCTTAACTGACTGAGCCACCCAGGCACCCCTCGTAAGCACTTTTAATTATTATTGTTTAAAAGTATACCCCTATTATCCAAAGATAACCACTATTAACATTTGCACACATATCCTTACAGATCTATAGAGTGTAAGAGAGAGATCATGCTACACAGTCTTTCCCCTGAACATCCACCTAACTTCTATATTGTCACCCTCTTTTCTTTAATTTTTTTTTAATGTGCATTTATTTTTGAGAGAGAGAGACAGACAGAGCTCGAGAGGGGAAGGGCCAGAGAGAGAGGGAGACACAGAATCCGAAGCAGCTCCAGGCTCTGAGCTGTCAGCACACAGCCCAACGCGGGGCTCGATCTCACGAACCGTGAGATCATGACCTGAGCTGAAGTCAGATGCTTAACTGACTGAGCCACCCAGGCACCCCTCGTAAGCACTTTTAATTATTATTGTTTAAAAGTATACCCCTATTATCCAAAGATAACCACTATTAACATTTGCACACATATCCTTACAGATCTATAGAGTGTAAGAGAGAGATCATGCTACACAGTCTTTCCCCTGAACATCCACCTAACTTCTATATTGTCACCCTCTTTTCTTTAATTTTTTTTAATGTGCATTTATTTTTGAGAGAGAGAGACAGACAGAGCTCGAGAGGGGAAGGGCCAGAGAGAGAGGGAGACACAGAATCCGAAGCAACTCCAGGCTCTGAGCTGTCAGCACAGAGCCCGACGTGGGGCTCAAATCCAGAACAGCCAGATCATGTCCTGAGCCAAAATCCAGCGCTTAAGTGACTGAGCCACCCAGGCGTCCCAACCTCTTTTCATGTCCATAAATCTCCATCTACACCATTATTAAAAAAAACAAAAACTATATAGTCTTCCAGTGTATTTACAAACATAAACCCTTGTTGTTGGACATTCAACTTCACATTCTTTTTGCTCTTTCAAAGAAAGCTGCAATAAACACCACTGTAGCTAAGCCGCCATGCATGTTCTTACTTCTATTCATCCTAGTTTTAAAGCCCAGAATATACGCATGTCATAAATTATATGTTTATCTATTCATTTATGTAGACCAATGTCCTATAGCTGGATATTTAGGTTATATGCAAAATTTCAGCTCCTTTGGATAATGTTGATACGAATGTCTACATATCACATCTTCATTCATACCTTATCTGATTATTACCTTGGGATAATTCTTAAGAAGGGGAATGAATGGGGCCAGAGGAAATTTATATATTTAAGGCTTTGCAAACACTCAGTGAAATTGCCCCCTGAGAGCATTCCAAGGGCTCATTCACCCACCATCTTACTCAGTGGCTTGTAAACATTAAATTTGTTAGGAGGGGCTCCTAACCTACCTTTTCCTTCTCAGTAATGCATTGCTGCAACGGAGACCCAGCTAGATGTGCATGGAGACTTGGCTCTGCCCTCCTTTAGCCTGCATGACCCTGGGCAAATTGTTCACTTCTCTGAGCCTCACCCACCCCCCACACACACACACTGCGCCCCCCATCTCACCAACCTCCAGGTTCACTGGGACAATCATGTGGGAGGCGGGTCTTTGAAAGAGCTTTGGGGACTAAACCAACAGACCAGACGTATTTCTAATACAAAGGGAATTTCTCATGCAGCGTTCTCATTATTTTGTTTTTGCACAGAAACTTTAAGTTTGCCGGGAGACTCCTTATTAGGTTTTCTTAACTCTCCCCTGCTGTGGTTACCAAGACGCAGATGGAATATAATTTCTGGCGGAGAAAACAGGCCCAGAGAGACTCGTGGTTTTCTCTAGACCACATCAGCCTCAGGACTGCTACCAAACTTGCTGTCAGCCTGCTCTCTGAGCCGTATTTCCTTTTCCTAGATTAGCAGCATAAAAACGGCTATTAGCCCCAGAAGATGCACTTGTATTCATAGTGAATCTGATGCTGCCAGCAATTTAAAATGGAAAGGCAATTTACCATTTAGCGCTTTGTAGCCAAATAAAATGCAGTGACCCTTTCTTTCTCTTTCCAGGAGATTTGGAATTGTCTCTGAGGGTTGGAAGGGAGGAGAGAGAGATTATAAGACTGCAGGTTCCTTGAGCATTGAGACTACTACTTATTTCTGTATTTACTATGGCATCTTAGCACAGCCCTGGGCCTCCATCAGAGGCGTCTACTGTGCCAAGGAATAAACATTAGTCTCAAGCCTGAAACCTACAGCCTAAATGGCTTTGCCACCATGTGACTTATCCAGTTGCCTGCTTATGTATCAAACCTGCTGTTGGCACTGTGCAGCTTTGAGCAAGTTTGTTAGCCTCTCTGAAACTTTGTTTCCTTTTCTAGACACTGGAAATAATTTCTACCCAATATGGGAACAGAAGGAAAAGGTCTAGAGAAAGACTTGATCACCTGGTAGAGGTTCAAATAAGACTCCTAAAATGATTGGTCAGATGAGACAGCAGCACTTCCTTGCGTAAGTATGTAATTGTACCCAGGATGTACACTCCCCAAAACTTTGACAAAGGGGAGTGTGATTGCCCTCTCAGAGTATCCTTTCAAGGCATATTAATAATGCAGAATCAGTAATACATGGCATATAGGCCTATATCCTCCTGCCCTTGCCCACAGCAGACATTACTAATCAAACACATCGATCTTTGCTGAAATCCTTCTCAATAAGGAGTTCCAGCCAGTTACGAGCAACAGAACAGGGTTGACTAATGTGATGAAGCCTAGTTAATCCCAGATTTAATTGCTCAGAGCACTGGACCAATGCCAGGAATGCCAGAGACTCCTCAAGCCAGAAGCCATCAAAGTACAAGCTTACGGAAGACTGGGGTTTGCTGCCAGCTCTTAGTGGCTATTTGCCCTGCCCTCCCATCCCTCCTGCAGAGACTGTGTCCAGTCCAAAGACAAAGTCGCTTTTCTACCAGATGTTTAACCTTGGACGAGTTACGTGACCTCTTTGTCCCTTCATTTGCTCAACTGTAAAATGGGACAATTAACACTATCTACCTCGTTGATTTGATAAGAGCATTAAATGAGATGATGCGTTTAAAGCCCTGACATCTGGTATGTGCTCAGTAAGCTTTACTTATTATTAGCTATTATTATTAAGCACTTACCAAGTGCTAGGCATCATTGAGCATTATCTTAATTGCATCTTGAAAACAATCATATAAAGCAGGTTTCGTGTTGTTACATTTTTTTTAAAAACTAATTGTTGATTGATTTGCCCAAGCATATGGTGTTTGTTGATACAAAACATTTAATGAGGAGTGTGTTTAGTTCCATGCCCACACGTTCCTGGGAGTCCTCGCCAATGCTGCAGGAACGCTGTGCAGGAGATATGACTACCTGAACTCGACGCAGCTTCAACCAAATGATGCACCCATTATGTGGCGGAGGTCAAGATTTGAACCCAGGGTGTGTTGCTTCTTCTGTGGTGCCATGAGACCCCCTCTGCTTCTCTACCACCCCCTCTTCGTATCTACTTTGATAGAAAACAAAGACACAAATGAAAATAAAACAAACAATAACATCAGAGACCTAACATTTGTGCTCTGATTGTGTACCAGCTAATCTCCGATGTGTTTATCCTCTCTGCTTTATGTAACTGTCAGAAGAGCAACCCTTGAAAATAGCATCCTGACATTAAAAAAAGAAGAAAGAAAAAGAAAGGAAGGAAGGAAGAAAAGAAAGAAAGAAAGAAAGAAAGAAAGAAAGAAAGAAAGAGAGATGAAGGAAGGAAGGAAGAGAAAGAAAGAAAGAAAGAAAGAAAGAAAGAAAGAAAGAAAAAAAAGAAAGAAAGAGGGAGGGAGGAAGGAAGGAAAGAAAGAAAGAAAGAAAGAAAGAAAGAAAGAAAGAAAGAAAAAAAAAGAAAGAAAGAGGGAGGGAGGAAGGAAGAAAAGAAAGAAAGAAAGAAAGAAAAAAGAAAGAAAGAAAGAAAGAAAAAAGGGAGGGAGGGAGGAAGGAAGGAAGAAAAGAAAGAAAGAAAGAAAGAAAGAAAGAAAGAAGAGAGAAAGAAAGATGAAGGAAGGAAGGAAGAAAAGAAAGAAAGAAAGAAAGAAAGAAAGAAAGAAAGAAAGAAAGAAAAAGGCAGGGAGGGAGGAAGGAAGGAAGAAAAAGAAAGAAAGAAAGAAAGAGAAAGATGAAGGAAGGAAGAAAAGAAAGAAAAAGAAAGAAAGAAAGAGGGAGGAAGGAAGGAAGGAAGGAAGGAAGGAAGGAAGGAAGGAAGGAAGGAAGGAAGGAAACATTAGGGGTGCCTGTGTGGCTCAGTCAGTTGGGCATCCAGCTTATGCTCAGGTCATGATCTTAGGGTTCGTGAGTTCGAGTCCTGCATTGGGCTCGCTGCCGTCAGCTCAGAGCCTGCTTGGGAACTTCTGTCTCCCTCTCTCTCTGCCCCTCCCCCGCTCATGCTTTCTCTCTTAAAAATGAATAAACATTCAAAACAAAGAAGAAAGGAGCCTTCCTGCCTAAGGTCCCTCCACCACTTACTAGATATGGGAACTTGGGTCAGTTATGGATCCTTCAGCCTCTTTATCTTTTAGAGATGGGAGTAATTACCTCTACCCCACAGCACTGTCATTCATTCATTCGTTTGCTCAACATTATTGAACATCTAATGTCAAGAATCATGTTACATGCTTGGTATATACTCAGGAGAACAAACTGGGCATCGTCTCTGACCTCAGGGAGCTTCCTGTCCTGGATTAAATGAAATTATTTGTATAAAACTTTTAGCACAGAGTCTGGCAAATAAAACTTGCTCAATTAAAGTTAACATCATCGTTACTATTCCTACCATGGCCCAGTCAGGATGTAAACACGCATATTTTTGCCTCTGAAATCCTTTTTAAAGAAATAGCGTTTTGTAGGGGCCCAACAGGAGACGAGGCTAGAAGGGGACTTAGGGATGTCCAGAAAAGACTTCAGACGTCAGGTTTTTAATATGTACAAGAGCAACCTGCAATCCTTGTGCCTCCCAAGCATTTTTTAGGTATTTTCACTCCTTTCTCATGATCCATCCAAGCCAGATGTATTTTTAAATCTCCATAAACATACCCCTCTCTGTGGCAATAAATGTATTTTCCCTTGAATGTGGACCCCGTGTGTTTGATTTGCCTGGAAAGGTGTGGAAACCACCCAGACACGGTGCTAATGGGATGTGACAGAACTCGCAGCTTCCCAGGGCCTGGAAGGAAGAATGTTGACGAAGGGGAAGCTTAATGAGCTTCCACCCACATTTCAATTATCCTAACAAGCTGCCAAAGGAAGGCCTGTTTGCAGTACCGTGTTCTGGAAAGTTTTGACAAGCCCAGGAGGAATCTATCCGGGCCGGAGCTGCGTATGTCTAGGGAAAGAAAACACTCTTCCTGTGGGAGAGAGGATGACAAGGCCAGCTGGCAGTCAGCTTTGTCACCTAGTACTTGAGGGGATCCTTCTCCAACACGACACCCTCATTAGCTAACCCAGTACAATTGTATCAGCTATAATGCCACCACCATAATGCCACATAACAAACGGCCACGAAACCTCAGTGGCATATCATGACAATTTTTAATCACATGTCAGTGGGTCAGCTGGGCACTTCCAGTCATCTGAGCTGAGTATGGCTGAGTTCATACATGTCCCCGTGGTCAGGTAGGTGGCATTTTGCTGTTCTTGGTTGGGCTGCCTCGCTTGCCTGGGGCAACTGGGCTGACTCAGTATTTCTCCACACGACTTCTCATCCTACCCATGGGTTTGTGCATAGAGCAGCAGGAGGGTCCTAAGAGAAAGGCCAACATTATTGTGCAGGGTCTCTTGAGCCCAGGCATGGGAAAGGCATGGCGTCACTTCTGCTGTGTTCTATTGGTCAAAGCAAAAACAAGCTTAGCTGATAGAAGGGAAGACAAAGTCACGTGGCAAAGAGTAGCTACAGGAAGAACACTGATTGGGTCCATCAGAGCAGTCCCACAACAAAATATAAATAACAAGCACCATTACTGAATAGCAACTCGAGGCCTGTTTTATGTGTAGGAGAGGATGTTAAACTGGGACGCTTTGGGTCTTGAATTCAGCCAAAGCCCAAGAGTAAGATGAGATGTTCAAACACCTGACATTTCAGAGCAAGATGCTGGCCTTGCAAAGATTCCCCAGGTGAAACTCGTTTTGTAACCCTTGGTCCAACACCCACCTCCAGGATACGAAAAGGTTGAGTTGAAAACTGGGGAGAGGATTTTTGGAGGGAGAAGTCCAGTGTGAGGTGATTCTCTGCCCCACTTGACAAGGGGAGAGGCAGTTACCCTTGTCTTGTGAGGGGAACTTTCAGTAGGTAGCTTGAGTCTGCTATGTGTTTCTGGAGTCTGGAGGGACCAGCCTGACTCAGACCTGAAGAATGTACAGATTAGCAGACTGTGGCTAGAGCCTAGCAGGATTACAGGATGAGGGGAAGGGGTAGCAGTGGAAGCAGGTGCCAAAGATGTATGTGTTTCCCATGAGTCGAGTAGATAAAGGTATCTGCTGAGATGAAGGCATGTTAAAAGGAGCTCCCTCTGCCCAAAAGAAGCAGAGGGAGGCACTGATGTCTACCACTTGGCATGGGAGCTGGGAAGGACAGGGGGAAACTGAAGAATCCCCACCATGTCAGGGTACTGTGCCACGTGGAAGGCAGTAGAGGGGGACCCAAAGAATCCACAATGCACCTCAAAGAAGAGACTTTTGAACACCTGCTGAACACAGAGAACTTTAAATACCTGCCAAGCAGTTTGTGCCAACACCAAATCGTGACAGTACTAGCCACAGAAGTTCTTTCCTGCCCTCGTCAATTGCCCCTCTGCTCCCTCAGGCCATTGGACAGCAAGCAGGAAGGAAGAAGAGACATAGGGAAGCCAACCTCCTTCCCCAATGCCTGAGCTGAGTAAGAGGAGACACAGAGCCACTACCAACCCCCACAAATACTATGCCTTTGAACTAGCAAAAAGATGCCACCTGAAAGAAGCTTTACCTCCATCTGTCTGAAATTTGCTCTAATATACTCTAACAGTTACCTGTTAGTGTATAACAAATTTTCCCAAAACTTTGTGGTTTAAAACAACATTTATGATTGCCTGGTCTCTATGGGTCAGGAGTCTAGGCACATGAGCTGGGTCCTCTGGCTTAGGATCTCTTACCAGATTGCAGTCAAGGTATCAGTTGGGCTGTGATCTCATCTGAAGACTAGACTATAGAAGGATCCACTTTCAAGCTCACTCACATGGTTGTTGGAGGCTGTTGGCCAGAGGCCACACTCTTCATTCCTTGGGCCTCTCCATGGGATAACTCAACATGGAAGCTTGTATCATCAGAATAAGCAAGAAAAATAAAAAAGCAAAGAGGAGAGTGTCAGCCAAATGGAAGTCAGTCTTTTATAATCTCATCTCAGAAGTGACATCCCATGACTTTGAATGTATTGTATTAGTTAGAAGCAAGTCACTAGGTCCAACCCCAAGGGTAGGAGATCACATAGGGTATAAATATCAGGAGGGACATAATTAAGGGTCATCATAGAAGTCTGCTTCCACATACACTGAATTCATTACAGCTACACACCACGCCATTGGCCAAAAGTCTGTTATAATAAACACACAGATCTCTAGTGTCTACAATATGAACAATACCCATGTCCTACGTGCTATGCAACCTACCAACCATATGTGGTTGCTGAGTGGAGATGCTTTAACATTTTAAAAACATTTTATCATGGAAGTTTTCGACCATTTCCGAAAGTAAAAGAAATAATAACATAAAATAATAACATAAAAGCGGCCATTCTTGTTTCACTTCTGCCCCAATCCGTTCCCCCAAAGCCCCCAGTTGTTGAAAAGCAAATCTCAGACATCACACTATTTCATCTTTAGGAATTCAACACGAATTTCCACGTACCCAATTTACCATGACACCATTAACAAGAACCCCCCAATTTCACCTACTAATTCAGTCAGTGTTCCAATTTTTTCCAACTTCAGAAGGGTCTCTTTTACAGTTGGTTGGTTTGGGGGAAAGCTTCGACCCAGATTTTAAACCATTACTTAAGAATGGGCATTTTAATTACCGAGATGGAACTATCCTGAGGGTGAGAATGACTGCCAGGCATCAGTGTGGAAAAAAGGAAGGCTTCTTTTTTTGCAACTCTATCACATCCCACTTGTTCATCAGGATGGTGACACATAGGTTAGCTGAAATCCTCAGTGTAGTCCATCGAGGTGGGTGTCAGAATCCTCATTTTTACACAGGAGAAAATGTAGATGCAGGAGAAGGAACTTGCCTCAGGTCACACCGCGATTACTTGATGCAGCCGATGCCCCAACTGAAGTCGGTCTGACCTCCCCAGGGGACTCTGGGAGCTGGCTATAATACTGTCATAGCTTCTAGGACAGGAAGATATCGCGAATGCCTTTTTACGGGACCATACTCTCCCTCGTGAAGCCCTTTTTACCTGATGTCGGCAAGAACCGAACCATATGGGCTCTTAGCCTTTGTTTCCTAATAGTCAGCACAGAATTGGGTACATTGCAGGTGCCTATATATAAATGTAGCCCATGTAAAGCCTGGCTGTCCTGCTTCAGCCCTGAAGCCACCATAGCATAGAACCCCATGCAAAGAAAACCCCATTCTGACAGCCAGACAGCCAGTCTGAGGAGCAAAGTCATTCCACTGGCCCAGCCTCATCAGCTTTAGCTCCTTGACAATGGGGGCAGCTCGTGAAGGGAGCTGCGGCTCATGGGGGAGTGAGACAGATTCATGTCCCCACTGTAGACATTCGCCTGAGAAAATGTGATTTTCTTTGCTTTCCCAACTAGGTGTTGGGAAGAATCTGATGGAGAAGCATTATTTCTTTTGATGGGGCAGCTATGGTCAAGTGAATGGCATTCTTCCATTCTGGAAAGTCTCCGCAGAAGCAGGTCACCTGGCTCTGGAACCATCCATACACCGCACCCTCTTCTCTGCCTGACAAACTCCTAATCCTTCAGGGCTGGACACAAATCTCATGTGCTCAAGGAAACCTTCTCTGTCTTTCCAAATAGAGCGTCACCCCCCTCTGGTGTACCTATCCCATGTTTGTCTGTCTGTCTTCCCCTCCAAATTGTAAGCCTGATAAAGCAAAGCCTGCGTCTGTCATACCTGGAACATAGTAGACAATAAGTATTTGTTGGCGGATTGTTTCTTTTTATTAAAAAAAAAAACCCACAACTTGAAAACTGCACTTACTGAATTACTGAAACTCGTATTAAAAAATACCACGGAGCCCAGAGGCATTCTCTCCAGAAAACAAAGCAAAACTTGAAATTTACTTTCTTCTCCCCACTGCTGTTCCCACCAAAGTCCTCTCCTCTATTTGGTCAACTTTTTAAACTCTCCGAACCTAACCAAGCCAGGGGTTGGTGTTCACCATCTTTCTCTTTTGATGTAGCCTTTTCTCCTATAACTAACTTGACCCTTCTGTCTCTTTTGAGTTCTTGCATTCACCCGTTACCTAGATCCCAGAGAGCAAAGAAGGCCTCGAGAGTGAAAATCAGCCTACCTCTTTAGAAGGTGAGACGCGATTATAAACTCCTGAAGACACGAAGTTTTGGCCATTTTGTTACCTGCTATGCTCTCAGCACTTGGGGTAGTGCCGATCACATAGCTGGTGCTCGATCAAGATCGTCACACATTTTTGTCGTTGCTAAGAGGATGGATGAATAAATAACAAGAGGTGTTTCGAGAGAGACAGGAAGCAAGGGAAAGATGAACAAAAACACCAAATTTTTTTTCCCTCTGTTTGGAGGTCTAAGATGGGATGTTTGCCTGAAGAACCAAGTAGCCATAGCTGGTAGGACACAGCCCCTGGTCATTCTCAGACTTGAAGGGCCGTCTGCTGCTGAATCAGCAGGAAACAGCACTGGAGACGTGGGCTAGGTGCAGCTTGGCAGCGTGGTAGCAATTTAGCTGACAATTTCCTTCTATGTTTCAGCATAATTGAATTAGCATCCATGGAGACTGTCTCCCAGACATCGGCAAATGCAATACCGTGGAGCAGGCGATGCAATTCATCTGGCATTATGAGGCATTGAATTGCCATCCAATCCCGCACCTCTCCTCGTTGCTTTGTGTGTGCTCGTTAGAGGAAATTAGGTGGATGCAATGAGCCTGGGAACAATTAAAATCTTCCCACTTAGGCGATTCCCAGCAGCGGTACCCAACTTCTCTTGATAAGCACTCAGGTTTGCTCAGCTAGCGTGCACGCACGACTTTCTGGATGTGCTTTCTAATTCTGAGCAATGGATGACAATTCATTTTGCTTCAGATAGGGCTATGGACTGTTAGGACACAGAGGAAAGACAACTTACCGGGACAGCCATGATATGAACCAACCAGAACAGCATCTGTAATGGACAGTGCCATGGCCGGGAGTCTTGGGGCTCAGTCCAACTGGGAAGAGTATTGCTCAATATGAGTCTATGCAATGGGACTTGATGGTGGACCACAGACAAGGGCCATGAAGACAGTACCCAACACAGCAAGTTAAGGTGAAAAGTTGGGAAGATTAGGAGCAGGATGAGTGGGGACTGAAGAGTGGCATTCGGGCAAATGGTTCAGAACCAAGGTTGTGAACATTAAGAGTGTGCTAGACTGAACGTACTTTGAGGCTAGGGGTGGCCACTTAAAGGACTGTGGTTTACTGGGTAGAGGGAATGGCTGTCAGCTGCTAGGGAGCAGAGTAGTATGGCAGAAAGAGCAGATTTTTGGAGAAATATGGATTTGAGACTGAATACCAGTCCTGCCATGTTTGACGGTTAAACCACCTCACTCCTAGGGTCTTCTGCCTCCTCGATAGAGAAAAGAAGACATCTATCTTGCAAGGCTTGGAGAGGCTCAGGGTTGTGCTAAGTGGTACTGGAGGTATCGTATGCATAACAGGACTTTATCTTGGCTTGGGTTCCACCAGAAAGGGACTTTGAGATAAGGATTATAAGGACTGGAGTGCAAGCAGTTTCTTCGGGAGATGATGGAGGGGAAGCGGGAGGAGGAAGCGGGGAGAGAAAGAAGCCAAGGAAGTATTCGTGGTGATCAAGCCAGAGAGCACTGTGAGCACCAGAACTCATCCCAGGGGGAACTCCGGGATCCATGCAGAACACAGGTCTCAGAATTAGCTTAGTGAGGGATCTGGAAATTTTTAAAACCGACTCCCATCAGTCATTTGCTGAGGGCTGTTCGTTGCCTAGAGCTTCAGGTCTGCCTTGGCAGTGGGCAGACTTGCCTTCCTCATCTTCAGAGAAAGTCCCCAGGCACACGGATGCTGATACAGGCAGAGGGAAGCTGGGCTTTCCGCTCTGATGTGGTAAGTCCTGATGGGGTTCTGACAACTTCTGCCGGTGGTTGATGCATTGTCCCAATTTGGACCGGGTCCCCTAAGCCAGCCAAGAATGGAACAGCAGGTGCCAGTGTTCCCATGTTCCAAAGAGAGGTGCTAGACCTCCAACAGGGGAGGCAAACTATTTCGTGACCCTTAGCCTCTCACCAAGTTCCAGGAGAGTAGGGAATTGGAAGGGGGCTTTCATTAGACAGCATGGATGGAATGACACTGATCTCTCCCCAGCCCCACAGGGCAAGAAGGGCTGTGTTTCCCTCACTGGAAGCCCAGAGGGAGGAGCTTAGGAGGGACACACGAGAGCATGATTTGTGTCCTCTGAAGACTGGAAGCCCTACAGGCTGGAGTCTGACTTGTGCCTGAAGGATCTAAGGGACACAGGCAGGCTGAAGAGGCAGCAATTCTCCCACCAAAGCATTTTCCTTGGGGAAGGAGAGAGAGAGAAAGCACTGACCTGGGGATATTTGAAAGATGCTTTGTCTAACAAGGCCCTCCGGAGGAATGGTGAGCACCCAGGCCATAGAGATGGACCGCGAATAACCAAAGCCAGAGGGAATGTCATTACTGGACAGTTAGAGCATTTCTTTTCTTTTTTTTAATTTTTAAAAATGTTTTATTATTTATTTTTGAGAGAGAGACAGAGACAGAGTGTGAGTGGGGGAGGGGCAGAGAGAGAGGGAGACACAGAATCCGAAGCAGGCTCCAGGCTCCGAGCTGTCAGCACAGAGCCCAACACGGGCCTCCAACCCACGAACCGCAAGATCATGACCTGAGCCGAAGTCAGACGCTTAACTGACTGAGCCACCCAGGCGCCCCGCACTGTACAGGTTATTTAGAGAAAGTATCCATCAGGTGTTGTATATCGAGAGCATCTGAAATGTATTAATAAATAGCAGGTCTTATCATTATGAGCTGGGTGCCTGGGTAAAAGTTAAACCAGAATTCAGGCTGTCAGAGCTAACTCCCAGGGTGTTAAAATTTGCTGATCAGCCCTGGGCTGTACCAGCTCCTGGCCCAGTGGGAGGAAATGAATGAGAGACCAGGGTCTGTGTCACCAAGCAGAACATGAGGGGTCCCTGCACCCCACCACTGCTGTGGGGCATCAGGCCCAGGTAGGCTACGTCTGCTGTGTTCATGATGCTAGCTCCTGGGAGGGCATCTTGCTCGTTCCCACTGGACAGCAACTGTAGAAGGAGGCTTGCTCATTATTCTTCCTGAAGCTAAACCTCAGGATGGACTGAGGAGGGCAGTGGGGGTGGGAGCCAGGACTGGCTGCCGCCTACAGCAGCATCAGAGCACATGGCAAACTGCTCCCCTGGAGCTCAGATCCCAGGCAGGTGCTGACAAAATAAAATCAGAACTGAGACAAAGGGATTTCTACACACAACCTGTGCATTTCCAGCCTTCTTTCGTACTGGAAAGCGATGGAGATGTGCTTTCTCTACGCATGCATCACGGATCCACGGGAAACTTCTTCATTGAGCTATAGCTCTTTGTTCTGCAGGACAGGAGCTCCTTGAGGGCAGGGACGGGGTCTCAAGTCCTTTTTGTGTCAACCAGGAGGAGTCTGTGAAGCAACCAAAAGCATTTATTTGGGGTCTTCAGGATTGCAAGCCAGGAGTCAGAATGGACAGACCTTCCCAGAGGGGAGTGAAGGCTCATCAAGGCAAAAACCACAAGTTTGCTTAATTTGTTTTGAAAGAATTATGACTGGTGCTGAGAGAGTTAAACTATCAACTACACAATTGGCTATTTAGTTAACAGAGGCCACATTATCTCTATTTTGACTGACTCTCTTAGCAATGTTTATTTCACTTTGGAATCTGATTTGGCATTTGAATCCCAGGAATCTAGCCTAGGGCTGGATACAGAAAGAGATTGGGCTTTAAATTCACACAAATCCTGGTTTGAATCCTAGCTCTGCTACTTACTAGCTGTGTGACCTCGGGTAGATCACTTCACCTCTCTGAAGGTCAGCTCCCTCATCTGAAATATGAAGATAAAAATACCTACCTCCCAGTTGGAGGGAAACAGAACCATATTTAATGTGCTGGTTCCAGTGACTAGAATGGTAGCTGCCATCATCATTATTTTCTATTGACATTGTCTCATTTCCTCACCGTTGTGTTCAGACATTTCTGGTTCTCTTATAGAATTCAGCGCAAAAATGGCCAGATCTTTCATCTACTCAAAAGACGTTTCCCATTTTTGGTAAAAATCCTTAGTGACACAGTCCACAGACATTGTCAGAGCCGAAAATACTTTTTCATTATCAGATAAGAAGATCCCTTCTGCAGTCTCCTCATGCTCTGATTCTGCCTCCAGTTGGTCCTGAGGGAAAGTAATCTTGCATGACACTTCAGCTTTACAGCTAAAATCAAATTTAGCATCCCGGTTCCCAATGGGGCAAACCCAACATTTTCACGTGCTTCCCACATGTCAAAGAGAATAGACGCATCTTTTGTTTCAAGCCAAATTTCTCCAGGTCGGTTTTCTACATCGTAGTTTATTTGAGCCTCCGCTCTTCCATCTGTGAAATGGAGCCAGTGAGAACGTCCTCTCTCATAGGGTTGTTCTGAGAATGGATGAATGGCCAGAGAACTCAGGTTAGTCACACTGTTGCTTCCACAGACCCCTGCTGTGTCACGGAGGAAATCTGTGGTTCCAGTCCATTGTGGTTGTTGGCCAACATTCTGTCCAGACTCCATTGGATCAAATTTGCTCTGTTAAGCAAAACCGATCAACTTGGACACTTTTTGTGAATTCTGGCCAAATACCCCAACTGTTCAGTTTTTGCTCTCATTAACCTTAAAAATTAAACTGTCAGTTATTTTAGCGGCAAAAATGGGTTTATTTGGAAAAAAAAAAAAAAAAGCAGAGAATCACAATCCCAGACAAGCAGGCTATGGCAAAACCACAAACAAGGGCCCAGAAGGAAGCAGAGGAACCTCTTTTATAGAGGGGAAGGCGAGGGGTGGGGGAGGTAGTTGGAAGGGCTGTTGTAAACAAAAAGTCCATTGGAGTAAACTGGGGGTTTGAAGTGTACTGGCTTCTCATTGGCTGAGCTGTGACTGTCTCTCATTGGCTGGGCTGTTGCTGAGGGAGGAGAGAACTTTTCTTCCTCCTTTAGAATAGTCAAGTACTATCACTTGTAACTGACTCTCTGTTGGGTCTGCAATTGATTCTAAGTAGTAGGGTGTGAGAGCTCCCCCTGCTGGCCGTCTGACTCCATTTTAAGGAGGTTTCCTTTCATTAATTTTCACATTGTTGAACCAACAGAACTCTAAGCTACAGAAAGAACATGGAAGGGAAGCAGAATGCTTTAGAGGAGTGGAGGGGACAGGCCACAGGGTGTGTGGGCGGGAATGGTTAGGGACAAGGCTAAAAGGAAGCAGGACAGGGCCGTGAAGGTGAAGCAGCTGGCTGCCAAGTAGAAGTGTTCTAATTCTCTCCGAAGCATCAGGGAGTGATCAGAACAGGAAAGGGTGCCTACCCCTTGTCCGACTCAACTCAACCTTGTCCGACTCAACCCCACGTGGCAAAGTGCATCTCTGGCATGGAAAGTGCCCAGAGAAGGAAAAAGGAGGGTCAGAGAAAGTAACAATTGCAGCTACCACTGTCTGAATGCTGTGCCTGCACCTTGTATATGGCATCCACTCACCCCTCCCGAGAACCCAGCGAGGTGGGCATTATTATCCTCATTACACACAGATGGTCCCCCAGCCCTGAGAAGTGAGTTTCTCAACATCCCCCAGCTGCCTCTTTCTATCTGCCAGGCCTTTCATGTTTCCATCATTTATTCAATCTTCAACAATCATTTACTGAGTGTCAAACCCCCGTGTCAGGCGCTAGGCAGGTTGATATCAGGAAAGCAGAGAAAAGAGAGGATTTCAGATGAAGGGGTCCGGGGGAGCAGAAGCCCAAAGCCAGAACCAGGTTTTGTTTCTTGCAAAGTGCCTGGAACAGTGGTGCCAGCAGCCTGTGCCCAAAGGCAATCGGACACAAAAGTAGAGCCACAGCCCCTGGCGGGGAGGGGGTGTCACCTCATCCTATCAGAGAGAGGTAACTGTCCTTGAATCAAAGGCTTCCCAGAAGCACCCCTAGTAACAACAATCAGCAACACTGATTATTGAGCAATTTGCTTTGTGCTGAGCACTGACACCAGCCCATTTAACCGTCACAGTGACCCTAAGAGGCAAGCAGGGTAACGGTCCCCATTTAACAGATGTGCTGAGGCCCAGAGAGGTGAACTCACCTGCCCAAGGACACATAGATCGGAAGAGGCAGAGCTGAGATTCAAATCCAGCTCTCCCCAGTTCTAAAGGCTGCTTCCGAACCTCCACAGGCCCGCATCCCTCCCACAGCCCTGCAGTCACGGACTCACCCCTCTTCTCTGTGGATAGGGGCTGACCACCCCAGGAAGGCTGTAGCAGGTGAGGGCTCAGTGGCAGGGAAAACAGCACTGGAGCCCTGCCACTTAGAGCTGTGCGACCTCCTGGAGCCTCAGTCCCCTCATACGTAGAATGGGAACAGCATCATAGAATGGCTGTGAGGACTTCACATGTGACCTCACCCGCAGGAAGTGAGCACACTGTCCACACTCCACCCCTCTTAGGGGCCTCCCGTCCCATCCTCAGGCCCCACAGGAAAAACGAAGGCATTAGTCCCTGAAATGGCGAAGAAAAGGCCGCAACTCTTCTGCTGCCACTAGACTGTGGGCCCTCGGCAGGAGTCTCATCTGTGTTTCCCACAGGACTGGTCACGTGACAGGTAGGGGCGCTTCTGAAAACGCGCATGCGCGCAAGCACACACACAGCGCAGGAGGGAAATACATCAGCAGGTTCTCCCCGGTTATCTCGGAGTTTCGGCACCTTATCTTTCTTTCTGCTTATCTGCATTTTCTGACTTTCCTATGATGCACATGTATTATTTGTGGCATTATCTGAGATCTTGAAAGACATACACACTCAACTAGTGCTATAGGTTACCTCTGGGAAATAGGGATGAGAAGACCTAGTTAATGAGGGGAGGTCTTGGGGGGGGGGTTGTTTTTTGTTTTTCTTTTACTTTATGTACATCCCTACTTTTTGCCTTACTTTTGTAATTTGTTTTGAAAGAACGATATAAGCCACGTGGCACATGACGGCAGAAATAAGAAGAACATCACATGAGAAAGACTTGCCTTCAAATGCTGGCGAAGAGTAACCACTCTAAATCTCAGAAGTTCTCCATCTGTAAAATTGGGGTTAAGATGCTGCTTTGTCAAGTTTGTTGTAAGGATTAAAAATAAGGGCGCCTGGGTGACTCAGTCATTTAAGTATCCGACTCTTGATTTTGGCTTAGGTCGTGATCTCAAGGTTTGTGAGTTCGAGCCCCACATCTGACTCTGTGCTGACAGCATGGAGCCTGCTTGGGATTCATTCTCTCTTTCTCTCTCTCTCCCTTTCTCTCTGCTCCTCCCCCACTCATTCTCTTTCTCTCTCTCTCTCTCTCTCTCTCTCAAAATAAATAAGTTTTTTTAAAAACTTAAAAAAAAATAACCTGTGCATAAAAACCTCAGCATACAGTAAGTGATCAGTAATTGAAAGCAGTTATTAAGAGCTTTTTGTCTGTGCTTTTATGCTACATAAACAGGTGCTTCTCCAGGAACCAATATGGTGAAAAATAAACCCTTGCTAAGCACCCAATCAAAATTCTGCATCTCACTACAATGAAACACATTAGAAAATGTAAGGTGGGGGCCCCTGGGTGGCTCAGTCCGTTAAGCATCCGACTTCAGCTCAGGCACGATCTCAAGGTTGGTGAGTTCAAGCCTCATGTCGGGCTTTGTGCTGACAGCTCAGACCTGGAGCCTCCTTGGGATTCTGCGTCTCCCTCTCTCTCTGACCCTTCTCCGCTTGCACTCTGTCTCTCTCTCTCTCTCTCTCTCTCAAAAATAAATAAGCATTAAAAATTAAAAAAAAATAATATGTAAGGTGTGTCTGAAATAAAATATCCATCTACACTCTCTAGTATCAAATTTGATCCCTCAGTGGCCAAATATACTCAGTGGTCAGTGGTAGATCTTGGACTTCTCTAAGCTGGGCAGAAAAATCTGGAGTGTTCTGTTTTGGTGACTTTTATTTTGTTCTTTTTCTATTCCACCACAAAGCCTTCCTCTGGCTGGAAAATTCACCAAGACGCCCTCTGCCTCCCCAGAATCCCACGAGGAAGTGAGATTTGCCCCGGACACAATGGTGGAGCTGAGCTAATCTCATCTTACATCTTTGGGAATTCGCTTGCCTGTTGACCCAGGTGCCCTACACATGCTCACAAAAACCTTCTGCCAAACTTCATTAGCCATTGAGGCTTCGGGGTGCCGTTATTCTGAGCCCCTTATTTTCTGGCATTAATTTAAAGCAACATTTTCTCACCTCCTTTGGCGTGCTTCCATGAGTTGGAGGCTTAAAAAAGGAATTGCCATGGATTTTGTCACAAATTGCCTAAAATCCAAATGTTTGGTTTCATCTCCTACTTCATTTCCAAATGATTAGCAGCCGCCGCCTGGAGCACCTGTTAGCAGGACTCTGAGACCATTCCCAGGCAAAGCAAAACAACCAAACAAAATAATCAACAACTGAAAAACACCACAGCCTTATCAGTTCGTGGTTTCCACTAATGAGTTACTGATGTCTGTCACGGGCATGTGCTCAAGGACTGGTGACAATATCTGACACGCCAAATCGAATAAAGCATTTTTTTCCTGTTCACTCCAAAGAAGCAAACTGGTGGGAATTTCATGTGGTGTGGTGTGACCATAAGAACAACTATTATTTATGAAGTGCCCCATGAGCTAGGGTTTTTCCCGTACACAGTACATCTTAGAACAACTCCTCAATTATCAGGACGGTCTTGCTTGCAAGGGTCAGACAACCAACCCACACTAGCTTAAGCAAAAATAGACTTATTTGGGCTCATGTAACTAAGAGGAGAACTGGGCTCAGCAACAGGCTCCAGAAACTTCCTCTCTCATGTCTCATTTTTACTTCTATCTGTCTTTGCCTATTGGTCCCATTTCCTCCTACTATAGACAGGCCTGTTCCATATGAAGAGGAACATGGCTGCCACGTTCCCAATAGGTATAAAATGCTACTTTCTCCCAGCATGTGTATATCGGTTCCCAGGGAAAACTCTGGTTGGACTGTTTAGGTCGCATGCCTCTCTCTTGCAGCAATCACTGTTTGTGGTCAGATGATTTGGCCAGAATTGGGTTATGTTCTCATCCTTTTGACCAGAGGTCTGTGTCTGTTCATAGGAGAAAAGTTTAAAAAGCTTAATAAGCGGATAAAAATAAGGCACTGTGAACAGTTGGGCAGGTTTCATGCTGCACAAGGGTGCCAGCTGAGGGGTTAAGTGGGAAATAAAATCCTGCCTGTGCTCTGCTCAGCCAGCCATGCACCCTGGCCCCCAGTACATCTGCTGGAAGAAAGGATGCCTTTTTCTAATTCCTGCAAAGGTGTCACAGGGGTAGCGGCGGCTTTGGACAAAAATAACAGTTACTGTAGGCCACTACAAATTCTAGGAAGTAAATAATGATTACCTCTTTTTTTTTTTAATGTTTACTTATTTTTGAGAGAGACAGAGACAGAGCACAAGCAGAGGTGGGGGCAGAGAGAGAAGGGGAGAGACAGATCCGAAGCAGGCTCCAGGCTCTGAGCTGTCAGCACAGAGCCCAGCGTGGGGCTCAAACTCAAACCATGAATGAGATCATGACCTGAGCCAAAGTTGGACACTTAACTGACTGAGCCACCCAGGCGTCCCAATGATTACCTCATTTTTAAGATGAGGAAACGGAGGTCCACAGAGGTAAAGCGACTTGCCTAAGGCTATATAGCAGGAAACGCCAGATCCAGGATTTGAACCCAAGTCTCTGGCTCCAAAGCCCATGCTTTCCCTGTAATAACTCATCAGCTACCTGTGGGGAGTGGGGGGTGGGGGCTCCCCCTCATACCTAATAGCATGAGGAAGAAGTGAGAAAAGTGGATTCCTCTTGTCTCTGAAAGTGTGCCTCTTGTCTCTGAAAAACCCAGCTATCCCCATGGGGATAATCTAACTAAGAAAAACAAGCCAAGCCCAAGACAAGACACTTCACAAAAACTGTTTGCAAACAGCTTGGAAATCATGGCGTTTCCTTTAAAAAGGTAATTTCTTGCTTGGAACAGTGAGAAATTAGATGCAATCTGTTTTGATTTCTTCCCAATTTAGGACACGCTTTAGTGACCAATCTGAAGACATGCCAGCATCCTTCTGTCTCGAGGATATGTTAGTTTCGTTTATATCTCTGTTCATAAAGGACATCTAAATCATCCCACAGGAAAAGCGGCCCAGAATTGATACAGCAGACATGGAGACAGACTGAGCTGCATCTTTCTGGATATTATTATTAATAAGAATAATAATAATTACCATTCACTGGGCATTTACTGTGTGTCATGTCTGATACTAAAGACATCCATCACCACACAGCCTTATTAGAAAGTCAGGGGAGGGTAATTTTGGCTATTCAACATCTGAACACCCTTTCTTGGAGGAAAATCCTCCATTGGGTGATTCCTGGCAGAAGCTTGACCTGTTCCCTCCACAAAACCAGAAGAAATCAAGAGTTCCACGAGCTCCCCTATATCCTTCCAGAACATTCCATGGTTGCTTAAGTTAACCAGTGTCTGTTTCCATTCTTTGCATCCAAGCATCCTGCTGTATAAAAGTGTTCTTGGGGAGCCTGGGAGGCTCAGTCAGTTAAGCGTCCAACTGTCAGTTTCGGCTCAGGTCATAATCTCGCAGTTTCGTGAGTTCGAGCCCCACCTTGGGCTCTGTGCTGGCAGTGTGGAGCCTGCTTAGGATTCTCTCTCTCTCTCTCTCTCTCTCTCTCTGTCTGTCTGTCTTCCCCTCTCTCTGCCCCTCCCCTACTCAAAGTGTCCTCTCAAAATAAATAAATAAACTTTAATAAACAAATAAATAAAAAATCAAAGTGTTCTTATCCCCATTTTACCGATAAGACTCTGAGACTCGGAGAGAGTATAAGACTGGGTCAAAGAGTTAGAAAAGCTAGAGAAACGCAGAGCAGAGCTCCCTGAAGGCGTAAGAGAGGCATAATGTTAGCTATGAATACGAGTTTCATCCTCTGGGGGACCCCTGGCAAGTTATTTCACCTCTCTCTGGGTCTCAATTTCTTCATCCCAAAAATGCAGATGATTATGCCAGTAACACAGAATTCCTGAGAGCACTGAAAGAAGTCATCAAAAGAAAAGAAACCAAAAAGAAAAGAAAAACAATCATGTAGGTATTGCTCTCACCATCAGGTCTGGCACACAGAAGGTGCACGACACCCGTTAGCCGTTGTGTCTGTTGTATCTGTTATTATCATTTGTGTTTATTAGCCTTTTTCTATCGTGTCACAAGCGGGGCTTAGCTGACTATCTAGTAGGACTGTGTGCTTTACCTTGTCATCCCTTTCACCCCCCAGAGACGCGGCTAAAGGAAAGCGGAGGGTGATTAATAAGTCCACCAGGAGAGGTATTCTACCTCTTGGCACGGGGGTGACTTCTGAAGCCAGACATTCACTCTGGTTCTGTGTCTCAGGGGGACCCCAGCACAGACTGGCAGAGGCTCAGCCAGGGCTCATCGATCACGCTAATGACGATGGATTTCCACCCTTTGCCACTTGATCACCAGCTGCCCAGGGTTTTATCACCATTTCCCAGGGCAGAGCAGGCCACCCCCCCACAACTCCTGCCCATGAGGGCCTTTGTTTCTTACTCCCTGTCACCCAGAACAGAGCCAATTAAAGAACTCACTCATGTCTCCACCCTCCACCCCTTTAATTACAAACAGTGCTGAGAGTTGAATAACACAGAACAAAAGACAGATTTATTTACCCCAGGATATAAACAAGATTATCAGAAACAAGCATTCAGAAGCCCTTAGCTCCTGGGAGAATTTTAATTTGCTGACCCCCTGCCTTACAGAAATCTCGGGGTTTTTTTCACATAATTATAAAACCCCAAGAGTCTCGCCTGCTTGAGTTGTTTGTTGGCACACATTCACCACCCTGGCTCCTTGCTCTCATTGGCCAATCTTAAGTATCTCCACTGGGGCTTTAAACCAGGCTCTTTGGAGACAATGCAGGAAGCTTGAAAGAAATTCTCTTTTCCTGGTGAAATTGTCCTGTTGTGGGCCATCTAGGATGACCAAGGCACACAGACAGGAGCAGAGAGGAGGTGACGTTTCATTGGCCTTTGGTCACAAATTATTTAAACTCACATTGAAATGGCATTAAGCCAAAAAAGGAGCGTACCGGCTCCTGTAACTGAAAAGGTGACCATTAAAGCTATGTTCAGGTACAGTTCAATGCAGGGGCTTCAAGCATGTCACTGAGCTCAGGCTCACTCTATACCTCCTCTCACCTGTGTTTCTCTGTTGGCTTCTTTCCCTTGGGAAAGAAGGTCCCCAGTATTCTCAAGTCTCCAACCTATCAACTCCTAGAATTGAGTGCCACTGGATCAGTTTTGATCATGTGCCCACACTTGAACCAATCACTGAGGGAAGGAAGAAATACACTGATTGGCCAGATCTGGGTCACATGCCCAAGGCTGTATATGGAGTATAAGACCAATTCTATTTGAACCATACAGACTAAGGATGTCAGGTGGGTGAGTCCCCAAAGAAAACTCTAGGTGCTGTACCCAGAAGATGGGAGATGGATGCTGGGCAGATGAAAACAATGGATGACCAACAGAGTATTATGCTGGGGTAGAGACTGTAGAAGACAATCTTCCTGGGGCAGCTTGGAAGTTGTCCTTTAGCATCTATTATGGGCTGAACTGTGTTATTCCCCCTCCTCCCCAGTTTATATGGTGATGTCCTAACCCCCAGGACCTCAGAATGTGACCTTATTTGGAGACAGGGTCTTTACAGAGGTAATCAAGTTAAAGTGAGGTCATTAGACTGGGCCAAGAGCCCAGTCCAATATGACAGATATCCTTATGAGACAGAGAAGTTTGGACACAGACACACATACAGAAAGAATGTCATGTGAACATGAAGATAATCATCTCTAAACCAAGGACAGAAGCATGGAATGGATTTTCCCATATAGTCCTCAGAAGAAACCAACCTTATATTGATACCTTGATCTTGGATTTCTAGCCTCCAGAACTGTGAGACATTAAGTTTCTGTTGTTGAAGTCACTTAGTTGTGGTGGTTTTTTTTTTTTTTTTTTTTACTGTTAGTTTTGTTTTTGTTATTTATGACAGCCCTAGAAACTAATACAACATCCTTTGAGGAAGATGTCAAGCCAGGTGGTTGGCTCATGTCTCACTTCAAGCCCTAAGAGACTCCTAAGATCTGCCCCCGCCCCTGCCCGCCCAGACTCTTGCACGTTGCTGGGGCTTCGGCTACCATGGTCATTCTTCATTCTGGATACCTATTGTCATAGGGGTTTTCACTGCTCAATACAACATTGATTCCAGTGTGAAGCTCAGCCCTTTTCCATACCTGCCACACATAAAAAGAATCCACTCACCCAAAACATGTCTGTACACTTTGCTGAAGTCTTGGAGTAAGGAGGAGAAGATTAAATTGCAAATTCACACAAAGCTTCAAAACTGAACAATGAGAATTCATGTTTTCCACTCATTCATTCATTCATCAAAAAAAATTGTTTTTGAAAGCCTACTTTGTGCCAGACTCTGAGGCATGAGAAGACACAAGATAGACAAGACCTCTGTATTCATGGAACTTATACTTTAGCTGGGAACACATATGATACGCAATTAAATAAGCAAGAGAATTTTGGAAGGAAATGTCAGGAAGAGAATAGTAGGGTTGAGTGGGCACTTTGGGGATGACATTTAAAAAATTTTAATGTTTATTTATTTTTGCGAGAGAGAGACAGAGCATGAATGGGAAAGGGGCAGAGAGAGAGGGAGACACAGAATCCAAAGCAGGCTCCAGTCTCCGAGCTGTCAACACAGAGCCCAACGTGGGGCTTGAACTCATGAACCGCAAGACCATGACCCGAGCTGAAGTCAGTTGCTTAACTGACTGAGCCACCCAGGCGCCTCTGAGGATGATATTTTTAGCAGGATGACATCTTTAGCAGGAGTTGGGGAGTCAGGAAATACCTCTCAGAGGGGATGAAAGTGGGAGGGGCTAACTCTAGAAGAAAAGAAAAGGAGTGAGCCACACGGAGGTAGAAGGCAGAGAGGATGGGAGAGTATTCCAGGTATGGAAGCACTTGCACTTGAGAGGGTGAGGGGAGGGCTCGGGGGTGGGGGGGTGGCGGCCAGGTTAGGAGAGTGGCCCCAGATCTCTAGAACTTCCTTCGGTCTTAGCAAATTCCCTTCCTTACCTAGTTCTGTTATTCAGAGGCTTATTCATCCGGAAGCTGTTGAATATGCCCCAGATTCTACTCAGTACCTTCTGCAACACGGTTGCCCAATACAAATATAACACTAGTCACATATGCATTCTTAGATTTTCTAAGAGCCACGTTTTTTTTTTTAAGGGAATTAGTGAAATTAATTTTAGTAAGATATTTTATTTCATTTAATATACAAAAAATATTGTCTTTTGACATGTAATCAATATAAGCACTGTTGAGAAATTTTGACATCCTATTTTTTAGTACTGTCTTTGAAACTCACATGTGTTTTATATTTACACCACGTCTCAGTTTGGACTCGCCACATTTCAGGTGCTCAATAGCCACAGGAGGCTATGGCTACTGCATTGGACAAATTCATCTCCAACCATCCAACGGGAGGAGGAAAGTTGACCTTGAGATTCTTTTCAAGAGTGTAATAGCACAGTCCTGTAGGCACACATGGGCTAGAATGTGGGAATGTCATCCTGACCTCACTCTCATTTCTCTTAACCTCAGCCTAGGGGGAAAAAGAATACAATATTAAGTGTCCAGCAGAGAGCAAAGGGCCCACCATCTGCTGGTGGGCCCCCCTTAAAGGAATGGAAATTCCCACTGACTGACAGACATCCTGGAATGAGGTCAGGCAATGAGGATGCAGAAAGGCAGCCTATTTCCATAGTTGAGCTATTGTCGATAGCGCTGCTATAAACATTGGGGTGTATGTGCCCCTATGAATCAGCACTCCTGTATCCTTTGGATAAATTCCTAGTAGTGCTATTGCTGGGTCGTAGGGTAGATCTATTTTTAATTTTTTGAGGAACCTCCATTCTGTCTTCCAGAGTGGCTGCACCAGTTTGCATTCCCACCAGCAGTGCAAGAGGGTTCCATTTTGTCCACATCCTCGCCAGCATCTGTTGTTTCCTGAGTTGTTCATTTTAGCCACTCTGACAGGTGTGAGGTGGTTTCTCATTGTGGCTTTGATTTGTATTTCTCTGATGATGATGGATGTTGAGCATCTTTTCATGCATCTGTTGGCCATCTGGATGTCTTCTTTGGAGAAGTGTCTATTCATGTCTTCTGCCCATTTTTTCACTGGATTATTTGCTTTTTGGGTGTTGAGTTTGGTAAGTTTTTTATAGATTTTGGATACTAACCCTTTATCTGATGTGTCATTTGCAAATATCTTCTCCCATTCCATCGGTTGCCTTTTAGTTTTGTTGATTGTTTTCCTTTGCTGTGCAGAAGGTGTGGTATACACACACACACACACACACACACACACACACACACACACACACAATGGAATACTACTCAGCAATGAAAAAGAATGAAATCTTGCCATTTGCAACAACATGGATAGAACTGGAGGGTATTATGCAAAGCAAAATAAGTCAGTCAGAGAAAGACAGGTATCATATGATTTCACTCATATGTGGAATTTGAGAAACACAACAGATGAACATAGGGGAAGGAAGAAAAAATAAGATAAAAACAGAGAGGGAGGCAGACCATAAGAGATTCTTAAATACACAGAACAAACTGAGGGTTGCTGTAGGGGAGGTGGGTAGGGTGATGGTTTAAATGGGTGATGGGCATTAAGGAGGGCATTTTTTGGGATGAGCACTGGGTGTCATATGTAAGAGATAGATCACTGAGTTCTACTCCTGAACTCAAGACTGCATTGTATGTTAACTAACTTGAATTTAAAGAAAAAAGAAAAGACAAAACAAAAGGAAGGCGAACCTTAGGCTGGGAGGCAGGCGGGGTGAACTCCCATGCAGGCAATGCTCACAGGGTAGGGGGAGCTCTGTAAATGCCCATGGAGTTGGGTCGGTGGGTTGTGAGCGTGTTACCTCTAGGAGGTACATGGAACATTCAGTCTTGGAACATCCAGTCAAGTCAGCATAAAAGTTGCAGCCTGTTCTTGCTGCCACCATGGGCAGCAAGGTCTGTCCTGTGCTGGAGGGGAGACGCAGAGGGCAGAGCAGCAGCAGCTGGAGGCAGAAGGAAGGGAGCTGAAGCGGAGAGAGCGGTGCCTCATGGGAAATGTGAAGCAGTGGTCCAGAGAGCCACACTGGCTGAAGTGACAAACAAGATGAATTTGTGAAACATGCATGTGCTCCCAGGGGATGATGGGGGAACCTGATTTTACAAAGGAAAATAAAAAGAAAAGAGGGGGTGGAAATAGAAAGGAAGAAAGAGAAACTGGAAGGGAGAGAAGCTTCTAGAAATGGAGTGGGATGAAAGCCTGAGCATCAAAATTAAGGCCTTAAAAAGAAGAGCAGCACCACAGACCGGTAAAATCTGGGCCCTGCTGGTGAATGAATAAATGAATGAATGAATGAATGAATGAATGAATGAATAAAAAAATCTGTGTGTCCAGTTGCTGGTCTGAGCCCTTTCCGTGGCTCATTTAATTTACTCCTCACGACAACACTGAGGCCAGTATGATTATTTCACTTTATGGATGAAGATATGGAGGCTCAGAGAGGTTAAATAATTGATCAAGGTCACACAGCTAGGAACTCATACAGGCAAGAATTGAACCTGATTCTGCTCTTAACTCCTACACTCAAACTTGTTAAGAGGTGTTCTGGGGAACACCAAAAGGTCTCTGTTACAAAAAAACCCACACGCATAACAAAAAACAGGGGGAGAGGGAAGGAGGATGGGAAGTTTAACCAAATAAAATTGGAAAATGTGGCATATTGTCACCCACTTGAAAAATCACAGAACACAGGCAGGAGGCTGTTACAGGCTGTTTTGGTTACCTATTGCTGCAAAACAAACCAGCCAATGATGGTTATTTTTATGTGCCAACTTGGCTAGGCCACAGTACCCAGGTATTTGGTCAAACACTTAACTGCATGTTGCCATGAAGTGGTTTTTTTTTTTTTAGATGACATTAACACTTAAATCAGTAGACTTTGAGTAAAACAAATTAATCTTCCATAATACGGGTGGGCCTCACTCAATCAGTTGACGGTTTTATGAGAAAAAAGACCAATCTCCCTGGAGGAAGGGACTTTTGCCCACAGACTGCCTTGGGACCCAGGCTGCAGCATCACCCCTTCCATGGGTCTCCAGTTCCCAGTCTGTCAGCTTACCCTGCCAATATATATGTTCAAAATATATATATTGTTAATATGTTATTGTTCTGTTTATCTAAAGCACCCAGACTAATACCTTATATATAATGTAGTATATAAGACTAATACCTTATATACATACCTTATACTTATATATAATTTATACCTTATAATACTAATACTTTATGTATATATAAAGTATATATATATACACACCTGTATATATACTGTATATACATGTGTGTGTGTGTGTGTGTGTGTGTATAATCGTTTTTGTTTCTCTAGAAGACCCAGACTAATACACAGCCCAACCTTAGTAGTTTCACTTTTTTATGCCCATTAATTCTGTGGCTGAGGATTCAGACAGGGCACAGCAGGGACCACTCATCTTTTAATTTAAAAAAATGTTTTTTTACATTTATTTTGAGAACCAGAGAGGGACAGAGTCTGAGCAGGGAGGGGCAGAGAGAGAAGGACACTCAGAATCGAAAGCAGGCTCCAGGCTCTGAGCTGTCAGCACAGAGCCCGACGTGGGCCTCAAACTCATGAACGGTGAGATCATGACCTGAGCCGAAGTCGGACACCCAACCGACTGAGCCACCCAGGTGCCTGGGGACCATCCATCTTTACTCCACCGTGGCTGGGGTTTCACCTCTGCCGCCTCCTCTAACAGCTGGAACTGTAACAGCTACAGCCGGGAGACGCAGTTCCCAGGTAGCTTTGCACTCACCTGTCTGGCACTTTGGCAGGACACCCAGAAGGGTGGGCTCAGCTGGGACTACTGGCCAGGGAGTATACCTGTGCCTCTCAGAACAGGGTGGTTCCATGGTCCAGGAAACAAGGTTGAAGTGGTATATGTTCTTTTATGATGTAGCCTAGGATGTCACACAAAGTCACTTCCACCATACTCTGTAGCTCTCAGATTCCAGGGGAGGGGACAAAGTCCCCACCTCTCAACAGGAAGGGTGTGAGAAATTTTGCAGCTAAGTTGTAAAACCTTCACAGAGGCCTTAAAGCAAAAAAAAAAAAATCTGTTTAATCTTACTTAACCTGACTTTTCTCAAGATTCCACTTATCTATAGTCACAGGTGAAATTGTGCCCTCCTCCAAAATTCAGATGTTGAAGGGGCACCTGGGTGGCTCAGTTGGCTGAGCGTCCAGCTTCAGCTCAGGTCATGATCTCACGGTTCGTGGGTTCGAGCCCCGCATGGGGCTCTGTGCTGACAGCTCGGAGCCTGGAGCCTGCTTCGGATTCTGTGTCTCCCTCTCTCTCTGCTCCTCCCCTGTTCATGCTGTCTCTGTCTCTCTCTCTCTCTCTCTCTCTCTCTCTCTCTCTCTCTCCTTCAAAAATAAATAAAAACATTTAGGAAAATTAAAAAAAAATTCAGATGTTGAAGCCTTAACCCTCAGTATCTCAGAATGTGACCTCATTTGGAAATAGGGTCAGAGCAGATGTAATCAGTTACACTTAGAAGAGGTCATACTTGAGAATAGTGGGTCCCTAATCCAGCATGACTGTGTCCTTATAAAAGGGGGAAATTTGGACCCAGACACACACACGCACACGGGGAAAATGATATGAGAAGATAAAGGCAGAGGCCAGGGTTATGCATCTCATGAACCACCACATGCTAGGAGAGAGGCATGGAACAGATTCTCACCGCCCTGAGAAGGAACCAGCCCCTGCTGACACCTTGATCTTTCACTTCTAGCCTCCAGAACTGTGAGGGAATAATACATTCTGTTGTCACCTACTTCCTGGTTCTTTGTTACAGCAGCCGGAGCAAACTAATACTTCATTTGTGCTTTCACTCAACCAAATTCAAGACCTTTCGCAGCATGGCCACCACTGACTGCCAATGTCAACTTCAATTCCCTTAGCTTCCCCTCACTTTATGTTCCCTGAAACTACATTTTTTGGTGAGGATTAAATAAAATAATATACACAAAATATCTAGTAAACGGGAAGTGTTCAATACACAGCAATCCCCTTCCTGCACCTGTCTGCCCCCTCCTGGTCATTCTGGCTTGTTCCACTGCCCTTGCCCCTTGGGTTTGCTTTGCTTCGTGGGCTCTGCATCTTGAGCCTCTCTTCCAGACACCTGAGCTGCCAGTCTCCCAAAGAGGTTGGAGTCTGGCTCCTCCATCCCTACACAAGCTTCTCCTTCAGGCTCCATGCAGAGTCCCCAGGCAGCCCCTAAAGAGTGGGGGGGGGGGGGGGTGGTGGCTCACAAGGGCAAGCAGTGTGGCAGAAAGAGCCTTGGGAAATTTCTGGGTTTGATGGAGGCAGTGGAAAACAGGGAGTGTTGCATGAGCAGGACACATTGCTGAGCACAGGAGACTGTGCTCAATCTGGGCTCTAGTAAAAATTAGCTATATGACTTTGGGCAGGTCTCTGAGCCTTTCTAGGCCTCGGTTTCCAGATTTATGCAGCCCAGATATTCTCAAGGATCTTCTCTCCTTTATAGATACCTTTGTACAAATGGTAGGAAATTTGGTGTCCTCCCCAAGATTTCTGCAGACTCCCAAAGATGCTTCTGTTTTGTTCTTAGTTCTATTTAGGGATCATCTGGATGTGCCACTCATGGGGTCCCTTTGACACTGGGCCAGGCAGATGAGGTATTCAGCTCCCCACTCAGTCTCCAACAAACTGCTCACATAAACTACTTGTGTGAACAGGCATGTAGAGCGTATTTGGTGCCCTCCTCTGATTCTCCCAATGTGAACCCAATTTTCTGGAAACCACTCTTTGCCCACCTCAAACCAAGTAAACGCGAATGCGAGGCCATCTCTGGCCCCAAGGGTGAGCACATGATCTAGTTTCGGCCAATCAGAGCATTCCATCGCCAAAACCACAATGATTAAGATGGTCCTGTGATCCTAGTCAGTCAAATGAGAATTATCCCTGGGTCTTCTTGGAAAAAACTACTAGGAATCAATTCCTGAGAATGAACTGTTAACCTTAAAAATAAAACTGTCGGTTATTTTAGCAGCAAAAAAAAAAAAAAAAAAAAAAAAAAAAAAAAAAAAAATGGGTTTATTCAGGAATAGCAGGGGATTATGGTGCCAACCTGCAAGCTACACCAAAACCATAGGCAAGTTCCCAGAATAAAGGGGAGGAGCCTCCTTTTACAGGGACAGGGGAGAGTTGGGAGGGCTGTTATAAGCAAAAAGTCCACTGGAGTAAACTAGGGATTTTGAAGTATAGTGGCTTCTCATTGGCTGAGTTGTGACAGTCTGCCATTGGCTGGGCTGTTGGAAGGGCAGGAGGAAAGCCTTTCCCCCTCCTACTCCAATAATAAAGTGCAATCCACCTGCAAGATCCCTCTCTCTTCCCGTTGGGTCTGTTTTTGACAAGGCGTGGTAGGACATGAGAACTCCCCCTACTGGCCTCCAACTCCATTCTGAAGGAGGTTTCCCTTTCTCAATTTCCACAGAACCAAAAAAGCAAAGAAACGAGATATAAAAAGACACCAAGTGTCAATGACATTATTTAAGGCCCTGGACCAAGCCATGCCTGGTGTATTCAATTTCATAAGCAAATAAACACTCTTAGCTTATTTTTCTTAATCCAATCCGATTTTTATCTCTATCACTTGCTCCAAAAAGACATCTGATAGTAAATCTTACTGAAAACTTGAGAAGATAGATGAATGTACAGCATAGCAATGCAACTAATATAAATTCAATATCACCTAGTCTTGATCCTGCAAGTTCTTTGTTTTGCTAACTAAGGGTCCACTCCCCTCTGCCACAATGACTCAATGATCTCCATTCCAAATTCCATTTATACCTAGCCTAGAGTGGTCCGGCTACGCCCACTGCAGCACCCTCCTCCTGCCCCCACAAGCCCTTATAAAGGTATTTCCCTAAACAAAGAAAATTCCCTCCCTGAGGGGAATTCTTGTACCAGTTATTGAGAAAATAAAAATTTCACTCCTCCACCTACAAAATGAAGAGGCTAGACAAGACTCCCTCCTCATTCCATGCAACTTAACAACTCTGCAGTTCAAAATACAATAAAGCCATTAAAATTGTGGCCTAGGAGAATGTTTTGCAAAATGTAAGTCATAACCCATTAGTGGGTCTTGAAATCAATTTACTGGGTCATAACCAGCATTTTTTTTTTAATGAAAAAAGAATAAAATAGGACAATAACCAGAGTACATCATACATAACAGAGGTGAGTAGTGGCTCATGAAACTTTTATTTCAATTGGAAACAGAGGTACCGTATACACACAGTACTAGACCATAGTTTCAAATGTATTTCTCACTGTGGCACAAAACGTATGAAAGCTAACGGTGTAAGTCAGTAGTTGTTGACAGGGAGAGATGTCAGGCAGTTAAAATACATACATATATATACTTATTTATATTTATATATTTATATTCATATATTTACATATGTATATAATGTGATCTAATTTTTGCCAAAGAAAACAACAGAAGAGACAGACAATAGATGTAGATGTGGATAAACCCGAAAAATATATAGAATTATGTATACCAAAGACTAAATTATTATCCCTAGATGGGGGGAAGGGATTAAGGTGTTTTTCATTTTCCTGTGTATACTTTTTTTTTTTTTTTTTTAGAGAGAGAGAGAGAGAGCAGGAGCAGGGGAGAGGGTCAGAGGGAGAGACAGAATCTTACGCATACTCCACACTCAGTGCAGAGTCCGACGCAGGGCTCAATCTCGGGATCCTGGGATAATGAGACAGATGCTCAACCGACTGAGCCACCCAGGCACCCCTGTGTATACTTTTTAACTGTTTTTAAAAACAGACATGTTACTTCTACAGTAAATTTAAATTACTCCTCTAGTAAATTTAAATTTAATTCACTCCTACAGTAAATGTAAAAATTTCTTAAAGCTTATTTTTATTTAGAAAGGTAAGTATACTTAGAAAAACCTTTTAACAAGGATATCTGGAAGAAATATACACAAATAGTAACAATGCTTTTTTTGTGTGGTTAATTCCTTGTGTTTTATAATGCACCCACCACAAACTGAGTGTTATTGTAAAAGTAAGAAGGAAAGAGTTTGTCTTAATTTTGTGATTCTTCAGCGGGAGAGAGAAGTTTGCATATAAAACTTGAAAAATCAGAACGTACTGAAGGGGTCGGGCGCAGTGGGGGGCAGGGGTGGGGAGCTATGCAAATCCTTTGAATGGATTTTCCGCATCAGTGAATTCCTCTTCTTTTAGCTACTGTCTGATGAAGGTGTATATTAGGATGCGTCTATTATATATTCCAAATGTCATATTCCTCAACACCTGTTTGAAAGAGCATATTTTATTGAGAAGGAAGTGTCACTGAAGCTAAGAGAAAGAAAGACAGCTTCCACCAAAGTGCCAGAAGCCAGGGGACTCCCAGACAAGAAACAGTTGTATATATCTGAAGCTGCCCTTGAACAGGATGCAGACAGCAGCGGAGGACAAAACCAAAGAGAGAAAGGCAGAGAGAGTCTCTTCAATACTGTCAGGAAATTGAAAAATTGGGCCACCCCATCCAGAATGTCTAAACAATGATGCCCGAAAGAAGGTAAGAGCGGGAAAATTGCCTCCCAAATGGTTAGTTGAATTGTGAGTTCAAAATTATAAGTTATAAAAGGAAATTACAAGGAAAAAATGGAGGGAGGAAGGAGAGAGAGAGGTAAAGGAAACAATAGTGGTAAACGAAATTCTTACCTGTCACTTCTCAGAAGAGCAGGGGGAAATGCAGCATGAGGAAGAGCTGCATTTGGAGTCAGAAAACACAGGTATGGACATGTCAACCTTGTCTCGGTCGCAGTCAATGTAGCTGCCTCGTCTAGAGTGCTCGGCGCTCTGGGGAAGAAACTGTGTGTCCCAGCTTTGTGTCTGGAATGGGAAGCCATTTATTCTTCCCTCTCCTTTTCACAGGAAAATGCTTTCCTCTGCCCTTCTGTGTGCAAAATGGGGAAACGAACTGGCATTTACTTTTACCGGTGTGTTTTTAAAAAGTGATGCATGCATGTGGATTAGGGAAGAAATTCAAATAGCACAAAAGACTGTCGGTGTAAAGTAAGTTATGCTTTATGCTACACATCTTCTACTTGCCTCACCCCCGCCCTCCCACATCCACTCTCCACCTCTATGGCACCAACTGGCCCCCGTGCCCTCCAGCTGCTAGGTGGCTTGAGCCAATGGGAGGCACTGGCAGGAGATCAGAGGAAAGCATTGGGGTGTGTTTGGGGTATCCTTCCTCTGAGTTTGCTTCAGACGGGCTGTGTCCCTCAACCACAGATCACCAATCCTCCCAAGACCTTCTTCTCTACATGATCTCCCTCCTTCAGAGGGCTGGTAACCACTCCTTTCCCTTGTCCCGTAGAAATGGCCACAGCTTCATCCCTTCTATCCCTTGGTGACTGCACTTTGTCCCGTGATCCCCTACACCCATATGCGTGTAAATGGCCACATGGTAAATAAACCTGCCTCACATCACTTTGACTGTGCCATCTGGGTCCTGCTGAGCTCTGACCTCCCTCTCTCCATCTCTCTTGCTCCTTCTCTCTCCTAGAGGGTAATATATGATACACTTAGTTTTCCTCTCTTTTGTTTTTTAAAAAAAAACTTTTAACATTTATTTATTTTTGAGAGACAGAGCATGAGTGGGGGAGGGGCAGAGAGAGGGAGACACAGAATCCAAAGCAGGCTCCAGGCTCTGAGCCATCAGCCCAGAGCCGGACGTGGGGCTCGAACTCACGGACCGTGAGATCGATCGTGACCTGAGTCGAAGTCGGACACTCAACCGACGGAGCCACCCAGGCGCCCCTCCTCTCTTTTGTATTTTAAACTTAACCTATCTTGAAGACTGTGCGGGGCGTGTTCTGTTTGCGTTTCTACCCCACCCATTCTCCACTCTTTACCACCATGTCCTGTGTTTCTGGAGGCTGGCCTGGATGGACTGCACCAATGGGCTCCTTTGCCCTGTGACACCTAGCTGGGCACTGCCAGTGGGGGGACAGTTGTAGATTGGAAGTACCTGCAATAGATAAGCAGGCATGAGGAACATGAGCTTTGGGTATTTATCCCAAAATAAATGCTCCCTCCCTGCCAAGGTGCTATGGTTGACCACTTCCTTCTTCAGAAGGCTCCAATAGGACAGCTCTCTTCTATGAAAAGAATTATACAGATATTTTGAGGCTTTGGATGATATCTGTCTTCAGAAAGGAATACTTTTGATTTCTAGCAGTTAGAGGAGGAAAGATCACCTTAATCTAGTCAGAGATTGAGTTGATTTAAAGCTGGTTTTTAGTCTTTGCAAAGGAAGGTCTCCTTTTCCTGTTTACTGTCATTCTTAGAGTAGAGACCACCAGTGGATTCTATCTTGGAAGAAAGGAGGGAGGGAGGGAAGGATAAAAGGAAAGAGGGAAAGAAGGGAGGAAAGGAGGGAGGGAAGAAGGAAGGAAGGGAGGAAGGAAGGGAGGGAGGGAAGAAGGGAGAGAGGGAAGAAGGAAGGAAGGGAGGAAGGAAAGGAGAAAGGAAGAGAGGGAGGGAAGAAGGGAGGGAGGAAGAGAGGAAAGGAAGTTAGTTCAGTTTTCTAAGAGGACAAAGAGCTAATTACGTTAGCCAGAATTTATTTTGTACCTATTATATGCTGTGTTTCTTACCTAGCATATGTATTAACATATGTTTTATATCTAATATATGTAGATGATAGAAGTATATAGACAAAGAGATACATAATTATGTCATTTAACCCACTAATGGCCCTATAAGTTTGGTGATTTGGTTTTTATTCTTCATCATAAGGAAATTGAAGTTTATATAAATTAAGAAACTTGCCCAGGGTCACATAGCTAACATACAGGATTAAAACTCAGGATTTCAACTCAGTTCTGTTTGGCTTAAATGAATGTTTATATCTTATGTAAAACAGCAGCTTACAAACAGGCTGTGTGGCAGGGGTCCCTACCCCTACCTGTGTGTTAGAATGATCTGGAAACTCTATTTTTATTTAATTGAAAATTCAGCGATGCCTAATATTTAATTTTAAGTCACTAACTCTGCAGAGCTGTGCTGCAGTCTCCCTCTGTTATCCTAAACCCTCAGTGCAATCCTACTACTTGCTGGCCTGGAAAAGTCCCATTTTGAGGGCATAAATGAATTGGGGTGCAGAGGGAAGTGAGACTGAAGCAAGATGTGTAGTGTATGTGTTTTGTGGGGCTGCTGGAACCAATTATCACAAAATGAGTGGATTAAAACAATAGAAACCTATTCTCTCACGGTTCTGGAGCTGTAAGTCCAGGCAAGGGCGTGCTTCTTCTGAAGGCTGTAGGAGGAGATCCCTCCTTGCCTCTCTCCCAGCTTCTGGTTGTTGCTGGCAATGGTGCTCTTTGGCATGCAGAGGCATCACTGTAATCTCTGCCTCCATTGTCACATGGCATTCACCTTGTGTGTCCTCGGTCTTCTCTACGTTCAAATTGTTCAAATTCCCTTGCGCTTACAAGGATGCCAGTCATGGGTTTAGGGCCCACCCTAATCCAGTATGACCTCACCATACCTTGATTATGTCCGAAAAGACTCTTATTCCAAATAAGGTCACATTCACAGGCACTGAAGTTTAGGACCTGAACACATCTTTTGAAGGGTGCACAATTCTACCCATACAGGTAGGAAGCAAGCTAGAGCATGTACTGAACAGGAAATTGTGGGCTACTTGGAAATCCATGGGAATACCTGGCCTGGGAGCATTTTCCTACCTGGGTTGGAGGTTTGAGAAGTCTTAAGTGGGTGTTAAATGAAGCAAGGTCAGGGCACCTGGTTGGCTAAGTCGGTTAAGCATCTGACTTCGGATCGAGTCATGATCTCACGGTTCGTGGGTTGGAACCCTGCATCGGGCTCTGTGCTGACAGATGGGAGTCTGGAGCCTGCTTTAGATTCTGTGTCTCCTTCTTTCTCCCTGCCCCACCTCCACTTGTGCTCTCTCTCTCTCTCAGTCAAAAATAAATAAATAAACATTACAAATATATATTTAAATAAAACAAGGCCTCCCCACAAAGGCTAGAGAAGTTAAAATCTTCCAGATGGCTTGGGAACCCCAGTTGTCTGCAGGGCTTACAGATACACCCCCAGGTTGTTCTGCTGAACGCACACACGCGGCCTCTTTCAATGAAAAAGCATCAAGACTGTGCGACAGAGTGCTGAAGTCAGTCGCTGAATTCTCAGCCCTAAAACTGGGTTAGTCTCCGGCAATCTCCACCACTAACAAAGTGCCAAACCCCCAGAGCTTCAGTTTCCTCCTTTGTAAAACGGGATTAATAATTCCGTAATTCCGACCTGTCCTGCAGCAGCCCTGCCCGCTGTGACATGAAGCATGAATAAATGGAAAGCATTAGTCACGGAGGGAGCTGGGGCCACATCCTAGAATCCAGCGGGGGAAATTCACTAAGAATACTCCTGGAGGCGACTCTACTTCCCCCACGACCGCACCTGTTATACCAAAGCAAAGAAAGAAAGAGCAAGAGAAGGTCATAAACACCGCATTTTTTCGTCCTCATTTACAAAGGTCCACGTTCACCGCCCCCCTTCCGGGTGCGGTCTGGAGGATAAGGTAGGAATGGGCCGTGGGACCACAGGGCTCCCAAGGGTCAATGTAGCAAGCGGTAATCCTTCTTGAACAGAATGAAATACAGGGTCCTCAGAGGTGGTGCAAATACACATTATCCGGTGATATTTCGTCCTGGCAGCAATTAGTCAATAGGTTGCCAGCTATCGGGCGTCAGGGGAGCCCCCACTTTTACTTTTGCTCTGGGCCCCATAATTTGTAAATCCGGTGCTGGCATTTCAGTAAAAATACCCAGAAGGAGTTCTTTGGGTGCTAGATGCAACACAGAAAAGTATATTAAAGATATTCAGAAAACAATGACTTTTCCAATAGGTTTTTAATGCCAAACATATGTACTCCTTACTGAAATTCGAGTGCATAGCAGATTCTGAGATTTCACTTCAACTACCCCAGCTGGCATCCGACACATTCCCAAAATGTTGCTTCCACTGGATACGTCTATTTTTAATCCCTTCAGATGCCTTTCTTTTTTGGCAAATTGGGAGGAAGAGAGTGCCTGTCGCTCCACGTCTTTCCGTTCATATTTTGCATAAATCAACCAGGAATTAAGAATTAAACAATCACTTCATATCTCAGTTGTCAAATATTTCACTGTTGGGAGACGTATTTGCATATCTGAAAACATGTCGGCCTCTCGGTGTGTTCGGGCTGTGGAGAATAGAAAGAAAACTCTTTGGGATACCGACAAGCACAACAGCCAGAAAGAGATTTGGGGCAAGGTGGTCAAAGAAGGTGGTAGGTCCACGCAACAAGATGAGGGGGACGCCCTGACCTCCCTGGTTATTGCCGTCCACACTGACCTACGTCAGGTTCCCCAGGAGCAGACCCAGCACAGGAGTTTGGATAGAGGCGATTTACTTGGGGGGCCATCCAAGCAGTACCTCAAGGGGGTGGGGAAGCGAAACAGGGAAAGGGAAGAAGCCAACACTGGGTCATCCATGAACAGGCATCTACCATAGGCAAGTTAGTCCCGAAGGAGACCTCTGGGGAATATGGAGCACACTCCAGAGATGTCCTACCTACCTGAGGGGCGAGCGGGTGAGGTATTAACCACAAACTCCTGCTCATCACCCTTTTCCATCGACTCCTGTGGGTTTTAACTTCTTGCACATCCAAGGCTGCTCAGTTCAGAGAGAAAACAGACCTCTGGTCCTGTGGTGCGCACTGAGGCACCCCAGGGTGCCACAGAAAATCCATAGCAGAGGATAGGGATATCTTAAATATTTGAGGGAAACAATGTAACATCTATCCAACACTGTATGAGCTAATTTGAGGTAACTCCGTGGTACGGGTAGTTTGGGGACCTCCTCCCTCCCTCAAATTCATATGTTAAAGTCTTAACCCCTAGTGGCTCAGAATATGACTTTATTTAGTTGAATCCCTGTAGTGCTGGGGAGCTCATTCGCTCCCTATGGAACACACCCCTTCATAAACAGAAAAGGGAAATAGCATGTCTCAAGCCTGTATGGGGTACTAGGCTCTATACATTTCATTATTTCACTTAGTGATCCCAACTGTATGAGGTGGGCATAACCATCACTATTTATATATGTGGTGAAGTTGAGGCTAGGAGAGGTAAAATCCCTTGACCAGGATCTCATCACGAGTCCATGGCAGAGCCGAGATTTGAACACACGTCTTTTCAATTCCAGAGCCATTTCTACTTCCAGGTGTCACATAGCTCTGACAGGTGGCCATTAACACCAAAAGAAAGGAGAGCTGACACTTAACTGAGCACTTCCTTTCTGCTAGGCATGGTGCTTCACATGGACAATCCATTTGGTTTTCATCACAGATTACCTCTGAGGCTGCTCAATGCCCAAATCAGTCCGGCTCTAGAGTTTATGCCTCTTAAAATGGTTCTCTGATGTGTATTTCCTCATATTAAGCCCAAACCTCTTCCTACTCTTTGGACTCAGACAGAACTTGTTGAGTCCTTCTCCACCGAGCCTGCCCCTCAAAGCTCTATGAACATTTCCATCCCATTTTGCTTTCTCATCCCATCTCATCCCCAGCCCCATCTACTGAATACAATTCAGTTTATCTGCATCTTTGTTTCCTTTTTTATGTTTATGTATGCATTTTGAGAGAGAGAGAGAGAGATCATGAGCGGGAAAGGGGAAGAGAGAGAGAGAAACAGAGAATCCCAAGCAGGCTCCACGCTGTCAGTGGGGCTCAGTCTCATGAACTTAGAGATATGACCTGAGCCCAAATCAGGAGTCGGCCGCTGAACTGACTGAGCCACCGAGGCATCCCTAGTTTGTCTGCATCTTTCTGAAAGCACTTTCGGATTGCTTAATGCTGCCCACAACGGAAGCAGGAAGACCAAAAGTTCCCGTGAAAGGGAAAGTCAGACTCAGTCTTCCTACAGTGGCCAGAAAATAATGACTTCCAAGCATCAGCATCTAGAGATGTGGGGCGGGGCACTGTGTATTGAATAGAGGGTCATCTGGCAGAGGACTCCTTCTAAAGAGAAGCTGAGGTAGGGGCGCTTGGGTGGCTCAGTCGGTTAAGCGTCCGACTCGGCTCAGGTCATGATCTCGCGGTTTGTGAGTTCAAGCCCCACGTCGGGCTCTGTGCTGACAGCTCAGACCCTGGAGCCTGCCTCAGATTCTGTGTCTCCCTCTCTCTCTGCCCCTCCCCCACCCACACACTCTCTCTCCTTCAAAAATAAATAAACATTTAAAAAATTTAAAAAAAAGAGAGAAACTGAGGTCATTATCATGTGACATCACAACCTGCAGAAGCCCAAGGTTTAGAGATAAAACATGAATTAGATTGATTTCACGTGAAATAATGCCAAGGATAAAGCATGCAAATCAGAACTTGTGCAATAAATCTTCTGCAAGCTGAGAACCTACCCCATGGGGTTATTGGAAGAATTAAATAAATTAATGTATGGAAAGTGCTTAGCGGAGCACCTGGCACCAGGCGAATTATCGATAAATATTAGTATTAATATCAGCTGTGAAATGAACACTACATGTAAAAATGAGTAATTCTTTCTGGGGATGGGATGTCAGGAAATAATCATAATAGTTGCCACTTGACTAGGATTCCTCACATGCTCAGCCTTTATATACATTATCTGTTTTTTGTTGTTTTTTTTTAATTTTTTTTTTCAACGTTTATTTATTTTTGGGACAGAGAGAGACAGAGCATGAACGGGGGAGGGGCAGAGAGAGAGGGAGACACAGAATCGGAAACAGGCTCCAGGCTCTGAGCCATCAGCCCAGAGCCCGACGCGGGGCTCGAACTCACGGACCGCGAGATCGTGACCTGGCTGAAGTCGGACGCTTAACCGACTGCGCCACCCAGGCGCCCCTATACATTATCTGTTTTAATCCTTGGCAATCTGTACAAAAGTGATTCTTCCCATTTTAAAGATATGGAAGCCAAGGATCAGCAGAGTTTAGGGATCGTATCCTGGGTCACACAGCTAAGTGGTTAAGAGCTTGGGTTTTAGACTCAAACAAGTCGCGCTTTTGAATCCCAGCTCAGCCACTTTGTGTGACCTGAAGCATGTCATTCAAGTTCTCTGAGCCTCAGCTTCCTAGACCATTAAATAAGGTAATAAAATATTTTCCTTAAAGATGTGCTGCAGACAATGAGCCAATATATGTAAAACAGAGCAATGTCTAGCACATTCCAAACACTCCTTAGATGTATACATGTGTGTGTGCATGTATGTATATATGTGGGGGCTTTGAAGTGTGAGTAGGAGTGTGTCAGGTGGAAACAGGAGGGAAATATGCTTCTCAAGGTAAAGTAACTGTGGGGCTAAAGACACACACTGAGGTATCCAACCCAAGGCACAAGAAATCACTAGTGGGTTACTGGCAGGACAGAGCAGAGTTTAGAAGTAAGGAGTCTCTTGTAGTTAGACGGAGAGAAAGGGTTAAGGTCCTCAGACCTAAGAGGAGAAACCAGAGTTGGGAGAATGTGGCTCCCTGGCCAGTCGCCAGCGCCCAGCCATCTTCCCTGCAACTCCTGAGTTCGCGACCCCGCCCCCACCAATCCCAACCAATGAGGAAGTCCTCCACGGCGTCTCGTTGCCAGGCAACCGAGTTGGCCCCGGCCTTGCAGTTAGCCGATTTTCTCTCCCTAGCGTTGGGAACCTGAGCCTCACACTGGGGCCGCCTTAAGATAGGGATCTGGGGGCCCCTCTGTGGGCTCCCTTCAGACTTTATCAGTGGAGTTTTATTTTTTTTACCTCGTATTTTATTTTCGTTTATAAGAGAGAAAGATATCCCCTTCCAAAGAGAGGGAACGTTCGTGAAAGTTTGTGACTTTCTAAGAAGTGAATAATTCCAAGCTTGCCTGATTCTACCCAGTCTGGACCTCCTTATCCTGTTTATGGGAAACCCAGATGACCTGCCTCCTTACTCCTGGGTCAGAAGCCTCTTTGGAGTCTATGTAATTGGCATTGGAAATCAGGGAGAAACTGCTGGAGCCTCTCACACCAGTGGCTGCTGAAGGAGAAGATTCGGGGGAGGGGAACCTCTCTTTAGGGGGCACAGGCCACACCTGAGGGATTACCAAGATGACCAAAATACCAGCCACCAAGAAGGTGCAAAGCGTCCCCAACGCAGGGGCCCTCTGGCCCTTTTATGCCTCAGAACATCTAACACAGGTAGGTCTCCCCTCTCTGCCAAAACCAATCATGTTTTCAAGACCAAGTGATATAGGAATTAGCCTTCAGGCCAACAAGAGACAGGGGAAGAGAGGAGTCATGGTGTAATTAAATTGTCGAGACACATCCCTGTTGCTATCAATGGTTGGTTTCTCGTAAAGAATGAAAACGCCAGCCAGAACACCGAGCTGGGCCATCCTATTAGCCAGTAATTCCAAAATGATAGAATAAATCAGCAGTGACACTGTAGAACATCAGAAAAAAATTAAGATGAATTGTAGGTTTGCCATTGCAGAAATTATTTTCAGAGATCCACTGGGCTCGGGGTACGTGCACATCCTCTCTCTTATGGAAAGAATGCGAAGTCAAACTTTCGGTTTTGAAGCTTGACTTTGCTACTCGCAAACTGTTGACATAAGATAAGTTGCTTAGCATCCCTGAGCCTTTATTTCCTCGTGTCTGCAAAGTGACAACAGGAATTTCAACTAGGCAGAAACAGTGTTAAGACTAAGGAGATGTGGAAATTGGTTAACATGATCCAAACACTTGATAATGTGTTTATGTGACATGAAATACTGCTGTTGATTTGAAAAAAAATCATGAATATGTATGTAATGGCCACAGTCAAGTGTTTCTGTTTTCAAAGGATCATAACTGGGTAGGCCAGTTCTGTCTTTGGTAACTGTGTCTTTGTTATTGTATCTGCAAACCTGTATATCACCACTGAATGACTGAGATAGGTGAACCGTGGGAGAGGGGGTCACAGGCAACCCCGGCCCACTGTGGGGTATCTTATGCCTCAGAACCCTGCCCCAGGAAGGAGGGCCTGGGGAGAAGTCAGTGCCCAAAGGAGAGCTTAAAACTCACCCATGGTTATGTGGTGGCCCAAAGTGCTCCTGAGCTCCTACCTTCCAAGAATTACCACATCTGTATGCACCCCCCATTGTTCTGCTCTCTCAGTGAGCTCGCTCTGCAAGATGCAGTTCTCATCTATCTCCTTTCATCTCAAAAGCCTACACAGAAGTTCCATCCAGAGCAGTCCTCTCGGGGACTGAACTTCTTTAGCAGGGGCCGGGAGAGGGGGTGAGGAGAATGAGTGAGGTGGACTTTTCAGAAGTAGAGGGGTTGTGGGCAGTGGACCCAAACAGCCTGGGTTTGAGCCCTGGATCTGCCTCTTAGCAGCCTTGTGGACCTTGGGCAACTTGCAGAACATCTCTGCTTCAGTGTTACCATCTGTCAGAGGCGGGTATGGTTATGCCTTCTCATGAGATCACTGGTGAGCATTAAATGATCTATCTGAAGCTCCTAGAACAGTTCTTGGCACACAGTGAACCCTCCTTAGAACTTAGTTATATTGTTATTTCATTCATTTGGCAAACATTTATTGAACCTGTTATGTGCTAACCACCTGCTCTTGTAACAAATGGGACTTGCCTTTAAAAATTTCATAATCTATAGTGTGTATGTTTGGGATGGGAAGTGGAAGATAAGAAACAGATAATTGCAATGCAAAGTGAAAAGCATCATTGGGTGTTGTGAGAATGCAGAGGACAGCTAACTCGGACGTGTGTGTGTGTGTGTGTGTGTGCATGCGCGTGCACGTGTGTGTCAGATTTGCAGAGGGAAGAACCCATGTATCCAAGTAAATGCAGTAGAGTTTTCCATCTTGGGACAGAGAGATGAGAAAAGTAGAGGGAGGTACAGAGGTTGGAATGACCATGTCTTTCTTGGAAGAGGGTTGGTGGAACCAGGAAGGTCAAGAAAAGGGAAGAAGGTTTCCAGGGAACTGTTGGGTAAACTAAGACTTTAGGCACAAAAGCTTCATTGAAATCCCGCTGCCCCTGCCCCACTTTCTAGGAAATAATGAAGACTCTAGGGTGTCACTGGCTCACATCTGAATTATCATACTTGTAGAAATTGCAACATTTTAGAGATACCGTAAAGCGTTGGTTACCCTAAGTGAGGTTAACTAGAATGTGCCAAGCCACAAAGAAAATATGTACAAATTGGGATCAACTTATGGTGCCAAACCCAATCAAACCAGTAATAATTGCAGTGACGTTAATAACGATGGTAATAGTCAGCGCGTCTTGAGTATTTACCATGTGCCAGGTCCTAAGCTAGATCTTTCAGAACCGTCTACAACACATCAGGGTGAACTGTTACCTCCTCACAAGATAGATGGCAACGTGGAAGCCCAGGGAAAACAGGTCCCTTATCCAAGGACACTGGCCAGCAGGGAACAGATTTGAACTTGGATCTTTCTCCAGGGTTCCAGCGCTCCCCGCCTCCCCACGCTAATCCGGCAGTGATAGAGGTTAGCATACACCACAAGGGTATACAAAATGAAGGTGTAAGTGTGGGCCCTGGCTTCAGATAACTTTCGGGTTTATTTGGGGGGCAGAGGGTGACATATAGACAAAGGATAACAAATGCCAGGCAGCCAGGTAAGTGTCTAATGAGGAGTGATTGAGGAAGGATCTGGTTTCTCAGAGGAGAAGGATGAGGCCACGCTGGGCTGCGTGGTAATACGTAATACCACTGACTACGGGTCCACCATGCTCTAGTGTAATGACATGCAGAGACCTCCCCCCCCCCCCGAAAAGGGTCCCGAAGCCCTCCGAAGCTAGGTATTTTCCTTCTCACAGAATGGAAGTTGCTATGTCATAACTAATGTTACAGTGACACCCTGCCTCGCCCAGTGTCTTCCTGTAGTTTTTAAAAATATGAATAATATATGCAAATCCTCTGCTTGAATGGCTTTTGTTGAGGAAACCTTGTAGCTCGCCCTTACACAGGGCTCCCTAATCTTTTAGGGAGTTCCTTGTCCCTTTGTTTTTCAAGGAAGCAGAAGAGAAGTTTAATGGGATTAGCCATGGGAAGGGAGGGAGCAGGGCATGTGCAGATTACCGTGGACATACATTTTCTTCCCTGAAAGGGAGCTAAAAGAAGAAGGGCACTTAGCACGCACCCCTCCACGTTGCAGAATGGAAATGCAGAAATGGCATTTTGGCAAAAACGATTAAGTTGTGGAATCCTTTAGACAAGCTCTGTCTCTTGGTGCCTGAAGGGTCTACCTCGCTGAGATTAAACACCCAGTGGGAAAAGAAGGATCCCTAATTTGGGCAGATCCTGAAACAGCCAGTAATCATCCTGGGCACTCTACTCCTATCATAGTTTAGTGACTTAAAGAGACGTTTCTTCAGCAAACAACATGAGCTCAAACCCCGACTTTGCCACTTACCAGTTGCGTGGCCTTGAACAAATCAGTTTTCTGAGCCTCAGTTTCACGGGGATGTCGCATTTTATCTAATCTAAGACGCCTTCCATTTCAAGAGGTGTCGTAATTTTGTTTTGTGCCACTAAGAAAGAAAACTCTACTGATTAAACTATAACCTACTTTCCATTATAAGATGTGCCCCAGTTTCAGAGTTGCTAAAATGTGAAAATAAAATGTGCATCTCAGAATAGATGAGACAGCTAAAAATGCTCCCCTGTCATAGGGTGTTGTGGGGATTAGATGAGCTCATGTGGGCAAAGCTCTTAGAACAGAGCCTGGCACAGAGTAAATACCATGAAATGTTAGCCATGATGGCTTTTGTTTCATCCTCTATCGGCTCTAGGATAGAGGGGTTGTTATTAACCCCCTTTTGCACCTGGGTAGACTGAGGCTGGAAGAGCCCCAGGGTCTGGTTCTCTGCTGAGAAGGGAGAAGGGGGCAAATGAAGCAGAATCCCAGGTATAGAGAGTATTGCTTGGCCCAAGCTTGGCCCAAGCATCTCTGCCCGCCCCTCCACTCCCTACCGTCCTACCTCCGCCTCCGCACCCCCCCGCCCCAACCCCTGTGATGAGAACAGAAATGCCCAGAGAAGGTCTCAGGAGCCCAGCCCAGGGTACACCCGGGGGGGCTGCCTGGAATCAGAAAAGGAGAACTAACATGTTTTAGAAAGAGATCCCCCAACAAGAGAAACCTGGACTTTCCACAGAAGACGTTTCCAGCTGCAAACATGAAATGATTTTCCCCCTTGTCCAGATGGGGGGCACTGTGGCCTGTAGAGGTAAGTGGCGACGCATCACCCCTCTTTGTTGGAAGTGGGCTCAGCGCTGGGTGATTTCTCTGGCCTCTAATCACAGAGACCACGCCCCCTGCCCTGAATCACTGATTGCGATGGAAAAAAACAAAACAAAACAGAAAACAAAACAAAAAACAAAAAACAAAACCAAAATAGAATAAAAGCTCTCATGACCACTTGAGATTCAATTCTGAAGAATCCCACCAGCTGCGCCTTCATTTTTATACAACTCATGACTTAGGCCAGGGAAATACCAACCAGTCCTTTTCTCTCTCCAAGGGATTCTTCTGGCTCCATTGTTATATGCAGGAGACAGTTGCAGAATTCAAGTTGCTTTGTTGTGTTGTTTTTCTTTCTGCCCCAATGCCGATGCTACAGACTGGTAATGCCTGCCTTGGTGAATCTTGCTGTGTCTAATTGCAGGTCAATGTGACAGTGAGTTCCCCTCCAGGATAAATTGTGGGGAAGGTGCGTGTTCATTACCTCCTGACACAGGAAGAGCGATAGGCACTTTCTTTGTGCTGGACAAAATGAAGCAAGCTCTTTGTCTCAGCTGCAAAGAGGCAACTGCTCAGTGTGGGGAAGAGGTGGGGAGGGCGGAAGAAACACAGCAAAGAGTCTAGTTGATGTGATATTAGCTTAGTGACTAGGTAGGAGCTCTGCCTTGGAGGTCATACAAAGGTGCGCTCAAATCCCCTCTCTGACAGTCTTAAGTAGGAGGTTCTGGGAAATGGGCTGAATTATAATAGGGTCTACTGCATCGATGTTTTGGCAGGTTCAAATAAAATAATGCATGTGAAATACTGAGCACGATATCAGGACACAGTTAGCCCTCCCCCAACCCTGTAAGGGATGGTGGTAGTTATTACCAGTGCCCCTCTCTGTCCTCCGACTGGATGGGAGTGCCACCATCACCACTTTGAAGACTCGGCCAGCCCAGATATGAAGTCTGGAGGAAGCTGACAAGTCACGCACTGGGGCCATCATTAGTGAGGCTAAGTGCCAGCTTAAGGGTAGAAGGGAAGAAGTGGGTCTAGGGATGATTTTTAGAACTGGCATGAGAGTGTATCTGCATGAAGGATGAGGTGCCTTGCAGGAGAAAATTTGTTCTGGTGGCAGAAATGCATGACCCAGTTAAAAACCCTGGTTGTAGAAAAGGAGGTGTCTCTATAGTTTGCATTTCTTGGATTTAACTCTCAGCCCAAGCCCATTACTCATGTTTGAATCCGATGGAGAACCAGAAAGAAGTGAGAAAAAAAAAAAAAAAAAAAAAGGAAAACTCTATGTATCAATTAGGATCATTTTGGGCTACAAGTAAGAGAAAAACTGAAAAGCAGTGACATAAACAAATATGAATTTATTTTTCTCATGTAAGAAATCTGGAGGTGAATGCCTACTAGTATTGGTTCAGAAGCTTGCTAATTAATGTAGGAAATGGCGAGTGTCTTCCCCTCATGGTCATAGAATGGCTGCCCCAGCTCCAGATGTCCCATTCCTACCCCAGCAGAAAGAGGTAAAAGTGGAGACTGTGGGTTACTACCTTCGTCCCTTTTATGAGGCAAATGAAGGTTTTCCAAGAACTTTCCTATTTTCCTCTTATGCTCCATTTGCCAGAACAGTGTCGCCTGCCCTTTCTAACTGCAAGAATGGCTGGGAGGGGCGCCTAGGTGGCTCAGTTGGTTAAGCATCTGACTTCAGCTCAGGTCACGATCTCAGGGTTCGAGCCCCCGCTCAGAGCTTGGAGCCCGCTTCGGATTCTGTGTCTCCTTCTCTCTCTGCCCCTCCCCTACTCTCACTCTGTCTCTCTCAAAGGTAAATAAACATTAAAAAAACTTTTTTAAATGAATAAACATTTAAAAATTAAAAAAGAATGGCTGGGAAAGTGTGTATCTAACAGCATGGAAAGCAGGGGCAAAGGAGAGATGAAAGAATGGGAAATAGGTATCGGTTGGAGTAATCATCAGTGGCTGTGAATCACAAATGATTTCCCAAAAACTCAGATACTGGTGGACCCAAGCAACCCAGTGACTGTGAGGCTCTGGGGGCAGGGGAAGGGTAGAGGCCCTCAACGGAAGAATTCGTTCCTTCAAGGAGTATTTGTATATGCCAACCATGATGCTAGGTGTTGGGGATACAGAAGTGAAAAGAGGCAATCCTATGGGACACGCTTCTGGAAACTCTGAAAAAACATGTACTTACAAGAAAAACAGGAAGAGAGAGAGAGTTGGGACAGCAGAACCTGTGCCATTGTTATTACTGTGACTCCCATCTGGTTCGCTGTTTGAGGGAGGGGAGCTTGAGGAAACTCCAGTTAGACAAGTCTTTACACATCTGTGGAAGGAGCCCTGTCCCCAACCCCCTATCAACATCCCCACCCCCCCAACCCCCCACCCACCCACTGCAGCCTCCAAATACTCAGCTGTGAGCTGTTAAATTCAGAATCCATGCAGGGTTTGGTGGGAAGTAAGCACTTACATGAAATCTGACAGAAGCCAATTAAACCTTTCTTGGACTGAATAAACCAACATAGTTTTCTCGGAGATCTTTCTGACAGCTACATTCAAAATCATAATGGGTGGTAATAGGATACCTTCTATCCTGAGATGGTGGCATTTTTCCCTTCTAAATTCCTGTTTTCAAACTCTGCTCAGAAAATTTCTTGTAGGGCTCAATTTCGATCGAATGTATTTCTGCCTAAATTGGAATTTATGCAATCACTAGTTTTATTTAATAACTCGAGAATTAGTCACGTCTGGCGATCGGCGTGCATGTCCAGAAGTGCCTCGGGGTTTCTGGGTATCACAAAGTGAGAAGATTATACTGCTGGGATGGTTTCTGGGGTGGGTTCAGCATTGTCAGCGGCTTGAAGAGGTTCATGGTAGCTCAGTGGTAGAAAAGACAGAATAATGTCCCACAGTAGCCTGGTTACATGCGCAGGGTCACCTTCCGGGGTGTATATTTAACGCCTACCATGACAGATGCTTAGGGGGTCAGACCTGGGGACTTCTCTCAAGGAACTCACAATTCCACTGGAGAACCAATTCATAAACATCCATGAATCAAGACAGCAAATAAAAAGTACCAAAAAGAGGGGTACCTGGGTGGCTCAGTCGGTTAAGCATCCAACTTCGGCTCAGGTCATGATATCATGGTTTGTGGGTCTGAGCCCCATGTCAGGCTCTGTGCTGACAGCTTGGAGCCTGGAGCCTGCTGCAGATTCTGTGTCTCCCTCTCTCTCTCTGCCCCTCCCCAGCTCGCACTCTCTCTTTCTCTCTCTCTCTCAAAAATAAACATTAAAAAATTTTTGTTTTAAAAATTAAAAAAAAAAAGAAGTACCAAAAAGAAAAGCAAAAAATATATAGGAGCTTGGAGATAGAAACAAATTCTATCATGGGAAGAAATGCACAGAGAAGCTATCTGGTCTGAATCCTCAACATTGGCTGGAAAGAGGTTGAGTAATACGAGACACTAAACCAAAGCTAGAATTTTTCTTCTTTTTAATTTATTTAAAAAAAATTTTTTTTAAGTTTGTTAATTGTGAGAGAGAGACAGCACAAATGGGGGAGGGGCAGAGATAGAGAGGGAGAGAGAGAATCCCAAGCAGGCTCTGTGCTGCCACTGCAGAGCCTGATGCAGGGCTTGAACTCACAAAACTTGAGATCATGACCTGAGCCAAAACTGAGAGTTGGACACTTAACCGATGGAGCCATCCAGGCGCCCCTAGAATTTATTTTCTAATAAGGGTGGAAGCAAGACAGAGTACTACTATGCTTCCCCAAGGAGCATGTTCTTTCTGGAACCCTGTATGATGAAATGCTCTCCCTCAGAGCTCCAGTAGGCAAACTGTTGCATACTCTCCCTCTTCATACATAAAGTTACCCAAGTTTCTATCCCAGGGCAGTTGTCAAATTAGAGAAGATTTTGCTCCATGAATTTTCGCTAAAGCTTTCAATAACCAGAAAGGTCCAATGTGTTGTTTCTTTCAAGGCTTTGAACTTCAGCAGAGCAGGGTTTCTCCATCTTGGCACTGTTGACATTTGGGGCCGATGAGCTGTCCTGTGCATTGGAGAATGTTGAGTAGCATCCCTGGCCTCTGTCCCTTTGATGTCAGTAGCAACCCCTTCCCCAAGTTGTGACAACCAAACATGTGCCCGGGTCTTGCCGAATGTCCCCTAAGGGGCAAGATTATCCCCGGTAGAGAGCCATGGCATTGGAAGACTACTACAGTCCTGAACATCTTTCCCCAGCTGAATGCTTCTCTGATGATGCAACATTCCCCATTTAAATAAGTGATGCCATTGTGTACCAGTTGTTCAGGCAGAAACCCAAGCCTCCTCTTTGACCCCACCCTCCTCATCATCCCTTATGTCCAACCAGCTGCCTCAGGGCAGGTGTTCTTCCCTCATTATCTTCAATTTGACCTTCTTCCAACCCATTCTCTTTCAATGCAAGTATGGTATTGCCACTCCACTCGATAGAACAATCAAGTGGCCCTCCAACGCGCTTAAAATGAAGATTAATATCTATAATGGCGTTTAAAAGGTTCTGCAGGATCAGGTCCCTGCCAACTTTCCCTTCCTCAACTCTCATTATGTGGCCCCTACTCAGAAGCCAAACTGGTTTTTGAATATACCATCTCCTTCATCTTCTTCCTCCTTCTAAAATGTCCCCTACCCTTTCCCCCCCGGTTTTCCATGACAAGATGTTTCCAGAGCTCTGGACAGTGGTGGGACGGGCATGGCTGGCTTCCGATCCCAGCTCTTCCCACTACCTGGTCAAATCACTTAACCTCTCTGGTTTCTTCACATTCATCTACAGAACCAGGAAATCTAACCTCCCAGTTTTAGGTCTCCCTCCTTCCATGGGAATCTAGGGAGCAAATAATGGCTACCACTTACTGAGCATTTGAAGTGCATCAGGTTCTTAGCATAAGTTATTAAAATAATCCCTCATGTCATGGGCAGATGCCATCATTACCCTTATTTGTAAAGAGAAGGAAACTGAGGTGTGGAAAGGTTTTGTAATTTGCTCCAAGACACCCAGAAAAGTAGTTGGTGTCATTAGGATTTGAATTCAGGACTGATTAACTGGAGAGACCCTGTGCCCTTAAGATAAGCCTGTTGACTGCAGTAACAATGAGTAGTAAGTAAACAAATATCTCTCCAAAAGGGGCATCTGTTGGTTCTTTTTTATAAAGAGTATATTCAGAAGTATCTGACAGAAAAAAAGGAAAGTGACAATTTTAGCTGTAGGCAATGCAAACAAGAATGTGACTGTGCCCGTGACCACAGACAAGGACATTTGCATTTTCTTGAGCTCTTGCTAAAATATGCTAGTGAGCTGTTCTGGAAGAGAAACACAGAGAAGGATGGAGTCGGGGCGGGGGGGGGGGGGGGGGGGGGGGGAGGGATCCCTGTATGTGGCTGAGGCTCTTCTTTCTAAATAATGTTTATTTTGATGAAGATTTACAAGCCATTTCTAATTAAAGCCACATTTCTAAGAAAGGCATATTTTGATCCTGGGTCAATACACTTCCAAGACCTGTTAGAATGGACAACAGGTCCAGCTAATGAGGAATGAGGTTCTGGGTTGTAGGTGGCTGAGATGTTGATAATTGTAAACAGCTTAATTGGGTTGAATAATTTGGGCAAATATCTAGTTAAATGGATTCAGTCTGAATCCAAGCTCTGACCCACTGAATTTTTTATTTTCTACAAAAAAAAAAAAAAAAAAAAAATACTCTGCATCATAATTGCCTGTTTATTTGTTCAACCCCACCACAAGACTTAGAGCTTCGTGAGGGAAAGGACCATGCCTTGCTCACAATTCCATCCCCAGAGACTACTGCAATGCCTGACAATGGATAGAAGTTCAGTATTCTTTAGTGTCAAGATCAAGGATAATTCCAGGTACTGAGTACCTGGATTCCCTCAGGTAACTGTAAATCCATTTGGACAAGGGCCACAAATGTTTTAGTCCCTAGCATGTGTGTGTGCGCCTCACAAATACGGACACCATTCTAGTACTAGCTATGTGTGTGACCTTGGACAAGTTACACTCCGGTGGCTCAGTTTCCTTTTCTCACGTGTGGAAATAACAACAGTTCCTGTTTTGTAGGGTTGTTGGGAGCCTCAATGGGGTAATGCTCAGAAAAGCCCCCAGCTATGTCGTAAGCCCCTTTTTTACTATGTAGTAAGTGCTCATTAAATGCTATCTTTTCATATTTCCACTTGGGGATCAAAGCCATTGGCTCCCAAATATCAAGGATTAAAACATTTAAATACTGACATTTCCAAAAACGATGACTCTCACGATGATCGTCTTTATGCATTCAGGAAAAGGCAGCCAAAAGAGTAACATGACTAAAATGTTGCATTTCCGAGGGCCCTTGAAGAAAATGCCCACAAGGCAATTAGCGCCTGACTGTTGCCTGTGTTGTTATTGCTTATTAGCTGATCCCATCTTCTACTAATCAAACTGCTTCTTCGATATTTTTAGACCTTTTACAAGAGGCCTTTCAAAACTCAGGAAGCAAAGCTTGTTGACAGGTACCAAGGAATTTGAGCTATGAATGTGGCATCTGCCTAGGGATGGAAATGGAATGGAAAAATGGCAAGCATGGGGAGCATTCTCTGCAGGGTCCATGGGAAGTACAGTAGGCAGCTCGGATGATTCTTTAGCCTTAACTAGCCCTCTTCACCTTTTCCCTCCATGCCTCAAACCAACAAATCACCCTCCTTGTCCCCCTTTTCTGCAGTGCCAGGGCTTGAGATTTAAATTGTCTCAATAAAGGGCAATTCTTGACTTCCCCAGACAAACTCATATCTTAGCATGACTGACTTAGCACCTGGGCCATGAATTATCCAGGACTTAAAGCCTGCTGCTGCTCGCCTGCTCTGTGACCTTAGGCTATCTGCTTCACTTCTCTGATGCTGCCTTTTCTTAAATGTGATCAAATCTTGTGAAGATTCCAGATATGTCCATAAAAACTGGGTCCAGAATAACAGCTGAGATTGATTTATGATTAATACCATTCAACCTTTTGGTGCCTTCTGTACATCCCAACTGCCCCCATATTCTGTTGTGTGTAATGGCAACATCAGTGTGTGTGTGTGTGTGTGTGTGTGTGTGTGCATGTGTGTGTGTCTGATGATGTCATATTGAGAAAGAAATCTACCTCCTCATGAATCATTTTTTTTCAAGGTTGTCTTGGGGATAGCAAAATTGAAGTATGTTTTTGTATCCTCCATGGGGTTAAAAATGACATTGATGTTTTAAAATTAAACAAATGGCACATTATATAGTTGTGATGATACTAATAGAAATAATAACCAATAACCAATGATATTATTGGTTGAGTACTTCCTATGTGTCATGCTCCATGCCAAGTTTTGATGTGAATTATCCAATCCCATCCACTCAACAATGCTAAGAGGTGGGCACTACTTATCCCATGGTGCAGGTGAGCAAACTGAGGCTAAGGGAAGTTAAGTAACTTGGCCAGAGTCCCACGGCTAGTTAGTGGTCCATCTGCTATCGGAACCCAAGTCAGGTCAGACTGCAAAGCCCCTATTCTTAACCATTATGTATTACTTTGTAAAATAAGCCTGAGTTTTTCTGAGGGTGGATGGGTTGAGGGAAAATATGTCCCCACTCTCAAAAGAAGAGCATTGAAGAAGGAAAACCACCTACGTGGAGGGGCTTTGGGGAAGTAGAAAAAATACTGACTGCATCTCACAGGCTTCTCACTTCTAGTTTGTCCTCATCGGGCAAGGTCAAAGTCCAGGGGGTGTTTCAAGGATACTCCAGTCACCCTAGAAGTCCTTGAAGACAGCAACTAACATGCACTGTACTGAGCTCTCCCGTCTCCCCATCCCACTGCCAAAACCCTCACAAAGCCTCCACCCCATCTTTTGTAATGCCAGCATTACGAGAGCAACCTGTCCATTGAATGAAGCTTGGGACCTAATCAAAACACGACGTTATTTTTGCACCTCCCACCCCTGCCCAACGATTTTCAGCAGGGGAAGCTTTTCTCCAGCCCCGGCATAAAGACGATGTATCCAGTGCCTTTTCCGCTTGCCCTTGGGAGGTAGCCAGCATCGTGGTCTCTCCAAGCCACAAGACACAGTCATGATTCAGAAATTAAAGGCATGGATTCTAGGTATTAATGTATTAAGCAACACGTCAACCTTCCTTCAAGGAGAAGAGTGTGCTTCCTCTCCTGCCTGTTAAGGATGGTTTAGGACGGCTTCCTGCAGGCCACCTGCCCCCAGGGAGGACAGTGTGAAGCATGCCCCTTCCTTTACCCACAGAGGTGCCCCTCTCTCCTTAGCATTCTGTGTTGGCTGGGAGGAAAAGTAGGGAGCATGGGAAAGATCTCACAGGTATTCTTCTAGGACCTAGCAGGTGTCTAAAGCTGGCTCTTTTCTCCTGTAGGCACTTCTGCTGGCTCTTTGGAAGTTCTTTACTGCAGCCTTCTAAATGATTCCAGCTCTCCACCCATGGTCTATTGGAGGCACTCCCCTCAGATTCCAGTTTACCAGTAGTCCGCTCCACCTGGACTCCTGACCCCGGAGTCTCCTGGGCTTCTGGTGGGAATTATTGTCAGCAGAACCCCAGGGTGATATTCCTGCCTGGGGTGTCCCTATTTGGTGCTCGGGTTTCACGCATGCTTGACACACCATCAAAAACAATCACCACTTGCTAATCCAGCCCAGCCCCAGGACCACTCCCTAGCCTGCCTCTGTCCTTGGGATTTTCCAGGAAAGGGCCAGGGACCAGCCCGCCAGTCCCCCAGCTGCAGGGAATCTACACTCTAAGCTCCTGAGCATTCCCACCAATTGCTCATTTGGGTTTGAAGTGAAAGATGAAGCATCCTCCTCCCTTTGGGGTCAGGATTCAAAGCATCCCAGCATGTGTTGTTGAAGAAATCCCTTCCAGAAATCCCTCTCTCCCTTTCCACTCTCTGCTTTTACATTCTCAAAGTGGATAAGGATCGAGGAACCCATTCTCCTACAGCTACCTCAAAGATTCCTTCACGGTGGTCTTTCTCTCTTTCATTTGGAGTGTGATGCCCAAGGTATCTCAGCTCCCCGGCCTATACTATCCTACCTGTTAGTCCATCTTGCTATCCTGCCAGGTACTGAGGGTTCACAGTGTGCCAGGCAATTTGCAAACATTATCTTGAGGTCATATGGCAAGCCTGTGAGGGAAGTGTTACCACCTCCGTTTCACAGGTAAGAAAAATGAGGAGGCTCAGACAACAAAAGGTGACTCGGGGGATGGAGAGGCTGAGACTCAAACCCAGGCCAGTCTTGCTCCAAAGCCCATTTTGTCCTCTCCGCTGCAGGCCCAGAGCTGTTAATATCCACTGGGATGGGGACCCGGCTTCATCCTCAAGTCTCCAAATTCAGTTCCAGACCACACTGCTACAGCCCATCCTCCTTGTCACCAAAGTCTTTCTGGGCTCATCAGAAGTTACAGGAGCTTCCTGGGGGAGAATGTCACATTGCCCACAGAAGTCACATCAAATGCAGCCGTCTCATGGTTACTCACAAAACAAAGTGTCCTTTTTCTTCCTTTTTGATATTAGAACATGGTCCTACTGCAAACTGACTTGAAAGGAAGCCAGACTCTATTGTTCCTTACTTGCCTGTGAAGGATGATAGCCACTTCTGGCACCTAAAGGACCCGAATTTAATCCAAGGTAGGGCCCTCAATGAAGGGGCGGGGATGGTGGTCAGAGGTCAGATACCCCCCGAAGCAGCCAGCCCCAATTCAGAGAAAATCAAAAACCGCCACTCCCCAGAAAGTAGTTATTTCTCTGCAAGTTTGGAAGCTGTGGGTCTCTGTCTCTCTCTACCCACCCCCATCCTCTTCCCTCACTCTCTTCTTTGTATCGTAACACTGACACAATATTTGTTAGCTCTTTCCTATGCTTCCTTTTAGCTTTGTTAATTCTTATAACAATTTCATGTGTTTAAAAAGAGAAAAAGAGGGGCGCCTGGGTGGCTCAGTTGGTTAAGCATCCGACTTCGGCTCAGGTCAAGATCTCGTGGTTCGTGAGTTCGAGCCCCGCGTGGGGCTCTGTGCTGACAATTGGGAGCCTGCTTGGGATTCTCTCTCCCCCTCTCTCTGGCCCTTCCCTCCCCACCTCAAGTCATGTGTGCTCTCTCTTTCTCTCTCAAAATACATAAACTTAAAAAGAGAGAGGTGGGGGGGGGGGGCGGAGAAAAGCCCTAGACAGCCTGGCCACTTGGACACCAAGGGAAGGCAGCATTTCAGACCAATTGCTAACGCATCCAAGCCTGCCGACTCACGGTTTCGTTAATGTTCTTTCATCAGCCCTGGATTGCAGGGCTTGTAATGGAACTTGCTCTGTAATTGTGTACTTTAGGTAAATAGATCGTTGGATAAGATTGATAACAGAGCGGCCCAGGTAATGTTTTAAACCAAAAGCAGAAGAGTATGAGGGTGTCTCCAGCTGTAAATGACAGGATCACAATTCATGCTGTGTCGGTTAAGGGTGTGTAGGGCTTTTTCAGCATAAATCACCATTTTCTGAAGCTTGGCTTTTCTGCGTTAACAAAGAAAAAGGAGCTTTCTTTCCAGCTAGACACAGAGCACAGGGCTTCAGGCAAATAGGGGGTTTGTTTTGATAATGAACTTGATATCCAGTTATAACTCATTAATATAGACCACGCAATGTCATCGCAGCTAATTCCTTCATTTTACAAAGCCTGGATCTCAACAAAGCATACTATTGGCCCCAAATGAATTTTAGAAAATGAATAGATGACACAAAGGCCCAGCGGGTTCAAGGCAGAAATGGTACAGCCGTGTGGAAAGCATGAATTTACCAGCGGGCTGTTGCTGCTGATTCAGTCAGGGTCACCAAGCACTCAGACATCGTCTTTGTTTTCACACAGAGGTAGACTTCAGGCCAACAGAACCCAAGCCAAAGAATTCCTTCTATAGGTTCAGGAAGCAGAACAATCCAGACCAACAGATCCCCTAGTTCTGAGAAATTTTAAAGATGAGGAGCTATCATTTAGAACCACAGAGTCCTAGAGAAACCTCAAAGGGCATCTATCCAGTTGTCTATCTAAAGCAGGAGAAATGTGATTGTAACATTGCTGGCTCTGGAGTCTGCCTGACGTAGGATGAGCCCCACTCTGCTACTGCCCAGCTGTATGACTTGGGCAAATCACCTTTTGCTCCAAGCCTCAGTTTTGTTATTGGCAAAATGGGAATACAGGCAGTCCCTACATTTAGGATCCTGATAATTAGGTAGCCAGAGCATCCTGGTCTCCCTAGGAGAGGGCTGACCAGAGGTGGGTGCAGTACTTAGATGTGGTCTGATCTATATTATCTTCCTAGTTGCTGATAAAAATGCTCAGTGGGTCCAGGCAGATACTCAGGGCTTATTAAAACACGACAGGGGTGCCTGGGTGGCTCAGTTGGTTAAGCGTCCGACTTCAGCTCAGGTCATGATGTCACAGCTCGTGAGTTCGAGCCCTGCATCAGGCTCTGTGCTGACAGCTCAGAGTCTGGAGCCTGCTTTGGATTCTGTGTCTCCCTCTCTCTCTGCCCCTCCCCCATTCACACTCTAATGTGTGTGTCTCTCTCTTTAAAAAATAAGTAAAACATTAAAAAAAAAAAAAAAAAAAACAAAGACAGATTAGGAACTTCTTTGCTTCAGGAAGCTTTCTCTGGCTGTCTCCCTTGTCTCCTCCCTCCCCAACTCCACAGTCATAGCTCCTATCTCACATCTGCTCATGAGCCTTGTGTCGCCACCAACAGAGAGGGTCACTGAAGCAGGGACCGCCATTAATGCTCTTTGAATTGACCAATTCATTCAACAACTATTTGCAGCACATCTGTTATGTGCCAGCCTCGTGGAAGACAATAAATATTTGTTGAATAAATTACTTCAAGATCTGCCCCAAGGAGAAGACCTATTATCTCCTTGTACATCCGCTTGCTCTGAACAATACAAATCCTATTTTAAAATCTATTGCTCTTGGTATATATACATTTTTACATTTCCACTCATTCTGGCCTTTAGCTTTTCTGGCAATATTCTAGAAGTCTGTCCACTTCTGGGAACGTGCCCTCCCTGCCATCTTTGGTGAAATTTCTTTGACTCTCCAGCTCACTGGTGCTTTATAGAAGACTAGGTTTCCTTAAACGCTGCCCCCTTGCTTGGTTATCAGAACTTTGCTTACTTACTCATTTCATTTCACTCCTATTCATTCTTTCTTTTTCATTTCATTCAAAATTCATTTTCCGGAGTCCCCCCCCCCCCCCCCCCCCCCCCCATCTAGCGCCGTGTTTCTTTCTAAAAGAGCCTTTGGCCACGAGTCCCTATGAACCTTTTCATCAGATTTTTTAGACATCTCTCTCTAAAGTCTAGTGCAGAACATGACCAGAATTCTCTTCCTTCACAGTACAATATCACCCCCAAGATACATACACTGTGGTCAACTCTCCCCAAAGTTTCCTCCTTTGTTGGTTTCTGGTCCATTTTTCACTTTATTCCTGTGTCTGTCCAGAGATTAAATTCCTGGCAATGCAAATGGCAATTATATCAGATGCTTCACCGTGGGTTTGTAACAAAGGCCTGAAGAACTGGCCTCTCGCAGTTGCAATATCTTGCGTCAGGACCAATTTTGGAGTTTCTAGCATTCACCTGTGTGTTCTGAAGTCTTTCCCACTATTAAATTTTTTCCAAAATCGTTTTGTTCTGACCCAAATACTTTAAAAGAAGACCACCTTTTATTGAAGTATAAGATACACATCAAGGATCCACTGCCAGGTGTGGGGGAAACTGGCACTTTCGAACAGTGAGGGCGGGAGTGACAATCTGTACATTTTTGGAGCATGGTTTTAAATATATTAAGATTCTTTATTTAGCCATTTCACTTTTAGGTACTGACCACACAAAAATGTTCCTATAAGTACTGTTCTCAAGAATAGCTACATGTAGGGGCACCTGGGTAGCTCAGTGGATTAAGTGGCCGACTCTTGATATAGGCTGAGATCGTGATCTCACAGGTTCGTGAGATCAAGCCCCACATCTGGCTCCATACTGTCAGCCTGGAGCCTTTTTTGGGATTCTCTCTCTCCCTCTTTTTCTGTCCCTCCCCGACTTGCACCCTCTCTCTCAAAAATAAATCAACGAATATTTAAAATGAAAAAATATACATACAATCAAAATATATATACAAAAAATATTTAAAATATGCATACATTCTTGAATATAGGTATATGCATATGTTCAAGAAATGTATATGTTCTTGAGTATACACACACATGTACACACACACACACACACACACACACACAAAAGATGCTTATCATGGTTATATTTTGTCAGAAATATTTTGGTTGCCAGTTACAAAAAAACCTCCTCAAACTTGCACAAGCAAACAAGAAGGTGAAGAGGTATTAGAGATTCACATTACAGAAAACTCTAGAGAATATGGCTTTAGGGGATTTAGCAGGATCTGGGAGCTTACACAAAGTCATCAGGAATCTGCCTCCTATATTCACTGGCCTCATTTCCATCCAGGCTGATTTTATTCTAATGCAAAAGCTCTCCATTGTGTGTCAAAATGGCCATCAGCAGCTCCAGGCTCAAATCCTTCTGGCTTAATAACAGTAGGAAAAAAGAAGCTTCTCTTTCCCAAATGAAGCATCAAGAGTCCCATCCCTGAATTATCCACCTGGATATTGCCCACCCTTGGAGTTGACAGAACTGGAGTCACCCACACCTGAACCTCAGGCACTGAGAGTGGGGGAAGGGTAAATTCTTGAGAAGAAAATCCAGATGCTTTGATCCAAAGAAGGCAACCCAAATGCTGAAAAGGCAAAAAACAGAACATGTCTACTGCAACAACATCAGTATTATTTTTAAAACTGAGGACAACCTAAAATCTGCATCGATAGGAGGGTCAAATAATGTCATGTACATGCATGCTATGGAATATTATGCAGCCACTAAAACAAATAAAGTAGATCCATATGTACAGACATGGAAATATGGCCATTATGTGTATATATATAGTTTGGTGGAGGGCAAAGGTGAGTGCTGTATGTACATTTCAATGAGTGTGACCATGTGATTTCTTGTCCAAACTGGACACTTATCGGGGTGAAAGGAGGGGATATAATTAATTACACTGGGACAACATATATAATTGGAGATTGTCCTGGGAAAACACATATGAACAGTGGCCAGGATTATAATCCCATATTTGTTAAAATTTCTGTATATCTATGTCTGTATATTTATATACGTGTGTGTGTATGTGTGTGTGTGTGTGTAACGTGTGTGTGTATGTGTGTGTGTGTGTGTGTATAATTTGCCTTTATTTAATAAAGATTTGGAGGTTGGGTGCCTGGCTGGCTCAGTTGGTAAAAGAATGCTACTCTTGATCTTGGGGGAGTCGTGAGTTCTTTGAGCCCTACACTGGGTGTAGACCTTACTTTAAAAAAAAAAGCGTTACTTAAAAAAATATATGAGAAGGGGAAAAGTGGGGGGTATTTTATTTTATTTGTTGAGATATAAATTACATGCAGTAAACTGTTCAAATCTTAAATTGCAGCTCAGTTAAATTTTACCTATCTATATACCTGTGTAACCACCACCTCAATCAAGATAGGAAATGTGCCCATCATCCCAGAAGATTCCCTCAAGTCTCTTCCTTATCAACGCTGCCCTCACTCAGAAGCAACGGCTCTCCTAACTTCTTTCACCAGAGATTGGTTTTGCCCATTCTTGGACATCATATCATGAAACCACAGGGCATGTTCTCTCTTACTTCTGACTGCTTTTGCTACCATTATACCTGTGAAATTTATCAGTGGTTCATTCTTTTTTTTATTGGTGGATAGTGTTTCATTGTTTGTGTACACTATAACTTATTTAAATGCTGTACCATTGATGGACATATAGGGTGGTTCCAGTTTGGGGCTATTATGAATAAACCTGCTTGGACATTCCTTTACGTCTTTCATGTGAACATATATTATATGTTCCATATAATAAAACCATATATTAATGATTTAAAATTCTTGTAGGCATTGCTGGGTCACAGAATAGGGGTATACTTAATTTTATCAGAAATCACCAACATTCCAAAGTGTCAGCCACGTAGGAGAGTTCCAGGTCCTCCACATCCTCATCGAAATAGCCTTTTTAATTTTAGCCTTTCTGGTAGATGGGTAGTGAGAGCTGACTATGTCTTCAGTTTACATTTCCCTGATGAGTAATGATGTTGACCATCTTTTCTTATGTGTTGACTAGCCATTTGGATTCTCCTTTTGTGAACTGAGTTTTCTCTCTCTTTTTTTTTCATTGGGTTGTCTTTTTATTATTGATTTGTAGGAATTCTTTATATATCCTGGATATGAGTCTTTTGCCACATGTATGTATATATCTACATAGGCTCTTCTTATGTTTTTAATGGTGCCTACCCACTATGAGCAAGCATTCTTAACGAAGTCTAATTTATCAACGTTTTTGTATTATAATGGTTGCTTTTTTCTATATTTATATAAAGCCACAAGACATAGTTATTAATATTGCTTTAAACAGTCCATCTTCTACCAATGTGAACATGCATCTACTCTTTCTGGTCTCTATTATTTCCTGTGGATCCCTATTTCTATCTGAGGTCAACTTCCTCCAGCCTGGAGACTTGCTTTAGTATTTCTTGTGGTGCAGGATTGCTGGTGACAAATTCCCTCAGCTTTTGTGTGTTTGTAAAGCCATTATTTTGCTGTCATTTTTGAAGGATATTTTTATTGGCTACAGAACTAGAGGTGGGCAGGATTTTTGTTTTTGCTTTTTAGGGCCCTAACGATGTCATTCCATTGTCTGATCGCTTTTATAATTTCTAGAAAGAAGGCTTCCCTCTCTGGAATTTTAGTCCATCTCCTCTTCTTTCATTCCCACAGCTTTTCAGGGTCTTTGAAAATATTATTTTTGTCATTTATCCTTTTATCTTCTTGTTGCAGTGAGAACAATCAGTTTCCACTAACTGGCGCATCAGCTCAGAAACTGAAGTCAACCTCTTACTGGGGAAAATTCAAGCTTGCTGCTCTTTTTCCTTCCTTCACTCGTTTTTTGTTTGTCCATTTTTTCTTTCCTTCCATTTTTCCCTTTGTCTTTTTTGCTTCATTTATTTCTTAATCGACTTGTCGGAGTATAATGTACGTACAATAAAATGCAAACATTTTAAGTCTCCAGTTCAACAAGATTTGACAAACGTAGGCAACCACATGACCACCCACCACCCCAGTTCAAACAGAGAGCAGTTCTATCATCTGGGAAAAGTCCCTCCTGCCACACTGGAGTCAAGCCCTTCCTCCCACCTCAGTCCCAGGCAGCCACTGATATACCTTATCACCGTAGATGACTTTTGCCTGCTCTCAATTTCCCTATGAATTTAATCATAAAATACATAGTCTTCTATCTCTAGCTTTTCTTTAGTCAACATGTCTTTGACACTCAGCCATGTTGTTGGATATACCAGTAGTTTTCCCCTTGTCATTGTTGAATTGTATTCCATTGTATGAAAGTATCAAAGTGTATCCACTCTCTTGTTGATGGACATCTGAGTTGGTTCCGGTTTTTCTTCCTTTTTGAAATCTGCAATGCTATGAGTAATTTGCTAGTGCATCTCGTAACTGACGCCCATCCTGGTGAACAGAGCAGAGTCCTGGCCCTTGTGTAAGCTTCAGCCTAGAGGACAGAGGGTGGGGCGAGTGATCTCAAGCATGATGAGTGTTGCAGAAAGGCAAACGTAGGCTGCCACAGAGCAAACGTCAAGAACACCTAGTTTAGTCCAGGACTTCAGGAAAACCTCCCTGGAGAAACATTTGAGATGAGAATCAAGGATGGTGGGGGTGGAGGGGGAACACAGTGAACTTTGAGGCAGGGTCTGGGGTGTAAAAGAACACTCAGCCTACACGGAAGGCCAACACAATTAGTGCATCACTGAAATCTACACAGTGACAGAGGCACTGCCATAGACATTTAAAAAAATACATTATTTCATTTAATCTCCGGAACAACTGTGGGAAGTATCTGAGTGCCATTTTACCAAGGAGGAGACTGAGATTCAGGGAAATGAGATAACTTGTCCCAGATGACAAGTCAGTGGTAAACCAGGATTCAAATCCAGCTCCGTCTGGCTCCCAACGCCCATGCTTCCCTCCTGACCTGAGGTCAACCCTGGTTAGACTGAGTGCAGGGAAGATGGAGAGACAGGAGTAGATTAGAGAAAGCCCCATGGACACTAAAAAATATATACATACTTATTAAGTAAATAAATGTCTAAGAAAAAAATCTTTAGCATATTGTTTGTATTTACTTAATTGCTTAAAAACAAACATCACTGCCATATTTATCAAATCCTATCCATTCTACCCCACAATGTCGCATTATATAGACTTTGGTGGTAGTGATGGTGCATGTGTGTGTGTGTGTGTGTGTGTGTGCTGGGTTAGAGGCAAGAGCTAGAAAAAAGTGGGATCAGAGAAACACCAAGAGGTGTTTACAAACTAAAGGGCAGAGAAATCTATCAGTTAACCAAAGTGGAATAAATGGTATTGACAATTAATTTATATTCTCAGAAGCAGTGAGCAGAGAACGCTGCCTGGACAATGAAAGTGTCACTGGGAGCTTTTATTTTTGGTGTCGCCTGCATGTAATTTGTCCCCTTTTCACATAGAAGTACGTGGTATTAACTGGGAGATGTGATTAGAATACTAGCAGAGGCTGACTTTCTTGGGAAACAGACAGGCGGGGGCCTAACAGCCGATGGAGATCAGAGACGGTCTCTCTCCAGTAAATTCACAAATTGCAGCCTGCTTAATAAGGGAAGGGCATTGGGGCCGACACTGCAGTGTTTAAAAGAACCATGCCTCAGGGTGCCTGGGTGGCTCAGTGGGTTGAGCGTCCGACTTCAGCTCAGGTCATGATCACTGGTCCACGAGTTCGAGCCCCGCGTCGAGCTCTGTGCTGACAGCTTGGAGCCTGGAGCCTGCTTCAGATTCTGTCTCCTTCTCTCTCTGCCCCTTCCCCGCTCATGCTCTGTCTCTGTCTCTCAAAAATGAATAAACGTTAAAGAAAAAATATTTTTAAAGAACCGTGCCTCCCACCTGGCATCCCAGCCCCCCAGTAATAGAAATGGCTAAGACACACTGAGAGTTTACCTGCTATATGCAAACTGCATTGAGGTGTTTTGCATGAACTCATTCATTTCATCCCCAAACAAACATAGAAGGGATGTGATCCTATTATCCCCATTTTAGAGGAAAGAAAACTGAGGACACAGACATTTAATGACTTGGTCCAGAGTATGAAACCAGAAGCCCCTTCTGCTTTTCACCAAAGCCCTTGATTTTACACCTTTGGTTTATCCAGGATCCACACCTCATAGAGGAGAGAGAGCACAGGTGGGACACAAGATGACAGACACTCCCTGCTGGAACGCCTGAGAAACCCCACTCCCATGGAGACAGAGAAATTGTGCTCTGGGGATGGAGGGGGAAGGGTGATGCTCCAAGAGGAAATCCAAGCAGTCAGAGAGAATTGTAACATTCCCAGAATGCATGTGCCCATTCTCCTAATTTGATGGATAGGAACACTGAGGTCCACAGCAAGGCCAGTGGGCATCATGTTTGTTTCTCACAAGAAATCCAGCCTTCAGGCACCCACAGGATCCCTGTAGGATCAAGGGGGGCCACCCCAGAAGGTGTCTCGTAGGTAATAATAGAAGTGATGGCAAACACTTCTATTGTGTGTGTCATGTGCCAGGCACTGTTCTAACTACTTTCACAAAGAGTAACTAATTTTTAAAATTTATTTATTTATTTTGAGAGAGAGCAAGCAAGTGGGGGAAGGGCAGAGAGAGAGGCAGAGAAAGAATCCCAAGCAGGCTCCACACTGTAGGCACAGAGCCCAACATGGGGCTCAGTCTCAAGATGGTGAGATCATGACCTGAGCCAAAAATCAGGAGTCAGACACTTAATCAACTGAGCCACCCAGGCGCCCCAAGATTAACTAATTTAGCTTCCATAAACCCTAAAGGGTAGATACTGTTATCATCTATTTTACAGAAGAGGAAACTGAAGAACAGAAAGGTTAAGTGGCTTCTCTGAGGCCACATAGGTCCACGGTCCCACCCTCTGAATTAATTCCAGCCCTCATCCTTCACATTACAGCCTTTTTACCTCTGCAGAAAGAGCTGTCAAGCTTTCCTTCATTCCTCTGTGGAACACTCATGGCTTTCTTTCCCCACATGATAATCCTGCATCCTGGATTCCCCGCTGAACTCCACATTTGACAGATGGGAGCTTCGCACCTTTCCTTACTAATATGGAACGAGCACTCCATGTCAATGTCTGCGTGCATGAGCTCAGGAGGCAGACCCGGATCTGAGTCCCAGGTGTGCCCTTCACCGTGACCTTCACGAAGCTTATGTGATGTACGGTTCAACATGTGAGCTCTGCTCAAATGCCCATCAGCTGACGGGGGGATAAACAAGATGGGGCATATGCACACAGTGGAATATTACTTGACCTCAAAAAGGGAATGATGTACCGATCCATGCAACAATATGGATGAGCCTTGCAAAAGCCAGACCCAAAAGTACTCATAGCATGTGATCCATTCATATGAAATTCCGGGAAAGGAAAATCTCTAGAGACAGAAAATAGGTTCCTGGTTTCCAGGGGTTGGGGAGATCGGTAGGATAATGGAGCGATACCTAAAGAGTTTCTTTCCGAGCTGATGAAAATGTTCTAACCTTGACCGTGGTGTCGGTTGCACAGATCAGTACATGTACTAAAACCACCATGAGAATGTGCACTTTAAACGGGTGAACTGGGTGGTATGTGAATTACATCCCAATAAAGCTGTTGAAGGAGAAGAAATGAGGGAAGAGGAGGAGAAAGAAGGGGAGGAAGAAGAGGAGGAAGAGGGAGCTCTGGAGCCTGGGGTCAGATACCAGACCTACCACCGTGTAGCCGTGCAGCCTCAGCTAGCTGCCCGGGCCTCCCTTTTCCTGTCTAGTAACAGCTGAGGACGGTGGTCAATGTTTAGCAGTCGGCACAGCGAGGCCTCCAGACTCCTTAACCCTTTGGCTGCTGGATCATGAGGAGGTCCAGGGGCAGTGCAGGAGAGGACTGGGGTGGCCAGGGGTGGGGCACAGAGGGTGAGTCCTTGCCAACCAAAGAAGAACTAGAGACTTCTGAGCTTAAAGTTTGCAACCACGAGAGAAACCGCAGGAAATTCAGTTTGTCATTAGCAGCCCCGGAAGCCGTGACTTGCAGGAATATATCAGGGTGTCGGGAGCCCATCTCCTCCTGCCCTTTTGGAGCACTGGTTTTCCAGCGTGGAGATTTCCATATAATTAACGCAGGTTCATAAATGTGCCCAACTCGGGTTTCCATGGAGACTCCCTGAGCTTAATTAACACGGCCAGGGTTGCACACGGCTCCTGGGTTCAGGCTACCCTCCACTTACTCGCCATTTTATTTTTAATACCCCAAATTTAATAGGTGCTAATTATTTCTCCTCCTCCACTGGTGTCAGCCTGTTCCTTTTCCTCTTTCTTCTTCTTTCTTGCTTTTTGCTAATTAATACCTCTGGAGGAGGAAGAAGAGAGGAGGAAAGACAAAGCCTGTTTTCTTGGGCGACGGAGGAGGAACCCCAACTGGCAGCTGCAGAGGGAGGTGATGGATAAAAACCAGGCGGGCAGGTTTGTACAAGGACATGAAAATGCGACCCAGGCGTGCCCTTATTTGGGGCCTTCTTCACCTCTGCTTGGGGGAACGGATGCAGAATGTAGGCTGGTGAAGTCACTATATTTGGAGAGGAAGACGCTTGCAGTGTAGTTTTAGAAAGATTTACGGTGCGCAAAACTCCGAGGCTTATCTCCGACCAGTCTTTCCTGAAGTCCAGAAAGGGGTGAAAATTGCAAGCGGAGGCCTGACAAATTACGTTTCCAGTTTCACCGGGTTAAAGAACACTTGTATCACATTGCGCTTCTCGAATCTGCAGAGCAGGTGAGATTCAGAGAGCGGCGGGAGTTTAAAGCCAAACAAGTTATTGAAAGCTAGTGTAAGGTCCCTAGGAATCATTCTTGCCTGAGAAACAGTGACGTGTGGTGGTTAAGAATATGACTTTATTGGCTGTGCAACCAGGGGCAAGTCACTTCACCTCTCTGAGCCTTAGCGTCCCCATCCATAAAATGAGGACAACAGTAATACCTTGAGGGTTTGTTATGAGGACAAATAGGTCACGCATTGAAACAGCATCTGGCAAGTTAAGTAATCGCCACCTAGTGTTAATTACCATCGTCCGCCACAGCCCTGGCACCTAGCACGGGGCCCAGCATAGAGTCGCTGCCAGTTGGTGATTGGCAAATGAATGAATGTGATCAAATGGGGGTCCAGAGCCCTGCCAAAGGAATCAGTAAGTGCCCCATTACCCACATTTGTTTCTTTCTTTTTAAAAAAAAATTTTGGGGGGCGCCTGGGTGGCTCAGTCGGTTAAGCGTCCGACTGCAGCTCAGGTCATGATCTCACGGACTGTGAGCTGGAGCCCCACATCAGGCTCTGGGCTGATGGCTCAGAGCCTGGAACCTGCTTCCGGTTCTGTGTCTCCCTCTCTCTCTGCCCCTCCCCCGTTCATGCTCTGTCTCTGTCTCAAAAATAAATAAACATTAAAAAAAATTTTTTTTTAAATAAAATAAAAAATAAATAAATTTTTTTTTTTATTTTTTTTTTCAACGTTTATTTATTTTTGGGACAGAGAGAGACAGAGCATGAACAGGGGAGGGGCAGAGAGAGAGGGAGACACAGAATCAGAAACAGGCTCCAGGCTCTGAGCCATCAGCCCAGAGCCTGACGCGGGGCTCGAACTCCCGGACCGCGAGATCGTGACCTGGCTGAAGTCGGACGCTTAACCGACTGCGCCACCCAGGCGCCCCAATAAATTTTTAATGTTTATTTATTTTTGAGAGAGAGAGAAAAAGAGAGAGAGAGAAACAGAATATGAGTGGGGGAGGGGCAGAGAAAGGAGGAGACACAGAATCTAAAGCAGGCTCCAGGCTCCTAGCTGTCAGCACAGAGCCTGGTGCTGGGCTCAAACCCACGAACCATGAGATCATGACCTGAGCCAAAGTTGGATGCTTAACCAACTGAACCACCCAGGTGCACCCCCCTTTTTTTGTTTTTAATTTTTTCACTTTTGTCTCTTAATCTACTTCTTACAAGCAAGAATTTCAAATTTAAATGCCCTCAAGGACTAGGTAGGAAATACAAACGAGTAACTAGGCTTGCACATGAGGACACATAGCTCTCTATCAAACACTAGGGAAGTCCTGGCCAGACCCTGCCTTGGGACTGTGTCAGAAACAGTGGTCACTCAACCTGTCCCAACCTGTCCCAAATCTGACTTAGTCACAGCCCCATCCCTGCACTCGAGACAATTCCAAACAACACAACCCATTTTTAATGGGTTCAGTTTCTCTCCAACCCACAGCATCCATAATGAATTAACGAAAGCATATCAAATACAATCACTCATTGTTGTTAAGTTCTTGGCAAAGTCACCAAACGTCAGGCAGTTGGCTAGCTCCGTGGTGCTGTCCACGTCTGGGACTGTGCCTTAAGTTGTCATAATAATGAATTGCCGTGCTCACTTAGGCTTGGGCACGGATCCAGGACATCATGTTGGGCTGAGAAGAGAATTACTTCTCAAAGGTGACACCTTGTACCTCATTTACAAGGCGACAATCCCAAACACACATCACAGTCGCATGGCTGAGAGAAGACTCTTTTCAACACAGCTCTTTAAACCTGTACTTCAGGGTCTGAAATCTATTTGAAGGGGTCACATGGATGGGGCATTGAGGATGTTCCTTCTTGTCCATCTCGGCTTCGTCTCTGACATACCCCCGCCCACGCCATCCCCCCGCCGGCCTAGGACTCAAAGGCTGAAAGGCATATGCTTAGTGATAACAATGTAGGCCTAGAAGTGGCAGGGGCATTCGTCAAAAACACTTGTGCTCCAACTGTCAGGTTTAGAATATGTGAGCAGGTGTCTAATCAGCTTGAGCCCTAGAACCCAGATGCCTTGGCTATTGTTGGGTGCTTTCGCCCTCCCTACCTGATTCCGTATCTTGAAACATCCTCCTATTTCTTCATTAAGTAACCACCGCTGGGGAATTGATTCCTTCTATGAGAGAGCAAGATCGTGAAGTTGTGCTACATCAGCAAATAGATAATTGAGATGATTAATAAAACAATGCAGGACCCGCAAGTGATGCCTGCATCCGGTGGGGACATAGTGAGTGGAGGGTAGGGTGGGGAGAGGCTTAAATCCAGAAAATTCCAGGGATTTGTCTCCAGCGCCCAAATCTCATAGTTCCCAACCTATTTGCAAGGCCTAGACAGAGCAATGGCTTAATAAATAGTTGTGGAATGAATGAAGGATTCGGTGGCTGATGTGTCAGGAACAACAACTATCTTTATAGTCAGAACTAGGTTAGAATCCCAGATCCTCACTTGTATGCTATAAAACCTTAGTCTAGACACTTCTTGTCGGAGCCTCAGTCTTCCCACTGTCAGAATCTCAGAAGCTGCCCCAAGCTGCTATTTAGATTTCTCTACAATAAACCCCACCATCCACCCGTTTCTCCAAGCAGCTGCACTCTCTTACCCCAAAGGTTGTTCATTTCTTTGGGAATAGGCTCGCTTCTAGACCTCAAGAAAAACACTGCCTTGCAATTCTCCCTCTCCCTCCTGCAGAACCTGGGTGGGAACCCCGTGCCTCTCTCTCTGTTGGAGGTACCATCCACTACATCCACTATTGACAGGCACTTCTGCTGGTTTCCTGTGGCGATGATCCCACCCAAAGACCCTCCCAAACCTGCCCATCTCAGGTGGGAGATGACATCAAGACACAGTCCAGTATGACGGCTGAGCATAATATTTAAGAGTCTGGGTTTTTTTTATAAATTTTTTTTTTTTTCAACGTTTATTTATTTTTGGGACAGAGAGAGACAGAGCATGAACGGGGGAGGGGCAGAGAAAGAGGGAGACACAGAATCGGAAACAGGCTCCAGGCTCTGAGCCATCAGCCCAGAGCCCGACGCGGGGCTCGAACTCACAGACCGCGAGATCGTGACCTGGCTGAAGTCGGACGCTTAACCGACTGCGCCACCCAGGCGCCCCAAGAGTCTGGGTTTTGAAGTTAGGTGAAGCTAGGCTTGAAGCTGGGCTCTTCTGCTTAGTAGCTGTGCCACATTGCCTCTCTGAGTCTGGAAAGTTGGGGTATATATAATATGAATCTTTCAAGGGTTTGTGAGCTTTAGAGTTGATGAGTAAAAAGCATGGTAGCTGAGGGGCCCCTGGGCAGCTCAGTTGATTAAGCGTCCAACTTTGACTCAGGTCACGATCTCACGGTTCCTGAGTTCCAACCCCTCGTCGGGCTCTGTGCTGACAGCTCAGAACCTGGAGCCTGCTTCCGATTCTGTGTCTCCCTCTCTCTGTCTCTCTCTCTCTCTCTCTCTGCCCTTCCCCTGCTTGCACTCTCTCTCTCTCTCTCTCAAAAATAAATAAAGAACATTAAAAAAATTAAAAAAAAAAGAAGCATGGTAGCTGAGAGCCATCCTCACATAGCCATGGATTCTGGGGTGCCAGGGTAGCAAAAATTAAGGCCAAGACCATCATCTGGCAAAATCTTAGAGGTCTGAATGACACAGGAAGAACCCCCCGCACCATGGAAGTCAAGCAGTGCCTTGCTCCTAACCTTCTTGAAAGTTCTTCAGTCTTCAGCACCCACCAAAGAATCTCCATGCTCAGAACCATCTCAGTGCTGCCCAAGGGCAGGCCACCTTGTCAGGAGGCATAACATAGATTTCACACAACACCCAGGCCCTGCTGCCCAGAGGTCGCTTTACAAGCCACCAGTGGTAAGCAGGATGATTTTATGTATGCAGCCACTTTTAATCTCAATAATCATGTGTTAATTTAGATGGTGCATCAGAAAAAAATTTAATAAGCACTTGAAAGGCATAAAGTCATGGATATTATTGCTGAGAAGGAAACGAAATAGATACTTAAGGTTAATAAAAAAAAAAAAACCACGTAAGTGTCTATATGGATACCACAACAGATGATGATGATTATACAAAATTATACAATAGACTATGATGATTATAGGTGGACGTCTGGATTATGGAAAACACGGGATCAGGCAGAGGGGAAAGGTCAGGTTTAAGACGCAGAAATGCCCTGATATGCAGGTCAGGTCCCAACCCTAGAGCAATATTAACTCGCCGATGCTAAATGGGAATCTTCCAATTCTTTTTCAGTCACGAAATGCCTCGCGCATAATACGCGCTGGGGAAACAATCACGGTCTTTCTCTGGTGCTCAAGCATAGGTGGTTGGGGCAGACTGACCTAAGGGAAGGCTGGGCAACCAATCCCATTCTACACCAGCGGCAGCCTTGGGACCCTAAGCAAGTTACTCAACCTCTCTGAGCCTCAGTTCCCTCACTTGAGATGGGGCTTTTCATCAGACCAGCCCTGCTCATCCAAGTTAAGGCACTTTCTCGACACGTTCATTCCCACACCACTTACTACACGCCTAGTCATGTCGGACTGTGTGCCTGGCTGGCCCCGTGTCAAACAATATGCCATCCAACACAGAACAGTGTGATGGGTTTGACACCACGCTGGTTAGAGTTTATACCCCCGTTCTCCCACCAACCCGGTGTTACCTGAGGCAAGGTGTTTCCCCTCTGGGGGGGGGGGTCCCCTCACCTGTAAAATGGAGGAGGGTCCGCATTCATTTCCCCCAAGTTCTCATTAAGAGAAGCTTGGCTTGGCCCCTCTTCCAGCCATCCACATGTTTCTGAAGTATACCAGTTCTGACATCGCAGAGACCAAACATGTGGGTGATTGACTGCATTTTTCACATTTCATTTGTCATCTCGACAGGCTTTAAGTGCATGGATAATGAACTCCGAATTCCAAATGAACTTAAACCAATTCCTTTCCCCTCTCTCTTGGAGGCGAGAAAGGTTTCTTTGAAGGAAACGAGGACTTCATCTTTTTCTTTTTCTGCTCTTGGCAGGACAGCAAGGCTTGCCCAAGGCTGCATGGTGGGAAGCCGGCTTGCCCAAAGGAGAAGGCATATGCTGTGGGGGGGGGGGGGGGGGGGGGTTCAGTGTGGTGGCTGGACACACAGGTTTTGGGATTCCAAAAGCCCTGGGTTCCAATCCCACCTCTGTCACTTAACTGGCTGGGAGACTTTCATCCGGTTACTTGACATCTTGGGGCCTTCCTCTTGCTTGTGTGGATAATAATACCTACACCACTGGGTTATTGTAAGGATTAGATATACTAAAACTAAAGCCACCTGGGTGGCTCAGTCGGTTAAGCGTCTGACTTCAGCTCAAGTCATGATCTCACGGTTCATGAGTTCAAGCCCCACGTCAGGCTCTGTGTTGACAGCTCAGAGCCTGGAGCCTGCTTCAGATTCTGTGTCTCCCTCTCTCTCTGCCCCTCACCCCTCTCACACTCTTTCTCTTTCTCTCTCAAAAATAAACATTTCAAAAAATGCTGAATGTATGTATTACGTCCCTTCTCAGAGTAAGCTTTGATGCTATTATTACCCCCATATTAGAGATGAGAAAACCGAGGCACAGAGAGGTTAACTAGCCCCACTTCAGAGATAGCAAGTGGTAGAACCAGGAAAGGAAACATTAAAGAAATAGTAACCACACAGATCATTACAATTGGGAAAGAAAGAGTGTGACAAGAAATGCTATAAAGGCATGACGGGGTTTGGGGAAAATGTCTCCCAGGAATGGGTCTATACAGACAGGAAATTTTTGCCCCAGTGACGTATGTGCTGGTAAATGTTTAACAGCCAGTCTCCAGGAAAAACAAAAAATAAATAGCAGACAAAAGACCCTAGTTTGTAGTGTTTGCCTATTTCTGTGGTGTAAATACCCCCACCGTGGCTGATTCCAAGCCACCAAGGCCAAGTTGGGAAGGAGACACGCATGGTCAGTTCACACCAAGTCACGTGCACAAGCTAGCAGAGCATTTTTTTTGTCCCCACCTGACTTCCAATAATTTCCCTGGAAAGACTCCCTTGGCTGCCTTTCCTGGGCCACATCGCAGGCTGTGCTGGTGTGGACAGACGGAATGTGTGCATAAGGCCGCGGACTAGCTCTCTGTGGGTAACTCACCGAAGGTTGCGTTTGATTGGGTCAGTCCCTAATGGGGCGTCGGGTCAGGGAGTGGGGGGGAACAGTGCCCTTCCTCACCCCCAGTGGCTCCCTGCACACAACAGTGATGGTTTTCAGCAAGATGGACAGCCTGGAGCTGTGGAGGGGGAGGTGGCTCTGATGTCATTAAAATTTCATGTATTTCTGGTGCACGTGAAATGTAATGTGGGAGGCTGCCCCGAAGAGCCCCGGAGCCCGTTTCCAAAATGAATCAAGTCCACAGCGCCTTCCTGCAGAGGACGGCCACCCCCTTCCTCCGGAGCTCTTAATGTAAAGTCTGACAAATGTAGAGCCGCCTAATTAACTTGACTATTGTCTCCTAAAAATACCTCTTCTTCTGGCTTTCCTTTGGCGAAAAGAGCAGACTGGTAATCAGACGGAAAGGTCACATTACACCAGGGAGTGGGACTGTGTTGCACACCCACTCTCCCGCGCAGATTCGTGTGTTGGACACGTTTCCTCTCTGTACTTCATTAATAACTCAGAAAGCGTGGCCACCTTCAGAGAAAACCCGCTTGCTGCCTCCCCCAGTGAAGCTCAGCTCCCTCGGTCCTAGCAGTGGAGAACTCCCTCCCTGAGTGGCTGATGGGGGTTTTCCAAACCTCCTTGCACCGCAAGACTCTTCCTCCACCGCCTTGCTTCCTCCTGTGCCGCCTTTCCGCAAATGCCTGCAGGTGTCCAATTAACCGTAAGGAAGACGCGGGCTCGAGGCAGCCACAGGAACATCGGCACTCGTGTCAGTGCGGGTCCTTTGGAAAAGCAAGTACCGAGACAGAGTTAGAAGCGCAGGAGATATGTTGGGGGTGATGCGTGTGAAAGTCAGAAGAGGAGGAGAGGGAACAGGACGCAGCAGGCAAAGCATTCAGATTGGGATGAAGTCCCACGGCGGGGAAAGAAGAGAAGATAGGAAGAGGTGTTGAGTAGGAAGAGCATCAGACTGCCGTCCAGCTCCGAGAAAGTCTTGGCCAGCCTCATGGAGAGTTCCAGAACAAAGACTGCCTACTGGAGGAGCCGTGTGTCGGGCAGAAATGGCCAAGCCCTGGGGTGCTCACGGTGCTCCGTTACTGGCCGAGGCTGTCCAGGGAGTGAGTGTCCTCAGCTCCAATGCTTTGGTTTTAAATGACTCAGGGGGGATGACCTAAGTGCAAGGCAGGGGCATCTCAGGATGTTGGCTTTGTTCTGCCCATTCTCGATCCTCACATAGATTCTTATCCTTTAAGCCGTTTGTCCTATGTATTCCCCACATTGGGGCCACACTGTAGGTGATGGGGCGTCAGTAACTGGGAGTGGAGGTCACTTCCCCCATGTCAGAATATAGGGGGGTGTTCTGTGCCTGCAAGGACTCTGGGCTGGAGAAAGACCTTGCCCTGGTCTGGGTGGGAGAGTATTTGCAGGCCGCTAAGAGACCGTGTGGATGGGGACTCTATACCCTTTCTATTCCAAACCAAGTCACCAGAGACAGAGAAGTAGAATAGGAAGTATTTCTCAACTGTCATAAAGCCCCACAAAAATCTGGGAAACTCAAATAACCAATTCTAGTTTTTTATTCTCAGTGTTTACATGCACAAGTGATAGCATAAATACATCAGCCTTGCGAACAATTACAATGTCACAAATAAGGCCGAAAGCCCCGCTGAACCCAGAAGTAGGTGTTGTTAACTGTTCAGTGATTCCTTCCACAGTCCCCCCGCTCTCATTCACAACTGGAAGTAGAACAAACTTGAAATCACAGCCAGGACCACACGGTTCCACAGTCTTTCCATTTTACCTCTAACCGTTTTCTCCTGCACCACATGTAACTGTGAACACGGGCTCTTAAATGCTTTGCCGGGAAGTATGAAGCAGGGCTAACTGTATGCCAGGCACAGTGCTAAGTACCTCAATTAATCTTTACGACAGCCCTGGGAGGGATGGTGTTATTGATCCCATTTTACTGACGCACAAACTGAGGCTCAGATTGTAACTGGTCATAATGAGTGTCACAGATGGCATTTGAATCCAGGCCTATCAACTATGACATCTACCTCCCAGGACACGACTGAAATTTGATCCCCCTTCCAACAAGTAGCAAGTGCATTGCTGAAATTGCTTTCTTTTGCCAAACTCCCCAAGGCACAAGCCCGGATAACATCACAGGGAAAGCCCTATACGCTGACACGGGACTGTCACGACACAGAGAGCGGGCCTGCCGGATGTGGGCAGAGAGCCAGACCCACCGATGGAATCCTCCTTCTGTACATGCTGGCAAGCCGCCAATCTAAGATGTCGGTAACAGCTGACGCTCAGCCAGAGCCAACACATTCTGGCAGTTCTGGGATCAAGGGAGCACGGTCATCGGATGCCCAGCTTCATCCAGAGGTTCTCCTCTCATCCTGTAGACCCGCAGCTCAGCCTGGTGAAGTCATATCAGACAGGAGCCAATTCTGACATTGAAGAGGAGAACAAAAAAACAAACAAACAAAAAAAACCAAACAAACCATGACAGGGGCTTGTGCCAAAGCTGTGTTAGAAAGCTAAAAATAGCTGCTGCGGATGGCCACAGATCACGAAACGCATATGTCGACATAAGAGCCCCGTGTAAAATCGTCCCACGTGGGGTGTCCTCTAAGCCACTCACAATTAAGCTTAAGTGATGATACACAGAACATCATTTTGCAGGTGGAGGACCCTCCAATGCTTCGTGGTCTGGGGACCCAGGAGGTGTTGGGCGGGCCAGCCTGGACTGAAGAACGGCCAGGGCTTGCATCTGGAGGTCTTGGCAGCCCCACTGCCATTTGTGAGTGTTGACTGGGGGCCCAGGGGACCCATGGCACTGTTCTGGGCTTTGTCAGGACACAGGAATAAAGAAAGAGCGTGGCATAGCGTGGCAGAGATGGGTTAGTGTCTATTCGATCCTCACCACCACTCTTTGAAATGGTACTCTAACAATCAGAGAATGTCTGGCACATAGTGGGCCCTCTATGAAACGTTATTTAGACCCAATTCCTCCCTGAATATATTTCCAGTGAAATGTGCACACAGATGAAGTGAAGATTTAACTGCCATAATAACGCATAATAATTCACCTGCATCTAAACTCTGGATGCACATGGGAATTGACATGTGGGAGACGCTAGACCTTGAAAGGTTGTTGGCTGGTGTGAACTGACCCAAAGAAGCTACTGAAGGGGGTAATAACCCTCACGTGGTGGCTTCACAGTCAGGCAGGTGGGAGTCTGAACACCTTCCGAGGATACAAAGCAAAGCTACAGCCGAACATCTACAGCAGGTGAAATGCAGATGTGAATTAAGTACAGATGTGCAGAAAGTGGACAAAGTCAAGCCCAGCTCTGGCGGTGACCAAATTGTCTGTCTGAGGATGCAGGCAAGAAGGTACCTTGTGTCCCTGAAATGGGCACAGATGGAATCTGACTGTGGAGTCGGGACTACAAGAATCTTCTAGTTCATCCTCCACATGCTCATGCTCTAGGAGGTGGCCAAGGGTCTCAGAACCATTCCGGATAATTTCCAAATATCGGATCCAACTCTCTTTCATGCAGGTTTACTTTTTTTTTTATTTTTTAATTTTTTAATGTTTATTTGTTTTTGAGAGAGAGACACAGGGAGAGGGGAGGGGCAGAGAGAGAGGGAGACACAGAATCTGAAGCAGGCTGCAGGCTCTGAGCTGTCAGCACAGAGCCCGGCACGGGGGCTCGAACTCATGCACTGTGAGATCATGACCTGAGCTGAAGTGGGACGCTTAACTGACTGAGCCACCCAGGCGCCCCTCTGCACTTCTACTTTCTATCCTTCAGAGGACAGCCACAGTTGCGTGAGAACTCCTGAGCCGGTGCCAGCTCACACTGTCTCCGAAGTGCCCACTGTTCTCATGTCTTTCCAGCTCTGTATTCAGTGACATCATGTTGGTAGCTTGAAATCAGCCATGGTGGGAGTAGGGACACTATTGGAACTGGAAAACACTACAATCAGGGCTGTTTTTTTTTAATTTTTCTCCCCTGGAAAGCAGGTTGTTCAACATTTACCAGCATTTACTGGGTGGGAAATTCCTATCAAGAAAGTCTATCCCATGGGGCACCTGGATGGCTCAAGGCAGTTAAGCGACCGACTCTTGATTTAGGCTCAGGTCATGATCTCACGTTCGTGGGTTCGAGCCCCACGTTGGGCTCTGTGCTGACAGTGTGGAGCCTGCTTGGGATTCTCCTTCTCCCTCTCTCTCTCAAATAAAATAAACATTAAAAAAAAAAAAAAAGAAATTATATCCTAGGGTCATAAAATCTCTGAGTTGGAAGGGATTTTAGATCCCTTACCTTGTCTCAGATTTGGAGCTAGAATTCTCCCAGAGGTTTCCCTGACAATGAAACAGGCTCCAATAGCAGACAGGGAGATGATTTTTCGGTGTTACACAGACTGTAACATGAAATCGCATAGTGGAAAAGGTAATCATTTTTCAGTTCTCTTCTGTCCGTTTTTATTATGCAAAGGAGCAAGTCTCCGTTCGGTGCTAGTTCCATCTTCAATGCCTCTCTCTCTAACGCTTGTAACTCTCCCTGTTAACGAAGGGAGCTCCGGCCTCAACCCAGAGGCTTGTGCAAGCAACCCTGCCTAGCCGTGACTACAAACATTGTTTTGTTTTATTGTATTTGCATTTACAGATACCTTCTCTTTGTGACATGCAGTAATGGTTTCCTACCCGCATTGGTGGCATCGAGGTTTCTTTTTACAAAGTGTTTTCAAATAAGCCAATTTAAAGACAAACAGGAAGCGATTGAGAATACAGGTGGTGCTGAGAAATGGCGAATTTCCTGAGGACGGTTTGCGAGGGACTGTACCCTAAGTCGGGCAAGCTTCACTGGAATACATCCAGACACAGGGAGGCATCTCTTCTGTTACCATAATCAGTGAGATGTCCCATTCAAATAAAGAAGGCTTGGGGTGCCTGGCTGGCCTCAGTCGGTAGAGCACCTGACTCTTTTTTTTTTTAAGTTTATTCATTTATTATTTCTGAGAGAGAGAGAGAGAGAGAGCACAAGCAGGAGAGGGACAGAGAGAGAGATCGGGAGGGAGACACAGAAGGCCAAAGCAGGCTCCAGGTTCCAAGCTATCAGCACAGAGTCCGATGCGGGGCTCTAACTCATGAACGGTGAGAACGTGACCTGAGCTAAGTCTGATGCTTAACTGCCACCCAGGCGCCCCTAAAGCAACTCTGAATCATAGGGTCCTGAGTTCAAGCCTCACACTGGGAAAGGAGCCTATTGTAAAAATAAATAAATAAATAGATAAATTAATTAAAATTAAAAAATTTAAAAAGGCTTGTTTTGTCTTCCTCTCCACCATACCACCATCATTTTATAATTAAATGTATTTTCTATACTAGTCATCTATTGGACGAAACCCTCCTAGTCCCCAAGCTTTCTAATTTCCATTCTTGGTTTGTCTTTTGCTCGAAACCCCCATTAATTGTCATGGACTTTTGGGTCTTTGTGGTGAACGGAGCCATAATGTCCCTGAAGGTCTAATTCTGCCCTTGATGTGTCAACATTTCTCCTGTCAAAGCTGCTCTTCCTCTACAAGAAGAATTGAGCAAAAATGGCAGGATAATTTGTTTTGAGGCATAATCTCTCTAGAATTACATCTGCCAGCTCCTTCTCTATACCCTTTGGAGAAGCCCCTCCACGCGATGTCCTGACGTTCAGACTCAATGGCAGCTGATAACTGCTGGGTATCACGGCTTCCCGTGCCCCAGGAGCCACGCTGACAGCTCCAGATGCATTCTCCCCTGCACCTCACCGTTCCAGGAGTCTCTGCCATCACTGCCCCATCCTACCGATGAGGAAGCTGGAGCTCAGAGAAGTGAAGTCACGCCCCCAAGGTCACCCAGCCAGTGAGCAGCGGAACCCGGACTCCTAGGCAGACCTGTGAGCCTCCAAAGTCAGTGCTCTTAGTTCATGACAAGAATTTCCGGCCTCAAACCTTCAGACCTGCCACGGGAAGCCGAAGCAGGTGACAAGGGAGATACCCATGCTATGACCAGAGACCCTTTAAGGAAAGATCTGGTTTTCTAAAGTCGGAAGAATGTGCAGTAAGAGAACACGAAGCAGGCTGGCTCTCTGCGGGCATCTGGCACTTTCTTGTGATTGTCCCAGATTTATCGCTGGTGACAGGAGAGTGTGGGAGGAAGGAAGGGGGAGAAGAGACACTACTTGAGCCTCACCTGGGCCGATTCATCCTTCTCTTCCCCTTCAGCAAACAGAAAGCAAACTTTCAGGTGCTTTAATCATAATTCTTTTTCTCTTCTCAATAGTCATTAAGATTTTTCTTAATCTGTGAGTGAGTTCAATAGCAGTCTGTCATATTTGACCATGAGGCAGGGATGTCTCTCCCAACCCTTTTTCAATTTGCTTCACCCATTCAGCAGACATTGCCTGATGCCACACTGTGTGCCAGGCACACTTTCAATACAAGGGAAGCAAGAGGGGCATCACTTTTGCCCTCTGTGGACATCCCAACAAGCTTACCACCGTAATGGGAGGGGGGCAGAGTGTATAGAGGGCTGTGGTGGCACCTGACTGGTGAAGGAGCAGCAGGAAAAGTGTTTCTGGCAGGACAAAGAGTGTCTGCAAAGTCCCTGAGCCATGACAAAGCAGGAGGAGCTCCAAGAGGTCTAGTATGGTCCACGCTATGGGGCTGGCCCCATAGTGGGCATTCAGTAAGGGGTGAGTAAATGAGGGAGCGTAGGAAGGAGCAGAGGGTACGAGGCGAGCAGTGGGAGAGGAAGATGGGGACATATACTTAGGCCAGCCATGATGTCTTTGAAGTGTGTTACAAAGAATTTTGGCCTCGATCTTGACTTTGAGGGGAAGCCATGGAAGCACTCTAAACCACAATGATGTGGTCATATTTATGCTTCGCCAGAAATACTGGGCCACTGAGCTGTGACTACCCCATCATTCACCCACCCTGACACCCTCCAATGTCAATAGGAAGCTTAATTTCTCCCCTATGCCAAGAGGCAGCTGAAAATGCCCATACCCTTGGGAATTTTCTCTCCATCCCTACCAGTCATTCATTCCTCCAGTAGTTTTGCACACGGAGGAACCACTCTGTACCTGCCTGTTTTCCATGTTCCTGAGGCCCAGCTTGCAAGAGTGACTGTGGGTGGGGGCTGCACTAGACCCTTCTCCAAGGTCAACGAACCAACTAACCGACTTACTATTTACTTTCATTTTCGTTCGCACAAAAGCAGCGCCTGAGACAAGGCTTTGAGTGCAGGAGTTTATAGGGGAGGTGATCCCGAGAAACAGGAATGGGGGAGCAGGAAGAGGGAGAGAAAAGGAAGACAAGCCAATAAAGGGTGCATCATTGAACCTGTTGCCCTTGTGGGCCAACCACCATGCAAGCCCTCTGGGAAACCACCACAGAATGGGAGACGGGGTTGTTTACTTGTTTCCATCCTCTGTTGGGTGGTGTCACCCCTGAGATGTTAACTCCCCCAAACTTGTGGGCTTTGGCGAAAGACCTAAGGCAGAAAGGAAGAGATGCAAATGAGAGGTGTGGGACATTGCCATAGTGTACAGGAGCTGTCCCTACCACAGCAGCTGAGGTTGGAGGAAGACAAAGAAGGTATAGCAGGTGCCACTAAGTAACAGTCGCGGGGCATTTATTTGTGCCAGATTATTAACCCACATTTAGTCACGCCTTGACCCGTTCAACCCACCCAAAACCATTGTGAGGTAAATCTTAACCACCACCACATGCCAGACGAAGACAATGAGTCTTAGATAAATTAAATGACTTATTGAAGGCCACAGATCTGGAAGTAGCTACAGGACTGGGCATTTAAATCCAGATCTGTTTTCTGGAGGTTCTAGGGAAGTCATTCTGGCTCCTCCCACATCCTCTGTCTCTGAGAGGGGAAGGTCTACATACTACATAGTCCCACCCTCCGAGCCACAGATGATTGGACCAGAGGAAAAACACCTGATACAAGCCGCACCAATCAGATTCTCTCATCTGAGAATCTGGACTTCAAAACTGACCCAGGCAGCCACAGAGGATGGAGATGATGTCCAGTAAACTCCAGGGCTGGGACCACGATTTTGCCACAACTGGAAAAGAATAAGGAAGCAAATGTGCAGAAGTAAGTGGTCTTGAGCGCTGGTGCCTTTTGGAAGAGCCCAAGAGACAGAGCAAGTAGCTAAATTTTCCTGCCATTGGAGTCCATCTTTTCTCCCCTTGAGTTGGATGAATGTGTTTCCACTCCTGCCAACCACAGATCCTTGAATAAAACACAATCTTAAAAAAAAAAAAAGAGAGAGAGACAAGAACCCTCAAAAGGGCATGTTCATGACAGGGGTGACATGAAGATTTGGGGTGTCCATGGGTTTCTCTGTAATAGCTCTGCCTGGCCTCTGTAAAGAGACAGAGCAAAGATAGTACCCAGATGATGGAGAGGAATGGGACAAAGATGTCAAACGTGGCTACAGAATGAAAGATGCTTCATTAGGGGTCCAGTGTCAGCTGCTGTTCCTTTTTCTTCCTCCTCCTCCTCTTCCTCTTCCTCCTCCTCCTCCTCCTTCTTCTTCCTCTTTTCTTTTGATTCTGCTTGTTAATAAAAGAAAGGAGCACAGCTCAGGCCAAATCCATCACCATGGCTTTCCCACTAATAAAAGCAGCCTGATGATGGGCTTCTGCACCCAGTAAGTCCCAGTTCATTTTTCGCCCATTTGTTGGCTGCAGTGTAAGACAGCTCGAGAAGAAATTAATACTCCGAGTCGGTGTCAGCCCCGCTGACAGCAGATCAAGGCTGAAAGACAAATTGCTCATTACAGTTCAGGGATCTGGAGCCGGGAGAAGACAGCCAGGCCATCCCCTGCCAGCTCCAAGTAGCTCCCACCAGTGACTGACTTCAGCTGGGGACCTGCCCTGGCTTCTGCCTGCCTGTGGGGTTTGCTGGGGGGCTGGTTGTGGGTGAACACAACCGCTTTGGACCATCTCGGAGCCCCTCATCAGCCATGTTTGTATCACTGGTGGGACCAAATCTAAAGCTCTGGAAAAGGTGCTTGTGTGGGTCACCTGTCCATCCTGGGGTCATGATGGTGGCTCTGGGTGGCAGGAGAGTTAATAGGAAAGCAGAGGACCCTGGTACAATGAGAAATCAAACATGGACAGGAACCCCACTGTTGTCCCTTGCCTTGTTTTCTCGACCACTGTCCTCTGATCTTCTTATGTCTGACACTTTGATTCCTTGACAGTCAGGGGATATGGTGTTTTGTAGCCGGAGTCCCACACAAGGCCTTGACCCAAAGGACAAATGGGGGCTGAGATCTAGCCATGCTACATTTATTAACCACATACTCTGGCACAAGGCTGCATGCCTTTGGAGAGAGGTGGCTTTTCCTAATTTGCACAAAGGTGCTGCTTGGATTAGTGAAGGTCCTGGCAACATTACATATGAGAGCCCCTGGCTTATTCATTGTCCATCTCTGTTGAGTAGAATGTAAGCTCCATCAGGGCAGCAACTGTGCTGGGAATATTCCACCTGTCTCTCCAGGTCCACTTACCACCCTTCTCCTCCCTTCTCCATGCCCAGAAAGAATCACCTCCATGGCCTGTGTCAGTGGGCTCCCTTGCTTTCAGGCTCCTGGTTGGACTCAGCCCACAGGAGGCACCATTGGGAGATCAAAGGTGGGAGAAGACAGAGGTTGGAGTATTTATTCCCTGTGTCCTTTCTGCCTTGTTGATGTTGTGGGTCATGACTTTACCAAGGGCCACGGCTCCTGACCAGTGTCTCCATACAGCTCCCCTGTTTGGTTCTCTCCCTGGCTTTGCCCCTAAGAGTGGGGGAACCGCCGGCTGTTGCTAAGCCCTAGAGAACTGCATTACCCTTATAGGTTTCTCTATACGCTGCCTTGCCTTTGTAAATAGTGTCATTATTCTACTCTCCTCAAATTCCTGGTTTGCCTGCACCATTTCTTTCCTACTGGGAGCCCAACTAGGATACAGGGACTTGGCCTGCTTCCTTACTGTATCCCCAGGGCCCAGAAGAGTGCCTGGAACTGAGCCACCACCAACATCTGTTGAATGAATGAATTCTGATCACAAAAGTGGGGACAGGCCCTTGGTTTCTCAGTGCTTTGCCAAAAGCGGACTGGCATCTTCTTCATTCAGCAACAGCTCGGCTGCTGGAAATTGGTCACCAGGACTATCCCTCCCACCTCATCTTCTCTGTTCAGCAGACCCCAAATCTCCCCATTCTCAACCATTTATTTCAGATGACAAAAGGACCCTGTCTGAAAACATTGACTTTTTTTCTCACTGGGGGGTGAAAAATAATAATAAGTATTACACTAAGAGAAGCATCCTTTTTGATTTCTCCAAAGTATTTCCTCTGTCATTCTTTTCTTTACATCCATTTGCCAGACCTCTTCTCCTAAATTAGTGCTGGTGGCTGCTTCCTCACCATGTTAATTCTACTCTGAAAAAGCATGGGGGCGACACGGGATACAACAGAGCCATTCAGTCTTGGAAGACACTGTGCAGTCACAACAAAGGCGTGAGTCTTCAGGGCAGCCATTCAAGAGCTCTTGGGCATTCTCATCCTTGGGGGCTGTGCAGTATTCTCCCTCCAGGGTCTTGCAGAAACGGCATTGTCAGAGAAAACCATGATTTAACGGCAGCATGACAGGAACCTTGAAACTAATGGTACCCAACCCAGATATCAGAGACAGGCAAATGTAGGAGACAACTGGAAGGCAATTATCTTACTATCCATGCCTACAACTCTGTCATTAACCATCTGAGGATTGCAGGAAGCCCTTCCCCTCTGGAAGGTCAAATTCATATGGTGCCAAGTAGTTGAAAGAGAAGAGCTGGTAACTTGGGGACAACAGGACAGATCTTTCAATGGAGAATTTTCCAGAGCCATACACAGAACATCTTATCCACCTCCTGTATTTCCCTTTCTCCTCTCTGTGTGTCTGTGTCTGTCTGTCTGTCTCTCTCTGTCTCTCTCTCTCTCTCTCTCACACACACACACACACACACTTCAATCCAAATGGTACAGCTCTTCTGTTTTCCAAACCCAGTTTCCACCAAGCTTTGTTTATTTAGGCTAGGAAAAGTGGCATTGCCTACTTGACAAGAAGCTTTTGATTAAAAACACTGAACTCTGCCCAAGTAATTGTACTACACACAAGAAAAACATTTGAGGGCCTGAAGAGAAGTTTCCCTTTGTTGCTAGCCTAAAATAATGGTTTAAAGAAAGAAAGAAAGAAAGAAAAGACCTCTGGCTTACATTGTTTGAACAAAACTTGCATCTGTACATTCTAGAATTTGCTCAATTTTTCCCTAATGTGCATGCAGGATGTTTTCTATACATTTTAACGGCGAAAGTCATATAAATGAAATCTGTTTGTGCTGCAAAAAAGGCAATTGTTAGACATATAAAAGCAAAAGTCTCTTTTGAGTATGACTTCCTGTCCATCTCCCATCTCTGGAGGTAAATACTTTTGTGGATGATGTGGCCCCTCCCACACCCTTTCTCTATAGGTATAAATGTATACGTGGGAATCTTCACGCATGTTTTACTTTGAGAATAATTTAGTTTTTCATAAGTGGGGTTCTACCATATGTATTATTGCATAATTTTTAAATATTTATTTTTGAGAGAGAATGCAAGCAGAGGAGGGGCAGAGAGAGGGGGAGATACAGAATCCAAAGCAGGCTCCAGGCTCCAAGCTGTCAGCAGAGAGCCTGACGCGGGGCTCAAACTCAAGAACCGCAAGATCACGACCTGAGCTGAAGTCAGACGCTTAACCCACGGAGCCACCCAGGTGCCCCTTATTGCACAAATTTTAATGTTTATTTGTTTTTGAGAGAGAGAGAGCAAGCTAGTGGAGGAGGGCAGAGAGAGAGAGAGAGAGAGAGGGAGACACAGAATCCAAAGCAGGCTCCAAGCTGGCAGCACAGAGCCCGACACGGGACTCAAACTCATGAACCATGAGATCATGACCTGAGCCAAAGTCAGGTGCTTAATTGACTGAGCCACCCAGGCGCCCCTTATTGCACAAATTTTAGAAACTTAAGAATACTCTTGGGGATCTTTTCATGGTGGACTTAGTACATAAAAACTTACTTTTTTGTTTCTAATGGCTGCCTAGAATTCAGTAGTTTATTTCATTAGGTCCCTATTGATGCACATTCAGGCGATTCCTAACGTCTGGTTATTATACGCGGTGCTACAATAAAATACTCGTACGTTGCCTCCTTGGACATATGAGCTCACATTTCTATATGGTAGAGACAATTATAGCAGTTAGGATGCTTTTGGCTGCAAACAAAAGAAAACGCACAGCCGAGCAACAAGGGCTTTGTTTACGACAAGTCTACCGTAGGTCAGCTCCAAAGATGGTTAATTTGAAGGCTCGGTGCCACCATCATGGACCCAGGTGCCTCCTTTCCATCCTTCTGTTCTGCCACCCTCAGAAGATGGGAATGTCTCCCTCCAGTGGTCACATGATAGCTAGGGATGTTCTACGTGACCCTGCCGAAAGATCTTCAACTTTCCTATCAGCCTGGACTGAGCTGCCAGGTAACATACACACCAGTCACTGGAAGGAAGGCAGTGTAACCAACCATCACGACTGGCATGGACCGCCATGATTCCTCCTCTGGATCTTGGAGGAAGATGGGGGAGAAAATGGATTTCATTAATCAATATGCCATCCAGAAAATATGTATCCTTTGCAGTCTACCAGTTGTATCTGAAAATATATTTCTTCACATATTCACCTACTCTTAGTAAGATGTTTAAAACTGTTGCCAATAAGATGGGCAAAGAGGGCATCTTGTTGTTTTCTTGCATCTACTTGATTTCTAACAAGATGGACGATCATCTATATATTTATTGTTTATCTGGATTTTCTCTTCTGAAAATTACCTATTTGTATCATTCGCCTTATTTTCTATTGGACAGCTTGCTGTGTTTTTATTGATTTGTTGGGAGTTCGATATATACATCCTGGACACACGTAATCAAGAAATTTTAAAAGATTGTTAAGAAAAAAGAACACTTAAAATCATCTATCTTCATCCTTCCTTGGATTCTCAAGGGCTTCTGTAAGAGTTCAGGAAACAAAGAAATCGTGTTGCGTGGAAAAGGTTAGGGTGACATGCTTTCCAAAGGGTGTGCCTCAGAACGGAAGTGCTTTGCCAGGTGTCACAATACATTTTGGAAACGCCACAGAAAATGTCCTGTCTTTCAGAGTCCCACAATATCACAAGTAGCCATAGGGACCAGCTCTGTTGTTTGCTCATGACTACTCCCTCTCACTGTGTGACCTCAGACACATCATTCCGTCTGTCTGAGCCTTATCCTCATTGTACTCTAGTCCTCACGTGGCTGTTAGGGAGTGTAGCAGATGCATCCATGCTCTCCTGGTGTCCCCTTGGCTCTTACCAGGCTCGTGCACATCCATGGCTCTCTGTCTATGGTCTGAGGCAGTCCAGGAGGGGCAGGAAGGTAATGCCCTCAGGAGCAGCCCTCCACCAACGGCAGACAAATGTTGGTGGATAAGGACCCTGCTTTCAGATGCAACAAGTCTGTGGCATGTTCCATACCAAGGGTCGACAAACCACAGATCACCAGCTAAATCCAGCCACCACCTGCTATTATAAGGTTTTATGGGAAAATGGCCACACCCACTGGTTTATACATCATACATACTGTCTGACTGCTTTCACATTACGAGGGTAGAGTTACACAACAGGGACTGTATACCCTGCAAAGCCTGAAATATTTAGTGTGGCCCATTCCGCACAAGTTTGCTGACTGACCCTCACTCTATATACCATTCCTATATACCTGGGATGAGGCCAGCTCACCAACAGTGGTAACCTACTTGCTCATTAGCACAATTTCCTCTCCTTGTTTCACTCCCTTGCTGGTGTTTCCTGGGATCACCCCCCCACCCCAAATACATTACTTGTGCTTATAAAGCTGTGACGTCCTGGGCAAATTTGCAGAAGAATGGACCGATTGGAAGAGGGTAGGGGGTTGCACACAATGCTTGGTCTGAGGTCCAGGGCTAAAACATTTGAGGGTTAGAGTCCCCGCCCCCTTCACTTCCACAAATCCTACACACACACACACACACACACACACACACACATGACATGCATGCGCACATGTGCACTGAGCCTGTTATTTGTGGTGGTTATAGCCTACGTTACTGTTCGTGGTTGCGGACTTGCAAACTAACAGAAAATGAAAATGGAAACAGGGAGATGAGGACGCTTCTCCTTGGACCCTGACTCTTGTGAGTGGCCACGTGAAAGAGCAGACTCTCTTCATAGGGAAACAGTTGGTTTCTTCTGTAACTATATGCATTTGCATATGTAAAATAAACAGGGCATCAAACATCTCTCCTAGAGGGGAGAGGGGCTCCCTGCCACGTCTCACCATTCCATGCAATGCTACACTAATGCCACTCTCAAAATTCGGGGGACAAGGGCTGTAGTCTTAAATGCACCGAACCTCTTCTCACCTCCAGACATCTGTACCAGCTGCTTTTGCTGCTAGAACCCTCCCTTAATACGTGCATTATTTTCATTATTTGAGTCTTAGTTTAGACATCACGCCCCCCCCCCCCGCCCCCCAAGAAGCATTCCTTAACCCCTCCTCCAAGTGCCACTAAGCAGCCCAGGTCCCTCTGTAACGTGGTGTTTGCTGTGCTTACCAGACTTTCCCATTGTGGTACTTACCATAAGAACTAAATAAATGTTTGTTGAATATCTTTTTCTCCTACCAGACTCTAAGCTTCCTGGGCATATAAGGTTCTTTTGAGTTATACGCAGAAATGGAACTGCGGGATCATATGCTAATTCTAGTTTTAATCTTTTTAAGGAACGGTCCTCACTGTTTTGCCACAGTTGGCTATACCATTTTATATGCTATCTTCTCTTAAATGTCATCTACCTCGGGGTGCCTTCAGGATTTATGGAAGATGTTCTGAGGACTTGGACACTAACCATTAAATTACTGGGGTGCCAGACAATGGCTCAATGCCTTAGGCATGGAAATAAATGTTAGAGCTTGGACTCTAGTCTCAGACTGATCTGCGTTGGCATGCCAACTCTCACCCTTCGTAGCTGTGTGACTTTGGGCAAGTTACTTAACCCTTCTGAGCCTCAGTTTCTGTCTCTTTACAATGACAGCAATAATAATCCCTACCTGAAAGGGCTGTTGCCAATGGCACAAAGAACAGTGTGTGTAACGTGGGTGGTGCAGGGTCTGGCACACAGCAAGTGTCAGTGAATGAGAGTGTGTTATTGTCGCTATGTTATTATTGTTGGTACCCCTGGAGAAAGCTAAGAGAATTTTGATGTGTAGGTTGAAAGGACCTTTCTGCATTAGGATAAATGAAGGTCTGCTGTCTTTTCTTCCTTCTGAACCCTGGAAAACTGCTTGGCCTCGGGTTGCTACTTCTAGAAACCTTCTGCAGTGGGGTCCTGCAGTGTGTCTGGGGATTGCCTGGTACTACTAAGCGCTCACCTGCTTTGCTGCATTGCAAGGGACAGAGAGGTCAGAACTCAGGGCAGGGACTTGGAAACATTCAGAGATCCGTCATCGCAAGATCAGTTCACCCACGCCCTCTTGGTCATAAGTAACACAAACTCTTTCAGAGAAGTTTGATCAAAAAAGGGGGAATTTACCCTAAGGACAAGGGATGTCCTGTGTCATTCAATGGCAGAAGTTGCAGTGTAGCCTCCTGAGAATGGCCCCAGCACCCAGGACATCATCGTTCGCCTCTTGTCCCTTTATCTCTGCCCACACCCCCTCTCTGCGGACCAGCATTCATGGAAGAAGGTGGCTGCAGGCTCTTCTGAGAACTGCCTTCTGCTGGACTGCAGCCAGCTTTGAATGACGCACCGCAGTTGCCCAATCTTCACCTCGTGGGTGAGCAGAGGTGGACACGTGACCCAAGCTGGGCCAATCAGATTCTTCCTTGGGACTCTGGAATCGAGGCTGATTAGTCTTGGCTGGTTTTCTCCCCTCCAGCATGGTGATGATAACAGTAATCTTTACCTTGTCGGACTGTGGTGCAATTAGTAAAAAGAGTGCGTGCCAAGTTCTTAGCCCAAGCCAGGGCACACAGTGAGCGCCCAGGAAAGCTCCACTAGTATTATCATTGTTCTTCCAAAGGCCAAGCTTCCCAGCCTAGCACCCAGTGGTGCTCAACAGATATTTATTGGAATAAATAAATGAATCAATCAACGAGAGAATGCCATAGGCTGAAGTCACCCATGCTCTTTGATGATGCTCAGGTATAGCAAGACATGCACTTCATGTTTGTGCACAATGCTTCTCTCTTCCAAACACTGGACTTTGTATCTTGAATAAAACCAAGTTGAACATCCCACAGCCCCTCGCGTTGTGAGGTGCAGGTGCTACGTAAGAGTTTTGAGAGTTTCCAGGTGCTCATGATACATTTTACAGGTCATTACACCTCTAGTTAGACAAACTCAATCATGTGTATTCGTTAAAATGAGATTTGGGCCATTTCGGAGCCTAGGCTCATAGTGCAGGAAATATGGTCTGAGTCTTCTTTTGTCAGGGAGGTGGGGGGTGGGGGATGCGTTCCACAATAGCATCAAAGAGTTCCACAGCCTATTTTCTCATTTTATAGTTTCTGCGGCCATCCCCTCCTCTTCTGAATGGTTCCTGTTCTGCATTCACTACCCCTAAACAGTATTTATGTTGTCTGAGTCTCCACCTACACCGTGGGCTCAAAAATGCATGTCCTGGAGACTTGTACCTGCATTAACTGGGGAGAATGTTTATGTTTTTAAAATGTAGCCGCAATAAACGACTTTCGAAATGTACCTTGGACAAACACAAACACATGATTAATCAACTCACCCTCAGAGCACAAGTCACAGGGAAAAGTTTTGTGGACAGAATGTTCTCCCAATGGTTTAGAAAAAAGCCTCCAAAGTAGCACCTGTGTCCACACCGTGGCAGGTTTTAAGAGGAGAGAAATATCAGTCTGTAGCTTCCTGTGTCTGTGTGACATTTTCAGCAAATGAATCCAGCAAGGAAATAAGGACTCATTTAATGGAACTCCCCTCAGCACTGTGGTCAGGATGACAAAAGGTCAGATGGCCTTTTCTGGTCCAGCAGGGAAACAGTGAAGCCATCAGGCATTAACAAGCACCTTCAGGAAGAGAACGCTCTCACACGCCTTCTTTGGTCTGGCAAAAAGTGTTTAACAGCCCCAAGCATCTTGAGCTTACACATTTTTGAGTCCCAAGATCCGGGAACAGTGACAAGCCTTTAATGGGTCCCCAGAAAATATCTGTTGAATTAATAATATTCTTGCTAGACAAAAAAAAAAAAAAAAAAAAAAAAAAAAAAAAGACATACCATTTACCAACAGCTGGCTACATGCCAAAAGTATGTAGAGTTATACACACTAGTTCCAGCGGTCGCAAGTACCCTGCGAGGCAGGCATTATTGGGGAGCATTTCCCCATTTCAGGGGTAAGAACACTGAGGCTCCAAGAGGCTAATGCACTTGTCCAGGGAGACCCCACCAGGAAGCAGAAGACTGAGGATTTGAAGTCTGTGTCTGACATTAAAGTTCACGCTCTCGCCTTCTTTTGAGCTCTCCAACCCTCCCCTTTAGCTTCCTAAGTGCATTTGCTCTAGTTCTTTCTGCCTGCCATGAGGAAGCAGGGGATAAGGTCCGTGTGCTTAGCACCACCTCACCATGTGGTAGTCCATGCAGGGACTCTACTCCTGGGTGCTCCTGCTAAGCACCGAGAGTCTTATACCCACTTCCGGGCACACCCTGAAAGCACAGCGGCACCTTCTAATCGTTCCCAGAGTGGGCAGGCTCCCGGCTACACAGAAAACAGTAATTCTCATGGGTGTCCAAGGCATAGTACGGAACAAAACATGGGCAACTGGTCTCCCTAAGACTGGTTAGGAAAACCGATGATCTTGATCCTCTGTGTCCTTTTCAGTCTTGCGTATGTTTCGTTACTTCTGGTTCTTGTGCCTCCTATGAAATATCAGTCCCCTCCCTTTTTCATTACACATCCCCACAGAGTCGTTTAGTCAACCCACGGACACTTACTGATCCCTTACCAAGACAAGACCATCTGATCTCAGAAGCGGGACAGATGCATCAAACAGCTCCAATGCATGCAGCTCTGTGTTCCAAGGAGAGAGGCTTGTCCAATGTGCAATGGGGACAAAGAGAAGTGCACCTGACTTAGCCAGTGGAGGGTAAACTGAAGAAGGGGGTTCTTGGGAAGGCTCCACAGAGGTGGTGATATTTAAATGGAGTCTTGGAGGATGAGCAGAAGTTTTCAAAGTAGGAGAGGAGAGGAAGAGCATCCCCTGCAGGAGACATAATGCGTTCCCAGGAGCGTGCATGTTTCAAAAGTATTTAGAGAGATGAAGCCAAGGACAGGGTGTTGGGGGGAGAGGTACAGCTAGCAGATGCAGGCGTGAGAGGCTCTGCAGAAAACCCTGAAGAACTGGGACTTTGCTGAGGTCAATGGGGAGCCACTGAAGGGTTTCAACAAAAAGAGTGATAGTCAAGTTTGTTTTACAGAAAGATGGCACATTAGCGTTCTAGGGTTGCCTTGACTACCACTAACTGGGTGGCCTAAAACAACAAAAATTTACTCTCTCACAGTTCGGTAGGTCAGAAGGCCAAAATCAAGGTACAGCAGGGTTGTTCCTTCTGGAGGGATAGAGGGAGAACCCGTTCCACGCCTCTCTCTTAGCTTCTGGGTGTTGCTGTCAACCCTCCGCTTTCCTGGGCTTGTGTGTACATTTCTCCAGTCTCTACCTCCTTCCCAGGAGGAGGGTCTCTTCCCAAGGGGAAGGGGGAGGTAATGACAACAATGAGCCCTGTTGGAAAGGATCTCAGAAACCAGAGCATCCAGTTTCCCTCTGCTTATTGATAAAAGTGGTCACAGATGCTATTAAGTGGTGGAACCAGTATTTTACAACCGGATAGTCTATCTCAAGGATCCCTTTATATTCTTAAGATTGTTTTTTTAATGCATACTGGCTTTCTCTAGTAAGGTTTAGCTTAGACAGGGCCTTCAGGAGCTATGGAGCTTATTGGCAGAGCTCATAATTGTCTTAATAGCCAACATTTATTAAGCACACGCTAAATGCCAGGTGAGGCGCCTTGAATTCATTAGCTGTGATTCTCACATCGTGTCTGAAAAGAAAAGCCATATTATGAATGTCCTCATCTAAGAGGTGAGAATCTTTGTGCTCAGTGAGGTTATAACTTGCCCAGGGTCACCCAGTGGTAAAGCTGAACCAGCACCCAGGGCCACATGATGCCCAAAGCAGTTTCTAAAATAAAAAGAATCATTTGTTAAGAACCCACCATTGAGAAAAATATATAGGATTAGGGAAGTGGGGTATGAAAGCCCAGTCAATTTATCTCACTCCAATTGAAAGAGTTTCCATGTCCCTAGTTTGGGATAAAGAAACCATTCTGGAAGCCTGGATGACAAACTGGGGTCACCCCCCCACCCCAGTCTGTGGGGGGAGCGCAGAAGGAGATGCATATAGGACCCAGAAGGGCACCCTCCTGTCAAGTGAGGGGCTAAGGCTCCGACTTAATTAATCCCCTTCTCCCTGCCAACATTTCCCTTGCCCTCCTGTCTGTTCGAAAGAAGCCTTTTCCTCTCTGGGGATTAAGGGACCTTTTCAGCTCCAGCTTATTCAGAATAAGGTTTCCTCGAACGAGTGGCCAACTTCTTTTCTCCCTTTGAGCCTGGCGGGCAAAGCCTACTGCTGAATCAGTAAACTGCCAACGGAACCCATCATGCCCAGATAGCTGGCGTCTGCTTGGGTGTTGTTGTTGTTTATTTTTTAATACTTGTAGGGGTTTTTTTCTTTTAATTTATTATTATTCTTCAAAGGGAATCTGGAACTTGCAGGTGCAAAGATCAAGAAGGGCCGTGTTCTTCCCTGAATGCCCCAACAGGACTCCGAAGACAGAGGGGGAAGGGCAGGGCGGGGGCTGACACCATCACCCTGACTCACATCAGCCTTCCCTCCCCCCATAGCTTCCTGTGCTCATCTGCTTTTGCCCGAGATGGCTGCCAGTGGGCATCCCGGTCAGCCAACTGGTCCTCTTGGTGTGGCCAGAGTAACGGGTCAGCCGTGGAATGTCATCTGAGGATGGACCACCATGGTCTCACCCTAAAACGTACCCCAATGCACCAAATCTGGTGCATACCTGAAATTACAACATCTGCCAAGCACAGCATTGGGTTAAGCATTGCTTACTCCCTGCACTCCATTTTCAGGGTGAAAATCCTACTAGGCTCAGTGATACCTTATGTCACTCCCACCTTAGTATAAATTAGTCTACAGCCTGGTTTCCATAGGTCAGAACATCATGAGGGTATTTGGCACCTTGGGCTGGAGAGAAGGAATAGTTAATGGGGAAGAGTAAATATTAGACATCACTAGAGAATGAAAGAGAAGGAAACTGGAAGTTATCATACACCTACCGTGAGCCAGTCTTTACATATCTATTATTTCTATTTTCATCACAACCTTCCAAAGTTGGTACTATCATCCACATTTTGTGGCTGAGTCACCAACATCCATCCCAGCTGACTCGTGTAACCCAGGCGTTCTTAGACTTTAGCAGGCAGAGGAATCCTCAGAAGAGCCTGATGAAGGAGATTCTTGAACCCCACCACCGGAGGTCCTGATTCACCTGGTGTTGTATGTGGCCCATGACTTTGCAGGTATAAGAAGCTCTCAAGGGATGCTGATGGTGCTGGTCCATGGGACCACAATTTGAACAGCATGGGTCTAGTCATGGCAATCTTGTTCACCCAGCCAATGATTCGTTCAAATGATGGACCAGTTCAAGCCCATTTGGACCAATGAGACATGAAAGATATGCCAGGGCTTTTGGGAAAGAAACCTTGACCCCGATTGCTACCAGCAGCTGTTTTACAAACGTGAAGGGAAGATGTCTAAGGATAAAGCTGATTCTATGGACAGCTGACCCTATGGGCAGCTCAGTGGCATGATAGAACCTCTAAACCAACCCCAAATCCTACTCTGGACTCCCCGTTACATGAAGTAATGCATTTCCTTATTGTTTAAGCAAGGGTAGGTAGAGTTTACGTTGCTTTCAGCTCAGAACATCCTAACAGACATTACTGTCATTCACAGATGAAGAGAAAGAGATTTGATCCAAGGCCAAGGTCACACAGCTGGTAACCCAGTTCTATGGGGGGCAAAATGCCTTTCCAACTTGTCACACTGCCTGAGTGGCTTTCTGTCCAATACCTGATGTGGCACCCTATCTACTTTGGCCATAGTATTTGGGGCCAGACCCACCTAATCTTTCATCATCAAGAGGTTAAGGATTACATCTGTCCATCTGTCCATCCTTCCCTCCATCAAGCGTCCATCCCATTCTTGCCGCATGTCAAGCCCTGTGCTTGCGATTCATTGGAGGACAAGAGTCAGTCTTAGCCCTGAAAGAGTTCAAATGTAGAGGAAGAGACAGACCCACAGTCTCAACATCTCCTTCTCCATTCCCAAGACTTTAGCACCATCAAGACTTTAGCATCAGCCCACCGATGCCCCGATGCTCAGTCCTATTGAGTTTCTAAGCTGTTGGCAGATAATAAAAGCCCAATCTTTTATTCAACTCAGACAGATTTATATACCTTTGGAAAATTGGAATTTTCTTAAACATCAGTAAAGCAATTCAAAATCCTTAGTAATGGGGATTATATAAATATTCAACCATCACATTTCTCTGTTTATAGAGCATCAAAGTGCACAGCACATTATAAAACTTCTAATTAATCCTCATAATGCTCTGGTGTCATGAGCAAAGGGCAGATAATAACCCTATTTTACCAACGGGACCAACGGCCACTGTAACTCAGCAACTTGCCCGTGGTCATGTGGCAGACACCTGCGTTTCACACCTTCATTAACAGCACAGCTTATTAATTATAACAATTACATTAACAACTAGCATTTATTGAGAGACCCCATAAACCCGGCTCTGTCCTGAGAACTTGACACACATTAGCACATTACATCTCCATCACAACCCTATGAAGTAGGCTCTGTGCGTGAGGAAACTGAAGCGTAAAGGGCTGTTGTATTTGTCAAAGACACTGGCCAGTCTATGTGACTCCAAATCCTTCATAGCTGCCCTTTGATTTATTGTACTTGCTGGGTGACATGTTGGAAAGTAAAGCCCTGAGTATTCTTGTCCTGAGTCTCTGCTGCCTTCCTGTGTGGCCTTAGGAAGATTTTTAGCCTCTCTGGGTCTTAGGTTGCTCATCTGTTAGTGGAGCAAGGAGAGTACAGACTTTGGAACCAAACTGTAGTTTGAATTTCAACTCCACCTCTGTCCCTTACTTATCACGTAAGTCTGTAAATTTACTTCACCTTTCTGTGATTCCATTTTCTAATCTGTGAAATGGAGTTCATAACAATCCTATCCACAAAACGTGTTGCAAGAGTGAAATGAGTTCATACATGCAAAGCTCCTACAACCATGCCTAACAACTTAGTAAGCATTCAATAAATGGCAGCCATCTTTAGCATATCTGTCACATGATGTAGGGGCTGTGCTGGGTAATCTCTCAACTCTGATGATCTCAAATGACTTTAAAATCAGTGCTCTCCCATTGGTTTTGGTTTAGCCACAGGGAAATAGTACAACTCTACTAGGTATAGTGTGGGGTTATCTAGACTATTCACAATATGCTAACTATTTGCGATATGCAAACAAAATCATGGTCAAGACCCTTTTGACTGCCAATGATAGAAAAACCCAATTCAAAGTGACCAAAGCAAAAGAGAAAATTGTCTCAAGTAAACACAAAGTCCATAGGTAAATCTAGTTTCAGGAATAGTTGGGTCCAGTAATCAAACAATATTTTTCTCTTACGTTTTCTCTTGTGTTGGTTTCATTCTCAAGTAGTCTTTACCAAAATGGTAACCAAGATGACCAACCAAGAGCTCAAGGTTGACATTCTCCCAGCTCAGCAACCCCTATGGAAAGAGATCTCTTTCCTAACTGCTATAGTGAGTACCCTGGGATTGAAAGTCATTGGTCTGCACTGGGTCTCATATTCATAAAAGAACCAATCCCTCATTGTGACCAGGGAGCTGATGGCACATTTTCACTGGCCAGGGCTACATTATGTGCTTGTCCCTGAAGCCACATGGATTGAGGGTGGGAGAGGGGCTCACCCAGGAAGGCGACTGCTGGGTCTGTGCCTAGGAAAAGTTTACTGCAGCACTAGCTGTCAGTCTGCAGATTTCCCAGGCTAAGGCTTCAAGAGCATAACTTTGGGCTTTAATCAGCTTGAGCTGCAAATCAGTGTCCCACCTCTGATCCCAGGGGTCTGAGCAGGCTCCCATCAGCCATGCTTAAATAGGAATGTTCTCTATCACTTCCAGATCTTTGCACATGCTGTTCCTCTGCCTGGAAGAGCATCCTCCTTCCTCTTCTTTTCTACCCCCCTGATCCTTCAAGTCTCCACTTGGGCTTAGGAGTCACTTCCTTCATCCCTGACTACTGCCTGCCCTAGCTGGGTCACATGCACCCATGGCCCCTCGGCCCACTGGCACCCCTGCCTACATTACATGATATTGTACTTTGCTTAATTGTCTGCCTACCCTCCCCCTGACAAGACTCTGAGCAAGAGCTTTGGGAAGAGTGTGTATATCCTAGCACCACGCTGGAACCCTAAGAAGAACACCGTAAATCTTTTTTGAACAAACGAATATCCAATGTGTCCTGGACAGTGGGATGACATATTGACAAGTCCAAGGGGGCAAGAGGGCCAGGAGGAAAGCACAGAGCGTGAGAGAGAAGTGAGAAGGCTCTAGACAATTGTCAAAAGACCCCAACATTAATGGAGACAGGTAGGTCTGCACGAGATTAGGCAAATGGTGCATGCTTGGATTCCAGCTTCAGACAGAATTTTAACCCAGGCAAACATACCATGTCCCAGAAATATCTAGAAAGTGTACTTAGCAGGGCCCTTTTGGAACAAGGATCCTTACCACCTCTCCTGAAAGGCACATCTAAGATGATTTCAAAAACATCTGTGCGGTTCCCACACAGAATCTTGTACTCGGAAAACAAAAACACTCTCCCACTCACTACTTCTGGAGTGTTTGGTTCACCTCCCTCGAATTTACATGGCTAACTGGCCTCTCCCTGGTGAGCACCAGCAAAGCATGCAGATGAACATCTGACACCATCAAGGGCATCCATGCCTTCACCTCTTTGGAGAAGAGAAGGGCTCTCCGTGCAGGCTTTCACATTTGAAAACAATACACAGGTTACCCATCCCAGGCTGCCCTGCCACTGTCCTCTCCCACCTCCGCTCACCACCCCCACCCAGGAACCATGTCTGCTGAATGTGAGAAGCAGGTGTTTTGCTATTTCAAACAAGTCTGAACCCCAATTCGTTTCTCAGTAACTTGATACTCATTGGTGACGACCGTGGTTTCTCATCTAGCGTTGTTATTGATTTGGTCAGAAGTAATTAAGGAGATAATTCTTACTCAATTACATTTCCCTGAATTTCCTGAGGTTGCTAACTCTGCTCCCCGGCTGTATTTTCTTTTCTAAATTAATTTTGTCTTGACTTCGAAATGAGAATGGATATTAGGGGCTTGCTGTGCTTGTTGGCTTTCATAGGAACAAAGTGGGGCTCTGTATTTTAATTCTGACCAGGGCTCCCAAACTATTTTAATTTTTTAAAAAAATAATGTAAAACATACACTGGTTTAAAAAAATTAGCAAACATGAAAAGTCTTCTACCAAAGAGTAGAAGTTCCTCTTCTCAGCCTATTTGTCACTCCTGAAGGCATTCCCCAGGCTGGCACTTCTAACACTTTCCTATTATTTCCTCAAATGATCTACGTTTCCAAATCATTTAAGTTGCAATTCTATTTCTCAGCTTGTATGTTTTAGACTTTAATGACCTCCTTCTATGAAAAATGAAGATCTGGCTTCTTGGAATCCTTACACACTCCCCATCTCCAAGTCCTCCCCCAAATAGTATTACCTTTAGTTCTACCTCTGGTTAATTCTGTAGCTTTAAGAAATATGTTATTAGGGCAGTGAAACTCTTCCATAGGATACTATCATGATGGATACATGTCGTCATATATTCGTCCAAACCCATAAAATGTGCAACGCCAAGAGTGAATCCTAATGTAAACCATGAACTTGGGGTAGTAATGATGAGTCAGTCAATATAGGTTCATCAACTGTAACGAGTGCACTCCTCTAGTGGGGAATGCTGATAATCCAAGAGGCTATGCACGTGTGGGGGCAGGAAACACATGGGAATTCTCTTGTACCTTCTGCTCAATTTTAAAGTAATATTAAAAAAAACATATTTTTTAAAAACTATATTACATTCAGGGCACCTGGGTGGTTCAGTCAGTTAAGTGTCCAACTCTTGATTTCAGCTCAGGTCATGATCTCACAGTTCCGTGAGCCGGAGCCCTGCCTCAGGCTCTGCACTGACCCTGAGGACTCTGCTTGGGATTCTCTCTCTCCTCTCTCTGACACTCCCCTCCTTGTGCTCTCTCTGTCTCTCAAAATAAATAAACTTAATTTTAAAAATTATTTTAAATACAACTATGCTACACTTGCATTTCTGTCCCCATTCATCATAGAAAGTATCTTTGACTCCTCACTTTATAGAGGAGATTAGTTCATCATCTCCCCTTGTGTCCTTTATTACTACTTTTACATCATCAAGATTGGCAGCCCACATTCTGTTCTGGGCCCAAAGTTAGTTTCCCAGGCTTTGTCTATGAGTTGAGTCTAAAAGTTGAAAATCAAAGACTATTACAGCTTCCTTTTCAACGGCTCATAGCTGCCAAGAAACCACTCTGGTTTGGCACTGTGCCAGAGACCAAAGAGGCAATATGACAAGGTCACACTCCCTATATGCACTGCAAGGCCACAATTTAGAGGAGGGAGGGAAAACACACACCTTACAACATAAGCATAATAGCTGTTTAAATCAGTGGTTTTTAACTTTATATTAAAAATAAGAAACATAATAAAGAGGTAAGCTGCCTATAACAGATATTTTAAGTTAGAATTGCTGGTTTTTCTTTTCCTTTGTGAATATAAGTAGAGTTTTGGTGCTCAGGCCTTGCCCCACCTGTCTTCCCCACAGTGATCCTCAGGCTGAAGCCAGAACAGTAGATTTTACCCACTGGGGATCATATCCGTCCTCCAGGGATGGAGAGACAGTGAGAGGCATCATAGCTGCAGTTTTGGAACTATAAAGTTCCTTCAACAGGGAGCCTTTGCTTTATAGTTTGGAACTATAAAGTTCCTTCAACAGGGAGCCTTTGCAGCATTGGATGCATTGGTCTAGAACACACTGGCTGGAAATATCACTGAGGGCAGCTGGGAACAAACATCTGCTCATCATGAGAGATGCCAGACCAGCCACCATGATGCCCATGGGGCCAGTGCAGACACCACAGGGGCCTCTGGGGCCATGGAGGGAGTATTCTGACCGTCCTTGGCATGAATGTCCCATCCAAGTGGTGGAGCAGGTGCAGACATGTGTGTGTGTGTGTGTGTGTGTGTGTGTGTGTGTGTGTGTGTGTTTGCTTATCAAAGTATAAAATCTCTCTGGAAGGATACACAAGAACTTGGTAGCACTAGTCATCTCTGCGGAGGGAAATGACTAGCTTGAGGACAAGATGGAAGTAATGCTTTTTAACTATTTACCCTTTTGTTTGTTTTTAAACCATTTGAAAATGCTACCTATTCAAAAGAAAAACTAAGATAAAAAATGAAATAAAACTTGAGGCTTCATCTTTGGTCCTTAGCTAGGGCCCTCATCTCTAAGCTGATGTGGCTTCCCATGGCTTCTCAGCAGTATTACCAGCATTGGGTATGTTTTCTCCTGCTTGGGGACTTCAGGAGAACCTTCATAATCCTCCCGTCTACCCATCACACCCTACGTTCCAACTCCTCCTGGTTCCCTTTGTCTGAAACAGCTCTCTCTCCACTTCCTGTGTTCAGCTCAGTGACAGCCACGGCCAATAACCTGCCCTGACCAGCCTCGAGCTGAGGTCAATGCCTGCACTTCACCACATTATAGTTAAACTGCCTATTTGGTATCTGTCTCCCCGATTAGACCATGAGCTACTTGAGGGCAGGGAGGCTGTCTTGTTCAGCATCGTATCTCTGGCCAGTTTCTAACTCATAGCAGGTATTTAAGAAGTTTTTGAGCCTCTGGTCCCTCACGCAGTGTCCTAATGTGGCCCATGTAACCTGGCATTGAATTGCATCTTGTGGACAGCATTGTGGAGGCATTGCTTCATATCAAAGCAGCCCCGGACGCACATGAAGGCTCCTCCCCAGGGGAATGCAAGCCCCCACCAGCAATTCTGCATCTTGGCTCTTTTCCCTTTCTCTCCCCGTCCCCCCAGTCCTAAACTCATCTCTCTGCTTCTGCTATTCATGTGGAAAATGAGGTTAAATGAATTACTAACCCATGGAAGGCTGGGTTTCTTTGGACCTTCAGGGGATTCACCGGGATTCTGCAAAGATGTTGACTTCCATCTCCCTCCAGGGAGAGAGAAAAGAAACTGAGGGTGCATGGGGACGTATCCCCACCCCTCACACACACACATGTAAAGTGCCTGGCATGGGAATGGCAGTTGTGTGTTATGATGCTACTTTTCCTTCCTGGAACCATGGCAGACATTGCTAATCAATCCCAGAATTCTTCTGATGAGATCAGACTGCAGGGACTTCTAGACAGCCACTCCTACTAATGTAGATTGAACCTGGCACTGGAGATGCCCATTTGGAGATGGACAGGGCCCATTTGCCATGTCCAGCCTAACACATTTCCAAACACACGGGAGGTACTGAAAATTTAGGCATAATATTTTAGGCATAAATTTAGGCATAATTATTAAACAGAAGTGCTATTGGCAAAAGATGGTTGTTACATCCTGGGGCCCATATCCTGAAGCTCCTCCAGGACTTTGAATGACAGCCCATCATATGGATTCCCATTGGCTACTGCTGCCCAACAACCGGACTGCTGGCCCCTCATATACCTCGTCTTTCAAAAGAACTTGTGAGATTAATGTATTTGATTAAAAACAAAATTTCTTTTTTACTGGGTGGATATAGCACATTGGCTGCTGGCACGCCAGCTCAATCCCTGGGCTGATGGAGGCTCATTGATGCTGGAGGCCAATTTCCATTTCAATCAAGTGCAAGTGGAGGGTGGCAGAGAAAAAGATTGAAGGAAACTGGGACTTGACTGAAAGCTATGGCATCTAGTGCCACCTACTGTTATATCACTGCATCGTTACCATTTCTGACCGTCTCCGGGTTGTTGATAGCCTTCATCTGTCCTTCATGAGTTTATTTGAGAATAAGTCATTCAAGTTATATTTTGTCTTTATGATTCAATTTTTTAAAAAAAATTCCAGATACTCACTATATAGTGATAATGATAGTAACATTCTTTGATGCGTTTAGTTCACGAAGCCAAAATACCAAGCTGCCTCTTAGTACCCTCACAGCTCCTTGGATGAAGACTGGGCAGGTGACAGGTGGGAGCCCTGATGTCCAGAGGGGAGTGACAGACCTGGAGTCACACAGCTAGAGGGTCAAGGAGCTGGGACTCTGAATCCTCATATCCCTTCCGTATCTGTCACTCTCCCACCTCTGCTCTCCCTTGCACACCTTGGGGCCTGGCTCACACCTTGTCTGGCCCCCTCAAAGCATAACTCCTACTTTAGAAATTCCAGTGTGTAATGTGGATTTCACTGGAGGGTTCATGGAAGAGATGGAATGGAGGGTAACACTGAGCCCCATGGAGGAAAAATCAATAAAACAGTCTTTTCACTGGTGCATTTTTACTGGATATGAGTTACCACCTGCCCCGCCCCAAGGCTCTCTTCCCACCCTCCATGATATGTGACTCTGCGTTTATCAACTGGAACCCTTCCTCCTCTCTCTGTGTTTCCCCAGAATCCGTCTTCACACTCCTCTCCCTTCCCAACAAATCAATCACCCTCCTTAAAAACAAGGAGGATTTAAGAAACGATGAAATAATGAAATGATGCTGTCTTTCCCTTTTACTCAAAGAATTGCAAAAGACTTTTTGAATTTTCAGGGAGGCTTAATGATTGAGGACTCAAGTTGTAACTACAGGAAGATTGGATGTATTAGAGTTCTCCAGAGAAATGGAGCCAATATGACACATATAGATAAAGAGATTCATTATAGAAATTGGTTTGTGCAACGGTGGAGGCTGACCAGACCCAAGACCTGCATTTGGGAAGCTGGGGACCCAGGAGAGCCAGTGGTGTGCATTCTAGACTGAAAGCCTCCCAGCTCAAGACCCAGGAAGAGCCAACGTTTCAGTTCAAGTCCAGAGTCAGGAAAAAAAAAAAAAAAATCCAATGTCCCAGTTCCAAGGGCAATCGGGCAAGAGGAGCTCCTTCTTACGAGTCTGGGGAGATAAGGCTGTTGTTCTGTTCTTCAGCTGATTGGATAAGGCCCACCCAACATTAGGAAGGGCAATCTTTGGGGTGCCTGGGTGGCTTAGTCAGTTAAGCATCTGACTTCGGCTCGGGTCATGATCTCACGGTTCGTGGGTTTGCGTCCTGTATCAGGCTCTGCACCACAAGTGGGATTCTCTCTTGGGATGCTCTCTCTCTCCTCTCTCTCTGCCCCTTCCCCGCTTGCACTCTCTCTCCCTCCCTCTTTCTCTCTCCCTCTCTCAAAACAAATAAACTTAAAAAAAAAAAAAAAAAAAGGAAGGGCAATCTTTTCTATTCAGTCTATCAATTTAAATGTTAAACTCATCCAAAAACACCCTCAGAGAAGCACCCAGAATAGTGCCTGAGCACCTGTGGCCCAGTCAGGTTGACACCTCAAATTAGCCATCACATGGGGGTTCTATTCTTTGCTGTGATAGCTGGCCAGCTGTATGACCTTGAATGAACTTCCTCTGTGCTCTCCTTCTGTAAGATGGGTTTATTAATAACTGTCTCGTTGGGTTGTTGGAAGAAGCAAACGAGAGTAAAGGCATAAAATGCTAAACACGGTGCTGATGTGGAACAATTCCACAATAATTTGTCAGCTTACAAGACTTAGCCACCTCCCCCTCCCTCCACCCAACCCCCACTCACAAAGCAAAGGAAGCCTGCACAGTCCACGTTTTCTGCAACCCTTTACGTTGTCGCACAGCTAGAAATCTGAGTGTGTATATGAAAGATCATAGTTTCTAAAGGTAGGAAATGACTTCCAAATAATTGTAAACACGGCACAGATCAAATGAATCCTGCAGGCCACCAGCCTGACATCTCCGTCTCTCATTTACAGATGGGAAACAGACTCGCCTAGGTTTTACAGTCATAAACAAATAGGTGTGAATGTGTTCCAGTAAAAACTCCCGATTCACAAAAGTCAAGAGCAGGCCGTGGTTTGCTGGCCCCTAGACTAGGTAAGGGTGAAGAGGGATGGTCAAGGAGTGCAGGACACTAATCTCCACCACGGATCATCCATGGGCCCTTGAACAAGCGGCTTAACCTCTCCAGTCCTGGGTTTCCTTTTCAGCAAAATAGGAATAAGAGTACCTCATAAAGGTTGGCATAAGGATCAAATAAACCAATCTAAAAAAGGGCCCCAACCCCAGACTCCCCATCCAGTCCCCAGGCAAGCTGTTGACATAGTCGGGGCATTGTCCCTCAGAGTGAATGTTGCTGGTGACAGATGCGGGTGGTGGTTTATAAGATTTGACACTGTGAGGGGCGCCTAGGTGGCTCAGTCGGTTAAGCACCCAACTCTTGATTTCGACTCAGGTCATGGTCCCAGGGTTGTGGGATCAAGCCCCACCTCAGGCTCCATGCTGAATGTTGAGCCTGCTTGGGATTCTCTCTCTCCCTCTCCCCTCCCCCTGCTTGTGCTCTCTCAAAAAAAAAAAAAAGATTTGACACTGTGGAAGGTGTGTCTCTTGGACCTCTTTCCAAGAAAGAACTTGCCATTCAACCCTAAGGACTGCAGGTAGCTGAGAGCCTCCAGCTGTTGGCACTTGTAGGACCTACCTCAGAGGGCAGGATCAACCCATCGTCCCCAGCCAAAGAGCGCTGGCCATTTCTGCCCTACGTTTGGACTCCTAGTTTGCTCTAGACTTTGTCTAAGATCCCCATCATGGTCTGAGGCTCTCTCTACCCAGTCTTGCTCTTTCCCTCTTTTCTCTCTCACAAGTTTATCCCAATAAGCCTCTTGCACTCCTGTCTCAGTGTCTGCTTCCCAGAGGCCCCAACAGACACAGATGTTGAAGTTTTCAAAGATTCCAGGTCATTTATTTTGCAGAATGACCTTCACTTTTTATTTTTCTGATTGTTCCTTCCTGACCACATTCAGACTGGGCATTTGGGACAGAACGACAGTGTAGGTGGGGCTCCTGGGTGGCTCAGTTGGTTGAGCTTCCAACTCTTGATTTCATCTCAGGTCATGATCTCATGGGTTTGTGGGTTCAAACCCTGCATCAAGCTCTGTGCTGACAGAGATTCTGTCTCCTTCTCTCTCTGCTCCTCCCCTGCTCATTCTCTCTCTCAATAAATAAATAAATAAACTTAAAAAGAGAGAGAGAGAGAAATACGATGCAGGTGATACTGTGTCCTCCCCAGTGCATTGCTTCAGGGCACATGACATCAGTTTGTCCCATCACTGGTGATGCTGAGTGTGCTCACACTGGTTCAGGAGGTATCTGTCAGAGCTTGTCTTTCTGCAGGTACCTTGTTCCCTTTGTAATTAACAGCTAATCTGTAGGGCTGAACCTTGAGACTGTGATATATTCATCTCGTCATTCAGCAAATGATGGATTGAACTCAGGGTCAGACACTGTGTCAGAAGCTGGAGATCAGAAGCTTTCTTCCCAGGAACAATTGTCATCCTTCTCTTCCCCCAGAGATTCCTGCTGCTTATTCTGTTCTTAGGGTCCCAGCATAAGACTCACTCTTCATCCCTCCCCTGGTTAACCATCCCCTTTTCCCTACCCCACTACTCTCCAGGGCCCCAATATTCCCCAGCCGCCACCCCCCCCCCCCGCCACCTCGTTTCTCCTGGGAGTTGAGAAAAACAAGAATGGTTAAATCAAAATACTCTAAAGGATGCACTCTGCCTTCTGTGAAGAAATTCTTTAAAAAATTCAATAGCACAATTCCTATTTCAGCTTGAAGTGTCTACATGGGAATGAGGTCACTAGTTCTGGGTCATCCCTACATAGGTAGGTACGTGTCTTATATCTTTAAGAAAAAAAAAACACCAAAAACCAAAAACCAAACAAAAAACCTCATTCCCCCAAAGGAAAGTGCGGTCACCATCATAAAACCACCCAAAGTTTAAATATCAGTCTGCAAACTATGATCTCTGGTTTCATGCATATACCCTTGCCATGGATCCTACCCACTCTCTGCCTATTTTGTTCTTTACAGCTTCTCCATAAGGCGTCTGAAATTTGCTAATCATCTTCCTTGCTCCTCAATGCTCTCAGCTTTTCAAATGGTCTCCCTTCCCCCTCACCACTTGACAGAGTTTCCCAGCTGTTCCCCTGATGTCTGTATCAGCCCAAGTACATTTAGCAGGAATTCATTTCCATCTTAATCTGATTCTAGGAAGTAGATCATATTTTAAGAAGTAACAAAGATGGGTTTGGAACATTCTTTGATAAAAAGACAGAGAACAACAGATATTTAAAAGATCGGCTTGCCAACAAACCATTCTGATGTTTCGCCATATAAAAATTTTTGTGACAAAATCCAGTGGGCAAACTCTGGAGGCAGTATCTTTAAATTAATAGCTAGCAACTGCTATCCCTTATTTAGCCCCCACTACGCAAAATGGGAATCAGAATGAAGTCATGGTTAAGAATACAGGCTCTGGGGGGGGGCACCTGGGCGGCTCAGTGGGTTAAGCATCCGCCATCAGCTCAGGTCATGATCTCACAGTCCATGAGGTTGAGCCCCACGTCAGGCTCTGAGCTGTCAGCACAGAGCCTGGAACCTGCTTTGGATTCCGTGTCACCCTCTCTCTCTGCCCCTCCCCTGCTCATGCTCTGTCTCTCTCCGTCTCAAAAATAAATAAAAACATTTTTAAAAAATTAAAAAAAAAAAAAGAATACATGCTCTGGTGTCACTTGAACTTGAGTTCAGACCCAGAATTTGCCATTTGATAGCATGTTGTGTTCACTTTTCAAAGCCTCAGCTTGTTCCTCTATAAAATGGGGATAATAATATGGCAAGGTCTAAATGGAATCATGTATTTCAAATGAAAACACACTTAGAACAATGTACGGCATATAGATGAACAATAATGTTGTTGGTAGACAGTATTAACTCCATTTCACAGATGGGGAAACAGACTTGGGAAGGATATGCAACTTGCCTAAGTTCTTCAACTCCTAAGTGACAGAGCCAGGACTCAAACCTGGGTCTTTCAGACTAAAAAGCTCTTTCTTTTCATTCCTGCCACCTCCCACTTCTCAGCTATCAGGTTAAACCAAATCGCTTCCAAATGTTACTATGAATCTGAATATTCACAGTACATGAATATTAAATGTGAATGTACCCGCCCCCAAACCAACCCCAGCTAAGCCTCCAATGAGTTGTGTTCCTCCTCTCCCCGCCACATTTATCAGCGTTTAACCTGACACATTACAGGATGTCATGTGGTGTTTCTCACAGACGCTGTCAAAGACTCATTTATAGATCAATCAGAATAAGGACACACGCTGTAGGAAAATGTGGACATGGCAGAGATTTGACTTTGTTTTCCAGGAAACAAAGAATGAAGGCATCCCCTACACTCTACAAGTCAACGGAATAAACCGAAGGCTCTTAAGGCCAATGGCACTCCCGAGGGAAGCAAGGATAGAATATTAAAGTCAACAGTCCCAGGATGGTTTTTATTAATCTTGGCTGGAAGTAGTCACAGAAAGCAAGGCAAAGGACATCCAAAGGGATGGTGATGGGGTTATACTTGACTTTTATTTTCTCCCAACTTTTTAAAAAAATCTTTTCTTGATTTTCCACAATGTTCATTAGTTAGTTTCATAACCAGAATACAATCTTAAACATAGAGTTGTATTGCAAACGTGTTACCAGGGTAGGGAGACACACTAATCAGTGTCAGCAGGGAAGAAATATTTAGCATCAGTCTGTTTATCCGGGATAAGGGCTTAAAGTGTGTGGAGCACAGGACATATAAATTTTGGTGCAAGAGGAAGTGGGCTATGAAGATCTGGAATAGATGATACAACTGACCCTTCACCAACACAGAAATTAGGAGCACTGACAGCACCCCCCCACACACACACAGTATCAAAAATATGTATATAACTTTTGACTCCCCCCACAACTTAACTACCCATAGCCTGCTGTTGACCAGAAGCCTTACTGGTAACATAAACAATCGATTAACACATATTTTGTGTATTATGTGTAGTATATACTGTATCCTTAAAATAAAGTAAGCTAGAGAAAAGACAGTGTTATTAAGAAAATCATACAGAATAGGAAATACATGTACAGTACTCTTCTGTACAAAGTCCAAGTAAAAGTGGATGTACGCATTTCAAACCCATGCTGTTCCAGGTCAGCTATACTTCCTAGGGAAAAGAAACTGGGAGAAGTAGGTGGGTTCTGGATACTCTAGAAACCTGCATTGTGATAATGATTTTGAGAGAGAGAAAGAATGATCCCAATTCTGGAAAGAATGATCCGAATTCTGGATATGCATCTCAGCCAAGGAAAATTCTAAGAACCTCAAACTTAGGACCCAAAGATAAGAAATATCCAAAGTTACCATCTGCAAAGGGATGCGTATAAATCAGGAAAACCAGATTTATAGTCCAAAAATACCTGGTCAGCTCCCAGAGCATAAACTATAACCACAGCCATTTGATGTTGGCCCTCATTTCCATTTTCATTTCCTGCTCCCACGGCGGGGGGGGGGGGGAAGGGGGGCCTGATCCTTGCAAACTACATTTCCCAGGTGCCCTTGCCAGCTGGCTTCCCAAAGAGGAAACTGGAGGGTCAGAGGAAGGGAGAAGCCAGAGTATTTCTCTCCTTCCCCCACTCAGCTTCTGGTGGCAGCTCCCAAATGAAACTACATCTCCTCCATGAGCCCACCTTTTGCCAGGTGGATTGGGCTGGATTGGGCTTTTGAAGGCTGCCTCTCTCCTTAGCCCCTCCATCCAAGCTAGGCTGTCAATCTCTAGCTTGTCATGCCATCCCTTATTTAGCTTTTCAATTCTTCCAACACCTTTGTGATTGCTTCCCTATATTAAATTCCCTGTATTGAACTATCTGGCATGAATGAGCTCTGTTTCCTGCCTAGGCCCTGCTAAAATAATCTACTAACTTACATCACTTTAGCCTAGTGTGCTAAAATAATCTACTAATCTACATCACTCCAGACTCAGATTGCTCAATTTAAAGCAGCCCTGAAAACTTACACTTAGCTCATATTGATAGAATCAGTCAGAATTGCTTTACAAACACGAACACGCTATTATTTTATTGGACAACTAATAAAGGTAAATTATTTTTAAAGAAGAGAAAAAGATGACCCAAATTAAAAGTTACCACTTACTTGGGGCGCCTGGGTGGCGCAGTCAGTTAAGTGTCCGACTTTAGCCAGGTCACGATCTCGCGGTCCGGGAGTTCGAGCCCCGCGTCAGGCTCTGGGCTGATGGCTCAGAGCCTGGAGCCTGTTTCCAATTCTGTGTCTCCCTCTCTCTCTGCTCCTCCCCCGTTCATGCTCTGTCTCTCTCTGTCCCAAAAATAAATAAACGTTGAAAAAAAAAATTAAAAAAAAAAAGTTACCACTTACCTATAATTCAAACATCCTGCAATAATATCCCTACTAACAATTTGTTACATTTACTTTCAACCTATTATGTTATTGCATATATACCTTGCCATATATCATTACTTTATTTAATTTTTTTAATGTTCATTTATTTTTGAAAGAGAAAGAGAGAGCACAAGCAGGGGAGGGACAGAGAGAGAGAGAGGGAGACAGAATCCGAAGCAGGCTCCAGGCTCTGAGCTGTCAGCACAGAGCCGGACAAGGGGCTCGAACTCACGAACCTTCAAGCCGTGAGATCACGACCTGAGCCAAAGTCAGAACCTTAACCAACTGAGCCACCCAGGTGCCCCTATATATATCATTATTTAAAAAAAAATTTTTTTTTCAACGTTTATTTATTTTTGGGACAGAGAGAGACAGAGCATGAATGGGGGAGGGGCAGAGAGAGAGGGAGACACAGAATCGGAAACAGGCTCCAGGCTCTGAGCCATCAGCCCAGAGCCTGACGCGGGGCTCGAACTCACGGACCGCGAGATCGTGACCTGGCTGAAGTCGGACGCTTAACCGACTGCGCCACCCAGGCGCCCCGTATATCATTATTTTAAAATATAATTTGTATTAGTGTATATGTATTTTTAGAAATATCTACAGATTTTTATGAATATGAATCTTAAAACTCTCTAGATCTAAGTTCTTTACATTTTTGTGACATGTGGTTTTACTTGAAATTATATTCCTTTCCATAGCAACAAATATACATCGATAGCAACATTAACTAGTAGCACCAAATTCAAATGCATTGTATGCCGTGACCTGGATAGACCATGATTTATCCCCTCAACGCTCATTGTTGGACACTTAAATGTTTTTCACTATTATTAATAGTGTTGTGATAAGAATCCTCATGGATAAATCTTTTTATCCTTGCTGAAAAATTTCCTGGGTAAAAACAGAATTGCCGGGCATGAGCGTATGTGTTTTTAAGGCTACATATACACATGGCTAAACTGCCCGCCAGAAAGCTGTAAAGATGGTGATTCTTGGATGTCGTGTGTACTTTTAATTGTGCTAATATCAAATAGTGTTGGTAAACGTCCTGACAACCGGAACTCCCTCATTCAATGCCATTATTACTGCTGGCTTATTATAATTGTAATTAAATAATAGTCGCTTCCTGAGCGACTATTGTGAAAATCGCTTCCTGAGAATTCACTGAAATGATGACATAATTGCAGGGATTTGGGGGCTGGATCTTGTCCTGCTAAAGTTTTGTGTCAAGTGGGGGGGACAACTTGACTTTACTGCTATAAATTGGTCAGCACCAGCCCTAATCAATACAAATTTTCTTCTACAGGCAACTGTCAGTAGGTAACATTTGGAGAGGGAGGGGAATGTGTGAAATTTGGACAGTATCATATTTGCTTCCTGAGGGGAGTAAAACTTGAGACATTTAAGAGAATGATGTGTAAACAATTGTGACTTCAAGCAGGGTTTCAATCTCGTATTTTCAAATTATAGGGCAGGGAAGTTTGAGTGTGTTTGGTTTTTCATTGTTCATAAATATTTTTAATTTACAATATCTTTTAAGAAAGTTACTTTGGTCCCGTAGGGAAGAGTTATAGAAGGTTCAGAAAAAGAGAGGGATTAGGAAGATAGGTAACAATGACTTCAAACTTTGATCTCAACATGGCCAATCTCATTGGTTTCACTGCGAAATACACCAAAATGGATGTCAACTGATGTTGATCACACAAGAGGGGAAGGGAAGGGAAAAGAGGATGAGTTCTAGTTAAAATAATTCTTAAATTTTTTTTTTCAACGTTTATTCATTTTTGGGACAGAGAGAGACAGAGCATGAACGGGGGAGGGGCAGAGAGAGAGGGAGACACAGAATCGGAAACAGGCTCCAGGCTCTGAGCCATCAACCCAGAGCCCAACGCGGGGCTCGAACTCACGGACCACGAGATCATGACCTGGCTGAAGTCGGACGCTTAACCGACTGCGCCACCCAGGCGCCCCTTAAATTTTTTTTAATGTTTATTTATTTTTGAAGGAAAGACAGAGTGTGAGTGGGGTAGGGGCAGAGAGAGAGGGAGACACAGAATCTGAAGCAGGCTCCAGGCTCTGAGCTGTCAGCACAGAGCCTGACGTGGGGCTTGAACTCACGAACCATGAGATCATGATCTCTGAGCTGAAGTTGGGGCACTTAACCCACTGAGCCACCCAGGTGCCCCTAGTTAAAATAATTCTATCTATTGTCAGGCTTGGCACACCCAAGAGAAGACATTTTTCGGATAGAAATCTTATGGTTGTGGGTAACAGAAAATCTAACTCAAGCTGGCTTAAATAATAAAGGAAATGTTCATGAAAAGCCTAGTAAAGCCTGATTAGTTCAACAAGGCACCAGGGAACAAGTTTTTCTTTGACTCTCCTGTCTTCCCCCACATCTTCAACTAGAGGCAGGTGCTCCTCATGGGCACAAAATGGCTGCCAGCAACTCCCACAGATCATCTGCTCCTCCAATTATAGTCAATGAGGAAAGAGGACTTCTCCGCCTGTGGTTCCTTAGAGGATCTAGGAACCATGCTTTCTAGAAGCCCCTGGCAAATGTCTGCATGCATCTCATTTGCCCAAACCACATCACATGACCATTCCTTAACCAGTCACAGTGATGGGGGATGGGCTGTGCTGTTTGGCTTCAGCCACTCAGGACCACCCCTGCTGCAAGTGCCCCATGGGAGGCATGGGGGGGCAAATGGTCTAGTGAGGGAGCTAGTATCACAAGGGAGAGTACTACATATTGTAACATGACTTCCCAAAGAACTCAGACATCTCCGTATGTCAATAAATATATTTCCATCCTTATACTGTCATCACACTTAATTGCTGTATACTATTCCATTGTTTAGATGCACCATAATTATTTGACCTGTCTTCTATTGTGAAGACGAATAGGGAGTTGCCGTGAGTTTCCTCTTACAAGCAGCATCCCAGTGAGTGGTTTTGCTGATGGATCTCCGTGCCCATGCAGGGATATTCCCACAGGACACCTGACAGCAGAAGGACCATCATACCCTGAGGCAAGCACACTGTGGCAGCATTTAGGGTGCGCTGACGCATCACCCTTCAGAAAAGTCACCACAACGTATTCTTCCACCAGCTTCATTGAAACCACCCATTTTCCCATAATGTCTTGGCACTTCCTTTGGTTAAAAAAAAAAAAAAAGAATTAGCACTGCAGGCATTCATTTCCAGGCAGGGTAATCCAGATAATGATCTTGCTGTTGTTCCACTAAACTGGGGCTGAGAAAAGTGACTCTTATATTAGAATACAGTTAATTTAACTCTCTTCTTTACATCGACCTGGTATCCACCTCTGAGTAATGAATTTAAGTCTTATGAGGTTTCCCTTATGGCTAGGCAAGGCCAATGATTACCGGAAAGGCAAAGAAAAACCCATGAACAATCACCTGGTTAATTCACTCATAAAACCCTGCTACAGGGGCGGCGAGGGGGAAAAAGTACCATTGACAAGATTCACTTCTCCAAATCAGCTGCCTACACCGCCAACAATGATTATTAACATTTCATTCTTTGCTTTGCTTTGAGTATAATGTTAATATCAAGAGCCTCCATTTATCAAACGCTTGCTACGAGTCAGGAATTTGGCGATGAATTGTCCCAACAAGGTAAGAATTATTCCTCTTCTCTGCTGAGAAAGAGGCCCAGAGAGGTTGAGCAATTTGTCTGAGATCAAACAGCCAGTCACCAGACAGAACCAGGGTCAGAGCTCAGGTCTGCCTATCTCCAAAGCCCTCGTTGCTTCCGCTGTGCACACGGCCCCTCTCTGGTGTAGAGGAGGTCACTGTGCGGCCCAGGACCCCTTCCAACCTGGTCAGAGATCTTGGATGAATGCCTGAGCCTCCTGCAGCCTGGCTCCATTTGTAAAGGTGCACTAACACTTTTTTCTTTCACTTCTTGGCTTCCCATCAGGTCCCAGACAAGCCGATGAAGAGCATCAAGTACATGGACAAGGAAATCATAAACCTCAAAAAAGACCTTGCACGAAGCCGGTGAGTGAGCCCGCAAGGATTAACCCATAGATGCCCTGACAGAGATGAGCAGGCTACGGGGCGGTCCCTACGAGTCCTTGCTAAATCCCAAGGTCCCCAACACCAAACATTAAGCAGAAGACTTGCAGGAGGGTGTCCTTTGGCTGGACTTTCCAGAGAGTATCTTTACTGGACTAACCTCTCCACTAGCTGCCAATCACTGCCTAGAATTCCCTTTGCGTTCCTTCCTGGACCTGAATCCAACTCAAGACAGTTCCCATGTGCTCCAGAAAAAGCTCTCCTTTTTACTCCAGACGCACATCATGGTTGCCCAGAGTCAGACAGACCTGGTCTCAAACACCGGCCCTGCTACCTGCCAGCTGGTAACGTGGCAGAACCTATTGAACCTCCCCGAGTCTCTGTGTCCTCATCTGTAAAATGAATATGATATGAGGTTGTTAGAAGGACTGGGTGAAATAAAGCAGCTAAAGTGCCCCTTGTGTGGCCTTTAACACAATGCCATCCCTATCCAACCTCCCACCCCACCCAACCCCTTCCTGTAAAATAGCATGAACAAACTGAGGTCTAACCCTATCTTAGTCATCTCTGGACGGTGAGCTGGGCTTTTTCTCCCTCTCACCTCTTAACTCTGTCCTGGGACCTGCAACGTTCCAAGGTGGGATCATAAATGGGACCTTTGGCAAAACACCTCAAGGCACGGGAAGAGATGGAGACTCTCTGAGCACAAAACACGAAAAGATGTGCTGAGCGGGGGGTCATACAGGCAGTGTGGAAGGCCCGTTTATCTTCTGTGTCTCCCACTCTGAGCCAGACCACAATGCAAGTCGGGGCAACGCATTCTCGTTCTTCACCTCCCTCACCCGGAAGCTCCCTCTGTCTCTACTGCCCATCTGCGTCTCCACACCTTCCCCGTCCAGGAGCACAGCTGATGGCACTGGATGTAAGAGCCCAAGAGGGGGCTGCAAGGTGTGGGCATGAAAGGTGGGGAGGAAGAATGGCATGAAGGGACGAAGGCACGCATCAACACCCCCTGCCCGGGAGAAACGTTAATTGCAAGCTGTGCATGTAATTTTAAATTTTTGAATAGCCGCACTACTATTGAAAAGTAAAAAGAGACAGGTGAAAGTAATTCTAATACCATATTCTATTTAACCCAACATAGCCGAAGTGTTGTCAATCATCATGTAATCAATATAAAACATATTGATGAAATACTCTATTCCATTCTTCATACGTGATGAAAAGTGACAAAGTGATACAAAATGAGCAGTGACGAATTACACGCAGGGCACACATCAGTTTGGACCAACCACCTTTCAGGTGCTCAGTAGTTACTATGGACTGAATTGCACACCACCCCCCAATGCACATGTTGAAGCCCTAACCCCCAATGACTATATGTGGAGATAGGACCACTAAAGAGGTAATTAAGGTTAAGTGGGGGTTCATAAAGGTGGGCCCCTGAATCAACAGGCCTGGTGTCCTTATCAGAAGAGGAAGAGACATCATCAGGAAGGTACTGTCTGAAAGCCAAGGAGAGAGCCCTCAGGAGACACCAACCCTACTGACACTTGACCTTGAACTTCCAGGCTCCAAAACTGAGAAAACAAATGTCTGTTGTTTGAGCCATTCAGGCTGTGGTATTCTGTGATGGCAGCCTAAGCAGACTAATAGTCAATGTCAAGGTAATCCTGCAGAGAATGTCCCCAGCTCGAGAGCGGATGGACCTCAGTCTCAGAAGCTCGTGTAGAGCTGAGCGCAGGGATGGCATGTGAACTTGGGTCTCAGAATTGAGGGCTGAGACCCACAAGGACTCCTCCATTACTTGTGGACATATTGGCCTCTAGAGTATTTGAACCCAGGCTCGAGAGGGCTTTTGAGGCTCAGGCCTTGGGAACCTTGGGGGGAGTAGTGTCAGAAAGTCAAGAGCTACCTGAATGGGGGCAGCAAAGAAAGAGGCTCGTGTAGCTGAGAAAGAACGCCTCAACCGGGATCTGTACTCTGCTCCACGGCCATGCCTGGAGGACATTCCAGGCTTCAGAAGGAATGGTGCAGCACAGAATTTGGATCAGAGGTGAAGTTCAAAATACAGAACCATCTGTATGTCATGGGCACCAAACAATCGGAACAGACACCGGCCATATACAACCATTGTAACCAGGTTCTTACCAGCTGAATATTATCAATCTTGAGGTAGATGATTCTGACCCAAAGCCTCAGCTGCAAATACATACCAGAATCTTGGGAGCCTGAGAAATGAGAGTTTCCATATTAATCTGTATCCTGTAGACAAACAGCTGATAACTAAAGGTACCAACTAAATTCCAGATACCAAGACTCAACCCAGCTCAAGGAGGGCGACAAAGCTGAGCCAGCTCAAACCAGAACTGAATGCGAAATTTTCAGCAAATTTGCAAGCCAGTTATTAGACACAGATACAGTTTAAAATTCAATGATATGAACTCACAATTAAATGCATCACATTAAAACAAAGGTAATAAATACTCCAAACCCATCACTTCCTAATGATGCCATACATTTCACTGTTCTCTGTGCTCTTGACATTATTTCTGGTTACGGTATCTGTTTGGTGGAAATGTTGTAGAACAGGAGCGGCTGCAGGCAAATGTCTGCCCAGCTCTACATTCACTGACATCACGTCGGTAGCTCAAAATCAGCCACAGTGGAAATACTCACGGCACAGAAATCCACAAATGCTACAAATCAGGGCTTATTTGTACCCCCCCTCCCTTCCCCCGCCAAGAGCGATGGTTGTGGAGCATTCACCGGCACATCCCTGGGGACATGCTTCCTCTCCCCCACCAACCAAGGTTGAACTGTGGACTAAGCCAGCAGAACATAGGGGCTTTAGTCAAAAGGTGATAAAGACAGTGGCTTTTCTGCCACCCCTGAGTTGGCAGGCTGAGACTGTCACTCCTGCCAGACGCATTTACCATGGCTCTGAAACTAGCTAGAATTTAACATCCTCCCTGGACAGGCTTAGCCTGTCCAAACGCTGGACATGAAAGAGAATGTGGAAAAGGCCACACAGAAAGCCACAAGCAAGAAAACAAGAAACAACAATAAAGTGTTCCACCTGGCCACGCTCTCAGATTCCACTGACATTTAAGGAAACAGCGAGTCCCCTTCAGAAGGAAACATCCTGCTTTCCAGGGGAAATCTCCTCCCCAAGAGATGCAAACCCTGTGTGCTCATCTCCCAGTATTAAATGAGGCGAATTATTAGCAAAGAAGATGTTGTCTTTCCCACTTACTGTTTTTCAAACCCACTTCGCCGATTAGACTTTAGCCTACCTTGAACCAAACACCTTGACTACCTCCTAGATTTTTTTTAAATGTTTATTATTGAGAGACAGAGAGACAGAGCATGAGCACAGGAGGGGCAGAGAGAAGGGGAGACACAGAATCCGAGGCAGGCTCCAGGCTCGGAGCTGTCAGCACAGAGCCCGACGCGGGGCTCGAACCCACGAACCGTGAGATCATGACTTGAGCCGAAGTCGGACGCTTAACCGACAGAGCCACCCAGGCGCCCCGACTACCTCCTAGATTTTTATTTAATACTTCAGCCCTCTTATAATTCAATGACACCATCCCTAGTTTCATGGCCAGTTTAACATGATGCTAGAAAGAATAAAAACCTAACTGCTTTCCTCCTCGCCTGCTCTGCCAGATGTTCGGTGGCACCAGGCAGCCTGCCACATGTTTGCTCGCGGAATCTCTCCTAGTGGAAGCTGCCAATCGGGGTGTCCGCATGTGCCCAGTTCTTGGATGACTCATGAAGCCGATAACCTATCTTTCTCCAAAGCTGCTGGTGCTTTATAAAAAGCAAGTGTTTTAAGGAAAATAAACATCTCTGCAACTAAAACTGAAACATTGACTTGGAGCTATGATCTGCCCATGGCCAAGTTTAGTTAGGTGAAGGCAACTGCAAAGACACAGGGAGAAATTACCACCCTGCCCCCCCCCCCACAAGTTCCCCAGCAGACCCCAGCAGGATACAGATTATGCAAGTGTTTGAGATTTTGCTTTAGAGCTCCATTTGGTAGACAGCTGAAGCAAGGCAGTTAGAAATAACAAAGGTGGAATTCTGGCAAAGGAAGAAGCTTTTTTTTCTTTGTAAGAGGTTAGGCACTTCTTGGTTCTTCCTCAGTTTTCTGTGGTCACTCATTTTCATCAACAAATATTGAATATCAGGTATCACCAGGGATACGCCAGGCACGACTGGATATACTGGAGACACGGCAGCGAACAAAACATTCAAAATCCCTGTCCTCAGTGAATAAGAGGCAATGGTGTGCATTAAAATGGGGCAAAGACAACAAACAAGTTAGTGGGTGATGAAATAGGATGGAGAAGGGAGTGTTGGTTATATACTAAGAGACTATAAAACAAGGTGATGCAGGGCACCCGGGTGGCTCTGTCAGTTAAGCATCTGACGTTGGCTCAGGTCATGCTCTCACGGTCTGTGAGTTTAAGCCCTGTGTCAGGCTCTGTGCTGACAGCTCGGAGCCTGGAGTCTGCTTTGGATTCTGTGTCTCCCTCTCTCTCTCTGCCCCTCCCCTGCTCGTGCTATCTCAGAAATAAATAAATATTTTTAAAAATTAAAAAAACAAAATCACCAAGGTGATGCCTATAGCCTGGTGATGGGGAGAAAGCTGCTATTTTATCTAGAGTGGCCAAAAGAGGCTGTTCTGTAAAGGGGGCTCTCGGCCTGACATCTGGATGGTGAGAACCATTCACATAAAGATATAGGAGGAAGGGGGGTGGAGGACAACAGGTGTATTCCAGAGGAAAATAGTGGATGGGAGCCAAAGTTGGAACAAGCTGGAAGTGTTAGAGAAACACAGAGTAGCCAGTGTGGCTGGAGCTGAGTGAGAGAGGGTGAGAGAAGCAGTCAATGAAATTAGAGACATGGCCCCCGGGCCTCAGAGGCCATGGTGAGCATTTGGGTCCTAGTCTAAATGTAATGAGAATCCATTGGAGGGTGCTGAACAAGAGAAGGATATGATCTGATTAAAACAAATTTTTTTAATGTTTATTTATTTTTGAGAGAGAGAGAGAGAGAGAGCGAGCCTGAGCAGGGGAGGGGCAGAGAGAGAGGGAGACACAGAACCAAAAGTAGGCTCCAGGCTCTGAGCTGTCAGCACAGAGCCTGACACAAGGCTGGAACCCACGAACCATGAGCTCATGACCTGAGCTGAAGTCAGACACTTAACCAACTGAGCCACCCAGGCGCCCTGGCTATGATCTGATTCTTAAGAGAACATTCCATATGCTGCATAGAGCCCAGTTGAAAGGCTGTAAGAGTTGACAATGAACCGGGGAGAAGTGGGTAGACTCGGGATTTATTTAGAGCCACAGGACTGGCTAATGGATTGGATGTGGGGGACAAGGGAAAGGCAGGGTCAATGTGCTACAATGACTCATTGATACCTCTGCCTCCTTCACTAGGATATAAGATCTACCATAGCCTAGACTATATCATGTCCACTGTCACAGTTCCCAAGTGTTTGTGGATGGGATGACTTAATTCTTTATGAGGTAACAACGTTTAATAAGGGACATTCACTTTGAGATATGGTTTGTGTCTGAGCTGGTAAGTAGAATGAGTTTTTCCCAACTTTTTTTTTTTTCCTGGAAACAATTAGAGATGAGACTAATAAATTAATTAAAAGTTAGATCCAGGATGGTAGATAGGCGGCTCGTGTACTCCCACTTCTCTCTCCTGTGTCCAAGGCAGACATCACTAGTGGATCACAGCACTCTTTCAGTCTGAGTCCAGATTTGGTCTTGAAAATCCTCTATGCACAGGATGTAATTTATTTGCCATCTCAAAAGGAGACTCTGGTGTCTATAATGACACCTTATTAACTCCATTTGAGGGTTGGCATGCAAGAGACCAACAGGAGGAACAGACCTCAACCAAATCCCTTTATGAATGAGGCTGATTTTTAATCAGTGAATTTAAATAGCTGGAAAAATTATTGTTGACCTCAGACATTCACTGGCGGTTCTCAGCAACTTCTACGTCTCACCATTCAACACCCAGGACCTCCACGTCCACAGCCTGTAACTCAGAACGTCTTCATTTACAAGTTCAAGCCTGACTTGGCCCACCAGCCCCTCCCCCTGACTTGAGACTTGCCTCAAAGCCCCAGAATTGTCTCAGAAAAATGGATTTACATGCTGGTCAATGCCTCGGATGCAGGCAAAGTTAAGGCTTCTGAATTGCACCTTATGAATCATTCAAAGAAGCCCTCAGTGCCTCCCCGCCATGTCACATCATCCCCACACCCTGCAGCCAGCGGGTGGACTTTAATGAGTCCCCTACATGTTCCATAAAGGCAAGCACTTGGCCCTACGTCCTTAGCCCAGAACTGATAAACACAGCCGCGTGCCCAACGGGTAGGTCACCGCTGTGGGCTGGAGGAACCTGGCTCAAGTTAATTGCATTTTTATCATCTTGAATGTGACCCAGAGGCCCTGCCCATTTTTTTCTCTGTTACTGATGTCTTCGTGTGTCTTTGACACCTCTAGTTAACCGTAGATCGAGGGCAAGTTTTCTTCTCTGCTTTTCTTACACCGCTCTCCACTGAGGGTAGATATCTTTTTAATTCTTTTCCTTGTGGCTAGGGCTACCTCAGAGGATCCCACATAAAAATTAAAAAAAAAAAGAATTAAAAGACCATGTTTTCAAATCTAAGCATCATAGTAACTTGAACCCTTGAACCTTTGGCTACACAAGGATTCGCACAATACTTCGTTTTCTGAAATTCTTTCCCAGATGACAGGCAATGTGCTCAGTCTTATAGTTAGGCTTGGGGCCTTACATAATACAGTTGGAAATGCATTAGCTTTGGAGTCAGCGGTGGATTCAAATTCCAGCTCTACCAGCAATTAGCTAGGCGTCCATGAACAAAATCAACTCACTTCTCTAGACCTCAGTTTCTTTAACTATGGTATGGGATACAGAGATAACAAGATCTGCTTCACACTGTTGCTGGCATTTGTGAGAACAGAGATGGGTGAGAAATGCAGGAATAAGTCAACAAAAGGTAGTCTTTGTTTTTTCGCTGGTTTTGTGAGATCATCTGAAAATGTTCACAGGCAGTGACAAAAAAGTGTCAACGTTGGAGACAAACAGTCCCAGCCCTGTCCCTTATCTGCTAAGTGGTCTTGCTCTGGTCATTTTACCTCCCTGAACCTCAGTTTCTCATCTGTAGGATGGAATCAATGTCTCCTTCCAGGGATTTCTTTGATGAGAACAAAAGGAGACAAGGTGTATCATATCTTCTATTCCACTTCGTTCCTTCCCTTAGCTCTTCTAATGCTCTGAGAACAGAGATGAGACCAGGGAATTCAGAGTTGACACTTACAAGCCACATAGTGACGAACAAACTACCTAATTTCTCTGAGTCCCAGAGTGGGGATTGCATAAATACTTTCTCCCTCTCACAGGGCTCTTGTGAGGATTAAATGAGTTAATACATGTGAAGCATTTAGAACAGTGCCCGACCCATGGTAAGTGCTTGATAAATGGTAGCTGTGTATCTTACATCATCCGTGTACCCTGAGTGACTGTAACTATTTTACAATATGATCGCCATCTCATGGATTCCTCCCTGTCCCTAGTCAGGGAGCTCCAGGCACAGTGCAGCATGAGATGCGGGAATATCACACCCAATCCCAGATTCTGAACCTTGGAGGGTTATGTTTTAAGGCCAGCTAGAGCCGATACGATAGGGAGAGGTGGGGAGTCAAGAAGGATAGTTCCTAAGTGGAGACTGTGCAAATCAGTTAATTTTAAATCTCTTCCTATGGGGATTGTTGAACAAGCCATTACTCTAATGGATGTAACCACAGGCTGCACAATAAAGCACTAATCCACCACTTAGAGCAGACGCTGCATGCATTAAGCCCTGTAATTTTTAAAAATTTTTTTATTGAAATATAACATAATACAGGAAAGCACACAAATGATTAAACTCAACAGACTTTCGCAAAACGAACACACCTCGCTAACCCACACCCCCATCAAGAAAAGGAACATTACCAAGGCTCCCCCAGAAAGCTTCCTTGTGTCCTCTCCAGTCACTACCCCACCCCCAACCCCCAAAAATCGCTATCCTGAATTCTGAGGCTGAGATCAGCTCCTCCTGTTTCAAACTTTACATAAATGAAATTGTACAGTTGGAGCTCTTTATATTATCAGGTTGTTTTCATCCAACATTATGTTTCTGAGGCTTATCCATACTGTCTCATAAAGCTGGATGGAGTTTGGTCTTTCTCAGGTCCCTTCTAATTTCCATTCGGTGAAGATAGCATGACGCATTCATTATGGTATTGATGGACATTTGGGTTGTTTCCACTTTGAGGGGGTACTATGAACAGAGCTGCTGTGAACATGCTTGTACATGTGTTTTGCTGAACATACGCATTTCTGTTGCAAATATACCTAAAAGTGGAATTGTTGCTCATCGAGTTTGCACATGCTCAGCATTACTAGATACTTCTGTATCCCAAGCCCTATTTTTTTAAAAAAATTAATGTTTATTTATTTTTGAGAGAGAGAAAGAGAGAGAGAGAGACAGGGCATGAGCAGGGGAGGGACAGAGAGAGGGAGACACAATCTGAAGCAGGCTCCAGGCTGGGAGCTGTCAGCACAGAGCCCGACGCTGGGGTCGAACCCACAAACCGCGAGATCATGACCTGAGCCGAAGTCGGACATTTAACCAACTAAGCCACGCAGGTGCCCCCCCCCCCAACTCTATTTTTTAAACAACTTTCAAAACATACACCAATAAGACAATCTTGAAAAACTAGAAAATACAGATCAGTAGATATAAATAAGTAATGGAACCACACACAAGTACATCACTAAGGAATGATTATTCATATTTTGGCATATCAACTTCCAATATTTTTTCTATACAGACATGTAATTTTAATAAGGCAAGAGAACCACTCTGCCTGCACCATTTGGTAACCTGATTTTTTTTATTCAGCAACAGATTATGAACATCTTCCATGCAATAAATGCACATCTACAACTCCATTTTTTAAGGTTTTTAGTATGAAAATGTTCAGATATCCATAAAGGCAGACAGAATAACATAATTAATACATATTAATTATATTAACAATATATATATTGTTAAAATATTAAGAATATTAACAAATATTAACAATATATATATATATCTTTTTTAAGAGAGAGAGAGAGAGAGAGCTAGCAGGGGAGAGGGGCAGAGGGAGAGGGAATCTTCAGCAGGCTCCACTCTCAGCACAGAGCCCTTAGTGGGGCTCGATCCTATGACCCTGGGATCATTACCTGAGCCGGAAACAAGAGTCAGACACTCAACCAACTGAGCCACCCAGGCATCGCTTCCCCCATTATTTTCAAGCATTTATTATCTTATCTGTAAATATTTAAATGACTATCTACAGAAGAACTTTTTATTTTTATTTTTTTAAATTTTTTTAAATGTTTATTTATTTTTGAGACAGAGAGAGACAGAGCATGAACGGGGGAGGGGCAGAGAGAGAGGGAGACACAGAATCGGAAGCAGGCTCCAGGCTCTGAGCCATCAGCCCAGAGCCTGACGTGGGGCTGGAACTCACGGACCGCGAGATCGTGACCTGAGCTGAAGTTGGACGCTTAACCGACTGAGCCACCCAGGTGCCCCAGAAGAACTCTTTTTAAAGCAAAAACCATAATAACGTTACCACATCTAAAAATTAGCAATAATTCTTCAATATCAAATATCCACTCAAGCATATCAACCATTTTAATAGCTGTATAATATTCCAGTGTAAGAATGCAGCAAAATTCACCTAACCTATTTCCTATTGCTGGACTTCTTCATTATTTTCAACTTGGTCCTGTTATATAAACAGTGCTTAGAGGGACATCTTTGGACTTAGATCATTATTACCTTAGTTGCTTACGATGAACTCCTAAAGCATGCACCTTTAAGATTTTAGACCCTTCACTGAAGTCTTCTACATTTACACTGTGTTTCAGTTCTGAAGAGGTAGCTAATTCAGGAAATGTTTGAAACAAAATGAGCTTCTCTCACAAGAAATGAGAGAAAAGCAAGAAATACAGGGTGAGAGGTTGAAAATACTTGACACATGACTGTGCACTTTTCGCTTTAGTATAGTCTTCAGCAGTGGGGATGGGGGGAGCAGTTTATGGAAAGCAAAATGAAAACATAAAGTGTTCATGAAATAAACCCCTCCTAAATTACTGGCAACATCCAGCTGAGCCACAGATAGAACCAGGTTGCATCAGTGAGATCATTTCCCATCCCCAGGATTCTTCACGTAAAATATCTGCCCTACTTCTTAGCACTTCCTGTAATCCCAGCCCCTCCAGAAGTGACTGTTGTCACCCAGATGAGCCTATTGCCCAGGGCTATAATCCATGCACCTTTTGCAAAGCAAATGAAAACTTTGACTTTTCCTGAACAGACTATAGTCTTTGACCACGTCTTTGCCTGGGTCTTTCCTGTAGCGTGAACTAACATTTTGCAGTCATGATTTCACTTAAAAGTAAAAAAAAAAAAAAAAAAAAAAAAAAAAGCAACAATAACAACAACAAAAAACTGCATTAAAAAGCCAGAAACCCCACAGGTTCACCAAGCTCATCTCAGAACACCTGAACTGTGCTCAGGAGCAACACTTGGGATGCTAGACCAAAATCACCCGGCCGCCCACTGGGAGAGAAGTGACACTCTGTCATTTGTCCAACCCACAACCCACGGGAGCGCAAAGCAATAACAATAATAAAAATAGCAGGCAGTTCACACTCTGTTATTGCGAAATTAATGCTTGTAAATATATTTCAACAGGTATTCATTTCCTCATGACTCTATTCCAGAAATGGATAAGAACAAGAAACACCTTTAAAACCAGTTTTCCCGTCACCTACCCTTCACCTGATCTAATGTATTGACAGATAGTATAATATGTGATGGCTTTTGGAACCAGCCTGAATCCTGGCTCAGCCACTGATAAGATGTTTAAATGTGGGCGAGCTATCTAATCTCCGAGTCTCATTGCCCTCATCTGTAAAATGAGGAGAATAATAATGAAATCTACTTCACAGGGCAGGGATGAAAATGAAATGAGTCAAGATGCATGTATCCAGCACTTGGACTGCATCTGTTAAATACACACTACAACCAGAAGGGCCAATACTCCTGATGGCTGGTGTTTAATACCACACCCCAACTGCTTGACCATGCCACTGGGGTTCTTCTGTCCACTTAATTTCGGTGAGATTTTCTTACCACCTGTGAGGGGACCCAGAGATGTCTCATTCCTGTCTGATGGGAAAACCAGGTGCCGGAGGATGTGCAACTGTAATAAGCTTAGGACACTATAGTTTGGCCTTTGCCTTGACAGACAAAGAGCTGGATCCTTTTCAGACACTGTTTTTAAGATGACATTAGTTAGCCCACAGGAAGCATTTAGAATAGAGTTGCCCAAGTAAGTGTCGGCTCTTGTCATTATCAGCGTTTTTCTTATTAGTATTACCTTTATCGGAAGTGGAGTCAACAGCTTGAATCAATGAGAAGAAAAAAGGATGGATCACAACTGAACCAACCTACGTCCTTCCTCCATACCCACAAACCCATCATTGAGAAGAAAATAAGCAATTTCATCCTACGGACCACTTTTTCTGTAACATGAAAGAGGCTACAAATTTGAGTCACGCTTCTTTTTATTTTTTCAGTTGACCATATGAGCCATCACATGAGTTATTCTCAGGAAGTCAAAGGTCTCCCTCTAGAAGCTTCACTTCCTCTTTTGGGTTGTCTAATAAACAGAGGTTCATTGGGTACCTTGCTCACCCAGAGGAGAAAGCTTGCGCTTGCAGCGTCCTCCGCTGCCATTGCTTTTCACTACCACAAAGAGTCGCTGTAGAGAACAGGTCCTCCAAGATCTGCCAGACCACACTGGCCTTTCTTTGCTGACATCTCACTGATCCACATCATAGCTCTCAAAACCCATAGGATGTTATTAGATGCCTTCTCCCAGACAATCAGTTTACCTGCACATGGGAGGTTACCTTTAGGGCCTCCAGGATGCCCTATCCCTGTTCAATCTGAGGGAAGCTGTCCAAGCATCTGACCAAACCCATTTTCTGGCTGCTTTTTTTTTTTTGGGGGGGGGGGGGGGGGGCGGGGGAGGGAACTTACAAGGAGAGCACAATTTTTTTTTTCCTATTGAGAAGCCAAGATATGTTACATAAATTATTTTAATAGATGAGCAATGATGTGGAGTGAAAATGTTTCCCCAAAATCAAACCTCACTACAGCCATATTATACCATCAGATGGATGGGGGACAGTAGGGCGACCCCTTAGAAGCTTACCTGGACCTCATCCTCTCAAAATTTCCCACGAAAACAAAAACAGAGTCAGCAAGAATGCTCATAGAAGCACTCTTCTGCCCTGAGCTGAAAAAAATGCAAGACAGCCAAATCAAAGAGCCTGATAAGTGTCTACTGATGCTTCAGCAAGTTCTCTTAGGGTGCGTCTGAGGCAGACAAAGTCTGAGGGTCAGGAATTTCTGAATGTCTTTCTGCTGCTGTCAGTCTCATGGGTGCCATTTAAAGAAAATGCATGGCCTGGCCCTTCAGCACATCTGACGTGTTTCACTTTAGGAATCATTCTGGGTCAGATTAGCTCCAAACAAGAGTTTCCTGGCAGCATGTGGATGCAAAGTTAAAGAAATCAATTAGAACTGGGACCTCATCAAAATAAAAAGCTTCTGCACAGCAAAGGAAACAATCAGCAAAACTAAAAGGCAACTGACGGAATGGGAGAAGATTATTGCAAACGACATATCAGATAAAGGGTTAGTATCCAAAATCTATAAAGAACTTATCAAACTCAACACCCAAAAAAGCAAATAATCCAGTGAAGAAATGGGCAAAAGACATGAATAGACACTTCTCCAAAGAAGACATCCAGATGGCCAACAGACATATGAAAAAATGCTCAGCATCACTCATCATCAGGGAAATACAAATCAAAACCACAATGAGATACCACCTTACACCTGTCAGAATGGCTCACATTAACAACTCAGGCAACAACAGATGTTGGTAAGGATACGGAGAAAGATCTCTTTTACATTGTTGGTGGGAATGCAAGCTGGTGTAGCCACTCTGGAAAACAGTATGGAGGTTCCTCAAAAAATTAAAAACAGAACTACCCTACAACGCAGCAATTGCACTACTAGGTATTTACCCAAGGGATACAGGTGTGCTGTTTCAAAGGGACACATGCACCCTAATGTTTATAGCAGCACTATCAACAATAGCCAAAGTATGGGAAGAGCTCAAATGTCCATCGATGGATGAATGGATAAAGAAGATATGGTATATGGTGTGTGTGTGTGTGTGTGTGTGTGTGCGTGTGTGTGTGTGTGTATATATATATGTGTGTGTATATATATATATACATATACATACATATATACACACATATATATATACACACACACATCACATCTTTTTTATCCATATACACATATATATACACATATATGTATACATATACACATATACACACACACACATATATATATATACATACATACACACACACACACAATGGACTATTATTCGGCAATCAAAAAGAATGAAATCTTGCCATTTGCAACTATGTGGATGGAACTGGAGGGTATCATGCTAAATGAAATTAGTCAGAGAAAAACAAAAATCATAGGACTTCACTCATATGAGGACTTTAAGAGACAAAACAGATGAACATAAGGGAAGGGAAACAAAAATAAGATAAAAACAGGGAGGGGGACAAAACAGAAGAGACTCGTAAATATGGAGAACAAACTGAGGGTTGCTGGAGGGGTTGTGGGAGGATGGGCTAAATGGGTAAGGGGCATTAAGGAATCTACTCCTGAAATCATTGTTTTACTATATGCTAACTAATTTGGATGTAAATTTTAAAAAATAAAATAAAAAGAAATCAATTAGAACATTATTCTGCAAGAAAATTCTTTGAATCAGAAGAGATTTTTTAGGAATCTCTGCAATGAAGCAAGATCCAAGCAACTAGTTAAGGCGGGAATCTGAATCCCCATCCCTGCCCTGAGACAGCTCACCCTTAGATCCTGTGAACTCTTTCTCTCAAAGTCTACTTCAGGAAAGCACAAGGATTTGCAGGGAGGCAGTGTATGTTCCGAGCAGGTCTGCTCTCTTGCACAATTCCAGGGGCACCATTTACAATGTGTGCCCCATGGAGAACAGAGCCCCCAAAATACAATTTGTAGAATACAAATAATAATACCCCGGGGGGTTGTACAATTGAGCATCCCTTTATTGGTAGTGATAGAAAGGTAAAAATAAGAGCTTAAAGAGCTCTCAGGGCTTGTGGGAGGAAGTGCGTTGTGGAGAGAGAGAGGGAGAGAGAGAGAGAGAGACCAGATTATTGGTAAGAGTGTCTCAGGTGGATCGCAGACTAGATACAGCCGTAAGTGCATGTTCAGGTTCATGTACCTTTCCCTGCAATACCCATCTAGGTCTTTGAGTTGTCACTTATCAAAAGCATTTGGTCTAGAAAAGTGAATGGGAAGTGACCAGGTAAAACAGAGAGAGAAAGGGAAGGTATCTCAGGCAGAGAAAATATTATGCACATGATCACAGCCAGGACAGGACCCGGAAGGCTGGGTGACTATAGACACCTTTTGCCAAGTTCCTCCTCTGTGTCAGGCACTGGTCTAGGACTTGACGTAAGGTCGTCTCAACCGTGAGAGGAAGACGAGAGAGGACAGCTTAACCCTGGGGACCAAACCCTGAAACAAACAGCTTTCAGGCTGACACAGCTCAGCAGACCCTGAGTGAACGGGAGAGAGCTGGCCTGTGGTTCTGGGCACACGTTTTGCATCTTCTGGGATTCATCTGAATGTACTATGACAAGGACAGGCAGTGGCAGACAACCACACTAGGACCAGGAGGCCATGAGAAGCTGCTGCTTACAGTGACAGGCAAGACCCAAGTTGTAAATTCAGAAAGGGAGCCTTTGGCCACCACCCCCAACACACACAACTGCACCACGCCTCAGACCCTTCCCATCTCCCTGTGTACTGACTCGGAGTGACATAGCCATTGCGAATTCCTGAGGAGTGCGCCCTGTCTCCGGCAAGTAATCCCTGCCGTCAATCAAGCGGGAGAACATGGGTCCAAAGATTGCAGCCTGGTTGTCTTGTGCCTTATTCCATTGTCTGTTGTCTGTCTGGAAATTCTAAACCAGGAGTGCTTCGGAGATGGCTGGTGTGCTCCCGAAAAAGCCTCTCTTCCTGCTAATGCATTTACATCCACACTGGCAGGTCTGTGAAGAACAACTCTCCCATTCCATTTAGTCATTAAGCACAATAGGTAATAATGTGCATTGCAGGCTGGGGTTTGCATTCCTTTAAAAAAAAAAAAAAGTCAATCAGTGTATCTCAGAACTGAAAGCCAACTGCCTCCAGAGGCTTCTCCAAGCTTCTGTTTTCTCAGCACCTGTGTGCAGACGGCACCAAGAGAGCGCCACAGTTAGGACAGTGGCTCCTGGATTCAGACAGACCAGAGTGTGCACATCCTGACATCGCCACCTTCTTGTTGGGTGACTTTTGCCCAGCGCTTCAATTCTGTGAGCCTCAAAGTTGCCCCATCTTTGAAATTATAGTGCTTGCCTCGTAGGGCTACTGAAGAGATTCGATGAGCTAACACGGGTGAAGCACAAGGGCCCGGCCTCCCCCACAGAAAGTGCTCTGTAAGTAATGGCTACCATTAGGATGATTTTCCAAGCCTCAGTCCTCTCCAGGGTTTCTGCCCTCAAGGATATCTGGCTTCTTCCGAGCCCCCCTCCAAGTTGTAATTGCTTCTGAATATGAGGGGGCAAACAGACGAGAAGGGAGGTGGGGAGGTGAGGGGAACAGGAAGAGGCACATTAGACTCCTGCACACGAACAGACTTGCCAATATTCCCTCCCCAGTGAGGTGCAGAACTCCTAATAGCAGTTGCCTAGAAACGGAGAGCTGTGGTAGGCTTCCGCTCCCTTCCAGAAATCACCCTAATTGGGATGCATGTAGAACTGTTTGTTGACACTTCGAAGGTTTTTCCTCTTCTTCTTCCAAAAGAGATGCAGTCCTCCCATACAAATGCTGACTCACATTAATTAAAGAGTAGCCCTCGGCCAAGGCACCTTTTAACCCCACAGAAGCCGGCGTGGCTGGCGACCTTGGTTGGCGGCCACCGATGAAATGGCCATTTTAGGTTGCCATCACGGTGTTTGCATTTCAGGATGTTTACAAGGTCTGAAGCGACTTTTGAAGGCAGGATGGTGTGCGGACGCGGGTGTGTGTGCACCTGTGTGAACAGTGAGGTCATATGAAGCTTGCAAAGTCCAGGAAATTCAATCAAAATGCAACATGTGCATACCGTGTAGCCTGATATTAGACGTTAGAGGTGCCTTCCTTTTGGGGGGTTTAAACACCTCTTGCAGTCATTTGGTATAGGTAGGTCAGAGACCGCATTACAAGCTAAAGAAATAACTTCCTGAGAGGCACATAGGGAGCCCCTTTCATCTGATCACTTCTTAGAACACAGCTATATTCTAGCTCCCAGTTGGAAAAAAAATATATATATATATATATTGCAAAGACATCCATTTATCTCTTTCCTGTTTGGATGATTCAGCTTCTGCACGGACGGTTCTATACACCTGCTCCATCCAAAGAGAATGTAAAGGGACCACATCGAACTAGGGTGGCGGTGGTATTATGTGCCAGAAAGTCAGCGTGTATTTAATTAGGTTCTGAAATGCAAGAATTTCAAATGATTTAGTTATTCATGCAGTAAATATTTTATGAGGCTCTCCTTTGTGCTGGTTCTAGGGATAGAGAAAAGATTTAGAAATTGGCCCTGCCCTCAGGGAGCTCTGTCTGGTGGTGGGGATGGGAGGAGGGAGTGCATGGACAGACAAGTCAGTGAGCAGTTCAGGGGTGCCTAATGCAGCCTGGGAAGAGCAGAGGTGACTGCTGGGGAGGCGTGGGGTTACCTGAGCAAGTTCTGAAGGGTAAGTAAAAGTCAGCCAGGTGGAGAAGCAGGGAAGAGCCAGGTGGAGAAGCAGGGAAGCCTATGAGCAAAGGCACTGGCATGGGGAAGACCATTGTCTTGCAGCTTGGTATTGCTAAGCATCACTTGACGAGGAAGAGGTCTAGGAGATAGGACAAATCCAGCTCATGCAGAGCCCTGGGGGCTGCACTGGGAGGTCTGGAGACGATGTGCAATATTGGTGAGGACAGAGGAGGAAAAGAGGTCCAAGGCAGGGAGGCCAGTGAAGGAGTGGCAGATACCAGAGGAGAGACGTGATGGCAGCCTGATTTTAGAGCATGGTGCCTGCGAGGGAAGACTTTGGTACTTAGCCCCACAGAAGGGTAGAGCCCTGAGACAAAGCAGTGAGGACAGAAGGGAGCCATTGGAGGACTTAAAATAGCAGAGCGGAACACTCTTCACACGATATGCTTCCTCACGCTGAGGAAGATGGCTCTGTGCACCACGGAGGACCAAAACATCAGAGGAGCAGAGTTAAGAAGCAAAAACATTTTGGTCATGCCAAGACTTTTATTTTTATTTTTAAAGTGTTTATTTTTTATTTTTTTAATGTTTAGTTATTTTTGAGAGACAGAGCATGAGCAAGGGATGGGCACAGAGAGAGAAACAGAACTTGAAGCGGGCTCCAGGTTCGGAGCTGTCAGCACAGAGCCCGATGCGGGGCTCAAACTCACGAACCGCGATACATGACCTGAGCTGAAGCTGGACACCCAACCCAATGAGCCACCCAGGCGCCCTAAAGTGTTTATTTGTGAGGGGGGGGGAGAGAGAGAGAGAGAGAGAGAGAGAGAGAGACAGCCCGAGAGAGATGGAGAGAGAGGGAGACACAGAATCTGAAGCAGGCTCCAGACTCCAAGCTGTCAGCACAGAGCCCAACTAGGGGCTCGAACCCATGAACCATGGGATTGTGACCTGAGCCAAAGTCAGCAGCTTAACCAACTGAGCCACCCAGGTGCCCCTGGTCATGCCCAAACTTTTAAACATCAAGCCTCCAGCTAAACAGCTCCTGCTTTTCAGTTCATCGAGTGATGCCTGAGGTGACCGAGGGTTTAGAGACAATGCACTGAACTGGGAATCCAGAAACCCCATTTCCGTCTTGGGTCTGCCTCCAACTTGCATTCGATACCTCTCCTCTCTGGATCTCATTTGCAAAAGGAGGGTTTAGAGCTTTCCCCAATGGTCTTCTCACTTCCAAAATTCTCAGTTTAGATTCTGACTCAGATCAGAACAATGATGCCCAAGGCTGAGCTGCAGACACCAGGAGTGGGGGGTTCTGGTCCCCAAACGCCAACTAGAATGCAAATTCTTTGAAAGCGAAGGCCAAATCTTATCATTTTGGCACCTTTCCTTGGCCCCAATTCACCTTGTACACAGTCCATGTCCAATAAGGATGTCAGGAAGGAAGGAATTGAATGAAGTGTATTCAGAAGGAGGCAGGATACATAAAAATGGGATCGGCAAGCAGGGAAGAGATTTAGATTAGGCAAATACTCACTGACAGCCAATTTGGGAATCATGAAAAATGATGCCTGAAAATGCTGGTTTCTAATTCTAGAGATCGATAAGAAGAGAAATGACCTTCAACAGATCAAATAATCAACATAACCCTTCTGGGTTTTTTTTTTAAACTCACTGAATCAACTAGCCATTTTCTTTAATTGATGATCAAAAATAATATTATATTTCTATCATGTGCCCAAGAACGGGAAGGGGTGAGGGGAGACACGTGGTAAGTGTGATACGGTGAATGCCTTCAAGGAATTTCATTTCTAGAGAGGAGTTTAGCCCAAATTCTGAAACTCTTTTGCACAGAGGTGCTGTGTTTTTTGCATCTCAATCCCCACTCATCCCTTTCTCATCTGTGTACACACACAGATATGTGTGTGTGTGTGTGTGTGTGTGTGTGTGCACGCACGCATGTGCGTGTACCCTACACCGATGAGAGGGCTCGCTTCCCCGAATGTGGCCCTGGCAATCAGCAGTACTGTGATCAGACTGCCAGGGCCAATCCTTCCTCTTCACAAAGCAGTTTGAATCTCCCAATTTCCAGCCATGGTTAGCTTTTGCACGACTTCTTCAAATGCTTCCACACCATTTCTTTGTTTTTTTGGCTTTCATGACAAGTCAGATGAGGTAATATTATCTCAAAGAACAGGTGAGGAGGACAGACCCAGGCCTCCAGTCTGCCCCATCTGGGTAACCTCACACAAAGTCGCTGAAGGGGCTCAGTCAGTTAAGCGTCCAACTTTAGCTCAGGTCATGATCTCACGGTTCATGAGTTCGAGTCCCGCGTTGGGCTCTGTGCTGACGGCTCGGAGCCTGGAGCCTGCTTCGGATTCTGTGTCTCCCTCTCTCTCTGCCCCTCCCCTGCTCATGCTCTGTCTCTCTCTCTCAAAAATAAATAAACATTAAAAAAAAAAAAAGACATTGAAGAATCCAGGAACTGCAAAGCCTTTTTTTTTTTTTTTTTTTTTTTTTTTTTTTAGTTAGCAGCACATGGCAATTGTTCCTGTTCTAGCTGCAGTGACAATGGTCATGGTGGGGGTCATGATGGTGCTGATGGTTCTCCCTTAGCTAATAGAACAGAGTGGTTAACTATTCTCCCTATATACACAGCCAGCTGCTGGGAGAGTGAGAATTAGAACCCAGCTTTTTAACTGGCATTAATGGGGGTGCCTGGGTGGCTCAGTCGGTTGAGTGTCCGACTGACCCTTGGTTTCGGTTCAGGTCATGATCTCATGGTTTCCTGAGTTTAAGCCCCGGGTGGGGTCCTGCTGCCAGCCCAGAGCCTGCTTGGGATCCTCTCTCTCCCACTCTGTCTGCCCCTCCCCCACTGGCACTGTATCTCTCTCTCTCTCAAAATAAATAAATAAACTTAAAAAAAAAAAAAACTTTAATTGACATTAACGTACGTCCCACTCTTGCCTAAATCCATAGGTCTGATGTGAGTTCACTGTTTACCAGCCGTCTTCCCCTGAAACACCCACCAGGTTGTGAGCGGGTTCCTTAGATGCTTCTATCTTTTTCCTCCTCTTCCCCTTCCTCCTCCTTCGTTTCTCTTTTCCTGAGGATCTCAGAGATTAAGTAAAGGAGGAATCCAGAAAAGAAAACCACTTAAAATAATTAGGAGGTTTCTGCATGTAATTTCTTATTTAGCAGAGCAGAGGTTAATTCCCTGGCCCTTTAGCTTAATAAATTTCATTACTTACACGAAGACCAAGTGTTTTTCCCACCACCACTATGGGCAGCCGATTCACGGACCCTTATGAATTACTGCATAATGCAATTTACCAAATCCCAAAATAATTACGGTCTAATTACGCTGTTCTTGCCGCCACCCTCAAAGAAAAGAACCTCCCAAGCTCACCATTTGAAACAAGCGCCACCTCCCAGAAGCTTTGTGGGACTTAGAGCCAAACCACCACCCTGGCTGTGTGCACAGCAGGAAGGCTGTAACAGCAATCATTCACGGCTTTGATGGTGATGATGATGAAAACAATCATTGTTACCATTTTCCCGAACATCTCCAAGGTGCCAGGCACCATGCTAAGTGCCTGTCATATATGGTTTCAACAATGTCCTAAGATGGGTTTCATTTAGCCCAATTTTACAGATGAAAAAAAGTGCATCTGGAAGAGGGAGAAATGACTCACCCAAAGTCACAGACACCAAGGGATCAGGAGATGCTAACTAGTTAAAACCAGAACAGACCATTTCCAAAACCAGCACATTTTCCTCATGCTAGATCAACCTGGATCAAACCACCTGGGTTTAAATTCCAGCCCCACCACTTACTAAGCTATGGTTAGACTGCCTGACCTCTTTGAGCCTTGGTTTGCTCATCAGCAAAATGGGGACAACTACCTGCTTCCTGGGGATATTGTGAGGATTCAAGGAGATCATGTACATGGGAGTCCCTAGTTCAGCATCTTGCTCAAGCCCTTACTATGCACACCTTTCCACCTCCTGCAAAGGTACCAGCTTCCCTTCAACTACAGATGCTCCCCTGACTCCCAGCTCTCACTCTTAGCTCAGACCCTCCTGTATCTATTTCCTGACACCCTCAATGGAGACTCTCCAAGACCTACTTCTCTTGGCAGAATTTCACGCTTCCAAGTTTCCTTGTCTGTTCCCCACTATCCAAACTAACCTCCCGCCAATAGCTTTCCTTAGTCCCTGGCCAGCAATTTAGGCAAGGATGATGGCACATTAAAGGTGAGAATCATGACAGTTCAGTCGAGGAAAAAAGACAGAGAGACAAAGAGAGAGACTCAGCTGGGACTCCATGCTGCTGCATGGTAAACAGAGCTGGAGATTACCAGGACTTGACCAAGGTAAAGGCTTAGCTCCCTCCAATAAAAGAGGTTTCCGTTCTGGAGGAAGAATAGGTATGGTGGCTTCATGGTCATGTAGGACCCAGGTTCCTTCTATCTTTCTTTTTTTTTATTTTTATTTTTTATATATTCTGAGAAAGCAACTGGACTTTTCAAGAGTCATCTTTTTTTCTCAGAAGATGAAGACAAATACTTCTTTTTTTTTTTAATATATGAAATTTATTGTCAAATTGGTTTCCATACAACACCCAGTGCTCATCCCAAAAGGTGCCCTCCTCAATACCCATCACCCATCCTCCCCTCCCTCCCACCCCCCATCAACCCTCAGTTTGTTCTCAGTTTTTAACAGTCTCTTGTGCTTTGGCTCTCTCCCACTCTAACCTCTTTTTTTTTTTTTCTCTCTTTTTTTCCTCCCCCTCCCCCATGGGTTCCTGTTAAGTTTCTCAGGCTCCACATAAGAGTGAAACCATTTGGTATCTGTCTTTCTCTGTATGGCTTATTTCACTTAGCATCACACTCTCCAGTTCCATCCACGTTGCTACAAAAGGCCATATTTCATTTTTTCTCATTGCCACGTAGTATTCCATTGTGTATATAAACCACAATTTCTTTATCCATTCATCAGTTGATGGACATTTAGGCTCTTTCCATAATTTGGCTATTGTTGAGAGTGCTGCTATAAACATTGGGGTACAAGTGCCCCTATGCATCAGTACTCCTGTATCCCTTGGATAAATTCCTAGCAGTGCTACTGCTGGGTCATAGGGTAGGTCTATTTTTAATTTTCTGAGGAACCTCCACACTGCTTTCCAGAGTGGCTGCACCAATTTGCATTCCCACCAACAGTGCAAGAGGGTTCCTGTTTCTCCACATCCTCTCCAGCATCTATAGTCTCCCAATTTGTTCATTTTGGCCACTCTGACTGGCGTGAGGTGATATCTGAGTGTGGTTTTGATTTGTATTTCCCTGATAAGGAGCGACGTTGAACATCTTTTCATGTGCCTGTTGGCCATCCGGATGTCTTCTTTAGAGAAGTGTCTATTCATGTTTTCTGCCCATTTCTTCACTGGGTTATTTGTTTTTCGGGTGTGGAGTTTGGTGAGCTCTTTATAGATTTTGGATACTAGCCCTTTGTCCGATATGTCATTTGCAAATATCTTTTCCCATTCCGTTGGTTGCCTTTTAGTTTTGTTGGTTGTTTCCTTTGCTGTGCAGAAGCTTTTTATCTTCATAAGGTCCAGTAATTCACTTTTGCTTTTAATTCCCTTGCCTTTGGGGATGTGTCGAGTAAGAGATTGCTACGGCTGAGGTCAGAGAGGTCTTTTCCTGCTTTCTCCTCTAAGGTTTTGATGGTTTCCTGTCTCACATTCAGGTCCTTTATCCATTTTGAGTTTATTTTTGTGAATGGTGTCAGAAAGTGGTCTAGCTTCAACCTTCTGCATGTTGCTGTCCAGTTCTCCCAGCACCATTTGTTAAAGAGACTGTCTTTTTTCCATTGGATGTTCTTTCCTGCTTTGTCAAAGATGAGTTGGCCATACGTTTGTGGGTCTAGTTCTGGGGTTTCTATTCTATTCCATTGGTCTATGTGTCTGTTTTTGTGCCAATACCATGCTGTCTTGATGATGACAGCTTTGTAGTAGAGGCTAAAGTCTGGGATTGTGATGCCTCCTGCTTTGGTCTTCTTCTTCAAAATTACTTTGGCTATTCGGGGCCTTTTGTGGTTCCATATGAATTTTAGGATTGCTTGTTCTAGTTTCGAGAAGAATGCTGGTGCAATTTTGATTGGGATTGCATTGAATGTGTAGATAGCTTTGGGTAGTATTGACATTTTGACAATATTTATTCTTCCAATCCATGAGCAGGGAATGTCTTTCCATTTCTTTAAATCTTCTTCAATTACCTTCATAAGCTTTCTATAGTTTTCAGCATACAGATCTTTGACATCTTTGGTTAGATTTATTCCTAGGTATTTTATGCTTCTTGGTGCAATTGTGAATGGGATCAGTTTCTTTATTTGTCTTTCTGTTGCTTCATTGTTAGTGTATAAGAATGCAACTGATTTCTGTACATTGATTTTGTATCCTGCAACTTTGCTGAATTCATGTATCAGTTCTAGCAGACTTTTGGTGGAGTCTATCAGATTTTCCATGTATAATATCATGTCATCTGCAAAAAGCGAAAGCTTGACTTCATCTTTGCCAATTTTGATGCCTTTGATTTCCTTTTGTTGTCTGATTGCTGATACTAGAACTTCCAGCACTATGTTAAACAACAGCGGTGAGAGTGGGCATCCCTGTCGTGTTCCTGATCTCAGGGAGAAAGCTCTCAGTTTTTCCCCGTTGAGGATGATGTTAGCTGTGGGCTTTTCATAAATGGCTTTTATGATCTTTAAGTATGTTCCTTCTATCCCGACTTTCTCAAGGGTTTTTATTAAGAAAGGGTGCTGGATTTTGTCAAAGGCCTTTTCTGCATCGATTGACAGGATCATATGGTTCTTCTCTTTTTTTTTTTGTTAATGTGATGTATCACGTTGATTGATTTGCGAATGTTGAACCAGCCCTGCATCCCAGGAATGAATCCCACTTGATCATGGTGAATAATTCTTTTTATATGCCGTTGAATTCGATTTGCTAGTATCTTATTGAGAATTTTTGCATCCATATTCATCAGGGATATTGGCCTGTAGTTCTCTTTTTTTACTGGGTCTCTGTCTGGTTTAGGAATCAAAGTAATACTGGCTTCATAGAATGAGTCTGGAAGTTTTCCTTCCCTTTCTATTTTTTGGAATAGCTTGAGAAGGATAGGTATTATCTCTGCTTTAAATGTCTGGTAGAACTCCCCTGGGAAGTCATCTGGTCCTGGGCTCTTATTTGTTGGGAGATTTTTGATAACCGATTCAATTTCTTCGCTGGTTATGGGTCTGTTCAAGCTTTCTATTTCCTCCTGATTGAGTTTTGGAAGAGTGTGGGTGTTTAGGAATTTGTCCATTTCTTCCAGGTTGTCCAATTTGTTGGCATATAATTTTTCATAGTATTCCCTGATAATTGTTTGTATCTCTGAGGGATTGGTTGTAATAATTCCATTTTCATTCATGATTTTATCTATTTGGGTCATCTCCCTTTTCTTTTTGAGAAGCCTGGCTAGAGGTTTGTCAATTTTGTTTATTTTTTCAAAAAACCAACTCTTGGTTTCGTTGATCTGCTCTACAGTTTTTTTAGATTCTATATTGTTTATTTCTGCTCTGATCTTTATTATTTCTCTTCTTCTGCTGGGTTTGGGGTGTCTTTGCTGCTCTGCTTCTAGTTCCTTTAGGTGTGCTGTTAGATTTTGTATTTGGGATTTTTCTTGTTTCTTGAGATAGGCCTGGATTGCAATGTATTTTCCTCTCAGGACTGCCTTCGCTGCATCCCAGAGCGTTTGGATTGTTGTATTTTCATTTTCGTTTGTTTCCATATATTTTTTAATTTCTTCTCTAATCGCCTGGTTGACCCACTCATTCGTTAGTAGGGTGTTCTTTAACCTCCATGCTTTTGGAGGTTTTCCAGACTTTTTCCTGTGGTTGATTTCAAGCTTCATAGCATTGTGGTCTGAAAGTATGCATGGTATAATTTCAATTCTTGTAAACTTATGAAGGGCTGTTTTGTGACCCAGTATATGATCTATCTTGGAGAATGTTCCATGTGCACTTGAAAAGAAAGTATATTCTGTTGCTTTGGGATGCAGAGTTCTAAATATATCTGTCAAGTCCATCTGATCCAATGTATCATTCAGGGCCCTTGTTTCTTTATTGACCGTGTGTCTAGATGATCTATCCATTTCTGCAAGTGGGGTGTTAAAGTCCCCTGCAATTACCACATTCTTATCAATAAGGTTGCTTGTGTTTATGAGTAATTGTTGTATATATTTGGGGGCTCCTGTATTCAGCACATAGACATTTATAATTGTTAGCTCTTCCTGATGGATAGACCCTGTAATTATTATATAATGCACTTCTTCATCTCTTGTTACAGCCTTTAATTTAAAGTCTAGTTTGTCTGATATAAGTATGGCTACTCCAGCTTTCTTTTGGCTTCCAGTAGCATGATAAATAGTTCTCCATCCCCTCACTCTCAATCTGAAGGTGTCCTCAGGTCTAAAATGAGTCTCTTGTAGACAGCAAATAGATGGGTCTTGTTTTTTTATCCATTCTGATACCCTATGTCTTTTGGTTGGCGCATTTAATCCATTTACATTCAGTGTTATTATAGAAAGATACGGGTTTAGAGTCATTGTGATGTCTGTATGTTTTATGCTTGTAGTGATGTCTCTGGTACTTTGTCTCACAGGGTTCCCCCTTAGGATCTCTTGTAGGGCTGGTTTAGTGGTGACATATTCCTTCAGTTTTTGTTTGTTTGGGAAGACCTTTATCTCTCCTTCTATTCTAAATGACAGACTTGCTGGATAAAGGATTCTCGGCTGCATATTTTTTCTGTTTAGCACACTGAAGATCTCGTGCCAATTCTTTCTGGCCTGCCAAGTTTCAAAAGAGAGATCAGTCACGAGTCTTATAGGTCTCCCTTTATATGTGAGGGCATGTTTATCCCTTGCTGCTTTCAGAATTTTCTCTTTATCCTTGTATTTTGCCAGTTTCACTATGATATGTCGTGCAGAAGATCGATTCAAGTTACGTCTGAAGGGAGTTCTCTGGGCCTCTTGGATTTCAATGCCTTTTTCCTTCCCCAGTTCAGGGAAGTTCTCAGCTATTATTTCTTCAAGTACCCCTTCAGCACCTTTCCCTCTCTCTTCCTCCTCTGGGATACCAATTATGCGTATATTATTTCTTCTTAGTGTATCACTTAGTTCTCTAATTTTCCCCTCATACTCCTGGATTTTTTTATCTCTCTTTCTCTCAGCTTCCTCTTTTTCCATAACTTTATCTTCTAGTTCACCTATTCTCTCCTCTGCCTCTTCAATCCGAGCTGTCGTCATTTCCATTTTGTTTTGCATTTCATTTAAAGCGCTTTTCAGCTCCTCGTGACTGTTCCTTAGTCCCTTGATCTCTGTAGCAAGAGATTCTCTGCTGTCCTCTATACTGTTTTCAAGCCCAGCGATTAATTTTATGACTATTATTCTAAATTCGCTTTCTGTTATATTATTTAAATCCTTTTTGATCAGTTCATTAGCTGTTGTTATTTCCTGGAGATTCTTCTGAGGGGAATTCTTCCGCTTGGTCATTTTGGATAGTCCCTGGAGTGGTGAGGACCTGCAGGGCACTTCCCCTGTGCTGTGGTGTATAACTGGAGTTGGTGGGCGGGGCCGCAGTCCGACCTGATGTCTGCCCCCAGCCCACCGCTGGGGCCACAGTCAGACTGGTGTGTGCCTTCTCTTCCCCTCTCCTAGGGGAGGGATTCCCTGTGGGGTGGCGTGGCCCGTCTGGGCTACTTGCACACTGCCAGGCTTGTGGTGCTGGGGATCTGGCGTATTAGCTGGGGTGGGTAGGCAAGGCACTGGGGCAGGAGGGACAGGCTTAGCTCGCTTCTCCTTAGGTGATCCACTTCAGGAGGGGCCCTGTGGCAGCGGGAGGGAGTCAGATCGCTGCCGGAGGTTTGGCTCCGCAGAAGCACAGAGTTGGGTGTTTGCGCGGAGCATGTTCCCTGGCAGGAACTGGTTCTCTTTGGGATTTTGGCTGGGGGATGGGCGGGGGAGATGGCGCTGGCGAGCACCTTTGTTCCCCACCAAACTGAGCTCTGTCGTCCGGAGGCTCAGCAGCTCTCCCTCCCTTTGTCCTCCAGCCTTCCCGCTTTCCGAGCAGAGCTGCTAACTTATGACCTCCCAGACGCTAAGTCGCGCTTGCTGTCGGAACACAGTCTGTCCGGCCCCTCCGCTTTTGCCAGCCAGACTCGGGGGCTCTGCTTGGCTGGTGAGCCGCCCCTCCGCCCCGGCTCCCTCCCGCCAGTCCGTGGAGCACGCACCGCCTCGCCGCCCTTCCTACCCTCTTCCGTGGGCCTCTCGTCTGCGCTCGGCTCCGGAGACTCCATTCTGCTAATCCTCTGGCGGTTTTCTGGGTTATTTAGGCAGGTGTAGGTGGAATCTAAGTGATCAGAAGGATGCACGGTGAGCCCAGCGTCCTCCTACGCCGCCATCTTCCCTCTCTCCCCTCGATGAAGACCTCCTTCTATCTTTCAATCCACTATCCTTAGCGTTTGCTTCCATCTGCAAGGTTTCCTCATGCTCACACAGGGGCTGCTGGTGCTGCAACCATTACAGCTAAATCTCAGGCAGCAGGAAGGAAGAAGGGGGAAAAAGGCCAAAGGGCACATGCCCCCAGCTGTATTAACATCCTTCAAAGAGTTTTCCCAGAAGCCTCTTCCACTTGTATCTCACTGGCCTGTCCTATCTGCAAGGGCAACTGGAAAGCACAGTTTTGTGTGTTGTCTTGTTTTGTCGGTGTTTTTGTCGAGGCATTTGGAAGCCCAAAAGAATGTGGTCTGTTACTAAGGAAGGTGGGGAAATGGATATTTGGTAGGTAACTGGCACTTTCTGCCATTAGGAGGAAGGGAGGTAGGGAAGGAAAACCAACAAGTGTTGATCGCCCACGCTCTCTCTCCCAGGCACTGTCTTTAAGGAGCCCATAGTCAAATAGGAAAAGCAGACCAAAAAACAGACGATTGCCATAGAGTGTGATAAGTGCAATAATGAGAAGCACATAAGCACAAGAAGCCAGAGGGAGGGGCACGGAGGAGGTACTTGAACTAGCCTGGAGTTAGGAGAGTGGGGGAGTGTGAGATCGAATGGTCAACACTGGACAATTCTTCCCAAGTCTTGAAGGACAAATAGAAATCAGCCAAGTGAAGAAGCAGCAAAGGGCACTGCAGGAGGAAGCAAAATCATGTGTAATGTTCAGGGGTAGGGAGAGGGAAAGAAATGACTGGTTGAGTGGTTAAAGACTAGCAGGCAGGAAACTTTTCCCTTCTTCCCTTCTAGGTTCTTGTAATAGGCCAACTTATAAAATATCAGAAAGCTTATTGTATATAAGTTCGGCTTAAACTCACCTTTCATGAATAATTGAGATAAAAGCTTATGTAGTTCCCTATTAGGGTTATCGGAAATTACTAACCGCCCTATCTCGCTTCTGTGACCTCGCCTGCTTGCTAAATAGATAACTTAGGATGCAAAACGCTCCCCCACCCCTTCTACCAAGATCCAGCCTAGGCAAGACCAACACGTACAAAGTCACGAACTCACTGCCCCAGGGTATCTTAGGTGTCTAACTATGATTGGTCTTTTTAAACCCTCTTAGGACAAAGAACTTTAAATTGATAGGTTCCCGCCAAAACTAACGTCTGTGTGTCACAATATAACTGGCTACCATGAAATGCTGTAAATTGTAATTGGTTAACTAAATAATGACGTACTCTGACTTGCTAAAATCCATATATGCTCACTGCTACCTTTGTTCGGGGCCATTCTCTGCACTTTTCTCCTTAAGATCAGGTTTGGCCCGGCCGTGAATAAAATCTTGCCTCGCTTCTGTTCGGCGTCTGGTGGTTTTTTTCCAACAGCACCCTGTTTCAGTTCTTAGGCTGGTCTAATAATTAAATTGACAACAGACAGAAAATAGGAGCAAAAACGAAAACAAAAACCAAAACAATTTAATTTTGTACATACAGGAGCCCATAGAAAAAGGAGACTCAAAGAAGTGCCCACAGCAGGCAGCTTTTGTACCTCCTAGACAGACAACACATTTGTAAAGAATCGACAACAAAGGGTTTGGGCGAGGGGTCGCAAATTAGTGGTGAAGCAGCAAGGGTGGTTTCCACAGCCTTCTCAGCCCTGAATTCCCTCTGTCTGATGGTGAGGACGCCTCTCTTTCTCTTGGCACAGGGGGGGTACCATGCACAAGGGAGAAGGATTTCCCATTCTCAGGGGAACAAAGGAGGGTCAAAGCATCCTCCTTGCCCTGGCTGCATCTTTAAGTCACTTTAATTCAAAATAATCAATAAGCCACCTGGCGTTTTCAGGGGTAGCATGCTCTACTTCCCTTCAAGATAAAGCCCATATCTTAGAGGACCTTGCTGTCATGGAAAAGAGTCTAGACGTGGTCCTCAGGACAGTGGAAAGCCATGGAAGGGTTTGGAGCACTCTGATGGGAATGGTGAGGTTTGCATTTTAGAAGGAGCACCGTGGCACAGGATGGGAAGGGGAAGGACCAGGAAGCTACTTAGAGTAACAGAGGCAACCAATGATGGTTTCTGGCTCAGATGGTGGCAACAGGGAGACAGTCAAGTGATGTTTAAGAAGTGGGGTTGGCATCACTTCCTGATCAGTTAGTGGGTATGAAGAGGCTGAAGGGGACAAAAGTAATGTCCCCATTCTACAGGTGAAACAAGCTGTGTTTTGCTACCCTAGAGCAACTCCTGAACAGCACACTTGAGGCCAAAGGAACCCTCCACGTTATGCCTTCTTCCAACTCAAATGGCACCTGCTAGCTGCACGTGCACCATGCCCACACTTCAGAAATGCCCCAAGACTCTTACGAAGGAGCCAGAGAGAATAAATCTGCAGCATATAAAATGGCATCCCCGTGTGAGGATCAAGCCCCACAGCCACGTTTTTCTTCTGTCTGCTTTATGAGCAAAAGGAACCCACACACCGGACTTCTTTGGGGGCTGAGTCATTCTGGAAGGACAGAATCTGTCTGAACCTTTTGATCTGAGAGGTGAAATCCCGACTGAGCAATTCTCCCATTGCTGGGCATTACAATTAGCAAATGACCCGGGGATGGTAAAGAGATGTTCGGATGTGATTTAATAAGAATGTGGTTGCAATAAGCCCTCAGAATATGTTTGCCATCAATTTGCTGTATACACAATATGCTACCAGTGCAATCTTTTGTGTATGCAGTTGACCTTTATCTCTGGCAATCTTGTCCTATAAAGAAGAGTGAAATCCTCCATTGCAAATCATTAGCACTCAGGAAATGGCTTTAATTTGCATGCTGACAAAGATATTAACTTGGGTGGTGGTGGGGGGGAATAACACAACACGTCCTTTTGTCTGAAAGGCAGTTCAAAATCTGTGTTGTGACTACAGTTGACTGAAGTTCAATTACTGTAATAAATGTATTCCAAATTTCATCTCAATTGTATTTGCATTTTAATGAATGATTCTCACCTTCTTGTCAATTTGGCAGCCAGGCTAGATTTATTAAGTTATTGTATAAACAGGGCATTCTAATGCGGGAATTTAAATGCAAAATATTTGCTAGGTGCTGCGTTTGAACTGGGGCCGCGTTATTAATTTGCCCGTACAGGTTGCCTGAAAATTCAAGAATTTAAGGATGGCATTTCAGATCCCTTCTTTCCATCAGGTGTGCCCTCTCCCCCTCTGAAATCAATACGTCTGGGTGGGCTGACAAAGCAAGGCATCAGCCAGCCAGACGAAGAGGGCTCTCCAAGTCTCCAGCCTCTACAAACTGAAAAGAAACTGATTTATTTGCTATTATTTGAAAACAGTAAAATTTGTTAAGTGAAAATTTCCCGTGTAGGCAATTCCCATCTTCAAGAGCAGGACATCCCTGAAATCGGATTGCCAGGAGTGTTTGTTCATTTTAATGTCATTCTGCCTTTCCCGTTGAAGCACTCCTGGCTTTATAGCCTCATATTTCTTGCAGGCAGAGACAGAAAATGTGAGTGAAAACCAGCTGGATGCAGAGACGTAATACCATTAAAAGTTTTTTTTTTTTTTTTTTTTTTTTTTTTAAGTACATCTGGGCTGTTGGTTTTTAACAAAGTGATTTGCGGTGGTTAATCCTATGTCCCCCCCCCCCCACCCCAGGATGGAAAGGGTGAACAAGAATTCCCTTTGCTACCCACCCCCCAGCTCTCCAGAACTCCCACAGCTTTTTGCAAGGCCCCTGTGAAAAGATCTGGGCTGCTTCTGACGCCATTCAGTCCTATTTCTCAGGTAGGGCCCTGGGGATGGAGGCAGATTCAGGTAATGGGAGCCTCCCCACAAGCAGAATGCCACAAAGGGGGACCATGTCAGCCACTGATGTGCTTAAAGAACTTTCTGAGATGAAGTGATGACTAGCGTGTGTCAAAGTTCTATTTGAAACCTGTAGCAAGGGAAACGGGCTTCTAACACAGCCAGTTCAAAGATCTCTTTTTGGAGAATGTTTTGTTTTATTTTGTTGGCTTGTTTTTAATAGGGGAAAGGGGAGAGTTAGACTTACAATGCATCTTGAACTTCAATGTGTAAATGAATCATCTGCGGGTCCTATTAAAATGCAGATTCTCATTCAGGAGGTTTGAGTGGGGACCCAAGATTCTGCCTTTCTTTCTATCTTTCTTTCTTTTTTAAGTTTATTTATTTATTTATTTTGAGAAAGAGAGAGAGAGAGCGCGCGGGCAGAGGGGCAGAGAGAGAGAGAGAGAGAGAGAAAGAGAGAGAGAGAGAATCCCAAGCAGGCTCCACGAGGTCAGTGCGTGGAACCTGATGTGGGACTTGAACTCACAAAACTGTGAGATCATGACCTGAGCTGAAATCAAGAGTCAGACGCTCAATCAACTGAGCCACCCCGGTGCCCCAGGTGATGCTGATGCTGATGCTGCTGGTCCAAGGACCACAGCACTTGGAGTAGCAAGGAGCTACAAAGCATCACTCAAAAGGACGAACAGCTAAAGGTTAACAGACTTGTTACAAATCTGATGGGCCAGCTGTGTGGGTAAATCTAACACCCAGAAAGGGCTCTTCAACTCATCAGAAGATATCAGAAATTTGCTCAAATGTTTCATCAAGTATGCTAGATACTTCTCAGAAGGGGCTGTTAATTACTTTATGATCTAAGGTCTGTTCCGGACCATCTTTTCTCAGGTCTGAGGCAATTTCCTTCTTAATACCATATTTTATCATATTGAAAAGGAGCATTTTTTTTTTTCACATTTTAACATCTCTGAGCTGGAGATGTAATGTACAATTATATCTTAATTTAATTGGCCTGGGTTTCTCTTTGTGGTTCAAAACTAATAGTGCGTCTTGTAATAGATAATGTATCGGTCAGCTATTTACACCATAATGCTATGTAACAAGCTTCCCCAAACTCAGCAATTTTCAGTAAGTATTTCTTCCTTGTTCATGTGTCTGTAGGTTAACTGGGGTTTAGCCAATCTCGGCTGAGATTAGCTGAGTTCAGTTCTGTTCCCCATGCCTTTCTCATTCTTCTGGGTTCAGCAAAATAGTGGGTTTTGTTATTGTCATGGGGCCAACTGAACAAGCTTATTTCAAGCTTCTGTTCAAGTCATATCTGCTAACTTCCATAGGCCAAGGAAGTTACATGAAAGCCAAAAGCCAGGGGGCTGGGAAGTACACTCCACCCTTGAATACAGGGAACGGGGGAATGTGAGCACTGACTTTATCTACTACAGGTGGTATCTTGGATTGGGTAAAACATGGTCTAAAGGGGGAAAAGGTAAGCCACCAGTTTCTAGTCTGCAGGCCTAGAGGTGAACCCTACACAACATACAGCCTGGAGATGTGCAAAGTCAAAGCTTTTTTTTTTTTTAAGTTTATTTTATTTTTGAGAGATACAGAGACGGCATGAGTGGGGGAGGGGCAGAGAGAGAGAGAGAAAGAGAGAGACACAGAATCCCAAGCAGGCTCCACGCTGCCAGCGCAGAGCCCAACACGGGACTCAAACCCATGAAACCACGAGATCATGACCTGAGCCGAAACCAAGAGTCAGACACTTAACCAACTAAGCCACTGAATCAAAGCTTTAGAAGCTTCCAGTTGAATGTGATTCACCTTGCAGCATGCAGGTGGAGAGGGAGAAATTCTGGAACCAGCCCTCCTGGCTTCCGATGCCTGCTCTGCCACTTTCCGGCTGTTATGGACCCTCATCATTTACTTACCCCTTTCCTTGTTTTCTCACCTGCAAATTACACTAACCTCTCAGGACGGTGAGTGAGTTGGCAATAATAATTATAGCTCTCACTCACGGAGTCCTGTGTGGTAGGCACCATAGTAAGCTCTTTAGGTCCACTATCTCATTTAATCCTGCCAAGAGCCCTCCGAGGCAAGAGCTAATATTTTCCCCATTTGAAAATGAAGAGGCTAAAGTTCAGAGAGGTTTAAAACCTGCCTGAGAGAGAGCCAAAGGTCCCATGCAGAGGCTGTTCCGTGCAAGCCTCACCATGTATTTACTGCTCCTCAAGTCTGAAGGGGCCTGGGAGAAACCTGGGCTTCCTGATTTCTGTCCCTTTGGTCTGAGCTAAGTCCTGCTGAGAACACTGTTCCCGAAGTGAGCAATCTCCATTCATGGGATCACACACAGACTCCCGTACAGAGAACATATGTCCCTTAAAAATAAAAACCCATCCCCATGCACTGGATAAGAATATGTCACACTGGGTAGAGGAAACTTTCCATTTTATAATCGGCTGCTTCCTCCACTTGCCTGATGCAGTTAATTATTTTACTCCCCATCGTTCCTCTTGCGATGTTAGCCAGGGGAGTTTTACAGCATGGAAAGCAGTGAACAGGAGGCCCCGGGTGAGTGGATTTAAAGGCGAATACTGCTCTTCCCTGCAAATAGCTCCCTTCACACAAATAGCCTGGTAATCAGCAATAATGATGGAGAAAATGTAGGGAACATACAAGGGAATTAAATGGGAATTTGCTGAAATATTAAGCATTTTTAAATGGGCCTCCACGGTACCATGGGAGTGCTTCGCAGCTCAATGAATGAACATCTTGTAGACTGAAATTCCTAGAATAGACTGGTGTGTCTGACATGAGGGCCCAGACCCGCCCCACCCCCCACCCCCCACCAGCTCTGCTCATCTCTCACCCAGGTCTTTCCAGAAGATCTAGCAGCTGGGAGTCTGGCTGCCTTGGATGAAAAGGGGTGGTAATTCCAACAGAAAACTTGATTCCTCAAATTGGCTAAGCTGGGTTTCCCTTTCCCCTTCTGTGAGTTATTCAGGCATTCATCACTATCGGCACTTAGGGTCTTGTTACAGAGATGGCTTTACACAGCATGTCCTCCCTGTACAGATCCTTGAGAAAAATCGCTTCCTAGTTTCAGCACCAGGAATAAGTAGGCATCTCCTGAACAGCTTTTTAAAAATCATACGGTCACTGGGAATCACATGAGGGATTGTATTTCCCTTTTTGCGTTAGCCACTAGGATGCTCAGGGCCAAATCGTGCACTAGATCATGTGGTGCAGGTTTGGTTTTTAAAATTTTTTTTTTAATGTTTATTTTTGACAGATAGACAGACAGAGTGAGGGTGGGGGAGAGGGAGACACAGAACCCAAAGCAGGCTCCAAGCTCTGAGCTGTCAGCACAGAGCCCGATGTGGGGCTTGAACTCGCGAACGGTGAGATCATGACCTGAGCCGAAATCAGATGCTTAACCGACTGAACCATCCAGGCACCCCAATGTGGTACAGGTTTTGACACCTGTCTTATCTGATTTTTTGCCTTCTTGCTTTTCCTGCCTTTATCCCTTTTTTTTGTTTTGTTTTGTTTTGAATTTTCTGCCTCTAATACTTTTTTGGAATAAGGGCATAAAGGAGTCAAACAAATCTCTCACCAACCTCTTAATTACAATAAAAAAATGCATAACTAAGACTCAGAGGTGAAGACTGTGAATCCTCCGAGGATGCGTTCACCTTTGCAATGCCAGTGCCCCGAACAGAACTTAACACGTTATAATCAGTGCCTGATGCAGAGTCTGACACTTAACAGGTGTCCAGCCTAAGGCATGCCACATAATGTTCAAGCCCTTTTTCTTTACTGTGGCATGGACCATCAATCTGCCACTTTTTATAAATTAATTTAAGAAGGACGCTGTTAACCCTCATGGACAAAGACAACACAGTGAGGCTGGCTGTCCCATGCGTGCCAGCCTAGATATCTGATCACACTATGTAACAGTTTGCTGGCATTGCCATAACAAAGCACCACCAGCCGGGTGGCTCAGCCACAGAGATGTGTTGTCTCACACTTCTGGAGCCTAGAAGTCCAAGATCAGTGTGTCAGCGGGGTTGGTTCCTTCTAAGGCCTGTGAGGGGGACTCTGTTTTATGCCTCCACCCAGCTACTCACGGTTTGCAAGCCGTGTTTGGTGCTCCTTCCTGTGGGAACATCGCCCCGATCTCTGCCTTCATCTTCATATGGCTTCATATTCTCCCCATGTGCTTGCCTGTGTCCAAATTTCCCTTTTTTTTTTTTATAAAATTTTTTTTTTCAACGTTTATTTATTTTTGAGACAGACAGAGACAGAGCATGAACGGGGGAGGGGCAGAGAGAGAGGGAGACACAGAATCGGAAACAGGCTCCAGGCTCTGAGCCATCAGCCCAGAGCCCGACGCGGGGCTCGAACTCACAGACCGCGAGATCGTGACCTGGCTGAAGTCGGACGCTTAACCGACTGCGCCACCCAGGCGCCCCAAAATTTCCCCCTTTTTAAAAAAAATGTTTATTTATTTGAGAGAGAGAGAGTGTGCACATGCATGAGTGGGGAAGGGGCAGAGAGAGAGAGGGGGAGAGAGAGAATCCCTAGCAGGCTCCACGATGTCAGCACAGAGCCCAACGCAGGGCTCGGTCCCATGAACCGTGAGATCGCGACCTGAGCCGAAATCAAGAGTCAGATGCTTAACCGACTGAGCCCCCCAGGTGGCCCCAAATTTCCCCTTTTTATAAGGACAGCAGTCATCTTGGATGAGGGGCCACCCTACTCCAGCATGACCTCATCTTAACTAATTGCATCAGCAGTGACCTTATAAGGTCACTTTCTGAGCTACTGGGAGTTAAGGCTTCAGCCTGTGAATTGTGGGAAAACACAATTCAATCCATAATACATACCTTTCAGGATCTAGTTGGTTACAGGTTCTTCAGGGGAAGACAGAGGCTTTTGTCTCATCAGACTGAAATCAGAGCCCCAAGCCCACCAAAGTGGCCAGGTCTGTCCCGTGTCAGTGGGACCCCCTCCACTGTTGTGCACAGTAAACACACATGATGAGTCTTCTCCATGCCTGTCCCCACTCCCTGCCCCTAAAGACCATGGTGTGTCCTGGGACAGACAGCTTTCAGTGACAACCTTTCACTCCCTAAAGGAATCTAGAGGACACCAAGGGAGGTTTCATAGCTCAAGGGGCGCTGTGACACCTGCCAGTCAATGACAATCCTCTCAAGTCAGTCAAGGACCCAGTGGCCCACAGATTCTCTAAAGTCAATGAAAGTGATTTCCAGGGAAGGCAGGTGAGACTTTCTAACAGAAACATCCTGACATTCTATAAAGCAGCACACTGGACCACTGGACTCCATCCATTCAATCCACTGGGTTGAGACCCAGTGACAACAGCAGTACCTACAACACGGAGCTACTGTAAGGATAAATCAATTAATTCATGCATCCAGAAGTGAGGGGGTTGGGAGGGTGCAGCTGAGTTCTACCACAGACGTGAAAGCACATCACTGCCTAGTTCAATACGAAGGCCTCTTATCTGCATGATTTATTACGTACTTAAGTCTTCCTGAAGTCCAATGGCAGAAAGGGGCCTCTACAGCTCTGTTACTGCACAAGAGGATGTTAGATTGAGTGATTAGCAATGAGCTTCTTAATTAAAATGGTAAAATCTACTGCCTCCTGGAGTAGCACCCAGGAACAAGGCTGTGGGGAGGCAACAGGTGCCCAGAGCAGCAGTTTCTTCCTTCCCCCCCTCCTTTCCTTCCTTCTCTCCTTCTTCCCCCCACCCCTTTCCTTCCTTCCCTTTTTTAGAGCAAGACCATTCTGCCATAAATCTTAAAGAGAACACCAATATCTAAAGCAAATACAGGGGCGCCTGGGTGGCTTAGTCGGTTAAGCGTCCGACTTCAGCTCAGGTCGTGATCTCAAAGTCCGTGAGTTCGAGCCCCACACTAGGCTCTGTGCTGCCAGCTCAGAGCCTGGAGCCTGCTTCGGGGCTTGTGTCTTCCTCTCTCTCTCTGCCCCTTCCACCCCCCTCTCTCTCAAAAATAAATTAAAAAAAAAATTTTTTTTTTAATTTAAAGCAAATACAATATACCAGTAGCACACATGGATGGTGCAATATCACATTTTATCCAATGAAAATTAAACTTTCTTAATCTAACTGGACTTGCCCAGGGCCTTTGCATATGCTATATTCCCTTTACTTGAAACACTCTTCCCCCAGAAACCGGCATGACACCTTCTCAGCAAAACCTTTCGTGGATCAAACCTCCCCACCCCTGGCAGTCACTCTCCTCATGCCCCCACTTTATGTTCCTCCACAGCACTTAGCATACTGCCTACAGTTTACTTCGTTGTGCTTGTCTGTCTCCACTCCCCCTGGAATATGAGCTTCATGAGGGCAGGGATTTTGTGGCTCTTTTGTTTGCTGCTGTTATCTCAGCACCTAGAATAGAGCCTGGCAGGCACCCGGCAAAGCACTCGATACATTTTTGTCGAATGGTTGATAATGATGCAGCGAGTTGGGTGTGAATGAATGCAATAAGGAATCTGACTCCATTTTTGACGTGTGACCGTTGACAGCTTTCAAGCGCCCCCCCCCCCAACTTCTTGCTCTTCTGTCCACATCTGGGCAAGCTAATAAGAAAGTCCAGGTGCCAGAGGGAAGCTCAAGCCACAGACCAGGGACGGCTCACCCCAGCCCCACTCCCTGACCATGACAGAACCCTAAGCAAGCAGTCAACCTTCCATGACTTCAGACCTGTTTGGGAGCCTTTCCTGCTCTGCCCAGAAAGCCTCATCACATGAGTATTAAGTCGCTTCAACACAGTTTTGGTGCATCTGTGGGGTCAGTTTCAACCTCCGAACCAAATTTTGCACGAAGGGTCTCTGAGAAGTAACACAACAGCGGTTGCTGTCACATGAGCCTCAGTCCCCAGGTCAGCTCTGCATTTGTTGTTTGTGCTACAGCAAGAAAACCGTCATTTGTGAAATTAAGGGGTTGCCAATGGTAACAGTTTTCTCTTCACCGGGTAATCTTGCAACCTGAGGACACTCTTTGATGAGTGGATTCAGAGAAGCTCGAAAGCAAAACAGAAGCACTCTGTTGTTTCAAACACGAATTCCACATCCTATCAACCAGCTTGCATTCCTACACTTAAAAATAAAAGCCAGGTGGGGCAGACGTCTGGGTGGCTCAGTCGGTTAAGCATTCAACTCAAGTCGGGACCTCACCGTTCGTGAGTTCGAAGCCCCGCATCGGGCTCTCTGTTGTCAGCACGGAGCCTGCTTCGGATCCCCTGTCACCCTCTCTCTGCCCCTCCCCTGCTTGCTCACTCTCTCAAAAGTAAACAAACATTAAAAAGTATTTTTTAAAGTAAGTAAATAAATAAAAGCCTGGCAAAAGCACCTAGAACTGACAATTCAGGGCCAAATTTATCTGTAATGTGGTTTCACTTTGGGAAATTTTGTCTAAGAGGAAACTGAGAGATCATTTTGCTGTGGCAAGAATATGAACTGGGCAGATAATGCCCAGTCCCTGCCTGCAATCGGCTGGCTGGGCTGGACATGTGACATGTAGTGTAGACACTCAGAAGAGTTGACAGGAGCTAAGAAGCAGGGTCTAAGTTCAGAAGAAGATCACTGATGACCTGACACTGACATATTTATAAGAAACTCAAATACCATTATTTCGTCTCAGCTGCCATTGAAGCTAAGACACATCACTTAAAACAGAGTGAAATAAAAACACTGTCAATTAAATTAAGACAATGCTTGCTTATCCTTTAGAATTTTTATTTCCTAAAAATAGGGTGTCCTAATTTTTAAAAGCTCTTCTTAACTGTCCTAGACAATTTTTTATAGATCGCTCTCTGTTTGCATAAAAGGGGAAACCATAAGAGAAAAGACATTGCTTAAGGTTTTCGTCAAACGTCTTCACATTTAGAGCCCAGCTCTTCTGAGTCACATGGTTCCACTCCGAGTCAATCATTCTGGATGCAGCATTTCTTAAAAGGATGCTTTGCTATTGTCTCCAAGAGTCTCTTCCTAGCTGCCGACCCCCAGTCTGCAAATTTTGATATTGGCACTGTCTTGATTATAAGGAAATGTCAAAAAAAGGAAGAAAGAAAGAAAGAAAGAAAGAAAGAAAGAAAGAAAGAAAGAAAGAAAGAAAGAAAGAAAGAAAGAGAGAAAGAGAGAAAGAAAGAAAGAAAGAAAGTTTCAGACTACAGCTCATGATCCAGTGGTTTTGTGATCTAAAACATTCAGGGGGCTGTTAGGAGTAACAACCAAGTTTGAGTGTGTAAGTGATAACAAACACAATACAACTGCCATCTGGCTGGCAGTGACTGGCAGACACACCCACAAACACGCTGAGATGTGAAAAGTTGTGCACTGCACAACTGGTCAATGCAAGAGAAATGGCAGGAAACGCTTGTATAAATGGAATTGATCTGGTGTATAACAGGATGTTCTGTGGGTTTTGTATTGTTATTAGTTTAGAAAACTGTTCATGAAAACTCAAACATTTGCAGATTCCTGAAGCATTTCTAGAAGTTCTATTTCTAGCAACTCCCAGATCGGGGCTCACTTCCGTCCAGACCCCAAGGCCCTGCACCACCTGTTCCCTGCCAGTGTTGCCAGCTTTAGCTCTGGCCACTCTCCCACATTCCTTCTGTGCTCCAGCTTTTTAAAGATTCTTGTACTTTCCTAAACGGGCCATCTTCAGACTCACCTGTCCTAGTCCGTTCCAGCTGCTATAACAAACTACCATAGGCTACGTGGCTTGTAAACAACAGTAATTTATTTCCCACAGTTCTGGAGGCTGGAAGTCTGAGATCAAGTGCACACATGGTCAGGTTCTGGCGAGGATCCTCTTCCGGGTTGTAGGCTGCTGGCTTCTTATTGTATCCTCACAGGGTGGGCGGTAGAGAGAGGAAGCAAGCTTTCCCGTGACTCTAACAACGATACTAAGAATCCCTTTCATGAGGGCTCCTCCCTTATGACCTCATTTAATCCTAATTACCTCCCCCAAACCCTACCTTCTGATACTATCATGCTGGGGGTGGGGGGTAGGATTTCAACACGTAAATTTGAAGGGGACACAAATATTTAGTTCCTAACACACCTCTTTACATTTACAACTGCTATTCCATCCACTCGGATGCCATTTCCCATGTTTCCTACTGGTAAATTCCTACTTATCCCAAATGTCACTTCCTCCAGGAAGACTTCTTAGATTTCTCTAGGTTCCTGTAGCTCTTTGCACTGGAGTGTTCAGAGTGTATGTTTCTGGGTGTGCTTCCTCTATGATACTATGAACTCTCTGGGGGCAGATGCCTTGTCTTATTGCTTTCTGTAACTTCAGTCTCTTCACAGGTGTCTAGACTAGCAGGTTTCTAGGCAATGCCCACCAGAGAAATAAATGAATGAAAAGTTATCACTGTGAGACGCAATTTGAAAAATACTGGAAAAGCCCCACCTCCTGCCTCCCAGCATTTTCCCAATGGACAATACAAGAGTCCACTGCTGAAAAGAAAATGCCCTCAGTAATACCTTAACTCTTCCTAGAAAAGGAACAAGGATTAATTGGTCATATCAGAATCTAACCATGATAGCTTGCTGAGAATATTCCCATCCAAAACTGAGAGCAAGGGAAAGACAGGAGAGGGAAAGAGGTACTCAGAAAAAAGGAAAGGAGACGTCACTTCATCCAGAAGATGTCTCCAGCTACCCCCTGGTCTGAATTTGGTGCCCTCTTCCTACAAAGCTCAGAGTCCTTCCCACCGCCATCTTTCTGTGTCATCACTGACTTTCCATGTACTCTTAAGAGACCCAGGGTCCTGTTCATCACTGTGTCCCCAATGGTCAGCACAATCCCTAGTACACATTGGTTGTTCAACAGGAATTTTAAGAATAAAACTGAATCTCAGAACCAATCTTCACGCCTGGGGAAACATGGCGGTGGTTCAACATGGTGCCTGACAACTTCCCAGAGAGTCAGACAGGGGGACAGACCGAGAGATGTGTCCACTCCTTCTCCAGCACAGTGCTGCCGAGTTCCAACCCCAAGGTGACAAATGGCAAAGTCGGGGAGTTGTGTGGACCATCAGGCGCAGAATGTCTTGGCCAGTATCAAGACGTCTGATTAGAAACCAGTGGCTGAGTCAGCAAGAAAAGAATCATGAAGTCTCAACTTATGTCATCTAACACAACAAGCTCCCGTAGACCTTATTCACTCCACTTCTGCAGCCATAGGAAAATGTGAAGCAAAGGTGAGCACTTAGGCAAATCTGAGAGAAGGCAGCCTTGGCCAAGGGGCCTGGGCCTTACAGTACTGATGTGCTACTGATTATCATGGACAAGCCCCTTTCCATGCATGAAGGTATCTGATCCTGTAGGGTGCAGATTATTATGCCCATTTCATAGCACCTAACAGAGTACCTGGCACATAGTAGGTGCTCGATAAATATTTGTTGAATTGTGGAATGAGGAAGGAACTGAGACCAGAGAGGTTAAATATTCAAGGTCAGGTCCATCTGACCCCGGAGTGACAAATGCAAGAAGGCTCCTGCCCTGCAGGTAGGAGAGTGCCCTTCAGAGATGCTTAGTCCCAGGACAATACAGCATCATCTTAATGGTCGGTTCAACTCTGTTGATGTCTCTCCCTCCCTCTTCCTCCCACCCCCCAACTCCAGCATGCTGATTCGGTCGGTGAAGACAGGCCGCGGCTACTTTAGCATGTTGCAGGAGGAGAGTGCCTTGAAAAAGAAGCAACAGTACCTTCAGAAACTGAAAGAGGAAGAAAGATATAAATTCCAGCCAGCCAAAAAGACCTCAGAAGTCCACTATGGTGATATTCTTTTGACGTAAGTAGATGGCGGTAGCTACAGTGTCCACAGTCCGGGGAAGGGCCACGCAGAGTGAACACCGCCTGGTTGGGCTGAGGGATGGCAGCTGTCTCAGACTGGAAGCCCCATCTTGGGGTGTGGCGTCTGACCGTTTCTTTTAGTCTGCTCCAACCTACCTGTCAGCCTCACCTTCTGGTACCCAATGGAGCATCTTCTACTACAGATATCTGTCCTCACGTCTGATGCCAAGAGCTATACAAGAACTCCTGCTGGTCCCCAAACATGCCTCTTTCCCTCTCTTTACCAGGCTTGCCCTTACCTCTAGGCCTTTCCCCATGCTGTTCCTTGGGCCTTAAATACCCTTCCCCACATCTTCTTCCAACTGAAGTTCTACTTATCATTAAAGCCCAGCTTAAATGCTACCCTTTCCTGATACTTCCTGGATTTCAGCCCAACCCCCTCCAGACCTCATTTGGACTCAGGGTTCCTGTAAGGTGTTTGTGTGCTGGTTCACCTTAACCCACGTCAATATCTCTATTCTAGGCCTTCAGCTGCATCCCCAAATCCTAGCTCAGTGTCTACCCAAAACAGGTGCACAAGAAATGTTTGTTGGTTTGTTGAATACAGTAGCCCCCTCCTTCCATTAAAAAATGTCTTTCTCTGGTTGGGAGAGGACCATCAACAGACTGGCCCATTATGAAATGTCCATTTACATTGATAATAGCAACAGTGATGATGACAGTGACAACCACAACAATAATTATGAGCGTCTACTATGTGCTTTATGCATATCTTCTCATCTAAATTTCAAAACATTCCTTACATAGGTGCTATTATTACCCCCTTTTTACACATTAGGACAAAAGTTTAGAAGTGCTCACCTAGTTCCCCTGTGACTAAGGTCATAAGTTAGAAAGCATCCTTGAGTCCCAATTTTTGAGTGACACCAAAATTCCTAGGCTGCGCCATTCTGCATGGACAGACTCCTGGGATACATAGCTTGTGCAGACTGAATGAGGCACAAATCAGGATGGAAAGGAGGTGCTGAGGCAGGCAGAAAGGAAATATGTGGTAGAAATGGACTGCCCCGGAGCCATTGTCCTATTAGAGCAGTAGTGGTCTCAACCTTGGCTACACATTAGAATTGCCTGGGCAGTTTTTAAAATACCAATGCCCAGGGAAAGATGGCAGAGTAGGAGGACCCTAAGCTCACCACATCTCAAGGATGCAGTGAGAGAGCACAAAATAGCAATGCCCAGGGTGCTTCCCATACCAATTATGTCAGAATCTCTGGGGGTTTTACCTGGACAAAGTATTTTTTAAAGTTACCCAAAATGGGGGTGCCGGGTGGCTCAGTTGGTTGAATGCCTGGCTTTAGCTCAGGTCATGATCTCACGGCTTGTGAGTTCAAGCCCCATGTTGGGCTCTGTGCTGACGGCTCAGAGCCTGGAGCCTGCTTTGGATTCTGTGTCTCCCTCTCTCTCGGCCCCTCCCCTGCTCGTGCTCTGTCTGTCTCTTTCTCTCTCAAAAATAAATGAACATTTAAAGTTCCCCAACATGATTCCAACGTGGAGCCGAGGTTGAGAGCCACTGTGCTAGGGCTTCAGGGACCCAAATTGCCAGGTTGCAGGCTAAAGAGCAAACGGAATCCACAGCCGATACCCCCTCTCCTCTGCAACATGTCCCAAATTATGTTCTTTGCAGTGTTAACTCAGAGAAGTACCAATATGTGCTTCTCAAAAACAAGGGTCCTATCAGTGAAATCCTACAATGTGTGACTTTTCTGCATCTGGCTTGTTTCACTTCCCAGAATGCTAATGGTCGGGGATCTCCTTAAAGCTCAAGGTTCCAGGTGATAGATACAAACCCCGAGTGCAAGACTATGAGAGGCTGATACATAAAGTGCAGCCCTTGGGAATCCCAGCTTATTGTAAGAAGGGCCTTTTCTTTGATGCCTCATTTGTGCAGACCCTGGGCTATGGTTTCTCTCCTCCTTGCCCTGTGTGCTTTTTTTTTAAATTAAATTAAATTTTTTATTTTATTTTATTTTATTTTATTTTACTTTACTTTAGAGAGGGAGAAAGAGAGTGAGCAGGGGAGAGAGAATCTTAGGCAGGCTCCACGCTGGGCACAGAGCCCCACAGAGGGCTCTACCCCAAGACCCTGGGATCATAAACCTGAACTGTAATCGAGAGTCCTAAGCTCAACCGACTGAGCCACCCAGGCATCCCCTTGCGTGCTATTTTAGAAGGAAAAGTTAACCTTTTCTAAATTGGTAAATGTCGTTAACACCAAGTTAGCACCCATGCTTGCTTACATCTCTGGCTTTCATTTTGGCTCAAAGATTCCCACTTGGTGTCAGCTCTTTGTTTTCCTTTTTTTTTTTTTTTTTTTTTTTTTGCTATTTTGTCCAATGTTCTTGATTATTTTTACCCTAAGGGTCGATCCAAATAAGCTAGCCTGCCATTTGTGCATTCATTTAGTAACCCACTTACCCATTCTAAAATGAGATAAAATATTTAAGATTTATCATCCCCATGCCATGCCTTTTAAGGAGTGGGCATCCCAAAGAGAAGTCTTTTTAAGGGGAGCAGGGAGTATTTAAGGGAGTATGTAGATACAGAGAAAGAGCAGAAGTGCTTCACCTAAGAGGCAGAATGGAGACATCCAGAAGACTCACCAAGACTGTGAGCAGAAGGGACCTTTTACGGGACAGAAAAGAGAAAAGGCAGCCACCACTAGGAGAGAACAGAGATGTCTATAAATTTTTTTTATGTTTATTTTTTGGAAAGAGACACAGAGCATGAACAGGGAGGGGTAGAGAGAGAGGAGACACAGATGCAAAGCAGGTTCCAGGCTCTGAGCTGTCAGCACAGAGCCCAAAGCAGGGCTCGAATCCATGTGAGATCACTACCTGAGCCGAAGTTGGACACTTAACCAACTGAGCCACCCAGGACCCTCGAGAACAGAGACATCTTTTGGGGATTTTCATGAGGTTCTGCCTCATAGTGTGAGACGTAAATCCATTTCTCTGTTTCCCTCCAAGATCTTCAGTGAGGAATCAATGGCCCCTTAGTGCAAGATATTCTTGGACCTTCATCTTGGCCAATTGGAAAGTAAGTTTGGTGGTGAGAAGGCTACTTTGATCCAGGCCCCCTTCTCACTGCACAACCAATCATTATATATTGAAGACCTACTACGTGCAGGGCTTCTGGGGGCATTGAGATATGAAAAGGATTAAGGGACAGTCCCTACCACATTCGGTAGGAGCACCGAAACAAAGCACCATGAGGATGCACGTGAAGGAAAAACACTCCTGCCATGTTTCCCCTTTACTGTGATGCCATGACCACACTCACAACACTTCTGACACCAGATGTGTGGGGTTTCTTCCCACACCAAGCAATTCTCCATGACACCAGCTGGGTATCCTACCATCCAACCCAATTCTGACGCTATCTACCAGGAGGTAGCATCAGATCCCCCAGGTTAAGGGCTCGGTCCCACAAGACTGTCCCCACATCGCAAGCCCCATGCTGTCACCTGTACTTCTGACTGGTTATAAATCAGGGTTCCCATGACCCCCCTCCTCGGGTGTGATCACTTCACAGAGTGGCTCACAGAACTCAGAGAAACACTGACTTACATTTACCAATTACTTATATAATAAAGGATGCATGTGAACGGCCAGACGGAGAGGTAAATCAATAAAGAGGGTGAGGCCTGGAAGTGTCCCAAATCAAGAGCTTCTGTCCCCCTGGAGTTGAGGAGTGCCACCTTCCTGTTATGCGGATGTACTCACCAAGCCAGAACTTTGGGGATTTTTATGGCGGCTTCACTACATAGTCATGATTTATCATTAACTCAATCGCCAGCCCCTCTCCCCTTTCCTGCAGGATGGGGAGTGGGGCTGAAAGTTCCAGGCTTCTAAAGGCGATGGCCTGGTCTTTCTGGCGACCAGCCCTCCTCCTGAAACTGTCCAGGAGCCCACCAAGAGTTGTCTCATTAGAACAAAAGACATTCTGACCACGCAGGAAATTCCAAAGGATTTAGAAGTTCTGTGTCAAGAACCAGAGTCTAAGACCAAATATTAGAACAAAATATCTTCCTAGTGCTACTGCCACTTAGGAAATGACAAGGATTTTAGGAGCTCTGTCCCAGAAGCCAGGGGCAGAGACCAGTAGATACGGCTTCTATTGTCTCACAATGTCCATCCCCTCCTGGTTAGGGGGTGAAAAGAGAGACTGTATAGAATCCCCAGAAGTATGATTCGTGAGCAGGATTTTTAATGCTGAATAGAAAGAGACATGGTTAGACACAGCAGTATCAGCCCACCAGAACTGCCAGTGGCCAGCATTTCTGATTAGGAAGGCCAGGGCTGAAAAAGGAAGGTGTTGATGGTGTCATCTTTTGACAAAGTCAGCAACATTATCTTCAGAGTGAAAAAAAAAAAAAAAAGCAAGCAAGTCATGGCCTGAGCCACCCGCATCCAGCCACCCACCGGGCTACCAATGAAGGATCCTCACGGGACAGGGGCACATGATAGACAGAAGGTTACTCAACGAATAAGGGGGTTCTTACTCTTTCCACGAGGGTTCCAAGAGTTTAGTGCAAAGTCTGCCTTCCCTGAGCCTGATGGTGCTTAGAGTCTGGTACTCCCAGTGATACTAGCCAGCTGGCAGGCTTTCCCTGACAGAGAAGGAATGAACTCATGGCTTTTTTTTTTTTTTTGAACAAGCTGCACTCAGATGAATGGGCACAGGAACAGGCACTGGGGAAGGGGGAGAGGAGTCTATTAAAGATTCTCCTGCAGCTATTTAAATAGTTCTGTTGCCACGTCTCCCTTGTTTGGATGGGGTTTTAATCCATGGTCATAGAACACAATTCTCTCTTCTCCCATCCATGTTTCAGTGTGCGAGACATGGTTTATTTAAAGTTTAATAAGTTTAAATATGCATGAGATCATCCTTCTCACAGACATCGGTCTCGCTGTGTCTTATCTGGTGGATTCTATGAGCTGCACAAGTCTGGTTATTAAAATAAACCTGGAGGCCATGACTGCAGTGTAGCCATCAAATGCAGGTGGGGAAGCAGGGGTTATAAAATAGCACTGGGATTCTCCATACCAGTACAGGGTAGTGGTTAAGAGCACAGGACTCCCTCATACGACTACTTAACTTTGGGTAAGTCACCGTACCTCTCTGAGCCTCCTTCACCCTTACGAATGGTACCAAACTCCCAGGCTGGTTATTCAGGACTGAATGAAACTGCTTAGAACAGAGCCTGGTAAAGGAGACTCCCTCAGTAACTGCTAGCTATTATTATGCAATAAGGTGACTTTGATCTCTGTGGGCCTCAATTACCTAAAATCCTCAGATTTATGGCTAAAAATCTTAATTTCCAGGCAGGCTAGAAAGCATCTCTCATCTAAGAGCCAGGTGCTATAAATATAATTCCAATCACAGGAGTATCAAAAAGACAAGTGTTCGTTTAAAATACTTTTTTAACGAGGTATTTGATCTTGTGCATTATAAAAGCAGGAGAGATTATTCCCCCCTCCCCTCCCTGGATCCAAGACCATAGGATCAGTTCTTTCAGACAAAAGTTTTAAGTCTGACAAAGTAGGCAAAGGGAAAAAGGAAATCAAGCATGTCCCGAAAGATTTCTGCCTGCTAGCAGTCTTTCCCACTGTGCTCAATGACCTCGTTTTTCAGTTGCAAATTCAGCTGAAAAGGTGAAAAAAACAACGGGTAGAATTCGTCTTGTTATTGTGGTTGAGAGGCGACAGAAAACCAGAGATTAAGGACTGTAACAGTTGGGTTAATTTCTACGTAATCTAAACCACTGGGGGACATGACTGGGCCAGTACAACTGGGCAAGCCGATGTATTTGTGGTTTCCTCAGCTCTAGGGCTGAATCAAGAACTCATGCAAGTGGAAATCAGGGGACCTGGATTCCAGTCCTATTTTTTTAGTTAACTCTGTGACCCCAGGATTGTCCTCGAATTCTCAGGAGTAAGTAAATTCCTAACGTGTGTCCCCCCTCCACCTCCTCTGCCCCCTTCCACCTCATTCCCCCACCCACCACACACACTAAACCAGAGGGATTTTTTCAAGACATAAATTGCTCTCAGTTTAAAACACTCGGATGGCTGCCATTCCTCACAGGATAAAGATCAAAGTCTGGGCAGGGGGCTACAAGACTCTGGATGGGCCAGTCCTGTCTTTCTCCCTCAGCCCCAGCCACACATACTCCCCTACCTTCCCCCTCATGATATGCCCCCTAGAGGAGGGCTTTCCCCCATCCCATTCACCTACCTAATTCCCATTCAACCTTCTGATTGTTTACTTTTGTTCCAGTTACTGCTGCTGTGAACAACCATTCCCAAACTTAACAACTCAAGACAACAGGGGTGCCTGGATGGCTCAGTGGGTTAAGCCTCTGACTCTTGATTTCAGCTCAGGTCTTGATCTCATGGTCTGTGAGTCTGAGCCTCATGTCGGGCTTGTGCTGACGCTCAGAGCCTGCTCAGGATTCTTTCTCTCCCTCTCTCTCTGCCCTTCCCTGCTTGCACACTCTTTCTCTCTTCCTCTCTCTCTCTCTCTTTCAAAATAAGTAAAAACATTTTAAAAAATTAAAAAAAGAAAAACTCAAGACAACAAACACTTATTTTGCTGACAAATCTGCTGCTTGATCTGGGCAAGTGGGGGAAGGACTATCTCTACCATGACTAACCGCGGCAGCTTGAAGGGTCCATTTCCAACATGGCGCATCCACATGGGCCACAACTTAGAGCTGGCTGTCAGCTGTGCCCAGCCGGGGTTGAGACCCAGCAGCCATGGCTCCTCTCCCTATGAATCTCTTCATAGGCTGTCAGCTTCCTCACAGCGTGGCCATGGCTGGGTGCTAACAGTGAGCATCCCGAGACATGAGAAGGAAAAGCTGCGGTTCCTAGAGCCTGAGCCCAGAAATGGCATCACACCCATTTCTTTTTGACATGTTCTGTTAGCTCAACCACTCACAAAACCAAGATTCCAGGGGAAGCATACGTACGGCCATCTCTGCCTTGGGAGAGAGTCAAAGAACTTGGGGTATGTGGTTCTAAATGGCCACAACTTCCTCCAACGAGTATTCCCTGGCTCCGTTTCAGCCCAACTCCCTATTTTGTGCTGTCAAAGAACCATATACTCTTCCTACTCAGCCTTATCACAACTGCGTGTTTGGTCAAGCCCATTTCTGTCCCTAGACTCTAAGCTTCAGAGGGGAGAGGCTGGGTCTGTCTCGTTCATTGCTGCGTCCACAAGCCTCCAGCAAAGAGATGCTCAATAAATCCGGGTAGAAATGAATAAACCAGGGAACCCGTCAATGATTCAATCAATGGAGGGACTTAGACTGAGGCTCAGAAACTGAAAGGCCCTAAGGGAACTTGCACATCCTGGGAAGCAATAAAGCAGACAAGGAGCAAGAAGCAGGCAACCCACTGAGAAGCCCACACTGAGGGTAAAGCAGGCAGCAACCTTGATCTTGGGTGCCACCTGACTCTTGCCAGCCAGAACAGGGACCCAGAGTGGCAACAACCTGCAAGTTTTCAGAGCCAAAACATTTCCATTTTAGTGTGAAATTTCCCAATGTTAAAATACAATTGATTCAGACACACACACATGCACACACACACACACACACACACGCGTGTGCGCGCACACACACACACACACACACACACACACACACAGGCTTGTTAAAATGTGTCTATTGGCTAGATTTGGTCACAGGCAAAAAGAAATAAAAACCTATGACTCAGCCTTGCTAGAAAAAAAAAGTATTTTACATAAATGAAATAATTTGCTCTATGATGGTGGAGAAAAAAAATCTAATATGGTATTAAATGTAATTTAATGTTTCCTTTTGAAAGAGACTTTTTCAGGTAAATGTCCAGTGGTTTCAAAGATGAACTGCCTGTCTGGGCTATTTCTCCCTTCTCTAAGCAAGCCCCCTCCTCCCCTATCCCCAGATGGGTGTCTGGCTTGGGAGGAAGCTTCCATATTCTCTGTGGGGGCAGAGCATGAGGCTCCGATTTCCCATACCAGCCAGCCTGGTGGCCGCAGAGGTATGCCTGGTTGTGGCTCATCTTTAGGGGCACACTTGTGCCCGCTTCTAAAGTTTGAGATCCCCCACACTTCATGGCTGGTTCAACCAGCCAATTAGTCAGCAGTCTGTAGAGCTGGATGAAGCCTCTTTAAGGAAAGGACCAGAAACAGGAAACACTAACTCCAGGCAGTTCCTTGGCTGTGTCTCATGCCTTCATTTCCACTTCTCATCATCCCCATGGCCAGGCTGAAGTCACCTTCCTCTCTCAGGCTGGAATTATGCAATACCCCTAACTGGTCTCCTTGCCTCTGGCCTTGCCCTCCACCCGCGCCCCCTCCACAGATCATTCTCAAAATAGCAGCCAGAAGGATCCTTTCTGAACACAAGTCAGACACATCTTCTCTTGGCTCAAAATCCTTTACTCTCCTTCTCATTTAGAGAAAAGGCCCAAGTCCCCTGCAAGACTAGCTGCAAGGCCCCTATTCTCTCCCCCCTCCTCCCCTTCCCCTCCCTGCCATCTCTGAAACACAATCCCACCGCAGGACATTTGTACCTGCTGTTTCTTCTGTCTAAAATGTGCTGCCCCAAGACATCATTGAATGGCTCACTCCCTTATGCTCTGCAGATATCAAATGTCAAACCTTCCCTCATCACCCTATTTAAAATTGTAATTCCCAGCCCTTCTGAACCCTCTTCTCTGTTTTTTATCCCTCACAGCACGTCTCACTGTTTAGCCCCGCAGGGGAGGGAGGGTTAGCAAGCTCTAGCTCAGGGGCCACATCCAGCCCTAAGGCAGGTTTTATAGATAAAGTTTTATTGGAACACTGCCATCTGCATACTGTTTACATATGTCAATGGCTGCTTTCATTCTACTAAGTAGTTGTGACACAGACACATGTCTGACAAAGTCATAAATATTTGGCCCTATTTAAGAAAACATGTCCCAGGGCGCCTGGGTGGCTCGGTCGGTGAAGCGTCCAACTTCGGCTCAGGTCATGATCTCATGGTTCGTGGGTTCGAGTCCCGTATTGGGCTCTGTGCTGACGGCTCAGAGCTTGGAGCCTGCTTCGGATTCTGTGTCTCCCTCTCTCTCTGCCCCTCCCCCACTCATGCTCTGTCTCCGTCTCAAAAATAAATAAACATTAAAAAAAATTTTTTTTTAAAAAAAGAAGAAAACATGTCCCACCCCTGATCTATATTAATATACCATACCATTTCCCTACTTATCTTGTTTATTCTCTTTGCTCCTCCACCAGAATATGCGCTCCACAAGAGCAGGGGTTTTCCTATGATCTGTTCACGGGCTGCTTCTAGAAGCCTCATCTCTCGAGCCGGCCCATAGTAGGTGCCGATCATATCTGCCAAATAACCACTGGCAAGAGAAGGAGGTGTTTAAAACGGCTGCTCACTGCTCACTCTGTTTCTCTTTCCGCTTCTCCTTCAGCACATACGACCAAGCCAAGGTTAGGAAGATGGGCGCTGGAGTCGTACTTCGCCCATTCACCCCCGTGCACAGCTGCATCATCTCATCCTCGCTACCCGAGGCTCACGTGTAAGTAGTCCCTTCTCTGGCTCATCTGCCTTGCTTGCTTTTCAGTTCAAGCCAATGGCTCAAAGAGCCAACAACGCATCGGAGGCTGCTGAGCTCGTCCTTTGTCCTCCTGAAAGGGACATAGAGCCTGGAGCCAGCGACGCTATCTGACGCGAAGAAATAACAGAAAGCAGACGTGTTGCTTTAGAGCTAAGTGGCAAATCCGCTGGGACTGAGCCATTCCATTCCTCACCAAGCCAGACGCTCTAATGTCAAATAGTTTGCAAAGCCTGATAAAATCTGTCTGTGGCTCTCAATGAGCTCGTGCAAAAACATCTCAGCCCGGGCTCAGGGGACGCGTTTCCTCCAAAACTCAAGGAGCTATTTCCCAGAGAAGCACCTGTTGTCTCCTGACCCGAGGCATGAACTCATGATTGCGTGGTATAACAGGGGCTCATCAACCCTCCAAAGAACACCGTGGCCTCCTAAAACCTCAGCATCTTCTTCCCCTTGTGTCAATTCCAAAGAATTACAAACCCATGTTTTTCTCTTTTGCTAGTTAGCACTTTTCAACCAGAAGATTTGGGGCACAAAGACAGAAGCTTTTGATTCCAGGGCAGGGTTTCTCGACCTTGGCACTACTGACCTTTGAGGACGAATAATTCTTTGTAGTGAAGGACTGACCTGTGCATTGCAAGGCGTTTGGGAGCATCCCTGGCCTCTACCCACTCGATACCAGTAGCGCCCCACCCTGGAGTTGTGACAACCAAAAATGTCTCTAGGCGTTAACAAATGTCCGCTGGGGGCAAAATCATGTCTACCCTCTTCACCACTCCCCCACAATAAGACCCACTGCTTCAGGGCAATGAAAATGGTGCAATGGATTGCAGACTCCTCTGTCTGCTTATCTGTCAAATATTTATTAAGTCCCTACCGTGTGCATAGTGATCACGGCATTACCAACTGCTCTGCAGGCAGATCTCAGTTCTCTCAGCGGCCCTATTGTGCAGGTGTATTACTACCCCCTCTCTGCAGATGACAAAGCAGCCGAGAGGTGTGCTCCTCTGCCCAAGGTCACAGAGCTCAGCATGTCACTGGGCTGGACTTTTAAGCCACGTCTGTCTGACTTCACAGCCCAAACACGCATTACCATGCACTACACAGAAAGTGTATCTCAAAGCCTTGCCTTTGGGGAGCTCATGATATGTTTGGAGAGCCAGGTCTCGTACTCGAAGAATAAAACAACGCAAGAGAGAAATCATACCATGAGATGGCAGGAAAAAAATAAAATCATTAATAAGAGCACTTAGTTTATGGGTGGAAGATGCCACCATAACCACCCACCACCACCACCATCATCACCATCATCATCATCACCACCACCACCAGCATCATCACCATCACCACCATCATCATCTCTCCCCAATATTCCAGCTTTTGATGAGCCCACTCTCAACTTTCCTCCGACTTCCCTTTGATTGATATTATGACTGGATTCTTGATAGACTTATTTGTTCAAGCACATTCCAACTAGAAACCTAAACTTGTGTTCTTAAAACATCTCCTTGCAGGAATAGGCTTTGTAATTTCTCATCGCATCCCTTGGAAACATGCTTCTGCCCGTCTGTCCCATGGACAAACCTTCTGAAACAGAATGGTGTAGATCAGTGGTTCTAAAGATTTCATTTGCATGTGAATCCTCTGGGGACGGAGGTGCGGGTGATGTCTGGAAAAATACCTGTTTCTGGGGGCTCAGTCGGTTAAGCGTCTGACTCTTGATTTCAGCTCAGGTCATCATCTCACGGTTTTTGAGCTCAAGCCCTACATTGGGCTCTGTGCCGATAGTGTGGAGACTACTTGGGGATTCTCTCTCTCTTTGCTCTCCCTCTCTCAAATAAGTAAACTTAAAAAAAATTTTTTTTTTAAAGAAAATGGATATTTCTGGGCCCCACCCTCAATTCATTTGGTCTGAACAAACTGAGGCTCATATCAACCTTGGAAGTAACTGGAGAGTTTCTTAATCATCTCCTTTCAATGCCAGATAAGGAAACTGAAGCCCAGAGAGGGGCAGAACCTGCCAAAATTCTTACAACAGGAATTCTGACCTCCTCACTCCTAAATCAGAACTTTATACCAAGTTCGTTAGGCCAGGATGATGAATATTATTATCATCACATTACTTACTGTCGGTTTCTATTAAACTCTTTACCAGGGATCAGCAGACTTTGTCCTAAAGGGACAGACACTAACATTTTAGACTTTTCAGACCAGACGGTCTCTCTCGCAACGACTTAACTTTGCCATTGCAGCTTTCATGCAAAGCTGTGGCTGTGTTCCAATAAAGTTTTATTTGCAAAGAGACAGTAGCCCTACTGGCCACAGTTTGCTAATGCTGTCCTCTTCTCCTCCTTGGCTGTTAAAAGGCTCTGGCTGCATTTGATGACTGTATCAGTAATTCATTGCTGTATTACTGAACACCTCAAAATGGAGTTGCTTAAAACAGTAACCATTTTTTCGTTGCTCACAGGTCAGTTGGGAGGTTCTGCTGGTCCAGGTTGGCTTGGTTGATCCTGGCCAGGTTTGTGCATGCGTGTGCCCAGATGAAGGGTGAGCAGGAGGGCGGCCATCTAGGGTGGCCTCACGCGCAGGTCTATGGTTGACTAGTTGCCAAGGTGACAAGAGTGACTGGGCCACATGTCTCTCATCATGCAGCAGGCTAGCCCAGGCAGTCGGGAAGGGTTCCAAAAACAGGAGCCTGAGCACCAAAGTCTCTTGAGACTTAGGCTCAGAATGGATACAATGACACATCCACAACATTCTATTGGCCATAGCATCAAGGACACAAGGACTGGGGGAAAGATTCCACCTCTTGATGGGGAAGATGCAAAGTCACGCCAGAAAGTGTGTAGATGCAGAGAGGGGCTTTTTTGTAACCAGTGTACCCAAAGGCATCAGGGCACGGCGTGCCTGATCAGTTCTCAAATCCTCAGTTGTCACATCAGCCAATGTGGATCAGAGCCGGCTAAGTCCCTTCCACCCAAAGTAGCTGATCCCAAAGCTGGCTGAATATTCTGAATTGGCTGTATGGGGATCAATTCAATCATGTCAAGGGAGACTTGATCTTTACGTATAAAAAGGTGGGGGGAATGGTCTCTAGGAATGAGAAAGAGCTCCTCCTTTCCTCTCTGAGATGATGGGCTGCCCTCACAGCCTTCCGTAAGCAACTGTTCAGCAAGAGCAGTGCCTGTCACCTGTCCAGGTTTGTCCTTGGCAGTCAGCATGGGGTGCTTGAAATGGCTTTGTAGACATATTCTGATTTCTCTTAGGAAAAGCACCAAACGTTGTTCTCTTCTCAGGCACGTTTTCACCCACTCGTATTCTGGGTGGTAGAACTGCTTCGATAGAGTGGGCTATCTGAGTGTGCTCATCTGGAGTTATGAACGCAGGGATTTTAGAAGCAGGCTTTGTGCTCCCATGTCCAGTGTTTTTGTCTATTGTGTCCCGCATTTAAGAAAAAAAATGGCCTCTCTTTTAAGTCGATAAAATCCAAGATAGTGTGTTATGACCTGACACACAGTCATTATGAGGAAGTACTGACTTGTTATCAAATATGTTTCTGGGGACCCTTTTTCTTTCTGTTTCTTCTCTCCAGTTGATTTTACCACATGTTGGATGAACAATCATCAGGTTTGAGGCACTTTTTTTTTTCATTAAGACTTTATTATACACACACACACACACACACACACACACACACACACACATATATATTTAGAGCAGTCTTAGGTTCAGAGCAAAAGTGAGAAGAAGATACAGAGATCCCCACTATAATGCCTCCCCAATCCGTGTTCAGCTTCCCCCATTAATCAACATCCCTCACCAGAGGGGTACAGTTGTTACAGCCTATGAACCTACTTGGACATCATCCTCAACCAAAGTCCTCAGTTTACATTAGGGTTCCCTCCGTGTTGCACATTCTGTTGGTTTGGACAGATGATGTATAATGAATGACCTGTATACACCACTGTAGTGTCACACAGAGTATTCTCACTGCCCTAAAAATCCTCTTGTGCTCCACGTGACCCTTAGCAACTGCTGACCTTTTCACGGTCTCCATAGTTTTGCCTTTCCAAGAACGTCATACAGTTGGAATCACAGACTATGTAGCCTTTTCAGATGGGCTTCTTTCACTTAGTGATATGCATTTGAGGTCTCTTCATGTCTTTTCGTGGCTGGATGGCTCATTTCTCTTTAGCGCTGAATATTCTACTGTCCGGATGTATGTACCACAGATTATGTATCCCTCCACCTGCTAAAGGGCATCTTGGTTCTTTCCAAGTTTTGGCAATTGAATAAAGCTGCTCTATATAAATACCTTGTGCAGGTTTTTGAGAGGCACATTTTGTAAATACAGAATAAGGTCCAGACCCATTGGATGAAACCCTTATCCTGGTGAAAAGGGAGGGCTGTCCCCGGTAACAAGAGACAGCACGAATATCATGGATGAGGCACAGATTCAGAAGCCAGACTGTCTGGGCTAAGATTCAAACTCTGCCATTGGCTGGCTGTTTTGAATTTGGACAAGTTATATGGCCTCAGTTTCCTTATCTGCCGAATAAGGATACTAATAGTACCTTCCTCACACGGTTGTTATAAGGATGAACTTAGTCAACAGCAGTAACCTGCAGCGGACAACACTCTGTGGCTTGTAGGCTCGTGGGCTAGAGAGACAAGTAAACAGTTAGAACAAGGACTGGGAATGTAGGGGCAAAAAGATATGCTATAGAGATGGGATGCTTTAGGATGCTTGGAGACAGGCTAACCCAGACCTAGAGAAATCAAGGAAGGCTTCCTGATGGAGAGGACAGAGAAGGAGGAGGAAGAGGAAGATATATCAGAGCAGGGAACAGTCCCCGCCACCTCTCCTCACCCTCACTCTAGCAATTCCTGCCATTTTATAGATGAGGAAAGTGAGGCCCAGGAAAGTTATGTAATTTAACCGAGAGCACATAGCTGGTAGGTGGCAAAGCTGGGATTTTAACTCAGGCAGCACCAAGTGAGAGAGGGGTGAGCCTGAGCAATGGAGCAGAATTCCACCAAGCTGCAGATGACAGAAGAGGGGAGACTCAAGGCCAGCGAGGTGGAGAGGGGTCTCACAGATGACGGTGCGTTAGTTTGCCAGGGCCATCAAAACAAAATGCTACAGACCGGGAAGCTTCCGCAGTAGAAATTTATTTTCTCATCATTCCAGAGGTCAGAAGTCCAAGATCAAGGTGTTAGCAGAGGGTCAGTTTCTTCGGAGGCCTCCCTGCATCCTCACATGGTCTATCCTTTAAGCATGTGCATCACTGGTGTCTCTCTGTGCGTCCAAATTTCCTCTTCTTATAGGAACACCACTGGATTAGGGCCCACCCTAACGTAGGGCCCCATTCTAACATAATCACCACTTCAAAAGCCTTATCTCCAAATATGGTCGTTCTGAGGTCCTGGGGGGTTGGGACTTCAACATGTGAATTTTGAGGGAGACACAATTCAGCCCAACACAGAGAGTGTAGGGAGTTTGCAGATGTTAAACAAGGGAGGGAGGCATAGGGTCGGGTTCGTACCTGTTCTTGTCACTTGCAGAAATGAGTCTGATGCTCACATGCCCCACATCCCCCACCTATGACCAGGGCCCCACCTGGCCAATTAACTCCCTTTGCTCATCCCTTCCTCCCAGTCCCTGCCCCACACAACCCAAAGCCCAGGCTGGCAGGGGCTCTCTATGGTGAACAGAGGAGGAGGCATCTCCCTGGGCTTTCCACAAGTTTCTGGGTTATGGTGAGGGTGACGTGAGGTGCCAGGCACATGGCACAGCTAACTGCTGTTCTTGGCAAAATGCTGGAAGTGGCCCAGTGCTCAGAACTGCCAAAAGGCACCTGTAGGGACCAAGTTGGTGCTAAGGGGGGAAGACAGACAAGAACCGGAACGCCTACGGGTCTGCAGGACCTTTCAATTAGAAATGAGGGAATAGCAGATGTTAGTAAATAAGGTAAGGAAACAAAGAAAGCGGGGAGGAAGGGCTCCAGAGAAGAAGAAAGGATAGCTGCTGACCACGGTCTTCTAAGACCTGGTGGGCATGGCCACCCTGGAGGGAGTGAAGGGTGAGGTAGCGGGGGAGCTGAGAGAAACAGACGTTTCTCAAGGGATTCACCGGGACAGCCATGGGTCAGCTCTGTACTTGGGCCCTACCTTCTGCACTGGTGCCTTCCTGGAAGCAGAGAGGGTGGATCCCTCCTTGCCACTCTGCACATCAGGCCCAGGAACCCTGGGGATTATTGATCAAGATCAACCTCAGAGAAGAGCAATTACACAGGTTCATAATGGAGGCATCTCACCCATTAGCGTAAGAGGATAGATGATGCAGGGAGGTGGTGGCTGGTCGGGACTCCACCTTGTTTCCAGGAACAAATGCAGGCAAGGTTAACCCCCTCCTGACCTCACTCCCAGGGCGACCACCACTTTGGCTCGGGCAGCACTTTGGACAGAGCTGGGGCCCACGGAAGCACAGTCTCTGGGGTTAAACAGACAGCTGGCTTCAGAACCTCACCAATCCCTAGGCGTATGGCCTTGAGCAACTTCCTTCCCCTGAGTCCCTCACCTGCAAAGAAGACACAATAACAGTACCCTCCCTCTAAGGGTTGTTGAGAGCACTGGATAAGATGCTCAGATCCCATCTCTGTCACTAAAAGCTGTGTGACCTACAGCAAAGTGACTGTACCTCTCCAAGCCTCAGTTTCCTCTTCTCTAAAATGGGGACAATGATTCATAACCTTCTCTGAAATGGGGACAATGATTCATACCCCCGCAAGTTGTTGGAGGATTTAAATAATGTGTGTAAAGTGCCCTAGTCAAAGGCTGGCTCATTATAATACAAGATGTCACCCCAAATCAGGAAATATAGGTTAGACATACTTTTATACAGTGTTTTAGTTACATTTTCTAATAACATGTTCATTGTGGTTTTCTTCAACATCCAGCTACAGTTTCAGGCCAAGGACCCATAAATTTAAAACAACGGGCCCAACTGTTAGTCTGGGGGAGGAGGAAGATTACAATAAATCCAGTTTCCTTGTGTTCCCAGCCTTCTTTGACATTCTTAGTGTATTTATTATACTTTTATCAGGTGAACAGGTAGAGATATCTGTAGGATATGAATGTCCTTCAACCTACTTGTTTGCCTGAGTCAAGACCTCTAGTGGTGGGACCCCATCCATTGTTTCCCCGCTCCTACATGAAACCCCCCCCCCCCATAACCAGCCTAGGGTCATCTTACATCAAATCACAGCTCTGACACCTGCTAGCCCAGCAACCTGGTAAAAGTTCCTTCATTTCTCTGAGCCTCACATTCCTCATCTGTAACATGAGCCTGTGAATATCTTCATGGGCCCACTGCAAAGGCTCGATGAGATGAGGTATGGAAAATACTTACCGTGCCTCTCTAACTGGAAGCCAGCACAACTGTCTCTGTGTCCATTATGGTGAAGGATGCAGTTCCATCAGGATCCCACTGTGCACCCCTCTTCTGTCTTTGCAGGGAGCCCCTCTTCCGCCAGCTCTGTGCCCTCCACTGGCTCCTGGAGGCCCTGACTATCGACCACGCCCACCATACTATGAAGCCTGTGATCACCTGCTGGAATCCAAAGTAGGTCTCAGCCCTTCAACCTGCCGAAACTAGCAGCAGACTGTGCAGTAGGGGAGGGCCTCCTATCTGTTCTTCCCCTCCTCTTGCTACTTTTGGTGGGTGGGTTGCTTTAGGAGTTTTCCGATGTGCTCTGTGGGGCCAAGACAGGGGTCAGCTCGGAGCCAGGGCATACAGGCCATACAGGCTTGTGGGAGCCAACGGTGTGCATCTCCTCCCAGAAAGTCTCCCCAGCTCCACATTCACTAAAGTCGCATTGGACGCTTGGAATCAACCAGCCATGCTGTGAGTGTTGATGCCATAGGGACTGGCCAGCTAGACCAGCACACCACTGGTTGCACAGCCTGGCTTCTCCCCACCGCTCTTCTTGGACCATGTCTCCCCAACACTATACTTTTTTTTTTTTTTTTAAGATTTTTAAAATAAAGTTTACTTATTTTGAGAGAGAGAGAGAGAGCACCCGCACACAAGTGGGGAAGGGGCAGAGAGAGACAGGGGGAGAGGGAGAATCCCAAGCAGGCTCCACATTGTCAGCATGGAGCCCAACATGGGGTTTGAACCCACGAACCATGAGCTGAGCCTCATGAGCTGAGCACGAACCATGCAGCTCATGACCTGAGCTGAAATCAAGAGCTGGATGCTTAACCAACGGAGCCACCCAGGCGCTCCTCCCCAACACTATTCTTTATTTGCTGCTCTTCCTTTTCACTTTGTTCTTGCTTTTCTTTTCTTAAGGTTTTGTTTGTTTGAACATATATTGGTGTGGCTGTTTCTCCACTTGGGCCCAAGGGAATACTCAGCGCTCAGGTCCTGAGCAGCTGGGCTGAAGCTCTGTGCCTGTGGTCTAGCCTGAGCAACTGTTAGGTGTGTCCCCACCAGAGGGGAGGGCTCATGCAAAAGCCTTGAGGCCACTACGGCAGGAACTGCATTGCATACAAGGCGGAACAAGGAACAGGCAGGCATGGAAGGCATCGGTTCTTTAAAGAGAGGCATGCTGTCTCTAAGAATGAGGAAAAAGGGAGGACTCCCTGACTTAAGGAATTGGGAGTCGCTTTGTGAAAATCCCATGCTGAGTGAAATAAAATAGTTCCCGTCCTCCATAAGTGGGAACCCATCACTCCCGCCCCAATAAACTAATATGGCCTCTTTCTCACAGTCCCACCCCCCCTCCCCGCCCCGCCACCAAGGCGAATTCAGAATTCAGACTCTGTTCTCTTCCTGAATCTTAATTAACTTCTTCCTCCTGAAGGTGTTTACCACCCACTCCCAAACCCCCTCCCTACCCCTGCCCTAATTCATCTCATGCACCAGCGCCCAGATAAACTAACATCAAATACAACCAGAAATATAAATCATGCATCTATAGACTGGTAACTCCAATTGATTCCATGTTTGGGGTTGGGATGAACTGAAAACTGTAATTTCCCTTAATGCTCTGGTTTATAACCTTTATTTTTTTAAGCAGCAGAAATCCCCCCTCTTTTTTCAATGGAAACCCCGATAGTATAAAACAAATTTGTCAAAATGGAGCTTCTACACGAAGCAGGAGGTTGGGAGACCGAAGGGATCTAGGGCCCCTCCAACTCTCTCCCATCCCCCACAAAGTACCCCAGGGATTTCCAAAATATCTCTGTGGTTCACAGAATTTGTTTGAAAACCACAGTCTTGGGGCGCCTGGGTGGCGCAGTCGGTTAAGCGTCCGACTTCAGCCAGGTCACGATCTCGCGGTCCGTGAGTTCGAGCCCCGCGTCGGGCTCTGGGCTGATGGCTCAGAGCCTGGAGCCTGTTTCCGATTCTGTGTCTCCCTCTCTCTCTGCCCCTCCCCCGTTCATGCTCTGTCTCACTCTGTCCCAAAAATAAATAAACGTTGAAAAAAAAAAAAAAATTTAAAAAGAAAACCACAGTCTTAAGCCATTTCCCACACATTGTTTTTCCTAGAGGAATCCTCTTTTAAAGATCTGAGGTATGTCCTTCCTCCTTCCAGACCTTTCTAATGTCTTCCCCTTACTAATAGACTTACTTTTTTTAAAAAAAAAAACAGAATTGGAATCATACTCTAAATATTATCCTGTACATTTTTCTATTTTTCCCTTTAAAGTGTCTTATGGACATCTTTCCATGGGACATACAAAGTTTCCACATTCTTTTGACAGTTTCCATCATCCTGTAAACAGAATACCATCCTTCAATAAAGAAATGGTTACCTATGGTCTATGGTATGGGTGGACCATAAATTAGATAACCACTTCTCTATCGAGGGACACTAAGGTGGTTCCAAGTTTTTGCCATTTCAAACAGTACTGCGCAGAACATCCTTGTACATACATTTTGTACCCAGTTGAAAATATTTCTGTTGGCTAGATTCTGAGAAATGGAATTTCTGGGTCAAAGCAACATCTAATTTTTTTCACAGTTGATTGCTTAGATTCTAAGAAAAAACACCCTCGGCCAGTGGACTTCTAATAGCATTTCATGTCCCCGAGCAAGCTACAAGCCACAACAATTTCGCCTCCAACATTTGGGCATCCATCCTCCCAAACTGAGGCAAGAACATACTGTAGGCTTTGGTTTGAGAAGATAAAAAAGGAACATCTTCATTTCCTTTGCTTGGTTTTAGAAATGTGCCCACAAATGTGACCCAGAATGTGTCCAGAAATGAGCCCAAAATGGTTATCTGCGGTTAAAAAAAAAAAAAAGAGTGGTCACGTTAGGAGCAGTGGAGGCTCTACCTGTGACTTGTCAGGGCAGAATTCCATCAGGGATCCATGGATATCGAGCTCTATCAGAGCAGAACATGAACCAGATCAGCCTGACAGAAAAATACGTCCAGAAAGATCCCTATGGGAAGTCAAAGTATTTGCTGGGGCTTGTTTTTTCTAGTGAACCATTTGATCCTGATGGTGATTTTAGTTTGGGGTCAGTGGTATGCTGGTAAATGTGTAATAAACAGATCAGTTCTCCAAGAAGGAAAAGCCATGCCAATATCTATGGTGGGCATAGTCCAGCCAAGGCTGATTTCAGGCTTACCAATGTGATGCCATTGAACCTGGGGCCGGGAACACGTTCAGTTCAGAACACGTTCAATTCTTGTGACTCAGCATGAGCCAACTCCAGCACACCGTTTTTGGGGGTTGATTTTTTAAAAAAATATATGAATCTGAGGGTGGGGGCTGGGCAGGGGGTTAAGGTTTCCTAAAAAGTGCCAGAAAATCTTTTTAGTTAGCAAGAAAGGAGAAGGATGTTTTCTCTTTAATGCCTAATCCCTATTTATGATGTTTCATCCTGATACCATAATTCAAATTTCCCCAAATCTTCAAATGCATTTTTTAGAGCCCAGAAGAATTAAGAGTGAGTAGGAACAAGCACATGGATGAGTTCAGGCTCTGCCACTTAGTAGCTATGTGACTTTGGTCGCTTAACATCTCTGGGCCTCTGTTATTTCATCCATCATATGGGTTCCTGCGGGCCTCAGAAGAATTATTGTGAGCATCAAGCAAGATAAAGAACGTAGAGCATTTATCCCAATGACTGAGAGCACAGCCAAATGATAGCTATTCAAGATTAAAATCCCCATTTCAAAGAGCAGTTGGCTGTATGATTATCAATACCATTGAGACCCAAGGCAAGGAAAGAAAGAAACTTCTGAGCAGAGTTTTACCAACAGATGAGATCCATGTCACTGGAAGAATGAACAAACATACAGACAGACAGAAAAAAAGCTAAGCAAGGTCAACCAAAATCTGGTTGCAAAAATAAGCAATCGCGGAATGACCCCAAGAGAGAAACACCAAACCTCTAGTTCTCCTGACTGTGTTTTCTAAGTTTCTACCATCAAGCAGCCAGCATCTCTTGCTATTCAAGCATCTGAAACACAAACCCTGAGCCCTGACACCCACCTTGCATTTTCCAAAAGGAAACATCCATCATCGGGGACCTGCAGGTCCTAGAGGTTTCTCTTCTATTAGGCATGATGATGGTTGTAGATCAAATCCTGCCCTCTTATGGATTTTATAGCAAGAAAGTGGGGTGGTTCAATACCTCAACATGGGCTTTCTCCAGGCAGCAAACTTTTGCTAATTGGCAGCTCCCGTGCTGCAAGCAGAAGATGATCTTTGTTAATTGCAGGGAGATCCCATATTTGGCTGGAATTGGTGGATGGTTGGGTGAATGGACAGATGACAGATTCTAGGATGTCATATGAGTTGCGTCTGAGTCCCCCCTTTCCTTAGCGGGGTCAGGGAAGGCCTTCCCAATTTCATCATGTGGCAGTTCACACACATTATCATTTCCCAGATTCCTCATTAATCCCACGGCCAGCAGGGGAGTTTATTTCAATTGACAAGGTGATTGGGTCCACGAGAGAGCAGACACCAAGCTTTCAATAACAAATATGCTAATTACCCTTCTCTCAGAGACGCAGGCCTCTATTTTGGCAAAGTAAGACTTATTTTATATATAAAGGTACCCAAATCTTTATCCAAACCCTCGGGACCAGCTGTGTTTCAGGATTACTTTTTTTTTTTTTTTTTTTCTCTTTTGGCATTTTAGAAAGGAAATATGGGGCAAACACCATAGAAAACATCACACACACACACGCGCGCACACACACGCGCGCACACACACACACACACACACACACACACACACCCCGAGAGGACAGGGTAGCCAACTATCATCCAACACTGTATTTCTGCAGGGAAAAAAAAAAAAGAATGAATATTTACACTAAGTGTATAATAAAGATAAACAAAGGTTATCGTTAGCCTACCATCAGTTCAGGTCATGTTTTGCTGCCAGATAAGCTATTAAAAAACTTTTTTTAAGTTTATTTATTTTGAGAGAGAGAGAGAGAGAGAGAGAGAGAGAGAGAGAGAGAGAGAATCCCAAGCAGGCTCATCAGTATCAGTGCAGAGCCCGATGAGGGGCTCAAACCCATAGACTGTGAGATCATGACCTGAGCCGAACTCAACAGTCAGAAGCTTAACCAACTGAACCACCCATGTGCCCCTAAAAAAATTTTAAGTTTATTTATTTATTTTGAGAGAGAGAAAAAGCAGGGGAGGAGACGGAGAGAGAGAGACAGAGACAGAGAATCCCAAGCACGCTCTGTGCTGGGCAGAACCCGACACAGGGCTTGATCTCAGAACTGTGAGATCGTGACCTGAGCCAAAACCAAAAGTTGGATGCTTAACCAACTGAGCCACCCCGGCGCCCCAACATTTTTCTAGTTTTCAACACCCTTTGGATTTTGGAATTGGATAAGGGTTGTAACCCTGTGTTGGTATTATTTTTTTCTAGAAATTAACTTTCCAAGGACTGACTAGAAAGGAATGGGCCTTTACAGAGAAGCAGCCAAGATGAAATAGATGCAAGCAACCATTACAAACCTTAGTGCCACTTTTCCCCAACTCCATTCACCCCACCCCCTGCTAGTGGGAACTACAGGGAACTACATCTTCCCTAGTTCCTGTGGGAAAGAACTGGGCACACCCCTGGCCAAGCAGGGGAGTAAAGAGTTCCTGATTTACCTTCCAGGCAGGGTACAGCATACACCATGGGGTGAAGGTGTGAGGAGCTGTCCCCTGGACACACTCAAGCAGCACAATCATCTATGTCTTATTGCCTAGGACTGTCCCACTCTTAATCGGGGAGTCCAGGTGGGTATAATCCTGACTTTCATAAAGAAAGTCCAGACACTCGGGGCGCCTAGGTGGCTCAGTTGGCTAAGCGTCTGACTTCAGCTCAGGTCATGATCTCACAGTTTGTGAGTTCAAGCCCCGCATCGGGCTCTGTGCTGACAGCTCAGAGCCTGGAGCCTGCTTCGGATTCTGTGTCTCCCTCTCTCTCTGCCCCTCCCCCACTCACACTCTCTCTCTGTCTCTCTCTCAAAAATAGATAAACATTTAAAAAAATTTTTTAAAAGAAAAAGAAAAAAAGAAAGTCCTCACACTCAAGGGCTGGGCTGCCCAGGCACAAAGAACCTGCTGTTCCTTTAGAAAAACATGGAAGGCTAAAAGGCAACCACACTTTGATGTTTCAAATATGACACAGGCTCCTAAATCTACCTACTGTGTTATAATGAAAATAGCTGGCACCTGGGTGCTTCCGATGTCAAGCACTGCTCTGAGTACTTTATGTCATTTGAGCCTCATTCTAACTGACAGATGAGGAAACTGAGGCACAGAAGATTTAAGTAACTTGCTCAGAATTGCATAGCTAGTAAAAGCTAGGTCAGAATTTGAATTCCGGTAACCCGGTGGCCCAGCACACATGCTTAACCACTAAATGGCAGTTTCCTCTGTTCCTAGCTAAAGCCCCAAAGTCCTCAATTAATGTAGGGCACGGTCTGGTGTCAAAAAGCAAAAAGAAAAATTCATTGCAAAGTAATATTTGTCAGGGGGCGTCCAGGATACAAAAGGGACTGCAGCTTACCAAGATGATGTGATATGTGCGTGTGTCATTTTCTTTTAAGAAACAACAAAAAAAGGCCATTCTATACTTATGGCTTTGGTATTTAACTTAACATATGGGAACCGTCTCTCCATATTGGAACCACTTTTAATGACTGTGGAGTTTATCAACATATTTAACCAAGTCCTGTAAGAACTTTAAGTCTTTGCCAGATCGTCAATCTTGTGGGGGGAAAAAATGCAGCATCATTCTGAAGAACATGCAAAAATAGCAGTTATTACATTTAAGTTGGTTTTCCCTTGTCATGTGCGCCCCCACCCCACCCCGGAAACTCTCATGTTCCTCAAGCCTGCTGTTTTCAGGTACTACTGGGGATACAGCAGTGAAGGAAGCAGGTAACATCTCTGTTCTCTGCAGCTTTAGGGGAGCAGATAATAAACATGCAACAATCAAGATGCTGTGAGATAGCACCAAGGGTCACAAAGAAATTGACGGGGTGATGTGACAGTGGCAGGTTGGGGGTGACTTTTAAATTGGGTCATCCGGGAAAGACTCACTCAGGAGGTGATATTTGAGTGAAATCTTGGATTTCACCTGCTCTCCCCTCTGCACTGATTTAATTGCAAAATGCCTCCCTTGTTTTACTCAAGAGGACATCTCTGCAGGAGTAGGGGACCGTGGCAGGATGATGGGAGCACCTGTCACTAGGGAGGCGACCTGCCTGGGAGATCCTGGGAGCTCTGATCTCTGTCCCCTCCTTCCCTGGTGCACAATCAGCAGTTACCGCCGATCTCCAAACTCAGTCATGGACTCGTGAATGCATTCTAAACCGGTCAACAGGGGCGCCTGGGTGGCGCAGTCGGTTAAGCGTCCGACTTCAGCCAGGTCACGATCTTGCGGTCCGTGAGTTCGAGCCCCGCGTCAGGCTCTGGGCTGATGGCTCGGAGCCTGGAGCCTGTTTCCGATTCTGTGTCTCCCTCTCTCTCTGCCCCTCCCCCGTTCATGCTCTGTCTCTCTCTGTCTCAAAAATAAATAAACGTTGAAAAAAAAAATTAAAAAAAAAAAAATAAACCGGTCAACAGACTTTCCACTCTGAGAAGTAGGTGTTTTACCCCACATGATGGTTCGCAAAGGCTGAGTGAAGTATTTGAGAAAAACACTCTGATGGCCACTGTGGAGAGACATTTCAAGTGACACACTAGGAACAAAATGTGCTTGGTGGGTACAGTTAAATGAGATGCGACGGGGCTCAACGCTTTCGTCCCTTGATTGCTAGCAAATCGGATCCCCCAGAAAGCTTCAGCAAGGGGAAATTATGGTCTGAAAATCGTAGCAGATTTGCCCCTATGGATCTGCCCTAGTGCCTCGTTCCCCACCATCAGCCCCTCCTCCAAGCCACACTTAGACCGCTGTCGACAAAAGCATACTGTTAATAGTTTAACTGTGTTCAGTTCTCTGTACAAGGCACCCCGCCAAGCCCCTAACAAGCCCCAAATTTCATCTTCACAGCAATCCTCTGACATAACTAATATTATTCCCTCCATTTTACAGATGAGGACACTGAGGCTCAGAGAGGCTAAGTAATTTACACAAAGACACGCCTCGGAAGGAGGGCAGGCACAGGACTCGAACATCCAGGCCACCTGACTCTTAAACCCACTGTTAACCACCAGCATGCACTGCTTTCCCGGTCCTATTGCTCACAGAGACTTGCCTGAGGTCACACAAACAGTAGATCAGGGACATCAATTAGGTAAACTAAATTAAGCTGCCGGAATGAACAACCCTAAAATCTCAAAAGCTTAATGCAACACAAGTGCATTTCCTGGGCGTCCTACGTGTCATCAACATGGGGCTGTGCTCCTTAGTCGCTCAAGGACCCAGGCTGACAGGAGCTCCTTGTCAACATAAGCTTCCACCATCAACTCGGCAGCAGAGGGAATCTGCCTTGAGGGCTGGCCCTTAAAGCATCCACCCTAAACGCCACATTCAATCGCATTTATTTATTTATTTAAATATGAAATTTATGGTCAAAAAAAAAAACAAGGTTAATCGCTTTTAAACAAAGCAAGTCACAGCACTACCCCTGTCCTCAAGGAGCCAGAAAGACCTGGGACTATTTGGTAAACAGCACTAATGACCACCCCACCAAGCCTTGGGAAGGACGGACTGTCAACTTGCTGTGCCCATCTCAGACAAGGTGTGCAGCCAGCCCCCTGTGGACAAAGAAACACAGGTGGTTTACTTCTTTTCCTGCCCCTGTTTGATCTTCCTTTTTTTGGTTTATTTGCTACTGAGAATGAAACATCAGAGAGACTGATACTGTCTAACCAGGGCCCTTTCTTTATCAGTGGCTTTGCACGAGCAAGGGCGCAAGGGCTGTTTAAGATCTCTGGGAGCCTCGCTGCATTTTTAACTCATTTACCTGCTGCCTGGAGTCGCAATAGATTTCGGGTCATCTAGGAAGTCAGCGTTAACAGAAAGCCTCCCCATCTTCCCGATCGGGCTTGAATATTTAAGATTTTGAAAGCTTGGCTGGGACCAGATTTAATTTTGAAAGGGGAAGGGGGGTGCTTTTGAACTTCAAGAAGAAGGCTGGAGGCACAGCAGGAGCTGCGTTAGTGAAAGGAAGGAGCCCCAAAGCCCTGTGGTCTTGAAAGAAACGCTCCAAAGCAGAAACTGCTAAAGCTTCCAGTTGGTGAGCCTTAAATCAGACTTCAAAAGCGCCGCTAGTTTAAATATTGTTTATAGGACTGAAGTATTGCTGCTCCTTCCTCTGGCTGGATTTTAAATATTCCCTAATTTGATTACTCAGGGGAGAAGCAGGCAGAACCAACGTTAAATGAGCTTCACTGTTAATTATTCAGAGGGCTTTTTATTGTGTAATCAAACATAAAGTCTTACAAAAAGCTTGAAGGCACATTCTCACCCCACCCCACCCTCCCCAGCCTGACTTCCACCTTGGCGCCTACGTATGTTTCTTGGGTTGTGGCTGTGGGCTGATAAATATTCAGCAAAGTCCTGCCAGGGAGGAGGGCACACCTCCCCCCCACCCCCACCCCCAGCCCCTGCTCCACATCTGGGCTGGTAAAAGCCTTCGATTCCACTACCCAGAGCCTTGTGCCATGAGAAGCCCGTCTTATGCAAGTTTGAGCTTGATCACCCTTTACCTCCTATATCTGAGCATCTCCCACCTCCCTCATCAGCGCTCAGCAGCCCCTGAGAAGTCTAGACCCCTGTCAGTGCCTCCCGTCATCAACCTGGTCTGGCCACCTCAATTCCTCAAGTCCCAGCTCTAAACTAGATGACAGCCAGCCAAATGATTTAAAGGATGCCAGCCATCCAAAATCCTTTCTGCAGAGAAAAAGGAGATAAAGAAAGGGATGGGTGGATGGGTGGATGGGTGGACAGATGGATGGATGGATGGATGGACGGACAGAAAGGGAAATCAGTGCGTTAATCAATCATTGATTGATAGGTAGAAGGAACTGAAAGAGCACACACTGAGTCTTCCTGCTTGTTTATCAACAGAGATCCACTGTCCTGTAGCCCCAAGTCCAAAATCCAAAAAGCTCTGGAAACAATTTTTCCATAACTCATTCTGCAGCAAGCTTTGACATGAACCAAACTGACTTGGTGGCACAATCTGACTTGAAGTTATTTACAGGTCTTTAGCCCACCTAGAGTAAATATTCATATATGTCACTGCAGAAATAGTAATGTGTCTGGTTACAGGATGCTGTCCCAGTCCCCGCTTCTGGAAGGATTACATTAACATATGGCACAGGCAGCATATATCCTTCCCAAAATGCCAACGTGGCAACACATCTGGTCCTATGGGTTTCAGATGAGGGATTACGGGCACATCACCAACAAAACCTGCTGGAGGCTCAGTCTCATAACCAGAAAGTTCCCAACCCCTGAGGGGAGGAACCAGGATTTAGGGTACCCGAAGTTTAGTTAACTGGGGAATGGTGGTGCTTTAAGAAAAGGAATAGAAAAATTGCAGTGGAAAATTAGGTACAGGGCCCCACAGGGACCCATCAAGTGACAGTCATTAGTTTCACTGTAAATCTGAACCTGGGTGAGTGACCTGAGCACCCTCGCCCCCGTTTGTTTTCTCATCTGTAAAATGGGGTGACAATCGCAAGGTTTCACTGAGACAATTCAGTGAGAAAGCATCTTGCACGTAGCATCGTACAGAGTTCTGCTCAATACGCTCCAAACCAGTGATTTTCATTGTGCAAAAACCTGCCCCTACAACCTCTCCACAGGCCCCCTCAGTTATACTCTCTCCATGCTACACACAAGTGCCCCTCATGGTAGGATTCTTGGACACCACCGCAGGCAGAGATTCAGAAATGAACATGCCTTTCAGTTCAGCCCCCAGGAGTAGCTGCAGACTTGCCCTGGAGTTTAGGAGAGGACCCAAGTCCAAATCGCAAACAGATGCAGAATGAATGCAAATACATTCACCTCCCTCAGCCCCACCTCGTAAGCGGTGGTCTCTCCTAACCTCAATTTTCACTGGCAGGACCCAGCTATGGAGGACTGTCCCTCTCACTTCTTCACGCAAACGTGGGGGGAGTGGCGGGGGGCGGGGGGACCGTAACAGAGAACAGCCACCATCCATCATCCATTCATTGCATTTCCTAAAAGAACTTGTAGTAAAACCGAGGCTCTGGGAACGGAAAACTCATTAAGCTGTTTCTCACTCAGGGACCCGGGTGGAAGCAAGAGCACAATAAAAAAAATCAATAAGGACAAGTCCATGGGACAGAGGTGGGAGCACTTCGTGACAGCGCCTAAGGTAACTACCAGCACACGACGCTCTGGTCTGGCTACGAGCCCCGACTTGCATTGGGAGCGTTTTTTGCCAGTCTCTTCTCTGATGGGATTTTTTTTTTCTAGTTGGTTCTCTGAGTGAAGAGAAATCAGAACCACATGCTGTTGGATGGTTTTTGTAAATTTTAATTAAAACGGCTATCTGGGGATTACGGGAGACATGACATTTGGCCAGAAACCACTTCACGGGAAAGGGAGGAGCAGCTGCGGAGCTGCTCAATTACATGTCACCGGAAGGAAATGGACTCACCTCACTCCATGTTTTTAATCAATACCAGTCATTTCTCTCTCGATCTCTCACTCTCTTTTCAACTCAGCCAGAAAATAAGAAGTAGGTGATTCAACAGATAGGGTGTTCTACAAACAAGAACGCACATTTACCACCAAGGGAACATCGAGAGGTCTATTCTTTTCACTCAAAACTATTCCAAACCCAAAGCTTCCCAAATTCATCTACCCAACAAACAAGCACCGTAAAGTAATAATGACAAGAGGTAATATTTATTTAAGTTTATTTATTTATTTGGGGGGGGAGGGGGCACGTGAGTGCACATAAGTGGGGGAGGGGCAGAGAGGGAGAGAGAGAATCCCAAGCAGGCTCTGAGTCATCAGCACAGAGCCCAGTGTGGGGCTCGAACCCACAAACTGTGAGATCATTACCTGAACAGAGATCAAGAGTCAGATATACAACTGATTGAGCCACCCAGACACCCTGACAAGAGGTAATATTTAGATAAGTAAAGGTAGTTGAAAGAGCAGGCACCTAGAATGTTTCCTACACCTGTGCCCTTCCCCACAATATGAGAATAATGTTCATCCCTGCCTACTTCGCAACGTTAGTAAAGAACCTCAGGAAACACCGTGCCAACTCACTTTGAAAGGGGTAGGGAGGCCTGGGTGGCTCGGTTGGTTAAGTGTCCAACTTTAGCTCAGGTCATGATCTCACGGTTCGTGGGTTCGAGCCCCACATCGGGCTCTGCACTGACAGGTCAGAGCCTGGAGCCTGCTTCGGATTCTGTGTCTCCCTCTCTCTGCCCCTCCCCCACTTGTGCGCTCGCTCGCTCGTTCTCTCTCAAAAATAAATAAGACATTAACATAAATTAAAAAAAAAGAAAGTGGTAAAATGTTGATAATTATTGTGGTTATATAATTTTTAATTTTTTTGACATTTATTTATTTTTGAGAGACAGAGAGAGCACAAGCAGGGGAGAGGCCGAGAGAGAGGGAGACACAGAATCTCAAGCGGCTCCAGGCTCTAAACTGTCAGCACAGTGCCTGACACAGGACTTGAACCCAGAAACTGTGAGATCATGACCTGAGCTGAAGTCGGACACTTAACTGACTGAGCCGCCCAGGCGCCCCATGGTTATATAATTTTTAGAAGCCACTTTTTAACATAATTGCAATGGGCCGGGTTCTATGCTGAGGAAATGCTTTGGGTACATTAGCCAGCTCTGCCCCAGGAGGCACAATTCTAATCCCCAGCTGGGAGAGGAGGAAGTTGAGGCTCAGAGAGGCTAAGTGACTTGCATGAGGTCACACAACCGGGTAATGGCAGAGCAAAGAGTTAATCCTGGGTCTGTTCATGAAACACTGTTTATTAAACACTGAGCTCGTCAAATGCATGTCCTCCATGGTGTCACGCTTATAATTGCCCCTCATGAAGAGTTGCACTATTTGCTTGCTCTTTCATCAGGGTGTGCCTAGATCTGAGAAGTAGAAGCCTTTATTTTTTATCACAGAAAGTTGCTATGGAGACACTGTGTACATCTGTCTCCAGAGATGCACAGAAAAAGCAGCAGGAACCACAAACCTTAAAAAAAAAAATGTCCTCCAGGAATATTCATGACAAAAATTGCAACAGGGGACAGTAAATCACCACACTGGAACTCTCACAAAATTGAATTCCCTAGGAAACTTACAGGTCACACTCTAGGCTGAAGTGTGGTCCATTCTGAGGACAAGGGAGCACTGGATTAGGAGTCAGGAGACCTAGCTTAGCCATGGTGACCCGGTTCACCGTGTGGCTTCAGACAAGTCCTTTCCTGTCTCCTGACTTCAGTTTCTGCGCCTCTAAAATGAGAGCTTTGAAAGAGGGGCTGCAATCAATTCCCACAGCAACTGATATTCTTCTGTGTGTTTAGAGCTTGTCAGTGCCAAGATCATGTTTGTGTAAGAACCAGGCAAACTGGGTATATGAAAAAAATCTGGATGGGTGTAATGTATTAGGGAGTGGTGAGGTCTGTGGCAAACAGGGATATGCCTGCTCAGCTAAAGGGAAGAACTTCTGCCCAGCTCTAGCCATTTTGCCATGTGAGAATGGAAGTCTGGGGCTTATCATTTTTCAGAGAGACTAATAACCTAGGTTGCTATATAAAAACCTCCCCAATTTGTAAAATTCCGGGCAGTTAATCATGTCCCCACCCCCCCGCCCCCCCACGGGCCGCCAGTTTGAAACCCTTTGCTTCTGAAAAAGTATAAGGAATCACTCAGGGAAATCTTTTCCTTTGTTGCCAAAAGCAGTCCCTACTGAGGTGGAACACAGCAGCTGGTTAACACTGCTCCTGAGTGAAATATAAAAAATAGGGAAGAAGCATTTGGGGATTTAAGTCAATTCAGACAGAGTCAGTTCAATAAAGGGTAAGCAAGATGCTGAAACTGCCTGTCACATGTTCCCCCCACATTTTATTTTTCTGCCACTCTCAATTAATCAGAAGTGTCAGCCCTTCACTTCGGATTTCCTGGCTGAGGTTGTTAATTGAATTTTAATTAAGGGCAACTTTAGGAGCACAAAATGAAATCCTAGCCCAAGGAAGATCCACACGGAGCTCTGGATGCAGAAAGCTCCTTGAGACCACCCCAGTCTATTCTCTTGGTTTTGTAAATAAAGAAACTGAGGCAAGGCTGTGGCTTGCTCAAGGCCCCTCTGATGTTCGTCGCCCTGCCCCCACCCCGCCCCGGATCCAGGTCCAGTGCTCATTGCCAGACTCCAGGCTGCCCCTGGGACACGATGTGTCCGGCCTTCATAAATGATGTTGATCTAAAGAGTCTGGTTTCCAGAGCCAGGAATTCATATTGTGCCAGAGGAGACCGGATGAGGTGACTTCCACATATATTATCCCCAGTTGCAATGTCAGGACAAAGGGGATGCTGTGTCAAGCTCCTGATTGGACAAAGGAGAGAACATGCCCCCTTGGAGATCTGGGTAAACCCACCTTCTTCCCCTGTGCAACCAGGAAGACCCTCCCCTCTTCCCAGGGTGGGGGGCGAAGTTCCACCTGTACTCATGGCCCCACAAGGCAGCCACCAAAAAATTACTTCTGCCCACATGCTGTGGACTCCATGATACAAATCCTGAGGGACACAACTCTCTCCACCCTGTTAGATATTTATTAGATGTTGGTGTGGCCTCAGTGCTGTCTCTTCTTCCTATCTGCTTTCTGAAGGTATCAAACACTATGAGTCTGATTGAAAGATGACCTCAGTCTTCCCTGCAGGAGCATTCATTTTAAAAGTTCGTAAATTAAAAAAAAAAAAACAAAAACATAAATACATAAATAAATAAATGTTCTCAAATAAAACTGTTTCCATTCATCGAGCATAAACGATAGCCCAGAGCGCTATTGAGCTCTTACCCTGGAGCAGCTGAGGACCTACTGTGTCCCACTGTAAACCTGGTATTTTCATCAGCATGGGATCAGGGGAATTTTCAATGCCACTGAGAAAAGAGCATTGCTTAAAGTATTTTCAAGCAAGGCCCAATAATTAGCATCGGTGTTGACCTGACCTGGATTTGAATCCCGGCTCTGCCACATGCTAGCTGTGTGTGACCTTGGGCAAGTTAGAAACCCTCTGGAAGACTTGGGCCATGAGTTAAACGAAGACAGGACCCTGCACAGTAGATTCAGAAGTGACATCAATCATGCAAGCGGGTGAACACACACACACACACACATACGTGTGCACACACATGCACCGGTAACCCATCCTGTCTGACTCCTTTCCTCCCAAAAGTCCACATTTCCCTTACAGGGCTTTCTCTACCTACCCCTTACTACCTTCGAGGGCTTGTCACCTAGACCCTTCTGTCCACCACAACCATGGTTCTCCTTCCTCCCACAATGAGTGCTATCTCATCAGACAAATCTGCTTCCCCGATATCCCACTTCCTAAACGTCAGCTATAGAATTTTCTCCATCCTACATTCTTCAGAAGATTCCAGCAAACACAAATCTTCATTGTTGGAGGGCCTGGCGTCAACTCAGTGGAACAAGAAATTGATACATGCAATGTGGGGTCAAACCAAGAGGTAGCTGAAGAAATGAGACCCATCCTCCCACAGTTTAAAAATCAACTCTGATGATTATTACAAAAGAAAAGTCAAAAGCTCTTCTGGTCCCCGGTAATATCATTAGAATATGCGTTTGGCTTCTTGCGGTGACTACATGGCCAACCATGGCACTCACTAAACAGAGTAAGTCCCATAATGTTTGCTTCAAATAATACACATTTTAGGGGTGTCTGGGTGGCTCAGCCAGTTAAGTGTCTGACTTCAACTCAGATCATGATCTTGTGGTTTGTGAGTTCAAGCCCCATATCGGGCTCTCTGCTGACAGCTCAGAGCCTGGAGCCTGTTTCAGATTCTGTGTCTCCCTCTCTCTCTCTGCCCCTCCCCTGCTCACACTCTGTCTCTGTCTCTCTCTCTCTCTCTCAGAAATAAACATTTTAAAAAAACTTTTTTAAATAAAAAGATTAAAAAAGGGCGCCTGGGTGGCTCAGTGGGTTAAGTGTCCAACTTTGGTTCAGGTCATGATCTCACGGTTTGTGAGTTCAAGCCCCGTGTCGGGCTCTGTGCTGATAGCTCAGAGCCTGGAGCTTGCTTTGGATTCTGTGTCTCCTGCACTCTCTGCCCATCTCCTGCTCACATTTTCTCTCTCTCTCTCTCTCTCTCTCTCAAAAATAAACACTAAAAAAAAATCTTTAAAAAAAAAGATTAAAAAAATCATACACATTTTAAACTATCTTGATTTGTGACAGATCCAGGATACGTCTCATGGTGTTCAGAAAGAGCCAAAAGAAATTCACATTCAGAGCCAGGTTTTCACTTTTTCTTTCTTTCTTTTCTTCTGTCCTTCCCTCCCTCCTTTATTCTTCTCTCTCCCTTCCTTCCACCCTCCTTCCTCCTTCTCTCCTTCCTTCCATCATTCTGTCCTCCCTCCCTTCTTTCTGAGACCCCTCTCTCTTCTCTCTTTTCTTCAGACCAAGAAATTCAAAATTCCTATACTGCGTGTCACCAACCGCAAGCCAAGCCGGCGAGGCTCCACCCTCAGTCTGTCTCGGACCAGTGGGGGATCATCCCCCCAGAGCAGTATGATGTCCATGAACCCCGGCTCAGACGAGCCCCAGAGTGTGATCACCCAGGCAACAGGCAGCAAGGACATTGAGGACAATGAATCCTCTTCGACCAAGCCTGACGAAGAACCTCTCCATATCAGTAAGTCGTACCTGAGATCTGAACAATCTGCCTGGACTCTTTGCCTTGAAGCTAGACATCAAGAACCCCTCCTACTTCACCTCCACCCCCATTCAGTTAAAAGAGACACAGGGGTCTCCTAGCCCTGTTCAATTTCCTCAGTCCCCTTTGCTTTTCCCCAGGGGAGACTGGAAATATACTCTGTACCTTGGGTTACTCTGAGCAATTTCTCCTCGAGAGACAGCCCATGGTCATCAATTGCTCCTTTTAAATTTCTAATAATTATAGGGGCGCCTGGGTGGCTCAGTCGGTTGAGCGTCCGGCTTCGGCTCAGGTCATTATCTCACGGTTTGTGAGTTCGAACCCCATGTTGGGCTCTGTGCTGACAGCTTGGAGCCTGGAGCCTGTTTCAGATTCTGTGTCTCCCTCTCTCTCTGTTCCTCCCCTGCTCGTACTCTCTCTCTCTCTCTCAAAAATAAATAAACATTAAAAAAATTTTTTTAATCCTAATAATTATATTTTATTGAGCCCTCCTTATATAAAATGTTGTCACTTCAGCATGAAATCAATCTAAAATTATTAATGAGATATTTCACATTTTTTCATACTAAGTTTTTGAAATGCAGCATTGACTTTTTAAAATAACTTTATGGAGGTATAATTTGCATACCATAAAATTCACTCTTTTTAAATGTACAATTCAATGACTGTTAGTCAATTTACAGAGTTGTGCAACTATTATCATAATCTAGTTTTAGAACATTTCAATCAAACCAAAAGAAAACCTCATATCCATTGGCAGTCTCTCTCCTTTGCCACCCCATGGCTCTAGGCAACCACAAATCTACTTTCTGTCTCTAGGGATTTGTCTTTTCCAAGTATGTTATATATGGAAGTTGTATCCCTCTGTGACACTCGTCCCCTCCACCCCCTGCTCTGGAAGATGCATTTTCAGTGGTTCACAATCTGGGGGACACAGGTGCTTTAGAAAATCTATTAAAAACTAGGAGTCCTCTCTCCATAAGAAAATTTATACACACATATATACATAGTTTTGCATACTCTTTTAGGTACAGCCTATGGACTTCCACCAGATAGAATCGTAACTAGATTCCATAAGTCATGCAAAAAAAATTATTCTCAGAACTTTCTGAGTTGAGCTTGTATAGTGAAAGGAGGTAGGAAAGAAGGGATTTATGCAGAAAGATAGACAGAATAGAAGAGAAAAAGAAAGGATCATGAACGAGCTGGCCAATGCAAAATTATGGACTCTGGTGCATGGACCCCTTCCCACCACATCTCCTGTGTCCCCTCAGTGGCGCCCAAGCGGAGGCCTGTCTTCTTAGCCAGTGTTCTTTCAGACCATCTAGAATGCCTGTGGCAACCAATGCTGGGCTGGGCTAGGCTGAGCTGAAAAGAACTGGGTGTAGGATAGTTTCAAGGAGGTTGAATAAGAGGTCAAGGTAGACCAGAAAGCCTGATTGAGGCCCTAATCATTAAAACAAAGAATGGACAGAAGGACAAAGCATCCAGTAAGTGGTCAGGACTCAGAGTAATGACTGCCAATGAGAAAAATTCCCACCCTTGTCAACAGGGTGAAAGCCATGAAAATCCATGAAAGGCTCCGAGCCCTGAAAAGCTGTTTGCTGAACAGACTATCTAAGATAGCGAGGAACCAAGATCAGCCATCAGCAGACGTGTGACTCTTATGGATTTCTTGAACTTTCTTTCATTCAACACATATCTACTGATCAGCTACTGAGCACCTGGAACTGAGGATTATAGTTCCTGGCCTCCCCAAGCTTATGTTTTAGAAGGAAAAAGCAGATTATAAACAAAACTGCAAATATCAAGTCAGTTGCAGATGATATGTGATCAGAAGATAATAAAACAAGACATGGGCCAGAGAGAGACTGTCGGTGGGGATGAGGCTAGTTTAGCCACAGTCATCAAAAAAGCCTCTCTCAGCTCTGACCATTTAGGCTGAGGTCTCAGGATATGAAGTCGGGGAGGGAGGCAGGAGTCAGAGTGGGCATGGCCTTTGTAGGGTAAGGTAAGGACTTCAGAATGATCTCAATGGCAACAGGAAGCCTCTGGGAGGTTTTCGGTACAGGACTAACCAGATCTGGTTTTCTCTTCAAGGTGTCTGTGTGGTTATCAATGTTATATCCATGTTGTGTGTCTTTCAGCCCCAAAAGCCCTGCTCTTAAGTAAGAAGAGAAGTGTCCCCAGCTCCAAGAACTGCCCCAGTCCAGAAGTGGCACAGTGTCCCCCAAGAGGAAGCAGGCATGCCGAAGGAAGGAGGGGGTGGAGGGGGAAGGTATCTGTGATGAGCAGACGGGTGAACAGTGCCACCTCTCCAGGCCTCTGAGACACCGCAGACCTGTCCCCAGTCGCTGCCTCCTACCCACATCTAACCAGCTAACTGGTCCCCTCAGTCCTACCTCCTAAAACTCCTTTAAACCTTCTCTCTTCATTCCCGCCGCTTTCATCTTCGTTTAGAGATAGAAAATTGAGGCATGCAGGCTAGTTCCTGCCACTTACATTTTAATACACAAGGTTTTGTTTAAAAAAAAAAAAACTGGGGTGATATTCTAAGATTGAAAGGTTTTACATAAAAATTTTGATTAAAAACCCACCACCACCACCACTGTGGCAAGAGTGGACCCGCAACCATGCACTACATCCAAATGGAGCTGCCCCTCTTAGGGGGGGCACGTGCTGGCTAGTTTTCCACAATCCCCACCACTCCCTATTACCCCCAATCATTGCTCCCAATTGGCCAAGTCCATGGCCATTTATCTTCTCACGTGCCCTACTATTTTCCTTAGAATAAGGATGATGATGATCATGACGATGATGACAGTACAAGAGTTAATGCTTAAGAAGACTTTTACGTACCAGGCACTATTCTAGCTTCTACTATATACACACTGTGTACATATATAAATTCACACTTATGTGTATGTATATATTTGCATGTAAATTCAATGAGTCCTCACAATTTTATGCCTTTTTGTAGATGAGAAAGGTGGGGTACAGAGAGATTAAATTATCTGACCAAAGTCACACATCTAATAAGTGATGAGGCCAGAATTTGAACCCAGGAAATCCAGTCTAGCCCTCAAGTCACACAAAATTTGATTTTTCTTACACTAGCTCATGTCATCCATCCCGGTACCTGACCCTTCTTGGTACCTACCTGAGTTTGGAACCCCCAGGTCCACAGTCTCATTACCTCTCACCTACATGACAGCAACAGCTTCCTAGTCTCCCTGCTTCCTGTCTTGCCTTCACTTGCCCATGGATTCTTCTCCATGTTGAGCCAGAAGGAACTTTCTAACTTAAAAATCTGACGTAGGAGTGCCTAAGCGGCTCAGTTGGTTAAGCATCCAACTCTGGATTTTGGCTCAGGTCATGATCTCATGGTTCATGAGTTCAAGCCCTCCATCGGGCTCCATGCTGACTGTGCAAAGCCTGCTCGGGATTCTCTCTCCCTCTCTCTGCCCCTCCCCTGCTCTCTCTCTGTCTCAAAAATAAATAGATAAACTTAAAAAAAATCTGATGTAGTGTTGCCCAGCTTAACATCTTTCAAGACTCCCCATTGCCTCTAAGACAGTGCATCTGATCTTGTCCCAAGCTGTTACAATAGGCTCAGCTTTCGCCACTTCATACTTTCCACCAGGCACTCCAACCTCACCAAATAGCTTTCCTCTTCTTAAACAATGCTCATTCTCTCATGTTGTCCTCTGTCTGCAATGCCCTTTAACCTGTGACACTTTAGTCTGGTGGACTCCTAGTCAACCTTCAAGACCCAACTCAAATGTTCCCTGTGAAGTCTTCTCTGACTCTCCTGGGTTCCCTCCCTGTCATTTCCCTTAGTACTTATATTCGGTTTTACTGAGTACTTAATTTTAACTTACAATTGTATCTCAGTGTATCAGGAACTCCTTTTGGCTAGATACAGCAATCTGAAAAATAGTAGCTTAAGAAAGATATTTATATTTCTTACAGATTAAAAAAGACCAGTCCACAGCTGGTATGGCTCCAAAAGGTCATCAGGAAACCTGCTTCCTTCTGTCTTTCTTTGCCATGATTCTCAGCATCACTTTACGATCTAAAATGGCTAGAGTGCCAGCCATCACAGCCACATGCTAGGCTGGAAGCAGAAGAAAGTAGGTGAAGTAGGAAATTGCTCACTCCCAGCTGAATTGAAGCAATCTTTTCAGAAGCTCCATACAACATTTCTACTAAATTCTCATTGCCCAGAATTTAGTCACAGGGGCACACCTAGCTGCAAAGATGTTGGACAACAGGTCTAGTAAATGCTTACCCTCACACACATAAAAGCACACACACACGTGCGCACGTGTGCACGTGCACATATTTCTATTACTAAGGAAGAGGGGGGGAAAGGAATGTGAGCTCCCTGCTGGTGTGGAACAATGACGTCTTATTCACCTTGAGCCTGGCACACTGCAGGTGCACAACAATGACCAGGAGATGCGTTTCCACCAGATATCTATGTCCCAAAAAGAAAGTCTTTCTATTTCCACCTCCTCACCCTTCCCCTCTATTTATACATTATCCTCATCCCATTTGTCAGAGCCTTGACAAAAGTAGATTAATTTCCCAGACTTTCACTGCCTTCTAAAACCTTCTCAAATTTATTCTGAATTCATGAATCCTATTCTGAGAGACACCATTTGACCAAGGTCTAATTTCCAGGGCTGGCTGCATAATGAAGTCTTTGTGGAGGCAAATCACTGGAGACAGCAGGTTGTGGCCTCTCCATGGACTGATCCCCTCCCCAAATCAATGGCAAGGGGATTCTCGAGAAACCAAAGCCCAGGCCATTCCTGCTGCCAGTCTTGAGGCTCCCAGTCTTGGAACTGTAAGAGGAGAAACTCACTTAAATAGCAACCCAGAAAAGATGCATCCCACGGTGGCTAACGTTCCCCCAGAACCCAACCCCATACAACAAAAAGACCTCCTCCATTTTCCCCTAAAGAGGAAGGAATGAGTTTTGTCACTCAAGAGTGAGCTGTGTGGACAGGCTGGAGATGGAAGGTGGAGGACAGAAGTCAGAATATTTTTTCTTTGGCAGTGTGATTTAGCACTCGAAAACACAGGATGCCATTGTCTGTGAGCAATGAGTAGTGTCCTCTCCATGGCTCTGGGGACTCAGGACTGAGCAGGTTCCTCTGAGTGTGGTCATCCATTCCAGGACTGTCTTCCTCAGGGAAACCCTATTTTGTGGCACCTGCTCCCCTTCCAAACAAGTATCTTCTCCCAGGTAGCCATGAGGCGTAGATGTGGGCCTCCAAGCCCCCAGGCTTTATGCTAATTCATATGTAACCAAACTCAGGTACATGATGAATGGAGCCTGATTTTGGTTGGGCACCATACATTCCCAGACGCATTATCGGCAAGCAGAAAAAAAAAATTTTTTTTTCGGTGCATTAAGTGAGCGAGGAGCCTTCTATATGATTCTCTAGGAAAGCTGCCTGATGTGCCAGGTCACTAGGGTCATTTGCTGGTATCCACCCACCCCTAGGCTGGCTTGCTTGTGAGTGGGGGCAGGAGTGGGGGAGCAGTCAGATGTTGCTCCTTGGTTCTGAGGAGATGGGAAGAAAGTGGAGGAACCAGCTACAGGTGCCTTACTCATAGGCTTCTAGACACTCACCAAGGATTCTGGGATGTGCAGCAGTAAGGGAGGTGGGTGTGACAAGACAAGGAGGAAGATCAGATTCAGGTCAAATGGAATCATGCCCTCAAATTACTGGGAAGATAGATTACTTGAGAATGAAGAAGGTGGAGTAGAAAATGGCCGAATGAGGGTGTTGTTCACAGCCTAGATGGCTCCAAGGTCATTGAAGAGGAGCGCCCTTGCCCTAAGCACCCACCGACTGCATTCATAAACAAGGCTGGACGCAAATGGCCATAGCAAGCACTGGGCCTCACTCTTCTAGGTATGGCTTTTAAGACCTGCACTTGCGTTGATTACAGGCACCTGACAAAGGGTGAAAAGGGTCCCCACTGGCACTGTCCTCCTTCACTGAACCCCCAAATCTAGCTCAAGTTCTTCCAAATTCTTTCCTCTTTTTCTCTCCTTAGCCATTCACTTATTTACTCAGCAAATGCTGACTGAGAACCCTCGATGACAAGCACAGTGCCAGGTACTTGCAAATCTGTATCCATATAAAACATGTAGGATTTCTACTGTCCCACTCCAAGTACAGTTCATTTTCTAATATTAGTTTCTCAGGGCTGCGTCATGAAGTACCATGAACCAGAAGGCTGAAAACAACAGGAATTTATTGTCTTACACAGTTCTAGAGGCTGGAATCCAAAATCAGGGTGTCATGGGGCTATGCTTCCTCCAGAACCTGTAGGTGGGGAATCCTTCCTTGCCTCTTCTAGCTTCTGACAGTAGCTGGCAACCCTCGGCACTTGGCTCTAGATGCACTGTCAATCCAATCTGCCTCTGCCATCACAGGCCATCCTCTCCCTGAGTGTCTGTCCCCTCTTGCTATAAGGACACCAGTCATATTGGATTAAGACGCCACTCCACTGCAGTGTGACCTCATCTTAACTTAACTAATTATACCTGCGATGTCTCTGTTTCCAAACAAGAATGTGAATAGTTCACGTTCTGAGATACTGGGTGATTAGGACATCCACGTATCTTTTGGGAAGACACACTTCAACCCCTAACAGTCAGGTACAAAGATGTATTTCTACACTATAGAAAACAGCAACAACATTAAGTATGCAGGGAAAAGTCCACTGGTGGCAGGAGAAATGGGGCAGCCCAAGCATGCACACCTGCCCAATGGCCACCGGCAGCGCGCAGCAAGAATGAACCCCATCTCAGAGTCTTTTACAGGGGAGCGGGTGGTCTGGATTTTTATGTGAAACCTTCCAGTTTGAAAAGCTGGGCATCTGCATCAAATCAAACAAAACCTGTGAGCTAGATTCAGCCTGTGGGTCACCAGGTTGCCACATCAGGTCTGTGGGATCAGAGAGGGTTTCCTGAACAAGACGATTTCTTCTGAGAATTGGAAACCGTTTTGTCTCTGGCTACACTAGAGTTTAAGGTCGGGGAGGGGAGTGAGATGAGACAGGAGAGAAAACAAGCAGCCAGACCCTGCAAAGCCTGAGAGGCCACTTGGAGGAAATGTAGATGCTGTCCAGAAGGAAAACGATGAGTCACTGGTTGTAAGCAGGGAGATAACACCGGGTGTATAACCTGCCAAACGCTGTGGGCTGCCTAGACCCCGATCTACCCTCTCCAGCTCCCCACACACAGAAGCGGAGGGGATACCAGCCCCGCCTGCCCTCTGGACAATGACCTCTCATGTTCCCATCAGATCTGCAGAAGCTCCTGGAGATGGTTCGGGAAGATGCCCGGAGGACAGTCATAATGGAAAATGGGATGCACAAAAAAGCGCCCAGGTATTGTTCTCTTGACCCCTGGGGCAAATACAGGATATCAGAATAACAGTGATAACATTAGCCACAGCAGTTCTGAATCCTTAATATTTTCTCTGTGACAAGCACTGAGCTATGTACTTTGTTCATGTATATCACCTCCCTGGGTTCTCACAACAACCCTCTAAGGAAGATACTGTGGTCTTTATTTTACAAATGAGAAAATGAGGCTCAGAGAGGCTAAGTAACTTGTTCAAGGTCACCCAGCCAACGACGGTAAGGGCACAAAACCTTCTAATTCCAAAAAGCATCCTCTTAACCACCATGCTACCCTGCTTCCCAGGAGTTGTAAGGTTATTCATCCACTCTTTTACTGAATATTTATGACCATATACAGACTAGGTACTAATTATTACAGGAAGCGTTATAAAAGGGAAGCTCGAACTAAGAGGGTGAATACTAGGGAAATGTGATCTAGTCTGGGATGTGGATGAGGATCAGAGAAGTTCCCTCCAAGGAAGAGACTATAAGAGATTGTGGATGAGGCATGAAAAAGAGCTACTCAGCCAAAGTTTGGGGGGGCAGGGTGAGGAGACAGATGAACATTTCAGGCAGCACATGTGCAAACATGGTGAGGAGGGACAATGGCGCCTTCAAGGACTGAAGTGCGGCCAGAATGGGATGGAGAGAGGCATCAGTCTGTCTGGGGACCTCAGAGGCCACTTCCAGGATTCTGGTTTCCACCCTAAGAGACTGGCTCGACTGGCTCATGGCGCTGCACTTGAAGCTGAAGTGTCTTCCTCCTGGTGGGAAGCCTTATCCACGGGGACTTCCAACCTCAAAAAGCCTCAGAGAGCAGGCAAGCTAGAGCCGGAGTTCCCTTCCCAAGTACAGATCCTTCTGAGTAAGCAAATGACTTCCTGAAAATAAATGACACACTGGAAGAGGTTCTTCATTGCTTTCAGCCTACTGGGATGCCGGCTATGACTTATTGGTTATTGTTATTACCATAATTACAGTTCACTGAGCACTTTCACATGCATCACACCCGCCACTGCTTGCTAAAGACGAATTTGTCTGCTGCTGCCTCAACTGGCATCGGGGCTCGGAGGGTGGCACTCGGGAGGCATCCAGAGACAATGCCAGCCCTTCAGGCCCTGGCCGCTGTTACTGATTTATCAGCGTTGGAGACAGACGCTAATGATGAAGCATCAGCTCCCCGGGTCTCTCTCCTTTGTAAGAACTCATGGCATGAACACTGGCATTGGAGTCAGACTGACATGCATCTGAAACCCGGAACAGGTCAACGTAGCCTTTCTCTAAACGTCAGTTTTCTCGTCTATAGGATGAGACTGTGTGGCCTCGAAGCGTTGGCCTTGGAACCAAGGAGGCTAGGGTCAATCTCCATCCCCATGATTTAATTGCTGTGTGATGTCGAGCAAGTTGCTTCACCTCTCTGAGCCTGATTCCAGTTCTGTAAAATGAGACTCATTAACAACCTACCTCAAAGAGATGTAGTGAGAACTACGTAGCCTCATCTTTGTAAAATATTATACTTGTGGAAATAATGTCTATTTCAATGAGAATTAGCTGAAATAATGCATTTAACATATTAATATTAGCACCTGCCTAGCATATCGTAAGCATTCAGTACATGGTGACCGCCGTGATGGTGTTGGTGGTACTTTTTCACACGTGGCGTCCCACAGAATCTGCGCAGCATGTTGCTGAGGCGGGTGTATTAACAGCTACCCATTACCAACGCCCCACCACACGGATGGAGAAGAAGGGCGATGACTGACATGCATAAGGTCCTCAAAAGACAGAACCACGCAAGAACACAAAACTCACCGCGTGGCCTCTGTGTTCACTTCAGTGATACAATAACCATGGTTACAAGAGCGAGAACCTGTTGAGATGTCCCATCTTCAACTCCTCTGGGAGAAAAATCTCCCTAATCTCTCCCTGAGGCAGCAGATATTGGAGGCTTCTCTTTAGAGCTGTAGAGAGACAGTTAAGAAAAGCTGCACATTTTCTTTTGTCCTCCTCGCTTTAGAATCTGGATTCCTTTTTCAATTTAGGCCCCACATCTGTTCCCAGCAGGGATGACAGAGAATTCTGGGGTTTTTAAGAACCCCTAAAAGCCAACTGGATCAGCCCCCAGCCTCAAAGCCAGACTGCCCTCTGGCCGTCTTAGTCCTGTTCAGGCTGCTGTAACAAAAATGCCACAGACGGGGTGGTTTACAAACAATAGGTATTTATTCCTCAAAGCTCTGGAGGCTGGGAAGTCCAAGATCAAGGTTCCAGCCGAGTCGGTGTCTGGCAAAGGCCTTCCCCATAGATGGCAGTCCTTGCCACAGATGGCCATCTTCTCACTGTAACCTCGCATGGGGAAAGGGAGGGGTTTCTTTTGTAAGGGTTTGTAAGAAACCCTGGGGTTTCTTTTGTAAGGGTGCTAATTCCAATCATGAGGGCTCTGACTGCACGAGCTAATCAGCTCACAAATGCCCCCACCTCCTAATACCCTCACCTTGGGGATTAAGATTTCAACAGATGAGTTCAGGGGGATGCAAACATTCAGACCATAACATCACCTAGGAAGATGACCTTTTCTTAAAACTCTGCTAGCAGTATTTCCTTTAAAAAAAAATTTTTTTTAATGTTTATTTATTTTTGAGAGACAGACAGAAGGGAGTGGGGGAGGGGCAGAGAGAGAGGGAGCCACAGAATCCGAAGCAGGCTCCAGACTCTGAGCTGTCAGCACAGAGCCTGAAGTGGGGCTCGAACCCACAAACCACGAGATTATGACCTGAGCTGAAGTCAGATGCCCAACCAACTTAGCCACCCAGGCGCCCCTAGCAGTATTTTCTAAGTGTCTCTGGGGATCGGAATCAGCTGGATCCTTGTTAAAAATACAAATTTTTAGTCTTCATCTCAGAACCACTGAATCGGAATCTCCAGAGGAAAACTTTATTTTTTAACAAGCACTCCAAGTGAACACTATTTCACAGTATGTTGAGAAATTCTAAGGTTTCAAAATGTGCTCTCTGCACACCAGTATCAGAAGTGTGTGTGTGTGTGTGTGTGTGTGTGTGTGTGTGTGTGTGTGGTTTTTAAATGCAACTTCTGGGGCCTCGCTCCAGGCCTAACATACCCAAATCTCTGGGAGTATGGCTCTGTATTAGCAGCAATCTCTCCAGGTCTCCAGGTGATTCCTATGCCCCATAAAGTCTAAGGATCCCTGCTCTCGAAAGAGAATCCTCCCACAGATACTGACTGCCTCCAGGGCACCGTATGTTGAAGGCCTTATTAAGAGACTCATCTTGCTTTGCAGTATCTTGTCAATGCTCAAACAAACCAAGAGTGATTCTGCCTATAAAGATGTGCAGACCACCCGCAAATCAAGGTAGGAGACACCCCACAGTTATAGGGACCATTGCGGAGATGCCCCTTACCAGACTACAGAAGGTGGGGCAGGGAGGAGGGACTTTTTCCTTCTTCATTAGAAATAAGCTTCTTAATTCCTGCGGGGGTGGGGGGGTGGGGGTGGGTATCCAGGTGTCTCTCCCCACATCCCAAAGTGAATATCATAAAGTTAAAAATCTTCCTGTAGTAGAGGGATATGAAGCAAGGAGGATGTGTTACAGGACTGCCCTTTCCCTCTTTACTTGAGCAACTTGTAATGAGGGAAGGGAGGTCTGCTCCCATTTCATTTATTCATCTGAAGTATACTCATCAATCCCCATGTGTGCCAGAAACCATGCTAGGTTTGGAGGGATTCAACAGTCTGCTATCATAAATCTCACTATCTGGACTGAAGCCGTAACTTTTTCGTGTGCCACGGACCCTCTGGCAGTCTGAGGACTCCTTTCAGAAAAATGCCTTTAAGTCCATGCTGTAAATAACAAAAGTTTACAAAGAAATCTGTAGTAATACAGATTATGACATTACAACCAAATGTGGGATATAGTAATCTATGAGCTTCTTTAGCAGTGAGTTATATAATAAGACTTAGCACATCTAATAACTACTATAATTTTAGATTAGTGCTGAGTATAAATGATCTTTCAAAATATCTGCCACAATTGTGACGCAAGGTACAAATACATGCGATTTCCATTCCTGCTAAAGGCTAGTTGAAATAAAGATGTGACCTTTTTTCCATCTGCATTCATGGACTCCTTGAATCCTGCCTTTGGTTAAGAATCACTGGTCTAATGGGAGAGCCATGTCTTTATTAAATAATCCCACAGAGTTAGCCATATAATCATGACTATGGAAAGTGTTCTGAAGGACAAGTAAAGAGGATTGGGTGAATGTTGAGCACCAGGGGCCCAAAACTGAGTTTGACATTTAAGCTGAGACCTGAAGAAAAGAATACTTAGCTAGCCTATGGCTGGGATAGATGGGAATCGTGTTCCAAGAAAAATGAATAGCATGTACAAAGAGCTTGAGACAGAAGGAAGCATAGAGGCATTGAGCAGAAATCAGTATGGCTGAAACTCAAGGAGGGCCAAGGAAAAGGGAGATAGAGACAGGCAAAGCGTCCTTTGTTATTTACTTCTGTTCGCTTGTTTATCACAGTGAATGCCACTACTTCCCTCACCTCCCACGTCCCCCAAGTCACACTATCAGCCCTAGAAAAGAAGAGAGCCACCTTCCAGACCATCAGGAGGAAGGTCAAAGCCAACCCACTCTCCCAAAGAATGCATCTGCAGGGGTTGGGGCTACTGGTTGGAATCCAAACACAAGGGTTTCTGGGTACTATTCCTGGGGCCTGCATCCCAGTAAGGTGGGATAAGGGCTCAATCCATCACCTACCAGGGCTAAGAACTCTAGATCCAGTCCCCTGAGCCTCTGGGGAAAAGCAGCAAAGGTCAGGACCTTTCCTGCGGAGAGGGGTTTGGGAAGTGGCAGGCCTACCTAAAGAAGTTCCAGGCACTACAGGGCCAGAAGGGAAGGGTCAGCAGCACATCACGGGGATAAGAAAAACAGGGTTATTCTCTAGAACCACACAGATAAGGCAATCAAGTAAGTCTTCCAAGCATTTTGTAGAAACAAAGGGAGACAGGGCAAGAGAGAAGGTGAGAAACACTGATGCTGAAGGACCAGACCACTAAAGTAGGACACAAGAGAAGGTGCAGGGGAGGGACAGGCGTGCACAATGGAGCTTCACCCCTTCTAGAAACTCTGACCAGGCAAAGTCACAGGAGGGAGTAGCCACTCAAGGAATTAAATCAGCCCATACCTGGGAAGTGTTCAGTGTCATGAGAGCTGACTGACCACAGATGAGGACACTGATGATCCCGAGCTGAGTTGCTTGCCCACAGACTGGGAGCTGGTGGTGCCAGGGATGGACTCTGGAGCCAGCTCTGTCTGCCTCCAAAATCAAGTGAAGCGAGTGTTCAGCTCAGAGTCCAGTTTAGAGAAGACAATACTTGAATGAAAAAACAGTCTGGGTTTGGGAAAATAGACATCATGACTAGGAAGACTTGACTATCCCTTCCCCAAATCTGCACTCAGCCCCAGCTTACATGCCAATTGGTGTAGAGAGAAAAACGGAAGGGCCCCAAGTGAACTTGTCCTCCAGAAGGAAAGATCAATTTTGTACAGATGAAACTGGGATCCAGAAAATATGGCATCCTGACAATATGCAGAGACAGAAGGTCAAAGTCAGACTACAAGACTCAGAGCAGGTGGAACTTGCTGTAGACCATGAAACAGGGTTGGATTTGAGAAAGTGGAGAAGAAACAAGAAGGACCCTCCAGGCAGAGGACATGGGTAGAAGCAAGGGCCAATATACACCGAGAACAATATACACTGAGTTCTATGACTGGTCCTTTGATTAGAGCCACTTCCCTTACCCGAATTCTGGAGGCTAGCAGGTGTCATAGGAGCCCCGAAGACACCCTTTCTGTGAAAAGCAGGCTCCAGGCAACTTGAAACCATCCCTTTGTGTTTCAGTGAAAGATCTAGCAGTACAAGTGGAGAAAGCCACACTCTGCTCATCCAGAAGAAGTCTAAAAGGTAAGCCAGACGGGCAGCGGAACAAACTGGCCAAAGGGACTATGGTAATCACATCCTCTATCTTCCCAGGGGTATGGAAACAACCCAGTGCAGACCAGACTCCCCAAAGTCATACACATTGCTTAAAGACAAGGGTTGCCCAGGGAAAGGGACTCATGGCCAAGGTGCCAACGCAGACAACGGCAAAAAATTCCTCCTCTGTGCCAGGCACTGGGTGAAGCATTCTATATTCACCATCATGCTTATTCCTCAAAACCAATCCTATGAGGCAGGAGTGTTATCCCATTCTACAGAGGAGCAAACTGAAACCTGGCCAGGTGAGATGTCTTGCCCGAGGCCACATAGCTAAGTAGTGGTACTGGAGTTTGAACTGGAGTCTCCCAGCTCCAAATTCCATTTTCATCTCACTGTCCTTAACATGCACTGGGCTCAGGTGACCGGATGTCTCCCTGTGGACTTATTTAATAAAGCCTGAACCACCAGCTCAATATTGGGAAGATCTGTCCTTCCTATATCCAGGGGAATGCTGAGAGAAGCATTCCACTGCAGAACACCTTGGGGCCCAGGGAGTGCCACATCATGGGTCTGATCTTGCACCCTGTCCCCTAAGCCCTTCTTATCTGTGTCTACAGCCGTACCAACCGGGACATTATCCAGTGCAAGAGTGGCGTGTGCAACACCATGAGGGCAAAGTTTTACAGCGTGGCCCAGGAAGCTGGCTTCTGTCTTCAGGACAAGATGGAAATCCTCATGAAGTAAGGGCACACATATATCCCTTCATCCAAAGGACATTCATCTAGTACCCACCATATGCCCACTGATGCCAGGTGTTGGGGCTTAGCAGGGAGTAAGGACATATTTCCTGCCCTCAGGGAGCTTACAGTCTCCTGGAAAATATGGGCAGAAACAAATAACTAAATTTATAAATATATAGGTACAAATTATAATCATTGCTATACAGGAAGAGACAGGGTACTATGAGAGAGAGAAACCATGAGGAACTAATTTAGGTCGGGTAATCCAGGAGGACTTCTCTAAGGAGGTGACTTCAGGCTGAGCCTTGACAGATGAGGAGGAGCTGACGATGTACACCAGCAGCAGGCTAAGTACATACAAAGCTCCAAGTCAGGAAGGGACATGGAAACTTTGCAGAGGAGAGAGAAGTGGGGAGTGAGAACTGCATTATGCACAGCCATGAATGCCACACTTAAGACTTGGAACTTGATTTTAAGAGCACCGGTGGGCTACTGGAAGCCTCTCTTTCCTACGCTGACAACCCAGTAACTGTCTCCCTTCCCAGCCTACCCCTTGACTGCGGTGACCATTCACCCCCAATGAACTCATCCATTCGATGAAAGTTGCACGGTCACCCTGTGCTCTATCACCCTTTCAGTATGGAGGGGTTAGGGTTTAGGGCCACCATTTCAGAGATGACTTGTCCCCACCTTCTGGGAGCCCCCAGGCTAGTGAAGAAATCAGACAAGTAACCAGACAATGACCAGACAGGCTGATGACAGCCAACATGAGAGTGAGCAGGGGGCTAAGGGAACACAGGGGAAGGATGTCTTGCCTAGCTTGAGGCAGCAATCGGAAATGTCTTCCTGGAGGAAACAACATCTTCTGTTTCATAAAAATTGGTGAGATTTCCAGAGCACCTGATATGTACCCACGAGCTTTGTATTCATCACTGAGTCCTTACAACAATCCTAGGAAATAGGTGCTGTTATTAAACCCATTTTATGGATGAGAAAAGTGGGCTCAGAAATGTCTTGTCAAGACAAGGTCACCCAGTGGCTAAGTAGTAAAGATGGAATTTGAACCCAGAGAGTCACACGCAAAGTGGGAAGGAGGGACAGGAGCTCCAGGGAAAAGCAACAGCAAAGTCTCAAAGGCCAGAAGGGGCACAGGGGACCAGGAACTGCCATTAGTCAGGTGTGGCTGGGGTTCAGGTTGCTTTCAAGGTAACCAGAGAGACAGAGGCCAGATCATAAAAGGTCTTGCTAGCCCAGCTATAGAGGTTGAACTTTATCTTGGAACTTTGTTCATGAGCTAAAGCATAAAATGCTGAGCTGGAAAATGCTGTAGAGACTGAATAATCCAGAGCCTTAGAGGGCAAGTTACTCAGGGAACCTTATTCCAAGTAAAACGAAAAGCCATTGAAAGTCATATATAGGTGAATGCACTGGTTATAGTTACAATGCAAAGTCTCCTTAGAGAGCTAGGGCATATGCCCAAAACAGTAAGAGGAGTGGGGAAGAGAGGAACCAACCTGAGTTAAACACCTACTGTGCATCTGGCACTAAGCTCCGCACTTCGCACACATTGTATCACTTAATCCTCACCTCTGAGAGCTAGGACCATTATTATCTTCCACTTTACAGATTAGAAAGCTGTGTAAATACAATATAAAGTAGGGAGAGAATGATAAAAGGTGACTGGGTTTCGCAAGAAAAGAGCGTTTCAGGACCTTGGAGAGAGCTGTGTCATCTTGTGGCCTGAGCCACATTGTAAACTGAAGAGTGAGAGGGCTGAGGACTTCATAGAGAAAAAGGTGTTTAAGTCAGATCTCAAAGGGCAACTGGGATGGACAAAGAAGAAGGGGGTCTGATATTCCTCTTTTTCATACATCCTGTGATGCAGGCGCCAAGAAGAGAGAGGTCTCCAGAAGTTCCATTCTTTTGTCCTTGTCTCCAATTTTAAAAAGGATATAGCAAAAATGAGGCATCAAGTCTCCATGATAAAAGGAGATGCAGAAGAAATTGCAGACCACTGGTAAAGATCCCCAGAGTCAGATAAGATGGTCTTTGACAGGGGAAGAGGGAAGGGGAAAGGGGCTGTTGTTGGAAAATCACATTTGATCAAGACAATTCTTGGCCATAGACAGGCTGTCAGGCAAGAACCCCTCAGTTCCTGAACCACAGACAATCCAACAACTGTATTCTCCATATTTATTTTCGGTCTGGATCAGACTATCAAATATGGACTAATTTGCCAGCCTCTTGGAAAATGCAGATGAGGCAAACCACATGAAAATTCCTACAGATTGTGAGGTTTATGGGGCAATCCCTACATTCTCCAAATAAGTTGACCCTTTAAGGATATAAAACCAGGAAGGCATATCCTAGAAACACTGTGCCCCAGCATGGGGTTATAATATAAATACAAGAAAAAACAACATGGACTGAGCAGTTACTGGGTGGCAGACACTAACCTAAGAAATTTTCCTACCTTATTTATTTTATTCCCCACAAAAATCCTGAAAGTTACATATTAATACCCACTTTGTAAACAAGGAAACCTAAAGATTTAAACCCCTGTCTGACCCCAGTCTCTATGCTCATCTAAGATACAGAATTAGAGTCTGCCATGCACCCCATCATGGCAGGGTGAGTAAATCAAGATCTCAGAGTAAAATGAGAAAGTCTAAGCATGTACCCAGGATCCTTTCCATGATTTTAATAATGTAGAATGGGAGCTTACAAGGAGACACAAATAAATATATGAATCTATACCACAAAATATAAAATACAAAGCAATACAAGTAGCCCAAAGTACACGGTAAATGATCAGTTTCTTCTTCAAATTTCTCTACAATTGATTCATCTATATGGGGGGGGGGGCTTTTTTCTTTTTTAAAAAATTTTTTAATGTTTATTTATTTTTGAGAGAGAGAGAAAGTAGAGTGTGAGGAGGGGCGGGGAGAGGCAGAGAGAGGGAGACACAGGCTCCAGGCTCTAAGCTGTCAGCACAGAGCCTGACATGGGGCTGGAACTCATGAACTGTGAGTTCATGACCTGAGCTGAAGCTGGACGCTTAACCGACTGAGCCACCCAGGCGCCCCACCTTTTTTCTTTTTTAAAGAGATGCTGTCTCCTGCCTTAAACCCTGGTCACACCTGAACCACCTCCAGGTAGGAATCTACCTTGTTCCCACCATCTCAAGAATGGATTACCAAACTACCCTCAGACTGCTGCAGCATTCAGAAATGTTTTCTAAACCCGCTGAAACACACAAAGCTGTGGTCCAAGCTTACTCACTATCAGAGACATAGAAAATACACACACACTTCCCCTTCCTCCTCCCCCTCCTCCTCTCTGTTCCCCCCTCCCCCTCCTCCTCTTCCATCTTGTGTTTAAGAGCCCCTTGCATCCTGGCAGGTATCCCACAGATATGCCCATGTCCTCCTGGTCTGATTAGCCCTCAAAAGAGAAGCATCCAAAATCTCAGTGCCCCTTCCTTCCTTCTAGCTTTTCACATTGTCTGCTTGATAGAAAAATCATAAATGCTTTAAAGCATGCCCTTAATTTGTTTTTTTAATGAGATGCAAATCATGCTCCAGCTTTTACTACCCCTAAAAAAATAAAAAGACTTGCCTGATCTGTGGGTTGTTTACATTTCGGATGGAGGCAAGCCTCCCAGGTGAAGACGTGCTGCCCTGGAGATATCACATGAGTGGTAGAAAGAGAAAGTGGGGGTGGAAGCTCTAAGATACTCAGACCCACCCCCCAGCAGGTTCCTAACTGGCTCTCTCTTCTTGGGATTGGGAATTGAAGGTACTTTGATCTGCTGTCCAAACTCCCCAAAGATCTGAAGAATTTCCGCCCTGCCAAAAAGATCCTGGCGAAACTACAGAAGTTTGGGGAAAACCTAGACCTCAGGATCAGGCCCCATGTCCTCCTGAAAGTGCTACAAGACCTGAGAATCTGGGAACTGTGCTCTCCGGACATCGCTGTGGCTATCGAGGTAACTACTGTGTCCTTTCCCGTCCTCACTGTGCCTCCAGTGTCCTCATTCAGTCATCTCTCAACATCCAGGCACCATTTAAGTGCTGCACACACAATTAAAAAGACATAAGGTCTCTGCCTTCACGGAGCTCATCATCTAACAGGCGAGGGATTATCACATGACCTTGGTGGTTTCAAATCCAGGGGACATTATAGTCTATGTAAATGGTGCCCCCTGGGGAAACTTGGAGGCTTTGGAGACACATCAGTAAATGGACACATGAATAAAGGAACTGGCGATCTTAAGAAGAAGCACTCTAAATCTGGCCCGTGAAACAGCAGCATAGACCTCACCTGTGTGCTTATTAGAAATCTGGAATCTCAGGCTTTAAACCAATGCAGAACCTACATGTAAATGAGATCCCAGGTGATTTGTATGCACAATAAAGTTTAAGGAGCACTGATTTAAGGTAAATGTACAGCGGACCTATCTTAACTAGGATGAGTGGGGAAGGTGACTTTTAAGCTGAAACAGAACTTGACTTGTGTGAGGGACTCCTAGGCAGTCAATAGGTTGGGGAGGAAGCAAGCAAGGAGATGCAAGGTTATAAGGGGACTGCTCAGTCTGCGCAGACTTTTGAAAGTCAAGTTAAGGATTTAAGTCTTCATCTTGAGGCTGCAGGGAAGCCACTGAATGGTTTTTAATGATAGTTTATCATCACTACCCACTCTACACATTCCTAGGGCATCAAAAGGTATCAGCAAATAGGAGGAGAGGGAGGGATTCCATCCTATGGTATTAATAGTGATTAACAGAGTGACTTCCTTAATTTCACCCCATGGCATACGTACATTTTCACAGGGCTTTCAATGTCTCAAGATAAAAATGGGACTCTAGTGGTGGAATTCTCAGTCCTCTGGGTGTTTTCATGCCAGACTGGCGCTCCCACAGGCTGACCTGGGTGATTATATGTGGGTGCAAGGTGAGGAGTCCAGGGATGGGGGATAACCCTGTGGACAAATCCCTAGGTCCAGACTCTACTCCCCACATCTTGTGAAGCTCCTTCAGGAAGGACTGGTAGGCTAGTCCAAAACTAACTCGAGGGTATCTCCACTCCCCACTTGCCAATTATGGGGTCCACTTTCCACCTGCCAGCTATGGGGGTATAGAAGAGGCAATCTCTGAGTGGGTAAGATAAAGGGGGTATGGATGCTCCCCCATTCTCTGAGGTGAGTTCACCACCCTGGCTAGTAAAATTTAGCATGTTCCTCTCCCAGTGAGAACATCACAGAATGTGGGGGTCTCTTAATCCTAGAGCCTATATGAAATTCTACATTTTGTATCTTAAACCTTTCCTGGAAGCAAGTTATCATCAGTTCTCAAAGAAGGCTACAAACCAAAAAAAGTATAAGGACAAATGACTTTTTAAAAAGATATTAAAGTAAGACAGAAAGAAAAATGCAGACAGCTGGGTTTTCCTGCTCTCCCCAAATTTCTCTGGATCAACAGTGACAAAAAGGGGCTTAGTCTGATGAACCAGGAAGCTGGAAAGGTGCTCTTTTCTTGAGAGAACAACCCCCATCACGATGCTCCAGGCATTATGAGTATGTGCATGGTTAAAGGTATCCTGGAGCCACCAACCTCAATCACACATATTCTAGGATCTTGGAGGTGGGGCAGGAAAGGGAGTCTAGCTTTCAGACCAAATCTGAGGTTGCCACTGTGTTTTCCCCACAGTTTGTACGTGAACACATCATCCATATGTCTCAAGAGGATTATATCAACTGGCTGCAGAACCGGATCAATATCCCCATCCAATCCCACAGTCTCCGGACATAGACTGGGCCTGGGTCAACCAGCTGTCCCAATGGAGGAGGACTAGACTACACAGTATCCTTGCTTCCTATCCGGGTTTTTCCTTCCTATCTACTCTCATGGATACCCACTAGAATATATGAGACTGACTTCCGGCAACATTCTAGAGGGAGATACTCCCAGGTGGAAACTCCTCTGAACCTCACACCCCACCTCAAACTCCCAGTTTGAGGGAGTTGGTCCAGTCTGACTCTACCCACTCCCTCTCCAAATTCCTTTACCTTACTCCTCTTCCTCAAATTCTGGCTAATAAAATGGAGCTGAATATTTGGTGTCTGGCTGGGAAAGAGTTGGAGCTGTGGAATTTGGGTGTGATATTCAGATCCTAATAATGACCACAGTTACCATTTATTGAGCTTTCATTATGCAATAGGCCCCCAGTGTTGGGTGAAATTTTATTGCCTGATAATATCATTTATGTTTTTTAATGTTTATTTATTTTTGAGAGAGAGAGAGAGAGAGAGAGAGGGAATGCTCCAAAGTGGGGGAGGGGTGGAAAGAGAAAGGGAGACACAGAATCCAAAGCAGGCTCCAGGCTCTGAGCTGACAGCAGCAAGCCTGATGCAGGGCTTGAGCTCACAGACCATGAGATCATGACCTGAGCTGAAGTCGGATGCTCAACCGAGCCACCCAGGTGCCTCTGCCTGATAATATCATTTAAATTCTCACAATAACTTGGTTAAGTAGGGAATGGTGATGTTGTCCCCATTTACCACCATTGGAGCTACAGCGTATTTCTCAACATTAAGTATAGGCAACAGATGGATAGTGGGGTAGGTGGGTAGAAGAATGGATGGGTGGATGGATGGGAGGATGGATGGATGGATGGATAGGGCATTCATTCCCCAACAAGGCAAATGGTGTGCAAGAAAATCTCCACCTTAATAGTCCTCATATATTTCTGGTGCTCTTGCTTGCATAAGGAAGCTCAACTTCCTGTCATCTCAAATTGTGTATGGACTCATCACCATTTTACCTTTTTTCTCACTTTAGTCTTATGCTTACCTATATTCTCACTAAGTTATAGAACCTGTAGTCATTTTAACTCTCACTGATGGCCCAGCTGATTAATGATTAAACAACTGGACTTGATTTGCTCTTATTCCCAGATTGGCAGAGCACTCACATAGGCTGGCCCTCCACATCTCTTCATGATCTGGAAGGGAGGGAGGAGTGTGGCACCAGAACTATTTTTCAGCGTAAGCAACATCTTTTTTTTCTGTTCACCTAGTCAATCATTTACTCATTCATTCAAAGAATGTTTACTGAGAGTCCAATATGCATCAACCAAGTTCTAGGTTCTGAAGATACAGCAATGACCAAAGCAAACAAGGTGCCTTCTGTCTTGGATGTTACATGGAGACAGACAAGTCAAATGGGATCGGCAATGGGATTGCATAGGCAATGGGATGGGCATAGGGATTGCATAGCATCACAAGTCTCTTCACACTGACATCCTTTGTTAACATGATACCTTGACAAGCCATGAGGTGCAAAGTTGAGACACTGCCTATAAGAAGTCTGCGAAGTTAAGAGATTCCAAACCTCTTTGTATTAAACAGGAATTTAGGTGAGGGGGAGGAGAGAATAAAGGAGAGGAACCAAGGGAGGAAAAAAGAGGAAGAAGGGAAGGGGGCTGAGTAACAGAGTGAGAAGGAAACTAGGGAGAAAACCAACCAGGGAAAAGTCCCCAAGGTGGGGCTGGCCAAGAACTACCAACCAAACCAACCCCTTCCACTGTATCACCTTGGATCTTCAGTCGTTTCTATCACACACTCAAGTGCCATCTGTGAGTGATGTTTTGATGAAATAGGAAGAAAGGCTATGTTCTACATCTGGGTCTACCTGGGGGTAAAGAAAGGGCTTGAGGGACTCAGAAATGAACACAGTAAAGAGTTTAGTAGGAGCAGAAAGTCAGAAACAGACTACTATTCCATAAGCTCTCTAGATTTACAGAAATCCTGTATGTACATTTGGCCCCCCACTAGACAGGGGATGGGACTCTGCCAAATTGATATATATCTCATACATCTCTCAAATGTCAGGTGACATTTAATTACGCTAGAGAATCAGCACAATGGTGCTCAATTAAAGCAAGTACAAGAACATCCCAGGGGACATAGGGCTGGGGTGGTGGGAGGGAGTGGGTCTCAACTCATACTTGAGATGTCAGGAAAGGTTTTCTAGAGAAGGTGGTTATACCTGTAAGATGAGTGGGATCCAGGTAGAGAAAGATAAGGAGGGAGGGAAGAATGTTCCAGGTACAGAGAAGAGCGTGCACAGTGGCCTAGAGGCAAAAAGAAAATTGATGTCATTTGAGAAACTAAAATAACAAGGTCTGACTAAACTGTAAGATCAGGTTGACAGAGCAGGGAAATGGAGGAGGGAAACTGGAGGGAGGTAGAGACAAATTTGGAGATGCTTTCTAGGCCATGTTATGAGGTTAAGACCAACTTACTGACAATAGGGAGCCACAGAAGGATTCTGAGCAGGGGAATAATCAGATTTGTATTCAGGAAAAAAGAAAAGGCTACCGTGTAAGTGCAAGGCAGAAAGCAGGGAGCTAAGATAAGGCTGTCACAGTGATTGCAGGGAGAGCAATGGCAGTGGGGAATGAAAGTCTCTTTAAAAGAATCAACAGAACCCGGTGTGGTGAGTGACAAGCAGGCAGAAGGCAGAGTGTCAGGAATCATGTCTGGCTTTCCAGCTTAGATCTCCGCGTGGAGGATGGTGCCTTTAATGTACCAGGAGGAAAGGAAGAAAAGAAAGTTCTGAATGTTCTGTTTTGAGCATATTGAGTGGGAACATCAAGTGGAAGGATCTGAAACTCAGGAGAGAGGATGCAGTGGAGATAGAAATATGACATCAACATCGCATGGGCCCTGATGGCTAAAGCAGGAAGTGGGAGGAGAGGTTAGGAGAGGAGAAGACACAGAAGGCCTTGAGGACAGACGGACAAGAGCATCAAGCAACCCACTCACAACCTAGCATTGACTGAGGGACTGCTTTGTTGCAGACACTGTGGAAAACACCTGACATGGATTATCTCATTTCATCTTCACGATTCTGCAAGGCCAGGCTCACCTGCTTTAGAGACGACGAAATCGAGCCTCCCAAAAGTGTCCTGCTGACTCTGAATTCCCTCCCGACCTCCACCGCTGCCCTCTCTGACCCCAGTCCTCACCGTATGAGACGAGGGGGTCACAAAAGTTATCTTGCTTTTGAAATACCAAAGAAACAGCTCTACTGGCAGGACTTCCTGGCATTGTATTTATTTACAGCTGCAGCGCATTCCACAGTGTGTAAATAAGAAAACATACTCCAGTAATAGCTGAGCTGATGTTCACAGCGTCGCTCTTAAGTGGGCATTGTTCTAATCCACATTTTACAAGTAAGGATAGTAAAGATACCAAACCTCAAAGTCATCTGCCAACAATCACACAGCCGGTAAGTGGAGGAGCCAAGTCCCGAACATATCTGTTTTGGGCAGGGGAGATGCCGAAAATCACGACACTGGGCCCTCCTGCTGGCTGCTTTCTGAGCCTAGTTCTCAGAGCTGTAGCTCCATCTAGTGGTCGGTATCAACATTACGCTCCCATCATGCTAGTCAGCGGAACAGAACCCTCTGCCAAAAAGGAAGACGGCAAGCATTAAGAGCAACAACAAGACCACTCTGCTTAGACAAGGAGTATTTACTCAAACAAGAAAGACATTTGACAGCTAGGATAGACTGGGGACTAGGAGGAAAGAATACATCACCTCCCAGATCATAGGCTCAAAGAAGAGCCACAGGGAGAAATAAGTTTTGCTGTGAGCATCTTCATCAGAATCATAATTAAGCACCTACTATGCGTCAAGCCTCTGCCAGGTGACCAGGATCCACTGTCCTGCTGCTCTGACCAGGCCACCTGGTGGCTATCCTGAGAGTTTCAAAAACCATATGTGCCCTCACAGAAGCTTTTTCTGTAAAGGAGCAGAGAGTAAATATCTGTTGCATATTTTTTATATGTGTAGCCCTTTAAAAATATAAAAACCATTCTTATACTGGAGGTTGTATAAAACAGACTACACCGAGATTTGGGCCATGGGCTATAATTTACTGACCCCTGTTAGAGTGTAAACTGAAGGAAGAAAGGGAATTTTCTAGTTTTCCCTAAAACCTGAGACAGGGAGGGGCGCCTGGGTGGCTCAGTCGGTTAAGCGGCCGACTTCGGCTCAGGTCATGATCTCGCGGTCCGTGAGTTCGAGCCCCGCGTCGGGCTCTGTGCTGACAGCTCAGGGCCTGGAGCCTGTTTCAGATTCTGTGTCTCTCTCTCTCTCTGACCCTCCTCCGTTCCTGCTCTGTCTCTCCCTGTCTCAAAAATAAATAAACGTTGAAAATAAAAATAAAAATAAAAAAAACCTGAGACAGGGAGAGCTGGTGAAAATGATATGGTAAATATGTAGACAAAAGGTTCTTTTGCACTATTCACAATAGTTAGGGAATCTTACATTTCCTTTAGGAAATGGGGAAAGTGGGGGCGCCTGGGTGGCTCAGTCATGGCTCAGGTCATGATCTCATGGTTCGTGAGTTCGAGCCCCAGGTCAGGCTTTGTGCTGACAGCTCAGAGCCTGGAGCCTGCTTCGGGTTCCGTGTCTCCCTCTCTCTCTGCCCCTCCCCTGCTCAGGCTCGCTCTCTTTCTTTCTCTCTCTCTCTCTCTCAAAAATAAATAAACATTATTTTTTAAAGGAAATGGGGAAAAGGAATGTATGCATGCGTTAAAAATTCTAACACCACAAAAGGACATATGCTAAATAGTACTTCCTTCCCCATCAGACCTCAGACCCCACTACCATCTAGAAAGGCAACCTCACCGTACCTAGTAGCTTGTGTATCTTCCAGAGTTACTCTGTGCATATACAAGACAAAAATAAATAAATTAAAATGTAGCACTTATTGTGTGCTTACTGTACTCCAGGTATAGTTCTAAGTGCCTTGCATGTTAATCTTAGTTATCCTGAGAGCAGCTCTCAGCATCACTCTGATATTTACAGTAGAGGAAACTGGGGTGCAGAAAAGTTGAGGAACTTGCCCAAAGCTACATAATTTGGGTGAATATCCTTTTTTAATTTTTAACACAAATAGTGAGCCTTATATACAAACTTTTGCATTCATTTATCTTGGTGGTGATCTCACTTCATTATCTTCCTACTTCATATGAAGGAGGAAAGTTTCCTACCATGGAGTTTCGTACCATGGAAACCAAGAGTTGCACTGTCATCACCATCCTGTCTTGACATTTTTCATGGATCCCAGATCAGGAAGGACCTGGACCAAAAGATATGACCAACTAGAAATACTGGAATGAAAGCCTAAGCTAACTTTAAAACCACTCCCACGGGGCACCAGTTAAGCATCCAACTCTTGATTTTGGTTCAGGTCATGATCTCGTTGCTTGTGAGTTTGAGACCTACATTGGGCTCATCATTGATAGTGCAGAGCCTGCTTGGGATTCTCTCTCTCCCTCTTGCTGCCCTTTCCTTGCTTACTCTCTGTCTCTCGAAATAAATAGACTTTAAACAAATAAAAAATAAAACCACTCCCACAACATTTCCCTCTTTATCCAAACCACTCATTTCAGTCCTTGAGTCTCACTCTGCATGGCTGAGGTTGAGGGTCCTCCCCTGTTTTGAGTCCCAGAGGTAGCCAGGGGAAGCCATATACAGATGAGGCAGAGTAAAAATTTAATAAAAGGGATAATTTTCTGACTGACTAGGCCAGACATTATATCATTAATTCCTATTCATTCACTGGTTGAATCCTTGTAATCACCCTAGGAGGTTGGCATTATTGTGTTTACTCTCATTTTACAGATGAAAAAAGTGGAGACTCAGCAAAGTAAAGTGGCTTGCCTAAGTCACATACTTTCAAGCAATGGATCCAGAGTTCAAATTCTCGTTGTCTTGAGATTTTGCAATATTGTTTTTGCTATATTTCACTGCCTCTCTACTTATATAGAGGCTTTTGTGTTGGGATTCATATTGGTCATCTTTCCATGGGGGCAGAGCCACAGCTTTAGTGATAAGTTAAAAAAAAAAAATTTACATCTGTCAAAGGATGTTCACATCCATTAATACCCTATGATCTTCAAAGCAATCCTCTGAGATGTGCAAAGCAGGTCTTACTCACATTTCAAAGACAGGACATACCCAGTAACTTGAGACATGGACCTGGCTTTCTGATCCTCAAGCTTTCTTCACCTCACTAGCCTGGGAGACTGAGCACAGGAGCCACATTCGCTCACACTGTGGGGGACAGCGTCCTAATGTCCTTTCAGCTCTAGTGTCAAAATAGCTCCCCAAATTTCTGTTTGTTTATTTGCTTGTTTATTGTCTGTCTCCCCAGCTAGACTTAGGTCCATGAAGGCAAGGACTGAATCTGCTTTATTCATCAATATATCCCCAGCACCTTTCTTAGGACTCCTGGCATCAACTGGATGGATGGATGGTTGGGTGGATGGATGGATGGACAGAAGGATGGTTAGATGGATGGATGGTTAGATGGGTGGATGGTTAGGTAGATAGATAGGTATATGGATGATTGGGTGGATGAATGAATGAATGAATGAATGAATGATGGATGGATGGATGGTTGGGTGAATGGATGGATCGATAGATAAATGGCTGGACGAATGAATGAATGTATGAATGATGGATGAATGGATGGATAGATGAGTAGATAAATGGGTAGATGGATGGCTGGGTGGAGGAGCAGATGGATGCATGGATGACTGTGAGAAAAGCCATCATCAGGGTCAGCTTCATGAAGGATCCTCAGATATTTACTGCCTTCCGGGAAATATGGATGTCCATGAGGTGGCAGATATGCCAAATCAAAACTACCCATCCTGACAAAGCTGGGGACTAATGGTATAAGAAATAAACCAGAAGCTTAGTCTACTGAAGCAAAACCAGCACAAACACGTCTACTACCATGACTCACCATGTTAGGGAGAGTAGAGCCGAGGCATTCCATTTACCTCAGACTTTTAAAAGTGACAAAAAGATACTTTCAAAGCTTGGGACAAGATTACTATTGAACAGCAGAGGCTCTCCCATCACTTAATACCCTCCTTCCATCCTTTTCCCAGTCCATCTTCTGTGTTCCCATGAAAAGTCTTCCTCACTTGCCCTTTGGGACTATATCCATTACTATTAATGCTACCCAACAGCCAGCTCCCGGTCTTCTTTTGCTAAAGGGGTCCTAATTTTGTACAGGTGTCTACCCCTCCTCCCCATGTGAATCAGGGTAAACCCTGATCGGTCTAAATCTATACTGGTAATCTCATTCCCCATGCCAGGATTGATTTATAAATGATCATGTGACCCATGAGTTTTACCAATGAGTTGCAAAAGGAGGCTTCTGAAAAAGGTTTCTCTTTCTCCTGAACGACAGACACATGGGGAAAACAGTCTTTCCTCCCCCTGGATGTTATCACATAGGTCCAGAATTGTGCAGGCATCTTACTGCCAATAGAGGGCAGAGCCAAGAGAATTAGGTTAGTTTGGACTTTTGCAATGTGAGATGAGATGATACAGCCTCTCATTATTTCAATAGTTGAGTCTGGGTTTTCTGTTACTTACAACTAAAAACACTCAGTTATGAGAACTAGGCGAATTAGCATTATCATTCTTCTCGCTTAACCAACATCTGTTCTTTTAGTGGCAATTTGAATGACAATGCCCTTCTTCACAAATTTCAGAGAAAGTCTTTGACTCTTGTAAGCAATGTGCCCTCATGCCAGGGAGAATCCAGATTTGTTATTTGGGGCTCCACAAAAAGGCAACAGGTCTTCCAAATAGAGAAATTAACAATGCCAAAACCTTTTCTGAAGATTTAAACTCGTAGCAAGAATGTGAAATTCTTCTCACCAAGAATTGGAGGCTGGAGGACATGATACTGTATAAGGTGCTTTATGAGGCACCTTCTTTCCCAAAGTCCCACAAATCTAGGAACAGAGGTGAAAAAGAAACACTGGAAATTGGGGCAAATTTTCAATTTCACACTGATTTGAAGAAGGTGTTCATGGGAACAGGTATGTGAAGGTAGGGAATGATTCACACTGATTGAAAAACAAGTCCTGGAGACGACAACTGGAAGAAAGGAGTTAAGGGGAGGGAAAGCAAAAATTTGGTGGGTGGGAGGTGGGACAAGGCAGCTCACTGATGTTCATGGAGCATTTGAACCAGGTGAGATCTCGTCATCTACTTGAGCTCAAGCACCCACCTGTGGCAGGCCACGTGTAAGATGCCAGAGTTATAAAAATAGAGACATCTAGACCCTATCCCCCAGAATTAGATGCAGAAGGCTTAAATGCAGAAGGGTTAAATGATGGCCCTACAGCATGATGGTTAAGAGAGAAGATCCTGGTGTCAGATGAAGAAAGTTCAGATCTGAACTGTGCTCTCACTAGCTGCATGACCTCAGGAGATATCTTCACTTCTACACACGTCATCTGTAAAATGGCTATACCACCAAGGGATCAGTAAGACAACACGTATAAAGCCTCCAGCTCTTAGTAAGAACTCAATACACATTAGCTATGACAACGATGGTAGTGGTGACCGAGAAAGTGGTGCAGATGGAGCACACAGAAGCTGCCTCCCCAGTCAGGCAAGTCAAGGAAGGTGTATCAGTCACTGTCTTTAGACATAAGCGATAAAATCTGATTCTGGCTAGTTTAACCCTGAATTGCTGCCTCCAAGAACTTATGTTCAGATTGCCAAAACCTAGCTCACATGATCGCATCTGAGCTGCCAGAAAGGCTGAGAAAGCAAGTATGGACTTTTCATCTTTTATAATAGGAGGAAGATTCATCTCATAAAGTGCAAGATACAAAAAAAAAAAAAAAAAAAAAAAAAAAGAGAGAGGGATTCAGATGCTAGCCACAGAAAAAAGCAAAAATGTCTTGTAGAGAAAGCTTCCTGGAATAAGTACCATTTCAGTTGAGTTGAAACCAACCCACAATTCATATTTTACCAATAAAGAAAATGAGGCACAGGGTGGTGAACTTTTCCAAGGCCACAAGCTTTGGAAGGAAATAAGAGTAAGACTGGGAATAGGGAGAAGTAGGGTGTAGGGGGAGACCCCAGAAGAGACCTCTCATGGGGCTGTGGGAGGGAGATGCTGTAAGTCCCAGCTGGAAGTTGATGTTGAGTCTACAAGTGGTGGCCACAGAAGAGAAGAGTAGATAGTGGTTAATCTCCACATCTGGGGAGAAGTTGGGATCCACCATAGAAGAACATTATGTAAAAAAGAAATTGTCTCATCTTTATCCCTAGTTCTCTGGAGGGAGCCTCTAAACCCTGGGAAGTTCCCAAATGATAGGAGTATCTTTATTACTCATGTGGAGCCCCTAGGACCACACCTGAGTTTATGCAAATGAAGTGTCCCACAGTGGGCCCCTAGATAGTTTTAGACCAGGTGCAGGCCATATCAGAGAGATTAACCATGTGATTAGAGTACCAGGGCTTCGAGTCATATGATATGAGTCTGTCCTCAAGGGCTAGAGATCCGGTTCAGCCACAGGGCCAATGATTCAATCAGTCATGCCTCCATAATAAACCCAAATAAAAATTCTGAGTGCCTGGAGCTTCAGTAAGCTTCCCTTGTCAGTAATCCTATACTGATGTGCCAAAAGGATGATGCTTCTTGAGGACCTGGAAGCTTCACATTTCGGACCCTCCCAGACCTCATCCTGTGAAACTCTTAATTTGGAAGGTCTTGATTTGTACCTCTTATAATAAAACTCTGAACATAATTACCGCACTTTCCTAACTTCTGTGAGTTGTTCTAGTAAATTACTCCATCTTGAGGGGCTATGGGAACTCCCAAATTGTAGCCTGTTGGTCAGAAATGTAGGTGACTTCTGGGGAACCCTGAACTTGTGGATAATATCTTGAGGGCATTCTTGTTGGGGACAGTGTCCTTAGCCTGTGAGATGTGACCCAACTCTGCATAGTTGGCATCACCATTGCCTTGTAAGGAGAAATCTGTAATCCAGGCAAAGGACCACATTGTCCCAACACTGAGGTTTGGCCTCCATCAAGGAAAGTCAAGGCCTCCGTCAAAAATACAGAACACATGTATAGCTTGTGCCTGCTCATGCTCTCTTCTTTAGGTAGCAGCCCCTTCTCCTTGACTCTTATTCGTTCCGGATTGTGAGAGTTTAAACCCTGGTGCCAGCTGTAGACATGTGACCAAGACCCATCCCATCCAAGCATTACAATTACCTATCATTTAGCAAATGATTCAGGAACTTGACACCCAAGGTAACCCAATAAAAGTCAATCCCTGAACTTTCACTGGAATTGGTGAGAACAGAGAGCTTTCTTCTGGAATTGTTGACTATAAGGATAAAATAAGCCTAGAGCTTCCTGGAGCCACCACATACAGAGACACAAAAAGAGGAAAACCAAGCTGAGATTGCAGTAAGAGGTATGCCAAATCTTGGTTACCTCATTTGAACACCTGGTTCTATCCAGACCTTTGAAATGTTTAGTTGTGGGGGCCAACAAATTCTCTTTTCTGCGTAAGCTAGATTCTGTTTGGTTTCCTTCCCTTGCAACAAGAAGATCCAATGGATGCAAAAAGAGAGAGAAAGGAGATCTCTGAGCAAGTCTCACCAAATCCTAGACACCCTGAAGAGAGGCCCCTCCTCTCAGGGCTGGCGGAATAGTAGGAGAAAGACTAACATCAGATGTATCACGCAGGTAAAGCTAAGAGAAAATCTCCAGTTAAACCCACAACATCAATCAAAAGAAAAGGGAAAGACCAGGAACACAGATGTTTTATCACTCAGCTTTGCAGCAGGTGTGAAAGTGCCAATTTGGATTTAAAAGAGCATGAAACAAATGTAAGGTGGGGACTGTTATCAGAGCCAACCCTCATGTTATCTACCACTGTGAAAAGAGTGCTGGGTAAGTGGATTTCCTAGCTCAGTGGTCTCCCAAGTGGGGTAGGTGGGGAGAGTGATGGTACACAAGACAATCCATTAGGGAGCAGAAGAAAATACTGGAACTTATATTTGTAGTTATCTTAGCTAAAGTGTACTTTAAGCACTACTGGTAACTGAGATGTGGATTAGCTCTGGAACCTTCATTCGCCCTGTATCAAGAATGGCACCAGGTACCTGGGATCAAACACTTAAGCCAGGAAACCCAAGAGGAGATGAGAGTTCCACAATATGAAGAGGTTAATTATGGCTTCATTATCTTCTCATTCCCCAGCCTTATTTCCAATATAAATTATAATGCCTCTTCTTCCCTCCGCCCCCCAGTTTTAATTTTTTTTTTTCAAATTGAGTTATAATTGGCATATAACACTGTATTAGTTTTAGGTGTACAACATAACAATTATATATATATATATATATATATATATATATATATATATGCCATACATCCCCATACGTATTTATGTTTTTTTTCTTGTGATAATGACTTTTGCGATCTACTCTCTTAGCAACTTGCAAATACACACTACGGTACTATTAACTATAGTCATCATGCTATACATTATATACTTATTTATCTTACAACTGGAAGTTTGTACCATTTGACCACCTTTGCCCAACTAACCCCACCCCACCTCTGGCAACCACTCTGTATCTATGAGTTTGGTTTTTTCAATGCCTCCTCTTTAATGCCTGCCATATTATTTCTACAACACCAAGTATGCCTGTGATAGGGGCACTGCCATCTCTGTACCCCACTGATGCTCTCAGGTACTGGGGGATTTGCTACCTGAATGTGCACTAACTGGCTCCAGACAAATGCTTTCCTGATTAACCCCTCATCTCTCTCCTCGTTAGCTTTCTGGATTCTCTCCCAGCGAAACTGAGGTTGCCAAGAGAAACAATGGACCCAACCTGTTCAATTAGGAAGCTTAACTTTACGTAGAGTTGTGTTTTCTCCTTAAGTCCCAGTTCAGTGGTTCCATTTCCCCTGGCTAAGACTACTAGGAGGTCAGAAGGTCAAGAACCCGAATTACAGAGCATGAAACAACACTCTGCAATGTCTTCTAGTTACCCCTGCAAAGTGGCTCCTCTGAGTGCACTCTAATTATCTCTCTCAGCCATGATAACAAAGAGGTCTGACGCTTCAGAGGAGTAAAGAAGCAGATAATCTATCCCTGAGTGATTTTTTTTTTTTTTTACTTGGGGTGGCACAGAGATGCCATCCTCCACTTTGCTAAAACAGTAGCAGAGGGATGCCTGAGTGGCTCAGTTGGTCAAGTGTCCAATTGACAGTTCAGAGCTTGCTTGGGATTCTCTCTCTCTTTCTCTCACTCTCTGCCCCTCCCCTGCTTGTGCACGCATGTGCACAGCTCTCCTTCTCTCTCCTCTCTCCCCATCCCTCTCTTTCTCTCTGCCCCTCCCCCTCTCATGCTGTCTTTCTCTCTCTCTCTCTCAAAATAAATACATAAACTTTAAAAAAATTAAAAAACAAAAATAAAACAGCAGCAGTATCTCACTTGTGAGCAGTCCCAACAGGAGAATGTACAAAAACAATAAATTTGATGCTCTTTCTTCTTCATGAGAACATTCCATTACACATCCAGCGATTCTAGGGCATCTGAAATGTGGTCTCATTTACAAACATTTTATGTGTACTTTATTATTTCATGAACCACTGATCACATAAAGCAGATTCACTTCCCTCCTCTTCTTCAAGCTAATATTGTTTTACATTTCCAGAAAACTCACCAAAGAAGAGAAAAGAAGAGAGCAGATGTGTAGATCTCTGTCACGGGCTATGGTGTTGTGTGTGGTCGTAGTGTTGTAGGATTAAGAGATGGACTCAGACCACAGAGCCTGGTTCCACACTTGGCTCTGACATGGACCAGCTGTGTGCCCTTGGACATGTCCTCAGTTTCCTCAACGGTACAATATGAGTAGTAGCAACACTTATCTCATAGGATTCAGATGAGTGGCTGCAATGAGTTCATTCACCGATTCTCATACTTCACTGCACATTCACACCCCGTGGGGAGTTGTGTTTTTTTTTTTTTTTTTTAATTCCCCAAGACTGATTTCATTGGTGTAGGGTGTGGCCTGAGCATCAGGACTTTTAAAAGTTATCCAGGTAATTCTTATATGCAGCACAGTTTATGAACCCTTGAGTCAGTGGATGTGGCATGCTTAAAAAGTGTCTGGCACGGCATACCCATAATGTAAGCGTATGCTGTTATTACACTTTTAGTGTCTTAAATAATTCATAATCTATTTAAAATAGTAATTGAGAGCCTACTCTGTGTCACTGCACGCCACTGTAGGAGCAGAACATCTTCCAAATTAATTTGCGGAGCTCACAAGGAACGTTTCAACGTGCCCCTCCCTGGTAAGCACAGGGGGGCCAATTGGAGACCAACGTCCGTTCTGGCAGTTCATTCAGCAGTTCCAACTTTTCAAGCCTCCGTCAGTAAAATAACACAGCCCATTTCCCAAAAACACTTAAATCCAACAACAAGGTTTTAGTGTTTGGCAACATAAAAGCAGAATGCAATTAAGCTGTGGAGCTGCGCGGAGTATCTACCAGCTGGAGCCAAATGGGAATGGAGCGAGGTGAGGCTCCATTTGGAGTATGGACTCGGCCCATCTGTGCCTCAGGCCCCCACCGTGGGAGATACCTCAATGAGAACTGACTGAAAGTGATAAGGGGCCTTCAGGACTCAGGTCATTGTCAGAGAAGGAGCCGTGGCTGGGCACAGAGGCCCTGAAGTGTTGAAGAATGACCCTTCTCTCTTGGACAGTGCTGAAGGAAGAAGGAAAGCCATCTCTTTTCTTACCCAAGAATGTTGAGCTCCCACATTGCCTCCAGGCACCGTGGGTGCTGATTCAAATAGCGATGGCTGCTAACTTTTATTGGGCACCTCCTATGTGCTTGGCACTATCCTAAGAACTGTATACGCATCACGTTTTTTAATATTCATAAACAATTCTACGGGGAGAGGGTTACGAGCATCACTTCAGAATGAGAGGTGCAGTGATTTGGTTTCAAGCGACAGAAACCCAACTCAGACTGCCTTCCACTAGATGGGAATTGGTGGCCTCAACAAATACAATGAAGGGTTGACACAGCAAGTTATAGGATGGACAAGGACACATCTGGATCACTGAAGCTGCTGGAAAGAGGGGCCCTTTCTCTGTGCCTCTCCGCTTCTGTGCACCAGTCATAGCCTATCCCACTGCATGCCAGCTTCTTACACAGGTGGCACTATGATTTCTGGCCTCCTACAGGCTCCCCCCCTTTGTTCTGGTTTCAGAAATCCCAGGAAAAAGCTCTGATTTGCCCAGCTTGTCCACCTTGGACCAATTAGCAGTGACCAAGACAGCAGGATCATGTAAGAACAGGGCAGGCCACTCAAACCACATAGGTTACACTCCGGATACGGGGAAAGGAAAACAATTTCCCCAAAGAAGGAGGATATATGTTCCCAGAAGAAAGGGGGGGAAAAAACCTATCCTAGTCCACTACTTCCAAGAATGAAAGCCAACAAGGCTTTTAAGTAAGAAGGAAAGTGACTCCTCCTTAAAGTTCTATCACTCTGAAATTCCTCTGGGGATTTGGGGCTCAGACCACCTATGGCATTTCAATTCAGTTTAACACTAATTGAACTTTTACAGAATGTTGGCATTGTGTTCCAAGCTGGCACATCGTATGAGCTCAATAAAGATTTGTTGAATGAATAATGCAAAGATGAATAAGGTAAGGTCTCGCTGCCCAAAGAACTTACAGCCTAGTAGGATCTTAAGGCAAGGAAATAGCCCAAAAGGAAGATATATAGTACTCTAAGAGCTCAAACAAATTAAACATCACATTGATTTGTGAAAAACTAAGAGACAACTAAGTTAGGAAAGTCATCAAGGAAGGAGATACCATCTGAGATGGGCCTTGAAAATGAGTGAGATTCCAACAAGCAGAGATGTAAGAAAAGTGTCTCCAAAGAAGAGCAGAGCAGGTGAGCAAAGGCATGAAGGCAGGTATGGACAAGCCATTGAGGTGTGTGTGTGTGTGTTTGTGTGTGTGTGTGTGTGTGTGTGTGTGTGTGTGTGTGTGTGGTAAAATATACATGGCATAAAATTTGCCACCTTAACCATTTTTAGGTGTATAACTCATTGGCATGAATTATGTTCACACTGTTGAGCAACCATAACCGCTACAGAAAATTTCCATCACTCCAAACAGAAACTCTGTACCCATTAGCCAGTAACTTCCCATTTTCTGGAACACGGCAATCTACTTTCTGTCTCTCTGAATTTGCCTATTCCATATATTTCATATAAGGAGAATTAATATACAATCTTTATCTTTTTATGTCTGGTTTATATACTTAACATAATGTCTTCGTGGTTTATCATGTGTTGTAGCATGGTCCAGAGCTTCATTCCTTTGCATGGCTGAATAATGTTCCATTGTACGAATGTATCCTGTTTTGTTTATTCATCTGCTGATAGACACTTGGGTTGGTTCCACTTTGGGGGCTGTTGTGAATAATGCTACAATGAACACTGACATACAAACATCTGTTCAAGTCTCTGTTTTCAGTTCTTTTGAGTATGCATCTAGAAGCAGAATCGCTAGGTCTTACAGTTGTTTTGAGGAACCCCCAAACTGTTTTCCACAAAGACTGCACCATTTCATATTTCCGCCAGCAAGGTACAGGGCTACAATTTCAATACTTGTTATGTTCCATTATATATACATATCCATCCTAGTAAGTACGAAGGGGGACCTCATTGTGGTTCTGATTTGCATTTCCCTAATGACTAAGGATGTTGAGCATCTTTTCACGTACTTATTCAAGCCATCAGGTGTTACTGGTGCACAACCCAGGAGTAATAAAACTAAGGTGTTTAGGTTTTGTTGCATAGTCAATAGGGAGCCAGTGACAGTTGAGAAGCAGAAGAGTGACATGATCAGAAGTATAAAATCTATTTAGAAGAATGTAAAATGCAGACACAGGACTCGCTGGGAGGCTATTTCAGTGGTCCGAGTGAGGGGCAGCGCAAGCCTGAGTCAGGAAGGTGACAGTAATGATGGAAGGAAAAAGGCTCCCGAGGAATCACCCCTTCGGCACACTGGAAACAACCCATGTGCAGTCCTAAGGAACCGATTATATAAGAGGATGGTGCAGCCTTCGTGATGAATTGCTCTGCGTCCACAAAAATGAAGAAGCAGATGAATAAATAATGGAGCAGAAAGATGCTCACAATATATTAGGTGAGAAAAACGAGGTTACAACACAGAATGTACATCATGATCCCATTTTTAGATAGATGGTATGTAACTAGATCAAAAGGGAAAGAGAAGGACAGATACGGAGGGGGAAAAAAGACCTTGAAAAGCACACACAAGAAGATGTGAATAATGATCATCTCTCTCGCTGAAACTAACCTCCCATCAAGCTATTCTCTGTGCCCAATTTTCTCCACTGCCCTCATCACTTTCTGAAAACATCTTATTCATTTGTTCATCTGTTTATAAATTCCAGGAAGGAGGGTGTCTGTTTAATTCTTTCTCTATTCCCAGAACCTAGAACCTAGCATTGGAGAAGCTCCATAGATATTTTTTGGCAAAAGTGCTCAGTAATGTAATCCAACTTGGCTTTTCTTACCTTTTTTTAATTGTACGCAATGAATGTCTAAGTTTCAACACAGGAAAAAATGCAAAGAAGAGACACATAAACGAGCGTCTTTCTTGCCACTGCCAATAACATCACCACCACCTCTGCCAACACCACCGGATCTTCCATCGTGGCCGCCGTTCCCTGCAGGACCTCGCAGCCAGAGGCTAACACCAGATACCACTAGTACAACATCAAAGTGCTTTGCTCAGCCTGTAAACCCACCCAAGACCTCTCTTGCCTTCCTCCAGCTTCCTGGGTATCCACTCCGTCCATCCGTGCCCTTCAGCACAGGTGAAGCTATTAACACCATCGCACCCCCACAGACTCAGAAGCCCAGAATAACCTGCCACCGGTAGGGCATACGCTTGGAAGAATGCTTCCAGGAAGAGGAGGTCACCAGTCTATACCCACACTTGTCCCATGCTCACCCCTTCACCTCCGTTGCCCCCAATCCTGAAGGCTATGGAGATCATGACTAAACAGCAGAGCTAACTGAAGTTGGAGCAGGAGCCCCGGCTACGCGCGTAGAAAAGTAAGAGTGAAGCCAAGGAGCCCACTCTGGTTCGTCTTACCACTTTGGGCATTGGCACCTTCTCTCAGGTCCGGAAGTTCTGAACCAGAGATTAACTGCGCTGAGTCAGAAGCCCTGTGAGGTGAGTCATAATCATGGGTCGCTAACATAAAGGGCCAAAGTTTTAAAATAATTAAATATTTATAGTAAGGTACTACATAATTTATGACATATAGTAAATAGATTTTACTATATGTGTGCTATCTAGAGAAAAGTACATATGTTTATACAGTACTATGTGTTACATGTATTACATATGCTATATAAAATTATATAGATTATATTTTACCATGTACATATATGTGTACATAGAGAATCCATTCAATCATTCCTTTACTCATTTGTGCTGTGAAACTGGACCCTGATATTTTGTAGCACCTTGTAAGCTTGAAGCAAAAGACAAACTCCTATTTTTTTTTTTTTCTTTTGTGAGAGAGAGAGAGAGCAGGGGACAGGGGCAGATGGAAAGAGAGAGAATCTTAAGCAAGCTCCATGCCCAGCTGGGAGCCATAAGCAGGGCTCAGTCTCATGACCAAGAGGTCATGACCTGAGCCAAAATCAAGAGTCGAGACGCTTAACTGACTGAGCCACCCACGTGCCCCAAACACCTATTTTAAAGCCACCGGTATTTTTTCATTTGCTTTTCAGATAGAGGTTGAGTTCATTGTAGTAAGAAGGGGAGGAAAGAGTTGGATTTTTTCTGAGACGATCACTCTTGGAGAACTCTGAATCAAGCGAAGGGGAAGGAAAGGCTTATTCTAAAAAGGTCTCTATTGAGGGCAGAGACACATCTCTCTAAAGGGGTGGGGAGAGAAAGAAGGTTTCTCCTATCTCTGGAACAAAGTGGGAAGGTGGGAGCCAGGGGCTTCAATACTGACTTGGGGGAGAGAAGGTCAAAGGCACGGCTGACTAGGGAAATAGGCAGGCTCTACAGTGTGGAGGCTGGAGAGGAGGGGCTCCAGCTGGGGTGTCCATGAGCATAATGACGAGCTCTGGGATAAGTGAATCCAGGTTATCCCTTTCTCTGATAGAGAGTGTCACTGCAGCTACGCTTCTAAGAACTGAGCATGACTCTGGGTGGGTCACCTTAAGAACATCCTCCATTACATCTGTCTCTCTTTTTTTTTTTTTTTAATGTTTATTTGTTTTTGAGAGAGACAGAGCACTAGCAGGGGAGGGGCAGAGAGAGAGAGGGAGACACAGAATCTGAATCTGAAGCAGGCTCCAGGCTCTGAGCTGTCAGCACAGAGCCTGATGCGGGGCTCAAACCCACGAACCGTGAGATCATGACCTGAGCCAAAGTCAGATGCTTAACTGACTGAGCCACCTAGGCGCCCCTATCTATCTCTCTCTTTTTAAAGGAAGTGTTGAAACAGCTACCCTAACCCCCTCCTTTCAAACTCACCAAATGCCAAGCCAGATGGGAGCCATCAAGCCCAACTCTGGCACTTTAGGAAAGAAAATCAGAGTTTTAGAAGAGGAGTTACAGAAAATGCACCCACACAGCAGCTATCCTGCCACCTCTCTTGGCCCCACTTACCATGCCTTTTCCCTCCCCCAGTGACCATCCAACTTCTGCTCACTAACTGGCAAATGGTATCACAGAAACCCAGAGCATCCTGCCCAACAAGAACATTTCGATAAGAGTGACTCCTCTGTGGGAGGAGACAAATTTAACAGGCAACTGGGCAGGAAGCACTGCCCTGTTTATTGACGGGAAACTGTTTGCCAGAGTAAGAGCTCTTTGGGGACCTTTGAAGATGTTTGGCAAGCCCCAGTCCCAAAAGCTGCTGTGTGCTATGAAAGGGCCCGTGGGCCTCAGAAAACTCAGCAGCCAGAAAGTTACCTCCCTGAAGCCGTCTAAGGGAGCAGTGTGGAAAGGTCCCATCCAAGAAGGATGCATGGAGTGAACTACTACGTCTTTAAGAGATGCCCCTCCTCCAGAATCAGTCAAGCCCTCCACCCCTCACCCTGTAATTTCTCCCTTAGAACAATTTGCACAAACCGAATCAGTTATTTGTATATATTTACTGTGCACAAGCTCCCAGCGTGCCCGCCGTGCGCACTAACCACAGTGCAACGCACATGATGAAAGCTTATTGACCACAATGAAATACCCCTTCACAGCCATTAGCATGGCTACTACCAAAAGAAACAGGAAATAATAAGTGCTGGTGAAGACGTGAAGAAGTTGGAACCCTTGAGCGTGGCTGGGGGTAAAATGGTGCACAGCCACTGTGGAAAATAGTTAAGGCAGTTCCTCAAAAAGTTAAAAATAGAATTACCGTTTGACCTAGCAATTCCACCTCTGGGTATATGTCTAAGAGAATTAACAGCAAGGTCTTAGATAGTTGTACACCCATGTTCACAGCAGCACTACTCACAACAGCCAAAAGGTGGAAGCAACACAAGCATCCATCGATGAACGGATAAACAAAACGTCGTATATACATACAATGGAATATTATTCAGCCCTCAACAAGAAGGATATTGTGACGCCTGCTGCAACATGGATGGACCCTGAAGATACTTATGTTTAAGTGAAATAAGCCAATCACAAAAAGACAAATGTCATGTGGTATCACCTGTATAACGTATCTAGAACAGTCAAACTCACACAAACAGAAAGTAGGACGGCTGCTTCCAGGGGCTGGGGGGAAAGGGAAGGGGAGAGTTTTTGTTTAATGGGTATAGTTTCAGTTTTGCAAGATGAAGAAGTTATGGCAAATGTGAATATAGTTAACATTATTGAGCTTTACGCTTAGAAATGGTTAAGATTGGGGGCACCTGGGTGGCTCAGTCGGTTAAGCATCCGACCTCGGCTCAGGTCATGATCTCCCAGTTTGTGGGTTCGAGCCCCGCGTCGGGCTCTGTGCTGACAGCTCAGAGCCTGGAGCCTGCTTCGGATGCTGTGTCCCCCCTCTCTCTCTGCCCCTCCCCCACTCACACTCTGTCTCTCAAAAATGAATAAACATTAAAAAAATGTTTTAATAAAAATTAAAGAAATGGTTAAAATTGTATGTTTTACATTGTATGAATCTTACCACAATTCTTTACAGTAAGTTTTAAAAAACACTTCTTGAATAAATGAAGAACACAGCTGGGAAAACTTTTAGCTACGTGGTGGGAAAAAAGAACCCAACCCACCTAAGCAAAAAGGAAATTACACTGGTTTATATGACTGAACAAATCCAAACATACAGCTTCAGACATAGCAGGATCTAGATGTTCAAATAATACCACCCAAAATCTGTCTCTATCTCAGCCCTACAGAGGTTGTAGGAAAGAATGGCACACAAAGCCATGGAATATGGTTTGTTTTTCATCAGTATCAGTCTCTCTCTGAATTGGATACGAAGTGGACTCCACTTTAAAATCCCCTCAAGCTCACCTCAAACACCAGCAACTACATTGTAACCATTTCCGGGAGGTTCTAACCATTTATATGCAGTTGCAACTAGACATTCAAAAAAACATTTTTTTATTTTTATTTATTTTTATTATTTTTTAATGTTTATTTATTCTTGAGACAGAGACAGAGCGTGAACAGGGGAGGGGCAGAGAGAGAGAGAGGGAGACACAGAATCTGAAACAGGCTCCAGGCTCTGAGCTGTCAGCACAGAGCCTGACGCGGGGCTCGAACCCACGAACTGTGAGATCATGACCTGAGTCGAAGTTGGACGCTTAACCGAATGAGCCATCCAGGTGTCCCAAAAAACATTTTTTTTTAAAAAAGGAAATTCCTGCCATTTGGGTGTTTGGACGTGAATGAACCTTGAGGGTATTAAGATAAGTGAAATAAGTCAGACAAAGAAAGTCAAATACTGTATGATTATGTGACATCTTAAAAACCCAAACTCAGAAGTAGAGAGTAGATATACAGTTAGCAGGGGCTAGGGGGTGGTGGAAATGAGGGGATGTTGGTCAAAGAGTACAAATTTTCAGTTAGAAGAGGACTGAGTTCTGGGGATCTCATATACAGTGTGATGACTACAGTTAAAATGCTGCATTGTATACTTGAAAGTTGCTAAGAGAGAAGATCTTAAATGTTCTCACGAGAACAGCAGCAGCAATGAAATGGTAACCCTGTGACATGAAGGATATGTTAACTCACCTTATTGGGGTAGTCATTTTACAATCTATTCATTTGTTTCAAATCATCACATTGTAGACCTTAAATGTGCACAATGTTATATGTCAATTATATCTCAGTAAATCTGGAAACATGTTAATAATGTGGATTAAATTTACAAGCAGTCATCACATTAGGAATAACAACAAAGGAAAAATATTCTTCCAGTACTTGAAACTGCTATCCAATTCAGCAAAAAAGTCAGTTCATGTCATTGACAAATAAGTGAAATTCCCACATCTTCACCATTTCACTTTTGTCTTGCTCATTAACCTAAAAAAAGAAAAAATCAACCAACATTCCTGTCAAAACTACACTCATTCATCAACGCAATCATAGGTTGGCTAAGAATATGAGTTTGGTGGAAATCAACAAAAAAATTCTGTGATAATTTGATATTTAAAATTTATAATAATAAAGAATATTGCATTTTTAATTATTTGTAGAGTGAATGTTACAAATCCTTTACATCATGAAATTTATAATAAACATATGCATCATTCATAATATATGTGTGTAGACAGAAATATATAACATAATCACTACAAAAAACTATACAAAGAGATAACATCTAAAAACACAAGAGGGACATATGGGTGGCTCAGTCGGTTAAGCGTCTGACCGTGGCTCAGGTCATATCTTGCAGTTCATGAGTTTGAGCCCCATGTCAGGCTCTGTGCTGACAGCTCAGAGCCTGGAACCTGCTTTGGATTCTGTGTCTCCCTCTCTCTCTCTCTTCCCCTCCCCCACTCATGCTCTCTCTCTCTCTCAAAAATAAACATTTTTAAAAATTTAATAATAAATAAAAAATAAATAAAAACACAAGAAGTAACTCAAGATGGAATCAAATAGCCATTCAAATAACCTACAGGAAACAAGAAAAGAGAAAGAGGGAAACAGGGAACAAATGATAAAATGGCAGACTTCAGTTCTAATATATCAATAATTGCCTTAAATAGAAGTGGTCTAAATACACCAAATTAAAAGGCAGAGATTGGTAGATTGGCAAAAATGGATAACAAAGTAAGATTCAACTGTACGTTGCTTACAAGAAATCCACTTCAAACTTAATGATACTGGTAGGTTAAATCAAAAGAACGAGAAAAGACATGTCATGCAAACACTAATTTTTTAAAAGGCAGAAGTGGCTATATTAATATCGTGAAAAGTAGGCTTCAGAACAAAGAAAAATTACTAGAGACAAGGAAGGACATTACATAATGGCAAAAGGATCAGTTCTTTAGGAAGACATAACAATCCCAACTGCGTGTGCACCAAACAGCAGAGCCGGAAGATACATGAGAGGTGAAACAGTTACAGTTGGGATTTCAACATGCCCCTCTCAGCAACAGACAGAACTACTAGAAAGAAAACTGGCAAGGATAGAGAAGATCTGAACTACACAATCAACCAACAGGATTTAACTGACATGTATGAAACATTCCACCCACTGATAGTAAAATACACATTTTTCTTCCTACTGCCCATGGAATATTCACCAAGGCAGATCATATTCTGGCCCACAAAAAAAAAAAAAACAAAAAAAACAAAAAAAACACCCACCCCCAAAATGTTTTAAATTGAAAAATCATAAAAAATGGTCAAGGATCGGGGCGCCTGGGTGGCTCAGTCAGTTGAGCATCCGACTTCAGCTCAGGTCATGATCTCACAGCTCGTGAGTTCGAGCCCCACGTCGGGCTCTGTGCTGACAGCTCAGAGCCTGGAGCCTGCTTCTGCTTCTGTGTCTCCCTCTCTCTCTGCCCCTAACCCACTCATATCCTGTCTCTGTCTTCTCTCAAAAATAAATAAACATTAAAAAAAAATTTTTTTTTAAATGGTCAAGGATATGAAAGTTAGGGATGAACTGAGGAACCATTCCAAACTGAAGGAGACATGATAACAAAATGTAATACATGTTCTTAGGTGGGACCAGAGATGACCACGTGGTGAAGCAGGTAGCAATATCCGAACAAGGTGTATAGATTAGATGGCAGGGTTGTATCAAGATGGATTTCCTCACTTGAAGGGTTATATGGCAGTCACTTAGAAGAGTATTTTTGCTTGGAGGAAATACACAAAGAATAATTTAGAGGTGATAAGGCAACGTGTGTGTACTTATGTTCAAATGGTTTGTGAAAACTAATGCTAATGAGTTTGCACACACACGCAGACGTATACAGGAGGAAAGGAAAAGAGGATGATGAATCAATACAGTGAAATGATAAAAAGTTGGGATTCTGAGTAAAGGAGATATGGATGTTGCTTTCACCGCTCTTCCAACTTATCTGTAAGTTTGAAATTATTTCGACATAAATTAATTTAACACAATGGAAGTTAAATACACACATATCAGCAAAAGCTGAAGGAATCCACCCACTATAAGATACATAGAGGAGATGAGATTCTATGGCAGAGGACTACTATGTGTATACAGGAATTAAGACAGCATAGGTACTTCTTTGAGGAGAGACAAATAGGTCAACCGATAGAATGGGCCCACATGTATTCAGACAAATTATTAATGGTGCTATATTAATTAGACACCCACATGGAAAAAGAATCTTGACCCCTAACTCACCCCATTACACTAAAGGTCCTATTTGCAGGAAGGACACTATAAGACTTGGATTCCCACTCAGGGGACAGAACGCATCCTCCCCACTTTTTCACTGATCAGAGGTTGCTACTGTGGCACCTCAAACTGTTGGCAGGATTAAGAAAGCAGGGTTGGCATGGAAACCAGAGTTTGAGAGTAGAGTCCAGAAGCAGCCAGGTATCCTCCGCGGTGCCAGAGCTAATGACAAACTCAGGAGACTCAACATCGTGACTACAACTGACAGACCTGTCTGGGAGCCTACGTGACACTGTGACATACCACCAAGGTCCGCCACGTGGGAATTAAAGGTCCTTTACAGGAAGCTGGAGGTTCTGGGTAAGCAGGTGGAGGCAAGGACCATCTGGCTATTACTGCTTAAGTGACTCGCGCTGAATTCACAGGAACACAAACCTAAGAGCTCCCCATCAGTCTGAATTAGGTCTTATCTAATTCTGTACCCTCAATGCCTGGCACAGGGTGAGTGTAGTAGTCTGCTCAGGCTGCCATAACAAGTACCACAGGCTGAGCGGCTTCACCACAGAAATTTATTTTCTCATTATTCCCAAACCCGGAAGTCCAAGATCAAGGTGTTGACAGGGCTGGTTTCTTCTAAGGCCTCTCTCCTTGGCTTGTAGATGACCATCTTCTCCCTATGTCTTTCCGTGGTTTTCCCTCTCTGTGTGTCTACATCCAAATTTTCTCTTCCTATGAGGATACCAGTCATGCTGGATTAGGGCCCACCCTAAGGAGCTCACTTGAACTCACTCACCTCTGCAAAGACCCTATTAGGACTTCAACATAGGAATTTGGGGACGGAGCGCAATTCAGCCCATAAGAGTAGCCGTTTGGTGACTCCATGCCAAGTAAACAAATGAATTAATGAATAATAGAAGCCTCCATTACAACATCTCTTTTGTGGGAGAATGTTTCAATCCCAGACGCCTGAGCCGAGAATATTTGGGCATTTGTGATTTTCCCGGACCCCTCCCCTTCAGCCAGTGAAACCAAGTGGAGCGCAGTTATCCCCAGTCGGACATCAGGGAGCCAAGCTAAGTGCTAATACGATCTACCCATTACGACTACTGCTTTGATACCTTCGATGTCGCAGAACTAAACATCGAGGCCCAAGGAGACTCCCTGAGTCAAATTCAGTCACTTTTTGGATTAACCTTAAGAATCCCAAATGCTGAAAAAAGCATTCAGGCACACACAACCACCACCCTGAGAAAGACTCTCATTGTCAGGATATGTGATAGGAGGATAATCTGGTTGCTCCAAGACCTATAGCCACTTATTTCCAATTTTTCGGGACAACACAACCAATATGGCCAGAGTCCTAATTTCAAAAATGTAGTTCCCTTGCCATTGTGTGTATCCTTACATTCAGTGGGACACATGCTCAAATTTTGGTAACTGAGTAAAATGGTGGTTTAAAAAAGTCTGGATGCAAAAAAAAAAAAAAAAAAAAGCCTGGATACCAGGGCACTAAACCTGGTCCTAATCTCTAAAGATACCATCCCCTCTAAAAATGAATACTTTGAAGTTAATCATCTTGGTGGACCCTTTAAGTCTTAAGAATGCTTGTCCACAGATACCCTGGTTTCTTTATAAAAATTATGGGTTTGAGGGGCGCCTGGATGGCTCAGTCGGTTGAACATCCAACTTTGGCTCCGGTCATGATCTCACAGGTTGTGAGTTCGAGCCCTGTGTCAGGCTCTGTGCTGACAGCTCAGAGCCTGGAGCCTGCTTTAAGTTCTGTTTCTCCCTCTCTCTGACCCTCCCCTGCTCATGCTCTGCCTCTGTCTCTCTCTCTCAAAAATAAATGTTAAAAAAAATTTTAATTATGGCTTTGACATCTATATGTCACATGATTCATTCATTCATTCATTCATTCATTCATTCATTCATTCTCTTGATCATTATTCACTATTTTTTTTACTGGACCAATATTAACTGAGCATGTCCTTTGTGCGAGGCACAGTTCTAAGGCCTAGGATACAACAATAAAAGGTTTCTGTACTAGCAGGGGAGATAGAAGCTAAGTAAATTATAATAACAATAAGAACAACTGAAAAAGATAATTAAAAACCAAGTGATCTCCATTATCCCTTTCCTGAGTTTAGATTCAGATCACAACTACTCTCAAGCTTCTGTCTTCTAACTTGAAGCATCTCAGTGGGTTAGCTTAGTTCGTGCCACCTCACGTCCTCTTCATAAAAATAACAGTCTTTTCGACCCCCTAATAGTTCACACTTACTAAGCACTTATGTGTCAGGGATCCAACTAAGCACTTCACATACGTTATCTCCTTAATCGACACAATATTCCCAGAAGGGCTGGCACCATTTTACAGGCAACAAAACCAAGGCTCACAGAGACTGGGTGACTTGTCCAAGCAAGTGGGGGACCAAGGATTTGACCTATCCAGGCATGCGCCATGCCATTTTAGGTTACACAATATTGACTACCATTATTCTCCACGTGGTGCACATGATCCCTGACCTAAATTAGTTCCTAAAATCATGGAGGATCTCAGAGAGTCCTCCGGCCCTTCTAAGGGACCTTTTAGCTCTGCTAATTTACTGATTGATTCCAAATGCCATTTGGGACCAGAGCCTAGTTGGCTCCATCTGAGTTTTTAGGGAGGATTAAAAAAAATAATAGAGATGCCAGGATTTGAACCCAAGGCTAAAAATACATCTGCCTCTTCTGGAAAACTCCCCCAGGTGATTCTGGTGAGCAGCCAGGGAGAAGACTGGCTCCTTCTGCTCGACCTTCCTTACATAGGCAGACTCTGCCGGGAAACTTTCAGAAACGGACTGTGTTACGTACCGGTTTGATTAGTCCTAATGTTTGGAACCTTCTTTCTTCATTGCCTGAACTCTGCCCTTCCCAAATTTTGGTTGCCTGAAGAAATGGGAGTCATCCAGCAAAAACCAATGCCATATGGTTGAAAGTTATTATGGATGATAAACAAGTTTACATCCCACTTCCTGGAACTATGCTGCTTTGTTCTGGTTTTTATAAGGAAAAAAAAAAAAAAAAAAACAGAGCATCTCAGAGTACAAATCATGAAACAAAAGAGTCACACGTGTGCCTCATTATACCCACTTTGCAAACAGATCAAAGGAATAGAAAGAAGAGAAAAAGGAAGACGGGGTTGGGAGAGGAGACAGTTGATGGGGACAGAAAGAGAAGGAGTCAAATATGGGCTCTACCAACTATGATTCTGAATTTTAAAAACCCACTTTCACTCTTACTCAAAAGAACAATACAGAGATTCGCCCCTCCCCCCCCCTTACCAAAAGCATGCTGTACCTTCATTGGACAAAAAGATCCAGGGAAGTTTCAATCCTTAATGCATGAAAATTCCCCAAGAGCCCAAGAAGGGCTTTTTTGCTGGATTGTGATGGAAAGCCCACTCCTTCATGTATAATTGAAGATACTTAGGACAGCATTACAACTCTTCCTGCTTATACACAAACTGCTTCCAAATCCTCACTAATGTGCAGCTCTCTCAGGAAGCTCTCTTAAGCAATTAAAAATGGTAATTCTGCCCCCTAGCAAGAGTCTGAGCACCCCCTGCCTTACTGTGGATTATAGCAGCACATTTAGTGGCTATTCAAGGGTACACATCCTATAAACTTTTCTCAAACTGTGCTTTGCTAAATACGTAGGTGAGGCACGTTAACTTCTTTAAAAATAACAAATAACGAAACGTCTGTTTTTGATGAGCATTTCCTTTTAATTTATCCAGTCGATTTCTAATTTGCTAAGGGTGCGGAGTAAAACTAGATGATGTTCCCTTTTACCCCCTCAGGAACAATTTGTTTCTGAAAATGTAATGCTGGAGTCCCCACCTTCCACATAGCAATATTGTACTGAATGGAGTGTTATTTTGCATTACAATTGTGATGCACAGTCTCCAAAAATGTAAGGAAAAAAAAAAAAATAGCCACCTTAGTGGGCTATGTAGTTACAGCAATGTTATTCAATGCCTGGTCCACAGACCAGCAGCACCAACACCTGAGATCTTGTCAAAATAAAACAAAAACAAAAACAAAACAAAAAAACAAAAAAACAAAAACCCCACTGCTTTAGAGCAATGATGCCCAACGAGGCTGAATTTGCCTCCCAGGACACACTGGGCAATGTCTGGAGACATTTTTGGTTGCCACAACGGGGGGTGAGGATGCTACTGGCACCGAGTAGGGTGGACGCCAGGGATGCCTCACATCGTCCTACAGTGCGTAGGACACCCCACAACAAAGAACTCTCCTGCCCCAAAGGCCAACAGTGCCGCTCCTGAGAAACTCTGATTAGAGAAAAGTGAATTGGAAACAGTGGAGTTAAAATAGGGAGAGTTAAAAAAAAAAAAAAAAAAAAAGTATTTCAAGCTGACAACTAATAGAGATAAAAGAAGGAGAAAAGAAAACATTGGCATGAAGGCCATGGAGCTTCGGGCTGTGATCATGGGAACTGTGTACCCTTGGGGAAGTCACCCTTTCTCAATTTCGTTTTACATGTCTATACAACAAAGGAAGAAAAGACTCAACCAGAAGAATGGGATTATTATCCCTGAGGTCCTTTTCGGAATCGAAGCATTATAATTTAGGCAGTATTTCCCAAGCTTGAACAATCCATGCATCGCCTTCACTATGTTCGCCATATCTGAACGCCATCTTTGTTATTTCGGTTTTTACTTTAATTAACATATTTCCCAGGTTCAGGGTGCATTCTTAAAAGAAAATTTTATGTCACTATCATTAGTTTAAAGCAACTCCTAGTTGCCACAACTGGAAGTAAACACCATTAATGGAAAACAATGTTATTAAAGTCTAGCCAGATACTCCTGTCTTCCCAAGACTTCGAGCTCCAGGTCAGTTCTCTCTTGGTTAAATGGGAGATTAATGAGTGTTAAAGGGATAAACAGCATGTTAGCACCAACCCAAGATTCTCTGTATCACCTTAAGTGATTTTACATTCCACCGGTGATACATCCTACAATTTGGAAGATGGTGGCATAGCAATTAAGAGGGAAAACTGAAAGTGGTTCCATTTGAGTTCCGGACTTCACTCTACGACTGACTGGCAGTGGGATGTTGGGCAAGCGATTTAACCTTACTCAGCCCCAGTTCTTCATTGGGAGCTAGTAACAGGACCTAGGGTATTATGGCAGGCAGCCTCTGAGATGGCCCCCCCATGATCTCCACCTTCAGGCATTTATGCCTTTGTACAATCCCCGCCTCTTGAGTATGTGCTGAATCTAGTGACTGCTTGCTTATAACCAGTAGCAAACAGCAATAATGACGGGATGTCACTTCTGAAATTGGGTTGCAAAAATGTTGTCTCCCTCCCCGCACTGCCCCGTCTGTCTGTCTGTCTCTGTCTCTGTCTCTCTCTTTCTCCCCCTCCCTTCCTCCCTTCCTCCCTCTCTCCTCTTGTACTAGAGAAACAAGCTGCCATGTTAACAGCCAGCAAGGCTATGAGGCCAACCAAACAGCCATGAGAGCAACCTTGGAAATGAATCTCCCCCAAGTGAAGCCTTGAAAGGACAGCAGTCCCAGCCTAGGAGACACCCTGAGTCAGGGGTATCTATCAAAAATGTACCCAGATTCCTGATCCACAGAAACCATGACATAATACATACTGTTCTACACTGCTAAATTTTGGGATAATTGGGATAATTTGTTTTGCAGCAAGAGATAACTAATACAAGTTACTCTGCAGGTTATACACGGTAATGGCCTTCCATTCAGGGAAAAAGTCCTGCTGGAAACAGTCTCATACAAGGTGGAAGAAATCCACAATAGCTTCTAGGATTAGTTAACCAATTCCATTGTAAATATCAATGGACAACCAAAGGTCCCCAGACATTTGAGAACTGAGATGAACACAACTGACTTACAGTCAAAGGAGAGAAAGCATTAAAAAAAAAAAAACAAAAAATCTCTAGGGGGTGCCTGGGTGGCTCAGTTGGTTGAGCATCCAACTCTTGATTTCAGCTCAGGTCATGATACCAGGGTTGTGGGATCGACCCCCACATTGGGCTCTGTGCTGAGCGTGGAGTCTGCTTAAGATTCTCTCCCTCCCTCTCCTTCTCCCCCTCCCCTGCTGTGTGCATGCGCTCTCTCTCAAAAAAAAAAAAAAAAAAAGACTCTCTAAAATTATAATTGATATCTTCATAGAGATTCAAGAAGATATTCATTTTTAAATAATAGTAATTATTAGTAATGATAATTGTAGGTCCTAATTATACTGAAGTTTGCAGCAAATACAAAGGAGTTCCTAGAAATTAAAACTTTATTGCCTACAATTTTTGATTTAGTGGACCTCCTGGAAAAAAATCTGAGAAAATCTTCCAGAACATGAAGAGAGAAAAAGAGATGCAAAATATGGCATGAAAACTAAAAAACTATAAAGGTATAACCCAAGACATTCAAAGTACGTCTAATAAAAGATCCCAGAAATGAGAGCAGAAAATGGAAATGGAAAAATAATTTTATTTATTTATTTTTAATTTTATTAACGTTTATTCACCTTTTGAGAGAAAGAGACAGAGTATGAGTGGGAGAGGGGCAGAGAGAGAGGGAGACACAGAATCCGAAGCAGGCTGCAGGCTCTGAGCTGTCAGCACAGAACCCGACACGGGGCTCAAACCCACAAACTGAGCGATCATGACCTGAGCCGAAGTCAGACGCTCAACCAACTGAGCCACCCAGGTGCCCCGAAAAAATAATTTTAAAAATAACAGAATCATCATCTTGATACATGCAAGAAAGGCATTCAGTAAAATCTAACATCTACTAATGATTTAAAAATTAACACACTAAGGAAAACTTTCTCAACCAATAAAGGATATCTATCAAAAAAAAAAAACAAAAAAACTCTAGAACAACTGATAAGACATCACTCTGAATTACATAGTTTTACTGAATTCTATTCCACTCAAACCTGAAAAGATATACATGTAAACTTTAGAGTTCTAATAAAACATAACTTTCATAAAAAAAGAATTAACATTTTCTTGAAAAATCTACCACAAACAGATGTATTGTTAAAACCTTAGAAACATCCCCATTAATGTCAGGAATCAAAATATCATACTTGCTACTTACAGTTAAAATTGTAATTGAGATTTCAGCCACTCCAACAAGACAACAAAAATAAATGATGTTTGGGGTGCCTGGGTGGCTTAGTCAGTTAAGCGTCCGACTTCAGCTCAGGCCATGATCTCATGCAAGCTCATGAGTTCAAGCCCTGCATCAGGCTCTGTGCTGACAGCTCGGAGCCTGGAGCCTGCTTCGGATTCTGTGTCTCTGTCTCTCTGCCCCTCCCCTGCTCACGCTGTCTGTCTCAGATAGAAAATTTTTAAAAAACATAAAAAAAAATTTTTAAACAAATGGAATACAAGAAGAAAGTTCTATAACCAATATGATTGGGTAAAGAGATAATATAAGATAATTTATAGATAAACTATTAGAACCAATAAGAGAGCTCAGCAAGGTTATTGCATATACTAACAACATACTGGTATCTGTAAAATCTCTATATTCCAAGAACTACATGTAGTTACATGTGTAGTTAGAACATGTAAAAGGAAAACTAACCTATTCAAATAGCAACACAAATTATTGTATACCTAGGAATAGAAGACCTTTATGAAGAAAACTATAAAAGATTGAAATACCTACAAGAAGTCCTAAATAAACATATGTAAATTTGGAAACACTCGAAAGTGTGACAAATTTTGTTCTCATCCATGAAATATATTGTGTGCGTGTTTCAGGCAAGTTATTCAAAAGTGAATGTGGGGCGCCTAGGTGGCTCAGTCAGTTGAGGGTCCGACTTTTGATTTTGGTTCAGATCATGATCTCAACGGTTCGTGAGTTCAAGCCTCACATTGGGCTCTGCACTGACAGTGAGAAGCTTGCTTGGGATTCTCTGTCTCCCTCTATCTCTGTCCCGCCCCTCACAAATAAATAAATAAGCATTTAAAAGTGAATATGAACGGGCTAAGCCAATTTTGCAAATAAGAACAATGAGGAAGTTTCACCCTACCAAATTTTACCACATCATACAGGGTCATAGCGTTAAAAACCATGAAGCACTGGTATAGGAATTTGCTACCAAACAAATCCAAACTCATGAATGATTTGGCAAAACTAGCTCATTATTTGGACAAAACAACAACAACAACAAAGTTGGATCCCTACCACGGTCCTTTACAAAGGTGAACACCAAATTCCTTGAGGACCTAAATGCCAAGTGTGATACCAGAAATCTAACGTAAGACATTGTAAGAGTTTTTGTGGTCTCTAAATAGAGGATTTTTTTTTTTTAATGTTTATTATTTTATTTTTGAGACAAAGAGAGACAGAGTGTGAGCAAGGGAGGGGCAGACAGGGAGACACAGAATCTGAAGCAGGCTCCAGGCTCCAAGCTGTCAGCATAGAGCCCAACGTGGGACTCAAACTCACGAACCGTGAGATCGTGACCTGAGCTGAAGTCAGACGTTTAACCGACTGAGCCACCCAGACACCCCATGGAGAAGAACTTACTAAATAAAATCAAAATCTTATGCCATAAGTGAAAAACTGGTAGTTCTGAGTACATCGAAATTAAGGATTCTTGTTGAAAAAACAAATCACATAGTTAACCAGTAGATGGTAGCCTGAGAGAAGGTGTTCGTAACATACAAAACTGATGAGGGATTCACATCTAGAAAACAAAAGAAACTCAAAATCAACAAGGGAATATGTAAACTCCAGCAGAAAAATTCAGAAAAGGATATTGACAATTTGCAGATCAGGAAACCAGAATGGCTGACAAATAAATGAGGAAAGGCCCAGTCTCACCAATAATCAAAGACATACAAATTAAAGCAGTAAGATACCACTTTATTCTATCAGACTGGCAAAGATTGGAAAGGTAATAACTGGAATCTCCATGCATTGCTGACGGGAGTATAAATGGGTTCCATCCTTCTAGAGAACAACCTGGCAGTATTCTGTGAAAGGAAATCAATGTAAGCCCTAGGACCTAGTTCTTGTACTATAGAGATTTTACAGATACCTGTATATTGTCAGTATATGCAATAGCCTTGCTGAACCTTCCCCTCCCCTGAACACATACACTTCATAGCAACTCTCACACAGAAGCACACAGTGACATGCATGAGGCTGTGTATTGCAAACCCGCTTGTGTAGTAGGGAGCTAACTATCGCTAGATGTCCATCACTGGGGGAAATGTAACAGAAAACTGTAACCAGGGGCACCTGCGGTAGTTAAGTGTCTTTTGGCTCAGGTCATGATCTCACGGTTCGTGAGTTCAAGCCCCTGACAGCAGGCTCTGTGCTGAGCATGCAGCCTGCTTGGGATTTTCTCCCTCCCTCTTTCTCTGCCCCTCCTCACTTGCTTTCTCCGTCTCTCTCAAGGTAAATAAATAAACTTAAAAAAATAATAAAATTTAAAAACAAAACTGTAACCAATGTGTGCTTTGGCATACCTTGCAACAAACAGTTCAGAGGAATTAACTAGAGGTACATACAGCACATAATACATCTGAAAACCATGATATTGCTTTTAAGAATTAAGAAACAATTGTATCGTGGGATGCCTGGGTGGCTCAGTTGGTTAAGCATCAGACTTTGGCTCAGGTCATGATCTCGCAGTTCACGGGTTCAAGCCCTGCGTCGGGCTCTGTGCTGACAGTTCAGAGCCCGGAGCCTGCTTCAGATTCTGTGTCTCCCTCTCTCTCTGCCCTTCCGCCATTCATGCTCTGTCTCTCTCTCTCTCTCAAAAATAAATAAAACATTAAAAAAAATTTTTTAATCTTTTGCATGATACTGTTTGTATCACTTGAACACATATACACCTAAAATAACAATATCCATTTTACAGGGAAACACAGGTCTCCAGACACATATATCAAACACACTTGAGTGGGTGCCTATGGCAGGAGCAGGTGGGTAAGATGTGGAAGGGGATTAAGAATATGAAAATAAAGGGGTCAAAAAATAAAACCAAACAAGGGAAGAACCTTGAATAGGCCAATGATAACACATACAATGAACAGAGGAGTATGATTAACTCAGCTCTCTGCACTTGAGATCAAAAACCCACATTTCACAAGGAAGAACAAAGGGCCAAGAACAGCCAAAAGAATAGCCAAGAATAGCCAAGAAGGGAAGCAAGATAGTTGGCTTTGTCCTACCAAACATCCAGACTTTTTAAAAAACCATAACAATTAAGGCAGGAGTGCAATAAAAACAAATCCCAGGAATAACAGCTGTGCAAGTGGGTATGAAAACAAATGGCCCAAATTATAACAGGAAGTCAGAGAGCTCTAAAAAAATAGATAAGTCATCTAATGTATTTGACACAGACTCTAGACAGGCTTGAGGAAATAACAATAGCCATATGGTTACAATATGTCATATACTTTCCCCTTTCCACCATCCCTCCTCCCAAGTTTTATTAATTGTATCTCCTTTGTTTTATTTTTTTTAACTTTTTAAAAATTTTATTTATATATTCTGAGAGAGAAAGAGAGAGAGAAGCAGAGAGGCAGACAGAGAAGGGGAGAAAGAATCCCAAGCAGGCTCCATGCTACCAGCACAGAGGCCGATGTGGGGCTGGAACTCACAAACCATGAGATCATGACCTGAGCCGATACCAAGAGCCGGACGCTTAACCAAGTGAGTCACCCAGGTGCCCTAATTGTATCTCCTTTAAAGGACACAACCGTAATGACACCTAAGTCCAGTAAGTCCAATCACACAAATTTATTCTTCGGTAAGTGACGTTTATGTAACACTTTGAAACTATCAGTTTATGGTTTCAATTTAACCTTTGGACAAAACCCAAAAGAATTAATTTTTCTGTATTATAGAGAAGAAATCTAAATGTTATAAACCTGGGCAACGTACAAATGACAAAAAGAAGTTAGGAGGTAAAGTGATTTGGGCCTTCTCCGTAGAAGAGCAGGTGATGGGTGCACAACCTTGGGGGCAGTGGGGGGGAGTTGGTGCTGTGGGGAAAGTGTCCATCATCATTCCAACCAGTGGCATGGCATATGATACAGGAGTTCAGAGGAAAAAAAGACAACAGGGAAGGAAAGAGAGGCTTCAGAGAACCAAAGAGCAAAAACAGCCGGAAACGACGAAAAGGCATGATCTCCACGGAGGTCACAAGGTAGCAGAGATCCAGTCCAAAAAGGTTCCTAGAACTCATGTGACCCCAAGTTTAGATGCTTTTGCTTCAAAGTATTTCAGAAACCACAAGAATGAGTGTGGGAAGGGATAAAGTTCTGCATTCTTCAAACTCTGAAGCACTTAAAAATCAGTCACGAATGGCTCCATTTTTAGAGTTGCTGAGATCTGGTCATTCGCAAGGCAACTCAAGCACTTTACAGTTAGTCCACTTGAGACCCTGAAGTAGAGACTGCCACAGCCATTTCTTGACATGTCTGTTGAATTACATCCCTTTGGAAGGGGGATGTCCAAGTTCACACCAATTCCCCCTTCCTTTAAGATGTGTGTGTGTTAGCCTGTGTGTGTGTGTGTGTGTGTGCGCGCGCGCACGCGTAAATACTCTCTCACTTCAGAGCCTCTGCTCATGCTATTCCTTCTGCCTAGTGGGCTTATTCCCTGCTCTTCACATGGCTTCTCCTTCTCATGCTATTCACCTCAACTTAAATGTCAACTTCTCAGTGAGGCCTTCCTTGACGCTCCTAAGTGAGTCCCTTGCTGTTATCTGTTGTCAATCTACCAATATTTATTAAACACCTCTTTTGTGCCAGGCTCTGTTCATTCTCTGGTCACAGAACTGTGACCAGATAAAGGCCCTGCCCACAAGGGGCATTTCCTGTTTACATTTTTTTTTTTCTAAAAGGAAGGTTTCTCTTCCTTTGAAATACAGGTTCCATGAGGGCATGGACAGGTGTGTTTAGCTCATCATTTTAACCACCCCCAGCACCTAGGACAGTACAAGGCATACATCTGGCACAAGATTTGCAAAAGAATCAAGGAACAGATGACTTCTACACAGCCCCTTACCTGGAGCCCAAGGGACACTAGACCTGAGTTATGCCAGATTCTCTCTCACAAGAGTTTGGAATTTGATCCACGGACACAGGTGGGTCGGGAGCCAGACGAGAAGACCCTAACTCCTATGGTAAAGTCCCCATCTGCCCTGAGTCCTGCCTGCCCCAAGGTCACGTTGTCTAACTCTTCTTGGAGCTCATGAAATAAATCCTCCTTCCAATAAATTTCCCAAAGCCAATTTTAGTCACATTCTATATCTGGCAACTCACTTAATGCCAACTGATTAGCACAAAAGGACATTAATCGGCTCACATCAAAATCTGGTTTAAAATGCTTCTAAGGCTTCCTATTATTCCTAGAATAAAACCCGGACTCCTTACCTGTGCTGGAAAAGTCCTGCATCATCTGGCCCTGCCTATTTCTCCTACCCCATCTCCTATCTTCACTGGCCTTCTTTCGGTTTCTTAAGCATCCTGAGTTCTTTTCCACCTCAAAGCCTTTCCACGTGCTCTTCTCATTGCTTGGAATGTTCTTCCCTCAGTTCTTCAAATGTCTGGCTTCTCTTTAGCCATGAGATCTCCACTCAAATGTCACCTCCCCAAGGAGACCTTCTATGTCAGTCATGGACCCAGCAAGACTCAACTGGCATATTCCCATTAGAACATTAGGACTACTTATCAAGGTGTGGGGAGCCACAATGGATAGTACATTACCCCAGAAGCAACAGAGGGGCCAGTGTCACCCCTGGGCCTGAAGGAAAGAGGGTAATGGGGCTCTCTGGAACCCCAAATGAGAGTTCCTTAGAGAGGCTTCCCTGGAGGAGCCATGACCTTCAACCCAGTGATTCACCATCTCAAGGCAACTCAGCAAGGAAAGAACCAAGGAAGAAAATATCCCGACAACACTCTCCTCCCTCCTTCTATACTCCTGCCAGGATTCCGTGTTGGTCAAACCCATCTGAAGCCAGAGGACAAAGAAGCTTGTTGCAGCTGAAAAGGGTTGGCAAACATTTTCTGCGGAGGGCCAGACAGTAAACATTTTCAGCTTTCTGGGCCATACAGTCTCTGTCAAAATGACTCAACTCTGACATCATAGCATGAGAAAAGCCACAGACAATACATAAATGAACAGGTGTGGCTATGTTCCAATAAAACATTATTTACAAAAACAGGCAGTGCGCCATATGGTGTCAGGCCTGGATGTAGAACATTCAAGGCAGACTGCTGGGTCAGAAGATGGAGTGGAGTGGGCCTCTGGGGGGCTCAGTCGGCCGCCGACCTCGGCTCAGGTCATGATCTCGCAGTTCATGCGTTTGAGCCCTGCACCGGGCTCTCTGCTGACAGCGCAGAGCCTGAAGCCTGCTTCGGATTCTGTGTCTCCCTCTTTCTCTGCTTCTCTCTCGCTCTCTCTCTCTCTCTCTCTTAAAGATAAATAAACATTAAACAAATTAAAATAAAAAAAGAAGATGGGGTGGAGAAAGGAAGAGAGTGTCTCCAGGGCTCAACAGGATTTATCTGGCATCCCTTCTCCAGCCACCCCATCTAAGTATCCCCTACTACAAGTCACTATCACATTACCCAGCTTTATTTCCTTCAGCACAAATTGTAAGCACCTTATCTGTTTTTCAATAAGAGTAGGGATCGTGGCTTTATTGCTTGCCACCATATCCCTAGCACGCAAAACGGTGCCTGACACACGGTAGCTTCTCAAATAAATATTTCTGAAGGCACAGGAAGACTTAACTAATACAGTGTGACACAGCTGACAAGACATCTGGTCTCCTTAACTCAGGTGCACCAAATGATACCCTCCAAACATAGCTCCCCTCTCCAGTCCACGTGTAAGTGTAATTCTTGTCTACTTCACTTCAGTCTTCCTAATACCCTCTCCAGACCAAGCCTGCTCATCTATCACCCCCAGGAACTCCCCCTCCCATTACTCCAGGTTCCAATTCCACACATCCATGTTCAACCTTTCAAACTGTAAATGGTTTGCAATCCACATTCTTTGGAAATGGTTCTGCTTTAGAAGACCTCTCCCACACCTCCAGCGCAGGCAGCTGCTTGGAATGTCTCCATTTCATCCTACTTTCCAGGGTAGGGCAGTGAGAGGAGGAAGGAAGGGCTTGGAAGCATCTTTGTTAAAAAAAAAAAAAAAAATCCCCGTTTCCTTATTAACACCAAAGTTGACAGAGCTCCAAAATTATCCAACAAGAGAAAAACAGTTATCATAAAATTTAATGAAAGTCATCAAAGACGATTCAACAGAGGATCACAATGTGGGAAGGATTTAGCATAGGGCATTAAGATAAAAAAAATCAAGATATAAAATTGTGTGTACACTTTCACTGCAAGTGTGTGGGAATGTACCTGGATATATACAAGGCATGAGAAATTGCATGGGAAATATCAATAGCTAGGATATTGGAGTGTGGGTGACTTCTTTCTGATTTCTAGGACTACTGTTATAACATTTGCTAATTATTTGGTTCATCCAGGAGTTGCACAGGATAGTCCAAAACACAGCATTAGCATTATTATATATTATCAATTATTATGCATTATCAATATATATTATACATGTGCATATATATTATATAATATTATTGGATATTATATATTATCTATATATTCTACATGCGTATATATTATATTATATTATATTATATTATATTATATTATATGGATATATATGTATGGATATTATATTATATTATATTATATTATATTATATTATATTATATGGATATATATGTATGGATATATATAATGGTATACTGGTATATAAAAAAATACATGTTTTCTGGTAGAGTGGAGGACAGATGAATGGGAAAAGGATTGTGTTTTAAGTCAGAGAATTTGTGTTTTGTGCCCCTCTACCCAGAAGTGGTTTCATAAAAAGGCATGGTTTAAAAAATTAACAGTACAGAATCTGTTTCCCCCTCATACTTTCTCTCTCCAGCCTTGCTCCCCCTCAACCACCACCACTTGTGATCCTTGTGAGAAGATCAAAATTGTTGGACACTGGAAAGGTAAATGGTTTTCTAATAATATTAGCCAAAAAGACACTGTTCTTCTGCAGCAAACCCCTGAGACCATAGCAGTTACTTTATGACTGTCAGAGGCTGGTACTTGAGACTAATGCAAAATTTGGAAGCAGATGCATTCAACTTCTTACCATTCCTAAAGATCTGGAGCCTTAACTCTTCCATTTTCACAGATAAGCAGAACCTCTCTCTCCTCCTTCTCTTTCCCTCTCCTCTCCCTCTCCTCTCCCTCTCTCTCCATCTCCTCTCTCCCTTTCCTCTCTCTCTCTCCTCCTCTCTCCCCTTCCCTCCTCTCTCCGTCTCCTCCCTCTCTCTCTTCCTCTCCTCTCCCTCTCTCCGTTTCTCTCTCTCTCTTCCCCTACCCCTATCTCTCACTCTTTCCCTCCCTCCTTCTATTTTGGAATCCTAGACATACCTAAAACCAAAAGGTGTAGATTTAAAATCACCCTATTAAATATCATAGATCTGGGGGTCCATTTGGCATTGAGAAGCTATTCTTTGAATTCACCTCATTTCATCTTGTTCGAATCACTTCATTTCTGTAGTCCATTGAATCTGTGACTGTTCCCTTGGCCTACATTTTAATTTTACCTTTGGTACATATCTTATGCTACAATTTCTCAACCAGCCAATCTGAAGGGTTTTTTTTCCCTGCCCTTCCAAAGACAGATCTCTCCCCTGTAAAATCACGAGTTACAAAGAAATGATCACAAATGCTAATAATTGAGTACAAAGTCACAGCATTTTTCATATTTTGTTTAACAATAAAAACCCACCAAAGATAACCTAAATACCTAATGATCGAGGAATGGTTACATAAGTAACAATCCATCAAATCAATGGGAAATTATGCAGATCATAAATGTATCTGTAAAGAATGGTAAAGGTGATATAACATTGATTGAGAAAAGCAGGAAACAAAACTGTATATAATCCCACTTAAAATTTTTTTTTAACATTTATTTTTTGAGAGACAGAAACAGAGCATGAGTGGGGGGAGGGGGCAGAGAGAGAGAGAGAGAGAGAGAGAGACAGAATCTGAAGCAGTCTCCAGGCTCTGAGCTGTCAGCACAGAGCCCGACGCGGGGCTTTAACTCTCGAACTGTGAGATCATGACCTGAGCGGAAGTCAGACACTTAACCAACTAAGCCACCTGGGTGCCCCTACAATCCCACTTTATTGGAGAAAAATATACACATGTAGAAAGGGAACAAGAAGGAAATATTCTCTTATTTTGGGGGGTGGTTACTATTGGATGGTAGGCCATAGGTTGAGCTCTCTTCTTCTTTATGCTTTCATTCATTTTCGAACTTTTCCAGAATGAATACACATTACTTTTACATTTGGAAATAAACTTATTTCCAATGTCAAAAGTGTAAGTTGCTACATCAGCTTCCAGAAAGCTCCAATTAAGTCTTCGCCCTCTCCCAGTCAGGCTATTCCCTCTCATTTTAAAAAAGGGAAGGTATTGTCACACTATTAAGCAATCAGGCAGTAGGCTTCATCCAAGAGTAATAAACCGACCTCTCAAGAGAAAATTAGTGAAGCTCAGGAAATTAGAGTTGGAAACCCCTACTGAATGGTCTAATGCATCCCTCAAGAATCCGCACCATATACATTACACTTTCTGGTGTGGGCACTTTCTTTTCCATTTAATTGTAAATATTTCAAGTGATTGCAATTTCACTGCTACATTTCAGATAAGTCAACAGCTATTAAACCATCTCTCCTGAGTGGAATATAATAACTTCAGCAAACTTCAGAGATGTCCATTTAACTCTCTTGCCTGGACCTGTTAGCTGAACAAGTAGCTTAGACCTCGTTCAAATTCTGGCACCTCCACTTAGCTGTAAGACCTTACACAAGTCCCTTTACCCAGCTTGTCAGAGTTCCCTCATCTGTACCTCACCAATGGTGCTGTAGGAATCAAATGAGATGATGCATCTAGGGAATGCATCAAAGGCAGACAATAGGTACTCAGTAAATGTTTGGTGATTCTGGAGTGTCGGACCAGTGTTGAACAGGTGTTTCCCTGGCAGAGGAGATGGGCCATGCTGAGTTAACAACTCCTTCTTTTGTATTTCCCTGGGTGTCACAAGTGGGTTGGAGCAAACAATATAGTCCATGACCTTGAATCAGCAAAATTCCACTGGGTACCCAAACATTGGGCTTAGTCATACCAACTAAATTCACCAGCCTCAGACCACAAACATGGCTCAGAGAGAATCCACCGAGCCTTTGCACTGTTGATAAGAGCTGCAATTGTAACACTGGCCTTGGGGAAAGAGAAGAGAGAACCAAGGGAAGAGTGTGTTCGCAACAGAATCAGTAGGGTTTGGTGACTCATTCATGTAGAGACTGAAGGAAAGAGAAGAGTTCCCAAACTGGACGACTAAATGCACAAGTTTACTGATCCAATGAGTATCTACAGAGCACCTACTAAGGGCCAAGAACTATTCCAGGCACAGGGGATACCGTAGTGAACTGGGGGGCGGGGCGTAGGGGGTTGGGGAATCTCTGCTCTTGTGAGTTTATCTTTTCATGGAGAAGACAGACAATGAACAGTAAACAAATAAACAAAGAGGGCAGTTTCTGGTGGTGATAACTGTGATGAAGTCAATGAACAGGGTAATGGGGTGGGAAATAAGAGGGTCATATTTAGATGGTCAGGGAAGGACTCTCTCAGGAGGCAACACATGCAGTGATGGGTCCTGAAAGATGAGAGGGGCCCACGAGGTGGAGAGAAGGGAAAGCATTCGAGGAAGAAGGAGCAGCAGATGTGAGTCCTTGAGGTGGGAAAAGGCTAGGTGTATTTGAGAATAGAGCAAAAATACCTTCATTAACTGAAGTATAGTGAGAGGAGAGAATTGGTAGGACAGATGGTTGGAGAAGTGAACAGGACTTAACTAAGGACCAAGCCTTGAGAAGCAGGTTCTTAGGAGGTTAGATGTGTTCCTTTGACATACTGAGTTCGAAGTTCCAGAGGGGATATCCAAACTAAAGATCCAAGACTTCGTCCTAAGAACGAGGGACAGTAGTGACATACAAGAAAATGTTCAGTTGTGTCAGAATCGCTGATGAATGTTCTAAAAATACAGATTTCTGGGGTATCACCCAGGGAAATTCTAATTCAAGTAGGTCTTGGTGAAGATCCAGAAATCAAAAAATAATTAAAATTTTTTTAAAAAATCTGGAAATCATTTTTGCTATACTCACGGGTAATTCTCATCTATTCAAGCAGTATTCCTTGCATTCTTACTATGTGCCAGGAAAATTCTAAGTGCTGGAGACAGATCTCTGAACAGGTTACAAAGCATATAGGGTGGAGAAAGAACCGATGGTAAACACATAAACAAAGTACAATAATGATACATGTCATAAAAAAGCTGGTAAAACGTAGGGTAATATTTACTGTGAGGACCTACACTAAATAAATCTAAAAAGAAGATCTATCTCTGAGGAAGTGACTTTGAGTTGACAGCTGAGAAATAAGGACCACCCATGTGGCCGTTTAAGGGAACAGCATTCCAGGTAGAGGGAATAGTCAAAGCAAAGACTTGGTTGAGAACTTGGTTGATCTAATGTTTTGGTTTATTCCCACTTGATTAACCAACCAAACTAGGGGAGAAGGCATGGTGGAGAAGGCACTATTTCATCTTTTATGTGTTCACCCAGCAAGCTATATAAAGCACATACTCAGTTCCAGGCACTGTGCCAGTGGTGATACAAAGATGAGCAAGATGGTCCCCTCTCTCAGTGAGTCTGTAGTCCAGTGAGGAAGGCAGATAATGAAATTAGTATGGCCCCATGAGGAGTGGAAGCATCCCAGATAATCAGTTCATGTTCTGAGAAAGCCAAGCAGATGATTACTACTTTTGATGTATTATGATGTGAGCAACTATTTTTGAAACCACACATAATAAAATTACTTGGCATTTCTCTGACCGGCCAGCTCAGAATATCTGGATTTTTGGTGAAATATTTTCACCAATGAATATTGGGTCTGAGATACTGCAGAAGGACTATATTTTGCAGAAATAGTTTCCTAATAATAACTAACATGTATTGAGCACTTAGATTCACCTGGTTTGAAATGCAACTTAACAGTGTTCACAAAGTCCCTTTGAGGGTCCCTATTACCCACTTTTTTCAGATGAAGGAGTTGGAGCCCAGTGAGGTGAAAGGACTTCCCTGAGGTCATTCAGCTCAAATGTGACAATTTCCCACCTCGGTCTGGATTTGGAGCCTCGGTTCTGGTCGTAGTCCTTCCCATGAATTGCTTAGTGATGCAACTGCTATACTCATCTGGGTTCCCAAAGTGGACCCCTCTCTCTTCTCCCCATCCCATTTATCCACTTGAACTGTCTACACCAACCAGATCCACCTGCTTCTCCCTCCAGGGGCTCCATAGGTGGAAAAATTGAGAGGAGAGGGTTCCTTGTTTGCACAATTGGGAAAAAGTCCAGGGCACACGGCACAGAGCAACCGGCACTGCTCTTCCATGCTACCGCTGCAGTCTCCAGAGGCCCCCTGTGCAGTGCCTGAAAGGTTGGGCCCAAAGTTTAGTACCTTGCTCCCAGACCACCTGTTGGGGAAGAGAAATTACTGGGGCTCAGTGTTCAGGGTCTGAGTACCAGAAGGGATTGGGTCAGGAGAAGCAAATTGTTAGTCAAGAGGAAGTAGGAACTCTGTGGCCACATGGATAAGGTTGCATTACCCTCCGTTACACTTAGTGTATTCAAATACAGCAGCTCGAAAAGATACCCGGTCCCCTTCAGACCGAAGGCGGGCCAGTTTGCACCTTAAAGGGACTTCGCTCTCCCCTTCCCTGTGCCTCCTGCCATTCTGGACTCGGAGTGAGTCTGTCTGATGGTCTCTGGGTGTGTCTGCAAGAAGTGCCTTTCCCCTGTTACTCAGGCGGGCCGGCTCCCTCTCCTCCCCGCCGCCTCTCCTCACCCCCTTGCTCCCTCCCTCCCTCTTGTGCCGAGGTTCTTGGCCCAGGTCCCTCAGCCCAGGCGGAGGACGCCGGAGAAGTGAGGTCACGTCTCCCTCGAGCCCCGCGCCGCTGGCTTTTCAGAGCCTCACCAGAGCGGGCGGCCAGAGTCCCAGACCACGCAGACCGTGCGCTCCTCCGCCCTCCCTGTGCCGCCGGCCTCGCCCATGTCTCAGTACAACGACCCCAGCGCGGACTTCAAGAGGGCTTTGGACAGCAGTCCCGAGGCCAACACCGAGGATGACAAGACCGAGGAGGACGTGCCCAGGCCCAAGAACTACCTGTGGCTCGCCATCGTCTCGTGTTTTTGCCCCGCGTACCCCATCAACATCGTGGCTTTCGTCTTCTCCATCATGGTGAGTGAGTTAGGACCTGGAGCAATCAGGGAGGGGAGACCTGGGCAGCGTTGCGCCAGTACTGGGGACCCAGCGCGCTCTCCACCGCCCCTTACGCACTGCCCGGCGCACCCGGGGTTTTCCGTCCTCTGCGCCCCCTCCTTTTTCTCAGGCTCTCAGAACTCCGCCACCAACCACTAGCGCCTCCTCTGCGCTCCCTGGGGCGCTCAGAGCCCTGACCCAGCCTCTCCCAGGCCGGCTCTCCACGTCCTTCCAGCGCCCATGGTGGGTGCACTCTTTCCAACACGGGGAGTTCTTCCGTGGACTCTGCGGCTTCTTTCCCTGTCTCCTCTGACATCCCTGGGCACTGGTGCGGCTCTTCTCAACCTGCTTTTCTGGAACCTCCAAGTGCGCCACCCGTGCGGGCAACAGCACGCCCCACTCTCTGAGCGCGCCGGTTCTACGGCCCGCTCCGTGCCGCGCCCGGGGGTCCCCGTCTCCAGCGCGTGGCACTCTTTTAGCAAACAGTCTTTCTGGGGATCCCCAAGAGATTTCCGACGCCCTCTCCTTGACCCTGGTCCCGTGCTTTCTTAGGCACCCCTCTCCAGGCAACGGTTTCTTCCTGCTTCTTCCTACGCCAGCTCCGTCTCCTTGGCACTCTCCGCCACCACCCACCACCCACCACCCCGGCCCCCTCTCTCCAGCGGCCTGCACTCTCTCCAGGCCTTTCTTGAGCGCCCCCTCCGACATGCGCCCTCGCCTCTCTTTTACTCTTTCTGCGGCGCGCCTACCCTATCTCCGCCTCTCTTGGCGTCCCCAAGGGCTCCCTGGCACCCCTCCACCGCTCTGTCCCGGGGCGCTCCCGGGAATGCACTGGGGTACTCCTCGCGCCCTGTGCGCGCCCGCCTCCAGAACCGCGCGCCTCTCTCGCCCAGACTCTGCTGGTGTTCCAGTCTGCCCTCCCAGAGCTGGGCTCCGCGGCCCCCTCCAGCCCCGGTGGGAACTCCCGGGAGAAACCCACCAGGAGGGCGGCGAGCGTCCTCGAGGCCCTCGCCTTATTGACTAGAGCAGCTGGCCCGGGGGGGGGGGGGGGGGGGGGGGGTGGCGGCGGGGTGAGGTTCCGACCGGCACTGTCCCGGGACAGCCCTTGCAGCGAGCTCCCTCTCTCGCGGGTCCACCTCCCCTGCAGCTGGGCGACCCAACTCCGCAGCCACAGACCGAGAGTGGGATTCAGCTCAGGAAGATTGAGGTGAAGATCCGCCCCCGGCCCCCACGCAAGTCCGCCCACACTCGCTTTGTGGGCACACACAAAGATTTCATCTGCACGCTCAGCCTGCTCTGTCCCAAACCCCGTTTGTCCGCTGTCTGCACCAGCATGCAGGCGGGCCGCCGCTGAAACTCTGACTGCCTGGTTTCAAACACGAGTTCCGACCACAGACTAAGCTGTACGATCTCCGGAAATCGCTGCACCTCTCTTACCTTCCGCCTCTTTCTGTCAAATGGGAATAATCATAGCCATAATTTCTTGACGTTGCCGTATTAATGAGATGATTATAAAACGCTTGGAACAAGTGTCCAGCATGACGTTAATACTAGATCTTTACTCAGATGTCAGTGTTGAAAATCAAAACCCCCACAAGCTCTACTCCCCTTTCCCTGCTGTTTTCTGCCCAAAGCACTTCTCTTCCATCTGATACCTTGTTTTACTTACTACTGTGCTTACTGTTTGTGTCCCTTCCTTAGAGTATAAGCCCTATGAGGGTAGGGGTATTCGCCAGAGTTGTTTGCTGCTGTATCGTCAGCACCTAGAAGAGAATCTGGCAGGTGATGGATGCTCCATAAATACATGAAATGAATGCATGTGTGAGAGAGGGAATGAATGAATGAATGAATGAATGAATGAATGGTGTTAATGGATCATGATGTCTGCTCAACTCCTGCTGCCTTTTTCCCCACTGGAGCCAGGAAAACCGTGGTATCAGGTTCCTTAGAACGAGCCAGCCAGTTTCCTCCCTTCCTTCCTCACCAGAGAGATATCCGGTCTTGGGTTTTCTGCAGCGAACTGGGGAGGATGCTGCAGCCAAATTCTCCAAGCAGCAGCAGACACTCTGGCTGGAATCGGTGCCCACACTCTATCCTGATTTATTAATGAATCAGCAGACAGTTCACCCCTTTCCCAGTGCCAATTATAAAACTGCCTGCAAAGGCTTTTTCCTTCATTGATCGGATATGAGCTAACACTCCAGCTGGTAGTGACAGGTTGGATACTAATGATGCCGCTTGGTGTGTCCTGGGGATAAGATTGGTACATGCTGTGAATGGAAACCTCTTTTTTTGACCCCCTCCTCCCCATTCCCTCTCTCAAGACTTTTCCAGTAGTTTTATAGCAAGACACCACTCCAATGCCAGAAACCAGACACTGGAGTTGGGAATGTTGACCATGGGCAAGTTTCATACCTTCTCAAAGCCTTGGTTTCTTCATCTAGAAAATGGGAATTTGAGGGGCACTTGGATGGGTCAGTCGGTGAAGCATCTGACTTCCACTCAGGTCATGATCTCACTGTTTGTGAGTTGGAGCCCTGCATCAGGCTCTGTGCTGACAGCTCAGAGCCTGGGGCCTGCTTCGGATTCCGTATCTCCTTCTCTCTGCCCCTCTCCTGCTTGCACTCTGTGTGTGTGTATGTCTCTCTCAAGAATAAACATTTAAAACAATTTATAAAAAAAAAAAAAAAGAAAGAAAGAAAATGGAAATTTGAAAAGCGTTTTAACTGGAGCAAAAGCATTATAAGGATGGAACAAGATAAAGCATGTCGAGCTCCCAGTATTGTGCTAGGTACATGCAATAATTTTCAGACAGATGGATAGATCTGGAGCCTGGAAACAACATATGTCACATACGAAGCCAAACAGAACATCAAATAAATGAAACCCAAATTCTAAAAAAGAGCTTCCCACACCCTCCCCATCGCACTCCCTCTGAGGTGCTTTCCCATTGAAACCATGTGGATCTGGGCTCGACACATTTCATGATAAAGACTCCAAAGTCCAAAGAATAAAGAGGAAGAGGAAAGGTGTGCAGGAAGGAGGTGGCTGGCCCACTTGGCCAGCTGTGTGTTTCCCTAGGGTGTCTTGTGGGCTTCCATCTGGCTATTTCCAAGTCTGACTTATCCATAATTTGTGGTAAAGTCAGGCACACCGCTGCTGGGAGTGATGCCACTCCCCATGGAGGCACTCAAAAACTGTGGTGTCGCAGTGATGTGGGGGCACTACCAGCATTTGTTGGAAAGAGCTAAGAGTAGTCGCATCCTGCAATGCTGGAGTCTGTCACCCAATGAAGAACTGACCTACCCCAAATATCAACAACACCCCAATCAAGAAACACGGTGAAGATAATACAAAGTCACATGAACGTGAATGTATGGAAAACATTGATAAGGCTCAAAATAACTAGTTCCCAGAACTGTAGGAAGAACAGGCAAATCTCGAAACAATCTAGATTCTTTATTAAACCAAGCCTGAGAAGCCTTCTATAAATTACCCAGTTGGAGATGTTGAGGGATAATAAAACTACTTTGAAAAATATACATTTGGAAGAACATTCTTCAAGCTGTGTGTGGGCATCTGTGATCTTTCCACCACCCCCATGTGGAGGTAGGGAAGTCCTGGGAGTTGTGAGGCAGTCAGTGCCCTACAGGTGAGAATTGGTACAACATGGCTTGTTGTATCCAAACTTTGATGAGCCAAGCATTGCCAGGGGCAGAGACATAGACATCTTTGCTTCTGCCTGCATTGAAAGTGCACTTAACCTGTACTCAATTTCAGGGACAGATGTCTCAAGAACTTCTCCCCAGCCTGAGCCACTTCTAGCCCAAATTGCACATTCGTAGGAATCTGAAAATGGCACCCCTTCTCCATACAGATGAAGCCCTTCATCAGGCCATATGGCTTGGAAAATGGAGCTTCAGGCTGGCTTTCAAGCCTCATTCCCCACGCTCCCATCCATCCCTGGGTATCTTTGTTTATTCCATCCAAAAGGAACTCCATAACTTCCATACGGCTTCTGACTCTGGAGAAAGAATGTCTGTCTGTGCAACAAATATTTCTTGAGCATCTATTATGTGCCATGCTCGATTCCAGATGTCGATATACTCCTTTACCTCTATCAAGCAGTAAATAAGATCAGCAAGATTTCTGTGCTCTTAAATGTAGAAGAAAGGTTCCAGGCAAATTGAGGAGTATTGGCAATTTCAGGTTGAGTTCACCATCTGTTGTTTGTGTGGCTGGAATTTGCTACCTGGCTCAAGAGACTGGAGTTGAATCCATGCTGAGCCTCCATACTTGGTGAGTACGTGATACAGTCATTTGCACAGCTGAACCAATCTGGTCACTCTTAAGAGTGAATAAGAAACAGCCAATGACATTTGACTGGGTGATATATAAGCCTTCTTTCAACAGAACTTCTCCCTCACACTTAGAGAACTTGTCTAGATACCAACCACTGAGGTTCAAATCCTTTTCTGCCATTTGCTACTTTTGTGATCTCATGCCACTGACTCAGTCCTTCTGAGGCTTGGTTTTCCAACCCTGGAAAATGGCCATTGTGATAGTACTTACCCAAGTACTGCTGTGAAGACTGGATGATAAAAGTTAAATGTTTTCATCCCATTGCCTAGGACACAGCTAGCATTCAATAAGTATTAATGATGATGATGATGATGATGATGGAGATGACGGTGTGTACATTTTAGGGACACAGCCATTGCCTTTTCAGTGGCAGTTTTTCTCTTTTTATTGAGACTAGAAAATTCAGTAAGAACAAAAGCAATGACAAGAAAATATGTCACTGGAATAAATAACTGTTGCAGCCTAAAAGTAAATATTAATGCTAAACTGGAATGCATACGAATAAACAAGGAAGACTTTTGGTTAAGCACCGAATATTAAACATGCTTGCTCTCCTCCACTCCCTTCCAAAACCACTTAAAATGAAAGTAAGTGAATTTAAAAGGGCACAAACACCCAAGGACAAATTGGAGAACAGGCGAAGAAATGAAAGAGGTGACAAAATCTTGGAACATGGAAAATGGCTAGCTCAACACTGACTGACTTTACAGAGTAGATAACACTGAAATCTGAATCCTGCAGAAGAAGAAGCCAACAAGAATAAAGTCAGTGTACCCTAAAAAAACTCTAGAAAGACTCAGAAATTGGAGGCACCCATTGAAGATATCACTTCTGAAGGTAGGAATTAAAAGTAGGGCCAAAGAGAGGAGGAATCTTTGCGAGTCTGTTTACGAAGTCATTATTACCAGAGGTCATCTATCAGCCCATGCAGTAGGCACCTACTTCCTCAACAACCCTGACAAAAGATGGGAGATTTGCTCTCTGGTGAGATTAAACACAATGGCTCTAGACACCTGAGGTTACAGTTAAGACACCACGGAACAAGGAAGGCTCTAGCCCCTGTCCCCACTTAGTACCCCTACCCTGGCATCCAGGTAGGAGACTGGAGACCTTCTCTTCAAGAATGTGGCCATACCAAAAGAAAACAAACCTGCAGACACAAACATTTAGAGGTTCCCCAGAGAAATCATGGCATTGCCACCCAGTCATGCCAGGCCACCCACCCGTCGACAAGCCCCATCCTCACACACAAAACTTCCAAGAAGTTTTTCAGTGTCTCACTTTCAAATATGAACAGGCAGTCACAGATTATTGGACATGGGAGCAATTCTTCTGAGTTAAGAGACCTGTGGTTTACAGAAGAAATGAAGCGCAAGGAAATAAATAATGCCAAGGAGCGCAAGAAAACTTCAAGGACAGATGATGAACATCCTCAGAGAAATAAGAAACTGGGTGGTAACCACAAAACAAGAATAGGTTGGGAAAAAAATAAATCAGAGAAGCAAAACAGAGAGCTTGGGACTTAAAAATATGAGGGTAGATTAAAAAAAAAAAAAAAACCAGAAGGATTAGAAGTCAAGGAAGTAAATACAAAAGTATTTTGTATTTACTCAAGGAAGTAATACAAAAATCAAAAAGATGGAAAAATGTGGCAGCAACTTAAATGTCCATCAACAGATGAATGGATAAATAAAAGGTGGTATACACATACAATGGAATATTTATTCAGCCTTTCAAGGAAAGGAAATTCTGATGCATGCTACAATATACCCCTTGAAGACGCTATGCTGAGTGAAATACGCCAGCCACAAAAGGACAAATATTCCATGATCCCACTTACATGAGGTACATAGAGTAGTCACATTCATTGAGACAGAAAGGAGATGGTGGTTGTCAGTGGTTGCAGGCTAAGGGGAATGTGGAGTTATTGTTTCATGGATACAAAGTCTCAGTTTGGGAAGACAGGGAAAGTTCTGGGGAAGGGTGGTGGCCACGGCTGCCTAACAATGTGTATGTACTGAATGTCAGCGAAATGTACACTTAGAAATAGTTAAGAGAGTAAATGTTATGTATATTTTGTCACAATAAAAAAAAATGAGGAAGGATATTTTCTCCCCCAAAGATGAAAATACTCAAGAAAATATAAGAAAATTTGAGAATCATTCCCAGAAATCCAACATCTAATCAGAAAGTTCCAAAAGCAAACAAAGAAAATTGAAGAGAGGAAATTATTAAATAAATGATTACAGGAAAAATGTTCAGAACTGAATGCTTGAGTTTCCAGATTGAAAGAGTCCCCTGATACCCAATAAAATGTGTACCAAAGCACATCATGGTGAAATTTCAGATATTTAAGGGTAAAATTTCTCCCCAATCCTACAAACTTAGAAGAAGAAAAAGCATGCCATGTTTTCAGCAATGTTGAAAGTTAAACAGTGAAACAATGACTTCCAAATCCCAAAGGAAAATTGTTTCCAACCTCGATTTAGACCCATCCAAACAATTGGTCAAGGGAGAGAATAAAGATATTTCCAGACATTCAAGACCCCCCCAAAAAAACCCAAACAACAATAACAACAACAACAAAAACTATCTCCCATACACCATTTCTCAGAAAGCTATGGGAGGATGTGCTCCCCCAGCACAAAGCAGTAAATCAAGAAAGAGAAAGACACAGGATCCAGCAAAAAAAGATCCAACACAGAAAAGAGGCAAAGAGAAATCCTCCTCATAACAAGGCAATGGGTCTCATACACCGGCAGAAGATTCAGTGGATAATGGATGGGTGGTCTGAAAGCCATTGTCAAAATCCATTATCTGGTCGTGGGCTGGCAGAGTAAGCTATAGCCCTGCCCCACGCCTGACCACATCTGCTCTAGAAGACAAGGTTTGTGGTCAAAGAGAAAGTAAATACCCACAGGATGAAAGGCAAACCAAACTGACTGTTCTTTCCATCTGACCCAGGCTCCACCAGGGGCTGCTCATCCATCAAAGCTATGTTTCAAGCGGACTTCAATTAAATTTAGAGAGGAGATGGTGTGTGTGTGTGTGTGTGTGTGTGTGTGTGTGTGTGTGTGTATGGGACCAAGGCAGAACTTGGAAATAACAGATCTCTCAGTCCAGGCAGCTGACCCAGGAGATTTAACACTGTTCACAAGTTGGAGCTCTAAATACTGTAGCCAATAAGCTACAATAGACCCAATACTGGGTCTACTGCTACTGTAAGCTACTGTAGACCCAATAAGACCTCTCAGTTTGGGTTCTCCCAACCCTCTCTAGCTCTTCTCACACGACTGTCAGCTGAGAAACGGGGTATTAATATTAAGAGACCCTTGTGATTTATTTCTTATGAATTCTGGCACATGAAGCTCTGAAGGGTAAAAAAACAGTTCCAGATGGTAAGAACCTTACCTGAAGTGTGGCATTGTTAGAAATTTCTGTTATAGATGCCTGCAGATTTTAGAGATATGCATGTCAGCCAAGCAGCCCCTGCTTTGTTTGTTACTATGTGGCAGAGGGTGGCCACTGACATTTGTTACTTGGGAATCTAGACGTTAAACTGCTGAGTCCTTTCAGTCCTAGGCTATTGGAGGTACAGACTACATCTATTTCAAGATGTTAATCTGTGTGCTCCTATAAAAGAAAACATTTTTTTGCCTCTCTAAAAGAAAATACTGGGGCGCCTGGGTGGCGCAGTCGGTTAAGCGTCCGACTTCAGCCAGGTCACGATCTCGCGGTCTGTGAGTTCGAGCCCCGCGTCGGGCTCTGGGCTGATGGCTCAGAGCCTGGAGCCTGTTTCCAATTCTGTGTCTCCCTCTCTCTCTGCCCCTCCCCTGTTCATGCTCTGTCTCTCTCTGTCCCAAAAATAAATAAACGTTGAAAAAATAAATAAATAAAAAAGAAAAGAAAAGAAAATACATTTTAAATACTATTTTAATTTACTGATAAAATGATATGACGATTGCATCATAATATAATATGGGAAATATAGACAAAACAAGATTGACCACCAATGGATGGCTCGTGAAGCTGGGTCATGGGAACATGATTTTTTTCATGTTTAAAAAAATTCTGTAAGAGCTGTTTTTTCTTCTTAAACGTTTATTCATTTTTGAGAGACAGAGAGAGACCGAGCATGAGCAGGGGAGGGGCACATAGAGAGAGGGAGACACAGAACCTGAAGCAGGCTCCAAGCTGTCAGCACAGAGCCTGACGCGGGGCTCGAACTCACAAACTGGGAGATCATGACCTGAGCCAAAGTCAGATGCTTAACTGACTGAGCTACCTAGGCGCCTCCATAACACCTTTTTTTTTTTTTAAAGGAAAAAGGAAAAAAAAAAGTAGTCCAACCAGAGCCTATTTCCCAAAGTCATCAAACACTGCCCAGATAACAATAGCAGCTATTAAATGAGTCAGCAAAACAGGCCATGGTTGAGGGGCAGTTTGTCACTAATTAATAAGCAAATTATTTCTGACTTATAACGTATGAATTTTAATGATGACTTCGGAGGAAACTTGTGAAGAATCATCAAGGGGAGACCAAGCAGGAGGACTCACCTCCCACGCGAGTGCTTCCCAAATTTCAAGCACTTGAGGATCTTGTTAAAATGCAGATTTTACTCCTCTTTCAAAACTCAGCTGGAAAACCACCTCTTCCATGAGGGCCTTTTTGATTGCCCTTCTCCCTCACCCTAGGTTGTGCCCACTATACTTGGAATAGATTTCTCTCAGTGCACCTTTATTTCTTCACACCAATTTGTGCACGTGTGCCCTTGAGCTCACCTAGCACAATGCAGAGCACATCGTCAATAAGTAACATTTATTTGATAAATGAATGAATGAACTGGATGAATGAATGGCTACAGAGGCCTAAGTTTGTTCCTACCTTTATCTCTGAGGATGCTCCTTGCTTCTGAGCTATGTTCTGCATTTCTGCCACAACTTTTTTGAAAAATATCCAGGAGATCTACTAGGCTAATGCCATGATTCACCGAGAGGCTGGCCAAGGCTTGGTTCCCAACGATAACTTTCCTGGCTGGTCTGGAGCTCACCAGCATCCTCACACTGCAGACCAGTGGGTCCACGCTTAGAAACTGGTCTCTATCCTCAACTTGCTAGACCATGGGACGACTCTCTTCAGTTCAGAGCCACTCATCCAGAAATGCAATGCCTTCAAAGCATGAGCCTGAACATATCTGAAAACCTCCAGTTATGCTGGCATTAGGTTCGTATCTCAAAACTCCAAGGTCAAGAATTAAGCCAGACTTCCCAGAACCATGCTTCTTGGACAACTGGTTCTGCCCAATGTTAACAAGTTTTACCAAAAAAGGGGTGGGGAGGGGGTTATGAAATTGGGAGGTCAAGTGCTAAGTTTAGCAAAAGTAAACTGTTTCCTTTCCTTCAGGGTTTCTCAGAACGTGTGGCCAACACTGTGCCTTGTGGCTCTTCAGTGGCAGAGTTAACAGAGGGCGTAATTTGCTTAACATGTAGCCCAGGACCCTTTGATCCTAAGGCTAATACGCCACAAAGCACACTTTGGGAAATACTGTTCTTAATGATACAGGTTCTCACTCTTAACGGACTGAGCCATTGTTGATACAGAAGTGTTCCATCTCTAACATTCTTGTCTTGTAAGCCCACCTCTCCCCACTTTCTTCCAACAGAGGTGCTTTTAGTGGGTCCCCCTCCCCAAACTTCTGCTGATGTTCTTTCTCCCTCATTCTCTCTTCTCCCGTAGGTGAAATTCAGAAATTCGTCTTTCTGTTTCCTTTACTCTTTATGTGTCCTATTCTCCCAAACTGAAGGAGGCCTTCTATATTTAACTCCCTCTTCTGACAGTTTCATTTGTTCTTTGTTCTGGACAATTTTGGTAGTGTGGTATCGCCATTATCATCATCATCATCACCATCATCTTATTTGTCCACATGTCTTTACTTCTCAAAGCATTTTCATATGGAAACAACTTCACTTTTTCCTCACAAAGTCCCAGCAAGGATATGCAAGAAAGCCGTTTGCCCCATTTATCCACGAGGAAGCAAGGCTCAGAAAGGTAACACTAAGTAACATATGGAATTGATGAATCCCTACATTGTACACCTGAAACTAATATAACACTGTATACTAATTACACTGGAATTTTTTTTAAAAAGGAAAGAAAGATGACACTAGTGGGCAAAATCAAACATGATGGTCCTTGCCCCATGGAGTTTATAATCTAGCCTCTTGAAGGATTATAATCAGGTGGCTATGCCTCGCTCTTTGATAGGAATACAGCTTTGATGTTCTGAAAGCTTTCCCTTTTAATAGACTTGCCCCATCAATAAAAGAAGCATCATATAATACTCTCAATCAAGCCTGGCAGAATTCCTCTCTAGCGTTTTGGTTTTAATGATAGACGGGCAAAAGGACAATTCTCACTTGTCCTTGAAGATATTTATGGAGAGAAACAGCCCAGAAGCACGAGAAGGAGAGAGACAAGCATGAATGAATGAAGGGTGATGACCAGGAAATGTGCCTTGTGATCTACAAGCCCCATCTCTAAATTTCCAGCACTACCTCTAGGCACAGAAACTTAGGAGCAAGCAAAATCTAAATGAGAAATCTGAAAGTCACCTGAAAACTCACATTACTAAAGGACCCACACCCATCAAGCTATTTTGATGGAGCCTGCTACTGAGGAGTTGGGGATCTAAGACAATGCTGATCTATATAAAGAGTTCTTACGCCCGAACAAAAGTATCTGAGGCTATGTTCAGGCATTGATGTAAGTCTATACAGGTATGTGAGTCTGTGTGTGTGTGTAAGAGAGAGACAGAGAGACAGAGGCAGAGAGATAGAGAGAGATACATACACAAAGAGAGACAGAGAAAGGGAGGTAACTTCACTTCCCACTGGCCAAATATGTACTAGAGATACAGGGATGGTGAAGATGAGAATGGTCTTGTAAGAGAGAAGACGTGTCTTGAAGGAAAGGGAACACGTTCCAAAACTGGGATTTCAGTACTGGCACCCCGACACATCAAACAATAACAAAAATTTCAAATGCCGTACTGTTTTCCATAGCGAAGCCCACTTTTTTGTTCTGTCTCTCAACTGCACAGAGGTCACCTGATGCTCCTGAGGTACGTTCTTCATGCTTTTGAAGGACACGTGGCTCATAATGCCTTCCCTTGAGCCACACTATCTCCTAGGTATCTACCAACGAAAGTAAATGGACACTGGCCAGAACACCTCCAATACTTCAACATCCCATGAGCCCCCAGAAAAGTCCCTTCCATATTTGTGCTGGATTGTGACGAAGTCCAAAGCCCATTTTCAATGAGAAGGAAAACAGAAGAGGCAGGGGTATTGCAAATAGACATCTGTACGACCAAAGACAGAGAGAGCCTGGGTCATTAGCCTTCTCCTCCAGTTATGGTGTCCCTGACCCCTGACACTATGGTAGGAAGCTGGCTGGGTGGCACTTAGCCCCGAGCTTCAAAGGGAAAAGCTGGAAAAAGGAATTCAGTTGAGGGAAGAGAGCTTTAAGCCAACACAAAGAAACGTCACTTGAGTATGCCTGGTCCCCTCAGAGAAGACACCACAGCACTTAGGAACCCTCTGGCCACTTTTTCAAGGGTAGGAAGCAAGGAGCAGGGGTTCTCCCACGTTCATTCGCTCATTCAACAATTCGTGAACACTTACTATGTGCCAGACATTATGGTGACCCTGTAGATAAACGTCAGCTTTACACAGCTAACCTTTTGGGCATCTGTGAGCTAGCTGGTTCTCAGTGACTAGAAGCAGCCCACATGTTGGGTCAGTGAATTAGCCTCTCTTCCTCCCCCAAGAGTTCTGAACTTGTTAAGAAATAAGATACAGGAAACAAATAGATGATCTGTTTGTTCATTCCAAAGTGATCTACTCTGCCCCCAAATTGAGCCAACCTACACCTACCCTATACTCTATGGGCAGCACAGAACAACCACAGCCTTCCCCCGCTTGTTGAATGAGACAGTCAAGGTCTTGGCTCTCTGAGAACTTGTCTTAGTGGGGGAAGACAGACCATACACAAGTTAGCACATAAACAAGATCATTTCAGAGAGTGGTAAATGCTGTAAAGAGAATATACAAGAAGTATGAGAGAGAAGGACTAGTGGGAGCAGGTGGTGGAGAAGAGATTCTACTTTAGAAAGTGTGGTTGGCAAAGGCTGAAGGATGAAAATAAGCCAGTCATGGCAAGATCTGAGCAGAACCAGGAAGTGCAAAGGCCCAGGGGTAGAAAAAGCATGGTGTGTTCCAGGGACATATGCTATGATATCTATGTCATCCACTGAAAATGGACCTAACTCCCCCAGGAAGGAATCCCAGAATCGGTCACCAAATAGAAAGCTAGGGCTTCTGTTATCTGATGAGGTGTCACACAAGAGCTCTTCACAGATCATTACTTTGCCCAGGCCTCAAGCCAACCTGCTCCCACATTTAGGACCAATTTTTGGTTTATTTTTACTTCAACTCATTCTAAACTAGAACAATCACTCAGAATTAATGTGGTCACTGAAGAAGTAAGATCTATTTCTGTCTGGGTCTCAGTTTCCCTAGGCATTAATGGCCTGTGAGTGTGAATACAGCAGACATTAATAAACAATAGCCCAGGGGCGCCTGGGTAGCTCAGTCGGTTAGGCAACTGACTTCGGCTCCGGTCATGGGTCATGACTTCGTCGTGGGTCATGATATCGCAGTTTGTGAGTTCAAGCCCCATACCGGGCTCTGTGCTGACAGCTCGGAGCCTGGAGCCTGCTTCGGATTCTGTGTCTCCCCTTCTCTCTGCCCCTTCCCCGCTCATGCTCTGTCTCTGTCTCTCAATAATAAATAAACGTTAAAAAAAATAAAAAACAAATAAACAATAGCCCAGGCTTCATTGGTTCTTGGCCCTCCCTGCTAAGTCACCTCCCACAAATTTCCTTTCTTTATTTCTGAGAGGTGCTTCTCACATTCTCACACAAAACTGCAATGTGGTAACGGTTAACTCGTGCTGTTTCCAGCAGACATTGGGGTAACAGTCATATACCCTCAAGCTGCTTCTCAGCCCTGACATCATCTCTTGCCTGACACTACCAATTCTCTGGCCTCCGCCATTTGGTCCACTGGAGCCCTCAAGATACAAAAGCTCTGTCACCAGGCCTTGCTTCTTAAAAAAAAAAAAAAAATATATATATATATATATATATATATATATATATATATATACACAACTCAAGTGATTTTTATTCTACTCACAAGGTTGTGCAATCATTACCACTATTTAAATCCAATAAATTTTCATCACCCTCAAAGAAATCCCATAATCATTAGAAATCACTTGTCACACCTCTTTCCCCGAACCCCTAATCTACTTTCCGTATCCATGGATTTACCTATTCTAGACATTTCGTATAAATGGAATCATACGGGGGCGCCTGGGTGGCTCAGTCGGTTAACCATCCAACTCGATTTTGGCTCCGTTCGAGCCCACGTCAGGCTCTGGGCTGACAACGTGGAGCCTGCTGGGGATTCTCTCAGCCCTCCTCTTTGCCCCCTCCCCCACCCCTCCCCTGCACATGCACCTGTGCACTCTCTCTCTCTTTCAAAATAAATGAATACCTCTTTAAAAATAATAAAGATAAATGGAATCATGCATTATATGATCTTTTACGACTGTCTTCTTTCACTTAGCCTAACGTTTTCAAGGTTCATCCATGTTTTAGCACGTCAGTCCTTCTTTTTAAAGATAAGTAATATTTCATTGTATGATAAGACCATATTTTGTTTTTCCATTCAGTTGTTGATAGACTTTTGAGTTGACTCCATTTTTTGGCTATCCTAAATAACATTCCATGAACGTGCATGGACAAGTTTTTGTGTATGCCTGTTTTCACTTCTCTCGGGTGAGAAGTATATACTTGGGAGTGTAAGTGTGGAGTCATACAGTAACTCTATGGCGACTCTGAGAAACTGTCAGACTGTTTCCAAAGCAGCTATGCCATTTTACATTTTCACGCAGGAGGGTTCCAGTGTCTCCACATCCTCAGTAAAACTTGTCATTGTTTGTCTTTTTATTCCAGTCACCCTCCTGGGTATCTTGTGGTTTAGATTTGCAGCTCCCTAATGACTAATGATAGTGAGCATCTTCCCATGTGCTTATTGGCCATCTGTATATCTTGTTTGGAGAAATGTCTATTCAGATCCTTTGCCCAGGTCCTTTGTCCAATTTTAATTGTTTGTTTGAATTGTTGTTTGTTTACTATTGTTGAGTTGTAAGAGGTCTTTATATATTCTGGATGCAAGTCCCTTATCCCATATGTAATCTGCAATACTGTCTCCTCTGTAGTGGGTTGTCTGGTCCTTGTTTCTTTCACTTGCCTTGTGACCATTGGGGGGGTCTATGTGTTGCAAAGTTTTCAATGAAACAACTTTTTTTTTTTTTTTTTGCTCGGAGCCCCTCTCTCTCTCGTTTACTCCCCAACAAGAACTGGCAACAGATTCAAAGGCAGACACTTGTGGTTCAGGCTCTACAGTCAACTCCTAGGTTCGAATACCAGCCCCACCCCTTCATCTAACTTCTCGGGGCCTCGGTTTTCCCACCTATTCAACGGGATTGTTAATGCAGATCTCTCCGCATTGTTTTCAAGATTAAATGAGGTAACACCAGGCCCTTCATGCTCACTATTTCAATTAAGCCTCACAACCAGCCTGTGCTGTAGACATTATCACCCCCATTTTACAAGTGAGGAAAACAGACTCAGAGCCATCCACACAAGGCCTTATTTTCCTTTGATTTCAGCTACTACCCTATTAAAGATCCAAACATCTATTGTAAATATTGTCTGTAATAAAATGAGGCATAGCACAATTCACATACACATATACAAGGACGGGGGTGGTGGGGTCCATTTAAGTGAAAAACTGTCAGTGACTCTGGCTTCTGAAGTGAAAGCAGCTGAAATCCCTTCATAAGCATTTGACCTCAAGCCAAAAATTCCTCATTCTGGTCATTCAGACAGCAAACCCATGTCTGCTATCCCAAGGCAGAAGCCCACGCTTCAGGACTCTGACACAGAAGTTAGATGACTCAGTTTACCCTCTGTTCTGCCAGTACCAAAATGACTGGTTACCTTGGTCAGAAAGTTAAGTTAACCAACTGCTTCATTACAGTGTTTGGTTGCACTGTTTGTGTTATTTGTTTGCTTTTCTGTCAACCTGACCTCGTCGAAGAGAGTTAAGGAAATATTGTGTCCGGTCCTCCATCAGACACTGGAAAAGAATAATGAGTAAAAAGAGACATGGCGCCCACCCTCATGGAGCTCACAGTCAGATGGTGGAGTCAAACGCTCAATGAGTCAATAAGCAACAGAGTAAAATAACTGAGTCACTTAGATGCCATGAAGGAAAGAGACGAGGGCTGACTCAGCGTGTAGGTCAGGGGACCTAGTGAAGACGGAGTGACCTGACCTGAGAAGGCCGCCCTGAGGAAGCAGACATGAAAGCTGAGACGGGAAGAATGAGCAGGCACTGGCCCCATGAGACATCAAGGGAAGAGGGCTCCCAGCAGAAGAAATGACCAGGACAAAGACCAGGGGGCCGGAAAAAGGAAGGTGGGGAGCAAGGAGGAAGGTTCCAAGTGGGGCTGGAGAGGCAGGTGGATGTCAGACCCTGCAGGGCTCGGAAGACCATGATTAAGAATGTGCGTCTGTTCCAGGGCCATGGGGAGCCAAGGATGTGTTTCCAGCCAAGACCACTCGGCACTCCCATCCCATCCCCCCATACAAGTGACTTACGCTCTCTTCTCTTACGCATTATCAGACATCAAGAGCCTTCCAAAAAAGCTGCTTCCCACTGTGGTGTCACTGGCTGCTGGGGCTTCTCTGCTTACCTGTCCCAGGTAACAGAAATGTGCCTTCTATGCCCTACCAAGGGGAAGACACCTCTTGGTTTTTATGAGGTCTTTTTTTCTTAACAGTAGGCATAATCCTAAGAGGCCGCATTTGGGCAAGGGGAATATAAAGCATACTAAATAAAAGTAGAGCATATTAAATAAAGTATATTTAATAGCTCATTTGTTTTCATCTTTGTCAATCGGCATATGGCAAAATAATAATAACATCAATGTAATAGCTAATACTTACCGACTGACACGCTATTTCTCAAGCGCTGCTCGAAGCACTGCACGTGTATTAACTCATTTAATCCATAAGGACCAGGAAACCAAAATATAAACAAACAACTGACAATGTCTTCAATGGCTATTATTTTGTGTTTGGGGGCTAATTCTGTTTGAGGGTGAACGTGGGATTTCTGAGCACATTTGGTGGTAGACAAGAACAAAGAAAATGAAAAATTTTTCAAAATCTTTGACAGGGAGATCCATAGCACAGATTAGAGACATATTTGCCCTATTTTTTTTTTTTTTCCATCAGTGGCCAAGTTTTTATTAAATTAGAATCAAGTCAGCTACCTGAAGCCGGGTTATCAACAGTGTATTGAATCAAGCTCATAGGTTTTTGTGGACATAATGGCATAGTTATTGTAAGAGCTTTGTCAGTTAACTTATGGTCATTTGCTTAAGTCTGTAGCCCCCTTATAAAGTTGTCTTTGAATGTGGAAACATTATTTGCTTCCTTGTCTCTGAGTCTCAGTTTTCTCACCTGTAAAATGGGACATGAAATTTTTCACCCCCATGAAGGTCATTGTGAAGATTCAATTATGTGATGGCATAAACGGTCAGTCCAGGGTCTGGCATAAAATAGATACCTCGTGAATATTAACTATTATTTTACCATAATTCATTATTATTATAACTAACCTGGCCTCTGGTTTACCTCCAGCCTCTTATTTCTCTCCTTCCCCCTCCTTCCTTCACACTTACATTTCAGTCACACTGGGTTTTCTTGAGTACCTTCAACAAGAAAACTATTTCCTACCCCTGGACCTTTGCATGTGCTGTTTCCCCTGCCAGGCTTCTTCTTCCCCCACCCTCTTTTTGTAGGCCTGGCCCCTTCTCAAATCTTCACATGTCAGCCTACTGCCCCACCTCAGCAAAAGCTCCCTCCCTATACCCCATTTTTCTTGCCTCAGTAAGATTCTGTAATCATCATATTAGCCTGTTTACTTATTTTCAGTCTCCACCAGAATGTGAGCTCCATGTGGGTGGGGAGCACTGTCTGGCATATAGTTGGTGCTCAACAAGTAGCTTTTGAATGGATGGATGGATGTCCATCTACAACAGTGGTTCTCAACTCTTCCTAGAATAACCTGGGAAGCTTACAAAAAAGTAAGCTGGAGTCCCAGCGCCAGAGACCTTGATTCAATTGCTCTGGGAGGGGGCTTGGGCATAGGAATCTGTGAAGTCCCTTCAGGTAATTCTAAGGTCAGCTGGGGGCTGGGAACCACCAACATAGAATTTAAAAAGCATGACTTGAAGAGTTGCATCTCAGGCCTGCACAGCAGTTACCCCATAGGTGACATCATCTCATCTGGGATCATGCAGAATGTGTCAAGAGTTCTGCTCTAAGACCAGAGAGAAAGGACAAAGTGCTTTCCATATTTGTCTGGCTCAGGACAGTCGATCAGTTTTACCGTTTGACGTAAGGTGTCACAAATGTCTAGAACGTTGGCTCCCCTGGTGTTCAACTCCAGTTAGCAAAATTTATGGAGTTATACTGAGCCTCTCCTTCTTGCAAATGTGGACGCCAGGAGTCGTCTGAACCTTCTGACAGGCAGCCAGGAGTCCTGGCTGTGCAGCCTCACAACACAGTCTTGCTGGTCCCTGCTACGGTTTTTTTGAAGTTGGGCCTAGAAACAGTCACCCTCAATTCTGGTTCCTGACCAACTTTCCTTCCGTGGGTATTTGAGGATCAGGTGTCCATCCAGGGAAGGGATGTATAAATAAGCCTGAAATAACTTGATGCAGTGACTGTGACATCATTAGTATTTACTACAGGAGAAAGGAACTTGCCCACGTTTCTATCAAAGTGTGACCTTTGCCGGCTCGAGGCAGCTGACCAAGACCCGGATGCTGTCCTTAGGTTTTATAATAACTATTCCGTTCTCCCAGCATAAGCCCAAGCTTGGACAACAGAGCAAATGCCCTGCTGGGGACTCTCAAGAGCCTTATAAAATGTGCGGTGAGGCCTTCTTTGCTCTACGTCCTGAGAAAGTTTCATTTGCCTCACAGAGGAAAATAAAAACTGGAAGGAAACTAAAAGTCCTTCTTTTCAACATAATTTTCATGGTGAACAGAGATGACACCTTACCACCCAGCACCTGAAAATAAGGGTGGTTGGTTTAGGGAATCATGAGGTCTACAGCTCAGAAAGGAACCCCGGGCAACATCCCAGCACCACATACACAAGTTAGAAGACAACAGACACAGACACAGGGGAAGGATGTAATATGAGAGAATTTCTTTGAGTGTGGACACTCCAATCTACGTGAGACAAAACTTCACAGAGCTACACACAGAGCAAAACAGCAAAAACAACAAAACAACAAACCAAAACAAACAAAAACATCTCAGTTAATAGTATCATGCCAATGTCAGTTTCCTGGTTTTAACAAAGTGCTATGGTTACGTAAGATATCATCATTAGGAGAAACTTGGTGAAGCGTTTTCAGAACTCTTGGTACTATCTATAGTTTGCAACTTCTTACGAGCTTCAATCTATATCAAAATAGAAGTTATAATTTGGGGAAAAATGGACTGGAAGAAACTGGGGGAAAATTTTGCAATATATGTAACAGGTTAAGGTATATCATCTGCTGTGCTATTCAGTACAGTTGCCATTAGCCACATGTGACTATAGAGTATTTGAAATATGGGGCACCAAAGCTTTTAATGATATTATTTTGGATGTGTTGGGTTAAATCAAATATATATTATTAACTTCACCTATTTATTTTTAATTTTTTAATGTGGCTACTAGAAAATTCTAAGTTACATATATGGCTCCCATTATATTTCTATTGCACAGTGGTGATCTGTAATATATAAAAAGTTCTCACAAATCAATAAGCAAAAGACAAACCAATAGAAAACTGGATAAAGGATATAAGTACAAAATTCATCAAGAATAAATACAGGTGACCAATAAATATTTATTCATATAACAAGTATTTATTGATCTCCTATGCTTCAGGCACTGTATTGGTCACCAGAGAGAGGTTCTTTTTTAACGATTTTTTTTAAGTTTATTTATTTTGAGAGAGAAAAAGAGAGGCAGAGAGAGAATCCAAGCAGGCTCTGCACCATCAGCGCAGAGCGTGATGCAGGGCTCAAACTCACAAACCATGAGATCACAACCTGAGCCAAAGTCAAGAGTTGGGCACTTAATCAGCTGAGCCACCCAGGTGCCCCACCAGAGAGGGTTTTAATACACTGTTCTTAGAAAGTTTCTCTAAGAAGGTGACATTTCAGCAGAGGTCTGAAGGACATAAAGATAGCTCTACCTCACCATTAAACCAAAGAAATGTTATTTTGAGATTCTTTTTCACCTATCAGAGTGGCAAAAAAAAAAAAAAAAGATAAATAATGTTGGCAAGGATGTGAGGAACAATGCACTTAAATACTGTTAGTGGTGGTGTAAATTTGTCTAGCCTTTTTTTTTGCAAGGCAATTTGACTGTCTCTCCAAATGTAACCAAAGCTACCTTTTGATTCAGCAGTTCCATTCCTAGGAATCCATCCTAACTAAGGAGAGGCTCAAACGTGCACAAAACTCTATGAATAAGGATGTCTACTGAAGCATATTAAGTAATTGCAACAACCTCTAAGTAACTGAAATGTCTATGGGTGAGGTACAACCATGTAAGTGACAAAGCCACTAAAAAGAATGAGACAACTACACTGACAATTTTTCTGTAAGTTTGAAGCTATTTGAAAACAAAAAGTCACCTAAAAACAACAACAACAAAAAGTGCCGTGACAAATTAAGATATTCCCCCCCAAGGATGTAAGGATAATGCAACATTAAGAAATCCATCAATATAACTCACTATTTTTAAATCATGCCTGGAGAAAGAAAACAAGAATGAGACAGACCCAGAAGCACTAGCTTGGAAAGGTGCACACCCTATATTAGTGGGAAAATGCAAGTTGCGGAACAGGATAGTATAATATTATTCATATTTTTGGAATAAAGAGAAAACAAACAGACAAACTCTAAGAGTGTGTATGTGTGTGTGTGTGTACACACAGACTTTTATGTACATTATTAAAGTTAATTTCACCAATTTATTCTTATTTTTTTAATGTGGCAACTAGAAAATTTTAAATTACATATGAGGCTCCCATTATATTCCCATTGCACAATGTGGATCTACAATATGTAAAAAGTTCCCACAAATCAATAAGAAAAAGACAAACTAATAGAAAACTGGACTAATGACAGAAGCATAAAATTCATCAAGAAGAACTACATTTGACCAACAAACATTCACATACACACATCCACACTTTACCAAACTAGCTGTGTGACTCTGGGCAAATCACTTTAACTTCTCTGTGCCTCAACTTTCCCATTAGTAATATGGAAACAATAAGGCATCTACCTCACAGGCCTGTTATGAGGACAAATGAGATAATCCTAGAAAAATACTTAACACAGTGCCTAGCACATATAAATGCTCAATCAGTGTTACCTGTTATCATTATTATTTTGTCAAAGAAAGACTCAGAGGCCAAAACATTTAGAAAAGAAAAAAATTCACTTGGAAAGAAATGCAAGGGAGTCCACCTTCAAAAGGACCAGCTAGCCCAATAAAAAGCACAACACAAGTATTTAAAGAAAACAACTGCGAAACTGCCAAGGTAACCAAGTTTTACAATAATCTGTTCACGATTTAAAAATAAACAAATAAACAAAGCAAAATAGTATCTTTCTCAAGAGATTACAATATCCACAAAAGTGTGACCTCCATTTGGGCACCAACATCGCAAAAGACGGAGATGAAGTAGTCTTTGCCAAGATTTATGGGAAATACTCAAGGTTTCAATATTGGAGGGATGTAGGCTCAACAGACTGACCCTGTATTCTTGGTTTATCTCAGGGTACAAATTGCTATTTCTTTATCTTGACTGATAGACACGAGGTACTTAGTCATAATGGAAGCAAGAGAAAGTGTTAGCTTTCCTTTCATATTATTCGTGGGCAGGGGGTGGGAGGTGGGCTGAGCGAGGCGGGGGGGGGGGGGGGGGGGAGGAGGGAAGGCGGTGGATCTAGAAGCAAATGCACCAGACTGCAAACAATGGTTACCCCTGGGAAACAGGATGAGGAAAAGAACTTACTATTTACTGGCTGTTTCTGTAGCATTTGAATGCTTTACATGTTCACAAATTACATTTGTAATCTGTAAAGGAACTAATAAGATCATATAAATGTTAAGTATCTAAGTCATCCCCTGTTTCTTTCTAGTTCTTCCACAGCAGATGGGATAGTTTGCTTTCTAAGCTTTTCAGAAAAAGATTTATAAACCATGCATTTTCTCTACAACCCATCTCCACCTCTTCAGTCCATAGCATCTGCCAGGAGACCCTTAGTATGCAATTCCAAATTGGGAGACACAAAGAATGACAGCCAATGAATGGGGGAGGGAGGAACTAATTCCTTCTCGCTTCATTATTAGATCTCCACCTTGAACCCCAAGATTCCCAACCAGTGAGGTCCTTCAGAGTGAAATCTGGGAGTTCTAAAGCTGCCACGCTCATCTCTCCATATCCTAACATTTACCCAGCAGATATGCCATAGACAGCCCCTTCCTCAAGGACCAGAGGAGGAAACAGATTCATAAGAGAACTCATGGCGGGGGTGGGGAGGGGGGGGGCAGTGGAAGGAGAATCCATAGCTAATACTGAAAGAGGCTTTCATCTGTCTTTCAAGCCAACCAAGGCCTCAATTCTAGACGACTCAGCACCTCCCTTAGGAGCCCCGGCAACATGGTGGTTTGCAGAGAGGAGGGTCACATACAAGATGCCAGAGTGGCAGCAGGTGATGAAGGTTGAACAAGACTCACTCATGGCTTGCACCCAAATCTCCCTCAGCCAGGTCACCAGCCTGGCTCTGCTGACCTGTAGCAAACAACTCATGTGGCTCGGGAAGCTTCCATTGCTCAGGGGCAATGCACAGATATATAGATGTACCCCTCAGTATGGCACAGGCTTACTGTTCTTCCCACTTGAGAACATGGAACTGGTGTTTTCATCCAAACAGCCAGGAGTTGACAATATTCGGGGAGGGAGGAGTCTCCCTATATTTTCCCTCTGATTACATCAACACCAGTGTGTTGCCCTAACTAAGTGCATCTCAGAACTCGGTTTTCCAAAGCAACACAACAGGATAATGATCAATTTAAGAGCATTTTTGAATGTGCGTAATTTTACACTGGATTGCAAAAAAACATAATTTTAAAAAAATGAACTGGATTGTGGGGTCTAACATTCTACACATTGACTTTGATCTGAAGACTACAAAACAAAGTTCCTGGGGTGCCTGGGTGGCTCAGTCGGTTAAGCATCCAACTCTTGATTTCGGCTCAGGCCATGATCTCATGGTTTGTGACTTTGATCCCCACATCAGGCTCTGCACAGATGGTGCACAGCCTCCTTGGGATTCTTGCTTTCCTCTCTATCTGCCCCTCTTCTGCTCTCTCTCTCTCAAAAAATAAACAACAACAAAAAAAAAAAACCCAAAGTTCCTCAAACCTAGGTCCTCAGAGATTCTGCTCCAGCAAGAGGCAGACCCTGATCATCTATAATTCTGATAAGTACCCCAGATGATTCTACTGTACCCCAAAGATCTTAGTGTTGGAGGAAGAACAAGATAGACAGTGGCAATTCACAGTAAAAGCTAACATTTATTGAGTATATACTATGTGCTGGGGCAATGCTAACTACTACTATTAAGTCGTTGGCTCCTCTATTGTGAAGGAGATGCTTTTACCATTGCCCCCAATTTACAGATGAGAACTATACAGATGTATCAACCTTAGAAGGTTGATAACTTCCTCTAATTCTCACAGCGACTAACACATGGAATTTGAACTCAGCTCTCTCTGGACTTAGAGCCCATGCTCTATTATGTGCTTCCTTGGGATAAATCTTTTTTTTTTTTTTTTTTATGTTTATTTTTGAGAGAGAGAGTGTGAGCAGGGGAGGACAGAGAGAGAATGGGAGAGAGGCTCTGAAGCAGGCTCTGCACTGATAACGGACAGCACAATGCAGGTCTAGAACTCATGAACTGTGAGACCATGACCTGAGCCAAAGCTGGATGCTCAACCAACTGAGCCACCCAGGTGCCCCTGGGATAAATCATAAGGTGGTGGGCACCTTGACCTTGTAGGGCATTAAGGACAGCTGCCTAGACCAAAGGTTTTCAATTCTAAGAATCTTAAAAAAAAATTCTGCAGCAACAGCCCAAGTGTCCATCAACACATGAATAAATGAACAAGATGTGATATTATACAGACAGTGGAATGTTATTCAGCCTTAAAAAGGAAGGGGATTCTAACCCATGCTACAACAGGGCTGAACCTTGAGGACACTGCTTAATGAAATAAGCCAGGCACAGAAGGACAAATATTGTATGATTCCACTTATGTGAGGTACCTAGAGTGGTCCAATCCATAAAGACAGCAAGCAGAATGGCAGTTGCCAGGGGAGGGGCTGGGGGTGGAAGAATGGAGGGTTTAATGGGTACAGAATTTCACTTTGGGATGACGGATGGTGGCGATGGTCACAAAACCACTTCAGTGACTGCCACTTAATGCAACTGAACCCACACTTAAAAATAGTTAAAATGGTAAATTTTATGTTATATGTATTTTACCAATTTTTTTTTTTTTTTTTTTTAGAAAACTGGTATTTGGTCCCCATACCAATTAAATCTGAATCTTTTCAGGACATCTATCTGTTTTTAAAACAAAGAGGGGCACCTGGACGGCTCAGTTGGTTAAGCATCCGACTTCAGCTCAGGTCATGATCTCGTGGCTCACGGGTTTGAGTCCCGCGTCGGGCTCTGTGCTGGCAGCTCAGGGCCCGGAGCCTGCTTCGGATTCTGTGTCTCCCTCTCTCTCTGCCCTTCCCCTCCTCACACTCTGTCTGTCTGTCTGTCTCTCTCTCTCTCAAAAATATATAAATATTAAAACTAATAATAAAACAAACAAAAATTACTAGCCACATGTTCGTAGTAAATACTCAGGGTTGAGCACTCCAGAATTCCGGTGCTCATGCTGTTGGAAGTTCTGGATATCATTGCAGGTTCCTGCCTTCCCCTTCACACCAGTCTTTTGAGCAAGCCCCATCACTGCCGAGGCCCCCTTCACTGCTGAGGCCCCCAGCTTGTTGCTAAGGTGGCCAGAATCCAAGAATTAATGCAAGGTTCTGGAAGTGGAAAGCTCGGTGTTCTACTGGGTGTTTCCCTGGCTTGTAATGGTCTACATGTGCTTCATCCCCCTTAAAAGTCCAAGAAGAGGAACAATCTATCACTGAAGTGCGGCGATTTTGGGATGAAGAACAGAGGTTTCTACTGAAATCTGCAATTCACCACACTGATCAACCTCCATCTGTAACTCATGAATACTTATTTCCAGACTTCTTTGAGCTGCAGCAGAACTTTTGAGGGGATTGTCAGCAGTAGGAGTTATGATAAGGAGGGTTTATTAGAGGACTGTTCAGCTGCCCTGGCCATCAGCCCAGCAGCAAACATTCTCTGAGCACCTCCACTTTGCCCTCCAACGAACTCATATTCTGCAGGGAAATGGATATACATCTCTCACCCACTAGCCAATACCTATTTCTTGAACTCCTACCATGTACCAGACACTGCTCAAAGTACTAGCAACTAAGGTGATATTTAAAATATTCAGCAAGTATTTAAATACGCAACTAAATATTCAATCAGGATGGGGCCAACTGGTAACCCTGAAGTTGCTGGATCATGGGGAAGTCTGCGGGGAGTCAAAGGTGTGAGGGCCACGCACGATGGCTGGGGGGCCAGGAGGGGAGGGGTAACTGCTATTTACCAGCCAACCAGAAGTAGTTCAGTATTTTACCAGCTGGGAAAGCCATATGAGTAGGTACGAGTTGAATGACAGCTTGGCTTGGGGATAGAGGTGAACAGTTCAGCCAAGATCCCTGACCTCACGGATTGAACTTCTAGTGCAGGAGAGGTGAACTTTTTCTGTAATGGACCAAACAGTAAGTATGGTCTCTGATCCACTACCCAGCTCTGTCGTAGCATAAAAGCAGCCACAGATAAACAAATGAGTGTATAGTAAAACAAATGAGTGTAGTGAACAAATGAGTGTGGCTGTGTGCCCAACAAACTTAATTTATAAAAAAAATCAGCAGACTGGGGGCACGTGGGTGGCTCAGTCGGTTAAGTGTCTGACTTCGGCTCAGGTCATGATCTCAAAGTTCATGAGTTTGAGCCCTGTGTCAGGCTCTGTGCAAACAGCTCAGAGCCTGGAGCCTGCTTCAGATTCTGGGTCTTCCTCTCTCTCTGCCCCTCCTCTGCTCATGCTCTGTCTCTCTCTGTCTCTCTCTCTTAAAAATAAGCATTAAAAAAGCAACAGTAGGCTGGACTTGGCCTATGGGCCAGAGTTTGCAAACCCCATTCTGTTGGACGAGACATGCATACCTGTACATTAGACAAATATTTATCAAGAATCTTCTACAGGACAAATATGGCACAAGGCACTGGTACAGTGTGCTGAACACCAGATAGTGGTCCCTGCCCACATAGCACTTCTACTCTAATAGGAGAGTCCCAATCAATCATTTTAATGTGCTATGGTAAATGCTAAGATGAAAATAATCAGCAAGGGGAAGTAAGTCAGCCCAGGGAGGGCTTCCTGGAGGAGGCGATGATCAGATCAGCCTGAGAAACACATGTCTTTCCTTGTGGGTTGTCGGTCATCACCAGCTCTTCCCTTGTGTCCCCCAGTCTCTGAACAGCTACAACGATGGAGACATCGAAGGATCCAAGCGGCTTGGGAGGAATGCCAAGTGGGTGGCCATCGCCTCCATCATTATTGGCCTTCTGATCATCGGTATTTCTTGTGCAGTTCACTTCACAAGGAAGTAAGTAGGCTCTCTGAATCTGTCCCAGTGTAAAATGCCTTCTCCCGAACGCCCGTTGGAATCTGCTAGGACAGGTTAGGTTATGTTCTGGTAGCAAACGATGCCAACGAAAAAGAGTTTTCGTTTTCATTTCACTGGTGTTATACAAACCATGTCGTTTTGTGGACAGTCTCTCCCCTGCTCAGTCACTCAGTGTCCAGGCTATCCAAAACTCCACCATCTTCCAGCTGCTCTGTGTAGAACAGGGGTCAACAAAACTTTTCTATAAAGGGCCAGAGGGTAAATATTGTAGGCCTCTGTCACCATCTCAGTCGTGACTACTTAACTGCCACTGCAGCACAAAAGCAGCCATATGCAATATGCAAATGAATGAGTATGGCTGTGTTCAATAAAACTTTATTTACAAAAATTGGTATCTGGCCCATGGGCCATAGTTTTCCCATCTCTGAGAGACGAGAGAGGAAGACCGGAGAATCCCACATGGATTTTCACTGCCTCAGTCCCTTCCTCTGCCTTACCATCTGATCTGCTGAATGATTTCATGATTTTGACTCAACTAGCCGACCTGTTCTTACTGTAAGAGCAGAAGGGTTCCACATATTTTTGGTATTGCCAACGTGCTCTCGTCTCACAAAGAGATGGATGCTGTTGCTGTTTCTCTCTGGATTTGGACACATTTATCCTGATTTCTCTAACCAGCTCAGATGGGCTCCATCTGCTAGAATCAATGACACTTTCCGTCAGAGGCTTGACAGGGGCAAGGTCGTGCAATGGACAATCAAGACCTGGAAATGACAAGCCCAGATCCATCTCTGCCTCACTGTGTAGCTCCTGGCAAGGCAGATAAGGACTCTGAGAAATCTTCTAGCTCTTCCCCCAGAGCAGGGGGTTAGCCACTCCCCCGCCCGACACCATGTCCCTCAAGCTGAGAAGGTCAGCCTCTTTGAGTTGGTTTCAGAAAAGGCTCACCTGGTGGGCAAGGGAGGACGCAGACACCCATCAGCCTGTCAAATCAGCCAACCCAACCTTGGCAGTCAAGAGGGTAGTCCATGTCAACTTCCTATCAGAGGAGCCAGACCCAGGAACAATCAGGGCGGCTGAATGGAGGGGAAGATGGGAAAACAGGAAGTGTCACGGGGGGGGGGGGGGAGGGGGGGGAATAGATGGCTTTGACCAAAGAGAGGAAAAAGGGACACTAAAACATCAAAGGAAGTTTCTTGCCTGCAAGATGAAAATGGATGGTGTTGGTCTATGAAGAAGATGGGTAGAGAATAGATGTGCACACACCAACTTTATCCTTTAAGGAAGGCATAATGTGCTCATGTGTGAGTACGGGGCTGTGGGGTGTGGGGCCAATGGTGCCGGTTTGGCAACAGACTGCCTTGGCGCAGTTTCCCCCTCTGCCACTTACCTACTGTGAGACTGACGGTCAGCCAAGCGCTTAACCTCAGTTTCTTCTGTAAAATGAGGATTATAGTAGTATAATCCACTTAAGAAGGCTATTGTGAAGGTTAATTAGATGACCCACAGCATGTGTATAGCATGATGTCTGTTCCTTAGTTGGTGCACAAAAATTGCAGACCATTCGGGGCACTTGGGTGGCTCAGTCGGTTAAGCGTCCATCTCTTGGTTTTGGCTCAGGTCATGATCTCACAGTTTGTGAGATTGAGCCCCATGTCGAGCTCTCACTAACAGTGCAGAGCCTGCTTGGGATTCTCTTCCCTCTCTCTCTGCCCCTCCCCTTCTCTTGTTCTTTCTCTCTCAAAATAAATAAATAAACTTAAATACATATATAAATGCAGGGGCGCCTGGGTGGCTAAGTCAGTTGAGCATCCGACTTTGGCTCAGGTCATGATCTCACAGCTTGTGGGTTTAAGTCCCGTATGGGGCTCTGTGCTGACAGCTCAGAGCCTGGAGCCTCCTTCAGATTCTCTGTCTCCTTCTCTGCCCCACCCCTGCTCACGCTCTCTCTCTCTCTTTCAAAAATAAATAAACATTAAAAACATTTTTTATAAAGTTTATATTTATTTTTGAGAGAGAGAGAGAGAGAGAGAGACTGAGTGTGAGCAGAGGAGGGGCAGAGAGAGAGAGACACAGAATCTGAAGCAGGCTCCAGGCTCTGAGCTGTCAGCACAGAGCCCGATGTGGGGCTTGAACCCATGAACCGTGAGATCATGACCTGAGCCAAAGTCGGATGCTTAACCGACTGAGCCACGCAGGTGCCCCAACATTAAAATGTATGTGTATATGTATATATATATATACATATATATGCAAACCATTTACTAATCCTATTATTACTGCTGTTATCAACATGGCTGGGAGAGGACTTCAGAATTTAAGATGCTACCAAATAGAGCTCATGGCTTTGCACTCATGAGCTAATTTCAAAGGACAGTGTTCCAGGGGAAAAAGGCCAAGTCTTGGCCTAACTCCTGGGAACTTGTGAAAATACATACTGCCCAGATCAGTGTTGAGCTGGGTTATAATAATAGCAGCCGACACTGACATAGAACTTAATAGGCCAGCTACTGTCTAAGCTCTTACATGAATTAATCCCTGTTGAATCCCCACACAACCTCCCCACTTTGCAGATAAGAAAACTGAGACTCAGAGAAGAGAAATAACTTGCCTGATGTCTCACAGCTACTTAGAGATAAAGGCAGGGTTTAACCTGGGATAATCTGGCTCTGAAAGCTGTGTTCTTTTTTTCTTTTTAAACGTTTGCTTATTTTTGAGAGAGAGACACACACAAAGTGTGAACAGGGGAGGGGCAGAGAGAGAGGGAAACAGAGTAACCGAAGCAGGCTCTGCACTGTCAGCACAGAGCCCGGTGTGGGGCTCAAACTCACATACTGTGAGATCATGACCCAAGCCGAGGTCGGATGCTTAACCGACTGAGCCACCCAGGTGCCCTGAAAGCTGTGTTCTTAACCACAGTGCCACACTGCCTCTAAGCCAATAGCTAGTATACTCAGTAACAAAACCAGGAGATAGCACTCGACTTGTGGCTAGCTCCAGAGCTGATTTATATGGGGGTGGTATGCTGAGGTTTCAACCTACAAAGAGCAAACAAAAAGCAAACAAACAAACAAACAAAAACCTGTGATGAGACAGGACCAAGGGTAGCAAAATCAAAACACTGCAGGAAGGAAGCAGGAAGCACTGCAAGGAACACGCATGAATGTTCCCAGTTACAGAATAATACGAGTGGTGGGGACTGTGGTGTTCGAGAGCACAGTCCAGCTGATTGTTACCACTTGGAATGCAGACCCCGTGGAGCCCATTTTTCAAAAGATATTAGAAAGCTAGGTTTTCATTTCGACTCTCCTGTTTTTTAGATGTTGACAACCAATTCACATTATGTAAACACACGGTGAGGGCCAAAAACAAAGCAAGACGAAAAAACATACAAAAACCACATCTCCAGCCTGGACATCATCTGCTTTGCAGTCTCTGGTAGACAATGTGGCTTTCAAAGATCAGTTTGCCCATTAGATACCATCCAAGCAGTCCTACAAGGGACACAGAAGTCTTCACATATGGGGACTTTCTCCATTCTTAATATAAATATTTCTATCCGGAGATGAAGCATCGACCCGTATATGCTTGTGATTGAGAGTTTGTTAGCAGTGGTTCCTAAGAAACAGTGTTTCACTGTGTTTGGAGCCTGGACTTCAGTCCTGGCTTTACTAGGATACAAATCCTACTTCAACTACATAGACCACCCTGGCAAGTTACTCTCTCAGCCTCAATTTCCCTATCCATAAAGTAAGGATAGAATTACTTCCCATCTGTATGGTCAGGTTCCTTTCAGATACCTTTCCCTCCATGTTATCAGAGAAAACAAAAATATCTTCCAGAGTTAGAATCCCAAGGAGAAACTCAAATATAAAGGCTTTGTGTGCGTGTATGTGTGTGTGTGTGCGCGCATGTGTGTGTGTGTAGGAAAGAAACTAGCCCTTAGAGAATGAAATCAATTCTATCTTCCATTAAGACCAATAACGGGCCAATTTCTCAGTAATCCTTTGAAATAAAATTTCCCAGCCCTAGGAGGAATTGAGTGGCAATGTGGAATTACTAAGACAGAGGTTTCTAACTTTGAGCTGTATGCAAGTTACCTGGGGAAGTTTAAAAGAAGTTGGTATCAGGGCCCCATCTCAAAAGATTCCAAGTCGCTAAGTCAGAAGTGAGGCTCAAGAATCTGCATTTTCCAGCTCCCCATTCCTACCCTGGGGTTTAGACACAGGTGGTCGGCTCAACCCTCTTTGCCAAACGTCCTCCCTCCCAAACCCAGAAGGAAGAATGCGCTAACAGAAGCTGGCCTTTAACAGAGTGGCCAGTTTTCATTTACATCAGCAAAGTCATCATCCTAAACGTGTCGTATCTCATTCATTGCCAAGGAGGGGAGTCAAGTTACCCCCAAGGAGAGTACCCACAGGAAGTCTCTTTTGTAACAATCCTCAAGGCAGCACTGAGGGGTTCTGGGGAAGTCTGACTTTAGAGGAGCCCAAGCCTGGATAGGAGACAAAAAGCCTTGAATAGGTGACTTTTCTGATTCTCATTCAAAAACTGTCTGAAATAAACAGACAGTTTAAAAACTGTCAAATCCTGCCTTAAAAAAAAATTACTCTTTATCCTTATCAACAACACAGAAACTAATCCCGAAGTCCTGACCTTTTAAAAAATTACTACGTGTCCTTATCGAGAGAATTGTAACCAATCCCTTCCCTCCCAAATGATGGAAATCCCAGGTGGATAAACTTGGGTCATAAGAGTCTTTACCCAAACTCAGAAAAAGGTCTCTTTCAATAGGATATCCATGTAAGCCATGTGGCAGTTAAAGAGAGATTTGGGACATCAAATCCACAAAAACTGGGAATCACTGACACTAAAATATTCAACAGCTTGGGACAGAATGTGGCACTCTCAGAAGAGAACTATTCTGGGGGCGCCTGGGTGGCTCAGTCGGTTAAGTGGCCGACTTCGGCTCAGGTCACGATCTCGCGGTCCGTGAGTTCGAGCCCCGCGTCGGGCTCTGTGCTGACAGCTCAGAGCCTGGAGCCTGTTTCAGATTCTGTGTCTCCCTCTCTCTCTGCCCTGTTCATGCTCTGTCTCTCTCTGTCTCAAAAATAAATAAACATTAAAAAAAAAATTTAAAAAAAAAAAAAGAAGAGAACTATTCTGGTGCAAACAGAATCAGAAACTTGCAGGCTCTCACAGTCAGAAAATTCTCTGCTCTCCAGCTGCTAGGGAAAGGGGAGAAATGAATCGCACAGAGCTGAAAAATTTAAATGTTGCTGCAGTCTATTTATCAATCGAATCGTTCAAGTCCCCAGCCTAAATCAACCTGTCTGCAGGCTTTTACTTTCTGCTGGTGCCTTGAGGATTCGAGCAAAGTGAGGTTATTCCAATCGTGTTTCTCAAAGTCTCGGAGTCACCTGTGACAAATTCAGCTGGGATGTTTGTGAAAATGCAGATTCGTGGCCTCTAATCAAGACCCTGAGTGGTCCTGAAAGATGCATTATCACAAGCAATCCCCCCAAAAATAGTTCTAAGCATTCCAAAGTTGCAGAAACACTGTTCTAGGGCTTTGCATCTGATGGAAGAACACTCTTGCCTGTGTATGAATATGTGCCACAAAACAAGATGTTTTTTACATCTCGAAGACACATCTGCTGCTTCGTCCCTACTCCCCAGTGCACTTTACACACCTCCCAAGTTTGTTCTTCCCTCTCTCCTCATGATCAGGCTCATGGTCACATATCTGATGCCCTGCAGAATTCAGTGGAATTTCCTTAGCTGCAAAAACAGTTGACTGTGACAAAGCTTGCGTATAAAGCAGACAAGTGTCCCACCAGAAATATGACAAATGATATTCAGGAAGGTCTCACCTTACTGAGGGGTGAAGTTCGAACATCAGGGCATCAGGTGAGCTTTGAGTATAATCAAAATTCATCTTGGAAGCATCTACGGTGGGGGGATGCCCTATTAGGGATTCACACCCGCCCTGTATCCTGGTCAGCCCGATAGACCCAGTGTTTCCACCGGTGTTGGAAGAGATGACATTCCTTGGCTTGAACACCAGCTGAAATAGTTGGCATGGCATATGTTCAACACTGGAACCACGCCCCAAAGTCACACAGAAGGAATAGGAGTCACATTCCCACCCATCCTCATGACCATTGTACACGGTGATGGCCAGAATCTCCAGCTCCATTTAAAGAGTTGCTTTTTTCTTTTTGAAAAACATGTATGGTTCATTCACCACACACACACGTTCATTCACACGTACAATGCCACTCCACTGAATTTATGACTCTGGACGGCTGTGTAGGCATCTAAATAGCCAGGCAGGGCCCTACCATGTATTAAAATTGCTTGTTTGTCATTCTTAGCAATAAAAGCCTTCATGTTCCAAAGTTTTCATTCAGGAAGAACTTGGCCTCCTAAGTAGATTAAGGATCCCATGTGTCTTCCATTAGCAGACACAAAGTTAGCAAATATTAAGCCATTATGCACTGGTAAAGCTTATGGCTTATAAATAAACCGGAATGAGTCCTTTCCTGGCCTCAAAATATCCTTCATTGCATTAGGATTGGAAATAAGCATATGTGTCAAGGCAGGAAAGAAGCAAAAAGTTGGCCTTTTTGCAAAAACATAAAAGCAAATTCATCTTCTTTTCTATATTACTGGTTGGAGTAAAACTTCCTGGGGATTGGTTTCCACAGACGTGTCTGCAGAGAATTTTGGTGATTCCATTATGAAAAATGGGGAACATTACCTATTCCCAAAAGGTCAGAAGGGCCTTTCTTTGTTGGTTCACATAAGCTGAAGTCAAGACAAATCACACCTAAGTCGTCATCAACAATGGAAAGACTGTGGCTTTGAAAAGGATATAAACTTGTGGACTTTGACAAATAAATCAAAATAGCCGTTAAAAAGATGTTCAACCAGTGACCAGAGCAACAACAGAATACTGGGGTCTTTTGACTGTCAGATTGAAACAATTAAAAAGATGGATAATATCAAGGTTGGCGAGAGTATGAAGAATTGGATACAAAACAACACTGTTGGTGGAGGAGTAAACTGAGTCTTTGGAAGGTCAACTTGAATACATCTATTAAACTTGAAAATCCATGTGCCCACCCACTCAGCAATTCTATTTCTGAGTATCCTCCCTAGATACAAGTGTACAAATAGGCACGTGAAACAGTAGCTCTCTTCCCTGGTTGCACATTAGCGTCACCTGGGGAGCTTTAAAAACTAACAATGCCCAGGGCCTACCCTGGATCAGTTACATTAGAATCTCCAGTGATAGGACCAAGCATTCATAGGTTTTAGGGCTCTCCAGATGACTCTAACGCAGCCAGGATGTGCAGTGATGTTCACCGCAGCTGGGAAACCATGAAACAACCTAAATGGCCATGGGTGGGAAAACGATTAAGTACCCAGTGGTTTATTCATAGGACGGGATACCACACCACAGTTTAAATATACATCGTCCTGGGGCGCCTGGGTGGCGCAGTCGGTTAAGCGTCCGACTTCAGCCAGGTCACGATCTCGCGGTCCGTGAGTTCGAGCCCCGCGTCAGGCTCTGGGCTGATGGCTCAGAGCCTGGAGCCTGCTTCCGATTCTGTGTCTCCCTCTCTCTCTGCCCCTCCCCCGTTCATGCTCTGTCTCTCTCTGTCCCAAAAATAAACGTTGAAAAAAAAAAAAAATTAAAAAAAAAAAAAAAAAATAAATAAATATACATCGTCCGTCTCCCATACTATGGCTTTAGAAGGCCCCACATGATCTCGCTGCTGCCTCTCTTTATCTCCCAGCACATTGCCCCCTCACTCCTCCACTTCAGCTATACTGAATTCCCCTCTCTTCTTTGAGCAATGCAAGTATGCTCCTGCCACAGGGCCTTTGCACTTGCTGGTCCCTCTACCCAGAATTTTCTTCCTCCTGATATCCAAGTGGCTTGTTCCCATCTATCCTTGAGACGCTTGGTCACCTGTTAGCAGAGCGGTTACCCCTGACCAACTTCTCTAAAATAGCACCCACAGCCCCACCCTTATTACCTTGGTCCTCTTATTCCAACTTTACTTTTCTTCCTAGTACTTACTACTCCTTGCAAAACTGACTGTATAATATATAATTATGTGTAACTTATTATATTGACATAAAATTATACATTTTATATATTAATATGCATATAATCATACACTTTCATGGTCTATTTTCTCCTAGTAGGATGAAGACTCCAAAAACATTCTTTTTTATTTGAGAGAGAGAGAGAGAGCGCAAGCAGGGTAGAAGGGCAGAGGGAGGGGAAAAGAGAATCCTAATCCTAAGCAGGCTCCACACTCAGGGTAGATCCCAGTGTGGGGCCCCAATCCCACGACCCTGGGATCATGACCTGATCTGAAATCAAGACTCAAGACATTCAACCAACTGAGCCACACAGGCGCCCCAAAAACATTTTCACTTCTGTCATTGCCCATAATAATAGAGCATAACATTTTACGGTTCTTCCTTTGAAGCTAAACTGTTGGGGTTTGAATCCAGGTTCTGCCTCTAAGTAGCTGTGTGCTCTTGAGCATGTCTTTTAACCAGTCTGTGCCTCAGTTTTCTCATCTGTAAAGTGGGGATAAAACAGCACCTAGCTCACAGGACTGGGAAGATTCAATTGTGTAAAGCACAATGCCTGACACACGGTACTCACTATGTAACTGCTGGGCACTGTCATCACCAACACCTAGAGCAGGGCCTGGCGTGTAAATATTTATTGAGTAAATTAATGAATGAATATGTGTGTGTGTGTGTGTAACCCATATCTTACGTATATATGATACATACGTATCATATATAGATAGATCATTATCCCATGTATATAAACACACACAAGATGAATTTCTAAGTGCATGCTTGCAGATTTAAATGTAGAGAAAATCACCTGGAAGATGCACACAAAATGCTAAACAGTGCTGCTAACCTTTTAGGAGGAGAATGAGGTTCAGAAATGCTCACAAAGCAGTTTGCTGCATCTGTATCATTTGTGGGTCGGATTTTTTTCTGTTTTTTGTGGGTGGTGGTGGTGGTTGTTGTTGTTGTTGTTGTTTGCATGGGCCAAGTGTAAAATCAAATATGTTTCAGATGTGACATTTCTCCAAAGGAAGCCAGTGCTTATGCAGATATGCTGGCCCAGGTCTGCACTTGTTTAATCAAGGCTGATCCCTACAGAGAACGGAAGCCCTTGGCTGGAGAAGGCCCAGGCCTGCTCTCTCTCTCACTCTTTCTCACCGTCTGTGTGTACCCCACAGAGCCTGAGCGGCCAGCAGTCAGCCGTGAGCATGGAGGACGGACCTCATCCACACACACCCCACCGGAGTTTCTGAGGAATGGACCCTTGACTTCAGACTGTGAGATCTTTTCCTCCAGGACTCTCCAGAGGCAGGTCCCTGGCAAATGAACTTAAAAAAGAAAAAAAAAAAAAAGAAAGGAAGGAAAAAAAGTCCAAAATTAAGGAAAACCAAGCAGCACAGACAGATCAGCCATCACAGATTTTTTTTTTTTTTTAAACAAAAAGAAAAACTCAAGTGTCACTGTCTGAGTTTAGTGAAGGCCTCTGTGTCCATCCATGCCTCTTCTGCAGAGATGAGCCTCAGGATATCTCAGTACTTCCACATGGGGGCTGGGGGTCTACATGTGGGGGGAGAGGGAGGTCCTAGAGGCTGGCGTCCGCCAAGTCGAGCGCAAACATTTGCAGCATGTTTAAAGTTGACAACGGAGCTGAATCTGTGCTTTTTGTCCCCTTTTAATTTTACATGTCATAGCTAGTGGGTCCCCCTCCATCAGTTGCTCCCTGCCACAGCCCCCAGAGTCCCCACATCACGCACCAAAGAAAACAAATGAAGGGTCTTTCTGGCCTTTTGTCCCGACCTCAATATTCCGATGGTCCTCTCCCTTGCTTGTACCCACCGCTGCTCACCTCACTTTTCACTTCAAGACTCTGAGACTGTACTTAGTGATCAATTCTAGGTACAGGAGCACCTTCCCCATCCCAGTGTTGGGGATAAACTGGCTGTTTACGGAATGTGCTTTATTCAAACCATCCCCCCCCCCCCACTCTTTTTTAGCAAGTCTCAGGCAAGATCTTTGATTTTCCTGGATGCCTACCTGGAAATACCACCCACTGTATTTCTTTTCTGTCAAACGTAACCCCTTCAGGTGTGAGTGTACTGGCTTAATGATGCCATTATTCTGCCTGCCAGAACTTGCCAACCCAGTGTTTCTCAGATGCAGGGCAAACCACTGGCGGTACACAAAGATCATTTTTAAGTTGTTTATAGACATAACATTAAGTGATGCAAATCACAAAGTATGTTTCCCCTTTTCTATTCTTTCTCAACGGCAAAGAGAAAGCTTCTGTTTAGTGCTCACGGGTCCTTAACACCTTTTCTGTTACTTTGGCTCTTTTCCCTTCTTCATAAAGGAAGAGCAGGCCTCAGGTTCAAAGTCTTCTGTCTAGATAGAATTTAATAGCAGAGTCCTGTTTTCGTTGTATTTCTTAATTACCTTCCATTTACAGTTTCCCCTTAGGGACGTGATACGTTGTTTCTATTCAAATAAATTTACTTAAGAAACCTAAGTGGACTCAAAGAAAATATCAAGGGATTAACACAACAGGTGATATGTACATGTGGCAAAAGTAACTTCAAGAACTACTATCAGAAATACAGTGGTAATGAACTTTCCTAAGCAAGAGAAAAGGCAGCTTATTCTGAGTGAATGAACAAGAGGCCGAGAATTAAAACACCTGTGTCCCAAGGCCTTTTTTGCCACTCACAGGCTATGCAAGCTGATTTTTAGGAGAGTTTCTTAGCCTCTCTGTGCCTCGAATTTCTTCATCTGGAAAATGGAAATGAGAATACCTGTCTACATACCTCAGAGTGTTGTTAACAAGAATTAATCGCCATAATAGATGTGAATGCCCCTGGAGGGAGATTCTAAGTGCTATACAAATACAAAGCAGTGTTCTTAGATTATTATGAATCTCAGGCATTTGTTAAAATCCTGGACCCCAGCAAAAAATAAACGTTGATGGGCATCAGATTCCACCTGTCATCTCAGCCGGATGTCTGTCATGAGCCAGCACTTGTCCCAGGAGGAAACTGAATCAGGGCCACGAATTCTCAGCACGCAGAGATCCTAACGTCATTCCAGTATATTGGATCCTGATTTCTGTTTCAGACATCTTGTTTCTTGTTTGTTTGTGTTTGGGTCCCTGATCTTTTACCCAAATCAAATGAAAAGTGTTGCTGAGAGGCAGAATAAAAATGGTTTTAAGCAAGCCTGTTTTCCATGGTGTATAAAGTTGTGTTTTCTCGGGGTTCCCAACCTTCTAGAGGGAATGGGCTCCTGGATCCCAGTCTAAGCCTGTAGGGAAGACAGAGAGAGGCCGGGGATGGGGCTGGAGAGGTGTCAACTTGGAACTAACTTAGGCCTGAAATGCCCTTCCAGGAGGCATTGAAAATGTTAGACACTGAAGTCACTAAATAAGGTCCCTGGGCTCCAGAGGGGGTCTGAGTTTTGCTGGGCTTTGGGACCTGGCAGAGAGCTTTCATATTGATAAATTGGGATGATGTTCTCCTCCAGGGCTTCCTGCAAGGCTGAGATCATCCTTGTTCCACTCCAAAAAGCAGTCAGAGGGGCGCCTGGGTGGTTCAGTCGGTAAAGTGTCCAACTTCCGCTCAGGTCATGATCTCGAAGTCTGTGACTTTGAGCCCTGCATCGGGCTCTGTCTGACAGCTCAGAGCCTGGAGCCTGTTCTGGATCCTGTGCCTCCCTCTCTCTCTGCCTCTCCCCCACTCACGCTGTGTCTCTCTCCCTCAAAAAAATAAACATTTAAAAAAAAATTTTTTTTTAATTAAAAAAAAAACAGCTAGAAAAAGGATTGACCAAGTGCATCAATCAGCCAGGGTACACTTTCAGCAAGACAGTGACCAAAAAAAAAAAAAAAAAAAAAAAAAAAAAATGGCTAGAGCAAAGAGTGGAGTTTACTGGTTCCTCTAACTAACTGCAAATTCCATAAATAGCTTCAGGCATGGCTGGATCTTGGTGCTCAGCACTAAGAACTCCTACCGGTCTCTCAGCTTCAACTTCCTGAGTTCATTTTGGTTTCATAGCAGCATGCTGGCTGTCAGCAGCTTCAGGCTTCTCCTATCTGCTTAGCAATGCCTGTAGAAATGGTGTGTCTGTCCCCTAACAGCTACAGGGGGGAAAACATTCGATTCAAAATAATGCAAGGGGCACCTGGGTGGCTCGGTCGGTTAAGCGTCCGACTTTGGCTCAGGTCACGATCTCACGGTCCGTGAGTTCAAGCCCCGCGTCGGGCTCTGTGCTGACAGCTCGGAGCCTGGAGCCTGTTTCAGATTCTGTGTCTCCCTCTCTCTCTGACCCTCCCCCATTCATGCTCTGTCTCAAAAATAAACGTTAAAAATAATAGTAATAATAATAATGCAAAATTGATTCAGAACCAGAACCAGTCCATCAGTCTGGATACCAGCCATTAACGAACAGGCGTGGCCACCCTCCCAACACAAATTGAATCCGTGGCCAGGGGTGTATGGCACCCTCATTGGCCGCACCTGGCTCACGGTTCAGCCAGTGTAACTGAGGGTGAAGTCAGATCCACCCAAACTTTATGGGTCGAGGGTGGAAGAAAAGGATGGTTTCCCAAAGGAAAACCAAAGTGCTTTTACCAGAAGAAGGAGAGACAGAGGCTAAGCAGAAAAAACAACCACTGTCTGTATTAGGCATGCTGCCTCTTACTATGCCTGCTACAAACAGGCCAAAAGTGATGTAATAGCTTTTCAGACAATTTCCCCACTCTGTTGTCACTCTCATCCACTCCCTTGTCCGATGGCTATTTACAGAGCACCTGTTCACCCATGGGTGAGGCTTTGGAGATTCCAATATGATAAAAAGAGATCCCTGGGAAGGGTTCACAGTGGGGAGCAGGCACATATACGATAATTAGAAGAAAACATTAGGATGCTAAGACAGGCGTGAACAGTGTTATGTTGTCACTTGGCGGGAGGGACCGCTGGCTGTACCCGAGAGGGGAGGCCTCAGGGAGCAAATGTCCCTGTGCATTGCTAAGGCTGATACGGCTACAGCCCTTGAAGTTGCCCTATCTTTGGCCACAAGTTATGGGCAGAAGCAGATGCAGACATAAAATCGCTGGCCTCAGCTCCTGGATCAGCAAATTATCTCTGGCCTACACCAAGACAGCTGCATTCAGCAAAACAGCATTATGCATGTATCTTGATATGTAACCCTAGATCCAGGCTTCTAAATATAAGAGACAGTTTTGGGCCACTGATTACAAAAAAAAAAAAATTATTCTAAGACAGCATCCACCTTCATTGCTTACTACCAATCCTTAAAAAATACTCGTGGATGTTGACTATTTGAGCCTGGAGAGTTACCTTATGAAAACAGGCCCCTGAACCCACATACTTTGAATTCCAGTTTTGACGCACGCAAAAAAAGAGGCCTAAAGACTAGTCAAGCGTCACCCATCATTTCTGGAGAAGTCCCAGAGAGAAGGAATTCCCTTTCCAATACGGATCTGTTTGTTTATTATTTCTTCCAATAGAGATTTATTTATCGGATGTCAGAAGAAAGAAGTACAGGGTTGCCTTTGTGCATTTTTGTGGGTCGGGCATCTGCGTCTCCCCTGCATTCCTGGTTCCAAACCTCAGGTGAGCGGCCAGGTCAAATCTGTGATGGTCACAACCTCCATCCCTCTTCCGGTCTGAGTGCACAGCTCACCGTCAGACACTGGCTCAGTGAGGTGTCCTGCCATTTAATTTTCCGAAGCTGTCTGCTCCTGGCACTGCCACGAGGTGTCGATCCTGCCGGGTGACACGGAATCCCACGCACGAGGACTGGTTGTACTTCAGAGTGAATATATTGACAGGGGCCCAGGAAAGGCCAAATCCTGCCTCTGTGGAGGTAACAAGGGGCTTGAGGACCAGCACAACACAGGGCCTAACGCAGATCTCAACACCTAGTGGGCAAGGTGAATAAATATTTCTCGAGCCACTACCAAAGCTCATCTAAACGATTACAATAGTCTTCTGATGGGTCTCCCTGGTGTATTGGTTGCTGATTGGTCCTGTAACAAATACTACAAGCTTAGTAACTGGAAAACAACCCACATTTATTGCCTTACCATTTGGGAGGTCAGAAGTCTGAAACAGGTCTCACTGAGCCAAAATCAAGATTCCAGGAGGGTTGTATTCCTTCCTGCAGCTTCCCAGGGAGAATCCATTTCCTTGCCTTCTCCACCTTGTAGATGATACCCACATTCCTCGGCTCCTGGCCTCCTTTCACCTTCAAAGTCAGCAATCACCACTGGGTCTACTTCACATGGCATCTTTCCCGTTGTGACTCCTCTGACTTCCTCTTCTCCATTTAAGGACCCTTGTGATTACACTGGGCCGACCCAAGTAATCCAGGCTAATCTTATTTTAAAAGCAGCTGATTAGCATCCTTAATTCCCCTTGCTGTGTATCCTAACAAACTCACAGGTTCCAGAGATTAATCCGGGGACATTTTGGGGTTATCATTTTTTTTCCCACCACACCCTGTTTTCACATTGATCCCCGTCCAGCACTCACAGCAGCCTGGGGTGATCTGGAAACCTGAATTAAACAGAACTACGTCATTCCTCTGCTGAAACCCAACCCACACAACCAATGGCCTCCCAACGCAACTAAAACTCAAACTTTTAACATGTAACCCTACGTGATCAGACCTTTTTCCCTTTCAGATCTCATCTCCTACCACTTACCCTCCCTCCCTCTGCTGCAGCCCCACACTGGCCTTCTTGCTACTCTCCAAACATGCCAAGATCATTCCTGCCTCGGGGCCTTTGTATGTGCTGTTTGCTCTGTCCATAACACTGATTCCCGGATTTTCTTTTCCTCTTCCTCCAAGTCTCGGCTTCTTGGAGAGGGCTGACCTAACCCCCTCCAAGGCAGCCTACAGTCTTCTATTTGCACTATCACACAATCCCCAGGGCGTTACTTCAAGGTCTATCACAATGGAGTTGGATACAGTAATCAACTATATAATTATCATTGAATATTTGTCTTTCCCGGCAGACTATCAGCCCCTATGAAAGCAGGAACGCTGTTCATCTTTTTCACCCCTGCTTTCACGGTGCCTGGCATATACAAGGTTTTTGGTAAGAAGGAATAAATAATGAAAGAGAATAGAGGGTGTGGAAGGAAGGAAGGAAGGAAGGAAGGAAGGAAGGAAGGAAGGGCAAAAGAAAAGAGAAGGGGAAGAAAATAGCTGGAAAACTTAAGGAACTAAGAAGAGATTTCAGCAGATCCTTAGTGCTGGGAGGCACAGTTTGGAGTTAAAGTTCCACCAGATTAGAGAAGCCTGGGAACCCCTCAGTCTTTCGTTGAAACTCAAGAGGAGTCACACATTAGTGGTAAAGATCACATCAAAGGACTGAAGTCTGGAACACACAAAACCAAAACAGACCCACCCAAAAGAAGTCTAAAATCATGCCTCCATTGGATAAAGAAGAGTCATCAGTAATTTCACTGTCAGATAAATCAAAATCAAAACCCAATACTTTTCTGAGGCAGATACCAGAACCCCAGTTCTCTGCAATATATCATACGCAACGTGCGGCATGAAATTTAAAAATTACTGAACATGTGAAGCAGCAGAAAAGCATTATCATCAAGAGAAGAAACAGTGATAGAAACAGACCCAAAGATACTGCAGATGTTGAAATAAGTAGTCAAATGCATTAAAATAAAGGCAATAAAAAAGCGAAAGGATCTAGAAGAAAAGGTTAATATAATGAGTAAAGAGATGGAGAATTTCAGGAGAGATATGGAAAGTAAGAAAAACTAGAAATCCTAGATCAGAAAATTACAAATTCTGAAACAAAATTTGAAAATTTTGAAAATTCTGAAACAAAATGTTTGTATGATGTTAACAGTATATTGGACAACACAGAAGAAAAGATCAGTGAACTTGAGGACAGGTCAATAAAAATTATTCAAACTGAAGCACAGCAAAAATAAAGCTTCAGCAACTTATAGAAGAATATCAAGCATCCTACCATAAATGTAACTTGATTCCCAAAAGAGGAGGAGAGAAAGAGACAATGGAGCGGTAAAAAAATTTTTTAAAGAAATACTGACTTGGGACACCTGTGTGGCTCAGTTAGCTGAGCGCCCAACTCTTGATTTTGGCTCAGATCATGATCCCAGGGTGGTGGATCCAGCTCCGTGTCAGGCTGTGCACTGAGCATGGAACCTGCTTAAGATTCTCTCTCCTTCTCCCTCTTCCCCTCTCCCCAGCTTGTGCTCTCTCACTCTCTAAAATTAAAAAAAAAAAAAAAAAAAAATACTGACTTAAAATTTTCCAAATGTTATTAAAAATATCAGCCCACATGTTAAAGAAGCTCAAAAAAAACCCTTAACTGGAAATATTCAAGGAAAACCAAATTGCTGGAAACCAAAGTTAAAGAAAATAAATAAAAAACCAGGGGGGTGGGGGGAGGGGTGAATCGATTACATACACAGAAACAATAGTGAAAATAATTGACTTCTCATCAGAAACAATGGGATACAGGATACATTGGAATGACAACTATAAAATAAACAACTGTTGGGGCACCTGGGTGGCTCTGTCGGTTGAGCCACCGACTTCAGCTCAGGTCATGATCTCACAGTCCGTGAGTTCGAGCCCCACATCGGGCTCTGTGCTGATGAGCCCCGCATCGGGCTCAGATCCTGGAGCTGCTTCTGATTCTGTGTCTCCCTCTCTCTCTGTTCCTCCTGATCACACTCTCTTTCTCTCTGCCCCTCCCATGCCCATGCTCTCTTTCTCTCTCCCCAAAATAAATAAATATTAAAAAATAATAACAATAAATAAACAACTGTCAAACTCCAAGTGAAAATATCCTTTAAATAGAAAATGAAATAAAGACATTTTCAGCCAAACCAAACAAAGCTTAGAGAGTTGGTTTCCAGCAGAAATGAACCACAAGAAATGCTAAAGGAATTTCCTTTAGCATGAAGGTAGGGAAAACCAGATGGAAATCAGTACCTATGGGGAAAAAAAAAGTTCTGGAAATGTAAAATGTGTGAATAAATAGAAAAGACCATAATCTTCACCAGAATCTCAACATGACTTTTTGCAGAAACCAATCAGCTGAGTCTAAAATTTAGATGCCATAGCAAAAGACCTAGAGTAGCTGAAACAATTTGGAAAAAAAAGAGCAAAGTTGTAGGACTCATACTGCCTGATTTCATGACTTACTATAAAGCTACAGTTATCAAGAAGGTGTGATATTGGTGAGATAAGACAGACATGGAGATGAATGGAATAAGGAACATGTAGGGTCAATGGATTTTTGACAAAAGTGCAAACGCTGGGGTGCCTGGGTGGCTCAGTCAGTTAAGCGTCTAACTCTTGATTTTGGCTCAAGTCATGATCCACAGTTTGTGAGTTCAAGCCCTGCATCAGGGATTCTCTGTCTCTCTCTCCCTCCCTCTCTTTGCCCCTCCCCTCCCAAAATAAAAAAAAAATAAACTTTAAAAACAATGCAAAAGCAATTCAATGGGGAGAAAATAATGTTTTCAACATATGATGGCGGAACAGTCTGACCTCCATATGCCAAAAAAATGAACCTCAACCCATACCTCACATGGTAATATAAACTGACTCAAAATAGGTCATAGATCTAAACACAAACCCTGAGGGGCACCTGGGTGGCTCAGTTGGTTAAGCGTCTGACTTCAGCTCAGGTCATGATCTCTCAGTTCGTAGGTTCAAGCCCCACATTGGGCTCTGTGCTGACGGCTCAGCCTGCTTCGGATTCTGGGTCTCCCTCTCTCTCTGTTCCTCCCCTGATCACACACACACACACTCTCTCTCTCTCTCAAAAATAAAGATGAAAAAAAATTTTTTTAATAAAAACATAAAAAAACATAAAACCTGAAATGATAAAACTTCTGAAGAAAATATAGGAGAATATAGAGTAACTAGAACCTTTGAACACTGCTGGTGGAAATATAAACTGGCGCAGCCATAATGAAAACAGTACGGCAGCTCCTCCAAAAAATAAAAACAGAATTACCATATGACTCAGCAATTCCACTTGGGGGTATATACCAAAAAGAACTGGAAGGGGACTCAAAGAGGTATTTGCACTCTGATGTTCATAGCAGCAATACTCATACGAGCCACAATGTGGAAGCAACTCAGGTCGATGGGCGAATGAACATACAAGCGTGGTGTATACACATAATAGGATACTATTCAGCCTTAAACAAAAAGGAAATTCTGAGCCAACTTACAACATGAATGCACCATGAAGACGCTATGCTAAGTGAAATAAGGCAGTCACTAAAGGACAAATGATGTGATTCACTTATAGGAAGTAGTCAAATTCAGAGGCAGAAAATAGAACAATAGTTGCCAGGGGCTGGGGGGAAAGAGGGAGTAGGAAGTTATGGTTTTAATAAGTATAAAGTTTCAGTTTTGCAAGAGAAAAGAGCTCTGGAGATTAAGTGGTGGTGACAATTTTGCAACAATGCGAATGCACTAATGCCACCGAACTGTACCCTTAAAAATGATTAAAATGGTTCTTACACCATCCACAAAAATAAACTCAAAATGGATGAAAGACCTAAATGTAAGACAGGAGGCCATCAAAATCCTAGAGGAGAAAGCAGGCAAAAACCTCTCTGACCTCAGCCACAGCAACTTCTTACTCAACATGTCTCTGGAGGCAAGGGAAACAAAAGCGAAAATGAATTACTGGGATCTCAGCAAGATAAAAAAGCTTCTGCACAGCGAAGGAAACAATCGGCAAAACTAAAAGGCAACCAACAGAATGGAAGAAGATATTTGCAAAGGGCTAGTATCCAAAATCTATAAAGAACTTATCAAACTCAGCACTCAAAAAACAAATAATCCAGTGAAGAAATGGGCAAAAGACATGAATAGACACTTCTCCAAAGAAGACATCCAGATGTCTAACAGACATATGAAAAGATGCTCAACATCACTCATCATCAGGCAAATACAAATTAAAACCACAATGAGATACCACCTCGCACAGTCAGAACGGCTAAAATTAATTCAGGCAACAACAGATGTTGGCGAGGATGCAAAGAAAGAGGATGTCTTTTGCACTGCTGGTGGGAATGCAAACTGGTGCAGCCACTCTGGAAAACAGTATGGAGGTTCCTCAAAAAATTAAAAATAGAACTACCCTATGACCCAGCAATTGCACTACTAGGTATTTATCCACGGGATACAGGTGTGCTGTTTCAAAGGGACACATGCACCCCCATGTTTATAGCAGCTCTATTGACAATAGCCAAAGTATGGAAAGAGCCCAAATAGCCATCGATGGATGAATGGATAAAGATGTGGTATATATGTACAATGGAGTATTACTCAGCAATCAAAAAGAATGAAATCTTGCCATTTGCAACAACATGGATGGAACTAGAGGGTATTGTGCTAAGTGAAATTAGTCAGAGAAAGACAAATATCATATGACTTCACTCATATGTGGAATTTAAGATACAAAACAGATGAACATAAGGGAAGGGAAGCAAAATAATATAAAAACAGGGAGCGGGACAAAACATAAGAGACTCTTAAATACAGAGAACAAACTGAGGGTTGCCGGAGGGGTTGTGGGTGGGGGAATAGGCTAAATGGGCAAGAGGCATTAAGGAAGACACTTGTTGGGATGAGCACTGGGTGTTATACAAGGGGATGAATCACTGGAATCTACTCCTGAAATCATTATTGCACTATATGCTAACTTGTATGTAAATTAAAAATTAATTAATTATTTTTTTTTAAGTTAAAAACAGAGGGGCGCCTGGGTGGCTCAGTCGGTTAAGTGTCCAACTTCGGCTCAGGTCATGATTTCACCGTTTGTGAGTTCAGGCCCCGCATCAGGCTCTGTGCTGACGGCTCAGAGCCTGGAGCCTGCTTCGGATTCTGTGTCTCCCTCTCTCTCTCTCTGCCCCTTCCCCGCTTGTGCTCTCTCTGTCTCTCTCTCTCTCTCAAAAATAAATAAACATTAAAAGTTAAAAACATAATTATCATATGATCCAACAATTGCACTACTGGGTATTTACCCACGGAAAGTAGAAACAGTAATTTGAAAAGATATATGCATTCCTCTGCTAATTGCAGAATTATTTACAATAGCCAAGATATGGAAATAACCCAAGTGTGCCTTGATAGATGAATTAATAAAGAAGTTATGGTATATGTAAGTTATAATTCTAAGTGAAATATGTCAAAGACAGACAAATGCTGTATGATTTCACTCACATGTGGAATTTAAGAAGCAAAAGAACCAATAAAGTGAGAAGTACAAAAATTATTTTAAATGATTAAGATGGTAAATTTTATTTTATTTATATGTATTCATCATGTTTTTCATTTTCTTTTTTTAAGTTAATTTATTTATTTATTTAGTAATCTCTACACCCACCATGGGCTCAAACTCACAACCCCGAGATCAAGTCACATGCTCTACCTACTGAGCCAGTCAGGTGCCCCATGTTCTTTATTTTCTATACTTTATGATGTTTTGACATCTTGGGCCCTCAGTGACTGGGAAGAGACTGCACCTCCCAAGATTAACTGATTTCTACTGCTGGTAAATGACTTGCCTGGAATCTGCAATGCAACCAATCCACAGCCCATACTCTGAAGCACATTCTCCATCTGGCTTTTACACTCCAGCAGGCAAAATCTCTCTGCCCTAATTACCCCAGGGCCCAGACAACCAGGGACCATCCTTATAGCCCAGGGCCCAACAAAACCACAAGAAGGGCTTTTTGCACATGCTCTCCCCTCACCCTCTCTACCTGCGGCCAGCCTGACTGGCGTGGCATATCCCCTCCTCTTGGGAACTGAGACTCATAAACTATCTTTTCAATGGCCATCATCTCCTGATCTGTTGACCTAACCATACATGAATAAGTCCAAAATCCTGGGTACGTTTTATAGCAGCATATTGTATATTTTTGTGTATTTTATTGATTTATTTAACTTACCTATTTGCATATTATTGTATATTTTTTAAAAATAAGTAATTGTTAAGAGTATTGAGGAAGATTGACATATCAATTATGACATATCTATCCTACCTTAGTTTGGTATGGTAGCTAGGGGTGAAGATAGAAGAGACCAGTTTCCTGCATCTAAATCCTGGCTCTACCACTTACAAGCTCTGTGAGGTTGGGCAAATTACTTATCCACTGTGCCTCAGTTTTTTCGTCTGTAAAGTGGGGGTAATGATAGAATGCACCTCTTATGGCTTTGTGAGGGTTCAATGGATTCAAACAAGGGCAGTACCAGGTATACAGTAAGCACTCTATAAATGTTAACTATTATTGTTATAGACTCTGCAGCCATTTAAAAAATGAGGGAGATCTGTATGTGCTGACATGGAAAAAGACACTAAGGGGGAAAAAGTCCCCACTGTGTCAATTTTTTTTTAAAAGGAAAGTGATATAAGCAAATACTTCTTCCGGAAAAGGTTATATAGTTATAACAAAATATGCCCCCCAAAAGCATACTAGAAACTCTCAACAGGTTATTTTGAGGAGAAGGAAATAGAGCTCTAGTAGAAGGTATGAGGGGAACTTTTGTATTTTATTCAGTATCTCCTATATTACTTGATGTTTTTACCATGTTCGTTCATACTTAAAAATAGACATTCAACTTTTTGGAAGACCATGGGAATATTTCTCAATGTTCTTCATTGCCACCTAGGGGGTTCTGGAGGTATTGCCTGCCATCATCATGGTCATTTGTTTAAACTTAACTATTTTAATAAGTGATACCACCTTCTGAATTTAGTATCTTACACCAAGCAATTCATAGCCTCCAACTTCCGCTAATGAGTTTTGCAACAATAACGAACACAGATCCATATTTATAAAAGTCAATAGATGCTAAAAAAAAAACAAAAACAAAACAAAAAGAAAAACAGACAAAAAAAAACCCCACCTTGTTTGATCTACTTCACTGAAAGATTCTGGCTTCATGTTATAATCTTGATCGGCCTGAACCACCGGCCCCACCCAAATGATCTCACCCTGCACCCAGTTATCTGTCCATAACGCCTAAATTTCTACATCAACATGGTTGCCTGACTTTGAATATTGGTTCCATGACTTCCTATCTGTGTGACCTTGAGCAAGTCACTTCACCTCTTGGCTTCAGTTTCTTCTGTAAAATACAAATGATAATAACAATAGTCCCTTAAAGGATTCTTGGGAGCATTATGAGTTGATATATCAAGCACAATGCCACTCACATAATAGAGTTTGATAAACAATTTTCACTGGTAACACCTACAGTCTTCAAATTTCAACGTGACGCTTCTGCCAGGAAGCCTTCCCTGATTGGCTCACATTCCCCTCACAGATCACATTTCTCCTATGTAGCATTTGTCACAGATGACTGTTGAATGATTGTATGATAAATGTCCATCTTCTATAAGAGGATCACAAGCCCTATTAGCACAGAGCCTGGGTCTGGTTTTACCCACCATTCTCTATCCCCAGCATCTACCACAGGGCCTGGCAGATAGTTTGTGCCACACACAATTATTGATAAAGAAATGGACTAATGAGGTTAGAAAGCTGAAGGCCTCTAAAATATTAAACGTTAACTAGAACAGATGTCACAGACTGGTTAGGTTCCGACAGGCTGCACAGGAGGCCTGGACTGGAAGGGTCATCCAAGGATAAACAAGACAACTCTCACCTTTGTCCTAGGACTTGCCCTGTTTTTTCAGTCGAGGTGAAATTCATATAACATATATAATTAATCATTTTAAAGTGTACAATTCAGTGGTATTTAGTGCAGTCACAGTGTCCTGTAACCACCAACTATATTAAGTCCTGAAACATTTTCATCACGCCAAAAGAAAACCCAATAACCATTAAGCAGACACTCCCCATTCCCTCTTAGCCCAGCCCCTGGCAACCACCAATCTGCTTTCCATTTTTATGGATTTACCTATTACGGATATTTCTTATGACGGAATCCTACATACACGTGGCCTTTCGCGGCTGACGTCTTCCACTTAGCATAATGTTTTCAAGGTTCATCCACTGTTAACAGTGTGTCTACAACTGACCGCTCTACAACTGACCGCCTTGTTAACAGCAAAAGCCTCAAGGCATTTATTTACAACCGCCCCGCCTCCCCCCCCCCCCCCCCTTAGTCTACGTCTACCAAATCCAAAGCGACTCTCACAGAGACTGAGCTTGCTGCCCTCTGAGTCCCGAGGAAGGCCCACCAAGGCCCTCAGCAGCTCCGGGCCACGACCCCAGGGCTGGAGCCCTCTAGCCAGCAGGCGGAAGGCTGGGCTGAAGCCCAGAGGGCAGGGATGGCCCTGCGGAGGCAGCCCTGCGCCCTCGGCGGCCCCTTCTCCTGGCGCGGAAGTCAGGCACTGCACCAGACACGGTCCCAACCCCACGGCCTCGCAAGGCCAAGCACTCACGTGTCGCCGCAGCTCCCGGACGCTCATCAACTGGTGCTGCACCTCCAGGTAGATGGGGCAGCTGTACGGCGCCTGCGGGCCCACCAGGGCGCGAGGGAAGGGGGAGCCGGCCAACCCGGCTTTCCCGGCCTAACCCGTCGCCCCAGTCCCAGCCCGCCTATTGGTGGATTAAAAAAAAACGTAGGTCGAAAGTTATACCCGGATTTTCACCTGGGAGGGGTAGGGGGCGGGGCTCCTAACCCCAGTGGTTCAAGGGTCAATTGTACTTCTCCTTTTTAGGCCTGGGTAATATTCCATTGTGTGGAATATTCCAGTTTATCCACTCATACCTTGATGGACATTTGCATTACTTTCACCTTTTGGCTGTTGTGAAGGGTGCTCTCCAATCCTGTTTTTGTTTTTTCTTTAAGCCTGCATGGTATGTCAGATCATGAAGACTGAAATAGCAGTGTCCTGTCAGCCACGAACTTGTATAATTCAGCAAGCCATTTTGCCTCCTCTGCTGTAACCCAAGAGGTTCAACCAGGATTTTTGTGCAAGTAATTTATTTGGAAGGTGATTCCGAGTGCTTATTTAGGAGATGATCCTAAGAAGTGACAAAGGAAAGAGAGGAAGGAAGCCAACAAATTTAGTGTACCTTTATGATCAAGTTAACTGTGTTGGGCATAAATTGGTTCAGTTCCACTGGGGACCTCTGTAGTGGACACAGTATGGAACATATCTTAGAAATGTTCCACCCACTGGCCAAGGAGCTGCAATATCTATCCACTAACTACTGTCTGTCACTGCTGAGGACTGCTCACAAACTATCCACTGTGTGGCCCCTCTGGTCTCCCCCATGTGCATGCCAAGAATGCTCTAGAAGGCCCTCAGATAGAGTCACATGTGCTTACAGTAGGAAACTTTGGGCATACACAGAAGGATGCACGGAGATTGCAGATGGGATGCAGGGGTCATCAACAAGGCATGTTAGAGGGCTTATCAAACTCATCCTCAGATCCCTAGGAGCTCACGTTTTAATGAGACAAATACAGATTTCTTTTTATTTTTTTCACCTTAGTTGAATCTACGCATGAAAACTGCTTTAGTTTGTCAGTCATCTTCTTGGGAAAGGGAAGAGGTATACATCCTTTTCTCCTCCATTCCTTCAAAACTTCTTGATTGAGAGTAGATTTGGAGTGAACTTTGTTAAGACAGATGTGTTACCGGGGTGACTGGGTGGCTGGGTTAAGGGGCCGACTTCAGCTCAGGTCATGATCTCGCCGTTTGTGGGTTTGAGCCCTGTGTCAGGCTCTGTGCTGACAGCTCAGAGACTGGAGCCTGTTTCAGATTCTGTCTGTCTGTCTGTCTCTCTCTCTCTGCCCCTCCCTCTCTCTCTACCTCTCCCCTACTCGTGCTCTGTCTCTCTCTCTCTCTCTCTCTCTCTCTCTCAAAAAATGAATAAACATTTAAAAAAAAACAGATGTGATACCTTGAGCTGGGCACTTCTCACCTCGAGGTCTCAGTTTACTCTGTAAGGGAAGCTATTTCTTTAAAAATATTTTTTTTTTTTAATTTTTTTTTTCAACGTTTATTTATTTTTGGGACAGAGAGAGACAGAGCATGAACGGGGGAGGGCCAGAGAGAGGGAGACACAGAATCGGAAACAGGCTCCAGGCTCTGAGCCACCAGCCCAGAGCCTGACGCGGGGCTCGAACTCACGGACCGTGAGATCGTGACCTGGCTGAAGTCGGACGCTTAACCGACTGCGCCACCCAGGCGCCCCTAAAAATATTTTTTTATTGAAAATAAAACAAAGATACAGGAAACCACACAAAAGTGTGGTTTAGTGAATTATTATAAGGCAAATGCTTTAATAACCACTACCCAGGTCAAGAAATAGAATTTTGCCAGATATATCACAAGTCACAAAATGAGACTGCCAATTAACGTCTCTTCCCTGGAAGTCTACACTTATGAAATTTACAATTCTGTATTTTTATAATCAGTTGATTTCTAAAATTCAGCCCTACCCCTAAATTCTATGATATTATAAAATGTATATCAATCATTATGTGAATAAGATAACATTACTCCCATGCCCAAACCCTCCCATGAATTCTCACTGACTTTGAATAAAATCCAGAAAGTTCCACTGTGACTACCAAGCCCCAAAAGGATCAAGCCTTTCCTCCTGCTTTCCAATACACTCCCAAATCACCTCTATGTTTCTGCGGCATGAAAAACTCATACCCACCTCAGGGCCTTTGCACTTGCATTGTCCCTCTGCCTGAAACACTCCTCCCAAACTATTTTCTCATCTGACTCTTTCTTGTCAGTAAGGTCTCAGCTCAACTGTGACGTCCTCAGGGAGGTCCTCCATGACCACCTTATCTAAAGTAGTACCCCAGTCTCTCTCTCACATAATTTCATTTGTTTCCTACATAGTAGTAATCACTCTGAAATTATCCAGCTTATGTATGTTTGCATATTCGATTATGTATCTATTGCTACACAGGGCCCTTCAGCTTTGCAAAAGGATTAACACTCCTTTTCCTGTCATTCCTTTATCCACAGCACCTAAAACAAAGCCTGGCATAAATTGGCTCTACACAAATACTTGTGGACTGAATACCATGGAATGAGTTCATTTTACTTCTGAGCCAATGACTATCTCTCTGTCACAATGACAGTTGTGTCTTGGTGGAGAGAGAACATAGGATCATCTACCAAGAAAAGACAGACAAGTCTGCCAACATTGTGTTATTTACATCGGTGAGGTGAATTTCAGAAGGTCTGGTGGAAATCCAGGTAGGCCAGCTTACAACTCTATCTCAACAGCTCACACACACTGCAGTCTGTCTTAAATAAGGCTGCTATTAAAAAAAAAAAATGCCGCAGAATGAATGGCTTAAACAACAGAAATTTACTTTCCCAGAGTTCTGCAAACTGGAAAGTCCAAGATCAAGGTTCTGGCCCCCCATGGCCTTTCTTCTGAGTTTGCATGGAAAGAAAATGGGGACCGGGGAGATCTGGGACCCATGCTTTCACTGGGTTGTCTTATCTGAGCCAGAGTAGCAGTCTTGAAACTTTCTTCATGCATAACAGCACCTGCATAGCAGATAAAGGGTCCACAGCTTATGTGTTCATGAGCTCACCGTCCTCACGTCCATGGCCCTCCTCACTGCCTAGTGAGAGCAAGAAAGCTCAAAGAATGCATTCTGGGTTATCCTCTGGCTTGGCTTAAGTCCCTTCCGGGCCAGTAGAACCCTTTTGCCTACCCGAATTATTGCCTTTCCGGGAGTCTGTTTCCACCTTTACTCTGTGGATTCCTTTGGAGCTGGAATCATGGCTTATTTTTGTCTTATAAAATCTGTTTTTAAATTACAAAAGTAGTACATCCTCACAGGAGGAAAATTTCAAACAATAATTGAAAAAGAGAATGTCCCCTTTCGATCTGCTCCTGTTTCCAAACCCACTCCTCTCCCCAGGTGGGACCACTATTAACATTGTGTTGTATATATTTCCAGAACTTTCCATGCACAAGAATAATGATGCCAATAAAAGTGCTAACGTTTGTTGAATGTTTACTGAGTCAGGTGCTATGCTAAGCACTTTCTGTGCATGTTCTCAATTAATTCACAAAACAAGCCTATAAGGTCGGTGTTATTTAATTTCCTATTTCACAAAAGAGGAAACCAAGGGGACAGTTACAAAGTGGTAAAGCCAGAATTTAAACCCAGGCTAACTTCAGGGCTCATGCTCTTAACCTCTATTGTTCTGCCACTTGCTTTAGGATTTGGAATGTCATAGACACTTCTCCATATTTACCCACAGAATTCTATTTCCTCCTTTTTTATTTTTATTTTTTTAATTAAAAAAAATTTTTTTTTTAATTTTGTTAATGTTTATTTATTTTTGAGACAGAGAGACAGAGCATGAACGGGGGAGGGTCAGAGAGAGAGGGAGACAGAATCTGAAACAGGCTCCAGGCTCTGAGCGGTCAGCACAGAGCCCGATGCGGGGCTCGAACTCACAGACCGCGAGATCATGACCTGAGCTGAAGTCGGACGCTTAGCCGACTGAGCCACCCAGGTGCCCCCCCAAAAAAATTTTTTTTAATGTTTATTTATTTTTGAGACAGAGAGAGACAGAGCATGAGCAGGGAAGGGGCAGAGAGAGAGGGAGACACAGAATGTGAAGCAGGCTCCAGGCTCTGAGCTGTCAGCACAGAGCCCAACGCAGGGCTCCAACTCACGGACTGTGAGATCATGACCTGAGCCAAAGTCGGACGCTTAACCGACTGAGCCACCCAGGCGCCCCATATTTCCTCCTTTTTTAAAGTTGCTCATTATTCTATAAAATGAATTTTAAAAATTCATTTTGTCATTCTATTGCCACACCTTTTCAAATTTTGCAGTTTTTTATTTCCTTATTTCATCAAATCTAACATTCCATTGATTGTAAGGAGCACCCAGTTTCAGAGATTAAAATGTGAAATAAAATGTGCATCCTTAAAAAACATGTGCATCTTAGAATTAATGTAATATGGCATTAGAGACCCTGTGGCAGATGGACATGCTTCCATATAATTTGCATGTGTATATTTCTACAGAAGTTCCCTGGAAGTAAAATTGTGCACTAAGATGAAGGTACATTTTTTATTTTGATGGATACTATCGAATCTCCCAGGAGACCATTTATTTGTTGGTCATCTGCCTACTATTTACTTAGCACAATGCCTGGCACTTTGTAGGTATCAAATAAATGTTTGTTTAGTAGACAAAATGCATGACCTGGCCCAGCAAATGCAAAGCATTTTGAGATAATCACATGCGAGGGGCACCTGGGTGGCGCAGTCGGTTAAGCGTCCGACTTCAGCCAGGTCATGATCTCGCGGTCCGTGAGTTCGAGCCCCGCGTCAGGCTCTGGGCTGATGGCTCAGAGCCTGGAGCCTGTTTTCGATTCTGTGTCTCCCTCTCTCTCTGCCCCTCCCCCGTTCATGCTCTGCCTCTCTCTGTCCCAAAAATAAATAAACGTTGAGATAATCACATGCGAAACAAAATACAAAAACAAAAAACCTCACCACCACCAAAAAAAACCATGACAGTGACCGATAGATTAGAATATTTTAGGACCACAAGTGTATACACTTTTGCTAAAGCATTGGCCACGATGTGACAATCGTTAATAAATTAATTAATTTTATGCAGAATGATGTGTCCAAAGTGATTATAAAATATCTTACAAAATTACCTATCAAAAGGCTGTGCAATTTTTTAAAAAATACACTAGTAACTAGCATTTTATAATGCCCAAACCTACTAGTCTTGAGAAATTTCCTGAGATCTTATGGTCTGTCATTTTCTCAAACACCTGCAAGACTACTTGCATCAAAATCACCTGGAGTTCATATTAAAATGCAGACTCTACTCCAGAGCCTACTTCGGAATCATAATTTCCAGGGAATAGGACCGGGGAATCTGCATTTTATTCAGGCAGTGCTTCTAAGGCACACAAAAAGCGTGTGAGCTAGAGCATTAACCAGCTTTAATAGTATGAGTCTCTTAATTAGATTAACACTTTAAATGATCTCTTTGGCTGTCGAGTGCAGGATCAACAGGAAGTGGGTAAAGATATCTAAAATAGCTAATGGCATCACTCATTCCAGAGCAGGGAAAGCGGCCCAGACCGCCCTCGCGCTGGCACGCCCCCTGCCGGCTTTCCGCAGTCTCGTCCCGACTCCGGCCGCAGCAGCTCACTGCGACTGCGCGCCCCGAGGCCCCTGGAGCCTCCTTTGGGTGTGGCTGCCGCGCAGATCCAGACCGGAAGCGGAAGTGAGGTCGAGTTAGCCTAAGGCGCTTCGCCCGCTGCTCCCGCCCCCACCCCCTATCGCGACAGACTCTCAGACGCGCCGGAAGCGGAAGTTACCAGGCGGTGGGGGAGTTGTTGGGAAAGTGTCGAGCTTATTTTCGGCCTTTCTGAGTAACGCGGGCTGTGAAACGGCCAGTCCGTCCCGCACGCCTCAAACCGGTTACCGGCCCGGAGCCCTCTCCCGAGCGGTGTGGTACTCGGGGCTCCGACTGTTTCCCCAGGGTCCTTGTGACCCGTTAGTTGCGGGAGTCTCCTGCCCCTTCCCTGGAGTGAGGCCCCGTCCGGCTTCCCGGTGTCCCCGCAGACCCCCGCCATGGGCAACACGAGCAGCGAGCGGGCCGCGCTGGAGCGGCAGGGCGGCCACAAGACGCCGCGGAGGGACAGCTCCGGGGGCGCCAAGGACGGGGACAGGCCCAAGATCCTGATGGACAGCCCCGAGGACGCCGACCTCTTCCACTCCGAGGAAATCAAGGTGAGGGGGTGGGGGAACCCGGCTCCCCTTGATTAATGTTGAGGGGAGGAACCCCCTATTAGATTCCCCGCCACATCCTCTCAGAAACTTCGTAAGCGGGAGGGAGGAGTACTTAATTCTATTCACTTAAAAGCCAGATGGCCTTGTAAGAGCCCTCTTCGCAGTCCAGGAACCTGTGTCTAATTACCGAAGAGAAAGTCACCCCGAGGGAGGAGGAACTAACTTCGTTTAACATCATTAAGGAGAAAGCAGCTCTGGGACAGCGTTTCAAATTCTTAATTAATTAAGATCGTTGAGCTAGCAGCAGGTGAGCCCCGGTCGCTGCTTTCCCCTTAGGTATAATTAGTTTCACAGCCTTGAGAGATCCTTCCTCACCTTTACGGAGACGGGCCCTTTTTGTCGGAGCTGGTTTTGCAGTTTATTGTCGATTTTGGAGAGAACCCAGCGCACACGTGCAAGCTGAAAACAGAGTTACCCAGCTGACTGCAGTTGCCAGAGGCGTTTAGTTCTCCCTGAACTTGTGGTTCCCCCGGCTTCTTTAGAGCAGACTCAGAAAAGGAATTGGACTTCTGGAGGTCAGGTGAGTGAAGTGTCAGTCTGAAAAGGGGGCAGCCAGCTGCTACTCAACCTTCTCTCTCCTCTCGTGTAAAAATATGACATGATATTTTAAACAGACCAAAGCAGACATTTTTAAAAACATTTTTTAATGTTTATTTTTGAGAGAGAGAGAGAGAGCGTGAGTGGGGGAGTAGCAGAGAGAGGGAGACAGAATCCGAAGCAGGCTCCAGGCTTTGAGCTGTCAGCACAGAGCCTGATGTGGGGCTCGAACCCACGAACCGTGAATCATGACCTGAGCTGAAGTCAGACGCTCAACTGACTGAGCCACCCAGGCGCCCCAAAGCAGACATTTTTGCAGACCATATTTGGACATCCTAACTGTAGTCTGCTTTCATTCATCAAAACTTTAAAGATGAGCTTTGACTCCTGGTTCAGCCATATTCCTGCAAACCGCCTGATGGGGTGTGGTGTTTCCAGCTGCAGGGCCCAGTCCAAGGACACTTAGTGGTTCTGGCAGCTGAAAAGTATATAGTATAGCCTAAAAAAGGAAGAACAGATCCCTTAAGGACAGGGCAACAGAGCAGGCTTAGGAAACGTGGGGTCTCCCCAGGCCCAGCATGCTCTCTGTTAGTATCCAGTTGCGTATTCATCATCATTGCCCATTGGGCTAGTTGCCTGGCGACTCATTCCACCTTTACTCCTATTTTTTTCTCAGATGTTGGGCTAGGTGATCACATGATTTTAAATCCTCACTTGGATCTTGACTTTGAGTCCAACTCGAAAGAGCCTGCTCTTCCTGGGCGTTAAGTCCTGTGATTTGCACTTGCTTTCTGAAATTGTGCATTCCTGGGGAGCTGTGTGCAAAGTGAACTTTGAAATCCTGGTTCTCCAAAGACTTGACATCCCTTCCCCCAGAAATCATCGCGGCCCAAGGACGGCTGTTTAAGACACCACAAGAACCAAACTCCTTTCTTCAAGGAGTAACTTGTGGTTCTGCTGCTGCTGCAAAGCTCCTATAAGAAATATTTAGAATACAGAGGATCTGTGGAGAATGATTTTAAATAGTGTCCATTATCATTTCCTGAGATGTTACTGAGATGATGTAGCAGAGACACTGAATTGAATGCCCTAGACCCCTAAAAAAGTCATGGATTATTTTAGTACACTAGTTCACCATTTTGGCCGTGGTTATCACTTCCTCATTGGCAAGTGATTTTCCAGTCTGTTATTCTTTAATCTTTAGATCTTGTTAAATCTTAAAGAATGCAGGCTCATTTAAGATAAGCTCCAGTCAGTATTCGAAATGAAGATATTAGAAACTTGCTCAATGGCACCTTTTTTTTTTTTTTTAAAGAAATTACGGCGCTTTTTTTTTTTTTTTTTTTTTAATTATTTATTTTGAGAGAAAGCGCAAGTCGAGGAGGGACTGAGAGAGGAGAGAGCGAGAATCCTAAGCAGGTTCCGAGCTGTCAGCACAGAGCCCAACACAGGGCTTGAACCCAGAAACCATGAGATCGTAGAGCCTGAGCCAAAGTTGGACGCTCAACCAACTGACCCACCCAGGTGCCCCTGCTCAATGACACCTTTAAAGGTCTCTCCCAGCCTGGAACTCCTGTTCTTTTAATGTCTTTGGCTTCTGACTAGGAAATGTGTAAAAGGATCTAAAACCACATATATTTCAACCAGAGTTGGCTGTGTTTATTTCTCCCTTATTTTGGAATACCTCAGTTATACATTACTTCCCGTGCCTGAAGTTATTGTTTACCATAAGGAGGGTCAGTCTTTGTCTTACCTTTTTCTCCCTGGTGCCTGGATAGCACTTTGTGAATATTTTTTTCCCTTAGAATCTGGATTTGTGAGCTTCAAGTTGACAGCTCTGGAATTGTCTCATAAATTTTCACATACTTCGAATCTTGTTAATTCAGGGAAGAAAATGACATTTGTCAAGCTAGTCTTGAATTCATTGTACCCGCTTCCAAGTGAGTTCTATAGTTTCTTCTAAAATTTTGATGTAGATCTCTTTAAAAACAATATTAACAGCTTGTAATTATTAAGTACTTACTACATGTCAGATATTAATGCAGAGCATTTTACACGGACTGTCTCAGTCATTCACAACAACCTTAAGAAATAGTTGTTTTTGTTATTTTCATCTTGCAGTGGGGAAACCAAGGCAGAGCTGTTAGTTAATGAGTTTGAAAATGAACCTAAGTAGTCATCACTGCCTCTTTTTTAGAAGACTAGACAGGGTAACTGTGTGTTGCAGGGAGCCCACTGATGGCTTCCTGTCCCTGAGTAAACTGTTCCCTTTCTAGGCTCCAGAGAAGGAAGAATTCCTGGCTTGGCAGCATGATCTGGAAGTGAATGATAAAGCCCCTGCCCAGGCTCGGCCAACAGTATTTCGATGGACGGGAGGCGGAAAGGAAGTTTACTTATCCGGGTCCTTCAACAACTGGAGTAAACTTCCCCTCACGAGAAGGTAATTGCCTGGGCAATATTCACATATTTGTCTTAATCCAGGGATAGATACTCTGGTTTCTAACTGGTTTCTGCAGAGGAATAGAAAAGGATGTTTTTATAAAATGGATGCTGAATGGAAAATAATCTTGCTTAATGATTCACAGGGTTCAAATCTCATACCCAGTTAGGCTCTAGGTTTAGAGCACACTTAGGAGAAAACACTTCTCAGTTATGAGTATCTCACAGACATCTTTGACTTCAGATAGGTTTGCTTAGGCAAGACTTCTTCCTCAGAATGAGAAATCTATTTCTAGTGCAGTGGAGAGAGAGCACTGGGCTGGGAATCTTCAAGCCCAGAATTTGGGTCCATGTTGACTAAGCTAACCTGTTGGTAACACCTGAACCTCAGTGTTCCTGACTATAGGAAGGGAACATTAGACAGAAAATCTCTGAAGTTCCTTCTAACCTTTGACACTCTTTGTATTGCCTTTGTTTGGAAAGTACCTATTATTTAGGCATCATTAGCAAGACCATGGTAAAACCCTTGATCAGGAATCCTGGCACTGACTTCTGTCTCAAATAGTCAGTGAAAAACCGTCTTCACTAGTGAGTACTCTTGATGAAACAAAAGGAGAAATTGTGCCCTGCTGGGTGTGGCCTGATCACGGTCACAGGCCGCCCTCTTTTCCACTGGTAATGTGGGTATAGGAGGGGGACACTCAGCACAGTTAGAGTCATTTCAAGCAAAAAGCTTTCCTGGAACCTTGTTTTAGACGTTAAGCAAGCTTCTTTAGAGACCTGTTTGTGGTTCTTGGGAAACTGATCCCGTCTCCTGCCCAAGGCAGACTGACAGTAAAACTCGGCAGCGTGCAGTTTATCTTGAGTTGCTGTCCTCTTTGGCCTCCCAGATGCCAAGTGGTATTTTGCGGGCAAGTTGAAAAGGACGAATGCCTGTTTGTTGACCTTTTGATGGTAGGAATGTGGATTCCTGGCATTTGACCAAAGTGAGTCCTTAAGGAAACCTCTTGCAATGCTGCTTTCTTACGGCTTTTCTAGATTGAGGTCATTATACTGAATTGCCTACAGTGGTTAAAAATGTTTATTCTTTTGCAGCTAAACTCTTTACACACAAAGGTTTGGTTTCGTCCCATGGCCAGTTTTGTAAGTAAGCCTAAGTGGGCAGCTCACCCAGCTGAAATCCTCTGCTTCCTTTTTCGTTGCAGCCACAATAACTTTGTAGCCATCCTGGACCTGCCTGAAGGAGAGCATCAGTACAAGTTCTTTGTGGATGGTCAGTGGACACATGACCCTTCTGAGGTACTCTTCCTCCTGCCCTTGGTCCTCTGACTGCCTTCACAATCCTAACAGCTCACTTTCCTCTACCAATTGTTGCCAGGTCTCCTTGTCCTGCTGGTAAAAGTCGCTGTGTGTGGCTTAGCTAGATGGCAGTGTTAATTGTCAGACTTATGGGCAAACTTGATGGAGATGAGCAGGTTGGCCAGCCAGGAGATGAGACCTTCCAGCCAGGAATTCTAAATCCTTTAAAGAATAACTCCAGAGACCTTCCACGTTATGATTTCTGCCTGTCTGTCTCTTCCCAGCCAATAGTAACCAGCCAGCTTGGCACAGTTAACAACATCATTCAAGTGAAGAAAACTGACTTTGAAGTATTTGATGCTTTAATGGTGGATTCCCAAAAGTGCTCCGATGTGTCTGGTATGAACACAGTTACTTTATACCACGTGTGTGCAGGTGGGGCTGTGCAGTCTAGAAAGAGTCCTGTTTCTCTTGCCTCTCACTCTTGAGCTTGAGCTGCCCTGTCATGTGGATGTTTGTAGCTCCCTAAAGAGCCACAAAAGTGATTCCTAACTCTGTCAGGTCAGGTTGTTGAAATTTAGCCCCAAGGGAGCTGTAAGGCATTTTTTTGGTCATTTCCAGTATTCAGTAGGCCTGCTTAGCCACAGAGAGCAGATGGTGGAAGCAGAACAAGAGCTTGATCTCGTGCCAGGGGCAGGGCCAAGAGGCCCTGGGAAGTTGCACTGGGTCAGTGATGAGCCAGCTCGGGGGGAGCCTGCCAGCTCCCTGCCTACTGACGACCCTGTCAGGAGAGTCTCAGCCTGGACTTCAGTGATCTGGGCCGTCACTTATATGGCATATTAGCACCTTGCCAGAATCCCTTTGTGGGGAGAAAAAGGCTAACCACAGGAAACCGGCTAACTGCACAACCTGCTCGGTACCATCCTTAAAGAACTTTGCAAGAGTCAGCCAGGCCTCAAGCTTTCAATTAATTGCTTTTCATCCAAACCCACAGGAAGCAGCGTAATACATACAATTCAGGGGCAGTGATGTTTTGTAATCTAAGGCATCAGTGCCAACTCCACTGCCCCTTTTTGCAGGAGTGTAAACAATTCCTTGGACCCCTGTGGGAGGCAGTGAAAAGATTGTCCAGGATGGGACCTGATAGTCTAAGAAGACAGGTTCCGTGCAGTTTGCAGGATGATTCTTCATTGTCAGCTGGCTGGGCCTGGAGCTTCTGCCCCCATGATCTCTTACTCTTATCAGCTCAGAAACCACAGTGGTAAATTGACCATGGCGGGCTTGCTGTGGCTGAAAAGCCAGCTTGTTGAGCAGGAGTTGGAAATCCCAAAATAGTGTTCTTCTTTCTGGATAGCTAACAAATCTTTGAGAGAAGCCATTTATTTCTTTGTCAGATAGGTGGGAATAGGAGGATGGAGAAAATGCCCAAGTATCCCCCACTTACTGATAAATGTAACTTTAGGCCACATACCAAAGCTTTTAGTCAAGTTTCTGCAGCATAGACCACCTGAGGAAAGAAAACTGGCCCCTAACTGTTGGTAAACCAACATCAGGCTCTCCATAGACCTCATGTTTAGATACTCATTTTCTTAAAATGTGTATTTACTTCTATTGGCTCAGTTTTCTACGCTTGTTTTTCTCCATTTCCTGCTGTCATATGGTTGGGGCATACTAAGTGAGCCTGTACCCTAGAAAGTGATATTGAGGGAATTGGCAGAGCGGGGGCACATCAGGTTTAATCTTCCGCCCAAGGATTGGGCGGCCAGGACCCATCCTACGTGTCCTTTGACAACAGCTCAGTCCTTTCCAGCTGGCCAGACATCACTAAGTGAGCTACCTCTGACCTTATGAAATGCTGCACTTCCAGAAGCTTCTTTTTTAAAAAAAAAAAATTTTTTTTTTTTTAATGTTTATTTATTTTTGAGACAGCGTGAATGGGGGAGGGTCAGAGAGAGAGGGAGACACAGAATCTGAAGCAGGCTCCAGGCTCTGAGCTGTCAGCACAGAGCCCGATGCGGGGCTCGACCTCACGGACCGTGAGATCATGACCTGAGCCGAAGTTGGACGCTTAACCGACTGAGCCACCCAGGCGCCCCTCCAGAAGCTTCTTAATATCTGTATAATCAAGACAAGCAAGCGTTTGAAAGGAACCTGAGAGTGGTGGAGTCAAAGAGCCTGTAGAGATTAGATTTGTCAATTTTTTATTTTTGGTTTTAGTTTTGAAATGTACCAATGCCTCATATAACTTGTTTTCACCACTGTGTCTATAAACAGGCTGCTCTATCTTCCATTTTATTCTGGCTGGTGGTGCTCAGACCTTGGGCTTAGCTGCTTAAGCCTCGCTTGAAGCCCTGAGCGTCTTTGCGGTATTTGCCAGCCCAGCCCAAGGCGAGCAGCATTGTTCTGCAGGGCATGTCAGGTTAGGTTACTGAGAGCAGCTTCCTTGTTAGTCTGACCCAGAATCACCAGCTTTGCCACCACCGCTATCTGCTGCCAGGGCATCTGAGTTCATGCTGAATTTTATGCCAGTCACCCAAATTCCAGAAGAGTTTTCTCATTGCCTCTACTCTTCACCCTTGGGGCCTATATATATTCTTCAAGGGAATATAAATCTGTGTTGAGGGGACGAGGAAAACTGAATGGTGCCATAAATTCAGTGAGACTGCTCCTAGACCTCATAATTTTCAAAGTAAATGTCCTGTCACTGTCTCCCGACAGAGCTGTCCAGCTCCCCACCAGGACCCTACCATCAGGAACCCTATGTCTCAAAACCAGAAGAACGGTTTAAGGCACCACCCATTCTCCCTCCACATCTGCTCCAGGTCATCCTGAACAAGGACACGGGGATTTCTGTGAGTACACAGGCGTCTGTCCAGACCATCCTCCACCGTCCTGTTGTGCTGCTCCCCTTTCCAACTGCCTCTCGGAAGCGGTTGGGAAAAAGGTTTCAGTGTTGCCCGTTGGTGTTAACTGCCAGGGTCCCCCTCTGATGTGGGAATGGGCTACTGGTGAGATGTTCCAGAGTGTGGGTGCTGCTCTCCTGTTGCACAAAGCCTTTCTGAACTTGTTTTCCTAGTGCTTCACTCTTGCCTCAACCTAAGCCCCATTCCTTGTGAAACATGACGAGAAATCCATAACCATTCCTTGTCGGTAAGCTACTTAGTGGAACTCCTCCTCTGGCCCCTAGACTTCAGTATCTACTCTTAATCACCAAATTGTTTTCAGAAATGTCAGTGCTCTCAGATTAAAACTTGGGAGATCTGGCTGACACACATTTTCTCTGGGAAATTGATATTATTCGTAAAAAGAAGTATGTGTCCTCCAGGATCCTGAAGAGCACCCCATTATTACCTTGTTAATTTTCCATTCCGTTTCACTAAACATGCGCAGCACAGCCCTAATTCTTGGGAATCTGAGTGTTCTTGTGCTTTGTCCAAGCCACCCCCTGAAAGTCCCATGTTTATGAGGTGATAAAGCAGCCATGCTGCTTGTAGACTCCACATACAAGCGGGTACACGTGTGCTACGATGAAGAGCCAAAAGCATCCGTATGCAGGCGTCTCCCGCAGCGGTTGTGGTTTGCCCTGGGACATGGTTTCCCAGGCACCGGGTGGCCTCCCCTCCGTCCCCCCACAGTTATCCATTTCATTCTTCATGCTTTCTGAATCCTACAGACATGAGCTTGCAGCCCACTGCTCGGGAATGTTTAGTATAGATTTATCTTCCCGCTCTCTCTAAAAGTGTATTCATTGGACGGCTCTCTCTTCTTCTCTTTCAATAAGAAGATAGCCGTGGCCCACTAGAGGCCAAGGTAAAGCCTGACTGGAGACACACACCAGTGCATCCAACAGGCATGCAGGGAGCTCCCCTTAGACCATAAAGCATGACCCCCTCACCTCACCTGTCAGATCAGTCTTTCACTACCCAACTTAAGCAGAAAGAGGCATGAGAGCCTGCCTCCTTTCCATTGATACCTGGTGCTGTGAAATAAAGGGAGAATCTTCTTGATTTCCAAGTCCTAAATGCTCATGTCTACTTTTGTTTCTCCAACAGTGTGATCCAGCTTTGCTCCCCGAGCCCAACCACGTCATGTTGAACCACCTTTATGCACTCTCTATCAAGGTAATGACACTTCTGTTGCTGGTAGAGCTGTGTTTCTCAAAGTGTGCTGTGAGGCCCCCTAGCAACAGAATTACTTGGAGTGCTTATCTAAAGGGCAGCTCCTGGGGCCTGGTGCAGATCCACAGGCTCGGGTTCTGAAGCAGAACAAGAGTGTTTTTATTAAGCCCTCTTGATGCTTCACACACACACACACACACACACACACACACTAAAGTTTGAGCTCTTGACTTGGTACCACCTTTGATCATTTCCACCCTCTTCCTCAGGATGGAGTGATGGTGCTCAGCGCGACCCACCGGTACAAGAAAAAGTATGTCACCACCTTGCTATACAAGCCCATATGAAGAGCTGGGAGCCAGCGGTGGGCTCCAGGGAACAGTGTGCACCACCAGGCTCCACGCGTGCATGCTTTCCACTAGAGGGAACGGACTGTAAATTTCTCATTTCACACTCTTTATAAGACATTTCATCCCCACCGTAGTCCTGCTTGAAGGTTTGTTCCAGGCACGGCAGCTCCCAAAGCGCCTCGGTCTATAACAGTCCTCTTGGCACCCTGCGGCTGTGAGCCTTGGGGCTCACCGAGGCCGAGGACAGTGAGGGAAAGCAGAGGGTCTGCTGCCCCCACACCACAGTGCATGAGGACAGGTGCAGTTCTGAACTGGTCGTGGAGATTCTTCTTCAGCCAGAAATGAACACTAGCCACTCTGCTGGGAAAATCTAAGAAGCAGGGTCTGAGGCCACGCAAAATTTCTAATCATATGGGCATTTTTAAGACCATCAGTTTGTCCCTGTTGAGGCCTGGCTGTGGAGGCAACAGCAGGTACCTGTCCTCTGAAATCAAAGCAATAGATGGTCACCTGTTCTCTGCTCCAGGGAGATATAATTTCTGTAGAAATTAGAACCTGTCTGATTTCCAGATGAAGTTGTACAATTGTTTCTTCTGCTTTTGTGCACTATTTTTGTTTTAAACCAGAGGTGGCTGAGTCTCTGGCCTTAGGGCAATTTTTAAATCACCCCAACTAGAATATAGATCATGCGAACTGTATTCAGCAATAATCTGTTCTTAGAACAGACTTTGAAAACTGCTGCCGGATTTCTCCATTAAGCTGGATGATCCTATGGACTGACCACTGTTAGCTGGAAGGTTGTCCAGCTTTTTACTCTAATCGCAATGAGGGGACAGTGTTACCATGAAAACTTGGGAGGAGCACCCTACCCTATGCCAACTTGCTCAGGATCTCTGTCTTTACTTAGCAACGAAGGCTGTAGCAGTTGCTGTCGTTTATTCTGGGAGGAACTTAGAACTTGACAGCAGCCTTCTAAATTCATGTCGAGAAGACATTCTTTGGACCAAAGCAAACCTCTTCACACTCGGCGTGGTTTCCGGGGAGATGCTGCAGACGTGCCCATTAGTGCAGGTTCCTGTCCTCAAGTCAGCAGAAGCTATGGTTCTGCCCTGTGTTCTTGCTGGGAGACGGAGGAACAAGCTCCCTGGTTGCCAGTATTTATTTGGTAAACCTGAGTCTGGGATACCCTTTTTTGTTGTTACTGCTTTCCAAACACTGAATTATTGTCACCTTGACGTACAGGTTTCAATAAAGCTTTGTAAAGATAACGGGACGCAGGCTTGGAGGAAGCTTTGATTTTGCTCATTTGGAGAAAAGACGGGAACGCTTCCGAGGTTTACTCGGTGAGGTGCTTTTCAATCTTTGTCACGTCTTGCGCTCATTGAAAATGGTACCATCCTCGTGGTACTCTGGGGTGAGTGACAGGGCGGCTCTGGCTGCCCCCAGGACTGAGGACCATTCCCTTGACCTACGGGTTTTGCACGCAGAATTTGGAAGGCTGTTAAGAAGCCTGCAAAACTGAGTTCCTTTGAGCCACTCAGTTTTGAGGGGAGACTGAGGAGAGGCAACAGTGAAGGTTCCCAGTTTGGGCAGGTTGATGGCATCTCCAGGTCAAAGGTCTTGCCACCTCTTGCTTATCAGTGAGCACCACCACAGGAGCCTGGGATCTGGACACCCTTGGAAGACGCCAGGACATTCTGGAATCAGCGTTCTCATCAGCTAAAAGGAGCTCTGTTTGCTCTGCCAAACAAGATGGAAGATTACAGATGACATTGTAATAAGCCTTTCCTTCCCAAGTGCCAGGAAGTATTTAAATAAATGTATGAGAAAAGGCAACTTCTAGGTCATTTGGTTTACTTGAGGTGGAGAGTGGCCTAGAAAGCACTCCTACCTGGGTAACTGGCTGTCTCACCCTGAAAATCCAAGTGATGTGGGAACCCTAGATTTTGGGGACTATGGGGATTTTAAGTAGACTGTGGAAACATGCAAAAATCCTCTTTCCAAAACTGGATAAAGTACTTTTAAAATACAATGGAAAAAATTTACCTAAGCTCAAAAGTATAAAAGCGATCTATTCAAGCACCAGAAAAGAAACTTGGTGAGCTGTGAGCACAGGCCCTATGCCCTGGTGGGGACTGAGGGAGGGTGCTGTTGGGGGCCCTGCATGAGTTGGCCCAAGAGGGCACTGCCCTTTCTGTGAGAGGGATTAGAGAATCTGGCTGCTAGCCTGAGTCAGAGTCAGAGCTCAGAGGAAGCCATCAGCCCCAGGCCGCAGGGGGAAACAGTAAGAAAAATCCACTGTAAAAACTAATTGGGAACCAGTAAACCCTGTGAGAGCTCTCTGCAGCCCAGAGGCCACAGGAGACCCCCCAAGAGAGACCACCACTGTGGTGGAAGGATGCAGGCGTAGCCACTCCATGGGACCAAGGTATCCGCATTCTCTACAGCAGTTTGTGTATCTAAAAGACTTCCATTTTCTTTAAAAGGCAACACAAAGGAAGTCTCCTATGGTTCGAAAGACTGCTCACAGACCCCAGTGAAATCCTCAATACCCAAGAAGCTAGAGGTAAGGGAAATTATTTCATGGATGTGAAATCACAGGGTCAGAGGAGACCCCAGATCACAGAGGCAAAGCCAAATGTGAAGTGTCCTATGACCGAGGCAGGCAATGCTTTATTAGCATTCCCATTACGGGTGAGGACTGGTTACATGGTTAAAGCTTAACGCAAATTGCTTTTGAGTGAAGATGTATTTTTCCTCCCGGAAATCTATGTACAAGTGAAATTTATAGAGCCAAAGGTAAGGCCTTTAAATTACTAACATGTAAGTAAAATGGTATGGGTCATTAGAATCGTATGTCAAAATACAGAAACCAGAGATTAAAGGACCCAGGCAAAGCCCTTTCCTTCCTCCAGCTTTGCTTATGGGTGTAAATAATGTAAGGGAAGTCAGTAGCACTCCGAAACCAGGTCAAACCCTGACTTCACATTAAAGTTGGCCATTCTCCCATTGTCCCCTCCCTAATGAGATTAGGGATGTTGATCCAGTTCAGTTGCTGACTAGCTGTATGACCTTGGGCAGATCACATGGCCTCTCTTAGCTTGACTTCCTCTCCTGAAAAATGAGAGGGATTGGACTAGCACTAGATGATCCTAGGGCTCTTTCCACACTGGGAGCCACAAAGCCTTTACGACATGGATGGGATGTGGCCACAAACAGGAAGTTAAGAGGCTGGAAAAGCAAAAATGCCAGCCCCCTCAACTCGCTTAATTAGGTAATTTCCAAACTCCAAAGACCAGGATTAAAAACCCAGAACATCAGTAATCTCATCCATGGCCGAGGTCAGAGACAGCCACTTTAGGGAAGAATAAAATGCCATTTGGTTCACCTCCCATTATTTTTAGATGAACAGTTTCATTTCCAAACGTGTTCAGTTCTCCCAATACCCGATTCTCCACCAGTGTTTACAGTTTGAATGAATTGATGAGGATCCAAGTCTATGGACCACTCAAATCTTTATCCAGCTTCTGAGAAATCCCCCCCCCCCTCCCCCTTAGCACCTCTCTTGATCAGCAAATTAGTGGAGGAACAAGCAAGAGCCTTCTGACCTGGAAGACCAATGCTAATTATCTTCAGGAGAAAATAAGGAAGTTAGGAACACACGCATTTCTTCTGAAACCTAAGTCATCCCAGCTGTTGTAGTAACATCTGTAGGGCCTTCCTGAGAATCATCACTGTTGTCAGACCCTTGGAGAGGATCCCAAAAGCTGGAGCAGCCAGAGTCCAATCTGTGGGGCCCACCCTGTCTCTGGGTCAGCTCCCAGTCCTCATCTTTTTTGTCCTCAGCACCACTAAAGGGCCTTTGCCTGGATGAAGATGTCAGCCCTCACTGCTGCCTTTTCTACCACCTTGGTGTGAATTCATCCATCTCATCTGGAAAATTGTGAGTACCCTAGGTCACCTTTAGCTTTCCTTTTTGTGGTTCTTGGAAAGACCACCTGAGTTGCTTATAGTAATGAAGTCATTTTCAAAGTTTGTTCTTCTACCACCAACAAGCCCTTTAGTTCCATTAATCATTGATAGACTCAAAGGAAAGCCAAGTGATCAACACTGTACTATATTTCCACTAGCCCAACCCTCCCCAGCTTTGGAAAATAAAGCCAATATTTGATTAGGCAAGTGATGAAACATTTTTCTCATACAAACATTGTGTGCCTGGAGCCCCAGTCTCCATGGTGTAGACATCATAAGAAATATTTAAACTGCCCAGAGAGAAATCTGACTAGAACAGGCCAAGGTTTCTCAACCTTGGCACTATTGACACTTGGACCTGATATAATTCTTTTCGGGGTTAAGGGTTGCCCTGTTGTAGGACATTCAGCAGCATCCCTAGCCTCTACCCACTAGATGCCAATCGTGACCATCAAAAAGGTCTCCAGACTTTTGTCAGATGTTCTTAGGGGAGGGGAGCAAAGTTCAGTGGTTTAGAACCACTGGGACAGGCCTATTCAGCTGTTGTATTGCGAGTGGAAGCTTAGCTGCTCCTAGGCATAGCCTTAATGCTTTAGACTTAAATCTGCATGGATGTCTTCTAAAGCAAATCTGATTCAAGAGGCCCAAATTTTCTGAAGACGAATTTCAGTCCCATTAAGCAAATTATCTCTTTTTGGCCTAAGTCTCCAAAACCTAGTCTCATGGTTATGAAATTTGCTGTACAATCAGTGTCTTTAGTCTCATGAAAATTAAGTTAAGCACAGAAAACGTGATGTCTGATTTTGTGCTTAAGAAACAGGAGTGGGGGCCCCGTGGAAGGTTGGGCCTCATTTTATGGTGTGGCTGAGTGATTTGTCAGTTCTTTGAAGTCATTCCTTAGGGTCCAAAGAACCTTTCTGGCACATTCCTTTTGGAACCAAACCGTATTTACTTAGAAAGTATTCCTTGGCTGCCAAGAATCCTCAGGACATTAATTGAAATGGTTGGTGTTTAATGGACTTTCCCCAGTATTATAAGAAAAGAAAGGTTCTGACATTTTATTCATCTTCTGAGTCATTTTCATTCTTATAGTTATGACCTTTGGCAGATTTTTATCTCCAACAGTAAAGTAGAAAACAGATTTGCAGGTACAGTCCCTGTAAGAAGCATGTCAGATACGGCCCTCCCAGTCCGATTGTGACTGTGGTCAGATACCTTCATTGGAAAATAAAAATCGAAGAGTAGAAAGCAACAGGAACCATGAAAAAATTCACCATTTGCCAAAACTGATGTTTGGATCAAGCAGAGTTTGTACTAACAATCATGGGAAAAATTTACCTCACAGACTGTAAAAATCCATCCAGTTAAAAATAGAAGTATTTACATTTTAAATTACCTTGATCCAAACTCCTCCCCCCAAGGAAATAAATCTACATCATTAAATTCCCCACGACCGGGGCACCTGGGTGGCTCAGTCGGTTGAACGTCCAACTTTGGCTCAGGTCACGATCTCACTGTGGGTTCGGCCCTGCATCGGGCTCTGTGCTGACAGCTCAGAGCCTGCTTCGGATTCTGTGTCTCCCTCTCTCTGCCCCTACCCCACTTGTTCTTGTTCTTTCTCTGTCAAAAATATTTTTAAAAACTCCCCCACGACCTTATAATGGAGAGAAGTTTTAAAGTGACCTGTTTTCCTGCTTAGCTGCATTATGGGAAAATTAGGTAATCCATCCTCAAGTAATCCTTTCAAAATGGCCTGTTTGCATAAGGACCTTTCCTGTTCTGCAGTCCTATAAAGTGACCTAACAGCCAGTTTATGGTTCACTGGAAATAGTGACCAAACTTCCAACAAGGTCTTGCTCTTGGGAAAGACTGCTACCGGGCTCTTGACTCCAGGAGAGCAGTGTGCTCTGGCCTCTGTGTTGCTCCCCCGACCCCACAAAAAAGCCTCCTCGAGAGGGAAGCAAGGTCCCATGCCACAGTAACAAGCCCATGCTGACACTGGCAATACTGAGGACTTTTATGGTCTCTCAAGAAAAGAAGAGGTCGTTGCACAAAAGCAAACATTTTAGATCATTGCTTTATTTCACTATTGTTTAACAACAAAGTTCATTCCTCTCAAGGTGGATCTTGAATTGTTCCTTGTGTTCTTTTCCTCATCCTGAATAAAAAAGGTAATGAAGAAAAAGCCTGTACTTTTGGAGACCTAGAATCTTACGTATGCTAATAAGCTTTTGACTGCAATTTCGTGGTACGGTATTTCCTGCTGGCATCTTGGTGGTCCCACGGAGCTCCCCACCCTCCAGTGAAGGTGGCTGTCCACAACTACCACCGTTGAAACCAAAAGTAAGTGTTGAAAAATGCACCTTTTACAATAAAAAAGTAGAAACCAATTCAATTTCCTTTTTTTTTTTTTTTTTTTTACGAATATAAAGTTTCTTGTAAATATGTACAGTCTTTTGAGCTAGTTCTATAGCAGGAAGCATTTTTCACAAATGAGACACACAATATACACTTTCAGGGCTCAAGAAGCCCCATTTCTCATGGAGATCCTAAATGAAATGCCAAGACTGAAAGACCAGTTTTCAGTGACCTTTCCAAATACTTGTGGACCAAGAGACAAAAACTTCAGCAAACATTCAGTCTGATCTGCCCTGGGGGAGGGAGGGGATGCAGTGTGACCCCAAAGACTCCAAGCGACACATAAAACACAACAGCATGACACCTGCCAAGGGTGCAATAACGTGGAGGGAGGGACATAGGCGTTTCGAACAAGAAAGCACTTAGGTTAAGAGACGAGCAGGAAGGAGCTGGGATTTGGGCCAGGTTGCAATCTGGAAAGTGATCTGACGTGGGTTGAAACGTGGTCATGTTCCCCTGCAGTGGTGGAAACAGGTCTGCCTTTCAGCCTACCTAGGATGTGCCTTGGTTGTTCGAGGCATGCCTAAGAGTCATGGAGAATCAGAAGCAAGAGATGCCTTGTGGGAGATTAAAGGCAGAAGTAAGGCCGCTGTTAGCTTGCCAACTGCAAAGCCTCTAGGTTGGTTCTTTACCAGTTGCCAGGAATTTTGCATTCTGGTAGCGGGCAGAGAGAAACCATGTGAGCAGCACTGCACCTAAGGAGGACCTCCTGACCCCAGCAGAGGTGGAAGAGGGGCCGCGGCTCTCTCCAACTTCCTGGTCTTAGTCTAGCCCTAGGGAAAGGCTCACTTGGGAAGTCACAGTTTCGTGGGGTAGAACTGTGCTGGATTTTGTGTGAACACGGAGTCATCCACGAGGGAGGCGGCAGGGAAGCGTGAAGGTGTGAGGTGGTGGTTTGCTGAAATCCTTCTCTGGTCGTAAGGCTTGAGCGTTTGGTTTTTTGTTTGTTCAGTGCTACAGACTGCAGCTTTTTGTGGCCAGTGAATTGGCAAGTGGTCAGAGGGTCTCGATTCAGCGGGAGCGATGGTATGGTACTAGTACATTGGCAGAGCAACCCAGGGGGGCAGCCAGGTCGGGGGGCAGCACATGCAGTGAAACCGCCATGCAGAACTCCCGGACGGGTCTCTTCCCATCCCAGGGTGGGGAACGACGCGCTGTCGCGGACAGGAGGTGGATGGCCCCCCGGTCCTCTCCCAGGCCCAGAGACTCATCAACGCTGGGCTCCGAGCAAGTCTATTGCATGCTTTCCTGGCCAAAGCTACATGGAAAGCAGGGACAGCAGGCTGGGGAGATGACGCTGAGGGGCGGGGAGGGAGAGCTCCTCGAGGTTCCTTGGCCCCAAGTCACTGCCTCCGAGCTGAGGCCTGATGACCTCCGTACATTCTCAGCTGGTGGGAGGGGAAGTCGTCAAGGCCATAAAAGGCAATGAGAACAGTAAACATTTGGCTAAGATGTCACCCTGGGTAAAACAGGGCCATCTGTGAGGATGGACTGGAACAAGAATGAACCTACATGAGCGCAGGAGGTTAGCCAACTGGCGGGGACTCTTCTACAATACGTTTCCGTAGCAAAGACCTGATGGTGTGATCTAGCTAAAAATGACTACGACAGGAAATACATTGCTATTCAAATCTATTAAGAATTCTGTTGTCTTTAAAAAAAAAAAAAAAGAAAACCAACCAACCCTAGGATCTTAAAGTAGCTATTAAATAGGATTCTAACCACGTTGTAGTTAGCGCAGGTTGGTTTCCTTTGATGAACTGGTACAGGCTAGAGCCAGGTATAAAAGTTTGTGAATGCTCTGAAAGAGAAAGTGCACAGAGGGTGACTGCAGGAAGGTGCTGACGGCTCCCGAGAGCCTCAGCCCGGCACCACCTGGCTGCAGGGCGTCCACACTGAGGTGGGTCTGGACCCAGCTGTGCCGTGGGGTGGCTGAGCAGATGGGGGCTGGGGTCCCCTTCAGCAAAGTTCCTTAGAGTGTTTGGGGTTTTCCTGCAGATTAAGATGAGGAGTTGGTTTTTCTGGCTGAGATTTATACTGAAGACTGGTCCCAGACCTAGGAGCAAAATAAGGAGGGGGTTTTAGCTGAGGGGGCCAGAAATGCCTGTGCTCCCCCTGCCTGATCCCAGGAGGAAGTGTGCACCACCCGGCCTCCCTGCAGCTGTTAATAGGGAGTGCTCCACAGTACGGCTCCAGCTCTGAGCTTGGGGTTCATCAGGGAATGACATTCACAGAAAATTCTCCAAAGCTGTGGATGGATCTCTGTTACACACACACACACACAAAAGCCCCCATTTTATCGGTAAATCAGAGGGGAGAAGAAAAAACACTGAATGGCCTTTCCTCCTCTCTTTATCGGCAGGGGTCCCAAGAGCCAACTGCAGGTGGCCTTGGGAGAATGTGATCTAGAAAACCAGCCCCCAAGGACAGAAAGGTGGCTGTGCTGTCCAGAGGGGTCCCTGGAACCAAGCCTACCGAGGAGGCATCAAGTACTTGGGCCTCCCCCTGCTCGTTGGGGCCCCCTTTCCTTCAACACATCCCTCCATCTCAATTGCTAACCTAAAATTACACAGATAATAACGTGTATGATTTAAAGATTTCAAAAAGCTCAAAGTTCTAGGGGGCAACCACTGTTAACCAGTTTCTGTGTAGCCTTCCAAAAAATTCTTGAGGTACGTATTTGTAGATGTGCCTGAAAAAAATAAGACATAAGCGTTTTGTATAGTAGGCTATCATTTGTGTTTAAGAAGGGAGGATACACATAGATATTTGCTTATGTGCATAGAGTATCTCTAGAAACTGCGAACACTGGTTGCCTCTGGGGAAGCGAATGATATACCTTAGGGTAGCTATTCCGTTTTGAGGTACACATGTATGCATTATCCATTTGCTTAGAAAGGCCTCTTCTTAAATACATTTTCTTCCTAAACTTGTTACCATGTCCTAAAAAATCTGAATTAATAATAACAGAGTCTCCTTTTTACAACAGTGGCCCCAAAGGGCCCTCAGCTCCTCAGGTCACTCCTCTGGCCTCTCTGGATGGTGCCTCACCTTGTTGACCTGGGACAGTGGGGTCCTCACGGCTCCCGCAGGCAGCCGGCCCCGGCTGCTGTCTTCAAACAGCCTCCCAGGTGAGCGTTCCCTCCGCGTGCTGAGCATCCGGCCTGGGGACTTCTCTCGCTCCAGGGGGCGGCCAGGAGACTTGTCCCTGCGCAGCTCTGTCCGCCCCTCTCGGTAGCGGTGGGGTGTGCTTGGCTCTCGTGGGTGGCTGGGGCCTTCCGGTGGCGCCGGGCTAGAGGCCACACGCTTAGTGATGTGCTCGTTGTATGTTGGCGGGCCTCGCTTGTTGGGGCTGTGGGCAACAGGAAAGGGAGGTGCGAAATGAGAAGTCACAACCTCAAAGGGGCATTTTCTTCCTCTGAGCAGCCCCCAGGTCCCAATCCCACCAGGAGTTCTTCAGGCTTTTTGTTTTCTTTTGATAGGACAGGAAGAGAAAGAGGACAACAAAAGAAAATCAAGCTTCCTGGTCTCAGTGCGGGTTTTTACTGCCAGACCCTGTGCTAAGCTCTTTATGTGCTTTGACTCATTACATTGTCATGACAGCTCCACAAGCTAAGAGCAGGCATGACCCTCACAGCAGAGGCGATGTGGAGACAGGGAGACTGAGTGCCTGGCCTGAGCTAGGGAGATGCAGAACTGGGATTCCGAGACAGGTCAGTTTGACATCCTAATCCCCACCCAGTATCCTACTGACATAAGTATTTTGCAGAATCTATAAGGCACAGAAGGAAGTCTTCATTTAGGGGAGGAGGCTGCTCAAAGGCCCTTGATGCAAGGGAGCAATTTTGAGAAAGCCTGTACACATCTGCCAATTCTGTCTCACTCGTCGGCCTGGTGTTTGGTCACCCCTCCTTCCAGGTGGCTTTCCAAGCATATTTGTGGCACCCAATACTGATGTGAGGGGGATCAGGCCTGACAGAATTAGAAAACTGAGCAGGACAGACAAAAACAGTACAGTTGCTCAAAACACGGCCCTGGCCCTGAAGATTGACAGTTAATAACCAAACAATAGAAAACACTGGGGCCTTTTTGTATGGCCAATCCAACCCTCCCCCGAGCCCGGCCTGGGTATTTCGAATGAAGATTTCAGCAGGTACAGCCCTTACCACCTCTCTGAAGAAGGGAGATCCAGAAACAGAACTGAGAGTTAATTCCTTCCCACCCCAACGAGCAGAAAAAGTAGTCAGTCCTCCTCATCTCAGTATAATTAGAGCCAGGAAAAGGGAACCGACTTAACATGGGCACATTTTATGGAGAATATTACTTGGAGAACATGTTTTGATTGATTGGAACTTTATCTCAGAAAATAAAAGTAGAAATCGGGCAAGTAAATTTATCCTCGTTATTTTTAAAATCTAAATTACAATTGGAATTACAGGCTGATTCTAAGAATGAGCCAAGTATGAATCACATACTGATTTATCTTGCTCTAATTTTTGCAGCGAAATTGTATGCTAATATGCTCGATGACATACTTTCCATCAATGTTGGACTTTTGCAGTAAAATCAGTCATTTCTTCAGAAATGTTTGAGAGAGTCACTGGTTTTCCCAGAGGCCCATCTTAATCCTTGATATTTAAATCCTTCTCTTTGGGGGGCGCCTGGGTGGCGCAGTCGGTTAAGCGTCCGACTTCAGCCAGGTCACGATCTTGCGGTCCGTGAGTTCGAGCCCCGCGTCGGGCTCTGGGCTGATGGCTCAGAGCCTGGAGCCTGTTTCCGATTCTGTGTCTCCCTCTCTCTCTGCCCCTCCCCCGTTCATGCTCTGTCTCTCTCTGTCCCAAAAATAAAATAAACGTTGAAAAAAAAAAAAATTTAAATCCTTCTCTTTGGAAGGGGCCAAGTTAGTTGATTTTTTCTTCAATTATTGGTCCAACTACCAGAATCTCTTTGTCAATGTTCATAATTGAAAACAAATGAGAAGCAAAGACACCTACTGGGGGAGGAGAGACTCTAGAGCAAGCTTGAAGGCCAAATCTGGACAGATGCCCTGGTTTTATAAATAAAGTTTTATTGGAACACAGCCATGCCCATCTGGTTTTGCACTGGTTGTTCGGCTTTCATACTACAACAATAGTTGAATGGTTGAGACAACCATATAGCCCACAATGCCAAAAATATTTACTATCTGGACCTTAACAGAAGTTTGCTGATTCCTGCTCTACAGTGAAACAGAGAGGTGAGTAGAGATAATTAGATAAGTGATCAGTTCATTGTGAAGTTTTTCAAGTCATTGTCTGGCTTCCCTGTGCAATTCTGTCAAGATTCCAGATAACATGCCCAGAAAGCCAGAACCCTCCTGTGCTAGGTGGGTACAGCAGAAAAATCTGAGATAACTCAGATTTCAGCATCTTGAAATGAAGGTTTATATTCATCTCTAGTCGTGTGGCTTTAAGATATGGAAGACAAAAAAAATAAGTTCCAACTAGGAGAATTACATTAAGCCTGTTTGTAATGGAGATGAAATTATAAAATGTGTCCACAGGGGCCCATCATAAAGCAAGTGAGAAGATACTCAGTGCCCTGGGGAAGAAGGATGGCTCAAGGAAGGCCATTTGGGATGTCAGATTAATGGAATGAAAGAAAATACCCATCATTCTAGGCCAAGTGGGCAATCTTCTATCTCTGTATCCATTAATGACCAATGATCTACCATGCCAATTTTATGTTTTTTTGTTTTTGTTTTGTTTGCAAAGAGTTTCATTTCTTGCTCTGCTAAACAGACCAGGGCAATGAGGCCTGCAGTGAATCATATTCAGCCAAGCTGGGCTTCTACATTCTGACCTGCCAAAGCAGTCTGCATAAAAAGATCATTTTATAAGTCAAGAGACAACCAAAGACTAACTGTTGATTTTCCACACATGCCTGGCAACAGTAGGAAAGCAACAGCATTATTTCTGCCTCTTGTTCAAAGGAACCGGAACCATTTCCAACCACAGGAATAAGCAACTTCTTACAGAGACACCATATAGTCTCAGAAGGAAGGTGCCTGCCATCTAATTAGTGAGGCAGTGGAGAAAAAAAAAAATCTAATTATGGTACTTTGATTTGTTCTTGGCATGACTTGGAAACTACTTAAAGAAAATCTGGACGTTTCAGGATAGAACTGTAGCCCTTTGAACAGTTCCTTCTGAGGCAGGGTCAAGCCAAAACAGTTAGGAACCGCTGGTTATTTGGCACTTCTGATTTTCTACCAAGTGCCTGGGACTAAAACCACACTGACCAAAAATTCAGACTAACTCTTATATTTCAACAGAAGAAAAACTATTCATTAGGACATAGTCTCAGAATATTAAATTTATGATTTTTTTCAAGATCTAAGCATTTTTTAATATTAGAGATAATTACAATGTGGTGGAGGGACTAAGTCCCTTGAGAATAAAAACATGTCTTCATCTGTGGATCCCCAGCCCCAGACATTGTGTCTAGCACATGGTAGGGGATCCATGTAATTCTTCACAGAGTAGACATACCATTCCAGAAAAATTTAAATCCTAGGTCAGTTAAGTATTCCCCTTGGGTTAAATAATCTCAGAATTTATTTGCAGACCACGATCTTAAAGTTATATAATCAAAGCTCCACATCGACCTGGATCTGGCTCACAGCCCTCTGTGTCAAGACCAGGTCAGTCCCACTTCCATGCACTGCTGATGGCATTGCAGACAGATCTGGCCTTCAGGGAGGAATTTTCAGCAAGATCTATCAAAATTACAAACAGACGTCTGATGTCACCCGTCAATTTTGTTTCTAGGAATTTATCCTACAGATAGATTCCTAAGCATGCAAAATGACAGAAGCACAAAATCATTTAATTTACTGTAGCAACAGTCTGTAAATAACCCTAAAATCCATTGATAAAAAAGCAGTTAAATAAATCAAGGTCACATGAAGGAATGCTATGTAGGCATAAAAACAACAATGAAGAATACTTCTGATGCCAACGTGGAGCAGTCTCCAAGGAACATTAGGTACAAGAATGTGTGCTGCGCTACCACCTGTATCAAAAAGAGGAAAAGCACTTCCAGAATGGTACAGCAAGGATCGCCGAACACCCGTTCCTCCATAAAAGCAAAGGAACACTGGCAACAGCCGTCAAAATAAACTTTTCAGAACTCTGGAAATTAACCAGACTTGTAAGAACTCTAACAGCAAGGGCATTTATGCAAGAAAAATAACTGATAACCCCAGGAAGAAGAAGTTTTGTGACATGTTAATGTGACCTATTTCTACCCCCTTTCTCCCCAGAGCTGCAGTTTTGAAACTAAGAGCCCTGTAAGAGTAGCCTCTGGAGAGAGATCAGGATCGAAACTCCCCAAAAAGCCCCATCCCCAGAAAACAGTCTGACCTGCATGGCTACTCCCCAGAAAAGACCATTCGCGGGGCTTTTTCCTTGACCCAAGTCAGGGCTTGCTCATGAGAAAAGCCCTATTCCCAGATGTTTATCAAGAACAATCAACAGCAAGTGTTTAATCTGCCAAATACCTGAGGGAGTGCTGCCAGTTGGGGAAGAGGCTGGCCAAAACACTCAAAAGGAAATCTGGGAATAAGATGTCTGCAAGGCATTTTGAAATGGTCCCTTATATTCATAGGGATTTAGAAGGCCATGCACACAGGAAAAACCTGAGAAGGCTTCAGTTCTCAATTCTGGCTGACTTTGAGCATTGAAGGTATGCCCAACACACACGTACACACACACACACACACACACACACACCCTAAGCAAAAGGTGAGAGACTTACTGATTCAATGCATTGAACAAAATCTCTGCCCTGTCATTAGCTGATAACTAACCTAACCAAGCAGAAACTTGAATGGCCAGCCCCACATAACAAAGAATACAGACTTTACAGATTTAGTCCAGGAGAGTCACTCAATAAACAGGAACAACAGGGGCCCTTGGGTGGCTCAGTCGGATGAGCAGCCAACTCCTGATTTTGTCTCAGGTCATGAATTCTTGGTTCATGAATTCAAGTCCGGCATTAGGCTTTGCACTGTCTGTGCAGAGCCTGCTTGGGATTCTCTCTCCCTTTCTGCCCACCCGCCTCAAAATAAATAAATAAACATTAAAAAAATAACACCAAAAACAGCAACAACAAAAACGGGGGAGAGGTGGGGAACTGATTTCCAGAGTTGCCACATTATAGTATTTGAAATGTTCAGCCTCCCAACAAAAAATTAGAAGACATGCAAAGAAAGAGGAAAGCATGACCCATACGGATGGTGTTATTTCTTCTGGGAAATCTTCCCTGGCCCCCAAGTCCAAGCTAGGAACCCTGTTCTGGGCTCCCGTGGTGCCTTAAACTACCCTAGTCAGAGGCCCATCCTTCTAAGCGAGGCTATAATTGCCTGATTGCTCATCATGGCCTCTCTCCCACTGGGCTCTATCAGGGAGGGACTGCATCTAGTTCTTCAGCACCACACCTCCTGCAGCAAGCCCAAGTAGCATGGCAGAGTATCTGCTAAAGCAATGAATGCACAATTCATGATCGATTCTAGTGCCACTAAAAAACTCAACAGAGAAAGACCAGACATTTCCTTCCACCTTTTTCCAAGGGGGCATTTAAAAATTCTCCTGATGCTTGTAAAGGGCACTTTAGTGCTATAGATCCCAAAGAAATGAGTGGCTTAAGCTTGAAGACTGGGAAACCTTTGACCAGTTTAGCAAAATTTCCTGCTATCTTACAGAAAAACACTCTGCCTCCTGTAAGGAGAAGTGTTGTACCTGCGGGAGGTGGAGGGGCCCCGGTGATGGTCAGTGCCGGACTCCTTCACAAGGTTTCCTTTGCAGCAAATAACCCTTAATTTATCCTGGTATGAGGACGCCAGGTAAATCGCTCCTGAGGAAATTGCAGGGCCCAAGTAGCGTGGGTTCGGGATTTCCAAATACGCTCGGGCAGGGGTCCTATGGAGTTCCAGATAAGAGTTTACATTCAGGTTATCTCCGTTGCTAGATGGAATGGAAAGAAACACACACTTGGCCCCAAGCCCCAACCGCCGAGGTTTTCAAAGTCTGAAAGGGCAATGCTTACCCCAGAGAAGAGCGTGCCTGGATCTCAATTACTTCTAGTGAGTTGAAGTGGGTCACAAACAGATAGGGTTCTCTGTAGGCTGCATGGCCACCACAGAAGAGCATGGGCAAGGAAGGGTTAAAAGAGAAACTCAAAACCAGGCTGCAAGGCCACCTTGGACCTAGCAGTCCCACCTAAAGGGATTTATCCTACACATACATCCATGTGCCAACATAATGAGGCATGTTCAAGTATACTCACTGCCATGTTGTCAGAGCAGACGATGGGAACCAACTCAAGGGGACATTATAGGGGGTCAGTTAAATAAATTATGGTACATCTATGGAATTCTGCATAGTTGTAAAACCTGCAGGAAGCTCTCTATGTACTGATACATTAAAAAAACCTGAAGTGTACAATTTTACTTAGTGTGAAAAGCAAGATTCAGAATGTGTAAAGTGTGTCACCATACTGATTTAAACAAAAAGCATTTTTAAAGTGTGTTGGGGGGTAGATAAGAATATATTTTCTTATGCGTCTGTATTTGCATAAAGCACTGGAAGGATAAGAAACTCAAAGAAGTATTTTTTCCCCCTTTGGGGGAGAGGGAATGGAGAATTAGGGAGACAGGTTATTTGGGTGAGGCTTTTCATTGTATACCTTTTTAAAGTGTTTCATTGTATATGTTTTCAAAAAACATTAAAGATCGGGTTCATAGATAATTAAATATTTCTGGCCTTAATACTATATATCAATATCATAGTGTCACTGAAACTCTAGGATATGATGAGATCTTTTTCTGTCTTAAAAGTAAAGGAGATTATCACTACCATTCCTTTCAGTAAACTAGGACTTTGGTATTAGACTGTTAGTCGTGCCTCCTGGTACTCAGGCCCTGGTGGACAGAGCCTCCTTCCCTTGAATCTAGGCTGACCCTGTGGCTGCTTTAACCAGTAGGATGTGGTGGTAGCAAGAAGGCCTGCCAGCTTGCACTTCTGCACTCTTGGAAGAAGCCCACGTGGAGAGGAACTGAGACCTCCAGCCACCAGCCCAAGCTGAGTTCCCAACAATTATACCAATTGCCTGCCATTTTGTGAGGCCATTTTGGACTTCCTACTTATCCCAGTGCCCCCACTGGAACCACACGAAGCAGAACTATCCAGTCCAGCCTCAGCATCTTAGGCAATGACAAGTTGTTGTTGTCTTGTCCGTAACAAGTTTTGGAACTTGTTATGCAGCAATAGATAAACCAAATAGCCTCGACAGGTATTTCAACCGTAACGGCATTTCAGAACATTCACACAGACATGTATGTACATATTTGCACGTAGGTGTGTGCTTGTGCTTTGACCCAGCAGCTCCACTTTGAGGGCTTATGAGCAGCAGGTACTATTTGACAAGTGTGCAAAGATCAGTGCAAGATGTTCATCATAGCAATGTTTGTACTTACAGAAAGAATGAGCATGATCTGCCTGCTCTGCCTAATCAGAACTGATTAAACTGACAGGTGTTCAGCTATGCCATGGGATACTCTGCAGCCTTTGAAATGATTTAAATTCACAGGCAATGCTCTCCTTTCTGTCATGAGAGCCTAACAGATATTTCACAAGGCCAGTGGCCTTGGCTTACGTGGTTCTTCATCAGAATCTTTGCCCTGAACACTTCTTCAGGTGACTCTCACCTGTGGTGCTTGGTGTCTAACGTAATCCATAAGCATAGTGCTTGACCCAAAAAGGAGTCCACCTGCAATTTTTTCCTAGGACACCAGCTGCTGGCAGAACAGAGCCCTCCATACCTTGCATCACTTACCAAAGGCCAAAGGTAAGCGACTCCACTTGAGATCGTCTGTGCGGCTACGTCTTCCATAAGAATCCACGAACACCCCAAATTCTGCAAGGAGTTGGAGCCCGGGGCATCAGCACAGCCAGAGGCATCAGTATCAATGACACATACTTTGATAGAAGAATAAGGGATTGAACCCAGGGGACCACCAGCCAGATTTAACTGGATCATTAAAACCTGAAGACCTTTGCTGAGTCACATCTCTCAGAGATGTGTTAAAGGAAAGCGGAAGAGACAGAAAATAAGAGGCAAAAGGAGGAGGAAAAGGAGAAAGACCCAGACACAAGGAGGAACAGACAGAAAGACCCAGAGATAGGAAGAAGGGGGGAAATGAAAAAGAATGAAGAGAAACATCACAAGAAAATGCAAGAAAGAAGGAAGGGAAAAAAGAGAAAGGAAAGGGAGAGAAAGAAGGGGCAGAGAAGGAAAGAAGTGGCTGCTCTCAGGAAAGAATATGAGAGAGCTGGACCAGGCAAGGGTGCTGGTAGGGTCTGGGGCTCCTGGTGTCTGCGAGCCATCAGACCAGTGGCGGGCGGGAAGCCCTGACTCACCGTGGAAGCAGAGCAGGTACTCCTCCCGCTGCCCTGCGCCGTTCACCTGCACGATCGAGACAGGGAAACTATTGGAAGAGGAGGCAAACACAGCAGGCGCCAAGGAATGGTCATTCTTATCCAGGAATTCTGTAAAGTCAGGTGAGAAGCGGGGCTTCAGGAATGAGCTAGTGTTGGTGGCAAGGCTGGAGCAGAGTGCGGGCTGGGGGGAGGACTTGGGCCCTACCCTCAAGCGTGTACTGCTTCATGTCAATTTCGTAGAATTTATTGGTTCCAATAAGGATACTGTAATTGGTGAAGTGGATGCAGCTGCAGGGCTCTGAGGTCTCTATCTCCTGAGACAGAGGGTAGAAGAAAATGATGTGAGTTAACACAGGGCAGCCCCATTTCCACTGCTATTCCATTTCCGCCTCAACTAACCACGCCTTGGAGACGGTCACCTCTGGACTTATTCACGTTCTCAGCCACACAAAGCACACTCCATCCTTTTGTGTCCCCCACGAGGGCTGATCATCCCTTTGCTACCTCTGAGTTCTTTACAACCCCAGACCAAGAAAATAAGGTCAAATGGCAGCCAAAAAGAGTCAGAAACACCATTTCAATGAAAAGGTTGCAAAAACAGATCTTTAAAAATGCAAATTCTTATCTGAGGAAAAGAACTGGAGAAAACAGGGTTAGAGGGAGTGGTTTTAAGCTTCCTTCTTTTGGTAAGCTAAGTTTCTAACGTGAACCTGTATCACCTATATGATTATTCTCATCATCGTTGTCATCTTCATTAGTGATGGGCTTTCTAATTACTTCCACTTGTTTTCAGGCCAGTCCTAATAGTAAAAAAAAACCTAGGCATGCTTATTCAAAATGGTAGCCAAGAATTACAGGGAAGCAATGATTTCTGAGAAATCTCCTAAAGCTAACAGTTCAAGCTCACAATCCACACTATCATCACTGAATATTTCTGATCACCTGCTAAGTATGAGGAAACTTTTAGGCAGCATGACACAGTGAAATGGCAGGGAAAAATCAAACTTCAGTTTTGGTCTCAACTTTGTAACAGGATCTCAAGCCAGCCTCAACTGTCTAACCTGAAAATTGGGGATTACCACCCCTGCATTTCAGAACTGTTGTGGAAAGTATATAATAACCAGCTCAGTTTCTGGATGGTGGACGAACAGCCCACCCAGGATGAAACTATTTCCCTAACACAGAATGACCTCTATGTATGTTCACCCATCAGTCATTTCACTTCTGAGACTAATCATGAAGACACCTGAAATAAAGCAGGCTTACTACAGGTGGCGCTTTCCTAGCCTAGGGACAACAGCCAGTCTCAGGAAGTGAGGCAAATGATCCAATGTGCACCTTGTCCACACGGCAGTCACCATCACCACCACTCTGCTCCAAGGACAATCAGCTCCCTAATTACACATCAGAACACATCACTGGCTTCTCCAAAGGTTAATAATAGAAACTTCTAGGATCTGACATAAATTCTGATAAGTGCCACCAGAGACTGCTAGCTTCTCAGAGAGATGTCCTTCCTTTTTTATGCGAATTGAAACGAAGTGTGTCTTCCATCAGCCAGCTTCCTTTCTCCCGTAACAAAGGGCTGAATTCACTGGGCAGGCTAGAGAGGCCATTCACAAACAGAAGGAAAATGAGAGGGAAAAGGGCAGCCACTCAAGGCTCTGAAGCTTCCTCCAGGTGTGTCTGTCTCTTTCTCCCTCTCCCCCTACCTAGAGATCACCAAGGCTGAAGGGACCTGGCACACACTGTTCCCTGAGACGGCACGCCTTCCACATCAATTGGTGGGGACAGCAGGACAGGTGAGGCCCAGGACTTACTTTCCGAATGCAGTACTTGCTGAGGTTTTCATTGTAGCGGAGAATGATGACTTTGCTGGGCATGGCTGCACAGATGCAGAGCCCGTTCTCAATCTGAAAAGCAATCAGGGAACAGAAAAAGAGTGTCAGTCGTGTGTATACTGGCTCCAGAGCAAAACTAGGAATATAACATCAATTTTTTTTAATGTTTACTCATTTTTTGAGAGAGAAAGAGACAGAGTGTGAGCAGGGGAGGGGCAAAGACAGAGGGAGACAGAATCTGAAGCAGGCTCCAGGCTCTGAGCTGTCAGCACAAAACCCGATGTGGGGCTCAAACTCCCAAACCAGGAGATCATGACCTGAGCCGAAGTTGGACGCTTGACTGAGTGAACCTACCCAGGAACTCCCAAAAAACTTTTTTTAAATAAAAAGAAAAGAATTGATAAAACTGACAGAGCACACGGTGTTTTACCTTGCTCAGTCCCCGTCTGAAAATCCTGGGCCCATCTAGCAATGTCTTTTATCAGCCCCTTAAGATTCCTGTAAGAAACCTTTTCAAATCAACACCTTTCTAGGCCAGCCATTCTCCTACTTTATATTCTGCCCCCCCCCCTTTTTTTATTGCCACAGTTAATCACAACCATCATATAAGTGACTAAGAAAAGAATTCCAGAGACCAAAAGTCCTCAAGAATAGTGACCAAGGTCAAGGCCCCTTCAGGAGGTTCCTGGAGTCAACCATAGCCCTCCCCCACTGGTCCTCCGTTCCTCAGCACAGAATTCTCTGAAGGCTCAGTCAGGGACACAGGATGTGTTGGGTAAATGCTGACTCAGTGGCTAAACAACAGATTCCCAGTGAGCCATTTTCTGAGAAGGGAAAGTCAGTGGTTGTCAACAGGATGACTCCAGTGGCCTCAGGCGGCCTGCAAATGCTTGATTCAGATTTCATTAAAGTTAGACATGTTCATGTGTAGGCACCCACAAACACTCTTAATTTTTTCAATAAAAAAAGTTTCCCTAAAGAAGCAGGCAAGAAAATAAATGTATTTATGCACCAAAATCAATATGCTATTAGCTACCAAACAATTAACCTGAGTTATCGTGAACTGACTTTATGTTCTATAAATGTCATAAATCAGAATTTGCTAATTTCTAGTAATAAAACATTTTTCATCCAGTCCAGGAGTGGGGATCCATGTTAGATTTAAAAAAAAAAAAAAAAAAAAAAAAAAAGACTCTGTCCTACACACACTGACACAGATATACACACACGTACACATTCTAAGCATGGATCTTCCTTTCAGTTTTGTTAAATTCTCATTTTTCTCTCTGACATTTCCTTTAGATTCAAAGCCTGTGCAAATTTCATGGCTACACAAATTCCTTCATGTGTCTAAAGGAAGCAACAGAAATTTAACCCAGTTAGAAGACATACAATTTTCAAGGTCAAATTGGTAAGCTGCCTCAAAAGGAGGGAAGAGCCGATTTCAAGAACATTCTGCCAGCTGAGGCCCTGAGGAGAGCCTACCTTGCCAGCAGCAAACAAGTGACAGCCCTTCACGGCTTCAAAAACGTTGGGTGAGATGTCGGGCTGGGCGGGAAGGTGAGCCTGCGCCAGGGACTGCTTCACTTTTTTCACGTCAACAAGGCACAGAGCTCGCTCTTCTCCTGAAGGGAAAAGGAAGAGCTTCACGGTCAGTGTGAGGCAGGGAAGCAAAGGTGCGGGATGGCAGTTCTACTTCTCTTCACAAACATCCACGCGGGGCCATGCAGGTCAACAGAGTTTCCCAGACACTCCTGTGTACACAGCTTAGGTCCAAGTTTCAGATCTAAAATGAAAACATCTGGCCTCTTGGTCAAGATTCTGGGATGAAAAAAAAAATTCTGCCGACATAATCAGAGAATGTGAACTATACTTTCAAACACAATCGCCATCAAAGTGGAGATGAGGATGGGTTAGGAACACGGAGGGGACATTTTATGAAATGACAGGCTCGGACCGTTCCGATAGGTCAGTGTCATGGAGGACCAAAGGAAGGCCAAGGATGCATTCCAGATTAAAGGAGACTAAAGGGACACTACTAAATGTAGTGCACAATCTGGGACTGGATCACAAATCAGGGGGGAAAATACCAGAAAGGACGTTATTGGAGCCGCAGGTAAATTCTTAACTATGAGCAGTGTGTCAGACAGCTGCATTCCAACGAGGGATAAATTTCCTGAATCCAAAAACAGTGCCACGTGAAACTATTCTGTGTGATACTATGACAGTAGACCCATGCCACTACACGTTTGTCCAAACCCACCAAGAGTGAACCCTCACGGACACTCTGGACCCTGGCTGATGATGTGTCACTGCAAGTTCATTAGTTATGTCCAATGTCCCACTCTAGTCGGGGATGCTGATAGTGGGGGTGGAGGGATACTGGAACTTTCTGTCCTTTAAGCTCAATTTCACTGTGAACCTAAAACGCTTCTAAAGAATAAAGTCAAGTAGGAAGGGAGGAAGGTAGGGATGGAGAGAAAGGACAGGAGGGAGGGAGGGAAGGAAAGGAAGGAAAGGAAGGAAAGGAAGGAAGGCAAGCAAGCAGAAAAACAAAAGAGGCAAAGAGAGTAAGTGTTGAGAGCCAGTTCCTGACCATATTATTTCAGCCACGCCTAAAATAAGACCTGACTGTGGATGTTTTTGAACATTGAGCCAACAAATTACTGTTTTCCATTAAAAAAAAAAATAGTACTGCCAATAAAGAGAGAAAAAATTTTTTGCCATGGTTATGTGAGACAATGCCCATGTTCGTAGGTGATACGGTGAAGAATTTGGGGTCACAGCTGCAAGGGACTCTCAGACGGCTCAAAAGTTAGTGTGTGTGCGCGCACGCATGTACGTTTGTATAGGAAGAGAGAGAAAATATGGCAAAATGTTAACCAGTGAACAGATGAAGGGTTTCTGAGGGTCACACAGAAATAAGAGGCAACATGCTAACAGGCAGGCTCTCAGAAGGCCATGGCTCAAGGTGGCATTGACCTCGCCACGACGCCGGCATCAAAGCGTCTGATGTTACCAGGACTCTGAGGCTCCTACTCTTCCCCTGGCTGAATGGTGAAGTGTTCTTTGGGGGTGTCAGACTGTACTGCACTGGCCACCAGGGGAATGAATCTGGGCAGAGAGCGCCATCAGCTTGGGCACCAGCAGGGACACGGGGGAAAGAGCCGCTTCTGCTTCCATCTGCCTGCAGGAGGGCCTGCCTTTGTGTTTCGCAAGCGTGACACTGGCTTTCAGGTAGTTTCCCTCGACAGTGAAGAGAAAGCGCCATGTCCTTGGCCTACCACCTGCTATCATGAGTAGCTTCTCCAGGTCCTTGATGATATAAATTTGGAAGACTGCTCCGATTCCTGGGACATGGGTGAGGGAGTTTTTCAAGACATTCAGAGCGTAGAGCCCTTCCTCAGTGCCTACCAACACCACCTGCAAGGAGAGAAGGTCACAAGCACAACATAAGCATGATCACATCCTGGGGACAACCCCATCAAGGAAGAGCCCTTTCTTTCTTGACTGCAGGGGGCGGCTACTGCCAGTGTCCAGAGAACAGTGCTACCTGGTCGCTGAAGGGCAGTGTGCAGTTCATGTCTAGACGGTCATCACCTTCCAGTTTCAGCAGGGAGTTTCCAAGCAATTTCTTTTCGTATTGGAACAAATTTTAAAAAGAAGGAAAGAAAGGAAAAGAAAAAAACAAGGACATGGTAAGATGGAACTGTTCATGACCAAACCATCCAGAGAAATAAAAGCAAGAACAGAGAGAAGTTTGGTGCCAGGAAGGAAGGTTACTCCTGAAAATGCCAGAAACATACATTTGGTCTTGGCTTGCCCCCTATTTTGATCTGAGCTCAGAAGGCAAAACATGAATGTTACTGCTTATCTCTGGGGTGGTTGTTAATTAGCATCAAAGTAATGCCTCAGCTTGATGCAGAAATAAAATAGATGTAGAGAGATTTTCTGTGGTAGGAAATAAGCTGAGGCTAAAGAGATTCCACCTGCAAAGGGTTAATAAGCCACATGGACGGCTCCTTCCCCTCCAGGCTGCAGCAAAAGTACAAAGCACAGTGTCAGCACCAAAGAAGCAAGCTTCTGAATCTCTTTACCTGAACCCACGCAGGCAGAAGCTCGTAGGAAATACAGTCACGGCCCTATTGTACACATATTAACATGGATTTCAATAACAGGCTCACACAGGTAACCACAAAATAAGTCATCAAATCACTGGTCCACCCGGTGAGCAAAGCTCCGATCAGGAGGCTCATGGTTAAGAAGTTCACCATTGTGAACTGTGAATGTGCTTACTAGGAGCCCAGCGTTTGGTCTTTGGTGGAGAAAACACCAATGAGCAAGGAGCCCTGTTTATATCCTGGAAGTTTCCAGGAGGAGTGATGCCAATCAAGGCACACCTACAGTTTCAACATCTTAAGGGTAAGTAGGATTCCAAACCTGCCTACAGAAGAGCAGTTCGTGTGGAAGGTACGAGAAGGTTATGAAAAGCCTTCCCGAAGTTGGCATGGCTGTCGGCAGACTTTTGTGCTGCTCCACAGCCAAGCGCTTGCAAATAAACTCATCAGAGTAAACGAGAAAGAGGATTTCCATATGAGTACATTTGCTGCTGCCGTGACCAAGATCAATCGCCGCCCCAAGAGCTGGCTAACGGCACTGACTGCCTCATTCTAAAGGGCTGCCGGGGGAGGGTGTGTGACACCAGACAGACCGCGTACAGCCTGTATCTCAGTGACACAAGAGTCCCAGTCATGACAGTCTCAGCCATCCCTCCCCCGGAGAGGCGGCAAGAGGGGCCCCACCACTCAGGTCAGCTCCCAAGTCAGCCCACTTTACAAAGACAGACTCCAGCTCCTGCCTCCATACTCACAGCATCAGCTTCTGCTTTTTCCCTAGAAACTCTCCCACCTGCGACCACAGACTCTAAGGCGGTGACCCAGCGCTGTTTGTCGGGGAAGCTGGGAGCCAGCAAGTAGAGCGTTCTCCCGGGCCAGCAGGTGGTGTGTGGGTGAGACTCCATCTTCAGTATGTAGGGGACATCTAGGGGATGGGACAGAGAGCAGGGGTCCGCTGTGGATTCCTCTCACTCTTGGGAGGGATGGCCCTGAGGTGTCAGACATCGCCCAGGCATGCAAGTCCTAGACCCCACTAAAAAGGGGGAGCCAAGGAGGGCACCCCCTCCACCCCTGGCCCTGAGGTGTCAGACATCGCCCAGGCATGCAAGTCCTAGACCCCACTAAAAAGGGGGAGCCAAGGAGGGCACCCTCACCTCCCCACCCCACCCCACCCCACCCCCTGCCGTGGGTTCTCCAGCTTCCGCTCACCTGCTTTGGCTGTATTTGCAAGCTCAGAAGCACCAACGGCGCCATGAATAGATACATCCCCGTCGGGAAGGCACAGCTCAAATTCTTCCACCGGCCTCTGTCCAGCTTGGTGCAAACAGGAAGGGCAGAGAGAAAACCAAAAGAACAGGAACAAGAACGAGGGGAGAAGAGAGGAAGAAAGAAACAGAGAGAGAGAGAGAGAGAGACAAGGCAAGAGAGACAGAGTATGCGTGGAAAGAGAGGCGCACGAGAACAAAGGAGGAGGGAAAAAGGTGTGCAGAGAAGGCGGAGAGGGAAGATAAAAACAAAATAAAGTGTGTCAGATGAGTAGCACAGTCAAATTTCTGCTGACGATGCGGATTTATGGGCTAGTTGACTGAGGCAGAAGTTCTCTGAAGGTGTATTAGCAGGTAGGATCTTCAGGGCAGCACCCTGCAGGTTCCTCAGAGGGGAGACCTATAGACGTGAGTATCGTACCAATAACCTTTAGCGAAGTCATTTGGTTTTTAATTTTCAAAAATGGAAAATCGTAGAAGGCTTGCAACGCAGTTGGAAAAACAAAGCCTTCACGCCAAGACTGGGAGACCTGGGTCAACCACGTGCAATGAAATTCCCCCTGAATTCTTAATTTACCTTCTCTGGCTTCGCTGTCATAAATGAGGACTTTAGATCCCTCCAGGACAATGTACTTCCTGTCCCAGCCTTGCTGTCCTCGTTTGTTATTCCTGGGGATATAGGGATGGATAAGAACATAGGTTTAGACTCAGGAGGGAAGGAGGGAGGGGGAATCCTAGCCACGACGCTTCCCTAGAAAACCTCAGGAATGGAAGTGCCCCGTGCCGTCCATGTATCAGGGGAGGCAGAGCTTCCTTCTCCCCTTGTGGGTTCTGTGGCTGGCCTAGGCATTCCACTGGTATCAGACAGACGAACAAGAGATAAGCATACGGTTTTTATTTTATGTGTGTGTACCTGGAAATCTCCATAAGAAAATAAAGACCCAAAAAGCAGATAGGCCTAGTGTTTGTATACTAGCTTGAACAAAGAGTAGTGGTTATGAAAAAGCAACTAAAATGTATGGGGAGGCTAAAGGAAGATAAGGTGTTACTTTAACAAGGCTTATCTGCAGAGTTTTGTCTACAAGCCTTGCCTCCCTGCTTCTGGTGAGAATATTTCTTTCCTCCTGGAAAAGGGAGGGGTGCTCTTACACGGGAGATTTATCTCCTGCTTTCAGGAAGAGAAAGGGGAGGTCAGAGGGGCCTTCTTAGACCTGCTGTTTCTCAAGTGCCTTTGGCTCAAAATAATCCTGGTTCCAAAGTGGCATATTTTGGGGTGGCATCTTCGCCGGCACGTGCCCCAGCCCAAGCCACCCTGTCACAATACCTGGGCACTTTCATCCACCCTTCCAGGTGCAGGCCGCTGCTGGGCTCCTTGGTCTGGAGACCCGGGGAGTTCATTTTGTCACGGCAGAAGGCCTCGGTGAAGTGCGTGGCATACTCGGCTGGCAGGCCACAGGTGGCTGGCAAGCACGTAGAGCACTTGGGATGACACATCACCTGACATTCTGGGGAAAAGCAGTGAACAACCTGAAAACACCTTGTCGAACCCTGGACCATTCCTCCTTCTGCCAGCCAAGCCCCAGCCAGGGCCCATCGGTCAGGCCCCATCACCCAGGTAAATCCCTAAGCTTTCGCAGGAGCCAGGTCCTCCCTACAGAGAGAGGAAACATGAGAGCCAAGTGCTCTCCACCCAGTTGTCCTGGCTTCTCCCCAGGCCGCCACAAACAGGCGTGTAGAGGACCCACCAGCAAGGTTCAGCTGGAGCCAGCACCCAGCCTAAAGGTGGGGAAAGGGCAGCCTGGCAAAACGGGAGGGCTGGAAATCAGCAAAGTGCAAGGCATTTTGCACACGGGGGGTGGACACGTGAGCTGGAAACATGTATAAGCTCTCTCCTTCAACAGGAAAAGTAGCGTCCTCCCACTGGAATGAAAAGCTTCAAAATGAATGCGCTATATGGTAAAACATTTTTAAAGGAAAAAACCCACACCCATCAGATGGATTTGTTTAGGGGGAGACATGCAGGTGCCCACGGCAAACGCACCACTGCTTCTCTTACCAAGACATTTGGATGCCTGGCGCCCAAAGTGCACAGTATCCAGACACACAGCGCACTTTGTGGCTCGCATGTTCAATCCTACGTTAAATCGGTGAGGAATATTGTGGTGCATGCGCTCCTTAAGACGCCGACTGAATTCTGAAGGAAAATGTTTAAAAATTCATTAGGTGCTGCAAATGATACCGTCAAGAAAGTAAAAAGACAACCCACAGAATGGGAAAGGATATTTAGAAATCATCTCTCTGACAAGGGGCTTGTAGCTAGAATATATAAAAAGCTCTTACAACTCAATAATAAACAAGACAACCCAATTTTAAAATGGGCAAAGGATCTGACTAGAAGATAAGTAAATGATCAGTAAGCACATGAAAAGATGGTCAACATGATTGGTCATTAGAAAAACACAAATCAGGGGTGCCTGGGTGGTTCAGTCAGTTGAGCATCTGACTTTGGATCAGGTCATGATCTCACAGTGCGTGAGTTTGAGCCCCATGTCAGCCTCTGTGCTGACAGCTCAGAGCCTGGAGCCTGCTTGGGATTCTGTGTCTGTGTCTCTGTCTCTCTCTCTCTCTGCCTTCCCCCGCCCCCTCCACTACCCCTGCTTGTGCTGTCTCTGTCTCTCTCAAAATAAATAAACTTAAAAAAGAAAAAGAAAGAGGGGCGCCTGGGTGGCTCAGTCGGTTGAGCGACCGACTTCAGTTCAGGTCATGATCTCACGGTTTGTGAGTTCAAGCCACGCGTCGGGCTCTGTGCTGACAGCTGGGAGCCTGGAGCCTGCTTCAGATTCTGTGTCTCCCTCTCTCTCTGCCCCTCCTCCACTCGTGCTCTGTCTCTGTCTCAGAAATAAACATTAAAAAAAATTTTTTTTAAAAGAAAGAAAGAAAAACACAAATCAAAAGCACAAGGAGATATCACTTCACACCCCACTAGGAGGTCTAGAATCAGACACATGGAAAACAAGGTGAGGGTGTGGAGAAATCCGAATCCTCATACACTGCTGGTGGGAATGTCAGGTGGTGCAGCCGCTCTGGAAGACAGTTTTGGCAGATCCTTGAAAAGTTAAAATTAGGATTGCCCAGCAATGGTGTGACCCAGCAATGCCATTCCTAGGTATATACCCAAGAAAGCCGAAAACATACGGAGCCACAACATACAATGTTCACAGCAACGTTATTTAGGATAGCCTAAAGATGGAAACAACCCAAACGATTATCAATGGATTAATAAACAAGATGTGCTATCCATACAACAGAATATTACTCAACCAGAACAAAGTGAAGTACTAATTAATGCTACAAGACGGGTGAGTCTCCAAAGCATTATGCTCAGTGAAACAAGCCAGACACAAAAAATATGGTATGATTTCATTTATATGAAATGTCCAGAGCAGCAAATCTATTCAGCTTAGTGCTGCCAGAGGTCTGGCAGAGGGGAGAATGAGGAGTGACTGCTAACGGGTGCAGAGTTTTGTGGGGAGGGAAAGGTTAAGGCCAAAAAATGTCCCCAAATTAGAAAGTGATGGTTGTACACCCTTAATGCACTTAATAAAAAAACATCCAATCATACACTTCAAATGAGTGAATTGTATGGCATGTGAATTTATCTCCATAAAGCTGTTAAAAAACCATTACAGCAGGTTACAGAGTGTGAAACTATTTTAACACTCACAGATGCGTCTCAAGTTCTATGAATCAACTTAAAATCTCCAATATCCGGTTATTAGGAGTTGGGTATTTTTTTTTTTAATGTTTATTTATTTTTGGGAGAGAAATGCAGAGTGCAAGCGGGGAAGGTCAGAGAGAAAGGGAGACACAGAATCTGAAGCAGACTTCAGGCTCCGAGCTGTCAGCACAGAGCCCGACACGGGGCTCAAACCCACAAACCGTGAGGTCATGACCTGAGCTGAAGTCAGACACTTACCCGACTGAGCCACCCAGGCACCGCTAGCCATATGTATTATTAATATACACTCTAAGATAACATTTTAAGTAAAAGAAGAAAGGTGTTTTGCAGTGTATAGCTTAGTGTGCTATGATATTTTAATAGAAAAAAGGGCTAAGGAAAATATGCCTATTTCCTCATACTCTTTAAGTATAATTATATAAGATACATGAATAATATGATATGCTCTTACATGCATGAACTATTGCTGGAAGAATACAGTGGTGGTCCCTGGGTAAGGGAACTGACATCGGGGACTGACATCACTTCTTACTCTTTATCCCTTAGTATTATTACTTGTCTCTTTTACCGTATGTATGCATTTTCTTAGTGGATTAAAAACACTTTCAACCAAACTCCAAGGGCCCCTTGGGAACGTACCCTCTGGAGTTGATGACTCCTTTCTGCGGCTGGATGGCGGGGCGAGCAGGCTCATGGCACTGGGCTGGTGCTCGGGCGACCGCACGATGGCGGACATGGCGATCTGCTGCCTCGCGGTGGCTGGCGTAGATGGGTGCGGGTGGTCTGTGGCCTTCCGGTGGGCAGCTGGAAAGAGACCAGTCCGATGCCTTTTGGTTAGCTGGGTCACCAAGAAGCCCAAACCAAGCGGACTGCCCCTGGGTGGTCTTTCAAGCCCCCGAGACCAAAAGGACACGCATCGTGCCAAATGGGCAATACCAAGGATGCTGTGAATTTTTCACACTTGGGACATCTGGACTGAGAGCTTATGGGCCAGAAACACAGATGCTGAACTAGTACAACCCATCTGCTTGAGGTGGGTTCTCTGCCTTTTCCAGAGACTTGGCGTAGAGAGTGCCCCTACCTTCCTCCCGGGCAGACCGGAGCTCGATGCGGGTCTTCTGAAGGGCTTCTTCTAGCTCTGCACAGCGAGCTTTCTCCTTCTCCAGAGCCACCTTCAGCTCATTGTACTGCAGAGGAACCTGTGTGGGCAAAGCAGGGTCCTCTTTCCGTCGACTAAATAAACCCTAGCAATGGAAACAGAGATATCTCCTAACTCCTGGAAACTGGCACTTTAGCTGAAGGAACTCTGACTCAAGAGGAGCAGACCATGAAAGCCAGGAGCATACTCACTGTAAGCAGATTTAGTAAAAATGGCATGTGAAGGGGGAAAGGGGAGACTGAACCACAGCCCGTTCCAGCCGGCTGGAAAAAAATAGGGTTTTGGAAATTTTCAACAAGAGGGCTCAAGATGCTTGCACGGCCACCACCCCTTCCTTCGGCATTCCCAAGGAGGAGAGCCATTTCCTGAGTCTTTACCCTCAAAAAATGGAAGTGGAGGATGGAGTCAGGACGGATGGTTCGGAAATCACTCTTGCCTTGAATTTGTCTCATGACGCTTAGTTACGAGACACAGAGATGAGCATTTTTTAAAAAGGAGACAAAAAACTTGAATCCTAAAATGATGTCAAAACAAGGGGCTTACTCAAAAAAAAAAAAAAAAAAAAAGCAAACGAAAAAATGAAAACGCGTACTGGACATGGAAGGAAAAAGGAAAACACAGGGAATCATGTGGCTGAAAAAAAAATTAACCACCAAAAATAAATGGAAACACCCTGACTACATCACATGACACAATCAGAAAACAATCCGCTGCTAAAATACAAAAGATTAAATATCAGAAGCATAACAAGCACAGACAGTCACGCGGTATGCAAGAATGTCCCTCCCCGGCGGCCACCACTGGAGGAGGCTGTTCTCGTCCCTCACCATAAAGAGAGCGCTGGGGACACGGGCGCCAACTGCCCGCTCCAGCCCCTTCTCGGGTGTTCCAGATCACTGGGGGCTGCCACTGCTCCCCCAGGGTGGGAATGCTTTGGGAAGGAAATGGCAGGGTCCTCAGAGACCTGTTCAGACTAAGAACACCCGGCCAAACCTCCTAAGAGGGCTCTGGTGGTTTAGGGAAGCAGGTCTTGGGTGGATCCAAAATCTGCATAGGTGCATCTGTATATAACCCTGTCCATAGCTGGGTGGGTTTTTCTCCCCCTTTCCTTTTCTTTTTGGTCAAAGTTTTTCATTTGTTTGTCTATTATCCTTCTAAAGGGATGGCGCAGCACCCTTGGAGTGGAGTGGTGTCACCTCACCTCCCTGGGTCCCAGTCTCCTGCTAGGACTCTGCCGGTCAAAAGGACTGGGCTAGATGATTTCCAGTCTCTTCTGGAGTTCCGTATATGTGCTCTGAGAATCCTACTACAGAACTGAGAACCACTCTCTCTTTCTCCTGAATCCCACACACATGACCTATCTCTCTATAGCCCTGTACCTGTGACCTGCTAATCCCTCTGGAGTCTTGTACAATGACCTCTCTGGAAACCTTTCTCTCTGCTATTACCACCCACCTCCCAATCCAGCTGCTTATTAAAAAAAAAAAAAAAAAAAAAAAGAGAGAGAGGGAGAAAAAAAAAATCACTCCCTTAACAGAGACAGGCACTATAATTTTAAAGGCTATGAACACAAAGTAGTTTGTTACAGACTTGATAATGACATGCCTTCCTTAAGGACTATTCTGACGATCTCAAAACCTATTTTCAACCCAACATAAAACTAGAAAAATGTGCATTTTGTCTTCATGGATGTTTCCGTAATTATCTCTCACAACGGTATTTCATGAATCATAAGGACTGAGAAAACCTCCCGACTTTTCTAACACTTGGACCCACCTTTTTCTTTTTAGCGGGCTGGTCCATTTTGGCTTGCAGAAAATCAATGAGTTTGGTTTGTTGAGAAATAGTACCTTCCATTTTCACTTTTTCATGAGAATACAGAACCTAAAATTCATAAAAACAAAAAAATAAGCTTGGCCCTAGAAAGAAGTATACTTGCAAATTTGGTACTTTAAACAAATAAAAAATAAAGTCATTAGGATAGTAGCAAATGAACATTCAACACAAACCACACTGCACCAATATTTACTCACTTAGTCCTATTCTTACAGCCCAAAACAAACAAACAAACAAACAAAAGGAATGATACATGGACAGGTAGGTGAAAAAGTAAAACGAGCCAGGGGTTAATATTAGAATCTCGGGCATGATCATGATAGAAATTTTCCAACATCTCTGAATGTTTGGAAAGTTTCCCAATGAAATATTGGGGGAAACACACAATAACATACAATATAAAGATAGCGACCGTTTCCCCAGATGGCTTTTGGCCATCACGCTTTGCGTCCGCAGACAATCTTTAAGCCAATTCCCTCCGCTGGTTCTCACCTGAATGTTTTCCAGCTGGTACTCCAGATCGCTCCTTTCCGTCTTCAGCAGATCAGCCCGGTCTAGGGCTTCCTGCAGCCCTTGAGTCAGACGGAAGATGTGATTCTTCTGCAGATCCATCTGCTGCTGTAATTTGGCTTGCTAGTGGGGAGGAAGGCCAAGACAGAGTCTCGGTACCACGGAGAATACAGCTTGGTCCCCCACTGTTAGCTTGTTGCCAAACTAATTGCAGGCATGGCACCAAATTTGGCTTTTGAAATCATCTCCTTCCAGAATTACCGATGGTCTTCTGTTCCAAATTGGTGCATGGCACCGATAAGAAGAATTTTCCCAGAAATCTCTGATGGCCAGCAAGTCACGGGATCCCCACCGTAACAAGAAGTCCAGGCTGGTGGTCTGCTTCCCAGTCAGAGTTACAATTAAGGACATTTGGGTACGTACGATATGGCCCATCTGAGGTGCCCTCTGAGATGCTGCGAATTACTGCCATGACAGCTAAGCTCTAATTTGTCCTTGGGGTTTTTGGGTTTTTTTTTTTTTTTGAAAGATCTGTTTATTTTTGAGAGAGAGCACGCAAGTGAGGAAGGGGCAGAGAGAGAGGGGGACAGAAGATCCAAAGTGGGCTCTGTGCTGACAGCAGCAAGCCACACGCGGGGCTCAAACTCATGAGTCGCAAGATCATGACCTGAGCCGAAGTTGGGCGCTCCACCAACCGAGTCACCCAGGTGCCCCCTTAGGCTTAAGATCTCAGTTGCTACTGTGAGAAATCACTTTATTTAGGCAGCGTGGATGCACAAAGGGGAATCATATCAGCTCTAATTTGAGGAGCACCTCGTTAGGGTGAGAGACCCCAGCAAGTACACAAACAGCCACAATCACAGGAGATACTTCTGCAGTGTGGGGAGGAAGGAAGAGGAAGATCCCAGACTCAGCACAAGAGTCTATAAAACCCAAGGGGGAAAAAAAATCAATTTAGTGTTTTGGAAATAGTTTTGTGCTGAAAATCTCTCTCCAATTTTTACAATGGAAGTCAACCAGAAAATAAGGCAGGCTCTAAAGATACTGGTTTTATGGCTCTCTTTCCTAAAACTCTTCTGTTTATAAAAAAGCAGGAAAGAGCAGGTATCCTGATGACACACTGCCTGATGTCATCTGACCCCTGGGTGACAATCCAACCGCCCTGTGGTTGGCCCGAACACCCCCATGCCTGGTGGCCTAGACTCTCTGCAGACTCAAGCAGAGAGCTCCTAAAGAGCAGTAAACATCACCACGGGCATTTTCTAACAGGCGACGGCAAATCTCTGCGCTCTCAGCCCCAGAAGGCCAAGGGCCACGGACAAACTCAGAACTGGCTGACACTCTCCCTCTCATTTTACTTCCCTCCACCTGTGTTTTGGTTCTCTCTCCATCTCTCCTCCTCGCCGGCCCTTCCTCTTGAGGGGAAGTGGATTCCTTGGGGCATCATGGCATGGTGGAACGAACCTGGGCTTTGGAATGCTAGGGACCCTACCACAAATGCTGACTTTAACACGCATCAGTCACAGGACCAGGGGAAGCTCATATTGCCTCTAGAAGCTCTGGCATCTTCATCTGAAAGTGGGTATAACACCTCCCCTGACTGGGTGACATACTCAGTGCCACCATGCCTGGCGTACCCCAGATGTTCAAGGAATTCTCGTAATCTCTCTCCCTCCTTTGTCCTCTTTCCTTCCCTCCATCCAGTTTGGGCTCCCCCTCACTTCCCCATCTGCCTTCCCCGTGCCAGCCTCCTCCACCAGCCTCCCCCATCAGTCCTTCATAAAGCAAGAGATACTGTCAGCAGCCAGAGATCACCTGGCCTGTGTGCCAACTTAGAATTTATGAATCAAACCAGAACCCCTAAAATGCAGGGGGGAGGGGATGCGGGGGGACAGCTAAGATTACCTCTTAAAGGGAACTATGAGTCCCTTACAGTGCAAGTGATTTCCACAAATTACCCTCTTTAGTTTCTTCCCACTATTTTAGGACAACATTAATTACTACGCAGGAAGCAGAGAAACAGGAGCTGGGGACAAAAATTGGTTTGGTGACAGCCAGGCCCAAAATATTTCTCTAGAATAAACACATCAACTGTCCGTGAGCTTTCCAAGAAACAGACTGCTTATTTACTATAATAAAAAACAAGAGTGACAGGTTGCTCAGTGGAATGTTTTTCAAAGCCATTTACTTGCTTCCCAGAGAGAGGAAAATGGGGGCTATTCATGGGTCAGTGCTGGACTGAATTCAGGGCATTGGACCTGTCCAACAATTCCACGAGGTGACAGGAGACTGGGAGGGTGCATGAGGGAGCTGGATCACAGAACCAGAGCACCAAACAACCGCGGTGGTTGAAAGGATGGATCAAAACCAATGAGAAAAAGTTCAAAAGGACAGTATTCTTTGAAAACACTGACTGATAAACACCAGAATATAAAGATGTTTACTCAAAAAATGCAAGCTTACAGAAGGGTTGGTGGCGATGTCACAGGTCAGTGGGTGTCAGTGGTGTGATAAAGCTATCCAAAGAGCCCAGGGTAACTGGCAGAGGCTTACAGAGCCCAGAATGGAGCTGGAGATATCCCACTGGACCCCATGTTGCTCATACCCTGTGGACTTTTAGAAACTCTCTTTGGAAAGATAAATCTACCAGAAAAGAACATCTCAAACTTGGAGGGACTTGAAATGTTTCAATTAGGTAAGAGAAGGTGGTCTGGCGTGGGGGAGCTACTCAGATATCTAACTGTCTGTCACAGAGATAATAAACGTAGCTCTCTCCTAGAACTATCGCAAGGACTGTATGAGCCAAAGCATGAAAAGGGCACTTGGCGTATAGCAATTGCTACTTAAACATTAGTTTTTTGGAGACATCTGGCTGGCTCAGTCAGTTAAGTGTCCAACTCTTGATTTCAGCTCAGGTCATGATCTCACAGTTCAGGAGTTCAAGCCCTGTGTTGGGCTCTGGGCAGACAGCACAGAGTCAACTTGGGATTCTCTCCCTCTCTCTCTGCCCCTCCTCTGCTTGTACTCTCTCTCTCTCTCCCTCAAAAATATGTAAACATTGGGGCGCCTGGGTGGCGCAGTCGGTTAAGCGTCCGACTTCAGCCAGGTCACGATCTCGCGGTCCGTGAGTTCGAGCCCCGCGTCGGGCTCTGGGCTGATGGCTCAGAGCCTGGAGCCTATTTCCGATTCTGTGTCTCCCTCTCTCTCTGCCCCTCCCCCGTTCATGCTCTGTCTCGCTCTGTCCCAAAAATAAATAAACGTTGAAAAAAAAAATAAATAAAAAAAAATATGTAAACATTTAAACATTATTTTTTTATTAATCAAGTAATTTGATTATTATTTGGTATTACTCTATTTTAGGTGGAAATGCCAGACTCAAATGTTTCAATGAAACAGAACCAGTGGTTGGAAGCTATAGGCTTTAGTTCAAAATAAGACAGAACTTTCTAAGAATTAAAGTTGTTGAAAAAATGGGTCAGGATGTCCAAAGGCACGTGCACTCAGGCAGAGGTTCAACCAGGCCCACCAGTGAGGAATGTTGGGGAAGGGATTCTCTGCCTTGGACAGGAGGTTAATTTGACCAGGATTAGCAAATGGACTTTCACCTCTGGCATTACCTCTGACAGCCTGATAGTAGCTACTGAATGTCATGTCAAAAGAAGTTTCTGAAGCCATTTTGGGTCCAGGAGGATATCTGGGAGAAAGATCCATTAGCAAAGTCTGCCAGGGCCAGGGATGAAGGGAACAATGGAACAAGGGCTGGAAATTTGGGTTCTGTGACATTAAAAAAAAACAACAACAACAACAACAACAACAACTTCTTTCCAACCCTGAGACTGTGATTCTGGCCCCGCTTACAAGTCTCTATACCTAACGAAGAGGATATGGTTAACTTAAGAAGACGACAAACAAGCAAAGACAAAAAAGAGAGAGACAAACCATGAAACAGACTATTTAAGTATGGAAGACAAACTGATGGTAACTAGAGGGGAGGTAAGTGAGGGGATGGGAGAAATAGGGGATGGGGATTAAAGAGTACACATATCACAATTTAAAAAAAGACATGCTAGGAGCGCCTGGGTGGCTCAGTCGGTTGAGCGTACAACTTCAGTTCAGGTCATGATCTCACAGCTCATGAGTTCAAGCCCCGCATTGGGCTCTGTGCTGACAGCTCAGAGCCTGGAGCCTGCTTCGGATTCTGTCTTCCTCTCTCTCTGCCCCTCCCCTGCTCATGCTTTGTCTCTGTCTCAAAAATAAATAAAAACGTCAAATAAAAATTTAAAAAAAGACATGTTTTAACATATCTTGAAATCAAGACATGACATCTAGACACATGGATAGCTTTTTGACAAAGGTGTCAAGACAATGTAGTGAGGAAAAGAGAGTCTTCTCAACAGATGGTACTAGAGTAACAGAATAGCTCTATGGAAAAAAGTGAACCTCTGCTCTCCTGCCATACGTAAAAATTAACTCGAAAGACATCCTAGACCTACAAATAAAAGCTAAAACTAGAAAACTTCTAGGAGAAAACAGAAAATACTATCTTTGACTTTAGGATAAGCATAATTTTCTTTTTTTATAGATATAATTTATTGTCAAAGTGGTTTCCATACAACACCCAGTGCTCATCCCAACAGGTGCCCTCCTCAAGGCACATCACCCACTTTCCTCTCCCTCCCACCCCCCCATCAACCCTCAGTTTATTCTCAGTTTTTAAGAGTCTCTTATGGTTTGGCTCCCTCCCTTTCTGTAACTTTTTCTTTTCCCCTTCCCCTCCCCCATGGTCTTCTGTTAAGTTTCTCAAGATCCACATATGAGTTAAAACATACGGTATCTTTCTCTGACAGACTTATTTCACTTAACACAATACCCTCCAGTTCCATCCACGTTGCTGCAAATGGCCAGATTTCATTCTTTCTCATTGTCAAGTAGTATTCCATTGTATATATAAACCACATCTCCTTTATCCATTCATCAGTTGATGGACATTTGGGCTCTTTCCATAATTTGGCTATTGTTTAAAGTGCTGCTATAAACATTGGGGGTACATGTGCCCCTATGCATCAGCACTCCTGTATCCCTTGGGTAAATTCCTGGCAGAAGCATAGTTTTCTTAAATAGGACACAGAAAACATAATCCATTTTAAAAACTGATAAATTTAACTTCCCCAAAATTAAGAGCATTTGCTCTTTGAAAGATACTGTTTGAAAAGACAAGGCAAGCTATAGAGTGGGTGAAAGATTCACCATCCATACATCTGGCAAAGGGTTATCATCAAGAATTCTTTAAAAATTTTCCTCGGGGGGTGGGGGGATATCTGGGCAGCTTAGTTGGTTGATCCAGAGCTTCTGACTCTTGATTTCAGCTCAGGTTGTGATCCAGCGGCATGGGATAGAGCCCAGTGCTAGGCTCTGCACTAAATGTGGAGCCTGCTTAAGATTCTCTCTGTCTCTCTCTCTCTCTGCCCTTCTCCCCTGCAGGCATATGTGTTCACTCTCTCTCCCATTAAAAAAAAACAAAAAACAACTTTACTTGGAAGTAACTACCCAAAAGATTTGAATTTACACTTCCCAAAAGAAGATATATGAATGACAAATATATGGAAAGATGTTTATCATCACTCATTAAAGAAACGTAAATTAAAACCACAGTGTGATACTGTAATATATGCACTAGAAAGGCAAAACAATACTAAGTGTTATGGGGTCAGAACCACCACACGAAGACTTGGACACAATTTTTCATAGATTTATGCATAATAACTAAAAAAATGGCAACTATTCAAAGGTTCATTAACAGGTGAATGGATAAATGATGGTATACCCATACAATGAATTACAGCTTAGCAATAAAAAGCAATGAACGGCTAATACATTCGTCAACATCAATAAATCACATAAGCATGTTCAACTAAACTAAAGAATCCAGATACAAGAGTATACAGAGTATAACTCCACTTCTATGAGATTCTAGGAAAAAAACAAAAACAAAACAAAAACAAAAAAACTATCTATAGTGACAAAAAGCAAGTCACCGGGTACCTGGGGCCAGACCCGGAAGGTATGGACTAGAAGGGGGATGAGGAACTTTTTTAGATGATGAAAATGTTTTATATTTTCATTGCAGTGAGGATTAACCAGGCATTTACATTAAAACAATTATATATATAATTATATGTATGTATATATAGAGAGAGCAAACTTAGGTTAAGCCCTTGGTCACATGCTTACAAAGTGCACACCATGACCAGGGATCCTAGCCACATTCTGGACAATAAATATCATTCTTTGTTTCATAATGGTTTCAAGTGTCAGTAAAATCTGCCTCAAACTCAGTGTCAGCCAGATGTCTGTGTTCAGAAATCTATCTGTGAGGTACAGACTGGGAAGCTGGAAATGTTCTCATGTCGTTTACAAGTGAGAAAGAGGGGACTGAATCAGGATCCCGGCATGCTATTCCAAGCCTTGTCACTGACTCACCATGTAACCTTGGACCAAAGTATTGAGCTGTCAGAGCCAGCTCTCCTTCCTCGGAAGGAAAATAGGACAGGCGAGATCATTGATTATTTCTGTTCTGTTTCCAACATGTGCCTAAAGCAGGGACATTGACTATTCATTCCAGATAAAAGACCATCATTCTTTACTTGACCACCAGGTAGATTTTTAAATTTGTATTATAGTGTTCTTAATGCTGCCTTTGGTGAGCCTTCCACTCAGGATATATTGAGATATAACTAATTTTATTTTAAAAACCTTTATTGCAGTACAATACACATAAAATTTACCATTTTAACCATTTGTAACTGTATAGTTCAGTGGCACTAAGGACATTCACGTTGTTATGCAACCCTTGCCAGCATCCACCCCCAGACCTCTCCCAAACTCCCACCCATGTTTTTTAAAGTATCATTCTGTAAGGTATTTTATTCTCACCTGCAAAATTTTCACCACATTTTCCCAAGTTGATAGTTTAGCAATATTATTTCTCTCAGCACAGTCCCTTGAGAGGTCTATAATAAAACCTCAACTAATGAGAACAGGTAATCTGGTTAACTGAACTATCTGGCTCACTATGGGTTAAACAAAACCATCTTGGAATCTCATTTCTCATTAAATATCTTTACAAAGCATGTATGTCCTGGTTGGTCAATTCTAATGAACAAAACAGAGTCGTCAGTGATCCAACATATAGGGCTTTGGTTGGGATCAGGACATCGTCAGCAACTTAAATAGACATTTTCAGAATTCTGTTAAAAGGTCCAGGAAATAATGTAAGGGATGGGTTCAGAAGATCAATTTGAGCTTTTCATTCTACGTCTCAAAGGCAGGACATAAATTTTTTTTTTTAACGGAGTTAAATGAATGTTCAAAAGTCTTCATGAAATTTGGCACTCAACACAATCTGGTCAAGTCTCTGCCCTGTGCATGAAGCTAATTTGCATGGATGTTCTACCAGCCTGAAAACTTAATATACTTTAGATATTAACTCTAAAAGAACAATTTAACTCAATATTCAGTCACCTGTATATTTAATAAGCTTCCATTGGGCACATACTCTTCTGTGCTCTATGTTCTATTAAGCACTATGTGGGAGGACACAAGTGACAAAGACCGTCTAGCCTTTGTGACACATTCTTTGAGCCTGTTAAATACCTTCAAAAAGGTATTAAGTGACCACCTTACTTCTCCTTGAAAATTCCAACTTCAAAGATTGAACATCTAATATGGATCTGACCATCCAAACACAACAAATTTTCATCTTCAAAAGTCCACCTGGCTCCATTTCCCAGGTGTTTCACACTCACCTCTTCCAGAAGCCTCTGTTTGAGCTCCCGTTCAGTCTCCAGTTTCTGCTGTAAACTTCGGGCGTTCATTTCAAGCATGGCATGTTTCTTCTCCAGATCATTGAGCTGGGCATTTGGAAAAATTGGCCATGAGATCATATTTAGAAATGCTAGATGCTAATGACTTTTGAAAATTTCCATAAAGCTTCACATGTAAAGAATCAAGTTCTGAAGATCAGAATATAAATGTTGTTTTCTAAAAGTATAGTATCACAAAGGTCCATGTTGCAGATAAGCCTTGTACAGGGATGGGATTATTGCTAAGGGATGCATAAATAACTATGACAAGTTCGAGGACAAGGATGATCACCTTGGCTGAATTTAATTAAACTATCAAATGCTGAATACTTACTATTGCACAGCATCATATCGGGCTCTTGTGATGAAAGAATGGACAAAGTCTCTCAAGAATCCTACAAAAAGTCACAAAGTGGGAGACTGACCATAACTAGACCTAGACACAATGACTGCTTTGTCACATGATATTTTCAGTAAGAGAGGTATGCAGAAGAATTATTCTTCCTGAATTACAGTCATCAAGAAAAGACTGTATTGGGGCGCCTGGGTGGCTCAGTCGGTTGAGCATCCGACCTCGGCTCAGGTCATGATCTCGCAGTTCGTGAATTCGAGCCGTGCGTCAGGCTCTGTGCTGACAGCTCAGAGCCTGGAGCCTGCTTCAGATGCTGTGTCTCCCTCTCTCTCTGCCCCTTCCCTGCTCATGCTCTGTCTCTCTGTGTGTCTCAAAAATGAATAAACTTTAAAAAAATTAAAAAAAAAAAAAAAAGAAAAGATTGTATTGGGGCATCTGGGTGGCTCAGTCGGTTAGGCATACAACTTTGGCTCAGGTCATGATCTCACGGTTCATGAGTTCGAGCCCTGCATCAGGCTCTGTGCTGACAGCTTGGAGCCTTGAGCCTGCTTCTGATTCTGTGTCTCCCTCTCTCTCTCTGCCCCTCCTGCACTCACAGTCTCTGTCTCTCTCTCTCTCAAAAATAAATAACATTAAAAAAAATTTTTTTTAGTAATAAAAGAAAAGATCATATCAATGTCTGGGGTCATAAAGGATGGGTAAACTTTGCTACAGAGTCCTCTAGGAACAGTTAAATAGAAAAAAATATTCAAGTTAAACACAAAAAGTTTCACTTACCGCTAAATACTACATTTTGTTTCCTCACGGGTTAAAAAAAAAAAGTAAGCCAGTATCGAGGAACTCCAGAGTGTTCCTGAGGGGCAAGCTCTAGCCTTGAATCCAATCATTTTATTTCTATGAAATTTTATTTCTATAAGAAAATAATCATGGATATCCACAAAGTTTATGTTCATCATAGTGTTATGTATAATGGCAAAAAGCTGAAAGAAGCTCAAAGTTCCCACACAAGTGGAATGATTTAAAAAGGTACCTTTGTCGAAAAATCTATACACTGAAAACTATAGAAAGCTTATGAAAGAAATTGAAGAAGGCACAAAAAAATGAAAAAAGATTCCATGCTCCTGGACAGGAAGAACAAATATTGTTAAAATGCTGATACTACCCAAAGCAATCTACATATTCAATGCAACCCCTATCAAAATAACACCAGCATTCTTCACAGAGCTAGAATAAACAATCCTAAAACCTGTGTGGAACCAGAAAAGACCCCGAATAACCAGAGCAATCTTGAAAAAGAAAACCAAAACAGGAGGTATCACAATCCCAGACTTCAAGCTATACTACAAAGCTGTAATCATCAAGACAGTATGGTACTGGCACAAGAACAGACACTCAGATCAATGGAACAGAATAGAGAACCCAGAAACGGACCCACAAACATATGGCCAACTAATCTTTGACAAAGCAGGAAAGAATAGCCAATGGAATAAAGGCAGTCTCTTCAGCAGGTGGTGCTGGGAAAACTGGACAGCGACACGCAGAAGAATGAACCTGGACCATTTCTCACACCAGACACAAAAATAAACTCAAAATGGATGAAAGAGCTAAACATAAGACAGGAAGCCATCAAAATCCTAGAGGAGAAAGCAGGCAAAACCTCTTTGACCTTGGCCGCAGCAACTTCTTACTCAACACGTCTCCAGAGGTAAGGGAAACAAAAGCAAAAATGAACTCTTTGTACCTCATCAAAATAAAAAACTTCTGCACAGTGAAGGAAACAATCAGCAAAACTAAAAGGCAACTGACAGAATGGGAGAAGATATTTGCAAACGACATATCAGATAAAGTGTTAGTATCCAAAATCTATAAAGAACTTATCAAACTCCACACCCAAAAAACAAAGTCCAGTGAAGAAATGGGCAAAAGACATCAATAGACACTTTTCCAAAGAAGACATCCAGATGGCCAACTGACACATGAAAAAATGCCCATCACTCATCATCAGGGAAATACAAATCAAAACAACAATGAGATAGCACCTCACACCTGTCAGAGTGGCTAACATTAACAACTCAGGCAATGACAGATGTTGATGAGGATGCGGAGAAAGAGGGTCTCTTTTGCATTGTTGGTGGGAATGCAAGCTGGTGCAGCCACTCTGGAAAACAGTATGGGGGTTCCTCAAAAATTAAAAATAGAACTACCCTACATCCCAGCAATTGCACTACTAGGTATTTATCCAATGGATACAGGTGTGCTGTTTCAAAGGGACACATGCACCCCCATGTTTACAGCAGCACTATCAACAGTTGCCAAAGTATGGAAGGAGCCCAAATGTCCATCGATGGATGAATGGATAAAGAAGATGTGGTATATATATATACACATACACACACACAGACACACACACACAATGGAGTATTACTCGACAATAAAAAAGAATGAAATCTTTCCATTTGCAACTATGTGGGTGGAACTAGAGGGTATTATGCTAAGCAAAATCAGTCAGAGAAAGACATCCTCACTCATATGAGGATTTTAAGATACAAAACAGATGAATATAAGGGAAGGGAAGCAAAAACAATATAAAAACAGGGAGGGGGACAAAACATAAGAGACTCTTAAATATGGAGAACAGAGGGTTGTTGGAGGGATCGTGGGGGGGTGGGGTGGGGGGAGGATGGGCAAATGGGTAAGGGTCACTAAGGAAGCTACTCCTGAAATCATTTTTTACTATATGCTAAACTTGGATGTAAGTGAAAAAATAAATTAAAAAAAAAAAGGTACCTCTGTGTTGTTGTTTAGGGGTTTTTTTGAACTACATGTTCAAAAACATTCAGTAACTCAGGAAAAGCCCCTAGTTATAGGTTTGTTTTTTTTTTTTAAAAAGATGCAAAGCTGCTTACATAGTAAGAATCTAAATTTGTAAAAACATATGTATGCATAAACATATTATGCAAAGGAAAAGCCACAAATAAATTCACCAATAGAACAGTGGTTCTATTGCCAGTCATTTTCTCCTTTACTTTTCTGTGGTTTCTAGATCTGCCACAATGACCTCAAATGGTTATTTTTATAATCACAAAATAACAAAGAGTTATACAGAATACAAATTTTAGATTACTGCTTTGAGTGTGTGTGTGTGTGTGTGTGTGTGTGTGTGTGACAGAGAGAGAAAGAGAGAGAGACAGAGAAAGCGCACATGTGAGAGCCTGGGTATATACATGAAATCTCTTTGATCGTCACTTTTGTTATCTGTAACATTGGGGCATCTATTCAAAATCTGTTTCAAGACTTAGATAAATCTCCAGAACACTGGTACCTCACTCTGTGAACATTAATATGGCGTGCTAAATGGAGAGGACATGTGTATTTCCAGTGTGAAATACTGTGTGCCAGTGTGGCCGTCAGAGCCTATCGTGTCCCTGGACTCAGAGCACAGAAAGGCCCAGCTGCCTGTTACCGCAACAATGGAAGGAGCATTCATTCTTGTCACTGAGCACTTTCCGATGCTTGACATTAAATCCAGCAATCAATCCACAACTTAAATCCAGAAACCAGTTGCCAGAAAACAAGAGCTGTGTGCCCAGATCAAAATCTGGACCTCAGGGGGCCCAGACAGGCAGATGTTAAAGAAGTCACTATGGGGCGCCTCGGTGGCGCAGTCGGTTAAGCGTCCGACTTCAGCCAGGTCACGATCTCGCGGTCCGTGAGTTCGAGCCCCGAGTCAGGCTCTGGGCTGATGGCTCAGAGCCTGGAGCCCGTTTCCGATTCTGTGTCTCCCTCTCTCTCTGCCCCTCCCCCGTTCATGCTCTGTCTCTCTCTGTCCCAAAAATAAATAAACGTTGAAAAAAAAAATTAAAAAAAAAAAAAAAAAAAAAAAGAAGTCACTGGCCGACTGTGACACCCCAGTCCCCGCCACACCTCCCAAGCTATGGCCAACCAAGGATGTCCAATGGTGGACCATAACCCCAAGGCTTTACAGGACTGAGTGAATTTATGTTTGTGAAATATGTGGACCACGGACTGCACCTGAATTTGTGTCGAGCACACCTTCTAAAAGATGGAGATGAAATCTTTCTCCTAAAAGGAAAGGGATGGGCGCTGACCTTGTCAGAGAGGCTCTCGGCTTTCAGCTTCTGCTCTTTGAGGGCCTGCTGCAGAGCGAGAATCTCAGCCTTGTGCTCCTTCACCGCCAGCTCCACCACCTGGCGGGACTCAGTGATCCGCTGATCGGCCCTCGCCCTGCCGGAAAAGCACAGGCCTGTTTCAGAAGCCTCACCATCACTAAGCTCCACCATCACCATCTAGAAAAAGGAAGGGGGCCCATCTCTAATCCCAATAAGCAACCGAACAGGCTGCAGGCTGGATAGATGCCCAATCCCGATTCCAAGTTCCAAATTCTGTCTTGCTTTCTCACTGCTTACAGAGCGAAGATTTGACCCATTTTAGGTCTTGGGTAAAAATACTCTTAATAGGTAAAGTTCCTGTTAGTACTCACTTGGAGGCTGAAGGGGAAATTTTTCCAAAAGCAACTGGACTGATAGGATAGCAAGACTGGCACAGCCTCCCATGGGACTGGAAATGAAATGAGGTCCCACCGAAGGACCAGGGTGCAGAGGACCACGGGAGACCCAATGGAGCAAACATTTCCTCTCCTTAAAGCATATGCAGTAAATTAATTGTTTTGGGTGCTTATTAGGGAAACTCAAATATGATTAATATATCTGTAAATAAGGTTAGAGAATAGAAAAACTAGAAGAAAACTAGAAAAATTGCTGCCTTTCCCTATTTTAGGTCTTGTGTTTTGCTACTTCCATATCTGGGCTTCTACAGTCTCCTCCACTGGCCAGCACTCTCCTCCCCTCCCCTGCAAACCCAAATCTTACTCAGCCTTCAAGGATTAAACTCAAAAGGCCATGTCCTCCATAAAACCTTGCTCAATTACTCCTGTTGCAAGGAAGTTCTCCTTGCTCTGTATTCCAGAGCATAAGCACACTGCTCTCCTGGAACGCCCTGCTCTCTATTTTGAGGTGGTAAATATCTGAATGCATAATTCATCTTCTCTGCGAAACTTGCCTCTTGAGGACAAGAATTAAGAATTCTCTTCACTCATCTCTGTATCCCATGTAACATCAAGATGGGGAAGGGGGGGGGAAGGAAAAGCCAAGATCTTTCACAAGTGCCCCCGAAAGTATACATGAAATGTCTTTCTGAGCACAGCCTGTAATTATACCTTCCATGAGTAGTTGTGTGTTTTCTGATGCTGAAGCCAGCTCCCGACCCTCAAAATTATCTCTGAGGGACTCTAGAAACAGCTCCGATAAGAGCTTCACTTGAAGGTAAGAGCGGGGGCGGGGGGGGGGGGGTTGTGGTGGTGGTGGTGTCTGCGTGAAAGCAACCAGAATGTACCATGAGGACTCAGGGTAAACAAGAATAGGAGGTCTTAAACCAGCAGCCCCTCACAGCAGCAAATACCCTGAGAGGAAGGATGTCAAAAAACTTGAGTATTTCTACCAGTGCCTCTTGAAACTTAAGGGTCTCATCTTTTGCCTCTAATCTTTTCTGGTTTGAGTGACTTGGCATAGATTAAACATCCAACACATTTGGTTGAATCTAGTACGGTCCAGTAAATGTGGGAAAATACCAAAATGAGTCTGATGGAGTCCAACTAAATGAGTGACATTTCCATGCCTACTGTATCTTGCTTAAGGAGTTCAGAGGGTCCCAGGAAAGTCAGTTTCAGAGGAAGGTGACACTAGTGAAGGACGGACACAATTCCGTTGTGCAGACATGACATCATGGGGCTAACTCTAGCCAGCACACTGTGCCTCTGTGCACGCTGGAAAATGGGACCTATTCCTCAAGACCATTTATTTCTATCTATTGGTAAACTGTCATAATATGCCCATTTTGTTAGACCAAAACACTTTCCTGCCAAGAGCTGTAACACTGTCATAAGCAATCTTCACATCTACAATGTCTTCAGTGTGGATGGCACCCCCTAGGGCTAGGAAGTATATGACCTGCAGGATCACAGCCCCAGCAGAAAGGGGATTCTATGCCAGGGGACTATGGAAGCGAAAGTGGCTGAGAAAAGATACTGTTTGAACTTATTATTATTATTATTATTATTATCTATTATTATTATATTTCCTACCAAAAAACAAAAAAATTATTCTTGTAGGGGCACCTGGGTGGCTCAGTCTGTGGGGCATCCGACTTCAGCTCAGATCATGACCTTGTGGTCTGTAGGTTGGAGCCCCGCGTCGGGCTCTGTGCTGACAGCTCGGAGCCTGGAGCCTGCTTCGGATTCTGTGTCTCCCTCTCTCTCTGCCCCTCCCCTGCTCACATTTAGTCTCTCTCTTTCTCAAAAATAAGTAAATATTTAAAAAAAGGTTTAACTATTCTTGTAGAGAAGCTGTTCTCAGCCAAGGGTGATTTTGCCCCTCGGGAGACACTGGACAATGTCTGGAGACGTTTTAGGTGTCACAATTTGAGGAAGGGGTTGCTACTGGCACGTGGTGGGTAAAACCAGGGATGAGGCTCCCATTCGACAACATGCAGGACGGCCCCCACAACAAAAGATTATCTGGGCCAAACGGTCAATGGTGCCAAGACTGAGTAACCCTAGTATAGATGGGTGACTAGCTTTACACATGAGCAGGATTAAAATGGTCATAGTCTTGCCACGTGGTCACAATGATAACAAACCTGAGGAAGAAGTTTCTGCAAAGAGAGGACTGAGATATTTGCCCTGCTCTGACTTGTAGGCCTCTACACAGAGTAAAAGGACACCAGCTACTAGTTACTACCCCAGAATCCAAGTGACACTGACCACACTTACCACTAGGATGACCCACCCACCCTGGGTTGTCCAAGGGTCTCCCAGCTTTCACACGGAAAGTCTTGTATCCTAGAAACTTCGCTCGGTCCTGAGCAAGCTGGGACCGGTGGGCACCCTGTTCGCAATGCTCAGGTGGTCCTGGTGAAGCTGCCGGTCACTGGCTTTCTACAAACAGGAAGTCCCACCTGCTCTGCTTCTCGGTGTCCAGCATCCTCTGTAACTCTCGAACCCGACACTCAAACTGGGACTTCTCGTCACCAAGGACACTCCTCCACGCCTCCCACTGACGCTCTTTTTCCAGCAGTTCGTCGTTTAGGGCCTCCAGGTCCATGACCTGTTCTTCCAGCATCGTGCAAGTGGTCTTCAGAGCCTCCATCGTCTGCAAATCAGTACCACTCAGTTGTGCCTTGTATCAAATGAGGATTTCCTGGATGTTACTTTTGTTGGATCAGTGTCAGAAAAAGCACAAGTTTCTAACTATAGTCTGAAAATACAGTTTATCTTTTTCTTCTACAAACCAAGGGGACAAGAATGGATAAAGGGCCATTTCTGCCACCATGTTAACGGCAGAACCCAAAGCAAGCCAGAGGGAAGAGACCACACTTCCAAGTGGTCCAGGGCACCTGGGAGGCTTCAGGTCATGATCCCAGTGGGGTCGTGGGAATCGAGTCCCATGTCGGGCTCTGCACTGAGCATGGAGCCTACTTAAGATTCTCTTTCTCTTTCTCTTTCTCTCTCTCTCTCTCTCCCTGTATCTCCGCCCCCCTCCCCCCCCCCCAAAAATCTTTAAAAAATAAAAGTCATGTGGCTCACACTGGTGTCCCAAAACATTTTATTTTGCTTTTACTTTTTTTTAAATCAAAATTAAGAAGAACGACCCACTTTTAAAAGCCACATTTCCAAACCCCCCAAGCCCTCAAAACATAGACATGACTATGAAAAAGAGCCCTCATCTAATGGACAAGGCTCAGTCTTAGATCCGTTGGGAGAGGTGTACCAGGTGCCTGCTCTAAATTCTAAAGGGATCGGGGTGCCTGGGTGGCTCAGTCGGTTAATCGGCCGACGTCAGCTCAGGTCATGATCTCATGGTTCGTGAGTTCGAGCCCCGCGTTGTGCTCTGTGCTGACAGCTCAAAGCCCGAAGCCTGCTTTGGATTCTGTGTCTCCCTCTCTCTGCCCCTCCCCTGCTTGCGCTCTGTCTCTCAAAACTGAATAAAAGTTAAAAAAAAAAAATAAACAAAATGTAAAGGGATCAAAGGGTGCCAGGGATCTCTGACACTATTTACTGTCCTCACTTGCTTCTGGCTGGTGAGCTGCATCTCTCTCTCCGTAATCTCGCGCCGGAGATGGTCCACTTCGCTTCGTAGCTGTACTATCTCGTCGTTGGCGCCAGAAGCCTCGTCGAGTTGTTTGGACAAGTAGAAATTTTGGTTGTTGAGCTCAGCGTTGTCCTCGGTCAGCTGGTTTAGCTGCTCCTCCAGGTCTGTGATTACCTAAAAGAGGAGAGGAATCCAGTTCCGCATCAAGCAAGTGGATTTAAAATGAGAAGCTGCTTCTAGAGCCAGTGACTTTAGAGCCTACGTGACACGGGCGGTCCACGGGCCACTCCTGTTTGCTTCTCCAGCCCCGGCAGCCAAGGCCACGCCTGCCCACTTAGCACTGACACACACGTGCCGTGGGGGGAAACGAAAAGTCTCTGATTCTTTCTAACTCAGGATCCATCTGGAAGATGTGGCTAAAGTGAATCAAGCAAGAGTGACTGCCGTATGGAAGGGGCTAAACTTTAAATGAGATCAGGTTCACGGACAATAATACGATGTGGAACATGTGAGCCGAGGAAAGGCATCTAACAGACTGGTATCACAGTCAGCTAATTAAACTACAATGGCCCCGGCACCATCCACAGGACACTGGAACCGGAGATAGTCTGAGAAAGCAAAATAAGTTCTTATCAAGGAGGACTGACCCCGGAGAACACCAAGAGTTATTTTAATATCTCGGCAATAAATTTAATTTCATGCAACAAAAGAAAAAAAATTTAAGGGAAGCTCAGAATAATCCTGAAAATAGTGTACTGTGGCATCACTTGAATGGTTTTTATTATACAGTTAGCTATCAGAAAATGGGAAGGCATGTATATGAAATTGTCCTTTTATTGAGAGATTTAATCTGGCTTTGCTAAGTTATTTCCCGGCTCGATGGCAGAATGACTTCGAGTTCAGTGCATTCAGCGTTTCCTATTCTCTTTCCTGAGGTTCAGTATCAGCACTTGCAGAGCTTTTATATCCAATACTTTCAAAGTTTAAGGGCAATTTTCTAATAATGGTTGGGATGAGGCACAGAGGCAGTAAATTAAATTTTACGTAACAAAAAGAAGTAAATTAAAAGGAAATGCCTTGAAGCCTACGGTTTATTAATTGTTTCCAATTTTCAAACCTAGAGTAGACTTAGTTTATGAAATGTTGCCACTGTTTCCATGACTAATTCCCTATTTTAACCCCCTTTGATTATCAATTTAAAAAAATCTTCCCAGGCACATAGAATTAAAGAACATCAATTAAGCACATTTGTTCGATGCGGCTCAGAAAACAGAGCTTTTCATTTTGTTAACCGAGCTGATAAGCTTTTAATGTAGTAAGTGGTCTAGTAATTTGTATTTTAATGTCAAAAGCCCTGTTAATTCCTACTGTACTGGTTTGAGGTGCGCTGTCAGCTACAAGACGGGGAATGAAGGTTATCTAGTTGGATCCTTAGCTACAGATCCTTCTTTATCGGGGGAAGAAAATAGGAAAACACTACAAGTTTGTCACCCCTAGTAGGCAGTCATGCCTCAAAAGGATCCCTGGATCACCCTTTTGGTGACATGGTTAAATCTCCTAAAAACAGAAACAATGAATAAACAATGCCCAATAGTTCCACTGGCCTCCGTCTTACATGTAGTAAAACCCATTTCTTAAGACAGTTTTCATCCTAGACTGCAAATATCTCCATTTAACTACTGTGCTGCCTTCTTGTTTCCCTCCCCTCCCCAAAAAACGGAGGTAAGCCGACCTAAAACTATACTATTAAATGGAGCCTGGAACCACAAATACAGCCATTTTGAACTTTGCGGGGGGGTTGGTGTCTCCATCCATGATACAGAGGTCAATACCATATTTACTACCTCCCCTGTTTCTGTTTTTTTTAATGTTTATTTTTGAGACAGAGAGAGACAGAGCATGAATGGGGGAGGGGCAGAGGGAGAGGGAGACAGAGAATCCGAAGCAGGCTCCAGGCTCCGAGCTGGCAGCACGGAGCCCGATGTGGGACTTGAACTCATAAACTGCGAGATCATGACCTGAGCCAAAGTCGGGCGCTTAACCGACTGAGCCACACAAGCACCCCCAATGTTCTGAATTTCTGGCATACTACTCTACCTTACTGTGGCCTACAAACTTCAAGGGATAAAAAGTAATGACCAAGACAGTGCTTCATTTTAATGATTATAGCGGTGCCTCTTGCAGAGCATAGAGACCCCAGAAAATCTGTCGACACAAGAATATATACGTTGCCCAAATAACTTGCCACTTGAGAACATACCTAAGCCTTTGGGTTCCCACTCCCTTTCTCTGATTTATGGGAAAAACTGCAATTTATTATTAGCCCGTTTCTGCTACCTCTTCTTTCAAAATAGGTTACAAAGTGCTAAAGAAGAAATCTTTGAAAAGCTCAATGAAGGGCCAAGATTATTACTCTCACTTCAGTGGAGACTGCCCATTGGACTAAGAGACACTCTTCTATTTCCCTATTGTCATCCAGTTTTCAAGGGGCCTCACATCTCTGATTTCTACTTACAGTTTGTGATTGTTGGTTCTATATTTTACTGTCTCTATTTTGCCTGTTCGTCAAGCTTTTAATGTTATGGAGTGTTATGTGTTTGTGCGAAGCACCCAAACACTCATTTTAGCTCACTCAGACTTTTTATATATTCTTTCCGCCTAAGTCACATGTTTAGCTTGAGACTCTATTTTGAGTTCCTGGAATTGTGGCATTAAGTGATAGTATTAGGGGTGCCTGGGTGGCTCAGTCGGTTAAGCATCCGACTTCGGCTCAGGTCACGATCTCGAGGTTCGTGGGTTCGAGCCCCATGTTAGGCTCTGCACTGACAGTGCAGAGCCTGCTTGGGATGCTCTCTCTCCCCCTCTCTCTCCCTCTCCCACTGATGCACTCTCTTTGTCTCTCTCAAAATAAATACTTAAAAAAACAATTAAAAAGTATTGTAATAGGCAATCTATGATTCTGAACCAGGTAATGTGCAATGAGAATTCTTAGGTCTACTATGTGTCCACGGGTGTATTCTCTCCACACCAAGGGCAACATTATCTGTTTACTATAGTATGAGTCTGTTAACCTTCCAACCCCATGGATACAGGATGAAAAAGAGAAACTGAAGGTTGACTCCACCTTAGCAGTAAGATGAGGGAGACAGCTTCCTCACGCAGGAGCCAGCAGGGCTTTCTTACATGCCTTTTTTTGCAAATAAGAGATCATGGTACAGTTCTAAGAGAAACCAAGGGTATAAAAAATGATCTACTCTCAGTGTCCAAAAAAGAAGACACAGAGTGGGAGAGAGATATCTCTACGTGGGGTTATCTGTTGCTTTTCAAGCAAATCTCACAGTTCTGAACAAGAACTGTTTACTTCTCACACCTAATGCAAAGACCAGCAGGGAGACCATTAATGTTCAACAGCGTGTCAGGGGTGAAGAAACCAGTCAGATAGTGAGCATCAGTCTAAACAGACACGGGGCTAAAGCCCTCCTGGAATGTCTGGTTCTTTCTTGAAGGCAGCTATTTGCATATTATTTATTTTTAATCTTATAGCTGACAGATTGATTCATAATTAAAACTGTGTCATATGTTTGCCCACCAACTCCCCTCCAAAACAGACTTAGGTAGGGTTTTAGGTGCCAGATTGGATCAAATCCTTTTTAAAAATCTCTTCAAAATATAGAAATGGTCTGAGCTGGAAAATCTTACTGTTCATGAGCTTTTTAAAAGATGCTAACTGGGAGCTCCTATCAGTTCAGTTATTATAGGAGTTCCCATTCAGTAACAAAGATGCCATTTCCTCACAGAGGCAACCTGAGACAGCGCCAGTAAGAAAAGAACATCTATCATGCCCTTCAGACGTGTCTTTAAAGCAGCTGTTGAACCTGAAAAAGTAGAACAGAGATCTACTATTGCTACCAAGTATTGTCCTAAAATGGTGGTTTTCAAACTTTTTATAGGGGCACACCGTTTCCTAAGCAAAAGATGGTATCGTAAATACAATATAATAAAATAATAATAGTAACCAATACTGTTTAGCATTTTCTACGGACCAGGACCTGTGTTAGCACCGGGATGCATCACCTAATTCCTGCAGGACCCCCATGAGGTAGGCATTAGCACCAAATTTCTGATTCGGTGACTCAGTGTTTCCTAAGTTCTACTGTTTCTGAAATGTGAACATATGTTGGAACTAAGCAGCTGTCTCTGTCCTTGCCAAGCACCCAAAGAGCAGTTATTAAATGACTTGGGCATCTTATCACTGACAGTATATTGGAATGGAGAATACACAATGTCAGCACCATCTCACAGGTAAAGACATGGAGGCCTGGGAGTTTAACATCATATAGGTTACAACGAGGCCAATTTAGAATATGAACCCAGTCTGCCTGACACCAGACCGCATGGTTTGGATCACTAAACAACCCAGCTTCTCTAGCCTAAGTGTGGGTGGGGGTCACTCTTTCGGGTTCCCCCTCCCACTGGGAGAGAACCCAAAGGTTCCTCCACAGAATGACGAAAGTAAGTAAATCAAGGATTAGAAGTCACTGCTCCAGAAGAAAGCAAACGTGAGTAAGACAATATAAAAGCTACGTAAGTTAAGAAAGTAACAAAATTCAGGGTGCCTGAGTGGCTCAGTCGGTTGAGCCTCCAGCTTCGGTCCAGGTCATGATCTCACTCAGCTCATGATCTCACAGTTCATAGGTTTGAGCCCCGGATAGGGTTCTCTGCTGTCAGCACAGAGCCTACTTTGGATCCTCTGTCTTCCTCTCTCTCTGCCCTTCCCCTGCTCACGTGCACTCGCTCTCTCTCTCTCAAGATAGATAAACATTAAAAAAAAGAGAAAGTAGCCAAATTCATTCTACATATTGGCATATTCTAGTAAAAAACAAACCTCTAACTTTAAAAATCTAGGGGAGGGAGGCTTACCAAAGGGCACATGGAAACATTGGAGGGTAATGGATACGCTCATTAATTTGATTGTTTCGCTGGTTTCACAGTTGTGTACACATCTCAAAACTCTTGAGGTTACTGTGCTCCTATGATACCTCAATAAAGCTATAAAAATGTTTTTAAAAAAAGCTTTGTGAAGATGTGGCATCCATGTGCATGTGCGCGTGCGCACACACACACACGCACACACTGGAATATCACTCAGCCATGTATAAAGAATGAGATTATGCTATTTTGTGACAACACAGATGGAGCTAGAGGGGATCATGTTAAGTGAAATAAGTCAGACAGAGATAGACACGTACCACATGATTTCACTTACATGAGGAATCTAAAAAACAAGACAAACAAACAAAAAGCAGAAGCAGACCCGTAAGTACAGAGAACTGACGGTTGCCAGAAGGGAGGGTGGTGGAGGGACGGGTAAAATTGGTGAAGGAGAGTGGGAGATACAGACTTCCAGTTATGGAATGAATAAGTCATGGGGATGAAAAGTACAGCATAGGGAATATAGTTGGTATTATAATAGTGTTGTACGGTGACAGATGGTAACTATACTTGTGGTGAGCTGAGCATAATATATAGAGTTGTTGAATCACTATGCTATAGAGCAAAAACTAATGTAATATTGTGTGTCAACTATACTTCAATTAAAAAAAAAACTGTTATGCCAAAAGACTAAAAAAAGAGAAAACTCCAGATGAAGGATTAACGATGTACACATTTAAAACCTATCCAAGCTTATTTTAGGAAAAAATAGTAATATAAAAAAAAATCACGGTCATAAAATGATCTATGTTTTATTCAGTGATCATTTACGAGCATGTATGTAATAAAAGCAAATAACCCTTGCATAAAATAAGAAACTGAGACGGTAAGAAACTTAAAAAAAGTGGCGGCACGAGAGTACAGGAACAGAATGCATCCGCTCCTCAAGGAAGGGAGGCAGAATGGAGGAAGTCGGGGATGCTTTTCAGGCAGGCCCACCCCTGATGCAGTCATCGGCATCGGGAGACACAGACCAAAAATCTATCTGCCGGGTACCTGCTAGAGTCAAACAGAGGCGCATCTCATGACCCACTAGCTGCTCTGCTCTTGGGTATATGCTCATCAGAACAGGTGCCGACAGCCTCCAAGGGACTTACATAACAGTGCTTCTACACAACTGTGTTCCTAACGGCAGTAACCCAAATGACCATCAGCAGGAGAATGGATAAACAAACTTCAGTTCTATGCATCCACTGGCAACGCCACACCATACTAATGAAAGAGAACAAACTCCTGATGGATGCAACGACAGGGATGAACCCCACAGATAACTTGAGACAAAAAAACTAAACCCAAAAGAACACATCCTCTGTGATTCCCTTTGTCTGAAGTTTAAGAACTGGCCAAAGTGATCTCTGGCATCAGAGGACAGAACCGAGGTCACCCTTTGGGGCAAAGGATGATGATAAGAAGAGGGCATGAGGGAGCCTTCTGGGGGTTGAAAATGTTCTGGATCTTGATGCACGTTGTAGTTACATGTTGTCCATATGTGTAAAAATTTCATTGAACTGCACTGTAAGATTAGCGTACTTCATGCACTTTACAGTATGTCTTTTATTTTTTAAACATATTAAAAAATATGTATGTATGTGTGTGTGTGTGTATATATATATATATATATATATATGTATGTGTGTGTGTGTGTGTGTGTGTATATATATATATATATATATATATATATATATATATATATATATATATATATTTATGTATGTTTGGGAGAGTACAGCAGGGGAGGGGCAGAAAGAGGGGGACAGAGGATCCAAATCGGACTCTGTGCCGACAGGCTGACAGCAGTGAGCTCAATGTGGGGGCTCGAACTCACAAACCATGAGGTTGTGACCTAAGCCAAAGTCAGATGCTCAACTGACTAAGCTACCCAGGTGCCCTTACAGTGTGTATTTTGTAACTAAATGAAGGGGGGAAACCATACACTGACCAGACTTAGCATCCTATTTATAGCAGATAAAGAGGAAAGAAAAAGTTCCATTTCAAGGCAATAAAATATGAAAAGAAAGAAAGAAAGAAAGAAAGAAAGAAAGAAAGAAAGAAAGAAAGAAAGAAAGAAAGAAAATAGGTATGTGGGGGGTGAGGTGGGGTTGGTTTCCAGAAATTCACAGATGTGAATACTACAAATGGAGACAAGTTCACTGAGAACTAAGAAGGCAATAAAGTGATGACAGTACCAAATAAAGGAAGTGGAACCTTGAATAAGGATAACATCTTATCTTCTGAAAGGGGCTTATTTCAGTCTTTTTTTATAATCGAAAACAGACCTAGCTTCTGCTGACCCTACCCCATCACATAATCTAAGCATGATACTTATCTGCTCGCAGAATTTACTTGTCTCCATATACATGATATCTCCCAAAAAGCCCTAGATCTTTATTTTGCCTATTGGGAACTTAAAATTTCTAGGTCCACAGCACGTGCTGGTCTTCCCTCTCCATAGCTGCAGCAGGCTGGAGGAGCCATTGCAGATGCTACCTGCCTCCAGCGTCTGGACAGGGTCTGGCTGGGACCAGCTTTGGAACCTTCTACATTGGGGTGGGAGGGGGAGCCGCCCTAGGACTTACAATGCAGCGACTGAAACCGATTAGCGGTTCTGCAGTGAGAATTATTTCCACCACTCCAACTATCCTTCCCCAAACATGAAGAACGGTTTTGAATTTTAAAAACTGGCAGGAACCCAAGAAACTGGAGTTATCTGGTGCTCAGAAACTCCCAATCAGTTTGACCACATTAACTGCTTCAAGATGAAAGTTTGTAACAAACATCAGTCAGGGATATTGTAAGAGATACCCCCTCTCCCTTGTCCATTTTAGTCTCGTGTTATTTTAATCATCTTTAGTTTTAATACTCACAGTACAGCTGTTACGAAGGGCGTCAAATTTGCGCTGGATTTCATCTCTATGTGCCTAAAAGGTAAGAAGTCGATTATAAATTTTTCACAGCAGAGGGTACAATTCTACATGCTATGGGCCAAATGAAGAAAAGAGCAATTTACCGAGAAAGCCAAGAATGTTGTTGCAGCTGTCCAAACATCTGGTTTTCAAAGAACTAATTAATCAAGTCATGTCAAACATGAGAAGTTAAAGTTACAGGAATATATGATGCTGGGTTAGTAACAACGACTATTTAGACCACATAGGCACGCCCTGTATACTACACTTAATGTTTATATGAATGCCTAGGGGCTTTGGAAGAAAAGGAAAAAAAAAAATGAAAGGATGAAGTTTTTACTCTCTTTCCTTTGTTTACTCCCCATTCTTAACCTTCCCTCTTCCTTCCAGCTGACCCCTCGCTAGGCTACTCCCTGAGAGACACACACATGCATGCAAACACACACACACACACACACACACACACACACCAGCCAGGACAAGCTAGGGATTTTTCTTCTTGTTAATCAAAAGCTGCTGAGATTCAGAAATCCCACATTGACCTTGAGGCCTTGAGGTAAATAGAAAGGCTTTCTCCAAGGCAGAGCTGCTCTCAAACAGCAGCATTTGTTCAGTTGACCTTCAAGGACTTGGTGAGCGTACATGCTATTCCATCCACTGTGGCACGACACAGTATATGTGGAGTTACCTTCCTTCAGTGGGGGAGGATGGAAAGTTAACAAGTGCATGATTACAGACAGTGACAAGGGCTCTGAAAGAAACAGGGTGCAGGAAAAAAGAATAAGGGGGATAGAAAGGAACTTACTTAGATGGGGTAGTCAAGGAGGGCTTCTCTGAAGAGGTGCCACTTTAACTGACACCTGTAGGATAATGGGGAGCCAGCCAGGCAAAGGACAGGAAAAGGCAGAGGGCACAAATCTTGAAGTGAGAAAATGTTTGGGGCATTTGATGAACAAAAAAAGGCCTGAATGGCTTTTTCAAACTTCAAGCTGCGACCCAATAGCGAGTATGACAAGTGTGTTGCTTTTCTGTTTTGGTTTATCCAATGAAATGGAATAAAAAAGAATAGACAACACTGGGATGTGCCCTTGGATAGTGAAGCACTGTCACAGAAAACTTCTGTTTCCAATACCATAATTCATTAAATTTAAGATGCTATCAACTGTAAGACATGGCAATTTTATGTACCATTAAGAAAAAAAAAAGGTGTTGTTGAATAAGCTATGACATGTTTATGTCCATGTGACTAGAGAGTCATATATCAGCTATGACTAAGCTGCATCCTGATTTTACATACTTTGGAATCAACGAAAGAATATATATATGCTCCCTAGTATTAGATTGTAGGGTAAATGTATTCTCGGTGGGTAGGGGTCAAACAATTTTTGGCTAAAGCACAGCAAGAGAAGGAAAATGTGGCCCAAGATTATGGTAGAGAGGCAGGCAGGGACCAAGTCACTTGAAGGCCCAGAAAGGAGTTTGGGTTTCATTCAAAATACCATTAATCAGAAGCCAATGGAGATTTTAAAAAGTAGAGGGAAATGATCTGCTTGTCACTTTGTGGATGCTGTAGGAAGAACAGATAGAAATAGGAAACAGCACGGAAATAGAAATAGAAAGCAACACGGAAACCAGAGGAGGCTGTTGCTGTCATTCAAGAAGGAGATGATGGTGGTCTGGAGTAGGATGGCGGCCAAGGCACAGAGAAGTGGATGGAAGTGAGTTCTCTTTTGGAAGCATAGGAAATAAGACTTGCTGCAGACATTGGAAAAGGAAGGGTCAAAGACGCCCTGAAAGATCTTTGACTTGAGAGACAGGGTATCATTTGCTTAGCTATGAAACCTCAAAGAAGAATCTAATTTGGGACAAAGGCAAAAGTGGCCTTTCTCTTAAAAAAAATTAGTCTCCACCAGAAGGGCTATAAAAGAACTAAGTCAAAAATTTTAGAGGTGTGGGGCACCTGAGTGGCTCAGTCAGTTAAGCATCGGACTTCGGCTCAGGTCATGATCTCGCGTTCATGGGTTTGCCTTGTCAGGCTCTGTGCTGACAGCTCGGAGCCTGGAGCCTGCTTCGGATTCTGTGTCTCCCTCTCTCTCTGCCCTTCCCCAGCTTGCACTCTCTCTCTCTCTGTCTCTTTTAGAGCTTTGATGTATTCTCTAGTATGTCTACTTGCCATAAATTAATATTATAAATTTATAACAGCAGATAAACCATAAACCCACAGATGCAAAAAGTTCCAAGAACCCCAAGCACAAGAAACATGAAGAAAATTAAGCTACATCACCTCACTATCAAACTGCGTAAAATCAGTAATAAAGAGAAAAAGCTTAAAGCCAGTCACAGCAAAACACAAGTTACATACAGAGAAACGGAAGTCAGATTTCTCACCAAAAAGTGGGTAAAAAAACGGGGAGGGAAAGGGGGCTAAAGCAAGTTAGAAGTCCGTAGAACATCTTTAAAGCACTGAAAGGAAAAACAAACAAAAAAACTCTTAAAAATTGTCAATCTAAATTATATACCCAGCAAAAATATCCCTCAAAAATGAAGGTGAAATTAAAGACTTCCTCAGATACAGAAAAGCTGAAGGAATTTGCCACCTTCACTGTAAGAAATGGTAAAGGAAGTCCTTCAGGCAAAAGGAAAATGAAAACCAGAAATATAAATCTACACAAAGGATTGAAGAGCACTTGGAAAATGTTTTGTTTTTAGGTTGTACAGACTCACAGATTCATAAAAAGTTATCATTTGGAATCAACTCTCCAGGGGTACCTGGGTGGCTCAGTTGGTTAAGCATCAGACTTGAGCTCAGGTCATGATCTCATGGTTCATGGGCTCAAGCCCCACATTGGGCTCTGTGCTGACAGCTCAGAGCCTGGAGCCTGCTTCGGATTCTGTGTCTCCCTCTCTCCCTGCCCCTCCTCCACTCACGCTCTCTCTGTGTCTCTCAAAAATGAATAAACGTTAAAAAAAAAAAAAAAAAAGAATCAACTCTCCACATAATTAGCCCACATTTTTATGGAAAACTTATCAGACTATTTTTTTTCCCAAAAATCAATCTGCTTCAGGCCCAACAATCATACAAGAGAGTTACTGATTTAATGGGGCATGAATACCATTTATCCAAAGTGGGAACATGGTTCTACCACTGAAATCTCATCTGCTGTAAGCAGCAGCCTGGCCCCCAAAGACCATCCAACTCCCTCGAGTACACTTACTAATCATCAAGGACAAAAGGCATGGATTCTCCCTAGGAAGAATAAGGCCCTACGTTAACAAACCTAAGAGTATGAATGAGCAAATTTTTTTCTTTAAAGGACCAGGCAGTAAATATTTTTGGCTTTGAGAGCCAGTCAGTCTCTCTCACAACTACTCAACTCTGATCTCATGGCAGAAAAACAGCCATACACAATGTGAAAACAAGTGGGTATTCCAATAAAACTTTATTTACATAAAAGAGGAAGCATACTGAATTTGGCCCATTGGCTGTTGCCTGCCAATCCCTGATTTAAAGGACTATTTGGTGTGAAATCTCTCAAAGACAGAAACGGGAAGCTGACAGTAGAGTGAACTCCTTCAAAATGAACTTCTTCAAAGCCTAAGCAGTGACCATGAAAAAACTCACTGGCCTTGACTTAGGAAGAGAGGCCCTATTCAACTTTTTTATTAATAGATTTTCCAAATAACACTACTCCTTTAAAAACGTGTTTAACTTCCCCCAATGTAGTCTGATATTTCAATCACTAATACTGTTTCATTTCCATTAAAATCTACCATTATGAGGCCTCTGGATCTTTCTGACATATCAAATGGCAATCCTCTTTGAGGATCATTATGACTTGATTTATTATTGACTGTGAAATATAAACACAAAATGTAGAACCGATCCTATTATGACTGCTGGAGATTCTACAAGCATTTAACAATTATTGAACTGATCTGAGCAAGAAAATGTCAAGAAACATGTTTTATGTTTCTCTGAAATAAGTTGTAAAGCAAGCACACAACAAAAGTTCACACAATACTGTATATAAAGATAAGAAAATATGTAAGACAATCTTTAGATTCTCTCAATGAAATATTTGAGTGTTAATTGGATATCAGGTGCTACGGGGAATAAATATTTACACTCTTCAAAGGACCCTGAAGAGCTTTTGTTTATGTGGGTTATATTTATCTAGATTTATCACTTAAGAAATTAAAATGGAGATTTTTTTTCAAACATTTATTCTTTCTTTTAAAATAGCATTGCTTTTGCACCACCAATGCAAATGTTAACACACTGAAAAATGCCAAATGACATCTTAGCATTATTATGAAAATAATATGAACTTGGGGAACCCCAAGGGATCCTCTGACCCCACTTTGAGAACTGCTGACCTAAGGGTTGGGGGGCAATCAGGAAGAATGCACAGGCTACAGCCTAAAGACTAGAGATGCACTCTTTTTTTAGGAGTACTTAGGTCTTCACTGATTTAAAGAAAGTTACAAGAGGAAGAAAAAAAGAGAATTTAATGCAGTCTTGATGAGAGAAAAATTCCATGCAGAACTGGAGAAAGGAAACTAGTGTTTAGATGTCTGACCATCTTCTGGGGCCCATGGTCAGGATTCTAGAACACTCAGGCTTCCACACATGCCCCCAATTCTGTATCTTGCTTATCATGCCAGTGGCTTGCTTAATTAAATACAAGGATTGATATTTATGTAAAACAAATGAGAGTATGCAGACTCATGGTTTTAACAAACCAAAGAAGATGACATTGGGATCCCATGATCACGCTATGCTGGATCACTCCTTTCATTAGTGCCTCTAGCTTTGGACTCTTGATTATGTAGCATTAGTCATTTAACCAAATCAGTAAAAGAACGTGAGGACAGGGACACGAAGCGTGCGTCGTGGAGTCAATGCTGATGTACACGGGGCCTACACCACGCCTTTCCCTGCATCCACATTCAGAATGGCACATCACATCACGCATCTGTCTGCTCTAAAGTGTGCAAGAAACATGTCAAGGAACATCAAATTCTCTTCCTCAGATGAAGGGATGGGGTCTTAAATATCAAGTCGAGGTGGAAAATTCTCTCTTCCACCAAGAAGCATTGAAGTACCTTAAAAGCATGGCTTTTTGTTTAAATAGGACTCTCCTGTTCCTCCACCTTGATTCATTCTCAGCTTTTGATGGCCAGTGAATCTCCAAGCAAACTCAATTGACAGGATGGCTAAAGTTGGAGTGGGTAGCAAGAAAACACGAAGGAGACTGACAGTCGCTTCCCAGTGGGCCCCAAAGCACTTCTGCAGTGGAGGGAGTCAACGGTACTGTGTTGCATCTAATCTGCTCCAGGGGCAGAAGCCAGAGTAACGGCTCCCTACCCTGGCCAGGAGATGGCTGCCTCTTAAAATTAAGCAACAATAGCCCATTTGACTATTCTCTTTTATTGGTAAAACAGCCTGCTATGAAGTTCGCAAATCTCCTAGACCATTTTAGGTCCAGCTGATTTAATTTGACTGATGCTTATGTGGGGGGCCTGAACTTGGGCCTGAACAATGAGACCGAGTCAGGGTACTGCATTTACGGCCATTTTCTCTTTCTTTCGGAAAATACATTCTTCAGAACAAATTCAACAAAGCCATTCAGGCAACAGCTGCATGGGGTCCATCACCACGTCCATGGGACGTAATTGAAGGGAGGGGCAGGGGAAGACCCATGGCCTCAAAACTGGACTGAGGCAAGTTGATATGGGGTTTGGATTCCTGCACAATAGGCTACAAACAGCTGTAAGGTATTTTTCCCTGCCATCACTTTGAAAAAAAGCCCTATTTTCCAAGGCATCTTCATCTGCAAGGGTGGTAGAGCCCTAGTTTCTAGACTTAGGGAGGTTTGTTTCTTTATTTTTTTCATAAGATGCTCGGAGGCAGTGATCTCATCTGACTAAATTAAGTCGTGACTTGCTGCTGTGAAGGCTTCCAGCAGCCATTAGACACAGCACATTCCAACCAGCAGCAAGACAGGATTTAAAGACTAATTTCCCCACAGATAAACAGCAGTGACACATGCTCTATTTTATACCCTCCTCCTTCTGAATGGGCAGGATAAGATGCCACCACCCTCCCTCCCAATCCCAACAGAGCAGTGAGATAAATGTGTCCTTCTCCTCCGCTCCAAAGTAAAAGGATTTGAGGAATTACAGGCCAATCCCCTGGGGAGAAAAGGCTAAAGACACAGCACTAGGCACATAGTGAGGATTCATTAAGTATGGATTAGATTACTGGTGTCTCCTCTTTCTTTCAGAGCGTGGGTGGTTCATACAGGGGGGACAATATTAATATACAATGCATTCAATATAACCGTGGTAAGATTTTAGGTGCCTCCTTTAGCAGCTAAGAAATGCTATCTGGCTGTCTCCCTCCTCATCTACCCAGTTCCAGAAAGCACATAAGTCTTCTTGGCACACAGTCTTTTATATTCATTTCATTCCTACCTCCATATTTTTCTTATATAGACTTATTTTCTCTATGCCTTTTCTTTCTTATTTTAGCTTGTTATACTGTTTTATATCTTCCCAAACTGCTCTGAATCCATCTTGAAACAAGGCAGAGTATAAATAAAAAGATATCGTGACTGTTTTTTTCGCCAAACCAAGTACTGAGGACACATGGCATATCACACAATGAGTGTTCTCATGGGGACAATAGAAATTAAGGTTGCAATCAATATCTGAACTTGGTGAAAGTCCTGGAAAATCTGGGACGCACACGTACTTCCTATGCAGGAGTTAATCCGTATCCCCAGGATCCTGGAAACCCCCGTGTCCTAGACGGGTCTATAAGGAGCCTGACACTGTCAGATCACGCTCCCAATTTGGTTCAGATAATGGGCTCCCCAAAGCCAACAACAGAAGGTAACTTCTAAGGATGAGATCGGTTTTTAAAAAGAAAAAGAAGCACACACATTACTTTCAAACAGGGTAAATCATAAGCAACAAATGTGCATGGCCATCTGTAGAAGTAACCCCACTCTAAGAGACGCTGAGATGTTCGCTGATGGAAATGGGGACAGCATCCAAGATGAATCAGAGTGAATAAGGTACCCACCGAGCTACCTTATTTTAGAAAACACTAAAACCCAATCAGCTGCATTGTGCCCTGCCCACGGAAGAGGGTACCCTGATCAGCAGGCATGACTGTGCCTGTCCACTTGGCAAGTACACTATGTTACTACCACCGATGTACTTGCTTGGCTGATACTAGCCATTAAACGCCTTCGGCTTTCTGTGCCAAGTCCAGGTCCACCAAGCGGCCCTTCCAGGAGAAATGAGGTTTTTGAGAAGACTTCTCTGAAAGGGGAAAAAATGTGAAGATTAGCCACCCGGAGTATCCCAGGCAGCTCGGTGGTTCTTTTTTCCACTGGAAGTTGATACGCTGGCCTTTTATATGTAAGATTCTTGTCAGTTTTATCAGCCTGGGTCAGCCCCCATGAGAAGGATCAACTGTGGGAAATTGACCCAAAACATCCTATTTTTAGACTTCCAGAAAGAACCAAGGTCTAAATCCAGCGTCACCCTCCCTTCTCCTCAAGTTCTACTTCCTAAGCACACTCTTCAGTTGAATAAACTAGTGTCTCACAATGAGCAGAGAGGCCAGGTCCCTCTTAAAGAAAGACTCTCATTCAGAAGAATCTTTTCCATCCAGAACATACGAGATGCGTACATAAGACTTGAAGCAGAATGTACAGCTTTAAAAAAAAAAAAAAGTAACACAAATGAGGCTAACCAATACAAAAATAGAAATGTGGTAGAAAGACCACGATAAGATAGAAGATTATTTTTCTTTTTTAACGATTATTGAAACCTAAATAGAAGATCCAGGAAAATGGACTTCGGCTCAAACTAAAATTTTAAATACAATGATGATTATTTTAAAAAGAGGGAAGACATATAAATAGAAGAGGAACTTCTCAAGATACTAAGAAGAGGTCAGATGTTAACCAATTGATGCAGTATACCAATTCTCATGAGGGAGGAGCTTACGTAAGCCCGCTTTCTGCTCATTACGTATCTCTAAGGGATTGCTTTTTCTCTCTTGGGATTTCTACGAGGGAGCAGGTCTCCTCAGCGCCATGCTCGTGCTGGCTGAGGCCTGGAGGAGCCTGAAGGTGCCCGTCCCCAGGCCTACCGTGAGCGCCTGGATCTCTTCTTCTGCCTCCGCCGTCGTCTCCTCCAGCTCGGTCTTGGCCTGGCGAAGCTGGCTCTCCAGGGCCGCCCGGGCCGCCTGCAGGGCCGTCAGCTGGGACTCGCGCTCTTGCAGGGAGAGTTGCAGCTCTGTGAGCTGACGCTTCAGCTCCAGTTTCTGCTCCTCGTGCTCTAGACTGACCTGAGAGGGGCGGAGAGAGAGACACACACACTCACGGTCAGTTGACCCAAACTACGGAGAACGCAACCGACTAGTCAAGCTAACTGACTGACCCTAACTAGCTGAGACGCAACTGGCCGTTCAACCTACATCTTGGTTGATTGATGTGGTCATGGATTCAAATTCTCAGCACTCAACTGAGAGGGAGAAAATGCCGTAAAATGGACCTGACTTCAGGAGTCTCAAAAATGACCAGAAGTAAGAACGTGTAAGAGAATGTCTATACGAAGCATCCCTTACTTCCAAATATTCAAAGGCTTGGGGAGGCTTCAGAAGAAAAAGCACACGGCAAGAGTCTCAAATGAAAAGTATGACAAATACTCTAGAAAAGCACTTAAGGGGTGCTTGGGTGGCTCAGTCAGTTGAGCACCCAACTTCTAATTTTGGCTCAGGTCATGATCCCAGGGTTGTGGGATAGAGCCCTGCGTCGGGCTCCACGCTGAGCATGGAGCCTGCTTGAGATTCTCCCTTCCTCCCAATCTCTCTCTATCTCTCTCTCTCTCTCTCTCTCTCTCTCTCTCTCTCTCATTCTCTCTCTCCCCGCACCCCCCTGCCCCTCTTCCCCACTCATGCTCTAAAATTTAAAAAAAAATAATACAAAAAAAGCATTTAAAAGTAAATGGCTATAAATAACACCATATTGGTAACAAGGACACCTTTACAATTAGGATAAAAATGAAACAACCAGAATTGAATACTGTTTATTTTAAATATTCCTGCTCTGATTTGTTCGCATTAGGTAACCCACATTAGGTCACATTGTGAGCTAATCATTCTTTCCTCCATCTGCCCATCTATCCTTCTATCGACTCAATGTTTCATTCATTCAAGATGAGTTTACTCAGCAACTTCCACATAAAAAGGAATATGAAGAGGAAAGACAGTTTCTTCCTCTGAGTTGGAGGAGAAATGAAAACCAACCATTACCATATATGTGGTCAAGTGTAACGGTCAGAATATGTAAGGATGTCGTGGGCACACAGTGGTGAATAAAGAAGGTAACTCTGAGTGTGCTTATTGAAGAATTTACAGGAGCCAAATGAGCAAACAGGAAAGAAAATTCCAAGCAGAGGAACCAAGACATCCAAAGGCATAAAGATGTAGGAGACCACGGCCTAATCTACTGACCTAACAAACACTGACAAGGTTGTCCTAGGGACCAGACCCTGTGTCAGACTTTGGGGACGTCAAGCAAATAAGAGGTGTCTGCTGCCCTCAGAAAGTTCACTGTCTAACTGGTTCTTCCAAGAGGTACACAACGTGATGATCTAGACAAAGAAGGCCAGGGGGACGCAAAGGAGATGTTCTATCCAGAGAAGGGTCCCTGGAAAAGGTGACACCCAAGTCTCTTAAGGATGAAGAGAAGACTTATAAAAGATTAAGCCTACAGAGCCAAGATTTTGTGGTGCATTTGAGGTGGGGCAAGAGACACAGGACAGAGGGGAGTCGACAGTGACACCTGAGCTTCTGGGCAGGTGCTCTGCGCAGTGAGACCACTGCTACGCCAGAGAACACCAGGGAACATGAGAAGAGCCAGTCTGAGGAGAAAGGTAAGAAATTCGGTGTTGATGTGATGAACTTGGGCAGCGAGGGAGACATCCAGGTGGAGGTGTCTAACTAACCTCTACTGGGACAGTGGGTCAGAGACTCACGAGAAAGGTGTGGGCTGGCGATCTAGATCTGGGAGCCCTTAGCCAGTCAGTCAGCGGCAGCTGAAGCCAAGGCTGCGCTCTCCCGCTTGTGAAGGTGGCGGCGACCTGATGGCAGTGAACTCGGGGCTCACCTGCAAGGTGCCAGGCACTCCTTTAGCTCATCTCATCCCGTGAAAACCCAGAGAGGGAGGCACTGCTTACTATCACCTCCACTTGACACACGAGCACGCTGTGGCACTGACACACTAAGTGGCTGAGCAAATGTCACATAGCTCAGCAATGGCGGGGCTGGCTTCGAACCCAGAAGTCCGCCTCAAGAGTCTGCTACTCGCTGTTTGTCTTATTAACATGCCAGCAGTCAGAGCAGGCGGTGACTCCACCAGCGGGCTGAAACATTCCCCCGAGACCACTTGGCAGAACCAAGGGAGGCAGGTGACAGCGAGTCATGTGGAGGTGGGTGAGCAGGACGCCATGCAAAGACAGGAGGAGTCCCCCCCCCCCCCCAACCAGGGCCCTGCACCTTCGCCACCCCATACACTTCGCTAGGGAAGACCTCACACTGCACACACAGGGTCAGGGAGGCCCAGGGCCCTATAAGGTGGATTAAACCAGAGGCTGAGAGGCCTCTGCCCCCAAACTCAGTAGCAGCAGGCAGCACAGAGAAGGTGGACCAGCCTTGTTATGTTTAAAGCTAAGCTCCAGAACTCCCAGGGGGTGTGACAGCACTGAGCCTCCTATAAACGTTCTAGGTTGCCCCCACCTTCCTTGGGGGAGCTAGCTGGATCGATTCAAAAGGAAAAAAAAAAAAAAGAAGCAGATTCAAGGGAAAAGAAAAAAGCAACTCGTTTTTCCTGGGGCATTTTAATTGCCCAGATGAGCGACAGAGGCAGGACAGGTGCCGCAGTAAGAGAGACATTTGTGGAAAGGGAAGGCAAGACAGCCAGTGTTCCCACGCTCAAAGAAATCGGAGTTATTTACACTCACACTCTTAAGGCTGACACCACAGGGAAATGTTGTTAAACTTACTGAACAGTAAAAATATAGCCTGGATAATAAAACTTAAACCACCATCCAAGGCTTCCGGACAACCCAGAACCACCATTCTGGAAGTGTAAGAATCACCTGGAGACTGCTAAAAATGCAAATCCCAGCTCCCCCTGTCCCCCCACATCCTATTTCATTAAAAAAAAAAGCTAAGAGACCCAGGAATCTGCATTTCAAAAGACACACCAGATGATCCTAAAGGACCCATGTACACCTGGACCACCCTTGAAAAACACGAGACAATGCATTTTTTTTGCCTGTCCTTTGGGGGACTGGCCTCATTTTCACACTGCAGTACAAAAAAAACCCATGAGTATTCCCCAAGGTTAGTCCTCAGACCTCTGTCTGCTTAACAGCCTTTTCCTTAAGAGAGACCATCTGCTCCTTGAAGAATTCCATCACAACTACCCGAGACCTACGAGGCTCCGGGAACTGTGTCTCCTCTCCCAGCTGGGATGTCCTACTCCCAACGACCCCTTTCCTGCACTCCTCTGTCCAACCAGCCAACCCTGCCTACGAGCTGACAGCCCCCAAGATCAGAGATGGGGTCTGTCTTATCACCACTGCTGGCACATAGCAAGGCATTTAACAAATACACAGTGAGTACTGTTCCACGTGTAATTTCACAGCCTCAATCACCCTCAACGCATCTACAACCAAATGTGTTGTATTTTCCTCCCCAAAACTTGGCTACGTTTCCCAGCTTCCTTATATCTCTGAAGTGAACCACCTTCCATCAAACCTAAGATTTAGATTTGTCTTTTCATCTTCCGCTGTCACTAGGAGACCGCTCCACTGTCATGAAGCCACCCTACGTACCCGAGTGCTAAACTCCCAAGCGTGGACTCAGTCAAGTACGTGACCCTCGTGACCCTTGCTAAATCAGGATAAGGGAGGAATCACTCTGCCCTCCCGGCTCCAGTTTGAAAAACACACCCATTTACATCATCCTCATGTGACCCTAGGGGGGAGATCCATTATCATGGCCATCTGACAGATGAGAGACCTGAAGCGCAGAGAGAACTAGGCTACCCAAGGTTACAAAACTCACAAGTGCAAGTGGGACTCTAACCCAGATCGGGGACGCATGACACCTCTCATGTATATACTGACTGACGCTTGACACCTGGCTGGGTTTGGAGCCCCACCCCCCAGCGAATCCTCCTGGGGGAGGGCCCCTCGCTCTCACCTCCCTCAGCCTCGTCTCCAGCTCCAGCAGCCGGTTCTTGTCACTGTGGTCTTGGTGGCTGATTTTCTCCAGCTGCTCCTCCAGCTTTCGGTTCTGGGCCTCCAGTTTCCCTGCCTGTGTCTCCAGGTAGAACTTCTGCTGCCTGAGTTCCGAAATCATCTCTTCCTGGGCCTTCCTGGTGGGGGTGGTGGGAGGAGCCAAGCAAAATCACAGTCTTGTTAGAGGTGAGCACATTCCCTCAGAAGGGGCACACAGAAACAGCAGCACGTCTCTGTAAGCGGGCATGGATGGGCATTGCCAGGTTAGCTTGGTCTGGACTCAGCCTCGTGTGCATGATCCCAGTTTGGGGGGCTGGGGCCCATTCGGTCCTCACTGTTCAGAGGCCCTCATCTATTGGCTACAGGAAGGTCCCAGGGGATGCAAGGGACACTAACATTTCCCTCCTATGGTAGACTTTTTTTTTTTTTTTGAGTCTGTCTAGGAGCAGAAAGGGGCCACTTTAGAGTACAAGACTGCCCCAAAACTCGTGAAGGCGGGCCCTGGGGAAGAAAGGGCAATGAGGAGAAGGAAGGTACTCCTTCCGCTTGTCCACAGGCCTTGCTCACCTCCCCACCAGACTGCTCACAAGTATCAGAAACTAGAATGACTTATAGACCAAAAAGCGGCCTACTAAGCTGGTTTAGGTGAAAATGGGAATGTTTTAGATCTCTCAAGAGACGTATCTAAGGGGGGAACAAAATCCCGGAGATGCTAATTCTTTGGGGGAGAAGATTAAAATCAAAGTTCTCCTAGAACACGGGGAATCCTTACAAACCTCATGCCCCCGGGCCTGACTTACCAGCGGGATGGATGGCCCAACCAGGCTAATCATGGGAGGCAAGTCTGAGGAACAAAGACCACAGCTTTCCAAAAGCCACCTATTAATAGCCCTCATTAGAGAGAGCCAAGCACTCTGTAATCTGATGGCAATTTGAAGTATTTAAGAAAACCCAGCTCCAAAGAAAGGGCATGGCAAAATGACATGTAAAAGAAGGCAAAGTTACACAAGTATAACCAGGTCTGGGACAAACTACAGAAGTAATTAAATCTGCTCTGGCTTCATCAGACAGAAGAATGAAGTTTATGCCCCAGGAGAGAAGACCAATGTGTAATCATGCACGCAGGTAGAATGTGAATACTTACATGTTCCTCTGGGTAAAAAGACTGCTGTTTGCTGCAAGTTTATTGGCTTCTGAGAGTTCCACAATCCTCTGTTCCAGGGATCTGATCTTGGAATCCATAGCATTGATCATCTGAAACACAGGGCAGCCTTTGAAACCTCACACACAGACAGTTCTACCAGAATGAGATTAACTCAGGCCGTGGGGCCGCGTAAAAGGCTCCTCTGAAATGTAGGCGATCTGACCAGAGGTAACAAGGGAGGTGACTGGACTGTACCCTGAGGGTCACAGGTCTTACTGCCCAGACAATGGCACTCAGTTTTCTCCAACAGAGATGACACATCCCCACACTACCTAAGCCGCCTGCATTAAAACCACATAGAAGGACCAACTTAGGAACCCGTCATTCTGTGAAGAAGCAGGCCTCATTAAACCCTGTGTCATCTGCATGGGCCCTGGGCCTGCCAGAGCCTCTAACTTGAACCTGCAAACTCATGTTTCTCATCGCCCATGGGGCTGTCGTTTTCTAAGCGATCCCTCCATACCCGGCCACCGTTGCCTAGATGCTCTACATCAAAGTTTTGCCAACTTAATAAATCATAAGAATCAGGGAGGAGGAGGGGAAGGTACTGGTTAAAAATACAACTTCCCAGGACCCTCCCTTAGAGACTCTGACGTGACAAGTCCCTGTGGGGTCTGAGGTCGCAGGTGGATTAACAAGCACCACAGGTGAACCTGAGGAGTGGAAGGTTTCTAAAACCCACGCCTACATGGGTTAGGAAGGAAAGGAGCGAATGCGCGTAGGAAGGAGGCACTTAAGGATGACCTAGGGCCACTGGGCGGTTTGTCAGCTGGCCTTGTGAAGGACAACGCTAATCATAGACCAGCGTGAGTCCTTCAAGAAGAGTATGAAAGGCAAAATTGGCCACCCTGAGCCACCACCCCTACTGCTTTTAGGAGACGAAGGAGCTGCAGAGAACCTTCTGTGGGCAAGGAACTCCACAGGATTAAGCAGGAAGAATAATTCATCAGCTGGAACGGACTCCCCTTGCGTGTGTGTGATTCCAGGCATGTTTCAAAAACCCTCCTTTGAAAACTGGCTTTGTGATTCCTTATACCTACCGCCTTCTGCTCACTGAGAATTTTGCCCTTCTCGTGGGCCTCCTCTTCGTGTCTCTGCATCAGATTCTCCAGAGTCTCTTTATCGGCCAGGTCTTTCTTTATCTGGTTGTCCAACACCTATGAGAAACAAAAGAAATCAGTGTCCTGAGTAGCAAAGTTGAACAGGGTAGACTAACCAGGGGCACTCGGGAAAAGAAAGAGGAGGAATGAAGAGGCCAAGAAAGTTCTGGGGCAAAGAGGGAGACTAGGAGTTTGCTTATGAGCTGGGACGAGGGTAAGAAGTCAGATATGACCATCAAATGGCAAGTAATAGCAGACTTGAGCTAAGAACTTATTTTAAAATCAGCAGCCAGGGGTGCCTGGGTGGCTCAGTCAGTTGACAGCCCGACTTTGGCTCAGGCCATGATCTCACGCTTCGTGGGTTCGAGCCCCGCATGGGACTCTGTGCTGACAGCTCAGAGCCTGGAACCTGCTTTGGATTCTGTGTCTCCCTCTCTCTCTGCCCCTCCCCTGCTTGTGCTCTGTCTCTCTCTCAAAAATAAATAAACAGTACAAAAAAAATAAATAAAATCAGCAGCCAAAAAGACTCAAAAGAGGTATATCCTCAGTGGAAGGAGACTCCAAAATGAGAGAAAAAAGCTCTCTCCCCAGAGTTTACAATCTGCAGATATTACCTCAGGACAACTCTATCGTAGTCAATGCACCAGTTTTCAGAACACTGCCTGCTCTTAATCTGTGCAGATTTAATCTAGATATCTCCAAGGCTGTGTACGGAAGGACACAAAGCTGAAAGCCGAGGGCGTCCATGTGACCAAGGCTGATGTTCAGAAAGAGACGCAGACAGGAGGATTCTGCCCACCGATAAAGTAGGTGGAGAGTCAGTAGTTTGAAAAGACAACATAAAAGAGAGAGAGGAAAAAAAAAGCCTCTTTCCTTCGTTCTTTCCTCTGATCCAGCTGGGAGTTGGTGGGGGGGAAGGCACTGGAAAGAGAAACCTTTTCTCAGGGGAAGAGAAATCATGTGTTCTCAGGGCCGAGAACGCCACTGCAAGCACCTACTGTTCCCAAGAGGAAAAAATAAAACAGTAATGGTGTCACCATCTACCAGCTTGATCTAATGTTCCGCGAGGCACACACAGCCCGACCAGTTGCCAAAACAACAAGTGAGAAAGAAAGGAGAAAAAGGAAGACGACGTCACATAACTTGCCCGAGCCTTTGACCACGGCCCTGTATTTCTCAACACAGAGAATCCACTCGGCCTTTTCTGAATGACACCAACTGCTTCTGATATTGGGAAGAAGCTGAAAGAATTGGGGTCACAGAGGGGATTGAAATTGGCCTTTCCCACAATGTCTATTGTGAAGGGACCTTCGTAGCTCATGGGATGTCGTCCCTAAAAAGAGCCAGTCAGCAGGGAGGGGGTTCGCATGATACAGAAAGGAAAGAACAGATTTCAAAGAGGGCTTTAAACTAGAACCGACTGATGAAAAAAATAGAATGAGAGTTTGTGGAGAAGAACAAAAGGTGGAGGACAGGTCAAGGGAGGAGGGGAGCAGCTCAACAGGATAAGTGGCCCGTTCTCTAGGATGGCGGGGTGTGATTCTAAAATTACGAACAAGAAAAGGACAGAATCTAGGGTATGATCAGAATTATGACTAAAATGGCCTTAGAGAGGCTGGAAACAGGAAGCACAAAGCAGAGCAGGCTAAAAAGAAATGGTTTCATAAAGATTCCCAGTAGGGAAGACAGAAGAAAACAAGTCTTTCCATAACATTCCCCAGGATCCATCAAACAAAGTTCTTCCCATCTAGAAGGCTGTGGAGACCACACAGTATCTGGACCAGGTATGCTCCTGGTTATCAGGTGCTAAAGCAACGAAGCACATTTGCAGGATGACTCTGCTCAGAATAAAACCTCAACTCTGCACCGTGATGGATACCAATGAGAGGTATAGAGGAACAGGCCTCGATCAAGAACTCACGCACCTCGGCTCTGATAGGGTTAAACTGGCAGAAGGAACAAGAGGAAAGATGCATGGGGGGGAAGCAAGGAACTTGAAATAGGAGAACCACTGTAGACATTTATAGCAATTTAAGACAGAACATGGCTTTTGGACAGGAAGGTCAATATACTCACCCAAATTACAGAATTAATTTTTTTAACGTGTATTTATTTGAGAGGGAGAGAACGTGTGCATGTGCAGGCAGGGGTGGGACAGAGAGAGTTGAGAGAAAGAGAGAGAGAGAATCTCAAGCAGACTCCACATTTAGCACAGAGCCCGATGTGGGGCTCGAACCCACAAACCGTGAGATCATGACCTGAGCCAATATCAAGAGTCAGACACTTAACCGACTGAGCCACCCAGGCGGCCCCAGAATGAATTTTAAGAATGGTTATTTTCATTGTGCACAGGTGCTAGTGGACTATATTCTCACAATTTTCTGGAAGTTGGTTTATTCCAAAGGTAAAAGTTGGGAAGCCTGTAAGAACGCAAACCAAAAGGACTGGTATATAAAGTTTAAAATACACTGAGTAGGGGGTCATACTACAACACATTGAGGTCACTTCTGGGTTAATTTTCTGTATTAAAAAAAAATTTTTTTAATGTTTGTTTATTTTTGAGAGGGAGAGAGACAGAGCATGAGCAGAGGAGGGGCAGATAGAGGGGGAGACACAGAATCCGAAGCAGGCTCCAAGCTCCGACTGTCAGCACAGAGCCTGACGCAAGGCTCAAACTCACAGACCACGAGTTCATGACCTGAGCCGAAGTCGGATGCTTAACTGACTAAGCTACCCAGGCACCCCTCTGTATTTTTTTTTTTTTTTTAATTAAAAATAACCAAAAGTAACACCAGGGGTAAAAAAACAAAAAAAACAAAAAAAAAACAAAAAAAAACAAAAAAGGGGGGGGGGCAGGGGGCTGACCAGGGTGGTGATGATGCTGACACTGCGTGGGCATGTACATGTTTGGTTCTCCAAAAAAGGAACAGAAAAGACCAACCGAATCAATAACAGGATCATCAAAAAATTAAAAGCCTCCTTTAATTGTCTGATTTGGAAGCAGAAGAGGCAATATTTGAGATGTAATGACCAATGTCTGATTCTCAGGAACACAAAAACTGAGTTAAAGACTTTGTCCAAAAACATAATGAAAATGTGATGTGCTTTTAAAAGGAAACAGATAAGCTCGCGTTTTTTCTGATCAGTGAATTAATAATAATTGAATGGAAATAATAATTTCCATAATTGAAATAATAACTGAATTTAACAGCTCTTCTATGGAAAATGATTTAAAATTCTAGATAAAATACAGAAAACATTTTCCCCAAAGTTGGCAAGAGAGTAAGAAACTAGATACTAAAATCCTAAGTGAAAGCAGAAACCTGGAGAGTTAAGAAGGACACAAGCTGTTTTTAACTTGAGGCATTTGCTGAACCAAATAAACTTGAGCTTCATTTTTAATAGCTTCAAAGAGTAAGAAGATAGAGAAATCTGAGCCCAGAACAACTCCCAAAGGGGGCACACATCTGCATTCAAAGTCTCAAAGAATTCTCATTAATAATTTTCGAAGGAAAATGAGCAGCTGACCAAGCACACAAGAAGACAGGTACCATGAGAAACAACGAAGAAAAACAGTGGAGCAGAAACAGACCTTCAGACAGAACAGATATTGGAATTATCAGATAAAGAACATAAAAAACTATGCTAATGTGTTTAAAGAAACAGAAGACAAGCTTTAAAATGAATGTAGGGAATAGAAAATTATTGTCTTAAATAATCTAGTAAACTTGCAAAAGAGCCAAATAAAATGTTTAGAAACCAAAAATACAGTAACTGAAATTTAAAACTCACTGGTAGGTTTAACAGCAGATTTTACAGGTAAGAATTAGTAAACTAGAAAATCAGCCAGAACTTACCCACAATGTGCACCAAAAGAGAAAGAAATGGAAAATATGAAAAAAGTTAGAGGTGATGCCTACTCAAATTCTCAAAAAGGAAGAAGGAAGGAGAAGAGATAATATGGGAGATATAGTGACCAGTGATTTTCCAGAATTGATAAAAGATAGGGGCACCTGGGTGGCTCAGTCAGTTAAGCATCCAACTTCGGCTCGGGTCATGATCTCACGGTTCATGTGTTCAAGCCCTGGGTCCAGCTCTGTGCTGACAGCTCAACGCCTGGAGCCTGCTTCAGATTCTGGGTCTCCCTGTCTCTTTCTGTCCCTCCACCACTTGCACTCTGCCTCTGTCTCTCTCTCAAAACTAAACATTAAAAAAATTTTGTTAAATTTAAAAGATACCAATATATTTAAAAGTCCTGTTTATCTCAAGCAAGATAAATAATAAATCTGCATTTAGATGCATCACACTAAAAACTTTAGAAAACAAAAGACAGAGCAAAATTTTAAAACCAGCCAAAGAAAAAAGATCAACACTTTCAAAGCAAGCAACAGTTAGACTGACAGCTGACTTCTCATTAGCAATAATAGAAGCCAAAAGTCGATGGAATGTTATTTTCAAAGGATGTTCTAAGAAATCACTGCCAACGCAGAATTCTGTCCCCAGTCAAAACACCTTTCAAGAATGAGGATGATACAAAGATTCTTTCAGACACACAGAACAGAGAACTTGTCACCAGCAGGTCTTCACTCAAGAAAGTCATCTGGGATATACTTTAAACAAAAGGAAAAGGATCAGGTCTGAGATGCAGGAAGGAAATTAAAAGCAAAGAATGGTGAGTCTGTGGCTAAATCTAAATTATCATGGACCAAATGACAGTGGGGTGAAAATATGTTAAAGACAGAACTGAGACTAATAACAAAATTTTTTAAAAAATTGTTTTTGAACATTGCATATCAAGACCCCCACATGGGTAACACCCCGAAACCACCCACCATGGCCTGAGGACAGCATTCACCCCAAACAGTCCTCTAGTCTAGCAAGAAGTGACCCAAAGTGCCCAGGAAGCTATGTCGTGCCATAGGAAGAATGCTGGGGGAGATCAGAAAGTGTCTTTACTTTAATTTTTTCTTCGTAGTGCTGTTCTTTCTGTTTCAGGTGCACCTCTAGGTGCTGGGCTGAGACCTGGGCCTCGCGGTGCTTCTCCTCCAGCTCCTGGACACAAAAGAACAGGCGGTCAGGTGTGCAAAGGGGAAGACATAGCTCATGTGTGTAGACATTCACAGGAAACATGACTCTGGCACCGGTACCACAAGCAACAGGCACGTGTTCCTTCGTTACTAGCCCTAAGGCTCTTGGGAAGGAAACCACCACCCATCCTTGGCCCTGGGTTTTCCAGGTCCAAGTAATCACACACATACACACATAGCTGGTGGGCTGGGATCAGAACTCTGTCAGTGTGACAGGTCAGACAAACAAAGGCAGCTCTTCACCTGTGCACAGAGAAATGACAGTCACAAGGCAACATTTGAGAGTTTAGTGCAGCACAAAGCCCCTGACCACTGTCTTGAGCCTCAGGCCATTTTCACTGTCCCTTAAATGAGAAAAGTATCTTTAATTTCTTTTAACTTCCAAATTGCGTTTTTATGATAAAAAATATTTTATATTTTCCCGATTATCAACGTGACTGCTCAAGAGCCCTAGCTGTGAAGAAAACTAATGTTACAGTTCAAACACTTGGAAGTTGGAATGATTTTTTTTCTTTTTTTTAACTAGTGTGTGGAGAATGTGACTGTCTGGGGACATTCACATCATATCAGGTTTATAGGATACAGAGCTAATGGAAACAGTAGAACATAAAATACACTGATAATAATGACGTAAATATGTATGCATATATATTAAAGACGGGAAGAGAATTTGGAGGAATATAAATAGTTTGGATTCAATGTTCCCTTCATTCTAAGATTCCTGCTTTTAAACAAAATTGTAATTCATTTGAAAATTACACCAATTCATTTGCTAATGTATCATAAACTGATTCTTACAAAAGGTGGCATTCAATCCACTGAAACACTCTGTAAACTGCAGATATCTGCATCTACATTAATTCTTGTGAATCTGGACCCATTAGTTAATTACTAATATCAAAAGTTATCACTCCAAGTTTTCATCTCTTCACATTGTTTTGAAATTTTTCCTTGAAGTGGAAGTAATTATGAGCATTCTGAAGAATGAGGAAATTATACAGGATGTGCCCATAAAATGGGGAAAAAATACTTTCAGATTCACATGCACATAAAATGTTACTGATTAAGCTTTTGAAATTCTAAAGTCTACAGCACTGACTTTGCTTCGGGGGCCAGTAAAGTGTTCAATTTTAAGAGCAGGTGCACAAGATCTATTGCAATGCAACAGATGTGATCTTGAAAAGTTGAATGTAAACAGGATTTTAATTAATAAAAACATACTTTAAGGGCTTTATGTGCACTAAAGGATCTCCTGCAATGACTTCTTCCATTTAAGCAAAAGATTTTGCTGTCATGAGAACCCCAATTACCTGTTGTGAAAAGTCTTATCAGAATAGCAAATATTTTAAAGCAATTGACATTTGGGGATCTGTTTCCAAGCACCATCATTATATAACAGTATTAAGGACCTCCTTTGCCCATGTCCTGGATATTTCACAGCCTGTCAGCACATGGTTCTTGAGCAACAGGCACTTTCCGATAAATGAAGGCACAACCACAAAGGTGCTTGGGCAGGTGGCAAGATACCCTTGAACAAAGAAATCTGTTTTGCTCCTTCTTTATGTTAGGAATCACTTGATAATCATCTTTTCTTAGTTTCAGTCCTCCTAAGACAGCACAGGAACGGAGAGCAGAATCTAAAAATAGGTCAAATGTTCAGATACCTGAACCTAAGAACTTGTAACACCCAGTTTCTGATCTACGTATGGATGGGAGTTTACAACACAGAATCCAAAAGTCCAGAGAAGTCTATGCTCCTACATTTTAATTGCAAGTGAATCTTTGGAAAAGTAGATATCCTAAATCTGATTTCTTGGTGGTTTGGCATTTTTTGTTGTTGTTGTCATTTTTTTAAAATGTTAACTTTGCTTATATGTATAAGATCAGACTCTTTGGTCCTGCTATGCAAACACTGTTGTTCACTGCTACATTTCCAGCTCCTAGAACAGTGCTGGGCACATAGTAGAAGCTCATTAAATATTTGTTGAATGAATGAATGAACACATCGCCATTAAACAGAGAAACACTTTGCAACCACAAGAGACTTAACCACTTTGTTTGCACCAAGCAAGGGATAGAGTGGTGGGATCTTGGTAGGATCTAATTTTACTCACGATAACATTCACACACTTGACGATTGCCAAGAGAAACTCTGATGAGGGAACAAGAGAACAGAAAGGGCAGACTAACGGTCACATTTGCCTCTGTGTGCAGACGTATATACGAAGACTGTGTGTCAAAGCAAAACAATTTAACCAATCTCTCTTTCACCTGTTTGCTCAAGAGCATCCGTATCTTCGTGCATATATGCAAACATAGACAGGCAAAGTTTTGAAGGGCTTGGGGGGTAGTTTTGGTATTAAGGGCAGGCCTGTAAGTTGACCATTCTTGAGTTCATTTGGCTGCAGGTGACTCAATTCCCAGAAGTGATGCAGAGATGACAGAGAGAGGTGCAGGGCCCGGCTCACCGCCTCGCCTCCTTATGGCAGAAAGGAACAGTCACCCACCCCAGAGGGTCCCCTAGGGGCAGGGGGAAGGGACCATGAACAGACTCCATGTCATCACTAAGACTCCCAAACAGGGCACACATTCCTGGCTTGGGGACTGAGATCCAAGGACAGTCCTTTCAAAAAGTTCACCTGCCTGGGACAAAACTTCAACACATCTGCAAGTACTCCCAGAGCCAGGCTTCCTTGATGAAGTTAATCTGGTCACCAGAGCCGAAAACAGAATCATGATGATTTACAAACCTAAAAAAAGACCTGCTACATCTAAGGAAATTAAGGAGGGGGGCGGGGAACAATCCTAATAACGGAATGTGGCAGAGAGAGTGAGTGGGTGAACACGGATCTATGACAAATACTACTCTGAGAAAAACAACCCTGCGTGACTAATTTCTTTCTTCTCCAAAAGCAAAAATCTGGGCTTTGGTCTTAAAGGTCTAAATCCCTGCTGTTTTGTTTTGTTTTTTTTTTTTTTTTTTTTTTTTTTTTAAGTTGGCCTCGCAAAGTTAACAGCCATACAAAACTCTGCTGATGGTGGTACGTAAATGCTCCCGTAAAAACGTTTAACGGAAATGACAGAGGATGCGCGTTCGTGTTTTTAAAATGTCAGGCAGTAGCAAACAGAGCAGAAAAGTAATAATTACGGATCTGTTACCGGTGCTGAAACGTCCGACATTTCGTTATTCGTGCTATCCTAGGAATGTGGCAGACACTGAAACCACTTCTCTCCATTCGCCTACTCGGAGGTACCTCCCCTGTTGACGGCAGGCCGTTCTTCTTTTCACCCCCTTCCCTCTGCAACCTCTAACCTGTTGGTCTTTTAACTTTTCAGCTTTTGTTCCTGCTCACCAGAATTTTATCAGCCATCTGCTGGATCTGTTGGGATTTTGTCTGGATGTCATCCTTCAGTCTGTTTTCTCTACGCTCCATGGTCTCTAGCCTCTTTACCTTGTTCTCCAGAGAATGGCGGCGTTCCTGTAGATCATGAATCAATCAGAGAGTTTTAATGGAGTAACCGCTATGGGCATAGCGCCTGCACCGAGGGAGAGCGGCCTCGAGAAGCATACGCGCAAGGCAGGAAGAGAAGTCTCGGGCATCCGAAGCAACAGTGAGAACAAATAAGATTTCTAGAATCCAAGTACTCGGTTGTGTGGGTTACAAGAGTGCATTCATTCATTCAAATATTTACCAAGCACCTACTATCTGCAAAGTATCACACTAGGCATCACGGAAAATACGGAGGCGAAGCCGACATAATTCCTGCCCTTGGAAAAGATAAGACAAACACAAAGAAACATAATATAGGTTAAGACGGGGAAAGGGCCATACAGAAAATAGGTACAGAGTGCTGTGGGAGGCTGCAGGCAGGAGAGAGGCCTTTTCACCGAAAGCTGAAGGGAGAAGTCACAGAGATGTGAGCTTTGGAGGGCGGAGGGTGGGAGGTGAGGGCGGAAGGCCCTTCGGATGAAGGCAGATGCATTAGCAGAAATACGGAGGGGTAGGCAGCCAGTTTAGGCTGAGGCGAAGCCTCCCATGGCTCAGCATAAGATGCTTTAGGGGACAGAGTAGCAGAAAAGCTGAAAGGGGGCACTTGTGAGTCAAATGGTTCAGAGTCTCATGTACCCAGCTGAAGGGTGCACACAGGGCATAGAGAAGCTCTAAAAGCTTTGGGATGGGGCAGGGGGTGCTGATGAGCCTTGTGTTGAGGCCCATGAGTCTTATATCATATGAGCCAGCGGGGGGGAAGGGAAGACGGGGAGCGGAGGGCCAAGAAATTACTTAGTGTGCTCATCTAAGGGAAAGAAGGCCTGGACCATGAGGAGGCCCACAGAAATGGCAAGCAGGGGTGAAGGGGAGGTGCGGGGGGAGACAGCGTGGCTGGATTTATAGGACTCAGTGGCTCACTGAATGGCAGGGGGGCAAGGAGAAGTCAACGATGTCAAAGTTTCAAGCCAGGGGGTGACCAGATAAATGACAGTGGCCCTGGCTGGCATGAGGAGATTAAGAAGGGAGCCCCACTCGTGGGGGAAGATACTGAGTTCATTCTAGAGTTGATGCACCAGCCGGCACCGAGGCAGGGAAAGCAGAGGGCCCAGGAACGGGGTGGGGGGATGGTTAAATCAACTCCGATCTGTTCTGTGGAACCATCACCGAGGCGGCAGCGGCGGGGAGGCGGTGTGAAGGGCAAGTGTTACTTTTTATTCTATATTCTTCAGTACTGTTCAAATTTTTTACAACAAGATGATACTCATGTGTTCCCTGTATAATTATTTCAAAGATTTCAACAACAACAACAACAACAAAGAATTCGAGGGAGAGAAGAGGCCCAAAATCTAGGCCTGGGGGCCATCGACACACGGGTAACAGGTGAAGCCTTGAAAAATAATGTTATTAACACCATGGGGAAGAGGCAAGGAAAAACAAGGGTGCAGAGGGAAGAAAACTCGGGATGGAATTACACTTCATCTACTGAACATAAATCCTCGCAGCACAGTGAGGTCCGAGGAAAACAGAAAGGCAAAGCTTTTAGCAGAACATCTTTCTACCTGAAGCTGCTGTGACCCATCTCTTTTTCCCTTTTGGGGAAAACATTGCCACTCCTCTCAAGCTTCAAAGGATTTGCAGAAGGGAAAGTGGTTTGGCCAGACATAAGCGAGAGGTGGTTCTGCAGTGTCTTTCCCTCCGCACGGCCCAAAGCTGGTCAGCAGCTCACAGGCGGCCACACCGGGACCCAGGCTCAGTCCACCGTGGGCTGAGGTCCCCTGCTCACCTCGGCCTCCACCAGCTTCTTTTTTATGCCTTCAGAGGAGTCCTCACGGTTCTGCAGCTTCTCCAGCTCACGCTCGGCTCGCTCCTTTGCCTGGCGGATATTCTGCAGCAGCTCAGTGGCCTCTGTGCTGGCTTTTACAGCCTGCCCGGAGAGGAGGGACAGGAGACAGATGGCCAGACTTACTCACATGAAAAGATGGTGACAATCTCCTCAACAAGAAAAGTCAGGTAATGCGAAGTATATATGTATCATACCCATTTTCAAAACCTGTAAACATTCACTTGATTCTGTATTTTTGTCTATGCCCAAGAGCACATCACTGAATTTGGAATGCATCTTACAGTTAAAATGGACAGCAATTTTTCCTTCTTGGGGTGCGCAGATAAAGGTGTATCTGATGATCATTAGTACCTTAGCTTCAGTGCAACGTAGTAAATGTAAACAAAAAGGGTCTAGTGGACTTATCTGCCCAGGTGTTAATGCCTCACAGCATTAATTTTCACCTTATTTAATTATCTCCTTTGCTAATTAGGGATTTTTTTTTACTACTTTTATAAGAAAACAAAATAAAAACTATACTTTAAACTTTTTTTTCAAATAAATACCTGTCAAAGGATATAACAGCCATAGATGCACTGGTAATTCATAAATCTGTGCTTGAAAGAAAAAAACAGCTAAACCTTTGGAAGTTAATTCTCATTTGGGTCTTAACTATACTGTAGCTCTTATAGCATCAGAGCAAAGATCTGAGCATAAGAAACCAACAGTCTCACACTTACCTGCTTTGAAATATGATTTCTAAAAAGCAAAAACTGCAAAGAAAACTTGAACACTAGCACCATCCAATATGGGAGTCACTGGCTAGACATGGCCCCTGAGCACTTACAATGTGGTTGGTGTGACTGGAAAATTGATTTTCAGTTTTACTTATGTTTTAATTCATTTAAAAGCTGAGACAGTGTAAATATTTTAGTATTGACACATGCAGCAATGATATTTTGGATATATCAGATTAAATAAACTGTATCATCCAAATAACTTCGTCTGTTTCTTTTTGCCTTTTTAATGTGGCTACTAGAAAATTTAAAACTACACCAGGAGCTGACATGCGTGGTTGGCATCACACTTGTAGTGGAGAACACAGTTCTGGACGGAAACATGAATCCTCATACAAACTTCTGGCTGAAAGAGGGTGGTAGCGGGTAAGAAGGGGCAGATTAAGGGAGAAAGAAAATGTGGTCTATCCACACAGTGGAATATCACACAGCCTTTATTTATTTTTAAGTTTATTTATTTATTTTGAGAGAGAGACAGAGTGCAAGCTGCTAAGGGGCAGAGAGAGAGGGAGACACAGAATCCGAAGCAGGCTCCAGGCTCCGAGCTGTCGGCACAGAGCCCGACCCATTAACTGTGAGATCATGACCAGAGCCGAAGTCGGATGCCCAACCAGCTGAGCCACCCAGGCACCACACGTAGCCTTTCAAAAGAAGGAAATCCTGGGGCGCCTGGGTGGCTCAGTCGGAGAAGCGTCCCACTCTTGATTTCGGCTCAGGTCATGATCTCACGCTTCCTGAGATCAAGCCCCAGGTCAGGCTCTGCACTGGCAGCGCGGAACCTGCTTGAGATTCTCTCTCTCTCTCTCTCTCTCTCTCTCTGCCTGAACCCTACTCTCTCTCAAAATGAATAAATAAACATTAAAAAAAAAAAAAAAAAGAAGGAAATCCTGTCACACTACAATGTGGATGGACCTCAAGGACATCACGTTAAGCAAAATAAGCCGGTTAACAAAAGAACAAATATTGTATGATACTACTCATATGAAGTATCTGAGGTAGTCCACATCACAGAAACATAGGGAGAACGGTGGTTTACCAAAGGCTAGGGAGAGGAAGGAAGGAGAATTAGCAGGTAAAGAGTCAGTTTGGCAATATGGAAAAAGTTCTAGGGATTCACTGCATAACAATGTGAATATCCACGACACTACCAAACTCTATACTTAAAATGACAGCACTTCAGAGACAGTAAATTTAGTGTTACGTGCTTTTTAACCACAACTTAAAAGAAAAAAGTAAGAAGAGGCTCTGTTAAACCAGGCCAGGAAACACATTCGCATTCCTGATGTGACAGGCATGTCTCAGAATCACATTCATTCCAGTCTTTTCGTTGGCATTTCCAGTGTTTGGCTGAGAGGAGGGTCATTAGCCACCAATGCACAGGATGGTGTAAACCAAACGCACCCCCTCCCCCACCCCGAGCTGACTCCCCAGTTCCCCCCAGCCCTCCAGTGGGCAGGAATGCTGCCCACGGTTTCTCACTGAAAGCAGTCTGGGTCACGAACAACACCTGCCTCTCTTACAAATGTGCAGAACAGGGAGCCTGGCCCCCTGAAGGGAAAGAAGCTGGCCTCTTGGCCTCTTGGGTTCTGTCGTAGTATAATTAGAACTTTTACTTGAGTGTCTCGCACAGCTTGGTTTTTAAAAATAAACACTGCTGACATGTCTCAAAAGGAAAAAAACTATATTCAGAGCTCTGATATTTTCAGGTAATAGCTCACTCCCCCTTCATTTTCCTCGCTGCTGGCTGACTAATTCGGTCTCTCTCATCTTTCAGGCTCCGGGACAAGGCAACGAAAAGTATTTGGAAATGAGGGGTAAGTTCCCCAAAAAAATCACCTCAGGCTTACCTTTTCCAGCTTGTCTTGGAGCTCCTGAATTTTGAGCTGTTGCTCAGCATTGATCTATAATTAAAATCCCGGGAAATAAAGCAAAAGGTAAATTGGCATTAACGTCTTGCTACATTTAGCGTAGTTCTATTTTCTGAAGGTTTCTCTGGGGTCTTTTTGTTCTGTTTTCCAGTGCCTACTAATGGAGAGGAAGACCAGTGGCCTATCAGAGAAGCCTTTGAATGTCCCAATGCAAACCTCCATGCTGACAATCTCCCTAGAACCAGCAACATACGTACGGCAAGAGAATCGAAGTTGCCGGTGCCTTAAGACTATAGAAATTTTCACGTGTGTTTTCCTAAGAGTCTCCGTTTGTATGTTACTCTGACCGGCATGATAAAAAATGAGGTGTCTTGTACCCCTCCTGGAACCACACCTAAGTTAAACATGCTTGCCCACAGACTGGCCGTCAAAATAAACCTAGAAGAGAGTTCTCGGTCCATTGCAAAAGCATTCTCAACCAATGACTGGCCATGGAGAATAGCATTTAAAAGATTATCTACCAAAAATAGCAACACCAATAATGGAAAATACCTTCTCTAGTTTGGAATATTCTCCCACTTCAGGCTTCCCTTGATCCTTAGCCTGTAATTTAAGAGATAAAACATATTGGGAAATCTCAAGAGCCTTAAAGTCGTATAAAGACAACACTGCCTGCTGTACTTTCTACCAAGAAATAGAAATTATTTGGCCGTTTTCTGTGGCCAAATAATGATAATGATGATGATGATAAATAAGTTATCTTCTATAAATAAGGACCAGGAGCTTCGCAGAGTATTCCATTATTCCCCAAACGTACACTGATTAAGCTAGTATTCCCTTTATTCTTGCAAAGACCATCCAGGAGTCTACCCCCCAAAACAGCCTTCTGGCAGGTGGCTGGCTACCTTCATCAGTTTATGCTGACATTCTGTGGCTTTCCGCTTGAACTCTTCAGCAGCGAGCCGAGACTCTCTCAACTCCGATTCATAGAGATCACTCCGTCTCCTCGCTGAAACGAGGTCCTCTTCCAGCTGATTCATCATTAACCTCATTTCTTCCACTTGAGCCTGGTACTCCTAAAGAGCAGGCAAGGGAAGAAGGACGAACTTTAGAACTCCTAAAAGAAAAGACAGGCAGTGAAGACAGAAGACCATGGACCACGGAGGGAAGATGCACCTTGAAGGCTGACTGGCAGAGAAGAGACCTGGGGAAAAGGTGGACAGCGACAGGCAGAAGGGAGAGGTGTGGGGAGGGTGAGGAAGAAGCAAAGAACATTAAATCCTTCAACTATTTTAACGTAGATCATGTATCATTAGTAACACCATTTGGAACACATGTGCCTGTACCTAACAAGATCCTCTGAGCAAATAATACTGCACAAGTAGCACAGAACCTTAAGGCATCTGCAACACAGGAGAGCTGAAAGGGATGTTCTTTAAACCACCAGGATAAACTGCTTACATGTAGCTTTCCTCCAAGGGTAATCATTTATATAGATTTGTCCTTTAGAAGTCATGTGCTCCTAACACAATTAGATATGGTACTAGTTTTAAAATTAACCTTTCAGACTGCACAAGGGGGTAATTGGAAATCTCCGTGGAAAGACTCTTGGAAGGTGAAACTCATCATGTCGGTTTCTCACCATTAATTTCTCTGGGCCCAAAACTGAATGATGAACTTAACGTTGCTCTTGAAATGCAAGTCACCCAGAAATCTGGAAGAGTCAGAAAGCACTGGCTCTGGTCAAAATAACTTGTGAGGACAACTCCGGAGAAAGAATTATCTTTTTCCCTTGAGCAAACCTCTAAAGTGATCCAAACAGCCTGACCTTTTCCAAAATGAATTTCTAAAATCAAAACAGAACATTTGAATTGGTTTTTCAAAAATTGGATTTACCAGGAGAAATGGGCAGTGGTTTTGAAAACTTTGGGGCGAAGTATGAAAATATTCTCTGTTAGCAAAACCAAAGCTTATGCATATTAGGATTTGAATGAGAATGGAGCCAGTCAAAGGTGCCTTGAGGCAGGGGTAGGGATACAAAATGAAAAGAACAAGGAATTGAATCAAGACTATCTTTGATACTCACAATATACATCTCTAAGATCTGTTCTCCCAAGAAATAATTGAAGCGGTATCACTTGAACAAGGACATGTTAACCAGTAAAAACAATAATTGGTTTTTTCAGTAGCAGGGTAGAAAGCAAACCTTTCATCCCATTGTACCAAGCAATACCCCCAGATGCACATTAAAGCCGAGGTGATATTCTTATGAAAATTGGATAGTTTCCATGCAAGCACACCTCTCTGTATAACTGGGAAGGGAAAAAAAATGAGTCCAGAGTGGAGCATGGTCTCATTTCACTCCCTCCCACCCATAAGCATACTATTGTTGAAGGTCAAGCCCAGAAGTCACGGGGCACCAGGTTTTCTGGGTGATGCATACTAAGTGGGTGACACGGGTTATATAATCAAAGGTCTTCATAAGCTGCTCACAATTATCTGAACTGACAGAGTGGAACATGAACCGAATTATGTGAAATGATATATCCTTTATTTACATCTGTTACTTTCTAGACCCCTTGGTCAGAAATGCGCTATAACTTTCGAAAGGCTCTGGGCACCGTGCCTTCCTGCACCCCTTCCTCCATTAAAAAAAAATGTATTAAAAACTTTATTTTAGAGGCATCTGGGTGGCTCAGTCGGTTAAGCGTCTGACTTCGGCTCAGGTCGTGATCTCACAGTTCGTGAATTCGAGCCCCACATCTGGCTCGCTGTTATCAGTCTGTCAGTGTGGAGCCCACTTCAAATCCTCTGTCCCCCTCTGCCTGCCCCTCCAACGTGCACCACTCTCTCAAAAATAAACCTTTTTTAAAAAAAAAATCTGTATTTTACAACAGCATTCATATAAAGACAAAAACATTAATATTATCTATGAAAAAGTTCCTTTGACCTAAAAGCTCAACTTTTATCTTCTGATTAAAAAAAAAAAAAAAAAAAAAAAGGTAAACATTTTATGGGTCCCTAAAACTACTGTGGCCCTGCTCACAGGCACAAACACCAAGCTGTAGTGGAAGCAAAGTTCTGAGAGAAAATCTTGGGCATCTTTTATCCTCAAGTTCCTTTTTCTGTCTGGAAATTGTCAGTGAGAAGGGAATGTAATTTTCGTGTTTTGTCAAGAGCAAGGACAGAGAGTTGTTCCGTCCCCTCAACGTTTCTCTTTCCTGAGCTGTCAGCACCCAGGGGGAGGAAGGCAAGAATCAGACAACATCTCTATCAGCATTCTGAGCTCTTGGGGTACACAGCTTATTCCACCTCATCTGTTGAGCTGCTGTCATTATGCCGCCTATATCAAGGAAATCCTATAAATCCAACAGCTAACCAAATCCCTGCTTCAGGAAAAAGTCTGAGAGAAAAGAATCAGATCTGTTTCCAAGGAGAGAGAACAGTTGTATCTCAGCACGGGATGGATTGTAGGCCAGCGTTGAGTGGGGTCAAGATGGGGAACCATGGACAACGTTCGAGGTCCACACAAAGTAAGTCTTCTGAATGGAGCCTCAGATATCATAGGAAGATAGTATCAGACATAGTCCTATTCAGTCAGAAATCCCAAAACACCAGTGCCTTCTGTGTGACCCAGACTTCCACTTCCCTTCCTGAGGAAGGGCAAAGGGCATCAGTCATCTCTAGTAATGGTGCCTGAATCCAACTGTCATGTGAGGCTCTTAGGTGTTTTTATTTTACAGCAAATGCAAACACTCTACAGGGGGTAGCTAAGCAGAAGCAAAAGGTTTAGAAAATAAAATAATAAATAGCTGTATGGAAATTAGCTTTTGAGAGAAACAGTGGGGAATAAATGCCAAATCTGGGAGGAATGGACATGCTGCAAACCAACTACTAAGGGTCTGCTGAAGAGCAGGAAATGCTTGCTCCTGGACTGCAGACATCGCGGTCTCCCAAAACTCACTTTAATAGATCCATCTTCCGACGAGAAATAAAATCCGAAACTGAGAAGTTTTCTGCCCCCCCCCCGCCCCGCCCCGCGGAACTTTTAGCAATCGTTAAATCTAAACCTCCACATGTATGCCAACTGTGGTATGAATCATCAAAGACAGTTCTTTGAACTCAACCACCAGCATGTACCTTTTCAAAATGTCCTGATAATTCAGTTTCTATGGAATTCACGGACACCAGCTGCTCCCTCTGCTGGCCAAATGCAGCTTTCATTTCCCCAGGATGTCACCAAAAAGCAAATCTCCAAAACACATTGAACTAATGGGAGAAAAAGAATCCTATCTCTTGAAACTTTTAGGATGAAAAACTATGTTGATAAAAGGGGCAATGAGTCAACTGTCAGAGCAGATTTTTCAAACTCTCTGTAACCTTCAAAATCTCTAAGATTAGTATTGGTGTTCAGAACAGATTGCAACATTTCCTTTGCAGGTTATTTATAACATCTTTATCAAGCAGAAGGATATTAACTAACCACTTTAAAATATTAAGGTGCTAAAGAGATCATGCCAACAAAGTCCCCAAAACAATCATTCCATCTTTAAAGAAGAGTTAATGGATCGAATGATTTGCAGGAGTCTCTTGTATTAGCACCACCCAGATGGCTAAGTTTGTGCCACCCAGAGACACAAACGTTCATTGCCATCGCTGCTTCCATTAGGTTTCCTGAAATGAATGAGAGTTGCCTGGCAGCTGATAATTCAGCTCTCCAATTGCTCACTGCCATCTCTTCATTAAAGTTTCTATTTACAGTTTCTTCAAAGGACAGAAAAATCCATGCTAAAAAGGAAACAATGAGGCGAAGTAAAAATGAACCATCTAAAAAGAAAACCCTTTTAGAAAGGAAAAGAGAGAGAGAGAGAGTAAGCTTTTTAAACATCTTGATTCTCTTTTCTGAACACTCAGGGGATGGCTTTCTGCACTCAGATTCCCCGCGTTAATTCTGACTCGGCTTTCGCTGCTCAAACTCTTCTTCTGTATCTTTATAGACGCTACGACTTATCCTGTCTTTTCCAAAAAACTTGAAGTGCATCTGAGAAGCTATGTAAAAGTATTTCATTTTTTTGGTGGTCTAAAGCAGAGATTGGCAAACTGTTTCTCTAAAAAGCTAGACAGTCAGCCATCTCTGCTTTGTAGGCCATATGGTCTTTGTCCCAACTACCCACCCCTGCCATTGTAGTGTGATAAGCAGCCATGGACACCACATAAATGAATGGGCACGGCTCTGTTCCAATAAATCTTTGTTTATGGATGCTGAACCAAGCATCCACGTAATTTTCCATATAATTTTCACATGTCTTGAAATATTCTTCTTTTCTTTTCTTTTTCCCCCCCTAACCAGTTAAAAATGCAAAAATCAATCTGAGCGTGTGGCCATGGAAAACAGGTGGTGAGCCAGATTCGCCCCATAGGCCGCAGTTTGGCCACCTTTGTTCTAAACCTACACCTTTAAGTGAAATGAGTAGCCAGGATGGGGTGCAGACCTCAAAAGAAGCTAGAACACGCGCTCCACCATTTACATAAACCATGGAGAATCTAGTTTTCAAATGACCTACATAGCTCTCTCTCCTCCTCCCAACCCCCGCTTCCCTCTCTCCACCCTCCCCCCACCCGCCCAAACACGCCGCTCTTGGAATCAGAGGTCCGAGGTGCAGCCCTGCTCCCCAGCATCAGGTCATACCTGCTCTTTGATTTCCTGGAGCTTCCGGCTCTGCTCTCTGATGTCATGGAGAAGCTGAAGCGCTTTGTCATCCTCCTGGGACACTTCCATCCGTGCTTGCTCCAAACTTCGCTTTAAGCTCTAAGGAAAGCAAAAATTTTAATAGGGATGCCCTGTGGTGCCTGCTCTGTTTGAAAAGATTCATTAAGGGAGCTGCAAGCTGCTTCACGGACACCAAGACGGTTGCGGGTGACGGAGCAAAGTTGACAACTTCCAGTTGGTTGCTGGCTCCGGTTTTCATCCTGTAAAAACCCTTTGGTTCAAGAATCATCATCTCAACCTTGTGACCTCGTGGGTCCAGCCTGAAACTTCATCACAACCTGCCTCCTACCGCCATCTACCTGTCCTACCAGATACTTACTTATACGTTCAGGACTAAAAACCAATGAGGTCCCTTAGCCTTTTGTTAAACCACCACGGGGACAGCTACAGAGTCTTTTCTGGAATATCAGTTATTAGAGGGCTCTCCGGTATAGGTCCCTCTTTCAAAGCAGCAATGACTTCCTTCTTCCCTAGTTGTCACTTAAGACTCCGAGAAGTCTATTTCCACCTCCTGGCTTACGTCTCCTGGACACCTTTCATCCATAAGGTTCCCTCAATGCTTCAGTGGCACTGAAATACATATCTGAAATACAACTTCACCCACCACTGAAAGGCAGCCAAATCTGGAATGGAAACATAGCAGTTATTCTTAATCAGCCACGTTCTATAGATTTCCTTCTCCCTTGTGAAAAAAACTTGAAAAATGTGGGATTCAACTTCTCAAGACTGTTTAATTGGCCACATTAAAAAAAACACCTGAATGAAAAATTTAACGAGACAATGGAGAAGACAGTCTACTCTTGTGAAGGAAAGGAGAAAAAAAAAAAAGTCACATGGTAAATAATGACAGAGGGTCTGGGTTTTTACAGGCTGAGTCTTCTTGTTGCTACACTGGTTCTAGGCGATGGAAAACTGATCTTGGGCGGATTTGTTTATTTAAGAGTTGGGTTCCTGAGGCTGATCGTGTTGGACAGGATATAGACCAGAGAGGTCGGGACGGGAGGTGTTAGGACCCTCTGTAGCTCACTGCGGTGACAACTATGACAGTATCCAGGCTCTGCAGCCTACCTGGACTCCTGGAGCCCAGTCTCGCTGTTCTGGGACCTCCCGCCTGGCTCACTGCCAATCACACACCTTGCCTTTGAGTACTCCCTCTCTCTCTACTGTCTGCCATTGGCTGTGATGTGCCTCATGAAGCCGTCATGAAACAGGATGAGACACACACGACAGGAAGTGCCACCTCCGAGGGAAGGGGACTTTGGGGAAGGCTCACACTGCATTCTGTGATGTAGGTAGCAAGGTCCTGCTCCAGGAGGGATCTCTGAGTCTCAGAGGCCTTCAGCTCCACCTCCTTCTGACTAAGCACAGCCTCCACCTCTGACACTCTCCGATGTAACCGGGTCATTTCCTGCTCCATCTGAAACAGACACATCGACAGGTTAAAAGGGCCCGTGGAGGTTCGTCAGGAGCAATCAAATCTCAAGCAGCCGCCGAAACCACCTGGTGGTCTGGGCTGGCGTTAATTCGCCAAAGATTGGGAAGGAGATACCATTGCTTCTTCGCCCGGGAGTGCACAGTTCTTCGTAAGGACAGTCACCAATGCTAAGTCACTCCTCTCATCCAAGACTCGGTTCACACTTGGTTACTTCTCTAGCCCAGTGAGCAAGGAAGCCACAATCATCATTTTTCACCTGTATGCTTTTTGGGTTTAGTTTGGCTTTCTGCACACGTCACTTTAATTTTATCCCAAATCCATCTTGATCCCCCCCATCTCCTTGCAAAGATCTAGAGGACAAATCCAGGACAGGGCAAGGAGATATGTATTCGTCTGCACTCTTAGGAGTCCCAGGCAAGTAGTGGGTTTTATGAGCTTCCAGAGAGCTGCCCCTAGGCAGGAACAGTGAGCGTTAAGAGACGTTGAGCATAGTCAACACAGTGGCCGCAGTTACATAAGCAGGAGTTTTAAAGGACTAAGAAGAGAGACTTCGCATCACTCAAAGCGGATGGGATGCATCTCGGCCACAGGTGAGGACCCACGCCACCTGCCGGAAGAAGCAGACATCTGGCTGGGTCATGCTGAGGAACGGGCCGTTTTAAATCCAGGGCCTCCTCTGGTTAAGATTTAAAGGATTTACGGCAACGTCAAGGCCTGAATTCATCTCCCTCTGAGCTGCTGGAGGCGAGACTTCAGCGAGGGAGGGAGCGCCTCGCCCGCTGGGTATGGATCAGGTGGCTCAGCGCCAGCAGCGGCCCCGGGCGGATCCCTTGGCATAGATTGACGGGAGGATCCTGGAGCAAGGAGGGAGGCCGGCTGCGGAAATAAATACCTTGTGGCACTTGTCCTGGGAGTCTTGCAGCTCTTTGCTTTTGATGAGAAGTTTCTTTTCCATGGAGCTAGTCTTGGCAGGGGAGTCCAGACTTGACACAACAGACCTAGATACGAAAACCAGCGTTAAGGTGGCCAGCAGATGGTTCTGAAAAAGCCGCTTTCAGAAACTGCGGCAGAGAGGACAGACCTGCCGGAGTTCTGTGGCCGTCAACAGAGCTGGCTTGAGAAGCTTCTGATGACATCAAGGCCACGAGGCACAGAGCTGGACAGAAGCAAAAACTCTGGAGGCAGACAGACCTGGGTGTAAACTCAGTCGCCGCTGACCTGAGGCAATGATTCAGCCTCTCTGAGCCTTGGTTGCCATCTATGAACAGATAGGCACTCTGCACCTGCTCTGTTCCACAAACTGTTCCAGGTCCTGGAACAGCTGTGAACAAGATGCACAAGGCCCCTGCCCTCCTGGAGCTGACATTCACAGAGAGCAGACAGACAGACACACACACACACACAAAGGTTACAGATGATGTCAAAGAAGGAGACGGGTGATATGGTATGAGAGAGGAAATGGGGTCAGCGGGCCTGGTCTAAGCAAAGGTGACCAGGGAGGGCCTGAGTGGTGACATCTGATCTGGGGCCTGATGGGTAAGGAGGTGCCAGCCATCAATTCTCTGGAAAGAAGCAAGCTCCAGGAAGGGGGGAAACGGATGCAAAGGCCCTGAGGCAAGAGTGAGCTAACACAGCATGTGCCTAACAAACGTCATTAGTAACTGTGCTGATCAAATTACTGGCTCTTGTATCCCCAAGCTAGCCAGTTTGGTTCTGTTTCATTTTGTAAGAGCAGCTAATGCATATTACGGTGGGCCCGCCCCCACCACGCCCACGTCCCGATCCCTGGACCTTGTGGATCTGTTACCAGATGTGGCAAAAAGGGACTTTGCAATGGGATTAAGTTAAGGATTCTGAGATGGAGGAGATTATCTTGGATTTACTGGGCAGATGCAACATTATCACAAGGGTCCTTCGAAAACCAAAGCAGAGGAGGAAGGGGATGTGACAACAGAAGTAGGTCGCAGTCAGAGAGATTGAAGATGCTACACTGCTAGCTTTGAAGGTGGAGGAAGGGGCCTCGAGCCAAAGAATCTGGGCGGCCTCTAGAAGCCAGGAAAGGCAAGGAAACAGATTCTCTCCGAGAGGCTCTGAAGAGTATAGCCTTGTCTGCACCCTGATCTCAGCCCAGCAAAACCCATCTTGGATTCCTGGTCTCCAGAAGTGTAAGGTGATACATTTGTGCTATTTTATGCCACTTATTTGTGGTGACTTCTTACAGCAGCAACAGGAAACTGGAACACTTCCTGAGCACGGACTACCCACATGGCTCTGGGTCTAACGCTAGATATGTCTTGACTCTTTCTTCTCTATAGTTCTATGAGGCAGATACGATTTATTATCCTCATTCTATACATGGGGAGGCTGCCAATTAATAAATGGCTCCTGTTGGTCTTCACAGAGAGCTGGAGTGAGTGTGGAGGTTGACTGATGCATCCGACAGAATTCCCAGGGTGAGATCACAAAGCAGGGCAGCGTGACCTCCTGAGAGAGGGGTAGAAGGAGGCCCTCTCCACAAAAAGGAGGCACTCACCCACATGTGGACATGTACCTCACACACACTGCCGCATCCCTAGAAGCCGTTAGTCATGGGCGGAGAGGATACCCATCACCCAGGGCGGCTGCCCACAGTGGTCGGCACCCTGGACAAGAACACCAGGACCGGTGAAGGGCAGGGCCCAGGGAACAGAAAGGCTCTTGTGCTCAGACAGACATGCGCAGAGCCCACCGCTGCCCCACATACCCATCTTTGTCGCTTTGGTAACAGACCCGCAGGAGCGGTAGGTCAGCGAGCATTCACTTCTTACCAGCAGGTGAAAGTTCTGCTTTCTGATGCCCCAAACTACCTCCCGATCAATATCAGGTCCATTTCCTGCGGCAACTCAGACCTTTCACCCTGGTCAGTGGCAAGGGCTGACATGACAGCACTGGCTCACTGGACCCCAGGGACAGCTCCCTGTATGCACTGTAGGGCAGCAAAGTGAATTGACACCCAGAGTCATGCTGCTCTATTCAAAATCTGACTCTGCCACTCACTGAGCCTCAGTCTCCTCATCTGTATAATGGGGATAACTTTCAACCTACTTTAAAGAGTTCGTGTGAGATTAAATGAGCTTATCTCGTGGCACAGTGTCTGGCACATTACAAGGGTTCAGTAAATGTCAACCATTACTATTATCATTACCATTTTTATCATCACTACCCATGCAATAGTGTAAATAGCACATGCCTCGCAGGTCTAAAACAGTTGCTTGAAATAGTAAAACTCAGGGGGCTGAAAGTGCTCTGTGCTATTACTCACATTAAAACAAATATTGATTATTCACAAAAATGGGCAAGAGGGATTGAAATCCCAAAATAAATCTTCCTTTTTGTTTTAATGTTTATTTATTGTTGAGAGAGAGAGAGAGAGCGAGCGCGCACGTGCAAGCTGGTGAGGGGAGAGAGAGAGGGAGACACAGAATCCAAAGCAGGCTCCAGGCTCTGGGCTGTCAGCACAGAGCCTGAGGCAGGTCTCAAACTCACAAACCGCAAGATCATGACCCGGGCCAAAGTTGGACGCTTGACTGACTGAGCCACCCAGGTGCCCCAGAAATAAATCTTTTTTGTTTGTTTGTTTGTTTTTTTAAAGTTTGAGAGAGAGAGCACAATAGGGGGAGGGGGAGAGACAGATTGAGAGAATCCCAAGTAGGCTCCATGCTGTCAGCACAGTGCTCAACACGGGGCTTGAACATGACCTGAGCCGAAACCAAGCGTTGGACACTTAACCAATGGAGCCACCCAGGCACCCCCAGAAATAAATCTTTTTTAAGATATTACTTTTGGCTAAAGATTTTAATCAAGTTCTGCAGCTCTCACTAGCCTATTTTCCACCTAAAATCTAGCTAAAACACACACACACACACACACACACACACACACACACACACACACACAGTTTTTCTTTTCAATCTGAGATGAAATGGGTTGCTTGGTGTGGCCTTGGGTTGTCTTTGCCACTTCCTTTATTCCTGACATCACTCTGGTGGGTAGGCTAGAGAAGACCCAAACCACCTGAGGGAGGGATGGTCCATAGACGGGGTCCTTGGTCCTTTAGTAATCAGGAGGTACTCACATGTCACTCAGTTACACACTGACCTGGGACAGGGATGACAGATGAGGTCACAACTATCTGCACCTGAGTACAGAACCAGCCCCTTTTAGAAGAACCAAGACAGGGGGTACGGGATCTTGGGGTGGGAAGTGGCCCCAAAACTTCGATGACACATGGAGGACAGGATCCAGCTGTGTTCAATGTTTAAGGTGCGCTGCTGTGGGGACAAAAGCTGATTGCTTATTCACCAACCCCCACTCCAAAAAAAAGTGTTTCTAGATCACTCATTAATAGGGCCAAGAATCCAGGGGACGTGCGCCCCCCACCCACCTGCACTCACGGGAGACAGCGAGACGCCCTCCTTGTCCCTGAGGCCCAACTCCCTCCTTCTATTTTGATAGCTGTTTTGATGCTTGACAAATGTTCACTGTTTAGAAGTTCTAAGTACAGCAATTAAGAGCTCTTCAGAAGCAAGGTGCTAAAGAAAATCTTTTTTTTTTTTTTTAAGAATAAATAAAAATCACACCTAAAAAAAGCTACGGTAAGAATGCTGATTCTGAACCCAACTTGTACCAATAATCCCACAGCAGGAATGTGATTGGAGGACAAGGCTGGGGGTGGAGGGCAGAAAGGTCAACACAGCTTTCTGGAGCTTCCCTGGTCTTCAACCAGTCTGCACATTAGAATCATGTGGAAAGCTTTTATAAAGTACCGATGTCGGGATGCCTGGGTGGGTCAGTCAGTTAAGCGTCCGACTTTGGCTCAGGTCATGATCTCACGGTTCACAAGTTCGAGCCCCCTGTCGGGCTATGTGCTGACAGCTCAGAGCCTGGAGCCTGCTTCCGAGTCTGTGCCTCCCTCTCTCTCTGCCCCTCCCCCGCTCACATTCTGTCTCTCTCCCTAAAATAAACATAAATAAATAAAAAATTTAAAAAATAAAGTACCGATGTAGGGTAGTGGAAATACTCCATGTGATACTACTATAATGGTGGGTACATGTCGTTACACATTTGTCCAAGCCCACAAAACGCACACCACTAAGAGTGAACCCTAAGGTAAACCATGGACTTTGGGTGATGGTGACATGTCAGTGTAGATTCATCAACTGTAAAAAGAGCACCCCTCTTGGTGTGGGATGTTGATGATGAGGGACACTGTGCATATTTGGGGGCAGGGGATAAATGGGAAATCTCTGTACCTCTTGTTAACATTGTTGTGAACCTAAACTTGCTCTTAAAAAAATAGTCTTTAAAAAACAAAAACAAAAACAAAAAAAACCCCTGATATCCAGGGCCCAACCAGACCAATGAAGCCAGAGACTAACTGGGAGTAGGGCCTGGGCAGCACTTTTGTCAAGCTCTCCTGTGATTCTAATGTACAGAGAGGATTGAGAATCATGATGCTAATTAATAAGAATGGACCTGTGATTTAGGGTCTAGGTTTTTAAGACTAGAACCTAGAACCTAGTATGACTGTCCCCAACAACTGGCTCCAGGTGGCATTTTTGGCCAGGCCATTTCGTATTGGTACCTTTTGGTCACTCTTTGAGTGGGAACACAGTGTTGAAGTTAATCATGGTGGGCTATCAATTTCAAAACAAGGTACAGATTTCAGACACTGATTTAAGACTATTCCTACCCCCATTTTTAATAAGTCAACTGCAATATACCATTTCCATGAATTACTTCTGTAAAAGAAATATACTAGAGACAAGTATGGCTCAACATATTTGTATTCTATTTATTTTTCATGTAGACACCTAGTTAAGAAAGTCAGAAGTCCTGCCCTCAAACAACTAACACTGTAGGAGAGAGAATTAATGTCACTGTTTGTCATCACTAATAGTGCTCATTTATTGAGCACTTAACTGTGCATCAGACACTAGATACTTTACAGATTACCTCACTGAACTCACTCAACAATCCAAAGAGGTGGGCATTGTCATCCCATGACAATGAGGCAAAGGAATAGCTGACCCTATGGCCTCTATGTGCTCCTACCCCATCAGGATGATGTGGGCACAGGTGTGGTGCAGGAGAGCTGGGTTTTGGTTCAAAGTTGGGCTCTGGAACCCAACAGCCACGGGTTCAAATCCCAACTCTGCTACTACTCGGCTGGACAGCCCCGGACAAACCCAAGAAAAGCAACCTGAGAAAACAGCTGCAGAGACCCTGAGAGCTCACAGAAGAAAGGGAAATGGATCACTCAGGGAAGGTAACATCTATCCGTGACTGGCTGTGTGCAATCCTGGGAAGGCAAATCCAAGGCTGAGCCCAGGACAGTCTGGGTGCCCAAGGGCATCCATTCAGGTTAGACCACAGCCACCCCCCAAAACAGCTCAACGCACACACAAAAGCAACTCTTCCTCCCTTGTTTGGCAGCTCAGGGGGGTAATTACATAGGAAACAGTACAGACTTTAGAGGCCCAGGCTGGTTCATGCTCCGGGCTCGATGAGATGCAGTACAATGAGGATGCTAATAAAAGAACATGCAGCCTGCCCACACATTGCTTGCCTACTCCTCCTGGCCACATCTCGGATACACAGCCAGTTATACCCATGGAGAGAAAAGGCACTTCTGAGCAGCGGGTGCACGCAGCCACCCACCCACACACAGCAGTGCTGTCTCTTCAAACATGAAGCCAAGTTTGGGTTTTCCTCTTTTTTCCAGCTTCTATTTTCTAGAAAAATTTACTCTGAAATCAACATCTCGTCCTGATATACACATCTGCTTTATAATTATAGAGGCACAAAGAGTATTAGCAGAGGTAATGGTGTATGACACACAGAGGGAAGGTCGGGCTTGGTCGTTTCTGCTGCAGCAAAAAAGAATATTTTCTTAAAATGTGTTAGATGTGACCTAAAAATTGCTTTCCATGTAACTTGAACATTTAAGTACCAATGATAAAAAGAAGTTTTCCCGATGTCTATAATAATCCACAGAACTCAAAAAAAATTCCTTAATACGCTACCAAGAGAATGCTTCATATCAAAAGAAAATACAATCCGTACTTCCATCCTAAAGAAAGTATATGTATTGAGTACTCTCTCATCACTGCTGTAATAATTAAGGTCATGCATAAGCATCAAGCCACCCATTTATTCGCTTAAGAATAGGATCCTAAGACCATAGAAGATGCCACCAGATCACTGAGAGCATAGATCACAAATCACAGATATTCTTGAGATAACCAAGAATGGATACTTGAGTCTAAACCGAGGGGATTCAAAATTAGCTCAGCTGAGGGCCCTACCTTAATTGTGGCCAACAGCACTAAAAATACATGCAACTGCAAGATGTAATATGGTGCAAAAAATAAAACACTCATCAGCATTCTGTTCCAAAAATATATTGGCTTTTAAGATTGAGCATTCTGAAATTTATGAACTAACTTTATAAGCCCATTTCAAAATACACAAGCAGTGTCCATCATGAACACTTGGAAATATTAAAAATATTGTTCTACTAAAGTTTCAGAGTCTAGCTGGCTTTGGGGCGCTCCCACCAACCCACACACATCACATATGCGCGTGCACACACACACACACACACACACACACACACACACACACACCAGAGCAGTGGTCTCCAGTTGGATTAGAGCATTTGCTTTGGAATGATTAACAGGTAACTCAAGAATCATTTATGGGGCGCCTGGGTGGCTCAGTCGGTTAAGCGTCCGACTTCAGCTCAGGTCACGATCTCACGGTTTGTGGCTTTGAGCCCCACGTCGGGCTCTGTGCTGACGGCTCAGTGCCCGGAGCCCGCTTCGAATTCTGTGTCTCCCTCTCTCTCTGCCCCTCCCCCACTGGCACTCTGTCCCTCTCTCTCTCAAAAAAATAAAAAGAAACATAAAAAAAGAATCATTTATTAAAAATCACATTATTAATGAAAGTGTAGACTCATGATTTCCAATACAGTCTCCACCTCTAAGCCAGTGCTAGCTCTGTGGGTCACCGTCACTGACAGACTTCCACCTCCTCCCTGGATGGCTGCAGTGACCTAACTAACCTCCTCGAGTCCAATTCTTGTTGCCCTTCCATCCACCACACAGCGGTCAATGAGAACCACATCTACCATGTCCCTACTCCAAACCCAAACCTGAAGACCTGTCTTACCTCAACTCTGACCCCACTCCCCATGCATCCCAAAGCTCCAACTACCCCACTGGGCTCTGTGCTCACTGGACGCCCACAAGCTAGTCCCAGCCTCAGGCACCAGCATGGTCATAGAACACCTATCCCGGGTTCTAATTTCTTCACAGCCCTCACCATCATCGGAAAATCTTTTATGAACTTATTTATCCTCTGTCTCCCCCAACAGAATGCTAGCTTCTTGAGAGCAAGAACCTTGTCTGTCAGTTACGCCATAAGCCCTAGAACATATTTGTGGAGGGAACCAATGCGTGAATGAAGGGTATGCCAAATATTTCTGTGCACCAGGTAGCCTCCGTTTAAAGGTTACAGTGGCCAAGAGAATCCAAACAAGTCCACCGAATTAACGCTGGCACGATAAAGCTTTCTGGCCCTCGCTCGGGAGATGCCCAGACACGCTGGTTCTAAGACAGCAGTGTCACGATGACACACACACTGTCCCCTCTGGGGACACTCAAACACTGGAGGGGGCGGGAAGTGCATGACACCCAGGTTGGGCACAGCACCAAGTTCCAGACTCCACTGGAAACCGGATCCGACCAGAAGCCTTGAGCACGTTTTAGGGAAGGAACCGGTTTAGCCAACACATCACGGACTCCATTCAGAGTAAAAAAAATTGGATGGAGATATTAGGACATCTGTCAGGCACCCCACGTGGAGCCTGATTCTCTCAATGGGCAGAAACCAGCAAGATGTCTTTATAAACTCAAGCAGGGAAGAAAGGAGAATTGAAAGTATTCCTAGGCCCATCCTCATCCCCAAAATAACAAGACTACAAAATGGACACTCGCTCCGCTCCAGGTGCTAACACTACATGCTTTGTGTGTCCCTAGCAGGTGGGCGCTGTAACAACTCCCACTTTATATACGTAAGGGGATTGATGCTGGGAGAATTTAAATGGCCTCATTCACACAGGTGGTGAGCGGCAGAGCCTAGAACCCACATCTACCTGATTCCAAAGCCCGGACTTCTAATGAGTGTACCACAGTCTGTCCCCCGAAATAAAGAATATTTATGTCAACTCTAAAGTTAAACGTGGGAAAAGTTGGCCATTCTCTGAGACACGCAAGGTGTGAACTTTAGTAAGTGACCCAAGCTTCATGACCAGTATCTGTATCTGTAAAAGATTGGGTGGCTGAGATTAAACAAGAATGTTTGTCAAGCACTTGGAATAGTGTGTGTCGCAGTGAATTCTCAGTCAGATCCACTTTCTCACCTTTATTATTAGGCTAGCCTGCAGGTCCCGCATAATCCAGGGAAATCATGAGTGTTAGAGGCAGAAGAGCGCAGTGGTTCTGGAGGCAGCCAGCTATGGGTCTACGTCTTAGATGTGTTACTACCTGCAAGACCTCAGGAAAACACCTTACCCCGGCTGAGCCTCAGTGTCCTCATCTGTAAAATGGGGATCACACCTGCTACCTCACAGAGTCATGGCAAGACTGTGAAGACTTTGTGAGCTAACGCATGTAAATGCATTCAGCATAGCTCTGGGCACACAAGAAGTGCTCGATAGAGGACAGCATCCATTAGCACTTGTATAAACCGTGCAGAAGGAATTGGCATAATCCCTGGCTACTTTAGTGTAATTCAATTTGAAAAATGTTCTTTGAAGACCTTCCAAGGGCAAGGCACTTTTTCAGGCAAAAGGTGGAAGACATGGTCCCTGTCCTCAATGAGCACTGAGCAATGTGACCAGGCACAGGGGACAAGAAGGAGGTACGAATGAAAAAGGAAGGCTGGGGGTCTTGGCATACCAGGCTTGAATACCAAGTTCTGGAGTGGCCATTAATTCTGTGCACACTGTGATGCCACTGAAGGTCTGAGTAGGAGAATGACATCATCCAACTTGTGCTTTGGAAGAATTCCATCCTCTGTGAAGAATGGATCAGATCTGGGAAAACTGGAGGCAGAGGAATCGGTTAGGAGACTACTGCAATAGTCCAAGCAAAATTCCATGAGGGGTGACGGTAAGGACAGAAAGACGGGCACAGATCCAAGTATCATCCTAGAGGTGTAACTTAGAGGACTTGGCAAATGATGGGCTGGTGGGGGAGATGGAACAGATCTCTTGTCTACAAGGCTAGAAAAAGTGGTAGTTTCTCAAATGAAATGAGAAAACCAAAACTGGCACCTACTGGCTTACTGAGTGAGCACACAAGTCTGTCTGTGTTGGGAGGGAACAGAGTACAGGGATGTTGAGAAACTGGTAGAACGTCCTGGCAATAATGAACACAGGACATTCTGGGAGGAAGGCCACGGGGAAAGAAGAGTGTAAGTCAAGGAACTGAATGAGATCAGCAAGACCAGGCTAAAAAGGTTAACTGAGGATGGAACTTGAGACAGTGCAACATTTCAAGGACCTGGAACAGACAATTACAGCCAAGAAGCAGTGAGATTGGCAGTCAGAGAGGTAGGAGGGAAAACCGAGTTTCCACGACGCAGAAGTGAAGCCAGCAGAAAGTTTCAGGACACGTGCGGTAACTGACGATATCATGTGGCACGGTGGGGAGGGGATCACTGGCTTTGGTGGTTGAGTGCAATCCATGGCTTCTCAGGTAGTAATTCCATAAGGTTGTAGAGATTGGAAAAGAGGCACAGAGTGCAGGCTATTCTTCCAGGAAGCTGGTCAGAGAAAGGAAGGTGACAGAGGTCAGGAGACAAAAGACAAGGAAAACAGAGAGAACGGAGAGAAATTCACTTAGGCGAGGGAAGAAGTGCCAAACTGGCGCAGAGCTTGGGAACACACAGCACCATTTAGTCAATTACTGTCTTCTTAAGGGATCCGAGGCAACCATGCAAATTAGCATGTGTAGGCCAGCAAAAAACGCACTTGACAGATCTTTTGGAGTCTAATCTTCAGGATTGGGCTAGGCTCGTTTGGATTACATTTCCTAAAGGTATCTTTAAGACAAACAAGAAGGCGGCAGAATGGTCCTGCCAGGCCCGCGAGGCAAGCACGCACAGTCTAAATAGAGAACAGAATAAGGCAAGTAGAACAAGATGTGCTTGACTAAAGGAAAGAAGAAATGGAGTGAGTGAGAGGACAGAACCCAACTCAACAAACAGAGGTGAACATCAGGTATCCGGTCTGGATGACGGTGGAATAGAAACAACACAGGGCACTTGAGGGCAGGAAACACGGGCAGGAGCTAGTTACGGTTTTTGAAACTTGGGAAGCACAGAGGATGCACACCGTTGTGTACCAGAGCGCATTCTGTTATTGTCGCTATTTTTTTTTTTTTTTAACCAAAACACAGACGAGGCTCTTTGCAAGGGATCTGGAGGTAGCACACACAATAACAAACAGCCCCAGGCCGGATGTGGAAAGGAAGATAGTTTTTAAGGGAAGACTCCCCACCATCCTAAGTATTTCAGTAAAAAGGAAGTAGGACTGTTTGGAGCATTCAGGCCATCTTCCCCTGGAATAAGCCATCGCCAAGATAAATGACAGAAGGTGGCAGAAAGTACAAAACATAGATTTGCATAGACATGGATCACAGAGTCACCAATAAATTGAAAGCTGCAGCCACAAAAATGATTTGGACCGATCCACCAAATGCTTATTGAGCATCTTGTATATGATCGGCCTGAAGACATGGTGGACAGCAAGGTCAATGCAATTCCCTGTGAATTGCTTACACTCAAGCAAAGAAGAACTTTCAGGGAGAGAGTATATCTTCATGCGTTTATGTACACACACACACACACACACACACACACACACCAGGGAAGAGTCTCGAAATGAAAGGAAGAAGAAATTAAAAAAAAAAAAAAAAAAAAAATCCAAGAGCTATGTAGTCTACCTACTCAAAAAATTTGCAGAGATTGAAAACAAAATCCAGCAATTAGTCTGCTTGCCAGCTCTCATTCTGCCCTGACTCCAACCCCATTGCCCATATCATTCCCCACAGTGGGCCTCCACTTCCGACAAGCACATAAACCTGGAGACCCCACACAAATCTCCTAATTTCTCCTTTGGGCAGCATTGATACTTGGCAGCACAGCACAGTGGCTAAGAGACTCTGGAGCTGCCACATTATCTGGGTTCAACTTCCACCTGAGCAACTCAGAGCTGCCTGACCTTGGGGTAAATCGCTTAATCTCTCCGTGCCTCAGTTTCCTTACATGTAAAATGGGAATGATGACAGATCCTTCCTTGTAGGCCATCGTGCAGTTTAAATGAGTTAATCTGTGTAAAATGCTTAAAATAGAGCCTGGAACAGAGTTGGTGCCCTATAAGGACAAGCTGTTGTTACCACTTGACCCACTTGAAATGTTCTCTACATTTCTCTCCCCTCATCCAAATCCACCGGTTTAAAAAGTCAGATATTTTACATCCCATTAGTGGGCTCACACGCTCAGTTTCCAACACAGGCATTTACTGAGGATCTACCATGTCCTGGGCTCCAGGAGAACTGGGATCAATCAGACCCAGTCCTGCTCTTGAGACCACAGTCAACTTGGGGAAACGGACAGACATTCCAATGAAGATCGTTACCGTAACTTGGCAAGAACTATGAACTGGCATTACCCATTAAGCGTCTCCCACAATGGAGGCTGCCCTCCTCTCTTGACTCCTAAAGCAGTCAGGTATCCCATCTGTACCATGATATTCTGCAGGAAAGGTGTTTGCTCTGTGTCCCCTGGACTATTTCACACATATGTGCCTTGACTTGTTCAACTTGATAGAAAGGAACCCGTTCTGGGACTGGGCCTCCTAATTCTGTCCCCCAGTCCACTCCATCCCCACAACTACCTCTTACCTACAGGTATCTGGCAAATGCATATTAACCTGTGGTTGGTTAGGATGTTTAAGCTTCTCTAGCATTAAACTTCCAGGGCCTGGGAAGCTGGGTTTCTGCTCTGGCATGACCAGACTACTTAATATTGCTGAGTTCCTTCCATATCCTCTCAGTATAAAGAGGACACTATGCATCTACAGACTAACAAATTAGTAATAACAAAAATGATAGTAAATGTTTACTGAGACTTTTCCATGTTCCAAGTACTAGATCAAGTGCTTCTGTGTTTCACATAATCCTCCCGAAAGCCCTAAGACAAAGGGAACATTATTACTCCACCTTTGCTGTAGAGGAAACAGACATGCAAAGAGGTCCCGATGGAGCAAGGAAGAGGCACCAAAACCTGGTTCTCTGAAAATCTGGGAAGGTAATGGTGGGAAGCCATTTCTCGTTCCTCTAAGTGTTTAGATGGCTGGCACCAAAATGAAACTTCGGATCACCCAGAAGGAAAGTAAAGAGCCCAGAGCCAAAAGGAAGCGAGAGCCCCTTCCTAAAAACAGCCTATTCAGACACTGGCATCCCACAGATTTCAGCCTCCCTGACATCTCTTTGCTCCTCTAAGATTTCAAAGTTCTCCAAAAGCATCAAACCAGCATGTGTAAACTAGCACAAAATATAAAACCAACTGGCTTTTTCCTTCTAGAGTTTATACTGAAGGTTTGAAGAAATGCACTGTTTCAGCAAATGAGGCAGTATTTCAGATCTAGGAGGAAGAAGGGATCTAAAGACATATACCCCATGCTGACAAGGGAGGGAGGGAGAACTGGGATGCATTTTATTTTTAAACCTTTAACATATATCTTTAACATATTGTAAAATTCAAGCAAACAGAGGCTCAGAGAAACATCCAAGCATTCAGAGCTTGGGGATGTGACTTGGGTTATCGTCAGTTAAAAAGAAAAAGAGGCACGAGGACAGACACTCCCTCACTCTCCAGCACCAGTTTCGCCAGAATCCCACCCCAGAGACAACCAAAACTAATCCTGTGGAACCTCTCCTGCTCCCTCCACTCAAGCTGCGAGGAACGCCCACGATCCCTCAGACACAGAACGCTGAGATCAAGATTCTTGCTAAGTCTAAAATAATGATGCACTCAATGCCTGGCTTAAAAACTGTCTGTGGTCCCAGAAAAGGATCCTAAAAAGCGACCAACGATCACAGCAATTAAAACCACTCTCACCACCAGAGTCTCCATGAAAACTCCTCATTCATTCAGCTCCTCCTCTGAACATTTCATGCAATTCACCAGTAACAGATCTGGGGTCAATTTACCCAGCCGCCACACAGCAACATCTGCTATTTCCCCGGTGGTGTGAAGACTGAGTAGCGGCACAGGTAATCCCTGTGTGTAAATAAAAACCTGTGACGCTGAAAACAGGGGTGGGGAGAAGGAGGAACTCGGGAAGAAACAGCAGGTCCCTGGTGGCAGTGGTGGGACCCCCAGAAAATGCCTCCTCCCACCTCTCAGTGTATTTGTATATATGTCCCCAGCACTGCAGGAGCTTCTAATTAATTTCATCACTGCCTCTTTTATGGAATTTCCGCATAATGATAATGTGATCTGTCCAGGGTCACCTACACCCAACAGGTGGAGCGAACTCCTAAAATGATGCTATGGGTTTCACCCACAGGGCTGCCCGCGGCAAGAAGAGCCCAATCCAACAGCGAGATCACACTAAAAGACACGAGATGAAAGAAAATCTTTCTGATTCCAACCCCAAACTGCCATGGAAAAGACATTAAAGTTCCCCAAAGACAGGAATACTCCAACCCCACCTTCCAGATGAGACATACACGAATTCATGTGCAGGCACTTTTTTTTTTCTTTTTTTCTTTTTTAGGAGAATCTTATTAAGCATTCTGTTGGGGCATGAACAGAAGCTCGTTTTATGCTCTAGAGATGTACCGTGAACTATCAAAGGTGAAATAGCCGATCTTCAAATACAATGAGCAGTAGAAACGTGATGGGGGGGGGGGGTCGGGGTGGGGGGAAGAATCATGAGCAAATTAAACCAACAAATATTTATCGAGTGCCTGGGCCTGGAGACTGAGATGTCCCCGTCAGAGAGCTCCCTTAACTGAGCTCTCCATGAGAAGCAGATGCAAATTCAGGCTTCCAGAACCATAAGCCATTAATCACACACCGCTTCAGATTAATTGCAATGCCTAAGATCCCCCACATCATTCTGCCCTTTTGCCCCCAAAATCGAATTCCCTCAAGTCCTCCCTAATTTTTCAGATCGATCACTAGTACCACAAGCAAGCTTTCACCATGAGCCAGCCAGCCCACTGCTAACCAGAACTAGAACTCTCCCCACATCTCCCTCCAGCCCGATCTGTGACCTTCAGCGTGCCGCGTGCGTCGACGTTAAGCTGCCCCCCAGCCACACGTTCTTTACCATCAGGCCTCCACCTCTGCCCTGCTCTTCAGATGCCCTGCTGGGCTATTTCAAATCCATCTGATGGCACATTCAACAGCTAGTGAGCTCTCTGCCTCTCCTCCTACCATCCAGATTGTTTTGGGGCTGCAGAGCAAATTAGTCGGAAAGGCACGGCCAACGCCACCAAAATCTAACCCCAAATATTTAGCCGGCCCCCCGGGGAAGGAGGAAAGTAGGACCATGGCGGCATCTTTCAACATAAAAATCTCTCTCCAATTGAATCACAACCCACAACCCTATTTCATATCGAGTGCCCAATTCTCCACAATGGTCTGAGATCTTTTGAGGAACGTTAGTGTCAAAATAGCACCCATGGGGAGACACCATCCAAGAACCAACACATGCTTTCAAATCGATATCTTAACTACAAGCACAACAAATCAGGAATGGATGCTGCCAAGGAGAAAATCAAATTCTGCTCGTCTCCTAAGTGGGCAGCAACTAATTACCTAACATTACCCCAAGAGCCTCCAAGTGAGAAAGCCAGGGCATCGGGGGAATAACACAGCTAGTCCAAAACCTTCCCAAGGAACTCGTGCCTCTGAACGCAGAATGTCATCGGATCACAGAACGAAGCAAGACACTGAGCTCCGACATCCACAGAAGCTACTGAATTTGAGAGAAATTCCAGGAGGCTGGGAGCCAGAACCCTACGGTCCTGAGTGCAGTGTTAATGCGTTTTTCACGAGCTTTTTCAAGAACGGAGAAGAGACCTATCATGTCAAGAGGTTTACAGTGATGTTTATACTTCCATTTTCTAGTCTCTTGGTCTGTTTGTTTTTTTCCCCTAAGAAGCCCAATTTCTGTGAATCAATGACTCGGCGACATCATACTCCCTCCCGGTGGCTCACGGTAACGGGGCTCTCTCTGGTAACCAGCGGTCCGCCAGCTCAAAAAGGCTCAGCTGCCAGATCCCTGATCTTGCAGCAGACTTCGAGCGGAGCCGAGCACCATCTATCTGTTAGAGCTTGGGTACAGCCACTTGCAGCTCAGCTAAGCCATCATAAACCTTTAGCTTATGAGATCTCGCTCAATACAGCCAAGATAGCAACCTCCACCCACCCACCTGAGAGGGAGACGGATGCACAGAAGGATAAATAGACGGACAGCTCACTTGAACCCTGCACGTTTCTCCTTCCACCAAGCATTTGCACTGCTAGGTAATCCCCCACTATTTCCTCTCCTCTAAAGAAGACCAAACACTGAAAAACTAACCCAAAGTACCCAATTGACAATTATGATGCTAGGGAGAGGAAGAGGGACCTGAAACACAGCAAAATGAGAATATGAACATTCTGCCCCACCAAAGCCCAGACAGGTAAACTGCTCCCCCAATGCAGGCTGATTAACAGCTTCCCTTCACTGCACTCCCCCCACCCCGCCACCTCCCCCCCACCACCTTTGCATCAGTGCAGGTCCTCAGAAAGTCAAATTTTCACTTACTCAGATCTACCAAGAATTCCCAGTGCCTTGCTATACGAAAACCCCACAAACGGCAGTTCTTCGCCCGAGAAACCGGAGAGGTTCAGCTGGCGCGGAGAGGATGAAACCCACGAATTCTTCTCTGGTTCATCAAAATTGGAGGTGTCATCATCAGACTTGAGGGTGGGAACGAAGGGGGGAGGAGCTGGTTAAAGGAAAACAAGAAGAGGGGGAGAGAAAAATTCAGACGGATTCGACACTGTTGCGGAGAAAATCGTCTTACTCCTTCAGCGGCTCCCGATGGCACTGCAGCGCCTGCTTTCAATCTAGCTCACACAGGCAGACCCAGCCTTGGCTCTTACAGCAACAAGAGATTAACCCCTTCTCTGCCAACATGGCCACCAACCGGCAGTTAGGCTGCCTTCCCCGCTGGGGTAAAACTGAAGGAGAAACTCAAACAGGTCACTTGCTGGAACAAAAGCACTTGGGGAACTCATGTGAGCAAGCGGCTCGTTCGTGAGATTTCCAGAACGCTTCAACGGAGCGTCAGGCTGGCGGGTGCCAGCATGCCAGCTGACCTACACCTATTTGTTTGCTCTCCTGGACAGCTCTAAGTCATTAATATTTAATGTTACCCACTGAAATAAGATGGCATGTATACATTTCGTGGGCTAACCGGGATGAGAGGAAGGAGCAGGAGAGGGGATCTGGGAGGTGTGTAACTCATGTTAGGGTAGCACTGCAGTCTAGCTCATTCATATCCAGAGGAGTATGCTCGGAGCTCTCATCAACCACTTTTTTTTTTTTTTTTTTAGTTCATTATCCCTCCTCCCCACCTCAATCATGCTGCCCGAATCCACCGCAGTTTAATCAGCATAATGAAACACCAGCCAAATAAAGTTCTTCCCGATGATTTACAGCACCCCTGCGCGCTGATGGTGTAAATGCACCGATGGGCATCGGCGTCCTACCTCGTTAAGGCATGACTCCCAGCTAGGGGCATCTTACATCTTCTCCACTTCCTGCAGACCTACTAAGCTCTCTTGGTCAGGGACGGGGGACACTCGCCCATCAGTCACCAGGAAGCTGCCCATTGTGGTGGGCTCCGGGGGGTGGAGCGGGCCAGAAGCGTTACCATGGCTGCAGGCTGAGGCGTCAGTGGCGAACCGGCCGGTTGAGTTGGCAAGCCGGGCATCACAGCCCCCGCAGTGCAGGCTTCATGCTCCCCACTCTGTGCGTGCTCTGGCTGTAACCCCACCTGGCCGCCTGCGTGGCAGGGGCCAATGCTGATCCAAGTGACAGAGCCGCATGAGTCACTGCCGGAGCTTGCTACAGCGCCCCCTAGGACAGTTGTCACAGTCCAGGCTTCCTTTTTAACCCCTCGTTTTCTGAACTAAGCTGTGCACCAGACAGGAGCAGCAGTCTCGTTTTCAGCTTACAGACCCAAGAGAATCTGTTTCCAAAGTACCCCAATGACAACAATATCGGAAGCAATGCCGGGGAGCAGATGGGAGTGGTGAGGGCTTGGGGGGAGGGGGTCAGGAAAGGAAGCCTCCACCAGGAGGTCTGGCTGCTCCTGGAAAGTGCCCAGGGGCATTCCCTGAGCTTCAGGTACACCCGAGATGAGGCTGGAGACTGAAAACATAGAAGGCACTACCAGAAAATTATTTAACACCTCCAAGCTCTCAAGAGAATTTAAATCTTCCCTGTTAGCATCAGAATCTACTTGCTTAATACTTTAAAAATTAGCTGATGGAAAGAAAAATTACACTGAATGCTTCAGCCCACATCCCATGTGTACTTCCATCAATATAGCCTCAAATCCAACCTGATTTCAATTACCTCATTTTTTTTTTAAGCAAAAAGAAAAAGAATGGAAATTACATTTCATAAGGATCAGAAAGAGAAGTTTTCCATGCCAAAAAACTTCAGATAAAGACTGAGGAAATACATGGAGATTCGCAGATGATACTAATATGGAAGCATTGTCATTAATGGCACCTTACTTTAAAATCTGAGTGGGTTCCGCCCGGGTGGCTCGGTTGGTTGGGCAGCCAACTTCGGCTCAGGTCATGATCTTGCGGTCCATGAGCTCGAGCCCCACGTCAGGCTCTGTGCTGATGGCTCAGAGCCTGGAGCCTGCTTCAGATTCTGTGTCCCCCCTCTCTCTCTGCCCCTTTCCCACTCGTGCTCTGTCTCACTCTCTCAAAAATGAATGTTAAAAAAAAATTTTTTTTAATCTGAGTGGGTTCAAATCTCAGCTCCACCACTTGTCAGCTCTGTGACTTTGGGAAAGTCACTTAACCTCTCTGAGCCTCATTTTCAACATAGAGACAACTTGCTCAAAGGGCTGTTGGGAGGTTTAAATGAAAAAACTCTGTATAAAGTGTTTGGTGTATTTCTTTGCATTCAGCAAACACTCCGTAAAGATCACCTGCTATTGTCGTTATTGCACACACGAGATACATGTTCATGACAGATCCTGCGGTTATTGAAGGCTAGCGAGATACAGCACAATCTGTGTTGCAAATTCTTCTTCCCTGGGCAAATGACACACACACTCATGTGGATGTTTGTGTTTATCATATCATTTCATTCCTAACAGAAGTTTAATTCCCATTCTACTATATACTAATTTATCTTTGGGAGCCTAAGATAGAATTCCATTTCTGAGTGAGGAGTATGATTAATATAGGGGTAGGAGCCACCCTCTGTGAAATAATTATGATTTAGAAATTCTGTACCATAAGATAAGATTTCTCTTAAAAACTCCATCATGCTTGAAGCTAGCCCATATGGTCGAGATTAGAAAAAGGGCCAATCTTCAATAAAAGGAAGGAGAAGTCAACATGAAATATACCAGATGGTAACAGGTGAGATAGTCACAAGACAGATTAAAAGCTAGGGATATAAAGCTCTAGACAGGTAGTCAGTTGAGTACAACAGGAAAGTCTGAAAAGGAGGGCTTATAAGGGCCACACTTAGGCAAGAAAAGAGCCAGAGTCTCAAGCCAAAAAGAAACGAGCAAATTGGAAATTATCTACCCACCAGAAAGTGACAAGGATGTTTCCCCTTGACCAAGATCCTTTAGGGGGAAAGAAATAAACTGGCTATTAAAACTGTAATCCCAGGTAGGATGTCTGTATTTATAGTATCCTGTATAGTTTGGGAACTACAAAACAAGAGATTAACACCAATACTGGTCCAGGATCACTGAGCCCTGAGGGCAATGGTAGACACAACAGGAGAACAACTTGTGGGGACATTCACAATCCAGGGCGCGCACGCGCGCACGCACACACACACACACACACACACACTCCCTGCTAGAAATGAGTTTACGATAAAAAAGTAAAAACCAACAACTACATATATTGAGGAAAAAGAAACCACCCAAACCACCACAAAAGAGCATCCTCACATATAAGAAATGAGAAAATCAGCCCTCCAAAAACTGCAGATAAAACACAATCTGAAATGGGCCATAAAATAAATTTATTACCAAGGCAGATGAGTAGAAACTCCAATAAAAGAATAGGATACTCTGAAAAAAGGACCACATACATTTAAAAGGAACCAAATAGAAACTTAAAAAATGAAAGTTATTGAATTCAAAGTTAAAACTCACTGAATGCATTAAATAGACGATTAGACACAGCCTAAGAGAAAAGTAGTGAATTAGCAGTTAGACCTGAAGAAATCACATAGACCCACGCTTTTCAAAGTGTGATCTGCAGACTGGCAACATCAGCATCACCTGGGACTTGGTTAGAACTACAGATTCTCTGGTTCTGCCCCCACATCCACTGAGGCAGAACCTGCGTAATAACAAGATCTGCGGGTGGAGAAGTGCCAACAAAGAGACAAGACTTGAGAGATCAAGAGACAAAGAATGAGAAGGTTCAATACATGTCTTAACAGGTGCACCAGAAAGAGTAAAGTAGCTCAAAGTCTGGATGCCACATTTTGAAAGGATTATGTAAAACTTGGTCAAATCTAAAGACGACAAAGTATGTGACCAAATCTGTCGTGGGGGTCTAATCCTCCTTTCATGTACCTTATAGGAAATGTTCCCTTTTTAAAAAAATTTTTTTTAATGTTTACTTTTCAAAGAGAGAGAGAGATAGAGCATGAGTAGGGAAGGGGCAGAAGGAGACACAGAATCCGAAGCAGGCTCTAGGCTCCAAGCTGTCAGCACAGAGCCCGACATGAAGCTCGAACCCATGAGCTGTGAGATCATGACCTGAGCCGAAGTCAGATGCTTAACTGAGCCACCCAGGCACCCCTGGAAATGTTCCTTTTTTGATTTCCATAAAATGTAATTTTTTTTTCTTTAAAAAAGGTATTAATAGGTCACTGGATTTGAGTGTATGTTGATGGAGGTACATATCACATCTGAGAACATAGTATAGTGCCAGGCACACAGTAGGTGCTGAACAGGTATATAAATAACTAGAAAATGAATCTTGGGAAGAGAGCACCTAGCATAATACAGGCTACAAAGAAGTTATTTGATATTTGAATTAAATGAAGAGGCTTTAAAAGTGGAGATTTTTCTGTCTGAAAAATATGTTAATGAGTGCCTATAGTAATATTTTCTGATACTATATTATGAAATCATCATCTCACCCCCCCCATACCCACCACATTCAATAATGACAAATCAGAAGTCATATACTAAGATCAACTGTTCATTGGCAAAAGCCATTAAGGAAAAAAAAAAAAACTTTTCCTATATATTTTAAAAAATAAATCAGCCTGTGCATGAGGTCTCATCAGGGCACTTTCCCTGTAGTGGCAAGGGCTATGCAAGCAAGTTCTGGAGTGTTCCCCCACCCCCACCCCCAATTATAAGATAGATGGCAGAACAAGGTTTTCAGAAACAAAGAGCTATTTTAGGAGCTTTAGTTAATCTCTCTCCTATAAATTCTCTCTCTTTTCTTTAATCCTGACATTCATTAGAAGCTTTTGGGGGAAAAAAAAATTGAAATGCCTTCAAATTAAAAACAAAACAAAACAAAAGGCAAATAACAAGGAAAAGAGAACCAAATGGATTTGTCCTGTTAGACCTACTTATTTCTAACATAGTCTACCGAGCTCCATTTACCCCATTCCCACCTTTAATTTTCCAGGATACCATGCAAGCAACAATATTACAAATATAAGGGATTATCTAATTTTGGTATAGTGTTTAGTGCCTGCTTTCCCCACTGGAACACGAGCTCCATGAGGGGGAAGACAATGTCGTGCTCACGATTACACACCCAACACCTGGCTGTCCTTATTCAATGTTCAATATCTGTTCAGTTAAAGGAATGAATGATTAACAAGAACCCTAGATGTGTGGTAATTTCTTAAGCCTAATGGGCTATTTCATGCAAGTGCCGCTTTAGGAAACCTAGAGTACCCGATTTAGTCATGAAGAATTGGCACGTTAAAAAACAAGTACGACGACAAAAATCTGAACTAGATATAGCTCATGAAACTCCTATGACTTTTAATCATCACTGTGAGTTACACACACTGATGAATTGTGTGTGGCAGAAGATGAATAATGGCCAACGTGGTGTCATAAAAGACAAAGGCACATAAATAAATATTGCGTAATGATATAATGAAGCAGGACTGTGCCTGGAACACAGTGGGCATTCGACATTAAATCAAAAACATTTTCAACTTTGTTCTTTCTACCATGATGTCCCACACCTTAAGAAAAAAAAAAAGGTAATTCATTTATTAGATGCCACGTTCAAAACTAAAAGGAAGACAACCAGAAAATTAGCCATCTTCCAATTCCTTAAAATCTGAAGTACCAATGCGATCGCACTTACCCATGGTACAAAGGCAGAGAACTGCAAAGTATGTGAAGAGGAGGCTATTTATGTCATTTAGAGGTCAAGGTGTGGGTATGAAAAGCAGAGATATATAAATGGAGCGCTGGCAAGTTCTGCAGAAGGGGATACAGTGAATTTTGTGTGTTCCTGTGGGAAAGTGTCATGGAGGTGATTGAATGTCAAGAGTTGGTTAAAAGGGATCTTGGCGGGCTGGAGTGGGGAAGAGTACCGCTTTAGAAAAGCCCCAGAGCACCAGCCAGAGAAAGACCTGGGTGATGAGGCTGGGAACGAAGTGAAAGTGAAATCTTGGCTGGACCTTGAAGCAGGGGAACCCTGGATCGGATTGACAGAAAGGATTATCAGAGAGAGTTTTAGAGCACTGGGTGGGTGATAGTGCCAGAGACCGATACCATCGCTGCAGGAGCAATGGTTGGAAGAGGTCGATGCTAGAAACCTCTTAAGGACAAGTCTACAATAGTCAACATGACAAATTCTACACTAAGGAAGTGATAACAGAAACAGAGAGGATGTGGATTAACAGCAGACAGGCTACAGAAAGAAGTGGCAAAATGTGACAACTGACACAAGAGCAGAGCTTTTAGGAATATCAATGACCAACTCTTAGGATGTGAACAACTCCAGGAGAAAAAGGTTCCAATGGTAAGAAGAGCAATATCCATTATCATCAGGTCATGGGAATGAGCCAACAGACAAGTTAGGGGATAGACAAATAGAGCTAATTACTAAATATACGTTAGTAATTCAGCCCCATCAGAACAGACTCTATTCCCTACAGCCTCGGGCAAGTCCCCTATTTCCTCCCCAGTGGGTAGGAAGTGGTCAGGTATACCTCCTACAAGCAACACGTTGTGGAAGAAATACAAAAGGAAGACACACTAGATCCAGTTTCCAATAGACTCAAGTAAATAAAAACTTCTCCCATGTCTCTGCTTCCCTAAAAGTCATAAAGAGACTTTAAGGTAATGCTGATTTGGCTGGTGATCAGTTTTTACAATGGTGTCTTCAAAGGAGATGAATAAGGAAGTTAGCATTATTCAAGCACGCATCAATCGCTCAATCTCAAGGATGCTACGGTCTGGCTGCCAACAGCTAAGCAGATTCCCTCTCTGGTGGCAGATTCCAGGTCTCGATGGAGTTGTGGGCTCTGTCAGAATCTCACTATTCTCAAAAGCCATGTTCCTACCAGGCTGCTTAACATCAAGTTTTTGGTAAAGAACTTTGAATAATGGATTTGCTTTGAGAGAATGCTTTGAGAGATGCTTTCTCTCAATTCTGCATCACACTTCAACTAGACTTCTAACATTGTAGTTTTACCTTGTTTGCCCCCTGCTCTCTGGGTCTAGGTACTCAGCAAACCTGCAAAATACCTACTCAGGCTGGAAATGCTCCAAAGAGAGAATCCTTTCAAACCACAACTAGTTAGGACTGCATTTCCCTGCCAGTGTGGGTCTGGATAGAGCCAGTCTGGGGCCCAGGTAGAGACTCCCAGAACATAAACAAACAATGAAGGAGCTCATCCCTCGGCTTCCATTCCCTAGGACGCGATCACTCTAATGCCCAACAATGTTCCCTTCTAGCATCTTCCCCCTTGAATTACCTATACCCAACAACACATCAGATAGCACTCATTCTCTGCCGCCCTCAAGACCACTGTAGTATCCTTTTCTCCAATATTTTAAAATTTATTTTTAAATACTATGAAAATCTTCACAGGCACAAAAGTAGTAAGGTAGTACAATGCACTCCCACATGCCCCTCACCCAAGTTCAACAACGAGCAACTCCCATTCCATTCCACCCCATCCCTGTCTTGTTTGCACGTTTGTTGATTATTAAAAGAAAACCCCGGACAGGGTATCATGTCACCCATAACTACTGCAGTAGATATCTCTAACATGGGGTTTCTCATCTGGGGCACTAGTGACATGTGGGAGTGGACAATGCTTTGTTGTAGGGAGCTGTCGTGTATTGGAGGGCATTTAGCAGTTATCCCTGACCTCTTCCCACCAGATGCCAACAGCACCTCAAGTCATGACAACCAAAAATGTCTCCAGCCATTGCCAAATGTCCCGTGGGGGGCAAAATCACCCCAAGTTGAGAACCACTGCTCTAACAGATAAGGACGTCCAAAATACTGTTACAATACCTTCATCACACCCAACAAAACCACAATAACTCCATAACATTATCTAACAACACGTTTGTGTTCAATTTCTCCAGTTATCCCAAAAATGTCTCTTTACAGTTGGTTTTTCACTTGAATCAAGATCCAACCAAGGTTCACAAACTGATTTGGTTGGTATGTCTCTTAATCTATAGCATTGAATTTTTTTTTTAATTTTTTTTTTTTAACATTTATTTTTGAGACAGAGAGACAGAGCATGAACGAGGGAGGGGCAGAGAGAGAGGGAGACACAGAATCGGAAGCAGGCTCCAGGCTCTGAGCCATCAGCCCAGAGCCTGACGCGGGGCTCGAACTCACGGACCGCGGGATCGTGACCTGAGCCGAAGTCGGACGCTCAACCAACTGAGCCACCCAGGCGCCCCAGCATTGAATTTTTTTTAATGCCATTTATTGGTCTAAGAAACTGGATCACGTGTCTCTGTAGAATTTCCCACATTCTGAACTTGGTTTCAGTGTAAACTTGTGACATCATTTAACATGTTTCTCTGTCTCTCGTGTTTCCTATAAACTGGAAGTTCAACTTAGGGCCTTCTGTACGTTCATATTCAATTCTTTTGACAGGAATACCTCCTGGTATTCTGGATGTGCTGTCTACTTAATGCATGATATTAGAGGGCATACAATGTCCGCTTGTCTCCCGCCTTCTGATGTTCAGAATGATCCATGGGTTCTGATGACATCAGCCTGATCCCTCCACCATAAAGGTCCTCCCCCCCAATCTTTCACTTAAAGGTTTCAGCAACCATTGATGAGCATTGCCTACAGCCATTATTTCATTAAGGGCTGCAGAATGGTGGTTTTCTAATTTCATCATTCCTTCTGCATTTATTAGCACATCAACGATTTGATTACCCTGAAATATAGTTCAATTGGAAGGCAGAACAAATGCTTGGTTCTTTCTATATTTAGCAACATCCAAAGAAATGACTTGGGGGCCCTTAGCAACAAGTGCTAGAAGTGACCAGTGAGATTTCAAGTTATCATTATGAACTCATAATCTGTTACATATTTGATGCGTTTCAAGCCACTGCAGTCTTTTTGGTGCTCATATTGTCCCATCTTAGGCCAGGAGAAGCCCCTCTACTGGATATTCTTGCCAGAAAAGTCAAATCTGAATCTATTTTTAGCTTTTAGAGCTACTTTACAGTTTATAGGGGCTGAAAGAATAAGTACCACCATCATCCCTTACTGAGGACTCAGAGACAAATAGGTAAGACAATGACCTAACTTCTTCATCAAGTCAACGGCATGTATACACATGTATATGTGTGTGTGTTTTTTTCAATTTAAAAAAATTGCCACTCTTCTCTGGGAGGGTGGGTAAATTTCCTGCAGCCCTGCATCAAAGGTTATCAAGCACTTGCCTTGCCAAGACTAACGTGGATATTTCCATCCCTAGCTGGCTATCGGTTCCTTGTGTGTGTCCTTTGTTAGCCAGAGTCTGAAGAACAGGAAGGGTGGGTCTTAGACCCCAAACTGCCAGTGCTGTGAGACGAATATAATCCTTTTCTTTCCACCACCAGGGAGCAACAGGGTTGGCCACATTTATTTTCTATGAGGTGAGACACTGAAAATCGTTTCCAAACCCTTGGTCGTGGACCACGTGGACCTCCTACTCTTTGTCCTTTGGTTGTAACCTCTTTTGACTCCTGCCAACCACCCTCTTTAGTTCTATCCAAACTTCACACTCAGAAAATGAGCGTAAATGCAATCGCCACGCGTCACAGAATTGACTCAAAAATTGGCTGCTGAATATAGTCCCAGATGTTTAATATCATTTTTGAATCTTTGGCCAAATGATTTCCATGTTTGATTGGTTGTAGAAGGTTTTTGGGTGAGAATTTAAGGATTGAAGACTCCAATTTATGGGCTTTCCAAAAAAACCTATTCCTCGCCTTCTCCCAGGAAAGGCATTAATTTACCTCATTTGGAAGTGATTTTACTGAACTGAAATTTAGCATTGCACTGTCGGCTTGCACTAAGAGACACTATAAGAAGCAGTCATAGGGGAACACCTGGGTGGCTCAGACAGTTGAGCGTCCAACTCTTGATTTCGGCTCAAGTCATGATCTCACAGTTTATGGACTCAAGCCCCGTGTCGCAGAGGGGAGCCATCGGTGCAGAGCCTGCTTGGGATCCTCTGTCTCCCTCTTTCTCTGCCTCTCCCTCTCTCTCTCAAAAATAAATAAACATAAATAAAAAAAGAAGCAGCAGCAGTCATAGGGAAATCCCCAGAGCACGTATGGGAGGGGTGAGGTCTACCATGTCACAAGGAGGTCTCACTTATGAGGAAGTCAATGATGAAATTCCTCAGGGCTCAGTATCCAGAAAATCAAGTCTCTTCTGAGCAAACCATTTTGGATTTTTCTCTCATGGGATTGAGACTCTCATACAGTTGACCCTTGAGCAACACAGGTTTGAACTGCAGAGGTCTACTTATACACAAATTTTTTTCAATAAATAAAGCACAGTACTGTAAATGTATTTTCTCTTATGATTTCTTAATAACATGTTCTTTTCCCCAGCACACTTTAAGACTATAGTAAGAATATAGTATGTAATATACATTACAAAATATGTGTTATTCAACTATTTACATCATCAGTAAGGCATCTCACCAACAGTAGGCTATTAGAAGTTTTGGGGGAGGGGCACTTGGATGGCTCAGTCAGTTAAGCGTTGGACTTTGGCTCAGGTCATGATCTCACGGTTTATGGTTTCAAGCCAGGCGACAGGCTCTGTGCTGGCAGCTCAGAGCCTGGAGCCTGCTTCAGATTCTGTGTCTCCCTCTCTCTCCACCCTCCCCTGTTCACGCTCTCGCTCTCTCTCTCAAAAATAAATAAACATTAAACAAAAGAAGTTTTGGGGGAGTCTTAAGTTATATGCAGCTTTTTGACTATGTAGGGGTCAGCACCCCTAACCCCCATGCTGCTCAAGGGTCAACTGTAACTGTTCCCATTTTCCTTTTTGTTCTGGCCACTAGGAGGCTAAGAGTCCCAAATCTGTCCTTGTCCAGCAACTTGACCAGAACTTGTTTGTTTTTACCTTTATCTCTGACTTGATTTCTTTACTGTGCTATTTCCTTCAGCCAGATTCCTACATTTATTTATTTTTATCCTTTTGATATTGCAATTATCTCTAAAATAAGCCATCTCAACTTATCTTGGAATAAAGTGAAATACTGCATATTTTTAACATTTCTGGATGTAGCTTCTAAATTCAGACTAGAGCAGGGAAATCCCATAATCCTAATTTATAAGCAGTTAGCTCTTCTTAGCCTATTTTCTCCTATCAATAACTTACTTTCTAAAAACAGAACAATCCCCAAGACAGACATAAATATTTGCCTGTATAGCCCATAAGCCTGTAACAGCTACTGACTACATGTCTTCATTATTCCTTGTTTATGTTGGAGAAGCAGGTGCCCACATGCTCCTGGTCTAGTGAGTTGAGTTCCTGCCATCACTACTATAGCATCCTCCCTATTTCTACCCTCCTCTCTCGCAGGCTGATCCCCTAAACAGTCCAGCTCCCCTTCCTCACTTCCTCCTGCCCCTGAAGCGACTGGGCAGCTGTCCAACAGGGAGATACACTTGAGGGGCAACCAAGGTGAATATAGGAGCACATCTACCAACCTCCTCGAACTAGCTCTGAAAACAAAGCATGGACAGAAACCTGCTCGAATGGTAAGAACCCCAAACAAGCAGACCTGAAAAAGACCCAAAACAAACCAACACACACACACACACACACACACACACACACACACACACACTTCACAAGCCATTGAGATAATGCTGTTCTAAAAGCAGAACACTAAAATAAATAAATGAAATATTCATGTTAAAACCATAAGGGGCTTTCATTTGTGAAGAAAAGAACACTGTTCATCATAAATCAATGCCAGAGCGGCCAATTCAAAGGATAAATAGGGGTTTTATGAAGATCTCTTCATTTACATCAATGATGCAGGAAAATCACCTGACAATAAAAACTCCTGATTTCTTGGGAGACAGTATAGCGATGTTGTTAAGGGTATAGGCCACACTGGTGTTTACGTGAGTACAGAATATTCTGGGAAGTTACATAAGAAGCTGACAACTGTGGTTCACTTTAGGGAGACGCAATGGGTACAGGGTGAGGAGACAATTTTCACTGTTTAACCTTCTGTGTCACTTGAATTTTTTTTTTTTTTTTTTTTTTTTTTTTTTTTACCACAAACTATACAACTTTTTCAAATAAATACAAGCAAAGAGAACTTGGGAGTCTGAGAGACCCGAATTTGACTTCTGCCAACTACTCGCTCTGTGACCTTTGCCAAGTGGCTTCATCTCCTCAGGCCTCAAGGTCCTCATCTGAACTGTGGGACTAATCATAGCACCCATCGCATAGAGCTGTAGCAAGTAAATGGGACAATAATATGCAGAATGTGCTTTGCAGAGCCCCTGGCACATACTAGGTGCTTAATAAACAGCATGGCAATATAATACACATCTAAAAAGTTAATGAAGAAAACTTAGTCCATCTTTAATTAAAAGTAATTATGGGGGGCCCCTGGGTGGCTCAGTCGGTTAAGCATCTGACTTCAGCTCAGGTCATGATCTCGCAGTTCGTGAGTTCGAGCCCTGCGTTTGGTTCTATGCTGACAGCTCAGAGCCTGGAACCTGCTTTGGATTTTGTGTCTCCCTCTCTCTCTCTGCCCCTTCCCTGTTTGTGCTCTGTCTCTCTTTCTCTCTCAAAAATAAACATTAAAAAAAAATTTTTTTAATAAAAAAGGAACAATAGTAAGCTGGGTGGAGGATGTGGAGTAGAAGGCACAAAAATGCCTTTTTACAACCACCTATTTGCAATCAGCAGGTGGAGATTAAGTCAAGTCACCATCTTGAAAGATAGGAAGGTTGTAAAGTCCATCTGAGAAAAAAGCTTTAAATCCCTCAAAAGCAGAGCCTAAAACCCAGCATTTCTAAGCAGTTCCATCCACCCGTGGAAGTCCTCAGCCAAAAAGCAGTCTTCCCTTCTCCCAGGCCCAGAGGACAAAATGAAAGACCCCATAAAGATGAACGAGAAACCCTAAGGCTGACAGAACGAATTTTCTCCTCTTGCAGGGCTTGGCAAATGCTAATATGCACAGGAATCTTATTTCTGGGGATCTTATTAAAGTGCAGCCTCTGATTCAGCAGATCTAGAGGGGCCTGAGTCTCTGCATCTCTAACAAGCTCCCAGGTGATGCCAATGCTGCTGGTCCACAGACCACACTCCACACAACAACAAGTGAACCACAGTCTGGACTATGGTTCCACTGCTTGTTAGCAATGGCAGTCATGAGTGATTCTGATTACTGCATTATTTTCTTTCCTGGTAAAAACCTGGCCGATCCTTCCAAATCAGTGGTTCTCAATCAGGGGTGGCTGTGGCCCCCAGTGGACACTGGGCAATGTCTGGAGACCTATTTGGTTATCACAAACTGCATGGGGGAGGGTGCTTCTGGCATGTATGGGAGTAAAGGCCAGGGGGTGCTGCTGAATATCCTGCACTCACACAACAGCCCATCACAATTATCTGGTCCCATGTGTCACCAGTGCCAAGGTTGAGAAACCCTGGGTTTTGGTTTTTGTTTTTTTTAATGAAATTTATTGTCAAATTGGTTTCCATACAACACCCGGTGCTCATCCCAACAGGTGCCCTCCTCAATGCCCATCACCCACTTTCCCCTTCCCCCACCCCCCATCAACCCTCAGTTTGTTCTCAGTATTTAAGAGTCTCTTATGGTTTGCCTCCTTCCCTCTCTGTAACTTTTTTTTTCCCCTCTTCCCCTCCCCCCTGGTCTTCTGTTGAGTTTCTCAGAATCCACATATGAGTGAAAACATATGGTATCTGTCTTTCTCTGCCTGACTTATTTCACTTAGCATAACACTCTCCAGTTCTATCCACATTGCTACTAATGGCCAGATTTCATTCTTTCTCATTGCCAAGTAGTATTCCATTGTATATATAAACCACATCTTTGTTGTCCATTCGCCAGTTGATGGACATTTAGGCTCTTTCCATAATTTGGCTATTGTTGAAAGTGCTGCTATAAACATTGGGGTACAAGTGCCCCTATGCATCAGCACTCCTGTATCCCTTGGGTAAATTCCTAGCAGTGCTATTGCTGGGTCATAGGGTAGATCTATTTTTACTTTTTGAGGAACCTCCACACTGCTTTCCAGAGCAGCTGCACGAGTTTGCATTCCTACCAACAGTGCAAGAGGGTTCCTGGAGAAACCCTGTTCTAATAACCAGAAAATAGGAGTTGGGTCGTGTCAATTCATCCCAAGACTATAAACCCCAATTTTGGAAGTGGGTCTTGAATCCAATACTGTCCTTTCCCAGGCCAGACGTGAAGCTTGGAGAGGTTAACAGATTAACAGGAAGAACAGGATGCCATATGTAGGGAAGGGGTCACCAGCTCATAGTCCATATTTTGTTTAAAATCAGGCACATGTGGTTCGGTAAGCCAATGAGTGGCCCACTAAGCATTAATCTTTCTATGATTTCGAGCTACAGCAATTTAACAGGAACAGATGTAAGCAGACCTGAAGCTTAGACTATAAGTTCCCTGAAGGCAGGACCATATCCACATTTGTCCATCAACAGAGCTACGCTTAGCACAATGAGGAAGAAGGCAGACACTCAACATCATGACGAATCCTGTAGGTTCAAGAATTCCAGATGTGCTAAATAGATGCAGAGACTAAACCACCCGTAGTGTGACATGGTTTATTATTTGTCACCACAAACACTATTACTAACAACAATGATCTACGCCAAGGCATGCCTGGTTCTGTAGAAAGAGCACGGGCTCTAGAGTCACGCAGACCTCGATCCAAATCCCGATTCTCTCACTATGTGACCTGAGACAAGTTAACATAGTGTCCACATCTGTAATATGGGCATAATAATCCTTACCTCTGACAGAACTGTTTCAAAGACGTACAGTGTCATGTATTTAAACAGCTAGTTGGCTACTTAACCAATACTTCCTACCATATTAAGAACTGGAGTAAAATGCCCAGTGAGTTATATGGTGCTTATTTCTGCATAGAACAGTATGTAAAGATTTCACCTGATGACACAAAGCCACAAGACCCCTTTCCTTTAAACCAAAGGCCATCATGACCCAGGTTTATTGAACAACCACAGGACTGTGCATTTGTGGTTTTATGATGGCCATTCAGGGCCTGGTAGTGCACAATGATCATCAATGACAAAATAGAGACCTACACAGCATGGGAACACCACCGAGTCACTCACTACCAGTGGAAGTGAAATGTACCCTCTGCTAACAAATGGTAAGGACCTGAAAACTCACAATCATTTTGCAAGAGCTAGGTCTTTCTGAGAATAGTGAAAAGAACATAATTTAGAAGAAGACTGTGTCGTAAGTAACAGACAACGTCTGAGCATTAGCCACAGACGTTCCAGGATATTTCCATAATCCATGTTCGCGTTTCACATTCCCCACTGTCAGGACGTAACGGTGTTGGACGAAAGGGACAAGCATGCCGGTTCCAATGACATCACTATGTCTGTGCAAGGAAGATATTTTAACAGATGTGACTAGAAAAGCACACCAGGCAGCAAAACTTCCCCACTAACAGGAGCAAGTGTATGATGCCAGGAAATGGAGGCGTAACCCCGAAGGCATGAATGAAAGAGGCTCTCTGACCTCAGCATTCCAGAAGCTCAGAAAATATCAGGCTGGGTACCACCAGACTCTTGCCCAATACTGGAAACATCACTGGAATTGCAAAGTCCAGGGCAGCCAGTATACTTAAGAAGTCTCCTACTGGAACTTGGAAAGCCACCTTGAAATAATGATGATAATAATAAGCAGCTGAAAACATAAGCTGACATCTGATCGCGCGAAGGTGGGAATGAAACATCAGGGTAATGGGCACCTGGGGACCTTCATGGGGCAGTAACTCATCACAAAGCTTTTGACTTGCTGAGAGAATACAGGTTCCTGAACTGGGTCAGGTTCCTGGTTCGTGTACTGTTGCCCAGAGCAACCCTAAGAGGCTGGACCCAGGGGGACACAGATGTTCCGTCTGACTTCAGTGTGAAAGCCGAGGCATGTCCTAGTTCCCCTCAGCAGCCACTCCCGATTCTGTCATTCATAAATTTGTCCAGACCCTTCTTAAACTACATTCATATATCCTGCCAGGACCACCTCTTGAGATGATGAGTTTTAGAAGATTATTACCTGCTGTGTTAAGCAGTACTTCCTTTCATTGGTTACAACAAGAAAAAGAAGAATTAGGGGTGAGGCAGCAGAAAGGCTAATGTTACTTTCATCAAGGGACAATCTTGTGTGTGAAAAGTACAGATATTTAATACCCTGGAACCACAAGGCATTGAAACAGCAACCGTAAACTCGGCTTCAAGGGTTTTGCTTAATGAAAGTCCCTCAACATGCATTTGTGGAAAAACTGGGACTGGACAAAGGCATAATTTCTGTTAGAGTTACCTAGTTGGAAAGTAGCTCAAAGATCATGGAGCCCAGCAATGTTTTCAATCACACAACCCCAAGTTGATTGCAAATATGCAGGGATCAGAGGTTGGTTTAAAAAAATTCTGCAAGGGAAACTCAGTGAACTTCCCTAACAGGGAAATCTCGTAGGAGAAGCTCAGTGAATACCGTGTCTCTCTGCATTGTCAGGGATGCGACAGAACCTCCAGGAAAACGCACTACCAATCCTCGGGGGACATGAAGATGCCCCTCATTGGCTGAGCTACACTAAGTATGTGCCTACTGCAGGTGCCTGCAATATGGCACCCTGGACTGACTCCTGGAACAGAGACATGAGTGGAGAAACCAGTGAAATCAGAATAAAGTTTGAAGTTTGATTAATAGTAATGTGCAAATATTAATCTTAGTTTTGACAAATGTGGCACCGTTATATAAGATGTTATAACATTAGGAGACGCTAGGAGAAGGGTATGTGGGAACTCTCTGTACTATCTTTGCAAGTTTTCTATGAACCTATTATTATTCCAAAATAAGGTTAATTAAAATTAAAAGACATTTTTTTAAAGCAAACATATTTCATGACACTCCAGAGCCACTGTACTGGGAGTCAGAAGCCCATAAAAGCCATCAGGATTTTGAAGAATCAAGATTCAGGGCAAAGGACATGAAAAGACATTTTTCTAAAGAAGACAAACATATCAGGGAAATACAAATCAAAACCACAATGAGATACCACCTCACACCTGTCAGAATGGCTAAAATTAACAACACAGTAAATAACAGATGTTGGCAAGGATGTGGAGAAGGGGAAACCCCCTTACACTGTTGACGGAAATGCAAACTGGTGCAGCCATTCTGGAAAACAGTATGGAGGTTCCTCGAAGTTAAAAATAGAACTACCCTAGGATCTAGCAATTGCAGTACTAGGTATTTACCCAAAGGATACAAAAATACTGATTCAAAGGGGTACATGTACTCCAATGTTTATAGTAGCATTATCAACAATAGCCAAATTATGGAAAGAGCCCAAATGTCTATCGACTGATAAATGGATAAAGAAGTGGTAGATACATACACACACACACACACACACACACACACACACACAGGAATATTACTCAGCCATCAAAAAGAATGAAATCTTGCCATTTGCAACAACGTGGATGGAGCTAGAGCGTATTATGCTAAGCGAAATAAGTCAGTCAGAGAAAAGAAAAATACCATGATTTCACTCATATGCGGAATTTAAGAAAAAAACAGATGAACATATGAAAAGGGGGTGAGAAGAGAAGAAAGGGAAACAAACCACAAGAGACCCTTAACAATGGAGAACACAGGGTTGATGGAGGGAGGTGGGTGGGGGATGGGTTAGATGGGTGGTGGGTACAAAGGAGGGCACTTGTAACAATGAGCACTGGGTTGTAAGTGATGAATCACTGAGTTCTACTCCTGAATCTAGTATTATACTATACATCAACTAAAATTTAAATAAAATTTGAAAAAAATAAAAAGAAGACATATAGATGGCCAATATGTATATGAAAAGGTGCTCAACATCACTAATCGTCAGGGAAATGCAAATCAAAACCACAATGAGATACTGCTTCACACCTATTAAGATGACTGTGATCAAAAAGCCAAGATAACAAGAGTTGGTGAGGATGTGGAGAAAAGGGAATTCTTACACACTGTTGGTAAGAAGGTTAATTGTTACAGCCACTAAGGACAACAGTACAGAGGTTGCTCAAAAACTAAAATAAGAACTACCATATGATCCAGCAATCCCTCTTCTAGTCGAACACCCAAAGAAAATGCAATCAGTACCTCGAAGAAAGATCTGTGTTCTCCCGTTCATGGCAGCATTATTCACAATAAACAAGATATGGAAACAATATAAGTGTCTATCAACGGATGAATGGATAAAGAATTTGTAGTATGTATACACACACACGAGAGAATATCACTCAGTCTGGAAGGAAGGAAGGAAGGAAGGAAGGAAGGAAGGAAGGAAGGAAGGAAGGAGGGACCGACGGGGTGCCTGGGTGACTCAGTCTGTTCAGCATCTGACTCTTGATTTCTGCTCAGGTCATGATCTCATGGTTCGTGAGATTGAGCCCCACATCAGGGTCTGCGCTAGCAGCACGGAACCTGCTTGGGATATTCTCTCTCTGTCTCTGTCTCTCTCTCTCTCAAAAATAAATGGATAACCATCAAAAAAAAAAAAATAAGATTACAGAGATAAAAAGGCAAGGCAAGAAAAGACTATTTGAACAGCATCTAAAGAAAACTATATCAAATCTTTCTAAAAGCAAAAAAGAAAATAGCCCTGAAAATATACTATTGATTAAAAGCCCTGAACCTTGGAAGATTTGGGGATTGATGCCTGAAGATTAGAAAAATTAAGCAATGTGGCTCCCAGAAGAAAAATAAATTTGCTAAGGCAGATTTATAAAAATGTAGCCTACTTAAACATTTGGGCAGGTTAGAGAAACCATCAAAACGGCTTTCAACTGGAAAACACTGGGATCTTAACCCAACTCATCATACATTAGGATTACAACATGGCTCGAACTAGAAGTCTGGTTTTGACACCTAGAAATGGATTCCACTCCCCACCTCCCCTCATCACCAAAGATAAAACACTCAAACAGGGTCACCTGGGTGGCTCAGTGGGATGAGCGTCTGACTTTGGCTCAAGTCATGATCTCACGGTCCATGGGTTTGAGCCCCGCATCGGGCTCTGTGCTGCAGCTCAGAGCCCAGAACCTGCTTTGGATTGTGTCTCCATCTGTCTCTGACCCTCTCCTGCTCATGCTCTCTCTCTCGAAAATAAATAAATATTTTTTAAAAATTAAAAAAAACAAAAACAACCCACTCAGACCCACTGCTTTCCTACCGGCCCTAATCTATGCTAATCATTGGCACGTTCAATCAACACATCCAAAAATAAAAAATGTTTTAAAAAAATCAATTTTTTTTTTTAAGTTTATTTATTTTTGAGAGAGAGAGAGTGCGTGCACAAGTGGGAGAGGGACGCGGTTGTGTGTATGTCGGGGGGGGGGGGGGGGCGGTCGGGGGTCTGGACAGAGGATCCAGAGAAGGCTCTGTGCTGACAGCAGAGAGGCTGATGCAGGGCCCAAACTCACCAACTGTGAGATAATGACCTGAGCTGAAGTTGGACGCTCAATCGGCTGAGCCACCCATGTGTTCCCCAAAATCACCAATTTGTAAAAGCCCAAGCATTTTGGTTTTGTCAATAATAAATCAAATCTCTGTTTTTAATGAATTTCATTTGCACTAATTGATTCCAAAGCGATGTATGTATGAATGAATCTGCTGTGTGTGTCTATGTTACAGATTTTACAGGCTTGTGAGCAAAGACAAAATGTTTCCGAGGAAAACATGAACACAGAGAGGCATTTATGGGTTTCGTGCAGGCTTGGCCATTTGCAGAGCAACCTGGCACTTTGCCTCATTTTTGAGTCTTTTTTCCCAATCTGTGAAGGAAATACATACGTCCACTTTTCCTCTTAGAAGAAACTCTGTCAAACCAACCGGCAACCCTTGAACTCCATCAGTCTGTTCCTCTAACTTACTGAGAGATGATGTGAAGGCCACTGAAGCACAGAGTTTGATAAATGATCCCATTCTGTGCAAACAATTTTAAAGAAGAATTACCACTTACAGACAGCTACATCATTAGCCCTTTCTATCCCTGGAGATAATTGAGGCCCTTATTTATATAATTTATACCACCTTCTGCAGACCAGAATAATTTCAGAACATTCTTAAGTGTTTACACTTAATCTGAACACCAGAAAGGAAGGACCGCAGCCCTACTCACAGTTACGAATGTTATTCCAGTCGATTTTGGAGAAGAAAGGGTGGCAGCAAAGGCCTTCAAACTTCAGTCTCTCTTTCTGGCCACACAACAAACTCTGAATCAGATCAAGTAATTCGCTGCTAACTTTTGGATCATCTGGAAACTTCAAAAACCGCTATTCCAAAAAAAATAATAATTATTATTTCCTTAGCAAATTCAGTTTCTCATGTCCCCCCAAAAAAGTATTTCTCATATATGCAAGTTTCTTTTTGTTAAAAGAAGGAAGTTTTGTGCCCTCTTAACTTTGGACCAAAGGCATGTTCCCAAAATAAATGGCTTGTTCACATCAATAGGCCTAGTTCCTTTGCAAGAGTTCAATATCCTTCATGATTTGACCTCGGTCCTCTCTCTTGTCTCATGTAGCTACACTCCCCATCTCACTCTTTGCTGTCCAACAATGATGAGCTATTTAAAGCTTCCTGAACAAATCATGCTGTTCTCTCTGCCTAGAACGCCCTCCCCAGCCCGCACCCCTCTTCCACCAGATCACTGCCCAGCTCCACCAACCCCCCCCCCCCCCCGCCCCGTAATCTACTTCTACACAAACACAGTGCACTGTGATTTCCGTGTGACAACAGGGAAAGAAGGCAGAGAGAGCCTTCTGCTCTCTCAACACTGTAAACCTGGTACCTAACCGTGCCTGGTGCCATTCTCTCATTACTGAACGAATGAACTGAAATGAAGGAAATAAATTGGCCCCAAGAATCACCTAAGGGAAAACTTGAACTCAAGAGGAGACTCAAGAATAACAAGAAATATATATATGTATTAAGCATATAAAATATGTATTATACAATATGAAAATACACATTAAGCATTCCAGAAAGATGAAGTTGGGTGAGTTAGAAAAAAACTGAAATTTCTCTTCTTCCTTTCAGTTGAAACTAAAACATACATATCTATCATATCCTAAAGAAATGAGCTTAATAGGGGCACCTGGGTGACTCAGTCGGCTGGGTGTCCGACTCCTGATTTCGGCTCAGGTCATGAGACTGAGCCATATGTCAGGCTTTGTGCTGACAGTGTAGAACCTCCTTAGGATTCTCTCTCTCTCAAAATATTAAATAAACATTAAAAAAAAAGAGAAATGGGGGGCACCTGGGTGGCTCAGTTGGTTAAGCATCCGACTTCGGCTCAGGTCACAATCTCACAGTTCGTGGGTTTGAGACCCGCGTCGGGCTCTGTGCTGACAGCTCAGAGCCTGGAGCCTGCTTCGGATTCTGTGTCCCTTTCTCTCCTCTACCCCTCCCCCACTTACACTCTGTCTCTCTCTCTCTCTCTCTCAAAAATAAACAAAAAAATTTTTAAGAGAAATGGGCTTAATCTACTAGAATATACACTTATTAGAAAATAGTTTTAATTCTACTTCATATACATTCCTATATTTCTAATTTCTGCCCCCATTTCAATTTTACTGCCATATTCGATAGCTAGTCATACCGAGAAACAGCACAGCATAGCATAGCATCAAGAGCATGGACTTCCAAGCCAGACTGATTGTGTTATTCTAGGCAAGATGGTCTTGCTTAACCATTGTGTGTGCTTTGGTTTCCTCATCTGTAAAATGGAAGTAATATCTACCTCTTCCATTGTTTGAGGATTAGCCGAGTTAATGAACCCTATTTCATCAGTCTAGGACTCAGTTATTCCCTTAACAGCACTGAAATAAAAATGCATTTTATAACCAATGAAATATCATAGATTAATTGGCAACAGTTTTTCTTTTTTAACGTTACCTAAAATAATGGCATAGGCTTACAATGACTGGCAGCTGAGAGTCAATAAAATACAATCACTAACGCGCTTAGGACAGCTTTTAGCACAAAGTGCTTTGTAAGTATTTGCTGTTGTTATTATCCAGCACTACTGATTTACATTACAAAGGTTCACTTGTACAGTTTTAAATGACAGTTCTCAATATTACTTCAAAATCTACTAATGGCTCTTTACCTGGAAATTCATGATGTTATTGAAGGTTCTGGCTGACGTTCCCTCGGTGAACGGGGATCTTCCATAAACCATCTCATAAGCAATAACTCCCACTGACCACCAGTCACAATCCAGACTATAGACGCCTTTTCCGTCCCCATTCATCACAGTCAACACTTCAGGGGCCATGTAATCTGGGGTCCCAATCGGGAGTTTTGCGTTCACCTGGAAACCCATAAGCAAAATGAACACAGCAAAACTTTCAATTATTCTCGAATAGATTGCCGACAGCCACGTTTCAGACACAGGCTGATTTGCCACTGATTACTATTCTCCCAGGCACTTAAACCTTCTGTCAAGTGGCACGCTGTCAGGAAATGCAAACGATTTACTAATTAAAAAAAAAAAAAGGACATTATATAATCCAAAGGCAAAAGGGCAAGAGTTGTTGATGATATACGCCCTTTGGTTACACAAATGAGAATTGGGGAAAGAACGGAAGATGTCTTTCCTGATACATGTTACACAGTATTTCTCTTATGAAAACAGCAAAACGATAATAAATCCTAAAGACGAATCTATAAGATCTATCTGCCCATTATTGAAAACCTCACAGCTAGCTGGGGCAACACGGTATTGCAAACACATTGTATCTCAAGTTTAAATATTTGGAATCAACATTCCTACTTCAAGCCACCCACAGGGCAAGACATGATAAGTATCTTCCACCAGAGACCAATGTTAATGAGTTCATTTCCCTCACCCCAAACTCCTGTTCCTGTGGTTGCCTCCCCACTGTTCAGAAATCCACAGCCCTCCAATCCAGTGGCACTCAAGCACCCAACCCTCGCAAAGGTTAGGACAATGTAGTAGGTCTTTTTCTAAAGCTAAATATATCCCACTTAAAGAACTGTCCTTTTTTCTGAGAACTTGTCCTTCCGACTGTTTTAGTGTTTACATGTCCTTTGTTTCTTGAAATGAGGCCTGATAAAAGACTTTCTGCCCCCTACCCCCTTCCCTTCCTAGACAACAGAGGAAGTCAGCAACGTTTTCAGCCTTCAAAATTATTTTGAAGTCTTACTGAGCCATGAAATTTGAAGGCTAAGGATCACCTCTCTGACTTCTTCCCTATCAACACAGAAAGGGCCTGATGTTAGTCATATACTGTGTTGACCAATAATCCTACAGCCGTCCAATAGCCCTGCCTTTAAAGAGGTTTCTCTCACATCAGCAGTTATATGGGCAGAAACGAACTTTCTCCCTATTAAAGGATGTCGAGTGCCCCTGAGTGACCTTAGATATTTTGTAGGTATGGCCACAGCTCTTTAAGGCTGGGCTTTATATTAAGAAAGGCAATTTGTGGGGCGCCTGGGTGGCGCAGTCGGTTAAGCGTCCGACTTCAGCCAGGTCACGATCTCGCGGTCCGTGAGTTTGAGCCCCGCATCAGGCTCTGGGCTGATGGCTCAGAGCCTGGAGCCTGTTTCTGATTCTGTGTCTCCCTCTCTCTCTCTGCCCCTTCCCCATTCATGCTCTGTCTCTCTCTGTCCCAAAAATAAACAAACGTTGAGAAAAAAAAAAAAAAAAAAAAAAGAAAGGCAATTTGCTTTGCTTTGTTTTGACCAGAAACTTAGTCCCCTTCTCTAGGGACAGACACCCAAGCTCTTCCAGCTCATAACTTTAATCTTGTCCATTCCTCTGCCCCAAAGACCCACGATTATAGGAAACAGACCCACTCTCCCTACTCCTTCTCTTTTCACCCCTTTTCTCAAGCCCACCATAGGTTTTCCAAACCCTAAATCCAGACAGCAGTGTGATGCTGTTATTCTTTACACAAGTCATCTGTTGCTTTGGGCAACAGAATTTCCACTGGGAGGACGCCTGGCTGGCCCAGTCAGCGGAACATGCCAATCTTGACCTCGGTGTTGTGAGTTCGAGCCCCACACTGGGTGTAGAGATTACATAAAAAAAAAAAAAAAAAAAATCTTTAAAAAAAAAAAAAAGAATCTCCACTGTGAGTACCCACTGGGAAAGCTGGACAGTCATACCACCCAAGAAAACCAAAGGCCATTGTTGGTAGACAAAAGTGGGGAGAAAGGATACCACAGCCGGTCTAAGACAGGGTACCTTACGCTTGAGGAATTGAAAGTAGCTTAAGTCAAGAGGAAGCCTCGATGCTGGGGAGCCTGAGCTAAGACTTCTATTTTTTTTTTATATGAAATTTATTGTCAAATTGGTTTCCATACAACACCCAGTGCTCATCCCAACAGGTGAAGACTTCTATCTATTAATGTGTATGTAAATGTTAATCAGCTCAGCACAGGATTCAGATTAAACTACAGGGTTTTAATAAAAACCCTCAATACTGACAATGAGAAATAAAAGTATTTTTTAAGTACAAAAACAAGAGGAGAAAAACTGCGATGTCATCACTGATTAAACGCTTACCCTTTATGCCTAATTACCTTGCAGAACCATTAATATGCAATCCTCAAATATGCACTGCTTGCACTTGCTGGGTTTTATTTTATTATCACACTAGATTGTTTGGAAATATTCAGTTCTCCTTGTTTGCAGCACACGGGGATTGGTCACTTGTTCACAACCAAAGAGTCAAAAGGAACTGGACTGGGTCACGTTATCAGCATGACCCAGCAAAGGGCGTAAGTCACCAATGCCTCATTTTCAAACTCATGATTAGACTTATCCAAGAGCGTCAGGTAACTCCCCAACTACTGCCCTCTAACAGATATGTGATTATACACATTTATGTCTAATCACTTTATAATTTTCAAAATTTTAAGGAAAATATCCCTAGCTTCCCTTATGGACATCTCTGACATAAAGTATATTAAGTACTTAATAGTAATTAACAAAGGCTTTTAATGACAATTTAATGACTGTTAAATTTCCATTAGCTACCGACCTCCAAGCACATTAAACCCATTTAACACGTAATACCACCATCCTAACAAGGATTTTGCAAGATGGTTTCACTCTCTTCTGGTGGCAATTCACAGCCAGTTAATCTGGGTGAGATATTAAAAGTGGAGCCATGTACTGTGGGCCAGCCTGCCTGACAGTACACCATCTGATAATTAACTAGTTAATTTTCACTGTATTGCTAAGGAAGAAAATACACCAATTCAGCAGGAGACAATAAGAAAATGACTAGGAGACAGAAAACTGAGTTGTATTTCAGGAAATAGAGAGGTTAAGGCAAGAAAAAAAAGGGGGTAGATTAACTTAGATTCCTTTACAAGCAGAAAGCAGATGAGAAGTAAGAAAACCACCATCTGCCTCCTCCCAATCCCCTTCCCCTAAAATGCTTATTAAACATAAAACTATTTCAGGGCGCCTGGGTGGCTCAGTAGGTTAAGCATCTGACTTCAGCTCAGGTCATGATCTCACAGTTCGCGAGTTCAAGTCCTGTGTCAGGCTCTGTGCTGACAGCTCAGAGCCTGGAGCCTGCTCCGGATTCTGTCTCCCTCTGCCCCTCCCCTGCTGGTGTTCTCTCTCAAAGAATAAATAAACATTAAAAAAAAATGTCTTTTTAAAAAACTATTTCAACCTAACTTTCCCCATGTAGCTGCCCAGGGCAGAAACATCCGCCTGCAGAAGGAGGGGGGATGGGGGGCGTATCTCACTATGTTGTTCCTCTTGGGGAAAAGGAATAAAAGCTTTTCACTCCTACATAAATCTCAAAAAAGTCTATCTCCTATGAGTTTCCAACCACTAAATGAGGTTGATTAACACTTAACATGCTATACTGCTCTTTGTTTACAATCTCCTTACAAATGTTTGTGTGAGAGCTGAAAGAGACAGGTTGGAAGCGTTCACTATTTGTGACTCTTTGAGATTCTAATAAGGTAAGGTGGGTGACCAAACTCACACCGCAGGTCAAAGGCATATCTCAGTTCAACAGCCAAACCTCTGGGCAGTATGGCCCCGTGTTAGTAAGGAGAATACTCCAAAGCAACATTCTGACTAAGCGGCTTGGAATAATGACAATGGAAGATGGAAAACCCTATAGATCTAAGAGTCACAAATACCTAAAATTCATAGATAATATTTGTGAGCAGTAGGGAAAGGATTAATTGATTTTGGGTGAGTAACATATATAAATTTCAGTAAATGTAGATTATATATGGTATATTTTGAGTACAAAAAATATTCTGAACCCCCTTTTCACCTAGGAAACATTCTACTTAAAGGAAACATGTGCTTAACCCACCAAAAATACAAAATATATTTTAAAAAAAGTATAATTCTATATCCATACTCGACTTCACCTAGATTGTAGATTATTGGTCTTCCATAATTAAAGGGCCTTTGCACTGAAAACAATGCTAAAAATTCCCTCCTACGTACTTGTCACATTCTGGCCCTAAAAGTACAAAGTTCTGGAGAGGAGACTCTTTCTCCAAGAGAAGAGGAGATGACTGTTCTCATGTGTTGGACTGAGTGCCGTCTTTCCTTCACCAGACTAACCAGGGATTGAGCACTGAGCTGCAAATAAACCTGAGTGACCCTGGAGGGCTCCCCGGAAGTGAAGGTTGTTCCAGTTAGAAGAACTGAAAAGGGTAGTCTGAAGCCCTAAAAAACAGAAATCTGAAATGAAGTAAAGTCCACTCTCTCCATCAAGGGCTCTGAAGAAAGTGATTCCAGATGCACAGATCAGGCCTTACTTTATTCCCATTTATTTACCAAGTATTGACTTTGGACCACAATCTAGTTTTCCAAGTAGATTTTCTTATTGCAAGCACGTAGTGCTGGCTCTCATTAATAAGCTTTCTGATGTTTCTCAACTGACTTGCAATGATTCTCAACCAGGGGTGATTTTGTCCCCAAGAAACACTGAGCAATGTCTGGAGAGATTTCTGGTTTTCACAACTGGAGGGGACGGTGTTACCAGCATCTAGTAGATATGTAGCTAAATATCCTAGAATACGCAGGATAGCCCCCTGCAACAAAGAATTACCCAGAGCAAAATGTCAGTGGTGTTGACCATGTACCTATGCTTCAATTATTAGACTATGTACCTATGTTTCAGTTTATTTCTAGATGCATGAGTTCATTACAGTCACTCATGCAATGTACAAGTTTTTCAATCCTAGATGATAAAACTTCGCATTACTTAACTTTTTTCCTCTGCTTTATTCCAGTAAATTCAAAACTTAAGTTTTCATACCTGTTTCTGAATTGCACATAATTTTTAAAACATAAAATGCTTTGATCCTATAACCTAATTCTCATTGTAATGATCAAGTAGAATCAATTACAAGAACATAATTTGGGAGGAGGGGAACCAGCACATTGGGAGACTGTTTCTCCAAGGATCTGAACACCAAGCAAATTATCTCAAGTAATCCTCAGGTCTGCAGAACAGGGTGGCCAGCCCCTGGAGTGCAAAGAGTTAACATAACCCCAAGCCTTTTCCTAATATCAACCTAACAATACCCATCTTTCTTCCAAGGAACTTGAGCAAAAAAGGCAATTTTACATATTTCCCTTCATAAGGACTTAACTCTTAGAGGCTGGAGGGAAAGGGGGCATTTTAAAGAATAACCTCCCTGGGGCGCCTGGGTGTCTCAGTCGGTTGGGCGGTTGGGCGGCCGACTTTGGCTCAGGTCATGATCTCGCGGTCCGTGAGTTCGAGCCCCGCGTCGGGCTCTGTGCTGGCAGCTCAGAGCCTGGAGCCAATTTCAGATTCTGTGTCTCCCTCTCGCTGACCCTCCCCTGTTCATGCTCTGTCTCTCTCTGTCTCAAAAATAAAAATAAAACGTTAAAAAAAAAAAAAATAACCTCCCTAACCTCTGAATTTGTGCATTTTAACTAGAATCAGTATTTTACTGAGAAAGAATCAAATGCCAAGTTCCTAAGAATTTTGTCCAGGTCACCAAATGACTCCTTTGCAAAATAAGTCTTAAAGTCTTAAGTTGATTTTCTCGTAGACCTACCATTTTTTTGCATAGTTGCCATGAAAATTCACACTTTAGTATATACCAACTTTATTAGATTTTTTTAAATTTATATATATTTTTTTACTTTGTCATCTTTTTCTAAAGTATTCTTGCTCTTGGTCTCAGCAGATACCCTCTTGCCTTCCTATTTAGCAGGCGGAATACAGCGTAATTTTTACCAAAGATCCAGGACATGGAAATACATTTTCAGCAGTAGGTTCTTAATGCTTAAGGATATTTGTTTAAATGTGCCAGTGATTTATTTCAATTTTGCTGCATAGGAAATAGAAATTTGAGATAAAGAAGATGATAGAAGGCAATCTATAATAAGGAAAATGAAAAGAAAAACAAAATAAGCATTTTCCCTTTTTAACCAAACTATTAAGGATGTTCCTAAAAATGTTTTGTAGGTTATACATACAAAGGGTGCCAAGATCAAGTAAGTCTGGGAAACAGCTCCTATCCCCCTATCCCCACCCATGGAGAAATCCTGCCATATATTGGCAGATGAAGATTCCAAAATGTCGCTCAAAGTTTTCCCATATTTTCCAAACTTACAAGGACCACAGAACACTTTGTAGCATAATCTCTATTAAGCTATCTTGCTCCATTTTGTTACCATCTTATTCGAGCTCATTTTAGCCGCTGATCCAAAATCCACAAGCTTGATGTGTCCTATTCGGTCAATGAGTATGTTCTCAGGCTTGACGTCTCTAAGAAAATCAGGGCCACAAATTAGTATTGTCTTCTCCATGCCAATCAGCAAGCAACTGTTAACCTAGGATATCAATTCAGCCAAGAATCTCAAGGTCTATGTCCTGCTATACATACCTCCTGATTGATAGATATAAATAATAAGCAAAACATTCTGCAAAACAAATTTAAGAAAAAGAAGAAGAAGGAAAAGGAAGAGGAGGAGGAGGATGAGAAGGAAGAGGAGGAGAAAGGGAAGGAGATGGAAATAGAAAAGAGCAGGAGGGAGAGAGGAAGGGAGGAGAAAGGAACAAATCTAAGTTATTAGATGGATTATTTCTCCTAGAGACACACATTTTACATTATGAAAGCAACAAGGGGATTTGCCTAAGGTCATGTAGCTAAGTCAACGGAAAAACCTGAGATTCTATTCGAGGTCTCATGACTCCTGGCCTAACTGTGGTTCCATTCCCACAACATTCTCAGAGGTACATAAAACATCACATGAGCAAGGATGTAAAAAAACATTTTTCAACAGAGGGTGGAACACCTGTGTGAATTACTAACTAATTCTATAAGGTCAGAAGTACAACTCCATGGGCTTCTGCCCCTACATGGTATGCCAGTTCCTTCTGCAAATCAAATTCAGTTCTTCTACCATGTAACCTGAAGAACCCACGCAAGAGTTCTCAGTCTTATCAGCTACATTAACAGATCTTATTAGCAAACTTGAGAACGTTATAATTATAGATCTATTTCACTGCTGAATGAGTAAGCTGAAAGGTCTGCCATTTTGGAAAATATACCTTCAGCCATTTACAGTTAGGACTGGTTAAAATTTGGGGGTGTCTGGGTGGCTCAGTCGGTCGAGCGTCTGGCTCTCAGTTTTGGCTCAGGTCATGATCTCATGGGTTCACGAGTTCAAGCCCCGCATCGGGCTCCACACTGACAATGTGCAGCCTGTTTGGGATTCTCTCTCTCTCTCCCTCTCTTTCTGCCCCTTCCTACACACTCTCTCTCTCACTCTCTACCCCAGAATGAATGAATAAGTAAATAAATAAATAAATAAACTTAAAAAAAAAAAAGACTGGTTAAAATTTGGAGGGAGCATTATTTTGATGCTGAAATCGTTCATCCATTCATTTCATTCTACTGTGGGACTTGTTAGGTGATACAGATAAATTCTCAGTATACTACCTGAGTCTCACTTACCGATGCACATATCCCATCTGATGAATGCTGTGAACAGCCAAAATCAATTCGGCTAGGTAAAACTGAATCGTATTTTCATCTAATTGGTCCTCGTATCTGTTCAAAAGTGACAGCAAGTCCCCTCCAGGCTGATATTCCATGACCTGTATAGAATACCAAAGTTATTAATTCTTCATACACCCCAAAAGGGAATGTCTCAATTAGAGCCTCAAATGCTGCCTGACGTGTTATAATTACAACATCTCCACAAAGCAACCAAGATGTGAGAGACATATTGTAAGTCACGTAGGATGAGATCCCTGCCCTAAGGAAATTACATCCAATACCCAAGAGAATCACTATAATGAAAGACTAGTCCCAGACACCACGCACAGTGTTTGCAAGGTAAGCTTGAAAAGCTGAATTAAATCCACCCACTCACCTACCCACCCACCCAAGTTGACACCCCAGACATTCCCTAGGATTCGGTACACAGTGTAGATGGAAATTGCTGCAGGGCAACAAACCCTCTGGCATCCCTTCTGTATTTCTCTCGGCACCCAGCAGAACACAGGAAGGGTGCACCAAATGTGATACAACCTTTTCCTGCAACAGTCATCTGATCACGTCTGTTACAAATTTAAATGTGAAATATATACTCTTTGACCTAATAATTCCACTTCTGACCACTTATCTTACAGGAACTTATAGTAGTTTGTAGATCAATAAGACACACAGATTCACTGCAGCATTGCTTGCGACGCAGGAGAGAGAAAAAGCCTGGAAATCACCCAAATATCCATCATTAAGAAATTCCTGAAATATGACATATCTAAACCATGGGAGAAGATGTAGATATGAAAAATGAACAGACTCCCTTTATTCATACTGCCATGGAAAGCTGCCCATGATAATATAAAGTGACATACAGGATAAAGTACAACCTCTTTTTTTCTGATAAAAAAATTATTACATTTGTTAACATATACATTATATTATGTTTGAGGCCAGTTTGCCTGGGTGGCTACAAACTGCAGCCTGGTGACTTAAGCTCTGAGCCTTTCAGTTTCATCCACTGTAAAATGAGGATAAGACTAATTCCCTCGCAACACCCTGCCTGGCACCAACAAGGTCTTCAACTGCCAGTCAGGAGTCTTCCTTTCCCGACCTTCGCTGCATAATCCTTTCCTGGCTGGGAGAAGCCGGGACACATTTCGACCACTCTTACTCAGCTCTCTCTCGTCCTTTGCTCTGATTTCCCATTTTGTGAGCCACACTATAAATGTCTTTTGTTTTAAGTTGTCTCAAATCCTTTCTGGAAAGAGGCAAGATCCAAATAAACATCTTAAAAAAAAAAAAAAAAATACTAAATCTCTCCAGCTACTGCATTCCAGAAGCCAATTTTGGGATGTGAATTCTCTCCCTCCTCCTCCAAACTCCTGTTTGCTTTTGGTCCAGAATTAGAAGAAAGCTCTAGTCGAGTGAGACATGGAGCATCTGTACATTCCGCAGAGGCCCCAGGCTGGTCCAGTAAAGATTCTGCCCAGCACCGAGTCAACCCTACCCCAGAGACTCCTGGAGGAGCCAGTGACCTGCATGTCCTCCCCAAGGGCTCTGGGTCACCTGGGAGTCTCCCCCACTCACGTGGCATCTTGCATGGAGCACAGAGTCAACCAGATACTGGACAATTTGAAGAGTAAGGTTCCATCTGCACTGTAATTATTGGGGAAAAAATGATTTATGAACTAGCAAGAAGGGTGAAGTTTAGAAGGAGTGGCAGCTAAAATGCAGCCTTTATTGCCCCAAAGTTCACAGCAGATTGAAAGCTACCAGTCCCAGTCCTAGAAGAACCCACAGGAGCCACCTGGCTGCCTAAAGCTCGCCCACTCATCCCAACCTGGTTCTCCACAGGCCCTAGTTATGTCGGTGAATGTTAATTTTTATATCTGTTTTAAACATATATTGCCATTAAAAAGGTCTTAAATGCCCTCTCCCCTCCCCCAAAAAATCACCAGTAACAACAGAAGTACTCATGCTTTTAGAACAGAAACATCTTAAAATAGGAACAATGCATATTTATGACGATACATTGCAGTTAAAAACTTTCTAACCTGGCTCTATTAAAGATGTGAAAAATAGGGGCGCCTCGGTGGTTCAATCGGTTGAGTGTCCAACTTCGGCTCAGGTCATGATCTTGCAGTTTGTGAGTTCGAGCCCCGTGTCAGGCTCTGTGCTGACAGCTCAGAGCCTGGAGCCTGCTTTGGATTCTGCGTCTCCCTCTCTTTGCCCCTCCCCTACTCATGCTCTCTCTCTCTCTCTCTCTCTCTCTCAAAAATAAACATTTTAAAAAACTTTTTATAAAAAAAAAAAGATGTTAAAAATAGAATGGCTGTAAGTTTAAGGATGACAAAGTCAAACATATAGCACCCACTGGCAACTTTTAGGAGCTCACAAACTGACCGCTCTGTAATACTTCACAACTTCACAACTATTCCTGAAGACTCTATTTTGTAATGACCAGTAAAATAGTTCAGAAAATAAGAACCATCTCTTAAAAGGCAAAAAGATATGTATTCTGTGTGCTTATTCGGAAGATCCAATTTCCTGAACTGAAAATCCCCACCAAAACTAAGATCAGTCTTTTCTGAGTCAAACAACTTTTCATTTCTTCAAAACCAGGGTTGATTGGGAAGACAAGTGACAAAAATTACAACAGCTGCGAGGCAGCATGTTCCACAACATGGGACAAAATAGACACGAAATGACAAACCCCTAAATAGACTGGGTCCTTATCAAAGAACTAATCAGGCTTGAGCCACCAACACGATCCCACGTTACCACCCTAAAAATTCAAGTGCCCACCGTTAGAGAACTTAATTTGGACATTTACTGAGTAAATCTGTTATCCCTATCCCAAAGCTATCCTGCTGGGGTACAGTCGCTCATTCTGGCAAAATGGGGAACAGGGCTTGTGTGTGGTCAACTCAAGCTTAACCAATCATCTTGCTGTTAAGCTTAGACATAAAGAACAGGACTTGGGCACTTTCAGAAAACACCTCTGGACTTTTAAAAATGGTACCAAAGCAAGAGGCTCCAAAAGCATCATCAAAAGTCAAAAATTAAGGGGCACTTGGGTGGCTCAGTTGGTTAAACATCCGACTCCTGATTCCGGCTCAGGTCACTATCTCATAGTTTGTGAGATCGAGTCCCATGTCAGGCTCTATGCTGATGGTGTGGAGCCTGCCTGGGATTCTCTCTCCCTCTCTCTCTCTGCCCCTCCCCAGCTTGCTCATGCTCTCTCTGTCAAAAAATAAACATAAAAAATTTTTTTAAAACAAAGTCACAAATGAAGAGCCTTTAAATCTCCTTACCAGATGGCTTGCTATGAACTAAACACCAGGGTCAGAAGAACACGATAAACCATTTAAGGCCAAAGTCACCACCCAGGCTGTCCCAGACGACCCATTCACAGCACCTGCTTTTGTCCAAAAGTGTGACTCCGTCCAGGACTTTGACTACTCAGAGATGCCTGGTGAGGCACTGATACCCCCAAAATGTGGCTTGTCAAACCTGCCTATCCATCAGAATCACCTAGGGAGGTGCTTCTGAAAAACAGAAAAAAATACATTCATCAAAAAAAAAAAAAATTTTTTTTTTGAGTGCCTGCTGTGTGTCAGGCACTATTCTAGATATAAGGAAAACAGCAGAGACTAAAACAGACAAAAGTCCTTTGCCTTCATGGAGCTGGAATTCTAGAGGAATGAAAAATAGCGAACATTAAGCAGTATGAAAGGGTAAAGTAGGTTTCATTCTCACCCCAACCGGTTATTCAGGGAGCTTGTTAAAAATCCCAGTGACTGTGGGTGAGGTCCAGAAACCTGCATTTTTTTTTTTTTTTCAACGTTTATTTATTTTTGGGACAGAGAGAGACAGAGCATGAACGGGGGAGGGGCAGAGAGAGAGGGAGACACAGAATCGGAAACAGGCTCCAGGCTCGGAGCCATCAGCCCAGAGCCCGACGCGGGGCTCGAACTCACGGACCGCGAGATCGTGACCTGGCTGAAGTTGGACGCTTAACCGACTGCGCCACCCAGGCGCCCCGAAACCTGCATTTTTAAGGAGCCACCGGGGTGGCTGACACAGCCAGCCCAGCACTGTACTGAGACCCAATGCTGAGGAAGTTGTGGAGACAACGTGGCTCCCTGCTTCAAGTGGATGAAAAGTTTCTACAGCAAGAGGTGCCCTTGATACAGCCAACACTGCTGCTGTTCGACGTTTTTTTCAATGACTACCTACAGCCTTTCTGACCATCACGACGAGATCACCAGCAACAAAGAGCCGGAAGGTAACCAGTCCGTCAGCACAGAGGCAATAATCCTCCACGGATGGATGAGACATGTGCCTGCCCGCAACGACCAGCTGCAGGTCACCCAAATGGCACTCACCAAGGCATGGTAATCAAAGGCTGGGGCGACGGGAGGAGGAAAAGGGCCCTATAGGGAAACAGCCCTAAACAATGCGGCAGCCCTGCAGATGGCAGAGAAAGCACAGCAGCTGACAAACGAGCCTGGCTTGGAGCTCTCACAGACTTGCTCTTTTAAAGCAAAGACGTTCAGGCCAACAGAGACAAACCCCTCTAATGGCAGCAGCTGCAGATACTAATTAAAGGGCAAATCTTACATGTGTTCGGTTTGGAAGGAGTAGAGGCCTCTCTGTTGGTGTTTGCAGCTACACCCCAAGTACAGGGATAGCAAGGGATAGCAATGCCCATCAGTTGTGTGGCATTGGAAACAAAGGACAAGAGTGTGTGTGTGTGTGTGTATGCGCACGTGCACATGAATGCACATACGTGCACACCTGCATGCGCTCATATCCATATGTGGGGAAGGGGTGAGTATTTAATAGTCCTTGTACCCTATTCCAATTTGCACAGGGTGTCATTAGAAGCATGCTGTGCTGGCCACCCTTTCAGCAACGTGCCCTTGATATGCTTGCACTACAATCAGCCTGCCTGAAAGTGCCACGGAAATGTAACAATGGTGTTGGCATCGTTATCTGCCCTGTGGACTGTCCCTGATCTTTGGCATCTGGGAGGAAGGAAGGGCTTCTCAAAGCAGAGTGGTCCCTGGCAGGGACTCTAAATTATTCTTCATGAAAGTCAAGGTCACCAAGAGAAAAAGAGAGAAGACCCTTTTTTTTTTTTTTTTTTTTTTTTTTTCAGAAAATAGGAATCCCAGCCTGATTCATCCATCTATTCAGAAAAATCCTCATTGAGCACTGAATCATCCAGAGTCTTGGCAAGAAACAGACTGCACACTCAAACTAGGTAACTGAGGACATGAATTAATGAAGCACCCTGCACTGGTGAAGAACCCTGGGGCTAGTTAAGAGCTGGGGAGTAGGTACCACTTGTCAACCTGAAAGAGCAAAGAGCAAGGGACAGGATCTGAGAAACTTCACCATTGTTGAAGGAGTAAAAGGAGGAAGAAGTAGCCAGAAATTAACTGTAACTATAGCCGTAGGACCATGGTTCTCCAAGTGGGGCCCCCAGACTAGCAGCAGCATCACCTGGCACCTGGTTGCAAATTCTTGGGCCCCATCTTCAATCTACTAAGCCAGAAACTGGGACCATGGGACAAGGCAAACTGGGACAATGGAACAAAATTGTGACGACTAAGACTTTAAATGCATTCACTTGAAATATGCCTCGAAAGACCAGGACATAAAACAACTATTTTGAAGGCACAAAGAACCCCTCCAAGGCAATAACATACTCAGCAACTGAATTGGGGTCAATAAGAGGTATTAATATCTCATTTCACCAATGAGAACATTGAAGTCGAAAAGGCCAATGACTCCAGAGAGACCAACCAAGGAAGAGTAATAAAACAAGAACCTATATTCTAAGTAACAGCTTCCTTCCGACGGGCAGCCAGCTTCCAAACCCAGGCTTCTGAAACAGCAACATGAGAACATGCTGGTGAGTTTTGAGACATGCCTGAAAACTGGATAATCTTTTCTGAGAGATCAAAACAGCACATGTCTCACTGTCAAAACTATCATAAGCTGCCACATTTTACGAAAATAAACAATGAAGTTGTCTTTGTTAACTCTCTCCAGACTCCCAGTGTCAGCAAAGGCTAGAGCCCAACACCCACAGGCCACAGGGGTCACTGTCTAAAAACAGCCAACCTCCAAACTGTCCCTACAAAGGAAGGAAATACCACCTGTGCAATTGCTTCGGTGCAAAGCGAGACAATGTAAAGAACTAATCCCAAGCAGGACTTCAGAACCGGGGACGGAACAGAAGTGCTTTGGGATGTGACAGTAACATAATGGGTAAAAGTATGGGAGGTGGATCTAGGGGGCCCAGCTTCAAAACCCAGATCTCTTATTGCCTACAAAAGTAGGTGTTTTAACCTCTGTGGCAGACTACAACTGGTCCCCCAGATCCATTCTTCCCAAAGCTGGAGAATGGCCATGCCACTAGACAGTATAGATGTAAGGTCATATGATCAAGTTCTAGTCAATAAAATAGGAAAGGAAATGATGTGCCCCACTTCCATATCTTTCTAAGTAAAAGGAATTTGCTTGTTCTGTCCTCTACTCCTGTCTCCTACCAGCCAGGTGAAATGAGAATATGAAATACCCGACTTCAACCACATCAAAGAGGACAACATCCTAAGGGATGAGGAGCCACAAGATGGAAGGAACCTGGGTCCCTGGATTATCACATACAACAGAGCTGCTCCGTCAGTTCGGACTGTATTTTGGTATCTTTTTGTTACAGTAGCTTAGTCTATACCTTAACTAATACATCCTATGTGCAACTGGGAGAGAAAAAATTGGAATGAACAGAGGGAAGTCAATGTGAGGCCACTGTAAGGAAAGAAGATTCATGGATCGGTTGTGACTCAGACCAAGGGCAGCCTGAAGACACATGGCATGAAAAACATCAATACAAAGCCAGCAAGCTTTAAGAATCTCACAAAGGGCTTAGATGCAACAAAACTACAAGTGGTGAGTTGCAAAATAATGGTTTCTTTGTAAAGACCAGCTCCTTCCTGGAAGGACACTGGTGAAGGCATCTGTTATACAGAATTGAACAGATTTCATCATGAACCAGATCAACAAAGCGCTGTTTCCATGGGCTGCCTGCCAGAACACAGAACTAGCCTTGTTATATAGAACCAGACATTAATACAATGGACTTCATTGAAATTTTCTATACGCCAGAAAATGGCAAGCCACATTCATTGGTATGTAACGACAAATAAATTTTTAACCATCAAATTTCAAAAGGATCCAAGTTCAATTTCCCTGCACTGCACTCCAAATTTTGAAAATCCCACTGGATCTAACTTGAATTACATACTTTAGAGAATAAAACTCCTACTACTGATGTGTGATTTCCATAACACAGTAAGTAAATCTGTATGTAAATCAATTTCTATGAAATTAATCAGACATTCGTTGAATAAACGCATCTTAAGCATTTACTTGGGGAAGCACCACAGGAAGCAAGAGAAACAGAATCCCTCCATTAGTGGAGGGAGGTGTAGCCTGGTAGGGTAGCCCAACACCCACTCATGAAGAGGACACACAGGGTGTTATGAGTATGCAGCCAGAAGGGCAACCCTCCCGGAAGAAGAGAGGCCAGGATGAGTTTCTGGAAGAAGTGATACCTGGCCCAAGTCCAGAAGGAGAAATAGGAGTTAGCCTGGGAAACAGGGAAAGAGGGAACAGCGTGGAGAAAGGTCAGAGGCCAGATCAAAGAACCAAAGGAAGGTCAGGATGAATGTAAAGTAAAAAACAAAGAAATGGTAAGCAACAAGCCTAGAGGTATATATGAAAAAGGCCTTGGAAACCACATGGAAGAGTCTGGACTTTATCCAGAGGGCAGCAGGGAGTCTTAAAGGGTTTTAACAGTGAGATGACTTGGCTGCAGTGTGTAGAAGACCTGGGGGAAGGGCAAGACAGATGGCAGGGAGAACACTTAGGAGGTTACTGCAGTAATGCAGGCAAAAAAAGATGGCAGCCGGAACTCACCCAGTCGAAGCAAGAATGGAGAGAAGAGACAGCTTTGAGAAATATATAGGTCACCGATTCCTACTTGTTTTATTCACTGATTTCTAAATGTATCTTCAATTAAACTGCATTTGCATTACAAGTGAACGTTCAACTGCCAGAGAGCTTAGGATAATTTATGTTTCCCCAAACTTCAAAGGTTTGGTGATCTATAAGTGGTCAATAGATACAATGGAATTTTGGTACTTCACGATACCAGTATAGATCTACGGTCCCCTTACCTTGTGGCAGAATGTATTTCCAGATGCAGAAATGTTCAGATTTTAGAAAAGTAAAATGGTGCATATACTTTATGTTATGTAACACCCTAGGGTATGGCTTGAGATATCACCCTGTAATCAAATGCAATCAAAATCACAATTTTTTGGCAAAATTACAAATAGTCATACTAAAGGGAATGAAGAAGAGATTCAGGTCAGGTTTTGCTGCCAAATAAGTAACTAAGGAACTTGAGGTTATTCAGAGCTCTGGGCATTTCAGAATTGCAGATAAAGAATGGGGGATCTATAATCATATCTTAGTTCCAATGCTGAGTTTGGATATTTATAAGAAAACTGTACCCTTAGCAAGCATTTTACTCCAAATTACCAACATACTTGAGAAGAGAATGCAGACAGGGAAATAATTACAAGATCCCATCAGCAATACCCAACTGAGCTATAAAAGAAGGGTGTAAAAATGTCATTGCAGCCAGGTATCAATGTGCTGAGGCAACTAGAACTCCAGGAGACAGCCGTTTTGAGATCATTCCCCTCTTGTAAGATGGCGGCTAGAAAACCTGGAAAGATGGTCATTAAGCTAGGAATGCTAATGCCAGGGGCAACATCCAGATGGAGGCCCCACAAACAAAAGGCCCAAAAAAGGTAGCCCCCTGCAACTGGGAGGTCTCTTAGCAGAGAAGAGGCTGATATTCCCAGACCATAAGGCATTCCAGTTAGGCTGTGCCCAAGAGGAAGTCCACAGCAGTTAATTACACGATTAAAAAGAAAAAGGGAAGGTCTACCACTAGGACAAAGTCAATTGGTAGGGATAAAAATGGTGGCACCAAAGAGGTTAAAATTTTTGAAATGACCAGATATTACCCTCTTGAAGATGCACTTTGAAAAGTGTTGAGCCATGAAAACAAAAATAGAAACAAAACTACTAGTCAACACAAAGGAAACTACGAGCTGGTATCACTCCCAGGGCCCCTCTGGTCATCCTCATTGGCCACCCGAATACAAGCAATGTCAACCACCAGTTGTCATCACTGTTACATACAACACTTAGAATTTGTCATCACCTCTACCATGTGCTTAGTGCAAGGCCAATCTCCTAATGCGTTTGTATGTAAACATTCTTGCTCAGAAGGCTAGGTGGGGCTGGGGAGGAGGTGTGGGGGGTACTTCTCTACCAGCAATAGGTTCTCAACTAATAGGAAACCAAATAAAGTGCTTATTACAGGTCAGAAATAAAGGTAATAAAGTCTCCCAAAACTACCCAGTGGAAGTTTAAGATAAATTGGAATCCAACCCTCTCTTACCCTTTCCTCTTACATGAGCCTCTATAAGAGTTTCTCTCCATTCAAGGTAATAGTATGATAGTCTTGTTTTAAGGGCTTAATCAGGAACAAAAATTGTTTCTGGGATAAATTTTTTTACTTTAGGAATCTAAGCCCCCAAGAACCTAAACAAGGCTCCAGAATTAATTTTAGTATTGTGAAAGTTATGTTACACGTACATCAGAAATACTATGGCATTGTTCAAAAGAACAAGGCAGATCTGTACGTACTGACATAGAAAAATGTCCGGGGTAAATTGCTGAAAGGCAAAAAGCAAGCTGAAGAAAAGAGTAGAAAGTAATATACAAGTTTCATAAAACAAACTATATACATGTGTTACAAATACAGACATGGAAATATTTTTTCCATGAGGGTCAGGAAGAACATACATAGTCAATAATTGGTTCCCCTAGGGAAAGGGATTAGAAAGAAAGGTAGAAAACTTTCCCTATTTCATACGGTTCTGCAGTGTTTGCATCTTCTTAAAATAACTGTGCATTATCTCAATTTTTAAAAATTAAAAAATTTAAATGATGTTCACTAGACTTAGTGGTTGATCATTTTGCAGTATATACAAATACTGAATCATTACACTGTACACCTGAAGCTAATGTAATGTTGTATGTCAATTATGTCTCAAAAAAAAAAAAAATTAAAGCAAGAGTCTATTAAAGGTAGTATCAGACTATTTCCAAATAAATGATTTCTCATTATCGCCCTTTAAGCCACAGCTACAACACTCAACAATAAATGGGGCTATTTCTAAATGGGATAGCCCTTCATCTTTAGGACAAGGAGAACAGGGAGACACCTTAAAGTCAGGACAGCAGCTCAACAGACCACATGGACAAGAAACACATCCAATTCTATGTCTATGATATCTGAGTATCAGCATTGGACTAATTCCAGAGAGATGGATGAAAAAACTCACCAGATAAAGGTTATTTTTGTCCTGAAAGGCGTACTGTAACTGGGGAATCCAAGGGCTTGTGCTCTGAGATAATATGTTCCGTTCTTCCTCAAAAAATGAAACCTAGGGGGAAAAGAAACCCTTTAGACAATTATAATATAAAGAACAAAGTGTTGGGGGAGGGGTGAATGTCCCAACCTCTCTCTTTAAGCCTAAACTGATGTCTCTAGTTTAAGAAAAGAAAAACCATCCCAGCACTCCACAAATTTCATTCATTAGTCTACTTCGCTCATGATTTTTGCCAGATCTGTGTATTATCTGTCCAATTATTTACTTTTGTCCTTAAAGCAACTCACTTCTTTTGAATCTAAATATCTCCCTTTTTTTCTTCTTCACCTTCTCTCCCTGAATAATTCAGTCCTAAATCCATTAGGTGGAACAGAACAAGGTAAGCATCCATAACAGGTAGTAGGGAGAGTGGGACACAGTGGCCCAGAACAGGGTGCCAGGCCCAAGCAGGGTGAGGAGGGCGGCAACTATGTGTGGGGGCGGGGGAGGGAGGCAGTCCAATATCAGGCATCAAGGGCCCAAATAGGGTGAGGAAGGCATCCACAGGCAGCGATAGCCTGGAACAGGGCATCTAAGCCTACCAATGAGAAGAGTGGCAGCAAAGACAGTAGACTGGATACACACAGATGCATAAAATAAGCTAAAATATTATGCGTGATATCAGAGAAGGGAGCTACAAACACAGAAAGGGTGAACACTAGAATACACTCAGGGAAGTTGGACTGGACCTGGACGTATTGGTATGAACACATGGTTTTTCAATATACAGAGATGGAGAAATAGAGAAATAAATGTGTGTGTGTGTGTGTGCGCGCGCGCGCACGCAAGTAGCTATATTAAATACCTGAATTTCTATTCTCTAGCTCTGCTCACTGAAAGGGATCTGGAAGCAGTGACACTCCAACAGCAATAAGGACACCTAGTACCCGGATCTTGGTTTCTAAATACCATTTTACACTAAAAGGAACAGGCACCCTTTGAGAAAGGTCTGATTGCAAGGGTGGGGCAGGCAAGGTAAAAGTACAAGAGCTTTAACATCTTGCACCAGAAAGACAGTAACTCAAAGATGGGGATGCGTCAAAAGACACAGAAATCAACCTGAAGAGATTCTCATGGCCCAGCTTAGAGGACGATTTGAGTATAAAAATACATAATGACAGGAATGGCTTCTAATTCATTGACTTAAACAGGAACATGCAAGTCCATACAGCTATAAATTAAGAACCTGAAAGTTTTATGAGGATCGGGTATTTCCACAGTCTGAAAGCACCTCCCTACAGAATACTCATGTAATGACGAAGAAGAAAGGAGTGGCCCTACAGTGGAGAAGCATGGCCGATACCTAAGTGAACATCGACATGAAACTGAAATGGGGTCACCTGGTGGGACTCAATGAGAAGAATAGAGCATCTAGTCTGTGATATTCTTGCCAAAGATCTATAACCTGAATGAACCTGAGCAACATTAAACATATCTGTATGTTTACAAAATAACTGGCCTGTAATCTTCAGAATGGCCAAGGTCATGAGAGTCCAGGGAAAACTGAGAAGCTGGTCCAGACTGAAAAAGACTAAAAAGACAGGACAACTAAATGTTATGTGTGATCCTGAGCTTTTGCTCTAAAAGACCATGAAACAGTTGGTGGACCATGAACAGGGTCTTAGGATTAGATGGCAGTAACGTAGCATTGTGTCTTTTCCAATAGTGATGGCTGTATTGTGGTTCACAGGAGAGCGTCCTTCTTGTAGGAAATGCACATTGAAGTATTTGGAGGTAACAGGGCACCACTGGCAACATGTTTTCAAATGGCTCAGGAAGAAAAAAGTTGTTCATAGTTTGTGATAGTTTTACATGTCAACTTAGCTAGGCTATAGCACCCAGCTAATCTCAAGCATTGCTGTGAAGATATTTTGTACATATGGTTAACAAGTCAACATCTACAATCAGTTGACTTTAGTAAAGGAGATGATCCTTCCTGGGTGGGTCTCAGCCAATCATATGAAAGAACAGAAGTGAGGCTTCCCTGATAAAGAAGAAATTCTGCCTCAAGTTTGCATTATCAGTTCTTGTGCAAGAGTTTCCAGCTTATTGGCCTCCCCTACAGATTTCAGACTTTACAGTCCTTACAATTGGGTAAGTCATCCATACACGTGTATGTATGGATATTCAATGTGTAGATGTATATATATTTAATGTGCATATTTTTATATATTATAGAATCCTGGCTGATACACTGTGCTTGCAACTTTTCTATAAATCTGTGACTATTTCAAAATAAAAATTATTTAACTTTAGGGGCACCTGGGTAGCTCAGTTAAGCATCCGACTCTTGGTTTTGGCACAGGTCATAGTCTCATAGTTCGTGAGATCAAGCCCTACATCGGGCTCTGTGCTGACAGAATGCAGCCTGTTTGATTCTCTCTCTCCCTCGCTCTCTGCCCCTCTCCCACTCTTGCTCTCTCAAAATAAATAAAACTTCAAAAAAGTAGTAATAATTTAACTTTAAATATGCCTTCTTCCATTTATTTTAACATCTATAAAACTCCCAGGTTTTAACACGCTAGTTAATATTAGACTACTAAACACCTCAAAATAGTTTTGTCCATGTACTACCTAAAATCATCTTGTATACCACCAGTGCTATATGGAACACATTCCGGAAACAACCCAACTTCTGTAATCTCCCGCACCTGATCTGTGGTCCTTCTTTCCTGGCACGTAAAAGGTGTTCAGTGAAGGTTGGCTGAACTGAGAAGCCTAAATCTTCATTTGCTCACCATTGGCTCCTCATCTGACCCCTGAAGCCCCCATTAAAATAAACAGTCTCAGGCGCCTGGGTGGCTCAGTGAGTTAAGCATCTGACTTTGGCTCAGGTGATGATCTCACGGTTCGTGAGTTCGAGCCCCCCATCAGACTCTGTGCTGACAGCCCAGAGCTTGCTTCAGATTCTGTATCTCCTTCTCTCTGCCCCTCCCCCACTTGCACTCTGTCTCTCTAAAAAATAAACATTAAAAAATTATTTTTATTTTTTTTTAATAAAATAAATGGTCTCTGAGGACTCTTCTGGCTCTCACAGAGCCCTGAACAGGTGTGCTGGCCTCTCCTAGGTGATAGGTCTTGCTTACAGGATGTCACCTCTCTCTACCTCCTTCTCTAGCATTTCCTTTCATTCACACCCTGTGCTGGTTTTTCTCTTCTCATGCCCTTAAATTATGAAGTTTGCCATGGCTCAATTAAAGACTCTTCTTTTATTCACCCTCTTAAGGAATGGTTGGGTAGCTTTTATTAGTTCCTGGATGTGTATTATTTTTAAAATCCCCCAGCCCACACCTCACACAGGGTCATCGTGAGTCATTCACCGGAAGGAAGGCACCCTATCTGCACATCTCTGTCGCTTGCCTGCAGTGCAGTATATTAGATTGTTTTCTTTTTACATGCACTACTTCCCACCTAAAACAGAAGCGTTGCAAGGTCAGGGCTACACTTCATGCCTCCCTTCAAGGACCCAGAAGCACACCACACACAACAGGTGCTCAGTAAGTTTGTACCGAGGATAGGTGGCTGCTTAGATACTGGGAAGTTAAATGAACACCTCCCATTCCTCCCTTCCAAATGATCGGCAACGTCCTGTCATTTCTCCGTCCTGTGAAGTAGCTCACATTTCACTGCTAAACACAGGCTACATCATTCTCGGACTCTGACAAGCAGCTTCCTGCCCTCCGCTGCTTCTTTGACTGGAGGCCACGCAAAGCCACTGAGTCCTCAGACTCTGATCCCAACCTCCTCCTTCCAAAAGTGTAAATGATCCCCAGCTGCCTCACAAAGTGAGCTGCCATTCCAAACAGTTCTTGGGGGAATGAGGAGTTAACATTTAATAGGTACAGAGTTTCTGTTTGGGAGGATGAGAAAATTCTAGAAATAGTGGCTATGGTTGCACAACATTGGTAAATGCACTTAAGGCCAGTGAATTGTACCCTAAGAAGGATTAAAACAACCCTAATTAAATAATTAAATAATTAAATAATTAATTACAACCCTAATTAAATAATTACAACCCTAATTTTAGGGGCACCTGGGTGGCTCAGTTAAGTGCCCAACTTTGGTTCCGCTCATGATCTCATGACTCAGGAGTTTGATCCCCGCATCGGGCTCTGTGCTGACAGCTCAGAGCCTGGAGCCGGCTTCAGATTCTGTGTCTCCCTCTCTCTCTGCCCTTCCCCCACTTGCGCTCTGTCTCTCTCTCTCTCTCTCAAAAAAAAAAAAAAAAAAAAATTAAAAAAAAATTTTAAACAGTAAATTTTATGTTATGTATATTTTGCCACAATAAAAAAAGGTTCATCAGATTTCCCACCAATTACCCTCTCCCCACCCAAATGTCTCATTTCTCCCCATTTCCTAGTCCCATCTGTTCTAAACCACTAAGGAAACACACACACACACACACACACACACACACACACACACACACACATCTGTACTGCATTCTAGTACTCAAACCTCCAGAACGTCACACATACACTTCCACCTGCCACACTCCTGTCACGTCTCTCCGCCCAGAACCTGCATTCGCTCTCAGCAGTGTGAACCTCCCCTAACCGTCCCTGGCTCACTCACATCTCTCCTCACTCCCCAGCTGGTGAATTTGCTAACTGCTCTCCCTTCTGTGATGTTTAGCTGCTAAGCGCCTGCTTTATACATTTGCATTTTTTCTCCACTCTCCAAAGTTGTTTTTAAAACCCTGCAACTAACGGCCATGGAGCTTCAATTCCTTTCACGGGCTTCCCACGGAGCCGGGTACATTATCAGACACATGATGTGTGCTCGGACGTCTGTAACTAATAAATTGCTCTGAACGCCAAGGCTGATGGCAGTCTCTCTAGAAACTCGGCAAATGAATCGATATGTCTGGAGCAGCAGCCTTGTTTAAAAGAAAGAAAAACACCATGACCATAAAAAAGAAGTTCTTACCTGCTCTCAAACAAGCAACACTCTTGCCACAGGACAATTTTATTTAATTTCTTCAAAGGCCTGTTTTAAAATCAAACACATATGCCCACAACACAAGTATAGAAAATGTGCACACAACCATATGCTGCCTGACTAACCCCACAATGTGCACATGTCGAAACTGCCAGCTGACGGTCATAAAGGGTCATCTTAAATTCATTAGTTAAAAGGCCACGTTGATTCTGAATAAAATACAACTATAGAAACACAATAAAGCAATCGCGGGAAGCTTGTGAGCCCTCAAAATGAGTCAGTATCAGTTCAAGAAAAGCTGAGAACGGGAGAGCTCTTTCTGCAACTGTAATTAACCAAAGAGTCGCCGAGGAAATCTTGCTCAATCCCAGATGTCAATTCAGCAGATGATTGCCTCTGCAGTGAACATCCTGGTACAGGAAGGGGAAAGGATGTGGTGTGAAAATGCTCCTACCTGCTCTTGGGCCAACAAGGCCGTCTTCTTCATGACCTTCATGGCATAGACGTCGCCAGTTGCTCGCTCTCTTACCACCTGCACTTCAGCAAAGTGACCACAGCCCACGAGACTTCGGACTTCAAAGTCTTTTGCTGAAGGCTGGAGCTCCTGTAACTCAGCGATGGTGTCAGAATCTGCAAGAGATGTAAGAGTTACTCCCAGGTGAGTGAAGCACTTTCCGATACACGCATCTTTATGAAAGCACAAAAAAAAAAAAAAAAAAAGGAAAGAAAGAAAGGAAAAAAGTGTTCCTATGTGTTCCCTCGCTGTCAAAAGACATTTTAGTCACTTTCCCATCCGTCATGAATAATTATAAAATCAGCACAAAAGTGTTTTTATATGTTAAGTTTAAAATTAAGGGCTCCAGAAATTCCAAAGCAGTTTCCATGGTAGCTACGATTTGAATCCTGTAGACTCAGAAAATAGGAGGAGAACACAAATCAGGCTTTTCTTCTTCCTCTCTGAAGGCCACAGGGCAGCGTTTGGTCAAACACGCTTATCAGCATTTAGACTGGTTCATAATGTGACGTAAGCAACACGATTCCCAACTCAGTCGACTTTAGAGCTGACCTCCCGCTTATCCCATTCTAGTGCTACTGCGCAGTGTTATCCCACAAACCCATCTCTTTCGGATTGTCAGTAATACCTCCTTTCCCTTAATATGGAGCAGTGCTACCAAAAAGAAAAAGAAAATGGAGCCCTGACATTTGCTCTGCAGCACTGACAGGTCACACACCTGGAAGGGTTTGCAACTATCTGTTTCTTTGCCTATGGTCGTACTCCTTTTTCAAGTGCAATCTCTCAGTCAGTATCTTAGTCTGCTCAGGCTGCTGTAACAAAATACCATAGATGAGGTGGCTTAAACAACAGGCATTTATCTCTTACGGTTCTGGAGGCTGGGAAGTCCAAGATCAAAGTGCTGGCAGACCGAGTTCCTAGTGGGAACCCACTTCCTGGCTTACAGACATCCATCTTCTCACTATATCCTCACAAGATGGAGAGAGACAGAACCCTCGTCTCTCTTTTTCTTCTTCTAAGGACAACAATTCCATCACAGAGGCCCCACCTTCATGACTTCATCATCATATGAATTTGCAGGGGGACACAAACATTCAGTCCATAACAGGTGGAGATCCTGAATGTATGAAGTATGGATTAAATGGATGGCAGATTTGGAATCTACAGTATATTTACTGACTCTCTAAGAACAGTAAGCTGGGACATCACTGGGTATGCAATGACTCTCTAAGGATCTGAAAGAGGGAAGTGGAACAGCTGTAGCTGACTAAAAAATTCAATCCTGCACATTACAGAGAAGCTGCATCAAATATAGGGGTTATGCTCCAAAGGAAGACAAGAGGAACACGGAATCAAAATTATTCTGGAGAATCCTTCAGAAAGGTGCCATGATGAGACGAAGAGACTCTTGATATCCCAGACAGACACTAAAGTCCTCCAGGCATTAGAGCAGGTTGCCCTTTCCATGGTTGGGCACCAAATAAACTTGGGAGCTACATTCTAGAGCTACGCTCGGCAAGTTATTCACACAATAGGAGGAAATTAATCCAACAAGGGGAAAAGTCATTTCATTACCTATAGTCATTGAGCAGAATATTGATAAATTAGCCAATACAATTTTAATTGGTATCCACCTCCTTTCTTTGTTGTGTGGGTGGAGTCGCATTCACTTGGATCAAAGGTACACATGATGAACTCCACTGCACTGAGTGCCTTCCCACCTGTCTCTTCAGCCAGTCATCCTGAAAGCATTTCCCTTTGGTCCCTGGAGGAATCAGGCAAGCGTGGTCGGCACATCCGAATAAATTCATCATAACCACTGCGAAAAATAAATCTGGAGCACCTTTGTGGACAATTCATGCAGAAGCAAGACTGAACGCTGCACAATATCTTCCTTCTGCCCTGCCATCCCTGTGCCAAGCCCTGTCTCTCTTCCCTGCCATTTTTCCAAGTTTCTTTCAGATCAAGTATTTGAGTTTTGAATTATAATTCCCCAAATATGCTGGCTTGCAACTTCCTGGGTTGAACCTGATTATATTACTGCTTGCGCATGAAGCCAGCCTCTCCCAATTCTCTGTTAGGCCTTGGGTCCCTAAGTTGCTTACTGCATTTGTCCAACTCAACTCTGGATCCGTCGCTGTAACCACCAGGCATTTCAGTCACACAAGTAAATAAACCGCTATAGACAGAACCACAAGGATACTCAGAGTTCTGAGAAACCTTACCAAATTTTAGGTCTTTTTCCAAAGGCTTTGAATTATTCAGGTGAATGATTGAGATACTAAACTCAAGTCTATGACTATTAAAAAAAAAAAAAAAAAAAAAGACGATTCACAATTTCCCTCCATGCCAGCAGCTTCTGTGATTCCAAAACCACATCACACTTCAGCCCTGCACACTGTTAGCTACAGCATTTAAGTACCGAATATTGAGGTGGAAATGAAGACCCAAAGCATGGTAATGAAAAGGCAGTCAAAGCGTGACCTTGTCAGATAAACATTTGGACCCAGGGGCAAAAGCCAATACAGCACAGTGTATCGCTTCCTTTTCTGAAACTCAGTCATTCAACATTTCAATTTCTAGGAATTTGTCCTTCACAGAAACGTTAGCAGATGTGCTCGAAATAGACAGGAAGATATTCATCATGAGCACTGCTTGTAACAGAAAAATAATCAGAAATGACCTAAAGGTCCATCAGCAGGGAAGTGGAATCGACCTAAAAGTCCCACCCACATAAAACCATATTAGGCACATGAGGTAGCTCAATCTCCACTAGAATATGTTACATATTCTTTAAGGGCAGGAATTTTTGTCAGTGCTGATCACTACTGTGAACACAGTACCTAAAACGGAACCTGGCACACAGCAAGTGCTCCGTAAATATTTGTTGAGTAAATATAATGCTAAGTGAGCAAAGCTAGTAGCAAAATATTACATACATATGATCCACTTTGTGTAAAATTAAACAAAAGTAATGTTAGAACATACACGCAAAGGGTTGATAACTGCTTGTTGACTGGTACGCATGAGCTCATTACATTATTCTCTTTACCTTAAGACCCACTTCAAAATGTCCATAATATTTTATAAGGACAAAAAAAATTGCAACACTATGCACCAAACTGTTAACAGCAGTTATCTTAGATAAGATTTTGAGGGATATTCTCTCATTTTGACCTTTTATTTATTTTTATTTTTAATTTATTAGACAGAGAAAAAGGAAGAGAGTGCAAGAGTAGGGGAGAGGGGCGGGGGGGAGAGAGAGAGAGAGAGAGAGAGAGAGAGAGGGAGGATCCCAAGCAAGTTCCAAGCTCAGCCCAATGTAGGGCTCGATCCCACGACCCTGGATGGTGACCTGAGCCAAAATCAAGAGCTCATATAATTAAATAAACATGGGGTGCTTCGATGGCTCAGCCAGTTAGAGCTGTTTATTTAATTTTTTTTATCATTTGGACCTTTTATACATTTAACTTTGTATTATGTTTAGAATCGGAAAAAAAATTTCTTATAGTTATAACTCGCCCATACATACTACAGTTGTTAACATACAGAAGCTTTTGCCTACAGTAAATGTAGCTGAAAGAGTTTAGGATTAAAGCTACCGTCAAACCACCAAGAATAGTCCAATGTCAACAATTATCAACACTTCGTTATTCATGTTTTATTTTTTTAAGTTTATACACACACACACACACGCACGCACGCACACACAAGCGGGGGAGGGGCAGAGAGAGAGAGAGTGAGAGAGAGAGAGAATCCCAAGCAGGCTCCACACTGCCAGGGCAGAGCCTGACACAGGACTCAAGCCCACGAACCGTGAGATCATGACCTGAGCCGAGTGAGACGCCCGGCCGAGCCACCCAGGAACCCCCTATTCATGTTTTAATATCAGTTTATTTTTTACACAAATTCTACAATACAATACTTACAATTTTGCCCCTTAACTTTGTCCACTCAGCAATATAATCATTCGACCAATATTTACTGAACATCTATCATGTGCCAGACACTGTTTTAGGCACTGGGAATAGAACAGTAATTAAGAAACAAAAATCTCTTCCCTGGGTTCCCAGATGTGGGTTCCCTGTCCTACTTTGGCTCCAGCTAGGGATACCACTTCGGGGCCATACCCGCTGTCTCATTTCCTCCAACGGTCTCCATGCAGTAGCATGGAGTAGCAACGGTCTCTTATGCAGTAGCAACTTTTGGGCCCTTCTACCCATGTAAGAACACTTAGATTCCAAAACAGAAACTTAAAAAGAGGTTGGGGGGGGCGGGGCCAGGGGAACCAGACATACTAATGTAATCACCCTTTTCCAATCACAGCCTCTCAGCCGTACTCTCCAGGAAGCCTCTTCAAAAATATGAAACAGTTCCTTGCAAGAGAATTCTATTAGAAAAATCTACATTTCGCTAAGCCTAAGCCCCCTGATTACTGAATGAGTCTAGAAGATCCACTACTTTAAAGTAACCAGAGGGCAGACTCAAGACTAATGAAGGAGCCGGTAGATGGCTTGATAAATTAGTCTGTCTCATAATTTCCCTTCCCCTCCCACTCCCTATTTGAGGATTTAAATATTCAAGAAAATAAGGTGGGAGTTTATTCAAATAAATATGGAATAATGAATAGTACCCAAGTACATTTCAAAGTTAAAGACCTACAATATATTAAATTTACATGGAAGCTGGTGGCTACCATTACTGGGTAACATTTATTATCTCCTGTGTGCCAGGCAACGTAAGCCTAATCTGTGCACTAACTCATTCAAGCCCCACACAGCCTTATTGGATATGCATTTTCCCCATTTTGCAGATAAGGAAACAGAAAAGACAAGTGGACATACACTAATTTTATCTACTCAAAACTCTCAGCTCCTTTGGGCACTTCCACATCCCCTATTCCATGAGACCCTGGTAACTGCAGTGCCCTGAACCCCTAGGCACCCAGATGAGGCCCATAACACTTGACATCCTGGCCCGGCTCCTGGTCACGGGGTAGACAGATGACCCAGAACAGAACCACTTAAAATCTTTCCTGGGGATCCTATTAATATAGAGAGTGGAAAATAAATATTGCATAAGGTGTGGTAGCCATCTCCAAAGATGGTGCCAACGAATCATACACACACCTCCTAGAACTCACGCCCTTATGTCTAGACTCCCTGGCACATGGAATCTGGGCAGCCCCACGACTCACTTCAAACAAGACAATGCAGCCAAAGAGATCTTATGTCCCTTCCACACCTAAGCCCTAAGAAGTCCCGGCAGTTTCCACCTTGGTGCTTTTGAAAGCCCTGAGATACCATGTAAGAAGTCGACATCTCTACTAGAGAGACCATGTAGATCAGAGGTCAGCAAGCTTTTCTTTAAGGGCCAGAGAATAAATATTTAAGGCTCTGTAAGCCATATGGTCTCAGTCACCACTACTCAAAGGCCTTGTAGTGTGACAGCAGCCACAGGCAGTACGTGAACAAATGGGCCTGGCCAACACCTTCCAGTAAAACTTGCTTTACAAAACAGGGATCCCAGGCTGTAGTTGGCTAACCCTTGATGGAGAGACCACACAGGGAAGCCACTTGGAGAGCAAGAGGCCCGGAGACTTCACAGAGACAGGGAAAGGCCCCATCATCCCAGAGTCCCAGCCGAGTCCAGCCTTCTAGGCAACATACCAGACACTGTGCAGGCCATCTTGGACTTTCTAGACCAGGAGAGTCCTGGGTGCCTGCAATCTTAGCCCAAGTCACATGGAGTGGAAACATCCTCAACCCACAGATTCATGAGGGGTAATACAACGATTATGGTTTCAGACCACTATAGTTCAAGGTGCATGGTTACACAGCAAAGTCGCATAAGGGAGGGTTTCTCAAACTCAGGACTACTGAAATTTTGGACCAGATAATTCTATGCTATTCTGTCATTGCAGGAAGGTCAGCATTATCTCTGGCTTCACCCACTAGATGCCAGGAGCACCCTTCCCTGCAAGTTGTGACAACCGAAAATGTCTCCCAAACATTGCCAAGTGTCCAGGGTGGGGGCGTAGGGGGTGCAAAACCACCACTGGCCAAAAAACACTGATGTAAAGTAATAAAATACAAAACTGGGACACCAGCAGCCCACTCCCCCACATTGAGGAAGACACGAACAGGGTGTGGCCAAGGCCGATTTATGACTTTCATAGGCCCTAGGTACATCTGCCTTCATCAGCCTCTTCCTCCATTAAAAAAAAAAAAAAAAAAAATCAGGGGGCGCCTGAGTGGCTCAGTTGGTTAAGCCTCCAACTTCGGCTCAGGTCATGATCTCACTGTTTGTGGGTTCGAGCCCCGCATCAGGCTCTGTGCTGACAGCTTGGAGCCTGGAGCCTGCTTCGGATTCTGTGTCTCCCTCTCTCTCTCTGCCCCTCCCCTGCTCACGCTCACTCACTATCTCTCTCTCTCTCAAAAATAAATAAACATTAAAAAAAGTCAAAAATTATATTTTATGATACCACTGACAAAAGGATAAATATAACCCAAAATCACTATAATTATTTTGTTCATAGTTTTCTTGTTTCAAACTAAATTTAAATTAAGTTAATGAAAATAAGTGCAATTTATTAAAGTTAAATACTGTGCCTGCTATGCCTGCAGGATTATCAGCCCTGAGTAGGTATAAGGATAGAGCCAGTGGGGCGCCTGGGTGGCTCCGTCGGTTAAGCGTCCGACTTCAGCTCGGGTCACGATCTCACGGTTCGTGAGTTCGAGCCCCACGTCGGGCTCTGTGCTGACAGGTCGGAGCCTGGAGCCTGCTTCGGATTCTGTGTCTCTCTCTCTCTGACCCTCCCCCATCCATGCTCTGTCTCTGTCTCAAAAATAAATAAAAATTAAAAAAAAAAAAAAAAAAAAAAAAGGATGGAGCCAGAGGACTAACTCACGTACCTGGATCCAGCCATGCCTGAAGTTTGACCCATCCCTGGATGGGCTTCATGAGCTCAGTTTTGTGAGCCATAAATTCACTTTTTTGGCCTAAGCTAGTTTGAGTTGAGTTTCTGTCACTTGCAACCAGGAGACCTGACTTATCTGTTCTCCCAAATGCAACAGGTGGAAACTGACCTTAAAACTGAGTCTGCCTTCCTCAGAGCAGAGTTCCTACTCACTACCACCAACCACTAACTCATTCTGCCTCGGGCATTTTTGCAGTTTTCTCTCCCAGAACACTTTTCCAGAAAAACCTCTCCAAACTTACATTTGCGGACAAAGTTGCTCACGTGCTTAATCTTCATCAGAGCAGGCTGACTGCATTCTTCAAAGAGAACGAAGAGGGCATCTAATATCCCTTCTCGGGAAAGAGGAGACATCTGCTGTTGAGTCAGAAAGGGTGGTTTCCCCTAAAAACAGCAAACAGCAGATGGAGACACTGTCAATAATGAAAAGCTTTGATCAATAACATCCACACAGAGTAAATTACAAGCCACCAACTCTAACTGCTCACGACACACGCTAACAGCACAATTCTGTGGCTTCATTCTTTAAAGCGACATCAATGGAGAGTCATTAAGTTATCACTTGTACAATTCCATTATTGTGGGCATCTTTCACCAGTGCCTGGGAAGAAAACCTTCACGAGCGTGCCATTAATAAGAAAAGGCCCCTCCTTCTTAACAGTCTGAGGCTCACGGGAACATTTACTCCAGACCCTGCTGGTTCTGACGTGTTTCCATGTCTCTACAATAGGACACAATGATTGCTACATCTTTCAAGTGCGCCCAGAGGTTTGCTAATATAACTGCAGTTTCTTTAATTTACTTGAACAATCTAAAGTAGTGTGAACGAAGTGCCCACACTGAAGCTGAATTTATTCATGACCTAGACCAACAGTTCCAGACTGGCAGACTGTATCTAGCCCACAGACATGTTTTGTTTGGCCTGCGGCATTTATTTATTTTTATTTTTTTTTTAAGTTTATTTCATTTTTGAGAGAGACAGAGTGTGAGCAGGGGAGGGGCAGAGAGAGAGGGAGACACAGAATCCAAAGCAGGCTCCAGGCTCTGACCTGTCAGCACAGAGTCAGACTCAGACCTCGAACTCACGAACCGCAAGATCATGACCTGAGCCAACAGTCATGATCAGACGCTTAACCAACTGAGCCACCCAGGCACCCCAGGCCTGCAGCACTTAAATTTGAATTTTCTGCCAATATTGAAAAATCAGGAAATTCCATTCAAAAGAAAGGGTGGGATTTGAGGGTTCTCCTAAAATACTGGAGGATTGGGCAACATTGTCCCACATTCCCGTCTGGTGATGCTGAGCTGTGGTTGAGTGATGCTGCCCCTCTGTAGTGAATGTGTTCAGCAGTTCACTGCAGACCTTGCTGCCAGTCTTCCATCTGGCCCATGTGACTCACTTATACTCACTTCCTGGCCCCTAGGGACATGAGTTTGCAACCTCTGGTCTAGAGCAAAGATTTCCATGGGCCAGGCTATGGAGTGTGTGGGGTCTCTCTGCCAAGATGGCCACCAACAGGCCCTCTAACTCTGTAGGTGCTGCCGCCACTCCCATCAAGAGCCAGAGTCTATTTCTCCTCCCCTTGAATCTGTACTTCCTCTGTGACTTGCTTTAAGCAACAGAAGGTGACACAAGTGACACTGTGCCAGTTCTGGGCAGAGTTCTAAAGGAGCCTAGCACCGTCTGCTTTTCTCTTTGGGGAAGCCAGTCGCCATGTAAAAAAGCTTAGACCAGACGGGGGTCAGCAAACTATGGCCCATAGGCCAATCTGGCCCACTGCCTGTTTTTATAAATAAAGTTTTATTGGAACACAGCCACACCCATTCATTTACATACTGTGGCTGCTTTTGTGCTACAGTGGCAGAGTTGAATAGTTGGAGCCACTCCCAAAGCCTAAAATATTTATTATTTACAGAAGAAAGTTACCAGCCCTGGGTTAGACTACTGAATAATGAAGGACTTCATAGAGAAGTCAGCTAGAGGAAAAGTCAGATGCCCCAGTCAGCAGTCAGCACCCAGATGTTCCAGTCCCAGCCAAGCTCCCAACATAATATGGCCCCTTGAGTGACCCCAGCTGACATCACAGGGTAGAACAGAACTGCCTAGTTGAATCCAAATAACCCACAGAATCAGAAGAAAAATAAATCATTGCTGCTTTAAACTTTGTGAATGGTTTCTTACACAGCACTGGATAATAGAAACAGACTGGTTACATTGAATCACCCGAAGAACTTAGCCAAAAAACAACAAAAAAATTCTCTGGTGCTATCCCCGACCTACTGAGTGAGAATTTTCTAGGTTGTGGCTTAGAATCTGTTTTTTTGTTTTTTTATGTTTACTTATTTTTGAGAGAGGGAGAGACCAAGAACAAGCAGGGGAGGGGCAGAGACAGAGGGGGACACAGAATCCGAAGCTGGTTCCAGGCTCTAAGCTGTCAGCACAGAGCTCAAAGCGGGACTCGAACTCACAAACTGTGAGATCATGCCCTGAGCCGAAGTCGGATGCTTAACCCACTGAACCACTCAGGTGCCCCTAAAATCTGTTTTATTAGCAAGCTCATCAAGAAATTCAAACCTCAGCCAGGTATGTGAAGCACTGGGTCACAAGCCACCATACCTGTCACTTTATAGTTCTGCCACAAACTCCAAAAATTAATAAGCCTTTGTTCCTTTGTTCTTTATTAGTTTGGACTAACTACAGCAGCAGTTCCCAAATACAGTACTAATTCTTAACAAAGTTCTCAAGTTGGCCAAAAATGAGAAAAAATGAACACCTCATAATGATTTGTCTATAAAGCTAAATATATTCAAATTTTAAAGTGGTCTTTTTTTTCTGAAGTAATATCCTTCCTTTGTTGCGTTTCTTAAAAAAAATTTTTTGGGGCGCATGGGTAGCTCAGTCGGTTGGGTGTCCGACTTCAGCTCAGGTCATGATCTTGCAGCTTGTGAGTTCAAGCCCCGCGTCGGGCTCTGTGCTGACAGCTCAGAACCTGGAGCCTCTTCAGATTCTGTGTCTTTCTCTCTCTCTCTACCCCTCCCCTGCTCACACTCAGTCTCTCTGTCTCTCAAAAATAAATAAACATTAAAAAAAAAAATTTTTTTTTAATGTTTATTTTTTAAATTTTTTTTAACGTTTATTTATTTTTGAGACAGGGAGAGACAGAGCATGAACAGGGAAGGGTCAGAGAGAGGGAGACACAGAATCCAAAGCAGGCTCCAGGCTCTGAGCTGTCAGCACAGAGCCCGACGCGGGGCTCGAACTCACGGACCGCGAGATCATGACCTGAGCCGAAGTCGGCCGCTTAACCGACTGAGCCACCCAGGCGCCCCTTAATGTTTATTTTTGAGAGGGAGAGAGACAGAGCATGAGTGGGGTAGGGGCAGAGAGAGAGGGAGGCACAGAGTCCTAACTAGGCTCCAGGATCTGAGCTGTCAGCACAGAGCCCGATGTGAGGCTTGAACTCATGAACTGGAAGTTCATGACCTAAGCCACCCAGTCACCCCTGTTGGTATTTCTTAAAATGTCCCTTATTTATATATAAAAAAAAAAAAAAAAAAAAGTCCCTTATTTTTGAAATGAAAGGACTGGAGATAATAGGCCTTTCTCTGTACATCCTTTACTTGGCAAAATAAAAAGCTGGCAAACCTAGATTAGCCCAGCAAATTTGTGAAACTTTGCTGGCTCAAAAACCTAAAAATCTGCCGCCCGCCAACAGAGAAGTCGTTGGAAAGTTAAGCAGAATGTTAGTAGAAGCTAAGACCCAATCTAGAGTACTTCCCTGGATGGAAAACAAAATCACTACTCTATCTAAACCTTGGTAAAATAGCACTGTACGGGAAAGAACAGTATCCAATGCCTGTTCAGACAATTGTCATGTGTATGCTACAGTTGCAAATAATAGCAGTCATGGGCGCAGGGAGGAACTCTTCATTAAAAAAAGATGAACTGGGGATCTACCCACAATCCTTGCTTCTATAATGACACTTAAATATAATATACATTTAATAAACTCTGACACACATTGGCAATGTCGCCAGTGGTTACATGTCCGATCTCTGGAGCTTGGCGCTGCCATTTACAAGCTGCATGATCCTCGACGAGTCCTTGCCTCTCTTGCTGCCTGTCTCCTCCTATTTAAAACGTAAGTCAAAACAGTCCTTACATCTGTTCTGATGTGAGATAATCAGGAGCACGCTGGTCCTGTACCCAGCTCTCTGGAAGCCACACTTGTTACATAATGAGCACACTATAAGCCCTTAGTAAATTTTGTAAGAAGTTGGAAAAGTTTTGGAGTAAAATGTAGAGGGGCTAAAATGTGGCAGTACTCCAGTCAGCTAGGGTCAGAGGCAGACTATTCATTTGTGAAAAATATCTCATGGCTTAAAATGGCAACAGGGAAGATGGCATAGAACAACCTAAGCCTTCAGTCTGTCTCCACTGATCTGTTTGAACATTCCCCAATACCAGTATTTTGGGGGGAAAATGTCATCAAAAAAGTATTAGTATTTGTCATCATACAGGTATCCATGCATAAATACCCTCCTAAATATAATTACTGTTAAGTAAACATAAAATTTAAAATATAATTTAAATAAATATAAATTAAAATAAAATTTAAAAATAGAGTTACTGTTAAGTAAACATTACTGGGGCACCTGGCTGGCTCAGTCAGTAGAGCATGCAACTCCTGATCTCAGAGTTCTGAGCTCAAGTCCCACATGGGGTGTAAAGATTACTTAAAATCTTTTTTTAAAAATGTATCATTACTAGGGCACCTGGCTGGCTCAGTCACCTGGGTGGCTCAGTTGGTTAAGCGTCCAACTTCAGCTCAGGTCATGATCTCAAGGTTCATGAGTTCGAGGCTCACATCGAGCTTTGTGCTAATAGCTTGGAACCTGAAGCCTGCTTTGGGTTCTGTGTCTCCCTCTCTCTCTGACCCACCCCTGCTTGTGCTCTCTCTCTCAAAATTAAATAAAAACATTAAAATTTTTTTTTAAATTTATCATTACCATAACTAATATCATTTCTACACTTAACATTAATAATAGTTACCATTTATAACTATTGGCTTATCAAGAGCTAAGTGCTTTACATAAATTATCATTTAATCCTCATGACAACCCTCTGAATTTGGTGCTCTAACCTCTATTTTCAAGAGTGGCAAATGCAGGCACCTTAGTAATTCAGCTGGTTGAACGTCTGACTCTTGGTTTTCAGCTCAGGTCACGATCTCATGGTTTGTGAGTTTGAGCCCCCACATCTGGCTCCACACTGACAGTGCAGAGCCTGCTTGGGACTCTCTCTCCCTTTCTCTTTGCCTGTCACCCATTCATGCACTCTCTCAAAATAAATAAAATAAATCTTAAAAAAAAAAAAAAAAAAAGAGTGGCAAATGGGTTCAGAGAAGGCAAATGAGTCACTCAAGGTAACACAGCTAACTAGTGTGGGGCCAGGATTCAAACCTAAATCTTCACTACTATCCATATTGTCCCCATGACTTGTGAATATATAAGTCAAACAAGGATTTCTACACCAACAATGTTTCATCTACATCAAAAACAAAAGAATTAGAAATCCACTTGGAAATTATTTCCTGATAGTAAGCTTTAATACTTCTGGAGTGATAGAAATATTTTATATCTTTTTTTCTTTCTTTCTTTCTTTTTTTTTTTTTTTAAGTAGGCTTCATACCCAGCACAGAGCCCAACATGGGGCTTGAAGTCAGGACCCTGAGATCAAGAGTCAGATGCCCAACCGACTGAGCCACCCATGCAACCCAGAAATGCTCTATTTCTTGAGTGGACTATGGTTTTCACAGGTGTGGGTATTTATCAAGCTTTGTTTTGTTTGTTTTAAATAAACATCTCTTGAATGAAAATAGGATTACACCTATAGCAATTATGGTCAAATATTTTCTTGATAAATTTTGTTTTTCTTTCTTTAATAAAAGGACAACACTTAGTATAGATGTGTAAAGTGTGAGAAATGATTTTTAAAAAAAAGAGAGAGATCTCCTTTCAAGGACAAGTTCAGCTATCTACTCCTCTGTCTGTACAATGGCTCCTTTTTCCAAAACTATCAGCAATATAAAACATCCAATGAGATTTCTCCTAGAAGATTAGCCTCAGTCCTATAAGGATAAGAGTAACAAGGAGGGGCCAAAGGAACACACGCAGGTGAAGGAGTTGGCAGCCTGTTACCTGGAAGAAATGATTCAACCTGGAGGCCCGGCTGGCAATGGGTTCAGCAGCACCAGCGTCCAGCAGATTCCTTGCTCCATATTTGAACTTCAACATCTCTCCAAAGGTGAAGAGATATAGGAGCAGAGCAAGTGTGTGCTACCAATTTGAGGAGGAAGAGCCTGAAAAATCCTGATCTTCTTCAAGATGTTGGGCACAGGGAGGTAAAAACAGTCACCACACAGGTCTTAGGAAGTTCAGTCTGGCAAATCTGACATTAAAGAGCAGATTTTTATTCACTGTAACAGGAGGTAATACACTTATCTGATATAGTCTCTTACTTATAAATAAATTATCTACTCCACCTATAGTGTAAGCCCTTATGGAGCTCCACAAGGGCTTACACAGAGCCAGGACACATAGCAAGTTCTAATAAATACTTACAGAATCAATGACTTAAATAAGTAAATGATATAGTATGTTGGAAAGTAATACGTGCTACAGGGGTTAAAAAAGGAGAGAGGGAGAGAGCAAGGTAAGGGCAATTGGTGGTGTGAGCAATTTTTAACAGTGTAGTCAGAGTAGACTTCACTGAGAAGGTAACATCTGAAGCAAAACCTGAAGTGGGTAAGCAGTTAAGTCTTGCTGATGGGCGGGAGAGGGAAGAAAAGTGTGCCGGGCAAAGGGAACAGCCAGAACTAAGACTCTGAGGCAGGACCTGGCCTTCGCTAACAACAGCAGGGAGACGAGAGTGACTGGAGTGGCTGGAGCAGAGGGAAAGGCACTGGAAGTAGGAGGTGACGGATGATACCAAAAGTGAAGACACAAAATTGTCACGATCACACGGATAATAGGGAGCTGCCGCGCTCCACTAGCCGGAATAATGCAGTTAATACGGACAGGAAAATGAGGCAGGGCGGATCACACACGGGACCCCACCCTGTTTAAGAAGGATCTCACAATTCCTCCCGCCCCACGGCACCACCCCCAGACCTTTCAGCTCCCTCGGAGGGGGACCCGCGCACCTCCAGCCTGGGAAGACCCTCAGGCCCCCAGCAGCCTTGGAGGCGGCAACAACGCCCTCCCCGCAGCGGGAGGGAAAGCCGGGACTGGTGTGGGTGGAGGCGGCCTATCCCCGGGTTTGCAGAGTGGGGTGGGGGAGATATGGGCGTGCAGGGTTCACACTCACGCTCCGCCGACCCAGCCAGTGCGCGTTCCGCTCCGCCCGAGGTCTCCCGCCTCTGCATTTGAACCCCGAACAGCGTGGGCGGGGTTCAGCCGTGTCCGGACCAATCAGAGTGCCCGCTTCTAGGAGGAACAGCTGCGTGTCAACAAAGTTCCGCCTAACTCCTAAAAGGGATAGAGGAAGTGGAAGGGAGAACCAATCAGATTGTTACTCCCTTTGACTCGTGACCAATGGAAAACGGGCAAGGGCAAGCGCGGCCGGGCAGGTCCTGGAAGTTTGAAATTGACGGTTAAGCAGGGTGCTGCATTTATGGAATCGTTTGTTTGTGTCTAGGATCCCTGAGGAGGTCGCCAGGGCGCTGTCCTCTGTCTCCTTGCGAGGAGGAAGACAGCCAGGCCGCCTTGGTTTCCTTGTTCCTTAAATCTGGCCAAAGTAGGGGGCACCTGGGTGGCTCAGTCGGCTAAGCCTCGGACTTCGGCTCAGGTCGTGATCTCACGGCTCCTGAGTTCGAGCCCCGCCTTTGGCTCTGGGTTGACAGCTTGGAGCCTGGAGCCTGCTTCGGATTCCGTGCCTCCCTCTCTGTCTGCTCTTCCCTCGCTTGTTCTGTCTCTCAAAAAATAAACATTTTTTAAAAATTGGCTGAAGTAAGAAGTGTTTGCTATTTGGGGAAATCAATTTGTTCTGTGCTACAGCTAAGGCAGCTTGAATTTCAACGTGCCTCGGTTCCTGCCACTTTGGGCTGATTGTCCTGCAACAAATAGGTAAACACATTGAAATTGTCAGAAAGGACATTTTAAAATCACTTAAACGCAGGAGATTTCAACAGGCACTTCACTAAAGAGGAAATCCATATGGCCAACAAACGTATAAAAAGGTGCTCAATCTCATACATAATCATGAAACAGTGAGATATAATAACACGCACTCCTCCCCCCAAAAAGGGGAGGAAGTTCTAGCAGTGTTTTTCAAAGATGTGGAGCTTCAGTCATTTATACATAGCTGACTATGAATTAGTACAATGTCTTTGAAAAAGTCTGGTTCTATTTGCTGTTGAAGTTGAAGACAAGCATATCCTACGGCTCATATGCCCAAGAATGGACAAATAATATTGTATCACATAATGCCAAAAACAAAAATAAAAACAAAATCTAGAAGCAACGCAAATGTCCCATTAGCAATACAAAGTATACCGGAGTGTTTTCATACTATAATGAAAAGGAATAAATACAGCTAAATACAATGACATGAGTTTTGACATGATGCTGAATGAAGGAAATGACAACAGAACAAAGGATGATTTCATTAATACAAATTTCAAAAGCAGACCGTTTCCAAAACTGCAAGGGAAAGATGTGCCCACAGGTGGTAAAACCATAAGAAAGCAAAAGCCAGGATAGTGGCCCCCTGGGGTGAAAATGGAGGCTATTCAAGGTGTCAGGGTGCTATGATCTATTTCTTAACCTGGATGGTAATAATGTGGATGTTTGTTTTATAATTACTAAATTGGGTGTGCATGTACATGTATACATGTTCTATTTATGTATATAAAGGAGGAGATGGTCTTTGCTGTGCTCTTCCAATTCCTACCCTAGATAGAACCGAAGATGTCTTTTCACATGCACATGTGTGTGTCCATAAGTACAAAACCGAAGCTACAGGCTTCCTTAATTCACTTTTTTTCCCCCACCTGTAACTTGTTCTTCCTCCCTAGGACGATAATGATACTTACCAAGCCCCCTCCCCTACTAAGCACTTGATCTCATTTGATCCTTACCACAACCCTAAGAGGAAGGAACTATAATCCACATTTTACAGATGGAAAATCTGAAACTGAAAGAAATGCATTAGCTAATCTTGGGTCATTCAACTTTAGATGGTGGAGCAGGATTTGGAACTCCTGGACTATCTGACCCCAAATACTTTCGTCGGCACAAAACCTGCTTGTCAGAAGACATTAGAAATTCTCCTAGCCTCCGCTTTTGTCATGTTGCAAGGGCTGACCCAGTATAGAAAAATGGAAAACAAAAATAAGAAACGCTTCTAATGACACGTTGGGGATGGCAAGGGGAGGGGAGGTGCAAAATGGGTTGTAAGCAGCTGTTGACTTGATAAAAAGAATCACAGAAAGGTCTGAATGTGGATCTAGTCAATGCTTCTGAATTTTCTAGTCCAGCTGAACCTGTTAGTTTCCTGGTATCAGAAATAGAAGCCTTTACCAGAATCTTGGGACTTGTTCATCCTAAATTAGAATGCAGTGTTAGCAGCGCTGTTGTGCACTGCCCTGAATCCTGCCTAGATATCCTAATTTCCTGTTAGAACAATTACTGGCCTTTGCAAACCCTTTGTGAAACAAGACAGGAAATAAACAACAAATAAAATGAGTACAGAAACATACAGCAAAAAAACACATTAGCTTCATCAATTTTCTTTCAAGAGTAGTAGCTGCACAGAAAGTGTATGGGGAGTATAACGAATAAGAAGGGACCGAGAGTGGATGTGCATGTACTAAAAGGATAAGGGGCACCTGGGTGGCTCATCGGTTGGGCATCTGACTCATGAGGTCAATTTAGGTCATGGTCTCACAGTTCGTGGGATCAAGCCCCCTGTCGGGCTCTGCTCTGACAGCATGGAGCCTGCTTTGAATTCTCTCTCTCTCTCTCTCTCTCTCTCTCTGCCTCTCCCCCACTTTCTCTCTTTCTCTCTCTCTTTGAAAATAAACTCTTTTTTAATTTTAAAAAAAAGGATAAGACATTGCCAAATAGAACTGTCATTAAAACTAGACAGAGACCTGAGACCATACGTTTGTTCTTGCACAAAATGAAACAATGACCATTCCGTTGCTGAATATGAATCCAACACGACTATTGTGATGAGGATTTTGGAAGAACATAATCACAACTGAGTCACAATGAAGGACCTTATGACATTCCATCATTCATTTATCTGAAAAATATTCATGTTGCCAAGCACTGAGGGTACCGCCATGAAAAAGACATCCTTCTTGTCTGATTTTCAAAGGCTGAGCAGAGTGGGGAAATGGGGCTGTGAGCAAACAATTGTGAAACACTCAGGATAAGTTCCTACAGCAGTGGAAACTACAGAGCACTGTGGCAACCCAGACGGGGGAGGGTAGGTGGTATTGTGACAGCAAATATCCGACACTTGAAAATCGAAGAAATGTGATCGCCCTCAGAGAATCCAACTGGGAGATATAACACAAGCACAGAAACTCCAAGGCACCTTAAAGGAAAGACTGCAAGACTTAAACCAGACTTTAGCGGAACCTTAAGAATTATACATAACCATCCCCCAAAGAACAGAAAAAGTATCTGAGGAACTAACCCCATTTCAGATATAAAGAGATAAAACTATTCTGGTCCTTTTGGCAAGGAAGAGTTCCTCAAGCTATTTTAGCTGCAGGTAACTTCTAAATCATGAAAATAACTACCATTAACCGAGTGCTTTCTAACAGCAAGCCACAGCCAAGGTATTACCTGTTTCCCAGAGATGTGTCCCCACCACTGGTATGAGGGACAGTTTCAACTCACATACAAATGTCACTTATTTTTTAAATTATACACTTTACTAGATTAGGAACAATTACAACCAGTTCATCAAACCAGGTAGTGCAGGATGTTTAGCAGAATCTTGGCCTCCACCCACTAGATGCCCCACTCACTAGCATGCACTCTCAGGGGTGACAACCAAAAACATCTCCAGACCTTGATAAGGTCCCCTGGTGGGGGGAGTGATTGCCCTGGATTGAGAACCACCTGTTATAACTGGATGATGTGAAATTCTCCAATGAATAAATATACTGCACTTTATTTAAACCAACAGAACTCACAAATCAAAATGTTTTCTAGATTTTAAATATTATGAAAATGTTAACCAATTGTTAGAAATTTCATTCTGACACCACTACTTTCCAAATGTTTTCTCTGAACTTGAATGATTTTTTTTAATGTTTATTTATGAGAGAGAGTGAGACAGAGCGTGAGGTGGGGAGGGGCAGAGAGAGAGGGAGACACAGAATCCAAAGCAGGCTCTCAGACTCTGAGCTGTCAGCACAGAGCCCAACGCGGGCCAGAACTCATGAACCGCGAGATCATGACCTGAGCTGAAGGTGGACGCTTAACCAAGCCACCCTGGCACCCCTGATGATTTTTTCTTTAACACAAACTAGGCTCCATGCGCAACATGGGGCTTGAACTCACAACCTTGAGATTAAGAGCCACATACTCTACTGACTGAGCCAGTCAGGTGCCCATGGATGATTTTCCATCTATATTTTCCTTCTCTGACCTAAGACAAATCTTCTAACAAGGAAAGGTAAATTGTCAAAGTTCAATTAAATGGCAATTAGACTTCCTGCCATTTGATTCTAGACAATTTCTCTATGACACTTGGGCATGACAGTTAATTGTGTTTCTTCAAAAATGTTATAAACTGTTAAACATACCTCTAATCCCTTAGCACACTGATTTCAGGAGTGTCTTATAATTTCCAGTCCATTTATACTGTAAGAAATTCAGGCACCTGACTCACAACTATTCCCTAAGAACAACTAGGAAATAAAATGTCACCAAATTCCTCTGGAATTCAAGAGAATGGAAAGAAAAGCCACAGACCGGGGAGATAATATTTGCAAAAGACACATCTGACAAAGATCCAAAATATACAAAAAAAACCCCACTTAAAACACAACAATAAGAGAACAAACCAATGTAAAAATGGGCCAAAGACCTTAAAGGACACCCCACTAAAAAAGATATATACAAATGTCGGGGTGCCTGGGTGGTTCAGCTGGTGAAGCATCAGACTTCGGCTCAGGTCATGATCTCACAGTTCGTGGGTTCAAGCCCTGCATCAGGCTCTGTGCTGACAGCTCGGAGCCTGGAGTCTGCTTTGGGTTCTGTGTGTGTCTCTCTCTCCGCCTGTCCCCTGGTCACTCTCTCTCTCTCTCTCTCTCTCAAATAAATAAAACATTTAAAAAAGATGCACAGATGGCAAAAAAGCAAATGAAAAGATGCTCCACATCCTATGTCACCAGGGAAGTGCAAATTAAAACAACAGAAGCTATCACTGCACACCTGTTAGAATGACCAACATTCAGATCACAGACAACACCAAATGCTGGTGAGGATGTGGACAACAGCAACTCTTCTTTATTCCTGGTGAAAATGCAAATGGGAGATGGTTTGGCAGTCGCTTACAAAACTGAACACCCCTACCATACGATCCATCAATTACACTGCTTGGTATTTATCCAAAGAAGTTGAAAACTGCACACACACACACACACACACACACACACACACACACACACACAAATATGGATGTTTATAGCAGCTTCATTAATAATTCACAAAACCTAGAAGCAACCAAGATGTCCTTCAGTAAGTGAGAGGATAAATAAATTGTGAAACATTCCAGACAATGGAATATTATTCAGTGCTGGAAAGAAATAAGCTATCAAGCCATGAAAAGACATGGAGGAAACTTAAATGCATATCGCTAAGTGAAAGAAGCCAATGTGAAAAGGCTACACACTGTATGATTCCAACTATATGACATTCTGGAAAAACTATAGAGACAGTAAGAAAAGAAATCAGTGGTTGCCAGGCATCGGGAGGGAGGGATGAATAGGTGGGTGAAGCACAGAGGATGTTTACAGGAGTACAGGTGTTCTGTTTCATATCATAATGATGGACACATGTCATTATGCATTTGTCCAAACCCATAGAATGTACAACTCCAAGAATAAACAGTAAGCTGTGAACTTTGGGTGCTGATGATGTGTCCATGCAGGCTCATCAGCTGTAACACATGTGCCGCTCTGGTAGGGAATGTTGATAGTCGGTGGGGGGGGGGGGGGGGGGCTTAGAATGTGGACATCTTTGGGGGGTCCACTGTTGGTCCTACCATAACCAGCAAGGTTGAAGAAGAGTTGATGCAGGCAAGAATAGTGGGAGATAAGGTCAAAGATGTTCCTTTTTAGTAACTAAAAGCACACTCATTAAAAAGAATGGTCTTTGTGATTTCATTCTTTAAAACTAACTGGGGGTGGTGGGTGGTGCCTGGGTGGCTCAGTCAGTTGGGCACTCGACTCCTGATTTCGACTCATGTCATGATCCCAGGGTTGTGGGATTGAGCCCTGTGTCAGGCTCCACTCCAAGAGTGAAATCTGCTTAAGATTCTCTCTCTCTCTCTCTCTCTCTCTCTCTCTCTCTGTCTCTCTCTCTCTCTCTCTCTGTCTCTCTCTCTCTCTGGGGTCCCTGGGTGGCTCAGTCAGTTAAGTGTCTGACTTCAGCTCAGGTCATGATCTCACAGTTCGTGAGTTTGAGCCCCGTGTCGGTCTCTGTGCTGACAGCTCAGAGCCTGGAGCCTGCTTTGGATTCTGTCTCTCTCTGTCTCTGTCTCTCTCTCTCTCTCTCAAAAATAAATAAACATTTTTAAGAAATCAAACAAGATTCTCTCTCCCTCTCTAAAATTAAAAAAAAAATTTTTTTAAACCAACTGGGTCAACCCTTTCCACAATAAATTACATTAAGTTGTACTTTTCTAGCTCCTTCCACCATCAGACTGCTTTTGTAATGTTCTCTTTCTTTCTCAATGTCTCATAAAGTTAAAACACTTGGAGAGATGATAGTATGAATTCTATTTCAGCTTTGTATATGTGGATTTTGAGAGAGGCTGTCCATTCCCAAAAAGCAAACCTAGCTGAGACAACTTTGTGAAGAAAGGAAACACAAAGCATGAAGTGGGTACAAAAAAAGTGTATTCTGTTGTTCATTCACATCACTTTGCAGAAGAGCCCAAGATCTCTATTTGGGGGCTTGTGTATATTGGGGAAGACACTGGCCAGCCTTGCATAGCTCTTCTTTTTTTTATTTATTATTTAATTGTAATTAATACACATGACGTAAAACTTACCATCTTGACCATTTGTAAGCATACAGTTCAGTGGCACTAAGTACATCCATATTGTTGGGCAACCACACCACCATCCATCTCTAGAACTCTTTCATCTTGCAAAACTGAAACTCTGCACCCATTAAATACTCATTCCCCGTTCTCCACTCTTCCAATCCCCTGGTAACCTCTATCATTTCTGTCTCCATGAATTTTCCTATTTTATGTATCCCAAGCTAGTGGAGTCATATAATATTTTTGTGTGTGTGTCTGGTTTATTTCATGGAGCATCGTGTTGCCAAGGCTCATCCATATTGTAGAATGTATCAGAACTCCACTCATTTTTATGACTAATATTCCATTGCATATATATTTTGTTTATCCATTCATCTATTGATGGACCCTTGGGTGGTTTCCACCTTTGGGCTATCATGGAATAGTGCTGCTGTGAACATTAGCATCCAAGCATCTGTTTGAGTCCCTGCTTTCAAATCTTTGGGCGTATCTACTTAGGAGTTGAGTTGCTGGATCATAGGGTATGCTACATTCAACTTTTGGAAGAACTGCCAAAGCTTCCGAGCTTTTCCACAGCAGCTACACCCTTTTACATTCCCACTAGCAAGGCATCAGGGCTCCAATTTCTCCATATCTTCACCAGTGCATGTTATTTTCTGTGCTGGTCTTTTTATATTAGCCATCCTAGGGGTATCAAGTGGGCATCTCATTGTGCCTATTTATTTTTATTTTCCTCGCTTAGTAAAAGAATCTTTTATATGAAATTCAGGCATTCCTCCAGATCGCACTCATTCCGCACTGTCTAATAAACCCCTATACTTCACTTCCAGTAGGCTTTAGGCTCTTGCCTTCAAAATTACTTCAGTCCGTGACTTTACGTTTAAAGTGCGGCTTGTTTTGCATTTGCCTCACCGAAGCAGAGGCGCTATCTAGTGGCCCAATAGGGTAACTGCAGGATTCAGCCCCCTTTCGTACCCATGCCGGTCCGAATACAGAATCCTTGATTATATTTTATTTTCCTGGTGATGCCCATGTGATAGCACCACGAAAGGTGAAATCCAACTCCCATTCAGAAAGGGATGTTTTTTAAAAAGATCAAATAGATGGCCTTTCACCCCAAATGACAATGCCTTCTCCCGGGTCCTCTTAATTGCACCCCTTCCTAAAATAGGAATAATAGAAATGCAGCTGACATTTTAAATGCAACTGGTTTGTTGAGTGAGTGTTCCAAAAAAGAAGCAATTTAATTTTCTTCCAGTTTCTTCCTTCAATCATTCTCTGTCAAACCTCCCTTTTACACCCTTCAAAGTCATACCTAGCAAACCCTAGTTTTCAGGTTTCTTCAAGTTTCCTCGGTTCCTTGTAGTGTCATCTAATATTTTACCTGCCCCCTCCCCAGAACAGGTCAGAGTAAGGAGGGTGGTCTGTGGGGGTGGTCTTCTCTTTTATGCTCTTTCCACTCTCCCTTCTTCCTTTAAAACTCCTCTGAATGGACAAAATGAATGAAGCAGATTAGAGACACCAACTTCCAGTTACAAATGAGCCATGAAAATGAAAAGTACAGCATGGAGAATATAATCAATAATATTGTGATACACTTGTCATGGTGGGCATTTAGTAATGTATATAATTGTTCAATCACTATACAGTATACCTAGAACTAATTTAATGTTGCATGTCAACTATTCTTTTTGTTTTTAACATTTTTATTTATTTTTGAGAGACAGAGTGTGAGCAGAGGAGGAGAAAAGAGAGAGAGGGAGACACAGAATCTGAAGCAGGCTCCAGGCTCTGAGCTGTCAGCACAGAGCCCGACACAAGGCTTGAACCCACAAATTGTGAGATCATGACCTGAGCCGAAGTTGGATGTTCAACCGACTGAGCCACCCAGGCACCCCAACATTCAACTATTCTTCCCCATCAACTATTCTTAAATTTTACTTTTAAATGCTAGAAGAAAAAACTTTTTTAATGTTTATTTATTTTTGAGGGAGAGACAGAGCGTGAGCGGAAGAGGAGCAGAGAGAGAGGGAGACACGGAATCTGAAGCAGGCTCCAGGCTCCGAGCTGTCAGCACAGAGCCAGATGCAGGGCTCAAACCCACGAACTGCGAGATTATGACCTGAGCTGAAGTTGGAAGTTTAACCAACTGAGCCACCCAGGTGCCGCCAAATGCTAGAAAAAAAATTTTAATTAAAAAACAAAACAAAACAGAACAACTTCTCTGATGTTTGGAGCTGTGACTAGAAATTTCTCCTACCCAATTTTCTGACATTGGAAATGGACTCCTACTCGGACTTTTCCAACTACCCTCCCTCGGCTCATACCATTAGCTAAGTTCCAAGGTGTCCACTTAATTCATTCATGCCCCAGCCAACAGCGAGAGCTGAGGCTACTTCGTTTTGCCCCCTTTCTGCCTCTCTGCCTGTACACCCCAGCCATTTCTTTCCCATTTTTTTCCCTTTCCTCAGAAGTCACAAGAACAAGAAAAGGAAGTAAGTATCACTCTTAGAAAAGAAGATAGTGCTATCATTAGGTAGGACTGTAAGCTTAAAAAATCCAGAAGACTCAAAGAAAGTATTAAGACCAACAAGAGGTATAAACGATAGTCCAAAATAAGATGAACGCAAAGAAAAATCAATTGCTTTCCATTATGCCAGCAGCAGCCATTGAGCTAATGTGATGGAGAAAAGATTCTATTCCAGTAATAGCAAAATATCAAGTTCCTAGAAATAAACTCAACAGGAAAAGACCAGAGGCCACATAAAGACTATAAAACTTGACTACAGACACAAACTTGAGACTTGAGTAAGAAAATGAAGAGGCTTGGCTTATTCCTAAATAGGAAGCATCAGCCTGGTAAGAATTCTTTTTCTTCCCAAATTAACATAAAAATGAGGAGCAGGATAAATAAATAATGGTCTACCTACACAATGGAATTCTACTCCGCAGTGAGAAGGAATATATTTTTGATAGAGGAAACAACATGGAGAAATCTCAAGATCGTTACACTGAGGGGAAAAAGTTAGACACAAAAGAGTACACACTGTATAGTTGCATTTATATAACATTCTAGAAAGGGGAAAAAATGAAAGCAGCTGGGGTTGGGGGTGGAGAAGAGGATTAATTACATACAAAAGGACATGAGGGACCTTTCAGAGGCTGATGAGAACATTCTATATCTTGATTGCACAGGTGGTTACATAGTGTATACATTTGTCACAACTCATCTAAATGTATCTCTAAAATGGTGTGTTTATTGTATGTAAACTATACCTCAATACAGTTGAAAGGAATGCGACTGCTATGGAAATGCAATTCAAAAACACCCCAACTTTAGGGTTTGGGGGAGAGGTGTGGCAGAGACTTAAGAAACTAAAATAAAATTCTCTGGCAAGGAGAAATGCAAGAGATCAGCCAAGAAAAGAGCATACGCTCAGAGAGCGCATTAAGTTCACAGCCCAAATAGATGACCACCTGGGAAATGAGATGCATCCGGGGCCTCCCTTCTGGCAAGTACCCTTCATCCCTTCATCTCTAAGAAAAGTTTCCCACGGGGTAGAGGCGGGGAGGGGGAGGGAACAGTGTCAGCCCTTCCCCTATCTCTACCCCCCACACAGCCTGGAGTGGAAGTCTGAGTGTGGCTGCAGATAACAAAGAAATTTGCTACCTTCTTAGAGGAGAGAAGGTACCCCAATTTTTTCTTCTCCCTCTCTCTTTTTTTTAATGTTTATTTATTCTTGAAAGAGAGACAGAGCATGACAGGGGAGAGTCAGAGAGAGAGGGAGACACAGAATCTGAATCAGGCTCCAGGTTCTGAGCTGTCAGCACAGAGCCTGATGCGGGGCTCAAACCCACAAACCATGAGATCATGACCTGAGCCAAAGACAGACTGAGCCACCCAGGCGCCCCTTTCTTTCTCTCTTTGAAGCATGGGGTCCATGAAACCTTTTTTTTTTTTTTTTTTTTTTTTTTTTTTTTTCCCACAGCTTTGAGTCCCAGCTGCCTCCTCCAGAGTCATTCTATTACAAAGGCAAGCACGAGGTTCAAACTCTTTTAGGATGCTCCTTATATCATAGAGACCTCCAAGAATATATTGTTTCAGGGCATAAAAAGAAGGTCCACCTGTAAATCACAATAAATTCTAGGGATTTAAAAGTGGAAATGTACAAACATTAGATAGTAGATTCTAGTGCACACTGAGCAGGAAAGAGAATAGGATAGATTGATTTGGTAAACTCCCACGGTTTGCTGTTATTTAGCGTGAAATCCTTGGAAAGGGAGAACAATGGATTGATGCATCAACATACTTCGTGTTCACTGCTGACAAAAGCAAGGCAGTGCCTTAATGTGACCAATTTTTCTGGGCATAAAGATTTTCCACAACCATTAAGACATTTCTCTTTCAATCGGTGTGCTTGGTGGTATATTTTTAGAATTGAAATTTCTCGTTAAGAGGTGATGTGGTTTGAAGATGATCACTCTTCTGAGCTGGTTTTCTCTGTTTGCCATTAGTGGGGTCTAAAGGAGCAGACTTTGAAAATAAAGGCTTTGTGACTTCAGGAGCATAACTCCCAGATCGCTTTCCTTCGCCAGGCTAAAAACTGTTTCCGCACTAACACAAAGGTATCGCATCTGAGATTCTCTACCAGTTTTTCACTCTGCGTCGCTACGATTCTTCAAGGCACAAGGAATCGTTAAGATTTGAAATTTATTGGAAATACTCATGGCAGCCGACCAATGACAGAAATTGGGCCCGATCATACCATGGTAACTTATGGAGATAGTCTTTTGTTTTCTGAACCAGTGGAATGTCTTTCCATTCACTGCTACTCTATAAAAGGAGAACAACCCTAGAAGGTACTGCAAATTAAAAGGAGTACGTCACTCAGGCCTGTCTGTATTCATTATCTAATGCTGCGTGGAAATATCACCACCAACTTAACAGCATAAACTAACACACATTTATTACCTCACAGTTCCTCTGAGTCCAGGCACAGCTGAGCCAAATCCTCTGCCAAGATGTAGCCAAGGTTTTGGCCAGGGTAGCAGTCCCATATCAGGATTTGACTGGGGAAGAATCTGCTTTTTTTTTTTTTAATGTTTATTTATTTTTGAGAGAGAGAGAGAGAGAGAGAGAGCGAGCAGGGGAGGGGCAGAGAGAGACAGAGACACAGAACCTGAAGCAGGCTCCAAGCTCTGAGCTGTCAGCGTAGAGCCTGATGCAGAGCTCAAACTCATGAGCCATGAGATCATGACCTGAGCCCAAGTCGGATGCTTAACTGACTGAGCCACCCAGGCACCCGGGAAGAATCTGCTTTTAAGCTCATGTGGCTGCCAGCAGCATTCATTTCCTTGAAAGCTATAGCTGTAGTTTCTTGCTGGTTTACTGTGGAGGTCGCCCTCAGTTTCTTGCCTTGTGGCCCCATCCACAGAGAAGCTCACAAGACGGCAGCTTGCTTCCTCAAGGCTAGAAAGGTGAGTCTTCCAGCAAGACAGACCTTGCGATCATAAGTAGCTGAACCACAGACATGACAGCCCATCACTTTTGCCATATTGTCTTGGTTAGAAGCAAGTCACAGGTCCCACACACACTGAAGGGGAAGAGATCACACTAGGACTTGAACATCAGGAGGCAAGGATCACAGGAGTCACCTTAGAGTCTGTCTTCCGAGTTGTCTAAACTGACTGCTGACGGCACCTTAGTATAAATGGTCCTGACTTGGTTTAAATGAAGATGACTCCATCCCCGTGATTGACAGGTGGATTGTCCTCTGCTGTGAATCCTTTAATTCAAGAATAGCATTTACCACACAATTGAAGGCAATCTTGGAAGATTCTCTTATCTTCTTATCTGCTCCTTCTTTCTCCCTTTCGTAGTTACCTCCCCTCCGAATACTGAGAATCCACACTGCTACTCTACAGGGCACACGTCCCCTGTAGGCTTGGATACCCCTTCTCCCCCCCCCCCCCCCCCCCCCCCCCATAGACACACATCTCTCTCTATGTGTTCAGAGAGGTCTCTACCATCACCACTATCACCAGCTCAGTTGCTAGTGCCTCTTCTGGGCAAAGAACAGTGTTAGCCATAAATTGGTGAAGCAAAGAATAATGAGGCATGATCTCAAGATGTTTATAACCCAGATGGAAACTGCTCTACAGCCTTAACTAAGAGAGGACAAAAAGACCATAAGCCCAAAGGATATCGTGGACAACTTTTGTCCACCGTGTTTGAATTTTTAAATAATGAGCACACAGGAGATGAGAGTAGACATTTCTGGTGTTTTCATTTTTTACTTATTCTTGAAAGAAACACAGAGACAGAGCACAAGCAGGGGAGGGGCAGAGAGAGAGGGAGACACAGAATCCCAAGTGGCTCCAGGCTCTGAGCTGTCCGAACACAGCCAGATGTGGGGCTCGAACTCACAAACCGTGAGATCATGACCTGAGCCAAAGACAGACGCTTAACCGACTGAGCCACCCCGGCACCCAGAGGGTAGACATTTCTTATCCTACCTTCTGGAAACAGAATCCCAAATGTCCGTTGTTTGAGAGCCCCCTCCTTCCTACATCTTCTCAACCAGAAGCTTCCGGTGGGATTAATCCCACCCTCCAGAGACTGACCGATGCCTAGCATCAGCCAATCAGCTTACCCCATTACCTTTCCCCTACAGTGATTGGTTCACAATTGATGCAGCAGCCCGACCCAAGGCAATGAAAAGTAAGAAGTTTACTGGGGCCTCTGGAAAAGAAAATCCCTTGACTCTTGAGGAAGTCTCCAGAAGAGGCTCTTCCCCTGCACCAATGCTATCCAGTAGAAATATAATGTGAGCTTCATACGCAAGTGTCAGTTTCCTAGTAGCCACATTTTAGAAAGCGAAAAGAAACAAGTGAAACTAATTTATGTTAATAAATTATAATATGTTAATTTGTGTTAATAAATAAATAATATGTTAATACTATGTTATTCTATTTGACCCAATATACCTAAAACATTATCATTTCAATATGTAACTAGTATAAAATTATTAATAGATATTTATGGTTTCTTTCATACTAAGGTTTTTAAAATCTAACATGTGTAGGGGCGCCTGGGTGGCTCAGTCGGTTGAGCATCCGACTTCAGCTCAGGTCATGATCTCACGGTCCGTGAGTTCCAGCCCCGTGTCAGGCCCTGTGCTGACAGCTCAGAGCCTGGAGCCTGCTTCGGATTCTGTGTCTCCCTCTCTCTCTGCCCCTCCCCTGCTCATGCTCTGTCTCTATCTGTCTCAAAAATAAGTGAAAATAAAAAAATAAAATAAAATAAAATGTGGGGGGCACCTGGGTGGCTCGGTTGAGCATCCAACTTCGGCTCAGGTCATGATCTCATGGTTCGTGGGTTCAGCACAGAGCCTGCTTCAGATCCCCTGTCCCCCTTCGTCTCTGCCCCTCCCCCCTAAAAATAAATAATAATTTTTTTAATGTTTTAAATGTGTTTTATATTTTATACTTATAGCACACCTCGGTTTGGACTAGCCACATTTCTCAACAGCCACATGTGGCTAGTGGCTACTGTACTGCCTGTCCACCCTGGACAGCAGAACACGAAGATGGGAAATTAGATATGTACTAATGTTGATGCTACAAGTCTGTGAGGGAGAGGAAGCTTAGGATGAAACTGACCACGTCTAAGGAAAAACACTGGAAGTAAACTGGGTTCTTGGTGACATCATTTGAGTCACCGAATTAAGCATCACTTGAAATTAGCATAACCTCAGAACATTTCAGTTATGTAAGCCAATAAGTTCCCTTTACTATTTAAATTAATTCAAATCAAAAGTTCTGTCACTTCCAAACAAAAGGACTGATACAGAGGGTAATCGATAAAGTAAAACCATCCAGTACGTGCCCAAACTGAAGAAAGGACAGGAAGCATAAAGTGTTCAGAGAAGGGAGAAAGCGATCGAGCGATAGTAGGGCTTCTCAGTCTTAGCACTTTTGACATTTGGGGCTGGATCATTCTTTAATATGAAGGGCTTCCCGTGCATTGCAGGATGCTAAGCAATACCTCTGGCCTCTACCCACCAGAAGCCAGCAGCACCCTCCACCTCCAGTTGTGACAAACAGAAATGTCTTTAGATATTGCCAAATGTCCCCAGTTGAGAGCCACTAAGCTAGGGAGTGGATTTGTAATAAATCTGGAAGAATGGGTGGGATGTACTTATGTGGGAAAGGCATTTCCAGTGGGCACAATGAGATGAGTATAGGAGCCAGGAAGAGGGAACAGAAGGCTCCTGAGGAAATCAATCAAATCATCACTGCTAAGGCCCAGCTGTGGCTGCCAACAACAATCAAAGCATTAAATTTTATCTGAAAAGTCATTTTTTAAAACAATCCTATCATACACTGTTAGTGGAAACCTTAATCAGCAGAAACCTTTTCGGAGGGCAATTTTGGCAATACCTATAAAAGTAGAAAATGTTTTTGACCTTTTGTCCCTGCAATTCTTCCTCCGGGAATTTACGGGGCGGGGGGGGGGGGGGGGGGGAGGGGGGGAAACACCTTTACCTAACAGAAAATAATAGTGATAACTGAAAAAGACAAATCTGCATTCATAAGGACTGGGTTAAATTAATTATGGCAGAGCCACACAATTAAGTACTATGTATCCATTTTTAACAATGACTTCATGTGCACAAAGGAAAATATCCAAGATTCCTCCTTAGATTAAAAAAAAAAAGGAGTAAGATATAAACAAAATATGTGGTATAATCTCATACAAATAACATGAATATCTGTTAACATATACTTGGGGAAAATGAGGGAAATATATACACAACTAAACAATAGTTATCTTGGGGATAATTCATGTTGTAAAGTGGTAAAGAAATGAGAGTTATACTTTCTATATACATTATATATGTAACAGTATGGAGAAAAGCTCTTATTTTCTTGGCCTCAGAAATTATCTTCCACCCCCACTGCAGCCCTGGGCACTGCCTTCTGCAGAAGAAAACCTGTTTCTATTTGGTGAAACTCTTATATGCCTGTTGCAGGATGGATCCAGTGGTGTGTTGGTAAATGTTTAAATCTAGCTCTTTGGAGGTGGGGACCCTGATTTATAGTGTTTGCCAATTTCTGTGATGTAAATACTCGAACCATAGCCCATTTCAAGCTACCAACATGATTTCACTGAATGCAGGACTGAGAAGATAAACACACCATCAGTCGGGTCTCCCAAGCCTCCCTCTCCAGCCGCCACTCCCAGCCTTTCTTGACAAATAGTTGATGGATATTGAACTGCTTCCCTCAAAAAAGGATCAGAGTAAGATGAGGCATCTACTGAGCTTTTGTCCTTTTGAGTGGGATAGGCAAGTTGAGAGCCAGAAAGGAGTTGTCCTAAAAATCCAGGGAGGATTTAGGTTAAGAGAGGGAATAAAGACAGAGACAGGGAAGGAAGAAGGGAAGGGAGGAGAGGAGGCTGACATTTAGAGAGGAAATTTTAGGGGCACTTGGGTGGCTCAGTTGGCTAAGCGTCAGAGTCTTGGTTTAGGCTCAGGTCATGATCTCAGTTTGTGAGTCTGAGTCCCATGTCAAGGAACCTACTTGGGATTTTCTCTCTCTCTCTCTCTCTCTCTCTCTCTCTCTGTCTCTCTCTCTCTCTCTCTCTCTCTCTCTCTCCCCTCTCTGCTCTTCCCATGCATGCACACACTCTCTCTTAAAATAAAATAAAATAAAATAAAATAAAATAAAATAAACTTAAAAAAAGAGAGGGGGGAGGGGGCATCTGGGTGGCTCAGTTGGTTAGCATCCAACTTCATTTCAGGTCACGATCAAACAGTTTGTGAGTTCGAGCCCTGCATCAGACTGTCTGCTATCAGCACAGAGCCCGCTTCAGGTCCTCTGTCCCTCTCTCTGTCTGCCCCTCCCCCATTCACACTACCTTTCTCTCTCGAAAATAAATAATAAAAAAAAAAATTTTAAGAGAGAGGAAATTTTAGCGGAACGAAGACATTTAAAGGGAATTACAGTGAGGTTTTGCCATGTGGTATGCAAGGTAACACTTCTTTCCTGACCTTCTCAAAAAAATTTTCAGATAATAAAAAAAAAAAAAAAAAAAAAAAAAAAATTTTCAGCCGAGCTCTATCACTTAGTAGTGTGTCACCGACTAAACCTGGTTTGCTAGGATTGCACTTACATGCTGAATGTGGCCCCAGGGAGGCTGCAAGGTAGGAGCTGTGGCCATCTTGGGGGCCTTGCTACATCTGGGCCACACATATTTCAGTCTTTTTATTTTTTTTTATTTTTAAGTAATGAGCATGCATTATTTAAGTTATCAGCAAAAAAATACTTTTTTTAAGTTACCTGCACCTAAGAACATGGAGTTGAGAGTTATTTTCTTTTTATGTTTATTTATTTTTGAGAGAGAGAGCAAGGGAGGGTCAGAGAAAGAGGGGGATAGAGGATGTGAAGCGGGCTCTGTGCTGACAGCAGACAGCCCGATATGGGGCTCGAACTCACAAACCGTGAGATCATGACCTGAGCTGAAGTCAGACCCTTAACCACCTCAACCACCCAGGTGCCGCGAGAGTTATTTTCTTACCTTACTCAGTAGAACATGGCATAGAGACCCTTGTGCTTATGGCGGGGAATTGAGTCCTGCAATTGGTTATGAACCAGTTGGGTCTGTTTAGAAGAGTGTTCTGGGAGCACCTGGGTGACTCAGCCAGTTAAGCATCCGACTCTTGATTGGACTCAGGTAAAGATCTCACGGTTGGTGAGTTGGAGCCCTGCATCGGGTCCTGCACTGACATCACGGAACTTGCTTGTGATTTTCTCTCTCCCTCTCTCTCTGCCCCTCCCCTGCCTGCACTCTCTCTCTTGCAAAATAAATACACATTTTTTAAAAAGGAGTGTTCTGTTACAGAAGACAAGCTCCCTAAAACTGCTTGTCTCCTACTATTGTGGGTTTAAAATTTTTTTTAAGTTTATTTATTTATTTTGAGAGAGAGAAAGAGAGAGAGAGCAGGGGAGGGGCAGAGAGAGAGGGAGAGACAGAATCCCAAGCGGGGCTCGGTCTCACAAAAATGAAATAGTGACCTGAGCCGAAATCAAGAGCCAGATGCTTAACTGACTGAGCCACCCATGTGCCCCTACCATTGTGCTTTGATTACAAACTTTTGACAGAACCTTTTTGCATGTGTTCAGAAACCTCAAACATACTGATAAGACCTCCTCAAAACCAGCTGTGTAAAGACATCAGCACAAACTTGCCCTGTGGTTCACATTCCTGAGATAGTGCTGATCCTGTAGACTAGAAAGCTTGGGACGGATGGCATTCGGGTGTCTGGCATGTTCCTCCAACAGGATGCAAATATGGTTTCCTATTACAGCTCAAGTAGGAGAGGTAAGGTCCAGGCCCTGGACCTTTGAACAGCAAAGTTTTATTGCGGTATGATTCACAGATCATTAAAATTCACCCATTCTAAGTACTTTCTGGTGAGTTTATTGAGATGCACGACCATCACTATAACCCAGTCTGGGAACAGTTTTTACCCCCTCCCCTACCCATTTACAATTAACCCCCACTCCCACTCCTAGCTCCACAAACAACCACTAACCTACTTGCTGTCTCTATAATTTGCCTTCTCTGGGCATTTCGTATAAAGGGAATCATACGGGGTGTGTGTGTGTGTGTGTGTGTGTGTGTGTGTGTGTGTGTGTTTTCTGTTTGGCTTCTTTCCGCGAGCATAATGTTTTTGGGGTTCATCCACATTGTAGCATGTGTCATTCCTCAATTCCTTTTCATCGCTAAGTAGTGTGGATAGAACACATTTTGTTTATCTGTTCACCAGTTGATAGATTTTGAGTTGCTTCCATGTGGTGGCTATCACGAATGCTGTTGCCGCTGAACATTCACGTGTGCTTCTGTGAGTGGTGGTATGTTTTCATTTCTCTCGGGTAAATACCGCGGAGAAGGATTGCTGATGAGGAGCGAGGTTTCAGCACATGGTAAAATGTGAAGACGTATCACTATGTTAAATAACAGGGCTTTGTTGTTATTCATGACTATTCTAAGGCGCAGGGATGTCGTTATGACTCCTGTTCTATCTGCCAGTACTAGTCCCGTTAGATCAGGGTTCCTTTGACCTCAGCGATATTGAGATTTCAGGCCAGATAATTGCTTTGTTGTTTGGGGTGGGGAGAGGAGGGTGTGGGATGTTGAACAGCACCCCTGACCACTATCTGCTAGATGCCAGTAGCATACTCCCTCCTCCTGCTCCAGTTGTGATAACCAGAAATGCCTCCAGACATTGCCAAGGGGTCCCTGGGGAGCAAAATCGCCCCGGGACAAAAATCACTGTATTAGACTTCACTTAATAAATGGAAGATATTCCAATCCCACTTGCTCACTGGCTGAGCACATGGCCAGTTCTGGCTTCCACACTCAGAGTAGGTGTGTGGGTCCTGTCTTGGAATGCTCAGCATTGACATCCTACATGTTACTTTATTTAATTTGTTCTAAATCAGTAGTTCCCTTGTGGTTTGGTGTGTATGTGTTTGTTCTCAAACTGGGCCAAGAGAAGAAGTGGAGGGTTGCAGATGGCACAGCCTGTAGTCTCTATTTAATTCAGATGAGTCTATCCTGGTGGAATTTATTCCAAAAGTATGAGTTTAAGACAACATGTAATAGGTACCCAGAGTGTTTACACAGCTCTGCTTACAAGAAGCACGATACAAAATAAAGTGGATATTTGTTGGTTTTGTGTGTGTGTGTGTGGTTTGTTATACTGCCAGGTATGTACTTCTCTCTTAACAAACAGCACTCTGCTTGCATTTTGAGGAACTTCTCCCTGACTGTGGGCAGCTGGTTGGTGGAGTAGAAAATCCAGCCCAAAGGGGTTCTGCAGCCCCTGCTGACAGATTCCTCCTCTCCAGCTCCAGAGGGTGGACACATCTTTCAGTTATCTATTGCTGTGCAACCAACAATCCCAAACTTAGAAGCTTAAAACAACAATGATCTATAATTTCTTATGAGTCTGTGGATTAGCCATCTGATAGATCTTCTGGTCTCGCTTGGGCTCATCCACATGGTTGCCTCCAGTTGGCTGGGCTGGGCTGAGCTAGATGATCCAAGAATGGTCTCATTCAATACTTGACAGTGGGTGCTGACTATATCATCTGGAGAACCCCAGTTCTCTTGAATGTAGCCTCTCACTCTTCAGTAGGCTACTCCTACAGCATGGTAGTTTTAAGGTTTGGGGAGTGTAAGGGCAGAGGTTGCAAGGGTTCTTAAGACCTAACCTGGAGCTCACTCATCATGTCTGCCATGTTCTGTTGGTCAAGGCAAGTCATAAGGCCAACTCCAATTCAAGGGGGTGGAAAAATAGACTCCACTCCAGCAACATCACATTACAAAGAGGGGTGACCAGAAGAAAATGTGATTAATTGAGGGCTATTCTTACAGTGATCTAACACAGCAAGTGACCCAACCCATTCCAATTAGATACTCTCTCCTAGGACTCCAGAGCAAGTTCTTCAGGCTCTCTTGACACTTTAGAGAGTATTCACTCTCTAAGGGATTTCTTAAGCCTCTTCAGATGTGTGTATGTGTGTGTGTCGGGGGGGGGGGGTCGGGGAGGGGAAGGGGGTATTTGGCTTGGGTTGGCCAGCATTGATTTCTGTCACTTGCAACCAAAGAATTCTAATTATATGTATATTGGGTCTATTGAGTTGAAGACCCTTCCCAGATATTGCCATATAAGTACATACACTCACTTTTCTGTAAATTGTAGGAGGTAGACACCAAGTTCTGGAGAATTGTTTTGTCCCCATTCCTGAGTCCAGTGGTGGTTCCCTTTGTCTATGTCTATACAACGTGATCCCAACTCCTTGACCATACTTTTTGGGACGAGAAGGAGAAACTGACCCTACCGAGCCCAATCAGATTACTTCTCCCAGCACTTGAAATCAGGACACAAGAGTCCATCAAGCTCTACCTACCTATGAATGAGGCCTTGTAAACTCAAGGACTAAAGATGATTACCTTCCACTCAATGCAGAAAAAGAGAGAGAGTAAGCTGATGTGCAGAAAGAAAGAAGGTGCTGAGAGGAGAGACTTGAGAGACAATGTAGCATCTAAAAAGGAACCTAAGAGATGTTTGACTTCTGAGAACTTTCTGGTCCCTGGTTCTTGTCTCGGCCGTAGGGATTGGTTCAGGAATCAGCAAAGGCTGAATTCAGGTCAATAAGAGAGAATGAATTCCAGGACTCACATAAGAGATATCAGAAGATATATTCTTTCTTCCCCCTGATGGTGTGGCATGAAGATGTGAAATGTGCTAAAAATAGCAGAATCTGGAACAGTCCTAGGACCACTCAGTAAACTCTGAAGAAGATGCCAACACTACAGAAGTTAGAATGAAGAGGTCAAAAGAAAGCATGTGCTTGGAGACAGTTTGCAAGCCATTGAATCAAGCCTTACCTGGAGGGATGTCTGCATATAGACTTTCAGTTATGTGAGCAAATAGCTAACAAATTCCCCTGTATTGTTCAAGCCATCTGGAGTTAGGCTGAAGCCAAAAGCATCCTCATTGACAACTATCTCTTATAACCTATTACTTTTTTAGGGAGTAACAGATGGGAGAAAATTCAAGCCATGTGCCATTGAAGAGGACCTAACTCCCAAAGCAAGACTTGTAGGCTCTCTTTGCCCTATAAGGGGTATTCACAGATCCTGGGTGAGCCCTTCAGTTACAGAAACCATGTGTGTGAGTCTCCAATGAACCCTATTAGATTGCCCTACAAATGCAAGAACTCAGTAAATGTGCTGATTGATTGGAAATTTTCATTCTGATCTAGTCTTTGAAAATCATTCCTGGGGCACCTGGGTGGCTCGGTCAGTTAAGCATCCGACTCTTGATTTTGGTTCAGGTCATGATCTCACGGCTTGTGAGTTCGAGCCCTATACCGGGCTCTGCTCTGATGGTGCGGAGCATGCTTAGGATTCTGTCTCTCCTCTCTGCCCCTTCTCCACTTGTTCTCTCTCTCTCAAAATGAGTAAATAAACATTAAAAAAAAATCATTCCTATCGTTTGGGTCTTTAGGTTTGAAGAAGTAGGCGAAAACAAACAGAGTATGTATCTTAGGGCTCATTCTGGACTCTTGCAACCCACCAAAAGCTCAGAAACTCATTTATTTTGCATCTCTGGCCATTGATAAACATAACTCTCCTTGCACAATGGTGCCCCACAGGAAGGATTCAGAAACAATTTGGGACCTCCAACTATAAACAGAATCGTGGCTGAGCTTGTGGGAACTAATTAGATAATTCACTTTAATCTCTTCCTGCTGCTAATTGATGAAAAGGAAGTGTGTGCTCCATTTTATGCATAAGGCAAATTGAGGCATATGGTGTTGACAGACTCAGCTATGGAGTGAAAAACTCTAGCAAGGACACTCACATTTGATGCTGCACTGAGCTATTAAATCACCTTTGTAAATCATATATTTTCTACCTGCCAAGACACCTAAAAATAGAGCTGGAGGCTCCTGAGGGGCCAAAAGGGGTAGGCCAAAAAGAAGAAAAAAAAAAGGCCAGGGGCATCTTAAAATTATAAATCTAGTTTAAATGATCAGGACATGCATTATAGTGACACAGTGCAGGGACCTCATTAGTGACTGACTTTTAAAGAGTTATTAGAATTGTCCAAAAATGAATACTGATCCTTCCACAATTTCATGGGTAGAATCAAATATCATGAGTAAGTATGCAAACTAGCAGGTGCTCACATGCCCAGGGTCTAAAGAAAATAAATCAAGAAGCTATTCTAAGATACCTTTCAATAAATTTTGCTTTCTCCTTTCCTAGCATTGGGTTCCATTTAGTTCAATAAGCATTTATTGTCTACTACATGCATAGTACTGGGCATTTTGCTTCTATTTGTATGATAGTCAGCTGTTACCTCAATGTTCTCATTAAGTTCTTCCAAGTAGAATACTGTATGAGTTTCCTAAGGTTGCCATAACAAAGTACCATAGACAGAGCAGTGTGAACAATAGAATTTATCCTTTTACAGTTCTGGGGGGCTAATAGTCCCAAGTAGAGGTACCTACAGATCCATGCTCCCCCCAAAGGCTCTAGGGAAAAAAAATCTCTCTTGGCCTCTCCCAGCTTCTGGTGGCCATGGTGTTCCTTGGTTTGCGGCCGCATCACTCCAATGTCTGCCTCTGTCTTGAGGTGGCCTTCTCCACATGCATGACTTCTCTGTGTCCTCTCCTCATTTTATAGACCCCAGTCATTGGATTAGGACCTGCCTAAATCCGGGATAATTTCCTCTTGAAATCCTTAACCAGTTAGATCTGCAAAAGCCCTATTTCCAGATAAGGTCACATTCTGAGGCACATGGCTCTTTGCAGGCGGGATACTATTCAACATACTAAAAACGCTGTGTCACAAAAGCATGAGTAAGCAATGCCAATTTCACCAAAGCTTTGGGGAGGGTGGAGAAGGAGGTTGGGATTACTCACCCCACAGCAGATACCTTGAAGTCTCTCTGTCACAGGTTGGGTTCTTGGAAAACGACTCTAAGATGGAGATTAGCATAATGGACATTTATTTTTTTTTCTTATTTTTTTTAAATGGACATTTATTAAGGAGTGCTGGGGCGCCTGGGTGGCTCAGTCGGTTGAGTGTCCGACTTTGGCTCAGGTTGTGATCTCACAACTCGTGAGCTCGAGCCGGCATGGGGCTTTGTGCTGACAGCTCAGAGCCTGGAGCCTGCTTCAGACTCTGTGTCACCCTCTCTCTGCCCCTCCCCTGCTTGTGCGTGCGCGATCTCTCTCTCTCTCTCTCTCTCTCTCTCTCAAAAATAAACATTAAAAAAAAATGAATGCTCTCAGTGTCTCAACCCTTGTGAAAGGGGGCAGGAGGAGGAACATAGGAGTTGGGTTGTGATGCAGTCACGTCAGAAGCCTCAGTTTGTCACCAGCTAGACCCCAACATCTGACTTTTATTGCTCATGTGCCTGTACCCAATTAACCATTGTCCCACATTTTTCTTTAAGCTCTTCTTTCCAGCTTAACTTTTAACTCAGGGAAAAGACTCTATGGACATAACATCTATAATGGAAACCAAAACAACCCCTCAAGCAATAGTGACCACCCGGACAAAGAGTTCTGGCAGCCCATACCACCCAAACCAAGTTGAGTTTACCTCCTGATTCACACCTGTACATATAAACCATGGAATGAGCCACAGAGTGATGGATAGCTGCCTTTACCTCATTATAATATGAAAATCTCTGCCCAAGGTGGAGCACAAGCCTCATTTACATAGCATACAGTGTATGTACAGGCATGTTTCCTTCAGGTGCATGCACAACCTTATGCCCACCTCTACATATGATGACAAAGCTCCCTCCCCTTTCTAAATACTCATGCTAACCCTAAATAAAAAGAACCCATTCACTCTTGCTCAGGGATCATGGCTTTGGAAAATATTCCCCGTGAACTCCTTTTTTTTTTTTTAAGTTTTTATTTATTTTTAGACAGAGAGAAATAGAGAGAGAGAGCAAGTGGGGGAGGGGCAGAGAGAGAGAGAGAGAGAGAGAGAGAGAATCCCAAGCAGCACGGAGACTGACATGGGGCTCAAATTCACGGATCATCAGATCATGACCTGAGCCAAAATCAAGAGTCAGATGCTTACCCAACTGAGCCACTCAGTGCCCCACTGTGATCTCCTTATTTGCTGCAAATAGTTTCCTTGTGTGACAACTTTCCTTGGTGTCGTTTCCATCACAAGGAGCGAACTCACATTTAGTACAGTTACACATTGACCCCCTGAAGAATTCTGGAGCTGGGATAGCCCTTCAGGGCCCTTATGTCTCCCACTGATTATTGGATTCCCAGGAAGGGGGCGTGACCTATGGTGAAGCAGCTCTCTACAGGAAAGGCAATCCCCATGAGGGTCTGGCAGCTTAGGGCTGCCAGCCAGCAGTCTCCCAGCCCCTGGAGGAGACATCACAGTGTCTACCAAACCTCCATTGTCATTTTTCTCTTCCCGTGGCTGCTATCAGTCAAGTCTCCTTTTTTCTCCTGTCTCCTAATAGTGCTGAGGGCCCCTCACATTCCTTACCCCCACTGAAGCTTCTTCCTCCAAACCCACCCACAAAGAAACTGAATTACTGTTAGCTAGAATGCAAAGGGAAGTTGCTCCAATAAGAAGGTTGTCTAGTCACCGTTAGCTAGGATGCAAAGGGAATCCAGTAAGAGGACTGAAAGCTATCTGCAGAAGGCAGGATGGAAGGAATGTGTTTTGTTTTGCAGAACCAACAGCTCCAGCCAAGGAAACAACCACTAAGTGTTTTACCTGATGGCCCTTTGCTAGGGGTGTCTCGCCTGATAGTCCCTTACCTGAGCCAGTTTGAGCGGGAGTGGAGCTGAGAACCAATGCAGAAGCCTCCCTGAGTTATCCGGAAGTTACCTTTAACTAATTATAATACTAAGATTTCTATAGATTACGACTATAATACCAGGAGTTTTCCATCATTTTTTGAACGTATGAAATATGGGCTAGCATGTTGACATGCTAGGAATGCCCAATTGTACCAAAAATGCCTATGCAATCTCCCGCCCCCGCCCCCCCACCCCCCCCCCCCCGCCTATACAATGAATGAAAGCTTCATGTACTAACCCCATGGGAAGAAGGTGCTTTGAGAGCTATCTTGTTGTCCCCTTACTTGTAACAAGTCATAAAAAGGTCTTTGTTTTCAACACTTCCTTCGGTTGTGTTCAACATGATGCACCCTAAGTGGCGAACCCCTTGAGTTTGGTTATATTAACACTGATGCTACCTCCTTAGAAGACATTGAAGGGAGTAATAAATGGCAACCAAGGCGTTTGTTAACGCTGCTTATTGTATAATGAAGTGAGTGCTGGATTTTGAGGACGAAGACAGAGTCTAAGTGCTAGCTCCACCACTAGCTGTGTAACCTTGGGAAAATCACTAGCCCCTAAGACTTGAGGGCAAGGACCATGTCTTTTTTATTTGTCATTGATTATGCAGCACCCAGGATCGTGCCCAGCACGTAGCAGGTTTTTAGTAAATATTCCCTGAGTATATGAAGGAAGGAACAAGTCGTGCCTGAGTATCGGTTTCCTTGGAGTAATATTTGATTAGTTAAGGATAGGCTACGCAGTTATGCCCAAAATGTGGTCCCCATACCACCAGCAACAGCGTCCAGGAACCTGTTAGAAATGCAAATTATTGGATCCCACCCTAGATCTGCTGAATCAGAAACTGTAGAGGAAAGGTCCAGCATTTTTCATTGAGAACCAGTGGGCTAGGTTATACCAAGGTAACCAACTCAAAATCTCAGTGGCTTAATATAACAAAGCTTATCTCTTGTTCATACCATCTCCTGTTGACAAGTTAGTCATCATACTTATTCAGGGTTTCAGGCTGCCATCTTGAAAGCTGATGGTTTCCAAGACCAAGGGAAAAAGATGTTGAATCATGGACTAGTTCATTAAAGCTCCACCCAAGTGTGCGTGATGTCACTTCTGCTCACAATTCACCATCCAAAGCAAGTCACAAGGGCACATTCAACTCCAAGAGAGAGGGGAAGAGCACCACATCTATTCTGTAGGACTGTTGAAAGAATCAAATTAAATATCAAATAGAGAAGCCTTCTGAGAACTGTTAAAAGCTATCACAATTTAAGGGATTATTTCTGTTATTTCTTCTCTTGGTATAAAAGGGTTTGTTCTCTGGCTGTTTTGCTCATTGTCACTTTGTTAAGGAATGGCTCAGGATGTGGAAATATAATGTTGAATTCTAAAGTAGGAAGTCACTAAATAGATAGATGGATAGATAGGGCGGGAAGTCACAACCCGTAAGATAAGTTCAGAATTTACCAGATATTTCTCTTAAAAGAAGCTGGCTTTGAGAAGAAAAAAATGATAGAAATCTGTAAAAATTATGATCCACACAGTACTTGGCACACAGAAGGTATTTGATACTTTTTGTTAGGCACATTTTGTGATTTTTTTTCCCCCAACTATTGATACAAATTATTGGTCTCACAGTTGCAAAGATTGGATTGTTTGGAACAATCTTCTTGCTGCTGATCAATTAGATGTAGGGTTCATCTGACTGGCTCCTTGGACAGTATATAGAAGTGGAAGTCCAACCAGAGCTTAAATCCCAGCTCCCACTTATTAACTGGGTAACCAGAAACAAGCTATTTAAACTTCTCTCTCTCTCTCTCTCTGTTTTATCTGAAAAATGAGGATAATAATACTACTTGCTTCACAAGTTTGTTTTAATGATTAAATGCAATAAAACTTGTTAAATGCTTAGAACAGTATATGTACATAGTAAGTATACAATAAATGTAATCTATTATGTTAGTTTTAAACTTAGAATAAAATCCAACCTGTCTAATAGCCTACAGAACCTGCTAGAACATTTCCCACCTTCCATCTTGTCTTCACTACTCCTTACTAACTTACCACTCGAAAACTACACTGACCTTCTCTGACTTTTTTTTTAAGATTATTTTTAAGATTTATTTTTGAGAGAGACAGAGACAGCGTGAGCTGGAGAAGGCAGAGAAAGGGAGAGAGAGAGGATTCCAAGCAAGCTCTGCACCATCAGAGCACAGCCTGATGAGGGGCTTGAACTCACGAACCGTGAGATCATGACCTGAGCCAAAACCAAGAGTCAGACACTCAAACGACTGAGCCACCCAGGCGCCCCTGACCTTCTTTTTCTTAAATATAACAAGCTTGGTTCCTGTCTCAGGGCTTTTGTACCTGCCCTTCCCTCTCTGCGGATGGCTAGCTCCAACTTGTAGTTCACTATTGGTCCAAATATGCCCTCCTTATTCAAAGATCAAATCATCATGTTGCACACCTGAAGCTAATATAACGTTCTATGTCAATTATGTATCAATTAAAAAATGTGTCCTCCTATGGGGCGGGGGTGGGGGGGGCACACAATCGGAAATTAGCCATACTAGTTATTTAGTGTTCTTTCCCACCATCCTGGCATTTTTCCTCTCTATAACCATCTTGTTCATCCGTTTACCAGTTTATCTTTCTCATCATTTATATAATATCATTTTCTTAAGAACAGGCACCTTGAATGTTTCCTTTACCCCTGGAACTAAAAACTCCTAAACAATGCCCAAAGCATAAGACAGCACCCTATAAATGTATGTCGAATGAAGGATTCAGGGCCCTGCTTCCCATTTGAGATATTGGCACTCGGCTCTGTGAGAATATCTCCTCTATAAACTTGAGGTGACAATGAATTTCTGCAGCAGAAACGCTTTTCACATTAACGGGATGGATCCAAAAATGAAGTGCATCTTGGAGCCATGTGTTGAGGAAGTGCCATTTTTAACAAAGGGCTTGCAGGGTCACCCTTCCAGCTGATCCACATCACAGCCTCGCTACAGATGCCCAGCAAAATATCGTACTCACAGTCAAATTATTTTTGCACATTACTATACGAGAGCCATACACGATGTCCTAACAATTGTGTATAGATTTGTGTAGAGAAAAATAACATTTCTTGTAGGTTGTTTGTTAATATTCTAATTTCAGAAGAATTGCAAGCTCGTTGTAAAAAATTTGGAGGATAGAGAAAAGCACAAAAAAAACACCAATCTTCCAAACAGTGGAATATTTTTATGTATGTACTTTCCAATTTTTTTCTATGAATGTTTTAAAAACATAGAATGTTTTCTATGAATGTTTTAAAATCTGTACTGTCTAAACTGTCTTGGAGTTGAAATTTTCCCTTAGATGTATATCATGGATGTTATTATTTACTTTTCTTTCACAAAAAAAGTTTATATATTATGATCTACTGAAATAATTTTAAGTTATATAAAAATATGTGCCCATGGGAAAAAAATTCAATTTTAGAGAAGAGTAGAAAAGGCAAAAAAAAAAAAAAAAAAAAAACCCTTCATGCTACTCCTGCTGCAGAGGGTTTCTTCTGTATCCTTCCAGAATATTCTGTTTCTATATACACACAAATAAAATCACTGTATTGTTGTTCAACAAGTTATTATTTAATGTAACAATATATTTTATATATATTTCATATATATTTCTATGGCTGCATGGTGAACTGTTACATAAATACGCAATATTGATTTATTTATTTATTTACTTAAATAAAATATTTAAATATTTTAATAAAAATATTTTTAGGGGCGCCTGGGTGGCGCAGTCGGTTAAGCGTCCGACTTCAGCCAGGTCACGATCTCGCGGTCCGGGAGTTCGAGCCCCGCGTCGGGCTCTGGGCTGATGGCTCAGAGCCTGGAGCCTGTTTCCGATTCTGTGTCTCCCTCTCTCTCTGCCCCTCCCCCGTTCATGCTCTGTCTCTCTCTGTCCCAAAAATAAATAAACGTTGAAAAAAAAATTAAAAAAAAAATTTTTTTATTTTATTTAAATAAATAATGTTTTATTTTTAGTTATTTTGAGAGAGAGGTAGAGAGAGAGAGCAAGGGAAGTGCAGAGAGAGAGAGAGAGAGAGAGAGAGGGAGAGAAAGAATTCCAGCCAGGCTATGTGCTCACAGCAGGGGGCTCAGTCCCACGAACCATGAGATCATGACCTGAGCTGAAACCAAGAGTCGGATGCTCAACCATTTGAGCCAACCAGGTGCCCCAATAGGCAATGGTTGTTTTAACTAGTCTCCACTCTGATACTTTTGTAATTCTTACTTCTTTGATATTATACACAATGATGATATATTCTCCTTCTCTATTGCTCTGTGTCTCTTTCACAGGTTGATAGACATGCATGCAAGATATCTATCTATCTATATCTCTTGTAAATTGCTTCGAACAGTGCCCACATGTAATGTGTGGTGCAGTGTAGTTTCTTAATCTCACCAATACTGACATGTTGCACCAGGTAACATTTTGTTGCAGGGAGATTTTCTGTACTTTGTAGAATGTTTACCATCATCCCTGGCCTCTACCCATTAGATGCCACTACATCGTCCTTCCTAGTTATTGCAACCAAAAAGTGTGTCCAGACATTGTCAAATGTCCCCTGGGTACAAAATGCTCCCTTACCTTCCCAACCCCCATCCCTTGTGGAGAACCACCGAGATCCTGTTTTTAATTTTTTTTTTTCAACGTTTATTTATTTTTGGGACAGAGAGAGACAGAGCATGAACGGGGGAGGGTCAGAGAGAGGGAGACACAGAATCGGAAACAGGCTCCAGGCTCTGAGTCATCAGCCCAGAGCCCTACGTGGGGCTTGAACTCACGGACCGCGAGATCGTGACCTGGCTGAAGTCGGACGCTTAACCGACTGCGCCACCCAGGCGCCCCTGAGATCCTGTTTTTAACTCCCCAAGTGAATCTGATATGCAAGCAAAGTAGAAAATCACTGATGTAAATAATGCTACAATAAATGTTTTGGTGTTTTTTGTTTGTTTTTATTTTAGTTTTTAAATTTTTAAAAGGTATAATTGACATACAACATTATATCAGCTTCAGGGGTACGAGATAATGATTAGATATTTGTATATATATTATGAAATGATCACCTAATATATCTGGTTAATATCTGTCACTGTATATAGTTACAGAATTTTTTCTTGTGATTAGAACTTTTAAGATCTACCCTCTTAGCAACTTTAAAATACTCAATACAGTGGTACCTGGGTGGCCCAGTCGGTTAAGCGTCTGACTCTTGATCTTGGCTCAGGTCCTGTTCTCACGGTTCATGGGATTGAGCCCCCATCAGGCTCTACACTGACAGCGACAAACCTGCTTGGGATTCTCTCTCTCTCTCTCTCTCTCTCTCTCTCTCTCTCTGCCTCTCCCCTGCTCACATGCGCGCTCTCTCTCTCTCAAGATAAACAAACTTAAAAAAATAATAAAATAAAATCTGCAATACAGTATTAATTACAGTCTCCATGCTGTACATCACATTCCCATTATTTATTTTATAACTGGAGGTTTGTACCTTCTCGCCCCCTTCACCAGTTTTGCCCACTCTCCACCCCTTGCCTCTGGCAGCCAGCAATCTGTTCTCTGTGTCTATGAGCTTGTTTTTTAGTTTTAGTTCTAGATTTCACATATAAGTGAGATCACGTGGTATTTGTCTTTCTCTGTCTGACTTATTTCATTTAGCACAATGCCCTCAAGGTCCATCCATGTTGTAGCAAATGGCAAGATTTCCTTTTTTATGGCTGAGTGATATTCCACATGATACACATGTGCACACACACACTCACACACACACACATACACACACACACACCACATTTTCTTTATCCGTTCATTTGTTGATAGACATCTAGGTTGTTTCCATATCTTGGCTATTGTAAATAATACTGTAATGAACATAGGGATATGCGTATCTTCTTGAGTTGGTGTTTTCATTTTCTTCATATAAATACCCATTAGTTGAATCCTATGGTAGTTCTATTTTTCTTTTTTAAAATTTTTTCAAGTTTATTTATTTATTTTGAGAGAGAGAGAGAGAGAGAGCACAAGTGGGGGAGGGGCAGAGAGAGAGAAGGAGAGAGAGAGAATCCCAAGCAGGCTTCCCACACAGCATGGAGTCTGTCTCAGGGCTCAGTATCACAGCCACAAGATCATGACCTGAGCCAAAATCAAGAATCAGACGCTTAACTGACTGAGCCACCCAGGCACCCTTAATTCTTTGTTTTCAATAAAATTGATGGAGGACAAAATTGAATTTAGCTGAGAGTTCAATGTAATAATTTTATTTATTTGTTTGTTTATTTTTAATGTTTTTATTTATTTGAGAGAGAGTGAGAGTGGGGAAGGTGCAGAGAGAGAGGCAAACCGAGGATCCAGAGCGAGCTCTGTGCTGAGACCAGAGAACCTGATGCAGGGCTCAAGTCACGAACAGTGGGATCATGACCTGATCTGATGACACTTAACTGACTGAGCCACCCAGGCACCCCCAGAACAATTTTTATGGTAAGAAAGCCATTTAATACTTAAATGTATATAATTTTTTTTTGCAGGGTGGCCTATTAGGTAATCAATAGTAGACTTTTAAGCACAAAACTGTTTACATTGGAATAAAACTCTTCAGGGAAAGTAGAATAGAAATATAACTTAAAATAGAAAGAGAAATGAGTAAAATTTTTGGTTTTTAATAAAGAGCTTGTTGATTTTTTTTTTTAATGCTTTACTTTTTGAGCGAGAGTGAGAGAGAGTGTGTGTGCATGCCATGGGAAGGGCAGAGAGAGACAGGAAGGGAGAAAATGCCAAGCAGGCTCTGCACAGACAGCACAGAGTCTGACACAGGGCTCAATCTCACAATCATGAGATCATGACCTGTTGCTCTCTGTGAATTTAAAACAAGAAACAAAATGGGACACCTGGGTGGCTCGGTCGGTTAAGTGTCGGACTTTGGCTCAGGTCACAATCTCACGGTCCATAGTTTCAAACCCTTGCGTCAGGTTCCGTGCTGACAGCTCAGAGCCTGGAGCCTGCTTGGGATTCTGTGTCTCCTTCTCTCTCTGCCCCTCCCCCGCTCGTACTGTCTCCTCTCTCAAAAATAAACATTAAGAAAAAAGTTTTTAAATAAATAAAAAATAAAAAAAGAAACAAAAAATTGACTTGATGTGTTTGCCAATTTCTGTGGTGTAAATAGGCCCATTGTGGACAACTTCAAGTTATCAGTGTGATGTCAATGAACAGGGAGGTGGGAAGAGATGTATACAGCTGGCTCTTGGTGGCTGCTGGGGTCTGGCTCCAGCCCACTATGGCCTCGTACAAATGTTTGAAATGATTGTAGAATTCAGGTCCAAGTCCTGCATCTGATAGTGAGAACTTAATGTATTCCCATTAGATTGAGTCTATGTTAGCAAAGTAGACAACAGACAATTAAGTGATGAATTTGGCCCATGAGTTCAGATGGTATAACGAACATTTTGAAAGAGAACAAAGATGGCAAGTAAAGATGAGGGCCTCTGTCCTCCGACGTGCTTATTCTGAATGCCCAGTGTCCTAGAATAGTATCAGCCCACCACTCAGTGTAGTATAACCTGACTTCAGAGACTCTAGCCTTGACTTTGACACCTGCAAGATATCCAGCCTTGAGCAGCCCAGCTCCCTTACATTTCTGTGCCTTATTTCCCCCCCATGAATTGGGGAGGAAAAGAGGTATATTTTTTCACCAGGGAGCTGTGCAGAGCAGTCCATGGGACCAGGTACTGCAGAAAGGCCATCCGCCCCGCCAATTCACACAAAGCCCCAGAATGACAAGTCAGCTGACTCCAGCTCTGCCCACACTCAAGACGATTTCAAGACTTTAATAATCATTGCACCCAGCACAGAACAGAATTGCATCACTTGGCTTGCTAAGCAGTTTCCCACTGACAGCGGTCAAAATAAGAATGAGTTTTCCTCCTTCCCAACATAAAAAAAGAAACATATAAGATCAGGTTCCAGAGAGAAAATCACTCCTACCTGCAGAAAACATTCAATTCCATTGTTCAGGGATTGTTTAACCAGTTTAAGAATTTCCTAAACCAGTAGTTCTCAATCCTGCCTGCAAACCAGAATCACCTAGAGGGTGATTTAAAAAATACAGGGTCCCACCTACAGGGATTTGGGCTCAAGTGGTCTAGGGTGGGGTCTGGGAATTTTTTTAAATGTTTATTTATTTTGGAGGCAGGGAGGGGCAGAGAGAGAGGGAGAGACAGAATCCCAAGCAGGCTCCACACTGTCAGTGCAGAGTCTGATTCAGGGCTTGAACCCGCAAACGGTGAGATCATGACCTGAGCCGGATGCTTTAACCAACTGAGCCACCCAGGTACCCCTGGGAATCTCTCTCTCTCTCTCTCTCTCTTTTTTTTTTTTTTTTTTAACTATCCAGGTAATTCTAATGTGCAACCAGATCTGAAAGCCACTGACTTAAACCAGTAGTTCCTAAACTTTAACATGCAGCAGAGTCACTTGGGGAAAGCTTATTAAGCATTCAGGACCTCGGTCCCTGCCCAGAGATTATAATTGGGCAGGCTTAGAGTAGGGACCCTGGAATCTACAGGTATTCTGATGCTGTCTTCCACTGTTATTTTTAAGGTCTTTTTTTTTTTTTTAACCATTCCAGTCATATTTGCAATAGAAAGAGAAAGAGAAAAGGAAAGCAGTTGATATTTGAATCCATTAGTTTTGTAGATTCTCCAAAACGCATTGAGGGACCTGGGTGAAGGTATTGACTGTAAAAAGGTTTGGGATAAGCAGTCAAATGCACTTTAACCTGGCAGGGCACACACTCGTGCACAGGTACACATGTTTCCTGCCATGAAGCCAATATGTCCACACTGATTGTTAAAATGTTGAAACACTTCCATCCCAGTTAGTAAATAGCTGCCCCCTTCAAGGTGTTCCTCCTGCCCTCCACCCCCATGCTACTCTTGAGGCAGAATAGGGAAAGCAAGAGGGATTTGACTCCTGCGAAGCCAGTGATTTAAGGCAAGCGTTAAAAGGTACACTTAGAGACAAGTACCTCCTTCTGGGAGAGAGGACAAATAAGAGAAAACAGCCATCGGGGAGTAGTGGTTGTCTGGGCAAAATTAGAAGTCACAATTCAAAGCCTACTTGCACAAGTATTTCCCTGAGCCCCGAAAGAATGTCCACCTTGGAAAAAGGCATCCTGTGGCTGTCTTGGGTCCACCAAAAAGTAACGACCACAATATAATGACCATGGGACCAATGGATGCTTATCCACTCCCAGACCCCCACCCTTTGCAAAAGTGCCTTTATAGGCTATGCAGGCTACCCTTTGGGGAGCAACTTCTTTTCTCTTGTCAGCTCCCTTATATACGAGCTATCTCTAATAATAAATTCTGCCTGCTTTCTTTCTCTTGAGTTCAGTGTTCCTTTCTATGACATTGAGATTCAAGAACCCAGTCTTCGGCATCCAGTAACCCTACCACCCAGTCCTTTCTGCAGTGATTCTCCCCACACACCCGACACAAGAGCATCTCAATCTTCTGAGTTCCAATTGACCTGGTCAACGTGCCCTACTGCTGTTGAATATATTAAACATCCCACCCGCCCCTCTCTACAATAGAAACATGCTACTGGAAGTTTCTACCGAGGGGTATGGAGGCAAAGAGAAGGGAATGATTAACTTCTACCTGGAGGAGTCGAGGAAGGACTTGAAAAATAAATAGCTTTTGAATTAGACCCCAAAAGATGAGGAGGTTCTCAGCAGGTGGGGATAAGAAAGTATTTTAGACAGTGAGCAAAAGTACAGAGGTGTACACAGTAGTGAGGAGAAGGGGGTAGCTGACAAGAAGAAGGGTATGGGACAAGAAGAAGGTTTGAACAGGCTTGAAAGAGAGGCGCCTGGGTGGCTCAGTCAGTTAAGCATACGACATTGGCTCAGGTCATGATCTTACAGTTCGTGGGTTCGAGCCCCACATCGGGCTCTGCGCTGACAGCTCAGAGCCTGGAGCCTGCTTCGGATTCTGTGTCTCCCCCTCTCTCTGCCCCTCCCCTGCTCATGCTCTGTCTCTCTCTGTGTCTCTGTCTCTCTCTCTCTCAAAAATAAATAAACATTCGAGACTCACTGTTAATTTACACAGGAGGGAATGGTCCAAAGATTGAGAAGTGATGGGATCTGATCATATTGGGATTCCAGTGAGATAACTCTGGAGAGGAGAAAGCCAGGAATACTCATCAGGGAGCCCCAAGCAAATGATTCTGGCCTGAAACAGGGGACAGAGGATGGAAGCTGGACGTGGGACAAATGTGGGAGGCAGTGGTAGCAGGATTTGGGGATTGACTGGAGAATGAAGGAAGGAGAAGAAGGAGTCACTGACAACCCCACAGTTTCTCCATTCATGACTGACTGGATGGTGGTGCAGGATGTAGGAGCAAAACCAAACTTGGAGAGAAGAGAAATATGTTCGGTTCCGACACACTGGAGATGCCTCTGGAACAGCAGTGTAGATGTCCAGTGAGAGACTAGATGGTCGAGTCATCAAGAAAGATGGTAGGACTGGAAACCGCCCCCCCCCCCCGCATTGGGTGCCATTGGGACATGGGTAATAATTGAAGAAATGGAAATGAATGAGTTCACTCAGGACCAACTTCTCCACCAGGCATAGCATGCCCAGTGCCTAGGGGACCACAAAAATATTTTAATTGCTTTTAAGCTGAAGAAAAATAAATTCTATAATAACAAATTCATCCTGGGTCATATTCATTTTTATACCCCTGCAATCATAGAATATAATTTTTAGTATCTTTATGGAGGAGGGGCCCATAGAGGTAAAATTGCCTCAGGCTCACAAAAGTCCTAATGTGGCCCCAAATCCATTCAGAGAGAGGAGAGCTGAGGCCAAACCCAAGGAGCTCTTAGGTTTTGCAGAGGTTTCTTGCCTTTCTTGTGCATGGCGTCCCTTTGGTTGTCCTGGGAGGGTGAGTGACCGTTCGCAGAATGTTTACAAATGCCTAAAATAAAGCACACAGGGTTACAAAGAAATCAGTTATATTGAAATACACTTATCAAAATACTTTGAAAAGCTAGTTTGGGGACATAGTAACATGCATGTGTGTCTTCATTAATGCCCTACATAACAAGATCCATGTGACTTCTGCTGGTGACAAAGTCAGAGGCACCACTAACACACCTGGGGCATTTTGCTTATGTTCGTAATGGAAGGAAATGTGCTGATGTCAGTGAGAACTTAGTGAAAATAAAAGAAGTGATTTCTTCCCCCATTCAAGTTCATGGATGCCTGAATGCTATCCACAGTCCGCTTGAGTGTCTATGGATTCTGGTTAGGGCCTGCCAGTCTAGTGAGTGTGGGGGAAGAGGTGACAGGGAGAGATCAGAGGAATAGAAACAGAAGCAAGAAAGTCATGACCAAAATGTGGAAATGTTTCATACACATGACCCTGGAAGTGTTAAGACAAGGAATGTGAGGGGGGAGGCAACCATTGTTCCAACTAAACTATCAGCCCTTTGAGGACAGGGACTCTGTCCTGTGTGATCCAGGGATAGAGGGTCATGGAATCATCATGACGGCTCTGTGAAATCAATGCAGACTGTCACCAGCTAAAGACTGAATAAATGTACCTCCTGAGTATACATGGTTATGTGTAGATGATGTCATCATAACCAAAATGAATAAAATTGAAGAAATCTATTAAGCGTTGAATCCTGGTAGCCTTTGGTCACTGCACCTTTTCTCAAATGGAGTGCTCTACAATTATGCGGTCTCTGGGCCATCAGTACACTGTTGCTTCAGCGTGGAGGGCCCTTACGCACTCCCTCCTCTCCCCCATTCCTTTGCCTAGTCAACTGTTACTCATCCCTGGGTCTCAGCTTAAGCATCACTTTCCCAAGGGAGGCCCATCCCGACCTCTCCCCAAATTAAATCACCCTATGACACATCCCCATGGTTTTCTAGGTGGGTCATATCACACGTATAATTAATTACTTGTCCAATATTTGTCTCTCCTTTTTCCTGAAGATTGGGACCACATCCGTATTCCCAAGCCAGGAGTAAATGTTTGTTGAATGGATGATGGGTTGATGGATGGCCCACCTGGGATAGGAACTTAGCAGGAACAAGTAATCTGCTTAAATACTTCCTTTGCCTCATCAATTTTCACCCATTTTGCCTGAAATTTATCTCATAAATCCCCTACGTTGAATCCCCATTACCAAGTCATATTTAACTCCAGGCTCTGAACACAAAGATTGCTGTCACTTCCAGTTTGTCCCTCAATGCTCGCTTGTTTGCTTGCTTGCTTGCTTTCATAGCATTCTCATGGTAGGACATATGGGTGGGTTTGGAGAAAGGAAGAGTTGGGAGGGGATAATGAGTGAAGGGGAATCAGCCTGCCAGAGTTCAGGGAGAACCATCAGTTACTTTATTCCCCTTGTGAAGCCCTCAGGGGCTGACCAGAGGGAGCCTCTGAGGGGAAGCTTGCTCTTTGCTGCCATCTGGTGGCTATTATTGGAGCAGTTCCCACAGGAAAAAAAATTCTACCCAACAGTTAGTTATGTGGGTAGTTACTGTGTTCAAGGCTCTGTGCCAGGCAATCTAGAAATAATTCCTTATGTTGTTATGTTCCTTTATCAATGATGAAGCATGTTCACATACAATATTTCAACACCTTCATAGCCTTGAGTAGGTAAAATTATTCCCATTTTGCATGTGAGTAAATTGAGACCCAGCTTGCATAGGGCAAGTGCAGCTGGTCAAAAGCAGGGTTTAGATGAGGCTAGAACTCAGGTTCTCTGACTGCCAGCTCACTGACTACAACAAAACAGGTATTACTTCTTTGGTTTTACCCAGGATAGAAAACAAAAAAAAAATTGGGGCGCCTGGGTGGCTCAGTCGGTTGAGAGTCCAGCTTTGGCTCAGGTTATGATCTGGCGGTTTGTGAGTTCGAGTCCCGCATGGGGTTCTGTGCTGACAGCTCAGAGCCTGGAACCTGCTTTGGATTCTGTGTCTCCCTCTCTCTCTGCTCCTCCCCTGCTCATGTTCTGTCTCTCTCTCTCTCAAAAATAAATAAACATTAAAAAAATTTTTTTTAAATTACTAAGTTCTCCAGCAGTGAAGGGACATAGACTCTGAAAAGTGACAAAGAAAATGACCACAAGTAGAGAGGAGGAATAAATGGCATCTCTAATTTTTTTCCAGCTCTAAATTTGTTGGTTTCAATTAATATCCCCAAAGGCTAATATTTCAGATCAGTGAGAAACAAATAAGAATCAACTAAGATAATAAGTACTGGGGATGTAATATAGAGCATGGTGACTATGACTAACAATATCTAGTGTATATTTGAACGTTGCTAAGAAAATAGATCTTAAAAGTTCTTATCACAAGAAAAAAATTGCAATTATGTGAGGATGTTAACTAAATGTATGGTAATCATTTTGCAGTATATAAATACAGCAAACCATTATGCTGTATACCTAAAACTAACACAACGTTATGTGTCATTACATCTCATTTTAAAATAAATAACTTTTTTTAGTGGTTTTTTTTTTTTTGTTGTTGAGAAAGATACAAACAGCAAGCCAGGGAGGGGCGGAGAGAGGAGACAGAATCCCAAGCAGGCTCCACGCTGCCAGCACAGAGTCTGATGCAGGACTCGATCCCACAAACCGTGAGATTATGACCTGAGCCAAAGTCAAGAATCAGATGGCCAACCGACTGAGCCACCCAGACACCCCTAAATTCTTTATGTATGTTAGCTATTTAACCCTCACACCAACTTGACGAGGAGGTATTGTCATCATGTCCATTTTACAGATGAGAAAATTAAAGTTAATTAAGTCATTTGCCCAAAATCACAGCAATGGAAATTAGTAAGGTCAGGATTTGAATCAAAGCAAGCTGATTCTGCCCTTTATTGTCTCATTATATTACTTCTAGAAATAAGAAGCAGTTGGTAAGATTAGTTGGGGTTGATGGGTGGAGTGAGGCAGTGAGAAATGTGGAGAAAGATGCAAAACAAGGAAGCTGAAAGTGACATTATTTTCTGTTGTGTAATTTGCTCAAACCAGACCTGTTAGTGGAATTCTGTTACATTCTATTTTGTCATTCATTAAATTCCCATAATGATAGTATATGACTATCATTTTCCAAGGGGCAGAATAGAAATAAACATTAGTAATTCTCACATCCAGTTGTAATCTGCGCTATCCCTCTTTTACTAAAATGCTTTAAACACCACCTTTAAAGCAAAGAGTCCAGCAGAGCCTGGAAGATTGGGTTTTCTAAGCAGTTTAGCTGGGCACCTTGAAAACTTTTACCTGCCGTGTCAGCGCTCTCCTCCCAAACTGGAAAATAGGACCTCAAGTGTATCTCCATACACACCAAGACCAGACATAGAGTGTGCTGCCGAAGTTTTTCTGCCGAGGCAGTCTTCTTATCGAGACTACTTTATATCCGAAAATAAAGACCATATCTGTTTCTAGAGATCAGGGATTCTCAACCTCGACACTATTGAGATTTGGGCAAGACAATTGTTTTGTTATGGGGAGCTGCTGCTGTCTGTGCATCACAGAATGCCTAGGAGCATCCTGTCCTCCTACCCACTAGAAGCCAGGCCAGTAGCATCGCCCCAGTTGGACAATCAAGAATAATGTCCCCAGATATTGCCATTATCCCCCGGGAGGGCAAAATCACCCTTGATCGAGAACCACCAGTATAGATCAATGACAGTTTACAGTTCAAGAATGCCCACCACCATCTGTTTGTGGGCGTGTACGTTAGCACAAACCCTTTGAGGAGCGATTTTGGAAGTAGGCTTTGGAAAGCAATCATTAAAATATTCAAAATATTTGCATTTGGAAGGAAAGGATTTACTATTTATAGCCCTGAAAATGTAATAGATTCATGAGGAATAAACATTTGACAATGTATAAGACTTTATTTTCCCTGGGTGATAGACACGGATCCAGTGGCTGCCAGCTCCCCCACAATCCCTGAAGCCCCCTGGATAATTGATCTGGGGTGTGGGTGTCTGGCTTAACTGACTTAGTCTACACATTATTCCTTGGACTGCAGTAGTCGGTCCAAGGGTGAGCCAATCAGAATACTTCCCTAGGGTTCTTCTAGGGAGCATGGTGGGAGAAGAGGGTGTCTTACCTCTCCGGTCACAAGGCTGTGAAGATGAGAGCCCAGCATCCAGTAACCATGTACTGCTCTCACCTAGTAAAGAAGCCATTGCGAGAAAATGAAGCCCATATACGGAGAGCAGCATGGGTGAGAGGCATGGAGAATCCTTGCGCTAGTCAAGTCTCAAGTTCTGGCCATCCCTGTAGCCACCTCCAACCAGGATGTTCCCATAGTTCTGTTATGTAAACCAATTTACTTAAGCGAATTCATGTTGGATTTTTGTCTCCTGCAACCACTAGGTTTTGACTAACAAGCTAGCAAAGATGTAAAGAGAAGTCACATAATCACTGGGAGCACGGACGAAACACTGACTTAGAAATGTCCTGTGGAAAGAATCTCTGTGCAAACTGTGGTGTGTGTGTGAGTGAAGGGGTACAGATTCACCTATAGACCTATTTTGTAAACCTTGTCACGGCTCTTAAAAATTCACAGTCCGTATGCCTCCCTTTTTCCATATACAGATAGCCTCCACGATGACTCCCATTTGTTCAAAGGTTTTATGCTCTCACATTCATTACCTCATTCAACTTCCACCATAATTCAACCAGACAGAGAAGGAGAGTCTACCATCCCTGTTTCCAGGTGAGAAAATGGGGACACCATGTAGCTAAATGACTCTTCTATGTAATGCAGGGATTTGGAACGAGATCAGCAGTTCTCAAATTCAATCAGTCATGAAATGTGTCATGAGTGATTTGATGCTAATGGTTAAAGTACTGAAGCTTGAGAATAATTCATCTTTTTTTAAATAATACATTATCTCTATAACAACCTAATTCTCGCCAGCGTTCAATATGCTCTCCTGATTGCGAGAAAAAGGAGCACAGTTACAGCTGGCATATTGGGAATTCCCGTGGGGATGTCAGGCACGTGAATGCCCGACCGTGTGCATCGTAGTAGAAAAAACGTTAAGAGTCAATGGATGATCCAGACCGGAAGTTGCTTCCAGCGATAAAATTTAATGATTGACCCTAATTAAGCAATGAATTGATGGCGTTCAAGATCAAAGCGAACCGCTTTCCCCATCCATGTTTCCTATGGAGGATCACCCGCTTTCGAACTGTGGTAGGATGATCATCAAATATGTCATGCCAACCAAGATACTTTTAAGAGGAAAAGGGTATCAATAGAATGGAACATCAGGGCAGCAGATGAAACAGGAACTGTGCTGAGCAAACCAGAATCTGATCCCCTTAAATACATGTAACTCAAGAAAAGTAAACTTATATAACCAGAAACCGTCAGACCTGCCCCTAGCTAGGATCATCCCTCTAAAGAAGAGTTGGATATGTCTTGGTGTCATTCCCCCGGAAGCAGACACAGAGACAAGGACTTAGGTGCAAGTATGTAGTTTATTTGGGAGGTTGAAGGAAGTATCCATATAGAAGAGTGGGGAAGTGAAACAAGAGAAGAAATGCAGCCAATAAGAGCATGTTGTCAAGCCAGATACTGCTGTGGCTACCGGAACACTCTTCCCGTGGTCTTCACAGAGATGTGCCGCCCACGTCCCCCTTCAAGGAAGGACTTGCTGTCCAGCTGCAGGGACGGTAGTCAGCAGATGGCCCCAGCCGTCATCTCCTTCAGGGTCTGCCTCAGGGGCTGAGGGCTGCCTGGCTCAAGGTTATGCCCTTCTCAGAGCAGCCTGTACCCTCCTCGTAAGCGTCCACTTGCAGAGAAGCTATCCTTAAACCATCCTTTAGGGAAACTCAGTGTTTTGATTAGATTTTTCTCTTTTTCTGTATCTTACAATGTTTTGACATTTCGGGGGACTTGGGGAGAGACGGCCACTACCAGGGCTAGCTAATCCCTAGGACTGGTGGACAGCTTGCCTGGAGCGTGCCCAATCACAGCAGACTACAGGATTCAGGGCCATGACCACCTGCTTATCTAACTTTCGCACACCCAGCTGATATGTCCCCTTCCCCGAATCAACCCAGAACCAGGCACCAGACAACTGGGGACACCTCCTATGCCCCAGAGCCCGCTGGAATTATTCCAACTAGCCAATCCTGTTTATCCTGCCTCACCTTTCCGGTAGAACCAGTAACGGCTCTGGCTCAGGCTTTCTCCTCCTTCCCACTTCTGCCTTCTGACCCAAACTTGATGCTTCTTCTGTGGCTCTGCGTGGTATAGCATGCTCCTTTCTTTTGGGAATGTAAATAATAAAAAAATCTTTCAAAGGCATTGGCCTCTCCGTGTCGTCACTCAATCACTGAACGTCTAGCAACTTTGTTCATAATTGCCAAAAGCTGAAAGCAACCAAGTTGTCCTTCAAAAGGTGAACAAACGAGCAAAAGAAGCCAAAAACGAGCAAAAGAAGCCAATCTGAAAAGGGCTAAACACAGGGTGAAACTAAGTCCGTGACACTCTGGAAAAGACAACACTATAAAAACAAGTGAAAGGTATTACAGTTAAAAGAGATAGTAAGAGAACAGCAGTTGCCAGTGGTTTGGGGATAGAAGGAAAAGAAAAATAAGTGAGGCATAGACAGTCTTTTTTTTTTAACCCAAGTTATAGTGTAATAATGATTTCAGGAATAGAATTTAGTGATTCATCACTTACATATAACACCCAGCGCTCATCCCAACAAGTGTCCTCCTTAATGCCCATCACCCATTTAGCCCATCTGCCCCCACTCAACACCCCTCCAGCAACCCTCAGTTTGTTCTCTATATTTAAGAGTCTCTTATGGCTTGTCTCCCTAAGCATGGATAATCTTTAGGACAACGAAACTATTGTGTATGGTTCTATAATGGTGGAAATAGGACATTACATATTTGTCAAAATCCATACAATCACATGGCACCAGGAATGAACTCTGATACAAACAAGGGATTCAGTTAATAATGTATCAATATCATATCAAATATGTCACACTAACGTATGACCTCTCTAAGAGGGCAAACTGAGCGGAGAGGAGTATATATGCTAACTCTGTATTATCAGCTCAATGTGCTATAAATGTAAAACTGTGCCAAAGACAAACCAAAACAAAATCTAAAAGTATGCGAAAGAGGGAAGATGGAAAACAGAACAGTCCATGGAATGCTCCAGAACAGGGGTACTTGGGTTCAGACAAGACAGGAAAATTAAAGCTTTTTCCAAAAAGTAACAGAAGTAACCCATAAGACACCACTTCACACCCATTAGAAGGGCTATAATTTAAACAGGCACACACAGGGCACCTGGGTGGCTCAGTCGATTAAGCATCTGCCTCTTGATTTCAGCTCAGGTCATGATCTCACGGTTTGTGGCTTTGAGCCCTGCATTAGGCTCTGTGCTGACAGCATGGAGCCTGCTTGAGATTCTATCTCCCTCTCTCTCTCCTCCTCCCCCACTCACTTCTCTCAAAATAAATAAATAAACTTATAAAAAATTAATAAGCAAGCACACACAATAACGGATATTAGCAAGGATATGGAGAAACCCAACCCCTGGTGGGAATGTAACGTGGTACAGCCACTTTGGAAAACAGACAGTTCCTCAAAGAGTTAGACATAAAGTTACCACATGACCAGCAATCCCACTCCTAGGTATATACCCAGAGGAATTGAAAGCAGGGATTGAACAGACACTTGTATGCCAATGTTCATTGCAACATTACTCGTAATAGCTGAAAAGTGGAAACAACCCAAGCGTCTGTTGAGGGATGCTACACTTGACCTTAGTCAAAAGGCTGAGAAGCGATATTGAGGGATGAGTGGGTGAGCTAAGTGTGGTATATCCATTTTCCAATGGAATATTTGCCAGCCATAAAAAAAGGAAGTACTGATACATGTTACAACACGGATGAACCTTAAAATCATCATAGGAAGTGAAAGAAGCCAGACGTGAAAGGTCACATAAGGTATGGCTCCATTTATATGAAATACCCAGAATAGGCAAATGCTTTAAGGCTGGGAATAGGGAAGGATAGGAAGTGAGTGCTAATGGGTACAGGATTTCTTTTTGGAAAGATGGAACTATTCTGGAATTGGACAGCGGTGATGGTTACATAACCTAGTGATTATACTAAAAACCATGGATTATTCACTTTCAAGGGATGAATCTTATATTATGTAAATTATGTCTTAATTAAAAAACCCATAAATAACAGAAGTGCCAAACCATCTCTCCCTCCTCCTTTGCTAAGATCTACGTGAAAATGAAGCTTCTTAGAATAACCTACTTATGGGTAATTGAACGGCAAGAATTTCTCTTTCAAAGGCTAGACTTTTTAGTTTCTACTTAGTGTTTTATTAAACAAAACTACTGTGCTTGCCTCTTAAAGGAAAAATATTACAGCACAAAACTCCAGATACCCACATGCCTGTGGCCCACCACTTAAAACAATTTCTTTCTGAGTCATGGGATGTAAAGCAGTCACTCAATTTCTAGCATCTAAGATTCCTGGGGAGCCCAGTTTCCAATACTGCTGGTAATTCTTTTCTCAATAGGGGTGTTACTGAGAACAGCTTGCCAGGACACCTACAAGCAAAGATTAGGTTTATAAACAGGGTGTGTTTGAATTACCATTGGGTGTTTTTAGATGCACATAACCTCCTGGGTATACATTTTAAAACACCATCTCTAGATCTATCTTTAGCCCCTACTTTCGAGCTTGTGCTCATGAAAATAAGTGCATCCACATGGTTGTAATTTCAAGGGCAACCTTGACCTTATGAAACACACAATTCCAGTATGTTGGTAGATTTCTAACTGGTGGTGCTTAGGAAGCTTCACTGTATACGGGTCCTATAAATCTCATTTGCTCATTTCACAAATATTTAGTGGGCACCTACTGTGTGGCAGGCACTGTTCTAATCACTGGATTCAAGAAAGAAGGGGCCATAGAGTCCTATGCCTCTGTATCTGCATCTGGTCACAGAGCTGGTTTATAAACAGTCTGTGTATCTTTGTCCTGTGTGCCATTCTACAGAACAATAATCAAATGCTTTCAAAGCTGAGCACAAGTGAAGAAGGCTCTGTTCCAAGAAGTTCAAAGAAGGGGGCAAAGGGTCAATAAATAAAGGAGAAAATGTTAGACCTCCGTAGTATGTATGTATGTATGTATGTATGTATGTATGTATGTATGTATAATAAATAAATTCTGCTGTGTTCAGGAAAAGATTTAAGGCAGCTTATGAGGATGCATAAAACATAGCCAGATCGCATAATGATAAGAGGAGAGAGGAATGGGGCCAGAAATGAGAGTAACACAAAGATCAACATGATAAATTCCTCTATGCTCACAGCCACTAGTATAGTCAATGCTGTGGGGGCCCCACCCAGAGCCCCTCAACACTCATCTCTACACATCAAAGCATGCTCATTGCTACCCACACCTGTGGCTCTCTGAATAAGGGCTTTGCTCTGGCTTCTGGGATAGCCCAGAAATCACAGAGAGTTCGTGTTCCTAGAAACAGCCCCATGCAGTGGTGGAGAGGAGCTGGTAGATGAATATTCCAGCTTTTTCTCCCTACACTGAGATCACATGAGGCATATTCTCCACAGTTTCCCAGGGCTCCCAGGGGCACCGAGCTCCAATCCAGACTCCAACCAAATATAAACCTTGGGGTTTTTTTGTTTTTATTTATTTATTTATATTTTAAATAGGCTCCACGCCCAACGTGGGGCTCAAACTCATGACCCTGAGCTCAAGAGTCATATGTTCTACCGACTAAGCCAGCACCCCGCCCCCACCCCTACTTTTTAAAAATTTTAAACCATGTTTTGAGTCAAACTTGTCTGACTGAATTTTTCTTTCTTTTTGATGAGTTATCTCCTGGGAGGTCCCTAGGTCCCTTGTGCAAACAGGATCCGTGTAAAATGTACAAGGTTTCTTTGTGTATGAGATTATTAACTAAAATACTGTTGAATACTAGAGGACATCTACCAAAATCAATCTGTTCTTAGGTTTGCTCTGGCATTAAAGAACAGAGCTATTCACTGAATCTACTACTGGATCATCTGTATGAAAAATGCATCTAGTTACTCTTGTGCTCTAAAACCATCAATGGCTCCCCATTACCCTGAAAATAAAATTTAGATTTCTTAATATGGTCTACTGGCCCCTGTTTGCCAACCCCTTCTGTTCTCCCTTTCCCTTTTGCTCATCTCATCCAGGCTTTCCTTTCCTGTTCCTCAAATGCATCAAACTCCTCCCCATCTCAAAGTCTTTTCCTCTGTTGTACCTTCTGCCTGAAGTGTTCTTCCCATGACTCTTCTGTATGGCTAACACCTTTTTCCTCAACTGTCATCTTCTCAGAGAGATTGCCCAGCTCCCTTAGGTAAAATAAAGGACTCCCCTTCAACTTACCATCATTTGATACAATTACTTTTTATCAAATCAATATTTTTTTTCACAGAACTTATCAGAATCTATGATCTCATTCACTTGTTTTCTATCTCCATTTCCTGGAATATAAGTTCCATGAGGGCATTTTTCTTTACACTGAAATTTCCAGTATCTACCATAGTGCATAGCAGACAATATCCAGCCAATATACTGTTGGTGAATGAATGTGTGTGAGAAAGTCCTTATCATTCTGTTCTCAAGAGCAGAAAGGCATATATTTTTGATTTATCCAAAACCAATAGTATATCATTAAAGTATGGGTTAAAAAGCAGGGAGGCCAGTTCATATCCCTTATTTTGCCTTATTGAAAACACTTTAATGGTTGTCTTATAAGACCTTTCCTACTAATTCTGTCTCTCTTTGAGCATCAGTAGCTAGCAAAAAAGGGGGAAAGCTTCATCAAACTCCTGCAACTTCATTCATAAACGATTTATGGCCCAGGCTAGAGTCAAAGGAAAGGTCAGTAAAATTGGCAAACAAATTATTCCTAACCAGTCTTTTTCACATGGCAGCAAAAAACTACATGAGTTCATAGCAGGTGCTCAAAATAATTGTTTTGAATTAGTGTCTAGCTTGAGTTAGATCTTTGATCAGACCAGCACCATCCAATAGAATTATAATGTGAGCCACATGCATAACTTAAAAATGTCTAGTAGCTACAATGTAAAAAGGAAAATGAAAACAGTTGAAATCAATTTTAGTAATACATTTCATTAAGCCCAATATATCCAAAATATTGTTTCAACATGCAATCAATATATTTAAAAGAAATATTTTACATTTTTTTTTATACCAAGTCTTTGAAATCTGGTGTACGTATAATTTTACACTTACGGCACATCTCGATTGGGATGATAAATCTGAATTGGAAATAATTGCCCTGCATTTAAATTTCAAAAATTTATAGTGGAAAAAGTAGATTCATGTACCCAAGCAATTCCAAACATACTTTAAAATTTTGCAATAATAGAACTATCAGTCTTTAAATTTAAAATGGGAATTAATTACATTACGCTAAGTAAAAGAAGCCCGACACATAAGGTCACATAATGCATGATTCTATTTATATGAAATGTCCAGAATAGGTAAATCCATAGGGATGGAACAAAGCTCAGTTGGATGAGTGTCTGGCTCTTGATTTCAGCTCAGGTCACGATCGCAGGATTGTGGGATCGAGCCCTGTGTCAGGCTCCCAGCCTGCTTAGGATTCTCTTTCTCTCCCTGCCCCATCCCCACTCACATTCACTCTCTCTCTCTGTGTCTCAAGTAAAAGATACACACACACACACACACACACACACACACACACACACACACATAATCTTAAATAAATAAATAAATAAACAAATAAATAAATAAATAAAATGGTTAATTTTATGCTATATGAATTTTGCCATGATTAAAAATTCAAGTAAAATTACAACTTGAGTTCTCCATCACCCCAGCCTCAAATCTAAGTGCTCAACAGCACCAGACTATGACATTGTACAACACAGGACCAGACCTACTTATTCCTGTGCAGAGGCTGTGGCTTTTTCAAACATTTATTTCTGTTTTTACAGGACCTGGCTTCCCAGCACTCACAGAAAGCTTTCAAGGTGAAGTGTCCCAGTTTATTTAAGCACCACCTGGCAGCCGCTGAAGTGTCACGTTTCTATTTCACAAGAGGTAGCCATGAATCTGATTGCTACTGTTTCACACGATTAGCACGTTTTGGGTGACAGATTGTTAGGTTCGCCACACTTCTGAGCATGTCGTGATTCTTTCATAGTTATTCTGAAGGGCGTGAGGCATCCAGAAGCTTGCGGTCTGTGCTTCAAGAACTGACTTACAATGATTCCCAACAAACCTCTCCTCCAGGGAGTTGGAGAGGCAGAGGCGAGGAATGAGCTTTCACAGAGCAGGCATGTGCTGGTGGAAACACATACTAAAAGAATAGTTTAAATGATTAGGTGTATGGGGCACCTGGGTGGCTCAGTTGGTTGAGCGTCTGACTTCAGCTCAGGTCATGGCCTCACAGTTCGTGGGTTCGAGCCCCACATCAGGCGTGCTATTAGCACGGAGCCTGCTTTGGATTCTGTGTCTCCCTCTCTCTCTGCCCCTCCCCCACTCATTCTCTCTCTTTCTCTCTCTCTCCCTCTCTCTCAAAAATAAATAAACATTAAAATAAAAAAAGAAAGAAACCCCAAGGTTATAAGGGGCACCTGGGTGGCTCAGTCAGTTAAGTGTCTGACCTCAGCTCGGGTCATGATCTCACCTTTCATGAGTTTGAGCCCTGCATCAGGTTCTCTGCTGTCAACACAGAACCCACTTCGGATCCTCTGTCTCCCTCTCTCTTTGCCCCTTCCCTGCTTGCTCTTTCTCTCAAAAATAAATAAACATTTTTAAAAAAGAAACCCCAAGGATAATTCATAGGGCTCAGAAGGATCTGATGAGCTCACCTACTCCATCCCAGATGAATGCAACTTGCTGGTTTCTTTCAACTCTCCAGAGATAAAGATCCACAACTACTCTTGTTTGCTCATTGCACTGAAATGTACCTCTCGGGTATCAAGAAGTGTTTTTCTAAGTCTTCCTTATCAAAACCGCTCTTATTAGTTTATCTTTTAAACCTCTGAGCTAAGTCTGATATCATTCCATGATAACTGTCCCCTGAATATCAGGACACTTGACCTGGAAATACCTCTTCAGCATTTTCTCACTTTTGATGCTTCTCTATGCCAATATAATTACTCAGTTTGTAGACTACCTGGACCTCTCTCTCTCTCTCTCTCTTTCTCTCTTGTATTTCTTGCTGCCCATTGTCTTTTTTATTTTCCTCTTTCATTAGAATAGAGAGGAGAGTAAATACAATTTCCACCTGCTGATTTTTTCTTGGCCAGTCCAATAGTGGAAATGTGTTCAAATTTTATCTAATGTTGGAGTGATAGCTATTGCCATAAATCTATACCTCTCTTATTTATTTATAACACAAGCCTGGGTAGTTTCTTTAGAAAACAACAACAGCAATAAAATATAAACCATGGTGGCACATTCAATCCTGTTGCTGACAAAAGTGATGGCTTTTATAGATGCCTCGGCAGAAATGACAAATATTCCCCAAAGAATATTTTCAAGGTGAAATTTGGCTGTATGCAATGTTTTGTTTGTAAATTTTGATCCCAAGTAATAGAAATGTCCTATGGCTAGCAGAAACCAAACAAAAAGAAAGGGAGAGGCAGAGGAGGAAGTAAACGAAGGGATGCTGGAGGTATTTTGTGGCATGAAAGGAAAACAGAAATAACTAAAATTTAGAAAAGGAAGAAACCAGGGTGAGTTTTGTGAATTTAGTAGCAGCTCATGACTTTTTCTTTCCAGAACACTGACATTAACATCACTTTATTCCAGGTCTCTTCTGAATAAATTCCTTTCTATTTCCAAATCCAGATTCCTGGGAGAGAGCCCAGTGTGGGTCATGTGACCTCTAGCGATGGCCACTGAAGCAGAGTCATGCAAAGTCTTGTGTAAGAGGGGAGGTTCCCAGGAAAGAGGGACCCAGTTTCAGCCAGTAGCATTTTTCTTATTCTCAGGAGAACTTGGTACGAGAGAGAGATGAAACTAATGGGTAAGAGGAGCACCCATGGTTTGCCCAAAGGAGAGAATACACATAAGGCAAATTGTGTTTTCCAAAGATGACACCTTGATTTTCACACAGTGAGACCCATCCATGTTGGACTTCTGACTCAAAGAACCGTAAGAAAATTAATTTGTGTTGTTCCAAGCCACAAAGTTGGTGATGATTTGTCAGCAGCAATAAGAAACTAATACACAGTCTCCACTGCTGTAGTTCGTCCTAAGGCCATCCTTCACTTATCATCTCCCTCCTTCACTACCCATCAAGATTATGTTCATCTTCAGCTAGTATTTTGGTTGGCCTAGGTGACTTGCCTGGTGGGTTGCCCATTCAACCCCAAGAGGTGTGAATGCTTAGGTGCCTTTGACAGGTTGCTATTACTGTAACTGTCCATGAACTGTCATCCCAAGCATGGAAGTATCAAATGATGCACTAGTGAATCCTCTTGGTTCCAGACAGGCTCTATCCTGCACCCACTAAGCAGCAGCAACCCTGATTCCCCATGGCAATCAGAACTGATTAACCTAGGCAATGGGGCAACTCCCTTCTCTGCCTATTGGTTCAATGACATGAAGAACCCAAAATGACTATGTAGAGTCACAATGGGCAATTCAATGGAATCCATACTGTGTCCCCTGGCCTAAGTGCTCCTCAAGAAATTAGAAACTCTTGGGGCGCTTGGGTGGCTCAGTTGGTTGAGTGACCAACTTCTGCTCAGGTCATGATCTCGTGGTTCATGGGTTTGAGCCCTGTATCAGGCTCTGTACTGACACCTCAGAGCCTGGAGTCTGCTTCAGGTTCTGTGTCTCCCTCTCTCTCTGCCCTTCCCCCATTCACACTCTGTGTGTGTGTGTCTCTCTCTCAAAAATAAATAAACATTTACAAATTTACAAAAAATGAAATTAGAAACTCTTACCCTACAGAGCACAAGTTCATAGGGAATGAGAAGCACAGAATCTGCAAGAATTGGATGTAATTGTGAGAAAGGCTGCTCCTTGATCTCCAGCCCTCATATACTAGCTACACAGACATAGTACCTCACCCTGATATATTCCTTATTGGTTCAAAGTATAAACCACATCTTTCAAGATAGCACCCAGCCCTTTGAGGTATAATAACTGGGCCTTCAACAGGTGTTTTAAAATGTAGACTTTATTATTATTCAGGTATAGGGAGGCCAAGAGATCAGGAGATGATTGCCATTGAAAATAGAGTTTGTTACTCACAGTGCCCTAGAGGAGGGGACACTCCATGCCAAGCAGAGCCACACAGGGAACAATAGGTCGGTCAGGAGACACGGAGAGCTGGGGCAGCGGTTGGCAGGAATGTGGACAAGAGCCTTCATTGTGGTTTCCACAAGAAGGAACATGTGAGGCAGGGTAAGTAGGTTTAGGGTTGGCTAATTTGAATAATTTCAATAGGCTCTGGGGTGTAGGGGCTGTCTCTAGGTATACATTACCTAGCCCTGAAATAGGGCAGGTAAATAGTGGCCCAGAGTATGAGAGCCCAAAAGAGAGGCACATGGGCTCTGGATTGGTTGGTGTATGAACGGCCTGCTCACAAGAAAGTCATATACTGTCTTCAAGAATTGGCTAGCCCTAGGAAGGGCAGTCTTTCCAGGGCAAGCAAGGCCCCAGATGTCAAAACATCAGAAACACATAGTTAATACAGTAGGTCATTCCATCATTCTATCAGACCAGCCATTGCTGGGTGATAGGGCACTTGGTAAGGGCAGTAAAGCCCATGGTCACATGCCCATTATCATACTTCCTTTGCTGTAAAATGGGTCCCTTGAACCCAAGGTTGCATAGGATATTATTGCCATTACCTTCCATCTGCAGGCCACCAGATGGTGATACTAGCAGAGGCACTTGGAAAGAGAGGCAAACTCATATCTGAAGCACATAATAGCTTAAAAGGATGAATTTCTAACTTCTCCAAAGTGGAGGGATCAGATTGATATCTTGGACCTGTCAGCTGGTGGCTATGGCTGATTTCCCATGAAGATTGATGCCATATTGATCTCTACTGGTAGCCATTGGATATTTGGCAATGGCATTGCTAGAGATCCTTGGGGGGTCCATGGTGTTATTGGGCCCGTACATGATCTCCATCCCTGCTTCCATGGTCACCTTGTATATGAGCCATTGTACAGGCTCTGAGGGCATTGGACAATTAGTCCCAATGAAGACAGAATTTCTTTCTTTCTTTTTTGTTTTTTTGTCTGTATAACCAGCATAATGATGCCTTTTACATGGTAGTTATTAAATATTATTAAATTTGACTTATTCAACAAACATTTTTAAAAATATTTATTTATTTATATAGAGAGAGAGAAAGCACAGGTGGGAGAGGAGCAGAGAGAGAAGGAGACACAGAATCCGAAGCAGGCTCTAGGCTCTGAGCCATCAGCACAGAGCCCGACGTGGGGACCGAACCCATGAACCACGAGATCATGACCTGAGCCAAAGTCAGACGCTTAACTAACTGAGCCACCCAGGCACCCCTATTCAACAAACATTTAATGAGGACCTACAGTTTGTTAGAAAATGAGAGAGGAGCGCTGGAGTGGCTCGGTTGGTTGAGCATCGGACTCTTGGTTTCGGCTCAGGTTGTTATTCCAGGGTCATGGTTTTGAGCCCTGTGTCAGGCTCCACACTAAGCATGGAGCCTGCTTAAGATTCTCTCTCTCTCTCTCTCTCTCTCTCTCTCTCTCTCTCTCCTCTCTCTCTCTCCCTCTTCCCCTCTCCCCCACTTGCACTTTCTCTCTCTCTCTCTCTCTCTCTCTCTCCCCAAAGTAAGTAAAATGAAAAAAAAATTAATAAAAAAAGAAAGTGAGATAGTTAATATCAGCTAAAAATATCTGGAAACAAACACTGAGAGGAGTTTTGGGCAGGGCCGGGTGGGGGGCATGGAGTGGGCAAGATATTTAAAGATGTGAAAAGGCAGAAGTCAGTTTGCAATACAGCCTAACAGTGCCTTGGTCAACCTATGTCTTAGTCCATCTGGTCTGCTATAACAAATTACATAGACTTGGTGGCTTATAAATGAAAGAAATGTATCCCTCACAATTCTGGAGGCTGGGAAGTGCAAGATCAAGGCGTTGGCAGATCGCATGTCTGGTGAGAGCCCTGGTTCATAGACAGCTATTTTCTTGCTGTAACCCCACATAGCAGAAGGGAGAAGGGAGTTCTCTGGGATCTCTTCTGTAAGGGCACTAATCACATCCCGAAGGTTCTACCTCCAAACACTTATCACATTGGGGATTAAGTTTCAACATATGAATTTTGCAGGGATGCAAACATTGTGTCAACCTGGCAGGAGGCTCTTAGGACAAAATAGCCATCCCTTTATATGCCCTCATTTCTTTAGCCCAGATGCAGGCTGTTCTGGAAAAAGCAGGATCTTAGGTGAGGCCAACTCTGAAGGAGTTGACAGCTGGAAGCCGTCTGCTGACCACACTCCTCACAATCGGGCAGCAAGCCCTTCTTTGAGGAGGGATCGTCATGGCACATTTCTGTGCCTACCAGAGTCCACCTCTTGCTCTGCTTGGACCCCCGTCTCCATGTGCTCTCAGGAACCAGCTCCTCCATGGCTCCAGTGGGCCTCTCCTCCTAAGGGAGAACTCAGAGGCGGGGATTAGCTGGATGAGCCACAGCCCCCACCAGTGCAGTTGATCTCAAGGATGCAACTAATACTCCTCCTCCTCCTCCTCCTCCTTCTCCATCACCTCTTCAGGGTTCACCTCAGCCTCAGCTACCACCTCTGGTGGCTTTGATGTCTTAGCATGTGATATGATTCAGACTCTCATCACTAGAGCTTAGCACGCAGGATGTTTGTTAGAGAAAGCTCTCTGTATGAACACCCAGCGAGGGGGCGGTGGAGAGGGGAGTGAAGGAAGCAAGATTAGACAGAAGGAGACATTGTGGTACAGTCACACAATGAGATTTCAGCTGATCCCATAGGGAGGTTGAGCCAACCTTCAGAGCTGTCCCCAACTGTGGCGAGAAGACCAGGACTTTTTCACCCATGCATGGATGGCTCATTGGATGCTGGCTGCAATGGGGTAGTGGGTGTGATGCTGAGTGGCATGGCTTTCTTCAGCAGAGGGAAATTCCCACAAAGGGCTGATAGCTGAGGGCTAGTAACTGGGATGTGCCAACCAGCAGCATTCCAGCAGCTGGGGCAGGTGTCCCCCAGTCCTGAAGGGGGGATGGGGTGGTGCCAACCATGATAGCCATGTCTATGTCCAGTACCCAATGCTTGTCTCTCCCTGTCACAGTCTCAAACTTGCCATCAGAGCTATTTCTCACTGACTCCTTTTCCCAGGGTTTTTCTTTTCATCACAGTAAAGTACATGTAACATAAAACTTACCACCTTAACCATTAAAAAAATTTTTTAATGTTTATTTTTATTTTTGACAGAGAAAGACAGACAGAGAGAGAGAGACAGAGTGTTATTAGGGGAGGGACAGAGAGAGAGGGAGACACAGAATCCGAAGCAGGCTCCAGGCTCTGAGCTGTCAGCACAGAGCCCGACACAGCGCTTGAACCCACGAACCACGAGATCATGACCTAAGCCAAAGTCGGACGCTTAACCGACTGAACCACCCAGGTGCCCCCCATCTTAACCATTTTTAAGTGTACAGTTAATACGTGGGCATATTCACAATGTTGTGCATCAGATCTCCAAAACGTTTTCATCTTGCAAGACAAACTCTACAGCCAGTCATTAAATGACTCCCCCTTTTACACTCTCCCCAGATCCTGGCAATCACCATTTGGCTTTTCGTCTCTAAGAGTTTGACCACTGTAGGTACCTCATGTAAGTGGACTCTTAACAGTAGTTGCCTTTTTGAGACTGGCTTATTTCAACTTAGCATAATGTCGTCAAGTTTCATGCATCTGTAGAATATGTCAAAATCCCTTTTTTTTTTTTTTTTTTTTTAATTTTTTTTTTTTCAACGTTTATTTATTTTTGGGACAGAGAGAGATAGAGCATGAACGGGGGAGGGGCAGAGAGAGAGGGAGACACAGAATCGGAAACAGGCTCCAGGCTCCGAGCCATCAGCCCAGAGCCCGACGCAGGGCTCGAACTCACGGACCGCGAGATCGTGACCTGGCTGAAGTCGGACGCTTAACCGACTGCGCCACCCAGGCGCCCCAAAATCCCTTTTTTAAAAAAAAAATTTATTTATTTATTTATTTTGAGAGAGACAGTGAGTAGGGGAGGTGCAGAGAGAGAGGGAGAGGGAGAGAATCCCAAGCAGACTCCACACCATCAGCACAGAGCCTGACATGGGGCTTGAACCCACAAATCGTGAGATCATGACCTGAGCCGAGACCAAGAGTAGGGCCTTTAACGGATTGAGCCACCCAGGTGCCCCTCCCTTCCTTTGTAAGGCTGAATAATACTCCATTGTGTGACTAGCCCACATTTTGTTTATTCATTCATCCATCAATAGATACTTGGGTTGTTTGGCCTTTGGCCATTGTGAATCCTGCTTCTCTGAGCATGAATATATGAATATCTCTTTAAGACTCTGCTTTCAATTCTTTTGGATACAAAGCCAGATCTAAGATGTTTTTGTCTAAGACAGGTTTTTTTCTCGTTAGCTTAATTCCTTCTAGGCCCAGAAAGAGGCGAGAAGGAACTACCTACTGTCTTCTCAGGGAGACAAATCTTATAAATCAGAACACTCTGGTAGGATCAAGTTGATGGATATCAAACCTGGCTCATGATTAATTATGAGCCAGTATATGCCATGCAACAGTTTCTGCTTTTTCTACCAAAGGGAAAGAAACCATCTGTTAAGGAAATTTCCCACACACTGCTTGAACTGCTTCACCTTTTGTTATCCCAACTGCCAAGGTTAGTTAATCACAAACAGGACTTTGAGAAATAGTTTCTATGATGAAAGAAATTCAAGCACTCAGGGGGCCAGCTCATTACTGTGCTGAAGCCGATAGAGTATTTTTGTGATGATAAGGGGAAAGCCGGGGACTGACATGGGAGAGGTAGACACAAGGAGGGGAGGTTAGGTGGAGTTAGGAAAAAATTTTGCTAAGAATGTAATAGTACATCATTTTGTGGGCCTGATTGTAGTAGGCTAACATGATAATGGTTTCCTCTGCCATCCAAAAGTAGAGCCAAATTGGTGTAAAGCAAAGAAGTGATGACCGTTTCATAAAAGCAAAAATCCTCTTTAGATTTTATTTTGATTAAAATAGGTACTGGGGCACGTGGGTGGCTCTGACGGTTAAGCGTCCAGCTTCAGCTCAGGTCATGATCTCCCAATTTATGGGTTCGATCCCCACATTGGGCTCTGTGCTGACGGCTCAGAGCCTGGAGCCTGCCTCAGATTCTGTGTCTCCCTCTCTCTGCCTCTCCCCGACTTGCACTCTGTCTCTCTCTCTCTCTTTCTCTCTCTCTCTCTCAAAAGTGAATGAACATTAAAAAAATTTTTAAATAGGTACTAATGGGGGCGCCTGGGTGGCTCGGTTGAGCATCCAACTCTTGATTTCAGCTCAGGTCATGATCCCAGGAGTCATGGGCTCAAACACTGCACCAGGCTCTGCACTGAGCGAGAAGCCTGCTTGGGATTCTCTCTCCCTCTCCCTCTGCCCCTCCCCCACTCGTGCACACATGTGTGTTCTCTCTAAAAAATAAATTAAAACAATTTTTAAATAAAAAATAAGTACTAACGTTCAGTCTTTCATAAAAGTGAAGTGGCATAAAGCAAACGTTCAGAGAGCAGGGGAAATCTGTTCTTGAGATGTCAAACAACAAGAATGAAAAAGTGCATTCCTTATGAATTTTTAAAAGCAACTCAGGCTTCTGGTCTAGAACCTATAAATTTGGAAGAACACATACACTTCAGGGTTTATTTCTTCTGTTTCTATTAAAGTTAAATCCAATCTGCATGACTCAAACCAAAAGTTAAAAGTGGCAGCAGATGTCTTTTGAGCTTTTCTTCATCCCAGGTAGCCAGATGAAACAGGAAAGTGATAAAAGTAAACTTAAAATTCAGAATTCATTTTCTTAAGGAAATTCTCAGCTCTAAAACTCACCCACACAGAACTGTGTGCAAGTGGATAATTGATACTGAATATATTAATAGTGGAATCATAAGCATGCTTCCTAAAAATAAGCAGAACTGTACCACAGTGATCGGGAAGCAGCCTTCAAAAATAAATAACAGAAAGAACTTTCTATCATAGACCACGCATTTTTAATGTTCATTTGAAATAACATTAGATAAACTATGCTAGACACTCCCAAGAGTATGTTCTGAAAATATCGATCAACCCTAAAGATCATGTTCAATGTTTAGGAAGCTGTAGAATAACTGAAGTTGGTAACTTTACCCCTTGGAACACTCTTTTTTTTTTTAATTTTTTAATGTTTATTTATTTTTGAGAGAGAGAGAGAGAGAGACAGACAGACAGAGACAGAGTGTGAGTAGGGCAGGGTCAGAGAGAGAGGGAGACATAGAATCCGAAGCAGGCTCCAGGCTCTGAGCCATCAGCACAGAGCCTGATGCAGGGCCCGAACCCACTGACTGCGAGATCATGACCTGAGTGGAAGTCAGTTGCTCAACCCACTGAGCCATCCAGGCACCCCTGAAACACTCATTTTTATGAAAGCAATTAAAAATTTTTTTCCAACGTTTATTCATTTTTGAGAGACAGAGCACGAACGAGAGAGGGGCAGAGAGTGAGGAAGACACAGAATCTAAAGCAGGGTCCAGGCTCTGAGCTGTTAGCACAGAACCTGACGTGGGGCTGGAACTCATGAACCGCAAGATCATGACCTGAGCCAAAGTTGGCACTCAACTGACTGGGCCACCCAGGCGCCCTATGAGAGCAGTTTTAAGTGATACTGTATATGTTTTCAGTTTGGTGCAATGATTCTCTATCTTAAATGATGCCCCTGATGTTCATTTCATTGAAAACAAGTTGGCAGAAAATGATGTGAAAATGTTGGGGTTCAAAGCAAACAGTCAAGAAATAATTCTTGAGACATCTTCAATGCAAAAAGGTGGTTTTTTTTTGGTTTGTTTTTTTGTCTTTTGTTTATTAAAGCACAGGGACAGGACCGTGGGCAGAAAGAGCTGCATTAGGGTTGTGACAGGTGACTGATTATATACTTTCAAGTTGGGAGAGGAGTTGGGATAGCATAAGTCTCTAAGGAATTTTGGAAACAAGGTTTCTAGGACCTTGAGGAGGCTAGCTATTATTAGGAAAGGGTTATTTATTACTGTCTAATAAAACCTTATTCATGAATGAGACCCTTCAGAGGTACATCAGTGGGCCATATGCTTGGAGGATGATTGCTAACATGTATCTCAGGAGGTAGAGATAAGAGAAGTCTCTAAAAGAATTTATGTTAGAGTAGACTTACAGGATCCTGGACATTGGGATAATGTTAAGCTAAGATTGCCTTTGCCATCGAGGCAGCTGAGTTCCTAGAGGAAGTTCACTACAAGTCAAGGACTTGTCAATGGGCTACAAGTAGCAAAGAAATTTAATTTTTTCTTTTGCCTTTGCTTCCCACATCAGAAAACAATACAAAACAAACAAAAACCCAGGGCACCTCTGACTTTCTCCATAGTTCTCCCTTTAATTGGTCAAAACAGGGACAAATGTAAAACTTCCTTTCCTTTGTTCCCTTTGGCAAAGACAAGATCATCTATAAGTTACAAAAGAAGCTTCACTAGTAAACACAGGAAGTACCAAAAACAAGAAAAAAAAAAGCCAAGTTGGAAAATATAGGTTTCCAAGTTTCTGATTCTATAAAAGCTTGCTAGCTGACTGAGACAGCTGGTTCTGATCTGACATCCTGCTCAAACAATTTCCTCTTTAATTTCTCTGTTCTTTCTCCTCTGGCTCCTATATTTGCACCCACCCAGAAGAAGGTTCCACTCACTCAAAATTTCAAGAGAAAAGTTAATGGAAGATAAGTGAGGTTACTGATATGAACTTTTGTGAACAATGAACTTTTCACTCTTCTCCAGGTGGCTTCAACTAGAAAGGCTTCCCCAGCCCTAGGAAATGGTCTGGGCCTAATTTCTTAGAGTAACAGTTTGTGGTCATATCTAATTTGGAATACCTATTACACGAGAATCTACTGAGCTTTCACAACCCAATTAAAGTCCTAGAGACTTAATCTTAGCTTTAAAGTCGAATTCTATGGGTGCCTGCATGGCTCATTCAGTTAAGCGTCCAACTTTTTTTTTTTTTTTTTCAACGTTTATTTATTTTGGTGACAGAGAGAGACAGAGCATGAACGGGGGAGGGGCAGAGAGAGAGGGAGACACAGAATCGGAAACAGGCTCCAGGCTCTGAGCCATCAGCCCAGAGCCTGACACGGGGCTTGAACTCACGGACCGCGAGATCGTGACCTGGCTGAAGTCGGACGCTTAACCGACTGCGCCACCCAGGCGCCCCAAGCGTCCAACTCTTGATTTCAGCTCAGGTCATGATCTCATGGTTCATGGAATTGAGCCCTGTGTAGGGCTCCACGCTGACAGCACGGAGCCTGCTTGGGATTCTCTCTCTCTCTCTCTCTCTCTCTCTCTCTCTCTGCCTCTCCCCCACTCATGCTCTGTCTCTCTCTCTCAAAATAAATAAATAAACTTAAAAAAATAAGGTAAAATTCCATTCGTATGAAAAGAAAATTAATTTTTTTTATCCTGGAAGTTGTAACTATCTTTGATATAAAATTGTATCCTTCGTTTTTTACTTTTGAAACTTCCCACAACTGAGACAAACCACATTGATCTGTTTTTTTTTTGACATCTCAAAGAAACCCAGTTATCATATTAACTTAAGTGTTAAATTAAGGGCAAAAACTTGCATTTTCAGAAAGTTTTCTTTGATTTGAATTAAAATCCTCAGTGCAATCAGAGAGTAATTGAACCTTACTGTGAAGGTTAATTTTAATGTTTATTTGATTTATTTTTGAGAGAGAGAGAGAGAAACAGAGCATGAGTAGGGGAGGGATACACAGTATCTGAAACAGGCTCCAGGCTCTGAGCAATCAGCACAGAGCCCCTTGTGGGACTCGAACTCACAAACTGTGAGATCATGACCTGAGCGGAAGTTGGACGCTTAACAGGCTGAGCCACCCAGGCACCCTTGTGAAGGTTAATTTTGTATGTCAACTTGATTAGGTTAAGGAATGCTCAGAGAGCTGGTGAAATGTTATTTCTGGGTGTGTCTGGGAGGGTGTTTCTGAAAGCGCTTAACATTTGAATCTGTAGACTGATAAAGAAGATTGCCCTCACCAATGCTGGTGGGCACCACGTAGTTTGTTGAGGGCCTGAACAGAATGAAAAAGCAAAGGAGGAGTGTATTTGCTTTTTTTTGCTTGAGCTGGAACATCCGTCTTCTCCTCTCCTCAGGCCTTTGAACTTGTCACGAGACTTATGCCAGCAGCTCCCAATTCTCAGGCCTTTGGAATTGGACTGAATTACAGCAGCTTTCCTGGTTCCTAGCTTGCAGATAGCAGATCATGGGACTTCTCTGCCTCCATGATCACATGCCAATTCCTACAATAAACATCCTGTTCTATATGTATCTTACCGGTTCTGTTTCTCTGGAGAACCCTAATACAACCACTTTCAGTAAAATAACCACAGGGTATGGTATCACTTATCTCAGGTTGAATAATTCTATCGACTCACATTTTCTCGTAAGTTCTGTTTACCAGTTGTTTAACTGTACCTTGTGATTCTCTGAACCATCTGCTAGTTTGGGCTTTGTATATGGACTCATAATTAAAAAGTAGCAAAGTGGCTAGTGGCTAGTCTTTCTTCTTGCTTTGGGTCCCCTGGACCAAGCGTGGTTTGCTCCAGAAGAAACAGCCTGTGTCTGTCGTAGGCTCAGATCAGCTCCAGTTCATATTACTCTTCTGCCTCTGGCCCCAAACTACCTCATACTTACTGTTGAGCAGCTCGCCTTCACCTGAAACTCCTGGTTTAGCCCAAGAATTTCCCTAGTCTCAGGGCGCCTGGGTGGCGCAGTCGGTTAAGCGTCCGACTTCAGCCAGGTCACGATCTCGCGGTCCGTGAGTTCAAGCCCCGTGTCAGGCTCTGGGCTGATGGCTCAGAGCCTGGAGCCTGTTTCCGATTCTGTGTCTCCCACTCTCTCTCTGTCCCTCCCCCGTTCATGCTCTGTCTCTCTCTGTCCCAAAAATAAATAAACGTAAAAAAAAAAAAAAAAAATTAAAAAAAAAAAAAAAAAGAATTTCCCTAGTCTCACCCAAAGTCCCTCAAATCTCTTAAAACCCCTTGAATTCACACAAGAGCAGAAGTTCTCTTTCTGTAATGGCACAGGATTCTTTAAAAGGACACTGGAGAAGAGGCACCTGGGTGGCTCAGTCAGTTAAGCATCTGACTTCAGCTCAGGTCATGATCTTGCAGTTCGTGAGTTCGAGCCCTGTGCTGACAGCTCGGAGCCTAGAGCCTGCTTCAGATTCTGTGTCCCCCTCTCTTTCTCTGCCCCTCCCCTGCTCACACTCTGTCTCTGCCTCTGTCTTTGTCTCTCTCTCTCTCAAAAATAAATAAACATTTAAAAAGTAAATAAAAATAAAAGGACAATGGAGAAGATAGTAGACCTGAGAGGTGGCATCAAATAGGCCTCATATGACCCAAAAGGTTTTTTTTTTCTTCCCTATAGGCCAATATCAGTCAATTAAATTCTACAATTTAAGAGTGTTATGTAGGATGTTGGCACTACATTTCTGGGAAGGTTAAAACATATATATATATATATATATATATATATATATATATATATATATATCTGTGTGTTATATATATATAACATACACAGGTATAATCATTATCAGTCATGTCTTCACTGGCATCAATAAATTTCTCATATTGGCCACAGTAACGCTGCCAGGTCCTAAGAACTTGCAAAGTGGGTTATGTGAAGGCCAGTGCTTGGATTACTGCCTGTGGGGGTGCTGGCTTTGTCTTGCTATAACAGAAAATCCTGTAGGTGTGAGGTGCTTGGAAGCAGAGGGATGGGCACCAGAAAAAAAGGTTAAAACCAGGCAACCAAGAGGGACACCTGAGTGTCTCAGCTGGATGGGCATCTGACTCTTGCTCTCAGTTCAGGTCATGATCTCACAGTTCATGAGTTCACCATCAGTGCAGAGCTTGCTTGGGATTCTGTTTCTCCTTCTCTCTGCCCACACCTGCCTGTGTTCTCTCTCTCTCTCTCTCTCTCTCTCTCTCTCTCTCTCTCTCTCTCTCAAAATAAATAAATAAACATAACAGTTATTTTTAAAAATAGGCAACCAAGATAAATCATTCACAACTTTGCTTGCACTTTGAGAATAAGAATTATGCAGATTCCAACAGAAAAATGTGTTCTCTGCAAGGTCAGACTTTTATAAGGTAAGAATATCTTGGAGAATTTTCCATTAATAACAAGATCAACCCTTACATAGTATTTATTATGTACAAGACACTGTTCTGAACACTATGAAGTTACTTATTTTAATCATTACAACAACTTCATAAAGTAGACACTATTTTAGTCTCAACTTTCAGATAAGGAAACTGAGGTTCAGAGATATTTGTGGCTTGGCCCTGGTCTGTGATCTGAAAGATTAGAAATCTTAAAGGCTTGATTTTGCCAGTACGTAAAGAGTAGGTCTATATTTTTTAATTGGACTCACATTAAGTAGAGTTTACTAAGTCCAATGTTCAAGACGTATATGCTAAAATATTAATTAATGATGAGAAATTTAAACTCTCAAAGACCATAATGCGGGGATTGGCATGACTAAAGCATTTCCCATTTTTTAGTCAGAGAAGCCAAATTATAATCAGAACACAGCTTAAGGGGGCACCAGGCTGGCTCAGTCGGTAGAACACGTGACTTGATCTTGGGGTTGTGAGTTCGAGCCCCATGCTGGGGATACAAATTACTTTAAAAAATGGGGTGCCTGGGGCGCCTGGGTGGCTCAGTTGGTTAAGCATCGGACTTCAGTTCAGGTCACGATCTCACGGTCTGCGAGTTCGAGCCCCACGTCGGGCTCTGGGCTGATGGTTCAGAGCCTGGATCCTGCTTCCGATTCTGTGTCTCCCTCTCTCTCTGCCCCTCCCCCATTCAGGCTCTGTCTCTGTCTCAAAAACAAATAAACGTTAAAAAATTTAAAAAAAAAAATAATAAAATAAAATAAAAAATGGGGTGCCTGACTTAATTTGGTTAAGTGTTCAACTCTTGATTTCGGCTCAGGTCATGATCTTGCCGTTTGTGGGTTCAAGCCCCGTGTCAGCCTCTGTGCTAGGGGCGCAGAGCCTACTTGGGATTGTCTCGCTCTCTCTCAATCTCTCTCTCTCTGCCCCTCCCCGGCTTGCACTCTCTCTCTGTCAAAATAAATAAATAAACATTAAAAACATTTTTTAAAAATAAAACAAATAACACAGCTTAAGGAACATATCATTAGAACAAAGAGAATTAGATAAATGAGCTAAAAAAGTGTCCCTCAGCTTAGTTTTTTAGACACACTCTGCCCTTCCTGGGATAGTCTCACCAATGACTCTGTAATACTAGAAGTCCATTGCTGAGCCATATTTTAATAGGACTCCTGATATTTACCCCTGTGATGCTCCTTTTTCTTTGCTTTCAAATAGACAAACTTCTCTTCTGATAGACATTTTTTTGAGAGAGAGAGAGAGAGAGAGTGAGTGAGGGGGGAGAAGGACAGAGAGAGAGAGAGAGAGAGAGAGAGAATGAATCTTAAGCAGGCTCCATGCTCAGCACAGACCCGACTTGGGGCTCGATCACACGACCCTGGGACTATGACCTGAGCCAAAATCAAGAGTCAGGCGCTCAACCAACTGAGCCACCCAGGCACCGTTGATAAACAACATTTTTAAAAATTGTGTTGAACCCCTGAATTCAAGCCTTGCTCTGACTTAGAAGTGAATGTAGCTCTCTATTCTGAGACACTATCTCTGTTGTACCACAAACAAGTCACGTTTGTAGACTTCCCAGAGCCTGGCACAGTCATTATACAAAGGAAGTCCTCAGTAATGTTTGTTGAAAGAGAGTGAAGGAATGAAAGAATAAATGCACCTTAATGTCAGATGACCTAAAAATAGCTCTCTCATCGCTATGGAAAACAGTATGGTACTTCCTCAAAACATTAAAAATAGAATTACCATATGATCTGACAATTCCTCTTCTTGGTATACACTCAAAAGAATTGAAAGCAATTTGATAGGACTCAAAAAGATATTTGTACACTCATGCTCATAGCTGTGTTATTCACAATAGCCAAAAGGTGGAAGCAACCCAAATGTTCATCAACTGATAAATGGAAAAACAAAATGTGGTCTAAACACACAATGGAATCTTATTCAGTCTTAAAAGGGAAGGAAATTCCAATAGATGTGACAACATGAATGGGCCTTGTGGACATTATGCTAAGTGAAAGAATCCAGTCACAAAATACTGTGTGATTCCACCTATATGAGGTACCTAGGGTAGTCAAATTCGCACAGACAGAAAGTACAATGGTGGTGGTCAGGGGCAGGGGAGAGAAGGGAACAGGGAGTTAGTGTTTAATGTGTAGAGTTTTAGTTCTGCAAGACAAAAAGAGTTCTACAGTTGGATGGTGGTGATGGTTGCCTAACAATATGAAAGCACTTAATGCCACTGAACTGTACACATTAAAAATGGTTAAAATAGTAAATTTACGTTATGCATATTTTACCAAAACTGAAAAAAAAGCAAAAAATAAAAACTAAAACAAAACAACCAAACAAAAACCTCTTCCAGAATGATTCATGGCTTGTATTTTTAAACGTGAGATCTGTTTCCACAAAACCAATATATCAACTCCCATGTTTGTCCTCATGTAGGGCAATGGCTTGTCCTGTTGAATTTCATTCTGTTTAAGACTTGGTATTCTATGGCAACACTGTATCAGTTGTGCAATGTGACACAGAGCATTTAAGTAAAACCACATACCATATTGTCCCTACGTTCCAAGTAAAAGAACAGACTTTCAATCAAGAAAATGAAAACATAGGGGCGCCTGGGTGGCGCAGTCGGTTAAGTGTCCGACTTCAGCCAGGTCACGATCTCGCGGTCCGTGAGTTCGAGCCCCGCGTCAGGCTCTGGGCTGATGGCTCAGAGCCTGGAGCCTGTTTCCGATTCTGTGTCTCCCTCTCTCTCTGCCCCTCCCCCGTTCATGCTCTGTCTCTCTCTGTCCCCAAAATAAATAAACGTTGAAAAAAAAAATTTAAAAAAAAAAAAAAAAAAAAAAGAAGAAAATGAAAACATAATTCGTGGTTGATAAACAAAGCAATTCGATAGTGGGTCAACATCTTACCATACCTGGGTTTTGTTTTGTTTTGTTTTAGATCTGCAAGGAATCATCTACCAGCTGAGTGCTGTTGAACAAAATCATTATAGGATTAGCAGTTTCCTGACCCACTTACTAAAAAAAGCTGAATCACTCAGTTGAGACCCCAGGGAAATGCAGATTTATACCTTTGACGTATTGCTTGGTTTTTCTTCAAGTAAATTAAAATCTGTAACTAGTTTTCGAGTCCTTGCCATCTTCTCTCCTTTTAATTGGGTAATTTTGTATGTGTTCTGACTATAAGCCTTTGCAGACTCTTGATTTTTTTTAATGCAAATGCATAATAAAACATGCATATAGGTTTCTTCTCTGCAATTATTTTCTAAGCCCATGAGGAAGGCTTGCTTCTCTTCCTAATCCTTTCCTTTATTAGACTGGGGATGGGTGGGTGGAGCAGGCTGTCAGGAAGAGATGTCCAACATGCTTTGCTATAGATGGGACTCTGGAAAGATGGGGAAAGTGGTCACTCTGCGCACAGTCACACAGGCCCGGTTAAGGAAAGGAATTTGCATTTCCAAGGCAAGGAGCCATTTCCTACCACCATGTCTCCACCATTGCTTTTCCAAACACAGAGAACAACTTTTCTCCTCCTGTCAAGTATTCTAGTCCTTCTCTTCCCTACCCAGCATAACTTCCTATAAGAAGCTTTCTTCCAGATGAAAAAACTCTTCCTTTTCAAGCCCATTGATATAATTCCCAACCCAATATCTCATCAACCATTCACTCTTATAATTGCTATATTTATACTGATTACATACTTGTCTTAGGCCAGATGTCCTTGGCCATAGCCAAATTAAAGGACCTAATTCTGTGATTAGCTCTCTTTTTCTGGTTTTCTGTTCCTGGCAATAGCACCATCGTTCTGTTGCCCAGGTTAGGGCATCTCTGCATCCTCCTTCCTCGCTCCATACCTGAATATCCAATCAGTCTCTAAATCCTAGCAATTCTTTTTTTTACAACCTCTCTGACATCTTTTTTCATTCCACTGTACCTTCCACCGAAACTCTTCCAGCAGTAGCTGGAGTTCCTGATTCCCAACCCCCACCTTGAGTTCATCCTTAACACTAGGGCCACGTTAATCCTCCTGAAGTACAGCTTTATTCAGATCACTTTCCAGTTTTAAAATCTCTAATTGTTGGAGCACCTGGGTGGCTCAGTCGGTTAAGCGTCCAACTCATGGCTCAGATCATGATCTCACAGTTGTGAGTTCCAGTCCTGTGTTGGGCTCTGTGCTGACAGCTCAGAGCCTGAAGCCTGCTTCCGATTCTGTGTTCCCCTCTTTCTCTCTGCCCCTCCCCCGCGTGTGTGTGTGTATGTGTGTGTGTGTGTGTGTGTGTGTGTGTGTCTGTGTGTGTGCGCGCGCGCACGCGCGCGTGCTCTCTCTCTCTCTCTCTCAAAAATAAATAAACATTTTTTTAAATAAATAAATTAGGGGCACCTAGGTGGCTCAGTCGGTTCAGCGTCAAACTCCAGCTTGGGTCATGATCTCGTGGTTCAGAGTTCGAGCCCCATGTGAGGCTCTGCACTGACAGCTCAGAGCCTGGAGCCTGCTTTAGATTTGGTGTCTCCCTCTCTCTTACCCTCCCCTGCTTGTGTGCCTGTGCTCTCTCTCTCTTGCTCTCTCTCAAAAACAAATAAATAAACATTTAAAAAAATAAATAAAAATAAATACAATAAAATAAAACCTCTAATGGTTCCTTGTTGTCTTTGATTTAATGTTCAACGCTAGACAGATGGAAAGACCACCAGTTTATAAGCAACCCCTAACTCTGCCCTTGACTGCTTGCAAGATTTTGGGTAAGACCCTTACACTCTCAGAACCTCAGTTTCTTCATCTATAATATGTGGGTAAAAGTACCCATCCCTAAGGGTTGTTATAAGGTTTAAGGAAGATAATGGAAGCCAATCCTTTGGCTACTCATAGTAGGCACTCAATAAAGGCATCTTTCCTTCTTCCTCAAGTCAATGTCAACCTACCCTTATCTTCACAACTTATTCTTCCCCTATTTTGCTGTTCTCCTGGCCTCTGGGTCTTTGAAGAAGCTATTCCTTCTACTTTGCCTTGGCTTCCATATTTGCCCATGGAATCTTCTATGTTCTTTAAGGGCCAATCTCACAAACTACTCCTTGATCAGTTTTGTCAAATATTGTCAGTGGCATGTCAAGAGGAGGTGAGAGAATGCTGTTATTAACACTGTACAATTGCCAGGTCATAGTGATAATAATAAAAAGCACACTGACTTTTCAGTTTTGCTTTTTTTTTTTTTTTTTAAGTAGGCTCCACAACCTATGTGGGGCTTGAACTCACAACCCTGAGATCAAGAGTCAGATGTTCTACTGACTGAGCCCCCCAGGTGCCCCAAACTGACTTTTAATTTTAAGCCACTGTTATCTAGCAATCTCTCCCTTCTCTGAATTCCAAAAACTATATAGCATAATTTTTAAGGTGTTTCATATACTATTTACTATAACTCAATACTACTTACAGTTGACCCTTGAACAACACAGGGGTTGGAAGTGCCATCCCCCAGCACAGTCAAAAATCTGTGTATAGATTTTGACTCCCCCAAAACTTAACTACTATTTGTCTACTGTTGAGCAGAAGGCTTATATATAATATAAACAGTCAATTAACACATTTTTATATGTTATATGTATAATAGACTATCATTATAATAAAGTAAGCTAGAGAAGAAAAATGTTACTTAAAAAATCATAAGGAAGAGAAGATACATTTACAGTACTCTACCGTGTTTATCCAAAAAAAATCCACGTATAAGTGAGCCCACGCAACTCAAACTCATGTTGTTGACGCATCAACTGTATAAGTATAGTTATTTCTGGCTCATGTTTTCTATCCTTTATTAAATTGCAAACTTTTTGAGTACAAGTATCATAGCAAATATGCCTCCGTTTCCCCTTTATAATAACCAAACACCACAGAACAATAGCTGTTCTGAATAAATGAAGAGCTTAATACAAACTCTACAAACTATGTCAATATGGAACAAATCCGGCATCCTGAAATCAAGATTCTTTTTTTTAAGTAGGCTCCAGGCCCAGCGCAGAGCCCAATGCAGGGCTTAAACTCACAACCCTGAGATCAAGACCTGAACTGAGATCAAGAGTCCGTTGCTTAACTGACTGAGCCACCCAGCACCCCCAAGATTCTTTTTTAACATTTTATTGAGTGAGCACTATGTACTATGCAATGTCTTAGTGCTTCATATGCATTATTCACTCATTACAAAAATGTATGAAGTCCCTACAATATGCTAGGCAGTGTGCTAAGAACCCATTAGTGAACAAAATTATTTACTTGCACAACGCCTGGTGGTCACAGAGGTTAACTAATTTGCCCAGGGTTATTAAGCTAGTAACTGGTGGAACCTCAACTTGAAACTGGGTCTTCCCCTAGAAATCATGTTCTTAACCACTATATACATATGTGTGCATGCGTGTGTGTGTGTGTGTATTTCCTCTGGTGTAAGCTATAGGCAAGTCACAGTGAGATTGGCGAATGCTCAGTCTGACCACACTGTCTTACATAAGCAGTGATGAAATCCTCCTTGAGGATAGGGGTCATGTTTTCATAAATCCCAAAGGTCTCAGATTTTAATACCAAATCCATAGCAGCTCTTGATGGTTATTCAGTAAATGCTTTCTGGCCAACTGCCTTGATACCTATACAATCCATTGAATTTTTTTATAATATGGGAATTAAAAAATTAATTCACCCATAAAAAATATTTAACCACCAATAAAAACTTATTTCTCCCAATCACTGTCAATTATCAATTAAATTATATTAGCTGACGCATTATTCCAGGTATCTTCTGAAAACACATATTTCACATATTTCACACTTACACATATACTCCAGACACAAAATAGCTACATTCTGTAGGACATGCAATGAAATCTTGGTGCTTCAGAAAATGACAATTTCTCTGGTAACAGGAAGATACCATGAGGCCTACGAAGGCTTTTTACTAAAAGCAGAAGGACAGTGGTAGCAATGATAACACAAACCATGAAAAATAGATTAATAAGTTATTTTACCTACCCACCAGCAGAAGTTTTCAGTTGGCCTGACAATGATGATATACTATTTCTACGGTCAGTTTCCTCTAAATAGACCAAGAAAAATAAAGGGGAAAATGGGGGAAATTCACTTAAGAAACAACGTTAGTATGAGCAGTATCAATAGGTATAAATAACTTGTCTGCCAACAGATTAAACCAGAATGTGATGCAGAAAGAACAAGACATGACAAATGTTTGGCAAATTCTCGAAATGAAATAAAAGTAAGAAATGTCTAAAAATAACTTCAGATGAATAATATACATGCAGCAAAACACATCAGCAGTATGTTTAGGGCACTGAAAAGAAGCAGGAAAATGTAAACATCAAGGAAATTAAATCACACGTCTTTCTAGGTGTGGGCTTTGGACAAACCAAAAATAGCCAACTTTTGAATATCATTTTCTTTTTTTTTTAGTTTATTTATTTTGAGAGAGAGAGAGATACAGAAAGAGAGAGAGAGAGCAAGCAGAGGAGGGGAAGAGAGAGAGAGAGAGAGAGAGAGAGAGAGAATCCCAAGCTGTCTCCCCACTGTCAGTGTGAAGCCTCCCACGAACCGTGAGATCGTGAGCCGAAATCAAGAGGGGGATGCTCAACCGACTGAGCCACCCAGGCACCCCTGAGCATCATTTTCTGATGAGTTTGGGAAATGAAGACATTATTAGAAGACGGAGGGGAGACTAGGGAGCAAGTCAGTCCCAAACAGTAGAGGTTTTGCTGTTGTGTTGTTGTTGTTTATTTATTTGTTTGTCTAAGTGGTATGGCTCTATGATGGGCTGGTTTCCCCGTGGGAATTCGTAAAGGCAGCCCAAAACACCCTTGGGCTCACATCATAGCCTCTCTTGTGCATAGCCCATTTACATCTTCTTCAGGCAATAGCGTGGTCAAATTTAGAAGCCTGTTGTTTGAGATCAGCTTCTCATCCACAGTACTATGACAATTTAGGGACAGATAACTCCTGCCATCGGGCTGTCCCTATGCATTGTAGAGTGTTTAGCGGCATATCTGGCCTCTACCCACTAGATGCCAGTAGCAACCCCCATTCCCAGCTGTGACAACCAAAAATATCTCTAGATCCAAAATCTATAAGGAACTTATCAAACTCAACACCCAAAAAACAAATAATCCAGTGAAGAAATGGGCAAAAGACACGAATAGACACTTCTCCAAAGAAGACATCCAGATGGCCAACCAACACGTGAAAAAAATGCTCAACATCACTCATCACCAGGGAAATATAAATCAAAACCACAATGAGATACCACCTTACACCTGTCAGAATGGCTAACATTAACAACTCAGGCAACAACAGATGTTGGCGAGGATGCGGAGAAAGAGGATCTCTTTTGCATTGTTGGTGGGAATGCAAGCTGGTGCAGCCACTCTGGAAAACAGTATGGAGGATCCTCAAAAAACTAAAAATAGAACTACCCTACGACCCAGCAATTGCACTACTAGGTATTTATCCAAGTATTTATTTATGTGTCAGAAGGGACACAAGCACCCCAATGTTTATAGCAGCACTATCAACAATAGCCAAAGTATGGAAGGAGTTCAAATGTCCATCGATGGATGAATAAAGAAGATGTGGTATACACACACACACACACACACACACACACACACACACACACAATGGAGTATTACTGGGCAATCAAAAAGAATGAAATCTTGCTATTTGCAACTACGTGGATGGAACTGAAGGGTATTATGCTAAGTGAAATTAGTCAGTCAGAGAAAGACAAATATCATATGACTTCACCCATAGGAGGATTTTAAGAGATAAAACAGATGAACATAAGGGAAGGGAAACAAAAGGGGGACAAAACATAAGAGACTCGTAAATATGGGGAACAAACAGAAGGTTACTGGAGGGGGTGTGGGAGGGGGGATGGGCTAAATGGGTAAGGGGCACTAAGGAATCTACTCCTGAAATAATTGTTGCACTATATGCTAAATAATTTGGATGTAAATTTTAGAAAATAAACTTAAAAAATAAATAAATATCTCTAGATATTGTCTGATGTCCCTAGAAGGGGCAAAATCACCCCCAGTTGAGAACCCCTGGTTTAGAGAATGAGTAGACGACCATCCAGCCCAACTTCGTACCATATAGATGAGGGAAGCAGAGCCCAAGCACACTGAACACCTTGCTCAAATGTACACAGCTGGTTAATGGCAGATCTCAGCCAGGACCTCCAGATTATCACTTTCAATACCTCCACTATACCCCAACTTTAGTCATTTGCATGCCACTGTGATTTCACCATATCCATTGCCACCTATATTATAATTTCCTAAATTTGAGTTGGCTTGTTTTTTAACTTAACACATTTATTTTAAAAGGAAATAGGCATGTGAGGGGAAAAAAACCAAACATTAAAGTTAAGAAAGATCATGGTGTCAGAGGGAAAGATCTGTGCTCAGTTATTTTACACATTTGTTTCTTTATCAAGCACCTGCATCGTGCCTACCCTGTGCCTGGCGCCATTTTAAGTGCTTTCCATGTATGAAATCTTTTTGTCTTAATAACAACCTTATTAGGTAAGTATGATTATCCTTATTTTATAAACGAGGATGCTGATCTAGGTCCCAGATCACCCAACTCATAAGTGGCAGAAGTGGCATTCCGGTCCAGGAAGTCTAGCTCAGAATTCCATGTTCTTAATCAGTAAGAGGAAAAGTTGGAAACATCTGATGAGAAAGGAGAGATGGGTTTGGGACTGAAAACAACAGTAGCCAGGAAATAATGGGGAGAGGTACAAAGGCAGGGGACCCAAGGAGCTAGACAAACCCTTGGGAGAGGGGAACTCGCACCTGGAAAAGTGGGCAGAAATGGTGGTGGGAAGGGGCAAAAGCTGTGGGGAGAGGGTATCAGAGCAGGGGCAAGATGAGACTTCAAATAAGTAGAGTAGCAGGCACTGAGAGAAACAAGCTGTTTGGCAGGGTGGGAAAATGGGGAGGCTGGAAGTGGAAATTCAGGCAGAATGTTACTCTGGAGAAAAGGTGAAAGGAAGGGTGGGCTGGGGATCCAGGTCCAGGAGAGGACCCTGGGAGGAGTAAGAGGAAAGATGTAAGGAGGCTGTCAAGGTGAGAACCTAGAGATGGGAGGGATGGCTGGGGTCTAGGTGGGGCTTGGAAGGGGTCCCAGCCGGGCAAGCTGAGGCACCGTAGTGGGGAGCAGAGAAAGCACACTCCCACACCAGGCAAAGCCGACACTGGTAAACGCCAGCCACTGAAGTTAATGTTTTACCCTTAAAAATCAAGTTGAGAATCACTAGGGGTGTACACACCACATTTTGCAAAATGTTGAACCGATTCATCTCCAAAAAATATAAAAAGCTTTTGGGTAACATTTGAGGAATTTTTGAGACTTTTATGTTCCCACGACTAGTTCATAAATAAAATATACAACTTAAAAAGCGCACACACTCTTGTAATTGCTGAATGAAAATACCAAGCACAGAACTGCTTTATCACATGTTTTGCCAGTTCTTCATGCTTCTTCAACACTTGACTTTTCAAAAACAAATTTTCTGGAAAATGTTTTGTCTTTTACACTTTCTAGTTTTTGCTGGATCAAGATATTAATAAAAATAAACAACTTGGGGGAAATTTGGTGAGTGTTGGCATATTTGTAAATATCAGGATCTCTAAAGAAAGACAGTTTCATGGTTTGCCCTTAGTTGCCTTAGGGCAGCGCAAGAGCCCTGCATGTAATGGCTCTTATGCAGAAATCCATTTATGGGAAGTTAAGATGGGTCGTACCCAAGTTCAACCAGAATATTGAGGTACCAAAAGCAACGCTGATGCAAATATATTTAAGGGAATATATAAATGATAAAAATGTAAAGTGAGGCATAGTAACTAAGGGGAAGCACTTTAGGGTCCGACAGGTCTAAACCACTAGCATTACAGTATCATGTAGTAGTATTTATTGGTGTTAAATACTAGCATTATGAAGTTAGTGTGAGGATTAAATCAGATGTCATATAAAGGATGTAAGGAATGTAATGCTAAATATATTTGGGATACTATTCTAGTATGAAGCAGAATAAACTAAATAATAAGCTTCTTAGAAGCCTGAGAGTTTTCATAACTTTGCTTTGAGGAGTTTTGATTCCTGGCACTAATTTCCATGTAGGCAGGTGCTTGTTCATTCTTCTAGGTCAAGGCTGACCTAAGGGATTTTGAACAGCTCTAAATCAACAGCTCTCAGAGTGTGATTCACTAACTCCAGAAAGTCCCAAAGACCCTTTCAGGGAATCTGTGTAATAAATTTTCATATTTTTATGATTTCAAAATTTCCTGTTTTCATAATAATTGCAACGATAGTATGTCTAACTTTGTTGATAATAGCAAAATTAATTTCTTAATAATACTAATTGTCTAATAACTATTTTTGTTTCTCACTATGACATTTGCACTGCTGGTGCAAAAGCATTGGTGGGGAACACTATTGATATTAGCATGAATCAACACAGTGGTACCAAAGTTTACTGTTATCAGGGTGCCTGGCTGGCTCAGTGGGTAGAGCATGCGACTCTTGATCTCAGGGTCATGAGTTCAAGCCCTACATTGGGCATGAAGCCTAGTTAAAAAAAAAAAAAAGTTTACTGTTATTCTTCACTACCATGTGCTCACAGGAAAACAAAAACACAAACAAACAAAAAAACACACACCTAGTTTCACTTAGGAATGTTCCTGATGAAGCAGTACTTTTATTAAATCCTGATCCTTGAGTATAAACTCTTTTTAGTATATGTGCTACCAAAGTAAGCATGTACACATTTTTTAAAATATTCCATGTCATGGGGCACCTGGGTGGCGCAGTCAGTTAAGCGTCCGACTTCAGCCAGGTCACGATCTCGCAGTCCGTGAGTTCGAGCCCCGCGTCGGGCTCTGGGCTGATGGCTCAGAGCCTGGAGCCTGTTTCCGATTCTGTGTCTCCCTCTCTCTCTGCCCCTCCCCCGTTCATGCTCTGTCTCTCTCTGTCCCAAAAATAAATAAACGTTGAAAAAAAAATTAAAAAAAAAAAAATTCCATGTCATGAAATGGGAAGTACCCATAAAGCACTCTGCTGCATACCTAAGTACAATGGTTGTCTTGAGATAAAGCACTTGTACTACCAGTTGAGTTATGAGCTGAACTAGCCATATTTGTCATGAAACACGTTTTTCACTCAAATGGATGACTGACAAACTGTGGTATTTAGGTGTGCGTATCTGGCAAATGTTTTCTCAAAAATTCATGAAGCAAGTCTGTTACTTTAAGGAAAATAATTGATAATACTGTTAGCAATGATGAGATTGGAACTTTTAAGTGGAAATTAGAATTTTGAAAACCTCATATCCACCTCTGTGAGCTTGATAGTTTGTTGATGCTTAAAGACTTTTCTGATGAGATCAGTGATTATATTAATGACTGTGATTTTTAAAATATAGTATAATGACATATTACAATATTTGGAAGATCTGTATAACTCAGTGAACCGATATTTTCCAAATGACCAATATATGCTATTATAGAATCAATCATACATGGGTATAAGATACATTCAAAACGATAGATAGATCAATGCATTTCCTTGATATGGTTTTAGATTCCACATTGCAACTAACCTTTAAGAAGCTATTACTTGTTCGAGCGCCTGGGTGGATCGGTCAGTTAAACCTCTGACTTCAGCTCAGGTCATGATCTCACAGGTCCAGCATCAGGCTCTGTTCTGACAGACAGATTCTGTGTCTCCTTCTCTCTCTGTCCCTCCCTGGCTTGTGTTCTATCTCTCTCTTTCAAAAATAAATAATAAACATTAAAAAATAAAGAAAAAGAAAATTATAATTATTGACATACATTAAAAAAATAAGCTATCACTTGTCGAGTTTTGGTGTAATATTAAAGAAAAATATCCCAGTGATCTATAAGAACTATTAAAGTATTCCTTCTTTTCCCAACTATATCTTTGTGGAACCAGATTTTTTTTCACATATTTCAATCTAAACAAAATGTCACTACATTGAAAGGAGAAGCAGACATAAAAATCCAGCTTTCTATTATTAAGTCAAACATTAAAGATATTAGTAAAAAAAGAGAAATAATGCCATTCTTCTCATTTTTTAAATTTGGGAATATATATCTATTTTTCATAAAATACATTATATTAACATGTAACAAATTTATTCTACGTATTTTTAAATTTTTGAAAAACTTTTATTTTAGAGAGAGAGAGAGAACATGAGCAGGAGAGAAGGGCAGAGGGAGAGAGAGAGAATCTTAAGCAGACTTCCTGCTCCACATAGAGCTCTACACAGGGCTCAATCCCACAGACCTAGGATCATGATCTGAGCCAAAATCAAGAGTCGGATGCTCAACCAACTAAGCCACCCAAACACCTAAGTATTTTTTAATGAATTAATATTTTTAAATTTTCTCATTTTAATTTTTACTATGTAAGTAAATATATATCAAAACCTATATAAAGCTTTTTGAGACCTTCAATAATTTTTAAGAGTGTAAAGAGGTCGTGAGACCAAAAACTGTAGGAACCACTATTCTAAATAGTTCTCCAAACTTGAGCTGGTCTCCTTTGACTGTTTATTGAAAGACAGTGCTTAGGACAAAACTACAACAGAAAATCATCACCTTCTAGTTCATTTAGAACATTGTTTAGGAGAATCTTCAGGAGCTAGAGTTAGTTATAATTTGTCCTCACAGTAACAGGTAAGTCTAATAGAGTAGGGCCATTGAGTTCAAGAAAGGCAAGTCAGAGACCTTTCAGGAAAGATAGGCTGCCAACTCTGCATCAAGGAAAAATAAAGAGTTGACCTCACCTCCCTTTTTTTGTACACCTATATGCCTACATGCTATTATCAACAATGTAGATATTAATGTTATATGCTTCATTAAAAGCATTCAAAAGATTTTCCCCCCTCTGAAACTCCTTTTGATTAGGAATCCTGTTTGCTCTTGATATGTGTGTCTCTATAAATAAATTAGGGAGAAACTTGTCCTTTTGTAATAAAAAAGATAAAAGAGTTGCAGTTGGGTCTCACCAGGGGCCCACAATTTCTGCTCAAGAGGGCGTAATAAAAAGTGTTACAACTGGGATGCCTGGGCAGCTCAGTGGGCTGAGCATCCGACTCTTGATTTCAGTTCAAGTAATGATGTCATGGTTGGTGGGGTCAATGACATGCATCGGGTCTGCACTGGCAGTGGGGAGCCTGCTTGGGATTCTCCCTCTGCCTTTCTCTCAAAATAAATAAATAAACTTAAAAAAAAAAAAAAGTACTAGAAGAGTCCACTGCTGCTGGACTGGTACCATGATCAACTTCCTAAATTTAGCTCTAAGATCAATGTGGGAATCCCTCAGTTGTCTGCCTCCTTTTCAATCAACAAGCAAACAAAGCCAGACTTGAGGTTCAGTCTGAGAGTAGAAAGTCATGTATATACCTGAATATTGATGAGCTCTGAAGTTAATAAAGAATAAAAACCAGGAGAATCCATTTGACCCATTTCAGCCTCTTGGTGTCCTGAAATTTCCGTCTCACTGTGATGAAAAGAATCAAGGTATGATCTAACTCAAAAGAGGGTTGTTATTCAAGAGTAAAGGAAATAAATAGGAACCTAGTCTAGCTTCAGATGGGTTTTTTTTTTCTGAAAATAGACAAGAGCATCACCAGTGAGGTCAAAGCAAGAACTGCTTGGAGTCTCCCAGTAGGCTCTTCAATTATTGTTTTGATCATTGCAGGAAGCTTCCTGTTACCATTTTCTATATCCACCCAGGCCATCTTGGTCAAAAACTATTTATCTTCCTCTCGACTTCTCATGCGTGAGGAAAGTAAAGAATAATGATCTACGTGAACCCTGGAGTCAGCCTGCCAGGATGTGATCTATTGTAATGATCTAGGCAGAGAACACCTCTCGAGGTCTCAATTTCCTCCCCGTAAAATGGAAAGAGTGACAGCACTTTATAAGGTTCTTGTTAGGACTAATCTAAGATAATGCATACAAAGCATTTAGCACAAGACGCGGAACATACTAAGTACCTAATAAACAAAAGTCATTATCACGGCGATTCTTTGCTTCATATTCCCATCTGTGAGCAGTTTTTTTTCCCGTTATTTCTCAACATAACTCTTTCTTTCGGGGCTGTTGATCTCGGAGGCCTCTGGTCCTTCATATCCCTGAGTCATCATCATTAAAATGCCGGATTTCTGAAGTCATTCCTCCCCCTCCTGCTCGCTAGGGCTCCCTCTCCTGACTGCTTAGCTTTGGTGAGGGCCCAGACCTAAATTCCGTGACCACGAGTCTCTGTCGGGACTCGGCCTTGGAAGAACATCCCCAGTCCTCTTGAAGACCACCTGAGGTTCGACAAAACTGATCCCCACCAGACTCTGAGAAACGCTCCAGCCCAAGAGTGGCGCGAGCCCGGAGGCGGGGCCTCGCACGGAGGTGAGAACGAGGCCAGGGGCGGGGCTGTGCTCCGAGGTGAGCGCGAGGCCACACCCGAGGTGAGCGTGCTGTGGGCGGGGCCACATCCGATGTGGGCGCGAGGCCGGGGGCGTGGCCGCGCCGGGGAGCCGCCCGAACCATTAGGGATGCGCCAGCCGCCTCCCCAGGCGGCGCGCGCAGCCGCCCCCGGGCTTGAGGCAGCGCAGGGGTTAAGGTCGCCGGCGCCACCTGGGCGCCGCTGAGGAGACCCGCGAGCCGGCGAATCCCGCGCGGGCGCGGCGAACAGGTGCCCGCGCGCGTCAGGCGCCGGCAAGGGGCGGGGAGAGGGGGCGCGGCCGGAAGCCCGGGGCGGGGTGCGGCCGGCCCGGTGAGCGGGAGGAGCCGAGGGAGCCAGGAAGGAGTTCGCCCGGCTGCGCCGCGCGCGATGTGGAGCCGCCGCCTCGGCGCCTGCAGCAGCCGCCGCCGCCGCCGCTGCTGCTGGGGCTGCCGCCGAGCCGAGGGACATGGAGCGCGGCTGCAGAGAGCGGCCGCCGGCAGCAGCAGCAGCGAGCGTCGCAGCGACAGCGGAGCGCAGCCCGCCCGGTGAGGCGCTGCCCGGCCGGCGGCGGCAGCGGCAGCAGCAGCAGCAGCAACAGGGCGGCTGAAAACTCGGCGGCGGCGTTCCTCGCAACCTCCCCTCTCGCTTCGCCGCCCCCCGGTCTTCCCTTCCTCAGCCTTTCCCTTTCCCACCCCCTCCTCCTCCCTAGCGCGAGCCGAGCAGCTGAGCCCCGGGGGCGGCGGCGGCGGCGGCGGCGGGGGGGGGGCGCGTGCCGCCGGCGCGGGGGAGGGGCGGGCCGGCGCGCGCCGCGCCCAGGGCTCGCGGGGACCCGAGGGGCGCGTGCCGCGGCGCGGGGCGAGGTGCGGGGCGCTGGGCGGCGCGGCGGGGCCCCTCCCCCCTGCAGCCTGGCGCGCGCCGGCCGGGCCGCACCGCTGCGGGCTCCGCGCGCGCGGGCCATGTCCGCCTTCTGCCTGGGCTTGGCCGGCCGCGCTTCAGCACCCGCGGAGCCGGACAGCGCCTGCTGCATGGAGCTGCCCGCAGCGGCCGCGGACGCAGTCGGGAGTCCAGCCGCCGCCGCCGCCCTCATCTCCTTCTCCGGGGGCTCCGGGGAGCTGGAACTGGCGTTAGAGGAGGAGCTGGCGCTGCTGGCGGCCGGGGAACGGCCGTCCGACCCCGGGGAGCATTCTCAGGCCGAGGCCGGGCCTCCGGCCGAGGGGTCCGGACTGCAGCCGCCGCCCGCCCAGGATCCCGAACTGCTGTCGGTGATCCGGCAGAAAGAGAAGGATCTGGTGTTGGCGGCCCGGCTGGGCAAGGCGCTGCTCGAGAGGAACCAGGACATGAGCCGGCAGTACGAGCAGATGCACAAGGAGCTGACAGACAAGCTGGAGGTGAGGACGTCCCTCGTGGGATGGGTGGGAAGCAGGGAGAGCCCTTTCGGCCTTGGGCAGCTTCAGCTTCGGGAGCCACCCACCCTACTCCTTCCTTACTCACCCTGCCTTAACAGAAAACCACCTGGAGGGAGGGGTCGGGTGGAGGGTTTCGAATTATCAGACCAGGGCAACATTGAATCCACCTGACTTCAGCAAATGGGTCCACGCACCGCCCCAGCCCCGCTGTGGGCCATTCTATATATGTACTGTACACAGCGTCTAAAATAGAGCTTACAGTATGACTAATTTATACAGCGCTGAGGTGATGTCTGCACACAGAGAAATGAGAAAGTCGGGAAGCATTTAAAATATGCTCCAGGTTTTCAGAGTAGTTAATCTCTAATCAGGGTGTTAGCCTTAAAGCCTTCCAGTTTTGGCGTTAAGGCCTCCAGATGCCCTTGTCTTAACTTCCCGGCAGCTCAGAGTTGTGGGAAACAAGTGCCCCTCAAGAAGCTTTATATAGCCTTCAAATACTCAGGGATTAGGAAATGTGGTTCCATTGCAGAAATCAGGCAAGCCTGGGCTCGGCATGTGACTGTTGGTAGTGGATTTAATTTGGACCTCGGCATTTATGTGTATTTTGTATTTAAACAGTACGCTTTTTTTTTTTTTTTTTTTTTTTTTTTTGGTCTTCTGGGCCTCATTCATGCGATTCGGTGGCCAAATGCAACCCATGAGAACCATGTTACTTTAACTATTATAAATACTTCTTAAAGTGTGTAAGATTTCTGCCAGTTTTCTGTATCAAAGTCTTTTGGAGCTATGCCTGTTTGTTTTCTTGCCCTTTACTGGGAAAGGGCCTTTAAAGTGGTATGGAATGCCAGCCTTTGTAAAAATTAGAGAGCTTTTTTTAAAAAAGGGGGTGGGGCATCTGTGGCATTGGAGACTAGCTTATTTTTTTTCTGCCTGTGCATTTAGTGTTGTTACCCAGTTTGGTTGCAACCAGTTCTTTTTATTCTTAGTTACAAGAGAATAGTATAGTCCTGAATAAGGTCTGAAATTGACCCTAGTCTGCTTCCATATCACTGCTGCTGGTTGAACAGTCAGAATATAAGTCCAGAAACTTTTCTATAATAAGATTTAAGTGTGTGTTTGTAGTCTAGGGATGTATCAAAAGTAAATCAGGGAGAAAAAAGGAAACCAGTTGAGTGCCCTGTAGTTCAGTTGGCCTGTTAACTGGGTCTGCCAGTCGATGAACTCCTGAGATACCTCTCTGAAAAGTGGTTTGTGAAACCTATAGGTAGACTGCCAAAAAGCACCCAGTGAATTGAAGTGTTTAGTTTTCACTGGAAGTAGAGGTCTAGAAATAAAAGGTTTTTTTTTTTTTTTTAAATGGGATTTAGTTACATGACTCTATATAGAAGTACTACTGTAGAGATTTATTCTTGTGATTTGAAATTCCTTCAGTGAGGGACTTATTGAAGAAATATTGTTATCAGTCAGTTTGATTAGTGATGGATTTCTGAGTAATCCTGAGTGTGCAGTTACACACACCCTGGGTTCCATGTGGAGCTCTTATACATTTCTTCACAAAGGAAAAAGATTTAAAAATTCTATAACAAGAAGGGTTTTATTGTGAAAGAATAAATTACCTTTGACTTTTTGCTATTGACCAAACAGACGGTAGGTAATAAAATATTTTAAAGCTCTTAAATTAGTTTTTAAAATCATCATTCCTCTACAGGTCACCATATTGAACTCTAGTGTATATTTTCATTTCTGGGGGCTGGTTACACAACAGTGTGAATGTACTTAACACTAAGCTGTACACTTAAAAATGGTTGAGGTGGTAAATTTTATGTTCTATATACTTACATTTTAAAATTTTGTTTAAAAAGCCAAATATAGGGGCTCCTGGGTGGCTCAGGTCGTGATCTCGCGGTCTGTGAGTTCGAGCCCCGCGTCAGGCTCTGTGCTGACAGCTGAGAGCTGGAGCCTGCTTCGGATTCTGTGTCTCCCTCTGTCTCTCTCTGCCCCTTCCCTGCTCATGCTCTGTCTCTCTCTGTCTCAAAAATAAATAAACGTTAAAAAAATAAATAAAAATAAAAAGCCAAATATATCGATTGTTACTGAACATGAGTATTAGAGGGTTCAGTTATACTATTTTTTTCAAGGTATATTTCAAGGAAGATTATCATGAACAATTTTTAGTTTTTTTTAAAAAGCACATTTAAAAAGATCCCATAAAGATATTGTCATTAGTTCCTTGTTAATTCTTTTAATTCTTACTAATATGAGAGAGACAAACCTAATAGAGGGCGATTCATTTGATACCTGCAAGTGAATTTTCCTTTCAGCATAAATTTTTTAAAATATTTTTTTTAAGTTTATTTTGAGAGAGAGAGAAAGAGCACAAATGGAGGAGAGGCAGAGAGAGAGGGTGAGAGAGAATCTCAAGCAGGCTCTGAGCTCTCAGCACAGAGCCCATCGTGGGGCTCAAACTCACGAACCATGAGATCATGACCTGAGCCAAGATCAGAAGTCAGATGCTCAATGACTGAGCCACCCTGGTGCTCCACCTCTATATTCTTTAAGCAGCCTAGATTTTAGAATGTCTGCTTAGGGACAAAATACTTTATAAAGTTTAACACTGCCATGCTATATTTTCAATTAAATTAAATACTTAAGGGTAGAAAACTAGCCTTTTAAAAGCATTTGTAATTTTCCACAAACTGTCAGTGGAGCAAACACATTTTCTCACAGGTTGGTTTGAAAGATTAACACTTGAGGGGACTCTGAGAGAATGTTGGTTTCACTGTTAAATAGTGAGACTGGTCTTGTTTTAATCCCCTCTATTCCCTTATTCGAAACTGGCACCTTTCTAACCTCAGGACCAATAAGCCATTGTTAAGATTTTTTTCTACCTATTTGTTAATATTGAATACCTTTCCAGTTCTGTGTGCCAAACCTAAGATTTTGTTTTGTCATTTAAAATATAAAGTACTTGATCTCATACTGCTCTCTTATTAAAGGCACACTCTTTAAAGTCTTTAATGGCTTAAAGATTAACAGAATTTTTTTGGCTATATATCTCTTAGGGTTAAAATGAAGATTCAATTTAACTTAAAATACTGGAAGATTGTGGTCATTTTTTTCCACTCTTAAATTGACTATATTTTATTCATTCACTGAATTATATTTTCATATACTTAAAGTTCTAAAGTTATTTTTTTAAGATTTTATTTTTTAAAGATCTTTTTTAAAAATTTATTTATTTATTTTGAGAGAGAGACAGCATGAGTGGGGGAGAGGGAGAGAGAGAATCCCAAGCAGGCTCTGCACCGTCAGCACAGAGCCCATTTCGGGGCTTGAACTCACAAACTGTGAGACATGACCTGAGCTGAAACCAAGAGTCAGACACTTAACGGGCTGAGCCACCCAGGTGCCCCAAGATTTTTCAAAGTAATCTGTACATCCAACATGGGGCCCAGATTCACAACCCTGAGCCCAAGAGTCACATGCTCCACTAACTGAGCCAGGCAGGCGCCCGTAAAGTTACTTTCTAAAATTTATTTTTTCTGCACCTACAGTGAGCTCTTTTGCTTTTATATCTTATATCCAGCCAGGTCCTTGTTTTTTTTCTGGAACGTGAACTAAGACAGTAACTCAGATTTATATACTTTTTTCTTCAGTATTTTATTTATTTAGTTTCTAAAAATACTGTTTTTAACATGCAAGATCCCCTTTTTTCCTATTCCAGCTGAGAGTGGATTATCTCTTACTGCATGCAGAGGTAGTCTTTTATCTCAACTACATTTTCCTTTTCCTTCTGCAGGCCAATTCTTAGGATTCTAGTACAATTTTTTTTTTTAAGGGCAAAACAAATAAAATGAAAGTGATCACCTAATGAGAGTCACAAGTAGATTTGGGGTAGGCAAATCTAGAGCTCCTTATTTGCATACAGTGTTTGGTCCACTTAAAAAAATAGTACTTTTTCTTTGTATTTTTCAAGAATCATATCCTGGACTTATGACAGTGGTGTTGCTTTTTTAGCTCTTGGCGGAAATCCATTTTCAGTAACAACCAATTTTAGATTGGTTAATGATGTTAACTTTTTATTTTTTCAGAGTTTTAAATACCTTTTTTTTTTTTTTTTTTAAGAATGGTTTCAGATGGGGCGCCTGGGTGGCTCAGTCGGTCAAGCGTCCGACTTCAGCTCAGGTAATGATCTCACGGTTCATGAGTTCGAGCCCCGAGTCAGCCTCTGTGCTGATGGCTCAGCGTGGAGCCTGCTTCGCATTCTGTGTCTGCCTCTCCCCCAGTCACATTCTGTCTGTCTGTCTGTCTGTCTCTCCCTCAAAAATAAACAGAAAAAAATTTTTTAAATGGTTTCATATTTACAGAAAAAATGGAAAGATGGTACAGAACATTTGCATATGTTCTGCACTCAATTTCCTCTGTTATTAACATCTTATATTATCATGGTATACTTGCCATGATTAAAAATCCATTACTGATACACCGTTAACTACACTCCTTAGTTTATTCAGATTTCCTTAGCCTTTATGTACTGTGTTTTTCTGTTCCAAGATTGCAACCTGGATACATTACATTCAGTTTTCCTATCTTCTTAGTCTCCTCTTTGCTGTGGTACTTTTTTTAATGTTTGTTTATTTATTTATTTTGAGAGAGAGTGAGAGAGCGTGTGCTCGAGCTCAAGGGAGAGGCAGAGAGAGAGGGAGAGAAGAATCCCACTCAGGCTCCATACTGTCAAGCCCAGAGCCCGATGCGGGCTTGATCTCACAAACCATGAGATTATGACCTGAGCTGAAATCAAGAGTAGGATGCTTAACTGCGCCACCCAGGTGCCCATGCTGTGGCACTTTTTTAGACTTAACTTGTTTATGATGACCTTAACAGTTTTGATGGTAACTTTTCTTCTTTTGTTTATTGAGGTATAATTGACATTATTAGTTTCAGGTGTAGATACTAACTTTAACACAGGAATAACACATAATATCTAAAATGGCATATAACATAACGTATAATCCCTGACCTCCATACTTCCTAATATGCTGCCTAGAGTTTACTGGTTAATTTAACACTTAATGAAAATACAATTCTAGGAAACCTTTCTTTTCTCTTATTAGACAAAAGGCTAAATTCTTTCTTTTCATTAATAGGAAAGTCTTGACTGCTTTTTTTCAGTGTTGGGAAACCTGAATTAGGAAGTTTGTCACATGACCAGAAAAATATAAGGACAGAATAAACTAATCAGCACCACCTGTCACAACCCCTCCCCCAACTCCAAGTGGATTGGATTGTTTTAGTTGCTTAGTTGGGCTGTACACTAACAGCTGTTTGCTGAATATTTTTAAGTCTCTCTGTTCTTTTAGAACACAAGCCTAATTTATCTGGCCTCTCAGTAACACTGTGATTACTGAGTTCTTGCTGTTGCCTTCTGCTCAATCTTTTTCATTTTGGAAAAACTGAATAAAACCAAGTATCACAATTTTAGGATGGCAATTAGCATTTGTTTCTGCATTTCATCTTTTTGAAGTCTCTACAGTGACTAAAACATTCTCATTTTTGGAGTTTAGCAATATGAGGAAAGCACAGAGCAGAAAGTTCTCAGGCTGATGAGTAGAAGTCCCTCCCTTATTCTTCCTTTCCTTGCATGCTCCAAGCCGAGGTTCTATAAAGTCTAACTATAATGTGACTTCTTCAACAAATATACTAGAGTGACTATATCCGAGTGAGTTGTTTCCCAGAGTGATCGACCTGGAGGACCATACATTTATTTCAGTAAAAACTGCCTTTGCTAATGTGATCAGAATTTTCATTTTGGATTGCTGATTTTATCTTTTGGCACGTTATTTTGACTGCTGTGTCATGGTAAATTTACATCTTTTAGGGATAAATTTGACTTTCAGAAGTGTTAACAAGTCAGCAAAAAAGGGAATAAGATGTCAGGGTGAAATGGGGTAATCTCTTTTTTAGACACATCTTAAATGTGAAGTAATGTGACTGATTTTCATTTTCTTGTGCAACTATACACTGGCCCTTAACAGTCTCCAAAAGAATTACTCCAAAAAATATTCACAAAGTGAGAACTTGGATAGAATAAGAGTGTAGAAGAGATGACCAAGTACTCTGAAGAAGATTCATAATGCTCATCGTAGCTTGTAGAAACATTCTCAGTGCTTGATATCAACCTTCAGTGCATCAGAATTTCCTGTAGAGCCAAGATAGATAGATGAGTAGACAGATGCATGCCTAGGCTTCATCCCATTCTTAACTAATCACAATCTTTGGGATTGAGGTCCAGGTGGGTATATTTTCAACAATTATATCAGAGCTTTTCTGAGAGCCGTCCCCTCCCCCCCAAATTGACCATTGCTTTAACTTCTATTTAATGTACTCCTTGGGGTGTAGACTTTGCTATTTCGTACATAATATGATTTTTAAGTAGAACATACTTGCCTCTGTTAAGAGACATGCGTCTTATCTCACAGAAACAAAGAGGGGTGCCTGGCTGGCTCAGGTGGAAGGGCATGCGACTCTCAATCCAGGGTTGTGAGTTCAAGACCTACATGGGATATAGAGATTATTTAAATAAAACTTTAAAAAAAAAAAAAAACAAAAAAAGGGGTATTCTTATTTCCTTCAAAAGAATCCTTTTTTATTGAGCTGCTGCTTCAAGCCATCTGTACTTTGCATACCATTTGTTACACACAATTTATTTTTTTTAAGTTTATTTATTTTGGGAGAGAGAGAGAGCACATGAGAGAGAGAGGGAAAGAGAATCCCAGGCAGGCTTTGTGCTGTGACTGTGGAGCCTGATTGGGGCTCAAACTCATGAACCATGAGATGATGAACTGAGTGGAAATCAAGAGTCACATGCTTAACCGACTGAGCCACCCAGGCACCCCACAACTTACTACTTTTATCAGTCTCTCCCACTAGAATGAAAGCTCCATAAAGGCAAGGACCATGTCTGTTTTACTTTGCACTATGTCTGCAGCATAGTGGCTGACCCATCGCAGGTACTCCTCAAGAATAAATGAGTGGATCAGAAATAAATGTGCAAAGCTGATAAGCCATGATTTAAAGTAGACCTGAAGCTGAACTTGCTTGATATCCAAATATAATTCTATATATCACAACAAGTATTTATTGAATTGTGATTTGGAGTGCTAAACAGAGTCAGATGACTTAAGCACAAATCCCAGCTCTGCCATTTACTAGTTTGACCTTGAGCTTGTTACTTGACCTCTTATTGTAGGTTACCTCATTTGTAAGAAAAGATGGTTAATCTGAAGGATCCCTAGAGTTCTTTCCATCCCTGAAAATTCTTTGATTCTAAGTGTCTGGTATTATGCCAGGCATGATAGCTGATTCCGAAAGAAGCCTTCTTAAGGACTTGTGTTAAGTTGTTTAAATGTATAGTTTACTAGTTAATTAGATGACTAGGGCTGAATTTCAAGTGAATTCCTGAGTCTATAGTCCCATCCATAGTCCCATGCCCAACAACAAGAATAAACACAGTAATATTAAGTGTTTTTAATAAGAACAGCATGCTTACTCCTTCCTACTCTGTAAGAAGGGAGTGTTTTTGTAGCTGTGAAATAGACAACTTTTCCCATGTGGCAGAGTGTTTTGTTGTGCTGACTGGGAAGAAGAAAAGTTAGGAGAGTGTGAAAAGAGAAAAAAAGCAAAGGCTGTACATTTTTAACAGTTTTTAAATCCTCTTCACTTCTCACCCAGCACTTAGAACAAGAGAAACACGAACTAAGAAGACGATTTGAGAACCGAGAAGGGGAATGGGAAGGGCGCGTGTCAGAGCTGGAGAGTGATGTGAAACAACTTCAGGATGAGTTGGAGAGGCAGCAGGTTCATCTACGGGAAGCAGATCGAGAAAAAACACGGGCTGTCCAGGAATTATCAGAACAGAACCAGAGGTTATTGGATCAACTCAGCAGGGTAAGACACAAGTTAAGAATTTATGGTATAAAATACTGAAAGTTGAAACCAAAGCTGCTGTACGATGTTGTTCATACATATGGTAAGAGTAAGTTTTTGTTGCCATTGGTGTTGATATCAACAAGTTGAATAATTTTCACCTATGGGAACATCAGCTGTGTGAACTAGGAGTCAGGAACCAAAACCCTTACCTCTCATTAATCAGCTAAGAGACTTTGACAATCACTTAACTTGGGAGATTTTTCGTTTTTAAAATGAAAAGAGTTGTGCCTAATGATTTCTGACGTTTGGTATAGCTCTAAAAGTCTGTGATTCCTTTACCTAGAAAAAGTCTGTCATGGATGAAATTATGTTAATGAATTTGGTTCAGATATTAAATGGTGCCATCTTTAAACTGAAAAGCTTGGGGAAAATTAGAGCAAATGGTTTTCAATGATGAAATGTGAACGTACATTTCTTCATATTATTTGAATATGAGAGGAGAAGTATATGTGTATCTGTATTTAAAATTTGTTCTTTTATATCCTAGTAAGTAAAAAATTCTCGTGCCTTTATAGAATGGTGTTATGGAAGTATTAATTAACCAGGGTCAAGACTGAAATCATTGCAAAGAGGGAGTTTGAGGGCTGAATAGGTCCAAATCTAATTTATATACAGAACATACCTTTTTAACAAATGCAGGAATGTTATTAATGCCCTGGTCTCTAAATCCACCTACTTTTAAAAATTAAGAGTGGGATTTACTATGGTACTTCAGTCCTTCTTATGTGTTGAAAATAAAACTATTAACTCTTTAGTTATCAGAAGAAGAAAGAACTTCTAGTCTGATCTCATTGTGTAGGTCATGCTTTGATCTTTGGAAAAGGCTTAGCTAGAGCAGTACATGGAAAATTCTTGGCATTTCTACTAATTTGATGGGTAACACCGTATGAAGTCATTTAGTTTGTCATAGTTGGTTCCCATGGATACTCTGAGACGGGTCAAAACCTTCATGCCTCACTAGGAAATGTGAGGTAAATGCCACAACTAGGGAAAGATACAAGAAGGAGAGGCAGAGGAGAGAATGGAAGTAGGGAGGAAGGAGAGGGAGACAGGAAGGTAGAAAGAAGGGGAAAAAGAGATACCTAATAACTTGGAAAGTAGCTAGTTGCAGGAAATATTGACACGTGTGAAAGGTAAGAATCCACATGATAGGCAGAACTAAAGGTCTTGCCTTCCCATCTAGGAGATTAAATCACTATTTGATTGACTGGAAAGAAAGAGTTGGACAGTTCTTCAAGAAGTCACTTCAAGGCCAGTTTAGTAACAGCATTTCTGACTCTGTTCTAAAACCTTTTGCAACAACTGAGAAGAGAATCTCTATCCTTGTAAGATTTTTAAGATTTTGAGTGTTCATTATTCATGAAAGATTAAGTTAACTAGACAGGCCTAGCCAGATTTATTTATTTATTCAACATTTATTTAATACTTATTTTGAGTGACTTCATGAAATCGAGCCCTGCATCAGGCTCTGTGCTGACAGTGACGAGCCTGCTTGGTATTCTCTCTCTCTCTCCCTCTCTCTCTCTCTCTGTTCCCTGCCCCCCGCCAAAACATAAAATAAATAAACATTAATACTTATTCTGAGCAAGTGTTTCTTACAGAAACCTATGAAAGGAATACAGCAAACCAAAACAATTAAAGGGGAAATTATCTCTTGGGAGTAAGTTCATGTTATAAAATAACATGAGCAGAAAGGACTCAATTCTGCTTTCTGATCTGGTGAAAGATAGGTGGCCAAGAGAGATGAAAGAAGAAAGCAAATATTAAATACCATGTAGCAAAAGAGCAGTGAGCTTGGAATTTAGATGCATGTTGAATCTTGACCCTGCTTCTCATTGACTGGTTCACCTTGTTTTTGCCTCGCTTTTCTAATCTTTAATATGGGGATAAAAATCTATACCTTATGCAAGTACTTATGAAATGAAAATGAGGTAATGTGCCCGTGTTATGCTGCAGTATATGAAGGTAAGGATTTCAGTGTTAATGGTTGTTTTAATAAAGCAGTATATTTATAGTTGGGGTTCCTTTGCCTAGTTTCTCTGTAGAAAATCCTGATAAGCTGTTCCCAAAAGGATATAGGGGGATAACATTTCCACTAGATCTAGATTCTTGTTATCCTCTCTGGCCTTGAATGTAGGCCCTTGGTGAGTTGTGTGGCTTTTTTTCCCTTTCTCTTTTTAAGCAGGACAAGCCCCTGGGGTTTTCCATCAACAGCCATTTTAGATTGTATTTTATTATCATTTTATTAACTGGGTATTCAGGAACCAAAGGAGTTGAGTGCTTTGAAGTGAATTAAGATTCTCATGGGACAAGATAACAACCAGCAGAGGTAGTAGAAGGCCTCGCTTTTCTTGTGATGTCTATAACATGTCTTTATAAGCATGAAATGTATAATATTTAAAACTTAGTACAATACTTCTGTGATACTTTTGTCTGAAGTATTTTTTTAAGTTTATTTATTTATTTAGTAATGTCTACACTCAGCATGGGGCTCGAACTCACAACCCCCAGACCAGGAGCTGCATGTTCTGACTGAGTCAGCCAGGCACCTCTGAAATATTTTTAAGTATATTTCTTTTGCTGCCACAGACTCCAAGGTTGTTATATATATTTTTTAATTATTTATTTATTTTTTAAGTTTGTTTATTTATTTTGACAGAGTTCGAACAGGGGAGGGGCTGAGAGAGAGGGAGAGAGAGAGAAGTGCAAGCAGGCTTTGTAACTGTCAGTACAGAGTCTGACCCAGGGCTTGAACTCACAAGCTATGAGATCATGACCTGAGTTGAAATCAAGAGTTGGATGCTTAACCAATTAAGCTACCCAGGTGTCCTTTTCTTTCTTTTTTTTTTTTAATAACCGCTCTATTGAGATTAATTCATATACCATAACATTTACTTTTTAAAGGTATAAAAATTCACTGAGTTTTAGTATATTCACAAGGTTGTGGAACTCTGAACAGTATCTCTCTTTTTTTAATGTTTATTTTTGAGAGAAAGAGCATGAGCAGGGAGGGGCAGAGAAAGGGAGACACACAGAAACAGAAGCAGGCTCCAGGCTCTGAGCTGTCAGCACAGAGCCCAGTGTGGGGCTTGAACCCATGAACTGCAAGAACATGACCTAAGCCAAAGTCAGACACTTAACCGACTGAGCCACCTAGGGAACTTTGTCACCACTATCTAATTATAGAATATTTCACCCCCCCACCCCAAAAAGAAATCCTATACCCATTAGTAGTCACTTTCCATTCCTCCTAACCCTCCCTATCCCATGCCCTGACCCCTGATAACCATTAACCTACTTTCTGTTTCTGTGGATTTGCCTATTCTGGACATTTCATATAAATGAAATCATACATGTATGATTCTTTGTGACTGACATCTTTCCCTTAATGATGTTTCAAGGTTCATCTGCATTGTAGCATATATCAATAATACTTTATTTTTATGGCTGAAGAATATTCCATTGTATGGATATAACATTTTGTTTGTTCATTAGTTGATGGACATTTGGGTTGTTTCCACTTTTTGGCTGTTATGAATAAGTTTACCATAAACATTCATGTACAAGTTTTTATGTGACCAAGGTTCTTTTCAGCTCTATAATAGGATGCTATGAGCATATATATCCCATGAGCTTCTAGGTCCTCATTATCATGAAGGAAGGAATAAGTATTGTTCTAATTTTATAGCTGGGAAAACTTGAGGGACAGAAAGGCACATGACTTGTTTAAGCCTTTTCTAATTCAAGACTTGTTAGGGTTCCTGTGCTTTACTTTCAGATTTCTAAGGCAGTAATTAAGGTCACAGGTTTTAGAGTCAGACAGCCCTGTGGCCAAAGACCAACTCTGCTATTTATGAGTTGGGGAAACATGCGAAAGTTTTTTCACTTTTTTAAACCTTAGTTTCCTTCTTTATAAAATGGAAACAATTATATTATCACTATTACCTGATACTGTTAGGAGGAGCAAATGAGATAATATATGTAATCTCTAACCATGGTGTTTAGCATATTGTAAGTGCTCAATAAATGGTAGCATGGTTTATAATTATCATGTCTTCTTCATGTAGATGGTGTTTCTGTATCTAGTCAAACTTTGATTCTCTAACCTGAGAGAAGAAGAATCTGAAGTGTCCCCAGCATATATTAGTGTTTGAAAATGTCGTGTCTTGCAGTTAAATTTCTATTCAAAAATATTTGAGTAAAAGTGATCTTTCTAGGAATTGAGTCAGATTTGTTCTATGGCATCTTGTATCCCCTAGATACTGCTTCAGATACCCTGGGGATACCTTTATTCCAGTTTATTTGTTCATTTAGACAAAATGCCCTCTAAATTCTCTTCTAGCTTCTAAAATTCTGTGAGACTCATTTTTGTGAAACTCAAGCTGACCTATTTGGAGAAAGTGTAATTCATTTTCTGAGTTAGAAAGTGACACCATGTGGGAATGCAGGCTGGTGCAGCCACTCTGGAAAACAGTATGGAGGTTCCTCAAAAAACTAAAAATAGAACTACCCTATGACCCAGCAATTGCACTACTAGGTATTTATCTAATGGATACAGGTGTGCTGTTTCGAAGGGACACATGCACCCCCATGTTTATAGCAGCACTATCAACAATAGCCAAAGTATGGAAAGAGCCCAAATGCCCATCGATGGATGAATGGATAAAGAAGATGTGGTATATATATATATACAATGGAGTATGCCTTGGCAATCAAAAAGAATGAAATCTTGCCATTTGCAACTACATGGATGGAACTGGAGGGTATTATGCTAAATGAAATTAGAGAAAGACAAAAATCACATGACTTCACTCATATGAGGACATTAAGAGACAAAACAGATGAACATAAGGGAAGGGAAACAAAAAGCATATAAACACAGGGAGTGAACAAAACAGAAGAGACTCATAAATATGGAAAATAAACTGAGGGTTACTGGAGGGGTTGTGGGAGGGGGGATGGGCTAAATGGGTAAGGGGCACTAAGGAATCTACTCCTGAAATCATTGTTGGGCACTATATGCTAACTAATTTGGATGTAAATTTAAAAACATAAAAAGAAAACAAGTTAATAAAAAAAAAGGAAAGTAACACTATGATGGCATTGACAGTGGGGTTTAATAGGATATGTTAGACATTTATCATCCTACCTCAAAAGTGGAAAGATGGGGTGCCTGGGTAGCTCAGTCGGTTAAGTGTCTAACTCTTGATCTCAGCTCAGGTCTTAATCTCAGGGTCGTGAGTTCAAGCTCTGCAGGTGTGGAGTCCACTTAAAAAAAAAAAATGGAGGGATGCCTGGGTGTCTCAGTTGGTTGAGCATCCAACTTCAGCTCAGGTCATGATCTTGCAGTTGGTGAGTTTGAGCCTTGCACCTGGCTCTCTGCTCTCTCTGCTCATTAGCACAGAACCCGCTTTGGATACTCTGTCCCCGCACCCACTCTGTCCCCGCACCCGCCCTCCCCCTACTCCTCACCCCTCTCAAAAATGAATAAACTTTTTTTTTTTTTAATTTTTTTTTTTTCAACGTTTATTTATTTTTGGGACAGAGAGAGACAGAGCATGAACGGGGGAGGGGCAGAGAGAGAGGGAGACACAGAATCGGAAACAGGCTCCAGGCTCTGAGCCATCAGCCCAGAGCCCGACACGGGGCTCGAACTCACGGACCGCGAGATCGTGACCTGGCTGAAGTCAGACGCTTAACCGACTGCGCCACCCAGGCGCCCCTTTTTTTTTTTTTTTTTTAAAGTGGAAAGAATACAGTGGGCCTTGCTTTCGGAAAAAGGAGAGGTGAAACATGGGCCATACTACATAAAACTTAGAGGTTTTGGGGGGCATCTTGGTGGCTCGGTTGGTTAAGTGTCCAACTTCACATCAGGTTGTGATCTCACGGTTTGTGAGTTTGAGCCCTTCATCAGGCTCTGTGCTGACAGCTCAGAGCCTAGAACCTGCTTCGGATTCTGGGTCTCCCTCTCTCTCTGCCCCACCCCTGCTTGCACTCTGTCTCTCAAAAATGAATAAATGTTAAAAAAAACAAAACAACTTAGAGGCTTTTTGAGAATCCTTTTTTTTTTTTTTTTTTTTTTTAAGTTTATTTACTTATTTTTTGAGAGAGCAGGCAGGGAAGGGGCAGAGAGAGGGAGAGACAGAAAGACAGAATCCCAAGCAGGCTCTGTGCTGTCAGCATGGAGCCTGACATGGGGCTCAAACTCACCAACAGTGTAATCATGACCTGAGCCAAAAGCAAGAGTCAGATGCTTAACCAACTGAGCCATCCAGGTGCCCTGGGAATCCTGATGAATACATAATACAGTACTTTTCACTGGCATTACAGCAGAATCCTCCAGAACCCCCAAATGATTTTTCTCCCCAACAGTAGTAGTGAAGATAATAGAGTTCTAATTAGTGTTAGAGTCCTGAAGTGATCATTCACTAATTTAACCTGCTACAGCTTATACCATATTTTAGGTGCTGTAGAAACTTCTTATAGTTTGCATGTACAGCAGCAAGCCAAAACAGTGATTTGAACAGTGTAGAAATAGTCTTATTCACAATAATAATAATGTCAGTAATAATAAGCTTCTCATTTAGCCTTTTCAGCCTTCAGAAGTTGACGTATTTTCTTCTTTTTATTAAAACTTTTTAAATGTTTTTATTTATTTTTGAGAGAGAGAGAGAGAGCATGAGCGGGGGTGGGGTAGAGACAGAGGGAGACACAGAATCCGAAGCAGGCTCCAGACTCCTAGCTGTCAGCACAGAGCCCAACACAGGGCTCCAACTCGTAAACCTCGAGATCATGACCTGAGCTGAAGTCATACATTTAACTGATTGAGCCCCCCAGGCGCCCCAACATAAGATATTTTCAAAATGAATCTCAGTAGTGTTAGAAATTTCAGTAAAAGAAGGCATTTTCACAGTTTGTACTAATAAAGCACTGCTCATACTTCCTTGTAAAACACTAAGGTCAGATAAGCACTTGTTGGCCAAAGAATGGGAAAAATTACTGATTTCTCCTTAAAAAGGGAGGTGTGAGGTTAAAATTTCCTAGGGACTTCTAAAGTTTACTTCCCCAAAATACATAGCTGTAGAGTTTGTAGAAACTGGCTGGGAAATGCTCTTACACTTTTTCCCTGCAGTTTTGTCCATGAAATAGTCACACCTTTTTCCCCCCTCCTTCCCTAACTCCTCATCCTACCAGCAGCAGAACCATATGCTTAATCCTAATCCCATTTTCTCTAGTAGGGGTCAGGGTTTCAGACTGCAGGACCGAATGTATACAGTCTTAGTGACTGTTTATTATGTATTGGGTTACAATTTTTGGATAATTATGTAGATATTTGCATTTTCCATTTATAAAACCATGACATACTTCACACAGAAAACTGCAGAGAGTAATATAAATTCAACTTTGTAAAATCTTAACATTTTGTCATATTCAGATTTTTTAAAGAGATAAAACATTGATAACATTTGACGGTTTCATGTCAGTCCTCTCCACTTTTCCAGTTACTCTTCTACCTATTCATGTGTTTATACTACACACGTGTGTGCATGTATGTCAACATATATATTCCATTATATATACTATATCCATTAATATTGTATAATAACATTTTTCCATGTTTCAAACACTTAATAAACAGCAGCATCATTCTCACAGATAATGTTCACATCATTCTATACTCCATTCTTTTGGCTCAATGTTATGTTTAAGGGATTGACATATTAATAAATATAGTTCTAGTTCATTTATTTCAACTGTTTATTATTTGGGCAAATATAGTACAATATACTTATTCTTTTATTGATAAACCTTTAAGTTCCTAATTTTTCATTACTGCACACTTTCCTGCAGTGACTATTCTTGTGCACATATATTTGTGTTAATCTGGTAAACCTAGGAGTGGAATTGCTTGGTCCAAGAGTAAAGACCTCTTCAAAAAAAAAAAAAAGAGTAAAGACCTCTTCAACTCCATAAGATGTTGTCAAATTACTCTCCAAAACTGTTGTACAAATTTACATTCTTAGCGTGCAATGTGTGTGAGAGCCAGTATGTGTGATTGTTCTCATCTTCACCAACACTTGGTGTTGGTTTTAAAAATCAGTCTCCAGGCACCTGAGTGGCTCAGTCAGTTGGGCGTCTGATTCTTGATCTTAGTGCAGGTCTTGATCTTAGGGTTGTGGGCTCAAGCCCCACATTGGGCTCCACGTTGGTATGGAGACTACTTAAAAAAAAAATTAGTCTCATGTATCTGAAATGGTATTTTTATTGTTTTTTTTTTAATTTTTATTTTAATTTTGATTTCATGAATTGCTAGTGAGGTTGGGCATCTTTTGTTTTTATGTTTATTGTGAATTGCCTGTTTGTATCTTTCACTGTTTTCTTACTGGTGTGTAAGCATATTTTAACATGTTCTTGATGCTGTTAAATTTTCACTTTGTTTATGGAGTCTTTTACTAAACAGAAGTGTGTACTTTCATTGAAGTCAAATTTATTAATCATTTCTTTTATGATTTGTTCTTTTGTGTTTTGATTTGTCCTATTCTCCCAAGTCCTAAAGATATTTTCCCATGCTAATTACAAAAACTTAAGCTTGTTTTTTACATTTAGATCTTTAATCTATCTAGAACTTATTTTATAGTGTGATATAGCATAGGAAACCAGTTATGTTTTCTATACTGATTCTGTCTCAGTGCTGTTTATTTCCCCACGGATTTCTAATACTATATGTATTTTTGTAATGAAAAAAAAAATCCTAATATTTATTCTTGAATGAAGAGCCAAGATAACTTAAAATAGAAATTTCAGAAGGTTTTAGAAAACTGTATTAGGTGGCTAGGGCTGCTATAACAAAGTGGATGGCTTAGACAGCAGAAATGTATTATCTTGTGGTTCTAGAGGCTGGAGGTCCAAAATCAAGGTGTTTTATGGGTTGATTCCTTTTTATTAAAAAAAAAATTTTTTTTTAATGTTTATTTATTTATTTTTTGAGAGAGAGAGACAGAGCACGAGCAGGGGAGGAGCAGAGAGAGAGGGAGACACAGAATCTGAAACAGGCTCCAGGCTCTGAGCTGTCCATACAGAGCCCGACGCGGGGCTCGAACTCACAAGCCATGAGATCATGACCTCAGCTGAAGCCGGACACTCAACCGACTGAGCCACCCAGGCACCCCAGGTCGATTCCTTTTTAGAGCTAGAAAGGAAGGGTCTGTTCCAGATCTTGTTCCCTGGCTTGTAGATGGCTGCCTTCTCCTTATGTCTCTTTCCTCTATATGTAATTCTCTCGATTTTCAAATTTCCTCTCCTTATAAGAACAACATATTGGATTGGGGCCCAGCATAATAACCACTTTTTAATTTGATTACCACTGTAAAGACTTTGTCTCCAAAAAGGTCACATTCTGAGGTACTGGAGTTTGGACTTCAACATAGGGATTTTGACCCATAACAACCATTTTGAGCTGTTTTTTGCCAGAAGGTCCAACTCTTGGATGTTAGTGTTGTCTGTGGGAAGTGTTCACAGTGGTTCCACTTTCCTTGGAGGTTCCATACATTCAATAACATATTTACACACTAAAGGTACATATGCCTATGACCATATGACTAAGGGCTGCCATGACCAGTGGGAAGAGATTTCAAATGTTTAATTGCATTCTTTGAAAAAGTCCCAGATCCACCTTCCCCGCTGCTTCTCCTTTAATGATTAACTGGCTTTCTATTCTTTTGAGTAAAATAGTGAGTTATTTATTTATTTACTTATTTATTTAAGACCTCCTTTAATTTCAGCATTCAGTAAATATTTATTGAGCAAGGCACAAGGGGATACAGTGGGGGAACATAAGACATATGATATGTGAAGCTACTAGGAAGAGGTATATAAATAACTAAACAAATCCACAAGATAACTATAGGTTATGGTAGGTACTGTGAAGGATGATGTGATGGTAAATGACCAGAAAGAAGAGAGCAACTTTAGAAAGAGTAGGTAGGAAGGAGATAACATTTGAGGTGAGACCTGCGGGGTGAAGAGTCAGCCATAGAAGAGATGGAAGAACAGTGTTCTCTGATGGGTACTGTTAGATTGTAAACGCTTTGGGAGCAGGGACTGTGTGTAAACACACACACACACACACACACACACACACAGATAAGCAAGTATCTAGCAGAGTGGCCATTCAATAAAAGATAGGTGGTTGTGTTTTTGTCGTTAAATGACAAGCTAAGGTACCTAATAAAGAAATATTTAGAACTATAACTTTCTGATAAATATACTGCCCCTTCATGCACTCTGTGGAAGGGCACTCTTGACTGTTTCAAATACATTCTTAGACTGTATCTGTTCTGTTTAGAAACCAGTGGTCAAAGAGACCATGGATGTCAACACTATGACAGGCAAGCTACAGATAATGGTGACTCAGTTGCCTAGAGATCTAGTGTTGTCTTCATAGATTCTCCTTCTGGAATTGCATAAAAACCCAATCTTCATTAACTGAGGAGAGTGACTACAGAATGGACAGAGTTTTGGGGTACTGACCTAAAGCTGCAAGTACTTTTGTGTTATGCTGTGACTTCTCCAGCGGTCTGTATGTTGGTCAGTTTCTGAGTGACTGGCCCTGTGGTCCTCTGACCTTCCTGATGGAGATGGAAATCAGCATTTCAGCTTTTACCGAAAAACTTTTCTCGTGGGAGGATTGGCCGTCATTTGGGGTTGGGTATCATTATGACTCCCACTCTGCCTCACGGGGTACATACACTCTGGACAAAAAAACTCTCTGCCTCCAACTATCTTGTCATCTTATCTGTTCTTAGAGCCCAAAATGGTCTGTAGTGTGGAGAAGGAGTCAGAGGTTCCCCTTTGGAAAGCTGATAGTGACTGCTTTTGAACAGAGTCCCATGAGGGTCTATAGTTGCTCTGTGTGCAGCCCTGGATGCTAAACTCGTGAGAATTCACCTTAAAAGTCATTATTTTTCCCCTTATTTGTTTCAGTATTGTGCTATATCTTAACTTTTATTTTGACACGGCCCTCCCTGTTGGTCCTTTCCCCCCTCATTGCAGCTTTATAAGTATCTCTAACAAACCTCTCCCTTCTTCCTCACAACCAGAATTATAGTCATGTGTCTAGTCACTATGGCTTTGGGTATTACTATCTACTTGTGTCAAAAAGAGAAGCTATATTGGGGGCAGTATATAAAAAGGGCTGTTCCAAAAGCTGGGTGAAGAGAAAAAGGGTTGTTACTATAGAATCACAGGTAAGGCAGGGGACAAAAAGAATTTAACAGGAAGTTAGACCTAGGTCTGAGGCCAGGAGAAATCAAAGCCTGCATTTTAAACTGGAAGGGCTTAGGCCAAGAGATGCCTGGAGGAATAGTCTGAAGATTGGTGATAAAGAGGTTGAAATAAAGGAACAAAGATTCACTTGTAGTTTAAGTGAAGCCAGGCAGTTTGAAATCTATGTCTATTAAAACTTTGCATCCAGTGAGGTATTCTTTTCTGAAACTTGGTTTCTATAGCTAGGATAGGGGTGGCTTCTTAAGGAACTAAGCCTCACTGAATATTTTTTACAAGATACTGAAGATTCTATGTTTGCCTTTGCCTGAAGTTTCCACTCATAGGTTTTTCATTAAAAAACTTATAGAGTGTATTTTTTTCCCCGATGGCAAAAAGAACTCACGTTTCATTGTAAAGTAAAATTTAGACAATATAGAAATGTTTGATATAAACATTGAAAATCCCCCATGATCCTCTGTTAAAGGAAATACTAATAACAGTTTGGTGTTAATATATTTGTATTTTTCCATATGTCACACATAACTTTTCTATTTTTGCTTTTTTTTTTAAAAAAACAAAATGTTTCGTTAATTTTTTTATGTATTGTATCTTGGCGTTTTTTTCATATTTTTAATGGTTGTATATAGTACTCCATGTTCAAAAGGCCATACCATAGTTAGTGTTAACCATTTTGTATTGAAAACCATGTGCATTGGTTACAGTGTTTTAGTTACAAACACAACTGCAGTGAACATCCTTGTGTACATATCTTGGTACTCTTATATCAGCCTTTCCCTGGATTGAATTCCTATAAGTGAGGTATCTAGGTCAAAAGGTGTGTACATTTAAATTTTTAATAGATATTATCATCGTGCCCTCCAAAAATGTTTTCACAGTTTTATTCTGCCTAACATTTATCTTTATTAGGCTGAAAAACCTATCATTCTTCACACATAAGTAGTAAAACTGTGTGGTCCTTAAAGAAAATGGAGGTAATGTTCATCACAAAATTGAGGATAATGGTTACCTGAGGAGTGTGAAGGGGAGAGGGTTGTCATCAGGAAAAAAAGTGCTTGGGGAGGTGGCCTCTGGGATGGTCTACTTCTTGGCCTTGGTAGTAATTAAGTGGATGTTTGCTTTACAATTACTTATTAAACAGTGTATATATGTTTTGTGTATTTATCTTTATATATATTTGGTAATAAAAAGAAAAAGTCATTCAACAAATATTTATGATGTATACCTACTATGTATGAAGGAACTGTTCTGTGTAACAGAGATACTGCAGTGAACAAGATAAATTTCCCTGTTCTGAGATAATGTAGGAGATTGATGATAAAGAAAGAAATACATAAATAACACAAGTCAGAAGTGGTAAGTGCCAGAATCACGTATAGCCAGGTAAAGGGGAGAAAGTGGTAGCTGTAGGGACAACTCAATTTTGGATAGGGCTGTCGAGAAGGAACCTTTGAAGGGATGAGATTTGAACAGGCACCTAATAGATTAAAAAGAAGTGAAAGAATATTCCAGGCATTTAAAAGCCTAGGAATGAATGGAAAGCAGGTTGATGTGACTGGGGTGTAGTCAGTTTGGGAAGAGTGTGGGAGATGAGGTCAGAGGGACAGTCAGTGGCTAGATTATGTAGGGCCTTACTAAGCCATGATACAGATTTGGGATCTTATTCAGTGTGCTGCAAAGCCAGTGATCTGTTTTTGGCAGGGGAGCATCATGATGTGATTGAGAACTGTTGTTAATTTTTTTTAAATGTTTATTTTTGAGAGAGAGAGAAAGAGAGCGCAAGTGGGTGAGGGGCAGAGAGAGAGGGAGACACAGAATCCGAAGCAGTCTCCTGGCTCTGAGCTGTCAGCACAAAGCCCGACGCGGGGCTTGAACCCACAAATCGCGAGATCATGACCTGAGCCAAAGGTGGACGCTTAACCGACTAAGCCATCCAGGCTCCCCGATAACTGTTTTTAAAAGATTATGTTAGCTGCTGCAGGAAAATGGATTGTAGGGCCTGGGTGGAAGCACAGAGATCAGTGAAGGACTTTCCAAGAGGAGAGTTGATGGTAGTGTTGATTATGGAGGTGGTGAGAAGGGTTATATTGGGCGTGTGTTTTGAAGGTAGAAATTTTGAGTGAAATCTCCCATCTGAGCTCTCTGAGTTTGAGATTCTGTTCTGGTACCTTTTGTTGGGTGTCACCTAAGAATTTATACACTCAGAGTGACTGGAGCTGTATTCAGATGAGTGCCAGCTCCCCCTCCCTGACCTTTGCCCTCTGTGATGCCCCATCTTCTCACCCACCCCCACACTCTCTGTTCCCAGAAGAGCCACTCTTCTGAGCTGGTGTCTGAGATGGCACATGTGGGAGGAAGTTGGTGCAAACAGGTGATTTGTTTGTTTCCTGCCTGTTGGGAGCTATATTCCTCAGTCGCCTCTAACATCTTCCGCACACACAAAGAATACAGTGTGCATACTAGCTGGAGCTAATCTTCCCTGAAAAGACTAATTTTCCTCTGAAGAGTAAACAGATCCTTGTTCTTTAAACAGCCCATTTGGGATTTGCAGCTCTGCATCTGGCACACTTCTCGAAGCAAATTTTTCCCTGGTTTCCTTCTCAGGGTTAAAGGCTTTTAAGTAGTTGCCATTAGTGTCATGGTCGCTCTGCTGCTGGTGGGTGACATGTAGCCATCCTTGCTTCTAGAGCACTTTACAGTGAACAGCTGCTCATCAAAAGTAGTTTTAATTGCTGAATGGGCTTTTGTACCTTTTAGGGTGGGGGATGTCTTGCTTGTTTTCTTCTTCTTTAAAAACAAATTTTTTTTTTACATTTATTAATTTTTTGAGAGACATAGAGACACAGAGCACAAGTTGGGGAGGGGCAGAGAGAGAAGGAGTCACAGACCCCGAAGCAGGCTCCAGGCTCCGAGCTGTCAGCACAGAGGCCGACGTGGGGCTTGAACTTACAAACAGTGAGATCATGACCTGAGCCAAAGCCGGACACCCAACCAACTGAGCCACCCAGGCATCCCGCTTGTTTTCTTCTTAAAGTCTGCCTCCTTTACATGTTTTTGTAGAAAAAGACATGGTAGTTTTTAGTCAGCCTATCCCTGAAAGCAGTTATGAAAACAAGATTATTTCCCAACCAAATAACAGTTATTTATTTATTATTATTATTATTTTTTTGAGAGAGGTGGGGACAGAGGAGAAGGAGAGAATCTTAAGCAGGCTCCACACCCAGTGCAGAGCCTAATATGGGGCTTGATTTCATGATGGTGAGATCATGACCTGAGCCAACCAAGAGTCAGATGCTTGACTGACAAACTACCCAGGTGCCCCCAAATAACAGTAATTTAAATTTCCAAAGGACATTCATTCATGGTACCTACTCTGATATCATCATAACTCTGTGATGGAGGCAGTGCTAATTATTCCTTTTTTGACAAATAAGGAAATTGAGGATCAGAAGTTTAGTGACATTGCCCAAGGCTTTACACTGGTTACAGGTTAACCACTGGTTTGAAGATTGGGTTTTGTACATTTTCAAGGATGGGTAGTCAGTCGATCAGAAATAAACACCTCCTCACATGTATTTCTATCTCATTGGCTTCATTTTTAGTTAATATTTACTGAATATTATTGTCTTGGATGCCCCTTAACTTCAGAGTCACTGAGTAGAATGAATCCAGAGGTTGGGATCCACTTTTAGCAATTTCTATTTGTTATGTCAAGGGTGTGCTAAGAGGATTGAAAATGATTTGTTGAGAGGATCACTTCAGCTAGAGCAGAAAAGGGGCTTTTGCATCTAGGCGCTCTATGAAGACAGCATTTCCAGCTTTTTCCAGATTGGTACTATTGCTAATTAGTAGGTTAAACACATTAGGGTGGTAATTGCTTGTTATTTCAGCATATGTTTTTATTAGTGGATTTGTGTCTTGATTATTTGAACCTGTTCTTAATTATTTACCAAAGAGAAAGCCATGCCTGATCCTGGAGTCTTCAGGTTTGTTGTATTATTTACAACTCTTTCTAATTCTGATTATCTTTTTCAAAAGAAGAGAGCCTAAGGTTCTAGCATATTGTCTAAACTTGAGGGGGTCGAAAGGCCCAAGATTAGGTAAATCACGGTAGGAGTAGTTCTTCTTAATACTCCTAGATTTGACTTAATACAGTGGCAATCAGCCTTTTTTGGACATTGAATCTAGATTCCCTCCATCCCTGTAGACAGCTTAGTGTATCATTGTTGGAGTGATGAAGTAGAGTTAAATGAGCTGACCCTGCCTGATGTGAGGTGAGGTCTTTAAATTTTGTACCTGGCAAATGGGTTGCAGGTGGTAGGAAGGTTGTAGTTTATTGGCAGAGGAAAAAAATTGTCAGCAAACTATTTACTCTTTTGCTACCTGTGCTGGTTAACCCATGGTTCTCGCCCCTAAATATTGTTGTCTTGAGAAAGGAAATCTCTGTATTCAGTGAGTAAACATAATCAGCAGAAAAGCAGGTCATGTTTTGACCCTGTTAGCATCTTCTTCATTGCTCTTCATTGGAGTCCAGGACAGTAATCCAATGATATCATAATTTTTAGAATTGAAAAAGGACTTCCAGTGTATAGCTAGACCATGGTTTATAAAATGCTTTTCAGAGATTCTGCAAATTTGATTGTTTTTAAAAATTTGTAACACTTTGAAGGACCACTACCAAAACAGATACCATGTACTGTCTTGAAACAGATGCCACGTTTAATGTATGAAAGGTATTTAGTACCCCACTTTGTGCTGCCAACTTACGTTGGCTTTGGGGAGACATTGGCATACACCCTTCCCTGTCCCTCTCCAGTACTACTATAAGGTGTGTGCACTGTGTAAAAACTGGTGGCATTTGTAACTGCTTCACTGGGTGTATAAAAAAAAATTTGTTTTCAGTATTTTAAAATCACAACTAAATCCACAGATACATCATACTGAGTAAAGTTACCACTGTCATCCTTATTGTTTAATTTCAGATTGTTTCTAAAAAGCCTCATTGTTCTGAGTTTTAAGATTTTATACTTTTAAATTTCTAAAATATTTAATATTAATATAAGATTTCCTTTATCAGTATCTGTTTATTGAGGCTTATTGTAAGATTTCATATAGAAAAGAGTTCTGAAAAAAAAAAATAAAAAGAAGACCCAAAACAAAAAACTCACATAATTTGGAAAACTACTGGTTTAGATCAGCGATTCTCGAACTGTGTTCCCAGGTGCCATAGGTCTCCAAGAGGTGCCTCAGGAGTAGTTGCAAGGAATAACTGAAATCTAGTGGATTCTTTTCCCCTTCCCCATTTCCATTCCAACCTGAGCATTTTTGTTTTATATATCGAAGTTCTGCTTAATATCTTACTAGAAAAAAGGTTTTTAGCTGTGTATTTAAAAATATGATACACAGATCACTAATTTATTAATAAATAGTTAAGGAAGCTGAGACCCATGGAGGTTAAGTGACTTGCCAAGATTACAGTCCCAGTCCTTTGTTACTTTTAATGGTACTCTTACTGAGAAGTAAAACAAGCCATCTCTTTGGGAGTAAATAGTATAATACTGATAAAGAAAAAAAAACCCAAAGGAGTGTATTCACCATTTAGTAGAAGAGTAGCCCAAGTTATGATTTTATTAATACTGAAGTTTCTGTAACAGATAAATCCTCAAATCTTAGTAGCTTAATAGAGTGAGTTAAAAACTGGTAATCCCAATTGATGGGTGGCCCACAATTCAGGCAGTGATTCAGTGATGCAGCCATCTCCTTCCATCCTGTGGCTCTGCCACGTTCATCAGGTGGCTTCCCAAGGTTGCAGCAGAAGGGAAAGAATCTGGAAGGTTTCTGTGGGTCATGCCTGGAAATGATGCACATAGCTTCTGCTCATTGACTGGTCAGAACTTGGCCAAAGGGTCTCACTCAGTTACAAGAGAGTCTGGGAAATGTAGGCCAGCTTTGTGCCTAGGGAGAAGTGGGTTGGTGAACAGATAGCCAGTCTCAACCATAACAGCATCAGTGGAAAGAGTCCTGGACTTTAATGGGCTTCGTTTTCTGAAGGAGTTGGAGTGGCTTATTGCTAAGGTTCCACCATTCTAACTAGAATAGTAGACACAGTTGTAACAGTACCCCTTTTTTGTACACGTATACCATTTTGTTCCAACTAGAGAAGCTGTTGGTCTTTTTGTACTAAGGTAAGATCTCTGGTAATCACAGATTTGGGTAAATTCCTATGACACTATAACTTAACCTAGAATCACCAAAATGTTTTCATTTTTTATTTAAAATTTTTTTTTTAATGTTTATTTTTGAGAGAGAGAGATAGGGAAGGAGGGGCAGAGAGAGAAAGACACAGAATTGAAGCAGGCTCCAGGCTCTGAATTATCAGCTCAGAGCCTAACGTGGGGCTTGAACTCATGAACTGTGTTCATGAGTATATTTTTTAGATTGTCTTGGGGTAGGGTAGACCCATATATGGTTATATTAGGTAGGATATCACTATTATAAAAGATGAACCCCAAGATCTTAGTGGCTTTACGTAAGAGAAATTTATTTCTCATTCCCATAAAGTCCAAACAGTATTCCTGTTTACATAAGGAAAAAATGTAGTATCATGTTTAGTGGGAAGAATTGGCCTGGAAAACAGACGACCTCAGTTCTAGCCCATGCTCTGTCCCTTTCTGACCTTAAATAAATCCTCACCGAGTCTCAATTTCTGTGTCAGTAAAATGGGAATTGAATTAGATGTTTCTTTCCCTCTCTAAATGTCCACATAAATGTATGTGATCTCTGTTAAAAACAAGATTTTTAAGGGGACATTCTCACATTATGTGGTATGTTGTGAGTCTGGTAGCTTTGTAGTGCTGCATTCAATGGATAGGTGCAGAACCTATCCATTTTTTACATGCAGAACCTATCCATCCTTCTCTAGGACCAGGGGCAGCTTCCCCTCTCACCAAATTTCAGTGAGATGAATTTCAAATTTATATAATGAGAAACAGAGACTGAGATGTTTGGTGCTGCAACAAAATTTCTTTTCTATTTCAGTCATGACACATAAGGTACTTTCCCTGCACACGATTGCTGTTGTGGGCAGTGAGGAGGTGTTTGCTTGCTTTCCTGTTTAAAATTATGTAGCATAGTACTAAGGTTTTACGAGGCTGACATTCCCAACCCTCTAGAAATAAGTCAGATTTTCCACATTGCCCTAGTATTATCAGTCGCATTCAGTGCTGCATGTTTGTCATTTGCAGAACTGGAAGAATTCCCCCTACACACATCTCTCGTCATCGGTTGCTAGGCTATGGCTTTTTACATTGTCCCAGTCTGGTGATGTTGCTATGGATACCAGTTATTCCTCCTCTTATGATGCTGTTCTGGTCAAGCTCAGACTGCAGGCAAGACGTAACAATGATGTCAGAGATGTTTTAGCATATGGCCTTCCCTCTACATTAATGATAAGATCTAAATAATAGATATCAATTCCATGTTTTCTAACGTATAAGTTAAAGAAATGAGGTATTAACTGAATCCTAGACATACTCCATCACTTAGGAACTTTATTCCATTATTATTTTACAGAAGTGAAACTACCATTATGAACTATGAATGGGGAACCTGCCGTACTGTGTCCATATTGTGTCCATACCAGCATGCTGCCTCCTCTAAAGATTATATTCCATGGAATGTAATCATTACTTTTGACATTGCCCTCAAAGGGTAGGGGTATATGGGGATGATGTTTGTCAAACTCAGTTTATCTAAATGATAAAGCCTGTGGTCTAAATTTTATTGCCATTTAATATCACACATGGTTATGTTTGTTTTCCTTCTGTGTTTCAGACAGTATGAAGGCAGGGACTGTCTTCAGCTGGTTTCTGTCCCTAACAATGATTAGTATAGTGCCATACACATGGCAACAATGGAGAAAAGGCTTGTTGATGTGTTCTAAAGACTAAAAGAGTAGGCAATTACTAATCTGACTTTAGATGTCTAACATAATGTTTTAAGTTAGCGAGAACCCTTTCATACTGCAGTCGTTGAAGGTCAACTTACCCCATGTTACTTAGCTCCTACCTGGTCTCTTTGATCTCACAGTTGTAGAAACAACTAAGGCCCTAAGAGGATGTGACTCATCTAAGGTCACAGAGCAAGTAAGCTGTGGCTTATGCAAACATGTATTGTAAAAAGTCTGTAAAAAAAAAAAAAAAAATTTTTTTTAAATCTTAGCACTAAAAATAATTCTGTGTACTTAAACGATAGTATTTTGTTTTATGCTGTTTATTTACTTAAAAAGCTGGTAGACATTAAAGGGGAACTTCAGTGTTTAGCAGGAGCTCTGTGAAGAGCATACCGGTTTTTATTTCATGGCAACTCGGTGCCTTGTGGTCTACTTAACTATTTGGCTTATTCCTCAAAACCAGATTGAAATTGAACATAACATAGGATTGAGGCCAGTCTTTCAAAATTAACATCCTATTTTAAAACTGGCAGAATTAGAATTAAAAACTCATCCCTTGCATATGGTGGCACTTCCCTAAATGAAAGGAATTTATTTACCAAATAGTATCCTTTTGTTTGGGGAAAAAACAAAATGAATGAAAACGTGTCTTCTGAAACAGACTGCCACAGATCTCAGTTATGGACTTTTAACTGTCAGTGGGAGACAGACAAATCCCTGAGAGTTGGGGAGAGTAACAAAGCAGAAGCCCTTAAAAGATGAAGTGTAATTCGAGATGAACCTCCCCTCCTTACTGGGACCAGAGAATCAGAGTCTGCCCCTCCTTTTTCTTCTACTGCCCTATCCCTGGTTGAGGCTCTCTGAACTTCATGCAGCAATCTCCCGTGTATCCCCCTGCCTTGATGCTCTACCCCTCCATTTTCTCCCATTGTCGGATTACCTTCATCCATGGTTGTTTCAGACAACTCATTTTCTTCAGGAGCTACTTCTTTGCTTACAAAACAAAGTTGGGGCTCCATGGTATGGCTTTCAAAGCTCTTTGGCATCTGGACCTAGCATACATTTCCAGCCTGTGTCCTGTTACCTTTCTTTTTGAGCCCCACGCTTCAACCAGACTGGCCTATTTCCTGATCCTGTGCTTTCCCACTTCACACTGCTACCTTTGGAATTTTCCCCAGTCCTTAAGGCCAAGCTTACTTGCCACTTCTTTCAATGAGGCCTTTTCTGTTCTGCCCCCACCAGTTATCTTTCCTTCTACTGAGCAGCAAGAGCGCTTTAGTACTTTTCTTTTGTCACTTGTATTCTACCATCTATTGTGGTTGATTCATGTACTTGACTCTGTTCTGTCAAGGGCTGTGCACTCAGGGCACCTCCTACAGAAGGCAGAGCAACTTGTATGAAATGTGGATGCTTAGGAAGCATTAGAACTACATTTATAAGTTAAGCAAATATATATTGTGTAGTTCTGTGGTTTAAGTGTTATAGAAGTTTGAGTATTTACTGAAAGATTTTACCCACCCGGAGAATTAATATTTTACTTCCTTTAATGTACACTCTTTTTCTTTTTTTTTAAGACATATTTCTTATTAACTTTTTAAAAATTACTGAGATAAATTGGGGCGCCTGGGTGGCTCAGTTGGTTGAGCATCTGACTCTTGATTTCGGCTCAGGTCTGATCCCAGAGTCATGGGATCAACCCCACATTGGGCTCTTTGCTGAGTGTGGAGTATGCTTAAGATCCTCTCTCTCTCTCTCTCTCTCCCCCCCCCTCCCTCTCCCTCTCCCCCTCCCTCTCTCCCTGTTTCCCTCCCTCTCTCCCTGTTTTTCCCTCCCTCCGCCCCTTTCCCCACTCACACTCTCTCTAAAAAATAAAAAGTCTTGAAAATTACTTAGATAATTGACATATAACATGTTTCAGGTGTATAGCATAATGATTCAATATTTGTATATGTTGCAAAATGATCACCAAATGTACACTTGCCCTTGCTGAATTCTTTCACCATAGTCTACATCACTGGCTTCCAGTTTTTCAGCTTGAGGATACCTCCCCTTTTAAAAATCTCATCAATTACCTTTCACAATATTTTTGGATGGCCTTATTGAGGTATAATTTACACTTTGTAAAAAATTCACCCATTGGAAATGTACAATTAAGTTATTTTTAGCAAACGTGTAATAGAGTTGTGCGGCTATCACCATAATCCAGTTTCAGAACATTTCCATAACGCCCCCACCCCAACTCCTGCCCGAAAGTTCCTCATTTCCTTTTTCTTTTTTAAGTTTATTTATTCATTTTTGAGAGAGCATGAAAGAGGAGCAGAGAGAGAGAGAGAGAGAGAGGGAGAGAAAGAGAATCCCAAGCAAGCTCCACACTGTCAGCGCACAGCCTGATGTGGCGTTCAAACCCAAAACCGTGAGATCATGACCTGAGCTAAAACCAGGGGCTGGACGCTTAACCAGCTGAGCCACCCAAGTACCCCTCCTCATGTCCCTTTTATAGTCGGTCCCCACCCCCACCCTCAGCTCCAGGCAAACACTGATCTGTTTTCTGTCTGTATTGATTTGCCTTTTCTGGATATTCCATATAAATGAAGGCATACAGAATATAGGTTTTTTTGTGTGTCTTGTCTCTTTTACTTAGTATAACATTTGTGAGGTTCATTTGTGTCGTAGTACATATCAGTAGTTCCTTTTTATTGCTAAATAGTATTCTGTTGTGCGGCTATACTGCATCTGGTTCACTCATGCATTGATGGACATTTGGATTATTTCTAGTTTTCAACTCTTATGATTAGTGCTGCTATGAATATTCATATACAAGCCTTTGTGTAGACATAGGTTTTTGTTTCTGTTGAGTAGGTAGTTAGGAGTGAAATTTCTGTGGTATGTCTCTGTAACTGTTTAAGGAACTGCCAAACTCTGAGGATGTGGAGAAAAGGAAACCCTCTTGCACTATTTGTGGGAATGCAAACTGATGCAGCCACTGTGGAAAACAGTATGGAGGTTCCTCAAAAAATTAAAAATAGAACTACCCTATGATCCAGTATTCACACTACTAAGTATTTACCCAAAGAATACAAAAACACTAATTCAAAAGAATATATGTACCCTTATGTTTATTTCAGCATTATCTGCCAAATTATGGAAGCAGCCAAATTATGGAAGCAGCCCAAGTAACCATCGATAGATGAATGGATAAAGATGTGAGATACACACACACACACACATACATACACACCTATACATATATATATGTACATATGTATGTGTGTGTATATGTATATATGTATATACATATAATGGAATGTTACTCAGCCATAGAAAAGAATGAAATCTTTGCGATGACATGGGCGGAGCTAGACAGTATAATGCTAAGTGAAAGAAGTCAGCCAGGAAAAGAAAAATACCATATGATTTCACTTATATGTGGAATTTGAGAAACAAATGAACAAAAGAAAAAGAGAGAAACCAAGAAACAGACTCTTAACTATAGAGGAAAAACAGATGGTTACCAGAGGGGAAGGGGGTGAGGGGATGGGGGAAATAGGTGATGGCGATTAAGGAGGGCACATGTTATGATGAGCACTGAGTAATGTATAGAGCTGTTGAATCGCTATATTATACACCTAAACTAATAAAATGCTGTATGTTACTTATACTGGAATTAAAATAAAAAACTTAATAAAAATGAAAAAAAGGAAAAACTGCCAGGCTGGTTTTCAGAAAGGCTTGTAACATTTTACATTCCCATTTACAAGGTATGAAGGTTCCAGTTTCTCCACAAGAGGACCCTTTTTAATATTAAAAAAAAAATTGGAAACTCTCACATGATAATAGATGTTATTTTAGTATGTGCAGATTGATAAAAAGTATAAAAATTATACATTATTAGGAATTTAGTAATACTTTGAGAAGAATTTACATTCTGTAATCACAGCAGCATTTAATGATAGGATGTGTTCAATCTACAGGCAGTGCTTTTGTGTGCATTCTTCTAGAAATTCAGTATCCCCCAAGGATCCATGGTCAGGAGCTACTAGTCTAGATGACTTATTTAGAAATACATATAAGCTATCTTGCATCTTTTTGTGTGTCATAAGTAAAATAGAGACTTGCCTCCTAAAGTTGTATGAAAACAGGTCAAGCATTTGGCCCATAATGCCAGCTGTTACTACTAGGAATCAGTGTGACCTAATAGAAAGTACAGTCTTTGGAGCCACACAGGTAAGAATGCTAACTTACCTGAACCAGGCTAACTTAACAGCAGTCTCTCTTTCCCTCAAACTACCCTGGAATGGAGACTCTGGATCCTTGGAAACACCTGTCTCCATACTTCTTGCTGACTTCGAATTGCCCTTGTATCTACCCATTTCCTTTAGTTTTATGTTTTTCGTATAGGAGTCTTCTCCTTGCCCCCTTATTAAAATCACTTAGCAAATGTTATCCCTGTATTCTAAAGCTATAAACCTCATTCCTGATTGCAAATTAGAATCACTAGTCAGCTTTTGAGCTGAATACTGATATCTGGGACCTACCCCCAGAGATTCTGATTTAACAACCCTAGGATGTGACCTGAGCATCAGGATTTTTAAAAGCAGGTGCTTATAGTGTGTGGCCAATGATGAGAATTACTGTTCTAATGTGAAGCCAGGATTGGTGACAGCTGTTCTTGCCTAATTTAGTATCAGTAGCCAACGTTGTAAGTATCTTAATTCCTTCATCAGTAAAGGAATTTAACAAAATGGAGTCCCTGAGATACAAGCCACTGGGGAAACCTCTCAATAAGCCCTTCTTCCACATAAGTAGCACAGTGTCAGAAAGGAGGTGGGGTGGAATGAAAGCAAAATTCTTAAACCTTGCTGAAGTCAGGGCACACTTCATCACTCCTTCTAAGAGGCAGTTTGGCATAGTGAAATGGATTCAGGTTTTGGCACTAGGTGAATCTGGGTTTACTTTGTCTCTGTTGATTACTAGCTAAGTTAGTTGAGATTCAGAGAGTTTGCAATTGCACAGTTTCCTCATCTGGAAAAAAATAGGGATTATTTAAGAAAAAAAAAAACAAAAAAAACCAGAATCACACTATACACCTTGCAGGGCTGTTAGGATTGTAGACTATGTATAAAGTCCATGGCCTACTTTCTGGCTTAGAAGATAGCAATTGCATTTGTACTGGTACTCATGCTATGTCTCGCCAACAAAGCATTAAAGCCCAGAGACTGTAACATTAGACGCCGTCTTAGACTCGTTTATGTCTCCAGTGTCAATCATAGTGCCCTACACTCAGGAATTATTTAATGGTATAGAAAACAACCTTCTTTAAAAATTCTGTTTGATTTCATAGGTAAATAATTAACAGAGATGTGGTATTACAACATTCGTGTTCAGCAAGTAAATGTTGCTACACATTATTTTAATAGCAATATCACTTCAGTTTTGTTTAATGAAATTCTTGGTCAAAGTCATGCAATGTCCTATGACTCAGGGACAAAAATAACTAGCACCTGAGTGTGTAGCAAGCGGTGCTTCAGTAGTTCCACCAAGTGTGGTATAAGCAAGAGAAGGGGTATGAGGGACAGCTGTGAAGAATAATCAGGGAAGAAATGAGAGGTCGAAGCGGGTTAGGATGGACAGATAAGCCAAAATCCAACATATAAGAGAAGTACAACTCATTGTATATTTTTTATTCCTAGCTTTGTCCTCAAAGGCCCTAGAAGCAATGAAACACTAGTAGTAATGAGTACCCCTAGTACCTAGACTTTACTTTTTAAATACTGTTCCTTGCTAAAAAGAACCACGGCTCTTTGAAGGAACAACTAATTCCAAGTCCAGTAGGAAATTGACGGTTCCTACTGAGTGGGCTGCAAGTAACTTATACATGTGAATATATAAAAACCTGTGAATCCATAATCTCAGAAAATAGAAGGCTCCCCACACAATTGTCAGCATTAAAAATTACTCTGTTAACTCTTTAAATATCGATAATAGGAAATAATTGAACATTTTTCCAGGAGCACCTTTTTTTTTTTATATGAAATTTATTGTCAAATTGGTTTCCATACAACACCCAGTGCTCATCCCAAAAGATACCCTCTTCAATGCCCATCATTTTTTTTTAAAGATAACTGAATAACTCTAGGTGTTGAAGGAATGCTTTTTTTTTTTAAACTATTTTTTCTAATGTTTGTTTATTTTTGAAGGAGAGAGAGAGCATGAGCAGGGGGAAGAGCAGAGAGAGAGGGAGATACAGAATCCAAAGCAAGCTCCAGGCTCTAAGCTATCAGCACAGAGCCCTACATGGGGCTCAGACTCACAAATTGTGAGATCATGACCAGAGCCGAAGTCAGAGGCTTAACTGACTGAGCCACCCAGGCACCCGGGGAATGCTCTTTACATAAGAATGACAGCTAGGGATGTCTGGGTGGCTAATTTGAACAAATTAGCTTTAAGAGATATACTGGTAACTTTCATTTCCAGCTGAGCTGGAGTAACAGGAGACAGATTTACCTACTGCTTAAAAAAAACAGACAGACAGGGGCACTTGCCTCACTCGGTAGAGCATGTGATCTCTAGGGTCACTAGAGATCTTGAGATCACTAGGATCTCTAGAGAGCTTGATCTCAGGGTCATGAGTTCAAACCCCATATTGGTCATAGAGCCTACTTAAATACAAGCTGTATGAAACAATAGTTTTCAAGATACTGGGCACCAGGAAATGAAGGACAGTGATCCTTGAGGTGGCAAGTGAAAGCGGTGAGCTCCAAAATTGCCCCATTCTGCCTCGAGTTTCTGGGCTCTGGCGTCAGGAGCAGGAACTGAAGCAGAGCCCAGGAGACTCACAGAGTTGACATGGAGCTATGAGTCTGGAGAGACCAGTGCAGCTAGAGCTTATAGGACAGAATACCAGAATGAAGAGAGATACACAGAATCACAGAGATCTGCAGGAGGTCTCCCTTGAGTATCAGAAGAAAGTGATCAACATAAGCATAATGGGGGTTCAAAGAGATTAGAAGGGGGCACTTAGGTGGCTCAGTCAGTAGAGCATTGGACTTTGACACAGGTCATGATCTTATGCTTTATGAGTTTGAGCCCCGTGTCAGGCTCTGTGCTGACAGCTCAGAGCCTGGAGCCTGCTTCGGGTTCTGTGTCTCCCTCTCTCTCTGCTCCTCCCCCACTCGTGCTCTTTCTCCCTCTCAAAAATAAACATTAGAAATAAAAAAGATTAGAAGGAATGGTGTCCAGTGCTCACACAGTGGTAGCAAGCACTATTACTATTACTACCAGCCAGATTGGAGAATTTCACTAAGCATTGGGTAGAGTACTTGGGAAGGTCTTGTGTTAACAGGGAATAATTCACCAATAATAGAGCAACAGAAAAAGATATCAAGGGATCAATCCTATATACTGTTGTACCAAAACCCATAAAATACTGAGGAATAAACCTAACCAAAGAGGTAAAAGATCTGTATGCTGAAAACTATAGAAAGCTTATGAAGGAAATTGAAGAAGACACAAAGAAATGGAAAAACATTCCATGCTCACGAATTGGAAGAACAAATATTGTTAAAATGTCAATACTACCTAAAGCAATCTACACATTCAGTGCAATCCCTATCAAAATAGCACCAGCATTCTTCACAGAGCTAGAACAACAAACAATCCTAAAATTTGTATGGAACCACAAAAGACCCTGAATAGCCAAAGTCATATTGAAAAAGAAAACCAAAGCTGGAGGCATCACAATCCCAGACTTTAACCTGTATTACAAAGTTGGAATCATCAAGACATTATGGTATTGGCATAAAACAGACACATAGATCAATAGAGTAGAATAGAGAACCCAGAAAGGGACCCACAAATATATGACCAACTAATCTTCAACAAAGCAGGAAAGAGTATCCAATAGAAAAAAAAGACTGTCTTTAGCAAATGGTGCTGGGAGAACTAGATAGCAACATGCAGAAAAATGAAACTGGACCACTTTCTTACACCATACACAAAAATAAATTCAAAATGTATGAAAGACCTAAATGTGAGACAGGAAACCATCAAAATCCTACAGGAGAAAACAGGCAAGCAACCTCTTTGACCTAGGCCACGGCAACTTCTTACTTGACATGTCTCTGGAGGCAAGGGAAATAAAAGCAAAACTATTGGGACCTCATCAAGATAAAAAGCACAGCTAAGGAAACAGTAAAACTAAAAGGCAGAATGGGAGAAGTTATTTGCAAATGACTTATCAGATAAAGAGTTAGTATCCAAAAATCTATAAAGAACTTACCAAATTCAACACCCAAAAAACAAATAATCCAATAAAGAAAAGGGGAGAAGACATGAATAAGCACTTTTCCAAAGAAAACATCCAGGTGGCAAACAGACACATGAAAAGATGCTCAACATTACTCATCATCAGGGAAATACAAATCAAAACCACAATGAGATACCACCTCACACTGGTCAGAGTGGCTAAAATTAACAACTCAGGAAACAACACGTTGGTGAGGATGTGGACAAAGGAGGAAGGAACTCTTTTGCACTGTTGGTGGGAATGCAAACTGGTACAGCTACTCTGGAAAACAGTACGGAGGTTCCTCAAAAAATTAAAAATAGAACTACCCTGTGACCCAGCAATTACACTACTAGGAATTTATCCGAAGGATACAGGAGTGCTGATTCGAAGGGGGCACATGCACCCCAATGTTTATAGCAGCACTATTAACACCAGCCAAATTATGGAAAGAGCCCAAATGTCCATCAACTGATGAATGGATTAAGAAGATGTGTGTGTGCGCGCATATACGTGCAATGGAATACTACTCAGCAATGAAAAAGAATGAAATCTTGCCATTTGCAACGATGTAAATGGAACTGGAGGGTATTATGCTAAGTGGAATAAGTCAGTCAGGTAAAGACAGATACATGATTTCACTCATGTGGAATTTGAGAAACTCAACAGATGAATATAGGGGAAGTAAAAATAAGATAAAAACAGGGAGGCAAGCCATAAGAAACCCTTAAATACAGAGAACAAACTGAGGATTGTTGGAGCGGGGAAGGGTGGAGGGTGTTTAAATGGGTGACGAGCATTAAGGAGGGCACTTGTTGGGATGAGCACTGAGCATCCTGTGTAAGAGTTGAATCACTGATTTCTACTCCTGAAGCCAAGATTATCCTGTATGTTAATTAACTTGAATATAAATTTTTAAAAATAAAATCTTAAAAAAACAAAACGAGTAGGGAATAATTATCTCTAGACTGAGTACTGCCCTGGACCTAACAAATCTTAAAAAACAAGATTCAGAAGGCTCAAACTGTGTCCAAGTAACTTAACTGCATCCCAAAACAAAGCTCAAGAAGAGTTATAGGAATACAAAAATATCCAACACCTTTACAAGGTAAAATTTATAATATCTGGCATCTAATAAAAAATTATCAGGCATGCAAAGATGCAAGAAAACATGATCCATAATAAGAATAATCAATTGAAACTCATTCAAAGCTGACACAGATATTAGAATTAGCAGAGAAGAACATTAGGAATTATTATAACTTGTACTCTGTATGTTCAAAAGTTAAGTAGACACATGAAAGGTATAAAACATCCAAGTAGAACTTCTAGATATGAAAACTACAATGTCTGAGATGAAGAATACACTAGATAGGATTAATGGCAGATTAGACATTGCAGAAGAAAAAATTAGGGAATTTGAAAGCATAGCAATAGAAATTATCTACAATAAGATGCAGAAAGAAAGAAAAGAGTATCAGTGAGCTTTAGAACCCTTTTAAGTGACCTAATATATGTGTAATTGGAGTTCCTAAAGAGGGGATACAGAAAAAATATTTGAAGAAATGATGGCTGAAAATTATCCAAACGTGATGAAAACTATAAATCTACAGATCTAAGAAGCTCAGTGAACCCCAAACACAAGACACAAGGAGAAAACTATACTTTCATTTATCAGCTTACTGCCTTTCAGTTCCAGATGCATCCTTCAATATTATGCTCTGAGATAAAGGAATTGTTTTAAGTATTTCTTCTTTAAAGTGAGTGCATGATGTTATGCCTTCTCTTACTACAGCGCACTCATACTGGAAGGACATTATAGGAGGAAAAAAGCTCTCTTGTTTCTGGTGCAGATCAGGGGTGGAGGGGAGTGGGTATGAGGACATCCAGTGGAGACTTCCCCAGAACATGGTCTCTCTGCAGTGTTTGCACCCCTGTCCTTTCTTCAGTGTTTTTTTACATATAAACTGGAACTTCCCTATGCTCTGAAGACTTCCTGCCCCCACTGACATTCAGATCCCCCATTGCATGCCATTGCTTGCTGATTACCTGCCTCCCATTTACTCCCAAGGGTAACTTGTTTGCCCAGGAACCCCAGACTACCTCTGGCTTGGCCAAACCAGCAAACTTCTCTGCTATCCAGGGGGCTAAATCATACCATATTCCAGTGAGATGTGAACCCTTCCAACTTTGTCCTTTATGGGTACTCTCCATAAGCTGTGGGTACTATATAAGGTTTTCTTATTTCTTTTAGTTACCTTTTGTTATAGTTAATAATCCTTTATCTTAAATTTCTCCTTTTAATCTACTGTCGTATCTGTCTCCTGATTTGACCTAAGTGTTCTGTACACCAAGGAACATAATAATCAAACTGCTCAAAACCGGTGATAAAGAGAAAATCTTAAAAGCAGCCAGAGGAAAAGGCACTAAAGAGGAACAAAGATATGAATGATACCAGGTTTCTCATAAAAAATAATGCAGGTGAGAATATAATGGAGCAAAATTTTTAAAGTTCTGAAGAGAGAATAACTGTCAACCTAGAATTCTGTACCCAATAAAAATACATTTCAAAAGCAAAGTTGAAATAAAGACATTTTTCAGACATAAAAAAGCTGAAATAACTCATCAGACCCAGAATAGGAGAAATGTTAAAAGAAGTTATTTGGGCAAAAGGAAAATGATATCTGTTGGAAATCTAGATCTATACAAAGGAATGAAGAACACTCGAAATGGTAATTATATGGATAAATGGGTTTTGTCTTATTATATATATAAATCTCTTTAAAAGATAACTGACTCTTTAAACAAAAAATGACATTGTATTATGGGGTTTATAACATATGTAAAAATAAAATGCATGGCAACAATAGGCTAAAGGCCAGAAGGGGAGAAATGGAAGTATGCTATGGTAAAGTTCTTATACTCTATGTGAAGGGATGTCATATCACTTGAAGATAGATTGTGATATATTAAAGATAAATATGATACACCTTAAAGCAACCACTTAAATTATAAACAAACAATATAAAATGGAATCATAAAAATACTTCATTAATTTTTTAAAGGCAGAAAAAGAATGAAGAACAAGTGGCTTAAATAGAAAACAAATACAAACCTAAACTTATCAGAAAATCACATTGAATATAAATGGTGAAAACGTCAATTAAAAAGCAGAGACCATTTGGATTAAAAACTAGAGAGTAAGAGGTTAAAAATTAAAGGAATAAAACTTATAGCATGTTAACACTAGTCAAAAAAACTGTAGTAGCTACATTATTTAATAGTAAATGAAGTACATTTCTGAACAAAGAATATTACCAGCAATGGAGAAGGTAATTTCACAATGATGAAGAGGTCGATCAAGAGGACATAGCAATCCTAAATGTTTTTGCCTTGAATAACAGAGTTTTAAAATACATGAAACAGAAAGGGACACCTGGGTGGCTCAGTTGGTTGAGTGTCCAACTCTTAATTTTGGTTCAGGTCATGATCTAACAGATGTGAGATTAAGCCCTGCATTGGGCTCCACTCTGGGTATAGAGCCTGCTTATGTTTCTCTCTCTCCCTCTCCCCCACTTGTGTGTGCTGTCTCTCTCAAAATGAAATAAAAAAATAAAATACATGAAACAAACTGGTAGTACTACAACAAGCAAAACTAAATTCACAACTTAATACAACTCTCTCAACTGATAGAACAGAAAATAAGCAAGGATATAGAAGATTTGAACTAACCATCAACTAACCTAATTGGAACTAGACCTGGTAGAATGTTCCACCTAACAATAGCAGAATGCACATTGTTGGTTTTTTTTTTTAATTTTTTTAATGTTTATTTTTGAGCAAGAGCATGAGCAGGGGAGGGGCAGAGAGAGAGAGAAGGAGACACAGAATCCGAAGCAAGCTCCAGGCTCTGAGCTATCAGCACAGAGCCCGAAATGAGCCTCGAATTCACAAACCCTTGAGATCATGACTTAGCCGAAGTCAGATGCTTAACCAACTAAGCCATCTGAGCGCCCTGAATGCACCCTATTTTCAAGTGTACATCCTACCAAGATAAACCATGTTATGAGCCATTAAAAAAAAAGTCTCAATAAATTTAAGAGGATTCAAGTCCTACAAAGTATGTTCCATGACCATGATGGAATTAAATTGGAAATCAGTAATGTAAACATCTCTGGAAAATCCAGAACATTTGAAAAGCAAATAATAACACTCCTAAATAACCTATGGGTAAACGGATAAATCAGAATGGAAATTAGAAAGTTTTTGGAACTGGATGAGAATGAAAACACAGCATATAATTGGTGGGATGTCACTAAAGCAGTACTTGGACAGATGTTCCCTGACTTATGATGATTCAATTCATGATTGAAAAACTTCATGATGGTGCAAAAGCAATACACTTATAGTAGAAACATATACTTCGAATTTGAAATTTGATATTTTCCCAGGCTAGTGATGTGTGATACAATACTCTTGTGTTACTGGGCAGTGGCAGCAAGCTACAGCTCCCAGTCAGCCACGTGATTATGAGGGTAAACAACCAGTATACTTACAGCCATCTGTACCCATATAACCATTGCAGCCATTCTTTTTCACTTTAAGTACAGTATTCAAAAACTTACATGAGATAGCCAACACTTTGTTGGATATGTTAGATGATTTTGCCCAACTGTAGGCTAAGTGTTCTGAGCACATTTAAGGTAGGCTAGGCTAAGCTATGATGTTTGGTAGGCTCAGTGTATTAAATGCATTTTCAACATTTCCAACTTACAGTGGGTTTATTGAGACATGACCCCACCATAAATTGAGGAAGATCTATATTAGAAAAAAAAAAGCTTTAAATCATTGATCTCAGTTTCCACCCTAGGAAGCCAGAAGAATGAGTGTATCTTGGGGTGCCTGGGTAGTTCAGTTGGCTAAGCATCTGACTCTTGATATTGCCTCAGATCATGATCTCACATTCTTGAGATTGAGCCCCGCGTCAGTCTCCATGTGCTGACAGTGCAGAGCCTGCTTGGGATTGTCTCTCTCCCCCTCTGCCCCTCCCCTGCTCATGCTGCTCTCTCTCTCAAAATAAATAAACTTAAAAAAAAAAAACCTAGAAGAATGAAACTTGAAGTAAGGAGAAGAAAGGAAATACAGATTAGAGCAGAAATCAGTGAAATAGAAAACAAAACAGATAAAATCAGTAAAACCCAATGCTAGTTCTTTGAGGAGATCAGTGAAATTGATAAACCTCTAGGGGCACCTGCGTGGCTCAGTTGGTTAAGTGTCAGACTCTTGATTTCAGCTCAGGTCATGATCTCACAGTCAGGAGATTGAGCTCCATGTCAGGCTCTGTGCTGAGTGTGGAGCTTGCTTGGGAGTCTCTCTCTCCTTCTCTCTCTGTCCCTCACCCTCTCATGCTTGTGCACATGCATTCTCTCTCTCTCTCTCTCTCAAAATAAATAAATAAACATTTTTTTTAATTGATAAATCTCTAGCTAGACTGAGAGAAAAAAGAGAGAAAACATGTATTAGCAATGTCAGGAATAAGAAAGACATCACCACCACAGAGTTTACAGATAGTAAAAGGAATACAAGGAATATTATGAGCAACTTCATGCCAATACATTTGCAACTTAAGTGAAATGGAAAAAATTCCTTGAGAGACAAACTATTAAATCTCGACTCAAGAAGAAGTGGTCTTGGGGCACCTGACTGGTACAGTCAGAAGAGCAACTCTTCATCTTGGGGTTGTGGGTTTAAGCCCCATGTTGGGTGCAGAGATTACTTAAATAAATATTTTTGAAAAAGAAGTAGTCTTAACTCTATATCTGTTACAGAAACTGAAACTATAGTTAAACTTTTCCCCAAAGGAAGATCCAGCACTTTAAGGAAGAAATAATACCAGCTCTACACAAATTCTTCTAAAAATGTGAAGACAAGGGCATATCCCCAACTCATTCTCTGAGACCAGCCTTACCCTGATACCAAAACCAGATAGACATTACAAGAAAACCAGTATCCCTCATGAACATAAATGCAAAAACTTTAAACAGTAATTTAGCTAATTGAAACCAACAACATATTCAAAGGATAAAAGCCAGAAACAAGTGAGATTTGTCCCAAGAATATAGGGATGATGTAACTTTTAAAAATTAATTTAACTCATTTTAACAAAGTAAAAATGAAAGATTTTATGATTATTTTAATAGACAAAGCACTGACCAAAATCTAACATCCATTCTTGATGAAAACTCTCAACAGACTAGGAATAGAAGAGAACTGTTTGAACCTGGTAAGAGACATTTGCAAAAAAACAAAAACAACAACAGCAAAACTGACAGCTAACATTATACTTAAATGGTGAAAGACCTCTGAGGTCAGGAATGAGGTGAAGATGTGTCTGTTCCCACCACTTCTGTTTAGCATCATCCTGGAGGTTCAGGCCAGTACAGTCAAGAAAGAAAAAGAAATACCAAAGATATCCAGAAAAGAAAGGAAGAAGTAAAGTTGTCTTTTTCACATTCTATGTAAAAACTGTGATGGAACTACAAAAACTACTAGTAACTAATAAGTTATTCTAGGAAGGTTGCAAGATTCAAGATGAATATCCAAATAGTAATTGTATTTGCATACTAATGGTAACAATCAGAAATTCAGTTTCTAAAATGCTACTTAACAGTAGCATCCACAAATGTGAAATACTTAGGTAATTTGGTGAAAGATGTGGAAGACCTATATATCAAAAAGTACTAACCACTGATGAGTGAACTTAACTAAATCGATGGCAGTATATGCCTTGTTCATATGGCTTCACAATATTTTACAGGGAAAAAAGAAAAAAAGGGCAAAAATAGAAGATAAATGTAAAGCACGTGTAACAAGGAAATAGACTAATAGCAGAGGCAAAGGGCTTCTTCACCACAGGGGATTTTATGCATTCCTGCAGAAGCCGGGAGTCCTCACCAATGGGACTTCCCAACACTTCCTTTGGAGTGGGGTGTGAGAGGGCTGTCCCTGCTCCATGATCACTAGGCTTTAATTTGCCTCTCCGCTTTCTTGCTTTACTTTCTCTCTACAGAGGTGCTCATTAGTATGAGATGTCTGTGCTGTGGCCTGAGAGAGCCTTGTGGCTATAAAAGTTGTTTTCCCCACTTCCAACTGGCTTAGAGTTGGTTTTAAACTATAGTGGGAAATCCATGAGGAAATTGGGATCATATAAAGAATGTGAATTATTGGCTGTTTCAGTGCTTGAAATGAGATGAGAATGATGGATCACATCCCTTTGAAATAAAGGTTGAATCTCCTCCTATTTCCCTTAGGGTACCACTTTACCTTGAAATTGCTTAGTAATAAAATTTTTGTGCTTTAAAGTTTAGTCTGTTTTCATGTTTTCTAATTGAAACTCACAATTGTATTGTCAGTTTCCTTGTCTGTAAAAAGGAATAATATCTGAGTTAGTTATATATTATTGCTATTTTGCAGATAAGAAAACTGAGACCTAGAGAGTTGGTCAGCTAGATCCTCGGCACAGACTGCCCCGTTGCCACTTTTTTGTGTTCGGTCATGGCTATCTTTCCTCAGACTTTTTTGAGATCTTTAAAAATCAAATTTGCACTCCCAGGTTTTGCTGTAAATATGACTTTCCTTGTAGAACAGTTTATGCCCCAGAATTTTCTCTTGGGGACCAAAATATCCTTGGTTCCCATAGGACTAGTTTAGCTATTTTCATCCAAGACAAAGGCTAATATCTCTTAACACCACTATTCCTAATTAACAGATCTGTTTACTCTAAATTTGCAATTATAATACAACATAGGAAAGCAGTAAGAAGATTCAGATTCAGAAGTACTAAAATGTTGATTGTCACATTTGTAGATGGGTGTTCTTAAGACAAAGTTTTAATCAAGGCAGTGGAAGGTGTTAATCTCACTCTGCCTTACCTTAACCCTAAACTATTAGCTCAAAATTCATCCAGGAAATTGGCTATTTTGGAAGGCTAGCTGTTAAATGGCTTTGTTTTTCTCTTAATATGTGATCACCGAGTCCTGACTGTTAATTTAGTCAAGGCTCTGGAATTGGAATGTAGCTCTAACATTATCTGAAACTACAGGCTTTATTAGAAATACTCCTTTGGTAATCTCTCCCAGTCTCATTCTTTACTAGAGTTTTAATTAATAAGAAAACATCTCTGATTCTGGGTTTTGCTCTCTACCTTCTGACTCTTCTGTTTCATTGGCTTTACCAAATGTTTCCAAAGGCCCATTGTGAGTCACCAACTTGAGCTGCTTCCCCCCAAAATGATGAATATTAAAAATAATAAAATGTGTTGTTTTATGAAATAGGCAGCAATCTTATGAAATAGGCAGCAATGAGACAGGAGTGGCCAGGAGCCTAGCTATTTAGGCAGGGTCTGTAGATTCCATAGAAATAGGTAAGCAAGGCATCAAGTCAGAGGACAGACAGTTAACTTAGGAAAAAGCAGCCTGGTTGAAAAAAAAAAAAAAAAAAAAAAAAAAAAAGCTGAAATGGTCTTGATCCAAGAAGCCAGGGGGGAGGCTCTAGTAAAGCCTGTTGAGAAAAGGTAGGCCCTGATCTGAGAATGGGGGCCTTATAACCATGGCTATTTTTTTTTCAATTTGTTTTTTAATGTTTATTTACTTTTGAGACAGAGAGAGAGTAAGAGACAGAGGCCTGAGCGGGGGAGGGGCAGAGAGAGGGAGACAGAATCCAAAGCAGGCTCCAGGCTCTGAGCTGTCAACACAGAGCCCAACACGGGACTTGAATTCAGACTGCAAGATCATGACTTGAGCTGAAGTTGGATGCTTAACCGACTGAGCCGCCCAGGCTCCAGAACCATAGCTATTAAAGCTTGTGATCAAAGGCCCAAAGTGGATCTGCTTTAAGGCATACAAGGTAGGCATGCTAAGATCAAAACAGGTATGGAACAGACTGTACTATGGAACCCCCAGGGCAGTATTCTCTGTGTCCTGAATTGCATAGCTGTAATTTTACCCAAAGGTTAGGAGCATTTTTCCTCTCAATAGGTAGGACAAAGTTTGCTCAGCTTCATTCTATAAAACAGAGTCCCTGACATTGTCATTATTATAATTGAAAGGGGTATTTTTTTGGTTTTGTTTTTAACTTGGTTGCCATCAGTGGAGCCCTGAATCAAAATGTAAATCTGTTTAGAATTTTCCAGTGTTTATAGCAGCTTTCCCCATTGTGCCATTATAGCATCAATCCCAAGAAATGTATCTTGGCGTAAAGATGATTGATTCCATGGTCAAAAGAGTCCAGGAAGCATTTAATATTATATCCTTCTCTTGGAGATTTGCAGTGTATATTAGTAAACTAAAAGTTTTTGTGAGTCTTATAGTAAAGAAATCTCTTTGATCCAATGTTTCCCAAACTTTTTGACATTGGAATTTTGTGTTTTGTCACTAATATCTGCTAACCTTCTTTTGGACTGATATTTATTTAACACTTGGGAAACATAACATACTCTTGGAAGTAATTGCTTTATGCCAAGTGGATTGAGCTTGAAACCAGTAGAGAAACCAGATCTAGATTATCATAAATATAGCCCCATGATTTAGAGAAAATTTCAAACCCTCATTCAGGGAGTGGATAAAACCCAAGAAAGGGATTAGTAATGATGATCTGCTTTATTTTCCTGATGAAGTGGGTATATTTTGGAAAGTGGGACAGGTTTGGGTCACTTAGTCCTAACAGGATAATAAGAATGCCTCACATTTGTATTATGCTTTAAGGCCTGGGGCATGCCTGGGTGGCACAGTTGGTTAAGCATCAGACTCTTGATTTCGGCTCAGGTCATGATTCTAGGGTCATGGGAGCAAGCCCCTACATCAGGCTCCATGCTGAGCGAGAAGTCTGCTTAAGATTCTATCTGTCCCTCTGCCCCTCTCCTCCCCAACTTGCGCTCTCTCTTTAAAACAAAAATTTTTTTAAAAAGGCTTAAGAAAACTTACATTTCCATGATCAGAATCCTACGAGGTAGAAAGGCAAATATTGTCCCCATTTTTACAAAAGGGGAATTTCATGGACACGAGACAAAAAAAAAATCAAAAGAGGAATTTCAAATAAGGCGGTACTGGGTGGCTCAGTTGGTTGAGCATCTGAATCTTGATTTCGGCTCAAGTCATGATCTCACAGTTTGTGAGTTTGAGCCCCGCATTAGGCTCTGTGCTGACAGTGCAGAGTCCACTTGGGATTCTGTGTGTGTGTGTGTGTCAAAATAAATAAATAAACTTAAAAACTTTTTTTAATTAAAAGACTTGCCCAACATCACATGACAGACTAATCTGTAGTAAAGCTAGTAGGTCTAGAACTCTGAGCTCTTTAATCTCCACATCCCTGGTTTATGCCCACATCACCAAAGTAATTGCCCACATCTGTGCTAATGAGTGCTACTATTATAGAAGGGTACATTTTCTCTTATTTATTTTTTTCCCTGAAGCAGTTCTAATTGCATTTCTACCCCCGGGTTCTTTTTGACTTTGCTCACTCCCCGTAGCATCTGAGTGATGAGCACAGTCTGGGCATAACAAATACCCAGGTTGTCTCTACACAGACAAAAAACCAGAGGATCAAAAACTTTGGACTTGAGCAAATTTCAGATATCTCTTGTAGAACATGCCTTCAGATACGAATTTAAAACTACTGTGTTTAACCTTTTCTGTTTTTTTGTTTTCATAAGTTTAGTAAACATTTATTGAGAATGACTACCAGCTATAGGGAAGGCATTAAGCTGTATATATTTTTCCCCCAACACTTCATTCTAAAACAATTTTTTTCAATAAGGCCTTATTTTTTAGAGCAGTTTAAGACTCAAAGCAAAATTGAAGAGAAGATAAAGAGATTCTCCATATACCTCCTATCCCACACACTAAAAATACAAATATGCAGAAAGTTGAAAGAATTAGTGAAACCCGTATATTCAACACCTAGATTTTATAGTTACTTTGTTACTTTTTTTAATCATACATCTATCCATCTATCACTCCATCTTATTTTCTGATGCATTGCAAAGTAAGTTGGACACATCAGTATACTATATTCCTTAATACTTCAGGATGTATATTATTAACTAGAGTTCAACATTTGTTTACAGTTCCTTTTGTGTTTTGTGTAACCTTTTGTGTGCCAAGCACATGATAGGTGCTTCTCAAATATCTGTTGAGTGTGTAAATGACTCAACCAGATCAAAACACAAAGAAGAGAAAAAAGGCTGGAGGTTGCACATTCATGAAAGTGGTAGAACCCTACAGAGTTCAACAAGGCCGTATTATGTCTGCTCTCTTGACAACCTCAAAATAAAATCCCTTGTACCATATCTTCTCTTCACCCCAGTGCATGTATATGGGGCTACACACATACCTGCACTAGAACATTCCATTCTTAGAAGCAAAACATTCCATTCTCAGAAGCCAGAAAGAGGGAATCTTTTAGGAAAATGAAGACAGAATAAATCAGTGTTCATCTCTTGGTGTAGTGGCTTTTGGATCATGAGCAATGACAGAAATGCGGAGCAGCTAACTAGAATTTAAAGGGAGAGGGGTTTTTGGCCTAAGTGCTTCATGGCCTAGCCGAGCTGTCCTTCATACAGCCTGGTCACTTTTAGGCTGACTGACGGGTTAAGGAAGTAACAGTTCCTACCTATCCAAATTCTGCCCATTTCTCCAGGACCAGCTGATAATTCATCTCCCCCACAAAGCACAGTGATTGCCTCATTTTCTGAACTCATTATCATTTACTGGCACTTAACATTCACTGCCTTGGAGATTTTAAGTTGTTTTTTAACCTTTTCTTACTAGAAAAGCAGTACATGTGCACTGAAAAAAGTTAGAAAATAAAAGTAAAATAATTAAAACATTACATTTTTACCTTCCTGAAGTGACCATTGAAACAGTTTAGTGCTGGGGGACCTGGGTGGCTCAATCAGTTAAGCATCGGACTCTTGATTTTGGGTCAGGTCATAATTTCATGGTTTGTGGGATTGAGCCCTGCATCAGGCTCTGTACTGGCGGCGCAGAGCCTACTTGGGCTTCTCTCTCTCCCTTTCTCTCTGCCCTTCCCCTGCTCGCTCTCTCTCTCTCTCTGAAAATAAATGAATAAACATTAAAAAATAGAAACAATTTAGTGCAAATCTTTAGAGGCCTTTTCCTAGACATATGTAAATGCAACTATGATTTTTAAACATGAATTATGTCATATACTGCACACACTATTTTGTAACCTGCTTTTGAAATCTGTGATCTCTACCTTTCCACTCCAGTAACTCTTTGTTATTCTAATCTAAAGCCATATTCAAATTTCCCCAATTGACCTCAAAAGATGTCCTTTACACTTGTTTGCAAATCAAAGTACAGTCCAGACCATGCGTTATTTCTGTTGCGTTATGTCTGGTCCCTCAAGTGTTGTTTTAGTACAATTACTCTTCTATTGACATGAAGAAACTGGGCCAATTGCCCTATAGTAAGTTCCAGCTTCTGAATTTGTTTGGTTGCTTCCTCATAGTGACATTTAGTTCACTCTTCTCTTCCCTGGCATTTCCTATAACTGGAGGATATGTATTAAAAGCTTGATAGACTCAAGTGAAACATTTTGGCTAGAAGATGTGCACTTAACAGTGCATTACATCAAGTGTGTTATGACATAGCTGGTTGTCTTTCCATCGGTGATATGGGCATTGACACCTGGACTATGGCAGTGATGTGAGATTGATTCTCTATTGTTTTGGTTATGTTATCCCCCTTTTGTCAAGAAAAGTAATCTATGCATTTTTCATGCATTGATTCTTCTTCCAACACCATCAAATACTGGAACACATTTCTTGTCCTTTGTGGTCATTGAGCATCTTGATGAAAATAGTGTATCACCAACTAAATTTTCACATGTAACTTTCCTACATGCTTTTGGTCCATAAAACTTAACTGTTCTGGGGGCGCCTGGGTGGCGCAGTCGGTCAGGCGTCCGACTTCAGCCAGGTCACGATCTCGCGGTCCGTGAGTTCGAGCCCCGCGTCGGGCTCTGGGCTGATGGCTCAGAGCCTGGAGCCTGTTTCCGATTCTGTGTCTCCCTCTCTCTCTGCCCCTCCCCTGTTCATGCTCTGTCTCTCTCTGTCCCAAAAATAAATAAACGTTGAAAAAAAATTAAAAAAAAAAAAAAACTTAACTGTTCTGATTTCAAACAAGGAGCCAGTATTAGTTGCAGACTAATAGAAATTATACTTTATCTCTAATAATGAAATTAGGAAGCCTTCAAATAAAATGGATAAGATCTTCCACCTGTAGAAATAACAGACTAAGAATTCTTTTTTTTTTTTTTTAACATTTATTTATATTTGAGAGACAGAGCACAAGCAGGGGAGGGGCAGAGAGAGAGGGAGACACAGAATCCAAAGCAGGCTCCAGGCTCTGAGCAGTCAGCATAGAGCCCAACATGGGGCTCAAATCCACGAACCGAACCGTGAGATCATGACCTGAGGCAAAGTTGGACGCTTAACTGATTGAGCCACGCAGGAGCCCCAGAAATTGTCTTTTAATGAGTATAGGTTTGGGCACATATAAAATTCAATCAAGACGACTTGAGTGTGATTTCAGGAAGACATAACTGGACTATATTTTTAACTAAAATTATACCAAAATTAATTAAATACAAAGGAGTTTGAGAGCTTAATCTGACAGTGGGTCTCCTCTGGATTGGGAGTGCTGGACTTGAATAGAAGCATCTAGTCCTAGGTAGTCGATCCCTGGAGAGAGCATGACATGTGACTTTATGACCCTGTTTGGGACTGAAGATCATCCAAACAACTCCCTAACTGGCATTTGGCTTCATGTGCCAATTTCTTTGAAAGGATGCAGGGGTCAGCAAACTTTTTATTTATTATAGCATTATTGCTGGTGGTTAGGAGCACAGCTTAACTGAGCCCTCTGCATAGTCTCCAAGCCCAACACCCTTCTTCCCAGAGGAATCACTATCCTGACTTTAATGGTAATCAGTCCTTTACTTTATAGTAATTCAAACTTGCTAAGTATGTATCCATAAATAATACTGAGGTTTTTTGTTTTTTTTTTTTTTTTTTGCCTGTTTTGGAATTGAGCATAAATGGAATCCTATAGTGTGGATTATTTTGTGTCTGACTCCTTTTGCTTAATGTTTTGTTTTTACAGTCCGTCCATGCTGATACACATAGTTCAGATAATTCATTTGCTTTAGTGTGTTGTATTCCATTGTAGGAATATGTAACATACCCATTTTACTGGTAGTGGTTGTTTGTAGGTTTTACCTGTTACCAAATAATACTGTCATAAACCATCTTGGACATATATTCTGGTGAAACATAAGCACACATTTCTGTAGGATATACACCTAGGTAATTGCTAGGTACATAAGTTATTGATTATTCCTGAAGATAGATTCCTAGAAATAATATTAATGGATCGGACAGTGTAACCATGGAAGGTGATTTCAGGACTTCTATGAATTTACTCCATAATCAGTAGGATAACCTTTATGTTAGTTTAATTCTTTCTGCTGCAGTGTAAACCAGCTGTACTTTGTTCAGTCTGTGGAAGTAAGCTCTGTAGAATCAGCAAGCAATTTTCTTGTACTTGGGAGCATCAGATTTGCTCTAAGTTCATTTGAAAAGGTATTTCATGCTGCATATGGCCTATTCTTTTGGGTTTATGTAGTTCTTATGGCTGATTGGCTGGAAAGCTTAAAACTGTTGGTGAATCTCATTGTATAAAAATAGCATATCAAAATTCACAGTGACTGAATGTATAAAGACATTGATTCAGTATGCTTTGAGGATTTACTTTCCAGAACTTAAGTTCTATCAATTGAATGTTTTAATATATGTGCTTCTATGTCATTGCTTTTACTTTAGCAAATGGGATCCCTAGCGTTTCATGACTTTTCTGCATCTTATTTAGTGCCTAACATACTGCCTTGCCTGTGGTAGATGTTCAGTAATTGTATGTTGAAATGGTTTTGGATTACCATATTATTTTGAACTGTTGTCTTTTATTTTTGCCTCTTCCTTAATATGTTAGGTTTATTAAGGAATGATCATTTTGATTTGCAGAGCACCTTCTCTCCTACCTAGGAACTTTGAGATGACAGGTTATTTGAATTCTCTTTGGCTTGGAATAATTATTCTGGCATTTAAATGAGCCTCTGTCTGAATGTGCCCCCAAATTTCCATTTCTGTCTTTTTAAGCGTCCTTGTTTCTGAGAATTTTCAAGCTTATATGACTGCCTTTAATTAATAATCTCCTTCATGGCACTCCAGATAGACATGGTAGTTGACTGACAGAAAGGAAGCAAAAACAAGTTTAAATAGAATAGTGTTTAGCTGTAAGATATCACCGTGTGTACATGAAAGGCTTCACAGAAATTAATCAATTTTCTAACACCTTGGAGAAGTAGGAAATGGGTTTTTATTATGTATTTAAAAGCTGAAAAAGTGAGATATGCCTTTAATCTCTTAACTCTCCCTGAGAAGTTGATGTTTATTTGGGAACAACTTACTTTGTTTAAAATCACAGAGACTTTTTTTTTTGTAGCTGGTTTGCATAATACATTCTATTGTTCTAATCTGAAAAGTTTTTTAAAAACTCATCCTTTGACTTTCCATTTTTCTCAGAAGGAGACAGCTGAATCAACTTCAAAACTTACTGGTTTCATTTTCACAAAGGCAGTCCACTCAGCAGTTTCCACAAGTAGTAAGCTACTCTGCTCCCTTACCATCCAGAGAAACAAGAAAGTAGAACAGATGCCAACTCAGAACCCTAAGTACTGCCTACTAGCCCCTGAGGGATAGTCTGACAATTTTTTTATGTTTTTGAAGTCCTGAGGAGATAGAGGCCAAATTGCTTACCTAAATTGCTTTGTTTGCCCAGTAAGCCAGGAATAGTTAGAAATGGGGTCCAATGACAATGATCCCTGTCTCAGTACTTTTTTATTAGTGCTTCTTAACCTTTTTTCCATCAAGACACATGCTCAGAATGCTTCTGTAGTGTTTGCCTGGCTCAGAAGGCTAGCTGTGTACCTTTTCTCTCCTACTAGAGAAAAAATAGTAAGTGAATATTTTGAATTTGCTACTACTGATATTTTTGAAGTATTTACTTCATTACCTTATTAATAACAAGTGACTTGCAACATATCTCACAACTGATCATGACCAAACACCAATATGTTCATAGTTAGAGCTTTATATAAAATTTAATTTTTTTTTTTCAAAATAGTACATGGACTTTGTTAGAAATCTCTCAGTATGTTTGATACCTTAAACACACACACACACACACACACACACACACACACACACACACACACACACCAGTCCCTGGCCTTCCCACCTATTCACATAAAATGTAGTTCTTTGTATTTTTTTCATACTAGTTTTCTTTTTGTTTTTTAATTTTTTTTAATTTATTTATTTTGAGAGAGAGAGACAGAGTGAGTGGGTGAGGGGCAGAGAGAGAGGGAGAGAGAGAATCCCAAGCAGGCTCCACACTGTCAGCGCAGAGTTACCAACCATGAGATCATGACCTGAGCCAAAATCAAGAGTTGGATGCTTAACAGACTAAACCACTCAGGCGCCCCTGATTTTCTTTAAATCATTTTTTGTTAACTAATTGCCTGTTGTGAGCCACGCCCTATCTGAATACTAGAGGACTGGCAAGAGATGGCTGCTTTGAGGAGCCTGTCGTCTAGTGCAAGTGATAAGGCTTGTTTTAGGAAATAACTTGTATTGGGAAAGTCACTTAATCTCTCCAAACTTCAGTTTTCTCATCTAGGTAGTGGGTTAATAATACCCACCTAACAGGTTTTATTATGAGGACTTCATGAAATAGTTCATGTGACACTGTAAGTATTCATTCAACTTAGATATAGGGAACCATGCAAGACACTATCATTAGGTGCTTAAATTATGATATGAAGGCTGTTTTTTAAAGTATAGATTGAGAGGGGCACTTGGTGGCTCAGTTGGTTGAGCATCTGACTCTTGATCTTGGCTCAGGTCTTGATCTCAGGGTCATGGGTTCAAAACTTGTGTTGGGCTCCCTCTTGGGCATGAAGCCTACTTTAAAAATAAATAAATAAAAATAAATAAAGTATGGGTTGATAGCAGGAACTGATAGAGTTCATTAAGAAAGGCTCCATGGAAGGGGTGCCTGGGTGGCTCAGTCGGTTGAGTGTCCGACTTCAGCTTAGGTCATGATCTCACCATTCCTAAGTTCAAGCCCCGCATCTGCCTCTGTGCCGACAGCTCAGAGTCTGGAGCCTGTTTCAGATTCTGTGTCTCCCTCTTTGTCTCTGCCCCTCCCCCACTAGTGCTCTCTCACACATGCACGCACGCACTCTCTCTCTCTCTCCCAAAAATAAATAAACATTAAAAAAAAAAAAAAGACTTCATGGAAGATGTAGGATTGAAAGAGTCTCAGAAGTTAGGTAATCAAGCTGTAGTATCATGAGGGTGAGGAATGGATAGGCACTGGTTTGGAAGAAGAGTTAGGGCCCCTCAACTTTCCCTCACTTACACAGGATCTCACCAGCTTTTTGTCCCCACATAATATCTGTGTTGCTTTCCTAGTGACTTGACAGAAAGTAATTCTACACACAGTGGTAAAACCCTATGGGGCTAATCCTTGTTAGCATTACTATTTCCATGGCAACCATCAGATGATATATAATGTTACTGAGGCAAGATGTGAGAAGTATTTTCATCAACAAATGCCTGAATTTCCTGGTAAAATGTCCCACTGGGAGATTGCCCAACTACTTAGCTGCTGTCTCCAAAATCTTAAACCCTGCTTTTCCACATTTTCATGTTTGAACATTTAGTAGGAGATATTTTTGAAAAAAAATTTTCTTTTTTAAAAAAAAAAATTTTTTTTTTTAATCTTTATTCACTTTTGAGAGAGAGACAGAGCACGATCAGGAGAGGAGCAGAGAGAGAGGGAGACACAGAATCCGAAGCAGGCTCCAAGCCCTGAGCTGGCAGCACAGAGCCCGATGCGGGGCTCAAACTCACAAACTGTGAGATCATGACCTGAGCCAAAGTCAGACGCTCAACCTACTGAGCCATCCAGGTGCCCCATTGAGAAAAAATTTTCTATAAGGAAATAGCATTTTTGCAAAATAGACCTAACAGATCAGGTAAATCTGAGGAGGGAAATGGTTTTATATCTAATTTATGTAGTCTTTGTGACTATTGGTAAGTAATTGGGGGCAAAGATAAAAATAGGCATTATTCATTTGTCAATTCTACTTAAAAGGTTTAAAAATAAAATTAATACTTAAAAATAAAAATTTCCTGCTGGAAACAGCTCATTCTGTAATATGCAGATTTTATAGAATTTGTTTTGTCCCTTGTGACAATCAGGAGTAGGTTATAGACAACCTTGAGGTTGAACATGAGTGAATATATACATGTTTTCCCTATACTCAACAAATTTGTCAACTTCGTGCCTGGTACCATTCTCAGTAGTGGAGTTGTGGGTGGCAAATGAAACAGAGGCCCCTGCCCTTCTGGAATTGACATCAAGGGCAGAGAGAGGAAGTAACTCAATTAACAAAGAGTTATACCTCAGGTAAGCGGTACAGAGGAAAATTAAACAGAGAATAGGAATAGAGACTGACACGTGTAGGATAGGGTAAACAAAGCAGGTCTCTCTGATGAGATGACATTTGAGAAGAGACCTGTGTGAGAGACTGAAGCATCTGTGACTACCTAAGGGAAGAGCACTCTAGGCAGAGGTATAGCAAATACACATATCCTGAGGTAAGAGTATGCTTAACAGGGCTAAGGACAGCAAGGGAGCCAGGATGAGTGGAACAGAGAATACGGTGGATAAGAGGAGATGAGAGATGAGGTTTGGATGGGAAGGAATCTTGTAAAGTCTTTTAAGCCATGCTAAGAACTTTATCATATTTTATTGTGAGTAAGATGAAAGATTCTAGACTGGAGCAGTGACATGATCTGACTTGGGTTTTTAAATGTTTGCTCTCCTTCATGGAGAATGAGCTGTAGGAGGACAAAGCTGAACGCAGGGAGACCAGTTAGGTGACTACTGTAGTCAGCATTCTAGGTGAGCGTTGATGCTGGCTAGAACTGGGGTGGGAGAATGGAGACGGGAAGAAGTGGTAGGATGGTGAATATTTCTTCTACTCAGCAAGTACTCATATAGTGCTTATTATAAGCCAGACACTGTTCTAATAGCTTTTTAAATACCAATGCATTCATGCTCCTAACAGTCCTCTGAGGTAAATTTCAAAGGTAGAACCCACATGCTTTGTAGATGGACTGGATGTGGGTGTTAAGGGGAAAGAAGGGAGTCAAGAATGGTTCCTGTGTTTGGGCCTAGAACTCCTAAGAATGGAGTTGCCATCTCCTGAGTAAGGGAGGACTCAGGAGAAGCATGTTTGAGTGGAAGGCCTATCAGGAGTTTGGTTTTGGGGCATGTTCCATTTGAGATGCACATTAGCTATCCAAGTGGATGTGTTGGGTTGGTAGTTGGATATCTGAACTTGAAGTCAGAGAAGAGGTCAGGGCTGGAGATAAATTACAAAGGAAGTCTCAAAGCATTCAGGAAGAAGTGCCAACTGGATGTCTGTTTTCTGCTGCTAAACCTAACCAGAAGCAGATGTGAGAGCAGTCTTTTCCCTTACACATGGTCATGTGGTAACATTTTCATTGGCTTTGGGGTTAGACCTGCAGTTGAATACTAGCTGTATTGTTTACTCATTAAGTGACCTCAACTGTGTGACTTAATCTCTTCTAGTTTCAGTTTCTTTACCTATAAAATGGGTTCATTGGACTTATCCCATAGTATTGTTAAGATTAAATGAAATAATGTATGCTACCTAGAGAAGTGCTTTGACACAGAAAGTGCTTAATAAGGGGTGCCTGGGTGGCTCAGTCAGTTGGGCATCCGACTTCAGCTCAGGTCATGATCTTGCAGTCTGTGAATTCAAGCCCCACGTTGGGCTCTGCACTGACAGCTCAGAGCCTGGAGCCTGCTTCAGATTCTGTCTCCATTGCTCTCTACCCCTCCCCCCGCTCTCACTGTGTGTGTCTCTCTCTCTCAAAAATAAAATAAAAACATAAAAAAAATTTTTTAAGTGCTTAGTAAATATTTATCTTCCCTTTTCTCAGATTTAGTTTCTTTTTTATTATTGTTAAAATATTTTATTTATTTTTGAGAGATGGAGAGAGAGCACAAGCAGGGGAGGGGCAGGGAGAAAGCAGGACAAAGGATCCAAAGTGGCCTCTGCCCTGACAGCAGTGAGCTTGATGCAGGACTCGAACTCACAAACTGTTAGTTCATGACCTGGGCTGAACTCAGACGCTTAACCGACTGAGCCACAAGACACCCCCAGATTTGTTTCTTGCATTCAACCCAAACTAATAGAACATGAGCTTCTCTTCCAGAATAAAAGAAATCTGAATTTAAAGCCTGTTCCCACATACACTTATTTGGGGGTACCTATTTAACAAGCTCCAAAAGGGATTTCAAATCGATTTCTTATCAAATGATAATGACCTTTTAAAAGAAAGGACTCTAGGGGCGCCTGGGTGGCGCAGTCGGTTAAGCGTCCGACTTCAGCCAGGTCACTATCTCGCGGTCCGTGAGTTCGAGCCCCGCGTCAGGCTCTGGGCTGATGGCTCAGAGCCTGGAGCCTGTTTCTGATTCTGTGTCTCCCTCTCTCTCTGCCCCTCCCCCGTTCATGCTCTGTCTCTCTCTGTCCCAAAAAAAATAAATAAACGTTGAAAAAAAAAATTTAAAAAAAAAAAAAAGAAAGGACTCTACTGAGGTTTATAGAAGTCACAGGGAAAGAAGTCCTAAGTTCTGAGTATTAAAAGATTTCACATACAAAAGCAGAATGAAGGTACAGATAGGAGCACCAAGCGGCTAATCTACCCATCAGTCGTGGGTAATTTACATCAAAGCCTAAGTAAATCCGCTTGAGCCATGGTGATGACCTATAGGAGGAAATAGTGCCCTTTACTGAGGCTGGGTTATTTAAATCAAAGGGAATTAGCTCATTAATTCCCTGATGACCCTGGTGGAACTTTGCTAATGGGACACTCCTGGGGTTTAGCTTAATCCCACTTCTGTTTTCTACAATCATAGCTTGACTGTCCCAAAAAGTGCTCACTTAAGGTGTTCACATTTTATTTCATACAATAAATATTTGAGCATCTACTATGTGCCATGTACTTCTGTAGGGAAACAATGTTAAATAGAAAGTAGAACTCCTGTGCTTCAGTTCTTCCCAGTATAAGAGAGAAAACAGACATGTAAACAAATAAACAAAAGAGAGTGTATGCTAAGTGCTGGAATAGAACATTTCAGCACTGAAAATAACGTAGAAATTTTACATTGGGAATGGCGCCTGGGTGGCTCAGTCAGTTGAACGTCCAACTTCTGCTCAGGTCATGATCTCATGGTGTGTGGGTTCGAGCTCCGCATCGGGCTCTGTGCTGATAGCTCAGAGCCTGGAGCCTGCTTCAGATTCTGTGTCTTCCTCTCTCTCTGCCCGTCCGCTGCTCACACTCTATTTCTCTCTGTCTCAAAAATAAATAAACATAAAAAATAAAAATTAAAAAAGAAATTTTACACTGGGAGATTATAGAAGCAATATAGAAGTCACCTCTGGACTGAGCTGTTAAGGCTTAGAATTTATCAGGTAAAACATTTCAGGTAAAGACATTCTAAAAAGGGAGCACACAATAAGCAGAATCATGGAGGCACGTTCAGGGGGAAAAAAAAGCATAATTTGATTAATACAGTAGTTTTGCTTTTATGGTAGTGTGAGAGAAAGTGACCACTAGTTTGGAAAGCAGTTTTTTCGCTAACCATTCTCCAGCTCCAAAAAAGAACATTTTAACTTTCTAACCTTCTTTTGAGGTCTTGATGAGTCCCTTAGTAAGCCATATGACCAAAAGACCAAAAAAAAAAAAAAAAAAAAAAAAAAAAAATCATAAAAATACTAGAATTTTCTTTATTTATTAGGATTAGACATGACATTTATTTTGAGGGAATCTTGAATGTGTCCCTGTGACACAGTTTGTCTTCCAATGAAGGACTCCTAAGAGTTTACCCCAGCCCATTCCCATCACTGCCCTAAATTAAAATTTGCTAAGTAGAGCATCATTCAGAGTAGGTGCCTTCTCCTCCTCAGTCTTCCTGTTTATTATGAAAAGGTTCTCAATTTTTCCAAGCATCTTCAAGCAGTCTTCTTTTGAAAACATAAATATTTCACATTCCAGGAAGTCCATGGTATTCAGTATTTGCAACCCTGAGGGAATAGAAAAGTCTGTTCCAAGATGCATATGTTTACAGTGCTTCAGTTTAGCTAGATAGTAATTCCTTAGCTTGGTTCCATTTTCATATCCACTCCTCCCTTTGCCCCTAAGAACTTTGAAATTTTATCTGCTACCACCGTATCGCCATCCTTGGATGAGGGAGTGCCTCAATTTTCTGCAACTCCTCAGGGCTGTCACTCTCCCCACCCTCCATCAATCCCTGTGCCAAATTTTCTTGGACTCTTTCTTTAGGCTCTTTAAGATCTGCCCTCATTTGCATTTAATCATTTAGACTTTTCTGTGCCAGTGACTTAAACATGAGATCTTCAGCCAGGGTTGAACTTAGAGGTTATTAGAGCTAGCTTCTGATGACCACAATGGCAACAACAGCCACCATACGTAGTGCTTCCATGTAGCAGTCACTGTCCTAAGCACTTTACCTATGTTAATTTATCTCATACTCACAACAGCCTTTTGAGGTAACTATCACTTTATCTTCACTTCACAGGTAAATGAACAAGCACAGAGTTAAGAGGTCACATTTTTTGCGCAGTATCTGCTGGAAAGGAACTGTACTCTGTTTTAGACCTTGAGTTAGCAAGGCAGTTTCCCCACTAGAACTGAGTCTTATTCGTCTCTGTACCCTCGATTCAGAGCATAGAAAGCAAGTGTTCCATCCCTGTTGGAATTAGTGCAAAGTGCCCGGCCATCAAGTTCACACAGAGGATTGTGTCATTTTGGTTTAAAAAAAAGAAGAGTAAGAGTGAATCAAAACTCTGATTGTGGATACAGTATATTGGGAATACATGGGCCTATTTTATCATGAGTCCTCATAGAACACTTAAAAATAAAAATTTTTTAGTGTCTTCTCTCTAGCTTCTGAAATATTTTTTATTAACTAGCAGTAGGAATCTGACCTTGAATAATGGCCCTCTTTCAAAAACAAAAGTAGATTCACATCTGCCCTTTTTCCTCTTTTTCAATTAAAGCCTGTGCTGCCAGAGTTGCTGGTCTTAGATGTTGAGGGATTATGTTTGTGACCATGATTAAAAGGATGATAATAAAACCATTATTGTGCTCTAATTTTGAAGTTAGTTGAAATAAAACAAAATAGGGCACAGCCCCTATCTCATGCCAGTACACCTTCTAAATGTTAAAGAGAGCTTTTATACATACTTGGTATAAACAGGACCAACAGTGACACATTGACTTCATCAGGCATTCCTTCACATGAGTGATAAACATTGTCAGTAGCATCAGACTTGCCTCATTCCAGGGGACGAGTTTTCGGCATCCCTGAAAATTGTTCAGTATGTATGTGACTATTCATTTTGATCTTTTAAAAAATGGTAATAAAATGGAAAGAAACTAAAACGGGAGTTGAAAACCAACTGTGATCTTAGATCACTGTGGTCTTAGGTAAGTCCCTTGCTGTCACTTACTCAAATCATGTCTTGGTAGGCTTGACTTTGTTGACCCACACCTCCGTTTCATCATGTGCCATATTAGTGGTTTAGACCAGACAGTCTCTGAGGTTTTTAACTTGCGAAATGCATGTTTCCTTTGAATGCGTATTCTACTTGGAGTTTTAATTTTATCAGAAATAATAGTAATAGCTCTAACGTATTACATATTTAACCTGTGCTGAACATGTTATCCACTCTCTTGCATTTTAATATTTAATTACCATTTGTCAGGTGAGGAAACTGGGGTATGGTGGTTGTATAATTTCTCAAAGTCACACAGCTGTTTGTTTCTCCTCCTCTCAAGACTTACCATATTTTGTCTCGAGTTACTTGTGTACTTCCCATGCCATCTGCCATATGTACAGGTACTTATTTTGTGATTCATTGGCTGCTACTTGAGTAGAGTATTCATCTCCTCTCCTTCAGGACTTGAGGATGGAGACTGTGTCCTATACTTCTTTATATTCCACACAGGGACTTGAAACTTGGTAAATTTTCAAATTTGAAAGTCAATTAATAAATGAATGAATGAGGGGCGCCTGGGTGGCGCAGTCGGTTAAGCGTCCGACTTCAGCCAGGTCACGATCTCGCGGTCTGTGAGTTCGAGCCCTGCGTCAGGCTCTGGGCTGATGGCTCAGAGCCTGGAGCCTGTTTCCGATTCTGTGTCTCCCTCTCTCTCTGCCCCTCCCCCGTTCATGCTCTGTCTCTCTCTGTCCCAAAAATAAATAAACATTGAAAAAAAAAATTTTTTTTAAATAAATAAATAAAAAAAAAAAAATGAATGAATGAATGTATGAGTGAATGAATGAATGAATTCTCTTCCCCCTCAATCTTTCTAAGTTTATGTTGTCTGAGGTTGCCTGTGACTATTGTTTCACTTTCCCCAGTGTCATATTACTGAAAATCCTGATCTTTTGATGCTTACAATATTATTTTCTTTCTTTTACCTGTCTCCCTAGGTTGAGTTCTTATAAATTTACTCATTTTTATTATTTTTAAATTTTATTTATTTATTTTGAGAGAGACAGACACAGCACAGGTAGGGGAGGGACAGAGAGAGAGGGGGAGAGAGAAGCCAAAGCAGGCTCGGTGCTGCCAGTGCAGAGCCTGATGAGGGGCTCGAACTCACAAAACTGTGAGATCATGACCTGAGCTGAAACCAAGAGTCAGATGCTTAACTGAGCCACCGGGGTGCCTGAATTTACTCATTTTTTAAAAACAAAAATAGCTTTATTTTTCCTGATACTAAGATGATACCTACTTCTGTACAATATTCAAACACTATAGAAAAATAATTTTTTCCAAAGTGAAAATCTCTAGGAATTTTATCCCACAGAGGTAATCACAGAGAACATTTTGATGAATAGCCTTCCAGACATTGTTATACAAGTGGGCATTCTCACATGCATGTGTGCATATACATATATACAAATAGTTTTCTGTGGTGGAATCAAATAATCTATTTTTTTACTTTAGATTACATTATGAAATCTTTCCATGTTAATGCAGGTAGATGTATGTAACATTCATTTCATGGCACTGATCCACTATAACGTTTTATATCCAGTCGCTAACAGCAAACATTTAGATTGCTTCCAGTTTTTCTTAATATTAAAAACAATACTGTAGTGAACATCCTTGTACACGCATACCTCATTTTACTGTGCTTTGCTTTATTGGAATTTAAAGATAATGCATTTTTTACAAATGGGAGGTTTGTGGCAACCTGCATTGAGCAAGTCTACCAGTGCCGTTCTGCCAACAACATTTGCTCACTTCCTGTCTCACGTGTGAGAATTTTGGTAATTCTCTTGACGTATTTCAAACTTTTTCAGTATTACTGTATTTGCTATGGCGATCTATGATCAGTGATCCTGGATGGTACTATGGTAACTGTTTTGAGGTGCCATGAAATGTGCCCATTTGAGAGGATAAACTTAATAAATGTCGAGTGTGTTCTGACTGCCCCACCGATTGGCTGTTCCCCGGTCTCTCTCCCTCTCCTCGGGCTTCCCTATTCCCGGAGATACAACTATATTGACATTAGGTCAGTTAATAACCTTACAGTGGCCTTTAAGTGTTCAAGTAAAAGGAAGAGCTGCACATCTCTCACTTGAAGTCAAAAGCTAGAAATGATTAAGCGTAGTCAGGAAGGCACATCAAAAGCTGAACAAGGCCAAAAGCTAGGCCTCTTGCACCAACCATCAGCCAAGGGGTGGATTCAGAGGAAGAGATCTTGAAGGAAATGACAAGTGCTACTCCAGTGAACACACGAATGATAAGGAAAGAAACAGCCTTATTGCTGATCTGGAGAAAGTTTCAGCGGTCTGGATGGCAGAACAAACCTGGCACAACACTCCCTTAAGCCAAAGCTAATCCAGAGCAAGGCCCGAACTGTCTTCAGTTCCGTGAAGGCTGAGAGAGGTGAGGAAGCCGCAGAAGAAACGTGTAGCACTAGCAGAGGTTGGTTCACGGGGCTTAAGGAAAGAAGCCATCTCCATAACACAGAAGTGCAGGGTGAAGCGGCAGGTGCTCGTGTAGAAGCTGCAGCAAGTTATCCAGAAGATCTAGCTCAGGTCATTCATGAAGGTGGCTACACTAAACCGCAGGTGTTCAGTCCAGGTGGAAGCGCCGGTCGGGGGGAAGATGCCATGGAGGGCTTTGGTAGCCAGAGAGGAGAAGTCAATGCCTGACCTCAAAGCTTCAAGGGACAGGCTGACTCCCTTGTTAGGGGCTAGTGCAGCTGGTGTCTTTGAGTGGAAGCCACTGCTCATTTACTGTTCTGAAAATCCGAGGGTCCCTAAGAGTTATGCTAAGCCTACTCTGCCCGTGCTCTGCAGATGGAACAACAAAGCCTGGAAGACAGCACATCTGTTTACAACATGGTTTGTTGAATATCTTAAGCCAGCTGTGGAGACCCACCGCTCAGAAAAAAAAGATTCCTTTCAAAACATTAGTGCTCACTGGCAGTGCACCTGGTCACCCAAGAGCTCTGATGGCGTGGAGATGTACGACGAGATGAATGCTGTTTTCATAACGTCCACTCTGCAGCCCGTGGACCAAGGAGTCATTTCCACATTCAGGTCTTACTATTGAAGAAATACATCTGGCTAGATGAGCTGCCGTAGACAGTGAGTTGTCTGACGGATCTGGGCCAAGTCAACTGGAAACCTTCACCATTCTAGAGAACACTGAGAACATTCCTGATTCACGGGAGAGGTCAAGATAGTGACGTTAACAGGAGTGTGGGAAAAGTGGATTCCAACCTTCATGGAGGAGTGGGGAGGGTTCTAGACTTGAGTGGGGGAAGGAGCTGCAGATGGGGTGGAGACAGCGGGTGAGCTGGGATTGGAAATGGAGCCTGAAGATGGGACTGAATTGCTAGAAACTCGTGGTAAATTTGAACAGAGGAGGAGTTGCTTCTCATGGAAAGAGAGTGGCTCCTGGAGATGGAATCTGCTCCTGGTGCAGATGCCGTGAAGACTGCTGACATGACAACGAAGCACTCAGAACGTTCTGTACACTTAAGTGAGAAAGCAGCGGTGGGGTTTGGGAGCACGGACTCCAATTCTGAAAGAGGTTCCACTGTGGCTAAAATGCTATCGACCAGCATCACCTGCTGCAGAGAAACTGCTCATGAAAGGGAGAGTCAATCAATGGAGCCAACTTCATTGTTGTCTTATTTTAAGAAACTGCCACAGCCACCCCCAACTCAGCGACCCCCACCCTGATCAGTCAGCAGCCACCACCATCGAGGCAAGACCCTCCCCCAGCAAAGATGACCTGCCGGAAGCTCAGATGATGGTTCATGTGTGTTTTTTGTTTTTTGCAATAAAGCACTTTTAAACTGAGATATGTAAGGTTGTTTTAGACATAATGCGATTGTACACTTAATAGAGTACAGTGTAGTGTAAACAGAACTTTTTTTTGACAGTGGGTGAGCTGGAGAGATGCGCAGAGGGAGAGAGAGAGGGAGGGAGGGAGGGAGGAAGAGAGAGAGAGAGAAAGAGAGAGAGAGATTCTTAAGCATGCTCCTCTCTCAGCACAGAGCCTGACGTGGGGTTGCTCCCACAACCCTGGAATCATGACCTGAGCCAAAATCAAGAGTCGGACGGTTAACCAACCGAGGCACCCTTGTGTAAACACAACTTTTATGTGTACTGGAAAACCAGAAAATTTATTTTACTCGTTTTATTGTGATGTCTGTCTTATTGTGGTGGTCTCGAATCAAACTTAACAATATCTTCAAGCTATGCTTGGATATAAATTTTAGGTACGGAGTGAGTTTCATCTGCCTGCATCACATATCTGAATGAAGACAGTATTCATTAATGAGGCAGTACAGCAGATGTCTATATCCACGCCATTAATATGTAACAGCAAAAACTTATGAGAACCCAATATCATAAAATGTATTACATGGGTAAATGTTTGCCTTTACAGGCATTGAACTTCATGTTGTTCAGAAAAACAGGTTCCTATTAAACATTAAAATGAAAGACTTGGAGGGTGCCTGACTGGTTCAGTCAGAAGAGCATGTGACTCTTGATCCTGGGGTCATGGGTTGAGCCCCATGTTGGGTATAGAGAGAATAAACTTTAGGGTGCCTGGCTGGCTCAGTCAGTGGAGCATGAGACTTGATTCTCAGGATCATGAGTTCAAGCCCCACATTGGGCATGGAGCCTACTTAAAGAAGAAAGAGAATTTAAAAAAATAAAATGAAAGCCTTGAACAACATAAACCTTCATTTTATTAAAATTCAAATTTTTCACTTGAAGGAATTGTTAAGATGTTTATTTCTGTATTTCCTCTAGCTTGGTAGTAAAGTTATGCTTTGTGGAATTTAAAGAGGATGCTCTGTGTTATAAAACGAAACATATCTTGCTAGGAGAACTGACTTTCTAATAAGAAAACATAAACCATTCATTCTCCAAATAATGCATTAAGCGCCAATGACACGTTCAAGGTCTGGCAGGAGAGAGATTAAAATAATTAGTAAAATACACCTCAAACTAGTTGAAACCTAAAATGAGAGACCAGGAAAACAAAATGCTTTTATTTGAATATTTGCAAACATCAGTACCACTCCACTTATGCCTCAGGTTTTATTTTGCTTACATTTCATTGGGCTTTTTGAGGTTTGAATTGTATTCATCAGTTAGGAGATTATCAGCTATTATCTTCTTTCCCATTCACTCCACTCTTTATGGAATTGCAGTTTATATTACAGAGGATATGCTAACCTGGCTCTTCTATTTTCCATCTCTTTGCATCTGTGTACTATATAAATGCCTTCTGACTAGTTGTACAGATTAGTCTTCTGATTTAGTAATTTGCTCTTCACTTGTCTCGTGTGTTCTTAAACCCTGTTCATGACATTTATAAGAAATTGCAAGGCTTTTTTTCCAAAGTGGGTTTTGCCATATTATACTCCTACCAACAGTGTATGAGAATTCTAGTTGTTCCACTTTTTTGGCATTTTGTATTGTCAGTCTTTTTAATTGTAGCCTTCTTAACAATGTGTAAAGTTGTCTCATTGTGGTTTCAATTTACATTTCCCTGGTGACCAGTGATGTTGGGCACTTTTTCATGTGTTTATTGGCCATTCATAGGTCTTCCTCTGTGACGTGTCTATTCAATTTTTTGCCTACTTAAAAACTTAGATTGTCTTTTTATTATTGAGTTAGAGGTTTTTATATACTGTGGATAGAAGTCCTTTTTCAGATGTAAGTGCTGCAAATACTTTTCTCCCAATCTGGACCTTACAGATTTATTTTTTAAATAATGTCTTCTAATGCTTAGAAGTCTTCAATTTTGATATTACCCATTGGTTTTTAATTTCAGCTATTATTTTTTATTCCTAGACATCTTAGTTCTTAATCTTTTAAGTATCTAAACATAACACAGTTGCCTTATAATTTGTATCTGATAATTCTAGGATCTGAAGTCTTTGTGAATCTGTTTCTGCTGTTGTTCTTGCTGATTCTTGCTCATGAGTCCTAGTTTTCATGGGTATGTTTTGTTTTGTTTTTCTTTTACTATAATCTGATTGTTTTTATTAGAAAATTGTTTGTGGAGATAATTTGAACTTTGGATGGAGATACCATCCTCCAGAGATTATTTATTTTCTTTTGCCACATGTCTAGGGGCACTACCAATCTGGCATTTTTTTTTTAAATAATGTTAGACAAACAGAGAAGTTAGAAAAACAATACAGAAATTCTCATATACCCTTCATCCAGCTTCCCTTAATGTCGACATCTTATGTAACCATAGTACAGTACCTAGTACAGTACAGATTAACATTGACACAATAACATTCACTAATCTATGTACCTACTGGGATTTTACCAGTTTTCCCACCAATGTTCTTTCTCTGGCCCAGGATCCAGTTCAGGCTCCCATCTTAAAATTTAGTTGTCATGGTGTTTTGTTCCTTTGTTGCTGTTGTTGTTGAGTCTCCTCCAATCTCTGACAATTCCTCAGTCTGTCTTTGTTTTTCTTGAACTCGATACATATGAAGAGTACTGATGAATTATTTTATAAAAAGTCCCTCAATTTGCATCGTCTGATGTTGTGTCGTGATCAGCTGAGGTTGTGCACTCTTCCAGCGACAGCACAGAAGTGTGGTTGTGTCCTTCTCGGTGTATCCTGCACGTGGGGTTTTATGGGTTTTTTTTTACTGGTGATACTAACTTCTATCACTTGTTCAAGGTAGTGTCTGCCTGGCTTCCCCACTGTGAGGTTACTACCCATAATCAATCAATCTTATGGGGAGATGATTGGAGACTGCAAATATTCTGTTTCTCATCAGATTGTACTTGATAGCTGCAGCGTTCACCCTCTGGTTCTTGCCTGCAGTGCTCATTACTGTGATGTTCTCCTGATGGTGATCTTCTGTCGTCATTTCCTCTACATTTATTTATTGTAATTCTTCTGTAAGGGAGAGCTGCCCTTTTCCCTCTATTTATTCATTTATTTATCAGTGTGAACTCATGAGTATTTCACTTATTCTATGTGTTATAATCCATCACTGTCATTGTTTTATTGATCAGATGGTCCTAGCCTTCACCATGGGGAGCTCCTTAACATCTAAGTCTGTTCAATATGCCTCCATCATTTTTTTAGCATTTCCTTTATTTCTGGCATCTCAGGATGTTCTAGGCTCATCTTGTATTTATCCTGCCCCAATCCTGGAGCCAGCCATCTCTCCAAGGGGCTTTGGTTCATTTATTAAAGACTGGCATTCAGAAATGAAGATCTAAACAGTAAGTGTGCACTAGGATGTTGTTACTCTAGGGCCCTCCCAGAAGACAGGTCTAGGAAATGAGGGAAACACACTAACACTATGTTGCTTGCCTAATGATGATTTTCATTAACAGACATCCATCATTATTTCTCTATCTATTTGTAAAAAATATTAGTAAGTTCATACTGATATCTCTGATTCCAGTCCAACACCACAGAATTCATTCTATCCTTCTTTCCTTATTTGTACCTTATTTTTCTGCAAAAGAAAAACCTGGTTCTCATTATACATCATATATTTACTTATTCGTTCAGTTCTATTAAACACATACAGTAGTGTCAGAATCACTGACCCATACCTCTGTGAGAATCAAAAAAAATTTTTGAGAGAGAAAGAGCAAGTGGAAGAAAGAAAGAGGGAGAGAGGGAATCTTAAGCAGGCTCTGTGCCCAGAACAGAGCCCAATCTAAATCTCACAATTATAAGACCTTGACCTGAGCTGAAATCAAGAGTCAGATGCAAAACCAACAGAGCCACTCTGGCACCCCAAGAAACAGATTTATTAACTACAGTGCAGTATCTGTGTATATGCCTTTTCTCTTAAACCTTACAGTGTACAGTCAAAATACTGTTTTCCCTGGGGCACCTGGGTGGCTCAGTTTGTTGTTTCTGGTTCTTGATCTCGGCATAGGTCATGATCTCACCATTCGTGAGCTCGAGTCCTGTGTCAGGCTCTGTGCTAATGATAGTGTGGAGCCTGCTTGGGATTATCTGTCTCCCTTTCTCCCTGCCCCTCCCCTGCTTGTGCTTCCTCTCTCTCTCTCTCTCTCTCTCTCTCTCAAAATAAATAAACTTAAAAAAAAATACTATTTTCCAGTTACTTAGGTTAGTTCCTTTCTTCTCCACCCCCTTCTTTGTAGTCATGTTATTCATTAGTGGCATAGTTAGGTTTATTTCTTACTGATCGTTTTCCACTGGTTGGTTGTAATAATTTGCATATGTGAAACATTAGCATAGACCTGTCACTATTTTTGTTAGCCCTGATGCTTTGAAGCATCTTTCCTATTTTACCCACTATTTTCAATTGTTTCCAGTATGAGGGTCAGGCTACATAAGCCTCATTACTAGAAATGAAGGCTTTTCTTTGTAAAGGTAGTAGTGAAAGTCTTACTGTCTTCATACATTAAGGGAAATATAAATACATGACAAATTTTACTTCTGAGTTTTATTTTTGAAAGCCTTTGGGAGAAATTGGCATATGGAAGCCTAGTGAGAACAAGAAGAGAATTTTACATTTTTCACATTTATTTATAATTCATCTAGTAGATGGCTATTGCTATTATTATCATAAATAACCAAGAGTGGAAGAAAAAAAGTCTTAACATGTTACATGTTGTCAGTAGGCTCATGGCACCACCCGTTAATGAATATGAATGTTTTTAACAGTAAAATCTAGAAAATAAGAAAATACAGACCTCTGGTTAATTGGATTTTTCAGTTAATCAAAGGCTAATAAGCATATTCGTCTCCCTATCTGACATAGTAAGTTTGTCTATTCCATTTCTACTCAGTGCTTCTTACCCACCACACCAGTGACATGTATTCATTCTAATTGTGAAATATGAAGAAATCCCAGCTGCCTAACCATAAGGAGTGGTAAAGAAAATTATAACACATCTACTAGATAGAACATGCAGTCATTTAAGTTGATAATTGAGAAGAATCATAATAACACAGAAGTGTTTTTGATACAATGCTAAGTACAAACAGTATGATCATAACTAATTGTACGCAGACACATGTAGAAAGATTAGGGGAACAAACCAAATGCGAACAATATTTTTAAAATTCAGAAATAAGGTTCTGTTACATTTAAAGTGAAAAACTAATTATTTTAAAAATAGTGTGCTAAAGCAATGGTTTTCAACCACAGCAAAGTACAAATGGTTTTAAATAATTTGCCCCTTGTTTTAAATGAGAATACATTGAAGCTTGTTGCTCTAATGTCCCTGTCAACCTTAGTAAGCATTTCTGAGATGGAGCAAAGGGGTATAGGAAGAGAGTGCTATATGTTGAGGCTAGTAGGAGTCTGCAGACCTGGGTAGGAGTCTCATTCCAGCACTTACTGCTACCTTGGGAAATGTCTTACCCTTGATATCCTCATCTGTCAGTGAGGAAAGTCAGAGTAACTGCTTCTTCCTGTTATAAGGATTAAATGAGATAATAAATGTGAAAGGCTCAGAACAGGATGGTAAAGCACAGTAGGTGCTTGATATGTGAAATGCTGCCATAGGCTCTATCATTCTCATTGCTACCCCCAAGGTGTTTCAAGCAGATGGCCATTATCATGCCCTGGCGGAAAAAGCATTGAAAATTTCTCTCTTTAAGTAAAACTCAATATATCAGGCAGACTATTAAAATAGTAGATCTTTCCTACTATAATTTCTAAGCTGACTGGTTTATTTTTTTTTCCTTTTAACAGTTAAATGGTTGCTTCTGTGTTATTAATGCAATTTCTTTTCCATTTAACAAGAAAGTATATAGTTAACAGTTCTGCTTTGGCCAGTTTGAACAAATTTAATATAAATGTTCTAGTTTGGGGAAATGTTCCTATGTTATTCCTCATGCCAATAAGAAGAGTAATCATGGAATAGCTCTGCTCAGTGGAGAGAAAGTAATGTGTCCTAGATGGTACTCTGACCAAATTAGGCTATTAGAGAGAAGTAATACACAGTGTCAGTTTGTTTTGCCAACTTGAGGATTAATTAATAATAACCCAAGCACTCTGTGCTTTTCAGCACTCTAATAGAACTAGAGTTATTTCTCAAACGTCTGGTTTTCTTTATCATCCAATCTGTATGCAATGAAAGTAAAAAAGATTTAATGTTTTGAGATAAGAATATTAGAATTAAGTATCTAAAGATGAAAATGTTTCATAATACCTAGTGGTGGCAAGTATTGAGAAGCAGGCATATTTGTACTGTTGATGGGGATATAAACTGGTGCAGTATTTTTAGGGGATAGTTTGGCAATACCTATCAAAGTGAATATGTGTATTCTTTTACCTAGCAATTCCACTTTTAGGAATTTATTCACTTAGAGGATATTCTCCCACAAGCACAAAGATGGATAAGCAAGGATGTTTTTGCAACAATGTTTATAATAGCAAAGAATTGGAATACTCTAAATGCTCATAAGCAGGGATTAAATAAATTATGTTATATTCACATAACCAAAGATAGTTTTTTTCATGTTTATTTATTTTGAGAGAGAGAGGAGCACAAGCAGGGGAGGAGCAGTGAGGGGGGTGGAGAGAGAATTCCAAGCAGGCTCTGCACTGTCCGCAGAGAACCAAACACTGGGCTCGATCTCATGAAACAAGAGATCATGACCTGAGCCAAAACCAAGAGTTGGATGCTTAACCACTGAGCCACCCTGGTGCCCCTAAATACAGATGATTGTTAAAAAGAATACAGTAGATCTACATATTGCTATGGAAAGATGTTAAGATATATATATTGTTAAAGGCATAACTTATTGTAATATTTTAGATATGAATAGAAATTTCTAGAAGGACTCCCTTGAAACCTGTAATGTGGATGATAGTAAAGATGTCACTGGGGAGGGACACTGATGACTAGGAGTAACTGGGGACTGTAACTCATTTCAGTCCTTTGGCTGTCAATCAAATCTTCTTTAATTATTTTTATTCTGAACCTTTGTTACTCTTACCATGGAAAAAAATTTTTATTTCAAAAACCAAAGAACAAATACCTGAACTAAAATCATACCATTTTTCTTACATTCACCTATGATTACAGATATCATACTTTGCCACAGTTTTGCCACAGCTGTTACTGGCTGCTGAATTAGGCACAGTAGCCAAAACTCATCATTTTGAAAGTCAACTGTGTTAAGTCCCTGCCATTTTCTACTATAAGACTGAATTGCCCTAATGTTACTCCACCACCACCACTACCAAAAAATGTCCTGAGGCCAGGACTGCTGCCCCAAAACTAGAAATAGGAGAATTTGGGGGTGCCTGGGTGACTCAGTCAGTTAAGTGCCCAACTTCGGCTCAGGTCATGATTTCGCGGTCTGTGAGTTCGAGCCCTGTGTCGGGCTCTGTGCTGACAGCTCAGAGCCTGGAGCCTGCTTTGGATTCTGTCTGTCTGTCTCTCTCTCTCTTTCTCTTTCTCTCTCTCTGCCCCTCCCCTACTCTTGTTCTGTCTCACTCTGTCTCTCAAAAATAAATGTTAACAAAATTTTTTAAAAAGTAGGAAAATTTGTATCTCCAAGAAGGGTATGGCTCCTGAATATTTACTGGCTATTGAATAGCTTTGAAAGGCCACCAGGAGAGCAGAACTGAAAGACGTGGCTGCCAAATATTTGTTTCTCCGTATTTTTTTAGCTTGATCCACCATCTCTGTGATGCTGGCCAAGTCAGTTAACAGGCTGTTCACAGTGCAAACCCCAGAGTGGACTGTGCACATGATAGTGCCCTATAACGTACACATTGTGTTCTTAGTAGTACCTCATTTTAAAGACAAATAAACAAAAAACACTGATCCTTGAATATTTTACTGTTTCCCACTGCTGTCCTGAATTTGTAGCCATGTAATATTTCTTTCCTTTCATTATTTCCCTGAACTTCAGTGATTTAGTTCAATCTCATAAAGTCCTAAATTAGAAATAGGGAAGGGGGGCACATGGGTGGCTCAGTTGGTTAAAGTTCATGGGTTCGAGCCCTACTTTGGGCTCCATGCTGACAGCACAGAGCCTGATTGGGATTCTCTTTCTCCTTCTCTGCCCCTCCCCCACTTGTTCGTGTTCTCTCTCTCTCTCTCTCACAATATAAATAAATAAACTTAAAAAAAAAAAGGGAAAGGGGCATTCCATTAGCCCTGCCCTTTTTGTGGTATTTTGTAAAAGAAGAATAGGCCTGTAATTTGAGAAAATAAGACTCCGATTAAATGACTCCTGTAACCTGCATACATATATGTGGTAGGATAGGAACTCTAACCATGATCATTCGGCTCAGCTTTTTTTCTTTGCATTATACCATCCGTCCTCTCAGGAGCAGAGCAGGTACCTTCAGAGAGATCCCTGTCATCCTGGCTAACTCTGCTACGTGAGGAATTCCAAAGACGGTCTGAAATTCATTATGGAGCTAAGACAGACTTTGCAGACTTCCTCATACTTTGATCAGAAAGGATCTAGGGGTGCCTGGGTGGCTCAGTCAGTTAAGTCTCTAAATCTTGGTTTCGGCTCAGATCATGATCTCACGACTCATGGGTTCGAGCCCCACATCAGGCTGTGCACTGACAGTGCGAAGCCTGGTTGGTATTCTCTCTCTCTCCCTCTCTCTCTGTCCCTTATAAGTGCTCACAGTCACTCCCCCTCCCTCCCTCTCTCTCAAAATAAATAAATAAACTTAAAAAAAAAAAAAGAAAGTATCTAGAACATGAGTTATGTACTTAATAAACTTAAGAGATTATTATTTAATTTATATGCAGAAATAGCTAATACTCATTCTGTTAGGTCTAAAGATCTGAGCCAGAGTCTGTCTTTGAAGAAAAAGAGAATAATTTACTTTGAGAGGTGCATTAGCTCCTTGCAAATGGTGGTAGATTTGTCACTAGATAGTAGTAGTAGTAGGTAGGAGATTTGAGTGATGCATTCTCTCCATCACCGTAACAGGCGCGACTGGCTACCTGGCTAGAGGCGGTATGTCGTGGTAGGTATGTCGTGGAAGAGCAGAGGACTGGGAAGCCAAAGACCAGGGCAGTGCCACTTTGTCTTGGCCTCCAGCTCCGTGTCTGCAAAACAAGGCCAGTGATTCCTGCTTCTTAGGGCTTTCAGAGAGTCAAATGAGAGATGTAGGTTAAAAGCTTTTGAAAACAGTACATCCCTGGGCACATCTGAGGAGTCAGACATTTAAAGAAGATACATTATAGCTTAGTGGTCAGGAGCTGAGACTCTGGATGCAGTCAGGCTACCTGATAGAAAGAGATCATTTTTATTGCTAGGAAGATCACTTTGAGAGGAGACTAGTCTCAGGAGCATTTCTAATACAAGCTTGGGCTAGATTTATAGCTTTCAGTGCAATCTCTGTGGCATGGTTGTCACATGATTCATGTCAAGCTGGTGATACTCAGAATAAGGTAAGTTGCCTGAATTACCCGGTGCGTTTTGCAAATCTAAACATATTTGAAACCTTGATAGTCAACTGAATTCAGTACAGGCATTCAAACTGCAGGGTTTAAGACAGAGTTTTCCTTTGAGCCCTAAATACTATTAGAAGAAATTTAGAGGGTGTTAAAGTAAAATATCGTAGCATTAAAGAAGAAGGAAAGAAAAAAGAAGAAAAATAAAGAAAGAGAAAGAAAGAAAGAAAGAAAGAAAGAAAGAAAGAAAGAAAGAAAGAAAGAAAGAAAAAAAAAAGAAAAGAAAGAAAAGAAAGAAAGAAAGAAAGAAAGAAGTCTTGCTAACTTGGACTCATAAAGGTTTGGGTTTAATACTGGGACATAAAAATAGGAAAAACTATTTCAAGATACAAAAAAAAACAGTACAGGCACACCTCAGAGATACTGCTGGTTCGGTTCCCGGCCATGACAAGAAAGCAAATACCACAATAAAGCCAGCCAAATGAATTTTTTGGCTTCCCAGTACACATAAAAGTTCTGTTTACACTACACTGTACTCTATTAAGTGTACAATCGCATTATGTCTAAAACAACCTTACATATCTCAGTTTAAAAGTGCTTTATTGCAAAAAACAAAAAACACACATGAACCATCATCTGAGCTTCCGGCAGGTCATCTTTGCTGGGGGAGGGTCTTGCCTCGATGGTGGTGGCTGCTGACTGATCAGGGTGGGGGTCGCTGAGTTGGGGGTGGCTGTGGCAGTTTCTTAAAATAAGACAACAATGAAGTTGGCTCCATTGATTGACTCTCCCTTTCATGAGCAGTTTCTCTGCAGCAGGTGATGCTGGTCGATAGCATTTTAGCCACAGTGGAACCTCTTTCAGAATTGGAGTCCGTGCTCCCAAACCCCACCGCTGCTTTCTCACTTAAGTGTACAGAACGTTCTGAGTGCTTCGTTGTCATGTCAGCAGTCTTCACGGCATCTGCACCAGGAGCAGATTCCATCTCCAGGAGCCACTCTCTTTCCATGAGAAGCAACTCCTCCTCTGTTCAAATTTACCACGAGTTTCTAGCAATTCAGTCCCATCTTCAGGCTCCATTTCCAATCCCAGCTCACCCGCTGTCTCCACCCCATCTGCAGCTCCTTCCCCCACTCAAGTCTAGAACCCTCCCCACTCCTCCATGAAGGTTGGAATCCACTTTTCCCACACTCCTGTTAACGTCACTATCTTGACCTCTCCCGTGAATCAGGAATGTTCTCAGTGTTCTCTAGAATGGTGAAGGTTTCCAGTTGACTTGGCCCAGATCCGTCAGACAACTCACTGTCTACGGCAGCTCATCTAGCCAGATGTATTTCTTCAATAGTAAGACCTGAATGTGGAAATGACTCCTTGGTCCACGGGCTGCAGAGTGGACGTTATGAAAACAGCATTCATCTCGTCGTACATCTCCACGCCATCAGAGCTCTTGGGTGACCAGGTGCACTGCCAGTGAGCACTAATGTTTTGAAAGGAATCTTTTTTTTCTGAGCGGTGGGTCTCCACAGCTGGCTTAAGATATTCAACAAACCATGTTGTAAACAGATGTGCTGTCTTCCAGGCTTTGTTGTTCCATCTGCAGAGCACGGGCAGAGTAGGCTTAGCATAACTCTTAGGGACCCTCGGATTTTCAGAACAGTAAATGAGCAGTGGCTTCCACTCAAAGACACCAGCTGCACTAGCCCCTAACAAGGGAGTCAGCCTGTCCCTTGAAGCTTTGAGGTCAGGCATTGACTTCTCCTCTCTGGCTACCAAAGCCCTCCACGGCATCTTCCCCCCGACCGGCGCTTCCACCTGGACTGAACACCTGCGGTTTAGTGTAGCCACCTTCATGAATGACCTGAGCTAGATCTTCTGGATAACTTGCTGCAGCTTCTACACGAGCACCTGCCGCTTCACCCTGCACTTCTGTGTTATGGAGATGGCTTCTTTCCTTAAGCCCCGTGAACCAACCTCTGCTAGTGCTACACGTTTCTTCTGCGGCTTCCTCACCTCTCTCAGCCTTCACGGAACTGAAGACAGTTCGGGCCTTGCTCTGGATTAGCTTTGGCTTAAGGGAGTGTTGTGCCAGGTTTGTTCTGCCATCCAGACCGCTGAAACTTTCTCCAGATCAGCAATAAGGCTGTTTCTTTCCTTATCATTCGTGTGTTCACTGGAGTAGCACTTGTCATTTCCTTCAAGATCTCTTCCTCTGAATCCACCCCTTGGCTGATGGTTGGTGCAAGAGGCCTAGCTTTTGGCCTTGTTCAGCTTTTGATGTGCCTTCCTGACTACGCTTAATCATTTCTAGCTTTTGACTTCAAGTGAGAGATGTGCAGCTCTTCCTTTTACTTGAACACTTAAAGGCCACTGTAAGGTTATTAACTGACCTAATGTCAATATAGTTGTATCTCCGGGAATAGGGAAGCCCGAGGAGAGGGAGAGAGACCGGGGAACAGCCAATCGGTGGGGCAGTCAGAACACACTCGACATTTATTAAGTTTGTCCTCTCAAATGGGCACATTTCATGGCACCTCAAAACAGTTACCATAGTACCATCCAGGATCACTGATCATAGATCGCCATAGCAAATACAGTAATACTAAAAAAGTTTGAAATACGTCAAGAGAATTACCAAAATTCTCACACGTGAGACAGGAAGTGAGCAAATGTTGTTGGCAGAACGGCACTGGTAGACTTGCTCAATGCAGGTTGCCACAAACCTCCCATTTATGAAGAACACAGTGTCTGTAATGGAGTGAAGTGCAGCAAGACAGGGTGTGCTTGCATCCAAGTCCTCATTTGGGGACAAGACAGCCCCACATTTACCATTCTGATCTTGTCACTTACTGAGAGTTTGGCAAGTTCTTTCATTTCCCTGAGTCTGTTCCCTCATTAGTAAATTGAGCTGGATAACCACTCCTTTGGCTGTGACAATTGAGATAATGCATTGAAAGCATTTAGCACAGTTCTTGGCACATCATAATTACTCAGTACATATTACTAATGTTATTTTTTGTTAAAAAAATTTTTAACATTTATTATTGAAAGAGAGCGTTAGCAGGGGAGGGCAGAGAGAGAGGGAGACACAGAATCCGAAGTGGGCTTCAGGCTGTGAGCTGTCAGCACAGAGCCTGACATGGGGCTTAAACTCACAAACTGCGAGATCATGACCTTAGCCGAAGTCGGACCCTCAACCAACTAAGCCACCCAGGTGCCCCCTACTAATGTTATTTTTAAGCAAGGATGTCTAACATTGTGTTTCTGAGTGATTAAGAAACTACAACAAGCTGGTGGTGTCCAAAATTAAATTTAGAATAAGTAAAACGAGGTGGTTTGCTTTTAGTTTGTGTGTTTTGTAATTGTTGTTTAAAAATTAGAACTATAGGCTGAGATCCTTATATGGCTCTCTAGTCTAAGGGAGCAATAGTTGACTCTATGGGACCAAAACTAAGATGGACAATTGCTTATACAGCCCTTGAAGATGAAAATAACTATTGAACATGTATCTATTAATATGAGAGCCTCACTGAACAGCTAGCCTACGAAGTCAACATCATTACCATCCCACTTCCTCCAGAAGCCTTTCCTAACCATTTCAACACACGGTGATCATTCCCAAGAACTCATTAAGCCTACTGACCCCATCTGGCCTCAGAAAAGCACTGAGGCAGTTATTTAACCTGTCCCGTGGTTCTTCTCTCTACCAGGCAGTGTTCAGGGCTCCCCTCACTGGGAGCTAGGCTGGACTCCCAAGAAAAAGACCAGAGTTCAAGTCTTATCAACGGAGCATTCTTTCAAAACACTCTCCTGCATGTTCAAGAGAAGGTGCTGACACACTAAATGTCGTTGGTGTTTTGCTGTGTTTGAGCATTAGAAAATAAGTGGATTAGGGTTGGAAATAAGCGTCTCAGCCAGCACTCCCCTGGAGAATTAAAAGTTGCAAAAGATGGGGATGCCTGGGTGACTCAGTTGGTTAAGTGTCTGACTCTTGATTTTGGCTCAGGTCATCATCTCACGGTTTGTGAGTTCAAGCCCCATGTGGAGCTCTGTGCTTGCAGCTTGGAGCCTGCTTGGGATTCATATTTTCTCTCTCTCTCTGTCTCCCCTCCCTTCCTCCCTCCGTCCCTCCCTCCCTCCCTCCCTCTCTCTCTCTCTCTCTCTCTGTCTCTCTCTGTCTCTGTCTCCCCCCTCTCTCTGCCCCCTCTCTCTCCCCTCCTCCCCCCTCTGCCCCTCCCCCACTTGTGCTTGCTCGCTCTCAAAATAAATAAACTTAAAAAAAAAAAATTGCCAAAGATGTCCTTGAGGAAAGAATGGCAAAAATCTTAACAGACATTGGGGTGCTTGGCTGGCTCAGTTGGTGGATAATGCAACTCATGATGTCAGGGTTGTGAGTTCGAGCACCACATTGGGTGCAGAGATTACTTAAAAATAAAATCTTAAAAAAAAAAAATCTTAACATGTGACAGGGAACTTCAAATAGTGCCTATGTTGAATGGAAATGAGAAATGTAGACAGAGATGATTCACTTGGGCCTTACTGAGGAAATGGATGAGAGAAATAAAGGAATTTCTAAGGTAGTAGGTATATCTATCTGCCTTATTCTTTCACGTCAAACAGAGACTTTTTCTCTATTTAGTAGATGTTTGCTGAACTTCTGTTGTGTACAGAGTGATAATGATGGTACTTAACATTTGAGACCTTGCTGTTTCTTAGGCCTGTTTCCCCTGACAGGCAAAGTGGTCTTTACCAAGATAAACTCCCCCCGTAGTGGAAGTAGAGATGGATGTTTGTCTTGTTTGGGTACTAGGGACTACATGGACCCGCATTTCATCCTATACTCCTTCTAGAGTAGGAAGTTGTAAAGAGATGCTTGCGAAAGGAAAGGCTGAGATCTTAACAGATTTCCTTTGCACAGCCTCCGAATCTACCCTGAAGGTCTCTTCTGCTTGCAGGCCTCAGAAGTTGAGAGACAGCTCTCCATGCAAGTCCATGCCCTCAGAGAAGACTTTCGGGAGAAAAACTCCTCGACTAACCAGCACATCATCAGGCTTGAAAGCCTTCAGGCTGAGGTGAGTCCGCCTGTGTGGCACTGCTTGGAGATGGAAGTGCTTTTCTCGTTAGAGGCGCTGTACTGGATCTGGTGGATAAGGAGCCCCTGAACTGGGAAATAAAACTTTGTTTTGTCTACAGTCTCTAAAAATATTGAAAAGTCTCTAGAGATGTATCTGTAAGAAACTAAATGGGGAACACTTGATTCATGTTGCACTGGGTTGCCTGTTGTCTGGAAGAATAAGGTTGCTCAGAGTCACTGCTGAGTGTGTTGAAATCACAAATGACCCGCTTTTACTGAACATATTAATCCGTCCACAAACGTCCTTGCCAGTCCTAAATAGAGGATGGGGAAGAGGATTTTCCCTTTCTCTATTCCATGTAGGTCCAGTTCAGTCCACCTTATTGGGACCTATTGTAATTCTCACCTATGAGAGTCATAAAGTAGCTACTTCATAGGACTGTTGTGTTTGATGAGTTAATACATGGAAAGCACCTCGTGTGGTACTTAGAATCAAGTAATGTTGTTAAAAGTGTATGAGAGGCCAGAGCATGGCAGTCAGGGTCTATGGCCCTGAGTGGGCCAGAGGGAAAGAAAAAGTAGCACTTAGAGGACAACTCTGTGAGAACCCGATTGTGGGAGGGGAGAAGAGGGAAGTCGTATCAGCAACCCAAACAGGGGCTCTTCCCCAGGGCGGCGTCCACCTAGTCTGATCTTGAGGGGCCCTAAGCCAGTTGTCTGGACAGCAACCCTTTGGCTAAGGTACACTTGAGGGGACAGTCTAAGGGTCTAAGGCCAGATGAATGTGCACCCCCGTTGTGGTTAAGGAATCCGTCGGTGTGGTCAGGCCCAGAGAAGCCCAGGTGGCTGCTCCCCTGCTTTGGAAATGACCTGAAGATGTTTTTCCTAAAGTCTTTCAATATCTTCTCTTTTCTCCTGCCTATCATTCCCTTCCTTTCTCCCTCCCCTTGGAAATACTACTGGTATTGAGCAGCAGGTTCTTGAAGTAAGTAGCTTGTTCCGGCGGGGTTCGGCATGCCTGTGTGTGACCACTTGTGTGCATGACTTTCTGTCCCACCGCCTTTGCCAAGCTCTGACTCCTTCAAGTTGCCTGTTTTCCTCTCGCCTCTACTCACTATTTCAAGACCCTTGTGACTCAGGGTCATTCCCAGGAACGTTAACTGGCAGATTTGGTCACAAGTTCAGTGCATAGGGTGGGGTGAGGGAGTTGTCATCTAATATCGATGCCTTCATGCAGTACCACTGCTACTTTAAAAAGGTAGCCTATGAAATTGTCCAAATACATTACTTCATGTAGCTCTGAACTTCTAAAGTTTTTTTTTTTTTTTTTAAGGGGCCAGGATTGTATATCACAACTGTATTACCTCATTATTTCACTGACTGGAACTTGAGAAACAAAGATTATCCATGGAAGGAAAATGTAAAGGTTGGAGGGTATTTAAATGAAAATCACCTAGAGTAAGAATTCCCTTCATGTGGGTAATGTGCTTCAGTGTGGGGAATAGTGGCCCCATTCACAAAAAGGACCTGTTCCTTTTGGTCCCTTACCCAGGTGCACACTTGAGAGACAGTATGTCTTTGTTTGGCTAGATACCTGATCTCTCTGGACAAAGGCCACATACTTCATTTCCCCAGGACAGCATCTTATCTGATTGATTGGTGGCCAGGGAAGATCTGTACCCTACGAACAGAATTCTAGTGTGGAGACAGAGAATAGACAAAAAGCAGAAGGAAAGGTGGATTTCAGAGAACCTCAGACGCATCAGACATTCATTTTCAAATCTCCCCAGGAAAGGGTAGGAGGTTGGTTCTCTTAATAGATTGTTCTCCAGGCCAAACTGGAGAGCACAGAGAACATCTTAACCATGTTGGGAGCAAGAAGCTGGTTGAGAGATCAATCCAGCAGGGACCTGATAAATAGGAGGAGCCAGGGGGCCCTGCACAACTTGGGAAGGCTTCCGTAGCCCGTTAACCCGGGCAGTGTTCTCGGGGTGAAGCATTGCCGGCCTTGTGGAGCCCCAGCACACCTACTGAGCCTACACACCTTGAGGCCAGAAGACTTGGCATCTCTTTCCTCTTATCCTTTATTTTCTTACTGACATTGAAGAGACTAGACAGACCTTCCTGAAAGCAGATTTATATCTCTTGAGGCTGGCTAGATACACAGTGTACAAACATACCAGTCTGTTTAATAAGAGGAGCGAAATTGCTTCTAGTCACAATTTACTTGCTCAGGCAAAACGACACTGAGTAAAATCAGTTACTCATTTGTGTTGTATCCTGCTCCTTCCCAGGACACAGACTGATGCAGGCACTGCTTTGCCTTCTGTACCCCACCAACTCCCCCATTAATTTGGGGCATCAGGTCTGAGCTGCGACCTCTAGAGCCAGATCTTTTAGCTGTGGGGGGAAGTACAGAAGAGAGCTGTGAAGTATGAGAATACAGCAGCTCACTGGGCTGTCTTGGGCATTTTCTTGTGCCTATGACTTGAGAAGGAAGAATGGAACCATGGGTTAGGCTCCACTCCCCCAGAAATTGTGGGGTTGAGGTAAAGTCATGGGCAGGCAAGGTGGAGCCCTTCTCTGTCTTATCTGTGGAATTTCCAGAACACTGACCCTTCCCTTCCTCTTCCTGGCATCCCACATTCCAGCTTCCCCAAAGTTCATCTCCCACCCCTTCCCAGACACGTTTCTAGAAGGGAGGGGTTTTCTCTTCATCTTGGGAGTTCACAGCTGTTCTCTCAAAGATGGGGGCACCAGGCCCCTGGGCAGAGCACTTGGAGAGACATAGGCCTTCATGTTTGGGGCTAGTTCCTCCCTTCCTACTCATCAGCCTGGGTGTAACTGCACACCACCCTGTGACTCTCCACCCTTTCAGATCAAAATGCTGTCGGATCGGAAACGGGAGCTAGAGCATCGTCTCAGTGCCACCTTAGAGGAAAACGACCTGCTCCAGGGGACTGTGGAGGAGCTACAGGACCGGGTGCTGATCCTGGAGAGGCAAGGCCATGACAAAGACCTCCAGGTACTGAGGCAGAGAAGCTGTTCTGTAGAACTAGGGCCAGGTGAAAGGGGCACTTAGCTGCCCAGCCAGAAGGAAAGCTGGGAGGCCAGTGCCACTGTGGGGTTCAGGAGAGGGGAAAGCCGAGCTCTCTGTTGGCCCTGTTGGAGTTCTCCTTGAGTGCTCACCAACTTGGCCAGCCTGGCTCTGCTGAAGACAAATGCATTGCTACCCACAGGTTACCCTTCCAATTTGTTCTGAGCCACTGGCCTCTGGAGCAGTTTCAGAGAGTTCTTTCTGGACTATTAACATGACTGGAACTTGGGGAGTGTCATTCTGCCTCCTAGGGTTTGTGAAATCTGCTAGAGATTTCAGAGGGAGCCTGTGACTTTCTGTACTTGGTTCTCAATGCTCTCTGCTGCTGCTTTCCCAGACTGATGCATTTAGTTGGCTTGCACTGAGCAGAAATCAAGAAGCTGCCCACTGAACACAGCAAGACTTACATCCTTCTTCCAGCAGTTGCTAGAAAAGGCATAGGCCAACCCCCTTTGTGAGCCTAATTGGCCTCTTTTTTCTTCCTAAAGGAAATTGCTTCATGTTCATATTTGTCCTTATTTGAGACCTGCCACCAGTCCTCAGCTGAGTCCCCAGGCTCACACTTGACAACCCTCTAAACAAAAAGACAATTGCTGCTGGCCTCTACAGAAATAGAGTGTAACACCTGCTGCGAAGAAAGCTTTGCCACACTGGCCTAGGAACACCTGGGGCCAGTGGCTAAGAGCCTGTTTCTCCCCCTTGGACATCCTCTGAGTGCCAGGGAGTGGGGGAGATGGCGACAGAGTTGTTGGTGTGGAGGCGGTCAGTCAGGTGTGCTGAAGCACCAGGCAGGTCCCTCCCCCAAAGACCAGGCTGTGGCAGACCCCACTGGGCTCAGTGGTCAGCTGGTGGGGAAAGCTCTAGGACATGGGATAAGGAAACATCTTAGGCTGATATCACTTGTTATTGACACCATCAGCTAAGCTGCTGTCTGAGTGATTAACCTCTTCAAGCACAAATGAGCAGTTTATGACCCTCCACGTTTTTTCCCATAAATGTCGATTAGAAAATGGTGCTGGTGAAAGCCTCACAGCCATTTTCAAGATGGAAAGGAGTTTGCTCATCTTCTAAGGTGGATGTTGATAATAGTGGTGAACACCTGTATACTTTATAGGGAACAGAGTGCTTTTGCATACATTCTAAAACTGAGGCTTAGGAAAAAGTGAATCATTTACCAAAGTAATCCTTGGTCGAATTAAAAACAGAGCCCCCCACGCCTGCTTCATGTAATTCTCATTGACAGCATCTAGCACATTCCATGCCTCTGCAGGTCAGTGTTTCACCAGAATTTCTGACCCTATCAAGCACTCTGCTGAGGAGGGTTGCTGAGGTAGAGTGTGGAGGAGAAGGCAAAGAAACACAGAAGAATGGGGAAGTGACCCCTGCCCAAAGGACACTTTCATTCAGTCTAGCTGGAATTCACAGATGAGAAGTCCGTTATTTCGAATCAAGAACTGGGGACCTCAGGACAGGGAAGAACAGGACCAGCATGCTCCATCTAGTACCTGGCTCGCACAGTGGGCTGTGTGCTCTCCAGCAGCAAGAGCCCCACGTCACACACACTCACGTCCTCAATGTCTACACATCCACTGTCTTTCCATTGGGCCACTCACCCCATGGCCTATATATCACATCAGGCAGTTCACACTTTGATTTGGAAAATCTGCCTTTATGGGCTGAATTCTTATCTTTCCCACCTTTTTGTGATTTTTTTCCTTTAGCTCATAGGAGATTCTCCTTAAGCTGCTGCTAATTACCAGTGTCTTCCAGAAAGCCCTTTCTGTTGCTAACGTAGCCTGTACTGATACAGAAATAAGAATTCCAGCTCACTCAGATAGTAGTTGAGAGGTCTTAAGTCAGACTTGGAAAATACAGAGTTGATGGCTTTGGAATGTATATAATTCCACGATTTTAATCCTTTGTTTCAGATAAAGGACAAAAGGAAGTCTAAGTAGGCAGGGCAACAGGCCTGCACAGCCAGGGTAGCCCCGCTTTAATCTGGTTCACTATCTAGTTGGGGTTCTACTGCCTAACAATGATTTTTAAACCACTGATTAAATCCAACCGTCATTTCTTTTTCAGGCTGAGAATAGGGATAAAAATTATTTTTTGAATACCCAGTAAGTTGAAAAATTGGGCATTTTGCTAAACTCTTAATACCCAGTATTCTGTCTGTCCTTCTCTGATTTCTACCTACATGGGCATCTTACAGATGTGTGCAGGGACCTTGTCCCAGTGAGTAGGTGGATTTCATCATCGGGAAGCGTAGGCTCCACTCACTGTGGGGTGACCCAGGAGCAGGTGGCCTGCAGTGTAGACCTTGCTCTGACACTTAACATCATACCATCTTTGTTCCCTCAGTGTGAAACAAGAGAGCGCTCCCACTTCTGCCACCTCTGGTGGCATGAGTGTCATAAGCTCAGTGTGCTGTACAACAAGGATTTGGTGTCTTCCTTGTTGATAGATCTATAAATATATTTAGTGACATCTTTCTTATATAAAGGATGATATTCCTTATTTTAGAGGTTTCTTATATTTAAGCCTCCTCTGATGTGTTGTTTTCTGCATATGTTTCTGGACGTTATTGACCAGACAGGGCAGACCTGTCCTGGTCTTTGATTCTCTTGCTGTTATAATTAATTAAGCACCCTGAAGTGCGCATGAGTAATTGAACTAATTTTGTCCAGTGCATAAGAACTTGTTCTTGTCTGTGCTGAACTTCTCCTGCTGAGATGTATGTGGAGTTACCTAGAAAATAATTGTAAAGCATTTTGCCAACTTAGTATGCCATTTGTAATTGTGCCAAATGCTTCTTAGGAATGTCCTTTTTCTTTTCCTTTTTTCTTTTTTTTTTTTTTTAACCCTAATTTCTTCTTTCTGAGTTTTCTCAAAACTAGGGCTGGAGGAGTTCCCACTGGACCAGCAGGTATTGCTGATGCATGGGAACCACACAGAGCAGACTTGCCAGGGCCTTTTTCACTCTCTTAGCAGCCAGGCACCAGCTCTTCTGAGTTAAGGCACATCCAGATCACTGGTGCTGTTAGCCAACCACGGTCTGCTCCCGACCAGCAGAGGTGAAGCCCTAGGGCATCTAAAGAATCTGCGTGGATGCTCTGCAAGGCAGCCTCCTCCATTCATGAGAACTGCAGAGCTCCGAGTTGCCACCCACTGCTGCTCAGTGTCTGCATCTCTGCAGGAGCCACGGCTTACCTGGCCTGCAGTCTGCAACAAACAGGACAGTGTCTGCTCTATTTTTAACGAACAGGGGTGACCCCAGAAATTCTATCTAATGAAAGGATAAATTAGTTACATTTAAATCCCAGGACATTCTTTCCCCATCCCCAACTTCCAAAAAATCTTTTACAAGGGAGGGATGGGCAATCCACAAATACAAGAGCAGGAGACATTGCTCCTGTGCAGGTGTAGTATGCAGACAAGTGCAAACAGATGAAGGTTCTACGGGCAGGGTCTGTGTGTTAAAGCAAGTGTAGTGGTGGAGTGCACTAGTAGAGCATGGCATTTAGCAGCCATGGTGGAGTCGTGTCTTACCTCCAGCAATAGGAACCTCACCGGGTAGCGGTGCCCTGCTTGGACTCCACGAGAAAGGGGCCACAGAGAACGCCGAGAGGGGTGAAGTAGCGGCAGCAAGAGAAGGAAGGAGCCCTGGCTGTAAGCCATGAAAACTACATTGCTGTCCTTTCCACCACTGGCATCCCTCTCCTTCTCTGAGCCTTACATGCTGTATAAGGCTCTTCCCAGGCCTGGGGCTTTACCTGTAAACTGTGAGGTATGACACAGAAAATAGCAGAGACCGCTTTTCTCCTGGGTTTGGGAATTCTTGGTATTTCTACTCACATATTTTTCCAAATCCGATCCCCAGTGTCTTTCCAGACCCTTTCCCCTTCATTTTTTTTCATTAAAATACGACATACATACAGCAAAACATAAAAATCCTAAGTGGACAGCCCGGTGAATTTATACCCCCAAGGAGCACCTGCATGGCTCAGTCCGTTGAGCATCCACCTCTGGTTCAAGTCATGATCTCATGGTTCATGAGTTCGAGTCCCACATTGGGCTCATTGCTGTCAGCACAGAGTCCTCTTCTGATCTTCTGTCCCCCTCTGTCTCTCAAAAATAAATCAAAATAAAGCAAAAATAAATCTGCTTGTGCTCTCTCTCTCAAAAATAAACATTAAAATACATACATATATGTATATACATATATATGTGTGTGTGTGTGTATGTATGTGATATATATATATATATATATATATATATATATATCCCCGTGTAACACCCCCCAGATGAAGATAAAGCCCATTATCTGTATCCTACAGGCCTCCCTCTTGCCCCTCCTGGTCAGTACCTGACACTTGGTCAAAAGCAGACCTCTCTTGGGGCGCCTGGGTGGCGCAGTCGGTTAAGCGTCCGACTTCAGCCAGGTCACGATCTCGCGGTCCGTGAGTTCGAGCCCCGCGTCGGGCTCTGGGCTGATGGCTCAGAGCCTGGAGCCTGTTTCCGATTCTGTGTCTCCCTCTCTCTCTGCCCCTCCCCCGTTCATGCTCTGTCTCTCTCTGTCCCAAAAAGAATAAATAAACGTTGAAAAAAAAATTAAAAAAAAAAAAAAAAAAAGCAGACCTCTCTTCCACTTGCATCTCTTGTATCTGGAGGAAGGTTTAGAACTTTCGTACTTGAATTACACATTATATATTGTTTAATGTCAGGCTTTTGCTTGACATATTATGTCTATGAAATTCATCCACGTTATGGCATATGGTAGCAGTGTGTTCTTTTCTCACGGCTGTGTAGTATTCTAGTATGTGACTGTCTCTCTCCGTTCTATATTGGCATTTGGATTGTTTCCCCATTTGTGGCTCTTTAAGATTATTTTATTTTTTCAAATGTTTGTCTATTTTTGAGAGACAAAGAGGTAGAGAGCAAACAGAGGAGGGGCAGAGAGAGAGGGAGACAGAATTCCAAGCTTAACCGACTGAGCCACCCAGGCACCCTGCCCCCATTTGTGGCTCTTAAGGAAGAAGGCTGCTATAGACATCTTGTGTGTCTTCTGGGCACATGTACAGCCATTTGTGTTGGGTCTGCACCTAGAGGTGGAACAGCTGGGTCATGGGACAGCTGTGTATTTCACTCAATAGAAATTGCCCTACAGTTTCTCAGAGTGATTGTATATCTTCACTCCCAACAGCAGTGAAAGTCCTGGGTGTTCCACATCCTCATCAATACTTGGTATCATTATTATTTTGTGGCGGGTTTTTATTTTAGGTATTCTGGTGAGCATCTAATGGTACCTTACTTTGTATGCCTTTATGTGTGTGTGTTTAGTATTTTAATATGGGGAATTTCGGACATTCAAAAATAGGATAGTGTGATGATGCCCCAGTGTACCCCACTGCCAGCTATACAAACCAGTGAGCCCCAGTCAGTCCTGCCCCACATTCATTACATCTTCTTTTTTTTTTTTTTTTTTTTTTTTTTTTTTTTTTTAAATTTTTTTTTCAACGTTTATTTATTTTTGGGACAGAGAGAGACAGAGCATGAACGGGGGAGGGGCAGAGAGAGAGGGAGACACAGAATCGGAAACAGGCTCCAGGCTCTGAGCCGTCAGCCCAGAGCCCGACGCGGGGCTCGAACTCACGGACCGCGAGATCGTGACCTGGCTGAAGTCGGACGCTCAACCGACTGCGCCACCCAGGCGCCCCACATTACATCTTCTTGATTCTCTCTCATACTATTTTGAAGTAAATCCACAAATTTTTATAATTTCATCTGTAAACAAAGACTACCTCTAAATGATAACTTAAAAAAACACAGCCACAGGACTAGTATACCTAAGGGGAAAACAGCAGTATTTTCTTAATTTCAAATACCCAGTGTTCAAATTCGTAACTGCCTCATAAATGTCCCAGTTGCACCTCACATTTTTTACTTGAATCAAGATGCAAGTTAAAATAGGCCTACATACTACAGTTGGTTGATATGTCTCTCAAGTCTCCTTTTAACCTATCGGTTCCAGACCTGTATCTTTTTTTCTTAAAATATACATCGTAAAGAAGCTGAGCTGTTTGTCCTGTAGAATTTCCCAAATCTGGAGTTTACTGCCTGCACACCCCTGATGTAATCTAGCATGTTCTTCTCTCCTCTGTATTTTTCTGTAAATTGGTGGTTGGACCTAGAAGTGTGATCAGGTTTCGGGGCAGTTTTTCTCATTTGTTTGTGGTCGGGGAACGCTCACTACCTTTTGCTGTCTCTTTGAAAGCTGCACCAAAGCCAGCTGGAGCTCCAGGAGGTGCGGCTCTCCTACCGACAGCTGCAGGTGAAGGTGGAGGAGCTCACCGAGGAGAGGAGCCTGCAGAGCTCCGCCGCCACCAGCACGTCCCTCCTGTCCGAGATCGAACAGAGCATGGAGGCTGAGGAACTGGAGCAAGAGAGAGAACAGGTGCTGATGCCCCATCAGTCCAACACACGAGATTGCCTGGGGACTTCAGGAGCCCGTCAGCCCTCCCTTGTCCAGTTCCTATGGTTCCAGCTCCAGCCTGGCAAGGGCCTGTGGCCCTGCGCCTGTGTGAGCCCAGGCCTGCTGGCTGGAGCTGTCATGAAGCAGGCCCTGACCGGAGCATGTCTCTGGCTCACTGTTACCCAGTGCCTCTTAGGAAATGCTTGTCGGCTAATCCTCAGCCTCATGCCTCTTGCATTGACTGGGCTCTAGAACATTCATGATCCATCCAGTTGGCTTTTTTTCATTCTCCTCACAACCACTCACTCCCCTAATCATGATTCCCACCACAGTATCCGACTGTATAGAGAAATGGGAGATGGGTAGAGGGCTGGAGAGTTAAGAACTGGGAGTCCGTATAGACGTACTAGGCCCAGCATAAGTATCCATAGTTCTTGGGACAGGTGATTTAAAAAAGAAAAAGTCTTTCTGCCAGAACTAGGCTCTTGAGTGTCAGCATGTTGGGTTCCTACACTAGGACGAGATGAGTGGGGCGGTCCTCCCTAGAGCCCATAATCAGGAACAATTCTCTGTGGGGCAGCTGAGACTGCAGCTCTGGGAGGCCTACTGCCAGGTCCGCTATCTCTGCTCGCACCTCCGGGGGAACGACAGCGCTGACTCGGCCGTCTCCACGGACTCCTCGATGGATGAGTCTTCGGAAACCTCATCTGCCAAGGATGTGCCAGCCGGCAGCTTGCGCACGGCCCTCAGTGAGCTCAAGAGACTGATACAGAGTATTGTGGATGGCATGGAGCCCACGGTAAGCGGCTGGGCCAAGAAGCTCCCCACCCTACAGGACCCGGCTAGTGGGAGGTTGAAAGCAAGCACAGGGGATGAGGTTAACCCCAGAAGTGGAACCTTAAAGAGTCTGTAGCAACTTTGAGCCCTTACTGTTTGGGAGGTCTGTGTGCTGGTGATCGGGCAGAGGGGCAGCGTCCAGGAATGGAAGTTCCAGAGTGCTCTTCCTGCAGATACTGGTGTATAAGTGGAGTCCTTTTTCCACATGGTTAAATCCAGGCCATGGTGGCCTCGAGTTCAAGGGCTTTCCTTAAAAGCTTTGAATGTAGAAATTTGAACCCCGGTGAAAACTGCAAGTTATTTTTCTGTAGCTCATTGGTCCTCGTGAGGGGTTAGCTGAGAATAGGCAAACTGTCCAGACTGGAAGCCTCTGCTGAAAGGATACAAGGGAGCACGGAACGATGAGAAGATCAGTAAGGGCCTTTTAGAATTCCAGATGTGGCTCCTCTTGTGGAGATGAGGAGTGTTCCTATGGGCTTCCTGGGCAGACTGGCATTTGTTCTAGCTTCGTGACAGATTTCCATTCACACCCCCGGCTCTCAGGCAGTTGTTTCACTTCGAGTTCCATCCTCCTACAGAATAGTTAACGTCTTTCTACCCATATTACATGAAGTCATGAAAGGGTGGTTGTCCTTACCTGAACATGTCGTGTTGGTGTGTGGAAGGTACTGTACTGTGGAGGCTAGGTCACTGGGGGAAGGGAGAGGTCAGAGGGAGGTGTGCTGTTCTTGCAACTTCCCTGAAGCCTGAAACAAAAATAAATGTCTAGCTAATGTTTGCAGATCAAAATTGGGCAAGAGAATCTCTCTCCTCTAACTCTGTCTTCCCTCCTTTGTCTCCTCTTTCTCTGCCTGTCTCTCCCTCCACCTCTCCACCCCATCTCCTCTATCCTGCTCTCCCCCAAACTGATCCATCCCTACCGTCTCACTTCCCCCTCTCTCCCACTAACCATCTCACCACACCCGCCCCTGCTCTCACCATCTCTGTGGTTGGTGGCTCTCTTTGGCTGTCAGAGCTCCCGGAGAATTGATGATGACTCCTTAGAAGAACAGATAAGGCAGACCAGTGAGGACTCAAGAGCCCTAAGGGAACTCATGGAGGGAGAGAGGGGTAAACTGAGGCAAAGCCTAGAGGAGCTGCAGCAACTCCACAGTCAGGTGAGCACCCCCATCCTCGGTCCAGTGCAGGGAATGTACCGGTGACCCCTCCCCCACAAGACTCTCTTGAGACCCTCGTGAGTTTCCCTCTCTCACGTCTCAGAAGTGGCTCTGCTCTCACAGATTCTCAGAGGACAGTGACCTGAAGTTGAGGTGAGCTCAAGAGAAGAGCGCGGCCCTCTGGTTTAGCCCAAAGTAAAATTGTTAGGGATAAGAATAGCTGACCCTCCGTTTCCTCCGGCGACATGCTGCCTTCCACAGAGCCCATATTATCTGGTGGATTCTGACAGTTTAAAGTGCCACAGCTCTCAGGACATTCACGGATGTTTTTCCAGCAGCTTCTGAGCAGGGAAGTTTGCAAACCAAGGAGCAATTGATCTTTGCAGGCCTGTTCTCTCTTTGTAATGCCATCACCTCCGCCAGCCTGTTTTTCAGCTTTAGAAGCACTTACTGCTGCCCTTGCTGTTCCTTTCCTGTTTGATCATGACTTTATCTCTTGAGAATCCTGGAGAAGGGCATTTGTATTCCGATCTGAAAAGTTTTAAAAGGCTTAGGAGCAGCCCCACCCAGAAAGAAGCTTCTAAATTCTATCCTAGGAGATAAATAAGGCCCTTCCTTTTGACAGGGTTAAGTGTAGTGTGCTGTCCCACTTGGGAGGGGGGGGCACCAAACAGGTAGCATTTTAAACCCTGCCCCCACCCAGCCTGCCCCCTTCCTCCCTTGTCCAAAGCTGGTGGTCCCTTCCTGCTGCACCTGTTGCTGAGAGATGGAAGGTAAACCTGGCGTTTGTTTCAGTCCGTAGTTCTTAAATTTAAAGGACCCTATAGAAATAAACTCTTTTGGGGGGTCATGCCCATTAGATTTCCTAATATAAATCTCTTCGAAGATGTTGGGAGCCCCACCTGCAGCTATTGGTGTACTCTTCTTTCTGGGAGTGACCAGATAGCGAGGACAGAAAGATGCTATGAAAATGGTAGCTCATTTCTGGCCAAGCCCTAAAGAATGGGATTGAGCCGCCAAAGACATTCTCATGCCTAAAACCTGAGTCCCTCAGGCAGTCATTTGGCCAGGGAGGAGTTCAGACCTAGCGCAGGTCTTCACACTGTAACAATACAAACAGGACAAAGTGGATCTGAAAACTCTTAGGGTTAATAAAAGTTTTGTTTACTTTAAAGCCTATTTAAATTTCTGTGGGGGTGTTCTGCTTATCAGCTCTTTGATATTGCCTGGTTTTTTTTGTTTTGTTGCTTCTCAGAATTACAAAACTAGAAACAGCAGAAGGCATTATTCAGAAGCATAAGCAAGGTGCAGGTTGCTGAGGGTCTGAATGCAACTATTTCCGAACTTATCTCCTCCACCAGGGAATCTTCCTTAAAAGTTCAGCTGATAAGTGGTTTATGCCAGATAACCCATCAAGCAGATAGTTACACTCAGTCCCATGGGGTTAGAATTGGGCCTCTTGAATGGCTCATCTCTCCCCAGAAGCTTAGTCAAAGCAGCAGATCTCTTAGCCAAACCACACCCTTCCAAAGCCATCCCATGGAAGCAACACTGACCTCCCGAGGCAGTGGGCGGGATGCAGACTGGATTCCAGAATGCCAGTAGAAATGGTAGCCAGCACAGCGGGCACAACATTCCTCATGCAGTTGGTGGGGCAGCTACCGAGCACGGACCGTGTGCCGCTGCTGCACTAGACCCTGACAAACACAGAATGAACAGGACAGCGCTCCTGCGCTCCGCAGCCTCTCCTGGAATTGTGAGAAGAGTCAGACCAGCTCTGTACCCTGCCGTGGGGGGGTGGGGGGAGTGGGGGGGATGAGGGGGGTGGCAGAGGGGCGTGGAGGCAGAGTCCCAACAAGGTAATGCAAAACCAAAATTCCAGCAGGCAGCTCCTAGACTAGGGTGAGACCTCAGCCAGGGGCTGATCCAGCCTCCCAGCCCACTGCATTCCTACCAGAGAGTATGCTTTTTCCTCCTGGAGACTGGGCCAGAGGTAAAAAATGTGGGACCTGGAAGATGAAGTGATCTGACCCTCAGAAGCCCATCCAATTTTTAAAAGGGAGTCCAGGGGCGCCTGGGTGGCGCAGTCGGTTAAGCGTCCGACTTCAGCCAGGTCACGATCTCACGGTCCGTGAGTTCGAGCCCCGCGTCAGGCTCTGGGCTGATGGCTCATGATGGCTCAGAGCCTGGAGCCTGTTTCCGATTCTGTGTCTCCCTCTCTCTCTCTCTGACCCTCCCCCGTTCATGCTCTGTCTCTCTCTGTCCCAAAAATAAATAAACGTTGAAAAAAAAAAATTAAAAAAAAATAAATAAATAAAAGGGAGTCCAGGTTTCATTTAATTCATAATTGTGTTTGAGACCAGAATCCATAACCAGACTGCCCCACACCCTTGTGCCCTGGAGAGCCCCTTCCGCACCCTCACCCCCTTCCCCACGGCTTTGCTGGCCCCTGTTTCACCAGGGCTGACTGGGGTCTGGACGGCTGCTGAGAGGCAGGGAGGACCTTCAGAGCAATATAAAAAACAGTTATCTGTGGAGCCCCTCTGCCGATTCTCAAGCCAGTAAACCAGGCTGTGGGAGGTGCAATAAGAAACAGCCCCAGTCCTGTGTTTGGCTCCTTCATAGGGCCTGACAGGAGCGCTGGCCAGTTACTCCAGAAGGGGCATGAAAGCACAGTGGAGCACGTAGTGGGAACACAAGGCCTTCGCTAATGAAATCTTGGTGACCCCTCCTCTGTGAAATCTCCCTGTGTTCTATCTCCTCCATCTTTCTAGCCACTGCCCTGTTTCAGACCTTCACTCTTTCACACCCCAGCTTTGGTCATATTTCCCCCAGCCCACTTAACCTCCACAGGATTTGGATTGATCTTCCTGAAGCACAGCTTGAAATGAAATACCCTTACAAGTTTTGGATTGACTTCCTATCATTAAGTAGTGGGAAGCCTCTAACCCTCGTGGCCCCCCACAGTCTGGCTGCATTCTGGCCATTTAGCCTCTTTTCCTGTTGTTTCCATCTCCCCTCCTTTGTTTTAGCAGAATTGAACATGGGCTATGATAGGGCATGGCACACACTCCCTGTGCCTTCCCCACATCTGGGCCTTTTCCCCGGCCCTTTGCCTCTGTCCAGAAGATTCTCCCTGCCACCTGTACATATCAGCCCTACTCAGCCTTCAGGCCTCACTTCCTCCTTCAAACTCTTTTGGTTCCCTCCCTCCTGGAGCCCCCGGCCCTGCTTTCTCATGGTTCTCTCATTCAACAGCTCATCTTCCCAAACCTTAGACCCCCACGAGGACAAGCTTGAGGTCCGACTTCTCTTTGTCTTTTCCTAAAGCAAATAATTATTGAATGAAGGGGCAAATAAAGCCCTAGATGTATGACTTTAAGATGTTTTCCTTGATCCTGTTCAATTGTGAGGACACTACCTTATGTGGGAAAAGTGGATTTAGGGGTGGCTATAACCTAAGTCAGTGTATACACAAGCCAGGTTAGTCCTCATGACGACCATCAGCGAGGAGGTTCGCACTGGTGCAGAGAAGAGGAAGGAGGAGAGCTTACCACCAGGCACCGAGCTTGGTCCCTGATGTCATTAATCTCATTTGATCCTCACAACAACTTGATGATGGAACTACTTATTTTTACTCCTGCTTTTTATGAACAGTGTGGGCAGCTCAAAGAAGGTAAGTCCCTTGTTGTTTCTGAGGCAGATAGCTGATGGTCCTACCTTGACCAAGTTTTCCAGACCAAGCAAAAAGCTCTTGTGGAGTTTTATCTGGAGCATATTAAATGTTGGCATTTCCTGCCTAGCATGTAGTTTTATCTGTAGCTTACTCAGCTTGTCTGGCCCACAGCCAACCCAAGGCCATGTTAGGGTTTATTTGGTCTGAGGAGGTCTGACTCTCTCTCTGCCAGGTACTTCCCGAGTCTTGATTTCCTGGCCTACCAGGCTGCAGAACCTGCTAGTATGTAGGGTGAGGCTGGGTTTCTGACCAGCATCCTGTGGACTAGCTGCACCCTATGGCCTCTGCAGGTGCCCCAGCCTGTTCTTCCCTAGGGCTTCTAGCCCTGCTCACCACAACTGTCCCCACCATGAAAGCACAGAGCACCTGGTCCTGATGTTCCTCATCAGGCACCTAAGAGTGCCAAATCCATTGCCCACAGTAACAGCGGACTGTCTGGTATGCCTCTTCACTGTTGAGTATCCTCTGATTTCTTCCTGAGTAGCTGATTTCCTCTTCCCTGGTAGCTGGCAAATCTGCCGTCTCAGTCTAGGGAGTCCGAAGCATCTCCAGGGAAGCTTGATCTTCAGGCTTGATCATGGGGCCTTTGCTCAATTTCAGTCTGTCTGAAGATGATTAGGCCTGGGACTGGAGTAGGGGAGTACATTGAAATGGTAGCATCTGTCCCCTTGTGAGAGGGCTAGAGATATATACATGGATCCTCCCTTCAAAAAATGTCCAAGTGGGGCGCCTGGGTGGCGCAGTCGGTTGAGCGTCCGACTTCAGCCAGGTCACGATCTCGCAGTCCGTGAGTTCGAGCCCTGCGTCAGGCTCTGGGCTGATGGCTCAGAGCCTGGAGCCTGTTTCCGATTCTGTGTCTCCCTCTCTCTCTGCCCCTCCCCCGTTCATGCTCTGTCTCTCTCTGTCCCAAAAATAAATAAACGTTGAAAAAAAAAAAATGTCCAAGTACGTGCAATATTTAACAAGAGGGTGGGGCCAGTCATCCTGACTCCAGTCTGAGCTTATTGACTGGGAAGAAGGGGCTCACCCTTCCATTCATTCAACAAGTATTTACTGAGAGTTCTACCAAGCAGGGTGTCCAGTTGCAAACAACAAAAACTCGCTCTGCTTAACTTAAGCAGAGAGAGAGGGAGAGACTATATTGGAATTAGGTCTGATAGCTTATAGACTTGACAGGAAGGCTGGAGAACTGAGCTCCAAAACAGGAAGAAGCCATGGGAAGCGAGGCCACAGAAGGAATCTGCTGTCCATGTAATAATTTTACCCCTGGCCTGTGGCTTTGCTGACACCTCAAGGACTACAGTCCCAGGTGGGCTGTGTGATTGGCAAGTCTAGGTCACACACACATCCATGCCTGTGTACCTAGGAAATGATGTGTCTCTCCTCTTTTGGCTTCCTCAGTGGGGGGTGTATCCCCTGTCTTCCACCAAGACTCATGCAACCAGGAATGTCCCCCAGATAGGAAAGGATTTGGGATGATGACTAGCCAAAAATATGACAACTGTCCACTGCACAAGCAGTTTGGGATCAAGCATTGAACAGAGGCTCTGAGATGCACAGATGAATAGGCCGCGCTTCCTGCTACTGCAGAGCTCTCGTGGGTAGGGTAAGCTGTGGTCACTGAGCGAGCCGCTAGGAAGGGCACGGTGCCACCAAAAGATGACTCCCAATGAATAGGCTGTGGGGCCATTCACTGAGGCATAGACCACAGAAAAGGTAGCAGGTTTAAAGTGAAAGATGATGACATCACATAGGTGTCTAAATTCCATGTGGCTTTGACCCGGGGAAGTTGAATGATCAGGCTGCCGCAAGTGCTGTCACAGAAATGGGAGCCAGGGCCCAGACTTCAGGTCCAGCCGGGGCCCTGTGGATAGCAAAGTTTCATGTTGAGTGCAAGATGGCTGGAAACAAAACTTGACTCCCTACCCCCAAAAATTTGTTTCCAAGCCCCGATGCATGTGTGGTCTTCATTAGTTCCCTGGGAGTGCCTTGTGGTGGAAGTGGCGGTGTGTGGTGGGCTGCCTATAAAGGGATCTGGCATGCTGACTGCCTTCCAGGGCTGAATTTCATCCCCCACGCCCCCCCACCCCACCCGGCCCTGGCCAGTGGGCTCCAGCCTAGCATGCAGCGTGCTTTCTCCAGAAGAGATGGGCCTCCCTCAGAGCCAGGGGCCGTGGAAGCTACATGCCCACACCGCACACAGGCTCTGCACCTGCCTGGGGCTTCTCGTTCCTTTCTGTCTCTTTGAGGGAAACACTGCAGGCCAGGCCAGCAGCAATGATGTCACCACATCCATCCCTTTGGTCTCCTGTTAGGTGACACTGCTGAGTGTGGAGATGACTGCACTGAAGGAGGAGAGAGACCGACTCAGAGTGACGTCTGAGGACAAGGAACCAAAGGAGCAGCTTCAGAAGGCCATCAGGGACCGGGATGAGGCCATTGCGAAGTGAGTGGGCGTGGTGTGTTTAATTTTACTTGAATCACAAGCAACATGAGTATATGCTCAGTTTTAAAAGTTAAAGCATACAGAAGAATCCAAAAGTGAAAGTGTTTCCCTGCTACCCATCCTCACCCCCAGCGTCTTTCTTCTCCCCAGACAACACTACTGTTGGAAGCTGGGTATATGTTTTTTGCAGATCTTTTTCCTGTACGTGTGCAAGTGTAGAGCGATACAGTGGTTTGGGCATTTTTAAGTATCCATGGGCTGATGCTCTACATGGCTTGTGTTTTTTTCCACTTAGATCTTAGTTTTCCAATTTCGTTATATGTGTCTACCTCAACTTCTTTATTTTGAGGGGTGTTGTTTTTATTATGGACATTTTCAAGCATACACAAAAATAGAAACAAGTAAGATGAATCCCTAACTTCCTGTCTTTTGGTTTCAACCCCAATCAGCAGATGGCCAGTACTGTTTCATCTATATCCCCACCCACTTCGTCCACCACCACCCCCACTGGACTGTATGAAAGCACATCACAAGATACTTTAGCATCTCATCCATAAACACTTCCGTGTGGATCTCCACCAGAAAAAGACTTTCTGGGGCATCTGGGTGGCTCAGTCGGTTGAATGTCCGACTCTGGATTTTGGTTCAGGTCATGATCTCACACTGGGCATGGAGCCTGCTTGGGATTCTCTCCTTCTCCCTCTGCCCTTTCCCTGCCGGTGTGCACTCATGTTCTGTCTCTCTCTCTCTTTCTCTCTCTCTCTCTCTCACACTCACTCAAGAAAACAAAAAGACTTTCTGTAAAACACACAACCACAGTACAGTTGTCACACTTGAAAAAAACATATCATTTGTCTCCTAGAGCTTTTCTACATTCTGAGTTTGATGCATTCTCCCGACTGCATTTCCAGTAAACTGGTCATATTTTATTCATGTTTTGGGTTTTCTTTAGCAGGGAAGAAATGCATTCTCTTACATTCAAAAGATTTGGAAGTGCATTGGCAAAAAACACATTTGCGTATTCCCCATTCCCCTTTAAATTATTTGTTATCATGCATTCAGTCTATCCTAGTTACTGAGTGTACAGAGATAAAAGGTACTAAAAATGTGTCTGCTTATGGAGCCCTTTGCAACACATTTTGCCCTCTGCGTCACTTTAGTGTTTACAAAACACCTTCATCCTTTAACCCCCAGCCACAGCAAAGAATAGACATTTTTAATGCCCATTTTTACAGATGAGGAAACTGAGACACTGTCCCCAAGACCACAGCCAGTGGTGATCCCTGGCCTCCTGACTCCTGTCCCCACACCTTTTCCCCTTACCACCCAGGCTACTTGTCAGGAAACTAAAAAGAGGTCATTTGAAACAAATTGTAAGTGGATACTGTATGCCTTTTTAAAAAGTAGAAGGTGATTTCTGACTTTAAAATTGTAATTTCCCCACACCTTTCCCCTTCCACACACACGTGTCCCCTTCCTTCTGTTCTCTTCAGTCATTTCATCAGCTCCATTAGTTTTACTTTTTCTATCTGGCCAGGACCTTATGTCGACTGCTCGACAACTTCCAGTCCATTTAGGAAGTATGTTCCGCGAGGCTCCCAAACAAACCTGTGCATCTTTGCCACTGTATTGTGAATACTTGATTTATTAGTGAATACTTGAATAGCAGTGTAATAATTTGGAGTGGGAGCATACTTTTATGATAACAAAGGGTGAAATTGTGTCATACAGTTAGGGAATAAAATGGTAAAATTAAGGTGCTAATTGTGGAAGCCTCTATTGGGAATAAAAGGCAGAACAACGTTAGAAATAGAGAATGGCTGGTCACCTTCTCTCAGCTGGACAAGCAGAAGAGAGCTGAACATCAAGCTCTGACCATATTCTGCCATCAGCATGGGAGGTGGGCGATCCAACCCGAGAAAGTACCAGGGCACAGGAGGGAAGACAGAACAGGAGTTATCCAGTCCCCGTCCCTTAGTAAGTGGAACCCAGCTCTGACATCTGGGTGACTGAGGAAGCCAGCAAGTCTCCACAAAACCTTGAAATGAGTGTCTTCGTCTTTTGTCAGAGGAGGCCCAGTGAACCTCCTGGCATCTGACCAACGGAGCTGATTTGCAGATTGTCCTTGCTGAGTAGGGAGAACTCTGCAGTGAGGCCCCTGCCCTTCATGGACCCTATATATTAGGCTGGCCCTTAGGGAAGGTGTTAGTTAGATCACTCCAGTAGGATAGCTTTTTTTCTATCCGTTAGAAATTAAACTCTTAGTATACAGAATTGACACAACAGACCTAAGGAATCATTTAAATGTGGGGAGTGGCCTATACTTTGTATAGGACCTTAGGAGTTTTACAAGATGTTTTCATTTACATCATCTCTGATTCTGCATCCTGACCACTTTAGAATCACCTGGGGAACACCGTGGATGCCAGGGCCCTCTCCAGAACATTTCAATCTGAATCGCCTAGTTTGGGGCTGCTTGGTAAAAGTGTCCCCCAACCCCCACCCCATGATTCTAGTGTGTAGTCAGAGGAGTGAGAACCCCCAAGAAAAATAACTTCCCTCTCTTCACCGGCTACAAAAACCTTATTAAGGTGTTCTTTATCCCACACAGTAGATGAGTTTCAGAAAAGTTAAGTAACGATTTTATCTCCTTGCAGGTAAAAGGCCCTCACTAAAAACAAAAATGTGGGGCTAGCAGCTTAACAAAAACAAAAAAAAGTCAGTTACTAGTGGTTTCATTTAAATAAGGAATTCTAGCCGTTTGAGGCATTCCTTTTTAAAATTCTGATGAACATATTGATGAGCGGCCTCTGCAGCTTAGCTCTCCTGCTCTGGGGTGTCTCGTGAATGATAAACACCAAGATTCTCTAGTGAGCAAATGTTCTCTAGAGTGCAGTCCGAGGCTGGAATGCAGAGGTCAGCAAGACTGGCCTTGTTTCCGGGGTTTTCTGGAAGGAAGGGTCCCCGCTGTGTGCCCCTTGGTCCGCACATTCTGGGGTGTCCAGGCTTCTCGTGGCGCCACCTGCTGGCAGATGCCCTGCCACTCTTGAGGCTGCAGCTGTCTCCGGCGCGCGGGGCGGGGGGGGGGAGGGGGGCAGGCGTCCATGGCAACCGGTGCCACGCAAGGATTTCCGCTGTTTACCGCCAGCCAATGGCAGCGGGCGTGACAGGGCTCCCTGAGATGTCTGAGACCTGAGACGCCGGCCCTCATTGGACGTCCTCAGCTCCTGGCCCCTCAGCCGCAGTGCGGTGGGCGGACCGGGGTGTTGCAAGCCTTCTGGACCGGCTTTCCTGGGAAAGGCGGACGGGGCGCCGTTCTGCGGCCATGAGGTGTCAGGGGAGGTGACTGGACGGGTAGATTTGTGGTCAGAGAGGAAGTGCTGGTCATGGCAGCGGCCCCGAGAGCTTTACCCCCACCTACCCTACCTCCCAACCACACTTCCCTCGGTGCAGCCCCTGTCCGAGGCCCCAGCAAGGAGGCCTCTATAGGCAGGTCCTGTAGCTGTCCTTGGGACGGGCACCTGGGTCGCTGGCCCTGTGCATGGAGGCATTTTTGCATTGCCATTGGGAATGCAAAAGGTAGCAGTTGATAATGGGGGCTAAATAATGTCCAGTTTGGCAGGTGGGCAACCGGTGTTCCTTGGCAGAAGCTGTTCAGTTAGTGTCTTATATTTTTTAGTCCCATTCCCCCAGCCCTGAAAAAATTTAATTTTGTTTTGCGTTGAACAACTATGATTTAAGAATGTTGGAAAAGACAGAGTAATATGTGAAACATATTAAACTATGAAAATACAAAATGCAGAAGTATGTAGGATCCCATCAACGATCATCCAGAGATAGCCAAGTAGACTTTTTTTTTTTTTTGTATGACCTTTAAATACACACAGGCAGTTTTTCTTTTACAAAGCCAGTCCTGTCAGACCTTGTCTTGTGCTTTTCTCCAACTCAGCAATACGTCGTATTTCCCCACTGTTTGAATATTCACTGTTGTGGTTGGTTGTGATGACTGTGTTCTACCATATAATTGTTCTGCCAACAATTGTTGGCAACTATGATTAGCTAGGCTGTAGTCACCACCACTATGTGGCTACTTTGGCACATGTGTGGCCTCTTTAGGACAGATCCCTTGGTCCGGGGGCATTGCTAGTGAAAAGGAGGGGCCAAGAGGACAAGGGCCTTATCTCTCATGGGGACTGGCCTTTTTGGGGAAGGATTAGCAACTTCATAGTACTGTGTGAGGCCTTTGATCTCCTCTGGGTTCCAGTCCTCCTCAGTATCCTCCTCTCAAAACTGCTCTTCATCCATGAGATGGGGAGGCAGGGGCTCCCTTCACCCACAGGTCGTCAAAACAGTTGAGAAAATGGATATGAACCCGTGCTGTGAACTTTCCAGCTTTCTGCAAGTAACATCCTGGTTACTGTCACAACTCCTATTTGTTGCAAGTTTAAGGTCGGAGTCTGTCTCCTCGTCCTGTGGACCCCAGGTGCCCACGTTCACCCTGGCTTGTCTGTTTTCAGGAAGAATGCTGTGGAGCTGGAACTTGCCAAGTGCAAGATGGACATGATGTCACTGAACAGCCAGTTGCTGGATGCCATTCAGCAGAAACTGAACCTCTCACAGCAGCTTGAGGCGTGGCAGGTAAAGAGCCCTGAGACCCTGGGGTGAGTGAAAACAGGGCTTGGGGGAAGGGGGGGTGGGAGGGAGTCTTCAAACCCAAGCAGCGTGTGAGGAGAGTTTGTTACTAGAGGGTCCCGTGCATGTGGGTGAGTCTCCAAGGAGGAACTGAGGATGCTTCCAGAGCGGTGGGGCAGGGGCTTCCTTCAGCTGGTCATCCCAGTTTTGTTTAAATTAGCTGGGTGCTCGCTTCGGCAGCACATATACTAAAATTGGAACGATACAAAGATTAGCATGGCCCCTGTGCAAGGATGACATGCAAATTCGTGAAGTGTTCCATATTTTAAAAAAATAAATAAATAAATAAATAAAAAATAAATTAGCTGGAAAGAAGTAGCTGTTAACACAGAGGGCCCAGGAAACCCTATATGGTGGAACCGAAATTCACAACTGGATGTAGTTCGTCAGCTGCTGCCCTTCCTTTTCTCGAAGGCCAGCTTCATTTTGCCAGAGAGCGCTATCCTGGGGGAAAGGGGTCTTTGGGTCATCTCCAGGATCACCACGTTCAGAGTCCCGTCCGCCTGCTCTGCCCCAGCCCCAGCACAGCTCCCCTCTGGGCCAGGGCTGTCCTTGCTCTTTGTTAATGAGGTTCGAGTGGTATGATTTCAGGATATGGGTGTAGCCATTTGTGTTTCTCCCCCAAGAAATCCTCAGGAGGCCAGTAAAGAGCCCGCCACCCCCACCCCCGGCTGGGGGACGGGTTAGCAGTGACCATTCCCCCAAGGGCCCTGCGGGGCTGGCTGCAGGAGCACAGCCCCCTTCCCCAGAGACATGGTCCCTGACCCCTCAGCCTCTCGCTCACGAGCAACTGGCCGTCCCCTGGCTTACGGCCCCTGTTCTTCTCTCTTCTCTCCCGGCTACAGTTTGCTTCCTCAGGGCTTTTTACTATCTGGCTCCTTTGGTTTCTGATCTAGTGGCCTTTCTCAGTTCCCGTATCAACAGCTTTAGTTGTACACCCCTCCTGCCTTTGAGGTGAGATCGACCCCCCGTCCCACCCACCCCAACCCTGCTGCCATCGCAGTCCCGCCCCTGCCGCCTTCCTGTGTGTGGCCCACCATGTTGTGTGTGCCAGCGTCCGGCGTCATCTCATGCCGTGTGCCATGCCGTCATTTGCAGCTCTCCTCCCATCACTGCGTCCAGTGAACATGCAGCTCGTAGGCCAGGACCACCGGGCCGGCCCCTTTTTGACTGGCTAAGCCCTGGTTTCTTGGTGCTCCCTCCTCGTAAATGGGCTGTTTTGCCCACACAAGCACTGGAAGGGGTGGAATTATAAGCCGTTCATGCGTGCGTGTGTACGAAGTTCTAAAGGGATGCATTTCGTGGGATTACAAAGTATAAAAAATGCAATTTGCAGTTGCCAGAAAAAGCATTGGCACTTCAAAGGGTTTCTGTTTGGAGGACCCTGTAACATTCCCAACGTATGTAACAGATTTTACTGAGCATGTCCTAAGTGCCAGGCACTGGGCCCAAGATTCGGCAGGGGGACCTCAGGCAGAGAGCATGCCCCCTATTTCTGTGAGGAGGAGAGGCGCTGGAAGAAGTTGAGTGTGAAGAAAGAGGAGAGTGGGAGAGCAGGACACGGACAAGGGTAGGGAGCAGGACGTCCACCCTTGCTGCCACCCGGGGCCGGGGTGAGGAAAGTCCCTTTGTTTCACACCGAAACCTGCAGAGAAGTTAGTGTCACACCACGTGGTGACAGCGTGGGTGTGAGTGCAGAAGGTGATGGACAAGGTGGGGGGGGGGGTGGCGCACCAGCCCCGCTTCTGCCCGGGCCCTCACTGTCCCATGCTCCGGCAAGACACGAGCCCGCTGACTCGCCCCGAGGCGTCCCGGAGCCCACTGGGTTTAGGGGTGAAGGGATCAGGCAAAGGCTTGTTACGTTCCTGCTGATGTTCACTAGACAGGGCTGTTTGTTTCTAAGCCAGTAGTTTTCATACTTTGTCGGTGGCAGAATGCTTGGTCAAGTGGAATCTTGTGCAGAATCGGAATCTAATAACTAGAATGGAGAGAGGGTGGAGCTGCTCTGTCCAAAAGCCCCTGGGGGGCGGGGGCGGGGCGGGTAAAAGATGCTCTAGATGCTGTGCTGTAAGGCGGTCGAGGTGAGGGGGGCATTTTCTAGGCAACTTTACCAAACCGGGGAAGGGTGCTGCCCCAGTGAAGAAGCCAAAGATCTGGGCCTAAGCTGGAGCAGGGCAGGCAGTGAAGATAGTGATGCTCGCGGCCTGTGCCACACCTGTGCTGAGCCATGCCAGCGGAGGGCAGCCGCGTGGGGTCGCCCGTGAGGACGGCGGCACCTGGGAGCCTGTGTCCTTGCCGCGTGGGGCTGCCAGTGGCATCTAGGCACCAGTGGTGCAAGCTGGTGTAACCTGAAGGGGGCAAAGGGACAAGAGAAGCCCCCTGAGGCTGACCCTTTGGACTGGAGAGCAGGCGGACAACATGATGCTAGGGCCTCTCGGGAGGGCCTCTCAGGAGAGGTGCCGGAGAGAGACACCCAGCCCCAAGGGCGCGGGAAGCAGGGCAGAGGAGGCCAGTCACAGGCAAGGCCTGGGTAGAGACAGGGAAGTAGCAGCGTGGGCCCGGGCCTGCCCTGCTCTGGGCTTGGAGTAGGGCCAGACCCGCGGTGGGGCCCGCCAAGCAGCCAAGGCCAGCAGGGAGACGCCCCGGGCCCTGAGGAGGCTGAGGTGTCAGTGGCTCCTGTGCATCCGGGCATCATGTCTACATTTGCTGTCTTCTTGGTCGAGGCGGCCTGGCTGTGGCCGTTCAGTCATCTGGTCTCATCCCATCCTCCTCCTCCTCCTCCTCCTCCTCCTCCTCATCATCATCATCATCTTGCGTCCTTCTGACATTTGCTCCCTGTCCCCGCCCCTGCCCCCGCGGCACCAGGTCGGAGCCCTGCTCAGCCCCTTCGCTCTGCCCTCTGCAGGATGACATGCACAGGGTCATTGACCGGCAGCTGATGGACACGCGCCTGAAGGAGCGGAGCCGGCCTGCTGCCGCCCTCTCGGGGGCCCGGGGCGCGGGGCGCGGGGACGAGCCCAGCACCACCGAAGGCAAACGGCTCTTCTCGTTCTTCAGGAAAACTTAGGCTGGGAGGAGTCAGGCCAGCAAGGACGGGCGACTTTGGACTAGAGGTGACTGAAATGGGGTGCTTGCACGAGGGCTCCCCTGGGCCAGCTCGGCGGCCGCACTGCCCACCTACACCGGGGCCGAGTCGTCTGGGAGGGCCCACTCGGCCTCTGAAAGCTGCCCTCAGCAGAGGGACAGGCGGCAAGCCCTGTCCCCACTGCCAGGCCACACCCAGCCTGGGCTTCCTCCGGATCCGCTGTCGTTGAGCGGGGCTCAGGCTGTTTCCAGAGCGGGCCCTTGCTTGGGCTCTGCCACTCAGACCCAGTGGATCACAGCCCACCCCGCCCACCCCTCAGTGGCTCCCGAATCCAACCCCAGGCACTGCTGCGCCCCCCCCCCCCCAATTTTAGAATACGGGGAACAGAAGGAATGGAGGCTGTTCTCTGCATGCCTCAGGAGGCTGTCGTGGCCCCCAGCTGGCCTGAGCTGCGGGGGCCTGGTGCCTACAGGACACCGGGCCCATGGCTAAGCCTCCGTCTCTCCCCACCACCCCCCCCACCCAGCCTCTGGCCCAGGGAGTAAAGGGGGAAGCGGCTCCTCACCCACGTGCATGCACCTCTGCCCAGAGCACCTCTGCGGCAGGAGGCCCAGCCTGCAGGGCCCAATGGCCGGGGGCTCTCCTCTCACACTCGGCCTGGATGGGCCTCAGCGGGGCTTGGCTGATGCCATCCCGAGCTCAGGAGGAAGGGCCCTGCCCTGCTGGCCGCCACTGTTCTTCCTCCCTGGCCTCCAGGCCAGCCAGTGTTCTCATGGGCCCTCTGCAGGCTTTAGCCAATCCAGCCCTTTCCCCATCATGGGGCCAGAGCAAGGAGGGGGTCTCCTCCTCTTCCGGGGGCCCCCTGCTCCCCTCACACATACAAGGTGTTGGCTCAGCCGAGCGAGTCCAGGCCACAATGGCCCCAGAGGGGTCTGCAGTCAGCCACCTCCACCTCAAGGGCATCACTGGCACCACAGGGCGTCTGCCTCCAGATACTGCCCGCCAGGCCTGCAGAAGGATGAATCCTGCAGCCTGCTGCTTCTGCTCCTTCCTCAGCAGCCATCCCACCTTCTCTGCTGAGGCCCTCACTCAGAGGCACCCCGGGCTGAGTCAGCCCGCAAGCTGCTTTACAAAGGATCATCTCCCTCCCGCACACGGGAAAAGCACAGCAGGGACGAGCAGAAAGAATGTACCTATAGATATGTACATACCACAGTGCTGTAATTTTGTATGTAGCAATCATGTAAATACATGTATGGATTTTATAATATACATATTCTATATAAATCTATAAAGGCATATTTTTAGAAAAACAGCGCACCACTGCTTCTTTTGAAAATAGTCTAAGAATAAAATGAATTTCTACAGAGCCTCCCGCCTCCATCATTGGGTACCTGGAGGGCTTGTCTGGGCGGAACGCAGCTCACATTTCAGAAGCGCCGCCAGCTGGCTGTGGTGGTAGAGGCACTAGTGAGTCCTTCACGCACATGGGAGCTCACCTCCCATGTTGGCGTGACCGGTGGGTGGATCCGGCCAGGAAGGGGCATCCTGTCTGTGGCAGCCCTGTGGGGACCGCCTCCACGCCAGCCCGGGGCCCGGGCGCCCCGCCAGCGCTACAGCTGCCCGGCTTTGGGCGGGCCCCGCCAGCACTGCTCCCCAAGCCTTGAGTGGGCCCTGCAGCTCGCCAGAAACCAAGCCAGAAAGAAATCACTGCTGCATCCTTCCAGGCACGTGGGGAATGAACACGGCACTTCCCGGGGCATCGTCCCACATGCGCTTCCCACCTGTGCGTCACACCAGAGGAGCTGCTCAACCTGGACCAGCCTTTTGTGGAGAAAGCAAACTTGGCTTCTGAAAGCATCCCTGGGCTTCAAAAGGCACCTGTGCTGGACTCTGACCAGAACAAACAAGAGCTGGATCCAGAGGGCGGGAAGAAACCAGGCCCACCCAGAGCACAGCTGGAGGAGAGGAAATAGATCCTGGAAGAAAACTTGGCAGCTTGAACCTTTATTTTTAGTATTTTTTTAAAAAGCATAATTAGAAACTTTCAATACAGAAATAATCCTAGCAAACCATTTAAAAGTTTTGTTCGACAGGAATTTCACATCAGGTCCACCAGGACGTCGGTCTAGCCCTGTGAATCCCCCACCCCCACCCCCCATTCATGCGTGCAACACTCAGTGGGACAGGCACACCGTCGTCACCAAAATCACCCCACCACCTGGGTCTGGACAGCCAGTTGCCAGAGCCACGGTGCCTTCTTGCCTGGGCTGGAAACATCCAGGACCCCTTGCCCTTATTGCTTGAATCTGCAAGCACTGCCACACTGACGTCACGTGAGTGCTGCCCACCCTCCCCCACAGGACTGTGGTCATTCAGGGTGGCCACGCTGCACAGCACGGCTCCCCCAGGCCCAGGGCTCCCCCACCTCTGCAGGCGGCTCCAGCGAGGGCCTGGCCATGCAAGCACAGGCTTTTGGCAGTCTGGGGAAGTGGAGGGACAGGTCAGAAGAAACCCCCTGTTTTTATTGATTAAAAACCCATCGACAGTGTTAACATGGAAAATCTGCAGTGTGATGTGATTGTCCAGTCAGGGCTTTGCCTGGAAAATCGCCTAGGAAAGGAAATCCAACAAAACACATCATGGTGTTGAAATAAATTATTCCCAGGTTACGTGATCCTTTTAGGGGAAAGGTGAATGATGAAGTGTCCCACGAGGGACAGTAATCAAGTGCAGATGACCCTGGCTTTTTCCTCCAGGGGACCAGGATCAAAGCTGGCTGGCTCCCAGCCCCGGCTGCCATTCCTTCCCACCCGCTAAGAAATCTTCATGCTGCCTTTGTATTAAAACAGTTCTGTCACTGCTCCAAGGCTGCCTGCCGTCCACCTCCGAGGCGATGTCCCCACAGTCCAGCAGCCCCTGGCACCCACTCCTCAGATTCGAAGGTGCCTGGTGCCGCAACGGAGACCCAGGAAGTCGGTGGAAAGCCCTAGGCCGACAGACGGGGTGGGAGGTGCGGTCTCCTTTCCCACCAAGAACAGCCCGGGAGGCAAAGCTGCTCTGCCAGGAGCCAGCTTCAGCGCCAGGAAGCCATTCAGCTCTTCCAAAACCACCAGACCCGAAGCGCGGAGGCCACAATTTTGCTGCTGTGCCAACCAAACCTCAGGAAGAGAAAGTGTGAGGAACTTAACCCATTTGATTTGCCTTCATTTTATCTGTAAAATAATGCTTCTCAGCACCTCTGCAAGCCCCATCCCTGCACAAACACATCCCTACCTTTCTGTTGGAACTGAAACAGGTTGGTAAAAATTAAAAGCCATAGCTCCCCTGGGTTTGTAATTCAGAGGCATCTAGAAGGCAGGACAAGAGACCTGGTGACCAAAAGGCAGGAGCAACTCTTTCTGCAAACCAAAAGGCTAGGCCTCTAATGGGAACCCCCAGGCCTACCTTGAGGCCGGGCTTTGCCCCAGCTGCCTGCCTGGATGGTTACGGGGGCGGGGTGGGGAGGGAAGGGAGCTGGCTTGGGAAGAGACTCGGCACAGGCCCCGGAAAGAGGGGAGACCCTACGTGCCGGAGGCAGAAGCCAGTGGCCTGTAGGCGAGAACAAGTAACATGGAAGGCCCACTCCACCAGCCCAGGTTGGCAAAAGATGTGGCTAGATCTCAATCTTGTCTCCTCGGGAGGTGGCTGGCAGTAGATGGTATGGGGAGGGGAGGGGAGGGTCTATCGCAGCAGGCTGGCATTAAGGAGGCAAAAGCCAGAGCAGGACGAGGGTGATGCGGCTGGTTAAAGCAATATACATTATGTACAAACTCTGGTTAATCAGTCCGCTCAGCTGGCAGCGTCCTCTCCAGGCCCAGGTGCCTTGGCTGGTGGGGTGGGGGGTGGAGGGAGGGGCGGGGGGGGGCGGGTAGGGGCACCAGAAGGGAAGGGCAGGTCGTCCAACACCTTCTTGGCACTCAAGAGGGGGAGGGGAGGAAGTGCCAATGGCGCCTCCCAATACAAAAACGTGGAGAGAATTCTTTAAATAACGGCACGAAACTGAGACTGTCCCCGAGGAGCCCTGCGGGCCTCGGGCCGGGGAGCGGCCGCAGCGCAGTCTCTGCAGTGGGCTGGGTGGGCTATTAGCAGCAGCGTTTCTTTCGTTTACTGTTCTTCGTGAGCTTCACCACGTCGTTCTGTTGTTGCTGCTGCTGTTTCGCTAAGTTGTCTTTCTTTGCTCGGAGAACCAGTTCTGTGATGCAGTTGAACATCTGTGAGGATGAAAGAGACAGGGTGGGCCTCACAGCCGGTGAGGAGGCCCTGTCACTGTGCCACCTCTGCTGGCCAGCACGGCCACCTCCTGGGCCCAGCTTCCTATTTCTACTCGTGAGGTTGTTGTATATGTACGTCCTCAAATGCTTCCTAGGGTTTGCTAAAGGTCAAAAAGGAACATCAAAGCCCCATGAGCTATGTCTTGGGGAAGTCAATCTCGGGGATTTTCCAGTCTTTCTTTTAAAAAAAGAGAAAGAACCTCTCCAGCTAGAATCTTCGGACAAGACACCTGTTCTGGTGACAGGCCAGATGGACCCAGAGCCTGCCCACTCCATGCCGTGTCACTGTACATCCCGCCTAGAACCTTCCCCGGACCACCCCAAGATGTCCTTGTGGTGCCAGGACCCAGTGGAACCCCACCTGCCCGCCCGCAGTCCTCTCCTCCACACTGCCAGGAAAGGTACCAAGCACTTGTCATAATCTGCTTGTTACTCCTCAAAACCTAGGGGTGGGGGAGAACGACTCTCACCCCACCCTGACCTACAGGAGGGACAGGTGGAACCTGGACAGGTTACATCACCACCCAAGGTCACGCAGAAAGGACCCCATACTATGATCCCAAACCCGACTTTGACACACCTAGGCTCCCTGCCATTGTGCGGTCAGTGTCTGGGAAGCAGTGGGGATCCTGGCATCCCTGGGTCTCCAGACACACACTGTGGGGCGGGACTCACCTGAAGCTACGAGCATGCCTGGCCTGCGCTTGTGGCTAAAGGTCCCACTTTTCTAACACAGACTCCCAACCACTCTCCAGCAGGCCTAGCAGAAGCGAAGCTGCCTCTGGCCGGAGGCTCAGCTGCTCTGCGGGGGATGTGCATCCCTGGGAGCCTCTGGGGGGGCTCGCAGCAGGTGCCAACCTGAACTCTGGAGGCCACAGGAAAGCAATTGGGTGTCTGCCGGGAGGCCGAGGCCCTAAGGAAAGCCTTGAGAACAGGAAGAGGTAGCAGTGGTGGGGCCGGGGAGGGCAGCGAGGCAGACGACTGAGTGGGAACCATGCATGGCTGGGGTGTGAGACTGGTCTTGGCCTCTTACAAGTTGGGGGATATTCCTCAGTTTGGAACCTCAGCTTCCTATATAAAATGTGGAAGTAACTTACGTCTGAGGCCTGTTGAGATATGAGCTACCACCACTTGTAAAGGGCCTAGCATAACGCATGCAGCAGGCACACAGTAGGGTACCAACAAACGGCAGTTACTATGATGTTTTCTGTCAGCCACCTGGGACTCTGGGCAGGCTAGAAGCAGAGAGAGGAGGGCTGTGGCGGGACAGAGTTGGGCCCCACTCCCTCCCCCGTTGCCGCCCCGGCCCAGGCCTTACCTCTTCCACATTGACGTTCTCCTTAGCGCTGGTCTCAAACAACTGGATCCCCATCTGCCCCGCGAATTTGTAGGCATCTTCTGTTTCCACCACCTTCCGCTCAGGGTCGTCGTTCTTATTCCCCACTTCAAGGCAAAGCAAAGTCAGCCCGGCCCTACAGGGCTCCCTGCCGCCCTCCATGCCTCCGTCCCCACCCCAGGGGGTCCAGCCTCACCTAATATCCGGCACACGTCATCACAGTTTTGGTTGATTTCATGAAGCCACCGCTTGACGTTGACAAAGGACTCAGCACTGGTGACATCATAAACCACGATGACCCCGTGGGTCCCCCGATAATACCTGTAGGGTCAGGATCTGTGTCAGAGCTTCAGCCTAGACCAGAACAGTCTCTTCACTAAGACCTGCCCGCCCACACCTGGACAGTGGCCAGGGAAATGGTGACGGACAAATGCTTTCCTGTAAGACCCCCAGCATCTGCCTTCCATCTGACCTCAGCTGACATCCTGGAACCGTGCCCCAACCGGGACACTCCGCAACACCGGTCCTCCCGCTTGTCCCCAAGGCACCAGTGAGTAGGGAGTGGCCCCGAGGTGGCCAATCAAGTTGTTTGAGTCTGCCACCAGCCTGAAACTTCTTTGAAGTTCTTGTTTTATGTTTAAAATGCAAGTAATCTTTGTGTTTGATGTTGTATCCTCATCATCCTTGTTTTAACATTCAAAGATTTTCTCTCCTCAAACCTTAGTATGGTGCCATTCCAAGAAGACACAATTTGTGAAGCCAACATCTCATTCACTCCTCTGGGGGCAGGTGGACCCCTCCCTTCCGCCACTTTGGGCTCATCCCTGCCGGTGGCAGAGAGAGCATGGAAACAAGGCATCTGGGCACAGCTGGGAAGAGGGTGTCCCGGACGTGCCACCATCCAAATGTGCAGACCCCACGGCCTGAGGTCAGCCAGGTCTGAAAGGCAGGCGGACATAAACATTCCCCTCCAGACAGAGCGACCCCATTCATTTACACGGGTCGGATGGATGGAGGACGTTGACCCCATGCAACTCCAGGCCTTATCCGGGCTGAGCACTTGGCCAGGCTGCGGGAGAACAGCTCCTCCCGCACCACAGCCTTAGGAGGGAGCTGGCCATAGTGCGGGTGCAGCCACGTTCTCGCTACCCGCTCGCCGGCACTCTGACCACCTCTTCACTTTCTAGGCCCTGTCACAGGACAGAGGCTACCCTGGCTCCATCTCTGAAAGGCCGCGGGACCCCGGGAAGGTTACTGCATGCACCTCAGTGTGCCTGTTTCCTCAACTATGAAATGGACATATCAGTACTCCCTCTTGAGATGGTGTGAGGAATAAAGAAGATAGTTTGTGTTTTCACAAGGGCTGGTCGACAAGTCAATGGCCAGGGGATGGTGCCTCTTTACCATCATTACTATTCCTTCGGTGACAAGCTGGGACCCCTCAAACAGATGGAAGAAAACCACGGGAACAGCACGCAAGGCAGCAGTGAAGGCAGCTTTCCTGAGCCGCGAGCAGAGGCAGGCCGTGCCGTGCTCTGGGGTCCAGCCCAGCTGGTGTCCCCTGCCCCGTCTCTCCACCCCTGCCCTGGGAGCCCAGCCAGGCGGACAGGCAAGCCGTGCAGGTGCCACGCCCTCAGACCAGCTCTCAGCAGCCACTGCTGGGAGCATCACCCGACTGGGCAGGAGTGCACACCGGGACCAGGGCGACAGACGACTGTCCCCTGCGAGCAGAGGTAGTGCGAGCAGGGGAACACGTTTCCGAGCGCTCCGTGCTGGACTACTGAAGATGCCAAAAAATGCTGAAAGGGGCTTTATCGGAGAGCGAGAACTAGTCTGAGGATGAGCTCTGACAAGGCGGGCACCAGTGTTTCTGGGCCTCCTGTCATCACTGCCACTGATAAAAAAAAAAAAAAAGCACCCCCGCCCCCGACACCTCCATTCAGCTCTGTGGCCGGCACAGCACCCAGCACTCTGCATCCACCGCTCTATTCATCTTCACAGCAACCTGGTAGGACAAACAGGAGGGTCGCCATTTTACCAATGAAGACGTGTGGCTGAGTGGAGTGACCTACTGAAGTCACAGTGTCTGGGTCTGACTCCCAGTCCAAGGCCACAGGTACCAGAGGGGCTTCCCTTCCTGGTCACCTCACCGTCCCTCCCCAACCTGCGCCCCAGTCGCACCTCACAGGTTGGCAGACCCTCGCTGCCAAGACAGAAGAAACGATGACAACAGGGCTCCTCGCCAGGCGGACAGGATGCAGTTTTAGTTTCTCTTTTCACGCCCTGACTCCGAAAAGGTCACGGCCCCAGTTCCTGAGAACAACTCCTGAACTCTTCCAAGACTCCTCCCTTCTTCACCTGCCACCCTCACCCTCATCAGGTCTTTCTGTGGCCCCTCAGCATGGCCTGCGGCACAGAGGAGGGGACCACACGATGGAGCTTCCCCAGCTTCCCCAGACAGGCAAGGCGGCCAGCAGGGGCTGAGCCGGTGCCCACCGGCCACCACCATGCAGCGCCGCCCCCTTCTCGAGCACCCCGAAACACACACACTGCCCCCGGGCAGCTGGGCAGCTCCAGCATCCCCAACAGCTCACCCTCTTCCCACCACGCCCTGGAGGGAGCTGACCTCACGGAGGTCGGGGGCTCCTCTGCACCCCAGCCCACTGCCCTGCCCGAAGCCCTTCTCATGGCTACGGGCCCAGGATTATCAGCCACCCCGAGTTTCCTGAGTGGAGACACCAGATCATCTGCCTCAGCCCCAGTCCCTTGGGGTGGGAGCCGGCAGAGAACAGGGCCGCGGACTGAACGAGAAGGCGAGAGCTTTGGCATCAAATGGACCTCAATTTAACTCCTGACTAACCAACCAAACTAAATTACTTTACCCTCTCTGGGCCTCAGCTTTCTTGTCCATAAAATGGACATAATCACAGGACCCTTTATTCGAGATTAAGTGAAATGAACTAGGTAAAATCCCAGCTCAGAGTAAAGACATGTGGGGTCAGTGCGTAGGCCTCCTGACCCACAAAAGAAGTCTCGTGCAGGTCTGGACGGACGCTTGGGCTGCCCGTGACGTCCATTCTACCCCAAGGAGCCTTGACCCTGGCTGCCCTCCTTAAGGTCTTGCTGGCAGTTGCTACAACACATGGGGACTCAGGCAGCTCACTAGCAAGTAGTCAGAGAGCTGTACTGGGCAGCCCCAGAACCGGGGACCCGTGGGGTCTGGGGAGTCACAGGCCATGGTGCCTGTGTCACATGGCACAAAGGTGCTCAACCACGGCTGACCCAGGGACAGAAGCCCCTCCTGCTCAGGGTCTGCTCGGGCTCCAGCACCTCGAACCAGGGCCACCCACCCACTGGCACAGCCCCCTCTCCCTGCCTAGCCAGCACCCCTGAGAGTCCCCCAACACTCCCTCCCCACTGGAACCTCTGGGGGGAGACAAAGGAGAGGCCTACCAAAGAAGCGATACCACACGCCGGACACGCGCTCCTACTCTGCACAAACCACAGCATGGAGCTCAGGCTCTGTGCTTGCTGAGGGCAGGACCCTCTCAGAAGTTCCCTCATCCGTAAAATGGGGAAGATAATGGCACCGACTACAGAAAGCTCAACGGGATCATCCATGTGAAGCCCAAGCACAGAGGACGTGGCACACAGGATGCAGCATTAAAGCAAATTCTAAGGCAAGACCCTCTGGAAAACTGAAGCACAGAGAGTTTAGGCAACTTGCCCAAGGTCACACAGTAGAACAGAAATATAAATTCTGAACTGTCTTCAAAGCCCTGCTCCTTCCTGGAACCTTTTCTACTAACGGCCCGAGAACCAAGACCCCCTTTATAGGACCCCTGCTGTCTGGCGCTCCAGCTGGGTTCCCCTCGTGTTCACAGCTAAGGACTACAGCAGCAGCAAAGACAGGCAATCCACTGGGGGAGCCAGGTTCCCAGTAATGGCTTTGGGGAGGCAGAGGAGAGGCCTCACAATGGCCTCCTCTGTACCAGTGCCCTTCCAGACTTCTCAATGGAGAGAAGCCTCCTCTAAGAAGTCAAACAGGTGACAGGAGCCTGCACAGCGACCCAGCCTGTCACAGCTGGCACCTAACAAGAGTAACTCATTAAGCATCTGACCACCTAGGAAGCCAGCATCACTGTTATCCCATTTTCCATACAAAGGAACTGAAAGCCAGAGGGTAAGCTGACCAGCTGGTCTCTCCCGCCAGCCCAAGCCAGGGCCCAAAGCCACAGGCAGCAGCCTTACCTCATTCCCCACCGCCCCCCACCCCCAACCAAACGCCAGCAACTGCAGCCAGTCCGGAACCCCCTCTGGACAGCTCAAGGGCCCATCTCAGGGACATCTCTATGACTTGGGACACCTGACACTGCATCTGAGTGTAGGTGGCGAAGAGTCGGAAGGGGACTGGGCCGGCCTGACTCACGTGGAGGTGATGGTGCGGAAGCGTTCCTGCCCGGCCGTGTCCCAGATCTGCAGCTTCACTTTCTCCCCATTGATCTCCACAGTCCGAATCTTGAAATCCACTCCGATTGTGGTGATGTAGCTGCCTGCACACACACGCACATTAGCAAGGCCCACAGGGTGCCCGTCAGACGTGTCTTCACCTGCACGGGTGACTCTGGCCTCCACAATCCCTCCCTACTCACTCTTTGTGCCCAGCACTTTTGCGGCCCCAGGGAACAGCCCTGAACAAGAAGAAATTCAAGGTCTGGGGGTGCCTGGGTGGCTCAGTCAATTAAGCATCCGACTAGATTTCAGCTCAGGTCATGATCTTACGGTTGGTGAGATCAAGCCCTGTGTCGGGCTCTGGGCAGACAGCACAGAGTCAGCTTGGGATTCTCTCTCTGCCCCTTCCCTGCTTGCCCTCTCTCTCAAAATAAATTAATAAACTTAAAAAAAAAAACAAACAAAAAAACACCAAGGTCCACATCCAGATGGAGCCCTCAGTGGAGGTGAGGGCAAGAGACAGGATACAATAAAACAAAGTGATAAGGAAGGCAATTTCAACAGTGATGAGCACCACAAAGGAAGTAAAACAGGGAGGAGATGGGAGGAGACAGGCTCCTTTCGTTAGAGGGGCTGGCGCGGACATGTTAGCAGTGGCCTGAGAGTGGAGGGGCACCCAGGACACACTCCGGGTTTTTTTTCTGTGCCGCTCCAAATGCTGTAAATGACCCACAACACTGACTTCCTGACACACAAGTCATGACCTGTGTTTTGGAAAACACTGCTCTAGGCAAAGGAGATAATCACAAAAATAGCAACAGCAAGGGGGGAGAGGGTGTCACATGAGGTAAAGCACGTGGTGGGAAGCAGGTAGGGGGACCCGAGGCCAGATCTCAGGGCTTTTGTGCCATTTTCGCAAGCTTGGACTTTCTCTTGTGTGTGGCAGGGAGGCACTGAAGGGTTTGAATCAGAGCATGAACCACATTGTAAATAGTTCTCTTTGGGCATCTGTGTGAAAGAGTGAGTTGAAGAAAAAATCTAGCCAACGTCACATTCCCATCCAGGATGATGAAGAGCACACATTCACACTCCGCTTGGGGCTTCCTGTGTAACGCAGTGCTGCAGACAAGACGCACACACACACACACACCTGACAATATGGGGTGTGACAAGTGTATAGGAGGGGTCAAAGTGCAGGGTGGGGTAGAAATCAAGGAAGGCTTTGGAGAGGTAGTCACACTTAGGCCTGGCTTGAAACAACAGGTACAATTTCCAAGGTTGAGAGAAGCTGCGGGGGGGAGTTACGGGGGGGGGGGGGGGGGGGGGGGGGAGGCGGGGAAGGGGGCGAGCAGTGCTCCCAGCACCTAGTGGGCAGAAAGCCCAGGGATGCTGCTTGACATCCTTATGCACAGGACAGCACCTCCCACAAGGAACCACAGGGCCCCAAGATGAATGGTGCCCATGTGGGGAAACGCTGGTAGAAACTGCCCACATGAGAAGGCTGCTGAGGCTTTCAAACACGGGAAAGACCCTGCCAGAGCCACGATGGACTGAGCCATCGGGTATGGGGTGTGCAGAAGCTGCTGTAACACTTTAGACAGAACAACAACGGTCTCAGCTAGGACACTGGTGGTGGAAATAGGAGAGAGACTGCATAGGAGACGAGAGCTGAAAGGGCCTGGGGGGTGGAGCACGAGGCACACAGGAGCAAGAGAGGTGCTCCCAGACATGAGCAAGGGCCCAGCAGTTACCGCTCTGGAACAGAAAATACAGCGACAACCAACCACTGCTACTTCTTGAGTGTTACTTAGTCCAGGCACCAGGACTCGTGACGTCTCGCAATAACCCTCTGTGGGAGGAACAATGAGCAGTCCCGTTTTACAGATGAGCGGAGACTCGGTCACACAGGAAGACGGCCCTAGCCGCCATCACAGCACCAGTGGTGCTGAAGGGCTGCTGTCTGGAGAAACCCACCTCTCCACCAGGAGGGAAGTGTCAGCCATGTAATCACTTCCTAATTGTAGCTCGCCACCCAGCCACAGCGTATGGATTCTCAACAACAGAGTCACATTCAGTCCTTGATCAGAGAGACCAAGCTGAAGCCTCTGCAATGAGGCTTCAACAAACAAAAACATGTCCAACCTCACCAGTGATCAGGAAAACACAAATTTAAATGATAACACTTTTTGCCTCTTGGCAAAAAGTCAGAATTGACAAGGGGCACTTTTGACCCCTTCAGGGGTACCGTCACTTAGCACTCCTTTGAAAGACAAGTTGGCAGTTTTCAATGCATATACTCCCTGACCTAGTCACTCCACTTCTATACAAGGATAAACACACAGTGCATCCCAGCCAATGCATCACTTAAAATAGAAGCAGCCAGAAGGCACGCACATATCAAGAGCACTGCTGATGAATGATGAACCAGAGGTTTGCTAGAGATGGGGAAGGATGGTCCTGGATATGCTGAAGGGAAGGCCGGTTGCTGACCCACCACATGTGGAGTTAAAAAAAAGAAAAAAGTCCGAAAGACACACACCATGCTGGACAGAGGCTACCAGGGTACCAGAGCAGGGGCATGGGAAGGGATAGCTTTCATTCTTCACCTCACTATTTGAAATTTTACACAGGCACGTGCTAACTCATAGTATTTAACTTTTTTTACTTTCTTAAATGTTGGGGCACAGAAAGTCTCTGGGTAGAAAAGGGATAGGCCTACAAAAGGATTTTTTGGACAAAACAGACTGGAAAAGGAATCTCAAACCCAATATACCCAGCAGCACCCCAAGGGCACACTCACCTGAGAAAGTGTTGTCTGCAAAACGTAACAGTAAACTGCTCTTGCCCACACCTGCAAGAGAGAACGCAGGAGATGAGAGGGGGCACGGGTCCCTCCCTCTAACCCAGTCAGTCCTTCAGGGAGATGGCACCCAAGTGCTAGGGGCGCCTGCTTGGGTGGCTCTGTCAGTTAAGTGTCCAACTCCGTGATCTCGGCTCAGGTCATGATCTCAGTTCGTGGGATCAAGCCCCAGGTCGGGCTCTGCGCTGACAGCGTGGAGCCTCCTTGGGATTCTCTCCCTCCCTCTCTGCCCTTCCTCCACTTGAGCCTATGCGGGTTCTCTCAAATAAATAAACTTAAAAAAAAAAAAAAGGAGCAGTTCAACAGACCCATCTCCCACCACAATCCTGCTTTTATCTCCCAAACCGGCCACACACCAAGAACATCTCTCCTACCCAATCTCTGACCTTTTCCTCTGTGCTGGTGTGAGATAAGCTGTCCCAAATCCCCTGGGGAGAGATGAGAAAGGGGCTCATGCCCAGGCCCTGTGCTGATGAAACCCAGAGGAAGACACCAGAGAACAAAAATAAAGCAGGGGGAAGGTTAGCCAAATGACACTAGCCCCAAAGTATGTCTAAAACACGGTCCCTAGAAAAGCGTACAGTGTGTGGGGCTTCAGTCTGTGGACAGCATGAGCCAAGGAATTGTGGGGCTAGAAGGGACCTTTGAGATCATCAGGGCCATTTTGCAGGTGAGAAAACGGAGGCCTAGACAACACAAACCAACTGCCAGCCATCTTCCCCCTGAGGTCACTGCCAGCTGCATGGATGGGGCAGGAGTATCTGCCTTACAGCTGTCAGCCCAAGAGCCCACGTGTGCTCAGACCATTTCACTTATCGTGGCATCCCCTGGCATCCTTGTTCAGAGAACAAGCAGAATGCCATAAGCATGGCTTCCCTTTCCTTCAGCACCCAGCAGCTTTAGCCTGGGCATCTGCTTTGTCTCCCCGTGTCCCATCCCCTACCCCTGCCACCCCTAAGGCCAACTGGGTGAACCAACCACAGAAGGAAAGAATCCATACACACAGAGTTCCATGTCCAGTGAGCACTTTGATGCTCCTGTAATTCCCACTGTGTCTCTTCAGGTAAGGTACCTGAGGCTCTGGGCAGCTAAGCAGCTGGCCTTCAGGGCCTCTGCAGGGAAGCGGGGGGCTGAGCTGTGAATCCAGGAGGATCGCCTCCAGGGTTCTACAGCTCCTTCCAATACATACTGCAAGGGGAGTCTTCCTGAGTCTCTTTCAGGAAGTGGAAATAAAAAGATCCCAAAGGGGTTCGTGCATCTGACTCTTAGATTTGTAGCAGCAGCACTCCCAATGACAGACATGAGGAGATCTTAAACTAGGGTCTCAGGAGCCCCCAAACTAAGTGCAAATTTGTGGGGAGGAGCCCACAGCATTCATCAGAGACTGCCTCCGCCCCCATCCCCTGCTGTTTCTCTAAGGCTAACCAACCCCAGACATCCTCTCTGGTATCTCTTCTGGGGACTTCTTCAATGAAGAAGTGAGTTGTCCAGGGATACCCAGAAGAACTTGTTTTATGGAGCAAACCTGGGCCTTGCCTTCCCAAAGACAGGCCGGGGCTGCGGCTCTGAGCAGGCGGGTGCTACACCCACCGTACCTGCTGCCCTGTGCCTGCAGCGCTCTCGCTCAGAGCCACTTCCTCATTGCTGCCTCTGCGAGGCTTCCTGCCGAACCCAAGGAGAGCCCGAGTCCTGGGCTGGGTCCCTCACGGCGCTCTGCCCAGCGCCAACACCCCATCAGCCCTGCTGGCTCCCTGGCTTCCTCCTGGAGCCCTCTGGTCCGCTTACTCAGCTAAAATCTGTGTCTGGGCCACTAGCCGTGAGTTCCTCTAGGAAGGAGATCTTGCCTCCCTCACCCTGGACATTTACAGAGCTGGAAGCTGGGCCCAGCACTTAGTAGACACCAACAAAGCACTGTTTAATGAATTTAGGACTAAACAAATGGCAATCGCACTGACAGCTATGCCATCTAATGCTGTGACTGCAGCATTCACAGATGCCGAAGCAATGTTTTTCAAACTTTTGGCGGGGGGCGGGGGGGAGGGGCAGCAGAATCCTTTTTCAAACTTGAATTTTATGTGACTCCCGTATACCTACAACAGGGAAGGAGGAGGTTCTCTCTGTAAGAAGCAACGGAGCAGCAACATACCCTCCAGCTTGGCCTCTGTGAGTCCCCTTCACTCACCCCTATGCTCTGCAGAGCTGCTGAAAACCACCAGGCTGCAGAAAGACCACTACAGTCACCACAGTAACTGCTGCTTTGGGCCTGACACCAACCTCCGGCATTGCTCTTCCCTTTGAAAGGAAGAGAAATCCACCCTGAGAAATGACATCTCCTAAATACCCCCAGAAGAAGCCTCATTGGGAAAACACACTACTTCCATTCATCCCACAGCACTGGCTTGAGAGAGGTAATGACCAGTCTACCTTCACAGCTGAAGTCAAGGGCTTCCCAAGGGCCATACCCAGCATGAAACCCAACCAGCCCAGCCCCATCACCTTCTACACTGCAAAGAGCACAGGCCCCCACACTCAATGCCTCCTGGAAGCCAGGAGACAGATTTATTTGACAAACACCATAGAGGCCCCTCTCAGTCATCACTGCTCTCCCCTGCTCTCTGCCTCTTGGCCTCCGCAGATGCTCTGGTCCTCAAAAAGCCCCCATAAAAGTCCCGCCTTCAGCCCCACTCTGTCTCAGCTTTAGTTCTGGACTGTTGGAAACCCTTACACCTTCGAGTAACGCATTCACAACTTTAATCCTGGCTCAGCCACCGACTCACTGTACAACCTCAGACAAGTCACTTCCTCTCTCTGAGCCTCAGCTCAGAGCGCCTCTATAAAGTAAAAGGCTTTAACCAGTTCTCTGACAGCCACTCCAGTGTCCAGAGTCTAAGAATAAGGATGGCTGCCCCCAACGATCATGTGAAATGCTGTTACATATCAGACGTGACGTCAGAAGAGCCTAAGAGAAAGCGTAGACCCTTAGCCATAAAGAGCTGCAAACTATGAGGAAATGTATTCCAGAAGTGTGTACGATGTAGCAGAGTGGGAAGAATTCTAGATTTATAAGGAAAGAAACGAACATTCATCGAGGGCCCTCGTTTGCCAGGCCTGACACCAGCTGCTCACGTACAGCACCAATGTGCATCGACCCCAGCTTTGCCTGTGACGGGCAGTGTGACTTCGGGCAAGTCAGCTCCTCTGAGCCTTAGTTTCCTTATGTGACAGATCACACAGGCAGCGGGTGAGAACCAGATGAGCGTCTGTGACACCATTTGATAAACCTTCAGGAAGCCTCCACATAAGGAGCCAGTCCAGGGCAGTGCCCGACGTCCAGTTCCTCGCTCAGGTGCCAAGCTCAGTCCGAACTTCCATGGCTACCATCTCCCAGGCTCATAAGCGTCCGGCTTTGACTCCTGTACACGACGTAGTTCTACAAGCTCAGGCTGAACTAGGAGGCAGCATGTAACTTAGGGAGTCTTCTCCCACACCTGACTTCTGAGTGAAAGATCAATACCCCAGCCAAAACGGACTGTGAGAAAGGGGGCCAGAACCATCCCCCGGGTTTTACAGAGAAAAGCCAACAAGCCGCATCTTCTTGCTGAGTTTATGCTTTTCATTTTTGGATATCAACACACAAGCCCTAGATGTCTTGCGGAGGGATAGGGACCCCTGACCACGGTAGGCTTACTTTAATTCCAAAAGGGAGAGAAAATCACCCTAGTATCAGTCCCTGGGAACCAAGGCCGGGGCTGAAATCAAATCCTGCTAAGGCTTAAGCCTTGGGACCCTGAGGAATGCCAGAGGCTATCTCCAAGAGTGAGTCTACGCAGCTTGTCTGGTTTTCTTTTATTCAAACCACAATGAATCCATCCTCCACCCATCTAACTCCTTCCTTGACCACAGCTACTCTGTGTCTCCCTTCTTGGCTCCTAACTTTTCCCCCTTACCTCTCCCTTCCACCAGTCACCACAGAAACCTCAACCGTCTTTCACCAGATCCAAACCACCAACCACATCCCAATCTAGCTTCACAGTGAGACCAAAACTCACTCACTTCCATGGCCCAGTGTCACCCAACACTCCTCCCAGGGTCTTACAATTCCTTTGATTGGTCCTCTCTTTCCTGAAAAATCCATGGGCTCCACCACCAACCTGGCGTCTGCCTATAACTCCCTTGCCCACACTCAACTCAGGTCTGGTCTATAAACGTGGCCTGTTTCCAAGCCTCCTTCCCCATCATAAAATCCCAGCACCTCAGCTATGCTCCCATAAACCTCCCAAGGCCTGCCTCCCTGACCTCTTGGTCACCCCATAAACCTGCTTACCTGCCACACTCCAAACACCTCTAAAACCCTCCACCCTTTCCCAGAAACCAACCTATCTTTTACAAGGATACTTAACATTCATTCATTCATTCATTCATTCAACAAATGTGTATCAGGCGCCTACTGGGTGCAAAGCACTGCACCAGGCCCTGGAGAAGGGGCAGTGCACCGAGCTAGGAGCTCTCCAAGAGTGTATATATGGTCAAAGCCCTTTTGTAATATTGGCTGACCCACCTCCAATATCCATCTAGTAGACAAGTATGTAAAAGCAAACACGCACTGAGCACTCACTACCTACCAGGCACTGTTCCCAACACTATGTGTGCATTATCTCACTGAATACTCCAGTCAGCCCTGTGAGGCGGATCCTACTATTACTCCATTTTACATATAGGGAAACAGAACCATACAGACAAAATAACTCAACAGGAATGTGCCAGGCCCAGTGCGAGGTAATCCCAAAAGGTAAGTCCTGGGGATATCCCCATTTTTCAGAGGAAGAAACTGAGGCTTACAAAGAGCACTAACAATCACATCAATAGCTACCATCTACCTAGAGCTGACTTTACACCGGGTTGGGCGCTAAGCTCTTTGCCAGCTTTATCTCATCAAATACTCATACCACCCCAGCGAGGCAAGTCCCCACTTCACGGATGAGGGAACTGAGGCTCTGAAAGGCGAAACAACTTGCCCAAGGTCACAGAGTGAGGAAGCTGGGAGTCCCAGAACTCGAACCCGGGTCTCTCCAAGTCCAGACATCGCGCGACTTGACCAAGGTCACACGTGAGACAGGGGCAGGCGCGGCAAGGGGATCCGGCGCCCCAGCCCCGACCCCAGCGCGCCCCGCGCGCCCGGCCCCTCCGGTCCACAGCCCGGTGCCCCAACCTCACCTCCAGGCCGCCCGCAGCCCCTCGGCGCGCCCCTGGAGCCAGCGGCCGCCGGGCAACCCCGCCCCGCGCGGGCCGGCACCTCCCCGCCCGCCTGCCCGCCCGCCCCGAGGCCCCCGTGGGCCGCGCCCGGCAGGGCCCACGCCACCTCCGGCCGCCGCGGCCCTCACCGCTGTCGCCGATGATGAGCAGCTTGAAGAGGTGGTCGTAGTCCCGGGCCATGGCGGGCGGGGGAGGAGCGCGCGGGCGGGCGGGGTCGGTGCTGGCCTCGCGATCCGCAGCTCCCTCCGGGCTGCTTCAGCAGCGGCGGATCCACTTCCCGAACAAACAGCCGGAACTGACAGAAACACCTCCCTCCGCTCCCCCTCCTCCTCCTCCTCCTCCTCTTCAGCAGCCGCCGCCGCTGCCGCCGCCTCCCTTCTTCCCGCCCCGCCCCGCCAGTGCGCAGGCGCAGCTCCTGGCACCGCCTTTGCGCAGCCGCAGCCGCGGCCAGCCGCGCCCTCTCCGCGCTCCCGCACCGCGCAGGCGCCTTAGCGAGGTCCCGCGGGCGCGGGCTTGCCTTCCTTACGTCTTGTCGGCTAATGTCGCCGCAGCCGCCCGCGGCCCCGGGTGCTTGGAAAGCGGAGGTGCCGTGGAGCCGAGAAGGACGCCGAGAGCGCCGGAGAAGCCCAGCCGTGGCCCAGGACGGACTGACTCCTTCATCTTCAAGAGCCGCAGGCGCTGCGGAGACGGAAAGACAGGCACGCAGTGACCTTGGGGGCGGGGCTTACGCCGAGCTCCCGGTTTCTCGGGACCCAGGACCCGGACACTCCGCCCCCTTCCGCACGGACGCCGCCGTTGAGGTGCTGGTCTCTGGCCTGCGGACTGAATGCCCAGGCACCCGGTGGCTGCCCGCTTTTGCAGGACACGAGTCGCCCGCGGAGCGGAGCGTGAGAGGAGTGTGGCCTTTGAATCCCATCCTAGCCCCGTGATCCCTTGGAGCCTGCGTTGCGTCCTTGGTAAAATGGGGAGGGCAGTTCCAGAATCAGAGCCCCGTCCAACTGGACGCTGAGCCGTTGTGAGCTGCATCCGGAGCCCCAAGCGGCAGCTCCCTCGGCTTCGATTTCACACCGCCTACAGAGTCATATCTCAAAATCGTGTGGTTGGGAAGACCTGGGCTGCCAGGAATTAAGCGGGATTGGGTTTATCATCAGCTCCAGTTTTTTCCAGTTTTAGAGTAAATTCCCACCTGCCCTAAAAGGGAGATGCTCCTACTACCATCCTGCTTAGAGAATTGCAGAGATCCCTAAGTTCCTTATAGCTCTCTGCCCCTTTCCCGTCAAGTATCTGTTGAATATTCCCACTTGTTTTATCACTTACATGTTGACTTTATAAAAAGTAATGCTCATGGTTAAAAAACAAAATGTACACAAGCTTACCCAAAAATACAAATTAGTTTTTCCTTCAGACCCATTCCTCACAGTTAACTCTTGTTAATAAGTTCCTTGGACACCTTAGAGTGCTTAAGAACTATTTGTTGAACTAATAAATGTCTTTCAATGAATTTTCTGTGCCTGTGCAAACACATACATGTATGTACGTTGCCTTTTTAACAATATGCTTGGATGTTCTGTCATTTAACAACCGCGTGGTAAGGTACGCGGTCATAGGGTTGTACTTTAACCACTCTGCTACTGATAGGCATTCATGTTGTTTGTAATATTTTATGTAAACAATGTTGCAGGGAAGATCCTTGAACAGCTCATGGAGCGTCATACTCGTTTTGAGGGTTCTTTCCAGGAGCTAAGAATCGAGTGTGGTGATGTCAGAAAAACATGGGCTTGGAATCTGAAGGTACTACCTGGGAGAGGAATTACTTCATATGACCATTTAAAAGGGGTCCTTGGGGGCACGTGGGTGGCTCAGTCAGTTGAGCCTCAGTCTCTTGATTTCAGCTCACATCATGATCTTGGTTCATGGGTTCAAGCCCTGCTGTCAGCACAGAGCCTGCTTGAGATTCTCCCTCTCAAACTTTAAAAAATTATTTTTAAAAAGTGATCTTTCTTGGTCTAGGAGAGGTTAGTGGGATCCCCTTTGATTCAGCAGTTCTAAGAAATACAAGGGAAGACGAAAGTGTCTGTGTAGCTACCAGGCAAGCACACTCAACCCTGACCAGCCACTGTGGCAGGAGGCCACTCCAGCTCATCTTCTCAACCTGCTCTGGAGTCAGAGGGACTTTGGTTCAAGTGCCACACCCAACATGGGGCTTGAACTCACAACCCTGAGATCAAGAGTCGCATGTTCTGCCAATTGAGCCAGCCAGGTGCCCCCAAATGCTAACTTTGAAATCCTGGCTCTGTCCCTTAAAACCTTTCAGATTTGGGATAAGTCACATCACATCTCGGAGCCCGTTTCCTCACAGAATAGTTGTGAGGATTAGAGAGGTTTGTAGATTACCTGGTACATACAGGCATTCGATAAACAGCAACTGATACCATTAGCCACGGTCATTTTGCACTGGCTCGTTCATACTTTCAGCTGTTTCCTATTGTAGATACCTGTTGCTCACATTTCCAAGGCAGCCTCTTGATACCAGGCTACAGGATACTTTTACTCAAAAGTCGAGCAGAGTTGGCCATTGTGAAGACCAGATTCCTGACTTGCCTGCACGTGTCTTCTGGAAAGGAACAGGCATTAATTCATTTAATCAGTAACTAATGAATGCTTACTACTTACTATATGCTACAGGTTATAGAATAGAGCCTTTTTTCTCCAGGAGCTGTCTTATCAGAGGTAAGACATACTCATAAGGAATTAAAAATACAAGACAATGCAATAGATAAAACAGCTGTCAAATAAGCAGTCTAGACTTCAGAGGAACAGAGCTATCACTTTTAGCTAGAATGATGGAGAAGAGATTTCATTATAAAGGTTTCATGATGGAATTGGAATTTACAAGCCTTGAATGATAGGTGTATTTAGACAGCCGCTGTCACCGCCTGTGAGAATCATCAATTTTGGCTTTGAGAGAGAATTCCCTATAGGCCAGGATATGTGCCTGGTGTCCCCAAAATGAAACAGCATTATTTCCTCTACAAATAACGTTTTACATTTATTTAAACTACAATTCAGCAGGGGCACCTCGGTGGCTCGGTCAGTTAAGCATCCGACATGGTTTTGGCTCAGGTCATGAGGTGGAGCCCCGTTTCGCACTCTGTGCTGGCAGTGCAGAGCCTGCTTGGGATTCTCTCTCCATCTCTGTCTGCCCCTCCTGCTGCTCTCTCTTTCTCCCTCAAAACGAAACGACACAAAATGCTCCACTACATACAATCCAGCTTTGTTCTGGTAGGGAGCTAGGTAGGTAGGTAGGTAGAGTTAGGTAGAAAGGGACAGAGAGAAAGGAAGAGAGAGAAAGAAACTATATATGAACATGGATATAAACTGTGGGGACCTGAGGTAGCATCAGTATGCACCGATGAGAAACTTGGTTCCGCTGTTCTGAATAGCCAGTTTACAGATGAGCTTTTGCGAGGCCACCTGTTTTGCACAGTAGTCTGGTGCAGGCATGCACGGTGGATTTCTGCTGCTGAGATTTCAGGGAGGTTACTGCTGAAGCCCAGGTGTGCAGCAACAGCAGGAAGGCACAGATGCAAAGGACAATATGCAAACATCAACCAGACAAAGCAGCATTGCAACCAAAAAAAAAAAAAAAAAAAATCACAGAACTTACCTGGCAACTGGAGTCAGGTGCTAATTCAGAAAACACTTGCGTGCCTACTAGGTGCCAGGCACTGTGCTGGCACCGAGGACACAACATGAGCCAAACAAGGCCCATCCTCATGGAGCTTACGATACAATAGGGCAAGACAAGTTGTTCCCTCCTTCAGCACATGTCTGAGAGCTTCCCTGTACCAGGCACTGACATAGGGGAAGCGACAGCAATAAATTAAACTTTAAAACCCCTGCTTTCATGGAGGTGACATTCTGGTAGGGAATACAAATATGTGTCTGGAGACAAAGGAAGAGTGGGGACAGCAGCAGACAGAGGCTCACGGGAACAGAGTGACACCATGGAGTGGGCAGGTGTGCTCCTTGGTCAAGAGGTTGGGCAGTGAATGAAACGACGGTGGTGGTGGTGGTGGTGGCGGTGGGAACAGCAGCGTTGAGTGAAGTTTTTCAGGGTCACAGAAGCAGAGGATAGGCAGACAGGCGTGAGGATTGAGTAGTAAGGGGTAAACGTGAGCTAAAGGCACTACAGGAGAGGCAGGAAGTGTGTCACCAATGGGAAGGCTGGGAGGATAAGAAGGAGGGGACCTGGAGCCAGAGGCCTTGTGGCAGCCAGCGGTGACCCCGGGGAGCAGCGAGAGAGATGAAGGTCTGTGGGGCAGAGGTCTGGAGGGACCTGGCTGGTCAGCAACGGAATCTAAAGTTGCTGACACAGGTAGTGAGGGAGGCAGACATGTTCCATGGTGTAAATAGGTAAAAGCAGGTGGCAAGTGAGAATTCAGAGCAGGCAGGTGAACTGAACGCCAGGGGCTTTAAAGAAGCCAAGACAGGACACTTCCAACACACTGGTCCCAGGGGAAGGAATAAAGAGAATTTTGATGGAACTGGAAATCAGCCTCGATTTCTTGCCTACATGCTCGATACCATACTGTGAGACTTCACAGTGGCCAAGACCAAGTGAACATTAATTAAGTTCCTTGGTTGCAGAGGCCATCCCGGTGTTCTCCGGGACCTAGCATATGGCAGGCACTGGTGTCTGTGGCATTAAAGTGAAGCCACAGAGATCTGGCAAGTTGGAAGGAACATCAGAAACAATGTAGCTAGGGGCGCCTGGATGGCTCAGTTGGTTAGGCGTCCGACTTCCGCCTAGGTTATGATCTCACAGTTTGTGAGTTTGAGCCCTGCATCGGGCTCTGTGCTGACAGCTCAGAGCCTGGGGCCTGCTTCGGATTCTGTGTCTCCTCCTCTCCCCCCCCACCCCCCGCCCCGCACTTGTGCTCTGTCTCTATCAAGAATAAATAAATGCAAATATATATATTTAAAAAAAAAGAAACAATGTAGCTAAACTCTCTTGTGTTCGCTTTCTGTGGGGTGTGGACCAATTTTTGGGGTCTGTCACAAGAACTACAGGGTCAACCCCCAACCCACCCAACCAAACACTTCAGTAGGATTTCTCGCCCCTCATCGTTTATATTAGATTAGTGGTTTTCTTTCTTTTTTATTTAACGTTTATTTTTGAGAGAGAGAGAGAGAACATGAGCGGGGAAGGGGCAGAGAGATGGAGACAGAGGATGCAGAACATCATGACCTAATCCGAAACCAGGAGTTGGTTACTTAACCAACTGAGCCACCCTAATGCCCCCTAGATCAGTGTTGTTGTTGTTGTTGTTTTTTAATTTTTAACGTTTATTTGTTTTTGACAGAGAGAGAGCATGAGCAGGGGAGGGGCAAAGAGAGAGGGAGACACAGAATCCGAAGCAGGCTCCAGGCTCTGAGCTGTGAGCACAGAGCCCGAAGCGGGGCTCGAACTCACAGGCCGTAAGGTCATGACCTGAGCCGAAGTCGGACGCTCAACCGACTGAGCCACCCAGGCGCCCAATCGGTGGTTTTTGAAGTGTGGCCTGGGGACCCCCGGGGCTCCCTGAGACCCCTTCAAAGAATCTGCAGTGAAAACATTTTCTCTTAATACCAAGATGTTACTTGCTTTTTCCACTCTGGTTCTTACCCAGTGGAGGTTTCCAGAGAGCCTACGTGACATGTGACATCACAATAGCTTGAATGCAGGAGCAGACATGAAAATCCAGACATTAAAGACATGTGAAGAATGTAAAACAAAGCTTCTCTCCTCACTAAAATGGCTTTTGTTTTGGAAAACTTTGTTATATTTGTTATGGTTACTTATGGTAACATGTAACGGGTTTATTATTTTTAAAGGAGTACAACTTACAAAGTTGACCAGTTTAGATGTGTATGGTGGTAAATATCAATAAGGAAGAGATACATACGCAAGAGCTCTTTGGGGTGTATACTTTCAAAGTGTAAAGAGTTCCTGAGGCCAAGATATTTGAGAAATGCTGGATTAGATACTGCTACACCCCGGCTTCCCACCCCCTTTACGGGAGTCCAAATGGTAAGAAGGCTCGAATCCTGCTTACGACCAGCTTATGCCATCTCAACCAGAGAAACTGGGTCTCAGAAGAGCATCAGAAGGTGACTGGTGTATTGCATGTGGACACACACAGGAGTGTCACACACAAATCCCACAGAGGGAGTAATCCTTGGACCAGTTTTTCCAGTTTCCTGAGCTTCATTAACACCAAGACTATCCTTCCACCAGACAGGCAGCAGGGAACCCTCCTAATACCACTGAGGGGCAGCTGGGAAACACCCAATGAAATAACTGGGCTCCATCTCTTATGAAGAGTAAAACCCAGTCATTCCACAGAACTACATGCCAACAACTTGCCTAGTTTCTTTTGCTGATGGCCCTGGGGCCTGGTGACCCAACTATCAAGAAACATAGGTTTTTCCCAGTTCTGCAGCCAACTGGCTACATGTACCTCCACTTTCCTCCTCATAAAACAAGGACCAGTCCCTTCTGGCCTCCCACGCACTGCTCTAACGACGACAGTAGAGGACTATCTTGCCCGGGCACCCTGGAGACCCCATCCCCGTATGGACACGCTCCTCACTCGGCATCTTACACATCCAAACACAGCGGTCATCGCTTCTCAAAAAGAATTTGATTTTTAAGTTCATAAGCTTTTTAAAACTTCAGGCTCACAAAGTTAACACAGCATCTGCCGACTCCAGCCCCAGCAGGGACTCCTGAACAAGAGCTCAGGACTTGTGACACGCCACTGGGGTAACAGTGCCTATGGCTCAGTCCTTTCCCATTGACATCCCCCATTTCTCTCTTACCCACCAAGCAAGTACCTCCCGTGTGCCTGGCCTCATGGAGCATGCTATCTCGCTCACTGCAGACAAGTCTGTGACTGTCCTTGTCACTGTACAGATGAGGACATGTGGGTTCAGGTAAAGCAACGTGCTCTGGGCCACCCGACTTAACATTAAGTGAAGGGTCAAACCTGCCTTGATGAGTTCACACAGCTCCACAAGAGAACACCATACAGCACGAAAGCACTGCCTGCACTTCCTTGAAAACATTTTAGAACCTAGATGTTTTTTGAGGCTCTTCCTGTTTCTCCCCATTGTTCTCATTCAGAAAGGCTTGAAGCAATTTACCACATGTCCACACACAACCATACTTAGAGAAACATTCCTAACCACCAATCTTGTTTCAGAATCTGTGCTCGGCCAAACGGGGTCTTCGAATCCCTGCAAACAGAAGAATCAATCCTGCAGGTCCCTTGCCCCTCTCCCGAGCTGGCATCACAGCAGTGAGCCAGAACTTACCTGTACATTTGGTGCCTAGGTCTGTAAAGCATGTCATTCTCTCCCCACATTTTAAACTAATCTCGATGCCCATGATTCCAGAGGTGCCTGGAATCAGGTGAAGGGGTGAGAGGCTCGGTTTAGTTTTCCCTGGGTTAGCTCAGGGCATGTCTTTCAGACACGTGAAGAGAAACATCGGAGTCTCCTCCTTCGAGATCGCTGAAAGTCTTAGAAAATAGCTGTCTTTCCTAAAGCAAGTGTCCTGTGAATGGGGTGAGGTACTGACCAGCCAGCAGGGCATCCAGGTAGAGTCCTGGGCCAATCACCCAGAGCCACTCAGCCACTGTTGGCCGTGTGGGCCAAGACGTGAAGGGGCTGAAGGCCCTGCTACAAAGAAGAGAAAATGCTTGTACCTAACTAACCATCACAGAAGAGAGAAGCCAAGAATATCCGCTCTGGGGACAAACTGCCATTTATTAGCCATATGATCCCAGGGGAATGACTTCTCTCCCTAAATTCCTTCCTCTGGAAAACAGTAACCACAAGAGAACCTACTTCATGGGTTGAGGAGATTAAATGAAAAAAATGCCAAATGTCATCAGTTATAATCACTATTATAACATTGAAAACAAGAGATTCTTAGAGCTTCTATCCCAAATACCTCATTTTACAGATGAGAAAACTGGCCCAGAGAAGTCCGACGGCTTGCCCAAGGTGAAATAGCTCTACCAACCACCAGGGCAAATAGTTTTGCTTCTCTGCTGCCAAGCTCCACTTCCTTCGGGATGTCCAGGGCTGCTGTTTCTAGGATTGCTAGGCCTCCCTCCAGGTCGAGAGGGTCTTCTGTGCCTGCTCCACTGTCCTGTGACAGCCCTTCGAGGCTCATTTCCCAGGAACCCACGCCCTCCCTGCAGACTCAGGGAATGCAATTCAACATGCTCCGGGAGCCTTTGAGTCATCTCTGTCTGTGAATCAACCTCCATCCATCCATCCTGAACAGAGAGATCTCATCCTCCTCCAGTTTCTGGAACAGAACCTGGTGTTTTTCCTTTGGATTTTGCTTACTGAGTGTCTTCCACCTCTAAGTACATCAGATTTCCCTCCCAGTTTCATACTGGGGGCTGAACGTCTGAGATGGACATAAGCATCTATTCTGAGATCCTGGAGGAAACGCTGAAGACTATCCCTCAGGGGCTTACCAGAGCTTTTCCAGCCACACCTCCCTCACATAGAAACTTCATCTGCCTCGCCAGAGCTAACTGGCAGAGGTGACCACATGTGCACACAGCTTGCTGGACATACGCCCCAGGGAACTGAGAGGACACTGCTGACCATCTGAATCCCAGAAGCAGGGAACAGTTCCCATGGCTACCAAATGCTGCACCCATTGGCTGCTTTGGCTATTGGGACTGACTCAGCCGACCTCTCAAGGTCCCCTGCCGCCCTGGGAGTCTACAATTACATTGAGCCAGCTGAGACCATGCCTGCTACAAGAAAATAGGAAGTCCTATGACATATAAGGCTCAGGCATAGAAAGCAAGGATTTCATCAGAAGTATCTCAGAGGTCACCTTGTCTTATTTATCAGAAGTGCTGAGTCACAGGGCTACTTTCTACCTTTGCTGCATTAATAAGCCAAGCCTTGCTTTTTTTGATAGAACACTTTAGACTTTTTACAAAATGAGCTTGCTACCACATTTAATCTTCCTTTCTTTTACAGCTCTGACCAGTAATTTCGGTAGAGGTTTATTCCATACTGTGACCAGGGACACAGCCCAGAAAAACTTGCGTCACTGGGCCCAGAAGGGCGTGCTCCGTCAGACAGGACATGTGGATCACGAGCCTTCTAAGAACCAGGAGGAAGGAAGTCATTCATAAAGGAGACAGATGCTGAACTGCAACTTTTCTTTCCTTCGGCAAGTCCTCTAACTACAGCAATGTGGTTCTTTCTTACTCCGCAGAAGGGACGGACTTCTCTTTAACACTTGACTACCAGAAGCTCCCCCACCTTTCTGAGTCAAGACAGAACAGGCAAGTGGCCAATTCAACCCCTGCCTTCTCTATGCTCAGTGAAATCACGGGACCCAACCTCAGGACAGAGAAGTGCATAAATCTCTACGAGACTTCCAAGAGCAGGAGAGATGCCCAAGAGTCAGAATGCTGCCGGTGCTCACAAGAGCGTTGCAAGTGTCGCCTTATTCCTGATGCACAAAGCTTCATGTTTAATGGATGCTTGGAGATTTTTATAAATCTGCTTGTATCGAGATTAAATCAAAGCCTTTATTAAAACATTCCTTCTTCAAACAACCTGCATTTAAACCAATACCCCTCCCCGACTTGTGAATTGCCAGGGCATTGCGAGTATGTCATGTTCACCTGACAGGGGTCAGATCCAATCGGGCCACACAACATGGCAAAGCCACGCCAAGACACAGCACACCAGGCCGACCTCCACGGTTCAGTGCCCCACTCAGGATCTAGGCAAAGGCTAGTAGCACTGGCTCCCGAAGCAGAACTCAAGCACAGGAGAAGAGGATCCAGAAGTCTGACCCCACCTGTTCCAGACCCAGCCATGCTCAGCCGGATGATCAGCTCTTGGCTACCACTTGGTGAGGCTCACACATGTGCTTCTGTCTCTTCTCCAAAGAAAAGGGTGAGAGATGGAGGAGGCAATTTTCAGTTGTGTGTGGGTTTGATTTAAGGCTTTGGCTGTGGTCTGTTGAAATATTAAAATACTTTCTGGGAACGCCATCTCCTAAGCTCCCCATCGGAACAAACGTATTTTCAAAAATGAAAACATTGAACAAAGAGGTGGAGCCCGGGGGGCGGGGCCTGGGCCTATCAGGTCAGGATGGTGTCGTCCACCTGCTCTGTGGAGTCGGCCTGGCTGGCCAGCTTCTTCAGGGACCTTCGGTTGCACTCATTCAGCACCTCCAAACTGGCCACGTCCAGGATCTTGGAGAGGGCCTGTGGGGAAGATGGAAATGAGGAGACGTAGTCAGAAAATACAGCTTCAGGTTTCTCCAAGCCAAGGCAAAAATGAACATTAACCTCAGAACTAGCACTGCTGTGGACTCCGGCAAAATAAGGGAGTCCGATGGATCCCTGGGAAGCCAAGAAAACCACACTTCATGCTTTTCATGTGCTGAGGCGGGGAGTGGAAGGGCTTTCAGTGCTCTAAATATGGTGGGGAGAGGAGTGCATGAACAGGGCTCCCTCCTGGGATCCGTTCCACACCTTCAGATGCCAAGTGAGACTTTATTTGGATTTCTCCAAAACAGGGCTCTGTTGCCGAAAGAAGCCTGAACACCACAGGAACAGAGGAATGTTTTCAGGCACTAGACCAGTCACCTGACCACAATCTGCCTCTCAACACTCAGCATATGAGGTGGTGGAATATGATGCTTAAAGACTACCATGCAGTAGAGCCGTGTGCCGAGCACCCACAGCAGACCCTGGAGGGACACCCCAGTCCCAGGCTCCCACCTGAAACACCTCTTCGCCCTGCCGCATCTTGAGGAGGTTGACGATCGCCTGGTCACTGTAGGCTCTCACGACAGTGTTTTTATCCTTGGTGTTGTCGAGAAGAGCCTTTAGGATGGGTTTGATGGCCTGGGGGTCCAGGGGAGGCAGCGGGTCCTTGTTGGCCCACCAGATCATCTTCTCAGCCACCAGCCTGATGTCACTGGATGGGTTCTGCAGACACTAAGAAGACCATAAGCTTTTAGTTAGGCACATCCAATCTGTTTTTCAAGGAAGCCCAAATTTCTGCCCTGACATTCCCTCTTCATCCAGAAACTGACCCCAATGCTCGCTTCCAATGGCTTCCTTTCCCATCTTGGTGGGGGGGGGGGGGGGCAGTGACAGGTTCTGACTCAGCCCATCTCCTTCTCCCACCTCATCTCATGCTACTCTCTCCCTTTTTCTCACTACTCTTGGTCCACGCAGGGCCATCACTTCCTCGGGGACACTAAGCTCCTTCCCGCCTTCGGGCCTCCGCCCTGACTGGTCCCACAACCTGGGATGTGCCTGCCTGGGGGTCCTCACATGGTTGGCTCCTTCTCCTCCTACAGGCCTCAGCTCAAGTGTCAGCCCATAGAGGTCTCCCATAACAACCCCTCTAAATTAGGGCCCTCCTCATCCCCATAGGCTTTTTGTGTACCTCCAGCTCTACAGATCTTGTCTGCTCCATGCACCTCTATGCCTTGAGGGTCTAGCCCAGCGAGGTACACAGAGGATCTTCAGTAAACAAACACTGATGAACAGCTGCATGCAAGGTGATGCTGTTACATGGGCTCAATCTAACAGGGGCCCTGAGAACTCTCAGCGGGGCTGCAGGCGTCTGCAGGATGGGGCAATCCCCCTCTGGAACCTCACTATTCAAATTGAGGTCCACACACCAGCAGCACTGATACCGCCCAGGAACTGGTTACAAAGGCAGAGTCTCAGACTTAGCCACACCTCTAAAAATGCAGATTCTCGCTCTGATTTGTGTGCACAATTTCTGAAAAGCTTGCTTTATTACACAGGCAGCAGGGTCCCCAGTGTCCAGCTCCCAGGCTTTCCCAATTGACACCTTGCAGCCACCACAATAACAATAATAAGCGCCATGCCAGCTAAAAGGAGGCAGGGAAGAAAAGACTTATTAAGATTTGAACCCAGCACGAATTTGGGCCCTGCGTCAGGCTCTGTGCTGACAGCTCAGAGCCTGGAACCTGCTTCACATCTTGTGTTTCCCTCTCTCTCTGGCTCTCCCCCACTCATACTCTCTCTTCACTCTCAAAAATAAACATTAAAAAAAAAAAAAAAAAAAAGGTTTGAACCCAGGTCTGTCCCAAATTTTACTAAATCCAGATGCCTGGAAGGAATACCTCAGATAGTGGTTCTTAAAGTCTTATGTGCAAAATATATAAACAGCTCTCAAAACTTAAGTATTAGGAAAGAAAAAACACAATTTTAAGAACAGCAAAAGACATCAATAAACACTCTACCAAGTGAATGTGGGGATGGCTAATAAGCACATAAAAATTGTTCTACATCAGGGCGTCTGGGTGGCTCAGTGGGTTGAGTGTCTGACTTGATTTTAGCTCAGGTCTTGATTTCACAGTTGCAAAATCAAGCCCCAAATCAGGCTCCATGCGAGGCACGGAGTCTGCTTAAGATTCTCTCTCTCCCCAGCTCTGCCCCTCCCCTACTCGCACTCAAAAAAAAAATTGTTCTACATCATTAGCCATAAACAAATGCAAACTAAACCACAATATGATACTATAGTACACTTTTGAGAAAGGATAAAATTTAAAAAAAAAGTTAAAAAAAAAAAACAACAAAATAGTGATTCTTAATTTGATTTGGGGTTACGGGTCTACTTGAGAATCTGACAAGTCAGGCACTCTTCCGGAGGAAAAAAGCACACAGAATCACTTTGTGTTCCACTCCCAAGGGTTCAGAGACCTCCCAGAGCTCTCCGCAGAGAACTCCTAGAACACAGTCAGACAGCACACTTCCAGTGTTCTTTGGACATGGGTCCTTCTCACAAGCCAGGCTGCCCCTACTCACCTTAATGAACAGGCTGGAGAGTTTGGCTGGCAACTGTCCTCCCCCTGTCTCGATGTGATGCTTCATCAGGAATCCCATGCCCCGGATCCCGCTCACTGCGATGGGGATCTATGGGGACAGGAAAGAGCTGGATGGCACAGCACCCTGCCCCTTCCTCGGAGCAGCAGGGCCAGGCTCTGTCTCATCCCCAGGAACCTCCAGGACACTGGCCCCTCATATAAGCACCCCTGCTATACACACACACACACACACACACACACACACACACACACAACTTCACATCCAAGACTCTTTGACAGCTTTCTTGCAGACAGCTTTCTTTGCTTCCTGGCTATGAAGCAAACAAAGCCTGTGTGCACTGCTTCCCACGAACAGGGTTCAGAGAGCTTCTGACATGGAAGGGACCTCTAGACACTCCTACTTAAACTCCTCATTGTTTACAGATGACAGAACTGAGGCCCAGGGAGACCAAGTAGTGGTCCAAGGCCACAGAAAGTTACTGGCAAAGGCAAAATTTGAACCCAGGCCTCACCGCCCAGTCTGCAGTAGAGCCCCTCCCCCGCCCCTTGTGCAGTGTCAGCAAGGATACAGCTGTGGAATTTGGGCTAGGGAGGGGGAGAGGGGTGTGGCTGCCCCAAAGCCTTACCCTGTCTGCCATGGCATTGCTGAGGATCATGTCCTGAACTTCACTGCTATACCTGCCCGCACAGAGTCTGCTGGGAGCCACGTTCACAGCCACAGACAGTGCCAGGCTCCGTCCATGTCGAACCATCCAGTCAATGCCAGACACATCCGCTGAGTGGAAGGACACAACTGGGTCAACCTGCACTTTACACTATGCCCCTACCAGCCATGCAGCCCCCAGGCCTACCCAACCTAAGGCCAATGGAAATCCCAGTCCACTGCACACGGACCACCCTGCCCAATGTGGCACGTTATGAAGAGGTCTCTCTCAAGCTGCTTCAGACTCGCAGCCACGTTCCCTGAGCAGAGACGTAAGGGTCTATAGGACCACTGGAAACTCCATTTTGTTTTAAGAGCTGGATTCCCCAAGGAGAGACTAGCTGCCAGAAGACCCCCCCCGAGGGAAAGGGGAGACAAGGCCCTGCAGGGGGTCCCCAGTGCACAGGAGACCTACCCAGCAAGCACTGCTGAAGGACAGCGCTGAGCTCCTCTTCAGTCAGAAAGGCACACAGCTCGCCCAGGCAGCCGGCCGAGGAGATGCGAGTGTTGTCCTGACAGAGCACAGAAGGGAGCAAAAGCCGGCGTGAGCTGCACCACCAGCTGCAAGGTCAGTGGGGCCAGCAACTGCCCAGGATGGAGGGCAGGGGAGAAGGCAGAACGAGGCGACTCCAGACTCCTGTCCCCACTCCAGGCACGTGCGCTCCTGCTGCCAGAGCGGGACTGCCATTCATGGCAGCCGCCACTGGGCGTGGAGCGAACAACCACACACCCAGCACTTCTCTCAATTATAGAAAACTCCAGTGTGCGTGCATATGGTAATCATCATCACAATGGCAATAATACCCGTATTTACGTAGCACCTCTCTTCTTAGAAAGTCAGAACATTTTCCGCGTATTATCTCAATTACTATCAACAGCTCTGGGAGGCAGCGAGGGGCGGTCCCTGCCCACATCACTGGACGTCAGCTAGAGAACCGCTCTGAGCTCCTTTCCTTCCAGCCCCGCTCCCCTGCCAACCTTGTGTGTCATCTTGTGTCCAGAGCGACACCCTGGAATCTCTCTACTGTGTCAGTGCCCTAGCACCACCTCCCTTATTCAGGTTTGTCCTAGGAAGTCAGAATGAAGCCACTAATCAACCTAAGAAGGACAAGCAAAAGCTGAGCATTTTCTGTCAAAATCAAAGCCAGATACACAACCTGCTCCCTGTTGTTCCTCCCTAGCCAACTAATCACGGGATAGCAAGGGAGTGGATTTTTAAGATACATACTATGTTATTAATAAGTGCCAATCTGATGTGCACACAGACCACAAACCAACCCACCAACCAAGGACTAATGACCTGCTGAGTGGCTAATGCCAGGCTGGCACCCTGGTTGGCCACCATTGATCCAGGGGAAGCTGTGAGTTGGGGGGAAGATGGTCTGACCACAGTTTACACCTCTGAGCTCCAGGCAGAAGCCCAGGTGCCAAGCAAGGCTAAAGCTGGCTCTCTCTGACGCCCACTCTCTCCAACAGGATCTATTTTAAGCTCCACTGTGGTGAAATGCAAATTGGCCTAAATACTAACTTTTGCTTGCACTGGGCATGGCCCTGTAAAAACCCTCACAGAGAAGGGGGGGGCTCTAGTCAGGGAGCAGCAGTTGGAATGAGGCCAGATTTCCACAGCCGTGGTAAGCCCAGCAGCAACAAGGGCTGGCCCCACTGAGTGCACTACAAGTGCAAACCATGTGAACCCACAGGCTCAGTCCAGAGATTAACCCCACAACAGAGGGCTGTCAGAGGAGAAAGAGAAAATTCTTATCTAGACTCAGTCGCTGGGCAGCCAACGAGTACTTAACACACGCTTCCAGGCTGGGGAAGGAAGGGCCGTGCTGGAACGGAGACAGCACCGGGGGTCCCAGAGCTCAGACTGTGGCTAACTCCACCTTGCTAGGGCATGGCCCCAGGCAAGTCTCACCCTCTCCAACAGTGCTAAGACCTCCGACCTGGTGTCCCAGACACCAGATGCCAAATTTCCTTTTTATTTTATTTAAGGTGAGAGAGAGAGAAAGAGAGAGAGAGAGAGAGAGAGAGAGAGAGAAAGAGAAAAGGCAGGAGAGAGGCACAGAGAGAGATCATCCCAAGCAGGCTACAAACTGTCAGAGCAGAGCCCGAAGCAGGGCTTGAACTCACAAACCGTGAGATCATGACCTGAGCCAAATAAAGAGTTGGATGTTTAACCAACTGAGCCACCCAGGCACCCTCCCAGATGCCAAATTTCTTAAGGGCTGTGACCATGCTTGCTTCACCTCTGCGATAGACCCTTTGTCTCAGCAAATGTTTCCTGAACCAATAAATCAATGTCTTCATTTTACACACAGGGAAAGGAAAGGCAGAGAGGGAAAGTGGCTCGTTTAAGATTACATGGTAAGTTCACAAGAGCTCCTTACTTTCCTTACTGTGAAAACTTTCCCTTCCTCATCTGTGAAACAGAACAACCAATACCAACACTACCCGCCCTGTCTCCCTCACAACCAAATGCCTGTTAAACCATACAGAGTGATAGGAGCATCAGGAATGATTATTACCACTGAGCAGGCAGCAGTTCTTCTAACACAAAACAGACATGTCGACCAAAGCAAAGAGAAGGGGAACCAGTAGAGCCCACCAGCCCTGCCATCCACCTGCAGCCATACCTCGTCGTGTCCCAGCATGCTCAGCAGGAGCGAGACAATGTTTTTCCGGATGACCACGTCCACTTTGGCCCCTGCTCCCTGAATCACAAACCTCAGGGCCTGCAGCATGGTGTCCCTACAGAACCAACGCATCCAACTTAAACCCCTCGCTCTTCTTCACCACTGCTCCCTCCCACACAGGCCCAGCCCAGCCCCAGGAGGCTTCAGCATCCGCCTGGCCTCCTCACAGCCACAACACTGCCCCAGCGGCACCTCACCTGACACCTGGGTCTTCCATGACACGGATTCCATTCAATAGCTCTGTGAAGAGGGGGTCCACCTTGATGTGGATGGAGATGAGCTTCCCCAGAGCATCAGCAGCCTTCAGGCGTACCCCCCGGTTGGAGTCCTGCAGGGCTTTGGTAAAAGTGGTCTGCAGCTGGGGCAGGAATGGCTTCAGGGCAATCCCGACCTGTTTGAGAAACCCACATAAGAAACTACGGGTGTGGTGGAGTCCAAGGCCACAGTGTGCGACAGATACGAAATCAATCAGAAACCACCATGAGCTCTCACACACAGGCTAGGAGTAGATACTCCCGCAGAGAGGGCAGCCAGCACGGACAGGTCCTGCTCAGCCCCGCTATCACCACCTCCAAGGGAGCCACTGGTTGGCTTAAGTGGAGACCAGTCCACACGGACAAGCAACTTGAAACCTCTATCTCCAAACACATGAAAGAGCAGCGCAGGTGACGGCTGTCAGCCCCACCGAAGACCTGTTCCAATGCCAAGACAGGGCAATGGACCAGGTGTGTAAGGGCAGGTATCATCTTCTGAGCAATAGATATGCAAGCTGAGCACGGACACTGAGCCCTAAGAACAATCCTATGAAACAAATGACCTCAGAAAGTCACCCCTCCCAAGAATGAACATTTACTTCTTCCTAAATGGGAAAAACCAAAGCAGCTGTTTGGAAGTGTGAAAATACTGGGGTCAGGGGCTGCAGGCTGCTGGGAGGCACACCATGGAGTGAAGCTGGTAAACGGGAGGTAGGAACCATCTGGCCACGGATGACATCGACTCGTGGGCCTATGGGACAAATTCTGGGAGGAAAGGGCTCTGTTTGTACACAGAGTTCTAAAACACCACAGAAAAGAACAGCACAGAACACAGGTGAAAATGACACTTAATTTTTTAAAAAAGATACTATCTTCCATAGAATAAGGCCGATGCTCACAATGCCACATCTTATCTGGGAAGACGCTCCCCACATCTTTCCCTCAAAAGGGGCAAAAAAGCTACAAATTTTAAGCTTGCTTTTGTTTCCAAACCTCGAGTAAGAATTCAAAAAAAAAAATTGTTTTTATAACAACAAATCTCAGTTCTGCTTATAATTTTTTTAAATCCTAAAGGATTTAATTATCGCCCCATAAAATGTCAGAAATGGTTAACATGCTGGCTCTTTGCTTCTTACACTTTTGGCAAAGACTGAAGTTACTCCAGCTGCTCTCAAGACTTCCTTTTCAGTCCCTCATCAGACCCTTTGCATCCCTCTTTATGAGGCAGCAATAAAAAACGGAAATATATGTAAACTGTGTAATTGCAATTATGCAGCCTTGGATTTTCTCCTTTGAACCAACAGTTCTTCAAAAAACACCAACGAGGGGCGCCTGGGTGGCGCAGTCGGTTGAGCGTCCGACTTCAGCCAGGTCACGATCTCGCGGTCCGTGAGTTCGAACCCCGCGTCGGGCTCTGGGCTGATGGCTCGGAGACTGGAGCCTGTTTCCGATTCTGTGTCTCCCTCTCTCTCTGCCCCTCCCCCGTTCATGCTCTGTCTCTCTCTGTCCCAAAAATAAATAAACGTTGAAAAAAAAATTAAAAAAAAAAAAAAAAACACCAACGAGCAGGGGCGCCTGGGTGGCTCGGTTGAACGTCCAACTCTTGATGTCCAGCTCTTGATCTTGGTACAGGTCACAATCTCATGGTTTGTGAGTTCAAGCCCCACATCGGGCTCTGTGCTGGCAGCATGGAGCCTGCTTGGGATTCTCTTTCTCTCTCTCTCTCGCTCAGCCCCTCCCCTGATCTCTCTCTCAAAATAAACAAACATTAAAAAAAAATTTTACAACCCACAAAACAGCAACTAGCATTAGTCTGGCACGCTCAGGATGCATCAGGCACCACCTGACACCACCTTCTCTAGGCCCCACAGCTCTTCATTGGCAGGCAGCAGCAGCAGCACTTCCAAATCAAGGGTGAGGGCACAAGCTCAGAGGTTACCATACTTTCCCAAGGTCATTCTGGCACAGTGTGAGTCTAGCGTCTAGCATCTCGACTCCCTCTGCCATGCTGTTTCTCCATAATAAGCTCACCGTGCTGCCACATGACACCAACCGGCAGACAGATCAGTTCTTGAAGACCCAAATGGACCAAGAGGTGAATGTGTCAGTGGCTCACCTTGGCCAGCAAGAGGCTGAGTGTCTCGAGCAGGGCTGCCTTTACGTTCCAGCTGAACCGGTCCCCCAGGATGCGGATCAGAGGCCCAGTGATGCTGACCACGGAGGGCCTCAGGGCGTCAGCTGAGGTCAGGCGGATCACCAAACCTAAAGCTTTGGCTGCTTCCTCTTTCTGTTCCGGGCTGCCAGTCAGGACGCCCTCCCGCAACACTGGAAGGATGGAGGTTACTCCCTGACGAGAGAACCACACACGACAGTCAAATCTCAAAGGCACTGGGTCCAGGGGTCTCCTATCCAAAGCACGCACCCCTGTCAGCCATCCTCTCTGTGATTCCCTGACAGAGACTGCTTCTGGTGCCAGGGTAACAGCCTGAGAGGGTGCCGGCTGAGGAACAGTCTTGACAGGGCAGTGATGAGAAGGTAACAGCTCTGGTGGGCCTAGCACACATAGGTACACCTGCTGTCTCCTCTGTGACTCACTTGCTCTGGCCGTGGTGGCCTCCACAACTTAAACTGAAGGCAGCACCCCATATGGCCACCATGGGAAAGAAACACGCTTCCGTGAAGGCCCTAAGTCAGCTGCTCTACCACAGACCCGGGACTGCGGGTGGAGGTGGAGGAAGGCCATATGCCCACAGCACCCTCACGAGGCCCTGGCTTACCTTCTTTGGGAGGCAGAACCCTGGCACATGCTCGCCTTTGCTCTCATTCCCTATGAGCCGGATTTCTTTGTGCAGTTCTTCAATTAGTGCCAGTTGGTTGCCAGCATCGAGCTTCTGTGGAAGGCCAGGAAAAAGCAGAGAGGATGTCAGGGTTCTGAGTACAGCCCTCCCAAGATGGCTTCAAAGTAATACCTCAGGGGCAAGAGTGTGGGGGGAGTATAAGAAAGACTGGCCATGGATTGATAAATGCTGAAGTTGGCTGACAGGTACGTCATGGCCTATTTTAAGAGTCTAATCTTCCAAGCGTCTGGCATGGTCTATAATCAAAATCTGCTGCAGTCAGCAGTCCCCTCACCTTGGTGATGGCATTCAGGGCATCCCAGCTCTCCTCCAGAACCACCGGGCTGGAGTCGTTGAAGAGGCGGATCAGGCCGGACACCAGGCTCCGCAAGTGGCTGGTGTAGTCAGCCTTCGAGCGTGAACAGTAAATGTTGAGGATGATGGCGGCAGCCTGCCTCATGCCCACCTCAGGGCTTCGGGTGGCTTCCAGCAGATCCTCGATGATGATCCGGTGCCCAGTGTCATCCTCTACTGAGAGGATCACAGCCTGACAGTTGGCCATCTCCTGAAACCACAGGGGACACCCAGACTGAGCACAGCTCCTCAGGGGCAGGCCAGGACAGCTGACAGAAAGCTGCCAGGAGTAATCGTGACACTCACCAGCTGCTCGTCCGGAGTCCCAAGTTTCTCCTTCAGGGCCAACATGACTGCCGGGAGGATCACTCCAAGGTGACGGGTCAAGGCGTCGCCAGCCACAGACGAAAGGAAAGCCAGCACCCGGGTGTTGACAGGCGGAGTCGTCAGCTGTAGAATGATGAACAAGGTCAGCTCAATGAATGCCGCTCCATGCTGGCCACCGTGCTAGACTCTAGGAGATCCCATGGCCACTGTTGAGGGCTAAGTGTCTGCTCCAGGGCCCCCTGCACCCACCACCAGCCTTCCCCAACATCTGAGTCCAAAAGGTCTCCATAGCAGGCCTGGAAATAATCATGTAGCCGCGGCCAGGGGGTGCTTGCTGCAGGGTGGGATTACCTTGGGCACGAGGTAGGGAAGCACCACACGACTCTTGATGGCCATAACTTGCTTCAGACCATCCAAGGCAAATTCTGACACTTCCTCATCATCCTGCACAGGAGCACGGAGGGCAATGCTGAGGAGCTGGCTCCTGTCCCCACCTCTGCTGTCTAGACCAGCCACCGCCAACTTCCTTCACCACTTTCCTCCCTTCCTCCTACCACACCCACATTTACTGACTATTGAAGGAGAAGCACAGAGCCAAATCTGAGCCTGCTGCACCCACTCCCTTGGGGGGCCCACACTGCGGCTGTCTTGGCAGAATGAGCCCCCCTGCATTTTGCTTCTACAGAGACAGTAAAAGCCAAACCGGTAGGTGTGTGGCAGATCCACTCACCAGCTGCTTCAGTAAAAATGGGAGAATGTCCTCCAGAGCCTGGTGGCCGATGGTGGAGTGCAGCTGCTCGAAGGTCTTGGCCGCCGCTTCTCTGACCTCCTCCAGAGGGTCACACAAAGCCTTCCTCGCCGTGGGTACAAGGGACTCAGAGAAATACAGCACCTGCAACGGAATCCGTGCACTGTACCTGATGCAGCAGAGGCAAGGAAGGAGTGGAAGCAAGCAAGGGGAGATGGACGAGGACCTCTGGCCTAGCCAGGCCACCAGCATCCCTTGGCTTGACTCTTAACTTAGTGGTTCTCACTGAAAATAAGCAAGTATACGAACGTAGAGAGGATATGCAGTCTCCACCTGAGGAGTCGGATTTTAAGTGAGTTCTCCAGATACTCTCCAACTCCCACGAGAGCTCCTTCCCACAGTGAGGCCCTGCATGGCATGGCTCCCTCTCCCGATTCTTTCTTTGGCTCATCCTCTTGGAAAACTCCCAAGTCCTTCAAGACTCAACTCAAAAAATTGCTTCTCTGTGGCATCTCTGGGGCTACTGTGGGGCCAAGGATAGCTCTGCTCCCTCTGGAAACGGTCCCCCCGAAGCAGAGCGCACTACAAACAGAATCGGGGGACTGATTATGTATCGGCCTCACCGCCGGCAAGGTCTCAGCCTTTGAGAGGACTCAGTAACTATTCAATGAATCACAACTCTAGTTGGTGACAGAATTTATTTACATTCTTTGCCAAATGCAAACGTAAACCCCCAGTGAATATAATACTTCTACCGATACACTCAGCAGAAGGTGCCAGTAGATCAGAGAATAAGCAATGGCCACATGCTTAACATTTCTGACTAGCCAGCCACTTCATAACTTTTATGCCAACTGAGAGCCCTATGCCTGCTCAATCTGTTTCCCAGGCGTGTTTTGAGGATCACCCTCAGAAAGGAAAGTGAGTGCAAAGATCGCCAGCCCCCTGAAAGTGGCTGCTATGGGACGGTAACATTGTCGGAAACGACACACTTCCACCCACTGGGAGCGTAACACTCATCTGCTCTGCTCCCTGTAAGAACGTGTGCAGCCCTCCCGCTCCCACAGCACAGCACAAGCACATGCGCACGGCCTCCCTTCCCTGCCAAGGACACTGCACATTTTAACTGTAGTGCAGTAGTGACACAAAAGGGATTAAACTGGAGAAGCCTCAGTAGTGGTGAGAAAAAGATCATCACCAATTTCTATGGGCCACTCAGGAGTCCCTAGTGATACGGCTTTTCCTGGAACCTGCCCCCAGCCCTCTGAGTCAGGTCACCCGCGAGGCCCTAAGAAGACACTCACAGCGTCTCGGCTGGTGGACTTCATGATCTCGCTCAGTCCGATGCACACACCCTGCCTCTCGTCGCTCTTCTGAGACCTCAGGCCTTCCTCAAGGATGGGGATGATTTCTGGCAGGATTTTCTCCCCTAACTTCCGGACGAGATCGCCCAATGTCCTTGCTGCAATCTGTCAGCAGAGATCAAGCCAGGACATCAATGCCCTACAAACCGCAGGGCACCTGGAAGACAACTCCAGATTGAAGGCCCTGGACTTAACTTCCCCAGACGCCGTTAGCCCTGAAGAACCGCCAGGGTGCTTGCAAAACACTAAAAAATACAATTATTTCTTTGTATCACACACACCTACACAACCTAAAGCAAGAGCTGGCACCTTCTATATGAATAGGAAACTTATCAGATGCTGCCCGGTCAAGAGTCAATTTCCCTAAATTGATAACTACAGCCTAGAAGTCACCTCACCTTGTGCTCTTGTCCAAGGGGAGCTGAACAGGGCACAAATGTTTTTAAGGAAAAAAAAAAATAAACGATCTCCCCTGAGGCCTCACACAAACGCTTCTTTAGCCAAATATGCAGTTTGCTTGCCAGAGATGGGGGTTGGGAGTAGGTCAAAGGGGACTGCCAGAAGCAAACATGAGCCCAGGCTGGGCCCCTCCTCCCAACCAGAGAACATGCCTGACCCAGCCCCTGCCCCAGCCCAGGTCAGCCTCATCTCACATGCTCACCCCTGTTTCTCATTCCAAACCCAGCAGCCCCCGCCCAGCTTCTGTTGGCTTTTGCACATCCTGCCCTTGTATCTGAAGCACTATTCCCCTGGTCTGGAATTGGCTTTCATCACTACCTCACCTGGTGGGTACTTACTCATCTTTTATCTTCAAGCATCATTTCTTCTGAGAAGCTTTCCCTGACCCCCCCTCCCCCACTGGTCAAAGGCCCTGTTACACACATTTGCAGCACCACGCAGCATTTGCTATAGCTGTATTTACATCTGTCTGTGTGATTATTTGATTAACGTCCATCTTCTCTACCACAGTGTAGCTCATGAGGAAAAGAATAAGGCTGCTCTTCTTCTCCATTACATCTCCAGGTTTTAGGCCCCTGCTTAGCACATAGTGGTGCTTAATAAATATTTGTTGTGTGAACATTAATAAAAGGAAACCTCCTTTAGAATGGAGTCAGGAGGCCAGAAAAGGGCACTCCCACACCCTACCACTCTTCATCAACTACAGACCCAAAAGGAAAAGATGAATGTTACAGACCAAACAGGAAAAAGCATATACTTTACTAGCCCAGCAGGATGAAGGAAGATTTTCCTCCTCCACCAGCCAACAGCCCAGCCAATGAGAGACAGTCACAACTGAGCCAATGAATAGCCACTACACTTCAAACTCCCGGTTTACTCCAAGAGACTTTTTGCTTGTAAAAGCCCTCTTCTATAGGGTGTTCCACTCTTTTGTTCAGTGGACTTGACTATAGTTTTGCATGGCTTACATGTCCCAAACTGCAAATTCTTTGCTATTGCCTCAATAAATCCATCTTGAAGGCAAAATAACTGGCTGTTTTATCTTTAAGAGTAACTGTTAAATGACTAATAAATAAATGTTCTCTTAGATAGGGGACTCTAGGCACCCTAGCCTCTGATGCTGGGTCAGAAGCAAGGTCCAGTAAACTTACGGTTCTCTTATCTGCACAGGTGCTGGCTAGGAAACCCAGCAGCAGCCCAAAGAGAGTAGGCAGGATCTCGCGCAAGGTGCGGGGGGTATTAGAGACCACAATCTTCCACACGTGCAGGGACGCCTGCCGCACAACCAGCTGGGTGTCTGAGCGGCCCATGTAGAGCCCTGCCAACACCCGGTTCCGCCGATCTACCCCCAGGGCAGTGATGATAGCCTACAGCAGTGGAAAAGAAAGGAGAACACAGGGTGGTGAAGCCTCCAGAGCATGAGTACCAGGGCACATCCCTACCACCACTATGGGTGGAAAACCAACTCGAGGCGCGCACCTTATTGGACTGGGCAGTTCCAAAATTATCATCTTCAGAGGCAGTTTCTGTGGTCATCTTCCCGGTGACCCCTGAGATGTGGAACAGGAGATCCCCAAGGAGCTGAACAGAGCTAAACCTGAGGAAGATGCCAATAACAGAGTCACACAGTTGCGAGGGGCAATCTTGGGGGACAACTGAGCACTGGGCAAAAAATATACTGGAAGGAAGTACACCTAAAATATTCATGGTGGCTACAAATGTCCATCGATGGATGAATGGATAAAGAAGATGTGGTATATATATACAACAGAGTATCACTCAGCAATCAAAAAGAATGAAATCTTGCCATTTGCAACTACGTGGACGGCACTAGAGGGTATTATGCTGAGCGAAATTAGAGAAAGACAAGTATCATATGACTTCACTCATGAGGATTTTAAGATACAAAACAGATGAATGTAAAGGAAGGAAAACAAAAACAATATAAAAACAGCAAGGGGGACAAAACATGAGACTCTTAAATATGGAGACAACAGAGGATTACTGGAGGGTTTATGGAAGGGGGGATGGGCTAAATGGGTAAGGGGCATTAAGGAATCTACTCCTGAAATCATTCTTGTACTATATGCTAACTAATTTGGATATAAATTTAAAAATAATAAATAATAGGGGCTCCTGGGTGGCTCAGTCAGTTAAGCATCCGACTTCGGCTCAGGTCATGATCTCGCGGTTCATGAGTTTGAGCCCCACATCAGGCTCAAGGTCCAGTAAACTTATAGCTTGGAGCCTGGAGCCCGCTTTGGATTGTGTCTCCCTCTCTCTCTGCTCCTCTCCTACTTGCACTGTCTCTGTCTCTCTCTCAAAAATAAATAAAAATTGGGGCGCCTGGGTGGCGCAGTCGGTTAAGCGTCCGACTTCAGCCAGGTCACGATCTCGCGGTCCGTGAGTTCGAGCCCCGCGTCAGGCTCTGGGCTGATGGCTCAGAGCCTGGAGCCTGTTTCCGATTCTGTGTCTCCCTCTCTCTCTGCCCCTTCCCCGTTCATGCTCTGTCTCTTTCTGTCCCAAAAATAAATAAACGTTGAAAAAAAAATTTAAAAAAAAAATAAATAAATAAATAAATAAAAATTTAAAAATCGGGGCGCCTGGGTGGCGCAGTCGGTTAAGCGTCCGACTTCAGCCAGGTCACGATCTCGCGGTCCGTGAGTTCGAGCCCCGCGTCAGGCTCTGGGCTGATGGCTCAGAGCCTGGAGCCTGTTTCCGATTCTGTGTCTCCCTCTCTCTGACCCTCCCCCATTCATGCTCTCTCTCTGTCTCAAAAATAAATAAACGTTAAAAAAAAATATTAAAAAAAAAAAAAAAAGCATCTGTCTTTAAAAAAAAAAAGCATAGGTGAAAGTTTCTGCAATAAAAATTACAACGAAGAGGGAGAGTACAGAAAGAAACATTAACAGAAAATCAGGAATGCTGATCATCAGAAATGATCATCACTAAGAAGAGGCCTAGAAGGATAAACCTTACTTCTCTTCAAATTAAATTAGGTTTATTGTCTTTAATGACTACAAAAATCATAGTCCTATTTGAAGTGAAAATTCAAAAAAACCCATAAAGGGGCGCCTGGGTGGCTCAGTCAGTTAAGTGTCTGATTCTTGATTTTGGCTCAGGTATGATTTCACAGTTCATGAGTTCGAGCCCTGCATCAGGCTCTGCACTGGCATCGCGAGACCTACTTGGTATTCCTTCTCTCTCTCCCTATCTGCCCCTCCCCTGCTTGTGCATGTACATGCACAGATACACACACACACACACACACACACTCCCTCTCTCTCTTTCTCTCTCTCTCTCTCTCTCTCACACACACACACACACACACAAAATAATCATTAAAAATATTTTTTAATAAAAAAATAAAATTTTCATACAAACTGAAGAACTGAATAGAGCAAACTTTTCAAAAGAGAATCAGAATAGAGACACTGCTACATGAAACTGGAGAGTCACACTGAGTGCTTAAGAGTGAGAGTCTAGAGAGAGTTGAAAAGAGTTCTCAGCAACATTCCTGCTCCTCGTTTCTCAGAGTTCCCAAAACGCAAAGCCGGGGCCACTGGGTCTTTCCTTGCCTTATTCTCCAAAGATCATCAAAGAGGCCTTGCTCCAGCTGAGGCAGCAGCAGAGCGATGGCTGTCTCGGCGTACATGGAAATGACCCGCTGGCCTGCACGCAGGGCAGTGTCACGCACAAACTCATTCTCATCAGCAAGAGCCTGTGCAGACAGAGGGTGGGTCAGCCAGGGCTGCTTCCCCCAAGGCACCAGACCCAAAGGAAATGGGACTCCCGGAAGAGCAGGATGAGGATTCTTGCCTCCTAGTCCCAGCTGCTAGGGAGCCTAGACTCCAAGGAGAGCACATGCACCCTGCCCCCCTCAGTAATGGTACCCTCAGCATGGTCCCTGGTGCCTACTTTGAGGATACATGGGATGATGGGCCCCACATAAGGAGTGAACTTGTCCCCAAAGGTGATAGGCAGGTAGTTGAACATCATGATATAGCCATCTCGGACATGGGGTGCAATGTCCACTTTGCTGGCTGTAGCCACGATTTCTGGCATCAGCTTTTCCAACTTCTCCACCCCCAAGCCAGCCATGACCTCGGCCAACCCTGTAACAAAAGGACAGAATGAACTCACTGGATCGGAAGGACCCTAGACAGCATTCCTGGTCTGGCCCCTGGGCCTGCCCTGGCCTCACCTTGTGCAGCGCCTGAGCGATCCACAGAGCTCTGCTCATAGGTCAGCGTCTCCATAAGCCATGGCAGCAAGTCCTCAAAGCACGACTCCCCCATGCCCTTCACCATGGCCCCAAGAGCCTTTGCAGACACTGTCCGTACCTGCCAGGTAACCAAGAACCAGGATGGTAGAGTTGCAGCGGCTCAAAACCAGGTGCCCGCACAGGAGCAGGCAGGGGCCCCTAGGGTCTCCTTCCCTTTACCAGACAAATGCAAAAGCAGCTTATAGAGAATTCCCAGGAATCAATTTTCTGAGGAGTGGGCTAAAATAACAAGCTCCTGCCCGCCTCTCCTCCCAGACTCACCTCAGGTACAGGGTCCAAAAGAGAGGCTTTCAGGCCAGGCGTCACGCTTGGCAGGTAAGGAGCTAAGTCCTGCAACAACACAAGAGGTGACTCAGGTGGAGGCCTGGCTCCTGCTTCCTCTGGGTCCTGTTCCGGTGTGGCCACTGACCTCACCATTCTGCTGACAAGGAGAGCGCAGCAGGGCTGCTCCCACAGCCAGCAGGGAAGGACAACTGGCAAGGAACCCCACTAACTGGTACCCCAGATGATCACCCAGGAAACCTGTGAGGGATCTGAGGCCCACCCTCAATGGGTAGAGAGAGCCCCCAACTAGAGTTCAATGCTCTTCCTCCTCCTGACCTTATCTCAGGACCAAGGCTTGTCCAGCCTCTGGAATCTAGGAAATTATTTCTGGCACTTTCCCTTCAGAACAGTGTTATCATCTTCCCGTTCTTCACCTTAAAAGGTTTATGTCTCTTGGTATAGCATTCAGCTTTAGGGAACAGTTTTAAATATAGAAAAAGCCTTATGTTCGCTGTAGCATCATTTAAAATAGCAGAAAACCTTGGACAGTATAGGACCGACAACAGGATTATATAAGTTATGGTATATAAATGTATCAGAATATTAAAGAACTATTTAAAAACCAGTTTTGTGAATAACTCATTGTAACTTAAAAATCAGCTTATGTTTAGGAATACAATTTTTTTTGATGTAATAAAAAACATTAGCAGTAACCATTTCCGTGTTGGAGAACTACAGATACAATTTTTTGTTTCACCAATTTTCCCATTTCCCAAATTCTCTAGGACTAACATGCCTTGTCCACTTCATCTCTTGTGCCCATACCCTCAGCCAGCAAACTATGACTGTGGGAGACAGTGAGCTCACACATGCAGGCCCCTGGGAGCAGGTAAAGTAAATCTCCCAAACTAGGCTAATTTCCTGTAATTTATAGGCTTACAGAAGTAAAAGCTTGTGATGAGAACTGCAAGCAGAGCAGGGGCCACTTTGCCCACATGGGGCCAGGCTGGGCCTTTTTTCCCCCGCAGTCTGTAAAAGAGCCCATGCATGGATGGCCTCATCCGGGGCCTAATCTGACCTACTAAGAGCTTAAACCATTGTGCTCTACAAGATGCCCAGAGAGTCAGGTCACGATCTCACACTCTGTGAGTTTGAGCCCCGCGTCGGGCTCTGTGCTGACAGCTCAGAGCCTGGAGCCTGTTTCAGATTCTGTGTCTCCCCCTCTCTCTGCCCCTCCCCTGCTCATGCTCTGTCTCTGTCTCAAAAATAAATAAAAACATTAAGATTAAAAAAAAAAAAAAAAAATGCCCAGAGAGCCTAGATTCCTACCCTCCACCCCAAAATTGTGCATTTCGTCCCCTAAACATAAACAGGGACAAAAGCCCAGACAGCTCTTCTGTGTCTACTGCGGGCAAGGACTCTGTGCCCTAAACCAGCATCTACTGGTCTGTCCAGCACCAGCGCCAGCACCAGTGCCAGCTGGGCTGCTACCTTCTGGTCCGTCAAGGAGTACATGTTGCCGATAATCTGGGCTGCCATCTTCCGCGTGTCCGTGGAACGGTCCTGAAAGGCTCTCTGGACAATGGGCATGATGAGGGCCAAGGATGGGGCATCGATGAAGTGAACAAACTTGGTATCCAGCAGGGTCTGCAAGCACTTCTGGGTCTTTCTGGAGGGGTCCGTCAGGGCATCCAGCAGGACAGGGGCAATGGCTGCATGTCCAAACAAGAGAGAAGCTGATCTACACGAGTCTCAGGAGCGGCAAAACTGCCGAGTCCCCAGAACTACATGGGGTCAGAAGAGAAAGGAGTCCGGGGCCACCCCTCACTGGAACCCCACAAGTCACCAACTGTGGAAGCCAGCCTGTTTACAAAGAGCAATCCCTGCTCCGCCAGGAAGAAAGTAGCAGCTGTCACCCCTTTGCACTGAGCAGCTTGATCTAGCAGGACAACTAGAGTCTGCTTTCAGTGGGAGCTGAGCTGCAGCCACAGTGCTCAGCCTCCGCGGGAGCGCAGCTCAGGCACCACAGTGCCTGACCGTGGAAGGGGCAGCCCAGAGTGGTTTTGCAAAGAAACTGTTTTGAGACGCCAAATGCCCCAAGCCAGTGGTGGCAATGAAACACACAATGCTCAGAGGAGTTACACCCAGATAAAACAAGCTCTTCATGTGAGCACCATCAGCCTGGCAAAAGCAATGCCAAGAGAAATACCTGGCTTATCTTTTCCAAAGTCTGGGGAATTCATCCACTGTGAAGACCCATGCTGGCCAACAATTGAAAAAAAAACAAAAACTAACAACCCGATTAAAAAATAGGCAAAAGATTTTAAGAGTTCTCCAAAGGAGATATGCAAATGGCCAAGAAGCCCACGAAAAAGTTCAACATCATTAGTCATTAGGGAAATGTAAATCGAAACCACGATTAGATGCCACTTCACATGCACTAGAGTGGCTATGACCAAAAAAGACAGACAATAACAGCGTAGGCCATGAGAACTCTCACACACTGCTGCCGGGAATGTCAAGTGATCCAGCCACTTTGGAAAACAGTCTAGCAGTTCCTGAGAAAGGCAGACAGTTACCATATCATGACCCAGCAATTTCCATTCCTAGGTACCTAAGAGACCTGAACATGTCTAAAAACACCACCATGTATGCAAATGTTTATAGCAGCATTATTTCAAACAGCCAATAAGCAGAAACAACCCAAATGTCCATCAAAAGTTGACTTAATAAACAAAATGTGGTCTATCCACAAGATGGATTATTGGGCCATTAAGAAAGCACTGATGCATGCTACAACATGGATGAACCTTAAAAACATTATGCTAAGCTCAAGACGCTAGACACAAAGGGACAAACGCATATGATCCCACTATACGAAGTGTCTGTAACAGGTAAATGCAAAGAAACAGAAAGCCTGTTAGTGGCTATCAGGGCCCAGAGGCAGGAAAGGGAATGAAGAGTGAATGCTAACAGGTAGGAAATTTCTTTTTGGGGTGAGGAAAATGTCCTGGAAATAGACTGTGGTGATGCTCGTGTAATTTTGTGAATATACAAAAAAAAAACACCGAATTGTATACATTTTTAAAAAGTGATTTTAATATTATGCAAATCATATCTTAATTTAAACACACACACACACACACACACACACACACACACACACACACACACACACACACACCATGCTGGATTCTCAAAATGAAAGCACTTCCCTTCCTTTGATACAGATCAAGACTGTTTCCGAGCCTTAGGAATCTCCAAGGCTGTTGAACATTGTAAAAGACAACAAAACCCAAGTATACCTATTCATCCCTTAAAAAACAAAACCACACAGAAAACATCATCTTCTGAATAAACAAAAGTCTGGTAACGCCTGGCTGAACTACATTGAACAATTACCTATGTTCCACACTAAAGCTTAAAAATTCACCTCGCTTAGCGAGGTGGCTGCTGGGTTTTGTTTCTAGAAATCAACCTCTTGCCATCACTCAATCAAGAACCACACGACAGGGGCGCCCGGATGGCTCAATCGGTTGAGCGTCTCTTGATTTCGGCTCAGGTCATGATCCCAGAGTCATGGCACTGGGCTGAGTGTGGAGCCTGCTTGGGATTCTCTCCCTCTGCCCCTCTCCCCCGCAAGCATGCATTCTCTCTCTGAAGTAAATATATTTTTAAAAAAGAACCACACTACAGAGCACAATTAAGGGGAATAACCCTTCCCTAATCTTCCCCTCTATCACACATCTTCTGCAATGAAACAGAATAGAAAGTTCCCAAAGAATGTACGATGCTGATGTGGCCCAGAACATGTCATTTAATTCTGTTGACTTCAGGGCTCAGCTTAGTGCACAGGATCTCTCAGAGTCAAGCGCTTCTGAGCCAATGACTCAGTTTCTCCATTTATGCAGTCAACGATGACAGCTCCAGACCAGTGGCAAAACTACTTTCAAACTACTTCCCACTAGTTGTTCTAGAAAAAGGGCTTCCCAGAATTTAGAGGTTATTTCAATGTGAGCATATCTGTCCTCAGAGGGCAAAGATCTTTGCTGAATGCCTGTTCCCTGCAGTGTCCGGGGATGGGAGGAGGAGCCAGGGAGAAGCATACCCAGGATCTCCGGATTCCTGATGACGGAGCCGATCTGCCGGAGCGCCTGCTGTCCAGCCTTCTGCACTTTGACATGGGAGTCAGTGAGCACCTCCGTAAGCTTGGGCACGATGTTGGGCAGGCAGGATGACAGCTGCTTGGGAGCACAGTACGCCATTGCCCCAAGCAGCTCCACCGACCCTGCAGATGGCAGACACAGGCCAAGCATGGAATCACTGAGCACAGGCCAGGGAGCCACTTGTGCCAGCTGCCTGAGCAAGGGACAACCGGCCTGCCCCTCTGCAGAGTGTGGCAGACTGCAGACTGTGGCCCCTCAGGCAGTCCCCAAGGGGAGGGGCAAGGAAGTTGGGGGGTGATGTGACTCCAGCAGAGTGAGCACAATGCTCCTGAGTCCTACTGAGCCACAGGATTCTGGGTGTCATGCAAGGCGGTATAGGGAAAAGAGACCAGGATGGGGGAAAACCTGACTGAGTCCTGGTGGTGGTCTAAGGCCGATTCACTGAATCTCTCTGGCCTAGTTTCTTTATTCACATGTGAAGAAACTCATTTAGATCTGTGATTTTTCAAACTGCAGGGCAAAGCCTGAAGGACTGAGGGGAAGGCCAAAGGAGAGGCCAAGTAGGAAGGCCCCAGGTCTTGACCCTGACCAAACCAGAACAGCTCTGCTTGTGTCTGCTTTGCATATTTGGATGCCAGATAAGATTCTATTTTTAAAAAGGAACTTAAGGGGGAAAAAACTTTAAAGTCACAGAAAGTAGCCACAGACTAATTTTAAGGCTCTGGGATTTCCTCGCTGAGGGCAATGGTTTCTGCCAGGGGCCTGTTCTTTGCATGAAAGCGCACAAATTATTGAAGGACTGAGGCGCATGATGACTCAGAGGGTCTTGGCCTTGCCCGTGGGCTGGGGAGCACACATGCACAGGACAAGACCCCTAGATGGCTTCCTGGATCCCTGCAAGGGCAGTCTTCAGAAAAGGAAGTTGGACAGAGACATAGAAAGAAGCAGCTTACCAGCTTTGGTCCTCCAGGATTCCTCCTCCAGGGCAGCCAGTAAGGAGGGGAGCACCAGCTTTACCCCGTGAGCACTCAGGTTGCTCATCACAGCCTTGGCACAATCATCTGCAGCCTCAAGGGAGAAGAAAAGGCAATCAGGGGCCTCCTTGCCCAAGCAAGGGTCAAGGCCCGACAGCAGACTGAGTGTTCCCCCTGGCAACCAACACTTAATTGGGGTCTCCTGTGTCAGACCCTGTGCCTGGGCCTATAGTCACAGCTGAGAAGGAGAGTTTCTCACCTCACAGAGCTTCAGCACTTTACTGGGAATCAGAAGAGACCGGTGCCCAAGGTATAGGTGGAGAGGTTCTGGAAGCGGGCCCTTCCACCACCTCCGACCCGTGGCTGAAACTCACAGCCAGCGGCAGGCTGGCTGCCAGTGGGTCTCATGCGCAGCCTCAGGACTTACCTCACGCACGTACTGGTTCCCATCCCCGAAGCACAGCAGCAGATGGGGCAGCACATGAACCACGTATGGCTCGAAGAGCTTCCCCAGCATGGTGCAGAGCATCTCGAAGGCAAAGAGGGCTCCTGGGGGGGAGGGTGGGACAGCTGGGAACAGACTGTGCTCTGAAGGCAGCCACAAGATAACCTCCCTGCCACTTCCTCACCCTTTGGACACAATCAAGGCAGCTGTAGGACTAAATCGGCTGCCCTGTGAGGGAGCAGCACCCTCTGCCTCCCCCAGAACAGGGATATGGCTGAGCAGAAAGAGGGAGAGAACAAGGGAGTGTCTGTCACTTCTTGGCACTAATGCCAGTAAGGCCAATTCTCTCTTGGCTGATGGTCTCTGAGTAAGAAATAAAGTCTAGGCCACATCAGCAAGGACCAGATGGAACGGGTTACACAATCTGCCTCCTCAACAGCACACACACAAACACCAACTCTTCAGTGAGGAAGGAAAAGCCTGATAGATTCCTTCCTGTGGCAGCTGTGGGAACCGACTTCCCATATTAGGCAGCCCCAAGCTCAGAGACACTCACCCTCTCGCCGGCGGAAGTTCTTCTTATCCTGGATGGCATCGGTCAGCGCAGCCATCATTTCCTGCTGTTTTAGTGACAGGATACCCAGGCCCTTCACCAGCCCTGCCAGCCCATAGGCGGCCCCTTTGCGCTCTGCGTACTTGTCTGACTCCAGCAGCTGCTGCATCAGCCTCTGGATCATCCCTCCTGCGTCCTCTTTGATGGCTGGCACGAGAGGCGGCAAGCAGCTGGCCACAGATTCCTGCACCTACAGGAGGGGCCCACCTAGTCAGCGCCACAGCTCAACTACGGCCAGTTCCTGGGAGTTGCCACAGTCCTACGCAGCATCTCACCACATGATGTCCCCAAAGCCCACCTCAGCCACTGTCTGTCAGACAACACAGGGCGTCAGACAAGCAAACAGTGTTATACGCCCATGGATGATGCGGGCTCCCTCAGGGTGCACAATACATCTGTTAGGCCTGGGCAGGTGAGAGAAACTCCAGGAAGACTAAACCCACTTGCAAAGAATGGTCCAGGGAGAAGTGCATTATGGTATTCCTTAAAAATGGCCCAAGTTTTCTAACTTGTCAAAGGCACTGGAAATTCAGCTGGGCCTCACAGGGCCAGGCCCAGATTAACTGGTACCAAAAGACATGATCAATTCTGTCTTCTAGCCATAGCTCAATATGCTGTGCTGTCAGAGGCTCGGGCAGGTGAGTGTCTGAATTTCTTTTACCACAATTTTGCAAAGCTACATTTGACGAGAACATTCTGAGTGCTCCAAAATGTAAGTCACTTGGGGGTGGGGAGGGGAACATATATTTTCAGAAAAGAAAACAACAATCCTCACACTATGGCTTGGGAGACTACATTAAAAGGCCCCTGAAATGTGTAAGGAACACACAGAAGGTCAGGGAAAGCTCAGCATAAGGAGTGCTGGGTTTACACTAAGTGCAAAAAACAACTGTTAGTAAATGAGTAGGGAAAAAAATGAAAACATCTAGTATGAAGCCTACTGGAACAAAGTAACTCCCTCTCCAAGGGTGTTCTTGACCATAAACCAGGCTGTCCCGAGACAGAGGATGACTCCTCGCTGAGAACTGGCCCTTCTGAACCCTGATGCCCAACTCGGCGCTAGCACACAGAGGCACATCTATCTACAGTCAGTCCCAATTCCCCAGCTGGCTTGTGGGCCCCAAGCCAGGAGGCAGGTACCTGCTGGGAGGGGGTAGAGAGGGCAGCGATGAGTTTGGCAACAATGGGCTTCACTTTGGGGTCGCTCTTGTCCAGGTGCTTGGCCAGAGAGCCCATGAGGACCACCACACTCTGCCGCACGGCATCGTAGCTGGCATCATTGGGCGCATTCTTCAGGAACTCCTCGAACACTGGCAGCAGTGAGTTGACGTTCTCCTGGAAAGCCAAGCCCACCTTGAGCCTCAAATTAACCCTACAGGCTGCACCTGGGGATGATGGTCTCTGCCCCAAGGACCAAGACCGTGTCTGGCTCTGGGACCGGCATCCTGACAAGCCAGTCAGTAATGCCAGCAGGTTTCCCAGTTTTCTGGCAGGAATGCAGTGGACTTACAAGAATTTAACTACCTTACAGGGTCTTTTGGGCTCAAAAAAAGAAAAATGAAATCTTGCATGGGGCCAGTGGCCCACCAGGCTTCCTGACACTCAGCCTCCCTGTGTCACCACTGCTTAGCCCTGCCTCCTGCCCTGCCTGCTCCTCACCCCCTCAGCTGGTTATAAGATCTTTTACCTTCCCATGGGTGTTGAGGGTCGCAAGGGCTGCATCCAACATGCACTTCCGGACATCTGGGTTTCGGTCGTTGAGAGCATCAGGGACAAAAAACTGAAAGAGGGGCTTCACCTGAGAGCTATCCAAACACTGGGAGAGCTTGTTTAGGGCCAAAGCCAAGCCACACCTAAGAAATAAGGGGGTAGCGTGTCAGGCGGCGAGGGCCGGCCAGGAGCCGCCTCTGTGGTGGAATCTTCCCCGACCTGCCACAAGAAAAGGGAGCTTACAGCAGCTCCCTCTGGGGTGCAGAGCACAGCATGGAGCCCACTGCCCAGTGCTTACCACCAGTCTAGACAATCGTCTCAACAACCCATTTGTCAAATGGAGACCTCCTGCCATCTGCCCAGAGTTTACTTCCCTCCAGGGCGACCTTGGGCACGAACAAGCTCTGCCTCTGTTTCCCCACCTGTGAGTACAATGCCCACCCTACCTCCAGGACAGGCTGCAGGAGGGGAGAGAGGTAAGAGAATCAGAGGTAAAGGCACTTGGAAGTGAACATACTATTCTTTTCAGCTATAGAGCAGTGAGAAGGTCCCCAGGGACCTCTGAGGAAACAGAGGCTTGGAGGAAAGGAGAAACATGCCAAAGTCACTCGGCTAGCCCAGGAGGAGCCAGGACTTGAACTGAGGTCTGACTCAGAGGGAAGTCTTGTCCCATTATTCTACGTTGCCTCTTCTTGGCACCCAACTCACCCAACCTGAGATATCTCAGAAAGCTCTGAGTGGAACAAGATGGCAACGGCCATTATACCTGGCTTCCCACTGATCTGGAGGAGATTCAGAGATAACTCGTCCCAAAGCATCCAGCACTGGGGGCGGCCGCTGCAAAAGACAGGCTGATAAATGTACTGCTGTGCGCTCTCCAGTCAAGCCGGGCAGGCCAGCCGTCAGCTGTGAGGTGGGAGATCAGTCACAGCCACGCTGGGTCACAGTGAGCTCCAAGACTCCTATCTGGAGCAGGTCGGAGGCCGAGCAGAGTCCAACCCACTCTCACACAGCCCAGCCCGCAGCAGGGTGCACAGGCCACTCACATAGAGCTTCTCCTGGTAAATCTCCATGAGCCTGCCCATAACCTCTGCCGCCTGCCGCTGGTACCGTGCCACAGCCTGGGAGAGGGCTTCAGCCCCGGCCTGCCTCACAGCTGCCTCGTGATAGATGACATCGTCTATCAGCAAGGAGCAGAGGTCCGGCTGCAGATCTAGGCCCATCGTTGACCAGAGCCTGTAGCAGACCAAACAAAGGCGGGGGCTAGTGAGACAAGGGTTTGCAACATCCACTCTGCCAAACACGACCACCCAGCCCTTCTCTTGCTGTTGGCTGAGCTCTCTGGGTCCAGTTATTTCATAAGGGAAGAGAGGACAGAGCAGGAAAAAAAAAACCAAAACAATCTTCCAGTGGCTCTCACCTCTCAGCCAGCTTCTGGATCTCTTCCTCCTTGTCAAACTTGACCACCCAGAGCCTCCGCAGAAGGTTCAGGCCATTCTTCTCGTCGGTATCAGGCGCTGGCAATACCATGTGGAGTTCCATCAGTCCCTGAGAGGGGGTGGGATGGGACAGGTGAGGCCCAACCTTTGACCAGAGCCTCTGAGCTGCCTCTTTACCTCCCTCTAAGGCTGTACTATCCAAGACGTAGCCACCAGCCACACATGGGTCTTCAAAGTTAAATCAATTAAAATTAACTCTAAGTTCCTCAAACAGCTTTCCCTTTGTGAAATGACAGGCATGCGGGGATAGAATCTTTTTTACCATAAAATTTTAAAACTCTCAGTGTGCAAGACAAACCTCAGAAAAAAAGACATTCCCTTTGTTTTCTTTGAGAAAAATTTTCCACATGGCTATTGTCTTCCACATCTTGCCAAGAACCAGTGAAAACTCAGTCACAGATCAATAGCAAGAGGCAGCAGACTGGCATTAGGAAGCCCTGTCTCATACTCCAAGGGGAACCTTTAGTCTGTGTTCCAAAAGCACCAAGAAAAGCCCAAGTACAAGGTGATGAGTTGAAAAAACAGGGGCACCTGGGTGGCTCAAGTCAGTTAGACATCCAACTCTTGATTTCGGCTCGGGTCATGATCTCACAGTTTGGTTCATGGGTTCCAGCTCCATGTCAGGCTTCACGCTGGCAGTGCAGAACCTGCTTGGGATTCTCTGCCTCTCTGCCCCTCCCCTGCATGTACGTGCGTGTGCACGCTCTCTCGCTCCCTCTCTCAAAAGTAAATAAAAAACTTAAAAAAAAAGGGAAAAAGAAAAAACAAACTAATCCACTGAGTTTTGTCTGTCTATAAAAGTACCAAGATCCACACTCCATTTTAAAAATCTGGTCAAGTCTTCCAAGGTAAAGAAAAAATGGCCAGTGACACACTGACAGCTGCTTTGTTGCTCCCCTTCCTACAATGACCCTGACCCACCCAATGACCTCTTTTCTTTGCCTCCAGGACACCCTGGTGCAGATGTGAGGCATTTCCCATCATTTGAAAGACTGTCCCTCATGCAATTCAAATACTTGCACTGAGAGACAAGGAATACCCCAGCAACCCCAGAAGGGAGTGGGCACGTACCCGGAGCGCAGTGTCCCGCACGCTGGCACAAGGGGACTGTAAAGCACAGAGCAGCACATCCACTTCCTCCTGCTCTGCAAAGGCACAGCCATCCTCGCCACTGCTGCTGGCACACAGGGTAGTCAGGGTGTCTGAAGCCAGAACCTAAGGAAAACATTGATGCGCTGGGCTCGGTCCAGCAAATTACTTACTTCTATGGGATCAGGCAGGAGGCCGGGTGATGGGCTGAGGGGCCCACGGAGGGATATGAACTGAGGACACCCACCCCAAAGCCCTCGTGGGTCCAAGCCCCCTGCTCTAGGCCAAGCTAATGGCACAGCCCATGCAGAATATTCAGGCTGGCCATAACTAGTTGAGAATATTCAGGCTGGCACTTAAAAATAGCCTTTTAGCTTGAGTCCAAAAGTGAGGGATAAGAAAGAGAACCAGGATTCAACCCCAAGCACTGGGAACTGAGCTCAGAGTCACAAAATGAGTTACAGCAATAGCCAACTGAAAACCAGATCACCTGCAGGCGGGGAGAGCCTGTCCCGATCACCCAAGTCAGAAGGCGCAACATGGCCACACGAGGCAGCAGCTCCGGGCCATTCTAGGAGAGAAATGTAGGGAAGTCAGGGTGAGGCTCTGGGGAAGGTCTGCAACCACACCTAGGAACACAAACGGCAGGCAGCATCCTCTCTCCCTCAGGGGAACATTCTGGGTCATACGGCCAACTCCACTGTAGAAACACTGACAGCTTTACCACTAACTCCATGGGAGCCAACCCCAGTCGGCCACCATCCTCAGGGACTCAAAACAAGTACATTCTGAAACATACTTTAAATTCACAGTACACGAAGTACAGATGGCCCACAAACACAGGGATATTTCACTTTACAAGTAGTAAAAAAAAATGCAGGATGAAACGGGATACTATTCTTTTACCCACCGTTGGCAAGGTGAATTACCACCTGAGGTTGTGTTAGGTACAGAGACAGAACTCTTGGTGAGGGTCTAGCTCAGAGCACACCACATAACCTGGCAACTCCATGCCCAAGAACGTGTCCTATGGGAATGCTTATGCGGCTGCACAAGGGTCATACGTATACAAGGCGGCACACTGCAGTGCTGCTCAAAATAGGGAAAATATCAACAGGAAGAGTTCATTGAAACATTGGCGCACCTGCAGCACAGAACCCTACACAGCCTGTAAAGCCGCTGGCATTAAAGAAGAATGGAGCATATGGTCATATGAAAGCAGGACAATCAATTTTTGCCTGTGTGGGGCAGTATGTATATATATGTATGTGTATGTATATATATACACACATATATATATATATATATTTTTTTTTTTGGCTTCTATGTTCTTCGGTTGTTTTTTTTTTTTTTTTTTTTTTTTACGTTCTTGGAATTTTTAAACACATACATACGTTACTTTGGCACGTTTTCAGAACATATGTTACAAAGGAAACCCTTCAGTGAATGAGGTCTAATCTCAAAATCACAAGAAGTCAAAGGCAGCGTGATCAAAATTATCTTCTGAGTTAGAAAAAAAACTAACAAAACAGGGGTGCCTAGGTGGCTCTGTGATTAAGCATCTGACTCTTGATTTCGGCTTGGGTCATGATCTTGCGGTTTGTGGGTTTGAGCCCTGCATCGGGCTCTCTGCTAATGGCATGGAGCCTGCATGGGATTCTTTCCCTCTTCCTCTACCTCTGCCGCTTGCCTGCTCGCACGTTCTCAAAGTAAATAAACATTACAAAAAAAAAAAAACAAAAACAAAAACCACACAATAAATTAATAAAAAATCCTTCAACTTCTCCAAGTCAGAAACTCTCAAGAGACCCGTAAGCTTCTTTGAGGCTGTCAGTGCTGCACTAAAGAGAACACTTGGGTTCTCCTCACCAATGGCTGCTGCGCTAGATATATGCACACACTCTACTACCCCACCAGAACCCGTGATAGGCCAACCAAGTGTGGAGAGCCCCTGCCTCCCTGACCCGCCTCAAGCCAAGGATAGAGCCAAGCTCCCCTGCCAACCTCATCCACGCGCCCTGGGGGATTGTTAGGTGAGGCCCTCAGTTGGGCATGGACGGTGAGGATCTGAAGAATCTGGGCCATGCGCTCTTCCTCCTCCTCGCTGTGGTGGGGCATCTCAGTCAGCACCATCTTTAGAAACGGGAAGACCAAGGAGAAGGCTGGCGCAGACAGGGGCGCAGCTTCTGTGAGAGTAAGCAACAGACACACTCTTGCAGGCATCTGCCAAGCTGCCGCCTCAGTTTCCATTCTCCAGGTGAGCAGGCGGAGGGGTGAAGGAGGCTGGAGGCTCCTTCTGATGCCCAGAAGCACAGGATATGATGACAGGGATGAAAGCTGGTAGCCTGGTTCTGCAGCCCATCATGCTCCTACCCCAAACACTGCCCAGTTCCAGGATGAGAAAGGTAAAACACACAGGTAGATTCCAGTGACAAGAAGCAGGTTCCCAAGGCGGGGAGGGGTCACAGTAGCTCACAGAATACCAGGACTCAGAAATTCTCCATCTGGTCCAACCCCCCATTTTTCAGAGGAGGAAACGAAGGCCAAGAAGGAAAATGACTCGCCCAAGGCCACAGCTGCAGGAAGCCCTGGGGGACATTGAGGCTCACGAACTTGCTGCACCGGCATATACCACCTCGTGCCCGCTGCCCTTACCTGCACTGTTCCTCACCTGGCTCACCCTTGCCCACCCTGCTGCTGATGGTGTGGCTATGCAGCAGGGTCACCGCCCTCTTCACGGCCACCGACAGCTCTTCCTGGCACCATGACTTATCCAGGGCACACTCTGGCTTCAGCAGGCGTAAAGTCACATGGCTCACCAAAGTACCTATGTCCAACAGAAGGGACCCAAAGGGGATGACCGATACAAAGACACAGAATCCAGCCTGGGCACAAACCAGGGCCCCCAGGTAGAGGCACGTTATCCCTTAATCCTAGTTCTGCTGTGCCAAACCTAATTTCTCATTTCATGTTCATGGCAGCACCGGGGGGGGGGGGGGGGGGGGGGGGGGGGTGGTGCATGTAGGCCAGTAGGAGCTGTCCTTCCAACACTAAGAAGTTAAAAGTGTGAGCCCAGAGTTGTTCAGAAAGGGTAAAGCTCTACCCATTTGGAGCTCCCACCTTCCATGTAATAAGCCCAGCCAGCCATTAACAGTTTTGGCAGGCTCCATAAGCACCAACTAACTTTTCCACTCAGAACCGTTCCCAGATTCTAGCCTCACACCCATAGGAATATACCCTTTAAGCTAGAAAGTCTGCTTAAGGCCATTAACCCATGAGAGTGAGGCCACCATAACACCCAGCCACTACCTGGTCTTTGTATCTCCATAGCTAACAAAAAGCTAAGGGTCACAGAGACCTCTCATCATGGACACGTGGCTGCTCAGCAGCTCTGGGCTGCACTGACCAGCCACGTGGCATCAAACCAACCCCATTGCCACTGAATTTCTGACTGATTAGTTTTAAAATTGTTACAGAAAGACCACACTGATTAGTGTTTAGAAGTCTGTACTCAGAGTGAAGGGACCAACAGACATAAAACAGGAGGGAGGACAGAGGAGGGAGCTCCATGTCGATCCCAAGGATATACAGCTTGAGGTTCCAAGGCTGCTTCCCTATGGAAACAGAAGTCGCTGGCCCAGACCACCGTGTGCCTCCCCACAGGTGCTCAGGGGCATCCCCCACCCCCTCCCAAGCTGCCGTGGGCCCCACCCACAGCCAGCAAACAAGAACTAACCCAAAGCCTTGAGCCTAGGGGGCATGACGCAGGCAGCCAAGGACAGGAAAGGGTTCTTGATCCTGGGAGCAGCCAGGGGAGATTTCAGCAAGGGCAGGAAAGAGTCGACCAAAACAGGGATATACTGGGTCAGGCCAGATGGGTTCTTGGCGAGGATGGTGTCCAGCAGGCCCAGCGCTGCCTCCAGCTCACCGTCCAGCTGCAAGCAGAGTTGGCCGAGGAGGCAGGTCAGCAGGGCCTGCTCCGGACAGCAAGGGGCGGGTCTAGCCTGTGGTAGCAGCAGCCACTCACCTCCTGCAGCCGCCTCCGGACCTGCGCCTCCTTGTCCAGCTGGGCCTGCAGCATCTCCTTCTGCTTACTGGTCAGCTGCACCTCCTCTTTTATACCTTTCTTCTTCTTTATCTCCTAAAGGCAACGAGCAAACCAATTCCGTCTCCAGGGAACAGACCTCCCTCCCTACCACAGAGTAGGGAGTGAGATCTGTCCCACAATCAGCACCATGCCAGCCCAAAGTCTGTGACTTGGGCCCCCAAACCTGCCACGTGGCCTCCCCCACCTCCCACAAAGTCCACAGCCACCTGGTTTCCAGAGGATGGAGACAGCAGTAGAGAAGTAATTTCTTATTGCATTCTCTATTGACAAAGGCAAGAAGAGCCTTTAATATGTTAGAAAAACGAAAAGTCCCTCAGTGAGCTGGGAAGGGTATCCTACCCATGCAGCTTCAGATTCTAAACCTTAGCCTCCCTCCCACAGATGCTCTCCCCTCGTATAAGTTGGAGCCTAAAAAAGGCCAAGAAATCACTCATTCATTCAACAAGCATTTATTGAGCACCTCCATTGCGCCAGGCACTGCTCTAGATGCTGGGGATACTGCGGGGAAGAAGGCCAAGTCTCTGCCCTCACGGAGCTCACAATCTAGTGGGCGAAGACAAGCAATGAACATGAACAGGGTGACTTGACAGCGGGATGAAGGTTATAAATGAAGAAATGAAATATGCTGCACAGTAAGCGGGAAGAGGGGTGGGGTCTACTCTGGACTGGGTGGGCAGGGTGGTTGCCTGAGAGGGGGACAAGGGAGACAAGGTGTGGTAAAGGGCCCAGTGTGGTAAAGGGACCTGCTCTGCTGTCAGAATCGGCTCGGTTAACAAGCCGAATACACAATTCCCCAAAAGCTACACAGGGCCAGGCCCTACGCATTCTCTCAGGAGGAAAGACGGGTCCCAGCCTCTAGGAGGTGGGGTAACAGGCACGGAATCAAGTCACACCATTTGGTGGGAGAAAGGTAGGAATTGGCCCTCAGCAGAGAGAGAAATTTGTCTTCCTTGAGTTGAGGGGTGGAAAAAGCTAAAGAAAGGGTTAAGTAAAAAGGGTGGCAGGGGGACCCCGGACTGGTGGAGGGGTCAGAAGAGTGTGCCATGGGCCTCAGGATGACCCCAAGGAACGGTATACACAAAGCAGGGAAAGTCACCAGCCTGAGGCCACAAAGCTCAGCAGCCACCTCACGTGTAATGCTTCCATGTACTCACCTCCTTGAGCTCCAGCTCAATGATCTGCTCCTTAAAAGAATAAGCTTTGTTCTCTCGCTTCATGTTGGCCTTCTTTATGCTGTCCTGCTGGGCACTGAAACATCAAAGCAGGTGATCAGCCAGCTTCAAAACAGCCACCAGGTCCTCCAGCCTCCCACCAGTAGTGAAATCCCAGCTAGCTTTGAAGTTGTATGCACCAAGAAAGTACCAGACACTTGAAATGCTCTTGTATCCCAAGCCTAAGCATGTGCCTGGAACAGAGCAGTACTTGTCCAACGAATGGAAAAGTGGTTTAATTGATTCCTTGCAACAACCCTGTAACGGAGGCCTCTCTCTCTTATAGGTAAGAAAACTAAGGCTTGGGGCAACTGAGCCCATGAGTGGGGGCTCACCTCTGGATGATAGACTTGTCATACAGCTCGCCGGCAGGAGTCTGCATGATGGCAAACTCCTCCCGTGTCACCTGGCGCAATGCAGGGTTCTGCACGGAGGCAGTGATGGTGCTGATGAGCTGTGGAAGGACCCGGTCCGGGGACAGGACGGAGAGGGAGCCCATGGCATTCATGGAAGACTGTCAAACACAGACAGGGTCAGGATGCACCAAGACCGGCACTGGACAGGGGTCCTGCCATGCCTAAACACCCTGGCTACCAGCTCTTCTTCTGGCCACTGCCTGCTCTTTCTGAGCATTGCCCCCTCCCCAGCGTAAACAGTAGGAGTGTGTGCCTGCCTTCCCAGGAAGCATTTCCCGCTTGGTCTGGTACCAGCACCCTGACTGGGTGACACATTCCTCTACTCTCAATCTCTGTGGTGCAAGTGAAGCTGCCCCCACCTTTTCCAGAGGTGGACATATGACACAGCCCAAAAGGACAGGCTCAGAAACAAGCACAGGCCCCAAATCAGGTCAACAAGGGCAGTGAGACCCCATGCCAGTTTAAATTTTTTTTTTTTTTTTCAACGTTTATTTATTTTTTGGGACAGAGAGAGACAGAGCATGAAAGGGGGAGGGGCAGAGAGAGAGGGAGACACAGAATCGGAAACAGGCTCCAGGCTCTGAGCCATCAGCCCAGAGCCTGACGCGGGGCTCGAACTCATGGACCGCGAGATCGTGACCTGGCTGAAGTCGGACGCTTAACCGACTGCGCCACCCAGGCGCCCCCCCATGCCAGTTTAAATGATTGGAAAACACAAGCTTTTCTCACTTGGGCTGATAGGGACAAGCTATAAGCCTGGAAGTGTGTCAGCTGCCCTGCTACCAGGGAGGAAGAGACTGTTGGAGAATGAAGCCCCCATCATGGAGAGCAGAGACGAGACACAGATGGAAGAGACAGAGAGATGGCAGAGAGTAAGAGAGACACCACCTACAGTGTCCTGAAGATAACATCTGAGTCCCCGTAGCCAGCATCGTGCAGAGCCAGTCATATCCTGTGACTCAGCAGTGAGAAGAGGCAGGAAGCTCCCTCTTGTGCTTAAACCATGTTTGCATTTTCTGTCACTTGCAACCCAAGGGTCCAAGGCCACATTTCACCACACCTGCACCTCTTTCGTTGAATCCTCCCTCTGACACTCTGACATGAGGCCAGAACTAGTCCATATGCCAATCACCTGGTTCAGGGGACTCTGCATGGTGATCCTAGGGATGATCTGATCCAAGTGCCTGGTGATGAAGGCTTCGAGGTCAATCTTCATCCTGGCGAGGAGCGCTGGCCAGAGCCCAGACTGCACTGCCACTGAAGAGAAGGGGAGCAATTTGAGGCCTTCTGCCCAGCCTACCCTCATCCTACCCAGTGGAGTCCCTGCCCCTCCCACACTCGCCCCAGGCACAGACCTAAGGATGGGTGATGCGAGATGATCAGCATCTCCTGGGCCAGCTGTTCAGTGTTGGTAATGTCACCCTCCAGTCCTGGCACCCCAGAGATGACACAAAGAGCCTCCTGCAGGACCCTCGGAGGTACATAGGCCTTGCCTGCCTCAGTCACCTCCCCAGCATCAGTCACCAGAGCCTCTAAAGGTAGCACCTGCAAGGAAACAACTCATCAGCCCCCACTACTCAGCACCCTGTGCAGGCCTGGCACACAAGAGACAAAGATGCCAGGGGCACGGCTGCCTTTCACACATGGTGTTCTCTGGGGTTCCTGCTGGAGTAGAGACATGCCCAGCTCCCTGCATGGGACTTGCAGGCTGTGAGATGTGCCTGGAAGGAGGAAGCACAAATGACTCTGCACCTAAAAAGCCCATGGGAAGAAAGGTGGCCACAGAAATTGGTCCAGGAGACCCAGCCAGAGAGACCACAAGTCTGTCACTGGCCCACATCCCTCAAGCGGGATTAGGGAGGGAGGGACATGGAGTATAAAGAGCACTAAAAAGGGACCTGGTCTTTGGGGTCTACTCTCACTTCTGTCACCCACTGGTGGGGGACGCTGGGCAAGTCATTTCAGCTGCTGGAACCCTGGACAATTCATATAAAATAAAGATATTTAGCCTGTTTTTTTTTGTTTGTTTGTTTTTGTTTTTGAGAGTAAGGGAGAAAGAGGGGGAGAATGCATGAGCAGGGGAAGGGGACAAAGGGAGAGAGAATCTTAAGTAGGCTCCATGCTCAGTGCAGAGCCCAACGTGGGGCCTGATCCCACAGCCCTGGGATCATGACCTGAGCCGAGATCAAGAGTTGGATGTTAACTGACCGAGCCACCCAAGCACCCCATAGCCTACCTGCCTTGTAACAGCAGTGTGAAAAAAGCAAAAGAGAGAATGGGTTGCAAATGCTCTAAAAATTATAAAGTGCTTTAAAAAGAAAGTGTTGGGGCGCCTGGGTGGCGCAGTCAGTTAAGCGTCCGACTTCAGCCAGGTCACGATCTCGCGGTCCGTGAGTTCGAGCCCCGCGTCGAGCTCTGGGCTGATGACTCGGAGCCTGGAGCCTGTTTCCGATTCTGTGTCTCCCTCTCTCTCTGCCCCTCCCCCGTTCATGCTCTGTCTCTCTCTGTCCCAAAAATAAATAAACGTTGAAAAAAAAATTAAAAAAAAAAAAAAAAAAAAAAAAGAAAGTGTTATTCCATTACTCAGTGATAAAAAGATTCAACTACAGGTCACAATTCTGACAAGAAAAGCATCTCTGAAAAGACAAAGAAATTATATGAAATAAGATGTTATCAGAGCTTCAAGGGTAGGGCAGAAGATTCTGGCATCACCCAAGTGTCTCAGCGAGAACAGCACAGGAAGAGACCAGCGAACTCCCATGGCATAACTGGGGTGGGCTAAGTGGGTCAGTGAGCCCCAGGTTCTGGACCCCAGCTGCCCTCACCTTGTGAGAACTGAGGACAGCCTTCAGCTCCTCCAGGAGTCCAAATGCCAGCTTAAAGCCCCCGAGAGAGGACAGCAGCTTCCGGACCGTGTGCTGGGCCTGCCTGCGCACACGCCAGGTACGACTCAGGAGCACGGCCACCAGAGCCCGATGGTACTGCCTGCAAGCACAAGGACATAGCACCCTGGGGAAGGTGGATGTGGGCTCTCCGCAGCCAGCCCTCCCACCCTGCACACACGCTGTTTCTTAGGCTCCTGCCGCGGTCTGCCCCATGTGGCCCGAGGGGAAGGTAAACAGGCCTCACGTACTGAACTTTGTTGCCTGTGAGTCTATGCGGGTGATCAAGGAAAAGTCTCTCTGTCAGATGCAGCACAGTACACAGGGCTAGGAGGGGAGACAAACAGCAGAAGTGTTTTTAAAATACAGAACGCATCCAGAAGGAACTGAAAAGGCCTGGAAAATGAACACCAAAACGTAAATGTGATTATCACTGGGTCTGAAATTCCTTTTTTGCTGACAATGTACACAAGTATTTTGGACTGATTAAAAATATAACGCTTCATTCTAATTAAAAATTACTATGCAGTTCTAAAAAAGAGGGTGAGGACACTCACATACTGAAGTAGAATGATTGCCAAGTCTACATAGCACAATGTGTATGGCAGGCAGGCTACCATTTGTGTAAAAAAAGTGAAGAACTAACACAAAAAGACATTTGCTGGTATAAAGTATAAAATATCAAGGATACACAGAAGCTAATATAACTGGTTCTCCATGGCCAGGGACATTGGGTGGCCAGAGATCAAAGCAGGGGTATGATTTTCAACGTAGGCCCTCTTGGATCTTTTATTTTTTAATTATATGAGTGTATTTCCTATACAAGAACTAATTTTTTTTTTAAATCAGGAAGTGACTAACAGTTTCAGCTCGTTTATAATTGAATGTTGTGATTTGTGAATCAAAAGACTTTTCAAATCACTGATTAGCGGCAGACACCCCTAAGGCAACCTAGAATTTTAAACCTACATTTAAAGATCAACTGTTCCTTCTCTGCCGGGAGAGAAACCAGTATTTTTGTGTCTCCTGGTGGGGGAGTGCAGCCAGCCACACTCCACCATAGTTTTTCAGCTGCCTTGTAATAACACAAGAAAACCTCCGAGACAGCACCAATTACCCAATCAGCTATAATTAAACCTAATACTGCAGCCTCACAACCGTTAGCACTCTGTCTCCACAAATCTACCAACTCCCCCATTCCCCAGCCTTCCAAGCCCCACAGGGGTGCATTCATTCCCATGGTGGCTGACAGCCCAGCTGCTGACCACAGCACTCTGGTCCAGTTTTTGCTTAGCTGACTGGTCGAGGCAACAGGCAGTCAGGGAAGGGTCCTCTCTGAAGACCCGCCAGGGAGACTCGGGCCCAACCTCAAGTTCAAGAAAATCCAACTAAGTCACTCACCATCCTCTGAAGCCATGAGCAGGAATTTCTCAGAAGTGAAAATCTGTTTCTTCTCATCTACAATCAGCTGCCAGAAACCACTCAGTTTGGCCTCTGCAAGAAACAAAAGGTCACTCCATGACATAGCCCACTCCATCTGCCAGGGTTGGTCCCCTCCATCCTGAAGCTGCTGGGGCCAGCTACGTGGACAGACCCTGCTTTGCAGCAGGCAGCAATGCTCCCCCAGCATGGATGGGTCACCCCTAGCCTCACTGCCCACCCCCTCCCCATTCTGAGAACTAACCAGTCCTTCTGGTGTCAATGCCTACATGAAAACCATCTGCTGCCTACAGAGGCCCAGGCAAACATCTCCCACCTGAAGTCCCACCTACTCCAGCTGCCAGGCTGAAACCCTTGTTCACACATCGTGCTCTCCCTGGCTGAGGCTGATCTGAACTCACACCCTTCCAGCTGGTGAAATCCTTCCTTCAGGACCCTAGTCCAAAGGCTCCTTTGTGAAGCCTTTCCTGACAGCCAGCACCTAAACCAAAAGGAATCCCTTCTTCAAAACTGCTTTACTGCCACATTTTACCTCAAACAACGGACATACTTTTGCATCTCCTCTCACTAGAGTAAAGCAGCTTAAAATTTGTGGAATCGCGGTCATGTTCATCTCTGCCTTCCTGCCAAGGCAGCGCAGGGTTCTGGAATTTACACAGATGGCACCCAATGGTATAGAAGAGCTGAACTCCATTTCTAACCACAGGAATAAGTTCACATATGTCTGCAGCCAGAGTAGGACATGCACTAAAGCAAGCATGGAATACCAGGAAGCCACAAAAAGAAAGAGAAAGCTCTTTTGGTTGTGCCAATTTGGAATCTTTTCCAAGGCATATTCAGTATCTTCAGTAGAAGACGACTGGCTAGGGGGAAGCTTTTCAAGGTACACTCTAAAAAAGTCCCACTATACTAAACCCAGGTCAGTCTGGACATTATATACAAACCCTGTCCCAGAGCACTTGAGCAAAAGCGCAAAGGAGGACAGTGACAAGAGTCACTGGCTGTATTCCCATCTCCTAGCGTGACCCTAAGATTCATCCCTGCACACATCCCTAGTGTGACCCTGAGGCATCCCTGTGGCTGCCCCAGTGTGGTGGTGACCAAGCTGATCCTGTGAAATCCTAAACATCAAGACACTCCTCCCAAGGACTATGAATGAGGCGTCATCTGCTACCATCCTGGACAAGCTTAGACCCTTACCAGCCTGCGAGTCAGCCACCGAAAGCTTCGAGAGCAGCAAGGCTGCAGCAACCCCTTCAGTGACTGTGGGAACCTGAGTGCTCTGGGAGGCTGCCTTCTCCACTGTCTGGATGAGCAAAGGCAGTAAGTCCAGGGCCTGCAATAGTGTGTCACCTGTGGAGAGAGGACCAGCAATTTACAAAACTCCTTGTCAGGGGTGACAAGATTACTCAAGAAAGGAATTATCCACTGAGGTCTGAAATGCTAAAGCCCTTCAGTTACCCTGTCAAATGCTGTGAAGTAGGGGAACTAGAAGCAAACCCAACAACCACAATGTTAGAGCTAGAAGGATCATTGCAAATCCAATAGTTCAGTTATCCGTTTGATGGGTAAGGAAAGAGATGGAGACAGGTTAAGTAAGTTGCCCAAGGGCACATAGCTGGTCAGAGAGAGCCAGGGCCTATCGCAAACCTAGCAATTTCTTTCTGGGGCTCTTCCCCTACACCAGACAAGCTCACGACCCAAATTCCAAAACCAGAACCAACCTATTGACCTATTAACTAAACCCACTTGGTTAAAATTTAAAAAAAAAATTTTTTTAAGTAGAATTCTGTTAAAAAGTACAGCTAAACCGATGTTTTCTTAACTATTAAAGTGTTATATAAGAACATTTTACAATAAAACACATATTTCATTTGGATGAGGTCATGAATTTGAATCTAAAAAAATGTTTATTTTAATGGCTTCTTTTGTATTATGTGTACTTTAAAAGTGGCAAGTAGAAACAGCTCAAGCTGAAGAGACTAGTTTAAACCAAGTCTCTGCTATCTAGAACTCAATCTAAATCAAGATTGGTCAATGCAGCAAAACTGTAAACTGACATAGAGAGTACAGGCCCTGTAGATAAGGGACACCCTTCTGTGGAATCTCCTAGACATTTCTTTAAACACAGCTCATCACAAGCGTAAGCTTTTTAAAAAAAGAAATACTAGCCTAGGGGTGCCTGGGTGACTTAGTAGGTTGAGCATCCCACTCCCGATTTTGGCTCAGATCATGATCCCAGGGTCATGGGAGTGAGCCCTGTGTCAGGCTCTGCACTGAGTGGGAAGCCTGCTTAAAATTCTCTCTCTCTCTCCCTCTGCCCCTCTCCCCAGCTCATGTCCTCTGTCTATAAAAATTAAAAAGAAAAAAATTTAAAAGAAGTATAGCCTATACGAGAGGTAGAAATTAACACTAGAGATTTCTACCTTGGAAATCAAGGAGATCATAGATCCTATGCAGATTGGAAAGTTTCCCCCAGCTTTGCCTGGGAAAGAGGTAGATGCCCATGCCCAAATGACAGGTTTGTCAGCCCTGAAGAAAGGGCAGTGCTTGCTTTCCAGTAAGTCCAATGTAAAGTATCCATGAAGTTGGACTTTTTCAATCAGCCAACTCACAATCCCTTGCCCAAGAGTTCAGATAATATAGTGACAGGTTATAGTCCTGGGTCCTCTCTGAATGAAGCTTTGTAACTTGAAGGTGTGATATGGGAGAGAAGTCAAAGTCTGCTGTGAAGACTGGGCACTGATCCAGGCTTTGTGGATGATTAAGCCCGAGGCTCCCAGAGGCTCAAAGAAGTGGTGCAAAGTAAGCTGGACTGAATGGGAAAGCTGGGGACGGTGACAATGCCCAGAAGACTCGGTCACCCCTGCAGGGGAGGCATCTCACCTCGGAAGCAGGCCAGCATGCACTGCAGGTAGGCATGCCGCACTGCAGAGGTGGAGGTTTTAAGGCTGAAGGCTTTCTTGAACCATTCGGTGAGCTTCTTGGGCACTTCTGTGGTGAACCGGTTACACCAGAGAGCCAGGACAGAGACAGCGTGCACCAAGGTGCCTTCATGAACTAGGGCAAGAAGCAGAAATCCAGTCAGTTCAGCATCTCAGGCCCATGTCCAATCGCTGCCACCAGCACCCGAAAGCAAGCAAGGGTACAAGGGGGAGGAAGCCGTGATGCTTCAGGGGAGGTCTGCCTTCAGAAGGGGTTCATGGCAGGCAGCTCTGGCTGTGAAAACCGGAGTCAAGAGGGGATCCAGACTGCATCCTTACCATGCTGCACAGTTACCTTCTTGCTGGAGGAACGGAATGAACAGCTCAGCCACAGTCCCATTCAGGACTTGACTAGAAGGCCCAGACACCACGTGATGACTGACACTCCCGATCCCTGTAAGGCAGGGGATTTCCTGCTCAGCACAAAACCACAAACACAGGAGTCTTCCTGCCGCTGCCCACTTCCCTAGCGGCCATGCCTCTCCTCTGGCCATTAGTGCCTTTCCCTCAATCCCCCCTCCAGATGACCTGCCTTTTAGGGAAGCCAGCCTCCCTCTCGCTAGACTCAAACAAGTCCCACCTGCCACACAGGCAGGCAGCAGAGTCCTGGAAGCCAGGCTGGGATGTCCAGGATTATCAGAGGAGTCAAGATCCAAAGACAGACCTGCCTTACTATACCTGAGAGGACGCTGATCTTCTGGGCTACAATGGTCAGTTTTCCCTCCGAGCCTGAGAGGAGAGACGGCAAAGATTCAAACTCCACGTCTGCCACATTTCCCATGAGGGTGATTAATGTGGTCATGTGTGTGACACCAAGAGACAGCTTCTGATTCCAGAAATAGACTTTCTATTGTGAAGCTGGGTTTATAACATTTCCTAGACTTTTTCCTGATTAGAACAGTAGTTTTGCTCTTACAGAAAATTTGAGAAACAAAAAATATAAAGGAAAGCATTTAAAACTCACCCACATGCCCACTACCCAAAGACATTATGAACATTCTGGGGTACTTCCCTCTAGTGTTTCCCTTTATGCATACAATAATGTCTACGCTTAAAAAAAAAAAAAAAAAAAAGAGATCGCCCCCATCTACACTGCCCTGTGCATGCTTATGTTCACTTCCCATGTCTCATTCTACTGAGAGCCTTCTCCTGGCCACACGGCCTTGACATAAGCAGACTCAGAGCCCCAAGTCCCAGGCAGGTTCCGGCCCCACAGCTCAGCCATTCTCATGGCCAGGAAGGCTTACTCACCACCAAGGATAGCAAACAGGTGCCTGGTCAGGGCTTCTGTCGCAGAAGAGTCACTGCACTGGCGAGCCAGGTTCCGCAGTGCCAGCACAGCCTCATCCATCAGGCGGGGACTGTTGGACTTCAGCTGACCTGGACACAGAGAGCTGCAGCTCAGAAAGTGCTGAGAGCTGAGGATCCAAGCTTTCATCTTTGTCTTTCCATGTTCCTAATTCTTCCATCCATGACCTGGGTGTTCTCGTTATAAAGAAGCTCGGGGCACCTGGGTAGCTCAGTGGGCTAAATGTCCAACTTTGGCTCAGATCACAATCTCACGGTTTGTGAGTTCAAGCCCAACATTGGGCTCTGTGCTGACAGGTTGGAGCCTGGAGCCTGCTTCGGATTCTCTGCCTCCCTCTCTCTCTGCCCCTCCCCTGCTCACATTCTCATTCTCTCTCTCTCTCTCTCTCTCTCTCTCTCTCCCTCTCTCAAATAAACAAACATTAAAAGAGTATCAAGAAAGAAATTTTGCAAATGTAGTTTCTTTCTTTCTTAAGATTTTAAAGTAATTTCTACACCCAACATGGGTATCAAACTCACAGCCCTGAGATTAGGAGCTGCACACTCTAACTGAGCCAGCCAGGCGTCCCAAATGTAATTTATTTCTAGACTGAGCTGTCCCTGCCCTTTTTCCTAAAATAATTGGGAAAATACATCCAAAACCCCAGGTGCCATCCCAGGGGCTGGAGAGGGGTCAGGATACTCACTAGCCAGTCCTTTCACGATGTCCAGGGCATACTGGCTGAGATCAAGAGTCACTGACGCCAGAAGACTGGAGATAGCTAAGGAGGACAGAAAATACACACCATGTCTATATTAGGTATAAATGCCTACTTCTGCCCTACTCCCCAGCCAATGCGCCACACCAAAGCAACCATTCTTCATCTCCATAAAGTCATGTGAGTGGTCACACCTTTGCCCCTATAGTTTCAAGTGCCACCTCCACAACAAGTTCAAACTGTCTAGAGCAGATGTTCTTCACCTGAATGGTTTCCAGAAGGTTCTTGGACCTCTAACTAAAATTGTTTGCAGTATTCCAGGCCGATATACTTTTGTACGTCCTTTTTAGCAAGAGGGCCCATGACTTTCCACATATTCTCAAAAGGGTCCCTGATCTCTCTCCCAAGGTCCCGATGAGGTAAACAGTGAATACATCCTTCACTCCATCCCCACCACTTCTGCGGCCAGGCACCAGAGATGCAACTCATCAGGCAACCCAGCTCCCTCCCACCATCCTGTCTGGCAGCAACCTACTTTCAATAACATTCTCTGGACTTCTCAGTAAGGACTTCTGTATGGTGGGCAGTATCAGATCCTTAAATTCCGAGTGAGACATGTATCGGAGCAGAGGGGCACAGTTATCCTACAAAGAGAAAGGAGTCAGGCACCCAGACTTCATGGGAACAGACCAAGAATACAGGACAGCTCTGAATAAGAATTTAAATGGGATTTAGCTTGTCCAGGTAAGGTCTACTTCTCACTCACCAATAGATACTTCTGAGGCTTTACTTTGCTCATCAGGATGTTCTTCATATAAAAATCCAATAGGGCACTCTACAGAGTACAAAGACTGGTCAGACCAATATTCTGAGTATCTCATCACTGGCCTAAAAGATCCCTTTTGTGGGAGTGCCTCTAAAAACTACAAATCCAGGGGCGCCTGGGTGGCGCAGTCGGTTAAGCGTCCGACTTCAGCCAGGTCACGATCTCGCGGTCCGTGAGTTCGAGCCCCGCGTCAGGCTCTGGGCTGATGGCTCAGAGCCTGGAGCCTGTTTCCGATTCTGTGTCTCCCTCTCTCTCTGCCCCTCCCCCGTTCATGCTCTGTCTCTCTCTGTCCCAAAAATAAATAAACGCTGAAAAAAAATAAAATAAAATAAAATAAAAATAAAAACTACATGGGGCGCCTGGGTGGCTCAGTCGGTTAAGCGTCCGACTTCAGCCAGGTCACGATCTCGCACTCCGTGAGTTTGAGCCCCGCGTCAGGCTCTGAGCTGATGGCTCAGAGCCTGGAGCCTGTTTCCGATTCTGTGTCTCCCTCTGTCTCTGCCCCTCCCCTGTTCATGCCGTGTCTCTCTCTGTCTCAAAAATAAATAAACATTAAAAAAAAAAAAAAAATTAAAAAAAAAAAAAATAAAAAAAAAATAAAAACTACAAATCCATAAAAAATAAAATACATACATGCATACATGAATAAATAAATAAAATACAAATCAGTGCCTAAATTTCAGCATCACATACGGAGGGCTCATTGATCATACCATTCATCATTTTAAAACCTTCCACAGCTTTCCAGAGCTGCTAGGATCCAGTCCAAAGTCCTTGGCCTGGCTCCCAGGCTGCCTGCTGACCTACGGCTACCACTCACACCTCTCCAACCCCACTCACTTCCTCTGCCTGGCTTTCTCTGCCCAAAATACCCCTCCTCACCTCCTGACCTTGCTAACACCTATTCACCCTTTAAGTTTCTTTAATAGAGCTGTACCCGTGACCCATGCTCTCTGTCAGGTGCCCCAATATAGAGTATTACTGCTTCCTTCCCCTTTCCTTTGTAGCTCTTATCACAGATATAATCAGATGACCTATCTGTCTGATGGCAGACTCCTCACACTCAGTTCCCCAGAGGCAGGGATCATACCTCCCTGGATCACTGCTGCAACCCCAACAGCTGGCCCAGTGCTTGGCACATAGCAACTGCTCAGTTGTGGGAGACTAAATCATTACATGAACAGGCAAATTATCATCCCAATAACTATGCCAGGATTCACCCCAAGCCAGAGCTGGAGGGAAAACTTTCCCAGCTCCTCAAACTTCATATATCAGGGAGAAAGGACAGAGTCTCATATGAGAAAACCAACAGGCTTCAGAGAAGGCCAGGGGCTGGGGCCACAAGGACCAGATAAGATCCCCCTCCTCACTTCCAGTGAGTCCACCTGCCTTGTGTCGGTTGACCACATCCATCTCCTTGTGGCTTGTGCAAAACCGCACCAGCAGCCCCAGCATGCCTGCATAGTTCTGGTTGGGTTCCAGGCTGAGAATGGCTGACAAGTACTGCTCCACCAGCCCAGGGTTCTGAAGAAGAAAGTATAAAGCAGGTGTGTCACATGGTGGAGGGTGGCACAGAAGCAGTGTGCACCACCCACCATGCCTCCCGTCACCTCTTTCCACAGCTTGCTGAGCTTCTTCACAGCACCATCGACGGCGTGCCTGTGGGAGCCACCCAGCACCTCCAACAGGAGCAGGCACTGCACCTCGACCTGTCAGGGCCGGGACAGGTTTCAGTCAGGACATGAAACGTGAGTGGAGGCCCCCTGACCCTCACCGCCTGCCCAAGACCTTCATTGGGCCTGCTCAACTCCAGCGAGATCCTCTTCCCTCCCCCACCCCCAAATGGCCCTGTCCCAGAATTACATCTGTTCACTTGAACACACCATTAATAAGTATTTGTTGAGCACCTAGGAGTCAGACAATGAAAACACAGAGAAAAGAGACAGACATGGTCCCTACTTTCATGCACTTTAGAGTCCAGAGAGAGAAAAAGACACTACAAAATAAACACACTAGAATATATAATTCCAGTGAGGTAAGTCTCATGCAGGAAAAGGATAAGCATCCTGTTTCATATCTGCCTTGACTTTTCCTTCATTAATTCCACAAATACTTACTGAATACTGACTAAAGGGCAGGCACGATGCTAGGCACTTTGGATATGGAAGTGAAGACCGACAGGATGATCCCAGACTGTGGAGCTCACTGTCCAACCCAGAGTGAAACACGTAATAGGTGCTCAACTAAAAAACCCCCGACTTTATGTGCCACAAACACCCATCACTGGTGAGCAGTCTGAATTACTACCCTAACAAAAAGCGTGTGCTTAAGAAGTCGGCTGTACTCCATTTGCACATGCACAAAACAACAGGTGCATGAGGTTCTTCAAAGGCCTACTAATGGTCATTTTTGTTGTTTACTGTCTCTTACTATAAAAAAAAACAGTAAACAACAAAAATGGCCACCAACAGGGGATTAGTTATATATACTGCCATACCTCCACTCAGAGGATCAGTAAACAGTCATCAAGAATGAGAAATTCTTGGGGCAACTGAGTGGCTCAGTCAGTTGAGCGTCAGACTCTTGATTTCAGCTCAGGTTGTATCATGGTTCGTGGGTTCAAGCCCCACATCGGGCTCCATGCTGTCAGCATGGAGCCTGCTTGGGATTCTTTCTCTCTCTCTCTGCCCCTCCCCCACTTATGCGCACACGTGTGCTCTCTCTCAAAGTAAATAAATAAACATTTAAAAAAAGGAAGAGAGGGGCACCGGGGTGGCTCAGTCGGTTAAGTATCCGACTTCAGCTCAGGTCATGATCTCGCGATTGGTGAGTTTGAGCCCCGCGTGAGGATCTGTGCTGACAGCCCAGAGCTTGGAGTTTGCTTTGGATTCTTTGTCTCCCTCTCTCTCTGCCCCTCCCCAGCTATGCTCTCTCTCCAAAATAAATAAATAAACATTTTTAGAAAATAATAAACAGAAAAAGAAAAAACCTCTTTATATGCTATGCTGGAACAAATTCTAAATCTGCTTAGAGAAAAAAACAAGGTGAAAGAAAAAAGTATGTTCAGTATGCTACTATATAAGAAACCCTGTTCAGCCGTATATACAGAGAATGTATCCACACACACAAGGAATTAGTATTAGATGGACCCAGGTGGCTAGGGAGGGAAACTGGTGTAGCCTTCTATGTCTGCCCCATTTTGAATTTTTTTTTTTTTTTTAATTAGAATAGCTTTTTAAGCTTGCTGACACCACATTCGGAACTATATTGCTGTTCCTCTCCTGAGAATGTTCTAACCCCTGATCTGGGCATGATTTGTTCCTTCATATCCTTCAGGTCTCTGCTCATATGATGCCTCCTTTGAAGCCTCCTCCCACTGTCACCCTGCACCACACTCTTTCCTTCTTCCTACCTGCCTTTCTGCTGTGTGACCTTCGTCTTACCATTTCTTAGCAGACCTGTGTGGCATCTACCTCCTCCACAAGACTGTAAGCTCCATGAGGGCAAGGTCCTCTTTCCTGTTCCCAGCTCTTACTGCAGCTCCTAGAGAAACTGAATGAACTACGATCTATGTGTATGGCTGACATCGGCAACGAGTAAAGGAAAAACCCAGATTCGAGACGCTGGAAAAATAAACACGGTCTCATGCTCCTGATGCATTCTGTCCCACAAAGACAACACTCCAGAGTTGACCCCTGCCACTCGTTAACACACAAGTATACTTACCTACCTGGGATAATAAGAAATCACTGGAGATAAGCCAAGGAGGGAGCCCCGATAAAGCATCTTAAAAAGATGATTTTGGTAGCAATGAAACCCACACTCTGAAGGGGGTCCAATTCCACTATCCATTATGTATCAGGTTTCAGTGTTCTTACCCTTCAGGCAGTCACTGATGGCCACTCCATAGTCATCCCCAGAGGATTGCTGGGTAAGCTCCCAGGGACGAGCTCATCAATGTGTCTTATTAACAAGCTGCTTCAGGGAGAGGTGCTACAGTTTTCTAATGCCTCTCATTTACCTGTACAGCCCTCTGTAACGTTCCACAGCCCTTTCACACCTCGTCTTGAGCCCCTCTTTACGACAACTCATGGAGGTGGATGGGGTAGGTGGCACTTTTCCCCATTTTGCAGAAATGGGAAACAGATTCAGAGGTTACATATATGGCCAAATGTCATGGCTGAGAATCAGAACCATACCTCGGGTTCCTTTTCTTTTTTTTTAAAGTTTATCTATTCTGAGACAGAGAGACAGCACAAGTGGGCGAGCAGCACAAGCAAGGGAGGGGCAGAGAGAGGGAGAGAATCACAAGCAGGCTCCACGCTGTCAGCACACAGAGCCCAACACAGGGCTTGAACCCACGAACCATGAGATCATGACCTGAAATGAAATTAAGAGTTGGATGCTTAACCAACTGAGCCACCCAGACGGCCCTAGGGCTCCTTTTCAATGAACCATAAGACCATTCCTCTTGCCCTCCATTAAGCATATCTAGATGTTCAAAAGAACCTCCCAATCTGGCCTATTGGGCCACCTCTGGTTAGCAGACATGTTGAAAGGCAAGGCAGAGAAGGTGGAAGAAGCAGGCACAGAACAGGTGGAGAGAATTAAAAGATCAAAACACATGGCAAGAATTCTGTTCCATTAGCCAGTTCAACACTGAAATCCAAACACAGGGAAAGGAATGATTAGCCGGAAAAAAAATAATAATAATAATTTACATTACTGCATTTTCTAATTTACTTGCTTTCTGTCTTCCCTGCTCTGGCCTATCATGTCCTCCACGTATGCCCTGAAGGCAGGAATTGCCCATCAGTGTATTCCCAGAGCCTAGCACCATGCCTGACAGAGAAGCTCAAACACATGTGATGGACAGACGGATGTTATTATGTTGTACTCACGTCCATCCACCAGCATCACACATTTGTGACAATTCAGAGTGCTTGGTCACCAGCACCAAGAAGAGCACTTGGCCAGAGAAGGTGCTTCAACATGTCCCAACTCTGCGCAGAGAGCTGACTGCCACTACTGCAAAGACCCATGGAACCTACCAGTTTGTTCCAGATGTCTCCTTGACGCTTGGCTCTCGAAGGAAAGGCAATGCGCACCAGTAGGCAGGTCCAGGACAGGGCCAGCAAGGCAGCAGAGCCAGTACTCTTACTGCAGGGGGCAGGGAGGCGAAGGATGAGTGCAGAGCAGGAGCCTCCACCTTGGGGACAAATGCTGACCGCGAGGCCCTGCCTGGCATATAGGACCCTCCCTTGACCTACACCTGGAGAGAACTTGAAACTGTTTCCTCATAAATCATCTGTAACAACTCAGGACAAGGAATGCAGAACTCAGCAGCCAAACTCCCACCTCTTAGCACTCAACAACCATAAAAATAAAAAAGATGCTTTCCCCTATTCAAACAGTGTCCAGTGGGCATTTGGTTTCCCTTCAAAATGGCCTTGCTTCCACTGGTTTCCCAACCCTGTTCCTCAGGAAAGCAGTTTGTCCACTGAGCCTGACATCCTGGCTCCTCCCTCCACACAGCAGGCAGACTGCTGGCGCCAGAGTTTCAGAGAGAAGAAAGACAGACATGCTCACACCTGCTCCACACAGGTCATCTGCACCAGTTTCTCCCGAATAGGACCCCGCCAAGCCCTGGTAGGCCACACATTTTATCTCTTTACCTGGGGACACCAGCTTTGGAGCCAATGCCTGAAGACTGCAGAGAGTGCAGAAGGTTCTTAGCAGTGGCTTCTGGCTGTGCCTCAGCCAACTGCTGGATGGCAGCCTGCAGGGCCCTGCGGGAGGCCGCATCTCTAGAGGAATGAATGAAGTGGAAAGGTGAACACTGGGCGCAGGGGCAGGGCAGCTTAGGCCAAGCGCTGGTCTTTCTCAGGAAAATTGGATTGTACTATATATTCCAGTGGATCACAGATGATGGGATTAGGAAATAACCAGAGAAATCCACCTCCTCCTGGAATTCTGGAAGCAGCTAACAAGAGCAAATGAGCCATCAGAGCTGTAAGGACAACACCAACATTTATGGACCACTTACTACGGACCTCAAACCAGGCCAAGTGCTTTTACATGCATGACTGTTTATGGCGTACAGACTCATGACGTGGCAGGCACTGTCCCAGGAGCTTTACACTTACGAATTACCACCTATGAGGTAAACAACAGCACAGTCCCCATTCTGCAGATGAAGAAAACGGGAGGCACAGAGAGGCTAAGGTGACACCTCTCCAAAGCCCAGTCTCTAACCGCTGTCCTGTACCACCTCTCTGCACAAAGGGCTGGAGGCACAGGGTCTTCAGTAGGGACTCACCTGTACCGGTGTAGAGTCAGGCAGAATAATTTGCAGAGCCCTTTCACTGCTCCCTCTGGCAGATCTGAAACCAAAGATCACACACAAATTAATCAGTAGAAACTACTTCATGAGCCCCTGCTTGAGCCAGGCATTCTGCCAGACATAATCTCTACTCACTGGACACTTCCCATAAGTTGGAGATAGAATTCCCTGGAGGAAACAACAGCAAAATCGTACTCCAGAAAAACACCTGGTATAGAAGGGCTGTCCAGTGGACATGTGTTAAAGGAATGAAACTAAGACGATGTTGGTGGCCTCAAAATCTAACATGCTGGCAAGTGACACTTCTGGGGCACTGGGACTATTCTGCCTCTTGACCTGGGTGCTGGTTACACAGGTAGTCAAGTTTGTGAATATTCGGCAGGCTGTTCACTTATGATACGTGAACTCTTCTTTATATAGTTTCTGATAAATAGTTTTTAAAAATAGGACAAAATTTGGGGCACCTGGGTGGCTCAGTCAGTTAAGTGTCCGACTTTGGCTCAGATCATGATCTTGCGGTTCGTGAGTCCAAGCCCCGCATCAGACTTGTTGCTGTCAGCATGGAGCCTGCTTGGGATTCTCCCCCTCTCTCTCTGCCCCATCCCACCTTAAGTGCACGCATGCACTCTCTCTCTCAAATAAGTAAATAAACTTTAAAAACTTAAGTAAATAAATAAAAATAGGACAAAAATTAAAGTATTCTGAGGGATCTGAAAAAGGCAGAGCAGCTCTAACTAGAGTGGCTTCCAAGTTTCTAAGGATACACAAGCTTGGCCTAATAGATTCGTAGGCTACGCAAAAATGGAAAGAAAGGGATGTACATGCTGAGTGGTGTTAACATGAGCAAAAGTGCAGGGGCAAGAATGCACGAAGCCCATCAGGACACATGAGGAGGAAGAAGAGAAGTAGTAACACCCAGGACTTAATCAACACTCACAAGGTGCCAGGCCCTGCTCCAAGCACTGACACACAGTAACTCATTTAATCCCTGCAAGATACTTGTATTACTGAGGTCACTTTAAGATAAAGGAATATTGGGGTGCCTGGGTGGCTCAGTCAGTTAAGCTTCTGACTGTTGATTTCAGCTTAGGTCATGATCCCACGGTTTCTGTGATCAAGCCCAGTGGGCTACTTGGGACTCTCTTTCTCTCTCTGCCCCTCCCCTGCTCATGCACATGTGCATGCTCTTTCTCTCTCAAAATAAACTTAAAAAAAAAAAAAAAAGATAAACATGAGTCAGAGAAAGATAAATACCATATGATTTCACTCACTATGTGGAATTTAAGAAACAAAACAGATGAACGTAGAGGAGAAAAAAAAGAGAGAGGTAAACCATAAAACAGACTCTTAACTACAGAGAACAAACTGAGGATTACCAGAGGGGAGGTGGGTGAGGGTGGGTAAATGGGTGATGGAGAGTAAGAAGGGCACTTGTAGTGATGAGCACCGGGTACTGTATGTAAGTGATGAATCACGAAATTCTACATCTGAAACTAGTATTACACTGTATGTTAACTGGAATTTAAAATTTTTTTTTTTTTCAACGTTTTTATTTATTTTTGGGACAGAGAGAGACAGAGCATGAACGGGGGAGGGGCAGAGAGAGAGGGAGACACAGAATCGGAAACAGGCTCCAGGCTCTGAGCCATCAGCCCAGAGCCCGACGCGGGGCTCGAACTCACGGACCGCGAGATCGTGACCTGGCTGAAGTCGGACGCTTAACCGACTGCGCCACCCAGGCGCCCCTGGAATTTAAATAAAAACTTGCCACTAAAAAACTATATACAGGCCAGCCGAGTGAAAGAGAAACTTTGGTTGTAGCAACAGGGGTCAGTAATGGAAAACCAATCTGTGGCCGGTTCTGCATGCTAGATTAAAGCGTGCAGATGAAAGGGAGAGGGTATGACTGGGGGAATGTAAGCCACTGTGTAAGGCCAACTCCAGCGGGAGACACCAACAGCCAAGGGCTGGCACAGCACTTCATACTTCAGGTACTGAAATGAATGCAGGAGGGGCAGGGACCTTGTCCCCACAGGACCCTAAACACTGTATTGATCCCCTGGACTTGGGGCAATTTCAGTGACCAAAGGAAAGAATGACTAGGTCCAGAAACAGGTTGTGGCTGAGAGCTAACATACACTGGGTGCTTACCAGAGCCAGGCATGGTGTTAAGGACTGTCCACACATGTTCTCATTTACTCCTCACACTAACCCTGTGAGGGAGGCAATACTGCCATCTCCATACTCAAAGCAAGGAAACTGGTTCAGACAAGTTAAGTAATTTGAACCAGGTCACAGAGCCTGAAAGTGGCAGAGCCATGGCTAGAACATAGAGCCCGTCTGACCTGAGCTGAGCCCTTCATCACGGACGGCTGTACTAGAGGTTTGTGACTAGAACAAGCAAGCACTCTTGTGCCAAGTACACTACTGCCAAGTAGATACTCTATCAGCGAGTCTCAGGGTGCAAGTACACAGAGGCAGGATTGAGGAAAGCTTCAGAGAGGCCTCAGGGCCCCACGGGCTGAGCCATGCTGACCATCTGCAACCAGCACTAGACAGCTTTGAGAAAGTCCTCAACTCCCAGCCTGGCAGAAAATACCTTTCCCCACCTTTGGTTAACTCACTTGGTTATCTGTTACCCTAACAAGAGGAGAGGCCAGAATAATTATCACTACCCAATAGCTCCTCCTTAGACTTAGAAAATTAAAAAATTGAGAACTAATGATTTCTTGAGGAGTAGACAACTTCCCACCATCAGCTTGCACATCAAAAGCGACTAAACTTCTTATAAGTATCATTCACCTTGAACAGAAGAACTTCAGGGTGGCTAAACAGTAAAATCATCCTGCAAAGGTCCTGAGTAGTTCATAAACTTCACCCAAACATGTCCAACGCTTTACCCCGTCAAATGGGAAAAGGGCAGTATTCAGCAATTACATAGCAGAAGGCTCAGATGCTATGGCTGGGAAGGCATGTACAGCTGGTACCTTGTCACATGGCAGCCTTTTCTAACCATAATCCTGTTGAGAAAAGTTTCCGGGAAGACTTCTGAAGGTGCCATAAAACTCATACATTAAAGTGTTAACTAAGATGAGAATCTCTTAGAAGCTCACAAACAGGAATGTACTTAATTTACACGCAACTTTAACAAGCTTGGGTAGGTCACCAGGCGACCGTAGGTCAGAAGCAGCAAATGAGCACATGGCTGAAGCAGGCTCTTCACTAACAAGAAGTGAAAGCTGAGGGGAAGGGAGACCCAACTCGACACAGCCATGATTCTCAGACTTCAGCGAATCTAAGAATCACCTAAAGGGCTTATTAATACGCAGATGCTGGGCTCCACCTCCCCCACCCCCACCCGGTCTCTGAATCTGAGTTTCTGCGACGGAGATGAGAATCTGTATGTATCTCAAACAAGTTCTGACATAATGCTGATGCTGCTTGTCCAGGGACCACTTGGGAGAACCAATGCTACACAGTGAAAACACAACAAAAGGTAATTTAAAAGCTAATGAAGATTTATTGGATGAATGCAAACTTTTTTTTTTTTTAATGTCAGTATAGTTAACATACAGTGTTATATGAAGGCAAACTTGTCTTACACATCCCAGTAGTTTGCAGGGAAAGCCCTCAGTTATGGTACAGAATCAGGATAACTATAGGTGCTCAATATTTCCCAAAATGTGTTCCCCAGACCCTGAACTGGTTTTCGGCAAAAGAGAGGTGCAAGGAAAACAAAGGGTTAACGAAAGCTTCATAAAGTTAAAGCCCCTTCCCAGAATATGCTGTGAAACTCCCAGAGGGAAGCAGAAATGTGGCCAATCACCTGTTACCACCTTGCTGACTTCCACGGAACACAGACTGGTGCCCCAAGTCGTAAACAAAATGTTTTTGCACCTAGTAAATTGCCTAATATTGTTGGTATCTTTTAGAAATATTTCCAACCAAAATGGCTAAAACTGTAACAAATCTCTGGTACCTAAATGGATCAACTCTCCACTAACCCAAATGTTTCAGTGAAGGTTTCAGTGCACAGTACGGCAAGCAAACACGGCAAGTGAAGGCAGAAGGTGCTGCAAGGGAAAGAGGCAGCCATGGTTCTAAACAGAGAGTACAGTTTACTTTGAAATGGAATCATCTCTCGGTCACATGGATGGAAAATAAATACCTTTTCCAGCAACACATTTCCCCAGTTCACCGAGGATTTCTCTCCGTTCCTTCACACTGGCTGTTGTCACCTTCCCCGCAAAACGCTTTAGTGTCTCAGAAACCTGTAAAGACCAAACCCACAGAGAAAATTTCAGCAAACTACAAAACAATGAGTGTGTGTGTGTGTGCGCGCGCACATGCGTGCTAGGGAAGCAGGTGCAGAATTCAGTGAAGCTCTAACCAAGGTTTCTCAACCTCCACAATGCTGACATTCAAAGCTGGATAATTCTTTGCTGTGGAGCCATCTTCGTATGCTATAGGATTCTGAATGGTGTTCTTGACCTCTACCCCCCGAAATGCCAATAACAGCATTCCACTCCTCCTGCCTCAGCTGACAATCCGAATTGTCTCCAGACATGTCGAATGTCTCCTCGAGGGCAAAATCATTCCCCAGTTGACATGTACTGTTTTAACCCAGTCAACTAGTCAATACTGATATCTTACTTAAGTTTAGACAGGGGCGCCTGGGTGGCTCAGTCAGTTAAGCGTCCGACTTTGGCTCAGGTCATGATCTCGCAGTTTATGAACTCGATCTCCACATCGGGCTCTGTGCTAACAGCTCAGAGCACAGAGACTGCTGAGTATCTATGTCTCCCTCTCTCTATGCCCCTCCCCAACTCATGCACATGTGCAAGCACGCTCTCTCTCTCAAAAATAAATAAACATTAAGAAAATAAATAAATAAAAAGAAATTTAGACAAAAAAAGGCAAGGCAAAAGGCCAAAACTTCAGGACAGAAAATACCCTTTCACAATTATGTAAATTCTGGTGAGGGCCCACCACATATCAGTGTCTTCCCTTTATATCAGCTCATGTTAACCTCCCACAAGGGGAATGTCAGTATCCTGGCAGGTCATTAGCAGAACATAAGCACAGTGGCTGAAGGGTAGAAGGTAAAGAGGCTGAATCCCAGCTCTGCCTCTTACCAGCTGTGGAAACTCTAGCACCTACCTCGTAGGACTTGTTAGAGGCTAAGGGAGGGAGCCTATGTAGAGCATTTACTCTCCTCTCAGCACAAGGTCAGCTACTACTGCCAACAAGCCTTTGAGGCAGGCATCAGTATCTCCACTTTACAAGTGATGAAGGAGCAGACTCCAAGAGGGGAAGCCATTGCTCAGACAGAGGTTGAGAGCCACAGCACCTGCATTCTTGAAACTAAACCTGAAACCGATAGGTCCATTAACCACTGCTAACCAGTCCTTAGCTTTCAACCACCATCCATGTTAGCACAGCTGCATCCTCCGCACTGGGTGGGGGCAGTTTGCAAATATTCCGGAAAATCTGCTCCTGAGCAATATTCTCCAAGCTATAGAATGGACAAGTCATGGATACATGAGCACTAGAAAAGGCCATGGTAAGACCCAAGTAACTGACATATGGTGCCCTCATCTTTTCCTTCTAAAGTTATTTCAGTGACAGGCCAGGTCTTACAAGTAACATACACAGAGAAGGGTACATAGAGACCTTAATACATAGAGGCCTTATTAGTAAAATACATAGAAAAGGATACATAGAGAAACAAAACAATGTTAAGTTTTTCTTATATTTAAACCCCTGATGTAATTCTACTGGCAATGAGTAAACTCATGCCAAGACTCTGTCTTCCAGGGTTTTGTGATTGTTCCAAGTGATTGTTTTAATACTGTCTTTTTTTATAGTCATACATACAAATAATTAAAGAGTCAAAGTCATGTCAACCATACCTAAAAAAAAAGAAAAGGTCAAAGCCAAAGAATTCTGGGAAGTCTGCTAGAAAACCCAGTCCCTTGCTTTCCCTCCCCAAGAGCACCCTCTTTCACCAATTCTGGCTCATAATTTTGGCAGTTATCTCCATAATCTCTAAATAACTTGCTTGTACTACTACTATTGGATTTTTCCGTTTTATTGCCTTTTACAGTAGCTCTTTCTCCAACCTCACCACACACACTCCCCACTTCCCCAACATAATTCCTCAGTTTCATAATATTGGCCAGCTCTGTTGTCCGTGTTTACATTCAACCTCCATTTAATATACTATGTTTATTATTGTACACAGCTTTATTAACCCTGGAGTTAATAAATGCCCTTTCCCACCTCACCTCAGTCTGCCTTGTTTTATCTGTCCTAATTGACAATTCAACCCCAAATTTTTTGCCACTTGTCTGCTTCTCACTTGACAAATTGTCTGCCTCTTTGGGCAGATCAGGTATTCTACCCAAGTCTGTCTTCCTGAAGAAGTTATCTCTCAGAACTTGATGACCTGCCCCAATTTGGCAGTTGGTCCTCTATACTTGGGATATAGTGTCTCACCTGGAAAATGTACTTTCTTGTGTTTAGATGGAGCACATCCCCCATTTTGTGAAGTCCTTGCACATCTGAAAATGTTCTAGCTTCACACTTGAATTAAGTTTATTTGGATACAGAATACTAGGTTGAAATCATTTTCCCTCAGGATTCTGAAGACATTTCTCGCTGAGCTCCAGCTTTCAGTGCTGCTATAAAGTCCAATGCCATTCTGATTTTTGATCCTTTGTGTGAGACTTGACTTTTCCCTCTGCAAATTTCTAGGATCTTCTCTTTGTGTCTAAGGTTCTAAAATTTCACACCAACATTCTTTGTTGTGAGTCTATTTTCATCCACTGTGCTCAGCATTTTTGATCTGGAAACACACCCTCCAGTTCAGGGCAAGTTTCTTGAATTACTCTGTGGATGATTTCCTTGGATATTGAACCTCCTACTCTAGTCCTCACAGTGATCCTGTTTCACACTCTCCAGAGAAAAAAAAAAAAGGCCAGACTTTTGCCAAGGTTGAGAAAGACAGCTGGGGATCTGACTGCATCTGAGAAAAGCTCTCCACCAATCCTAATTTCACCCCTCCCACTCACCCTCACTTCCAGAGGTCAGTTAATACCACCAGCTGTCAGAGATTCTGCCATGTGAATCAGGTTGCTTCTTAACTTTCCCAACTGTCAGTTTGGGATTCATTTTCCCTGGGTCTACTAAATCCTTCCCATTCAGCACTTCAGAGTTTCTAAAAGTTTGCTGCTGTTGTCTGCTCTCCATTCTCCCAATCCTTGTGGGAGTACTTTTTCAAAACCTTTTAATAGTTTAAGGGGCGCCTGGATGGCTCAGTCAGTTGAGCGTCCGACTTCGGCTCAGGTCATGATCTCATGGTTTGTTGAGTTCAAACCCCACATCCAGCTCACTGCTATCAGTGCAGAGCCCGCTTTGAATTCTCTGATGCACACTCTCTCTCTCTCTCTCTTTCCTGGCCCCACCCCTGCTCACACTCTCTCTCTCTCTCTCAAAAATAAACATTTAATAAATAAATAAAACCTTTTACCAGTTTTAGTAAGGGTTGAGGGGACAACAAAAATAGATGCATAAATACAACCCACTCTCTACCCAGAATTCCCACACAGCTGTCTTTCCAGGTTAATGTTAAATTCTTGGCTATAGTTTCTCTCACAAATATGAACGAACTTTTTAGGTTCAAAGCTCTTCTTTCTCTAAATCAGAAAATGAATGTTGCCCACTTGATACCCCATCAGAAAACTGAAGAAGTGCACACCAAGATATTTCACAGAAGTTTTTTGTTGGTGTGACCAGATGAAAACAGCTGCAAAGTCCACAGGTTTCTCTCGAGTGGCATTGTCCAATACAGAACTTTCTGTGATGATGGAAACAGTTCTTCTGCACTGCCCAACACAGTGGCCACCAGCCACATGTGGCTACCCACACACTGAAACGTGGCTAGTGCAACTGAAGAACTAAATTTGTTATCGCATTTACTTTTAACTAACTTAACTAGCCATTAAATATCCGCATGGCTAGTGGCTACCGTACTGAACACACAGCTCTAGAGAGATGTTTTTGTACTTGAGCATTAATGCTAAATATTCAGTATGTGTCCCCTAACCTCTTCCAAAATACCCAGGAGACTAAGTTTTTCTTTCCAGGATTCTGTGTAACACAACTCTAAACTAATTACCAGCCCCTTGCACAGGAGATTCTCAATACACAACTTGCCAGTGTTCAGGGTAAGTGCTCTCACTCTCTGGCCTCAGGGCCTCCATATCAAAATCAGTTAGTCTCCTTCCCCTAGAGATTCAAATAAGCCAAGCTGTCCTTTAGACATCTGTTTTTCCTATATTATTGCCTTTTTCACTCTATAACTACAAACAAAGCTAAAAGGAAAGAAAAAGTTTTCCCCAGTCCTTCCCTGAACTACAAGGTACTCACTGGTGAAAAACACACAAGGATGACAAGGCTCTTCCAAGGTAGTAACAGTTCTCTTACTTTCGACCCTGGACCTAATAACAACCAACGTATAAGGTGCCCTACTTTATGTCACTGAATCCTCACAACAAGCCTCTACTATAGGTATGACTTTAGTCCCATTTTACAGACGAAAAGACTGAGACCTGGCGGAGTTAAGCAACTTGCCCAGCGTCTCGTGGTAATCGAGCTGGGACTCAAATTCGGATCTGTATAAATCCAAAGGCTATGCTCGAAGTCTCTGCACAAAGTTGGTGCTCGAGAAACGTCTGCTGAATGTAAAGTTTAAGGAGTCTGCGCTGGCCGGGGCTCACTGTTGGAGCGCTCTGGGAAATGCGGCAAAGACTAGTAAAGGTGAACTTCTGCAACTCCAGGCTCGGGGAGGGCCCCGCCGGACAACCGCTGCCGAAGCCCAGGCCGGAGCCCCGGACTCCTCCAGCCTGGGGTCGGTCTGCGCCGCGCGGGCCGGGCCGGACCAGGAGCCGCGAGGGGCCGGCCGGAGGCTGCCCCGGGGCCGCGCCCTCCGCAGCCACCGCCCCCCCCCCTCCGGTACTCCTAGGCTAGTGGCAAGGGCGGTCCGGCCCGGCGGCCGCCGTCCACACCCAGCCGCTGGCCGCGTTGGCCCCGTAGCCTACAGCCTCACCTGCGTGTCCGCCGCCATCCTGCCGGCGCTGACTCCGGAACCGCTTCCGGAGCGCTTCCGGGTCACAGCGCGGGCCCACGCGGCAGGGCGAGGCCAGGCTCCCGTTGGGGCCGGGCCTGGCGCCCCCGGGCGGGAAGGCGGCCGCTGCATCCCTGAAGGGGAAGCGGGGAGCGAGATCCAGAGCCGGTGCCCGTGCCGGGAAGGTCGAGGCCTCTTTCCCGAAGGCCTGCTCCTCAGCCCCGGGGCCTTCTCAGCCTGGCCTCGTGGGAAACTAGGGCCTTTGAGGGTGTGTAAGGCGGTGAGGCCTCCAACCCCCTTCAAGTCGGCAGGTCTTGCCTGGACTCCCCAACGTGGGTCTTTATCCAGTAAAGACCACACTCTTTGAAGAAAGTTTCCTAAATGGCAGAACTGAACTAGGTAAAAGTGAGACAGCGAACTAGTATCCTGAGTTTGTAACCCAGTGGTGGACAATGTGGGAGTTAGTAAACAACGTAGATCTGACTGCCAGGGAAGTATTCAGGAGATGTGAGGCGCCTGCCCGGGGTGAACCTGGTTCCAGGCTGGGAGCCAAAGGGTGGGTGGGATACTGAAGGTAGGAACAGGACCTCATGGTCCATGGGGCGTTTTCTAAATTTTCCGTGTAGATTGGCCAACTCTAATACAGTTTAGTGAATGCGGTCTGCCCAGTTTAGTTGTTGGCCCTCTATTAGCCTATTATCAGTAATGGCGTTCAAACTTTAAAATACGTTTACATCATGATCCAGTACAGATTTGTAACGAGGATTTGTACGGTAGATTTGTAACCTACCCTTTCAGCAATCATGTTTTATCTCTTAGACACTACCTACTCATCATGAATTGGATCACTACCTAGTTTGAAAAACACTGCCAGTGGGGCGCCTGGGTGGCTCAGTCAGTTGGGCGACTGACTTTGGCTCAGGTCATGATCTCATGGTTTGTGAGTTCGAGCCCTGCATTGGGCTCTGTGCTGACAGCTCAGAGCCTGGAGCCTGTTTCAGATTCTGTGTCTCTGTCTCTCTCTGACCCTCCCCCCTTCATGCTCTCTCTCTGTCTCAAAAATAAACATTAAAAAAAAAAAATTTTTTTTTGAAAAAAGAAAGAAAAACACTGCCAGTATCTCAACGGACACTACACCTACCGAAAGTTATCTTAGAGGCACCCAGGCTAGTGGCCAGATGGACATGGAAATAAAAATACAGGGGCGCCTGGGTGGCGCAGTCGGTTGAGCGTCCGACTTCAGCCAGGTCACAATCTCGCGGTCCGTGAGTTCGAGCCCCGCGTCGGGCTCTGGGCTGATGGCTCAGAGCCTGGAGCCTGTTTCCGATTCTGTGTCTCCCTCTCTCTCTGCCCCTCCCCCGTTCATGCTCTGTCTCTCTCCGTCCCAAAAATAAATAAACGTTGAAAACAAAAATTAAAAAAAAAAAGAAATAAAAATACAGTTAGGGGTGCTTGGCTGGCCCTGTTGGTGGAGCGTTAAGACTCCTGATCTCAAGTTGTGTCTTTTGAGACCCAAGCTGGGTGTAAAGATTACTTAATAAAATCTTGGAGGGGCACCTGAATGGCTCAGTCACTTGAGTGTCTGACTTGAGCTCAGGTCATGATCTCTCAGTTCAGGAGTTCGAGCCCCACATGGGGCTCTCTGCTGACAGCTGAGCCTGGAGCTTGCTTTGAATTGTGTCTCCCTCTCTGCCCTTACCCCACTCGTGCTCTCTTCCTCAAAAAGAAGCATTCTTAAAAAATAAAAAGTAAAATAAAACCTTGGGGCACTTGGGTGACTTAGTTAAGTGTCTGACTTCAGCTCAGGCCATGATCTCACAGTTCAGGACTTTGGGCCCCATGTCAGGACTTGGGATTCTCTGCCCCCTCTGTTCATGATCTCTCTCAAAATAAACTATTTAAAAAATAAAATTGGGAATGCAAGCTGGTGCAGCCACTCTGGAAAACAGTATGGAGGTTCCTCAAAAAACTAAAAATAGAACTACCCTATGACCCAGCAATTGCACTACTAGGTATTTATCCAATGGATACAGGTGTGCTGTTTTGAAGGGACACGTGAACCCCAACGTTTACAGCAGCACTATCAACAATAGCCAAAGTATGAAACGAGCCCAAGTGTCCATCGATGGATGAATGGATAAAGAAAATGTGGTGTGTATATACACACACACACACACACACACACACACAGTGGAGTATTACTCAGCAATCAAAAGAATGGAATCTTGCCATTTGCAACTACATGGATGGAACTGGATGGTATTATACTAAGTGAAATTAGAGAAAGACAAATATATGACTTCACTCATAGGAAGACTTTTAAGAGACAAAACAGATGGAACATAAGGAAAGGGAAACAAAAATAACATAAAAACAGGGAGGGGGACAAAACATGAGACTCATAAATATGGAAACCAAACAGAGGGTTACTGGAGGGGGTGTGGGAGGGGGGGATGGGCTAAATGGGTAAGGGGCATCAAGGAATCTACTCCTGAAATCATTGTTGCACTATACACTAATTTGGATGTAAGTTAAAAAAAACAAAATGTCACCACCTTCAAATAAAGCTCTACTATTTACCATGGCTCTAGTTTCTAGTATACAGCACTGTGAACCTCAAAATGCACAAAATGGAAGAGTCCAGAGACAAATTTTAAGAGAAGTAAGCCTTTATTTCCTTGTTTCACAAATAAAGCTGGCTGAATTGGTTGCTTTTGGTGATTAGTCAAAGAGACCAAATCCCATATCCTCATCTGATTCCTCCGACTCTTCCTTTGCTTCAACCTTGGCTGGGGCTGCAGCAGCAGCAGGTGCAGCAGTGGTGGCAGCGGCCACGGGGGCAGCAGCCACAAATGCAGATGGATCAGCCAAGAAGGCCTTGACCTGAAGCAAGGGGAAAAGTTCATGATCAAAATGGTCATCCACAATCCCTACTACCCACAACCCCTCAGTTCTAGTTAAATGGCCAGTAACTTCTAAGCCATGGACACCCTCCCTGGAAGTGATCAAGCAAGACAGCTTGGCTATGGCCTGGTGAGTTTAGGCCCAGCCCTTAGCCCTCAACTAACTAGACCTTCTTTGGGTCTCTGAAGTCAAGGATACACCTCCACTGCCCCCCAACTTCTTAAATATACTCTTTAAAAAAATGTATCTGCTTTGGGGGTGCCTGGGTGCTCATTCAGTTAAGCATCTGACCTCGGCTTAGGTCATGTTTTGTGAATTCGAGCCCCACACTGAGTGAACTCAAGCCCTGCTTCAGGTGAGCCCCATTTCTCCCTCTCTGCCCCTCGTGAGATTCTCTCCCTCTCTCTCTGCCCTTTGCTCAGGTACGCCCTCTCTCTCAAAAAAAAAAAAAAAAAAGTATCTGCTTTCTAAAATACAATTAAAGCACAACTCAGCAGACTGTCGTCCATTTATCCTCCATTAGGCCCCCTGTGGTCCTAGTGGGTTTTTACCTTTTCAGCAAGTGGGAAGGTATAATCAGTCTCCACAGACAAAGCCAGGACCCGCTTATACCCATTGATGATAGAATGGGGCACTGATGCAACAGTCGGGTAACCTATCTGCAGACATACACTGGCAACATTGCGAACACCCTATGGAGGGAGAGAAAAATTACATTTCAAGGGAGATATCTTATAGACAAGACCATGAGGTCCAAGCAAATTTCAACAGCAGACAAAACTTGCTAAGTCAGCATCTTCGCTTCACGCAGACACTTCACCTCGTACTAAATGCTTCTGGCAGGGCAATTCAGATCCAGTTATTTACAAATGCTTTTACCCCTATTCCCAACATGAGTATTTCCTGTACCATAATGAAGGCATTTACTTAAAAAGTCACCATTTTGTGAAAATCTGAACAGTTAAGATAAGCATTCAACTGTTACAAAAAAATGTTGAGCCAATTCCACCTTAATTTCATCCACTAGTGAGATCTCCAAGCAGACAGTTAATGGTATATATAATTCCAATTTTTCATTTGTCCAAAAAAAAAAAAAAAAAAAAAAAGGAATTCCATCTTCCTTTCACCTTATTCATCAATTAAAAAAATATTTTAATGGCAAAAACTAAGCAAGATGTTTCCACAAAAAGTCAGTCCTTCCCAAACAGGATTCTAGCAACACGTGTATTACACCGTCCTCATTTTTCTCATTTCTCCTTTGACTCATGACTCTATGCAAAATCTCATGACTTATTGCAGACCCTAGAATTATGGTCCTCACTCTGCGACAAGTGCTGTTAGATGGCTTTATACTCATTAATTCACCGAATCCTTCAATAATCTTGTATTATTATTGCTGGTCTACAGACGAGGAAACTGAAGTAAACAAAGTATCTGTCTCTGGTTACACAGCGAGTTGCAGCTACATAGCCAGTATGACAAGTAGCTTCAGACTGCAGCTGAAGCTCTCAACCATTAATGTACCAAGGACATGGACAGCATGTACCTCCAGGAAGCGAGAATGCAGGGTCTCCTCTGTGATGTCAAGCACTTCAGGGTTGTAGATGCTGCCATTGTCAAACACCTGCTGGATGATCAGCCCAAAGGAGAAGGGGGAGATGTTCAGCATGTTCAACAGTGTGGCTTCGCTGGCTCCCACTTTGTCTCCAGTCTTAATCAGCTGCACATCACTCTGAAGAACAAGGTAGGATTAGCAGTTAACACCTAGACAACCAGCAGGTCCACAGCAACCAAGCCCCCACTTACTTGCACTAGCAAGCCAAGCCCACTCACCAGGATTTCAATGGTGCCCCTGGAGATCTTAGTGGTGATGCCTAAAGCCTGGAAGAAGGAAGTCTTCTCGGGCCCCAGACCAGTGTTCTGGGCTGGCACAGTGACTTCACATGGGGCTATGGCACCAGCACGAGCAGCAGCTGGCACCTGAACGAAAACAGTAATGAGAAGTCTTCTCTCCACAAATACAAGTTGAGTACGGTCAATTTTGCTTTCAAGGAGCCAAAATTAACGACAAGATCTCTTTAGCCAACCCAATTCTCCCCTTACCTTATTAGCCAGCAGCATGTCCCTGATCTCAGTGAGGTCTTCCTTGGTGAACACAAAGCCCACATTCCCCCGGATATGAGGCAACAGTCTGCAAAGAGAAGTTTACAGAAAACCGTCACCTTTCAGCACCATCCTTCTCCAGGGAAAAGGAGAAGGGCACCGAGAAGGGAAGACAAAGATGCCCAAATGAATTAACTGACTTCTCCAGAGCTGGGTTGTTCTCCAGATGCCCTCGGATGGCCTTGCGCATCATGGTGTTCTTGCCCATCAGCACGACAGCCTTCCCGCGGAGGGACATGCGGATCTGCTGCATCTGCTTGGAACCTACATTGTCTGCTCCCACAATGAAGCATTTTGGATAATCATCCAAAAGTTGCTATGAAAACAAGCCAGAAACGAACGATGTTTAGCAGGAGGAAAAGAGGAAAAATAGCAAGAGAAACCAAATCCCACAATCACTGACTTCCATCTCCCTTCCTTCCTTCTATGCTTACGAAACGATTCAGAAACTGGGACAATTTCTTCCACCAGGAGCCACCTGAGTTGTAAAACTGACAGATTTGTCAATCTGTACCCTGAATATGTACAGTGAAGATTAGGTCTCTACATTCAATCCCCAAATTTTATTGTAGCATTCATTTCTAATTTTTCCCCAGTTATGAGGCATGTTTCTATCCGTTAAATGGCTGCATCAACAGAAAAAAAACATTCTAAACAAGACTAGGCTTGCAGCATTTTAAACAAGACAAAACAAATACAACAAAACGTCACTTGCATAATCTAGGTTGTAGATGTGTGATTCCTAGACAATTCTTTTAAGTTCTCTGTATGTCCGAAAACTTCCAGGATTAACAGGGGAGACTAGGTTAAGCTCCACAAGGCAGCCTAATGCACAACAGCATGGTCTGGGTTTCTGGGAAGACCCACCTCAAGAGCACTCAATAGAATACACCTGCAAGATGTTTGGTATCTTGACTGACAACACCTAAATATGCAACAAGTTGCCACTTTATTATGAGTTATTCATTGCCTCATTCGTTACAAAATAGAGGCAGAAGCGCAAAACCACAATAAGTGCTATTTGTAAGCCAGACAGACCGGAATATGAATGCTGTCATCTTAGGAACCAATTAACCTGCCTGAACCCGTTTATCTGAAAAAGGGGGGGGGGGGGCGGTTGGGGAGGGCGGGTAGATCTCCACAAACTGTGGAAATTAAATGAGACTTTCCTAAAATGGTCATTTAGTAGGTGGCACCAAGGAAGTGCTCAGCACATGACAGCTGATCGTCCCTATTGGTGCCCAAGGCCCAAGCAGCATAATGCGCGATCGCGACCCCCCCCCCCCCCCGGCACTTACGATGATCTTAAGGAAGTAGTTGGACTTCCAGGTCGCCCTGTCTTCCCTGGGCATCACGGCGGTGCGTCAGGGATTGCCACGCAGGGTTTAAAGACGATGTCACTGAGGAAAGAGAGGAGCTCAGGCAACCCTCCGCCCCGACACCCATCCCCATGGCCTTGCCGGACTCCAAACACAAGGCCTACGCAGGGCAGGCCACGCGCGAGCGCCCGCCAGCCCGAGCTGGGGCTGCCGCCGCCATCACCGTCGCCACCCCTCGGGGAGCGCAAGCCACCTCCAAGGCCCCAGCCCGGACAGGCCCGGACCCTGTCCCCCACCAGGATCCCACAAACACCCCCCAACCTTCCTTCCCGCCGCCGGTGCCCGACACTACACCAGAACCCACACGAACCTCTCACGAGGACGCCTGGAAAGAGGAGGGGCGTGCGCCGGCGCACACCTTTTATATGTGAATGAAGCGGCCAATCAGAAGACGCGGACAACGTCCCCGGCTATTGGCTGGTGCCGCCGCCCGTCTGGTGACGCACAACTAGTGTAGATCGCCATTGGATGATATTGCTGCCACTCCAGCCAAAGGAAAGCCTTCTTTAAATAAAGTGGTTAAGAAAGGCGCTGCCGGGTGTCCGAAGGCGCTCTGTCAAAGCGGCTGCCCTCTGCTGGGCTGGAGCTGCTTGTGTGTGGGAACTAGAGCTTGCAAACTGAGCGTTCAAGTTTTTTCCTGCCACCTAGCCAAATCGCAAACTAAACAGTACGATGTGGAGCTAAGAAATAATTGCATATGCTTTAGAAACAGCATAGTCTCTTGTCTACAGTTTTTTCTTCCCCCTACCAAAACAGAGGAATCTTTTAAAACTTAAGTTAGATCATTTCTCATCTGCTCAAAACTCCTCAAAGCCTTCCCATTTCCCTCAGAGAAAAAGCCTAAAACTTAAAACTCCCTACAAGGTCCTGCATGATCTGCTCTGGACCTACCCTCCTATAATTTATTTTCCTACTGACTCATTCGCTTCCACCAGACAATGCTCTTCCCTGTTTTTCCAGAGCATGCTCCCACTTTATGGTCTTGCAGTAGTAGCTAGTCCCTCTTCTTAGAAGGCTCCTTGCTGGTATCCACAGAAGTAACAACTCCAAGTCTTGGCTCAGATATCATGCACTCAAGGAGGCCTATGCTGATCACCCTATTTAAAATTACCCCCAAAATCCACTACCACTACCCCCACTCCTTCATTACTCTGTTCTTTTTTTTTTTTTTTTTTTTTTTTTGGTAGCACTTACACCTTTTGTTTGCTTTTTGTTTTGTTTTTTAGCACTTAGACTTTATAACACAGTATGTAACTTATTACGTTGTTAGTTGTCTGTCTCTCCCCACAAGAATGCAGGCCCCACAAAGCAGAGACGTTTATCTTATGTCTGGCACATAGCAAGCATATAATAAATATTTGTTGAATGAATGAATGCAAATTTTGCAGTCAGAAGACCTGGACCCATACCCTTCGTCACTTACCCTTACCCTTACCCTTCTTACCCTTACCACTTGCTAACTATGTCATCTTAGGAAGTGATTTCACCTTACTGACACTGTTTCCCTTTCCTTAGCTGTAAAATGGGGATAATCAAGTATATACATTCTAGAAAGAGTTGCTATGAGGATTAAATGAGATATGTAACACATATCTTAACAACAATCCCTGGAATGTAGGAGGAAATCACTAAATACTAGTTTATTTTATTATACATTCATTCAACACTTATTTGAATGTTTATTTATTTATTTTGAGAAAGAGAGAGAGGGCGCGCACGCAGGGGAGGGACAGAGGGTGAGAAAGAGAATCTTAACCAGGCTCCAGCCTCAGCACACAGCCCCATGCTGGGCTCCATCCCATGACCCTGAGATCATGACCTGAGCCGATATCAGGAGTTGGACACTCAGCCGACTTAGCCACCCTGATGCCCTCAACACTTATTTGAACACTTGTGCTATATCCATAGTTTTTTGTTTTTTGTTTTTTGTTTTGTAATGATTGAGCTTAGATCCTAGGGCAGAAGCATGTTTCTATCTTCACCCTTTTCACATGGCCAAGTTACAAATTTCTGTATTTTTGTTTCAAAGTTTCCTAGTGCCTCTGATAACCAGCTGTTTAGAGGACTGTTGGAGTCAATTACTGCCAAGCTCCCTTTCTAATGACAATGTATTACTGCATGCTCAGCATTGGGCTAAGTACTTTGTGCACATTACTGCTGTGAATCTTTGCAACAATTCCCTGAGGAGGTACAGTATTAGTAATTCCATTTATTGGTGAGAAAATTCACAGAGGTTAAACAACTTGCCCAAGTCCTTCAACCAGTAAGCAATGGCTTGGGGTGTGGGGCGGGGTGCCTGGATGGCTCAGTAGGGTTAGCATCCAACTTGGCCTCAGGTCATGATCTCCAGGTTCACAAGTTCGAGCCCCACATCTGGCTTGCTGCTGTCAACAGGGAGCCTGCTTCAGATCCTCTGTCCCTTTCTGCCCCTTCCCCCTCATGTGCACATACTCCCTCTCTCTCAAAAATAAATAAATATTTAGAAAAAAAAAAAACACCAAAAAAAAAAAAACAAAAACAAAAACAAAAACCCAACAACCCCAATGGCTTTGGAACTAAAATCTAGGAGCAAGTTCAAAGCCCATGGGCCTCATAATGCTATACAGTCCCCTCCAAACCCTGAGGCTGTTTCTCCCTAACCTATACTTTTCCGTGTATATACATACTCATATGGTACCTTTCCAAGGACATCCTGGCTCTGATGATATAAATATCATCTCTAATTGTAGTACATCAATATAATGGAATATCATGAAGCCATTAAAAATGATGCAGATCTATATTGACACGGGAAAATACTCACAAAGTACAGTTGAGTGAAAAAGCAAATCAGTGAGAAAGCAAATTACAGTAAAGTGAGCCATATACATTTCTATAAATAAATCCAGCATGGTCTGGAGGAATAAACCACCATTACCTTTGGGTAACAGTTGAAGGTAATTTCCACTTGAGCTCTCTGTGAAATGGTCAATCTAGATTCCAACTAGAATTCAACATGCTGCTTTTTGGAAACCCATTGGAGAGAACAGGTAAATCCCGAAGCAGCTAGGGGAACAAAGCTATCCAGGAAGCTCCTAGGGCCCAGGACTGGAATTCTGGCTCAGACCAGGAAGGAAGCATGCAAGTATGGATATGACCACCGGAGGGCACTAGAGACCCATCCTCAACTCTAAGTCCACCAACTTCTGTTGGGAAGGTTCCCACCCCACTCCGCCCCAGCCAGCAAGTCGGGCGGCGGTGGGGGCCACATCTGGTCAAAGCAGGAACCAAGGCATAGGCAAGCCCTGGGTTCACATCCTGCCTCTGGGCTCAGAGAATTGTGTTGTGCACGTCAGTTCTCTCTGAACCCCTTCCCTTATCTATAAATGAGTGTGAGGCCACCCACAGACCCCATGTGAGGATGCCCTTCAGGGAATCTACAGCAAAACTAAGGCAGGGGCTGATCCATGCAGGGCCCAACAGCACTGCTCTCCCTGCTTTTCCTCACCAACTGCTGAGAAAAGAGCCAAGCTCACGCAGGGATCCCATCTGTTCCGGGGGCTTTTTGCCTCAAGTAGGGGAACATCACTGAGTTACTCTCATACTATGGTCTCCATGAATCCGCGGAGGGCTTGGTCTCTTTTCTGGCACTAAATTGTTACCTCAGACAGGATCTTCCTCACCAAGAAAAGGCACTAGGCATAGGTGAAAATAATGGCAAACTTTATTGGCATAAGTCACAGAAATTGAAATGGGGAAAAGCCAGGTTAAAAGTTTACAGAGAAAAAAAAATAAAATAAAATCCTCAAATAACCATTGCCCCAGAAGGTAGACCCCAGAAACCCCAGTACCCCTAAGGGAGGGGCCTGGGGCCAGTCACTGTAAACAGAGCAATAAGGCCTATGGGTGGAAGTGGAGACATCAGACCTTTGGAGGGGCCTGGCTGACCTCCCAGACTGGGGCTGCTCCTAGCCCTGTCTCAAAGGAGGGGGACCCTCTTCTGAGACCCCGGCACACTCAGTCTTTGCTATGAAGCTAGTGGAGTGGTCTGGATCATCTTCACGTTAGACCCCCGCCGGGACCCCTTCTGCGGACCTGGAACGCCAGGCTTGCCTGTTCCTGTTTCATCCTTGGGGGACAGAGCTCTGAGGGCTTCCTACTGCTTTAGCAGGATCCTGTCCCCTCTGCCCGGAGTCCTATCAGGCCCCCTTGCAACAATTTTTGGGCCCTTTTCCCCAGACCTCCAGTCTCCAGGGAGGGCAGGGGAAATTTGGGGAAATGCGGGGCCCAGTGGAATCAACAAGACCAATGGTCAAAATCAGATACCAGCTTTCCTGAGAAGGCAGAAGAAAAAGCCAGAGAGAAGCAGTGAGGAGGCCGAGAATGTTCGGCAGGTTCTCTTTGCTGCCAAAAAGTTCACAGGGGAGCAGATGCTCCTGATGGCTTACTCAGACAGGAAGCAGCACCCCCAAAATGTACTTTCCCCTTCTCCCCCCTCAGGAACAGGACAGATGAGGTTCAGAACTCTAGGCCCCAAAGGGCAAGACACCCTAAGGCCAGTTTCAGTTAAGAGCTTGCTGGCCCAGGTAGTAAGGAAGGGGTTTTAAAATACAGCAGTTTATATAAAACAGTCCTGGTGAGCTGTGAAGTTAAGGAAGGGGAGTCAGAGAGCTGCTCCGAATTCACCTGCTTGTGCTAAGAAAAAATAAAATACAAATTGCTTCCCCACCCCAAGCCCTCAGTACAAGGCAAATGCCATGCCACGGCCATTGTCACCAACAGGACAAGTGGCCATGGAGGAGGAGAGTACAAAAGGGGACATCTTTAAAATCTCTTCAAAATCATTTTGTATAGAGAAGTAAAAGCAACTCAAGACGATATGAATTCAAACCTCAGTGTAGAAATCTATCAAAGTCGGTACAGTGTCCAGGCACGGGGCAAAACTCCCCACCTCGCGCCGTCCCAGAGACGGAGGAAGTGACTATAAAACATTATTGCTGAAGAGGCCTCTCTCAGTAGAACCAGAGCAGTTATGGGGGGATGGGGGGAGCAGGGGGCAGTTGCCCAGGCCTGGGGAGACTGGAAGGACAGGAGGAGCACAAGAAACCTTCTGGGTGGCCCCTTGACCACTTCCACCCTTGGGTAGACAGATTTATGCTGGCATTGTCTGAAGGGAGCTGGGTGTCCCCCAATACTCTCAGGACAAGGATAATCAGGTCGGGACGGGGTAAGAAGGATAAAAAAAAGACCCCATCAGACCCTGCCTGCCCTTCCCCCTGGCTCCACTGCCAAAACATGAGTAAGAGATGGCTCCAGTGTCGGGTGCTGGCATGGCCAGGCGGGTTGGTGGGGACACACGTCCAGGGAGGATGAAGAGTCGGCAGCCTGGGAGGGGGCTGCAGGTGGAGGAAAGCCCAGAGGCTCTGGCAGGGGAAAGAAGAGTGGGCCCTCTTGCCATCCTGCACCAGCCGAGGACACGGGTTCCAGTTTCGATCAGGTTTGCCCCTTCACCCCTGGGCAAGGCCTCTGGGTCACAGTAGCAGTTGCGGGGGGAGGGGGGGTGGCTGGGCCAGGGCAGGGGGGGCCATGAAGGGTGCCTAGCAGAAGAGCTTGAGGAAGCAGTTCTGACAGTAAGGCTTGTCGTTCTGCTCCTTGAAGGTGCCCTTGTTGAGCTGCTTGAGGCAGAAGGCACAGACGAAGTGCTCCGGATGGAACTTCTTGGCCATGGCGGTGATGCAGCGGCCTGTGATGGGCTTCTGGCAGCCAGAGCACAGTGAGCCTCGCCGCTCGTGGTAGTGCACCTCACAGTAGGGCTGCCCATCGTGCTCGAAGAAGCTGCCGTTGACGAAGGGCGTGAAGCACTCCTGCCAGGCAGAAGAGGGGGGTGGGGCACAGGAAAGGGGGCTCAGGCTGGGACATCTGCCACTGGCATGGGCAGAAGTCCATCAAGGTCATGACTCCCCCTTGCTGAGCGTTTCCTATGTGCCATGTGCTGCACCAAACGCTCACTGGATTCTCCCAACAGAGGAGGCAACTGAGACCTAGAAGTTCAGTGACTTGCCTACAGTCACACATCTACTAAGTTGCAGGGCCTGGATTCAAACACAGGTCTTACTGGGCTCCTGGGCAAGTGGCTATAACATTGTGCCCAGAAACCTACCTGCACACTTGGGTGTCAAAGGCACTGAGAAGTCTTGCAGCGAGCAGTGTTTTCCAAACTTATCTGGTCTGAAAGCCCTTGCTGGATCTCTAACATCTGTGGACTCCCATTACCTCCAGAATGCAGTTTGGAGACCATGGCCCAATATTTCCACTGAGGCTGCTAAATGCTTGATCTCATTTAATTCTCACGTGCCCTTCTACCAAACATGACCAGTGCCAGGGCCGCCCACCACACAGGACAAGGCTTGGGGACATGTCTACCTTATTCCTCTTGGTTTCTCCCCGCCTCAGTATGAGCTCTGGCCCAGGATCCACTGGACCTGGGAACTGTACCCCCTATCTGCTACCTCTTTAATGACGCCCAAGTTAGATCCAGAGAGCATCACGGGGGGCGGAGGGGTGGCCTTCTCTCCCCACTGCCCGCTCCCAGCTCCCTCCAGACAAGTAGGCCAGGGGGCTCCCTACCCGGCACACAAAGCACTCGGGATGCCAGAGAGTGTTGAGGGCCGAGATGTAGTTCTCCAGGATGGCCCGGGCACAGCCACCACACTTGGGCGCGAACATGTCAAAGTAATCCTTCCGGCAGTAGGCCTTGCCGTCTTTCTCATGGAACCCTGAGGAGCAGGGGTGTGGGGGACAGAGTTAGGGCTTCCAAAGGAGAAGCCACCCTGACTCTCACATCAGCAAAGTCTCCTGCCCCTGCCTCCCCAGTGCTGGGGATGGGGGTGGGGGGCAGAAGGAGGGGCAGCAAGGTGGCCTGCCTGCCAGTCGTACCTTCGGGACCAAAGAAGGCTCCACACTGGGCGCAGAAGAAGTGCTCAGGGTGCCACGTCCGGTCCAGGGCTGTCACCACTTTCTGTGAAAGCAAAGCGTGGGCCCAGAGCCCAGTTGCCAACCCACTGGACAGATTCCACAGTGGAAACTCACAGGCAAGACCCTCCCACCCCCCCCCAGCCCATCCAGAGATGAAGTCTCTCCTCACTGTGCTTGGATTACTACCGGGAATTCCAATTCACTGAAGGAAATGACATGCCCAACACACTCTCTCTCCTGAATCTTCACATGGTAAGGTTAAGGTCACAGGTTGTACTGTGACCCCCATCTTATAAGAAAAGAAACAGTCTCAGAGAGGTTGAGCGTTTCCCTAAACATCACACAACAGGAGAGTGAGGGCACCAGCATGCCACTCCACTTATCAGGGTGGAGCTCCAAACTCCTGGGAGCTTCCCCAGAGGGACTCTGGGATGGAGGTGGAAGGGAGGCAGAGGGGCCCTGAATCCAGCCTGCGCTTGAATCCCAGCCCCACCATTTCCTGGCTGTGTGAGCTCGAGCATAGGAGTGACCTCTCTGGGCATCAGATGGCACGAACTATAGCGAAGAAGCAATGTGCCAGCACGGCTGCCCTCCCGCCACGCCACAGGGACTCACATCCAGGATGGGACCGTTGCAGTAGTAGCAGCGTGGAGAGAAGAGGTTGTGATAGTCCTTTTCACAGTAGGGCTGCCCATCCCGCTCAAAGAAGTTCCGGGATCCGATCTCCTCTTGGCAGTGGGTGCAGACAAAGTGCTCCGGGTGCCATGTCTTTCCCATGGCGGTCACAACCTGAGGAAGGAGGCAGAACACGGCTCCGGGCCCTGGCCTGCCGCGGAGCACCCTCCCCTGAGGGCCAGAGGTCCGACCACCTGCAGCTCCCTCCCCTCTCCACCTCGACCTTCATCACCTGCCCGGCAATGGGCTTCTTGCAGGCCCCGCAGACCCCTTTGGCAACCGTGGCGACCCCCAGTTTGTTCAGGTCAGACTGCAGGCTCCCCAGCATACTATCCAGCTGGCTTCCAGGCTTTGGAGGCCCCCCAGGGGGAGAGCTGCTCCCTGTCTTCCCCTGGGCCATGAACTGCGGAGACAGGGAGAGAGGTGGTCAGGACTTCCAGGCTTGGGGATGACGTCTGCAGCACCGCGGCACTGGGGGAGTTTCTCCCTCCTGGACATTTGGGCTGATAGAGGCAAGCAGAGCCACCTCTTCCAGGGCCTCCAGAGCCCAGAGGGTGGGAATGGCATCCACAAGAGATCCTGGTGGTCACAGGGGTTCAAGGCACCCCACCGGCCTGACCAACGTCCAGAAAATGGGCAAACAGGACCCTAGGCCCCCAGCCTCAGCACTGACCCCTCCCTCGTCCTGCCCTTCGGGACTGCTCTGCCTGCCGTTCGGAGGCCAGCCGGCCGCCCATGCTTCTCCATCCGCAATCTGTTCCAGGCCCTGGATCTTGGGTAGGGGAGGAAACGAGGACAAGAAAATTGTTTTTAATTAAGGAAGAAAGAAAAAGAGATCTTGGAATTGGACCATTTCACAAAAGGGAATCTAAGAGAGATAAGAGATCCCGCCCCCACCCCCCAACTGGAAGTACCAAAATAAGGAGGAAAAGCCTAGAGAAGGATGGCCCAGGCAGACGTGAAGAAGGGGAGAAAGGTGAGCCAGCTAAAGGCACAGACACAGGAAAGGAAGGTGACTGGGGCCAGGAGCAAAGAGGCCTTCCAGATACTGGTCTAGGGGCTGGAGGGAGAGAAGGCTTGCTTTCCCTTCTGGGAATGGCTTCCTCAGAGGAGGGTGGGGCAGGACCAAGGGACATCAGGAAGGAACAGGCAGAGAGAAGCCCCACCGGGGAGCAAGAGGACAGATGACATCAAAGGGCTGGGAGAGTGAACGGCAGATTAAGAGAGGGTCCCGGCTCAAAGCGAGGTCTACGGAAGGACTGTGGTACTGTCCTGACGTGTGCACAGGGGCGGGGATGGGGGAGTGTGCCACAGGGTATGTGTGTGTGTGTGGGGGGGGGGGGGGGCCTGCAAGTGTGCAGGGGAGGGACAAGGCCCAGGCAGCAGGACGGGGACAGGGAGGCCTGCCTGCATCGGGGGGAAGAGCGGGTCCTCGTCGGTCTGGCAGCCCACGGACCTCCAAGTTTGGGGTACAGGAGGGGGAGGGGTGGGGCCCTTCACACCCTCCTCCTGCAGCCCTGCCACAGCACTCAAGTCCCCAGGGGAACCTCGGCCAAGAGCGGAGGGCCCCAGGGAGGAGGGGGTGGGCAGGCTGGGTGGGGGAGAAGGGCTGCTGGCTGAGGAGTCTTTACGCTGCTGGAGCAAAGGGACAGGAGGAGGAGAAGCCAGAACAGAGAAGGTTCTTCTCAGGGGAACAGGGGAGCCAGGAGGGAAGACGACCTGGGAAGAAGAAAGGAGGGAGAGAGATGAAGCAGAGCAGAGGAGCAGGGTGCGGCGCCATCCCCAGGCTCCCCCTGGGCTTTCCCACCCTGGCACCAAGCATGAGGTCATGAGGCCATGAGGCCATGAGGCCAGCCTCACCAGGCCACAGGGTGCAGGACCCCCTTCCCCCCACCTCCCCGCACACCCCACATCTCCCCTCCAGCCATCCTGGGGAAGAATCGGGATGCCTACTGCCCTGACCCTGGCCCTGGCCCAGCCCCGGGCACCTCCTCGCTACCTTCTCTACAAGCTGCCCCCCAGCCCGCCTCCCTCGAGGCTGCACAGTGATGATGACGCCCTCAGTCAGCCAGTCCTCAGCAGAGGCCCCCGCTGCCCCCGCTGCCTCCTCTGCCTCCGGCTGGATGCCGAGCCGACCCTGCAGCTCTGCGATGAGCCGCTCCTGGGATGGGGTCCTGCTCAGGGTGGCGGGGTCCAGCCGGCGGCGAGGGGAGGGCTCCCGGGACATGGGGTGCGCGTGGCCCGTCTCCCGGCTCCTCCTGATCACAGAGCGGATCTGAGGGGGGAGGGGGAAGCCGTCACAGTCCCACTCTGGGCTCAGCCGATGCTGCTCAGTCCACACTCAGGTGCCCCAGGGAAGAGGCAGGACAAAACTGCCAGAAAAGAGCCAAGCTGGGGTGAGGTGGAGGCAGGGGGCAGAGCAGACTCCCTCCACCCAGCGCTCACCTCCATGTCGGCAATGACCTTGGGCAAGACACTTCACCTCCAGGGGCCTCAGCTTCTCTATCCTTGAAATGGGGTTAGAGTACTTTCTTGGCTGCCTTACAGGGTTGTCACATTATTTGAAAGGATGTTAAATGGACATTCTTGAAAAGGCATAAGGCTCTTTTTTTGATCTGAAATAGAAAAACGTGATCTTTCTTCCAATAAATCTTTTAATTTTTTCCTTATGTATATTATAACCTGCTCGTTTGTAGTGGTTTTGGCTTTTTTGTTTTTGTTTTACTTTGTTTTGGGAGAGGACATAAAATTTTAATCACGCAAGAAGCACATAAAAACAGTAACATTAGCCGTGGCTTATTGAGGACCACATGCTGTATTCTCAGCACTTCACAGGCATTATCTCATTTAATCCTCTGGACAACCTTGGGGGGAAATGGTCTATTATACCCTCATTTTCTCTCTCTCTCTTTTTTTTTAAGTAGGCTCCACACACAACGTGGGGCCTGAACCCACGACCCCAAGATCAAGGGTCGCATGCTCTGACTGAGCCAGGCAGGTGCCCTATTACCCCCATTTTAAAGATGAGAAAACTGAGGCTGGTGGGGGGTTGCCCAAGGTCACACAGGGTAGCAAGTACTGGAAGCGCAGTTTATATTCAGTACTATCTGGTTCCAAAGCCCATGCTTTTAACCATTTTGCACACATCACATCAGAAAGGAGGAGCCCATCTAAAGGAAAAAGCCTTAAACGAGCAAGAGGCGACTGTCACTAAGAGATCATTCCAGGGCCCAGAGAATTCCACTGCTGAATCCTGGTCATCAGGGTCACAGGCCACGCGATCTTCGGATTTGCTGCCCAAGCAGACATGCAGAGTGGGAGGCTACATGCGGTTAGGCAGGAGGGGCCCACACTTGGGCCGGCGGAGGACCATGCCTAGCAGCCGTGCGAGCTTGCGCCTGCCTGGCCCGAGGTGGAAATCCTCTCAGTGGTGCTGGGCGTGTCCATGACCACGGCAGGTGGAAGCTCCGACTGTTCCCTCCTGGCAGCAGCTTCAGTGACGCCCTCTGGCCACCTGGGGGTCTCAGGTCCCTGGGTTGGCCTGACCAGGCTTCCCTTCATGAGTGTCTGTCCACCTAACTGCTCCTTGCCAACTGGGGCCGGGCCGCTGCTTTCCAGCTCCCCTGGCTCTGGCTTTGCCCTCTGCTTCCGCTGTCCACATTCCTTGGTGAGACTCCAGGTATCTGGGAAGATGGCCTGACGGTCCACGGCCACGACAGCTGGCTCAGTTACTTCCTGGAAGCTGCATGTGGCTCCGTGGGGCGTCTCAGGCCTGAGCGCCTCCAAAGCCCATGGCTGCTCCCGAGTGGCAGCCACGGCCTCCTCTGGGTACAAAGGGTTGGCCAACAGCCCATGGGGAGCTCCAGGCTCCTGGGGACCTATACACCCAGCTTGGCCGGGTAGCGTGTGGCGGGGGGGGCCCCCGGAAAGCTCACTTATAAGATTCGGTAGAGCTTTCCAAACCTGAGTCTGGCTCTCTGCACCTAATGGCCCCAGAGACCCCTCCACAGAGGGAGACCCTGAGTTGGAAGTATCAGGCGTCACCCGGAGGCCAGCCAAATCAAGCCAGTTGGGAGCCACAGGAGGTAGAAGGCCCCGTCCATTATCAGTGTCCTCAGAGCAGAGGACCTCCTGGCTGGGACTGTGGCCTCCAGAGGAGGGTTTGGTAATGGATGGCAAGAATACAGAGGGCCCAGGAGGAGGAGGAGGAGGAGGAGGAAAAGGAGGAGGAGGAGGAGGAGGAGAACGTATGATGTGTGGGGATGGAGCTGGTTTGGGCAGCAGCTCTGGGGAGCTCAAGGCCACAGCAGAGGAGCTGGTCTGGAGGAGGAGAAAGACAAAAGACAGAAGGGAGAGGAGAGATAGACGGGAGAGGGGAGGAGAGGCACTCACCGCAAGGGATGGGCTTGGGCTAAGGGCTCTGAGAGCCACCATCAACACTGACCTAGACTATGCCGAGGTGGCTATGAAGGTGAAGCATGAGGACTGGCCTGAGAAAAAGACCCCAGACCCCAAAAAGGTGTTCCTGGGCTCCACATCCTTGGCTCCCGTCAAAGCCATGCCTGTGGGACCACCCCAGTCAGAGTAGGTACAAGGGAGAAAACGCTATGGAGAAGTGGACCACAGGAGACAGGTGGCCAAGGAGGTTAGCCCAAGCACCGATCGAGAAAGAGTCGGCCGCAGGCAGCTGCCCTGCTCTGCCAAACCTGGCCCAACGTGGCTGTCTCTCCCAGACAACCTTACCCTTCCTATGGCCCCCAAGACCTTGCTCTCGGGGCACAGCTAGAACCAGTGCAGCTTCTTGTAGGACACTACGACCCTGGCTGTCTCAGAAAGCAAAAGGAGCCTAAAGGGAAGGAGGGCAGGGCTCTCCAAGGCCAACACCAGAGTCCAACACCCTAAGAATCTGACAGTGGCTACTCACCACTTAGAACCGTGAGGGTCACAAGCCCAGATAGCTCCCATCCCCCACTGTGAATCCCCAGCTGGAGGGACTCTTGGAGGTACCCTCAGGGCCAAGAGCACTCAGACTGCTTGCTCCCCTTCTCAGATTCCCTGTATCATGCCCCAAAGGTCTCGGGCAGACCCACGTGGAAGGATGAAGTCAGCAACTGTTGGAGATCAGTCAATATCAATCCCCATGGAGGAACTGCATCTTCTAAATAAAACATCTTGGGCCTGGCAGGCCCAGGAAGCCCAGGATGGGAGGGGAAGGGAGGTCTCGTGCAGAACAAGCCCAGTAGCCTGACAGGTTAAGACAGAACCTATGGGGACTCAGAGGCTTGTGGAGGGTTGGGGAGAAGGATAGAGGGAGGCTGATGGCTGGAGGCCTATGGATTCAGGAGCCAGAGGCAGAAAGAAAAAGGACGTGTTGAGGACAGCTAGCCAGCGTGGGAGACGGGACTCCAGGGCAAATGACCTCTCAGGCACAGGATCCCAGTCCCACATGGCCCATCAGAGAATGCCCTCCCCCACTAAGAGCAACCATCAACACAGAGCCCTTTGTCCCAGCCTCCTGATCCCCTTGCCTGGGTGGCTGGGAGCTGGGAGCAACCCGGGAGGAAGGAATGTCCCTGCAAAGTGCTTCTCTGCCTTCACAGGCTGTGAGGCAGCCCAGTCCCCATGAAGCCTGGCCGGACCCTCCCTCTCCCACATCCCGGCAAGGCCAGAGCATTTCCAGGTCCCCGGCTCAGGGCAAGGCACCCAGACGCTGAGGGACTGAGTTCTGGCTACTCACACTGAGGTACAGGAGGAGAAGAATGAAGGGGCAGGGCTGGGGAGAGGAGGGGTCTTGGGCACCTTGAAATCCGACAGCGAGGCCATCAGCTCGTCCAGCTCCCTGGTGGCAGAGGAGGCCGACATGCGTGTCTGCTGCTGGCTGGAGGTGGCTCTCTGAGGGCTGCTCACCTCGCCCTGGTTCACAGTGATGGCAGGGCTGCAGGGCAGGCACGGCATCAGCGAGGGCCCCGGGGTCAGCTCCACGTGCCCCCAGAGTGGCCCTCTCCTCTTCAGGGTACCAACATCTCTGCTCTCCCAGCGGGGTCCTCCCGCCCCTGACTCCACAGAAGCCTGCCAGCTCCCGATCTCTCCTGGGGGCCAGAGCGGACGTGAGCGGCCGGCTCGGGAGAAGGGAGGGCAGCTCAGGGGGCACCTTCCCCAGAAAGACACCTCTGGGCCTCCCAAGCCGGCTTCAAGCTTGCCTGTTAAACAAGCCCAAATGGGATAAAGGACTTGTTTATCCCTTGCGTATCCCCCACGACACTGGATGTACATGTGAGATTGTTCCAGCAACACAGTAACAGCAAGAAGAGCTGACATTCAGTAAGCCCTTACCACGTGCATCATGTGCTATGAGCCAGAAACCATTCCAAACACTTGACACGTATTATTGGCTCTCATCCCATTGAGGTAGGTGATCTTATCACCATTGTCCTATATCCCTTCATCCCATTTTATAGACAGGAAAACTAAGGCTTGAGAGACGATGCTTAGTAAGCACAGAACCAATATGTGAACCCTTATAGTGTGGCTCCAAAGCCTGTGCAGACAGCCGCTAAGCTATGGGCGCCCTTGTCATGCACAATGTCATCTTTTCTGATAGGTGGTGGTTCACTGGAGGCAGGAAGGGTGTTCATGGGACTCCACTAACCCCCCAGCGCCAGGTACGGGGCCTGGCAAAAAAGAGGCACTCGCAGAGGGAATGGGTGACAGCTCGGCTAAGTGGACAGACACCGGGGCATAGGCACTGGCTGGGTGAGACCTTCCCTGCTGGGAGAGCCCGGTGATACTCACACTGGGCTGGGCACAGAGCTCTCCAGTTCATCCAAGAGACTCTCCACACTGGGCCGCACGTCCTCCAGACCACGGCCCCCATTCCGCTTGGGCTTCTCTTTGGTCAGGGGCCCAGCTTTGCCCCCCAATGGGCTGTTATTCTCCGGGATGCCACAGTGGGGGCTCAGAGCCCCAGGCAGTGGGGGGCTGGAGTTGGCCTCATCTTGGAAGAGTGAGAGAGAAACGCTGGTCAGCCCTGACCCCTCTGGGGATCCAGAGGCCAGCAGGTGGATCTGGAGGGGGCAGGAGGGTGTACAGGGATTCAGTCCTACCTGCAGGGAAGCCTGGGGGGTTATGCTGCACAGCGTTCAGTTCCAGCAGCAGGCGGTCAAGTTCAGAAAGGTTGCTGCCCAGGGAGGAGCTCATCACTGTGGGTGAAGGCTCGGCAGACTTCTGCTTGTTGGGGAAACTGAGAGGCAAAGGGGAGGTCACAGTGAGAGGCGTCCCACCCCCGTAGTTTTGGTGGCCTCCAAATTCTCAAGGAGAATAAGGCAGAAGGCGTACAAAGTCTCCCCCCCAGCAAGAGATTAGAGAGGGAGGAAGGGATGTGGTAAAAAGAGAGGAGGAAAAAGTCTTGCCTCAGTTCCTCAAAGACACAAGGTGCTGTGACAACCCAACCCTGCTGCTGCGTGGAGATGGCAATGCTGAGGCCACCGGGCCAGTCCAGAGGCATTAGGAGCTGGCCGGGAGCCTCAGGGCCTTCTGCGGGCCGTTGGAAGCAGGAGGGGAAGGAGACAGGCAGGCAGGTACCAGGGCAGTACCTGTAGACGTGCTCTTCCTCACCGGCGCGGGGACATGGAGGGCCGCCGCCGTCCTGGGGGACGGAAGCACTGGAAGTTTTGGCACTGGAGCCGTACACAGGTGACGGGGACTGAGGCTGCAGGGAAGAGAACGCTCAGAGCCTCCCCCAAGGGGAGGAGAAGGAAGAGCCCGAGTCACCCCCAGGAGGTTCCTGCTCACAGACAGTCTCACCAGGGAATTTCCACTCTGGCTGGGAGACAGGTGATTAACACTTGGTCACTTGCCCCCTCACGTGGCATCTGGGAGACCTGGATATTTCCTGGCCCCTCTCCCTCTCCCTCGACCCCATTCCTCCCCCGGTTCCCCAAACGCCTACAGTCCCGAAGCCTCTGTTCCCTGTCTTCCCAGCCACTGCCCCCACCTTACCTGCTGGTGGATGAATCGGGAGGCACTGGGCTGCCACTGGTCTAAGGGGTCAAGGATCGTGCCATTGAGGGCCTCACTGGATGGGGGTGGAGGGACAGGGGGCGGCACGGCAATCTCCTGGTATGTGTGGTTTCCAGTTGGGTATGAGTAGGGGGTCTCCTCAGACAAGAACACGGGCCGTTTGGAGATGTGGGAGGTGGTGGACTCCAAGTCTGCCAGCAGGGCGTCTGTGGAGAGAGCCGGTAGGAACCAGGGATCCTGGACCGCACGGTCCAGCGGCAGTGCCTTTCCTGCTTGCTGCACCCAAGAGTTAATGACTTCTGAGCACCTGCCCCACCCCTGGGAGAAATAACCAGCCTCAGGGCAGGAAACTGTCAGCCCAGACCAGTCTGGCTAAGAACCAGCTTCCAAAACTGACCTCTTCTCCCCAGCCCAGGACTGAAGGTGCCATGGAGGCTCCGTGGGCTGCCTTTGGGGCTCTCCTACCTCTGGCAGTCAGGCACCTGTGTTTCCTGCCGACAGGGCTGTGCAGCTGGCTGGCTGGAAGTCAGAAATGCCTGCCTGGCACTCTGACTTCACAGGGCAAGGCGGGGAGAATGGGCGGGAGGGGCCACACGTCACGGGGAGGGGCCCAGGCAGTGCCAGGTCCCACTTAAATTCCAGGAGCTTAGGCTTTCTCAGTGCCCCCCCACCCCGACTAGAGCAGTCCCGGGGGTGTGGTACCTGCCTTTCTGGCTAGGTAGAAGTAAAACCCCAGGCTCCGAGCTCCTCCTGAGACTTCTGGGCAAGGCTCTGGGCTACTGGGGTGAGGTACGCGAGGAGGTGGGGGCTGGTCGAGGCTGGTGCAGTGTTCCCCACCCCCTCAGCCAAGCAGGGGGCAGGACTGCTCTGTAGGCTGTTTCTGCGGAAGCCTGGCAAGCAGCCTGGCCCCAGAGGCTCCAGGGCCCCACTACTCTGCTTTTAACAGCAGCAAGGGAGCCGAATCGAGTACAAGCTTCCATTACTCTGGCACCAGGCAGCCAACAGGGGGGCCCTGGATCTCCCCAGTCCCCAGACGAGGGAACAGCTGGAGGGGCAGGAGTAGGAACTGTGGAAAACCCCCCCAACTTCAATCCTCCCCTCCTGGGACCCTCAACAGCCCCACAGCCCAGAGAGCCTGGCCCCAACACCACACCCTCATTCCTACCATGTTCAGGGACTTGCTCACTCTCACTTCCCTGCCGACCTGCTGAGGGTCAGGAATGACGCTCAGTCCCTGTGGGCCTTAGGATATTACATATCAGAAAGCAATGGCTGTGCCTACTGCCATTTACTAGTAACAGGCACTGTGCTAGGCACTGTGTGTACATGGTCTGTCTGTTAATCCTAATCCTGGATAAACCTGGAATTCTGATCCTCCCTTTGCAGATGGGAAAAGGGGCTTCAAGAGGTGATGGGGCTTTCCCAGATAACAAAGCCAGTGACAGACAGGACTGTCTGGCTCTTCAGAAGCCCCAAACCCCAAAAATCTGGCCTGCAAGAGTCTGCTGGGATCACGACATGATGCCACATTTAAACAGCACAATTTCCTGAATGTCAGCGCCCAGGATCAGAGAGCTACCAGTCTCATTCTTCCTAATGGCTCTGTCCCCAACCCTACCCCAGCTCAGCAGAGGGAAGCAAGGGGGGCCCACACCTTCCCCCAGGTGCCTGCCCGTCCTCCCACCCCCAAGGCTGGCCACACCTACCCCTGGCCCCTACCCAGCTGGTCAGAGGGGGAGCTTGTCACAAGGCCCAGGACCCTGGGGCCAGTAGCGCAGCACAAGGGTCTCCTGACTTCCAAGGAAGTTCCCGCAGCCCCCTCCCACTCCGGATCCTCTAGGAGATGTCTGGCTTCCTGTCTCTACCAAATCAGAACTAGAGACAGTCAGTGTGCACCTAGGTAATGACAGAAAAGAACCCAGCGTCCAGGGCCAATCCCAGTGGCCTCTGCACAGCCGCACCTGCTGCCCTGGCTTCACGCAGCATCCCCATTTCTTCTGGGCCCAATCCAGCAGGGGCAACCCCCAGCTGGAAAACCTCAAAGGGCTCCCCAGAGCAGGCAACAAGTTCAATACCAGTGAGACTAAAAGGAGCAGCTGCCATGCTTGACCACCCACCACATGCCAGGAGCTTTACCTGTGTTCCTTCCCTTCCTCCTCACAGCAAAACTAGCACGGAGGGGAAAGTGAGGTTCAGAGAGGTAGATAGAGTCACGTCCCCATGCTGCTGAAGCTTGCTGCCATGACACAGCCAGGATCTGAACTTGGCTCTCTCAGGCTCCAAACACTCAGTAGAAGACAAATGGTTAACCCATTCCATCAGACCCTCTGAGTGAGGGCCTCCACTGCCCTCTGCCTCGAATACCCCACCCCCCTAGTCATGAGCTGACTCTAAGTCTGGTTTATAATTTCACTTGTGTGCTTTAAGTTTATTTACTTATTTTGGAAGCAGGGTGTGTGTGTGTGGGGAGAGAGAGAGAGAGAGAGAGAGAGAGAGAGAGAGAGAGAGAAACCAGTGGGGGAGGGGCAGAGAGAGAGGGAGAGAAGATCTGAAGCGGGCCCTGTACTGCCAGCAGCGAGACCAACGTGGCGCACTTAAACTCACAAACCAGGAGATCGGGACCTGGGCCGAAGTCGGACGCTTAACCCACTGAACCACCCAGGCGCCCCTCACTTGGCTCTTTTGAACACTGATACATCTATTGGTCAAAAGGAGCAGCCCTAGGGGACAGAAACAAAAGATCCCAAGAGTTCAAGTCTCAGTTCCTCTATCTACTATCTACGGCCAAACAGCAAATCCCTTCACTTCCTTGAGCCAGCCTCAGTTGCCTTGGCAAGCGTGATTCCTACCTCACAGCACTGGTGTAAGATTTATATAAGCCAGCAGATGCTACGCTACATGGGAAGCTACAAACATCAGATCTTCTTTGTTTTGTGACATTCTGAAAAACATCTTCCTCCAAGGAGATCAGGGTAGGATGCAAAGTACTGACTTCTCCTACATGTTCTATGGGTAGAATCTGGGCAAAACATGACAAGGGCAATCTGGAAGAGAAAAACAAAGTGATGAAGTAACATTCAGAGTGAAACCTGTGTGGATCCCTGGGAGAGAGCACATCAAACTTGCGTCTATCTGAGTGAGAGAGAGAACACACGCGCAAGCCAGCAAGCCACAGGGCCTCTAGTGTAGCTTCCTTCTCTCTCTGCACCGTCTTTGCTCAGTGACTGCACAGGACTTGGCGTCACTGTCCCCCCACAGGCTCCCCCAAATGCGTCAAGAAAGGGAGCCAGGAATAGAGGAGGCAGCCAAGGAGGACTCTGGCCTCTACTTTGGATTCCTATGGGTGCAGAAGACTGCTATGTCCCCATGGCCTAGAAAACGGTTACAGGCCAAAGTCTCCTTGCAAAAGCTTGGCAAACTCCTCCCCTGCTGAGTAAACAGAGGCAGCAGGAAGAGGACTGATCAAGGGAGTCCACTTGCAAGCAGCACCACATGGGTGAGTCCCCCAGTTTTCAGCTACAGCTACTGCCTGGTACTTAGCTCTAAACACCCGGGGGCCAGGCTCAGTGTTCTACTCAGATCCCAAAAAAGGGTTCAGAGAAAATGGTGCCCATTGGAACACTTTCCCCCCTCCCAGTGTTTGTAGAATACGTTCCAGATACACAGAAGCAGGATCTGAAGCAATGGGGGCTCCCTCATCCAGGCTAAGGAAACCTTCAAACTTCCTCAGCATCTCTCCACTAACTTTCTGGCTCCAAGCCTGAGACCTCCAGAACAAGTCAGAGCCACTAGGAGCACCCAAGCCACTCTGCGGAAGGAGGCTCCCCCTGGGGCTTCCCGTTCCTTTTCTGGAAGAAACCGCCCTACATTCTGCAGGCTTTTTGCCTCTCTGGGCCAGCTGATGCATGTCCTGCATTTCCATCCAACGTGTGTGTCGGAGGAGGGTTCTCCTCTCTAGGTAGGTGAGGGAAGGGATAGCTGACTCGGTGCAAAGACTTCCAACCCACCGGGGGCAAAGGACACCCAGCTATGCCCTGGCGAGGAAAGGGTGCGGTCCGTCCGCTGCTTCCCGCCAGAGGGCGCTACTGGCCCGTCAGCTTCCTGCCGCAGGCAGTAACCAAAGGTAAACTCGGCGCAACCACCAAATTTTCGAGCCGGGGAAGACCCGGGAGCCCCCGGTCAGGGGTTCCCTGGGGAAGCTTCAATCTCGAGAAAGCTCAGCTGAGCTGGAAGGAAGGAGCAGCTACGGGAGGAGCACGAGGAGGCCTGGGTGCCAAACCTCTCACCCGTGCCTGGGGCACACCATTGGAAGGCGCGACCCAAGAGTGACGCAGCCCCGCGAGGGCCCCGGAGACCCACAGGGACGCACGCCCCTCCGCAGACGCAGCGCCAGCGGGCGCCCCGTCCCCACCCTGCGACCGCGCCTGGGCCCAAGCAGCCGCTCAGATCAGAAGCGCCTTCGGGTCCAGAGGCCGCTCGGAGGCTGCTTGGGGACAGGCGGCCTGGGTGGCTCGCAGCACAGGGCCGGGCAGAAGCGAAGAGGCCCTTCCCGGCAGGCGGCAGGCGGGTCGAGTGGGGAGGCGGGTGGGGGGGAAGCCTCGGGGTCTGCAGCCCCGAGGGGGTTAAGACGCAGGCGTACCGGCTGGCTGCCCAGGGAGGGAGAGGAGGATAGAGGGGCCGGTCTGCCCGCATTCCAAGATGCAAGCTGCAGCTGCGCCCCTCACATTCCCAAACCAGCCCGCGGACGCAGGACAGGGGCAGCCCCGGCCCTCCTCATGCTCCCCGGACTGCAGCTCTGGGGACCCTGGCTGACCCACTGACACACGACACCGTATAATGAGTTAAAGAGAATCAATGAACCCCTCTTCAACCTCCACCCCCAATGAAGTATAAAAACAAGTGAGACTCCTTCACAAGCCTGGTTTCCTCCTACCCAAGCCCTGGCCACCTCTGAGTGTGTGATAAAGACTGTCAAGAGCAGAGCTACAGCTGGACAGATGCCAAGAGATAAAGGTCTGTCCACCAGAATCCCTCAGTGTGGGGGTGGGGGGTAGGCGGTGTGGGTCAGGGAGGACCCACAACTGTTCTAGTCTCTCCTCCCAGGCTCCAAAGACACTGATGTTAGATCTTGCACAGGGGTACTCTGAGTCACACACTCTGCTCAATGGCCGAGCTGCTCAGCTGGGCTGCTTAAAGGTTCTTGTGCCTCAGTTTCCTTGTCTGTCTGATGGGAATTCTACCATTTTACTCACAGGAGCAAGGATAACATGAGAAAATGGATACACAGTGCTTACTTAGCACTGTCCCTGGAGTAGCACATACAGTACATTGCTAAACTTAGGGGAGCCGGCTCCCAGAGAGATGGTTAGCCCTGACGGGGCAAGAGAAAGCACCTCTCCTTCTTATCCCGTGCCTGAAAGGATGCTGCTGCCATCCTGGATGAGGGTTAGGGGCACCACTCTGTGGAAAACAAAGTCACCCTGCAGAAGCCTCCCCACCTCATCCCCACAGATGGGGCAGGTATATGTGGGGGCATCATCCCTTCCCAGAGCTCACAGGCTCCCCCTGCCAGACTGGCCCCAATGCTGGGCCCCTCGCCACTCCTCTATCGGCAGAGCTAGGCTGAACTAGAGGAGGTGGGGGTCCCCTGGCCACCTCAAAATGCCGTGTATTCTTGAGGCCTGGCCTAGGAGAGCCCCCAGTAAGAATTCAATCTTTTCAAGACTGCTCACCCACCTTCTTTCTGCAGGCCTTAACTCAGCTTTCGTCACCCTGGGCGAGGGCTGGCACAGTTTCCTTAGGAGCTGACAAGCAGAAAGAAGGAGCAGCAGGCACCACCCTGAGAGCTCCGGCACAGGCAGCAAGAGGCTGCCATGGCACAAGGGCCTTCCTGACAGCCCAGGGCCAGCTGTGCATCCCTGCCATTTAACAGGAGATCAGGCTGGCTCAGCAAGCTCTTTTCCCACCGTCTATCCTGCTGGGTTCAGAACTCTGGGCCAGGAAGGTTGCAGCCCCCCTGCTGACCACCTGCTTGGGGCGGCTGGCCTCAAGTGTCAGAGGAGAAGCTGCCCAGCCTTCCGAAGGACGCCCAAGCTCAGGGATCCAAGCAGTGAGCAGGCTCGGCCCTTCCTAAAGAAGTTGCTATGTAAACAGCAGGAACAGCTCCTCAGGGATGGTCTCATCTCAGCCCCTTTGCTGAGACTCTTCCAGATTAGGAAGGAGAGTAGGACAAGAAGGCGGGTCCCCCTTCCCCCAGCCCTGAGCACATGAGCAGTTAGAGCAGAGGTAATCTAATCCACAGCGGGGTACTTTTACATGGTGAGTAACTCCCCAGGAATGGGGAGCTGGGTATATTTATCCTGATAACTGTCCTCCGAGGAAAGACAGATCTGTGACCAGTAAGGGCCAATCCACAATTAGGCTAGATCTGCTCTGCTCCCACTGGGCCCAGGGACCCAGGACCTGGACACTGACTAGGAGGTCAATCTCCTGGAGAGGCCTTCCCTGCCAATTTGGGTTCTTGTCCACTGTCTCCTCTCCAAGAATTAAGCTCTGGAAGCAGGGGCCTGGGCTATCTTGTTTGATGCCTATCCCCAGCAGGCAGAATGAGAGAGCCTATGAGGAGAAGGAAAATGGGGAGCAGAGAAAATGACCAGTGAGAGTAGGAGCCAGGACACAAGGATTCCAGGCCCAGGGTGCCAGTCAGCAGGTCAGACCACCCACATAGGTCATCTTCTCTGTCTATAAAATGGGCAGAACCCAATCTGTCCCCATTCCTGGGAACAAGCTCTAGGGAGGAGATGATATAACTTCAGGTAAGACTTATATAGCACCTTTGAGCTCTTTGGAGTTTGTCTGAATCCAAGGTATTGCTATTATCTGAATCCCAGACAGGAACTGCTCTCCCTAAGGAGATGGATGAGAAACAATCAATACTGTAGTGATATTTAAATATTTAATAGCCGTGCCTGGAGGTTATGAAGACTTAGCCACCATTCTCCTTAGCTGACTCATGCCTCACTCAACAGGAACTGCCATTTTACTCTCCCAGCCCTAACGGAAGTGTGGGCTGGGGGTGACACACAGGAAACCAGGGGAGAAGGCCGAAGTCCTCCAATCTGCTGCGGGGAAAGTTGGGAGGTGGCCCTCTGCAGAAGGAATTTCTTCCCTGGGCTTCCCACATGCCAGAGGAGGGTGGTTTCCTGTCTGCTGAGGAGCCCTTCCTTGAAGAGGCTGAGACAACATGAGTGTGCCTTGCTGGCTGGGTCACCTTTACTGGGTGCCTGGCTTGCACCCAAGGTCACAGAACACAGAGTAATCCGAGACTCAAGAGAATAAAGGCAGAAAGGCAATTCCAGAGGTCACCCTGAGCTCCAAGCAAAAGCCCAACGGCCCCATCTGCACCAGGCACCCACACAGGGCCCCCCTGGTCAGGCCCCTGGCTGCTACTGAGGCTTCCCCACGCAGTAGCAAATGGGAGGAGGCGCCCAGATTTACCCTGCACACCTCCCTGTGGGCACAGGGGCAGGTCCAGGCTGGCCAGACCCGCAGTCTCTTTTCTATTGTAAGTAACTCATCCCTCTGTCCAGGATCAGTAGGCCCCGCCCTCCTCCAGAGGTCCCAGAACCACCGTGGATGCATTTCATTGGCCAGATTTCCTGCACCTCGTTGGGTCATCCTGAGACTGCATTTTTTAAGGTCAAGCTACGGCCCAACTCCAGGCCCATCCCACAGTTCCTTCAACACGGATTTACATACAAAAAGAGGCTCAAACCCGGGAGGCTCAGGTGCTGGAAATTTTCTCAGCTATTCCACACCCACTCCAATCCACTCCTGCAATCAGGCTCTTCCAGGGAAGTCGGTCTGTTTTCGTTCTGTTTCTGTTGCAGGGCTGTTGCAGGACTGTTGCAGGGCGGGGCTGCTCCATGGGCCTCTCAGCCCCGCTAATCACCAACAGAGGTTAGGAGGGGCTCAGAAGTGAGTCATCTGCCCTACAGAGACCCGAACAGAAAGTTCAAAAGTTTGCCTGTTCCGAGGATGCGCTGTAGTCTTCCCAATGTTTGTGGATTTCATAGCAGTCATTTCTTTGCCAGCCAAGTTCTGATCAATAAATACAGCCCAGGGATGCCTGGGTGGATCCGTCAGTTAAGTGTCTCCCGATTTCAAATCAGGTCAGGATCTCACAGTTCAGGAGATTGAGCACCACGTCGGGCCCTGCGCTGACAGTACAGAGACTGCTTGGAATTCATTGTTTCGCTCTCTCTCTCTCAAAATAAATAAATAAATGACAATTAAACACACACACACACACACACACACACACAGCCCAAGGTAGCCACAGAACAGGCCAGTGCTTCCTGATCTCAGGCAACCAGTTCCCTAGTTCAGCTCTCTCGCACCTTTCGGGTTCTCTGACAGAAACCCTAAGAGCCACGGCGGGTGCTTCTCCCTTCACTGGCTTCCTTTCTTTTCAACAGCTTAGACCAGCATCCAAATCCAGGCTCAGTCCCTTCGAAGCTTTGCCTGCATCCCCCTGCCCAGGTCCCCCCTCCCCCACCCCCTGTGCTCTGACTCTTCCAGCAAACACCAGCAGTGTGAACTTTTGGAACTTCTGTGTGTCGCCTTGCCCACCAGACCACACACCCTATGTTTCTAGGAACTCCCTTCCTCCTCGCCAGATCCACAACATGAATACCCCCAGAAGCCTTTCCTACAGTGAGTGCCTGGGTGCCAAGCAAGGAGTCACAAAGCTCAGCCGCAGGTGGCCCTCTCTGCCTGCAGGAGAAGATCGGAAGCCCTGGGGTTGGCATTCTTGAGCCTCTCAGAATATGGCCTCAACCTAGCCTTTACCTCCTCCTGGAGCACTCACTGCAACCTGCCTCTGCAGACAAACTGGGCCCCCTCTTCCCTTTCCCCAGCTGTGTGCCTTTATTCACAACATGCCCCGCCCCTACCATCTTCTACAGGGATATCCATACCCCCAGAGGACACACGGAGCCAGGGGGCACAGGAACCACCTCAGGATAAACAACCTTCTGAGGATCAAATTTACTCAGGAGAAATTTAAACCACTGCCCTTAAAGAGCAAGGCTACCTTAAGGAACCAAATGCAAAATGCAAATTAATTGTAAGATAAGAAGTGAGGCTTCAAAGAGACTCTTTGCATATGCACTCAGGGACTTTGGTGAAGGAGTTTTAAGCAGAACCACAAAGCCACCACTGTCCATACCACAAATTTGGCTGCTCTGGTGGCACTGGGAATGGGGACAGTCACATAGCTCTTTGTACACCCTCTGGCATCCGAAGCCACAGGCCTCCAAGCAGTGAGGCGGAAGGGTTAGAGTCCACCATTCACCGGCCGGGGTGGCAGTTTACTAGATCATTCTGGGCTTTAGTTACTCAGAAAACTCCTAGAACATGTGGTACGTAATCAATGACAAAACATGCAAAGGCACCTAAGGGGTGGGGAGAAGTTCCTCTGCCCTCCCACTGTGACACAGAGGGACACATCTCCCTTAAGGAAGGGGGTAGGGGGAAGTGGAGCCAGGGATAGCGGCCAGGAGTGTTGGGAGCTATGACAGGTCCATCCCTAACTCAGGCCTCCTTGCTGATCAAACCACTGACCTCACCCCTCCGTGCCTCATTCCTCAGGCTCATTCCAAGTCCTCCTTGGCTGAGCCCAGAAGCCTCCCTGGCAAGCCAGAGGCAAGAGAGAAGCTGCAGGGTTCCTGCACCCACCACCCCCACACCTTCGGGGAAGTCACAGCCATCAGAAAGCCCTGTGGCTTTGAACCTAGAATTGGGACAACAGGAGCTGCCCCAGCTCCAGGGAAGCTCAGCCTCCCAACTCCCAGAGGAGTAACCCCAGGACGGAGCAGCCCCTGCTCCTGCCACTGAGGCTCCAAGCCCAGGAGTGCCACACAGGAACCCAAAGCCACAGGGCCGGGACGAAGCTCAGGCAGGGGGAGAGGGGGAGGAGTGGCCCTTACTGAGCATCTATCAGGCGCCTGGCCTCACAACCCCACCTTACAAATTAGGACAAAGAGGCTCAGAGATGTCCAATGGGTGCTTCTACCAGCAAGTGGAGTCCCCAGCGAGGGCGGCTCTGCCTGACCTCATTGCTCATCCATGTTCTTCCCATGACATTCCAACAGAGAGGAGTGATGGCTTCCTGTAGCCATCCCTTGTTCTGCCTGTCACCGCTCTCCCATGTCTATAGCGCAGTCTCTGGAGCCCCTGGAGTAACCCAAAAAAGCTGGCCACGGGGGTGCTGCCCCACCACTGCTTCCTCCAGGCCTCTTGCCCTGGGTCTCCCCCGTTCTCTGCCCCCCACTCCCCACTCCTTCCCCCCTCCTCAGTCTCCAGCAGCGCCCTGGGCCGCTGCTGAGCCCCTGGTGGTAGCATTCAGAGCTCAAAACTCAAAGGCTGGAGTGCTGTGGTCTAGGCTAATGCGCTCCTGGGCTGACTGGCCTGAGTGTTTCCCTCCCATGCCACACTGACAGCTACCAGATCTGAGCGGCGTGATGCAAGATGGGGCTGCCCTGAGCACTGACCTCTGACCTTACCACCAGGCAGCCTTCTCTGGATGAGAGGGAGGAGCCTGGGTCATTTGTTTGGAGGGCACAGACAGATCAGTGGCTACTCAGTCCCCACCAGAAATAGGCAAAGGCAGCATGAGAACCATCAGGAGACGGAGAGCTGCTCTGGGCTCCACTGAAGTCACTAAACAGCCAACTGAGGGACGGACAGACACCTGGCCTAGACTCTGCAACCCAGAGTCAACCTAGATCTTCCTTCAATAGATAGCCACACATCTCACTCCTCCAAGCAAAAAGTGGCAGCCTCCGGCCTCCTTCCTCTGTAAATGCTGTGCCCACCTACCCCACACTGGAGGGAAGAGGTGCAGGGAAACACAAGCCAGCCTCACACTGGTTCTCACTCTGGTTCTCAGCTGCAAGGGGTGCCACAACCGTCCCAGGTTAACACTCATAAACTATTGACATTTGCAACTGATTTGCTCTTAATTTTAGAAAATAAACTGAGGAGCGCCTCGGTGGCTCAGTCGGTTAAACACCCAACTTCGGCTCAGGTCATGATTGTGCAGTTCGTGAGTTTGAGCCCCGCGTCAGGCTCTGTGCTGACAGCTCAGAGCCTGGAGCCTGCTTTGGATTCTGTGTCTCCTTCTCTCTCTGCCCCTCCCCCACTCACACTCTGTCTGTCTCTCAAAATAATAAATATTAAAATTTTTTTTAATTTTTAAATCTGAAATATTAAGAAAATAAACTGAAGTGGGTTCAAGATTACTCCATGACAGGGGCTCCTGGGTGGCTCAGTCAGCTGACTGCCCAGCTTCGGCTCAGATCACAATCTCACAGTTTGTGGAATTGAGCCCCACATTGGGCTTACGCTGACAGTGCAGAGCCTGCTTGGGATTCTCTCTCTCCCTCTCTCTCTGCATCTCCCTGGCTCATTTTCTCTCTCTCTCTCTCTCTCTCTCAAAAATGAATAAACATTAAAAAAAAAAAAAAGTTACTCTATGACTGTCCTTCCCCCCCACGTGTGTTCCCATCTGCTTTCTTGAGAGAAAGAGCTGGAAGTATACAGAGTCCAGGCACACCCTCGGGAAGGAAGATGGGCAGCATGTGATCCTTATCTGCCAGAAGTGTCACCTGTGGGGTATGTCCTGGCAAACAAAAATTGAAACCACTCTCTGAGATACTCAAGAGCTCTGAAAAGACGAGGCAGATAGGAGAGGGGGAGAGAGAGACAGACAGACAGAGAGACATGGAGCCAGCTGCCCCTGCAACCCTCAGCTGACCTCCAAGGACACTTTCACTTCCCTAGAGGCATCACACCATCCAGCCCTGGTCTTCTCAGTCTCTCAAATTTTGGAAGCCATCTGCTTCATTCTGGGCAAGACAAAGTTCTCCAGAGGCCATCTGGCAGCTGGTGTTACAAGTGATGGTCAGCACGTCCTAAGTAAGGGGGTGGATGGTCTAGGGAGGGCCCGTCACACCCACAGAAGCCCCCAAGTCTCATCTTAGTCTCCCCAGAGCTCCCCACACTTGCAGGTGGCAGGCCTTTGGGGGTGGTGTCACTAATCTACGAAGAGGGATACCTCTGGCCATTGTCTTGAGGAGGGCCAGACGAACTTCTCTGAAAGCCTAGATCCCTGCCAACTCTCCACATTAGGAAATCAGCCTCGTCCTGGACAGGGAGGGAGCAGATGGAGGCCGCAGTCCTCACAGCTTTGGCTAACCAGAGTCACACTGGGAAACCACAATAGAAAAGAAGGAGGAAAAGACAGACTTCCCAGAAACAAAAAATGTCCAGGGAGATTTCTGGGCTGTGGGCCTTGCCAGCAAGGCCCACATGTAAGGCCATGAAGGTGCAGAGGAGGAGGACAGGGTGGGAACAGAACCACAATAAGACCCTGTAGTCTGCCTGCAAGAAGTCCACCAACCCCAGAGCTGAGGCAGCAACGAAGCAGACCCCAAGCCTCTGTGCCCCGGGGCTCATGCAGGAGAGAGGATCCCAGGGCTCCAGCTTGACTTGGCAAGGCTGGCCTCCCTCCACCAGGCCCAGCTGGTTACACCAGGAGATTGATGGGAGGAGGGGGAAGTGTCCACCTCAGTGCTGATTTGGATTTTATTGCAGGAGACACTCTGAGGCTCCGGGAATCCAACCGACCAGATGGCAACAGCAGTGCCCAGCCATAATGCCCAGAAACATCACACAGGAAACCTCCAATGTACACGTAGAGAATATTCCAAAGGTTTGCTTGGAAGCTGGATTTGAACCAGGGCAACGTCTTCTAATAGAAACAACGCTCTGAGGGGAAGACCTGGGTTCTGTTCTGGTAGACCGTTTATATCACTCCACTGGACGCTAGGGTCTGCAGGGTCAGCAGGGAATGCTTTCTGACACTGAGGGGCCAAGGGGAAGGCCCACCTGGGGCAGGGAGCAGGTCAGCATAAGTCAGGAGCATTGAACCCCATTATTCCTCTCTCACAGGGCCTGCTCTGTGCCTGGCGGTGTGTGTGCCCTGGCTGCTCCTGGTCTAAACTTTTCATGGATGGACCAGGCAGGAAATCCTGTGCTCCTGCACCCAAAGAACTGTCTGGAAAACGAGGGAGCCTTGTCGTTAACTTGACAACCTCTGATCTGAACAAGCCTGCCAGTGAGGGCTTCTGCCTATCCTCCAGTCTGCCTCTATGTCCAGAAAGGAAGTGGTCACCAAGCAAGTCGGCGAGCCGATTCAACACCATCCGCTACTGCCCTCTGTCACACCACTGTTTTTCCTTTCCAACAGTGGAAGTCTTAGTTCCCACCCACCCCACCCTGTTGTGCCCCAAACTGCGGCGTCTTCCTCCATGGGCACTGTCCCTTGGTTGGGGTGGGGGTTGCCTGACCCCATTCCATGTTCTTCCCCCACAGCTAGTTGAAGTAGGAAGAGAGATGGTAGGGGTCAAATCTCACTGACTATGAACAATGACTCTAGTTTCTATATGACAGGGACAAATTTTAAAACCCAGGCACAAAGGGTAGCCATAGCACTACCCCCCCTGGTGCCCAGGTCTTCTGAGGGAAGAGCTCAGAGGCCATGACACCCTTAAAGCCACGGGCAGCTCAGCGTAGAGTGGCAGACAAGAAGCGCCAGTGGCCTCTAGAGCTGGGGAACAGGCACCCAGGAGTGGCAGGGCCGAGCCCAGACTGCTCTGGCCCAGGAGCCTGGACTCTTGAGTGCATACTTCACAGTTCCTCACCCTTCCACACCTCCCTATCTTTTTGGTGAAACAGGCATCATAAATGGCTAAGGGTTGGCCCAAATAATCTTTCAAGATCTCTTTCAGCAATGAACTCTAATTCTTCTCCTTCCAGGATGAGAGGGAAGGGAGGGTGAAGGGAGGCAACAGAGAATACAGCAAAGGTCACCAGCCCAGGGCCTGCAGGCTGCACCCCATTCCCCACATGAATGTGGTTGTGCTTTTTCAGAAATCTGAGGTTGTCTTAAGAAATCAAGGGATTTCAGGGGTGCCTGGGTGGCTCAGTCAGTTGAGCGTCCGACTTTGGCTCGGGTCGTGATCTCAAGGTTGATGAGTTCGAGCCCTGCATCGCACTCTGTGCTGACAGCTCAGAGCCTGGAGCCTGCTTCGGATTCTGTGTCTCCCTCTCTCTCTGCCCCTCCCCTGCTCATGCTCTGTCTCTCTCTGTCTCAGAAATAAGATAAACATTAAAAAAATATTTTTATTACAGAAATCAAGGGATTTCACTAGAAGACCAAGATTTCTGGCTTTCTGGGAGCAGTCAGAAGGGCTAGCAATACTCGTCTACTTTCCTGCCGGGCAACCACTGGCTGACACAATAAGATCTAGCTTTCCCCTTTGGCCTACTTCATCTGTGCACACACAACACCTGCCTGACCTCAGCAGGTATGTGAGTTTGCAATACAATGTAGTGTGGGTTTTGAAGTTGAACAACCTTGGCTCTGCCCCTTGCTAGCACCGCACCTCTGTGAGTTCATGAGTTCGAGCCCCGTGTCAGGCTCTGTGCTAACAGCTCAGAGCCTGGAGCCTGCTTCGGATTCTGTGTCTCCCTCTCTCTCTGCCCCTCCCCACTCGCACTCTCTCTATCTCTATTTCAGGAAAAAAATATAGATAGATAGATAGACAGATAGATAGATAGATGGATGGATAAAAGAGACACAAAAAAGAAAGCATATCTGGCATATCACAAGCACACAGTCCATACACATCATGCCTACCTCCCTCACCAGGTGACAGCAGGTGACAGACAGGGGCTGAGTGGCTGTCCCACCCACAAAGCTGACATCCCTGACTGCCCCGCCTGAGCAGGTGTGGGAGAGCACCCCGCACTACAATCCATGAGCAACTGCAGAGAAGGTACTCTGAAAGATGTCAGGCAGGCCGCCCAATGCCACCACATGGCCCCCCAGATGCAGCTGTGAATACACAAGGGCCAATCGCTGGTCTGTGCCAACAGACTTTGGCTAAAAAGCTAACACCCTGGTGCAGGACCCAATGAAAACTGTGATCTCTCTCCCTGGCTTCAAAGCCATCCCTGAGTTCAAAGACTTGCCAAGTAGGAACGTCCAGAGTGCCCTGTGCTCAGGGCACAGGGAGTTCAGCGCACAAAGCCCACAGGAGGAAGGGTACTCACCACTGGTCCTCCCAGGGGCCCGGCCCAAGTCCATCCTCCCAGCCCCACTACCATCTGCTCCCAACAATCCAAGTTCCATGGAAGGAGGCTAGGGATGGGCCAGGGCAGTCCCTGCCGCACATGCAGCAGCACTGACACGAGCCTGTCCCGGACTTCCTCCCGGGCCCCTGAGTGTCAGGCAGGAAATGCCCTTGCCTGCTCAGGTTGGCCTGCACCTCGCCCTGCCATCCCCCTCCTCTTGCTGACTCAGCTCAGCTCCCCACCTGTGGGGCAAAGGGAGCCTTCATTCCCCCTTCCAGGGCAAGAGAGGCAGGGAGCCCCCACAGCAAGGGAGCTTCACCTGACACCAGAGGACTCACAGATGACCCTCTAGGGGATGTGCAGACCACCTGAAATTATACACAGAACGTCTTGTGCGCATCCCCACAGCATTACTCTAGGGAGACAGTTCATAATATTCATGGTCCAAAGGGGTTGGGGATCCACAGAGGTGAAACGATTGTGGAAAACAAGGGCTGACAGTGGCCACTCTGTACCTTCAACTCACTGGCAGGTCCTTTGAAGACAAGTCCAATTGCCTGGAGCTGAAGCAGCCTCATCTCTGCCTCAATCCCAGGTGACTGGAATTTCTGGAATGAGCCTTGCTGGGCACTGACCCAGAAAGTGCACATACACTCCTCTCCAGCAAAGGCACCACCATTCAGAAAGCACAAAATGGGAAGGGACGCCCCCATCTGGGTATCCAAGGCTAACCTTGAAAATGGGTGAGTTCTGCATACCTGTCCCACCTGCCTCCCCCGGCCCCTCCAGCCCTCTCCCTGGGTGCCATCTCGTCTTTACCAGTGGTGTCCCAATAATGTCCATCAGCAAGTACTATGCACAGATGCCATGCTGAGCACTGGGGGAACAAAAACACAGTGTCTGTCCCCAGGGAGCGCTAACCAGTCGAAGACCATCATAATCTGGGCAGAGGGAGAAGGAAGGAGGGGCTTTCCAGGCCCAGGAAGGAGCACAGGCAGACGTGAGAAACAGCCTGGCAGACAGAGGGGGCTGGAGCCCAGGGTACAAGCCCCAACTTGGTGGAAGAGGAGCAACGACCCAAGGCCCGTTGTAGAGTCTGGACTTAGAAGGGCAAGCCATGCAAGGCTGTCGACAGGGAACAGGGAAGGCAGGACCAGGCTTGCATTCTGGATCACTCAGGCAGTGTATACAGGAGAGAGGGGAAGGAGAGGGGCTTAGTTGGAGGAACGCTCTAGATAAGACTAGGTAAAATCAATAGGACCTGGTAATTGAGCAGCTCGGGAGAAAGAGGGAGGAACAGATGCCTCCCACGTTTGTTTCCTGTGGGAGGACAGAGTGTCCACCAGATGAGACTGCAAGACAGGAGGAGGAGCAGGATGAGGCAAAGGAGGAGCATGGAAGGGTCAGCAACCGAGGACAGGCAGGACACAGGGCCACTGAGCCAGGCCCCAGGGCCTTTCTTTTCCCTTGGCCATGTCACCTATGAATCTCTTAAGGGTCCAGAAGGTACCTGGTTGGGAAATGATACAGTACTCGTACTCCAGTTTGTTCTTCCATTGAAAAACAGTGGTTTGCCCAGCCTGGCCCCCTGCAGGAGCCATAAACCACAGGCAGTCTGCTTTGGGGGCCCTCAGAGTGACCAGTTAATACCATGGGTCCCCTCCCTTGGCCCACTTTTGGTGAAGTCTGTCCTGAAATCCAAATACAGAGGTAGTTCCATCCCCCAACAGCGCCCCCTCCGGAAGAGGGGCTAGGCCAAGCCTCTTATCACAGGAACCAGGCCTTCCTGCCACATGAGCACACAGGCTCACCGCTGGGGCCAGCGGGCCCAGGACAAAATCTCAGGCCCCAAAATCTCAGGGAAATGCCTTTCTGGACTGGTCCAGGGCCCCAGCTAAGCCCAGGCAGCTTGCATAGACAGAGCTCAGCATCTGACCTGAGGATGAAAGGAGCCCCCAGAGGCTGGCCCCATCTCAGCTGTCATACCAAGGCCACCTCAAAAGATCGTGCCATTGAGGAAGCAAAGGCTGGTGACTGTCCTTGGCCTTCCAGCTCAGGCTGTTCGATTAGTTTGTAAGATCAGTTGGGAGACCACAGGGTGCCAAATCACAGCCAATAAACTTAGCACACATGCACAAAAGCCTCCTCCCTCCCAGTCCTTTGCACGTGTTGTTCCCTGTGCCTAGACCACCCTCTTGTCTTCTTTTCCAGGCTAAATCCTTTCTTATCCCTGGAGATTCATCACAGTTCAGTTTCCTCTTCTGCAACATGAGGATAAAAAGGATCTCCTTTGGGACACCTGGGTGGCTCAGTGGGTTAAGCATCTGACTGTTGGTTTTGGCTCAGGTCATGATCTCACAGTTTGTGAGTTTGAGCCCTGCATTGGGCTCTGCGCTGATGGTGCTGAGCCTGCTTGAGATTCTCTCTCTCCTTTCGCAGCCCCTTCCCCACTTGTGCACTCTCTCTCTCTCTCAAAATAAAAAAATAAACTTAGAAAAAAAAAAAAGGATCTGCTTTGCCTACCTTAAAAAAAAAAAAAGGAATGTGTGGTTTTCTATAAGAGATTCCCAAATCTTATTATGGAATGGCTATCTATTTAAAGGATGAAGGTTTGTGGCTTTTATAAATGTCAACATTCCAATTAAAATAAACACAACAAAGAGTCAGCTTAGGATACCATTTCCTTCAGGAAGCCCTCCATGACCGCATTCTTTGCACAGGGTTCAAGGCCCCTCTCCTCTGGGTTCCCAAAGCACCATGCACCTCCCCTCTGAGAGCATGTGAAGCATGCATCCAACTGGTAAGAACCGTCTGCCTAAGTGTCTATGTCCCACCAGCCTATGAGAGCTCAGGGAAGGCAGGAAGTGTGTCTTTATCTGTCTTCACCTCCTCACATTGAACAGAGCCCAGAACATAACAGGAGCTCCATGGACAAGTAGTAAACAAATGAATGACCCTGCCAAGCCCATGTGCTGCAGACATCTGCTTCACCACTTCAGTCTGCGCCTCTTCCAGGCCTTTCATGAGCACTCGCTACATGCAAAGCACAGTGAGGGTGAGCAGCGCATGCATACAGGACCCAAACCTCTCTATTCATCTAACCCCGGAAATCTCCCTCTCCAGTGATCTAGTTACCCCCATCCCTCCCCAACCGGCACCATTCTCAACTTTAAAAAACAAAAGGACGGGGAGCCTGGGCGGCTCAGTTCAAGCCCCACATCGGACTCCATGCTGACAGTGTGGAGACTGCTGGGGATTCTCTTTCTCTCCCTCTCTCTTTAAATAAATAAATAAACTTAGGGGCGCCTGGGTGGCTCAGGCGGTTAAGCGTCCGACTTTGGCTCAGGTCATGAGTTCACAGTTCATGGGTTCGAGCCCCGAGTCGGGCTCTGTGCTAACATCTCGGAGCCTGGAGCCTCCTTCAGATTCTGTGTGTCTCTCTCTCTGTCCTTCCTCTGTTAACGCTGTCTCTCTCTCAAAATATATGAATAAATAGTCAAATAAATAAATAAACTAAAAAAAAAGGGGGGGGGGAACACTCCACAAGACTTTGTGGCCAGAACACAGCAGCCCCTTGTGGGTACTTAAGGTTTAAACTCACTGTATGGCTTGTCTAGCTTCCTCTGTGGGTGGGGGAGGAGGAGTTGGTGAGGTGGGCTGGCTCCCAGGAGGGAGGCACCTGGGCAACCCAGGCGGAGTCAGGACCTGGGACAAGGTGGCACCTTCACTGGGTGCTGGAGGAAGAGAGGAGGGGCATCAGCAAGCGACAGGGCAAGAAAGAACAGGGAGAATGGCAGCCCTTAGGCCCAGCAGATCTCCTAGCAGATCTTGTGGTGTCACGCCTCTCCCCATGGGGCAGTGGGGGCAGGAGACATATGCTGGGATGTGAAGATTTTCTGAAACGTGTGCCACTGGAATGTGTTAGCGACACCAGTCATGGGCTCTGCAGCCTGGAGTGGCTGATAACATCATTGATTATCATGACAGAGCCACACATGAGCCGAACCACAAAGAACACACAGAAGACAGCAATGCTGGGGGAAGCTCTATGGGCAGGGAAAACCAGCCAGAAAAAAACAAGTTTTTTTGAAAAGGGAGAGGAAAGGGGGGAGAAAAGGTTTTGCAAACGGTTTTCTTGATATCTTTAAAAGAAGTTTTTTTAACGTTTATTTATTTTTGAGAGAGAGAGACAGAGCATGAAGAAGTGAGGAAGACATAGAATCCGAAGCAGGCTCCAGGCTCTGAGCTGTCAGCACAGAGCCCGACACGGGGCTTGAACTCACAAATTGCGAGATCAGGACCTGAGCCGAAGTCAGTCACTCAACTGACTGAGCCACCTGAGTACCCCCAGTTTTGTTAATTTCTTTAGATTATAAAAGGCCTTTTTTTTTTTACAAAGGAACAGAGAATACCAGAAACAGTAAATATGCCTAACAACAGAGTGTGAGGTTTATGATATACTATACACCAAAGTAAAATTTAGGACAACAGTAACACAAAGGACAAGAAGGGGATGTGACTCGAAGGTACACTGTGTATGAGTTACACCTGTATACCACACAGCAATCACTAAAAAGGTAAACCAATGAAGTATGGCTAAATAAGCCAATAGTGGAGATCACATGGAATCCTAATATAAAAGAAAGCAGGAAAAGAAGAAAAAATAAAGAACAGAGGGTATAGGGGTGCCTGGCTGCCTCAATTGGTCGAACATCTGACTCTTGATCTCAGGGTCATGAGTTCAAGCCCCACACTGGGCATACAGCTTACTTAAAAAAAAAAAAAAAAAAAAAAAAAGGAACAGGGGCACCTGGGTGGCTGAGTTGGTTAAGCATCTGGCTCTTGATTTCGGCTGAGTCATGATCTCACAGTTCATGGTATTGAGCCCCACGTCTGGCTCTGCACTGACAGCACGGAGCCTGCTTGGTATTCTCTCTCCCTCTCTCTCTCTACCCCTCCCCTGCGTACACATGTGCTCAATCTCTCTCACTCAAAATAAATAAACTTAAAAAAAAAAAAAAAAAAAGGCAGAGATTGTAAGACTGGATAAAAATGCAAGATTCTGTATGTGCTATCTATATGAAACATTTTAATTACAAAGAAACAGATAAGCAATTCTTACCAGTTTGATATGCATAAAACAATGGAGAAAAAAAAAAAAACAAACATATCACACCAACAAGAAAGCTGGATTGGTTCTGTTACTATCAGATGTGGTAGGCTCCCAAGCAAGAACATTACCAGAGACAAGGAAAGACATTTCATAATGATAAAAAGGTTAATTCATCATGAATATGTAATAGTCCTAAATGCATATACATCTGGTAACAGAGCTTCAAATTAGATGAAGGAAAAATGGAGAGAATTGAAAGGAAAAAGGGACAAATCCAAAATCAGACACTGAGATTTCAACTCTCTAATTAAGATCAATAACTGGGGCGCCTGGGTGGCTTAGCCAGTTAGTTAAGCATCTGACTCTTGATTTCGGCTCAGCTCGTTATATGCCAGTTCATGGGTTTGAGACCCGTGTCTGGCTTTGCGCTGAGAGCATGGTTCTTGGAATTGAGCCCCACATCAGGCTCTATGCTGACAGCTCAGAGCCTGGAGCCTGCTTCAGATTCTGTGTTTCTCTCTTTCTGCCCCACTCCCACTGGTGCTCTGTCTCTCTCTCTCTCAAAAATAAACATTTAAAAAAAATTTTTTTAAATAAAAAAAGAAAGAAAGAACCCAAGAACTGGAAAGCAACAAGACACTGGGCCAACAGACTGCTTGCTGGTCTGAGGAACACAAGGGACCCCAGACTTTTGTTCACCAAAGCAGAGGGGCTGAGGGGTGGCCACAAAGCAGGAAAGGCTCCCTTCCTTTTGCTGGGCCCACCAACCTCCCCTGGAGGGAGGGAGGCACTTCAGCTCACACCACAATCCCCAGTGGTTTTCTGGGGATTTTTTTTTTTAACGCATATTTATTTATTTTTAAGAGAGAGAGAGAATGTGTGCAAGTAAGGGAAGGGCAGAAAGAGAGGAAGAGAGAGAATCCCAAGCAGGCTCTGCACTGTCAGCACAGAACTCGACATGCGGCTCAATCCCAAGAACCATGAGATCATGATCCGAGCTGAAATCAAGAGTTGGACATTTAACCAACTCAGCCACCCAGGCACCCCTAGAAAAATAAACTTTAAAAGCAATGAAGGGGTGCCTGGGTGGCTCAGTCAGTTAAGCGCCAGACTTCGGCTCAGGTCATGACCTCACAGTTTGTGGGTTCAAGTCCCGTGTCAGGCTCTGTGTTGACAGCTCAGAGCCTGGAGCCTGCTTCAGATTCTGTGTCTCCTTCTCTCTCCCTCTCTCTCTCTCTGCCCCTTCTTGGCTCACACTCTGTCTCTCCCTCTCGCTCAAAAATAAACACTAAAAAAATTTAAAAAAGCAATGAAGAGGGCGCCTGGGTGGCGTACTCAGTTAAGCGTCAGACTCCTGATCTCGGCCCAGGTCATGATCTCACAGTTCATGAGTTCAAGCCCTACATCAGGCTCTGCGCTGATGGTGCAGAGCCTGCTTGGGATTCTGTTTCTCCCTTTCTCTGACCCTCCCCTGCTTGTGCTCTCTCTCTCTCTCTCTCTCAAAATAAATAAATAAACTTAATAAAAAAAATTTTTTTTTTAAAGCAATGAAGAGACATAAACTAAAAAGAACTGAAAACAGGTATGCAAATAAAAACTTGAACACAAAGGTTCGCACAAGCACAATAGCAAAAAGGTGGAAACTACCCAAATGTCCATCAACTGATGAATGAATAAACAAAATGCAGTATATATCCATACAACGTAATATTATTCAGCCATAAAAAGGAATGAAATATTGATTCATGCTACCAACATGCATGAACCTCAAAACCATTACACTGAATGAAAGAAGCCAATCACAAAAGGCCACATTTTGTAAGATTCCACTTATATGAAACATCCAGAACAGGCAAATCCATAGAGACAGAAAGGAGATTAGTGTTTGCCAGGAGCTGGGAGAGGGGGGAAGGGGGGAAAGACTGCTGAATGGTTACAGGGACTCCTTTGGGGGTGATGAAAATGTGCTGGGCTAGACAGAGGGGATGACTGCACAGACTGTGGATGTACTAAATGCCACAGAATTGTACACTTTATTTTTTTAATGTTTATTTATTTTTTGACAGAGAGACAGACTCCAAGCAGGAGAGGGGCAGAGAGAGAGGGAGACACAGAATCCGAAGCAGGCTCCAGGCTCTGAGATGACAGCAGATAGCCCCAGGTGAGGCTCAAACTCACGGACCTTGATTTCATGACCTGAGCTGAAGTCAGATGCTTAACTGACTGAGCCACCCAGGCGCCCCTGAATTGTACACTTTAAAATGGTTAGTTGTATGTTATGTGAATTTCATCTTAATTTAGAAAAAACACAACACAGTGAAGGGTATGTGAATCATATGTATGCTTACATATTTATAAATGTACAGAAAATAGCTGGGAAAGATACACACCAAACTATTAACAATAGTTACTAGTTACCCCTGGTGGGAAAAGGACAAAGGACTTTCACTCCTGTATCCTTTTTTTTTATATATGTATATATAATAAGCATGTATCTTTCGACACAAAAACTCTTACAAAAGGAAATAACAGTATCAGATACAAAATGGCTTGAGAAGGGTCCCTAGAGAAAAGAAAGCTTAGGGCTACACTGTGGCAAGGTGTGTAGTTCTAGAAATGAGGAAAACTAGGACCCCACATATTCCCCAAAAAGGGCAAGAAAGAGGGAAAAAGCACGGGTCTGCTCTGCCTCTAAGTGTCCTGGACAAATGCTTTCTCCTCAGAGGACCTAAGTTTGTCCACCTATAAAACACATGGATTGAACCTTATAAACGATTTTCCAATGTTTTTACACTGTTATTTTCAATTTTTTAAAAAGCTGGGGTGCCTGGGTGGCTTAGTAAGTTCAGCGTCTGACTCTTGGTTTCAGTTCAGGTCACCATCTCACGGTTCATGAGTTTGAGCCCCAAACTGGGCTCTGCATGGACAGTGTGAAGCCTGCTTGGGATTCTCTGTCTCCCTCTCTACCCCTCCCCCCCCCCTCTCTCTCTCAAAAATAAATAAATAAACTTTTCTTTTTTAAGCCACAAAACTCCTTGTGCAATTGCAGTCTTTGATAAAAGTCCACTATATAAACTGATAAAAAGTAAGTCACTCTCACTGAGGAAGTTGATGGGCTGAAGATGCCCACACACACCCAGAGGGGATACCCTAAGACTCTTTCCAGTTCCGGAAGCATCGGGAAGGGTCTATGGAAGACGGGATCAGTCCAGAGCCACAGAAAGGTGAGCACTGACCGATCACATCCAACAGAACACTCAGAGGACAAATCTCACAGGCAGAAGGAGCAGGGAGAGGAGGAAGGGCAGGGCAGAGGTGACGTCTAAGCTAGAGACGCCAAAAAGCACTGCTACCAGCCAACAAACCAACAAACCAAGGGTCCCTGGGGACAGATGGACTAGGACACCCCCGGCCCCCAAGCCTGTGCACGAAGCCAGGCAGAGAACAGCTGTCTCCAGGTCAGTGTTCCTGCTGCTCTTGGGGCACAAACAGGATGTTTGGAAGCAGATGACCACAAGTAACCACAGGAAGCTGTGACAACCACCTCCAGGTGACACTTCTCTTCTTTCCCCAGCTTGTTTCCCGCGTGACTGCCTCAGGCAGGCAAAAAGACTTCAAGTGCCGACTTCCCAAGAGCGAGAAGGGGCAGGAATCCTTGGAAAGTTCAGGATAGAGGAGAGGAGGCCATCTGAGGTGGTGAGGCAGAGAGGAAATGAGGCCACCCCACTATCCCTGCAGCTCACCCCACGGGTGCAGCTAGGCTGACACTACTAAGAAATGGTAAGGAAACCACACATCCACTCATGGGGCCAAGACAGGCAGCCTGTGACCAAGCAAGAACTTTCCAAGAAGGGTAGCATGTGACCAAGCAAGCCCAGGAAGGTAGCCACGTCAGGTCTGTGAGGCGCGAGTGTAGTTTTCCAGAAGCCATGGCCTCTCCTTCAAGCCCACCCCAGAGGGGTCTGCCTGACTTGGCTGTCCTGGAGCTTAGCAGTGATGAGAACCCACCCCAGTGGGTCAGCCAGGCCAGGAGTTCAGGGGTGGGGGATGGTAAATCCAGAGGAAACCAAGAGCAGGCCGTGGGACACTCCCATTTCCACCTAAGCAAGAGGAATGTTCCTGGAAACAGAGAGCAAGGAAAAGCCTGGCCGGGACTCTCTGAGCCATTTCTACCTCCTAATGGGGCCCAGGGCTGACCTAACAGATCAACTGCCCCTAGAAAAGCACAGAGGCAGGCAGGGCAGCCCAACCAGTGAGCCAGCTTCTTGCTATTAGCTGGGCTCACTCAACTGACAAAAACCTCAGTTCATGGTCCAAAAAAACCAAACTCTCCCTTTATCTACTGCTCATAGGAGCCTCAGTGGCCTAGACCCATCCTTCAAGGCTTTGTAGGTGTCACGGAGCATCTTTCACTGGCTCTCTGTGACACCCCTCATACATTAGTGTTAGATAAGCAATTAGTATAAACCAAGCCACGGAATGACCTCCTTCCCCAGCCACTTCCGCCCCAAAGCCACCAAAGAGGCTCTGGGGAAATGAAATGTCATTTAACCAAAACCCAACTTGACACCCCCAGCACTAGGGAACAGCCATTCCGTCCGCAGAGCTGCGCTCCCGGGCTTCTACCCCACGGGGCCAGGAAGGGTCCCAAATCACAACCTCCCAGGAGATAACCCATGTGAGATTCCTCCCTCAGACCAAGCTGAATGGTCAACCCGGCTCATGTGCACTAAATGTTCACCACCAAGGCCACAGCAAGCACAGGCAGCAGACTGGTGAAGTGGAGGGGTGACAGAGAAAGCCAAGGCCCCAAAGCGATATCTAGATTTGTCCAAGGAGGAATCATAATAACAATCGTTACTATTTATTAAGTGCTTTAAGGCATCTCAAGAAATGTGCCTGTTTCACCGAGGCTATGGGTGTAAGGTGACGGGCCACAGTCACACAGTTAGCAAGTGGCAGTAATGATTCAGACCCTGGAGTGGCTGATGTCAGAGCCTGCCTTCTGCCCATGGCACTAGACTGCCTCCCCACCAACCCAGAACCCAGAGGGTCTCTGGCTCAGATTCTCCAGCAGAAGAGGCGTGCTGGAGGTCTGGCATCACAGTGGGTGTCTGCAGTTCATACCCATTTAATCATCAACCACCATCAAATATTAAGCAACGGCAGACAGCGTAGCTGTCATTGGCACTTAGCACACAAGATCCCTCTCTTGAAGGGGCCTACCAGGCAGAGGGGAGACCAAAGAAGCCCCGTTTACATAGATTTGTTACACTGCCATGGGTGAGTCAAGAGGTTGGCTGGTCTGAACCAGAACAAAGCCGTCTCAAGGTGGCAGCTGCAGAGACCTTCCAGGAGGAGGAAGAGGGGAGATTGGTGAGGAGGAGGGGAGACAAACAGGTGAGGAGGCAATTTTCTGCAACTTGGACAAAGATCCAGACTGTGTGGAGCTAAGTGCTTGGAAGTGGTCAGAAGTCACATCTAACTCAAGAATGCAGTTTGAGAAAGCCCCTAGATGGGGCGCCTGGCTGGCTCAGGCGGTGGAACATGGGACTCTTAGTCTCAAGGTTGCGAGTTCGAGCCCCACAAGGGGGTAGAGATGACTTTTAAATAAATAAATAAATAAATAAATAAATAAATAAATAAATAAAGTCTCAAAAAAGTTAAAAAAGGAATCCACTGAGACTTAGCAACTCCGTGTTTGCTATAAACCCAGGGCAGAAAGAATTGTTTTTTTTTTTTTAACGTTTATTTATTTGGGGGGTGAGGTGCAGAGAGAGGGGGACAGAGGATCCGAAGCAGGCTGCAAGCTGAGAGCAGGGGGCCCGATGTGGGGCCTGAACTCATGAACCATGAGGTCATGACCTGAGCCGAAGTCAGCTACTTAAGCAACTGAGCCATCCACACGCCCCTGTACTGTATTTATATATTTAAAAAAAAAAAAAAAAAGCCATGTATAAGTTGACCCACACATTCAAACCTGTGTTGTTTAAGGGACAACTGTAATTTAGAATAATTTTTTAAGATTTTTTTAAAAGTTTATTTATTTATTTTATGGGGTGCCTGGGTGGCTCAGTCAGTTAAGCATCCGACTTCGGCTCAGGTCATGATCTCGCGGTCCGTGAGTTCGAGCCCCGCGTAAGGCTGTCTGCTGACCACTCAGAGTCTGGAGCCTGTTTCAGATTCTGTGCCTCCCTCTCTCTGACCCTCCCCCGTTCATGCTCTGTCTCTCTCTGTCTCAAAAATAAATAAACATTAAAAAAAAAAAAAAAGTTTATTTATTTATTTTGAAAGAGAGACAGTGTGAGTGGGGGGAGGGGCAGAGAGAGAGGGAGAGAGAGAATCCCAAGCAGGCTCCTCGCTGCCAGGGCAAAGCCCCACGAGGGGCTCCAACTCAGGAAACCATAAGATCGTGACCTGAGCCAAAACCAAGAGTCCTACGCTTAACTGACTGAGCCACCCGGGAGCCCCTAGGACATTTTTAAATACTACGAAGGCCAAGCAGGCCAAAATCCAACCTGTGATTCCAGTATGAAGAACCAAAAAGAGAATGGGTTTGGTGCCAGAAGATCTAAGCTCAGGCTCTAAGGTCAGGCTCTTGCATCAGGATTTGTGGTCATACTGGGTGTGTCTGCTTCCTCGGAGTCCCTTGAGCGGCAGTTACAGCTTCCTCCTCTGTAACAGGGAAAACTATCTCTCACCCCAAAGTGTTTTTGTCAGAATCATATCAAAAATGAGGAAGCACGTGAAAATGTTGCCTAAATCTCAAAGTGTTGCACAAAGGCCCATGATTTCACACAGGCCCAGAGAAGAGAGGGGACAGTAACAGAGAAAGTAGACAATGGATGAGGCCAAGAAGAGAGAGTGAGAAGGAAATGAGCTGGGTCTTTGCTGGCGTGCAGGCCGGAAGAATCTGCACAATAGAATCAACGTCAGGGGTGGAAATATAAATTTAGGAGTCGCCAACACACAAGTGAAAAAAGAGGTCACGCAAGCAGATAAACTGACCTAGGTACCTAGGAGAAAAACAGGGAGCCAGCAGAAGCCTCTGGAATAACACAGAGGTGCACCCCCACAAAGGGATCAGAGAAGGAATCTGGGGGGTGGAGGGGTCTGTAGAGAAGTGGATCTCAAGGGAGGGAGGGGGAAATATGGCCACTAAAGGATAGGATGTAGGGGCGCCTGGGTGGCTCAGTCAGTTAAGCATTTGCCTTCGGCTCAGGTCCTGATCTCATGGTTTGTGAGTTCGAGCCCCACATCCGGCTCTCTGCTGTCCACAAAGAGCCCGCTTCAGATCCTCTGTCCCCTTTTCTCTCTTCCCTTCCCCAACTCGTTTTCTCTCTCTCTCTCTCTCTCTCTCTCTCTCTCTCTCTCTTTCTCAAAAAAAAAAAAAAAAAACAAATGGGATGCATTCGTAGCAAAAGAGAAAACATGAAAGAATGGTTCAAGCTGTGTTAAAAACAGAAAAGGAGCAAAGAAGGGATGAGGAAGTTGGAAAGAGCAGGCAGGTAAAGAGAGGGAACCAGAAGAAAAAGGGACCCATAGATGGCTACATGGGGTCTACCCTGAAGGGGTGTATGGGGGGAGAGAGGCACCGGAGGTCATAACAGGTGTTGGGGTGGAAAGAGATGTGTGGGGCGAATGAACAGACAGCCAGGGAGGGTGCCCCTGCTGTGTGCCACACACTCCCGCATCCCTCATCTCCCGCGGACTCAGGAGGCAGGAGGCAGGAGGCAGGAGGCAGCCACCTTCCAACAGGACTTTTCTGTTGTCGGGAGACCCAGGTCTCCATAGCTCATTCGAAAGGATACACAGACTGCTGTCCAGAGGAGTCTCGGCAGTCTGAGGATCCGTGAGCTAAACCAAAAAGAGCCCCCCAGAGGCTTCCACCCACCTCCGAACTCACCCAGGGTTCCACTATTCAAAACAGCTGGAAATGTGCGCCCCCCTCTCCCCAAGAAGAAAACAGAACAGAACATGGCTGTCTCTGCCAAGTGAGTTCTGAATAAGCTGCATTCCATTTCATTAAAACAATTACCTGAGTCCCAGCCAAGAATTACATACAGCTTCCTCACAGCACCACCCCTCCCCCCCCATAAAACACACATCGTGCTGCGTTTCAAACAGGCAGAGAAAGGCCATGACGCACCACTCTGAGACCTCACTAGGAAGATCCCTCGATCCCTACCAAGTGGCCAGCCTCTGCATCCTCGCATGCCGGCAGACGGACACGAGTCTCAAAGAAGACCCTAGAGTGAAGTGCTCCCCTTACAAGAGTCTGCCCAAAATGTTTCTAGTGGGCACCAGGGCCTCAAAGCCAAGGGGGCTGCTGGCACCGGAATCCAGCTCTTTCTCCCAAACAGATGGGAGGCCCAAGTGGCCCAGCCTCGAGTCAGCACAGAACAAGAGGGACCTGGGAGTGGAGATTCCAGGAGTGGGAACCTGAAGTCTGGAGAACTGGACGGCTAGATCTGGGCTGCAAGCAAGAGCCCAGGGCCACTCTGGCCCATGCTGCCCACAGGCTAGTGGTGTCCTTTTGGCCACAGATAAGAGGTTCATGATGTGAAGCAAATGGCATTTCACCCCCTCCCCCAGGCTCCAGCTGCCCAGAGGCTCTTCTTCTGTAAAGGCCTTGCTCTGCATCCCACCCAGGCAACCCTCTCCAAACTCCAAAGCAGAGCCCAGCATCCCCCTCGCCCTGACCCTGGTCTCATTAATGTCACCACACCCAAAATAACCCCGGAGGCTGCCTCCACACTGTGGAAGCTGTCTGCCTCTGGCTGGCCCTGTCCTTTTTTCTGCACAGGTTGCCATGGCTATGTGCCCCCACCCGAGCTGAGAGTTAGTTACCAGTCATTCTCATCCCAGGCCCCCTTGGCTCCTGTCTACCCAAGCAGTCACCGCCTGCACAGAGTCACGGGAGGCCAAGAGTCACAGGTAGACACTTATGAACACCCCTGGCTGAATAACCCTGAGCCCACTGAGGAAAAAAGCAGTGTCTTCTTACTTTTTCCAACTTTTTTTCATGAAAGTATCTAAACATACAGAGAAGTTGAAAGACCAATACAATGAGCACCCATATGCCCTCTACCTAGATTCAGTCATTAATGTTTTGCCATTCTGGGGGCGCCTGGGCGGCTCAGTTAAGTGCCCAACTCTCGATCTCGGCTCAGTCCATGATCTCGAGGTTCGTGAGATGGAGCCTCACGTTAGGCTCTGCACTGACAGTGAGGAGCCTGCTTGGGATTCTCTCCTGCTCTCTCTGCCCCTCTCCTGCTCGTTCTCTCCCTCCCTCTCTCCCTCTCTCTCTCTCTCAAAAATAAATAAAAGCATTAAAAAATTTAAAAAAAATTTTTGCCATTTTATATAAACACACATACATGTGCTTAGGAGCTCTCTCTGTATATACATATGTATACATCCACTTTCTTTATTCCACCATTTAAAACTGAGTTGCAGACATCATGACATTTTACTCCCAAATACTTTCAACATGCACCTAACAATGACAATATTCTCCCATAAAACCACAATACCACAATCACACAAGAAATAAGCATTAAAAAGCTGTCTTTAAGGGAAAACTTGGCCACCGGGGGCTCTGCGGGGCCCGGCCAACCACACATTCAGCCTGGGCCAGTGGGCCCAGCATCCACGGCCTCCCTGGAGAGGCCATCCCTCAGCCCCACTGGTTAGGCAATCAATTTGTTAGTTGGAAGACTCATCAGGACGTGAATGCACATTTCAGGCCAGATGTGAGACTCCCAACAAGACCCCAACTGAAGAGGAAAAGTGGACGTCAGGGCTGAGGAGGTTCTGGGCCTATGCTGAGTGAGGAGATACCCCTTTTCATCAGGTGCTTTGTCAAGGTTTCTGGGAAAACTCAGCCCCCTAATTCTTTCTCTCTGTCTCTCCCTTCAGAGTACGTCTTCAATTCTCCTCCTTAAAAGTTTTCAACAACTTTCTGCTCTGGAAAAGGGTTGGTGCAGCAAAGGACAAACACCTGAATGAGGACAGGAGCAAATCTGTATGGAGCAGGGGCACAGAGAGCTTGATTCCAACCAGAGAAGCCACAGGGAACAGGAAGGAAGAAGACGGATGTGGGACACCGAACAGAGGATGAGGCGTGTGGGGAGGAGCCAGGAAAGATGTTTAGCATCTAGAAATGTAACACAATCAAACCAACAGGCAACCAAGATCCGATCCAGTATCACGAGCAGAGGTGTAAAAATGGTTACAAGCCCGACTCTGCATTTATTTTTTTTTTAATTTTTTTTTTTAACGTTTATTTATTTTTGAGACAGAGAGACACAGAGCATGAAGGGGGGAGGGGCAGAGAGAGAAGGAGACACAGAATCGGAAGCAGGCTCCAGGCTCTGAGCCATCAGCCCAGAGCCTGACGTGGGGCTCGAACTCACGGACCGCAAGATCGTGACCTGAGCTGAAGTCGGACGCTTAACCGACTGCGCCACCCAGGCGCCCCCCGACTCTGCATTTAAACCCCAGCCCTGCTATTCTCTAGTTAACAGAACTTGGGCAAGGGGGCTAACCCTCTCTGTGCCTCAGCTTCCCCCTCTGTAAAATGGGTAGTAGTAGTAGTACTAAGAACAGAACCTGTGCCTCCTGTGGCCAACATGAGTCAATGAAACAATGTGTGTAAAGTGCCCAGCACAGTGCCTGCACATAATAAGTGCTCATTAAACATTTAAACATTATGAGAAAGAGTTCTACGGATGTTTGTTATTACTAGTGAAGGCGCTGAGACCAGGACAACACAGGGAAGAGCTGGAACGAGTGTGAAGGTAGGAGGAAGTCTTTCAACTCTCTGGCCTTGGAGCAAGGTAACAGGCCCTTGCCGGGTCAGCACACTCCATGCAAAATGTGAACATGGCGGAGAGGCGCTGCGTGAGTGCCTCAGCGGTAATTCTGGCTTTTCGTAGGCCTCTCCTGCCAAGGACCCCCCCCAGCCTCCCAATGCAGGGCCATCACTGGGGAAGCTGGAGGCAGTGCTTCGATGTTCTCTTGGAAGACCTCCAACCCACAATGGCAGAGCAGCCCAAACCTCTCCACACTGGGCTGAGGCTGTCCAGACAGCAGACAGCTAAGCACAACAGAAAGGGCACCTGCTTAGGACTCAAACACACCAGGGTCTGGAGCCCAGCTCTGCACCTCACTGGTGCATTGCCCAGAAGATCTGGTGTTGACGAAGAACACAACATCACTCCACAGCTGCCCCTGCCACAGGCCCAGCAGCTGGATGCCCTGACCCTGGCCTAACACACAGAGACACCACAGACAGACAAGCCCGAAGTCCAGACTTTCCATGGAAACAGGGAGGCTCCGTAGTCCGGAATGCCCCAAGCAACTCCCCTGCCCCCCTAACACTCCCCCTAAGGACAATGAGGCACTGTTTTTCAGAGGGTCCAGACTGCTGAGAAGCTGAAGGAAGACATGTCCAGATTCTAGAAGCAACTGGGCATTGCCAACAGCTGGCTGTCCCCCCTGGAAGAGATGGGAAGGCAAAGCTATCAAGGTCTGAATTGGACCCACCCTTTGCCACAGAGGCCATTTCCTCAGGATGGCCCCCAGCACACAAATTTCAAAGGTAACTAGCAATTACTCAGCAGGCTCAAGGCTCATCCTCCCGTTAGTCACCTCACTGAGCATTTAACCTTATTATGATTTTGATGACCAGATCTGGAATTGGATCAGTCTGGGTTCCAATCCCAGCTCCCCCCAGTGAACCTCCCAGAGCTCAGGTTTCCACATCTGTACAGTGGAGATAAAACATCTCTCTCTCTCTCTCTCTCTCTCTCTCTCTCTCTCTCTCTCGGAATGGCGGTGATCATACCCATAAAGTGCTGAGTCTGATGCCTGTCTCCCATCAAGCACACGTGACTATTACTGGACCGCAGCTGTGGTCACAGCCCCCCAAGTGCACTAAGGAACATGAACGAGGGAGAGTGAGGAGTTGGGTCGGAAACGGTAATCAGAGTGCATCTCAGTGTTGTGGGAGCTCTGTCCAGGAAACTCCAGCCAGAACTCAACAGGGCGAACTCCGGGCCAAACCAGCGTCTAAACAGTAATGGGAAAAGCCACCAGCAGCCACCCCGCAGCACAAAGCAGAGAGAACACACAGGCAAGGGCAGTGTTGATGTTTTTCTGCCCAAAGAGCTATAAATTCGTAACTTATTAAACAGCATGTGGTGAGTCTGTCACCAGCAGCTAAGGGGAGGGAAGAGTTCCCCAATTTTTGTTTTGAGACCCAAAAAAACAAAGTCACAGCAGAGTCTCTGCCCCCTCTAGCCTTGCCACAGGACAGACCATAAACTCTCCCATTTCAGGGACCAGGATGCTCACAGCTGAGAGCACTCTCAGGAGAAAAATCAAAATAAGCAGCCTGGCCTTTGTGTCCACCCAAACTAAGGAAAACAGCTGACAGGCAGTGTGTTGAGCAGCCATCCAGACAGCTGATGGGGCCTGAGCACAGAGGCAAATTCCTCTCCCCTTCCTGCTCGCCCCATTGCTCCCACCCCGGGGCTCTGGGACTCCAGGGCAGCCAGGCGTAGCTGGCCTCCTGGGAGCTGAGGCCCAGGAAGTCCGGCAGCCCGGAAACAACTGCGGAGTCTGTGCTGGAAGGCGGCAGAAGTTACAGGTGGCAGCCGTCACCCCCTGAGACTCCTCCTTCACATGCTGCCTACCCCCCTCCTCAGGAAGAAAGGCCTCTTGGTCCACAAGAGCTGCGGGACCGGGCTTCTCTCTAGTCATGGTTTTGTCATTCTGTGGCTGTGCAGCCTTGGGCAAGTGAATCACCCTCTCTGACTCCCAGTTTTTCCCATTCATAAAAGGCAGGCAGTGATGACAGCAGTGGCCCTAAGGGGCTCTTATGAAGGGCTGCTGTGAGAGCGGGACATGCTGAGGTACGGGGAAGCCCTCCATAAACTGCAAATTTCAATTCCTGTCACCCCCTATACCCCTCTCCTCTCTTTCCCTGAGACTAGCTCAGTCTCCTGGCCCCAAATGGAAGACCATCAGGGGACAGGAATTCTGGACTCCAACAGCAAACTCTACAAAACCTTCTCGGACCCTCAAACAGCACTGTGTGGAAGGGACTGCACGGAAGCAACAGCACCACATCAGCATTTTGGAAACTGTAACTCTGCTCCCCAGTTCCTGCTGGGAAAGCATCGAGACTTTCAGATCCTGATTCAAAACCTATCCCCCCAGCCTCCTTTCAGCTTATCTTTTATGTGGGGGGAAAAAAAAAACCTGCCTGCAAGGCATGCCAACCTGGTGTTGGAAAAATGGGTGCCAAGCCTGACCCGAAGGCAGAGAACTATGCTTGGCAGCCATCGCACTCCACAAAACAGGCAGGACTGGACACCATCCCCAGCGCCGGGATCTCTCAGCAGCGCCCTGATCTTTTTCAAAAGGAAGCTGGCGGTCCTCCTCCCTGTCCGCTTGGAAGTCCAGTACCTACAAATAGCCAGTCTTAACTTAGTGCCCTGTGCGCTTGGGGGAGGCCCGTCAGTGCTGTCTGATGAATCTGCTCCTCAGAGCCTGGGACAGAGAAAGCATCAATGGTCACACAAGCCACCCACAGTCCAGAGAGGGAAGACAAGGCTCCTACAGAGAAGAAACTCCCCCCCCCCCTCACCTCCCCAGCTCGGAGGCCCTCCAGCTACAGGCTTGAAGGGGAGGGACAGACAGTGAAGAAGTGAATCCTCTCACCATAGGGTTCAGGCCACTCAAGGCATTCCTAGAACCCTGGCCTCAACCCCCTCGGGTTTCGTGTCTGGTTTCAGGAGATACTTTCCCCTGCCCTAACACCAGGTCTACACAGCACTGAAAAGGGTAGTTTTGGAGCTCCGATAACAAGAAAACAGTAAAACTCTGTTCTGGGCATCCTGTCCTCTTTACCTGCGTGGCCTCCAGCAAGGTTTGATGCTAGGGGGTGGGGGGAACTCTGCCAGCCCCGGACAAGTCCAGAGATGGCCATACCTCGGGGCCCACTTCCCACCGCATTCCCCTGGCACTGCACCAGAATCTGGGAGTGGGGGAAGAATCATGTCTCCCCAGCTTACTCTTCTAGGATTAGGCTGATCTGTGATAGGAAAGGGGAGGGGCTGGCCCACAGAGTGGACAGGACAGTCAGCGAAATGGAGTGAGCAGCCCATGAAACAGGGTGCCCAGACCTGGGGTGGGGGGGGGGGGTGGTTAGTGGGGACAGATGAGAAACTTGTCTTTGTGGGGGTGTGGTCATCGGAGGCTCATCTCTAACTTGTGAAATGAAAAGGGTGGGCTTGGAGGGGCTATCCCTGAAGTGGGGGTGCCAGTCTGTGAAGTGGGGGTCCTCAAAGGGGTGAGAGCAGGTCCTGGAAATGAGGGACCAACCAGGAGTTCAGGCAGCTGTTCCCCGAGTTGGGCGGCCGATCAGTGAGGTGGGGGGTGAGGGAGCGGTCTGTGAAGGGAGGGTCCCACAGCGGGGGGGAGGTGGTGCTGTGCCGGCAGCGGGGGTCCGTCCCTGGGGCGGACGGGGCGGGTCCCCGAGGCGCAAGCTGGCCCCTCAGGCTGGTCTGGGAGATGGGGGTGGGTCCCCGAGGTCCCGAGTCCGGAGGTGGAGCCGTCCCCGAGGCGGGGGGTGGCGGCTGCGAGGACCGCGGCGGGGCCGGCCTGGCAAAGGACTCAGGCCGGGCCCGGGATCCCGGCCCAGCGGAGCTCCATCAGGCAGCGAGCAGAGCCAGGACCCGGGACGCCGGAGGAGGGATCCCGCAGCCCCCGCCGCCAGCTCGCTCCCGCCCGGCCCGAGGCCGCGCGCCCCTCGCACCCTTCTTCCTCGACCTCCCGCTCACTCACCGAGGTCGTCCATGGCGGGACCGCGGGCGCCGGGAGCCGGCTCGGCTTCGCGCTCGCTGCCCGTCCCGGGGCCGCTCCTCTCCGCCCCGCAACTTTTCCGCCGCGAGCCTCGGCCCGGAACGGAACGAGCCGCCGCCGCGCGCCCCCGCGCCCGCCGCGTGCCCCGCCCCCGCGAGCACGCGCGCCCCGCCCCCCACCCGCGGTCGCCCCCGCGAGCAAGTTGGCCCTGCCCCGTGCGCACGCTAGCCCCGCCCCGCCGCAGGCCCGCGAGCGCGCGCCCAGCCGGCGGCGGGCCACGCCGGGCGGGGAGGCGGCGCCCCCTTGCGGCCCAGCTGGCGGGTGGCGGCCCCCACCCCCCTCACCCCGCCCAGGCCTTCCGGCCCTGCTGTCTGCCTTTCTGTCCGTCTCAAAGTCACAAGCCTGACCGTCTGGCTGACAGATCCATCTCCTGTCTTGACATCTCAGTCTGATCTGTGTCTGTCCATCCATCGGTCACTCAATCATCACATATCAATCCACTGGAGAGTCAGATTTGTCCACCTGTCTGTCTACCTGTCTACCAGTAGGTCATCTCCCAGGAGGACCATAAATCAGTACCAGGTAAAGCAGGGAACCTTTGGAGGACCTTTCTTGGGGTTGCCCTCTGGACCGATGGCAGTGCAGCTTGCAATCCAGCCTTTGGGGCCAGATCCGATACTTTCTTCTTTTTTTTTTTTACATTTATTTATTTTTGAGAGACAGAGAACAAGTGGGGGAGGGGCAGAAAGAGAATGAGACACAGAATCCAAAGCAGTCTCCAGGTTCTGAGCTATCAGCACAGAGCCCAGAGCCCCACGTGGGGCTCAAACTCACAAACCTCGAGATCATGACCTGAGCCAAAGTTGGTCGCCTAACCGACTGAGCCACCCAGGAGCCCCTGGATTCAATACTTTCAAAGTTATATATCCTTTAATCTTCCACATGTCTACCCTCCCTAGAGGGAGACCTTTCCAAAACTCTGCAAGGAGCAGAGGGGACCCCACCTTAGATATTAAGGGGAAGACTTCAAGGAGCTAATACCCAGTGCCAGGCACAGTTTCCTGAAACACCCACTCACTCAGAGACCAGGTAATAATAACAGCTGCGGTTCATGGAGTGCCAGATACTATACAGCTATTATCTAAGTTAATTCTCATAGAAGCAGTTATTACTATCAGCCCTTCCCCATTCTTTGCAAAGGGCAATGGTAGTTTGTTGATTCTATATAAAAATACCCTGAAAGCAACACTTCAAGTTCCCCTGCCCACAAGAATCCAGCCCCCAAGCCCCTCTGGGTCAACTCAGATCCTCCAGGAAGCAGATGTTGAAATAGAGTTGGTGGCCGGCGGGGTGGGGGGGGAGGGTTCGGCGGCAACAACCATGAAGGAGAAAGAGGAAGAAGCAGAATTGGACAAGGGCTCATCTGACAAAGATAGACAACCTATCAGGGAGCACCAGAACAAAAACTCGTTAGAGGATCTCCATTGGGCAGAAGTATTCAAGCCCCAGGACCCCCAGCATGTTCAGCCATTGGCTGGGGATGCCCTGGGAGAGTGTAGCCTCTTCTCGATCTGAGTGACAAGTTCTTTCTTAAAGGCAGAACCAAGCAGCTCACTTTTGGCTACCAGGTCCTCCTATGTTAAAATTCAAGAGCCAAGGCTGCCCTTCCAACACCTGTAATGTACCTGTTTTGTAAGCACTACTCACTACTGCAGTTTACATTTAGTGGTGGGATTCTTGGATCAACGTCTCGCACGTGAGGACAGGAACCATGTCCATTTCAGCTCACCACATAGCCTTTAGTATGTGCATGGCTTATAGGAGGTGCTGCTCAATATATATTTTCTGAACGACTAGTGGGCACTATACCTGACACTTGGAACAAAGCAAACCACATAGTCCCTTTCCTCAGAAAGTTCACAGTTTAACTGAAGAAACAGAAAATAAATAGTGAGGTCATTCATTAACCACTCAAAGGTGAGACATTTAACGGTGCCTGCACTGTACCAGGAGCTGTGCTCAGGGTGGGGATACAGCGATGAATAAATCTAATATGGTGCCTGCCTTCTTCAGGTTTATAGTCCAAAAGGGCAGGCAGAAAAGCAAACAGGCCTGTATGAAGGATGGCTAGTCTCACATCATTCCCCACTGCCTAGAACAGAATATGCAAATGTCTGTGGGCAAGACAGTGGCCAAGGTGCATTGAACTAGAAGGAATTCGCAGCATGAAATATGAGGCAGGGAGTGATAATGGGGAGATAGACGGGTCACCAGGGACATATTTTTTTATGTTGCTTACAGGTTGATACAGTTACATTTAGGATATAGTGGATTAAATAAAACATTAATTTACTTGTTTCTTTTTATCTTTTTTAATATGGCTACTAGAAAACTGTAAATTACATATATGGTTTGCATTTTGTTTCCACTGGATATGTCTGAGTTAGAGGATGCTTAGTGGGCCATTATAAGTATGCTTCCTAAAGATTAACATGCATTGACAGACAGTGCTGAATTCAGGGTCCCCAGGGTGAGGAAACAGCCCCGGAGAAAGCAGATCCTCCAGGGTCATTCCATCGCCAAATGAGCAGAGGCCCATCTAGTCTGTGGATTATCTCTGTGCTGCTCCTTCTGCCCTGATGGCTATGGATGTCCCAGCACAGTGGTGCTTGTATTCAGTAGCATGGGGTAAAGGTTAAGTGCGTATTGGTCAGGCAGAGGGACTCCACCTAGGTTCAAACCTCAGCTATGCCACTTGCTGGTGGTGAAAATCTCTGGCCATTTGCTCTCTGCGCCTCAGTTTTCCTCCTCTGCAGTTAGATGAATAATAGCCACCTCCCTGGGCACCTGGGTGGCTCAGTTGGTTAAGCGTCTGACTTCACCAAAGTTTGAGCCCCGCATTGGACTCCACATGGTGCAAAGCCTGTTTAGGATTCTCTCTTTCTCCATCTCTCTCTCTCTCTCTCCCCTCCCCTACATGCACACTCTCTCTCTCTCAAAATAAGGAAACTTTTAAAATTAAAAAAAAAAAAAGCCACCTCCCAGAATCATCGTAGGACTAAATGAAATACTACACATTTAGGACTTAGAAAGGTCCTTGTTATCAGTAAGCACTCTCTGGCTCCACTCTACCCACTAGAAACAAAATGCAAGCCACATATGTAATTTAAAACTTTCTAGTAGCCATATTAAAAAGGTAAAAGCAACAGGTAAAATGGATATTAACGTATTTGATGTAATCCAATATATCCTAAATATTCTCATTTCAACTTTTAATCAGTATAAACAACATCAGAGATTTCTCACTTTTTATTTTCCATGTGAAGTCTTCGAAATCCAGTATGTATTGTGCATTTAGAACACATCTCAGTTCGACCAGCCACATTTCAATTCAAGTGCTCAGTAGCCACATGTGGCCAGTGGGGACCCCGTGGGACAGTGCAGCTTTAAATGTGAGCTGGCATCATTATTTGGGGGGATATCAATCTAAAAGCCATCTCCTTAGAAAATCACTCCCTGACCTGCAGGGCCCCTGTTATTAAGATCTTTTTTTAGGGCCCTGGAAGCACTCTTGACAATTATAATTAAACAGTTCCTGTGCACTGGTCGTTTGCATTTTCCCATCTCGTACGTACTAGACTCTAGACGCCAGGAAGGCAGAGACCATGTCTTAATAGTGCACTGATTGACACGCAGAAGAAAGAAGGGATTCAAGGGGGAAAAAAAAAGATTTGGAAAGGTGAGTCACTTGGGTGGCTCCGTTGGTTAAACATCTACCTTTTGGTTTTGGCTCGTTGTTTGTTAGTTCAAGCCCCGCATTGGGCTCTGTGCTGCCAGCATGGAGCCTGCTTGGGATTTCTCTTTCCCTTTCTCTCTGCCTCTTCCCAGCTCTCTCTCTCTCTCTCTCTCAAAATAAATAAATAAAAATAATAAATAAATTTTAAAAAAAAGATTTAGAAAAGTAAATTCCAGACCTTACAATATAGATGTGGAAGTTTTCTTTATACTAGTTGTTCACTGTAGGAAGAGATTTAGGGAAAAAAAACAAAACAAACAGATCAACTAAAAGATAAAAATTAAATGTCAGTAATATAAAAAGAGCTTGGCATGCATCCTTAATTATTTCCTGAAGATTGTTTCCTAGGAGTGGAAGTGCTGTATCAGAGATTAAGTGCTCTGTTTGTCGGTGTTTCTGCTGAGTGTTGACAAAGTGCTGTCCATCCCAGTTGTGTCCAGATAAATGTATAATCGATATTTCGATATTTCGTGAGCACCGACTGGCGCACAGTACCTTAGAGTGACCCCATGAAGAATCCCCCTTCCCCTCAGATGGGGTACAAGTACCACCAGAGGAATGAGAGATGTGTAAATGGTACAGAGATTTCTCATTTTTTAAAAACATTTTTTAATGTTTATTTTCAAGAGAGAGAGACAGACAGACCATGAGTGGGGGAGGGGCAGAGAGCTAACTGAGCCACCCAGGTGCCCCGAGAATTCTTATTTTAATAGTTATGTATTCATGTGTATTAGAAAATTACCTAAATAGCCCATAAAACCACTATAGCTGTGAAGTGTGCAGGTCCACTTATACGTGGATGTTTTTCAATAAATACAGTATTGCAATTTAGGATGAGGCCAAGTTAAATGAAAACGTAGGTCATTTACAGAGAAATATTTAAAGTTACAGCGCAGTGAGTTCTTAGTGACAGCAGAACTGGTGATGGAGCTTGGGACCCTTCCCGATGCACAGCCACTCCTCAAGGGCACTGCGTGGTTGAAGGAGTTGAGCTGCGACAGAGAAGCACTGCGGGGGGGGGGGGGGGGGTAACTGAACAATGAAACATAAAGGGAGACCTCAGCTGAAATCCCAGCTTCCCCGTTACCAGTCTCCTCCATAAGGTGGCAGCGGTGAGTCGTCTTCTCGGTGACTGACAACTCCGTACCTGCCTGGGGAGGGAGGAATTTCACACAAAGAATCACTGGGACAGAAGGGATCTCAAAAGACCGTCCAGGCTTTCGGTGGGTGAAGGGGGCTGGGCTTCTGCTCCAAAGCTGCTCCACCCTCTGTGTCCCCATGTCAGCTAAGGGCCCCACATGTTGACAGGTGCACACCTGGAAGTCATCACTAGTCCCCCTTGTCCTCACCTCCCACAGCCAGTCCTGCTCACCACCTACCAAGGGTAATCCGCAGCCCTCTCCTATTTCCACCTCCAATGCCATCTCTGTAGTGGCAACAAAGCCACCACCTGGGATTACTGCAACTAAGCTCCAAACTGGCCTCCTGGGGCCTATTTTCCACCCAGAAGCCAATGTTATCCTTTTTTAAAAATCAACTTTATTAGGGCGCCTGGGTGGTTCAGTCGGTTAAGGGACTGATTCTTGATTTCTGCTCGGGTCATGATCTCATGGTTCATGAGTTCAAGCCCCGCGTTGGGCTCCGCACTGACACAGTGCGGAATGTGCTTGAGATTCTCTCTTTCTCTCTCTGCCCCTCCACTCCTTTCTCTCTCAAAAATAAATAAGCATTTTTAAAAATCAACTTTATTGAAGTATAATTTATACCTAATAAAACGCACCTGTCTCAAGTGTACTAGTTCAATGGGCTTTGATAGATGTTTACACTCATGTAACCACTGCCTCAATCAAGATACAGAACATTCCATTGCTCTTTCCTGCCTCTTGCATTTGATCCCCTGTCCTCTGACTGCTGACCCCAGATAACCACTGATTTGCTTTCTGTGACTAGAGATTACTTTGCATTTTCTTTATAATGTATTTACAGAAACAGAATCATACAATATGTATTCTCTTTTTTGCATGGTGTGGGGAGGTCTGGCTTCTTTGCCCCAACATGTTCCTCAGATTCAACCACGTCATATGCACCAAGAGTTTGGCGCTCACCTAGGTGGCTCAGTCAGTTAAGCTTCCGACTTCAGCTCAGGTCATGAGCTTTGAGTTCAAGCCCCACGTTGGGCTCTCTGCTGTCAGTGCAGAGCCCACTTCAGATCTTCTGTCCCCTCTCTCTCTGCTCCTCCCCCGCTTTCGCTCTCTCTCAAAAATAAGCTTAAAAAATCTTTATTTATTTTTGAGAGAGAGAGAGTGCACCTGTGTGTGGGGGAGGGGCACAGAGAGGGGGAGAGAGAGAGAGAGAGAGAGAGAGAGAGAGAGAGAGAACCCCAAGCAGGCTCCACGCCGTCAGCATGGAGCCCAACGAGGGGCTCGAACTCACAAATCATGAGATCATGACCTGAGCCAAAATCAGGAGTTGGATGCCCAACCGACTGAGCCACCCAAGCGCCCTGAGTTTGCTCCTTTTTTTGCAGAGTAGTACTCCTTTGTATGGATGTGCCACACTTTGGTTCCCCACTGTCCTACTGATGGATATTTGGGCTGTTTTTCCAGTTCTGGCCACTATGAATAAAGCTGCTATGAACATTCTTAGCAAAGTCTTTGTGTGGACATATGTTTTCCTTTCTCTTAGATAATCACCTAGGAGTGGAATGGCTGGGTCACAAAGTAATGTCTAAAAAATGTACATTGTCACATTATTATTCCCTTGCTTCACCAGTTCAGTGATTTCCTGTTGCACTGCAAATAAACCCAAAATCCTCACCAGGATCTCCAAGGCTGCACCCCAGATCTTGTCTTCTTCGTCTCTCCTGATTCATGTTGCTCCATTATGTCCCTCGAGCACCGCAAACTAGTTCTGACTTTGGAGACTTCACAGCTGCAAGACTCCTTCTGGAATGTTCTTCCCAGATCTTGGCACAGCTGTTCCTGCTCATCACTGAGGTTTCATTTCACGAGTCACCTCTGTGGGTCCTGGACATTTTATCTACAATCCCTCCACCCCCCTCGTCAGACCCTATATCCCTTTATGCTGGTTTATTTTAATTACTTTCACCTTTTGACATTATGTTCTATATTTATTTGTTTACCTGTTGATTATGTGTCTCTCCCTCCCCCATTAAAATGTCAGCAGTATGAGAAGAGGGACTGGGCTTATCTTCTTCACCAGTGTCCAGAATGGCAGCTGTTCGGTAAATATTATTTGAAAGAAGGAAAGGGTGGGGACACTCCGAGGCATAAAGAGATGTGTTGCCTGGGCTGGGGGCTTAGTTGCATGCTCAGGATGAGACCCCAGCCCCAGCCACTCCACCACAGACCGTTCACAGAGTTTCCCAGGACTGACAACAAAGTCTCAGGTACTGGGACCTTAGCCACAGTGCTGTTTTTTTGTTTGTTTTTTAAGATTTAATTTTTAAAAAATATTTTTTAATGTTCATTCATTTGAGGGGGGAAGGGGCAGAGAGAGGGAGACACAGAATCCCAGAATCTGAAGCAGGCTCCAGGCTCCAAGCTGTCTGCACAGAGACCGATGTGGGGCTCAAACCCATGAACCGTGAGATCATGACCTGAGCTGAAGTCGGATGCTTAACCGAATGAGCCACCCAGGCGCCCGTTTAAGATATAATTTTTAAGTATTCTGTATACTCAACTTGGGGCTCCAACTCATGACCTCGAGCTCAAGAATCACACATTCTACCGGGCCAGCCAGGCGCCCCTGCAGTGCTGTTTTTAAGAGCAGAAGATGGGAAACAACCCAAATGTCCATCCACAAGGGAATGGTTAAATAAACTACATACAGTCCTACAATGGAAAACTGTGTAGCCACAGAAGAGATCCAGGAAGATCATTATGTACTAATATGAAAGTTTCCAAGATCTAAAAAATAAAACTGAACAGTGTGTGTAACATGTGTATCATTTGTGGGGGAAGGTGGGAAACAATATATTTGTTTATGAGATGCTCCTATATGCTGAGAGATCTGGAAGAATACGTAAACACTATCGTTAACTGGCAGGGGGTGGGGGAGTGGGAGCAAAGTGGTTGGGGGTCAGGAGTGCAAAGCAATTTCACTAAATACCCTTTTGAGTCTTCTGAACTTTTTTTTCTGAGAGAGAGAGAGAGAGAGAGTGTGTGTGTGTGTGTGTGTGTGTGTGCAAGTGAGCAGGGGAGGTGCAGAGAGAGAGGGAGAGACAGAATCCCAAGCAGGCTCTGCACTGTCAGCACTGAGCCTGATGCGGGGCTTGATCTCATGAACCGTGACATCATGACCTGAACTGAAATCAAGAGTCAGACCCTTAACCACCTGAGCCACCCAGGCACCCCATTGAATCTTCTGAACTTTGAACCACATATGTGATCTTACCCATTCCCATAATGAATTAATATTTTAAAAATAGGGGCGCCTGGGTGGCTTGGTTGGTTAAGTGTCCGACTTCAGCTCAGGTCATGATCTCAAGGCTGATGAGTTCAAGCCCCACGTCGGGCTCTGTGCTGACAGCTCGGAGCCTGGAGCCTGCTTCAGATTCCGTGTCTCCCTCTCTCTCTGCCCCTCCCCTGTTCACGTTTTCTCTCTCTCTCTCTCTCTCTCTCTCTCTCAAAAATAAACATTTTAAAAAATAAAAATAAAAAATAACATAAAAATAAAACACAGGGGCACCTGGGCGGCTCAGTCAATTGAGCATCCAACTCTTGATTTCAGCCCCACATCGGGCTCTGCACTGAACGTGGAGCCTACTTAGGATTCTCTCTCTCTGCCCCTCCCCTCCTTGTGCTCTCTCTCTCTTTCTCTCTCAAATAAAAAAATAAAATAAAATAACATTGTAAATATGACACTGCAGATGTTTGCATGAAGGGGAACCAATAGCTTAAAAGTGATTCAATTGAGGTTTGGAAATATTTCCTGGAAAAGAGTGAACACTGACCTGATTTTTGAAGAACAGGAGGCAGTTGGTGGGAAGGGCATTCCAGAAGGGGCTGGTCTTCAAAAGAGCCCCAGAGTCAGGGCAGCAAGAATGAAAGGTTCCAGCCTCCCCTGCTTATCTCTCCAGGTGGTTTAGAAGGTGAATCCTAGCAGGCACTTCAGTCCTCTGGGAGGAACCCTTAGGGCCCAGAAGTCATAGGACAGACAAGGGTTTAAATCCCAGCCTTGGCACCTGCCAAGTGTGTGACCTTGGGCATGATACTTCATCTTTCTGAGCCTCAGTTTTCTCATCAGTGAATGTGTATGAGGTTGCAGGTGTAATATGTATCTGGGTGGTTTGGGGCAAGTGGCTTAACCACTCTGAGCCTCTGTTGCCTTAACTGTAAGATCTGGATAATAAAACATATGCCTCCCAAGGTTGTTATGTAGATTGAACAACAAGAAAAATGCAGAAAAAGAGCTGAGAAATTAAAGCTCTAATTATCATGGGAGAACCAAAGTGGGACTTTAGGGCTGGGAGAGAAAAGGACAGATTTGGGAATCTATCCAGCCACCAAAGGGTTGCAGAATCAAGATTGTGAATATTATTAATAATATTAATACTTGTCATTACAGAATCATTATTTGGAATAATTATTTTTATTTTTTAAATTAATTTTTTTTTTGAGAGAGAGAGAGAGAGAACGAGCAGAGGAGGGGCAGAGAGAAAGAGAGGGAGACAGAATCTGAAGCAACTCCAGGATCTGAGCTGTCAGCACAGAGCCTGACGCGGGTCTCAAACCCACAAACTGTGAGATCGTGACCTGAGCTGAAGTTGGATGCTTAACTGACTGAGCCACTCAGGTGTCCCTATTTTTATTTTTTAAGTTTACACATTTTGAGAGAGAGAAAAGACCAGCAGGGGAGGGACAGAGAGAGAGGGGGACAGAGGTTCTGAAGCGGGCTCTGTACTGCCACAGAGCCCTATGCAGGGTTTGAACTCATGAACCAGGATATCATGACCTGAGTCAAAGTCAGACAGTTAACCGACTGAGCTACCCAGGCGCCACAGAATAATAATAATCTTTAAAAAGAACAATCATTGGAAACATTTACTGTTTGACATGTGGGACGCACCGTGCTATCTTTTACATCACCTCATTTAATCCTTGCAAAAATCTAATGGGGGTTTCATGCCTGTTTCACAGGCCAGGAAATTGAGGCTTGTAAGTGAAATCACCTGCCAGAGGCCACATTAGGTACAAAGTGGTAAAGTCAGGATTCAAAGCCAGGACTCTCTGACTTGAGAGTCCATGGGCCGGCTCGTGAATGGGAGCATGGGGGGGGGTATGTTGCCGATTGTTGGCAAGTTGGAGCTCCCCAGCTGGCTTGGACACAGTGTCTTAGGAAGGCCCTGCTGCCTCTGAATTGGGAGGGAAGACATGGTCTGGGTATCTTACCATCCTGCTGAAATAATCCTTCAGGATACCAGCATAAAACACAGTGATTTTCTCTGACCTCTAACCTCATCAGGGGACCCAATATGTCTACTTTCTCCCTTCTCAGCTCCAGTCACAGAGAATGACTTTCAATTCCTCTGGAGGCCACATTCCCCAGGCTCCAGATGCCTGCAGGTGCTGTTACTCCTGCTAAAATTCATCCTGTTCTCTTTGGCCAGGGTAACTCCTCTCCTTTGGTTCACAGCTCAGCTAACCCCTCCTCCAGGAAGCTTTCCCTGACCACCACCCAGGCTTAGATAATTGGTCCCACAACCCCTACCAAAGCATTCAACTCTGCGTCAGGCACCAGCAGAAGCACTTTTCATTCAATACTCACAATATCATGCAATACTCACAAAATCTCTATGGCACATCAGAAACATCTGGGAAACTTTAAAATATATACATTTTTGCCCAGAACACTAGCCCTCAGAAACTCAGATTTAATTGGCTTAGAATACAGCCTGGACATCAGGATTTTTAAAAGCTTGCCAGCCAATTCTTGTACACAGCCAGGATGGAGACCCGCTGGCCTCTGAGATGGATGAGATCACGACACTCCTTTTACAGCCAGGGAAACTGAGGCACAGAGAAGTTAAGGAAGTGGCCTAGGGTCACATAGCTAGCAAATAGTGGAGTAAGGATTTTAACCCAGTTAAAAGTCTGGCTTCAAAGCTTCACAGAAAAAAAGTCAATTGGTTTTAGTTAATTTCCCCAGCAATGGAGAGCCAGTTCTCTTCTGAGCCAGACACTGATGGCCCCTCCGGCATAGGATATTTTTAACCTCGAGAAGCCAGAGATTCTTGCAGACAGTCTGCAGTGATTTGGACACTAAGAAGATTGTTTGGGGGCTGGTGAGTCCTTTTCTTGCTGAGATAGCCCTCGGAGCCCAGGCTTTCTGTGCTCTGGAGCCAGGGGGTCCAGGATGGCTGGGGCAACAGGATGGGAGGGTGGGGTAAGTGTTGGCTCCACAGGAGCTGATGTTTCCAAAGATATTTCCCTACATGGCAGAGGGGGATGGGGTCAGGATTACCTCACCCAACCCAGACTCTTCTCCTTGCTCTCTGTCTGGAAAGGAGCTGGGAATAAACAAGTGTTGGAACTGGATGTGAATTCATGTCCCTCCCTCTTTCCTTCCCTAATTGGGTGGAGCCTTGTGAAATCTACAGAGCACGTCCAAACATATACATCAAACATTCTGCAGATGCTCTCCCTACATGGCTTTGTGGGCAAATACTGGTATAGTTTTGGGGAAGCTGACTTGGGGGCACTTCGCAAAATGCAAAATACACATGGCCTTTGTGCAGGCGATCAGACTTACAGAGAATTTTCCTAGAAATATCCCATGAGCAGGCAAAGCTGTACATCCAAGGATGTTCATTGGAGCATTGCTTATAATCAGGAAAAACTGGAAACATCCCAAATGCCCATGCATAGGCATTTTCCTAAAGGAAAAGGAAATGGTGAACTGTATGTAGAGTATAATTCAATGTTTGTTAACAATTATGTTAATATAGGAATAGAACAATTTGGAGGAATAGTCTCATCTACCTGTGGCTTTCTCTTCTAGTGGCTGAAGTGGGATTATGGGGGGGGGGGAGTCTTTGACTATCTCTTCATATATATAGGATGCTTGGATTTTACATACAAACATGCAATAATTTTGTAACCAGAAAAAAATTAGGTTGTAAAATAGAAAACAATATGTTAAAATCACATGGATTCACTTTAAAACAGCTAATTTTATGTTACGTGAATTTTACTTCAATTTAAGAAAAAAGTCATTGCAACTCAAATTACCCAGCCAAAAGAGGATTCTGATAGAGCTGAGAGCAAAATATCACATGGATATTTTATAAAATTTACCTTTTTTAAAAAATAAAAACATCATTTTGTTTTTCTTAAGCTATTTGTTCATCTTTCCAGTGGTTTTTCCATGCTTTTTCTCTCTTGTGTTTGCTTACCAATTAGTCATTATTTTACTTACTTGCTATTATAAATTCTAAAAAACTCACTCCCACCCACACCCCCACACCACATGGGTCAGTGTTTGCCAGAAGATCCTCTGACATTCTCATCAACACAAAATTTGCCATGGGAGGGAGCACCATTGTCTATTTCCTTCAGACCTGGTTTGATACCCTGATTAGCCATCCTGGCAACCAACTAAGGTGGGAAGAAATGGTTGGGGCGCATTTCCAGATCACACCATCAAGGATACTTATATTGTGGGGCGCCTGGGTGGCTCTGTCGGTTAAGCGTCCAACTTCGGCTCAGGTCATGATCTCGTGGTCCATGAGTTTGAGCCCTGTGTCGGGCTCTGTGCTGACAGCTCCGAGCCTGGAGCCTGGTTCCAATTCTGTGTCTCCGTCCCTCTCTGCACCTCCCCTGCTCACATTCTTTCTCTCTCTCTTAAAAAATAAACATTAAAAGTTTTTAAAAAGAAAGGAAATTTCAGCCTCTGGATAGCACACCTGGTTCCTCTTAAAGTTCTTAACATGGGGTCTCCAGGATGCCTCTTTGAGCAATTATCACTGACCTCTTCTTTCCATCAGGTTTGCTCAGTTCTGATACATTGGCTTATCTGAGGACTCTTCTTGAGTTCCTGGGACCATAGGTCGTAAATGCAGGGTCTCCCCCAGTCCTGGGAAACCTATCCTGGGTTCTATAGAAGGAGTGACATTAATTTATCTTACTCAGCCGGATTTGATGGCTGATCAGGAAGTAGTTGAGAAGAGTGGTCATGGAAAGCAAAGGGCTTTTAGTATCAAATGGTTCCTACGGCAAGTGTTCATTCCACAGACACCGGATTACTTTTACAGTAGAGAGAGAGCAGTTACTGCCTTAACCAGGTGCTTAAATTCAGCATCACTGAAAAATGGGAGGTGCAGTACAAAGTTCACAGAGCCACCTTTGAAGTTCTCTTGAATCTAATCAAGCTGGGAAGTCTTGGTTACAGGAAATATAGGGTGACAAAGGAATATGTTAATCAACACCTTGGGACACAATCAGATGAAGTCGAATGTGGGACTCCTGCAAGATACCTGTCTTGGATTCTTCCAAAAAATCAATGCCATGAAGGAAAGAAAAAAGGCGGGGGGGGGGGGGGGGTTGTCTAAATTTTTAAAGACTTCACATGGAAAATAAAGTGGGGGCACCTGGTTGGCTCAGTCAGGAGAGCATGTGACCCTTGATCTCAGGGTCATGCGTTCAAGACCCATGATGGGCATGGAACCTACTTTAAAAGAAAAAAAGAAAGAAAAGTAAAGTGATGCAGCCACTCTAGAAAGTAATCTGGCAATTTCTTACAAAATTAAACATGTAATTTCCCATATGGCCAAAGAATTAAAAATTTATGCTCACACAAAACTTGGTTTTTTCCTTAAAAAATTTTTTTTTAAGTTTATTTATTTTGAGAGAGAGAGAGAGAGAGAAAGATGGCACTTGAGCAAGGGAAAGGCAGAGAGAGAGAGAGAGAGAGAGAGAGAGAGAAAATCCCCGGCAGGCTCCACACTACCAGCACAGAGCCCAAGAGGGGGCTCGAGCCCACGAACCATGAGATCATGACCTGAGCTAAAATCTAGAGTCAGACACTTAACCAACTGAGCCACCCAGCCCCCCTTTTTTCCTTTTTCGGTAAGCTCTAGGCCCAACATGGCGCCTGAACTCACGACCCCAAGACCAAAGGTCGCGTGCTTTACTGACTGAGCCAGCCAGGGACCCTTGTTCACACAAAACTTGTACAGGAATGTTCTTAGAAGCTTTATTGGTGATGGCAAAATACTGGAAACAAGTCACATGTCTTTCAAAGGGTGAATGGTTGAAATAAATCCCGTACTTCCATAAACGGAATACTACTCAGCAAGAGAAATGAATGAGCTATTAATCCATGCAACCTGGATGGACCTCAAGGACATTATGTTTGGTTAAAAAGTCAGTCTCCAAATGTCACATACCATACGATTCCATTTATATACAACTCTGGAAATTGCCAACTATAGCAACAGAAGAGAGTGGGAAGAGACAGGGAGGTGGGGAGGGGAGTGATGAATGTATTCACTCTCTGGATTGTAATGGTGTCTTCGGTGTACATGTCTCAATACTTATAAAATTGTGTGCTTTAGGGGCGCCTGGGTGGCTCAGTCAGTTGAGTGTCCAACTTCAGCTCAGGTCATGATCTCGCGGTCTGTGAGTTCAAGCCCCGCATCCGACTCTGTGCGGACAGTTCAGAGCCTGAAGCCTGCTTCAGATTCTGTGTCTCCCTCTCTTTCTCTGCCCCTCCCCTGCTCATGCTCTGTCTCTCTCTCCCTCTGTCAAAAATAAATAAACATTAAAAAAACAATAACGTGTATTTAAAAATGTGTGGTTTATTGAATGTCAATTATAACTCAAAAGAGCTGTTTGTAAAAAAAAAAAAAAAAAAAAAAAAAAGAAAAGAAAAAAGAATGATGGCTCCACCACAGCTCCCTGCTTATCTACTTCATAGCACTGAAATAATCTGTAATTTTCTAGCTCATCTGTTCGTTTACTTGTGGCCTGTCTCAAAACTGAACTCCCCGAAGCAGCGATTGGGTTTAATTCACCTCTGGGGCGGTTTTCCCCAAGGCTGCCCTGAAGCAATAGATGCCTGTCCACCACACCTTAGCCCTTAATAACCAAATCCTTTTGCTTACAGACCGGAGGAGTGTTTGATGGGAGATGGCCTACGCACGTCCACCTGGATCTGCCAGGAGCAAGGGTGGGCCTCTTGAGGGCGTCTGTCCTGGGACACCTCTGGCCTCCCTAGGGAGAGAACGAGACTAGAGGTAGCCAGTGTAGCAGAACCCAATACAACACTAGAATTAAGGTGACTTGGTTTCCAGCACAGCTCTGCCTGGAACGTCACAATGGGGCCTGAGTAAGTAAAAGTAGAGCATCTTTTTCCTCCGGGGGCTTTTAAGAAGCACTTGGTCAAGATTCATTCCCTCCAACCCTCGAAAATCCGTACCACTCAACGGGGTCAGACACATAATTATAAAACACGTTACTTGACCATAATAAAAGATCCCCATACACATTTCAGATTTGGGGGAAATAACCTCACCGAGTACTGTATACGTGCTCACGCTCAGTTGGAAACGGTAACATTTAGCACTGAAAAAAACCAGCTCAGGGGACTGCTAGCCGTTTTACAAGCTTCTTTTCAACACATAAATATTCAGTCTCCGTAGAGACTGTCAAAAATTGCCAATGCCGACTATATTTCAAGTCGTCATGGCGGGGTATTGGGAAAAGTTTTCAATTAGCAATAATCGCGCCTCGGATAAACCTCATTGGCTACGATACTGCCACTGCGCAAAGCTGGAGATCATAAGCACGCACCCTGCTCCCCCACAGATGACAACCACCTTTACAGTGAGGGTGGGCGACTCCAGGCGGAAATTCGTGTATACGATGCGTTCTGCTTCCAGCAGTTATATTTAAGACTGGTCTGCACCTGAGGCTTCTTGTTGTTGGATCGACTCGTGTCGAATATTCAGATTTTGTAAGTGAGAGTGCATTCGCTGGGGATGCTGGGTAATCTTATGCAAATCGTCATGACATCACAGAGATGACCAGGTTAAATGAATTTTGAGTTAAAAACAGTGAAAAAAGTGATCAGTGGAAAGACAGGAAAAGCCCGAGTGAACCGAAAAAGGACAAGTACCTACGTACTACGTAGGCAAGGATCACAGCAAGTATTCGCGCAATGTCGGACGTCAGCCTGGCAAAAAACAACAGAGAACACAACACCAACAGCTGAGAAAACTAACATACAACCAAAATAAGGTAACTAACTGCGAACTACAACTCCTGCCCCCAAAACAAAAACGGGGAAAAAAACGACTTTAAAAGCTAGAAATCACTTGCCACTTCCCCCCTAAAGCAGCCCCAAACCAAACAAACAAACAGACGAAAAAAAAGCATTCTTCTTTTGAACTAAAATATTCAGTCTCCGTAGAGACTGTCAAAAATTGCCAATGCCGACTATATTTCAAGTCGTCACGGCGGGGTATTGGGAAAAGTTTTCAATTAGCAATAATCGCGCCTCGGATAAACCTCATTGGCTACGATACTGCCACTGCGCAAAGCTATCGAGCAACGCCCCCTACTCATCATCCCCAATAGGCAAGCTTCCCATTACAGAAAAGTGATTTTTGAGTCATACTGGAAAATGATCAATTGTTCTTTGGTTAAAAGTTATACAACCATATGAAGATCTCTTGAAAATGCCTGAGCGTTTTCTAAGGATTTCGTTTCTTGATTTCACTTAACTAAGCTTTGATGGAGCCTGAAGCAAAGCATTATGGGAGAGAAATATGCTAATAACCTAATTCATAGAATGAATTGCGGCAGATGAAAATGGGCTGTATCAGCATGCTGTTCCCTTGGCTCCCGATTCACAGCGTAACTATATTCTCCAAAATAGTGTTTTTAAAAAAATTGTGGTAAACTATACGTAATATAAAATGTACCATTCCAACCATTTTTAAGTATACAGTTCAGTGGCATTATGTACATTGTTTGCAACCATTATCACCATACCTCTCCAGAACTTTTTCATCATCCCAAACCGAAATTCTGTACCCATTAAACACTAACTCCCTTTCCTATTTCTCCCTCTCCCAACCCCTAAAAACTTCTATTCTACTTTCTGTCGCTGAATTTGACTCCAGTAGGTACCTCATATAAGCGAAATCACACTATTTGACTTTTGGCGTCTGACTTTTTTTTTTTTTTTTTAAGTTTATTTATCTAAGTAATAATATTTAATACCCCACCCATGGCGCGGGTCTCAGGACCCCGAGATCAAGAGTTGTATGCTCTTCCGACTGAGCCAGCCAGGCGCCTGTCTGGCTTATTTCATAATGTTTTAAGGTCTATCCATGTTGTAGTATATATATCAGAATTTCATTCCTCTTTATGGCTGATATTCTATTGTATGGAATTTTACTATCCATCCATTATTCTTTGAATCTGCTTCGTTTCCATCTTTGGCTTTCATGAGCAATCCTTCTACAAGCAGTGGCATACAAATATCCATCTGAATCCTTGTTTTCAATTCATTTCTGTACATAGTTGGAAGGGGAATTTCTGGGTCATATGGTCATTCTTTCTTTCTTTTTTTTAAGAATTCTTTTTTAATCCCAAAGGGTTTTCTGTTGGACACCTTAATTCAGAGGAGATAGGCTGGAAAAGGCTATTTTCATAGAAATGTTCACAGTTCACGAAGTTTGAAGTAACTTTCGCTCCCACTGCCTGTTTTTCCCTTGACAAGTGGAAAGCTGTCAGAAACCTATATTCAGACTTCTTTCATCCCTGAACTATATTCTCCAAAATACTTTTGGTTTTTGCTACTCATTAAGATGTAAATAGTCTCTAAGAAAATTACATTTCCCCCAACATTTTATTATAAAATATTTCAAACATGAGGGGCACTTAGCTGGTTCGGTCTGTGGAACATGTGACTCTTAATCTGGGGGTTGTAAATTCCAGCCCCAGGTTGGGTGTAGAGATTACTTATTTTGGGGAAAGAGAGAAAGTGTGTGTGCGCACTTGCACAAGCCGGGGGAGGGACAGAGAGAGAGGAGAGAGAATCCCAAGCAGGCTCTGTGCTGAAGCCAACTTGATCTCACAGTTTGGTTCCATGAGATCATGACCTGAACCAAAATCAAGAGTCAGAGGCTTAACTGACTGAACCACCCAGGTGGCCCTAGGGTGACTTAAAATCTGGAGATTATTTAAAATCTTAAAAAAAAATCAAACATGAAACGTTCAAAGTATTCCTCAGTGATCATTCATATAATCATCATCTAGGTGAGAAAATGACATCTTTAAAAGACCTATTTGATGCTGATGTGTAGCTTTTTTTTCCCCCCACAGCCATAACTGCCAGGGTAGGAAAAATTATCAAGAAAAAAAAAAAGACTAGTAACTTGATTAATTTTATATTATTTTACTTTGATCCAATCAAGGACAAAGTCATGAATTCCTGGTATGGTGACACTGTGTGTTTTACCAGCTGTCTTGGATGACTTCATCCTCCACGGATGACTTTCCAGCACTAAGAAAAATTGAAAAGTCAGCTAACTTCTCCCAGGAATATGAGATTTTGGGGGGCCTAAAAGCACAATAGTTCTGTATTAGTCAGTCTCTCAATTAACGATGTTCATTCTACTTGGCAAACTGAAAAAAACAACATGAGTTTGAAATTTTTCTTAATAAACTTGGGGTGGGGGGAGAAAATGTCAGTGTTTTGGCATTTTAATAGGTTTTGATCCAATACCCATATGTGCAGGAAATATTCCTGATTGCAATTTTTTTGACTTAGTACAAATTTCCAGTCTACATTTTGGTCCTTTCTTTCAGCCAATGTGGTCAGGTTAACTAAGGCACAAAAAACCTGTCATGTCAGGTGATTGTCCCAGCAGTGTGACCTATCTGAGTTGTTGTGTAGGTATTGCTCCCAAACTCCTAAACTGGGTGACTTTACAGATATTTACCTCCACACATTCAGTGAGAGGATCAGGAGTCAAACTCTGACTCCAGCTTCCACAATACACTTCTGGGCTTCAGTTTATCTTAAAACAGGGGAAGTAGCTCCTTAGGTGGTCTTCAAGGTTCCAGTAAGCTGCCCTTTGATTGATGTTCTAAAACACAAATTGATTGATGTCTTATTTAGGTGATGCTACAGAACAGCGGTTCTCATTATTAAAAACATTAGAAACAACTGGGAAGTTTGTAAACCGTCTTGATGCCCAGGCATCTCCCCAGACCAATTAAATCAGAATCTCTGGGAGTTAGACCTGGGCACTGTGCTGGTTAATGTAATAAAACCACAAAAGAGAATAAAGAAAATTGGAGAAGCCAAGTGAGTAAACACATTATTCCTTGTATATTATCTGTGGCTTTAGTTTTTCATATAAACTGCAAAAACATGGATTTTTCAGATATTTATTAATGTATTTCTTCACACCCCACTACAAGGTGGGAAATTGATTTCCTCACAGTGAGTGCAAAGGATCATAATCACTGAAGTTCAGTATGAGTCTAATCTAGATACATTATTAAAGCTTCTATCTTAACAATGAATTCGTAACTTAGTACTGTTTAGATATACTATTTTGCACTGAGCACACTCGTCTTCAAACTCTAACAACTTCTCTCAAAGGGACACTAACATGTTGGCTTAGGAGACAGCGGGCACATTTCGCTCCTGTGAATGTTCAACACCTCTGACCAGGAAAGGCAGATGGGGGCGCTACTACACAATCTGGATCCCTCATCTGTGACCCCCAGAGGATTGTGGGACTTGTAGTTTTCCTGGCATCATTTCTGCCTCCTGGACTGCATTTCCCAAAATGCAAAAGGAGCCAGCCCGTCGCGTCGTCAGACGTAAAGTGTTCTTTAAGGTGCAGAAGGTAAGTGTTCTGTGGGGGTTGCAGGTTTCTAGACGTTGTGAATTTGTTGTGAGGGATTCTATATAAACTTTTTGCCCTTTAGTAGTACCTGGCAGAGAGCAGCTGTTCCAGTATAGCGGGTTTTCAGCGATTTTCCCGAGCCCTTTGGTCTCAGGAATCCAGACTATATTTGTTCAGCGGTTCAAGTGTTGCTGTGGATTTCTAGAGAAATCGGGGTCCTGAAACTAGACCTGGAAAGCCAGGCATAAAATAATGTTTACATATGGGGTACGTGTCACTAGAGAATTTCTGTATTATGTTAAATAATACGTCAAAGCTTTGTTAGAATGTCGTGTTTGCAATTGAGGGTAAACTAAAAGAATATGGGGAAAGTAGAATAAAAGATGTGCATGTGCTTAGTTACAGTAATAAAACCAAAAGCCATAAAAATCAAAAGTCAGAAAAGTCTGAGCAGCAACTGCATCAACAGTTGGCATACTGGAATTCAAATATGCTTCTTAGCTTATGAAGAAATATTTCTGATTTATGAAATAGGAAGTAGGTTTATGGAACACACGGTTTCCCAAGGGATGGTAGTAACTAAAATTATAAGTGTATTCCTCTGAGGGAGACGTCTTTAGATGTAGACATAGATGGAATAACAATTCCCTATTAAAAGATTTAAAAGATATCGGGAGTAAGCTATTATTCTTTTGAAGTTTATAAGAAGTTTATTTCTGACCAGCCAGGTTTTATTGGGACAGACAGAATAGGTCTTATGTTATGCTAGAGTCCTGCTTTACCAATTTTTATTTTACACTCCCTTTTTAAAATCCACATTTTTTTAGAGTCCCTTCCACCATTTTTTAAATAAACCAAAATGTACAGTTTTTCTTGAATGCAAAAAGTCTTGGAAGATTCACCAACCATTTTAAGTTAATTTCCATCTGATGGCCAAGCATAGTAGACCTCTGGTTGTAGGTTCTTAAGAGGTCAAGAAGACAAGATTGGCTTGGGTTGTTATGCAATAGTCCAGTGTGGCGAGAAGATTTTATTTTGTGGAAGGTATTAGAAATTCTTGACCAAAACAAATTTTTAAAAAGATATAAAAATGGAGCCTTGTTGTTTCAGGTCAGACTTCATGGGACTCAGGGAAGGTGGGCCGGAATCAGTGTTTCCTGGTGAAGGCCAATTGTTAGACATTTAGGAACTTGCTAGCCAGTTGTTAAACCATTGGTAGCCTGAAACTGGCCACGATGGGATTATTTTCTCATATCTTTTTGTGGGGGATAGTGGGGGAGAAGGTAGTACACCCCTGGCAAGGGTCAGTTTACTCTATAAGCCTGTAGCCCCAATGTTCAGTACATTCTTGAGTTCTTACATCCTGAGCTAGCTCACACCCTCCCAAATTCTGCAAAAGATTGATTTGGATTACAAAGTAAGGTTATAAATACACTCTAGGTGTGTGTGTGGGGGGGGGGGGGGGCGGGGAGGAGGCTGCACCTTTCCAGGGAAAGATATTCTTGTTTATTTGGGGGGCCCATCCTTTAAGATACTGAAGTCACTGATTAATTCATTATTTGTAGGTTGTTCAGATAAGCATGCAATCTGCCACCGGAAGTAGTATGGTCTGGATGGAGAGTCTTCTTAGATTATGCAAAAACCTGTACTCCTCTCTGATACATTTTCTTAAGCCTAGATTTTGTCTTCAAGAGGACAGTATTATGTGCAATGCCAACAAATTCCTACTCCCCAGTCATTTCTCAATATCATGCTGTTGGCTCTCATCACCCATCCCATAAATATTTCAGTGTACAACTTTGCTGATTATCAGATACCTTTTGGGTTGTCAGCTTATAGATATAAATTGGATGAGTTTTGAAATCTCATCAGTAACCTCCCAAATCCCATCTAGGGTGGACTATTTGGGGGAAATGACAGTGCTACCCAAGCTTTTCTTTATTTGCAATTCCTTCCTTACAGTTAGTCCATATATTTTTAGGCTAAGTTTAGTTCTTGTTTATCTCTGTATTGTTGATAATCATGTACCCTTGCTTTTATTTTTGTTTAGATCCAGGGCAACATGAGGGAGGCATACTTTTAAGTTACCTATCCTAGTTCACTTTGTACATTTAATTTCAAATATGTTTTCTTCAAATACTATATGAGTGCTGATAGGGTCCAGATATTAGAGTTTTATCTACCTTTAAGGTGAAACATTCCACATTTTAGCTTCTCTTCAAAGTACTCCATTCTTTTTTTCCCCTCACTTTTCAGATCATATCTCTTTAAGCCTTTAAAGTATTCAAAAGGTACAAGCATTGTTACTTTATCTCATAGCTTTTGGCATTTCTGCACTACCACTATCCTAGGCACACTAGGACATCTATTTTTGAGAGAGAGAGAGAGAGAGAGAGCACAAGCAGGGGAGGGGCAGAAAGAGAGAGGGAGACACAGAATCCGAAGCAGGCTCCAGGCTCCGAGCTGTTAGCACAGAGCCCGACATGGGGCTTGAACTCATGATCCATGAGAGCATGACCTGAGCCCAAGTCAGACGCTTAACCAACTGAGCCACCCAGGCACTTCTGTTGTTTCTTTTTTAAAGTTTATTTATTTATTTGGAGAGAGAGAGAGGGAGAGAGAGCAAGTGGGGAAGGGGCAGAGAGAGACGGGGAGAGAGAGAATCACAAGCAGGCTCAGCACCACCAATGCAGATCCTGAGTCAGGGCTTGAACTCACGAACCGTGAGATTGTGACCTGAGCCAAAGTTGGACGCTTAACCGACTGAGCCACTCAGGTGCCCTATATAAAAATTTTTTTATTGTGGAGATAGAATAATATAACGAACCCCATTCACAGACCTATCACCCAGCTTCAAAAATGAACAACTCTTGGCTAATCTTGTTTCATTTATACAGTATATTTCTATCTACTCTGCCCCCTCTATATTATTTTGAAATAAATCCTCCCAGACATATCATCTCACCCAAATATTTCAGTCTGTAACTTCTATAGGATGAAGACTTTTAAAAAAAATCACAATACCATTTGTCATACATAAAACACTTCTTTAAATGTGTATTTTTTTTTTTTCAACGTTTATTTATTTTTGGGACAGAGAGAGACAGAGCATGAACGGGGGAGGGGCAGAGAGAGAGGGAGACACAGAATCGGAAAGAGGCTCCAGGCTCTGAGCCATCAGCCCAGAGCCTGACGCGGGGCTCGAACTCACAGACCGCGAGATTGTGACCTGGCTGAAGTCGGACGCTTAACCGACTGCGCCACCCAGGCGCCCCAACAATAATTTCTTAATATCAAACATACAGTTAATGTTCAATTTTCCAATTATTAGTGTTGTAAAGTTCCAGATAAGGCCCACAGATTACATTTGGTTGGTATGTCTTTAAATCTCTTTAATCTATCATTCCCCCTTCAGATCTACTTCTATCTCTTGCAGTTTATTTGTTGAAGAAGCTGATTTTTCTGTCCTGTAGAGTTTCCCATGGCCTGAACTTCATGGATGGACCGATGATATCATCTAACATTGCTTTGGCCTCTGTATTTCCTATAAATTGTTAAACTCTAGAGACTTGATCACTGTCGAGTTCAATTTTTTTTTTCTCCCAAGACCACATCTTGAGGAGTGGTGTGCTCTTCCATGAAGAGTCTAGTCTGGTATTCTCTCTTTTCCTAATGTTGAAATTGGAGGAAGTTGTTGATCTTTGATGCCTATATGCTGCCTTTGCTTTTCGGCTATAAATGAGATAATCACCTCACACCTGACAGAATGGCTAAAATCAAAGACAAGAAATAAGTAGTGTGGGTGAGGATGTGGAGAAAAAGGAACCCTTGTGCACTATTTGTGGGGATGCAAGCTAGTGCAGCCACTGTGGAAAACAGTACAGAGTTTCCTCACAAAATTAAAAATATAATTACTCTATGATCCAGTAATTCTACTGGATATTTACTCAAGGAAAACAAAAACACTAATTTGGAAAGATATATGCACCTCTATGTTTATTAAAGCATTATTTATAATAGCCAAGATATGGAAGCAACCCAAGTGTCCATCCATAGATTAATGGATAAAGATGTCAGCACACACACACACTCATGCACACACACACTCACTCCACACAGGAGTATTAATCAGCCTTAAGAAGGATATCTTGGGGCACCTGGGTGGCTCAGTTGGCTAAGCATCTGACTTCGGCTCAGGTCATGATCTCACAGTTGGTGAGTTCGAGCCCCGCGTCGGACTCTGTGCTGACAGCTCAGAGCCTGGAGCCTGCTTCAGATTCTGTCTCCCTTTCTCTCTGCTCTTCTCCTGCTCATGCTCTGTCTCTATCAAAAGTAATTAAACATTAAAAAAAATATTAAAAAAAGAAGGATATCTTGCTATTTGACAACATGGATGGATCTAGAGGATATAATGCTAAGTGAAATAAGTCGGACAAATACCACATGATTTCACTCGTGGAATTTAAGGAAAAAAAACACAAATGAACAAAGAAAAAAGAGATAAGCAAAAAAACAGACTCTATTAAAAACATTTTTAGTTTATTTTGAGAGAGAGCACATGTGAGTGCATGAGTGAGTTGGGGAAGGAGCAGAGAGAGTGAAAGGGAGAGAGAGAGAATCCCAAGCAGGCTCCTCACTGCTAGTGCAGAGCCCAGCAAGGGGCTTGAACCCACAAACCGTGAGACCATGACCTGATTGAAATCAAGAGTTGGACACTTAACCCACTGAGCCACCCAGGTGCCCCGAAAGCCGTTTTTTAAAAAAAATGTCTATTTATTTTTGACAGAGAATGTGAACATGTGTCGGGGAGGGACAGAGAGAGAGCGACAGAGGATCCCAAGCAGATTCTGCATGGAGAGTCCAATGCAGGGCTAGAACTCATGAACTGCAATATCATGACCTGAGCTGAAGGCAGACACTTAACTGACTGAAGCCACCCGGGCACCCCAAAAACAGACTCTT